>NC_086335.1:65911260-70881068 GCF_032445375.1 Bacillus rossius redtenbacheri
TGTGCAACAATCGATCTCTCGGCGGTGTCGACTGTTTGAGCCATTGTACTACCTTATACCTGCACCATACTACATTGCGTTCGGGACAATCTCTCGGTCACGCACTCACGCTCCAGTGAGACAGCGAGGTGGCATTTCAGCATGTGCGAGAAGAGCATTCGTGATGGGTTTCGTCACTTTTTTTTTTAGCGTCAATCAATCAAGTAACTTATGAACTATTATTTAATAAAGCCAATTGTATGAAAGTAATACATAACTATTATAATGATCTAAGAACAGAAGCTTAAGTTTTCTTTTACCGATTAATTTTTTTATAATATCAAGAAATTTTGTATGTAGACTTTTCCAAGTATGTTTATTTTTGTAATGTTTTTTGTTATCTTTGCCCTAAGTTGCTAGTATTGTTTTTATTGTTGCTATAGATTTGTAATAATAGTGCCTATGCAATAAACAATTTTGAACGTGTGAGTAATTTGTCGTAAGGAGATGAAACGAGTTATTCTATTCAGAAATGGAACAGAAGTAAATGGCAAGGTGAATGGAACAGTTAATGGTTTTGTAAAACGTTTTTAGTATTCCCATACATCTCCTGCAAGTAATAACTAAAGACAAGATTTTATGGTTTTATATTTAGCCCAATTTAATTTTTAAAACAGAAGATTTCATTGTTATGCTTTTTATTTTTATAAAAGCTGTGTTGTTGTTGTAGTACTACACCAAAATATTGATTGATAATTATTATAAGCTTTATTTTTACAATAAAATGATTTGTAATAAATTGGTCTAAAACAGGTACATTCAAAACAAACACAAATTAGCGAGCATTTGTGATTTATAAGTGATTCAATAAGAGATGCTCAATAAAACAAATTTTTATGATCCATGCAATTTGGTAAAAAATTTTGTCTGGAACTGCCAATTCTCGAATACAAAGTATTAAAAGGTTACTTTTTTTTTTTTTTCAAATAATTTGAATTAAGTTTTGACTAAATGATATTAAATACAAAATTTTTGGTTTCATATGGTGTATTAACTTGCATCTTTGTAAGCTGTGTTTTGACATGTTTTTTGGTGTTATTTCAGTTTTATCGCAATGGACCCAATAATCATGCCTCTATTGATGTCTTCTCTCATCCCGCAACATGACCACTCTGTCTTTGATACTTAGTACATCTTTTCTTCTTCCTGGTGGTCTGTACACTGGTATACTGCCCTCCGTGCAGCTGTGAGTTTGAGAGCTAAATTGCCAGTGTTTCATGTTATTCTTCAAGTGGTATAGAGTTACTTGATTAGCTTGGTTTGCCCCTCTCTGTCCGCTAGCTTAACCTCGTGTAGTCCGGAAGTTGACAGTAGCATGCCCTTTGCATGGTGACACCCATGCTCACAGATACAGCCTTACGTGTTTCATTTTCGATATGATCCTCTTCTCTACAAGCTGTATTTGTTCTCCAACCGTCTAGCCCTTGCAGCGATGTATGTAACATTGACTGTTATTTGAATCAGCCTATACTAAGGTGTTTTCTAGCATCAAGGCTGTGAGTAAAAACTATTTGGCCATGATTATTTCAATGCTAACTCAAACCTTTGAGTCATAGTAGGCTGTCATTGGTTGTGTGGATTGAACTTCGCCACAATCTGTTTTCAGGCAGTTTCAAGTATGCAGGTATTCTAAGTTCAATTAGAAAAAAAAAAGTTCTTGGAAAATCATGTGGACTACTTTATGCTTGTCAAAAAACAGTCTATCATTACACAAATTTAAATCGAGTATTAATCCAAATCATGCTAAATGAAAGTACTGTAATGAAAGTTCCTAATTCTTAACATTTTTCACTAAATTTTTAATTTCTTTATTGACCACTGCTGTTTAAGTTTTAAGAACATTTTATAATTGTTATAAATACATTTTTAGGAATAATAAGTGGTCTTGTACCATATATGAAACAAAATGTGTGTAGACTACAGTTAAAAAGTACCATAAGATTGTATCTGCATACTTTTACCAATTAATTTATATAAATATATATATATATATATATATATATATATATATATAAATTTTTGTACATGTATAATTTATGTATTTTTAACTTGAAGCCCCATAGTATCAATTCTGGACAGTAAATAAATAAAATTGAATGTTTAGGAACATGTAGTGTGCCAAGGTTGTGACCTTGTTTAGTTACTGCATGCAGGTGCGTGCTTGAAATCTGTGTGCTTTACGCTCTTTTGATTCTGAATGAATTTGGTCACGTGTACATGTTTTACCTCTTCAATCACTATTAATAGCTTAAAATATGAAATTATGGCGCTAGAGCTGACAGCAGGTTTTTGCGATCATTGTTAATGGAATCTTGGCTTCCGGTAGAGTTGAGTTTAGCAGCTTGTTCTAATTGATATCACTCTGTACCTCTCAGCAGACATCGCCACTGTGTGTTGCTTTGAACTGCTTACTCATGAAACATTTATAATATTACATTTTGTGTAAGGTGGACGGACTTTTTAAATGTACTGAATGAGAAGTATAGATTATGAATGTTCTTGACTGATTTTAGTTGTTATTTTCAGGTGGTCTTGGTAACACATTCTCTTGACGAGCTGTTGAATTCAGCAAGTTCAAAATTTGGTATCGCAGCAAAAAGGTTGTTTACTCCACAAGGTGGGGAAATTGACGATCTGAAGCTCATCCGGTGAGTAAATACCTGTGGGTTGTGATGTTGCTAGGTGTTATTTTACGCAATGCACAACCTAGAGTATGGCTGGCCTGTATTGTTTGCTGTTCTAACCACGCTAAGTGAGTAGTTAAATTTGCTTGCATTTGCATTGCGGAGACCTGCACTCCAGTGTGAAAGACGAGACGTCATATTTTTATTCTGATCTTGTACACATGAAAACTTTTAATATTTTGCCACGCAACATCATTAATTCATCCTTAATATTCATATAGGTGAGGTCAGTCTCAATTGCGGAAGTTTTTATGTATGAGTGGTTATTTGTGACCTAAGTGAGCAAAGCCTATGTTTAGACGAGGTTTTTATTTGTTTCGTTGCTGGCCACAGAAATAAGCAAGTTTCTGTGTGTGTGTGGGGGGGGGGGGGGGGGGGAGAAGTGGCAGAGTACTTACAGTTTTAAGGAAACTCTCAGATCACAATTTTGTCCACATGGTAATCCTTAAAAAAAAAATGTGGGTTACAATACTTCGTTTAACATGTGAAACAAATAGTAAGACGTTGACTCGAAACACGTAAGCTTGACATTTGCATTTCTCCTAGATCTATTAAGTTCTTTTCAAGTAACGTAAAACATACATTTACTTAAAAGATAATACTTGTAAATGTCAAGCTTTCATGTTTAACGTTCATGTACCGAGTGCCACGTGATCATCGGACCAATCAGTAATCACATCTGGTAAGACGTGACCTCTTACTTCAAACACTGGATTCCTGGCAGTCCACAAGACCTGGGTTCAAATCCCGGGTTGGTGTTCTTGATTTTGATTTCATGTGGTTTCCAGAAGACACTCACAGGTGTATGCTGAGGTGGCTCCTTACTGTAGACCATGCCTATTCCTTCTTCAGTTTCCTTGAACTGTGTTTGCTGAGTCCATCCTTCTCTGATGACCTTGCTGCAACAAACCCTTATGTCCAAGTTTATAAATATAAAAAAAAAATACACATCTTTTTCATTTTAAAGGTTGGGAGGCTGAATTTATATTTTTCATGTACGACATAAATTAAATAGCACAAATTTTTTCTTCCTATGTATATAAAATTTAATTATGTTAATTTGACACTTTTGTGCTAGGTAGTTAAATTTTCAAATATCTATGCTATTTATTAAAAAAAATTTTCTCTTTAGCAAAAAGTGCAAACATGAAATATAATATAACCCTTTAAATGAATAAGTGGTGATCCTGGTTCTAGGAATAAAGCTACCCTACATATATAGTTTTGAAGGTTGCATAAGCTGCATAGCAGACTAAAGATGTGGGGCTTTAAATTGTATGTAATTTAGCTACCAAGTGCATTTTCTGGAGTGAGTGTGTCATTGAATTTTCTCCTGTATTCCCTTTCTTCTTAAGTAGAAACTATTATTATTGATAGTCAGTGAAATTGCTGGTATGTTAAAATTTGATACACTGTTGTGACATCTGGCTCTTATGGCAAGAGAACACTATTCCACTCTTGACTGGGCCACTGGGAATACAGGTTCAGTATTACGTAGTGTCTGTTTGGCCATTTTAAAAAAGACTACTCCAACTATGTAAAAACAATAAAAATTTAGTGCTGTGGTACCTATTTGGACGCAAAGAATTATTTAATAAATAATAAGTCATCCGCTAGGTTAAACGTGGTAGATGTCAACATAGTAACAAAAGTACGACGTCATGCTATACTGCCAGACATCGACATTCTAACGAAAGTTGCAATGATTGCTGTGAAGACTGTATGTGTCGGATGTAGACATCCTCACTAAGGTGGCGATAGTTGCAGCAACGACTACATACTGTCGTGCCGAACGTCAGTCTCCTAATGAAAGTTGCAATGATTGCAGCGAAGATGACATTTTGTACATTCTGGACTTTGACATCCTAACGAAAGTTGCGATGATTGCTGTAAAGACGATATACTGTACTTGCAGCGATGACGACATACTGTCATATTTCGGACTTCAACATCCCAAAGAAAGTTGAGATGGTTGCAGCGATGACAACATACTGAACTTGTCAGACGTGGACATCCTAACTAAGGTTGCGATAGTTGCAGAGACGATGACACACTGTCTTGCCGGACGCCAACACGCTGACGGAAGTTGCGGTGGTTGCAGCGATGACGACATACTGTACTTCGGACGTGGACATCCTAACTAAGGTTGCGATAGTTGCAGAGACGATGACACACTGTCTTGCCGGACGCCAACACGCTGACGGAAGTTGCGGTGGTTGCAGCGATGACGACATACTGTACGTGGCGGAGGGCGAGGGCTTCATCTCCCTGGCAGGGGCGTGCGCGTGCAGCCACGCGAGCCCGGGCGACGGCCCCCCGGCCACGGACGCGCCGGCCCAGACGTGCGGCCGGCACAACTCCGACTGGATCACGCTGAACGTGGGCGGCAAGTACTTCACCACCTCCAAGAGCACGCTGCTCACCAAGGAGCCCATGAGCATGCTGGCGAGGTGCGTGCCCCAGGGATGTCTCTAAGAATATTTGAGGGGGAAATACAGTAAAACTCTCCCAAGAACATCCCCTTTAGAAAATTTCTTGCATTATAAGTTTAAAAAATTTATCACTAAATGTATAAGTACTTAAAATTTTACCCTTTCTATAAGTTTTCCCCGTTAATATATTTAAATTTTTAAGTACCTTGAGGTACATCTTAAGAGGGTTATACTGTAGGTGCTTTAATACCTTACCGCATCGGTAATCCATTAATTGTTTTGTGCATGAAGTATTTGGTTAGGTCCTTGTTCGAATGGTGTGCCGAGTATCTTTGAGCAGTCGTATATTGTGGGTTGTGGAGCTGAATTCCATCTGAGATGTGTGAAGTGCCTAGCACTGTAATGTATGAAACATCAGTGTGTGTGTAGTTTCCAGAAATTTTTTTCACTTTGTAAACAATTTGTCACAACATTTTAGAATCTGTAAGAAGCCTACTTTGTGACTACGACAGTATTAGGAAGTAACTAAAAAATTTATATTGTTTGTTTGCAACGAAATTATCTCGGGCTTGGGTCTGTGAACAATTACATTTATGGGTTTTGGTAGACGGCCAGAATTAAAATGTAGCCATTACAGGTCTGGAAAGTACTGACAGGTTAGGGAATTTGAGTGTAGTAGAAAAACATCTGGAAATGTGTAGGAATTAGAACCTTGGATACAATAGAGGCTACCTATGTCAAACAGAATACATTTCTTGTGGTTGCTACAGAATGTCAGCATCAAATTCCCCTGACATTTCCAGGTTTGTCTGACAGTAACAAATATTAGTTATTTTGGGAATTACTAAATAAGGCTGTATTTCAACCAAATGTGCACACCAAAAATACAAAATTTTCAGAAGTGTCAATTTCGAGACAAGTTACTGTACACAGACCATATTAAATGATTATTATTTCAGAAAAATGAATGAATACAACACTGATTTTATTTCGGTCTTCTATGAGTACACTACATACACGTCCATCTTTATGTCATGCAATTTATTTATGCGATTTATTTACTCTTGTCCAATGCCAACCATGGCACATAACAAATCTTGTACCGCTAATGTTTTTTTTTTGTTTGGACCAACAAGAAAAATTGCCATACTGCAGGATTTTTAGTGTCAATCTGGTTCTTGCAAAAAATTTATATTTTTGGCTTGAGGTGGCTTGCTATTCAGGCTTGATGTTGTGCATTCCAAGACTATGGTTGGCAGAGTCTTACTCTGTGCTCGGTCTGATGTAAATGCTTGTATTTTCTGTGTAGGATGTTTGCGGAAGGTGAAAAAGGTTACATAATGACTCCAAGCAACATGGACAAGAATGGGGCGTACTTAATTGACCGCAGCCCTACGTTCTTTGAACCCATCCTTAACTATCTCAGAAATGGGCAGCTGATTTTCAACAGTGATGTCAATCCAGAGGGTAAGAAGAGAGAGCCTCAAAGTTAAATTTTTGACTTTGCAAGTTAATAATTTACACCATAAAGCACTGAAATGCAACATAAAATCATGAAATTAATCAGCATACTTTGTTCAATGAACGTAAATTATTTAGCATGGAGTTAGTACCAAAATGTATGTTCTAAATAGAGTGGTAAAAATGTTCCTTTTTTTAGTATTGCAACTGTTATTAGTTACTAATTTTGCATAACTACATTGGAACATTTTATAAACACACATATTCTGTTGTTTTTTTTTTGTATTGTTCCCAATAGTTAAGACATGCTTATTAAAAATCATTGTTGTAAAAGTGCATCATGTATCAGTCAAGATGACACTGTTTTGGTAAAGTAAGTATCATTGAACTAACAAGTGCTATCGAAAGTGATAAATGTGGTGGACATTCCAATGAGACGATGGGTTTTCTTGGGTATTCCAGTTTTCCTTCAACCATATGCTTCGCCGATGCTCCATTTCTCATCTCATCGAAATGGTTCCTCGGTAATGACAGTGATGTTTACGAGACGTTATGCTCCAACTAACCATTTGTTCGTTCTTAGACCAAAGCTGTTTTCTTCCCCAGTTTGTGTGAATTATGGCCCGTCTACAATAGCAATGTCCTAAACTGTGTCCGAAGGACACTTGTCGCCGATTGGTCCACGTGACCCTCTGACGTCATGCGTCAAGTGGGCGAAGGTCCGAACCTACCTGGTCCGAAGACATTCGTCAATTTGAACTTTTTGTCCCAACCTGTGTACTTCGGACACAGGAAAAGAACAGAACACTCACAATATTTGAATTTCTGGTTCCCGTTTTAAAATGCGGTGTTTGTTTGTGTTATTGAAGGAAATGGAAGGTGTAGTAAGTCACTTATAACTTACATAACTTTCATAAGTTCAATCTCAAACTACAAAAAATCAAAGCAATAAACAAAAACATTTGGTTTGGCACATTTACTGCGCCCTGGTGTCAACTTTAGAAATCAATACATTCTGACATCGGACATCGCGAATGTGGACAGGGCAGTTTTCGGTGAGACAATGTGACGTCACTCACATTGGGATAAGGACACGGACTATTGTAGACGGGCTCTCATGCCTGCGCAGGCGTCCTGGAGGAGGCGAGGTTCTTCGGCATCGAGTCGGTGGTGCCCCAGCTGGAGGCCGTGATCCAGAGCAGCCAGCGGTCGCGGGACAACGTGCCGCTCACCAGGCGGGACGTCATCAACGCCCTCATCCTCACCCCCTTCACCGCGGAGCTGCGCTTCCAGGGCGTGAACCTGGCTGGCTCCGACCTGTCCCGCCTCGACCTGCGCAACATCAACTTCAAGGTGGGCCCGTTCATTCGGAACAATCTTTTATTGAAAAATTGGTAGTTTAAGTACACGTGTGCTGATCCGTAACTGTAATGCTTGATGTGTGAGATAACGATAATGCAAATGATAAAAAAAAAATTATAATCCCAGTCGAAAGTCTCTTTTCTGCTGTTGACGAAGACTACTGTGTTAAAAAATTTGATTGAATATTACTCTCTCCTGTCTCTTTACTGTCTGTTCTGTTCTTATCAGACATGATTTTTACGGTTGTGATTAGAATCGCGAAGCGTTACCTAAAATAGATGATCACCTACTTTAAAGAATAAAAACTAAGGCAAAATGTTGTATAGTAAAAAAAAAATTTTAAATCTGTATTAGGAGTCGTAAAAAATATTAGATGTGAACTTTTTTTTTGTATATTCTATAAACTACAGTATATATTTGAACATAAAAAGTTTTGGTATTGTTGGTATGTATATAAGTGACATGAGTGAAGTGTGTTTGCCTGCCAGTACGCCTGCCTCCACGGCTGCCGGATGGTGGGGGCGAACCTGAGCTGGTGCTGCCTGGAGCGCGCGGATCTGTCGCACGCCGTGCTGGAAGGGGCGCAGCTGCTGGGGGTCAAGATGCTCTGTGCCAACCTGGAGGGCGCCAACCTGCGAGGCTGCAACTTCGAGGATCCCACGGGCAGCCGAGCCAACATGGAAGGTGAGCCGCCGTTTGTCGGGATGCTTTGTTTCGGTCATGATGCCGCCTGTGTTACCAGGTGCGAGTATGCGGGAAATTCCCCTAAAACTGATGAGTGGCCATGAGAGGCGCAACACCCTGTTGCACAATTCGACAAGTGGATTGAACTTGTTGAATTTTTTAATAATGTTCGTAGGCTTTCACTGCCATTGTCTGAAGTAGCTTGGCTTCTGAGTTGTAGCCGTGTCCTTGGCGAATAATTCACCGATGCTTCGGTCGACATTGCAGTCGTCTGCTCCCTGATGATGGCGACTGCAATGTCAACAGAAACGTCGGTGAATTATTCGCCAAGGACACGGCTATAACCCAGAGGCCAAGCTATTACCGTATTGGTCCGAATATAAGGCGACCATTTTTACATAAACGAGAGATGCAAAAATTGGAAGTCGCCTTATTTTCGCACCCAAGACGTCAGAACCGCAAACATTAGTTCCAAGCTGAAAGCTACAGTAGAAACATTGTTTAACAAAACGTTCACGATTTTTTATATTAACTAAAACTTTGTTACCTCACACGGTAAAAACAATAAATCCACCTAATATTGCAGTAATTTACAATTGTTTGAAGTTGAAAATTAAAATATTTGTTCTTGAGTAAAAACATGAATGTTGAAGCATCTCAAAATGGCAACCTTTTATTTCACAATTCATATTTGTACTTTGTGTACAATCGCGTGTTAACATTTACGGTAATTTATCTTCAGATTTTTAACTGAAATATTTGTACTAAAATATCACAGTTATTTTCAGAACGATTGTTTACGTTTACAAACATTTCGGATGTAATGTATGGAAATTCACGGCTGCCAACTGTCTTTCCACAATATTTCTTTGTTGTAAAACGAACATTGCCGAACACGCTCGAAGACGCCATATTAACAGGAATTTGGTACGTTGCTTCAAAAGCTATTTTAATAATCCACTCTTTATTTATGTAAAAACCTTTCATAATTATAATAGATTATTCTTTCAAATTCATAGAACAGACTCTCTCTGTCAGAGAGTAATATGGACAAATATACGCGGTCACGTAACCGAAGTTATTCATGGCCGTATGCTTCATCATGTCAGCTAGCCACTTGTTTTGTTCCGGCAAGATGCATTATTTGTTTGCTTTTTTTACGTTAAACACACTACTAAATAGTAATACACCTTGTTCTGTGGTAATACGTAGCTTAAGTCAAACGGAAAGTTAAATGCTGTATTTTAAGAGTGATTAATAGCCATTGTAAAAATTTTAAATTCGTAGATACAGTAAACTGTGAAAAATCAACAATCACACATCGGTGGAACGGCGGGGAACGAGCTCTAGACAAATAAACAGCTCTGAAGATGACAATTATGCAGCTTCATTAGAGTAAACACGAAAAAATTTCTAGTGTAATATTTAAAAGTGTAAATATTTTCTAATTGTTTTCTTTTGACTTTTAGGGTAGGCCATTCAAACTTATTTTAAATAAGTAAAGTGATAAATATAAATTAATTGTTATACATAAATGCAAAAACGATTTATCAACACAAAATGTATGTCTAATGAATTTTCACATTAATTTCTACCAAAAATTATTTTTACATTTGTTTGGCCTCCTGAAACTGCAGGTCGCCTTATATTCGGGGTCGCCTTATATTCGGGCCAATACGGTACTTGTTAAATTTGTTTTCTAAGCCCAAAATCGATGTAGTGAAAACATGATGTTTTTTTTTTTGTTTTGTTTTGCCTTGTGTGACGTGTGTGTAACTGTATGTGAGTGGTTTTCCTAGGGGTGAATCTGAAGGGTAGCAACTTGGAGGGGAGCATCATGGCCGGAGTCAACTTGCGAGTGGCGACACTGAAGAACGCCAACCTGCAGAACTGTGATCTGCGAGCGGCTGTGCTGGCAGGAGCGGACTTGGAGGTTCGTCGTCCACTTCTCGCTTTCGTATCGCGGAAAGCTGTGTTATTACTACAGAACGTGAAAGTTTTTTTTTTTTTTTTTTTTTTTTTAAGGTTTTTAAAATATGCCTGAGCGATCTAAAAAATGTCAAATTCCGAAACTTATAATTAATTATGTATTTGTATTCAATTCAATTTAATTTGAAATAAGGATACTTGGAAAGAACGATTATTCAATTGTATTTGAATCTTCAGCAGTGTGGTGAATCTTAAGAAAATCACCTTTGGGTGAGTCTTGACATTGAGGTTAATAGTCTTTGTTGTACAACATAAACGTTTACACATCCAGCTTCAGAATATCATATTAAGTAGACTTTATACCAACATTTGCCTAGTAAGGTTAAATTAAAACAACCGGATGGGCGGCAATATTTTGATAAGTTTAAAACAAGCTAAGTGAGGGATTGGTGTACATCATATATCAGCCGAAGTGATACTAATTTTTGGTAAAATAAATATTATGAAAAATTTTATTTTAATATTTGTTGAGTAATACACTACATTTTTTTTATGGAAAAAACATGTGTAATAAAAGTAATAAAAACCAAAATCAAATATTTAAAAAATGAAATTAACATAAAAATTAAAAACCATGCAATTTTGTCTGTACGTATTTGTAATGAACAAATTGATGAATTGCAAGTTTATTTGCCGGGAATATGTTGCCAGCAAGGAAGAAAGTGAAGTCAGCAGTGAAGTGTGAATTAGCTACGGTGATGGCGATAATGATAGTGACTGCGATTGTTAAGTTGTTACATCCAAGATTCAAGTATAAAAAATTTCATTAAAAGAAATGTTTTAGTAATTTTGGTGTGCAATCCTAACTCTTAAAATAATTTGTATATAAACTATGTTTAAAAATGTGAAATCAAGTAACAGGCAGGTTCCCAAGAAGAATATTGGATTATTTGCAATCAACTAATTTTTTTTTAAATGTTTTAAAATCTACTAAGCTTGTTTCCCAAATTTTAAACTGAAAAGCAATAGGTCAACTTATATGTGAGCGGACTTATAACGTTGTATATATTGTTTTGATTAACATCTAAAACTATCGTTGCCATGTCATGTCTGAAAAAAAAAATTTCTGAATAATATAACAGCTATTTCTGAGGAAAATAATATATTGTAAACAGTTTCAGGTGTCTATTTATAACCACTGTTGTGACTGGAAGCTTTGCCATGATGAGTGGGTGACATCATTCCTCACTGGTTATTCTGTTTTTTTGGCAGAACTGTGACCTATCGGGCAGCGACCTGCACGAGGCAAATCTCAGAGGTGCCAACCTGAAGGACGCAGCGTTCGAGCTGATGCTGACGCCACTGCACATGTCCCAGACCATACGCTAGTGTGTGTCATGTTTGTGTTTAAGCACTCACACGTTTCATGTGCTGTTCACGCTTACCTGATGATGTTAGCCATATTTTAACGTACTAGCAGAAGTACTTAGCTGTAATCCAAATCGATAGTTAATGGAAGATGTAGAAGTTAAATATGTGATTAATGGAACTCTGAATCTAATATTAATCCCGAAAATATATGCATGTGTTCATTACAAAAAAAAAATCACAAATGGTACGTAGCAGGCATGAGCTGCTAAGGTAAGATGAGTAAAATTGTGTTAATATTCCATACTGTAACAAGGTATGTACATCCAAAGAAAACTGCCATTCAAAGTACAATTAAAAAGCAACAATGTAGTGCTTTGTTTATGATTATTAATTAGTTTGCTATTTTTTTTAGAAAACATTTTTAAAGGGGTGGCTTGCAGGTTAAAATTAATTCTGCTATTTAGAGGAATTTTTCGTAGATATAAAGTATTGGTATTGAATTACGAAATTACTGTAGTTTTTATTTTCTGAAATACTAATGAGATAAAAGAGACAGATATATTTTAAATAATTTTTATATTAATCTTTTAATTTTGAGATCATGACTAGTTAACTATTCCTTGGTGTGTAATGTAAGGGTGTGCAAGAAATGTGCACATATTCAATTGATGAATTTCAATATTTATTGAGTATAAAAAATGGCTTTTCTGCTACACGTGTTTCAGCCTAGATTTTTCAAGTAAATATTGAATGGGAACTGCTATGTCAGTTGTGTTAGTGAACTATGCCATTTATTTTATTGACATATAGTATATAGGTGCAACATCTAGTTCAGCATAAAAAAGAATTCTTGACTTTATAATGTGTATGCACAGCAGAATGAACATTTTTTTAAAAGTTTTATCAAGAAAAAGCTTGAAATGTTTGCAGTCTTAAAAGCCACCCTGGAGCTTGTTTACTTTTTAATTATTGTGACAGTGTGTATTGATTTTATGTGTATATTTTTAGGGTGAAAATTTTGTAAATACTTTAAGCAGTGTACATAATATTTCATATATTGATTTTTTTTTATTTTAAGACCGCAGAGTGTATATTTATGTATATTTAATCAGAAATCTTTAGTGTGCAACAGGTGTGTGACGTGATGTAATTGTTTGGAAAATATGTAATAGTAAATATAATTATGAGTGGAAATTAGGTTTTTTTTTTTTTTTTCCCCTTGCAAGTGCATTTTGAAAAAGTGTGGGGGCCCATTGACCTGCAAGCTGAACTTCGAAGGACCTCATTTACCAGCAGAAGGGTCTCACCTGCGTTTGGGCCACACCGGGTCACACTTTTAATTTAGGGCATAAAAAATACATTTTCACGACAAGGGATGCCTTTGAATATAGGTCACATCATATATCCATCTTCAGTATAATGCCACAGATGCAAGTGAAGTCACGGTGTTCCATGTCTCTGCTTATTGGCACGTTATAAATATGGCACTCATGTTGTCTGTTGTCTGCTTTTTGTCATTATGGATTACTTTGTGTGGGGGGGGGGGAGGGGGAGGCAGCAAGAAGTACTTCTCTTTCCCCTAACCCTTTTTTATATTATAATTTTCATCCCACCATCTTCCTTCAAAGATACAAAAAGACAGCAAGCTAGCTACTCTGTGTCAGTTCCTTGTATGAGAAATAGCTTGCGAGTCGGCAAGAAACTTGTGCCGTTCTCGAGGAATGTAATAAAAGAAGCACTTAAAAACACCAACGATGGCTGTTAGTTTTGTCATGTGAATGTTGCGGTTGAAAGAGTGGGAAATCTCGTGCGTAAACAATTTTGTGGGCACAGTTGCCTCCTGGAAACCTGTCGATATATAATAAGACTTGTGAAGATTGTGTACAGTGACAGTTCATCAATATTTGTGACAATGAGATAACCATCAACACACTACATGGCCATATGCACTCACCAGATACACACACAAACTCTTGATTGTTTATTTTTAATTATTCCCCCCTCCAGCTGAAAGCTAGGCCACCGTGAAGTCACGTCACTAGTCAGCTGGCTGGCGGGCGAAACATAACCGCACATTCATGGTGCTTGACACGCACTGCAGAGATATTTTAACTAAACAATTTAACTTGTGTTATATTTATTAAAAATTTAACACTTGAGAATTATTTACACTCATACTCAACCACACTTGAAATTTTTACTCTAATTAAAAAAATCTTGCATTAAGATAGCACTACATTTTTTTAAACTAAAAATATGCTAATGTGATGCAGGTGATTGCAGTATACTTTAATGAGTACATACTTTATAGAGCGACTGGGGATAGGCTACATGTAGTGCGGTTTGTCTATAGGTGGGAGTCTTGCAAGACAAATTTGTTATCAATCTGTAATGTATCTAGAAAATACTTGTCTGAAGAGTTTGGGCATGGAATACATGGCTTAACTCTATAATTAATGTATTTTCTTGTGTAGTTAATAAGTTTCTTTTATACTTTAATAAAAAAAAGGTTGTTAATAAATAATACTAACTATTAACATAGACACAATTATGTTTACATTGAAATTATCAATTTACTAACAACTTGAATATAAAAAAAAATACATAATATTGAACTGACTAAGGAAAGGGTGGGGGAAGTATACTGCTACCCTACCATCAAGGCCACTGTCAGCTGGTAATTACCGTCACTATTCGACCCCATCCTTGCCTCAGATTTTAGGCAATGGGCGTTTATCATTGCATTTTTAATGACTTAAATACTTCACAAGGAGTGGGCACCTCTGATATTATTTTCTATATGATGATTAAAGCTCTAATGAGGAAAATCACGAGCATGGGGGAAGTACGTATTCAGAAACGGTGACGTAAGATGCAAGTCAAAAGTTCAAAGATAAAAACCATAAGTTCTTCACAACGCAGCATATTGAGGATATGTGTCATACATGCAATAGCTAGCAAGCTTAGGTCATTATGTTTTTGAAGTTGTGCAGCATGTCACTCTGGTAAGTTTCATAACAAATCATTTTTTTAATGTTGGGGATTTTTCTACCTTGTAAGCTAGTCTTGTGAGTTGCAAGGTGTACATTGTGTGCTAAACTTGCATGTGGATTTGATAAACCATTATGATGCTGTCTATATTTTCAATGAAAACATTCTGGTCATATAGCATGCATTGTAATTATTAAAATATACAGTTAAAACCCTTTTAAGGATTTCCCACTTAAGATTACCCTGCTTAATAAGCTCCATAGTTAAATGCCAATTTCTTCTTTGATTTCCCTGACCTCCATAGAGTTTCTTTATCTCTAATGATGACATTGCCCACGACAAATAAATCATCACCCGTTTGTTAATATCATTTTTCAGGTGTCAAGTAACATGGATGTCTTTTTTCCTTGGGAATGTGTTGGGGTCGACCACTCAGTGTCATTCTTCGACCGCAGACACCACTAGTTTTTCCATCGTGAGCCGTCGCAATGCAACCGGACACTGGTCAACAGAGGTCTGTACCTCGGAAAACAACAACATTAACCATGAGCTAAGTCTTCTGCCTTGCAGTAACTTCAAACTGCGGACAGTGTGCATTTGACAGGATGCCTTCTATAGTAGACAGAACATCAGCTGTGTTGCAAGAAAAAGTAGCACACTTACCATTTTTTTTTCTTTGCACAGTGGATGGTTTGCAGCTAGTGAGTGAAAAGTAGTCGACACACTTAAGGGAATATGTCTCAGTCAAATGTTTTCCAGTTATTTGAAATTAGAATCCATTCAAATCCAGTTACGAACACAATCACTGTAGAACTAGTCAAATGAAATTTAATTACACACACTGCAGTGTAAAAAGAAAGTTTAAAATATTTTGTATTTTGTTTAAACATTTTATGTTATAACAGCTAATTTGTTTCAAAGTCTAATTACTGTTTTGTTTATTTTAATAGTCAGGAAATAACTTCATTTAACCACTTAACAGATTTTAAACTGAAACTAATTTCTTACATCGTATGCAAAACAATGTGTTTGCATTTTGTGTTAGAATGCTAAAGACTGAAGCACTCTTTTTTTTAAAAAAATATCAACTGAAGCTAAAAAAAAAAAAAAAAAAAAAAAACTTTTCAATAAATTAATCATGTAGTTACTTAAACATCAAAATAGCTTTGATAATTTTAAAGTGATAACATTAGAATTAAAATAATTTGAAAATTATAAATTAATTGTAATATGATTCCTCTTCAAACTACCGAAATAAAACATTTAACACAATAATTATAAAAGTTTGAAAATGTAAATCTTGTATATAATATGCTATCTTTTTTTTTTTAAATTAGTTCCCTATTAGTGAAAGCTACATGAAAAAAAAAAATTAATATTAAGAGAGTTTCCTCACGCCACTGTGATGGTTGTCTTTCGTGATTGATTGTTTGAAGTTAATATGAATTCTGTAGGCTTATGACATGGTTTTGGTTATATAAGTAACATAAAAATTTATGTAGCCTGTATGTTCAATAATATTTTAGCTTTATGAATAAACAGAATTCAGAATAAATAAAAAATAATAACTTAGAAATTTCCTGTTTTAAAAACGAAATTGGCCTGAAAATGAAACTAATCTTGTCTTTAGTTATTACTGTAATCCCGATGGCCGACAGCTGACAGGCTCTGTATTGAAATGCCACCCGCTGTCTGCTATATTTTCTTGCCATGTGTCGACATCTATAAACTATGTATAGTTTATATTCATAGAAATAATGATATAAAATATATCATATTAAGCCTCTAAGATGGACGATCAGTTTCTATAAGTAATAATAGAAATATTAAAAATAATAAAAGTGGTGTTTCTGATATGTAATTTGACTTTCTTACAAAACTCTACTAGTGATTTCAATATCTATGAATGAACAGAATTTAAGTGTAATAGTGTTTAAAAAGTTTTGCAGCGACAGTTACTTGAAAGTAAAGAAAAACTGTTTAAAATTATTTTACTGGTATCTGAACGTGTGTTTCAAAGGTGACAATGTACTTATTTACATGGACATACAAACTTACACTGCACAAGACAAATATCAACACATTACACGTATTACAGTACATCATATTTTAGTGGTATCATTGGTTTTTATTTATAAAATATCTCTAGTATTTGAGTCTTTAGTTTAGTTGATGTAAATTCAACATCAATAAAGTAAATACCGTACTTTTTGGTTCGATTAACCAATTTGATGATAAATTACAACTTGCTATTCAAATATCACTATTGTGTTTTTTTAAAAACAATATTTGTGCCAACTAGTGTCTCAGTCTTTACTTTAGTGCAAAAGGGATCCTCTGGTCACGGAACTGACTATTGTCATGGCTCAATTGGCTCATTAACATTTTCTTTTACTGAATATCAGTTAAATAAGAAAATATCTCAATGAAACAAATTGTGGTGGCGTTCTACGACATAACACTTAAGACATCATCATTTACTTATGCAAAATTTCCTTTTGATTAGCTTGTTAGTGAAATAAGGTACTTAGTGTTGTAATTTTTACTCAATTATTAAAACAGACTCCTTGTTGGGCAACTTCGAGTAATTTGGGGTTGGAAGACAAACCTCAGTGATCCATGTCTCGATTTCAAACTGATCGAGAAGACATTACGTATCGGTGGTCTCCTTCTGTCTTACTGGTACGGCAATCACTGCGGTCTTTCCTTTTCGTAACAGACGTTGATCGACCCAAGTCGTGGTAGATGCGGCACTCCAGGGTCCGGGGTTCGCGTTGTCTCCTCTAGAAAACCGGCATCCATCCTTCATTCAGCATTGTGGTAATGTGGGCGCTGAACTCGGGTCTCCTAATCCGCAATGTCTCCTTAAGTAGTGGGCATCCTTCCTTCCGCGTCGTGGGACTGACATTCTTTTGACGTGACGTCTAATAAATCGATGAACGCCGGCACGAAAAAGTGTCCCACTACGGATGTGTCCTATTTGCTCATTGTACGCATGCGTGGCATCTCTCTTCATGCTCATTGTAGGGCCTACGCATGCGTGACATCTCTCTTCCACTCGATTGGAACGACCATCGATTTGACTTTTCAATCATATTTTCGTCATTTGAATTATTAACGATTTAACGATTGTCCACCAATTTTCAGCACAATCGGTACAGTTATTTAAAAGTAATGTTGAATATCCAAATATGTTTTGAACCAACAATGGTGTTTTACAGTTACACATAATAATTCAAATTACAACCGGGATCTTTTGCACAATGTTTTAAAAAATATTGTAACACATTATAAATAACTTTGGTGTATTTGGGATGCGTATTTGTTATAAAATCGAGTTATAAAAACGAAATATTATTCCCCTACCGTGAACAAAATTTTTATAAATGTACCGTAGAATGGGGTGAATAGAAACAGTGGGGTGAATAGAAACAAAACTTCATAATCATGGTATTGCTTTGAATATTATACATTTATATTGAATTTTAATTGAACTATTATTGCTTTTGTGTTGGCAACACTTTAGACTAACAAGAAAATTATGGTTTGATTGTGTGGCAGCACTGTAGGTTGATGTTTACCCTAGTGTGTCTCTTGAAAGTTTTAAAGATGTTTTCCGACCTACTTTGAACTTCTCTGGTAAGTAAACATATATTCTTTATGCGATATTTATTGGCATTGTAAATACTACCTATAACATCATTATAAAAAAGTAAGGTTTGGTTATTGTTTTACTTTTGACAAAATAATCTCCAAGAATTTTCAAAATTTTCAGGTTAGGTTTTTAAAGTTTGTGGGGTGAATAGAAACATAACAATTCTCTTGTTTCTATTCACCCCACAACAGCAAAATTAAAAAAAAAAATCTAGTAGGCCATATTAATACTATATAAACACCTATTATCCATTCTCTAGTTATTATATACCATCCTAAATAATATATTTCTTGTTTCAGAGTTGCTGTTTAAATATGCCACGGAAGTACAAACCCATTGTCGGAGGCGGTTACAAAAAACACAGCCCTGATCATATAAAAAATGCCCTCTCTGACATTGAATCTGGCATTAGCCTGCGGAAAGCAGCTGAAAAACATGGGATTCATTATAGTGTACTATACAGACACGTAAAAAGAGGCCCCGACATTAAACATCAGGGTGGACAAACTGCCTTGTCTTTTGAAGAAGAGAATTTGTTTGTAGATAGATTGAAAATATGCAGCGAATGGGGCTATCCTATCGACTCTACAACCTTAAGACTACTAGTAAAGGACTTTCTGGATAGTAGGGGGAAGGAAGTAAAAAGATTTAAGAATAATCTTCCCGGTCGTGATTTTGTGGTATCATTTATAAGACGACACAAAGATCAATTGGCAGTGCGAATGTGCCAAAACATTAAACGCTCCAGAGCCGGTGTAACACCAGAAACCATCAACAGTTACTTTGATGAATTGTCAAATGAAATAGAGAATGTGCCACCATCTAACATAATAAATTATGACGAGACGAACCTTACGGACGATCCAGGAAAACGAAAGATAATCACACGGAGGGGAACTAAATATCCTGAAAGGATCATGAACTCATCAAAGGCATCAACTTCTGTGATGTTTGCTGCCGCTGCAGATGGCACTATACTACCCCCTTATGTTGTGTATAAGGCTTTGCATTTATATCAAACCTGGACTGAAGGTGGGCCAAAACATGCAAGATATAATCGGACGAAATCTGGCTGGTTCGATTCGTTCTGCTTCGAGGACTGGGTCCTTACAGTTGCTATCCCATATTTGAAAAAGCTAGACGGGAAGAAATTTCTCATTGGAGACAATTTATCTTCGCATCTGTCATTAGAATCGGTTAAGCTGTGTCAAGATAATGACATAAGATTTATATTTCTACCAGCAAATTCAACACACTTAACACAGCCGCTGGACGTGGCATTTTTTCGGCCTCTTAAAACTACTTGGCGCCAAATATTAGAGGAATGGAAGAAAGGCCCAGGAAGAAATGAGGCAACAGTTCCTAAGGATAAATTTCCTCTGCTTTTGAAAAAGTTGTGTGTCTCCTTGAAGGAAAAAAATGTTATTGCAGGTTTCAGGAAATGCGGGATCGTGCCCTTAAACCGCAATAATGTGTTGTCAATGCTCCCAGGTACTGGAATAGACCAAAACCAGGCTATGATAAACCTTGAAGAATCCACTAATGCTGTTGACAAGATCTTTAAGGAACTCCTTCAAAGTCTTAGGCAAGACCAGACTCCTAAACCAAAGAAAAAAAGGACAAAAGTAAAGGTCCAGCCCGGCAGAAGTGTTACCGTTGATGACTTTGAGGAAGTGGATGGGGAGAATGTAACCCTCCATACTTCACTTCACAGTGACCCAAGCCCTTGTACATCGAAACAGGCCAAGCCAATGAAAATAAATGCCAAGAAAAACAGAAAATTTCTTGATTCATCATCAGAGGATGATTGTGCCTACTCAGTGCAGGACAGCGATGATGACCTAATTTTGATATCTTCAAATTCTTCTGATCAAGATGAAAACACTGGTATCTCCATAAGCCAAGGTGATTACATGGTGGTCAAAATATATGGAAAAACAAAAACATCGTTTAGATATTATGTCTGTAAAGTTAGTTACCTTATGGACAATGGTTTTGTTGGGACATTTTTAAAAAGAGTTCCACAAACCAAAAAGTTCACAATGACTGAAGAAGAATCTTTTGTTTCGAAAAACGATGTTTTCCGAAAACTGTCGTCACCAGTTCTCAATTCAGGTGCTCGTTTTAAAGACATGCTATGTTTTGAGGATGACCTGACTGATTTAACAGTTTATTAATGCTTCAGCCCATTGGTCATGGTAGAGAGTTTTGTTTTGTTTTGTTTGTACATATGTGACAACACCATTTTTGTTAATTTTTCTCACTTTTTACAGTAATAAACCATTATATTGTGAAATAACATTTTATCTACTTATTTCCTAAGAGAAAAATATATATTTAATTGTTTCTATTCACCCCACTTTGGTTTAAAAAGAAACAACCATGGTTTATAACTATTGTTTCTATTCACCCCTTTCTGTGGGGTGATTAGAAACACCATGTTATTATTTTTTTTAATTTTATTGAAACAAAAATATTTACTAATAATATCATACAGTGATAGGGGCACTATAGACCTGAGTTTTGTATATTATTTTTTTGTTTTCAACTAACAAAAAATAAGTAAATTTTTAATCCAAAGTTCAAATTTGTTTCTATTCACCCCGTTTTACGGTATATATATGGCCTCTTGGGTGAGCGATCAGCAGCGTTATCTTCAAATTGTAAGGTTGTCGGTTCGAATCCCGGCAGGTGTGAAATTTTTTTTGTACTTGTAAAAATAAATACGGCGAACGTAACATTTCAAAAGTAATGAATATATTTGAATAATGAATGCAAATAAAAGTAAATTTATTAATTAAATTGTACATTTCAATTCACTCCTTTGTATCCATTCAAAATAGTGATAATTCAATAAAAATGATTCAAATTTATTCATAAAAGTATGCAGAGGTAGATTTTATCATACAAAAGATAGAAAAATTAAAAAAAAAAATCTTCCTCAAAGAATATAATATTTTTATGCCTAAATAGTTTGGTTGCAAAAACCTATTACGGTCTCAGTCTCAGGCCGAATATATTTCATTTTCTTCTGGATCAATCATTTCATCAATGTTTTGTTATGACGTTGTCACGTTAAACTATCGTAGGTAAACCGACATTACAGACAACCAATTCTTTTTTCTTACTTCGTCGGATTTGAATATACTCTCAAATATAAGGCCAATTACTATTGCCTGTATAGCCTAGTCCACATACCTCATCCTCGGACCGTAGTCCGCGGACAGCTAACTGCTGATTGTGATTGGTGCACGTGACCCTCTGACGTCATGTCCCCGTGTCCCAATGTCCCAAGATCATTCGCAATTTTTAACTTTTAGTCCGCAGACGAGTCAGAGATTTGTTTGACTCGCGGGAGTTGAAAGAGTTGGGAGCAATTTGACCTGAAATAAAAAAATTGTTGGTCGCGAAGAGAACGACTTGAGGTTAATGTTTGTTAACATTTTCTTTGTTTTACACTGTGGTTTTACATGCAGACGTCTTGAAAACTATATGAAGATTCGTCCGAAGTTAAAACTGCTTAGGCAATAATTCACATAATATTGTGCCACGTATGATAAAAGCTCAATAATATTATGTTGTAATATTTATTTATTTATTTAACATATTAGCTGTATCCGAATACTGGCCTAATGGATCCCTTAGCTAAGGGATCCACTAAAAGTGCATCGTAGTGGACGCGGCCATCTTTGTGTTGAATCCGAATTCTCACAAGGGATGCCGATGCATCCCTTCACACATCCACTAATTCGAGATTTCTAGGGATGCGACACTCGCATCCACTAACGCGTCCCTACATCCATTAGCTTCGGAATCGGGTTTTATTTTGTTTGTGTATAATATTACTTCAGATTTTCAGCATAAGATTTGTTTAAAACATTATAGGCGAAAGTGATTTAAACAGAGACAAATGAAGACGTTAATAAATATAATAAAAATTCGAATTTAAACTTAAAGGATAATTCAAAACTCATAAGTATTTTTAAAGTTTACAATTTATAAAATGTATTTTATTTGGATCGCTAACATGTATAACATACACGTTACATTATTTTTTAATTGGTAGGTATTTACTATTTACGTTTTGCTGAATATTCGTAGATATCGCTACACAAAATGGCTGCGTGAAAATTAGTACGACTGACAGTCAACAGGTGGTGCTAGCAGTAAAAGTATTCGGATACTATCCATCCATTAGAAATGCGTCCTCTACATTGTGGCTGCATTTGCTAAGGGATGTAGGGATGTGTGTGCTAAGGACGCATCCCTATGTATTCGGATACAGCCATTGTCAAAATTAATGTACAAAATATAACCTACAAACTTAAATTTCAAAACAATTGAAACAAAATAAACTATATGCATAATATGTAAATCTAGCAGACGACTTTAAATGAAAACAACTCGATGTAGACAAAAGAAAATGCCTCGCACATTTACTGCAATCTGGTGTTACGACTGCTAAGCTTCACTTCGGACCAGCAGCATGTAGACAGCACAAATGTGTGCATTCGTTAGAGGTGGGTTGGGACAGCAATTTTCGGTATCAGTCCCATCCTGATACTGATACAGTAATGTACCTAGGTACAAGTCTCTGATACTTCTGTATCAGACGGTCCCAGGAGGCAACAAAGCTCCGCGTACGCAGACTGTGCGACCGGAAGGAGAATCTGATACATTATTTATCACGCCCGGTAATTCTCTACCTCTGTTACTCTCATGCCCGCCTGATACAGCCAGTATCAATCAGTTCAACATTCACTGCAGTTCGTCCTGGCCGTGTATCACCATGTACATTGTTGCGGGCTGTCATGCTTTGTAGTTAGTATATTTATAGTGAAATAAGGAATGGATAAGTGCACGAAAAAGACTTCATTTGTGTGGAATTTTTTTACGGAAAATAATGAGTTTGCTAATTGTAATTTGTGTAAACAAAAACTGAGTTATAAATCATCGACTAATCTGAAGAAACATTTGAAAAAACATTGATATAGTATGCTTACTAATGTACCTATCTGATTTTTTATTTTTGATAAAATCGTGAATTTTTAATGTATAAAAACACTAGTTACTAATTGTTTTCGAAAAAAGAAAGTCCATATGTTGATTACATCTGTTATTAGTGTCAACTGAGAAATTATTTGCATTTTCATAGCTGTTAGGTGCACAAATATAAATATTATATCTTGTATTAATGTACTTTTTAATATTAAAATTTAATTAGTTTTATTATTGAACGAGACGGTGCACGCACTGCGCACTGAGCGTTCTTTGAAGTAGGACAATAAACAAAACGACTTGTAACCAGGGCTGCCACTCTGATATTCATGAAAAACCTAGATAACCTACAAAAAAACCCAGACACATGGGTAAAAAACCCAGATGCGTCTAAAATGCTATCGTTGAAAATGTTTGCGTACTAATTCAAAAATATAAACATAACTGGTTTTAATATAAAACAATTAATTACCTTACAAGACTGAAAACGGTTAAATACAACCAAAACAAGAAAATTACACTGCAGCAAAATGGCTGTATAAGTAATTCTTGGACCAGTACATATCATAAAAAAACCTACAAATATATACATGACAAAACAAACACCATCACTGCATCCTTTAAACCGGTAATTGTTTTTATAAAACTGCATCATGTACGTTAGTCTTTATTCAGAGTCTGATTCTACAAGATTGGTTTGAAGGTTAATTGTTGCATTGGTTTTGTGTTCTGCAAGCCTCTTTGAAGAATGTGTCTAATTTAATATTCGACTTAGCTTCTTGAAAACTAGTTTTGTGTTTATATGTATTTTTGTGTGTGAAACACATAGACTTGTTTGCATTTATCAAACAGATATTGCAACAGATACAGTAGCTACTACCTTTATTATTGTTTTAGGTATAAAAATAATTAAAATTATAAAAAACCTAGAATTGTTGGAATTCATTATTTAAAAACCCAGAAACCCAAACACCATTGGAAAAACCCAGATCTGGGTGGAAAAACCCATGAGTGGCAGCCCTGCTTGTAACAATATCGCTTTGCGCCTCTCCTTCAAGGCTTCAACGCCTTCCCCTGCGCTTCCTCCCCTACATTCTTTCCCTTCTTTATCCCTTATTCGTCGTTCCTGCTCCCTCCCCTTTCACAAGCTCCGCCCAAGTGACCGTCATCTGCGATCGGGTACTGTATTCATTGGCCGTGGTGTTGTTCCAGCTGAATTCAAAACTGATACTAAAGTCTCTGATACTTTTCAAGTGTACTCGTTTGCCGATCCTGATAAAGGCGCGTTTCAGTGCCAAAGTATCAGGTTGATACTTTTCGACCCACCTCTAGCATTCGTCCGCTCATTAAAATATATCGTCGGTCTAATTAGCAAACCTCGTAACTCCCTGAAGACAAATTTTACAAGAGAAGCAAAAAACTGAATAACTTTTTTGTTTGTACTAAATATGTGTTTAATTCATCACATAAAAGTTAAAACACCCTCTGACGTTTGTCAATAAACTCTGTGTCAGTTTTTAATTATTAAACCTTTTTTTAATGGAGTTACGAGGTTTTACAATCATAAATTCAAACTAAATATGGAGATACGAGGTTTGATAAGTTATAAATCTTCTTATTGGCGTAAACTTAATGTTGATATTAGAACAATTTTGAGATGAATAGTTATAGCACTAAATTTATTCGTGTATTATAAAAAAGTCTCTCTAACAATACAAGGGTTATTTCCGATATTGAACAGTAAGGACAGTATACAATACACAACAGCAATATTGTATAGTACATAAAATCAACATTGACTATGAATTCGTTTGAAAGAACATCAAGATAAAACTAGCTTTTAAATACTGATAACTGAGGCAATAAATATTACTCCAATAAATTGTAAAAAAAAAAAAAATTACCCCTCAGAAATCAATGCTTCAGTTTTGAAAAGGAAGGCTATCATAAAATAAGTGATAGTCTGACTCCATAGTTGTTTTCAGGGACTGCAAATGGTCGTATTTAGTTTTCTTTATCTTCAGCCTCTCAGTGTACAGTGCTGGCAAACGATTAAATGGCTTATCAGTAATGTTCTTTTTGAGAATAGGCAAGTTCTTCCACTCTTCTGTGAAACCCAACTTGTAGGAAATAACCCCATCTGGAGTGTACTTAAAGGCTCTGATGTCGGTAACACATGGATCCCCAGTTATTCTGCCTGGTCTGATAGAGCTATACACTTGAGCATGATCAAATTTAAAAAAAAAAACTGTGAGTCAAATAATGAACTTCATATGGACGTGGATTTCTGTGTGCTTCCCTGAAAGTTGCAATGTAGTCAGCTGGAACATTAATCTTCTTGTTTTTCAGCTTTTTTTTTTCTTCGAGTGCATGGAGTCTGCCTCCATTTGTGTGTGTCCGACCTCCAGAAACTTTTTCTTTATCGTTACACACTTTGTCACCGATATCTGTAAGAGTGCATTGGCGATAGTCACATTTCTGTTCTGATAGCAGCAACCATCACTATACAGTATCAATTTGTCGGCATTGTTCCTCAAAGGTAGTTGCGACAAGATGAAGTTGCAAATTATTGTAGCAAACTCATTTGAACCAAGGCCCATCTCAGTCTCGTTCCACAGATAACAGAAGCCATCTTTGGCTTTCAAATCGAAAACAGTAAAAGAAAACAATGAAAGTGCCAATATCGTAAAGAATGTATGATGTTCTACAAGGAATACTCATGAGATCCATGCCGAAATCATTATTGGCTCTTGACATTCTGAAATGAAGAATGGATAGCTAAATTGTATAAAATAGTTTAGACATTACCTCCAAAAACATTTGATATTATGGCCTGTATTACAAAAGTTTGAAAAGTATAATTTATTGCAATAAGTGCTTTGCACGCATAAATAACCGATGGACAATAGTTAAAGTGTGAGATAATAATAAAATGTACCTGCTCCATACGTTCAAACAATATCGAAACAATTAGAATAATATTTTAAAAAAATTAATAGACAGTGCAACAATAACACTGTGTTTGTTTACTAACAAAATGGAGTTACGAGGTATGCTAATATGCAGAAAATCGACAGCTGGAGATAAGAGGTTTTCTGAAAATAGGATTGTAGCCCATAGGGATTGTTTATTGTTATGATCTTTGGAATGGTAATAGAACACATAACTGAGTATATAATAGTACCAAAAAACAATTTTTGACAAAAAGTGGAGTTACGAGGTTTGCTAATTAGACCGACGATATAAACAAAAACAAAGGTCGACTATCGCTACCACCTCATGAATGAATAGATATCGATATAAATCATATTTTATAATAATAGATAAATTGAAATAACAATCGATCCTAAAAAAATGCGATATATATCGTTTAGTTTGCCCCACCGCCACATAGGCGCTACGATCGCTCTGTTCCCAACCCGACCTATTGACTTGACCTTCTATAACCCTTATTGTTCTATGCGCGGACCACTATCCGAGGACGAAGTATGTGGACTAGGCTTATCACGTCGATCTTGAAGTATAATTCGTCAAGGGCGGTCACTACCTCTTCTCAAACAACGTAGTGCCGACAAATATTTAATCATATAAATATATTAAATCTCTTAACTCCTTTACCTTAATCTTGAAGTTTTACGACGATCTTTCCATTTAGCTTTCTCTATCTTCTGGAGCTTAGCTATAATGAGCTCGGACGAAAGTCGAACAAAAACTGACTTTCCAAATTTCAAACAGTTCAATATTCTGTGTCCTTGGCCCTTGCTCGGCGATATATCGCTCGAAATTGTAAAAAAAAAAAAAAAATGTAAAAAGGAAAATTTATTCCACATCTAGCTGCCAATGAATTGTGATCTATTAAGTGTTATATCGTAGAGACGATACAGAATTGTGGTAACGTAATTTTTCATTGGTCATTACCAAACAAGAAAGTAATAAAATTAAAGTACATATAAGACAAATTGAAATACTCATAGAAAAAAAAATTGCAATAATTACCTTTCATAATAAACAAATAAATAAAGCAAAGATCTCTAACATAGAGAGGGAAAATAAAACATGAGAAACCAAAATCATACTTCTATGGGTACTTTCCAAAGTACCTCAATAATAATAACTCAGAAATCTCCTGTTTTAAAAACGAAATTGGTCTGTAATTAAAATTAATCTTGTCTTTAGTTATTACTGTAATCCCGATGGCCGAAAGCTGACAGGCTCTCTATTGAAATCCCACCCTCTGTCTGCTATATTTTCTTGCCATGTGTTGACATCAACCTTAAGAGTCTCGTAGTTTAGTTCACAATGCCGTCACCCGCGGTCTTGGCTTCGAGACCTGGGCGGGGCCTAGTGGGAAGTGGTTGTGTGTGGGTATGTTCCGGTGGGCGCCAGGCTAACACAGTCGTTAACCAATGGTTTTGGGCGTGGATACTTTCTGCCCCGGCGTGGACCACTAGGCCTTCGGCTGTGATTGAATTTAAGAGGGGTTTTTTCGTAGAGCTAGTTATCCAGTACTCTCCTTACACAATATAGTACACTGATCCCTAGCTGGAGGGGGCGAACAACACTACGGAAGAATACAATTGATCACGTTACTGGGTTTTATTCGGGGCTGACCCCTTTTGCGCTGTGAGCACTGAATTACACGTTACAGTTCACACAATTGGAGAGGCACTATACTTTACATTATACACTTGAAAGTTACACCCTTACGCCATTTCCACCCATAGCAACGGGGGGAAGGGGGGGTGATTGGGGCGGCCACTCCCGTAAGCTTAGTTCTTAGCAGCGGCCGGGTCACTTGTGTGAGCCGCGGTCCATGTTAAATTACTTATGAATGCCCCTGAAATTAGCATTGGCACTTGTGTGCGCGATGTTATTACTTGTAGTAAATGGGGGGTGGGAGTCTGCCCGTACCGTAAATGAACGCGGACGCACACGGGAAGCTGAAAAGGAAGGTTTGGTTAGTGACTATATTTACCAGTGTTACTTGGTGGTTGCAAAGCGATGATGGCTTCCCGTGGCACTAAGGACGTCCGACCCGGTGCACGAGTAGTTCGATACTGGCGTGCTAGCCTTGGCGCGGGGGAAAGGTAGGCTGATCCCGCGCACCAAAGTTCGCCATTTACTGTTATATTTATTTAAAGATAGCTTTGACGTCGTCTGGCCGACGACCACCCCAGAGCCCGACCTGCACCCGCCAGTATACGCTCCCGCTAACGGAACACACCCCTGGCCATGGCCCACCCGAGTCAGGCGAGCCGAACAGCAATTAAAGGCAAAACCGCGGAAACCTGAGTAGACAAGAGAAGAACCGTACCCATTCCTCCTGAAACATTAAATTAGGATTTTAGCGACAATAAAATCTCTTCCAGACACACCCGTTTGGAGTCTAGCGTAATGAGGTCACGCCTGGCGCGAGAGAGGCCGAGCCTCCCTCGGACGCCATGCCAGTTCGGCAGTTCAGCGCAGCTCACGGACCGGGGCGGACCTACGTCCCACGGAGAGGCAACATCCTTTGTCTACATTGAAAGTAACGTCCGGTAAATATAGTCTCTAATTAACAAAACCCCCTTTATTACTTAACCTCTCCGTGAGTACCCGGTCCCTTTTTTCGGTCCAGGACCTAATCCGGCCGCATCAACTTAAGGACACCCCGCACCACACTTGGTCAACGGGGCTGCTCTTCAGCATACGGCACGGGCCGTCTCCCGCAACGTACAGAACTTTATTTAAGGTCACGCGCACGGCGCTGACCACAAACCCGCAAGGGAACTTGGACAAACTTAATTGCGGTGCGTGTTTCACCACAGTGGGCACAACACCCGCGCCGAGACATTTGCATACGGGATTGGCCGTCTCCAATCGCCCACCCCCTTAATTCAGTGTATTTTTGTATCCCGTATTTTGTACTGCTAACTTACGTTACCCGAGTAACGAGTGCCACGTAACTTGTGCGCGCCCCCTTAATCCAGTGTATTTTTGTATCCCGTGTTTTGTATTGCTAACTTACGTTACCCGAGTAACGAGTGCCACGTAACCTGTACGCGCCCCCTTAATTTAGCGTATTTTGTGTCCCGCCTTTGTGTTACGAAATTACGTTACCTGCGTACCCAGTGAGACGTCTGAGACATAACAGCATCCGAGGCCACGTAACGCGGAACACACACAATACGGCGCCACGGAATAACAAGTAACAACCCCCCGGGGACCTCTGTAGAGTGTTGTATTGTGTACGACTCGCTCCTCTGAATAAAAGGTACGACACCACCACCTCAACTCCACGTCTCTTATTTAAAATCATCTCACGCAACACCGCCGCCGGCCCTAGTGGGCCACGCAGGGGCACATAGATCCACGACCCCAAATTCACGACTAGAAACGAGCTAGTCTGGCGCCCACCCGGACAACACAGATCAAGAACCGCCTTTTCCCACTAGGAGCCACACCGGGACTCGAGCCCGAGACCCCGGACGACGGCAGCTTAAAGAGATCATAACCACTACAATGTGCACACAATAATTACTAAGGCTTAATTCTAATGGCGGAAGGCCTATAATAATCGTAGTTACATTAATTGTATTTAAATGTACTTAAAAGGAAGGAGAGTCATGTTGGAGACTGTTTGTTAGCTAACCAACTACTCCAGCAGTTACAGACAAGTTAGAACGGGGGGGAAAATGATTATGGAAGAGTCATTTAATTAGTTTAGGCGGAAGGCCGCAAAGGGAGCACTTGCTACGTGTGATTTCAAGTTCCCCACGGAAGCAAGTGGCACACTCCTACGACGCACTTTTCTTGTGAAGAGTTTGTAAAAGTTAGGGTAATTACTGGGCTCCCTTAATTACTCGTCTTTACGCGAGGGGCACTCGAGCCCTCAGTAATTACCGCAATTTAACTTTGTGGTACGGGGTGGCGGGAAGCTCACTTGACTCCGACCGGGTGGTTAGGGGCGCGCTTCGTTAGCGGGACTAAGTACGGGCGGTCGCAAGTCGGGCTTGAAGACGGCCTCCGGCCGGACGATGTCAACATTTGTGTGTGCTCCATTCTTACTCTCACTTCCTCTCTCTTCCTTTATCAATTTTTTTTCTCTTTCTCTCTCTTTTGAACTTACACGTGCAGTGGTGCTCATATTCACCATTGTGTTCTCTCTCACTACTTACCATTTTTTCTCTTGCTGGATGATCATAGCAAATTTTCACCCCATACTGAACCCTTCTCCAATACAGTCCCAACTGCTTTCATGCTAACTGCTTCATTTGCAATGACTTATCTTAAAAATTTAATCCATGTATTACCTACATGGTTAATGAAATGATGTCATACCTATTTTATTCTTATTCAAGGGACTAGTGAACTAACTTCTCTGCTAAACATTTTTATAGTTGGAATATTATGAATTTCTCTTTCCTACAACTTTCAATTACATTTGTATACTACCGTCATCCATGGAAAGGAATTGTTTTTTTTTTGTTGTGATATAGCGTGGAAAAAAATTGATTATTTTCAGTGAGGCTTCAGACAGTCAGGTGTGTACTCGCTGTTTTCCAACATAAAATAAGTTTCATTAACCAAGTGTAAATTTTGTAACTTGAAGTGTTGCAATTGATACATACAAAACGAGCTGCATCTGACCAGTGGCATAGCTAAGGGAACTGGCGCCCCTGGCCAGACTTGAAAATGGCGCCCCCTCATGGATTAAAATACAGGGGGAGGGGGCGAGGGTTCAGTAACCGTGAAACCGTCGTTGTGGCGCTCACCCCCCCTCTCCTCCAGCGCCGGCGGCACTGGCGGGGGCCATCCCTGCCACCCGCCCCCTAGCGGGGACGCACCACAACGCCGAAATACCACAACGCCGAAATGCCAAATTGACCAGAACTCCGACAGCTAGAAAACTGCTGTGTACCACAACGCCAAATTACTACAACGCCGAAAAATGTCATTTCAGAACTGCCACAAAAGTTAGGTTAGGTTAGACTACGTTAGGTTAGGCTAGGTTAAGTTGTCGTAGGCTGGTCGACTAGTCCCTGACACTGCTGCTGTTCTGCCGGCTACTCAGGGTTCGGTAGAGGGGGGTTCAGGCCGCGTGGCCGAGGGACTTAGTCTCCAGAGATGAAATGAGAACAACTCGACTAAAGTTTGATGGTCCTTTATACTCAAGACACTGAACACTTTACATGGGGCTGCCGCGTTTCCGCCTGTGACTATTTCTATGTGGGTCGAAACCCGGTTCCGCGCACTAATCTGGTTAAGAAAATTACGGGACATCCCGCCCGTGACGACTATTACTTCCACAGTAAGAAATATAATTCTTATGACCCGCGCGCGAAAGGATGTCTGTCTGATGGTACAGCACACTGGCCAGAAAGAAATGAACAGCACAGAACCTATGACGGCGAATGATCAGTTTGAAAATGAACCACGACTCGCCAAAATTGAGAGCAGAACACACGTGCGTGCTAATGACAAGATGAGAGCTCGCGACTGAATAGCAAATTAACAAGCTCGACTGCAAGTTGAGAGAACGTCTCCGCACAGCAAAAGTCTAGAACTTCTGTTAATACCGCGCCCGTTTTTCTCATCGTCCCGGAGCGGCGTCACCAACACGTCCGTCGCCTCTCGTGCCGGGTCCACGACTCCTTCCCCCAACCCTGCCGCGCCTGAGCGCCCGCGTCTCCCCCCCTTCTCCGCGAGCCCGCGGGAACACGCTGATTGGTCACAGGCGGAAGCCACGGCCTTGGCACCTGGTGAACAATTAAAACTTATAAAATACAAAACCCTTCAATACAAAAATAATTAAAATAAAATATAAGCAAAAATATGTACAAAAACGTAAAACAAAAATATATTTACAATAAATAATATGTCAAATCCTGTATTGAAAACAAACGTCGCACGTCACCGTCACTTGCGTCGCACAACACGCTCAAGAGATGGCGCTGGCGAGGCATAACGGCCTGAAGGAGCCGGGTAGACACTTGGGTCGACATCAAAGTTAGGTTCGGTTAAATTACACTATGTTATGTTAGGTTTGATTGTGGTATTTCGGCGTTAAGGTACATTTAAGAAACACACACAAATTCATTCAGTTGTTATTTCGGCGTTGTGGTAACGACCCCCCGCTAGCTACGGCACTGCGTCTGATGCAGTGTCCTGTGTCCGTGCCGGAGCCAGTGCTGTTGGACAGGTGGTGCTGGGGCAGGACCCGTCGCTACGCGTGGATGACGACTGCCCGTGGGACATAAACATCGAGCAAAGAGCGACGCGGCACGATCAAGGATCGGAAACAGTCACAATCACAACCAACGTCGCAGGTCAGAGAGTGTGTCGACGTAGCCTGCCGTCACTGGGTTGCCTGCTCGCCCCGCTGTGACTTAGCAATTTTCCCGGCATGTGACAAAATAATTGATGCACCAGCTCCTTAATCCTTTTTTGACAGTTTAAAACTGGTTTCCTACAGTTTTCTTTATGTAAAAATTAGAGAATGGGAATGTACAACAAGGGTTTGAGACAAGTCAGGAAATAAAGCAGATTTAAAATCGTAATTAATGCAATTACTGAAGAATCTTATGTGCCACAAAAAATTTTCAAGGGCTGCTGCTAATTTTTAATTATTTGAATCACCGCTTTATTGTGTTATATTATCAATTCAATAGAGGTGATGTAAAGGGTTTTGTTTTGCCTGTTTTGTGCATGTTAGGGCAAGGAATAATGATTTTGCTAGGTCTGACTCATCTAATTTATGTACTCAGTGCCAAGTTGCTTGGAAATTATTTTAATCATGAGCTTAAGATTTTCAGTGCTCAGCAATGGGCGCATAAAATTAATTGTCTGCTGAATTCCATTTATTCGGAGAATCTGCCTTTGCAGAGAGAGAGAGAGATAGAGAGAGAGAGAGAGAGAGAGAGATAGAGAGAGATAGAGAGAGAGATAAGAATTGCTTCAGTATGTCAGATATAAAGAAATCTATAATACAACAGTGGCAATGCTAGTGTGATAGCACTGATGATGTAGGAGTAGCTATCAAGTTCTTTGTAATGTGGGTTCTACGAAAAAGTAGGTAATTAGAATTAAAATGTCATATAATAGCAGGTAGGCTAAGTTTTGCCGATTCCATCACCTCTGTTATTCTTTATATTAGCTCATGATGCAGCACCTGTTAACCAATCCAGTGCTCTTTAAGGGAGCTGTGAGACCTGGAGGGAAAACAAATCTGAGATCTTCCAGGTCTGTGATAACAATCTCAGCTTTACTTAATTATAGCATGATTATAATAACTATATGGTCTAACGACAATTAATAACACATTATTTAACGAACACAAATTTATGTCCTATATGTTGTCCTAAGTTACAAGTAACTTGATATTTTCAATTTTGATTTATAATAGATAACATAAATACAATCTGTCTAAAAATCTGAAATACCATACTAAAGCGAATGCATTGTTCATGTTACTAATTAAATGTAGGGATACTGAAATTAAAAAAAAATTGTGATGTTAGGTTTGAGAAACGTGTGGCCATGCTCCAAAACTAATAATTAATTATGTATTTGTATTCTATTCAATTTCAAATAATGATACTTGGAAATAACCAATATTCAGTTGTATTTTAATCTTCAGCAGTTTGGTGATTCTTGGGTGATAATCGACATTGAGGTTACTAGTATTTGTTGTACAACATAAACGTGTACACATCCAGTGAGTGTCGTGTCTTGCGCCTGCGCAGCGCCGCCGCGGGTCGACGTGCGCGGGTACACGCTCCTGCCCGGTCACGGGTACTACAGGGTGCACCGGGTACCCGCCACGTGGGAGCAGGCTCGCCAGACGTGCGCGGACGAGGGCGCCCACCTGGTGGTCCTCAACAGCGACGCAGAGGCGGCGGCAGTGCGGGGACTGATTGGCGGCGTGCACATCTCGGGTACAAGCGACGACTGGTACCTGCACGCCGGCTTCCACGACCAGCTCCAGGAGGGCAGCTACGTCACTGTCCTGGGTGAGTTCCTGCGGCCCCGCGCTGGGACCTGCCCCTCTGCTTCTGTTTGCCACCAGACACATTACAAGTGAACCCTTACACTTCGACAAACCATTCCGATTATAAAACAAAACATTTAATGTTCCAGTTGAACAATAAAACTAATCAAAGTACACACTGAAGGTTCTTGTATGGCGATTAAAAACCTGCTAAGAGTCTTACACTTGTCTAACTCTCTACTTTATTCTTTATTTCCCTTCCCCTCTTTGCCATCGAGGGCTCTACTCCTGAATCTTTCACTTTTAATTGCGCTCTAATGATTCATCTTCTTGAGCTAACTTCCTGCCTGCGAAGTTTTGTTTTAAAACTATGCAAAGTGGTTCTTTGTGAAATAGGTACAACAGCTTTGTGTACACATCATATTGACTGAATATTTCTAGTTCAACAGGAATGTTGTTTGGATAATATAATAATATCTACACTATGGTCGTCCAATATGGTGTGGTGCAAATCAGCCCAAATTTCATCTCTGGGTAGGTACCTGTTTTCACCCAGGAAGTGGTTCAAAATTTAATTTACTGTCAACTGATAAAAACAAAACTGTACCTTGCATCATAAGTGGGAAAAGAAGGGAATATTGAAATGGTACTCGGGATGCCGCAATTGAAACGTTGCTTGTTAACGAAGGGCAAAGTTATCTAGAGGATGGTGTTGGAACCACTGCCATATAATTTGAGATTAATATGTTCACATTTTCCCCAACTAACGATTGTAAATATGACTGCAATGTAGGTACTTACCCCTCCACTGCTGGAGTGATTACAATATAAGGGTGCTTGCTGTTTAAGTGTTGGCTACAGCTTTCTTTCCAGTAAAAAATATGTGAAGTGTACGAACGTATTGTGCAATGGAAGCACATCTTTCTCTTCAGCGTTAATGATCACCCTTCGCTCAGTTCAAAGCACACACATGGCTTATCACCAGGGTGTTATCTGGATCACTGAGTTACTCCGTCCCTAGTGTCCAGAAATGTCATGAAGGTTTCTAAAACTTCAAGAATTCTCAAATCTTTAAAATTTTGAATTACTAAGGTATGCTTCACATAATTGTGAATTAGTTTTAGATGTTGCTTGGTTTGAACTTATAATGTGTGATGTTTACTTGAAGTGCAGTTTTTTCTGTGTTTTTACTCTTTGCTAAACAAACCATACTATTTTTTCTGAGTGGTAATCAAGGAATCAGTGGCAGACATTTACTGCGTTTTTCCTCAGATTACTTGTTACAAAGAGGCTGGGGCGCAACAACAGGGGGGGCAAGGGTATTTTGCCCCCCCCCCCCCTCAGAAACCTTGAAGTGGGGGAAAATGGGGGCAAAGAAAGTGCTGTGTAATCAATTTTTAGATAATAAAACTGCTTAAATAGCACCATTTTCCACCTTGACGCCGTCCCCGCTGCCTGTCCTGAATTTATTCTAATTAGAATGTTATAAAGGAAATTTAGTCTCAAGGGAGGGGTTCTTTGCCTCGTGGCTGCAGGCAGGGACGCGTCGACAAAGGGCCCCCTGGGCTGTTATGGCCTCCCAGGATGCCGTATTAGTAAAATACACACATGAACTTGATTATTTTACTACGGAAACACACATTACAGAACTTCTAGTCGCACAAGGCACTTTCACGCAACTGGCCGTATTGTCGTCAACCTCCAGTCCGCCCACAAGGCCCTCAATTGGCGGCACTGATTAACGTCTCACGGGACTCCGAGGACTACTCCATCGAGGGGTGCAGGCTAACCTGAGTTATGGTGGCGGCGAATCGTGACGCAGCAAGACTGGTGCCTGGCACGTGATAGTCCGTAGAGCACTCAATACGTGAATATACTAATATCTGCGAGAGTTTACAAAGAACACTGAATTATATTTAGACGTAATGATGACGGCAAACACTAATATTAACACGGTAATTAACACTAAAGTCCTTATGAGCGTACCCCGGAGTCGGGGTTGATTCGGCTCCTTTACTCCTGATCGTTATGTGACACGAGGCTGGTACTCGCAGTGGCGTGTGCCACGTTTAAGTTGGGGATGGACGCGATGGGGCCCAGCGTGGCCTCACGTTCGCGACCGTCGCATGTCCCAGGGATTGATGCTTTCGTAAGCTGGTTTACGCGTTTGGCACAAAGCCGCCCTGTGTGGGCAAAGTTCTAATTCCCCGTGGGGGGATCTTATAGCGTGAAGCGCATGCACTACGGCGGGTGATGTGATCGCCCCCAAGAAGTAGTCCCTGAGTTGGGGTGGGGCCTGGTGTGCGCGGCCCCGTCGGTCGCGGGTATTCTGGGGCTCTGCTTCGAGCGGGCGGCTACTATCCAGGGTCCTGGGCTCCCTGTCACCGCTCGTCTCCCTAGTGGCCTGGTTGGTCGCAGTGACATAGTCGCTCAGGTGTGTGGGGGCTTGGCGGTCCCTACGTGGTCGGGTCATCCCTGCGTCGGCATGACCTTCGGTTCCCTGGCGTCTTCGCTGTCCCCAGGTGGCATGGCCTGAGGGCCGACTGTCCCTTCCCCTCCTTGCGCCGCTGATGGTTCTCCTGTGCACACGTGCACTGCACCAGCCGCCGCTTCCGACGGGGGTACCTCCTAGCGACATCTCCCCCCCCCCCCCGTTCCTGCCTCCGGCTCCTCTATGACTACCCGATATGTGGATGTGCTCAGGTTCAGGTCCAGTGGCCACCAGGGCTCGTCGTGCTCGTCGGACTCCGGTTCTGGTGCCTCGTCGTCCAGGTGACAGATGATGGGCTGAGGCTCATTGGCATCAGGAGGGGTGGTAATGGGATTGTGGTGGGAAAGTGTCGCTTCCCCTGCCTCATCTGGTGGAATGTCAGTTGGGACGGCATCCGGAAGGCCGGGAGGACGGTGTCACCCGTAGGGTGAGGAGGGGTGGAGTCGCCTGGGTGCCCTCCCCCTGTGTCACTGGTGGGTGTGTCGGGGGATGGCCCCTGCCCTAATGTTATGTTGCCTCTCGGCGTGGACGGGCTGGCCATTGAGCAGGACGGGCACCCGCATCAGCATGCCCGCGTCGTTCCCCGCTCGCCCCAGTCGCGGCGATGGTGCTCGGTCAGGCCCCGCAGGTGGTGCCGGGGGCGTCGGGGGTGCCGGTGACACGGCGTCGCACGCCGACGACCCGGTGCGGGGCGCTGATGGGTTGTGCGGGGCACCACTGCCTGGTCTGACGGGCGGCGATGGTGCTCGGTCAGGCCCCGCAGGTGGTGCCATCGCATCGGGGGCGCCGGTGACACGGCGTCGCACGCCGACGACCCGGTGCAGGGCGCTGATGGGTGGTGCGGGGCACCACCGCCTGGTCTGATGGGCGGCGATGGTGCTCGGTCAGGCCCCGCAGGTGACGCTGGGGGCGTCGGGGACGCCGGTGTCATTGCGCCGCACGCTGACGACCCGGTGTGGGGCGCTGACGGGTGGTGCGGGGCACCACCGCCTGGTATGACAGGCGGCAATGTTGTTCGGTCAGGCCCCGCAGGTGGTGCCGGGGACGTCGGGGGCGCCGGTGACACGGCATCGCATGCCGACGACCCGGTGCGGGCGCTGACGGGTGGTGCGGGACACCACCGCCTGGTCTGACGGGCGGCGATGGTGCTCGGTCAGGCCCCGCAGGTTTCACTGGGGGCATCGGGGGCATCGGGAGCGTCGGTGACACAGCATCGCACGCCGACGACCCGGTGTGGGACGCTGATGGGTGGTGCGGGGCACCACCGCCTGGTCTGACGTTTGATGCTGTGCGGGCTGGCCTTGCGGGTGGTGCGTCGGCCGTTAGCCAGCAGCAATAGCCTGCTGGTATCCTGCTCCCTAGTTGGCATTTCCCGGCTGCGTCACGCCTGGCCGACGGTCCTGCCATAGCGTGGCTCGGGTGGGGCACACCTCGTTCCAATGGTAGGTCTCCTCCCTGCAGTATCGGCACCGTGGGGGCCGGTCCCGCTGCCTGTCCGCGCGCGTGTTTGGACGCGTGGCCCGCTGGTTGGCAGTGTTGGCCGGTTGCGTGGCGGGTTGCGCCGTGGCCCCCCGCTGCCTCGTCTCGCCTCCCCGGCAGGTGTTGCCAGGAGAGGGAGAGGGATTCACGTATGGCACCACTGCTCACGCATCCTCTGGGGCCACCGCGCGTGGTGGGGACGTCCCTCGTCGGCGAGCCGCAATGTCCCGCGGGCGCGGCGACAGGTGCAAGTCCCGCTCGATCTCCTTTGCCAGTTGTACAAAGTCCTCGAGCTCCCTGTCCACCGCCCCCCTCAGGTGCGGGCGCAGCTCCCTCTTCATTAGTTCCACCGCTATGTCTAGCGCCGCATTGGTTTGTCCGCCGGCGTCCAGACGCCGGTGTAGCTGTACCTTGGACCGGATGAAGGTTTCCACGTCCTCCTCGGCTCGTTGCGGCTCACAAAATAGCGCGCGCTGGCACTGGGCGCGTGCGAGGGCGGCGTTGAACTGGGCTTCCAGGTGCGGCGCGATGTCTTCCCACTCCATGTCATACTCGCCGGTCATGGTCCACCAGTCCATCGCTGGCCCCCTGAGCTGCTCAGTGACGCATTCCGTCCACTCTTCTTTCGGTACGCCATGTCTGGCCAGGCGGTCCTGGCATGCCCGCGTGAACTTCTCTGGGTCCTCGTCTGTGTGCCCCGAGATTTCTGGCAGCATGACCCGGACGTTGTCCCGCCGAATCTCGCTCACCACGGTCACTGGTGCGGGCGCTTTCACCTTTTCCTCACAGGCTGCGCACATGAACAGGCTGGCGCGGAAGTTCAGAAATTCGCATGCCTCCGTGGACGTGCGGTGCCTAGTGGTGCCGCACTGGTGGAAGTAGGCCACCTCATCTGCCTGACGGTGGCACCCCACGGCGTGGCAGCAGCGTGACGACGCGATTCTGTTCTCCCTCTTGACCTGGACCGGCCCCTCCCGTGCGCCGCACTCACGTGTGATGTGCGCTTCGGCTCGTGTGGTCATCTCTCTCTCGCCTGTCAGTAAGTCCGTGTTCCACCATTCGCCCATGTCAATCGTGACATCTCGTTGCAACGCGATGTGGCAGGCCGACCCGAGCGATGGGTCGTGACATCGCTGTCAGGGCGCGAGCAGGTACAGGGTTCGCCTCCCCTGGTTTGTCAGTTGGTGTTCGCGTGCTAGCTCGCTTCCTGCTTCGCGGGAGCCTGTGGCCACGTGGCCGCGTGACGTATCCGTCGCCAGCTGACGTGCCGGTGGGGCGTTGAGGAGAGCGGGGTGGGGAAGGGGGGTTGGAGAGCGAGGGTGAAGGGCGGGGTGGTAGGGGTTGAAGAGCAGGATGGTGAGTGGTGAAGAGGGGTGAAGAGCGGGGTGGATGGCGGAAGTGTCGAGCGGGGGTGGAAGGCGAGTGAACAGCGTGGGTGGAGAGCGGAGGAGGGGTGTTGTCTTGTCTCGGCTTGGCTTATCTTGCTGGCGCGGCAACGCTCCGTCGCGCGGTGTTTCCACGTTGCGTGCTGTTGCACTGATCCCTACTCAAGCCCTTTGTTTGCTAATATTTTGTTTCGTTTTCCGTGGATTGTCTGTCGAAAGTGTTTGTTGATGTTTTAGCCACACAAGTTGGGCGACAATTTGAAGCCATCCCCGCTGCCTGTCCTGAATTTATTCTAATTAGAATGTTATAAAGGAAATTTAGTCTCAAAGGCGGGTTTTTTTGCCTCGTGGCTGCAGGCAGGGACGCGTCGACAAAGGGCCCCCGGGCTGTTATGGCCTCCCAGGATGCCGTATTAGTAAAATACACACGTGAACTTTGTCGCGGCCTCGTCTCTGGTGAAGCTGTGGAGACGGGGTGGACGTCGCTCGGTCGTTCAGTTGTGGTGTTGTTTGCCTGGCGCCAGCTCTTGGGTAGAGCAGCCTCACACTCTGAGGCGGGAGTGGACCGTTCGGCCCAGTGCAGCTGACCGAGGACGTGCTGACAAGGAGTGGCTAGCAGGAAGATTGGGTGTAGAAGAGAGGATGCCCGCGGTCTCACGAAGAGTCGCTAGCGGAAAGGATGGAAGTTGGAGAGAGGGATGCCCGCGGTCTCACTAAGAGTCGTTAGCAGAGGATTGCCCGCGGTCTCACGAAGAGTCGCTAGCGGATGGGTGGGCAGAGAGAGGTAGAATGAGAGAGAGAGAGAGAAGGAAGCCCGCGGTCTCACTAAGAGTCGCTAGCAGAGGATTGCCCGCGGTCTCACAAGGAGTCGCTAGCGGTTAGGTGTGAGAGAATGAGAGAGAGAAGGAGAGAGAGAAGGAAACCCGCGGTCTCACGAAGAGTCGCTAGCTAAGGAAAGGTTGATGAGGAATTCAAGCCAATGATACCACTTATGACTGAAGTGATATTTATTCTCCCAGATTGGCTGGGAGATAAGAGCTGTCTAGGCTTGTTAGCCCGCACAATTTATACAAGTTTCTTCTAGAACCATCTGTGTTAAAGTTTTACATATTTCTATCTCTTTTGCCTGATGATGATCTTTTGCATTTTACAATATTATTTCCACATCTACAAAACATACTTCCAGCATACACTTAATAATCTACCTAAATATTTACAATAATAACATCTATAAAATAACTATGATACATTGTCTCTTTATATTTACACTGCCATCTGGTGGCGAGTGGTGGCACTACCAGGGCCATGGCTGGAGTGTTGCGCCGCGGACAGGACTGTGACCCGGGTTTTTATTTAATAAAGAGGAGGTACGACGTCAGACGCCCCCCCCTGGAAAAGCCCGGGTCTAGGCCGTCCGCGCGCCCTCCAGCAGGCGCATGATGCCTTCTCTCCTCGTAGTTGCGAGCGTCAGGGCGGGCCCGCCGGTTCTGGACTCCCTGGGTCGCCATTCACCAGTGTGGCCAGTTCGCAGCCGGTGACATAATCTGCCCGGAACAGTGGGGGCCGGCGGCGTCGTCGGCGGTGTCTCTGGTTGTCCTCAGCTGGTTCCTCCACGTTGACCCGGAATTCGGCATCGGCGAGGGAGGCTCCATGCCCCCACCCACCTCGGGTAGGGGAGGGTGGTTCTGTTGTCTCAATGTCTTCCGGTTCTGTCACCAGGGGCTGCTCCTCGGTGGTGTTTACGCCCGCCTCTGGTGTCCCCGTGACATCAAGGATCTGAATTCGTGCTGGGTGCCTCCGGTGCTGTCGCCTCGGGGTCGTGGCAGGGGCTTCTGCAGGCCTCTCCATTCTTGTCCTTGGGCTCGGTGTTCCCTGGAAAAGATGCTGCATTCCTTGGGGTGAGACAGATTGGTGGTTGTCCGGCATTGTTCCTGCCACATCTGGCGTAGGATCCCCCACGGCATTGCCCCCTTCTGGGAGTGCTGTTTTCCGGATGTGGTCCCGGTGTACTTTTCGCCTTTGCCTACCCCGGCGCACCAAATACGTACTTTGGCTTAGCTGCTTCAGGATGCGGTGTGGCCCCGACCACCTGGGGCTCAGTCCAGCACAGTAGTTCCTAATTGCATTGGACAGGGGATGTGTGCGGACATACACGTGGTCACCGGGCTGTAGCTCCGGTGGTTGTCGTGTGGTCTGCGGGGTTATCTGCTGAGTGTAGGCCCTCTGGGGTTCTCGCGCTGTTGTCAGCTCAATCGCTTGCCGCCGACAGCAATCCTCGGGGCCTTCCACTTCATCTGACACTCCCTGGGCCGTCCATTCGCCGGGCATGGTCCGTATCTCCTCCAGTCCTTCTGCTTGCTTTGCTCGTCGATGCTCAGCATCTGAGGAGGTGCGTTGGGCGTCGAGAACTCGTTGTTTGAGTTCGATCAGGTCTGCTGGAGGTGGGTCATCATCTCCCACAGTGAGCAGGCGACAGGTCATGTCTCTTGGCCTGTGGTCGTGTGACCTGTGGGAAGGTGGTATGCTTCCTAGTGTATCTACTGCCAGGCGCTCACGTTTACCTAAATTTACCAGGCCTGATGCTGGTGAAATCAAGGCATCCTGCTCTACCAACCATGGCTGTCCGAGTACCAAATCTTCTCTGAGTCCTTCTACCACGACTGCTGAAGTTTGGGTCACCATCTCCCGTATACCCACAGTGATGATAGCATCTCCAATGGCTGTCCCGGTTCCAGTGTTCGTAGCAAGGCGCAGGGCACAGCGTCTGGGTGTGATATCTGCGGGTGGTACACAGTGCTGGGCGACGAATACATGGCTCGCCCCTGTGTCTATAAGTGCGGCAGTCTGTCTCCCGTTCAGGGTGATGGGGATCCGCATCAGTCGGTTTTCTAGCGTGGTGAGCTGCCCCAGTTGTTCAATGTTGTTCTCTGTGGCTTGCGGCAGGGGATTGGCTGGCACGGGGGTTAAGTCTGTAGGTCCTACACCCCCTACTGCCCGTTTTCCCACCGGTTGTTGTTGCTGTTGGTGTCTCTGGCAGTCCTGATGCCAGTGATACGTGCCCTGTGGGCATCCAAGACGGCACTGTGGTGGTCGGCCTCCATCACGCCGATTGCCTGCATTCCGCCATCCTGGAGATGTGTTTTGGTCTGTCCCACCAGGTGGGCCCTCGATCGCCTGTGTTGCTGTCCGCCATGGACGTTCCTGCGGTATGGCCCTGCTTGTCCCTGCAGGTGCTCCAACCTGATGTCTGGGTCCTCGTTCGGGGATAGTTGTCCCGGTCTGACGTACCAGGAGGTGTCGTAGGTTGCCTTCTGTAGCTGTTGCCTGTCGTACATAGTCCTCTACTGTCCCATTGCAGTATGGCCTGAGGAATGGTTGCAATTCTTGTCGCATTAATGCAGTAACTTCTGGCAAAGCTTGCTCGGGGTCTTTTCCTGGGGCTATGCGCCGGTACAGCTTCAGCTTGTTTGCGACGAACTGCTCTACTGACTCTGAGTCCTTTTGGGACTCGCCGTAGAAGCGAGCCTTACAGCTCATGACTGCCATGCGGTCGTCAAAGCGCCGTGTTAAGCGGGTAGCGAACTCCTGCCACTTCATGTCGTAGCGTCCCCACAGGTTCCACCACTCACGAGCTTGCCCACGTAATTGCTCACTCGTGCGTTGTGTCCATTCTTCAATCTGCACCCCGCATTGTGTAAACCGTCCCTGACACCACTGCACAAACTCGCATGGGTCCTCATGCGCTAGCCCACTGAACTCTGGTAGCACTATGCGTCCTGTTGCGGTAGCTGTCCGCCCCATATGCACGTTTGGTTGCACTGCTGGGCTTGCAAGTACCTCCCAGTCTATGAGGTTTGCCCCTGCCTTCTGTGTTGGTGCCTGTGTGGGCCTTGGTGTTGCTATTGTATCCCAAACCAATGTACCCATTGCTAAATCTGCTTTTACTGGTTTGCACTCAGATGTGTTGTGCCACTGTTCCTCTCCTGTCATTAGGTCCAAGTCCCTTGGTGGTTGACCTGTTTCGCCTGTGGTTGTCAGTCTGTGTGGTAGCATTGTGTCACGAATTTCTACAAGTTCTGTCCTGCACACATTCTTCTACACTTGTATAGTGAATATACACACTTCGGGTCGCCGAATCCTGCTGACTGTTCCTGAACTCTGGTAGTCTCGATGATGGAGTGCCCCACGTTGGGCGCCAAATGTCGCGGCCTCGTCTCTGGTGAAGCTGTGGAGACGGGGTGGACGTCGCTCGGTCGTTCAGTTGTGGTGTTGTTTGCCCGGCGCCAGCTCTTGGGTAGAGCAGCCTCACACTCTGAGGCGGGAGTGGACCGAGGACGTGCTGACAAGGAGTGGCTAGCAGGAAGATTGGGTGTAGAAGAGAGGATGCCCGCGGTCTCACGAAGAGTCGCTAGCGGAAAGGATGGAAGTTGGAGAGAGGGATGCCCGCGGTCTCACTAAGAGTCGCTAGCAGAGGATTGCCCGCGGTCTCACGAAGAGTCGCTAGCGGATGGGTGGGCAGAGAGAGGTAGAATGAGAGAGAGAGAGAAGGAAGCCCGCGGTCTCACTAAGAGTCTCACAAGGAGTCGCTAGCGGTTAGGTGTGAGAGAATGAGAGAGAGAAGGAGAGAGAGAAGGAAAGCCCGCGGTCTCACGAAGAGTCGCTAACTAAGGAAAGGTTGATGAGGAATTCAAGCCAATGATACCACTTATGACTGAAGTGATATTTATTCTCCCAGATTGGCTGGGAGAGAGGAAAGCTCACAATGAAAACTATTTTCCCAGATTGGCTGGGAGATAAGAGCTGTCTAGGCTTGTTAGCCCGCACAATTTATACAAGTTTCTTCTAGAACCATCTGTGTTAAAGTTTTACATATTTCTATCTCTTTTGCCTGATGATGATCTTTTGCATTTTACAATATTATTTCCACATCTACAAAACATACTTCCAGCATACACTTAATAATCTAACTAAATATTTACAATAATAACATCTATAAAATAACTATGATACATTGTCTCTTTATATTTACACTGCCATCTGGTGGCGAGTGGTGGCACTACCAGGGCCATGGCTGGAGTGTTGCGCCGCGGACAGGACTGTGACCCGGGTTTTTATTTAATAAAGAGGAGGTACGACGTCAACTTGATAATTTTATTACGGAAACACACGTTACAGAACTTCTAGTCGCACAAGGCACTTTCACGCGACTGTCCGTATCGTCGTCAACCTCCACTCCACCCACACGGCCCTCGAATGGCGGCACTGATTAGCGTCTCACGGGACTCCGAGGACTACTCCATCGAGGGGTGCAGGCTAACCTGAGTTATGGTGATGGCGAATCGTGATGCGGCATGACTGGTGCCTGACACGTGATAGTCCGTAGAGCACTCAATACGTGAATAAACTGATATCTGCGAGAGTTTACAAAGAACACTGAATTATATTTAGACATAATTATGACGGCAAACACTAATATTAACACGGCAATTAACACTAAAGTCCTTATGAGCGTACCCCGGACTCGGGGTTGATTCGGCCCCTTTACTCCTGATCGTTACGTGACACGAGGCTGGTACTCGCAGTAGCATGTGCCACGTTTAAGCTGGGGACGGACGCGACGGGGCCCAGCGTGGCCTCACGTTCGCGACCGTTGCACGTCCCAGGGATTGATGCTTTCGTAAGCTGGTTTACGCGTTTCGCACAAAGCCGCCCTGCGTGGGCAATGTTCTAATTCCCCGTGGGGGGATCTTATAGCATGAAGCACAGGCACCATGGCGGGCTGCCTTAAAACAAAAAGTTACGTATTACGTTAAAAGACCCGTAGTCGGGTCGCACACTTTATATAAGGACCACACGACATGTCGTACTGCTGGTTACGACCGAATGGGGAGCTGTAGAAAGAAGATTCGGAGATAATTACCTATTGATGCTTAACGTGGAAACTGGCGTGAAAGTTGTATGCTCCCCGTGCGCGGGGCTGCTGGCCCGGGCGAGTGCTGGATGGAGACTGTCTCTGAGGAAAACCCGCGGGAAAAAGACGGAGCGCGGGAAGATGATGCCAGCCAGTTTTGTGAACGGAAATAATTTATAAAGACATTAATTAATTAAAAACAATTATTATGCTTATTAAAAGTTTTAGTTTATGTTTGATGACTGATTTACATGTGCACTTGATACCTGATGCGCATTTCCACACCCAGCCGGGCGCTTTGAGCATTTAGCTGGCCGTGACTGACGTCACGCCGTTCGAGGCGCTGCACTAAGTGACACGCGCGGGTGTGTTCGTAACACTGGCACTGGCACTGGCTCAGGTGTTGAGGACACATAACGGCCTGTGCTCTCAGAGGGAGCACCGATGGCGGCGTCAACCTTGAAATACTAATATTCCCGGGGGAGGACCCGCGTATCCCCCGCTTCAATAGGGGGGATCGATGATTCTTTATAAAAAGGTATATTGCCCCCCTTTGGAAATATAGTTGTTTCGCTCCTGCAAAGAGGCGCACATAGGTCAGGGGGAAAAAACGGCTTTCCAGTGGAAACACCTTCCATGGACTCGGCGAGCTATAAGGATTGTGTTGTGTGCACAGGTGGTTCTCTAAGTAGAACCGGCTACACGACCTGGAAAAGAGGCGAACCCAACAATGACGGGAACGAGGACTGCGGCAGCATCAATCGCAGTGCAGACCTCAACGACGTGTCGTGCACCAAGCGGCTGTACTTTGTCTGCGAGCTGTGACCACTGTTAAACATGTTTGTTTGTTTGTTTTGCATCTCTGTGCTAGGTCAACAGTGGGTCGGCAGTCAACTTTGTCAAAGTTGAGCAACTTTATGCTTGCACGTATGGTCAAAATGATTAAATGTGTAATCTTCTGGAATCTTCCCTGACTTTCACGTGCACTTACTTCTTTATTGTATTCACTCTAAATAAACAAATACCAATTAATGAAAGACTAATACTTTGTCATTATTACCTTACCCAATCCACTTCCATTTGTAGCTTCGCCTTTCGCCCGTAAATTCGTTGAACTCAATAAGTATTTCTGTTGACATTAGAATGGTTTACTTAGCAATTATTCACTCTGTACTACAGTATGGAAGTTTGACTTGGGGAGGAATGAGCAAAACATCAAACAAACCATTTGTTTTACATGTAATTAAAAAAAATCGTTTACGTACCCATCCAAGAAACTTTTTAAACTTTTAAGAGTACATATATTATATTAAATGATTTTACACTAGAACTGCAATAAATTGTATGTATACAAATATATAATGTGTCTAATAATTACCCTACATTCCATGAAAAGAAATTTACCTAATCCTCTACTTCATAAAAACATTTCTCAGAAATTTTTGGAATTTTTACTCCCAAAAATTGTATCTATTCGTCCAAAAAAACTAACAATTTTTAAGTAAAAAATGTATCAAATGTTCGGCTGGATAATTTAACTGTTTTATGAGATCAATCTAATATTTAAGTAGGGTTTTCTTTTCTCTGGTAGCATACATACATGTATTTTTTATTTTAATTGAGATTTAAACTAAAAAAAAAAAATTTTAATGATTAAAATACTTTCTTACCTGAAAATTATTTTCTCTTAAAAAATGATATGGGTAATCTAATTAATATACTGTTGCAAACGTGGAAGGCAAGGCCGCGACACGTGCCAGGTGCCTCGCCTGGTGGCCTCGCACAGCCGCTGACGTCACCCGCGCATACCTTTGAGGATCAGGGCACACCACCACCCCCCCCCCCCCCTGTACACGCTTCGTTCCTCCTCGGGCTATTACTACTGACCCTCAGTTACCTGGGAACTCTGCGGGCACACAGAGGCCTGCTACGCGGAGTTTCGTGACTCTGACGCCTTTCTGGATGCTTCGGGCGGCTTCGGGATGACGCGACACATCACCAGCACTCCAGTCCATTCCAGAAAGACGGCCACGGGTATAAAAGCGTCGACGATGGCCTACGCGGGAGTTCCAACAGGCGATTTGAGTGAAGATCGATTCTAAGGAGTGAACCATTGTTGAGCCTAGCTCCAGTGAGGAGTGTGAACTGTGGACTTGACAGATATTTAGTGATTCGTGAACAGACGTCTCTAAGTACGAGAGACGAGAGATTTGTGAATAGAAATTAAGTGTAGTGATTCAATTAGTAATTTAATTATCAGTAGCAAATGAAACTGTATGAAATTAATTGGGATATCCCTATGAACCCGTTTTCCTCACTCGTAACAATACCGTTGGTAGCATAAAGAGACACGCGTAAGCTTGCTTTTATGGGTGTTATTTTCCTAAAAACTTTGATTGTGATTGCGTAAATATGTATAAAAAGTATAAAATATTATTATCATCATATCTGACGACCTCGATGTAGACGGGATGTTTAGCATGAATCTATTATGCACTCACCGAGCAAAGCATTGCAATGGCTTAATGCTGGACCCACGTTCTGGGGGATCCGGTTTTGTTTACCGGTGCAGCTACAATGATGTTGGTTTTCCATGAGACATGCCTCACTGACACAGCTACACTTCTGACTAGGCGGACATCTTAACAGCTCCAGAGTTTTAACTTAATTTTAAAAGTAATAAAGTTAATTAAATTACACTACGTACAGTAGCACTAAAGAAGTAAAATATTATATTAAAAATTAATTGACTGAAGTAGATTTTTTTCCCACCTTCCTGTTTTTTTATGTTTGTTGGAGGAAAAAAAAGGGGGGGGGGGAGATCGCCCCTTCCATAGGACCGCCACTGCTGTGTGTGTGTGTCCATATCTTGTCGTTGTCGATGAGATGCGAAGCCCAAATAAAAATATACCTACATAAAAAGTTTCATTCGCCTACAATTCAACAACCGTGCGTGCACAGTCTTTTGCCTACATTCAGGAGCTACGTTGCTGCATTCTACGTCACCTAGAGGAAATACAATGTGACGCCTCAGACTGTTCACAGTTGCTGGTTTGACTGACTATCGTTGTAGTTCCTTGTGACCCGGTGCCTCGGACACGCATGAAGACTGCACCCTCAGGAAGGGAGATGATGCAGTCGGCCACGATCTCGGTGCTCCGTGCTGAGATAAGCCCTCCTGAGTCACAGATCGCGAGCTCCAACACTGGCTCGTATCACCTGCGTATTCCCGTCGATTGCCAATGTGCTGCAAGAGCCGAAGCCCCCCCCAACCACCTGATAAGATAAGCCCAGGCATTCCGTCGAACTGGGAGAGTGCGTACGGTCGAGTTGGCACACATCGAAGCGTCCAACGCGGTTGTCCTGTGCACGATCTGATATTTGAAGGTGTGTACAAACTCTGCAACTATTATAACCAAGCATTTGCTAAACGAGTAGGCAGTCCAGTATACTTTATTTGCATACATAATCGTGCGAGTAGATTTGGTTTTATTTCCAAAGCCTGTTTCACACACACCTCAATCACGTCAGATTATAAAAATTGGGTGCGTGTACTTATGTACGTGCTTTAGAAGTTATACTTATTTGGCGTAATAAAAAACTAACTTTAATTTTGCATGCAATACTTAATATAAATAAATGAATAAAGACTGAAGTGATATTATAAATACCGTTGGTAAAGTATAAATTCAAACATATTAAAAATATTTTAATAAATACTATGCACTAAATATTAATATACACACATGCATAAAATTTATTATTTAACTTAGTAGAATATTCGTGATCCATTTTAATTTTAATGGAACCCAATAAATATGACGTAAGTTTATTCTAATTTATTAATCTTAATTATTTATTAAATAATTATGTTATAATTTATAATGCAAATAAATAATACAACGGGAACATAATCTCACTTACATAAATAAAGTTGATAAAATTTATCAACTCAATTTATATTACTAACATTCACAATAAATATATATATTTTTAAATTATGTAAACAAGTATTCAATATCAATAACTAAATTATGTGATTTAAAAGCACATATATAATTTTTTATTTGTATGTAGCCTTCTTTCATCCTTTCAATGTTTGATGCATGCTACGCGCTCATCGAAAATTTCATTCTCATAATTTTTTTTTTCATAACGCGCCCAAAGAAATATAACTTCACAAATAAGGGGCTGATGAAAGCTACTTACGCATGTTTAAATTAAGGGAATGTTGACCTGGCGTGTTTTTGTTTGCAAGCGTTTTTTTCTAAGTTATCATTTGCAGAATGTTTCTTGTAAGGCGTGTAATGTAAGATGTGGATAGGCCGCTAAAACCTACATTCATCGTAATACGCCATAAACAAATCGAATCAATCTTGGAAATTTTATTTTTATGCCAAGAAACTAATTTCTTCGCATTAGTAACTGCATATACCTATACGCAGACGACTGCAAAGATGGCGGCGTCCACTACGATGTACTTTTAGTGGATCCCTTAGCTGAGGGACCCGTTAGGCTAGTATACAGTTACAGGTGTTTAGCACTTTCGCTCTAAAAATAAAACGAATGATTTAATAGTCGACGTAGCTGCTCCGGCAGCGAATTCCAGCGGTGGTTGCTGAAACTACGTGTGATCTGTGGCCAGAAAAAAATACTGTAGAACCTCTCATATCCGTCCATGACGAAACGGCCAAAAGGTCGGGAATCCGTAGGAGCAAAAAAAGAAAAGCCTTTCCTAGCTATACAGTATGTATAGCAATACTTGTAAAAATGTTGCTGTATACATTTCAAACATTTACTTTTGTTAAATTATAAATGAGAAGATGAATACAATGTAAGCATACCTTATTTAAAGAATTCATTAATGTATTTTTGTTTCAGTTTTGCCAAATCTTGATTTTGCTGAGGTGTCCCTCCACTTTTTTTTGCCCACAATACATTACGTTACGTTTAAAAAAAACATAGAACAGTACAAGATTATATATAGTATGAGCACATTCTACACCAACAATCACGGCTGAACTGACAGGTTGCGACACGAAAACATGTAGATGCGTCACATTTTCAAAAGTCTGAACAGGCTCGCCAGCCACGGAGACTAGGTTTGATATCCGGAGTCGGTTGTGGTAAGGTCGGATATGAGGGGGTTCTACTGTTAGTTGAAAACGCAATGTGCTTGTATGTGTTTATCACGGGAAGCCTTCTTTTCACAGACGAGAGAGCCAAACGCTCATTTGTTCATTGTAAATAAATATGGCGATATTGATAAAAGGATACTAATGGTCAATTAGGTTAAGTTAGCTACATTATAAATACTTTAAAACGTTGTTGACGGTTGATTTGGTTAGGATAGCTACATTAAAGATACGGAAAAACCCATGAACTTCGGGTTTTGGCTCTCTCGTCTGTGAAAAGATGGCTTCCCGTTCATCACGCTCGGCATTGTTTTTAAAGATTTCTAAGGGGGGGGGGGGGTGTAGAGAGATATCACGTGTATTTTGTTTTTCGCCCGATTTCTACTAAACCGAAAAGCGACGCGTGACCTTGACTCGCCGTAGCCAGGCAACAATATCCCCCGCCCGCCGCAACATGAACCACCCGGCTCGGCTTGCCAGTCGCTAGTAAGACTTGTGATTTTGGCGCCGAATACATGCGTAAATCACATAATAAGCCTTTCCTTTATTATTTTTATGCCAGTGAGAATAAACCTGCAACCTAAATGTGTGTCTGGACATTTTTATCACTGTGCTTAGTATTCCAGAATTAAATTATATTATACCTATATTTAAAGATAATATTCCGAAATTTTTAAAAATATTTTGCACCAAAACATACACGTGATTTATTGGGTGGTTGGGGGGGGGGGGGGGGGGGTGTTTGTCCTAAACCTCACCACAAATCACTAGGGGGGAGAGGGGGGGGTGGGGTTAAAAATTTGCTAACAAAAACATCACGTGATTAATGGACGACCCCCAGGGAACCGAAACGACGGGAGCGCGCGGACTCGCCGGGCTGTGAGGGGCCGGCAGCGCAGATGGTGACCTCGAAGCGGGAGCTGGTGCTCTCGACGGCGGTGCTGTCGGGGCTGGCGGCGGCCATGCTGGTGACGTCGTTCGCCACCACGTCGTGGGTGACGGGCAGCCTGCGCAGCAACCCCTCCGGGGGGCAGGGCGCTGGAGGCCTGCTGTCCCTCGTGTCGCACGGCCTGTTCGAGGGCGAGCTGGAGCGCGTGGTGTCCGTCAACAACCAGCTGGACCTGTCCATCCGCAGTGAGTCCGTCCGTCCGTCCGTCCGTCCCCCGGCCCTCCCCGGTCCACACAGGGGCAGTGGCGTAGCCAGGACAAAAAAATAACAGATTGACGGACCGGTATAACTTTTTTGCGTAAATGATTTGATTTACAAAAAAAATTACAAGCCACATCTTACAATTCAGAGCACGACAGAATGACAGAAACAAAGAAAAAAGACAAACAGCCTATGTCTTTTTTTTTTTTTTTTTTTTTAAAAAGAGAGTTGTCTGCAGTAGCGTAGCCAGGATTTGTGTATGGGGGGTGTCAGGAAGCATGGCAACCCCCCCCCCCTCCGTATTAAAGCGGGGGGTCCGGGGCTCTTCCCCCGGGAATGTTAGGATTTTAAGGTGTAAAATAGTGCTATTTTAGCAGTTTTCCAGTACTTAACTTTTTAATATTGTAATGGTAAAATTTTTATTGATTTTAATATGAAATTTGTTTGAGTGATGAATAAGAAATTAATTAAAGAGTTGGTGCTAGGGGGGGGGGGTTTAAACCCCTGCCCCCCCCCCCGGCTCCGCCCCTGCACAGGGGCGGAACGAACCAGGACAAAAAAAAAACAGATTGACGGACTGGTATAAATTTGCGTAAATGATTTCATTTACAAAAAAAATTACAAGCCACATCTTACAATTCAAAGCACGACAAATGACAGAAACAAAGATAAAAGACAAAAACAGCCTATGTCTTTAAAAAAAAAGGGGGGGTTTGTCTGTAAAGTCGGTTTACGGACGATAATTTTACGTGATAACGTCATAAGAAAACATTGATAAAAAAAATTGCATATTTTTTTTTAATTTTCAAACATTTTTTACATTTTTTTGCAAATTTAATTTAAATAATTTGTTTAAATATAATCACGAATTATTGGTTAAAAAGCCTACATTAACCTGTTTGATATTACAGAAGATTTTCTCGCACGGTGGTTGGCCGGTTCCTGCACGCTCGGCTCAGGCGTAACGTGACAATGAGTCATGCTTTTTCGTGCGTGCAGCCGGCGTTCATCGATTTATAAGACGTTATCACGTCAAAAAAAAAAGCCTTTGTACTTAGTTGCATAATGTGTTGTTTTAAAACTAAATAAGCTTGCATTTTTACACGATAAACTTGCAGCCATAGTTGGTCGGTAAATTTATATTTATAAATATATTTAAATGTTATTCGTACCCCGGAGGCATAAGACAATGTCACATGTGAGCAGTTTAAAGAATTTAATATAGTACCTCACATATTTACCCAACTATTTTCCACCCAAAATACGTGAATTTTTTTAATATCGTAGATTTTAGAGTTGTATGCCACTTAGAAAGAACGTCAAAAAGTGGTCACGTTTATGAAAGTGTACATAGTGTCTTATACCTCCGAAGTAAAGATATAGCGTGACTTTGTGCCTTGAAGCTTCACGACACAGTCGCTGAACTGTGCTCGCTAGAAGCAGTGGCGTTTCACGTGTTGTTTATTGGAGGGGGGGGGGGGGGGGGTGATGTGAATCGCGCTGTGTGTGACGTGCAGTCAGTGGGTACCCAAGTAGTGTTTCAAATATACACGACAGATAAGTGCTACTGTAGCTAGCCAATTATTATTATTTTTTTTTGTAAATTCACAGAGAAAATAAATACTTATAATTAGAGACCGGAAAAATTCGCGAATTAATTTCGCGACAAGCCAAAATACAAATAGTTATACCTCAGTGCTGCCTCTTCTATTGGCTCACAACTCACCTGGATGACTCTGGGCCAGTGAGAAACAACCGACAAAAACTTTATCGAATTACAGGCTGCTACGTTGGGACGTCTCACAAGACAGCAGCCAATGAGTGAGTGGCATTTGACCGAGTGTACATAGAACTATGGAGTTCATCCTGCAGGTCATTGAACCCGCGAATTTTTCCGGTCCCTACTTATAATCAAAGAATAATTGAAATGTTCATTAAGTAATTAAATGTATGAATTGAAAAAAATAATACTACAAAAAGCAAAGATTATTAGTTAATATTATAGTTATTTGAGAAATGTTTTTTTAAATTACTGTAACGTTGGTACCACCTGATTGCTTATAGGTATAATAACTGATTTGATAACGAGAAATAAAATCCTTTCAGCTTTTTGGAATAGCATCGAGCATCCCGTCAAGACACAAGTTTGAGGCTTTTGTTATTATTATTATTATTATTATTATTATTATTATTTCTACTATACTATGCGAGCCTGATAGTTCGAGCTGACAATTTATTTCCAATGCATCCTACGAGCACGCGCATCTCGACCACGTGTGTTGACTCGTCACCCCCTGACGTTTGGTCGGCGGACGGGCGGACTAGAGACGTCTGGTGGTGGCTGCCCGCAGTCACGTGCCTGATGGAGCACAACGCGTGCGCGTGGAGCTGCCAGCCCAGCGCCGAGCTGCGCCGCCAGGAGGCAGAGCAGCTGTGGAGCTCGGGCTGCGTGACCGAGGAGCAGGTGGTCCAGGGCTGCAGCCAGCTGCAAGGTACCCGCTCTTTACCCCCTGTCGCCCCCATGCCCCATGCTGCCGGCCTTGCGAGCATTCCCGCCGCGTCCGGCGCACGCTCTGGCGGTCCAGTGGGGTGAAGATGCTCTGGCGGTCGAATGGGGTGAAGATGCTCTGGCGGTCGAATGGGGTGAAGTCAAGGAGTAGGGGAGGAATAGGTGATAACCGCTGGTTTTAACGGTCGGATGGGGAGACAGCAGGGGAGAGGTTGGAAATGACGCAGCAGTGACGCTACGGAATTCTCGTAACGCTGCTTGTGTTTGTCTACTCTTTAGTCTTCGTAACGGCTGACGATTGAGTTATCAACTACCATTCATTTTTATGTGGATAGTTTGATAGAAAATGAATAATAATTTATCTCTATCTATACCTAAAAAGCAAGAAATTTCACTTCTGCCGTGAGTGGACTCCACGCGCACAGTTTTTTTTACTGTAACTAAACAATTTTTTGAATTTTTTTGATAGTAATCAATTGCTATAATTATAATATTAATGTATAATTATTTTATATTAGTTAATAAAAGCAAAATAAAAACTAGTTATTGTATAGCCATAAAGTTTGATGTCCACTGGAAAGTAGGTACACCTCAAACTACACATTCAAGGTTTTATAACCTCCATGTACCACTGAGAGATAAACTGTCCATTTCAGTGGGCGAATAGACTGAAAGGCTTAAACACTTGTACTTTCCTTCTCGAGAGGTTGGAGGAGGCCTACAAATTTTTAATTGTTTTTTTTTTTCTGAAGCTCTGCGCACCTTATATGTGCCTAGGGAGGCAGGGCCCCTAAACCCAAACTAAAACTAAACAGTAAGTAATCAGCATGTAACCGGAGGATATAGTCTCGTCGCGTCAGCTGACCCCATGGAAACCCCTATCCCCACCGAGGGCCAGTGCAGGGGACGGGGGTACGCCCTTTTCGCGAGACGATGCCCCAGCTGGGAGGCCGATAAGGCGTCGGCACAAGTTAGCGAGCTCGCGACAGGCTCGCTTATCTTCCGACTCGCCGATAAACACGAGGAGGAAATTTTTTTTTATCGTGGCGATTTTGAACCATATCAGCATCGCCGTGCATTTCTGAAGAGCAAAAAACCACCTCCGTCGTTCCCCGCGGGTTGTCTCGGTTCTTGTTTGCTGGACGCCTGGCATCGCGCGTCGAACGCACTGACGCGCGAAGCCGCGACGTCTTGTTCCGTTAAACCTTCGCGTCACGCATTGTCGCCGTAAGGAACACGAGAATCACTGAGTGGGGATTTTTTAACGTTAATTTTTACTAGAGTAGTCTTAAATATACTTCACCATATAACGCAGCGAGTATTATTTTCATCTTTTGACATTCGATTAGTAGAAAAGCCCACCCGAAAATTTCGCGGCAGTTGGATGAATGGATGACAGAGCTGTAAACGTTCGAGCGAAAAGTGATGTCAGCAAGCTATAGAGTGTTCGTGAAGGCAAAAGTTTTGGTGAGTTCTCTCTGGCTGATTTCAATATTTCTCAGTGGAATTATCCAAATACGAGAAACACCCGTTTCAGCTATCCCTATTCAGAGATGAAACGCGAGCAAAACCATTTTGTTTTTAACATAAATAAACTGTGCGAATGTTCTAAAAAAAATAATATAACTTCTTTAAACATCAGAACGAGGGAAATAATTCACTTCCAAGCCAGAGAGTATAAGATGACAAAATCGTACAGAAGGAAAAAAAAGGCGTAAAAAAGAAACTATTTCCAAACGCGAAATTTAAATAACTGTGAATTCACTGCTTTTAACGAGAAACGCGACTGGAAAGACACATTGCACACTTGACCTTCAAAATAAGAGGAAGGTCACTGTCTATATGAGATTTTGAAAAACCACCACCCAATCCTCATCCATTTAAGCAGAATTTTGGTACTTATCATTAAAATTTCACAAACTTGATTATCAAAACAAGATGAAAATTGTTGTCTGCCTGAGATATAAAACAATTTCTCCATTTTCCTACCGTGCAAAGTCCCACTGGCTCATTTCTCTCGGTTAATTTTTGCCCCATTCGATACCTACGACACTTCTCTGCATTTTTATTTGCTTCTGCCATGGCGATGCTGCTTGTTTGCCTTTTTTCTCTCCAGAATAATCAGTTTTTCGCTTAGTTTGTAACTTTATAGTTCTTCCAATCAACTAGCACCAACCAGTAGTGCTCACTCACTCACAATTTAAAAAGTTTAAATCACCTGTCGGAGGTGACATCTCTCACTGACTTCAATTCGACGATCCCCACTAACGGTCGTTACGTCATCACTGCAAACGTTTACCGTTTTGAGTCACACGTAACGACCACGAGGAGAGTCTACTGTACTAAGATATGTTTACTTCAACTCTGTAGCTTTCGTGGTTTACAAGTTTCAAGCGATGTGGAATCCTCAGCCGTAGTGACACCCGACCCGAGATTAAAGACATCCATATACCTGTAGGAAATTCTGGGGGGGGGGGGGGGGGGGGGGGCTGAATTGTATCCCCTTTGGAAAGGGTACCTTTCAGACTTATGGTGGCGGTAGTGTAGCTGGGTAGAAACTGGATAGGTACCCTTTTCCGATTTCTTAAAATGTTTCGGTTTTAATGTAAATATGCACTGGAAAGGTATCCCCTCGGAAAGGTTAGGTTAGGTTAGGTTAGGTTAGGTTAGAGGGGATAACTTTCACGATTTTAAAGCAGAAAATAACATGCATTTTAAGAAATCGGGAAAGGGTACCTATCCAGTTTCCACCCAAGCTACGCTACCGCCAGCAAAAGTATGAAAGAGTACCCTTTCCAAAGGGGATACAATTCTATCGTCCCTCAGCCGAGGTAGCGCCCGACCCGAGAATTAAAGACGTCCATATTCACGTCGTCACAAATTACTTCGTCTCTGTAGCTTTCATAGTTCACGAGTTTCAAGCGGTGTCGAATCCTCAGCCGAGGTGACACCCAAACCCGAGGATGAGAGACCTTCATATTCACGTCACAGAGTCATGTATGAAAAGGAAAGGAAAGGACAGGAGTGTGTGGGATGTGCGATGGGGGTCGTCCATTAATCACGTGATGTTTTTTTAGCAAATTTTTAATCCCCCCTCCCTCCTAGTGATTTGTGGTGGAGTTTTAGACTACCCCCCCCCCCCCCAATAAATCACATGTATTTATTTTTGGTACAAAATATTTTTAAAATTTTCAGAATATAATTTTTAAATATAGGTGTAATCTAATTTAATTCTGAAAAATTAAGCACAGTGATAAAAATTTCCAGACACACATTAAGGTTGCAGGTTTATTCTCACTAGCATAAAAATAATAAAGGAAAGGCTTATATGTGATTTACGCATGTATTCGGCGCCAAAATCACAGTCTTAGGGGTCGTCCATTAATCACGTGATGTTTTTTTTAGCAAATTTTTAACCCCCCCTCCTCCCCCCTAGTGATTTGTGGTGAGGTTTTAGACTTCCCCCCCCCCCCTCCAATAAATCACGTGTATTTTTTTGGTACAAAATATTTTTAAAAATTTCAGAATATTATGTTTAAACATAGGTATAATCTAATTTAATTCTGGAATATTAAGCACAGTGATAAAAATGTCCAGACACACATTAAGGTTGCAGGTTTATTCTCACTGGCATAAAAATAATAAAGGAAAGGCTTATATGTGATTTACGCATGTATTCGGCGCCAAAATCACAGTCTTACTGGCGACTGGCAAGCCGAGCCGGGTGGTTCATGTTGCGGCGGGCGGGGATATTGTTGCCTGGCTAAGGCGAGTCAAGGTCACGCGTCACTTTTCGGTTTAGTAGAAATTGGGCGAAAAAATAAATACACGTGATATCTCTCTACACCCCCCCTCCCCCCTTGTGATATTTCGTTATTTTTCCCTCCCCCCTCCCCCTCCCCTTACAAGCCACACGTGATTAATGGACGATCCCATGGTTGTGGTTGTCGAGTGGACGCAAGCGGCGAGGTGTGTGAGTGAGCGTGTCTGGCGCGCGGCAGGCAACATCACGGGCAACGGGACGGGTGACGGATGCCCCCTGAGGGACCGGCGCTTCACCAACGCCGGCCTGTGGGTGTGCACGGTGCTGCTGCTGGCGGCGTCGCTGGTGATGGCCGCGGCTTGCGCGGCGCTCGGCGTCTACAACTCCGCCAGCAGCCCGGCGCGCACGTGGCTCGGCGTGCCCGGCCTGTACGCCTGCAACGGCGTCGCAGGTGCGTCCGCGCACTCCCTGCTTTCTTTAAAAAAAAAAAAAAAATTTGGTTGTCTGTAAAGTCGGTTTACGGACGATAGTTTAACGTGACAACGTCATAACAAAACATTGATGAAATGATTGCATACTTTTATGAATAAAATTAAATCATTTTTAAATTGAATTATCACTATTTTGTATGGATACAAAGAAGGAGTGAAATTTAATTGATTAATTTACTTTTATTTGCACTCGTTTATTCAAATATGTTTATTACTTTAACGAAGAGATTATTATAACTATAACTTTTATACATGTTTGCTATTTAACTTCTTCCAATCTGTGTTATTCTGTTAAGGATAGGACGATGATAGGAAAAGTAGGAAACGAATGGGAGTGTTTCAAGTTTAATGTGCCTAGAAAAAGTCAAATCGATGGTTGTTCCAATCGAGTGGAAGAGAGATAGATGCGGCGCAAGCGTACAATGAGCGTAACGGGACACTTTTTCGTGCGTGCAGTCGGCGTTAATAGATTTATTAGACGTTGTCACTTCAAGTATTCCCTCTATTGAATGATAAAAAATCGATTACATAGGCGTCGAGGCCAATAATCACTACATAGTACAAAACAAAGTCGCTTCCCGCTCTCTGTCTGTCCCTATGTATGCCTAGATCTTCAAAACTACGCAGCGGATTTTGATTTTTTTTTAAATAGATAGAGTGATTCAAGAGGAAGGTTTATGTGTATAATACATGCATAATATAGTAGAGAAACACTGATAATTCTAGAGGTTTATAATGTGATGTAAATAAACACTTTTTTTTTGCGCTTACATTGCAAACGCTGGCTGAACCCTACGAGATAGATCAAAATAATGTACTACAGTATTGTACATCTTAAAAAGGTCTACAAACAAGTCCGCGATGGTATATTTCTATCTCTTAGAGATAACCCTTAATTACCATTTTTTTTATCGTTTACTTTTTACGAGAAATAATGGCTTATTTACGAAGCGATTTTAAGCAATACAGCAATATGCGAATATTGAACCTGAGAGATTGTCCTACATCCGTAATAATCAAACTAAATTGAGAGCAGAAAATTATTATTATAATATCAATATTATATAAAGACATTCTGTAGTATATTTAGTATCAGCATTGCACCCTTGCGAAACCGGAGCGGGTTGCTAGTACTATAATAATAAGAATGCACAACAAACCATTCCAACGCATACAAGCTGCAATGCCAGACGATATAGCCTCTTCTTGCAAACTGTGAAATGAGTTAGTACAATTGGATACAAGAGCATGCATGAAAAAATCACACGATAAAACATACATAATTGCACGGGGAAAAATAGGCTAAAAAAAAAAAACACTAAGTCGACACACTGACCCCTCATTCATTTCGTTGCAAGATAGAACGCAGCAATTATACTTGCCCATAGCTCTGCTCAAAAAAAAAAAAAACATTTTCCTGTACTTTTATGGAAGATTCCTTTGGAAACCAGTTGCCTACTACCAGTTTGTATTACTACAAGAAAGATACCGTAACTTTGTGCAACAAATGCATATTTTAAATACGTTTTTCAAGATAATGCTGAGTAATCCTTACGATAATGGGCGCATAATTTTACGTTTTAATCGGCGTTCAATCCAAGCACATATTTTTATTTTTAAACCATGGTAAAGATATTCGAGTATTCAGCAATTTGACTTTATTTTGTTTTCTTGTGCTTATTGATGTGCGCAGTTAATACTAGAAGTCTATTTGAAATGAGTTTACAATTAACGTAAACTATTGGAGGTACTGGGACAACACAGACCATAAATTCCCGGGTAAGAATCCTAACCCAATATTACTGTGAACACAATTTTGTAGTGATGGAGTTGTTATTCATTTAAACGTAAATAGTTATAAATCTGTAAATTTGCATGAATATTTCTGTTCCGTTTACAAAAAATATATATATGCAGTGTGGTGATTGATCCGTAGAGCCATGCGTTTTTTCACGGGATAGTAGAAAATGTGAACGGCCACTGGACTGGCGCGTGTAACGACCGCAGCCGAGACGGAGTGGGGGTGTTGTTGTTCCAGCGGCGCTGAACCTGGCGACCATGGTGCTGTGGGGCGCGCAGTTCGCGTCCGTGCTCGTGGGCAACATCACCTACACCGAGGTCATCACCGGCGGCTTCAGCAACCACAGCGTGTCGCTCGGCTACTCCTACTGGTACGATTACCCTCACACTTACCCCTGTCTGCACTCGCCTCTTGTTCTACCGGCGGGCTGCCCTTCAGACATCCGGGCGTTCCTCCTCCTCGGGAGACCCTGAGCCGAGGGCAAACCCGTGTGGCCACCTACCTTCCCTACATGGCCCCCAGCATCAGACACAGTCACGTGCTACGTTACAACTGCGTGGTCATTTCTTATCCATACTCTTTTTTAGAATGGAATTTAACATGAAAATACAGGTATTATGGTAACTTTTTTTTTGTAAGTTGAAACTAAACTTTGTTTATAAAATTATATATTTTTTTTTACTTAACAATGACCACAGGGAGCATGCGTTGGAGTGGCGTCGCCGCTGACGCGCTCTCCTCCTCTACCCGTTCCCCCACCGCGTACCTAATTAGTCCCCTCATGAGATCGGAAATCCCGTAACACTCGAAAACTGTAGCCTCCTCAGCAAAGAAGTTTCACTTGAAAAAGGTGTGCGGGCCCCGGGGCTTTAACCACGGCTCTCGACGGCCCTGTCAGCCAATAGTGAGTAGCGTGCGTGTGTGTGTGTGTGTGACAGGCTGCTGCTGGCGGCTCTCTTCCTCCACTGCGTGAACGTGGTGCTGCTGTACCTGCGGCAGTACCTGCTGGACCACGAGTCTCCCCCCGCCTCGCCCGGCAAGCTGGACGAGAACAACGACGGCGTCATCTACCTGTACTAGCGTGGGCCCCCGCCTCCACGCCGCTGGGTCTCTCGACACGCACTCGACACGCACTCGACACGCACTCGACACGCGCGCCAAACCTCGGAGGAACAGTGTGTCATCATCGCCGCAGTGGACCCACGTCACGCGTCATCGGCTAACCCCTAGACCCAGACGGGAGCGCCAGTTCCACGACCTCCAGTTGTTGGGTTATGGGGGGGGGGGGGAGGGGGTTTCTATGTAACTAAGGAGCTCTGGTCAAAATGTTAAAGTCCCTGACCTTGGCATCGGCCAATGATCATACGATTGTGGCTTGAGTAGGCACGCGTATAAATTTGAGTCTGAGGCCTAGAGCGAAAAGGAATCGTCGCTCTACCTCCAGGATGGACTCTATGCTCCTCTTCATGCCCGGGAAAGAAATTGCTACCTGTGCATTGGCTGCTCGCTTGAGCGACGTTTGTCCCATCTGGGCTGCCAATGATTGACAAGCCTAAGATGTACATAAAGTTCTGTCCCTGCCCGAACACGCCCGAATATTCACCTCCGGCCAACCTCGGGATTTGTTTTATTTTTGCGCAGGAAAAATGAATTCAAATATTAAAAGTGGTCGGCTAGGTTAGCTACATTAAAACCCTTTAAAACACTATGGACGGTTAGTAAGGTTAGTAAAGCTACATTAAAATAAACAGAGAAATATAAATATATAAAAATAAATCCGAGGTTGGCCAAAGATGAATATTCGGGCGTGTTCGGGCAGGGACAGAGCTTGATGTACATCTTAGGCTTCCCGCCAATGATTCGACAGGCTTCTTCTTCTTATTTTTTTTGAAGATGCCTCGTTGCCTCCAAGCCAACTGTGGGCCAGTTTGCAGAAGCAGCGCCATGATGCAAAAGTTCGGATTGTCACTTCACTGTTGCGATGTAGTGATAAACCAAAGTGGCGGGCCGCGAACTTCAAGTCTTCCTCATAATCCAAGCACTAACTCTTAATTATATTCATTGAACCACGTTTCAACTGTAAATATATGAGCGCAGATCATCGACACTTGTTTTTGTGGGATGTCGTGGTTAAGCGATGTCTTTTAATTTTACAAGAAACCATATATTATGTACAATTTTGTTTATAATCATTAATATAATGCCTTTAAGTACAATGATATTAGAAAACTATTATAAATGTTTTCAACGACATGATTAAAACACGTTTCATGATCACCAAACAGTTTTAATTAGTGTAACATAACTCATGTATGTACTTTATTTATACATTTTAAAGATTTGAATAAAAAAAACTATTTGTAAATTGTTTTATTAGCAAATGTTACCCTACAACACTATATCTCGACGCAAATACGTCCCTAATGTTTGATCTAAATGAACTAGATGCATATTTTACTGGTCTTTTGCGTCGTCAGAGACTTCGTGCATGAAGTCTGCTATCAGAACTTTTATCACCGATGTAGCTTTCGAGAAGAACATCCGACCAGTTGATAATCAGCGTTGTAAGTACTCGAGCTGAACTGGTTCGCAAATAATCCTATTTATAGGTTTAAAAATGGCAGGTGCTACAGCCATTAAAAAAAAGGGGGTGTCTGTAAAGTCGGTTTACGGACGATAATTTTACGTGATAACGTCACAAGAAAACATTGATGAAAAATTGCATACTTTTTAATTTTCAAATATTATTTACAGTTTTTGTAAATTTAATTTAAATAATTTGTATAAATATAATCACGAACAATTAGTTAAAAAGCCTGCCTTAACCTGTTTGATATTATAGAATATTCCTATCTCGCACGGTGGTTGGCCGGTTCTTGCACGCTCGGCTCAGGCGGAACGTGACAATGAGTCATGCTAATTTCGTGCGTGCAGCCGGCGTTCATAGATTTATAAGACGTTATCACGTCAAAAACAACAGTTGTCGCAATAACATTCGGTTGTGATTCAAAACGGACTGTGGTGTTGAAGAGGAATTACACCAGCCCGTCACCTCCATCCATTCGTCATTCGTCGGTCACGTGGCTTGCAGCCAATCGGAAGGCGCGAAATATTCCATCCTCCCATCCGTCATAAGCTTGGCAAGCTCTAACGTTTGACGGACGGGCGGATTATATCCATTGTTTAGGCCGCGGCAATCAGTTGTTATCAGAACACGGGTGGCGTCTGTATCGGTCGTCCACATGTTCTGTATATTAACATTGCGGTTCTTGAAACTCATGTCCAAACAGTTCAATCACGACTTAAATTTTTTTCCCCCGACGATATGCTAATAAAATACGTACAAAAACACGACCTAAATAGCAAATAACACCTATATGAATCTCCGAGAGAGGAGAAAAAACACGGATTGTTGACAGCAGTTCTGGCGGACGGATAAAGTCAAATTTGCGTTGACGGTCGGAGGCGGGTGGGCTAATGTAATTCCGCCTTTAATTCTCGTGCAGGATCGAAAAATCTGCGCATGAAAGGAGGGGCGGGGGTTGCTGGGGAACAACGGTGTAATATTTGTCATCCGCCTACCCGGGCACACACACGGTGCGCAGTGCTTCAGGAAAAACAACGCGATTTCAAAACTACTCAAGATATCCGAGTGGGCACTGCTCACGAAAAGCATTTAAGAGTTCGCTGAGGACCGAAAAGTACTTTTGATTTTGGGTTAAGTTAAACTGTATTTCTATAAGAGTTAAAATGGCTAAAACGCATGTTTTCAGAGTAAATTTTAGGCGTAAAACAACCGGTATAAATTCTTGAAAGCACTTAAGGGGCTTGCATTACACCTGTATCTTCATTTATCCGTCATATAATGTTTCACAGTCACCGCTCAAATTTCACAGTTGTCCTGTGCACGACGAGAAGACTGCGCGCCAGTCCAGAGGAGACACCGCGCTAGAAGCACCAGCGAGCGTCGCGCTTATTATCCCGCCACACTAACACACAAACACCCCAGACGAGGCGGGCGCCTTAAGGATTTTGCAAGTGCAGGCGGGTCCCTCAGTGAGATGCTCTGCAATTACTAGGGATGGTTGGGCAGGGGGGGGGGGAAGGTTACAAGCTCGTTGCTCGTGAGTCATCGTGGGCCGACCCTAGCGTCGCCAGAGGGGGCGGCGCCCCAGGTGACGAGTGGAGTGGCATAGAGAGAGCTATGATGAGCTGTGATGACCTCAACAACAAGTACAGTACTCGCCAGAGATGTGTAACATCTAAACCTGGGTGACGATCGCATGCACGTGTGTTCTCATGTTGCAAACACACTTACAATAAGTACGAAACTCGCACACGGAATTTAAAATAAAGTCGAGCGTGATAAATATACGACGCAAATTTGTGTATGTATTCAACTCCGTATCTTGACGCGAATCGCACGTAGTTTCCGCACCCGCCGCTAGAATTCGTTGCCGGAGCAGCTACGCGGTGACCGAAATTTTAAACTTTGTAAAGAGGTAGCTCCGATGAAAGCGAAAAAAAAAGAAAGAAAAAAAACTTGAAAACCCCAGGCTTTGAACCTGATTTTCGACGAGAAATTTCATTACAATACGGCCCATTAAAGTTTCCCTTTTGTATTTCTGAACCTTGGTACGCGCCATCCACCACAGATGGCAGCACTGTGGTTATTGCACGTTTCCGTTCCTAGACTTCCGTCGCATTCTCGAAATTACTGTCAAAAGATGGCGTATGCCGGGAGCTAATGTGTTACACATCATCCAAACCTGGCAATGAACTTCGGAGTACGTATGTAGTGACGTGATGGTAGACGTGGTTGTACGTCGCACGGCAGCGCACAGAGGCCGGTGACGGTTCCGGAGCTCATGGATGGCTCCACGCCACCTGGCACCCGACTCATGCTCATGAACATGAGCCATGCCGCGCCGGGCTGCTGGGACCCTCGGCTCATGAGTCCCACTCAGGGTTGGGGGGAAAAAAACCAAAAAACGTATTTTTGACGTGACAACGTCTAATAAATCGATGAACGCCGGCTGCACGCACGAAAAAGTGTCCCGTTCCGCACATTGTCCCGTTACGCTGTGACTCGTTACGCTCATTGTACGCTTGCGCCGCATCTATCTCTCTTCCACTCGATTGGAACAACCATCGATTTGACTTTATCGAGGCACATTAAACTTGAAACACTCCCTTCGTTTCCTACCTTTCCTATCATCGTCCTATCCTTAACAGAATAACACAGATAGGAAGAAGTTAAATAGGAAACATGTATAAAAGTTATAGTTAAAATAATCTGTTCGTTGAAGTAATAAACATATTTGAATTAATGAGTGCAAATAAAAGTAAATTCATCAATTAAATTGTAGATTTCATTTCACTCCTTTGAATCCATACAAAATAGTGATAATTCAATAAAAATGATTAAATTTTATTCATAAAAGTATGCAATCATTTCATCAATGTTTTTATATGACGTCACGTTAAACTATCGTCCGTAAACCGACTTTACAGACAACCAATTTTTTTATTTTAGGTTAAGCCAGGTTTTTTATTACATTAGTTATATTTGTTGTCAGCATGTTCAAATGAAAGCCAAACAACATACGGATTTCTGCCACTCATGTTGAACCAGAAAAGTTATTACATTAAATAGCTGAAGTCGAGCAATTCTGCAGATCTTACTAGGACTTAACCAAAGAACGGGTATGCCCCCACAGGAAGAGGATTCTCCATAGAATGGGCGTTTCTCACAGAATAGGTGTTAACTATTTAATTTATATATATATATATAATTTTAAAGGATTTCCAACATATTCAGATATTTTAAATGATAATATTACTATGTATTACTTTTTGTACCTGTAAATCACAGAAAAACCTTAATGACCAAACTTTTGTTGTTATTAGAGAGGAAAGAGCCATTTCATTAAAAAAATTAAGATATTATATTTAAAAACATATTACTAAAAACCCTTTAATTTTTTTTATAAAAATGCTACTATTTTGAAACCATTGTTTAAATCGGCCGGCCTTGTTTCGACTCGTCGCCCACCACAGCCCGAGGACTTCTTGCAGCTCGACTCTAGAAGCCGCGGCCGTGCTCTTGCAAGAGCGCGGTGCTTGGCTGCAAGAGCTGGCAAGGCTGGACTGGCTGCGAACATGCGTGGGACAGTAGTCGCATGCTTGTGTAAGAAAAGTCTACTCCGCTTAGTCATAAATCACACCGAATTAAAAGAAAATAATCACAATATATTGCCAGCAGTAAGAATGCATCCAGCAAAAAAAAAAAAACTTTTGAATTTTTTTTTTTTAAAAAAAAAGCACTTCTTTCATGAAAGTAGAAAATGATTTACATAAGCAGAAAAGCAACTATGAAAATAAAAATATTCGCAATGATATTGTCGATATTTTTTTTCACAGAATTGGCTACCCTTATTGCAAACATTCAATCACGATATAATGCGAAACGAGTCTCCATACACGCGTGGTATTAAATCGACCACGTGACTTGTACAGAAGTAGGTAAAATCACAGTTCAATTAATGTGACACTTTCTATCAGTTCACCAAGTTCTCATTTTGCACTCAGCCTGTAAAAAACCTAAGTAAGTTGGCTGCTTGAATAGAGAAGCGATCAAATAAACTCACTTTGTATTTTCTTATTAAAAAATTACAATCCTTTTACTGATTCACTTTTTAATGGTGTAGCTCACTGAACTAGCTTTTTTCTCTAGTTAATTTACATAATACTGTTGAGTCATGGACCATAACATGTCAAATGTCGACGCCAAAAAAAAAAAAATAATAATTAACTTTGCGAGGACAAGACCGAAGATTTCTGCAAGCATTTATTTATTTAGATTTTTTGATTCGAGCGTAGACCGGCATCCATAACCTAGTGTGCCTATAACCTCGTCCTCGAAGGTCACCGAGCTCCTGTTCAAACCGTGTTGATGTTCCGTGGCGCAGTTTCGGCATTTCTCGCCAAGGCAAGTGTGTTGGGATGGGGCCATTACCAAACGCTTAATAACACGCCTTCCGACTAGTTAGGCATCGATGTTTGCTGGCCATAATCCCACCCCACTCCACTAGAGCTGAGGAGCAGTTTGCAACGAACGGGCCGTGGCAATTAAGTCCTCGCAGCTCAGTTCACGGTTGTTCACGCACGAGATGACTAAAAGACAAACCGCGCGCTACGTACGACATTTAATCTCACGCAATTTCGCCCCGTCTCGTTAATGGGGGCTCCGTCTGTTCTTGCGCTGATGGATTTGCAGAACTCAACTTCTAAAGATAACCATCATTATGTACGATACGGATCTGTGCCTTCTTAGTTCTCGGTGTACGGCATTTGGTAGGAGTAATATGGCGAATGGGACGGAAGTCACGTGGAACCACAGTACTGGCATCTGTGGCGGACGGCGCGAACCCAAAGTTCACAAAGCCAAAGAGAGACCTTAAAGTCTTACCTGTTTGATAAGTTCATCAAGATGAGCAGCTTTTTTAATAAAAAAATTTGGTTGTCTGTAAAGTCGGTTTACGGACGATAGTTTAACGTGACAACGTCATAACAAAACATTGATGAAATGATTGCATACTTTTATGAATAAAATTGAATCATTTTTATTGAATTATCACTATTTTGTATGAATATAAAGGAGTGAAATGAAATCTACAATTTAATTGATAAATTTACTTTTATTTGCACTCATTAATTCAAATATGTTTATTACTTTAACGAAGAGATTATTTTAAATATAACTTTTATACATGTTTGCTATTTAACTTCTTCCAATCTGTGTTATTCGGTTAAGGATAGGACGATGATAGGAAAAGTAGGAAACGAATGGGAGTGTTTAAAGTTTAATGTGCCTCGAAAAAGTCCAATCGATGGTTGTTCCAATCGAGTGGAAGAGAGATAGATGCGGCGCAAGCGTACAATGAGCGTAACGGGACACTGCGTAAAGGAACAATGTGCGTTACGGGACACTTTTTCGTGCATGCAGCCGGCGTTCATCAATTTATTAGACGTTGTCACGTCAATAAAACGTAACTCTCAAAGTCACACCCTAGCGTCCCGACATCAACAAATTCCTAGTTAAACAAAACCCTTCTCCCACTCCCCCTCCCCCCCCCCCAACCCGCCTGTACCATCGAAGTATTACTGGAGCTCCAGAAGAACCAACAGTTTGTCTGCTTGCGACAATTTTTAAGGGGGAAACGGTCTCGTAATCTTGAAATTTCCACTATTTCGATACAGCTTGCAATACAGCTTCTGGGCAATTTTTTTTGACGTGATGACGTCTTATAAATCGATGAACGCCGGCTGCACGCACGAAAAAGCATGACTCATTGTCACGTTCCGCCTGAGCCGAGCGTGCAAGAACCGGCCAACCACCGTGCGAGAAAATATTCTATAATATCAAACAGGTTAAGGCGGGCTTTTTTTTTAACTAATTGTTCGTGATTAGATATATTTAAACAAATTATTTAAATTAAATTTGCAAAAACTGTAAATAATATTTGAAAATTAAAAAGTATTAAATTTTTTATCAATGTTTTCTTATGACGTTATCACGTAAAATTATCGTCCGTAAACCGACTTTACAGACAACCCCCTTTTTTAATAAATCTAAAGGCCATTTTTTTTTGTTTGACATGTCATAGGTCTTAGCTTTGGTCACTTGTTGAAGTCAACGCTTGTGAAATATTCTGATTAACATGCCGGTTGTAGTTGTTGCTTGCGTGAATTAATGTTACTTCCTCGCGCCGCTTACAGACAAGAGCCTGTTAGTAAACACGTTGTTGCAACAAGGAGGTCTGGGAGACACGATTTATGCCTTAACTTGACAAAAATTGGGATATATAGTTCAAAATTGTCACTGTATCAAATAGATGTAAAATTCAAAGATTACGGGGCCAAATTATCCTTAATAATTTTTGGGGTCGTAATTTAATTTCCGTTTTCTTCGGATTATGTTTTTTAACAATTCTTTCAGAATATTGAAATGGGTGTTTTTCAAAATAATTTTTAAGGAAGAAACTCCGAGTGCAAATCATTGAAAGCGCCGTAAGGACTTAAATTCTATTTACACGCCATAAAACGTTCGTGTCGCCTCTTGAAGTCTCATCACCCGTATATTTTAGAAACGGCTCCGAAAAAAAAGCGAAAAAGATTTGAAAATTCCTAAACCCTTTGCTTTGGACCTTACTTTCGGGAACAAATTTTATTGAAATAATGTTCATATTAAAAAATTAATAATTTAAGGTATTCTGCACACGTTAGAAGTTAAACTTCTATCGCATTACTGGAACATTTCAAAACACTAAATATATGTTTGTAGACCTTAACTTCACAGAGCTGATTCAAATTATTATATAAAAATATTACATATTAAGGTTATAAAAAAAGTTTGAATTGACGAGTTTCGAACCACGTACCTTGAGACTTTCAGGTGCACCCTCTAACGTTGTGCTACCGAGTACGATGAAAAAATGGAAGGATAACATGTGGTATCATGATTGTAATGAGAATTTTCTTTGTTGTTTCGAAGAAAACTAACTTTAAAAGTTCAAAAATGTGAATGCCAGAACGTGCCACGGAACACCACAAGAGAATAATTTAGGTGCGTCCTTATTTGTGAGGAAATAACTTCAAACCAAACATAACTTATATTTGAGGTACAATTCACAAAACGTAGCACTTAAAATCGGAAGACTACGTTTCTAATATGGAAGCACGTTACAACTTCCCACACTTTCAGTGACACAACTACTTAGAGCCCGTCAAACATATGTATGATAAATACACGTGTTTCGGCGATCACTGGAAAACCCTGATCACGTCGGTGATTTTCATTTCTGTTTTGTTTTACAACTTTTCTCGCCTTCTGTGCAGATTAACATTATTTAATATCCCATATATGACAGTTTCCCAAATGAACTTCCGAAGGTAAGCAATTGTTAATGACACACCAAACAACGGTAAACTCGTGGAATAACATCGTGTCAGTGTTAAGAAGACTGCAAATATCCGCTCTACCGCTCTGGTTCTGGGGTAGAGCGCCTGCCTTGTGACTTGTAGGACCCGGGTTCGCGCCCCGGCTCCTCCAAGGCGGATTGCCCAGACGAAATGGCGGCATTTTCTCTGGTAGGAATACAATCCCTTGCAACAAGTCAGGCTACCAAAGAAACGGTGGGTGGAACAGAAAAAAACCTTCCAGGTGGCTTCCAAATGGGGAGCCCGTTTCTTTTCTTGGGCTCCCCATGCGGTGGCCATTCCGGGGGTTTCTCCGGGGGAACGGAGTTTTGCAAAAATATTTTTAATATTTTGTTTAACATAAATAACCACTATTATCTGTATTTCTATATTAAAATTTGTGGATGTAACACGTACACTTGAATTCATTTCGTATAACGTGATTATGAACGAAGGTCATGAGATTTCTGCAGGAAAAAGCTGCGTCATTAAGAACAGAATATTTTTTGTTAAACTCCGACCATGGATGGCGTTTGGAAGGTGTACACCGCTACGTTAGTGATGTGAAACGAATAAGAGATTAGCGATGTATTTTAGCTGAAATAAATAATGTGAAATTTTATGGGCATTTTATTTTTCATGTTATCATAGCTGGGGCTGTTAAAGAGCCAAACCTATTTATAATAAACAATATTTGAGGTTATCTATTGGTTTTATGTTTGCTAACAAAAATCACCATTTGTTTAAATGCCCGAAATAAAAGTTAAATCTAAAATAAAGTAAAGTATATTTAAGTTACCAGTGAAACAATTTTTTTTTTTCATTTGCTGGCCTTTTGACGTCACTGATTCACACCGAGGCTCACAAGTGTCGCGGACCGTAAGGAAACACGCACCGCATGTTGGTTCGCAATCAAGTAATGCGGTACGTGTTACCGTGCAGAATACCGCAAGTGTTAGTAATCAGCCTTGCATGTGCATGATGAAGGAGGCCCGCCATTTTTGTAGACCTCTGAATCATCAAATACTGGTTGGAAGTTGAAACTTTATACACGCGTGTCATTCAAATATGAACGTTATACAGTTATACAGATTTAGTGGTGGTTTACGAAAATATAAATGAAATATCCATCGGATAAGAATTTCGTGGGGGAAAAAATAAGTTGGTTGCCTCAATTCCAATTGCGCACGTACTTTTCGACCGCAGTGCCATCTTAAAATATTTTCCCTCCTGATGCCTCCTTCAGTGAATCATACATATGGTCTTCACATGGGGACAATTCTGGACAGGGGTTTGCCGGCCTCCTTCAGTGAATCATACATTCTGGACATGGGGTTTCTGGGTGCAATCGAACACATGGGGTTTTGCTCAGATTAGCTTCACCGATCTGCTGAACAGGGCTTAAAGTCTCTTCAAACTTTCGTAGGCGAGAAATCGAATAATAGGCGTCACGCAACTGGTGCCGGCACCATCACAGCCCCACTGACATGGCCGAGTGCTGCGTATCCCATAGTTCTCCCGCTCACCTCGCTGCTCGGGCTGAATGAACCAATTTCGTATTCACATACTTTTCCGACGTTCTCGGTTCCACAAGTTCACTGTAGTTCTACGTTCCGCCGCTACCTAATGGCTTGCCAGAGTTGAGAAACTGTATTGTAGAGGCTATGGCTTCCATTACTCCGGACTTGTCAACCAAAGTGTGGGGTGAATGTGTGTCATATAACTGAAGGTGCACATATTGAACATTTTTAGGTTAGTCTACCATAAATCTGTGTTTGATTTGTTTTAAATAGGCTAAATAAAACTGATTGAATTGAAACTGGGACATTATTTCATGGACACACTGTAACTAACGTGCCGATGTCTGTTACGGTTTCATAGACCTGTGGAATGAAAATGAATAAAAGGTGTGTAACTGAGACCTCCCAAGGAGGTTGTAAACTGCGAGCAGGCGACCCCGACCTGCCGCAACCAGAGTGTGTGGCTCGTTCGCACCTCGCTCTGCAACAATCATCACTTCACTCTCGCGACCCTTTCCCTTTCTGGCCCCGCGGGGCCATAGAGCAAGGTGGGAGATAGAAGTGCGACTGTTGTGGGACATGTAACGCTGTCTGTTGGGTGGGTACAGAACTTCTAGCAAAAACTACTGTCAAAATCGTGCCTAGTGAAAACGGAAATGACATCCGTTTCCGGCACGATTCTTTAAAATGGCGAAGAGCATATGGACGACTAAAGAGGTTATAAAAGTTAAATAACTAAAATAATGGTAACATGAATGTCGTGTGTGAAAATAAGTTTAAGTAACAATAAAATATTGTTTCTAAATATTAAAAATAACTCAGTGATTTAAATTTAAACATTTTCGAAAAATCATCCAACGCTGTATAATTTCAAAATTGAGATTAAATTTTAAAAGTTTAAGATAGCTTCGACCAAAAATAAACTTTGATGATGTAACATTGTTTAAATCAATTTTTAAAGTTACTTATCCAAATATATTTTATGGAGTAAATTGGAAGCCATTTTTCATTCAATACATCCCCTCCAACCCTATTGTCAAATATAATGGAGACAAATATTTGATAGTTTAGACAACACAGATACCTCCGTGAAAGGAATTTAGCGAGGAAAAAGTGTCATCAAAGACGTACAAAGTGGACTGAAAACAACGAGACATTTGCAACAGAACCACCTCGGACAACACAACAACAAACACGGGACCAGCTGTTTTTTCCATCCCTGGGTTCGTTTGTGTTGTCACTAAATTTCTTCCACGTAATTCCCTGTTGAGTCTAAGCAAGTGCTGAGTTTGTGTCTATGACGACCAGTGTAGAGTAGCAACGGCGTTATGTCCAAAAAAATAACGTTGTCTGCCTTCCCCATTGCCGCCAAGCACGCTAGGTGTCAGCACGCACGCAACCGACGCAGGGCCGGATTTAGGGGAGGGCCCCCACAAACGGACTCATACAAAAAGGACTATGGAAAAGACCAATCTCCGGAACTATTTTACTACCAAATTCTCGCAGATCAACATTTCAGAGCTACATTTCCAAACCTTGAAATTGCATTGAGAACGTATTTGGTTTTGATGGTTTCAAATTGCGCTCATTTTCAAAAAATGAAAATTATAAAAAAAAAAATAGGCTCCGAACCACGATGGGACAAAACCGTTTATCGAAGCTTTCTCTCCTGAGCATTGTAAGCGATTTACTCCGGGAATTGGATTTCAGCGAAATCATCAACGATTTTTCGGCGAAAAATGTATGTTTTTAAAATACTAAGAGAATCTACTTGATTTCACAATAAATTATTTATTGGAAAACTCGACTGAAAAAAAAAATTGTTCATTTTATTTGTAAAATAATTTGGGGCCAGGGAGCCTCCGCTCCTCTGTTGCCCCGAGGCCTACAGACCTCTAAATCCGGCCCTGAACCGACGGAATCTTCCAGGGCGTGGGAAGACATTTTATTTCTGAGGTCTGAGTGACGGCCGCTCACGTAACCTCCCGCGTATAGACCACGCTTCGCAGGGTCGCCAACTGCCGAGGGGAAAGGTGCTGCCATCTGCCGCCCAGTCTAGGAAACTGAACTGCAGATGACGCATGCCCGAGCGTCGCTACTTAGAATACAATGGCGTCGGCTCGGGTAATAGCCACCATTAGACGTCTGCGGAACAGTGTTTCGGGAATGACAGGAGGGAAACATGTTTCCATATTCATTTGCACAAAATGGCTGGCGGCTCGCCTCAAATTTATTCTCTTCCGGGAGCATTTTAGTGACTCGTGCAGTTTGGGATGTTTCCAGCTGCTAAGATCAGCCATTTGATGTTATGCAACCCAACAGCAGGAATTTACCGCCTATGGCTAGTTCAATTTTTATTACTTTACAAATTTTATTAAAACACTCAGATATCGTTTGTGACATTTCCTGAAATAGGTACAGCACACCTTTTTTTTTAATTCTAAAAAAAAGAAAAACTTTATTCTACATCAAGTATACATTTATAGATGATCTAAGGTTTATGATTTGCACGGCATTTCATGCATGATCATGATGCAAAAAGAAAAGCTCAATATAGAAACCTTAGAGGATCAAGTAGCTATTCTGGCCCGTGTGGATAGGTATATACGCATAGTAGTATGTAAATGGGGCGCAGGGTTCAGGGTGAGGTGCGAGGTGCCGAGCCACCATCTTGGATTGTGACGTCATGGCGGCCATCTTAGATGGATGTGACTTTGACCTTAGGCCCTGTTTAAAGAAGTGTCGATTATTGTCAACAGACGACACCACATGTTGCTTACAGGTAAATTTGCATGAGATAAATTAACTCTCACTACTGAATGGCGCTATTTTAGTCATTTAGAGTCCTGTAGCCTCGCAGTCTCGTAATCTTGTGTTCTGGAAGCTTCGTAGTCCTGTAGCCTCGTAATCAGGTAATCTTGTGTTCTGGTAGCTTCGTAGTCTTGTGGCCTCGCGATCACGTAACCATGTAGACTTGCAATCGCACAGTCTTGTAACCGCATGGTTCGTAGTCACGTAGTCATGATGCATTGGAGCCTCGTAGACTTGTAGCTACGTAACCAAGTAGCCTTGTGATGTTATAACATAATGCTGGTGGAGCAGTTGGAGCCAAAGATAAAATTCAGCCGAAGACAGATTCCACAATTGGAGCCTTATAGACTTGCAGGTACGTAACCAAGTAGCCTTGTAGACTTGTAGTCCTGTATCCTCGCAGTTTCGTAAACTTGAAGACTCGTATTTATGTGGCCTCATAGTCTCTTAGACTCGTAGCATTCTAGCCAAAATTATTTGGAGTTGATGAGACAAAAGACTGTTGGAGCAATTGGAGCCTTTTTGAGCCTTTTGGAGCTGTTGGAGCATTTGGAGCCATTTTGGAGCATTTGGAGTCTTTTGGAGCATTTGGAGCATTTTGGAGCGGTTTGAGCATTTGGAGCTGTTGGATCATTTGGAGCCGAGAAGACTTGTATCCTAGTAGCTTCGTAAACATGCAGTTTCGTAGCCACGCGGTCTTTTAGCCATGCAGTCTCGCAGCCATGTATAACTCGTAACAAGCTAGATCCTTTTAAACTCGTAGCCTTGTAGCTTCATAGTCTTTTAGACTCGTAGCATTCTGGTCAAATATCATTGGAGCTGTTGAAACAAAAGGCAGTTGGAGCCAATGACTGTAGGAGCCAATGACTTTTGGAGCCAAAAGACTGTTGGAGTAAACAACTGATGGATCCAATGAATATTGGAGCCTTTGAAAATTGGAGTCAATGACTGATGGAACCAATGACTATTGGAGCCATTGACTAATGGAATTAAAAACTGTTGGATTCATAGACTGATGGAGACATTATATTCTAACTTATCATTGACGATCGCATCCTACCGAGTTGAATGAACGAGAGAGAATGCGCCTCCTTTTCATTAAATGAGCTTTCGGTTTATAGAATTTCCGTCCAAACGTGCTTCGTTTTCATTAAATGATTGTCCTGCGCGAACGAAGCGTAGTCATTGTGTGTACATTGCGTATATTGTGTACATTGCGTACATTGCGTATATTGCGTACATTGCGTACATTTCATGTACTTTGTGTACATTGCGTATATTGCGTACATTGTGTGTACTTTGCGTGTACTGTGCGTCAATTGCGAGAATATTACGTGTTCGTTCCGTTTACTGTGTGTACTATTTCTTCATTTCGTTTCCTGCGTGTACTGTGTGTTCATTACATTTATTGCGTGTAAAGTGCGTGTATTGCGCGTACATTGCGTACATTACGTGTTGGAGCTTTGGATCTGATGGCGCGAATTGTAGCTCTTGGAGCCTAGCGTATATTGGAGAGATCGAATTCATGAGACGCGAACGTATAACACCTCATCGAATTTTTTCGATAATATGATCCTCTTTTTTAATGATGTTTTGACTCTAGTATTATAGTAAATGGTTCTTGATTTGACTAGCGTATTGTTCCATCCGTTGCATGTATATAAGCGAGTCCTAGACAGCAGGTCGCTCAGTTTGTTACTGACGACGACGGTGTAAGGATCACCTAGTTTGTTTCTTCTGGTGCATAAGTCGCGTAATTACCTGTTCTTGAGACCTCGATGGCATCTTTACCGTCTTTAACGTCGAACTCGATGGAGGTTGTACCATCAACTACGGGAACCATGACTTCAGCGACGACGATGGTGGGGCAGATCCCGTTGGCAACGTCGACGTCAACACTGGAGGAGACTTCAAAAGTCGAGATACCACCACCAGAAGAGACTTCAATGCCGGTAGTGCTGGCTGTACAGGAAACCTCGACGAACGCTGTTTCGCACTCGATGGAGGCTTCAATGGTTGCTGATTTGACATCAACTAACGAACATCGGTGCTGTTACTGCGACAAGATTTTCTCAAACAGCAGCAATGCTCGACGACACGAGAGGAGCGAATGTGCCAAGAACCTTTATCGTAAAATGTTTGTTTGTGAGAAATGTCATAGGCAGTTTGCCAGAAAAGATAATATGAAAACGCACATAAAGACATGCAAAGGACCAGCTGCGCGGCAGAAAGTAAAGGTTTCTATACAACAGCGAATGATTGATGTGCATAAGAGTATGCCTGGAAATGGTACAACTGCGGCAACGTCAGTATCTGGATCAGGTCTGAAAGGCTCGTCTTCATCACCACGGTATCCTTGCAGCTACTGTGATATGACGTTTGCATTTTCCCATGATGCACGAAGACATGAACGGAGTAAATGTAAGAAGAATCCATCTCGCATGAAGTTTCGCTGCGATGAGTGTCATGAATGGTTTACTCGAATAGATAATTTGCGACGACATGCGAACAAATGCAATGGTAAAGTCTGTGCGCCTACTGCTGAACTACCTACAGACATTTCGACTCCTTGCTTTAGATTGGTGACTCGTGAGCGTACAAGCAAAAAAATCGATGTGCAGCAACCGATTGCTATGGTATCTGGAAATGGAACTAAACCTAAGACTGTGTTCGGTGCTCTACAGGTGAATGATAATGGCTTCTACTTGGCACAGTCTGCATTTCGTGGAACATTGAAAGACTACTATTATCTAAATATGCTTAGTGAGTCGAAAGACATTTGTAATTTTCTTGACGATATCAGACAGAACATAATCAATCAGCTTACTGATGACGTAGCAACAAACGGACCTTTGAAATATAACTTGTGGTTGGACTGTTTATATGGAAAGCCGTATCCATTCGATGACAAAGTGAAAAAATGTGCATTCAAGACATCGGCTGCAGTAATTTACAGTTCTAACGATGTGAAGAAAACTGTTAAACACGGTATCCAGGAACTCTGTCAAGAAGAGGAAGACTATGTCAGTAAAGGTTATGGGAGGACTCTGTCTAGTATAAACCGATTGGAGCTAAGAATTAGTCATTTCACACCGATGTGAAACTAAATGATTTTAGGATTGCCGGCTTTCACAATTGATCCTGTAGTAGAATATAAATTATGTAATAAATGTTTTTAGAAGAACATGTGGTGTTTTATTTCCTCAAACCTGACACTTTTGTGGTAGTTTTTTAAATTAAAGTTGTTTGGTATCGGTCAGGGATCGAACCAAGGACGAGAATCGATCTAATCAATCATTACTTTAATGAGTTAATTTTTTATTGAATTTTGGAATTTTTCCCGAATTTCTAGCATAAAAATTACGGATTTCCAAGATGGCGGCCAAATTTCAAGATGGCGGGTCCCACAGTAATAAATGATTACTGCTCTCTAGCAGGTAAGAATTAAACTAACATGTCATCAGCACACTCTAGCCAACGATAACAATGTTATAATGTCATGATGATGGCTACCAGCAAACGAAGACAAGATGGCGGACATGACGTCATACTACCTGATGACATATATGCATGGTAAAAAGTGGTGGGGGTCAGTCTGCCTGCAGCCACTGTGAGGGAAGGATCGGTCGTCATTTTTTTTGCCTTCATCGGGTTCGAACCGAGGACTCCGAACTCCATGTTGTAAATGTATGTTTTTCTTAAATATTTTTTATTAAAATTTTATTAAATGAATTTTTTTATAAATTTAATTTTTTTTATTAAAATTGGATAATAAATAAAGATTTTCAAGATGGCGGACGTAACGGAAATTGCAACGGTGACGACATAATCCAAGATGGCGGTCATAATCCTATATGACGTCAGAGGCTTATCGGAGGCTGTAGACAAGGATGCTTAAGCCTCTTTTAGGAATTTTCGTGGTTTCTAAGGTAAAACGACTTTTGAGGATTTTTGAAATCCTAATTTTTGAATTGTGGAATTTTTTGAAATTTTTTGGCAGAATTTTTTTTCGAAAAAAATTGGACATTTTTGTGGAATTTTGGGAAAATTTTGCCCAATTTTGGGCAATTTTGACACATTTTGAAGGTCAAATGTCAAGGTCAAGGTCTAAGGTAAAAGTCACATCCATCTAAGATGGCCGCCATGACGTCACAATCCAAGATGGTGGCTCGGCACCTCGCACCTCACCCTGAACCCTGCGCTCGGCGCCCCATTTACATACTACTACGCATTCTGGCCTTGTGGAAGGGCCAGAATGTTTGTCAGACGCGCTGTGCCTTGAAAACTAGACGTCAGTTTAAGTTCGAAGCTTCTCTTTTCATACGAAAGTGGACAGGTACAGACTATCGGTGCCCCCCTCCCCCTCCACCAAAAGTCAATCCTGGGTCCGGCCCTGCGTGTGGTAGTTTCGTGGAACGGTTAGGAATGAGGAGGGGGGGGGGAATTATGTTGTAAATATTAAAGTGCAAATCCCACGCAATGTTAGCGGCCTCCCTTCTTGCGTATGCTTCATTCCATAGGCATTGCAAATTTCGTCTTCAGATACGAGCTACGAATAAACCGCTACCGCTATTTGTGAAGACAAGTCAAGCATGTTTACATGACCAAATTTTTTTACCGTTTCTAATACCGCTACAGATTCATAAACACTATATCCATATGTATGTATCTACATCTGACTCTATGTCCCTATCTATATCTTTCTTTATATATTACAAAACAGAAGACGAATGCAAAAACATTTATATATATATTTTTTTTACCTATATATTTTTTACCTGTCACAGGTATCACATAGGTGCATAAAAACATGCGCGTATTCGAGTGAAACGTTGTGTCAAAATGTCAAAAACAATCGGTGAAGAACTTTCGGAGATTTGATAATTTTTAACGAACGAACATTAAAAATTGTATCCACGCAGATAGTGAGCGAAAACATGATACAAGTTGTCACCAGGGACCAGAAAAATTCGGGGGTTCAATGACCTCCAGGATGAACTCCATAGTTCTACGTACGCTCGGTCAAATGTCACCCACTCATTGGCTGCTGTCTTGTGAGACGTCCAAAAGTAGCAGCCTGTGATTCGATAAAGCTTTGGTTGGGTGGTTCTCATTGGCCCAGAGTCATCCAGGTGAGTTGTGAGCCAATAGCAGAGGCAGCACTGAGGTATAACTTTTTGTATTTTAGCCTATCGCGAAAATAATTCGCTAATTTTTCCGCGGTCTCTAGTTATTACTAGAGACTGGAAAAATTCGCGGATTGATTTAGCGATAAGCTAGAATCGAAATTCGTTTAAATTCACGCTGCTTTAGTGATTGGACCAAAATTTACCCGAAGGACTATAAGCCAATGAAAAACCCTCGACAAAAGTAGTATCGAATCACGAGCATCCCGGTTAACAAGTGTCATGAGTAAGTAGCCAATGAGTAGCTGTTATTTGTCCAAGCACCTATAGGATCGTGGAGTTTATCCTAGAGGTCACTGAAAACGCGAATTTTTCCGGTCTCTAGTTATCACGCTACCCCCTGGAAGCTGTTCCCGCTGCAACCAGTGTTCCGGGTGGGGGGGGGGGGGGGGGGGGCAGTCGGCTGGCGAAGAGCGGCTTCGCGGTGTGCGCGTCACCACGCAAGCATGGCCACGCCCCGACGCGACGCTAATCGGCCGCGGGTTTCTCCAATCACCGCGCCGCCGCTAATCATAATTACCGCCCCCGAGCGGCAGGCCGCGATGCCGCAACGGTCGGGTGGCTGGTTCGAGTCCAGCGAGCGACTTCTCACCTCTCCACCAGGACAGAAAAAAAAACGATATATCCAGTGAATTGTTCTGCGAACTTTTTAAAGATGCTGATGATGTATATGGAAGAATGTTATTTTATTTTTATATCGCACATTGAAAGAAAATGACGTTTTTCAATCAAAGCAATGATAATATTGTTTTTTTTCCTCGAAAAAAAAAATTAATAAATATAAAAACCAATGAAGTAATTTTTTTCTACAATTTTTCAATTTTTTATAGAATTTTTTACAAAGTTTTTTTTTTTTTTACAGAATAAGTAGTTTTATACAGATATATATCCCGGGATTTTGGTTATACAGGGTTGTTTTTTTCGTTGAGAATCTACACACTTAGAAATGTGTGTAAGTCAAAGGTCTGCCTTAGTAGAATACGACATTACATTGGGTTTTATAAGTACAAATCATAAACTTCCCCATTATCTATGCTTTTAAGGAAAAGTAGTAGCTACAAGTCTAAATTTGGCTTCTGCGCTTTTTCATTGGCAGGCAAGATTTATTCCGAGAATTATATTTGTTTGTTCCTGCGTGTCACGGCTGAAACAAGTGTTACAGAGAGTAATAAAAAAGTGTAATAAATAAATCCTTGTAGTATCCTTTGATCTAGAATTTGATATCGATTGTTTTACAAAATATTTCTCTTTAAAAAACCCTCGAAGTGCAGTACTTTACAGTATCCATGCTGCTGTGAAACATAAGTTATACCTAGAAGTCAGATCCCAGAATGCTAAAAAAAATAAACGGGAACAATATTTTAAATGATATATTCCCGTCCTTCGTTTTTCCCTTTAAAAGTAAATTAATTTTATATGTTAGTATATCATTTATGATTTTAAATCCCACCAACATTAGTATTTAATAATATGTCTGGGGACAGGAGTTGGAGTGTGGATAGTGGATAGGGTCAATGACCGACCGCCATCTTGAATTATGACATCACCGTTGCACTTTTAGTTACGAGCGTACATCTTGAATTATGTCACTGTTGCATTTTTAGTTTTGGTCACCATTTTTGCCTTGACCTTGATCTTTGACCTAATTCACCATTTTTATTTTCACCATTTGGAATTTCGCCAACTTTAAATCGAGTGCTCCACTCACATATGCATTTCGCAAAATGGTAAAATTGTGTTTGGTAATTTTTTAACGTTTGCGATTGGTACCCAGTATAATTAAGTACCTTAATTAAATTCTGAGATATAATTATTAATTTTAAAAATCATACTTAACCTTTTTTTTCCCCTTAGGTTTAGAATTTAGGAAAATATAAAAATTGTTATTTGTAAAGTTCCGTATGTTTATTATTGAAACCCAATTACATTTATTACGCTTTGGAGAAATAATTATTATTCTTAAAACATACTTACCCGTTTTTCACCACTTATAGGTTGAATTTTGTAACATATAAAAATTGTGGTTGGTAGTTTTCGTATTATTTTTATTGGTATCCAAAATTGTGTACTACCCGTAATAATATTCTGAGATATAATTATTATTCTTTAAAACATACTCACCCCTTCACCCCCTTAGGGGTTAAAATTCGCAAAATATAAAAATTGTGGTTGGTATTTTTGTATGTCTATTATTTGTACCAATATAATTTATTAATTGATACCGAATGTATTTTCTTTAGCTTGAGAGAGAGAAAGAGAGAGAGGAAAGCTTAAGTGTTTGAATTTTGTTTTTTACTATCTAATTTTAACTTGATAGTAGGATGAAAAGCACAAGTCCAATACTAATATAATTAATTAGCAACCTTGCAAGTTATGCGATACACGCAGATGACGTTTTCAATTATGGCTACGGTAAGTTTACAGTCTTGCTATCTCGTATGTATATATCTCTTAACTTGTGCAGTTTTAAAATATGTACATAAAGTAATGGGGTAAATGACAGACTATAAAACGTACAAAAGGCAGGATTTCATGGCAGTAGGATTGAGAGTTCGTAGTCCATAGTAGAACCTGCTAATGTTGGAGTGCATTGATCAGCAATACAACGTGTGTGTTACAACATTAAGCAGAAAATCGATATCATCATCTTGTTAAGAAACAATTTTCTATGCTATGAAGCCTTCGGACTTGTTATTTTACAAAACCAATTAATTTCCTTTCATCATTTACTTGGCACATCCTCTTTGGCTTCTGAGTGGCTAATTATATACGCCCTTGGGACAGCCTGAGTGAAAGTTGAAGTTTGTTTCACTTCTTCGTGTATCTACTGAGCTTTTATAAATTTAAACTGCTGATAGCTTTGCACGACCCAACGTAATAACTATAGGTAAGTTAATAGCAATACTGATGGAAAATTGTTACTTAATGTATGTAACAGTTTAAGCACCCCCCCTTTTTTTTTTCAAATACTTCTCAAATTTTGTTCCGTGCAATGATGTGCCTGGCTGAGAAATTGAACGTATTTATTTCTGCATAGTGCGCTTTGAGCGGATAATGGCATACGGACTCTCTTAGAAGCCCCTGAGGGTTAGACTTATTGCTGCACCCAGGTGTAGTCCGGTAGCTGTCGCACGCGAAGCGCCTGCATTTCACGGCTGATGAAGCAGGGTAATTAGAGGGTATGACTCGTAGGGCGTAACGAAAAGTGCAATTTTCAGGAGTAGGGCGTTCGATGATGTGCAGAGGGATGGGCACTCCTCACTCTCTGGCAAGCGTCGGTGGAGCGACGCCACACTGCTGCATTTTTCGTTACGCTGATGCACATTTCGTAGACATGATGTGTACTTTATCGTTTAATTTTATCGTTCAAGTGAATTATTGAAGTGTGAAGCTCCACTTTTAACGTACATAGCGGCTACGAAACCACTTTATTTTTAAACATAAATCTTTGAATAAAACGCCTGGTCTCGTTTTCTATGTTGGCTTAGAGCATGTATGAAGTCAAACCAGCAGAATTACATTTTAAACAACAAAATTTTATTTTTTAATTGAGTTAGGAAACTGACGCATACCATACTTTACAAAATTTTCACTTTGCTTTAGAATAATGTTTAAAGATGTTCTTCATGTAACTCTGCTCTCTGCCCAGTGCACACTCTGGTTCATTATCCAGTGAATTCAGACATCTACACTCCTCTGTGCCCTTGGGTTGGAGAGCTGTGAGATGGTTACAGTCTAGTCTCTCCTCTGTTGCTGTGTAACTCTCCTTTATTTTATTATTAGCACTACTATTTGTAGTGAACAGCAAGAGTATGGTCAGTATATTACAGACAGGTAGAAAAGTATTTGCTATGAAGAAAGTTGTAGTACTTGTATAACTATAATGTATCCAGGGAAACCAAATTCTTAATAAATGATATACTGAAAACATAAATATAGTAAAACAATTTTATATAATATTTGTAATGTAGAATTACACTCTAATAAACATTTTGTATAGACATGAACCATGCAAATAATCAACTGCACAAATCTATTTTTCTCTCTCTTAGCCTTTGTTTAATATACAGATATACGACATAATTCAAAAATAGTAAAAACTGTAAAAAACTGTTAAGAAAACGAAATAAAGGACTTTTTATGACTTAAACCACCGTCAGTTTAATAGAAAGCAGGTCGGGCGCATGCATGGGACAGTAGTTTTTATAGGGTTCGTGGTTTTATAAATCATTCCAGATAGCACAACACTTAATTAAGTATTTCTCAATATTGTAAAATGTGGGATTCGCTGCGGCCAGTTTTAAAACAGTGGCAAGCAAAGAGACGAACACAAACAGGAATACTGAGTCTGAGAGTCTCTTAACTTCAAGAATGTCAATATACAGTGATTAAATTTAGCTTGTTCATGTGGCTGTTTATCACCCAAGCTCGTTTTAATTTAAGTTAAATCAGTATTTTGTCCTCAAATGAGATGTATGACACCTATTTCTGATTCACAAAATACTATAATGTCTGTATGTAGGAGAGGGTAGCGTCGGTAGAGACGGTACTTACTTAAAACATTACTACTGTTAATACAAATGTAGGAATTATCCTTTACTCTACATATATAGACTTAAGACCACTTAAAATGCTTCAAAATCCTTGCGCATAAGCCTAATTACTTCAGCACTGTCAAATATGATGGTCATCGCAACACCGTCACTCAATTCCGCATCATCATTATAGAAGACACAATTTGCTTAATTGTTCATTCAAAAAGTTACTTGAATTTGTATCCTGGTCTCTGATTGGCCGTGCAGATAAACGTTTTTAAGGGTTACAATTACACAACAAAAATTTCAACAAAAGTAATTTAGTGCGGAAATCACAGTTTTAATGTTAAAACCACACCCAAAGTGTTATAATTTATAAATAATAATATTTCAGTTGTAAAATGTCATAACCAATAGTCCTTAGAGGGGTATGAGCATTGTGTCTGTGTTGGAACAATAAGGTGCCTAGATTCAGAGGTGTCGTAGATACAACTCACATTTTTATACACATTATTGTTTTATTATGACAAATATGATAAATGCAAAATATAAGAAACAAAATTTTATTAAAATCATCTGTGAGATACGTGTTTTAGCACACTGCACGGGAAGCAAAAGCATAATTTTATGAAATATGGAAGAGTCAAAGACAAATGACTACATGCAGTTATACTGTCCTAGACGTTATGAATTCGGATGGAAGAGACGAAAAAATGTACGGGTAATAATTCCATACCAAATTTTATAAACATGGGGGGCATGTTATAAATTATGCTTACTTGACGTAATAAAAAAATTAACTTTAATTTGGCATGGAAATAACTAATAGAAATATAATAATATAGAACTGGGATGATATTATAAATACGGTTCGAAAAGTATAAATTCGATTTAAGCAGTTTTTTGGACATACGCCATTGCAATAGCGTATGTCCAAAAAAACTGCATTAAAACAAAAGTCTCCATTGCATGAATCATTTAAAGAACGTATAAATTCGATCAGGTTAAAAAAATTAACTCAATACTCATTATTAAATATTAATTTAAACTCGTGTATAAACATATATAACTAAATAATAAGATTTAAAAGCACACATTTAATTTTTATTTGTATGAAGCTTTTTTTTCCCCATCCTATGAAAATTCATTGCATCGTAAAAATTCACTCTTATCATTTTTATAACGCGCCTAAATAAGTATAACTCCAAATATATATATGTGTGTGTGTTTGTGTGTGTGTGTGTGTGTGTGTGTGGCATTCACAAAGAAAAAAATGTTTGTCATTACAGACTCTTCATATATTTTGTGGTAAATACAAAACAATTTTGTACATTGGCCTTAAAAAAACTCATTCATTTAGTTAAAACAAATTTCTGCTCTCACACTACTTGGCCAACTCTTGAATACTAATATATATATATATATATATATATATATATATATATATATATATATATATACAAATATATACATATACATACATATATAGGGTCTGTTTTGACCTGCGCCTGAGCTGGATAGTTTTCCGTCGACCCTGACCGCGCCGTCGGCTGGGGGGAAGCCTTCTTTTCACAGACGAGAGAGCCAAAACCCGAAGTTCCCCGAAGTTCATGTTTTTTTTTTTTCCGTATCTTTAATGTAGCTATCCTAACCAAATCAACCGTCCACAATGTTTTGAAGTGTTTATAATGTAGCTAACCTAACCTAATTGTCCATTAGTATTCTTTTATCAACACCGCCATATTTATTTACAATGAACAAAAAAAATCGAAGATGCACGATCGGTAGGGCCATGAAAATTTCGCGAAAAGATCCCGAGAGTAGCTGGAAGTTAAAACACTGTAGCATCGTCTGTGTTTCGTGATTGGGTGAGTTACTTTGAGGTGCATGTCGATTGTTACAACAACCAATCACACTAAATCAGCGCGGAAGCAAACTCGTCCTTAGTGGCTCGTGCAAACAAGGCAACGACTTCTCTCGCAGACGGCCGCCAATCACAAGGAAGAAACCGCTGGTGTGGGTATAATTTGTTGCAGTCTAGTAGGCGTTCAGATATTTTCGCGAAAATTTCCTACCCCTGACGATCGCTAGTTTGGGTCTCTCGTCTGTGAAGAGAAGGCTTCCCTCGGCTGTGGACGGCGGCAGCGGACGGCGACGGGAAAGCGGTCGGGGGATGGTCCCTGTTGCCCAACTCTCCTCCGCGAGTCGCGGCGATGCCCCTGGGAGGGGGAGAAGAAGGGGGGCCGTGTCCCCCACACGGGCAGATGCGCCCAGGGGTATAAGTACCAGGCCCGCAGCTCAGCGGGGCACATCCTCCCAGGACCTCCTGCCAGTCCCAGCACACGCCAGACGCATCGCCGACCATGAAGCTCGTGGGTATCTCAGGGGTCGACTCGTGTGCCGAGCACGGCTCGTGCTTCACCTCCGGCTAGACTCGCCTCCGCCCCGGCGGAGTCGCCGACCTGGTCGTTCCGGAGCTGACGTACCAACTGTGCGACGCTCCAAGGGACATCTTTGCTTATTTGGTCCAGGGGCGCAGCGGCGCAGGGGCGGGTCAACCCCGGGGGATCGACAAAATTACAAAAAAAAAATTACATTAAAAACTACCTTAAAATATTATTTCTTATAAGTATAATATTTAATACTTGTTCAATAAATAACGTTCACGTTTTACTAGAGAATAGTGTTCTTTAAAAATTTTAGAGTTGGTTATTCTGTACTAAATCTGACATTAGCTTTAAGATTCTTGCTCGCTATTTGTGTTTCAGTAGCAACGCGTGAGAAAAGTTATTTAAAACTTAAATTAATAAAAGGTTATCTTAGATCCACCATGAGCCAAGCTCAGCTCTCTGAAGCAGCCATCTTGTAATTTTAAAACAAAGAAGCGAAACGAACTGGTTTTGATGATACTATTTCTCAATTAGCAAAGAACAAATTAAGGGCATGTGGGAAGTTTTAAGTGCTATTATCCTTATAATTTTAAGATAAAACTTGTAACTATACGTGTCTTATCTTTACTTATTCTAATAGCTTCATTTTGGTGGAATAAGGGGTAGGGGTGAACAAGAAATTGTCCGCACCGGGTCCGACCTAACCTCTCTACGCAACTGATTAGGTCCTTTGAGCCCCTGAACTTGTGAAACGTGAGCAGTGAGGAAATGAGTAGGAGGAGGAAATGGGAGTACCCCGAGGAAACCTATCGGCCGACGTTTCTACAGTGCGATGATTCGGGTTTGGCCAAGACGGGATTGAACCTGGACCTCGGTGAGTGAGGTGAAATCGCTGCACCCCTGTGGTTATGGACCCATGGTGCAGGTTGCGCCACTTCATTCGCCTCGTAAGAAACGGAGATTATTTTACGAGACGCGAGATGTTACAAGATAGCGTCTTAGGGCTCGATTTCACACACCATATTTGGTTATTACAATTACTTTTTTTTGTCCTTTAAAATTATTTGAAAACTTTCTGGCTGAGTAAGAAGGGCTTTCTTGTTGCAAAGTTATGTTTATAAGTGGCATGTCTATGAGCAGGAGCACAAATCTGTAAGCTTCTCCGGGTTGGGGGGGGGGGGGAGAGAGGCAGAGAGTTCTGCGCAGGGGTTTTAACCTACACAAGTCATTCCTGCATGGGTGCGTGTGTTGGCCTGAATGCATGCAATAAGCTCACAACTTTAAAATATACAGAAAGTTACCCATAAAAAATTGTTTTGGCATGAAGCTGTTTCACAGTCACAATTTCGAAAGCGCAAGCGGGCCACCTCAGTGGCAGGCTTCTTAATTCCAGAGGGGTTGCCCCCCGCCCCCCGGGCCACCGGGGATCTACGCCCATGCTTATGTGAATGGTTTCCGGTATCGGGTATTTCGATAGTGACAAGGCATAGACCACGTACCGATCACACGTCTAGAGGATATCTTCCTCTCATAACATGACTGTTATCACATGTACGCCACTTGTTTGAGTGGAGTCCGCGTCGGGGAGTCAGCCCAGTGTCACGCCTGTGTTCCAGCTGGTGCTCGCCTGTCTGCTGGGGGTGTCGCTGGCGGCTCGCCTGGACAACACCTACCTGCCGCCGCCGGGGGCCGCCACGGCCGGGGGCTCCCCGGGCTCGCTCGCCGCCCCGGGGGCCACGGCAGCCGGGGGCGGCGCCCAGGCGCCGGGCCCGCAGATCCCCGTGCTCAAGTACGAGAATGTGAACAACGGCGACGGCAGCTACATGTTCAGGTGGGCACCCTCGCCTTTCTGTCGCGCTCGAGACCTGCGGGGGAACTCCGTGTGTGACTTGCGAGACAGTCGCTCAGCAGAACGCTGCGACGGTAGCGTAGCGTGCTGGATTCACTGGATCCATCAACACCAGCTCCCTCGAGCCTTACAAGACGGTTGAATTCCATGGGTGGATATTTTGTTTTCAACGTATAGTCGACACTGATACAAAATGGTTCTATAATGCGATATCAGGGTTAGCTGTACCTGATTATCGAACGTTAATTTAGTTTTAATGGGAATACAAAAAAAAATCAATATAAAAGTTGAGTCTTAATTCGACCAACAAACATCACCAGTAGGTTCAGCACGACAAAATAAGTTGAAAACCTCTATACAACTTATGGTCTAAAGTGCTTCCTGAGGCTTTTTAAACTTTTTTTGAAGAGTAAAAATGGCTAAAATGCAAGTGTTAGAATATAATATTTAGGAATGAAACACCCAGTACAGATTCTTGAAAGCACTCAAAGCACTTGTATTACACTTCTATGTTCATTTCTCCGTCATGTAATGATATGGGTACCGCTAAAATATCATAGTTGCCCTGTGCACGACGAGAAGCCTGCGCGACAGTTGAGAGTCTTGCACTTAGAGGCGATACCGTGCTGGAAGCACCAGCAAGTTTTGCACTTATCCCGCTTCACTAAAACAAATACGCCCTTGACTAGGTGGGTACCTTAACGATATAAAAGTAAGTCTACTACCAACCGACCTGTTTATTCAGAGGTTACAGCTTCTAGCTTGCGAGCCTCAGACCCTGGGTTCGATTCCCACCCGGACCGGGGGATTTTCCACTTGTAAAAATATACGAGTAGGTATCTTTTCTGGTTCAGGACTAGGATTGCTTTGGCCTTTCAATGCCATCTTGCAGGAGGTAATGGTAAATCATTGCAGAATCATGTTGCTCCACTGACTCCACTGCCAACTTTCCGTCGCTATGTCTGGGGGTCCGAAGCCACCTCTTGGCTGATCCCCCCAAAGTTACGCACTCCTTCCAAGAATTGTAGTGCTTACATTTCTATTGATTCGGGGACCACGATGACTGTGATCACTGAGGCGTCTCGCAGTACTTTGTTGGATCAGACAAATAGTTCTCGAGTTATGAAGTTTGAAAAAATAAAGTCTTATTTATAATGATGAAGTTGGCAATGGCAGTATGGATGCTTAGAAAGGTGTGCAGTTTGTCAGACAATCTCCAAGTAGCTAAAACAAGAAGTCGTTGAGGAATGTATTTTCTGTGCGTAGCTACGAGACGGCGAACGGCATCTCGCAGTCCGAGAGCGGATCGCTGAAGAATGCCGGCTCACCTGGCGCAGAGGCACTGGCAGTGCAGGGATCCTACTCGTACACCGACAACGAAGGCAACACCATTAAGCTCTCCTACACCGCCGACGAGAATGGCTTCCAGCCCCAGGGCGACCACCTCCCCACCCCGCCGCCCATTCCTGAGGCAATCCTCAAGTCACTGCAGCAGAACATGGCCGAGGAGGCAGCAGCAGCTAACAATGGAGCTCCTTCTGGAAGTCTTGATCAAGCAGGAAGTCCTGCCTTCGGTGGGGCTCCTTCCGGGGCATACAACGGAGTTCCATCTGGGACTCCTGCAAACAGCGGAGCTTCTTCTGGATATCCAGCTCCCTCCGGAAGTCCTGCTCAAGCCTCAGGTCCTGCCAGAGGTCCTGCATTCGGTGGGGCTCCTTCATACGGAGGAGCTCCTTCTGGGGCCCCAGCATACAGCGGAGCTCCTTCTGGAACTCCTGCATACAATGGAGCTTCTTCTGGTGCTCCTGCATATGGAGGAGCTCCCTCCAGAAGTCCTGCTCAAGCCTCAGGTCCTGCCAGAGGTCCTGCCAGAGGTCCTGCATTCGGTGGGGCTCCTTCATATGGAGGAGCTCCTTCTGGGGCCCCAGCATACAGCGGAGCTCCTTCTGGAACTCCTGCATACAATGGAGCTTCTATGGGTGCTTCTGCATATGGAGGAGCTTCCTCTGGAAGTCCTGCTCAAGCCTCAGGTCCTGTCAGAGGTCCTGCATTCGGTGGGGCTCCTTCATACGGAGGAGCTCCTTCTGGGGCCCCAGCATACAATGGAGCTCCTTCTGGAACTCCTGCATACAATGGAGCTTCTTCTGGTGCTCCTGCATATGGAGGAGCTCCGTCTGGAAGACCTTCTCAATCAGCAGGTCCTTCCTTTGGCGGGTCATCTGTTGGGCTGCCGAGCTTCTCGCCTCAGTCAGGATACTCTTACCCAAAACCTGGGAAATAACTCAACTGAGTTCTCCACACTGTCACATCTCATGAAGAAAACACCGCTATGCAGCATGGCTATGTCTGTGCGAATCTGGTAACGACAGAATAAGGCCTACCTGTTGTAACATATATTATACCGCTACAACAATAGTTATGTGCTCGTGATATTTATTTGTACAGACTAAAACCCTTTAAAGTTCATTTTTATACATCAATTTTTAAGATATCGAATTTTTATTCTGTATTAAGTTAATTACTGCAAAAGTAACACATATATAAATATGTTCTGTTCATTATTTTCGTTATTTTCCTGTAAGACATGATATTATAGTGAAGTAAATTGAATAAGCTAAGATATTTTTGTATGATATTTTTAAAAATGTATTATTTTGAAATACCTAAATGTAGGTATATAGTTTATAACAATTTGTATATATATTTTAATAAAAATAATCTCAATTTGACGAATTTGTTTTCATTTTTGGATAAATGCAACTTTCTACAATAAATCCATATCATTCATAAACATTTTGTATTACCTTATCATAATTCTGTTTTACCATAATATAGATTCACTGCACTACCCGGCGTTGCCCGGGTTGAGCCCAAGCCCAAGCCCAAGATATAGACAGTAATTATCTTCTTAATTTGAACATCGAGTGTGCAAAATAATTTCTATCACTGGCAGAACCCGGCAGATGTTGTTCTGCCAGTGTATATTTATTTACCTCTGTATGTATTCTAGAATCTATAAAGCACTGTAGAAAAAAGTGTACAAATGAAAGGTTACTAATACTGAAAAGGATCCATTACTACTGATATCTACATTTTTATTAATCCATGTATATATAAATGGATGTTATATCTGAGGTTGATAAACTCCGACACCATTTGACCGAAAGCAATAACACAAATCTATCCGAAATGAAAATATTGAAATCCTAGAAAACCGCAAGGCAATATTATGACGGACACACCAAACAATAGCATTTGTTGAAGTTCATAACTCAAGTATTAATAGCGCCGTTAGTTCGCTAGATGCCGCGAGCTCCACTAAGCGAAAGTATCTCACCAAGGATAAGGATAAAAAGTTGCCAAACCTTACTATGTGACCATGTGGTGGACATAGAGAAATGACACACATTCACTGTTTGGATGTGTATGGCCCACGGCCTATGATTTTCTGTTATAAAAATGAATTTACCTATGGTGATCGGTTGGACGGTATAGAATTTGATGTGCTGCAGCGGCATCTAGTGGAAAGATATAATAAATGGATAGGTAGCATATAAACTCCATAGGACAGCATCCATCCCCTAAAATTGCCCGACCTGGACCAAAGCTGGTCTCCAGGGATGCCAACTTCCAGTGCACAACCGGAAGTTATATAACACAAAACGAATCAAATTAAAATTATGCCTTCATCAGTCTATATCTGCGTTACCTGAAAAAAAAAATATATCCTCGACACATTCCGCATCATCCATCTTTATTTTTAAGGTGCTGCTAGTAAATGTTGCATAACACACTGACATCTGACCACTGTTATGCGGATGTGGACACTCTCCCATAACGAAATCACAGAATAAATATATTTATTCTGTGACGAAATGCACATATGACAGAACTGAGATCCGGTATTTGATACCATGGAGGTAGGTAGTGAGGGAGTTGGTGTGTACAATCTTTGCTATGTTAATACTTCAAGTCAAAATGAGAAAGATCGTTACCTCACTTTCTTACCTGTATAGCAAACGTTTTTTTTTTTTTTTAAATAATGAAGTTTAACTCTAATTTCTTGCCGTTATAGTTATTGTTATTATGTTAGTGTAGCAATATTCACTACATTATGGCATTTTTACGATTCTTCCTAGCAAGTTCTAAACAAGTTATTAAACAATTTTATAGCATATTAGCTATCATTCAGCTACGATTTGTTTTGCTTTATAATTGTTAACCAGTTGACTTTAACTTCAGAACAGACACCCACTCCATAGATTAATACCTCCATGGTTGATTAGTGCCCAGGGCAGTACGAGGGCAAGAAAACCCGATCACTGAATCACTATTTAGCTCGCAGCCGACCTCCGTAGCGTAGTCGGATGCACACCGGCTTACGGTGCGAGGGGTTCTGGGTTCGAGTCCCGGGTAAGGCATGGATGTTTATTTTCAGTAAGAGATATGATTGCTACGAAATGATAAAGATTGGAATGATTTAGTTCTGGTTGTGGGCGAAAGCCGTTAACCATTCAAACAATTTAAAAAAAAAAAAATTTAGCTCGCATCAACAGCTATTCAGCCTTCCTTAGTTTGTATTACTACCAAAGAATTTTACTAAACCACCAAAATCTTTACACTGATTTTGAAAGAATTTGTTTAACTTTTTGTTCATTATTTGTAATAAAAAAAAAGAACACATTTCCATGACAATGGGTAAATTCCAACGTATTTCAATTTACATAAGTTTAAAAATGCTGTGATGTTTATAAGTCCTGTACCTTAAAAAAACTTTAATAAGTGGGATACTGTGGTGTATTATTTCAACAAAATAACAAATAAAATACCTAATAAATATTTCATAGTTTTACATGATACAACTAACTGTGGTAAAATTTAGAAACTATTTACAATATATATATTTGGCTACGTTCTTTCATCTTTATTTTTCTATTTCCGTTGATTTTCAGTTGTTCGATTGTCGGTTGTTTGCGTCTCTTCTTGAACTTAGAAATGATAAATTTAATGGCATGACATTCTTTCAAGAAAACATTTTTAATTTTTCGGCATGAAGACAAGGCATTCACTTTATGGTTTACCCAATTGACGATTTAACAGAATTTGGAAACTGCCAATAAGTATAATAAGTAGGAACTAATCTCAACAATCCAAAAGTTGACGTTCGTATATTTGAAAAAAAAGGAATAAATTTTTGTGATAGAGACTGCATGTGAAGTTCGTTTAGAAGATAATAACTTAGCGATGGCTCGTGTAAGTATATTAAATTCATTGCACCTGTTTTAATTTTTTAATTTTTCTTTTGCATTTGCTCAAGTTGCATACGTTACTTTTTATCTAATCAGTATTAACTTTTATACGTTATTATTTACACATTTTATTTTAATTGCTTTCTTTGTGAATATTTCTTATTGAGAAAACTAAAGTTTAGTAAAAACTTTATTTTAGTATGACAAGTTATAATAGGCATATTGTCCTATTAAAATTAGCATTAATTACTACTGATAATTTGGACAGTTAATTGGCTTGAATATAAATTATAAGGGAGTATAATTCAATTCTTTTTTATTGCAAATTAATTGGAAGATACAGAGGAAATAATATTTGTGTTAACTGTCTCTAAATGTGGTATGGTACATTAAGTTATATAAGTATACTACATGAAGATATGTTATAAAATTATCTACTCAATTCTGCATTAATAGGAATTAAGCTTAACTGAAAATTTTGTAATTTTAAAAACAGTCATGTTTGTCAACTTCCAATTAAAATCAATTTAATAGACACAGTATCATATCTTCATGTCGTTTTGCTTCAGATTAGTAGAAATGCTCTGTAATTAAATAAAAGTGCTTATTAAACTAAAGTGGTAAGTGGGAGTATAGGGGTTTTTCAAAAAAAAAATACTAAGTTGGGGTAATTTTTAGTAGTTGCAGCTTCTGCATGGAAAACATGTTAATTTTTTTGTTCTATATTCCCCCCTCCTCCTCACAAATCGTTTCCTTATTTTGCTTCCTGGTTAACAAGTATAGTGAATGCAGAGTGATGCCCATTTACCTGTATACCCGTATCTTTTTATTTTTAATAATTTAGTATTAAAAAAACGACAAAAAGATCAAAGATCTTAGGTGGACGATGTACCCTACATGCTTGTTTAGCTCATGCCCTGAGAACTTGTATAGTGCAGAGTTGTGTTTTAAAAAGAGAAAAAATGTTTGATTTCAAAAAAGTATATAGGTTTAAAAAAAAATTTCGAAATTTTTTATTTATTTTTTTATTTTTTTTGTAATGAAGATACCTTTCTCTGAAAGATAGCATGTAAATTCAAACACCAATTTTAAAAATAATTACAACTTGAGTTGATTACTCTTGACTACCTATGTCTCATCAATTTTTAATATGAAAAAGTTTAAAGCGACTGTAATATACCTAATTATATGTCATAAAATTTATTTTTATAGAAAATTTATGTAACTTAATGGTGTAGGTTATCATATGTGCTGTTTTTTTTTTTTTCTTTGTCAGTTGAGAATATAAAACACTATGCATGAGCATTACTGCATTTACACTGGTATCTCTGCAATTTCAGCCAGTTGATGGGAAGAGAGAAGAGTTCAGGAAGTATTTGGAAAAAACGGGCGTAATAGATGCCTTAACAAAAGTGTTGGTCTCCCTTTACGAAGAGGAATCAAAACCAGATGATGCACTTAGGTATCCTTAAAAATATGTACTTTTTTTTTTTTTTTTTCAGCATTTCATATTGGACTGTAGTAGTTTGAAAGTTTAAATGAAACTAGGTTTGTAAATCAATTTTATTTCCACTCTTACCATTCACACTTTAGCATACAGTCGGTTTATTCCTTTAGTGAGATTGTTTCATTTTCTCCTAACTGTTGGTTAAAAAACTGCACTTTGTTTCCATTAGATTTATTGAGTGTAACATCTCATCGATGAGGTTGTTAGAGACGAATTGGGGATGGAGCATGGAGTTTTGACTGAGTGAATTTGGAAAAGGGAGGGGGGGGGGGACTTATGGCTCATGGTAATGTCACCCATGTTTCCCACCTGTGAAATATCTGAGTTTGAACACGGAAGTCGAACCCTGATCACCTTGGTGGGAAATGAGCAAACCAACCATTTAATGGCGGTGGCTCCGTGTTCCCGTTAAAGACAAGGTTAACAGCACTGGGCACAGGGTGGCACTGTCCTTGGAAGGGACTTTCAGAGGCGGAGCCAAAGAATATTGGGATGTAACTCATCACTCCCTCCTTTCCCTGAAATTCCATGGAAGAGGTACTTTCGCTTTTTGAATCACTTCTCAAGTAAGCTACCAATTAATTTTTTAATTTGCGATTTGTGTTATTTTTACTTAGATTAGTCGTAAATTAAACTTTTCATTGGTAGACATTCGACCAGTGAATACACTCAGGAACTAAAAGAAACAGAAAATCAGCCCACGAGTGTCACTACATCTCCCACACAGGACTCACTAGATGGTGCCAATCTAGTACAGTGAATTAAAAAACCTGGGTAATGGAGCTTCTCTTAAAAGTTTGTGGAAATAAAAAGTATTGTCCTCTTGGTTTTGTCATGTTTGGTGCTATTGATTGGTAAAGGTGATAACAGTGTAATAAAAAAAGGTTTGTTAGAGAAGGGGTCAATTGGGTACAGATGGATTCAGTTGTTTGGAGGTGTGTTAAGTATGATTTTTGATCTGTTAATACTTTCAAGTTTTAATCAAAACAAGTTTTGTAAAGGGCGGAGATTTTGTGAGTGTTAAAACACTGGAGGTTGGTAGTAATGAGAGCGTGAAGGTCACTCAGGTGAGAGAGATCATGTTGATGTATGTCAAGAGAGACTATGGTGTAAATAAATGAGGTTTTACACAAAATCACATTTACTTTTACAAACTGTGACATGCAAATTTTATTGGACATAAATTCTAACCTATGCTGCAATCCTGTTGTAATGTGTATAATGTAACTTTCAGGCTTATTGAAAATACATTTTTGTCATTACACTGGAGAATCTATAAATACAAGCTATTTTGGTTTTAATCATTAAGTAAATTTGGTAAAATCTTCAGGTAATAGTGCAAAAAAAAAAATTTAATAATTTTTGTTCAAATATTTTGATAATATTTATCAAGGAATAATTATAAGATATCTTGAGTCAGAAAAAGTCAAGATATTCTGTTTACGAGTTTTGCCACGCAATTTGGTTAGGCTGTGAGAAATTTGTTTCTATGCTATGTCCAGTAGGAAGTGTAATCTCATAGTTGGTATCATCTGGTGGCAATTTTTCTGTAAATGATTAATGATTGGACTTTTCTGTGATATTTACTTCTGTGGAAACTAGGCCCACGTTGGTTGACTGGTCAGATCTCTCGGCTCTCACCAGGACAGACCAGGTTATGTTCCCTGCAGTCAAACTGGGATGTTTTGCTAGTAGGAAACGTGGTGTTATGTTGCTTGCGCTGATGGGTTTTTGTCAAGGTACTCCCCGATTTCACCTATCCGTCGATCCCATCGACGTTCAATTTTCATCTCATCGCCTCACTTCGTTTTTGTGACCTCATGCTGATTAATTAGACTTTGGTATCCAGCGGGCAGAAATGCTGCTGAAGCTGGCTTGTAGCAGGCGTGAGGCAGGTGTTCTGTGTGTGTGGGGCCGCGGCAGCTACATCCTGAAGAGCCTGTGCGACTCGTCGGCGGTGAAGGCGGAGGTGGACGGGCTGAAGGCCCAGCTGGCGGAGAGCGCGGCCAAGAACAAGGAGCTGAGGGTGGAGATAGCCAAGCTGAAGGGCGAGGAGCCGCCCGCGGACGACGAGCCGGCTCCCGCCGAGGCTCCCGCCGAGGCCCCCGCGGAGGCCCCCGCCGACGGTGAGGCCCCCGCGGAGCCCCCCGCCGACGCACCGCCCGAGGAGGCACCGGCCGCCGAAGAACCCCCGGCCGAATAGCCTGCGCACTAGACTCTTTCCTTCCAAGGTGGGAAACAGTTACTTGAATTTCGTAGTATTATTTATTTCATCTCTTTTAACTCTAATCGGTTAACAGGGACCGAATTTAAGAGAGAGAGCTAGAATGTACAACAAATAGTGCTAGAATTACAAATAGAGGTATTGCTTTCATAATCATAACACTACTGTACAGTAAGTGTATGATTGCTGGGACTGTACGACAATGATGCAACTGGTGACGTGTGTTAGAAATTTTTATATATATATATATATACACACACACACACACACACACACACACACACACACACGCACATACAGTAGACTCCCGATTATCCGGGGTAATGACTGGCAAGGGGCCCACGGATAATCAAAAAACACGGTTAAAGCAATGACGGGGGGAAAATTGATTTCATTAAAAAAATTGTATCCCGACTGTCGATACAAACACTATAACACCTGCCCCTCATAGTAACGTCCAAATTCGTTTCAGGAAAACATTGCACTAATAATAAAACAGCAATTAAACAACATATATTTATATTACAAAAAAAATTTTTGAACAGATTAAATTTAAATTTAAAAAAATCACGAAACGTGTTGTTTACATAATATGGCTAGGCATTCCTAAGCAGGCGCTAAAAACATTTAAGTTACAAAATAACAATGCTTTTAATATACAAGTTATATTTGATTTCTATAGGATTTCAAAATAACATAAAAACTTGAGTGTGTTGTATTATAACACACAATTATTTAACCTGTTAACGTAATTCCCGACTGTTGTTTACAAAGTGTGTTACTGCCTTGATAAGCCACTAGCGCAGCCTGTTATGTCTGAGTTAAACTAACCCTGAAAGCTTCTGGTTTTTCTCACCAGAGCTGCTACTTCGAGGGGCGGGTGTATATTATGTACATCGTATGTACGTACATTATGTACACTTACCTGAATATGTACATCAATGCAGCATTTTCTAGCTTGATTCACAACAAACATTATTTTAATACATGCGTAATAGGTACTAAAGTGTTCCACGTAATTTACAAAAAAAAACAATTGCAATGCATACCACAAAAACATTGTATTTTACCGTCACCACCACAGTTACACCGCAGTAAAAAAGTCTTTTAATGACGTCTGCTTCTTGGATTCATTTTCTTTTTTACGAATATTGGAAAGAATTCTCAGTAAAACCATTTTGTCCGTAAGGAGGCTATGTTCGTCCGTGTCCAGGTAGTCGAGAAGTCCTTCGGCATAATTGTGCGCGAGGGTGTGCGACACTTTTACAGGCTGTTCACCTTCACTCTCGCTTCCAGTTTCTTCCTCTTTCTCTTCCCCTTAGATTTTCTGAACGATGTCATCAGTTAGTGCAGCAAAACCAGGCTGGTTTGCATCACATTCAAACCATTCTACAATGTCTTGCTCACGTACTTGCTCGCCGCCTGATACATCATTAGCAAGTTGCGCTAAATGTGCAGCTGGAATTACCATTTCGTCATTAGCGAAACCTAGGAAATCATCTTCATTATCTGAAATAATTTTTCTCCATGATTTTACTAGCGTTGATGGTTTTACTCGATCCCATGCTGCAGCAATTTCGTAAATAGCATCCAGAACACTTTAGTTTTTCCAAAATGATTTTAAATCATTTCCTTCATCAATGTGTTTCTGGAGCAAAACGATAAATTCGTTTCAAGGTAGAAATCACACCTTGATCCATTGGCTGGATTAGTGCGGTGACATTTGGTGGCAAATATTCGACGAATATTTCACCATTATCTGATTTCAGTACGGCTGCATTTGGGTGAGAGGGGGCGTTATATAGCACAGGCACTGCTCTTTCTGGCAACCCTTTGCTTCTCAGAAATTCACTGACTGCTGGTACAAATGTTTTATCAAACCACTCCTTAAATATGACTCTATCCATTCATGCTCCCTTCTGGTTGAAATACTTTACTGGCAAGTTATTCAAGTCAGCTCTTGCACCTGTGAAAGATTCAGGCTTTTTTTGCCTTTCCTATGACAGCTAATTTTAGCTTGTGTGTTCCAGACGCATTTGCGCAACACATAACTGTCAATCTTTCTTTACTAGCCTTATGGCCTGGTGCTCTCTGTTCACTCTCAGATGCTAGTGTTCTTGTAGGTAGACATTTCCAGTATAGCCCGGTTTCATCGGCATTGTAAATTTGATCTGGAGTTAAATTTTCTCTTTCAATTACTTCCTGAAACTCACCGCGAAATGCATCTGCAGCTGTTTGATCCCCACTTAACTTTTCACCTTGAATACTAATTTCGCGAATTCCATGACGATTTTTGAATCTAGTTAGCCATCCCGAAGATGCATCGAAATTCTCTTCCAGACCCAGATTTTCAAAAAAGAACTTTGCTTGTGTACTGCAAATTATGCCCGACACCGGGATCCCTTGAGCCCGTTGTTGATTAAACCATTCTACCATGGCCTTATCCAGATCTTGATATATATGGATTCCTTCATGGTTTTACGTTTCTCCAAACCACTTGTACAGTCTGATGTGGATGCAAAATTAAACAGTTCATCCTTTTTTTTTCGTATGTCATGCTCAGTTTGTTCCCCAATGCCATATTCTTGGGACAGCTGTTTTGTACTTCTTCCTTTTTCTAGCTGATCAATAATTTTTAATTTTTTTTTTAATGTCGAGTACCACTCGTTTGCGTTTATTAGACGTTACTGTCAAAATATTACTACAGAAAACAATACCACACAAAGCAACGGCGCGAGCCAGTATCAGTCGCGTGAGTCACGCAGCAGCGGCGCCGCGTCTGCGCTAATCTGAGCCCGGTTCACAAGGTCGCGTGGAACACGTGCGCACACGGTTAACAGGGGTGCGTTTATGATTGCTCCTGCTGTTTTGAAGTTCATGACGCATATTAATACTTACCATCTATGCATGTACCATGTTTGGCAGCATTATTCATCGAGAATCGCAGCATAAAATGCTCAGTCACATCAATAGATTACAAATATAAAAAAAAAGTCAAAAAATTATTTTGGTTTTTATGGTTTATGGAAGTGAAATATGGCACAGTTAATCCACAAACCGGATAATCCGCACCCGGATAATCAGGAGTCTACTGTATATATATTGGCAGCTTGTCATTTATTGTGCCTTTGGAATGAACATATTCAATCAAATAAATAGTTGACTTTTGATTATCTCCGGGCAGAGTGTCCACTTACTCAGTAGTGGAACTTATTGAACTGTGTTATTTAATTTTTGAGATATCGCAAGAAAAATAGAAAAATTAAGAATATTTATTGAAAATTATTTTGCTTGCTAACTAATTTATTATAGACGTTGTATTGTCACTACTCTTAAACGGTACATCTCGGCCATGTTAAACAGTATAAATAGGAAGTTATAATAGTCGGAGAGCTCGCAACAAATTTCGAGAAGGTCCTTTCGGCAAAATGAAATTGCGAAAAAATGTAATTTCATCAATTGGCGAAACCAAGATTGCAAGTCTGGTAGAGAGTTTTGCGGTTATTCTGCTACTGCGCAGCATATAACATTCGCAAAAAATATATTTTCGACACTTAATTTTTTTTTTTTTTTTTTTTTTTTTTAAAGAATTTTAAAAAATCCCAGTTTTTTTGTCGGTAATAAAATATTACCAGGCCCTTTTAAATATATTTTATGAAAATTACCAAAAAATATAATTTTGGCAATCTGGAATTTTATTCACATATTTATTCAGTAATTTTGATAATACCTGCAAATCGCCAGACGGATAGAGCGGTTTTAAACAACTCCCATACTCGTATAAAGTACACAAATGTATAAGACAAAAAAGTCTTATGCATAGCTATAGGTGCGACCAGGATAGCTTATTGAATTTTTTTTGTATCTTTTTTAAAGTTTATTGCTCTAGGATTTAGCATGTGTGTATGCGAATATATGAACATGTAAATATCTGTGAATGTGGTTTAAATTGTTTTGCATTAGTGTAGTAATAATGTTTATAGTAGCTACTAATTTTAAGGTTACGTACAGATAAATCATGATGAATAAACAACTTTTAAATTGTTAATTGTAAAAAAAGTGTGTTGGTAAGGTCATTGTTTTTCATGAAGACCAATTGTAAAAGTGCAAACATTTTGTGCAAGTGCGCAGTAGCAAAATAACAGCACACACTCTGCCAGACTTGCAAGCCTGGTTTCGCCAATTGACGAAATTACATTTTTTCGCAATTTCATTTTGCCGAAAGGATCTTCCCGAAAATTGTCGCGAGCTCTTTAACTATAAATTATTTAAAATGGCAGTAAAGATGCTTTAGAACAACTCCAGCAAAACTTCTGGTGCTACCACCTGCCTAGTAGGCAGTTGAGTTACCAGCATGCTACATTGTGGCACAAGTTGTAAAGCCCCGGTCTTCCCCTGCGAGTAGAGGTGATGTGGCTGTCTGCAGTCTCTTTCAGGCTTGCCTAATTTATCGATAACCACATGCAAGGCAACCACAGCTGCAGGTAACGGCCTGAGTTGCACACCCTTGCACGTCATCAGTCACACGTTGTATATGGAGTGAGGTAAGACATTAGACTGCCGTTCTAGAATACCAGGTTCGGTTTTCCATGATTTCCTTAAATCACTCCAGGCATATGCATTCCATAGGCCACTTTGTCACTAACAACTTCGCTGTCTATGAGTTCTTGAAAGTCAAGGAAGTTTCAATTGGTCAAAATCAGGGAATTAATTTGAAATCTGGGAAAAGTCATGGATGTCCCCAGTGATAGTAATTTGAGGAAAAATGCCGTTCTCTAGTCTGTAATTTTTTAATGGTGTTTTATTGCATAATCATTCACACTACAAAATTAGATAAACAAGGTTCCGTTTGAAATAAAGTGTGGAGAGAACTCAGCCATCTGTGGAGATGGTGTAGCATTTTAATGACCATCACAAGTGTAAGTTTATGACTTGCATCACATGAACGTAAACTAAGCAAATTATATCTGCGATTTTGGGCAGTCCACAGTGTAGCTTCCCTCTGTTAGCATGGGAGTTCAGTAACATGAAAACTCCACCAAATAAAGTTGGGAATAGGTTCATTAAATATGTGAAATCTTGAGTCTGGAGAAGCAATTTAAAACATAGTTCATTCATTCCTGTAAAGTCCTTGCTGTAAGAGATATAGAATATGAATTATTGATCAGCTTATCAATTTATGTGAATCTACTCTAATTTGTTATGGACTTGTTTAAAAGTTACTCAGGCAATGTTCTAGTTATGTATATTATTTATAGTTTGGTGGTAATGATTTATTGATAGCTGTACCACTTGATCAATAGATTTGTACTTGTAGAATTATGGACAAAACTTGGAAGTCTTGTGCATGTTGTTTTTTATTTTATCATTTTTATAGAATATTTTGTAAATATTATTATTTTTTGCAGATGCTCATCCCAAATTTGTTTGCAAATCTGGCTGCTACTACTTACATAGAATAATGAACACGTGTGAAATAACACTCAATATAATGGCGGATGCAAGTGATCCTAAATAAAGAGGTTGTGTTTTATATTTTAATAACATCAGATGTGTGAAGAATTTTGCTGGCAAAATTATAATTTTATGTTCCTAATTTGATTAGCGAAAACTATCTGTAAAATAGTGTGTTTGTAAGGAAAGAGTAATTTATTGAACTCTTCTGTTTTCATTCTCCGGTGCATAAAAAAAAGTTAAACCATTTTGTTTGTGTGGTTATTGTTTTTTATTTGTGTTCTTTGATAGTAATGTAAATATTTATTCAATATTGTGCCTTCATTACCCAAAGATAAGAAAAATAGTATTAGAAGATATAGAATAGAAAAGATTGAAGTGTTATTTTGTAAAATTATTTAATATTTATACAAAGAGAACTTGTTACTTAACTGTAGTTACAACATTAATATTTGAAAAGAGTGGACACTCTTTAGTTGTGTGACTTGATATTTAAAGTAAGTTTTGACATTGAAATAGGCAAAAATGGCTTAATTTTAATTGAAACTTTTAATATTCTAAATGAGTACTTATTAATGTGTCCATTGTGCACAAAATAATTTTTAGATATATCAACCTGTTTAAAAAATGTTTTTGTTTAATCTTGCCCAGTTTTACTTTATAGGTGCTAGTTGAAGAGGATTGTAATTTAGGTGCAATAAATTTGTTTGTTGATTTCTGAGGTTTTTTTTTACTGTTTCTTGTTTGTTGCATGTATTATTAAAATTGTATTTTAGCTAGTAATGTCATCTTACCATCACAAAATGAATTGTATCTTTGGACATTACTTTGAGCAAGTTGCAAGCCTGTGTTATTCTGTGTACGGTAGAATTCCGATTACCCGGGTGTGAGTTATCCACTTTCACCATGCCGTATTCCTTTTCCATAAATTACAAACATAAAAATTAATTTTTGATAATTATTTTTTATTTTTGTGATTTATTAATGTGACAGTATTTTATGCTGTGATTCAAGACAAAATATATTCTGCCATACATAGTAAGTGTTAGTATGCATCATGAACTCTGGAACTGCTACAGTAAATTATAAATGCACTCTATAAGCCATGCGCATTTGTGTTCCTGAACTGTGCTCAAAATGGCGCCAGCACGTAACTCACGAAAGCGATAACTGGCGTTTCAAATCAATCGCATAGCGCAGTATTGTTTTGTGTTATTATCTTTACACATTAATATCTAATAATAAACGCAAATGAGTGGTACTTGACATTACACAAAAATTAAAAATTGTCGACCAGCTAGAGAAAGGAAGAAATATAAAACAGCTGTCCAAAGAAAATGACATTGGAGAACGAACTACGTGAGATATAAGTGGTCTGCAGAAACACAAAAATTCCTGAGGCAACCCACATATCAAGACTGGACATGGCCATGGTAGAATGGTTTAATATTTTGTTTTAGTTTTTTTTTAACTGACTTCTTGCTTTATTATAAAATTTGTGAATTGAAAAGTAGTGTTTACAGATTGCTGGTCATTGGGAAAATATTTAAAAAAAATTTACTAACACTATGCACAGAGGTTATCTTCATTAACTAATATTAACACACAAGAATCCGATTGTGAACAGATTTCGCATAGCTCATGTGCATCTACTGCTGTGCACTTCTTTTTTTTTTAATGTGAACCCATACTTTATCTTATATACATTTTCTTGTTCAGCATATGATTGCCAACTATTCTGTGTGTAATTTGTTATATTAAAACAAAGTCTGAATAGAAAAGAAATTCAAGTCTGCCAGTTTTCTCTTTTTTTCTTTCTTTCTTCTTCAACTTTATAATCTCCTAATTGTCACTTTCAAAAGTCTCAGAAAATTTACAATAAATTACTTTCTGACTTCACTGACTATAAGGTCTGGCAATTTCGTATCCTTGGCATGATACAGCTGCTTAGTGACACCGCAAGGGACGGCTTGTGAAGTAATGGCGCTAGTAGTCAACACACGGGGTTTAACATTGGAGTTTTGTTTTTTGTATGATTGAATATTATTCGTAAGTTCACGTTTGTAAAACGTTTACCGAACATGAGTTCACATTTCTTTATGAGCTTCGTATGTGTTAAATGCTGATGCGGGCTGGTTTCCCCTGGAAGTGTGGAGACGTGGCAGACGTCTTGGTAGTGCTGCTGGTTGGTGTTGCCCGACGCCAGCCCTTTTTTTGGGAAGAACAGCCTCCTGCAGGGAGGCAGGTCGCGGACTGTTCAGCCCGCGCAGCTCACGATGGACGTTATCCGTGCTGGAGAATGTACGGGTGCAGACTAGCCTGAACTAGTTGGCCCACACTCTGGCCTGTGGACAGGCCTCTACTAGAGGACTCACTATGTCACTATTTGGGATGGGAATATGGCTATACAGGAATATGAGTACCTACTCAACAAGCTCAGTCTCAACATCTTTAATTGTGGCGCTCGTGTGCGCTAGCAAGTACACGCCACATGAACACTGGCAAATGTCACGGCCGGCAGGCATCCATGCCGTAAACTTGACTTGGATGATTAAACACAAAATGGCGTAAGGCTCACGAAAGGCACAATGGCGGCTTGACTACCGCATGGCATATACAAGATGACACTTCCACCCGCTCAATATGCGCGGAAAGTGGAAACACTGTTAATAAAAGAGCTGCTATTCCATGTTCGATAGCTGTAAAAAAAAATAACATTATTGAACCTTGATGGGATATGTTCCAAAAGAACTACCGTCGGCCGGGGTCTCGGGTTCGAGTCCCGCGGCGAGTCTTAAGGGGCTGGTGGTGCTTTATGGTGTGTTTTTCCGGGAGGGTGCCAGGTTAGCTCGTATGTCTAACCAATGGGGTGGGTCGATCGGCCCCAGCGTGCTTCCCTAGACTCGGTGGCTGTATCTTAAGGGTGGTATTAACTGCTAGTAGATAATGGTGACACTCCCTGTTCAGCATAAGGTGGCTGGTGCCTAACTACAGATGTAATACACGCACTGGAACTGAAAACGTGTGGTACACAGATTTATTAACGGACATAATTGGGTACACGATATTGCACGACACTACTCTTGGTTGATAATTTGGACATAATTGATACACAATATTACACGACACTACTCTTGATTAATTATGATTGTCTCTCCCTAAGGCAGTCCGTTAGAGGGGGGAGTTCGTTGGTTGTCCTGGAGTCGGTCAGGTCCGTAAAGTGACTGACCTTAAGGTGGCCCTTGGCCTTAAGGCAGGAATTACGACGGCCGGGTTAAGCCCTGCACCGTTAAAACCAACCCGGGGTCGCGTGGGGAATTGACGTTACAAAGGATTTGGTTCATGACTATATTTACCAGAGTGAAGAATCGGTGAGTTACTAAATTGAAGGTTCCCCACGGAACGAACACACGAACACATCCACCCCGGGCCGCCAGCTGATCTGGACTGCCGGATGGAGCAGTCGCGTGGGGAGGGGGGGGGGGGCAGTTCCGCCGCGCGCCAAACCACGAGTGAAGAAAAGATAATACCGTTATTCGGTTTTTAATTGAAAACTCACTTGTTAATTGTACATGACCCTTTTTTGAATATTAATGCTGACATTAAATGAAGGTTTTATGAAATATTGATTAAAGCTTTATTTTAAGAAATTGAACAAATATTATTTTAAAAGATGAATCAACTTAAAGACTACTGACAAGTTGGTAAAAACCACTGGTTATGTTTTTGTTGGTGGGTTTGTTCTGGATATTGCTTTAGCACTTTGTTTCTTACGTAAATTAAGGCTCTAGGCCGCGATGAGAATTAAGGGCGTTCATTCAACACTGTGCCCGGAGGGGGCTAACACTCGTGCTCTACGACGCACATTTATCATTACGTGTTAATCTAAGGGGATGGCTTGATGAGCTTACTCCGTGAATTATTATCGGTTGTTTGCATCAGGTGCAGTTCCGTGACAAAATTTATACACTGGGAGTACTTGCGTACAGTGGCGGATCCAGGATTTTGGTTTGGGAGGGGCTTGACCCAGCTGAGGCTAGGCTTTATCAAGGCAAACACTAAAACAATAGTGGACCCAGATGCTTTTGGAGGGGGCTTGAGCCCCATAGCCCCCCCCCCCCCCCCCTTTTGGATCCGCTACTGCTTGCGTATCTACTCCGCGTTTGACCCGGGTTGAGTTTGCGAGGGGTGCGTTCCACGACCAGCGGGAGCCAATACAGGCGGGTCGCGGGGTCGGTACGACGCGACGTCGGAACATAGCTGGGAATAAATAACATACTGCAGCTCGACAGTCATGCCCTTGGCCAGGTGCATTCCGATAGCTTCCACGAGCGATGTGCGGTACTATGGGGCCAGGGCCGCGGGATAAGGCCGTCCACGCCCTCGAGCCGCCTCTTTCGTTCGGTGACGACATGCAGGGACGCGACTCCCGGGTGGCTTATTGCAGAACCTGTAGTGTGGTCCGCGCCAGTGGCGGATCCAGAGGTTCACCTAGGATTTCAGAATAGCCAGAGAAAAAAATATCTTAAAATTACTAAATTTGTATTTAATGTACTCACACTACACATAACATCCAACCACCAGATTTTATGATTCTACAAGAAATTCATTAATTATATTTAAAAAAAATATTGGTTTCAGAAACAATCATTTTTGTCGGCAATATTAATGTAGCAGACAACTGGTTTTTCGGGGGGGGGGGGGCATATGCCCCTGGTGCCCCCCCCCCCCCCCCCCCCCCCACACCCCTGGATCCGCCACTTGGTCCACCAAGCAGCATGGGTGTACCTACAACTCAACCTCAGGTACGCATTTTGCCTAAACGTTCGTAAGTACAACTTAATAATCTTAATCGTTCGTGGTTAAATTGACCCTTTAATGACAATTTATCAAAATTACAGGTCATTTTTATGCAGATAAACACACACACCAAAGTAAAAGTAAAATCATAATTTGTAGCCAACATTTCTGAAAATGCAAAAGTATTACAAATAAAATCCAATTGCATATGAAACTCCTTTCTAAAACAATGTTAAGACTGGTTGTGTTTTCTTCTGGCGCCGACAGTTTGCAAGCCGCCACGAGCTTCACTGAAGAAAGAAGACAAGTTGCCAAACTTAACTATATTACCGTGCCAAAGATCGTACTGCTCCTAAGGTACACACGATTGAAAAACTTGATAATTATCAAGAGAATTGTAAACTTAGCCTGTATTTCCAGCTTATAATTAGCTCGTTAATTTCATCTAATGAAAATTGGCGGGAATGCAGCCATGATATATAAACTTAATCGTATATTTTGTATTTTCAGTGCATTTTATATAGGAATCGTAGCCAATTGTTTCACTGTATCATGGTGAAATTGGTTACATACCTACTTGAAATATCGTAAATATACTAGAATTTAACCTAAAACTTTCATTTTAGCTCATAACCTTGAATTAACTCACAAATTAAAAAAAAACAACACAAATATTTAATTTTTAAAAAAATACTACTTATTTCGTGTAATGCTATTATAATCTATTCAGAGCCGCCATAAAATGACTGTACGGGTTAAAAAAAATTTCATTTATTGTAAATACATTTTTATAGACTCGTAAAAAGTAACCCAAAACACAGCAGAATAATACTGCCCGAAATCATTAAAAAAAAAGTTTCACTCAAAGGTATTTTTTTAATATTTCATGCAATTTTATTGAAATTATGTAAATAATTCCTTATTTTCTGTACCTTTCGAACTATATCATAATCTGATTTCCCGATAAACATTACTCTGTACCAATAAAACAATTAACTGTGCTTGGTTCTTTCCACAATTCTTAAGAAAAATATAAAATATAACCATAGTTTTAAGTCAACATATGATTCGCACACGACCCATCAAAAATCCTACACGACAATCATAAACCATTATAATATTATTATGCATATGCATAGTACACGACTAATCATTAATTTTTAATTCTTAATTTTGAATCGTAAACTTACCTCGAGATAGATATTCAATTCACACTACAATCATATAGATCTATTTTACCATGATCCACGCAATATGATATAATAACATAAAAAATAATTGGAACCACAGTCATCTGATCGAAAATAATTTATTGTGCCTTTGTTCATTAATTACTGTATGCTTTGGTTTTGTACAAGCAAATGTCTTTGTGCTATAAACAAGTCAAGGCTTTCAAATTGCCGAGTTCTTTTGAACCAGTTGTTATATTAAATACTATATCAGATGATTTTTTTATCTCTGAATAGATTTAATCTATAGCTTGAAATTGAAATGTAAAGATTTCCTTGAAAACTTCGTTCAGAGTACAGATATGGCTGATGATGTAAGTAAAATTAAAATTGTTATCGATTACATAAAAATAGTCAACACACTGTCTTATATTTTAGTCTAGGGTAACTTTATGTTGGGACTAATAGAATAAACAAAATTTTCTACATACTGAAACTCTAAAATGAAATTTTTATATTTGCAAAAAAATATATATTTTTTAATATAGACTACAATAAGGACTTTTTAAGTGAATATTTTGTGTGTGAAAAGTTCTGTATCCTGAGATATCTTATATGGGTTACATTAAAACAATAATAAAGGTTAACTAATGGAAAAGTTAGGTAATACGATAACTAAGTAAGGTTTGTCGTGCTATCAATCCTGCAATGATATATTATCATTATAAGAGTTAGAAATGGTGAAAAATAGTATTACTTGAACTCAGGGACGTCGAAACAGAGGGGGGGGGGGGGGGGCTGCAGGGGCGAGTCGCCCCCGTGCTATTATGCATGGAAGGGGGGTTCGAGAGTAGCATTTCGCCCCCCCCCCCCCTCCTTTTCCCAGAATAAATGTTTGGTCCCAGTAGTATTTTTCTCAACCAGTACATAGTTACAAACGTTGCATTGGTGATCACATTGATTAGAAATAATAATGTTCAAGCTACCAATGTCCACGTGTTAAGGAACCAAATATATATATATATATATATATATATATATACATTAAATTCCAAGACCGAAGCTAAGGGGTAGATCACATGGGTTAGGTTATTTGTCACCTACACTACCTACCCACGATATTTCAATCCATATTTAATACATACTACGTCATCAAATTCTTTGGAATGGTATATTTAATATTTTGGTTCGGAAACTCATTAAATAGCTTAATTTTGATTCTAAAATTCCGAATTTTTTTTCCGGGGGAGGGCCCCCGGGCCCCCCCGCTCTAGGACTGAGGTAAGTGTGTTACATCTTTTCGTCTCGCCCCCCCCCCCCCCCCCTCCACTCATGAAAACGTTCCGACGTCCCTGAACTGCTGTCGAGTTCCCTCGCGAAGTGGGAAGCTAACTCCGGACTGGCGCGGTGTTTGCTCCCCCTCCAGTCGGACGCGAGGAAGCGGGAGTTCAGGAGGTACCTGGAGAAGGAAGGAGTGATGGAAGCTCTGACCGGTGCTCTGATATCCCTGTACGAGACAGCAGACAGACCGCCTGACCCTCTGGCGTATCCTTCTGTACATGTTTTGCTTGCTTTGACTGTCAGAGCTTCTCTTAAAAAAAATGCTGTAGGTATGTACTGAATTACACATGCATATGCAAGATTTTTTTTTTTTTTTGTAATCTGTACATTAGAAACCATATTTTTTGCCAATTTTTTTGGTTCATGTAAAGTAGAATAATGGAGGTACAGAGTAAATTTTATTTAATGTGAAATTCGTATGGTGCCTATGAACACGTTTTTAAGTTTGATGTTTTAAACGGAAATTGTTTGATACACCAAAGTGATTAATAATGCACCAAAATGATTAATAAAACTCTAATATATATTTAAATAAATATTTTAGAGTTTGTTTAGTCATTTATAAGTGCTTAACGTGCATGATCGTCAAACTGGTATATATTTACAAGGTATATTTTCTTGAAAAATTTAAGCTTTAATAGTTAGTTGGCAGCATCCAAGTAGAAAAAAAATATGACGGACGTGCGAATTATTGTGAATCACTAGCCTGTGGACGAACAGACGGACGCGACGGATGATTTGAGATTCCATCTTAAGGGGCCCGCCTCGTCAGGGGTGTATGTGTGTTAGTGAGGCGGGATGATAAGCGCGATGCTCGATGTTATTTCTAGCGCGGTATCGCCTCTAAGCGCAAGGCTCTGAATAGACGCGTAGTCTTCTCGTCGTCACAGGATAACTGTGAAATTTGAGCAGTGACCGTAACATTACATGGCACAGTCCCTTAAAGTGTTTTCAAGAATCTGTACTGGTTGTTTTACGCCTAAACATTACTCTGAAAACATGCGTTTTAGCCATTTTAACTCTTCTAGAAATACAGTTTAAAAACATGATCCAAAATTAAAAGTACTTTTCGGGCCTCAGCGAACTCTTAAATGCTTTTCGTAAACATACCCCACTCGGATATCTTGAGTAGTTTTGAAATCGCGTTGTTTTTCCTGAAGCTCTGTGCACCGTCTGTGTGACCAGGTAGGCGGGGCCCTTAAGTCGATTGCTTTCCCCCGGTGCCTTTCCCTTAGGAGGCTGAACCATGAGCTGAACAACATATAACCCGCTGCAGGCCTCTAGTGTGCTCCTGACGTCTCGCAACGCGCCGTGCGTGGTGCGACGAACGTGACGCGAATAAAATAATTTCCTATCCAATCACGTCCGACTCATCCGATTATAAAGATTGTTCTATTTTCATCGCGTTGCTCAAATGAGCGTCAGAATTTTGTTTTCAATTAACTGTTTGACTAGTGCATTGTTAATATTATTATTATTATTCGGGTATTTATTATGGGAGGTTTTTTTCCGCTAAAATTACCTATGTGAAATGTTTAAAATGTGTTCATAAATGGCGTATGTTCAAAATAACGTTTTAAATCTACATATTAATTTGACTTGGCCGTGCCAACTTTATCTTTCCAACATAAATATTTTTCTATTATTAGGATTGATTTATATTAATCATTATTAATTGTTTATTATTTAAGTGTTCTGTTATATTAGTCCAATATGTTCTGCATTGACTGCTTGTGTAGCTGTTGACGTCACCATGTAGGAGTTTATTTTCACCACTGTAGATATGTATTATTTTTAAAATTATGCTTTGTATTAAATGCGTGATTTTTTGAGTACTGATACGTGGTGTTAGGGAAGGGGGGGGGGTTAGGGGGCCTAGTCCTCATTTGCCGCAGGTAACAGAGATCTTGGTTCGGTGAACGAATTAAGTTTTAACGCTGACATGAAATACTATACAACTGAATGTGCAATGAATTGGTATAAACCCCTGATCGAATCTGATAATGGTTTGCAAGAGATCCATCTGTTTCGTCGGTGTTGGCTTCTTAACAAGCGTGCAGTTACATTCTGCTGGAACTCTGCACCGAAGAAATGGTCCCAGCTGAGGAACTGGGGGAGTTGAAAACCCAGGTCGAAGAGAGCTTCCAAAAGTTAAACGAGCTGTCGAAAAAGTGCGCTGAGGTGACAAAACAGGTTCAAGAGCTAGAAAATGTCTGATTAATGTGTTGACGTTCAGAAGGAGACCTATTTTGTGTGAGAAATATGGGCATTACTAGTACCCTCAGCCTATTTATTTCTGGACACTAACAGGAAAATTGGCATGTTTTTTTTTTTTTTTTCAATAGTACGCTGTTAAAATTCACTATTTCATGGTATCATATATTATTGTTTTGTTGGTTATTGCTGACGTCATCGGTCTTCAAACCGAACTGATGCATTGCTGTAACGTCATATGAATAAGAAATAGGCTGTTTTGTTATTCAAAGACTGGTGTTTGGTTTCTGTCGTAAATATTTATGTTCGTCAGATAAGCTTAAAGTCAAATATTTTACAGACAAGTTATGAGTGCTTGGGTAGAGTTTACTACACTTTTTTTGTTCTTGTTGCACTATTTTGAGAATACTAAATAAACTATAATGTAGTTGTTTGATAAGAAATGTTAGTGTTTTAACAGATAAGTCATTGACACTAGTTAAGCACTAGCTGCAACTGACCTTATTTAAAAAGTGTAGAACATAAACATCACATGATTAATGAAGCTTTGGAAATATACATTGTTAGTTTATTTGCCATACAATTTATTTACTTGCAATTTACTTTTAATTAATCGTTTAAAATGAGTAGTTATTTTACTTAAATTATTTTTTATAATATAGTACATTACTTTAATATATTCATTAGGCTTAAAAAGTTCATTTTGTAAGTTAGCATCATCAAGCAAATTATTTCAGTTAGCTTTCTTAACACTTGTGCAGCTACTTTCAAAGGCAAGTCTGTAAGAAAATTGTTCCTAAGTCGGATATGGACAGTTTGAAAATAACCTTGATACAGAATACTTCATTAGTACAGGAACTGAAGAAAAAACTCTTAGCTATGGAGATGAAAAAGGAAGAACTGAAGCGTAAACAAAATGGCACTGAAGGTCGCCGGCCAAGTCATGATGGATAACAATCAAGTAGCACATTTCAAAATTATGTGTTGTTCACGACAGCTTTCTAATTTGAAATTTCTCACGTAAAAAATCTGACTGAATCGGAACATCATTATTTGGCAAATTATATGTGTTTTGCTATTCAGTATTATTGTACAGTGCATGTAAGTGGGCAGTAAGTCAGCAACATTAAAAAAAAAGTTCTTCGTAGTATTTTCACGGAAATTAGAACACAGATCTTGCATTACTTAAGATGAGTGACTGTACGGTCGTAGACGAAAAGATATACTGCAATTCAGTGAGTGACAAAGGGTACTGTAACATTTGGAACAGGAAGAAAGTAAGTTAAACAAAATTTACAAGATTTAAAAATATTATATTTTCGTTAAAAACAAGCATACATGACATCGACCAGAAAGTTAATAGCTATAGTAAAATAAGGCCTAGGCACCACAGGTCTCGCAGCTCTAGCCACTGAATCCTGCCGAATGTCCGTTATTTGGAAGTTACCACAACGCTCTGCTCAAAGGAGCTTTGGAGAAATCTGCAGACGGATTTAGGCCAATCAGCGATCCTCTTTCATTATTCCGAAACATCATGTGGACATAAATACTGACCGATTTTGTTACAAAGTAGTAGAATCTGTTCATCTTTTAAGCTGTAATTTTATAAGAATTAACGTATAAACCGGCCGATGGTGTCTCTTCATGGGTTTGTGTAATGGATTCTATACCTATGTTATGAGTGAATAAAACGACAATCCTTAGCTCTGTGCTACATGAAATATCTTGTGGGAAAATTAAATTATAAAACAATTTAACTATAATAGAATATTTGTTTTTATTAAATAGGCATTACGGGTTGTTTTCATTAACGAATATAGTTTTTAACTAATTTTTTTTTTTTTTTTGCAAGCAAGCAGTGTTTTAAGCAGTGCTCAAATGCTAAATTGTTATTTTACTCTTTGCTGAACAGAAATGACATAAATTATGTTTACTATCTTCCTTGAATAGTTGTAACTTGCGATTGCAGACCTTAATGTTGCAGTCCTACTAGCGGCCAGCTGAGCCGACATGCCAACATTGATGCATTCATTAACATCCAGCGGTACACAAGCAATGCGGCGTCGTTAAATGCCCTCGCAAGTTCTGACACCTTTGACCACTGCACAGACACGTACCACGTAAATCCACCTTTCAAGGTTAAAGCTGGCTTTGTAATCTTCTCCAGAGCGCAAGAATGCAACGTGTAACGAACGCAAGAAAACTGCGGAAGTTTATAAAAGATGCAAGATCAATCCTACAATTAAAACTTTTAAACTGTGGGAAAAATTTCTTCGGTGGGCTTCTTTTCATAAATAGTTTTTTTTTCTTTCAATAGTGTAGTTTTTTCTTTCAATGAGAGTTAGTTTAATAAGTAAAAACGTGATAAATAGAAACTCGTAGCCTTCCATACACATCACGTCAGCATCTTTAAAAGGTATTGGAACACTTTACCTCAAACATAGAAGACGGGAATGCAAGCCGAAATGCAAGAAGTTGGCAGTTGCGTTTTTGCACATTTCATTATAATCGAGTATTTGAAAACGTCTTTATTTAACATTTTTTTTTATTTTTGCACCCTTGCGTTTCTTGCATAGTTCATAAACATAACAATGCGTAGCATATAGATCTTATTCACCATCGTGGGTGTTAAAAGAGACGTTACCCCCCCCCCCCCCTTTTTTTTTCTTCTCTTTGCAAGAACAGCAGTCTCATACTTTAACTTACTTCAGCAGTTAAAATCCTGCTTTTCACAATAGACTTCCCCGAACAATCTAATAGTAATATGTATGCTGTTTGAAGGAGTGAAACAATTAATAATTACATAATAAACAATAAGTTCCTAATTACTTAATAAATGAAAAAAAAGTATTAATTTGGTGTATAAAAACATTTTTTTTACTCTTTAGTGAACTTACGTTTTTTTTTTTTTTTTTTAAGCTATATATCGAATTGACGTCTACCAATCTGTTTGATACATAGTGTAATAAACACTTTTTATAAATTGTGTAATAAATTTATTTGAAGTGAATTGTCAAGAGCACACTTTAACTGACATTGATTCAAGCGGTATATTTAAATTCATTCCAAAACCGATTGAGTAGTGTGTTCTTAACAAATGTGCAGTTACGTGGGAGAGAAACTTCTGGAGCGCTTTAGGGAGAAGTTCGAGAACGCAAAGAGAACGCTGGCGTGCAACCTGGAGTGCGCGCGCACCCTGGAAGCCAGGCACAGGCGCCTGCTCAAGCGCCTGGAGTACTTGCAGCGGCGAGACATGGAGTGCCATGGCCAGGAGGGGGAGGTCGCGGACAGCGCGGAAGAAGATGTGTACCTAGCAGACACTTTGAGGGACGAAACCCCTGACAGAGATGCGGAAATCTTGGGGAGAGCACTGGGGGCGCAGGACGCCCGTCCTCCGGAAGACGCTGGCACCGTGCCGCGTGGACACCCCGTCCAGAACATAATGGATCAGACTTTAGAGGATATTGACGGTGCTGAGGTACTCGTTCCAGTACATGTGTTCACTGTGAACGATCTCACGTTCTTGCAGAAAGATGTAATTTTTTCTGAAATTGCCAATTTGTGTGCGTATGCGAAGGAACTGTAAGTAGGATAAGACTCACACGTTCTCGGTCATAAGTAAATTTTGGAAGTGGCTAACTTCATTAAAACTAAAGAAATTACACATGTTTTGAACACCAGTAAATAACCTGGGTTTGATAACTTATCAGTAATAATAAAGTTTAGAAACATTAAAGTCCTGTTTCAAATTTAATACAGCTAGATTAGAGTTGTAAAGTGGGGGAGGGGAGGACTGCAGTGAATACACAATGGCCCGAGAGCTGAAGATGAACTATTGAAAAAAATGCTTTCAGTTATGTGTTTGCATGCAGTATTTACAAACTGCGTGCGATTTATTGTAGCGACAACATTGAAGACTGCTGAACGGATCAACTATCCATGGACAAATTATTCTGTCAGCAATCAGTTACAGAGACAAACGATTTGTCGCCACAGTGATTCGATATTAGCAATTGATAAAAGTCGCTGCTGATACTGGCAAATGTATGCGTGGGTATTTTAACTCAAAACTAATCCGCCCTCAAATCAGCAAGTATCGTAGTTGATAATCTGCAGCATGTTAGCATGGCGGAGTTAAATTGATATAGTGGGGATAACCCCTATGCCTGAAAATCGGCCCGGATGTGGATGGGGAAGGAAATTAATTTAAAGGGTTTTAAAGAATGACTATAATAAATTGCATGAAAATTGTCATACTAAAGTTGATGTTTGCCCATGGGTCAATGTGTCTGCCCCGGGCAATGGCCTGCGCTAGACTTTCGTTAGGGAATGGCATGTTTGAGAGTACAGTGTCACTCGGGTGCCAAAACCGTCTCAGAAAAAAATGTTCAAAAATAAATTAATGTTAAAATCAAAACAAATAACACTTCATTAAATAAAACAGAGGTTCTTGTAATAATTGTATGATGTATTGAGGAAAAAGTAATTACTTATTCAAAACATGAATCAAGTTGATGACTTGCTGCCTTTTGCCGATTTGCCGATGATGTTGATGCTGAGGGTGCAACTAGCTTTAGATGGTAGATCCTAAGAGTTAGTTCACAGATAGAGCACCAACACTTATTCAGAGCATGATGTCACCACATGGCCGGTAAGAGATATCCCTGGCTGTGATACCCACCAAGGACGCAATGCTAGTGGAGGTTGATAATTATTGTGGAATGATCACAATAGTAATTCTGGCATGATTGTTTTTATTGACATATGGCTCTCTTACATGGCACTGCCTGTGAGATGGCCTGTCTAAACTGGAAGCCATGGCTTGATGGAGGCACATATTAATTAGTCAAAAGTTTGTGACTACCGAGAGCACTGTTATGCTGCAAGTCAATTATGTGGTTCTCAGGCCTTAGTCCAAATACTATTTAAACAGGTGTCGCTGACATGCTGCATGGAATTCAAAACATTTAAATATGAGTAACAGTGTTAAGTAAAAATTATGATCATGATAAGCAACTTGATTGGACATGCATAAATTACAATACTCTTACACAAAGTGACCATCCACCAATGGTTACAGTACAAAACAAAGACCTAGGCTCACAAACATGTGGATACACACATAAACCACATAACACATGGACAGTTAAGTATTAAGTATGAATATATTAGTTAACTTTGCACTCGGCCTTATACTTAAGTTTGAATCCAAGTGGGATGAACACAGGGTGAGACCCAAAAATTCTCGGGCCATATTAAAATAAATAGATGAGATCACTAAGATTGTAAAACATTAAATGTTGTGGGAAGCTAGCCATGGAGTCGTTGAAATATGATGATCGACTTACTCGGTGATGATAGTGATGGTGGATCGTGAGGGGCTCCGTGGTGCATGGGCACAGCTAGCTCCAGTGGTGGAAGAAGTTTAAATGATCTAGCTCTTAGATGCGATGCACCACAAGGAACTGCTGCCATGCACAGTTTAATAATCCAGGCCAAGTTCTGGGAATGGTCCTGCTAAGTTATGGGTGGTTACATATTTAATTAATGTACCATGTTCCTGTAAAAGTGTTGTCTTAAGATCACACATTTATTAATATAACCACTTCATTACAAAGAAAGAACATTGGTCTCTTGCCGCCACTCGGGCGACAATGATACCCTGGTGGTGCTGGCCATTCATAGTGTAGCCCTAATCTGTGATGATCTGCTCTTGTGGTGACTTCCCGTCCATGCACATTGACGCACACACTTCAGCGAGACGGCGATGTGACATAGCAGCCAGGGTTCTGAAGTTGAATATGCTACACCTGTACCCTAACCATATTTATAGTACACAATAGGACACGGACAGTCCCTTATTTTTAGGAAACCGATTTTGATGTCCTATCTGTTGCCAAAATTACGCACCTGCACAGAGCTCACTTTTTCGTTAATTTCGTCCAGATGGCTGAATCACATGTGACGCCATTAACTCCTATGGTATAATCGTTTATGTGATCGACGGGGGACGTACCAAGGGTGTTGGTGTGCCAAATGAAACTTTATGATAGAGGAACTATTCTGTTAAACATTTTGTCAACTTTAACGGTCATAGCAAGAAATAATCAAAACTTTAAAAGAACTTGAAAAAATAAAAAATACACTATTTAATTCACACGTTGGTATTGCTATCTGTAGGATATTTGGCGTAGCAAATGCATCAATGGTTGCCAAACGTCCGCTTGAATGCATTGGAATCAGTTTCTAGCCTCATATGTGAGGTATCGTTTATTAAAATAGTTACTTTTTCGTTACCTAACAGGAATTGGGTTACATTCTAGAAAACAGTCTGTAAGTTAGGTTACAGTTGTATACCATCATGGTATTGATTATTCGCTACTTTACCCAAATGTTTTGGAATACAACCCTAAGTGACGCATTGGCTTAATAGTGACAGCTCCCTGGCCGTAACATAACTTCAAAAATAAAATTATTAGTTTAAATATTGCTAAATAACTCATTATATGCATGAAATAGTATTAAAAATTTTGTTTTTTAAGATTTAACTTTTTATCATTCATCACAACAAGTAGATGAAAATATGATGTTTATGAAACAGAAATAATGAAAACATAAAGAATATAACATTATAGCTACACATAAATTAGCTAAATAACACTGATACAGCATGCATGTATACTATTTTAATGGTATAAACAAAGCTTAATATTCTATAAAAATAACAAATATTCAAAGCCAATATTTAATTTGCAGTTTAGTCCAACGACATTACTTCGTGACATCATTATGAGCCATGATTGACTGATAGGAGTCTATGTAGCTGCTGCATATCGTCGGTCTAATTAGCAAACCTCGTAACTCCCTGAAGACAAATTTTACAAGAGAAGCAAAAAACTGAATAACTTTTTTGTTTGTACTAAATATGTGTTTAATTCATCACATAAAAGTTAAAACACCCTCTGACGTTTGTCAACAAACTCTGTGTCAGTTTTTAATTATTAAACCTTTTTTTAATGGAGTTACGAGGTTTTACAATCATAAATTCAAACTAAATATGGAGATACGAGGTTTGATAAGATATAAATCTTCTTATTGGCGTAAACTTAATATTGATATTAGAACAATTTTGAGATGAATAGTTATAGCACCAAATTTATTCGTGTATTATAAAAAAGTATCTCTAACAATACAAGGGTTATTTCCGATATTGAACAGTAAGGACAGTATACAATACACAACAGCAATATTGTATAGTACATAAAATCAACATTGACTATGAATTCGTTTGAAAGAACATCAAGATAAAACTAGCTTTTAAATACTGATAACTGAGGCAATAAATATTACTCCAATAAATTGTAAAAAAAAAAAAAATTACCCCTCAGAAAATCAATGCTTCAGTTTTGAAAAGGAAGGCTATCATAAAATAAGTGATAGTCTGACTCCATAGTTGTTTTCAGGGACTGCAAATGGTCGTATTTAGTTTTCTTTATCTTCAGCCTCTCAGTGTACAGTGCTGGCAAACGATTAAATGGCTTATCAGTAATGTTCTTTTTGAGAATAGGCAAGTTCTTCCACTCTTCTGTGAAACCCAACTTGTAGGAAATAACCCCATCTGGAGTGTACTTCAAGGCTCTGATGCCGGTAACACATGGATCCCCAGTTATTCTGCCTGGTCTGATAGAGCTATACACTTGAGCATGATCAAATTAAAAAAAAAAAAACTGTGAGTCAAATAATGAACTTCATATGGACGTGGATTTCTGTGTGCTTCCCTGCAAGTTACAATGTAGTCAGCTGGAACATTAAACTTCTTGTTTTTCAGCTTTTTTTTCTTCTTCGAGTGCATGGAGTCTGCCTCCATTTGTGTGTGTCCGACCTCCAGAAACTTTTTCTTTATCGTTACACACTTTGTCACCGATATCTGTAAGAGTGCATTGGCGATAGTCACATTTCTGTTCTGATAGCAGCAACCATCACAATACAGTATCAATTTGTCGGCATCGTTCCTCAAAGGTAGTTGCGACAAGATGAAGTTGCAAATTATTGTAGCAAACTCATTTGAACCAAGGCCCATCTCAGTCTCGTTCCACAGATAACAGAAGCCATCTTTGGCTTTCAAATCGAAAACAGTAAAAGAAAACAATGAAAGTGCCAATATCGTAAAGAATGTATGATGTTCTATAAGGAATACTCATGAGATCCATGCCGAAATCATTATTGGCTCTTGACATTCTGAAATGAAGAATGGATAGCTAAATTGTATAAAATAGTTTAGACATTACCTCCAAAAACATTTGATATTATGGCCTGTATTACAAAAGTTTGAAAAGTATAATTTATTGCAATAAGTGTTTTGCACGCATAAATAACCGATGGACAATAGTTAAAGTGTGAGATAATAATAAAATGTACCTGCTCCATACGTTCAAACAATATCGAAACAATTAGAATAATATTTTAAAAAAATTAATAGACAGTCCAACAATAACCATGTATTTGTTTACTAACAAAATGGAGTTACGAGGTATGCTAATATGCAGAAAATCGACAGCTGGAGATAAGAGGTTTTCTGAAAATAGGATTGTAGCCCATAGGGATTGTTTATTGTTATGATCTTTGGAATGGTAATAGAACACTTAACTGAGTATATAATAGTGCCAAAAAACAATTTTTGACAAAAAGTGGAGTTACGAGGTTTGCTAATTAGACCGACGATATTAGTTTCTGAAGTCAGCATAATTAAAAATAGACGAAAAAACGTTGAGGCATTAAATATCATGGCAAACAAATAATTAATTAATATTTAAGTAAACACGTAACATTATGTATGCATTTAAGTACATTTATAATATACTGCCATCTTGTACACTTGTTTGTGTGTGTGTATATATAATATCTGACATTTCTGCACAGCGCCATAAAAATTTTTTTTAAAAGTTATACTTCTTTAATGTATTATGAAAAAAAAATGAGAGCGAACTTTTACAATGTGTACGCACCATGCAACGAAATTTTCATAGGATGAAAAAAAGTCTACATACAATTAAAAATTATATATGTACTTTTAAATCTAATACTTTAGTGATTGATTTTGAAAAATGGTCCATATAATTAAAAACATTAATTTATTTTGAGTATTAGTGATATAAATTGTGTTTATAACTTTTTAAAGTGTATTTTCAAGTGTATTTATGTAAGTGAGGTTATGTCCGTGTATGTATTAACAATGACAGGTTAATTGTAAGCTTCCAATGTCGCTGACAGGGAGCGTCTGTGGAAGGTTTAGTAGTCTCCTGGCAGTAGTGTTTGTGAGGTTATGTTCAAATATGTAACCTACAATATATTTTCATTATAAATTATTACATTTGTATGTAAGAAATAATTAAAATTAATAAATTAGATTACGGGTTCAGGAGATTTCTGGATTTCCATTATGAATTAAAACTAATCCATATAATTTTACTAATTATTATAATAAAAATTTAAACACATGTTTATGTTAATATTGAATACTGAGTAATTATTTATATTTTCTAATTTGATTGAATTTATACTTTACCAACAATATTTATATTATAACCCTAGTCCTTTTATTATTTTCATTAATTATTTACATGAAAATTAAAGGTAGGTTTTTACTACACCAAGTAAGTATAACAACTTCTAACGTACATACATACGCGTATGCACTCATTTTTATTTGTTTTTTGTGATCTTATTGTTTAGTATTGGATACAGGAATCAGCACAAAATAACTGGGATTAAAACATTGATTATTTTATGAGTGAATTTTCTTATGAATGTTCCTTTATGTAATTTATGTTGGCTTTAACGAAACCCTGTGCTAAGGCGTTCTAATTTATTAGAAATTATTGATGGTAGAGTATTAAATTGAACACATTACCATTTATATAACATTTTGTAAATGGGTTTTAAATCATCTTTGCTATAGCTGGTGCTGCTACCTAACGTAACTCATACCCAACCGTAACCTGTGTACCTTGGAATATATATTTCTTCCTTGCTCGCTGTCAGATTCATTTAACTGCGATCAGTCCAAAAATTCCTGTTTTTTTCTGTGGTGGAGGGGAAAAGAAACCTTTTTGTGAGAATCTACACATTTGCATGACTTTAGAGTATTGTAAATGTTTTGACTTTACACAACTATCTACTTATTTAATTTACAATCTCCTAGACGTACAAAAACCTACCCTTCTGGAAAAAAAAAATTCTACATATTTTAACTAATATTTTACGTATTATTGATATAACTGACCATACATATACAACAATCCAATATTTTATTTTAAATACGAACACATTAGAATACAAAAACTTATCCTCCAGGAAAAGTAAAATAAACAATTCTCGGGATATATTTTTAAATAATAATAGATCTGACTTAACCTTCTATCCCATCAACAAAGAAAATAATCCGAACTTGCATGAACGTAGAATATTCGGTCGTCTGACTCAGCATCAATGAATCTTACGGTTCTCGCAGTCTTGCCATCCTGTCTAGTCGAAATTCTTTTAGACTACTATGCTGGTAGTTGAGTGATGTGAAGTTCGTGTCGCTCGTTGTGCGTACGTCGCATGTAACTGTCCCAAAGAAGGGCATGTGCGTGCGTAATTCAGCGATGGTATGGTGTGACTAGGGTTATAATTATTCCGTCCGTTCGATTCGTTCTTCGTGTGTGGGTATGTCGTGACATTTTACACGTGATCGCAGCACGGCCATTAACTGCCTGGACTGTTGACAGGACGATGATCGTGAAGTGAGAACGTCCGATGCCAAAATGAATTTTTTCAAAAGGGGAATGATTTTTGTGACGTTTTTTGGCTCATGCTTGGTACTAGGCTTAATAGTGGCCGCTCTGGGAACAAAGTTTTGGGTGGTCGCCCGTGCGAAAAGAGTTTCAAACCCCGATGAGTCTGACGGAAGGATAAATTTTGGTCTTTTTCAAGGCCGGAAAGACTTGAATGTTGCTTATGGATGGAGGACGTACCCTATTGACAGTGAGTAAAAGTTTTTATTTATATATTGTATGTTTTTACTCTTTACATTAATAAATATTAATTAGATCAAAGTTGATCGCTAGTCAAACAATGCGGGCAATAATGATTGTTTCACTTATGTTTGCACCATCTTGCAACTATGTAATTTATCTGCTGTAGACTTCGATATGAGAGGTGTGAGTTCGTATCCTAGGCAATACGTGAATGTGGTGACGTTTCTTCGGATTTCCAAGAAAGACTACCTATTGCCGTCATCAGCAAGCAGGTGCTGTTCCAGCGCCGGGCAAGCTGGGTAACAGGGCCCCTCATCGGCCCTTAAATTACCGATGCTTTTGAAATACCACTGTTACCAAGGTGTGACTTCCAGAAATTTTCCATCTACCTAGTTTTTTTTTTTTGTTATGGCTTCTAGACCAATTTATTCTACTTATAATTTAATTTTTTAAGTTAACTTCTATAGGCGCATTATGAAAAAAATTATTAGTGAATTTTGACGATGCGCGTGCACCATTCAACGAAATTTTTACTGCATGAAAAAAAAAATCATATACAAATAAAAATTATATATATGCTTTTAAATCTTATACTTTAGTTATTGATTTTTAAAATTAGTCAATATCATTAAAACATTTATTTATTGTGAATTTTAGTGAAAGATATATTTATAAACTTTTTGAAGCGTATTTTCAAATATATAAGTGAGGTTATGATCCCGGATGTATCATTTAACAAATTATTAAAATTAATAATTCAGAATAAACATTCAGCATATTTATTGATTTTTATTATTAATTTCAATCATCCCGATTAATTTACTAAATTAAATGAATAATTTTATTCCCATGTTAAACTAATATTTAATACTGAATATTTATTTAAAATTTTTACTTATATTGAATTTATAATTTACCAACGTATTTATAATATCACTCCATGTCTTTTATTTTTTATTTCTATTAATTATTTGCATGCAAAAAAAAAGTAAATTTTTATTACGCCAAGTACTAAGGTATGAATAACCTATACCGCCTGTACATAAATACACACACTTTTTTTCTCACTAATTCATAATATTTCTAAAGAAAATATGATTAAATGGCAGTGCGATACCATTCTGATATTAATTTCCCAAAATATTTTAACTTTTATTCAGATCTTTTTTTTACTTCAAATTTTTAAAAATTGCTTTCTTATCATTTGATGCCTTGGTAATATGTTAAAAAATTTATCAGTTTTCAAATACCTTTCTCCATTTATGTCGCCGGATGTGTCAAACGTGATTGATTATAAAAATATTCGCATTTAACGCGTCGCGTCCATAATTTTTAACCATAGTCAACTTAATATAGGAGTAATGAATTTTTTTTTTATGTCGTTTAAAGCTGCTTTTTTTTTTTTTTTTTTTTTTTTCGTTTCCTTTGCTGTAATGGTAAATTGTATCAAAAATTGTTTCAGACAAAAGTTTTAAATTATATTAATAAGATTTACAAACTGTTTGTACGGATTTAATGATGTGCCTATTAAGGGAGTCATTAATTATTTTTTTCCTCCAATCTCCGTTTTTGTTTCCATCACTTGCAGTTATGATCATATTAAACATTTATTTTTAACTAACATTTGGTGTTACTCTAACAAGATATAACTTCATACGTATGTGAATTTTGCCATATTATGGCAGTTACAATTTATTGTAAATCTTCTAAGTATTATCTAAAACTTTCAGCTGAAATAATTTTTATAAGACAAACCATTTCGTATTTATATGTATTTTAATCATCAATCACTTTAATACAATGGTTACATGATCCGTAGACGTCACTGGCCGCTGTATGCCTTATGGGCCAGCTACGTAATCGCTTTGCGCCTTTGCTTTTTTTTTCTCCAAATTTCCCTTTCGACGTTGCCATAGCTCTCTCATTCGCTCGGTCACTGGACCTTTTAGTCTTTTTTTATTGTTCTTTTCGATGCGAGTTTTCTTCTGACTTGCGTTTTCTATAATTCCGAGCATATTTACGAGTCTCGTGAGATGAAATCTTTAATATTTTGTAATATTCAGTGTAATACCGATTGTCACTTATATTCCTGCGGAAAATGTTATCGTCTCACTTTGGGTGCTAACAGTACTCCGTAAGCTCATCACAATGACTCCTGAATCAAAGTCATAGCTAAACGCGTTTCCAAGCTACTACATTTTAAAACAGAACACAAAGCCTACCATGACTTCAAAGGTAAAACAAATACTGTGCGTCAAACACGTACAGACACAATGGCGGCTTCAGGATGACTTTTCGGGAGGGGCTATCGCACAAGAAAGGTCGTAGTTGCAAAAAATGAAAGTGGTCAGATATTGACCTTAGAATATTATTTACAAATTACAGGTTTCAAATACAGAACCTTAGTAGCTCCATGCAACTTTTGATGAGATAAAAGTTTAACATATGAAATTAAATATTTAAGTAAACATATACACTAATCAATAAAATTGGTCTCGGGAAGGGCTATCGCCCCCACCGCCCCCCTTCAGGAGCCGCGCTTGTAACAGACATGATCTATCCGTTGTGGGCTCAACCATTGTTGACGCATTATTAGAATAGTAGTTATCAGCGCTTCACATCTGACGGTTGTTTTGTGACACAAAGTTTGACCGACTATTACTGCAACGAAGGAATATACATTTTTCGTGTCAAAACTTATTTCGTCAGTCAAGCGGAGTTGAACTTTTTCGTTCGTGTAAAGCCGGCCTTTGTTCCGGGTACAAGCGGCGTGGCGCTCGGAGGGCTTCCCGCGCGCAGGGAGTGGGCGACCCTCGGCCCGTAACTTTCACTGACCTCCAGCCCCGCCCTCCCCCGCACGATACTGTCCCTTCTTTTGCAAGTCTAGACAGGAATTACAACAGCCCGATATCTTGCCTCCGTCCAAAATCTGCCCGTCCGTCAGCGCCACGTGGCTAGACAAAGTGATTTACCACTTCATCCGTCCGTAAAAATATTTTCTTTTCCCAGAGATTTATTTTTGTCGTGTTCCTGTACCTTTTGTATGTTTTAGCAAATCCGCGAAAAAAATTAGTCATTAAATCCGTACAAACGCACGATTCGCTCTTTTTTTTTTTTCTTCTCCACTCCTGTACCACTGATATACCACTACTAACGAGATCTGTCGAATTCGTAACAACGCTGTACGCCACAGATTGCAGTTTGTAGTTTCAACGCCTTGGTTGACTGAAGAGTTGGTAAGACTGCACAGAGTGTGCACCGTAGCTGCTGTCCTTTATTTACTCTATGGCTGTCTGATTGTATTCCACCCGCGGCCGACGCGACGTGCGTTGGTCGAAGCAGAAGCAACATCTTTTCGGCGGGGGGGGGGGGGGGGGGGGGGTTAGCGCCTCGTGAGACTGTGGGGGAGGGGTGCGCGCTGCCGTCACGCACAGCGACTCGGTGCGTGCCCCAGGGCCGGCGACGAGGAGTGCGTGACGACAAGGCCTCCCAACCGTCGCGTCTGCGCGGAACGAGCTCGCGCGCACACCTGCAGCACGTGAGAGACCTTGCAAGGAACACTGCGTTATTGCGCGAGGGTTTGTGGTAGGTTCTTCTGTAATGCATCCCAAATATTATACATATATTTTTTATTTATATATATTATATATATATATTGGTCCCGACAAAAAACACTATTTATACCTATCCAAACAGTCATATAGTAATGTTGTGTGAAACAACATTTATATGTGTTACTTATAATTGGTTTATCAGGACAGCTATTTTTCCCCTGAAATACTTTGTGGGATCTATATTAACAAAAAAGAATTGTGGTGGCAATATATATATATTTTTTTCCTACGTGGGCTGAAGTGGAACGAGGTGCGAAGATAATGGGTGGGGAGGGGGGAGTAACAAGCACCCCGAGAATACCCACCGGCTCGTGGAAACGTCCGCCAAGTTTTCCACCTTGCGGGTAAATCTTGGTTTTACCTCGCCGGTAATCGAACCTCCGTGTTATTGTAGTTCGCTGTGAAAATAAATTGTGAAGTTGCTGTGGTTGCAAACTTGTGGAATGAATAAGTTCAGCGGTAAGACGCGGTCAAAGGTGGGTTTACTATTGAATATTAAGAATTAGTCGTGTACTTATGGTATGACCACAAATCAAGGAAGATATGGCTCTAGTTATACTAGTGGAATGGTTTATGATTCTCGTGAGGGAGTCTTGACGGATTGTGTGCGAATTGTATGTGACTTAAGAATTAACACAGACGGTTATATTTTGTATTTTTCCGAAAGGAATAGAAAATACGGAATTTTTTGTATCAATCAATAAACTTTAAGATATTTAGAAGAAAATTGAAGAAGTATTAAAAAAAGATCTTATTCGGAAATTTTGTGATTTGTGTACGAATTCTAGGTTATGAGCTAAGATGTTCCATTTTTAGGTTCAATCGAAGCCATGTGCCTTTTTATTCAAGTAGGTATTTAACCATGAAAAAATTACGTTGAAATAATTATCAATCGGCAACGATTCTTAACAAAAATGCATTTGAAAACGCAGAATATATGGCTGCATTTTCGCCTGTTTTCATTGGCTGGACTTAATAGACCATTAATCCAGTCACAAACTGGACATTCACGGTATTAATCGCGTGGTCGTTGGCGTACGGTGTAGGTTTTTTTTTTTTTTTTTTTTTAATTCTTTAGTTTTTCAATTGTAAACCCACCTTAGGTCCGTTTTACAATGACACGGAAACGGAGGCGGATCACGTAAACTCAGACGGATCTCACGGAACAAAGAGATACGGAGGCGAACTCGCACGCTCGGCAATGCCGAGCTCTTCCGTTTTCGTTGCCGCGTGCGACCAGTAGAAGCTGAGTATTTTTGCTGCGGTGGTAGCCAATTTTGTTTTATGTTCTAGATACGTTAAAAAAAATTGGTTGTCTGTAAAGTCGATTTACGGACGATAGTTTAACGTGACGTCATAACAAAACATTAATGAAATTTTTGCATACTTTTATGAATAAAATTGAATCTTTTTTTTAATTATAACTATTTTGTATGGATACAAAGAAGGAGTGAAATGAAATCTACAATTTAATTGATAAATTTACTTTTATTTGCACTCATTAATTCAAATATGTTTATTACTTTAACGAAGAGATTATTTTAACTATAACTTTTATACATGTTTGCTATTTAACTTCTTCCAATCTGTGTTATTCTGTTAAGGATAGGACGATGATAGGAAAAGTAGGAAACGAATGGGAGTGTTTCAAGTTTAATGTGCCTCGAAAAAGTCAAATCGATGGTTGTTTTAATCGAGTGGAAGAGAGAGAGAGATGCGGCGTAAACGTACAATGAGCGTAACGGGACACAGCGTAACGGGATAATGTGCGTAACGGGACACTTTTTCGTACGTGCAGCAGGCGTTCATCAATTTATTAGACGTCACGTCAAAAAATTTCAAGTACAATAATATGTATAGTGTTATATTATTACTTAGCAGTTTATTTTATTATACATGTAAATTTTGCCCATGTTATGATCTCGAAGCATTATAAATTTTCTAATTAAATTAATATTTCGTAACTTTGAAATGCAGTCCTATCGGTTGCCATTTATGACGTTTCCGAGCATCGTGGAAGCAGCAGACGCTGTTCCGGGGGATCCGTCTCTGGTTTCCGTGCCATTGTTGAACGAGAAGCCTTCTTTTCACAGACGAGAGAATCAAACGTCCGATCGTGCAATTTCGGTTTTTTTTTTTGTTCATTGTAACTTATGATAACTAATGGTCAATTAGGTTAGGTTAGCTACTATAAATACTTTAAAACATTGTGGACGGTTGATTTGGTTAGGATAGCTACATTTAAGTTACTGTGAAATCATGTAAACGGTTTCCTAGCCCTGGATAGTTACATATTAAAAAAGTTATTTGCTAAGCAACCATAAAATGATTTTACAGTATTTTTTAATGTAGCTATACTTACCTAATATAACCAACCATCCACAATGTTTTAAAGTATTTATAATGTAGCTAACCTATCCTAGTCGGTCGCGAAATTTAATGCCACGCCGGTTTATACAATGAGATAGAACGGGAGAACAAAAGCGAGCATGAACTTCGGGGAACTTAGGTGTGGCTCTCTCGTCTGTGAAATGAAGGCTTCCCTTGTTGAACGGGTCGCGATGTTAAACTAGGCGCAATATAACTCCGAGCTTGAGCTACGTCACACACGAGGAGTGTTGACTGCAACACGTGTGGGGGGTCGGGTGGATGAGGAGGGGGTATAAGCAGATACGGCGACCTTTCACAGCAGGTAGAGAAAAGCAGAAAACATTGACCACTTACCACTGACGTTCCAAGCACTACCTCAGTTCTTCAACGCCACTGACTGTTCCATCCGAAGAGTCTGATGTGTAAACGTCACAGCTGTCACTGTTTGCATCACCTAACTGAACAATCACTTTATCAATTTCAATGTCAAAACGCACATCCTTATCCCAGTATTCGTTCTGGAGTGTGACGTGATTGCAAATCGGTATCCAATCTTCTGGACCCATTCGGTTAAATATCTCCTCGCAAAGTTTTTTTACATTTATTAATTGTTCGGTGAGCCATTTTTCATAATTATCTTTATTCATGTTTTTGTGATAATCCCCTGTTGCCTGGTGCGTCTTCCACATTGCAAGAGCATTTGGGATAAAACCCTTTTCGCCACCTGCGTGAATCATTATTAATCTTTGACCCTTCACGACAGGCACTAGTAAACCATTTGAGGACATGTCACTCCACATTTTATTTTTTACATGAGACGACAATATGTACGACTCATCCATGTATATAATTGTGCGTTCATCGTTTCTATATTGACGCATACTCTTGAGATATTCTATACGTTTTTGCCGAATATCTGATTTTTCTATTAAAAGTAAGCGCTGCGATTTGGTTTTTTACCACCTGAATCCTAGCTTCTTCAAAGTGGTCCTTAAGGTTGTATTGCTACCTTGGTAATTTATGTCATTTTTTAGTTTACGTCGTACAGTTTCGACAGTCGGCACACTTTTTCAAGTAGGTAAGTAAAAATTGTACACAGTACGTCGTACCACAGCTTCATCAAAGGTGTCAAGTTCGTGTTGTACATGTTTTCTTTCGCTTCTTGTTGGGCGTCTCGAAAGATGTTCCTTCACCAGCTTCATTCCTCCTAGCCCCCTTTTAATTGTTTGTAGTCATGCGAGACACACCCGTCGCCTTAGCTGTTCTCAGCTGTGCTTTCTCTAGTGAAATGGAGGGTTCCTGCAATCGCGCTTCATTTTCCATAAACTGCAGAACGTTATAGACGATTTCCCGCGCCTGCGAGTGCAGTTTTTTTACTCTTAACTTTTGACAACACTGGAGGCATCTGAACAAAAGTGATACACTACATGCACACAAACCTCAGATCCAAACTGTAAACGAAAACGTTTAGTAAGTACCACGGATGTGTTAACGAACGTATTCGTCGGATTTCACCGAAGGAGTAAGTTTTCACTCTGTGCAGTAGCCTGTAGCCCCCGTTGTTACGCATTATCGCTGGTTCCCGCGCCACGTCTGCCTTCTCCGGTGTCGGGACTCACATACACACAACGATTTTCTAACCGTCACCCAGGCTCGGAGTTATGTTGCGTCTACATACGTGTAACACAAGAGTCTAGCGGCAGCAACGCTACTTCCTGCAACTGGCTGCAAATGCCGAGCCTTTCCGAAGTTGGCCGAACGGGAGCGCCTACCCCCTGGATGTTTTTATTTTTTATTTTTACGCGCGCGTTTATTATCTCCAGTATAAAAAAGCCACACAGACTGTTTAGTGGGTGGTTGGTTATATTAGGTAAGTATAGCTACATTAAAAATACTGTAAAAATCATTTTATGGTTGCTTAGCAAATAACTTTTTAATATGTAGCTATCCAGCGCTAGGAAACCGTTTACATGATTTCACAGTATCTTTAATGTAGCTATCCTAACCAAATCAACCGTCCACAATGTTTTCAAGTATTTATAATGTAGCTAACCTAACCTAATTGACCATTAGTTATCATGTCCTTACCTGAAAATTACAAGTTGCGTAAAATTGCAAGGGAAAATGGGGCGTCCCGAGAATATTTGTGGAGGACAAAAGACTTCCTAGATTTTATACGGTATGAAAAATATACAAATCCACGAAGTACGTTTCTTCAATTAGGTATTTTCTTCTAAAAACAATTATAAATAAATACCTTTGTCTTGTTTATGGTCTTAACTTTTTATCAACACCTCCATATTTATTTACAATGAACAAAAAAAAACCGAAGATGCACGATCGGGCGTTTTGCTCTCTCGTCAGTGAAAAGAAGGCTTCACGTTGCGGGATCGCGCCGCCGGCCCCGGAACGAGCGTGAGCGGCGTTGCTGGCGCTAGACTGTCGGGTAACCGCCCCGGTCGCGAGGCCGCAGCCAAGGTCGACCTTGGGACCCCGAGGTCTTCGACTCCCCCACCCGGCCGGACTCGGCTGTCCCCTCCCACCCGGGTGTCGAGCTGCCGATACGTCCGCGAGCAAGGAGGGGACTCCAGACTGCAGAAGGGACATGACCAAAAAAAATACACTTGAGACTATTACCGGACAGCTCTATACTAACTACACAGGCGAGAGTGTGAAAAATAACCTAGCGGCAAGAGGTGTAACTACAAACAATTTTATATATATATATATAGTGTCAAATTATATTTAATATTATCTGGTGTCAAACATTATTAATTTAATTTTTAAAAATTTAAGAACTGGAGGTTTATATCTGTCATAGATCTGTTCTATGATTAAAAAAAGGTTTTTCCAAGAGTAAAAAAAAGTTATTTTTGTTGCCATAATGTTGGTACCATATGTATTAAACAGATACATTGTTCATACTGGGCATACCGTTTGCCATCTATCGGAGTAACATGACAACAACGCAAGGTTTTCACACAAATTTCTTGGAGCTGTCCGGTATTAGTCTCTGGTGTATTTGGCATGACCAGACCTCGCCGCGGGAGCTGCCGGCTTCCCTCGCCAGAAGCGCCACGGTCGCTTGTCGTCTGCCGACCAACACATGTACTGACTTGTAAAATGTTCTTCAAGGAAGCCAAATTTAGAATACACAAACACACAGACACGGGAAATTCGCGGGTTCAATGACCTCCAGGATGGACTCCAATATCCTCTACACACTCGGGCAAATGCCAACTGTTCATTGGCTGCTGACTTGTGAGTCGTCTCGACTGGGTGGCCTGTGATTCGACACTTCTATGAGTGAGGGTCTCTGATCGGCCCTCAGTCAGTGAACCAATGACAGAAGCTGCATTAAGGTATAATTATTTGAATTTTAGCATAACACGAAATGAACCCGCGGATTTTCCGGGTCTCTAATTATCTGGTACAGAGTTGGTTGTGTGCACCGGGGGAAAAAAAAAGTTGTGGGCGCTGCACAATATTTTACCAATATGGACAAATAAAAAAAAATTGGTGGTAACAACAAAATGCCATTCAGTATTAAAAATCGTAGTCACTTACAAGCCACTACTTGGTCGCTTCCAATTCACATCGCTGTCAAAAACGAACTATTTGGTAGGATATATTTAGACCAAATAGGTATTGGTAGCCAGAAAACTGTTTCCCCCCCCCCCCCCATCCTTCTGTGTACTCGAAGCTGCAGGGTGAATGCTCTTCACACACAGCTGGCTCTGACGATACGGTTCATTTACGACCGCGGGGACACTGTGGCTCTGAGGTCGTGTACGTTGTTCTGGCTGGGTGTGTACCTTCTTCTAGCTGGTGTGTAACTTATTCTGGCTGGGAGTGTACATTGCATTAATGTAAGATGAATTTGGTTATTTAACTTGTTTGTAAATGGTATTCCTCTTAAATAAAGAAACTAAGTAGTTAACCTCACTGCTGCAAGAGTTTGTTTGTAGACTTACCTACCCACTACCACGTACAAATATATATTTTTAGTTCCTAAAAATTATTTTTTTTGACTAGTAGCGTGTCTGACGTTATATAACTCTATCTCTCTCTCTCTCTCTCTCTCTATATATATATATATATAATATTATATAATATAGTGTGCGAAGAGGATATAGAAACACTTTGCTCGCTGTTTGCTTTCAAATGATCTAAAGACATTTTATGATGTCGAGTGATGGCGGGTGGGTTATTGGAGAGGGTGGGGGTTAATATCACCCCAATCCCCCCTCCCCACTTGCGCCCCTACGCGTGACTGCACTAGGTCTGGTCCCGGCTCGCCGCGCCTTCCCACAAGTCAGTGCGCGAGATCTCTCGGCGGAAAGAACGCCGAGATGTTCTCAAAGACGGCGCTTTCACTTTCTGTCGGTTATTTGGCAACGCGGCTGTTTGCCCTTCTCCTTTATGCAGAAAAGCCCCGCGTGCCCAATTTTCCCGGAAGTTGATCTTGGTTTACGCGAAGCCGTAGCTTGGGAACAAGTCGAAGCGAGGATTGCGTTGTTTTTTTTAACAATATATTTATTAAAATCAGCGATGAATGCTGAAATCAGGTGATACTAAGTCAGTGAATGTTTCTTCAATGTAATCGTTCACATATCGGTGACTTGACACCGCTTTCCTTATATGTTAAAAACTTGTCATTCATCGTCATAGGTAAAGTTTAACTGCATACATCCGTACTGAAGTTCATAGAAATCGATATTTTCCGTGTATACGTCCAACAACGAGTGCGATGTATCGATCACTTTTTTTGACTTCGCTCTTTGCAAGAAAATCAACTACCGTCCATTGAAGATACGTATAATTATAAATTTGAAATACATTCTCATTGGGCCTAGTTCTTTTTTTCTTAAGTTATATTTTCAAGAATATTTTGTGTATTCTTGTGTGTTAATTTTAGCCAATTAAATTTCGCGATTAAAACAACCTTTGTTGGTAGTGTTAGTAAATATATATTTTGTATACATTTATCACAAGTCAATTATCTAAATAATTATGAGGATGATTAATTTTTTTAAAGGAAGAATCACCGGAGAAAATTTGTATCGAGACCCGAAAAATGTAATAAATGATGTACCGCAAGTTGAAAATATACTTAAATAAATATTAGAGCGAAAAAAATAGTCTAATGTATTATAAGTGCATGATCACCAAACTAACAAATATTTTACAAGTTAGATTTTCTCAAGAATTTAAGCGATTTTTTTTCCTAACCTAACCTAACAAAAAACTAAGTGTGTTTGGGAGGGGTCCGGGTTAGGAAAAAGACTCCAAATGCGTCTCAGGCCGAAGCCCATACGCTCTAAACATGCAGGTTGTTGGCCATGCAGGAGAGGTAGCATGCATCATGTGCTAGGAGGGGAATTGGCCAGCCATGGCAGCGATTGGCGCCATGACCAACTCCCCTCACTGACTATTCTAGACTAAAAACTAGATAGAGTTGCACCTGTGTTTTCGTACCATGTGCGTCTCTGCCCGAGGACGGGAGCAGATAGCAGTTCCCGAAACGTCGCTTGTTTCTGTTTTGGAAAAAATATTGTGTTTGTTTCGTCTTTTCGTTTTGTCTTGTTTTTGTCTCGTTTCAACTGTTGTGCTGAATTTTTTTAGGTTCAAAATTTTTGTGCTGTCATCGTTCGTGGGGTTTTTTCGTTCTCTTAGTACATTTTTCTTTGTTTTTCTTTGTTTGTTGACCATATTCCTGTTATGGAATATTATGTGGTGTTTATATCCTGTTGGCAACAGCAATTTTTTTGCTTAATTTATGTTTTTTGTCTTTTGGGTAATTTTTTTTAATTATTTTTATTTTCATTTTTTAGTTTTCTTCTACAAAAAAGTGCTTAGCAATGTCGTATGTCCAAAAACTTACATCAAGTCATGCACTCCCACTGCACAAATCTTTCAAAGATAATAAAAAACTAGATAAGTTGGGCCCAGGTTAAAACCTGCATGGACACAGGGAAGAATTTAAGCCTAATAGTTGGCAGCATGCAAGCTGGGCTTGGTTGACGGACGGACCGGCCTCGACCGCGGGGTTTCGTGGTAACGGGGACAGGCGTGGAGCCCGCTGGGTGTCCCCGGGGTAACGGGACCCTCCCCGGGCCACGCCCCGGCCCCGTCTGTCCGGCGCATCGCGGCTGCCGGTGCAGATACCAGATGGACTCACGCGTGGAATCAGGGAATTGTCGACAGATTGCATGCCATGGCTGATACTTCATATTGCCATCCTTGAGCTTTTTAGTGTGTGCGAGACCAGAAACCCAAGTTCCTACGACTAAACTCTGTGCACTTTTATTTCAAAGATGCGCCCTACTATACTTTTTGCAAAATCACTTGGATTGTTCTGTGGAACAATTTGGCACACGGGCCTGAAGTGTACCTGATATTAGTAGTTGTTGTGTCATACTAGCTAATTACGTATAGGTGTACGGCAAGGAGGCAAGGGGGGGGGGGGGGAGGAAAGAATACTTCCCCACCAGTTGGGTCAGCTAACTCTTTGTAAACTCGCGGCTCTAATTTCGCAGGTTTTTTTTGTAGCTATATTTATGTTATTTTTAGTTACCGCATGTGGTCGTGTCTTAGGATACTGCGTGAGTGCATTTGAAGTTTACGTGAATACCAACATTATTGTGCTTTTCCCAGTATCCTGCAAGCAGTGCTTTTCTCGACTCCTTGTCGTGACCGCGAGGCAAGTTGACCTGAGCCAACTGGAGCTCGTAGTGCAAGAGCGGATTAAAGATCTTCTCAACTCGGACGCTGTTAACCTCACTTTTGCATCCATCACAAGCGCAGAAACTAAGGAGTCGTTTTGATTTAAGCAGGATCCATACCCGCCCCTTCCTGAATTTAAAAGAAAAAAAATTCGAAAACAGAATTAGAAAATAACACCAATTTAGCTACTTAAGTTTACAAAGATACCATTTTGGAAATAATATTTTAATCCTTAGTAGGCAAAGTTAGCGTATTTCCTCCATACGAGTGTACACAGAAAAGGCGGGAATTGTGATCCCAAGTATAGAATATATTATATGTATATATATATATATAAAATGCCAGTTTGCACAAGTTTAAGTATGTCTTTCCTACAAACTTACGTTTTTTTTCCATGTATTTATTAACATTTATATCTATGTATTTATGACTTGTCTTAATGAAATCAAACAGTTGACTTAAGGAACAAAGTATAAAAACAAATAAAATTTTAACACAGTATAAAATGTCCAGTTTTTATTTTCTCAGGCAAAATCATTACTTAGAAATTCTGTGTGTAAACATTGGAGTACTAAAATTCTACTACACCTTAGATTTCAGTGTGACAAACGATTTCTTTATTCCGAAAAATCCATTATAAAGAATAAATACTTACTACGGCTCTGTTTGAAGGACGCCACGGCGTTGGATGTTGAGGAACAAAGAAGCTGTCATGCAAGCGCGGCTCCAGAAGGGGTGCGGTGGGGGCGATAGCCCCTCCCGAGACCAATTTTATTGATTAGTGTATATTTATGTTTACTTAAATATTTAATTTCATGTGTTAAACTTTTACATCATCAGAAGTTGCATGGAGCTACTAAGGTTCAGTATTTGAAACCTGTAATTTGTAAATAATATTCCAAGGCCATTATCTGACCACTTTCATTTTTTGCAACTACGACCTTTCTTTGTGCGATAGCCCCTCCCGAAAAGTCATCCTGAAGCCGCCATTGCTGTCATGTCACTGAGGAACGAAGCGGCAGGCAGTATACTGGCCAAGGAAGAATTGGAGCAGCAACAGAGACGTTTCAACCGGCGGGTGTTTGGATCTCCCGAAACTGACAGCTAGGACACTGATGGCATTCTTATCGATGTTTTGCACAACAAACGCAATCGGCACGTATTTCGATCGGTTTCAGAACCAAGGGGGAAAAAACCGCGGCCAATAATCGTTACTTCAAGAAATGGTTTGAATTTCTTTCAGAAAATATTAATTAATTTTACCTGGCATTTCAAAATTCTAAAATTTGTTACGATTTTGACAGCCAAGAAACATTAAATGAGTTTTTGTGATAGAAATGCAAACCATATCATGAAGTAGCCAGTGGCATTGCAGTTAAACCTAAAAAAAAAAATTCAGTTCTGCAATAAATTAAATTCTCCTTATTTGTACAACCCAAAAACGTTAAAAATGTAACTTTGGCAGCTAATTATGCAAAACGTGTGCGCTGTATATATTTTTAATTTCGTGAAAGTTAAAAAATTCAAAAAGTCTACAAGTCTATCTGTAATTACTGTAAATATAAAATCTTGACGTCAAATGGGAGGCACCCCCTTTTAGTTTATGTCTTATCACGAACGCAGTGAAGTGTCCAATGTGAAAACGGCTTCCGAAAACACGCCGGCATCCACACTTCGTGAAGATCCAACACCCGAACGCCTAGCGGTGCGTGTTTCTGCAGTCGCTAGGTACGGTCTCAAGATTGTGTGGACAGTGGGCGGGGAAGCACCACAACGCCGAACGTACAGTAACGCCGAAAACCATAACGCCGAATGCCTAATTGACTACAACGCCGACAGCTAGAAAACTCCTGTGTACCACAACGCCTAAGTACGTTGACGAAAAATGTCATTGTAGGACTGTCACTAAGGTTAGGTTAGGCTAGGCTAGCCTAGGTTAGGTTAGGTTGTGGTATTTCGACGTTGAGATACATTTAAGAAACACACACATTCATTCAGATTTTTTTTATTTTTCTCCTGTGCCTCCTCCCCCCCCCCCCCCCCCCCCTCGCAGCAACATTCTTCGGCGTTACTGTATTTCGGCGTTGTAGAGTTGTAGTACACAGTAGTTTTTTAGCTGTCGGCGTTGCGGTCAATTTGGCATTCGGCGTTATGGTATTCGGCGTTATTGTACGTTCGGCGTTATGGTATTTCGGCGTTGTGATAACGACCCACAGTGGGACTATGAAACAGCTATCGGGACTTGACTGGCGTCGCGTGCACATCTCGACATCAGGAAGAGCTTGTAGGACTTCCGTGTCTCGGCTCGGGCTCCGTGTGAACCGCTTCCCGCGCTCGGCTCGCGTGGTTCGCGTGGTTCGCGTGGTTCGCTTGGCTTGCGTGGTTCGCGTGGTTCGCGGGAACGCACAGTCCCTCCCAGGCCCTGATCTACAATCGGGCCAACCGGACATTTGCCAAGAGTGCGGGGGAAAAAAAAGGAAAAAAAATTGAGATACGTGAAAAATACTATTTTTTAACGTACGGTAATGATTTGGTTTTCAAAAATACACGTCAAGTGGAAATGTTAGTTTTTTATTAACTGTTGAAGTAGGTACGCTTGAAAACATTAGGCCTTAAACCAAATACTTTATAAATGGATTTAAAACTCTTTTAACAAGTGCATAGTGTATTTTAACTCGTGTTTCATTACGTATGAAACTGCAACAATTATTTATTAAATTTAAGTAAGAAAAAAAAATCAAGTAGGGTATGTCTTTGATGAAAAACCTTATTTAGTTTCATAATGTGATGTTTTAAATCTAATGATAAATAATCTTGAATTAAAAAAAAAAATATATGATTTTTGGGGGAATTGGATATTGAAAAAAAAGGGGGGGAGGGCTAAAGACTATCTGCCCAGAGCGGGGCATGATCCCTCCTGGGGCATGTTGTGTTCCAAGATATTTTATCCCGTCACTTCACGCCAATATCGTAATAGAGACGTGGCTAGTCCCCTCTCTTGCAGTCAGCCTTGTCTCTCTCCATGGTTATGCACTTATTAGAAATGATATAACTCATAAACGAGGCGGAGTGGTGGCAATATTTGTTCGTACCTAACGACTTTACGATCAAAACTGTTTAAACGTTCCTACCAGAGTGGGCCTGTATCCGAGCACCTATAAAAAGAAACCACGAAATCTGATATTTAAGTACATCTGAAGACATTCAAATTCGTAAGGGGCTCCTTAAAATGACCTTAATTTTTTATTAATGTATAAAGGGACGGACCGTGAAAACTGTAAACGTAACATGTGAGTATCGCGTAACTTGTAAGATTTCAAATTAATAATGGTAGAATAAAAATTACAACACTATTGTTATCAGAGGAAATTCACCCCCCCCCCCCCCCAACCCTTTTTTTTTTGACGTGACAACGTCTAATAAAACGATGAACGCCGGCTGCACGCACGAAAAAGTGTCCGGTTACGCACATTGTTCCGTTACGCTGTGTCCCGTTACGCTCATTGTACGCTTGCGCCGCATCTATCTCTCTTCCACTCGACTGTTTATAAAGTGAAGTGAAAAGTTAATGTGGTTTTCATTGCGTATTACAGCAGCAATTTCGGCAATAAAGGTTAATTATTCTTGCATTTTAAAAATCTGATTACTAGTATAATTTCAAGTATTTATTCTTTTATTATTAAAATAAAAATTATTCAATTTTATTCATAAAGTATGCAATCATTTCATCAGTGTTTTGTTATGACGTCACGTTAAACTATCGTCCGTAAACCGACTTTACTGACAACCAATTTCTTTCAGAACAATTTGCCAAGCACTCCGGATGGCTCTGGTCAGGAGCTGGCATGCTTTTACGTCGTTCAAGGAAGCCAACGTAATTTTTTTCTACTAATATTTTCTACTAATAAACATTTTTTTAATGAACATTGGTAGTTGTAAATTTTGTTATTTAATCAAATATTAAAATGTAATATATTGCTCAATCCACTCACAAATTACAACTTCTAGAGCGGTGCTACATTTTTATATTTTATTCACGGAGATGAAGTATAAATGAATTCGCGCACAGGAAGAGCCGCGCCGATGGCTCGCTCCACATCGCGCGCGATGTCCGCGGCGATCGTGGGAACTCGGCCCAGTTCGGCCAACTCCGCCCCCCGCCACTGACCCACTCTCGGGACTGGGGGGCGACCTTGCTGCCCGCAGGTGTCAGGAGCAGGACCGTCTAACCGCCCGGGGCCTCGCCTGTAACTTTGCGAACACAACAATTGAGTCCGCAAGTCCTTAATTACATTTTTTTTACGAAAGTCCTTAATTCTCCATAACTTTTTTACCATGTATCCTATAAAACTCCTTGATAAAGATGATATTCCAGTCGCATCAATATTGAAATCACATTATTTAGTGTGTGTTTATTTATTATTTTGTTTTGGAGTGTTGACAGCATGTCATGTTTCACCCTTGCACTTTGTGAGTGTGTGTTTCACTGTGGTATTCAGCTCCTCAAATACTCTTTTCGCCTGTGATTCTTGTGTGAATGATAAAGCAGCGGATTTAAAATAAAAATATTTATAATAGTTTAATTTATGGTAAACAAATAATAAAGACGAAATATGATATAGGCTATACATATGAAAACAGTTAAATCCTTAAGGGTCTCCTTAAAATGATCTTAATTTTTATTAATGTAAAAAGGGGCGGACCATTAATACTTAAAAAAATTTGGAAACACCCGGACCCCGGGGATATTGCTCCCCCCCCCCCCCCCTTTTTTTTTTTCGTGATCCCTTTGCCAATAACTCCCGACGGCTCTGGTCAGAAACTGGCATGCTACCGTAATATTTTTCTACGAAATATTTTTTACTAATAAACATTTTTTTTTTAAATATTACAACATTGGTAGTTGAAAATTTTGACATTTAGTCAAATATTAAAATTGAATATAGTGCTCAATCCACTCGCCAAATTACAACTTCTAGAGCGATGCTACATTTTTCGTTGAAGTAGATATCAGGTCAGGGTTGCCTTATAAACCTCCCCCCCCCCCCCCCCTTCCCATGTGTCTTTTTCTGAAACCAAGGGCGTACGAAATTCTATAATTGAAAATGTACCAAGAAATGGAAAGAAGTTGAAAGCAGACAGTGGAGAAGTAGGTGCTCCCTCCCCTTCTCCGATTTGAAATTCTGCATTCGCACCTGTCCACAACTGCCGGGACTACCTGCATCCACTCCAGGAGCTTCGGCATGATGGGTGGCTCGAAGTAAATGAGTTGGTGTGTACCATCTTTGCCATGTTGATACTTGAAGTTAAAATGAGAACTACCTTTCACCCACCCACCCCTATTTTATCCTAAATATAGCAGAACATTTTTTTTATAATGAAGTTTAACGCTAATTCCTTGCAGAAGTGTTAGTATTACGTTTTTTTTTTAGCAATGTTCACTGCATGATGGCATATGTATGATTCTTCCTAGCGAGTTCTTTTCAAGCCGTTAAATCATGTCAGCCTTTAAATAGCTTCGATTTGTTTTGCTAACCTGTTAGGTTCAACTTGAGAACAGACATTCACTATTTGTACCTCCATGCGCGTGACCCCGTCGTCGTTGTAACATCTCGGATTCTCGCGCAAAGAATGAACCCGACGGACGTGTTGTGCTGGGAGACGTGGCAACCCTGCGCCGCACGTGGCAACCCTGCGACGCGGCCAAGGCCGCTGCACCTGAGCGGAAACAGCAGCTGGCGAGGACTCTGCGTGCGTGTGGAGGGGGCAGGCCGCAGCGGCAACGGCTTTTACACGTCTTCGAAGAATTTTCTGATTCGATCAATTGTTAACACAGAAAACGCGAGGATGCAGGAATGGGCCCTACATGTAAAAAAAAAGGGGGGGGGGGGGGAATAATTTCCTTCCCTTCCCAAATCCTGAAAAATTGATAATTCCCACCAACAAAAGGAAAGTATCTGAAAACAGACAACGGACTACGTTCCTGTTCGCGAAATGAAACCCAGCGTACGCTCCTGAATGTAAGTAGGTGAGGATGCTGGATTCTGATCACAAATTGCTCTGAATATTAAGTTTCTGCGGTAAACAGGGGAAAAAAAGTTCTGGCCACGAGTTACGACATGAATAATAATCGAAAATTTTCATTGAACGCCATTTAATATGCTAATCAAATTATTATTACATGGGCCTTTTTTTAGAAGTTAGTTTCTTTTGTTTTTCTTTTCTAGAAGACCGCAATAAAAATAAGAGATGGATAAGAAAACTATCTTAATTTGTTTTTAGAGTAATTTTAATTTCGCGAGAGATATGCCAATTTTTTTGACGAGTTTTTTAAGTTAGCCTAATTTTTATCTGCATGTTCAGCGTTAAATATCATTGTTTCTTACGTAAGATTTTAAATCTTTATTTGTTGTGAAGACGCGGATAGCGCCGGCGTTTCTTTCCGTCGCTTTCTGCGAATTCAACCATCGTGACGTCATGCGCGTCCGCTCGTTTCGTCGACGCATTCACTTGTTCCGTGGCTTCGCTGACACGTACAGGGAACAGACCTCTGAGTTTCACGCGCGGTCATGACTTTGACCGTGATGCTCATTTCAACAGCTTGAATAATAATAATAAAATAATTAGGGACACGCATGCTTTTGCACAAAATTTGTGTGGTTCATCTGAAAGAAACCCAACCAATCACACGAGGCCCAAAACGATGCCACAGTGTTTTAAAAAGCAACTAGTCTCGAAATATTTATATTTTTTTATCCAGCTCAAAATTATGTGGAAGGAGGGGTGGTTTGGGATTGTTCGTAATTCAACCTTTTTCATGGAAGAGCAGTGTCCGTGTTACCATACAAAAATAAACACTAATACAACATCAAGAACACCATCGTGTATTAAATATTTATTATACATTTGAGCAATTTTTGTGAGGATTAGTTACAAATTATCTACGTACAGCATCTTGATATTTATTTGCGAAAACATATTGATGGTGAATGCAGTGTTTCTAACCATTAGTAATTCTTAAGACTTTTTTTTTTAAATACACAATAATATAATTAACATGTGTTATTTGTTGTTTGTATATTTAGTTTCTGTTTTGTATATATATTTTTTCCACTTTGGAAGGAGAGGCAGCTGTCTTCTCTCTCTCTCTCCCCCCTCCTCCCCCTGGATACACCATTGCTCTTCTATTTATCACGCAGACAGCAGCTAATGTACACAAGTCATAGACCCGGGTGTTAATGGTAGTACGGGTTCCCGAACCCGCGAATTTGTTCAGTCTCAAACTGTTTATTCTAGAGCTGTAGCAAACAGTATGTATTCGGTACTGAGTAACGGGTGCGCCATCTAGTACCGAGTAACGAAACGTTACACACGAATGCATTTCGTTACTCGCATTTTTCATATGTTTTACGCATGCGCGCGCTTATTCGATGAATTTAAAAACGTACGTTACAAATAACGATGTTTGTTTATTAAGTTAAGTATAATTTGGAAATTCGTCGTCCCAAGTTTTTACTGTTTGGTATTGTGTGTGTAGACAAAGTTTGAGATTGGAACAGAAACAACGTAAGAAAGTATTTTTTACAAATTAGAAATATGTAGGTATGTTTTTGTTTTTTATTATCGAGTATTTTCACGTTTTTTTTCTTATCTTAAAAGAGATAATATAATAAAGCCGCTCTAATGAGATTTAATTGTTTCTTGGCTAACAAAAACTGTTAATGATCAAATATTGTTAATTGTTTATATTCGAATTATTATTTACGCGATGTCATACTGTACGCGTACGCCATACGACTCGATTCGTTGCTGTAACATAACATAGCATGTTATGCGGTATCAGAAGTAACGAGTAACGTAACGATACGATAGTAACGAGTACTAATTGTTATAGTAACGGATACATACGGGTACGCTTTTTTTCGTTACTTTTACACCTTTAGTTCATTCTGCTGTCGCGTTCTTCTCGACTGCACTGTTGACGCGGTGGGGGAGCGGGAGGGAGAAAGCGTCCCACGCAAGATGGCCGCGCCCCGGAAGTAACTGGGCTGTGGCGCGCGAGGCATTCCCTCGCATGTGGAGCTTGACGCGCGGCGACACACTTCGGCCGAGCTTTGTAAACTGCGCAGCAGCGCAAGGACACCACGGGTCGTGTGACGTCGCCAACCCTGTAACTTAAAACTACTTACTTAAAACAGTAGAAAAACAATTTTCCACCCCGGGCTATTTTGATAAGTCATATTTATATTGAAAACAAAATAAACGGTCCATAATTTGATTTAAAAGTTGTATTTTCTTTACATTGCTCTGCGTGAAAGTTTGACAGGTGTAAAATAATACTGTTCCTTTCTTTGCACATAACGTCTGCATCAGTTTTCGGAACACCTATCTTCAAAAATGGACGTCAGAAACTCGATGATTGCGTTGCGTATTTGCGTATTGCACAGTTTACAAATGGATTTTTGAAAACGCCGTTAAGTTTGGCCATTAAGAACTGAAAACCTTATGTATATAATGTATGTAATTAATTATAAACAATACATAAAAAAATTAATAATCTTATCAGTTTTGAATATATTTCGTTGACATACGCCACTGATTTTGTTATTGGTTGCCATACAGAGAATTAAAGAATTAATCACGACGATTGAAAACGATGAGACAGTTGCAACAAGAGCAGTATAAAAACAGAATAAAGCAACAACCTTGGACTATGCATAGACGAACATAGCGATGACACTGGGCAACACATGTACAGCACGGATGAGCACAGGACAGCAGCAGATTCGGGGGTGGGACACACGGTCAGAAGAGTAAAAGAAGCAATAGATAAGAAATATTTCTGAAGCAGTTTTTGGCCATTTGTATATTAAATATTTCTCAAAGACCGCTGCATAGCTATAAATTACTTAATATCTATATCTAATACTTAGACTGTTATTAGTGTCTACATATTAAGTGTCGTCCCCTTGCTTTTAATGGGCAGAGGTGTTCATACTTCCGGTGCCACTCCCAGATGTCAATCCTATATTGCGCCCTTGACACGGTAGGCACCAACCCAGTGATTTGGGGGGGGGGGGGGTGGAGAGGGTTTACACAGTAGGCTTTCTGCGTTCTATGACGCCTAGGCACCAAACCAGCGATTTGGGGGAGGGGGGGGGGGGAAGTGTGTGGACTGGAGAAGGTTTTGGGTGGTATGTACGGAATACTTCCCAGTTAATGGGAAGTAAAATTTAATTAAAAGTTACATTTACATTTGGCTTATTTTAACGTATTTCTGCCGACCTAAAAAGTATTTTTGATTTAAACATATTTCCAGTAATTTTTAGTTATAGACATGATTGTGTTGGTATGTATGTGTGGGGGGGGGGGGGATTATTGGGAAAACGAAATATTTTTTTTTTTTGTTATCTTGTAACTTAGGGTGATGGTCAATACCTATTTAAGTTCATGATTTCGCACTAGAAAAAAAAATTCTAATGTTTTATTGCCACGTTAATTATGACGAGATTCCACTGGAGATTTGTTCGTAAGCATTAATAAAAATGACCTGAGGATAATTATTTATTTGGAAAGAGTATAAAAAATATGTTCTAAAATGAATTAGCAAAACCATCGTCGAAATTTAAGTTACAGGGCTGGGTTAGTATTGTTTGAAAGAGTAATTTACCCCCCCCCCCCCCCTCGCCCCGGTTTAGGGGTGTGTGGAGGGAGCTCAATAAACGTAAATGCGTAAGTACGTTGCGGGAATGGGGCACAGATCCGAACAAGCCCGAATATCTACCTTCGGCCAATTCCTAAACAACCATCAAAATGATTTGACAGTATTTTAATGTAGCTATACTAACCTAAAATAACCAACCATCCACAGTTTTGTAAAGTAATAAAAAATTATCCCGTAGTTGGCCGAAGGTAGATAATCGGGCTTGTTCGGGTCTGTGCAATACAGAATGTACATCATAGGCTTCTCGTTATGACAGCTAGAAGTAGAGCGCGGCGACGTGGTGTGGCGTGTTGCAGTGCTGGAGCTGATGAGGACGGACCGCGAGCTGCTGGTGCACGGGCTGTGGGTCGGCACCGTGGGCTGCCTGGCGGCGTCGCTGCTGTTCGTGACGCTGGCCGCCGTGTTCGCCGTCATCAACACCGCCACGACGCCCGCGGGCGCCCTGGCCGGCGCGCCGGGGCTCTTCGTCTGGAACTGCGCCGCCCGTGAGTCCTCTCGCTCTCGCTCCTGCTCCACCCTTCCCTTTTCATTCCTTCTCATTTCTTCTCGCTCTTTCTCATTCCTTCTCGCTCCTTCTCGATCCTTCTCATTTCTTCTCATTTCTTCTCGATCCTTCTCATTCTCATTTTCATTCCTTCTCGATCCTTCTCGATCCTTCTCATTTCTTCTCGATCCTTCTCATTCCTTCTCGATCCTTCTCGCTCCTTCTCGATCCTTCTCATTTCTTCTCGATCCTTCTCATTCCTTCTCGATCCTTCTCGCTCCTTCTCGATTCTTCTCGCTCCTTCTCATTCGTTCTCGATTCTTCTCATTCCTTCTTACTCCTCGATTCTTCTCATTCCTTCTTACTCCTTTTCGATTCTTCTCATTCCTTCTCGATCCTTTTCGCTCCTCGCCGGGTTCTGTCCCGAAGCCTCGGGCGGCTCCGTCTATAACCAAGGGGGGTTCTTTCATTCGACACCAGTCGAGCTGCTCGCGTTTAGGCCCCTTCCACAACGGAGAAGTGTGCTGTTCCGCAACGCACGAAAACGTGTCAAATGGCGTCCAGTGAGATTGAATTTCAAGGTTACGAAATATTAATTTAATTCAGAGTGAATTTTACGTTTCGAAATGATGGCACGGGCAGAATTTAAATAAATATAAAAAAAAATACTTCAAAGTAATAATAGAGCACTAGATATTCTTGTACTTGAAACAATTATTAACATATTTATATCATAAACACACATGGCTACCCACCGCAGCCAAACACTCGGCTTCTATTGGTCGCACCGGAGTTCAGCGTTGCCGAGCTAACCCTACGGGTCCGTCTCCGTCGGCTTGTCATTGTAGAAAGTCTTTTCCATGACATCCGTCTCCTTCCATGACATCCGTCTCCGTTTCCGTGCCATTGTAGAAGGGGTCTTAGATTTTTTGCAGGTGATTCCGGTTGTTGACCTTGGCCGCCAAGGTCGCGTTAATGAGCAGCTGGGGTTTTCATTTCACTCAAGAATTTGTAGTTACTGCCAATTTTCATTTCAGTACATACAGAGTTTTCTGTTTCCTAGCGGGTTACGTGTATTCGGGCAAAATAGCTAATCTGACATGGTAGTGGTCCTGAAGTTCCGGATTAAAGGCCTTTCACTGTATGTGGAAGAACAGAATGGAGGTTCTCGGAGAATATCCACCGGTCGACACCAACATCCATACGTAAAACCAAAACCTTATTTAACCCTGCTGGGAATTGAACCCAGACTACCAGCTAGAAAGGATAGATGTAACCACTACACCACCAGGATTCACCTTGTTTAGTGTCCTAGCAGTTGTAATGGTTGGAGGTAGAGATTAAATAAAGCTAGCTCATAGCTAGGAAAATATTTATTGCTAATAGTGACTGAATCTTTTTTTTTCAAGTGAAATCACAGCATCTTATCACCCTAATCATGGGCATAGATACCAGGAACCCACCCTCCCCTTGAATCAAAAAAAGCCTCTCTCTGAGAGGTCCCGCTTATGCTTGCAAAATCTTAACAGTGGAATGGGAATGATAAACTTACTCCCCCCCCCCCCATGGGAATTTTACAGATTTTCGCCAATGACCCTAAATACTAACATATTCAAAAATACCATCAGATCATTACCAGTTTTGTAAGTATGCATATTATGGAAATCATATTTGGACAATATGGTACCCTCTGTATTGTGAACAACTCATATTTAATCAGAAACCTAGAAGGAATTTCTATTAAACCTAGTATAGAAGGACATCTTTTGTTAGTGAACTCTAATGTAAATGTTTGTTAAGGGGCCCGCCTACCTGGGCACACATACGGTGTGCAGAGCTTCAGGAAAAACAACGCGATTTCAAAACTACTCAAGATATCCGCGTGGGGCCTATCTACGAATAGCATTTAAGAGTTCGCTGAGGACCGAAAAGTACTTTTAATTTCGGATTAAGTTTTTAAACTGTATTTTTAGAAGCGTTAAAATGCCTAAAACGCGTGTTTTCAGAGTAATTTTTAGGCATAAAACAATCAGTACAGATTCTTGAAAGCACTTAAGGGGCTTGCATAACACCTTTATCTTCATTTCTCCGCCATATAATGTTACGGTCACCGCTCAAATTTCACAGTTATCCTGTGACGACGAGACGAATGCGCGCCAGTTCAGAGACTTGCACTTAGAGGCGACACCGCGCTGGAAGCACCAGCGAGCGTCGCGCTTATCATCCCGCCTCACTAACACACATACACCCCTGACGAGGCGGGCCCCTTAAGAGGTAATCTTTAGCAGTGTTTGCTTTTGCCAGACAGGGACAGCTTTACTTTACACAATCTCTCTCGTGTTATTGGGTGTAAAAATTTGAAGCTGTTTAGCATATAAAAGAAACATTTAATTACATACATAACTTAGTTTGTAATTTTACTGTGTGTGTTTTTATTTCTCCTTTTTAAAAATGTCTAGTTGAAGCAACAAAAAAATGTTAATGCCTCACAAATTTAATATAGTTACAAGAAAAAATAACTACGTATCAACAACTTGCAGGGGCAAAATTCTGTAGGATTCTCTGCAGAAGGCGGGGGGGGGGGGGGGGGGGGGGGCCTTATATTTATCATTCTGGTTTTTCAGTTAGGATATTGCATGTGCAAGCAAACTCCATCAGAGAGGGGGCTTTTTGATTCAGGAGGGAAGGGGGGGGGGGGGGGGGGCTACCCACTATATCTACGCCCTTGTCAACTTGGATGATGATCCAAAATGAACTGGTACAACTTGTTTTCCATGATAGCCGAAGCTGGTGCTAACCTTATATGTTTGCGGCAAGGCTTGTAAAGTTGTGCGCCAAGTGTGGTGCAGCAGGACTCGTGGAAGTGTGCGCGTGTTCCAGTGGTGCTGAACGTGACTGCAGTTGCCCTGTGGGGCGTCCAGTTCTTCCAGAAGCTGCAGCACAACGTCATGTCCCAAGAGGACCGGGACAACCAGTGGTACTCCGAGCACATGGCTAGCCTCGGCTACTCCTTCTGGTGCGTGTCCGTTAGGGCCGCCGTCTCTTCACGTTTGTTGTCGATTTGGGCGGGAGAATCTGGAAGCGCCAAGGGCGACATTCGGCTCTACGCACAAGGCTGTGTGCAAGCGTGCAGTTGTTTTGGTCGTGATGTATACCCCTGTGTGATTTCAAGATGCTGCCCAATAATTGCATCGTTTGAAAGAGAGTAGCAAAATTCAATGCACACAGTTTCTGCATTTTTTTCCCCCTTCAATATTTGGTTTGAAGGTTTCATGATGCAACAATGTTAAAATGTCACATTTGGATTTTAAAAAAGATTAAGTTTTTAATGTTTTTTTTTTAACTGCAGTTTATAAGGCATATTTGTGGATGGCCTTTTATTAAATTAAAACTCTACATATGAGTACTTAAATCCACTGTTGAGGTAAAATTTTAGTGTTGGTGTCTCTTTGGAATGCAGCTCATTCATTTTAACTCCCACAAGGTGGCTGTTAAGAAGTTGTGGGTTTTTATTCAGAGTCTTAGAAGAGTGCAATGAACTTTGTGTATTACAGCCAATGTTGACTAAGTTGAGAAAATTGTTTGTAATGTTCTTCAGTCAAAGTGTTTTTTTGTGACTCCTTCAATTATAGATATGGTTTATCCACACACCTATTTTTTTAACTTCATGCAATTTTGTGATTCATGGATTTTTATATAATATCACATTTTCAATGCTTTGGTGCTATACTTGGGTTGATTGTTTCATGGAACTAACACATCTACCTAAGCAGGGCCACAACTAGAGTCTCTGGCACCCGGGGCATGAATGGATTCATGCGCCCCCCCCCCCCCCTCTTTTTTGCACATACCACACCAATAAAGCGGGGGGTCCGGGGGCCATCCCACGGAAAAATGGTGCTATTTAAGAATTTTCCATACCTACATGTAACAGTTTCTGTGCTACTGTACCTTCAATGCATGAACCCACTATGTCCATAAAGTAGTCCGTATAATCACTAGACTTGTTCATTAAATATGTTGAGACGTTATATTGTAAATCAGATTAGACATTCCTGGCATGCAAGTTAAAAAACTTTTTACCGGTTACCAGTTGTAGTAGGAATTACAATGCAAGCGATTTCGGCGCCCCCACAGCTTTGCGCCCGGGGCGTATGCCCCGCTTGCCCCCCCCCCCCCCCCCCTAGTTGCGGCCCTGTACCTAAGTTCTGTTACTGTAAAAGCATTAAAAAAGACTAGGTTTAGGTTGATAATTAGGGACATGATTTTATGGTGAAATGTGATAAAGCCGAAATAACACCGAAAAGCATGTTAATAAATTATTTAACACTGAAATTAAAGCTGATATATAAAAAATTTGTATTACAAAAAATTAATATTTTAATATATTAAACTCGATGAATCTAAATTATTTAGCATGTAGTTGATACCAAAATGTATGTACTAATATTCTAAATAGATTGCAAAAAAAATTGCCTTTTTTTATATTTAACTGTTATTAGTAACTAATTTTTACATTACACCATTGGCACATTTTCAAACGCACATATACTTGTTGATTTATTTTTATTGTTCCCAGACAGATTATTATGTTGTTAAAGTGCATACTGTATCAGTCAAAATACCATTTTTTTGGTGAAGTAAGTATCATTGAACAATTTGTTTAAAATTGAGCCATCTTTATTAATAAACAGAGCTCAGGAAAAATAAAAAAAATAAACACTGAAATATCTTGTTTGAAAACAATATTGGCCTAAAAATTAAACCATAAAACAGAACACTGTTTTTCCAGGTTTGTGGTGGCCGCAGTGGTAATGCTGACTGTGAACATCGTGGTCCTGTACGTCGGCGTCGCCAGGACGAGAGAGAAGAAAAGTCCAGAGCCCATGCTGGAAGAGAAGACTAATGGTGCCATCATGCTCTACTGACGAACCCTTTGCAGAAGACTTGCGCAGTGTGGCCGGGCGAGGCACGGGCTACCGACGGCCGGGAAACATTGCAGTCACTCACGTACCTTGTCGCGGGCATCGAAAAGCAAAATGCATCCACCTGCGTGTGCCTCGGAAATCATTCCGACAACCAGCGACCCTCATCCATCGTTTCCGTTTCATCATGTTGGCGAACGTCAAATGTGGGTGAAAGAAAGTCAAGTGATGTGTACTTCATTGTGGATGCTCCTAAACATCTCTCAGTTTTAGGTCCTGATCGAGTGAAGAAGTTTGTTATTGTAAATGGTGACCTTTAAGAGACAAGAAGCGTGTCAAACACAGATGGTACACAGAAAGCAATCATTTTGTGGAATGATCATCCCAGAACTGAGGAATTCACACACAGTCTTTAGGTACTATAACAAATCAAAAATCTATGGTCTCAATATGGCATAAGACAAAATTTGTGCCTGTTTTGAGCTGTACCTTCATTATACGTACTAAAAATATTATTTTAATAAACACTTTATTCAAGCTTTAACTTTATTCAAGCTCGTAAAGGTACAGTAAATATAATGTCTGCTAGTAAAGTATTATCAATACTTTGTTTATTCATTAATTACTTGAATGTTAATTGGTCTGTCCTGTATATAGCTATGTTTTTTTAACTCGTAGGTTGACTAAAATTATTTATTAGTACTGTAAGAGTAAAACTTGTAAATTATTCAGTTTGCTAAGACTAAAAAAATATTTTTGATTAAAATATTTTCACATTTATGTAAAAGAAAATTCCAATGTAAAGTGTAAATATGCTACAATACTTATTGCATTTATTTTGTACTTTAATAAACATATTATTTTTAAACAGATAGTAACTTAATGTGGGCATCTTCCTTGTTCCAGATAGCTGTTCGAGGTTAATTAAGGTTAATTAGCTGTCACAATTGGTTGTACACTTTTTATTTTGTGATATTTGAGCCATATTCATTACAGGGCATTCTGTCTAATTTAATGATTTTCGAGCATTTGTCATTAAGTTGACGTGTCTGAGGATGTTGGCCAGTCAAGGGGTTGACTAATCAAGGGTGTCAAATGGGAAATCTGGTACCGTAATAGAGAAATAAGATTGGAATATAAACACTGGAAAAGTATCAATACTTTTTTGGAATTGAGTAGTTTTCTCTCAATACAGATTATGTTGTACTTTGTATTTTTTTAATCAGTACTTTCACCCATGATCTATTGTGCAGTTATCAATATAGAACAATAATTTTAGATGTAATTAAATAATATATCTTTGTTATATATATTTTCAGTAAAATGAGTTTGAATTTATCCAAAATATGACTTGTTTTGGTCTGTTCCATAATTTTGCATTGCAACTTTATGTTTACAACAATTGAGCTATAAGTGAGTGAGCAAACATATTTATGATGCTTCGTTCCCTCACATTTATTATCTTATTGTGTTCAGTTCTTGTTTTTTTTATTATTATTATTATTATTCAATGTAGGGTTTTATGTACTCATTCTTTGATTCAAATTTTGGAAACAAGTAGTGTTATTTTTAATTTAATATGAATAAATCAAAATTAAGTAGGTATCAAAAGTAAAGTATGTCTCTTAAAGTTATCAATCCTTTTCATTCAATAATCTTATGACTAAAATAATTTTCTTTTGAAACTCATAAGTATAAATCAATACCTTTCATTCAATATGGCGTCCCAGGACAGAGCAGGATGACCGTGAACTGAAAGGCCTTTATCGAGATAAGAGTTGATCATTGTCCCGAAGGTGGCTACAAGGAGATGGAGGGAAGAAGTGTGGAAAGCAGAAAAAAAATATTAATCTGTAATTGTTTATTTTCCCAGGTTACTTTGGGAATATATACACAATATTTGGGGCATGATACCATGTAGCACATCATACACAAAAAAAGGAAATTATACTATCCTATATTTACAGAAATTGTTACGTTGATGAAATATGATGAGACACAACAATGCAATAGGCTGTTCAACTCTGCAATAGGCTGTTCGTCATCACCTCTAACTGCCATCTATTGATGGTAGTGGAACTTGGATTCCCCATGGATAACACCCTTCAAAGTGACTGGTTGGAATGTTTCTTCTTAGGCTCGCAGCAACATGGTGTCTGCACCGACTTTGAAGTTCTGCTCACCAAGACTGTTGGATGAACGTATGGGGGGCTCAAAGCTAGGCAGAGGAGGGAGAGAGGCAGTTAAATTCCACAAACTATTATATTACTGGACATTTTTTAATTTACTTCACTTTTTGAAATAAAAACAAATTGTTATGTATTATATTAATATGTATAAATCTAGTAATACTTATCAAGCTAATAACTATAATACTATAAAATGTAATACACATTTACATACACACAGAATAATATAAATAAATACAGTTATTACAAGTAAATATTTGTAAAAAAAGAAAGTGTCTGTGTCTGAGAGACATAGTCAAAATTAATTATTAAATTTGAAGATTAAACTAATCCTTAAATAAATCCGTTATTTTTGACTTGTAACTGAAGTTGTTCAACACATGCATGCACATACATACTGATCATAAATGTTAGACAAAGGTACTGTCTTTACGTCCTCCCTTATGCCCTTGGCAGTAGCCAAGACCTGGGTTCCAGGACCGTCTGCGGCGTGCCGCAGTACCAAAACGTTCCCTGCATCTGACTACTGTGGTCAGTGAAAGCCCTAAGTGTAGTGTAATCATGTGGTTTGAGACAAATTTAAATGGAAGAAAGACTGAGATGATATTAAAGCAGTGGCGAAGCCAGGATTTGTGTATGGGGGGTGTTAAGAAGCATTGCCCCCCTGTATTAAATGGGGGGGGGGGGGGGGGTCCTCCCCCGGGAAAATTTGGATTTTAAGGTGTAAAATAGTGCTATTTTAGCTGTTTTCGGTTCTTAAATTTAAATATTGTAGTGGTAAAAATTTTATTAATTTAATATGAAATTTGTTTGAGTGATGAATAAGATATTAATTAAAGATTTGGTGCTAAGGGGGACGGGGGGGGGGGGGGGGGTTGAACCCCTAAAACCCACCCCCTGGCTACGCCCCTGTATTAAAGTGTATATTGTTTATGTGTTTTTCAGCGTATGTTTAAAACAGACTGGTAGCACATCTTTAAAGTTATTGTGTTTGTGACGACTCTTCCATTCCACGTGCGCGGAAATGACACTACGGGGAGTCCTTGTGAGCAGTCCAGCCTGAGCCACCCTCAGGGTCTCAATTTACTGGGAGCTCCAGCAAATATCGTTCATCACTGATATTTAATGGCAATAGTTTAATTTGTTTTAATGTAACTTGTCAAGCAAACCATTGCAATTGTTTTTTTAGTGCGAGAGTTAATCCCCCTTCCTTTTTTATTTATTGTTCCTTGCACCATCAGGCACATGAGCAAGCTTCTTGTGTACATGACCGGCCAACTCCAGAGGAACTTAAGCAGTGGCGGATCCAGGATTTTGGTTTAGGAGGGGCTTGACCCAGCTGAGGCTAGGCTTTATCAAGGCAAACACTAAAACAATAGTGGACCCAGATGCTTTTGGAGGGGGTTTGAGCCCCTTAGCCCCCCCCCCCCCCCTCTGGATCCGCTACTGAACTTAAGTATCTGGCACACATACGCGCCAAACTCTCTTTTTGACTGCAATCAAGTGCTATGTGATTTCTAAATTCCTCTGTGTATTGTTCTGGATGTAGCCTTGCTGCCAAGAGCCTGGTGCAACAATAAAAAAACAGTAATATCGCCACTAGACTGTAAATTATATTTTCCGACGTGTTCAATCTATCATGCTTTCCTTGTCCTGTCCACGTCTGTGCAAGAGATGTGTGAAGGGGCGTGTCTATGGGTACAGCTCATGGAACAACTAATAGGTACCTATACAGACCTGCTTCCTGCTATTAGAGTCTCTCCCGAAATAGTCGGGTGTTCTGTGGTCACAGGGCCGAATGGTCTTCACTCTGCCTCCGTAGGGAGGCTGCTCACTGAGAGCTGGCACTGGGCAAAACCAAATATCACCAACCACTGAGTAACGTCGGTCACGTCTTCATACTTTCTGTGGGTACCAGCCAGCATCACCGTAAATGTGTACAATACAAAACGTTTAAAATTACTAATTCCCGTTAAAAATTGGTTTTCAAGTAACATTTATTTGTTGAACAAAAAAAAATGCAAAAATCTGTTCGGCTGGGTAATTCAATTTTAAGGGTGCGAACATTGAACCTGTCTGGATTTATCAAGTTCGCCACAAAGGTAGTAAGGGATGTATGCACGGTTGCAAGTACACAACTGCATACTTGAATTTGGACATGACCTATGATGTTATCTTTAAAAGATTTGTGCAATGGGAGTGCATGACTTGATTTAAGTTTTTGGACATACGCCATTGCTAAGAACTTTTTCTGTTGAAGAAAAACTAATAAATAAAATAAACAAATAAAAATACCCAAAAAAGACAATAAACACACAAAATTAAGCAAACAATTGCTGTTGTCAACAAGGATATGAACACCACAAAATATTCCGAAACAGGAATATGGTCAACAAACAAAGAAAAACAAAGAAAAATGTACTAAGAGAACGAAAAAACCCCCACAAATTATGACAACACAAAAATATTGAACCCAAAATAATTCAGCACAACAGTTGAAATGAGACAAAAACACGACAAAACGAAAAGACAAACAAACACAATAGTACAAATTATGATTTCACCACACAGCACTAGTGATGGGTCGTTCGTTAACGATTCGTTCAAAAAGAACGAATCTTTGAGAGAACGAAATCTTGCGATTCGTTCGCGATGTAAAGAACCGGCTCTTTGAGAGCCGGTACCTTGAAAGATTCGGTAGAACGAAAATGCGGAGAGAACGAGAGAACCAACCGGCTCTTTGAGAGCCGGTACCTTGAAAGATTCGGAAGAACGAAAACGCGGAGAGAACGAGATGAGAGAACCGGCCACGCGCCCGGTCTGATTCGTTCGTGAAATGATTCATGACGTCAGGAGTCTGAAGAATTAGTAATCACAGTGTGAGCATGTTCATAAGAGCAAACGATAACTGATCAAATAAAATAGGGTAACATGAAAAGTATCTATACCTGAAAATGTCAACTGTTAAGTTGTTGTTTTAAAATTGCGTTTTCACATTCACATACACAAATTTGGGGGAAAAAAAAACATGAATTAAAAATAACAGGGAAAGTAACTACAAATGTTCACACTTACCATTTAGGTGTTAATTAATGTACCTACTTCATTTTTCTCTCTTCATACTGAATCGCAGTAGTAGTATTCAATTTTTGTCTTTTTTTCTCTAAATGTGTTGGTCTACATGTAAACACTTTACTCTCTCTAGAGTGTAAATAGCCTGTATATTAATATTTGTAACTTAAAAAGTAATACAATATAAATAATCTTGTTTCATATACGCAACTGTGATTCACTGGCTACGAAAAGCAATGTTCAAGTACTAGCTATAATAGTGCGATTACAAATTAAAGTTAAGAAAGATCACTTTCGTACCTAACATTCTTAGATTTAATGCTCCCGTATTATATAGAATCACTGCATGAAGCATTTGCAGCGATCAACAGTCAATAATTTTATAACAGTCAGTATACAACTAGACGTTTGAAATTTCATTTACCCATGCAGAGTAGATAAAGATAACCACCCACGCGATCCAGCCTCCTCTCGTTATCAGGTCACGCGATAACGAGGGGAGGCTGGAAGCAAACACGTAGCCAATACTCTAAAGGATGAACGAGTTACGTCACCTGATAAAAGAGCCAGATCCTATTCACAGAAAAGAACGAAATGACCGAGATGAACGAATCTTTCACGGAACTGATCCGAAAGTACCGGTTCGGTCAAAAGAACCGTTCTGCCCATCACTACACAGCACAGGGATGGAGCTGATTCAGTCCTGTAACAAGGAGGAAATAAAACAAGATGTCGGAACTTCCTGGGCAGTAGTCGGAGCCTGAGTCCCAGTCCTGTCCGCATTGCACCGTAGCTCCGGAACTCGCCTGTCCAGACTGCTGACGTCACTAGCCACCTTGCATGTAGTGTGTTTTATGTTTTGAGTTTGAGACATTTAACATGGAATAAAGATGATCATCATTGAATAGTAAATTGTATTTTTTTAGAAAGTAAATAAACGAAAAATATAAAATATAACCATTTCTGTTAAGTCTTAAGTCATCATATGGTTCGCACACGACCCGTCAAAATTCACACACGACAATCATAAACCATTCCACTAGTTTACATAGAGTCATATGGTAAGTACACGACTAAGTCTTAAGTCTTGATTCTAAGACTCAAGGGAAGCGACCAATCACAACAAACCGGAACCTTTCAACTGGAAGTTTATGTCTTATTATTGGACCGAGCGAGGCAGTATTTTGGGTTAGAATTCGTATATTTGTCATTTGTAATCATCATCCATTTCGAAAAATAGTTATCCCATTTGTCAATAACCTATTTCAAACCTGCTTCTCCGTTTCGAACAATGGCCGACAATGTGTTTTGTGCTGTGATTGGTTAGAATTAACGACTTCTATGTCAATCATAAACTGGAAAATGTAGTTTTGACTTAATCGTGTGCTCGATGTTAAGTTATAATTCTTAAGGAAATCAATCGTAAACCCAGCTTAAGTCTTAACGAAAAATATAAAATATAGCCATTTCTGTTAAGTCTTAAGTCATCATATGGTTCGCACACGACCCGTCAAAATTCACACACGACAATCATAAACTATTCCACTAGTTTACATAGAGTCATATGGTAAGTATCCGACTAAGTCTTAAGTCTTAATTCTTAATTTTCAATCGTAAACCCACCTTAAACCCACCTTTAATATTGGCCTGTGATATGATAAATGAGATACTGAAGGCGTAATATCAAAATAAATGGTTTTTGGTGGATGTAGAATCTGTATTGCCCAGTGTTGTGAGTAATGTAAGTACTCTATGCCGTCAGCCACGGTCTCGTGTTCGAGATCGGGCGCAGGTCCTAGCGGGGTGGCTGGCTTTCTTAGCGTTTTCTGCTCCGGGAGGGCGCCAGGCTAGCTCGGTGTCTAACCGTGTGATGGTCGTGGGTTCGTTGCCCCAGCGTGGTCCGCTAGAACCGTCGGCGGTGGTGAAATTTGTTTCCTGATTGGGTTGGGTTGTTTAAATTAATTTACATACACTGTTTTGGTTGTTCTACGGGTTGCACGTCGCGCACGGGGGGTGCGGGGTGGACTTTTTATTGTTCACGATTGACACTGGTTCATTAGATTGGGCGCGAGGTTTACTCGGCGGTACATGACTGCCAATGGGGCGTCGGAACACGTAGAAGTTTTGATTACACTATGATTACAATTACACTTGATAAAACGGCACTCTGTGGTGCTTTTAAGTACACGACTACATTGCACACGTTATCTGAGAGGGGCACCTGCGTGCCTCTACGTGCGTTTACTTAAGTCCTCACGCCAGTTGCAGTCGAGGGAGATGAGCGTTAAATTAGCATCGGCTAATTTCGTAATCTGTAATTGGCGACGCGCGGGCCCACCTGTGTGGACCGCGGCTCGCTACTAAATTAAAACACGTTTACTCTTGAAGGTAGCCTGTGCCTGTGCACTAGGCGATTAAATAAAGTTCTGGGGTGGCGAGAGACGGCCCGTACCGAATACTGCACGGCCACACGTAATGCTTTGTGTGGGGCGTGTTAAATTGATGCGGCTGGGTTAGGCCCTACACCGGAAAAAGGACCGGGCGCGCACGGGGAGTATTAAAAAGAGGTTTTGGTGGTGACTATAATTACCAGATGGACGTTCGGTGAAACAAAGAGATGCTGGCTCCCCGTGGGACGTGCGTCCGTCCCGGTCCGCGAGTCGCGCTGTACTCCCGTGCAGCCCTGGCACGAGGGGAGGGGTAAGCTCCCTGTCGCGCCAGAGTTTCTAAAGTTCCGTTATTCATAAAAATCTATATAATTAATTAAATTTAAGTGGCTCTAAATTCACATAATAAAACATAATGATTAATCTAATATCTATATATGTTATAGAAATGACATTTAATAAGTTGACGCCGTCCCCGTTGCCTAATCTGAATTTACGTAAATTTAAGCTGGTAGGTTAATTTTGAATCTCAAGGGGGGGTTCCTGGCCTCGTGGCGGTAGGCAGGGATGCGGCGACAAAGGACTCCCCGGGCTGTTATGGCCTCCCAGGACGCCTTATTAATGAAACACACGAATTCTTTTGGTGATTTATTACGTAGCACACTCTACAGGTCACACGTTCACGTGACTGGCCGCTTCACCGTCGACCTAAGCTCCGCGCACCTGAACCTGCTAGGGTCTCTGCGAGAGTACACGGACGTGGCGTGACGTGTGTGGACGATCGGTCCCGCAAATTAATTAAGGAAACACATGACACTAGATTACTGTGGTTAGTCCGCACAGGAGAATGATTTGCTTATTAAAACACGTTACACTGAATTACTGCGATTAGTCCCACACAGGAGAATGATTTACTTATTAAAACACGTTACACTGAATTACTGCGATTAGTCCCGCACAGGAGAATATGCATGCGCGGATAGTCCGCGGGGTGGCTGGGCCACGTTAAGCTGGGCACGGACACGGTGGAATCGGGAGCGATATCACACACGTGGCCGTGGCACGCCCCAGGTGAATACTCGTCCGAAAGTTCTGGTCGCGTTCGGCGCAGTGCCGCCCTGCGTGGGCAAAGAACTATGTCCCGTGGTGGGACGTTAAAGCGTGAGGCGCAGGTGCCACGACAGGTCACCTAATTGCTTACGTAAAATATAAAAATCCCTGATGGGATACACATATTATTAAAAGACCGCGCGTGGTTGCTAACGGCCGATTTGGGCCGACCGGGGAGCTGATATAAAACGTTTGGACTATAATTACCTATTGCAGTTATATGGTGTTGGCGCGAAAATTGAAGGCTCCCCGTGCGTGGGCTGCCGGCCCGGGCGAGTGCTGGATGGCGACTGACTAACCTCCCTGGCCGCCGGAGCCAGGGAGGGGGTAAATTCCGCGGGAAAACTGCGGAGCGCGGGAAGATGACTTCGGCCAGTTTTGTGAATTATACCCTTTTAACATATGATCATTTAATTAACATTAATTATTGAATGGTTTAGATTTCTTAGATTTTGTTTATATTATAAAATGCATGAGAAACAATACCCTTGCGCAGTGCCACACCCGGCCGGGCGCTTTGCACACGTAGGAGGCCGTGACTGACGTCACGCCGTTCGGGGCACTGCACTACGTTGCGCGCGCGGGCGCGTTCGGGGCGCGGCACTTATCAGGTGTTGAGGACACATAACGGCCTGTGCTCTCAGAGGGAGCACTGACGGCGGCGTCAAAGTTTGTCTAAAATAAGTTTGAATATTAGAGTCAAGCTGGAGACTGTCTGTTTCTTGAAAACTACTCCAGTGGCGAACGATAATGCTAATTTGGGGTGGTTTGAATTACGTCACACGTTTCCCTACTGAAATTAGGCTGAAGGTCGCAAGGGTTGCACTCACAGCTGTTTTAGCGGAAAACTACACGTGAGTGAGCCGGGCACTCCTACGTCGCACTTTATTAATTAGGGACTTTTGATTGTTTTTGATTACGTTATTATTGCATGGGGAATTTTGTAGGCACGGTGAGTGCACGCATGCGTAATTAGAAATGGTTCGCTATTCTCTACCTTGGGGCTGCGGTCCGCTCACTTGACTCGGGTGGGCCATGGCTAGGGGTGCTTTCCATTAGCGGAGCCGAGTACTGGCGGGTGCAGGTCGGGCATTGGGGTGGCCTTCGGCCGTACGATGTCATCTATACACACTCACACGAATCACCGCGCTATCACGCCTGAGTCGTGAGCTACACTGAACAGAATTGTTTTCGGACATATGGCATATTTCCATTATGGACAACTTGATTTTTACAGTTTTGTGGGACCTAAATATTTTCATTCGTTTAATTTTCCTTATTTTATAAACTGCTTGAAATTAATAAGGACTGTATGGAGTTAGGAATCGTCGGGAATTGGTTTTGTGAGGTACCTAGTCTCTTTTTAACCTTGACATCACCATGGTGTTCCGCCCCAAACATTTCGGTGTTTAATAATGTTAGATGATGGTTAATATTTATAACTTGGAATTTCCGTTGTTAGAAACATTCACTTTCAAATAACAATTTTTAAAAACTGTTTCTACAATGAACGCACTATATTTCATTCAATGTGTTGGGTTTCTCACCAATATAGCGCAACTATTAGCTTGATGGGCTACCCCCTGAATGATAGTGATATATAAAATACAAATTAATATGACTAGTGATGATTTATATTCGATCTTTGCAGTATTACTTGATCAGTAGTTATATCGAGCATATTATGATATGATCGAAGGTCGTTACACAAGATTTTTCGGTGTGTACAGGCCTATGTTATGGTCTTTGAAGATATCTTAAAGTTTTGACCTCTGCTTAAAAAATATGATAAACTATAATAACTTGATGAATACTATTTTAATTAATAAGATGGCTTTTTATATCCTATTTCTATCCTTTAAATGTTAATAAATAGTTTCATAGACCTTCCTTTAATATAAATTATAATCAAGCTTTAATATCTTTTATTTGTTAAATTTATAAATTATTGGCTTCAATAATATAAATAAAATACCAACAAAAGAATTTGAACATTTAAATACTTTTGCTTTTTAGGGAAAAAAATTGTTGTGGAAAAAAAATGTTTCCGTCGATAAAATATTATTTGGTTTTATCTATGCTTTAACCCACGTGGGTTAGGTTGTTTACTTTGGACAGTAGTATTGTAATAAATATGGTTTTCGCTGATGACAAGTTATTTCCGCGTGGTGGAAATGAAACGTCGACTCATACAAACCTACGGAGGAATAGTACCTTTCAGGTGATAATTTGTAGTAGTTCTAAAGAAGAACTTTTTTTCCAAAAGAAAATAATTTTTTTTTTATGTTCTGGACTAGCATGATTATGATTTGCAGCTGCAGGTATATTCGAAGTTCATGCAGAAATGATACTTTTGACAAGGTCACAGCACAGGTGTTGAGTTCAAGTCCTGGACTGGCACATAATACCACGTTGGTTTCAGGTGACTTGGTTATAAACCAAAGCAGCAAATTAAGGGAGCTGTGTGATAGCCTCAAACACATGTTCAAGTTGTCTGTGTTAACTAGCCCCAAACACATGTTCAAGTTGTCTGTGTTAACTAGCCCCATTATATTTGTTTTATAGAGTTTTTACCTACCATTAGCGGTGTTTAGTGTCATTCTGGTCATTTGTTGACCAATGCCTGTCTCATGGTCTCATTCACTCACGTGCTTTATGACTGAGCAGAAGTCAGCTCTATCCGGCCGTCCGGGATAGATTGGGGCAACAACAGCATAAGTCATTCATCACGAATGCGGCAATTTCCAACCAATTTTTAATATTTTTCTGAGAGAGCTTTATGCGCAGCGTCCGTGAAGGTACAGGATTGCAAGTGACCGTGCTGCTGTTGCACCGAAGTACTCACTTGTCTCAGCAACCTTTGATCCACGCATCTTGAGACAGCGACCCATCGTACATTCCCCTGAATGTTTATCACACAAACACAGCATCGCAGTTGTTTGGATAGCAACTCCCGGGCACTGCATCAGAATATTTTGCCGCAGCGACGTGAGGTCAAATTAGTAGCTGGTGGCATAGTCTACGGTCTTTTAGTTTTAAAATATTTTTTCCAGTGCATCTTCAAATTGAGGTTAACAGTTGTTGGTTGCATGATTCAGTTTAGTGTTGTCATTAAGCACACTTTTCTCAAAATATTCAATTTGTTCTGTGTTAGTAGGTATTTTATTCTTTGTCATTATGTAAGAAGGTCCCGGAAACCCTTTGTGCAAAAATAATATTTTACAGTGTTCTCTTCTATGTCAGCTAAAAATGTGTTTTGTTCTAGTTATTCTCAAGGAAGCCCGCAACAACAATCAAGCGGAAACGTGGCGGCAAGAAAAAAAAGAAGCGAGGCAACACATTTGTCCCAGATGAGGAGCGTGTTAAGAATTTAAGCTACAAGGTGAGTCTGCTAACATTGCCTGTTTAGAAGTAAGCCTGTGTAACTTATCCATGAGTTCTGTTAGTTAGTTTGTTTTTTTCTTCCTTTAAGTTTGGATCATCTGGCACTGTCATGATGAGAAAAAAAGTGTTTAAGTATCAATATTTTCCAACTCTTTGAGGTTTTTAAAACAGGATATTTTTATGGATTTTTTTTTTAACTTTGTCCTTTTTATTAATAAAGATAACATTAAATATAAATGTGCGAAAGTGTAATTTTTACAGTTAAGTAGAGAACAATGGTTTCGTTGAATATTCTCCCCTGATGAAATGTAAGTGTGTATAGGTATTTGAATATGGTTTAGGATTATGCGGATGGTAGAATTTGTAATTTTGGTTGTCAAAGACAGATAAGGTTAATTAGCTAGCAGGTAGATAGGACACTAGTGTTCTCACGAGATTGTGGCTCTGTTTGCTCTGAGAGCGAGGTGCGAGGTGTGGTGCCAGCTCGAGTGTCGTGTTTCCTTCCAGGCTCTGGTGGAAGGAATGGTCATCCTGGGCCGCGTGCGCAGAGTGGACCCCACCTGCCTGTCGGTCTCGCTGCCCGGCCACATCTGCGGCCGGCTGTCTCTCGACGATGTCTCCAAGCCCTATTCTAAAGCCTTGCAAGAACTGGCTCGGAACACAGCCTCTGCCGAGGTGCAGGTGCGCTCACTCTTTTGCTTCCGAGAAACCCGTTTTTTTTTTTTTCACTCTCTGGTAGGACACCTTATTTGAGCAAATAATCTTTAAAATCAGCAGAGCTAGTCCTACCATGAGGGTGAATAAATATCGTCGCTTAAGAAACCACCGTCTATGTGACAAAAAATTAAATTTTTCAGGAGAGCTTAATAACTTTATGCGCCATGCTGGAACTATGTGGCAGACGGTGTCAGGAAAAAAATAAACCATAGTGCGTTCTGTTCGATTTTCGGCAAATTCTATTTTTGTGTGAGAAGACGCTAAATTCCTCAGTTTCCACGGAGAAACAAAAAAAAATAACTAAAATAAACGCCATTTAGGCGGTGTTTTTTTTCCTTAAGCGATGGTATGTATACTGTGATTGTATGACATTAATAGAGGTTTTGACGTGTTATAAATGTAAATCGAAACAGTTTTTTTCTCTCCCCCTTTTAAGTTTGGATCATCTGGAATTGTGATGAGTAAAATGTGGTCGGACAATTTTTTTTTGTAAAAAAAAAAAAAGCTGTAATGGAACTTATTTATTAGTTTGCTTCCAAATGCAGGAAATCATCACTATCAGAAATATTTATTTTAAGATTGAATGAATTTGTTGGATGTAAGAGCTGAGCTGGTGAAGTCGCAGAAGAGGTGCATGTTGGAATGGAGTGTGTCCGTGCGCAGGAAGTGTGCTACCCGCTGGAGCGGATGTTCCAAGCGGGCCAGCCGCTGGTGGTGCGGGTGGAGGCGCTGGGGCCCGCCGGGAACGACGTCCGGCTGACCGCGGACCCCGGCCGGGTGCAGGGCCACTGGACCCGCGGCATGCTGCAGGCGGGCGTGGTGCTGGTGGCGGCCGTGCGCAGCGTCGAGGAGCACGTCTACGTCATGGACGTGGGGCTGTCTGCCGCCCGGGCGTTCCTCAAGAGGCAGTCCGTGCGTGGGCATGAGCGGGCGTGGGCCGCGAGCCAGCCCCTCGGTGAGCCGTGCTCCTCGTTCGACCGGGCCTCTCGCGGGCCGGGGGGGCTATAGTACACTCGGGGAGAGAGTCAACCGATGACCCCTTGCTATCCGAGGCCAAACTCAGCGTTTGCCACCCTGTTGACAGCTGTGTGCACTACCAGACTCAATAGTCTGCAAAGAAAATTAACTCTCAGGAGGTGATCAGTCTTTTCATCGTACCTAAAATTGTTGCACTTGTTTAGAGGAATAAAAGAAGGAATTTTCTGGTTACATATACAGTTTGTAGGAAAATATATTTTTATCATATTAATGATTTTTTTGTAATCAACAAAATATTTTTGGTTATAATTAATGTGTAGCTACATGTCATGGCGTTCTTGTTTATATGGCAAATTTCAAGACAGTCACTCAATTTTTTGACGTGACAACGTCTAATAAATCAATGAACGCCGGCTGCACGCATGAAAAAGTGTCCCACTACGGATATCCCACTACGGATGTGTCCTATTTGCTCATTGTACGCATGCGTGGCATCTCTCTTCATGCTCATTGTACGCATGCGTGGCATCTCTCTTCCACTCGATTGGAACAACCATCGATTTGACTTTTCAATAATATTTTCGTCGTTTGAATTATTAATATTATGTAATTTAATGATTGTCCGCCGATTTTCAGCACAATCGGTACGGTTATTTAAAAGTAATGTTGAATATTCAAATACGTTTTGAACCAACAATGGTGTTTGATTTGATTTGATTTGATTTTGATTTTGATTTGTTACATGCCACACCAACAGCACAAGGCTCCAACGGTGGGCACAACATGTAAGACATGTAAAAAAAAACAAATACAGTAACAGAACAAAAATAAGAACAAAACAATAAATTATAAGAACAACAAATAGTAGGACAAAAACAGACAAGACAACATAACATACAAATATCCATATGAGTGCTTAACTTCTGAAAAGTACTTTAAATAACAAAAATGTTTCATGAGAGTAATAAATGTATAAGTACAGAACATATAATATTATGTGGATAAATACAGTTGGTATCCTTAGATTAATACATCTGGTATTAAATAATTTAGGTAATAACATTAGAGCATAAAGATAATTAATCTTTGGATGCCGAAAGAATAATTTTTTTAACAAGTTTTTTCTCTCTGGTAGGTTGTAAGTGATTAACATACATATTAAAATTGTTAAAAAGTCTATATATAATATCATTTGTATTTAAAAGTGTGCACAAAAAAGGTGGGTTACGGCTATTAAAAGAAGGAATTTTAATGCCAGTAACATCAAATATATGAGGACATATAAGATTACCATAATAACAGTGGAAGACAAAAATGGCATCTAAGATCTTTCTTCTAGTTGATAATGAACCAAGGAGGGAATTTAAATCTATGTTATTGATGGTATTTAATTTTTTGTTAATATAGTCAGATACTTTAGATTGAATCCTGTCAAGCTTTTCAATATCAGTGTTATTGATGCTCTTCCATATAATAGAACCATATTCAAGTTTTGATCTTATTAGAGCTGTTTAGAGGGAGAGAATAGAGTCAATATTGGAGGTGTTAAAGGTGATAAATTTAATTAGACCAAGTATTTTGTTAGATACCGAGATAATGTTTTCAATGTGAAGATGAAAAAATAGTTTTTGATCCAGTAAAATTCCTAGGTCTTTGACATGTTGAGATTTTTTAATAGGTGAGTTATCAAGTTTGTATTCATATTGCAATGGGTGTTGTACAGTTACACATAGTAATTCAAATTACACCAGGGATCTTTTGCACAATGTTTTAAAAAATATTGTAACACATTATAAATAAGTTAGGTGTATTTGGGATGCGTATTTATTATAAAATCGTGTTATAAAAACGAAATAATATTCCTCTACCGTGAACAAAATGATTATAAAGTTTATATACCATCTGAAACTATCAGATTTCAAGCATGGCCTCGTGGCCTGGCGGTCAGCACCGCTAACTTTCAGTCCAAAGGTTGTCTGTTCGAACCCTGGCAGCTGCGAAATTTTTTTTTGTACTTGTTAAAATAAATACGGCGCACACAACATTTCAAAAGTAATAAATATATTTGAATTAATGAATGCAAATAGAAGTAAATTTATTAATTAAATTATATATTTCATTTCACTCCTTTATATCCATATAAAATAGTGACAATTCAAATAAAAATGATTCAAATTTATTCATAAAAGTATGCAGAGGTAGATTTTATCATACAAAAGATAGAAAAATTAAAAAAAATTTCTTCCTCAAAGAATATAATATTTTTAATGCCTAACTGGTTTGGTTGCAAAAACCTATTACGGCTCAGTCTCAGGCCGAATATGATATTTCCTTTTCTTCTGGATCAATCATTTCATCAATGTTTTGTTATGACGTCACGTTAAACTATCGTCCGTAAACCGACTTTACAGACAACAATTTTTTATTTATTGTTTCGATAGATACACAGCAAAAAGTATTAATGTTCTGGTTTTAAAGATGCAGGTTCACCCTGCTTTAAAGCACAGTGAAAACAGCGAGGAATATTTTTTTTATGTTGTGTGAGTTCTAGGTCATGTCCCGCCCAGGGCGGTGTAGAGTTGTGCTAGTCCATGCGACTTGTAGCAGCGTAACATGGGGTGTTCCTCAAGTGTTTGCTAACATTTTTTTCTGAAAGAGTCTTCTAGTGAGTCATGTACAGTGCTGTCAAGTATTATGGATTTCCCATAATTAATACTTATTTGGACTTCAAGTCGCAGGATTATGTTTTGGTATTTATTTATTTATGGGAACATAATCATCAAATGACACATCAGAAATATAGTGTATCTGTCATAATTTTGTATGATAAATCTTGCACATATGGCCAGTTGTCTGTCAGCTGAATACGTTGTATGATAAGTTCGATGGAATCTGTTTTAGTTACAGCTTATTATGTGTGTTATAAAAGCAATTTTACCCTCAGTGAGATTCAAGAATCCATACATGCAATGCTTGGGTTATCAGATTTAAATTATAAGGAAGACATTTGGGAAAGAAATTAAAATGTGTTAGTTATTTTGTATGTAAAGTCTAGAATTTAGCATTAACTTAACCACATTTTCTTTACTTGTGTTTCGAAGAATGCGTAAATATGATTACTGATGGGTTTGTCTGGAGGTTGGCATCACCGGTCACGTATGTAATGTCACTAATGTATTTTCCGAAGGTGTGGGCCAGGTGCTACGCTGCATCATCGTGAAGGCCGAGGTGGAGTCGACGTCCGTCACGATAGAACTGTCCGCAGACCCTCGGCTTGTGAACGCAACTGTACCGACGGATTCTTTAGCGCTGGATTCGTTGATTCCAGGCACGCGCTGCGAGGTCGCTGTGACAAAGGTGATTGCATTCTCGAATTACACATCTTAGCTCTCGATATACAGCATTTAGTATGAGTAATTTTAGAAAATGAAACGGAAATGCTAGACATCGGTGCTGCATCTGCACAGAAATATCAGAAAACTCGAAAAAGATGGCGGACACACGTGTAACAACATAAACCCGTTTATTGTCGCTTTGGTAAATGTAAGACTACATACCAAACGTATTGGTGTGCCAAATGAAACTTTATGATCGGTAGTGTAACTACCCGGTAATATATTTGGTAAACTAATAAAGTAGTCATAGTAAAATGTAGTCCCAAGTTTTAAATGACCTAAAAATATCTCATTTAAAAATGATTATAATACATATTATCCTTATTGTTTCTCAACGATTTTAGTAGCGTGGTGGTAAGGTGTGTGCTTTTTAAGCATGAGATCCGTGGTTTAAATCTTGTCGAATGAATTTTTGTTTTAACTTTTTAATAACAATATAATATTATATAATAATGTTGAATCAGCTCATTAAGGTAAAGGTTTGTAGGAAGTATTTACAGACTGATTTCAATAATTTAAGCAACAGCAAATAAACAAACATATACTTAGTGTTATGTGTATTAAAATGTTTCAGGTTAATGATTTAGAGTGAATAATTTATAGTATTACCTTTTTATGAATTTTAACAAGACAGGCAGTATTTTAATAAATTCTTTGTCGAAAACCAAGTCCAAATCTGGGATTTATTGGACTGCAAGATATAATTTGAAAAAAATACTAGAAAGATAGCGCTAAGTTCGTAAATTCATTAGAGAACCAACAATATGTGTTAAATATCTTTGACGCCATGTACGTACCAACACAATTAACCTAGCTAATAAATTAAAGGTATTTCTTTAAGTTGTTTTTATATTTTGTTGTGATTATTTAAGTTTAACAAAATGTATTCCAGTTAGACTTTAAAAGGGGAAAAATATTTGTAGTTTTTCCCTAAAATGAGTACTTTTCATATATTTATCACGCTCAGCATTGTTTTAAAGAATTCTCTGTTTAATTTAGTGTGCAAGTTTTGTATTATAACTTTATAAGTTTATTTGCAACATGAGAACACATGAATTTGCTCGTTACTGAGGTCAGATGTCACACATCTCTGGCGAGAACTGAAAGGCTTGCTCACAATTTTTTTTGTCCATTATCGAGGTTTCTTATGACATACGGTGGAACCAGCAATGGTTTTTGTCCGCAAAACATCTTAAATCAGTAAATGTTCGACTCACATTCAAGCGGACCCGTGTTCAAATTTTTATCCCGGCTGTCCTGAGTTCTGTTTCCCATGATCTCCGGAAGTCACGCGAGGTGAATCCTGGAACAGGTGCTTGCTACAGACTATAGCCAATTCCTTCCTTGAGTTCCTCTGAATTGTGTTTGTTTGGTCCAGCCCTGGTGCTTTCATTATGTCAGGGGTAAAATAAAAAAAAAATAAAAAAAAAATGTTTTGTGAATTGCGTGAGTATATCGTACCAATATGTATTAGAAAAGTTTATATAGTGTATATTGATATTTGCTAACTCTCTATCATGGTCAGATGATGTCAAAGCAAACTGTAATTTTAGGAGGACAAAGTTGGCTTCCAAAAAGGTTTGAACTTCTAAGCTCTGACCTCTGCTATGTCAGTACATACTGAGAGAGGTGTGTAAATATTAAAAAAAAAATAATAATAATTGCTGATACTAGCCTCAATAACTGTCATGTTTATTGAAGAATGTTAACATAAATTGTTATAATACCCTGTGATGATTTTTTTTTTCCCCCTTTTAATCCACTAAATGTTTTAACAGTGTTGCCAGCCAGGTTCAATAAGTTTTTCAAGGTACTTAGTAATATAGACTTATTTATAGTGACATTTCCTTTAAAGGGTAAAAAATTATGTGTGTGTGTAAACAGGTAATGCTGGAAAAAGTAAAGCATTTTTCAGCCGGGTAACTTAGCATTATCCAGAATTTTAGGGTAAAGTCCGACTAATCTCTGAAATAAATTTGAATCTGGCTATTATTTGTGTACATCTTAAGTTTACCCAATGCTGGCTAGGTAATGTTATAGCATAAGTGTTATGCCATTTTTGGGTAAGTCAGGTTAGGTTAGTTAGTTAAAGTATCAATGAAACTAAAGTAATAAATAATTTTTTTTTCTAACGTTACCCAGTCAGCATTGGGTAGACCTAGGTGTATCCGGGCAAATGTCGAATTCAATTTTATTTCAGTTATCATTCGAATTCGAACTTTACCCAACAAACTTGGATAATGCTAAGTTAACCCAGGTAAACCTAGTTTTACTTCTTCTAGCATTAGCCATAACTAGAGACCGGAAAAATCCGCGAATTCAATTCGCGATAGGCTAATATGCAAATAGTTATACCCCAGTGCTGCCTCTGCTATTGGCTCACAACTCACCTGGATGACTCCGGGCCAGTGAGAAACACCCAACCAAAGCTTTATTGAATTACAGGCTGCTCTTTTGGGACACCTCACAAGACAGCAGCCAATGAGTGGGTGGCATTTGACAGAGTGTACGTTAGAACTATGGAGTTCATCCTGCAGGTCATTGAACCCGCAAATTTTTCCGGTCCCTACCCATAACATGTGTATAGGTCCAGTGCTAAAATTTTTTAAAATTGATAGTGCAGGCAGTTTTGTTAAGTGGGGATTCTCCGTGGATGAGCCCGTGAGGCTCCACCGGGTGGCTGTACCGGCGCAAGGAGAGGGGGTGTGTGTGTCCAGGTGCTGCGCGAGGGGCTGGAGGTGAGGGTGACGGACGGCGTGACGGGTCACGTGCACCGGGACCACCTGCTGGACCCAGCGGCCGGCCTGGACGGCTACGACGAGGGGCAGGAGTACCCCGCCACGCTGCTGTACGTGGTGCCCACCGTGGGCATGCCCTACCTGTCGCTGCTGCCCGGCGCGTGCCCCTCGCGGCCGGCCGAGCTGCCCCTCGAGCTGCTGCCCGTCGGGACCACGGTGGACGGCTGCGCGGTGAGGACCCTCCTCCGTCCAGCTGTCGTTCTGTGCTGTTCGGGAAGTGCAGATGAGTGAGTGAGTGAGTTGAGTGAGTGAAAGAGTGAGTTGAGTGAGTGAGTGAGTGAGTTGAGTGAGTGAGTGAAAGAGTGAGTGAGTGAGTCAGTCACACATCGGTGTGTGCATGCGTGGGTGGATGGATGTGTGTGTGTGTGTATGTATATTTTAATTCGATAAGAATTATAAAATAACCATGCATATGCTGTATTTATATTGAGCATTCATTAAAGCATGGAGTGCGCCTTCTTTTTATTTATTTAAAAAAAAAAAACTCTGTTCAAGAAAAACATATACACAACATAAAAAAAATTAAACATTTTTTTTTAATGAGAAAATCTTAGGCTACCAGTGTTTCTAAGCTTTGCAACAAATGTGAAGCTTCACATCGGACATGAGGCTTTGCATCAGAAGCGAAGTTTCAAATAACACGAATAGCAAATTTCCTGGCAAAGTATAGTCTAATATTAAAAAGACCTTCGATTGATTCGCTTAGTTGGAGATTAGCACGGGCCTATTAAAAATAAGGTTTTTTTTTTTTTTTCGTCTTGCAGCTTTGCAAAGAGGCTTAGACAGGTCCTCTCACATTGCAGTGGGTGCAAGCTCCACGCCGGTGAGTTCAGGAGTTAACAGTTGAATGACGCTCCGATGGTTGAAGCTCAGTCGAAGCGTGACTCGCAGGTGATCAGCGCGGACGGGCGAGGGATCGTGCTGCGGCTCGGGGACAAAGCGCGCGGTCTCCGAGGATACGTGTCTCGCCAGCGCGCTCTGGGAGCAGACGACACGGACCCAGCGCGGACATGGGCGAGGGAGCTGGGCTCGAAGTTCGCCGTCGGCACGCTCCACCGCTGTCGCGTCCTCGACTACGACTACATGGACCAGGTGTACATTTGCTCCACAGAAAGGTACACGTTCAGTCGCCCGTTTCTATAAACTACCTACAGTAGAGTCCCGCTAATCCGAACTAATTGGGATCGAACCCTGTTCGGATTAGGCGGAATTTTCTTATATAATGCCATTTATGGTCTTTATGAGGTGTGGGCTATTTAACATCTGATGTGTCAAATATTAAAGATCAGACACAAAACACACCTTTATTATTTAGCGTATTTAGCATAATATAAATAATTAAATATTTAAGTACTATGTACGTAATCATATTTTTTTTCTTTTTAGTTGAAGGAGAAATAGATTAATCATAATTTTCTTATGTACATAATAATAAACGTATGACATTACTTGAAAAAGAACTTGTTTTTCTTTGCTTTTCAAGGTTCATAATTGTTATAAAAATATTTCTTTTTTCGTCCTAGCCCTGTTTGGATTAGCGGGGTTCGAATTAGCAGGACTCTACTGTACTTACTTTTTTAAAAAAAAATTAATTTTCAGTATTAATTTAACTTGCCTTTTAACTTATGCTGTTTTCTAGGCTTGTGTGAAAATTTGCATTGGAAATATCAATTCAAAGCTGATAATTAATTTTTTTGTATTCAATTTTATTTCTATAACATACACTTACAAAAAAATAAATCTTTGTATGTGTTGTAAGTTTAGTGAAGCTGTAGCATATCACCATGTTTGCAGGCTACAACCACAGTAAATAATTCATATAAATTTGTAAACATAATTCTTTTTCAGTTGTGTTTTTGTATTTATAATCTTTTTACATGAAAACATCTGTTTCAGTGGCACAAATCCATGTACATGTATTTTTTTTAAATATGATTTTTTAACTATTATAAAATTGTTTGAAAAAATTTTTTTCCCACTTTTGCTTTACATTTTTTAGGATATTTGAATTTGTTTTGAATCTGAAATCTGGTATTCACACAGGCCTATATTCTATTTTTTTTAATCAGTCTTATCTTTGCTCATAACTAAATTCACAAAAGAAACACTAAAAAAACCCATTCAAAGTTTCCACCATAGGATTACTTTTAATGTTAATTAAAAATTTTTATACTGTATTAAATTTTATTTTTTCATTTTAATATTTCAATGTATTTTAACTGTTATAGTTCTAGTTCTTATTCTGAACTGCTTTCAGTGACTACTGATTTGAATATTACACATATGTACAAATCTTAATTATACCTAATATTTAATATATATGGAACTGCATTCCCTAAAGTGACTTAATATTTATCAATACTCACTGCTGAAGGGGAAAAACGATCAGAACTACCTAGTTAAGAATAATTATCGTTCTTCAATTCGGAAGTGATCCCGATAGCAGAATTAACTACAAAATGTGTGTTTTCCGAATCTTTCAGTAATGTATTGGAAGCGCAGTTTATCCACCCGTCCAGCGTGGCGGCCGGCCAGCACGTGTGGTGTGAGGTGGCCAGTCTCGGGCCTACGTTTGTGACTGTTTCCGTGCTCGGCGAAGAGGACAGCGATTACAGAGCGTTCACGGCGATCGTGCCGGTACACCACTTGTCCGATGATCCCCTCGGCCAACCAGAAGACACGTATCGCGTGGGCTCGCGCTGGAAAGCAAGGGTAAGAAAAGGGTGGCAGATGAAAAAGTGAGACGTCAGATTTATGTTTAAAACATATATATATATTTTTTTTTGGGGTGAATAAGTAAGCTTGCACTCACTGTTTAGGGGAGAAATTGAGAATAAAGTTGGGTATTCTTGTTACTATGCAAGCACTAATTTGGTGTATTATGTGGTATGAACTCTCTACTGCTTATTGGGTACTTGAGAAAGAACCAAACTTTCTAATTATAGCACCTAATTTTTATCGCATAATTCATTTAGATAAACAGACGGTGCATTAACAAACATGTTCTAATTTGGGAAATCTCATAGTATCCCTTAAGCATATTAGTACAGTTCCATTGTATGTATCAAGTATGACTCATGCAGTGTCATTCATTAGTTAATTAACATGTAAAGGTGTCTGCTGAGTAGAATACGTATTTAGATATTTGTGCATTACTGAAGGTTGGAAGTATTTACTCTTTAATTGCTTTCAGGTTTATAAATAGCCCTCCAAATATAGAGACAATTTTTTTTTTGTTTCAGGTTCTCTCAGTTGAAGACCTGAATGTGAAACTAACCCTGAAGCCTTCTCTCGTCTCCTCGGAGCTTCCAGTGTTGGCTTCGTACGAAGACGCACAACCGGGAGAGTGTTACGACGGCACTGTTATTAGAATCCTCGAGAATGGCCTGCTGATAAAGTTTTATGGGGACGTTGCTGGTTTCATTCCACGATCGCGGATCACCAGAGATGACGACACCGAACTGGGGAAAATGTTTCACGTTGGGCAGATGGTAAGTTTGCTGGGTTTTGATGTCTGCCATACAGAATGTAGTTAAATGTGATATACTGTAATGTAGTTAGTATAATGAGTTTTGTTTCACAGGAAATAAAAAAAACTTTAAATCAGCTTAGACAGCAGCTTGGTACAGTAGAACCCTGTTATAATGTTCCTGCATATAATGTTTTCCTGCTTATAATGTCATATTTTTAAAGTCCCAATATTTCCCCCTTAAGGACAATGTATTTATTTCCTGAATATAACGTTCATAAATAGTGTAATTTCCTGCTTATAATGTGTGCTTTCTAACATTCAATAAAAAGGGAAAAAATGTTTTAAAACCAAATTATTCCAACACTTACGATAAAAAGTTTTCATTATGTATGTTTATGTTTACAATCACTGCCATACAATACATGAAGTTTGTTAAAATACAATTTTATGCAATATACTGAAGGTACACAATGTTCTTAGTTACGTGTCAGTTGGCACCCTTAGTCAACTCTTCTCTTCCTTGCCATTCCAGTGGGTATTCAGATGCACGTACATAATCCAATATTTAAGTTGCCAACCATTGAGCGAGGGCATAACTAAAAGTGTTTTCTATTGCTTACAAATATTTTTTTTTTTCATTCATACGTAGGAATCCCAAAATTAAACATTTTCAGGTGGCGAAGGAGTAGACGTTCTCACTCTTAATGTTGTCATCATGAATCGTGAGACAATTTTACAAAAAATGTGGCAGTGTATCTTTAAAGACAAACAAAATTTAACCAGGGAACAAGACAAAGTTGAAAAATTGTTGGCTTGTTTCAGAAAATTCATGTATCAAGTATACTATCTTTGGTTTTAACATTAAAGTTGTTTACATAGCTTGGTGAGTCCATTGGTACAAAGCTCGAACATTGCTAAATTGTGATTTCCTGCTTATAACGTTTTCCTGCTTATAACGTTTTCCTGCTTATAATGTTTTTTTTCTTGTGCTCCCTTGAAAAACATTATAACAGGGTTCTACTGTATTCATTTATGCTTACAAAAAATTTCTTTGATTCTTTTTTCTACTCAGATATATGCTGTGTAAATCAATTTTTAAGTTATTGTATTGTGAATGTTTTTGTCAGGTACTTAATGGTTATGTCATGATTCACAGGTTTCAGATATTTGACTCCCTATCGCTGAATCGTGCCATTATAGTTTCCTTTGTCCAATTTACACCTTTCTGTTTTTGTTGCAGCACTGTGTGATGTTTCCTTCTTTCTCTCAACATTTACATATATCGTAAGCTTTGTCTGGTGCTTCGATTTTTAGTTGACTGTTATGTGCCTGTAACGATTTTTACGAGTTAATTATTGTGTATAGTTGAATTTTAAAAGAAAATTAATCTTCAAACTAAAATTTAGAGAAGTGGTGGACTTTAAGCAACGTTTACAAACAGAAATTTAAGCGATGATTTGGATTGGGAAAAGAAAATTAAACATTGTATATTTAGGTTTTTATTTAATTGTTTTAATACTTGGTTTTTAAGTCAGTTAATTGAAGAGTTCGTTAAAACAAGTCATAAATACATATATTATACATGCAACACTCATGTCAAGTTTGTTGTGTAAGAAATGCTCACAAAAACATGTTTGCAAACCGGAATTAAACATGGACTATTTGGAAACACAATTACTGCCATTTTGTGTGTGTGTGAGCCTATAATGGGAAGGATATATATTACTGTATCCCACTAAGGATAAATGAATCATTCCAAAATAATATTTCTGTAACCTTATGTAAGTAGGTTGCTATATTTTTTTTTTATTTTTGACGTGACGTCTAATAAATTGATGAACGCCGGCTGCACGCACGAAAAAGTGTCCCGTAATGCACATTGTCCCATTATGCTGTGTCCCATTACACTCATTGTACGCTTGCGCCGAATCTATCTCTCTTCCACTCGATTGGAACTACCATCGATTTTACTTTTTCGAGGCACATTAAACTTGAAACACTCCCATTCATTTCCTACTTTTCCTATCATCGTCCTATCCTTAACAGAATAACACAGATTGGAAGAAGTTAAATAGCAAACATGTATAAAAGTTATAGTTAAAATAATCTCTTCGTTAAAGTAATAAACCTATTTGAATTAATGAGTGCAAATAAAAGTAAATTTATCAATTAAATTGTAGATTTCATTTCATTCCTTCTTTGTATCCATACAAAATAGTGATAATTCAATAAAAATGATTCAATTTTATTCATAAAAGTATGCAATTTCATCAATGTTGTGTTTTGACGTCACGTTAAACTATCGTCCGTAAACCGACTTCACAGACAACCAATTTTTTTATTTTTATCTTGGAAGTGAGGGGTCCGGAACTCATGAACCTCTGTCCTGGCTGTGTCCCTGAAGGTGGACAGAATAGGCTTCTCCTTTTCATCCTCTCTGCGGCCCACACACCCGCTAGCGATAGGCCTATACGCACATTGTTTTAACCATCAACTTGTTTGCATGTACATAAGCACTACAATATTGATCTACTGCTAAGCTATGATGTGACTATGGAGTTGTTTCTCATGTAATTGTATTTTTTTTTTTTAATTTAGAGACTAATTTTCTGAGTATTGGTGGGTGTTTTGCTGCAGGTCAGGTGTTACGTTTTGTACGTGAAACTGGAACAAGAGGGTTTGTTCCTGACTTTGGAACCACCGTCATCGGAAACAGAGGTGCAGGATTTGTCACAGCCACCTTGTGAAGAGGAGGAGGAAGAATATGAAGGTGATGAAGAATATGATGAAGAGTTCGAAGAAGAAGTGGAGGATGCCCCGGGGATCGAAGCCGAGGAAAGCTGCAACTTGTTGCGCGTCGGCCAGCCGTACAGGATGCGCGTCACCGAAGTGAAGGAAGACCGTTTGCTGGTGTCGGGGAAGTTCGAGGATGGTACGTCGTCGCAGCATCGCCGGTGCCTCTGTTGATTTGAAAGTATTCAAACTGTCGCCTGAGAACGTGACGTTGTATCGCTCGTGTCCCGTGAATGTTGCCAGGCTCTGCGTGGTCGGGCGAGATCCCAGCCCAGCACTTGACGGATTGCTCCTCGCTGGCGGATTCGCTGCTGGGAATGTTTTCTGCTGGCAAAAGGTTGAACGCGTTTTGCTGGAGTGCGAAAGAACCCATTATTTTTACTAAACGTTCTTCAGCCATTGCGTTTTTCAAGGTTGGTTTTGGCATCATAAATACCTCTAGAAATAAATTTTTTTATAGTTTTATATTTTTAATCAATTTTTTTTTAAATCAGAAGATTTATGTTCTCCAGTTTATATTTGAATATATTCTGTTTTGTAATACTTATTCCACCAAAATAGTACAGTGTGTCCATAAAAGAATGACCCAGTTATAAATTTTATTCGTATCAGTTGTAAGCATTGTAGAGTGATGGTTCAAGGATCATGGTCATAATTAAAGATTAACTCAAACAGTTCGAGATAAGCCCATGCATGTGTAGGTACTTGTTTGTTGTTTTTTCGCTTGCAGCGCCACCTATGCAAAATGGTGATCCTGAGCATAAAGCATTTTGTGTTCTGCAATTTGCTAAGAGCGAATCTGTGATTTCAGTTCAACTTGTGTTTCGTTTATATTTTAATTGTAATCCTCCATGTAGCAAAAACATCATCTGATGGTAGGGGCAATTTGAGATGCTAGATCTCTTTTTCGCTGGCCTCCATATTCACCTGACATAATGCCCTGCAATTTTTTTTTCCTTTTGGGGCTTTATAAAAGATTGTTTCTACGTTCTGCCGCTTCATAATGGTTTTCCAGAGTTGAGACACAGAATTGAAGATGCTATTGCTTTCATTACTCTGGAAATGTTAACAAGAGTTGAAATATAGTTTTGTTGTATCTCTACTGATTGTCGTCTTAAGTGTTGTTATGAGTGGGGCGTTGCAGGATGCCCGGAACGCGGGCGTCATCAGAAGGGGCTTGACAGCAGCGAAGGCAGGGCAGTTGCTCCCGTGCTCTGTTGTGTCCGTGGACTCGGCGGGCAAGATGCTGCTGCAAGTGCCTGTCGCCGACGCCTCGGAGCCGCTGCGAGCCCCTCTGCAGGTGCGTGGCCAGTGGAGCCGTAACGAGCATGCCGTTTGCCGTCTCCTGGCCGGCCGGCGCAGCCGGTTCATTTATCAAAACTGGGAGAGTGGGAGAGAGAGAGAGAGAGAGGGAGGGAGGAGAGAGAGGAAGGGGAGAGAGAGAGAGGAAGGAGGGAGAGAGGAGAGGAGAGAGAGAGAAAATTAATTTTTTTTGCATAATTTGTGACTAGACTAGTACCAGCGTTTATTTTACGGAGTTTGCTTTCATCCTTGCTATGTGATTTTTTAACAATCAGAACATAAATCATCAAAGTGGAATTTTTTTGTAATCTCGCCGTGTTTCACTTTCCATGAACTGAAGCACCTCTCTATCAGACCTTTTTAAGTCTCCCTTACCTTCGCTGTTCTCGTCTCGCGGTCACAGCTGACCTCTCGACGAGAGCACCGCAGCGCGCCAGGTTTCCGTCATCTCCGCCTCCCCGAAAAGCCCTTTTTTTTTGGGCCTGGCTGCTGTATTTGAAACTTCGGGTCCACGGCAGTGTGGACAATCCTCGTTCCTTCCCCCTTTTCACAACGGAGACTGGCCCCGCGACAAAGCGTTGTCCCAAGGTTTTTGCACTGACGTTTCTGTTGTGCTGACGCCTGTGTTGACGCTGACGTTGCAGTGAAGCCTGCGCGCCTGTGTGCTGTGTGTGTGTCGTACACCATTCTTTAAAAGCCTTTTTATCTCAGGGGGAAAGTGAGACCTATATACGGTAATTGAGATTCTGTGTCGTGTTTGGAACTTGTGTGGCTGTAGGAGGCAATGTTCTGTTCTTCCAGGACCTGGGGGCTGTGAAGAATTCCATGATCCAACCTCACAAGGGTCTCATTGGCTGTGTTAAATTATCCCATCGGAAGAAACGCCAGCTGAGTGTAAAATTGTCGGATGTTTGCACCAACGTTTCTGAGGTAACAGACTAACTCACGTCATTAGCAGTTTTTTTCTTTTTAATTCAAAGAATATTACGACTACAGTAGTTGACAATAGTGTGTGAAGTTGACAATTGTTGCTGTTCTATATATTTGAAGTTAGTGATTATACACGTAATCATTTTTGTTATTGTGCTTTGCTGACCAGTCGCTGGTGGGAAGTAGTTGGTGATGATAATGATGATGATCACCTACTTCCTCCTTAGATAGTAGATACATATACTCCACTGACACAAGGGTGCTGCGTAATTATATTTTCGGAGTGTGCGACGAGTCACAATCGTTCTTTGCTCACACGGTAAACAATTAAAAAAATATTTTAATTGCACGTTAGGTTTAATGTACTGTCTCTGATTGTTAATTTTTTTTTAAACTGTTGATACATAATAGTTGTATTTAAATAAGAGAATTTAAATTAATTTTGGAACTAATTCTTCACCAATTGGAAATTATATATCCTCTGCACGATTCCACGAAGTAACCGAAAGAAAACACTCCCTCACTCCTGCTGATTGCCCCTCACAGTGCTGTGCCTTGAGGAAACAATGTCCCTAGAGACCTGATTGTCCGCTGGGTACTGAGCAAACGGGAACTACGTCCCAGGGGACCACCAAGCCACACTGGGCCTGCACCTTACATCTGGGGCCTAGTGTCTAGTTATAAAGTTTGAAAATGAAAAATAACCAAGGTTTAAATTAATACATTAAATGCGGCATGGCCCCGGACCCCATTGTCCACTTCTGTGGACTGTTATTTTGTGAGCCTCCGAACTGTGCGCCCTATTGGCACAGCACTCGAACGACTGATGAGGCTACGCAACTGTCTTCTCCCATGCAGGCATACTTAAATATGATATTTTGTTAACATCATTTAACCTTTTTTTCCTTAAAATATGCAATGTTTTGCACAAATGTGCAAAAACATCTTATAATGTTCACTTCAAACATTTTTATTTATTGAAATCTTACACATTGAGGCATAAATAAATTGAGTCGGCTGTTTAGTATAGGTATATATATGTGTGTGTAAATTTTTGTTTGTTTGTTTGACTTTTATGCGTTCATAAACCATTCATCCGATTGCAATGAAACTTTGCACACTTGAACATTGAAACATGAGGAAGATCACTCTCTAAGTGAGCTTTCTGTAAAGCCAATCCTTAAAACAGACTTTAATTATTCTTGATGATACTACGCCATTTCATTGTTAATGCATCGTTCATCCAATATCTGTGAAATTTTGCACATTTGGACTATGAAACACGAGGAAGGTTAGGTATGTCTAAATGAGATAACGTACAGTAGGTGGCCAGTGAGTCATATCCACGGAGGTATTAGTCTATGGAGTGTTTGTCGGTTTTTAAGTTGAAGTTAACTGGTTAGCAATTGGATAGCAAAACAAATCGTAGCTGTATAAAGGCTAATCTGTACTTATAAAACTAGATATATAGATAGAGAGGTAGAGATAGAGTGATACTTTGTAAGTATAAGTGTACCTATTTCAAACAAATTACAAAAAAACTCGAATGAGGCATTGCAATGCATGCCGGGCATTAGCTAGTATGTTTTAAACCATTTAAAATTATTTTGTGAACTTTAAATGACAAAAATATATATGAAAGTGAAATAAAACCTAACTACCATATATTGAAAACAAAATAACTGATACGAAATACCATCTTTACGGACCTGTTCTACGGAGTATTTCACTCGTGTCACAAAGGGCATAGCACGTACGGAACACATGCCAAATGTCGGCTGACCAAGTGATGGTATTATGGTCGGGACTGTGGCGCATCATTGTAGTTGCGTACATGGGTCAAGGAGTTCCCGGTCTTATAGTAACATTGTCTGATCAACGTGTTCGCAGAGTGCTTTGGAAGTTCTAATCTCATACCTTCATAACCTCGATTTCATCCTGCGTCGTCGGAAGACCGGTGGCTCTGCTCTGACCGGCTTTGCACCGGGAGAGGAAGTCAGTGGCACCGTGAAGAAAGTCTCGGACGCTGAAGTCGTCCTGAAGCTGAAACGTTCAGGTGCAACCTGCTCAGTGCCGCCGTCCCACCAGCCCAAAGGTGAGCGTTGTTTCCAGTGAAGCTGACAGTTGTTGGCTCTGAGCCATGCTTCGTCTATATCTTGTCAGTTAGCAATATACATGCAGCATGTTGAATACCTTGTTAAATTGCAGTTAGAAAATTTGACACACACTTATCAATAACAATTTTTGAATAATTTTTTTTATATGCATATCATTTTCCTAAGGAAAAACGGTTTTAACTTGTCAGTTACACAATTCATAAACCTTCTTAATATCCTTAAAAAGTCCATAATTTGTTGTTAATTGAATAAGAGCCCATAAAAGCCGTTAAATTTCTCTAATAATCCTTAAAAACTCCTTAGTAAAGATTGATAGTCTGCAAATAATGGATAAACGTGGGTATTTTTGTGTTCATTTGTTTCCTGCTTGGCAGCAAACGAAACATGTGCATTAATCTACAATTTGCAAATTTCAGGCCATGCAATTAGATGTATATGTTAAAAGGTTTGAATTTGTTTTTCATACTTAGCACTTCACATTTAAACTAGATGTGTTTTACTGTCTTATTTTGAACTATCAAAGTAAATGCTTGGGTTACATATGTGTTCCAGAAATAATTCTGGACAATATGGGCTTATCTACTATGAGGATTGAACTACATATAAAAAAATAATAATTTTTTAAGGTATTTTGTGATATTACAAATAGATTTCTATCCCTTGTTAGTGGTAAAAGTGTCATTAAAAACTCCTTATTTTTTAATTCCACAAGAGGGTGTGAAACACAAGTTAGGTAGTCAAGGTCACTGTTACCATCACAATCGCTGTCACAGTCACTGAGTGTTCACTGTCGTGATGTCACTGCTTCAATAAGTTATTCACCACTTAGTAAAGATGACAATGCTGTTCTGGGTAACAGTCTTAAGATTTCTGTAAAAATATAAAAACAAAAACTGTAATTGCTTCAATACTCAGTAATAAAACATGGCTGCAGTGGTGAAGCTTATTATTTATAAAAATTCAATTTAATTGTTCCTTAAAAATCTTGAATTTCACCATAATAATAAATTTGAACTTGCAAACAATCCTACATCATGTTTAAATATCCTTGTTTAGTTTTATTTGTATTAGTAAGTATTTTTTGTTTCTTTGTTTATAATGTGTGAATTTTTAACATGAACGTTTTTGTTGTGGTACTGAAACTGCCCTCCACTCTCTTACAGAGAGCTTGAAGACGGGAAGCAAGGTGAAGGCGACTGTGCTATTCACGGACCCAGTCACGGGGAAAGTCGACGTTACAATGAATCCTTTCTTCACGAAGAGGATAGCATCAAAACAAGGCACGGAACGTTTATTTGACCTTGGCCACTAGGTCGTATCACTGCACTGCCACCGTATTTAGTTCGCTCTCGGTTTATCGTTACCATCAGTTTTCGTTACAAAACAGGGTTTCCTAGCAGGTTACATTTCACATTTCAAAGGTACTTTCTGTAATATAATGTTACTTTTTGTTTTTTTTTTGTCTTTCTATATAGCAGCTTTTTATCACTGTACTGTATAGTATTTTTTCTTGTGCCTGGGTGTAATATACAAAATATTTTATTTTCCCCTCGGTACACCACTACCCCCTATATAACCCAAAATGGGTGTATCGATGGTCAAACAATGATCGGTCAAATCACAATTTTCTTGTATCCAAATCTTGAATTTGAATCCCATAGAGTCAGTATGTTAATTGTACTCCTTGAATTCGAATCTAGTCCTCAAGACTCAAAAAATAAAATAATTTATAAGTAATAAAAAATATTAACTATGGTTTCGAAACGTTCAACCCTTTAAAATGATTGTTTCACAAACTTAAGTTTCCAGAATCAATACATATTGTAATTTTATTTGTATATTACATATTAAAAAGCACACTTAGGAGGTTTAATTTTTAATTTGCTACATATCCTCTGATTATTTTTCTTTGAATCTTTTTCTTCAAATTTTAAGGAATTGATGGTGGTATTTGATGATTAGATTGGCCCATTTATAGTATTAAATTTGGACGGTCTCCGGGTAAAAGGTAACAAGTCGAGAATTCACTTTTTGCAGGAGAAACAAAAAACTCTTAGATAAAAATTGAATTAAAATACTTAAATTTTTCTTGCATTATTCTTTTATTTACCAACATATTTACCAACATAGTTGCCAATGATTAAAAATGCATTACATATTCTAAGTATACTTAAAGAGTTTAAGTGTCTTGTTCTCTAAAAATCACCAAAATGTGACTTGTTACCTTTTACCTGGAGACGTCCACTTTTTTTTTTTTGTCAAACCATATTGATGTTCGATAATCCGGCACGAGAGGCCCCGTGTGTGTGGAAGCGGAGACTGCACTGTGACGAGCGGAGCTCTGAGGATCGGGTGTCTGGACAGGTGGCAAGCTGCCGGACAGTGCGCAAGTGGGCTCGGAGCTCGCCGCGCGGGTGGTCCTGGCGAGAGAGGAGTTTGTGCTGGTGCTCCTGCCCGGGGCTCGCGGCCGGGGCCGGCTGGCGTACGTCCCCTCGCGCCGCCACATGAACCAGCTGTCGCCTGACGCCAGCCTCTGCTGCGTGGGGGACAGGAGGCGCGTTGTCGTCAGGCGGTGAGTAGGGCCGCTGGCTCGTCGTCGTCAGGGGTGTAGCCAGGAGGGGGGGGGGGTTAGGGGTTCAAACCCACCCCCCCCTCCCCCCCTTAGCACCAAATATTTAATTAATTTCCTATTCATCACTCAAAAAAAAATTCATATTAAAATTAATAAAAATTTTACCATTACAATATTTAAATTTAAGAACCGAAAACTGCTAAAATAGCACTATTTTACACCTTAAAATCCAAATTTTTCCCAGGGGAGGACTCCCGGACCCCCCGCTTTAATACGAGGGTGGGAGGGGGGGGGGCATGCTTCTTAACACCCCCTCCCCTCCCTTCCCCCATACACAAATCCTGGCTACGCCACTGGTCGTCGTACCCTACCACGGCGGTGATCCGGGTTCGAGTCCTGGCGGGGTCCACGCGGGATGCTTGCTTGCACGGCTCTCGCCCCGCATCGTCTCTCTGGTGGCCCCGGTGTCCACGAGAGGATAGGGCCTAGTTGTTAATTCATCTGTACATTCGTTACCTTGGACGAAAACCGATTCTAGTCCTCTGTGTACAGCCCCATCACTGACTTACCATTTCCTTACAGAATTGTCGATACACGTTCAAAAACATTTTGTAATTAAAAGTATGTGTACGTTTATTAAAATTAAATAAATTAAATATACCATATTTTCCTGAATATAATGCTATGAGTTTTTACAAAACTGTTGAATCTAAAATTAGGGGTCTCATAATAATAGCAAACTTTTTTTTTGCCATTGGGAACAGCTCTGCCTCTTAAAGGTGTCACTTATGCCACTTTAGCCCGGGGCTTCTTGAATCTCTGCATACACACACACACACACTCATGCCTTATTCACGAGTATCTAATGTCTAGAGTATGTTTTGTGTATGCAATAGTCATACTGACTGATTTTACTGTATTTGTTTGTGAAACGGATAAAGCACATGGATTTTTTTTTTTTGCAGTGTTATCAACAACAAGTTGGTTGGTGTATTCAAAGAATTGTGCAAAGAAAATGGCAGTGAAGCAAGTACAAAGTGCAGGAAAAGGCAGAACCTTGAAGCAGATGAACAGTCCGATACACACAAGGCAGAGAAACTCATGAATGGCAGTAAGGGTAGTAGTGACCTCGGAATAAACAAGGCGATAAAGGCGAAGCCAGGAAAAGATGGCGATGAACAGCTTACGCCAGAAATTCCGTACCGTAGCCCCAGGGAGAGTAAATCAATTATTTGCCCCAACAAACAGCTTTCGTTGGGCACCAAACATGTCAATGGGTTTAGCGTCAACGAAGAAAATGAAGAGGAGTTACTTCATGCAATTGAAGATGGTGTAGAAACCAAATACAAATTAAAAATGGAAAATGTGTCGTTTCAAGACCACAATGAAAGTGGTGAGTTTGGCGAGGCTGAAACTGTTTCTGAAAACGGTAAAGCAAATTCAGTGAAGCTTTCAAGCAGCTTGAACAAAGGAGATAAGTCAGTCAAATCTGAGCGTTCTGCATCGAAGAGGAAGAGGAAACGGAAGTCCAGCGTGAAAGAAGACCAGAGTGACTCCAAAGGCAGCGGGGTAGGAGTCGTGAGGTGTGAGCAGAGTCCCGGTGAAGAGCCTTCTGCGTTGGAAGTGGGCTTCGTGTGGAATCCCACCCCCGGCCAGCTGCCCGCGGTGTCGGGCCAGAAGGCGGCGGAGTCAGACAGCTCCAGCGACGACGAAGCAGAGAGACAGGTACCGCTCCAGTTTACTGTTGTGTCGTGGGTTGTAACAATTTTGTAAAGGTGGAATATTGTCCGCCATTTGCAGGGAAAATTTAGCTTTTTTTGAGCAAGTGTTAGGTAGGTATTGTTTCGGTTTTAGTCTGTACGATCATGTGAACCAGATACATTTGGTACGCTGCTACAGAAAACGTATCAGACAGCGTGGTCGTTCACAGCACTCCAGGACCTTCCAGGAAAGAGCCTGCCCCCGCCTCCCTGCGTCTGATCCTTTCCCCCTGCTACCCCCGCCCCAAGCTGTGTATCGGAGCCTCGCACCCTCGGTGTTTCTGTTACAGATGTGTTTCCTGAGTCTGTGTTTATAGATGCAGTATCAGCCTCACTTACTACTAAATAGTTAAACGGAGTCAAAACAGCTGCTTGACTGTTATGGTGATTACCTGGAAATTTATGCTACTTTGAATATTGCATCCCCTTATATCTTGATCTTTAAATAAATAATTCTAAATTTTAAAAATGTAGCTGGACTTAAAGATCTTTGAATCCGCTTGAAACCGCTATCATAAAAATTGTGGAAATCACGTGGAGATTTATTTTGCATGTCGGCAGCGGCCCATTCTTTGTTTACATTGTAGGTGAGTCGTGTCTTTATTTTTTATTACATGTAAGTACTTATTTGTTTATACTTTAGACTTTCATGCATTGAAAATTAGTTTAATCAATATTGTATATTGACAAATTTAAATTTTTTTTGGGAAAAAATTTTTTTTAATTTTTATCTCACTAATAGGCCGCACCCTAATTTTTGGGATCATAATTTTGGAAAAAAGGTGCGGCCTATATCTGCATAAATACACGTAAATTGGACGAATTCTGTGTTAAGAAATTATGTGAAAATTTATGTTCATATTTTTTTAATGTCTTGTAAACAATTTAGGGTATCTATACTATGCATTTTTGTTAAAAAAATCCTTTAGATTTTTATCGTAATAAATGCTAAGTCTGCTTATTTAAGGATTTTGTTTTGCAAATTAGCCATATTACCCGATTATCCGACTTTTCGATTGTCCGGATTGCCTTTAGTTTAGTCCGGATAAACGATTTGTAACTTAACCCTTAATTTTACATTTAAATAAATATATTAATACTAATAGATTTTTTTTATTTCATATTAATTTTCTTATAGTATATAACGAAGTTGAATTTTTGTTAACATAAAACTAATAAAAAAAAACTGTGTTTAGGTGACCAAGAAGAAACGGTTAAGTGCGGCAGAGAAGAAACAGTTGGCGAGACAAGAAGAAGCTCGTATACGGGACATAGAGATGAAGCTGATGAGCGACTCCGCGAATCCACAAACAGCTGATGATTTTGATAGGCTGGTTCTAGCATCCCCCAACAACTCTGCGCTGTGGATCCAGTACATGGCCTTCCACTTGCAGGTAACAGGGCATTCAGGCTGGCTTGCACGGTCGTGACTTCAGGCAAAGGAAAGAGTTTCCCCGGTTGATTTGACTGCAGAGCTTTTGCTGAGATTTTACTCCTTAGTATTCAGTGTTGTGTGTATGTGTTACAAAATGTTTTATCTATGGAAAGTATTTATTTTTGACATTTTTAAAAATTTAATGTCCAAAAAATTAGTAAATTAGCAACGGTAGGTAACTGGTGGATGGGGCAACCCAGCCTTAGATTTTAGGTGGGGCGTTTTGACGGGCGAAGGGGGAAGCATATGACCGGAATGTTATGGGTAGTTAGATAGGGAGTTAGAAATTTCGAAAAGATATAACCCCTTAGGCTATTTCAATGCAATGCTGCCATCTGGGAAGGTCAATTACTTATGTCTCCGATTATTTTTAGGTATAACCCCTACCACTTCTCCCATATGACAGCCACTCTCCGAAATTGGCGGATTATGATTGTTAGGCACGACTGAATGAATGAACAAATGAAAGTTTAATGTATCGTTGACACCTATGTCATAAGAAACACATGAGGTGTGAAACTATGAGATGGAGCAATGATGGAGTAAGTTGGTGAGGGGAAACTGGAGTTTTACTGAGAAAACCCACCAGCCCACTCAACCACTGTTGCCCATGATTTTGATCTGAATTCACCCCAACATCAGTAGTAACTGGTAGTAAGCCCAGCTCTTTAACTTATACTTCAGGGGGATCAGGCATATCCTTATTGGATTTACAATTTTTTTTTGCCACAGATTGCAATTTAACTTCCGTGGTTATCATGAAAGTTTTAGTCGTTCATGTGGAATAATCTATTTCTTACCAGCTGTTAGCATGTATCAGATTTTAGCAAGTTTTAAGAGCTTGGGAAGGTGTTATTGATCCATTTCATGCCAAAAATCAGGATAAATAGCATAATATTATAATTATAGCTAGATATGAAAAAAAAAATGAAATTTTAAATGACAGATTAATCTCCCTGAAGAGTTGGCCCGAGTGTCTGTGCCAAGCACTGATTCCATCGGCAACAAGGGTAGTCTATGAGTATGTAACTGATTGCAGGCAACAGAAATAGAGAAGGCTCGGGCGGTGGCGGAGAAGGCGCTGAAGACCATCTCGTTCAGGGAGGAGGCGGAGAAGCTGAACGTGTGGGTGGCGCTGCTGAACCTCGAGAACTTGTACGGGACAACGGTGAGTTTGGGTCGCTGCCGTTCGCCCGGGCTCCAGGTGTGCTGGTTCGTTCAGCCGTCTCGGCTCGGACAACAACTGAGAAACAGTATCGAATCGTTAGCAGGGTACCGTTTCGCAGTCTGAATACCCCCCTCTCCCCAATAGAATAGAGGGATTGAGACTTACTTTAAATACAGATACTAATTACTGAATCTATATACAGTAAAACTCGTTTAAGAAGTTCCCGTTCAATAAGTTTTCCCGCTTATTAAGTTTACAAAATTATTCCCTTGATCACTTCTATAATATCCTTATGTTAATTTTTCCCATTCAAAACGTTTGCATTTATAGATGCTTCCCGCATATAACGTTCAGCATTTCAAGAAAAAAAATTGTAATACTGTTTATCTTTAAACTTTTAAAATATATTTATCATTAATTTTCAAAAATTTTGTTATTTCCAAACGATTACAAAATAATTTGAACTGCAAAAACCTGCGAAACCATTGCCGTAGGCCACACGCTCTTATTATTGTATTTTTTTGACCAACCATCTGCTTGCATTTGTATACACTGAGAAGCTGTTGCATCTTTCCTCTATCTCTCTTATCTGAACATTTGACGAATGATAAACGCTTCAGTTAGTTCAGTTTACTCATCAAATTGTATATTATTTCCAGTATACCATGATAAAAATAGGTAAGTGTAATTTTTGAGTTAATACAGTGTGTCATTTGAGGAAAACTTTATTTTATGTAGCAGAAGTTCCCTTTTAAGAAGTTTTCCCTGTTAAGAAGTTTTTAGCACCCAGTCCCTTGAAAAACGTCTTAACAGAAATTTACTGTATTAGACCCAGACTCTGAATTTCAGCCGGCATGACCTGTGCTAGTTTGCGTGTGCTATCGGCTCAGTAAACGCGGAGGGAGTAATCAGGGCATGTTGCGGAAACTCTAGTAAGTCTGCCCCTGTCCCGTATAATCACGCCCCTGCTCAAGAAACATCACAGCTGTTTGTATTGGCATAAATTTTACATCACAACGAAATTAACTGTTCATCAAAGAACTGCATCACATTGCGAATGTTGAGTTTTTGACCGATTTTCATGCAGTGGTAAATGTGCGCGCCTTCAAATCGCTTAAGACTTTTAATGCCTATTTATTTATAAAAGTTAAGAAATTTTTTGCAGACTTTATTACATATTTAAAAAATAGTTTCAAAATATAAAAAATCCAGCGCAGACAATTAAGTATTTATTTATTTTTATTTTGAGCCGGGCTTTCAGATATTTCATTGTATGTTTAATGTTTGTAAGATTATTTTATTGTAATTTTTTTTATTAAGTATGTGCCTAAATTATGCAGTTAATAGTCATTGCAATTTACGAGGAACTTAATTTTTATATTATTGGTTGCCACCACTAACTGTGCTCCTCAAATTTTCTGTTTTAATATTTTCATGACTAAATTTGTTTACTCTGAATTTACCAGCACTCTTTTGGGTGCGAGAGCATGTCAGAAAATCCATGCGTATTCAACAATTTTTTCATTTTGCATACATATGTTAGACAACTCGCAATAGAGTGCTGGAGTTGTCATCACTCATCCTGGCTAGGGGAAGTGTGACATCATTGGCAGGACATTGTTTGTTTTACAAATATCTTTTGCCCCTTTCATGTTTCAGGAAAGTTTAAACAGTGTGCTGAAAGATGCTGTACAGTTTAATGATGCCGAGACGGTTTACCTCAAAATGCTCCAGATTTACTGCACCTCTAACAAAGCGCAGGTATGTAATATTAATAATAAACAATTACAGTATTGTTTTATAGCGGTTACAAAGTGAAGTGATTTAAAGTTAGAGTGGCACCGAAACTTCGCATTAGCAGTTTTTTTTTATGGCCAACAACAATAGAGTCTTTAAACATGTGACACTTTCTTTTGACCAGTGTAAAAGAAATCTCTGCTTCTGTTCAGGCAAATACGTACATTTTGTACCCACTGCCAAAATCCATGAACTTATTACCATCCATTACATCTATTACTGTGAGAAGCTTATCATAGTTTTTTACTAGTTTAGTTTATGCTTATGACTTGTCATTTAAACTTCTCTGCATTTTCATTGGGGGGAAGAAAAATGTTTTTTTTCCTAAAAGTATAGTAAATCCCACAAACGAGAGATTTTTTTAACGGGTAAATTAATCAATTTTTTTTTTGTTTGTGAGTTTAATATGTTTCCATTTCCGAAAGAGAAAAAATATTGGTAAATGGACCTGAAGATAAAGCCATAAAATCTTGACTGTGTGGGTTATAGACCTTTCACTGTGGTTCAGTTCCGTTGCTATTGGGCGTGCAGTGTCGCCTCTAGCGCGGTGAGGCTGGTGTGAAACAGGGGCTCTGCTTCGGGGCTGGGCCTAGCACGCAGTGTGGTGTCTGCTCCCAGGAGGCAGAGCAGCTGGTGAGCCTGGTGTGCAAGAGGTATAAGCACAGGCAGGAGGCGTGGGTGCAGGCGGGGACGGCCTTAATGAGGCTGGGGCTGTTCGACAAGGCGCGGAGTCTCCTGCAGAGAGCCCTCGCCAGTCTCGACAAGAAACTGCGTAAGGCTCCGTCAACTGTTACTGTTTCAAGTCCCGTCAACTGTTACTGTTTCAAGTCCCGTCAACTGTTACTGTTTCAAGTCCCGTCAACTGTTACTGTTTCAAGTCCCGTCAACTGTTACTGTTTCAAGTCCCGTCAACTGTTACTGTTTCAAGTCCCGTTAACTGTTACTGTTTCAAGTCCCTTCAACTGTTACTGTTTCAAGTCCCGTTAACTGTTACTGTTTCAAGTCCGATACTAGGCTTCTAAGGACCTTGGTTGTTTTCATTCAAGTCATGTGTCAAATTATTCAGAATATCAAATATTTTTTGAAGTGAAACTTCTTTGTGCGCGATGACAGTAAAATTTCAAGTCCGAAGACCAATGAAACATTGTTGGGAAACGTTTCTGACATGAAAAGAACAGAGAAAAGGTACTGAGCCAAAGAGAGCACTATGCTATATGCGTGGCTGACTCGTTTTCATTCTCCTCTTTGTGCAATGATTCGTTCCTCGCCCAAATATAATATAACTAAGAGATATAGATGAACGAAAGAAAACGACAGAGAGTGTGCGCATAAGCTTATTGTAGAAAATAGATATAGGTATCCTATACAGTCAGCTGTGAGTGCCTTGAACTTTATATGTATTTGCTACCAGCGTGCTCGCGTTCCTCCTTGTTCAACCAGCAGCGTAGAGAGCACTGTTGAGACAGTCCCAGCATTTCCCGCATAGATAGCGCTACCTGTTATGAATTTAATTTTTTGTTCAGAGATTTAGCGTGCTCCAAATGGCAGAATTGTTTGACGAAACTTTAACATGTACAGTTTTTTCTTTGTGTGGTGTGAGTAATTCAACAGTGAGTACCTAATATGATTATTTAGAAAATTGTCTTCTTTCTCTCTTTTCTCTCACTTTTTGTCTTTTAACCCCTTACAATATACTTACGAGTTGAGGTTTATATTGCCAAAATGGTTTTACTTCAATAACATGTACTGAGTTACATGCACTTTCTTTTAAAAAAAATCAAATTAAAATATACAGTGAAACTATTTTTTTTTATTTACACTTATTAGGCATCCAAGAAATATGGATGCAAAATGATAGTAAAGGCTTTTTATTCTTGTGGGAAACTTTAGAGCTTAGGTTTTTACTTCTTATGGAAGATGGCTGACACACATTTGTGATTTAATGCCAAATATGATTGATTTCAATGAAATGACACTGAAAATGTGTTACTGTAAATATGAATTACGTATATTACAAGAACATTGAGAATTCATGGGAATAATTCAGACAGCTGGACAGCTAAGTTAGGTTTCTGTAAGACAAGGAAAATCTGCAAGACATGAAAAAACTTAAGTAATTGATAAGGAGTCATTCAAGATTGGAAAAAAAACAAGGAAATTTACTAAATGGTATTACCAAACTGGATTAGTAATTTTTAATGTTTCAAAAGTAAAGACCAGAATTTTCTTTAATCACGGATTCATCAACAAACAATCAATGAATCAATTGGGCGATTGGGCATTGCAATCTAATGAACGTTCATTTTTTTTTCCCGCAAGTAATACATGGCGCACAGGTGAGTAGTAGTGAAAGAGATGATCCAGTTAAATTCCAGTGACATAAATAGTAGAGTATTTAGGTCAGTTTTCCTTTTTTTTTTTGACTGACATTGAACTGCTTAAATTAAGTGTGACGTATAGCAAAGTAGTGAAACAAAAGACTCATGCAGATATTTGTGATTAAAGAGACAGACTAAAAAAATTGGGCTATCCTTTGAACACCATGTTAGTATCGTATGTAAGGTACGTCATGGGCGTCGCAACTGGGGGGGACGGGGGGGACACGTTCTCCCCCCAATAATAAAAGTCTTCAATTTCGTCCCCTCCAATAATATATTTAGTTTCGTAGTTTCGTAGTTTCTCCTGGTGTTTAAATTAATGATTTTGTGTGGATATAGCACCAGCAGATATGTTAACTGTGTTTTTACAAATTTGCTCTTTGAAAATATTTTTTATAAAAAATAAATTATATATTGCAACCAACTATAATTAGAATATAAATATAGGAAAGAAAAACGCCTAGAAAACCACCTTTTTGCACCTTCAAACCCCAAATTTTCCCGGGGGAGCCCTGCTTTTTTTCCAGGGGATGGATATCCCTCAACAACTAAATAAATTGAAGTCGACCCCCCCCCCCCCCAAAAAAAATATATCCTTGCGACACCCACGGGTACGTGGTGGTTGCCGTGTGCTTGAGGGCGTGTGTGGTCGTTGCCGGCAGACGTGCCGACCATCTGCAAGTTCGCGCAGCTGGAGCAGCAGCTGGGCAGCGCGGAGCGAGCGCAGACGCTGTTCGAGCAGGTGCTGGCCTCCTACCCGCAGCGGGTCGACGTGTGGACCAGCTACGTGGACATGCTCGTCAAGTCGGGCAGCGTCGACATCGCCAGGTGAGGCTCGCATCGGCCGACTCTGGCTCTCTCACTCGTTCAGACCGGGTGGAACCACGCTGTTTTGGTTATCTCCGGATTCAGAGTGACTTCTGCCGACATCTGCTTCAGCTGCGATGCATCTCCCTCCATCTTTCTGCGATGTCTATCTTTGGTGATTTTTGCCATTTGCTTCATGCACTGGCTGCTGTCGTGTCTGCGATTGATTCAACGGAATTTGCCTTGAAATGCACGTAACACAAGTATTAGATAGGTAATATTATAAATATGAATTCTTCCTCCCCCCGCCCTCCTCATGACCCTACTCATAAATACAACTTTTCCTGCAGCTTAATTTTAGTTTTAATACTACTGTATAATTAGACCTATGATTTTGTAACTTATGAAAATGAGTATCTCCTTTTTTTTTCTTTTTTCTAATCCACACTACAATATGTTAAAGTTACTCTATATTAAGGTGTTTAGTTAACAGCACCAACTTTGTATCCCATATTTTCTATCTTTGCACAATGTTATTAGAATCTTCACGTTATACACACATTAAGGTTTAAAATAGTGTGTATAAAACTTGCAGTCCACAAAAAAATTTATATAAACATATTAAATTAGTAACAGCACTATTTTTAAACTGTTACCTCGAGACTTAAAACATGTTTGGTAAGGTCTGTTTCGGTACTTTCATGTTGGCTAACATCAACAGGTTACAAAAATAATCAAACTACAGCAAAGCAGTTAGTGTATGTATGAGTATTTTGTGTTAAGTATTAAAGAGGTTTTGGAGTGTCATTTTTTAATATTACTGCCAGTCATAACTAAGGAAAAAAATTAAAGTATGCAACAAATTTCATAGTATGGTCTAACAAAAACATCATATTTAAAACTTCATTCTTCTACATTTTTTCAAAGCATTTAGGTATTATTTAATATTTTGGCATGATAAATTATTTTTTGGATATTTATGGTTGAATATTTGATGGTAGTTTTGGAATCAAAATTGCAAATAAAAGTCGATAAATATGAATTGCACTAAAATCAGTGTAAAATGTACAATATCATAAACATCATGCTTAGGGTTATGAATGTCTGTAGTAATTTTTTTGTTTTGCTTGTGAAACCAACCGCCAAAAATACACGTCCATCCTGTAAATTCGTTACCAACCTGTGCATTCTATTATTGGATTCCGAGCTGTGTGTGGTGCAATGTCTTGGCGGCGGTAGGAGATTCACGATACTGGGATTCATGCTGTCGCACTGAGATGTCACGTTGGCAGTGGCAGGCAACAGAACCGTGCTGAAACCTGCAGGTGCTTGCTCAGTGATCAGGTTTCCTCTCCGTCGTGTGGCCACCCGGCACCAGTTGTTTTTGAGAACAGTCCTGTCTCTGCTCTCCAGCTCTCATTCGTCATGACGCCGCCATCGCGCAACTCTGGTGCTGCTGTGTCCCCGTTTCTTGCCCCTCTCCTGGCCAAAGAGCGTGACCTGGATGTCTTCTCTGGCAGCTTCCAGGCATCAGGCGAAGGGACTTGGTTCGCAGCGGTCCAAAGATACGTTTAGCTTAATACATACATCAGCCAACAAGTTGAGTCGTTCTTTCTCTCTGGCGACTGTTTGGCTGTCGAGGGAGGCTTCGTGGTGTGGCCTCCGCCTGTTTGTCAAACCAGAACTTGACCCGCGGACGAGCACAACTTCGCCGCTCTCTGTCAGGAGTCGCGAGTCGCGCACTAATTGTGCGCCCCATGAAACACGACCAAAACATTCCCAACTCTCCTGAGCGATGGTCTCAAGTGATTCTACAATTTTGCAAATACCAAAACTGAAGAACTGCGTGGAAATGACTGAAAAGGAACATATTACTAACTCAGTATTTTCTAAGTTCAGTTGGAAAAAAAATGTGCAGATTTGTTAACCAGCTAACTCACAACAACAAAGTGACGTTAATTACTCCGTGACAAATAGCTGTTACCAAACCCTGTAATGTTATTAACACAGTAATAATGGGCACTCATTAATAAAATTATGTAAAAAACTTAGATTAAAAATTATAGCAAATTAAAAGTAAAATAATTATTGCAATATTTATTTTTACACGTACTGGCTTCAAAGAAAAGGCAGCCAGCGCTAGCCTAACAACCTAAAAATTATAAAATACTGTACATAATAATTTTAAAAAAAAATTATCAAATTTAAAAATTAATCTTCTGAAAAAAAAAGTATTTATAATATTTTCAAAGATATTTAAATTTCCTCAAAAATTCTCTACCTAACCAAGTAATAAATATTTTTTTTTTGTAATCAGAAAATTTTGCAGTGTGGGTACCCACTTATTTATAATGCAAAAATTATCCACTCGTAATTCTTCAGTGAGCGAACCAGTTTTTTAATCATGCTAAAGTCGTAGGCACTTGCCACGAAAAACATTTTTCCAGTCTGTTGGGGAAGTTACTGCCAGCAGGTCTACACTAAAGATTTTAATTACGCCACAATTTTAAATGTACTCAGCGAGATAACATTTTTTATATTTTTTTAACAGCTTCATGAATTTAGAAACTGTTCTTTTTATCGAAGTCCCACCTGAGTCCTGGAATATACTTGGCACGAGCAGTAGAAATTTTTTAAATTGATAACTTACAGTTTCTCTTCACATACCATCGGCGGCACACACCCAGTGTGCAATTTCGTCACTGCAGTCCTCGCAGAAATCCACAACCACACACCATCACCGTCGTGAACACAACAGCCATCGACCGTTATTTTATTCTCCGCGAATTCGGTGCCGCGAGGCACCTGAAACGCAGCTTGTAACTCACTTGTACCAGCACCTGACTTTGACTGCAGAGCGCGTCAAACCATATACATACGCCTCCGTCATCAGCCAGGTTTTTCCCCCTTTTGCACATTACTGCCATCTATCAGCACACAATTACACTGTCTTGAGTTCAATTAGCGCTGCACTATGGACAAGTTTTGAAACTTCCCACTCAATAGTTTCATTTCTGCTCACACTCTTTTTTTTATTATCATCGCTAATGAACCACCAATAAAATACCTACGCAATAAAAAATTATCTACCTAATAAAAGATCTGCCACTTGCATTTATTAAATCACTAATACCTACCTATTAAAGCTGCCCTTAAGAGATATTGAGAATTACAATAAAATAATTACAAAAATGAAATAGAGTGCCAATAATTAAAACACCAAATAAAAAATACACCCTAAATTTGTTGTGGCCTAGACATGGGACTCAGAGGCCAAAGAGAGAAAGACCAAAAGACCGAAAGTGGTGTTTGCAATGTGCCGCACAGGTGAGTAGTGGTGAAAGAGACAATCCATTTAAATTCCAGTGACATAAATAGTAGAGTTTTTAGATCAGTTTATTTTTTGACAGACATTGAACTGCTTAAATTTAGTGTGAAGTATAGCAAAGTAGTGAAACAAGAGACTCATGCAGATATTTCTGATTAAATAGACAGACTAAAACAACTGGACTATCCTTCGAACAACCTGTTCCTCAATCGTGATGGTACTATCCTTCCTTCTTAAAGAATTTCCCCCTTCCCCCCAATTCTTTTATGCATCTGTACAATATATGATTATGTCTTATAAACCATTGAACAGAATTTTTAATCACCTTTTTCCTGCTCTGTTGGACATTGCTTCAACCTTTATTGAGTCTTTGACCTCAATGTCAACGAGACATTAAATCCTTATTCATTTGTTATTTTCTACCGAGAATAAAAAAAGATTTTGTTTTTTTTACTTTGTAAGTACGTAGTTGTGTATGTGAATTGATTAAGACGTTTTTTTTTCTTACAAATAATTTGGCGAGTATTTGTATAGAATCCATTGACCATGATGGATGCACGTCTTGTCGATACTCCTGTTATTTTCTTTGTGCTCGTGATGAAAACTCGCCAAGTCACTGCAGCTGTAGAAGAGCGGACTGTGTCCACTTGTAGCAGTGAACTTGAAGTGGAAGCACATGTGAAGGTAGAAAGTCGGGGCTGCGAGTGATCGTGAATCTCGTGACCTCTCTGTGGAACAGGTTTTCCCGGACCGGCCGGCGTCCCTACTTCTCTCCCGTCCGACCCTCTCCGTTGTGAAAATTCAGCTTCCATAGATCCTGCACATTTCTGTAATGGTTCTGTTACCTCCTTTGAGTTTTCAAACACAACATTGCACACCTTTTAAAATAATTATAAAAAGGCTCATGATGTTTCGCCATAGACATCTTCAAGCCAAAACACGGCTCTAGTTGGAAGCCAAGACAAAGACCACGAAAGCTTGCAATGAACTTGATAAAACTTGGTTCAATTACTTTTGTGTTCCAGTTATTAAAAAAAAACACCGAATTCTCTTTGGTATAAAGTACATATTGCTTAGTGCGTTCTGCAAACAATTTTCTTAAAATGATTAAACCATTTAAGGAGTGATTTTATTTAAATTTTAATAAATGTATCAGCCATCTTTACTAATAGTTATTATGAACTCCAGCTCTTATTTTAACTGGCCTTACCCATGTTACCTTTATTAAACATTTTATATCAAGGAACAGACAAATAGTTTTGAATGAATATGCAGTTTCATTCAAGGATCTAGATGTGTTAAGGTATTAAGGATTCGAGGTCAGCTTCATAGTCGTTTTGGCTCTCGGTGAGTGAGTGAGCAAGTTGCCAGCGCTGGAGCCTGCCTGTGAAAGCGTCAGAGTGGCTGGTGGATGATTCATGTATCCGAATGAGTTAGGATACAAGAATAATATTATTCACTGCCCTCTGGCACCTTGGATATTTACAACTGTAGTTTCTAGTCGTTAATGCGCCCACACGCAGTCATTGTAAAACTGTAATATTTCCTTTAGTATACATTACCACTCCCTGGTTTTGTTTTGTGTCTGGGTTTGCTGTTAAGTTGCCTGCAGTCCCTCCAAACATTGATAATTTTGAATTATTAATAAATGTTATTCACTGAAAATATATGTGGCAGACTGAGGAATTGCTCCACTGCAACAAATAGAACAAATAGAAATCACATTTAAATAAATGGGGTTTGTTGACAGCAATAAATATCCATGTGTTACTTGCCATCTGAAGCGGTTAAAATATATGTGTGTTGAGGCTTATGGCCGTTTCCTGCAATCAAAATTTTCTTTGGATCACATTCAGTGGGTGCTATGCTCCATGTACCAGCAGCATTGTACCCACTGATTGGCTAGCAGCTGAACCAATTAAAAAACCCTGACAGAGACATCTGATATGCCAACACTCCCAAACAATCAGGAAGCACAGATTACCTAGGTAAATACATATACGAGGGTTGTCTGAAAAGTTTCCGACCTCAACATGAAGATGGCAGCACTCGTCAACAAAAATTGGGGAATGTGTTTGCGCATGCTGTAGAATACACTCTCTGAAATTTCAGCCATTTAGGACACGCAAGCGTGAAGATATTACAAGTTTTTTTTTGTGCAGATTTAATTGTAGGATTTTACATGTATTTTTTGAAAATCATATGATTATCGTACGTTCAGAAACTTATTTTTCCCCGACCCTCGAATTTTTTACCTTTTTTGTCCTTCTTCGTAACTGTAACTCTCCCGCCCCTCAACAATTAGAGCTCTAGGCAAATGCCAGTTTGTAAATCGGGGCCAGCTTGGACTACTGTTTGTTGTCCTCGATGAAGAATTATATCAACTTTCAGCTTGTGTTCAAATACAATTGCTGCGCACCCGCTGCGCGTCAGCTGCTGCGTGCCCTGAAGATGGCGATTACAATTTCTAGCTAAACGTCGGAGATTGACTCGCTCCAACTCTGAGCTCCATGCCAGCTCCTCCTTGCCACGAGGCCGTGTGTCTCCCCGAGTGGGGTCGGTGTTTGCGCGCGATGGTCTGGCGTCTGCCAGGACAGGATGATGGCGGTTGTTTACGACTGTGCTAGACCCGGGGACCGCGGGACGTGGGAAGTATCGGCGGGATGATTCTCAGCTCCACCCCAGACCTCCTGAGTCCAGTGCCACGTGTAGGCAGACAACAGAACTACTTACTGGTAACGATGTTCGTAGGCTTTCACGGCCATTGTATGAAGTAGCTCGGCTTCTGGGCTGTAGCCGCGTCCTTGGGCGAATAATTCACCGACATTTTCGGTCGACATTGCAGTCGCCGTCATCAGGGAGCAGTTACTAACTGCTAACTGCTCCCTGATGATGGCGACTGCAATGTCGACCGAAAATGTGGGTGAATTATTCGCCCAAGGACGCGGCTACAACCCAGAAGCCAAGCTACTTCAGAACTACTGGTAGCTGAAAAAAGAGTCAACCTGGAGGCGAAACTATTTTAAAGCATAAGGTGATGATTATAGCTATGTAATTTTTTTTTACTTTGTTGTTTTTGTATATATTTATTTTTTTTAAACGTCGGACGTCTTTCAAATCAGACCGAAACATGGGCGTACGTGTATATCATCGTCTCTCCTTGATAAATTTTCTTCTGTTATCCTCGGGAGATGCAAGCGCGGTGCAGTTTGTAAGCATGTGCTGTCAGCTCGCTGATGCGTCCTTGGGTTTGATCCTCGGGTAAGAAGGGGGGGGGGGGGAGGTGGAGGGGGCTGACTCTCTCGGTCCTTCCCGTTCAGTGTTAACTCGCGCGATCCAGACGTGGCAGTGCGGTGGAATGGGCCGTCTGTGTGTGGAGTTTGTCGAAATCCATCTACTTAGGAAAATTGTTGGGGAAGGGGGGTGGAAGGAACTTAGCAGTCTCTGCAACAGCCCGTCGGAGATTATGTACACATTTAAGGGGCCCGCCTCGTCAGGGGTGTATGTGTGTTAGCGAGGCGGGATGATAAGCGCGACAGTCGCTGGTGCTTCTAGCGCGGTATCGCCTCTATAAGCGCAAGGCTTTGAACTGGCGCGCAGTATTTGAGCGGTAACCTTAACATTATATGGCCGAGAAATGAAGAAAAATTTGTAATGCAAGTCTCTTAAGTGTTTTCAAGAATCTGTACTGATTGTTTTACGCCTAAAAATTACTCTGAAAACATGCGTTGTAGCCATTTTAACACTTCTAAAAATACAGTTTAAAAACTTAATCCGAAATCAAAAGTACTTTTCGACCCTCAGCGAACTCTTAAATGCTTTTCGTAAGCAGACCCCACTCGGATGTCTTGAGTAGTTTTGAAAGCGCGTTATTTTCCCTGAAGCTCTGCGCACCGTATGTGTGCCCGGGTGGACGGTGGAAAGGAGTTCCCGGGCCACAGACACGGCTGCAGAACTCTGTGCCAGCCAGCGAACTCTGTTCAAGAGCGACTCTGTCGTGGACGTTTCACGTCCGCCCCGACATACCCATGATATATATATATTTTTTTCTTTTCTCCTGGATTTTAAATTGTTCAAACCTTAATATAGCAAAAAAAAAAAAATAAATAAAATTTATTCTACAGTAGTTATGAACAATGGTTATTTTATTAATTGGTAGATATTACTTGCATAAAGTTTTTATATGTGATTTTTTTTGTTTGGTTACCAATATTATCTTGTAGCACAGTCGGAATGATAAGGAAGACGCTTGCTGGTATTTATAGCGCGGTATCGCCCCTAAGCACAGGGCTGCAGACTGACGCACAGGATAAGAGTAGTACGAGAAGTGAGGGGTAACCATAGAGGTGTACTGCGAGTCACTCGAGTGCTTTGGAAAATCTGTACCGGGTGTTAAATTATTTTAGCCATTTTCACTCCTTGTGAAAATGCAGTTTAGAAGCGAAATAATGGGAACAGAACCACACTTCCACCCTCAGCTTTTCGCAGACACAACTCTCTGAAGCTCTGCACAACGTGTGTGTGTGTGTGTGTGTGTGCCCGGGCTGGCCCGGGGGGGGGGGGGAGGGGCTGATGGGGAGACGATGGTATAAATGTAATGTCATTGTCATCAGAAAACAAAAGGACACCACGGGCAAGTGTGGCGACACACTTTCCTGTAATCAATCAACGACTGCTGGTGGGATGCCTTGCGCATGCCATAAGACCAATAAAATACAAGAGGGCAGGGGGTGGGGCATTTCCCCCCTCTTACCCTCAACATCTTTATGACTACACAACGGGAGGACAAGAGCCCCTGAAAAGGCTTGTACCTCCCCCGCGCTGAGGGATTGCCCGGTGATGAACAATTGGCGGCAATGGTTGGTGTTGGTGACGGAGCACGAGAAGCCTAAGATGTACATCAAGTTCTGCCCCTGCCCGAACACGCCCGAATATTCACCTTCGGCCAACCTCGGGATTTGTTTTATTTTTGCGCAGGAAAAATGGTATTCAAATATTAAATGTGGTCGGTTAGGTTAGCTACATTAAAACACTTTAAAACACTATGGACGGTTAATTAGGTTAGTATAGCTATATTAAAATAAACAGAGAAATATAAATAAATAAATATATATATGAATAAACCCGAGGTTGGCCGACGGTGAATATTCGGGCGTGTTCGGGCAGGGACAGAACTTGATGTAGGTACATCTTAGGCTTCCCGACGGAGTACCACCGCGGAGGGAAAGCCTTCTTTTTCACAGACGAGAGAGCCGAACGCCCGATCGTGCATCTTCGGGGTTTATTTTTATTTTGGACAGCTCATGATAACTAATGGTCAATTAGGTTAGGTTAGCTACATTACAAATATTTTTAAAACATTGTGGACGGTTGATTTGGTTAGGATAGCTACATTAAAAGATACTGTGAAATCATGTAAACGGTTTACCTAGCCCTGGATAGCTACGTATTAAAAAGTTATTTGCTAAGCAACCATAAAATGATTTTACAGTATTTTTAATGTAGCCATACTTACCTAATACAACACACCATCCCACAATGTTTTAAAGTATTTATAATGTAAGCTAACTTGTATCCTAATCGACCCGCAAAAATTTAATGCCACACCGGTTTATACAATGAGATAGAACCGGGGGGGGGGGGGGGGGGGGGGGGGGGGGGAAAGCGAGCATGAACTTGGGGTAACTTCGGGTGTGTCTGTCTCGTCAGTGAAAAGAAGGAAGGCTTCCCGCCGCGGAGGCAGGCGGCGCCACACCTGCGAGGCCCGCCAGTAGGTCGGCGCGCCGACAAAGACCAGTCCCCCCCCCCCCCTGTGGGGGCGGGGGGGGGGAGGGGGAGACACGTGACCCACTTGCCAGCCGGAATGCGGAACACGCTCAGGAGCGTCATCTCCCGGAGACAGGTGGCAGTTCCCCCGGGGAAAGCCTTCCTTTCACAGACGAGAGAGACAACACACGAAGTTACCGAAGTTCGTGCTTTTTTCCCCGTATCTTTAATGTAGCTATCCTAACCTAATTGACCATTATTATACTTTTATCAACACCGCCATATTTATTTACAATGAACCAAAAAAAAACCGAAGATGCACGATCTGGGGTCCGCGCTGCCCTTCCCCCACCCCCCCCCCCCCCCCCGCCCCCCCCCCCACCCCCCCCCCGCCATCCACATCCCTTCTTTGCGAATCCTACATGTTTGCCTCCCTGCTACTGTATTGTTGAATCTAATCCACAACAAGGAAGTTTATTTCATTACCAGAGACAACACGCAATGCAGGTTTTTTTTTTTTTTTTTGCTTCAGGAGATTCTTCATTAAAAACAATTTTTTGTCAAATACTTTTTATCGTTTAAAAAATATAATTATAACATCAGAAATAATTTTAATTTGTAATAATTTAAAATACATTGAAATTTTTTAATGAATATTTCGTGTATATTAAATTTAAGTTGTTTTTTTTTTCTTTTATATGCATCATTTTTCGACGCGGGGATACGGTTGTCTGTGACCCAAGAACAAACGGGAAGCCTAAGATGTACATCAAGTTCTGTCCCTGCCCGAACACCACCGAATATTCACCTTCGGCCAACCTCGGGTTTATTTATATATATTTATATTTCTCTGTTTATTTTAATGTAGCTATACTAACCTAACTAACCGTCCATAGTGTTTTAAAGTGTTTGAATGTACCTAACCTAACCGACGACTTTAAATATTTGAATTAATTTTTCCTGCGCAAAAATAAAACAAATCCCGAGGTTGGCCGAAGGTGAATATTCGGGCGTGTTCGGGCAGGGGCAGAACTTGATGTACATCTTAGGCTTCTCGTACCGACAAGCACGTGAGACGAAGCCTAGTTACCACCGCGACCACCAGTGGCGCCAGCGCTGATTCCAGCCTTGCCAAAATAAATACAAGTTTTCAAGCTTTTGTATCTTACTTTTATTTAAGACATCAAGTATTTTATTCTATTTTTTCACAACTTCACAAAACCCTCAAATTTTTATTACTTTTAAATATGGTAAACTGAATTTTCATTTAAGTTATACTTATTTAGGCGCGTTATGAAAAAAAAATGAGAGTTAATTTTTACGATGCGCACACACCACTATAACAAAATTTTTACTGGCTGAAAATAAATATTATATATGTGTGTGTGTGCTTTTAAATCTTATACTTTAGTGATTGATATTGAATACCGGTCCATATCATTAAAAACGTTTATTAACTGTGAATATTAGTTATATAAATTATGTTTATAATCCTTTTTAGGTGTATTTATATATATAATTGAGGTTATTTTCTGGTATGTTCCATTATAAATAATAAATTATTATTTAATAATTAATTAAAATTAATAAATTGTAATAAACATTTATATTATTTATTTAATGTCGTTTGTAATTAAAATGTATCTTGATCTTTTCACTAAATTAATAATGTGTTTATATTAAAATTGAATATTGAATATGTATTTAAATGTTTTAATTTGGTTGAATTTATACTTTACCAACCACATTTGTAATATCTCTCCAGGTCTTTTATTATCTTATTACTATTATTATTTCCATGCGCAGGCAAGTGCTGGAGAGGGCAGTGGCGCAGAGGCTGCCGCCGCACAGGATGAGGACCTTGTTCAGGAAGCACCTGGACTTCGAGCAGCGACACGGCAGCCCGGAGGCCGTCGCCCGCGTCAGGCAGATGGCCGTCAGCTACGTGCGCGCCGTCACAGACAACCTGCAGGACGACTGAACTGCAATTGTGAACCAATAAAGCGTTACCGCGTTTGTTTTTCATGTGACTTGTTGTCTCTCCGGTCTCCCCTTCTTGCCACGGAAACCTAACACGTGGGATTGCATTTCAAGGTTACGAAATATTAATTTTATTTACAAAAAATATTTTATGCTTCAAGATCGTACCTAACACGGGCAGAACTTACACTTATTATAAAAAAAAATTGGTTGTCTGTACAGTCGGTTTACGGACGATAGTTTAACGTGACGTCATAACAAAACATTGATGAAATGATTGATTGCATACTTTTATGAATAAAATTGAATCATTTTTTATTGAATTATCACTATTTTGTATGGATACAAAGAAGGAGTGAAATGAAATCTACAATTTAATTGATAAATTTACTTTTATTTGCACTCATTAATTCAAATATGTTTATTACTTTAACGAAGAGATTATTTTAACTATAACTTTTATGCATGTTTGCTATTTAACTTCTTCCAATCTGTGTTATTCTGTTAAGGATAGGACGATGATAGGAAAAGTAGGAAACGAATGGGAGTGTTTCAAGTTTAATGTGCCTCGAAAAAGTCAAATCGATGGTTGTTCCAATCGAGTGGAAGAGAGATAGATGCGACGCAAGCGTACAATGAGCGTAACGGGACCTTGTGCGTTACGGGACACTTTTTAGTGCGTGCAGCCGGCGTTCATCGATTTATTAGACGTTACGTCAAAATATATTATGCTTCAAGATCGTAACATGGGCAGAATTTACACTTATTATAAAAATAATAAACCACACAGTAATACTTACGTGAAACAATTTCTAACGTACTTAGAACGTAAACAAACATAACTATCAACTATACTAGGCTTCTGTTGGTCGGACGAAACTACACAAAGGGAAGAGCCCAGCATTTCCGAGCAGATCCCTACGGTTCCGTCTCCGTTTACGTGCAATTGTAGACGTCTCCTTCCGTTCGTTGCTTACGTGACCTGCAGCCAATCCAGAAGGCCCGAAAAATTTCGTCCGTCCGTCCGTCCGTCCGTCCGTCCGTCCGTCCGTCCGTCCGTCCGTCCGTCCGTCCGTCCGCCTAAAGTTTGTTAAACTCATACTTTTTATGGACGGACAGACTATATCTATGGTTCGGTGGCACCTGTCAACTTGCATACTAACATGACTGCTTTCAAAACTCACGTCCGAACAATTACATCATGGCTCTGAATTTATCCGAGGATTTTCTAATACGATACGTAGAGTAACAGGATATAAACAGTAAACAATATCTAAACAAATCTGAGAGATATACATGGATTGTTTTGGCAGCAGCGATTTGGGACAATATTCTGACGGACGGATGAAGCCATGTTGTTGTTTGACGGACGGAGCGACGAGCTGTTGTAATTCCTGTCCAAGCCAACAACAACCTGTTTGTGGATCTCGACGCGGAAGGGGTGAAAACTCTGAGTCCAGCCTCACCTGAAGCCAGCACTCACTGCAAGCACCACTCTTTTTTACCAAGGTAACAAACACTTGCTTGGGGAAGCCTTTTTTTCACAGACGAGAGAGCCACACCCGAAGTTCATGCTCGCTTTTTTTTCCCCGTACCAGAACAGGTGTATTTATTTGGGGGGGGGGGGGAATTCGCGGGTTTAACTTATAAGATGTCATTCTTAAAATTATTCATTAACATACATCATAGGTTAACTGAATTATAAATACTTTAAAACATTGTAGATGGTTGGTTATATTAGGTAAGTATAGCTACATTAAAAATACTGTAAAATCATTTTAGGTTGCTTAGCAAATAACTTTTTAATATGTAGCTATTCTAACCAAATCAACCGTCCAAAATGTTTTGAAGTAATTATAATGTAGCTAACCGAACCTAACCTAATTGACCATTAGTTATCATGAGTTGTCCAAAATAAACATTCACGGACACTCCTCTAAGAACAATTACAAATAAATACCGTTGCCTTGTTTATGGTCTTAACTTTTATCAACAGAACAATGTACAAAAAAAACCGAAGATGCACGATCGGGTGTTTGGCTCTCTCGTCTGTGAAAAGTAGGCTCCCCACTTGCTTGCCCAGACGGGGCCTAATATGCATGTGAATATCAAGCAAAAAGGGAAACAACCTGAAGATCAAGTATGATTGGTTTATTTGGATTTTATTTCACACACACACACATCTATGAAAACACGCATTTTAGCCATTTTCAGTCTTAAAAAATACAGATTAATAACAAAACACGGAAACAGTTGCTCGTCCACTCTCAGTGTATTTCCCCCCCCCCCCTCCTAAACAGACGCCATTCTGATATCCAAGGGCGTCGCTAGCCGTTGGCCTGGGGGGGGGGGGGCAAGTTGTGGGAAAAGTATGTAATTTTTTTTGCATTTGGCTACATATTTTGAATCTCAAGGGCTTTAGGGGGGGGGGGCAAAGGCCCCTTACCCCGCTTCTGGCGACGCCTTTACTGATATATTGAGGAGTATTCTTTTCGCAGTTTTTTTTAACCGAAGCTGCGCCCACAGATAATAGGGGCCGTTAGTTATTACAAGCAGACTGTCACGTAAATATGGATGGGGTCTGTGGCGGGTCCAAGCTGACGTCTCTTGTACTGGAAGAAATGACGTTTGGCGGCTCGGCAAGAAACGTGAATGAGAAAGGAGCCAGCCCCTCCCGCTCAGTAGTTCCCGCAGCCGCCACTGAGCGCGCCGCGGGGTCAGGGTCACGGCGGAGGAAAGTCGCGACAGGTGGCGACGTGGCATTGTCGCGTCCTCCGTGCAAGAGTGTGCTACAGTCCCTTCCTGACTGACAGCGACCAGGGACGGCCCTTACAGAAACACTGCCGTTTTTAATGTTATCCCTTTACTAGTAACTCTGTTGTAGATGTGATGTTTTATTTCGCACAATATAAGTATAAACTAGTATTATTTTAACTGTATTTTAAATTATTTCATATATTAGCGATCCAAAGGAGAAGAACAGAAGGTGGGAATGATTGTCATTTAACTGAAAAAAAAAAATAAAAGCTGTTATATATATATATATTTTTTTTTTTTTCAAAGTATGTACTCAGGATGTTCCCGGTTTCCCTCGTCAGTGCATTCCGCCCGAGGCTGCCCTTCCCAGAGAACCACGTGACGACACCCGGGGCTGGCTTCCCGAAGTCACTCCAAGCTTTCAATATATATACTGTATAGAAGTCGCCAGCCCAGGTTAAAATTTCTAATACGGTTTTGAGGTAGTTGGTTAATTCACCGCCGCAATCGCCACCATCTCTAGGGCATCGACTTGTGGTGGTCCCTAGTGGACAAGTGTCGAACTCTTCAAACACCCCTTCCCCCTCCCGAGTAACGACCATGAGCTGCAGTGAATGATGGATGAGGGGTGCGGGGAATGACAGCGGGCGACAGTGCTGCGCTCTAACGTGTAAATAACAACTAAGACGATACAGGGCGTTACGGCAGCGCACTGCAGCGGTGAAGTTCCCAAGCTGCTCATCATACGCTTCTGAAAAACGTAGAGTAAATCCTATCCACTCGCGACTTCTATACAGTATATATATTCAAAGCTCCAAGCAAGTTCCTGTTCCTGGTGACATGCCCCAGTATTCTGCGAGACGTTATTCAGGTCTTCTTTCGTTCATTCGCTAAGGTGCCCGCCTCGTCAGGCGCGACGCTCGCTGGTGCTTCTAGCGCCGTGTCGCCTCTGGACTGGCGCGCAGTCTTCTCCCAGTGCGTAGGGACAACTATGACATTTGAGCGGTAACAATTACATTATATGGTGAAGAAATGAAGATAAAGGTGTAATGCAAGTCCCTTAAGTGCTTTCAAGAGTCTCTACCGGTTGTTTCATGCCTAAAAGTTACTCTGAAAACACGCCGTTTAGCCCATTTTAACTCTTCTAAACATAACAGTTTAAGTTCTTAATCCGAAATTAAAAGTATTTTTCGGCTCTCGATGAATTCTTGAATGTTCTTCGTAAACTATGGTAGCTCGAGCAATTTTCAAAATGGCGTGGTGGTTTTTTTTTTCTGTAGCCCTGCGCGCCGTGTGTTAGCCGGGGCAGGTGGACCCTTGAAGAGGTGTGGAGGGAGGGGAAGGGGGTGCCCTTGAACCTCGGGAAAAGCCTGCGAGCGCGTGTCGCAGCGAGAACTTTCCCCCGTCGCGTCGCATCGGGCCACAGGTGTGCGGCCACGAGGGGGCAGGGGGGTGTCTGGTCCAGACGCGAGCAGGCCGGAGACTGTGTCGGCAGAGGAGGCCAGTCGGTTTGTAGGCCGGCCAGGGGGGAGGGAGGGGGCAGATCACGCGTAACACATTCTCCGCACCCCGGCCGGCGTTTGTCTAGTCTCGTGGAACGATGCGCGTTCTGTTCAGGTTCACATTGTGCGGCCCTTGGGGGAGAAACTCTAGTGGTCGAGACAAAGACACAGTGAAGAAGTTTCGGGCCCACCTGCTAGACAGGAGCTTTCGTTGTATATTAATAACATAGCTACATTGGTTGTGAGAAGTAATGCATCAGTTATTATCCTACTTATTTACATAGAACTTTTTGACGTGACAACGTCTAATAAATCGATGAACGCCGGCTGCACGCACGAAAAAGTGTCCCGTTACGCACATTTTCCCGTTACGCTCATTGTACGCTTGCGCCGCATCTATCTCTCTTCCACTCGACTGTTTATAAAGTGAAGTGAATAGTTAACGTGGTTTTCATTGCTTTTTACAACAACAATTTCGGCAATAAAGGTTAATTATTCTTGCATTTTAAAAATCTGATTACTAGTATAATTTCAAGTATTTATTATTTTATTATTAAAATAAAAATGATTCAATTTTATTCATAAAGTATGCAATCACTTCATCAATGTTTTGTCATGACATCACGTTAAACAATCGTCCGTAAACTGACTCTACAGAAAACTAATTTTTTTTACCTCGCCATCACCATATAGTCACACCGAAACAGTTTCCACAGTGCAAACAGACAATGTTTGGGGCGTCTAACTAAGATGGTGCAGACCACACATCGGCAAATTCGTTATTAAAAATAAATGTTTTGCTATCCAGATGGGAAATCGTCTGCAATTATTAGTATGACAAAAATTGCCAACACCCGCCACCTAACTTCTCACCTGTGTGTGTCTGTGATGATGGTGATGGGTTGGTAAGCTATGAGGCAACGGCATGGGGCGAGCTAGCTGGAAGGAGTCTGCAGAGGTTCCCCGCTGTCTTCTGCAGTATGGCAGACCCAGGAATGGAGGAGGTAGGAGGGAGGCAAGGTCATCACACGAGTGTTCATAACCACCATCCCTTGTGTTACATTCTGCAGCTCTCAAATAACCTTTGGTGAGTGCCTGGCGATGTTTGCGACCATACAAGTGCAATAGAGCTGCATGTGATAATAAAAATGGGTGCGTGTACTTGTGTAAATTAAATTAATTAAATAATTTAAAAAAAAACAAGTTAAATAAATAATATTGAGATAATAATAAATATATATGACATAATTTGTACTAAATATTATAAGATTCTTAATTTTAAATATTTATTATTGATTTATTTAATATTTTAAAAGAAAATAAATAAATTTATCAATAAATTCAAAAATTTAATTTAAGTTCATTCATTTTTCAAAAATTTATTATTTTCTCAATTTAATATTCACTTTTCATTTTTATCAAAAAGTTTTCATTAAATTTGTTCATTTATTTTTATAAATATTTATTATTCAATTTAATAATAAATATTAAAAATTAATATTTTAATTTGATGTTCGATTTTCATTTTTATCACAAAATTCTTATTAAATATTTTATTAAATTTATTTCTTTATTTTGTAAATATTAAATTACCAATAATAAATATTTAACATTAATAATATTTTGTTTTAATTATATTAAATAATATTTTAATTTATATCAATAAATAATACATACGGATAGTTACTCTATTGGGCTCCAAACGTTCTGTGTTGGCTGTTGGGTCGACGGGTTGTTGAGGAAGACGTATCTTCGCTTGAGTCGCCCTCTGATGTTCCCGCTGCTAAGTGGAACGTCCGGCCCCACCGATTTCCCGCCGTGTAATTTGCCGTGTAACGGTTGTTAGCTCTTAAAGATTACCCATTTGGTAGTGTAACCAGATCCGGTTTCGGCTTACAGCACTTTAATTACGTAGTGACGCCGTTTCCCGAATTCTTGTACACACGCGACGCATCTTGTCCAGCGAGGTTGTAGGCCTGCACGGATCACAGTTTGTAACCTCCTTGGCATTGCAACTGCCACCGAATATTGTAGAAGACAGTTCACATGCATGAAAGCCACAACCACAACCTGAAGTTTACCAAAGTAAAATGTTAGATTAGGTTATGTTCGTTCAGTGTAATAAATACTAGTTCTTTATTTTTGATGTGTAAAATCCTAGCTCTCGGTATATGACATTTGGGAGGAGTAATTCCGTGAATAGAACGGAAGTCGCATGGAACGGAAATGTGCAACCACGGTGCTGCCATCTGTGGCGGATGGCGCGAACCAAAATTCGCAAATCCAAAGGAAAACTTTGCAGTATTAACTGTTTACTGAATATTGACTATATGAACTGTAGTTTAATAAAATTCCTTGTCGAAAATAAGGTCCAAAGCCGGAGTTCAGTAGTTTTTCATGTTATTTTCTTTTTTTATATTTTTCGCTTTTATCGGAGCAATTTTATTATATAGTTTAAAATTTCCCTCTGAGCCACGACCTTTGGGGGGGGGGGGGGGGGGTCCGCCTGCCTGAACTAGAGGGTGAAGTTTCCGAACCTTCTGCCGCTGCCTGCAGAGAGGGCTTCCACGCTTTTCCACCTCACCAGATACACATTTCTTCCAACATCCGAGGATGTCGAGGGTGGAGGACTCCCCGGCAGAGCTCACTCTGGTAAACACCCTGTGGCAGCTCCGTCGACGCAGATGTCAAGACCCCTCCCAATACTGACAAATCTGAGAGGGATCAGGATGCAATTTTTTTTGAAGTTATACTTCTAATGCGACTTCCAACAAGGTTCCGTTAAACGTTTAACGCTACCATGGAGAATAATGCTACCATTGAGGATAACGCTACATTGGAGAATTATTTGCATGCAATTAAAAAACTATTATTTAATGATGCCAAATAAGTTTAACTTCTCACGCGCGTACCTAAGTACACGTACCCATTTTTTTCACAGCAGTGAATTCTTCTCAGCGTATTAAGCCCAATGAACTGTGTACGTTCGCCGGGCGTTTTAGAACCAGAATAAGAAAAAAAAGAAATTAAACGCTAAGATTTAACGCGTGTCCTGGTTTCCCGGCGGAGGACTTTCTCCGCCGAGAGAAGTGTGGAGGGGGTGGGGAGAGGAGCAGGTGCAGGAAGACGGATGCTGTCTGCGTCCGGGGCTGGCTGGACCCCCCCCCCCCCTCAAGGAGGCGACCTGATCAGGGTCAACGCCCCACTTGCCGCGCCCCGTCCCGACGTCCAGACGGCCGGAGACTCGTCGTGATGTGACTAGCCCCGCCTTCCTGGCTCTGCTCATCGAGCTCCTGTCAGTTGTTTATCAAGGAGCATCTCGGACGGGAAGCCTACAACTCACGTAGTTCCGGTTCCCTACCACGTTCGTGCAACTTCGGATTTCTCTCAAAAATTGAAATTTAAAAAATCGAAGGGTTAGGTTAGGTTAGGTCAGTCACAACATGCTTGTTTTCATTGGAAACTTCTGATTTAGCGGCTGAAGTGGCGTTAATACCAAAACGCAAAACTTCGGAAATCTTCGTAAATTCTTGCAGGGAACCGAAAGTACGTGAGTTGTAGGCTTCCCATCTCGGACACATGACTATGGAAGGAAGTCGTGTGCGCCTCATGGGAATCCTTCTTCTTTTCATAGACGAGAGAGCCAAACGTCCGAACGTGCATCTTCGGGGTTCTTTTTTGTTCATTGTAAATAAATATGGCGGTGTTGATAAAAGGATACTAATGGTTAATTAGGTTAGGTTAGCTACATTATAAATACTTTAAAACATTGTGGACGGTTGATTTGGTTAGGATAGTTACATTAAAGATACGGGGGGAAAAAAAGCATGAACTTAGGGGGAACTTCGGGTTTTGGCTCTCTCGTCTGTGAAAAGAAGGCTTCCCGCGCCTCACAGTTGTGGCAACACCGCAAGTTAACTAGTTCACTAATGGCAGATAAATGAACGTACATCTGGCACAAACATCAACAACAAAAAAAAATTGCAAAGTTAATACGAGATGGTGACACATCCGTGAAAATTTCATTATGACTTAAATAATAACCGGAAGTATCCCAATGTATATGCTCCGCATAAACTCAATAATAAAAAATAGTTTTGCACATGTTTGATTATAATGACGTGTATCTACATTTTTTAGAGGTATCCCCCCTTCCTTTAATAGCCTATGGACGGCTGCAACTCTGACTAATACACCAATTTACATAGATTGTTTTCTCTCTCGGATGCCATCCAAGGCCTAAATTTGTATTGATTAGGAAAATTTCGAAATACATAAATACATCACAAAAATAATTCATATTAATTTGTTGAGTATACTTAGGTGTTGAGACGAAACTATTATATGATTCTAAACTTGGCTCAATGTTCAAATGGTAAGCACTTCATGTTACTTTATAGAGAACTGACATTTTAAACGTAATTTTTTTGTTTAATTAAGTATATACACATATTTATGGGTGCATGCATGCACCCTTCCCGAAAATAAAATTAGGTACACTCAAGCTTCGCGGTTTTTAATTCCTTCGCTTGCAGGTTCATCGCGAAAAAAATAAGTCGAAAACATGTACGTCTTACGGTCTGAATTGTTTACCAAGTCTGTGTTACTTGCCTTAGAAATCGGAGCTGAACAATTGTTTTAAGATGGAATTCCAAGTGTTGGGATGATGTTGAATTCAACAAAGTTCTACAAGTACCACGAAACGTTTTGCTGTCATAGATATAAACTATCAAAAGAAGCTCAGGGAAACAACTTCTTTTTTTTTTTATTGTTTTGCAATTTTAAGTTGTAAGGTAGGTGAAGTCTTGCGGTATATGAACGAACGTGATTATCTTTTTATTGGTTGCGCGTTGTGTTATTGCGTCGCTGTGTTCCTTGCGTGGCTCATGAACCCAGCTTCGGTGGCCGGAAGGAAATGCCGGGTGTTCCTTCACGGGCGGCAGCCAATAGCAGTCCACGAGCCCCGACTGCAGTAGCGACCCAGGACCGAGCCTTTGTCGAGGGCCGCATCTCCTCTGCCTCCAGCTGCTGAGACCGCCGACTAGTGCCGAGTAGTGCTTGGGCGTCTGGGTTGGAGGCCACTCTTCTTAATAATGTTCTCAGGCTTTCAGTTGGTAACTGCTCCCTGATGATGGCGAGTGCAATGTCGACCGAAACGTCGGTGAATTATTCGCCAAGGACACGGCTACGATCCAGAAGCCAAGCTACTTCGGCCACACTTTTTGCTGAAGCTACCGGAGTGAAAGAGGTCAGGTGGTCTCAGCAGGAGCAGACGACGCGGCTGTGGACACGGCGATATAAGGTTCTCGCCATGTTTCTGAGAACTGACATTACTAAACGGTTTTGCTAGTGGCCTGTGATCTTCACCGCAGTCGTAGTTAATTACTTGAAATTAAAACTGGATGGTGGGGATCAGCAACTATCTTCAAACAACCGACGAAGCAAGACGTCACAACCATAGAAAGGGGAATCTATAGGTCACAATGCACGGAGTTGTAGCCTTGCAACTTTGTCCGACTAGAAACTGGCTTCACCCCCGCCCCCGTCTATGACCTGTGCGGAAGTTTACTGCGTCCAACCTCCGTGACTCAGTTGTCTGCGTCAGAACTTTGGGCATGGGGCTGAAACGCACACAAACTGTTGAATGGAGAATTAACACATTGTTTTCAAAAATGTTCTGTCAACTTCGTACTTACAACTGTTACTGGTTTGGTACATCATGGAAGCAGAAACATTGGTATTTATTATTTATTTTTTTAAATATTAAGGCATTTTTGATTTATCAATATTGATTGTGTATCGATCAATATGTGTACTAATGTATGTACTTTTAAATTTGATGTTTTTTTTTTCCTTTGTTACATGTGACAATTAATTGCTGACTAGCTGCACTCAGTCAATAGCAGAGGATAAATTTTTGTCTGACGTTATTTTCATAGTATTATTGTATAACATGACCTTGTCCAATATCTCTGTGAAAACTTGCATCAGACCAAAAATATTCTACTGTACAATAAATTAAAACGAACTGAACGTTGTGACTGGGAATCCTAAGATGTACATCAAGTTTTGTCCCTGCCCGAACACGCGCGAATATTCACCTTCGGCCAACCTCGGGTTTATTTATATATATTTATATTTCTCTGTTTATTTTAATGTAGATATACTAACCTAACTAACCGTCCGTAGTGTTTTAAAGTGTTTAAATTTAGCTAACCTAACCGACCACTTTTAATATTTGAATTCATTTTTCTTGCGCAAAAATAAAACAAATCCCGAGGTTGGCCGAAGGTGAACATTCGGGCGTGTTCGGGCAGGGACAGAACTTGATGTGCATCTTAGGCTTCTCGTTGTTGACTAGGCAGATCGGGTGTTGAGGACGGGATCGCAGACGCGAGTGTCTGACGACGGGGCACCCGCCTGTTTGGATGGCGTCGTCGCTACCAGCGCTGCGCTGCGCGGCCATTTCCTCGCGCTTCCGCGACAGTGAAGCATCTCTGCCATCACGTGACTGCAGCTACTATCCTACATGGCGATCTTCGTGCCTTGCAGTATCCTGGTAAACACACTGGCGGTCGCCATTTTACGTTTTGCTACCTCATGCACTACTATTGTAACGATGACCTTTATCCGCTAAGAGGTTTGTCTATTTGGTGCATACATTTTCATACGTTGGGCCATGTATTTTTACGCGAGGAAAAAAAAAATCTGACCGCTCATTATAATGCATAAAGGTATGCAGGCTCCAGCGGTTTTTCTTCCTTGTAACTGGCGGCCAATCTTCAAGATTCGGGTCGCGTTTGCTTCCAAATTGAATGGCTGTGATTCGTGCACTAACAGTAAACACGTACCTGAAAGAAACCCGATCAATCACGAAACAAGGACCATTTGGGGGAAGGGGGGGGGGGGTAGAAACTCTAATTACCAAGATTGAGACCTAGTTTTTTTTTTTTTTTAATTAGTTTCGGGCCCATCCGCTAGATAGTAGATTTCATAATACATTACTAACATAACTACATTGATTGTGAGAAGTAATTCATCAGCTACTATCGGGCAAGCAAACCAGTGAAAAATTTATTCACTTTATTTTTGGTGTCACATTTTTTTGTGGTGCGGCATACCAGAAATATTGCATCTTTTTACTCATTTATGTAGAACTTTTTTTTAAAATTACAAAACAGCATTAAGTGTTCTTTGCAAAATTAAATCCAAATTATAAAGCTAACACTTGGGATCCGATCCTCCCGTCCGAGTTGTTCTTGCAAGTAGTTATGGGCCCATCCAACAGATGTCGCGCAAAACATTGTCTCGGTTTCCACCGTACGTGTCGCACTTCTACGTCTTCCTTGTTCTGTGACACAGATGATGTTATAGTGTTCTAGAAATATTTTCGCAGGGGGGGAAAAAAGCCCCTAGCTACATGTCATCCTCGACCGGTGGCTGAGTGCGATCGGGAGGGGGAGAAGGGGTGGGGGTGGCGCAGGAAACAGCGAGGTTTGCCACGGGAAAGCGATCCAGAAATGCGGTTGACAGCCAATAAGAAGATAAGGAGCCGGCCGTGGTTGACCGCGGGGGGAACAGTTGTGACAGGGACCCGTGCGAGGAATGCGGCCCCTCAACTGTGTCACTTCTTGCGCACGCCACCGCGGTCCGCTGGCGCTGCGGTCGCCCAGAGCAGCCGTGCTAATAGGCCTGCGCGTTTTGTAGGCCGACCAGAACCTTCAGACCTTAGCCTTTGAATATATATACTGTATAGAAGTCGCGAGTGGATAGGATTTACTCTACGTTTCTCAAGAGCGTAAAATGAGCAGCTTGGGAACTTTACCGCTGCAGTGCGCTGCCGTAACGTACTGTATCGTCTTAGTTGTTGTGTACACGTTAGAATGCAGCACTGTCGCCCGCTGTCATTCCCCTCACCCCTCACCCTTCATTCACTGCAGCTCGAGGTCGTTCAACGGGAGGGGGAAGGGGTGTTTGAAGAGTTCGGCACTTGTCCGCTAGGGACCACCACAAGTCGATGCCCTAGAGATGGTGGCGATTGCGGCGATGAATTAACCAACTACCTCAAAACCGTATTAGAAATTTTAACCTGGGCTGGCGACTTCTATACAGTATATATATTCAAAGCCTTAGCGGCCACCGCCAAATGCGCAGATAATACGTCAACACATCTCCCGTACTTGTCAAACATAAATTCCCGTGATTTTAACTTTAAATGTTAAATTTCGAACTTTCCAAACACTAACTAATTACTTGCAATAAATCAACTTTGCCCAATAGTCTGTGCTGGCCGTATAAAATTTGGCATATGCTGATTTTGGGCTTGTTTTTGTGTTAATCTTTCTTTGACCTACCACCGAAGCCAAGTACCCGGCTACTAGCAACGTAGCAACGTAAACGGAAGAGCTCAGCATTGCCGAGCTAATACGTAACGGGTCCTCCTCCGTCTGCGTGTTGTTGTAGAAACTCTGTTCCGGGTGATCCGCCTCCGTTTACGTGATCCGTCTCCGTCTCCGCGCCATTGTGAACGAGTCTCAGCGGTGAGACACTGCGCTCGCATTCCAGAGGCGCCGGGTTCGAATCCCTGTTGTTTTTTTCGCGGTTTCTCGAGATCACCTCAGGCACAAATGTTGGGGTGGGTCCTACTTCATAGGACATGGCCGGTTACTGCCATTACATGGCCGGTTAACTGTCCTATCCATTGCCGATCTGTAGCCCAAATTCCGCGCATGTGCGGAATTTGGGCTACAGATCAGCAATGGACAGGACACTGAAATTCATTCCCTAAAAATAAGGGACTGGCAGAGTATTTATCGTGCGCTAGGAATAAGGCTAAGGTATAGGTGTAGAATGTTCCACACCTAAACCCTTATTTTTGTGTCTTTGAACACTGGCCCAAGAGAATATCCGTTGAGAATATTTGTGACAGGACAAATGCAATGAGTTTGTCGAGTTGAAATTTTAGAAATACCCTTTACAAAAAAGTAATTACGAAAAAAAAAAATCCGCAAGGCCTTGACGTCTCATCGATACGAGGTCACTCGAGACGGCAATAAACACGGCACGGGAAAAAAAAATTTTTCGCGCAACTGATGATAGTTTCGAAAACTTGTGTGCCCTTTTACACCCATAATATTAGGTACACTCGGTGAATATCTGTTGACAATATATGTGGCAGAAAAACAAATTTAAGGGAGATGTCCAGTTAAAATGTTATAAGTAGCCCCGAGGGCGTCGCCAGCCGATGGCCTAGGGGGGGGGGGGGGGCAAGTTGTGGGAAAACTATGTATGTTTTTGCAGTTGGCTACATTTTTTTGAATCTCTAGGGCTCTAGGGGGGGGGGTGCAACTGCCCTCCCCCCCCCCTCCGGCGACGCCCTTGAGTAGCCCTTCAATAAAAGCAATGAAGGGAAGAAAACGAAAAATCAACATGGCGTGTTTGACAGGGCCTTAAACAAAATCAAGTTGAAAAGTAATTACTCAAGATGGCTGAAACGTATGCAGTGTGTTTGTATTGCGATAATTACTGCCGATTATTACAGCGGTGGCTGAGCTAGACGAAGCTACAAAGTTTCTTGTTAATGACTAAACGATGACCGTAATCTCATTTATGTATAGGTTATTGAAGATTTGTGTATATTTTTCTTATCTGTACAAAGAAAAACGTTTGTTTGGATCAAACAAATATTTGTTTATATAGGTATGGCGAAACAAATATTTACTTGGTGGAACAAAATATGTTGTTAGTTTAACCAAACTCGGTAACAAAAATAATTTGTTACACCTAACCAAATATACATTTGAGTTGACAAAATCATTTTGTTGGGTTAACAGAATATTTCCTACTAAAAAATATTTGTTTGAATTAACAAAATATATTTATTTCGCCATATATAAACAAATATTTTTTTTGAGGCAAACAAACCTTTCCCTCAGTGTGCGCCCCTGTAAGATTTATTTCTAAAATGAACAAATATGCCGTTGACAGGGCAACTTTGTGATGAAGAGTACGTCTTAAAGCCAGGTGGTCATAGCCACTAGGAGACAGCCGTGGTTTGACTGGGGCGAACTAGCGAGATGACACAGCTGTGGCTTGCTGCTGCCTTCCGCCACACGAGGTGCAGGACAACGTGGCACTTGAGCGTGAACCCGGAAAGGAAATCTTCCACACGTGAAAAACAACTCCCCGACTCGAAGGTAACATAAGCCGGGAACTCTGACCCACCAACCAGGAGTCCTCACCACCGGACCCACGGTCGTGCAGATAAAACAGCTCGGAGACGTACATAGAATATTACCTCGTTTGGTTCGAGAAGCCGGCCGTAAAACTTCTTGGAAGCCGAAATCTTCGTGAAGGAGGCAACATAATATGTAAAAAACAAAGTCCGCACAACCCGAACTTGAACCCCGGTATTCGTACAAAAAGGTCAACAGGTACAAGCATCAGCTCCGACCAGATTGTACAGTTACGCCAAACTAAATAGGGCAAGTGCGTCTTTTCCTCCTCGCTACTGATGCATCTGGTTCTTACTGTACGAACATCAAGCCATTTACGTGACAGCTTGGCCACTCTCGAAGTATGTCTCTTCGAAAAAAAGAATTCTTTACCTTGAAACCATCTGATGTTAATTATGATAAGTGACTCGGTGTTGCAACTGCCGGGAGAGAATAACTGATGACGTCATGCAGGTTGGCCACAGGTGTCATAACAGGCGTTAGTCCGATAAGTAGCCAGTGCTTCTACCCGTGTCCTGCGCGTGCTCGCAAAGTACGAATGCTCGGAATTCTCCAAGGTGAAGATGAGGACCACAGATCAGAGTAACAAGGTCTCGGGTGACCGGCTAAAGTACAAATCACATCAAGACAGACTGTAGATATGTTTCATCCTTAGCTACGGTGGCAGTTACCTACTATGAGGTTCTTGGAAATTCTCCTGCTCTTGAACACTGTCTCCTGAGAGGAGAGAGTGTTTCCTGATTTGGCTGCAGCTGTACACCCATCGGAAACCTTCCTTTTTTGTGTCTATGGTTTTGGCCAGTCAGTCGGTGCTGGGTCTGAAGATGGCGACTGCGAGGTCTACCGAAACATCGGCGAAATCAATCAATTGTCTTCGACGCGGCTGGAACCCAGAAGCCAAGCAGCGCAGGCAAAGGCCAATGACAAGGAACTCTGGTGACGGAACATCCCAGGGGGGTGTTCGTAAAAGTGGATACCGAGTGTGGGCCCGCACTGGGGGGGAGGGGCAGGGGGGGGGGAGGGACCCAGTGCCGGCGGCGGGGCTGGCAAGTGGGTCTCGGCGGCTGGTAGGCGCTCAATTATCTGCATTCCGTGGCCCAGTTGCGTATCCGGAGCGGGTTCATGGCTCACCAGCGGCTGTGGCGCGGCGCGCTTCGGGACTTCCGGAGTCGCAGTCAGACGTGTTACGTCCAGGATAACAACCTTTGTTAGTGTTTGGTCTGTTTTGTTATCATCACTGCTAGTGTGTGGGTTCTCTTGCTCTCGTTTTGCTGGCCATCTGTAGATGTTTTCCTCCTATGGTACCGACGGAGGTGGGAGTCCATACACTGGTATTGATAACTGTGTTCCTGTTATTACATGTAGTGCCCTCCACTAAAGGCTACGACTGTCGGTGGGCATGTGACAAATTCCAAATAAAAAATAAATAAAAAATCTTATTCTGATATTAAAACTTCTTATGCGGTCACTGCTAGCCTTATAAATACAAATTCAGCGTATTTATTGATTTTCATTTATAAACTAAAATTATTATCTTTTATTTTACTAAATTAAATAATTAATTTTACACACTAGTTTAAATTAATTATGGACACTGAGTATTGATTTAATTTTTGATTGAATTCATACTTTACCAACCGTGTTCATAATTTCACTGCAGTTCTTTTTTATAATTTGATTCCTATTAATTATTTGCATGCAGAATTAAAGTTAGTTTTTTTTTATCGAGCCAAGTAAGTATAACTTTTAATTCGCGTACACGCACCCATTTATTTTTACAAGGCTTGCACATTGTTATGAGCAAGGTGTTAGCAGATGTCAGGAGACGGCGCGCTGTGACATAGGTGAAGCCATCGTCCTGTTGTTCCGCGGAAATGGTGTTCGACCAAGTCTGATGGCGGTGAGTCCCATAGAGTAAGTAAAGGGAGAGGCGCCACTCCCATAGTAATGATCATTCGCTTAAATTTGTAAACAAAACCCTCGCGATCATACCATTTCTTTGCAACTTGACAAAGAAAAAATTACAGCCAAATACAACAACAATGGCATCAAAAGAAACTATTTATAATTAGACTAGAATTAATTTCTAGTACTGTAATAGCAACTTAGATTAACACAAATTAATAACAACTGGACATGTAATAATCTAAAGAGATCAAAACTTGAAATCTATTTTTCCCGATGTTGGTGAAACATGGTATGATCCAATTTTTAAGGATTCAGTTCGTGCTATCTACTGTCACCCCCCTGGTCAGTCCTACAGTAAGTATGTGAAATAAATGTGAATTTGAAGGCCTTGAAAAACTTTTGAAACCAAGATCGCATCTTTCACGTGTGTTTATTTCCGTTTATGATAGTTATACCGATTTTTTTGACGTGACGTCTAATAAAGCGATGAACGCAGGCTGCACGCACGAAAAAGTGTCCCGTTGCGCACATTGTTCCGTTACGCTGTGTCCCGTTACGCTCATTGTACGCTTGCGCCGCATCTATCCCTCTTCCACTCGACTGTTTATAAAGTGAAGTGAAAAGTTAATGTGGTTTTCATTGCTTATTACAACAACAATTTCGGCAATAAAGGTTAATTATTCTTGCATTTAAAAAATCTGATTACTAATATAATTTCAAGTATTTATTCTTTTTTTTGAAATAAAAATGATTCAATTTTATTCATAAAAGTATGCAATCATTTCATCAATGTTTTGTTATGACGTCACGTTAAACTATCGTCCGTAAACCGACTTTACAGACAACCAATTTTTTGTTTCATGATTCGATTTTCAAAATTTTAATTAATTTTTTTTTTTTTTTTTTTCGTTTGAGGCACGGCAGTGACGTGTCCGCAAGGAGGGCCGTGTGTGACGAGCAGTGTTCTGTCTGTAGACTGCCGCAGCGGAGTGTGCATGAGCTGGTACTAGACACTGGCGCAGTGATGCCAACTGTTTTCCGACTCAAGGCCGGCACCTCCACCACTCCTCCCGAATATTCACCCCTTAAGGCCCCCGCCCACCCGGGCACACACACGGTGCGCAGAGCTTCAGGAAAAACAACGCGATTTCAAAACTTCTCAAGATATCCGAGTGGGCTCTGCTTACGAAAAGCATTTAAGAGTTCGCTGAGGGCCAAAAAGTATTTTTGATTTCGGATTAAGTTTTGAAACTGTATTTTTAGAAGAGTTAAAATGGCTAAAACGCATGTTTTCAAAGTAATTTTTAGGCGTAAAACCGCCGATACAGATTCTTGAAAGCACTTAAGGGAATTGCAAAACACCTTTATCTTCATTTCTCCACAATATTATTTTATAGTCACGGCTCGGGTCTCACAGTTGTCCTGTGCACTGGGAGAAGACAGCGCGCCAGTCCAGAGGAGACACCGCGCTAGAAGCACCAGCGAGCGTCGCGCCTATCATCCCGCCTCGCTGATACAGATACACCCCTGACGAGGCGGGCCCCTTAAGGGTATATCGGAAATCGGCTTACAGAACAGTTTGAAAACTTCCAGAGCAAGTAAAATTGAGACTGAACTGTGACGGGACTACTCCCCCCTTTGATCGGGAAGGTGTTAGGGCCTCAGCCTCCTGCCTCACTCAGCCGACCAGACAGTTGGCTGTGTCCTAAGGGAAGCCTTCTTTTCACAGACGAGAGAGCCTAACCTCCGATCGTGCATCTTCGGTTTTTTTTTTGTTAATTGTAAAAGGTTAGGTTAGCTACATTATAAATACTTTAAAACATTGTGGACGGTTGATTTGGTTAGGATAGCTACATTAAAGATACTGTGAAATCATGTAAACGGTTTCCTAGCCCTGGATAGCTACATATTAAAAAGTTATTTCCTAAGCAACCATAAAATGATGTTACGGTATTTTTAATGTAGCTATACTTACCTAATATAACCAACCATCCACAATGTTTTCGAGTATTTATAATGTAGCTAACCTATCCTAATCGACCGCAAAATTTAATGCCACACGGGTTTATACAATGAGATGGAACGGGGAAAAAAAGCGAGCATGAACTTCGGGAAACTTCGGGTGTGGCTCTCTCGTCTGTGAAAAGAAGGCTTCCCGTGTGCTGGCGCCTACCAGTGTGAATATTTTATTAGTAGGGGCATGCACATTTCGCGAAAAGATTCCGGGACTAGCTGAAAGTAAAAAAAAAAAAAAAAACTGTAGCAACGTCCGAGTTTCTTGATTGTGTGAGTTTCTTTCAAGTACATGTCGAAAGTTACAACTCCAACCACAGTAATTCAGCGCGGAAGCAAACGCGTCCTGAGTGGCTCGGTCAGATAAGGCAACGACTTCTCTCGCAGACGGCCGGCCGCCAATCAGGAGGAAGAAACCGATGGTGTGGGTATACCTTGTTGCAGTCTAAAAGGTGTTCAGATTTTTTTTCGCGAAAAATGCCTGCCCCTACTTGTGAGTAAATACGGGAGCGTGCGTGCGGAAGGGATTGGCGGCCCTGCCCATAGGCCACCGCTGGGCGCTGGACCGGGATGCTGGCCGCCGTGACTGGCCCGATAAGATCCCCTCCCGCGACCCCGATGGACCGCCATTGGGGCGCAGGAGGGCGGCGCGTGGCCTCGTTACCCCGGGGCGCTGACCAGCCACGTCTGTTCCTGCACTGCACTGCCCTGCCCTGCACTGCACTGCACTGCACTGCACTACACTACTATACCTACTCTAAGGTCGAGCGGGTGGGAGACACCACCCGCCCCTCAGAGCTCGGACAGTTGGTCGCTCGGACAAGTGGACACTCGGGCAATTGGTATACACCCCTCTACATCCACGGACTTCTCAACCAACAGGGCGCCGAAAATCAAAGAACGTTTTCTTCGCAGTGACAGATGAAAAGTACCGGGATTCTGCGTAAGAGGAATTAGGTCCCGCCATCTTGTTTTTTTCTTCTTCTTTCCATATTCGTGCATGATTCTAATTTTGAAATTTTCATTTTTTTTTTAAATTTCAAGTTATAACTCATTTCGCCCAAACCTCCTGTAACTTGTTGCGACCACATGTTTATCAACAGGCTCCAGTCTGTAAGTGCCGTGAGGAAACAACTTATTATTTATCGCGGGCGACTACAACTGTCATGATAACCTCACCAGCTCGCAAAGGTCGGCTTCAATAAGTGGCCAAGTCAAAGCAAAAAAAAAAAAATAGCACGTCAGCTTCATTGCAAGCAGTACCAAAATATTTGGAATTTAAAGGTAGCGAGGCCTTATTCCCTTTAATGGATGTAGGAATAGAGAATGGGGGTGATTTTCCGGAATCTCACGGCGACAGCGACCTTCCTCTTGTTTCGAAGGTCAAGAATGCAGTATGTTCATCGAAATCGAACTAAAACTAGGTGTATTTGTGTTTGTGTATTGTATTATACATATATAAATTCATAAATTAATTCGTACCCCCACTGCCAAGTGCCGAGTTTAGTTGTAAACAGGGTGAATGTGCGCTTGGAAAGATAAAATTAGTTTTTTTTTATACAGACTTAAAAAGTTTTGAGTTTTGACATCAGAACTCAGTATGGCTGAAATAACGTCGGCATTCAAGATGGCGTACATGACGTAAAAATTAAAGATGGCAGGCTTAACGAAATGTGCAACGTTAGTGCGTGGGGCTTTCGATTTCATTGTGGCGTATTCCAATATGGCGGCCGGGTCAATGTCAAGGTTATCCAATATGGCCGCCGTGACGTTACAATTCAATATGGCGGACATCGGCTCTACCTCCACGCTCCGGCTCCAGTAGCCGGACTACATTTATAGTCTACTAGTGTCCACTTTCACATTTATAGTGTGCCTTCGCTTGTTTATATAGACGGATACCATTGTGTTTACGTTCAATGTTATTATTAAACATTGTTTAAGTTTTAATTAAAGAATGGACGAACTGCGAAGAACTTTCAGTTAATAAATTTCAAGCTAATGGTATTTTGTATGACTCTGCGTTGAAGGACTACACAAATCATCCAGTAAAATAAAATAAATAAATAAACATGGGCTGAGATAGCATGTTATTTTTCTCTTCTACGCGCATTCTGTAATGCGTTTTATAAACGCTCTTGGCTTGGAAATATTTGCCGACAGCCAAAATGGAGTTTGTCGTGTTAATGTTGTCGTGGTATTGTGACATTACGCTGTTAACTATGTCGTGCTGGAACGCTGTACGACGGCTTGTCGGGATTATGTCGTGTCGTGTTCGTCGTGGCATTGTGAATTCGCTTGAGTATTCACTTGAAGCGGGTTTCGGACACGGCAGCGGCCGCTGGCGTTGAGGTTATGTTGCGGAAACGTGCGCCATGCTGCGTGTCCGTATCAGTGCGCCGGACTGCAGCCTTGTTCGCGCGCGAGATGCTGATAGGCACGCGACGATGCCCACTCTCGCATTTCCGCCGGCTGGAGGCAGGAGAAAGCCCCTGCCGGGAAAACTACAAACTGTTACGCGACGTGAAGATCGTTCGCCATTGTTAATTTAAAAAAAATTGGTTGTCTGTAAAGTCGGTTTACGGACGATAGTTTAACGTGACAACGTCATAACAAAACATTGATCAAACGATTGCATACTTTTATGTATAAAATTGAATCATTTTTGTTGAATTATCACTATTTTGTATGGATACAAAGAAGGAGTGAAATGAAATCTACAATTTAATTGATAAATTTACTTTTATTTGCACTCATTAATTCAAATATGTTTATTACTTTAACGAAGAGATTATTTTAACTATAACTTTTATACATGTTTGCTATTTAACTTCTTCCAATCTGTGTTATTATGTTAAGGATAGAACGATGATAGGAAAAGTAGGAAACGAATGGGAGTGTTTCAAGTTTAATGTGCCTCGAAAAAGTCAAATCGATGGATGTTCCAATCGAGTGGAAGAGAGATAGATGCGGCGCAAGCGTACAATGAGCGTAACGGGACACAGTGTAACGGGACAAAATGCGTAACGGAACAATGAGTCATCCTTTTTCGTGCGTGCAGCCGGCGTTCATCGATTTATTAGACGTTGTCACGTCAAAAACTCAGCAACTTCTTCCTACAGGTCAGGCCCGCTCGACAATGACACAGAAACGTAGGCGGATCACCCGGAACAGAGTTTCTACAACAACATGCAGACGGAGACGGACCCGTACGTATCAGCTCGGCAATGCTGGGCTCTTCCGTCTACGTTTGCTCCGTGCGACCAATGGAAGCCGAGCACTTGGCTGCGGTGGTAGCCATGTTTGATTTTTTTTCTAAATACCTTAACAATTTTTTTCACGTACAAGAGTATCTAGTGTTCTATTATTACTTTCATTATGCATGTAAATTCTACCCATGCAAGGTTCTCGAAGCATATATTTTTTTTAATGAAATTATTAATTCTTCATTGCTGTCTCACGAATTTGTGGCAATTCATTTTATGATTCTAACTTTTTTCGTAGTTATAATCAGTATGTATGAACATATATTGGTTGAAACCAACATCGTAGATGTTGAAATTTCGTTATACCTAAATATATTTAAATATAATTTTTTCTTTTAATTTATTAATATCAGTAAAATATGAAGTAAAATGATTTGACTAGTTTTTAAATTTAAAAAAAATATATATATAAAATATAACCTCAAAAACATTTTCAAAACGGTGACTTCTCTTCAACTCGAAGTACGCGAGAAGTAGCCTACACAGTTTCGTTTACTTCCGTTCTTGCATACTTCGGTTCCAGTTCGGACAGTCACTTCCGAAGACAAGCACGTATAAGTATATTCTTCAGTAGGTTCCACGCTAATGGTTATCTCACTCTGGTCTCATATAATTTGGAACCATGGCGGTGTTTTGGAGCGGGGCCCGCCGCCCTGGTCGTGGGGCGAACACTGCACCCGCAGTCCGGTGGACACGGGTTGGGACCACGGATCGGCCATCTTGGTCACTAGCGACCCAGGAGGGGTCCATATTGGCACCTCCCCTGAACCCTGAATCATTTTTAAAATTGGGCGCGATGAGAGTAAAATTTCCAGGCCGAATTTTAATGCAAAACAATTTTTTTTTTGTGAACCGTATCTGACGCGAAAAGGACAGAGAGTAAATAGGTACGGAATAGAACCAAGAGAGATTGATGAACGAAAGAATAAGAAGACAGAGTGTGCGCATGCGCTTGTTTCAGTGTCCTTATCATAGTTTACCAATCGTACTGTCTGGGCTCAATCGACAAAATGGACCGTATAATTACTAATAATCACAAACTTCTACTGTCGCGCACGGCCGACTTACCGAAGCGAAAAAAAAAAACGAGACCGAACTGGCCACAAGATGGCGTGGGAGCAGCAGCGTCACGATTCCAACGCTGCAGGCGCGGGAAATTCAAATTCAACATTTACACCCGGCCTGAACACGTACTTAAATACATAGTATTTTACTGCAGTGATATTGATAACATGACGTTTTTGGACCACAAATAAAATGTACTAGATATCAGCTAATTTAATCCATGCCTCCCCTGACCATCGTACTGGACCCGCCCCTGAGCCGGTCCCTGCTGCGCGGAGGGGCGCTGGGGCGGCTACTCGCTGCAGCCGCGGTGGACGTGCGTCGCTGCTCATCACTGTCCGCGTGGCGTCACAAGCAATGAAGACCTTGCTACACGAGCGTGACGCGCCAGTATCACTGCCCCCGGGGACACACGAGATGTGGCAGTGGCTCAACAGACACTGTTTTTTTAACAATAAACACTACCAAATATTAATTTATGACAACCTTTTTTTTTTCTAGCTTAATTTTTAAGACTAGTATAAGTGTAGGTGGTTCTTAAGGGGTTGTTTGTTGATCACGAAGTTCTGAAATACAGTATCTAATGGATGGTGTTATGCAAAAATGAGTTAACCGACAAAAGGAAAAAAAAAATGTTATTGAAATAATCGTGTAGGTAAAATGACACTTTTAAATGAGTTAAAAAATTTTTAACCGACATTCCTTGCTACTATGCCATCTTGCGACCAAACATTCAACGCACTGCCACAATACCGGTTATTGTGTGTTCAACTTTGAGCTCAATTTACTAAATTGTAAATGTTTGTGGGTTGAACCATTTTCACATAACACCGTCCAGTTATGAACGCGTGTTGGATTGCGGGGTCTCGCCGCGTGAACACTTGCACCTCCGTATCGGCGGAGCCAGTTGACTGGCTGAGGGGAAGGGAAACCAGTCGGAGGAGGGGGACTCCCGCCCTCCCCTCAATGGTTCGGCCGACGGGCGGCGCGCTCCGCAGGGTCTCCACAGTTAGTACTTTCGTACTAGATCTAGTGCTTTTATAACTTTATTAGTGCTTTAGTACAGATCTAGTACATTTTTCTTTAATATAATAATATTATTGTAACTGCAATATGTTTTATTATTAAGCGTAATTATTTTTAAAAAATCTATGGAATGTATGTGTGTGGTGTGTGATATTTAAGTTTGAGCATTGCAATGTCATAATAACTCCCTAAATTGTTAAAAACCATAACAAATTATAATTTAGTACTTTTTTTCTAATCTAGTACTTTTTTCTCGCCTAAGTTGGTACGAAATATTTTTTCCTTGTGGAGACCCTGGTGGTTCAGCCGGAGGAACACTGCCGGAAAGACGTTCCTCCGGCATCTCGGACGGACGGTTCTGCCCGCGACGGCCCCAGGGGAGAGCGGCGAGCTGTGGTTGGTCGGCGATGTCTGGCGCAGGGGGAGGGGAGGGGTGCTCCTCTCGAGCCACCAGATCTCGGGCAGCCTTTTTTCACAGACGAGAGAGCCAAAAACCCGAAGTTCCCCGAAGTTCGTGTTTTTTTTTTTTTTTTTTTTTTTCAGTATCTTTAATGCAGCTATCCTAACCAAAATCAACCAGTCCACAATGTTTTAAAGTATTTATAATGTAGCTAACCTAACCTAATTGACCACTAGTATCCTTTTATCAACACCGCCATATTTGTTTACAATGAATGAAAAAAAAACCGAAGATGCACGATCGGGCGTTTGGCTCTCTCGTCTGTGAAAAGAAGGCTGCCCCCAGATCTCGGCCGCGGGCAGCGAGTAGGGGGCGGAGCCCGGGCGAAGAGGCAGGCTGTCTGCATCGCGCGGATAGGTAGAAGGAGAGAGAGAATAAATAAAGGAAAAAAAAAAAAGGCCCGAAACGTTCTTGGACGGGAGCGACACACTTCGCGGCACGAAATGAATGAAGGCGGAAATCGGTGGTTTGCCCCCTCTCCCCCTACCACTCTTCGCCCTCGTGTGGCTCCTGAAGAAAGAAAGCCTCGTTTAAAGACCGCGCGCTGAGATAAATGATCACACAAAGTGCAACGTAACAGTTCTGCAGCGTAGATCCTCAAAGCAGGCTTTTGAGGCCAGAGTTTATGACTACTCCTCCGCTTCTGAGTTAAGACCACTAAGACCACGCGTACGAGGAAATGAAACATTTTCGCCCTTGAAGATGGTGGCTTCAAACATAACAAGCCGAAATGTCGGGTTGATCAACAATTTCTCGGACGTGGTCTCAAACACCAAGAAGTAGTTCTGCAGTAGGTTTACGATGCAGAAGCTCCCAACATTCAGCATCAGCGATATCATGATGTTTATACATTCTGGCATGTGTTGCAGGAACAATTGGATGGTACCTATTAACAACCATCAGAACACTTTTTATGGGTTGCGGATACTGAAAATTTTGGTCTTACAATTACACATTTTATTGACGTGATAACGTCTAATAAATCGATGAACGCCGGCTGCACGCACGAAAAAGCATGACTCATTGTCACATTCCGCCAGAGCCGAGCGTGCAAGAACCGGCCAACCACCGTGCGAGAAAATCTTCTATAATATCAAACAGGTTAAGGCGGGCTTTTTAAAAGCAGCAATTTAAAAAATTTGATTTATTTGTCCAATTTAGTCATTCAAAATTAACAATTTATTGACATTGATTTGATTTCAGTTTATTTCTATAACTAATTGTTTGTGATTATATTTAAACAAATTATTTAAATTTTTCAAAAACTGCAAATTATATTTGAAAATTAAAAAGTATGCAATTTTTCATCAATGTTTTCTTATGACGTTATCACTTAAAATTATCGTCCGTAAACCGACTTTAAGACAACCTCCCCCCCCCCCTTTTTTTTAAAAGGAAATTACAGATGAATCATATTTTCCTGATTTCAGGTGTTAATATTTTCTCGAGGTTATTCTAGGCAAATGTTTGGCTTATCCTTACCACAAAAATATACCATGACCGATTCATACCTCAATTCCCTTGAACCAAGATGTTAAACTTATCAAACTCTCCCTTTCCCCTTCACCCTCCAAAAAAAAATCAATAAATTTTCTATTTATGAAGCTTTTGAAGGAGCCATGTCATACATTTTGTTAGTTGGGAACAGGGTGGTGCGAAATGAAGGTCTAAGAAGTGTACCAGCAGTATTTTACTCGTAGCATTATAAAATATTTTTGACCAAAGTGTAGCTATAGTTTTTAAAACGAAAAAGTATTTTAATCGTGTTATTTATATATTTATGTCCAGAAATTCTAGCCTTTTCCACCTTTGAGAGATACAGATACGCCTATTCAGGGGTGTATGTGTGTTAGTGAGGCGGGATGATAGGCGCGACGCTCGCTGGTGCTTCTAGCGCGGTGTCTCCTCTGGACTGGCGCGCAGTCTCCTCGTTCAAACTGTGAAGTTTGAGAGGTAAAATTCCCTTCAATGCTTTTAAGAATCTGTACCGGACCTTTCTATTCTGAAAACACGATATTTTTTGCCTTTTTCACGCTCATAAAAATACACTTTAAAAAAGAAACACGGAAACGGAACGACCCATTCGCCTTCAGCGTATTCTTGAATGCTTTTCGTAAAAAAAAAAAAAAATTGGTTGTCTGTAATGTCGGTTTACGGACGATAGTTTAACGTGACAACGTCATAACAAAACATTGATGAAATGATTGCATACTTTTATGAATAAAATTGAATCATTTTTATTTTAATAATAAAATAATAAATACTTGAAATTATACTAGTAATCAGATTTTTAAAATGCAAGAATAATTAACCTTTATTGCCGAAATAGTTGTTGTAATAAGCAATGAAAACCACATTAACTTTTCACTTCACTTTATAAACAGTCGACGAAACAGTTCACGTGTAGATGACTTGTAATTAATTTTAAAAACTGGCTTTTAGCTAAAAAGTTTAAATATAATTATGAACAAGTTTTCATATAAATAAACTGTAAGAAAAAATCTATCATCAATTATATGAATCACCATAATTTTTTAGTCAATTGTAACATAACCTATTATTACTGCACTCGCCGACAGCGTAACGGAACAATGAGTGTAACGGGACACAGCATAACGGGACAATGAGCATAACGGGACACTTTTTCGTGCGTGCAGCCGGCGTTCATCGATTTATTAGACGTTGTCACGTCTAAAACAGAAACCACTCTGTTACCTTGAGCAGTATTAAAACCGCGAGGTTTCTTGTTAAGCGCGCTACACCGCACGTGTGCCTAGACAGGCTCTCTTCACCGCCGCACTCACAGCCGAGTGTTCAGAGGTCGCCGAGACGGGTGGTTCACCCACCGTGTTCTGCCGCGTCAGGCGGGCTTTCGAACCCGCGGGACAAGGAACAGTCAAGGCGACGTATTCTCTATGACCCGAGAAGTGAGAAAGCGTAGGCTATATGCTGCGTTCGACGGACTGAAACAATCAACAAACCAAGTCACCTGGATTTTATGCCCCGCGACCTATTAGTACCTATGCGAGGTTCAGTTAGGGGGTGACCACGTCGCATTCATTGTCTTCAGTTAACTGTTGCGGCATGTTGACTAGACGCCCGAAAAAATTTGACGAAGTGTAGCGTTTGCAGTGTAGAAATAGTTTTAAATGATTATTTTTGACGTGATAACGTCTTATAAATCGATGAACGCCGGCTGCACGCACGAAAAATTGTCACCTGAGCCGAGCGTGCAAGAACCGGCCAACCACCGTGGGAGAAAATCTTCTATAATATCAAACAGGTTAAGGCGAGCTTTTTTTTAACTAGTTGTTCGTGATTATATTTAAAAGAATTATTTAAATTAAATTTGCAAAAAACTGTAAATAATATTTGAAAATTAAAAAGTATGCAATTTTTTCATCAATGTTTTCTTATGACGTTATCAAGTAAAATTATCGTCCGTAAACCGACTTTACAGACAAACCCCCCCCCCCCTTTTTTTAATGAAAGTGACTTTTTAACGACGGAGATTCTAATTCCTACTTACTTACCATTATCAAATACGGTCAAGCATTATTCCCGCAATGTTTTGGGCGGGTCGTTATGGCGATGGTGAGGTTAAAAAGTGACTTCAACTACGGCACAGCTCCGAACTCCACGGGTCCAGTAATAACTCATGATCACTACCTTCGTGTTGTGTCGGAGACAATGCTGATGGATCCATATGCATGTAGGCATTGTAGTCAGCGAACAAGATAACAGGGTTAAAAAAAATTAAGTGTGTGTACTTATGCACTGCGCATTAGAAGTTTTACTTTGCGTAGTGAAAAACTAACTTTAATTTTACAGCCAAATATTTAATAGAAATAAAATAATAAAATAACGGGAGTGATATTATTATAAATAGGGTTGGTAAATTATAAATTCAATCAAATTATAAAAAGTAAATACTCAGTATTCAATATGAACGTGAGCATGTGTATGAATTTAATTATTTAATTTAGTAAAATAAAGGAGATGAATTTAAATTAATAATGAAAATAAAAATTATGCAGAATGTTTGTTTTAATTTATCTATATTAATTATTTATTAAATAATAATGTAATGATTTATATAAAGAAAATAAATTATACATACTAGAACATAACCTCACTTCTATAAATACACTTGAAAAAGTTTATATACACGATTCTATCACTTATATTCACAAAAAGTAAAGGTTATTCATGATATGTACCAGTATTCAATACCAATCAGTAAAGTATAATATTTAAAAGCACATATAGAATTTATATTTGTATGTAGCTTATTTTTATTATTTTTCATGTTGAGTATTTTTCGTTTGTCCGTGGAGCACGAGATGCAATTAGATCGAAGCAATCACGGCTCCGAGACACGGCTGCCAACCACCAGGAGAAAAAGCAATTTCACCTCGGGGTCTGGCTGCAGGCTAGAGTTCAAGACACGTCTAAGTTTCGTTTGCGGGACAGCCAAGAAGAAGGAACCCGCCTCAACAGATCAGCTCACGCCATTTTATATTTTTAGTTTTTTTTTTTTTTTTTTTTAAAGGTTTCAATGTTTAGCATGTCACGGCATGGATAAAATCTTATCAACGTTTCTTACTTTGTTATATTCTGATATTCATTAACAGGATCAAGAATATTTTCCTTTGTTGAGTTATCATTATCTCAAATTCATCGACGCTTGTTTGAATATAATAGTTTTTTTTTTGTGTTGCTGGTGTTGGCGACCCCATCGGGCACACTGAAATATACCCCCCCCCCCTCCTTCCTCCCGGGACAGCCCTCCTTCTCTTTGTCAATGGTTGAATTGTTTCGAGACGTAATGAACACCAAAGACAAAGGCGAAGTAATTTTTTTGTCCTGCGAGCAATAACTGCAGAACTCACAGCTACTCGACCGCGGGGAGAACTGGGCGGAACAGCTCTGAGGGGAGCCTGGAATCCCGCGTCATGATTGGTCAACAGGCTAGGCGTCACGTGAGTGCATGTAGTGTACCTGCCTCAAAGAGTCCTGCGGCTCATGATGTAAGAGCATATTATTTATTCATTGCCTTATTTTTGCATGTGGCGAAGTTAAAGCGCTGACCACCTTGTCTTACACATGGCCACAGATTTTAAATAATCGATTTATTTAACAAATAAAAACCAAATATTAAATATAAAAAAGTATAGATAGTTATCTCATTACCAAACTACTAAAGTTATAGAATAGTTCACACTTAGGCTAATTTATAAAAAAAAATTATCTTATAGGGCTCATAAAAATTGATATGATTTTTTACTGAAAAAAAAACCCTATAAATATTAAAAAAATTCATAAACATAAACAAATACTATGATCAACCAAAAACGTATGTAAACTACATCGGATTACTTTATAAATTAAGAACTCTTCATCTTTTTACTGTAAGTTTAAAACTATTTAACGTATCACAAAAAAAATGCTACAACACACTGGAACGTGCTTATTTCATTTTTAAAAAATGTGAGAGGATCACTTTTTCTTTTTTTTACCTATTTCCTGGTTTTTTTAAAGTGAACCATTTTTGGGTGCGATGAGAGTAAAATTTCAAGGGCGAATTTGAATTCAACGTTTTCGTGAAACATTTTTGTGAAACGTTTCTGACGCGAAATAGACAGAGAATAGATACTTGGTCAAAGAGATATAAAGAGAGCACTATGCTATATATGTTGCGGGGCTCCTTTTTATTTTCCTCTTTGTGCAATGATTCGTCCCTCATCCAAATATAATATAACCAAGACATATAGATGAACGAAAGAATAAGACAAAGAGTGTGCGCATAAGCTTATTTCAGAAAATATATATAGGTATCCTACACAGTCAGCAGTGAGTGCCTTGAATTTTCTATTTGCTACTAGCGCTCTAGCGTTCCTCCTTGTGCAACCAGCAGCGTAGAGAGCGCTGTGGAGACAGTCCCTGCATTTTCTGCTGTAACCCGCCTTCCGTCCAACATGGAAGGGGGGTTGCGTCCCCGACACACTCTGGGTAAATACTATTAAAAATATGGAATACCCAAAAAAATTTAAGATCTCTAAAAAATCAACCCCTCTATTTACCCAAGGTGTCGAGCCAAAAATGGAAATGTTATCAAACAAATTATAGGCTAATCTTTGGCTAATAGTAATAAAAATGCAGTGCACAAATATGCAGAGTTTTACTGAATTATACTTCATCACGATACTTCAGATGGTAATAATGACAGTTCCTGGATTTTAGTATGAGCTTAACCATAAATTACAAAGATAATACAATTTATGCCCTTTTAAACGCCCGTATACACAACCACACTGAATCATTATAAGTCAGCGCTGATTAATATAAAAATTTCAATAATAACACCTAATTATATAAAAAGATAAATTATACAAAATCCCTAAATATACATATATAAAGTTTATGTGTCCTACTGGGGCCGGATTTAATCGTCGCCACACGCAAATACGCGATTTCTTGCCTTCCTGGTATATGACGTGACGAACAGCTGTCCCTGACCTTCACCAAAATAACACTGTCCAGTCAAAAGCGCCGTGTGCCGCCACAGTAAATGCAGGGGGGCCGAGACAAAAATATTCAGTTCCGTTTACAAACTTATTTCCAAAGACAAAGTTCAAATTTTAAAGATTCTTGACGTAGATTTAATCTTCGTACGAAATTGCGAGACATAAAAAATATAAATATAAAAAAATATAAATGTGGCCTGGTGGCTACACTGCACAGATATCGCTACCAAGTCTTTCAGTAGGTACTCGCCAGATAACATCTAAAATCTGTAACAAGCGAATTCATGTTCTCATGTTTCAAATAAACCAATAATATGAAACTTGGACACGAAATTCAACGCAGAATTCTTTAAAATAATGCCGAACGTAAAAAATATATACGAAAATTGTGTTTTCAACTACATTTCTTGCCGCGAAACACACGTAGATTCCGCACCCGCCGCTATAATTCGCTCCCCAATCAGCTACGTCGGCTATCCAATCATTTGATTTGCAGAACGAAGTTTTAAGCTATATAATGAAACGACTCCTATAAAAGCAAACCCATCCCCCTTGAAAAAAATAATAAATACCGGCATTGTATATTATTTTCGGCAAGGGTTTTGATTAAAATACTATCCATGTTCTTAAGATTCGTTAAAAAGTTAATATTATAAAGTTTCCCTTTGTCTTTGTGAACTTTGTTCACGCCATCCTCCAAAGATGGCAGCACCGCAGCCACACATTTCCTTTCCATTCACGAGATTACTCCCACCAAATGCCGTATACCGAGAGCTAAGGTATTAACACATTAAAAATAAAGGAGAGAAAGTGTCCGGTGTGGGTCCATCTGCCTCCTGACGCATCCTTTCTCCGCTAACTTTCCTCGGGACATGTGTTCGTCTGACGCGGCCAAGGAGGTTGTGAACAGTTTCCAACCTCCTTGGATCGTGCGACGCGCCGGCTGGTCGACAGTGTTTGGTCACGTGCTTGAAGCGCAGGGCCTAAACACTCGGCCAGTTCGCACTAGCTAGCATCTCACATTGGCTTCAGCGTGTCTCGCTCTTAGTTTCCAGTACACGCTGTTGCCAGTTCGACAGTATCCGAATTTTTTTGCATCAAAATATTATTTTGAAAACTACCATTAATTATAATAAGTTTATATGTTTCTTTTTTTTATATATTTCTAAGTCTATAAAATAGTGTTTAGTAACAGTATTAATACAGTTGTAGTCATTTATAAATAAAATAAAAAAGAGTGCGTGCAACTCAGACCACGTGATATAAGTGAAATTTATTTGGCAATTCAAACCTCTACTCGTAAATTTTTATCGTAAGCGGTAAAACGGCAGAGAGAGAAAGAAAAAGAAGACAATTTTCTCGAAATAACACAACGCGAGTTTTTTTTTACTTTTATTTATTTTTAAAGTATTCAAGAATCCTAAACTTTTTTGTATTTATTTACATTAAAATAGAAGTACATATATTAATAATAAACAGAACTAACAAAAGTATTATTCATTTCAAAATATCAACTAGATAGCAACAATTATTGATCACTCAATAATGATTAATAAACAGTAAGTATTACTCACTATTGAAATAGTCACACCATTAAGAAAAACTGTGCATGTTACTATTTCTTCAAACAAGCCTGCCATTTGGAACACGCTAAATCTCTGAACGAAATATGAAATTCATAACAGGTAGCGCTACCTGTGCGGGAAATGCAGGGACTGTCTCAACAGCGCTCTCTACGCTGCTGGTTGAACAATGAGGAACACTAGCGCGCTAGTAGCAAATGTAAAACTCAAGGCATTCACAGCTGACTCTATAGAATACCTATATATATTTTCTGAAACAATCGCATATGCACACACACTGTCTTATTCCTTCGTTTATACATCTCTCTGTGTTTTTTTTGTGGTGGACGAATCATCGCACAAAGAGGAGAATGTATGTAGCATAGTGCTCTCTTTATATCTGTTTGGCCAAGTACCTATCCTTTGTCCATTTCGGGTCAGAAACGTTTCACAACAATGTTTCACGAAAACGTTACATTCGGAGATTTAAAGATTTTGAACGAACAAACATTTACATTATTGTATTTATATAGATTATCATTATAGCCTGCATAGTTTTATTCTCGCATTGCGAAGGGAATTTTTTACTCAGGAAGAAAAACCCGTATTCACTTTTCTAGCCTCGGTGTCTGTTTCGGGCACAAGCTCGTCTCATCTTCAGTCTCGTGATTGAGCGGCGTGCTCATTCCGAACCGGTCCGGCGAAGCCGCATGCTTCAGGACTTGTTTTATTACTCGCTACTAGTCCCCGCGCCTAGTCGCCGCCTCTCTCTCTCTCTCTCTCTCTCTCTCTCTCTCTCTCTCTCTCTCTCTCTCTCTCTCTCTCTCTCCTCGGCCGAGGTGTTTGTACAGGAGTCGAACCAACACGGCTGCAAGCAGGAACCGAGGAGAGAAAGCCGTGTCTTGTTTGGGGGACGCGTGTTCAAACAGCTCCGGTGACTCTTCTCCAGTATGTTTCACCGTGCATAAAGTACAAATTAGTGACCAAGAGACGAGCGTTTCCACCTTTTATGGGTTATACATTTTCTCCACACATGTCGAGAAAATTTTTGGAAGTTCACGTTTGAACTTTCATTTGTATGGATATTACAATCATAATACTGGTTTAAATACTATAAAATATCACGAAGATAACACCCGGAGACCGTTCTAATAAGAATGTGCTATACAACCAGCGCGATCCCATAATCAAATCCTCATTAATTGTTCGAAGGTAAAACGTTAAGGTGTAATTTGGTTAGATGGAGAGGCTACCTCGCCTTAAATATTTTCACAGATTTCTATAGCCTGTTTTATAGATGTACGCAGGACTCGGGACTGATAGAGCACGCCCAACACAGACCACACACTTCGCCTCTCTCACCTCCGCAACATAACTTGCTCAGAATTCTGGCAATCCAAGTGTTTGAAGCGGTCGCATCAAGATTGTACGACCTGTAAATGTTCCATAAACCCATAGTTTACTAAATTATTCACCATTTTAAAAGCCATTCCCAAACACTATGAAATAGCTATTTCGCTACGAACGTTTTGCACTACTTATTTATTGAAGGAGTAGTAGGTATATTATTTTTTCTCCATATCCTGTAATAGTTTTTTCGCTGGTAAATAAAACCAACAAGAAAATGCAAGTTTTAAAACGTTATGAAAATATTGTATGCGATCAAGGTCCAGCCAGTTTCTCGGATTGTTTGGTGAGCGATGGAGAATAACTTTAGAATCCATAGCATTTTTCTCTGTCCAGTATAAACATACTCACACATCTCTGGGAATTATTTTATGCCTACGAATTTTTATTTCTAATAATAAGTTCTTTTTTGAGTAATGAAAAAAAAAAAACTTTCAGCCCCTTCATATCATAAATACAAGCATCCTATTTGAACACATTTTGCTGTAAAATTTAGTCTTCAAAGTTGATGAAAATTCTCCAAACTACTTAGCTTTCAAACTCAGTATAGCATTATATATATATATATATATATATATATATTAGACATTTGAACAAAAAGTATTGACTGGGCTGTTTTACAATTCGTTTGATAATAATGGCATTATAAAGCATAGTTTTAGTTTGCGCATAGCACTCTTCTTAACTAGACGTATGCCACAGTGGACCAATTTGTCCCCGCATCCATGCGAAAGCTTGCTAGTCATTACTCGAGGGAAACTGCTGTTGCGGCGACGCGGACAGTTCTGTCTACAACACGCGTGTGCTCCCCAGAAGTAATTAAGGGGCTTGTTAAGGCGGATGTGTGATTGTGGGGTTTGCTATGATCTGCCCCGGAGGGAAGAAGGCGCGAGGATCCGGGAGCGCAGCTAATGACGACTGCCGCGGGAAACTCTCCTGTGGGAAGACGTCTGTGCGGGAACCCGGTGTGTCTCGTTAACGGGCAGCAGGGGAGCAATTTGCCGACTGTCTCTCGCCGAGAACAATGCGCGCCTTCTGACGGGTACCGCTACAGCTGTATGTGGCGACTGTCCTGCTGTCTGGCGGGCAACAGCAGCTGCCGCGGTCTGCTTTACTTCCGCGTCTACGACTCCACAGAACAAGGAGGGAGACTCTTGCAGTGGAAACTGAAACCATGTTGCGGGCGACATGTGACGCTGTCTGTTGGCCGGGCCCTCAACTACTAGCAACAAAAAAAAAAAAAACTCGAGATAGAGGTTTAAATCGAAAGTTTTTGACGTGACAGCGTCTAATAAATCGATGAACGCCGGCTGCATGCACGAAAAAGTGTCCCGTTACGCACATTGTCCCGTTACGCTCATTGTACGTTTGCGCCGCATCTATCTATCTCTCTTCCACTCGATTGGAACCATCGATTTGACTTTTTCGAGGCACATTAAACTTGAAACACTCCCATTCGTTTCCTACTTTTCCTATCATCGTCCTATCCTTAACAGAATAACACAAATTGTAAGAAGTTAAATAGCAAACATGTATACAAGTTAGAGTTAAAATAATCTCTTCGTTAAAGTAATAAACATATTTGAATTAATGAGTGCAAATAAAAGTAAATTTATCAATTAAATTGTAGATCTCATTTCACTCCTTTGTATCCATACAAAATAGTGATAATTCAATAAAATTATTCAATTTTATTCATAAAAATATGCAATCATTCCATCAATGTTTCGTTTAGACGTTGTCACGTTAAACTATCGTCCGTAAACCGACTTTACAGACAACCAATTTTTTTTTTATTTTGGGCCTCCCAAAACGAGCAGCCCTTATCAAAATATTTATTTACAAGTGCCCAGGGCCAATATTTACAAGGTAGGCCTATATACATCATCACTGGCCACCTCCAAGGGCGTTTGGTTCAACGAGGCCTGTTTTGTTGGTGATGGGTGATTACATCCTGATGAAGGAGGATGATTTTATCTGGTGGCGAGGTGTGCCTCTTGGCTAGGCACACCTACACGTGCCCAAAGTTTTAGGTTAATTTATCTACTTGATTTAAACTGTGCGAAAAACACTTGCTGCTGTGTTGTAATAGGAAAAAAAAGTCATGTTCTATATAAATCAGTAAGATATGCAAACATTTCTGGTGTGCCACACCACACAATACCGAAATGTAGTGAATTAGTTTTCACTGGTTTGTTTTCTCGATAATAACTTACACATTTACTTCTCACAATCGATGTAGCTATGTTAGCAGTATATTATGAAAAGCTGCTATCTAGCGGATGGTCTTGAAATGACTTAAAAAACTGGGTCTTAGTCCCGGCAAGTATTGTTTCTCCCCCAGGTGCGTAGCGAGGTACCAGCTCCGCAGACGCAAAGGCCTGCAGAGGGGGGTGCTGTCATAACTTAGAATTTTCTAAGTTATGACAGTTCTAAGTTATGACTTTCTACGTTATGACGTTTCTAAGTTGTGTAGTTCTGCGTTGTTTGTTTCTAAGTTGTGTAGTTCTGCGTTGTGTGTTTCTAAGTCGTGTGTTCCTAAGTTATGAATTTTCTAAGTTGTGTGTTTCTAAGTTACGTGGATTTTTCCAAGTTTTCTAAGTTATGGCAGTTCTAAGTTGTGACTTTCTAAGTTATGTGGTGTTCCCCTGCAGAGGGACTCCACTATACCCGCTGGCCGAGCTGGTGTGCATTCCCGCCTGACACTGTGTGCGACCGTGGGAATATTGCCGCATTTGGGCGCGCGCGCGTGTGCGTCCACTCTGTATGTAGAGGAGTGACCCTCTACGGGTAAACAGGGATAAAAAATATAGTGCTGAAAGTAAAAAATAAAAAATCGTAACTACTTTAGTAAGCATAATATAAAATTCGTGGTAAATTATTCAATTATGGATGCAATGAGTTAAAAACATTCCAAATATTTTCGCTGCGTGGATTTTATTGATCATTTTGTAATATTGGAGAATACATAAGATGTCATGTACATTAAGTTCTTAAAATTGTCCAGATGTTTAAAGAAGTTTCCAGAACATTTCCAGGAGAAAAAATGTAGGCCTACTTCGAAATCTACCTACGCCTGGACACTGCCAACCTTCTTGCATCTTATAATCCCCTAATATCAAACTGAATAACTTACCGAGTCGACTCCCTGGTATTTGCGCTTGATTTAATTAATTAGTGAATTTGTCAGCTTAACACTTACAAGTGCCCATAAAAATTACACCAGTCCTCATCTATCTTATTAAATGTTTGTTTGCCTGTTAATTCCTGCATCACGCGAAAACTACTGAATGGGTTCAAATGAAACATTTCGTCAGTAATGTTTTTGGCTGACTTCAACACTGCTGCATGTATAATTATGTAATTCCACCCCTAAGGAAGTGAAAAAAAGGGTAAGTATGGTTTTTTAAATGATTTTAAACAAATAATATCTCCGAAATTAATTAAACGGAAGTTACGATGTTCAACATTAATAATAGAAAAAGAAACAATTCTTTAACACTTTTTAACACTTTTCCGAAATTCTACACATACTTTGGAGGAATGGCCTTTTTATTTCGTCGAGATGAACTGACATGATGTAGATTTGCATAGTGTGATTTTTTTCCAATTTTATGAAATTTAACTGCTATGGGGAAGGAAATGGAATGCAAAGATAGGTGGGACGTGCTGGTTACGGAAATGAACGCAGTGGACTGGAGGCGTCAGAAGACCGAAGAGCCGTGTGTGCTACGCCGAGATATGTATCTCTCCGGCCGTTTCTAGAAGTCGAGTATGCGAAGAATGCGTTCCACGCGCTGGCCCTTTAATGTAAACTCTTCATTACGCAACTTTCCCGCGAAGGTGGTAGGGGAAAAGAAGATGGTTGGTGGTTGGGGGTAGGTGGTAGGTGAGCTAAGCGTGTCATTGGCCGACGCACGGGCGGGGTCGTTGAACCCCGCCTCCCCGCTGGTCCAGTATTCGGCGCGGCGGAACCTGTCGGCCGAGCGAGTCGCGCGCGGCGGGCAGGCAGTCAGTTGTCGCCCGGCAGCCGCGCGGGTAGGAGACTTGGACGCATGACGCGCGCACGAACCTCGCTCGCGGCTCCCTAGTGACATTCCAGCGAGGAAACATTAGTTTTTTTTTTTTTTCTGTATTCCGTGAATCCATCGCCAAAACTACTGCATGACAAGTTCGCGCGAGTGTGGCGATTCCTTTTGAAAAAAAAATGTGTCCTTCAGACGAAGAAGATCGCAGAATTGTGTACGAAAAGACGAACGAGAAGAACTATAACGGGAAGTGCATCGATCGATAGTCTAATAAATAAATATACGGTATTCTCGCAAGTGAGCTAGTGAGTGAGCTAGTGAGTGAGCCGGCGCCATGATGAACAGAGTGGACCGCTACCACGAGGACCACCAGCAGCTGCTGCGGCGCGCCGACCACACGGCGCTCATGCTGCCGCCGCCGCCCCTGGTGGACGACGCCGCCGCCGGCTCGCGCGCCGCCTCCTGGACCTCGGAGGGCGGCTCCGTGCTGGAGCGCTGGGAGCGCATCCGGCCCGAGCGCGCGCACCGGCGCAACAACGTGCAGAAGATGCAGTGGCGCAGCTCGCGCTGGGTCAGCGGCTTCCCGCGCGGCGCCGCCGACGAGGAGCTGGACCAGCGCGTCTGCTCCATGACCATCGCCGACGTGAGCCCGCGCTTCGCCGTCAAGCGCATCATCTTCCTGTACGAGAACTTCCAGTACCGCGAGGCCGCCAACTTCGTCAACCGCCTGAGCCACGGCACCTTCAAGGTCATCCTCAACGACCTGCCCATCGACCTGTTCGTCGAGTCCATGCCGCACTCGCTGTCCATCCTGGAGGCGCTGTACGCCAAGGTGTTCCTCTCCGACGGCCTCAACTTCAGCATGAAGCTGCTGCGGCCCGAAGGGGTCGTCATGCAGATGGTCAAGTTCTTCTCGCTGGCGCAGGACAAGGACCGCGCGACGACGCAGGCGACCTGGGAGCCGTCGTGCGGGCCCTTCGTGTCCAGCTGCAAGAAGCTGCTGAAGGTGATCGTGCTGTCGGACCCCAAGTCGCGCAAGCTGCTGCAGCAGAGGAAGCGCGGTCTGGACAAGGCCATCGAGGGCCTGGGGCAGCACGGGCTGGTCGGCACCTCCGACGAGTCCCTGACCAACCTGCACGACGCCCTCCGGGTGGAGTTCCGCCGCGTGGCGGAGACCTACAAGGGCGCGCTGCAGAAGCTGGAGGAGCTGTCCCTGGCGACGGCCCACGGCGCGTCTCCCGGCGTGACGCGCGGACCGGCGCCCGTGCAGGCGTCGCACCAGCGCCAGCTGTCGCTGCGCCAGCCCGAGATCCAGGAGCGCCTCATCAAGAACAAGACCCTGCTGAACGTGGTGGAGCCCACCCTGGGCAACCACTCGCTCGACATCCTGCTGGGCATTCTGCAGCGCCGCGTCGAGTTCGACAAGGACGTGCTGTTCCAGTTCACGCAGCTGCGCAAGGAGATGAAGGAGGTGGAGGCCGCCGAGGCCGTGGCGCCCGTGCTGCTCCGGTACTCGCACGGCTGCGACCAGGTCAGTCTGGCCTCGCGCCCCGGTCCTGGAGGCTCTGCGGGACTTGAACCCGCGTCCTCTGACTGCCGGCTAGGTCAGTCCCAGCTCACAACCAGTCCTGGAGGCTCTGCGGGACTTGAACCCGCGTCCTCTGACTGCCGGCTAGGTCAGTCCCAGCTCACAACCAGTCCTGGAGGCTCTGCGGGACTTGAACCCGCGTCCTCTGACTGCCGGCTAGGTCAGTCCCAGCTCACAACCAGTCCTGGAGGCTCTGCGGGACTCGAACCCGCGTCCTCTGACTGCCGGCTAGGTCAGTCCCAGCTCACAACCAGTCCTGGAGGCTCTGCGGGACTTGAACCCGCGTCCTCTGACTGCCGGCTAGGTCAGTCCCAGCTCACAACCAGTCCTGGAGGCTCTGCGGGACTCGAACCCGCGTCCTCTGACTGCCGGCTAGGTCAGTCCCAGCTCACAACCAGTCCTGGAGGCTCTGCGGGACTCGAACCCGCGTCCTCTGACTGCCGGCTAGGTCAGTCCCAGCTCACAACCAGTCCTGGAGGCTCTGCGGGACTTGAACCCGCGTCCTCTGACTGCCGGCAAGGTCAGTACCAGCTCACAACCAGTCCTGGAGGCTCTGCGGGACTTGAACCCGCGTCCTCTGACTGCCGGCAAGGTCAGTACCAGCTCACAACCAGTCCTGGAGGCTCTGCGGGACTTGAACCCGCGTCCTCTGACTGCCGGCTAGGTCAGTCCCAGCTCACAACCAGTCCTGGAGGCTCTGCGGGACTTGAACCCGCGTCCTCTGACTGCCGGCAAGGTCAGTACCAGCTCACAACCAGTCCTGGAGGCTCTGCGGGACTTGAACCCGCGTCCTCTGACTGCCGGCTAGGTCAGTCCCAGCTCACAACCAGTCCTGGAGGCTCTGCGGGACTTGAACCCGCGTCCTCTGACTGCCGGCAAGGTCAGTACCAGCTCACAACCAGTCCTGGAGGCTCTACGGGACTTGAACCCGCGTCCTCTGACTGCCGGCTAGGTCAGTCCCAGCTCACAACCAGTCCTGGAGGCTCTGCGGGACTCGAACCCGCGTCCTCCGACTCTGCCGGCCAGGTCCGCGCGCACAGCGCAGTCAAGGCGTGCTCCAAGGACTAGTGTCGGAGGCCGAGTTCGAAATGGTCAATTCCGTAATTCTTGATTATGGCATGTTTCAATCGTACTCACTCACCATTCATTTTGTTTCGCAGCCGTAACGAACACTCCGATGCGATTGATAATTTAATTTTTGAAACATATTTGAAGAGTTCCAGAGTTAAAATCATGTAAGAATTGTATTAAATAAATCACTCAAAATGTGTTTAAACGTAATTTTAATAAAAACTATCACTCAGCTATTAATGGTTTTCATCTAAATAATCGCAAAAGAAACTATCCAAGCCAAACAGCTTGGCTAAACGCAATACCTACGTTAAATTATTATTTCAGCCACTAACCTGATTTATAATTTCAAAAGGAGTCCATAATAAACACGTGTTTTTAGTACAAACGTTAAAAAAAAAATCGTATTACATGAGCGCGTAGAATGCAACTTTAGTGTCAACTAAATTCCACCAGAGGCCAGACAGGTGTACAGACGGAGCACTAGCTCTATTGGGAAGCCTTCATTTCACAGACGAGAGAGCCACACCCGAAGTTCATGCTCGTTTTTTTTCCGTACCACAACAGGTGTATTTATTTGGGGGGAAACCGTTTACATGATTTCACAGTATCTTTAATGTAGCTATCCTAACCATATCAACCGTCCACAATGTTTTAAAGAATTTATAATGTAGCTAACCTAACCTAATTGACCATTAGTTATCATGAGTTGTATATTTATTTACAATGAACAAAAAAAAACCGAAGATCCACGATCGGGCATTTGGCTCTCTCGTCTGTGAAAAGAAGGCGTCCCAGCTCTATTGGGACTGATTGTCTCGCAATATTTAGTCGTTATTTCCCGTACAAATATTTCGGTCGTTTATTCTGGTCTGTGGGTCGCGGTGGCGCAGCGATTACGCCCTGTATTCGCATTCCAGCGGACCCTGGTTCCAAGGTCAATGCTGTACTGATTCCTCGCCACATGCTCAGGATCAGGATTGGAGTAGGAAACGTGGAAGTGTTGAGCTACTTAAGCTCGGGAACTATCCTGCTGAGCTAGTAGAGGTCGGATAGGCCTCGGCTGGATCACGAGCAACTGGGCGACCGAGGGGTCCCAGGGATGTGAGAGGTATGGTTCCGTGACGGTGCTACTCAGATCCCTCAGAGGGGGCTAGTAGCTCTGCGGGTGGTCTGGAGCTGGGGGCGGGTCGGTGGGGCCGAAGTTGGGATGGGTCTCCTCAACCTCTCGACCCAGCCGTGCGCTCGCCAGTAACACGCCGCGATTGGAAATGGCGAATCTATTTCCCGGTTCCAGGAACCCATGTTGGACACTGGCAATAGTGTCAGGCATGTAAAAGATCCATCTTTCTCCTAACCAGGATAACACCCTAACGGGATCATATGCCAGGGGGAGTATAGGTGAATTTATGAGGTGTAAACCTAAGTTACATGACTGCTGTCCTGATATCCCTGATCTCTGTCGTGCGTTGCTGTCCCTAGAGATACCTGGAGCCTCTGTGAAGTAAACAAAATAAATGTTTACATCTGCATCTGCTGTTCGCGCCTGCTTTGATTTCCCGATGATTAAGGGGGTGCCTCCAGTTTCAGGTCTTAATTTTATATTTAATTTGATCACAGATCAACTTGCAGACTTTTTAAAATCCAATTGATCTGAGCGCAAGTGTAAAACAAAAGACTGCTTCGTTGGCACGTGAGCTTCAACGGCTCCACTTTCCGTCCAACGGCCGTTCGTGTTAGCGTAACATTGCGAGAATTTATCTGCTGTATCCCGTAGCACCAACCGACTTTGAGAAACGTTCTAACTGCGAGTGAGGAAAATATGTATCAGGCCCATAATTATGAGGGGTGTGGGGGAATTGATAGTGTTCACAGGTATTACGAACACACTAAAAAAAATTGGTTGTCTGTAAAGTCGGTTTACGGACGATAGTTTAACGTGACAACGTCATAACAAAACATTGATGAAATGATTGCATACTTTTATAATAGAATTACATCATTTTTATTGAATTATCACTATTTTGTATGGATACAAAGAAGGAGTGAAATGACATCTACAATTTAAATGATAAATTTACTTTTATTTGCACTCATTAATTCAAATATGTTTATTACTTTAACGAAGAGATTATTTTAACTATAACTTTTATACATGTTTGCTATTTAACTTCTTCCAATCTGTGTTATTCTGTTAAGGATAGGACTATGATAGGAAAAGTAGGAAACAAATGAGAGTGTTTCAAGTTTAATGTGCCTCAAAAAAGTCAAATCGATGGTTTTTCCAATCGAGTGGAAGAGAGATAGATCCGGCGATAGCGTACAATGAGCGTAACGGGACAAAAAGTATTGGGACAATGTGTGTAACGGGACAATGTGCGTAACGGGACAATGTGCGTAACGGGACAATGTGTGTAACGGGATAATGAGTCATCCTTTTTCGTGCGTGCAGCCGGCGTTCATCGATTTATTAAACGTTGTCACGTCAAAAACAATACAATATTGTGTTTTGAGGATTCTGCTAAAGAACTATTCAGTTGTAAAGTTTCTTAATTCAAAAGTCCAAGTGGAATTTGACAATAAATAGAGGCGAGAACAGCGCAATCGTCGTTAGGCACATAACCCCCCTCCCCCCCCCAAAAAAAAAAAAAACATTCTGGTTACATATTGGCCTCTCCTGAAACTGTCTTTCAAGTCACTTGTACGCAATCATTACTACTCCAGGCATATACTACGGTGATTCCTCACTAAACGTTTCGGTTTATTGTACATATCACTTCAATCACCACGCTTTATTCCCAAACAGTCCACAAGACAAATGCACTGCGTGGGGTATTTTAAAAACCACATTCGTAAAATTGTTAGATAATAATTTAACTTGTACTTGCAAGTTTCAACTAAAATAAATAAATAAAACTAATTTTGGCATCCCGAACAAAACACAATAAAAATATGTTTAAACATATTTCGATAGATTTATCAAAAATATCAGCCGAATCAATGCGATGACAAACAAGACGGCTACGTATGTACTGACTTCACCAGACCGGAAACATCGTATCGAATATATTCCTGTTGGAATGGTGAATCGAACCCAAGCCAGATCAAACTCGCTCCGTTACAGGTAACGGTCGTAGCGTTCCCTAGGATGGAAACCGCGCCGAAAAGCCACGCCCTGAGACGAAGGCTTTCAGCAACGGTGAGGCGAGATTGCGGGATAAATCCCCCGCCGGGGTCGCACCACAACACCGAACGTACAATAACGCCGAAAACCATAACGCCGAATGCCAAATTGACTACAACGCCGACAGCTAGAAAACTGCTGTGAACCAAAATGCCGAATTACCACAACGCCGAAATACATTAACGCCGAAAAATGTAATTGCAGGACTGCCACAAAGGTTAGGTTAGATAAGGTTAGGTTAGGTTTGGCTAGGTTAGGCTAGCCTAGGTTAGGTTAGGTTGTGGTATTTCGGCGTTGTGGTAACGACCCAATCCGCCGAGACTTGCGGATAGCCGCGTCACGTCAGGGGTCCGCTGATAGCTGCCCCGGGCTGTGTGCTGGTCAGTGGTGCTAGCCTCTCGCTCTGCGGTCGTGGGTTCCAGTCCCTACCGGGAATAGTACATTATACCGTTGCCGTCCTCTGCAATGCTTTCCGTCGTCAGGCGCGGAAACATTAATATCTTCTCAAATAAAAAATTGGTTGTCTGTAAAGTCGGTTTACGGACGATAGTTTAACGTGACAACGTCATAACAAAACATTGATGAAATGATTGCATACGTTTATGAATAAAATTGAATCATTTTTATTGAATTATCACTATTTTGTATGGATACAAAGAAGGAGTGAAATGAAATCTACAATTTAATTGATTAATTTACTTCTATTTGCACTCATTAATTCAAATATGTTTATTACATTATCGAAGAGATTATTTTAACTATAACTTTTATACGTGTTTGCCATTTAACTTCTTCCAATCTGTGTTGTTCTGTTAAGGATAGGACGATGATAGGAAAAGTAGGAAACGAATGGGAATGTTTCAAGTTTAATGTGCTTCGAAAAAGTAAAATCGATGGTTGTTCCAATCGAGTGGAAGAGAGATAGATGCGGCGCAAGCGTACAACGAGCGTAACGGGACACAGCGTAACGGGACAATGTGCGTTACGGGACACTTTTTCGTGCGTGCAGCCGGCGTTCATCGATTTATTAGACGTTGTCATGTCAAAAATAAAAACTACTAGTACAATAAAACTAATTTTAAGTGGTATGTCAGTCCTGTATTATTTAATGTTAAATCTTGATTTCAGTGCAACTTGGATATTCAAAAAGTGTTTATAAGTAAACTACAAGTAGGATCAAACAAACTTTAAGACACTGAAATATTTTGAAATTTATTGGAACAAAAATTAATTAAATAAATATTCAGTATTCAATATTAATATTAATATGAATATAAAATTAAGCATTAATTTTAGTAAAATATTCGAGCGCGGGAGCTGTGGTTACCAGCCAAGAGCTTAGCCACTTATATTCCTTTTAAAAAATTCATCTGGCTCGTTGGTAGTTATTATGTATCATCCTTTATCAGCATTGGGAAATAATTATTTGAAAGTAAAACCATAGGCAATTAGCCATTATTTTCTAAACCCAAACATGTCAGAAACGGACAAGATCACTGCATTAAATTTTGTTCCGTTGGCAAAAAAAAAAAAAATTAAATACTTGTACGCTTAGCATGAGACTGCGCTGTGAGCGCGTTTTGAATATTTTTTTTATCGAATTTTTTTGTAACAATTCAAGTAATATAACGTAAATTGGGATGAATAGGATTAGAGGGGAGAATACGATCAAATATTTGTAACATCATATTTTGTAACATAATACAGCAGAAAATAACTATACCATTTATTAGAACAACAAAACAATATATAATTATTTTCTACTTTATTATTTTTCAATTTATAATGTTATACACTTGATTCTATTCACCCCTCTGTTCCTATTCACCTCGTTATACGGTATCGAACATTTTCAAACACATTTCTGTAAAGAGTAAAATATGTATTTTAAATATATATGTTTATTATTTAATTAGAGGCTACAGTTCTGGCGTGTTTATATAAAACAATTTTTTGAAACTGTATTTTTTTACTTTTATTTTGGAAGCTAGTTAAAAAAAACTAATAATATTTGAAATACCATAGGTAGTACTTTAATTCTTTAATCAAAATCTATTGGTCTCACGCAATTTTTTAATTCTCTCAGCACGTTTTAATAAAACTGTATAATAGGCTATATATATTTCCGTTTAGTCAATAGTCTGCAACTGATCAAATCAGATGGACCCATCACGCCACAGTATTGTGCAGTTGTTGGCTGTATTTACATTTCAGTCAAGCTAACACTGAAAACGCTTTCGCCATAGAATGTAATGACTTATTCAGAAGTTTGACTCACAACTTAGGTGACAACATTTAGGGACTAGGTGTCAGAATTGTGACCAATCAGCACACAAATGTACAGCCACGCCCTACCGGGGACTCGAACCGGAAACCCTACCCCCCCCCCTCCACCGGAAGCTGACGTGCGCCAGACAGCAGTACCTTTGAATAGATATACTGTATAGAAGTCGCCAGCCCAGGTTAAAATTTCTAATACGGTTTTGAGGTAGTTGGTTAATTCACCGCCGCAATCGCCACCATCTCTAAGGCATCGACTTGTGGTGGTCCCTAGCGGACAAGTGTCGAACTCTTCAAACACCCCTTCCCCCTCCCGTTGAACGACCGTGAGCTGCAGTGAATGATAGATGGGGGGTGCGGGGAATGACAGCGGGCGACAGTACTGCGCCCTAACGGGTAAATAACAACTAAGACGATACAGGGCGCTACGGCAGCGCACTGCAGCGGTGAAGTTCCCAAGCTGCTCATCATACGCTTTTGAAAAACTTAGAGTAAATCCTATCCACTCGCGACTTCTATACAGTATATATATTCAAAGGCAGTACGGAGTTCGGCTCGCTGGCTTTACACGTTGGTCAACAAATGGCCATTCTTGTTATTGTGGCAGCATAACGTACAGATAAAGATTGTAACAGCAAACCGAATCGAAATCTACAACTGGCTTTGTTAACAAATTTGTTTTCACGCCATGGAAGAGCTCTCAAAAATTACAATAAACACCAGTTAAATACGTTTTGACGTGATAACGTCTAATAAATCGATGAACGCCGGCTGCACGCACGAAAAAGTGTCCCGTTACGCACATTGTCCCGTTACGCTCATTGTACGCTTGCGCCGCATCTATCTCTCTTCCACTCGATTGGAACAACCATCGGTTTGACTTTTTCGAGGCACATTAAACTTGAAACACTCCCATTCTTTCCTACTTTTCCTATCATCGTCTTATCCTTAACAGAATAACACAGATTGGAAGAAGTTAAATAGCAAACATGTATAAAAGTTATAGTTAAAATAATCTGTTCGTTAAAGTAGTAAACATATTTGAATTAATGAGTGCAAATAAAAGTAAATTTATCAATTAAATTGTAGATTTCATTTCACTCCTTCTTTGTATCCAAACAAAATAGTGATAATTCAATAAAAAGGATTCAATTTTATTCATAAAAGTATGCAATCATTTCATCAATGTTTTATTATGACGTCACGTTAAACTATCGTCCGTAAACCGACTTTACAGACAACCAATTTTTTTTATCTGTTCGTCTTAAAATATATTTTTTTTTGTTTTTACTATCATATATTCTGCTCGATGAGTTCTGGAGAAAAAGGGTGATGGATCGAAATGTAGGCCACATAGGCCCTACACTGTGTTCAAAATTCAGATCCGGTGAATCTTTAAGCTGGAATTACAACAGCCCGTCGCATCGTCCGTGCGTCGACCACGTGACACGCGGCCAATCAGGTGGCCCGAAAAATTTATATGCGTCCATCCGTCAAACCTTTCGACGGACGGATGGATTACATCCATGATTTGGTTACACCAGTTAATTTTCACATAGGATACAGGCCTATGGAATTTGCATTTGTCCGTTCAGATGATTTGCACAACAACATTGCAGTTGTTAAGAATCACGTCCAAACAATTCATTCGCGATTCTGAATTTTCGCAGAGGATGTGCTAATTCCACACGTAAAGGAACACAACTTAATTAGCAAACATCATCGACATAAATGTCTGAGAGAAAAAAAATGGGGTGTGTGGCTGTGTCATGGACACGGCCGTGTGTTGTACATGAATACGTGTATTTGGATTTGGCTTTTTGACGCGTATAGGCCGACATTATATATTTTTGATAATTTTTTATTCTATTTTAACACCATATATATATTCACTGTAACTATTTTACATGAATGTTTTATATATGCAATGGATATATTTTGACGAGAGCTGACGATTGAAACTCAAACGAACGCCGTAGCTTCTCCGTGTCAAACGTTATACTCAATGGAAAATTCGAAACGCAGAAAAATGACCTCAAAATGGCGGCGCCTTCCCCTCCAACGCGCGCGATACGTCACAGTCCTCACTTAGCGTAACGAATTCTTTGATCCTTTGGCTATCCAGTGGCGTAATTAAATTTTGGATGGAGATGATAGGTATGTAGCTGCAACACCAAATTGTATCCCCCGATTTTGTTATCATTCGTTTTTTGGATTGCCTCCCACTATCAAGGGCGCCCATATGAAAGTTTGTAAGGGGGGGAAGAATTTGTAGGGGGAGGGGGGCAAACCATCAAAAATGACAAAAAATGGACAAAAATGGTCTTAAACGACTCAAAATTTGCCCAAAATGTTCAAGAACACCTAATTTTTTTTCTTTGCCTGAAAGCTAGGGGGAGCCACGGACCCACCCTGCCCATAGGTACGGGCGCCTTTGCCCGCTATGGAAGCAATTTTGAAGAAGTATTCACGTCAAAACGTGGATTGTCGGCGGAGCTGGTTCTGACGGACGGGTGATGTCATGTTGAGGATCGCCGGGCTGGCCGAGTGGCGTCGACGGACACAGAAGTGTCTTCGGGGCGGATGCGACGGGCTTCAGTCGAGGCGCAGGCGCAGGCGCAGGCCGGAGTGGTTGCACAGACGGGGGGAGACGGGAACTGAACAGACCGGGGCGTGACGGCAGATGGAAGGCGGCCGTCACTCAAAACAATGGGCCCGCCGGCACTTTCCCCCCGGCGCCGGGCGCGGGTTGAGGTGTGGTTATGACACAACGCGAACACTCCATGCACCCCCTCCTCCCCCCGTAGCCTCCTTGCTTCCGTTCCCGATGGCCACTGGCGAGACGCCTTCTGCCCGCCGGCCCCGTGGCCATGGAGGTAACAAGTCAGGAGAGGTAATTTGCCGTGGAAATTGAAAAACAGTGAAATCAAAGAGTCAAAAGTTAGAACGAACCTCAGCCCTCCTCCTCCTTTTCCCATTTGTATTGTCAGGAGCAGGGAAGCCTAAGATGTACATCAAGTTCTGTCCCTGCCCGAACACGCCCGAATATTCACCTTAGGCCAACCTCGGGTTTATTTATATATGTATTTATATTTCTCTGTTTATTTTAATGTAGCTGTTCTAACCTAACTAACCGTCCATAGTGTTTTTAAGTGTTTTAATGTAGCTAACCTAACCGACCACTTTTAATATTTGAATTCATTTTTTCCTGCGCAAAAATAAAACAAATCCCGAAGTGGGCCGAAGGTGAATATTCGGGCGTGTTCGGGCAGGGACAGAACTTGATAGACATTTTAGGCTTCTCGAGAGAGTCTTTCAGTGTTCGCCAGAGATGTGTGACATCTAACCTCGGTAACGAGCCCATTCATGTGCTTTCGTGCTGCAAATAAACTTATAATCGAAACACGGACACGAAATTAATTCTTTTAAATAATGCCGAGCGAAATAAAATATACAAATAATTTTGTTTTCAACTACATTTCTCGACGCGAACCACGCGTAGTTTCCGCGCCCGGCGCTAGAATTCGTTGCCGGAGCAGCTCGAGTCGGAAGCACGCAAGCAGAGCGGTGTTTGACGCGAGCACCACGCAGCGAGGCGCGAGGCCGGAGGTCACGTGCACGGGGGAGACGAGACTGAGACCTAGTTTTTTGAAGTAGTTATAGGACCCGTCCGCTAGATAGTAGTTTTCATAATATATTGCTGAAATAACTACCTACATTAATTTATTAGGAGAAGTAATGCATAAGTTATTATCAGGCAAACAAACCAGTGAAAATTCACTCTATTTAGCCTAGGTAGCCACTAATTTTGTGGCGTGTAATACAATGAGTTTTTGCACCTCCTACTCCTTTATTTATTACATGGCGGTTTATTACAAAACAGCATTAAGTATTTTCTCATCGATTAAATTTAAAAAAAAATGTATAAAAAAACTTTAAAAAAACTTTGTATGAGAACCTCTATAGTATTCCGATTGTTTATTTGCTGGCAGTTATGGGCCCGCCCAACAGATAGCGACACATGTCGCGTGAAACATGGTTTCAGTTTCCATTGTAAGAGTCGCACTTGTTTATTTCCCTCCTTGTTCTGTGGTCACGTGGTACTCGTGGGCAGCTGGTGGGCGCCTGTCCGCCTGTCCGGACAAGGCAGCCCGCGCAGGTGTCCGTCCGACACCTCCCTGTGGCGGGGGTCGCCTCCCACTGGCCCCTGCCCACCGGCAGATCCAAGGTCATCCCTCCTGCGGCAAGCCAGCCGAGTAGCGTGCTGCCCTTTCCTGCGTGGTTGGAACCCAGCGTGATCAGGCGTATAGGCTTCGCGCCTAGAGTCTTCCCCAACACAGACAACCTCCCGAACAAGTACACTCAGTTTGGAAAAGAACTTGTGAAGTGGAGGGATGTGCTCCACGGACAGTCGCGCCGAGTCTGTCCGTGCAATCCGCGCGGAATCGCACGACATCTCTCTTGCGGGACCAGCAACGATTGTTACCATCAAGGCACAGGAGAGTGACATGGCCGTTTATTTGACCCGCGCTGGAGCCCATCACTCGGTCACTTGTCTCTGTCCAGGGCCTGATTAACCCTCAGGCTAATTAGGCTGCAGCCTAGGGCGCGAGGATCGTGGGCGCACGCTGAAATCGTGTCTTCGCATGCACTATTAATCTAGCACCATTGCAACTACCCTACATATTTCAACTAGACCGAGACAAAAACACTAAAAACTAAATGCGCCGTGAACTGAAAAAAAGCCCGGGACTCCCTGATTTTAACAATAAATTAAAAAAAATATATGTAAAAAGCGCGCGTAAAACAAACACTTGACTTGTCACCTGGCGGGGGCGCGTTCTTGTAACTAGCCTCGGGCGGTCAGAACTCTTGATCAGTCGCTGGCTCTGGTCAGGGCCGGATTTAGGGGAGGGCAACTGGGGCGAAAGCCCCGGGGCCTCCACAAACGGAGGGCCCCCACAAATCCTTTGATATTCTTTTTTCGCTGTTTTACCTTTACCTACAGTACTTTTTACATACATGATTATATTATTGTTAAATATTAACAGAAATATTCATTAACGCTAAAATTTAAATTCATATAATTCTTGTCTCCGATTATATTTATGTATGTTTTTTTTTTTAAAAACTAAGAGAATCTACTTGATTTCACAATAAATTATTTATTGGAAAACTCGACTGAAAAAAATTGTTCATTTTATTTGTAAAATAATTTGGGGCCAGGGGGCCTCCGCTCCTCTGTTGCCCCGAGGCCTCCAGACATCTAAATCCGGCCCTGGCTCTGGTTGGCATTGCGGTGTGTTACTGCCCCGCAGTTCGTCACCTCTCGTCGCCAGACCACTGGGTGGACACCCCTGGGAGGGTCTTCATTGCCTCCTCTCGGCCTGGTCACCGCCCTCTACACGATCTGTTAAGATTCTTATTTTTTCTAAAGATTAACCAAACCAACCTTTCACTCAAGTGTTTATCCACATTATCCCCAGAAGCCGCTACCCCGCAGAATCGCCACTTTCGTTCGAGGGCAATTCATACGGATCACAGTTCTTTTCATTTGTGTGTTTCTATAGCTGAGTAATATTATTAAAACAACTTCCGTGGTATTATTTTCCAAATATAACAATCTGGAATTAGCAGTGAAAGGCTAAAATTCGACATGGCAGGCGATTTTTAATCTTTGAAGAAAAAAAAATGCCTGTGTACCAGCAATATAGCTATGTTAACTAGTAACTTAACTGCTGTTATTTAGATGAAACATTTTTTTTTTAAATTTTAAACATTAAAGGAATGTTATTTGTCACTGCCGTAAATTACTTGAAAGATTAACTGCAATTTGATGTTTAATTGCTTTGTTAAAATAGCCTTCAAATTGTAAACTTGTCATATAAATAATAATAAGGTTGCCAATGGATATATTTCGCTCTTAGGACGAAGCAGCGTCTTGCTCAAATTTGCTTGCTCTAGTGGTTTGTTCGTAGACACACAAACTAATGCCACGATGGCGTTTAAATAATTTACAAATGGGAAGCCTTCGCGATTGCTTCTTGGAACCGACTAAGCAATAACAAAATTTACGCATGTGTAGTGATAGTTTAAAAAAAAAAAACCTCAATTATAGTTCACGTCAGAGTTTGTTTAATCTGTGGAGAGAGAAAAAAAAACACTTTATATTCTTAGAAGTTCCCAAAATATATAGTTTATGGGTTGTGAAAGTTTGAAACGAATGTTGAATGAGCCTAGTAGTTATTCAAAGTCAAATGATTTATTTTAATTATGTGGTGAAAGTAAATTTACTAAGTGGAGATTTCATTTCCCCAAGTGAAACTGCTCTAGTTCGGTAATACTGCAGAAAATGGGTGCCAAAAAAAAAATTAGTAACTATGAATTCTGCAACACCCGTGACGGGAAGCCTAAGATGTACATCAAGTTCTGTCCCTGCCCGAACACGCCCGAATATTCACCTTCGGCCAGCCTCGGGTTTATTTATATATATATTTACATTCCTCCGTTTATTTTAATTTAGCTATACTAACCTAACTAACCGTCCCGACCACTTTTAATATTTGAATTCATTTTTCCTGCGCAAAAATAAAACAAATCCCGAGGTTGGCCGAAGGTGAATATTAGGGCGTGTTCGGGCAGGGACAGAACTTGATGTACATCATAGGCTTCTCACCCGTGACACTCAAGTTTATGGGCAGATGGATTCCCATCAGAAAAATCAATCAATTTTGTTGCGCATACCAAGTTAAACGCGCCTTGCGGTCACGTGATACCCGTGCAGCAAGCAAAACGTTTTACAACGCGCCTGGACATGAGCGTAGCGAACGAAGACGTCGCGATCGTAAACCCGGGCTGGCGACAGGTCACTGACCGCATCTGAGTTACACACCGCCCTCCCATTGGCTTCCCAGAAGCCTCCCGTCACCGCCGAGACGAACATGGTTCATCCCGGAAGAATCACCCGCGTCCCAGGCACAGCTGTGGGGTGCGATATTATCTTCTAGTCCATTCTCTGATAAATACCCTCATTTCTCCAGCCCCTACTCAGTCGCACCTGTGTTTTCGTACCATGTGCGTCTCTGCCTGAGGACGGGAGCAGATAGCAGTTCCCGAAATGTCGCTTGCTTCTGTTTTGGAAAACTATTGTGTTTGTTTCGTCTTTTCGTTTTGTTGTGTTTTTGTCTCGTTTCAACTGTTGTGCTAGCATTTAAGAATTCGCTGAGGGCCGATAAGTACTTTTGATTTCGGATTAAGTTTTTTAACTGTAGTTTTAGAAGAGTTAAAATGGCTAAAACGCGTGTTTTCAGAGTAATTTTTAAGGCGAAAACAACCAGTACAGATTCTTGAAAGCACTCAAGGGACTTGCATTACACCTTTATCTTCATTTCTCCGCCTTATAATGTCACGGTCACCGCTCATATGTACGACGAGAAGACTGCGTGCCAGTCCAGAGACACAGCGCTAGAAGCACCATCGAGCGTCGCGCTTATCATCCCGCCTCACTGACACACCTACACCCCTGACGAAGCGCGTCCGGCGACACCGAGCTAGGAGGCGCAGTGGTAACACGCTCCACCCGCGATCGGTGAGGGGTGCGTGAGTTTGGATCCCGCGGGCCTGTGCGAACACCGAATCAGAACACTAATACCAAACAATTCTCCAAAAAAAAATTATCGAATTCAAACAACTGTTTGGGGAATTTTTTTTGAACACCGCTATGACATAGCAAAGGTTGTCTCGTAACTCAGCGTCAAGCCGATAAGTGCTAATAGGCCGATTAACAACGGTTCTAAATTTAAAAAACCTGAAATTCAAAAATTATATTTTGTTTATAATTATACCTATGCATTTTTTTCAAACGTTTTTTAATCCCCACCCTGCACCAAATTTTTAGAAACTGTGACTAAAATAGTTTGCTACGCAATATAAATAACCCTACTAGAGATAAAAATTCAAAATAAGATCAAACATGCTATGCTAAAGTTATTTACACGACTTATGCGGTAAATTTTTTTTTTATCGGGGAACTTTTGACTATTCACACTGTAAAAAAAATACTTTGCCAACTTAGCAAGTTATTTACTTTAATTCAACTTATTTTCAAATAGCTTGCAAAGTAATTTTCTTACCCGATGAAAAAATGTTTGCTGATTAAGTCTTCCAAATAATTTTTTTTCCTAAAAGTATAACATGTTAGATTTTATTTTGAATTGTTATCAATCGTAGGGTTATTTATGATTTCGAAGCAAACTTTTTTAATCAATCAAAAATCTAAAATTTTTAACTTACAAGGTGGGGATATAAAAACTTAAAAAAAAAAAAAATACCTGTAACTTGAAAACTACAAACTTTTATGAATTTGGGTTGTTTTTTTGTTCAGAACCGTGATTGATTGGGCTTATCTACTGTTCTCGGCTGGATGTACAGTTGTGGGACACTGGTACAGATTGTAGGCTGTCGTAGCCAGAGCCAGGAGCACCGGCTGCCATGGTGGGGTCCAGTGGGTTACCACTACATCTCGCTCCGTGAGAAGTCAGCATCTCCTACATTATTACTAGCATATCTGCAAACAAATACTACGTTTAATAATGTTCACAGGCTTTCGCGGCCATTCTCTAGAGTAGCTTGGCTTCTGGGTTGTAGCCGTGTCCTTGGCGAATAATTCACAGACGTTTCGGTCGACATTGTAGTCGCCATCGTCAGTAGGTAACTGCTACCTGATATATATATATATATATATATATATATATATATATATATATAGAGCTAGTAATTATGGGCCCACTCAACAGATAGCGTCATATGTCGCCAAAAACATGGTTTCAGTTTCCGCTGCAAGAGTTGCACTTCTACCAACCGCTGTGCGAACATGTGCTGCTACTACACGATCTTCGTTCGCGCGAACTATTGCTCATAAGTTTCGTCTGCGCGACAACACACAGCAGCCGTGACGAAGAAATTTTAGCTGCATTTTTATTGGCGGGCTGGAACGATATGAAGTCACGACAATCGGTTGAGACAAGGCGAGCAAATGGTTGATGCGATTGCTACAAGATAGCAGCACATACAGCCGCTGCCTCATCTTTTGAATTTTAATAACGAATGAAAACACGAACTGGTAAATTAAAAGTTAGTGTAAAACGAAGCAGTTGGAAAAAAAAAACCGCTTATATTTAATATGGATAGCAATCATGACGAAATATTATGTCAAAACATTAAACTAAAATAAAACCTTTGAAATGGCGTGATAAGTTCGTGAAAATGCCGACCATGTCTGGTGGCGCAAGTATGATCCGAGATCGTTGCTATGAACAGATCTGAGAGACGGTTCACATCGAAGTCTCCATTGATCTTCACTCTGCGTTCAAAAACACAATACTGCGGCAGAAAATATGGTCGAACGATGGTAAAACCAGGGGCGCAACAACAGGGGGGTGGGGAAAGGGTATTTTGCCCCCCCCCCCCCCTTCTGAAACCTTGAAGTGGGGGCAAACGGGGGCAAAGAAAGTGCCGTGTAATCAATTTTTAGATAATAAAACTGCTTAAATAGCACCATTTTCCCACCTTGAAATACAAATTTTCCCGAAAGACACCCCCCCCCCCCCCCCCCCCGCTTCAAAAGGGGGAACGATGATTCTATATAAAAAGGTATATTGCCGCCCCCCCCCCCCCCCTTTTGGAAATTTAGTTGTTGCGCACCTGGGTCAAACCACTCCTGAACTCATGGTGCAACTGGCCATGAAAGGTACTGCAGGAGAACACACCCTGGCCGCCATGTTCCGTCTGCGGTCACTCCTTGTGTGCTCTTATATTTTAGTGTTTTCTCGTTGACGTGTCGGCAGCTCGACAGCCGGGTGGGTGCTACGTTAGCCTAGGTCCACGCTCATTAGTGCACGCCTAGCGAGTTCACGAGGAAGGTTGAAGGGGGGAGGGCAGGGTCGTGCGAGCAGTCTCACGCACGCCCTTGCTCCCATGAAAGGGAGGGGGGGAGAAGGTCGAGAGGTCGGGGTATAATTGCACGCGCGCGCGAAGCCGCGCCGCAATTGTTTAGCCGCAGGTAGGTCGAGCGAGTTTACGAGCTTAAACGCCCCGAGGGAGACCTAAGATGCACATAAAGTTCTGCCATTCCCGATTACACCCGAACAATTAACCTTCGGCCAATTTTGGGATTTGTTTTATTTTTGCGCAGGAAAAATGAATTCAAATATTTGAAGTGGTCGGTCAGGTTAGCTACATTAAAACACTTTAAAACACTATGGACGGTTAGTTAGGTTAGTATAGCTACATTAAAATAAACAGAGAAATATAAATATATATAAATAAACCCTAGGTTGGCCGAAAGTGAATATTCGGGGCGTGTTCGGGCAGGGACAGAACTTGATGGACATCTTAGGCTTCCCCTCGCCCCGAGACACAGAACGAGCAAGTCCACACGTGCGAAATGTATTTCTGAGGCCTGCTGGTCATTTGCAGACTGCGTCAAGTAGCACCAATGATCTACGTGTTCTTCAGCCAATGTTGTTCTCCCAACCAGGAGTGTACAGTTTCATTTTTTTTGGATCTGGGAAGGGGGGGTGGATTGTTGGTTTTAGAGAAGGGATGGGGAATGTGCCACCCTTGGTGGGAATGATACAGTTTTTTTAAGGATTTCGGAGATGGAGTTATCTTCTCCCCATGCTCACACTGCGAAAATTTCTTTTTGCAAACAACTTCGCCAGGTTGTCGGTGTTCAATAACAAACATCATGTGCTGCTTTTCAAGTGACAGCCATGGAGCTGGTACAACTTTTGAGCGTAGCCGCTCGAAGCTCATCAGCATGCAAGTTCTCCACTGAGCTGTGATTGGCTAGTTGTGTACCGCCATCTTTGTGGTCGATGCGGCCATCTTGGTGGTGTCTGCGGCTGGAACTCGCAAACAACAGGACAGTTTCGCTTCTGGATGCCAGGGTGTTCTGTGCCTTCGTCTTCACTCGCTGAGAAGTCTCGCTGACTAAAATTTCTCCAGTGAGCATTGTTGATGACCTTTCTATTTTACTCGCTACTCACTTATTATTGTTTGGTTTTTGATTATTAGTTGAAGCTTTGGTGAACATTAAAGTACGAAATTAAAAGAAAAATAGTTGGTTTTGTCATGGAGCAATTTATCTGTAGTCTGTGTGTCTGTTCTAAAGTTTAAGTCGCTTTGGTTAGCGTTTGAATGTCAAAATAAATCGAAGCTGAATATGTTAGAAATTAATTTAATACGTTGAAATAAATTCGCTTGGGATAATATTTAAAATGTCACCATGGATTGAGTATTGTAAACAAAGTTGTTAAAAACACAGGACAGAATTGCAGTTTCAAACTTCAGTATAATAAAAACAGTTTTCCTATTCAGCTGGGAAAGGTGGGGGAGTGTTATTATTCTGAACTTTAATTATCAGCATGGCAAAGATTGCACACACCAGCTCTTTAACTTCTTACCTTCAGAGTTATTATTTACTTTCATTCTAAATTCTAAAAACATTGAAACAAAATTTTGAGTTCTTTAATGAAACCTTGTTCTAAGCATATATAAGTTATTCAATATAACTTCTAACTTCATTAACTAACTCAGGAATATTTCTTTAAAAATGTGTTCTTTAAAAATATTCATGGGCGCCAGTGATAAAATCGGAGTATATTGTAACAGCAAGGTCCAAAAAATTATGCCAAGTTTGAAGTAAACAATCGGTGAAACCTTATCATTTTGAAATACTATATTTCCTGCTAAATTACCTTTAACATCTGTTAAAACATAGAAAACTAACTTAATCCAGTTCAAAACAAAATGGCACTATCCTTTGCAATTATATATTAGTTTACCAACAAAATCAATACCACAATCCTAATTTCTTTTGTACCTGTATTTACTGTATCATAATATTAATATATATTTATATTATAGCACAATATTCACAACAAATAAGTTTTCTGGAACCAATAAAGTAAAAAAAATATCTCAGCTAGGCAAGATTCGAGAGCAAACAAAATAATGAGATATAAATAACATAAATAATAATTCTACTATGGTATCCTCTAGGTGTATACTGAGATAGTATCACATAAAAGTTGTTGTGTAAAATAGTGGCAAGATAAAAATATATAGAATATAAGAATTCAAATTTAATAATCAGAATTATCACATTCACTGTGATAATTCTCGTAGTGCCGTTCCGTTCTGGTCGCTGCGAGTATGGGGCTGACCGGCCGTGGATCCCCTCGGGACGTGCTTGCCTGGTCCTGGTGTCCACGCACTTGTCTGCATGTGATGCCAGGGACGGATTTAGGGGAGGGCAACCGGGGCGAAAGCCCCGGGGCCTCCACAAACGGAGGGCCCGCACAATACAGACTTAGGAATCAATTTTTTTTCAAATTCCGACAAGTAAACACTAGCAAACATATTTTCCTTTGATATTCTTTTTTCGCTGTTTTAGATTTACCTACAGTACTTTGTACATACATGATTATATTATTGTTAAATATTAACAGAAATATTCATTTACACTAAAATTTAATTTCATATAATTCTTGTCTCCAAATATATTTATGTATGTTTTTTTAAATACTAAGAGAATCTACTTGATTTCACAATAAATTATTTATTGGAATACTCAAATGAAAAAAATTTTTTTTTTTTTTCATTTTATTTGGAAAATAATTTGGGGCCATGGGGCCTCCGCTCCTCTGTTGCCCCGAGGCCTCCAGACCTCTAAATCCGGCCCTGGGTGTCGCCCCCGCCACTAAGGCCTTCGGCTGTCGCTGGCCACGTGACAAAGAAATAAATAAAATAAATAAATACAGTGTTGCGACTTAAGTTTACTGGAAAATACGAGTATGTTTTTGTCCAGTCGTGAGTATTATTCTCAGTTGCACGCCTTCACAGTTGCGGCCAAATGGCCAGAACACGAGAGCAGGCACGTAACCAGAGAGGGAAAAGGAAAAAAAGGGGGGGGGGGGGGAAGATGTCCATGCGCTCAGGATCCCTCCTGTCCAGGATTTAAGCGAAGACAAAACAAGAAAATCATAGCAAATTAGCTATTTACAGATTATTTAATAAAAGAACTATTGCAATACTTGGTGAGCTACAAGAACGTATTTCGTCCCCCATCACACATAGAAGCGGCAGGATTTTTTTTCTTCCAAATAGTCTGTATACGTGTTACTACAAGCAAGCATATCTTCCATACATTTTCATGCATTTTTCATGTATTTAATGACATAAGCATGCGTATATTCATGATTTGCTTTTAAAGGAAACATCAAATAAAAAAAAAACAATTAAATAAAAACCATAATATGAAATGTTCAGTGTTTCTACAAGCAAAATCGTAAACTTAAAATATTTGTACTCGTAAAGGTTGGAGTTCTGAAAGTTTGCCTGTTACCCGAGATTTTCTCTGAGCGTGACGGTGAATTTTGTTTTAAAATTCAGTTGTAGGGGAGGAACGATGAAAGCGAACGGTGCGAGGGTTGTGCTGACCTCGCTGCAGTGTCCGGTGCGTTGCCCCCGCTGCAGTGTCCGGTGCATTTCCCCCGCTGCAGTGTCCAGTGCGTTGCCCCCGCTGCAGTGTCCCGTGTGTCGCCCCGCAGGTGCTGGAGCTGATGAAGGAGGTGGCGGAGGACGACGACGACTCCAGCGACATCTCGGGCTACCACTCCGACTCAGACTCCGCCATCATGATGTCGGGCAACTCACCCTACGTCAGCAAGCGGGCGCGGCACAACTTCCTCACGCGCTCAGGTCAGCCACGCCGGCCGCCCCTCAGCTGTCCTGTGCAGGCACGGCCCCAGCTGTCCGTTACACGTGCGATCGACACGATACGGTTGCAACCGAAAACAAAAATCTCATCAGCCTAGGAATACATAAAAATTTATAGTTTAAAATACTGAACTTTAAGTGTTGCACACAATTTTTAATGAAAAAAAGAAGTTTAACACATAAATTTAAGTATATTTAAGTAGTAAATGTAAATATACCCTTCTAAAAGTATAATTCAGGCACGGGAGGGATTAACCTGCCCCCACCCCTCTGGAGCCACGCTTGAGACAACACAACAACCTTCTGCCAATCGGCCAGACACCATTAGTTGTATCCGAACACAAAGGGGTGCGTCCATAGCACACACACATCCCTACATCCCGTAGCAAATGCAGCCAGAATGTAAAGGACGCATTTCTGATGGATGGATAGTATCAGATTACTTTTACTGCTAGCACATCCTCTTGACAGTTAGTCGTACTAATGTGCCTGTAGCCATTTTGAGTCGTGATATCTACGAATATTAAGCAAAACGTAAATAACAACAACCAATTTAAAATAAATGTCAGCGATCAAAATAAAAATTTTGCTATGAAATTCAAAATATTAAAAATACTTATAATGCACATTAAATACCCCAGAAAGTTTAGATTTGCATTTTGGTAATTTTTATAAACTTTTTTATTCGTCTATATTTGAGTTATCATGTATGCTTATAACGTTTTAAACAAATTGTATGTCGAAAATCTAAAGTAATGTTATACACAAACAAAATAGAACACATTTCCGAAGCTAATGGATGCAGGGACGCATCAGCGGATCCGAGTGTCGCATCCTTAGAAATCTCAAATTTAGCGGTTGCATGAAGAATTCTCACACAGAAGGCCCCCCCAGACAATAGGCATGTGCAGCACTTTCTCTACTGGTGACACCAGATTATTACGCAACAAAAAACCCCTCCCCTCCCTCGGCTACTGGGTTGCAGCCGCGTTCAAAGGCGAAGATGACATTGACGTTCCGGTCAACGGCTACAGTCGCCACCACCAGAGCAGCAGTCACCTACCGGGGTAGGTTGGGAGTTCTCCTGCCTTTCAATACTGTCGCCCAAGAGAGCTGCAGCCAATCAGGAAACACTTCCCCTCTCAGGACGAGAGTGTCAAAAGGCCGGAGAACTCGGCAATGACCCATAGTAGGTGACTGCTCCTCTGGTGGTGGCGACTGCAACGTCGACCGGAACATCGGTGATGTGTTCGCCTTCGAACATATCATTGAAAGATTTGTGCAATGGGAGTGCATGACTCGATGTAAGTTTTTGGACATACGCCATTGCTAAGCACTTTTTCTGTAGAAGAAAACTTAAAAAATAAAAATTAATGAATGAAAATACCCAAAAGACAAAAAAAAATGCGGCTACAACCCAGAAGCCAGGCAACTCCAATCTGACAGTTGTTTCGTTTGCGCTAGGAGTTGTCCGGCACGGTTGTGAGGGGCGCGGCGGGCGTGTGTTGCAGTGCGGTCCAGCAAGCTCGGCGCGCGCACGCCCCTGCCGCTGCAGCACCAGTTCAGCTCGTCCAGCGGCGTCAGCTCGCAGCGCCCCTGCTCCTCCGGCTCGGAGGCGCGCAGCAAGGGGGCCAGCCCCGACGCATCCTCCACCGCCTCGTCGGGCCCCATCGGTCCCTACGCCCGCCGTCAGCTGGCGCACAAGCTGGGCTCCGCCGGTGAGGGCCCCCGACCCCCTGACCCCAGAGGCAGCCGGCCACGCTCCTCTCTCGCGACAGTTCCTCCAGCCCTGTGCCTCGGAGCCAAGACCGCCGGCATACAGCATTTTCTATCAAACTTCATTACGTAAAGACGGAACAATGCTTTCCTGCACGCGTGGCGGAAATTGTTTGTAGTGTCTCGTCTCGCCTCCCCCCCCATTTTTTTTTAGCTTTTTTTTCTCACCCTTCCCAACAGCAATAAACGTGCCAGGCATAATTTTTTTTTTTGCAAATATTGTTACCATTATCTGTAAAAATTTTACTAAACCCTGTAAATCAAAATATTAGTAGATATTGTGTAGTTATAATTTCTATTCACATTTTGAAGTTTAAAAAAAAAAAATATTTGTCAAACCATCTTACTCCGGCGACCGTGGAAGATGTTTTCCAGCATCCACGAAATAATTAACACTGTAAATGGACTGGTTCGTACAACTCTTCCTAAATGCTTAAGGAAAAGTTTCTTAAGTATCAAAATGTTATGGTTTGGTAGAGAATGGATTTTTCAGACATCATTTGCTCGTTTCGCTCTGAGTTCAGAATCTTTTGAATTCTGTTATATTTGTTCATCTCTATGAGACAACCATCAATGAGACGAGGAACTCACTTCAATGAATAACTAGAAAATTATTGGTACTGGCACAAAATAAAAATATTATTTTTATGAATTGTGAGAAGGTGTAAATACTTTTTGCTGTTGTTGGTCGAAATTTCACTCCCTAATTTTACTTAACAAATTTTTAAACCATTTATTTTATATGGCCCACATACTACAGTCTATTGTGCAAATTTTCTTTTTTGTTTGGGCTTAACGTCTTGTCGTCAATGTGGCCATTAGAGACTGTAGCTTGTGCCCTAGAAGATTCCCAGGTGTGCCCAGTAGTATTCCAGAAAAATGTGTATCCAGACATAAAAATAAATATAGTTACTCTATAACACCATTTAATTACATATACACCACTCTTTTTGTAAACATGTCATTATTATGTGTTTTTTGAACAACTATACATGTTTTGGTCGAACAGTAAATTAGTTCAGTACATCACTGTAGTCACACCTGTTTGTAAAAAAGAAAGAGTAAACTTAAGGTACAGTAACTGTGTTTCATTTTTTTCTGCACTATCTCATAAATTTGTGTATAATGTGCCTACAATTATTTGTAGGATTTTAAACGTATCCCGAATTTAAAAAGTTTGAGAGTACAGCATTCTAGTGTGCAGTGAAAAAAAATTCAGGACGACCGAACTAGGGATTGAACCCAAGTACTCCGGAATGTTAGTCCGGTGTTTTACGACCGAGTCACCTCACTCTATTGTTCATAAAATCTAGGACATACAGCACATTTTTAGTTATTGTATTTATTTATTTAAATTGTGACTATACAAAAGTAGACATCCTACCTATGTACATACAGCACAGGATGTTTGGAATTGCAGAAGTTTGTATGAAATTATTTTGTAAATTTCTGTTTTGTTTCAAACACCATATCTAATAAAGTACCAGGATGTTAAACAAGTTAAGTTGAAAAGATAATACCAGTTAATTTAATAAAAAAAAATATTACCAAATTAAATAAGATAGACAAAATATGTTGTAGCCGCAGAAGAAAGCATTTTCTTAACTCATTTCTGAGCTTTTTTTTTTTTACAGTAGACAGGATTCGGTACCAAGATTTTACTTTTTTTTTTGCACTGACTACAAACATTCTAGTGAATTTGTGTGAGCTCAGGGTACTACAGTTTCATTATGTACTTACAAGCGGAGTTCACGTGTTCTCTCTCCAGCTTCATCGACATCCTCCGACACCGTGGCCTGCTGTCAGGGCTGCCAACCTCACGCGACCGTGCAGGCTGTCCCACAGAGCAACGAAGAAGAACTGGTGGCTCTTCGCTCAGAGTTGGCCAACCTGCAGGAGGAGCTCAGTCACGCCAACTCCAAAGTTCTGGAGTTGCAAGAAGCTAAGCGGGCGCTACAAGAAAGGTGCTTTTGCAGAATTTATATTGTTTTACAAATTAACGCTAGCACAAGTTAGTTCATCAAGATCATTCTAGATTCTAAACTTAGGTTCTAGCAAGCAATTTTTATAAATCAGAAGATAAAAAAAAATTTAATAAAAATTTAACTGAAACTTTTGATAATGCTGTAACAATCATACACATTACAATGTAAATAAATGTTAAACTAATATAAGGTGAAGTGTGATGTATGAGCTAATATGTTGCAGTATTTCAGTGTCACTGAGATACGTATTTCTCAACTAGTTTCAGAGGTGAAGCCATGTGTCAAGGGACCAAACTGTAAGTAACTAACTTCCATGACCTACGTAATGACATTTGGGCTGCATTATCCTGCATTGTCATGTACAGGAAGGCATCTGCCAATCAAGGCAGTGGAGAAAAACTCAGGTTATAACTTCACCTTAAGGGGTCGTCCATTAATCACGTGATGTTTTTTTAGCAAATTTATAACCCCCCCCCCTCCCCCCTAGTGATTTGTGGTGAGGTTTTTAGACTACCTCCCCCCCCCCCCCCAATAAATCACGTGTATTTTTTTGGTACAAAATATTTTTAAAAATTTCAGAATATTATCTTTAAATATAGGTATAATATAATATAATTTAATTCTGGAAAATTAAGCACAGCATGTATTCGGCGGCAAAATCACAGTCTTACTGGCGACTGGCAAGCCGAGCAGGGTGGTTCATGTTGCGGCGGGCGGGTATATTGTTGCCTGGCTACGGCGAGTCAAGGTCAAGCGTCGCTTTTCGATTTAGTAGAAATCACGCGAAAAAATAAATACGTGTGATATATCTCTACACCCCTCCTCCCCTTGTGATATTTCGTGATTTTTTCCCGAACCCCCCCCCCCCCCCCCCTTCCTTCCCCCTTTTAGAGCCTCACGTGATTAATGGACAATCCCTAAGGGGCCCGTCCAGTTGGGGTGTGTGTTGTGTTAGTGAGGCGGGATGATATGCACGATGCTCACTGGTGCTTCTAACACGCTATCGCCTCCAAGCGCAATGCTCTGTATTAGCGCTGTCTTCTCGTCGTCCATAGGACAACTATTAAATATGAGCTGTGACCGTAACATTGTGTGGCGGTGAAATAATGATGAAGGTGTATAGAAAGTCCCTTAAGGCTTTCAAGAATCTGTACCGGTTGTTTTACACCTAAATATTACTCTAAAAACATGCCTTTTAGCCATTTCAACTCTTCTAAAAATACAGTTTAAAAACTTAATCCGAAATTAAAAGCACTTTTCGGCTCTCAGAGAATTCTTAAATGGTTTTCGTAAACAGACCCCACTTGGATATATTGAGTAGTTTTTAAATCACGTTGTTTTACCAGAAGCTATGCACACCATGTGGATGCCCGAGCAGGTAGGACCCTTAAGTCACGCGGATGTGGCGAAGGTGCCCAAGCTCCTTCAAAGGGTGGATGAATAAATGACTTAATAAAAAATAAAATTGAATGTAAAACACATATCACTATTACAGACCAGGGGAAGGATGTGAATCTATTTTATTAACTCTCTTTAGTTCACAAATGTTGTTTGTTCACATTAACAACTCTTATAAAATTACTTTTTTTTTCATGGCTATGCCACTGAGCCTCATTCAGATATTTGTTTGTACCGTTAAAGTACACCATACATCAGTGCACACTATAGTTAGCAACTAAATGTTTTATTGTATTCATTTGGAGTGGTGTGAATTTGTAACTTGTAACTTTATTGCACCATGCAGCCACGAAAGCATTGTTAACTGAATCGGGTGAAAACTTAAGTTGGGCATTGCTTACATTTGTTATCGTGGATAAAAAAATTGTGATGGTTGTGCAAACAATTGTTTCAAACGAAACATAAAATGAACCGAAACAACTACAACTGCTTTCATGGTACACTTCTACAACGTGAAACATGGGCGAAAATCTGTAGGATTCCCGGGGGAAGGGGGGATATCGTCGGAAAGGGGCGGATTGGTGTTACTGCCTCTTCCTAGTCAGATGTTTTTCCAATAATAATGCACCTTATCAACCAGCTTAAAACAAATGAAGCTTGATTTATAGCCACCTAACAGAATAAGCCTTCTTTTTAAACACATATTAGGACGTAATCATACGCAATTATAGGGTAAGGATATACCTTTCATTAGCAATAATTACTATCTATAAATTTCTGGTTTTTTATATAAAGTGATTAAGGGTCCTCAGGTAGCCTAAAAATGTATTTTCAAGCATCACTTTAAGAGGACCCCGGACCTCCTGACTCCTCAGGAACAGGGTGATCCAGAAAGCATTCTTACAGCTTCCTTCCACAAGTCCTGGCCACGAAGCCAAGCGTCGGTGTGCGGGCCGCGGACGTGGCGGGGAGAGAGTGTGATGTTTGTTTGAGGGAGTGTTGGCTGCTTTCAGACTAGCGCTGCCCGGCCACGGAGACGCGGCGCGCGGAGACGACACGGCCCAGCAGCTCGTGCGCGGCTACGCTAGCCTGTACGCTGCGGCCCGCGTCGACACGCTCGATGCCCTGGATAACCTCCCGCCCCTGCGAGACGCGCACGAACTTAAATCTAAAATATTGTTTTCAGTCATCGTGGTGAGTCGGAGCTTCTGACTCTGACATTCCTTCCGAGACTGTCTCGACCTGTCCCTTCGCACTCTGTCCTTTGTAGACTAACCTTGTTGGCCGTTTCCTTCGTGTCACTTTCGTCTTACTAACGCCACTTTTTTCCCGTCTCGTCTGAAGGTATTTCTTTTAACACACATTTCAAAATGTGTAAAAACCATTTTGTACATTAATTCTTTTCTATATCTGTTATGCAAACTTGCTAACTCTAAAGTGCAATTTCTTGAATCTCTTTCTTTCCTTGAGAGCTATGTACATTAGAATTTTGATAAATGCCTTTATGTAATGATAAAAACTGTAACACTTCAAATAGCGAAGAAGCTGACATGGCTTGGCGGTGACACACCAGCCCTCTAGTCCCTGAATCACAGCAGCTGAGGACATAATCCTGGCCGAATCACCACACAGTCGCCTCACCTATAGAGCGTGTGTTTAGGTTTCCAGGATCAGCCATCACATGAGACTCACTTTGTTCATGTCTCCATTCCTTCACGTGGTCAATGGAATCACTTCTCTCTTCCATTCATTCACGACGTTCTGCAAACCCTAATCTAGTAGATAAAAAAACTTCAAACTCCTGCGCCATTAGGTTATGTCCAAAAAAATTTATTGAAAAAAATGTTCTAGGCTGCACCAAGCCATTCAACGAAACAAAAACGCACATGCTTACTATAAAGCTCCTAAGAACATAATATTTAAGACGTTACGAATATTTAAATGCGGTTGAGCCGTTGTTCAAGTATAACTAGTGTATATTACGCCTTGTCACAATAACAAGTCTTAGTCTTGAGCAAGATTGCAACACTTGAAAGTAGACCTGGGCAACATCAGGAACTTTCGACTTTTCAAAAAATGTTGACCTCGACACATCAGTCTCGATCTGTGCATTTGCACATGTTGGTATCTGCATATCGGTCTCAACATTACATTTTCGACATATTGCTCTCCAAATGTTGCTTTGGATGTATCAATCTCTATGTTCTAGTCTTGATGTGGTATTGTCCATACTGCTATGAAAAGTTACAGTTTAAGATTTTATTATGTAAATCACTATATTTTTACTCCACTTCTTATTGAAATAGAATGGGAGGGTTTAAAACATCAACATGTTAGTCTTTGCACATTAGTTACAACATGATGCACTCAAAATGTTAGCCTCAACATGTCAAACAAAATTTCAAAAAAAATATTAACCAGTGGTTGGTAGAATCCACATTTTCTGTAACCCAAAACTAAAATTCAAATCTTAAAAGAGTATCTTGAATCCGAATGTAGATATCTAATCAGGAATGGTATAATATATATGAGAGAAAAAACAGAAATTTACATTTTGAAGAAACATACAAACTGTAAAATCTTAATTTTTAATTTTAAAAATTAGTAATTTTTGTACTACACATGCTCTTTGAAGTGGTAAATAAATATTCCCAGAGAATTACATCTGGTGACAAATAAAAATGTTTCTTTCATAGCTTTTTTAGAGATAAATACACAGGTGCTAGTGTTTGAAGATCTAAATGTTCCTTCCCCATATAATTATTTTTTTTCCAAATATTTTTCCTCAAATATCAAATCTTTCGAATACTAAATATTTGATGGTACTGTATCGGATTGGGCAAACCCTAGTATCAACCTAACATACCGATGTAGATACCGACATGTCAACATGCCTCACGGTCCTACTTGCAAGTCATGTTCTCTCCTGAATAATAACTTTGCTTCGACATTTGTCACCTGGAGATCAAACGGCACATTGCTGAAGGGTAAAGAGGCAGTACGAAAATATAACTTCAGCAAGGCTTCAGGAAAGTCTTTTAGATCCTCATTTCCCTAGAACTTAGCTGTTTTTCAAATAATTCATTGCTAAATTTTAAAAGCTCATGTGACTAAAATCAATTAAATAAGTGAACAAATTGAATCTCTGATCATCCCTTCATTCATGATATTTGTACTCATTGGGGGTTCCACTCCAATTTTTATCACACTATCATTATATTAATACAAATAGCTCACAGCATATTACATACATATTCCTAAAAGCTATATTTTCCTACAAAATTACTTAGCCACCACCTTTAACACAATTTTCTTAAAAATAAATTTTTGGATCCAAATAAACACAAAATTTACTTTTAATTTTTGAAAAAAAATTAAAGTAATATTGCCCAAAAAACTGCTGTTCTTATCTGTATGTTATGTTTAAATATAATATTGTAAATATATTACAATAAGTATTGATTGTAAGTAATAGTAATCTACAATTAGCACATTTTATGTCTACACAAAGTCAGTGTTACTACACATATTGTACATTGACACACTGTAACATTACTGTGTATAACTATTGTTTATTTATAACAGTGGTTTCAAGGATCAAATATCTGCTCTTTGCTGTTGGTTAGTCAAATCAACAATATTATTATTATTTCACTGTACAGCCCATCTAAATGATTTACATGATTATTGTAACATTTCAGATTATTATCCGGGTCAGAATCAACAGCAACACATAACTTTTTTTTTTCATACCGGTACCTACACTCTTTTCACACATGCATGTTCAGACACTCGTCAAATGTTAATTTGGTTAGAATTATATCTGAAAGTATAATTTTGACAAAACTAGTTATCAGTTGAAACCTGACTCGAAGTACTTTGCATGCATCACACAAATACTTTCGTCTGGCCAGCTGGCTCGCTCAAAGATTCACGATCACATAAAGCATGCTTGCACAACAGCATACCAGACACATTCCGGAGGTTGTGGGTTTTGATTCCATCCAGCCATATTGCAGGCATCATTTTTTTTCCGAGTAATTTTCCATCATCATTGCAGATGTTGATGCATTTAGCCTTCCCAACACCCAGTGCATAATTCAGCTTAAGAGGGTTCATTACTATTGTTTTGGCTGAGCATTCTAAACTTTTACAAAGTATGGTACACAAGCGTGTCTACAATATTTCATTAAAAAAAATTATAAGAAAATATTTGTGTAAAAAATATTTTTTGTATGCATTCAACATTGATTTAATATCTTTTTTATTTTAATATGAAATTTCTGCTTTACTTTTAGTGGTTTATCTAATATTATCAATATACTTCACATTTCTCTGTACAACATAACCTAAACAACACATTTATAATAGTAATTACAACAGTAATTTATTTGGAATGTGAGTGCCTGCCAATAATAATTATAAATGTTGATATTATTATTGTGGTTATATGGTTAAAAAAAAAACACACAATGCAAGGCATAAAAGACTTGAGCATGATGTCTACATGGGAAGATGCGGGCCTGATTACCTGAAGGAAAAGGAAGTTTTCACTGCCTGTATCTAGACAAGTTTTGTTAAGTTTTGTATGAAAGCCATTTCATTATCTTTCAAGTACACCTTCTTCTCACAGGCAAAGATGTCGAGGAAAAGGGAAGCAAGAAAGAGTCGAGCCAAGAAAGAAATGCCGAGTGATGAATCCTCTTCGAGCCGGTATCTCTTGCAGAAAAGAAAAAATTATACTTTCAGAGAGGGAAGTGTACAGTGACCAGTTATTTCCTTCTTGCCGCCACTGTCACACTAACACACACACGCGCACACGCTCACGGCCGGGAGGGGGGAGGGTTGCCAAACGGCGCTGACTATTGCTGACTGACGGGCCGGGGGGTGGGGGGCAGCTGGCGTTCCGGTCGACCCAGGCACTGCTGGCGCTCAAGAAGGACCACGTGCGGAGGGTGCTGCACATCCCGGCGCCGGCCCCCGGCGCTCCGCCCCCGCCTGCCGTCGCTGCCGAGCTGGAGCACCAGGTGGAGCTCTACCTCCGCCGGACCGTCGCCACCTTTGACCTCACCAAGTGCGCGGACGTACGTACCGCCCGCCATGGGCGTCGCGAGGGGGGGGGGACTTCAATTGATTTAGTTGTTTGAGGAATATCCATTCCCTGGAAGAAAAAAAAAAGCGGGGGGTCCAGGGGTCCTCCCCCGGGAAAATTTGGGGTTTGAAGGTGCAAAAAGGTAGTTGTTAGGCATTTTTCTTTCCTAAATATTCTAATTATAGTTGGTTGCACTACATATAATTTATTTTTTATAAAAAAATATTTTGAGAAAACAAATTTGTAAAAATACGGTTAACATATCTGCTGGTGCTATATCCACACAAAATCATTAATTTAAACATCAGGAGAAACTACGAAACTAAATATATTATTGGAGGGGACGAAATTGAAGACTTTTATTATTGGGGGAGGGGGAGGGGTCATGGTGCCCCCCCCCCCCCCCCCCCCGGTTGCGACGCCCATGCCGCTCACTCCCGCTTCGCTACAGTAAAGCTCCTGGCTTCAGGTGCTGACGCCCCGTTTACGTTCCACTCAAGCTGTCTGCGACGTGTCTGGTCACGAATGCTGTCGAAGAGCCACAACGCTTGTCTACACGAGTTCCCTCTTTTTGTTTCATTTGTAACGCAGTCATTTTCGCTATTTTGTTTGGATGTTAAAACAATCTGCATGCAGTAAGTAGTATACAGACATTAGCGAGGGCCTTTCGTATTTAATATTTCACCACTTAGAGGCACCATACCAACGAGAAAACCATACACCTTCAGTGCCGCACGCGTTGAGACGAGTTTTGGGCAAGCCAGTCTGCCCCTTACTGCTCCTGAGCTTTTGTGGGCTTGTGTGTCCGGCCAGGCGGCCTCCTTAAGGTCATTGTTTGTTAAATATCCTTCTGTCACGTGTCAACATTAAGGGTCCGCCTTGCCCGACGCGTATTTTTGTCAGTGAGGCAGAATGATGAGAGTGCCAATCACTGGTGCCTCTTCAGTTGAGTATCACCTCATTTTTCATAGGTTAACAATGAGACTTGAGATGCAAACCTAACAGTTTATAGGGTAGAGGGGAAGATAAAAGGTATAATGCAAGTCACTATGGTTCTTTCAAGAATCTAAACTGCGTGTCTCATACAAAAAATTTATTCTGAAAACCCTGTTTTAACCCTTCCACATGACGAAAAATACTGTTCAATAACAAACTTTGAAATACAACTATCATTTTGACCTCAACATGCTTTTAAATGTTCCACACAAATATCTTGAGCAGTTTTTTAATTTCATGGATTGTTCTGAAGCCCAGGTACGTGGGTCCCTAACATTGTTGTTGATACAACGACCTGTATGTGCGCGTCAATCTTGCAAAACTGTAAAATTACTGGAAACATACATGTTACTGTTACTGCAAATGATGTAAGTGCTACTGTTAAACAAATGAACTATCAGCAATAGAGGGGGTGTGAATGTGGAGGGTTGAATAAAACCAGTCTAACAACCGACAACTTGACGACGAGACATCTCACCAACAGTGTGTAGGTTGGAACAGCTTACATTTTGAGCCCAATCGTTGGCAAGACTCGTAACTCGAGAACAATGAATCGGTACCCAAGTGGATCACAGCTCACATCTGTAAAAATAGGGACAGTTTTATTTTGCAAAAATGTCTCGGGTCAAGATGTTTGTAAAAAAAAAAAAAATGTAGCTCCCTAGTGCTCCCCTAGTCGGTAAAATAATTTTTAACAGCGGTTTCCAATAAAGAACATTCAATAGTACAGAATCACATTTTCATTGGTCTGTCCAAAAGCAGGAAATGCTACTATTAATGATTCTAGCCAATCATGGAAGAAAAGTTGCAAATATGAACACAGTAGATTCAAGACTATCAAGCAGATAAAATGTTCTGCGAAATACAACTGGTTTAAGTTATAACTTTATCACAAACAGTGAAAGATTCATAATCCGGCACCTTGGAGGTCACAGCTAACCTGGATTAGCTATTTTTGCAGGATTCTTGAACATTAAAATAGTTTTAACAGGGATGCAAAGTGTAAAAATGTGAAAAGTAACCCAACAGAAAACACTGAACTGAAATGAAAATGGACAGTAACGATAAAAACTAAGCAAACTAAAAATACATACAGGCAACTTGGCGACCATGGTCAACGGTCAAAATCCATCCGAAAAAATCTGACCAGGAACGGCTTCTTTGGTGCCGGATTACAGAATGTGTGCAACCATAGATTGACTTTCACTGTAGTTATGTTTTACTTATTTTGTTCATGCAGGACGTGTGTTCCCAAATATGGGCCACTCTGTACGACTACCCGTGTCTGAAGGAGTGTGCCGGGCTGGTGCAGTACGTGCGGAACGCAGTTCGCCTGGCCTGGGGCCTCATCAACCAGGTACCGCGCGCCCCGCCACAGGGCCAGATTCAGGGGAGGGCAACCGGGGCGAAAGCCCCGGGGCCCCCACAAACGGAGGACCTCCACAACAGAGACTTCGGAAAAAAAATCTTTCAAATCCCGACAAAGTAAAACACTAGCAAACATCTTTTCCTTTGATATTCTTTTTTTCGCTGTTTTACCTTCACCTACAGTACTTTGTAAATACATGATTATATTATTGTTAAATATTAACAGAAATAATTTATCTATATTTTTTTGTTCACTCCAATCAGGCAATCAGTAAAATATCGAAATGCCGATTCAGCCCACTCCCCGTATTTGCGTGTCGATACGAGACTCAACTGGAAAAAAAATTGTTCATTTTATTTGGAAAATAATTTGGGGCCAGGGGGGCCTCCGCTCCTCTGTTGCCCCGAGGCGTCCAGACCTCTGGATCCGGCCCTGCCCCGCCACGACACACACACACACACACACGAGCGGTCGTGGGTTCCCCTGCCAGGCGGGACCACCAACGAGCGTGCTCCGTGTTTCAGTCTCCCCCCCACATCCTCGAGTACGAGCAGAGGATGTTCCGGAAGGACGTGCACGTCAGGTTCCACACGTCGAACCCCGAGAGCGAGCAGATTCGCACCTACCTCTGGCCCGCGCTCCTGGAGGGGACCGGAGGGCCGTGTCTTCACAAGGCCGTGGTCATCACGTGACCGCGGGTGGGTGCTTTGCTACTGCAGATGCGGGCAGGATTGTTTGACATTCATTCAGAACATTTTCTGAAAAATTATTACCACATATTTTTCTGGTATTTTTTTTTCTTTTCCTTTTTCCATTGCCAACATAAATTTACATAACTGAAGAAAGGTTGATATGCCTCATACAATAATGTATCTTCTGCAGCTTGGTAGATGCTGTTTAAACAATTAATTTCTTGTTCCTACCAACTATTAATTAGGTGGTAAACAAAAGACCAAAATGTATGGTATGTTTGATAAAAATATGTGTGTTTCTGTGAAATTGAAACTTGGAACATTTTCTGGTAAATTACTTGGGAAAGCTTCCCCAAAAAAATACTTGCTGAAACCTCTAACCCTCGCAACTACAGTGTGTTGAAAAATGATAAATGTCACATTCGTTTGGCTGCATTAATGATGATGAGTCCAAAAACTCGTTCGTGAGCGTAGTAGCCACGATGCATGTGAGGCTGTCACAGTGGTTCACGTGCAGCTTGGAAACAAAGGGACAACACACCAGCCAGTCCTGGGACCGGGTAAGAACCCCCAACTGCGAGCCTGGGACCTTTGTCTCAGCCACCAGCTCCGGCCACTGAGGCGACAGTCCACGCATTCGCGTCAGTACAGACTAGAAAATAGAAAAACATGGGTTTTTTTTTTTTACAAGATGGGCTGCACCATGGGAAAAATAATTACAAAAATTGTATTTTTTTGAGCTACCATTCCTTTAATTACATGGGGGAAAAAAAAGTTACTGTAGACCACACATGCTTTTTTACAATGTTTCAGATGCATTTAAAAGTAAACTACCATTAATTAAAATTTCCAGTACTGTATTCATGTTAAAAAAATAAAAGTGAAATTTTTTTTTTGTTTTGAAGCATGATTGTTCATATAAAATATTAAAATTGCATCATAATTTTTACACATTTATCTTTAACTCAAAGAATTTTTCAGCTGTAAGATCATAGCTGGTGCATAATACTTACTTTGTCTTTGTACACAGGTGCCCTTGAGATTCCCACCGATCTTCAAGAGATGAGGAGTGCTTCCCAGACAGAAACAGATGCACGAACAAGAGATTAATGCTATCGTTATGACTATTTTGTACAAAATGGTTTTACTTTAAAATATGATAACAAAACATAGTGCCATTTAGAATTAGTTATGTATTGCTCACTTTATAAGTTACTGTGCAATCTCTGTACACATTTCACAGATGATTCCCCTCACTTTACAGCCTACTATCATAATAGACTTAATAAATTTTGTATGTTAAAATATATTTTTGCATTCTACGTTTCATAGACTGTCATACTACTTGTATTTTTCAATTAACTTACAGTTTCTTTAGCCGAGTAAAGATATTGTTTAGAATTAATCTGATTGAAAAAAGAAAAAAATGTACTTGAGAATATAATTGTAAAACTGAACTGTTCATAATGATATGAAATAGAAATTTCAATGAAATATGGTTTTCAAAGGCAATTTAATTGAAAGTGCTATTTGTACATACTATAATTATTATTGACAGTAGAATATAAAAATATTTTGCTACATATATTTTTTGAATGTTTCTGTTATAGAAATATTTATATTTGTTGCAATATATTAAACAAAATAATTGTAAACAGTTATACCCGGAAAATAATTTATTTTTACAAATGTGTATACATTTAAAAGTAATCTACAACTATTGCAAAAAAAAAAATTTCAACTGCTGCCCATTTTTTCTGTAAAATATTGTTTAGCTACAATTATAATTGTATTTTAACATAGACATAAATAATTAATACTGTTACTGTTATTTATAGATTAAAATTCCTTGAATATTATTTAAATTACATAAACTTTTTTCCTTATTTGTTGGTTAACAAATTTGTTTATAGAAAGAAGTTAGTAAATAAAGATGCTCAAATCAAAAATTTTTAAACTATAGGACATAGAAATTGCATAGTTGATCATGTTTTATTGTAATTTTGTTTTAAACAAATCAAAAACATGAATGTTACAAGACTCATAATATTCTGAAAGTAAAAAACTGATATATATCTTAATGCATTTTATTTATACAAAGCATACCATTCATTATCATGATACAATTTCTTAAAAACCACACTGCAATAGAATTTCAAAGAAGAAAGTTACATTGATTAGGTACAACATTTATTATAATTTTTCTGTATACCCAATTTTGATTTCGTACAGGGAAATTTTTTCTGTTGCCAAAGATATTATTATTTTTTTCTAAGATAATTCGATAGTCAGGAATTCTACAGTCCGGTCCGGCATTGAACCAACTAAGAGATCTTAGCTAAAATCTATAATTTTTTTGGCTTAGGTCTAAAACACTTTTACAGCATGCACATAGGTGTTAGTCGTAATCACACCGCAGAGCTCGAGATTAGTCGAGAGCGTTCTACGTGATTTGGGATCACTCAGTAGAGACTGGTGCGCTTCATGTGTCTTAAGCACAAAACTCAGCATTCGTTGATGGGAAAAAAAATTAAATTGAGCATCGAATAGTTCAGCGTAACATGTCTGTTAGACAATATTTACTGCCAAACACCATCTGACAGATGTATTTTCTCTACAACTTAGCATTTAGTGATCGCGAGAGATACCACCTGATGATCCGGCATTTTCGGTAATCTGGCTTCTGCAAAAATCATTAACTTGCTAGATTATCAGAAGTTTACAGTATCATATTTTCTAGCATATATAACAATATTAGCATCTCAGTAGTGAAAACCATAAAATAAATTAGAACATTAAAATAAGACTTGAGGTCACTTGGTGTTATATGTGGATGTAGCACTGCCTTGCTACATGCATTTTAAGAATTGGTGGGTTGCGTGGTTTTGTGAAGAAATTACGTGAGTGTAGAGACGTTTTGCACACATCGGGTGGTACTCATGGGTCTCCGACATGAGACAACCAGTCAAACAAGACAAATAGCACTTCAAGCTCTTCAAACTTGCTTACAGTTCTCATCCTGAACACCAGAAATTATGGTAACAAGGCAGTCCAGTTATATGTAATATTTGCCTGGAGTGATCTGAGAAGAAGGCCACGTCAGGCAACAGACCCCGGTCCTACCAAATGAGAATCCATTGTTATCCCCTTTTCCTTCTCGTATCTCCTCTCTTATACATGGTTTCATCCTCGGCAGCCAATGGCGGTCCTAGATTTTCCACTTTGGTGGGGCCTTAATATTTTTGGAGAGGGTCTATACCAGGGGGCTTGCCTTGCAATATATTATGAATTGTTAACAGTTATGCCCGGAAAATAATGTCATTTTACATATGTGTTTACATTTATAAGTAATCTACAAGTCTACAACTATTCCAACAAAGTAAAATAAAAATTGATAGAAATTTTAAATGCAGCCCATTTCATATGTCAAGTATTGTTTAGCCATAATTAGAATTGAAGTTTAACATAGACTTAATAATTAATACTTTGTTACCTACTGTTATTTATAAATTAAAAATTCCTTAAATATTATTTAAATTATATAAACGTTTCCCTTAATAGCTGGTTAGCAAATTTGTGTATAGAAAGAAGTTAGTAAATTTCAATCCTCAAATCAAAAATGGAATAGTCACCCTGCCCCAGAAAATTTTTATATCAATCACTTTAAAACAACATTTTCAAGACAACCTGGAAATTAAATTCAAACAATGGTTTCGCTAATTTAGCTTTAGCAATTTATTTATTTTTTGCTAATAAAATATTATCAGGTTAGTTTTATTAATCTAACCCTCAAATGCTGGTGAAATCATGTCATTTTACAAATCAATGAAATAATTGAATTTTTTTTTTGGTACTAAATACTGGAGACTCAGTTGAAATCGAAAGGGTATTTACCAGCAGTTTAAAATACATGCTAAAACAATTCAATTCTTCCTTTTCCCGTAAATGCCTGTATTTTTGACAGAAAACTAAACAAACAAGAAACATAATAATGTAACGGTCAAACGTCTGCAGCTACATCACAGACTCAAAGACATATTGTTGTGAAGCTGGAAAACGTGCTTCTGATACACTCAACAGGCAAACATTGCCAGAACAGAGAGAGAGATACATTGGTTGGAAAACCAACCAATAGTGCTCTATCAGGTAGGTCACATTCTTTACATACTATTCTGCTCCCACAAAACAATGGCTACCAATCCTTAAAACTTATATTGTATAAAAATACTTAGTAGTGCATAATGTTTAGAAAAGTGAAAAGTTTAGTGAACAGAGGACTTTAAGTTATATTTCTTTAGGTGCATTATGGAAAAATGATGAGAGTGGATTTTTACGATGTGTGCGCACTATGCAACAACAGTTTCACAGGAAGATGGCGTACCCACGAGTATGAACATAAATCCATATATAGTCACTTTCATAAAAATTAGGGGGCATATCAAACGTACTGGCGAACCAAATGAAACTTTATAATACTGAAACTACCCTGGAATATATTTGGTAAAAAAAGTTATTTCAAGTTGTAAAAAACCTAAGAGTACTGGTAGTTCAACAAAAATACATATTCTCCATACAATCTTCTGTCTGGGTTTGTAGCATATGGGGTGTGGTTAATAAGCTAAAGAAATTTGGTCAAAATTCAGAAGTGTAATTTTTTTTTACTTTTTTATAAATTTATACAAATTGTGCTTTAAGAAAATACATATAATTACATCTTATTTATCATAATGATATATTATTAAATACATAGCTCAGTCCATTGGATTATTTCATACTAGATAGATTTATATCCTCTATTTTTACTTAAGGTACTATTAAATTAATTACGTTTATTAGGAAATAAATTTCCATGAAGCCACATAGGTAAAAAAACTTTTCACGACAAAATTTTCATTTGTGAGGTTGTACCCAATGTGATAGAGAATAATTCCAAATTTATTGTAAAGTAAACCTCCAGTGCTTCAAATTTCACAATACAAGTGAACAATGTTCATAAACAGAGAATTATTGCAGCATCACACCTTTGTGTAAGGTTAAATGTTGCATACTCACCTGTGTTGATAGTATGGATATGTCCCCCAATCTGCAAAGATAAAGATAAACCCATAACACAGAAAAGACATAACTTCCAACCATATGTATATTGCACGAGACATCTCGACTTGACACAATAGTTTAGACAACTATATATTTCTCAATGTAGCTCCTTGCAATGTGGAAGCTGCCCGTTCTGCGGTAAATCACAGACAAGTTGAAAGCAGTCTCTCGCCTAAGGTCCAGCAGGTTGGAGTGCTTCTCTATGAGCGGGCACGAGAACTCGAGGGCTCGCCGGTAGTTGTGGATCGCCTCCGGCAGGAGTCCGAGCTGGTGGAACGCCCGCCCCAGGTTGTAGCTGGTCTCCTGGAAACCTTCCTCCCCCCGCAGGTCCTGGTACCTGGACATGAACGCCAGCCCCTGGACCACCAGCGAGTGCTTCTTGCCCGAGAACTTCTGGCAGGCCATCTGGAAGAGGGTGCAGCCGATGACGAAGGCCAGCATGGGGCCCTCCTCCCTGCTGTAGGCGGCCACGTACTCGCTCAGGGCGTACTTGTAGGTGCCGGCCACCAGGCAGTTGTTGGCGTGGAGGATGGACAGACACTGGTGGCTGGGGTTCCGGAACAGCAGCCTCATGATGAACCTGTTGTGCCGCAGATCGTCCGCACGCTGCAGGATCAAGTTGAACATGTTCCAGTTGCGCCCCGATTCCAGGTTACGGATGAGGTGGTCGCGAGCGAAGTTATACCCGTAGTACGCATCGACATTGTAGTAACATGCCAGGAGACAGATGAACTCAATTTCACTGCACAGTTTAGAATTCGTGACGAACCTCTTACTGCCGAGCGCAGAAAAAGACAATCTCTGCAACAGGTCCATTCTTTTAAGTGCCAAACAAGCTTCACACAAGTCTCGCAACAGCTTGTACTCATCTTCTACGGAAGGCGCGTCTTTTTCTTCCCCGAAGTTCGGCATGTCGACGTCCGAACCTACTCTGGAGGCTCTGATTTCCTTCAGAGCACTGGTTTTTTTCTCGTAGCGTCTCTGACGAGTCAGGGCATCCAACTCGTCGCGATGCCGGATGCACACGCAGTGCCTGGACAGCAGCAGCTGTCCCACCGCCAGGAACTCCTCGACACGGCCGGCGTTCTTGAGCAACAAGCACCTCTCGTACAGCATCCCCGGGTCCAGCACTTCCGACTCCGCGTCTTGCTCCAGCACCGCGAGAGCCCCCTCCCAGTCCCCGAGACCCTTCAGGAGGCTCGACAGCATCACCCTCGCCTCCAGGTGCTGAGGCGCGCGGTGCACCACCTCGCGATACGCTGCGGCCGCCTCTTCCAACCTGTCGCACGCCTTCAGGCACTCCGCCTGCCGCAACCACACGGCCGCAAGGCCGTAATTCTGGCTGCGTATGAGTGGCGTCAGCAACTTCAGAGCCTCCTCGAACTTCTCTTCACCCATGAGCGCTTCTGCGACGTCCAAGTACAGGTCTCCGGCTTCCTCCGGGTCTTGAGTGTCCAAGAACACCGAAAGGAACCGATCCAGCACGTCGAAAGCTTTCACGTGAACCAACAATATGAAAACCTTCACTTGCAGGTCGATGGGAAGGTCCTCCGGAATACTGCAGCTAGTAACGTGCATCTGAGCATCTGGAGTTTCCTCACGTTCTAATTTAAGTTTACAAAACCTGACAAGAATGTCGAGTCCTTTCACGTATTCTTTAAGGTTCAATAGTAACTCCAGCATCAGATTCACTTCCTCGGAGGTGATGTGATCAGGAACCTTATTGAAAGCCATTTCCATTACATCCCTGGCTCTGTCGAGTTCATTAGATTCATGAAGCTTCTGGGCCACAGCTTTGGCCACTTCTAAAACTGTAGTGCCCTGCTGAGGCGAAGCCACTTCAATGTACTTCATGTAGCCTCGAAGAGCTTTCTTCCTGTCTCCAATCACCTCGAACAAGGCGCTCCGCTTCAAGTATATGTCGATATTGCGAGGCTCTGCAGAGATTGCTTTGGAGTAGCAGGTGATGGCCTGCTTTAAGTTGCCTTTCTCTTCGGACATTGCCGCAAGGCGAATCCACTGCTCCACGTCCTTGGGACGTAGGTGAGCGGCAATCAGTGCAAACTGAAGAGACTTATCAGGGAATCCCAACTCCTCGTACAGGACAGCGAGTGTTTCAAACGGCTCGGGGGCAGTCGGCACGTGCCGGATGATCTCCAGGCACATCTGGACCGCTACTTCCTTCTCCCCGTGGGCATAGCGCAAGTTAGCTTCGCCCATCAAGCCAAGCAGTGCCGGAGGGAGTGTGCGCCGTCGCCTCTGTTTCCTAGCAGTTTTTGTCACGTCTGCACCACTCTCTTTCGTTTTAGGTTCCTCTGAACGTACAATTTTGTCCTGATTCGTGTCCTCTGTGCCGCTGTCTTCGGCATCATTACCTTCCATCAATGCTGCGTATTCACTGAATGTAAGTTCACCATCTAAGAATTTTTTTGTGAGAACTTTTTCATCCTCTTTTGATACTTTCGAAGCATCCTCAACCTGCAGCTCGTCTTCAGAATCAGATTCTGCATCTTCATCCACACAGAATGCTTGCTCGTCGTCAGATTCAATTCCGTCAACCTCAAATGTGCTGAAGGAGTCAACCAAATCAATCACTTCAACATTTGTATCACTTATATCCTCAACTGTGAACGTCTGATCTTGAAACTGAATGATAGGTATTTCATCAGTTAACATCTCAATGGTTGATTCTTTATTTGAATCGGAAGACATTTTTGAGTTTTGTGGCTGGAACAAAAAGTATTAGATAAAAATCAAACCACAATAAATAAAGTAACTAGGCTGAATAAGATAAAGTATTACACTAACAGCAATAAATTATTCGGTAAATATGTAGTTGAGCAGTATTTGCGAAAAAAAATGTTAAAAATCTGAAAAATTGGAATTTCTTACCTCCGCAGCTTTTAACGTAAAGAGGAAGTTGAAGAGCATATAATAAAGGTATTTTCGAATTTTAACATTTTTTTTTTCGCAAATACCGCTCAACTACATATTTACCTAAAATTTATATCCCCTTCAAAAAAGAAGAGTTAATTTTTTTTTTTGTGGATGAAAGTTGATAACTTATAGTCTCCCAATAGAAGTAACTTTAATGTATTTTTCCCCTTAAATTCATCAAATTTCAATTTTATTTAGTAAGTAATGTCACAAGTGGCTGTAATTTTTCAACAAAGGTTTGGTAATTTTAGCCATTTTACTATTTATTCTGGCTGATTGGATTAAAAATCACCCATACCTAAAATACCTTCAAAAGGAAAGTTCTGCAAAAAATATTCTATCCCCCCAACCTATTTTTCTAAAAGAACTATAAAAAACTTTTTGCTACCTACCTGTAGCACCCACAGCAGCCCAGGTAAAGCAGTATTAACACTGTGACAAATATATTTTCTTTTATGAAAAGGCATAAAATTAAAAAAATGAAATATGTAAAAAATAGTGATGAATGAAAACGTACCAACCCGTTAATTTGAGAGTTTATCTCCTCTGAGATTAAAAAATGACCAAATAAAGTGGAAAAACCACAAGTCTAGCAACAAAAAATGACAGCAGCCGACATAGTTATACTACCCCACATATATGTTAAATATTTGTTTGAGGCAAATGCGGCTTTTTTTATTTTTTTTTATTTTTTTAACTTTCACTGGTATTGTCTTTTAAGTGAGTATCATTCTAAAAGTATTTTCTTTAAGGTAAACACATTTATCACTAAGTAAGTTCCTTAAATTGTCATTATTTACATTTAAATACACCATAGGTATATGCGTGCTCCGTAGACTAACACTTTTATGGATAGCAATTATATACAGGAATATTTAAATTCAGCGAAGACAGTTAACATTCGCTCACAATTATTCATACCTGATAAAACGAAGTGTTGAAAACATTAACTAGCACAATATAATTTAAAATAATTGTACCCGTTTTTTTTTTTTAAATAATGTGGTTTCCAAATAAATATCAAAAGCAGAAAATAAGAAAAACTCTCAATTAGAAAAATTATATATATATATATATATATATATATATATATATATATATATATCACCATTTAAACTAGGAAAAATAAAAATTTTCAAAATTCATAATAACAATGAACCAGCTCTCTGCCTCAACAAAACTTTATCTCGTTGTTTTGGATTTGTATATATTTATATTTCTCAGTTTATTTTAATGCGCCATCCTGAGCCCCATCCTGTTCATCCTCCACATTGCAGATCTCACCCCTCCACCTGGCACCTACCTTGTCCAATACGCTGACGACACATGCCTCCTCGCCTCCTCTGTCTCTGAGCCAGTTGCTCAGGGATCGCCTCAGTCGCGGGCTCACTTCCCTGAACACCCAATTCCTAGCGCACAGCATCAGGATAAACCACGCCAAAACCAACGCCATCCTGTTCTCCAGATACCACCCACGCCATGACCATCCCCCCAGAATCACCCAACACACCATCCCTTGGTCACCAACCATCCGCTACCTGGGAGTCACACTGGACGCATCATTCACATTCCTCCCGCATCTCAACAGTATCTGTGCCAAAACCAGAGCAGTCATGGGTCAACTAGCCCCAGTCCTCCGCCCCACCTCCGGCACTTCCCTCCAGAACAGAATCACTGTCTATCGCACCCATGTTATCTCCCACCTCACGTATGCCTGTCCCACCTGGTCTTACTCATCCCTCTACAACCTAAGACCTATCACCAGGATGTACTTCCTTGGAACCCGTCTGATCCTGGGGCTTCCCCGCGCCACCCCCCGGCAAGAACTCTTACATGAAACCAGTCTTCCCCATATCCACGACACCATCTCCAAAACCACCAAGAAATTCGTCCACAAATGCTCCCACAACCTCAACCCCCTCATCAGACAGATCGCCGACCCTCCCCCCAACTCACCCCAGAAGACCGCTCTTCACAATGGATCATCTCCAGGCAGAGGACTCCACTGATGAGGACAACATCAACCCAGCGGGAGGGGCCGGCGGCTAACCCTGGGGACCAGCACAGCTACGAGAAGGCACTGCGGAACCAATCACACCACGGTACTGCACCACTCTCTACCTGACCACCCCACCGAAACGCAGATCCCGACGCCGGCCGCAAGGACCGGGCCCGAGCCAACAGACCCGGCCACACAATCACATCAAAACTACCCTCACCACCAAATGTAAATAAACACTTCACCTCACACAAATCACCTGCCCCCAAGGACTTGAATGTTGGAAGGGACAATTTATATATGTATCTATAATTTATTGTAATTATTTTTGATGTAAATGTGCCAAATGTTCCCCTTCATGTAACCATTTGTATCCTCTGTTTAAAATAAAGAGTCATTTTTTTGTTGGGGAGGACCCCCCTGGTGGAGGGTCCCCCATTCAAAAAAAATTATGTAGCTATACTAACCAAACTAACCGTCCATAGTGTTTTTAAGTGTTTTAATGTAGCTAACCTAACAGACCACTTTTAATATTTGAATTCATTTTTCCTGCGCAAAAATAAAACAAATCCCGAGGTTGGCCGAATGTGAATATTCGGGCGTGTTCGGGCAGGGACAGAACTTGATGGACATCTTAGGCTTTTCGTATCAAACATTCAAATATGGACTCAACATGTTTATAGTGCACAGAGTGGTCACACAGTCTAAATCCATCCAGACAATATTTTATTTTCAAAATAGTTTATATAAATTCCAACCGATACAAAAAAATATGTAGCCAAAACTGTATCACAACACATTATGGTCATCTTATCAAATTTCAAAAATCCAGTTTAAATTAAATTTGTTCCTCCTGCGGAAACATAATCCAGTTTCCACTTTCAGCAGCCACCCTCACTGATGGCATCCACCTGCTCCACCCGTTATGTAAGCGTTGACGTGTCCATTATTGTACCCCTATATGTGCTGGAATAACTTTTGCTTGCGCCCTAAAGCCAAAAGTGTCCTATTAAGATCTACGTAATAGTCATTATGGGTATTTGTTGTGTATTATAGTATCTAATGTAGGAAGTAATATAAAGACAAGTCTATAGACCCTAATTTAACTATTTTAATCACATTAAAAATGTTAAAATATTAGTGTGTGACATCATAAGAGACAACAGCTAAAGGCTCATAAGCTGTAAGTTAAATATTCAAAAATATTTAGTATTTAAATGTTTTTGTGAGTAAACGATTAATGTAATCCTGCCTGCCTCTGCTAGTGCAATGATTTTTTGCCCGGGCAGCAACTAGCAGTTGGTTTTCGTGCACTACCTAGTACATGAGACACCTCTGGGCGTGATTTCTTGCCACTAGGCTTGAGGCAGTAGGTTCAAAGATCGGTAGTCTTACCGAACTAAAAGCCATTCAAAATACTATACTAAGTATGGAATTAAAGAGCCTTTTCCAGAACAGAGTGCTTTGATGCAGTAAAGCAACATTATACAAACTGTGTCTACCATTATTTCTTACGGCATCCTGCTGCAATGTCTCTCCTGTTTCCAGCCACGTGGCCCACACCTACCCCTGAGAAACAGTGTACCACAGTTAGCCGGCACACAGGAATAGTACCTGTGACTATACCATCATCAGGGAAATAGGAAATAGAAAAAAAAAATAGAAATGTGGCCAGTGAATTAAACTTTCCCGATTGGGGCCAACAGCAGAGCCGATGTCCAACGGTTTAGAAAAACTTACACTACCTATTGCAGTTTCTTCAATGAAGACAAAGACACAGCGTATATTCACTGTCTTGGGCGCCATTTGTCATCCTGTATTTCTCTGCCGTGAAGTTATAAATGGAGGGTGGTCGTCGAGGATACCAACTAGCCAAAGTTAATAAACCTGCGAGCCAGTTCGCAGATAGTGTGGGATTCTTTTCGGGTAGTAATGTCGTCATATGGTTGTCAAAAAGCAAGAAATTATGATTAAGGGGCAGAGACTCCTCCAGATTTTGTAACCACTGGAGTCACTAAGTTATTGACTGGTAGATTAGATATGGAATCATTGCACTGTGAGTTATGGTAAGATGGTTTTTATTGAGCAATGTAAATGGTGCTAACATATATGTGGCCTATGGTATGATGGGGCCAGAGCCCAACGTGGCACATGCTTGAGTAAATTTAATGGTGTTAACGAATGTAAGTGGTTAGTGTTTATGCGAGTGCCTACTGACACTAGTTTAAAACAAACATCTCGCAGACATGATTGCCATTCCGGATTGACTTGGTAAATGGGAGAATTGGTAGCGTGGACGGTGCTTATTACACACAGTTTGACATAATCGTTATATGTAAGCATTGTGGTAACCCAGGCGGTACCTTTGAATATATAAATACTGTATAGAAGTCGCCAGCCCAGGTTAAAATTTCTAATACGGTTTTGAGGTAGTTGGTTAATTCACCGCCACAATCGCCACCATCTCTAGGGCATCGACTTGTGGTGGTCCCTAGCGGAGAAGTGTTGAACTCTTCAAACACCCCTTACCCCTCCCATTGAACGACCTTGAGCTGCAGTGAATGATGGATGGGGGTGCGGGCGACAGTGCTGCGCTCTAACGTGTAAATAACAACTAAGACGATACAGGATGTTACGGCAGTGCACTGCAGCGGTGAAGTTCCCAAGCTGCTCATCATACACTTCTGAAAAACATAGAGTAAATCCTATCCACTCGCGACTTCTATACAGTATATATATTCATAGGCGGTACCATACCATGCGGAACAAACAAAATGCTAATAAAACGAACTGGAACCCTACACAGAAAACACTATTCCCGCATGGACAAATGATTATGTATTACACATGGTTGACTAATAGGCACTCAACCTTATGTGAAGTAGTGTTCAAGAGATTGATTGGTAGGTCGATTACATGTGCTGGTTACACTCTAACGATGGTGGTGATGGAATCCGCTGTGTTTCCATAACTAGCCCTTTTGTAGGTGGAAGTGAAAATGAGTGAGACTGTGGATCCCGTGCGCCACCCTGGCTCGCTTTCCGCGAGAATGTGTCGTGTGCAAGAGATAACCCAGGCCAGGTCGCAGGTGTGTCGGTGCTAATCCAAAAATGAGTTTTTTTGTTGGTTTTTACATGATAAAGGAACCTAAAATAATGATTGTTATTTTTTTTCCTGAAAAACTAAAATACGAGTACAGTTATAATTGTGGTTGAATGTTATTTGGACAGAAATCGACCCCTTTGTGGTGATGGTCGTTTGAGACACTGCACTATTCTACACTCATGCCACAATGCACCCGTTCAAGGCATTGCACCTGTTCGAAGCACACATCCCCTGTGAGGCAGTGAGATGGCATAATGGCCAGAGCGAGCAGAGGAAGCACCAATGGGTGTAGTCAGCCTTTTCAAGTTTCACTGTAATTTGCCCACAGAAATTTTGTGACTGTACCAAAACATAATGTGTGATTAAAACCACATCTTATTCTAAATCTATCTCTTTTAGTAGTTTGCAACTCAGTACAGGCAGGAATCAGCCCTATATTCTGCTTAGGGAGTGTGTACCTGTTTTATAGTTATTTAATTAACTCGTTTAGCAACATCCGGCAGCCTCGTGCCTAGTGGACCACATTGGGGCCGATGCCCCACGCAACCACAGTTGGTTAGTTTGCAATCTAGCCTGGAACCTCCCAGATAGATTTCACCATCAAGAACCAGTCATCCTACTAAGCTCACCCCTGGTTTCAGCCACATAACTGCGGGTGATAGCAAAACACAGCGAATGTGCTAATTGATTAGTAATGATTAGATACGGTAATCATTTTTATATGACAAGTTATCACCAACCTACAGATAATTTTTTTTCGGCCACTTAATAAATTGAGCATAAAACAAACACAGTCTAAATCTGTTAGACTTACTGCACCACTATCTACTTCAATACTACTTCATTCTACTACCATATTCTTTTAAAAATATCATGAAGTTTCTCATCTTCATTTTGGCTTTGCCTGCAATTATCGCTTCATCTTATGTTCTGTCGTAAGTAAACTACCAGTACCTACTACAGTTTTTATTGCTTGTTATTATATTATTATACCATTATTTGTAAATTAAGGTCTATTCTTATAGGTTAACCACTAGAGGTTTCTACAGGTCTGCATTTATTATGGCTTGGTAAAAATTTAATATTTTATTTTCTGTTAATTTGCTACTGTAAATCTTTCAGACTTTAAGCAATGTAAAAAATTCTGTATAGTTAGAAAAAAGAACGATGTTAATATTTATTTGTTTCAGGGAAAATACTTGGTGGACTTTCAATTCTGAAGGCTACTTCGCAGAGTTATACCCATGTGTCTTACAGAGTATAAAATCTGGTCCTGGATTAGGTGTGGATAGTGTCGTTTATAGTATGCCAATACAGGTATGAATAGAATTACAGTAGCCAATGCAATTTTAACAATAAAATCTTAATTTTATTTTACACATTTTACTTAAAGTGTCTAACAAAATTTTTACTTCCTATCAAGTTAAATTAACAGTAAGAAATGCAGTAAATTAGTTATGTATTACCTCAAAACTAGTGAGAAAAAAAAACACACTGGACTTAGAGACTTAAATAATCAAATTACACCAGCGAGCAAATTCCCATTATGTTGTGGTTTACACACGTTTAGAAGTAATTTCAGTCTACAGCATACTACTTTGTAACTTCATTGTTTCACTGATTCAAGATCAAATAATTGCTTGGTTTAACTTATTTGGCATCTGTGGCGTGAGCTCGGGCGATAGGAAAATATAAACATTTTTAATGCAAGAAGTTCAGACGTAAAACACTCTGCTCAAGATAAGATAAGGGATAAGGGCCTTCATTTTCAGGTGCTTCAAGGAGCATTCAGAATTTGATAGATATAGGTTGTGGAATAGCAAACAAAGTTAAATTGCTTCATGTAGCACATGGCTAGCTTATCTTGTATCAGTAATTATTTTGCTAATTTTACAAGATCATCCAGATTTAAGAGTCCAGATGTTTAAAGAACAAACTGTAAAACAAAGTGTAAGGAGGAAATGTTCAGTTTGATTGTGGTTTCGTTGTGATGGTAGTGTTGGCACACTTCCTAATGTAAGCTGCTGGGCACATGCGCGAACATAACATGGTGGCTCAGTGTTAAGACTCTGGACCCACCATATTTTTGGATCAGGGTTCAAATCACGATACGATTATCCTGAACTCAGTTTTCCATAAATCAGTCCTGGCAAATATCTGGATGGTTTCATTCAACAGAAAATTGACGTTTCCTCCCCCCCCATATTAATTATATGTATTGTTCTGTGACCTCGCTGTCCATTTGAAGTGGATTTTAATATTTTCTAGCCAGCTATGAACGGCTAATAGTCCAGCGAATTTCAATACTCGCTAAGTAACAACAGTGAGGAAATTTCCATCAAAAGTAAAGAACGTGTTTAATCGATCATTGGAAGGTATTATAATTCCAAGCTGATTAAACGAGTGAAAAATGCAGGACTCAGACATATCTTATATACCACTTAAGTTTTCTTCCAGTTCGTCTGACACTGGAAGAAAATTATGCGAAAATTATTCATCTCGTCTTGGCAAATGATGTAGTACTGTAGCAAGTGCTAGCGATACAGTTCTAAATTACAGTTTTGGCTGCACATCGGGCGATAGGATTCAAAACACCACTGAGACCCAATATTTTTTTCTACCGTACGATGCGGTGGTCATTTACAAGACTGATGTTCCACTCGATTCTTTCGTGTAGTGTTCGGAGTTTGACCCTAGTAATGGCCAGACTATCTTCATGAGCACTGAGTCGGTGGCTGTGAGTGCACTATAAATTTGTAAGTCCTGTTTCCTTAAGTCTCTGTGAATGACCTTTGCATCTTAAAACCCTAACTTAAAATTTACATCTTACATTTATACGTGTAAAAACATATAAATGCTACCTATGTAACTTGTAAAGTAAAAAGTATAATTTAAATTCTGTTGGCTGGCTAAATAAGAAGTATGGTGGGCTAGATGACATACCCTTGGTGTGTCCTCAGGGGCATTATTGGTTAGAGAGTCATCCTCTGTAGAGTATTACGATCCACATTACTTTCTGTGTGAAAGGTACGGGATTCGAATCCCTGGCAAGATGTTTATGTATAATTTTTGTTATAAAAAAATATTAAACCTGGTCACCATCCTTAAACTGTCAAAATTAAAATCAAACTTATAAAATATTAGTCCTTAAAAGGTAAGGGAGGTGGGTTGGCTTGTTGGTATTGAAAAATCACCAACCAGCCAATCATTTATTTATAAGGAAAAAGTGAGAATATCACACGCCTCCCATCAATGTGATTCATGCTCTATTCCTAGCGGAGTTGAACCTTGACTTTTTCGTAAGTGAGAAATGCGGAGTAAGTTGCAGTAATCTATCCCCCCCCCCACCCTTGTTTAGGGAAGGACAACAATCCTAACCCCCCCCCCCCCCCCCAAAACAATTCCTCCTTTCAACAATCAAATTCCCATATCATTACACCTTATGGTCTCTGATAACCTCAATATGGTCGCGAGCCCTTTCATTATTAATACATTCAACCCAAGATTTTCACACATGGAATCCTTAGTAGACATTACTGTAATGGTTAGTTGATGCATTATTCCACAACTATGCATTCTACATCATACTTATATATATTTTTTGGCTTATTTCTACAAAAAATTTAAGGGATGGCTTATGCACCTACGGACAGTTGTCAAGCCTGGGTGATGTTTATTTTTGTAAACCCCTTCCCCACTCCTTTCCAAAAAATGACAAAAAAAAAAAAAGCTTAACTGCATAAAGTAATGCCTCAGTGAGATTTTTAAAGTTATTTTTTCATGTTTTCAATAAAATATATTAACTTTATTCTAAGGAAAATAACTAAAATGTGTAAAATTGCAACAAAAAAAAAAAGGGGACCATGAAATATGAAGTTATGTATTTCAGCAAAGGTTTTTACTTTTAGATAAACATGTTTATTCTAATTTATTTAATCACTGCACTGTTTATTAAAACAATATAATTTTTCATTACTGATGGTAAAAAATTGAAGGCAACTGTTTCTTAATTTTAGGATAATGAAACCACCCTGTCGCTGTACATGAGTCAAGTGCTGCAACTCGAAAACATCACATATTCTTCCCCGGAGGATTATGTTTACATTTATTTTCCTGCTGCAACTACGGTATACACTTTAGGTAAAACTGTGGTGAGTATTGAATTTATTGTGCAAAGCAATGTCTCATATTGAATGACACACGGTGGCGCGGTACGTAGGATGCAACGCCGCAGCTAAATATCACGTTAATGTGAACATGCGATTGTCGCCCAAGTGACTAAAAAAAAAAAAAAAAAAAAAAAAAATTTTGGTGCCCATCTCAGTAACATCATGCCATGCTGACGACACCGATGTGCCAAATGTGAATGGTTATAAAAATATTCGCGTACATCGCATTGCGCCTTCGCACCATTGTGATTCCAGCATAACACTACAAATTTCGTGTTTTTTTTCTATTTGCATGTGCTATTGTGTTGATTACCATATTGCATTCAGCTTTAGCGGTTTTCGCCGTCACAGATGTCTCTGTATATTACTATAGGTAAAGTTTTATTAAATTAAAAACGTGAATTTACCAGTGTTTAAGTGTACGTTTAGTATAAAATATTGGTTTTTATAAAATTAATATTGTGTTCAAGGCTTTATTTGTTAAAAATGTTTTAATAGTGTTACATTGCAAATTAGAATATTGAAAAATTGATTGACAATTTACAAAACTAAACTACTTTTTACTGTTGTATTACCTAAATCCTATAGATATTTTTAAAATAAATTATAAATTTTGTCTGGCCATTTTGGATACCTACCCTCTGACCCGCCGCCCGAGGCAGGCTGCCCCCCACCAACCTCTTTTTTCATCCACTAGATCCATTCATGATAGGTATACAACTGTCGAAATTATGCTAATTATATACTTGGGACGAGGTGTCGCTTTAGTCAGATCATGACCTCGCATTCTGAAACAAACAGGTTGAAATACTATTTTTCCATAGTTTTCCTCAATCTTGACAGTCAAATTCTTAGATGAATAAGAATGCTTTATGGTTGTTGTATTGTTACTTGTTATAAACCATGTTCTATCGCTTCACCAGCACCTTTTATGTTCTTCGGAATTACATGTTTTTTTTTTTCAGATTGAATACAGAGTCTTGATTTCTAAGAACGATTCTAATCTTATCCCTTCGGCATATGCTACACTGGAATTGTCGGATGTAAAAGATAATATCCTTCTTGTAACATTTAATAAGACAGAAGGCTATTATGCTGAAATAATGAAGACTAAAATCTCGGGCATGGGGTAAGTCATCAAACTTAATTAGAAGGAATTATAATCATTTCGCTTAAGTGTTTCATGGAGCTGTGTGGAAGTTACGGCAGAAGAATTGTAAAGTAATAAAATCTCATTTTTATAAATGTGTCAGAGACTTGGGGATTTGTACTTCACTGTTATAACTAGGGAACGACACTGCTGTGACAACTGTATCTGATCCAAATACACATGATTTTAGCTCATAAAGGAAATAAACCAGAAAGTTTGAATTTTCATAGAATGTGATTTAATGCGATTTCTATTTGATTTTTTTTTTAAATATTATCATCATCTTTCATTTTATATTTTCGTTATTGACTTGGGAGAATTAATCATAAGCATAAAACTGAAGAAGCTATTCCAATATATATTTAATCTTCATGATTCAGAATATATGAAACCTTATTGTATTATTTTTATCACATTATAACCAGTCAGTAGCGGATCCAGAGGGGGGGCTAAGGGGCTCAAGCCCCCTCCAAAAGCATCTGGGTCCACTATTGTTTTAGTGTATGCCTTGATAAAGCCTAGCCTCAGCTGGGTCAAGCCCCTCCCAAACCAAAATCCTGGATCCGCCACTGTAACCAGTCAATAAGGTTATTCTGATATAAAATGTTTGGTATTCGTTTAATGGTTTGTAAATATAAGTTAATTTATCTACTGATATTTCAAAACATACACTTGGAACTTTGATACTACTACTGATATTTCAAAACATACACTTGGAACTTTGACGAAAAAATAAACCTACATCTGCAATAACCTCTGAGACATATACAGATTCTACAGCTGTGTCAGAAAATAAGGTCTAGTGTGTAAATTTTGTTTAAAATAGGACATGTTGCTAAATGTTTGCTGAAAACCTTGGGTAATAGTTCACTGCAGCTTGTACTCATTAAGGCTATGGACGAAGGCTAGAAACTGAATTGGAGAAATCATATACTGCAGGCGACCTAGAATGAAAACTTGTTCTTCTAATGCTAACATGTATGCTCTATCCAGTTCTGAGAATGACGGAGTTGCCAATTATTTGAGATTTCGAGATTGTGATTACCCTACTGTTTGAGAAATGCATTTAAAATTGATTTGATAGGACCTGGTGAATCCAATAAAGAACTTTCCAGTGGCAAAGTGATATTCCTGACTCTTATAAATAAAATAAAAAGAAATTGCTATGTTGGGATTATTATTACGACTAATATCATCATTACACTAAAGAGACATTGATATTTCAAGGCACCTTGACTGTGACCACAGGTTGGGATGGTTTTAGCCTTCCGAACATTCAAACCATTGGATATTAAGATTTTTTTACTTTAAGAGTCACATGGGCAGAACGAGGTAGTTTCCGAATGTCCTCCGCCCTTAACACCATGCACCAATCGCGGCAATTCGTGGCATTGCATGGACCAAGATATTAAAAGCTATTGGTGACGAAAGTCCATCGGGGTATGACCTGGAACACAGCCCTTGTCCTTGCGAGAAAACGTGGCCATGATAAAACGCTCAATACTTCTCAAAAGTTCATTAATAAGCAGCCCATATATAAAACTGACAGAATGGGCTGCCAAAGATTAAAATAACTTATGCTACTTATGAAATTAGACCAGTTGGAAAACAATGATGATGGCCCCATGATGCTCGTCGCGTCCAGCCCGGTTGAAAGCAATACGAAAATAGTTTGCCCCAGCCGGGAGGGACCTCAACCAGTAATAGTTTTCGCGGGAGACGCACATCAATCTGAGGCTGGGTCTAGGTCACTTTTATATGGGTAAATAAACCATTCACATATGTTGATAAATTGACTAAAGAATTTCGCGGCTAGTTAGCCTATTTAATTGTCTCTTTTAAATATAGATATGTGGAATACCAAACACAAAACATAGTCCCTGTGGCGAGTATCCCACAAGTGATAGTCGACCTAGCAGTCGACCTGTGCACTCGCTGCACTGTTCCAGACTGTTCTCTAGCCATGTTCGGCATGTCGCACTGCCCTTTGCCTTGTGCCCACGCTGGGCTGAAGCGAAGACGAAGCATAGTGGTCTGTAGCTGTTCAACCAGAGGGTGCACCGACAGTTGACATCTAGGTAGCTGTGTTCGTTAAACATTCAATCAGAAGAATTGGGCCCTCAGGCACACATTCACTATCATTTACTAACTCACCAATTTCGTGAAGCCAACTGGTGTTTCTGTGTATAGTATTAAGTAATTAACAGTTTGTTTGCAAACTACAGGATTCAGTGAGAATGGGTATATTAATTAATTAGACAAGGTTTAACTCAAAGCTGCATATTTACCTTATAGAATAACCTACATGTGAGGTCCTAGCATAAAACCTAGATAATATTCACTAAATCTTATTTTCTTCACGATATTCTAACTTTATGCTATTTTTTTAAGCATCGAATCATGTACACAAAAGCACTTTATCAAATGTATGTAAACACCATATTAAATTTTTCAGGCAGCTAGTTAACATCAAATTGGATGGAAATCCTGTGGAACACCTGGAAATCTACATCAGGGAGCTTTATGGGGCATACTTCTCTGATATATCTACTGAAGCAGCGGCAGGACTTGAATTCTATATGGACCAATGTGTTAAGCAAATGAACATTTCCAAATACATTATGGAAAACCAATAAAACTAATGATATTAAATGTGCTGACATTGGAAGGAAGAAAAATTGTGAATATAAGGTTAAGACAGTCCATTTAAGTAAAATATTTTAAAACATAATTTTGGACTATAAATGTGAAACTTTTCCAACATATTACACGTAACTAGTACAAATATATATGTATAATTATTTTTATGTAACAAGAGAATTAATTTTAATAAATTATACATCCTGGAAAATACAATAACATACTATTTTTATGTAAATATTACTTATTGCTCCAACACATTTCTTCTCGAATAATATTTATGCTGTACTGAAAGGTACTTTTAAAAAATCTTTGGGAATTTCAATTGTAGGATCGTGTTACTGTCAGTCTCTTTCTGACATTTTAACTCTCGGGGCTTGCTTGCTATGGATGTTGCAGTCCAAGCATGTTTATCACGTGGACGAACGTGACCTACCGCAAATTTCTGTGATTAATAAATTCGTTAGAAGGTTGATACATTTAGTCCATAGATGGCCCAGTGCGGGCGATGTTTTAAAGATTACATGTAATACCTCCTACCTAAGAATGGGTGCGTGTATGCGGCCCATAAAACTATGGATGTTGAAGTTGTTAATGGCAAGATGTTAAAGACCCCATGGTGTGCGACACATCCGACCCCTGTGCCTAGTGAGTGGCGAGTGACGCGGCCTCGGCAGCTCTGAGGGCCACGTTTCCCCTATGAAGTACGCGAAGCACGGGAATGACTTTGGGCTGAGATTTGTGGTGTAGTCGCTCGTAAACAATAATCTTTTAAATATGAAAGACTAATGATGATGTTGCATTAATTAACAATTAAAGAATTATATTACAATTTTTGAGATCTATATCCGGTGGACGAATACAAACATGGCAATGGTGGATGAACACATTAACACTCGATAGCTGCGCGGTTGGCACATGTTACAGGGGCGAACATCGAAGTGGCATAACGGCCTGTTCGATAGATGAGCACCGACGGATGGCGTCATATCTACCTTTAAATTAGTTTATAAATTGAATATCTTTATTTATAAACTGATGGTGAGCTCTCACTGAATAATTACCTGATAGTTAAAATGTGTATTATTGAACATTGTCAATAGTTGGCGGATAGTTCAGAAATTTCATTGGCTAAATTTAATCCAAAAGGATGTAATTGTGAACTGATTTCGCACAATCTTTTGTATAGCTTGCCTTGCATTCGCTTATGTTAATTAATTATGAACCCATCCAAATTAGAATATATACAAAAATGACATTGAATATAGTGTTATTTTAGTAATCAATTTTTAAAATTATCGTGAATTTAATTTTAATATAAGATTTAGTTACATTTTTGTCAACTGTATCTTTAATACAGTAAGCATATATATATTTTAAATTAATGTCGGGTCGTGTTATTTCATTGGTAATATCACGGCTGAAATTTAATAATGTCATTATACCTTAATATAGTTATATTGTCAAAGAGAAACAAATTTTGGTTTTGTATTGTTGGCAACGTGTTGCGTATAAAAAGTGAGCACAAATATTTTGTTCTGCCTCGCGCGTGCTTGGCGGTAGCGCACTTTGTTTGAAAGATTGCCGCAAGTTGTTTCGAATGTGCGGGTTTTCATGTATGCACTCCGACTTACGGCGTGAGGGGTTGTGCGTTGATCATATAATTAAAAAAAAGTTTTGGTAAAGAAAAGGAGCGTGTAATGTACATGTCAACATACCATAATGTGTGACGCGCAAGTGTCCAGTGTTTTAAAGGACTGTTCAAATGACATTTTTTCTTCTCAATATTTCAAAAGTTCTTTTGCTAAATCTATGGTTGTTGAACTAACAGACAAATCATCACTAAGTTGCGGCAAAGTTTTGAACAAGACTATTGGTGGGTCAAATGCATTATATTCAGATGTTCAACAGTTAAGAAAAAATAGGTATTTTAGTCTGACAACATCTAGTTATCGCAGCTTGGATCGTGATTTGATTAGACAACGCACAGACTTCAAAGGAAAGAACCACCTCTTCCATGAACAAGAAATTGACTCCAAGGTAAGTTTACGTGTATAAAGTTTTTTAAATTTTTCCAGCGTTCTAATTTAACGGTTATTTACGAGTTTTGACGGTTTAAAACAAAACTTAATTATTCTTTTTGAATTTCTTTGGATCCCCACATGAGTTTTTTTATTCCGGCTGGAGTTTTTTTTATGAAGGAGTCGCTACTAATTAGAACCACAGTTTCAACGGAAATATTTTAAATAGTGCGTGGATCATTTTATGATAATAAAATAATGAATCTGAATAAAATACCAACACGAAGCTAGTGAAATACAGACACTTCTTTTGTGGCTTTTTCTTATTGGTATCATAACTTCTTTTTAATTGCAATTATAAACCATAATTAATTTAAGCTATTGTCATTTGCTATACGTAAACGCTATTGAAATTGTAGCATAGCCTTTACCATCGCATATCTGCAAGTAGACTGGTGTATTTTCTGCACTTGCTCCATTTGTGCACTTACAGGCAAAATTGTACTTAAAAAAAAAAAATGTGTCTCTGTGGATTATCAACAAATCTAAGTAGGTACCACTCAGAAACACCATTGTTTGTATATTTTAGCTACTTTTTTTATGTAGCTTCCAATGTTTACAATAAACCGCCGTAATAAAATGAAAACGGAATATTTCTAGAGTTGGTCGATGCTCTTCAGAAAATTTAAAATTAAACTCTGAAAATGGTGTTTTTGAGTTTCTCTTAATTGATTACTTCATGATATTTAAAAAAAAAAAAAAAAAAAAAAAAGACAAGTAGTTTGCAGTTTTTAACATTTGGTTAAGTTATGTCAGCTACATTCATAATACCTTAAAAAAATTGTATTGGTTAGGTTAGCTACATTAAAAATACTGGAAATTGGTGTGTGAACTGGTGGTTATGTTATATTAACATTTAAAATACTTAACTTTGTGTTCGGTTACAAGTATACTAGTAAAGTACTCAAAAATACCATTTTTTGGATTTATATTTTTCTTTAGATTAGCAATTACATTATTTGAAACACAGTTGACCTGATCTGGGAAAAAGGGTGTTTATCTAGATTAGTGGCTCATTTTTAAAAACTTTTTTTTATCTAAGCTACTAATGTTGCTCGACTTGTAACAGTTCAGACCTCAAGCTAGCTGTAATTGGTCCAACCTTTACAAACATTGAACACTTGAAGAAAGGTTTTGTTTTGTGCTGAAAATACTTTTGATTCCATTAACTTTGTTTATTGAAGATATTTTGGTAAATATTTACTTGGGCGGTATTTCCGAAAAAAAATGTTAAAAATCCGAAAATACCTTTATTTTATGCTCTTCAACTTCCTCTTTTCATTAAAAGTGGCGGAGGTAAGAAATTCCAAATACTTTAGGAGATATCTAATTTTTAAATTTCATCATATGTAGTTGAGCGGTATTTGCGAAAATAAATGTTAAAAATCCGAAAATACCTTTATCATATGCTCTTCAACTTCCTCTTTTCATTAAAAGCGGCGGAGATAAGAAATTCTTAATACTTTAGGAGATAACGAATTTTTTAATTTTGCAATACAAGACCTGTGGAACCATTCGAGCGGCGCCATTTTTGTTATTTTGCCGTGTGTTCGTGAATACGTGAATCGTGAATGCGTAATTAATAAAATCGTTGATTAGGTCAGGTCAGTTACATTATTAATACTTTCAAACTAAGCCGACATTAAAAATTATTTTGTGAATTAATTTTAATGGCTGTTTAGTTTCAAAAATATTTATAATGTAACTGACCTGACCAAACAAACCCGGACAGAGGGTGAACAGTAAACTAAAATGGTCGATTAGGCCAGGTCAGTTACATTATAAATACTTTCAAACTAAGGTGATATTAAAAATAATGTGAATTAATTTTAATTATTCTTTAGTTTTAAATTATTTATAATGTAACTGACCTTACCTAACACACCCGTAACAAAGGATGTACAGTAACAACTCACGTAAATTTTTTTGTTACTTATTACTTGCGCAACAATATCAAAATAACAAATAAGACTTTAAAATTAGAAACGTTAAAAACTCACCTAAGTTGGAGGCGGTAATTAAACACCGTTTTAAACAATAATTGAACTAAATAATCACGTATTAGTTCATTTGAATTCTGGCCTATCACGAACAATCACGTGACATCATTATCCAATAAAAAAATAGATACTCGTACGTAAACAAGAAACAAATGGTACACGCACGCCACAGGAATGCGCTGGTTTTGTGCTGAAATTTAAAAATTCGATATCTCCTAAAGTATTTGGTATTTCTAATCTCCGCCGCTTTTAATGAAAAGAGGAATTTGAAGAGCATATAATAAAGGTATTTTCGGATTTTTAAAATTTTTTTTCGCAAATACTGCTCAACTACATATGAAGAAATTTAAAAATTCGATATCTCCTAAAGTTAACATTTTTTTTTCGGAAATACCGCCCAAGTAAATATTTACCCCTCTATTTACTCTGAAAACAGCATTTCTAAATTCCTATTGGTTTCTGATAAATCAACGTTTATGGGTTATATTACAATACCTGCCCATCGACTCAAACACCACACTTTTTTGCTTTCCTGTGTGGGTCTGTTTGGATATGTTTTGGAGAACTTTAGTCAGATATTGAGAATGGTCAATTGGTTTAGGTTAGCTATATTAAAAATACTTTAAAACATTGTTGGTGGTTGGTTAGTTGAGTATAGCTACAATAAAAAAAATCTGAAAATATTTTAATGGTTGCTTAGGAACGGAACCACTAATTTAATATGTAGCTATCCTGACAACTAACCTTGCACACACACTAATTCACAACATTTTTAATGTATGGATTCAAATCAACTGTCCACACTTTTTTAAAGTTTTTCAAATATAGTTAGACAATTCTTCAATTTCTCCATCTTATGTCTATGAAAGATAATATGGACATCTTTCATGCCCGTTCTAATCCTATAATATGTGCTACTGAAGTTGCTCGAATGCGAGCGGCGAACTTTGGTAACTTTCAGTGGTAAATATTTACTTGGGCGGTATTTCCGAAAAAAAAATGTTAAAAATCCGAAAATACCTTTATTATATGCTCTTCAACTTCCTCTTTTCATTAAAAGTGGCGGAGGTAATAAATTCCAAATACTTTAGGAGATATCGAATTTTTAAATTTCTTCATATGTAGTTGAGCGGTATTTCCGAAAAAAAATGTTAAAAATCCGAGTCTGGATTATGTTTAATCGAAAGAAGTTCTAAAATCCTTGCAAATTTTGTGGCTGTAGAAAAATTATTTCATCAAAATAATTGGGGGTAGTAACACGTCAGGTTCAGAAAAGTAGTACCAGTGGCTTATGTGACCTTCTGACAATGTTATTCTGCCAACCGCATTAATAAACAACTTCATTTGGTTTTATTGTGTGTAAATAAACATCATGTGTCGCTGTGCTGTCATACTAATCACGTACCAAGGAAATGCTTCCAGGATTAGATGAATCATAAAGCAAAAAAAAACATGTCGAACAACAATTAATCACTTAATTTTCTAATTGATCCTTATTGTGTAGCCAGTTTATATCAATGTTTTATGATTCATATTTTCAAAATCAAATCTTTTTTGTTTATGGTACAGTTTCACCTGACAAAACTCATTTATCTGCTTACTTTGTTTTAACTTTTTTATATTAAATTACAATTTGATATGTTACTCAAAACAAAATTTGCTCACAGTTAACATTGTTTTTCAAAGCTTTATAAATATTTTCAAATTAAAAAAAATATTTTGGTAATTATTGAGCTTTGCATCACAAACTTATTCAATTCCCTTTTTTTATTTTAATATATTATGTTAAAATACAACTGGATATGCAACAAGGAACAATTTCCCTTAATTTACATGAATACAAAAAGTTTGCAGTTGTTTGAACAGCAGTTTTCACCCACATGTACCTAACTGTAGGCTACTGGTTAGATGAGATACACTACTATTTTTTTTTAAATTTTATTTTACATGTTGTTAGACCCATTTCTGGGGTAGGTATATTTGATATAGGTATAAAAAGTATAATAAAGAACAGAAAATACAATATTACATTATGCTTTCACTTAGAATAAAATCACAACAGTGATTACATGAAACTATAATAAAAATAACAATAAACAAAATGTGCACAATATAAATTAAGATTGATAAGGTGAAACTATAAGGCAAGGCCAGGGCCAGTGAAACCTTGTATCTTGTTGCAAGTATTTTAATATACAAAAACAAAGAGTACGTATTTATTATAAAATGCTACAATAATGCAAGGTCAGTTAAGAATATTTTTATTAAATGAAAATCAACAAGCTGTGACAGATACATTTTTCAGCTTGTAAAATCACAATGTAATTATGTGACAGCACTTTTTATTAGTGTCATTTGAATAAATTCCATTGACAGTGGGTAGTATCATTTTTTTTTATTTTCTTTTAAATTACTTGAGATCCTCAAAGAAGTATGTTTGCATAATTGTATAAACTATTAATCACTAATAATATTTACTAAGTATTGACAAGCGATATTTTGACAAAGTGATTCAATATTTTGAAAACATTTATTTATTTTATATTCATTGCGATTGGATTCTTATTTATATTCTTATGTCAATTTACATTAAACAGTGAGTTGATGTGTTGAAAAAACTTGATTAAAACATAAGTATGCTTTGACTATAGTAGAGTTTTAGTGGTCAAAGTTCTATTACTTCTAGGGTTAGCTATTGAAGTATTCATGCTAATGTAGATTTCAAGTAACATGCAGATAGATGGAGAAATTGGTCCAAAATTTGACATTTGTACCTTGCTTAGATCATAAAAACAATCAATTTACAAATAAATTTGTGGAAATTCTAAAAGTGCACACAAATATTTGTGGGTGTATATGTACCTACTGTTTATTTTTTAATACTAAAGCAACCAAATTTGCTGATGAAACAGTGTTAAATGTGTAGGTGGAAGTGATTTATCTATAAATGAATGTGTAATGGGGTAAAATGGTGTACCTGAGATCATATTAAACTGGTTAATTATATCAAATGACTTCAAAATTGAAATATTTTTGGGTAATAAGTTTGAATTAATTTTTTGGCTTTGAGGGGTGATATGACCACCAGAAAACTTCTAAGTGTTCGCACATGGTACTCTCGTATAATGTTATAATTAGCTTATACACTTAGTACAAAATTTTTCTTAGAATTAGGTTACTGGTGTACTACAAGAATCAGTTGCTCGTAAATTAATTATTCTTAATTTTTTTGTATTATCTCGTATTGTATGGTTGACAAATCTTATATTTTGGTAAATTGTGGTATATCAAAGTTTTTGAAAAGATTTTGAGAGGCTACAAAAGTTTAAAAATGAGGCTATTATGATAAACATTAGTCATTAACATGCAAGAATTTCTACAGTAACAAAAATTGGTTTGTGTAAATGAGAAATATTACATTGGTTAAATTAATAAGTTTTTGACTGTACTATTGATTCAATTTCTGAAGTGCAGTTATTTTTAAAAACTACAGTTATTAAAAATTGTTTTTTTTTTTTTTACAAAATCATGTGTTTTTAATATTTTTTATATTCTATTTTGACCTATATTGGTGATATAATAATTTTAATTCGAAAGCAGGTTTTTTTATTAATAAACTGCACTTGCATGGCTAAGTTTATATATTTTGGATTAAATTGCTTTGAATTAAATTTTTGTAAAGATGAATAAAAAATATGACCACCAATACATTTCACAATAATTTTACCCTCTGAAATCAAAAATAAATATTTGTAGTACAAAATTCATGTTGGAACATTTGGCAGTTCAATTGTGTTTCACTTCCACTGCTAGTGTACAGTAATATTTAACCTCTACTGCTTGTCTTCTGGGTGGAGGTCACGGCTGCGAGAAAGTTGGAGTGCCAGATGTTTCGGCAAGCCTTGTTCGAGCCATGTTTGCGTGTATTTATATTTCTGCACTTGAACTCTTCTGCAGATGGCTGCAGCAAGGCAAACTGAAAAGTCAAACACTCAAACAAACATTCCCACAGACGTGTCTATACCTGAAAGAAAGCAGAGGTTGAGAAACTGGCCACAAACTAGATAGTGAATTTTGAGGAACCACTGTGGTCAAGTAGTCAAATCACTCTCATTCCGATTCTCAAAGGGGCCAAACTCAGATTTTTCGCAAGTGGGAAATTTAGCGAATGGTGCCTTGATCATTTAGATATTCTCAGGACACTTCATTTTCCCACCAGTGCATTCTATCAGCACCTCATTCTCATGTTATCATACACCTCATCACTTCTAATAATCCCAATGTTGAGACCTTGAGAGTAGTATAGTTCCTCCAGAAACTGGGGGCCAGGTGAGGAGCTAAGAGCCGGGATCTGCCATCTTGGGTTGTGACGTCTCGGCGGCCATCTTGGATGACCTTGGCCCTGGCCGCCATCTTGGATGACTTTCACTCCTGCCGCCTTATTGGATTATGTTAGCTGCCATATTGGATGACATAATGTCAGGCCAAATTGTTTTCTTCTGCTAGATGTTACCATAATTGTTTCTGTTATTTGTTCCTTGATTGTATCAGTATTTCTCTAGCTCAATAAGTATAATCAAATGTTTCGTTACCTACCACTGTTTTTATGACCCTTATGTACATATAAAATTTTTTTATACAAAATACATTGGAAGCTAGGTGATTCAAACCATGATCTGTCAGACACCTGGTATGGAAAATTACACCTTTGATCACATGGCCTACATATAACAGACTAAGAATTAAATAAGATATATTAAAATAACACACGTTCAGTTTTGTGATTTTTTTTCAATATTGATGATTTATAGCAGCACCTTTTGAATGCCAGTGCTTGCTACTAGGAGTACTAGTATTGTTGTGGCTGATTAATGCTTCAAAATTCTGGGCCTGTATCATTGTGTGTTACTAGCTCTAATAATCTTGTCGTCAATTAGATTAGCAAGTTTTTTTTCTTGATTTAAAGGATAAGGTAGTATGAGCGCGAAATGTACAAAATAATGCCTCAACTAGGCAGTGTAGTGTCTCAAGTGGAATTTACCTGTTGTTTTTCTGTAAACTGAACAAAACTTTGTGCTTTGACTATACCATTTTATAAAATGGTTTTTGTTTGAAAAACTGAAGTTTTATCATTTTATAGCTTTATATTCTGTAGCTATTTCCACTTAACTGACAATCATGGGTAAAGTTGGATTTTTTTCTTAAGTTTTCAAATATTATTTAGCATCACTGTAATAAATAAAATTAAACATTGAAGTAGATTGAAGTGGTAGATAATACTGATGCTTCGCTTCGCAGTGCGTTAGGCACTTCAAGGGGTAGGTAGGGGGAGAAGAGGATCTACTGTTGATTTCTGAACTTTGAAGATGCCTGCTGTAGTACAGCGCGAAACGTCGGTACAATTTGGCGCTCCACCTCGAAAGCCAACATGGTTTCCAACCTGTACGCGAGGGAAAAAAAAATTTCAAAGCAGTCATGAGGTCTGCCGACAGAAGTGAAAACGTTTTCGAAATTTTTACGAAAAAAATATCACACAACAAATTTGTTTTATCACGTTAGTAAAATAACTCCTAAATTACTATAAAATACGCATTGCATAGTAATTGTAGGTATTAAAAAAATGATTTTTTAATTTTTAGGCTATATTGCTACAAAGACTCCGTTTTTTTCGTTATTCAAACTATAGTCATCTCTTCGGAGCGTGGGAAACCAAGGTCAGACGTTTTTGATAAAATTAAGAAAGGACGGAGAATGGGAAGTCCCTGTCTATATGTATGGAAAATGGTTTTCAGTGCTTATGTTGTGTACTGTTATTGGCTTGTGATTTGAATTGTGTGTGTCAGTGAGGTCATGTGACTTCTCCTTCCTGCATGATGATGAAGGTGGCATGACTTCACCAGTCGTCTGTGGATCGCTGCACCAGGCTCTTTTTCGGTGGTTTCTCGCCAAATATGTAGGAATTTTGAGGAGGATAAATTTAACGTCGGTAGCTAGAGCCATGCCGAAGAGAGTAAATTAATCATTTGTTGTTTTGGAACTTTTTGGACACTTTTAACTAGAAATTGCGGCTGTCTGGCTCATGGCGAAATTCGTTTTCGCTGGGTGTGGCCATGTTTGAGGCCGCACTGATTTCGTGTACTTACATTAAAATGTTACTGAAGGACTTAACCTACGTTATTTTTCGTTAATTCTCACCGCCCGAGCAATTCTCGACAGGCGGATGTACGAGATGAATGAGTGAAAAAAAAAAAAAATTGAAAGTGATTGGATTCGTCTGTGCAGCATTCTATTTTGAAAAATAAAACAAAAACTACAATTGGCGCTTTACATCCTTTTATTTTTTATATAACGAACCGTTATAAGATATAGTGTTATCGTTAACACGTCACGTGACCATGTCAATGACGACTTAACATGAATTTACTCCCTATCCAAACCTTCCCATAGAAGTTTTCACTTTAAAAAAAAAAGTTACTAATTGACAAAAGTGTGTAAGTGATTGCGAGGAGAAGCAGTTGGAAGGCGCCCTCCCAAGGTCGGGAAGCCTTCATTTCACAGACGAGAGAGCCACACCCGAAGTTCATGCTCGCTTTTTTTTCCGTACCACAACAGGTGTATTTACTTGGGGAAAACCATTTACATGATTTCACAGTATCTTTAACGTAGCTATCCTAACCAAATCAACCGTCCACAATGTTTTAAAGTGTTTATAATGTAGCTAACCTAACCGAACAAAAAAAAAACCGAAGATGCACGATCGGGCGCTTGGCTCTCTCGTCTGTGAAAAGAAGGCTTCCCTCCCAAGGTCACGCCGAGAGGGGTTGTTGGGTAATTTCCGCCGCGGCCGGCCCGCGTGACCGCGTTGTCCGCGCTCTCCGGTCCAGCGGTCCCCCCGCTCCCCCGGCCTCTGCGGTGACGACAGCCAGGAAGGGTGTCGCCCTGCCAGGCCGGACGCCCAACCCTTCACTGACCGCTGCCGCCGCCGATTCATCATATTGCCCTCCGGGGCAGTAAGCGAGGACCATGTATATGTATTTGTGTTTGTGGTCCTCGTGTTGGTTTTAACATTGATTAATGTCTGGCCTTCCGATTATTTATTATATATTATATAAAAATTGATATCTGGCCCTTGAAAAGAGCTAATTTGGCCATAACTCTGTGTGTGTGTGTGTGTGTGTGAGTACACACATCGGAAGCGAGGTGATTCAAACCATGATCTGTCGGATCTCTGGTATGGGAAACCTACACCTTTGACCACATGGCCTTCAAGACATGTAACAAACTAAGAATTAAATTATATATATTAAAATAACACATATTCTGTGCCAGACACACTAAATATTAAATGTCGTACATTTTTTTTAAACATCACATAATCCTGTTGAGTAACTAGTTAATGGAAATATGTGGCATGTGATGAAGAAACGAATAGAATTTACAGAATTTAAATACTAATAATTTAACCACAACTAATGATAATTAACAAACAGTACATAATGTTTCAGTATTTCTGTGATGATAATGGCTTCATAACTGGTTCTGCTGACAACTTGTTCTGCACATGCAAACAATAGAAGCTAGTAAACGACAGTGTACATGATATTTCTTTGTTCAAAGGTTGTCTTAAAGTGGACCGTGCGAACGATGTTGCGTTCCGCGGGCCTGTGGTAGGCCATCATTGGTCTAGTTCAGGGGTCGGCAACCTTTTGAGTCGGAAGAGCCAAAAATTACAATTTACAAAATTTAAAAGTTTTTAAAGAGCCACAAAAAAATTTCTTGCCAACAGTAAATAGTACTTGCATAATAAAGTTTTTTGATAAAAAAAAATTAATCTATTTATCCTTAAGAAAAATTTATTCATATATAAGTAGTGTTTTTTCACAACAAATAAGATAATATATATGGTCTTATTAGATAATTACTTATTATATTAGTAAAAAATTAAAACAATTAAACACTTACTAACAGCACAGCCCGTAAGTACTAGTAAAACGAAAACCTCGGGCGGATGACAAATTGATAATTTAACTGCTTGATTACATATTGTTTAGTAAAATATAACAAGCGTGGAAAAAAAACCAGGCTTACTACTGGTTTGTAATAAAAAAGTATTTTCTGTATAAATGACCTGGTGATGCAGTATTTCTGGAACGGAACTAAAGAGCCGCAGCTTCACATCCAAAGAGCCGCATGTGGCTCGCGAGCCGCAGGTTGCCGACCCCTGGTCTAGTTCATCCACTTATCTTCCATTCAGTTGAATGTTGGAAGTCTGTTTACATTTTCTCATTACTATTATTTTAGGACTGTTTCTGTAAGTTTTAAACGCGGCACCTCCCTTGCATTTGTTATTATTTTACAAATATTTTCAACAAGATAAGTGTTATCTTTGAAAGATTTGTGCAATGGGAGTGCATGACTTGATGTAAGCTTTTGGACAAACGCCATTGCTAAGCACATGTATGTCTGTAGAGGAAAACTACAAAAAAATCAAAAGACAAAAACACAAATTAAGCAAAAAATTGTTGTTAACAGGATATAAACACCACATAATATTATTTGCTTAATTTGTGTTTTTGTCTTTTGGGTTTTTTGTAGTTTTCTTCTACAGACATACATGTGCTTAGCAATGGCGTGTCCAAAAGCTTACATCAAGATAAGTGTGATATGTGTGTGTAAAAAGTCCCGCAAATGTTTGTAATATCAGTATAGCCCTACAATAAAAGTAATGACGATATAATTAAACACTCGGCGTGTGACTCCGAGCCTTTTGTTAACTGCGCCCTACATCCGGCCGCGACATCCTTGTTTCCGGTCTCAACGGTTTCCCGAAAGGCACCCTAGCACGCGCGGGGGGTGGCGTCTTGCCCGACACCGCGGCTGTGCTTCCCCGAATTCCCCATCTTTGTCTAAAACTCAAGTGTAAATATGTGTGTATACCATGAACCAAAACAAATTACGGGCAAAAGAGCACAGAGTGCTGGTGTGCTGAGATAAAATGTATAAAATCTGTAAAGAGTGCAAATATGTACAATAAAGACTTAGAAAATTGAATTGTCTGTAATGGGGAAGCCATCTTTTCACAGACGAGAGAGCTAAACCTCCGATCGTGCATCTTCGCGGTTTTTTTTGTTCATTGTAACTCATAACTAATGGTCAATTATGTTAGGTTAGCTACATTATAAATACTTTAAACATTGTGGACGGTTGGTTTGGTTAGGATAGCTACATTAAAGATACTGTGAAATCATGTAAACGGTTTCCTAGCCCTGGATAGCTACATATTAAAAAGTTATTTGCTAAGCAACCATAAAATGATTTTACAGTATTTTTAATGTAGCTAACCTATCCTAATCGACAGCAAAATTTAATGCCACACCGGTTTATACAATGAGAGAGAACGGGAAAAAGCGAGCATGAACTTCGGGTGTGGCTCTCTCGTCTGTGAAATGAAGGCTTCCCTCTGTAATGAAGCCAATGTCAACTGAATGCATAGCTGTATAGATGTGTGTAGATCCTTGGCGCGGAAAGGGGGGGGGGGGGAATTAAGAAGCCACACACTGAGGGAGCCCGACCACTAGAAAGAGAGAGACGCCGTTGCTAATCGGATCATGGCAGGGGGAACGGGCGCTACTTCCAAAACTGGTCATCCAGCCTCGTCGCTCTGTGTTTCCCGGCACGTGCTTGTCAAACCCTCTCCGTGCGTGGAGAACAGGACAGACGACGCGGTCTGGGGATGTTTGATGGCACGAGAGTCGCGGGGAAATGATCCGAGCTTCCTGTCGCGCCGCAGTTGGCTGCAGTGGGGCGCCCTGCCGGTCTCCTTGCTCTCCATGCTCGATGGCCCGCGGCGGGGACACCCCCCCCCCCCCCCCTACACTCTCCGGCAGCCCTAGATCTCGCAGTGAAAGGCGAGGCAGCTCGCAGACGCGTGCGTCCCCGCGGGCAGGGCAGACTCGGAAGGGGGGGGGGGGGGGGGGGGGCTGGGTTCAAAACCTCGGAAACTCGGGGAAATTGTCAATATACGTGTACAAAACCGTATCAGTTAATAGTTCATATTTGAACATTAAGTTAAAATTTTAATTTGTTCTCTTAATATTATTTAGTCAACATATGCTAAAATCATGCTTAATTTTTAATATTCCACTATTTGATGTAATTGCAGAAAAGTGGTTAAGTGTAAGAAAAGGCGTACGTACCGCCTTAACTTCGCCAACAATAAATACGATAAATAAATAAATAAATATCAGAATTTTTTTTCATACTACGCATTATCTTAATGTAATAAAAAACCGAATACTTGTAATCATAAATTAATCTGCTTCGTTTAATAAAATCCTTATTAGAATTTCACTAACCTAATTAAGTGTGATACAAGCAACTTAATTTGTATTAATTTGAAGCAGAATCGGATATCTATCAGGCCCAAGTACTTTAGTTTTTTGATCTTACTGTGTATAATGATATCCTATCGAGTTCAGTTCTCGTTCAAGTTACGAACGCGCAGTTTTGAAAACGCAGCCGGCGCATTCTCACGACTCGATGAGGTTCTGTGTATGTTGGTAAGGTTGTCACGTTTTGGCCTGACCTGCCCGGAAGAAAAGGAATGAACCTAGACGATATAATCTCGAGTGTTTCTCCTGTAAGCATGAAATGGATGGAGGCGAGGTGTTAAAGGATATCCCAGTTATTGTACAACTAGTTCTATTTATCGATTGGAAGTACTTTTCCGTAGGTAGGTACTTAGCATCGATTTTTTTCCATGTGAAATAATGGATAGCTAATGATTAGGGACCGGAAAAATTCGCGGGTTCATTGACCTCTAGCATAGACTCCACAGTCCTTAACAAACTCTGAGAAATGACACCTGTTCATTGGCTGCTGATTCGTGAGACGTCTTAGCCAATTTTTCCATGATTCGGCATTTTCTTGGTTTAGGTTTTTCCATCGGCCCGAAGTTCCCCAGATAACACGTGGGCCAATCGCAGAAGCTGTACGAAGGTATACCTTTTTTGGATGTCAGTCTATTGCGAGATGAACACGCGAATTCTTCACGTCTCTACTAATGATGGATAGCTCCAGCGGTTCCAGGAAGACCTCTCGGGCAGGGCTCTCACACACAGGAGGATGCAGTTAACAATCATGACATTGCCCTTGGGATATTCACATAATATATGGTCTCAAATACTGACATTTAGTATTTTAGTACAAATTATGATTGAAAGAAGAGTTTAGCACATTAACGAAAGTATTTAAGTTAACATTGATATTCCCTACAAAGAATTAAGAAGTGAAATTTGGGCTCGGAAGGGGCTGTCGCCCCCTGCGCCCTTCCTCTGTAGCCTCGCTCGATAGTAGTGCAGTATTGTAACCGCAAGTACGGCGATGGTACGTCCGACCCTGCCGGGTAGAAAGCGCGGCATGTTTCCGTGGGAGCGGGGTCCCTTACGCGGCCCATTGTTCGGGAGGAGCCTCGCAATTAGCCGGTTCGCACGATCGCTCGTCTCTGGCGGATCATTGTTCGCCGCGGCCCTGGGATAGCGGCTTCCCCGCTGCTGTCTCCCGTCCCGTAGACCCTGCCGCGCCGTGGGCCAAACAAGCAGGGGGGTGCCTCCCGTTTCAGGTCACGATTTTGTTATTACAGTAATTACAGATAACCTTGTACACTTTTTGACGTGAAAACGTCTGATAAATCGATGAACGCCGGCTGCACGCACGAAAAAAAAGTGTCCCGTTACGCTCATTGTACGCTTGCGTCGCATCTATCTCTCTTCCACTCGATTGGAACAACCGTCGATTTGACTTTTTTCGAGGCGCATTAAACTTGAAACACTCCCATTCGTTTCCTACTTTTCCTATCATCGTCCTATCCTTAACAGAATAACACAGATTGGAAGAAGTTAAATAGCAAACATGTATAAAAGTTATAGTTAAAATAATCTGTTCGTTAAAGTAATAAACATATTTGAATTAATGAGTGCAAATAAAAGTAAAATTATCGATTAAATTGTAGATTTCATTTCACTCCTTCTTTGTATCCATACAAAATAGTAATAATTCAATAAAAATGATTCAATTTTATTCATAAAAGTATGCAATAATTTCATCAATGTTTTGTTATGACACTGTCACGTTAAACTATCGTCCGTAAACCGACTTTACAGACAACCAATTTTTTTTTAATTGTTTAATTTTCACGAAATGAATATATATATATATATATATATATATATATATATATATATATATATATATATATAGAACATACTTTTCGCATAATTAGCTGCCAAAGTTACATTTTTTAACTTTTTTGGGTTGTACAAATAAGGAGATTTTAATTTATTGCAGAACTGAAACATTTTTAGGTTTAACTGCAATGCCACTGGCTACTTCAAGGAATGGTTTGAATTTCTTTCAGAAAATATTAATTAATTTTTACCTGGCATTTCAAAATTCTCAAATTTGTTACGATTTTGACAGCCAAGAAACATAAAATGAGTTTTGTGATAGAAATGCAAACCATACCATGACGTAGCCAGTGGTATTGCAGTTAAACCTAAAAAGTTTCAGTTCTGAAATAAATTAAATTCCCCTTATTTGTACAACCCAAAAACGTTAAAAGTGTAACTTTGGCAGCTAATTATGCAAAAAGTATGTGCTGTATATATTTTTCACTTCGTGAAAGTTAAACAATTGAAAAAGTGTACAAGTATATCTGTAATTACTGTAAATATAAAATCATGATCTGAAATGGGAGTCACCGCCTTAAGAAAGGAAATGAGCCAAACGGTGGTTTCTAGTAGACCGAGAAAGGTACACTCATGAAATATTACTCAACGAACTGAAAAAATATATGAGTCAGAAGTTCACGGCACACTACAATGAATTACAAATGAAATACTCCCCCCCCCCCCCCCCCCACCGTGGGGGCCGTTTTGTCTGCCATCACGACACGTTATTTTTTTTTCTTTCCTAACCTAACTAAAAACTAAGTGTGTTGGGGAGGGTTCCGGGTTAGGGAGGGAGACTAAGTGCGTCTCAAGCCGAAGCCCATACGCTCTAATCATGCAGGGTGTTGGCCATGCAGGAGAGGTAGCATGCATAATGTGCTAGGCGGGGGAATTGGCCAGCCATGGCAGCGATTGGCGCCATGACTAACTCCCCTTACTGACTATTCTAGGCTAAAACTAGATAAGTTGAGCCCAGGTAAAACATGCATAGACACAGGGAAAACCCTGGGGCTCTGACATGCGGGATGCAAAATTTCATGCATCAATATCAAGCAGGAGGCTTACGGGAAAACCGAAGGATGGATCTGGAAGAAGAGTTGGACCGAGTAGAAAAGAGTCTACCATGCGGGGGGTTGGGGGGAGGGTTGGGGGCTTGGACATTGCTGTCCGCATTGGTTTGGGTGGCACTGGTTGTTTCGGGGGCGACTCTAGTCGTTTCCCGCCGGGCTCCGCCACTTGTTGGTGGCACTTGACGGGAGTGACGTCACAAATACGAGTATAAGATGGCGGCCACCTGACACCACGCACCCTGACTGGTCAATACACACTTCTTTGTAGTAACGATTGTGAACTTTTTTTTTTAATGGTTTAAGGATTTGGAATCCTAAGTAGTGATGTAATCTCCGTTTATGCGGAAACGACTCAACGTCTGTTCTCTAGCCTCTTGGTGACCTCGATCACCGGATAGTGGCTTGAGGGTCGTTACCACAACGCCGAACGTACAATAACGCCGAATGCCAAATTGACCGCAACGCCGACAGCTAGAAAACTGCTGTGTACCACAACGCCGAAATACAGTAACGCCGAAAAATGTTGCTGCGGGGCCGAGGGGGGGGGGGGGGGGGGGCACAGGAGCAAAATGAAAAACAGCAGAATGAATTTGTGTGCTAACTTTACCTAACCTAACCTAACCTAACCTAACCTTTGTGGCAGTCCTGCAATGGCATTTATCGGGGTTAATGTATTTCGGCGTTGTGGTACACAGCCGTTTTCTAGCTGTCGGCGTTGTAGTCAATTTGGCATTCGGCGTTGTGGTGCGTCACCGTGGCTTGAGAACATCGCTAGTCTGGCGTCTCTTACCCGCGCGCTGAAAGGACTCGCGGCTGTTTACCGGGAGACACACAACACGGATGAGCGGATCTTCCGGGCGGCCGAGGGCAGACGAGAGAACAGCCCCTCCTTCCAGCATCCCTGCCGGCGCGGCGGGTCCATTAATAGAGCATTCCTCAGCCTCCGTGTCCCGGCGTGGCGTGTGCCACTGACACCGCTTCCTGCTGGAGCCCGCGGCCACCTCGCGCATCTTCATGTCCCTCCCTGGAAAACAATGGACAATCAACGATAAAAAAATTGGTTGTCTGTAAAGTCGGTTTACGGACGATAGTTTAACGTGACGTCATAACAAAACATTGATGAAATGATTGCATACTTCATGAATAAATTTGAATCATTTTTATTTTAATAATAAAAGAATAAATACTTACTTGAAATTATACTAGTAATCAGATTTTTAAAATGCAAGAATAATTAACCTTTATTGCCGAAATTGTTGTTATAAGCAATGAAAACCACATTAACTTTTCACTTCACTTTATAAACAGTCGAGTGGAAGAGAGATAGGTGCGGCGCAAGTGTACAATAAGCGTAACGGGACAATGTGCGTAACGGGACACAGCGTAACGGAACAATGTGCGTAACGGGACACAGCGTAACGGAACAATGTGCGTAACGGGACACAGCGTAACGTAACAATGTGCGTAACGGGACACAGCGTAACGGAACAATGTGCGTAACGGGACACAGCGTAACGGAACAATGTGCGTAACGGGACACTTTCGTGCGTGCAGCCGGCGTTAATCGATTCATTAGACGTCACGTCAAAAGAACAATATTTAATTGTGACTATCGTGTGATTTAAAGTGCTGATCGGTACCTTTCGATTTCAGTGGGGTTTTCATGATTGCATATTGAAAAAAAAACTTTTCAAATATTTTATTGCCTCATTTAATGATCGGTAGCATTAAAAAAAAACCAACCCGAGTATAATTTATCAGGAAAGAATATTTAAATGTCTTATGACAAATGCGCGAAATTAAAAATTTAAGTTCCAGCTTGGATTAAAAATGTTGTTTCAAAGAGTTTAATTTCCAAATTTTTATTCTTCTTTTTTTGGGTCGGGGAGGGGGTAGTGGGGGCTAATTCCTTCCCCACTCCCAAGCCCCTGGTAAGACTCCTCAATAATAAATGCCCCAGGGCTCCGTAAAATTTAGGGCCGCCGCTTGATTCCCAATATTTTTGGCTTCATTAGAACATTGTTTACACAAATTATTTAAATGCCTGTAAAGTTAATTGTGACTGGCTGATATAAATAATTTACTCTGTGAAGTTTAGTTTAGTTTGGTATTGAATTGTTTTTTTGGGAATAACTATAATTGTATTAATATTATCGATGCACAAGATTTCTCTTGAAAATTGGATGTATACGACCTTTAACTTAACAAAGGCAATATTTTAAACGATAAAGAGTTGAAACCAGTATGTTGTCTTTCGGTTCCTAATTCTCCCCCGCAAGGGATTTTTCTGTAAATTGATTCCTTGTATTTGTTGTTGAGTCACAAATTTTCTTATCAAATATTTACTAAACATTATTTTGCGAGCTGTAAAATCCTACGCAAGTAACCACAACAATCCTTGAAGTATCCGTTGAGAAATTTTGAGGCAAAACAAAATAAATCCCTTTCGGCACAGCCTACAGGCGTAAGTAGATTTCAAAGTACATTTTTCTTCTGGAAATTATTTGCAAATATTCTATATGAACTCCTGGAACCTTAATGTACTTAACATTATATATGTTCTCCAATATTCCAAAAACGATCAGTAAACATTTTTTCTTATTCTATGCAGCGAAAATATTTTGAATGGTTTTAACTCAATGCATCCAGCATTGAATCGCTTAACGAATATAATATTATGTTTCTAAGTTTCATTTTATTTTTGACCTTTCAACATTATTTTTCATCCTTGCACTATATCCTTTTTTTAAAAAGTAACTACATTTTTGCCCTTCTATCCTTGTTACTTCCACCCCTTAAAGTAATGGTTTGTTACATAAAATTTACTTTAGACAAAAGTTTTAAACAATATTGTAAAAGTTAAAAATAAACATTGATTTGATGACATTTATGGTAGGGATGTTTTATTTATTTTCTTATTTCAACTCCAAATTTTTTCAACCTCTTGCAGTAATGGTTTGTATTATCAAAAATTGTTACATACAAATTTTTTAGATAAATAGTATAAGTTTTACAAACAATTTGAACGGATTCGACGGTGTGCCTACGAAGGGAGTTTTATCCTCCGACCCTTGATTTTCCACCTCATGCAGTTATAGTTCGCCGTATAAAATTTTTTTTACAAATTTTTATGCTATTACTCCTACGAATTATAATACGTTCGAATGGAGGTGATATTTGTTATATTATGGGAGTTACAGTGATTATCGTGTTTTTCAAAAAACCTTCCACATTACTACCCCTTTGGTCGGGGGTTTTTCCATTTTAATCTTTTTAATTGAATCTTAAACTGAAATCTTAGGGAATAGTATACTTTTATATCTCCAATGTTTACACATAGATTTAAACATTGATATTTCTTGAAAAAGAAAACTGAATATATGTTTAGGTATATAATTTTTTTTTTAATTATTCATTATTAAGTAAATCGTTTGTTGATTTCGTTAAAATAAGTCATATATATATATATATATATATATATATATATATATATATATATATATAAATGTCAAGTTTGTACCAAAGATAAGCTTACGAGTAACACGTGTGCAAACCGGCATTAAATACAGACTTCTTAGAAATACAATTTCAGCCGCATGTCCAGCTACAATGGGGAGAGTAGCTAAGTTGCTGTAATGTGCTTATTACGCGTTCGCTTGTTAGTTTTTTAAATCCCGGATGGAAGGGAGGGTTTCCGGACTTCCCTTCTGGTTACGCCCCTTGCCAATCAGTTGTGACGAAACTAAGCGTTAACTGTTTCGTCAGCCCGAGAAGCTGCCCGCTTCCGGTCATCGTCTGTGGTTCCTTTCAGACGTGGGATGTGCGCAGGCCGATAGTGAATTCTTATCGTCTTCGAATGTCCGCGGCACAGTGTTTGTTGGTCTGCGTCAGAGCTGACCATCCAGGGCCCTGCTCGCCATATTGACTCTGTCAGAAATTGACCTACACACTTGGACTCAGTGGCGGATCCAGAGGTTCACCTCGGAGGGGGCACTCTAGGATTCCAGAATAGCCAGATAAAAAAAGTCTTAAAATTACTAAATTTGTATTTAATCTACTCAAACTACACATAACATCCAACCACCAGATTTTATGATTGTACAAGAAATTCATTAATTATATTAAAATATTTTATTGGTTTCGGAAACAATCATTTTTGTCGGCAATATTAATGTAGCAGACAACTGGTTTTTCGGGGGGGGGGGGGGGGGGGGGGGGGGCCACTTGCCCCTAGTGCCTCCCCCCCCCCCCCCTGGATCCGCTACTGCTTGGACTGCGGGTTCGTGACTGTCGTACACACGTCGGAAAGTAATGTGTAAACCATATGATTCCAATGAAATCAATTTCACAACTTCGACAAGTTGTAGAAATTTGTTCAATTAAAACATTATTATCCAGACGCTCGGTGCTACAGCTGAAATACTGTTATTATTTTCAGTTTAACAAGTTGTGCAGCATCTCCGATTCAAGTGTGTGTGCTAGACTCGGGAAGCACCTTAGAGCATACGTCGTATGTATGTTTTCAAATACTGGCAGCCGTTGGGCGACGAGAAACCTAATATGTCCAAGTTCTGTCCCTGCCCGAACACGCCCGAATATTCACCTTCGGCCAACCTCGGGATTTGTTTTATTTTTGCGCAGGAAAAATGAATTCAAATATTAAAAGTGGTCGTTTAGGTTAGCTACATTAAAACACTTTAAAACACTATGGACGGTTAGTTAGGTAAGTATAGCTACATTAAAATAAACAAGAGAAATATAAATATATATATATATATGCATTATTTATCACAATATAGCTACAGGTATGTTAGTAATATATATAATGAAAGCTACTATCTAGCGGGTGGGCTCAGAACTGCTTAAAAAAAACTAGGTCTCGGTCTCGGCAATTAAAGTTACTCCCACATGGTCGTGACCACATGCGGGCACCGCGAGCGTTGGAGAGCGATTGGCGGGTCTCGACTCACGACTCCGGGGACTGTTCGAGGGGCATTCTGCAGTTCGCCGGCCCGCACGGCCGCAGCTGTGTTCGCAACGGGAAGCCTTCATTTCACAAGCGAGAGAGCCACACCCGAAGTTCCCCGAAGTTCATGCTCGCTTTTTTTTTTTCTTCCCCGTTCCATCTCATTGTATAAACCGGTGTGGCATTACATTTTGCAGTCGATTACGATAGGTTAGCTACATTATAAATACTTTAAAACATTGTGGATGGTTGGTTATATTAGGTAAACATAGCTACTTTAAAAAATACTGTAAAATCATTTTATGGTTGCTTAGCAAATAACTTTTTAATATGTAGCTGTCCAGGGCTAGGAAACCGTTTACATGATTTTACAGTATCTTTAATGTAGCTATCCTAACCAAATCAACCGTCCACAATGTCTTAAAGTATTTATAATGTAGCTAACCTAACCTAATTGACCATTAGTTATCATGAGTTGTCCAAAATAAACATTCACGGAATATGGGGCGTCCCGAGAATATTTGTGGAAGACAAAGACTTCCTAGATTTTATACGGTATGAAAAATATACAAATCCACGAAGTACGTTTCTTCAATTAGGTATTTTCCTCTAAAAACAATTACAAATAAATACCGCTGCCTTGTTTATTATCTTTCCTTTTATCAACACCGCCATATTTATTTACAAAAAAAAATTACCGAAGATGCACGATCGGGCGTTTGGCTCTCTCGTCTGTGAAAAGAAAGCTTCCCCAACAGGGGCCTCGGTCGGTAGGCAGTCGAAAAGGAGAGATAACTACTTGTCTAATCCAGTAGCATTCTGGACATATAAACGTAAAACTAATGACGCAAGGTCAAAATGTTCATAATTAATTTTAAATACTGTTGGCAGCCTTTAAGTTGGCCCATTCACAGCTTACATCATTATTTTTTGATTAAAAAAAAAAAAAAACATTATACTCTTATACACTAGTGCCTCCTCATCGAGCAATGTGTTTATTGATAGGTACAGAAAATTGGCCTAGAATGCCTACATAATGTTAGTAACCGAACTGGTGTTAAAAGTACCTGTTTTTCACTTCAATACAAGTATTAGTAAATCCCCCCATTCTCGCTTCCGTAGGTCGGGTTTATAAACTGCGCAAGAGCGCAGGGACGAAATACAAAACAAACACGAGGGGTTTTTTCTCTCGTGAAAACGTGTCAGATTCTTAATAATTTTATTTAAAGGCGTCTTTTTTTTTGCTGTGCGTGTGATAAAAACAAAATCGTAGCCTTACATATATATATATATATATATATATATATATATATATATATAACGTTTCCATCTTAAACATATTTCGGAACACCACTTAAAAAATAGAAATCGAAAACGCAAACCGAAACGAAAAAAAAAAAATCGAAAACGCAAACCGAAACAAAAAAAAAGAAAACGAAAAGTTGGCGTATGCTTGCATTCCATTTTTTTTTTTCATTTTGCGTAATATTTAAACCAAATTACGTAGTAACCGGTTGAGGCTTTTTTTCTTCTCGTTTAATGGTGTGCTCCATGTTGTATTGTTTGGACGCCCGAAAACATTGGCTGAAGTGCAGTGTTTGCAGCGTGGAAACAGTTTTAAGCCAGACTGACCGCAGTGATGTTGGGCGCGATGTTGTGCCCATGGCGAGGTAAGAAAGTAACTTGAACCACGTGACAGCATGCCGTCTGCTGACAAGTGTCCGTGTCATGAGCCCCTGCCCCCTCCAGTGTCTTCCAGCCGGGAAACCTTCATTTCACAGACGAGAGAGCCAAACGCCCGATCGTGCATCTTCGGTTTTTTTTTGTTCATTGTAAATGTGTTGATAAAAAAAATACTAATGGTCAATTATGTTAGGTTAGCTACATTATAAATACTTTTAAAAAATTGTGGACGGTTGATTTGGTTAGGACAGCCACATTAAAGATACGGGGGAAAACAAAGCGAGCATGAACTTCGGGTTTTAGCTCTCTCGTCTGTGAAAATAAGGCTTCCCCTCCCAGCCACCGGCAGTGTTGGCAGCAGTGCGCGTGGTATGCGTGTGGTATGCGTGACGGCGGTGTCTTGAGGCGGTGCGTGTGGTTGCGTGTGGTTGCGTGCCAGCCCTGCTCCACTCGTGAATGAGCCGGTGTATTTTCGGAGCTAGTCGTAGTCGGCGCCCCGGCCGTCTGAGAGAGACACTCCCACAAAGCAGGGAAGATAAACAGGGGGACGCACCACAACGCCGAAATACCACAACGCCGAACGTACAATAACGCCGAAAACCATAACGCCGAATGCCAAATTGACTACAACGCCGACAGCTATAAAACTTCTGTGTACCACAACGCCGAAATGCATTAACGCCGAAAAATGTCATTGCAGGACTGCCACAAAGGTGAGGTTAGGCTAGGTTAGACTAGCCTAGGTTAGGTTAGGCTCACAAATTCATTCAGTTGTTTTTCATTTTGCTCCTGTGGCTACATTTTTCGGCGTTACTGTATTTAGGCGTTGTGGTACACAGCATTTTTCTAGCTGTCGGCGTTGCTGTCAATTTGGAATTCCGGCGTTGTGGTATTTCGGCGTTGTGGTGCGTCCCCCACTGACGCCAGCGACCGTCACTGCACTGATCGGAATCAGCGGCTCGGCTCGGAATGCACGTTCTGCGTTATTACGCAACCCGGCGCCGAGTGCTACCCGGACTGATGTCGCGGCTGTGTTGTTTGGTTGCATTCCGGCCGATTTCGTGACTTTCCCGACATCATCCAGAGCGGAGGAAATAGCAAGCAGAGCTGGGGATGGTCGGCGCGTGCGTGGGCGTAGTCAAGAGGGGGGGGGGGGGGAGTGATTTATAAGAATATACTTGTATTCTGGATGGACCTGTTTCTGGGGCTCTTAAGGGTTATGGTATGCCTCCAATGATTTTTTTTTTAAAAATAGATGAAATTATTGGATGAAAAAATTTCGCTTATGAAAGGTAAATACTTGCATTTACCTGTATGCACCACTGCTTATGATTTTATGTCCCAATACGAGTTTGAAAAACATGACTACTGTCGTTTTTCTTAGTCAATTGCCAAACATTAGGACATGCTGTAGTCGTTTTAAGCCTGTTAAAAGTTGCGATATTTAAGAGGGGGGGAAAAAGTGGCTTTAGAGGAAGTCCGTGGCCCCACAGTGTCCCTGACTGTCGTTCTGGGGCATGAGTGCTGTATTGTGGTCCTGTGGGAGAGTCAACCCCCCCCCCCCCCCTCTTTTACCCATAACCCCTCCTATAACTGAAGGGGAAAAAAATTGGTTGTCTGTAAAGTCGGTTTACGGACGATAGCTTAACGTGACGTCATTACAAAACATTGATGAAATGATTGCATACTTTTATGAATAAAATTGAATCATTTTTATTGAATTATCACTATTTTGTATGAATACAAAGGAGGAGTGAAATGAAATCTACAATTTAATTGATAAATTCACTTTTATTTGCACTCATTAATTCAAATATGTTTATTACTTTAACGAAGAGATTATTTTAACTATAACTTTTATACATGTTTGCTATTTAACTTCTTCCAATCTGTGTTATTCTGTTAAGGATAGGACGATGATAGGTAAAGTAGGAAACGAATGGGAGTGTTTCAAGTTTAATGTGCCTCGTAATAGTCAAATCGATGGTTGTTTCAATCGAGTGGAAGAGAGATAGAGAGAGATGCGGCGCAAGCGTACAATGAGCGTAACGGGACACATTGTAACGGGACAATGCGTAACGGGACACTTTCCTGCGTGCAGCCGGCGTTCATCGATTTATTAGACGTTGTCACTTCAAAAAAAATTTCAGATTTCCCATTTAACGGTGAAGTATTCCATGGCATCCGAAACCCTCCTCGCAGTTCACAGCTGGGTCCGCCACTGCCGTGGTCTCGACAGAGATACATCTCGCGTTATGCGCTGCGTCGCTGGCGACACTGCTATCAATGGCGCGTGTCGGCGGGCGACAACTACGGCGGCCGGGCGCTTTCTCAACCGGCCACAAAAACCACCCGCCACGCGTATTCCACCGCCACAGCCACACCGCCACAACTCCCAGACTTTCTACACCGCGCGGTGCCCGTTTTCTGTCCCTTTCCAGACCGACAACTGTTTCAGATAGAACTATACACTCTAATATTTTTATTTTCATTTTATATGCGAGGTCTGGCAACTTCCTGTCTTCCTCCTTGGCGAAACCCGTCAACTGCGAACTAAGGGAAGCCTTCTTTTCACAGACGAGAGAGCCCAAACCCGAAGTTCATGCTTTTTTTCCGTATCTTTTATGTAGCTATCCTAACCAAATCAACCGTCCACAATGTTTTAAAGTATTTATAATGTAGCTAACCTAACCTAATTGACCATTAGAATCCTTTTATCAACACCGCCGTATTTATTTACAACGAACAAAATAAAAAACCCGAAGATGCACGATCGGGCGTTTGGCTCTCTCGTCTGTGAAAAGAAGGATTCCCGCGAACTAAAGGCGCTGATAACAGTTCAGTTCAGAACTTCGTCAATAGATGTCGTTGCCTTGAATTTATAACGCGCTGTCGTATGGTGCGTCCGTCACGTCGCGTCGTGGCTAGGGCCACAAAACGAAGTTGAGGGCAGGGTGTCCACAGTTAGTACTTTCGTACTAGATCTAGTACTTTTATAAGTTTTTTAGTGGTCTAGTACAGATCTAGTACTTTTTTCTTTAATATAATATTATTACAGTAACTCCAATATGTTCTATTATTAAGCGTAATTATTTTTAAAAACTATGGAATGTATGTGTGTGTTTGGTGTGATATATTTAGAGCATTGCAATGTCATATTAACTTCCTAAATTGTTAAAACCATAACAAATTATAATTTAGTACTTTTTTTTAAATCTAGTACTTTTTCTCGCCTAAGTTGGTACGAAATATTTTTTCCTTGTAGACACCCTGGTTGAGGGTTGGCGTCCTGGTTTCCTGGTTTTGTGGATGCGCAGCCTTTATGGACCAAGTTTGTGCAATCAATGGGACTTTAAAATCAAATTTTCTCGTTTTAGAAGTGTGCGTCCTACAGACTTGAAACTCGGTAGTGATGTTCCGTACATTATGATGTGTTTAGTCCGGGCAACGCCGGGTACTTCAAGCTAGTATATGTGTGTTTATAAGTTTTAAGTGTCTTTTGTCATGTGTTTATGTTTGTGTTGTCCGATTATATTGTTGTGTTATTATTGTTTTTTGTGTATGTTGTTTTTTTTTTTTTGTAATATTTGTAAAGTGTCCAACTGTTAAAGGCTCTGACTGTACGTAGGCACTCAAATAATTATAATAAATAAATAAATAAAAATATTTATGTATTCTGTAGCAGTTATCGCATCTAGATTGATATTTTGTCAGTTTCTCATAGTTTTAGCCCGGGTTAGTTTTTAACCTTTAGTAAGAGGAGGTGTGAAAGAAGTCTTGTACTAACTCTTTGAGACTTGAGTACCTACTCGTTCGCGGCATTCAAGATGAAGGGCCCCGCTGGTGGGAGGACACGCTGCAAGGTCGACCTTGGCGTGTTGGAGACAAGCGTATCCCGCCCCTACGGAAGTGCGGAGGCCGGGCAGTAAGGAAGACTCTTGCTTGTGTACATATCATTCACACAGCAGACCACCCCTGTTATGACGTGTTTCAAGGGGCGAGACGAAGAAATTGGCTGGTGCGAGATTACATATATTAGATGAAATCTGTTAATTTTTAGAAAATATTCCGAAACACTGTGTCATTTGTAGCCATTCACAACAAAAATTATAGACAAAAATCTACCAAATTGACTGGTTAAGTAAAGGTGATTTTTATTACTTAGGTATTAGCTAATGCCCGGCATGCCTTGCAATGCCTCAATGAATTTTTTTTTGTAATACAAAGCATCTTTCTTTCCTTTTATTCTCTATCTACATGTATGCATGTATATATATATACATACATACCTCTATCTATCTTTATCTCTCTATATCTATGTATCTAGGGGGAAATTCCCTAGTGTCGGACACCTAAGGTTTTCAGAAAATAAAAGAACTATTTCGAGAAATGTAACTTTATTTATGAATTAGTTAGGTCAACAAAGCTTAAAATCAAAATGAATGAACGAAAATTGTAATTTCTTCCTAAACATATTTGAAACTTGAAATTAACTTTGAAAAAAAAATGCAATCACTGCAAGTGGCACCTAGTAGCGGACGGACTGAACTTGGAACCCCAAGCACCGGACATTTTCAAAACATCCTGCAGCTGGAAGCACTGTGTGCAGTCTTCGTCGTCGTCCCCTCAGCACACTACATATTTGAGTTAATGGTTCTCTTTCTTAGCTTTATCTCCACTTTTTCCCTTCGGCCTTCACGCCTTTGGTTTGTTTCCCCTTCTCTTCTGTTGCAGCAGCACCTTTCTCTTTGTTAAAGCGACGAGGGATCTTCACAGTTACAGCCAAGTCGAACGCTAACTTCAAAAACTCATTTTTCATCAGCGGCAGACATCAATTGGACAAAAATCTTTTACGTGGTCCACTAAAACGTGTTCGTACGCAGTGAATCTACCGATCTTTGGTTTTAACGTCGCTTCTTCACGGTTCGACGCCGATATCTTATCATGTAGAGAGCTTTTTGGGTGTTTAGCGCGACGAAGCTTCTCTCAAACTCATTTTTGGACAAACCTTATCTTCGCAGTTTTTGAACTTGTTGGTCCCATTTTACTTTTTTTTTTTTCGTCTCTTACACTTTGATCTCTTTCCCTCCTTCTATTCTCTAAAACAACGTACAACAATTATTGTAATAAGTATAAATACTTGCGATAGTAAAAAACAGTAAAAAAACTTGTCCGGTGTTAAAACTTTGTGTCCAGTACTACCGCACAGGAAATCAACAAAAACTTTCAAAGTCTACGAATAGTAATGGAACACTACCTTTATTGACAATTACCATGAACACTTAAACACAAAAACTTAGCAGTATCACTCGCCTGGATCTCTGTGACGCAGTGTTTTCCTGCCACGAACAGCGATGGACGGCTCCTGCCGTGGCCTTGTGCGTCACTGGCGAACCGCGGCTCGCGACCCTGTGTCGGAACACTTCTCCGCGTATTTTCAACTGTTAATGATGAAGGGGACGCACCACAACGCCGAAATGCCAAATTGACCACAAAGCCGAAATACACTAACGCCGAAAAATGTCATTGCAAGACTGCCACAAAGGTTAAGTTAGGTTAGGTTAGAATAGACTAGGTTAGGTTAGACTAGGTTAGGATAGGCTAGGTTAGGTTAGGTTATATTACGCTAGGTTAGGTAAGGTTAGGTTTGATTGTGGTATTTCGGCGTTAAGGTACATTTAAGAAACACACACAAATTCATTCAGTTGTTATTTCGGCGTTGTGGTACACAGTAGTTTTCTAGCTGTCGGCGTTGTGGTCAATTTTGACATTTGGCGTTGTGGTAACGACCCGTTAATGAATATAATGCGTTGTGACTTGCCAAGATAGTTCGAGTGTCCGACGCTAGGTGCCGTCCGGTTTTTCGTGTCTTCCCCTCTATCTATCCCCTCTGTGTACCTTTATATTATATCCTCTATATATTTCACTCTATAGCAATGAAAATATTAAAAATCAATGTTTTTATCAATTTTTTTAACCTCACAGATATGACATAAATATGGAAAAACACGCGCGTATTAGAATGCAACATTTTGTCACAATTACAAAGCAATCGGTGAAGAACTGTTACAGATTTAAAATTATGAAAGAAGATTTACATTTTTATTTATATAGATTCGTGGAGTTAAGAACAGCTTTTTTAAAAAAATATTTTAATAAAATAATTCATGTGCTCTATTTTTAAAAACATATTTTTGTACTGTCACAAACATTATGAAGGAATATTCTTTACTAAAATGAGCTTATTATTGTTATTTTCCAAATAACATCAATTGCAATTGTTTTTATTTTACAGTGGATAAATTATCAAAAAAAAATATCTCCAACGCAAATTTGCCGTGGACCAACTAGAATTGATTCCCGTACTTGGTGTTCGTTCTTCCCGGACAGCTGCAACGGGCCGGCACGTGCGGACTGAAACACAAAGGCACTCCAGGTACCGCTGCTCGCAGATAAACTCCGCGTGCGCTAACAGCCGTGAGAATGTCGGCACACGCGGCGAGGGGAAACTCCGTGTACTGCCGCTTGCTTTCTCCTCTCGCCGCCGTCGTCGTGCAGATAGCAGCACTGTATCACCCGCAGACACGACTGGGAGAGTGCTCCGTGCTGGATCCCGTGTCCACTCCCACAGTTCGCCCCACACCCGTTTCCAAGGACGGGTTTGTCGATCTTTTATAAACTCTAAACCCTTCATTTCCTTTTGGACTATTACCGATTATGATTAATTTTTGACGTGACAACGTCTAATAAATCGATGAACGCCGGCTGCACGCATGAAAAAAGTGTCCCGTTACGAACATTGTCCCGTTACGCGGTGTCCCGTTACACTCATTATACGCTTGCGCCGCATCTATCTCTCTTCCACTCGATTGGAACAACCATCGATTTTACTTTTTCGGGGCGCATTAAACTTTAAACACTCCCATTCGTTTCCTACTTTTCCTATCATCGTCCTATCCTTAACAGAATAACAAAGATGGGAAGAAGTTAAATAGCAAACATGTATAAAAGTTATAGTTAAAATAATCTGTTCGTTAAAGTAATAAACATATTTGAATTAATGAGTGCAAATAAAAGTAAATTTATCAATTAAATTGTAGATTTCATACCACTCCTTCTTTGTATCCATACAAAATAGTGATAATTCAATAAAAATGATTCAATTTTATTCATAAAAGTATGCAATCATTTCATTAATGTTTTGTTATGACGTTGTCACGTTAAACTATCGTCCGTAAACCGACTTTACAGACAACCAATTTTTACTAGTTTGTGTCACTAAAAAAATGTTGGAATAATTTTATTAAAAAAATTTCAAAAGTTGGGAAGTGTAGAACAATTCAAGGACCCTTCGATCAGTTCCGAACATTTCCGACGTTCGCCGCCCCGGCAACTTACGTTCGCGGTCGGAATAAACATAAACAAACAAACACCTTTAACATCACAGACTTAACGTAACCAACCTTTTATTGCAGTTATGATCACCAAAACGTGAGAAAATACACAATCCCAAAAAAAAACCTTATCTGTTAGATAATTTTATCCATGCAACACACTTAACCAAAGTCATTCTTTCTTGTTTTTTTACAACAAACACACACACAGGGGCGCAAATCTGTAGAATTCTCAAGGGTGGCCAGCGGAAATTTTCCGGTTGGGGGGGGGGGGGGGGGGGGGAAGAGGGGAAGAGAGTTCTGCGCGTGAGTTTTATAACCGACACAAGTCATCTCTGGATAGAGAGCTTGTATTTAGTATACTGCCCATGTGTTGGCCTACAAGCACGCAATGAGCAGAAAACTTTGAAAATATACAGAAAGTTTTCCATAAGACATATAGTTTTAAAGTTTTATCAACCACATGGCACAGTCTCGATTTCGCAAGAGCAAGCGGGGTCCCTCGATTCCGGGATCTACGCCCATGTATACTCACATGAACAGGAAGTCTTCTTTTCACAGACGAGAGAGCCAAAACCCGAAGATCATGCTTTTTTTCCGTATCTTTAATGTAGCTATCCTAACGAAATCAACCGTCCACAATGTTTTAAAGTATTTATAATGTAGCTAACCTAACCTAATTGACCATTAGTATCCTCTTATCAACACCGCCATATTTATTTACAATGAACAAAAAAAAAAACACCCGAAGATGCTCGATCGGGAGTTTGGCTCTCTCGTCTTGTGAAAAGTAGGATTTCCCACATGCACAGGAGGGGAAACCTAAGATGCACATAAAGTTCTGCCATTCCTGATTACACCCGAACAATTCACCTTCGGCCATCTTCGGGATTTTGTTTTATTTTTGCGCAGAAAAAAAATGAATTCAAATATTAAAAGTGGTCGGTTAGGTTAGCTACATTAAAACACTATGGACGGTTAGTTAGGTTAGTATAGCTACATTAAAATAAACAGAGAAATATAAATATATATAAATAAACCCGAAGTTGGCCGAAGGTGAATTGTTCGGGTGTAATCGGGAATTGCAGAACTTTATGTGCATCCTAGGCTTCCCATGCACAGGAACGTGTCTTATTCGGGGCGGGTGAGAATGGTAGGTTGGTGGCAGACTCCCCGCCCGCCAGTCGCGGATGTCAACTGCGCGAGCGACGCGTGTATAACGGGGCCCCGCGCGCGAGCAGGTGATAAGCCGGAGGTCGAGGACCAGGGACAAAGGACGCGCCCTCGGCGCTGCTGCGAGCGGAGAAGCCTTCTTTTCACTGACGAGAGAAACAAACGTCCGATCGTGCATCTTCGGTTTTTTTTTTTGACGTGGCAACGTCTAATAAATCGATGAATGCCGGCTGCACGCACGAAAAGTGTCCCGTAACGCACATTGTCCCGTTACGCTGTGTCCCGTTACGCTAATTTTACGCTCGCGCCCCATCTATCTCTCTTCCACTCGATTGGAACAACCATCGATTTGACTTTTTCCAGGCACATTAAACTTTAAACACTCCCATTCGTTTCCTACTTTTCCTATCATCGTCCTATCCTTAACAGAATAACACAGATTGGAAGAAGTTAAATAGCAAACATGTATAAAAGTTATAGTTAAAATAATCTCTTCGTTAAAGTAGCAAACATATTTGAATTAATGAATGCAAATAAAAGTTAATTTATCAATTAAATTGTAGATTTTATTTCACTCCTTCTTTGTATCCATACAAAATAGTGATAATTCAATAAAAACATTCAATTTTATTCATAAAAGTATGCAATCATTTGATCAATGTTTTGTTATGACGTCACGTTAAACTATCTTCCGTAAACCGACTTTACAGACAACCAATTTTTTTTTTGTTCATTGTAAAAGGTTAGGTTAGCTACATTAATAAATACTTTAAAGCATTGTGGACGTTTGATTTGGTTATGATAGCTACATTAAAGATATTCTGAAATCATGTAAACGGTTTCCTAGCCCTGGATAGCCACATATTAAAAAGTTATTTTCTAAGCAACCATAAAATGATTTTACAGCATTTTTAATGTAGCCATACTTACCTAATATAACCAACCATCCACAATGTTTTAAAGTATTTATAATGTGGCTAACATATCCTAATCGACCGCAAAATGTAATGCCACGCCGGTTTATACAATGAGATAGATCGGAAGAAAAAAAAAGCGAGCATGAACTTCGGGGAACTTCGGGTGTGGCTCTCTCGTCTGTGAAATGAAGGCTTCCCGCTCCGAGCATCGTCCAGCCTGGGGCTTGCTCTCTTCCGCACCCAAGGGCGCCCGTACCTACGGGCAGGGTGGGTCCGTGGCTCCCCCTAGCTTTCAGGCAAAGACAACAATTAGGTGTTCTTGAGCATTTTGGGCAAATTTTGAGTCCTTTAAGGCAATTTTTCGCCTTCTTTTTTTGTCATTTGTAATGGTTTGCCCCCCTCCCCCCACAAAATCTGCCCCCCTCCCCACACAAGTTCTGCCCCCCTCCCCACACAAATTCTGCCCCCCCTCCCCCTACAAATTCTGCCCCCCCTCCCCCTACAAATTCTGCCCCCTCCGCCCACAAATTCTGCCCCCCTCCCCCCACTAATTCTGCCCCCTCCCCTCACAAATTTTGCCCCCCCTCCCCCCATAAATTCTGCTCCACATGGGCGCCCTTGCCCGTACCCCGTCACTTTCCTGAGAGTTCAGCCGGCCAGGCGATGTATGTACGTGCTGGAATAGTTCCGTAATGTTTGCGAGAGAACTTGTCTCTCGTATGGATCAAATTCACGCACGACACGATGTTGCTTTAAGAGGCCTATACAGACAGGGCGCAACTCCGCCAGCGGGTTCTGCGCTTACGGCATCGTGCAAGGTGGGCGGGACAAAGCTGGAAGGAGGAGACGTGGATTGGTTATCTTGGCGGCGCGTCACTTCGACTGGGAGGCGGAGTGGGGGAAACACTTTCCACCCCGCCGTCATTCCAGCTTACAGTGTCTTTTAGGAAAGATCGCGGTGTTCCGTACCCGCTATCGCTCTGTCCTCGAGTCTCGTGTTGTCGCGGTGTCGCGTTACCTTCGAGACACAGTTATTTACTATACGTCAGTGGATAAAGGCCGCACTTGGCGTTGTGTTGAGCGCATTGCCCACCAACCTCCCAATTCTCTCCCCTGGCCAGGTTATTTACACTAGAGAAGACTATTGGCTAGAGTATTTATTCTCAGAGATCTCTCATTTTCCAAGCTTTCGGAGCTGCGCCGAACTTTCATTGCAAGTTCTATGGAGCTGTCATAACTACGAAACTCATATCCATATAACGAATCAAATGCATTTTCCGTTATATTTAACCAAAAAATATTACATATTTTAATATCATAGTCGGAAATATGTAGGCCTACGTGTTACCTAGTCAAAAATAATGCATACATAGCATAGCAAGTGCGCATACCTAAGCATAAACAACACAGGTACGCATACGCGGACACATGCACACTTCCTTGCTGGGAAATTTTTCGTTTGTAGTTTTAAACCTTGCTGACTAAGAAATTAAAATTGATTTGTGCCAATTATTGGCAAGCAATGATTTACTTAAATAATTAAGTTGTGACTTGAGTTATATAATAATTAATAATTCAGTTATACACTTGGGTCTGGTTATCCTTCAAGTTGTGTGCTATTACGTGTCCACCAGCAAGAAAGTAATATGATTACAATCAAATAAAGAATAATATTTTCCAAATTTTCAATTTTATACTATGTACGAACGTAGTTATATTATTACTGGGTTTCAGAAATAACTAATCAACAGTTTACATGATTTTTCACCCTTCCGGTAATATATATATATATATATACAATTTCGTTCATCATAAAATACGTATTAGATTTAAATGTACGTACTAAACTACAATTTATCATACGACTACAAACGAATTGAAGCGTGCACTGATGAAACAATCAGTTAACAAACATTCCTACATAAAAATATGTTTGTTTCAACAACAGGTTGAAATGCATCTCTTTGCTCAACGAAGTCATATAACATAGTCACAGGTACTATTTGTTGCTGCAAATTGTATTTGCAGTTTAAAAAATTACGGAACAAGTCGTCTTAAGTCATCCGAAACATGGTGACGTTATGAGGCAAAAATCGTAATTTTGTTCACCCGGACTTTCCCCATTCTATAACATGAAGTGAGTATACAGGAAGATGTGTGGCTTTTACGGTGTGTGACTAGTGTTCACAGTTTTTATTCCAAACGTAAACAAACCAGTTGTTTGTGAATAGTTTTTTTTTTGAAATAATGACGCGATAACTTAGCATGTCATATCATGTATTTTTAACTCTTTATTCCTTTAGAAATAGAATATTTGCAACATTGTCAATATCAATTATTGATTTTAAAAAGAAGTGTGGTAATGATAATTGTGCCAAAATGCATTTTCAATACGGCACAGAATCATGTTATTTTTTCTACCTTGTATTTCTTTCATGTTTAGATTGTTTACAATTTGCTGTTTAAAATATTTGTATGCATCTCCACCCAATAACTGTTCAGAAAATAACAATCATCGATTTATCTGTACAAATTATTTTTGGCTTTTCTGAAGAAAAAAAAAGTTAATGTATGAAGTTGTACAAATACATCTTATTTAATCAAATATAATTGAATTTGAACACATTTGCACACCACAAAGACAATAAACATATGAGTTTATGGATACAGTTGAGTAAATTTAGATGGTCTGCTTTTACAAGCATAATTTAACAGCGCACTGAGTTTAAATTTTCTTATATAATAATGTCATATCGCAATAAATACTTTAAGAAAAAATACATATTATATTTCCACATTTTTTAAGAAGATACGCTACAGAGGTAATTAATGAGCAGCTGAACAAGTCTTGACAGCAGCAAATTTTTTTCTTGCTCTTTTTTCAATAGCGTCAATAATGTATGGAGGGTCTCGAATTTCCATGCTCCTCGTATGCCTAGGGTCCACCAGTTCTGGCAAAATGCAGTTATAATAGAATTTTGTAAGATGTGGTTCCATCTCTTGTTTACAAAAATTGTCATCCCTTTCAATTCGAAATATTGCCATCTCTTTTTCCACTGATGTCCAAACACTAAAAATGCAATATTCCCTCTCTGAAATGTGCAGCTGTCCCTGAACTTGATAAAAATATGAATGTGTTTTTTCAGTTTCAGTTCATCTCCTTCGAACTCATATATCGGATGTTCCCTTGTTTAACTGCTGCAGTAACATCTTTTTCAATTGCAGATGATGGACACTTAACTTCTGCAAGACCCTTTTCTCCAATAACACCTTCCGGAGTGGCACCCAAGAAAGGCAATTCCTTGTCAATGAAGAGTCCACTTTTTCCAACCTTATATTCCTTCTTGTTTTTCTAGTTCTATAGCCATCACCTCAAACCTTTTACCATGATAAATTGCAGGCACGTTCAAAATATCGGAGGTATAAACAATTCTGCGAACTAAGTTAACGCAGCTTGTTAATGCACGTCTACGACAGACTTTCCCGAAATTCTAAGCTGTTAGAATTTTTCTATGTGTTTCAAGCCATTTTCCGCTTCCTGCCTGGAGAATTGTGTCTCTCTCTAAATGTTGACGGTCCTCTTGTGTTAGTTGTAACCTACTGAGGAAAGCTTGAATCTGTTCCTCAAATGTTTCTGGATCCATGTCAGGCTGTTGACATTGAGGACCATAGTGGATTTTTGCTGCTTTTCTAGTATCAAACCGTTGTCTTCCTTTACATGTTCAATATATTCATCCAAATGTTGATATTTTCTTGGAGTAATGAATAAACTGTTCGGCTGAAATCATTCATAAATATATTATTTTTGAATAACTTATATCTATTAATGTACCTAAAATCATGTTATATTTCTATGTGCATAAAATATGTATATATTATTTTTTCCCTAGTTTCGAATAAAACAGGAATATTGATAGCAGTAAAAGTACTTATAGTATCTGTAGTATCTTTAATAGTTTTTTGTCCAATGTATGATGCATACTTTGAAAAGTCTTGCTACAATATAAACATTTTCAGTGCTTAAATCAGTGTTCTTATGAATGCTGTTTATGTTTTAACTGGGGATGGTGTATCACTTTTAAGTAAGGTCAGTAAAATATGCTGTCTATTGTCACTAAATGGGGATAAGATTTTTTACTGTATTCATTTTTTTGCCCTGTTTTTAGTGAAATTTCTGATAAAAACATTTATGTAGTTTGAGTAGTTGTGTAATTTTTCAATTGAAGTATATTCGTAAAGTTAAATTATAACTTAACTGTAATTTTTTAACAGGTCAATATAATTAAAAGCAATATAATTGTTATTCAGCTAACCTGATTGCTTGTCTCTGAATTGTTGATACATCTACTGTCTACAGTTGGCTCATTCCTGTCCACCAGCTCATATGGAATGTCAATGGCTCCTTCGGTGGTTGACCAGAAAGAACATCCTGCTTCCATCTCAAATAGTTTCAGAGGCGGTTGCATTTCTGTGTAAGACATGGCTGTAGAGCTGAAAGAGCCACATTACAGTAGCAATAACATTTAACTATTTATATTGATTTATTTAGATAGAAATATAGTTTCGAAAGAATGTCTAGTTTCGTGTAATATTATAACTACCCGACCGTGTGCAAATGATACGAAGGAAAAAAAGTAAACAATTTTTCAGGAAATAGTTGAAGAAAGAAAAATAGCATGTATTAAAAACACTTTGTAATTAACTTATTTTTAAAGTGGGCTAAGGGACTTACATACACTGCCCATCTTCATTGTGCAGGACATTGGTTACAGAGTAGTTATTCTCTTCATCTGATGTGTCATTTTCTCTTGAAGAAATTTCTTGTGCCGTTTTTACTCCCTGGCTGCCAAGGTGTCATCGTGAGTCTCTACCTTCCGGAACTTGATAACTACAGCTATCAAGTTTAAATTTTTTCCTGCAATGCATAAAATTTATCCTTTTTAATACCGACTTCTTTATTTTTGTGCAATAAATGACCTTACACTGAACAGACCAAAAATCTTATGTATTTTTTGGCCAAAACATATTTGTTAAATTAATAGAACTGTTTGTGTTGCCAATCTTACTTTCTCTAAAATAATAACTTAGATTTGTTTTAAATAAAATGTAAACAGTTACTCACTTTGCCGGATAGCTTTCTTCATAGTACACTACTTCATGCACTCCGGAAGTTATTTCGTTTTCAATCAGTTCTTGATGGCTGCAGTGAATTCTTGATAGGCTCTGGTTTTCCAATTCTTCATTGACATGGTTTTGTTTAGGTATAGTTTTATTCCTGTGAATAAATTGATAATTCAGTGCCAAATAAAAAATGTACACATTACACATTTTAAAGGTTAATACTACAACGTTAATACAAACACATATTATATGCTTCGACTGTGAGGAGCCAGAGTTTGTTTCCGCCCCTCCCCCTTCCCAACAGGGAGCTCAGTCTGTCCAAACTAATAACTTATGGATGCTTTACATATTATAAACATACATATTTAACCTATATATTTTAAATAAACTTTTCAATATGCGACTGTTCATCTAAGATAACTCAATATTATGGTGGGGAAGGTGTTGGAGGTGAGAGATCACAAGGTAGACTAAGTTTCGACTACGCAGGCTAATGAACGCAATCTGTATTTTGTATGACATATTACAAAACAAACTGACCTTTGACTCCAGTATGCTTTGAGATGAGTAGCTTCATTTTTCTTTCTTGTTGCATAAATATAAAGATGATTCTTCTTTATTTTCTCCAGTTTCTTTTTAACTCCATCCTTGAAAAAGAAATCGTGCATATAATAGTACTTCTCGATGCTGTTACAAAGCCAAATATCGATCTAACAAGGGGTAAAAATAACAGTCGCTCAACTTTTTCCGCCTACAGGTAACCTCCACTTGGCTCCGAGTATGCCTTACTGAGTCTTCTCGCCGCGCGATATGGTGGGCGTAGAATGGTTGAGGTTTTCTCTGGGAATAACTGCCTGAATCCTAGAATTTATTACTTCCGGGTCATTCAATGCCATTTCACACACCTGCTGACATCACCATCACCGAATTCAATGAAACTTAGGGCTTTAACAGTACAGGTTCAGGAAAGTGAATTCTCAAAGTTACAGCCCCCTGTGAATAATACTTTTTATACAGCAGGGTTGCCAATTTGTGGAAAAAGTGGAATTGTGTTAATGCCTTACTAGAGTAGTTTTAGTGAACATGGCCTAATTCACAATGTTCTAGTGTTTGATCCCAGATCCATCCCAAAATGAAACTTATGTCACTTAGACCAATAACGCACTTCATAACATATAATTTTTTCACATTTTTCAAAAAGATACTTTTCAATATTTTCAAGGTCACATGTTACATGACCATGACCTTGAAACAAATTTCTTCTAAAATTCGTAAAACTTATTTTTATCTCAAAGGACACTTTTCTAGCTTTCTATTGAGCCCTACTTCAAGGTTCTCACTCAACTACAAAGGAAGTTACAAATATTTTTATTGGACCTCGCGCAGCAAAAATTCCACTTTTTCCACAAGTTGGCAACCCTGCTGTATAAAAAGTATTATTCACAGGGGGCTTTAACTTTGCTAATGCACTTTTCTGCACACCTACTGCTAATTTGCCGAGTTTTTTTTAATTCTGAGATGGTGATGCCAAAAATTATTATTTTCTGGTTGATTTGGCATGGAATGACCCTTCCCGACCAGGCGGCCTCAGTGGTAGACACTATTCCTGCGAATACATGTGCTTATCGCGATATCCGATACCCCGACGCGCTGATAAGGCGACCGAGCAGCCGTCAGACGAACTTCCCCTCCGCTGCCTTCACAGCAGCCGCTAGCCCCACTCCTCGGCTCCAGTCGCCGGCTGAAGAATACGCCGCGCGAGGGAGACACTTCCCGGCAGAATAAATGTGCGGAAATGCTTTTCGTCGTAGAAGAATTCTGGGAGTTTTTCAGCGGTGACCTATGTATTTTTTTACACCATTTTAATCAACGATTAATACTCTATCGTTGTGTGTTTCTACTTTTTTTGTATGCATTACACACGATACATAAAACAGCTGCGTAAAACCACACATTCGGAAATATTTTTACCTATGTTACGAATTTTTAAAAGCATTATAAAAATCATAGATCGACCCATTCATCCTTTCCTTATGCACGCAAAAAAAATGACAGTGTTATCTGTAATGGGAAGCTGCAAATTATTCTTAGCAAAAGGCCCTACAATCACGTCCTGAAGACTGTCTGTATAGGCCTCTTAAGGCTTCCGAGCTATGCCGGGGAAGGAAGTCGGCCAAGACATCGCTTTTTGATTGGGTCATTAGCCAGCTGAAGACGGTGGTGTTCGGTTCCTTCCGTCACGAAGAGACAAATGCTGCAATTTATTCTAGCTTGAGATATAATTTACTTTCGCTAGTAGCTTGCTTTCATAAGAATCAACAGAATGTCAGGTTTTTATTTAGATTTTCTCTATTGAAAAACGTATAACTGTTGCAAGATACCTAGCGGAACTGATAATTTACAATTATTTAGTTACTATTAAATAAATAGCGCGTAGTAAAATTTTGCTGTCAAATAGTTTTGTCATGCATTTGGTTACTATTCTGTTGGTCCTATAAAATGAATTGTTTCTAAAAAAAAAATTACATAATAAATGGGCGTACAAAACGAGAAAAACATAGCCCCACGCTCATCCCCGTACCTCCCGAAAATTGTTGAAACCAAACATAAAGAAATTATTTTAATTTCCCAAAAAATGTTTTAGCTGCTGCTTCTGCTTAAGATAGTCCGTATTCTAAGCAGACACATCCAACATTGACCTGGGGAACATCTGACTGGAAGGCAGGTGTGGTGTGGGAGGACTTGGAGGCTGGTGTGGTGTGGTGTGGTAAGGACTTGGAGGCTGGTGTGGTGTGGTAAGGACTGGGAGGCTGGTGTGGTGTAAGGACTGGGAGGCTGGTGTGGTGTGGTAAGGACTGGAGGGCAAGTGTGGTGTGGTAAGGACTGGGAGGCTGGTGTGGTGTGGTGTGGTGTGGTAAGGACTGGAGGGCAAGTGTGGTGTGGTAAGGACTGGGAGGCTGGTGTGGTGTGGTGTGGTGTGGTAAGGACTGGAGGGCAAGTGTGGTGTGGTAAGGACTGGAGGGCCGCCACAGGGCCTACCTGGTTCCTGTTTTTTATCGTTTCCCCTTAGATCACTCCAGAGGCATGCTGTGATACTTCCCAATTGTAGGTCATGGCCGATGGCTTTCCCAGTATCACCTAGTTATTTCGTTGCTGTCTCCATCCAGTAACCTTTTTTTTTTTTCACACACTACGTCTTTTGAAAGCTCGCGAGATATCCAAGCGGTGTCTGTTTACGAAAGATTATTTAAGAATAAACTGAAGGCGGATGAGTAGTTAGTTCTGTTTCCGTAATTCATTTTTCAAAACTATATTTTTAGGTGAGTGAAAACGGCAAAAATGCGTTTTTTCATGTTAAAGTTTTGACATGGAATTACCGGTGAGAATATTGACACCATTGAAGGGAAGTGCATTCATCCTTTAACTTAACGTCCCCTCCATATGGTTACCGCTCAGATCTCATAGTTTTCCTATGCACGACGGTAGACTGCGCGCTTGAAGCACCAGCGAGCGTCGCACTTATCATCCACCCCCCCCCCCCCCTCACCAATACAGATACGCCACTGACTATGAAATGATCCGGCGTGAGAGACACGAGCCTTAAATATATCTAAGAACTGCGCGTGTCGTCGGTGGAGGGTGGTATCTGGGGGGGAGGGGGAGGAGGAGCAGCCTTCTTTGCACAGACGAGAGAGCCAAACGCCCGATCGTGCATCTTCGGTTTTTTTTTTTTGTTCATTGTAAAAGGTTAGGTTAGCTACATTATAAATACTTTAAAACATTGTGGACGGCTGATTTGGTTAGGAAAGCTACATTAAAGATACTGTGAAATCATGTAAACGGTTTCCTAGTCCTGGATAGCTACATATTAAAAATGTTATTTGCTAAGCAACCATAAAATGATTTTACAGCATTTTTAATGTAGCTAACCTATCCTAATCGACCGCAAAATTTAATGCCACACCGGTTTATTCAATGAGATAGAACGGGGAAAAAAAAAGCGAGCATGAACTTCGGGTGTGGCTCTCTCGTCTGTGAATTGAAGGCTTCCCGTCTCTGGGCGAGGAATGAGATGCTAATCGGCAGTATCGACGGGCGGCGCGCATGAATATCGAAGGGCCGGGGGTACTACTTCCTGCGCGCCGCGTGGCGCGGAGACAAAAGCCGCCCGTGGAGCACGTGACGCGCAGGCGGGAGTCGCCCAGCGCTCTGCGCATTGCGCCCTGCGCCCTGGTGGACACTCGGGAGAACGCTATACCTTACCTTGGGATAGTACATACAAGTTTCAAGCCTGGGGCAGGAGGTCTACATGGATGGAGTGTGGGGCTGACAGACCTGTCGTTCCGGCCTGCCTGGAGAATGCCTGAGATGGGGCGTGGAAGCAGCGACGGGATGAACTGGTGGGGGGGGGGGGGGAAACAGGAGCACCCAGAGAAAACCCACAGGCCACGGTAACGTCCGCCACGTCTCCCAATTGCGAAAAAAATTCCTTTCTTGACCGCGCCGTGAATCCAACTCGGATGACTTTGTGAGAAGCACTGGGAGGCGAGTGTTCTGACCAATAAACACCGCGCCTCGATTTAAGACATCAAGTATTTTATTCAATTTATTTTCATCTTCTTTAAAACCTCATCGTTAACATTTTTTAATATAAGCATAATTTTTAATAATTTTTATCACGTGTTGCGCCAGTTAAAACTTGGGCAAAACGATGAAAACATGACGTGATGAAGGTGATCGGGGTGCTTAGCCGCAAGGGATCTCATTCAGTGACATCAATTTTCGTGAAATATGCGTGGATTTGTGTGTGTGTTGTGTGTGTTGTGCTACAAGTTACAGAAGAATAAAAAAAAAAACATTGATATGATTTTCTTCAGTCTGCCCTCGTTATATCGGCTAGATAAAATTTTACACAACCCTATAAATAAATTACAGGGTTGGCACTGCGCTGAAAGTAAACTGTTCTGTGCTTGCTGGGAATTGTTTTTAACTATATCGACACCACCATATATTTTGTTGTTGTCAGTTTAATCATTTTGTATCTTCAACTAAACAATAACTTGTTGTCACTATTAAGCCTCTTATTGGATATTACATACTTTTTTTTTTTTGCTGCCAACACAAAATATATAATGGGGTCTATATTTATTAAAATATAATGTGATGGAAACAGAAGTAAAACAATTCGATGTGAACTATTATAGTTTCTTATGCATCCAAAACTAGAATAATTTTATATTTATCACTTATTAAAATATACAGTTAATTTATGGACCGTTCTCAGCAATTAAAATTTTTGAGTTGTTTACCAAACCTACATTTTATATATCTTTGTAGGGTGTATATTACTTGGCGATTATTTCCCGTGATCTCGTCAAACAGAAACTGGTTCTCCTGTAATCGACGTACGTAAGACCACAGATGGTAAAAGGGCGATCATACGGGTAGTCAAATGGGTAGCAACTAAGTAATAAATGAATGCTATCCAGTTTACAGGCGTAATCGCCCCTTTTGAACCTTAAGTAATCGAGTGAATCCAGTCAATATTTCCGTAACAGCTTGGAGTTGCGTTCCCGAATGGGTAGATGATACTTTGGGGCGACTGAAATGCTGTCCCTTGAAGGGAAGTCCTTCAGGATTTTTCTGGCAATGGTTTGTTTGTACAGCGACTGGAAGGGCAGCCGATCCAATTTATGAAAAATTGTTTCTTTAAGTGTTTAAATAATCCTGAAAACTTGCCCCTTGGAAGGGAAGCCCATCAGGATTCTTCTGGCTTTAGTGTTTTTGAAAGGTTGTCTGAATTGTTGCCCCTTGGAAGGGCAGACCATCAGGATTTTTCTGACAGTGGTGTTTTTGAAAGGTTGTCTGAATGTGGGCCCTTGGAAGGGCAGCCCTTCAGGATTTTTCTGACAGTGGTTAGTTTGTAAAGTGACCTAACCTAACCACTGTCAGAAAAATCCTGAAGGGCTGCCCTTCCAAGGGGCAACAATTCAGCTCCCCCGATACTTTGACTTATTGGTCGCGTTAGTCTGGTAAGGTTTGCAGGTTATGGAAAGCGCCTGTCTGCTCCGAGGACAGCCTATCTCGTCGGGCGAGCAGTGAAGCCCCAGGGCAGCTCTGGCAGAGACACGGAGCCTATAATCACGTGACATGCTTCCCTCCTCTCGCCGCGAGGCGTGTTTCCTGACGATTTCGACACGCCACTTGTGATGCAGACTGCACTCCATCTATCTGCTATGCAAATGAAAGTGACGTGTGTAAGAGCACGTGCAAGTAAATTGAGAGTTTACACGGTAAAAAAAAAACATGTATGCTTGACAAAAAAAAAAAAAGAACTCTTTAGAAACTCGCTGCCTAAAATATTTTGTAGATTCCACTTAAAAGTGAAGTATTACAGGCCTGTTTTTTCCCAACACACATGCGTGGAATACAGCATTCATTCAATATGGCCATGTTCTACTTCTAAATATCATAATAACCTGAACCAGTGATACTGAATAAATACCACCCATTAAAGCAGTTTCATAATGACTGAAATGCTACTGGCTACGTCGTGATATGGTTTGCATTTATATCACAAAAACTCATTTTATGTTGCTTGGCTGTCAAAATCCTCACAAATTTGAGAATTTGAAATTCCGGGAAAAAATTAAATAATTTCTGATGAAATTCTAACAATTTCTTGAAGTAGCTATAAACATTTCAGTTAAACCTAAAAAGTTATAGTCCTGGTTTCCAGTTTGTTCTCTTAATTTTTACAGTCCAAAAACGTTAGAATTATAAATTCAGCAGCTAATCGTGCAAAACCTATGCGATGTATATATTTTTCATTTAGTGAAAGTTAAACCATTTAAAAATTCTACAAGTTTGTCTCCTGATAACTGTAAATATAAAATCATGACCTGACACGAATCAAAGGGAAAATTTTAATATTAAACTATAACAAAAAAAATTTTTTTTGTCGTGGTTGAAATCAACATGGCGTCCGTCCATATTGTCCCCTGAACGCCGGTTGGAACTTCTACCATCTTCTACCGTGACGTTAAAGCTGGTGGACGGTGGTAGCTGTGTTTTATAATTTGTTCATTTAGATTTTACATTGCTTTTAGAGTTTACATTTCTGTTGGTGAATTTTATGTTACACACGAGGAGAGTTTTTACAAAAATCATCGTGTCACACCATTTTTGTAAATAATGTCAATAATAAAATTATAATGTGTTACTAAAATTAATTAATGGAAAATTACGTAACTAATGAACGTGTATAATTACTTGTTTTCTGATGTAACGGATTACCTATATATAAAAAAAGTAACGCGTTACTTGTAACACCCAGGCCTGTTAGGATGCTATTATTTTTCGAAATTTCTGTACTTCGCGTTTAGCTGGTAGGTATTCCATACACCAAAAAAACATTTGGACACCCTGGAGACAGGGTGTCCACAGTTAGTACTTTCGTACTAGATCTAGTACTTTTATAATTATTTTAGTGGTCTAGTACATTTACGCTCAGATCTAGTACTTTTTTCTTTAATATAATAATATTACAGTAACTGCAATATGTTTTATTATTAAGCGTAATTATTTTTAAAAACTAAATAATGTATGTGTGTGTGGTGTGATATTTAAGTTCGAGCATTGCAATGTGATAATAACTTCCTAAATTGTTAAAACCATAAATTATAATTTAGTGCTTTTTTCTCGCCTAAGTTGGTACGAAATATTTTTTCCTTGTGGACACCCTGCCTGGAGCGTCAGACCTTACTGTGTGTGAGAGAGAGGCAGGCCGTATGCAGCAGTCTTTGACCATTCCAGGCGACGACACGGTGGTCACTGGCTCCCGTTTATTTTTCAAAAAATAACATTTCATTAGGCGTTCGGTGTTACTCGTGAGAGGTATCAGTTTTGCGTACTAACGCGAACAAATTAGAATGGGAAGCACTGTATCCATTCGAAAATGCACCCAACAATATATCTATTTTTTTAATGACTTATCTTTCCATCTTTCCCCCGTGTGTAGTTGAAACTTCAAAAATGAAGTGAACTACTCCCGTAATCTAAAAAGAAATGCTGACTTCCAAATCTTGAGTTACAAGTCAACTGTCGTTATGTCGGAATGTTTTACATTTCACACTTCCAAAGTGTATCCTTTCAACTGTAAATTTGTATTCAGTCCCAATTGCTATTGTTTTCCAGATTAAAGATTTTTAAGCTGTGCTGTTGACAGTTAATGTGTCCATCATTATCTTCTCGGACGTGACCAAGATAAACTGTCTCCCAACTGCGATTGCCTTTATCGCTAGTGTTTTTTGAATTTTATCATGCCTAGTCTATTTTGATTTCTGTTTTCCCCCATATAACTTGTTATGTTGTTGTTGTTTTTGTTGTTGATGTTGTTGTTGCATCATCGGAGTACTCTTCATGATGATATTCAATAATTGACAAGCGCGTGATGTGCATAGAGTTAACACATATATTGACAGTATAATCACAGTTGTCACTCCATATTATTAATTTAATATTACTCCAGTGACTTCATAAGGGGAAACTATTTGTAACAGCCAGTCACTAATTAATTTAGGCATTCCACGAAATTATGTACTATTCTTAATGCTTTAACAAAATCAAATTTTGAAAACTAAACGCTAGAAAATGGTTTATTTGTTTATTATCGTATTTATTTTTCGCAAAGTTAAGGCGATACACCTATTCTTAAACGTAACCACAATTTTTGTTATTACATCATTCATTGAAGTTAAAAAAATAAGCTTAACATAAACATAATAAAATATATTATAAGATATAAAGCAGAATTGAGCTCTAACTATATGTTTATAGATAAGAGGTAACCATTACAAAATTTTACCAGAAAACCTAATTTACAGGTAACTAAAAGTTAAACATAGGCATACAACGGCTGGAAAGTAATTAACACATAAAAAAATAAGCGTCGCTAAAACAAGTCACTCATTCACACATAGGTTCAAGCAGTAGGTAAGCCGATAAGTGATCATGGTAAGTAGGTGTTCCAAAGATTTTTTTTTCAGCCTGTGTTTGAAATCAGCTAGGTTTATTTTTGATGGCCTAAAAACTTTTGAGACCAAGATGGCGTCTCTCGCCACTCGCTACGCACTCACAAAGCAAGGAAGATAGATTCGCAACTCGGTGCTTTAACTAACGCTCTTATTTTCTTTGGAAAACAGGGAACTGTGTGGTATTTATCGGCAACCTAACAACCTAAAAGTCGTTAATTTTTCTAAAGAAAAACGTTGGCTATCTTATATATATATATATACATACATATATACATAGGTCGTTCGTTGCTGGGAATATTCACCATAAATGTTTCAGATTATCTATTTTCCATTGTGGAACAACCAAAGCTCTATGTTAAAGTTCTCCATTTGTATCAAAACTTAAATGCATAGCCGCAAAGAAAGTATGAGTGTTGAAAATCATAACTTCAGTTTCAGTTGCTAAAATTACTCACGTGCTCACGTCTGCACTGGTGCACAAGGCAGCCATGCTTATTTCATTGCTACCTAGATTCAAAATTGTCAAAAAAAAAAAAATTCCAAAGTATATGTTTTTTGCAATTATATCAAATAAGCCACTCCGTTAATTCACCATTCCATAAATTCTGAACTAATAAAGTCCGTAAAGTTACTTTTTTTTAAAAAAAATTGAAGTAATTGTGTTTAAGAAATTTCTATGTTTATTTAAATTTAAAACTTAATTTTTTATGAAGTAGCTTGGCTTCTGGGTTGTAGCCGTGTCCTTGGCGCGAATAATTCACCGACGTTTCGGTCGACATTGCAGTCGCCATCATCAGGGAACAGTTACCTACTGAAGTTTACCAGTTGGTAACTGGTAAGAATCTCAGTAGGTAACTGCTCCCTTGATGATGGCGGCTGCAATGTGCGACCGAAACGACATCGGTGAATTATTCGCGCCAAGGACACGGCTACAACCCAGAAGCCAAGCTACTTCAGACAATGACCGTGAAAGCCTGCGAACATTCTTAATTTTTTATGTGGGGCCTTTTTTTTTAAGTGGCTATATTCCGCCAGAGATTAGAGAAAGTTACAGATGGAGCATAAGCTCTGAGCACTGTGGCCAGTTTGTTCACGTAAGAAGATGGCGGCCATTTGTTTATATAGTATATAGAAATGTAGTGTACTACATACTCTTGTACACTTATCATTTTTCTCGAGTCAACAGTCTTTATTTGTTTAATATTTATGCACTTTTCCACCACCATACATACATCACTTATGAGAAAATGCGATTTTCTTCATGTCACAATATGGCGGCGACATGCTTCCCCCTTACATCCCCTGGCTTCAGCAGAGATACCTGCAAACTATGTTTATGGTCCATCTGTAACTCTTTCTAATATCTGTATTCCGCCTGCGCTGTTGCGCCCCGCTGTAAGCTCTTCTCCGTTAGCCGGAAGACGGGTTGCAGCTCACGTCCGCTGCTTCCGGTCGACGTGCTGGATGTACAGTGGAGCTGCGCGTGGCGCGTGGACACGCGCATCACGCGCACCACGCGCATCACGCGCACCACGCGCACCACGCGCACCGAGTGTCGTCCGGGCAAGTTTCCAAGCCCGCTCAGAAAATTAGACGTACAAATAAAATTCGTTTATTCAGTTGTTTTTTTTTTTTTGAGGTGATAACGTCTTACAAATCGATGAACGCCGGCTGCACGCACGAAAAATTGTCACGTTCCGCCTGAGCCGAGAGTGCAAAGAACCGGCCAACCACAGTGCGAGAAATAAATTCTATAATATCAAACAGGTTAATACGGGCTTCTTAACTAGTTGTTCGTGATTATATTTGAACAAATAATTTAAATTAAATTTTGCAAATACTGTAAATAATATTTGAAAATTAAAAAAAGTATGCAATTTCTTCATCAATGTTTTCTTATAACGTTATCACGTAAAATTATCGTCCGTAAACCGACTTTACAGACAACCCCCTCCTTTTTTTTTTGTTGATGTTTTTGACGTGTGCGTCTCAAGCTGCAGCGAGTACCGGATGACTCGGAAAATAAACAATGATGCGGGCGAACGTACGACCCCAGGTTTTGTATCTGACGCAAAGCGTAATTCATACGATAGTGAGGTTCGCATGTTACATCTCCTTTTGTTGCGCAGAAAGGTTTAAAGAAAAATCATTGCATGTGTGTATTTGTATAGAAAGATAAGCATGGTTTATAATACAACCATTTGCTTGTATATATATTAAAAAAACATTGCGATATTTGACTTCAATGTGATTTTGATATTATTCATCCACCATTTCAGTTTAATCAAGAAAGAGTTTATTATTAATCGTACTTCTTCTTAATTCACTAAATTAAGCTATATAACATATACGCTTGTGAAAAAAAAAAAAGATTAATGTTTTAAATCAAAACAAAGCATGAGCTGATTCTTTATTTTTTATCGCTGATTAAATTTTAATGAAGCGAAAATGAACAATCACACAGCGTCGTACTCCGTAGGCTGTACTTTCAAGGTTTTTTTTTTTTTCCAGACCTAAGAAGTTTTATTTCCGGGTGGTTTGTTTTCTTACAGACAAATATTCTTTTGGGCATTTTTTTGTTGTAGTTGGAAGCGGGGCCATCGCCGAAGAGAAACTCCGAAAAAAATGATAGGGTCTCGCCGGTGAAAGCTGTCACAAGCATCTCGCCGCGCGGCTAGGGACAGAGTAGTTATCGTGGTAGTCCGGAACATACGTAAGTTTTGAAGGTGTCAAGCCGGTCTTTACGTAACCGAGCGACGTATGATCTCTCTTTATAATCGATCAGCCTTCTCGTCGAAGAAGGGTCGTGGGTGGCCGATGCTGTGAGAGTGCGTGGTTCGATCTCAACCCCCACCGCCCCCTTTTCTCCTTTTGTGACTCGGCCTGTGGTTCGCGAGAAGCCTAAGATGTACATCAAGTTCTGTCCCTGCCCGAACACGCCCGAATATTCACCTTCGGCCAGCCTCGGGATTTGTTTTATTTTTGCGCAGGAAAATTGAATTCAAATATTGAAAGTGGTCGGTTAGGTTTGCTACATTAAAACACTTTAAAACACTATGGACGGTTAGTTAGGTTAATATAGCTACATTAAAATAAACAGAGAAATATAAATATATATATAAATAAACCCGAGGTTGGCCGAAGGTGAATATTCGGGCGTGTTCGGGCAGGGACAGAGCTTGTTCCCGTGGTTCGCAGTTTCTCGTGTGTCGGAGCACAGCTAACCTAGTTCAAGTGAGAATATTTCTGCTACCTGATTGTGAAGGTCACGCTCGCAGTAGTTTATTCACAGATGGAATCTATGAGCGGCACGTCCACGCCAGAAGGTTCACGCGCACACACCGGCGCGTTTATAAATCACGCCACTTCCTGCAGTACAGCTCTTCCTTTCGAGTGGTGGCGGGATTAAGTTTCCCGCCCCGGAAGGTTTATTTTAGAATCTGCGATACATGCCTGCCGAGGATTACCGACACCTTAAAAAAAATTGGTTGTCTGTAAAGTCGGTTTACGGACGATAGTTTAACGTGACAACGTCATAACAAAACATTGATGAAATGATTGCATACTTTATGAATAAAATTGAATCACTTTTATTTTAATAATAAAATAATAAATACTTGAAATTATACGAGTAATCATATTTTTAAAATGCAAGAATAATTAGCCTTTATTGCAAAATTGTTGTTGTATTAAGCAATGAAAATAACATTAACTTTCCACTTCACTTTATTAACAGTCGAGTGGAAGAGAGATAGATGCGGCGCAAGCGTACAATGAGCGTAACGATACACAGCGTAACGGAACAATGTGCGCAACGGGACACTTTTTTGTGCGTGCAGCCGGCGTTCATCGATTTATTAGACGTTGTCACGTCAAAAAAGTGTTGGTTAGAAATCGTTACTTTGTTGCTCATAAAGGATAGTAATAACCCATATGTTTTTTTTTTGTTTTTTGTTTTTACGGCATTTATTTCGCTGTAGCAGCAACGCGGACGATGAACTTGTTTAATCCAGATCCATTTCTCCGCTGGCAGTTGTGAGCGCGGCGGAGTGGCTCGAGGCAATCCTTGCGCGCTATCGCCGTGTAGCGCTGCCGTGAAGGTGCCTGGATAAGTCTGATACTGTTGTTTAATAGTTTCAAACAACCTTAGAGGTGAGAAAGAAAGAACTGTTTAACACACGAGTTAAAGTATTTAAGTTAACAAACATAGATGCACCCAACAATATAAAATTGTGGCTCAGGAGGGGCTATCAGTTATCACCCCCCCCCCCTTCCCTCCCCCGCAACTGGTCGAAGTGTAGTGTGGAAGTGCTCGCAGCTCGGAGCTGGCTGCTGGGGCATGTGTCGTTTTGCCTAATTTTAGGCAAAACGCCGTTGGCCAAATAGGAGTTAGGCAAAACGCCGTTAGGCGAAATGACTAGGCAAATCGCCTGTCACTCGGCTGCTGTGGTACCACGCACGCCAACTAGCCGCAGGGCCGGCGACTGTGAGAACCGGCGGGGCAGCTCGCTTCCTCCCTCGCCGGAAGTGCCGTCTCGCGCCGCCGAGCACCCTTCCCCCTCCCCGTGTAGCCCCCGGCGAGTCACGTGACTACCGGCTGTGACTCACCTGCCTGCCTAATAGCCCCCGCTGAACAAACTATAGCACTTCTCCCCACCGCCATTTCCAGTGTGCTCTGTTGCCACACCTACACCACAGCGCCGAAATACCACAACGCCGAACGTACAATAACGCCGAATGCCAAATTGACTACAACGCCGACATCTAGAAAACTGATGTGTACCACAACGCCGAATTACCACAACGCCGAAATACATTAACGCCGAAAATGTCATTGCAGGACTGCCACAAAGGTTAGGTTAGGTTAGCCTAGGTTAGGTTAGGTTGTGGTATTTCGGCGTTAAGATACATTTAAGAAACACACACAAATCCATTCAGTTGTTCTTCATTTTCCTCCTGTGGGCACCCCTCCCCGCAGCAACATTTTTCGGCGTTACTGTATTTTGGCGTTGTGGTCCACAGCAGTTTTCTAGCTGTCGGCGTTGTGGTCAATTTGGTATTCGGTGTTATTGTACGTTCGGCGTTGTGGTAACGACCCGTTCTGTGTGCTCTGTTGCCACACATACACCACAGCGCACAAACGTTTTGGACAAAACTTTTTGTAACGCAGTGAAAAATTGTTTAAATGTGTCTGAAACATCGTATTTCGTGAAGTAAAATTTGGAATGAGAATTTGGGAAAGACACCATCTAGGTTTCAACAGGTTTTTTTTTTTTCATCACACGTTTTGTTTTATATCATTTAGTGTTTGTAGTTTCCGCTATTTTCAGCGTAACAAATAATTAATTGCTTGTTATTAATAGTTACCGACTGCTAAAAATAGTATCTCCTGTGAAATAATAATTGGTTTAGCATTGAATTATTTTTGTCAAAATGACTACAACTGTAACAGTACTGTCTGTATACCCTATATTATGGTCTCAGGAAAAAACAATAAGTAGTTAAATAAAAATATCAAATCTTATTATAATGTTAAAAAGCCGAGTAATATCAGGCCACCGAGTACACACATCATTCAATTTAATACCCTGCTTTGCGTTGCTGTGGAATAAAAGGAAAAGCCCTCAAATTGTTTTTTTTTGTTTTTTTTTACCACTAATCGTGTGTCATTGCATAACTTTGGCTGATTGATTTTTCGGAGTAATACAAATGGCACTCCACAATTTTCAATTTCAGAATGTTTGACGGTAATCCGGTAACATCAAATGAAATACGAAATGCCATAAAATTCACTAATTCACTTTGGTGTATCACGGAGTCAATGGATTTGTACGTATGTCAAGTGTTTCACCTGCAATCCTGTTTAGAATGATGATGTTCATATCGTATACGTCGACATTTTTAGCCGCTAGAATGGCTCTTATGCTCTTTAAAAAAAAAAGTCACTAATCTGAAAACCAGTCTTTTTAACCATTTTTAACTCTTTTAATGATGCTGTTTTGAAAAACTTAATCCGGAAAAAAATTACCTATCCGCCCTCAGCTAATTACTAAATGCTTTTCCGTAAACGGACCCCGCTCGGATATCTTGAGTAGTTTTGAAATAGCGTTGTTTTCCCCGGAGCTGTGCGCACCGTGTGTGTGTGTGTGTGTGCGTGTGTGCGTGCGTGCGTGCGTGCGTGTGTGCGTGTGTGCGTGCGTGCGTGCGTGCGTGCGTGTGTGCGTGTGTGTGTGTGTGTGTGTGGGGAGGGTCCGGGGGGGGGGGGGGGTGTCCGGGCAGACGGGGGCGGACGGGAGCTGACCAGTGGGCAGCTAGTGTGGAGTGTGGTGGACGCGGGTGAGAGGGGAAGCCTTCATTTCACAGACGAGAGAGCCACACCCGAAGTTCCCCGAAGTTCATGCTCGCTTTTTTTTTCCGTTCTATCTCATTGTATAAACCGGTGAGGCATTAAATTTTGCTGTCGATTAGGATAGGTTAGCTACATTATAAATATTTTAAAACATTGTGGATGGTTGGTTATATTAGGTAAGTATAGCGACGTTGAAAATACAGTAAAATCATTTTATGGTTGCTTATCAAATAACCTTTTTAATATGTAGCTATCCAGCGCTAGGAAACCGTTTTAAATTATTTCACAGTATCTTTTAATGTAGCTATCCTAACCAAAATCAACCGTCCACAATGTTTTAAAGTATTTATAATGTAGCTAACCTAACTTTTTACAATGAACAAAAAAATAACCGAAGATGCACGATCGGGCGTTTGGCTCTCTCGTCTGTGAACTGAAGGCTTCCCCGCTGAAGAGAGCCGCCGAGACCTAATGCGCGGGCGACCTCGTGGGGAAGGAATGGGGGGGGGGGGGGGGAGACCGCGGCGGGCGTGGTTGGGAAAGGAACCGCGCGCGGTTGCAGATGGGGGACCGCCTGGGAGGATGCTGTTGCGTCGGCCGGCCGACTCGAACAAACTAACGGCAGACTGTAAAGTGCGCGGAAGTGGAGCAAGAGACTGCAGATAGGTGCAGCTGTTTGTTTGTTTGTTTGTTTGTGTGGTCACGAGAGAGCAAGTCCGGGTCCGCTGACGTAACAAGTACCTACCTTTCGTGTTTTTTCCCGCGCGGTGCCGATGTTTGCAATTTAGAAGAGTCTAGCGACAGCAACTACCTTCCTGCAACTGCGGCACCGCTTACGCTCGTTCCGGGGCCGGCTGCCGCATCGCTCACGCTCGTTCCGGGGCCGGCGGCACGATCTTATATGTCATCTGAAACTTCTATTAGTCAAATATGGCCTCGTGGCTGAGCGCTTAGCGGCGCTATCATCTAATCGTAAGGTTGCCGGTTCGAATTCCGGTAGGTGCGAATTTTTTTTGTACTTGTAAAAATAAATACGAGCACGTATAATTTCAAAAGTAATAAATATATTTGAATAATGAATGCAAATAAAAGTAAATTTATTAATTAAATTGTAATTTTCAGATAAGGACATGATAACTAATGGTCAATTAGGTTAGGTTAGCTACATTATAAATACTTTAAAACTTTGTGGACGGTTGATTTGGTTAGGATAGTTACATTAAAGATACTTGGAAATCAAACATCCAGGGGGTAGGCGCTCCCGATCGGCCAACTTCGGAGAGGATCGGCATTTGCTGCCAGTTGCAGGACGGTAGCATTGCTGTCGCTAGACTCTTGTTGCAATTTCGGGTGCTGGGAAGACTTGATAGAACAGGCCTATTGGACCCCACGCCAGTTACAAACGCTCTATCATTGTTCATAGAAACGTTGCAGAAGTTCAAATTGCACAATATGTATTAATGCCTAGTCTCGGCAAAAATTGTTCCTTACACATTGTAGATCCTTACTAAAGAAATATTGTTCGAAATTCAAACACCTAAAGATGTGAAAAGAGAGTAGTTTTTTTTTAACAGGAAAATATATATCTAAAGGTAAGCAAATGGACGGTAAGAAAATGAACACAAATAGCACACAGAAAGTTTGACCCAGTATATATGTTTATTTTCAAACATTTATTCCCAAAAGGATGTAAAGGGGATGAATTGTGGTATAATTTCTAATAAATCATGCCTACAAACGCTAATCAAGTATGAATGACAAAATTTAGCGCGCAAAACATACCTACATAAACTTTAAAATAGTTATTTTCCATTTTCGGAAAGTTAATTCTAAGTGCATATGTTTCAGTGCAAGTTTATATGCAGTGTTCTAGGGAATTTTTTTGAAAGGTGTAAAAAAATCAGTGCCTAAACATTATGTGCTTACCTTTTTATGCCATATGTTATCAATATTATCATTTTAAATTGTATTTTGTTGTATATAAACGTCTTAGTCTTATTCCAAAATGCTAAGTTTAATCAATTATTGGCAACTTCCGCCCCCTTATCCACTTGTGAAAATTCCCATGTTCGAAAAAAAAAGGGGGGGGGGGGGGTAATCTGGACACTCAACCACCGTCCCCCCTACCCGCCCATAATTCCCTAAATAAGTGTTGTGCAGTGTGAAGCCCTGCCCTTTTCTTTACTATCAGCATTTTGATTTAAATAGTTTTAACTGCTTAGGCAAAAAGTAGAAATTGATGTCAGATAAGAAATAGAGGGGCGGGGATTTGGGGGGTGTTTCGACATCTGATTGTGTTAACTTTGAACTTGAATCCACAAGAATTGTCATGCTGTGGTAGCAAAACATTCAAAAACTTGTTAAAACACTGCTATAAATTCACTCTTATTTCTTCTACGTGTGTTCCTGCGCCATAAACAGATATCGGAAGTTTAAAAAAGGCAATAGATTTGACGTGACAACGTCTAATAAATCGATGAACTCCGGCTGCACGCACGAAAAAGGAAGGCTCATTCACTCATTGTCCCGTTACGCATATTGTCCCGTTACGCTCGTACGCTTGCGCCGCAACTATCTCTCTTCCACTCGATTGGAACAACCATCGAATTGACTTTTTCGAGGCACATTAAACTTGAAACACTCCCATTCGTTTCCTACTTTTCCTATCATCGTCCTATCCTTAAAAGAATAACACAGATTGGAAGAAGTTAAATAGCAAACATGTATAAACGTTATAGTTAAAATAATCTGTTCGTTAAAGTAATAAACATTTTTGAATTAATGAGTGCAAATAAAAGTAAATTTATCAATTAAATTGTAGATTTCATTTCACTCGTTCTTTGTATCCATACAAAATAGTGACAATTCAATAAAAATGATTCAATTTTATTCATAAAAGTATGCAATCATTTCATCAATGTTTTGTTATGACATTGACGCGTTAAACTATCGTCCGTAAACCGACTTTACAGACAACCAATTTTTTTTTTTTACGAAGATCCATTTATCGGAAATAACGAGTAGCTCTTCGTTTATTTGAGGTGAATTCTTGGTCGAGAAAAGTCTGTGAATCTACTGTGGTTTCCGAGAGTGTAGCACCTCCTCGTGGAGAGCAGAGAAAGCCTGTCTGGTCTCCCCTGGGAATCTGCCCCCGCGAGGAGACCTCATGTACCCGCGCGACACGCAGGGGTATCGCTTTCCCCGCCGACACCCGATAGTCGAACTGCGGTCCGAGGTCGCTGCGATGGGGTGGACCCCGTTTCCCTTTTCTACCGGGCGATCTTCTGTGGTCTTGCTCTGGCCGGTTGACATCGTTGGTCCAGTGAAACAGTTGACACTTCTTCACCATCTGATGTTTAAAATGGATTTATGTTTCTCGATACACGCCAGAATTTTTAAACTCGGAGAGCTGTTGGAAGGCAGGACCTCCCATGCCCGTCACCAAGACGTCTTCCTCCGACGGCTACTGAGAGTGCCCCGACTCCTCGTAGCTTCAATCACCCATTCCGAAGCCTTATTTCCATATCTCGTTGGTGATGCCAGCTGTCGACAGTAGAAAAGGGAATGCCGAATGCCTGATCACAGGGCCGGATTTAGGGGAGGGCAACCGGGGCGAAAGCCCCGGGGCCTCCACAAACGGAGGGCCCCCACAAATCCTTTGATATTCTTTTTTCTCTGTTTTACCTTTACCTGCAGTACATTGTACATATATTATTGTTAAATATTAACAGAAATATTCATTAATACTAAAATTTAATTTCATATAATTCTTGTCTCCGATTATATTTATGTATGTATTTTAAATGCTAAGAGAATCTACTTGATTTCACAATAAATTATTTATTGGAAAACACGACTGAAAAAAAAATTGTTCATTTTATTTGTAAAATAATTTGCTGCCAGGGGGCCTCCGCTCCTCTGTTGCCCCGAGGCCTCCAGACATCTAAATCCGGCCCTGCCTGATCAGGGTTGCGTTGCACGGAGCGAGGTGGCGCTGTGGTTGAGACACGGGTCTCTGGAGACGTCCGTGCGGCGCGGTGTTGCTTGATCCGCGTGCGTCGTCCACCCTCTTCTCCGGCGTCTGGCAGTTGGGGTCCGGAACCCCGGGGAATTCCCGGTCCCGAAGGTACCTCTGCAACTCCCGGTACTTTTGACGTGACAACGTCTAATAAATCGATGAACGCCGGCTGCACGCACGAAAAAGTGTCCCGTTACGCACATTGTCCCGTTACGCACATTGTCCCGTTACGCTCATTGTACGCTTGCGCCGCATCTATCTCTCTTCCACTCGATTGGAACAACCATCGATTTGACTCTTTTCTAGGCACATTAAACTTGAAACACTCCCATTCGTTTCCTACTTTTCCTATCATCGTCCTATCCTTAACAGAATAACACAGATTGGAAGAAGTTAAATAGCAAACATGTATAAAAAGTTATAGTTAAAATAATTTCTTCGTTAAAGTAATAAACATATTAATTTGAATTAATTAGTGCAAATAAAAGTAAATTTATCAATTAAATTGTAGATTTCATTTCACTCTTTCTTAGTATCCATACAAAATAGTGATAATTCAATAAAAATGGTTCAATTTTATTCATAAAAGTATGCAATCATTATATCAATGTTTTGTTATGACGTCACGTTAAACTATCGTCTGTAAACCGACTTTACAGACAACCAATTTTTTTTTGTCTGCGATTCCCTGTTTCTTATATCTCTCGAAAGCTGTGGCACCACTGAAGATAAATCTAGTTTGTAGTTTCAGTCTTGTTCACTTTGATATCTCAGCAATATATTATTTATGCCTTTGTCTTACTCTTATAGGTTTAATCAATCAAACTTTGCCCCACTTTCCGTTTATAGCTTACGGTGATATAAGACGCTTTGCGCTATATGCACGCCCAATAACTGACACAAGGAGTTGGGAACGGTTCAAGTCACACCGGAAACAAGCTGTGTTCAGTAATCTTCACGTAATTGCTACTTAGTTGGAGATGGCATGTTCCTGATATTTGGTATTTGAAACATTATTGAACCAGCGAGATCTCCTAATTGGTCACTGTTATGAATGTGTGTTAATTGTTGACGTTAATACGTCTTTAAAATTGCTTCCATAGTGGAGGCAATAAAAAAAACGAATGATAAAAAATCGGGGGATACAGTTTGGTGTTGCAGCTACATATCTATCATCACTGGATAGCTAAAGGATCAAATCATTCGTTACGCTAAGTGAAGACTGTGATGGAGGGGGAAGCGCCGCAATTTTGAGGTCATTTTGACTCTGAGAAGCTACGACGTTCGTTTGAGTTTCAATCGTCAGTTATCGTCAAAATCTATCGATTGCATATAGAAAACATTGGTGTAAAATAGTTACAGTGAATATATACATGGTGTTAAAATAAAATAAAAATATATAATCAAAAATATATAATGTTGGCCTATACACGTCAAAAAGCCAAATCGAAATATAGAGATCGTATACGGTTGGAAAGGGCTTCCCAAAATCAATCGAATGATACCAATACAACATATGACCTAGTGAAGCAGTGCGTTTCAACGTACAACACACGGCCGTGTCCATGACACAGCCATACCCCATTTGTTTTTCAAAGATAGAAAAAAAACATATATAAAGTAAGTAGGCTACTGGAAAAAATTCGCAGTGACCGCTCAAATGCCCTATGCATACCCGGGCAATGGCACGTGCTTATTGGCTGCTTACTTTCGATACGTACTGGCCGTATCGCCTGTGATTCGGTACTTCTTTAGTAGAGGATTTCTCATTGGCTCTTGAGTCCTCCAGATTAACTGCGGGCCAACAGCAGCAGCACAAAGGTTAATATATTTAAATATAATATATATTTGTCTGACGCGAAGCGAATCCGCAATTTTTCCAGTCTGTAATTTTTATTTTCAATTAAATCATTTTTATCAGTACACTGTTAGGAATTACTTTTTAACGAAGAATTTAATTTAAATAAATGAATAGTTCTTCGTAATATTCAAATAACTAAATCTTCTTAGAAACTATGCTGTATTTCGACTTCCGAGTTGTATGATTCGTTCTGAACAAAGGTAAACACACACGTGGGCAGAAGAAGAGTGTTTATGCTTTAGACTTATCGGCGTTGCGGTCAATTTGGCATTCGGCGTTATGGTATTCGGCGTTATTGTACGTTCGGCGTTGTAGTATTTCGGCGTTACGACCCCAGTTTTTGAGTGTTTTTGTTAATGTTCCAAGAACATTTTTTTGGATTCGTGTTCTAAGTACGTTAGCTCAGTGTGCGTGAATTTACAAAGATAAACGTAAATTTACGAAGATCCGTGGATAATTTGGAACCAGTGTTCTTTCGTAAATTGAAGGTTAGAATTGTCAACAGTGTGGGTGGCTTGTTAAATTGGACCCTGGACAGCGGCCGCGTGTTCTGTGCTTCGCGGGAATACACGATAGCTTGTCAGCGTGGTCTAGATGGGCCAGGGTGGCAGGGGCCAATCAAAGAACACAGTGGCCGTACTATGGGAAGCCTAAGATGTACATCAAGTTCTGTCCCTGCCCGAACACGCCCGAATATTCACCTTCGGCCAACCTCGGGATTTGTTTTATTTTTTGCGCAGGAAAAATGAATTCAAATATTAAGTGGTTGGTTAGGTTAGCTACATTAAAACACTTTAAAACACTATGGACGGTTAGTTAGGTTAGTATAGCTACATTAAAATAAACAGATAAATATAAATTAATATAAATGAACCCGAGGTTGGCCGAAGGTGAATTGTTCGGGTGTAATCGGGAATGGCAGCACTTTATGTGCATCTTAGGCTTCCCACTATAGGCAGCTCACGTGGCCAATATAAATAAATTAAGTTTTAAAAGTAATTTCTTAAACAGAAAGTAATTGTACTTTCTAAGTTCAGAATGTATGTAATGGCGTATTAACGGAGTGGCGTACTGAGTATAATTGCATACCATAACTTTGGAATTTTTTTTTGATAATGTTGAATTTCTTGATAGCAATGTGCACCAGTGCACCAGCGTAGACGTGTGAACGTGAGAATATTTTTAGCAATTGAAACTGAAGTTACGATTTTCAACACTCGTACTTTTCGGCTATGCATTTTTTTTTTAAGTTTTGAAACAAAAAATGAAGCACTTTAACATAGTGTTAGTTGTTCCATTTTTGAAAATAGTCTGTAACATTTATGGTTGAATATTCCCAGCAAAGAACGACACAAAAAAAAATTAAGGTGCCAACATTTTCTTTCGACAAGTTAACGACTTTGAGGTTTGTTAGGTTGTCGATAAATACCGCGAACAATCAGGACGTTAGTTGTAGCATTTGAGTTGACACTATTTTTATCCTCCTTGCTTGTGTGTCCGTGAAGTTTGTCGTGTGAGTGGGCGGAGGTCGGAACTTCGGCAGGAAAATAGTTGACGGCGTCAGCGGGCGCCACCTGTCGCGTCCTTATCGTCGCGGCGATACCGGGCTGTCTGGCGTCCAGTCTTCGCCCGCGCAGCCGTCGACGAACCACCGCCGTGAGTAACTAACGTCGCGAGCCTTGAAGCTGTTTTTTAAGCCCCCCCCCCCCCCCCCCCTACCTGAGCACACACACGTAACCACCCAGAAAGGTTTCTTTTGCATCTGTTGTTGCCTGCAGATTCAGCTTTTTCACCATTTCTGGTACCCAGCCAGGTAATTGAGGATACCTGAGCAGGGATCATCCCGGCAGAACCACATTTATGTTACCTTTTAGTAACCCCAGCAGTTCCACGAGGAGGCATGTGGTTGCCGTTGGTGCGGAAAGGCTATATATTCGCGTCCATGCACCCATTCTGCGAGTCTGTTGGGTCAAGTCTCGGATACTAGAGCCGGCAACACCTCCGACACCTCAAACGACAAATCACCTTCCCCGAGGGGTCAGACCAACTCCTGCCACACGAATATTAAACTACTCGAGATGTTAGAAAGTGGTGTTTACGAAAAAAACATTTTAAATTCTCTTAGTAGTGTTTATTTTTTCGTATTTCGTTTACAAATTGTATCATTTAAAAAGTGGACATGGTTTTCAGCGTGTGTTTTCAGAATAATTCGTGAAAGCTCTCAAGGACCTGGATTGCACCTTTTTCCGCCAAATAATGGTATGGTTACCATTCAAATATAATAGTTGCCTAATGCACGACCAGAAGACTGTGCGCCAGTTCAGAGCCTAGCACTGGCAATGGTTTGTTTGAACAGCGACTGGAAGGGCAGCCCTTCCAGTATCTTAAAATATGTCTATTTTCGTAATTTTATAATCCTGAATTGTTGCCCCTTGGAAGGGCAGCCCATCAGGATTTTTCTGACAGTGGTGTTTTTGAAAGGTTGTCTGAATTATTGTCCCTTGGAAGGGCAGCCCTTCAGGATTTTTCTGACAGTGGTGTTTTTGAAAGTTTGTCTGAATTGTTGCCCCTTGGATGGGCAGCCCTTCAGGATTTTTCTGATAGTGGTTAGTTTAGGTTAGGTCACTTTACAAACCAACCACTGTCAGAAAAATCCTGAAGGGCTGCCCTTCCAAGGGGCAGCATTTCAGTCGCCCCAGCCTAGCGAGGGACCGATTGCAAACCAACACTTAAGGCCAGCTTGCACGGTGAAGAGGATTATATTCTTCCATTCGATCTACCTGCCAAGTTTTCGCCCGACTTCAAGCGACCCTAAAGGCGGTTGTACACTCTCGTCCTCTCGCACCCCCAGCGAGTGAATCCTTTTTTCTTTTTTCAATTCAGGAACAGAAAATCCTGCTTGCGAACCCATGCGAACCCATGCAACATATAATTAATTTTTATCCTTGTGGAATCTGTGGCTAGGATCCCATAATACGGGCTCCTCTTGATATATTTCAAGGAAATTTAATCCCGCCTTGTTTGATCACGACATTTTCACTGGGTATAGCCTTTGAATATATATACTGTATAGAAGTCGCGAGTGGATAGGATTTACTCTACGTTTTTCAGAAGCCTATGATGAGCAGCTTGGGAACTTCACCGCTGCAGTGCGCTGCCGTAACGCCCGGTATCGTCTTAGGTTGTTATTTACACGTTAGAGCGCAGCACTGTCATCCGCTGTCATTCCCCCGCACCCCCCACCCAACATTCACGGCAGCTCAAGGTCGTTCAACAGGAGTTTGTGCGTCACAAAACTGTAGGGATGAGAGTTGGAGTAGAGGGTGTTTGAAGAGTTCGAAACTTGTCCGCTAGGGACCACCACAAGTCGATGCCCTAGAGATGGTGGCGATTGCGGCGGTGAATTAACCAACTACCTCAAACCGTATTAGAAATTTTAACCTGGGCTGGCGACTTCTATACAGTATATATATGCAAAGGTATAACAGAACACAAAAACAAATCACGAAGACACTTTGACTCGGGCTTCGAAAACCGAGTCGGGGCGTTGATGGGGCGAGGGCGAGGCGAGACAGGACGAGACAGGACGAGACAGGACGAGACAGGACGAGACAGGACGAGACAGGACGAGACAGGACGAGACAGGTCGAGACAGGTCGAGACAGGACGGGACAGGACGGGACAGGACGAGCGCTACCATGTACACTCTCGCCCTCGCCCTGTCTCGTCGAGAGTGTACAGTCGCTTTAAAACTACACACATGGTTGGCGAGGTTCGAACCCGCTAGCCCGAGGGTACACGTTGGTGCCGATTATAAAAAAACTCAATTATTTTTATTTCTCGGTGAAACATTCATACTAAAAGTATGTTGACTTTCTTTGCGGTGTCCGTTATCTTGCGTTCGGCGAACTTGTTATCGTCGTCTCATCCACCAAGTAATCTTTCTTAATCGGGTAACTGTGCTTAGGTGCCGTCGTCCGGAATGTTCACAAGCTTGCGGTACCTTTTGAAACGAAAGCTTGCGCAACAAAGATAACTACTACAATAATTTGTTTCGTCTTACCTTAGAATTATGGTTGCGATTAGGTACGAACGAACGCGAGTTATCGAAAAATAACGGGAGTTCCTATAAAGATACCGCTCGTACGTGCGGTATCTTTGTGGAATATTTTCACCATGCAAGGTGAAGGTTTCACTTCTTGTTCTTTGGTCGGAGATAGGTGTTGCCACGTTGCAGTAACCAAATGTTTTAGCCATAATGGCTATCTCGCTCATAACGTGTGTAATAGCGAGCGTTGTAGTATTAAAATAAAACTTAATTTTATAACTTTGTTATAGTTTCGTGACAATCAGTGGCCCTAAAAAATGTTAGGGGAAAGGTTCAGTATTATTTATACATTATATTTACATAGTTAAACATCTGTATGGATTAGCCTGTAACAAAAATTAAAGACATGAAAAATATATAACCCTTAGTAGCTTGTAAAACCAGGGTTGAGGGTGAGGGGGTTAAATGCCTACTTATATTTTACTATATAAGTATTTATTTATTGTTTTATGACTTTTTTTCACTATATGCTAGACGATATCTGGACTTTATAAAAAGTTAGGCAAATATCCATAATTTAAATTGTATGATCGGCTGGTGTCTTAGTCAGGTACATGTACAGTGCCGTTTTATAACTGCTGCTTCGCACACCGTTGGGGGAAGCCTTCTTTTCACAGACGAGAGAGCCAAACGCCCGATCGTGCATCTTCGGTTTTTTTTTGTTAATTGTAACGCATGATAACTAATGGTCAATTAGGTTAGGTTAGCTACATTATAAATACTTTAAAACATTGCGGACTGTTGATTTGGTTAGGATAGCTATATTAAAGATACTGTGAAAATCATGGAAACTGTTTCCTAGCCGTGGATAGCTACATATTAAAAAGTTATTTGGTAAGCAACCATAAAATGATTTTACAGTACTTTTAATGTAGCTATACTTACCTAATATAACCGACCATCCACAATGTTTTTAAGTATTTATAATGTAGCTAACCTATCCTAATCGACCGCAAAATTTAATGCCACACCGGTTTTTACAATGAATTATAACGGGGAAAAAAAAGCGAGCATGAACTTCGGGTGTGGCTGTCTCGTCTGTGAAATGAAGGCTTCCCGAGCAGTCGACAGAGCGGCAAGATGGCGGCGAGGCGCGGCTAGTGAAGTCTCGCCGGCTCCCATTGGCCGGTGCCGAGGGCGTCACGCTCGGCGGACCACGCGGAACCGGCGGGTAACCAGAGATACATAGACACACAGAGACACGCAACTCCGCTCCCCCGGCCTCATCTGAGCCGGGGATGAAGTCACGAGTGTTCCGTATTGTTTAGCCATCTCTTTTATACGTTGTCTCACTTTAGCCTAGTCCACATACCTCGTCCTCGGACCGTAGTCCGCGGACAGCTGACTGCTGATTGGTGCGCGTGACCCTCTGACATCACGTCCCCGTGTCCCAATGTCCCAAGATCATTCGCAAACTTAACTATTAGTCCGCGGACGAGTCACAGATTTGTTTGACTCGCGGGAGTTGAGAGAGTTGGGAGCAATTTGACCTGAAATTAAAAAAAAGTTGGTCGCGAAGAGAACGACTTGAGGTTTATGTTTGTTAACATATTCTTTGTTTTACACTGTGGTTTTACATGGTGCGAAAGCAGACGTATTGAAAACTATATGAAGATTCGTCTGAAGTTAAAACGGCTTAGGCAATAATTCACCTAATATTGTGCCACGTATGATAAAAGCTCAATTATATTATGTTGTAATATTTATTTATTTACATATTGGCAAATGCCTCGCACATTTACTGCACTCTGGTGTTACGACTGCTAAGCTTCACTTCGGATCTGCTTCGGACCAGCAGCATGTAGACACGCACAAACGTTACAATGTGGAGTAGCAATTTGGGTCCTGGTATTTCTCCACGGGAAACCTTCTTTTCACAGACGAGAGAGCCAAACACCCGATCGTGCATCTTGGTTTTTTTTTTTTTGTTCATTGTAAATAAATATGGTGGAGTTGATAAAATGATACTAATGGTCAATTAGGTTAGGTACATTATAAATACTTTAAAACATTGTGGACGGTTGATTTGGTTAGGATAGCTACATAAAAGATACGGAAAAAAAAGCATGAACTTCCGGTTTTGGCTCTCTCGTCTGTGAAAAGAAGGCTTTCCCCGAATCAACGTCCTAGCTACGCCAGTTTATAACCTTACACGAAGCCAGTCCGTATCAACCACGCGCATGCGCCTACACTGGTACGATGACGTCACAGGCAAAACAAATACCGTGCGTCAAACACGTACGGACATGATCTATCCGTTTTGTGGGCTCAACCGTTGTCGACCATCATTGGCCTGGTGGTTATTAGCGTTTCAAATCTGGCGGTTTTTTTTTATCACCGAGACAGTTAGTTCTACCTGCTATCACTGTGACGAGCGGAATAACGTGGATCGTTTGGCAGGTCCTGTTTTGGGAAAATGGAAGTCGTGTCGTGAGTTTGTTTTTGCTATCTGCGTGGCGTTGACGGACACGACGGGGTGTTGTGATTCCGTCGCCGTTGGGCAGTCGCGTCTGGCGGTCGTGACCCCGGACGGCGTGTTGTGTTACCTTCCACTCCGGCACTGCGGAAGGCGGAGGCAAACCATCGCGGAACCTCCGCGCATTAAGAGCCTCATGAGGGTCGTTACCACAACGCCGAAATGCCAAATTGACCACAACGCCGACAGCTAGAAAACTGATGTGTAACACAACGCTGAAATAACAACTGAATGAATTTGTGTGTGTTTCTTAAATGTACCTTAACGCCGAAATACCACATTCAAACCTAACATTACCTAACTTAACCTATTCTAGCGTAATATAACCTAACCTAACTTAACTTAGCCTATCCTAGTCTAACCTAACCTAGTCTAACCTAACCTAGTCTAACCTAACCTAGTCTATCCTAACCTAACCTTTGTGGCAGCCCTTCAATGACATTTTTCGGCGTTGTGGTACACAGCAGTTTTCTATCTGTCGGCGTTGTGGTCAATTTGGCATTTCGGCGTTGTGGTAATTCGGCGTTGTGGTAATTCGGCGTTGTGGTACACAGCAGTTTTCTAGCTGTCGGCGTTGTGGTCAATTTGGCATTTCGGCGTTATGGTATTTCGGCGTTGTGGTACACAGCAGTTTTCTAGCTGTCGGCGTTGTGGTCAATTTGGCATTTCGGCGTTATGGTATTTCGGCGTTGTGGTACACAGCAGTTTTCTAGCTGTCGGCGTTGTGGTCAATTTGGCATTTCGGCGTTGTGGTGCGTCCGCGCCTTGCCTCAGGAGTGCCGTGGCTTCCACCACGCGCTCGCTAACGAGCAGACAAGGCCTCGTCTGCCGGTCTGTCGGTCTGTCGCGCGGCGGACCGAGCCAGTGACAGACCTTCCACGTCAGGCTGTGGAGGGGTGGGGGACAGTAGCCCGCGGATCAGACGCCGCGTGTCTGACGCGCAAGACAATGAAGTGGCGTGCAGTTGTTCCGACGTGGCGCGCTGCGCCGGTCGGACTCGAAATAGGGGGAAACCTTTTCACAGACGAGAGAGCCAAACGCCCGATCGTGCATCTTCGTTTTTTTTTTTTTTGGTTCATTGTAAATGTGTTGATAAAAGGATACTAATGGTCAATAAGGTTAGGTTAGCTACATTAAAAACATTTTAAAACATTGTGGATGGTTGATTTGGTTAGGATAGCTACATTAAAGATACGGAATAAAAAAAGCGAGCATGAACTTCGGGGAACTTCGGGTTTTGGCTCTTTCGTCTGTGAAAAGAAGGCTTCCCCTAAATAGGAGCCACGAAGCTCTGAATCGAAGTTGATACCAATGCTACTGCGTGCCAATGCACTAACCCATATGACTGGAATGTTTCCTCTGTATTTGAGCTAAAATTGTTTTCTGACAAAAAAAATATTTTGTATCTTTAAAATGTTAATTGTTATGAAGCTATTTATTTTCCAATGTATCTAAATGACCACCTTTGATGTGGACATATATAAAACTGTACGAAATGATTACCTAACTGCGATTTTTTTTTTTTTTTTGCATTTGTTTATAGCCTTGCGAAAATGGGCTGGTAAAGATGTTGGGTGCTGGTATTTATAAACAAAAACTTTCTGAATCGACAGGCTATTGAGAAAATAACTAACTTATGTAAGAAAATAAAAATAAATTGCCATCCTGTATAGCCGTAAAAAATAATTTGAGCATGTATAAATATTATTTACTATGACAAAATGAAGATAACATTTAACACTAAAATAAAATTGGCATTTGTGTGCATAATAATAAGGCACTACTGCGTATCAAAAAAGTTTATTTTCTTACGTCTCATATGTTTTGTTTCCCGTCTTTATTGACAAGGACCTACTACCTACCTACCACCCAAAGGTACTATCCAATAAGTAGAGACCTGCAAAATTCGCGGGTTCAATGACCTCCAGGATAGACTCTACTACACTTTACACACTCGGGCAAATGCCACCTGTTCATTGGCTGCTGACTTGTGAGTCGTCTCGACTGAGTGTCTGTGATTCGACACTTCTATGAGTGAGGGTCTCTAATTGGTCCTCATTAATCCAGATTAACAGTGAACCAGTGGTAGAAGCAGCGCTAAGGTATAATTATTTAAATTGTAGCATATCACGAAATGAATCCGCGCGAATTTTGCAGGTCTCTACCAATAAGTAACTTTCGCCCACATGTGAGTAACGTCTGTGTCTCTTCTTACTCTGTGGACAGAAGACTACAATATCTGGGAAGCCTAAGATGTCCATTTTTTTTTCCTAACCTAACTAAAACTAAGTGTATTTTGGAGGGGTCCGGGTTAGGGAGGGACCTAGGTGCGTCTCAGGCCGAAGCCTATACGCCTAGTCATGCTGGGATTAGCCATGCAGGGAGAGGGTCGCATGCATCATGTGCTAGGAGGGGATTGGCCAGCCATGGCAGCGATTGGCGCCATGACTAACTCCCCTCACTCTTAAATCTAGACTATAACTAGAGATAGGTTGGGCCCAGGTAAAACCTGCATAGACACAGGGAAAACCCTGGGCACATTCATGCGGGATGCAAATTGGCATGCATTACGTGTAGGAATTTACAGGAGACAGAGGATGGTCTGGATGAAGTGTTGGACAGAGTAGAAAAGAGTCTACCATGCGGGGGTTGGGCACTTGGACTCGTGGTCCGCTTTACTAATTTTCCAGTACTGGATTTAGTGACCAGGGACGCAAGCGCCCCTGGTGGTGAGTGGTTGCACTGACCACTCACTCCGCCGCCAGTCAGCACTAAGATGTCCATCAAGTTCTGTCCCTGCCCGATTACACCCGAACAATTCACCTTCGGCCAACCTCGGGTTTATTTATATATATATATATATTTATATTTCTCTGTTTATTTTAATGTAGCTATACTAACCTAACTAACTGTCCATAGTGCTTTAAAGTGTTTTAATGTAGCTAACCTAACCGACCACTTTTAATATTTGAATTCATTTTTCCTGCGCAAAAATAAGCCAAATCCCGAAGTTGGCCGAAGGTGAATTGTTCGGGTGTAATCGGGAATGGCAGAACTTTATGTGCATCTTAGGTCTCCCACAGTATCTGGACGTTACGGCAAAGACTGCTCAGACTATCACCTGTATCAGATTTTAAATGGTTTTTTAACTCTTCACGTACTAATTTACGCCCTGGACGTAACTCCAACCAGTCCGGAGCAGGTTATGAAAATTCTTCTCCCGCGGGCGATGCGTGACACGCTGCGCCTCTCATTATAAACGTGAATTTTTAAACAGGCGCTAACGGATGACTTTTTAATCTTAAATTTTAGTTTTTTTTTTATTTGTAGGGTTGGTGGCTTCTAATGACTCACGTATTTCTTAAACATTGGTTTCCCTGCATGTTGTATTTCGTCCAGGCTTCTTTATAAACCCTCTTTTTTTTAAGGTCTTTTTTTTTGTAGCGATTAAAAATTGAATGAATAACATAACTTTATTTGTCAGTTTAAAATGGATTCATCAGTTAAAACTAAGTGCTATTTAATGATTTTGAGAGATTGTGAGGCTAATTTGTATTTTAATCCTGGCATGAATTGATAGCACGATTATATGGTCATGTTTCATTGCTAACGTTGAAATATGAATTTGCCTTTAAGTTCTTAAAAAATAAAATAAACATTAATTAAAATTGTTTTAACCATTTACAAACAATCAACCATGGTTAAATTATTATTATTTTATTTTAAAATTAGAGCAAAATTTTTTTGAATAATTTACGATACTGGGCGTGCTTGTGAGTTGACCAGATCGCAGCTGATTTATTATTTATTTCGTACTCATGTCCGTGAGCTAATGGGATGTTGCTTCTCGGAAGTGAGTTGTTTGCGATGTTGCGCATATCCTCGTGACAGGTATCGCACGGACCGTCTGTCGCGGCGCTGCAGAACCGCACAAGTGCCACGTCTGCCTCGCAGCGTCGTGCAAACACGCGAGAGTTATTTTGTACGCAAAACAATTACTTCAAATTTTGATGTGTAAACATCTTAGCACTCGGTGTAAGGCATTTGGTAGGAGTAATTATGGATTGGAACGGAACTTTGTAAACACGGTGCAGCCAACTGCGTAAGGACGTGCCTCCCATTTCAGGTCATGATTTTATATTTACATTAATCACTGATCAACTTTTAGACTTTTTCAATTCTTTAACTTTAACGAAACGAAAATTTTATACAGCGCATTTTTTTGCATAATTAGCTACCAAAGTTAAATTTTTAACGTTTTTGGGCTGTACAAATAAGGATAATTTAATTTATTGCAGAACTGAAATTTTTTAGGTTTAACTGCAATGTCACTGGCTACTTCATGATATGGTTTGCATTTCTATCACAAAAACTCATTTCATGTTTTTTAGGCTGTCAAAATCGTAACAAATTTGAGAATTTGGAAATGCCACGTAAAATTAATAAATATGTTCTGAAATAAATTCAAACCAGCGTTAGTCATACTGTAGACACACAAGGAATTGTTAGCCTACATATATATTCGACGCCATGTAGAATAAAATAATTTCGTGATGAAATTTTTACTGTTAAATCTTAAATGTTGAATCAGCTCAACAAATTTTAAGGTTTGTTTATAGGAAGTATTTACAGACTGGTTTCTGTCGTTTAAGCAGAAACATATAGTCATGCATATACTTGGTGTTACAATGTGTGTTTTAAAATGTTTAAGGTTAATTTTGTTTTATTGTAGTTGATTGTACTGCAACTGTTTGAAGAAAAAAAAATACTTAAAAAGATAGCGCCGCGTAAGTAATGCTTTGGAGAAACAAGAAAATGTTTAAATATCTTGGATGCCATGTTTGTTCCAACACAATTTTCTTGGCTGATAAATTGAAGTTTTTTTTTCTTTTTTCTTTTTTTTTTTTTTAAGTTACGATTATTTCTTGTAATGACTATAAAGTTTACAAAATGTATTCCAGGATAGTTTTACTACCGTGAAGTTTTCTTTGGGACACCAATACGCGTAGTACACCCCCCGCCCCCCCCCCCCCCCCCCCCCCCCACAACCCTTCGGATGTTCGCGAAAGTGGCTGTAGCAGTTTCTGCGTTGCAAGGCTTCACACACTTAACCGTGCAACCATGCGCAGACGTGTGAGAGACTGGTGAGACAGAGTGTACTCGTTGGTGGAGTTAACTCGGGGTTGCGTTGTTTTCGGCGGTGGCGGTGGCGGTTGCGCGACTGTTGCGCCGAGCTGACGGGGGCTGCAGAGCCACCCCTCCTGCCGTCTAGCGTCCCTCCTGTTCTGTGGCCAGTCCGGCGAGCGAGTTCCGCGCGACTGCTGGCGTGTCTTGTGTTCCGTCGTCCGTCGACCCGCGAGTCAACCGCCGTGTGTCGTCTTAGCAGCCTCTCTCGCGTTCCCCGTCGACGTCTGTGGCCGCACGCGAGGTTAGTTCCGTTCCGCATCCGCGTCTGGCTAGTTCCCATCTTCTTCATTCATTTGTTTATTTATTGTAGTATTACTTCTAATGCGACTTCCAACAAGGTTGCGTTAAACGTTTAACGATACCATTGAGAATTATTCGTGGGTGCAGCCGGCGTTCATCGATTTATTAGACGTTGTCACGTCAAAATGAAAAGTGAATATTAAATTAATAAAATAATAAATATTTGAAAAAATGAATAAACTTAAATGAGATTTTTGACTTTATTTTTAAATTTATTTATTTTCTTTTAAAATATTAAATAATCAATAATAAATATTTAAAATTAAGAATCTTATAATATTTAGTACAAATTATGTCACATAGATTTATTATTCTCTAACTTTATTTATTTATTTTTTTCAAATTTAAATTGAACTTTGACTGTGTTGACTATCTTTTTCCAGCCCTTTTATTATTTTATTGTAATTAATTATTTGCATGAAATTAAAAACTATTTTTAATGATGCCAAAGAAGTATAACTTCTCGCGCGTGTACATAAGTACACGCACCCATTTTTTAAATTTATTTATCGTCTTTATTGGTGGCGAAGTTAGGGCGGCAGTTACATCAAATAGTGGAAATTAAGCATGATATAAGCAGATGTTGACTAAATATTAAGAGAACAAATTAAAATTTTGACTTAAATGTTCAAATATTAACTATTACAAAAGATTCGACCATGACTAATTTAAAGTAATTAAAAATTAAACATAGAAATACATAAAAAGGAAAGTGATTAAACATACAGCAAATAGTATCAAAAAAGAATAGGTGCTACTACATTAAAACCAGTCACTCGCACATTCACACACAATTTCAAGCAGTAGGAGTAGTTGGAAAAGGGGGGTTCAAGCACAGGCGCAGGAGCCAGGAGCCGGCCGCCATCTTGGATGACGTCATTTTTGACCCAAAATTCCTCAAAATTCCTCAAAAATGACTCAAAATGACTCAAAATTTCCCGTTTTCGAGGGAAAAATTCCCGTTTCGAGGGAAAAAATTCCCGTTTCGAGGGAAAATTTCCCGTTTTATTCCGTAAAAATCCCAGTGGATAGAAAAGTCCTAAAAGTGGCTGAATCATCCCTAACGCAAGCCACTGTTAAGCCGCTATCAGGACTTGACCTTTGACCTTGCTAATCTATGCTAATCTATGCTAATCTATGCCAATCTATGCCAATCTACGCTAATCTATGCCAATCCATGCTAATCTATGCCAATCTATGCTAATCCGTATGCTAATCTATGCTAATCTGTATGCTAATCCATACTAATCTGTATGCCAATCCATGCTAATCCATCCACCATTTTTTGTATTTCTAGAAATTTCCACCAACTTTGAATCGTGACGTCACCGTTGCACTTTGTGTCACGGACGCCATCTTGGATTTGAATTTTTTTTTTTCGAACTTTGAAATTCGATGTAAACATCAACCACCATCTTGTTTTCGTCTGCTGGTGGCCGCCATCTTGTTTTCGTCTGCTGGCGGCCGCCATCTTGTTTTCGTCTGCTGGAGGCAGCCATCTTGTGAGAGTGCGCTCACGCCATGTTAGTTTAATTCTTACCCGCTAGAGTGCAGTAATCATTTATTATTACTGTGACACCCACCATCTTGTCATTTGGCCACCATCCTGAAAATCCATAATTATTTAGCTAGGAATTCGGGAAAGATTCCAAAATTTATTAAATAAATCACCCATTAATTTATTTATTGAATCGCTGGATTCCCGTCCTTTGTTCGATACCTGATCGATGCAATAATGTCTAATTTTATGTAAAATAATAATAATTTCAATAAACCATCTTCAACATTCTTAAAGAGACTTTAAAACCTCTACTACCATCATCCTATAAGCCATCAACACCAACATCTTGGAAAATTCGTAATTATATTGCTAGAGATTCGGGGAAAAAGTTACAAATTCATTAAATAAATTTGCAAACAATAAAATGATTAATTAGGTCGACTCAGGCCCTTGACACGATTCGGAATGAAGATGGAAAAAAATAAACATAATATAATAGTGGCAGGTTCGAGAAAGAAAACAACACAAGTTCTTTCACAAAATAAACTTTATTACATAATTTCTACTTTACTACACGAACACTTGCGAAAGCCAGCAATCTTATAATCATTTAGGTCCGCAGCGGCGTGAAATGACTAATTCTTAGCTCCAATCGGCTTATACTAGAAAGAGTCCAGCCAGAACCTTTACAGACATAGTCCTCCTCTTCTTGACAGAGTTTCTGGATACCGTTTTTAACAGTATGCTTCACATCGTTAGAACTGTAAATTACTGCAGCCGATGTCTTGAATGCACACTTCTTCACTTCGTCTTCGAATGGATACGGCTTTCCATATATACAGTCCAACCACAAGTTGTATTTTAATGAACCGTTTGTTGCTACATCATCAGTAAGCTGATTGATTATGTTCTCTTTGATATCATCAAGAAAATTACAAATGTCTTTCGACTCACCTAACGTATTTGGATAATAGTAGTCTTTCAATGTCCCACGAAATGCAGACTACGCCAAGTAGAACCCATTATCATTCACTTGTAATGCGCCGAACACAGTCTTAGGTTTATTTTCATGTTCAGACGTCATACCAATCGGTTGCTACACATCGGTTTTCTTGCTTGTTCTCTTACGAGTCTCCAATCTAAAGCGAGGAGTCGAAGTTTCTACAGGTAGTTCTTCAGTAGACACACGGACTTTACCGTTGCATTTTTTCACATGTCGTCGCAAACTGTCAATACGTGTAAACCATTCATGACACCCATCACAGCGAAACTTTATACGAGATGGATTCTTCTTGCATTTACTCCGCTCATGTCTTCGTGCATCATGAGAAAATGCGAACGACATATCACAGTAGCTGCAAGGATACCGTGGTGATGAAGACGATCCTTTCAGACCCGAACCAGATGATGTTGTTGCAGCAGTTACACCATCTCCAGGCATACTCTTATGAACATCAATACATCGTTGCTGCACCGAAACCTTTACTTTCTGCCGCACAGCAGGTCCTTTGCATGTCTTCATGTGCGTTTTCATATTATCTTGTCTTGCAAATTGCTTGTGACATTTCTCACAAACAAACATTTTACGATAAGGGTTCTTAGCGCATTCTCTCCTCTCATGTCGTCGAGTATTGCTGCTGTTTGTGAAAATCTTGTCACAGTAACAGCACCGATGTTCGTTAGTCGGTGTTGAATCACCAGTCATTGAAGTTTCCATCGAGGGCGAAACGAAGTTCGACGAGTTTTCCTGCGTAGTCAGCACCACCGACATTAAAGTCTCTCCTGCTGACGGTATCGCGACTGTTGAAATCTCCTCTTTTGATGACGTCGTCTTTGCCGACGGGATCTGCACCTTCTCCACCGTAGCTGACGTCAGGGTTCCCGTAGACGATGGTGCGTCGTCCATCAAGTTCGGCGTTTTAGATGGTAAAGATGCCATCGAAGTCTCAAGAACAGGCAATTACACGACGTATGCACCAGTAGAATCAAACTAGGTGATCCTTACACCGACGACGTCAGTAACAAACTGAGCGACCTGCTGTCCAGGACTCGCTTATATACACGCACCGGTTGGAATAATACTCTAGTCAAATCAAGAACCAATTACTATAATACTCGAGTCAAAACACCATTGAAAGAAGAAGCGCACCAAAATAAGGTAACGCATTTGGAAACAAATTCATCAAATGAAATGAACACGCAATGCACGCACTTGCAGCTTTCATCTCAAGGTATCATTTAAATTTCATTCAAGCGAAGTATCAAGCCAATGTCACATCATATTATCATCCTATTGGTCATACTATCCTCAAAATATAACAGTCTTATAAATCACACCAGTTATAGAAGGACTTATAGTTTATAACACACATCATTTCAGCCATTGTTCTTTAACAAATTCGAATTTAAAAATGTAAAATGTAAGTACTTGTTAAGTTGAAGAACCAGGTACGTAAATATATTATATACTTTATGGACACTGTAGGCACAAAAACCATGAAAGTACATATGTAAGAATGATATTTAATAAAACTAATATTAGCTCTATACCCACACGACTATGTGTTGACTGCTGTGTCTAGGGTGTTGACCTCAATTTATACCGCTAGGACCTCCCTCCAGTCCAGTCACGTGTACCGTTGCTTCCGCTGTTGTCCCCCGCCTTGCTGGCGGCCTCCAATATTCGAACGAGGTGATCAACCATCCAAACCATAAACATGTTCGCATTGTGTCTTGAGATCGGACCTGGACATCCAAGTTACATAGAGTATAATATACTCTGAAATACATAATAAAGAGAAAATTGATATAAATAACATTATACTTGGCTTAATAGTTCCAGAAGTAATGAACACACTGCTTGACCAGTGACAGGTGTAACTAAATATTAAATATATTTTATTTTCCATTACCTTTCGTGAAATTTATTAATCATTCACTCTACGAAAAACAACTCAAGACAATATACCTGACCATCGAATTAAAATACAGTACCGCTATGCCTTACATGAAAGTCTAATTATTCGATAATCTGAATAACCTATAAATCGTTCATGTACAAAGCCACACATACAGGCCAATTGTCTATAGACCATCAGACCGAGTCATGACAATATCAGACGTATAGGTTAGAATTTTCAGAACCGCAGGACCTTCTTCGTCTTTAGATAATTACAGTCATTTAGACCATCATGAAATCTTAATACATACTAAAGGACCAAGCGACCTTGAAAAATATTTTAGTAACACCAAGAGGTTTTGAACTAGTAAATATTCAGTCACTACATATTTTACTATGCGCAATCAACAAAAAGGAAGCACCATCAACGAAAAGACAACACATTTGTAAACACCATCAACAAAAAGGAAGCACAATCGGAAGCACATTCATAGAAAAGGAAGCACAATCGGAAGCACAATCACAAAACGGAAGCACATTTGGAAGCACAATCACAAAAAGGAAGCACATTTGGAAGCACAATCCACAAAAAGGAAGCACATTTGGAAGCACATTCAACGAAAAAGGAAGCACAATCATAGAAACAACGCACAATCAGAAGCACAATCAACAAAAAGGAAGCACATTCGGAAGCACATTCACAGAAATTGAAGCACAATCGGAAGCACAATCACAAAAAGGAAGCACATTTGGAAGCACAACCACAAAAAGGAAGCACATTTGGAAGCACAACCACAAAAAGGAAGCACATTTGGAAGCACAATCCACAAAAAGGAAGCACATTTGGAAGCACATTCAACGAAAAAGGAAGCACAATCATAGAAACCACGCACAATCGGAAGCACAATCAACAAAAAGGAAGCACATTTTGGAAGCACCATCAACAAAAAGGAAGCACATTTTGGAAGCACCATCAAAAAGGCAGCACATTTTGGAAGCACAATCAAAAAAGGCAGCACATTTGGAAGCACCATCAACAAAAGAAGGAAACACATTTTGGAAGCACAATCAAAAAAAGGCAGCACATTTGGAAGCACCATCAACAAAAAGAAGAAAGCACATTTTGGAAGCACCATCAAAAGGCAGCACATTTGGTAACACAAGTTACGAGAACTAAGTCTTAGTTAGAAATCAGAATGAAAGAAATAAAAACATTAAATTTTTACTTTTAATATTTAATTTATTTCTTACGATTATACAAATAGAAGTAAAATAAGCCATTATTGTATGTAGCCAGCTTTCCTCAGTTCTTCGAGTATGAAGGATATTTCTTTTATGCACGAATAGTTTCCTGCACAAAGCGAGCCATGTAGAAGTCTTAGCCGGTCAACCAATAAGTTTGGATCTTTCCACGATGTGTAATCAATCTCTTCTACCACCATCTCACTTGCTTGTTTATTATAAATACTTTTAATATCACAATCGCCCCAGCGATCATAATAAGCGTTATCAGATTTATTTATTATAACACGTCGTTTCCATCGTTTCGGTCTCAGGACACCGTTACATTCTTCGATCTTGTCAGCTTTAGGTGCTTCATCACAGTCTATGCTTTTGTCAACAGCCTCAGAGTTACTGTTACAATCACTGTAGAAGACATCCTCTTCACCCAGATTACCATATGAATTCGATATCGATGATGTCGAAGTGCCATTATCGTCTTCATGCTTCCTTTTTAGGAGTCCATCATTTTTACAAAGTAAGAAAGATCTACTTGAATTCGGCTGGAATGTATTCTCACTTTTCACGTTAAGGATTCTTCCATTGTCTTCATTCTTCCATAAATCATCATCGTCCTTCAATTTAAGTTCTTTGTCGAGATCGGAAGAGCCACGAACATAATCTCTCTCAAGACAAGGAAAATTATTGTCGTAATGCAGATCACTATTCCTTAGTCTAGTAGATCCACCGTTGTACTCTGGCTTGTACGTAGGCTTAACGTTACAAGTTCTGTCATGTCTTTTTAAGCTCTCTCTCCTCGTAAACGACTTGTTACATCGAACGCAACTTATCATATTGCGTAGCGGATTTTTAACACAGTCATTCTTCTGGTGTTGTCTTCCATTCTTTCTCAAGATAAATTCTTTGCTGCAAAACTTACACCTGTGTCCTTTCGATACAGCGACAGACACCGAATCAGGATTCATATTAGTTACTGTGACTAATGTTAGATACAAACAGACAGTTTTCCAATTGGAACCATTACTTAAATATAATTTTTTAAATATTTCTTAAGCGATAGTTATCTCATGCAAAGGTACTTGATGTAAGTAGTTCTGCTTTTCAACAACAGATGACACCACGTATTGCTTGCAGGTAAATATTATTTCTTTCTTTCATGCGGGATGCAGGATTCTCACTAACGATCGCAATAGAGGGATGGCATCGCTAGACTCCAAGGAGAAGGTAGTTTGTTCTTCCAGTTAGTGTTTCTCAGATTTCTCAGGGTATATATTATTATTTGACTGAATAATGATTTTTTTTAAATTCCACCTAATAAAAATAAAATAGAAGCACTCAGAGAAAACCATCAGGGATGATGTCGTTTATAAACATCATAAATTACCATTTTTTTTAAAAAAAGTCCAAATTTAATCCTGCTTAAGCAAAGAGTTCACAAGCCCGCTTGTGCTAGAACTCCCATGTTGCTTAAGCAAAGAGTTCACAAGCCCGCTTGTGCTAGAACTCTCATGTTGCTTAAGCAAAGAGTTCACAAGCGGGCTTGTGCTAGAACTCTCATGTTGCTTAAGCAAAGAGTTCACAAGCGAGCTTGTGCTAGAACTCTCATGTTGCTTAAGAAAAGAGTTCACAAGCGGGGCTTGTGCTAGAACTCTCATGTTGCTTAAGCAAAGAGTTCACAAGCCCGTTTGTGAACTCTTTGCTTAAGCAACATGAGAGTTCTAGCACAAGCGGGCTTGTGAACTCTTTGCTTAAGCAGGATTAAATTTGGACTTTTTTTTAAAAAAATGGTAATTTATGATGTTTATAAACGACATCATCCCTGATGGTTTTCTCTGAGTGCTTCTATTTTATTTTTATTAGGTGGAATTTAAAAAAAATCATTATTCAGTCAAATAATAATATATACCCTGAGAAATCTGAGAAACACTAACTGGAAGAACAAACTACCTTCTCCTTGGAGTCTAGCGATGCCATCCCTCTATTGCGATCGTTAGTGAGAATCCTGCATCCCGCATGAAAGAAAGAAATAATATTTACCTGCAAGCAATACGTGGTGTCATCTGTTGTTGAAAAGCAGAACTACTTACAACAAGTACCTTTGCATGAGATAACTATCGCTTAAGAAATATTTAAAAAATTATATTTAAGTAATGGTTCCAATTGGAAAACTGTCTGTTTGTATCTAACATTAGTCACAGTAACTAATATGAATCCTGATTCGGTGTCTGTCGCTGTATCGAAAGGACACAGGTGTAAGTTTTGCAGCAAAGAATTTATCTTGAGAAAGAATGGAAGACAACACCAGAAGAATGACTGTGTTAAAAATCCGCTACGCAATATGATAAGTTGCGTTCGATGTAACAAGTCGTTTACGCGGAGCGAGAGCTTAAAAAGACATGACAGAACTTGTAACGTTAAGCCTACGTACAAGCCAGAGTACAACGGTGGATCTACTAGACTAAGGAATAGTGATCTGCATTACGACAATAATTTTCCTTGTCTTGAGAGAGATTATGTTCGTGGCTCTTCCGATCTCGACAAAGAACTTAAATTGAAGGACGATGATGATTTATGGAAGAATGAAGACAATGGAAGAATCCTTAACGTGAAAAGTGAGAATACATTCCAGCCGAATTCAAGTAGATCTTTCTTACTTTGTAAAAATGATGGACTCCTAAAAAGGAAGCATGAAGACGATAATGGCACTTCGACATCATCGATATCGAATTCATATGGTAATCTGGGTGAAGAGGATGTCTTCTACAGTGATTGTAACAGTAACTCTGAGGCTGTTGACAAAAGCATAGACTGTGATGAAGCACCTAAAGCTGACAAGATCGAAGAATGTAACGGTGTCCTGAGACCGAAACGATGGAAACGACGTGTTATAATAAATAAATCTGATAACGCTTATTATGATCGCTGGGGCGATTGTGATATTAAAAGTATTTATAATAAACAAGCAAGTGAGATGGTGGTAGAAGAGATTGATTACACATCGTGGAAAGATCCAAACTTATTGGTTGACCGGCTAAGACTTCTACATGGCTCGCTTTGTGCAGGAAACTATTCGTGCATAAAAGAAATATCCTTCATACTCGAAGAACTGAGGAAAGCTGGCTACATACAATAATGGCTTATTTTACTTCTATTTGTATAATCTTAAGAAATAAATTAAATATTAAAAGTAAAAATTTAATGTTTTTATTTCTTTCATTCTGATTTCTAACTAAGACTTAGTTCTCGTAACTTGTGTTACCAAATGTGCTGCCTTTTGATGGTGCTTCCAAAATGTGCTTTCTTCTTTTTGTTGATGGTGCTTCCAAATGTGCTGCCTTTTTTTGATTGTGCTTCCAAAATGTGTTTCCTTCTTTTGTTGATGGTGCTTCCAAATGTGCTGCCTTTTTTTATTGTGCTTCCAAAATGTGCTGCCTTTTTGATGGTGCTTCCAAAATGTGCTTCCTTTTTGTTGATGGTGCTTCCAAAATGTGCTTCCTTTTTGTTGATTGTGCTTCCGATTGTGCGTGGTTTCTATGATTGTGCTTCCTTTTTCGTTGAATGTGCTTCCAAATGTGCTTCCTTTTTGTGGATTGTGCTTCCAAATGTGCTTCCTTTTTGTGGTTGTGCTTCCAAATGTGCTTCCTTTTTGTGGTTGTGCTTCCAAATGTGCTTCCTTTTTGTGATTGTGCTTCCGATTGTGCTTCCTTTTCTGTGAATGTGCTTCCGAATGTGCTTCCTTTTTGTTGATTGTGCTTCCGATTGTGCGTTGTTTCTATGATTGTGCTTCCTTTTTCGTTGAATGTGCTTCCAAATGTGCTTCCTTTTTGTGGATTGTGCTTCCAAATGTGCTTCCTTTTTGTGATTGTGCTTCCAAATGTGCTTCCTTTTTGTGATTGTGCTTCCGATTGTGCTTCCTTTTCTATGAATGTGCTTCCGATTGTGCTTCCTTTTTGTTGATGGTGTTTACAAATGTGTTGTCTTTTCGTTGATGGTGCTTCCTTTTTGTTGATTGCGCATAGTAAAATATGTAGTGACTGAATATTTACTAGTTCAAAACCTCTTGGTGTTACTAAAATATTTTTCAAGGTCGCTTGGTCCTTTAGTATGTATTAAGATTTCATGATGGTTTAAATGACTGTAATTATCTAAAGACGAAGAAGGTCCTGCGGTTCTGAAAATTCTAACCTATACGTCTGATATTGTCATGACTCGGTCTGATGGTCTATAGACAATTGGCCTGTATGTGTGGCTTTGTACATGAACGATTTATAGGTTATTCAGATTATCGAATAATTAGACTTTCATGTAAGGCATAGCGGTACTGTATTTTAATTCGATGGTCAGGTATATTGTCTTGAGTTGTTTTTCGTAGAGTGAATGATTAATAAATTTCACGAAAGGTAATGGAAAATAAAATATATTTAATATTTAGTTACACCTGTCACTGGTCAAGCAGTGTGTTCATTACTTCTGGAACTATTAAGCCAAGTATAATGTTATTTATATCAATTTTCTCTTTATTATGTATTTCAGAGTATATTATACTCTATGTAACTTGGATGTCCAGGTCCGATCTCAAGACACAATGCGAACATGTTTATGGTTTGGATGGTCGATCACCTCGTTCGAATATTGGAGGCCGCCAGCAAGGCGGGGGACAACAGCGGAAGCAACGGTACACGTGACTGGACTGGAGGGAGGTCCTAGCGGTATAAATTGAGGTCAACACCCTAGACACAGCAGTCAACACATAGTCGTGTGGGTATAGAGCTAATATTAGTTTTATTAAATATCATTCTTACATATGTACTTTCATGGTTTTTGTGCCTACAGTGTCCATAAAGTATATAATATATTTACGTACCTGGTTCTTCAACTTAACAAGTACTTACATTTTACATTTTTAAATTCGAATTTGTTAAAGAACAATGGCTGAAATGATGTGTGTTATAAACTATAAGTCCTTCTATAACTGGTGTGATTTATAAGACTGTTATATTTTGAGGATAGTATGACCAATAGGATGATAATATGATGTGACATTGGCTTGATACTTCGCTTGAATGAAATTTAAATGATACCTTGAGATGAAAGCTGCAAGTGCGTGCATTGCGTGTTCATTTCATTTGATGAATTTGTTTCCAAATGCGTTACCTTATTTTGGTGCGCTTCTTCTTTCAATGGTGTTTTGACTCGAGTATTATAGTAATTGGTTCTTGATTTGACTAGAGTATTATTCCAACCGGTGCGTGTATATAAGCGAGTCCTGGACAGCAGGTCGCTCAGTTTGTTACTGACGTCGTCGGTGTAAGGATCACCTAGTTTGATTCTACTGGTGCATACGTCGTGTAATTGCCTGTTCTTGAGACTTCGATGGCATCTTTACCATCTAAAACGCCGAACTTGATGGACGACGCACCATCGTCTACGGGAACCCTGACGTCAGCTACGGTGGAGAAGGTGCAGATCCCGTCGGCAAAGACGACGTCATCAAAAGAGGAGATTTCAACAGTCGCGATACCGTCAGCAGGAGAGACTTTAATGTCGGTGGTGCTGACTACGCAGGAAAACTCGTCGAACTTCGTTTCGCCCTCGATGGAAACTTCAATGACTGGTGATTCAACACCGACTAACGAACATCGGTGCTGTTACTGTGACAAGATTTTCACAAACAGCAGCAATACTCGACGACATGAGAGGAGAGAATGCGCTAAGAACCCTTATCGTAAAATGTTTGTTTGTGAGAAATGTCACAAGCAATTTGCAAGACAAGATAATATGAAAACGCACATGAAGACATGCAAAGGACCTGCTGTGCGGCAGAAAGTAAAGGTTTCGGTGCAGCAACGATGTATTGATGTTCATAAGAGTATGCCTGGAGATGGTGTAACTGCTGCAACAACATCATCTGGTTCGGGTCTGAAAGGATCGTCTTCATCACCACGGTATCCTTGCAGCTACTGTGATATGTCGTTCGCATTTTCTCATGATGCACGAAGACATGAGCGGAGTAAATGCAAGAAGAATCCATCTCGTATAAAGTTTCGCTGTGATGGGTGTCATGAATGGTTTACACGTATTGACAGTTTGCGACGACATGTGAAAAAATGCAACGGTAAAGTCCGTGTGTCTACTGAAGAACTACCTGTAGAAACTTCGACTCCTCGCTTTAGATTGGAGACTCGTAAGAGAACAAGCAAGAAAACCGATGTGTAGCAACCGATTGGTATGACGTCTGAACATGAAAATAAACCTAAGACTGTGTTCGGCGCATTACAAGTGAATGATAATGGGTTCTACTTGGCGTAGTCTGCATTTCGTGGGACATTGAAAGACTACTATTATCCAAATACGTTAGGTGAGTCGAAAGACATTTGTAATTTTCTTGATGATATCAAAGAGAACATAATCAATCAGCTTACTGATGATGTAGCAACAAACGGTTCATTAAAATACAACTTGTGGTTGGACTGTATATATGGAAAGCCGTATCCATTCGAAGACGAAGTGAAGAAGTGTGCATTCAAGACATCGGCTGCAGTAATTTACAGTTCTAACGATGTGAAGCATACTGTTAAAAACGGTATCCAGAAACTCTGTCAAGAAGAGGAGGACTATGTCTGTAAAGGTTCTGGCTGGACTCTTTCTAGTATAAGCCGATTGGAGCTAAGAATTAGTCATTTCACGCCGCTGCGGACCTAAATGATTATAAGATTGCTGGCTTTCGCAAGTGTTCGTGTAGTAAAGTAGAAATTATGTAATAAAGTTTATTTTGTGAAAGAACTTGTGTTGTTTTCTTTCTCGAACCTGCCACTATTATATTATGTTTATTTTTTTCCATCTTCATTCCGAATCGTGTCAAGGGCCTGAGTCGACCTAATTAATCATTTTATTGTTTGCAAATTTATTTAATGAATTTGTAACTTTTTCCCCGAATCTCTAGCAATATAATTACGAATTTTCCAAGATGTTGGTGTTGATGGCTTATAGGATGATGGTAGTAGAGGTTTTAAAGTCTCTTTAAGAATGTTGAAGATGGTTTATTGAAATTATTATTATTTTACATAAAATTAGACATTATTGCATCGATCAGGTATCGAACAAAGGACGGGAATCCAGCGATTCAATAAATAAATTAATGGGTGATTTATTTAATAAATTTTGGAATCTTTCCCGAATTCCTAGCTAAATAATTATGGATTTTCAGGATGGTGGCCAAATGACAAGATGGTGGGTGTCACAGTAATAATAAATGATTACTGCACTCTAGCGGGTAAGAATTAAACTAACATGGCGTGAGCGCACTCTCACAAGATGGCTGCCTCCAGCAGACGAAAACAAGATGGCGGCCGCCAGCAGACGAAAACAAGATGGCGGCCACCAGCAGACGAAAACAAGATGGTGGTTGATGTTTACATCGAATTTCAAAGTTCGAAAAAAAAAATTCAAATCCAAGATGGCGTCCGTGACACAAAGTGCAACGGTGACGTCACGATTCAAAGTTGGTGGAAATTTCTAGAAATACAAAAAATGGTGGATGGATTAGCATGGATTGGCATACAGATTAGTATGGATTAGCATACAGATTAGCATAGATTAGCATACGGATTAGCATAGATTGGCATAGATTAGCATGGATTGGCATAGATTAGCGTAGATTGGCATAGATTGGCATAGATTAGCATAGATTAGCATAGATTAGCATAGATTAGCAAGGTCAAAGGTCAAGTCCTGATAGCGGCTTAACAGTGGCTTGCGTTAGGGATGATTCAGCCACTTTTAGGACTTTTCTATCCACTGGGATTTTTACGGAATAAAACTGGAAATTTTCCCTCGAAACGGGAATTTTTTCCCTCGAAACGGGAATTTTTCCCTCGAAAACGGGAAATTTTGAGTCATTTTGAGTCATTTTTGAGGAATTTTGAGGAATTTTGGGTCAAAAATGACGTCATCCAAGATGGCGGCCGGCTCCTGGCTCCTGCGCCTGTGCTTGAACCCCCCTTTTCCAACTACTAGTAGGGTAGCGGCGAAGTGGTCATGGTAAGCAGTTGTTACAAAGATGTTTTTTTTTCCAACCTGTACTTAAAGGAAGCTAGATTTTTTGTTTGCCTTGTCGCTTGGTCTAGTTTATTCCAGAGCCTGCTACTCACGTTTGCAAATGATCTTCTGGCACAGTGCATCGTTCTGCAATGATACGGCGACGGAGACCTAAACCTTACGGATTAGCCCGGCAATGCCGATATCTTCCGTTTTGCGTTGCCCCGTGCGACCAATGGAAGCCGAGTACATGCTTGGACTCGGCGGTAGTCATGTTGTTTGTTCCAAGTACGTTAAAAATATTGTTAAGAATAAATATTTCGTAACTTTGAATCGCAATCTCGTCGGTTTGCCGTTTGTTTTCGTTTCCGTGCATTGTTGTAACAGCATGCACAATAGTGAGATGTTTCATTTCATTTTGTCCAGTAAATACATTATATATGTTTTGCACATCACCGTATTGGACATGTCTATACAATTATTTTACAATTTATTTACAACAAATAATTTTTCACATTATAAAAACAAATTACAAATTGACATTATAAATAACAAATTTATAAAATAACACAAAAGTACTAATATTTAAAACACATTTGGCTAAAAATCATAAAATAATCATCTTATAATCTATGTAAATTTACTGGCATAAAATTCTTCTAAAGAATAAAAAGAATGAGGTTTTAAAAATACCTTGTTTATATTTAAATTCTTTAGGTTTTGCAAAACAGAGGTTTTTTAATTGTGAAGGAGATCCGTCTCCGTTTCCGTGCCATTGTAGAACGTGCCATTGTAGAACGTGCCATTGTAGAACGTGCCATTGTAGAACGTGCCATTGTAAAACGTGCCTTAGTAGATGGTTGGTTAAATCTTAAAAATTATGAGCGGGAAGAATGTGAGAGGGGGGGGGGGGGGGGGTCACCAGCCACCTCGTACCTTCTCGTACGCACCACCGTGTGTGTATTTAACCGTGTATTACTGTGCTTGGCTTTTATTAACGTTTCTTAGACACGGCAACATGATTTGAATTTGAAATATTTTTGCTGTACATTTTTAAAGAAGTTTTTCCATCGGTTTATCGTTTATCTTAATTTAAAAATAATAGTCTGAATTGCATAAGTGTTAAAATTGTATAACATAGTTTATTTTTTGTAAAATTGCAACTTACAGGTTTGCTAACGGAATATTTTATGTTCAATAAACGTAGAAACTATGTGTAGTAACATCTGAATGTTCAAAAAAAATCATGTTGGATTCGCTTTTGTAAAATTAGAACCGGTTCTTCCTTATTGCTAGAGACCTGCAAAATTCGCGGTTTCGATGGCCTTCAGGATAGACTGCACATACCCCTGTACACTCGGGCAAATAACGCAAGTTCGTTGGCTGCCGACTTGTAAGTCGTCTCAGCTGGTTTGTCTGTGATTCGATCCTTCTTTGTTTGAGGGTTTATAACTGGTTGAGATTCGTCCAGATGAACAGTAAGCCAATAGCAAAATTATCTAAGAGGTATATGTGTTTCAATTCTAGCCTATTGTAGATGAATCCGCGAATTTTGCAGGTTACTTATTGGGAAGCACGCCAGGACGTGCAACTTTGAACCTAAATGCAGCGTTTGGTTTGACGTGCAGACCGACCTAACGCTGGAGACTTTCGGAGAGGATAATAATTGTGGGTAAACTGAGATGATGTTGGCCGGCGCGGCGTTCCGTTCTGTTTACGAATCCCTCTTCCGTGCGGCATCTGCGCGCATCACGCACGCATCGCGCACGCATCACGCACGCGGAAACGCGCAGCGCGCCTGGTACGCGGGCTGCTCGGAAACGGGAAGCCTTCTTTTCACAGACGTGAGAGCCAAACGCCCGATCGTGCATCTTCGGTTTTTTTTTGTTCATTGTAAATAAATATGGCGGTGTTGATGAAAGGAAATACCATAAACAAGGCAACGGTATTTATTTGTGATTGTTTTTAGAGGAGTGTCCGTGAATGTTTATTTTGGACAACTCATGATAACTAATGGTAAATTAGGTCAGGTTAGCTACATTACAAATACTTTAGAACATTGTGGACGTTTGATTTGGTTAGGATAGCTACATTAAAGATACCGTGAAATCATGTAAACGGTTTCCTAGCGCTGGATAGCTACATATTAAAAAGTTATTTGCTAAGCAACAATAAAATGATTTTACAGTATTTTTTAATGTAGCTATACTTACCTAATATAACCAACCATCCACGATGTTTTAAAGTATTTATAATGTAGCTAACCTGATGCAAGTAAATGAATAATTTTGAGAATGACATCTTATAAGTTGAACCCGCGCATTTGGAGAATAAATGCCCGCAATTTTTTTCCCCCCAAATAAATACACCGGTCGTGGTACGGAAAAAAAAAGCGAGCATGAACTTCGGGTGTGGCTCTCTCGTCTGTGAAATGAAGGCTTCCCGCTCGGAAACAGGCAGTTGCTCTGTCCGCGACTCCGCACACGGAGAAGCGAGTCCGCGTGCTCAAGTGCTCGAACCCGAGGTACTGGAAGAGTCCACATAGGCACGGAGCTAGCGAACGTGATGCCGGATTCTCACTAGCGCGACGCCGACGACTAGAAGCTGGACTCAACAATGATCCGTCTCGTCCGTAACGTATGTCCGTCAGCGAGCCGAGCGATTCTCAATGATCCGCACGGCCTTCAAAATTTTTTTTTTTTTCCATTTCAATGCTGCCAACACTGGTAAATATTTATATTGTATAGGTTTATTGACGATCATGACAGTTAAGCACTCAATAAGCATTAAATTCAATTTTTGACGTGACAACGTCTAATAAATCAATCAACGCCGGCTTAAAGCACGAAAGTGTCCCGTTACGCTGTGTCCAGTTACGCTCATTGTACGCTTGCGCCGCATCTTATCTCTCTCCCACTCGATTGGAACAACCATCGATTTGACTTTTTCGAGGCACATTAAACTTGAAACACTCCCATTCGTTTCCTACTTTCCTATCATCGTCCTGTCCTTAACAGAATAACACAGATTAGAAGTTAAATAACAAACATGTATAAAAGTTATAGTTAAAGTAATCTCTTCGTTAAATTAATAAACATATTTGAATTAATGAGTGCAAATAAAAGTATGCAATCATATTATCAATGTTTTGTTATGACGTCACGTTAAACTATCGTCCGTAAACCGACTTTACAGACAACCAATTTTTTTTTTTCGCTCTTGATATTTATTGAAATATTTTCAGTTGAAAAAATATGCTCAAACGTAAGTTAACATTTAATGGAAGTAGCTAAACAAATGCATATGCTTAAAAAAAAAATCTTTTAAGACAGGAAAGGGTGCCGGCAATAGGTATCTTGCTTACATTTTGGAGGTTATTTCGTCCGTCCGTATGTTGAAAGTTGAAGCTTGGTAAGGTTTTGATGGACTGACGGATGGAATTTTCCGGGACATCTGATTGGCTGCAGGTGATACGGATGATCGAGAGTGCAGCTTTATAAGTTACAGTTTTCCGCTCATTGCAAACATATTTTATTTTATGCGTCAAGGTTAAGATTTGCCACACACTTAACCACATAAATATTTATAAAGTTGGCACATGCAAGATTAGCTTAATAAAAACTGCAGCCATGAAAAACGAAAATATTTTCAAATACAGTAAAAAAAAAATTACAAAATAAAGATAAGGTAATTTTTTTTTTACTTTCTGTATAAAATCCTAAAAATGGTGTTCAAAAATGTGTTTAAAAAAAGTTCTTACAGCTATAGTTTTAAAGATATTAAAATATTTCGTAGCAGAATATTTTATAAAAACTAGCATAGACTTCAATAATTCTAAAAAATACAAATACATTTTCCTATAATAATTAAAGCACATTCACATACATTCACGCCTACATTGGGCCTAGGCCGACTTTTATCGGCTGCCTCCACGAACAAAATTCTTGGGCCGCAGACAAACCCCCCACCCCCCTCAATTGTAGATTGTACCCGTTTAAATTTTGCTCAGTTGCCGGAGAATGCTAGCTGATTCCTCTTCTTGGATTTGTGTTAGTGTTGTTGGGGCGAGTGAGTCACGCCACAAACGGACCAAGCTATTAGGGTAGATTATCGTCCAGAACGTGATGTGGCAAGAAAGTTGTGGCACCCGTCTGCCTGGCGCCTGAATCTCAAAACATTTCGCATTTTGGTCTTTTAAAAACTGCGCAAGAAACACAAGACGCATAAAAGTTAAACAACGTCGTTTTCGTATACCCATTTATAATACACGCAAGCCGCCAAAACGACACGCAAGCATCAGGCAACTTTAACCTCCTTCCGTTTCGGCGTTTCGAGGTAAAGTGTTCCAAAAAAAATTTTAAAAGTTTCATACGTCACGTGTATGGATAGTTAATATTTCATCTTTAACGTTCGCATCACGTTTCACTTATTACACTATTTAATAGTTTAATCATCTTGTTTTTAATCATTGTTGGTTTTTATTCGCACTTAAAAACTGAACACGTTTTCGTAAAAAAAAAATATATATATATAAAAAGCCTTATGAACATTTTATTCAAATTAGTTTTACGGTTTTAAGTTGTAGGCTGTTAAAACTACGTGTTTTATGTACCACGTTCAGAAAAGATAAGTAGGTATTAAAATTTATGATTGCATTTACTTGAGAAAACATGAACTCTTTAAAGGTTCGTGTGTTATCAGTAGGTAATAGATTTCAAAGTTTTCCGTAGCCAAAAAAAAAAGAATCAGTTCCACTTATTATTTATATTATTTTGCTAGTCTTTATTTAAGTGAAGTTTAGGAAATATTTGTTGAGAGTCTAGTAATTCTAGTGGAATGTTTCACTTTAAAAAATAATCTATATCTGTTTTATATGATTTTTCACTAATGGCTATTCTACACAATTAATAGCCTACTTATGGCAAGGTTTTCAGTGACACGGTAAGATGAGATGGAATTCGTGGATCGAAGTATCTACAGTAGCACCAGTACGAATTAGCTCAGCAATTCCGAGCTCTTACGTACGTTACTCAGTAGGACCTAATTATTTGACCGCGGTAGTAACCATGTTTATTTACGTTTTAAATACAGTAGAACCTCACATATCCGACCATGGCGGGACCGGGCCATGGTCGGAACGGCCAAAAGGTCGTATATCCGTAGGAGCAAAAAAATATATATATATACCCCTTTCCCAGCTATACAGTGTGTATAGTAATACAACTTCATTTGTAAAAAATGTTACTGTATACATTTAAAACATTTACTTTTGTTAAATTATAAATGAGAAGATGAATACAATGTAAGCATACCTTATTTAAAGGATTCAGTAATGTATTTTTAGTTTCAGTTTTGCCTAATTTTGATTTTGCGGAAGTGTCTCTCCACTTTTTTTTTGCCCACAATACGTTAAAAAAAAAAAAAAAAAAAAAAAAAACATAGGACAGTACAAGATTATAGTACGAGCACATTCTACACCAACAATCACGGCTGAACTGACAGTTTGCGACACGGAAACATGTAGATGCGTCACATTTTCAAGTCTGAACAGGCTCGCCAACCACGCAGACTAGGTCGGATATCCGGAGGAGTCGGTTGTGGGAAGATCGGATATGAGGGGTCCTACTGTATACGTTAAAAATTGTTTGATGTACAAGCATATCCAGGGTTCTATCATTTATTTGTGGTTTATTTTTATTATATATTATTTGTTCTCGCTTAATATTTTATTTATTTTTATTTTATTTTTGAAGTTATACTTTTGGCGCTTTTTAAAAAAAATTTAAAAAATTAATTTTTTACAATGCACTCGCAGAATGCAAAAAGAATTAACAGAAGGAAATAAAAAATTATATATGTGCGTTAAATCTTATACTTTTGTGATTGGTATTGAATACTTTCCGTATAATAAAAAAGAATTGTGATTATTAGTGATAGAAATTGTGTTTATAAACTTTTAATGTGTGTTGCTATCAGTGAGGTACCTGTATGATAATTTATTTGCATTATTATAACATGTTAATAAATATTTAAAATTTATAAATAAGAATAAATATTTATTTATTTTCATTAATTACAATACATCCATTTTATTTTTCTAAATTAAATAATTAAATTTATACAGGTGTTTATATTAATATTTAATAAAGACTTAAAAAAATTAATTTGATTGACATTATATTTTAACGACATTATTTATAATATCATTAATTCATTTTATTATCGTATTTGTATTAATTATTTGCATGCAAAATTAAAGTTAGTTTTTTTTAAAACGCACACTTTTTTTTTAATTTAATTAGTTGAGTTGCCGTGCATGGTGTGAGTGGCAGACGCGACAGTGGAGAGTGTGGAGCTGGCCGACGGCTGAGCACTGCACTGGTGGTGGTTGCAGGCAGAGTCGCGGGAACACAGCCAGCCACCCCAGCCCGCCATGGGCGAGACCTCCCCGCTGCGCCGCATCGACACAGTCGTGCTGCAGTCCCGCGTCGACACCCTGCAGTGGCAGCTCAAGCAGGTGGGTCGCTCCCTGCCCCCAGCCATGCCATGCCCTGCACTGCTCCATGCCCTGCCCATCCCTGCCCTGCACTGCCCCCTGCCCTGTCCTGCCCCCTGCCCTGTCCTGCCCCCTGCCCTGTCCTGCCCCCTGCCCTGCCCTGCCCTGCCCTGCCCTGCCCTGCCCTGCCCTGCCCTGCCCTGCCCCCTGCCCTGCACTGCCCCCTGGCCTGCCCCCTGCCCTGCACTGCCCCCTGCCCTGCACTGCACTGCCCCTGCCCTGTCCTGCCCCCTGCCCTGCCCTGCCCTGCCATGCCCTGCCCTGCCCTGCCCTTCCCTGCCCTGCACTGTCCTGCCCTGCCCCCTGCCCTGCCCTGCACTGCACTGCCCTGCCCCCTGCCCTGCACTGCACTGCCCCCTGCCCTGTCCTGCCCCCTGCCCTGCCCTGCCCCCTGCCCTTCCCCCAACCCTTCCCCCTGCCCTGCCCTGCCCTGCCCTGCCCTGCCCCCTGCCCTGTCCTGCCCCCTGCCCTGCACTGTTCTGCCCCCTGCCCTGTCCTTCCCTGTCCTGCCCTGCCCTGCCCTGCCCTGCCCTGCCCTGCCCTGCCCTGCCCTGCCCTGTCCTGCCCTGCCCTGCCCTGCCCTGCACTGCCCTGCCCCCTGCCCTGCCCTGCACTGCACTGCCCTGCCCCCTGCCCTGCACTGCACTGCCCCCTGCCCTGTCCTGCCCCCTGCCCTGCCCTGCCCCCTGCCCTTCCCCCAACCCTTCCCCCTGCCCTGCCCTGCCCTGCCCTGTCCTGCCCTGCCCTGCCCTGCACTGCCCTGCCCCCTGCCCTGCCCTGCACTGCACTGCCCTGCCCTGCCCCCTGCCCTGCACTGCACTGCCCCCTGCCCTGTCCTGCCCCCTGCCCTGCCCCCTGCCCTTCCCCCAACCCTTCCCCCAACCCTTCCCCCTGCCCTGCCCTGCCCTGCCCTGCCCTGCCCTGCCCCCTGCCCTGCACTGCCCTGCCCCCTGCCCTGCCCTGCCCTGCCCTGCCCTGCACTGCCCTGCCCCCTGCCCTGCACTGCCCTGCCCTGTCCTGCCCTGCACTGCCCTGCCCCCTGCCCTGCCCCCTGCCCTGCACTGCACTGCCCTGCCCCCTGCCCTGCACTGCACTGCCCCCTGCCCTGTCCTGCCCCCTGCCCTGCCCTGCCCCCTGCCCTTCCCCCAACCCTTCCCCCTGCCCTGCCCTGCCCTGCCCTGCCCTGCCCTGTCCTGCCCTGCCCTGCACTGCACTGCCCTGCCCTGCCCTGCCCTGTCCTGCCCTGCCCCCTGCCCTGCCCCCTGCCCTGCACTGCCCTGCCCCCTGCCCTGCCCTGCACTGCACTGCCCTGCCCCCTGCCCTGCACTGCACTGCCCTGCCCCCTGCCCTGCACTGCACTGCCCTGCCCCCTGCCCTGCACTGCACTGCCCCCTGCCCTGCACTGCCCTGCCCCCTGCCCTGCCCTGCACTGCACTGCCCCCTGCCCCCTGCCCTGCACTGCACTGCCCTGCCCCCTGCCCTGCACTGCACTGCCCCCTGCCCTGTCCTGCCCCCTGCCCTGCCCCCTGCCCTTTCCCCAACCCTTCCCCCTGCCCTGCCCTGCCCTGCCCTGCCCCCTGCCCTGTCCTGCCCCCTGCCCTGTCCTGCCCCCTGCCCTGCACTGTTCTGCCCCCTGCCCTGCCCTTCCCTGTCCTGCCCCCTGCCCTTACCCTGCCCTGCCCTGCACTGCCCTGCCCCCTGCCCTGCCCTGCACTGCCCTGCCCCCTGCCCTGCCCTGCCCTGCACTGCCCTGCCCCCTGCCCTGCCCTGCCCTGCACTGCCCTGCCCCCTGCCCATGCCCCTAATCATGTCATTATTTCTTGTAGAATTATTACTAATTAGTAAATCACCTAGTGCACTGTAAAGTACACGTTTGTACATTGGACCACTATGTGCAAGTACAGTACACTTTTTAGAGACAAAAGAAAAATTTCAAAATCTGTTATTTAACTGGAGTTTACTTTGTTTGCCTTCTTTTGTAATTTTTTTTTTTACATTACTTATTTAGAGAATATGACTTCTTTATACATTTTCTCTAGTATATTTTCTTACTTTAGAATCATCACCCTCTTTTCTTGTGAATAATGTAATTCCAAAAATATTTTTTAAATCTTGGCTTTATACCCTTCTATTTTACGGGGGGATATTTTCATTAGAAAAATTCAAACTCCTTTTCACGTTAAAACAATAATTGTTTTTAACTCATACTTGTACAATTATTATATATTATTGTGCATAATGTTTCAGGCAGAAGAGAGTCGCCAGATGTATCGATCTGTCATGGAGCATGTCATGATGTTCTTGGAGCGAGTGTACACGAATCTCGATGAAATGTCGAGGACGGAGCAGTGTGAAAGTTTGCCAGCCTCTGTATGCAACTCGCCAAGCCACAGGTACTACTTAAAACTCATGTCACTTATATTTCATGAATATTGAACCCATTAAAAAAGCATATAAAAACAATAATACTACATACGTACTCATAGGTGTGCCCAGACATTTCCATTAGGAGGGGCCCTGCTAAATTTTTAAATCAGAAGCTGAATTTAGAATGTTAAATAGCCTAAATACATTCACTCATTGCCGTGTTTACATTTTTGTGCAGTATCAACGAGATATGTTTACTAGTTAATATTTATATACGTATAATTTTAACAATCTTGAAAATATTTTTAAAGGGTACTTACACATTTCCCCCCCTCGAATTTTCCAATATCTTGGTCCAGATCTACCTTGAAATGAACTTCTTTTTAGTGAATGCAAACACAGCAATTCAGACAACAGAACTTTAACAAACCTCTTAAATATATATGTTTTTTTGCTTGGCCATGACCTCGTGTTTTAAATAAACTAAGGCGGCTGTATTTCCAGAACGATAAAATGTTTAAAAATATTGTTAAATTAGCACGCTGCAACACTGAAAAACAGTTTGAGTGTCACAGTGCCAGGAATGTACGAATATTAACGAACGCATTAGAGAAAATGCTGATCTGAGTGATTACATTAGGGGGGGCCATGGCCCACCTGGCCCCCCCCTGTAGGCACGCCTATGTACGTACTTAAAAAACAAAAGTGAGTGAGTCTTTCAGTACTCTGCCAGTGATGTTGCAACAACCCAGGCTAATGCCCTCCTCACTTTTTGAACTAAAAGTGTCAGTCCAATATATCCTGGCATGTGACTTGATTTTAAACCAGGAATTTTATGAAAATACTGCCCAACTTGTTAAAATTCATTTAAAAGTTAATACCTTAAAGTTTCAGTACACATTAGAAGTTATAATTGTATGGCATTGCTAAAAAAATAACCTGGAATATTTTAAAAAAACATTATATTACTAAGTACCAATATGTTTTGCTTAAACGACTAGAAATCAGTCTGTAAGAACTTCCTACAAACAAACCTTTACCTTATTGAGCTGATTCAACTTTGACAACCAAAAGTTCTACCACTAAGCCATCTGTACAATGATCAATGAGTTTAGGGAGGTGACTATGTATTATCAACAGTGTAATTCCATTTTATTTTCCAAACTTGGGATTATTTTTTCTTAGTACTATTTTAGTTTAACAAATATATTCCAGGGTAGTTTCACTTTCATAAAGTTTATTTTGGCACACCAATATGTTTAGCATATACCCTAATTTTTACAAAAGTGACTATATGAGTTTATGTTGCTACGCATGGGTCTGCCATGTGGCCCAAATACCTGTTCATTGACTTCATTTCCAATTTCCCAAAATTAATCTTTCCAAATGCCATATTTCGAGAGCTAAGTTGTTTATACATCAAAAATAAAACTGCTTGCATACAAACTGAAGATTCCACCCCCAGATAATGATTTTTCTGGAAATTTTTACCAATTCAACCATCAAATAGAGATGGTAACTTAGTATATCGGTAAATTTTAATTTAAGGTTGGCTAAACCACACAGTATGGTTACATGTTTGAAATGCATTTTGTTTGATCAGTATCTCGGGGGGTGGGAATATTTAGTGTCCACATATGAATTGTATTTAGTTACAGCACAAATTTCCTGTTTAGTTGACTCAGCCATTTTAGTACTTCTGAATTAAAGTGATGAGCTACATTATAAATTGCCACAACAAATGCACTACACAGCAGAGTACAGTAAGCCAATCATTATCGCTATGCACATTTGTTCTGTTAATTTTATTGATGGCAATAACATTGAAACCACTTTCTGACACTATTATTTTTGTTTTGATAAAAAAAATGCCTGTACAACTGAATTGTTTTACTATAACTGTCTTGTTCAGTCTCACAGCTACGTTCAAAATTCTCTTCCAAGAAAATGGACGAAAGGTGTTAATTATGCATGCATATTTAAATGTCAATCCTTTTGATAATTATATTCTGGACATAAACATTTCTTTTGTAGGTGACTTATTTAGAGTCAGATCTACATGCTCTGAAATAAAAATTTAAATAAATCAATATATATATATATATATATATATATATATATAATTTTAAATGTTAGATTGTTTGATATATTAAACTTAAGCCAAAAAAAATATTTTTACTGCATTCATTATATTATATTTTTGTGTGCCTTGGTTATTGAATCAGTTTTAAAATAACTTAAACTTTCTTAGGTAATTCTGAAAGATTTTTTTTTTTTTTTAATGAGTCTGTTTTACTATTGACCAAGCATTTGTGTGTGTTACATGTATGCTTTTTTTTTTAATCTCTCTTTCTTACTTTTGAAATGTAAAAGTACTGTGTAATATTTAGTTTTTGTGGTTGTACAGTTTGTTTGTATATATGTATATATTTGTATTAGTTGACTTGTTCTATATCCTGGAGTCCTTACCTCCATATGGGATCTACAGAACAAAAATTGAATAAATAAAAAAATATATATATTTTAGAAGCACACTGAATGAATATTGTGTGTTCACCAGAGTTCCTCGCTCCCTGAGTGCGCTGTCAGTCGATGCGTCGTCCAGACGAGTGGCGCGAGGCAGGCGAGAGACCGCTCCGAGCGTGCCCAAGGCCATCAGCACGGCCCAGATCGAACAGTCGCCAAGTACATTTTGTGATTACACCTGGTACGCTCTTTGAATTTTTCTTTAACACATGTTGTCTTGCTGCGTGCGACTGGTTTAAATCACAGAATACTGGATTTTTTTAAAATGGTTTTTCACTTTTTTTTATTTAAGTATTTTGAATGATTCTTATTACTTACTAAGTGATAAAAAAAATTAAGAGTTTACACTTTTTAAAAATATTTATATTATAATTTTGTCTCTTTTATTTCCAGACTAGCTAATGCCTGGCATGTGTTATGCACCTGTTAATATCACTTTATATTCATATCTCCAGGTCTCTATATATCTTTATATGTATCTTCATATATATCTATCTATATAAATTTAGCTGTATATATCTCTGTATCTCTAACCCTTTATTTTTATCTTATATATATATAAATCACTCTATATTTCTATATCACAAGATCTCTGTCCATCACTTTTGCCTCTCTTTCATTCTCTTGATTTCTCTATATCTTACTCTCTATCTCTCGACTCACATGCCACCATTATTATTCGGACCATAGCAAAGAATAACTGACACAAAGTACTTGCTGATAATTATCCTATACTACTCGCGCGCCATCTTAATTTTTGCTTTAACGGTTGGTATTATCGAAATCCCACCTGAACAGTGACCTTCCTCGAGATTTAAACATGGCAGCAGGAAGTAAGGCAGTTGGTGTATACAATCTTTGCCATTTTTATACTTGAAGTCAGAATGAGAATGACCTCTTACCTTTTTTTTTTTGCTTCTGCATAGTAAAACAATTTTTGGGTATAATGAAGTTTAATCCGAATTTCTTTCAGATTGTTAGTATTATGTTTCTTTAGCAATATTTACTACATGATGGCATATTTAAAATTCTTCAGGAGATCTTTTCAAGCTATTAAATAAATTTATAGCATATTAGCCTTTATACAGCTGCTATATCAGGTACTTCAGAACAGACAATCATTCCATAGACTAATACGTCCATGGTTTCAAAGGTTAATATTGAAAAATTTCATCAAGATCTGATGAACAATGAGTTATCAAGAATAAATAAATTATCAAACCTTTTAAAACTTTTAACCAGTTCTCCCTTTCTGTAGAACACATAAGTTTCATCGAACATCACGTTTCTTGACACCTGCATTCTGTCACATGATATAATGCCCTATAGTCATTTGGACTATAACCAACCATCCTTCTCCTATTATATATTCATTATTTCACTCAGACTGTGTATGTATTTATATTCTTTATATGCAAGCTATAAAAAAAAATATTGCAGCCAGTCATGTTGTGGATGTTGCCTATGTAAAAAAAAAAAAAAACGCAAAGGCAGTCATGGGGCTGTTGACAGAAGTGAAAACTTAAAACTTTGTGTTATATGACATCATTTCTATGTCAAATGTACGTAAGAAAATGATTTTAGTATTATATCACTAGCATGTCGGTGAAACGAACCCATAAGTTTTGTCCCTACTAAAAATCGCTCAACGCTGCTAAAGAATTTTTCACTTCAAGAACAGTTTTGTATGTTGAAAAACACTATGTGAAGTTGAAAATCTTGACATTTATAATAATGTAACACAATATCATTAGAGCCAGTTTGTTGTGTAGCTTGATGCATAAAGTTAGCAAGTTATAGTTCTTTTACTAAACATGATTTCATCAGTTCCTTCATATTTTAAGTCCAGTTACTCAGGTTTGAAGAACTTCTTGCAGCACTAAATGTTTTAATTAAGGGTGTCCCAGATTGCAAGATACTGTAATGTTGTTTTTGTTTTTATAACTAAACTGTTTGTCAAAACCGGCTCATGGTAAATGTTTCGTATATTCTTCCTGATCCATGGCACAGAATTGAAACACCATAAAAAAATCAGAAAACATATAAAAAAAAAAAAACATATCATTGTCAATAGAGCAGTATTGAATTTATCTTCTAGCACAGTCACAGTACTCTTAATTTCTGATTATTTCCTTTGGTAAATTACTAAACAAACTCAATTTTAAAAAAAATTATAATATGTTACATTTACTGGAACTAATGCAAAGGAACAGAAAATTGTTCCATTTTGTGAAAGAAATAAAGAAACAAAGTTTGAAACTTTGTTTTTATGTTAAAAATGGAATAGATTCCTTACTTGTTCCAAACAAAAAGGAATGAAATGAACAAAACCCATTTTAATGAACAAGTTCCTTCTGAGCTCTGGTCTGGAGGCTGCCCAGCACAAGAAGCAAATGAGCAAAGATAATGTGATCATCATCAACTAAATCTGTTGCAATATCTTATTTTTCAGATAATTCATTCTCTTCTTCAGTTAGTGACTATAACAGGTTTTTTCCTAACCGAACCATAATTTGCAGTTCTCCTTTTTCCAGCTCTCAAAACACTTCTAAATACCTATTCATAGTTACCAAAAATTCCATTTGTCTCCTTATACTCTTTTATTGTAACCTTTGTGTCATTTTATTTTCTGGTTGTTTGGTAACCAAATAAAAGCTGATGAAGCACAAATTTTTGAGAGAGAAAAAGTTCCACTGGTGTGTATATGCACGCGTATGTTTTTGCACGCTTCTCGCTTTTGGCTTCATATGCGGACACACATGCGTTCACTATACTAGATCCCTTTTCCTTTTTGTGTTATGTTGTTATTAGATAATCTTTTACATGTGTAATAGTTTATGGCTTTGCAGTAAACAATATCGAATAGTTTTCTGTAACAAATTTACCCTGTTGATTTCAGGAGGAGGTCTGCGAAGGTGACTCAGCAAGGTGATGTTACGACGCAGCAGAAACTCTCCCAGGACGCCTACCGCCTGCTGAGGACCGTGCAGTCGCTCCTCAACACGAACGAGCCGAACCTCGCTCAGAACACCGGTCCTGGCGACTCGTGCTCCAAGAACCTGCGCTGCTCTTCTCGCAATGACGACGACGACTCCCCGAGGTTGACGCCGGATGCCTCGTCCGTCCGTGATTCGCTGCAGGACCTGTCGATGAGCAGGATCTCGCCGGCGGGGAAGACGCCGAAGAGGGATCGGAAGGACGGCTTCTCGTCGCTGCGCCGTGAGCACGCTCGGCGACGGCTGCCCCTGGACTCGACGCTGACGCTGCCCCGGGACTCCCCCCCGCCCTCTCCCGGCACCAGCCCGGAGTCCCCGCGCTCCACCGCGTCGCTCGGCCGCCCGAGGAAGCTGAAGGAGACCCGGTGGGCGGCCCCGCCCGCGGAGTGCTACGTCTCGGACGTGCCGTCGGAGAAGCAGCTCAGCCTGAGCTCGAACGAGGACGAGAGCGGCTTCTCGTCGATGAGCTCCTTCCAGGAGGTCGGCCTGCCGCCGGTGCCCCCGTCCCCGACGCCCAGCCCGGACCCGCCGGTCGGGTTACCCGTGCTGGAGCGCGCAGACTGCTCCGTGAACCACCGGCGCTGGAGCTCCGTGCCGGTGGACCCCCGGCTGGGGCCGGTCATCCCGGACTCCGTCACCGTCATGTGGGTCTGACCACTTTCCTGCGTTCAGTCATCTCCACACGGATCAGTTACGATTTACGGTTGAGCTTGAATGGGACTAACGTATGTTGTCTTTCATTACGTTGATGGTGGAGTATTTAAATCAGCGTAGTGAAAAGCAAAATGGGTTCCGCGTTTTTAGGAGAAGTGCGTTTACACGCCGCGTTCACCCTTAACACCAAAGTTTTTAACTGTGCTGGCTTATTCCGCCCATTTTCAAGAGAGCGAACTGCTTTGGACGTTGTGTGTTTCAGCGTGGTCTTGTTTTAAAATGATGCGAGACATGTTGTTCGAAACGCTTTTTTATGGTATCAGTGACTGCCTCCAATTTGTCTTGGCATTTTGATAATACAGCAGTTTATTTTTTTTTTTTAATTTCTGGGCTAGCGATATAACATGTGGTGTGATTATTGATTAGTTTCAAATAATAGAAAACCAGTTGCTATGTGTGATAGAGTGTTAGAGAATAATTTACACAATTATTATTTTTGTTAATAACAAACAATTAAGTGTTATTTGTTTGAAAGTAACAAGTCACAAATATGATTCTATCACTTTTTAATAATAATTCATTGTAAGTTTTATCCTAAGTGAAAATAGAGATTTTATGAAAACATTATTTATTTCCATGTGTAAAAATATTTTTTGTTGCTTGACTCTTACAGTAATTTAAAAGGTTTGTGAATGTTCTAAGTGTGAACTTGAATTTTGTGATGTGCATATTTCTAGTTTTAATGGTGATGTAAGAATTTTGAAAATAATTATTTGTCTTCTCAAATATGCAAGTTTTAAAGGTATGAAAAGATATTTTAAAATTATAAACAGCAAATAAAATTAATGTGAAGTGTTAAACATTAAAAAAACATTTTTGTCTGTAAATGTGTAAAATTGATGGCAATGTATATATATGAATTTCAGGAAATATTAGCCTGTGTTAACTGTGTGTGTCAGCAAATGTGTTTTAAATATAATTCAGTATTTTGTACAAAAATAATTATTTTCATTGTGAACCTATGTGAGTAGGTTTTTATCTATTTAATGTTTATTGCATTTGTGGTGTGATAAAATTTATATAATTTGATCTGGAACAGCACACACACATCTTTAGAGATCACATTTTTCACTGATACATTGACTCTGCACATTGCTGCACACTTGTGGTCACAACTCAGCTAGTGGTAGACTATCTCGACTCTTCTCTCGTTCTGCTATCTCGAGCCCCCCCCCCAAACTCTTTTCCAGTAAATTTCAAGTCTCGGACCTGTATGTAAAATAAAGTATGAAACAAGATAAGTAAATCAAAAGTTTCCTCGCTGGACATACAATACTCCAATCTTGTATAGGACATATACTAAAAAAGAAAATTTTTGAAATCATACATGCATAGAGCAAACAGTACACACTTGGTTAACACATCAACATTTTTGTTGAACTCTACATAACCAACATTTATCATCATCTTGTTGACAATATCTTTCAGAAACTCCGGCAGAAGTCCTTTTAAATTAGAGTGGTTCTGATGGTGTCAGGGTGCATGAATGTGTGATGTAGGACTATTTGCTGAATATTTAGAATAAGTTTGCCACCAAAAAATAATAAAGTTTATAGTTCGTGGCACATTAAATAAGGTTCTTTAAATGTTATTACAAATGCTAACAGTACCAAGAAACTAACAAACAAACGCTGTTGTGTGAAACTAGTGACCTCTCTTGAGCATTTTACTCACTTATTAAACTACCTGAAGTCAGTGTACTTTTTGTAGTCACGATGTTGTTCTCTAGTGACATACGTAAGTGATCGTGTAGGCATTCAGTGCAGAAACCACAGTTCCACTCATTAGTTAAATGTGGTGGGGGGGGGGGGGGGGGGGGAACTGGGTTAACAGTACCAAGTTTTTACCCATGCAGCAATTAGTTGGCGCAATAAAATTGCATAAAACCATAAAAGAGTTTATCATCTTCCGCTATGCCATAAACATAATTGGTCAACTTAGTATTTAGTTAGTGACATTAGCTGGGTTTAAATCAGTTAAATGCCATGCAACACCAGCTGTTGCAATCAAGGTACATTTTCCTGCTGATAGTTGTTATTTTTAATACTACGAAATGTTCTCGGCGCAATCTTTTGAATCCCAGTTTAAACAGATACCACACGGTACCTAAACGTTTTTAGTGCAAAACAGAATCTTGATGAGAGCAGAATCACTTGCACATGAAACGGGTTAAATAGGGGGTTGGCGAGGATAAAAAAGGTAATCAGGGCAACCCTTACTTGATGGCTCGGTGCGTGGAAGTCTCGTGGAGTTGACGCAAAGAAATGATTTGCTTCAAGTGTCTTCAATATCTTTGCTTTAAGGGACTTCAGAGAAATAGTTTCTCTGCGCAGCACTGCACTGTCCCTGACGTCGCCCCGTCTGGTCCGTCGCGAAGACTGGTGGCCTCCCGTGCGGCTGTGACACTCGCGAACTAGCTCCTTCGGCTGGCAGCCTACCAGCCCCGCTAGGCGGTGCGGGGTCGTTACCACAATGTCAAAATTGACCACAACGCCGACAATTAGAAAACTGCTGTGTACCACAACGCCGAAATAACAACTGAATGAATTTGTGTGTGTTTCTTAAATGTATCTTAACGCTGAAATACCACAATCAAACCTAACCTTACCTAACCTAACCTAACCTAGCGTAATATAACCTAACCTAGTCTAACCTAACCTAACCTTTGTGACAGTCCTGCAATGACATATTTCGGCGTTGTGGTGCGTCCCCAGTGGTGCGACCCTCTCTTCCCCTTACACTTGCCACTACTCCCAGCTCTTAACAGCGGTGTGCTACGCCCAGGGGCTTAGCCAGGGGGGGGGGGGGGGGGGGTTTAGGGGTTCAAACCCCCCCTTTAGCACCAAATCTTTAATTAATTTCTTATTCATCCCCAAACAAATTTCATATTAAAATTAATAAAATTTTTACCATTACAATATTTAAATTTAAGTACCGACCGAAAACTGCTAAAATAGCACTATTTTACACCTTAAAATCCAAATTTTCCCGGGGAGGACTCCCAAACCCCCCACTTTAATACGAGGGGGGGGGGGGGGGGACATTCTTCTTAACACCCCCCATACACAAATCCTGGCTACGCCACTAGAAAGTAGTCCAGTAAAAACTTGCAAACTTTGTTAAGAGATAAAATAAAGTTTTACTAAATTTGATAATTACATTAAAAACCTTACAACTGCCTTTTTATTTTACAATTTTCGACTATTTAAATCAAGGACCAAACATTATAATAAAATGCAAGTGTAAATTCAAACAAAGACTGGCGCTAACTGCTAAAAAATATCACAAATTCTGGTGAAAACTATTGAGTGGGCTTTTCTCTAAAAATTAACAACTGAAAAACACACTAGGAAAACCAGTAAAAGGGAAATTATGGTAGCACCTGCCACAATAGTATTCTGGGACGTGAAGGGTGTCAATTTACTTGATTTCCTCACTGGAGGGACTATCAATTTTGCATGCTATTGATATGTCTTAAGCAAACTGAAATATGCCATTCTATGCAAGTGAAAATTTAAAATATATATTCTTTTCGATTGAGTGTGATTCCGAGGTCAGGTTTTGGTGGAAAATGTGCCTGGGGTTCGACTTTCTCCCCCTCAGGAGTGGAGAGGGGTTAATGAACTTAAAACTTCAAAAACTTTAAAAATGTATTCTTTTTTGATTTGGAGTGTTTCCGATCCAATAGGTTGGGTTATGGTGGAAAATGTGTCTGGGGAGGGGTTAAAGCCCCAAAACCTTGAACACCCCTTCCGTGCCTTTGAGGCTGATTTTAGGATAACCCCATGCTCAGTTAATGTGTATGCAATATATATATATATATATATATATATATATATATATATATATATATATATATATATATATATATATATATATATATATATATATATATATATATATATATATATATATATATATATATATATATATATATATATATATATATATATATATATATATATATATATATATAACATCCCTGCCAAATTTAAAGCCTGTAGACATTTACTTGAATCACGGTCAAGAGCAATTGTGCAATTTAATTTCCAACTTTTTTACCAAATGATGCAAAAACTTGAAAGAACCTATAATTATACTTTAGAGGTCTATTGGAGACCTGAGAAATAAATTATGATTTTACTTTAAGGTAAGTTTGGTTTTAAAAACTGATAATTTTTATGTCATTTATATCTATGAAAACTAACTAGGTTACTTCATACCCTTAAAAGTAAAGTATGGTGAAACACTTAACTGGAAAGAAACATTTTTTTGTGGCAATGTGCCTAAAGACTTAGAAAAGTGGTATGGTTGTCTTGAGAGAAGAAAACATTAAAAACTATTGGAAGAGTGGCTTCATAGCAGCAGGGATTGTAACTTTGGATCGACATTAACTACTGAAGAGGCTTCCTGATGGTAATTGAGCATTTGAAGATTGTGATTGTAGTGACAACTGGGTTAAATTATCTTAAACCATGGAATCAAGCAAACCGATGGTTCCACTACGGCCAGGATGGATAAAATACCCTTTTAATTAGATTCTGAATCATTCGAATAAACAATTATTTCAGTAGAATTGCTGGTTTTCAAACACACACTTAATCTGTTATTAAAGAATGGCATGTTGTAAAAATATTTTCCTTTTAATAACTTTTTACAGCAAATGTTTTAATACGTAAAATGAATTGTTGAGGTGTAGTGAAAAATGTAAACTCATCCAAGATGAAATTTTTTAATTTTAAATTCTAAGACTTACCCCTGACATGATGTATATGTTTACTATGTCACAGTCCTGCTATGCTACCAACTTGCCCAGCGAAGGTGAACAAGACCGTCGCACACTAGCTGGAATAGCATAAATTAATATAGTAATTACTTAGTGAATTTACTAAATAGGTACTATACCGCCTGGAAGGATGCCAATAGGAAAACATTAGCAGAGACAAAGCAAAGTTAGGGAGCATAAAGTTTATCAAAATAAAAAATTATGTTTTTAAAGTTATTAATATATTTAACCATAAATGTGCAGAACAACTATTATACAAATGGTGGTGCGATTGAAAACTAATAACAAACACAGTTGTAACCTCATATTGGCTTAAGCAAATTCTAAATAAGTAATAAAAAATAGTTTATACTTAATATATGCTAAAACTAAAAAGGTAGCAAGAAAAATTCTGTTAAGTTTTACTACATAAAAACTGATAGGTACCCATCAAATATGCATTAAAAAAAATATGAGCAAGTATTCCAGTTCTTGCCAGTGATGTGTAACATTTAACCTTCGTAATGACTCATGTGAATGCATTTATAATACAAAACACACAATTTAACTTAAATTTTTTTAAAAATAAAGCTGAGTGTATTAAATATATGAAAATTAGTAATTTTAGAGAATTTTTTTTTTAATTTTTCCCCTTTTCAAAACCAAATAATATTCTGTTTAACAAGATCTTACTATTGATTCTTCAGAGCTAGCCAAACAACAGGAGCACCAAACATGTTGCATGTAAATGCCTCAGTGCCGAACCTGTGACATTTCCCCTTAGACGGGAACAATTATTGCCTGAATTTTGAGGTTATACTTATTTAGGTGCTTTTAGGGTGAAATTTTAGCATGCACCAGAATGGCAATGTAGAACGCTCACATTACATAATGGAAATTTTAAAGGTTTAAAGTCCAAAAGTCAGTGCATGAAACTGCTATAGCCACGAACTGAAAGCAACAAGATGGCGGACTCACTTGTAGCCACATGCACCCGTATATATTAACTTTTGCAAACATCGGTGGATGTATTAATCGGTTTGCCAAAGTAAACTTTATGGTACCTAGTGAGTGAAACTATCTTGGAATACATTTTGTAAACTTTAATAGTCATAACAAGGTGTAATTACCACTTTAAAGAAATCTAAAATGTTATAATTTACTAGCCAGGAAAATTGTGTTTGAACAAACATGGTGGTAAAGATATTTGACATTCTGTTGGTTCTCTAAAGCATTACGAACACGGCACTACCAATAGTTGCAGTCCAATAGATACATTAAAACATTTGAAAACACATATTATAACACTAAGTATATGTATATTTGCTTTAGCTTAAACTTATAAATCAGTCTGTAAATACTTACTACAAACAAACCTTAACCTTATTCGAACTAAATTGAGTTAATTCAACATTTAACATTTAGCAGTGAACTTTTCATCACAAAATTCCTTTATTTTTAATGGCGTCAATTTTTTTTGTATCTCTAAAGTTTAACGAACGCTGCATTATCTCTACATTTCAATGTTGACTAAGAATTTTCAAAATTGTAATGTGAATTTTTTAATGTTTCATTATTTCTTTTTTTGTTTATAAATGATAACCAAGTATTAAAAAACAGTTGGATCTTTGAATATATATACTGTATAGAAGTTGCCAGCCCAGGTTAAAATTTCTAATACGGTTTGAGGTAGTTGGTTAATTCACCGCCGCAATCGCCACCATCTCTAGGGCATCGACTTGGGGTGGTCCCTAGCGGACATGTGTCGAACTCTTCAAACACCCCTTCCCCCTCCCGTTGAACGACATTGAGCTGCAGTGAAAGATTTATTGGTGGGTGCGGGGAATGACAGCGGACGACAATGCTGCGCTCTAACGTGTAAATAACAACTAAGACGATACAGGGCGTTACGGCAGCGCACTGCAGCGGTGAAGTTCCCAAGCTGCTCATCATACGCTCCTGAAAAACGTAGAGTAAATCCTATCCACTCCCGACTTCTATACAGTATATATATTCAAAGGTTGGATCAAGCGGGTCCGCCATCTTTTCGAGATTCCTGAGACTTCCACAGATTACAGCACCGTGTCCGTTACAATCGGCTCCCATTCCATTTACGAAATTACCTACTCCTACCAAATGCCTTATACCGTGAGCTAGGGCGAGGGGAAAGGGATGGCTATGATGTACATTCTATATTGCACAGACCCGAATACTCACGTTGGCAAGCCTTTTTTCACAGACGAGAGAGCCAAACCCGAAGTTCCCCGAAGTATTGACGTCCCTCGGCTTCAGGTCCCCGTTTTCCCGTTGAAATAAATGTCCTGTTATGCCCGTACTGCCCTCGTCGGAGAGGTGTGGGTCCAGGCCAACGTGGCCGGGACCGGGAAAGGCGGGACCTGGAGGGAGAGTGAAGTGATTGCGAGGAATGTTGGAAGGTTGTCGCAAGCAGAACACGGCATTAACGAATTTCACGAGCCGTCTTTTATTAACGCTTATAAAGTCCTGCCGCAGCCTGGCGGAACCGTCGCGGAACAAGTGCCCTACCACGGCGACACGGACTCCCTGATGACGGGGCGGTTCTCAAATACGTTTCGGCGCGAATCGTAAAGTTTATCAATGCTAGGCTGACCCAGTGAGAAAGGGCCCGAAGACGGAACGCTGTACATACGCGGCCCGTTACGTAATGTGCCGTGGACGGCGAAAAGTTCAGAGACTCGTAGCACCACGTTCGCGTTGTAGAAACTGCCCGCTAGACACGTCTCCCGATGACTCGTAAGTTAACAATGCTAAGCTGATTCGCGGTGGCAGCTCAGCTGCCGTGACCGACTGCGGACTGAGCGAACGTTCAATCCCGAGCGCAACGTGCGCGGCTCGCGGAGCAACGAACACGTCTGTCTCCGCTCGAGACCAGGACGCGACTGCCTCTCCCCGCTCGCCCGCGGGCCGGCGCCCGCGGGTGGCGGGGAGGGAGGGGAAAATCGGCCGGCGTGGGAGAGAGCTCCGTCCCGCGGCGCGCCAGGCTGCAATTACATACTACGGCGAAACACTTCAGAAAAAGTTATTGAATTATTTACAAAGACATACACGAGACATTAATTACACAGCGAACTTGCACAATGAATAATAAATAAAATAAGTTAATTACACACATTCAAATCCCTTAATCGTTTACAAATATATACACACTGAAATAAAAGATAAAGTCACATAGAAAAAAACACTCGTTGGCATGCTAGGGCGCACGCGGGTGCGTCCCTGGCCGTCGCACACACTGGGGTTCACTGGGGGGGAAAATAGGCCCCCTCAGGCCCGCGTCGGTGGCCAGGTACGGCCTCTGTATCTGGGAGGGTACGACGACTGTCGTCATATGCCCCCCCTCTCCCGAGGCCGTCCTGGCCCCCGACGCCGACCTAGACCGGCAGCTGCGTCCGCGTCCGGCCACTTGTCTGGTCGTCGGAGCTCGTCACGTCATTCCGTCCGGGTCGGGCAAACTGGGGCAGGAGCTGCATCACGCTGCAGCGTAACCCCCCGTCGGTCGTTTGTCTTACGTCGCGGGGTTTGCGCTGACTCCCCCACTCGTAGTCCCGGAGGTAGTGGGGGGCCGTCTTCTCACGCGTGGACCGGCGCAACGCCGGTCCCCTCCCCGCGTGAGCGGTCATCCTCGGCTCCCCGGAAGGCAAGTCCAGGACCACCTGCTGGGCCCTGTCGACATCGCCCTCCCCACTGAGGAGCCGGACCGTTACCCCGTCTGTCACGTCCTTGCTCACGTCCGTCCCCGTCACCCGCCGTTCCCAGGAGTGGACGTACCTCCGTCCACGTCTCTGGGTAGGCTCCGGCAACGTCACCACTGGTTCACTCAGGTCGACCAGGTCGCCCTGAGCAGTGTTGTCATGTGTTACGTCCTCGATGAGCGGTCCATCAGTGTCGTTGGCGTAGGCGCTGACGTCATCAGGCGGGAGCACCCGGTCCACGAAGCGCTCCAGCTCTGCCATGCTTGCGCCACGCGGACCCCTTCCGCCCCTTCTGACGGGCGTCCGTTCCCCGCCCCCTCTTGCCAGTTGCCAACCACCGTTCCCCTTTTGCTGTCCCCCCGTAGGAGGCTGAGTCGGTGTCGTCGTGGGGGCCCGTCCATGTGTCGTGCCCCAGGTGTCGTCGTCCCTGTCAACGTTCCTGCCAACCCCCCGCAGTGACTTGGGGTGGGCGTGTCCTCGTCGACGTCCCTGATCCGGCTCCGGTGGCGTCACCACGGGGTCACCGAGGTCGACCAGGACTCCTACTGCGACGTTGTCATCGGTCCTGTCCCGTGTGTCGTCGTCCCTGTCAACGTTCCTGCCCACCCCCCGCAGTGACCTGGGGTGGGCGTGTCCCCGTCGACGTCCCTGATCCGGCTCCGGTGGCGTCACCACGGGGTCACCGAGGTCGACCAGGACCCCTACTGCGACGTTGTCATCGGTCCCGTCCCGTGTGTCGTCGTCCCTGTCAACGTTCCTGCCAACCCCCCGCAGTGACCTGGGGTGGGCGTGTCCCCGTCGACGTCCCTGATCCGGTTCCGGTGGCGTCACCACGGGGTCATCGAGGTCGACCAGGACTCCTACTGCGACGTTGTCATCGGTCCCGTCCCGTGTGTCGTCGTCCCTGTCAACGTCCCTGCCAACCCCCCGCAGTGACCTGGGGTGGGCGTGTCCCCGTCGACGTCCCAGGTCCGGCTCCGGCGGTACCACCACAGGGGCGCCGAGGTCGGCCAGTACACCTTCGGTGACGTCATCCTCGGCCTCGTCACCGTCCACTGGTCCGCTGTCGTCGTGGTCGTACTCGTCGTGCGGGTCGCCTATCAGTCGAATGTCGTCCCTGTGCACCTTAGTTGTCCGTCCGTCGGCGCGACGCACGAGGTACGAGGTGGTGCCCAGTCTGTCTACGATCTCCTGTGGCCCCGCCCACTTAGGAGCCAGACTGGCGCAAAAGCCCCGCTCGCCAGCCGACAGGTGATGACACTTAACAAACACCTGCTGGCCAGGCTCTAGTCGTGCTGGGGGCTGGTGCGTCTGCGGCGTACGTCTAGTCAGGTAGTCAGCTTGGCGACGTCGGGCGTCTTCGCGCAGATCGTCCGTGGTCATGTTGTGCAAGTCGGGGGTTGCGCGCGCTTCCCCGGGCAGGGCGAGGTTCCGGCCCTGCACCAGTTCAGCGGGGGAATGGCCCGTGACCGCGTTCGTCCGACGGCGCAGGCAAAACAGCAGCGTCGGCAGGTGCAGGTCCCACTTGGTGTGGTCCTCGTCCAACCGGATGCGCAGCTGAGTTTTAATGTCCTGATTCCGCCTTTCGGTCGGATTCGCGCGCGGATGGTAGGTGGGCGTCGTGTGATGCTCCACCCCCCAACCCGCGCAGGACACTCGCCAGCTTCTCCCCGTGAACTGCACCCCGTTGTCCGTCAGCAGGACCGCGGGGTACCCGTATCGCGGGAAGAACTCGCGCTCGAGCAGGGCAATCACGGTGCCGGCCTTCACGTTTGGTACTGCGAACGCCTCCGCCCAGCGGGTGAAGACATCCGTGACCACAACAATGAATCGCCGACCACGGGACGTGCGAGGATACGGCCCCATAATATCCACCGCCACAGTGTGGAAGGGATTCCGGGGCCGTCGTGGGACCTGCTGCTCCTTGCCGTCGGGTCGCCTGGACTTCCGCTCCTGGCAACGCAGGCAGGCCCGCACGTAGCGTCTTACTTCTGCCGCGTCGCCAGGCCAGCGGAACGTCCGTCTGACCTCACGCAGCGTCTGCTCCGCGCCCGGGTGTCCCGCCAGGGGGTGGTCATGCAGGTAGCTCAGGACCCAGCGCCTGGCCTCGGGCGGCACGTGGGTCCGCCACCCGCTCGACCTGTGAGCCCCCCTGGTCTGGAGCACCCCGTTCAGGCTCCGGCAGCCCGGTATCACCCCCTCCCCACACTCTGTCAGTCGGGTCCGGGTGTCGGGGTCCCGGAGTTGCGCCGCGTGGACCCACGCCAGCAGGTCAGTCATAGTCTCGGGTCGCGCGTCAGGTGCAGGAGCAGTGGGGCTTGTCAGCGCGTACAACGCGCACGGTCGCGGCACCGAGTCCTCTACCCCGCGCTCACGCTCAGGGAGGAGCACTTCCTCCCAGCCCTGGTCGTCGTGGAACTCATTCTCAGGGTCCGGATTCCGGGACAACTCGTCGGCCAACTGATTTTCACGTCCAGGAATGTGCTCGACCGTGAACGAGAATTCCTGGATCAGCATGGCCCACCGAGTGAACTTAGACTTCCGGCCCTGAGCGGAGTCCAACCAGCGGAGGCATTGGCTGTCGGTTCTCAGCGTGAATGAGCGGCCCTCGACGTGGTGACGGTACCTCTGTAGGGCCCAGACCACCGCAAGGCACTCTTGCTCATTCACGTGATACTTCCGCTCAGCCTGCCCAAACTTGGCGCTGGCGTACTCGATCACGCGCCTCTCGCCCCGGTCATCCATCTGGTACAACACCGCCCCCATCCCCTCCTGACTCGCATCCGTCTGGATGAAGATGGGGCGGCTGGGCACCAGGCGTGAGAGCGTGTGACAGTTCCTGAACCGGCGCTTCACCTGTCGCAAGGCCTCGTCCGCGGCGGGGGTCCACCGGAACTTAGTCTTCGGCGACAGTAGGTCCGTCATCGGGGCCGTCACCGTGGCGAAGTCGGGGACGAAGGACCGCAGCCAGTTGAGCAGCCCCAGCAGCTTCTGGAGCTGCTTCCTGGTCTTCGGTGCCCCCTTTCCCTCTATTAGCTCCAACTGCTCAGGTCGGGGGCGGCACCCCTCCGCCGTCACTATGTGTCCTAGGAACTCTATTTCCGTGGCCCCAATGTGGCATTTCTTTGGGGCGCACGTCAGTCCGTGTCTGGCCATACGTTCTAGCACCAATGCCAGATGGTGCGCGTGTTCCTCCCACGTCCTGGACCAGATGATAACGTCGTCCAGATAGGCACTGGCGAACTCACCAATGTACCCATCCAGAACACGTACCATCAGGGCCTGGAACGTGGCAGGGGCGTCCATGAGACCAAACGGCATGGCGCAGAACTGGTAACGTCGACCGTCTGGTGCCGTAAACGCCGTCTTAGGGCGGTCCTCCAGACATACCGGCACCTGCCAGTAGCCTGATTTTAAGTCTAGTGTCGTGAAAATAGTGGCGTCCCCCAGTCCTGCCAGTGCGTCTGTGATATTGATCTGCGGGGGCGGGGCGGGAATGGTCAGTTTGTTTATCGCCTTGAAGTTTACGCAAAAGCGTAGACTTCCGTCTTTCTTGGTGGCCAGCACCACCCGTGAGTTATACGGGGAGGTGCTGGGTTCCACTACCCCGTCACGTAACATCTCGTCAATTTGAGTCTGTATGGCCTCCCGTTCCCGGATGCCAAATCCGTATACCTTCTCAAAGGGAGGGCGGTGCGGTACCATCGGTATCCGGTGTTCCGTCACGTTTGTCCGTCGTAGCCGGTCCGCGGCCGCAAATACCTGTGCCTGAGAGGTGAGGACATGGTTGATGACATCGACGTACTCCTCTGGAACACCGTGCTGAAGGTCTTCTAGGCGAATGACTGACTGAGGGGGACTGGGGGGAACCTGGTGCACGCCGTACACCGTCCAGCGCCCCTGGGTGCCGAAGTGCATCCGGCCAGCTCGTACTTCCACGGTGGCGTCGACCTCGTGCAGCCATGGGACCCCCAGAATCAGCCCCTCGCGGAGCTCGGGGACCACCCAGGCCTCGACGTGGCTAACGTGACCAACGATGCTCATTGTTACCTGAGTGATGCCCCCTGCTGCAACGACGGCATCCCTGGTGGCCAGCTGCACCAGCTCCCTCCGCGGTGTCACTGCCTCCGCTCCCACCAGGTGGGCCGCGATGTAGGTTCGGCTGGCGGCGGTGTCCACCAGGGCCAGCATCTCCCGCCCGTTAGCGCGGACAGGAATTCGCAGCAGCTCCGGCTCCTCGGGGCCGACCTGCCCCAGCTGTGCAGTCGTCTGTCCCCCACCGCCCCCGGCCACCTGGCCGTCCGGGCGTGGGGAACTCGCGGCGAGGTCCGCGGCTCGCTCCGGCGCCGACGTGTTGACGTTCCGGTGGTCCACCTCGTCGACGACAGGTCGACGAGGCGGCTGGTCCGGCCCTGGTATAACCGGCCTCAGGGCCGCGGCGGTGGCGCCGGCAGTCAGCTGTCCCTGCACGGAGATGGCCGGCGGGATGCCTGCGCTGATGCTCTGGTTGTCCGCCCCGTCGACGGCGTATCGACGAGGCGGCTGGTCCGGCCCTGGTATACCCGGCCTCAGGGCCGCGGTGGTGGCGCCGGCAGTCAGCTGTCCCTGCCCGGAGATGGTCGGCGGGATGCCTGCGCTGATGCTCTGATTGTCCACCCCGTCGACGGCGTGTCGACGAGGCGGCTGGTCCGGCCCTGGTACACCCGGCCTCAGGGCCGCGGTGGTGGCGCCGGCAGTCAGCTGTCCCTGCCCGGAGATGGCCGGCGGGACGCCTGCGCTGATGCTCTGTTTGTCCACCCCGTCGACGGCGTGTCGACGAGGCGGCTGGTCCGGCCCTGGTATAACCGGCCTCAGGGCCGCGGTGGTGGCGCCGGCAGTCAGCTGTCCCTGCCCGGAGATGGCCGGCGGGACGCCTGCGCTGATGCTCTGATTGTCCACCCCGTCGACGGCGTGTCGACGAGGCGGCTGGTCCGGCCCTGGTATAACCGGCCTCAGGGCCGCGGTGGTGGCGCCGGCAGTCAGCTGTCCCTGCACGGAGATGGCCGGCGGGATGCCTGCGCTGACGCTCTGGTTGTCCACCCCGTCGACGGCGTATCGACGAGGCGGCTGGTCCGGCCCTGGTATACCCGGCCTCAGGGCCGCGGTGGTGGCGCCGGCAGTCAGCTGTCCCCGCAGTTGCCTCGGCATGGGGACAGCTGATGAGGAGTAGTCCCGTTGTCCCCTGCTTCCCGGCGGCATACAGGACGTTAGTGCGGTAGGCGCCGGTGGTGGTCGACGTGTTCTGTCAGTTACTGGGACTGCCGGTGGCTGGCGGGCCGGGGAGCGGCACCCAGTTGTCCCTCCGCCCCCGGTCCTGCGTTTCCCGCCTGCGACGTGTTGCCTTCGCGCGCCTCCTCCCACGCGGCTCTGGTGGGGCAGAGGCGATGCCAATGGTACGCGTCCGGGCAAAAACGGCATCGCGGCGGACGTTCGTCCCTCTCTCTCGTATCTGTCCGCTCGTGACGTCCTCCTCCTGTCGCAGCTGGTTCCGGGCGTTCCCTGGTGCCACCGCGGTCTGTTGTCCTGCGCGGTCCCGCGCCGCCGGCGTAGCTCACCACGGTCAAGTCACTGTCCGTGACCTCTGTGACGGTGACCCCTCGCGGCCCCGAGCGAGCACGGGGAGCTCTCGCGCCCCTGAGTGCCGTCCTCCACTGCGACATGTCACGTTCGATCACGCGGGCGAGGGCCACGAACTCCTCCGTGTCACGACCAGCAGCCGTCCTCATGAAGGGGCGAAACTCTGGCAGCAATTGTTCGACAATGGTTGGCAACGCCGCACTCACGTCCCCACTTGTCCCCAATCGGCGGAACATGCGTAACTTCTCGTAAATGAACTGCTCTGCACTCTCGTCCTCCTCCTGGTTTCGGCAATAAAATGTCCGCAAACACATTGCCCGCGCCTGATCGTTATCAAACCTAGTTTTGACTTGGCGCACAAAATGTCCCCACTCGGTATCAAAACTCCCGGCCATTGACCACCAGTTCCTTGCCTCGCCGCGGAGCTGTCCCGCCACTCGCGGCGTCCACTCCGCCCGTCGCACTTCGTACAGTTTTAGGAGGTGTTCACACTCCCGCAAAAACTCCCGCGGGTCCTCGTTGTCTTTCCCCGCAAACTCTGGCAACTCAAACTGCGTGCTCACGTACCGCACTACCGGCCCATCTGCGTCCGCGTGCCTGTCCCCCTGTTCCCGTTTACTGTCCTCAACTGTGCTGTCCGTGCTGTTTGCGCCCTCGGCCGCGCCGCCGGACCCGCAAACCTCGTTTTTTACGTCCATTTTCGCGGAGTCTCCCTCCTCACACAAGTCCGTTTCGAAACTGATTAGATCGTATCTTTCTTGTCCCGCCTGTTTCCACGCCATCCTGTCCTCCTGTGCTACTGATCCGCGGATCGTGAACACAATCTCCCCCAGTAATACAATACGATCCTCCCCAGCGCGTTATCTTCAGTCCGGGATACCGCTGCACCGCCGTCTTGTATTTCTGTCCCCCACGACGCGCTATCTCTCGCCGAAACGTCTCGTGTTCGCGCCGTTCCCGCGCTGCGTTATCTCCCGCCGGCGCGCCGGCGCGACGTCTCGAATTCGAGCCGCTCCCACGCCGCGCAGCCGCACCTGCTTCCGTTCTGTCCTGCACCTGCGCGCTTGCGTGCGCTTGCGTGCGCTTGCGTGCGCTTGCGTATGCTTACGGCCACACTAGTTGGGCGCCAAATGACGTCCCTCGGCTTCAGGTCCCCGTTTTCCCGTTGAAATAAATGTCCTGTTATGCCCGTACTGCCCTCGTCGGAGAGGTGTGGGTCCAGGCCAACGTGGCCGGGACCGGGAAAGGCGGGACCTGGAGGGAGAGTGAAGTGATTGCGAGGAATGTTGGAAGGTTGTCGCAAGCAGAACACGGCATTAACGAATTTCACGAGCCGTCTTTTATTAACGCTTATAAAGTCCTGCCGCAGCCTGGCGGAACCGTCGCGGAACAAGTGCCCTACCACGGCGACACGGACTCCCTGATGACGGGGCGGTTCTCAAATACGTTTCGGCGCGAATCGTAAAGTTTATCAATGCTAGGCTGACCCAGTGAGAAAGGGCCCGAAGACGGAACGCTGTACATACGCGGCCCGTTACGTAATGTGCCGTGGACGGCGAAAAGTTCAGAGACTCGTAGCACCACGTTCGCGTTGTAGAAACTGCCCGCTAGACACGTCTCCCGATGACTCGTAAGTTAACAATGCTAAGCTGATTCGCGGTGGCAGCTCAGCTGCCGTGACCGACTGCGGACTGAGCGAACGTTCAATCCCGAGCGCAACGTGCGCGGCTCGCGGAGCAACGAACACGTCTGTCTCCGCTCGAGACCAGGACGCGACTGCCTCTCCCCGCTCGCCCGCGGGCCGGCGCCCGCGGGTGGCGGGGAGGGAGGGGAAAATCGGCCGGCGTGGGAGAGAGCTCCGTCCCGCGGCGCGCCAGGCTGCAATTACATACTACGGCGAAACACTTCAGAAAAAGTTATTGAATTATTTACAAAGACATACACGAGACATTAATTACACAGCGAACTTGCACAATGAATAATAAATAAAATAAGTTAATTACACACATTCAAATCCCTTAATCGTTTACAAATATATACACACTGAAATAAAAGATAAAGTCACATAGAAAAAAACACTCGTTGGCATGCTAGGGCGCACGCGGGTGCGTCCCTGGCCGTCGCACACACTGGGGTTCACTGGGGGGGAAAATAGGCCCCCTCAGGCCCGCGTCGGTGGCCAGGTACGGCCTCTGTATCTGGGAGGGTACGACGACTGTCGTCAGTATATGCTCACCATTTTTTTTTTTTCGTTCTATCTCATTGTATAAACCGGTGTGGCATCAAATTTTGCGGTCGATTAGGATAGGTTAGCTACATTATAAATACTTTAAAACATTGTGGAAGGTTGGTTATATTAGGTAAGTATAGCTACATTAAAAATACTGTAAAATCATTTTATGGTTGCTTTGCAAATAACTTTTTAATATGTAGCTATCCAGGGCTAGGAAACCGTTTACATGATTTCACAGTATCTTTAATGTAGCTATCCTAACCAAATCAACCGTCCACAATGTTTTGAAGTATTTATAATGTAGCTAACCTAACCTTTTTCAATGAACAAAAAAAAAAACCGAAGATGCACGATCGGACGTTTGGCTCTCTCGTCCGTGAAAAGAAGGCTTGCCGACGTGAGTATTCGGGTCTGTGCAATATAGAATGTACATCATAGGCTTCCCTAGGGGAAACCGTTCTATGTTATGTTGTGGGGGAATATCGGGGTGGTTTTGATTAACATCGTCGGTCGAGCCTGTAGGACACCACCATGTGGAAAGGGCGAAGGGCACACGGACCTGGCGGAGATTCCAGGTAACAGTGTCGTGACGTGTCCCATGTGCTGTGGCTGCGAGACGGTAATTTCCCCCAGTACGTTCTACTGCTATCAGCGTCGGGCTCGCTACTTTACATCGGGCTCTTTTAAGCGTCCCCACACCTCAACCCTTCAAAAGATACGCTTTAAAAGCGGTATATCCGAATACATAGAGTCGCGTCCATAGCACAAACATCCCTACATCCCTTAGCAAATGCAGTCACAATGTAGAGAACTTAACTTATTGTGGATGTTATAAATGTTAGCGATTCAAATAAAAAGTTTATCAATTTCAAAAAATTAAAAATACTTAAATGAGCATTAAATACCCCAATAATTAAAAAAAAAAAAAGCGTAATAAATAAATGACAATTTTTTTTCAACTACATTAACTATTTCATTCAATCATGCATTGATAGTTGGTGGTCAGCACAACTTATTGTTAACTAAGAGGTTATGGGTTAAGTCCCGTCTATTGGTTTCCTTCTAAATAGGTACTAATATACTCTTAGTTCTAAGACATCTTTATTAAAGACTGGCTCACACAATCCTCACTGGGAGCAAAATCAAATGTTAGTACTTCTTTTGATGAGGCTGCGAGATTATTGCTTAGATTTTTTCTACTTTGCGCTAGGGTCTTATCCCGCGAGTGTGAGGAATCCTGACCATTAGACAAAGTCCGGAGAATCCAGTGAAATTATTATAATAGATGTATTGCTTCAATAAAAGTAGATGGTATCGAGCGTTTCTTGTCTTGTATTGATTATTTGTGACCGCGAATTTCTTTTGAACATAAAGAATGCGCAACATTAGGCTTGGCTGCAATGCTGTCTGCTGCCCCGACAGGCCGGCCAGCTGTAGCCACCAGCTGTGTCCTTGAGTTACTTTTCGCCGCTGGCCTGGCGCTGCACTCTGGCGTCGCGTTGTGTAACTAAGCGGCCAGTTTGACGCCGTCATAATTGTTTCTCTCTCCACGAGAGACCACTAGTTGCCGAGGTTGTCGCCGCTCCGCCGTTCGACTATTTCCGTAAATTCGTGTGTGTGGTTCGCGACCCAGCGCTGGTGCGGTGCGTGAATGTTGCTGATTTGAAGGTGTTCTCTTTTTTGAACGCGGGACTATTTTCGTGGGAAACCGTAACCGCGCCAAACTTTGCAATGAGTGACAAGGAGTCGGAGCCAACATTCGTTCAAACCAGCCTGAAATTACTGCTGGAGCAGTCAAGTTTGTTCCCGCAAATTGGTAAGTGATAATCTTTTTTTTCCTCGTCGTACTTTTTTTATTTATCGTTGTTGTGAGTGATGCGCATTAAAAAAAAGTTTTTTTTTTTCCAGTACTGTTATGCCCTTGTAATTGTTGCTAACGCTACGCAGTCTTCGTGAAGTTCGTTTGGATTGAAACCTCATACAAGTTCTTTTGTTTAACCGTAGTGACCGTGAAAACGATGGTATAAAGTAGAAATTAAAATTAAAGAGGGACAAGTAAACGTGTTAAAACAACTTTTGCCATGATTCTTTCTAAAGACTGGCGATGTTGTGTGTTACGTCTGAGCTTACGTAACAGTTTGTCGTAAGTCCAGCATGTGTGTTTTGGTGCGAGTGGTAGTTGTGACGCAATTTCTGGACATGCAAAGGTGGCCTGGCAGTGCAACAGCCGTAGGTCAAGATGCCATAGCCTAGCCGTTGGTATTGTAAATGCAACTGTTGTAGCTATGCCGGCGACGATAAAAATTTAAATTATTACAGTGGATTGTGTGTGTCTGTTCACTAGTCCTTTGGCTATCAATATTACCATATATAAATTTAAGATATTTTGAAGAAATAAATAAATCATTATTTCTCTAAATAAAAATATGTTTATAGAGTATTGTTTTGATTTCCCGCTCTCACATTGGGTTTATTTAAATATGCTAGTTTGTAATTTTTCGGTGTGGTCCTTTTTTTTTATCATGCTCCCTGCTGTCATTGTTACGTAATCGGAGCACACAGCTGTTATCGTACTTAATGCTTATTACATTATATTCCACTAATATATAAATATGAAAGTGTTGATGTTTGTTACTCGATCAAGTTTTAAATATTGGGGCGTATTTGGATAAATTTGGAAATTTTACACATACTAGATTAACACATAGAATACACATAATTACGAAATTCCACTCCTAAGGGAGTGAAAATGGGGTAAACTCGGTTTCAATTTAAAAAAAAAAAATCGTTGGATGTAGGATATAGGTCATGAAGGTGTTATTTCTCTTTATTCGCCAAGCAAAACCTTTAAATTTTTGAGTTATGCAGTTATTCCAAAGGTAAGCCAAGTGGTCTTTACATGCCCAAAACTTAAAGTTTTTTATATGACATCGAGCTATAATAGATTGACATTTTACGTTACCACAATAATGATATATTTCAGTGATTTCAGCCATGAACAAATCTTGGCTTTGCTTCTCTTGGTGCAGAAATTGTGACCCCCCCCCCCCTCCCCCTTCTACCCTACAGCAATAAACCTTCCGGGCATTTTTTTGCATCCGTGTACAACATATGTAACATTTTAAGTTAACTTTTATCAACTCCTGTCCTTAGTGTATCTACCAGTATTTCAGTGTACATTTTATTTCACCTAGGCTACTTACTGTATTTATAGCAATAATATAGTGTTCAACCTTCAGTGGAAGCACGAAGAAAAATCTCGTAGTTTTAATTGTACATTGTTTAAATTACAATATTGAAAAATTATTTGGTTTAGTTCAGAAACTAAACTTTCTTTTACTGTTGTATTACCTAGATCTTATAGATAGTCAAGGTCTATAAAAAAGTTATGATAAGAATATACATATAAATAATTAGGTATTTAAATTAGATTACATTAAGATGCGACATCTGTTCCCACTGCTAATACAACTGAGAGAAAAATGAAGACCTGATGCTCTTCCAAAACATTACTTGGATTCACAAAGTAAGGCAATAATTACGAATGTGCTTAGTTAGGTCAGTAAACTTGGAGATCCCATTTTTTTGGCGAGCATGAATTTCAAGCAGTGTGGATAATTCACAGTTGAAGTGTGTGGTGTTTTTTAGCCCGAGGTCTGTTCAAAGATGTTCCCAACATCCGCCGAAGCTGAAGCACTTTTGTTTATAATTTGAATTTATTTTTATGTTGAATGGGAGATTTATTTTTATTTCACTCGTCTTTGTTTGGTCCCACCTAGCCATAAGAACATTATTTACAAAATTTTCTGAACTTTTTTTTTTTATCCCCTCTTGATGGTAGCTACCCCCTGCCCACTCACCAACATTTCTTTATCCTTCACAGCCCTTGCGCAAGTCTGCCGGATAAACTCACTAGAAACTGAGTAGTAAACTTCCGTTAGTTCGGCACCTTCGGGATTTTGCTGGTGCCCGATCACCAAAAATGCAGGATCAACGGACATGCCTGTTGAGTTGTAGAGCTATGTTGTAGAGCGAATTAGTCTGAAATATGAACGCTCAGTTGCAGAGCAAATACGTCAGTAAATTGGTGTTCGGCTGCAACTACTGTTCAGCATGAACATGAGGATAAAGGTGCCCACCAGTTCGCTCAGTTGGCTTAAGTTATAACATTCCTAGGTGGTGCCGGACCATCAGGCTTTGCGGAATGTTGTATTCCGGACTATCGGAAGTCTTCTAATAGAGATCTCTATTGAAAAATATAAATTGTTGTTGATCAAGAGTAAAAACAAAATATTAGTACTTAGATATTGTATTTTTTTTCCTATTCGCCTTTTATTTCACACTTGTTTTAGACAGCAAATATCTGGTGGCCTTCCTTCTGTAATCCTTTTAACCCGGCGCCCGGCGTAGATATCCGCCCCTTTAAAAAAAAAAAAAAAAAAAAAAAAGAATTCAGCCTCTGTAATCAGTGACTTGCCTCAAGGACGAAGCTAGGGGGGGGGGGGGGGAGGTATATGGGGTCCAGACTCCTTCCCTTCCAGGATTAAAAAGAAAAAAACGCGAAGACATAATATAATTACATCAGCTTAGCTGCATAAGGCTACACGTTACAGAGGAATTATTTTTGAAGGATTGTTGTAATTATGGGCTACAATAATATAGATCCTTCACAATATCGCCCGACATGTCTAGAATCTCCTTTGCTTTTTTTGACGTGACAACGTCTATTAAATCGATGAACGCCGGCTGCACGCACGAAAAAGTGTCCCGTTACGCACATTGTCCCTAACGCTGTGTACCGTTACGCTGATTGTACGCTTGCGCCGCATCTATAGCTCTTCCACTCGATTGGAATAACCATCGATTTGAATTTTTCGAGGCACATTAAACTTGAAACACTCCCTACTTTTCCTATCATCGTCCTATCCTTAACAGAATAACACATATTGGAAGAAGTTAAATAGCAAACATGTATAAAAGTTATAGTTAAAATAATCTCTTCGTTAAAGTAATAAACATATTTGAATTAATGAGCGCAAATAAAAGTAAATTTATCAATTAAATTGTATATTTCATTTTACTCATTCTTTGTATCCATACAAAATATTGATAAATCAATAAAAATGATACAATTTTATTCATAAAAGTATGCAATAATTTCATCAATGTTTTGTTATGACGTTGTCACGTTAAAATATCGTCCTTAAACCGACTTTACAGACAACCAATTTTTTTTAAAGTAGGTTTGGTTTTTTGTGCATGTACCCCGTGCATGACAGTTTTCCTCGCCAGTCATCCCGCGGCGATTTTGCGACACGGAGAACGCGGAGCGCTGTTTGCCGGTGACTCAGGTTTGACTCAGATAAGCTATCGGTTATCATCTGCGTCAGTCACATGGCCAGCGCTTATCACGCCAGACGACCGATCAAAGACCGTCCCCTGTCGTGCGAAACGAGTACCTAGTTCCCCCCGGGAAAACGAATACTATAGTAAAATAATTCTTACGAGAGGGGAAAACGGGTTCGTGAGGTTAGCACAATTAATTTTATACAGTTTTATTCGCTGCTAATATTTATGTTACTGATTAAATCATCGCACTTAAAAATGTTTAATTTGTTCATTAATCACTACAGGTATATGTCCAGTCCTCACCGGAGCTAGGCTCGACAGTGGTTCGCCCCCTTACCTCGCGCTTGTCCACACACACACAGTCCTCGCGCCACTCAGTCGCACTCGTGCGGTCTCGTCGCGCCACTCACAGAACTCGCACTTTAGGAACTCTCTCGCGGTAGGCCGGCGTCGCCGCTTTTATACCAGTCGGCCGTCTTTCTGGAATGGACTGCAGTGGCTGCTGATAAGGGCGTCGCCAGCCGATGGCCTAGGGGGGGGGGGGGGGGGCAAGTTGAGGGAAAAGTATGTAATTTTTTTTGCATTTGGCTACATTATTTTATAACTCTAAGGCTCTAGGGGGGGGGGGGCAACTGACCCCTTACCCCCCCCCCCCCCACCGTGGCGACGCCCTTGGCTGGTGACGTGTCGCTTCATCCCGGGCAGACCCGCCGCACCGAAGCATCCAGAAACGCGTCGGAGTCCACGTCCTTCCACGCGGCGGCCTCTGAAAAGCCCGCCGAATTCCCAAGCCACAAAGGGTCGGTAACAATAGCTCTAGGAATGACGGTGCGCGGGGAGGGTGGGGGTGAATCGGGGGAGTCTTGTAATCCGGAAAGGCACGTGAGGCACGCCTTACGTCATTGGACGGCGCGTCACCGCCTGGTCCGGCTGACCCCCCGCCACGAGCCCAGCCTCGATTTCTTTTTCTTTTTTCTTAATTTAAATTGAAACTAAGTGTGTTGGGGAGGGTTCCGGGTTAGGGAGGGAGACTAAGTGCGTCTCAGGCCGAAGCCCATACGCTCTAATCATGCAGGATGTTAGCCATGCAGGAGGGGTAGCATGCATCATGTGCCAGGAGGGGGGGGGGGATTGGCCAGCCATGGCAGCGATTGGCGCCATGACTAACTCCCCTCACGGACTATACTAGACTAAAACTAGATAAGTTGAGCCCATGTAAAACCTTCATCGACACAGGGAAAACCCTGGGGCTCTGACATGCGGGATGCAAAAGTTTCATGCATTAAAATCAAGCAGGAGGCTTACGGGAAACAGAAGGAGGGATCTGGAAGAAGAGTAGAAAAGAGTCTACCATGCGGGGGGTTGGGGGCTTGGACATTGCTGTCCGCATTGGCTTGGGTGGCACTGGTTGTTTCGGGGGCGACTCTAGTCGTTTCTCGCCGGGCTGCCAGCCAGCCCAACCCACCTCTGGTACGCTCGTAACAATATCTTTAATCCGGCACTTATGGAATCACGGCCGTGCCGGATTATCGAACGTCGGTATAATTTCAGCACGAGCATAACAAATTAGTATAATGTGAATTGATATTTAAAAACAAGTTTCAGTAAGCTGCTATATGGCTGTACACTGTGTATAAAGTTGTAATATTGTGTAACCGTGATATAGAACAACAATCCAGCGGGAAAAATATCCGAACACGAGTGATTCAATTTGTACCGGATTACGCAACGTTATGAATTTGAAGAATGCCGGATTAAAAAGCAACTATTGTATTTTATAATAAATTCCAATTTTTTTTTTCCTGGTTGGCAGTGAACATTGGCCGAGCTTAAGGTAAATAATAAATGAGGAACGTCAGGTTACAAGCTGTGGAAAATTAATGTACGCGTGAGTTGTTCTTGGCTTGTGGGTCCGCTGACGTTGTCCTTGACAGAGAGCAACGAGGCATTCCGAAACGTCCGGGTATAAATAACTAAACAGATGTGGCATCAATCCAGACGCCTAGAAGTGTGTGCTGTGTGGCGACTCTAGCCACGAAGAGTTGCAGCCGATGAGTTTCGTAGATTTTGTTTTGGATTCGGCGTGTGGTGATAAATGTCTAAAAATCAAAATACCACTGTTATAGCTCATAATCACAATGGTTAGCACCTTTCAGCTAATTCATCGTGATTTTTATGAAGCATTTTTTTTTTACTTTTATACTTTAAATGTGACATTTTCATTATTTATAAACAGCTTTGCATAATTCTTGTACAATTAACTGTTTAAGTCACAATATTTAACATTATAATTTCTTCATCCCAGGTCAAATTTTGTTTTTTCTCAAATTAATTAATTTTACTTTAGCTATGTTTCAAAACTCTCCTAAGCATTTTCATCTAAAACTTAGACCTGTTTCAGTTTTTATTTGCGTACAAAATAGTCATGTAATGCAGTTTTGTCAGCATAATCTGTTACGAAACTTCATAATTTGTATTTTGCGTTTCGACTACTTTGAAGCTTACAAATTACTAAATACAAATGACCTGAATGACGTCACGTTATTTAATTTCGTACAAATGCTTAACAGACAAATAAATTAAAGTTATTGTTATAAATAAACGTATATTATTCTCTTAAAAGCTAACGTTTGGCTATATATGTAGGATAATATTTGCCTGTTTAAACTCAACTAGCTATATCGGGTAGGATAATTTTTTACCTAGATAATAATTTAAAATTTGGTACAAGAGATGCTCTAGTTGTGTTGAATAAATGTCGTTAAGAAAAACAAATAACAATGCGAGCAGCTGTCTTAATAAAACACCATTGCGAACAAGAAACTACAGTGCTATTTATTAATTAAGGCGTTCTAATTAAGGCGTATAATTTTTATTAGTTTCATTTATATTGAACGCGTGCCCGACCTTCAGTGCAAGATGCAAACAAGCGACAATCAAAGCGTTCCAGTTCGAAGGTGACTAAACACGAGAAAATAAAATGCAAATTACAATGTGCCAGGCCAGTTGTAACACGTCCTGATACTTTTTCTTGTGTTGTGAGCAGTTTCTGTCAACATCGACATTCAACCATTCGTTCGTAGTAGATATTAATAAACCTCACTGGCTTTCTTCCAGCGCTAAAGTAAATGATGTTTTCAAAGTCACTTCAGTTCAGCTTTATGAAATTAGATGTTTCTTGCACAACGTCATGTAGAAACGCTCGTTGACATCAATATTGTTCCTTTTTTCCATCATTTTTTCTCCCTTGCATATAATTAACCACGTATTTCATCTTGTTCCGCTATTAGTTGTTTTATATTATTTTTTCAGCACCAACCACTATCTTGCGTAGTTTTATAAACTGGTGCTCTGAAAAGTAGTAGCGTCTAGCGATCTTGCGTTCTTGGGTAGTTTGTAAAATAGGCCTTAAGGCGGTGGCACACCTGAAGAGCTGGACGCCTTAAGGGGCCCGCCTCGTCAGGGGTGTATGTGTGTTAGTGAGGCGGGATGATAAGCGCGACGCTCGCTGGTGCTTCCAGCGCGGTATAGCCTCTAAGCGCAAGTCTCTGAACTGGCGCGCAGTCTTCTCGTCGTCACAGGATAACTGTGGAATTTGAGCGGTGACCGTAACATTATATGGCCGAGAAATGAAGATAAAGGTGTAATGCAAGTCCCTTAAGTGCTTTCAAGGATCTGTACTCGTTGTTTTACGCCTAAAAATTACTCTGAAAACAGGCGTTTTAGCCATTTTAACTCTTCTAAAAATACAGTTTAAAAACTTAGTCCGAAATCAAAAGTACTTTTCGGCCCTCAGCGAACTCTTAAATGCTTTTCGTAAACAGACCCCAGCTCGGATATCTTGAGAAGTTTTGAAAATCGCGTTGTTTTTCTCCTGAAGATCTGCGCACCGTGTGTGTGCCCGGGTGGGCGGGGGCCGTAAGGCGGTGGAGCACCTGAAGAGCAGGACGAGCTCGCACTCGCGGGCGCGGGCATGTGACGCACGCGCGAAAATGAGGTCCGGTTGGCGGAGCGAACTTGAAGAACAGGGCTGACGTGACCGAGTCCACGCGCGCAGGAAGACGTCAAGGTCAACGAGAGAAGAGTCGCCCGCCGCCTCTGTTCCCGCCATGCACGAGTCGCGGAACCAGTCCGCGCGTTTCTCGTGAGGATCAGAGTCGACCTTTCCGTTGGAGATCAGTAGACGTCCCATTTGACCGCCACAGTCCTGCCCGCACTGCAGGGAAGGTAAAACATTTTTTTTTTGGTTTCCGCTTGTTTTTAAGACACGATCTCCGTCCTTTGCACGGCCGATGGCTAAATGATTGTCGCTTCTGGCTGGAGTCTTTTTAACTGTGGTTAATGACGGGGCATGTATATTTTCGTTAAAATATCTGAACGCTCATTAGACAGCCAACAAGAATGCCCGCGCCAGCATTTTCTTCCTTGTGATTGGAGGCAGCCTGCGAGTGAAGCCATTGCTAGGGATCGGAAAAATTCGCGGGTTCAATGACCTGCAGGATGAACTCCGTAGTTCTACGTACACTCGGTCAAATGTTACCCACTCATTGGCTGCTGTCGTGTGAGACGTCCCAGCGTAGCAAGCAGCCTGTGAGTCGATAAAGCTTTGGTCGGGAGTTTCTCATTGGCCCAGAGTCATCCAGGTGAGTTGTGAGCCAATAGCAGAGGCAGCACTGAGGTATAACTATTTGTATATTAGCCTATCGCGAAATGAATTCGCGAATTTTTCCGGTCTCTTTAATATGTGAAGAATGAACTGGCCAGGTTCGTGTGTGTTTAGAAGCGACGCAGAAGGAGCAAGGAGTTGAAGCCACGTGTTGTAAGTTACCCGCCGCGCGATGGCCTTCGCACGTGTGTTTCGACACAGCCGCAGCCACAGACACAGACAGACACAGACACGGGCCAGGTAAGAAGAGGCCGGCAACAGGCGCGGCCCGCCTCTTGCGGAGAACCCGTCGGCCTCCCGTGGCGAGGCCTCGCTTCTTCCGCGGCCCCCCTTCCACCCCTACCATCCCTACCACCCCTACCACCCGGACTGACGCCCTACATGAGGGAAGCCTTCATTTCACAGACGAGAGAGCCACACCCGAAGTTCCCCGAAGTTCATGCTCGCTTTTTTTTCCCCGTTCTATCTCATTGTATAAACCGGTGTGGCATTAAATTTTGCGGTCGATTAGGATACAAGTTAGCTACATTATAAATACTTTAAAACATTGTGGATGGTTGGTTATGTTAGGTAAGTATAGCTACGTTGAAAATACTGTAAAATCATTTTATGGTTGCTTAGCAAATAACTTTTTAATTTGTAGCTATCCAGGGCTGGGAAACCGTTTACATGATTTCACAGTATCTTTAATGTAGCTAACCTAACCAAATCAACCTTTCCACAATGTTTTAAAGTATTTATAATGTAGCTACCCTAACCTTTTACAATGAACAAAAAAAAACCGAAGACGCACGATCGGGCGTTTGGCTCTCTCGTCTGTGAAAAGTGGCCCTTCCCGGCAGCACTGGCTCGCCTCTGGCTGGAACCACGACAAAAAACATAAACTATTGTATGCAGTGGCGGCCGCCAATGTCTTGGAGAGGAAACTTACGGAAAGTTCGGATTGGGAAAAGGTGTGGAGGGGGGGGGGGGGGGGTGGTGAGGGGAAATCGGGCGAGCTCTCAGAGGGAAACTTTCGAAACATTTACTTTTTTTAACAAAAGTTCTTCAAGATAATCTGGAAATTTTAATTTAAACGATGGTTTTACTGATTTATTTTCATAATTTTTGTTTAATGTTATTAAAATTCAAATAATTTACAATGGTACAGTGGATAGGGTTGTAAAATAATTACAACTAGTTTACTTCGTAAGAGCTAGCGTAATAAAAGCTCCGGCACTGCCTATGGTTGTACATGAAAAAATGTTTCTTGCTGTTTCACACGCACCAAACATACGACAGCCATCAATGCTTGCGTGGTTTTTTTTAATATATATTTAACTTTAAATTTTAAAAAAAACTTTGTGCCAAGAAAACCTTTCACATATTTCTCAGATAAATTTAGTTAAAATTATCTTTAAAATATAATAATAATAATAGTAATAGTATAATTTCTGACACGCGTTTAAGTAACGCCGCGATCAAAATATAAAATATATCTTAGTCGGGAATTCCGTGGCGTCCGCCATTTTGGTCGCGGTTTGACGTCATAGATGTGAATAGGGCGAGTGACCCCTTGGCGAGCGATAACGGACGACGAGAGACGGACTTCGCGTTCGGAGGTTGGTGCATTGGAGATGTTGGTGTTGTGTGTGCGGCGGACGAGTGAAAAGTGTGAGACAGTGAGTGAGCGGTAAGAGAAGAGCAGCAGGGAGAGCTACTGTCGAGCCGAGCTACACTGGGGAGGGTGAATAGTGGCCTTAATGGAAGAGTGAGTGGACAGTCAAATTGTTGTAACTTAACGTATAGTGCACATATTATGTAATTGATAAAACTGTACTTAATTAATTGGGCTTTTTTTCCGGACATTTTTTTCCTACATATTTAATTACTAGGGACCGGAAAAATTCGCGGGTTCAATGACCTGCAGGATGAACTCCATAGTTCTACTACGTACACTCGGTCAAATGTCACCCACTCATTGGCTACTGTCGTGTGAGACGTCCCAGCGTCGCAGACTGTGATTCTATAAAGCTTTGGTTGGGTGTTTCTCATTGGCCCAGCGTCATCCAGGTGAGATGTGAGCCAATAGCAGAGGCAGCACTGAGGTATAACTATTTTTTTTTTTTTTAATTTTAGCCTATCGCGAAATGAATTCGCGAATTTTTCCGGTCTCTATTAATTACGTTTATTAACATCGTGATTCGTTCTGTCACATTGTAGCCTGTTTGGGGGATATAGACATGTTGAATACAGAATACAGCTAGGTAAACAAACAAACGAAAAAAATCAACCTTGAAATGTTCGCGTTAATTAATTTTCTTCGAAAGCAGGAAAACCTTGCAGTGAAACCACATTCACGCGCATGTTGCGAAGCGGAGACAGCGTTCCGACGCTCGGACGCCTCGCCCTCCAGTGTTGTTCGTATCGATAGTTGTTGAAGTCGCTCCGAGAACGAGTATGCTGATGGCGCGACTGAACCTGTTTCCCTGAAAAACGCCGTCACAGGCTCCGGCGAGTTTACTGAACCGCCGCTCAGCGCTGCGGTGATTTTCCATTTGTGTTCCTCGTGAGGCCGTCCATTACCGCTGATTCTACGATATCGCGCGTATTTTTAACACCGCGTGCTCGCTTGTAGTGTGTTTATTGAACTATGGCTCTTCAATACACTTTTATCTTTGACGTGACGTCTAATAAATCGATGAACGCCGGCTGCACGCACGAAAAAGTGTCCCATTACGAACATTGTCCCGTTACGCTGTGTCCCGTTACGCTCATTGTACGCTTGCGCCGCATCTGTCTCTCTTCCACTCGATTGTAACAACCATCGATTTGACATTTTCGAGGCACATTAAACTTGAAACACTCCCATTCGTTTCCTACTTTTCCTATCATCGTCCTATCCTTAACAGAATGACACAGATTGGAAGAAGTTAAATAGCAAACATGTATAAAAGGTATAGCTAAAATAATCTCTTCGTTAAAGTAATAAAAAAACATATTTGAATTAATGAGTGCAAATAAAATTAAATTTATCAATTAAATAGTAGATTTCATTTCACTCCTTCTTTGTATCCATACAAAATAGTGATAATTCAATAAAAATGATTCAATTTTATTAATAAAAGTATGCAATTATTTCATCAATGTTTTGTTATGACGTTGTCACGTTAAACTATCGTCCGTAAACCGACTTTACAGACAACCATTTTTTTTTTAATAATGTTCGCAGGCTTTCACGGCCATTGTCTGAAGTAGCTTGGCTTCTGGGTTGTAGCCACTTGTCCGTGGCGAATAATTCACCGACGTTTCGGTCGACGTTGCAGTCGCCATCATCATTACCAGTTTCAACTGGTAAACTTCAGTAGTTAACTGTTACCATCTTTATGATGATTAAGTTAACTTAATTGTAATATTTGCATTTAATATTTTATACATTTTTTGTGAACAAACCCGTCCAATATATATATATATATATATATATATATATATATATATATATATTAGTTGACAGGAAATTGAAATACTCTTTCTTTGTTCCTACATTCACTGGATTAAAATTTGCTGTATAAAATCGAAAATTTATACAAGAATATAGTTTTCCCGCCACTTAAACTTTTTTTTTACTTATATCAATGCTTTTTTTTGGCAGATGGATCGTTTTTTTTAAACTGCCATTAAAAAGTTATTCAGAAACTCCCCTGTAAGAATCTAAGAATACGGTGCGTATAGCGAATTCCGGAAAAACGCTCATGTCGGGGCGCCTCTCCCACGGGGCTGGCCGACAGCAGTTTGTGTTTCTTCCGCTGTCCGGTAGATGGCAGAGTCGTGTCCGCCGCGTACCTGGTGGTACGCTGCTGCCATCTGCAGAGCTCCCGGGCAAGTACAATCTTAACGTAGTTTCTGCGTAGTTTTATTTTACACCAGGATTCGGCAACGCGGTAAGCCGTGTATAAAGGAATCACAAAACAAAGAATATTAAAGTAGCAACTCAATGCTATAACTCATACTTTTGTTTACTTTGTAAATCTGGTAACTGTGCGGAATTTATAGGCAACTTAACAATCTGAAAGTCTGTAACTTTTCGAAAGTAAATGTTGGCAACCTCGATTTTTGATAATTCCTTGCCTGGGAATATTACGTTTAAGATTATTTTTGTTTTTAATACGGAACAACCAAATCACTAGGTATGTTAAAATACTTTATGGTTTGTTTCGTATATTATAAACTGCATAGCTGCAAAGTTTGTGTGCTGAAAATCATAACCTCAGTTTCTATTTTTAAAAAAAAAATAGACACTTTCAAAAGTAAAGCGCACACAAGATTTTGTTTTGCAGCTGTACTTACTTCATTGCTACCAAAATAATGTAACATTGGCTAAAATTATTCCCAAATATAATATTTTGCTATTATAACAATACGCCACTCCGTTACCACACCATTCCATAAATTCTGAACAAAGAATTTACGTAAATATTTTTTTTTATTTATGTTACACGTTTACGAAAATTCTATGTTTTCCTCATATTTAAAACTTAATTTTTGATGTTGGTATTTCTCAACCGTACAGTTTTTTTTTTTAGTGGCTTTATTCCGCTTATACAGTTGCACCACCCTGAGGGGAATCTTAAAAGTATATTATGCTGCATACTTTATGCATGCTGTGCCATAGAAGAAACACGCCACATCTAAGCACAATCTACTATTCATACCGGCTGCGAAAATTATTCCAAGTCAAATTTTCATCCGGGAGGGGGGGGGGGGGGGTTGTGCCTTTCCTCCCCTCCCCACCCCACCCCAACTCACCCCATACTCTCCAGGCAGTAGACTGAAAGAAGTTTGACCGACGGACAGCAAACCGAGAAGTTTGACCGACAGACAGTAGACCGAGATAAGTTTCACCGAAAGAAGTTTGACAGACAGGCAGTAGACCTAAAGTCATTTGAGCGACAGTCGTTTGACCTACATTTTGGATTAATGACTTTCTGTCTCTGACTTCTAGCCGCTGAATATCAACCTATAACAACGTAATAAAAGCTTATAAATAATAATTATTAATGTTGTGTATTGTCAAAAACTAGGATAAATAGTTCAAAATAAGTGTTATAACAAAGAATACCAAATATAATATGACATGGCAGGACATCAATTATTAGTCCGGTCAATTTAGACATTCGAAGGTGCATAAAATCCCAACAAGCTGAAAATCAGTAAAATTGTTCAAAACATAATTATAAATAATATTTAAAAGTTCCCCATCATTCCCGTGCATGTAAAATTTTTTATTCAAGGTCAAAGGTCAAGAACGCGATTTTAAGCAAAACGGTAAGTTTTATCATAAAAGTACCTTAGACAAAAATTGTAGATCATAAAATTATCTATAAAAAATGTATCAATATTATTTTTACTACGAGCCACCGTTTCTGAGATATAACGATTCAAAAAGGTTATACAAGTTGTTATCGTCATAATATGCACACGTTTCCACGCCACCTATGACGTAGTGTACTTAGCGCATTTTTTTAAACGTGGTTTCCCCAGTAGGCCTACTCCACGGGTCAGTTGTGATCCTGTTTAATGTGAAACTATTGCAAAATAACGGAAATTTTCAAAGATTGGAAATGATAAAAGCAATGTAAATTTAAAAAAAGTGGTGAAGTTCATTCGCCTGATTCGTAAGTTTCAAATTCTTCTGGTTCTTCTTCTTGATCTTCTTCTTGTTCTTATTCTCCTGCTTCTTCTTCATCTTCATTTTGGATGTAAGTAAATTGCGTCAATAGCGATGTATCGCATGACACTTCGTCGGAATCAAACGAATCCTCCATTGTTTGTGATTCAACATTAGAGCACGACCGGCTTTGACAATTTGTGCATGCCAGAGAACAAAACAGTCCGACTTTTTTGCAACCACATTTAGCACTGCATCCCTTTTTGCAGTTGCAAAAAATTGTGTTCAGCAGTTTTTCCGGCGCAGGTGGGAGTAAAGTTTGAACTGGCTCTAATTATTGTTGACAAACTTCCAACCCCAGTCTGTAGGGTCTAACTGATAACCAAGCCACACTTGAACTTGGTAATATTCCCGAAAAAGATGTTGATGAGCAGCAACTGAGGTTGTAGGAAGACAAGCTAATTGAACTTGTTTTTTATTTTTAGTATTTTTAACGAAACATGCATATCGATGCTTATCTAAACAGGTAGTTTTTTTAGGAGCTCCGTACATAGAAAGAAGAAAGCGGAGGCCGTTGGTGATAAACTTCTTGTTGAGTTGAATTACTCTTTTTAAAAATTTCAGCACATTGAACTAAATCTTGTTTTTCAAACATTTTGAAAACTGCTGTTTTACCCCTCCTGTAAAATGCAGATGTCGTATCACAGCCAGTTATTGCGTATAAAAATAGTACATGATTTTGACACTTTACAAAAGTAGATAAACTTTTTGATGAATATATATGTGATTTATGTTGAGCTTTTCCTGGTTTTAAGAAAAAAAAAAGTTTTTTCAGTTGGCGTTCGAGCAGTAGGCCTACGAGTAAGTCTACATCTTCACCAACAACATGCATATTATGAAGATAACAACTTTTATAACTGTTTGAATCGTTATATCTCAGAAACGGTGGCTCGTAGGAAAAAAAGGAATTGATAAATCTTTTATAGATAATTTTATTATCTACAATTTTTGTCTAAGGTACTTTTACGATAAAACTTACCGTTTTTCTGAAAATCGCGAAAAACTCATTTTTGTGACCTTTGACCTTGAATAAAAAATTTTCCTTACACGGGAATAATGAGGAACTTTTAAATATTATTTATAATTATGTTTTGAACAATTTTACTGATTTTCAGCTTGTTGGGATTTTATGTACCTTCACTCTCATTTTTTGGTCTAGTTTGACCGGACTATATTATTGATGAATTAACAATAAATATTAGTCACTGTTGAAACAGTCACACCATAAAATGTTATATTAAGATTTTCAGGACCCCAACTATAGCATAAAAACATTTTTAACTACAATTTATACACGTTTTATAAAGTAAATAAACTTCGATTTAATTTATTCTCAACCACATTTATAATATTACTCAGTATTACTCAGCAAAACAATTTATGCAATTTAATAACAACAAACACATCTCAGGATATTTTGTTTTCATTGTATTTTTCAAAAATTTAAGAACCCTAACTTATTTATATTTATTAGAAATTTTATTAAATATAGAAAAATGATAATCACGAATTATCAAAATTATTGCTCACTTCAAAATAATAGCTCGGATGTCAGTAATTATTGATCAATAAATATTTATTGATTAACACTAAATCACTGTTGTTGTGTTTTTAATGTGTGTTTGGATGAGAAGAGTCGGATAATTAATCGTGCCATAACTACGCGAGAATTATAGGCCTGTTGTTTTTACTGCCACACATTCAAGGACCTAGGACTAGAGTTATGTGGAAAGAAGGCGTTAACTCACGCTCCTGTTAGAATTATTCACATCTGCGCTCTTCACCGAAATTAACCATAAAAGTGAACTGCAGGTTCTAACCGCGCCTAGACTTGCGCAAGTTTACGGCTGTCGGACGACAGTAACTCTAGATTAAAGTAACTGCTAACGCGCCTGTCACCTGGAGCTGTTATCGTCGAGCGTCGAGAGCTCCGTCATTTACTACATCGCTGTCGCGACTGTACTCCCACGAAAGTTTTCTGAGCAATAGTTAGGGACAGGAAAAATTCGCGGGTTCAATAACCTGCAGGATGAACTCTATAGTTCTACGTACACTCGGTCAAATGTCACCCACTCATTGGCTGCTGTCTTGTGAGACGTCCTAGCGTAGCAGCCTGTGATTCGATAAAGCTTTGGTTGGGTGTTTCTCATTGGCCCAGCGTCAGTTGTGAGCCAATAGCAGAGGCAGCACTGAGGTATAACTATTTGTATTTTGGTCTATCGCGAAATTAATTCGCGAAATTTTCCGGTCTCTAGCAATAGTTGTATACGTATATTTTAAACATTTAATCCTTTTTGACAGAAACTTTTGTGAATTATATGTACCTATATTGTGTGTGTGTGTTCATTATTAACATACCCACCATGGTAAGATTTTACGATTTTAATATATTTTCTTATCTCTCGCTTCGCCAGAATATAATCGATGTGACTTCTGACAGTCTTTTCTTCGCTATCGCTGGGCGATGTCCATGTGTATAGCCTCCTAGGATCAAGTTTGAAAAAACGCATTAGAAAGAAAAAAAACTTCTTGTTCTATACAAATCTGCACCACTCTGTCTCCACTTGTGTTTTGTGCACCTAGACCATGGCTCCATGTAGCATTATCTTCAGCACCAGAGTCAATTACTGAGTAAAAATCACCCATAACCATTTTCTTCTTTTCTTTTTTATCTTGTAAGTTTCATTGATTCATGCACTTTATCATGTAACGATTTTATCTCTTCATCATCTTTTCTGCTTTATTTTGGTGCATGAACCTGAATAATTTCATAGCTCGATGTGACATTTGCAACCTTAATAACATTAGTCGTTCATCAAGTGAAACGAATTCGAGAACTGTTTTTGCTGTCATTAATGACACAAGCGTTGCAACCCCATGCCTATGGGTATCAACTGTTCCCCCAGAAAAGAGTAGGAATCCTTCCTTCATACTCTTAATCTCAGATCCAGGCCATTGTACTGTATTTAATCCAAGTTTATCAATGTCCTCGCATAAGACCCAGTCTCACACATCATGGTGATTTTTTTGTCATTATTATTTAAGGAATATTTATAAAATTTCAATTCGATTTCTCCCTTGTAACAGATATTCACTCAGTGTAATATAAAAGGTCGCCCAAGTGATGGTATTTACGAAGACGTGCGCGCCTTTTTACATCCATTATGTTATGTACTGTAAGTGAATATCTGTAAAAAAATTGGTTGTCTGTAAAGTCGGTTTACGGACGATAGTTTAACGGGACAACGTCATAACAAAACATTGATGAAATGATTACATACTTTTATGAATAAAATTGAATCATTTTTATTTTAATAATAAAATAATAAATATTTGAAATTATACTAGTAATCAGATTTTTAAAATGCAAGAATAATTAACCTTTATTGCCGAAATTGTTGTTGTAATAAGAAATGAAAACCACATTAACTTTTCACTTCACTTTATAAACAGGCGACGAGACAGTTCACGTGTAGATGTAAGTTGTGTGCTGCCGCTGTCTTTATTCTCCTCGGACGCATAGGCCAATCGAGTGGAAGCGAGATAGATGCGGCGCAAACGTACAATGAGCGTAACGGGACACAGCGTAACGGAACAATGTGCGTAACGGGACACAGCGTAACGGAACAATGTGCGTAACGGGTCACTTTTTCGTGCGTGCAGCCGGCGTTCATCGATTTATTAGACGTTGTTACGTCAAAACTATTTGTGGTAGAACAACAAATTTAAGGAAGGTATCGAGTTTAAATTTTATAAATAGTCCTTAAATAAAAATCATGACAAAAAACAACATGGCGTCTTAGACCGAGAGTTAAAGGATGAGAGATAGGAACTTGAAGACGCCATTTTTGTCTCAACAGTTAAGATGCCATAATAATTTATCAAAAAAACCGTTTGAAACTGTAAATTAAATCTCGTTTTATAGATCTGACACGGACAGTACTTTTACAATAAATTGTAGTAATTCCTCCGACACCCCATATCCCCCCACCATCCGAAAAAAATATTAAATACCAAACGCCAATGACTTCAAAGAGAAACTATAATAACAGCCAGACACTTTTAGCTTCAGGTAACCTAGTCAACAAAATTATATACTATTCTCTTAAGTGAAGCAAAATTTTGAAAACTAGGTAACATAAATCTGTTATGGCCTGGAAACCTATTGAAACCAAATGACATCTTTCAATTCTGAAGTAAGAAAGCCGTGTTATAATTTTTTTTTTTAAATATTAAATGATAACATTTTACAATCTCCAATATCTCGTCCCTCCAAGTTTAAAATAATAATAAAACCAAGTGCTGCACGTCCCTGGAGTTGTTTTGTTCGCTTGACGCTCAGAAGTAGCCCGCGATCGAGCAGGCTGTAAGGGCGACAGCAACGCGCGCACCAAGCACCTAGTCGCCTCTAAGCCCGCAGTCTGCTGGTCTTGATGTCCTTCAAGCGGCGAACCTATCATTTCGTCGCTCGTAAATGGCACAAGGTTCTATCTATGTACATAGCTATGCTAATTGTATGTTTTCTACTAGCCTACAGCCTCGTACTACCGTTTTACAATTTTTTTTCCCTTCATAGACGAGTGATTACAGGCGCGATTATTATCGCTCTAGGTTTAGACTCAACTTTCTGTAGTTCACTGTTAGAAATCACAGCAACTTTACGTTCATTTCAACTAAGATTTCACCTTCGTGATTTCAGATAACTGGTTCTTAGTACGTTGAAACCACACGGTATTTCAACTTCTGAATTCTGTTTTTTTTCTCCTGTATAAACAGGGTAAACACACAAGTGGAAGAAATAACAGCGCTTCTTCAGTTAGTTCAAACAAAATTTTATTCGCTGTGCTTATACACAAATATTATTCTTGTGTATCATTGTCCTAAGTACCCGTAAAAGTTACTAAGATAACGTTATAGTTATGACAATCGCTGAATAAATTTTAACGAGCGTTCTCCGTAAATTGACGTTGAAAATTTTTTTAACAGTGCTCTCAAGACTGTGTAGCGTGTTGATTGGCTGACAAGGTCAGGGGCGTTTCATATTTTCTACGGGGATGCATGTGTTTGTTAGAGGACGTGTAAAATTAGCGTCATTTTCCGGCACCGGGATGAACTCTACAAAACTGTACACAAATAAGGTCTCTGTCTAATGTCTAGAGACCTGCGAAATTCGCGGATTCATTCGGTGATAGGCTAGAATTCAAACACATATACCTCTTAGATAATTTTGCTATTGGCTTACTGTTCATCTGGACGAATCTCAACCAGTTATAAACCCTCAACCAAAGAAGGATCGAATCACAGACAAACCAGCTGAGACGACTTACAAGTCGGCAGCCAATGAACTTGCGTTATTTGCCCGAGTGTACAGGGGTGTGTGCAATCTATCCTGAAGGCCATCGAAACCGCGAATTTTGCAGGTCTCTACTAATGTCCATTGGCTGCTGTCACATTTAACATTCCGGTCAGATTGCACGTTGGGTTATTTTAAAATGTTTAACGTCGCTATTGGTTTACTGTCCTTCGGAGCGTGTCATGACTGCACGTGGTCCAATCATAACGCAGTCCAAGTGTATAATAGTTTGCATTTCATCCTTTATCTCCGAATAATTACGAAAATTTTGCAGGTAACCAGTGTTTGCATCACCACTTCCTCTCTTGTTTATTACGGGCTCAAAGTTGTCATGACACGCCAAGGTAACGGTGGTTCGCATGCATATGTGTTTCGAGTCTACTTTGTTGCAGAATCGACCCTCCAAGTCCTCGTGTCTCTAGCCATTAATAGAGACCGGAAAAATTAGCGGGTTCAATGACCTTCAGGATAGACTCCAATATCCACAAACACACTCGGACAAATGACAACTGTTCATTGGCTGTTGACTTGTGAGTCGTCTCGACTGGGTGGCCTGTGATTCGACACTTCTATGAGTGAGGGTCTCTAATTGGCCCTCAGTCCTCCAGATTAACAGTGAACCAATGACAGAAGCAGCTTTAAGGTGTAATTATTTGAATTTTAGCATAACATGAAATAAATCCGCGAATTTTTCTGGTATCTAGCCATTAATTTGTTAAACCAGCGAATAAGACAGATATTGCTCGCAGAATTTTTTTTTTGTAAATGGAACAAAAATATTCGTATGAAATTGCAGATATTTGTAAATTTTAACATTTGCATGAAAACAACTGCATCGTTAAAACATAGTGTTTGCAGCCATACTGGGTTCGTATTCCTACCCGTGCATTTATGCTCCGTGTTGTCCCAGTACCTCCCATAGTTAAAAGTTATTTGTAAACCTTTCCCTGAAGAGCTTTCCAGTATTAATCGCGAACATTAATAAGCATAATAGAACAAAATGAAATTAAATGATTTAATATTCGATTCTATTTTCAATGTTTTGAATGAAAAATCAACTAAAATATGAAATTATGCGTCAATTTTTGTAAGAAATACTCACTATTAAATTGAGAAAAAAAAAGTTATACATATATGCAAAAAAAAACCATGTATTATACAAATTTACAATATATTTCTTGTAGTTTTCAGAAAAAAAACTATTTCTTGGCAACTGGTTTTCAAAGAAATCTTTTTTAAAAGTACAGAAAAATGTTTTCTGTGTAACCGCTAAACAGAACGATTAGAGCTGATAAAATAATTTGTTCGAACTGCGATTGACCGGGAATGTATTAACTAGAGTATTTTTGGTAGGCAAAGAAGTGAAGTGGATGATACAGCATCAATACTGTTACGAGTGTTGGGCGCTATTGGCAAAGGAAGGGTGATGCCGGGCCTCTCTAATCCCTGAAAGTATGCGCGCGTGACGTCAGTGCCCGTGTGTGACCGCCAGCCCGCGCAGATACCTGTCGCGGCCTTGTGGCCTTGTGTCCCGCGTTCGCACCGATACACGTGCGTGAACTTGTTCCTATAATGCTTGTGAAACTTGTATCTCGTGGTTCACAAAATTTCGAATGAAAGAGAAGAACTCCGCTGTTCTTTTTTTTTCCCTTGGCTTCGATCAACATTCGGTAGAGCCTCGGTGTAAGCACACTGTTTACCTCAATACGTTTATATTCCAGTACGTTGAAACAGACATATTTTGGTGGCTTTGAACAAGTATTGTGCAGGAGAACAGTTTTGTTGATCCCCCCCCCCCCCAAAAAAAAAGTTTAACTAAATATATTTTGTTGCAAATAAAATTTAGCTTATACTACGAAATATTTTGTTGCATAAATATTTTTTTTTTCCCTTCCTGTATAGATGAATCTGAGGAAACTGATTTTATTTCGTACAAATATAACCAGTAAAGCTTTTAATAAAAATTTAGTCCATATATATATATATATATATATATATATATATATATTTCAAATCACTGCTTCACTGGGCTTGTACGAAACAGTGTTTGTGTAAAACACAGCATGAGGTCCACGGCATAGGTAATTTTTAAAGGGTTTTTGTATCACAGTGACGGCAGATAAAGATGGCCCGTCGATGAAGAGCCAAAGGAATGCCGGTGAGTTTCGACGAATGTGAAGGCTTGAGGTTGCATTATTCATCATTATAATAATTTGGTACTTCACGGAAACTCGACAAATAATCCTTTACCATCGACTGACACAGGTTCGAATGCTAGGTTTTTTTTATAGCGTCGTAAACATCCATAATTACACATTCACTGCGGGCGCGAACTGGTCTTCAGCCCGCGTGGAATGTTGCTGTCGTAAAGAACGAGAGATAGAGAGAGAGACGGAGAGAAAGAACCGTGGGCGGGTAACTTAATCAATGGCCGCGCCTCGCAGTTCCCCGTATGACATACAACTACGGCTTCATCACGGCTACCAACTTCTGGGCGTGTGTTGGCCGCGGGCCGCCTTGCACCAGGGAGCCTTCAAGAAGCAGTGTTGCCAACTATAGCGCGCACACCCTAGAGACTATAAATACGGGACACCTAGTGGAAACAAGTGTGACCACGCAATATTAAATTATAGAATCTTTGAAAGATTTGTGCAATGGGAGTGCATGACTTGATGTAAGCTTTTGGACATACGCCATTGCTAAGCACATGTATGGTGTTTGTTGACCATATTCCTGTTATGGAATATTATGTGGTGTTTATATCCTGTTGACAACAGAAATTTTTTGCTTAGTTTGTGTTTTTGTCTTTTGTGTTTTTTGTAGTTTTCTTCTACAGACATACATGTGCTTAGCAATGGCGTATGTCCAAAAGCTTACATCATTAAATTATGAATTATATTATCTGGTGTCAAACGATTAACTTGTTTTTAAGAAATTTTGAAGTACTGGAGGTTTATTTACGCTCATAAATATGTATAGTTTGTAAAATAAGTTTCTTTGAGAGAGAGATAGAGAAAAAAAGTGATTTCCATTGTAATAATTGTTTATACTGGGCATACCGTCTGCCATCTATCGGACTGACGCGAAAACAACTCCAGGATCTCACACGAAAATCTTGGAGATGTCCGGTATCAGTCTCTGGTGTATTTTGGCCATAGCGCACGCAACTTGGGTACAGTCACCTCTACATTCGGATACTTTTGGGCACAGGAAGTTCTCGGTTCGCGTGTTATTCAGTCACATATCCAAAAAAAAAACACGTGAAAAAAAAATGGTATTTTGAGGTTAAACTTGGTGTAAAATTATTGTAAATATTGCCTGTAATGTAAATATGGCGACGTTAATTTGTGTTGTGCTTTAAAAGTTTTATTTCGTTGACAGATATCACTGACCCTGTTCTCGCCGACTGACTGTTTACTTGATAACAGCTGCAACTTGATCCTGTGGTACTCCAGAGATCCTTAGGAGTATAGCGTAGCCGAAGCTGTTTAAAAATAAATACAGAGTTTTTTTATGTCAGTACGTCACGGCCAGGGAAAACACTGTTTTACACCATAATTGGTTTTCCATTCGAAGTAAGTATTCAGTAATTTTTTTTTTACTTTTACTTTTTCTTTTTACATGAATACGGGTACATTTGAGTACCCTAGCGGATTTTCTCGGTTACCGGGTATAGACATGGTAGTTTGGGTACGAGTACCAATGTTCTGGTGCGTCTGGCAACACTGTAGCGAAGCCCGCGAGAGAGTCGACCAGCGCTATGTTGCCGGCTCTGGGAGTCTCGATCGCAGACGCCCGGGATAACCCTCCTTTGCCGTGAGGTTGTTTTGTTTTTTTTAATTATTCTGGAATAGCGGTGATTTAATGTTGTTTTTTTTTTTAAGTGAAACTTTTTTTTACAGCCGGTATGGTAGGAGGATACTCAGAGCGTAACGAAAAGTGCAACGCTCGTACGCGGAGATGGGGGAGGGGTGCATTGAGCGCCCCACTCCCCACACACTGAGGCAAGCGTTCGTGAAGTGATGCTACAGTGCTGCATTTTTCGTTTCGCTGGAAACAACAAAAAAAAAGGGGGGGGGTTTCTCTTGGAAAATGCAATTAAATTCAATAAGAGTTGTAAAAATGTAGATATTTTAGATAGTGTTTGTGTGCCATTCAGGCCGCCTACTACTGACGCGTACGGCAGCCACGGACCCATTTTGTTATTATTACGCGTATTTAAAACTAATTTAAATTGTAATATCATTATTTGTAACGGTTTAGTGCGCCAACAACTTATCGAGGCTTCAACTACCAGTGAGAACACAGCAGTATGTCGAGCGAGTAGCGAGGGGAAAATGATGACACCCACCTTCAACTTCGCTTGCCGGATCAAAGCCGTAACTACAACACTAGACACCGGAAAAATTCGCGAATTAATTTCGCGATAGGCTAAAATACAAATAGTTATACCTCAGTGCTGCCTCTGCTATTGGTTCACAACTCACCTGGATGACGCCGGGCCAATGAAGAAACACCCAACCTAAGCTTTATCGAATCACAGGTTGCTACGCTGGGACGTCTCACAAGACAGCAGCCAATGAGTGGGTGGCATTTGTCCGAGTGTACGTAGAACTATGGAGTTCATCCTACAGGTCATTGAACCCGCGAATTTTTCCGGTCCCTATACATGACTAAGCAAGTGTATGGTCGAAACGAGGGGATTAGAAGGCGACAAACCTCGTAATATTAGGCGTAAGGTCGAAATCCGCGCGCGCAGCTCGCCCGAGAGGAGGAGAGAGGGAACCTGATTGGTCATTACTGCCGGGGTTATTTACGACCGCCTGCGCGCGCACAGGTAATGTGCCGCTGCGAAACAACCTTCAACGCACCGTTCGAGTTTATTTGTTTACTTTCACTTTTCTTTCAATTATTACTTCTAACGTTATTCGCTGCAGTCATGGCTAACGAGGTGTGTTGCATTGACCATCGTGGTTACGACTGTGTCTGTCTGTCTGGCTGTTATGACTTTTGAACTCAACCAAATATATCTTTAAATAATTTTCACTTAAGGGCCTCGAATATCCGGGCGCAATAACTGCGTGCAGAGCTTCAGAAGAAAAAAATTGGTTGTCTGTAAAGTCGGTTTACGGACGATAGTTTAACGTTACAACGTTACAACGTCATAACAAAACATTGATGAAATGATTACGTACTTTTATGAATAAAATTGAATCATTTTTATTTTAATAATAAAAGAATAAATACTTGAAATTATACTAGTAATCAGATTTTTAAAATGCAAGAATAAAAAACCTTTATTTCCGAAATTGTTGTTGTAATAAGCAATGAAAACCACATTAACTTTTCACTTCACTTTATAAACAGTCGACGAAACAGTTCACGTGTAGATGACTTGTAATTAATTTTAAAAACTGGCGTTTAGCTATAAAGTTTAAATATAATGTTACGATTTGCCTCGGGGGTTCGTAAAGGATAGCCCAATTAATAGATTTTATATCACACACACAGTTTTATTTATTACCACTACTTGTCACTTACAAATAATCTTCTAAATTGGCAGATAATTAATTACACGTAAAAAAGGTCAATTCCCCAGTCACTCGTTTCACACACCTCGCTGGGCCGCAACTCTGGCGCAACTCTCGCCGCAGCACCCCTCGTGGGTCTCCGCCGCGGGACTCCGTCGCCACACTCCGCCGCCGTCACACCCTTCGCCGAGATCCCACACGACGACTCACTCGCAACTTCGCCCGGGACTCCGCCGCGCCCGCGACTCTATCGCCCGGAACCTCCCGACTCCACTGAACTCACTCACTCCCTGCCCTGGAACCTTCGTCCAGGGACTTCGCCACTCTGCCGCACCCGCGGCACTATCGCCCGGAAACTCCGCCGCGGGAGAACTCCCCACTGAACCCCTTACTCTCTCGAAGGTCGGCCCAACCTCCTTAAATAGCCCTTGGGTTCCCGTCCAGAACAATCGGGCATGTCTCCGAGATATCGCGCGACCTTCGTCGTCGAAATGCCCAGAAACGCGTCGTGAGTCCTCGAAGGACGCGGCGGCTGCTCAAAGAACGCCGATAAACTCAACAAGCATCGGGTTCCCACAAAACACACCGATAAACATGTCTGAGTCCCTCCATTCCGCAGTGCGGCCTCCCTTAAGTAACTCGATCTGAGGCAGGTGCGCGCCGCGACAGTCAGGATGTCGCGTGATAGTATGACACGAGATACCAGGGAGAGGATGCGGGTGGAAGGGGGCGCAGACAGGCCGAACGAGCGCGGCGACGCCAAGCACTGCAGCCAAGCGCGATCGTAACAATAATTATGAACAAGTTTTCATATAAATAAACTGTAATCAAATATCTATCATCAATTATATGAATCACCATAATTTTTTAGTCAATTGTAACATAACCTATTATTACTGCACTCGCCGGCAGCTTAACGGAACACAGCGTAACGGAACAATGAGCGTAACGGGACACAGCGTAACGGAACAATGAGCTTAACGGAACACAGCTTAATGGAACAATGTGCGTGCAGCCGGCGTTCAAACAATTTATTAGACATTGTCACGTCAAAAAAAAACATTAGATTGAAAACTGCTCAAGGTATCTAAGTGGGGGTCCCTTTACGAAAACCATTTAAATTTAATCTTAAAGTGGATGAGCAGTTCTGTTTCCGTATTTTGTTTTTAAATTATTGTATTTTTACAACCGTGAAAATGGCTAAAACGGGTGTGTTTAGGTCTTAAATACCCGAAACAGATTCTTGAAAGCACCCGAGGGACTTGTGTCACATCTTTATGATAATTTCTCCGCCATATACGTCATGGTTACTACTAAAATCCCATGGTAGTCCTGTACACTACGTAAAGACTGCGCACAAGTTGAGAGCATTGCGCTTAGAGGCGACTCTGCGCTAGAACCACCAGAGAACGTCGCACTTATTATCTCGCATCACCATAACAAATAAACCTCTGAATAGGTGTATGATGTCATCGAAACGTCATAAAGCGGCCATCTTGTCTTTCAAGGAACTGATTCTTTGATTTCTTTAAGGATTTCAGTTTTGGACATTTTCTAAAGTTTGATTGAAATTTCTTCAGTCTTCAATTTTAACTTACTTTATTATTTTTGTGACATTCAATGTAATCCAAGAACTCTTTAAAACAATTATATTTAATGTTTTAAATGCATGTCACGTAAAATATGTTTTCTTTATGTTGCGAAACATCCATGAACTAGCCTGACTCGCGACAACAGCGATGAAAAACCACGCCACGCCTAAAGTGTTGTTCTTGAATAGTGATGTCAGTTTTGTAACTGTATTAATTACATTCAGAGGTTTAAATTTTGTGGGATTGCGTTCGATTGCGTACGTTACGCAAATACAAGGATATACATAAAATAAAATAGCTGTTTTTAACATAAACTAATTCACCAAAACTAATATAATGAATACGTATGTACAATTAATACTTTTTTGAGGATATAACAAAAGTAAATATAAAAAAGTCAGTAAAATTTACTTTATTAATTAAAAAAAACCTCAAAAAATATAATGTAGCCTTTCTAGCGTTTAATTTACAACACAATCTTATCATACATTGAATATAACCAGAACTCATTTACACGAATGAAAATATCTAATTCCCTAAATAACACGTAGTTTCGGGAACTTGCAAATCAATTTAAATCAAATGGTTCCTGGCCCGATAATGTAAAATGATGTGGTCCCTAAACGAGTGAGATGTAACATTAAAGGAAAAAAAATGTTCAATCCTCCAGTCCCCCCCCCCTCCCCCTTGCATATGTAGTACGTTAAAAACATTCATTTTCTCTCGACAAACTACCAAATAAATGAAGTCCTTGAACTTGCTACAGACAAGACGTGCAAAGGTCGGCTGGAAGTCAGTTTCGCTGTGCAATGATTAGTAGGGACCGGAAAAATTCGCGGGTTCAATGACCTGCAGGATGAACTCCATAGTTCTGCATACACTCGGTCAAATGTCACCCACTCATTGGCTGCTGTCGTGTGAGACGTCCTAGCGTAGCAGCCTGTGATTCGATAAAGCTTTGGTTGGGTGTTTCTCATTGGCCCAGCGTCATCCAGGTGAGTTGTGAGCCAATAGCAGAGGCAGCACTGAGGTATAACTATTTGTATATTAGCCTTTCGCGAAATGAATTCGCGAATTTTTCCAGTCTCTAATGATTAGAGACCGGAAAAATTCGCGGATTCATTTCACGATATGCTAGAAGTAGAATCCAAACAACTGTACATTTATATTGCTTCTGTGATTGGCTTACAGTTTATCTGAAGAACTTTTAGCCAATGGGAAACCTTCAACCAAAAAAGTATCGAATCGCAAGCGTCCCAGTTGACAAGTGTCACGAGTCAGTAGCCAGTGAGCAGGTGGCATTTGCCGGAGTGTGTAGGGGGTTGTGGAGTCTATCCTAGAGGTCATCGAAAGCGCGAATTTTTCCAGTCTCTAGCCAATGATGTTCCGACCGGATAACTGTTTCCGCGCATTGTTATTCCTCACAGGTCAAACGGGACCACTCACATCGAGCATCACAGAAGTCGAATCACAACAGGAAATTGTTTAAAAAAAAGGTCAAGTTTTTTTTTTCGCAAGGTCATTACGGTTTGCCTTTTTCGTGACCTGCTTTTTTTCTATCACTGAAACATCGCGAAGTTATTCGTAGTGACTTAAGCAATGTAAATTGCTAATTTAATTTAATCTGTGCTTCAGATGATACACCATTTCCCCACTACTCAATGTGGGTACCTAATGGCTTCATTAACTATTTTTAACTGTTGCAACTAAATAGTTATTAACATTGCCTATCCTACAAGTACTAAAAATAAACTGGTTAATAATTGTGTGTATTTCACTTTTAATTATTAATGAGTAGGGACCGGAAAAATTCGTGAATTCACTTCGCGATAGGCTAATATACAAATAGTTATACCTCAGTGCTGCCTCTGCTATTGGCTCACAACTCACCTGGATGACTCTGGGCCAATGAGAAACGCCCGACCAAAGCTTTATCGAATCACAGGCTGCTACGTTGGGACGTCTCACAATACAGCAGCCAATGAGTGGGTGACATTTGACCGAGTGTACGTAGAACTATGGAGTTCATCCTGCATCCGCTCCCTATTAATGAGAGAAATCTCAGTTTTCTTGAATCCAAATCTGTAATTAGAATCACAAATATATCTACCCCCCGAATACGACTCTATTGCTTAAGTGTCGACAGTAAAGTAATGGAAATAAAAGATATCAATTATGGTTTTGAAACACTTTACCCTTTAAATATTCCTTTCACGAACTAAGTTTTCGGGATCAAATTTATTTATATACTTACATACTGAAAGTACACAATATGTCGGGGAACGGTAATAGAACTCAGAGTTGTCAGTGTTGAATTTATTTTTATCAACTTCGATATTTATCTTATAATATTTTTAATGAATATAAAATTTTCCAAAACTAAAAGATTTAATGGAATATTGATTTGAGGGTTTGATGGCTTGTCCCTATTTCTAATGCAACAATAAATTACGCTTATATCATATAAGATATTTATGTACGAAAATAAAATAGGATATACTTAAGAAGACTATGGAATAGATTCATCACAACGTTGCATTCAAAAATTCTTTTTCAAACTGCCATATCTTAAAAAAAAATTACGCGCCTTTAAAGTTATACTTACTTGGCTCAATAAAAAACAACTAATTTTAATTTTGCATGGAAATTAGTAATAAAAATAAAATAATAAAATGACTAAAATCATGTTATAAATAAATTAAGTAACGTATAAATTCAATCAAATTTTAAAAAATAATAAATACTCAGTATTTAATATTAATATAAACACGTGTATAATTTATTGTTATTAATATTATTTGCGTATTCAAGTGATTTTTGACTATGTTTTGGGATGTCCATGTCTCAAAATCTTATTACAGAATGCAATGTTCAGTTGATTGCTCTTGACAGTGTCACAGGTTAGTTAAACAATTTAACTATCGAATATATTTACTTCGAAATCGTAATGGGAATTTTAAAATATACATATTTTTTTCAAATGTTTATATGAAAAACGTTTTTTAATATTTACATTTTTTTAGTTTTATAATTTTCACGAAACTAATTTAAGAAAACAAAAGTTTTTTTAATCATATAACGGCAGTTGAATTTTTTTTTGCATCGCATGGGTTTAGTCAAAATGAAAAGAAAAAAATCGTAAAGACTTACATACCTATGCAAATTGGCTTTCACTGCTGGAAAGTTAGGCAGTTAAAAAGGTGACGGAAACTCGAAACAAAAAAAAAAACGTAGCTTTTCTCCGCGAATAAGGTTCCCGTCTGTAGACTTTTCTGAGTTTTATTCGTTTTAAATAAAGAACGCAGAAATTAGAACCAGAATCTCAAAGAAGTTGTTGGAAGTTGGCCAGTGCCTTCTTTGGGTTATGCGTGTTTTATGGACGTGAATACTGAAATATGTGTTATATTCGTATGCTATAAAAAGTCTCAAGTTTCAGGTGAGTCTCACGCGTAGAGCTGTGTGTGGTTCGGAACTCTATTGCGATCCTCCACACGTCGGTTTCTACGATGTCATTCACGTTTTAGAAAATGTCAATGGAGACCGGTATTGTGGCTTCATCGAAATAATTTATTTTGATATTATTTTCAAGGATTTTAAATGATATCGTAATCATTATACATATAAAATTACAATGTTCTAGTTGGGTGTTAGCATACATGAGAAAAATCCTCTCCTTTCAGAGATTGGTCTTTGTAAGATTATAGATGCAAACATAGAATATCATTCCTTTTTTTAAAATATATTTTTTAAATTTTAATCTTGATAGACCGTCTACTTCACATTAATCCGATTAAAAAAAATTTGCCGCATAAGTAGCGCAAAATCATACCATCTAATAATTTGATTCAGGATGAGGATTTTAAAAAGTTTGAAAAAAAAACTACGATACAATTTTTTTAATGAGAACCGCAATTAACTGGCCGTTCAGCCAAGGGCGCAAATCTGTAGGTTTCTCAGGGCGTTGGGTTGACTGACACATCACACTGTTGCACACTGCCTGCATGTTTACCTATATTCATGCAGTAAGCAGGAAATTTTCTTCATGATGTACAGAAAGTTTCCCATAAAACATAGTTCTGGCGTTTAAATTCATTCACCCCGTTTCACAGTTACCTACTGTTTTGCGGGGGTGAATTGGGGGGGGGGGGGGGAAGAGGGCTGGCCCCTCCGGGATATACGCCCATGCTGTCAGCTCGGTTGGCACTGAGTTCTGGAACATCCGATATACAGAGGGTTTGAGGATTTTAAAACGTCCATGACCCCCAACGGTGGAATTCGCGGTGTCGGCTGTGTGAAGAGCAGAGACTAGGGAAATACACATAATATGGAGCACAAGGTCCGATTCTAGTCTTGCAGGGGGAATCCAAAAGAGGACGGAGGATATCAGAGTACTACACTTACCAATATGGCGGCCATTTTTTTACAAATGCACCAGCCGTACCTGTATCAGAGGTTAAATTGGAGAAAAAATGTCCATTACATTTGTATAATGAAAATTCGTTTTGGAATAGTAATATTTTGATCGAATTTCATTTTGGAATAGTAATATTTTGAACTATTTTTTTTTCTCTTCCGAACAGCTGAACTACAGTAGTTAATTAAAGCAGGCTGGATCAGGTGATAACGTCCACAGGCTTTCGCGGCCATTTTCCGAAGTAGCTTGGCCTCTGGGTTGTAGCCGCGTCCTTGGCGAATAACTCACCGACGTTTCGGTCGACATTGCAGTCGCCATCATCAGGGAGCAGTTACCTACGGTTGTAGCCGCGTCCTTGGCGAATAACTCACACGACTTTTCGGTCGAAATGCAGTCGCCATCATCAGGGCGCAGTTACGTACAGTAGGTAACTGCTCCCTGATGATGGCGACTGCAACGTCGACCGAAACGTCGGTGAGTTATTCGCCAACTGTAGGTAAATAACATGCTCCCTGATGATGGCGACTGCAACGTCGAGCGGAACGTCGTGTGAGTTATTATTCGCCAAGGACGCGGCTACAACCCAGAGGCCGAGCTACTTCAGATCAGGTGAACGCCAAAGATCAGCCGTGTCGGTCGGTGTGTGAAAGTCGTTTGAGAAACTGGTGGATATCGCGGGGGACTCACCACAACGCCGAAATACATTAACGCCGAAAAATGTCATTGCAGGACTGCCACAAAGGTTAGGTTAGGTTAGACTAGGTTAGGTAAGGTTAGGTTTGATTGTGGTATTTCGGCGTTAAGGTACATTTAAGAAAAACACACACAAATTCATTCAGTTATTATTTCGGCGTTGTGGTACACAGCAGTTTTCTAGCTGTCGGCGTTGTGGTCAATTCTGACATTCGGCGTTATGGTATTTCGGCGTTGTGGTCAATTTTGACATTCGGCGTTATGGTATTTCGGCGTTATGGTAACGACCCGACGTCGCGTCGTCTAATGCTCCCGGTGTGTCCGCGGAGCGGGACCTCGGAACACGTGCGCGCGGGCACGTGGTACGCCGGCGTGCTCGGGGTTGCCACGTGCCCCCGCTAGGGGGGGGGGGGGGGCAGGCAGGGCTGGTCGTCCCCCACGAGGGGAGGGGTAAGGGGGCGGGCAGTCTCCGCACAGTCGCCGAGCGAGCCGGGACATGCGCGCGCGCTGAAGGCAAGCGAAGCGGCCTCAGCATTGCGACGTACCAGGCGGCGGGCTGGGCGCAGCCATCGCGCGAGATGGCACTGGGCTACCCGTGGCAGCAGCACCACCACTGGGGCGCGGCGCAGCTGCCGCCGCCCAAGAGGTTCCTGCTGCAAGGTCTGCCACTCTCTCTCTCTCTCTCTCTCTCTCGTCATTCCGCGCGTGTTGACAAGCGTGTTCGGAATTGTTTTTTTTACCGAAAGATGGCCCTACAAGTAGAGCAGGGAAAAATTTCGCGAATTAATTTCAGCGATGGGCTAAAATACAAATAGTTATACCTCAGCGCTGCCTCTGCCATTGGCTCACAACTCAACCTGGATCACTCTGGGCCAATGAGAAACGCCCGACCGAAGCTTTATACGAATCACAGGCTGCTACGCTGGGACGTCTCACAACACAGCAGCCAATTGAGTGGGTGGCATTTTGACCGAGTGTACGTAGAACTATGGAGTTCATCCTGCAGGTCATTGAAACCGCGAATTTTTCCGGTCCCTACCTACAAGTTAAAGATTTTTTTTTTTTTTTTTTTTTTTATTTGTCTGTGTTTCATCATTATTTTACGTTTCGAGTTTACAATACGCGAGAACGTTAAAATTCAATAAATGAGATAATTCATACGCAGTGTTGTTGTTTTTAAAACAGGTTGTACATTAAAAACGAATTTTTTTTGACAGATATATTGTTCTTAATTTTTCATGTATATAAGAAATAATTTTCATTTGCACAATTTTAAAAGAAATTGAATATCTAATAGGTATTTAGAGTAAAAATTGAATTAAGGTTGTTGTTGTATTCATCAGTTTTCTGCGGGTGCCTTGGGCGCCTACAGCTAAATAGTAACACGTGTTGAATGTGGACGCCAACAACAAACACTCTTCTTCGGGCCCGCGCGTGGTTTATCTCGTCAACAACGGGACGTAAACTCGGATCAGTTTTGTCTGGGACCATTACAAACTCTTCGTTTATTTGAACAGCATTCTTCGTTAAAAAAAGAAATCCTTAAATTGACTGTGATGATTTATAAGAGTGTGCGACTTTTAAACGTTTATTTTTAATATCCGTGGATTTTTAATGTTAAAAGTATCTTTTAAAAATCACAAACTGTTAGTAAGAAACATTTAACTTGCTGTAATTAATGCTTTAAAATGCGTTTTTTTTAGAAACTTTTTTTTTTTTTTTTTTTTTTTTTTTTTTTTTTTTTTTTTTAGAAACTTACTGATGAACAAGTTAACACATTGCCACGTCTTACGAATCCCGGAAACCCTCTCGTTGTTAATAGGTCACGTGATGCTGTTTGCTTACACGAGCCACGTGGCGACCCGTAAGTGAAATATTTTTTTTTATCTTATATCATACTGGTCCAATTAATTTTTTTTTTATTTCCCCCTCCCCGCCTCACCCCCGGGGGACTAATTGGACCTACCCCCACTCCACACGCGACACTGGTCTGACGCGGAACCTTAGAAACTGTCGGTCGTGATATTGTGAATTCACTGCAAGCGACAAACAACGGAGATTTTTTTTTTCCTGTGAACGTTTCACTGCCTACTATTTTTTTTGGCCTAAAATATTTTTTTATTTAAAATCGATTTTGAAAAAAATATATTGACAATTGTATCACGGAAACAATTTTAATGAGTAGTTTTTTAATAACTTATGGATAGGGACCGGAAAAATTCGCGGGTTCATTGACCTCTAGGATAGACTCCACAGTACTTAACAAACTCGGAGAAATGACACCTGTTCGTTGGCTGCTGATTCGTGAGACGTCTTAACCAATTTATCCATGATTCGGCACTTTCTTGGTTTAGATTTTTCCATTGGCCCGAAGTTCCCCAGATAACATGTCGGCCAATCGCAGAAGCTGTACGAAGGTATACTTTTTTGGATGTAAGTCTATTGCGAAATGAACACGCGAATTTTTCAGGACTCTAATTATGGATTATTATTATTATTATTATTATTTTAAAGCTAGATACGTGTTACTGCGAGTGATGCGAAGAGATGAGTTCGATTTCCTGGCGTATCGAATGCACATTCGGCCTAATGACAGCGGCACATATGTTTAAGGAAAAAAGTACTATTTTTTATTTTTTAATTAGTCATTGAGTATGCATATGTTTAAGTGTTTTTTGATGTAGCATGCAGTTATGAACGCACGTTGGTCCTCAAATAAAATTTATTTAAAGGCCTCAATCGGAAATTGTGAGTGGTAATTGAGAGCAAAAAATACGGCGGAATATTTTGCCTATCACTGCCGCAATGGTGGTCCGATGGGATAGTCTACGAAGCCATACCTTCTAACCCCCCCCCCCCCCCCAACCCCCGATAAACCACCTAGAGCAAAAAAAAAAACAACTGGGTAATAAAAAATATATCTCCAAGCCGCACTCGACCTTTGAAGTCGGTTTTTTTTGTATAGTGTTATTTTTAATATTTAGTGATACTGATTTATGTGTAATTTTTCATTGTAAACTAAATTTTCAATAATGATTTTTCTTAACGTCAGATACGGGTTAAAGTAGCCTTTCAAGGGTCTGTTATTTTACCACCGAAAATCCTCAAAACAATGCAATGCTGGACCCGCCACTGCCCTCAGCAGCTACAAGTCTGTCTGAGACAGCGGCGCGGAGCCACAGGATGCCCCTGAAAGTGCGGCACTACTTGCGTGCAGCTACCCGCAAGCGAAACTGCAGCGAGTGTTGCGTCAACTCAGGGACGCACCACAACGCCGAAAAATGTCATTGCATGACTGCCACAAAGGTTAGGTTAGGTGAGGTTAGGTTAGGTTAGGCTAGCCTAGGTTAGGTTAGGTTGTGGTATTTCGGCGTTAAGATACATTTAAGAAACACACACACAAATTCATTCAGTTGTTTTTCATTTTGCTCCTGTGCCCCCCCCCCCCCCCCCCTCCACGCAGCAACATTTTTCGGCGTTACTGTATTTTGGCGTTGTGGTACACGGCAGTTTTCTAGCTGTCGGCGTTGCGGTCAATTTGGCATTCGGCGTTATGGTATTCGGCGTTATTGTACGTTCGGCGTTGTGGTATTTCGGCGTTGTGGTAACGACCACGTCAACCCCATTACGGCCGTGCCAGCTATTGTTCAGTGCTGCCATGTGCGCGCTAGAAGTTCTCACTGACACTTAAGCCATTCTGGTTTTTACGCAGTGTAACAACATTTTTATGTCACCTTTGAAATTGCAATTTTTATTTGATTGGAAGTAACCTGGATTCGTTTTCGACGGTAAGTGAATTTCCCACACAAATAATGGTAACCCGTGTTCCACCAATTATAAGTTTTTATTTTTAATTTTTCGGCAGTACATTTGTAATCACCTTGCCTATTTTTCAACACACTTAACAAGTGGGGAACAGAACATTTAATTGTATGACAAATTAGGTAACACTTTTTCAGTTTCGTTTTCTGTACTTCGCGGTCATTCAGACCAGTTGGCGTAATAATGTTGCGTCTTGGACGTAAAGAAAAGAATTTAGATTGACTAACATTAAAAACATATAAACTGTTCAATTAACACTTATAGAGTTTCATAAGAATCTGCAGTGAAATGAGAAAGTCCAGCAAAGGATACTCGGTTAGTAACCATTAGCAATTAAGAATTTTTTTTAACTGTTTTTTTTTTTCAAGTCACTCATTCTTATTCGTTCTTATTTACAGTTACAGATCTTTCACGCCGTATTTAAGTTTTACTAATAATTGTTCGTAGCGTAGATATTCTACCTCCCCCTTCTCCAGAATGATTGTTGACATAACATGAAATTCGTTGTAAGCTATTGAACGCTGGTTGCATTGAGTTAACATTCATAACATTTTCGCTGCATGGAAAATGAGGAAACGTTTAATCGATATTTTTGTAATATTGGAGAACTTAAATGTGTTATGTACATTAAGTTCTTAAAATTTCACAGACGTTTATAGAAGTTTTTAAAATATTTACAAAATAAGTTGATACTTCGAGATCATCCTTCGCTGTACCGAAGGGGAATTTTTTGTTTTGTCCTGTTGGCTATTTTAGTCAATTGTGCTGTTTCGTTATTTTTAATTTTTATTAGCTCATTCTAAACTATGGAAAAGTTAATTTATATTCACAAGAATGTGAAAGCATGTTTGTGTGTTGGTTCTTTTACGCAGCAACGGAGCAACGGAAATACATGATTTTTTGCACATAGATGGACCGGAGAGTGACATAGACTACATATAATCATGCAATTTCGTTCCTAAGTGATTGAAAAATGAATACATTTAGTTTTGTAATAGAAAATCATAGGATAAAGATCAGAGACACACAAACAGTGAGTTTGTGCCATTTCACTATGTCCTCCACATGGTCATATAGTGAAGTCTGTTAACTTCCTATCCTTCTCCTTGGCGAAACCCATCCCTATCAGAAAAGATCTCGGCTGCTAGCGAGTTAAAGACTCTGATAACAGTTTAGTTTAGAACTTCGTCAATAGATGGCGTTGCCTTGAATTTGTAACGCGCTATCGTTTGGTGCGTCCGTCACGTCTTGCCTAGAGGTTACCTGCCTTCCCACGAAATGAAGCTGGTGCGAAGCCTTGATTCACCGAGATTGTGCAATCAGTAGAGACCCGAAAAATTCGCGGGTTCAATGACCTCCAGGATGAACTCCATAGTTCTACGTACACTCGGTCAAATGTCACCCACTCATTGGCTGCTGTCGTGTGAGACGTCCCAGCGTAGCAGCCTGTGATTCGATGAAGCTTTGGTCGGGTGTTTCTCATTGGCCCAGAGTCATCCAGGTGAGTTGTGAGCCAATAGCAGGGGCAGCACTGAGGTACAACTATTTGTATTTTAGCATATCGCAAAATTAATTCGCGAATTTTTTCCGGTCTCTAGCAATCAGTGAGACTTGAAAATCAACATTCTGTGCTTTTAAAGTATTATGCCCTACGGACTTGAAACTCGGTGGTGATGTTCCTTATACTATGACGTGTCTATCCCGGGCAACGCCGGGTCCTTCAGCTAGTATATAAATAACTATGTATGCACATGTATAAACCAAAATTGGTTCGATCTAACCCACGTGTCGCAGGTTAGAGTTTCAGATGAATGTTCTTCAGGGTAGAGTTAGTTCTTCCCGAGACGTGCGTCCGGCGCGGGTATTTTGCCCGCTGCACGTCAGAATTAACATTGACGAGTGCCAAGACACTGTCCCGTCCGAGCCAAGCGCTTTGGCGGATGGCCTAACTCCTCGGACAGCCGCGGGGGGCAGCTGCCATTCGTGTCAGGTGGGACGTACCTATGCGCGCGTTGCAAACTATTAATCACAGGTCCCCTCGGAGCCAGACGGTAGAAGTCGATTATTTAATACTTTTAAGTCCGTTTCAAAAACACTGTTTTATAAAAAAAAATACTATTTTTAATTAATTATTATTAGAGCCGTGCACATTTTGCGAAAAGATTCCGAGATTAGTTATAAGTTAAAACACTGTAGCATCGACTGTGTTTCGTGATTGGGTGAGTTTCTCTCAGGTACAATGTCTACTGTCAGCACACCAATCACACACAGTGATTCAGTGCGCAAGCAAACGCCTCCTGAGTGGCTCGGTCAAGAAAGGCAACGACTTCTCTCGCAGACGGCCGCCAATCACAAGGGAGAAACCTCTGGTGCGGGTATACCTTGTTGCAGTCTAAAATGCATTCAGATTTATTCGCGAAAAATGCCTGCCCCTAATTATTATACTTTAAGCTACAGGCTAGGTAGCGTAAAATGAAACTGTTGCTAATGGGACGACTTACTAGAAAACGGTGATAGATAATTGACGTTACATACAGCGGAAAATAAATAAATATTTATTGATAAAAAAAATTCGATCTTTTGTTTAGCCCTATGTTTAGTCATCCAAAGTAACACCTAACAGGTGTTTCCACCTGGTGGTTTACCGCTGCCTTCTACGGGATTGAGATGAAAGTATAAGGAAATATACAGTATTATTCTCGGGAAAGGGAAATGTATCAACCCAGATCATTTTATGCCGCTAATTATCGAGTTCGGCACGTTTTTGTATACCAGTCAGCCATCCTGACCTTTTTGACGTAATGTTTGGTGTCGGATCGTTCGGAAATTTAAAAATACCACCAAATTTTGGAGACTTTGTGTCAGTGGGAAATCAACATGGCGGCGCGACTAGTTCATTTCTTGTCGTTACTGTTAGTTGAGAGATTTCTTTTAAATTTCGTCCCATAACACTTGCATTTGTTTTTAGGTTTCAAATTATAAAAAATATATATTTACTAAACTGTATCTTCGAGCTGTCAAATGTCAACGCAAGTAATGATAATTTTGAACACTTAAAGTAGATATCTGCTGAGGAAATTCGAGAAGAATCATAACAAGCAAGAGAGCTGTCGTAATAAATATACAGGAAGAGCCAAGCTTCAAGCAAATGCAGGCAAATACAAGGAGCGATATGGATATGTTATGAGCAACATCTCCGACATGAGGGAGCTATGGTTGATTTCAGTCACTAAGACGTTGATATTTGGGGGAATACTTATGGTTGTTAACTGTGAAATATTTTAGCCCTGTGACTAAGTTTAAGATACAAATATTTTTGCCTTAATCTTTACAGCGAGTGTTCAAATTAGCGCGAATGCATGGTCAACACAAATTAAATGTGTATTGAGAGACATGGTATTTTGCACACACATCTGGGTTTGTGTTCACCCACAGGAACTGTTTATGCAACACGGAATGCCGCGGTGTCGTGCGGAAGGCAGGCCTCGCAGGCGCCAGCGAGTCGCCCGGCCTGTCCCCTGTTCGATTCCCGGGTCCAGGACTTGTGTGTTGTGTTGTCCCTTCACGTCTCCATACTACGGAAGGCAGTGTGAAACCACTGCATAGTTAATCTTGCTTAGTTCTTGGTGTTGGCTGGTCCGAACCAACCTGCGGACAATGTAGAAGTGTGGTCATTATTCTATAAGAAATCTCTCTTTGAATGATTCTTGCAACAAGGAAGATCAATCTGCTTGTGCAGTTCAGTTTTCGAAATGTCGCAGTTGTTGTGTTCGTCTGTGTTGTCGTCGTTGTGTTGTCGGAGAATAATTGTGTAGTTACATCGCTGGTTTCGCATGTGCGTCGCTGTATTGTCCAGTTTATCGGTTTTGTATCATCTTTGGGTTCATATTTTTTTTCGTTGTGTTGTTTCTTTGTACTTACTGTTATTATTTCAACTGTCTCGTCGTTTTTTTCCAGCCCATGGTGTTCGTCTGTGCTGTATTTTTTCGGATTAATTTCTTCCGTGAAATTCTCTGTTGTGTGTATGTATTCTACTTTTAAAATCAGCTGATCTTGGCTTGTTTTTCTGTTTGTTTGTGCATTCATATTTCTTTGTCCGTTCTTTAGGTTTTCTGTATGACATACAGTGTAAACTAGAGAATTTTTTGTATGTCCGAAATAATATTTATAAATCATGAAAAAATGTTGTTTATTATTTTAAAAGGTTTTGTTTAACTCGCTTTCTTGTGTTTCTGTTTATCTGTTCTATACGAATTTTGCAGTCGTTTTTAAACTAACTTCAAGATGAGATAGAGGCTTGAAACTTTGAACATAGTTTAGAACTGGATGACGATGCAATGTTTACTCGCTTTCTTTTTCAGTTTGTTTGTTCGTTACGAATATTATATTATTTTATTCTTGTTATGTAGAGCCACTGGATTCTGGGCATTAGGCTTCGAGCCGAACAGTACAGTGTTGCAGGATGCATAACGCAGTAGTCGCAGACGATGCCAATATCCCGCGCACATTGCTAGGAGAAATGTCCGCAATACGGTCATATAGTAAGGTCTGGTAATTTCCTATTTTTCTCCTTGGCGAGACCCGTCCACTTAGCAATGCTCACGGCGACTAGCGAACTATGATTCTCTATTATAAAACGAAATTTACCTTTTTTTTTCACTTCCTTAGGGGTGGAATTACATAATTATCTGTAGTCTGTGTCACTCTCCGGTCCATAAATTATCTTATGCAAATAATCATGTTGATCCGTTGCACCATTGGTGCGTAAAAGAAGGAAAAACAAACTTACTTTCGCATTTATAATATTAGTACGGACGGGACGGTCTCCGGGCTAGACCTAAAACTATTTTGTCAATGATTTACAGTATAAAAAAAAGTGGTTGTCTGTAAAGTAGGTTTACGGACGATAGTTTAACGTGACAACGTCATAACAAAACATTGATGAAATGATTGCATACTTTTATGAATAAAATTGAATCATTTTTATTGAATTATCACTATTTTGTATGGATACAAAGGAGAAGTGAAATGAAATCTACAATTTAATTGATAAAATTACTTTTATTTGCACTCATTAATTCAAATATGTTTATTACTTTATCGAAGAGATTATTTTAACTATAACTTTTATACATGTTTGCTATTTAACTTCTTCCAATCTGTATTATTCTGTTAAGGATAGGACGATGACAGGAAAAGTAGGAAACGAATGGGAGTGTTTCAAGTTTAATGTGCCTCGAAAAAGTCAAATTGATAGTTGTTCCAATCGAGTGGAAGAGAGATAAATGCGGCGCAAGCGTACAATGAGCGTAACGGGAAAAACGAAACGGGACAATGTGCGTAACGGGACAATGAGTCATCCTTTTTCGTGCGTGGAGACGGCGTTCATCGATTTATTAGACGTTGTCACGTCAAAAAATCTATGGAATTCGTTGTGTCAAACTACAATCAATTTGGAATATATTCCGGTCAAGTTTTCGGGATATACCAACAGAGGCGAAGCGAGTTAAGCGTCGCATGGTTTACTGCGCAGAGGACCAGAGCGATAGGACCTTCAGGACATGTGGGCTCCAAAACCAATCGATGGCCAAAGTTCGAAACGAACCATCCCGAAGTTTAGGATAGAACAAAGGCGTAATTATTTATTTAGTTTTGCTACCATGTGCATTTACCGCTTTTCGTTTGTTTATTTATTTACGTCTCGTCGACAGCTGAGTCGTCATAAGCGGACACACACGCGATCGCAAGTCGAGGAAACACTGGCAGGACTCGGTCGCGGCTACCGAGGTCAGGATGTTCGGGTCGGGATTCGAATCCAAGTCCTATATAATATAATGCGAGTCCAATTTGTGTTTTTGTCTTTTGGGTTTTTTGTAGTTTTCTTCTACAGACATACTTGTGCTTAGCAATGGCGTATGTCCAAAATCTTGTCTCTTAGTCCATTTTTCTTTGTTTTTCTTTGTTTGTTGACCATATTCCTGTTATGGAATATTATGTGGTGTTTATATCCTGTTGACAAAAATAATAATTTGCTTAATTTATGTTTTTGTCTTTTTTTTTTTTTTTTTTTTTTTTAGTTTTCTTCTACAGATATACATATACATGTGCTTAGCAATGGCGTATGTCCAAAAGCTTACATCAAGTCATGCACTCCCATTGCAAAAATCTTTCAAAGATAAAGTTCAGTGTCTTACCACTCGCCAACGTTTTTTTTTTTTTAAAGTTCAGATCTTTGGTAATTTTTTTTTAAGTTTTACTTATTTAGGCGCGTTACAAAATAAAAGAATATTATGAAAGTGCATTTTTGACTATGCGCGCGCATAACAAATTTCACTGAATTAAAAAAAAAGGATACGTACAAATAAAAATAATATATGTGCTTCTTTTAAATCGCATGGTCTAGTGATTGGTGGTCAGTATCGTTAAAAAAAATTGGTTGTCTGTAAATTCGGTTTACGGACGATAGATTAACGTGACGTCATAACAAAACATTGATGAAATGATTGGATACTTTTATGAATAAAATTGAATAATTTTTATTTTAATAATAAAATAATAAATACTTGAAATTATACTAGTAATCAGATTTTTAAAATGCAAGAATAAAAAACCTTTATTGCCGAAATTGTTGTTGTAATAAGCAATGAAAACCACATTAACTTTTCACTTCACTTTATAAACAGTCGATGAAACAGTTCACACGTAGATGACTTGTAATTAATTTTAAAAACTGGCGTTTAGTTATAAAGTTTAAATATAATTATGAACAAGTTTTCATATAAATTAATTGTAATCAAATATCTATCATCAATTATATGTATCACCATAATTTTTTAGTCAATTGTAACATAACCTATTGTTACTGTACTCGCCGACAGCGTAACCTTTGAATATATATACTGTATAGAAGTCGCCAGCCCAGGTTAAAAATTCTAATACGGTTTTGAGGTAGTTGGTTAATTCACCGCCGCAATCGCCACCATCTCTAGGGCATCGACTTGTGGTGGTCCCTAGCGGACAAGTGTCCAACTCTTCAGACACCCCTTCCCCCTCCTGTTGAACGACTTCGAGCTGCAGTGATAGATGGGTGAGGGGTGCGGGGAATGACAACGGGCGACAGCGCTGCGCTCTAACGTGTAAATAACAACTAAGACGATACAGGGCGTTACGGCAGCGCACTGCAGCGGTGAAGTTCCCAAGCTGCTCATTATACGCTTCTGAAAAACGTAGAGTAAATCCTATCCACTCGCGACTTCTATACAGTATATATATTCAAAGGCGTAACGGAACACAGCCTAACGGAACACAGCGTAACGGAACAATGAGCGTAACGGGACACAGCGTAACGGAACAATGAGCGTAACGGAACACAGCGTAACGGAACAATGTGCGTAACGGGACACTTTTTCGTGCGTGCAGCCGTCGTTCATCGATTTATTAGACGTTGTCACGTCAAAAACATTTATTCATTGTGGATATCAGTGATAGCAGCAGGCATTATTATTAGTTTTGATTTTTATAGTATTAATTTATCATTGACATCAGTGCGGCAGCGGGTGTCTGTCGCGGGGCAAGCTCGGAGGCGCTGCAGGATTGAAGACAGCGACCGATCCTCCGACGTGCTTCTGACAGCATCATTGTGCTCTGAAGGAGGCCGGGGGTGTGGGGGCGGGATATCATATTTATACTGTATCTCTGCGGCTCGCCAGCTGGTTTCGAAATATATACCTGAGGGGGGGAGGGGGGGGGGAGGAGGAGGAATTGACAAGTGCCGGAGTGAATGCTGCAGCAGTTTTAACTGAAAGACTGTAGCGGTTTTTTTTTTCCCTCCGGCTGTCGTACCGGAAGAGGATGAGAGAAAAAAAAAACGGATGAGTTCTTACAAGAGGCGCCCCTAAGCTTTCCCACCACGTTAGGCCTACAACTGGCGCGCGACGTAGATTAAAGAAGATCCTCTAGGCCAATCATGAAATTTCGCGCACCTACACGTGCAGTGGAACGTCTTCGAAGATTCAAAAAATTAAAAAAAAAAAAAAAAAATGTTTTTAAATACAGCCTGTTAATGTCGGTTCCCAGAAAGCTATTTTTTTCCTCCTCGGTTCACATGTTTTTCACGATTTTTCTTCTTGAAACGTGCGCGTTTCAAAGACTGTGTGAACTTCTTGCTGTAGGGGAGGGTGAGGGAGGGGGGGGAAATGCCACCACGTGGTTTGCGACATCTTACTGGTAGGGACTGGAAAAATTCGCTGTTTCAATGACCACTGGGATAGACTCCACGATTCTCCATGTACTCGGGCAACTATCACCTGGTCAATTGGCTACCGACTCGGGACACCTTTTTTTTACTGCGATTCTTAAAGATTCGATACTTCTTTTGTTGAGTGTTTGCCATTGGCTCAGAGTCCTTCAGGTAAATTGCGGTCCAATCAACTGACGCAGCATTGAGCTAAACGAGTTTTGGATTCCAGCCTGTCTCTGAAAAGGAATCCGCGAATTTTTCCGGTCTCTACTTGCTGGGCGATGCTGTGGCACCGACGACTGTGCCTGCGACCGGCGAAGCGTCTCGTAAGTTGGCCAACCGGCACACGGCCCGCATAAATCACCGCCCCGCTGGACCGCGCTAACGTATTCTATGAATTTTATTCATGGGGTCGACGTGTCGACGAACCCAAGACCGCGCTCCAACAAAGCGATGCGCTGTTCGTATCGTAAACCAGGCCGCGGCTCGGGCAGTATGCTCTAAACTAAATTGTAAATGTAGGATTTCACGACATGATTAGGGACTGGAAAAATTCGCGTTTTCAACGATCTCTAGGATAGACTCCACGATCCTATAGGTGTTCTGACAAATAACAGCTACTCATTGGCTACTTACTCATGACACTTGTTAACCGGGATGCTCGTGATTCGATACTTCTTTTGTCGAGGGTTTTTCATTGGCTTATAGTCCTTCGGGTAAATTTTGGTTCAATCACTAAAGCAGCGTGAATTTAAACGAGCTTGGATTCTAGCTTATCGCTAAATCAATCCGCGATATTTTTTCCAGTCTCTAGACAAGATGTTTTCACACAGCGGTACATACTTCCAAGACTAAGAGCTCTATTTGAGCGACTAGTGCATACGGTTACCTGTAATAGAACACATACGTTAACTACGTCTAGGTTTCAAGGTTTGAAGCCACGTCCGTTAAAAATGCTGGAGTGCTCCGCGTTACGGCCCACCATGCTGCAGCTATCTTCAAGGTTTGAAAAAATAAAAAAATAAAATAATTGTGTGCCAAAACTTCGGACACTCCATCAACCTTTCTTGACCCGAATGCTTTGATAACTTGGCAAGTTATTTGAAGAAATAGATAATTGAAGTAAGTTAACAAAATATTTTTACAGTGTAAATAGAAGTTACCTAATTAAAAACGGTATTTATGAATGTGTAGCAAAAAAAATGTATTCGCAGTATTTAATAATGTGGCACACGGTTGCATGGCGGGGATTATTAAAAAAAAAAATTCTTAACTAACTGTATCTAATTCTTAACTGTTATGGAATATTATGTGGTGTTTATATTCTGTTGACAACAGAAATTTTTTGCTTAATTTGTGTTTTTGTCTTTTGGGTATTTTTTAGTTTTCTTCTACAGAAAAAGTGCTTAGCAATGGCGTATGTCCAAAAGCTTTCATCAAGTCATGCACTCCCATTGCACAAATCTTTCAAAGATAATTCTTAACTAGAAAACGATTGTTTTGAATTTTAGTTGGTTTTTTAAATTTTTTAATTCGGAACCGTAATTGACTGGCTTATCGACTGTTCTCGCCTCGGCGTTGATCTGTGGGACGCCCTGTATAGCGGCTCTGCCAGTTCGAGCGCAGTGCGCGCCAGGTCGCAGCTCGGGTTAGCTACAGGTCTCGCGGCGCGGGCCACGTGACCCGGGTCAGCCGGCAGCCCACGTGACTGCCTCCCCCCTCTCCCCCTCCCTTCGTCCTCCTCCCGGGAGCCCGCCCCGTGTCGCCCGCCGCCGCGCGTCAACTCACAGACTGCGCGCGTTCTCCGCTCTTCCCCCACTCCTCTCTCCCCCTTTCCCCCTTCTACTTCTCCTTTCCCCCTCTTCCGGTGGTGAATTATTGAGCGGCGTCTTCCGCTCGGGAAGCCTAAGATGCACATCAAGTTCTGTCCCTGCCCGAACACGCCCGAATATTCACCTTCGGCCAACCTCGGGATTTGTTTTATTTTTGCGCAGGAAAAATGAATTCAAATATTAAAAGTGGTCGGTTAGGTTAGCTACATTAAAACACTTAAAAAACACTATGGACGGTTAGTTAGGTTAGTATAGCTACATTAAAATAAACAGAGAAATATAAATATATTAAAATAATCCCGAGGTTGGCCGAAGGTGAATATTCGGGCGTGTTCGGGCAGGGACAGATCTTGATGTACATCTTAGGCTTCCCCATCGAACACGCGCACATGACACCAATACCTCCCGACCCCAGCGTGGTTGAAACTGTTCTGCCCCTGACCAACTCTTCTTCCTGGACCATCCTTCTTGACCTGTGCTGGACCTTGCAATATATTTAACCTCACCATAAATGAGCCCAGAGTTTTCCTTGTGTCAGTGCAAGTTTTGCCTGGGCCCAACTTAACTAGTTATAGTTTAGCTCTGAGATATGGCTGGCCAATCCCCGAACAAAGCACACTATGCATGCCACCCTTTCTTCGTGGCTCAAACCCAGCACGATTAGGCGTAAAGGCTTCTGCCTGGGGCGCACCTAGAGTCTTCCTTAACCCAGACAACCTACCAAACAAATACACTTAGTTTTATTTAAGTTGGGGGAAAAAAAATTTCCCCGTGTGCGCTGGATCTCGTAGCGGGTTCGAGTACTGTTGCCTTTTCCAGTGGCGCACTCAGAATTTCTTTCTCGTGGAGGGCGGTGTCCGAAGATGGGACGATAAACATCTTTCTGTCGCGTAAGTCTTAAACTTGAGCCCAGTTCGAAATATTTTACAAATAAACAGCACAGATTTTAAAGATGACTGATATGCACTATTTTAATTGAAAACAATAGTAGATGAGTGTTCATGTAAATAATCTTGCACACAGAGTCGGGATATTTATTCCTTATATTTCGGGGTCGTTAAGGAGATGGCCTTGACCATTGGACCTCCTTTGTGTGCGCCTTTGGTCTCATTCCCGTGAACAGTATCTGTGCGAGTCTTCAAAAAAGTTCACCAAATCAATTTATGACATAATAACAACTGTAAAAGTGTGCTACGGGTCGTTACCACAACGCCTAAATACCATAACGCCGATTGTCAAAATTGACCACAACGCCGACAGCTAGAAGTGTACAACAACGCCGAAATAACAACTGAATGAATTTGTGTGTGTTTCTTAAATGTACCTTAACGCCGAAATATCACAATCAAACCTAACCTTACCTGACCTAACCTAACCTAACCTAGCGTAATATAACCTAACCTAACTTAACCTAGCCTATCCTAGCCTAGCCTAACCTAACCTAACAGTCTAACCTAACCTAGTCTAACCTAACCTAACCTTTGTGGCAGTCCTGCAATGAAATTTTTCGGCGTTAGTGTATTTCGGCGTTGTGGTACACAGCAGTTTTCTAGCTGTCGGCGTTGTGGTCAATTTGGCATTTCGGCGTTGTGGTGCGTCCCCGTGTGCTACCTGTAAATATATTATTATCGTGTATTTTCGAGGTCTGGTAGGTTTTTTTTCTCCTCCTGTAGGTCACTAGAACGATTCGGTCGTAATGACGGACGAAGTATCCAGCCCGGAAGCATGTCAGACTTAACAACGGACAGCTCCAAAGTTTCCGAATCCGCCTTGTGTGGCAACATCACCGTGAGATATATTTTATGGGCGCCAGTAAATTTATATTTTTTTTTTTTTTTTTTTTTTTACGGCGGCGCGCGGTGTAAACATTCTTGTATACCTGCTGCTGGGGCCTCCCCACCCACAACACTACTACAACCCCTCTTTTCCCCCCTCCCAGCTCTCTCTTTCTAGTTTCCGAGTCGACGGGGTTTTCGGGGCTTTTGAGCGGAGTGGAATCGTGTCTCGTAAACGTAAATTACCGCTCGTATCTCTTTCCCCCCCATCCCCCCCCTCCCGAACTTGTCCGGGCCGCGGTGGCCATCTTGTCCCCCGGTAGCCGAGCCCGTGACCTCGAGGTTCGGTTCCGGGTGACTCCGAGAGAGGGGCGTAAGTATGATGACATCGTGCTCTGAAGAGCGTTTTGTAGCCACCATAGCATATCTTGTCAGAATACTTGCCAGTATTATTGTTGTCACTAATCAAACTACCAAAATTATTATTTTATGATGCTCACCACAATTTATAAGGCCTGGTTGGTCAACAAAATCCTATATGGCGTGGGTTTTTTTTTTCATCGGTAATTTATATGGCCTGGTTGGTTATCGATACTATTTGTTTTGGTTTATTTTCGACGAACAATTGTGGCCTTTTATGTTATTTGGTATTGTTGGTTAACACGAAAATATTTATCATGGTCATCGATTAACTATTTGGCCTGATTGGTTATTATTCAACTTTTTTGGCCTGGTTGGTTATCGACAAACTATTTTGCGGGTACCACAGAACAATTTATATTTTTTTCAGGGTGTCTAGTGGTGCTGTCACTGTCCCCTGCAATGACAGCATGCAGTGACAGTCCCCACAACTTGCTGGGAGCAGTCACATTTACATGATGAAATAAAATTTGTTATTAAACAACACACCCTCTTAACTCACCGCGATCATTATAACTGCTCATAATTTCCAAGCTCAAAGTTTTTGGAATGTTCTGGTACTCGCGCGCTCGTGTAGCCAACCTGACCCAATCTCTCAACTAAATTTACCACATTAATAAACTTTAAAGTCCAAACAAATGAATAAAACATATACAATCAAATGAAAAGAGCCTGCATCACATAAACACTAATGCAAGGTAACTTGAGTGGCACAGCCTGCAGTGTAGACAAACACATCTGCACTAGTTCACGGAAAAGCTGTCAAGCCGGGCTATGTGCGTGGAAGGTATGGCCTATATGACGGCACGGACAAGCGGTGGTATGGCCTATATGACGTCACGGACAAGCGGTGGTATGGCCTAGCTGACGTCACGGACAAGCTGTGGTATGGCCTAGCTGACGTCATGGACAAGCTGTGGTATGGCCTATATGACGGCACGGATAAGCTGTGGTATGGCCTATATGACGGCACGGACAAGCGGTGGTATGGCCTATATGACGGCACGGACAAGCGGTGGTATGGCCTAGCTGACGGCACGGATAAGCTGTGGTATGGCCTATATGACGGCACGGATAAGCTGTGGTATGGCCTATATGACGGCACGGACAAGCTGTGGTATGGCCTATATGACGGCACGGACAAACTGTGGTATGGCCTATATGACGGCACGGACAAGCTGTGGTATGGCCTATATGACGGCACGGACAAGCTGTGGTATGGCCTATATGACGGCACGGACAAGCTGTGGTATGGCCTATATGACGGCACGGACAAGCTGTTGTATGGCCTATATGACGGCACGGATAAGCTTTGGTATGGCCTATATGACGGCACGGACAAGCGGTGGTATGGCCTATCTGACGGCACGGACAAGCGGTGGTATGGCCTATATGACGTCACGGACAAGCGGTGGTATGGCCTAGCTGACGTCTCGGACAAGCGGTGGTATGGCCTAGCTGACGGCACGGATAAGCTGTGGTATGGCCTATATGACGGCACGGACAAGCGGTGGTATGGCCTATATGACGTCACGGACAAGCGGTGGTATGGCCTATATGACGTCACGGACAAGCTGTGGTATGGCCTAGCTGACGTCACGGACAAGCTGTGGTATGGGCTAGCTGACGTCACGGACAAGCTGTGGTATGGCCTATATGACATCACGGACAAGCTGTGGTATGGCCTAGCTGACGTCACGGACAAGCTGTTGTATGGCCTAGCTGACGTTACGGATAAGCTGTGGTATGGCCTAGCTGACGTCACGGACAAGCTGTTGTATGGCCTAGCTGACGTTACGGACAAGCGGTGGTATGGCCTAGCTGATGTCACGGACAAGCTGTGGTATGGCCTATATGACGTCACGGACAAGCGGTGGTATGGCCTAGCTGACGTCACGGACAAGCTGTTGTATGGCCTAGCTGACGTTACGGATAAGCTGTGGTATGGCCTATATGACGTCACGGACAAGCTGTGGTATGGCCTAGCTGACGTTACGGATAAGCTGTGGTATGGCCTAGCTGACGTCACGGACAAGCTGTGGTATGGCCTAGCTGACGTCACGGACAAGCTGTGGTATGGCCTATATGACGTCACGGACAAGCGGTGGTATGGCCTAGCTGACGTCACGGAAAAGCTGTTGTATGGCCTAGCTGACGTTACGGATAAGCTGTGGTATGGCCTATATGACGTCACGGACAAGCTGTGGTATGGCCTAGCTGACGTCACGGACAAGCTGTGGTATGGCCTATATGACGTCACGGACAAGCGGTGGTATGGCCTAGTTGACGTCACGGACAAGCTGTTGTATGGCCTAGCTGACGTTACGGATAAGCGGTGGTATGGCCTATATGACGTCACGGAAAAGCTGTGGTATGGCCTAGCTGACGTCACGGACAAGCTGTGGTATGGCCTATATGACGTCACGGACAAGCGGTGGTATGGCCTAGCTGACGTCACGGACAAGCTGTTGTATGGCCTAGCTGACGTTACGGATAAGCTGTTGTATGGCCTATATGACGTCACGGACAAGCTGTGGTATGGCCTAGCTGACGTCACGGACAAGCTGTTGTATGGCCTAGCTGACGTTACGGACAAGCTGTGGTATGGCCTAGCTGACGTCACGGACAAGCTGTTGTATGGCCTAGCTGACGTTACGGATAAGCTGTGGTATGGCCTATATGACGTCACGGACAAGCTGTGGTATGGCCTATATGATGTCACGGACAAGCGGTGGTATGGCCTAGCTGACGTCACGGACAAGCTGTGGTATGGTCTAGCTGACGTCATGGACAAGCTGTTGTATGGCCTAGCTGACGTCACGGACAAGCTGTGGTATGGCCTAGCTGATGTCACGGACAAGCTGTGGTATGGCCTATATGACGTCACGGACAAGCGGTGGTATGGCCTATATGACGTCACGGACAAGCGGTGGTATGGCCTAGCTGACGTCATGGACAAGCTGTTGTATGGCCTAGCTGACGTTACGGATAAGCTGTGGTATGGCCTATATGACGTCACGGACAAGCTGTGGTATGGCCTAGCTGACGTTACGGATAAGCTGTGGTATGGCCTATATGACGTCACGGACAAGCTGTGGTATGGCCTATATGACGGCACGGACAAGCGGTGGTATGGCCTATATGACGGCACGGACAAGCGGTGGTATGGCCTAGCTGACGGCACGTTTAAGCTGTGGTATGGCCTATATGACGGCACGGACAAGCTGTGGTATGGCCTATATGACGGCACGGACAAGCTGTGGTATGGCCTATATGACGGCACGGACAAGCTGTTGTATGGCCTATATGACGTCACGGATAAGCTGTGGTATGGCCTATATGACGGCACGGACAAGCGGTGGTATGGCCTATATGACGGCACGGACAAGCGGTGGTATGGCCTATATGACGTCACGGACAAGCGGTGGTATGGCCTAGCTGACGTCTCGGACAAGCGGTGGTATGGCCTAGCTGACGGCACGGATAAGCTGTGGTATGGCCTATATGACGGCACGGACAAGCGGTGGTATGGCCTATATGACGTCACGGACAAGCGGTGGTATGGCCTATATGACGTCACGGACAAGCTGTGGTATGGCCTAGCTGACGTCACGGACAAGCTGTGGTATGGCCTAACTGACATCACGGACAAGCTGTGGTATGGCCTATATGACATCACGGACAAGCTGTGGTATGGCCTAGCTGACGTCACGGACAAGCTGTTGTATGGCCTAGCTGACGTTACGGATAAGCTGTGGTATGGCCTAGCTGACGTCACGGACAAGCTGTTGTATGGCCTAGCTGACGTTACGGACAAGCGGTGGTATGGCCTAGCTGATGTCACGGACAAGCTGTGGTATGGCCTATATGACGTCACGGACAAGCGGTGGTATGGCCTAGCTGACGTCACGGACAAGCTGTTGTATGGCCTAGCTGACGTTACGGATAAGCTGTGGTATGGCCTATATGACGTCACGGACAAGCTGTGGTATGGCCTAGCTGACGTTACGGATAAGCTGTGGTATGGCCTAGCTGACGTCACGGACAAGCTGTTGTATGGCCTAGCTGACGTTACAGATAAGCTGTGGTATGGCCTATATGACGTCACGGACAAGCTGTGGTATGGCCTATATGACGTCACGGACAAGCTGTGGTATGGCCTATATGACGTCACGGACAAGCGGTGGTATGGCCTAGCTTACGTCACGGACAAGCTGTGGTATGGCCTAGCTGAAGTCACGGACAAGCTGTGGTATGGCCTAGCTGACGTTACGGATAAGCTGTGGTATGGCCTAGCTGACGTCACGGACAAGCTGTTGTATGGCCTAGCTGACGTTACGGACAAGCGGTGGTATGGCCTAGCTGATGTCACGGACAAGCTGTGGTATGGCCTATATGACGTCACGGACAAGCTGTGGTATGGCCTATATGACGTCACGGACAAGCGGTGGTATGGCCTAGCTTACGTCACGGACAAGCTGTGGTATGGCCTAGCTGACGTCACGGACAAGCTGTGGTATGGCCTATATGACGTCACGGACAAGCTGTGGTATGGCCTATATGACGTCACGGACAAGCTGTGGTATGTCCTATATGATGGCACGGACAAGCTGTGGTATGGCCTAGCTGACGTCACGGACAAGCTGTGGTATGGCCTAGCTGACGTATCGGACAAGCGGTGGTATGGCCTAGCTGACGTCACGGACAAGCTGTGGTATGGCCTATATGACGTCACGGACAAGCTGTGGTATGGCCTATATGACGTCACGGACAAGCTGTGGTATGGCCTATATGACGTCACGGACAAGCTGTGGTATGGCCTATATGACGGCACAGACAAGCTGTGGTATGGCCTAGCTGACGTCACGGACAAGCTGTGGTATGGCCTAGCTGACGTCACGGACAAGCTGTGGTATGGCCTATATGACGTCACGGACAAGCTGTGGTATGGCCTATATGACGTCACGGACAAGCGGTGGTATGGCCTAGCTGACGTCACGGACAAGCTGTGGTATGGCCTATATGACGTCACGGACAAGCTGTGGTATGGCCTAGCTGACGTCACGGACAAGCGGTGGTATGGCCTATATGACGGCACGGACAAGCGGTGGTATGGCCTATATGACGTCACGGACAAGCGGTGGTATGGCCTAGCTGACGTCACGGACAAGCTGTGGTATGGCCTAGCTGACGGCACGGACAAGCTGTTGTATGGCCTAGCTGACGTTACGGATAAGCTGTGGTATGGCCTATATGACGTCACGGACAAGCGGTGGTATGGCCTAGCTGACGTCACGGACAAGCTGTTGTATGGCCTAGCTGACGTCACGGACAAGCTGTTGTATGGCCTAGCTGACGTTACGGATAAGCTGTGGTATGGCCTATATGACGTCACGGACAAGCGGTGGTATGGCCTAGCTGACGTCATGGACAAGCGGTAGACTGGTCCAGACCTTGGAGTTTCGCTTGTCAACTGTGACAAGGAAAAACGTATCTTGACGTGGCTGAGAGAAATTTATCGCCTGAACTACCGATCCTCATGAATATTAATGCAACACGTTCAACCAGGGCTTAGCAAATTACATTGCATCAGCGTCGCCACAGTTAAAAAAAAAAAAAAAAAAACTGTACAGCCAGTATGAATTTTTTGTGTATGTGTTTACGAAAGTTATTTTCTTTAGTTTTATTATTTGATTGAAAATGTAACTTTTAACGCAAATACCCTACGGATACATCTTGATATTAATGTTAGTAACTCGATGTTAGCTTTTGGACATACGCCATTGCTAAGCACTTTTTCTGTAGAAGAAAACTAAAAAATACCCTAAAGACAAAAAAAACACAAATTAAGCAAAATAATTGTTGTGTCAACAGGATATAAACACCACATAATATTCCATAACAGGAATATGGCCAACAAACAAAGAAAAACATAGAAAAATGGACTAAGATAACGAAAAAAAAACCACAAATGATGAAAGCACAAAAATATTGAACCCAAAAAAAATTCAGCCAAGATAATATTAATGTTAGTTTCTCTAAGATTAAAATTATTTAATGTTAATGCTAGAAACCTAAAAAATTTAATCTAAATTATGTTGACTCGATCGTACACGTGGTTTGCGACCGGAATGTCGAAGCGAAACGGACCGGAACAGTGAACAGAAGGTTGAAGAGCTCTTCGGGGGTTGCGCTTTACAGGTGAAGCGTGCTTGCGATGAACGAGGATACTTAGAAACGTGTCAGTTATAAAAGTTGGTATCAGACGACCAGCTGATGGCAAAACTTAGGACCGTGTATGGGTTACGTGTTAAGTAATAAAAACCACTTACCTGAAAAAAGGTTTTTAGGAATTTAAATACTCGCCGGTAGTCTGGTATATGTTCCAGTAAATTTACAGTTGTAGCTTTGTTTTATTTTATATATATTTTTTTTATATTTGAAAATGAAATTCAAACCGTTTATTACGCCTTGAAAGACTTTAAATGGCATCATGAATTTTTCACGTTCCACTTCATAAGAACGTATACGTTCAGGGAAAAGTAATAGGATGGGGGAAGGGGGAGGTAAATGGAATTTTGCCAAGTTTCGGGCCCACAAGGACATCCAACCAACCACGTCCGACAACTTTTGTTATTTTTTTTATCTTTAAGTTGGTACTTTTCAGTATTGGGATCCCAGTTCGAGTTTTCATACACCTACAGGTTATGAGACTGTGCGAGCCGCTTATCATTTCATTTCCAGATTGCATTTCACTTTGAAATTCCGCGCGAACATGTCTCGTCCCGTCTTCCTCGCCACAGTTTCTATTCATCATCATCCTCCTCAGACCTCCCCTGAACGTGCGGTTATAGCCTCGCTGCACGCGAAGACAAGTCCCGTATCTCGTCCGCTCCTTTCAGGTTAATGAGACGCGGTTGTGTTATTCAGATTGACGACACCCCCCCCCCCCCTCCCCAACACCCCCTTCCCCCCTCTTCTACCAGCTTGCTCTCGAAGGGGCAGTTTATGGGACCCGGGGGCTCTTTCTTTTTTTTATCGTCGCAAATCTCATCGGGCGCGATGGCGCCGTGTGCGTTATTCATGTCCCCCCCGCGGCGATCCGACGCGGTATCTGCCTTGCATGACCGGGGGGCGGCGCCCCGGGAGACAGACGCCTGCGTGTCGCCGTCAGGGACCCCTCAGGTGGTCGGCGCAGAGGAGGCCGCGCGGATTCGGCTCGCAGTTGCGATCACCAGAGACCGGAAAAAATTCGCAAAATTCATTTCGCGATAGGCTAATATACAAATAGTTATACCTCGGTGCTGCCTCTGCTATTGGCTCACAACCATCACCTGGACGACTCCGGGCCGATGAGAAACACGCCCCGACCAAAGCTTTATACGAATCATCACAGAGGCTGCTATAGTCGGGACGTCTCACAAGACAGCAGCCAATGAGTGGGTGACTGACATTTGACCGAGTGTACGCGGAACTATGGAGTTCATCCTTGCAGGTCATTCAACCCGCGAATTTTTCCGGTCCCTAGCAATCACGCCTGTTAGTCTCCGCGATGTGTTGTTACCGGTTACGGTAACTTTCTTCATTGTTAAGTTAGCTGTCGCCTACTTGGGTTTAATTTTCTTTGAAGAAGTATTTATTTTTGTGCTTAATTAGAACGTACTCAATTTTTATTGGTTTTAGGCCGTTTTGTTAATGCAATGTCGTTAGGATGCTAAAATGAAACTGAAATCGTTTGCTAAGTAGACGCCAAGTGTTGATTTTTTTTTTCCTAACCTAACTAAAACTAAGTGTATTTTGGAGGGGTCCGGGTTAGGGAGGGACCTAGGTGCGTCTCAGGCCGAAGCCTATACGCCTAGTCATGCTGGGATTAGCCATGCAAGGAGAGGGTCGCATGCATCATGTGCTAGGAGGGGATTGGCCAGCCATGGCAGCGATTGGCGCCATGACTAACTCCCCTCACTCTTAAATCTAGACTATAACTAGAGATAGGTTGGGCCCAGGTAAAACCTGCATAGACACAGGGAAAACCCTGGGCAAATTCATGCGGGATGCAAATTGGCATGCATTACGTGTAGGAATTTACAGGAGACAGAGGATGGTCTGGATGAAGTGTTGGACAGAGTAGAAAAGAGTCTACCTTGCGGGGGTTGGGCACTTGGACTCGTGGTCCGCTTTTCCAGTTTTCCAGTACTGGATTTAGTGACCAGGGACGCAAGCCTTCCTGGTGGTGAGTGGTTGCACTGACCACTCACTCCGCCGCCAGTCAGCACCTAAAAAACTAAGAAACTAAAACAGAAAAAAGATAAATGACTTACAAACTAGGCATTTCGTTACGAAATATGCAAACACCCAACTCAGGGATGGACGTGCAGTGCTTAAGATAAAACTAAAATAAGAACTTAAAATATATATTTTTATTTTTTTTATTTTTTTTTTAGATTTTTTATTATTATTTTAGAAATATATATTTTTGATGTCTATTACTAAGTATCTAGGACTTATTACTAATTTACAAATCTCTAATATCTACTACTATACTACTAGTTAAATATAGAGGAACTGTCGGTGTATAAAGTTACAGGTGAATTAAGTCAAGACCTATTCGCATTCTGGCATTTGTTGCAAGCTTGTAATTCAAAATCCCATGTATTTCAGAAACACAACCGGCACTGGAGGTGAAGCCTGCCAGGCGGGCCATGCCCATCGTGCATAGGGAGTCAGCCCTAACACAACAGGCAGTGAACTCCCGGGAGCCGAACCTACACCTGCGTGCTTCGGACCATTTTGAATTAGCTAATTATTCATTAATGTCTATAATTTAAGTTTCAACTCGCGGGAGACTGATTGGCCGATCGCTCAGCCAGCCACAGCACACTACGGAGGTCTGTGAGCCAAGATTGAATTTGGCATTTTATATTTTCCATGCAACTCTGGATCTTGTTCGCCCAGTGATGAAATATATGGGTTTCTGCTTATGGCACATTTATCATAGAATTTTTGCGCAGTTCGGAAATAATAATGTTTTAAAAGTTCGAGTTTGAGCTCTCTGTGCATAGCCCTTACGGGGCAATACACAGGCGCATCTGTCGCAATACGAATACTCTTATTCTGAATTCTCTGTAGCTTGATTAAGTGAGATTCCGCTGCTGTTGCCCACACCGGCGCTGCATACGTGATTATTGGTTTTATCAAGTGTTTGAGTGGGTATTGGGTGTTCCGAGCAATCCCGAGGACGGTCGAAGATGCACGACGATGACGTGGCGGAGTGGCGCGCGGAGCTGTGGCGCGCGAGCCTGTGAGACGGGACTTGCGAGCCTGCAAACTATTCCAGTTTCATTTTTATCATCCTAACGACATTGCTTTAACAAAACGACCAAAACCAATAAAAAATTAGTATGTTCTAGTTAAGCACAAAAATAAATACTTCTTCAAAGAAAATAAACCCACGTAAGCGACAGCTAACTTAACAATGAAGAAAGTTAACGGAACCGGTAACAGTGTCCCACGTCTGTCGGCAGAGTTTTAGTAATTAACTGCACCAAGCCCCCGACACCCCCGCATTGTAGACTCTTTTCCACTCTGTCCAACTCTTCTTCCGGTTCCATCCTTCTGTCTCCCGGCATGGTACACACCCTGCATGATTAGAGCGTATGGGCTTCGGCCTGAGACGCACTTAGTCTTCCTCCCTAACCCGGAACACTCCCCAACACACTTAGTTTTAATTTGGGTTAGGAAAATAATAAAAAAAATGAACTGTATTGATCACCTAATGACTATCCCGTGACATCTGACCAGCAAATATATAATAAGGGTTATATAAAAAAATTTTGCTAACCATTCTAAACACGAAACTTTTTTTTAAGTTTATTTCAGTTTTTTGTCAAAGACTCATAAGTAATAGCGTTACTTAATTTTTTAACGCAGGAACCACCTGAGCATTCTATTGTCTCGACAATTTTTTTTTGCCACGTTATGATTGATAAATATAAGCAGTTCTCTAGTCCCGCCCACAAAGACTTCCTGCTCTACTCTCATTGGTCGATGAGCCACGTGTCCCGCCTCGCACCGACAGCAGTCGGAGCGACAAGTCGAACTCAAGTTTCAGACGTCCCTGAGCTGTCCGCTGATAACTTATCTGAGATAAAAAAATTTAATTTATAATTGTCATTTGTTTCTTGATGGATGACATTCACTATTCAGGATCTAAGTTTTCTTGTGACGTCTGACCAGGCGAGAACGTGAAAAGTGGCTGCAACCAGTGAACACGTATTATCGTTGAAAGATTTGTGCAATGGGAGTGCATGACTTGATGTAAGCTTTTGGACATACGCCATTACTAAGCACATGCATGTCTGTAGAAGAAAACTAAAAAAAAAAAAAAAACTAAAAAATATCCAAAAGACAAAGAAACACAAATTAAGCAAAATATTGCTGTTGTCAACAGGATATAAACACCACATAATATCTATTCCATAACAGGAATATGGTCAACAAACAAAGAAAAACATGTGCTTAGCAATGGCTAGGGGTAGGTAGTTTTCGCGAATAAATCTGAACGCCTATTAGACTGCAACAAGGTGTACCCGCACCAGAGGTTTCTTCCCTGTGATTGGCGGCCGTCTGAGAGAGAAGTCGTTGCCCTTTTTGACCGAGCCACTCAGGACGTGTTTGCTTCCGCACTGAATCACTGTGATTGGTGTTGCAACAATCGACCTGCGCCTGAAATAATTGCACCCAATCACGAAACACAGACGATGCTACAGTGTTTTAACTTTCAGCTAGTCTCGGAATCTTTTTCGCTAAATATGCATGGCCCTAGCAATGGCGTATGTCCAAAAGCGTACATCAAGTCAGTGAACACGTGACGACAACGTGACCACGTGTAGTCCAGCTTGGCATCGGGGAAACAACGAGAATCACGGCGGTAGTCCAAGACATGCCGGCGAGGTCGCGAGTAAAGCGCCGCCTTGTTTGGGACACGATCGCAACCTAACTCGCGGGCCCGTATTCCGGAACGCGTCCAGACTGAATCCCAGCGAGGGAAACAAAAATCGGCGACCGTAATTTAACAAACTCGGTTCGACGTCCGTCATTAAGGGGGCCCGCCTCGTCAGGGGTGTATCTGTATCAGTGAGGCGGGATGATAAGCGCGACGCTCGCTGGTGCTTCTAGCGCGGTGTTGCCTCTGAGCTGGCGCGCAGTCTTCTCGTCGTACACAAGATAACTGTCAAATTTGAGCGGTGACCATAACATTACATGGCACAGAAATGAAGATAAAGGTGTAATGCAAGCCCCTTAAGCGCTTTCAAGAATCTGTACCGGTTGTTTTACGCCTAAACATTACTCTGAAAACATGCGTTTTTAACAATTTTAACTCTTCTGAAAATGCAGTTTAAAAAACTTTATCCGAGATCAAAAGTACTTTTTTTGGCCGTCAGCGAACTCTTAAATGCTTTTTTCGTAAGCAGACCCCCGCTCGGATATCTTGAGTAGTTTTGAAAATCGCGTTGTTTTTTCCCCTGAAGCTCTGCGCACCGTGTGTGTGCCCGGGTAGGCGGAGCCCCTTAAGCGTATGAAATGTTTTTTTTTTTTTTTTCCGTTCCGTCTCTCGTGTTTCCGTGAGCTGGGCCCATGAAGGATGGGCGGGGAGGGGGAGTGGGGGAGTGGGGCGCTCAAGGGCGCGCCGTCACGCAAGACGCCCTCGTGCTCGCTCCCATGACGGACGACCCGAGGGCCGGGAGTCGACGGCGACCCCCCTCTCCCCCCCCCCATGACAGCCCCGCCGGGCCCTGCGTGACCGGGACAGGACCTCCCCCCCTCCCCCCGGGCCAGCCCCGAGCAACTGGTCGCCAGGGGAATGTGACCCTTCCGCGCGCAACAGGTCGTCCGCCTCGGCGTCTCGCCGCAACGACGACCCTGCGTGCAATCACCGCCGACCACACCGCCGTCTGCGCATCCGCAAATGAAGTAGCGTGATCATCGAAATGGACGTGTAGCTTTTGGAGCATTTGGAGCTGTTGGAGTTGTTGGAGCTGTATGAGTTTTTGGAGCTCTTGGAGCCTAGCGTATATTGTTGAGATTATCTTTGAAAGACTTGATGTAAGTTTTTGGACATACGCCATTGCTAAGAATCAAGTCATGCACTCCCATTGCACAAATCTTTTAAAGATAATATCTTTGAAAGATTTGTGCAATGGGAGTGCATGACTTGATGTAAGCTTTTGGACATACGCCATTGCTAAGCATTTCAAACTTCCTCAGAGAAATATGTATACCGGGACCATACCGGGCATTGATATTATCTTTGAAAGATTTGTGCAACGGGAGTGCATGACTTGATGTAAGCTTTTGGACATACGCATAAGCATTGCTTAGCAATGGCGTATGTCCAAAAGCTTACATCAAGTTGTATTGTTGAGATCGAATTAATGAGACGAGAACGTATCACACTGCTTCGAATTTTTTTCGATCATATGTGCTTGTTTTTTTTTTTAATGTTGTTTTGACTCGTGTATTGTATGACTCGTGTAAAGATTCTTAACTTAAATATTGATACGTTAAATAGTAACTACTCTTGTGACAATAAAGGATGCTGGAAAAAGAAATAATCGTTGGATGTAATGAATGGTATTGAATACGCTATTACAGAAAACCTTAAAAATTAATTATTTTAAGCGTGACGTTATAATGTATCGAAACAATCGATTATCAACTTTTTTTTTAAGTTCGAACGGAGGCTCGTAACTATCAGTCCCGCATATTATAGTGTTAATAATAATAATCGCCTCAGGATTTTTTTTTGCCATGATGTTTTGAAACAACTCCTGACTGATTAATTTTTTTCCCGTCATTTAACAGTTACCTTTAACATTATGAATTGAATTATATAATATATATTTTTTTTGCACACGAAACCTCTCGCCTAAACGCATACACCTTCTCCGTTCCCGTCGTGGGTAAAAAAAATCATAGGTCATAGACATACATAGTGTGTCATTTCTCTTTACCCGCCACTCTGACATATGTATAGCACTGTCCATTTTGCTTCAACTCTCGGACAGTATTTCACCCTGTGTTCAGCCCGGGCAACGCCGGCTACTGCAGCTAGTGACTGTTATAAATGCGTCAAGGCGTGGAACTGGCATATAGCCACGGATATATATCTCTGGCCGCCAAGTTATGTTGAGTAGCCAGTGTTGACACGTTTCATGTCCCAAGGAGCACCGGAAACGAACCGGTCGCTAAGACATTTTCTAGGCTGTATTTCCAAGCTTGGTAGGCCTGATTCAGTCCTTGAACATGGATAATCCCCCCACACGGTGTTTCATAGGACGGACGCCAGCATGACTCTACACCGGCACTGGGAAAATGGCCAGCAAGTGGAAACCAGATTATAGACAGGTTTACTAACCGACATTTTTCGTTATTTTGTAAATCTCCGGAAATTTGAATTGTTCTACTCTGCTAATCCAAAGTAAGCAAGAAACGTAGCGCCCCGCAGACTTGCGTTAGTATTTCATCTTACGCTTAGCTATCCCTATAAGTATGCACATAATTTTAAATAAATTGTCACATGATTTAGGTATACAATAGTATTACATTTTAACAGGAGGAGAAATGCCGAGATGTTTTATCACATTTAAATAAGCTATTCACAACATGCCAACATTTTCTCATAGATACAACAGCATTTTACGATAAAATATTCTCTGAGATTTTTTTTTTTGAGTAATATAATTTAAGTATGTAAATATCTTCCAATAATTACCAACCTCGACCCACACAATACCAGTTCATTGAGTCACTCTAATATTGTTACTTCTATGTTGTAATTAAGTATGTTATTATGTCTGATCGAAGGTGTAAACCGAGGCTTTCAGACTATTTCTTAACCTTGGAAATCAGTTTGATTTTTCAACGTGGAGTGTTTGATTCGAGTGCCTGAGAGATATGCAGGTTCGCATAACTGTCCGTGTGTGCGGGTTGCGTTGTTCGCAGGCGCAGTGTGAATGCCACACCAGTTATTCCACTCGCTATTACACAAACCCTCATCTGCCTCTTTGAAAATACAACGTCGGCTTGGTTATAAAATTTTTTTCTTCTTGTTTTTGTTTGTGCTTGTAAACTTAGTTATTTCATTTCAAGGATTTTTTTTTTACTCTCCTGCCAGGTATGGCATGAGAGTTTCATTATCTTGTCAAGCAAGTTTCTCAAACAGTTAAGCGTGCCCCATATTCCCTGTCAAGTCACTGTGCTGAACGGACTGGAACGTATCATTTCAGGCTGAAAACATAATGGGAAACTCAACTAAACATCTAGAATCATGTGTATGAAGCTCGCTGAATTTAGAGTTGGAAATACTGGAATAGATTTAGTAGACTCATTACTTTCCCGTAACTGTTAAAATTGTGTGAATTTTTTTTTAAATATTTGTCTATTGCATGAATACGGAACGTAACTGAATTTGGTTGGAATTATCAATGTCCAGTATTGCAATTTTTGTAAACTACCATGACAATGAAACTGTTATGAGATTTATCCTTTCTTAAAAACACACATGCCGATTTATTTGAAACCTTAAAGACCACATGTTTATAACTGTATGTTCCTTTGGTTACTTCACATTAATATCTTTGATATTCTATTATCTTTACTATCGTGCGCATAAAACCTTTGTTTGGATAGTGTAGACAAGCGGTTCCCTAAAGTTGTTCCGCGGAACTCCAGGGTACGAGTGTACCTTTTAGACACGTAACATTATCTACGTTTTTAGTTTGACAGCAGAAAATTCTTCCATAACTTGTAATAAAAAAGAAATTCTGATAAATAATTAAATAGCCTGGTTCTGTAGAAAAAAAAGAAAGTATATTTTACAATAGAATAGTCTCTGTGGAATTACATTGTAATGCCTCATGAATCCGCCATAAATTTGCACTCGTTCATGCTATAGAATATATGAGCGGCATATTAATCAACACTTTGGAACGATTATAGTGTAGTTTTAACCATTATTATAAACAATATATAAAGTATCTTAAACTTTAATATGCTGTGTTTAATAGCAATAGAAACTGTATGCTGCACATTATTTGTAAAAAAACAATTGTGCAGCGTAATGATATTAATTATGATGATGGTAATGATTTCGGTAACATGATGCACCTGAATGTGTTATTAATCGCAGTACATTCGCATTCCTGTATCTAGGAAAATAAATTTAAAAAATTGGATAGTCTTGAATCAATGTTCTTTGGCTGATAAGTAAAACGTCATAATTATTGGACCAAGGTGGACGTTAGGGCAGTGATTCGAAATGAAAATAGTTGTAGATGACGACATGAATTTCAGTTAAACTTAGTGAATTTTATAGTGAATACACTTAATGAATTATGCTTAGTGAACCTTTCACCGCTTCACATTTACGGCGCGTACATGCAAATGCTATTCTTGTCGAGAGACGCAGAGACGCATCTTACTCCTTCAGCAACCTTCGCTTCCCTTCGGAAAACTTCGGCAACCTTCGACCCTCTTCCGAGATCTTCATCTTTTTTTCTTAAATCTCCTCTCCTTTCTCTCTCCCCTTTGACGTGTTCCTGCAAGGTGTTGATACCGGCTAGATGACTAGCGATGTAGTCTCACCGACAGCGTATTTTATCTATTTCCTTGGATCTGAAAATTAACATTCTTGTAGCTCGGCTAGAATATGAATGAAGGTTTTTGACGTGACAACGTCTAATAAATCGATTAACGCCGGCTGCACGCACGAAAAAGGATGACTCATTGTCCCGTTACGCATTGTCCCGTTACGCTCAATGTACGCTTGCGCCGCATCTATCTCTCTTCCACTCGATTGGAACAACCATCGATTTGACTTTTTCGAGGCACATTAAACTTGAAACACTCCCATTCGTTTCCTACTTTTCCTATCATCGTCCTATCCTTAACAGAATAATACAGATTGGAAGAAGTTAAATAGCAAACAAGTATAAAAGTTATAGTTAAAATAATCTGTTCGTTAAAGTAATAAACATATTTGAATTAATGAGTGCAAATAAAAGTAAAATTATCAATTAAATTGTAGATTTCATTTCACTCCTTTGTATCCATACAAAATAGTGATAATTCAATAAAAATGATTCAATTTTATTCATAAAAGTATGCAATCATTTCATCAATGTTTTTGTTATGGCGTTGTCACGTTAAACTATCGTCCGTAAACCGACTTTACAGACAACCAATTTTTTTTTAGGTCTGTAAGTTTGGAAAATTCTACAGATGTGTAGGTCAGTTGTCGCGAGGGTAGGCACTGCACCACTCCAGGTCTCAGAGGTGGCCTCGGTGGGGGAAAGTACGAGCTTCGACTCCCCGCTGCGGTGAAAGCTGTCCGGCGTGAAACATGCTACTGTTTACATCTCGGGCAGCCTTCTTTTCACAGACTAGAGAGCCAAAACCCCCCAAGTTCCCCGAAGTTCACGTTTTTTTTCTCCGTATCTTTCATATAGCTATCCTAACCAAATCAACCGTCCACAATGTTTTAAAGTATTTATAACGTAGCTAGCCTAACCTAATTGACCATTAGTATCATTTTATTAACACCGCCATTTTTATTTACAATGAACAAAAAAAACCGAATTGCACGATCGGGCGTTTGGCTCTCTCGTCTGTGAAAAGAAGGCTGCCCTTACATATTCTCAGGGTTTGCAGTGACGAACGTGTTGGAAAGCCCAAGTGTGTTGGGGTTTCAATGATAGTAACCACTTATCTCACGATCGGGCGTGCCACAGCATAACGCTTGCAATGTGGTGAGACCAAGGCATGTCTCTGCCATGACTATTGATGAGCACTCATCCAGTACCTAAGTGGTTCGGTGCCTACTGTCATGTAGGATGCCCAGTCCATTGTTTTTTTTTTCTCTATGCATAACCGTGGCTTTAAATATAGTCGTACTGAGAAAAAACGCTTTTAGCCAATGAAATTACTTACATGAATTCGACCAAAAAAAAGTCTAGTTATTAGACTTTTATTTATTCATATTAACTTTAATTTGTAGCATTACATCACTAAGTATGTGCATAACTTGAATTCTTCCATTGTTAATTTATTTATATTTTAATGCGTAAATCTAGATGATTATTAGTTTTTTTTTTTACCTAATAGCTTGAATTTTTGATGTGGCAGAAAAGACAACCTGTTTGGCATACACGTGAGATTAAATAAATATCTTCTGCAGGTACCATTGTAGGAGATTTGACAGCTGCATCATAATGGTTTAGCGTATTATGTCGTCAGTGTTGTATGTGTTTATTTTCATCTTGATTTTTTTTTTTAATCACCTTGTGATGTTTCTTTGTTCACAGGTAAGTACACGCCTGGGTCCGAATACGCTTCGTGTTAAGTCTTCAAGCATCGGTGGGATTGGGTGAGCAATGTCCAAGACAGAAATAACAATTAAAGTTTTTATTTTTTATTTTCGCCCCATGGAAAATAGTGACACAATATGGGACAACTGCTAGCAGTCGAAAGTATTGGACGCAGTGTGCTAGTTGGTTAAAATAAATTAGTAGTTTTGGAGTGCCCAAAAAAATTATATTATTGGAATTTCATCCATCATTCATCGGAACAATTTTTAAAATGTTTGGGTTAGTACTATTTACGACATCGGGACAACATGTTCGTATTTGACGTTTAGAAACTTCTGTTAACAATGTTGAGGAGTATCCAGCTGGTGCAGTTGTTGTAAACATCTGAAGGTGAGGGAAGATTGTTGTCAGACGGGAGGGCGATCACGAAAACGAATATTCTTAGAAACTACGCCGTATTTCGACTTCCGAGCTGTAGATTACCGTTCTAAACAAAGGTAAAAAACACACACGTAGACACCAGTGCCCGATTTCCGGCAGCTAGCGCTCTGGACAGATTATGTTTAGCCGCTCTCTTTCCTTTTCCGGTTCCCGCCAAACATGATAAAAAAATTTCCAGATCAAGCTTACTTATTATTTGTTTTAAAACATCACTTTATGCAATTAAATACTAAGGTTTTTTCATAGACATAGGCTGTTTGTACTTTTATATCTTATTTAAATTTAGCAAATGGTTGCTGCAGTTTTAAACGGAAGAAGGATGAAAATCGTCACCGTTTAGTCAATTGTTTTTTTTTTTGTCGTTTTGACATGCTAATTGCTTTACAAATCGTTTGGAAGAAGAAAAAGAAAAAAACAAGATACCTTAGAGTTTCCACACGAGTACAGCTTCTTCAGGAAGGGGTTATCTGGGATCAGCCAGCAGAGTACGCGCTCGCCGCAGCAACTGTAAACACATTAACTTGCACACGTTGCTGAACCAGGAAACGTGCTTGTCATTCAAGCCGCAATCCTCTCGGGACTTTAATTTAAATTTTTTTCTTAAGGTGGTACCTGCCTCGGACGTGATAGATGGGGCCGTAAAAGTGGCCGAGCTGGCAGCGCTGATGAGAGCGGGTTGAATGTTTCCCCCTCCTCTCCCCCCAGACCCCCTGTCACGGGACCCACCTCGCCGCGTCCGGGGAACAGGTTGCTCCGGGGGGCGTGTCGGGGCGGGGGTCGCCGATGTCGGGAGAGGCGTCCAGTGGTTCGGAGACCGCCGAGAAGGGGAGACTGAAATGCTGCCCCTTGGAAGGGCAGCCCTTCAGGAATTTTTTTCTGGAAATGGTTTGGTTGTACAGCGACTAGAAGGGTAGCCCATCCAATTACTGAAAACATGTTTCTTTAAGTGTTTAAATAATCCTGAAAACTTTCCCCTTGGAAGGGCAGCCCATCAGGATTTTTCTGACAGTAGTGTTTTTGAAAGGTTGTCTGAATTTTTGCCCCTTGGATGGGCAGCCTTCAGGATTTTTCTGACAGTGGTCCGGCGTGCCACTCAGTGTATTAATTTTTTTCTCTCCGATATTGAGGTCATAAGATAAATAAAGAGGCGGGAAAATTATTAGGCTCAAAGTAAAAAAAAAAGTTTATTTTTGAAGTGAAAACTTTTTTAGCCGCGTTGAGCGATTTTTGGTAGGGGCTAAACTTAAGGGTAGTCGCTACCGACATGCTAGTGACGTGTTGCGCCAGACTGGCGAATCGCGAAGGCCTGTGCACATGTATACGCATATATACACTAATACATTGTATATACTCGACTGTATCATGTGCGTGTTGGACTTTTTTTTTTTGGATGGGTAAAATCTTGTGAGTTCGCGTCACCGACATGCTGTAGTAGCAGTAAGTGAAGTTAATTTGACCACGTGAATACATGACCTAGGTCTGACATCACTGGTAAGTCATAGCTAGGTAATGAATTTTTACGTAATTTTTACATACCACTGACATCTGTTGTGACTAAAAAATGATGTAAGGATAAATGATATCATTCTGACATCTTACTGATATAATACCAAAATCATTTTCTTACGTACATTTGACGTAGAAATGATGTTATATTACACATTTAAAAACAATTTTTTAAGTTTTCACTTTCTTTGACAGTCCCCATGACTGGCTTTTTTTTATTAGTTTATTTTTCCTTACATAGTTTCTAGAATCACTCAGCCGTGTAATATATTTTAAAGGAAAGTTGATTTTTTTTGTGGCACTATATTTCGTTTGAGCTGTTCTCTTCTCCACTGGCCTGCTGACTACTTGAAAACCACCGACTCTGCGAACGAACTGCACTGAGGTTGCTTCATGGCTGCAGTGTCCCCACCGGTTAATTACTTCAACTTAGCTTGGAAGTAGAAATGTTCCCTGACTGTCTTCATGAAGTTTTTCTCTTTCGTCACCTACAACAAACGAAGGTAGAAAGACCAAATGCCATTACTTTTTTTTTTTTTGACGTGGTAACTTCTTATAAATCGATGAACGCCGGCTGCACACACGAAAATTTTTCATGTTCCGCCTGAGCCGAGCGTGCAAGAACCTGCCAACCACCGTACGAGAAAATCTTCTATAATATCAAACAGGTTAAGGCAGGCTTTTTAATTAATTGTTCGTCATTATATTTAAACAAATTATTTAGATTAAATTTCCAAAAACTGTAAATAATATTTGAAAATTAAAGGTATGAAATTTTTCATCAATGTTTTCTTATGACGTTATCACGTAAAATTATCGTCCGTAAACCGACTTTACAGACAAACCCCTTTTTAAGATATATCATCGAATCCATTATAATTTATTGTAAACCTTTGACTGAAACCATTTTTTTATGAAAATAACTATTACTCTAAAATTAGGGAGTTTCAAAATTTAGAAATAATTAAAACTTTCTTAGTATCAAATCCGTCGAAATTTATTAATATACATCTTAATGTGACAAACATTTTTCCACAAAATATATTTAATACGACCACGTATTAGTACGAGGGATGTGGGAAAGAGTGTTTGCTGCGCGTAGAGGCGACACCGCGCTGGAAGCAGCAGCGAGCGTCGCCTCAACTGACACGCCGGGTGGCGCGGTAGCGGCGCGCGCTGCGATGGGGAAGCCTAAGATGTACATCAAGTTCTGTCCCTGTCCGAACACGCCCGAATATTCACCTTCGGCCAACCTCGGGGTTTATTTATATATCTATTTACATTTCTCTGTTTATTTTAATGTAGCTATAACTAACCCAACTAACCGTCCATAGTGTTTTAAAAGTTTTTTAATGTAGCTGACCTAACCGACCACTTTTAATATTTGAATTAAATTGTTTCCTGCGCAAAAATAAAACAAATCCCGAGGTTGGCGGAAGGTGAATATTCGGGCGTGTTCGGGCAGGGACGGAACTTGATGGACATCTCAGGCTTCTCGCTGCGATGTGGCCGAAGATACGCACGTCGACGGCGGACCGCGGGACTTGAGGGATGGACTGTCCGCTGAGGAATGGACTGTCACGTGAGCGGAGGTCAGCCGGCACGATGTCACCGACCAGCGTCCCCGCCGTTGGCTGGCCATTACCATAACCCGCCTCCTCAGGTGGACCCCCCACCCCACCCCTTTCTCCTTCTGTGACTTCCCTTTCAGCACGTATTAGAATATAACTCAGAAGCCCTAGGAGCAAAAACTTCATTATTTAAAATAAAATATATCGTATGCCTCCGTGGAGGATGATTTCAGAACTTCCCCTCCCTTGCAACCCCCTCCCCCAGCTCTTTATGAACAGTGGTGTATACTGGACGTTTTTTCAGAAAATAGATATAGGTACGTTGGTATCCAATGCAGTCATCCAGCTGTGAATGCATTGAATTTTTATATTTGCTACCGGCGCGGCTCGCGTTCCTCCTTGTTCAACCAGCAGCGTAGAGAGCGCTGTTGAGACGCCACCTGTTATGAATGTTCAAATTTCGTTCAGAGATTTGGCGGGTTCCGAATGGCAGAATTGTTTTATATGAAACAGTAACACTTTGTGGTGTATTTCAAAACCGAATAATATTTATTTAGAAAATTGTCTTTTCTCTCTCTCTCTCTCTCTCTCTCTCTCTCTCTCTCTCTCTCTCTCTCTCTCTCTCTCTCTCTCTCTCTCTCTCTGCCGTTTTAACCGTACTATATACTTACGATTCGAGGTTTGAATTGCCAAAGAAGTTTCACTTCTACCACGTTTACTGAGTTACACGCACTTGTATGCCACCATGGAGGATGATTTCAAAAAAATCCCTCATCTTTTTTTATTCCCCCTTTGTTAGCTGAATATGCCCTTGAACAGTGGTTTAAACAGGACTTCTTTTTTTAAAATAAAGTTTGCTTTTTTTAACTATCCTTTTGTAAATCTGGGTCGTAGGCGTTCGTTATCAGAGTCTTCCGTTAATTCTTGGCTTTCGGAGTTGAGGTTACATCCCCGACGTTTCGGCACGCCCTGCGACTGTAATCTTCCGAGGACGATTTACTGAAGGAATGGCGGTAACGTGGGCCACATCTTCATTTACACAGCCGAGACGCCAACCCAGAAGCAAATAAGTAGTTTTTGTTGTTGTTAAAAGTAGGTTTAAAAACACGTCACGAAACGTTTTTTTTTGTCCAACGTAGTAAATTGCATTTGCAAACATCGCTCAAAAAATGTATTTGTGTATGTTATTGCTTGTCCGTTGTGTGTGAACAACACGCACTATGTCCGTGCGTGTGGTGTGAAATGCGTGTCTTCAAACAAAACTTCCCCTCCCCGCCAAACCGCCCCTTCCTTCACGGGACTGAAGCCTTGGTTGTGTCAGTGGCGTGGAACGTCTGGTGTGCACGGGCAGTGTTCCGTAGCTGTATTCGTGCGCACCGTGTGCACAGGTTAGGGGTACCGGAACACAAGCCAAGGGCTCGGATGTGTGAGTTCTGCCACGGTCATTCTACTTCCGGCCGACATTCTGCATCGTGCGCTGACGTCATTAGGCATGAACGTTTGACGGGAACAAGTTTACGATGTCATCTTTAGTAAAATGTGAACTAAATGAATGTGTTGAGTGTAGCTAATTCATTAGGTGTCTTCTTGTGCGATGAGAGAATATCGCAGAATAAATATGGCAGATTATTAATATGTGAGTGAAGTTTTTGACTTGACGTCTAATAAATCGATGAACGCCGGCTGCGCGCACGAAAAAGTGTCCCATAACGCACTTTATCCCGTTACACTGTGTCCCGTTACGCTCATTGTACGCTTGCGCCGCATCTATCTCTCTTCCACTCGATTGGAACAACCATGATTTGACTTTTTCGAGGCACATTAAACTTGAAACACTCCCGTTCGTTTCCTACTTTTCCTATCATCGTCCTATCCTTAACAGAATAACAGATATTGGAAGAAGTTAAATAGCAAACATGTATAAAAGTTATAGTTAAAATAATCTCTTCGTTAAAGTAATAAACATATTTGAATTAATGAGTGCAAATAAAAGTAAATTTATCAATTAAATTGTAGATTTCATTTCACTCCTTCTTTGTATCCGTACAAAATAGTGATAATTCAATAAAAAATGATTCAATTTTATTCATAAAAGTATGCAATCATTTCATCAATGTTTTGTCATGACGTTGTCACGTTAAACTATCGTCCTTAAACCGACTTTACAGACAACCCATTTTTTTTTTAAATCCTTCTTTTGAATCCTGGGAGGGAGGCCACCCCCTGGCTACGCCCCCTGAGTCTAGTTCGACTACCGTTCAACTTCCGCACTGATTCCTTGTAAAGACGTTCAGCTGTGAAGTGAAGTTTGGACGCCCCTGTCCTCGAGTCTGTAGCGACACGTGTCGTGGAGGTTATCAGGATTCCTGTAAGACGGCTCGGGACGCGCGCTGCAAGTTGACACGGTTCGGCCCGTTCAGGCGGGCGGGTTCCTTTTAAGGCGGTGTCCTCCCCTTGGTGTGGGCCCGGGGGGGGGGGGGGGGGGGGGCACACGTGCCGGCACCGCGGAGAGGCTTTTAATTCTTCATTAGCCGCGCGATCGGCGCGGCGGTTGTCGTCGTTTCCAACCGGTCCCTTAATCACCACCCTTCCTCGTGCGAGTTAGGGAACCGCCGATAAGCTTTGATTTCCCCCGGCGATCGGGGAACTTCGATGCCGCACGCATTCCGTCCTTGAAGAGAATTTCTGAGCCGCGTGTGTAGTGTGATTGGCATGCGCAGGAAAACGCCGCACGGCGAAGTTAGTGGTGGGTGATATGAAAGAGAGGAACAGAGAGAAGAACGAGAGATAGTGAAAATGCTATCATCAACGAGGAAATTTTTCGAGGGGACTGGAAACTTTTTCTGATTTGTATATCAATTTTGCGGCCTGTAAAGTAAGTCGGGATCAGAGCTTAACAAAAAAAAGATAACTACAGCCTTCAGGAGTGGGGCGCTCAATGGGTGAGAGGTAGACAACTGTGAGACCTTTTGCAGGTTTTTTCTTTCCTCGTGTTCGTTACACTCGTGAACTTCCTTTGTGTACTTCACCGAAGATGTGTAGTATATTTTAGGTAACAAGTTACTTGTCGAAGACACAGATGGCGGCAGCAGCGATGCTCGGGTGTTATGTAGCGTTTGCATTGTGGAAACAGTTTTGAACGGCTGTGTCTCATGGAAGTGACTATGTTTAACGATGGAGAAACTAAAGGCCGGCTTGCACAGTGGTGACTTGAGACGAAGTGGAGTATTCTTCGAATTTGATTAACCTGCCGAGTTTTTTTTTTTTCTCGGACTTGACTCACCTGACTCTGCAAGCGGCTCAATTCATGCCAACCATCGTCAGTCGGGTGTGCCCAAGCACCATTTCCGCGCGATATTTTGCGAGGAAGAAGATGGCGGCGGTGAGGCAGACACGTGACTCGGAGCACGTGACGGCACGCCCGACTCGGCGTCGCGGCTGGCCGTCGCGCACGGAGGACCGACAGTCGCCGCGCGAGTGGAGGCGCGAGGGGCACGCGAAAAGCGCGACAAACAGCGGCCATTGATGTGCTAAACAGCGGTCCGCGGCGCACACAAGGCGGCGACCTTGGAGGTGCGGCGCTGTGACGCACAGCTGCACTTGGCCGTCTTCTCGCCGCGTGAAGTCTGTGTCCCGTGTCGCCGTCCACACGTCCATCGCGTCGTCACTCTACAAGCAAACAAGAACTGAAAAAAAAAAAAATTGATTGTCTGTAAAGTCGGTTTACGTACGACAGTTTAACGTGACAACGTCATAAAAAAACATTGATGAAATGATTGATCCAGAAGAAAAAAAAAATCATATTCGGCTTGAGACTGAGCCGTAATAGGTTTTTGCAACCAAACCATTTAGGCATTAAAAATATTATATTCTTTGAGGAAGAAATTTTTTTTTATCTTTATATCTTTTGTATGATAAAATTTACCACTGCATACTTTAATGAATAAAATTGAATCATTTTTATTGAATTATCACTATTTAGTATAGATACAAAGAAGGAGTGAAATTAAATCTACAATTTAATTAATAAATTTACTTTTATTTGCATTCATTAATTCAAATATATTTATTACTTTTGAAGTGTCGCGCGCGCCGTATTTATTTTTACAAGTACAGAAAATAATTTCGCAGCGGTCGGGATTCGAACCGTCAACCTTTGGATTGGAAGTTAACGATGCTAAGCGCACGGCCACAAGGCCACATTACAAATATTTTTTTAGATGATATATATCGACATTGCAGTCGCCATCATCAGGGAGCAGTTACCTACCTACCCTCAGTAGGTAACTGCTCCCTGATAATGGCGACTGCAATGTCGACCGAAACGTTGGTGAATTATTTGCCATGGACACGACTACAACCGAGAAGCCAAGCTATTTCAGTATTGGAAGTGGTTGAGATAGAACCTTTAACGCTAAACTATATATACACATATATACATATATATGCATATATATATATATTTATTTATTTCGGACTCTTAGGTTACAAAACATAGGCAGGCCTATTTACCGTAAGCGAGCATTTTCTGTGCGCTGAGTGAATCGTTAAAAAAGAAAAAAGAAAAGTATGTTTTACAAGTAAATCTTTTGGAAACTAACGACCAAAATGTTGCAGTGTAATACTACAAGTGGGTTCGCCTGTGTATCGCATTTTTTTTAAATCTACTTAATATTCCTGTTGAAACTGTCTCGCCGTTCTCAGCCTTTTGTGCTCGTCAGCAGTGCCGTATATGTCCAATATATAATGTACATTTAGGCCAGTATTCCAAGACACGAAACTAAGGGTTTAGGGGTTGGATATGCTACACCTATAACGTGACCGTATTCCCAGTGCACGACATGACACGGCCGGTCCCTTATTTATAGGGAACGGATTTTGGTGGCCTATGCGTTGCCAATCTGTCGCCCAAATTCCGCACATGCGAACGCGCATGCGCCATTGACTCGTATATAGTCACTTTTGTGATCACTTAGGTACTTACCAAGCGTGTTGGTGTGCCAAATGAAACTGTATGATAGCGAAACTCCTGGAATACAGTGTGTACACTTCAATGGCCATAACAAGAAATAAACGCAACTTAAAAAGTACATGAGAAAATTAAAAAGACGGTTCCATGTTTTTGTGCGATGGTTTAATGTGAATTGAAAGTTTTAATTGGCATATGTTACAGAAATTTTTTTCCCCTGCATAGCTCCACGAATTTTTTTTTGTTACCCGTGGGTTTTAAATGGGTTCACATTACAATGTTCCGACTGCTTAGGGTAGGATATCGGGGTATATAACCGCCACCAAAAAATATATAAATGGAGTTTTGCCTTTGAAGTCACACTTAAAATATACTTCGCTCCGGAAAAAAAAAAATGAAATTCCAAATTTGTGGCTTCTCCCGTGCGTTACTCTGTTCAGCTTCTGTGCATCTTCGCTGCGTTTCTGCCAGCGGGGCGTGACGAACTGACCCACGTGTTCGCGCGTGGCGGCGTATTTACAAACAAGAAGAGCCTCGTAATCGCGAGGAGGACCCCCCCTCCTCGTGCTGCTTCTCCTCCGCGACCCCCCACCCGGCGCCCGGGTTCCCCCTCCCTTTCCCCTCCGCGCATGCGCACTGGGTTCCCCCGCGCAGGTCCGGCCGCCAGTGTGCCTCGTGCCGCCGCAGTGCTCGGTTCGCCGCTCTACGGGGAGGGTTTCCGTCGGCGAGGCATGGAGTTATCCTGACGGCATGCGGCGCGGGGAATCATCTTGAACACGATTTTTTATGTGAATTTTTTTTTTTTTTCGTATTATCCCGGATCTTTCCGGGGTTTTGGTTTTGTTCGCGCGGTGGTCTCCCTCGCGCGTTGTGGAGGGGGAGACGCGGGGGGGATGGACTACCACCAGCACCACGTGGCTGTGGCTGCGCCGAGCCACCCGCTCACCCACCACCAGCTGCAGACGCTGGTAGCCGACGACAGCGCCTCCTCGCGCTGGTCGCAGTACCAGCAGCTGTGGCGGCAACACCACCTCAGCCACATCAACGGTAAAGCCGCCTCCATCTAGTCCCCTCTCGACCCCTCGTACACAGGGGCGCAACAACAAGGGGGGGGGGGGGGGGAAGGGTATTTCCCCCCCCCCCCTCTGAAACCATGAAGTGGGGGCAAACGGGGGCAAAGAAAGTGCTGTGTAATCAATTTTTTTGATAATAAAACTGCTTAAATAGCACCAATTTCCATCCTTGAAATACAAATTTTCCCGGGGGAGGACCCCCGGACCCCCCGCTTCAATAGGGGGGATCGATGATTCTTTATAAAAAGGTATATTGCCCCTCTTTTGGAAATTTAGTTGTTGCGCCCCTGCGTCGTACATATATTCGATGGCAAGTTGAATAAAATCACTTCGTGCTGTAATGCTAACGGTTAAAACTTAAAGGTTAAAACAGCGTGGTAAGTTTTAAGTTTTGTTTGTAGGAAGTATGTGAGTTTTAAAAATGTTTCAGGTGAATTAATTTTGCTTAAATGCATCTATTGGACTGCAAATTCAAGTTCGAAAAATACTTAAAACATAGCGCCGCTTCTGCATGCTATAGAGAAACAATGAAATGTTGAATAGTTTTTCACGCCACGTTTGTTCCCAACACGATTTTTTCTGGCTAATAAATTATACGTATTTTTAAAGTTGCTATTATATCTTGGTATGGCTATTCAAGTTTACAAGATTTAATCCAAGATAATTTCTCTACCATAAAGGAAGAAACAGTTCGTGCGTTTTACAAGGGCATTCGATCGGAAACCTAGTTGCCAAAATACTCTTTTTACGTAGTGGTGCCATGAAGTGTAAAACGTTGCCTGTAATGTGGGCGACTTCAAAACTCGCCATATTTTATCATTTACCCTGTTATATTTGTATATGCACAATAAAACGTTTTGGCTACTAATTTCAGACGAATTTCTTCGTAAAATTACAAAAAAAAAAAAACTATGTTCACACCAAAGGAGCTTTACTTCATTAGTTAAGTCGTGCAAATTTTCCGCAGCTTTCAGATTTACGCCGATAATCAACACTTACTGGACCCTTCCAATATAATAAGGCTTCCTAGTTACTTGATTTAACTCCTCTACTTCGACCACGATATGGCATACTGATAACCTACTACCCGGGTACCTGGTACCCAGATACCTATTTAAGGCGTAATTATCGAACACATGTCGCATGTGGTGCCGAATGATATCAAATGTAACACGGCACACGGGCCTGTATGTACGCAAGTTTACGAAAATACTTCCTGGATTGTATTCACGTGCGTGATTTAAGTGGTTGTTAGAAAAGAAAATTAGACTAGGTGCCCAAGCAGACTTCTGTCGCATGCCACTCGCAGTAAACCTACAGGATCGCCTAGCTCTAAAGTCCTAGAGTAGCGCTCAGAATGTCGACAACACTGCACGTCACATTGCATAGGGGTGAGGGGACGCTTCGGGGGCATGCCGCTAGCGCCCTTATTAGTGCTACCTCGCCACCGGGCCTTTAGTGTGCAATGTAGCCCCAGTCAGGCGAGCCCGACGCGACCAAGGTATAAATTACCTACCACGGTCCTGAACACATTTTGGAAGTCGGCCACCATTCACTGACCGCTTGTTCTGGGCAGGTCGTCCAACGAATGCAGCAGCGTGGGAATCAGCATGTTCCGATACTTTCCCCTCGAATCGTGTGTGTGACGTATCGATAGTCATTTACGTGTGATAAAAAAAGTCGGAATTCGACGAGGAATTATGGACATAGGGGATTTCACAGCATGTGTCCTTCAATGTGAGGACGAGATTGGCGAATGCTGTGTATTGGAGCGTGTCCATAGTTTCTCACTTCATTACAGTCACCCATTACAAGAAACTTTTATGTATCGCGAGAGAGAGAGAGAGAAAAAAAAATTGTGAGCGAATCTTTCAATACTCGCCAGTGATGTGTGAACATCTAACCTCGGTAATGAGAAAATTCGCGTGTTCTAATGTTGCAAATAAACTTATAATACGAAACTCTGACACGAAATGTAACGTATAATTCTTTAAATAAATGCAGAGCGTGATAAATATACGAAAAATGTTAGTATGTACCAGAAGTGCAATTAAATAAACGCTCACTACCCAACGATAATTTAATAGGTTGAAAGTCCAATGCGCATGCATGCATAAACTGGTTTAGCCACGAGCCGAAGACATCAAGATGGCGGACCCACATGTAGCAGAATTCACCCTTACGTATTAACTTTCGCGAACATCGGGGATATACCTACTGTGTGCATGGGTGTGCCAAAGTAAACTTTATGGTAGAGAAATGATCATGGATTAAATCTTGTAAACTTGAATAGCCATAACAAGATATAATCGCAACTTTAAAAATAGTATAATTTATTAGCCAGAAAAAATCGTGTTGGAACAGACGTGGCGTGAAAACTATTTAACATTTTATTGTTTCTCTATAGCATACGAAAACGGCGCTATGTTTGAAGTACTTTTCGAACTTAAAGTTACAGTCCATTAGATGCATTAAAGCAAAATTTACCTGAAACATTGAAAAACACATACTTCCTACAAACATAACTTAAACTTATTACTCTGTTTTAGCATTTAAGATTTAACCGTTAACATTACAACACGAAGTAATTTTATTCAACTTGCCATCGAATATATGTAGGCTAACAATTTATTTTGTGACTACAGTATGACGACCAATGGTAACCAAGGATTGTCAAAATTGTAATGCGTATTTTTTTTAAGTTAGCATTACTTATTTTTTACTATAAGAAAGCATTAAACACTGATAAATCTCGCCGGTCCGCCATATTTACCAGATTTCGGAGACTTCCATAGATGGCAACATTTCCGTTCCTATCGACTTCCGTTCCATTCACGAAATTATCTACTCACGAAATTATCTACTCACGAAATTATCTACTCCTACCAAATGCCCGTATACCTGCCGAGAGCTTAGATGTTTACACATCAAAAAGTAACGCGACCTGATAGGGCCCTTTCTCATGATGTGTTTCCTCTAATAATGAACCTCATTTAAATGGAAAAAGGGTGGAGGAGGAACACTACACGTTTCTATATTGTGGAAAAAAACGCGCGCGCCCAGTGCTAAGTTTTGCGAACCAGTTTATAAAAGTATAGGCCCTTGTCTAAACGCCTTCTTGCTCGCGCTAGAGGCCGCTGTGTCTGAGCTGTGACCACCTAGGAGCGCTCTCGGTGGGTGGAGTCCTGGGTTCGAGTCCCGCGCAGGCAGTTTGTGTACATTTTAAATAGTTTAAGTGAGCCACAACTCTTTGTCACCGGCACTGAAATTATCAAAACTAAAATTGTCTGTCAAAAAATTTATTCATTAAATAAATGCTGGGGTTTGTTGGCTCTTTGGCTGTGAAAATTCAAAAATCTGGGTGGAATCCGGATTGTTTCGGATGTGAAAAAAAAAAACATGTCGGACGTTACCGTGTGCCGCTTTACCCGTTTCCCCCCCCCCCCCCACCATTCTCGCTGTTTTAACTCTTAATCCGTCGGTTGTGTCCTCGTTGAATACGAGATCAAGCAAGCCCAGATCGATTCAAAGTGTCAACATGTGGGTGCGGTGGGAGTAAATATCGTCATGCTGCGGAAGAACTTCACCACCGAAGTGAAAGTAGATCTCGAGCCAGGTTTCTTAAAAGTGTTCGTTTGAACAATGATTAACTAAACTTTCGCCTCTGCCGGGTTGTTTCTTACTGGTTGGAACGTAAAAAAAAATTGTGATTTATTCAACTCTAGAGTAAGATCTTACGCCAGTGATAACCATTTGATGTAGTGGAGTGGCCGAATGATGTACAACCAGGTAAAATATTACTTGAGGATTCTTCTCAGAAGAAGCGGTAGTGCCTCGACTGTAAAATAAATTTAAGCCCTAAAATTACTGAAAGGTTTGTATTCATTGGCTGACTTCTTCCCGGAAGATGAAAGTGTTTTGCTCGCATGTTACTGGATTGCAAATGATTTAATTTCTTTTTTTTACGGGTTATCGTAGACTCGTTGTCTTATCATCAGCGTGTCATTAGTATTTTCGAGGTACACTCATTAAATCAATTGATAACCGTTTTGTCTGTGATGTGCGGTCGAATCAGTTCAGGAACTTTTAGCTTGTCGATGAACACTTCTGTCCTTGGTAACAGTTTTGGACCAGGCATCTCAAAGTATTTCGGGTGCACGTAATTTGGAGCACCCGGTGGCTGTAGACGCGACACTGTGGCGTGGTCTCGGCATCATGAACACCCGTTCTTCTGAAGCGCGTGGGCGCGCCCCTATGCACATGTTACTCTGTGTTCCTTTTTTTGGATCGGTAATTCCACTCGGCGCAAGTCTTTTTACGTATCTATCCAAAGTGTAGTTTAAGCATAATTTTTTTTTGTTAAGATTCAAAGACTGTGAAATTTGTAATAATTCTAAGGAAGGTTTGTTTTGGCTCAGTATAAGTTGTGTAAGTTTTGTCGCTACTTATAATCTTTCAACATTATTTATGTGTGCCATACCAGCTGTTGTAACCTCCGCCCCTTTCTTCCTTTGGGGGGTACAACACAAAAGGATTTAAGCAAACACCGAAAACTGTAAAATTGCATGAAAATTCAAAAATACCAAAACAAACTTCAAAGGGTAATCAAAATTCACAGAGAACGTGGTCAAGCCCATTCATTAAGTAATAATTGTACTGACTTCTTCCAGCATTCGTATCTTTGGCTTATTTTTGTGACATTAATTCCGTGTGTTACATTAGTGGCTTCTGGGTTGAAACTACGTGTGTGTGTATAATTGCTGGGGTGTCCGACGTTTCGGCATGCCTTGTTGCTGTCATCTTCAAGTGCGATTGACAGCTGAAGGCATAGCGATGTGGCAGAACTCTGGGCCTTGACTTGTGTCGATCTTGCACGGAGACAAAGCCGAGGTGAGGTCGGGACCCCCTCTCTTCCAGGATTCAAAAACTAACAAGCGAAGATGTAATAAGCACATTACAGCAACTTAGCTGTTTACGTTTACAGAGAGATTATTTCAGAAGGATCGTTGTAACACTTATTTGGCTGCAATGATGTATTTCCTCCCCATCAGCACGAAATGCCTCGTACACAGAAACAACAGGAGTTGTGTTTCAAAATAGTCTAAATTTAAATCCGGTTTTGCACAAGCATGTCTTTCATACAAACTTGACATGTTTATTTGTGTATTCAATTTAATTATACAATTTAATTAAAGCCGAAATACTAAATGTTCAATTTTCTTTTCTCAAACAAAATATTACTTAAATTTCTAATTGTAAAGATTGGTGCTCTAAAAATCTTCTTCCCAGAGATTTGATGTAATCGTGACAATCTGTTCTTTTTTTTCCAATTAAAATTATAAAGAAAACTTGTTCATAAAACAATGATATGATGGTTATACTGCACCCCTTCCTCCGCAAAATCCTGGCTAAGGCCCTGTCTTGCAGATGGCTGAAACAAGTCCTGCCGAAACGTTGGGAACACCATAATGTCCACGGACTAGGCCTTAACTCAAAAAAAAAAAAAAGGAAGAAAAAAAATATTGACTCTGGCCTACGAACTACATTATTTAAATTAATATTTCTTCTCATATAAGCGTGATGTTTACAAGATATTTATCTTTAAAGCCAGTTTATATACCTATTTTTTAAAAAAAATTAACTCTTTACAGGTTGGTTTGTATGTAAATGAATCATGGTTTTTTTTTTCTGTTTTCTTATTCATACAACCTTTTTTTTTTTTTTTTACTGTGGTTCGAGGTGCTAGCCAACACCTTGACACCAATTTCAATAATAACATAAATCTTGAAAATTAGGCTAATGGGAATGTGTGAAATTTTGGAACGGGCCCAAATTTCGCCTGCAGCTGGGATGGAAAACTGCTTGGTGGAGCAAAGTGCACCATTTTGAGTGCAGGTCCGAGGAACGAGCCCACGACTCACTGAAGGCATTATTTCAATACAGTTTTGTTGATGTTGAGTTCGTGTGGGATTATTATCCATTACTTACCCTTGATTTGGCGAAATAAATGAAATAATGAGGAAGGGAGGAGGCAAGTAAACAGTGCTGTCCTTTTAAATATTTCCATGTCTTATTTCTGGCAATTGTTCCGTCATTAAACTCCTTCAGTATCTGAAGCTTCCGCCATTATAAACAAAGTTTTCTTAAATTAATTATAATTATGTCATTGTGTAGTTAGTGTCATTGAATTTTAACTTGTGCCTTTTAAAATGTTCATTCGATTTATGTGTCCTTATGGGTAGGTCACCAATGCATTAAAGATGGCACTTTGATAGTCAATAAGCAAAAAAAAAAGTTTTGTTAACATTTTTATTATTATGGTAAATTTCCTACGCGACTTAAAAAAAGTTTGCGAGTACTAGAACGTTTCACTTAAATATTAAATAATGATCTGGTTCGGTGGCGTATTGGAGGTATAGTTTGAGCCCTGTTTTACAGATCATAATAAATTTAAAAAAAAAACTGTGAAAAGCACGACATCAGCACAACATATGCTTCAGAATCTCACCAGAAAATAAATTAAACTTTTCAATATACCACGCTGTTTTGGGGGTGCTACAAATATTTTGTGCTGACAGCAAAATTATTCTGTAGAGATCCCGAAGTTGCTTATTAGTGACAGCAAAATTTTGCTGCCACAAAGAAATGGTTTTGATAAAACTATATCTATACATGCACACACACACATATATACACACATAAGACATAATAACCGTGTCCCTGATGGGATTTCCCAAACTTTTATCCCCTATTTAACCGCCTTAGGCTATGCATTTTCAAAAATCCTTTCTCGGTGCTTTCCGACGCTATAAGGAACTCCTATGAAAAATGTCATGCTTCTGGACCCGGTTTAAGCTGTGAGTTGTCTGTCAGTCAGTGTTAGAGTTTCATGAAGTAATACCGTTAAGACTTACAGCTGGTGGTGTGAAGAGAGAGTCGTGATTTAAAGAGAGCTTGAGCAATGATAGTTGCAGCCTACCGAGAAGCGCGCAGTATCGACTTGTATAGTAGAATGATAGTTATCAACGAGTGTAGAGAGTCATCAAAGAGTATACCCCGATAGCCTCAGGAATTACTGCACTCGGATCGAGCACAGTTTATGTCTCCGGTTCGATGCGAGAGAGAGAGAGAGAGAGAGAGAGAGAAGACAGGGACAGAAGCTGTGAAAGGTCGATCCGCGTCAAGGAAATGAATTGACTTGTTTTTTTTTTTTTTAGTCTGTCTCGTGACTCCGCAGACTACGGAAAATCCGAAACCAATTCCACCCACTGCGGTCCTGACCTCTCCCCAACCCGTCCTTCCAGATCTACTCTGGCGGACTCAGAAAGGGCATGTGTCGTTTTGACTAAAGGCGTTTTGCCTAATTTGAGGCAAAACCCCGTTTAGCAAAACGCCGTTGGCCAAATAGGAGTTAGGCAAAACGCCGTTAGGCATAACGCCGTTAGGGAAAACGCGATTAGGCAAATCGCCTTTAGGCAAATAGCCTATAATCTAGTCATGAATAAAAAAGCTATAATACTTATAAAAATTATAATGATCATACTGGACCCCTCCATTCACAAAATCTTGGTCTCGGTTTTGCGTCCCGGGAAATCACTCTGGCGATAAAAGGCGACCCTGAAAATATCAAGAAGACCCAAAGGCATTTCGGAACAAGCAGTGAAACTTGGCTGCCGAATACAGCAATCTGTATGAGCCAGTTCTCGGACACCTGAACACCTCTGTTAGGCCTGCTTCTTACATGCTTTCCACGCCTTGTGCGTCGATCGCACGAAACGTAAAGGGTCGTCACAAACTTAAATATGTTATTACTAACACGATTTTGATTTTGACTTTAGGCAAATCGCCGTAACGAATTCGTTTAGGCAAACCGCCTTTAGGCAAATCGCCTGTTACTCGTCGGAAATTAAGAGCCAAAGACCCAGCCACGGTGCAGTGTGGGTGTTACAATATTGTGTTCACAAACGCCAATGCATTTGGCTGGGTCCAGCGCGTGGAGCTCGGCAGGTGCGAGGGTGCCTGGGTTCGAGTCCCGGCTGCGGTCACAAGTCACAATTCTTGTCACGGTCAGCCAAAGTGTTGAAATGAATATGATCATCTTCAAAAATTGGTCATCAAAGGCTCGTCGGTAAGGGAAAAAAAAAATTGTTTCAAACAGGTTTTTTTTTTTTTTTAGGTTTAAACCGGCCTTTTTTTTATTATATTAGTTATTTGGGTTCTCAGCATGTTTAAATGAAAGCCATAAAAAATGCCGCTTTCTGCCACTCATGCTGAACCAGCAAAGTTAAAACATCAAACAACTGAAGTTCAGCAAGTTTGCACATTATGACTGGGACTTCACCACAGAAAGGGTGTTTCCCCACAGAAGGAGGATTCTACATGGAATGGTTGTTTCCCACAGAATACAGTCGGAGATTTCCTACTGAATAGGAAATACTAATTTAATATTTTTTTAATTTTATAAGAAATATTTAGCTGGGTATACATTACAATTTATTCAGATGATTTAAACAAGATCTGAATTTAGTATATACTTTTTTTTTGTTCGTGTAATCATGAGAAACATTAATGATCAAACTTTTGTTGTTACTGGGGTGGAAATAGATTTTTCATTAATAAGTTAAGATATTCTATTAAAAAAAATTTTTTTAATGAAGAAACCCCTTGTTTTAAACCATTGTGGTTTAAATTAGCCAACTTTGCTCGTTAGTAATGAGGGGGGGGGGGAAACACCCGTGAGCCAATAATTTATTGGAACAACGTGGCTAGGTGTTCCGTGTGCTTCAGGGGGACTCTATCCGCGGGTTTAAAGCTGGTATGTTCAGGTGGAAGCGGCGCAGCTCGCTGGGACCTTTGAATATATATATATATATATATATATATATATATATATATATATATATATATATATATATATATACTGAATAGAAGTCGCGAGTGGATAGGATTTAAGGTGGGTTTACGATTGAAAATTAAGAATTAAAACTTAAGACTTAGTCGTGTACTTACCATATGACTCTATGTAAACTAGTGGAATGGTTTATGATTGTCGTGTGTGAATTTTGACGGGTCTTGTGCGAACCATATGATGACTTAAGACTTAACAGAAATGGTTATATTTTATATTTTTCGTTAAGACTTAAGGGAAGCGACCAATCACAACAAACCGGAACCTTTCAACCGGAAGTTTATGTCTTATTATTGGATCGAGCGAGGCAGTATTTAGGGTTAGAATTCGTATATTTGTAATTTGTAATCATCATCCATTTCCAAAAATAGATATCCCATTTATCAATAACCTATTTCAAACCTGCTTCTCCGTTTCGAACAATGGCCGACCATGTGTTTTGTGTTTTGATTGGTTAGAATTAACGACTTCTATGTCAATCATAAACTGGAAAATGTAGTTTTGACTTAATCGTGTGCTCGATGTTAAGTTATAATTCTTAAGGATATCAATCGTAAACCCAGCTTTACTCTACGTTTTTCAGAAGCGTATGATGAGCAGCTTGGGAACTTCACCGCTGCAGTGCGCTGCCGTAACGTCCTGTATCGTCTTAGTTGTTATTTACGCGTTAGAGAGCAGCACTGTCGCCCGCTGTCATTCCCCCGCACCACCCCATCCATCATTCACTGCAGCTCGAGGTCGTTCAACGGGAAGGGGAAGGGGGTGTTTGAAGAGTTCGACACTTGTCCGCTAGGGACCACCACAAGTCGATGCCTTAGGGATGGTGGCGATTGCGGCGGTGAATTAACCAACTACCTCAAAACCGTATTAGAAGTTTTAACCTGGGCTGGCGACTTCTATACAGTGTGTATATATATATATATATTCAAAGCTGGGACTCCGGTGCGTCGAGTCCCGCCCCCCTGAGCGCGCGCCAATGAGCTGGCGCTAATCACGGCCTCGTCGGCCGACAAGACGGAAGGACGGGCAGCTGCTAACCACTAGGCGCGCCCAGGGTGTCCACAGTTAGTACTTTCCTACTAGATCTAGTACTTTTTTTAGTGGTCAAGTACATTTGCGCTCAGATCTAGTACATTTTTCTTTAATATAATAATATTACAGTAACTGCAATATGTTTTATTATTAAGCGTAATCATTTTTAAAAACTATGGAATGTATGTGTGTGTGTTTGTGGTGTGACAATACACTTATGAATATTAGTAAAGATTAGTATAAAACCATAATTTAAGCACTTTTTGAAGAAAGAGGCTTTGATAAGAGCATCGTTGTCTTACATATCAAGCAAGCATCATTTCGAAATCTATATTAGTTAATTAGTTATAAGCAAAATGAAAATAGCATTGAATCTTATGAGGTTAACACGGGTTGCGTAATGCCCCTGAAACACTGGAGTGGCCTCTTAAGTGCTTTCAAGAAACTGTACCGGTTGTTTTACGCCTAAAAAAAAAAAAAAAAAACACTGAAAACATGCGTTTTAGCCATTATAACTGTTCTAGAAATACAGTTTAAAAACTTAATACGAAATGAGAAGTACTTTTCGGCCCTCAGCGAACTCTTAAAATATTTTCGTAAGCAGACATCGCTCGGATGTCTTGAGTGGTTTTGAAATCGCGTTGTTTTTTTTTTCCTGAAGCTCTGCGCACCGCGTGTGTGCCCGGGTGGGCGGAGGAGCCATTAAGCAGGCCTCGCATTGCGGTCCCGACCATACCGCTTCTGGTTCTCTGGTTGTCTCTCGGGCAAGTGCTGGTATGTCTTGTTCTACTACAGCTGCAGGTCAGGGCCGACTCCCCCTGCCGCCTTGAACCGCACCGCCGAGTGTATCTGCAGCGACCTCGCCTCGAGGAGACGCCACCTCCGCGCCGCGCCGCGGCGGGGATTAGCACTGGCGCGATAACAGGCGATCCGGCACAGGCGGGCGTCTGCGCGCGACGTCGCGCGGCCCGGCTTACACGAGCCGGCGCGCGGCCCGGCTCACACGAGCACACTCGCGGCTCCGCGCAACCAGCCACTCCACACGAAACGTAATTTTTTTTTGAAGTGAAAACTTATTTAGCCTAGTTGAGCGATTTTTTTGGTAGGGTAAAAACTAGTGACGTGTTGCGCCCGACTGGCGAATCGCAGCGGCCTGTGTACATGTATACGCATATATACACTAATACATTGTATATACTCGACTGTACCGTGTGCGTGTTGGACTCTTGGGTAAAATCTTGTGAGTTCGCATCACCGACATGGCTGTAGTAGCAGTAAGTGAAGTTAATTTGACCACGTGAATACATGATCTAGGTCTGACATCGCTGGTCAAGTCATAGCTAGGTACGTAATTTTTACATGCCACTGACATCTGTTGTGACTAAGAAATTATGTAAGGATAAATTATATCATGCCGACATCGTACTGTATAATACCAAAATCATTTTCTTACGTGCATTTGACATAGAAATGATGTCATATTACACATTTAAAAACAAAATTTTTTAGGTTTTCACTTCTGTTGACAGTCCCCATGACTGGCTTTTTTTTGTTCAGTGAGCACCATTTTGAAAAAAAAAATACAATTACACTTTTTTAACAATTATATTTTTACATTAAATCATGTACCTTAACATACTTTTCTACATATTTCCTACCAATATTAAGCTACTTATATGGTACTTTACATACAGCTTTTTATAGTGCCATCCCCATAGAAGTCTGCCGCCTGGTTTAACAACCACTCGTACAACAAAGACGAAATCGTGACACTTCTGTTCTCTTTCATTTTTTTCCCCCGTCAAAATTCTGCTGATCGCATGAATGTAGGCCAAAATATGGGCAGTATACCGCATGCAAGCTCCGTATTTAGAGATGACGTTCCGCTAAACACCTCGTGAAAAACTCCCTCCCTTTGAAATCTCCGCAGGCCCTCCTTGCGAATGCTACAGACTTGCGCCCTTGTGTACACACACACACACACACACTATCGCCGCGGGACCACTGGTTTGCAGATATTCATCGAACACGTGCCCTGGCATTGTTTACTCGCAAACGCCACCGCCTACAAAAGCCACACGAACGCGCCCCGCGCACGGCGGAAACGTGGAACGATGGGCTGGGAGGTACTGCACGCCCCTTAAAGAGAGAGAGAGAGAGAGAGAGAGAGAGAGAGAGAGAGAGAGAGAGACAGAGAGAGAGACAGCTTGAGAAGCAAACCGCAGAGTATCACCAGGCTTCGCTGCCGTCACGAACCCCGCACGTAATAACTTTCGTTTGAGGCTACGTCGGGAGGGAAGTGGAAGCGGGCAGAAGGGCGACTGAGGAGGGAGTACTTCTGGGGAAGCGCAAATCGTTTCCAGTTCTTCTTGAAGACGACACACAAGCACCGCGGTGAAGGCAGGGAGTTAGCTTCACATCCGGTGGGAGCTCTCCCCTCCCCCCTTCTTCCCGGAGGTATAGTAATTACGGGAATGCTACTGCGGGAGGGGGGCGTGGTCCCTGGCTGTGGAGAGGGGGTGTGGGGGGAGGCACGGCTGATTGCGACCCTCGTCAGGTCCGCAGACAAACCGTCCATTTGTTCCACAAGCGGGCTTCGAGCGGCGTCCTTGGAGGTACGAGCTGTTCCCCGGGTGACATCCGCGTCGCAGACAACACGTCCGCACAGAAGCGCATCGGACACATCGCTGTATCGATTTATCTTTACAACCTAACTAAAACTAAGTGTTCATTGGAAGGATACTACGTTAGGGAAGACTAAGTGCGTCCCAGTCCGAAGCCTATACGTCTAATCGTGCTGGATTCCAGCCATGCAGGAGGTGCAGCTATGCATCGTGTGCTGTACTTGGCGACTGGCCAGCCATGGCAGACATTGAAGCCATTACTAACTAGCCTATATTAATTTCTAGACTGTAATTAGTTTGAGTTGGGCCCAGGGAAAACACGGACAAGCACGCCTTCACGCGGGGTTCAATCTGGCGAGCATTTAGCAAGCAGGCTGACAACAGGACATAGAAGGATGGTCCGGAAAAAAAGTTGATCGGGCAGAAAAGATTCGACCTCGCGATCCGGTGATATAACTCTGTGTAAGTTGTTGTCATGGAGGAGGGGGAACCTTCTTCACCACACGTACAAACCCCCCCCCCCCCCCCTTTTTATTCACATTTTTTCATACTCCACTGGTCACGTGCAATGTGAGAAGGAGACGTTCTGATAAAGTGTGTGCCAATTTATTTGTCTCAAATTTCACAGTTCTCGAAGCAGTGCCAGTGGTACCCACTACCCGACTGTATCTTGCAAAGAAACACATGGTGTGTGTTTACGAGCACTGACAATCACATCAAGTTTTTTTTACAAACGCTTTTCAAAGAGCAGTGGCAGAAGGATACGAAGACAAATACGAAGACCTTTCGTACTGCTTTTGAGAATTGTCAAATTTGAGACAAATCTTCGGTTCGACCCGCACACAGGAAAAACACATCTCTATGGCGCCATTTACTTTTCGCGACTAGACCTTTCAGACCATGCGTGTGTCATAAACTTTTTAGCTTTGTCTGTGTTTCGTGGTTGGCTGAGCTTATTTCAGGTACAAGTCTACTGTCGGCACACCGATCATAGAAATCCAGTGCGGAAGCAAACGCATCCTGAATGGCCCTCCCAAATAAGAGCAATCAATATCTTCTCTTGCAGACGGCCACCAATCACAAAAAAAAAAAAAAAATCGCTAGCGCGGACATACCTTATCGCAGTCTATTGAGCGAAAAGATTATTTCGCGAAAAATATGACTCTGTACAGATCAGTTTTGTGATAGGGTTTGAGGGGAAGCAGCGATCAAAATTTATGGGCTAGAGAACATTAGAATGTTCTGCAAATTTTACGCTTCTTATTAATACAGGAACGATTGAAGTACTGCTGGAAGTGTTTGTTTATGTGCAAATATTATGTGTACAATTACGACAGGGAGATTCCGACCATCGTTCATACTACCCATGACGTCACAGGGTCACATTGACCAATTAAGCCTGCCCCACACGACACCCATTTCCTTAGCAGTTTTCATGTAATTTTTATGCTAGCGCGCCTGCTCCCGTGTGGGTAACATTTCAGCACCCTTCCAAGGGGTCTGGCTCTGGGTATAAAAGTTTTCATAGCCGAAGTCTTAGCCAAAACCGTAATAGAACGTGTTCTATTTTTCTGCTATACCCACGAGCTGGAGCCGTCCAGATGGCGGACCCACGTGTTGCAATATAACCCCGTATATAGTCTGTATTGTCAACATTAAGGGACGTAACAAATGTAATGGTATGCCAAATGAAACTTTATAATAGTAAAACTACTATGGAATATATTTGTTAAGCTGAAATTGCCACAGAAAAAAGTAATCGGAAATTTTAAAATACGTTATGAAAATACGTTGCATTCTATATTACCCATTATCCCCTATCATATTTGTAGAAGTTGCGGTAGCGTAGTGGCGAAGGGCACGATGGCAGCGGTAGAATGGTGATTTTGAATGTGGTTCGAATCCTCATCAGTCCAATTTTTTTTTTCGTTTTTTTTAAATAACAGATAATTAAATTGTACATACTGTGCTTTCTGCAAATATAAATTATTAGAATTAATTTATGATATAATATTATTAACTACATTTAGGTGTCTCAGTCCATTGATTTTATTCATAGTACTACGTACCTAGATTTATTTTTACTTTTAAAAAAGTAAAGTAAAATCACATGTTCACAAATAATTTAAACCAAAAGTTAATTTTATAATTAAAACGCCAACGTTTATTAAGAAACGAGTGTCCATAAATTAATAATGAATAAACTGATACTTCATAGCGACACACCTGAGAGGGGGGGGGGGGGGGGGAAAACATGCAAAATGTTTTTCTTCGCCTAAGATTTAAATTTATTACGCGGTATGTGCGTGTTTATTTTTCTCACTGGGTTACAAAAAATATTAGTTACAATTCCTCTAATTATGTAGTTAAATATATAAGTAATCAATAAATCTTATATATAACATATATGAATCGGTAGCATTTTTTTACTATTACAATGAAATTAGCTTGATTAACTGTATAATTAAATTAATATTAGAATTTAAACCGTACATAAACTACATTTAGTAAATCCAATGTCCCTTGTATCATTTAAATTTATATATTTTTAGATTTTGAAATTAACCTACAACTTAAAAATATATTTGTAATTCCAAAATTGCTCTTAATTTGTTTTTAAATACTAAACCAATTTTGTTATTTATTTGCAAATTAAAAAAATAAGATAAAATATCAAATAATATTTCCGCAAGTTACATAATTTTTAACACAAACAGGTGTAACTTTCACTTTTTTTTCAGTATTTTGATAAGTTGACTACGACAGGTTTATCCTCCCCTGATATGTTTGCTTTGGTCGGCAACTGCGTTGGCTGGTTTTCTGTTAGCATTCTAGGTATCGTGTGTATGGAGTTAAGAAATCTTTCTGCGGTTCTGCTATACAAATTTTTATGAAAATTTTTATACCCATGGGTATAACAGAAGTTATAGCAGAAAATGGGCATCGTGTGGGGTGGGCTTTAGCGATCAGAGTCCACCGGACATAATGTAGGGCATTACAACTGTAGACGGGCCTTAACAGTCTCCTCTTGAGAGAACGGGCAGTTTTATCGTCTTTGAATACTTTCGCCTGAAAGGTGAGTCTTTCCTGATCGTGCTGCAGTTGCGAGTCAATCACAAGCCAATCGTCTTTCCGTGGAGTGTTCTGCTGTGGCTGATTGTAGGGTTGTACTTGAGTCGCTGATGTTCCGATCGAAACGTTGGTGAACTCTTCCCTTTTGACGCAGCCATAACCACGCGCCATGACACCCGACACAGGGTGATTCCGAATTCCGACCAACAGACGTCTGCTGCATGAAGGTAAAATGAGTTTGAAAACATGAATACGACGTATGGCCAAATGTTCTTCCCACGGCTGGTATACGGCTTTTGAAGTTGGAGCTGAAACAATATTTTTTATTGTAAAACATGTAACACTGTGCAACTGAATTATGTTCAAATGAATTAAGTTCTACAACCACCACGAATTTTGTGACTTTAGCAAAAATTAGTTTTTACGAAATTATTGTAACACCTTTATTTTCCACATACTTTTGCGACGTGTTACTACCTTCAATTATTTCAATTTTGTCTGGTTTTTTGAGGTTTCTGGCGTATGTTGAAAAAAAAGTTATCTTAAATTATGGGTACTATTTATGATTATAATAATGATTTTTTTTTTCAAGTGTTTGGTTAATTATATCTAAATATACGTATTCGTTGCAGACCAGCCATAGTCGAACCGTGGGCGAGTGAAACGAGACGGCGCGTGTGACCCCTGCAAACACGTTGACGCCACGTCGCTGTGTTGCATGGGCGGAAGAGGTGGAGGGGGGAGACCGCCGAGCATCGCGGGGTCGCGGGTGGGAGGGAGGGGGGAGGGGTTATCGCCGCGCTTGTCGCCGCTGATAACTGCGGGCAGATAACTGCTCTCTCCTCTCGGCAGGCGACCCGAGGCGCCGCCGCCGACCACGCAGTTGGGAAGGGGGGGGGGGGTGGTGGTTCTTACGTCCTGCACTCCGCAGTAATCGCGGGTACCTGCGGCGAGGCAGGGCGATAGTCACACGGTGAGTGGCCGCAAGCCAGTGTTGCCAGACGTACCGTAATTCCGATACAAGTACCTACCCAAATCACATGTCTGTATCCGGTACTACCCGATAATATCCGCTCGGGTACGCAACTCTACCGGACTTCAGGAAATATTAATAGTCAAAAAATATTGAACAGTATTCACTTCGAATGGAAAACCAATCAGGGTGGGAAACAGCCTTTGCCCTGGCCGTAACACACTGACATTAGACATCCCTGTCGTTTTGAAAAACAGCCTCGGCTACGCTTATATTCCTAAGGATCTCTGGAGAACCCGATCACGTTTCAGCTAGTATCATTGAATATATATAATGTATAGAAGTCGCGAGCCCAGGTTAAATTTTCTGTCCGGTTTCTTAGAAGAATTGTTGTAGTTCCAAGCTCCGCCGCTGCGATCGCTTTCATCGCTGGGTATCGGCCGTATACGCCCCTGGCGGTATTTGGCAGAACTAGGTTAACCAGCCCAGTCGTGACATCATCCTTCACCCCCCCCCCCCCCCCCCCGAAAATCCCAGACCAACGATTCAAATTACCCGGCAGGTCTTATCAGCATCGTTAGGCGACCTTGAAGAGGAGCTTCCCTTACCGTCGTTTGAGAATGATGAAATCCCAAAAGAAGCTAGCCACGGAAATCACTGAATGATGGGATTCTGTACCCGAGTGAAGTGAAAATTAGCTATTAAAACTTTGTATTGGGCCAATAGTCAGTGTTACGTTCAAAATATGGTTTTATTTTAAAAGTAAAATACTTATTTAAACTATATTTCGCGTTTGTACAAATTTACTTTTAGATATTGGCAAGGAAAATCAACATACCTTAAACAACCTTCTCTTATTCAACGTTATCTATTAAGTAGTAAAAGGGGTAGATATTATTTTTAAAAATAAAAAAAAATGTAACCCACTAAATCAGTATTGGCCAGATATATATAAATTCAATATTAAAATACGCACATTAAAATTTTTTGTAATTAACTTTTTTCGGTAGTAAAAATTCAGGATAATTTTGGTTTAATTGGTTTACGTATATTGCTATATTTTCTAAATCACATAGAAAAGGGAAAACAGTGCATCAGTGAAAATTCAAAAATTTAGTTTAAGTAATACTAGCCATACCAAAAGATCAATATGCGAGATAAGAAATTTGGTAACTGCTCTACATTTCAAATAAAAATGCATTGGTTTCATGAATACTGAAATGTATGCGTAATAAGGCATATTATGTTATTATACTAAGCATGACTATAACTAAAAAAATTACAGTAATTTAAAACGATGGCAGTCTTAACATACAATAAGTGCGCGAGTCTTAGTTTATTTTTTAATTGGCTTCTTCGTCAGATGGAAAAGAGTTAAGATTTCATCAAGGAAAAATATATTCTCAAAGTCACTAAACCGGGAAATAGAAAATAAGGTAGGTACTTAATTTTAAATAAAAGTTAAAATAGACTTACGCTAAACCAATTCAAAATAAGTCGTAAAAATGTTTTTATTTATTAAATATGTTCTATACTTGACAGTTCTTTGTGTATAATTCTTCAAAAATCTTTGAAATTTAATACATATTTTCTTAAAATGGTAGAATATCAGCAATACCCAGAAATTACGTGAGCAAAGCCACGGGTTATTAGATACACTTTTATTATAAAATAAAAACAATTATGCATTTGTAGTTCACGAATGTGATATTTTGTTTATTGCTTCACAACATTAATTTGCCAGTCTCAAATTTCATCGTACCACTTGTCAGAAATGTCACCAAAAATGAGAGATAGTTTTTTTGACGAATTTCAATTACGAGGAAACCTTTCGCAAGACTTTTTTCTTCGCAGTAGTCACTGGTACACCATTAATTTAAATCCACTTAGATAATAAAATTGTATGTATAATGATTTGTTTTTGTATATTTATATAACTTCCCAACCAATTTTTAATGATTTTCATGTGAATAAAAACTTGTAAAGCAATTTAATTAACTGTGTCATAATACTTCTGATTAGATGGAAATACAAACTTTTCATCAGTAATATACGATGATAAAAATATTTATTATTGCAAAATAATATTCACTGTTCAAATGTAAATTTAAATAGATTATTCATACATGTTTCCTGCTAATTAATGGTTTAAAATAATAATTTTTTAGTATAAAATCATTTTTCTCTTGTGTTAAAATGGGTTGCTAAAATGAGGAATTATAAATATGTCACTTACTAAGTCCGTGCACAGATTTACACAAAAAAGCAATGTAAATACTTTTTTTTGGTAGTTTCTAATTTTGTGCCCTGGATAACATGAATTTGGTTTAATTCATACCAAAGTGAATTTTTTGAACAACTTTAATTGATGTCATAAATAAATATTTATTTTATATTAAAAATCCACAAACAGTTTTTAAAATATAATATTTATCACACCAGATGGAATAATAAACAAAAAATAGCTCTTATATGTTGTCTGTGTTTAAAGAATTGTATTATATTTCATGGAAATAATATTTACCTTTCGGTTATTAAAAGAAAATATATTTGTATTCAAAATACTTGCGCATCGTTTTTACGAGCATAAAGGCCGGGATACATTCGCAATAGCACGCAAACAGCACCCAGATAGCACACACGCACAGAGATAGCACAGAGCTTGATGCTACATTCACGCACAACACAACACAACACAAAATAATACCGGAAGCATTCAAAAAAGTTTTTTAAATGTAAAACTCCCGTTCACAATTTTGGTCACTGAAGTTGGCATACGTGACGTTTGTTTAGATTCGTGTGTTGTTATTGTGGTACGGTTTTCGTATAACCCAGAAATATTTTAAATATTTCAAAGTTTACGTACAAAACACAATGAGCATTCAAAAATATATATCACTGTTTATTTAAAATCCGGCTTCTTTAACACATTCAGACACAGACTTCCAAGCATTTAATTTAGCTTCTTCATTTTTGTATCCTGCGGATCCCCTGTCATACAAAATATTTTTACTTTCTATTACAGCTATCAAAAAGCTATCAAATGTGCCTTCCATTTTTATGTTATCGCGTGTTTGAAAACAATAACAAACTACTCAAGTCAAGAGCACCAATACTTTCGTGACAATTGTTCTTTTATAAGCCCACTCGAGTAGTACTTAAACTGTTTGCTGATTGGCTACCACCATGTTCGCGCACAGAAAATAACCTAAAAGTTAAAAGTTAATGAACTTTCTGTGCGCCGATCCTGTGCTATTTTTCTGTGCGCGTGCTATTTGCCAATGTGGCAGCTCATATCTAATAGTGTATGTTGAACTTCTGTGCGTCTGTGCTGTTTGCTTGCTATTGCGAATGTAGCCCGGGCTTAACTTGTGTATCTAACCTCAAAGCAAGGAATATAAAGAGTGGGAACTCAATGCTATAACAAACACTCTTATTTTATTGGAGATCCGGGAAATGTGCGTTATTTATAAGCAACTTAACTTTGTAAATCGTTAACTTTTCAGATCTATTTTGGCAAAATTGATTTTTTTTTGTGGTCATTCGCTACTGGGAATATTCACCATATAACGTTTAAGATTATTTATTAAGAATTACGAAACAACCATATTATGTAAAAATGCTTCATCTTATGTTAAAAAAATTATAAACTGCATAGCCACAAAGTATGACATCATACCATTAGTTTCAGTTACTAATAACAACACGTGCACGCGTTTGAACAGTCATCGCAGCCATAGTTGTTTCATAGCTACCAAAATCATTCAACGTTGTCAAGAATTATTCCAAATTATGTTTTGCCATTTTACTCAATGCGCCACTCCGTTAACACAACATTTTATAAATTCTGAACTACGTATGTCAGTGGGAATGTACAATATACTGTACATTCCAATCTGATACGCTTTAAGAAATTTCTATAGTTTTCTTATTATTAAAACTTAATTTTTGATGTTGGCATCTTTTAACCGTACTTTGTTTTTTTTTTCGGTGGCCGTACTCCTCCAATTCAGTTGCGCCCGCCGGTATCTAAGCGCTCGGATTTCAACAAAAGGCACCGCCTCTCGATAGAGTGAAACAGAATTACGCGCACGACCTTGAAAAAAGCGACGCTACAGCGCTCTGACGTGGAAGCTGGTAACTACGAGTACCCTCTTGTGGAAAGAAGAGCTGTCTAGCGGCGGAGCTAACAACTACCTCAGTTTTGGATCCGAAAATTGAAATAATAAATCCTATCCCCTCGCGACTTCTATAAGTTATATATATTCAATGCTAGTATCAAGTAAACAGTAGGGCGGCGACATGAGGATCACCGAGGTCTCGTTGAAAACAGCCTCGGCTACGCTTATATTCCTAAGAATCTCTGGAGAACCCTATCACGTTTCAGCTAGTATCAAGTAAACAGTAGGGCGGCGACATGAGGATCACCGAGGTCTCTCGTTGAAAACAGTCTTGGCTACGCTGTCACGGTACAAGACAAGATGTGGGGCACGACTACGTCCTACTGCGCGGCCTACGTCCGTGCACTTAAAACCACGTCATCCGGTCTAACTGGGACCAAAGGCACACCGGAAAATCGATAATCCAAATAATCCGTGTAACAAGCAAAAACAAAAAAAAAAATCTTAAGTAAGCAGACACCTTTAAACCAAGCTGGCTTACACTGAATTCTGTAGAAAAACCTCGGAAATGGACAACAAAGAGTAATACAGTCATGGGCGTGGACATGGGCGTCGCAACCGGGGGACGGGGGGACGGGGGGACACGCCCCCCCCCCCCCCCCAATAATGAGTCTTCAATTTCGTCCCCTCCAATAATATATTTAGTTTCGTAGTTATATTAAAAATATGATTTCTGTGATAGAACCATATGTTGCGCATGATGCATTTAGTCCAATCGTGGTAATGTGAGCACTTTTTAATTCGATCTTCGTGTAAAATCAAAATCAGGTCCGATACCGAAGCGCGCCGATAGCAGAAAGCCGAGACGAGTGGAGCCGATACGATCAAGTGCGCGGCCTTCCATTTTATAGCATGGGTTCATATTACTGCCGTATGCTGCGAGCCGAGCAAGTGCTATAATTAGAATATTTAGGAAAGAAAAATGCCTAAAAACCACCTTTTTTGCACCTTCAAACCCCAAAATTGCCCGGGGGAAGACCCCTGGACTCCCCGCTTTTTTTCCCCAGGGGATGGATATTCCACAACAACTAAATCAATTGAAGTCCCCCCTAAAAAATATATCCTTGCGACGCCCATGGGCGTGGATAGTGTTATATAGTCGCCATAGTGTTAAATTTACCGAAATAGCCCTTAACTAATAGTTTTGACGTCTTTCAGTACTCTCCAGTGATGTCCCCTCGCTAACGAGCAAACTCACGTGTTCTCATGTTCGTGTTATACTTATAATGCGTGTTATAAACTTATAATGCGAAATACGGACACGAAATTTAACTTGGAATTCTTAAAAAATAATGTTGAGCGTGATGAATAAACTGATGAATAAAATAGTCGCCCGCCGCTAGAATTCGGCGCATGAATCGTAAAAGATGCTGTTCACCATCAAACGCACACAGCAGTTGGCAGCACGAGACAACCGGAAAATATTAAACTATTGGAAACGGCTCTGATAAAACCCCGGCCCTGGGCCTGAATTTCGACAAGGAATTTTATTAAAATACTGCCCATCTTGTTAAAATTCACGAAACACTTAATACTTTAAAGTTTCCTCACTCGTTATAACTTATACTTCTATGGCATTACTAAAATATTAACAGGAAACACTTTAAAGAACGTCATAACACTAAGTATATGTATATTTATTTGTTTTTGCTTAAACGACTGAAATCAGTCTGTAAATGCTTCCTACGAGCTGGTTCAACATTTATATATGATAGTTTCATTAAAACATTTTTTTTTTTTTAATTCAGTGACGAGATTGGAAACTTTCCCCGAGAGGTTACCATGTGCTCTCTCCACCGCTGTGCCAGTAAGCATCTTGGGAATTCAGAAGGAGAATATGTAGTGTAATCATCGTAATGCCAGGTTTCTCAGGTATCTTAAAACTTGTGACTAAGTTTTTACCGTAAATGTCTTAGTTTACCGAATACATTCCAGGGTAAGTTTCACTGTAGTAACTTTTCATGTGGCACGCCAAAAGTTTGTTCACGAAGGTGACTGACTATGCACGGGTTTGTGTTCGCCGCACGTGGGTCCGCCATCTTTGTGACGCTTCTACCCGGTTAACGTGTTCACGGAATGGCTCCTCCCAGACGCCGCGCACCAAGGTGCTAGAAGGTGCGCCGACAGCAGACCACGTGGCGGGCTGGAGAAGCCTAAGATGCACATCAAGTTCTGTCCCTGCCCGAACACGCCCGAATACTCACCTTCGGCCAACCTCGGGATTTGTTTTATTTTTGCGCAGGGAAAAATGAATTCAAATATTAAAAGTGGTCCGTTAGGTTAGCTACATTAAAACACTATGGACGGTTAGTTAGGTTAGTATAGCTACATTAAAATAAACAGAGAAATATCTTAATATATATGAATCCAGTGTCCTGATGATTGTTTCCAGTGAACTCTTCACCAAGTCAACCGATTTCGGCGAAAATCGGCATTTATGTGTAATTTTTTTTCCAACTTGAGAGATAGGATAGTTTTTATTTCGATTAATGGTCTTAATAATTTATAATTAATAATAAACTTATTATCAATGTTGATTGGTGCTTGAGCCCGGGAAACAGTGGGTACTTCGTCTCCATGACAACGTTGAGTGTATTGGTGTATTAATTTTTTTTAGCAAAATTAATTAATTTTAATTTTATTTCATTTATTATAACTGTAAATAAGAGATTTGGTCTCATCCCCCCCCTTCCCCTCCAATTAATACAACCGTGCGAAGCCGGGTCGGGCAGCTAGTAAATATATATATATATATATATATATATATATATATATATATATATATATATATATATACATATACATATATATATATATAAATTAACCCCGAGGTCGGCCGAAGGTGAATATTCGGGCGTGTTCGGGCAGGGACAGAGCTTGATGTACATCTCAAGATTCCCGGGCGGGCTGCACACGTGGTGCAGCACGTGTCTGCCCACGTGACCGCTGTCGGCCTTGGAGCGACCTTCCCGCCTCGCTGCGTCCGTGGCGACTGCGGCTTCAGCCCCTCTGTTACCTTCACCGCCCGCGGGATCGCTGGGAACAGCAACACGCCGGAAAAAAAAAAAAAAACTTTTTCTTACGACGAGGAAAAATGTATTGAGCTACGAACATCTGCAAAGTTAAGTAGGTGTGCCGACAGATTTTTTTTTTTTTTTCGACGTGATAACGTCTTATGAATCGCCGGCTGCACGCACGAAAAATTTGTCGCGTTCCGCCCGAGCCGAGCGTGCAAAGAACCGGCCAACCACCGTGCGAGAAAATCTTGTGTAACATCAGACCGCCGCACCGTCGACAAGTCTCGTCGTCACTGGAAGCACCAGCGTTCCACGGACACGCCTGCGAGCGCTTTTGGAAACAACGGCCAGTTACCGCCTTTTCGAACGGAGAGTTAGTTCTTTTGTAGCTCCACCGCGCTGAGTTCCCAGTATGATTATTGTCAGTTTATGTTCGAAAAAAAAGGGGGGATTGTCTGTAAAGTCGGTTTACGGACGATAATTTCACGCGATAACGTCATAAGAAAACATTGGTGAAAAATTGCATGCTTTTTTAATTTTCAAATATTATTTACAGTTTTTGCAAATTTAATTTAAATAATTTGTTTAAATATAATCACGAACAATTAGTTAAATAAAAGCCCGCCTTAACCTGTTTGATATTGTAGAAGATTTTCTCGCGCGGTGGTTGGCCGGTTATTGCACGCTCGGCTCAGGCGGAACGGGACAATGAGTCATGCTTTTTCGTGCGTGCAGCCGGCGTTCATCGATTTATAAGACGTTATGGGGGGGGGGGGGGGCCCTTAATTGTATCCCCTTAGAAAGGGTACCTTTCAGACTTACGGTGGCGGTAGTGTAACTGGGTAGGAACTGGAAAGGTACCCTTTCCGATTTCTTAAAATGTTTTAGTTTTGATGCAAATATGCACTGGACAGGTATCCCCTCGGAAAGGGTACCTTTCAGGATTTTCTGCTTTAAAATCCTGAAAGTTATCCCCTTGGAAAGGTAACCTTTCCAGTTTGCGACATGTTTGTGCTCGGAATGGTTAGGTTAGTTTAGGTTAGTTTAGGTTAGTTTAGTTTAGGTTAGGTTAGGTTAGTTTAGGTTAGTTTAGGTTAAGTTAGGTTAAGTTAGGTTAGATTAGGTTAGGTTAGGTTAGGTTAGAGGGGATAACTTTCACGATTTTAAAGCAGAAAATAATATGAATTTTAAGAAATCGGAAAGGGTACATTTCCAGTTTTTTTCTGCTGTGTCATTGTACAGAAAATCCTGAAAGGTACTCTTTCCGAGGGGATACCTTTCCAGTACATATTTGCATTAAAACTAAAACATTTTAAGCAATCGGAAAGGGTACCTTTCCAGTTTATTTTCTGCTGTGTCATTGTACAGAAAATCCTGAAAGGTACCCTTTCCAAGGGGTTACAATTCTGTCGTCCCGACGTTATCGCGTCAAAAATTTGACGTGTAAACGTTGAAGTCGAGTTGTTGGCCGCACTAACCCGGTAGCAAAGTGGGATATCCCTCCCCCCTTCCTTCTGCCTCTCTCTCTTCAACTCGTCTGATTACCGCCTCCCCCCTCCACTGCCCAGCTTCCTGTGTTGTTCTCGCGAGCCTGCTCCTTGGAGCGGTTCCCCGACTCACTTTCTCCTTGGCGCGGGCTCTTCCGGGGTACTATCCCCTCCCCCCTTCTATCACCGCCGCTGCCTCGCTGTTTCCGGGGAAACCACTAGTCGCCGGTTCCTCCCCCCTCCTCCCCCATTCATCCACACTTCTCCCGCGTCGCTACGGCTTATTGTTAGAGACCGGAAAAATTCGCGATTTCAATGACCTGTAGGATAGACTCCATGATCCTCTATGCACGCGGGAAAAATACTTTTGCTCATTGGCTACTGACTCGCGACACCTGTTAACTGGGACGCTTGGGATTCGATACTTCTTTTGTTGAAAGTTTTTCATTGGCCGAGTGTCATTCAGATAAACTGTGGCCCAATCACTGATGCAGTAAAAAGGCAAACGTATTTTGATTCTAGCCTATCACGAAATGAATCCGCGAATTTTTCAGGTCTCTACTTATTGTTGCTAGAGATTACAGTCTGTTAACGGAATCATCAATGAATAGCGCAAGTAAAATAAGTAAAGGTTCATCGTAGACTAGACAAAGTTGGTAACGACAAGTATATTTTGCTGTCAAAAATGAGACAAAATAGTTCTTCTCTAATTCAGGTTGGATCAGCGTCGTTACTCAAAAATAATCATTATCGCAAGGTTTCAAAAACTTAACATTTATTTTAAATAGTAAAATTAAACTTATATTTATTTTTTTCACGTCAGTCTTTCAGTTACGTTTACCTAGAGAATGGCTTAAACTAGGGGACCTGGAAATTTCTTCGTAGTTTATGGGTTACTCTTATCCTAGCGACCAACGTACAGTAGAGAGTATCAAAAACCTTTACCCTCAGTGACTCTAGCTAACATTTAAAGGTAGCTTAAACATGCAATTTTAAGTTAGCTAATATCCTAGCTTTAGCCTGAAGAGACTTACTTAGACAAGTGATCCTCTGTGTCTACGACTGTCGTCCTCCCTACAGTCACTGGCCTGATACCTGACCAGTCAGTCAGACAGACTTGGAGTTTACATCTTCGATCGCGAACTAACCGACTCGTTTCCGTAAAATAGTGTCTACTGACACTGTTGCTACAGTTGTAATCATTCTGACATAAAAAAATAATAATGAAATGCTAAACACAATTTATTATTTCACGGGAGAAACTATTTGTAAAAGTCAGTTCTATTAATAACAAGACGTTCCATGAAAGTATGCGCAGTACTGAAAAGAGCCAAACTTCCTCAAATTAAATGAGATAAACAAAATGTTAACAAAAATAGTTGAAACCAAGTTTGCGTTTTTCAGTTAGATCTCCTTCGATATATATATGTGTGTGTGTGTGTGTATGTATATATATATATATATATATATATATATATATATATATATATATATTGGTGAGATAAAATTTTGGAATGAGAATTGTGGAAATACATTTTCCTGTTGTGTTTCATCAGGAGAATCTATATGATAATTTCCATTATATATATATATATATATATATATATATACACACACACACACACACACACAGACAGGATTAGATGCGCTACAGTTAAGAGTTGAGATGGGATAGTTAGCCATGGCAGACCGGGGCATCAGCTTGTTTGGTGTTTGTTAGTTCTTCAATCTTCAACCCCTCCTGCTCGAACTACCTTCTACGTCGAGTGCTCCGCGTGTGAAGAGAAGCGCACGCGCGCGCAGCAGTCTGACGCAGTCTGACGCAGTCTGACGCACATGGCGTGTTACCGCGCGCTGGGAGCAGTCACGTGTCTCGCCTCCGGAAGTTGGGAGCTTCGTTTCCGCGAGAAAATTTGCTTCCGTTCCCAGCGCCATTTCCCGTATGTCATCAAACTTTCATTGAAACTATTTCGCCTCGTGCATACAGTAGGTGGTCAGCTTCCACTGAGTGATTTTTGACAACAAAAACAATTAAATAAATAACATGATATTCAAACAGAAAGAGCGCATGTTACTCGATACACATGATAGAAGCGAAACTTCTTTGGCAATTCAAACCTCGATTCGTAAGTATAGGTATTGTAATAATTAAAATGCAGAGAGAGAGAGAGAGAGACAGACAGACAGACAGAGAGAGAGAGACAGAGAGACAGACAGAGAGAGAGAGTGACGGAGAGAGAGACAGAGAGAGAGAGAGAGAGAGGAAACAATTTTATAAAAAAAAACTTACCGTATTCATTGTATTAAAAAAATAACTAAAGAATCAAAATGAATACACTATAGACAATACATCAGTTAAATATTTGAATTTATTTCCTCGATATTTAAACTTATTTCGATACTATAGCTTTTTGATAACTGGTAACTAAAGTATGAAACTGACGAAAGCAACCGTTCACACGTTGTTTGCAATATTTTAAACGTAGCTAACCTAAACCTAACCGATCATTTACACAAATCTATAGAATTTTAAACGTCATTTAACCTAATCAAATAATTAAACTGTTAATTATTGGTAAACTACTTGAAATATTAGTTATAATAATGGTTAGAAAGTACCTGTTATCTGTCCTTTTTTTACGTCAGAAACGTTTCACAACAATGTTTCGCGAAAACGTGACATTAAAATTCGGCATTTGAAATTTTACTTTCTTCGCGCCAAAAGAAGTTTCACTTCGAAAGTGAAACAGCAAATATCAAACTACAAGTATGCGCATGCTATAATTAGTTCAGCCACGTCTTTTATTATTATTTTTTTCGATTAGATGGATCTGCGAAGTTCCTTTCTTATCTTATAGCTCGTATTCGAATGAAGAAAGGAGGGTTTTTTTTTGTTTTTTTTTCTTTCAAAATGTTCCGGTCTGTTTTCGTGAAAAAAAGATGTGATTACATTACAGTTTATTATTAAAAGTTAGAAGTGTTGTCCGTTGAAGGACCAAAACCAATTTGATTGGACAGCTTGTGTCCATATTCACCCGCCGCAGGAGTAGCTAGTCGTTTGGAAACCTGTCACGCCACAGCTTAGCAGGTGATCCGTGCACGGGCGGACCGGCTAATAGGCGGGCAGGGGACTTAGAGGGGTCGTTAAAATTACAATATTCGCCCCGGCGGAATAGGAGTCACCCATCTAGCACCCCATAAATATGGATCGCGCCTGCTTCTGTAGTCACGTCTCGAGCCGTGGGAAAAGTGAGCACGGGCTCGTGGTTCGTTATTGACGACAGAAGGTTTTCTGTACACCTCCGCGGCTCGCCTAGTTCCACGCCATTAGCGCGGCCTATGGTTCCGGGAAGGATGCTAGCGCTAATTCCGTCTTTCATATAAAAAATTGGTTGTCTGTAAAGTCGTTTTACGGACGATAGTTTAACGTGACAACGTCATAACAAAACATTCAATAATTGCATAATTTTATGAATAAAACTGAATCATTTTTATTGAATTATAACTATTTTGTATGGATAAAAAGAAGGAGTGAAATGAAATATACAATTTAATTGATAAATTTACTTTTATTTGCACTCATTAATTCAAATATGTTTATTACTTTAACGAACAGATTATTTTAACTATAACTTTTATACATGTTTGCTATTTAACTTCTTCCAATCTGTGTTATTCTGTTAAGGATAGGACGATGATAGGTAAAGTAGGAAACGAATGGGAGTGTTTCAAGTTTAATGTGCCTCGAAAAAGTCAAATCGATGGTTGTTCCAATCGAGTGGAAGAGAGATAGATGCGACGCAGCGTACAATGAGTGTAACGGGACAAAGCGTAACGGGACAATGTGCGTAACGGGACAATGAGTCATCCTTTTTCGTGTGTGCAGCCGGCGTTGATCGATTTATTAGACGTTGTCACGTCAATAATACTATTACTTTTTAACTTAAAAGTTAGTGATGTTTTTTTTATTCATTTTATTTTATATACATTCGATATACAGATGTTGTACCGTTTAGATTTTATGAATTTTTGATTTTGTATACTTCTTTTGTGCTCACCCTGTATGTATGTATGTGTGTATATACGTATATACATATAAAAGCGAAATACCACTCACTGACTCACTCATCACGAGATCTCTAAAACTATACACCCGATTGGCTTGAAATTTAGCATAGTTACTCATTTTGTGATGTCGACGCTCACTAAGAACGGATTCTGCGGAAATCCGATCACAAGGGGAGTTTCGGGGGCGTAATATATCAAAATTTCCAGTTTTTTTTGTAGGAAATCACCATGGCAACGGCTGTTGCTTTGTTGATGCTTCATTCGTCTCTATGGCAACGACTATTTCATTGTTAGTGCAGTACTCATCACCGTTGAAATTTTGGCGGGTACTTTAAATATCAAAAATTGCCTTTTTTTTTTCAAGTATATATATTTTACAGACTTGAAACTTCACAGTAATGTTCTTTATGTTACGCAGGATGACATTTTCCGAAAATTAGATCCCATGGGTGGTTAAAACCAGGCAACAGTGGGTACTTTGTCTGCATGAGAACAGGATTTTGCATTGTTCATGCCTTCTGCGTCTCCATGGCAACGGGCATCGCGCGGCAGTGGCGTACCCACAAGGAGGGGCATGTATAATGAGCGGCGCAAGAGTGATCTGCCTGTAGACTGCCGTAGCGAAGTACGGGTACATCAGTTGTACGTTGCGTGCACGAGTCGGGAAACCATCGGTGCTATTAATTTTCTCTCCGGTACATTATACACCATTGTAATAAATTTTCACTGAATTTGTTTTATTTACCATTACTGTAAATGGGAGATGTGGCTTAATTTTTTTCCATTAGTATAGCCGTGCGAAGCCCATTTTTTTTCTTAAGTAACAAATAATGTCTAACATTATACCTTTCGATTATCTTATTTATCTTTTAATTACTAGTAATTTGTTTGTTTATTCTGTGTATTTTATTTTGTAATTTGTGGTTAATTGGTGGGAAAGTCGGTTAAATAATCAATGAAATAAATAAAATACATAATTCCATTACAAAGTCTTTGGACTAGGATTCGGTCCGCCATTTTGGATGGTTGCAATTTCATGTCAATTTTTTTTAACTGGTATTATTACTACTGCTGTTCCACTAAACAAGCTTTGCCTTAGTAGCAAATTTTGTTGCCAGATATATTCCACATGTCACCTCCCCATTGTCTGAAGTAGCTTGGCTTCTGGGTTGTAGCCGCGTCCTTGGCGAATAATTCACCCACGTTTCGGTCGACATTGCAGTCGCCATCATCAGGGAGCAGTTACCTACTTCCTGATGATGGCGACTGCAATGTCGACCGAAAAAGGTCGGTGAATTATTCGCCAAGGACGCGGCTACAACCCATAAGCCAAGCTACTTTTTGATGTAAATTTTGCACGCTTGACGTTTAAAACGTGAGGAAAATTAGTGTCTACAATTTATTTGGAAGAAATACCCTCTCCCCCTTATTAAGGCATCATCACTCTGCTTGAAGCCCGGGTGACGCCAGGTACTTCCGACACTTGTACAATTCTGAAAAGTGGCTGAGGCTTACAAAACAGCATTTGTAACGATCAAAAATTTGTTTTCGCGACTGTTTTTCAGGCATGACAACTGCTGCACAGGATCTTTTACAACCGGCATGAGGTCGCGCATTCGTCCCTTATCTCTGTTGCCGCGCCATAAACCTGATAAGGTCGCCGCTCTCGAGTCCCAGCGAGGATAGCGCGCGCGCGAATCCAGTGCCTCCGCGCGTAAGGGCGAGAGAGCGTCTGATGCGTGGTGCACCGTCGCCCTAATAGCACTCCACATCCTGGATTGCTTTCTTTGAGTTGTACTTCTGATAGGCGCGTCATGAAAAAACAAATGACGAGATAGAACCTTTACGATGCGGGCAACGAAATTTTCACTGAATGGAAAAAAAAGGCTACATACAAGTAACATATATATATATATATATATATATATATATATATATATGTGTGCTTTTAAATATTATACTTTAGTGATTGATATTGGTTACTGGTCCATATTATTAAAAACATTTATTTATTGTGAATTATATTAGTGATAGAAATGACACTCATAATTTTTTTTTCAAATTTATTTACATAAGTGATGTTATGTTTCCGTATGAATAATTTATTTTCATTACAATTTATTACATTATTATTTAATATATAACTAATATATTGTAATAAACATTCAGCATATTAATAAATTTTCATTTTTTTTAAATGTGTCGTTGCTAAGCGCAGACGCGCGCCTGAAATGAACCCAGGAAAGCTCGGAACCCAGGCGCTGCCCCAGACTCGGTGTGGGACCCTTGGCGGTGCCCAGGTGCGCGCGCGTGCTGCGACGGGGCGACAAGGCCCGCTCTGCAGTGGCACGGGGACGTATACCGCGGAACCTTCCCACTGTCGCGTCTGCTGCCTCCACTACGCACGGAAACGCAACAGTCAACAACCAATGAGGTTGCATGTCAATGTTACTAAATTCTGATTTAATTTTTAAAAAATATATATATAATGCTTCGAGATCATAGCACGGGCAGAATTATTTACGTACACAGTAAAAAAATAAACGACAAAGTAATAATAAAACACTAGATATTCTTGTACTTGAAACAATTTCTAACGTATTCAGAACATAAAAAAAAACATGGCTACCACCGCAGCCAAGTACTCGGCTTCTATTGGCCGCACCGGAGCTCAGCAGCGCCGAGCTAACCCGTGTACGGGTCCGTCTCCGGCTGCGTGCTGTTGTGGGAACTCTTTTGCGTGAGATCCGTAGTGCGTTTAGTGGGAGCTGAATTGTTGCCCCTTGGAAGGGCAGCCCTTCAGGATTTTTCTGACAGTGGTTAGTTTAGGTTAGGTTAGGTTACTTTACAAACTAACCACTGTCAGAAAAATCCTGAAGGTTAGGTTAGGTTACTTTACAAACTAACCACTGTCAGAAAAATCCTGAAGGGCTGCCCTTCCAAGGGGCAGCATTTCAGTCGCCCCTACGTTTACGTGCCGTTGTGGGAAGGACCTAACGGGTCTCTCTGCAGCCTGGAGCAAGGCGCACTACCGGCTCTGCGGCCGTCGCGGCCAGTTCGCGCGCAGTCGCGAACGAAAAGCTTTGACGCCCACGGAGGTCGCCGAGAGACCCTGACTCCTGACTCCCCGTGCAGGAGGACTTGCTTCGTCATACACATGCACGCGTACACATTAGCATGCAAGTACACACATATATTTATTCATACATTTACTAAGCACCGGCCGGCAGACCTGGTCCAAAATAGGCTGGCGCTGTACACATACAAGACGAATACAAATAGCATAAGTATGGAAAATAAAGGGAAAAAACTAAGAAAAAAATCAAATGCGAATTGTAGGACGCGGATTTCCAAGCAATCATACACGACACATTGAAAATAATACTACCAAAAAATTAATAGGGACAGGAAAAATTCGCGGATTCAATGACCTCTAGGATAGCCTCCATTATCCTCTGCACTTCTCAAGTAAACACGCGTGTTCATTGGTTACTAAATTGTGAGTCGTCTCCACTGGGTAGCTTGTGATTCGACGCTTCTTTGGTCGGTAGTCTCTCATTGGCCCAGAGAGCTCTAGTTAAACCGCGATCCAATAGCAGAACCAGCAGAATTATACTCATGTTTGAATTTCAGCCTATCACGAAATTAATCCGCGAATTTTTCCGGTCTCTAATAATTAACACAAAGGATTTCACTATTAAATTCACATCCGAGACGGCACCTAGCGTCGCACACTCGTGCTATCTCGGCAAGAGACAGCGCATTATACTCGTAAACAGTTTCCAGGGCGTGGGGAAGTGTACCGACACAGGTTCGCGCGCCGCGGTTCGCCAGAGACGCACAAGGCCACGGCAGGAGCCGTCCATTGCTGTTCGTGGCAGGAAAACACTGCGTCACGTAGATCCAGGCGAGTGCTACTGCTAAGTTTTTGTGTTTAAGTGTTCATGGTAATTGTCAATAAAGGTAGTGTTCCACTACTATTCGTAGACTGTTAAAGTTGTTGTTGATTTTCAGAACAGTTTTGGTATGGAACACATAACTTTTGCGATTCCCTGTCCCGTAGTACCGGACACAAAGTTGTCCTTTAACACCGGACGTGAACAAGTGATTTACTATCGTATGTATTTATACTTGTTATAATAATTGTTGTACGTTGTTTTAGAAAATAGAAAAGGGAGAGAGATCGAAATGGAAGATACGAAAAAGAAAGGAAAATTGGACCAACAAAGCTGCGAAGATAAGGTTTTGTTCAAAAAAAAATGAGTTTGAGAGAAGCTTCTTCGCGCTACCTTTTTTTTTTTATAGCGTTTCGAGTATAGTGTACAGTAGTTACAATCCAGCCAATCGTCCCCACCTATACGAAATATCTAACGCAGTAATTTCACTGTGGATTCCAAACGCATTCGATTTTTTCTTCGTGAAATGACGCGATCTTCTTTAAGAAACTTTACGAATCGACCACATGGTCCATGCCTTGGCTTTAGCAGGGTAGAGATCTCATGCCACATCGGTCTCCTCTTTAGGGCCACCTCCTTGTCCTGCTTGCTGAATGCGTGTCTCGTGTTTGAGATCCCCGGGACTGCACCCAGGGCCCCAGGTTCTAGCTGGGCCCGCATTGGCTGGCGGGCGTCCGGAGTCGAGGCAGGGAGTTGGTCGTCGCTGCAATCGCTGCGATGGCCGGCCGATCTCCGAATAAAGGGTGCTGTCATAACTTATAAACACACAACTTAGAAACACATAACTTAGAATTTTCTAAGTTATGACGTTTCTAAGTTGTGTGGTTCTGCGTTGCGTGTTTCTAAGTTATGACAGTTCTAAGTTGTGATAGTTCTAAGTTGTGACTTTCTACGTTATGACGTTTCTAAGTTGTGTGGTTCTGCGTTGTGTGTTTCTAATTTATGTATGATCTTTCTAAGTTACGTGGATTTTTCCAAGTTTTCTAAGTTATGACAGTTCTAAGTTGTGACTTTCTAAGTAATGTGGTGTTCCCTCCGAATAAAGCAAACACTGCTGCGTGCTACGCCGTGTCTTGCAAGGTTTAAAATCAGTGTGATGAGGACGCATGGACGCAGGCCTGAGACGAACTAAGTACCTGTGCATTCCTTACATCACAGCTTTAAGTTATTTTAAGGGGGTAAAAAAATTGTAGAAGGTCTCTTTTGCTTTTGACGCAGCTGTAGCTACCCGTATGTCTTTACAAACTCGTTAACAGAAATTGAAATTCAAACACCCGCACGTTTTGGCCGACATCTGCATTGGGGCTAATCCTTTTTTTTTTTTGCCACGCCCTTTGGCACTCTTTGAACCAATTAAAAAAAAAAAAAAAAGCATTAGCGAATGAACGAATGACTAAATCTCGAGCCAACAGCGCTGGTAAAATATAGGATTTGTCACTGAACCAGCGACATTTACCGGCTCTTTATGTATGTAGTCTTCATGTATGTCGATTCATCGCAAAAAAAATCTGAGTGCCAGTTGAGCGCACTGAACTATCTGCACGTCAGTAAGCCGGTCTCGGAGGTGTAGTGGCCGTGGGTTCGAATCCTGTCCCGGACTTCAGTGTACCTACCGTTTTTCGATATTTCTGTTTTGTGATATCCTATATGCCTTTTTTTTACAGTCGTCTTTTTTCTTGTCTTTGTGCGTTTTTTTTTTGCTACAATCCTGGCTCTGATTTATCAGCCGTATTTATGTTTACTGTATATAGTGTTATGTCCGTTTCTGCAATTTTTACGGTGTCTTTTTTAGCCCTAGGTTTTCTGTTAAATCTTAGGTCTTTGAATTAGATTATTATCTGGATTTTTTTTTATTCGTTAATTTTGTCCTTTCGTTTGTTGTATTTGCGTTAGTCAATGGGAGAACTTCAATTTTAATCCCTTCATTGTTTGGTGTGGATGAGTTGTAGAAACGAACGCCAAAAGGCGCACGCAATACCACCTGGACTATTCAGAACGTTCAATCCGTTACAGAATTACTGTACGAAACTAGTATTTTGTTGTTTGGCTTCTCTAAGAATTTTTCGAATTTTATTTTCACCAGTTATATATATATATATATATATATACACACACACACACACACACACACCTATAGGTATATTGCTGGCGGACAAGCCCCTAGTTTACAGTATTCCAGCCCACTTTGCAACGAGGGCGTATCTAGTCATTTTAAAAAAAAATACGGAGCAATTTCTATACCATATGGACATGCCTACGCTTAAAATTAATATTGAACATTTCTCCAAATCAGTGAACTTAAAATGAACTGTGTGCCATTTGAAACTATTTATTTCAGTGACACTCACTGTCGGATCAGTAATTCGCACGGATTTGGCTTTGAACTAGACTAATCTGAGCTCAGATTCCATTCCATTCCATTCCATTGATTCATGTCAGGATGAGCTCGTTGGCATAATTATAATTTACTATCGTTACACTGGTTTATGTCATATATATATAAGTATAGAGCGTGTAGCACGTGTATAGTCTTTCAGCAGTATTTCGTGCGTGTCTATTGTCCTAGTAAACAACGCAATTACTTGAAAATACTAAAACTGCGGTGGGTCATAAACGATGACGCGATGTGAACTTAAGGGTTCCGGCTACCTGGCCACACAGACGGTGCGCAGAGCTTCAGGAAAAACAACGCGATTTCAAAACTACTCAAGATATCCGAGTGGGGTATGTTTACGAAAAGCATTTAAGAGTTCACTGAGGGCCGAGAAGTACTTTTAATTTTGGATCATGTTTTTAAACTGTATTTCTAGAAGAGTTAAAATGGCTAAAAACGCATGTTTTCAGAGTAATTTTTAGGCGTAAAACAACCAGTACAAATTATTAAAAGCACTTAAGGGACTTGCATTACACCTTTATCTTCATTTATCGGCCATATAATGTTGTGGTCACCGCTAAAATTCCACAGTTATCCTGTGACGACGAGAAGACTGCGCGCCAGTCCAGAGGAGACACCGCGCTAGAAGCACCATCGAGCGTCGCGCTTATCATCCCGCCTCACTAACACACATACACCCCTGACGAGGCGGGCCCCTAAAGGCGGTGAGGGGTGCATTCCTGCACGCGTGTTCTGCAAGGTTGGCAGCGCGACCGGGCTTACCTCCGAAGCCCTACAAGGCATGACGCAGGACGCAAGAAGCGGACAGATGGTAATTGCTTTAGGAAAATCAGGTTTCGGGTGAGTTTTTGTCGCACGTCACGGTCTTTATTATTATTATTATTATTTTTTGCTTCACCCGGGAGATTGGTTGTCGTGAGGAATTGTGTAGGAGTGGGAGGGGGGGGGGGGTGACTTGGCGTTACTGACGCGAGGTCGGCCGACGCTAATGAAGACAGAGCGTCTGGAAACGCATGCGCGGACATTTTTGTGTCGCGCGGCAGCGCCTGGAGGTCGCGTCTCCCTACTTTTTGAAGTGAAAACGTGTCTGTTCGCTCGTCACAGTGAACTTTTAGTGTCTGAAAAAATACCGTCAGATTTTAATCGCTAGTAACTACGAGACAGAGGTGTAAAAGTAACGGAAAAAAGCGTACCCGTATGTATTCGTTACTATAACAATTAGTACTCGTTACTATCGTATCGTTACGTTACTCGTTACTTCTGATACCTCATGACATGCTATGTTATGTTAAGAGCAACGAATCGAGTCGTATTGCGTACGCGTACAGTATGACGTCGCGTAAATAATAATAATAAATCTAATATAAACAATTAACAATATTTGATAATTAACAGTTTTTGTTAACCAAGAAACAATTAAATCTCATTAGAGCGGCTGTATTATATTATCTCTTTTAAGATAAGAATTAAAAAACGTGAAAATACGCGATAATAAAAAATAAAAACATGCATATTTTTATTTGTAAAAAAATACTTTCTTACGTTGTTTCTGTTCCAATCTAAAATTTTTGTCTCTACACACAATACCTTTAATAAACAGTAAAAAAAACTTGGACGACGAATTTCAAAATTATACTTTACTTAATAAACAAACATTGTTCTTTGTAACGTACGTTTTTAAATTCATCGAATAAGCGCACGCATGCGTAAAACATACGAAAAATGCGAGTAACTAAATGCATTCGTGTGTAACGTGTAGTTACTCGGTACTAGATGGCGCACCCGTTGCTCAGTATCGAATACATGCGGTTTGCTACAGCTCTACTTCGAGACCATTAATTCGTCAGCAGTGGTTGAGCACACAACCGATAGATCATTTTTATGCGTTTCTGTACAGACGTGAGGTCATCGTACCAGTGCAGGCGCATGCGGTTGACTTGTTGTGAAGTAACTTCGTGTAGAGTTATAAATTGCTGTAGCGTGGAAACGCGTTCAGCTAGGACATTGATTCGCGTGGCATTGTGAAGAGCCTTTAAAGCACTACTAGGACCCAAATATTCGCGTTAATATAAGTGAACATCGAAATTAAATTTAAAATTACAAAAAATAATTAAACGTCGTCTCACATGACTCGAAAATATTCTTGGAATAATAGAGAAAGCATTCAGATGTTTTCAAGGATAATCTACGCTCTGACTTGGACTGTGCCTTCTCTGTTGTTTTTTTTCTCTCTCTTTAAAACTGGTTGTTTATTGGTAGGTAGGCAGTGTTTCTCGTCGTACAGTCACGACTCCGAGGTCACAGTGCGCTCCAGCCGCTCGGTGGTCACGAACAAGAGTCGTGTCGGGCTGCTGTGACCAACCACGACCCGCGTCACAGGCGAGCGACGAGCTGTGACCACGGCCTCCGAGGATCTGTTCAAATACTCATTCCGTCTGCGGTCTCGAGGCCTACTCCGTGCGAGTTTTCAAGACCTGTCGTCCTACGATAATTATTGTTATTAATTTAATTTCTCGTTTCCCCGCTTTTATACGTGTGAGCTAATTGCACGCTAAACTATACGTTACAGCTAGGGACCGGAAAAATTCGCGGGTTCGTTGACCTCCAGGATAGACTCCACAGTACTTAACAAACTCGGGGAAATTACACCTGTTCATTAGCTGCTGATTCGTGAGACGTCTTAACCAATTTTTCCATGATTCGGCACTTTCTTGGTTTAGGTTTTTCCATTGGCCCGAAGTTCCCCAGATAACATGTGGGCCAATCGCAGAAGCTGTACGAAGGTATACCTTTTTGGATGTCAGTCTATTGCGAAATTAAAACGCGAATTTTTCAGGTCTCTAATTACAGTTAAAAACATCCTCCCCAACATACACCCACACCCTCACCCACAACCACACGCACTGACTTTAGTGATATGCCACACGCCTTGACCCGACGTGCGATCCGCCGTGTTTCGAAGAGCAACCACGCGTGAACCACACATAACATAGAAACACACGACTTAGGAACACACACAACGCGAATCACACAACTTTGAAACGTCTTAACGTAGAAAGTCATAACTTAGAACTACCGTATCGCAACCAAGAAACTCACAACTTAAGAACTGTCATAAACTTAGAAACACGTAACTTTGAAACATGCAACGCCGAACCGCATGACTTAGAAGCATCATAACTCAGAACAGGCATAACTTAGAAGATCCTATCTTGTGTGTTTCTAAGTTGTGTGCTTGTAAGTGGTGACATACATGCATACATACGTCACCGGGGTTTCCCCCCTTTTCTTTATTAACCCGGCGCTCTTAGCCTCACGGCCCTGCCGCCCCGGGGCCCCCACGGGCGTGGATGCGGATCACGCCGCATACGCAACCAGGAAGGGCGTTAGAGCGTTGGCTATACACAGGGGCTGAGGAACCCATCCCAGCATGTGTGCCACCTCCGGCCCCCTACCCCACTCGGCTGCCCAGCAAGTTGGATGCTCCCTTAGCCCTCCGGAGTTGTCATCACTTCTGGCGCCTACCCCGGTCTCCCGCTCTCACACTGGGACTCCTCAATCACCCAGCGAACCCGCGGTCCGGTGGAGGCCTACCCAACCTCTCCCGGCTATCCAGGCCGGTAACCGGAGCTGCCTCCGTCGCTCACTGCGTCAGCATGTCTCAGAGCTAGGGAACCCTCGTGCTTGCCCCTAAAGCACACGGGGCACCACCGCCTAGTGCGAGGCCGACACCAACTGTGGTCCTGGGCCGACAAAGGAAACCTCAGAGGGGAACCTATTCCACATTAGGACCACCCCGCGCCACTATCAATTTCGGTGATGTCTGGTCCGCCATCTCGAATCGATTGGGAGAGTGGAGGACCTAGAAGTTATCATGGTCTCTCCTCCGACCTGGGGCAATAGCCCAGGTTTACAGGCCTTGGCCCCGGGTACCCCCTCGCAGCCCGATAGGCACTCCTAGAAGCAGGATAGCCTTGATGCTATCGCGGCTTCTCCACCGACCTTTGAGCTAAGCTCATCAGTTCACAGCCATTTCGGGCCCGGTCGCCACCTCACTCCGTTCCATGGGCATGAATTTCTTCAAGGTGAAATCCGACTTTGGGATGCATCACCATGGCTCGGTAGTCGAACCACCCAGAAAGGTTTCTATCGCTGTCTGCTGATGCCCGCAGATACAGCCCTTCCACCATTCCTGGTACCCAGCCAGACAATTGAGGATGCCTGAGGCATGGGGTATTCCCGGCGGAGCATTCTTCAGTTAACAGGGTTTCCGCTATGACTGGAGGTAGTCACCACTTTCACCCCCCATCAGCGGTGCCACGAGGAGGCAGGTGGTTGCCATAAGTGCAGGAGAGGCTACATGTTCGCATCCACGCACCCTCTCCGTGGGCGTGGTTGGGTCATGTCTCGGATACTAGAACTGGCAACAGTTCCGACACCTCGAAAGAGCAGTCACCTTCCCCCGAAGGGGTCAGACCCACTCCCGCCTGGAAGTGGTGACGGCAGCCCACGGCGCGCGAGGACCCGGCGACACACGGCGGCTCCGGGTGTCGGCTGGCGCGCCGGTCCACGAGGGGGCGGAGGTGAGGTGACGCACGGCCGCGCCGTCCGGGAGAAAGGCGGGCCGCGCCGGTATACCGCCTGGCGCAGGAGAAAGTGCCCGCCAGCGCCCCACGTGCGGCGCTTTGTTGCTGGCCGACCGCTGCGCACCCGGGGAAGCCTTCTTTCCACAGACGATCAGGGCCAAAACACGAAGATACCCGAAGTTCATGCTCGCTTTTTTCCCCCCCGTTCTATCTCATTGTATAAACCGGTGTGGCATTAAATTTTGCGGTCGATTAGGATAGGTTAGCTACATTATAAATACTTTAAAACATTGTGTACGGTTGGTTATAATTAGGTAAGTATAGCTACATTAAAAAATAATGTATAATCATTTTATGGTTGCTTAGCAAATAACTTTTTAATGTGTTGTTATCCAGCGCTAGGAAACCGTTTACATGATTTCACAGTATCTTTAATGTGGCTATCCTGACCAAATCAAACGTCCACAATGTTTTAAAGTATTTATAATGTAGCTAACCTAACCTAATTGACCATTAGTTTATCATGAGTTGTCCAAAATGAACAATTTACGGACACACGGCAAACGAAAAATATGGCGGCGTACAAATAAATACCGTTGCCTTGTTTACGGTCTTTCCATTTATCAACACCGCCATATTTATTTACAATGAACAAAAAAAAAAAACACCTCGAAGATGCACGATCGGGCGTTTGGCTCTCTCGTCTGTGAACAGAAGGCTTCCCCGGACCGGACCCGCGAGTCGCAGCGAGGGAACACGTGACATCCGGCCAGGCGAGACATCAGTCGGATAACAGGACGATAACGATATTAACGTTAACGTTGCCGCGTCCGTAACTCGTAAACGCGAACTGTGCTCAAGGGCCCCCGCCCACCCGGGCACACACGCGGTGCGCAGAGCTCCAGGGAAAACAACGCGATTTGATAACTACTCAAGATATCCGAGCGGTGGTCTGCTTACGAAGATCATTTAAGATTTCGCTGAGGGCCGAAAAAGTACTTTTGATTTCGGATTTTAATTTTTTAAACTGTATTTCTAGAACAGTTGAAATGGCTAAAACGCATGTATTCAGAGTAAATTTTAGGCGTAAAACAACCGATACAGATTCTTGAAAGCACTTAAGGGACTTGCGTTACATCTTTATCTTCATTTCTCCACAATATTATTTTATAGTCACGGCTCGGGTCTCACAGTTGTCCTGTGCACTGGGAGAAGACTGCGCGCCAGTCCAGAGGAGACACCGCGCTAGGAGCACCAGCGAGCGTCGCGCTTATCATCCCGCCTCGCTCACACACACACACCGCTGACGAGGCGGGCCCCTTAAGTATTTATTTTTAAGGTTTCCAGTGCATGTTATCCGCACTAGAATTGTTAATTCGTCCTACTATCCCGATAAACACACGCACCAAAAATAAATTCGAAACTCAGCCTGGCCTCTCTGGTGCCTGGACTCCATGGATTTTACACTGTTCCCCATCCCCCACCCCCAATTTTTTTCATTTCTTTATCGACGGCCGTTTCCAATCACTGCAAGACAAGAATATCTGTGCATGTCAGAGCATGTAAAGATCGCGAAAGTCACGATTGTCATGAAAAAGTCCCGAAACAAACAGTACCTAACCGTCGTGGAAGTCATGAAACTTTATAATCTCCTGCAGACTCTTTTTGCACACTAGCATTTTAGTTTTCGATGCCTTACTTCAGTTTATATTTTCACATTGCATATAAATAGTTGCAGATAGTCAGCTTGAATCGTATGGATGTGTACTTAATAAAACTGTAACACTGACTGACTGACAGACAACGCAAAGCTTAAACCGTTGGGTCTAGTAGCTTTCAATTTTGCTTAGTAGTTCTTTGTATAACATAGGTTAGCACTAACAAAAGAATTTTTCTTTAATTAATTCCTTAAGGGGGTTAAATAAAGGTTGAAAGTTTGTCTGGAAGTTGGTCATTTTTAAAGTTAGAAATATGGAAATTGGTGTTCAGGGTTCTCTTTGTAAATAAAAGCCAGTTCGATCAGCGATTTTGGTGATTAAAAAAAAAAAAAAAGAGAATCGAATACTTTCCCATTTGGCATATAGTTACCAGTGAAAAGCTTTTAGCCTTACCTATAACTTAGAGACCTGTAAAATTCGCGATTTCAAATCCCTAAAGGAAAGACTCCATGATCCTCTACGCACTCGTGCAAATTACATCTGCTGGTGATTGGTTACCGACTCGTAACACCTGTTGACCGGAATGATCGTGATTCGCTAATTCTTCTGTTAAAGATTTTTTTCATTGGCCGAGAGTCCTTCAGATAAACTGTGGCCCAAACACCGAAGCAAAATAATGTCAACAGTATTTGGACGACTCCTATCCTATCGCGAAATGGAATCCGCGAATTTTACAGGTCTTTACGTTATAACTTATAAATCGGTACATTTCACATTAAATCTGCTTGTGTTTAATTTTTACTTTCGTGTGCGTGATACAAAAAATAAAAGGATTTGTGAGAATGTTTTCATGAGAGGGTTTGTGAGACTGGTTGAGCAGGTGTTGGTGGACATGGTGCGTGTGATCGTGTGATCGTGTCTCGAGACGAGCGTCCCCCAGGGCTCAGACGACGGCACGGCCGTAAAGCCTGCTGCTTCAGTGCCCCTCGCGACACGTGACCACCTCCCCCCCGCGCGCCGACCGTCGTAAACCAAGGAGGAGTCCCTCCAGCGTTATGGCCACCAGCTCTCTCGGGCACGCCGCGACCACCGGACCAACAACTCCGTGTGCGCCTCGTGATGATCCGCGGCGCTTGCGAGCCACGCGGTGACATCTGTGACGTCAAATAGCAAGCAAACACCGGATATTTAAATGTGCGTTAAATAAACTATTTTTTTAATGTTTGTGATATATAAATATTTATATTTGAGAATTTTTTTTTTGTCGTTTCAATCTTTTAAAACTCTCTGTGATCTGTTCAATAATCATTTCAATTGAATATGGAGTAAGATTAATTTGTGTCGTCAATGTTGCAATACCTGTGTTTTTTTTTTTCCCGCAGCAAACATAAAAACCATACTGCGGTAACGGGCAGCCTTCTTTTCACAAACGAGAGAGCCAAACGGCCGATCGTGCATCTTCGGTTTTTTTTTTTTTGTTCATTGTAACTCATGATAACTAATGGTCAAATAGGTTAGGTTAACTACATTATAAATACTTTAAAACATTGTGGACGGTTGATTTGATTATGAGTTCTACATTAAAGATACGGAAAAAAATTCATGAACTTCGGGGAACTTCGGGTTTTGGCTCTCTCGTCTGTGAAAAGAAGGCTGCCCCTGCGGTATCAGTTCCTAACCTCAAATGATGTTTGCATTGTGCTTCATTGTGAATATGTTTGGCTCCTTTGTTTTAAAATTAAAAAAATTTTCTTATTGTTTAATACTTATTATAGTCAAAATGACATCGCTGACCTCTTATTCGTATCACATACCACCAACTGATACACGGGTGGTACATGACGTAGCGGCGGTGCGTTGGTTACAGTCCGAAATGTGTGTTCACGCTCGAAGATTACGGTACACGCCGTTCACAACGTCACCAAGAGTCGGGGTTTAAAGAAAATTGCTGTGTTCGTAGTCACGTAGCGCTTACCGCGAGTAGACCACTCCCCTCTCTCCACACACCCTCCATTCACACGGTGACAAGTGTTGTACTGGGGGGGGGGGGGGTGGAAGAGAGTGATCGTCGGGAAGAGAGAGAGAGAGAGAGATAGAGAGAGAGAGAGAGAGAGAGAGAGAGAGAGAGAGAGAGAGAGAGAGAGAGAGAGAGAGAGAGAGAGAGATAGAAAGACCCAACCGGCTCACCTTGGGGCCGTGTTACAAATGTCCGACATTTGTCTGGGAAGTAAAATTTAAAACAAAAAAAAGTCCGGCTGGTGAATAATCATCAACGTCTTCCAAGCAGGCCGTGTAACGAAAGCTTATCTCTGAGAATAAATTCCTCTAAAATATAAACTCAGTGTTTATTTCGACAGACTGCCAGAGTCTTAACTTTCGATAGACGTTTTTCACATATCCGAGGACCACAACTATTAGCATAACAAGTTCTTTACTTCTAGTGAGTTGCAGTAGGTCCGAGAATTTTCCTACATAGAAAACCATTTTCTGTATTTTTAAGAAAATTTCCTTTTGGAAATTAGTTGCCAAGAAATAGCTTTTAGTGCTACAAGGAAGATATTGTAACTTCGTCCAACGCATGCCTGTGGTTATTTTTGCATACATGAAACACTTGGATTATTTCGTACGAAAATTGGCGCATAAGTTCATATTTTAATTGGTGTTTCATCCGAGCGTAATTTTTTTTTTTAACCATTGAAATGATAATCAAGTATTCAACAGTTTGACTATATTTTGTTGTATCGTGCGTATTAATGTACGCAGTTAATACTGGAAAGCTACACAGGGAATGGTGTACAAATAACTTTAACTACTGGAGGTACTGGGAAAACACTTAAGCATAAATGCCCATCAGGTAAGAATCCGAACCCAGAATGACTGCGAACACTATTTTTGTAGTGATACAGTTATTACACGCTTTATTAACGCTTTATATTAGCTTCACCTGTATGTTTGTAACCGACTCCTTTGCACTCGATTTTGACCAACTTTAAACGGACAGTTTTAATCTAAACTTCGTACACTTATCGAGGACCGGTGACAATACACTAATTTAATAAGTTTATCTCATTATCCTGATTAGGATCGACAGGCTTAAATAATTTCCTTACCCAGCCTCTGTGTGAGAGCAAGTGAGACAACCGTGCAGTCGGCGCACGCATACCGCCTACCTACTTTCCAGCCCGAGCACTCGGGATATTAGTGTTATGACGTCAACCTACGGATTCACCGGTCGTGGGTTCTAATCCTGTCCACGGCTGAAAAAAAAAAAAGTATTTTTTTCGTGTGATTGTACATATTTACAAATAATTTTACACACATACACACACACACACATATATATATACACACACACACACACACACACATATATATATATATATATATATATATATATTTCTGTTCCATTTGCAAAGGAATAAAAATATGAAAGTGTAGTTGTTTCTTGGCAATGTTGGTTCTGTGCCGTGCAGTTCAGTAATATCTGTATTTTGAACGTGCAGATATCAGATCCAGTAGTAGTCATTGCAGTTGGGAGCGAGGCGTCGCAGTGGTAATGCACTGCACCCCCCATTCCAGAGGACCATGGGCCGGCCATCTTTGTTCCCTAAGGCGAGCTGCTGGCCAAGACGAAATACTTTTCCGATGTCCATAGACTGTCTTGAGTTTATCCGTCTGCTATGTCCTAGCGGTCGGTGTACTTCTGTACAGATGTGTGAACACTTACGGGCATTTTAAACATTCCTGTTCTACTAGTTTCACTATAAAAAAATGGGCGCGTGTTCTTATGTACGCGCGTTATAAATATTATTACTTACTTGGCGTGATAAAATATTAACTTTAATTTTGCATGCAAATAATTAATAAATATAATATAATAAAATGATTGTAGTGATATTATAAATACTGTTGGAAAATTATAAATTTATTAAAAAATAAATACTCAGTATTCAATATTAATATAAAAACGAGTATAAAACAAATTATTTAATTTAGTCAAATAATCAAGAGATATTTTAATAAATAATTTAAATCAATAAATGTGCTGAATGTTAATTATTGTGATTCGTTGTTTTTAATTATTTATTAAATAACAATGAAATAATTATTTATAATGCAAATAAATTATACACACGGAAACATAACCTCACTTATATTAATACACGTGAAAAATTTTACAAACGCAATTTCTATCACTAATATTTGCAATTAATAAATTGTTTTAATTATTTGGACCTGTATTCAATATCAATCACTAAAGTAAATTATTTGGAAGCACATACCTATACAATTTTTTTTGTGTGTCGCATTTATTCATACTGTGAAAATTTCGTTGCATTGTGGGTGCGCTTCGTAAAAATTTAACTCTCATATTTTTTTTTTTCATAACGCGCCTTAAAGAACTATAACTTCGAAAATAAATTGGAAACATTTTGGTCATGTCTCGTACTTATCACAAATTGTCTTAAACAGGTTAATAAAAAAAGGTGTAAAAATTTTTCTCTGCTGGTTGAAACGAAAATGTGGTTGATGTTCAGGGTTTGGTTGTTTTGAGCTCTGCCTTGTGTTCAGTGGGACTGCCTCAAGGACGTCGTAGAAGAGTCGGCCTTGGGACTTTATCTCCCACATCCTTTTTTTACGTGGTTAATGGATTTCTGTTTTTTTTTTTAATATAATTCTGTGCGTCGATTTACTAACTCCATCGAGTCACAAGTATCCTTGTTTACAGCTTAAGGCTCGGTGGTCCCTGCCAAGTTACCATTCCCCCCCCCCCCCCCCCCCCTCACCCAACCCCTTGCTGATTGGACGGTATTTGAACTCCCAGTCTAGTGAGAAAACATGACGTAATTAATGAGAACAACATCGGGAACTAGTTCCGTAATGGGCCGGCCTAGGCGGGGTGATTTAAGTGCGACGCTCGCTGGTGCTTGTAGCGCGTTATCGCCTCTAAGCGCAAGGCTGTGGACTGGCGCGCAGTCTTCTCGTCTTTCATTTGGGCAACTATATGAGATGCGAGCGGTAAGTACAACATCGTACGGAGGATGAATGAAGATAAACGGTGTAATGCGAGGTATTTGAGGGCTTTTCTAATATAAATTAACGAATGTTCCAAGTCTAAAATATTATTCCGAAGTACCCACGTCTCAACCATTTCCAATTTTTTTTAAAAATTACAGTTTTTAAACGAGGTAGGGAAACAGAGCCACTTGTCCGACAGCCTGTGCCCAAGTGTTCCTCGAAAACAGACCCCGCTCTCGGTAGCAGGGACGTAACTACAAGGGGGGGGGGGGGGGGCAGACGGGGCTTGTGCCCCGGGCGCCTCATTGGTGGGCTGGGGGGGGGGAAGGGGGGCTAAACTGTCAGAGTAATTTTTTTCTGTAGATATGTACTTGAATATCGAAATGTTAGAACACACAAAAAAAACAATGTTGGAGGGCAGGTGAACTAAATTATTTGTATTGAAAGGTCCATACTGTACATGTATAGCTCATATATTGTAAAACTGGTATTTTTAGCACACTATTCAAGTTGCGATGTACTTATTAAAAATTAAATGGCTGCAAATAAATCAATTCATTTACTATCTAAGTTGAATAAAAAATATATTGGAATAGTTAGGTAAATCAACATGTGGTGGTGATATGAAAAGTCGGAAAATGTTTTGGTTTCGTTGTTTGATAAAAAAAAAAAGTGTGTGTGGGGGGGGGGGGGGGGGGCAAGATGAGTTCTTGCCCCGGGTGGAAACTAGTCTAGTTACGTCTCTGCTCGGTAGCGGCAGCAGTTTTGAACTGTGAAGTGGCTGCCCGGGAAAACACGCGGTGTGCAGAGCTTCGTGAAACACCATTCGAGACATCCGAGCATATTCTGTTTACGAAAAGTTTTTAAGAATATGCCGAGGGCCGATACAGTGTTTTGTTCCCGGATTAAGTTTCTAAACGGTATTTTTAGAATATTTTAACAAAAAAAAGGGGGCGTTGTCTGTAAAGTCGGTTTACGGACGATAATTTTACGCGATAACGTCATAAGAAAACATTGATGAAAAATTGCATACTTTTTTTTAATTTTCAAATATTATTTACAGTTTTTTGCAAAATTTAATTTAAATAAATTTGTTTAGATATAATCACGAACAATTAGTTAAAAAAAAAACGCCTTAACCGGTTTGATATTATAAAAGATTTTCTCGTACGGTGGTTGGCCGGTTCTTGCACGCTCGGCTCAGGCGGAACGTGACAAATAATCATGCTTTTTCGTGCGTGCAGCCGGCGTTCATCGATTTATAAGACGTTATCACGTCAAAGAAGCTAAAAAAAAAGGCATGTTTTTAAATATTTTTTTTGGCATGAAACGATTAGTACCTACCAACAGGTTTTGAGGATCTCTCCTCCATTTTTGGTAACCCAGCCTTCATATCCTATAAGGATGTCCAGGCTGGGGCCCCCACGGGCATGGATGCGGATACGCCGCATACGCAACCAGGAGGGCGTTAGAGCCGTTAGCTATACACAGAGGCTGAGGCTACCAGTACCTACATGTACTACATAGGTTCACACCTCTTTTAAACATCAGAACTCCCCCAGGCGACTAATCCCGTTTGGGCATTGCCCTGGTCAGGAAAATGATGGATCTTTCACATGCCAGATACTGTTACCAGTGCCCGACATGGGTTCCGAGAACCGGGAATATAGATTCGCCATTTCCAATCGCGGCGTGTTACTGACGAGCGCACGGCTGGGTCGAGAGGTTGAGGAGACCCATCCCAACTTCAGGCCCCACCGAATCAACCCCCAGCTCCGCCGTTCACCCCCAGACCTCCTACAGAGCCGGCCCCCTCTGTGGGATCTGAGCAGCACCGTCACGGAACCATACCTCTCACATCCCTGGGACCCCTACAGTTTGTTGGATGCAGTTAGGCGTCATGCCTGCATCTTCATTTCTCCGCCGTGTAGCGTTGCGGTCACCTTCGTTGTTGTCCCACGCCCAGGGGCGTAGCAACCGTTGGGGGGGGGGGGGGGGCGACAGGGGGGACGTGTCCCCCTGAACTTTTTGGGTGGAGGGGACTGTCCCCCCCCCCCCCCAACTTTCTAGACCGTGATATTTTTATTTTATAATATTATTCTGCCCAACTTTATTTGTAATTTATTCACTATCAAATTTTATCTTAAGGAAACAATAATAATTTTAACGTCGATGTATCCAGTGGTTAGATACAAAAACTGCTTTAAAAAAAAGCGCTATTTTGCACTTTTGAAATCGAAATTTTTTCCGGTGGAGGACCCCCGGACCCCCAACGTCTTAGTAAGAGGGGAATGGGTTTACATGACATCCCCCCCCCCACCCCAACTGTATGAACACAGCTACGCCAATGCCCACGCCACAGCCAGAGGGAGGCCGGGAAGCGGCCGTCTGTCCGCGCGTGTCGTGACAGGCCCGTCCGGGTCGCGCGCTTGTTCCCACCACAGGGAGACGCTTTCTCCCGGGCCCCGACAGGAGGTCACCAGCCGGCGACCTCTGTGACACTGCCGGCGTCTGCCCCGTCTCGCGGCACCGGCCTGGCCTGGCCTTCCCAACTGCTTCACGTCGACTTGATGTAAGTTTTTGGACATACGCCATTGCTAAGAACTTTTTCTGTTGAAGAAAAACTAATAAATAAAATAAATAAAAATACACAAGAAAGACAAAAAAAACACACAAAATTAAGCAAACAATTGCTGTTGTCAACAAGAATATAAACACCACAAAATATTCCGAAACAGAAATATGGTCAACAAACAAAGAAAAAACAAAGAAAAAAGTACTAAGTGAACAAAAAAACACACAAATGATGACAACACAAAAATATTGAAACCAAAATAATTCAGCACAACAGTTGAAACGAGACAAAAACTCGACAAAACGAAAAGACAAAAAAATACAATAGTTTTACCAAAACAGAAACAAGCGACGTTTCGACGTTTTCACGTCGGCCGACGGACAAGATAGGTACGTTTCCTGGAAGAAAGTATCTGTGCGGAATATTTTCTGCGCTTTAGTAAAAAAAAAAATTATTACGAGAGTGAATTTTTTTTTGACGTGATAAACGTCTTACAAATCGATGAACGCCGGCTGCACGCACGAAAAATTGTTACGTTCCTCCCGAGCCGAGCGTGCAAGAACTGGGTTAAGGCGGGCTTTTTTTTTAACTAATCGTTCGTATTATATTTAAACAAAATATTTAAATTAAATTTGTAAATACTGTAATTAATATTTGAAAATTTAAAAAAAAGTATGCAAATTTTCACCAATGTTTTCTTATGACGTTATCACGTAAAACATCGTCCGTAAACCGACTTTACAGACAACCCACTTTTTTTTCGTAGTATGGCAGTTCATTTGTAGTTCTACACTTTACCTATTAAATCAAATTAAATTTAGAATGACTTAAGCACAAGTCTTTTCAAAATACGGAAAATTGAAAACAAAACGCACCTTACGCAGTTTGGTATGCAATGTATAAATATGTTTTCTACAGATTACGAATGTGTGCGACGCCGCGACGTCATACTGTACGCGTACGCAATACGACTCGATTCGTTGCTCTAAGATAGCATGTTATGAGGTATCAGAAGTAACGAGTAACGTAACGATACGATAGTAACGAGTACTAATTGTTATAGTAACTAATACATTCGGGTACGCTTTTTTCTCTCGTTACTTTTACACCTCTAGGGGGAACGAAAGTTTGTGTAGCAGAGGGGAAGAAAGAATTAGTTACTCCAGACACGCGACAACTAGAATGCTAACGGTATCGGAAGTGAATCTCCACTCTTCAATAATTCACTTGAGCTATGAAACCACAAAAAATTCAAATAATTCGCGTGAAAGATAAAATCAAAACAATAAATTACACAATTGGTGTTCACAACGGGGGGGTTCACAACTGTAACAAACGTGGCGACGAAGAGCCTGCTATTAGTCTTGGGCTGGAATCCACAATAGCAGGACGGTAGTGACGCGAACATTTCCAGCCAATCGCGTTCAACACATCTTATGACGTCAGCGCGAACAAAATGGCGATCAAAAATATTTTCTGTTTCCATCGCGTTGCTGACGCAGCGTTACTGAAATGCGTGTGGGGTTTTTTTTTTTTTTCGAAAGATGTTTGAACTGGGGCAGTGGTAATATAATTATATTATTATGCTTGTATTTTTAAGGTTTCGTGTACTAAATTGATTTGTGAAATTTCTGAAACGCTATTACGCACGGTGATTTTTTTACAATTCACCGGGCTGTGGTGGGCACAGATACCTTAGTCGTCGCTAAATTAAAATCCCGCATGGGAAGAAAGTGGCTTTCCGTGAGAAAGAGAGCAAGACATGAGTCTGTGGTGGATAATAATTCATATTTATTGGTAAGCTTGTTTGTTAATCTGGGGCCTGTTTTGTTAACTCGACCACCTAGTATACGTTTTTAAATGGAATTCCTTCCAAATTGTAGTACCTGTTAAATATGTTTTTTTTTTTTTCTTTTCGTCTCGTACCCACGATGGAATAAATCAGCGTAACATTCTAACTCACTGGCTCAAGTTCAAGTGAAATTCCAGTTATTATTTTTATGCGTGATTTATACCGCGCCGATCTCCGTTGTCGTCTGCGACGTTTACCAGCTATTAAAAAGTCGTCGGATGCCCTTATACGTCCTGTGTCTGAAACTAGTCGCTATTGGTCCCGCGTATAAGAACGATTTTTTTTAGAGTTTTACGACCATCAGAAAACGTGTGCTCAGCGGAGTGTAATGCTGATGACGCGGACTGGAAACAAATTGGCCGCTGGCCTCGGGACTACTTCCTGTCGTGCGACTCCGCCGCTTCGACAGTCACGTGGTCTGCAGGGGGCGGGGCTGCAACAATGGAGGCCCCTCCCCCTTTTCCCCCACACCAGGGAGCCGCGGGAACCTCGGCAGCGCACGTCGGTTGACCTCCTACCTCCCGAGCTATTACAGAATTTTCCCGGAATAATTCCCAAAAAAAAAAAAAAATTCAACATCGAAAACAAGCACATTTTATGGTTAGGGACCGCAAAAATTCGCGGGTTCAATGACCTGCAGGATGAACTCCCATAGTTCTACGTACACTCGGTCAAATGTCACCCACTCATTGGCTGCTGTCGTGTGAGACGTCCCAGCGTAGCAGCCTGTGATTCGATAAAGCTTTGGTTGGGTGTTTCTCACTGGCCCAGTGTCATCCAGGTGAGTTGTGAGCCAATAGCAGAGGCAGCACTGAGATATAACTATTTGTATTTTAGCCTATCGCGAAATGAATTCGCGAATTTTTCCGGTCTCTAGTTATGTTATTCAACAGTAGAAAGAAATTATTTGTGAGAGTTTGACAGCAGTAGTGCCGAACGCCTCCAGACGAACTGTGAGCCCGTCGCAGAAGCAGCACAAAGTGATACGTGTGTTTAGACCACGTGGTCCGATGACTAGCGGGTTCCGGCTGGTGGGGGTTCAATTCCTAGGGACTGGAAAAATTCTCGGTTTCAAGGACCACTAGGATAGACTCCACGATTCTCTATGTACTCGGGCAACTATCACCTGGTCATTGGCTACCGACTATCGGGACACCTGTTTACTGCGATTCTTATGATTCGATACTTCTTTTGTTGAGTGTTTGCCATTGGCTCAGAGTAGAGACCTGAAAAATTCGCGGGTTCATTTCGTGTTGTGCTAAAATTTAAATAATTATACCTTAGTGCTGCTTCTGCCATTGGTTCACTGTTAATCTGGAGGACTGAGGGCCAATTAGAGACCCTCACTCATAGAAGTGTCGAATCACAGGCCACCCAGTCGAGACGACTCACAAGTCAGCAGCCAATGAACAGTTGGCATTTGCCCGAGTGTGTAGAGGATATTGGAGTCTATCCTAGAGGTCATCGAACCCGCGAATTTTTCCGGTCTCTAGCTCAGAGTCCTTCAGGTAAATTGCGGTCCAATCACTGATGCAGCATTAAGCTATACGAGTTTGGATTCCAGCCTGTCTGGATAGGAATCCGCGATTTTTTTTTCCAGCCCAGAGCTCGCGACGTCTGGTGATGTGTGGAACGACCCACCCGCGCGTTTGTCCTGTCGCTGTTCGCCGGGGTCCAGAACCCGGGGGATCCCGGTCCCCAAAGTAGCGGCAATTCCCCGGTACTTTCGATACAGTAAACGAGCCTGGGATATTTAAATTTGATTCCCGGTTCTTCCGGTACTTTCGGCGCGTGACATCGACATCATAACGTTTCGTTCTTTATGGCTCGCTAAGGTTACTTTAATTCGCTTCTCTCCTCTGACGAGGCAAGTCAGTGGCGGTCGGTGTCCGCCCTGCAGCGTGTGTGTGTGTGGGTGTGCGCCGGCAGTCTTAACTAACTATACTGTACCTTTTAAGTTTGTTACGAAAATAACTGTTATTTTAAGTTATTAACTCTGTGATTTTGCATGCGTTAAAACGATTATTTCTTTAAATGTATTTTTTTAATTGTGCAAAGTTAGTAGATCCTTTTTTTGCAGTATATAAAAAATTGTAACACAAAAGTTTATTTTTTTACTTTTGGTCACTAAAACTTGTTTAATCGTTCAAAACTATTACTACTCACTGACTGCGGCATATTGCTACTTCGTTCAAGACTTGCTGCACGACCAATCGAAACAAAGACTTGCCTAGTACCGAAAGTACAGGTTTCCGTTGAAGACTGGTACGGAAACCGCCGGTTCTGAGACTAGTCGCGGTTCCAAGCACTTGAGACCGTGTATGGTCACGAGACGTTAATTTAAGATTCTACACACAAACATTTAAGGAATTGAAGAAGCTTACCTTTCATGTTAGCGGGCAGGAATAAACTAACATCTTGTGACATCACGACTCATAGATAGGCTACGGCTGTGTGCGGCAAAGACAGTGCACTTTAACACAGAAACCATAGACAAAAGTGGAGACTTCATTCCGACACAACAACAAATTCAGTGTTACCAACTCCGGATTTAGCAAGAAGAAGAATAAATCCCGGAAATCGGTTAATATATCGATTATGTGAACTGGTGTGAAGATCCTTCTAGAACATTCAAAAATCATCTTTATTAAACCAGAGAATTGGAGGGGCAATAGGAGGAGGGGGGGAGAGAAAATGGGTATATAAGCTTGGGGTTTTGACCAGTTAGGCATGGAGCAGCAGGACCATCACCACCAACATCATGAGTAGAGCCACGGAATTTTCGCGCATTCATTTAGTCCCAAGCTAGAATGCAAACCTCCACACTGTCGCACTGTGTTCATGATTGGCCCGCAGTTGTTTGGACACGCCCCTCTACGACCGTGAGCCAACGATGCCCAGCTAGGAGAGAAGTAAGCGAATCAGGTAGTGCCAAATAACAAGGATAACAATGTTCTCGCTAAGAAATCAACCAATGGGAAAGTAAACATGGGTCGAGCACACCTATAACTTTGAATTCTATCCTGAGGCCAGAGGAACCCGCGAAATTTCCGGGACTCTAATCATGAGGTATTAGAGAGAGAGAGATCGACAGCAGGGAAGGTGTTTTGGAGAGCTAAGTATGAGTGTAGCGTGCAAGCCTTGTGGGCCATGGTGGAGGAGGGGCGGTATTGGGGGGGGGGGGGGGAGACCCGGGTCGTGGGTCGGGGGCCGATAGCCGCGACCCCCGGGTTGTAATCGCGCGACCCGGCGCCGCGCCCCGCCACAGCCAGCGGCAGACTCGAGCAGTTCACATGTCCCTAGGCGCGAGACACGGCGCTGCTGCGGTCAGCCGGTCCTTCCGGGAGCCCGTAGTGCACTCTAAAAAATTTTTTTGTACTTTCACAAGGAAAATTCTTGGAAACCCTGTTGCCAAGGATATTTCTTGCAAAACTACAAGGCAGAGCCTTGCAAAATCGCACATGGTACAAAGCTCTGCCTTGAAGTTTTACAAGTAATATCCTTGGCAACAGGGTTTCCAAGGATTTTCCTTGTAAAATATACAAAAAAATGTCTTTCGGTGTGACATCAGTAGGGACTGGAAAAATTCGCGGTTCCAATGACCACTAGGATAGACTCCACGATTCTCTATGTACTCGGGCAACTATCGCCTGGTCAATTGGCTACCGACTCGGGACACCTGTTTACTGCGATTCTTATGATTCGATACTTCTTTTGTTGAGTGTTTGCCATTGGCTCAGAGTCCTTCAGGTAAATTGCGGTCAAATCAACTGACGCAGCATTAAGCTAAACGAGTTTGGATTCCAGCCTGTTTCGAAACGAATCCGCGAATTTTTCCGGTCTCTAGACATCAGTAGTATTGTTTGTTGGACGTTTACCATCTAGTCGCTTGCATGATATCCGAATATCATATCAGGACAATACGGGAAACTCCAGTGAAGAAAGGCGAAGACACTTTACTGCATTGCCTTCAAGCTATTTGACTCTCCACGCCGCTAGATTCCACTACTGTTCGCCGGTTTTTACGTACTTAAAATTAAAAAAACGTAGGTACACTCCACGCAGTCCAGGTTCGCTGCAATCACTTGTCTCACGTATTTCTTAACAGTTTCCTATATTGTCCCTTTTACGGTATCTGTTACAATAAAAAAAAATAGCAGGTTTAATTCAGTCCATGTTTAAAATATTTAACCGAGGAGGAAAATTTTAAGCTTATTGAAATTGTAAATAATTATGTTTGGCAATGATCGAGTAAACAAGTCCTCAGGCGTTTATTATCATTGTAGTGCTTAATAATGATTGTTATCTACCGCCTCGTCGGAGATTGGAAAAAGTGTTGACAATACATCGGATACATTCTACCGCAACGCGCTTTCGGTTACGCAACGTGATTGGCAGAGCCACAGATGGCAGTGCAGTCGGCGAGTGCATGCGGGCTGCGGGCTCGGAGAGGCGGCGCTGGGGTCCCGGTGTTGGAGTCCCGTGGTCGTGTCCGGGTCTCCGGGGGACTTCGCCAGGGCGCGCCACTTGCGGGCGAGGTGCGGCCGCTGACACCCGGGCGGTTCACAAGTGCCAGCCAGCATCAGTAATCACTAGAGACTGGAAAAATTCGCGCTTTCGATTACCTCTAGGATAGACTCCACAACCCTCTACATACTCAGGCAAATTCCACTTGCTCGTTGGCTATTGACTCGTGACACTTGTCAACTGGGACGCTTGCGATTCGATACTTTTTTGGTTGAAGGTTTCCCATTGGCTAAAAGTCCTTCAGATAAACTGTAAGACAATCACAGAAGCAATATAAATGTACAGTTGTTTGCATTCTAGCATGTCGTGAAATGAATCCGCGAATTTTTCCAGTCTCTGGCAATCACTAGAGACCTTTAAAATTCGCGGATTCATTTCGCGATAGGATGGAGTCCAAATACTTTTGACATTATTTTGCTTCAGTGATTGGGCCACAGTTTATCTGAAGGACTCTGGGCCAATGAAAAATCTTTAACAGAAGAATTAGCGAATCACGATCATTCCAGTCAACAGGTGTTACGAGTCGGTAACCAATCAGCAGATGTAATTTGCACGAGTGCGTTAGAGGATCATGGAGTCTATCCTTTAGAGATTTGAAAACGCGAATTTTACAGGTCTCTAGCAATCACGTTTCAAACACACGTCATTTAAATAAAGAAAGTAATTTTACAAACATTCATATTTCATAATTTATAAAATGCTTTGTAAACTTGCCGATGGTACAGAGATGTGCCTTGCAATTTTACAAGTGATGTCGTTGGCAACTGAGTTTCCACGGACTATCCTTGTAGAAGTACAAAGTTAATTACAGTGCTGAGTGGCTCGGCCGGATAAGACGACGACTTCTCCCGCCAGACGGCCGCCGATCACAATGGAGAAACCGCTGGTTGTGGGTATACCTCGTTGCAGTCTAATAGGTGTTACAGATCGCCGGAAAATAGCCTGTCCCTGTAGATGACTACCCACACCAGCGGGAACCAGTCAACATTTCGCCATCTCTGAACGTGAAGTCTATCCTGGTGATCAAACACATCGCGAAATTGTGTAGGGCCACTTGAAATAATTTTTAACGTATTCATAGAGTCCGGAAAAATTCGCAGGTTCAATGACCTTCAGAATAGACTCCAATATCCTCTACACACTCGAGCAAATGCCAACTGTTCATTGGCTGCTGACTTGTGAGTCGTCTCGATTGTGTGGACATGTGATTCGACACTTCTATGAGTGATGGATAGAGACATGCAAAATTCGCGGATTCATTTAGCGATAGGCTAGCATCAAAACAACTATACCTTCGTACCGCTTCTGCGATTGGCCCACATTTTATCCGGGGAACTGTGAGCCAATGGGAAACACTAAACCAAGAAAGTGCCGAATTACGGACAGCCTAGTTGAGACGTCTCACGCGTCAGTAGCCAATGAACAGGTGTCAGATCCGCGAGTATTTAAAGGACTGTGGAGTCTATCCTAGAGGTCAATGAATCCGCGAATTTTGCAGGTCTCTAGTGATGGATCTCTAATTGGCCATCAGTCCTCCATATTAACAGTGTACCAATGACAGAAGCAGCACTAAGGTATAATTATCTGAATTTAAGCATAGCACGAAATGAATACGCGAATTTTTCAGGTCTCTACGTATTTAGATAATAAATAACATTGCTACCATCGCAGTCACGTACTCGGCTTCTATTTGGTCGCACGGAGCAACGTAAACGGAAATTGCTCAGCGTTGCCGAGCTAGTCCGTACGGGTCAATATCCTGCGCGCTGTTTGCAGGAGATATGTTCCGCGAGATTTTCCGTCTCCGCTTGTGCTATCCCGTCCGCGTCATTTCGGAACGGGCCTTCCGCGCACCGCTGCACCGACTCGCCGACTTCCCTGGCAGGAGACCGGTGCTGAAGGACTCTCGCCAGAAGCTGCGCGGCCCAATAAAAGTGTTCGCCCCGGCGGAGCGGCGCGTGTGTTGCGTGCTACCTGCGGGAACCAGCTGTGACCTTGGGACCCCCGTCGGCCCGTGTGTCTGTTCCCAGCGGCCAGCTCCTTGCCTCAACAGATACTCTCCAAACACAACACTGTCCCGTATTATCATAGTTTGCAACAAATCATGCACCAACCTAGTTGTTTTTGCAAATGTACAGTGTGTGCACCTTTAGTTATACCTATAGAGACAGGAAAAATTCACGAATTCATTTCGCGACAGGCTAAAATACAAATAGTTATACCTCAGTGCTGCCTCTGATATTGGCTCACAACTCACCTGGATGACGCTGGGCCAATGAGAAACACCCGACCAAAGCTTTATCGAATCACAGGCTGCTACTCTGGGACGTCTCACACGACAGCAGCCAATGAGTGCGGGTGACATTTGACCGAGTGTACGTATAACTATGGAGTTCATCCTGCAGGTCATTGAACCCGCGAATTTTTCAGGTATGTAGTTACACGGCGCACATCCAACATGACTTCCAATTCTTCCCACACTTTGGTTAACATTTCCGGAGTAATGGAAGCAATGGCCTCTTCAAATCTGTGTCTCAACTCTGGCTAACCATTGGGTAGCGGCGGAACGTTAGACAGGATCTTTTGTAAAGTCCCGAAGGAAAAAAAAATATTGCTTTATGTCGGGTGAACGTGGAGACCAGCGGAAAATAGCTCTGTCGTCTCGACCATTACGACCGATCCAACGGCCTAGGACTTCGACGTTCCAAGAAATTTCAATGGGAAGGAGCTCCATCCTGTTGCCAAATAAACCGCCATGTTGCGTAGGTGGCGCTGCAAGCGAGAAAACATGAAAACAGTAGTCGCGCACACTCTTATCTAAAACTGTTTGAGTTGCTCTTTCATTGTGTCCTTGAACCGAAAGTCTACAACTCTTACAGTTGATAAATATATATTATAATTTATAACTGTGGCGTTCTTTTACGGACATGCTGTATTATCTAGTGACCGCAAAAAGTCACGCAAGCATTCATTATTACGATCGCTCTGGTGACTTTTTTTTAACTCGAAAATAACGCTTAGTAAATATCGGACGAGAAACTTTTTTGACCTAGCAACGGATCTGTATGAATAAATTAACATAAATATCAACTTGATTAGGTGGTAACATTTGCGACGAGAAACTGACATAATAACCAGCTGCGCTTGTCAGAGTGCGCATTAAGGCCCCCGCCTACCCGGGCACACATAAGCATGTGCACATGTATAATTTTATTTTGAATTGAACCTGAAGTTATGATTTTCAACACTAATACTTTGATTTTTTTTTTTTTTTTTTTTTTTTTAACGACTTGTAGGTTGTCAGGCTGCCGATAGATACCGCACGGTTCTCTGACGTCCAAAGGAAATCTGGACGTTGGTCGCGACTGACGTGTGCAACTGACAGCCTCGCGCGCAGAGCGGCGAGTGACCTTGACTCGCCGGCGGGGCGGCTCAAGGTCACTCGGACCTCGCCGATAGCATTGAATATATATAATGTATAGAAGTCGCGAGCCCAGGTTAAATTTTCTGTCCGGTTTCTTAGAAGAATTGTTGTAGTTCCAAGCTCCGCCGCTGCGATCGCTTTCATCGCTGTGTATCGGCCGTATACGCCCCTGGCGGTATTTGGCAGAACTAGGTTAACCAGCCCAGTCGTGGCATCATTCTTCACCCCCCCCCCCCCCCCCCTCGAAAATCCCAGACCAGCGATTCAAATTACCCGGCAGGTCTTATCAGCATCGTTAGGCGACCTTGAAGAGGAGCTTCCCTTACCGTCGTTTGAGAATGATGAAATCCCAAAAGAAGCTAGCCACGGAAATCACTGAATGATGGGATTCTGTACCCGAGTGAAGTGATAATTAGCTATTAAAACTTTGTATTGGGCCAATAGTCAGTGTTACGTTCAAAATATGGTTTTATTTTAAAAGTAAAATACTTATTTAAACTATATTTCGCGTTTGTACAAATTTACTTTTAGATATTGGCAAGGAAAATCAACATACCTTAAAACAACCTTCTCTTATTCAAAGTTATCTATTAAGTAGTAAAAGGGGTAGATATTATTTTTAAAAATAAAAAAAAATGTAACCCACTAAATCAGTATTGGCAAGATATATATAAATTCAATATTAAAATACGCACATTATTTTTTTTTGTGATTAACTTTTTTCGGTAATAAAAATTCAGGATGATTTTGGTTTAATTGGTTTACGTATATTGCTATATTTTCTAAATCACATAGAAAAGGGAAAACAGTGCATCAGTGAAAATTCAAAAATTTAGTTTAAGTAATACTAGCCATAAAGTTCAATATGCGAGATAAGAAATTTGGTAACTGCTCTACATTTCAAATAAAAATGCATTGGTTTCATGAATACTGAAATGTATGCGTAATAAGGCATATTATGTTATTATACTAAGCATGACTATAACTAAAAAAATTACAGTAATTTAAAACGATGGCAGTCTTAACATACAATAAGTGCGCGAGTCTTAGTTTATTTTTTAATTGGCTTCTTTGTCAGATGGAAAAGAGTTAAGATTTCATCAAGGAAAAATATATTCTCAAAGTCACTAAACCGGGAGATAGAAAATAAGGTAGGTACTTAATTTTAAATAAAAGTTAAAATAGACTTACGTTAAACCAATTAAAAATAAGTCGTAAAAATATTTTTATTTATTAAATATGTTCTATACTTGACAGTTCTTTGTGTATAATTCTTCAAAAATCTTTGAAATTTAATACATATTTTCTTAAAATGGTAGAATATCAGCAATACCTGGAAATTACGTGAGCAAAGCCACGGGTTATTAGATACACTTTTATTATAAAATAAAAACAATTATGCATTTGTAGTTCACGAATGTGATATTTTGTTTATTGCTTCACAACATTCATTTGCCAGTCTCAAATTTCATCGTACCACTTGTCAGAAATGTCACCAAAAATGAAAGATAGTTTTTTTTTACGAATTTCAATTACGAGGAAACCTTTCGCAAGACTTTTTTCTTCGCAGTAGTCACTGGGACACCATTAATTTAAATCCACTAAGATAATAAAATTGTATGTATAATGATTTGTTTTTGTATATTTATATAACTTTCCAACCAATTTTTAATGATTTTCATGTGAATAAAAACTTGTAAAGCAATTTAATTAACTGTGTCATAATACTTCTGATTAGATGGAAATACAAACTTTTCATCAGTAATATACGATGATAAAAATATTTATTATTGCAAAATAATATTCACTGTTCAAATGCAAATTTAAATAGATTATTCGTACATGTTTCCTGCTAATTAATGGTTTAAAATAATATTTTTTTAGTATAAAATCATTTTTCTCTTTTGTTAAAATGGGTTGCTAAAATGAGGAATTATATGTCACTTACTAAGTCCGTGCACAGATTTACACAAAACAGCAATGTAAATAATCTTTTTTGGTAGTTTCTAATTTTGTGCCCTGGATAACATGAATTTGGTTTAATTCATACCAAAGTGAATTTTTTGAACAACTTAAATTGATGTCATAAATAAATATTTATTTTATATTAAAAATCCACAGTTTTTAAAATATAATATTTATCACGCCAGATGGAATAATAAACAAAAAATAGCTCTTATATGTTGTCTGTGTTTAAAGAATTGTATTATATTTCATGGAAATAATATTAACCTTTCGGTTATTAAAAGACAATATATTTGTATTCAAAATACTTGCGCATCGTTTTTACGAGCATAAAGGCCGGGATACATTCGCAATAGCACGCAAACAGCACACAGATAGCACACACGCACAGAGATAGCACAGAGCTTGATGCTACATTCACGCACAACACAACACAAAATAATACCGGAAGCATTCAAAAAAGTTTTTTAAACGTAAAACTCCCGTTCACAATTTTGGTCACTGAAGTTGGCATACATGACGTTTGTTTAGATTCGTGTGTTGTTATTGTGGTACGGTTTTCGTTAAACCCAGAAATATTTTAAATATTTCAAAGTTTACGTACAAAACACAATGCGCATTCAAAAATATATATCACTGTTTATTTCAAATCCGGCTTCTTTAACACATTCAGACACAGACTTCCAAGCATTTAATTTAGCTTCTTCATTTTTGTATCCTGCGGATCCCCTGTCATACAAAATATTTTTACTTTCTATTACAGCTATCAAAAAGCTATCAAATGTGCCTTCCATTTTTATGTTATCGCGTGTTTGAAAACTATAACAAACTACTCAAGTCAAGAGCACCAATACTTTCGTGACAATTGTTCTTTTATAAGCCCACTAGAGTAGTACTTAAACTGTTTGCTGATTGGCTACCACCATGGTCGCGCACAGAAAATAACCTAAACGTTAAAAGTTAATGAACTTTCTGTGCGCCGATCCTGTGTTATTTTTCTGTGCGCGTGCTATTTGCCAATGTGGCAGCTCATATCTAATAGTGTATGTTGAACTTCTGTGCGTCTGTGCTATTTGCGTGCTATTGCGAATGTAGCCCGGGCTTAACTTGTGTATCTAACCTCAAAGCAAGGAATATAAAGAGTGGGAACTCAATGCTATAACAAACACTCTTATTTTCTTTGGAGATCCGGGAAATGTGCGTTATTTATAAGCAACTTAACATAGTAAATCGTTAACTTTTCAGATCTATGTTGGCAAAAGTGATTTTTTTTTGTGGTCATTCGCTACTGGGAATATTCACCATATAACGTTTAAGATTATTTATTTTGAGTTACGAAACAACCAAAACATTATGTAAAAATGCTTCATCTTATGTTAAAAAAAATTATAAACTGCATAGCCACAAAGTATGACATCATACCATTAGTTTCAGTTACTAAAAACAACACGTGCACGCGTTTGAACAGTCATCGCAGCCATAGTTGTTTCATAGCTACCAAAATCATTTAACGTTGTCAAGAATTATTCCAAATTATGTTTTGCCATTTTACTCAATGCGCCACTCCGTTAACACAACATTTTATAAATTCTGAACTACGAATGTCAGTGGGAATGTACACTATACTGTACATTCCAATCTGATACGCTTTAAGAAATTTCTGTAGTTTTCTTATTATTAAAACTTAATTTTTTATGTTGGCATCTTTTAACCGCACTGTTTTTTTTTCTTTTTTTTTTCGGTGGCCCGTACTCCTCCAATTCAGTTGCGCCCGCCGGTATCTAAGCGCTCGGATTTCAACAAAAGGCACAGCCTCTCGATAGAGTGAAACAGAGAATTACGCGCACGACCTTGAAAAAAGCGACGCTACAGCGCTCTGGCGTGGAAGCTGGTAACTACGAGTACCCTCTTGTGGAAAGAAGAGCTGTCTAGCGGCGGAGCTAACAACTACCTCAGTTTTGGATCCGAAAATTGGAATAATAAATCCTATCCCCTCGCGACTTCTATAAGTTATATATATTCAATGCCGATAGCGACTTCAACTGGAAAAATACTCGATTCCTGCGCGGCGGCGTGTTCGATCCGGATTCGCGATCTCGGCGTGTACGTCAGTCTCGCAGTTTCACGTCTGGCCCACCGTTCTCTGGGGCGCTGGTGGTCGTGGTTTAGCGTCACATCGATATTAGGTTGTTTTTTTCTTTTTTGACGTGATAACGTCTTATAAATCGATGAACGCCGGCTCACGCAAGAAAAATTAACACGTTCCGCCTGAGCCGAGCGGGCAAAGAACCGGCCAACCACCCTGCGAGCAAATCTTCTATTATATGAAACAGGTTAAGGCGGGCTTTTTTAACTAATTGTTCGTGATTATATTTAAACCGATTATTTAAATCAAATTTGCAAAGACTGTAAATAATATTTGAAAATTAAAAAGTATGCAATTTTTTATCAATGTTTTCTTATGATGTTATCAAGTAAATTTATCGTCCGTAAACCGACTTTACAGACAACCCCCTTTTTTTTCTTTAATAGCCTGGACTACAATCTCATGAATGCCATTTCTTTAATAGCCTGGACTACAATCTCCTGAATGCCATTCAGTCAACTGTAATTTTCTCGAAAAGTGGAATCAAAACCCGAGAAAATTAACTTGCAAACATGAATTTAATCGAATGACATGCGCCACGCAGAAACTATTTTCCAGCCATAAAAGTAAGACAAAGTCGCAGTAGATGAATCACCATATCTACACATTGTTAGTCCCACAGTTATTTGTGGATTCATTTTACTCCAGGTCAGAATCAACTTGCCTATATAGACTTTAAGCCATTTTAGAATAATTATTGATAGGGCCATGGGTTTTTTCGTGAAAAGATTTTGGGTCTAAAACACTGTAGCATCGCATGTGTTTCGTGATTGGTCGAGTTCCTTTCAGGTACGTGCATACTGCCAGCGCACCAATCACGGTAAATCAGCGCTGAAGCAAACGCGTCTTGAGTGGCTCAGTAAAATAAGGCGATGGCTTGTCTTGCAGACGGCCGCCAATTACAAGGAATAAACCGCTGGTGCAGTCTATAATAGACGTACAGATTTTTTTTTTTTCGAAAAAATTCCTTCACTTACTATTGATCGTTAACAAGGACACGTCCTTTGGCTTACCACTTCTTTTCCTTGTTAATAACTGGTTTAGAGTCTTGGATAACTACTCATTCTTGTTTATAACTGACTAGAGGTTTTCAAGGGCGTGTCAAGAAAAGGGGCAGGCATTTTTTTCGCAAAAAAAAATCTAAACCCTCATTAAACTGCAATATTGTTTGCTCACGCCAGCTGTTTCTTCCTTCTAATTGCTAGAGACCGGAAAAATTCTGGATTTCATTTCGCGATAGGCTAAAATACAAATAGTTATACCTCAGTGATGCCTCTGCTATTGGCTCACAACTCACCTGGATGACGCTGGGCCAGTGAGAAACACCCGACCAAAGCTTTATCGAATCACAGGCTGCTACGCTGGGACGTCTCACACGACAGCAGCCAATGAGTGGGTGACATTTGACCGAGTGTACGTAGAACTATGGAGTTCATCCTGCAGGTCATTGAACCCGCGAATTTTTCAGGTCTGTAGTAATTGCGTTTGTTTTCGCACGGGACGGCTGTGATTGGTGTGCGGGCAGTAGACATGTACGTGTAAGAATCTCGACCGTCACGAAAACACAGACGATGTTAACAGTGTTTTAATTCACGGATAGTCTCGAAATCCTATCGCGAAAAATTCGTGCCCCCCCTAGTCAAGAGCACTTTATGTACAATCATTAAGGGACCGGAAAAATTCGCGGGTTCATTGACCTCTAGGATAGACTCCACAGTACTTAACAAACTCGGAGAAATGACACCTGTTCATTGGCTGCTGATTCGTGAGACATCTTAACCAATTTTTCCACTTTTTTGGTTTAGGTTTTTCCATTGGCCCGAAGTTCCCCAGATAAAATGTGGGCCAATCGCAGAAGCTGTACGAAGGTATATTTTTTGGATGTCAGTCTATTGCGAAATGAACACGCGAATTTTTCAGGTCTCCAACAATCATCAACATGAAGAAGATATAGGTCTATATGTTCTTCGCGTCTACTTTGCGAAATATCTGCGAAATAATTGCTGCTGTATTTAAGACTTGGGGCATGAATTTTTAGCGAAAATTTTGACGCTTTTTAGACTACAGCTTGGTATAGACGCACCGTTCGATCAAAAACTTAAATGGAAATGACCAAATTTTGAAGTGCTGTATCTATAGATAACTATGAGACATACAGAGCTGCAGTTGAGCTCAAAGTGTAGCACATGTAGTCTTCTTTAAAAACTGCGTGAGTGAGTTTTTCGCTACCACATATACTGTTGAAATTATATAAGCGGAAAAAAGCAAACATTTCGTCTTTTTTGCGAATATCTCAAAACGCATCAGGAAATGTTGTTGGATAACTCCATATTGGGGTTCAGCACCCTCAAAAAAACACAGGAAATGATGATAAAACCTACTACCGGATTTTTTACAACGTAAAACTACCATTTGCCTGTATTACTTGTGGTTGGCTGCCGTCTGCGGTGAGAATTCGTTGCCTTTGTACGACCGAGCCACTCAGGACGCGTTTGCTTCCGCGCTGAACTACTGTGATTGGTGTTCTAAACAGTAGACATGTACCTGAAATAAATTCACCCAATCTCGAAACACAGAAGATGCTACAATGTTTTAACCTTCAGCTAGTCTCGTATTCGTTTCGCGAAATATGCATGCCTAGAGACCGGAAAAATTCGCGTGTTCAATGACCTCCAGGCTAGACTCCACAATCTTTTGCACACTCGGGCAAATGCCACCTGTACATTGGCTGCTGACTTGTGAGTCGTCTCGACTGGGTGGCCTGTGATTCGACACTTCTATGAGTGAGGGTCTCTAATTGGCCCCCCATTCCTCTATATTAAACCGTGCATAAAATGAAATGAATTCGCGAATTTTTCAGGTCTCTGTGCATGCCCCATGTATTGCGGACTGAATTGTCTGTAGAATAGTTGAGTCAATCCTGAAGTTTAAAAAGAACTCTTTAAATAAAGGTGGTTGCAGCCATCGCTGATAGTAAGCATCGTGATTGGAGGCCGGCGAGTCGCTCTGAAAGGGGAGTGGTGGGGAGGGGCGGTGCGCTTATGGCATTGGTGCCTGGCCTGGTGTGTGTGTGTGTGTGGGTGGGTGGGGGGTTTAGGGGGGAGGGGGGAGGGGGGAAGACTGTCCAGTTGTTTCGTGACGTCCTACGCTCGTTTGATTACTCTGGCGACTATATTTAGCGCGCGCGCCAAGGCCGCCTGGCAGCCGGCCCACCGGGTTACCTTTCCGCGTCGCTCACGCTCGCTCTCTCACGCTCACGCTCGCTCTCTCACGCTCACGCTCGCTCTCTCACGCTCACGCTCGCTCCCCGCACGTCGGAAGACGCCCTTCCGCCTCTTCCTGGCGGAGAGAATATTCGTGGTCTCCCATCGGTTCTTAAAACACATGTGCAGTGTGAGTCGGGATATTCCACCGACAGACTTCGACTGTATCCTCGTCATGAATAAATGAGTTGAAAATAGAGCTGTAGCAAACCGTATGTATTCGTTACTAAGTAACGGGTGCGGCATCTAGTAACGAGTAACGAAACGTTACACACGAATGCATTTCGTTACTCGCATTTTTCGTATGTTTTACGCATGCGCGCGCTTATTCGTAACAAAGAACGATGTTTGTTTATTAAGAAAAGTATAATTTGGAAATTCGTCGTCCAAGTTTTTTACAGTTTATTAAAGGTATTGTGTGTGTAGACAAAGTTTGAGATTGTAACAGAAACAACGTAAGAAATTATTTTTTACAAATTATAAATATGTATGTTTTTGTTTTTTACTATCGCGTATTTTCACGTTTTTTGTTCTTATCTTAAAAGAGATATAATAAAGCCGCTCTAATGAGATTTAATTATTTCTTGGTTAGCAAAAGCTGTTAATTACCAAATATTTTTAATTGTTTATATTCGATTTATTATTATTTATGCGACGTCATACTGTACGCGTACGAAATACGACTCGATTCGTTGCTGTTACATAACATATCATGTTATGCGGTATCAGAAGTAACGAGTAACGATACGAAAGTAACGAGTACTAATTGTTATAGTAACAAATACATACGGGTACACTTTTTTTCGTTACTTTTACACCTCTAGTTGAAAATAATATAATAATACTTATGCAGGGGCGCATCCCGGATTGGCTTCTGGGGGGGGGGGGGGGGGTGAGGTTACGTGCCCCTTTTCCCCTTCTCGGAATCCTCGCCTATGGACTTGTGGTCTTAATTGTTTCCCAAGACTGGCATTTGAATTTGGAGATGAACAACATTTATTATATTTTTTTCGTTGCAAATAATAGAAAAAGGTATTAAATGGACAATGTTTAACTAAACAAATTTCTACAACCACAACAGAATAAGACGCTCGCTGTGTTCAAATGTGTTCGTTGGGATTATTCCAGGTGATATCTTACTTCCCATACATTTGTAAAAATTAACTATAGGTAGAGACTGGAAAAATTCGCGGATTCCTTTCGAGACAGGCTGGAATCCAAACTCGTTTAGCTTAATGCTGCATCAGTGATTGGGCCGCAATTTACCTGAAGGACTCTGAGCCAATGGCAAACACTCAACAAAAGCAGTATCGAATCATAAGAATCGCAGTAAACAGGTGTCCTGAGTCGGTAGCCAATGACCAGGTGATAGTTGCCCGAGTACATAGAGAATCGTGGAGTATATCCTAGTGGTCATTGAAACCGCGAATTTTTCCAGTCCCTAACTATAGGTTATGCCCCCAATTTTTTCAGTACAATCATTACACTACAGCGAAAAATGGAAGTTTTGCAGCATTTGTAGAACTTTGTTATTTTATAACAAATAAAATCGTGGTGAAAAAATATGTTATATTTTTTGTCGTGTATGTTTTCGAATTTCTAGGTGATCGTAACTAATATCAGAAGTTAGTTAATATGATAAACTTAAAAAAAAAAAAAGCAGGTATTTACGGACAAAACTGCATACCACATTATTTAATGCTTTCAGTGCATGCTAGGACTGAAACTAAAATTTGTTTAAGTTCATAAAAAAAACATGAATTAAGGACTAATGTAGTCGAAAAAACCTTCTGTGAACAATTATGTATGATTATATTATAAATTTATTTAAAAGCACGAGTAAGAAACGAAATATTACAAGCGAAATAATTTTGAATACTGCCCCTTTAAAGTAAGTTATTCTCCTTTCAGACCAGTGCATGTGTATATTATTATTTTTGAAATAATTAATTAATAATGTCTTTGTGGTGACGTGACTTTGTTTGTTCTTTTGTTTTGCAGGTAGGTGGCCTAAAATGAAAAGTACAGGTAAACTTCGTTAGATGCTAAATCGCGGGGGAACTGGTAAGTATATTTGATACAGTATGAGAGAGTAATTTTGTATTTACTTTCTGTGAATTTTAAATGTATTACATTTATTGTTAGAGAGACGGAATTTTCGCGCATTCATTTAGTCGCAAGCTAGAATGCAAACCTTCACACTCTCGCACTTTTTTTTTTTCAGTACTTGTTTGTGTTTTACAAGAAAAATTTGTGTACAGAGAATTTTGGATAAAACTGTTCGCCGCTCACGTGTGCAGCGAGGATGAATGACCAGACCCCGTGTGTGGCGGGGGAAGCCTAAGATGCACATCAAGTTCTGTCCCTGCCCGAAGACGCCCGAATATTCACCTTCGGCCAACCTCGGGTTCATTTATATGTAGATATATTTATATTTCTCTCTTTATTTCAATGTAGCTACACTAACCTAACTAACCGTCCATGGTGTTTTAAAGTGTTTTAATGTAGCTAACCAAACCGACCACTTTTAATATTTGAATTCAATTTTTTCCTGCGCAAAAAAATGAAACAAATCCCGAGGTTGGCCGAAGGTGAATATTCGGGCGTGTTCGGGCAGGGACGGAACTTGATGGACATCTTAGGCTTCTCGTGTGGCGGCTGGTTGGTCGGCGCGGCGCTAAGAGCTGCGGCGCTGGAGAAAGTGGTCCCGCCTCGCTTTCCCCGCCCCGCCCTGTTCCTCCCGCCCCGCTTCGCCCGCGGCGCCCGAAACAACAACCAAAAAAAAAAAATACTTTTCCCCCTGTCTGACTTCTTCCGGGGCCCGCGCCGCCTTCCTCTGCCTCCCCTCTCTTCCCCTCTCTTCCCCCTTACCATAGCTCCGCTACCTGGCATCTTTGAATATATATATATACTGTATAGAAGTCGCGAGTGGATAGGATTTACTCTACGTTTTTCAGGAGCGTATGATGAGCAGCTTGGGAACTTCACCGCTGCAGTGCGCTGCCGTAACGCCCTGTATCGTCTTAGTTGTTGTGTACACGTTAGAGCGCAGCATTGTCGCCCGCTGTCATTCCCCGCACCCACCATCTATCATTCACTGCAGCTCACGGTCGTTCAACGGGAGGGGGAAAGGGTGTTTGAAGAGTTCGACACTTGTCCGCTAGGGAACACCACAAGCCGATGCCCTAGAGATGGTGGCGATTGCGGCGGTGAATTAACCAACTACCTCAAAACCGTATTAGAAATTTTAACCTGGGCTGGCGACTTCTATGCAGTATATATATATATATATATTCAAAGCTGGCATCGTGGACAGCTCCCGTACTCGCGTCTGGGACACACTGCCTATCCCGGAGGGCGTAACTGCACAGGGGATACCGCCACTGAAAAAAAATTCCTTTCTAAGCTATTCAGTGCTAGATGCATTCATAGAGACCTGAAAAAATTCGCGTGTTCATTTCGCAATAGACTGACATCCAAAAAAGTATACCTTCGTACAGCTTCTGCGATTGGCCCACATTTTATCCGGGGAACTTCGGGCCAATGCGGAAAAACCTAAACCAGGAAAGTGCCGAATCGTGGGAAAATTGGTTAAGACGTCTCACGAATCAGCAGCCAATGAACAGGTGTCATTTCTCCGAGTTTGTTAAGTACTGCGGAGTCTATCCTAGAGGCCAATGAACCCGCGAATTTTTCCGGTCCCTATGCATTCAGTTACAAACATTCGAACCATTCGCTGCACACGCTGCATGGAATATGATAAAAGTTTTTTTTTTTTTTTTCGTTCGTTTTGGATATTGGATATTGGAGAACATGTAGTATATTGAGTTTTTTTTAAATGTTACAACATTTTATAGAAGTTTCCAGAACGATTAGGTGATTTTAAAGCTACCTACGCCTGTAGAATGTGCCGAAAGGTATATATATATGTATATATATATATATATATATATTTTTTTTTTAGCGGTTGAGTTTTATCTTGGTTAAACATGCAGTGGCTAAATGAGTTGTCCATATTGAATACACACACACACACACACACACACACATATATATATATATATATATATATATATATATATATATATATATATTTCAGTTTTATGATTTTTATGCCAAATGTATTATGCACACAAAAAATATAACTATGAAGTATTGAGCAGTTTCAAAAAAAAATTTTAACCTGGCATATTGCGAATTTCTTTTTTGTGTTAAGACGCTTATCTCTTCACATTCTTATGGTCGGAAGTAATATCTTTAACATGGCGTGATTGTTATCGGGTGAATTGATGATAACAACCGTACTCTTATTGTTCCTGTCAAGTATGAAAAGAAGAGCTTAGGCTGCCGATACAAACGTTCTGGAAGCATAATTATTATAAGCGATAAGGTTAAGAATATTAGCGGATGTCGCAATATTTTATGCATATCTTTGTCGGGATAAGATAAAAAAAATTAATTTACATGGAATTATTATATTTTTGACTTTAACATTGAAAATCGTGTTTACAATTTTGAAAAATTTCTTGATAATGTGCGTGTACTTCATGCTTGCTAGAAACACAAATGGGTGCGTGTACTTATGTTCTATTTACTGGACGTCATAAAAATCCAATTTTAATTTTGCATGCATATAATTATTAATAATAAAATAATAAAACTATTAAAGCGATATTATAAATACGTTTGGTAAATATAAATCCAATCAAATTTTAAAAACTGAAATAAATACGTAGTATTCAATATTAATATAAACACGGGTTCAAAATTAATTATTTAATTTAGTAAAATAACCTAGATAAATTTTAATCAACATTTAAAAATATGTGTACTGAATGTTTATTTGGTTTTATTAATAATTAAATAATAATGTAATAATTAATATTGCAAAATAATTGTACATGCGGGACCATATAAATACACTTGAAAAGCCTCTTGAAAATTTTTATGGACACAATTTACATCACTAATATTAACAATAATTAAATGTTTTTAATTATATGGATTAGTATTCAATATCAATCACTAAAGTATAATATTTTAAAGCACGTCTATAATTTCTATTTTTACGTAGCCTTTTATTCATCCTGTGAACACTTCGTTGCATGTTGCGCGCGGATCGTAAAAATTCGCTCTCGTTATTTTTTCACGACGCGCCTAAAGAAGTAGGTATAACTTAAAAAAGAATTGGTTTTCTGTAAAGTCGGTTTACGGACGATAGTTTAACGTGACAACGTCATAACAAAACATTGATGAAATGATTGCATACTTTAATGAATAAAATTGAATCATTTTTATTGAATTATCACTATTTTGTATGGATACAAAGAAGGAGTGAAATGAAATCTACAATTTAATTGATAAATTTACTTTTATTTGCACTCATTAATTCAAATAAGTTTATTACTTTAACGAAGATATTATTTTAACTATAACTTTTATGCATGTTTGCTATTTAACTTCTTCCAATCTGTGTTACTCTGTTAATGATAGGACGATAGGAAAAGTAGGAAACGAATGGGAGTGTTTCAAGTTTAATGTGCCTCGAAAAAGTAAAATCGATGGTTGTTCAAATCGAGTGGAAGAGAGATAGATGCGGCGCAAGCGTGCAATGAGCGTAACGGGACACAGCGTAACGGGACAATGCAGCCGGCGTTCATCGATTTATTAGACGTTGTCACGTTAAAAAGAAAAGTGTTTGTCGGTATAGATGCGCGTGTGAAGTGTTGAAGTGTTTCACAAGTGCCGCGGAGTGCATAATGCAGCAGGTAAGCCGGGGTTTACCTTCGTCGCCGCAGGGAGGGTCGGCCGGCATTTCCTGTTCCTACCTGCTGCAGCGCCGCGGGCGGTTGGCGGCACTGACTCGGCCACCGCGCGGTCGCCGCAGTGTTGCCAACTCCGGCGCGCGGCCGCGCTGCCGCGCCTCTGTCCGAGCCACAGAACAATGGAGGGGAGAAAGAAGTGCGACTCCCACAGTGGGAACTGAAACCATGTCTCGCGCGACATGCGACGCTATCTGTTGGGCGGGCCCATAACTACTAGCATTGAATATATATAATGTATAGAAGTCGCGAGCCCAGGTTAAATTTTCTGTCCGGTTTCTTAGAAGAATTGTTGTAGTTCCAAGCTCCGCCGCTGCGATCGCTTTCATCGCTGGGTATCGGCTGTATACGCCCCTGGTGGTATTTGGCAGAACTAGGTTAACCAGCCCAGTCGTGACATCATCCTTCACCCCCCCCCCCCTCGAAAATCCCAGACCAACGATTCAAATTACCCGGCAGGTCTTATCAACATCGTTAGGCGACCTTGAAGAGAAGCTTCCCTTACCGTCGTTTGAGAATGATGAAATCCCAAAAGAAGCTAGCCACGGAAATCACTGAATGATGGGATTCTGTACCCGAGTGAAGTGAAAATTAGCTATTAAAACTTTGTATTGGGCCAATAGTCAGTGTTACGTTCAAAATATGGTTTTATTTTAAAAGTAAAATACTTATTTAAACTATATTTCGCGTTTGTGCAAATTTACTTTTAGATATTGGCAAGGAAAATCAACATACCTTAAACAACCTTCTCTTATTCAACGTTATCTATTAAGTAGTAAAAGGGGTAGATATTATTTTTAAAAATAAAAAAAATTATATAACCCACTAAATCAGTATTGGCAAGATATATATAAATTCAATATTAAAATACGCACATTAAAAATTTTTGTAATTAACTTTTTTCTGTAATAAAAATTCAGGATGATTTTGGTTTAATTGGTTTACGTATATTGCTATATTTTCTAAATCACATAGAAAAGGGAAAACAGTGCATCAGTGAAAATTCAAAAATTTAGTTTAAGTAATACTAGCCATACCAAAAGATCAATATGCGAGATAAGAAATTTGGTAACTGCTCTACATTTCAAATAAAAATGCACTAGTTTCATGAATACTGAAATGTATGCGTAATAAGGCATATTATGTTATTATACTAAGCATGACTATAACTAAAAAAATTACAGTAATTTAAAACGATGGCATTCTTAACATACAATAAGTGCGCGAGTCTTAGTTTATTTTTTAATTGGCTTCTTCGTCAGATGGAAAAGAGTTAAGATTTCATCAAGGAAAAATATATTCTCAAAGTCACTAAACCGGGAGATAGAAAATAAGGTAGGTACTTAATTTTAAATAAAAGTTAAAATAGACTTACGCTAAACCAATTAAAAATAAGTCGTAAAAATATTTTTATTTATTAAATATGTTCTATACTTGACAGTTCTTTGTGTATAATTCTTCAAAAATATTTGAAATTTAATACATATTTTCTTAAAATGGTAGAATATCAGCAATACCCGGAAATTACGTGAGCAAAGCCACGGGTTATTAGATACACTTTTATTATAAAATAAAAACAATTATGCATTTGTAGTTCACGAATGTGATATTTTGTTTATTGCTTCACAACATTCATTTGCCAGTCTCAAATTTCATTGTACCACTTGTCAGAAATGTCACCAAAAATGAGAGATAGTTTTTTTTTGACGAATTTCAATTACGAGGAAACCTTTCGCAAGACTTTTTTCTTCGCAGTAGTCACTGGGACACCATTAATTTAAATCCACTAAGATAATAAAATTGTATGTATAATGATTTGTTTTTGTATATTTATATAACTTTCCAACCAATTTTTAATGATTTTCATGTGAATAAAAACTTGTAAAGCAATTTAATTAACTGTGTCATAATACTTCTGATTAGATGGAAATACAAACTTTTCATCAGTAATATACGATGATAAAAATATTTATTATTGTAAAATAATATTCACTGTTCAAATGCAAATTTAAATAGATTATTCATACATGTTTCCTGCTAATTAATGGTTTAAAATAATAATTTTTTAATATAAAATCATTTTTCTCTTGTGTTAAAATGGGTTGCTAAAATGAGGAATTATAAATATGTCACTTACTAAGTCCGTGCACAGATTTACACAAAACAGCAATGTAAATAATCTTTTTTGGTAGTTTCTAATTTTGTGCCCTGGATAACATGAATTTGGTTTAATTCATACCAAAGTGAATTTTTTGAACAACTTAAATTGATGTCATAAACAAATATTTATTTTATATTAAAAATCCACAAACAGTTTTTAAAATATAATATTTATCACGCCAGATGGAATAATAAACAAAAAATAGCTCTTATATGTTGTCTGTGTTTAAAGAATTGTATTATATTTCATGGAAATAATATTTACCTTTCGGTTATTAAAAGAAAATATATTTGTATTCAAAATACTTGCGCATCGTTTTTACGAGCATAAAGGCCGGGATACATTCGCAATAGCACGCAAACAGCACACAGATAGCACACACGCACAGAGATAGCACAGAGCTTGATGCTACATTCACGCACAACACAACACAAAATAATACCGGAAGCATTCAAAAAAGTTTTTTAAATGTAAAACTCCCGTTCACAATTTTGGTCACTGAAGTTGGCATACGTGACGTTTGTTTAGATTCGTGTGTTGTTATTGTGGTACGGTTTTCGTTAAACCCAGAAATATTTTAAATATTTCAAAGTTTACGTACAAAACACAATGAGCATTCAAAAATATATATCACTGTTTATTTCAAATCCGGCTTCTTTAACACATTCAGACACAGACTTCCAAGCATTTAATTTAGCTTCTTCATTTTTGTATCCTGCGGATCCCCTGTCATACAAAATATTTTTACTTTCTATTACAGCTATCAAAAAGCTATCAAATGTGCCTTCCATTTTTATGTTATCGCGTGTTTGAAAACAATAACAAACTACTCAAGTCAAGAGCACCAATACTTTCGTGACAATTGTTCTTTTATAAGCCCACTCGAGTAGTACTTAAACTGTTTGCTGATTGGCTACCATCATGGTCGCGCACAGAAAATAACCTAAAAGTTAAAAGTTAATGAACTTTCTGTGCGCCGATCCTGTGCTATTTTTCTGTGCGCGTGCTATTTGCCAATGTGGCAGCTCATATCTAATAGTGTATGTTGAACTTCTGTGCGTCTGTGCTGTTTGCTTGCTATTGCGAATGTAGCCCGGGCTTAACTTGTGTATCTAACCTCAAAGCAAGGAATATAAAGAGTGGGAACTCAATGCTATAACAAACACTCTTATTTTCTTTGGAGATCCGGGAAATGTGCTTTATTTATAAGCAAATTAACATAGTAAATCGTTAACTTTTCAGATCTATGTTGGCAAAATTGATTTTTTTTTGTGGTCATTCGCTACTGGGAATATTCACCATATAACGTTTAAGATTATTTATTTTGAATAACGAAACAACCAAAACATTATGTAAAAATGCTTCATCTTATGTTAAAAAAATTATAAACTGCATAGCCACAAAGTATGACATCATACAATTAGTTTCTGTTACTAATAACAACACGTGCACGCGTTTGAACAGTCATCGCAGCCATAGTTGTTTCATAGCTACCAAAATCATTCAACGTTGTCAAGAATTATTCCAAATTATGTTTTGCCATTTTACTCAATGCGCCACTCCGTTAACACAACATTTTATAAATTCTGAACCACGAATGTCAGTGGGAATGTACACTATACTGTACATTCCAATCTGATACGCTTTAAGAAATTTCTGTAGTTTTCTTATTATTAAAACTTAATTTTTGATGTTGGCATCTTTTAACCACACTTTTTTTTTTTTTCTTTTCGGTGGCCGTACTCCTCCAATTCAGTTGCGCCCGCCGATATCTAAGCGCTCGGATTTCAACAAAAGGCACCGCCTCTCGATAGAGTGAAACAGAGAATTACGCGCACGACCTTGAAAAAAGCGACGCTACAGCGCTCTGGCGTGGAAGCTGGTAACTACGAGTACCCTCTTGTGGAAAGAAGAGCTGTCTAGCGGCGGAGCTAACAACTACCTCAGTTTTGGATCCGAAAATTGGAATAATAAATCCTATCCCCTCGCGACTTCTATAAGTTATATATATTCAATGCTACTAGCAAAAAAAAAAAAAAAAAAAAAAAACCTGGGGGTAGAAGTTTTAATACAAAGTTTTAGGTTTCAAAAATGTTAATTTATCTACTTGACGATTAATTGTTTAGTAAAAGTGATTTCAGCTGTGCGAAAAACACTTAATGCTGTTTTGTAATAAAATTTAAAAAAAATCGTGTTATATAAAATGAGTTGGAGATGCAAAAATTTCTGGTATATCACACCACAAAATATGTGACTACCAAAATAGAGTGAATTAATTTTCACTGGTTTGTTTGCCTGATGATAGCTTATGGTATTACTTCTCACAATCAATGTAGCTGTGTTAGCAATATTATTATGAAAGCTTCTGTCTAGCGGGTTGGCCCTAAACGACTTCAAAAAACTAGGTCTGAGGTCTCGGCGAACCAGACTTCGACGTGGTTGCTGGTATCTCACGCGCTATCAACTAGTCTGGTGCCACGCGAATCTGTGTTTTGTCTCGGTCATCACGTGACGGTATTGTACTGCCGAAGTCTGAATGTTTCCAGAAGCACCGTTCAAAAAAGATCTCACCGTATCTGATCTTAAAACTGGGCGATTTTAAGGGATATACATAGAAGAGCCTATGATGTACATTCTGTATTGCACAGACCCGAACAAGCCCGAATATCTACCTTCGGCCAACTTCGTAAGTTTTTTTGTTTATTACTTTACAAAATTGTGGATGGTTGGTTATGCTAGGTTAGTATAGCTACATTAAAAATACTGTAAAATCATTTTAATGCCGACGTTGGCCGAAGGTAGATATTCGGGCTTGTTCGGGTCTGTGCAATACAGAATGTACAATGTAGGATTCCCATAGACATCACTCGCGAGCCACATAGTACCAACTTTGCGGTCCTAACATTGAAAGGGTTATGTGGTATTTCCACATTTATTTCCACGTATGGTGGCGTAAGCAGTTGGCACGTTTTATGAGTTAAAAAAAATAACGTATTGTGCATTTTTTTTAATGAAGACAGTGCTGTATTGATTTTAAAAAATATATATATTGTACATTCAACCATTGTTCGTTTGCACTTGTCATATGTGTTAGGTTTTCATACATTTTTGTCCGTTTTTTTTTTAGTTTTCTCCATGACATACAGTGCATACTAGCAATGGCGTATGTCCAAAATAATTATTTTAATCAATCTTCCCCTTTGCAGGAACCATTCAAAGATTAGTAGTTTTAAGTACTTGCGTCAACATCATAGCTTCACTCTTAATAATTTTAAACACCTCTGAGAACCATTTTTAAACAGACACGCGTTTTATTGTTCACATAATATTATATTGACTTTTTTTTATTGGTAAATCGTACATGACTGACCTCATGCCAAACATGATCGTGTAGTTCGGGCGGAGATAATACAGTTAAGGAACTGTTCTGGCATCTGCCTGGAATTATTTCAGGAAAATCAGAGAAAATCAAAATGACCGAACCGGGATTGAACCCGTGTTCTAAGGGACGTGAGTCCAGCGTCCTACCACTGCGCGACCCCTCTCCGTTTGTAAGATACATATGTATAATGGCGAAGACCATGATCGAAGGTCATTTGTAAATATGATGTTGCGATTCTGATTTGCAAGTCATCTTCTCACGGACAGCTTTTTAGCAAGTGTTCTCTGCGGAGTGAACTTCTCTCCTGCCTAACGCGCGTAGCTTCGTGAACACTGACTCCATTTAATATACATGCTTGCAGTCGTAGTGCGAGGTATGTTGCGGTTACGTTTAAAACTCACCTTATGTCTGCTCGTAAGGAATCCAGACGAACCGCTGTGGACCAAGTGAGATTGCTATAGCTTCTCGGTAGAACTTCATTTTGTTGAGTTCGTTTAACAGGAAAAGGTAAAGGTTGATGTCTGTCGAAGTTATAAAGTCGGTGTATTTAGCATCCAGATAGATATATCAAACCCTAATCAAATAGTTTTAGAAAGGATTGAAGTAAAAGGAAAAAAATGCTAATTATAGAATTAATTAGCTGTGCAGACTAAAAAAAATTAATTAATGTTTATAAATCATCGATGTTTTTAAAACAAAGCATATATAGATGCGTATAAGCTATCAAATTTGGGTTAGCTTATCCCCACATATTGTTTAAATTCAAATTTGAAATGCCATCTGTAATACTTACCAAACAATATCACGAGAAATAAGTACTTGGTCACCACTGTTAAAATTATGAGCCACTGTTTAAGATGCATGTCTAAAACGTAATTTTAACTATAAAACGTAATGTTATGTGAATAAAAATGTAGCTATACGTAACGTTAGTTACAGTTAACGTTGCATGGTCATAATGTTCAAATCGGGGAATCATCAGAAACGTGCGTAATGTTCTTTGTAAACGGTTGGATTGCTGTGTCTACGCTCCACTTCTTGTGCCTAACCGCTGATGGAACACTCCAATTATAGACGCGTAGCGCTCTGCTGCCCTCGCATTGCTTAACAAACTCAGTCAAGCAAATACGAGATTTAAAAAAAAACTTCTTTCGATTTTGCTGAGGTTTGCGAAACGTGCGGCGTCTTAGCCGAATTGTTAACGGAAATTTACCAGGCTTCATAAATAGAAGCATTAAAATTATCTCCTCGAGAGATAGCGCGCATTTTATCTCTGAAAACCAACTTGTTCAGTTCAGAACCAGCGTAACCTTGATGCGTGTGCTCAGTGGAAGCGACCGAAACGTAAAGCCTGAGTCTCCACGTGCGATCACTTACTTTTAGGTCGAAGTCAGTGTCAAACGTCACAGGGAACGAATGACCGGATCAAGTTACGAACCAGTACAGAAGGTACAGTCTGGTGGTAGCTTGTCAGAAACTTTACCGACCAGAACGTGTTGCATGTTTACGGTCTCCTTTGGATAAATTACGCATAATTTTAAATGCAATAACCAGATCTGGGTCATAGAAATACGTAGTCTGTGACAGTTCCTACTGCTTATATTTTTGCGTGTTAGATACGCGTGTAAATAAAGCCGAAATTGTGGGGTGTATAATTAATACATTTAATAAAGCTGTATCGAATTTTTTTTCTTCCAAAATTCATCCGTTGTTGGTTATATTTAAAACCAAGTAGAAATTATACAAAGGGAAAAATATTTTTTCTATCAAGATGTTTTTATAACAAAGGTTGTGATTGTCAAAATGAAGGCCTCCAACTACCAGGGCACACGTAAGATATGCGGAGCTTCAGGAGAAACCACGGGATTTGAAAACTACTCAAGATTTCTGAGTGGCGTCTGTTTACGGAACACATTTAAGAATACGCTAAGGGCAGAATTGTAGTTCTGTTTCCGTAGTTCGCCTTGCGCTTAGAGGCGATGCCGCACCAGAAGCACTAGCGAGCTTCGAACTTATCATTCCTCTTTACTAACACAATTACACCTCTGACTAGGCGGGACACTTAATCATTAATCGGGGAAATTACATAATTACTTATATTTAGGAGAAATATTCTTAAAAGCGTGCGTAGGAACTTTAACAAAAAAAACTTCCTTCATTTGTTTTTAACCAAACTATTCATTACCTCTCTGACATAAAGCTTAATTGAAGCAATGATAGACCTGAAAAATAAAATCAATAAATATATTTCAAATCGTTGTGTATAGCTCTTATTAATCTTTCAATGTTTATACGTTCAACAGACGTTTCAAGTTCGTTGATACTTCTGCAGGGAAAATATCACAAAGTGAAACAGGTTTACAAACATATAATCACATTTCAGTTTTTTTGGGAATGACTAGAACGATTGGCTTTCTTTTGTACTCGACAATTATCACAGCCATAAAAAATAGCAAATATTGTGCTGGTTTTGCCGTGCATCTGATCCATATAAGCATATCCCAATTGATCTCAACGCTGATTTAAGAGGCCTATACAGACAGGGCGCAACTCCGCCAGCGGGTTCTGCGCTTACGGCATCGTGCAAGGTGGGCGGGACAAAGCTGGAAGGAGGAGACGTGGATTGGTTATCTTGGCGGCGCGTCACTTCGACTGGGAGGCGGAGTGGGGGAAACACTTTCCACCCCGCCGTCATTCCAGCTTACAGTGTCTTTTAGGAAAGATCGCGGTGTTCCGTACCCGCTATCGCTCTGTCCTCGAGTCTCGTGTTGTCGCGGTGTCGCGTTACCTTCGAGACACAGTTATTTACTATACGTCAGTGGATAAAGGCCGCACTTGGCGTTGTGTTGAGCGCATTGCCCACCAACCTCCCAATTCTCTCCCCTGGCCAGGTTATTTACACTAGAGAAGACTATTGGCTAGAGTATTTATTCTCAGAGATCTCTCATTTTCCAAGCTTTCGGAGCTGCGCCGAACTTTCATTGCAAGTTCTATGGAGCTGTCATAACTACGAAACTCATATCCATATAACGAATCAAATGCATTTTCCGTTATATTTAACCAAAAAATATTACATATTTTAATATCATAGTCGGAAATATGTAGGCCTACGTGTTACCTAGTCAAAAATAATGCATACATAGCATAGCAAGTGCGCATACCTAAGCATAAACAACACAGGTACGCATACGCGGACACATGCACACTTCCTTGCTGGGAAATTTTTCGTTTGTAGTTTTAAACCTTGCTGACTAAGAAATTAAAATTGATTTGTGCCAATTATTGGCAAGCAATGATTTACTTAAATAATTAAGTTGTGACTTGAGTTATATAATAATTAATAATTCAGTTATACACTTGGGTCTGGTTATCCTTCAAGTTGTGTGCTATTACGTGTCCACCAGCAAGAAAGTAATATGATTACAATCAAATAAAGAATAATATTTTCCAAATTTTCAATTTTATACTATGTACGAACGTAGTTATATTATTACTGGGTTTCAGAAATAACTAATCAACAGTTTACATGATTTTTCACCCTTCCGGTAATATATATATATATATACAATTTCGTTCATCATAAAATACGTATTAGATTTAAATGTACGTACTAAACTACAATTTATCATACGACTACAAACGAATTGAAGCGTGCACTGATGAAACAATCAGTTAACAAACATTCCTACATAAAAATATGTTTGTTTCAACAACAGGTTGAAATGCATCTCTTTGCTCAACGAAGTCATATAACATAGTCACAGGTACTATTTGTTGCTGCAAATTGTATTTGCAGTTTAAAAAATTACGGAACAAGTCGTCTTAAGTCATCCGAAACATGGTGACGTTATGAGGCAAAAATCGTAATTTTGTTCACCCGGACTTTCCCCATTCTATAACATGAAGTGAGTATACAGGAAGATGTGTGGCTTTTACGGTGTGTGACTAGTGTTCACAGTTTTTATTCCAAACGTAAACAAACCAGTTGTTTGTGAATAGTTTTTTTTTGAAATAATGACGCGATAACTTAGCATGTCATATCATGTATTTTTAACTCTTTATTCCTTTAGAAATAGAATATTTGCAACATTGTCAATATCAATTATTGATTTTAAAAAGAAGTGTGGTAATGATAATTGTGCCAAAATGCATTTTCAATACGGCACAGAATCATGTTATTTTTTCTACCTTGTATTTCTTTCATGTTTAGATTGTTTACAATTTGCTGTTTAAAATATTTGTATGCATCTCCACCCAATAACTGTTCAGAAAATAACAATCATCGATTTATCTGTACAAATTATTTTTGGCTTTTCTGAAGAAAAAAAAAGTTAATGTATGAAGTTGTACAAATACATCTTATTTAATCAAATATAATTGAATTTGAACACATTTGCACACCACAAAGACAATAAACATATGAGTTTATGGATACAGTTGAGTAAATTTAGATGGTCTGCTTTTACAAGCATAATTTAACAGCGCACTGAGTTTAAATTTTCTTATATAATAATGTCATATCGCAATAAATACTTTAAGAAAAAATACATATTATATTTCCACATTTTTTAAGAAGATACGCTACAGAGGTAATTAATGAGCAGCTGAACAAGTCTTGACAGCAGCAAATTTTTTTCTTGCTCTTTTTTCAATAGCGTCAATAATGTATGGAGGGTCTCGAATTTCCATGCTCCTCGTATGCCTAGGGTCCACCAGTTCTGGCAAAATGCAGTTATAATAGAATTTTGTAAGATGTGGTTCCATCTCTTGTTTACAAAAATTGTCATCCCTTTCAATTCGAAATATTGCCATCTCTTTTTCCACTGATGTCCAAACACTAAAAATGCAATATTCCCTCTCTGAAATGTGCAGCTGTCCCTGAACTTGATAAAAATATGAATGTGTTTTTTCAGTTTCAGTTCATCTCCTTCGAACTCATATATCGGATGTTCCCTTGTTTAACTGCTGCAGTAACATCTTTTTCAATTGCAGATGATGGACACTTAACTTCTGCAAGACCCTTTTCTCCAATAACACCTTCCGGAGTGGCACCCAAGAAAGGCAATTCCTTGTCAATGAAGAGTCCACTTTTTCCAACCTTATATTCCTTCTTGTTTTTCTAGTTCTATAGCCATCACCTCAAACCTTTTACCATGATAAATTGCAGGCACGTTCAAAATATCGGAGGTATAAACAATTCTGCGAACTAAGTTAACGCAGCTTGTTAATGCACGTCTACGACAGACTTTCCCGAAATTCTAAGCTGTTAGAATTTTTCTATGTGTTTCAAGCCATTTTCCGCTTCCTGCCTGGAGAATTGTGTCTCTCTCTAAATGTTGACGGTCCTCTTGTGTTAGTTGTAACCTACTGAGGAAAGCTTGAATCTGTTCCTCAAATGTTTCTGGATCCATGTCAGGCTGTTGACATTGAGGACCATAGTGGATTTTTGCTGCTTTTCTAGTATCAAACCGTTGTCTTCCTTTACATGTTCAATATATTCATCCAAATGTTGATATTTTCTTGGAGTAATGAATAAACTGTTCGGCTGAAATCATTCATAAATATATTATTTTTGAATAACTTATATCTATTAATGTACCTAAAATCATGTTATATTTCTATGTGCATAAAATATGTATATATTATTTTTTCCCTAGTTTCGAATAAAACAGGAATATTGATAGCAGTAAAAGTACTTATAGTATCTGTAGTATCTTTAATAGTTTTTTGTCCAATGTATGATGCATACTTTGAAAAGTCTTGCTACAATATAAACATTTTCAGTGCTTAAATCAGTGTTCTTATGAATGCTGTTTATGTTTTAACTGGGGATGGTGTATCACTTTTAAGTAAGGTCAGTAAAATATGCTGTCTATTGTCACTAAATGGGGATAAGATTTTTTACTGTATTCATTTTTTTGCCCTGTTTTTAGTGAAATTTCTGATAAAAACATTTATGTAGTTTGAGTAGTTGTGTAATTTTTCAATTGAAGTATATTCGTAAAGTTAAATTATAACTTAACTGTAATTTTTTAACAGGTCAATATAATTAAAAGCAATATAATTGTTATTCAGCTAACCTGATTGCTTGTCTCTGAATTGTTGATACATCTACTGTCTACAGTTGGCTCATTCCTGTCCACCAGCTCATATGGAATGTCAATGGCTCCTTCGGTGGTTGACCAGAAAGAACATCCTGCTTCCATCTCAAATAGTTTCAGAGGCGGTTGCATTTCTGTGTAAGACATGGCTGTAGAGCTGAAAGAGCCACATTACAGTAGCAATAACATTTAACTATTTATATTGATTTATTTAGATAGAAATATAGTTTCGAAAGAATGTCTAGTTTCGTGTAATATTATAACTACCCGACCGTGTGCAAATGATACGAAGGAAAAAAAGTAAACAATTTTTCAGGAAATAGTTGAAGAAAGAAAAATAGCATGTATTAAAAACACTTTGTAATTAACTTATTTTTAAAGTGGGCTAAGGGACTTACATACACTGCCCATCTTCATTGTGCAGGACATTGGTTACAGAGTAGTTATTCTCTTCATCTGATGTGTCATTTTCTCTTGAAGAAATTTCTTGTGCCGTTTTTACTCCCTGGCTGCCAAGGTGTCATCGTGAGTCTCTACCTTCCGGAACTTGATAACTACAGCTATCAAGTTTAAATTTTTTCCTGCAATGCATAAAATTTATCCTTTTTAATACCGACTTCTTTATTTTTGTGCAATAAATGACCTTACACTGAACAGACCAAAAATCTTATGTATTTTTTGGCCAAAACATATTTGTTAAATTAATAGAACTGTTTGTGTTGCCAATCTTACTTTCTCTAAAATAATAACTTAGATTTGTTTTAAATAAAATGTAAACAGTTACTCACTTTGCCGGATAGCTTTCTTCATAGTACACTACTTCATGCACTCCGGAAGTTATTTCGTTTTCAATCAGTTCTTGATGGCTGCAGTGAATTCTTGATAGGCTCTGGTTTTCCAATTCTTCATTGACATGGTTTTGTTTAGGTATAGTTTTATTCCTGTGAATAAATTGATAATTCAGTGCCAAATAAAAAATGTACACATTACACATTTTAAAGGTTAATACTACAACGTTAATACAAACACATATTATATGCTTCGACTGTGAGGAGCCAGAGTTTGTTTCCGCCCCTCCCCCTTCCCAACAGGGAGCTCAGTCTGTCCAAACTAATAACTTATGGATGCTTTACATATTATAAACATACATATTTAACCTATATATTTTAAATAAACTTTTCAATATGCGACTGTTCATCTAAGATAACTCAATATTATGGTGGGGAAGGTGTTGGAGGTGAGAGATCACAAGGTAGACTAAGTTTCGACTACGCAGGCTAATGAACGCAATCTGTATTTTGTATGACATATTACAAAACAAACTGACCTTTGACTCCAGTATGCTTTGAGATGAGTAGCTTCATTTTTCTTTCTTGTTGCATAAATATAAAGATGATTCTTCTTTATTTTCTCCAGTTTCTTTTTAACTCCATCCTTGAAAAAGAAATCGTGCATATAATAGTACTTCTCGATGCTGTTACAAAGCCAAATATCGATCTAACAAGGGGTAAAAATAACAGTCGCTCAACTTTTTCCGCCTACAGGTAACCTCCACTTGGCTCCGAGTATGCCTTACTGAGTCTTCTCGCCGCGCGATATGGTGGGCGTAGAATGGTTGAGGTTTTCTCTGGGAATAACTGCCTGAATCCTAGAATTTATTACTTCCGGGTCATTCAATGCCATTTCACACACCTGCTGACATCACCATCACCGAATTCAATGAAACTTAGGGCTTTAACAGTACAGGTTCAGGAAAGTGAATTCTCAAAGTTACAGCCCCCTGTGAATAATACTTTTTATACAGCAGGGTTGCCAATTTGTGGAAAAAGTGGAATTGTGTTAATGCCTTACTAGAGTAGTTTTAGTGAACATGGCCTAATTCACAATGTTCTAGTGTTTGATCCCAGATCCATCCCAAAATGAAACTTATGTCACTTAGACCAATAACGCACTTCATAACATATAATTTTTTCACATTTTTCAAAAAGATACTTTTCAATATTTTCAAGGTCACATGTTACATGACCATGACCTTGAAACAAATTTCTTCTAAAATTCGTAAAACTTATTTTTATCTCAAAGGACACTTTTCTAGCTTTCTATTGAGCCCTACTTCAAGGTTCTCACTCAACTACAAAGGAAGTTACAAATATTTTTATTGGACCTCGCGCAGCAAAAATTCCACTTTTTCCACAAGTTGGCAACCCTGCTGTATAAAAAGTATTATTCACAGGGGGCTTTAACTTTGCTAATGCACTTTTCTGCACACCTACTGCTAATTTGCCGAGTTTTTTTTAATTCTGAGATGGTGATGCCAAAAATTATTATTTTCTGGTTGATTTGGCATGGAATGACCCTTCCCGACCAGGCGGCCTCAGTGGTAGACACTATTCCTGCGAATACATGTGCTTATCGCGATATCCGATACCCCGACGCGCTGATAAGGCGACCGAGCAGCCGTCAGACGAACTTCCCCTCCGCTGCCTTCACAGCAGCCGCTAGCCCCACTCCTCGGCTCCAGTCGCCGGCTGAAGAATACGCCGCGCGAGGGAGACACTTCCCGGCAGAATAAATGTGCGGAAATGCTTTTCGTCGTAGAAGAATTCTGGGAGTTTTTCAGCGGTGACCTATGTATTTTTTTACACCATTTTAATCAACGATTAATACTCTATCGTTGTGTGTTTCTACTTTTTTTGTATGCATTACACACGATACATAAAACAGCTGCGTAAAACCACACATTCGGAAATATTTTTACCTATGTTACGAATTTTTAAAAGCATTATAAAAATCATAGATCGACCCATTCATCCTTTCCTTATGCACGCAAAAAAAATGACAGTGTTATCTGTAATGGGAAGCTGCAAATTATTCTTAGCAAAAGGCCCTACAATCACGTCCTGAAGACTGTCTGTATAGGCCTCTTAACATCACTATACACGCTGAGAGAAAACACTTTTGAAAACAGGCTAAATTTTCACACATTATGCAATCATTGGTATATTATCTAGATACTTTTGAGCAGTGAACATAGTTCAAATCAGTTTGCACAAATATACTCTAATTTTTCTTTTTTTTAGTATTTACCAAAATTCGTAACCATAAAAAAAATCTCCTTCAGTAGTAAGTACGAAACAACTCTCGCTATAGTATCGCTGAACGCAGTGGCTTCCACAATTTCTAGTGTCCGGTATTGCATGGGGCATTGCTTGCAGTTGGATAAAAGTTCAGTTTTTGCATTTCGGAAACGGTTTTCAAGGACTGTATTTCATAAAAGGGACTGTTTAACGGCGGGTAATTCAGTGAAGAGTTCGGGCGGAATACCCCCGCGGCTGTGGTATTGGTGTATTGTTAGGGGCAGGCATTTTTCGCGAATAAATCTGAACGCTTATTAGACTGCAACAAGTTACACTCACACCAGCAGTTTCTTCCTTGTGATTGACGGCCGTCTGCGAGAGAAGCCGTTGCCTTGTTTGACCGAGCCGCTCAGGACGTGTTTGCTTCCGCACTGACTCACTGTGACTGGTGTTGTTAACAATCGATATTGACCTGAAAGAAACTCACCCAATCACGAGACACAGACGATGCTACAATGTTTTAACTTTCAGCTAGTCTCGGAATCTTTTCGCGAAATGTGGATGCCCCTATGTATTGTGTACCGCGAGCTGTTGGCCGGCCATCTAGCGACCCTCCGCTAATGTGCCCCCCCCCCCTCCCCTCCCCGGCTATGTGCTCACTTTCTCCCGCTTGCGCGAAAATGGAGAAAGTGCTGCGCGTGGCGGCCCGTCAAAAACGGCGTGTGTATTTTGAAAGCGCGGCCGGCCTAGGCCTCGCAGTAGCAAACCCTCCCCCCTCTAACACACTAGCGCGATGACCGAGCACACAGCCGCGTCACAAAAACCGCACTGTGCATGGCGCGGCAGTTCGCAATTTGAGCAAGTTTCCGACCTCAACATGAAGATGGCAGCACTAGTCAACAAAAATTGAGGGAATGTGTTCGCGCATGCTTTGGAATACACTCTATGAAAATCCCAGCCATGTTGGACGTGCATTTGTTTTTTTTGTTTTTTTTAAACAATCGTATGCGTGAGTCGATGCGATTTTTTTTTTTGCAAATGGAAAATTAAGTATCGAGCTGTCATCAATTTTTTTTTTCTAAAGGCAATACGCCTAGTTGGCCGCTGTGTACGGGAACTCTGCAACACCATTTACCGCAGGGATATTTCGGGCAGCTGAATTCAACCCTGTCCGCACCAGCTCGGGTGACGAGGAACGTTTGCGACACCAAAAACTGCGAAGGGGGGAATCAGCTTCAGAAAAGTCACACGTTGTTCCTTTGGCTATGAAAGTGATGGTGACTGTTTTCTAGAATAGTCATGGAATCGTCCTAGTTATCTTGATAAAGGAAGGGGGGGGGGGGGAACCCCATATGACTGGGGCATTCTACACATCAATGTGTAGAGACCGGAAAAATTCGCGAATTCATTTCGCGATAGGCTAAAATACAAATAGTTATACCTCAGTGCTGACTCTGCTATTGGCTCACAACTCACCTGGATGACTCTGGGCCAATGAGAAACACCCAACCAAAGCTTTATACGAATCACAGGCTGCTACGCTGGGACGTCTCACACGACAGCAGCCAATGAGTGGGTGACATTTGACCGAGCGTACGTATAACTATGGAGTTCATCCTGCAGGGCATTGAACCCGCGAATTTTTCCGGTCCCTATCAATGTGTCAATGTCAGTGTCAGTCAATGTCAACAGTCCATTGGCTGAAAAAGTCACCGGCCTCTCCCGCCATCTTAAATTATTGCATTTCCATGCCATTGTATCTGTTCTAGGACATGTTTCTATAACTACGACACGATACGTGATATCTACTATTTGTTTGAAGCTAGGCAAGTTTCCTCAGTCAAAAAAAAACATCTTGGATGACTAAATTGCGCCGTGGTCATTTACTGCGGGACTATTGTTTGTGTTTCCCCAGCTGGTAAGCGGCCAGCAAATGTACTTCTGTAGTCTCATTTCCAAAATATACCGCTTAAGAATATGGAACTATCAAAAAAAAAACTTAGTTAACGAGACTTGGGGCCGGTATTCCAATACACAAAAATAAAGGTTTACGTGTTGACTATGCTACACCTATGCGCGCTTACACTCCCACCGACACTAACCTGTATCTTGTTTGCCAGTGCAGTCTGTCAGACTGGGAACATGCATGTAGGGACACCTGTATTTCGCGAATGCATTTCGTGTCAAGGTATTTCACAAAATACTGTAGCTTTTCTCCTGTGGTTATTGGCTGAGGTCGTTGAGAGGTGTCGTCCCGCTCTTGACGGGGCCAATGAGAATGTGGTCACCGTACTGCTGCACCCTCACAATTTGCCATGAATCTTAGAAAAAGCTACATTGTTTTGTGAAATACCTTGTCATAAATGAAATCGCGAAATACAGGTGTCCCTATGCATTGGTCATGAACAGACGTGCAAATGCCGTGTGTTCCCGATACATCTGTCGACTCCCGCATCCTCCTTTAGCACCCTTCTCGTCTGTCTATCGAGTTGTTGGTATCCGAAACACTTTCAGCTACTTCTTTGTGTAGTTCCTTGTGCTTTTGCAGTTCAGTTGTTCGTTTCTCGCACATTTTACTATTGTGAAACAAACTACAACGACGCGAAAAGATCCATGGGTGGGCGATAGTTTCAGACCACAGATTATTCTATATTTTATGGCGATAGTTAGGATTTTTAAATCGTGCACTTTATAGAATACTAGCTTTGCTCGTACCAAGTGTAGTATAGTAAATAAAGTAGGTATGCTATTTATTCCAATCATACCCGGTATATCATCCCTTTTTCCTTCCTTTGGGATGGAATTGCGGAAAACGGTGTATGTAGGCCTACATAATATTTTTCAAGTCAAGATCAAGTCTGACCGAGTCAACTTTGCCCGATTATCTATTTTTTTAAATCTTTATTTAACTATTCTTATATGTTCACTGTTGAGAGAAAAAAATTAATCTCGAACAACTTTGTCACGGCTTTTATGCGTCAGGAAAATACGTGTTTTTATCCACACTATTGAGTGATCACATGACTTGCGGTTTTTCTTCATTTATAGTGCCTAAATTTTTTTCTGCCTTCGCTTTTACAACTATTCAAGTCCCAAGGTTGGCAACAAATAATGGCACGGAGGAAATTACAAATGCGAAAAAAAAAGTTTTTCTAATCTTTTAACAAGTCTTTAGATTGAAATAAAACTCAGTGTATTTTGCAATTGTTCCTCCTAATTTACAGAAAATCCCGTTAACCATTATCTTTAGGGGGGGGGGATATTGCATTTATATTGAAAGTATAAAATTAAATTATATAAAATTTATCGTCTTTATACTCTAGCTCTCTTTGCAGTATAATTTATAGACCAAGTCTTTATATCTCGCAAACCATTTTTCAATCAGTTGATTCTCCTTCAAATTTTTTTTTTATTTAATTTCAACAATTTTGTGGCTACATCACATAGGCTAATATGTTCAACATTTCGTATGCTCATAAACGGTTAGAAATTGCAGTAATATCACGGAATTTTCAGCGAAGCATGCATCTCAAATAAACGAAAAGTTATTCGTGGCTCCAGTTAACTGAATGTATGTGATCCAGGGTGATCAGGCATGTAGGAGGAAGAATAGTAGGTATGTTTGCTGAGGACTCGGCAGATTTTTAAATGCTTTGCCAAGACTGTTAAAGGTGGATGTTGTTGGTTCATCTCAACCTCGGTGATTGGCTGCACGAAACCAGCCACGCCCTTACCTCCTCCCCCTATCCCCTCCCTCCTTCTTGACAACCACAATTCCTTGTCCCAAGCTCACACGCCTTTCCGCACGCACTGATCATGTTACACAGCGGTCAGTCTCTGTCCGCTCCGTCGATTCCTTCTGCAGCCGTCGTTTCATAGCAACTCCCCCCCCCCTTCCCCCTCCACCAGTGGAACACAACCCGTCCCAGCTGTGCTACGACTACACTGTTGGACACGACGGTAGCTTCGGCTTTCCACACTGGAAAATTTTTGGTTTTTTAAAGGCAACTGAAAAAAAATTGGTTGTCTGTAAAGTCGGTTTACGGACGATAGTTTAACGTGACAACGTCATAACAAAACTTTGATGAAATGATTGCATACTTTATGAATAAAATTGAATCATTTTTTTAATAATAAAAGAATAAATACTTGAAATTATACTAGTAATCAGGTTTTTAAAATGCAAGAATAATTAACCTTTATTGCCGAAATTGTTGTTGTAATAAGCAATGAAAACCACATTAACTTTTCACTTCACTTTATAAACAGTCGAGTGGAAGAGATATAGATGCGGCGCAAGCGTACAATGAGCGTGACGGAACACAGCGTAACGGAACACTTTTTCGTGCGTGCAGCCGGCGTTCATCGATTTATTAGACGTTGTCACGTCAAACATTCACTTAAAATTACAGATATTTGCGCATTTACATGAAAACAGCTGTATCACTACAAAATAGTGTTCGCGGTAATACTGGGTTCGGTTCTTACCCGGAAATTTAAGATTTTTGTTGTCCCAGTACCTCCAATTTTTAAAGTTATTTGTAAACCGTTCCCTGAATAGCTTCCCAGTATTAACTGTGCACGTATTAAGCACGATACAACAGAATAAGATCAAATTGTGGAAAATTCAGTTATTTATTCCATTATTTAAAAAAAAAATTATGCTTGAATGAAACATCAATTAAAATATAAAAAATTATGCGGCAGTTTTTTTGTAAGAAATACTGAGTATTATATAGAAAATAAAACGTATTTAGTGTATGCAAAAATAACCATAGTCATGTGTTGTTCAAAGTTATGATATCTTCCTTGTAGTATTACAGACTATTTCTCGGCAATTGGTTTCCTATGGAATCTTTTGTGAAAGTACAGAAAAAAATTACGAATAGCACGTCTGAAATAAACGAAGAAATCTTTGTGGTTCCGGAAAAACTGGACCTTCGTATAATTTACCCTCGATTCCGACTTTTGTTTTCCGTTGCGAACAAATAAATCACGCACGCAGAAGTAAGAAAAGCGTGATTGCTGCGGACGTGTTGGTAGAGACCTGTAAAATTCGCGGATTCATTTAGCGATAGGATAGAGTCCAAATACTTTTGACATTATTTTGCTTCAGTGATTGGGCTACAGTTTATCTGAAGGACTCTGGGCCAATGAAAAACCTTTAACAGAAGAATTAGCGAATCACTATCATTCCAGTCAACAGGTGTTACGAGTCGGTAACCAATCAGCAGATGTAATTTGCACGAGTGCGTAGAGGATCATGGAGTCTATCCTTTAGGGATTTGAAATCGCGAATTTTACAGGTCTCTAGTGATGAGTTTTTGAATGTTTTATCAGTATTCAAAAATGATTCTTTTGCGTTCGTGTTATTAAAATAAACCTAGTGCCCGTAGATCAACGAGGATTCCTGGATAAATTCCAACCCACGTTCTTCTCAAACATAAAGTAACTACGTATATGTGCTCGTGTAGCGACGCCATTAAGTTGTATGAATGAGTGCAGTCACTGTCGTTGGCATAGAGCCAACATATTGCTGTCGTGTACTTCGTACTTTGCATTATACTGATATACTGATGATAAAACTTTACATTAGATGAAATTATGAAAGGGAAAAAAAAAAGCTATTCGAAATGGCTTTAACATTATTTACATCTCAGAAACTCTGTTCCCGCATCAGTTGAAAACTACTTGACGGATTTTGAGAAATAAGTTTTTATAGTAAGGTCTCCGTGTGTGTGTGTGTGGGGGGGGGGGGGGGGTCAGTTAAGCCCCTGTCGTACCTGCCTGGCGTGTGTGGGCCCCCAAGGCCTCGTGGCGAGTGGTAATTGCCGCCCGCATGCTAAAATCCCTCTCGGCGTACAACCAACATCGCTAGATTTAATGGCTTGCACTCTCTTAACCGCCCAGATATACGTGTGTGACATGCATTACCCTAGCAGTCATGAGGACTGCCGACAGAAGTGAAAACTTTTTCGCAATTTCTACGAAAAAATATTATCACACAATATGGCATTTCAAAATTCTCAAATTTGTTACGATTTTGACAACCAATAAACATGAAATGAGTTTTTGTGATAGATATGCAAACCATATCATGAAGTAGCCAGTGGCATTGCAGTTAAACCTAAAAAGTTTCAGTTCTGAAATAAATTAAATTCTACTTATTTGTACAACCCAAAAACGTTAAAAAAAATTTAACTTTGGCAGCTAATTATGCAAAAAGGATACTATGTATATATTTTTTTCATTTCTTGAAAGTTAAACAATTATTGAAAAAGTCTTAAAGTTGATCATTGATTAATATAAATATCATGACCTGAAATGGGAGGCACCCCCTTAACAAGTTTTTCGAAAATGTGACCACTGAAGCTGAGCTGTGAGAACACAGGAAATAACGGTTTTTGGCTTGTGGGATCTAGCCGTAATCAGGGCAGCAAATACAACCCTGCAGATGGCGACTGCATTGTCGACCGAAACGTCGTTTTAACCTTCGCCCTCGGCGCAGCCAGATCCCACAAAGCCAAGAACTTCAGACAATGGCCGCGATCTTTACTTATAGGGAATGACCTTGCAGAGACGACTACGAAGCAGTTTTTCAGGCAAACAGTTTTTCATTTCGAGAAACTTGCATGACTTCTTGCAAATAACAGCGAGCGCGCGTAGTGTGCATTCGGCGACGAAATTTGCAACAAAAAAACACACACCAAACGTAATTGGTACATCCGTGGGAGGAATCGCCTTAAAAGAACCCAACATGGCAGTCGAGTGAAGCCGAGCCTTAAAAAAAGCTCTAAACTTCCTACTCATTGACCCCCAGTCAGGTGACCTAACACGTTAATACGTGTTCGTGCATAAAAGTAAAATATAGGTTAGATTAGTTGTTACACGAATAAATCCTTGCAAAAATGTTGTTCTCTATTATTTTTCGGAGGGTAGTTTTTCGCACGACTAGGTGAACGAGTAATTAAGGCAGTTACAGGAATAATGCGGAAACTAATTGCTAAAGTATTACAATTCGCAAAAAAAAATCGTTCTTTATTCCCCACACCCGAAGAGAAAGCGGGGGAGATTTTCTTTCGTCTACGTCAGTGGTAGCCAACTTCACTCTTTTCGAGCCAGATAGCGTTCTTCAAACTAATCTGAGACAGATATTTAATACTAAATATTGCATTTCTAACAACGTTGTTGTAATGTCTTACTAAGTTTTAATGTTTCACTAGGGTAAACAATAACTGCAATACTCAGCATGCCATGAAGAAACTATTTTTTATTTTATTTTAAACATAATGCTTACAAAAATAAAGAAAAGCCTTTTCATCTAACAAGAATGACGAAAAGACAGTAGGTATATAGATTACAAAAAATATATAAATTATATTTTAAAATAGTTTTGTAAGAATAATATGGCTTCATAACACTTATTACATATAGGCTAACAAAGGTGGCTAATGTACGAGAGTGTGCCTAGTGATATTTTATTGAAAGATTCTTAAAGCGAGCCGCCAGTTGGTAATCACTGATCTATGTGATCTTAACTAAAATTAAAAGTTGGTTAGGTTAAGTGAGCGACATTAAAAAAAAAGAGAGAGCATGTAACTCAGTACACGCGATAAAAGTGAAACTTCAAACTGTGCGTGTTACTGTTTCTTCAAACAATTCTGTCAGTTGGAACGCACCAGTTCTCTGAAGGAAATAATGGAAATTCATAACAGGTAGCGCTATCCATCCAGGAATTGCAGGGACTGTCTCACAGTGCTCTCTACGTTGCTGGTTGGACAAGGAGAGAGCGCTGGTAGCATTATATAAAAAATTCAAGGCACTCACAACTGACTGATAGGATACCTATATCTATTTTCTGAGACAAGCGCATGCGCACACTCTCTGTCTTATTCTTTCGTTCATCCATCTCTCATTTGGTTCAAATTTTTCTTTTTTTTTTGACGGGGGACGAATCATTGCACAAAGAGGATAACGAAAACGAGACCGTTAGAAATGTTTCACAACAATGTTGCACGAAAACGTTTCATTAAAATTCGGCCTCGAAATTTTATTCTCATTGCGCCCAAAGATGTTTCACTTCAAATAAGTACTCTAAAATCGCGAAAATGTGTGAAATTGCATGAAATAGTTTTTTTACCAGCGAATTTTTACGAGCGAGTGGCAGACTTGGGCTATGTTCGGGACTGATCGGGAACGAGTGAAAAGCAGGCCTCTCTCCAGAAGTCACCGTCGCCAGTCCCACGCGCGCGGACATGCGGACTGTCATGGCGTCTCAAGGCCGCTGGCGAGTGAGAATGAGAAGTCAAGTGCGCGCAGGGGATACTTTCCTGTTGCCATTTTCCTGTTTTTCCTGTTCCGCCGGAGACCCGCTCAGCTGCGCTCGTGCAGAATACGTTCGTCATCGGTAGAGACCCGGAAATTTCGCGGATTCATGTAGTCGCAAGCTGGAATGCAAACCATCACACTATCGCACTGTGTTCATGATTGGACCGCAGTTACTTGGACACGCCCGTCTACGACCGTGAGCCAATGATGCCCAGCTAGGAGAGAAGTAAGCGAATCAGGTAGTGCCAAATAACAAGGATAAAAATGTTCTCGCTTAGAAATCAACCAATGGGAAAGTAAACATGGGTCGAGCACACCTATAACTTTGAATTCTATCCTGAGGCCAGAAGAATCCGCGAAATTTCCGGGTCTCTAGTCATCGGCGTATCTATGCAGAACCACGCTGCAGCGATTAGTAGAGACCGTGTTCATTTCGCAATAGACTGAAATCCAAAAAAAAGTATACCTTCGTACAGCTTCTGCGATTGGCCCACATTTTATCTGGGGAACTTCGGGCCAATGGAAAAACCTAAACCAAGAAAGTGCCGAATCATGGAAAAATTGGTTGAGACGTCTCACGAATCAGCAGCCAATGAACAGGTGTCATTTCTCCGAGTTTGTTAAGTACTGTGGAGTCCATCCTATTGGTCAATGGACCCGCAAATTTTTCCGGTCCTTAGCGATTAGTACTCGAGCCGCCTGTTTACTCACACGCTCTACGTAATTTAAAACAATTCAGCCGTAAGGTTTTGTGGAGAGGGCATATTCATGTTTTTGCCTGAATCATAAAATTGTTCATTCACACGAAACAGTTTAAATAGCGCCCATCCAATGGAATTTAGGGGTATATGTCACGTTCCAGGTCGCATTTCATTTTTACGTTTAACACTGTTATGCTTGTAGACTTTTTGAGTGAACCAACTTCAACAAAATGTTATATATATACATATATACATACACACACATATATATATAATGCGCACATTTTGCATAATTAGCTGGAAAAGTTCAATTTTTAACATTTTTGTGCAGTATGGATAAGGAGAACAAAATAGTATAAATAACTGAAGATTTTTGTGATTAAAGACAATGTTGGTGGTTACTGCGAGTATGTTTAGATTTATATATATATATATATATATATATATATATATATATATATATATATTTAATTTAGCTTTTTAATATTGTAAACATTCTGATGTTTTTAAAAGGCCAGGTAAAATTAAAAGATTTTTTTTTGTTTTCTGAAATAAATTAAGCTAGAGCAGAACTATCTGATAAGCTGACAAGAAGAATTTCTTTCCAAAGAATTTTTAGTTAAAGAGTAAAAAAATATATATATTGTTCATGTTAGGACTCATGATGATTTTGTAAATCTTTCAGTAACCAAATAATTGAATGGGGAGAAAAAGGAAAAGGAAGACAGGTAATAAAAAAGTACTTGGACCGCAAGGTTAATGATGAAGCAAGCCTATGAAAGCAGCGATGAAATAAAAGGAGGCACGGACCAGAAAAAAATGGAGAACCGTCAGTAGGAGCCGACCTAGGTACTAAGGATCCAATAATTTTGTGTTATTTCGGGAGTGGTTTCCTACAACTCGTCGAAAACCGTGACAGCTTCTGTTATCTCTCATTGAAGTTATTAGCCACTCTCACGATATCTTAAATTTGTAATCCATACACCTAACCTAATCACTCGTCAAAATGGTTAATACTAACATTTTGGAATTTATTTTTTTCTTATTAAAAATTAGCTCTCCGGAATTTACCAACGTATTAACCAATCGACATAAAAACTTCTAACCAAATACAGCGCATACGCTACAAACGGAATTTAAAATTCAAATCCTCGACGTGATGAGTTTAGATGCACATGGAGAGAGATAAGGAAAAAAAATTGGTTGTCTGTAAAGTCAGTTTACGAACGATAGTTTAACGTGATAACGTCATAACAAAACATTGATGAAATGATTGCTTACTTTTATGAATTAAATTGATTCATTTTTATTGAATTATCATATTTTGTATGGATAAAAAGGAGTGAAATTAAATCTACAATTTAACTGATAAATTTACTTTTATTTGCACTCATTAATTCAAATATGTTTATTACTTTAACGAAGAGATTATTTTTTCACTATAACTTTTATACATGTTTGCTATTTAACTTCTTCCAATCTGTGTTAATCTGTTAAGGATAGGACGATGATAGGAAAAGTAGGAAACGAGTGGGAGTGTTTCAAGTTTAACGTGCCTCGAAAAAGTCAAATCGATGGTTGTTCTAATCGAGTGGAAGAGAGATAGATTCGGTGCAAGCGTACAATGAGCGTAACGGGACACCGCGTAACGGGACAATGTGCGTTACGGGACACTTTTTCGTGCGTGCAGCCGGCGTTCATCGATTTATTAGACGTTGTCACGTCAAAAAGAAAGGAAGACGCACGATGGCCGGTGCTTGTCTCGGTCTGCCCGCGGCACACGCGCCAGTCTCGACACTGCGACAAGGACGCGAAGACAAGTGACACCAGCGAACCTGGCGGTGCGGAGGAGTTCCCCGCATTGTCCTGTCACGATACCTGCTTCAAACTCAAGACCAGCCACTCGCTCCACGGACTAATTCATACCTCCGTGGGTAAAACAAAACTCGCTGCATAGATCACGTTCATGCGTGCACCACGGAGCCAGGAGTTTTTCAAGAGACTAGGCATGCTGTGAATGCGTGGTTGAAGTCACTTTTCAACCTCGCAGTCGCCATATTGTTCCGCTCGAAACATTGCGGGAATGTTGCTTGATAACGTCTGATGATTGTTAGTAAATATAATCTTCGTCGTTAAAAACAGTCATTCTCATTTTTTGTAAAGTCATTTAAAACTGTTTCCACACTGCAAACACTAAATTTTAGCCGATGTTTTCGGCTTACAACCAATATGGCCCAACAATTAGCTGAAGGGGGAAAAAAGGAAGCATAATTTTTTGTCGACATATACGCATATCTAAATATATATATATATAACTCAAAGGTGACTGACTGACTGACATAGTGATCTATCAACGCACAGCCCAAACCACTGGACGGATCGGGATGAAATTTGTCATGCAGGTAGATGTTATGACGTAGGCATCCGCTAAAAAAGGATTTTGATTAATTCTACCCCCAAGGGGATAAAATACCACTCACTGACTCACTCATTACGAGATCTCTAAAACTATACACCCGATTGACTTTAAATTTAGCATAGTTACTCATTTTGTGACGTAGACGCTCACTAAGAACGGATTCTGCGGAAATCCGATCCCAAGGGGAGTTTCGGGGGCGTAATATATCAAAATTTCCAGTTTTTGGTAGGAAATCACCATGGAAACGGCTGTTATTTGTTGATGCTTCATTCGTCTATATGGCAACGACTATTTCATTGTTAGTGCAGTCCTCATCACCGTTGAAATTTTGGCGGGTACTTTAAATATCAAAAATTGGCCTTTTTTTTTTTCAAGTATATATATTTTACAGACTTGAAACTTCACAGTAATGTTCCTTATGTTACGCAGGATGAAATTTTCCGAAAATTAGATCCCATGGGTGGTTAAAACCAGGCAACAGTGGGTACTTTGTCTGCATGAGAACAGAATTTTGCATTGTTCATGCCTTCTGCGTCTCCATGGCAACGGGCAACGCGCGGCAGTGGCGTACCCACAAGGCGGGGCGTGTATAATGAGCGGCGCAAGAGTGATCTGCCTGTAGACTGCCGTAGCGAAGTACGGGTACATCAGTTGTACGTTGCGTGCACGAGTCGGGAAACCATCGGTGCTATTAATTTTCTCTCCGGTACATTATACTGCATTGTAATAAATTTTCACTGAATTTTTTATTTTATTTACCATTACTGTAAATGGGAGATGTGGCCTAATTTTTTTCCATTAGTATAGCCGTGCGAAGCCGGGTCGGGCAGCTAGTCTACAATAAAAGCAAGTTTTAAATGCCAGTAAAATAGTGCAACAATTGGAAATTTTATTTTGTCATGAGAATTGTTGAAAGCAAGATGGCGTCCTGCCGTGTAACTGGCAGCGGGCGGCGGGCCGGCGGGTGCAGGAAGAGAGAGCCGTGGAAAGTGAAAGTGTAGGACCCGCGCGCTCCAGTCGGCAGGAACACGGAACTGCTTGTGTCCCGAGAGCCCGCCTGCCCCCTCCCTCCCCTCCCTTCTTCCACCACGCCGGTCGCTGCGGTGATGTACCTGGATGTGGTCACCAGGTCGCCGCCGTAAGCCTACATCTTTGATATTAATATATTTTTAAAAAAATTGGTTGTCTGTAAAGTCGGTTTACGTACGTTAGTTTAACGTGACGTCATAACAAAACATTGATGAAATTATTGCATACTTTTATGAATAAAAGTTAATCATTTTTATTTTAATAATAAAAGAATAAATACTTGAAATTATATTAGTAATCAGATTTTTAAAATGCAAGACTAATAATTAACCTTTATTGCCGAAATTGTTGTTGTAATAAGCAATGAATACTACATTAACTTTTCACTTCACTTTATAAACAGTCGAGTGGAAGAGAGATAGATGCGTCGCAAGCGTACAATGAGCGTAACGGGACACAGCGTAACGGAACAATGTGCGTAACGTGACACATATAACGGAACAATGTGCGTATTATCTTTAAAAGATTTGTGCAATGGGAGTGCATGACTTGATGTAGGCTTTTGGACATACGCCATTGCTTAGCTAAACAATGTGCGTAACGGACTACTTTTTCGTGCGTGCAGCCGGCGTTCATCGATTTATTAGACGTTGTCACGTCAAAAGTTCATGAATTACAGTTTTAAAATACGCGCTTCTGTCAGAAACGGACTTAAAAAGTTGAAGAGTTCTGGCTCCATCATCAGATCAGTTCGAGTTAACCAGATTGTTTCATTGTCATCCGGATTATATGTACTTGCAATGTTTCTAATCGACACGACAGTTAGAAGTAGGTTAAAATCGACTTCCGAGATTTGTTCACACAGTTCTTTAGCAAATAAAAAGCGCGTTAAAAATAACTTCTCAAACAGTCTTGACAGCCATTCTTGACAACATTGCACAAAACAAAACTTCTACGTAACACGTTTCACACCTGTTTTCAACTGACAATGTATTGGATGGGTAGAATCATATTTCAACGCCTATATTGACTTGAAGGAAGCACGTTAAAATATTTTTAAAACGTTCGGATTAACAGCAAGCGCTATAAAATCCTTGTTGCTGTTAAATTATCATAACCACGTAAATAACCAATGTTATCCAGATCTATATATATATATATATATATATATATATATATATATATATATAAAAGTTACCGAAATTCAGTTAGGATAGCAAAATAGGCGTCGTATTAAACTTTTGGACGAAATAACTTATGATAATTTTATTCTGTGTTTATTTTCTTAGCCCAGTTAAAATACAAGGCAGTTTCAAACTCACGTGTACCAGGAAAAATTCGTAAATAACGAAATGTGCAGTCGAGTTTAATGGCCCAATTACACTTCTTTTCTTTTTCTTTTTTTCGAGCCAGTGAATACGCTTAACACGTAGTCGCGCCGCCACTTTCATTGGAATGCAATGTAGATCGACCCGCCTGTTTCCTCGGAAGCCACTTTTACTCGTCGAGCCGTCGAAGATAGATCGATTATGAACTCTCGCGGGCATGTGAGGGTCGCGCGGTGTGAACACAAACAAACACAGACTGGCAGGAAACACGTGTTTCTACGTAAGTCCGCGCAGCTGTTCCAAGTGCCCGCGAATCAACGAAACTATTTTCCAAGGAGACATGCAGTTAGTTGGCAGAAATGTAGACAGTGATGTTGGAAAACAAAACCAAGGACGTTTTTTGCGTTGCTTGGAGCTTCGTGTGTCAAATACAGAAAAAATTTGCCAATGATCTGATCGAAGATGGCGTCGTGTGCCGTTGCTCAAAAGGTTCATTCCGGTGACAGATGTCATGTACGGTCCAGCTGTTAGGACTCATGGTTCCTAAATAAGACCAAGGCCTATTGCTGTCCCAGCGGCCCTGACTTGCGTTGAGCGAAGCCTATCTCTAACGTCTAACTACCTTGTTGACATAAGTAAAGCCCAACTGCAGGACAGACATGAGTGCGTGATTGCAAAACATTTATTAATGCGTAGGAACACCAATACAAGTTGTCAAAAAGCTTAAACGATTTTTTTTTCATTTGTATTTTTATGTCTAACAAAATTTGGTACACGGTAATTATGTAGTCTAGGTACATGCAGGGAGACTTTATATTTAATATGCCATCCATTGGGGGTTGAGGGGGGGGGGGGGGGTTGTTACCGACGAGGAAGCGTGCGTGTCAGTCCGGACCTGGCGCATAGAGGCGAGGAGGCGTGTGATGTACGAGGTATTGTCGCTCTTAGCGCCTCCGCCAGAGGGAAACTAGTAACCGAAAGACGCCATATTGGTTTGAACAGTTTTTATGCCGTAACAATTCATATAGTTTAATATTGAAAATTCTCCTTCGCTAAAGCAAAGTTCACTCAGTGAGATACTATAAAGAACGTAATACAATGTATGTTAAGGGTGTTGTTACAGATGTAGTCATTCCCAAAAAAAAATTGAGTTAGATACCAAGCGTCTATGTCTTCACGTGATAAAAAATTTTCTTAGCAGCTAGTGACTGTTAACTTCAGGCAGACCAATAAATTATGTAATGTGATTTGACGAAGCGAAATTTTTGACAATCATACGATGGAAAATTGTCATGGACCAAAAAAAAGGGGGCGTTGGAACCAATATGGTGTCTCTCAGTTGCTGTATCCCCCCCCCCCCCTCCCGTGGGATAGTTGGGCGCAGACGGTACTCCCGAGTCTCAGTGTTTCACTGGTAACATGTTTCATTTTCAGTTTATGAAGAACTTTTGGTTAAAAATTAGCCTGGGATCTTCTTGTGGACACGAATCCAAAATTATACTCGTGGCGTGCTGACAAAACATCCAGAAACTCGTGAAGTCTACCAGTAAGTTCACTCTTCTCGTGTTCACGCGTGCGTTCACCTTTTTTTTTAAGAACGAAAAATAAGGTCTCGACAAGTGGAAATACGGCGTGGTTTCTACGAGGGTTAAGTTATGCATTTGAAAATACGGGGCAAAACTCTTCGGTTATTGTGAATGTAACTGTGGTTTGTGACTGCGACGGCGTCGCTGCGGTTCCCGGGAGGCGGCGCGGGCTCCGTCAAGCGGCGAGTTGCGCAACCAGTCTTCGTCCCGCCGCTTTCCATTCCTCCCGTCCCCTCCCCGTCTCTTCTGATAGGCTGCCCCGTCGCCTGGCTAGCGCTGCTTCCCGTGCCCGGCAGGAGCAGTGTCGCTGCCATCACGCCAGTCCTATAACTAGGGACCGGAAAAATTAGCGGATTCAATCACCTCTAGGGTAGCCTCCATTATCCTCTGCATTTCTCAAGCAAACACTCGTGTTCATTGGGTGCCAACTTGTGAGGCGTCTCCCCACTGGGTAGCTTGTGATTCTACGCTTCTTTGATCAATAGTCTGTCGTTTGTCCAGAGAGATCCAGTTAAACTGCGAGCCAATAGCAGAACCAGCAGAATTGTTCACATGTTTGAATTTCAGCCTATCGCGAAATGAATCCGCGAATTTTTCCGGTCTCTACCGATAACTAGGGACCGGAAAAATTCGCGGGTTCTATGACCTGCAGGATGAACTCCATATAGTTCTACGTACACTCGGTCAAATGTCACCCACTCATTGGCTGCTGTCGTGTGAGACGTCCCAGCGTAGCAGCCTGTGATTCCATAAAGCTTTGATTTGGGTGTTTCTCATTGGCCCAGCGTCATCCAGGTTGAGTTGCGAGCCAATAGCAGAGGCAGCACTGAGGTATAATAACTATTTGTATTTTAGCCTATCGCGAAATGAATTCGCGAATTTTTCCGGTCTCTACTCGTGGTTGTCTTGATGCACGACGAGAAGACTGCGCGCTCGCGCTTAGAGGCGACACCGCGCCGGCAGCACCAGCGAGCGTCGCTCTTATATCCCCCGCCTCGCCGACACAGACACGCCCCTGGCTCCCCTCGAGGCCTCGCCTTGACGACTGTCACGTCGTGTCCGGACGAGCGGGAGTGACCGTCCAAGGACGAGGCCAGCTCTCGCCTCGTCGCGAGCCGACACCGGCCCGAATATTCCCTCCCCCTTCCTCCCCCCCCCCCCCCCCACCCACCAAATAAGGAAAAAAGAAGAAAAAAATTCCGCGTTCTGCTCAGCGACCGAATCCGCGGAGACTTTCACCCGCGGAAAAGAAAAGAAAAGAAGGTAAGAGGTTCGCTCCCGCGAATTTCGCGCAAAGTCGATCGCGGCCCCGGGAACCAGTCGAGGCGGGCGACTTTCTTGGCGAGCAGGCCCGCGTTTTGGGGCCCGTGGGTGTCGCGGCGTGCTACAGTCGCGAATACCTAGAGACCGGAAAAATTCGCGGATTCAATTACCTCTAGGATAGCCTCCATTATCCTCTGCATTTCTCAAGCAAACACTCGTGTTCATTGGGTGCTAACTAGTGAGGCATCTCCACTAGGTAGATTGTGATTCGATGATTCTTTGGTCGATAATCTCTCATTGGCCCAGAGAGCTCAAGTTAAACTTCGAGCCAATAGCAAAACCAGCAGAATCGTACACGTGTTTGGATTTCAGCCTATCACGAAATTAATCCGCGAATTTTTCCGGTCTCTACGAATACCACATTCTTAGAGACCAGAAAATTTCGCGAATTCATTAGGCTAAAATACAAATAGTGCTGCCTCTGCTATTGGCTCACAACTCACCTGGATGACGCTGGGCCAATGAGAAACGCCCAACCAAAGCTTTATCGAATCACAGGCTGCTACGCTGGGACGTCTCACAAGACACCAGCCAATGAGTGGGTGACATTTGACCGAGTGCAAGTAGAAATATGGAGTTCATCCTACAGGTCATTGAACCCGCGAATTTTTCCGGTCCCTACACATTCTTATTTCTACTCCAATTGACGTACAGTTAGAATGGCGGCAGTAACGAAAATTTGCAACGATTTAGAATCCAATATGGCAGCCATAAACCAAAAGTGTAACGATGACAATCATACTCAACCAAGATGGCGGGCATAACGAAACATGTGATATTTATATAATCCAAGATGGCGGTCGTACCGATATGTACAACGGTGTTATTTAAAGATTTTTTATTAACATTTTAAATAATTTATTGTTTTATAAATTTTAAAAATTTTCCCGATTATCTGGCATTGAAATTACAGATTTTCAAGATGGCGGATATACTATGCAGGTTGTACCCAGAGATTAGAGAAAGTTACAGATGGAGCATAAGCTCTGAGCACTGTGGCCAGTTTGTTCACGTAAGAAGATGGCTACCATTTGTTTATATAGTATATAGAAATGTAGTGTACTACATAACTCTTGTACACAATCATTTTTCTCGAGTCAACAGTTTTTATTTGTTTAATATTCATGCACTTTTCCACCACCATACATATGAGAAAATGTGATTTTCTTCATGTAACAATATGGCGGCGACCTGCTTCCCCCTTACGTCCCCTGGCTTCAGCAGAGATACCTACAAACTGTGTTTATGGTCCATCTGTAACTTTCTCTAATCTCTGGTTGCGCCGGGCAGGACTGTATTGTCTGCTAAACAACCAGGCCGCTCAGATACTACTCGCTGGCCGATTGTTGGGCGGCTGTGAGCTAGGCGATGTGTGAGCGGGGTGGGTGGAGATGGATACACTAGCAAGGCCACTAAGCGGCATATAAAACAACTTCATGTGTGTTCTTTTTTGTTTGCTTACGTCCAAGCGAACTGTGTCGTGACCTTGTCCCGTGTTATCTGACATGACGCCCCGCGCCCCCGAGTGGTCACCAAGTGTGACGTTCGCCCCGCCGTCAGAGATGCGAGTGTTGGTCAGAGTCGGTCCCTATCTTTAGTCACTCGACTCTTCATTTTCTGCGCGCGTTCTTCAGGAGGAAAGTTCATTTAAAACGACGCACACGCATACAGAAATACTGTAGTTGTGTTATTGCTTCTAGTTTGGAATTGATGTGCCCGCTTTTCAGATTCAAAGAACGAGAGTAATACTATGTTTTAAATATTTGTTCGTTGCAGGTGCTTTGAATCTATAATACATTTTTTTGAGTCTTAACTTACGTGTTCGTTCAGGAGGGGAAACTAGATCATGCCACAACGCTCATACGAATTGGATTTTTTTTCTTCTAAACTAATGTTCAAATTATTTTCAATAATATGAACAGAAATATTGTTTCCTACCGATTTCAAGGGAAGCAGCAGGGTAAAGGTACCAATCAGGCCCCGAAAAGCCCAAAGAGTGTTCTGTAGCCCAACCTGAGTGAAAAACCCCTGTTTTTTCCCCCTTGCAATCCGCCATTTAGGCGGCCCCCCCTTAAAGCTACTACGTAAAGGTTATAAAGCTACCGCAACCACGTCTGTTGAATCGCATGCCTATCTCGAGGCTGTATATTCTTTTACAACGGGTAGGAGTTAGCTCGAACGAACTGTAATGGGCGACCCCGCTTGTCCGCGCTGAGTGGCCTGCGTGTTAGTCGTGTTTTACGCCAAAATAATTGAACATTCATAAAAGGCAGTTCGCCGACAGAAAAAAAAAAAGGAAAGATTCAGGTGTTATTTCAAGGTGACGAAACACATAACTTCACATACACATACGCACACTCATATATTAAGCCAGTGCTAAGCAAAACATCAAATCGCAATTTTTCACGTTTCGGAACGGTGACGAATTGCAAAATGTATTTTGCGCTATTTTCTTGTTGCCAAATATTGACGCGGATATTGCTGTACCTCGTAATACTTAGGGACTGGAAAAAAAATCCGCTAGTATAATGACCTCCAGGATAGGCTGCACAGTATTTTGTACATTCGAGAAAATATCACATGTTCATTGGCTGCCGGCTTATGAGTCGCCTCAACTGGATTTCTGTAGATCGGGCACTTCTTTGATTGAATATTTCCCATTGGCTGAAAAAAAAAAAAAAAACCTCCAGATGAACTGCAGTCCAATCGCAGAAGCAGAACGGAAGTAAAATGGTTTGGATTGTAACCTTGATCCTTATTGACTCCACGAATGTGTCTGATCTCGGGTTGTTGTCAGAACTCAGAAACACACAAGATAGCATTTTCTAAGTTATGCTTGTCCTTAGTTACGTGTTTCTAAGTTATGACAGTTCTTAGTTGTGTTTCTAAGTTATGACGATTCTAAGTTCGGCGTTGTGTGTTTCTAAGTTATGACGATTCTAAGTTTGGCGTTGTGTGTTTCTAAGTTATGACGATTCCAAGTTCGGTGTTGTGTGTTTCTAAGTTATAACGATTCTAAGTTCGGCGTTGTGTGTTTCTAAGTTATGACGATTCTAAATTCGGCGTTGTGTGTTTCTAAGTTATGACGATTCCTAGTTTGGCGTTGTGTGTTTCTAAGTTATGACGATTCTAAGTTCGGCGTTGTATGTTTCGAAGTTACATTTGTCTAAGTTATGACAGTTATAAGTAGGGACCGGAAAAATTCGCGATTTCAATGGCAAGTAGGATATACTCCATGATCCTCTATGCACGCGAGAAAATTACATTTGCTCATTGGCTACTGACTTGTGACACCTGTTAACTGGGACGCTAGTGAATCGATACTTCTTTTGTTAAAAGTTTTTCATTGGCGAGTATCATTCAGATAAACTGTGGCCCCAATCACTGATGCATAGACCTGCAAAATTCGCGGATTCATTCGGTGATAGGCTAGAATTCAAACACATATACCTCCTAGATAATTTTGCTATTACTAATCATCTTGGCGAATCTCAACCAATTATTATAAACCCTCAAGCAAAGAAGGATCGAATCACAGACAAACCAGCTGAGACGACTTACAAGTCAACAACCAATGAACTTGCGTTATTTGCCCGAGTGTACAGGGGTATGTGCGGTCTATCCTGAAGGCCATCGAAACCGCGAATTTTGCATGTCTCTGCTGATGCAGTAAAAAGGCCAACAATTTTGGGATTCTAGACCATCACGAAATGAACCCGCGAATTTTTCCGGTCCCTAGTTCCAAGCGATGTGAGGATCCCTGTGGTCTCGGCGGACTGCAGTCACGTGTCTCCAGACGGGGGCTTGGTCGCGTGGGACGCGGCCACTGGAACCACTTTCCCCGGGCAACCGGACCCGACACCGGCTCGGACGACCTCCTGGCCTCGGGTCTGGGCCCAACCCGCCCGTGGAGTCACCTGAGACACCTGTGGGTTCATCCCGGGACGAGCGACACAACCACTTCCGAGTTCCAGACGACGGAGGACCGTTTCCTACAGAGGAAGGTCCGAGCGATAAGCGAACAATCAGTCCGGTAGCAGATGCCAGAAAATTATTTTTTGTCGTATATTTGACTTCTTCTCTCTTTCAGAAACGTGTTAATTTCAACTACATTACATTTTAAGTTCGGTACAACTACCTATCAACCTATGTATATATTATTTCAATGCCAAATTAATTAATTATTAGTAGGGACCGGAAAAATTCGCTGGTTCAGTGACCTTCAGGATAGACTTCAATATCCACTACACACTCGGGCAAATGCCAACTGTTCATTGGCTGCTGACTTGTGAGTCGTCTCGACTGGGTGGCATGTGATTCGACACGTCTATGAGTGAGGGTCTCTAATTGGCCCTCAGTCCTCCACATTAACAGTGAACCAATGGCAGAATCAGCTCTAAGGTATAATTATTTGAATTTTAGCATAACACGAAATGAATCCGCGAATTTTTCAGGTCTCTAATTATTAGGGACTGGAAAAATTCGCGGTTTCAATGACCACTAGGATAGACTCCACGATTCTCTATGTACTCGGGCAACTATCACCTGGTCATTGGCTACCGACTCGGGACACCTGTTTACTGCGATTCTTATGATTCAATACTTCTTTTGTTGAGTGTTTGCCATTGGCTCAGAGTCCTTCAGGTGAATTGCGGTCCAATCACTGACGCAGCATTAAGCTAAACGAGTTTGGATTCCAGCCTGTCTCGAAAGGAATCCGCGAATATTTCCGGTCTCTATTAATTATTTTAATTGTGGAATGGTGCGTGCCGGGGTGTAGCGGTCCCCCAGGAACAGGGATCCAAGAGCGCCGACTCTCCTCGACGGGCCAGAGTTGGGCGCCACGTGAGCCGGGGGACGCGCCGCTGACGGCGGAGGTCAGCTGTCTGGCAGCGGCGTCCCGGCGGCAGGAATAGCGCGAGGCGTCGTGCCAGGCCGAGCGCCCTCTGCCGGCGCCGGTCCTGCTGGCAGGTGACATCGCTGCCTCTCGCGGGCACGCGGTGTCTGGAGTGCTCGTTGCTAGAGACCGAAAAATATTCGCGTGTTCATCTCGCAATAGACTGACATACAAAAAAAGTATATACCTTCGTACAGCTTCTTCGATTGACCCCACATTTTATCTGGGGAACTTCTGGCCAATGGAAAAAAACCTAAACCGAGAAAGTGCCGAATCATGGACAAATTGGTTGAGACGTCTCACGGATCAGCAGCCAATGAACAGGTGTCATTTCTCCGAGTTTGTTAAGTACTGTGGAGTCTATCCTAGAGGTCAATGAACCCGCGGATTTTTCCGGTCCCCACTCATTGCTGGGTGTATTTCAGGTACACTTCTACTGTCGGCACGCCAATCACAGCCGTCACGTGCGGAAGCAATCGCTTCCTGAACGGCCCGGCCCATACAGCGCAACGGCTTCTCTCGCAGACGGCCGCCGATCACAAGGAGACAGTTGCCATTATTGAGGGCATACCTTGTTGCTGTCTAATAAGCGATCAGATTTATTCGCGAAAAAAAATATGTCTCTCTCCACTCAAAGCTAGAGACTTGGAAAATTCGCATTTCTTTCTGGTACCAGGATGCGTTACACGCATTTGTGCTGAAATATATAAGTCGGTGTCTATTGACCATTCCGGTCGGATTGCATACGATTAGGTCATCTTGATTTTGTTTTGTTTCTCTTGGCATCTTGTCTCTACGGGGGGGGGGGGGGGGGGGGTTGTCAAAACTACCTGTGGTCCAATGAGGACGCAGTTTTAAGTGGTATGCATTCCAACCTCTCTACAAATACTTACACGAATTTTCCACGTTTCTATTCATTGGTCGATAGCAAGACCACATTGGTGGGTCACACGATATTGGATGGCCACTTCTCTTTGTTTATAACTGACTCAGGTTCGTCAAGAGCACTGTAGTTCAGTCATCGAAGTGAAGAAGAAGTATATGTGATTCAAGTCTACTTTGAAATTCTTAACGAAGTCACTAACTAAATAAACGTGGCTCCAAAGACCGCAAGTTGAATTTTGGAAAAGTCCCATTTAGCTTTGAAAAGTCCCGTAGCACGTGGCTATATAACCACATGAAGGGACTGGAAAAATTCGCGGGTTCAGTGACCTCCAGGATAGACTCCACAATCCTCTGCGCATACTCGGGCAAGCGTCACCTGTTCATTGGCTGCCGACTTTTGAGGAGTCTCAACTGGGTATCTTGTGATTCGATACTTCTTTGATTGAGTCTTTTTATTGGCCCAGCGACCTCCAGATCAACAGGACAACAATAGCTAGAGACCGGAAAAATTCGCGGATTCATTTCGTGATAGGCTGAAATTCAAACATGTGTATAATTCTGCTGGTTCTGCTGGTTCTGCTATTGGCTCGAGGTTTAACTGGAGCTCTCTGGGCCAATGAGAGACTATCGTCCAAATAAGTGTCGAATCACAAGCTACCCAGTGGAGACGACTCACAATTTAGTAACCAATGAACACACGCGTGTTTACTTGAGATGTGCAGAGGATAATGGAGGCTATCCTAGAGGTCATTCATTGAATGCGCGAATTTTTCCGGTCCGTAACCATAAGCCAAGCAGCATCGTGTGCAGGCCTGCCCGACGGATGCAACAGCTCTGACCACGGCACTGTCCAGCGAGCACTCTGGAAAGGCTCGCGTGTGTGGGAAGTGGAGCCAGAACGCGCCAATTATTTTTTACTAACCTAACTAAAACTAAGTGTATTTGGGAGGGACCTAGGTGCGTCTCAGGCCGAAGCCTATACGCCTAGTCATGCTGGGATTAGCCATGCAGCGAGAGGGTTGCATGCATCATGTGCTAGGAGGGGATTGGCCAGCCATGGCAGCGATTGATGCCATGACTAACTCCTCTCACTCATAAATCTAGACTATAACTGGAGATAGGTTGGGCCCAGGTAAAACCTGCATAGATACAGGGAAAACTCTTGGCACTGTCATGCGGGGTGCAAATTTGCATGCATTAGGTGTAGGAGAATACAGGAGACAGAGGATGGTCTGGATGAAGTGTTGGACAGAGTAGAAAAGAGTCTACCATGAGGGGGGTTGGGCACTCGGACTCGTGGTCCGCTTTGATGTTTTTTTATCCAGGACTGGATTTAGTGACCAGGGACGCAAGATGGCAGACATTACGTCATTCAAAATGGCTGCATCCAGCAGACGAAAACAAGCTGGAGGAAATGACATCAGAATCCAAAAAGTGGCTGTACTGTCAGGTCCAAGATGGCGTACGTGACGTCAGAATTCAATATTGTGGAAGCAAGCGCCCCTGGTGGTGAGTGGCTACACACTGACCACTAGGTACCGGAAAAATTCGCGGGTTCAATGACCTGCAGGATGAACTCGATAGTTCTACGTACACTCGGTCAAATGTCACCCACTCATTGGCTGCTGTATTGTGAGACGTCCCAACGTAGCAGCCTGTGATTCGATAAAGCTTTGGTCGGGCGTTTCTCATTGGCCCAGCGTCATCCAGGTTGAGTTGTGAGCCAATAGCAGAGGCAGCACTGAGGTATAACTATTTGTATTTTAGCCTCTCGCGAAATGAATTCGCGAATTTTTCCGGTCTCTGCTGACCACTCACTCCGCTGCCAGTCAGCACCAGAACGAGCAAGTAGTAGCAGGTCCGGGCGGCTGGCGGCGCTGCCGTCGCGGTCCAGCGAGAAAGCAGCCAGTCGCGGTGACGTCACCGCCGCGCCGCCGAGAAAGTAAGAGTGTCACGGCAGCCGGCCAGCGAGGTCACTGGAGCAGAGACGTCGCGCGTGCGGCCTTCCTCCTTGTGCCGTTACACGCGCTGGCCGCGGTAGTGGCTTCCGCGCACTTCTGTGCGGGTTTTGCTGTCAGAACGGAACATTCGCACACTTCAAAATACCGCATTATATGTAGAGACCCGAAAAATTCGCGGATTCAATTCGCGATATCCTAAAATTGAAATAGTTATACACCAATGCTGCTTCTGCCATTGGCTCACAACTCATCTTCAGGACTCTGGGCCAATAAGAAACACGTAACCAAATCTGTAACGAATCACAAGCTACTACGTTGGGACGTCTCACACGACAGCAGCCAATGAGTGGGTGACACTTTCCCGAGTATACATAGAGCTGTGGAGTTCATCCTGGGGGTCGTTGAACCCGCGAATTTTTCCTGTCCCTAACTATATGCCAAGCCTAGGGGCAGGCATTTTTCGCGAAAAAATCTGAACACCTTTTAGACTGCAACAAGGTATATCCACACCAGCGGTTTCTTCCTCCTGATTGGCGGCCGTCTGCGAGAGAAGTCGTTGCCTTATCTGACCGAGACACTCTGGATGAGTTTGCCTCCGCACTGAAATACTGTGATTGGTGTTATAACAATCGACATGTACTTGAAAAAACTCACCCAATCACGAAACACGGACGATGCTACAGTTTTTTGAATTTCACCTTGTCCCGGAATCTCTTCGCCAACAATTGCATGGCCCTAATAATAACTGTGCAAAGTACATATTAATCGGGTCACGACAGGTTCATCCTTTTAGTTAGCGATAAGGGACATCGCTTTGTGCCCCCGTTGTTCCATTACAAAATTTCTATTAACTATTCAAGTGTGAAAAAATGCGCTGCTGGTATTTTAGAGTGTGGACATTTCACCCGTGGCGAACCACAGATGAAATATTGATTAAAACGACAAGACTGTTTGCCAAGCGATGACGCGGGTTTTCGCTGGCGCCCTGCTGTTTCCTGATTTGTAGAGACAGGAAAAATTCGCGAATTCATTTCGCGATGGGCTAAAATACAAATAGTTATACCTCAGTGCTGCCTCTGCTATTGGCTCACAACTCACCTGGATGACGCTGGGCCAATGAGGAACACCCAACCAAAGCTTTATCGAATCACAGGTTGCTACGCTGGGAAGTCTCACACGACAGCAACCAATGAGTGGGTGACATTTGACCGAGTGTACGTAGAACTATGGAGTTCATCCTGCAGATCATTGAACCCGCGAATTTTTCCGGTCCCTACTGATTTGGCGTGTCTCCGCGCCCCGCGGGGAGCGAGCCCTGAGGTGTCTTCCCGGGCTGTCGCGCGGAGTAGGTGTGTGCAGCCTGGGGTGCAGCGGAGTGTAGGGCGTCCTCCCTTCCTGCCGCGGCCGACTAAACCAGTTCCTCCGAGTCGGGCGGCGACCTGGGTAGCCGCGCGCGGTGAGGCTGTAAGGCTTCATCTGGGAGTCATCCACACTGAACAGTATCCGAATAAGCTCACGCTAGTTGAAGAATGAAGAGCTAAAATTTACTTTTATTTGCACTCATTAATTCAAATATGTTTATTACTTTAACGAAGAGATTATTTTGACTATAACTTTTATACATGTTTGCTATTTAACTTCTTCCAATCTGTGTTATTCTGTTAAGGATAGGACGATGATAGGAAAAGTAGGAAACGAATGGGAGTGTTTCAAGTTTAATGTGCCTCGAAAAAGTCAAATCGATGGTTGTTCCAATCGAGTGAAAGAGAGATAGATGCGGCGAAAGCGTACAATGAGCGTAACGGGACAATGTGCATAACGGGACACTTTTTCGTGCGTGCAGCAGGCGTTCATCGATTTATTAGATGTTGTCACGAAAAAAAAACATTAATTAGAGATTATTTATCGCGGAAATGTTTTGCACAAGACAGTCTTCGAATGATTTTATTTTAATCCTATTCTTATGGCTCGAAGAAATATTTTTAACATGAGACAGTTATTCCAGGGCAAATTGCGTTTGTTCTGTATTGTATTTAACTGGGCTTGTTTATTTGAAGAGATCGGTGTTTCCATTGGTTCAGTGAAGTCTGGTATGAGATGCCTTCTCCGGCCGCAGCCAATAAAAAAAAGAAGTTTGAAAGGGAAAAAAATGAACATAGTGTTTCGAAGTTTAGCAACCAGTAAAAGCAACTGTCTCTCTTCCGTAATATTATTTTATTCATTGGATGAAGAAGTCTGCGTTTCGCGGGGGAATCTGGCAGTTTGTTACACTTCAACACTCTTTATGAATGTTTTGAAAAACTTGTTTCATTGGATACGTTCGAGGAGACATGCTTTGTCTCACTTGGCCGAGCCAGTGATAACGCGATTTCTGTTATAGTGCACGTGCATGATTCGTCAGAAATTGCACTTTTGAAAATATTAACATCAAATTTACGAAGAACATTGGTTACAAATTATTTCAGGAATAAACGTAATTTACTGATTGATATATTCGTAATTTTGCACAGGTAGTCTTTACTTTGGAGTATTAAAAAAAATCCGTCATTTGGTAAATCTACAGTTGACACACACTTCTTCCTTGCACAAGAATGTTGTTCCTTGTTCACAAAAAAAAAAACTCGGGAGTTCGAATCCGGCAAAGTTCCCACGAATATTTACTTACCTGGGACTACAAATAACCGTTCTTTTGAAAGGAGTTCTTCATTGAATAGTGTGTAAATTTTACTGTTATTTTACACAGCGTAGCTGCCCATGTTCAAAATTTTTTTCTACCGACCATAAGTTTAAGGAAAAAAACTTCAGTGTTTTAAGGACTGATTTGGCACCTGGAAGTGGCAGTGAAATTCTGTTGTAATTTTGCTGTGGCTGCGACGTTGCGAAATTATTTGGCAGTGTCCGAGTAACATCTGGCAAGGTAAATAGTTTCACACATATCAATGAGAGTTTTCGTGGGAAAACTGTGTTGAAGGGTTGGTAGGACTGGTGGCGAGCTCATGTTTCTCCCACGTGTCGGGGGCAGAGAGGGGCTTCCACGCCACTCCTTGGGGGGGGGGGGGGGGGGACTGGACTTATCTGGCTTCTGCCAAGCGCCTTACACTGCATGTGCTGTAATCTGAACTCTTTTGGGGGTTGGGGCCATGCTCTTGGGGAGGGTGAGGCAGGGGGTGGATTTTGTCCGGTCCACACTTCACGGCCAGTTATATTCCCATAAGTTAAGGAAATGGAAGCAAAAGCTAAAAATATTGTAGTACTATAAAGAGATTTAAAAGCACGCGTATTGAACACCAAATGCAATGCAGTCTCAGTTGTTTTTAAGGAGGATAGAGAAAAGTAAACAGACTTCATCATGATTGCACTCTTTTTTTAAGTCATAACAATTTATTATCATTCATTATTGAAAATTCAATTTTCTTTATGGCAGAAATTTTCCGAGACTTTCAAAGATACAATTGATAATATTTTTCACAGTTGAATACATTCTTTAGAAATATCCTGATGAGGCTGTGTTATTTTACAAAAAAAAAAAAAAACTGTGTGAACTTGTTTCCTGAATATTTCCTTATATAAGTACGAGCACGACAGTATAAATGGTACAATACATTCCTATGAAATATGATAAACTAATGGTTTGTATGAACAAGTATTATCTTTAGCCTCCAAAATTACATAAACATGCAGTTATAGCATGTCTATGTCTATGTCTATCAGCAGTGAGTTTTAAAAAGTACGATATCTTACTTTTAGCATTACAATAAAATATTTTACCAATCATTTTCTAAAGAAATTGTTGTTTCTGTGCACAGTGTTGGAAATTACAGTAAATTTACCAGACTTTTTAACGAATAATAAACCTAAAATAAACGAAGAGTTCTTAATAATTCAAAATAACTGAATCCTCGTAGAAAATACGCCCTATTATGATTTACGAATTGTAGGTTTCGTTCTAAATAAAGGTAAACACACAAGAGGACGAAAGAAGAGTTTTCTCAACAAGTTTTCTAAAGTGTGTAATATACCAAAGAATGTTCTTTTGGATTCATTTTCAAAGAAAGTGAGATCAGTGTCTGTAAATTTACGAAGATACCTGAATAATTTGTAATCAGCGTTCTTCGTAAATTTAAGGTAAGAATTTTTAACAGTGTATTCGCCATTTTCTAATAAAAAATTGTTTTGGATTTTAAAACCTTAAAAAAAATATCCTGTTTTTACTATACAATTTTTTTTCTGCCTCATCGAAAATATTTTCTATTAATTTTCGGTAGATTCATAAGCCCAAACCCCCTTACATTTTGCTCTATTAGAAAGAAAATATTACAAATTAAGTGCCTGGTCGAATAATGATCCCATTTTCAGATTTTATTGATTGTATGTTTTAAAACATATATATATATATATAATTGTAAAAACCTTCACTAACATGCTGAATGTGTAACTATGTGCAGTGTGGTAGGCCTGGTGCGGGCAAGGATGCTGAACTACAACTGTTAGAAGAAAAAAAATTGAACGAATAATTACGTTTCATTACATTTCATTGTGTAGCTTGAGCAAGTCTTTGGAACATTGCAATCGTTCGTTTTTTTACAGGAGGCAAAAAACAATCGTTGTACGAAAATGAGCTATTAATCAGGGTCCTCGAAAGTGCCTGACCAACCATGAACCAACTAAAGTGAATGGCATCCAATAAAATGTCGTCCGTGAAACTCGGTAAAACATGTTTACTGCATTTTTTTCCTCGGCGCAGGAAGAATTCCTGCCACGCCTACTTTGAGAGAGAGGGGGGGGGGGGGGGATTTACTGCAAGAAACGTGACTTTTAACGACTGCTTGATTCATCACTACTGTTAGTAAATGGCGACGTTAATATCTCAGTTTATTTCCTCAAGAGGCTAAACTTAGCAGTCACACGACTTCTTCGTCAATGTTTGAAGTTACGGTTTTATAAGCGTGGTGGAGCATTGTTTAAAGAAGGGTCTTACATTTCGGCGAACAGTGGTTCGAGTTTCCGTGTATTCCAAAAACTATATCAGGTGGATCCTCACCAGCCTTGACTAGATACAATTATGAGTTCCAAAGGAGTTCTGGAACCACTCACTGTAGCTTCCTCTTGTACTTCTTTGGTTGTGGAATGTATTTAAGGCCCCCGCCTACCCGGGCACACACGCGGTGCGCAGAGCTTTTGGAAAAACCACGCGAATTGAAAATTTCTCGATATACCAGAGTTGCGTCTGTTTACTAAAAGCATTAAAAAAAATTCTGAAGGCCGGAAAGTATTTTTGTTTCAGGATTTAGTTTTGAAACGGTTTATTTATAAGAGATAAAATGGCTAAAAGGCGTGTTTTTAGAGTTTTTTTTAGGCATAAAACAATCGCTTCAGAATCTTGAAAGCAATTAAGGACCGAAAAACAGAACCAGTTACCTGAAATCACGAATAACTACTCTTCGTGTATTAATGCTCTTAAATAGCTAGCTGCATGTAATTTTTTTTTCCCCCGCGAAGAAATCTTATTGTTCATTAAACTACAATGAGATACGCCTGAGCCAGCGATGGTTCCCTTGTAGCGAGCCACTGCCCTGTTCGGGCCGGGGCATTCAGGATGGCTGTGATTGGTGTAGACATGCAGCTGAAAGTGGTTACCTAACTACTAAACTTATATTACTAGTGTGAAAATAGCTACTTCACATTAAAGATAATTTCAGTGGAACGTGGGTAGGGAATGGAAAAAATGCGCGGGTCCTATGCCTTCTGAGATAGACTCCGCACACGAGAGCAAATTTAGCCTGTTTATTGGTTGTTGACGTCTCGAGTGGGTAGCGTGTCATTCGGTGCTCTGTCAGTTGGCTCACAGTCCTCCAGATGCAATACGGGCTGATGGCACAGTTTTAGCTGGTCGCGAATCGAAACAGCGGAATTTCCCGGTCTCCAAATTCGGGTGTGTCTGAGCACAAGTCATGGCCGATTCCTGCTGTGATATGGTTATCTCCCGCGATAGGCACCTTTATCATCGGTCTGTGAAATATGAATATTCTACCATCGTATCTGGGAAATCATAGTGGTAAATGGCTGGCTATGATAATTCTCTGGGAAACAAATCACACTTATTTTATTTAATGAAATAATTATTTTGTGTGAAAGTTTGATGCCTCAGCATGAATTTCAAACAAAGGTCACTCGCGCAGTGAACAGAGTAAAGAAGACGGTGGGGCCACAGGTGGAGAATAAGACTGCGAACAAACCCTGGCGGGATATCGCTGCTCGGTTTTCCCCTTCTCTTATGCCTAGAGACAGGAAAAATTCGCGAATTCATGTCGCGATGGGCTAAAATACAAATAGTTATACCTCAGTGCTGCCTCTGCTATTGGCTCACAACTCACCTGGATGACGCTGGGCCAATGAGGAACACCCGACCAAAGCTTTATCGAATCACAGTGACGTCTCACACGACAGCAGCCAATGAGTGGGTGACATTTGACCGATTGTACGTAGAACTATGGAGTTCATCTTGCAGGTCATTGAACCCGCGAATTTTTCCGATCCCTACTTATGCCTCATCTCTTTCTGCACGATTTGAGAACACCCGGCAGTGAAAGTGAACAAGCTGCGGTTGTTCTCACGAGACCAGTGGGCGGCCGGTGCGACTATCACGTGACGAGGGGGCGTGGTTGTTGCAGGCAAGGCGGGCGCGGGCAAGGATGGTCCCGACGACAAGAAGGATGACGCCGAGCTGTGGTGCAGCGTGGAGGCGCAGGCTGCCTTCCTGGGCCCCAACCTGTGGGACAAGACTCTGCCCTACGACGCCGACCTCAAGGTGGGTGCCGACACCCTCCTCCGGTCACACCGTGCGGCAGTGGTTGCAACAGTGTTCATCCCAAGTTCCCGCCAGTTGCCCAGTAGCTTAGTTCCACTCTGTCCACTCTTCTTCAAGGACCATCTTTTTGTTTCCCGTAACCAACCTGCTCGAAATTTTTGCATCCCGCATGTAAGATGCACAGGGTTGTCCCTGTGTCTATGCATGTTTTACCTGGGCCCAACTTATCTAGTTTTTAGCCTAGAATAGTCAGTGAGGGGAGTTGGTCATGGCGCCAATCGCTGCCATGGCTGGCCAATCCCCCTCCTAGCACATGATGCATGCTACCTCTCCTGCATGGCCAACAACCTGCATGTTTAGAGCGTATGGGCTTCGGCCTGAGACGCACTTAGTCTCCCTCCCTAACCCGGAACCCTCCCCAACACTCTTAGTTGTAAGTTCGGTTAGGGAAAAAATAAATCTGTCAAAATTCGAACATAAACTGCAGCGCCTGTCAGTAAAGCATCTCACCTTGTCGTGAACAGAGTGTGACGTCCCAGAACTTGTCACGTCACCTGCCTCCCATTGTGGCGATCCCGGAAGGGGTCACAACAGGATTTTTGAAAAGTAACGGTCGCCGTGAGCATTATAGACGTCAGGCCCTAATCAATTTATACAAAAATGTAGTGTACATTTGTGTTTTATTTAATTTTTTTTAGCGTCCTTTGAACCTTTCCGTTCATGATTTTATACTTACATGACATTTTGTTCTACTTCTTAACTTTCAAAGAGACATAATTTTCACGAAGTTAAATTACAAACAATTACTTTTTGGTTGCGTGTTTTTATAATTTTGAATTTAAAGTTACTGTTTTAACATTCTGAAGAATTTCCACGTTAGTAAAAAAAAGCTGAATCAGAACTGAAACAAATCAGGTTGATATAATTAGAATTTTTTTCAGGCGAAATTTGTTTAGGTGCCAAATTTCTTAGTAAGTTAAATAATTTTGATAAACAACTTACATAGTTTCAATTTATCTGGGAGGAGTTCTAAATACACCAAAGCGTAGCCAGAAGAATTAAATATTTGCAATTCTGTACTCCATTTTTAGTACCTCTTAGGGTATCTGTATCTGAAATGTATTGAAATTTATCGTTGATAGCTAGCTACACTAGACATGTACACCATGTGTGTTTGTACTTATACTAGTTTTGATATTTCGGAACATAAATGTATAAAATAATATTTTTGACAGTTATAGAAATCAAATTTGACGGGAACATTGATACACACGGCTGCCGTAAGTGTGCCAATTATTTTATCTGCCATTTAGTTATTAGAAATTTAAAAAAAAATTGAAACCTGTACACTAGTTGATGGTTTGTAACTCGAATGGAGATACGCGGGATAGCGACTGCATGTTAAGCGCCAGCTGGTGGATAGTTCGAAGTGAACTCGAGCGAGCGAGCCGGAAGACAGGAACTCGGTCGGGCGTCTTCATGCAACATTCAGCGGCGCGGGGATCGATGTCTCGATGTCTCGATGTCTCGATGTCCCGCGTGTCCGCGGCTCCCGGCTGGGGGGCGTGGCCTGTGACCCGCCCGCCCATCCCTCTCTCCCCGCCGTTAACTTTACACATCGCCGAGTCGTTTGTAGCTTCGGTCTTCGTGCGGTCGAACGATCCAACCTTTCTGAACCAAGAAACTCCTATTGCGAATTATAAAAATAAAAAGTAAATTGCTTGAATTTAATGCATAAAAGAGAAATGACCGACCTTTTAACTATAAACAATTTTGATGATTTTCAAATTGAGGCCGGGCCCCATCAGAGTCCCGACTCCCACTGCAAGCATCAACTCTTGTTACCTTCCACAAGGTAAACACTTGCCCAGATGGGGCCTAACCTGCATATTAAATTCAAACAAAACAACATCAAAGGGACAAAACCCATGCTGAAAATGTAAGGTGGCAGCACATTGACCAAACACACAAAATTAGTTCCAATGTTTATTGTTAATCTTGAACATATCTCATAAATAACTTTCAGTACAAAAATATTTATATCTGTGATGACAAGTTATTCCAAACAAAATTTATAATTTATACACAATAAATACTATATCTAAACTTTAATGCTTTCTTAGGTACAAGATCTAGGCTAGAAAAGCCAACATTTATAAGGTACATTTGAGTGCTTAATATCTTTACCAATATTAAAAGAAATTAATAACCAACTCATAAGGTAAGGTCTTTGGAGTGCTAAATCAAGTTATTTAAAACAATATGGCCGCCAAACAAGAAAATGCACAGAAGGTGCAGAAAATGGAACAAGTGCCAAATCCACATTATGAGCACCTAAACAACACTTAAAGTTTAAACAGGTGCAACATATTCACAAGAAAACACAAGTCCAACGGATACTACACATACTATCAAGGTTATTATCATCATCAATAATTCAAACTCTACTTGCCATTTCATAATTACAACCCTAACAATACTTAGCTCTCCAAAAACACCATCCCTGCTGTCGATCTCTCTCTCTCTCTCTCTCTCTCTCTCTCTCTCTCTCTCTCTCTCTCTCTCTCTCTCTCTCATGCCTCATGATGTTGGTGGTGATGGTCCTGCTGCTCCATGCCTAACTGGTCAAAACCCCCATTATATACCCATTTTCTCTCCCCCCTTCGCTCCTATTGCCCCTCCAATTCTCTGGTTTAATAAAGATGATTCTCGAATGTTCTAGAAGGATCTTCATACCAGTTCACATAATCGATATATATAACCTATTTCCGGGATTTATTCTTTTTCTTCTAAATCCGGAATTGGTAACACTGAATTCGATGTTGTGTTGGAATGAAGTCTCCACTTTGTCTATGGTTTTTTTTTTTGTGTGAAAGTGCACTGTCTTTGCCGCACACAGCCGTAGCCTATCTATGAGTCGTGACGTCACAAGATGTCAGTTTATTCCATAGAAAAGAGTGGTTTATTCCTACCCGCTAACATGAAAGGTAAGCTTCTTCATGTCCTTAAATGTTTGTTTGTAGAACCTTAAATTAACGTCTCGTGACCATACACGGTCACAAAATTTTGAAGGAAAACATTGCAGCTGTGGTTTTGCGTGGCACGTTAAGAAAATTATTTATTAATTAAAACGATGGAACTTGCAGACTCTGAGCCAAATGAAGCACACTTTGTTATCGTCGATTGCGACTTCGCCACCCCGCGCTGTAACATTGCGCCGTGACAGGTCTACAGGTTGCTCGGACGTCATCCGGAATGTTTCGGAAGGAGAGTTCTCGCGGAAATTGCGGTGTGATATGATTTTAAATGGCTACTTATAGCCCTAGCTCAGTCAGTTAGGTTTTTAAAATGAATTTGTGCAAAAATATCGAAAAACTTTCGGAGAGTTGAAAGTAGCTTGGCTTCTGGGTTGTAGCCGTGTCCTTGGTAAATAATTCACCGACGTTTCGGTCGACATTGCAGTCGCCGTCGTTAGGGAGCAGTTACCTACTGAGGTTCTTACCAGTTGTCCTGCCATTATTTACATTATATATATAATATATACATTGTATATATATGCCTGCGAACATTATTTTGGAAAGTTATTCCGTGAGAAGTAGTTTATGGCTTGGGGTCAGATCACTGATAGTTCAGTCGGCAGAGGTTCAATTTGGGGGGTACCTTGCATTAAATCGTAACTTAATTAAACTTGGAGGTGTTGTTTATGGGTGCCATGTAGAGCTATACACAAGTTTTCTACCAAAAAAATCCTCGTGGAAAATTGGTGGCGGCTGAAAAAACCGCAAAATTTTGGCACTCGTTTCAGTTTTTTTTACTTATTACTTAAAAACAGTGGTTCTTAAAAAAAAATTATACTCTTACAAAAATAAAAGAAAATAAGATTTTACGTCGAATAACTTCTTTAAACGTCAAAATCGGTGCAGCCGTTTAGCCGCAATTGATCGTCAAAGTTCAGAACTCTTGACTAATTTGTGGGGACAGGAAAAATTTGCGGGTTCAATGACCTGCAGGATGAACTCCTTTAGTTCTGCGTACACTCGGTCAAATGCCACCCACTCATTGGCTGCTGTATTGTGAGACGTTCCAACGTAGCAGCACTGTGATTCGATAAAGCTTTGGTCGGGTGTTTCTCATTGGCCCAGAGTCATCCAGGTGAGTTGTGAACCAGTAGCAGAGGCAGCACTGAGGTATAACAATTGTCTCTACCAATTGGGCTGAAGAGCGGGTCGCGCGGCTGTTGCAGTACGTGGACCTGGACGAGTTCCTCTCGGAGAACGGCATCCCCGCGGAGGGCGCGCAGCAGGCGGCCACGCACCACGTGCTGAAGCAGGCGTCGCCCGTGCCCGAGGCGCGTCTGGGCGCCGTGCCGCCCCCGCTGCCCCCGCCGCCCCTCGCCGACCCGGCGGCGGCCTGCCCGGAGGCGGTGCCCAAGCGCGAGCGGTCTCCCTCGCTCAGCGACACGCTGTCTCCCTCCGACAGCTACAACCCGCCGTCGCCGGCCGACTCCAGTGAGTGCCTGCCCCCCCCCTACACCCCCTCTCCCCGCAAGTACGCTTTCGACACGAAAGCACGATTAATATTCGAAAACTTGCGTTTGCCAACTGAATCTCTGGACGCGAAATCACACGTAGTTTCCCCCGACCGCCGCTAGAATTCGCTGCCGCAGCAGCTACGTCGACAATTGAATAAGGGAGCGTTCAAGTAGTATTACGTAACGCAATTTTTTGATATTTTTGAACCCCCCCCCCCCCCCCCTTCCCAACATGTAACGCGCCGTAACGTTTTTCTGTACCCCCCCCCCCCTTGCCCCCTAGTAAAACGTTACGTAACCCCAAGTGACCATTTTTACCTAAAAGTCACAATTATGTGGCGTAACGTACCGGAAAAATTACTAAAATACCTTTGTTATTGTTTTAATTGCGTTAATGTTATTTATTAACATTTGAAATGTCTTGTTTTTAAAAGCAAGAGCTTTCTAATTTTTTTTTGTCCTAATACATTTTTACTACTCAATCATACATTTAGCAATCAAACATTAAATTTAAGTTATCATGCCATTTGAATTTTTGATAAAAAAAAAAGGTTTAAAAAATGCGTGAAAGAATCTGTCTCTACGTCACCGTTCTGAAGGGTTTAAAAAAAAAAAAAAAAAAAAAAAAAAGTGACGTAACGCGTAGGTCAAATTCCCCCTCCCTCCCCTGTAACACATAACATTTTACAAGACCCCCCCCCCCCCCCTCCCCCCCATATTCGTTACGTAATACTTGAACGCTCCCTAATTTGATTAGCAGACCGGAATTTTGAAACTTTTTTTGTTAAACTGCTTTAATAAAAAGCGAGGGAAAAAAAGACTTGGGGAAAATAAATGCTAAGCCCCCGGTTTTGGACAAATCTTGTTAAAATTCATTACACAGTTAATACTGTAAAGCTTCCCTTTGTCTTTGTGGAGTTTGGTTTGCATCATCCGCCCCAGTTGGCAGCACCGTGGTTACAGATTCCATTCCTTGTGACATCCGTTCCATTCAGAAATTACTCCTACCAAAGCCATATACCAAGAACTAAGATGTTGCACATAAAATACGTAGTATTATGTTGGAACACTTTTAATTTAAAGACATTTTTAGTACTGTGTTATCTCCATTCATTTGAAAGAAATAATTTTTCGATAGCACAAGTCTTGCGGTGGTTGTAGAAATTTGTTAGATCAATCATTATTCAGACACACAGTGTTCCAACTAAAATACTTCCTGTATTATTTTTCAATAAATTAGTGGTTCGGCTCCAACTTCAAAGGCGTATTACAAACTTCAGACCATAAGTCATGTGTATATTTATGACTTACCTTTTCATGATGAACCTGCAGTCCTGTAACCACAGTCAGAGACCCTGCCATTTCACAGTAAGTTGGCCACTAGATGCAGTGCATGTACACAAATCCAGAAATGGTGAATTGTTCATTGGCTGCCACTTGTGTGAGATTTCACACCCAAGAGCTAAATGTTTGGCATTTGGTTCAAGTTCATCTAGGGTGTATTAAATTAATAATGATCCCTATAACACAATGTGAAGAAACACATAGATGTTTCAAGGGCATCCTGGTGGTTTATAATGTACTTGAATATTGCACAATCTTCAAACATAAGGCTAGGGAATAAGTCAGCTTAGCATAAACTCAGCATGATTATTTGTACACAGAAATTCAGAGCAGACGAAGAGAAGAGAACCAACGAATGTTAAAATTTTATCTAAAAAACCTAAGTTGAATTTTGTGCAGCTGTTGGTAGAAATGACTTTCAGAAGTTGATTTCAATATTTTCAGACTGCTTGGAATATACTATAAGCAAATGTTCTAGTTCAAACAAGCACACATTTTTATTGAAATAATTTTTTTTTATTGTTTAACTCATTATAACCTAAAAAAAATACAATTCAAGAAAATAGATAATAGATTAAATGAATAATAACCAATAAAATAATAGGCATAATAGATTAAATGAATGATGTATGTCAAAAATAAGATAGGTTCATAATAATATTTTAACAAAATCGTGAAACGTGTGTCCAGATGTTTTGCATAACCTATCACATCATTTTTAAACTATTTCTTATTTGTATATTGTAACATTAAAATTTGTTTTAAAATGTTACATTCAACTGTTTTTGAATACTATTTTATGCATTAAATAATTTTTTGCATCTATTTAAATAATACTCCTGCAACTAAATAAACCTGGAATAATCAACCTTATGGTTTCTTTCACCACACAAATTACAGTGAGTTCAATATTTTGGCGAATTATATTACGAACACACTGATTGGCTGTTCAGATTTTCACTGTCTGCTCTGCATGATTTGTTAATGCGTAAATCGAGCATAATTTATAACACACATGTACCAGAAAATCATCTCAAGTGAAATCATGAAAAATTAAATTATTTGACAATTTTATATAAAACCATACGGCTAAAAGCAAGGCTTTCTCAGCACCATCTTCAAACAAGTTTCGGGTAAATTATTATCTTTCCTAGTTTTATAAGAGTGAGTACCTATATAATAAGAGTATTTTTACTTTAAAAATAAAATAATACAGATCAATACTCATTGTGGCATACAGATAAAGTGAGCTATTACTTCTCACGAGACGGAGAAAGATTTAACAAGATTAGTTACTTTTAATAACAGACAAGTGAGAGTATTGTCTCTGCAGTAAGGAGGTCCAGTCCACCAGGGACTAGAGCTCCAGTCCACCAGGGACTAGAGCTCCCGACTGATGAGCCAGAGGTTCCGGGTTCAATTCCCGGTCGGGAACTAGACTAGTTTCCAACCAAACAATAACTCATCTTGGCGCACCCCAATTCCCTTTTTATTCCAAACCAAAACACTTCCCGATAACACCTCATATCACCACCACACATAAATTCCATATTTTTTCAAAAAAAAATTTGGTTCAAGTTAGATGGTAAATAAATATATTTATTTGCAGTCATTTCATTTTTAATACATTGCAAGTTGGATAGTACATCAAAAATACCAGTTTTTAAATATTTGACTATATACATGTGTGTATCTTTCAATACAAATAATTCAGTTCATGTGCCCTCCAGCATATGAACGCTATGACATTCAAGTAAACATCTACAGTTTAGAAAAAAAACACCCCCCCCCCCCCCCCCCCCCCCCCCCCCCCGGACACACCTCGCCTGCCTGCCTCTCGTTACATCTCTGCTTGTGAACAGTTTCCTTCCCGGGTTCAGGGCTGGGCTCCTCCTCTGTACTGCAGAAGGCAACGGTGAGCCACTGCAGTTTCCCCTAAGCCTAGTTCGCCCTAGCCCTCCAGGTCAATCAAGCAATCATCATCGGTATATTCATGATGCGGCCGGTCTGTGAACACTTAACTTAAAGCAAAAGAAAAAACTGACATCATTGTGTAGTCATGTTCGATTATAACACATTAAATCAAGGAAGTATTATATTGCAACAGGTAATAATTTTGAAAATTGGCCCACAGTAAAAAAAAAACCTGTTATTTAACAATGTAATATCCAACATGGCAAAATAAAGCTATAACAGGTTTACGACAATGCCAATGATTACAGCAAATGATTAAATAATTTAAGTGTGTGCTAAATGTTATATTAGGAATTTAATTTCATTGCCAACATTTTACAATTTTTTAAGAGCATCCTCAAAATTTTCCCTGTTTTAAATTTTTTTGTGCAGCATCTGTGACAGCTACCATTAGTACACATTGACTTTCCAATAATTAATGTCCCATAGGGGCATTATGAAAGTACCTATTCAGTCAATAAAAAATTTTATAACAAGTTGTTCTGTTAAAAATGTTGCATAAATCATGCATGTGTAGATAAGAAGCCTTGTTATAAATTTGTTGCATGATGTGATAGCCAGAAAGCTATCTTGAGACAGACTAGCAAACTTCCACTCAGATATTTATTTCAATTATTGTCTGCCAAGTGCCTCAATAACACTATCATATAACCTGAAATAGCTACAGCAAATGAGAAGTTAACGAATTTTTCAAATCTTTAAGCACATTTGTAATAAGTGCCTGACAGGTAAATTAATTTAAGTGAAACTTGCAGAAAAAGAAAGTTACCATTTTATCAGCTAAAATGCTCCTCTATATGAAGAAATGCAGGTGCCTGCACTGATCACAGACATTATCCAAAGTGCATTACTGCCATCATTTCCCCCTCCACCCGTAAGTTTACACTTTAGCTCAGCAGGGAGGTATCATTTTGTCTGTAACGCCTCTCCGACATTGACTTGATGATAATGTATTGCTTACTCTATTCTTCATAATTATCTCTTGTTCTTTTCAGATGCAGAGGACAGCTGGTGTTAGTGCTTGATTGTGTTTGACCTGATGCGGGCAACATTCCTGCCAAGCGCTACTTATAAAGTGTTTATTTATATCTTGCAGCCCTGTCACTGGCTTCTTCAGGTCGTGATTTTGACCCTCGAACACGTGCTTTTTCAGATGAGGAGCTAAAGCCTCAACCAATGATCAAGAAGTCCAGGAAGCAGGTGAGACCACAATGCCTTCTCAACCCACAGACTAGGGTCGTATTAGTAGAGCTGCAAAATTTGCGGATTCATTCGGTGATAGGCTAGAATTCAAACACATATACCTCTTAGATAATTTTGCTATTGGCTTACTGTTCATCTGGACGAATCTCAACCAGTTATAAACCCTCAACCAAAGAAGGATCGAATCACAGGCAAACCAGCTGAGACGACTTACAAGTCGGCAGCCAATGAACTTGCGTTATTTGCCCGAGTGTACAGGGGTATGTGCAGTCTATCCTGAAGGCCATCGAAACTGCAAATTTTGCAGGTCTCTACGTATTAGCGTTACAGAAATCTGCGTGTTTGAAGCTTGCTTTGTTTGAAGGGCAAAGTCCGCTTGATTTGCACACCTGGGATCCTGTTTGGGATTGTATCAGGTTGCATCAGGTATCTCGTATTGAAGTCAGGGTGTTTCATTGTGCTGTCACCCAACTGCTGTGGGCAGCACGGACGAACAACCCCAAGTCATTGATGGACACCACATTTACTATCACTAGCCTTTAGACTATAACCAGTTGCTGAAACAGATCTCAGTATTTTCTTTAAATGGAACCTTTTATTTCCGTTCATTCCTCTCTAAAACGATCTGTCGGTATCTATTGTACTTAATAAAAAAAACCTATGCAAAATAAGTGCTTATCATTCAATATTTTTGATGTGTAAACATCTTAGATCCTGGTATACAGCATTTGGTAGGAGTAATTTAGTGAAAATGGATGGTGGATCCATGTTTAGCAACGTAAACCAGCATGTAGTCACGTTCGTAAATATAATGGTATATACCAAACATAACAACTATATTTTAATACTTTATGTTATAGTCATAAAAAAAACAATGACTACTTATAAGATATGTTAAAATTCTGGCATTACAATTTTGACAAGCCTTAGTTAATACTATTGAAATGTAAAGATAGTGCAGCGTTTGTTAATCAGTACAGAAACACGAAACTGTTAGCCTACATATATTCGATGTCATGTTGAAAAATATAATTTTCTGGTTAAATTTTTACTTTTAAATCTTCCTTTTTGAAACAGCTCAATAAGGTTGTTTATTTGTAGGAAGTATTTACAGACTGATTTCTGTCGTTTGAGTAAAAACAAATATACATACATATAATTAATGTTATAATATGTGTTTTGAAAAGTGATTCAGGTTAATTTTGTTTAATGTAACTAATGACCTGCAACTCTTAAGTTTGAAAAATTCTTAAAAGATAATACCACATTCTTAATGTTTAGAGAATCAAATAGAGTTAAATATCTTTGACATCATGTTTGTCCCAACATAATTTTTCTGGCTCATAAATTATAAGTATATTTTTAAAGTCGTGATTGTATTGTGTTATGACTATTCAAGATAAAATGTAGTCCAGGATAATTTCACCACCACAAAGTACATTCCCCGATGTTCGCAAAACATGCACGGGTACATGTAGCCACACATGGGTCCGCCATGTTGATGACTTTGGCTTGTGGCTACACAGTTTTTGCATGCATGCACATTGGACTTTCAACCTGTTACAATTTCTGTTGTGTAATGACCACTTATTTCATTGCATTTCTGGTGCAATGTTGTTAGGCTATCCCAGAAAAATCAATAGTACCATCTTGTTAAATAGAATTGTAGTTTTATAAAGGGGATTTTTTTTTTCTATGTTTTCCCTAAAATGAGTACTTTTATAATATTGATCACTATCAGAATTATTCTAAGGAATCTTCATTACAATTGTTGTGTTAGTTTCGCATTACAATTTTATCTGTAACAGAGAAAACACGAATTTGCTCATTGCCAAGGTTAGATGTTTTCACATCCGAAAGACTCACTCACTATTTTTTTTGTTATAAATGCAATGACCAGTTACGTGGTTACGAATTTCTTAGTATTTTGGTTTTGCTGCAGTTTGTTCCAGATGACTTGAAAGACGAGAAGTACTGGGCTCGCAGACGCAAAAACAACATGGCGGCCAAGCGCTCTCGAGACGCGCGTCGCATTAAAGAGAACCAGATCGCCCTGAGGGCGGGCTTTCTGGAGAAAGAGGTGAGTGTCCTGGGTGAGCCCTGGCGAGGACTCTGTCACCTGCTGGTGTGCCCGACGGCTGGACAGCAGCGTGAGGGCAGTTGACTGCCATGTTGGGGCGTCGCACCTTCATGCCATTACGTTTCATCCAGGGAAATATTCAGGCCCCGTCCGCAACGACATGGAAAATACATGATATTTCTGTTTCGCTACTTGCTGCCAATTTCATGGAAACATAACCGCCTATGAAATGGTTTGAAAACTAAATTTTCTGACAAACACAATCATAACAATGTTTAAAATTAAGATGAAACACAAGGTAATGATAGAATACTGGTCGTACACAGATATTTTACTAGGTACTTGAAACAAATTTTAATGTATTTTTAACTTAAAACATGACTCCCACCATGGACAAAGAGACAGCTTTTAATGGTCGCACGGAGTAACGTAAAGAGAAGAGATTATCACTGCCAACTAATCCCGATGGATGCGTCTTCTCACACGTGCCATTGTAGATACTCTGTTCCATGAGAGCCGTCTTCGTTCATCCGTCTCCGCTTCTGTGTCACTGTTGAGTGGTTCTTACGGAATGTGCTTATCGATTAGTGGGAATCATGGGACACATGATAAGGTCTATTGTGATTTGTTAAATGCAGTCATGTTTGTCGTGTTTGCGACGTGACAGAGATAAAATTACAGGAGAAATAAAACATGGGAGAAAGTGTGTTGTTTTCTAAGTAGTATATTGATTCCAGAAATATTTTGATTTCCGTAACTTTTCCAGATTTTCCTGACCGTAGCAATTCTGGGTTGTATCCCAACAAGGCAGTGATTATTTGCTACCTTACCCGAACGTCCGTAAGGGTTTGGGAGTGGTTTTGTGCTCTAGAAACACGGTTATGTTACAGGTGTAGCATACTGAACACCCAAACCCTTATTTTTGAGTCTTGGAATACCAGCCTAAGTGTTTTATTGTCAGTCGGGAAAGCAATAAAACATTGTGTTCAAGTGGAATTATGTGCAGTCGTCAAGAGAGGAATGATCATCGGAAGTCAGTAACAAATTGGCCTGAAATAATTATTGATCAAAAACACACGAGGCAGAAACAGAATATCATTAGTAGAGACCGGAAAAATTCGCAAATTCATTTCGCGATAGGCTAAAATACAAATAGTTATACCTCAGTGCTGCCTCTGCTATTGGCTCACGACTCACCTCTGGATGACGCTAGGCCAGTGAGAATCACCCGACCAAAGCTTTATCGAATCACAGGCTGCTGGCTGCTGGAACGTCTCACACGACAGCAGCCAACGAGTGAGTGGCATTTGACCGAGTGTACGTAGAACTATGGGAGTTCATCCTGCAGGTCATTGAGCCCGCGAATTTTTCGTGTCCCTAATTATTAGTTGAGAATTGTACAGTAAGCATGGGTTGGACATCATTGGGAAACATTTACTCTGTATTTACGGTCGGTAATTAACACGAACCTTTCGCACAACCACTCGTCCGGACATTCACGACGAGGCGCCCGCCCTGTTGCAGAACATGGGGCTGCGGCAGGAGCTGGACCGACTGAAGAAGGAGAATCTTCTGCTCCGGGACAAGCTCTCCAAGTTCACAGACGTGTAGCGGCGTCCGTCCGTGCCCGCACCCTAACGCACCTTGCATTTCTGTTCCGTTCCCCGCCCCCTCCCTCCCACACCCCCCGCCGCGCTCTCCTCGCGAGAGCCACCGCCCGCGTCGCCGCCAGCGCGAACGAGCGACAGTGCGAGGCGCCGGCTGTTTGTTCCACACTCTTGTCTCTGGAAACATTGCATCCGACCCAAGTGCTCGCCAGAAATGTTTTAATTTATACAGTATATTTTTATAAGCCACATGAAAAGAAAACTATTTTTAAGGAAAACATGTAGCAGTTTGGAAGGATTTTTTATCGAACCTATGAGATGGAGCGTAGGTTTTTTAAAAACTATTTTATTGCAGCTTTGGAGACTGTTTTATTAACAAAAAAATATTATGCACAATCGCTAAAAAAAACTAAAACATTGGGAACTCGAGAACCATCTCTGTTGCAAATTCTCTTATTGGTAGTCAGTAATGAATCCAAATTTTAAATTGACTAAGTTTTATGAATGATCTTCAGTTTCACTGTGTGTGTTGTGCTCTTTACAGCACTTTTACTTTTGGACAGTTGTTTTGAAAATATAACATTAATTTGGTTCTTTATTTTTATTCACATGTTTATAGCCTACATATAATAAACAAATATTTTTTTTTTTTAAAAACTTTGATATAGGTATGTTAATATTCTTTTTTTTTTTTTGAAGAATTTAAAAGTTTATTTCTGTTGTCTTGTATTTGAACTTTTAAGTGTAATGATGTAAATAACTTGTTTAATCATAATTTTGTTGCTAATAGGGATACTATGAGGGTCATTTTATGGTTTCTTTAGCATTAACTAACTTTTACTAGAATGTTACTAGGTGCTGTTAGTGATAAATTATTCTGTAGTACTCTGTAGACATTTTTGTAGATGATTGTTGCTATGTAGCATCCGTATGTAATGCAATGTGCGTAGTTCCAAGTAATGCCGTAATACGTGGTGAATGTAGATATCCAGGCAAGTCAGTTGAGATTTAAACAAACTACTTCAGCTTACATAAACTGAGGAAGAAAAACTTGGTGTTGGAATTGGAAAGAGTTTGTTATATTTAATTTGAAACAAGCAATGTATGTTGTGACTTAGTACTCATAAAAACTACGCTTGTAGTACTTCTGTGTGCTGAAAGTGTAAACAACGGTTAGTTTATTCCATAAAAAATATTTGAGATGTGTGTTTGCAAACTGTCACATAAATATTGTGTTATGTCACAAAATGTGTGTAAAATGTTCAAAATAAAGTGGATAGTTTCTGTGCACAGAGATTTGAAATTATTTATGAGACAGAAATTGTACTTTATTAATTAAGGTAGATTATGCACTCCACTTTGGTTCACATAAACATCACCTTTTTTTTTGTGTGCAAATTGTAGAATTTGAGTAAGACTTACATAAATCATTGTATATTGTATATGTATTTATGAGAAAATTAGCTTAATGGAACTGAATCCTTTTCAGTATTTTATAAGGATGTCATCTTGCATGCAAGAACATTAATGCTGAAATGAAAAAGTTAAACCATGTCATACTAAGTAGGTATGTGCTAGATTTTTTTTTTGTTGTGAAAAATGTATGTTCAGTGTTTATGCTATAAATATTTGTAGTCTATTTAATGCAGTCAGTGAAACCTCTCCAGCTTTTTGGAATTGATTATTTACATAAATAATAAGCATTTGTACTTTTATATGTGGTTACACACAAAACACAAACCCAGCTGTACTTCTCTGTCCCACACCGAGACGAAACACCACACGTCAACATGGCATAAACCTGCCGCTTCACCCACAAGTGTTTAAAAATGTTTGTTGCCGAGGTAGATTGTGTCTGCAACACATATTGTTCTTGCATTAACTGTAAACTACATAAAACAATAAATGTGTATATGTTATAGTAATATTTATTTGGTGTCTTGCAGTTATTTTTGAACTATAAATCCTTTTTAGCACTGTGAAATCCTTGGTAACGCCTACAACACAATTGCGCGGAACTAGAAGATAGCTACAGCCCGGATTATACTGTGACTGGAAACTCTGCCTTCTACGCACGGCCACTCTGGCAGAGAGGATGAGGGTGTCTGGTGGTTCAACTGCAACTTGTGGAGTGTGTTGATGCAGTACCACACACTAGTTACCGCGACCTGTCGAGTGCATTGGTGCAGTACCGCACACCAGTTACTGCGACCTGTCGAGTGCGTAGCTGCAGTACCCGACACCAGCCTGTCGAGTGCGTAGATGCAGTACCACACACCAGTTACTGTGACCTGTCGAGTGCGTAGATGCAGTACCGCACACTAGTTACTGCGACCTGTCGAGTGCGTAGATACAGTACCGCACACCAGTTACTGCGACCTGTCGAGTGCGTAGATACAGTACCGCACACCAGTTACTGCGACCTGTCCAGTGCGTAGATGCAGTACCGCACACCAGTTACTGCGACCTGTCCAGTGCGTAGATGCAGTACCACACACTAGTTACTGCGACCTGTCGAATGCGTAGATGCAGTACCGCACACCAGTTACTGCGACCTGTCCAGTGCGTAGATGCAGTACCGCACACCAGTTACTGCGACCTGTCCAGTGCGTAGATGCAGTACCGCACACCAGTTACTGCGACCTGTCCAGTGCGTAGATGCAGTACCACACACCAGCCTGTCGAGTGCGTAGATGCAGTACCGCACACCAGTTACTGCGACCTGTCGAGTGCGTAGATGCAGTACCGCACACCAGTTACTGCGACCTGTCCAGTGCGTAGATGCAGTACCGCAAACCAGTTACTGCGACCTGTCCAGTGCGTAGATGCAGTACCGCACACCAGTTACTGCGACCTGTCCAGTGCGTAGATGCAGTACCACACACCAGCCTGTCCAGTGCGTAGATGCAGTATCGCACACCAGTTACTGCGACCTGTCCAGTGCGTAGATACAGTACCGCACACCAGTTACTGCGACCTGTCCAGTGCGTAGATGCAGTACCGCACACCAGTTACTGAGACCTGTCCCGTGCGTAGATGCAGTACCACACACCAGCCTGTCGAGTGCGTAGATGCAGTACCGCACACCAGTTACTGCGACCTGTCGAGTGCGTAGATGCAGTACCGCACACCAGTTACTGCGACCTGTCGAGTGCGTAGATGCAGTACCGCACACTAGTTACTGCGGCCTGTCGAGTGCGTAGATGCAGTACCGCACACCAGTTACTGCGACCTGTCCAGTGCGTAGATGCAGTACCGCACACCAGTTACTGCGACCTGTCCAGTGCGTAGATACAGTACCGCACACCAGTTACTGCGACCTGTCCAGTGCGTAGATGCAGTACCGCACACCAGTTACTGCGACCTGTCCAGTGCGTAGATGCAGTACCACACACCAGCCTGTCGAGTGCGTAGATGCAGTACCGCACACCAGTTACTGCGACCTGTCGAGTGCGTAGATGCAGTACCGCACACCAGTTACTGCGACCTGTCGAGTGCGTAGATGCAGTACCGCACACTAGTTACTGCGGCCTGTCGAGTGCGTAGATGCAGTACCGCACACCAGTTACTGCGACCTGTCCAGTGCGTAGATGCAGTACCGCACACCAGTTACTGCGACCTGTCCAGTGCGTAGATGCAGTACCGCACACCAGTTACTGCGACCTGTCGAGTGCGTAGATGCAGTACCGCACACCAGTTACTGCGACCTGTCCAGTGCGTAGATGCAGTACCGCACACCAGTTACTGCGACCTGTCGAGTGCGTAGATGCAGTACCACACACTAGTTACTACGTACATACACTGCAGATAATCTGAACATTTCCAGAAATAGTTCTGTCAACAAGTGAGTACAATTCAACTGAAACACTACTTGCTTTACGCACGTTCTAGCTAAAAGGATATTGTAACAAGTTTTTTTTTTTTTTATTATTTCAACAACCCAAAGCAATTCAGTTTCAATTCCAAACAAGGGTCACGTGGGAAATACGCTGGACGTTGCCGTGAGCTAAAGGGTTTTCTCTGGGTGCTCCTGTTTCCCTCATCTCATTTGTTCCATCAATGATCCACTCTCATATCAGTATTCCTCATCGACTCCAACCAATCTGACGTCAATGAGGCGTTAAGCCATAATTTATTCAATCACATGCCTTCCCCACTTCAGGAAAAAAAAATTCAAAAGTGTTGGACAATATCTAGAAAGCACTAAAGCATAACTTACTACGTAAATACTAATGAAGCCGTACTTGCCTCTGGCTGACATTTCAAGCATCACTGGCTGCCGAAACGCCAAGAAAACAACTGAAAAAGTCTTTCTTCGAACTGGGCCTGTGCAAAAAATTCAAAATTTCCAGTTATCAACGCAAATAATTTATTCTCCCTATTCAATTTGTTTTCAGACACATACACTTCGAAATAAAAGAATATTAGTTTAAATTCCAAGAGTATTTCATGTAACCTCTTGTGATCATCAAAATCAAAGGCTACCCAGTATTTTCGTACAATGCAAATGTGTACTTCCCAGTTGCAGTGCAGTAATAGGAAAACCACAGCAAACCCATGTTTATTCTGACATGTGTACGTGTACATTGAACTGCTAAGTTCAAACAGGGACAATATGTAATCTGGAAATTTTTTTTTTATGAGTTCAAAACAAGACAATTACAGCAAATAATAAAAATAAACTAAGGATATTTATTTTATAGATGTGATTTAAGTACTTATAACCATTTACAAGGAAAACCAATCTTACACGTGGCTGCCGCAAACAGAGCTTTCTTTCTCGAAACGTTCTGGTAAAGAGGTGGAACTGCGATAATGTCATCGAGGTGGACCACCCAATCTGCTTCGTCGTAGCTGATGCCATTGGCAGGGAAGCAAGCTGGACGTGGAAGAGGAGACAATCGCCGCTCCGCGCTGATGATTCCGCCTGCCGTGTCCCTCGAGATGGGTGCCGTGTGACCGCCACAGCACTGCACGTCAGCTTCCCTCGTCTACGGACGGTGGGTCTGGCAACCCTGCCGTGTGGGCACAACAGCATGACGAAACAGAATTAAAGTTGAATTAGAACTAAACCGAAATACCACAGAAATAAAAGAGTCAACACAACACACACTATACATAGCCACAAAATGGAAGTTTATACATACTCAACGTAACAAAATAAAGTAAATTAAAAACAAAAACAAAAAAAAGAGAGATTGGCAGCTTGTTCTTGACTTCAACATCAGAAATTCTGTCATTTGTAGATTGTAGTTCTTTCCAATAACCCATGTACATACATAACTGCAAATTAAAAAATTAACTGTAATTCTGGTTTTAACATACAACTTACCATCTCCACATCTCTTGTTTACACTAATACGAGTACACACAATGCACAGATTAAGTTCTCAATACTTTGACCACTTTACATGGTCACATCACAATGTTCCTAGTTTGTTTGATGTCCTGGTAGACAAAAATTAAATTTTAAATGCATTCTATAATAATATAAATTTTTTTTAAGATGTAATGAATATCAAAAATAGAACATTAAAAATATAAAGTTACTAATGTTGAACAACATTCTAATTTTACTTTCCAGCACAGTGATACAAAATGGAATACAATATAAGGAGTTAAATAATGCAGAAAACAAAGATACTAACAATTGGTTTTATTTCTGGTAACACGTTTACACATCTGGAAAAATACATTTGATTCCAAGTAAATATAATTGCCAAATTGCTCACAAGGAAAATAAGATTCACTTTTCATTAACCAATAAATGGTATGTGTATGTTGAAATATTTTTCTGTTTAATGACCCTTAAGAATTATCACTCTATTTCACCACACCTATAAGCTTGTAACCCTTCTTCCTCCTTAATTGGAAGAGGGGTTGCGTCCCCGACTCACTCTGGGCGCGAAGGGAAAAAATAAATATTAAAACCAGGCATAAAAAGCTAAACAATATAAATTCCCCACACCACTGCCCAGGGGTCAGGCCAAAAAATTTAAAGGATATATTAGCAGAGTAACCATTAAACAAACAAGAGGCAAGACTTTGGACATATGTTATTAAAAAATAGAAATTTGCAAAAATAATTTTTACTATACATAACCATACAAGCTTAGTTACAAAAGCTGACGTTAATAATGACAGCATCTTATCCCCATTTGCGATACTAACAATAACCTTTAAAAAATCGTAAAAATATAAATACTGATAACAACAAGTATAAACATATATAAGGGCGTGAGGCGTGGCCACTATAAAATATCAAAATTTACTGACTGCCCTAATACCAAAAATCAAACAAGACAATCAATACAAATATATAAAAAATTCTACAAAAATAATACTGAAGTACAAACAAATTATTTAAATAAAGTTCTTAAACTCTCAATCAACGGTTTAGTCTTTCTTCAGATGTTCGTTGCTAAAGACTTGCCAAAAAAACAAAGTTAATATCCTAGGCGTGCGCTGGCTTCCTGACCTTCCTCACCAACTCCAGAGTCTAATGCCACGCCGGGCCATAGGTACGAATTCACAAAGGCGTGAACGATGACCAAAAAAAAATTATCTTATTTTTAAGGGAAATGTAGCAAAAACTCTTCACGTAACATAACCATGTTACCACAGAAGTATTTATCATCAGCTTCAAACAAAGTCTTACTTCTTTATTAACTTGCCAATGATTTTATAAAAACGTAGAATGGCCGCACCAACCCACATCAGGCTGCGCATGTAGTCCAATACCGATCGCATACTTTTAATAATACTGCACAAGCTGATATATTAGCTAAATGCAACTTTAAGTATGCCAATTCCGAAGACAAAGTCTCAAAAACAAATTGCAAAATGTTCGTTTCTTCCAAACTTATACTTTTATTACAACTACAGGCAAACGGGCGACCTTATTAAAAAATCCCACACTGGAACAACGTGTGAAACAAATGGGCCTCTTCACCAAACAGGCTAATAAAAGTTCCGTCCAAATAAAATTTAGTATGGGAAAATACACAGTTCACTAGGTTTGCCAAAAACCAGTGCAGCACCACGAGGGTAAAAATCAAAATCGCGGCCTCTCTTTACCTTGATTTCTTCTGTACCACAGGGCAATCCATTTGCCCTGTCACCCATCGTGGAGCCTCCAACCCAATACTCTTCGTCGCCCGTTGCCGTCCGGCATACCAGTCCGCGCCGTCACATGGCTCTGTCCTCGACGGTCGCTCGGCACAAAACTCTCTCACCCCGGCCCCAGCTGAATTTTTCTTCCCGGCAAGCCGAATGTCTGACGTCATCAGCCAACCGCCGGGCGCTCACCAAGTGGTATTTACGTGAAACACAATCGATATTCTTAAACTCATAATCGATAGCTACCAAAACTGCGTATAACTAATTAACAGAAACAAATATAATTAAAAAAATTTACAGATAAATTAACATTTATTAAAAAAGCGTAAAAATACGTGAAATAAAAAACCATATAAAACTAGAGACCAGAAACAAAAATAAATTACAAGTAAAAATGTGGCCCTGCCGGCCACAACCTCCGCCTTGAACAAAAAAAAAATTTAAACAGCAACCTTAAAAAACTAAAACGTCAAAAAAAAAACCTTGGACTTGGAGACAAAGTATTCTCAAAAACTTCTAATCCAACAAACCAGCCCAAACTCAAACAAACAAACCTGCAACAAGGAAAACTTGCCTCCAAAGCCTCAGTCAAAATTTCAACGCTCAAAAAAAAAAAAAAAAAAACAAGAGAAGGATTTTCCAACAAGTAACGGAAAAGACAAACTAAACTCACAAACCGAACAAACGGGATCTAAGTATGCCAAAACAAAACAAACAAGCTCCAAAGTCAAGACCGAAACGTATTAGACAAAACCTTCTCTCTCAAAATTATCAATAACTAAAGGTTGCAAACTAAAGCAAAGAACTATAAAAACTATAACCTCACAGGAAAAAAATCAAAACCATCACTGGAAATCTAAAAGACCACTAAAATTCCTGGTGCTGATCCTGCTCCCGCAGCTTGCAAATTAGCGTAAACCTGTTCTTTGGGAAGTTTATAAATCCAAGAAACTGCCATTATTAAAAAAATCAAAAAAGTCAGCAAAATCGCAAAAGTCCAAAGTCTCTGCCTAGCAGAGTGGCGCAGGTTGTAACCCTTCTCCCTCCTTAATTGGAAGAGGGGTTGCGTCCCCGACTCACTCTGGGCGCGAAGGGAAAAAATAAATATTAAAAACCAGGCATAAAAAGCTAAACAATATAAATTCCCCACACCACTGCCCAGGGGTCAGGCCAAAAAATTCAAAGGCTATAATAGCAGAGTACCCATTAAACAAACAAGAGGCAAGACTTTGGACATATGTTATTAAAAAATAGAAATTTGCAAAAATAATTTTTACTATACATAACCATACAAGCTTAGTTACAAAAGCTGACGTTAATAATGACAGCATCTTATCCCCATTTGCGATACTAACAATAACCTTTAAAAAATCGTAAAAATATAAATACTGATAACAACAAGTATAAACATATATAAGGGCGTGAGGCGTGGCCACTATAAAATATCAAAATTTACTGACTGCCCTAATACCAAAAATCAAACAAGACAATCAATACAAATATATAAAAAATTCTACAAAAATAATACTGAAGTACAAACAAATTATTTAAATAAAGTTCTTAAACTCTCAATCAACGGTTTAGTCTTTCTTCAGATGTTCGTTGCTAAAGACTTGCCAAAAAAACAAAGTTAATATCCTAGGCGTGCGCTGGCTTCCTGACCTTCCTCACCAACTCCAGAGTCTAATGCCACGCCGGGCCATAGGTACGAATTCACAAAGGCGTGAACGATGACCAAAAAAAAATTATCTTATTTTTAAGGGAAATGTAGCAAAAACTCTTCACGTAACATAACCATGTTACCACAGAAGTATTTATCATCAGCTTCAAACAAAGTCTTACTTCTTTATTAACTTGCCAATGATTTTATAAAAACGTAGAATGGCCGCACCAACCCACATCAGGCTGCGCATGTAGTCCAATACCGATCGCATACTTTTAATAATACTGCACAAGCTGATATATTAGCTAAATGCAACTTTAAGTATGCCAATTCCGAAGACAAAGTCTCAAAAACAAATTGCAAAATGTTCGTTTCTTCCAAACTTATACTTTTATTACAACTACAGGCAAACGGGCGACCTTATTAAAAAATCCCACACTGGAACAACGTGTGAAACAAATGGGCCTCTTCACCAAACAGGCTAATAAAAGTTCCGTCCAAATAAAATTTAGTATGGGAAAATACACAGTTCACTAGGTTTGCCAAAAACCAGTGCAGCACCACGAGGGTAAAAATCAAAATCGCGGCCTCTCTTTACCTTGATTTCTTCTGTACCACAGGGCAATCCATTTGCCCTGTCACCCATCGTGGAGCCTCCAACCCAATACTCTTCGTCGCCCGTTGCCGTCCGGCATACCAGTCCGCGCCGTCACATGGCTCTGTCCTCGACGGTCGCTCGGCACAAAACTCTCTCACCCCGGCCCCAGCTGAATTTTTCTTCCCGGCAAGCCGAATGTCTGACGTCATCAGCCAACCGCCGGGCGCTCACCAAGTGGTATTTACGTGAAACACAATCGATATTCTTAAACTCATAATCGATAGCTACCAAAACTGCGTATAACTAATTAACAGAAACAAATATAATTAAAAAAATTTACAGATAAATTAACATTTATTAAAAAAGCGTAAAAATACGTGAAATAAAAAACCATATAAAACTAGAGACCAGAAACAAAAATAAATTACAAGTAAAAATGTGGCCCTGCCGGCCACAAGCTATAGCTCACAAACTTTTACAACTTGTAATGCCAAAAACAATATTTACATAAGTATTATTGTGATGTTTATTAAAATTGTTGTTTTTAGAATTTGTTGAGTTTTGTAAAAAAAAATCTTCACAAATTAATAAACCACACACTCAAACCACTGTCCAAACCAGTGGCTGCAAAGTCCAGCGTCAATTAAGAGTGCTAAAACATAGCAGCGTCATTTCAGCTTGACTGACAGTAATAAACTATTGTCTGCGGTTAAAAGTCGGGCAACGGGAAACCAGAGGATTCAGAATTGAAGCTTCACAGCCTGGTCCGAGCTGTTGCAATGTCACATACTGATATTGCTCTAACATTAGAAACTGCACTCGGCTAGACAATCTCAAGCTTTCACGCCATTTTCGCGGTAGCATTGTCATGTTGGCAATAAAGTCGCATAGCTTCAGGTCTCCATTTATCATGGCATGAAAACTATTTATTATATACACTGGTTTTTTTTTTTACAATGGCCATTAAATGGTGGCAAAACATTAGGTTCTAATAGGTTATTTAAACACTGAAAACATTACAAATATTAAAATATCAATAGAATTATATTTTAATAGCATCAAAAATTACAGCCATATGCACATTATTATTTAGAACAGTAAAAGAGTTTTTCCCATTATTTACAGTTTATTTCCGCAGTCCCTTAAACTGTAAACAAGGGGTTTCAATATAGTAGAATCCCGCTGATGCGACCCCTCACGGTTCCCGGAAAAATGGACTTATAAACGGAATGGTCGCAATAGAGAATTCAGGCCAATTTTTACCCCCCCCCCCCCAAATATATCCAAATACATAAAATACTCGCGCTATATGAATTAGCGTCACGCGAGTTCGGGCTATGCTAGCCGGCTGGTTGTTATTTTCGTTCAAAACGTGGCGAAGGAACTTGTGTGGATCAGGTAGAAAAAATTCGGCTATAAACGAAAGATATAAGAACAATGCTATCCTGAAATGCTGTGACATGTTTTTGGAGTAGATAATCACACCGACAGACCGACAGGATGCGCTCCCGCCCTTGCCATCAGCTATGTTTATTTTGACAGCTCAAGCAATTATCTTTTCCACGTCCCTTCGCAGCGTGAAAAAATAAAGGAAAAAAAAGTTGGAATGCAGATGGAAAAGTAACTATGGAGTAAAATAAATATATTTACGGCCCTGCTAAATTTTTCTATTCAATAAAATTCGAGGTATTAGTGATTTTTCAGCAGAAACTGCTGTGTGACTAATAAACAAATTGTATCATAATAACGTTAACTTATAAAGTATTTATTAACTGCGAAGGACAGTCGTATAAGCCCATAAAAATATTTATTTTACCGAGAATGGCTATTGCCGCACGCGGTGTGGGAGGGGAGGAGGATGCTGACAGTTTCTCACGCAGAAGGTTGAAATATGGGAAGGAATGTGTTGAAATGTTAGTTGCTTAAGGAGGAGGGGGGGGGGGGGGGGGTGTTGTTATTACATGGTTTGTGGCTCTGAGAGGGATGAGCCTTGAAGAATTAGCAGGGGATGGGAGAGGTAAGCGTCGCGTCACGTCACGTATGACGTCAAGCCGCCGGGGGGGGGGGGGGGGGGGGGGGGGTAAGATAACATAGCTGAGACGACTTTTCGTGCGATAGTGGACATGCCGAGCTGCCGAGCTCGGCTGGACACTGCCGCGTGGACAGTCTAGAGGGGTGGTATCTATTTTTAGCCATCTTTTGTATGCCTGCCTGCTTACAGTACAGCTCCCGCCAAGATAAACGTGAACACATAGCGCCCAACAAAGTGTAACAGACTTGTTTTTCAGCCGATTTTACTCAAATTTTCGACTTACACTGCTCAAATGTTTCACGGTTTCTCAATAAACGGAATGGACGCATCAGAGGGGGGTCGCATCGGCGGGATTCTACTGTGGTTTCAAATTTTTAAACAAAAACCTTCCTTTTAAACACTAAATTTATGAGAAGATTCATAAAATTACTAAAAATAGTACAAATATTAAAAATTAGTATTATATATAATAATCATACTTTAGACAGCTACGGACTTTACGTAATTCACCCTCAATTTACATCATAGCTTGAGCAAGAAATGGGAGTAAATATCTTTAAATATGAATAACAACTTAAATGGGCAAAAAACTGGCACCTTTCCAATAAGAAAATTACAGCCATTATGTGAGCTCAAAAATCAAAAAAATACCATTACACATAGATGAAGTCAAAAACACACATTCCTCGGTGCGAGACCACGCATTACATCACATGGTTGGTTGTAAAGTAGAACACAATTTTTTTGCTTCAGAGATTGCAATGTAACTCACAGTCAAACTAGAGATCACCCTTACATAACCCACTGTAACTGACCTTGCCAAACTAATTTTCAGTCCTTAATGATTTTGTAACCCTGTTGCGAAAAGAAAAACAAATAATGAAAACATTTCTCAGTTTAGTTTTATTTAGTGCATCACTAAATAGGAATTACCATGTGCAATGAACATTTTAAACCTTCTATCCGATCCACAAAAGAGCAGGACCTTTTGACACTAAATATATTTGCATCAAACCTACTAAGTTCATATACTCTAGAATCTAGACTACAACGATTAATTATCACAATCTATAAATACAATATACTGGGCTTTTTTTTTTTACATCACAGATATAAAAATAGGTTTTACAACATTTTACGCACAATTAGAATTTTTTCAGTAAAAAATAACTATTTAATTCACTTCCTGCACTTAACAAAGAACTAGCGAACTCTCTAACCAGGTAACTAACTGATGGATGTGTACAACACACAACTATAATAAATATTTGTGTGTGTTTCAAACACTTATCAACACAGTTCACTTTGTAGGAAACAAGTTAATATCACATAACTGGCATCTCACAATGACAAGACAGGTACGAACTCGGAACATAGCACATCACACAGCATGCCAATATTCGCATGCACAGTGCACAAGTTGCACTAGTCTAATTACCTATGGCTACAGATTTGTACCCCTTTTCCGAGATTCTAAACTACAAAGGGTTGATTCTCGGTCCTATCCTTGTTTTGTACTTTCACTTTTTCAATTCAAGACAAAATTACAATAATTAGCTTAAGAATAATAAAAGTATTTAGTTTCATAATTAAATAACAATATAAAACTTAATCTAGTAAATCATCATATAATAGAGAATCAAATGATTTACCTCTAAACATTTAACATTAAAAAATCTGAAAATACAAAAACAATAACTAAACATAAATCATTCTTTTGTTTTCTTTTTTTTTAATAAACCTTTGCAAAACTGAAAAGTTACAACTAAGGACTGATTTATCATGAAAACAATTTGATTAACAGGCTTTGAAACACATCCTTCACGCAAACAATAGGTTAATTTCCTGTCGCCATCTCTGTTTGTCCCTTCGGAGCTGCAAGAGTTGGGAGCAAATGGACCCAGGTCTCATGTAAGTGAGGAAATCCTGGCAGAAAAAAAAATTCTTCAAAAACACAAGTGTAAATGAAGATTCTGCTTTGGCAATACGTGATATAATCTAAAATTAAAAAGGTTTAATAAATTCTTACATCAAATCATACATGAGTATTTGTAACAAAGTAATATAAAAAAAAACACAAATATACTGAAAATGATTTTCGTAAAATTCATCTATAAAAATATGATAAGCTTTAAAAGCAACTTGATAAAATTAGTTATAAACTATTCTAAAAATCACAATATGCTCAACAGTACTAACAACATAAACCAGATGATTTGTCCTCAACTCTTTCTTAAGAAGCGACCTGACTGACTTAAGTGTGTCTACACCTAATGAGTAAAACAACCAGTTGTCATACTGTTTCTAACACGTAAAACACGAAAGAAGTTGAAAGGTCAAAAAGAGAGTGGTTAGTAAAATTGACATAATATTTCTTTAATTGCTCCAATCTTTGACAATATCTCAGTATTCGGAGTCTCACAACGTTTGAACAATTTCTTCAAACTAGACAAGCAAATTGTCTCCAAACAAAAATATCTCGGCGATAAATCTCAGTCTTTAGTAACGGCCTGTCGAGTGTTGCAAGATCAATAGCATGGTCAGATAGATAACCTGTGAATACATTTCACTGATACAATCCAATAGTAAATACGTACATACTATAATTTACTGAATTAGGATCTGCATTCTTATTTACACATTTTAAGCCAATGATGTATAAACAACATTAACATGGTATAAGCATAACTCCCAAAAACTACCACAGTAAAAAGTCCTAGGACAAATAAAAACAGTAAAACCGCTGACAAAAATTCTACTTGAAAATATGCCCAATGGCAATTCATTTATTAACACTTAAAAGTTTGCTCTTTAAACAAAAAAATCATCCAAATAAAAGATTTATATATCATAATACAACTAAAATGTACAGTCAAATGAGACATATACAATGTGGTGTATTAACGCATTTGCTAAAATACTAATTGCCATGTAAATTCTAACAGCTTGAATAGTATTGTATTGTTTAATACCACTTCAGTTACCATACTGGCCACCTCCTTACCCCTTCAAATGATTTATATATTTACAATGGAACCTCATTACAAACTTCATACTTAACTTTTAAAGTTTCTTCTCTTTAAAGTACCTATGACTATACCTATTCTCAGACCTCTAAAAGATGTATTACATTCTTATTCATTAAAAAGAACTTTCATTATTGAATATAAAAACTGATGAGTTTTTTTTCCCCAAGTACGTACCTCGTAACAAAATTTGACGGAAATTGATATTACAATATTATTACAAAAGTTTCACAATGCATATATTTTTGCCTTAAATTTATCACTGCTTACAATATCCTTTTTATTCTGTAAACTCTTTTACCAGCTTAGTATAAATTCCACAAAAACTTGCACGTTACTGATTGCAATGGCAATGTTACTTATAACATGATTTCTGGATATATATTTAGTGCTAAAACACAGTGCCATCAGCATGAGTCGAAATATCCGTTCAATACAGATGACAGGGTAACTACTATGTGCCAGAAATAAAATTATACTTATTTTTCCCACCAAAATCTACACTTTCTTGGCTTTAGAGTACCAGCATACTGATACGTTAAAAAGAAATGTTTCACTATAATGTGAGAGCAATAAATTTTTTATGTATATATAATCCTGGACCATTAAAAAAAAAGATGGTTTCCAAATGTTAAGTGAACACAATAAGTGTAATCTGTCGAATTGATGTGCAAGGCATGACCATTCTTAATTATATACCTTTTCTTTTTTCAAATAGATATAACCCGGTAGTCTAAAAATATTTTATGGACCACATGAGTGAAAATTACATTACATATTTAAAATGTACAACATCCAGTAGCTAGAGGAAACTTACACCCAAACCAGCGTGGTCTGGTGAACATCACCATCACACATCACTAGGACAACGCTTCAACTCCTCCGTCTTGCGGTCCCACAGGGTGCTCACAAACACAACACTTCATGCTGGAGACACTACTCATCACTACTACTCATCACAGTTCGCCCTTGGCATTGGGATCATAATGCCATATGTAGGCAATATTCTGTAACTGCTACAACCATCAACATTTGTAACTTAAAAGTTAACACAAGCATTAATTTGGATCACGTACCCGTGTAAATTTGTTTTGAGTGCCTCAGTGGAACCTTCATAGTTATATTCCCTTTTGACAAGCTAGAAAATTGTAAAATACTGATATGTAAACATGGTTTCCTAATAATGGGTTATCATAGGAAAAAAAAAAACTTAATTGATTTACAGTTTAAAATTACATAAGGTTAGTTATGAAAACAACACAGCCTATGTTACAAAAAAAAGGGGGGTTGTCTGTAAAGTCGGTTTACGGACGATAATTTTACGTGATAACGTCATAAGAAAACATTGATGAAAAACTGCATACTTTTTTTATTTTCAAATATTATTTGCAGTTTTTTCAAATTTAATTTAAATAATTTGTTTAAATATAATCACGAACAATTAGTTAAAAAGCCCGTCTTAACCTGTTTGACATTATAGAAGATTTTCTCGCACGGTGGTTGGCCGGTTCTTGCACGCTCGGCTCAGGCGGAAAGTGACAAAGAGTCATGCTTTTTCGTGCATGCAGCCGGCGTTCATTGATTTATAAGACGTTATCACGTTGACAATTTTTTCAGGACAGCTAATAAAAAACCTTGCCAAAAGCAAACATAACAACATAAAATATTGTTTTTGTTTTAGACTGACATATTTAATCAGTAGAAAGTGCTCAACAACACATGTAGAGAAGGTAAATACATACATTTACCTGGAGATACAAAAACAATTTTAATAAAAGTCACTTAGGCACTGTTGTTAAGCGAAGATATGTGTAATACTTAGAGACCCGTGAATTTCGCGGATTCATTCCATGTTATGCTAAAATTCAAATAATTATACCTTAGTGCTGCTTCTGCCATTGGTTCTCTGTTAATCTGGAGGACTGAGGGCCAATTAGAGACCCTCACTCATAGAAGTGTCGAATCACAGGCCACCCAGTCGAGACGACTCACAAGTCAGCAGCCAATGAACAGTTGGCATTTGCCCGAGTGTGTAGAGGATATTGGAGTCCATCCTGGAGGTCATTGAACCCGCGAAATTCACGGGTCTCTAGTAATACTGTAATGTATTGTACCTTACCATAACAAGCATTTTGAGAACCTTTACGAAAAACTTAAAACTTAAAAAATGAATTAATAATTTGGTAAAAAAAAAAATTCTAATTTCGGAATACCGTGTAACTTTGACAAAAATTTAAGTTTGCAACAACGGAACAATCGCAAAATTTGAGTGGTGACCCGCGGGACGTCTTGTGCTCGTGGTGCAATCAAGCTCGCCTGGTTTCACCCTCGCACGGCTTCGAGCGTCGCGGCGCGGCCGTCACTGGGCGTGCTGGTCGGAGGACGAGACCGTGAAGAGCAGCTGTGCCTGCTGCTGGGACAGTTGGAGCATGCCTCCCGCCCCCTCATTGGCCGGGCACTGCCTCTGAGCAGCCACCTGCAACAGGCGGTCCCGCTCAGCATCGCCTTTGAATATATACACTGTATAGAAGTCGCCAGCCCAGGTTAAAATTTCCAATACGGTTTTGAGGTAGTTGGTTAATTCGCCGTCGCAATCGCCATACATCTCTGGGGCGTCGACTTGTGGTGGTCCCTAGCGGACAAGTGTCGAACTCTTCAAACACCCCTTCCCTCTCCTGTTGAACGAACTTGAGCTGCAGTGAATGATGGGTGGGGGGGTGCGGGGGAATGACGGCGGGTGACAGTGCTGCACTCTAACGTGTAAATAACAACTAAGACGATACAGGGCGTTACGGCAGCGCACTGCAGCGGTGAAGTTCCCAAGCTGCTCATCATACGCTCCTGAAAAACGTAGAGTAAATCCTATCCACTCGCGACTTCTATACAGCATATATATTCAAAGGCGTCACCAAGACACGCACGACCACGGACAGTTGGCCGACGCGCACAGGACACAGTAAAAAAGCCCCCCACCATACACTCTCCAGCAACTATATATGTACTGGAAAAATAATGTTGCAAAAATTTACGCACCACTTGTTCTCACTTGTTATCACCGCCAATGTGTGGTATTTATTCTTCCTTCGTGTGTTGGCCATGTGTTGTTCTTACCTGATATGGTACCACCGGGGAGGGAGTCCATATGTTTGCGGTGATAACCTTATGTTTGTCCATGTATAATTATCGTGCCCACCACCCAAGTGTAACGACTGTTGGTGGTAATGTCACAATTTTAAATAAATAAATAAAACATTGATTTTTATCAGTTTATTGTCATTATTTTCAATAATATATTGTGACCTTGTTCATATTTACAAAACATTGGTAGTAGCTGTAATACTTCATGCAAATTATCATAGTCAAGAACGATAGCACTCCTTTTTACTGTAATTAGATACCACTTGGTAAATATCTCGTAAAAAAAAAGTTTGTGATGAAACACGAAATGTGAATTTAGAGATAAATGTACAGGAATGACCTGTGAAAAATATGTTATGAAAATGAGGCCTTAAGTACAAAAACATTAAAACTTTGAAATTCCTGGTTTACAGTCCCTTATCTGAAATGCTTAAATACAGTAGAATATCGTTATAGCGAGCACGGTAATTGCGAGAACACGGCTATAACGAGGTATTTTTGAGGAATTTACGGCGTGATCGCTTGAAGCGCGGTTTTGTTATTTTTCTGCTTTATCTCCACCCCTCTCGCTCGCCACTAGACATCTTGCCGTTGACGCCTGTCACATTCTTCAGCCTTGCTGTCGCCACCTAAGTGCGTGGCTTTAAAAATAGAATCCCATCCTTTCTTTCTTTTATCAAACTTCCGTTAGTTATCTGTGCCGTCTGCCGTGTGTAGACAAAGTTTTAGATTGGAACAGAAACAACGTAAGAAAGTATTTTTTACAAATTAGAAATATGTTTTTGTTTTTATAATCACGTATTTTCACGTTTTTTTGGTTGTTATCTTAAAAGAGATAATATTAAAAAGCCGCTCTAATGAGATTTAATTGTTTCTTGGTTAACAAAAACTATTAATTATCAAATATTGTTAATTGTTTATATTCTATTTATTATTATTTACACGACGGCATACTGTACGCGTACGCAATACGACTGGATTCGTTTCTGCAACATAACATAGCAAGTTATGCGGTATCAGAAGTAACGAGTAACGTAACGATAGTAACGAGTATTAATTGTTATAGTAACGAATACATACGGGTACACATTTTTTCCTTACTTTTACACCTCTAGTAGGCACCACCGTATTTATTTCCGAATCGCTAGGGCAGTTTTCTTGTAACTTTTGTTTCGGTCAGTTGTTGGGGTATCTGTCCGGGAAATGGTTTGAGTTTAATCCCAAATTTATTTTCTAAAAAAGTTGACAGGTTTCTTTAAATGAAAAAAAGTATAGTTTTCCAGCGACTATTTTGTTTGAGGCATACGTGCGTTGCCGCAGCCGCACTCCTGCTTTTTTGAGAAGTGCCTAGCGGCAGCAATGCTACCTTCCTGCAACTGGCACTCTTGTCTTTTTTGTAAGGAATTAAATCGTCGCGCTACACTAGCACCACCTAATAACATTCCGAACCAACATGGCCACCAGCAGATTGCCCGCGTCAACAATAGATAGCAGGACAATGCTGCGTCGGCCGCGGGCTGAGATGCTATACTTACGTGGCGTGGTATGGTATTCTGGTTATTTTCACGCAATCGATGATCGCATCCGTACATATGCGGTATCGTTTTAAAGAGAATTCCCACATCTGCTCACAGAAATTAAGATTTCGTTAATATAACCTGTTAATTTCCAATTAGGCCTATACAGGTTTAAACACAATTTTTATGCTATTTTCGGTTAATTTTAATTTTTCGGGGCCAAAATTTGTCCAATTCGGTTATAGCGAGGACACGGCTATAGCGAGGATCAAACCCGGAACCGTGACACCTCACTATAACGGGACTCTAGTGTACAAGAAAATAAATACCCTGTAGTGCACATGCCATAATTATCTAAAGACTATGTATCATTGGACAAGAATATATGAATATATAAATTTGATTGCTAATAATTAGAGAAAACATTTTGTTCAATTAATTAACCTGGCATCAAGTAAAATTTTATGTTTAAAAATAGTTTTGTGCATATAATTGATTATATAAATAAAATAAACAATCATTTAAAATGTTAAATCTTAAGTCACTGCTTTGTTAAATATAAAAACAATCTCGAATAATGTTACAGTAAACAAAACTAAATATTTTAAAAAAATCATGTAGTTTCATATATATGTATGTTATATTTTTCGAATGAGTCGCACATGGTGCAAGGATAACTATTAGTAATAAACATAAATCTGAAATGTTGAATCGAACATCAAATTATTTGTGAATGTCGAATACCAAATGACTCACGAATACGGAGACCCCTGACTTGCCACAATCAGGGGCATATGGGGGGGGGTTTAGGGGTTCAACCCCCCCCCCCCTTAGCCCCAAATATTTAATTAATTTCTTATTCATCACTCAAACAAATTTCATATTAAAATTAATACAATTTTTACCATTACAATATTTAAATTTAAGTACCGAAAACTGCTAAAATAGCACTATTTTACACCTGAAAATCCAAATTTTCCCGGGGGAGGACCCCGGACCCCCCCGCTTTAATACGGGGGGGGGGGGGGGGGGGGGGTATGCTTCTTAACACCCCGCCATACACACATCCTGGCTACGCCACTTGCCACGAGGCGTGCACGGGAGCGAGAGCGAGACCGGGACACTCACGTGGCGGGGGTCCATGGCGAGGGTCGCGGGCTGAGGGGCTGGACGGGTGGCTTGCCCCAGGCTCATGGCCGCCGTGCCCGTCACGTAGCCGGGCAGCGCCTGTGGCGCAAGCGCGCGCGCGCCCAGCGAGGACGTGGTGCTGCTCACGGCCGCGCCGGGCTCCGAGAACGGCAGCGTCACCTGGCGCGCGCAAGCACACACATGGCAATCACCAGCACGTCTCCATCAACCGACAGTACCGACTCCTACGGAAATGTTACTCACTGCTTGAATAATTTCATGTTAAGAGGTTTTTGACGTGATAAAGTCTTATAAATCGATGAACGCTGGCTGCACGCACGAAAAATTGTCACGTTCCGCCTGAGCCGAGAGTGCAAGAACCGGCCAACCACCGTGCCAGAAAATCTTCTATAATATCAAACTGGTTAAGGCGGGCTTTTAAACTAATTGTTTGTGATTATATTTAAACAAATTAGGTATTTAAATTAAATTTGCAAAAACTGTACATGATATTAGAAAATTAAAAAAGTATGCAATTTTTCATCAAAGTTTTCTTATGACGTGGGGAGGGTGAGGGGAGGGTGGAGAGGGTGGGCAAGATGAGGGGAGGGTGGAGATAGTGTGGGGAGGGTATGGGGAAGGTGGAGAGGGTGGGGAACGTGGATAGAGTGGAGAGGTTGGGGAGGGGGGAGATAGTGGAGTGGGATGGGGAGGATGGTGGGGTTGGGGGAGGGGGGAGGGGTGATGGCGGGGATGGGGAGGTTTGAGAGGTTGGGAGAGGGTGGGGAGGTTGGGGAAGGATGGAGAGAGTGGGGGAGGGGGAGGGGAGGTTGGAGAGGTTGGGTGTGAGGTTGGGGAGGGGAGGTGGAGAGGTTGGGTGTGAGGTTGGGGAGGGGAGGGAGGGAGGGTGGGGAGGGAGATGGTGGTTAGGGAGAGGAAGGGGGGAGTGGAGGCTGGAGAGGGTGGGGATTGTGGAGAGGGTGGGGAGGGTGTAGAGGGTGGGAAGAGTGGGGAGAGGGTTAGGGGAGTGTGGGAGACTCACGTTGAGCTGCAGCTGGGGCAGCAGGCCGTAGCGCGCCATGAACAGCTGCTCCGACACGCGCAGCAGCTCCTCCTGCTGCTGCATGATCAGCTGCTGCAGCTCCTCGTGCTTCCTCTGCAGCTGGTCCTGGATGTGCGTCTGCGTCGTCGTCATCACCAGCTGCGCGCACACACAGCACCGTCCCTCTCTTTCACTTTCACCGACTGCCAGGGTCAATACCGACAACACCGATACACCATGTAACACCGACATTCAAGTTAACACTCCACCAAGCACCGAAATGCTATTAATATGATAATATTCAGCATTTTCAATCCAAATTAACTCTAATGACAAATGCCTAATACTTTAAATATTAAATTCAATGAAAGTAATTTATTTAGCATGACGTTTGTACCACAATTTAATTAAAAAAATACTCAATAGTATTATTTTATTAGTTCTGAAAAGATAGACATGCTTACTATCAATCATTATTTTTGGGAAGAAAAAACAAATCAAGCATCAGTCAAATTTTCAGTTTTGGAGAAATTAAAATCATTTAATATAATATCCTTCTTAAAAAAAGAGATTTCATAAAAAATATAAACAATGATGCCTAAATATCCTGTTTTGAAAATAAAATCAGCCTCAAAATAAAACTATAAAAATCTTGTCTCTATCAATAACATATAATGTATATGAAGATAATGATGAATTAGGGCTTATCTTTGATAAGATAAAACCAGGAAACATTTAATCATTATTAGAGACAAGATTTTATGGTGTTATTTTTTCATCAAAATATCTTTCAGTTTCTACAATGGAAAATGTTAGTATTTTTCAATATTTTTAATGATACTGTTTTTTTTATGAAGATATTGTTATATTCTACTTACAAGATGTTTAAAAGTTACTTAATACTTTTTCCAATAAAATAGCATCATTTTGATAGTGTTACAAGCCACAAAAAAAAAAAAAAAAAAAAGGGTGCATGGCTGCCATGCGTATAAAAATTAAAATTTCACAGATAAGAGCAATATAAAAATTTTAAGATACTCTTAACATTTAAAAAAAGCATAATAAAAATAATACATTGAAAACAGTCTGCCCATGTCTTTATGTAAACCAAAAATTAATTAATGGGTTTATGATAGCTAAAATATAATACATAATCCTATTGGAAATATCTATACAAATCGTATGTCGTTATATCAGGTGAACATAGAGGCCAGCGAAAAAGAGCTCTGACCTCTTGACCATTATGACCAATCAAACAGTCAGAGACTTCGTAGTTCAACCACCTTCGTACAAAGAGATTTTGATGGTAAGGGGCTCCATCCTGTTGCCAAATAAAGTTTAAATGTTCATCCTCTACTAATTGAGAAAAAAGCCATTCTTATGCGCTGCAAACGAGAAAACAAAAAAAAAAAAAGCAGTATTCGCGCATGCGCTTATCTAAAAACTGTTTCCGTGTTACTCTTAAATTGTGACCCAGAACCAAATTTCTACAACGCTTACAGTCAATACAATTAAATTTTATAACCGGGACTTTCTTTCATGGGCATGGTGTTTGTCCCGCCCCTACCACAATCCTTGCCACAGCTAAGACAGCGAATTGCAGTTGCGGTAGAGTCCATCACTACCGAAATGTTGTGCAGGGTGTGGGATGAGCTCGAATATCGTCTCGACGTTTGCCGTGTGACAAGAGGAGCACGCGTCGAGTCCCTGTGATATGTTAAAAAAACTTCCAGAGATTCTCTATGAACTATATAAGTTAATATAAACGGATGAATCATACGGTCCGCCATCATTTATAGATATCTGAGACTTCCACAGATGACAGCACCGTGTTTACACATTTCCGTTCCAATCGACTTCCGTTCCATTCAATAAATTACTCCTACCAAATTTCGTAAAACGAGAGCAAAGACGTTTGCACACAAAGAAATCTTTAAAGAATGGCTGTTTTGCTCATTTGCTACTGGACTGCTTTATATGTATAGTGTACTATGATTAGAAAAATCTACCAATCTTAATGAAGCACAATTGATAAAAACCTTTATTCGCTTTCAGGCAGCAGAACCGTCGTCAAGAATTGAAGCCAGGAACTGAACTAAAAGCAATCGAATTGTCTGGCCGCTGGCTTTGCTTTCTCTTCGCTTCACGGTTGTACCGTTTAGATATTGTGAATTTTTGATTTTGTATACTTGTTTTGCGGGACGGACCTCAGAGGCGGGCAGCGCGGGCACGATGGGGCCTGCCCCCGGGACGCCGGCCGCCAGCACGGGCTGCACCGGCACAGCTGCCATGTACTGAGCCTGGGGCTTCGTGAAGCCGGCGACCGAGGAGGGCAGCAGCTGCTGGGAGCCCAGAGGGACAGCCTTGCCGACCATCTGCAGGCTGGAGCGCGACTTCTGCAATCAGGCCGACGAGTCACAGCACACGGCCGAACCCTCCTCAGGGGAAACACGACGAGCGGGAAAATTGTTTGAGTTCCATATATTCTCCTCGTTAGGGATGCCTGAGTTAAAAGTTAAAATAACTGTATGGTGTCTCTCGCGAGGTCATTGGCGTTTTTAGTACTGAATTCATTCCTGGGAATGACGGTTCTAGTTTTTTTCTCGGTTGTCTGTCTGGTTCCAGTTCATTAAAATTTGGTTCTCTGTTCTCGAATTACGTTAAACCTCCAAAACAATATCCAGAACCGACGGAACTGAGAACCGAGAACCTGAATCAACACATCACTAATAGAAACTATGTTATGGCCTTTCGAAAGTCTCTTTAATGTGTGATCATTTCTGTAACAATGCAAATTTCCAAAAACTAAACATTGAAAATTTGTTATGACATAGAAACGATTAAAAAAAAAATGGAGGATATGTAGAGAGGATGAAAAATCGTTTTAACGATATAGCCGCGAATAAATGCGACAAACCCGTTTACCAGCGATAAAATGCGATAAACTAACAAACTTGCGAATTCGCGCTACATACTAAACTACCATTGTGTTATTTTGAGCTACTGGAATTTTTTTTCCCGTCAGAGCACATGTTTTGTTTCCAAGCGGCAACCGGCAAGGCAAGGCATTTGTGTGTGTGTGTGTGCGTATGGTGTGAGTGTGTGCGCGTGCGTGTGTGTGTGTGCAGCGATAAGCCAGCGGAAGTCTTCAAGGCCAACCAGTACGGTCTGCACTAAAGTGCTGTAAACAACTCGTGTGCCCTGTGCCGGGCGATGTGTACAATCAATTACCTTACCTTATCTCTTTGCCTGTCACTCACGGTCACGGCCGCTTCTATTTCTGGATATTTTATTTGTTTCATCCTTCGAAATGCTCGCTTATCTTTCGGCGCCAGCTGGTGTTATGTTTGGCTGTACCAGTCAGCACTTGACATTGATTGCTGCCGTATCTTATTTTCTCGCCGCCACATTTTTTCAGTTTCATTCTGCATACTTCACAGCTTTCTGTTTGAACTCAGCTGTATAACTTGTTATTTTCCTCATAAACACTACCCGGTAACTGTAAAACAAACTTCCCTTCCCCCCTCTCATTCCTTACGAGCAAAAAAAAAGTCTCTCACACCCCTCGCCGTCCATCATTGAACATGCCACCCTCCGCCTCTCCTCCATCCTCCCGTCATGCGTCACAACAAACCACCCACGTTCATTGGACAAGGAGGACCGAGAATACCATTGAAATTCAATGCTTTCATTTAATCATGAATTATCATGAACATGATGTGTAATTTTTTTACTGTGTCAAATTTCTCTGCTACAGTATGTTGTGTTACTAGTGGTCAGAAACAAAAATTTGTATGATTGATTGTCCCATGTAGCTGTATTTGTTATTTGTATTTTGATTCAATTCTTTATTAGTTTATTACTGTATATGTAATTACAATGTCAGTATTGTTATGTTATATTCCTATATTTTTAAAAAGCATTTTTTGAACATCACACTCTACGGGACTTAAAAAAAATTATAAACGCTAATAAATGCTACAGAACAAAAAATAAATGCTATAAAGTAGCTTTTTAAATGCTATTTTTCATCTTCTCTAAGGATATGGCTTCTTTCAGTTCCTATCTCTCCCCCGTGAACAGTTTCTGGTTTCAGCCTGGCAGGATTTCATGTTTCACAGAAACCTATAGTGAAAAGACAGCCGAGATTACAGTGGGTCCAAAAACCTTGGTGCTGACTCTGTGCTGATAAATATGAGGCATGCTGGGTGTTGGTATTGCAGGGACCCTCGCTACATGAGCAACATGTCAGGACCTGTCACTGACACAAAACGCATGTCCAATATTTAGCCAAGGTGCAAAATTATTATCCAAGCATGACAATCAGGAAAAAAAAAAGATCAACCACTAACTCCTTCAAAGAGTTTTACGGTAGCAACAAGACTCTCGCAGCTGTAACTGAAATCCTAGTTTTAACCTAGGCCGGTGGTATCCAGCACAGTTTCAGTTACAATTTTTTTTGCCCCACTTTCCAGAAAATAAAACTTATCGTGTTTCGATTTTTTCAAGTGTACTTCAGCTATTTACCTACAGATTGCATTACTGCACAACTGGCGTTTAGTTTGCTCGGAATTTATTGTTTCTGTCCGGTTTTATTTCAGGACAGTGTTTCCTGTCTTGTAACGGGCTTCATTTTTTCATATTTCACAGGTACATTTACAGAATTATATTTTGAAGATGACCAATACTCACATGTATTTTTTATTTCTATAGAGTGGCTTTTTACAACTTGTTTTAAAAACATTTGTGCTGTGTACTAATTTTCTGTGATATTATTGTAAACTGTACACCCGCCCCTCGAAGTAACGCTGTTCCATTAGAGCGATTTTTAAATGGTAACGGCACCAATAAATTATGGCATTATTTGAAGTAGCGCTGTTTTCTTTAACATGATATTTTATTTCCGTGCCCGCACAATGGCAATGACACTTTTGTAGCAATAAATAAAATGCGAAAAGTTAATAATGTGACCAACCAAAAAACAATATTTTCCTCTTTCCTTAAATAGCTATTCACTTCCTCCGCTGCGTATTTAGATTTGACGACGCCCATTGTGTTCAGCCAATGTTTATTTTATGCCATTCCTTAAGTCAGCAGCACCTCTAGAGAGAAAAGCCAGAAGCTTTCACGACTAGTTTACCTCACGCCTACTAGGATGCACTAGTGGCACGCAAATCATGGCAGACATGCATTTTGTGAACAACATAATCTGGAATGATGTTAAAAGGTTAAATAATCTTTATCATAATTAGTGGTGCACCGATATGACTTTACCGATTACCGATTCGATTACCGATTATGAGAGCAATAATCGGCAGATACCGATTCAATTACCGATTATAATGAACAAATGTTTTTAAGTGTAATAATGCACACAAAATTTTTTATTTCCATGTGAATTTAATAACAAGATTAGGTAAAATTGAGAATGCAGTTATAATAGCAGTATAAAAATATATAAAATACAATATTAAGTCATTGCAAAGTGTAAATTAAATTAACTTCTATTTATATTTGTTATTGTAAACAACTTGAACTACAGTCTAATAATTGTAATTTACAGTGGGTAAGTTTTTGTTGCGGAAAACTAGCATTATTATCGACTATCACATAAGGTTGCATCGAGAAATTACCGTTTAACAATGTAAACATGTTGCTATATTTTGTTCACTTGAGTTTATAGAAAAATGTTTCCACACTTCACTTTTTTTCTCCCTAGTCACCATCTCACTATAATTATATAAAAATGACTCAAAACCAATTCTAGCACATGTGATTTTATTTATGTTGACTGAATATATAAAATTATAAATACTTTTTCACTTTTCACGTCACATACAAATAACACAACAACAAATAATGTTACCAAAGAAGCCCATAACGAGTTTGTAAAACGCAGAGATAAACTCTAGAAGGTATCGGGACCACGATTTTGAACCGCTACTACGACTCGAAAAGATTGATTGTCATAGAATACACTGCAACTGCTTGTGGTATTTTGATTGTGTGCCATCTATTTTACGTCTCTGGCTATACGTATTGTACAAGGCCACTAAACAAAAGACAGAACAAAAGACGAAACGTAAATAAACGTGTAGGAAAAATGTATTTTTTATTGTTCGAGGCAATGAGATTTATTAAACTTAACGAAATATCTGTAATCATGATATGGCGGAGTTAGATGAATTTTGTAATATATAAAAATATTAACGTATTTCGTCCTAAAATGTGTAACAAAATATTACACGGTAAAAACCTACTTAATTACGCCGGGACGTAGATAATCGGCAAAGTAATCGTTAAGATAATCGCCGATTACGATTAATCGGTAAGTACCCATAATCGCCGATTACGATTCATCGGTATCCGCATCGGTGCACCACTAATCATAATACAAAACATTAAGTTTATGCTATAATAGTTCTTATTAGAACTCAAATATATCTCCTAAATTAATAGCATTATTATTTCGTAACTCAAAAATGTTGTTAGCGCCTACTTAGGAATGCTACGCCCTATTATGTAAACAATATGGTACGTGAATTTTTAAATTTAATTTAAGTTTGATTTATCTCAAAATGTTATTCAACATTTATTCAAATGTATTTAAACACATATTTGTATTGAATATTAATTTTAACAGGAGAAGTGCCTTGATTAACATGATTTGATAAGTCAACAGGCACACTTACCTGATTGGAAAACAGATTATTTTGATAAACACGCACTCTATGGAAAAAGTAAAGTATCTGTTTTCCTGAAATGAACTAGAGCGTTACTTTGTGGGGCCGGTATGTATTCACATTTCATGATCTGGCACGACCACTGATCTGTACTGGCCGTGCTCCCGAGCGTGCCGGACAGGAGCCCCGGGACAACGTACCGCGCTGTGGGAGGTGGGCTGGGACTGCCGGGACCCTCTGCTGGAGTCCGCCCCAGACGCTCGAGAGTCCGAGGCCGTGTCGGAGCTGGCCCCGTGCGACGAGTGGCGTCGCCGGCTCCTCCCGGCCGACGGGGAGACCTTCGCGTGCGCTGCCTTCGACGACTGGCTACCTGCTGAGACGGCAGCGCGACACCCCGGGGCAACACTCGCGCGTGCTCGCACATTCGACAAAAGAAAAGGTCACACAATACACACACACGACACACACAGGAAAAGAAATGGACACAGAACACACACACAGGACACGCAATTCACACACTAGAAATGCAATACACACAGGAGAGACAGTACACACGCAATGAACACACACTACACGCAGTGGAAAAAAGGAAGCACATTAAAAAAAAGGAAGCACAAATGGAAGCAAAATCGTAAAAAAGATACAGAATACACACACAGGAAACGCTATGGTACATACACTCGGAACATGCAATGTACACAATAGTATACACTGGACACAGTATGCAGGAAACGCAATGGACACACAGTATGCAACGGACACACACAGTACATACTGGCCACAGTACACACGGGACACGCATCGAACACGTAATACACACAACGAACACGCAATACAAACACAAGTCACGCAATGAACATACAATACACACATTGGACAAGCATTTGACAAAAAGGAAGCATATTTGGACGAAAATTCAACTTGGTGTGATACGATCTCGCCACAGAGATATGATCTTCAGCCAACCACCCACCCCCGTGGGCCCGTGACTACTTCGTATTGACATTCGCCACAATCTTTGTCCACGTCTGTAAAATTAAGTTACATGACTGGCTACAATTCGATACAATTGTTTGGTCAAGCAATTCAATACAGTTTAATAGAATATTAAGATAAAATGCACAACTTTATACATTTCCAACTGTAGCCAGGTTTTGGTAAGTCAAAGTTACCAGTCGTGTGCTTCAAAAATCACATCACAGGCGATGATGAAAATGATTAAACTCCTTTTACAGGATTTTGTGTTTTTATTAATGAATTTTAAAATGTTAAAACATTTACACTCAACGTGAAAATCTGGATTTCCATTTAGAAAATTTTTAGACTACGCAATGAAAAAACTGTTAAAAAATTTATATTTATAAAAAACTAAGTATATTACCAAAGCAATGAATTGATTGGGATGTTGGTAGTGCAAACTTTCCTGTAAAAATAATTTACGAATCATACTGAAACAGTTATGGACTAAAACAAGCAGTGTTAAACACTGTCCAAGACTGTTAAACACTTACTTTTGATCAAAACTTAATTCGGAGATTTAAGATTTTGAACAAACGAACATTTACATTTTTATTTATATAAATAATTTTACAGTAAAATTGCAACACACAAAATTTACTCAGCAGAAAGGCTACTCACCAATCTCCCGGAAACCAATGGATTGGATCCTAAAAAACTGATTGAGTTTTTGCGACAGTTGCTCAAACTACACCAAAAATGCAACCTACCAGACAAAGAATTGTTTGAGATAGTTTTTCCCCTTACCCACCCCCTTCTCAGTGAACGAACCTCATTGGCAATAGAAAATAACCTAACCTTTGATCAGTACCATGCTGACAACACTGAAAGTCTCTATGGACTAGAAACGCAAGCACAGAATGTTGTCTCTACTGCTGGGACGACGGCTCACCGGGGGACCGAGACGGCCAGGGGCTGGACGCGATGCCGCTCTGGGACGGCGACGACTGGGGCTGCCTGCCCGGGGCGTCGCTGCCCTGGCTCTGGTCTCCCCCCTCGTCAGCGTCCCTCCGCAGGTGCTTGATCACATCCACGTAGCTGCGCACACGGCCACTCTCGCTCGTGAGGCTGGCAGCCATCCCGTCCCCAAAACTACCACTACTGTACCAGGAATCCCCGCTACTTTCTGTATAATAAAAGAACCAGGAATTAAAAACTGATTCCCGGTTCTTTCAGTACTTTTTGAAACTCAACATCGACCGCATAATATTTAATTTGTATTGAGCGCTAAGCAGGGACGCAACAACTAAATTTCCAAAAGGGGAAGGGGGGGGGGAGGGGGGGCAATATACCTTTTTATAAAGAATCATCGATCCCCCCCCTATTGAAGCGGGGGGTTCCGGGGGTACTACCCCGGGAAAATTTGTATTTAAAGGTGGAAAATGGTGCTATTTAAGCAGTTTTATTATCTAAAAATTGATTACACAGCACTTTCTTTCCCCCCGTTTGCCCCCACTTCAAGGTTTCAGAAGGAGGGGGAGGGGAGGGGGGGCAAAATACCCCCCCCCCCCACGTTGTTGCGCCCCTGGCGCTAAGGTTACTTTTATTTGATACTCTCCTCTGGAGAGACGATCTTCACGGGCGGGTGAGGAGTGAATCTGCCGCTCCTCAGTTGGCAGTTCGTGTTCGGACTGCCGTGTGTGCTAGAGCCTGTGGTTGTCAAGCCAATACTCTTTAAATAAAGATTTTTTTTTGTTATTTATGAAAAGAAATATTCAAATTCTGAGCCACTGCCATGACGGACTATCGATTTGCTGGATTATAAAATGTCAATATAGTTCTACTTAGAATGCCATAGAAAAATTAATATACAATAGGATGGTATTCAAAAAACTCATTGTGATAGGTTGCTCTGAAGAAATAAAAAAATAATAATCTTCAAAAAGTCAGGTAGTGAATAAATTGGTCTGGATTACAAAATGTGCCAAAACCAATGAAAGCTAGTTTTAAGATATTAAACTGCATTCACAAATCAGAAACATGACGGGTATTGCCTTAGACCGGGTGTTGGCAGACTTTTGAGTGAGATGAGCCAAATATTAAGTAAACACATTATCCAATTTTTTTTAGAGCTGCAACACGTATTTTCTCTGAATCTACGTAGAATTTAAGACCACAAAAAAAAAAAAAAAAGAAGTTAAAATCAAAATATTCTATTCACAAATTCAACATAAAGTCTAAAAAATAAAGGCTACTTAGGACAAAAAAACACGTAAATGTAAAAAAATATGGTAGTCATTAGTAGAACAGTACTTATAAAACAAGGAAACCTAAATTATTTTAATTAATTAATTATTAATATACAAAAGCAGCTGGGAGAGTGCAGTGGCCAAGTGGGGCGATGGTAAGGGAGCTAACATACAGGTTCAGGACATGCGTTGTGATTTTACCGTCTGATTTCTTTAGGTATTCTTATTGTGCTGTGGCAGCACAGCGCAAAACCCTACGCAAAGAGCCAAATGCGGTTCGCGAGCCGCAGTGTGCCGACCCCTGCCTCAGGCCAATGGGTTTTTCTCCAGGTGCTCGCGTTCACCCCACTCGCGCATTCCGTCGCTGCTCCAGGCTCATCACTTCGTTCCTTGCCCACCTCTCCTGACCTTGATGTTGATTTCAATCTTGATTTATTTCCCAGCTCGCTCACGGTAACAAACCTCATCCTCCCACCAACCAAGGGTGCGGGCACACAATATGTGTTTGGCTCAAACATGTTCCTGTACAATAGCTTTTCATACAATCTCCCCATATTCTAGCCGTTCGTTATCACAAAGTTTTAAATAGTATGACAGACATGCAACGCATCTCTAAAATATTCTTAGCTTTCCAAAATTTTATTTCCTTTCACATTCATACACATTGTATGATGTATCGAAAATTATTTTTTTATAAAAAAAAAACCTACCTACATTAACAATATTTTCTCATCATGTTTCATATACTATTTTTTTTAAAAAATATATTTCATTTGAAAGTTTTTTTTCCAGCTGAAATGTTTCTTGCAAACATTAGTAAAATGTACAGGTACTTATTTGACTGTTTTTTATGTCGTGCCCACCTCAAAATGTCGGGCATGTTCAAACATAAAAAAAAAATTTTAAATATTTAATTAATTAAAAATACTAAGAATATATAAATATGAAACAAAAAACATGAAAGTATACGAGAGAAACTTCATTTAAAATGTGAATAAAGAGGCTATTGTGACCACTGGGTGCGTGCACGGCTAAGCGTGTCGGCAGGAGCGTGTTGTACCTGACCACGCGGTGCGTGCACACGATGAACTCCGGCTTGGAGTTCCACTGGTGGTAGGTGATGTAGAAGCGGGTCTGCAGCCAGATCCACTGCTGGCCCTTGGTGAGGAACCTGTAGTGGCAGGACGTCCCCTCGCCTTTCTCCATCACTGCGGAGGAGACATAGGCCGGCGTGACTACCCCCACACGCACGCACGCCAAGAAGAACTCTACCGAATTACCAAGCTCATACTTATTACAACCTGAATAAACAGAATACATTTTTGACGTGATGACGTCTTATAAATCGATGAATGCTTGGCTGCACGCACGAAAAAATTGTCACGTTCCGCCCGAGCCGAGCGTGCAAGAACCGGCCAACCACCGTGCGAGAAAATCTTCTATAATATCAAACAGGTTTAGGTGGGCTTTTTAACTAATTGTTCGTGATTATATTATTTAAACAAATGATTTAAATTAAATTTGCAAAAACTGTAAATAATATCTGAAAATTAAAAAGTATGCAATTATTCATCAATGTTTTCTTATGACGTTATCGCGTAAAATTATCGTCCACTACCTCACTAAGATCTTTAGAATTACGTATAGCTTCCAAAGATTGTAGCTATTCTTTCTCAAAAATAACAACTAAATATAATTTTCATAAAAATATATCAATAAATGGCTGGATAATTTAACTACGATGAGATATATTGAATCTTTTCTCAGATAGATTATGTACATTGTTGTGTACAAACTAGGTTGAAAATGGTGTTTTGGAAGTGATTGCAATTTTTAGTTGTTGGTGACACTGACTGTTTAAAGATACCATTACCGGGCACCATTGCGACTATTCAGTTTCTGTTTTTAGAGTTAGTCACGTGCAGAAGATGATGTGAGTAGGTCAGGTGGTTAATGGTATCGTTACGAGGAACAATGGATGTGCCGTGCACACATTTCTGGTAGTGGGATGCAGAACTCGTGTGATGACGTGTGTGGTGACAATACCATGGCATAGCTTGCATGGTCCTTTGGTGGAAATTAGGCTGTAACGTTGTGAGAACGAAGAAACTGTTGTGTGATAGTAAACATACATAGATTTATATAACTTAAATTTTTAAAAAAATATTTTGTACTGTATTTAAATAATTAGCATTAATTTTATAAACTTTTTTTTTTTACATAAAATATTATACATGTTAATTTAAAACTGCCAGTAGAATCACACACCAACTACATCTTGCAAGTGTTTATTTCCTATAAAACAAATGTGTGATTGTGTAAATGATGTAAAAAAAAAGGATGGGGGAATAAGAGTCTTCTTTACACAAACTGTAATCACATACAGAAAGACATCACTTCTTTCCGACTTACAAAATGGAAGTTCTTAATAGAAGTCATAAAATAAAAACATAATAAAGATAAAATATTTCCACTGAGAAACTAAATTTCGTAGCAAAAAGAAACCCAAATTAAGGTTAAAATTGATAGAAAAAATAACCAGTATTCAAGCCAAAAATATTCTTGCTATTTTCCTGCAAGTCCCAAGAATAATAGAAACAACACAGACATCTCACTAGGTGCAAATTCTTAATAATGAGCCAGCCGCCAGATACTACACCTTTTTTTTTCCATGACACATCTTTAATACAACATATGGTTCTTTTTGATATCAAACTGATTTTAAACTTTTTTTTTCTCACTTATTGCTCACAACATATAACACAGCATTCAATTCTCTGGCAGAAATTTCTCTGTTTTTACACTTTCCTGCATTTGGAAAAAAAATTTATTTGCCATTGGTTAATAAGGTGGGTGAGAGGAAATTAATATAATTAAGAACATTACTTACAAGCTTCATGGCAGGTGACGACTTTCTCCAAATCATCTATGTGGTAGTAATCGTAACCAGATGTCCCCAACACTTCAAACGGCAGATAACCAATTATGGGTGGAGCTCTAACGACCAAAGAAACAGAGAGATCAAAAAATACAATCAATTTTCAGTTTGTCAACACCCCATAAAAAAATAAGACTTGCTGTTTTTATATATAAGATCTTACCTGTGGTCCAAGAACAAGAACTTCCACTCCAAGCTGTGCCGGGAAGTGAACTCACTTTTCGTCGAGTCCACTACAGACATTTCCCGTATGAGAAGTGGCGTGTGTAGGCGGCCAGTGCCCACAAACACGAGTCTGAAACAAGACTCCACGCATTAGTCCCCAACGCCATGCGAAAATGCATATTTGAAGTACGGCAGGCTATAACATAATCATATTATCTTTGAAAGATTTGTGCAATGGGAGTGCATGACTTGATGTAAGCTTTTGGACATACACCACCATTGTTAACTATTGCTTAGCAATGGCGTACGTCCAAAAGCTTACATCAAGTTATAACATAATCACCCGTGAAGAAGTGCAATAGACTCCAGATTACACTGTAAATTGCGATAAAGACGAAATAACACCGAACACACCATACAACACTGAAATGCCAGTTAATACACCACGAAGCACCAAAATCCAAGAACAAAAATAGTGAGATTAAGTAGCAAATTTAATCAAAACTAACTCAAAAGTAATCTTATAATTCATTAACTTCAATGAATTTCAATTATTTAGAATGTAGTTAGTACTAAAATGTATGTACTAACTACATTGGAAAAAATTTACTTTTTTTTGATATTGCAACTATTATTAGTAACTCATTTTTATATACAGACATTTTACAAATGCACATACACGTGATGATTTATTTGTATTGTTTCCAGTAGTTTAAAGACATGCTAATTACAAATTGTAAAAGTGCATCATGTATCAGTCAAAATGACACTGTTTTGGTGTAGTAAGTATCACTGAACAAGCAAGTGTATTTGTGAAACTTTTGCTACCTTTATTAATAAACAGAGTTCATAAAAAATAAAAACAATGACACCAAAATCTCTTGTTTTAAAAATGAAAATGGCCTAAAAATAAAACCCCCATGCCTGTTGTCAGCTTAGTCGTAAAACAGCCAAATTAAAAACACCCATCGAAAAATTTAAAATGCAGCCACCAGCTACACACTTTTTAAGAAGAAATTTACTATAAGGCACCTACATAAATCCAGTTCTGAACCCAACAATATGTTACTATACCAACACAGTTTCACAATATTTTTTTTTAAGTAGCAATATAACACTCCCTAAACTTTTGAGCCCAAGCAAATCTATAAGGCACAATTTGATTTTGGAGTTTAACTACATGCAGACCAAATTAACTAATGACATAGGTAAGTAATTTTATTTCATTTACATCATAAAGATACATAGGGTTCTCTCATGCTTAAAAGATACATTAGTTCATGAAACAATTGATTAAAATTTGTAGATACACTTGTCATTACAATCCAAGAACTCGCAAACAACAAAAATAAAAAATATATATACCACGACTGGTGGTCAACTAGCATTATATCTTATAGAGCAGTGTACATACAGCTATGTCTAAAATGGAATGAAATAACTTGAGAGTAAGAAATAGTAATTTAATGCTCACACTGGTGTTTAGAATGTCTTAAATAAAAGTAACATGAAAAATATTTTGCCGAGACATGCATTTTTCTATATGTCAATTTTCTCATTTGGGTTGGTTGTCAGGCAGGTAATAAAATAAGTGGAATGCTCTATATAGCTATATATTGTAAGTTCCAACTAAGTGCCTGGTTATTTGTTGATGGATAAAAAGGAAATTTAAGCAGAAGTTAAACTAGCTGTTGAAAACTGTATGAAACTTTTTAAGAGTAATTAGTTAAAGTAAAACTGTGAAACAAATATTAACGGCCAAAAATTAATAAGGAAAACAAACTGTTAATTTTAAAAGTAAAACTAGAACCACAAAACCATTTTAAAAACTTTTTTTTTTTATTTGATTTAGAGTTTCGTTTGTTTTGTGGCACTGAGTCAACAAATGAGTGAAAGAAGAAAAAGTTTTTTTTCTACTAATGATTGTCATGTGTCATTGTCATTGACACAATTACATTACATAATTCTAAGCATCAGATTATAATATTATGCACACAAAGACCCAAATGAACCATTTATTGGCTTCTGGCTAGTAATAAACTCCTCTGCTCTTTTGAGGAAAATTTACATTCGGCACAAATCGATGCAAAACCCCAGCAAATGAAGTACATTTGGGTACAGCAGCTGTAAGATTACACCGTTTCTTTCAGGTAATGAACAAGTACTACTGAAGTGCATACCTGGAGTCCGCCTCACCCAAGAAGCCAGAATACCTGCTCGTGCTGGATATGAAGCTATCTTCTTCAACGGGTTCTATGTCGGAACCTACAAAAACAATTAACATTATCGCAAATGAATTATGTTAACAGTGGTAGCCAACAAAAAAAAAAGCTCACATCAAATAACTTAACAAACAGCATAAAACCTGGGAGTTTTGAGCTAACTCAATGACTTCTTAAACGAAACTTTAAACCTGAACGGTTAGTTCCTTCAATTTCAAATTTTCATTGCAACTGAATTGTTGCTTCTTAAAATTATAGTAACATAATTTTTTATTTTTTAAATTCTAATGCATGAATATAGTCTATTCCGTGAGCATAAAACACAATTTAATGAATCCATTACATAAAATACAATATTTAATTTTTAAAAAAAACTAGGCAAGCCCACTTTCTAGCACTTTTCTTATAAATTATGGAAGAATATTTAGCTGTCAAACTTTACCTGTCAGAAGAGTACACTTGTTTGAGGGGCATCTATTAATTAGTGTGGATTAGAATTTAACACTGAAGTCTCCATTCAAATGATCTAAAATTGAATAAACTGATGTCACCGTAGAAAATTACAGTAACTTTATCCCTCATCCATTACTACATGGTGGTTACGGTACAACAGATTCGTTATAGTTTTAACTCAAGATGTAAGTAATGCAAAGTCAGATAAGGAAATCATAAGCACATTCTGTACTGATTTACTTATTAATCTATTGACTAGTATTTTGCTTTGCCTCCAGTCACAACTGTGCAAGCGAGCATAAGTTCATAGCATATCTCTTACCTAATTAATTAAATGATTTACATGTATAAAATGTGCATTGAACCTTGCCTGCAAATCATAGGATGAAATAAAAATTCCAACTTTCAATACTCATAAGCTTCTGTTACCATGTGCATTAAGTAATTTAATTAATTATAACAATATTATATATGGAATTATATCCATTTTCAAAAAAATTTGCCTTCCTCTTACTAGCAATAAGATAAAAATCAATAAAATTATATCATCTACCCAACAATAAATACTATTTGTATCTTCTAATTTTCTATACTCTGCTCTGCTATTTAATTTTCTGAGTTATATAATGATATTTCTTATATAAAAATTTGTATCACATATAATAAATGTTACTCTAGTCGTTTTTCCATATTTTGTGACTTGTTTTTTATGCATTGTTTTAATGTATTTGCATATTTGTATCTCTTTGTGTTTGCTGTCATGTGGTCCCTACAAGTGTGCGGTGTATCAGCTGGTTATGTTGCGACTACTTGCGGGTGGTGCATGGAGTATTCTCTTGTAGTTGATGCCCGCCTTTGCATAGTGCTGATATGCTTGTGGTGCCTGGCCACATTCAGACTGCATTTTGTGTTACGTATTTGTATGTTAGTGCCCACCACGAAAGTTCCATAACTGTCGATGGGCATGTCACAAATATAAATAATAAAAAAAAGTATTATTTTGTTACCATTTGTACCTTGATTTTGCAACATTTTTTAAACAAATTTGTATTCAAAATAAATATTTAATACATGCAAAAAAAACAAACCCAAAAAATTAAACCTCTATCTCCTTTCACATAGTTCCTTGTAAAGCATAAATTATGTTGTTCAATACAACTTCCAACAGAGATACTTACGGAAGTATCCCACGAAATGAACATGTTCGTACATGACTTCATCCTGTGACTCGTGACTGCCACACTTCAAGTGACATGAAAATGAAATTCGGTTTTCTGAAAAAAAAATAGCATTTTCAATCAAACATCGAAATGAATTTTGGTAAATAAAATCATTATGATTAGGTAAGATGCAACAAAGAACACAAAAGGCAAAATTATAAGATACAAACCTTTAACATCACCATACTGTTGAGAATACAAGGCATTTGAAGGGTTGAGCAAAATATTGTAAAGTTCTGAATGGTCGTCTTCAAATACCAAGTCATAAATTGTCATGTTTAACAAATCGTTCTGAAAACATAAATAGTTACCAAGCAAAAATTATTACAATTATTTTTAACTATATCAATATAAACACAAAAAAATTACACAGTTTAATGGGTTTTGCATAAAACAGTTATGAATACTAAGTGAACATAATGTAACCAAATTTTATGAACTCACAATAAAGAAAATACCAAAGATATTTTAATTCTGGACCACAATATTTAGTGGGTGGGGTATTATCAGTTTTACCTCCTTGTCATGTTAAGTGTTCAGTGCCATTAATAACTCACGTAATTAAACAGTGAAATTAATCACAAAATGTATAAACACACAAGTGCCACTCAGTAGGCAATCTCACTTTAAACGGAAACCCCAATATACTAGCAATAATCCCACTGAACATTTAGTTTACAATAATAAACCATAAAAAGAAGTTTAATATAAGATTAAGTGCTTATGTACTCCAAGTCAAAAATTTAATAAAACATAAAAGGTGGCAAAAGAATCACGACAGTAGGCCTGTGCGAAACTTTGCGTAAGCAAATCAATTGAAGTTCTTTTTGACATTCAATTTGACTTTGTCAGGAAATATGCTGTTTGTTTCAATTGAAGCTTTGGTTGCGATGCAAACTTTACATCTGATGTGAAGCAAGGCATTTGTTGTGAAGATTTATAACATGGAAGCCTAAGATTCGCTCATGAAAATGTTTAGTTTTTTCTTCTTTTTGTTTTATATGTTTTGTATGAATAAAATAAAATTGAGTACTTAAAAAAATACAATGCGGCACTCAGGTTTGCTTCTACGAACGCTCAATATTAATACAGTGTAAACTCTATATAACGACACTTAACGGACTGAACATTTTTCGGCGTTAAAGAGAGTGGTCGTTAAATGGAGAGAAATAAAAGATATAATTTTACTATTCTATAATAATATGTATTTACTAATATAGTACACATTTTACATGTCTATAAAACCATGATAGCATCGCTTGATCCAGATCTTCGTATTGAGGTTTCTTTAATTTCTTAGCAGATTTTCCATCCTCCTCTGCTTGCAGAATTTTTTCTTTGATTTTCCATATTGTAGACACGGTAGAGTGTCTAAATCCAAGCGTCTTTCAACAACACCGATCTTTTCTCCCGCCTCTATTGAGCGTACTAATAAAATTCTTTCGTCAATACACAAAGATTTTCATTTACTCGCCATGTTTACAGTTAGAAAGTCTGTAAGCAACTGCGATAATGATAACGTATAACAAATTAACAAAAGTCTAGTGACCGAGGTAAACATGTGCAAGTTCATCATTCAAAAACAAAAAACAGAACTTCTTAGAATCTCCGGTACGTCAGTCGAAGTAAACACGTGCTAGATAATACAACAACATAACAGCAAACAAAAGAACGTACACAGATCCAGTTCTTATCAACTTCGGCAACTTAGAAAGTACTGCTTCATCATTTATAATGCTGCAATGTTGTCGTTAAATAGAGTGAGCGTGACTCTATATAGAGTGTATTATTGTACAGAAAACAAGGTAAACCAACCAAAGTCAAGCAATTTCGACATTTTAAGGAGTTTGTCGTTAAATTGAGTGTCGTTATAAACAGTTTACACTGTACTATGCATGTGTAGTTATTAAATGCCTTGAATGGTGTTATACGTAGGGCCCAATTGGTTAATCACCTGATCAGTTCAAACATAAAAAAATGTTAAATATATTTTATTTTTTTACTTCAATTCAGTATTTTATAAAACAAAAAGTGTAATACAGCCTCGCTGAGAACAATATTCCAAAACCAATTTGACTTGGCAAATATTTTAAACATTCAGTTTGATGTTCGCTTCGCAACAGAAAACGAGCATTCGCACAGGCCCACTTTGGAGCAAACACCCAGCAAAAAACCAGGATGCGCAACAGAAGCACGCGACGTCGACGCACCGGCAGGTGACCGAGAAGAGAAGTTACGCTCTCTGATGCGTAGAATATCCGACCGGACGAGGAGAACACCATTATGAAACCATCCAGTGCCTGCAACACAAAACCTCTCAACGTGTCATCCCTGCTTTTTGGGAACAGAAATATTACTTCTAAGTATTTTATGACACTTAAATTGCCTCTGTGACAGAGATTTTAGTTCGTGCACAGTCCGTGGACCACTGGGGAGGGTGAAGGGGTACCCGTATTTCTAAGAATGCAACTCAACTGGCGCCCCACACTATTTCAGACGTCCGTGTGCAAGCCAGCTGCTGCGTACTCAGCCAGGAAGCCAGCCAGCTACCGTGTGTGCCAGTACGATGGTGTCACTTGAAGTGTATTTTATATTAACATGATAATGAATAGAGACAAGATTTTATTGTTTTATTTTTAGTCCAATTTTATTTTGAAAATGGAAGAAATCTGTGTTATTGTTTATATTTTGATAAAAGCTGTTTTGTAATACTTATTCAACCAAAATAGAGGGAAAATTTATATGCTGCATTTTTAAAGTAAAATAAATTCAAATAAATTGGTCTAAAACACGTACATTCAGAACAATAAAAATTAATTAGCAAGAATTTATGGTTTAAAAGTCGTTCAATAAGAGATGTACTATAAAACAAATTAAATTATTTTTTCTGATCCATGCACTTTGGTAAAAATTTTTGTCTCAAAATGATATTCCTTAAATTTCTAACATTAAAAAGATAAGCCATTTATTTTTATGATTTTTATTAAGTTTTGGTTAATGATACTTAAGTCCTTGCTAGATGGTGTAATAACTTGCATTATGGTGTTATGTGGTGTATCAACAAAATTTTATAGTGTTATTTCGGTTTTATCGCAATTCACCATATAATCTTGTCCCTCATAATGAGGAGTAAATTAGGGCTTAATGAGTCTCGCTGACACCGGGATCTCGTTCAGTAGAAACAATAAAGAGTGAAGAGATGAGGCATGGCCTGGTATCGCTGTAGGACTTTCGTTGACAGTTTAAGTTTTTTTCCAACCACTGAGTCATTTTGGCGCTAGTGACTAGCTTCGTTTCTTTTCTATTTCCAGAGTTTGGTGAAAATGGCCACTTTTAAGTTGTAAATGTTTACCATGTGCGAGTGCAGTGTTTACAAGTTATTTTTTTAATTAGTTCATTTTAATAATCCTAATATCTCACAAGCTCTCGAAAATAATATTTAAAAGCGTATGTTGTCTCGTGCTTGTTATTGTGGAAAGCAAAATTTATTTTCCAAGAAGAGATATGTTGTGATTTCAGTGTATACATTTTAAATATTTTGATGCAATATAATGTTGTCTCATTAAAAGAGTCTTGTGTTATATGAAAAGGTAAATAAATTTTCAAGATACAGTGTATATGTCACAGAATTTATTCAGCCGCTAAACGTAATTTATTCTTTTGGTGTGGTTGTATATTATTGAAAATGATGTAACTGTTTTTTGACATTATGGAATTTATTTGTTAAATGTCTTACGGGAATAGACAGTTCTTTTGGCAGAGCAACGTGGATACCAATCTGTAAAATAATTTTTTTTTTATTATCTTTAGTTCATCTGCAACCAAAATAGTTTTAACGTACATACTAACTTTTTTCCATTATCATTACGAAACAACTAGTTCATCAGTATTAGTAAAAATACTTCTGATATTAAGTTCATGTGTTATTAATACACAACCATCACCATAAAAAAGGTCAGTACTAGGCTTCAAAGAAAAAATAAACAGTGTTTTAATGCACATAATACAGTCAGTTACCACCAGCATTTTAGTGGTGTCTAAAAAATTAATCTCATCACTGTGCATATAAAATTCACAAAGTAACCTAACCTTCAACAAACATTTTTTTACCAGAATTTTAACATGTATGTGAACTAACAAATTATTTTTTATCTGTGAGGGGACATACAACATGTAAATAAAAACCAACGTTGTTCACAAGACATGCCTAGTGAGAAGAAAGTAATTTTCATGATGTAATTGGAGTGAAAGTATTGCAGTACATTTAACGAGTGAGGGACCTAAAGAAAATGTTAATTGCGGGGGAAAAATACAGAGAACGCAAATAGAGAATTTCATTGTCAATCAGGTGAAAAATTCACACTCAAAAGACATATAGCAGTGCTTCTATCTGTACAAACTGCAACAGAACAAAAATAATAACGAACAACTTAACATAGAAGGGGAAGCTAAACCTAATTTAATGGCAAGCAAAAGAAACTATTTAATTATAGTGCAAAAATAAATTACAAAGTTAAAATTCTCCATACATGGGGGAAAAAAATAATTGCCTATATTTCTGGGAAAAAAAATTTAAAAATAAAATAACTCACCTCCAATATTAAGTGAGTGAATTCTTCATTTGAAAGGAATGAAGGCTTCCAGTCTTCTTGTATTTCGTGGGCCCGCGATCTAACTGCAATTTCTGAAAGAAAAGCAGTTAATTTTTTGAAAACAACAGCATATGACCCAGTCTCATACCAAGAGCTCTCTTTCATTTTTTTTGGTTTGTCACAAATCTTTTCACCAGATGCAAGCTGTAAAATGTGTATATGAATAAACAATTTAAAAGGTTAAATGTTTCAACAGCATAGTTGATATTATTCATATCTTGTACATTATTTCATTTTGGACTCTTGAGACCTAGATCGGATTCAAGAGGTATATTCGAAGTACTCTTTGGGATTCGATTTTCAGATTAGGTTGCGAGAAAATTGGGATTTGACCCATCACTATTATAAACACTTGCGTGAATATTTACTGCAATTTTTAAACACTTAGTAAATAAATGGTGACAAAACTTATGATGAAACTTAAAATGCAATAGTGCTATAGTGATATTTTTACAAGAACAGTTCTAAAACAACAATAATGACAAGGAAATAAAATAACCGACTTGGCATATTGAAGAGTTCTCGCTGTTTAAAATCTGCATCCATAACAATATTCAATACTGATTTTAACAATTTTTATATTGTATTTTAATGGATATTGATTATTTTATATTGTAATGGATGTTTGCAGGTCAGGAAATTATCTATATAAATCAGATATAGGCCTATCTAAATAAAAAAATGTATTGCATTAGCCTAAAAAGGAACAGTGTAAAAAATTCAAAAGGCAGAATCTAAACTAAAATTGTAGTATAGGTAAAACAATATATGGAACAACTTTATTTTAAACATACAGCAATAATTATTACCATTTTAAAATACTATTTACTATATGGGTACCTTACAGCAAGCATAACATTTTTTTTTATAGATTTTCACCATGAGTTGCAACATAAACACTTGAATTACCATTATGGCTTTTTAAAAATGAAATGGTGGACTTCAAAACAGTAGACTTATCCATTTTCCTGCTGTTCGAGGTAACCATTGAGCTGAGCTCATGGACTAACAGGTTGAACTGATCTCGACGCTTCTTCTCGCTCAAGTTACGAGACTTCCTGGAAAACAAAACAATTACACTTTCAAATCAAAATAACACTGTGCAGTACACCCACAGCTAGCAGCACATGAATAAGACAACTGATTTAAAAAATAAATAAATATTAAAGCAAACACAACTCAGCCCTGTCAACTCTCATTGCTGCAAGCCACAAAAAACATTTATAAAGTCTACATACACATACTAAATTATGTTAGGTTACAGTTGATATGCCAACTACATTAAAATAACCTGGAGTTTAAGGATGCATACTTCTATAGATTACAAACAATCACAATTATTTTGATGCCGCAAAAGCGGATTTAGTCATTATGTATTATATTATTCAGGAGAGAATGTGGCATTTATATTTTTATGTTTTGCTAACTAGTTTATTCCTTTTTTTTTTCCTCTTTGGATTTTTGATGTGGCCTTTAATCTTCTTTCCCCTTCAGCGGTTCGGCCGCTAACATTGCTTGTCAGTCGCCGCATTTCCTCTCCGCATTACTTTCCCACGCTGCCTCTGCAGTCCCTTCTGGTTTCCCCCGCCTGTACGCACGTGCAGACACAACCCAGCACACTAACAGCATCTTGAGCACGTCTCGTGTCTGGTGCACCTGCCCCCATCATAACGGCAGTGATTGGGTATCATGGTTTCACTGTGCGACTTTCGTCACGTACCCGTTTGCCGGTCACCCTCCTTCGGGCATGGGCAACTGATAACAGCGCTGCATTTCGAGACAGCTCTGCACAGTTTTAAATTTTATTTCAGGCAGACCAAAATTAAGGTAGGTAAAAATAAATGTTACTTATACATGGCAGTATTATTAATATTAACAGTAATAACTCATGTGTAAGTTTTTACATTATCTTTTTGAATGTTTAAAATATTGCATCATAACAAGGTAAAGACTGAGCCACTATACGGCGCGCTAGTATGCATGCGGAATTAAACTTGGTTATCAATTTATAAAGTAGATGGTGCTAGTGTGCATGGTGTGCAAAAAAAAATGTGCTGTTAGCTGAGGGAGTATGAATTGCGACGAGTGACCAGTATGTGAGTAGCGATTTGATCGGCAGATCAAAAGGGTGTGTTTGTGCGCTGGCAATATCTGTCACGGTAACGTTTGTGTTCCAATTAAAGCACAATGGCCAAGCGACATACAGACGTTTACTCAAGATTATATTGGTGCATGAAACAAACAAATGTTTCAGTATGAGCCATGCTATTTGTTGGCTTGTACCAATATTCTGCAGCCCAGGGACAAACTAAACTATAAGTTGAACTTTTCCTGTACCGAGTCTGGTGTTGGCATCAAGGTAGACTCAACATATGTCCAGCAGTCAAGGTGGAGTAAAACTGAAGTTGCAATCTAATATTGCTTTTTGACTTACGGAATGGATTCGCCAATGAGTATAAGCATTTTGAAACTAGAGTTACGCACGGGAATATGCAACTACCATGTGAGTCAGCTGTAAGCTAGTTAAATTGGGCATGGCAAGCAAGTGAATTTTAAATGAAAAAGCCATTGATACTTTTTACAAACTTTGCCTTTGTGAGAAAGTTTACTGACATGAGGATATTGATACAAGGGTACGATTTGATGCCAAGATTAAATGTTTAGCACTGAAGTTTTGAACAGTATTTTTATTCTGCCTGTGACAGACTGTGATTTGGAACTTTGCATTTAAAGGTGTCATGCACTTTGATACAAGTTTTGCATGTTCCAGGCACCATACACAATCACAGAAAGATAACAATTTTTTAATATTTTATTTTTTTTATACCCATTTAAATATGAATAGTTAGTAAATTTTGGATATAGATTGAGGCTGCCATTTGATTTACTTTCTGAAAGTCCTGATGAATTATATGGATATTCATAAATTAATATTTTAACGTTTTTATTTTGATATGTCCTTCTTAAAGAAGCTCTTTATTTATAGCTGTTGTCACAGTCATGTTAGAAAATGATTAAAAAAAAAACAATCTTACATTGTTTACTGCTGATGTTCATAAATGTCTAATTTTTGGAAATTTCAATTTGGATTGCGTATTTACTACCTACGGTAATTTCTTTCTCCACTTCTATGCTCTATGCAGACCTTCCTTTATAACTGTGCTCTGCTATTATTTGATTGATAAATTATTTTGGGTACCATCGTTCTCCGAGTCACTGTGTGTTGTTTATTTTGCATAAAAATACAACACACTATTTATGTAGTTTGACAAAGGAACATTTTGTAAAATCACATAAATAGTACTCAAAAACATTACTATTAATTTATTTTAAATAATAAAAATCATAAACTCAACACTTAAATCTTAACTTACTAATAGCCCTTAGAGAGTATGCTGGGGAAACATCACTTACCGTTTGGTATCGTCCTTGTCATCTGTGTCATCATCCTTCATGTCACTGAAATAACGAAAACAAAATGAATTTAACTATTTTTCTTCTGAAGAAGAGCAGAATGCGTTTCTGCAAATCACTCAGCAGATCATCACAAATACTAAATTCATTACGTATAGATAAATAAATAAATAGACAAAAACTCACTCTGAGGTTCTGGTTGAACCACGTTTAATGAAACTGCTAGACATATTCATTCCAAATTAAACAACACTGATATAATCACAGAGATTTAAAAAACAATGACAACATTAAAATTTCATTAGATTCATCATATAGGACTACTAAATAAATGTCATTATCATTACATCTTACAACCTTCAAGGTACTTTTTTTTTAAATTCAGGAAAACATTACAATGATACCCAAAGAGTACAGTAAACTTACTCTACAAATAAATATTCTTTATAAATAATAAAATAAAATGACATATAAAAATATAATAAAAATATATAGAAACTATATATAACAAATAATTTGAAGTTTGCAGCAATTGGCCAGAAACCTAAAGGCAAGCATTTACCCTATTTGTTTTTGACGTAATAACGTCTTATAAATCGATGAACGCCGGCTGCACTCACGAAAAAGTATGACTCATTGTCACATTCTGCCTGAGCCGAGCGTGCAAGAACCAGCCAACCACCGTGCGAGAAAATCTTCTATAATATTAAACAGGTTAAGGCGGGCTTTTTAAAAGCAGCAACTTAATCTTATGACGTTATCACGTAAAATTATCGTCCGCAAACCGAATTCACAGACAACCCCCTTTTTTTTATTTTGAAGACTGTTAAAACTAAGTATAAGCCCAGAGGTAAGTATTCACCCTATTTTCCTTTCATCACACTCCTCCAGAATTAAGACCAACACCTTCCCATTACACTTCTCATCCCAGACATTCAATTCCTTATCATTCTCACTACCATTATGCATTTTTTCTTCCCCTTTCTCTTCTTCATCTCTCTGTCATGTCCACCATTTTGGCCTCGGCTGGTATGATAGCACAAGCCCCAAGTGCGCCACCCCTCCTACACACTCTATGGGCAGGACATTTAGTTCGCCACCCGCCCCTAGATGGCAGACAAAGGGGAATGTAAAGTAAGGTGACTTTGTCTACCTGCCCCGTCTAACTCAGGGCAAATATGTAAATATATGGTGTTGTGACAAGAAACTGTTAATGATACAAGTGAATGTAAAGAGTTTTGTAAGTCGAATATGTATGCACAGGAAGGGTACAGATGTGCCCTCCCTACTGAATATGTACATATTTTGTATATTTACCCTGGCTGAGCTAAGCCAGGCAGAAAGCTCTTCCCAGTATTTATGGGCCAATAAAAGTGACTGAATACTTGAGCAGTATTGTTTTAGGCAGCGACCTCTCTGGAGGACCGCTCCTCCCCCTTCCTTCCTCTGGTAGGCAGCGACCTCTCTGCAGGACCGCTCCTCCTCCTTCCCTCCTCCTCTGGTAGGCAGCGACCTCTCTGGGGGACCGCTCCTACCACTCCCTGCTCTTGGGCAGCGACCCCTGCTCGGGGACCGCTCCTGCTCCTCCCTGTGCCCCTCTCAGAAGCCCGGGACAAGTCGTCTCCTTAAAAACTATCCTAGAGTTCTTCCTCCTACTTCTTAGCTTCCCACTTGCAACTCGTTGCCCCAGCTCTCCCTACCATTCAACCTGCCACAATACTTGAAATACCCTTATTAGTCTCTTCATCTGTCTTCAATCATTTAAGATTTCCCATACTATTTCCTACAACAGTTCTTTTGGACCATTAAAGTAAACTCCCTTTTCAATGCTATCAATTCTCTTTCACTTTCCCTACACCCACCGAGCTACTCTCATCTGCACAACCTACAGTTCTTACTCAAGAGTTTTATATATAGATCCCATATTGCTGCCGCATACTCCAGCATGGGGCATACCATGGTGCTATAAGCCATTTCCTTCATAATGCAGCTTCCCTCTCTAAGCAATCGTTCCAGCATACCCAGGGTCTGTCTGATCTTAACTACTACCTTCTTTACCTGCTCCTTCATCCCAGGTTTCCTTGTAGCACTGCCCCCAGGAATTCATAACTTTTGGACTCATCTATAAATTTTTCCTCCAGTGATGAACTTTCTTATCCACATTCTTTTTCTTAATAAATCTAACCACCTATGGTTTGCCCAAATTTATCTTCATGTCTTCCTTTCCACCCACTCTTCCAGTCCATCCAAAACTTCCTGTAAACCTCCCTCAATTGCATTCACATATACCACAGTTTCCCAAGTAGATTCTCATACACCTTTTTAAGCCCTCTCGTTTATCATTCGCCATTATGGTAACCAGGGGCGCAACAACTAAAAACTAAATTTCCAAAGGGGGGGCAATATACCTTTTTATAAAGAATCATCGATCCCCCCTATTGAAGCGGGGGGGGGGAGGATCCGGGGGTCCTCCCCCGAGAAAATTTGTATTTCAAGGTGGAAAATGGTGCTATTTAAGCAGTTTTACTATCTAAAAATTGGTTACACAGCACTTTCTTTGCCCCCGTTTGCCCCCACCTCAAGGTTTCAGAGGGGGGGAAATACCCTTGCCCCCCCCTGTTGTTGCGCCCCTGATGGTAAGGAGCAAGGGCCTAGTAAACTGTCCTGCAGCACCCCTGATGTAATACTTCCCTCCTCAACCATATCATCATCTACATTTTGCTGTCACCCGGGGTCGTGTATCCTATATGTCGAGGCTGGGTTAGTGCCATACTGGTTTGGCTTTAAAGTAGACATGTCTGTGGGAAGCCACTAGGCTAGCTCGTAACATTAAATCAAAATATGTCGTTAGTCGTGGTTTACTTTTTCGAAGCTGGCTGCTATGCTGATGCACTATACCTAGTCAGCATAGTGATGCCACCGTCGGTGCTCCCTCTGAGAGCACAGGCCGTTATGTGTCCTCAACACCTGAATCAGTGTCAGTGCGCCGAACACGCCCACGCGTGTAGTTTAGCGCAGTGCCTCGAACGGCGTGACGTCAGTCACGGCCACCTAAATGCTCGAAGCGCCCGGCCGGGTGTGGCAATGCGCAACAGGTATTCAGTTCACATGTAAATGATTTAACAAACAGAAACTAACAATTCTAACAAGCATAAAAATAGTTTTTAATTAATTAATGATATTGTAAATTAATTTCGTTCACAAAACTGGCCGGCATCGCCTTCCCGCGCTCCGTCGTTTTCCCGCGCGTTTTCCTCCCCTCCCTGGCCCGGCTGCCAGGGAGACTGAGTCGTCAGTAGCCATCCAGCACTCGCCAGGGCTGGCAGCCCCGCGCACGGGGAGCATCCAACTTTCGCGCCAATAACCACGTTTAGCATCAATAGGTAATTATCTCCGAATCATCTTTCCTCAGCTTCCCGGTCGGCCCCAACCGGCTGTACGAATTGTCGTGCGGTCCATAATTAAAGTGTGTGACCCGACTACGGGTCTTTAACGTAATACGTAATTTATATTTCAAGGCAGCCCGCCGAGGTGCCTGCGCCTCACGCTGTAAGACCTCCCCCACGAGGAGTTTGAACTTTGCCCGCGCAGGGCGGCATTGCGCCAAACGCGCCCCATCAACGTACGAACGCTTCAATCCCTGGGACGTGCCACGGCCGTGAACAAGAGACCACGTCGGGTCCCGTCGCGCCCGTTCCCAGTTTAAACGTGGCCCACGCCACTACGAGGACCAGCCTCGCACCCCGTGATCACTAGAAGTCTGGAGACCGTCCCCACTTCGAGTCCGGGACGTACTAATAACTATTCAGTGTCAATTAACGTGTCTCAGATTAGTGTATGTCGTCATCATCGTGTCCGTGTATAAGTTAGTATTAATTGTTAATTCACCTAGACAGTAACAGTTCCAGTCAGTAAGTGCATTACGAACTACCACGTGTTATGCACCAGGCTAGCCGCGCCACGAACCATTATCACCGTAGCTCAGGATAGCCTGCACCCATCGGTGGAGTAGTCTTCGGAACGCCGTGAGACGTAATCAGTGCCGCCATTCGAGGGCCATGTAGGCGGAGTGAAGGTTGACGACGATACGGCCAGTCACGTGCCAGTGCCTCGTGTAACGTTCTGTAACGTGTGCTACCGGAATAAAACGCCTAAATTTATGTGTGTATTTCATTAATACGGCGTCCTGGGAGGCCTTAACAGCCCGGGAGGCCCTTTGTCGACGCGTCCCTGCCTGCAACCACGATGCCAGGAACCCCGCCCTTGAGACTAAATTCACATCATATAAATTTAATTAACCAAATTTCAGGACAGGCAGCGGGGTCGGCATCAATAGTATACTGGTTCATATGTGACCCTGACATGGTGAAACTCGAAATAACACAGGCTAGATTGCAAGATACGTTACATTTATTCACATACACACTCATATAGAAGCGATGCATGTTTACATGTAAAGCAATTATTATGAAGGTTGCAAAACACAGTTAAAAACCACGTGCTAGCGGCAGACCCTCTACTAGCTTCTTGAGTCTACCAGTTCTGTTCAAGAAATATAATTAGAGGTCTGGGCTCGGATCTCCGGAGCTATCACTCTACATTAATTATGTAGGTTGTTTTAAAGGCTCCAGGCAGATGTATGCACAGCTCCTTAACTGTAAGCATATTTGTCCTGGGGTTGGCCAGTACTTTAAGTTAAGACTGACGCGGAGTAGTCTCCACAAAGATAATGTAGATGTGACAAACATCGTTCAGGAGCTTTGATGATGATGATGATTATGATGTTTGGCCGGTGTCAGCTCTTAAGAAATCAGCCTTACCTTCTGAGGTGGGAGTTGAATAGTTCAACCCAGTGTGGCTTCCCAAAAACATATCCGTTTCGGAGAACTAAAGTGGCACTAGTTTCTTTACGTGTGGCAGGGATTGGACACGCCCCTGCATATGCACTCTCATGCGGACACTACTAGGAAAAGATGTGACTTAGGTTACGATAGCACTCACAAGTCCAGTGATCACAGGGTTCTGGTTTATTGTACCACCCACATGTAGCCTACTACAAGTACAACTACAGCATTCATCTCCTCTTCATGATACAGCAGTGAATTTAAAAGATTATCTATACACAAGTTTAAGTTTGAAATAGAGGTACTCCGAAATGTGTAACTGTGGCTGGAGCATTAATGAGTTAGCTGGCCCTTTAAGAGATGATACCTGCCTGCATTACAAAATTGTGCGAGGCTGATAACTGAAGTAGGGTTTTTCTATATACTGAAGCTTGCCCTAATGTATGGAATGGGTGTTTGCCTAGGTGCCAAATAGCAGGTAGCAGTTATGTGCTATTACACAAAACTCTTTATAGGATGTTTCATGGCCATGTGGATGGGGGCAGCAGGTTCGATGCTTGGCAGAGACCCCTACCCTTCTGAGCTGTCAGCCACTCTGACGTCGTACCGACCATGGCCGTTAAGCCCGTGCTCCGCACCGCCGGTACCGTATCCCGTTTTCGGAGCGCGCCCCTTGCCCAGCCGGATTGAGTCAGGCGAGCGCCTCGGGCGTGACCCCAATAGACATAATGAAATTTAAAGGTACGGAACCCCGGAGGCTCGAACCCATAATTCAATTAAGGGAAAAGCCATTAGTACGAAATTACTAATTACCCGACATGTAATAAGTGCGTCGTAGCCACTCCGGGCGAGTACACCACGCACGGAGCAGACAACAAACCTCATTAACAGTCACCGCGGCCACTGGCCTTAATTAAAATGCCCGTGACTATGATCAAGTCAGAATAGGAGAAATCCCTCTAAAACAATTCGCAGTGGGACAATATGTTAGTAAATTTACAGTCGCCAACTTGATGTCACAATTTAAATAATTAAATAAATTAAAACCATTGTTAAGCCTTAAGCACCCAATTACCAGGTGCTACATTTTAATTGGGCACCTGTAACATGTTTTAACTGGTAATAGAGTAAACTCAATTAATATAAGTTTTTTGACGCCGACTCACAAAGAAGAGAATGTTTCTCTTCCTTGCGAGGCGGCCATGTTCGGCTGTCTTCAACCACTCCGCGCCGGGAATAGACGTGTGTCTGTGGGCAGCATCCAAGTTTCTTTCATTGATTATTTTTATTCCGTACTAAATCTTTAAATTTAAAACCTTTTGTTAATTCACCGCTGCCCACGTCGACTCGGAGCGTATTTTGCGGAGCCGGGCCTATCCCGACCGTCTTCAGTGTGATACCGCGCTACGTATCGTATCACAGAACGTACGGTACTGGCCGACTCCAGCGAAAGTGTTTTTATTTAAGGACGCCGTGCATATGCCTGCCGGCTGCACACACGTAAGTGTTTCGCCGAATTTAGGAGCCCGCTCATAGAGCCCCCCCTGCACCCGTTAACTTTCGGCGCTGGCCGTCTCCAGCGAGCATCGACCCACGCCCCGCGAGACTGCCGCAGTAACCATTAGTGTCGCGTAGTGTTATGTTTTTTTTTGTGTTAATTGTGTAACGGCTAGACGTCGCCAAGTGTTGGTGAGAGTGTTTTGTAGCGGGACTAAATTAAAGGTAATTCTCACCAACTCGTGTACACTAATTTTCCGTAGTCTCCCGTCCTCCACACGGCCGAGCGGCCTTCACAGTCAAGGGAGAGCCATTCAGGGTAGAGTCAAGCCGTGTACCTGGCGGGGCACGCGGGGGCAGAGTACCCACGACCCAACACCAACGGCCTAGCAGCCCGCTAGCCTGGCGCCCCTCCGGACAACAAGAGCATCGCGACGCCCGTAGCGCCCGTCAGGTACCCCCCGGGCCTTTCACAGAGGTCGGGTGACGGCAACTCGGTATACTGTATCCGATTACTAAATTAAATATGGGGTTCAATGAAGATGTTTAATTATGACTGAGCACCCTTACATATGCTTTCTACTTGTGTTGTGTGTTCTGTACTGAAGAGCATTGGCCAGAGACTGGAAAAATTCGCGGATTGATTCAGCGATAAGCTAGAATCCAAACTCGTTTAAATACACGCTGCTTTAGTGATTGGACCAAAATTCACCCGAAGGACTACAGGCCAATGGAAAACCCTCGACAAAAGAAGTATCGAATCACGAGCATCCCGGTTAACAAGTGTCATGAGTAAGTAGCCAATGAGTAGCTGTTATTTGTCCAAGCACCTATAGGATCGTGGAGTCTGTCCTAGAGGTAATTGAAAACGCGAATTTTTCCAGTCCCTAGCATTGGCTCGTTGCGATGTAGTTAAGACAGTTCCAATTAAGATGCATCGCTCATCCTACTGGGGAATGGTGCTGTTAATAAGGAAGACACAGTTGCCGTCGTCCGGGGTCTCGGGCTCGAGTCCCGGTGTGGCTCCTAGTGGGAAAAGGCGGTTCTTGATCTGTGTTGTCCGGGTGGGCGCCAGACTAGCTCGTTTATAGTTGTGAATTTGGGGTCGTGGATGTATGTGCCCCTGCGTGGCCCACTAGGGCCGGCGGCGGTGTTGCGTGAGATGATTTTAAATAAGAGACGTGGAGTTGAGGTGGCGGTGTCGTACCTTTTATTCAGAGGAGCGAGTCGTACACAATACAACACTCTACAGAGGTCCCCGGGGGGGGGGGGGGTTTACTTGTTATTCCGTGGCGCCGTATTGTTTGTGTTCCGCGTTACGTGGCCTCGGATGCTGTTATGTCTTAGACGTCTCACTGGGTACGCAGGTAACGTAATTTCGTAACACAAAGGCGGGACACAAAATACACTGAATTAAGGGGGCGCGTACAGGTTACGTGGCACTCGTTACTTGGGTAACGTAAGTTAGCAATACAAAATACGGGATACAAAAATACACTGAATTAAGGGGGTGCGCACAAGTTACGTGGCACTCGTTACTCGGGTAACGTAAGTTAGCAATACAAAACACGGGATACAAAAATACACTGGATTAAGGGGGCGCGCACACGTTACGTGGCACTCGTTACTCGGGTAACGTAAGTTAGCAGTACAAAATACGGGATACAAAATACACTGAATTAAGGGGGCGGGCGATTGGAGACGGCCAATCCCGTATGCAAATGTCTCGGCGCGGGTGTTGTGCCCACTGTGGTGAGACACGCACCGCAATTAAGTTTGTCCAAGTTCCCTTGCGGGTTTGTGGTCAGCGCCGTGCGCGTGACCTTAAATAAAGTTCTGTACGTTGCGGGAGACGGCCCGTGCCGTATGCTGAAGAGCAGCTCCGCTGACCAAGTGTGGTGCGGGGTGTCCTTAAGTTGATGCGGCTGGATTAGGTCCTGGACCGAAAAAAGGGACCGGGTACTCACGGAGAGGTTAAGTAATAAAAGGGGTTTTGTTAATTAGTGACTATATTTACCGGACGTTACTTTCAATGTAGACAAAGGATGTTGCCTCTCCGTGGGACTTGGTCCGCCCCGGTCCATGAGCTGCGCTGAACTGCCGAACTGGCATGGTGTCCGAGGGAGGCTCGGCCTCTCTCGCGCCAGGCGTGACCTCATTACGCTAGACTCCAAACGGGTGTGTCTGGAAGAGATTTTATTGTCGCTAAAATCCTAATTTAATGTTTCAGGAGGAATGGGTACGGTTCTTCTCTTGTCTACTCAGGTTTCCGCGGCTTTGCCTTTAATTGCTGTTCGGCTCGCCTGACTCGGGTGGGCCATGGCCAGGGGTGTGTTCCGTTAGCGGGAGCGTATACTGGCGGGTGCAGGTCGGGCTCTGGGGTGGTCGTCGGCCAGACGACGTCACAGTTAGTTAGTTTAATACATAAGGCGGCACAACGAACACTGTCCATCATGTGGGTGATGCGACACAAGGTTTATAAAGTCCTAACTTTATATGGGGAAGAACACACAATGTCCCATAATCAATATACACTTACTAAAGCACTTACAAAGATGTTATCGATAGAAAGCTGAGGGCCACTATCTAACTAGTCACATTGACATCGTCCGACCGAAGGCCACCCTAAAGCCCGACCTGCAACCACAGTATCCGCCCCGCTAACGGAACGCGCCCCTAGCCATGGCCCACCCGAGTCAGACGAGCGCCGCGGAACATAGGTATATTCAGGGGCTTAGCCAGGGAGGGGTTTTAAGGGTTTACCCCCCCCCCCCCCTTAGCTACAAATCTTTAATTAATTTCTTATTCATCACTCACACAAATTTCATATTAAAATTAATAAAAATTTTACCATTACAATATTTAAATTTAAGTACCGAAAACTGCTAAAATAGCACTATTTTACACCTTAAAATCCAAATTTTCCCAGGGGAGGACCCTCGGACCACCCGCTTTAATACGGGGGGGGGGGGGGGGGGGGGGGGGCGCATGCTTCTTAACACCCCCCATACACAAATCCTGGCTACGCCATTGGGTATAATCAACGCCCTTGACTTAATCGGCAATACAAACCGAGTCACGTACATGGTAAATTCAATACACATTAAAGAATATGCCACTTTAAATTAACAACACCGTGCAACACAAGTGCGACGTAGGAGTGCCCGGGTCATTCACGTGTGGTTTTTTAATAAAACAGCTGTGAGTGCTCCCCTTGCGACCTTCAGCCTGATTTCAATAGCGTAATATGTGACTTAATTAAAACCGCCCCAAATTATCATTTATCATGCGCCACTGGAGCAGTCATCAAGCGACGAACAGTCTCCAGTGTGACTCTGATTATTCAAACTTATTTCATAGAAACTTGTTACATGTCATGTAATTTCTAAAACATTATATATATATATAGTTAATTATTAAGTTTTATTGTGTGAATTTAGAGCCACTTACATTTTGTTATTAATATAATTTTTAAAATAACGGAACAAAGAAACTGGCACGACAGGATGCTCACCCCTCCTCTCGCGCCAGGGCCAGACGCCAGTACAGCGCGACTCGCGGACCGGAATGGACGCACGTCCCACGGGGAGCCATCATCTTTTGTCTTTACTGAACTTCCTTCTGGTAACTATAGTCAAACTTCAAAACCTTTTTTAATTACTCCCCGTGTGCGCCCGGTCCTTTTCCGGTGTAGGGCCTATCCCAGCCGCGTAAACATAACACTCCCCCTCAACCTCGACTGGCGTGAGGACTTAGTTTAGTGACGACGCCCCAGAGCGTCCAGTGTACTGTAGTGTACTTTGTGTAGGGAACTGTAAAAGCAAGGGTAATGACCAACGTGAATTAAAGATCAACTCCGCACCCTCTGTGCGCGACGTATATACCAACCTGACTCGTGTGTGTTAATTGTGGAACTTCCCCAACCCAGTTAGGGATCAGCGCACTATGCTGTGTAGGGCCAGTAGTGCAGCAGTAATTAGGGGCCCCGAACAGCACGAACACCACCGCCGCCGTTCCTAGTGGGCCTCGCCACCTCGCCGACCCACCTCGTGGTTAACCACCGCGTTAGCCTGGCGCCCTCCCGGACACGCTTCACGCAATAGAACAGCCTTCCCACTAGGAACCCGCCGGATCTCGAACGCGAGAACCCGGGCGACGGCAACCTTATAGGTGGTAAAGAGAGTGAAGCCGCGATGTCCTCGGGCATAGTTCTAAAAATCGTTAGTAGAGCATATTTCACCATATGTGGCCCAATGTGGGCCAAATGTTGAAGACTCCGCAGTGAAGGGCAGGCAGCATCGAAATTATGTAAATAAATAAATGTCTCTGACTAGCAAAGGGGGATTCAGAGGTTCACCTCGGAGGGGGCACTCTAGGATTTTAGAATAGCCAGAGAAAAAATGTCTTAAAATTTCTAAATTTGTATTTAATCTACTCACACTACACATAACATCCAACCACCAGATTTTATGATTCTACAAGAAAATCATTAATTATATTAAAATATTTTATTGGTTTCAGAAACAATCATTTTTGTCGGCAATATTAATGTAGCAACCAACTGGTTTTTCGGGGGGGGGGGGGGGGCCTTGCCCCTGGTGACCCCCCTTGGATCCACCACTGCTTACTAGAGCACAATTACTTATATTAAGCAGCTGGTGAGTCAGTGCATGCCGATTGGAGCTAGCTGCGGGGATGATTTGAAAGGATTCGGGAAAACTTACTCTATTGCTGCTATGTCGTTGATGATAGTAGGTGAAGACTCCATGGTGCGCACACACATGGATGCCGACTTATGCAACCCCAAAGGGTCGCGCCCCACCAGGAGTCACCTTTCATGTGCAAATTTGCAGTGAGCTGCAGTAGGTAGGGTCCACGTTTGTAGACAGATTGTATGATAAAACAATTAAAAGTGGTTTAGCAACCTTTTACATTCATTGTATGGCTGCAGGAGATTATTAGTTAATACATAAACCCTAGTCGATTGCCGTCCGGACGCCAATCGAATTGTGGCAATCGTTCAGGGCATCGTACTACACGGCACTGGAATGAATGAAGTCTGATTGGGTGACCTTTACTGCCACAAAGGCATCACAGGGAGGCGAAAATAAGGCATAGTGGTCTGTGCGAGCAGAGAGAGCATAGATCGATGTCGTCAAATGCCACCCCACCCCCTTCATTAAATGCTGCAATGACCATCTACACCAATGTCACACACATTAGCTCAGTGGACTCCTCCCACTGTCACACTGAGGGGGTTTCGCATTGCTGTTGCTGTAGGTTGTTGAGATAGCGCTGGGAGTGAGCTTACAGGTAAAGTGGTGTAGCATTCTACACCCTCCCTAAGCCCGATGTGCCTTTCTCAATGCGGACCCCTTCTCCTCCCACCATCGCCCCTGTTCAAACCACCCGCCAACATGTGCACATATTAGTCTGCCCTGCAAGAGGTAAATTTACAGTACCTACCACATATTACCCTAATTACTTAATTTTATTCATTTTTTATATATATTCATTTTTTCAATCCCCACTAAGTGTTAACGTTTTAATTTATGCCATAAGAGACGGAGCAGTTTCAGAATGCACCCTCACACAAGCAGTTACATTCAAACTTTAATAATAATTATATGTAAAATTATAAGTAACATGATTTTAAATTAGTAATAAACATGTGAAGGGTTGCGTTATGTTATCTTGTTTCGTGCCACAATTCTAAATGGCCTAACGGTAACGCCACTGCTTCCTGCGGCCATGACACCTCGACCACAGCCCAGTCTCTCTCGATCGCCGCCCGGACCCGGATGTGCTCCGCACCTCATCGACTTCACTGTAGGTATTAACTGATCCATTAGCATCTGCCGTGCTTAATTAATTTTGCAACCTTTTTCTTTATCTTTGAGGCAAGCTCCAGGTGGTGGACTGTTTCGATAAGTAATTTAAGTTTTTTTAAGGATATTTTAAGCAAAACGACGTGACTCATGCTCTTCACCAGGTATACGTGGTACCCTGGTCCTCACGTAAGCCGTAGGAATTGCAGTTGGCATGATTTTTCACAGTTTCAGTAAGTTTTAAGGTGTTGCTGATTTGTTATCTCGAGTAACAACTTGTGACCTGAGACCGCTCACATTTTGTTCTTTGTCCACGTATGTTCCCCACCTCGGGACCAGGGCATATGGGATGCACAAAGAGCCCACCAGCCCTCCAACACGACCATCGCTTGGTAGTACTATAGCGTGCCCACCGCTCGGAGCAGGCTTGTGGGGTAGGTTTAGAGGCATAAGGGTGAATCTGGCCCATCTCTCACACAGTCCACATCGCGACCCTGGGACGGAGGAACTAGCCGGGACTGCGTGCCCATCCACGTGGTGGCGCCCAAGTTTGAAACCAGTTACTAATTAATAACAAAATTCTCCAAGTTACCGAAATGCAAGTTAACAGACCATAATGCTCCAAAATGGTACAAAAAATCATGAATTTAATCAGCAAATTTAATCAAAACTAAACTATATTAGTAAAACTTAATCTTTTAATATATTAAAGTAAATTAATATAAATTATTTAGCATGGAGTTAGTACCAAAATGTATGTAATAAACAGGCTGGAAAAAAATTGGCTTTTCTTGATATTGCAACTGTTATTAGTAACTAATTCTTTGATTATGCCACTGGTACATTTTCAAAATGCACATATACTTGCTGATTTAGTATTATTCTTCCCAGTAGTAAGAAATTATTATTAAAAATTTATTATACTGTAAAAGTGCATTATTTACCAGTCAAAAAGACACTGTTTTGGTGAAGTATCATTAAACAATTAAGTGTCGTATTTGTTAAAAATTCTGCTATCTTTATAAATAGAGTTCATAAAAATAAAAACAATAACACCGAAATCTCTTGTTTTAAAAATGAAAATGGCCTAAAAATAAAATCATAAAAACTTGTCTCTACCTATAATAGGGATGCAAATGGTGTCCGAAGCTATAAACTCAACTCAGTTTGTCAGCCACCACAAAGATGCAATAAAATAAATAAAGACAGCTTTTCATTAAGTTTGAGCAATCGTGATATAATTACAATACATGGTACATATCACACACAATAATTTAAAAATGTTTTTAACACACATTTTGATGTAGAAAATTTACACGTACAAATTTCTTTAAACTTTACAAATGAAAACAATGCACAAGGACATATTAACAGGAAATAAAACTTGAGGAAGATTTTTAGTTTTCGTATGTGTATGTACAAAAATCATAACTTGATTTAATGTACCTGCGGGAGAACGTTTTCACCATTAGTGAAATTGCTTGAGCTGCTTTTGAGTTACAGGCAGTCCAATTTTTTTTATTGAAATTTTTAAATATCATGTAAAGTAATAAAAAAATGTATAACTGGAAAGAGGTTATATTTTATAAGTAAATTCCATATTCAACATATCTTCAGCATGGCATATAAAATTTAAAATCGTCAAGAATTTTTTTGGAAAAACCTACAATTTTCCGGTTACCTTCTTAGAGAAGAACACTGTTGTCACGTATCAAAATCAGCACAAAATTATTTGTAAATAAGTTATGTGTGAAGTTACTTCAGTTAGTTTTAAAAACAAGGCACAAGCATAATTTTTCCAGTGGAAATGAACTTTGTTGGCAGTGCCAAGGCATACAATCCCTCGGTACATAGAAGTACTTACTAGAAAACAATATTGTTTATCTGCTATTATTTAATTTTTGGAAACAGGTTCTTAAACATTGGCAATCAATATGTGAGTTGAACAAAATTTGCACTAAACATGACAAAGACCCAAAAGTCATCAATATATTCTGCTAAAAATTTATGTCTAATTCAACTGCCAACAAAATTCAGAGAAACACTTTCAATTCAACATAAAATGTTTGTTGAGAATCCATAAAAAGTGTATGATTATTGATTAAACACTTATTTTTCTAAAAATGATTGGCACTTCCTTTTTTAATGCATTTCCACAGCATACACTGATAAAAACATACACACTATCTTGCACTCTATACTTTAGAAGAAAAGCATCTTTTAGATAATTTACAATTTGGATGTCTGTCAAAATGACTCTTACAGTTTATAGCATCTAGATTTGGGCCTACAAAATAAAAATGACACAGTAATTTGCTTGCAAAATGATAGAAATTTTTGAAATTTGCAACTTAACAAATTGCCAATCCAATCATATTTCCCACAGGAAATTTTTTTTTTCTGCCTGAAATTTTTCAGACTAAAGCTACCATCCCAACCAGCTCTACTTAAAAGACATCAGGAATCAAGATATTTTCTACCAACTGGTCACAATGTCCGTACAGACTGAATGTACAGGGCTAACAAAGTGCAAGATACTGTCCAACCGTCAAAATATTACACTATGTTTACATTCTTTCTTGTCAACATATCTTCACAACAAAAACAGTAAAACTTTTATCGCTTAATGAAAATGCTTTTCCAAACCAATAACCACCACACATACAACAAAACTGTTGACACAGAAATCACTGCTAGTGCATTTCAAGTGATCTGATCACACTAAAATTCTTTGCAAGTGTTTTCTTTCAGAATACAAGATGTTAGGTTTCTAAAACTTTTGCCCTACTCTTTTGTCATTAGGTACAAGTATAAGCCTTTAAAATTTTGTGCATTTGTAAACAGGGAGGATTGTCAAAAATTGATTCCAAGTGTTCAGATTAATTGGGATGCACTATATCAGATGCTATGACTTCATTAAACTAATTTACTTACTATAACATGTGCTGAGAGAATTAGGTATAAATAATCTGACAAAATACTTTTTTTTTTCCCATAGATTTTAAAACATACGTAGTAAACTATATTAGGATTAAGCAGCAACATCATTCTCCTGTCAATTGAAACTACTGCATGTTGGTGGCAGATTTGTGGTTTGAACTATTAGAGTTCTTTGGAACAAATAATGCTTGGAGTAATGTTATCACAAATGGTCCATGTTCAGTTATTGAAAACTAAATCTAATCAGTCTTCATACACACATCAAGTTTATTTTTTTTAATGCCAAAAAAGGCAAACTTTATAACTTCAATATTGTCGCGGGTTGAAATTTTGCAGGGTTGTTGAAATCAAATTTAGGGACTTTACTGACGGGACTCTGGGCTGGCTGCTCTGTTCACTCGTCAGCGCAAGTGGCGTGACCATGTAATTGGGGCACGGGGCCGGCGCGGCGCGCTGCGGGCTTGCAGAATTTTGTTTGTTTGTTTGGCCGCGCGCTGGCGCAGCCACGGGCCGCAGTTACTGGGGCGCGCTGTCGTAACAAGCCGCGCGGTGTGGCCTGCACATTGGGGTAGAGGGGGGGTAGTCTTCCCAGATGTTCTAGTTAGTTGTTTAGTAAATTTGACTTCAATAACGAGCTTTTGTTATGGTAGGCGCGGCAGGGCGCGCGAATTTAAGCGCAAGTGATTGGTGACTCGGGGCTCACTCAGGCGGAGGCTATGCGTCTCACCTGTGGTCACGAGTTGTTAGTTCGTTCGTGATGTAGGAATTCAAGCTTTCGGGCGGAAGCTATGGTCGACGCCAGAGGCCACGAGTCGTTTAATTTAAGTTAGGTCATAATGTAGTCGTCAAGCTTTCGGGCGGAGGCTATGGCCCTCGTCAGGGGTCACGCGTCATAGTTTTTAAAATGTAATGTTCGTTCGGGATTTCAAGGGCAGGAGAGGCCCCTACGTTATTTTTTTAAAGTAATCGATCAAGAAAGGCTTTTCGGAAAATGTGAGTATGGACTTATCTTTGTTTTAATTTTAAGTATTAATTATGATTTGAGGTATTCGGAAGGACTAGGGAAGTGTTTAGTGAAGTTCTCTCATTCTCTCTCTTGTAAGGTCGTTCAATCGTTAAGGAAGTAAAGAGATTATTGTTTTAAATTGTAATCCCGCTATTTAAATGTTCTTTAAAATGATGTTGAGTATTTGACTTTAAGAATAAAATAATTTTAATTAAGTATTATGTTATTTTGCAAAATCTCCTTAGTTCAGCTCTCACCAGACATCCTGTACGGGATGACGAACCTATGATCCTAGGTACAGTAAAGTATTTTATGAAGTTAAGACTAGTTGATGCCAAGCGAGTTGTTTCTATGTAAAGAGCTACGATTCTCTCCCCCCTCTGAAAGTGGATCGTGACAGAAATGGCGGTGGCACCGGCTAGGTGCACGTGACAGAAATGGTAGAGTTCGCCGGATAGGTTCTATTTCTGGAGAGAGAGAGAGGTAGATTTTTATGTTTATTATTAAGTTAGTTTCAGCTTCTGATAGCAGGTTATTAAGAGTTTACTTGAGGAGAGGATTACGGAATTTAATCTAAGTGGAGGAAGTCTTTGAGATTTTTTTTTGACGTAACAGATGTTTATTTGAGTATACTTGTAAGGATAAAGTTTATAGTGATAAGTTGTTTTAAGTCGTTGAATTTATTGTAGATTTATATCGGGGATTATTACGTGAGGAGAATACGTTATAAGTTAAATGCTTATTAGAGATAATGCAAGTGGTTTAATTTAATTGAAGTTCATTTTAAGATTGTAGGTTAAGAGAATTATAATTTAAAATAAAGTTTTTTGTCGTAAATAGGAATTATTTTCAAGAGAAGTTTGTTTTGTTTTCGTGCGCGTAGGAGACGAGACGTACGAATTAAATCAGTCGAGGGAAGGATAAACGTTAGAAAGGAATTAAAGAGAAAACGAGAGTTTATGTAAAAGAGAGTTATAGAATTTATAGTGATGTTTTGTTTTAATTAGAAAAATGTTGAGAGTTGTTTCAGAACGACACGTCAGTGGACGTGGCAGAATGAACACGTGACGGGGAGGTGCTGAGACCTAGCGGAGAACGGAGGAACCGCAAGCGAGGGTTGGCGCACCTGATGGAATTCGGTGACGTCACGGGCTCATACGGAGACGTGGACGGCCGTGACCTTGTTTTGATCAGCTGTACGGTAACTTAGCGATAAGAAAATAGACTATTGGTTAAATAAATTTAAATTTAAGTGTGTTTTAGGAGAAGAGGAACTTTCAGTATGTAAGTAATTTATTTTAAGAAGTGTATGATGTATAGGCTAGAAGTGTTTCGTTGTAAGTTGTTTATGTTTTTGTTAGTTAAATTCTACCTCGGTTTTAAAAATATTTTTTTGGGATTTGTAAACATTATTAAGGAGGTACACTATAAAATCGATAAGCATTGAGAAAAGTGGGAAGGATAGTTTTTGTGTGTAGAGGGAATTTACTCCAAGGGAACAGAGAGACAAAATTAATGTTTTCATTAGGGCGAGGGACCCTAAGGTGAGGCGTTGTGTCCCTGGGAAGAAAGGGAATTGTAGCGCAGACCATAGGAGATGGGCTGGCTACGTGAATTAAGGGTTAGGAGAATCCTGAGAGTTGTGAGTAGTTTGGGGCAGGAGTTCCCCATGGTAGTACCGAAGTGGCTATCCTGTATGGGATAGGGTACCATTTCAATGAAGTTTGTTGGTGGGGTTAGAGCCCCCTGTGTAGTGGGCCTATAGCAGATAGGCACTACAGTGAAATTTTTGGTTATTTTGTGAGGTAAATTCCCTGGAGGTTAAGTAAGATTGGATTCAGTTAGGAAGGAGGGAAATGAGAAACATTGCTGTAGAGAGTTAGTGTACTTGCCTAATGTGAAATTGAATTTTACTAAATTAATTTAGGAGAAAGTTTTTTTCGGTAAATAAATAATAATGGAAGATAGCTAGATAATTAATTAATTTTTTTTGAGTAAGGTGTTTTAAGTAATGAAATAAAATAAGGTGAAGTAATTTGAATAATTGGGGAGGAGTTTCTTTAAGAGTTTAGATAATTGTTTTTGAATTTATTGAGATATTCAGCCAGTGAAGTTTGAGTGTGAGAGATACAGTGAGATTTTAAGGAAATCGGTTGTTTATTAATTAGGACAAATGAGATTTTATGATTAAGAGTCAGTAAGCATAGTTAAAATTTACGACATGATATTTGTTGACAGTTTACAGTTATTAAGGAGAAAACAGAGTAATCTATTTATTTTTATTTTAAGGGTTTGAAGATAAGATTATGAATTTTTTTTTTGAAAGTTTCTTGGGCATGTTTGAATAATTTTTATTTGGATTTTAAGAAATTACAGAGAAAATTTAATTGATTTACATTAGTTTGGAAGTATGGAGGTTTAGTGTTCGATTAGCCCTAACTTGATGGTCGGATCCCAAAAGAATGCCGTAAAACCGATAGCCAATTGAGAGGAATGCGGTAGGCGCTTGTGTAGAGAGGGGTTGTGGGAAAGCTCCTTGGGACTGATGGCAGATCAGGGGCCCTAAATAGTGTGTGATGCTGTAAAACCAGTGCAGAGAAAGCCTGGTATGCTTAAATTTTTGGGCACAGGTTATGTAAACCTGGGGTTCCATGGGATTTAGTCATGTTAGCTGCTGTGAGACATTAAGATTTCCAGGCTCCATAGTAAATTCAATGTAAATTTTTGTTTTCTTAAAATAATAAATTTGTTTTTAATTTTTTTTGAGATATTTGATTTGTAACAGTGAATACAGACCCCGAGGAATAAGAGTTGTCATGCTGTGAGAGGAGAAGGTGGTAGGCCTAAAAGGGTACAGGCACCACAGAGGTTATGTGCATTGCATAATTTAAATATAAGGAAACTTGAGAATTTGAAATTTTGTTGTTGGTTTGTACACCCATAAGAAGAGTATAGGCAGAATTTTTATTGTTATGAGATGTCTAATTTAATTGAAAAGAAGAAAGTTTAAAGATGCAAGGTAACATTATTATTGTAATAATTGAAAGAGATTAAGAGGTAGAGAGAAATAGGCAGTTTTTGTTTGTAAGTACTAAAGTTTACATATAGAAATTTAGTAACTAAGAATGAATAATAAGTTAAGTCTAGTGTAAAAGTTTTTTTTAAGTTTGTTAAGTTAAGAGTCATAAGTAAATTTTTTTTGAGAGAGAATGTCTTTGATAGGAAGTATTAGAAACTTATGGGAATTTTAGGGTAACATAAATAATGTAGGTAATGAATAATAAATAGATGGTAGGTCTTAAGTTAGGATTAACATTTGAAGCAGAATTTAATTAAGAAGAAGGAAAATAAATAGGCCTAATGAAAAGAACAAAAAAGGATTTTATGGTAAAGCATTTTTTTTAAGTAATAAACAATGAATAATAATGTTGTTTCAGGGTAATGTGTACTAATAATACAATTGTTTTTTTTAGGACCAAAGAACAGGAATTATGTAATTTAAATTAACATGTATTTTTGAAACTGTTACAGATTCCTTAAGATGAGCTGAGCAGCAGTCCAGTTTACAAGATGACAAGAGTTCGAGAGACAAGATACAAGATCACTGAAACAAGAGCCAAGACTGAAGATTCAAGAGAAGAGAAAGCTGGCAGCCATGGACTTACAAGTGGAGATTAATAAGGTCATGTAAAGTTTTATTTTTTTTTATGGAAGACAGTAACTGGAGTTTTTTTTTGTTATAAACATTATTTACAGAACTTTTTAGGTTATAGTAATGTAATGGAACTAGTGAGTTGTGGTAGCTGTCAAAAAGAACTAATACCTTAAGTTTAATTTTTAAAGTTAATTTTCTTAATTTACAGAGGGATTAGTAGTTTTTTTTAAACCTTATTTAGGTTGGAATTTAAATACAATAGCTTATTATAAATGTGTACGAACAGTTCAAGTTCACAGTACTGATAGGTAGGTCAGATGATCTTATTGATTTTGATGATTTGTTGTTTTGAGTTGATTTTTAAGTGTTGTGAATTAGACAATGAAATAGTTCTGAAAACTTAAATTATTTCAAGCTAAGAAATAGTAAAGTTAATTGTAACTCAAAGGACACCAGAATTTAATTTTTTTTTGAATTAGTAATGTTTGAAAATTTTATACTTTACAAGAAAGGTTATAAACAAACAGATCGGATGGAACAAGGATGCAGTAAATCACAATTTCATTTAGAATTATTGATTAGCTTTTGAGGTTATGAAGTAAAAGTAATTATAGTTTAAAAGTTTGAATAAAAAAAAAAATGTTTTTTTTTTATTTGTTTGAAATAGAAAGTTTAAAAGTTAATTAGTCATGATCTAGGTGGGTGATGGGGTGGGAATTGGCCACTCTTTTTCCCTATAACCTCCCTAACATGGCCTTCTATTACAACTAACAGAAATAAAGAAGAAGAAAAATGAAGAATTATTAGTTAGAATGTTTCTTTCATGAAGATACCTGATGAACTTTTACTGTTTGGAAGAATAGAAGCAAGGTTAGTCAGATATTTTTACTCAGAAGAAGAAGAAGATAAAGCAGTTTTATGACTCGACAAGCCAGAGATTGGTGTTTCCCCTCTGCGCTTCTATTGACTACGTTGTTTACTCTCATGGGATAGCTGGTTCGGCACCATGGAGAGAGATTGGTGGGCATTGTGGTTGCCCCCAGAAGAAAAGAAGAGTAGAAGAGGTTATGGGTGGGTCATGTGAACTGACCTTCAACCCAGTTACTTCGTGGGGACTATTTGCTGTATAGAGAAGATCAAGACTCAAGAGTTAGGGAAAATCATTGGAGGTCATGTTTCCCTTCCTTAAGTTTTTCCTATCAAATTATTTGCCTGATTAGATTATGCTAAGGGTGGGATACTTTATGTTAGCAGTTGTATTAATTAATTTTATTTTTTTGTGTGTTTGCATCCTTGCCCATCGATTGCAGTTTAGTAGTTAGTTTTGTATTTGTCAGGCGTGATGGTAATGCCTGTTGATGATGTTTCAGAATTGTAATCTGTTCGTGATGAGGATGGCACAACTCCGAAGCAGATGTGGGGAGAAGTTGTGAGCTGCCCTGGAAGCCAGTCCAGTAGCTGTTGGAGTTGAGTGGTGTTTGCTGATGGCCAGCCCAGGGAGCTACTCTTCTCGACAACACTGACTTCGAGGAGTTGCACCAACCTTCACGAGATAAGAGTTTAATTAATTGAAACACTGTAAGGACACTTAATTTTTTTTGAAGAACGAAAGAAGTATGGTAATAAACGGAAACCGAAAAAAAAATAATAATAATAATTATCAAGAATTTGCACATTGTTTAACGAATACTGAGAAACTAAGAACAGTAATTTAATTTGTAAAGAGAGCTTCACTAACAGAACAATTTTTTTAGAATTGAGAACTCGAGCCTCTGAAGGTTCCTGTGAGAACAAACCAGATAAAAGTTTTACATTTAATTTTATGAATACTTGTTGTTTTAAAATAAATCTTATGCAGAATCTAGATGTATGTTCAGACAGCAAGGAACTAAGAAAATTATTATTTTTGTGAAATGAGGAATTTATAGTTATGGTTTAATGGAAAAAGACAATTTGTAATTTTGAGGTAGCTCGATGGGGCTCGAGCTCTGTGAGGGGAGGGTTATGTCGCGGGTTGAAATTTTGCAGGGTTGTTGAAATCAAATTTAGGGACTTTACTGACGGGACTCTGGGCTGGCTGCTCTGTTCACTCGTCAGCGCAAGTGGCGTGACCATGTAATTGGGGCACGGGGCCGGCGCGGCGCGCTGCGGGCTTGCAGAATTTTGTTTGTTTGTTTGGCCGCGCGCTGGCGCAGCCACGGGCCGCAGTTACTGGGGCGCGCTGTCGTAACAAGCCGCGCGGTGTGGCCTGCACATTGGGGTAGAGGGGGGGTAGTCTTCCCAGATGTTCTAGTTAGTTGTTTAGTAAATTTGACTTCAATAACGAGCTTTTGTTATGGTAGGCGCGGCAGGGCGCGCGAATTTAAGCGCAAGTGATTGGTGACTCGGGGCTCACTCAGGCGGAGGCTATGCGTCTCACCTGTGGTCACGAGTTGTTAGTTCGTTCGTGATGTAGGAATTCAAGCTTTCGGGCGGAAGCTATGGTCGACGCCAGAGGCCACGAGTCGTTTAATTTAAGTTAGGTCATAATGTAGTCGTCAAGCTTTCGGGCGGAGGCTATGGCCCTCGTCAGGGGTCACGCGTCATAGTTTTTAAAATGTAATGTTCGTTCGGGATTTCAAGGGCAGGAGAGGCCCCTACGTTATTTTTTTAAAGTAATCGATCAAGAAAGGCTTTTCGGAAAATGTGAGTATGGACTTATCTTTGTTTTAATTTTAAGTATTAATTATGATTTGAGGTATTCGGAAGGACTAGGGAAGTGTTTAGTGAAGTTCTCTCATTCTCTCTCTTGTAAGGTCGTTCAATCGTTAAGGAAGTAAAGAGATTATTGTTTTAAATTGTAATCCCGCTATTTAAATGTTCTTTAAAATGATGTTGAGTATTTGACTTTAAGAATAAAATAATTTTAATTAAGTATTATGTTATTTTGCAAAATCTCCTTAGTTCAGCTCTCACCAGACATCCTGTACGGGATGACGAACCTATGATCCTAGGTACAGTAAAGTATTTTATGAAGTTAAGACTAGTTGATGCCAAGCGAGTTGTTTCTATGTAAAGAGCTACGATTCTCTCCCCCCTCTGAAAGTGGATCGTGACAGAAATGGCGGTGGCACCGGCTAGGTGCACGTGACAATATAAGTTATGCATACATACTATCATACCTGAACAAGAGCTCGAAATTCGCTCCAGTCGATCAGACTTAGTTAACAGCACAAATAATGTTTCCTGTAAGACAGGCTTTGCAGAAAGCTAAATCACAGCACATGACTCAAGGCATCTGTGCTATTTGGCATAAATACAAATAATAATAAATTAAACATAAGTTATATTTATACATATTTTTCAACAAGTTGAAAGTTGCTAAGGAATACATTCAAATTAAAAGACCGACAGGTCAATGAATGGAAATAACTTATAAATAAAGAGCCGAGAGAAAACATCAATTTCCTCGAAAAAGCGGGCGCGCGGCCTGACGTAACTTATCCGCCCTGTTGCGTTCCAACAAATCGCTCGTACGTAGGAGACAGGGAAAATTCACGTGTTTATGTAACTTGCAGGCTAATTTAAGATCAGAGTGAGGCCACTGCAGTTTCTTCTGGGAAGCCACAGTCAAACAGATCTGTTCAGGAAAGAGGTTCAACTATCCTTCCTGTCACTGGTGGGTTCAGTTAACCCTGACTGACTTCAGTGCTGATTAGGATAACGGAGTGAATATTGTGGTACAGCACGCACTCAAGTTCTGGTTTGAACAGTGAACACTTGCCAACATAATTGTCGAAATCATGTGTCATGACATATGCAAGTTGGTACACTGTACAGGTTGAATAAAGTCATAGCACTTCGCAAAGCTGAATTAAAAAAAAAAATATTTTGAGTGAGTCTTTCAGTACTTGTTACAGATGTGTAACATCTAACTTCTCTAATGAGTAAATTCATTTGTTCTCATGTTTGCAAATACACTTATAATATGAAACCGGATAATAATTTAACATATAATTATTTAAAATGATGCCAAGCATGATAAATATACTCAAATTGTGTTTTCAATTACATTTCTGGACACGAATCAGGCGCAGTTTCCACACCTACCCCTAGAATTCGCTGCCGTAGTAGCTGCATCAACTATTGAATCATTACATTTGTAGACTGAAAGGTTAAACTATATATTGCAATGAATCCGATAAAAGCGTAAAAGACTTGAAAAAAATTCTAAACCCGGGCTTTGGACATGATTTTCGACAAAAAGTTTTATTAAAATTCTGCCCACCTTGTTAAAATTCATTAAACAGTTAATACTACGTTTCCCTTTGGCTTTGTGAACTTTGTTTTGCGCCATGCGCAACACAAGGCAGCATCTAGATTGCACATTTCAGTTCCATGCGACTTCCGTTCCATCCACGGAATTACTCCTACTAAATGCCTTAAACTGAGAGCTAAGTTGTTAACATGAAAAAAATGTAATGGTTCGTCCCACTGATTAGTTCAATATAATATGTACTGCAGAAAACTAACTAAATCAATTAAATAATTCACCGAAAGCATGGGTCTTTTGAAGACCATATGTAAAGAAGCAGATTTGTCATCGTTTACACCAGGTGGTTTGTGACATAGCTATAGCAAGTCATAAGTAAATAACTGACAATTGCAGAAATGAAAATCTGATACAGCTGAAGATTACCCAGAAGCAGACAAGGTTCTGCAGGGCGCATTAAATTAAATTCTGTCCAGTTACATAAACAAATTTTTTTTTTAAGTTAAGCCTTTAGAGCGTCCCTCTCTTAGGTTGCAGTGTGGAAATTAACGGGTGCTTTCTCTCTCTTTCCGACACAGGCCGATTGCCATAAGGGCTGACCTTGTTACTGCAGGTGCTGTCGCCAAATATAGTAGGTGTGTGAAATTTAAGGTATCGGATTTTTGTGCATTTATTTATATGCATTTGAAACTGAAGGTATTGGATATTGTGTGTATTTATTTAACAAGTGAACATTACAATTTTTGTCTGAATTCGTATCACTGAAAATGTGTGAATAGTTCCTTACTTCATAACGGATTTATGAGCGTGAGAGTAGGTAGGTATAGGCCTAAAACATTATAAATTACTAAGAAAGGATTTGTAAAATGCTTCTCATGTACTCAGAATACCAAACTTCTTCGTAACATGTTGGAAACACGGCAACGGCGCATGCCACAAGCAGTACACTGCAACACAAGCATGAGACGGCGTGCAGCGAGGAATAAAAGAGTGAATTTCCCCGGTCTCCAGCGAGGGAACCAAGACGCCGTGCTACGAGCTCTCCTCGGCCACGAGACGGCCGCCGGCCGACTGCTCCGTGTGCATCATCATCATCTGCGTGCTGAGGCGCTGGAGGCTGCGTCGCGAGAACAGGCCCGCCCGCGGCTCCTGCCGGCTGCCGCCCGCCTGCGGGGGGTGGTGGTGGTGGGGGGAGTGGTGGTGGGGGGGGCTGCGATGGTTGTGGTGGTCCGTGGCACGCCGCGCCTCACCCCCGCCGCTCCCCTCCCCGCCCCCACCGCCGCCGCCGCCCGACACCCGCTGGATGTAGTCCAGGGTCTTCTCGATGGCCCGCAGCCGCTTCTCCAGGCTCACCGTCGCCAGGATGCCCACCTGCGACAAGGGGGAGCGAGCGCGCCGATGCCGTCACTCGCACACGTGACTTCCCCCCCCCCACTGCAGTTACCACGCGACAACCTGCGGGAATCACGAGTGAACAATCTGTGCGTGAACACGTCCCCCAGCGCCGTCGACAACTAGAACGTGGCTCGGTGGTCAGAAGCACAGCCACATAGACAGGTCCGGCAACTTATCTTTGATCTCCATCCGCTTTGCGAACCTGAAGCACGCGGTGGGGCCTGCGAACTAATGGCCCTAGGAGTAGTTCAGCTCAATATCAACACTTGTGTTAAATGGGAGTTTCGTATAAAAAAAAAGGACACATTTTTTAAAAAAATCTCCGTTTCGTTTTAAAATGTCGTGTGAAGTTTTGGGAATTGTTTATTTGTTTGGAAGATTTGTAGGAGTTTAATTGTATGGCGAAAACATGTAACTTCGCTGCAATTTTCCAATTGAAAGACGGGAGTGTTGAGAATGCGGATCCCAAACAAACTGGGTTCTCCCGTAAGAAAGTGTGTTTTAAATGTTAAGTGCGTATTTAATTCAATAATGTTCATTTGCTATATACATTTTAATCTTCAAGCAAGTGTCCTTTTTTTCAAATGTGAGTTTTAATCCAGTAATTTTTTTTTAATATAACAAGGGGAGGGACCGAGTCAGGGCTCAGAGTTATGGCTTAAACTGTGTGAATGGAAGCAGGTAGGTGCATCTTTCATCGTACTAAAATATCTTACCTGAGTGGGCTCTAGGAAGTGAGAAAAAGCTTTTTAAAGATTTTAAAGTAGCATTTTGAGGACTATTTTTTTTCTTCATTTGTTAAGTCAGAAGTGTGGTGCAGTGGTCACGTGCATAGTCTGGCAACCCACAGACTCGGATTCGATACCCGATGGTATAGTTTTATTCTTGAGTTTTCTTTTCTCTCATTTCTTGCAATATTAAACTATTAATTACAAAATACAAATATATTTAAAAATTTAAATTGTATGTACTTAAAAATACTATATTTCATTTAATAAAGTTCACTGTAATTTAGTTAATATATTTAAACAGAAAATGTTTTAAATGAAACATTTTTGAATTGTATTTGCTGCAGAGCATGGTTTGTGTTTTTAACTTTTGTCCAATAGCGACGTTTAGCAAATGTTTTGTTGTTATGTCCCCATTTGATCCTTTTGTTTTATGCTCTATCGAGCATTCAGAGCACATAGCTCTGGCAGCTGTTGCAAATCCCCTATAGTTGGCATTTACTATACCTTTTTTCGTACAGTTTGTAACAGTTTCTACAGTTGTGAACAGCATCTTGCCACGTGTCTGCAGAGATGTCATAAAAATGTATTATTCTATTGGAAAATTGAAAAAAAAAAATGATTCTTCTGATAATAAATTAAAAGCAGTGTGGATAATTAACTGCTAGAATTTTCGTAAATGTTTATTTTATTCAAAACCTCACCCAATTCTGTAATTTAACTGTATAAATATATTTAGATTCTGTAAATAACCATATTGTGAGAAATAAAAAAGAAAATAAAATGTTTCCAGTGGTGTCAAACCCCAGCTGACAGACTGCCTAACCATGTGCTTGAGCACTGCGCCACACCGCTGACTTGACGATTAATAACAAAATATCCTTCAAACTCTACTTTAAATTCTTTAAAGAGCTTTTTCTCGCTTTCTACCGCCTACTCAGGCATCGAAAGGGACACCTGACTGCTTCCACTCACAGTTGAAGCCAAATCGGTGAGCTCCGACCCCAACCCTCCCCTCAGAAAGATTTCAACTTTTTATTTTTCTAGTACTACAGCTTGCCAGTTTTTTTAATTTTAACCGGGTCGTTAGGTATGTATAGAAACGACTAAACTTGACGGTTTTTAGCCGTAAACTTTATTACAGCCAGGTGCAAGGCTTTCTCTCTCATCACTCCTACTTAATTTGCAATGAGTAAAAAAATTTAGGCATTTACCAAGCACCCAAATAAATGAAAAAAATTAGTAATCTGGGGGAAAAAATTTCAAATATTGAGATTGAATTAGGAATAAGATCATATTATATACAAAATGTCCATTTAACACAATGTTAATAACGGGCTTCACTAAGCCGACAAGACACGCCAAGGCAAAAGTTAGGAATTTGCCAGACCTAGCTATATTACCATGGTCGGAAGAAACATCTCACAGCAAAGAGATCCCGGTTTGATTCCCAGCTACGTCAAACCTTGTTTTATTCCCAAGGAGGAATGATGGAGGAGGTAGATGTAAGCCGGTGTGTTTTCTATAAGTACTTATGATTCCTCGTCACCAATTCTACTACTGCTCCATCTCACTGACAATCATCTAACTATTGGAGACCTCAATGAACCCAAGACAAGAAAACCTGATAAATGCCATTCTGCTCTCTTTTTAAATATTAACGATGGCAGTCTTAGCTTTTTGGTTAAAACTGAACCTTGGTGTCCGCAACAACCAATATATTGATAAAGTTTACCGATGTTTCGCTGCACTTTTCAATGTGCTGAATTATCCCCAGATGATGCAGACTGCAATGTGCAGAGACATACGATTTAACTTCAACACAGTGACGTGGTGTTTACTGGAAAGCATAACCTGCTATGACAAAGACCGCAACGGCATAAGATCATGCTACCGATTCTAAAGCATTTCAATACAAACAAAAATTTTATTTTCAAGTGAATGTTAATTTTTGATTAATTATTTTTCTCAAATAGTTCATTGACACCTCAGCTACAAATACTAAGATTTCATTGGTTAACCATGAATTTACCTACATGGCAGCTTCAACCTCAAACAAGGAGAAGTTAGTTACATCACTACGCACTTTTGATTATTAGTACTTTATCTCATTGTGATTGTTAACTAGACAACCACTAAACGATCACCAGTAAAACTGACAAAGTCAGCAGTAAATTTACAACAGTCATGCATCATAAAAATGCAGCCTTAAGTTCAAAAGTAACAATATAGGTGAGTCTTAAATTAATTAAATTCATGAAATTCAGACACCATCGATTGTAATACAGACCCTATTTTCAGAGTGCAAAAAGTCGCAAAAAGGCCGGGTGTCTTAATATTGAGTTGATTGAGTGTTTTGAAATGCGGTAAATGAGACTCGGCGAGATGGTTGCCCGGGGAACTCACCTGGAGGTTCTGCCCCAGAGGCAGGATGGCGAGCAGCCACCACGCCCACGCCGGGCCGTTGGCCAGCTGCGCCCAGTCCTCCTCCACGGCCGGCATCGCGCCGAAAGTGCGCACAATCTCCGCCTGCACCGCCGGCAGCACCGTGCCGAACCACGAGCGGCCCTTCTGCCGCACGCGCTCGTGCAGTTCCCGCACCGCTGCGGACACCCGGCACATCCGCCCATCACACGCTGTCCCCCGGCTGCCGGCATCTCCCGCTCCCGTCCAGGGGCGTGACTAGACTAGTTTCCACCCCGGGCAAGAACTCATCCCCACCCTCCCCTTTCAAACCAACCAAACAAAAGCCTTTCCCAACAACACCTCACATTGCCATCCACATCTTTGAATATATATACTGTATAGAAGTCGCGAGTGGATAGGATTTACTCTACGATTTTCAGTGGCGTATGATAAGCAGCTTGGGAACTTCACCGCTGCAGTGCGCTGCCGTAACGCCCTGTATCTCTTAGTTGTTATTTACACGTAAGAGCGCAGCACTGTCGCCCGCTGTCATTCCCCGCACCCCCCACACTTCATTCACTGCAGCTTATGGTCGTTCAACGGGAGGGGGAAGGGGTGTTTGAAGAGTTTGACACTTGTCCGCTAGGGACCACCACAAGTCGATGCCCTAGAGATGGTGGCGATTGCGGCGGTGAATTAACCAACTACCTCAAAACCGTATTAGAAATTTTAACCTGGGCTGACGACTTCTATACAGTATATATATTCAAAGTCCACATATTAATCCCACTATTACAAACATTTTTGATTGAACTTAGATGGTAAATAAATAGATTTATTTCCAGTCATTTCATTCTTAATACATCCTAAGTTGGATAGTACACGACAAATTCCAGTTTGAAAATATACATGTATGTATCTTTCAGTACAAATAATTCCGTTCCTTTGCCCTCCAAATTTTTTTTTTTTTGTTCTAACGTTACGATATTCAAGTAAACATCTATAGTAAAAATTACTCTGCCATTTTTGCCGCCGCCCCCCCCTTTCCACCCATGCAATGCCTGGGGTACCAGCCTCGTATGTCGCCCTCTAGTTACGTCTTTGCAGCCATCAGTCATAACATTTAAAAATACAATATAAGACAAACACAATAAAGTTTACGACAAATACTAGACTCTCTCCAAAATAAATAACACACTTGTAGAGCTAATCAATCCATTAAATAGTTTTAAGAATACACATGTCTTAAAGCTCTGACTCACACAACATTTTGGTTACTTCATCTTCTAGTCATTACTAATGGTTAAGGAATTTTCAAGGAATTTTTGCATTGACTTTTTCGAAAGCACTAATGAATTGATTTTATGTTCCGTCTTTAATTTTCTTAACAGTTATTTAGAAAAATTATCTTATATCTATAAAAAGTCACCCAAGTTTTATAGGTAATTCCATTTATTAATAAAATAATAACTAATGACAATAAAATGAAATAACCAACTAAGAATGTGAGACCAAGTTAGTGGCAAGTTCTTTCCAAGAATTTTGATAGATGGCTGCTTCATCCAGCTTACGATTATTCCATATTGACTAGGTAGCGTTCGAATGCATGCGTCATTCGGTTTCAAAATGGTGATGGGACTCAATTAGTGTACGACTGAATAGCAGTTGAGACGGCAACCTAAAGAAACTGGTATTGAGGCTCTGATAAATCGGTGGGTGAGTGAATAAATATTGGTGGGAAGTGTTAATTTTTAATTATCTGTTTTGACCAACTGGAGGCTTCCATACAGAATATGGCCGGCCACATCGATAAGTTATCAGCACAGAATGTTATGAGGCAATGGTATTCTCACAGAAACATTTAAAAATATTATCTTTATTTAATTTTTTGTAAACTATGCAGTATTGTTATATGCTAACTCTTTTTAGAAGAAAATATTTCTACAATATTTATGGTAAATACTATGTTTAAATTAATAATTTTCTGTTTGTTTATGATTTGTCACATATTGTATTTATTGTTATACTGTACACTCCCGATTATCCGCAAAATTAAGTGGCGGGGTCACCGCGGATAGTGAAAATCGCGGATGATCCGCAAAAGAGCCGAAAATGGGAAACAAAAAAGGAAACATTAATTTCAACTTAAAAATCTAAACATTTATGTACAGTATGTACCGATACACGGCCCACATATAAATATATATGGTCAGTAGGGCGTATTTGAGTAAATATAAACAGTGTTTGAAGGGGACCTAGTCAACAATGGTCCGCGGTATTAGTAAATATTCGACTGTTGAAGTGATAGTGTGACGGCGCATGCGCGCCAGCGCCAAGAGAATTAGCGGCAATCGGCAACCGACTGAACTTAAAAACGGGCCAATAGGAGAAGCCGCTGGGGACGCTCGGCGGAGGTATAAAAGAGTCGCCCGGCGTTTTCTCGAGGAGTCGGTCCGCTGTGCAGTCGCAGCACGTATCGCTTCGCGTAAGAAGTTTTCGCTACCCGCGATTCCGGGCTGCGGAATCGTGACCTGAAGTTGAACTTTCGGTATTATCAGCATTTGGGACGGTAATTATCGAATATCTCAACGCGTCCGCGGTCCGGGAAACAACTACGCGCGCGCCGGAACTTCGCCTGTGTGAGTGCTCTGGTGACTTAAAGTGTGTGGTGCCTACTGGTGCATCTCAACGCACTCCCTGGGACAGCCTTCACGCAGACTGGAGACTGTGGAGCCAGCGCAGCATTCGCAAGGTAAGGCGCGGTCGCCTTGAGTCGGCGCCAGCGCATTGTTGGACTGCAAACTCCCCTCATCTTACACGGTGATTCCAGCTACGAGACGTTATCGCAGAGACTGTGCCTCCTAATAGTAACTGTCCGCGGTCCCCCCAGAGGTCCTGGGCGTAGAAATAGCCTACCGACAGAGTTTTAGCCCGGAGCAAACCCCACCCTTATTTCATGTGTAGACGGCATCTACGTGTATTGTTGGATACCAACAATAGAGACTGAACGTGAATTGGACTTTTGTCGAGCCGGGTGCCCTTCGTAACGTCCTGCAGTTTCAATAACATTCTTGTTTTTGCTAGTCACATTGTGCCTCAGAGAACTTTAGCCACTATCAAATATAATTCCAATGTTATGTTATTGTTTTGCCTTAATTCATTAATATTATTAAAATTTCTTGGAAAATCATATGTTGTTTATTTGTACTACAGGTTAGTCTCCTTGATAATATTTTGAAGTTATGGCAAACAGGGCTAAGTAATGTTAGGCACTCATGTATTGACAAATATCATCTACCATTCAGGCAGTCCTGTGTTTGTAAACAAACGAGGTGTTTGTTTACGTTTGGGTCACTCCAGTCCAGCATAACGTGTGTCTGTCGTCATATTATTAGTGTGTGTACATACCGCCACAAGTAAAAGTTTCAATTAACAGAATGATGATAAAATTTTAGTATTTTACTGAATAATTAACATACAATACATTTCAGTAATGTAAACATAAAAGTGCTCAAAACATACGACTAGAAACAAAGTGTGACAGAAACAAAAAATAGCAATGCATGCCAGCCTACTGCGTGAGTTCCGAGAAGGCCTGTGACGTTTTACCGTATAATGCACACAATACACTCGTCAGTAGAGTTCAAATTTGCTCACTGGTAATAAAATACAGATTTACATATCGTACTGTCAAAGTAATACGGCCACATGTCAAAAAGTAGAAACTTTTAACGCAATTAAACAAGGGGCTATATTATTGCAATAACATGGTTAAATTTCAGACTTGCGTCCATCGCAAGATCGTGTTTTGACCGTTATTTTTCAAAATTCAGGTATGGCCTAATTACATTGGTAAGATTGACAGATGTTGTTTCCATTGGCGATCTTAACTCAATTTCACATTTTATTTTTAGATGTGGCTCTATTACTTTGACAGTGCGATATGTGCTGTATTTTTTTCGTGGCATGCGCAGTTAACAGGGATTTAACTGCACTCTACACAATGAAATGATATTAAAAATGGTTTTTATTTCTTCATGTGTATCTGGGCCTCGGGTTATCGAAAAGTATGTCCTAGTTGATGAAAAAGTCAAAAGCAACGTGTAATCAGAGGTACTTGAAAGGCTCTAATCGGCTCAGAAGATCGGCAAGATCGGCAGCAGATGATCGGCATCGGCATGATCGACAAAATAATCAATGTCAGACGTATAGACCAGTTATATTTCCGAACCTCACGACCTTCCTCATCGTCAGCTAATTTATTCAATTGAACCAACGGACCATGTTTTTTACGCTTGCAAGAGGACCAAGAATCCAATCAAAAAGGCAGCACCATCAACAAAAAGGCAGCACATATGGTAGCAACATCAACAAAAAGGCAGCACATTTGGAAGCACCATCAAAAAAGGAAGCACCATAATCAAATAGACAGCACATTTGGAAGCACCATCAAAAAAGGAAGCACCATAATCAAAAAGGCAGCACATTTGGAAGCACCATCGAAAAAGGAAGCTCTAACGAGGACACGGGCAGGTAACCAGGACGCCACTCACCGCTGTACCGCTCCGGCGGCACGGGCTGGTCCTTGAGGAACTCCACCTGCGCCGTGTCGTAGCCGTCCTTCTCTCCGCGCCCCAGCACCTTGAACCTGCTCACGCCGACCGTGGTGAGGATGGAGCAGCCGTCCCCCAGCAGCACCCAGTCCCGGATCTCCAGCATCGTGCCGAAGTCCGCGTACCTGCCGGAGACACCATAGTCGCGCCGTCACGTCTACAGCCCTGCTCACAGCCTCTCCCGGCGCATTCCAGTTTCCCAGCGCAGTGAGCATAATATATGTGTGTGTACATACATTCATACATACAGAAGCGTAGCCAGGGGGAGGGGGTTTAGGGGTTCAAACCCCCCCTCCCCCTTAGCACCAAATCTTTAATTAATTTCTTATTCATCACTCAAACAAATTTCATATTAGAATTAATAAAATTTTTACCATTACAATATTTAAATATAAGTACCGAAAACTGCTAAAATAGCACTATTTTACACCTTAAAATCCAAAATTTCCCGGGGGGGGGGACCCCCGGACCCCCCCCCCACTTTAATATGGGTGGGGGGGGCATGCTTCTTAACACCCCCCATACACAAATCCTGGCTACGTCACTGCATACATATACATACATATACACATACATACACATACACACACATACACATACATACACACACACATGTATGTACATAGATTGTAGACCTTCATGCCCAGTCACCAGGGGCGCAACAACTAAATTTCCAAAAGGGGGGGGGCAATATACCTTTTTATAAAGAATCATCGATCCCCCCTATTGAAGCAGGGGGTCTGGGGGTACTCCCCCGGGAAAATTTGTATTTCAAGGTGGAAAATGGTTCTATTTAAGCAGTTTTATTATCTAAATTTGATTACACAGCACTTTCTTTGCCCCTGTTTGCCCCCAATTCAAGGTTTCAGAGGGGGGGCAAAATACCCTGTTGTTGCGCCCCTGCCAGTCACCAACTACCTACTTATTGGCTTCTGGGTTGTGCCACACCTGTATATCTGATGGTTTGACATTTAGAGCGTCTTATAGCAGTCATCTTAAAGGATGATCAATAATTGAAACATAAAAGTGGGAGATATAGAAGTGTGACTCTTACAGCAGAAACTGAAACCATGTTTTGCGCGACATGTGACGCTATATGTTGGGTGTGCCCATAATTACTAGTCAAAAATAACTAGCAGGTGGGCCCAAAACTACTATAAAAATTGGTCTCAGTGTCGGCAATTAGAGTTTCTCTCCCATGAATTGAGGGCCTGGTGCTCTGGCACAGTACTTAAGTATGTAAGTAAGCAGCTGTATGTAATTGGTACCTTTGGCCATGATTGGAGGAGGGTCTAGCCAAATCAGAGTGCGTCTGCTTAAAGGTGCCACAAAAATGACAAATTCTCCGATGGTAAATGTTCATGATTACGGCGAAACAAAGAGGGAACAGATGTGGCCTGAACCCAGAAGTCGAGAAGTGGTAATCTAAAATAGGTATTTAATTTGGCACGTTTGGGACCATGGGCGTGCCGGATCATCAAACGTCAATGTGTAAATTTGAAATGTAACTCGATAGAAAACAGGGAACACGGGCCTGAAATGATGATTGACAGCCACGATAAACTCAGAGCGAATGAAAAATGCTGGCAGCCCAGCAATGCAACCTCAAGACCAAGGTCAACCGGAACAAAACCGAAAAAGATTGAACGCGGGGCGGCTTGCTTGGTGCCAGATTACAGAATGTGCCAAACCATTAATTCCTAAATAATTTTAACTCGACTGACTCGCACGAAAACCTGTGGAGTTTCTCTTCAGTTTTAATTTAGTTTTATTAAAAAGTTATGTTTTTATCCAGTGCATTAAGGAAATTTAATATTAAGCACTGACTTTATTTTAGGTTTTGTTAATTACTGTTATAAGTATCTGCGGAGAAGTAAATGCTTTGCCTAGTTAAATATAAATATCCGGGCTAGTAGTTTTTGCAATGAATTTATGTAGTCAATTTACTAGTCATTTTTGGTAAATTAATTTAGGTAGCCAATGTAGGTAGGTACAAGCAATATTGGCTTACGAATTTTAAGCTATTAATTTTTTGTCGCATGTGTATATTAAATAAGGTGGAACTCCCCCAATATTTGTAGTATTTTTTATATTTTCTAATATTTAAATGTTTTAAATAATTTTAATATTTTTAGTGTTTTATAGCAATAAAGTTTACAGGATGTGTAATGATAAAGTAGCCTTGCTCATGAGCCACTATAAAGTGGTTGTTAATGTTTATGTTGGAGGTTATTTTCGTACTTTACAAGCAAATGAATTGCCCTTTACAGTATTTAATTTTTTATTTATCCGTTGCTTCATACACTATTCTTACAGTTTTATGATCTCTGCCGCGTGTTTGCATTTAAAGGTTTATTTTACCTGCATCCTATCACGGGAAAGAAGAGTCAAGTTAGTGCAAGTGAAGCACAAAAATAATTTACCTTTTTAATTTACATTCATGAGTTGCACACTAAAAGCGGCTCCTGGAAGCAAGTCCCGTAGCCAGGATTTTGAGGAGGGGGTCCAGATAACCATTATATTAGTTTTTATGAGTAAGTTTTCTATACAACTGAATTTTAAAAGAAAATTGATTAAACTCCAACGCTTACTCACGGGAATTCAAGAAATGATTTTGCTTGAAAAAATACTGAATAATTCATACTGTGGGTTTTACATAATAGTTTTAAAATTTGTAATCCAATAAGTATTACAACACTCCTTCCGCATTAATATATCTGTAATGTTATGTATGTAAGTTGTAATTTTATTATGTCGTCTTTCTTTTAGTCTGGGAAGAGAGAGGTGTGGACCCTAGGACCTCCGCCCAGCTACGTCACTGCTGGGAGGATGTGGAAGTTTCGTAAGTTTCCCCGACTGGGGGAGGGGGGGCAAGGTTATGAAGTGATACTGCTCCTCATGAACCATACCTCTGGTAACCAGGGGCAAGTGTGGGAACACACTGGCTCTTCACGACTGCTGGGGATGTAGTTGCGCATGCCAGAAAGATAAACTAAAGACAAGAGGGAGGAAGGGCCCCAGCTCCTTCATCCCTCACACTCTTTATAATCACCCCTAAAAGAAAAAATTGGTTGTAGTAAAGTCGGTTTACGGACGATAGTTTAACGTGACGTCATAACAAAACATTGATGAAATGATTGCATACTTTTATGAATAAAATTGAATCATTTTTATTGAATCAACACTATTTTGTATGGATACAATGAAGGACTGAAATAAAATCTACAAATTAATTGATAAAAATTTACTTTTATTTGCACTCATTGATTCAAAAATGTTTATTACTTTAACGAACAGATTATTTTAACTATAACTTTTATACATGATTACTATTTAACTTCTTCCAATCTGTGTTATTCTGTAATGGATAGGACGACGATAGGAAAAGTAAGAAACGAATGTGAGTGTTTCAAAGTTTAATGTGCCTCGAAAAAGTCGAATCGATTTGTTGTTCCAATAGAGTGGAAGAGAGATGGATGCGGCGCAACCGTACAATGAGCATAACGGGACATGGCATAATGGGACAATGTGCGTAACGGGACACTTTTTGCGCGTGCAGCCGGCGTTCATCGATTTATTAGACATTGTCAAGTCAAAAAAGGCCGAGGGATGAACAAGTACGTACCTCTTGGCGCCGGCCTCCTTGCTGAGGCACGGGGCGATGCCGAACTGGCGCGTGCCGGCCTCCACGCACTGGCGCACCATGACGCGGTAGCGCGGCTCGTACACGAACAGCGGGCACGGCACGCCCGGGAAGGACGACGTGCACACGAACACGGGGATCTGCGGCTGCCTCTCGCCGCACGACAGCAGCAGCTGAGACACCTCCTGGCGGTGCGCGAGCTGCCGCGCCGCGTACTGCGCCGGCAGCAGCCGCCGCATCGCGCCGTCCACGAACTCCGTGATGCTCTTCTGCATGCAGGTCAGGTACTGCGCAGCACCACACACGCACGCGCCTGGTTACATTCCTGCACGCTGCATGCTACATCCGAGTACCAGCCTGATGGATCCCTCAGCTCTACGCAGCAACACCACACATCTGGTTACCAGTAGCGGATCCAAAGGGGGGGGGGGGGGGCTAAGGGGCTCAAGCCCCCTCCAAAAGCATCTGGGTCCACTATTGTTTTAGTGTTTGCCTTGATAAAGCCTAGCCTCAGCTGGGTCAAGCCCCTCCCAAACCAAAATCCTGGATCCGCCACTGCTGGTTACCGCAACGTATACAAGCACTGCATGCTACATGCTACATATCTACTGCATCCGAGTACCAGCCTGATGGATCCCTCAGCTTGGAAGTGCATCGTAGTGCATCCGTACATGCCAGGGGCGCAACAACTAAATTTCCAAAAGGGGGGGGGGGGGAAGCAATATTACCTTTCTATAAAGAATCATCGATCCCCCCCTATTGAAGAAGGGGGGTCCGGGGGTACTCCCCCGGGAAAATTTGTATTTCAAGGTGGAAAATGGTGCTATTTAAGCAGTTTTATTATCTAAAAATTGATTACACAGCACTTTCTTTGCCCCCGTTATTCCCCACTTCAAGGTTTCCGAGGGGGGGGGGGGCGAAAATACCATTGCCCCCCCCCCCCCCCCTGTGTTGCGCCCCTGCTACATGCGTCCACTAACATTGACATGTCTAGGGATGCGACGCTCGCATCCACTGATGCATCCCTGCGTCCATTAGCAACGGAATCTGAGATTTAACACAGTTTTTTTTTGGACATACCCCATTGCGCCAATGGCGTATGTCCAAATAATTAATTGCATTAAATCAAAATTCCACATTGAATGAATTATTCAAAGAACGACGGAATCGTGTTTTTATTTCGTTTGTATATAATATTACTTCAGAGTTTTGGCATAAGATTTGTTTTTAACAAAACAAGGACAAGTGATAACTCAAATAGAGACAAATAATATTAATAAAAATTACAGCAGGGCCAACTTAAACTTACAGGGGTATTCAATTCTCATAAGTATGTTTAATATTTTCATATTCATAACAAAATTATGTAAAAATGCAGGCTATTATTCCAAATTAAAATTTTTCGTTTAACTAGCTTTATCGTAATAACCCATTAGAAGTTTATTTTCTGAGCTTGCACAGCTGGGTACTACACATAAAATATCTTCTATAGTTTCATTTTGAAATATTTTTAGTAAAAAACAAAAAAAAATTTAAAAATTGACGGGGTTGTCATGTTGATTATAACATAATTTGTCACTAAAGGGCCATTCTGGAAAATTTATCACGATGGCTCTTTTTGCATTTGTTGTTCGGTTGGAAGTTTTTGTCACCGGATGTGGACTTAAAATTTGTTTACGAGCTGTAAACTGCCGCGCATGTGTGCCGTAATTAAGAACACTTTCACGTCTTTCACAGCCATTTAGACCACACTTACGGCGGAATTAGCTACAATATCCCATCCGTCGGTCATGTAACCTGCAACCAATCGGATGGCCCGAAATAATCCATCCTCCCATTAGTCAGAAGCTTGGCAAGCTCTAACGTTTTACGGACGGACGGATTATATCCATTGTTTAGGCCGCGGCAATCAGTTGTTATCAGAACACAGGTGGCGTCTGTATCGGTCGTTCACATGTTTCGTACAGTAACATCGCGGTTCTTGAAACTCGTGTCCAAAACAAATTAACAACGACTCTGAATTCTTTCGAAGAAATGCCAAGGACGGAATTGCTATAGCTCGCCGCCTCCTGTCTGTCCATCTGCCATCCGTCCGTACAATCACGCGACCTGCGGCCAATAAGACGGTCCGAAAAATTAAATCCATCCGCTCGTCAAAATCTTGGTAACTTCGTACTTTTGACAGGCGGACGGGTGAAATTAAAGCTTCCAAATGTCTTCTAGGTGTTTGCATGTCAAATATTATTATATTAGAAGGTATTAAAGTTTGTTTAATTTTTCAGCTGCTTTCAAAATAATTTCTTAACTTACGTTGAATTACGTTTGAACATATTTTTTTTAATGGTCCGAGTCACAGAAGTTTATAAACTACGCACTGAAACTCTTGAAAAATGAAACAAATTCAAGAGTGGAAAAAAAAATTGAGTTTAATGAGTTATATGTGCTTAGTTTACATGATTTGTTTAAACGATTATAATTACATAATATATATATTTCCCCCCAAAAAATTAAATTTTATCAATAGTTGTCAGCATTTAAATAGAAATATATATACGTATATATATATATTCCGACGGACCGATGAAGTCACGTTGTAAATCGTTTGGCTAGATGCGTGACGTTGACGGACGGTAAAAGACAAGGGCGGATCCAAGGTATGGCCTGAAGAAAATTATCTATTAGAATTTTAGTACATTATTTCTTTCGTTTAAAAAAAGTCTTGTTTTCTATAGCACTGCAGTAAAAAAAAAGGGGGGGGGGGGTGGGGTTAGTCTGCAAAGTCTGCTTACGGACGATAATTTTACGTGATAACGTCATACGAAAACATTGATGAAAAATTGTATTCTTTTTTTAATTTTCAAATATTATTTACAGAGTTTTTGCAAAACTTAATTTAAATAATTTGTTTGAATATAATCACGGACAATAAATTAGTTTAAAAAAGCCCGCCTTAACCTGTTTGATATTATAGAAGATTTTCTCGCACGGGGGTTGGCCGGTTCTTGCACGCTCGGCTCAGACGGAACGTGACAATGAGTCATGCTTTTTCGTGCGTGCAGCCGGCGTTCATCGATTTATAAGACGTTATCACGTCAAAATAATAATGAATACGTGAGGTGGATGGCGACGAGGAACTGCCGGCCACGCACCTCGGCGAGCGACGTGACGCAGAGCGGGCAGGCGTAGCTGTAGTCGAGGCAGCGGTCCAGGCACATCCAGCAGTAGGTGTGGCCGCACGGCGTGGTCACGGGCCGCCACAGCGTCCGGCAGCACAGCACGCAGTCCAGGTCCGCGGGCTCCACTCTCCGGGGATCCACGGGCAGGTCCGTCCCTCTCGGCTCCAGCTCTGTCCGGGCAAACAAGCACGTGTCCGCTCAGCGGTCTGCTCCTCTAGACCCTCCCGCCCAGCGGTCTGCTCCTCTAGACCCTCCCGCCCAGCGGTCTGCTCCTCTAGACCCTCCCGCCCAGCGGTCTGCTCCTCTAGACCCTCCCGCCCAGCGATCTGCTCCTCTAGACCCTCCCGCCCAGCGGTCTGCTCCTCTAGACCCTCCCGCCCAGCGGTCTGCTCCTCTAGACCCTCCCGCCCAGCGATCTGCTCCTCTAGACCCTCCCGCCCAGCGGTCTGCTCCTCTAGACCCTCCCGCCCAGCGGTCTGCTCCTCTAGACCCTCCCGCCCAGCGATCTGCTCCTCTAGACCCTCCCGCCCAGCGATCTGCTCCTCTAGACCCTCCCGCCCAGCGGTCTGCTCCTCTAGACCCTCCCGCCCAGCGGTCTGCTCCTCTAGACCCTCCCGCCCAGCGATCTGCTCCTCTAGACCCTCCCGCCCAGCGGTCTGCTCCTCTAGACCCTCCCGCCCAGCGGTCTGCTCCTCTAGACCCTCCCGCCCAGCGATCTGCTCCTCTAGACCCTCCCGCCCAGCGGTCTGCTCCTCTAGACCCTCCCGCCCAGCGGTCTGCTCCTCTAGACCCTCCCGCCCAGCGGTCTGCTCCTCTAGACCCTCCCGCCCAGCGGTCTGCTCCTCTAGACCCTCCCGCCCAGCGGTCTGCTCCTCTAGACCCTCCCGCCCAGCGATCTGCTCCTCTAGACCCTCCCGCCCAGCGGTCTGCTCCTCTAGACCCTCCCGCCCAGCGGTCTGCTCCTCTAGACCCTCCCGCCCAGCGATCTGCTCCTCTAGACCCTCCCGCCCAGCGGTCTGCTCCTCTAGACCCTCCCTCCCAGCGGTCTGCTCCTCTAGACCCTCCCGCCCAGCGGTCTGCTCCTCTAGACCCTCCCGCCCAGCGGTCTGCTCCTCTAGACCCTCCCGCCCAGCGGTCTGCTCCTCTAGACCCTCCCTCCCAGCGGTCTGCTCCTCTAGACCCTCCCTCCCAGCGGTCTGCTCCTCTAGACCCTCCCGCCCAGCGGTCTGCTCCTCTAGACCCTCCCGCCCAGCGGTCTGCTCCTCTAGACCCTCCCTCCCAGCGGTCTGCTCCTCTAGACCCTCCCGCCCAGCGGTCTGCTCCTCTAGACCCTCCCGCCCAGCGGTCTGCTCCTCTAGACCCTCCCGCCCAGCGGTCTGCTCCTCTAGACCCTCCCTCCCAGCGGTCTGCTCCTCTAGACCCTCCCTCCCAGCGGTCTGCTCCTCTAGACCCTCCCTCCCAGCGGTCTGCTCCTCTAGACCCTCCCGCCCAGCGGTCTGCTCCTCTAGACCCTCCCTCCCAGCGGTCTGCTCCTCTAGACCCTCCCGCCCAGCGGTCTGCTCCTCTAGACCCTCCCGCCCAGCGGTCTGCTCCTCTAGACCCTCCCTCCCAGCGGTCTGCTCCTCTAGACCCTCCCGCCCAGCGGTCTGCTCCTCTAGACCCTCCCGCCCAGCGGTCTGCTCCTCTAGACCCTCCCGCCCAGCGGTCTGCTCCTCTAGACCCTCCCTCCCAGCGGTCTGCTCCTCTAGACCCTCCCGCCCAGCGGTCTGCTCCTCTAGACCCTCCCGCCCAGCGGTCTGCTCCTCTAGACCCTCCCTCCCAGCGGTCTGCTCCTCTAGACCCTCCCTCCCAGCAGTCTGCTCCTCTAGACCCTCCCGCCCAGCGGTCTGCTCCTCTAGACCCTCCCTCCCAGCGGTCTGCTCCTATAGACCCTCCCGCCCAGCGGTCCGCTCCTCTAGACCCTCCCGCCCAGCGGTCTGCTCCTCTAGACCCTCCCGCCCAGCGGTCTGCTCCTCTAGACCCTCCCGCCCAGCGGTCTGCTCCTTCAGGCAGCAACACTAGACCCTCCCGCTCAGCGGTCTGCTCCTTCAGGCAGCAACACTAGACTTTCCCACCCAGCGGTCTGCTCCTTCAGGCAGCAACACTAGACCCTCCCGCCCAGCGGTCTGCTCCTCTAGACCCTTCCGCTCAGCGATCTGCTCCTTCAGGCAGCAACACTAGACCCTCCCGCTCAGCGGTCTGCTCCTCTAGACCCTCCCGCTCAGCGGTCTGCTCCTTCAGGCAGCAAAACTAGACTTTCCCGCCCAGCGATCTGCTCCTTCAGGCAGCAACACTAGACCCTCCCGCCCAGCGGTCTGCTCCTCTAGACCCTCCCGCTCAGCGGTCTGCTCCTTCAGGCAGCAACACTAGACTTTCCCACCCAGCGGTCTGCTCCTTCAGGCAGCAACACTAGACCCTCCCGGCCAGCGGTCTGCTCCTCTAGACCCTCCCGCCCAGCGGTCTGCTCCTCTATACCCTCCCGCTCAGCGGTCTGCTCCTTCAGGCAGCAACACTAGACCCTCCCGCTCAGCGGTCTGCTCCTTCAGGCAGCAACACTAGACCCTCCCGCTCAGCGGTCTGCTCCTTCAGGCAGCAACACTAGACCCTCCCGCCCAGCGGTCTGCTCCTTCAGGCAGCATCACTAGACCCTCCCGCTCAGCGGTCTGCTCCTTCGGGCAGCATCACTAGATCCTCCCGCTCAGCGGTCTGCTCCTTCAGGCAGCAACACTAGACCCTCCCGCCCAGCGGTCTGCTCCTCTAGACCCTTCCGCTCAGCGGTCTGCTCCTTCAGGCAGCAACACTAGACCCTCCCGCTCAGCGGTCTGCTCCTTCAGGCAGCAACACTAGACCCTCCCGCTCAGCGGTCTGCTCCTTCAGGCAGCAACACTAGACCCTCCCGCCTAGCGGTCTGCTCCTTCAGGCAGCAACACTAGACCCTCCCGCCCAGCGGTCTGCTCCTTCAGGCGGCAACACTAGACCCTCCCGCTCAGCGGTCTGCTCCTTCGGGCAGCATCACTAGACCCTCCCGCTCAGCGGTCTGCTCCTTCAGGCAGCAACACTAGACCCTCCCGCCCAGCTGTCTGCTCCTTCAGGCGGCAACACTAGACCCTCCCGCTCAGCGGTCTGCTCCTTCAGGCAGCATCACTAGACCCTCATGCTCAGCAGTCTGCTCCTTCAGACAACATCCCTAAACCCTCCCGTTCAGCTGTCTGTTCCTTCTGACATCACTAACACCCCTGAGTCAGGATGCGGGGAGCCCCTCACCCAGGGGACCCGCGTTTACGCTTGCAAAATCGTCACCGTGAAAATAAACGAAAATGTCCAAACTATGTTCCATGGAAAACTTTCCCAAGTTTTTCTGCTTATTCCATGCATGTAGGCCAAAAATCTGGGCAGCGTAGACTGACACGTTAAGTTACAAGTTTATATATAAAAAATAATAATAAAGACCGGAAGTACGGACGCGGGACCCCTGATGGGCGCCGCCCCAGTCCCAGGGACACATGGGAGTCCCCCGCTGTGCCCCACCCGGGTCGGCCTTCGGTCCAAGAGCAACCCTGCACACGACGGCTGGTGCACAGACGTCGTGCATTCACTGTTCGGTGGCTTCTGTACGTTTCAGAGCACGGGCGTCACTAGGATTTGTAGGAGGGGGCGACTGACGCTGTAACACCACACCCCCACCCTTCCTCATTCCAGAAAAGCTGCTGGTCCAATGTTACTCCTCCAGAAAAAACTATGATTTGAAACACATTATTGACTGTCTGATCCCCTTCAAGTACTTTTTTTCCCTTCTTTCTAAACGTGAAATTTTTAAATAAAACGTGACTCTTATGAACTGTAGATCCTAAAACTATGAACTTCTGCTTATGATTGTGTCCAAATACGTGTTCAAAGAGAAGATTACTTACACTACAATTTTTTTTTTTTTTTCATTATCAGTGGCCACAAATTGAGGCACATACTCGTTTCTTTAGAGGGGATCATGAACCTCCCTGACTACGCTATTTTTTTCAGTCTCTTGCGAAAAAAAAATCAAGAGGCGACTTGTAGCTCGTCCAGATTAACAGGACATACAGGATCCTGGGTGTTACGCTGTTGTAATAACCACGCATACGAAAAGGAACTCGCAAACATTTACGTTGAGATATCTCGAAACTGCGAAGTTTGGACATACAAAGCCTGTGCGCTAAGCCGTTTATCGCACAGACCACTCACTTCCCACCAACGCTACTTGGGTTCGAATCCCGTGGGTGGTCTCGAGCACTATTTCTGACATACAATTTTTTTTTAACCTTGAAAAAATTCTTTCCGTTTATTTTGACAGGAGTTTATCAATATTGGGTAAAATGAAAACCTTATTTGTTTTGATGAAATGAGAAGATAAAATACGGACATAGATGTGATTTATTAGACAAAAATTGATGTTACAAATGCCATCATGTGGAGGTCTAGATGGGGGCAATTAATTTGTGAACTTTAAATTGATAACTTGGATCGTGAGTGGCAATATTAAACCATCGAGTGTCAAAGTTTTTAGTCCATGTTAAAGTTTTATCTTCTTTCATCTTTTTTGCAAAACGTGAAGTAATGTTGATGACATTTCAACCTTAACTTAGTTTCGTATTTGGACATATTTTTGAGCTTTTTTTTTTTGTAATGGGGTTTTACAATAAGGACGAAGAGGACTATTGAATTTCCACCAGTTGGTTTGGCACAAGTTGAAACCACTAAAAGGCAATGGATCATAACTAGAGTAAAACTTCAACCAAACGATTTTTTTGACGTGACAACGTCTGATAAATCGATGAACGCCGGCTGCACGCACGAAACAGTGTCCCGTTACGCACATTTTATATTGCTCTTTGCTAACCTGAACCTCCTTGCATTGCGAACGAGTTCGTAGCGTAATTCTGTTTTCATGCATTTCAATGCAACATTTTCATTGCTCTTTGCTAACCCGTTTCTCCTAGCATTGCTGCAGAGTCCGTGTCGCAAATATATTATTTTTGACTGCATCTTGGTGTTGGGTAAGCCATTTTCCTTCACATCATCCTTGAAACACTCCCATTCGTTTCCTACTTTTCCTATCATCGTCCTATCCTTAACAGAATAACACAGATTGGAAGAAGTTAAATAGCAAACATGTATAAAAGTTAAAGTTAAAATAATCTCTTCGTTAAAGTAATAAACATATTTGAATTTATGAGTGCAAATAAAAGTAAATTTATCAATTAAATTGTATATTTCATTTCACTCATTCTTTGTATCCATACAAAATAGTGATAATTCAATAAAAATGATTCAATTTTATTCATAAAAGTATGCAATCATTTCATCGATGTTTTGTTATGACGGTGTCACGTTAAACTATCGTCCGTAAACCGACTTTACAGACCACCAATTTTTTTTGTTAAACAACTTGCACAAAAGGTGAAGCCACCATTTCATTTTTTTTTTCGAGCACGTTTTTCCATTTAACATTTTTGTTTCAGGTTTTTTGTTGTCCTTAAGGCCAATACATATGGCCTGACCATGGGATGCATGTTTTTTTACGACAATATTCTGCTTGCGTCATAAGAAAAAAACATTAATATTCAATGATTAACCATAGCCTTCCTAGCTAACACTTTGCATATATAAATGATTTAAGAGTCCAGCTAAGGGACATCGCATCTTGACTCCTATATTTAAAGAATTTACATACTTATTTACTGTCATCAAACATTTCTTAGAAGGCTCCTCTAGCAATTAATTAAAAGGCTTTGAGACATCCTTTACAGGATTTTCAACATAATCGTTTAGCATTTACCTAGGGTGGTAACAACAAAATAAGGAGAAAATACTAAAGGTAAAAATGGTGTCTGATACTGGTATTGGAATTAGCACAGAAAATAAGGCAATTATTTTTTACCAACAAGCTATAACAAAATGTTATGTAATGTTGAACCAAGATAATACAAGATAATTATTTATGGAATCAACTCACACTTTACCAGTTGAATATTCTGTATAACATAAAAATTTTACCGTACCTTATTTGAAAATTAAAAACATTAAAGACGTGCCATTAGTACTAATGTGCGACTTGGCCGGTTTTACCAAAAACATCAGCAAAATTACAAACACTGTCCAAAATGAATTGTGCTCGGTATGTAACTATAAAACATAATTTGAATAATTTTTGAGAGGTGCCAAAACTGATATAATTTTTTTATTCAATGTTAAGTAGAAACAAATCACATGTGTATGTATGTGTGTGTATGCAGGGGCGCAACAACTAAATTTCCAAAAGGAAGGGGGGGCATATACCTTTTTATAAAGAATTATTGACCCCCCCTATTGAAGCGGGGGGTTCGGAGGTCCTCCCCCGGGAATTTCAAGGTGGAAAATGGTGCTATTTAAGCAGTTTTATTATCTAAAAATTGATTACACAGCACTTTCTTTGCCCCCGTTTGCCCCCACTTCAAGGTTTCAGAAGGGGGGGGGGGCAAATACCTTTTGCCCCCCCCCCCTGTTGTTGCGCCACTGTGTGTATGTATATATGTGTGTATGTATATATATGTGTATGTATGTATATATATGTATGTATGTGTGTATGTGTATATATATAGCTGAGCCATAGAGGGTATACACAAAGTGTCGAGTCATGTACATGATACCTGCTGTATCATCAGTCACGGAATACAACCAAAAGTCACGTGGGAGGGAGGAGGGGGCAAGGGGTCGTTAATCACGTCTGTCCAGCCACACAATGGCACGTAGCGCCCTGCCCTGACTGGCGGATAACGAGGCTACGTATCACTGACGCAGACATGCCACAAGCTCCAAGTCAGCGCTCTTAACGACTACACCCCGCGTCAGCACAGCCACCAGGAGAGTGGTAGCTGAGAGACGCACAACTGGAGAAATATGAAAATTTTACCAAGAAGGTTGGTTTAGAGCCCAACGTCGCACTACCGTAACGATTAGCGGCGGCGAGCTAGAACACTTTAACATGCAATAATAAATTAATTGCGACACACGAAATCTCGCGGGTCCGCCATCTTTTCCGAGAATTCCGAGACTTACTTCCGCGCAGAAGCGGCGCTGTGGTGATACGCATTTCCGTTCATTCGACTCCTGCCGAATGCCGTATTCCGAGAGCTCAGATGTGTTTACACATGAAAAAAAAAAAATTGGTTGTCTGTAAAGTCGGTTTACGGACGATTGTTTATAGTGACAACGTCATAACAAAACATTGATGAAATGATTGCATACTTTTATGAATAAAATTGAATAATTTTTATTGAATTATCACTATTTTGTATGGATACAAAGAAGGAATGAAATTAAATCTACAATTTAATTGATAAATTTACTTTTATTTGCACTCATTAATTCAAATATGTTTATTACTTTAACGAAGAGATTATTTTAACTATAACTTTTACACATGTTTGCTATTTAACTTCTTCCAATCTGTGTTATTCTGTTAAGGATAGGACGATGATAGGAAAAGTAGGAAACGAATGGGAGTGTTTCAAGTTTAATGTGCCTTGAAAAAGTCAAATCGATGGTTGTTCCAATCGAGTGGAAGAGAGTTAGATGCGGCGCAAGCGTACAATGAGCGTAACGGGACACAGCGCAACGGGACAATGTGCGCAACGGGACACTTATTCGTGCGTGCAGCCGGCGTTCATCGATTTATTAGACGTTGTCACGTCAAAAAAAAATTGAAAATTACGATACAAAGATACCAACTGACATTGTTAAATATGACAACAAGACTCCACTTACTTCTGATCCTGTCGACCTCCTGGGATATGCGATCTATCACGTTGTGCAGTTTCGAATTTTCTTGAACAGTCGTAGACACGCAGTTCAATGGCATACATCGGAGTGCCGCCTGCAAGAGAAAACAACTTCATAAAATACGTAACATTTGATGACTAAAAAAAAATAGACATTAGAAGCAGCATATTTGTTTCAAAGTACAAAATGCAAAAACAAAAAATATATGTGGTATCATTATTCATCATCTGCACTTAGAGAAAATAATTCAAAATCACAATATGAAAGATAAGCATTTTTAAAATAACTTTTCAGCGGTATTGCTGGAGTTTGATCAAAGAAATAGAATACGTCCATTTAGTTACTTAACATTAGTGAGGATCACAAGTGTGTAATTTAATATCGCTTTAATTTAACCAACAAAAAAAATTATGTTACATAAAGTACAGAAGTTGTATAAGATAAAGTTCCAAATCAACAGACCATCATAAGCACTATCGCATGCAGTAACACATTGTTTAGGATTTGGCATCGTCGCATAACAAAAAAAGTACGACGTGAATGTAGCGTGGGAAATTTCGCGTCAGTTAGTCCGAGCCTTACCGCAATTTTAACCTCTTTTGGTGTTTTAACTAGAAAATTCTTTCCTTCTGACGTGTACCGATAAAAGCTTTACATCTCAGCTAATATTTTATATTATATATATATATTTTAATGGCCAGATGAATAGACTAACTACTTTGTAGCAAATAGGATAAAGAATAATACTGTTACGAACGCAGACAGGACCGCGACTATACCGCGACCGTAACAATACTTTACAGCGCTTAGATTTTTGTGCGAAAAATCTATTGTGATCACACCTATAAAAAAAGGTGGCAGCAGATGTGTCCGATATCAATATTGTGTTTGATCAGAATAAACGACTTTCTCTTCTCGGAGCAAATTTTTTTTTGTCATAGAAAAAATTTATTTTTAAAATTAACTTCCAGCATTTAAAATTTCTTGAGAGGCGTGAAAAAAAAAATTTTTTTTCACCAGATAATAAAATACATGTTATGTAGTTTAAAGTTTGATGATAGAATGTTATTGTAGTGTAGCTGCCTGGTATTGTTCTGTGAGCCCTAAACGATGGCAGGGACAAAGGGCAAGTACCATCATCATGGTACGCGTACCATAATCAAGACTTGTGTACCATGTACCAAGTTGAAGAAGCACTGGTATGCAAAAGTGAAACTATTAGATTTCAATAAAAAATAAATAAACAGTGAAGCAGGTATGTTAATTATTGTTTTGTAAATTGGGTTCTGTATAATATAGTCAGTTTTTTTTTTAACTAAGATCAGTCTATGTATCTTTAATTTAAAAAAAACATAAACCAGGATTGAGGTGGAACTAGGGGGAGTACAGAGAAACGTGAACCACAACCCCCCCCCCCCCCCCATACACACACACATAAGGGTAAAATAATCAGCAATCGATAAAACGACTTATGAAGTATATTTTGGGCCATTTTAATATTAAATACTTATCAAAGACAGATGGTTATTACTTAGTCTGGATTTAATATCTAGGCTCAGTTATTAGTATCAAGATATTAATTAGGGTCAGCAGCAGTGGCAGGGACAGGAGCAGCGGCAGAGGCAGGAATATGAGTAGGATCAGGATCAGGGGAAGGGACAGGACCAGGAGCAGGGACAGGAGAAGGGAAAGGAGCAAAGGCAGGGACAGGAACAGTGGCAGAAGCAGGAGTAGGAGCAGTGGCAGAAGAAGGGACAGGAGCAGTGGCAGAAGAAGGGACAGGGGCAGGAGCAGGGACAGGAGCAGAGGCAGAAGCAGAAGCAGAAGCAGGGTCAGGAGCAGGAGCAGTATCAGATGAAGGGACAGGAGCAGGATCAGGGGAAGGGACAGAAGCAGGATCAGGGGAAGGGACAGAAGCAGGATCAGTGGAAGGGACAGGATCAGGATCAGGGGAAGGGACAGGAGCAGGATCAGGAGCAGGGTCAGCAGCAGTAGCAGGGACAGGAGCAGGAGCAGGGACAGGATCAGGGGAAGGGACAGAAGCAGGAGCAGGGACAGGATCAGGGGAAGGGGACAGGAGCAGCACGCACGCACCTGGGTCACGTCCTCGGCGGCGGCGGGGGCGGGGGCGGGGGCTTGTGGCTGCGGGGACGCGGCGGGCGAGCGGCAGCGCGGCGAGGACTGCGCCTGCGCGGCCAGCAGCCTGTGCAGGGACTGCAGCAGCTCGTGCCGCACGGCGCAGGGGTTGCGGTCGGCCGCCAGACACGCGCAGAACGCCACCAGCGCCTCCTCGTGGCGGCCCAGCGCCGACAGCGCCACGCCGCGGCGGAAGTGCGCCTGCGGACCACACGCGCTCGCTCAGCACCGGCGCGCCGCGTCACTTCAAGTGCCATCTGCACCGTGCGTCTTTGAGGAGACCCGCAAACAAACAAACACACACAGCCAAACTCAGCCGATCTTAAATGTGAAGAGAGCATAGAGAATTCCGTGGAAAGAATTAGTCAGAAAAATATTGTAACGTGTGTACCTACGTACACACTCAGAATCGACAGTGCCCCTAATAGTCTGTGTATGCCGCCCGCGCATCAAAAGAGCGCGGGGACTTTGAACGCTGCGGCTGGTGGTCGGGCTTCTTCGGAAGCGGTCGGGCGTCATCGGTTGCGCGCCGATCCGCCAGAATTCTGACACACTCGCATCCTTTCATCCCTGCCTTGTAAAGGTTCCTTATTCCTCTAGTGAAACCCGCGACAATATCACAACTTAGATTAACAGCTGCGACGTCTCGGGAACTGTTTCCGAGACATTTGGAGCCAAAAACTGTTGGATCCAAAGACTGTTGCAGCCAAAGGTTGTTGGAGCATTGGAAGACTTGGAGCAATTGGAGTAGTTGGATATTGGAGCATTTGGAGCTTTGGAACAGTTGGACCTATGGAGCATTTGGAGCTTTGGAGCACTTGGGGCTGTTGCAGCACTTTGAGAAATTGGAGCTTGGGAACATTTGGAGCAATTTGGAGCAGTTGGAGCACATTCGTCCTTTTCGTTGACTATGCATCGTCAAGTCTGTAGTCAGATCATGATTAACCTCGAGGTTCGTAGACGCCTGGTCTACACGTTTGACATCTTACACGACCTGTTTGTAATGTATGCTAACTATCGAAAATAAGGCATTTTTGGCCACGAACCAAATGGACGAGGCTGGCCAAAAACTGGTCGTGTTAGCCCGACTAAGTGACTGGTCGTGTCTGTTCATCTATAACTGGACGTGCCCTGTTGCTGAATGGACGTTGGCTGGTTAAAAGACTGTCATGTAGAACTGCCCTGATAACACATGCAAAAGAATCGCCTTGCCTTCTAATAAGATTACAGAAATCACGAAACACTAATCATTTCCTTGTTTGTACTCATATAATTTACAATATATAAATATACATTGTAATTTTAATTTATTGAACCGGTCAATTCAATTTTAAAATTAAAAAATATTTTTCATATCAAATATCTTTTTTTTGTATTTATCAATGGTCGGACCAAGGATATAAATCAATCGAATCAATCAATACATTAATAGGTGATTTTTTGATGATTTTTAATTTTTTCCCGAATTTCTAGGTCAATAATTACAAATTTGCTAGATGGCCGCACCAACGTCAGGATCCAAGATGGCGTACATCGGCTCCAGCCGCAGGAAATACACACGCATTATATATATATAATTATATATAATTATATATATAATTATATATATACTACTGCTGATTTTAACTTTTTTTCTTGAGTTTGTGTGTTCATCTTTATTTGTCCGGGTTTTCTTTGACGACTTCATAAGAATTTTTTTTCCCCGTGTTAGATACAGCCTTAGTCGCAGTCAGGAAAGTTGGGGCAGTAATCTGCCATGGAAGCTACGGAAACCCTAATCTGTCCTTGGCATGCTAGTTTAGAGCACACCTCATACTATCTGTTCCTCTTTAAAGTTATAAGTAGTCATAGGAAACCTTACCAGTGATGCGATACGCACAGATCACATTTACAGTTATGGCTCCAGTAATGAGATTTTTTTTTTCATTCAAATTTGTGGTTTTCGAAACGTTGTACATTAAGGGGCCCCGCCTACCAGGGCAAACCACACGGTGCACAGAGCTTCAGGAGAAAGAAGAAAAAAAAACAACGCAATTTGTAAACTACTCAAGATGATATCCGAGTGGGGTATCTGTTTACGAAAAGCATTTAAAATTTTGCTGAGGGCCGATAAGTAGATTTGTTTCCTGATTAAGTTTTTTTTTAAAGCTCTATATTTAGAAGAGTTAAAAGAGGACTATATAGCATGTATCAGTAGGGGCATGCATATTTCGCGAAAAGATTCCGATACTAGCTGAAAGTTAAAACATTGTAGCGTCGTCTGTGTCTCGTGATTGGGTGAGTATCTTTCAGGTCAATATCGATTGTTAACAACACCAGTCACAGTGAGTCAGTGCGGAAGCAAACACGTCCTGAGCGGCTCGGTCAAACAAGGCAACGACTTCTACTCGTAGACGTCCGTCAATCACGAGGAAGAAGCCGCTGGTGTGAGTGTAACTTGTTGCAGTCTAACAAGCGTTCAGATTCATTCGCGAAAAATGCACGCCCCTGTGAATCAGGGTAAAATAACAAGCGCAGATTCTTGAAAGAACTTTAAGGGACTCGACATCACATCTCTATCTTCGTTTCTCCGCCGTGCAATGTTAAGGTCACCGTCACACAGTTGTCCCGCGCGCCAGGCAGGAGCCAGATATCGCGCCAGGCGACACAGACACGTCCGTCGATAGACGGGAGGCCCCGCTCGAGACAGTGGCGGATCCAGGGGGGGGGGGGGGGCACCAGGGGCAAATGTCCCCCTCTCCCCCCCCCCCCCGAAAAAACCAGTTGTCTGCTACATTAATATTGCCTACAAAAATGATTGTTTCTGAAACCAAATAAAATATATTTAAATATAATTAATGAATTTCTTGCAGAATCATACAATCTGGTGGTTGGAATTTTATGTGTAGTGCGAGTAGATTAAATACAAATGTAGTAATTTTAAGACTTTTTTTTTTCTCCGGCTGGTCTGAAATCTCCGAGGTGAACCTCTGGACCCGCCGCTGCCTCGAGATGCGCGGTCTCAGGAGGAGGGGGGGAGGGAGGACTGACCTTGCCCCAGCGAGGCCGCAGCTTGGCGGCGGTGTCGGCGTCCACGAGGGCTTCCTGAGGCCTGTCCAGGCGGCTCAGCACGTGCGACCTGTTGCTCAGCAGCAGGTGGTCCTCAGGGGCTGCAACGACAACAACCACACCGACATGCCAGCGCGCTCCCCCGACACTCGGCGCGATGCGACAACAACAACAACATGCCAGCGCCATGCCATGCCCGCTACAGCGCGCTAGTCTGGTGGGGGGCGGTCCGCCGCGGCCTACAGCACGACAGCTGCCAGGACGACCGAGAACTCTGGACCGGGAGTACGGTGACGTCACCGCGACAACTCGCTCCAGGGCCCTGATGCTCGAAATCGTTCGACTTCATAGACCATTCGAGTCGAGTAGAGTGATGAACTCGCATACGACTTGGTGTGTTCGACATTTGCTATGCTCGAGGTGCTACTTGTCGCATGCGACTTACACAAAAGTCTTCGAGACGGAGAAGTCGAGTGGATTGTGGGAATTCGGAGAGAACTGTGAATTTGTCAGGATGGCTACTCTGCTCGTGTTCCAACTGGCCAATCAACGATCGCCGTTTCGTTTGTTGTCGTGTTTGGTAGGAAGAAGACAAACTCTTTATCAAAACATTGTTTTTATTTTGCCGTGTGTTCGTGAATGCCTAATTAATTAAAATGGTCGATTAGGTCAGGTCAGTTACATTATAAATACTTTCAAACTTAACTGACATTAAAAATAATATGAATTAATTTTAATGGTTGTTCAGTTTTAAAGTATTTATAATGTAGCTGACCTGACCTAACAAACCAGGACAAAGGCTGAAGAGTAGGAACTCACGTAATTTTTTTTTTTTTTACTTATTACTTGCGCAACAATATCAAAGTAACAAATAAAACATTAAAATTTGAAACGTTAAAAACTCGCCTAAGTTAGAGGCGGGTACAATTCCTTTGCCATTAGTAGAAAATGATGTAGTCGTTCACGTACGTCGCGAAAAAAAAATAATTCATACTCGTAAACAAGCAACAAATCTGAACGCCGCATGAAAGCACAGGTATTGTGATGAAAATTAAAAATTCGATATCTCCTAAAGTATTTGGAATTTCTTATCTCCGCCGTGTTAAATGAAAAGAGGAAGTTAAAGAGCACAGAATAAAAGTATTTTCGGAATTTAATTTTTTTAAACAAATATCGCCCAAATATGAATATTAAAAAATTCGATATCTCCTAAATTATTTGGAATTTCTTATCTCCGCCGGGTTTAATGAAAAGAGGAAGTTAAAGAGCACAGAATAAAAGTATTTTCGGAATTACATTTTTTTTTTAACAAATATCGCCCAAATATGAATATTAAAAAATTCGATATCTCCTAAAGTATTGGGAATTTCTTATCTCCGCCGGGTTTATTGAAAAGAAGAAGTTAAAGAGCATATAATAAAAGTATTTTCGGATTTTTAGCATTTTGTTTTTCGCAAATACCGCTACTCTACATATTTACCAAAATTAAGACTAAGTAGCCTTAACTAGTATTGTGTTTACAGTATTGTAATGAACATGTAGGCCTAACCATTAATGTTCAGTTTGGCGTTAGGGAGCAGGCTACATAGGCTAATTTTAATGTGGATACACACAAGACATAGACGTTCACTTGGAACTAAATATGCCAGGCTATTACCACTGTCACAGGAACAAACCAAGCATTTTAACATAACTGAAATAGGCCTACCTATTTAAACCTGTATAATGCTTAAACAGGGGGTTTACTATGTTTATCTTTGATTAGCTATTTATTGTAACTGGTAACTTAATTCAGGTATGCTCCAAGGAGGGATAAACTGCCATTCTGTGTTAATGGTGCTTTAGTGTTTGACTTCAGTCAATAATTATATTAAAAATGTACTACAGGCCTAACTGCCTTCTGCATAACATTGCACTCTGACAGCTAACGAACCATTTGTTTTGTCACCGAAACTACACATAAGCAAGCACATAAAGATAACAATAGGGCTTCTTTGGTTTTTATAAGGTGCTAACAATTACTTTAGTTTCAACAGAAAGTGCAGTTGTACGAGAAGGTGCCGGCATAACCTCTTCCAGACTGCTAATCAGGTCTCCGGCACACCGCTTGTTAAGACGAAACAACTTAACAAATTTGTTGTCGTCCAGTTCAAACGCATCCTTCCGTTCTAGGAATCGACGAGGGTTTCTACCTGCTTCTATTTCAGCTAATTCAAGCTCTTCAATGTCCAAAACATCCAACCACTCCGCCATTTTCACTGTTTTCGTGACTTTTCGCATTCGTAATGGTTATCTCATTCGAGTTGGACCCCTCGGTTTCCATTCCGAACACTCGAGTCGCACACGAGTAAACTGGAACAGTTCGTGCATACCAAAGCATCAAACCGATCGGAAAAGACCACTCGGCTGGCAACTCGCATACGACTTAAAACTCCAGCATAGGGCCCCAGCCGAGACGCGCAGGAACAACCACACCCCTGGCTCAACGGGGCCGACGGTCAGTTCGGCATCTGATTGGTACAGACCGGAAAAATTCGCGAATTCATTTCGCGATAGGCTAAAATACAAATATTTATACCTCAGTGCTGCCTCTGCTGTTGGCTCACAACTCACCTGGATGACTCTGGGCCAATGAGAAACGCCCGACCAAAGCTTTATCGAATCACAGGCTGCTACGCTGGGACGTCTCACACGACAGCAGCAAATGAGTGGGTGACATTTGACCGAGTGTACGCAGAACTATGGAGTTCATCCTGGAGGTCATTGAACCCGCGAATTTTTCCGGTCCCTAGTGATTGGCTAGAGACGCTTGTCACGCGACTGCATTTACTGGCCGTCGCGAATGACGTGGACCAATCAAAGGCGTTGATAGGTGTGCGAAGGCACATTAAAAATTAATTCGTAAATACACATATAAGCAAGATGAACATAAAGAAATTTCCGTGCATAATAACGTGAAGAAGAACATCTTGTTGCAGCTCCCCTCCCTCCCCCTCAAATAACAAGGGAAATATTGAAGATTGAACACTATGCAACCGGATTATGTGTTATTGAACAAAGTTGTTTAATCATTGCAAAACTTGTAGCTGTCGCAAAATGATTTTATTCAAATTAACTGGCGAAAACGCCTTTATTATTCCATACTTTTTACGGCGTATTACTTGCAGTAAACAAAAAGGAGGTTGTCCGTAAAGTCGGTTTACGGACGATAATTTTACGTGATGACGTCATAAGAAAACACTGATGAAAAATTGCATACTTTTTTAATTTTCAAAAATTTATTTACAGTTTTTTTGCAAATTTAAATTTAAATAATTACTTTAAATAAAAATAACGAACAATCAGCTAAAAAGGCCCGCCGTAACCTGTTTGATGTTACAGAAAGTTTTTCTCGCAAGGTGGTTGGCCGGTTCTTGCACGCTCGGCTCAGGCGGAACGTGACAGTTTTTCGTGCGTGCAGCCGGCGTTCATCGATTTATAAGACGTTATCACGTCAAATAAAAACTGCTGTTGGAAAAGCCGACTTGAAAAGCGCGTACCAGCGTGCGACCATAAGTCAGTCGAGTCATCTCCCCCGTGATGTACCCGTGCAGTAGGGACCGGAAAAATTTGCGGGTTCAATGACCTGCAGGATGAACTCCATAGTTCTACGTACACTCGGTCAAATGTCACCCACTCATTGGCTGCTGTCGTGTGAGACGTCCCAGCGTAGCAGCCTGTGATTCGATAAAGCTTTGGTCGGGAGTTTCTCATTGGCCCAGAGTCATCCAGGTGAGTTGCGAGCCAATAGCAGAGGCAGCACTGAGGTACAACTATTGTATTTTAGCCTATCGCGAAATGAATTCGCGAATTTTTTCCGGTCTCTGCCGTGCAGACGCGCGGGAGGCGGTGTTGCCGCGCCGCACTCCAGGGTTGTGCCCGGGGCGCCGAGTGGAGGGGGTTACGTCACGCGCCGCCGGTTACGTCACGCGCACAAAGAGAACACTTTCCGCAAGTCGTGGGTGGCGTGGCGTGGCGCGACATGTCCGTCCGCCAGCCACGTGACTCGCGGCCAATCAGGCGGCCTGAAAAATTTCCCGCCCATCCGTCCACCTTCAAAACCTTGCCAAGCTCTTAAATTTCGACTGACGGGCGGGATGAAATTACAACCACAAAAAACAGTCTGAAACAGCATTATCTCTTTTGGTTTGAAAGATTTTTTCTAGTTCGTTTATTGACCAAGCTGCTTCCGCATTACGTTTTAACATGCCTAAGAAAATGTTTTGTGTTTAAAAATATTTGAAACAATAATTCTCAGAGACAATTTTTCAGAAGACTACAAAAAGTGTAAAATAAATAATACTAATACCCCGAGTTAGAGACCCAAAAATTTCGCGGATTCTTCTGGCCTCAGGATAGAATTCAAAGTTATAGGTGTGCTCGACCCATGTTTACTTTCCCATTGGTTGATTTCTTAGCGAGAACATTTTTATCATTGTTATTTGGCACTACCTGATTCGCTTGCTTCTCTCCTAGCTGGGCATCATTGGCTCACGGTCGTAGACGGACGTGTCCAAACAACTGCGGTCCAATCATGAACACAGTGCGAGAGTGTGAAGGTTTGCATTCCAGCTTGCGACTAAATGAATCCGCGAAATTTCCGGGTCTCTACCCCGAGTACTCGAGCTGGAAAGTAGGTAGACGGTACACATTCGCCGACTGCACGGTTGTCTCACTTGCTCTCACACAGAGGCTGGGTGAGGAAATTATTCAATCCTGCCGATCCTAATCAGGATAATGAGATGAACTTATTAAATTAGTGTATTGTCACCGATCCTCGATAAGTGTACGAAGTTTAGATTAAATGTGTCGGTTTAGAGTGGGTCAAAATCGAGTGCAAAGGAGTCGGTTACAAACATACAAACATACAGGTGAAGCTAATATAAACCGTGTAAAAAAATGCTTTATAACATATACCAATACTTTGATTCTGCTCATTATTATCGCTCATCAGACTGCAATGAGGTATGCCCGTGGTAGCGATTGTCCCGTTTGTGATTGGCTGCCGTCTGCAAGAGAAGCCATTGCCTTACTTGGCCCGGGCCGTTCAGGACGCGACTGCTTCCGCACCGGGCGGCTTGTGATTGGTGCGCCTGAGTCGAACCCAGCCAACCGCGGAACACGACAACGTCACAGAGCTGGCGTGGAAATGTTTCGGCGAGAAAACAGCACGGCCTCATTGGTTTTGGAAAATGAACCCGGAGGGCGGCACGCGCGAGCGACTCGGCTAGCCGTGACACGGATCTGCGCCGTAGCGCGCCGCGTGACGTCACGGCGCGGACCGCTAGTTCCCCCCCCCCTCCTCCACCCGACTGCTGCTTCCAGAGCGCGCAGTCTTTTGCCGGTGCATTCGACAACTGCGAGATATTCTAGAGACCGGAAAAATTCGCGAATACATTTCGCGATAGGCTAAAATACAAAGAGTTATACCTCAGTGCTGCCTCTGCTATTGGCTCGCAACTCAACCTGGATGACGCTGGGCCAGTGAGAAACACCCAACCAAAGCTTCATCGAATCACAGGCTGCTACGTTGGGAAGTCTCACACGACAGCAGCCAATGAGTGGGTGCAGTGGCGTAGCCAGGATATGTGTACGGGGGGTGTTAAGAAGCATGGTCCCCCCCCCCCCCGTATTTAAGCGGGCGGTCCGGGGGTCCTCCCCCGGGAAAATTTGGATTTTAAGGTGTAAAATAGTGCTATTTTAGCAGTTTTTGGTACTTAAATTTAAATATTGTAATGGTAAAAATTTTATTAATTTCAATATGAAAGTTTGAGTGATGAATAAGAAATTAATTAAAGATTTGGTGCTAAGGGGGGGGGGGGGGGGGTTGAACACCTAAACCACCCCCCCCCCCCCCCCTGGCTAGGCCTCTGAGTGGGTGACATTTGAGCGAGTGTACGTAGAACTATAGAGTTCATCCTAATCATAAGAATCGCAGTAAACAGGTGTCCCGAGTCGGTAGCCAATGACCAGGTGATAGTTGCCTGAGTACATAGAGAATCGTGGAGTCCATCCTAGTGGTCATTGAAACCGCGAATTTTTCCAGTCTCTATAAATTATTAGAGACCGGAAAAATTCGCTGATTTATTTAGCGATAAGCTAGAATCCAAACTCGTTTAAATTCATGCTGCTTTAGTGATTGGACCAAAATTTACCCGAAGGACTACGAGCCAATGAAAAACCCTCGACAAAAGAAGTATCGAATCACGAGCATCCCGGTTAACAAGTGTCATGAGTAAGTAGCCAATGAGTAGCTGTTATTTGTCCCAGCACCTATAGGTTCGTGGAGTCTATCCTAGAGGACATTGAAAACGCGAATTTTTTCCAGTCCCTAATAATTATATATACATAAGGAAGGGAAACGATACAAATAAGGTTTTCTGCTCCACCATGGACCGATAGACCGTGGAGGTATCCCGATAAGGAAAGGTGGGTCGCCAGCTGAGAAAGGTTGGGAACCACTGACGTAGAGAATATTTGTGTAGTCCCGCCTCTTGCCGCGCTCTCCCCTGTGTCGCTGGCATCGGGCTGTCCTGTGTTTGCTCGCGTGTCACGTGTTTCGCGCGGGGTGATGGGGGGGAAAGTGGGGGGGGGGGGGAGTAAGCCGAGGGTAAACGTCGCCGGCGAGGCGGATGGTTACGTGGTCTGTTACGCCGGCCTGGGCTGGTCGTGTGCAATGCCGCGGGGTTGGGTAAGAACCCCTGCTCTCCCCCCCAAAGGGGAAGGGAAGGGAAGGGGGGAACTAGCCCGCGGCGTTACGAAATTGCCGCTTTTACCGCGGGCCATCGTACACGGGGCCTGCAAGAAGACTCCTCGTTGTCCTCTGTAGAACAGCCGAGAGCTCCGCCCCCTTCTCAACAAATATGTAGGAGCAGGCATTTTTTCGTCGAAAAGTTCTGGACACTTACAAGACTGCAACAAGGCATACCCGCACCCGTGGTTTCTTCCTCGTGATTGGCGGCCGTCTGCGAGAGAAGTTGTCACCTTGTTTCACCGAACCACTCAAGGACGCGTTTACTTCCGCAATGAATCACTGTGATTGGTGTTTGTTACAATCGATGTGTACGTGGGAGAAACCCACCCAATCACGAAGCACGGACTTTGCTACAGTGTTTTAACTTTCATCTATTCTCGAAATCTTTTTCGCGAAATCTGCGTGCCCCTACAAATACCTATGTCCTCGTCGTCTGACCACTGGCTGTCAGTGCGTTCAAACCTGCTGTCCGGCTCGCGACGTGACTGGCTGGTTTTCATTTTGAAAATCCGTCATTGGTTTATTGTCCTTCAACGGAGTCTACAAATATATATATATAAAAAAAGGGGGTTGTCTGTAAAGTCGGTTTACGGACGATAATTTTACGTGATAACATCATAAGAAAACATTGATGAAAAATTGCATACTTTCTTTAATTTTAAAATAATATTTACAGTTTTTTGCAAAATTTAATTTAAATAATTTGTTTAAATATAATCAAGAACAATTAGTTAAAAAAAAAAAGCCCGCCTTAACCTGTTTGATATTATTGAATATTTTTCTCGCACGGTGGTTGGCCGGTTCTTGCACGCTCGGCTCAGGCGGAACGTGACCATTTTTCGTGCGTGCTGCCGTCGTTCATCGATTTATAAGACGTTATCACGTCGAAAGTTCAAAATACTAACGCGACATTTAAAGGTCTTTAATCCGACAGTCTTCCTGTTCGGCATGGTGTGTAATCCGAGCGCTCTCATTCGATGTTTTTTCTCAGGTGTATTCGAGCATTAGTTGACGGACGCCACGTCATATCAGATCATTTACCCCCCCCCCCCCCCCTTTTATTACCAGGGAGCAGCGTGTTACAACTTGTTATACAGGGATTACATGGTAAGTGTATGAAGCTAATTTGTTCGCCATATTGGTTGGACGCCTCAAGCATTGGCTGAAGGGAAGTGTTTGCATTGTGGAAACAATGTTAAATGACTGTATTTAATGGGAGTGGCTGTTGTTAAAGACTAAGTTTCTGACTCGTACTTATTAATAGAGACCGGAAAAATTCTCAGATTCATTTCGCGATAGTCTGAAATTCATACACATGTACCTTTAAGTTGCTTTTGCTATTGGCTCACTGTTCGTCTGGACTACTCTGAGCCAATGAGAAACCCTCAACAAAAGAAGTGACGAATCACGGGCGAACCAGTTGAGACGACTCACAAGTCAGCAGCCAACGAACTGGCGTTATTTGCAAGAGTGTACAGAGGACTGTGTAGACTATCCTGAAGGTCATATAACCCGCGAATTTTTTAGGTCCCTGCTTATTAACCATTACCTGACGTGGTCAAGCCCCATTTCCGCAATGTTGTGGGCGGAGCAACATGGCGATGGTGATGTTAAAAACTACTCACAACATGCCACTTCCCCAAAAACTCCTTACTCCATGATTAGAGACCTGCAAAATTCGCGGATTCATTCGGTGATAGGCTAGAATTCAAACACATATACCTCTTAGATAATTTCGCTATTGGCTTACTGTTCATCTGGACGAATCTCAAACAGTTATAAACCCTCAACCAAAGAAGGATCGAATCACAGACAAACCAGCTGAGACGACTTACAAGACGGCAGCCAATGAACGTGCGTTATTTGCCCGAGTGTACAGGGGTATGTGCAGTCTATCCCGAAGGCCATCGAAAGCGCGAATTTTGCAGGTCTCTATCCATGATGTTTTAAATAGAATTATATTGCTTATTAATATTTCTTTGGTATATTACCGTTAAAAAAATACTGTCTTTCGATGATCCGGTAAGGCTGTGGTCCTAATAGTGCTGGTATGAAAAAGCCTATACTGTGTTACGTAGTTTGTTCGCCTCTATCAGCCTATAAGCAGTGGCCGAGGAAATTCCCGGTTTTATTTCGCGATCGGATGAATTTCAAAATATAGCGGTCATAGGAATCGACAGGGAGATACACGCATATGTTTGAAGGATATTGCGGTGGTAAAACATACCGCGAAACAGTAATATGATCACTAGGACCACGAATTTTTCGCGAAAAATGATTTCCGGACCAGCTGTGTGTTGAAACTTTGTAGCACTCGCCTGTGTTTCGTAACTGGCGGTTTTTTTTTATTGAACATGCATTTCTACTGTCGGCGCACCAATCACAGCCACCCGGTGCCGAAGCAAACGCGTCCTGAATGGCCCGGCAGAACAGGGCGGTAGCTTCTCTCACATACGGCCGACAATCGCTAGCAGTCTAAAGAGCGATCAGTTATTTTTTTTCCCCCGCGAAAAAAGCTTTCGCGTCAAGTTGCTTTTCAAGATTCTGTTGTTTTTTTTTTGTTTGTTTTTTGGTACTGATTTAGAAAATCACGGACGCTAAGAAGTAAGTACCTAACCACATTCTCGTTGGCAAGTCGAACGGGAAAGCACTGACCATAACCAATAATCAGAGACAGGAAAAATTCGCGAATTCATTTCGCGATAGGCTAAAATACAAATTGTTGTAACTCAGTGCTGCCTCTGCTATTGACTCACATAACTCACCTGGATGACGCTGGGCCAATGAGAAACACCCAACCAAAGCTTTATCGAATCACAGGCTGCTACGCTGGGACGTCTCACACGACAGCAGCCAATGAGTGGGTGACATTTTACCGAGTGTACGTAGAACTATGGAGTTCATCCTGCAGATCATTGAACCCGCGAATTTTTCCGGTCCCTACCAATAATAAAACAAATCGTGCGATAACATTCACAGTAGTAGATCGAGCTCTGTCCCAGGCGGTCTCAAACAGTCAAGAGCACGAGACACACAAATGTGTTTATTATGTGCCCCAAGGTCGACCCTGGTGGTGGTGGCCGGGGGTGGGGGGGGGGGAGACCTTGACAAGATCACGGGTCGGCGTGCATTTATCATTTTTTTCCTACGCCCGGCCCGTGTGTTTTCTCCTCCTGGAGCGACGAACAGGCGTCACCTCTAGTGGCGAGGGTCGGCGCCGACAGACCCCCCCCCCCTCCTTCCTGCTGTTACATGAGCGTCGCAGACAGCAGCGCCGCCGTCACGTGGCGGCCAGCTGAGTGACCGAGTAGGTAAGGACGTAGCCCGACATGTACCTGCCAGCCACACATCGCTGTATACACCCGACCACCGGGCTATGACCAGGGGAGGGCGGATGGCCTTAAGGGGCTCCGCCTACCCGGACACATATACGGTGGGCGGAGCTCCAGAAAAAAACAACGCGATTTTCAAAACTACTCAAGACATCCGAGTAGTGTCTGTTTACGAAAAGCATTTAAGAATTCGCTGAGGGCCGAAAAGTACTTTTGATTTCGGATTAAGTTTTTAAACCTTATTTTTAGAAGAGTTAAAATGGCTAAAAACGCATGTTTTCAGAGTAGTTTTTAGGCGTAAAACAACCTGTACAGATTCTTGAAAGCAGTTTAAGGGGCTTTCATTACACCTTTAACTTCATTTCTCGGCCATATAGTGTTACGGTCACCGCTCCAATTTCACAGTTGTCCTGTGCACGACGAGAAGACTGCGCGCCAGTCCAGAGGCGACACCGCGCTAGAAGCACCAGCGAGCGTCGCGCTTATCATCCCGCCTCACTAACACACACACACACACACACCTGACGAGGCGGGCCCCTTAAACAGCGGGCAAATTAATCCTATTTCCCCCTCTCTCTCCACCCGCACCTTTAAATTAAATTCTGCGTGCGCTCATGACCGGGTTACTCGTACTGTACGACAGTGATGAGCAACTTCACTATTTTCAAGTGCCAGATACTTTTTTTTTAATAATAATAAAGCAACCCGAGGGTAATACACGTAGTATTAATCCACAGTGCATTTTTTTTTCAACTTCTTTTTTCCATATATAAGTTGCGTACAATGACTAATAATAAATAAAACTGTGTCATGCAACTGCAGTACAGAACTCCCGTGATTCGCTCTAAGCTAAATCATGTCAGATATATTTCTTCAAACCATACGAGTAAGAAGTTAAAGTGTGTTGAAGGCTACTACATGCGCGCAAAACATTTCCGCGATAAATCAATCTTGGAACAGCAATTTTACGCGAAATCTGACCGCTCATTAGACTGTAATAGGGTATGCCCGCGCCAGAGGATTCTTCTTTGTGATTGGCGGTCGTCTGCAAGAGTAGTCGTTGCCTTGTGTCACCAGGCCATTCAGGACTCGTTTGCTTCCGCGCTGACTTACTGTGATTGGAGCGCTGGCAGTATGCGTGTCACTGAAAGAAACTCGACCAAACATGACGCCATAAATCCTTCTCTTACTTGTAACTACCAAACCGTATCCACTGCAAACAAAACTTCGAGAAGAATAACAGAAAAAAAATATGTTTTTACGCTGACAAGACTAACTGGGGTGTGTGTACAGTGAACGAAAGTAAACTTAGCTAGCCTCATTTCAAGCGAGTGTTTACGAATGCTTTTCTACAGAGGGCAGAACACATTAACGCGACCTAGACTCGGGACTATGTTACGTAAGCCGTCGAATGAAAGCCAGTTACGTACCTCCTAGGAAACCCTACCACCCCCCTCCTTTTTTTTTTAAGTTGACGGCCAGCGAAGGAAGGCTAACATCCTGGACAGCCGTCCCTGGACCTGCTCGGAGTTCGCAGCTATGCTTATGATTAAATCTAGACTAATGGTTCACGTTTCACGATTATGGGGGAAGGGGAGAGAAAAAAAAATCTCAATGCCCATTACACCGCATTATGGTATGTCCGCGCCAGAGGTTACTTCCTTGTTATCGGCTGCCGTCTGCAAGTGAAGCCGTTGCCTTATTATTTGTTAAGAGAGCGGGAAAATTCGCGGAATGATTTCGCGATAGGCTAGAATCCAAACCCGTTCACATTCAAGCTGCTTTGGTGATTTTGACCAAAATTAACGTGAAGGACTCTGGGCCAATGAAAAACCCTCAAAACATCATCACAAGCATCCCAGTTGACAGATGTCATGAGTTGGTAGCCAATGAGCAAGTACGTAGAGGAACGTTGAGTCTGTCCTAGAGATTATTGAAACCACTAATTATTCTCCTATTAGCGGTGTGTATAAGCATCATGCGATGCGTCACCGTGCATTCGGGCCTGGACTGCACGCCCCAGAGAGGTAAGGGAGTGGTATCAAATTATTAAGATTATCAAAATCAAAAATTAACAAAATCAGTAATAATTACGTTCATCCCGCTGCGGCTCAAATATTACGCAGCGTTTTTTTTTCTGGATATTCATTCAACCGCTTTTTCTTTTCTTTTATGACGTGACAACGTCTAATAAATCGATGAACGCCGGCTGCACGCACGAAAAAAGTGTCCCGTAACGCACATTGTTCCGTTACGCACATTGTCCCGTTACGCTCATTGTACGCTTGCGCCGCATCTATCTCTCTTCCACTCGATTGGAACAACCATCGATTTTACTTTTTCGAGGCACATTAAACTTGAAACACTCCCATTCGTTTCCTACTTTTCCTATCATCGTCCTATCCTTATCAGAATAACACAGATTGGAAGAAGTTAAATAGCAAACATGTATAAAAGTTTTAGTTAAAATAATCTCTTCGTTAAAGTAATAAACATATTTGAATTAATGAGTGCAAATAAAAGTACATTTATAATTAAATTGTAGATTTCATTTCACTCCTTCTTTGTATCCATAATTCAATAAAAATGATTCAATTTTATTCATAAAAGTATGCAATCATTTCATCAATGTTTTGTTATGACGTTTTCACGTTAAACTATCGTCCGTGAACTGAGTTTACAGACAACCAATTTTTTTTTTTTCGAGTGCAGAGTGCAGGTCTGTCAGGAATGCAGTAAGCTCAGCAGATCTGAACACGGCAGAAACTGGTGACTTCTCCGGTCCACGGGCCTTCCAGGCGTGTCAGAACCAGCTGTGGTCGGACGACGACGCAGTCCAAAGTGCATTCCAGCCTCTGACAACGTGAATTTTGCAAGTGCTTATTAATTAGTCATATGAAAATATTCATTTGCCTGCTTTTCCTCTTCACCAATAGCAGATAACTTGCTAGCACACGTGACACATCAGGGACGGCTCCAGGAAGGCTTTTCGGGACGGGCAGTCCTACAAAGAAAGGATAAGCTGCAAAATATAAAATTTCATAAAGTCAGTTATTATAGTCTTGTTATCTACAAATTCATGATCTTAATAATGAACCTTTATATTTTCTTACAATATTTTATTATAGAAAAGATTAACACATAAGTTTAGTATTTGAATAAACACAAATACACCCTCTGAAATAAAAATATTCGAGCTCGGAAGGGGCTAACAGTCCCTCCCCCCCCCTTTTTTTTCCACCGGGCTGGGGCCGTGCCTGTAATATATCTAGCGACAAGATTTGCTATCGAAAACACGTGAACTCTTTCAGTACTCGCCAGAGATGAGTAACATCTAGCTTCGGTAACGAGCAAATTTGTGCATTCTAAAGTTAAAAATACATTTATAAGTCGGACACAAAATTTAACGTAAAACGTTTTTAAATAATGCTAATCGTGAAAGAAGTATTTTCAACTACATTTCTTGCCGCGAATCACGCGTAGTTTTCGCACCCGCCGCTAGAATTCGTTGCCGGAGCAGCTACGTAGACATTTAAACCGTTTGATTAGCAGACCGAATTTTTAAACTATATAATGAAAAAGGCTCCGATAAAAGCGAAAAAGACTTGAAAAAAATCTAATGGTCGGTTTTGGATCTGATTTTTGATCGCGAAAATCCTGCCCATCTGGTTAAAATCCATCAAACCGTTAATAACTTCAAAGTTTCCCTTTTGGTTTTGTGAACTTTGGTTCGTGTTAATTTCCATTCCAAGCGACTTCCCGTTCCATTCACGAAAAGACTCGTACCAATTAATAATAATAATAATAATAATTTATTTCCAATTTTTTTTTTACTCTTTGTTAACAATATTCACTTAATCAACCAGGAAATTTAGCACTCACGAAAGCAAGCTTGTATGTGAGTGCATCTTGTCACTTCAAATTACATGCGGTATTTTGACGATTGTAACCATTTGTAAATGTATAGTAACTGAGAAATAAATATAGGATACAATATAACCTAAGAAACTTTACATCAGTAAAGTTACCGTCCTATAACGAGAGCTAGGATGTTACACATCAAAAATCAGAGTGTAATAAAGTGAGGTAGTTGGTATAAATAGCCTCAGATGAAGGGGGGAAAAAATTGCGACAACCCAAGATGGCGGGTGGAGGGGGTTGCATTTCGGAAACCCGCCGCTGACGGGGCTGGTGTGTGTGTGTGTGGGGGGGGGGGGGGGGGGGACGCCCCGTGCGGTGACCGCTTACGCAACGGACTACTTTCGCGAAGGGCAGTCCGAGCCTTGGGGCGTCCTCCAAGGACAACCGCCCGTCCGCGGGCTGTCTTCAGGATGCGGCGGTTATGTCTGATCACGGGCGTGGATCTCTCCCCCCCCCCCCCCCCACAACAAACAGGAATCAAGAAGCCACTCCCTCGTCGCGCTTGCAAAAGCCAGACTGTGAAACGGGTTTGAATGCCCAAACTACGTTTCATGGATAGGGACTGGAAAAATTCGCGTTTACAATGACCTCTAGGACAGACTCCACGATCCTATAGGTGCTTGGACAAATAACAGCTACTCATTGGCTACTTACTCATGACACTTGTTAACCAGGATGCTCGTGATTCGATACTTCTTTTGTCGAGGGTTTTCCATTGGCCTGTAGTCCTTCGGGTGAATTTTGGTCCAATCACTAAAGCAGCGTGTATTTAAACGAGTTTGGATTCTAGCTTATCGCTGAATCAATCCGCGAATTTTTCCAGTCTCTGTTTATGGAAAACTTTCCGTACATTTTGGAGTCTTCTGCTTATCGCATGCATGCAGGCCAGAATACGGACAGTGTACAACAGAAAAGCACCGCATCCAGGGATGACTTGTGTCTGTTAAACCCCGCGCGCAAGACTCACGCGACGCGCGGTTTCCCCCTCCCTCCCCCTTATAGGGAATTCCGACCCCCCCCCCCTCCCGCGAATCCTACAGATTTGCGCCTCTGCCTATGATTATTTAATTGCGGGAGGGGAGAGAGGATGGTACGTCGTTTTGGTTTCAAAAGTCTTTCAGCTATAACTATATTTAAAAATTTTTGGACTCATTAAAGCATACACTGTAAAAATATATTTAGTATTTTCAAAAGGATAATACTGGGAAACTCAGTTGCCAACGACATCACTTGCAAAATTTGCAAAGCAGAGCTTTGTATCACTGGCAAATTTTAAAAGTCATATCGTTGGCAAACCGAGAATTCGTGATGAATGAGTCATTGAGTGGTATGTCGCTTCATACACCCCTTTTGGGACGGAATATTTCCTCAAAATTTAAAATCTCTAGGTCCACCGGTTGAGGTTGTTCGTTGTCTGTCAATCAGTGTTTAGAGTTTTATTAAGTCGATTTGGGGGGGGGGGGGGGGGGGGGTAACGACTGCAAAATGAAAAAATACCGTTAAGTAATTGTCTTTGAAAATATCTGAATCCGTGATACCTGCTTTAAATAATGCCAATTTAAAGTAATAAAGGATAAAAGATTGTTATGGCATGAAATCGACTTAGTGCCTTTAGGTAGGTCCCTACCAATCTTTAGAAGAACAATCCCAGACTTTGCCTGGGGTGGTTTAGGGAAACTGCGGTAGAGCGGAAATCAGGACGGATGAGACGGGATTCGAACCCGAATACCTTGCCAGATTGAAAAACCTTAGTTTTTCAACGTTTTCACAAAACCTAATCTTTATTGATTTATTAATGATATACTAAAGATAAAGTTCTGAACACCAAGGCTACATACGAGTCGTTAACCAAAACTGTATACCACTCGACTCCATGTTTTGAGTATACGCTAGGACTGACTTAAAAATTTGCCTTCAAGTTTATAAAACAGGTTGAAAAAGAACTTGTTTACCAGGCAAAGCTTTTAGAAACAATTAAATACGGTTATATTATGAATTGTTTTAATATACTGCATAAAAAAACAAGAAATATTATAATCAAAATAATATAGGATACTAATCAATAGAGACCGCAGATGTAATTTTCACGAGTGCATAAAGGATCATGGAGTCTATCCTTTAGGGATTTTAAATCGCAAATTTTACAGGTCTCTAAATCCGTTAAGGAAATGCGCACCTTTCAGCAATCCCAACAGGTAAGCGGATAACCTTGGAAATGCAGGAATCAGACGGTAAGGATGTAATTTCCATAAGTTTACTGCGCGTAGGTACTGCCAAAACATTCCCCTTTTAATTACGGATGTTTTTGACAGCGAAAACGCTCTCGGACATGTGTCGAGAACAGCTGGAGTGGTTGACGTCTGGGAACGCCTTGCACGCCTTCTTGCAAATGTGCTTCAGTGCGGACGTTATACCACTCTCCCCTTGAAAGCTCGCGAATTTTTTTTTAATTAACTCGCGCGGCTGTCAGGTCTTTGAGCGGCATTGCGTTTTGGCATATAAGTCGTTTCGCGTGCCTTTTTCGCAGTTGGAAAAAAGCATTTCAACCGGCGGATAAAAAAAAGGTTCAAAACCACTTCCACCATCGCTGCTTTGCGCGGGCATCGGGTGAATTGTGTTCGTAACAACAACCTTTCAAGGAGACCGGTTTCGGGTGCGCTGTCGGGCCACGACAGACATACGGGTTTCTAGCAAGTGCAGGCTTCTCCGGCAGTTCCACTTCTTAAAGTTGTTTGCGAACTCCCCGCGGTGTTTCCGAACGGCACGCGAGTCGCCGGTCACGTTGCGACCCAGTTCCCGACCTGCGCTTCACGTGCCCGAGCACTTGGTCGTGTCCCGACTCAAGTACACAGCCGCGTACTTCACTCGTCCTTCAGGAGCACTAGGACGATTCGCACATACATGATTTTTGGCCTCTATAAATTATATTAGCCAGCTAAACAAGGTTTTTTTTTTCAAAATTTTTTTTCCAATCCTAAAATTTTTGTTTGACAATAGTGTTACGAAAGGCTGGCCAGTACCCCGCGAGAGGGGGCGCGAAGCAGGTAGCGCCCGACCCTCTATTACCGCTACACGGTGATCCGATTAACAGCTGCGCCTCGCTACCCCCCCCCCCTCTCTCTTATCCCGCGCTTTGCCATTGATCCCGGAGATTCTCTGCGTCTCTCGAGGGTTCGGCGCGTTCCCGGAGCCCCCTCGTCGTGTTCCGCGCGAAGTGGCGTAACTGGGACGCCACTGTTTTCGAAACTTCGAGCGTAACTAGGACGCCGCTGTTTTCGAAGCTTCGAGCGTAACTAGGACGCCACAGTCCTCGAAGCTTCGAGCGTAACTAGGACACCACTGTTCTCGAAGCTTCGAGCGTAACTAGGACGCCACTGTTCTCGAAGCTTCGAGAGTAACTAGGACGCCACTGTTCTCGAAGCTTCGAGCATTGTGTTGAGTCGGGGATTCTGGCGACGCGACACTTCGGAGGACTTCGAGACTTTTCCAGGGCGGGACTTGGCAGGTGTGCCTCACGGAGAGACGGACTTTCTCGGGCAGTGGAGAGGGCGCGTGACCCCTCGAGCAGCGACAGGAGGCGACTAGCGACGGGCTTCGTGTGCGGAGAATGGTGCATCGGGACTGTTCCATGTGCGACGGACAGTGAGTAGTGCGAGGCAGTGTGTTGGGACAGAGGTGAGAGGTAAGGGACGAGCAGTAGTGAGAGGCACTGACAAGCCGAGCTCCAGTGGGAAGAGTAAACTGTGAACTTCATATTTAAAGTGCGATAACTTTGTGGGCAGACAGTTAAATTGTTATAAGTGCATTAAAAGTGTAAAAATTAGTACATAAATAAAACTGTATTAATTGGGCTATCATTTTCAAACCTGTTTCCCTGGTCGTAACAATAGTACATTACAACACTGCATTACGAACACATTAATTTTTGGATATCTACTTAATTTTCTACCTTGGTTACGTAATTTACGATCGGTACATGTGTTCATTATTTAATGAAACTTTCTTGCATACCTGTTAATATATTTATTTGCTCATTAAATATTTTAATCATGGTAAAATATAGAGTGAAAATTATTTTACGAGCTTTTCATTTAATTAATCGAACTATCAAAATAAACTCTATAAAATGATTTTCTAAGTGGCAAAGTTTATTTTCCTGTAAGCACGCGAGAAGCTAACAGGTTCGTATACTTGCAGATCTGCATACTTCCAGTTCAGACCTTTTAATGTCACTTCCGGGAACAAGTAAATGTAAGCACATGCCTGAGGCGATCTCGGAGGCAGAATAAGATCAGCGAAGGCCATAAGGGCGACTTTACATCGCTCGCATAACGCCACATCGCATCTATGGCTGGGAATTCAAGCAGTGACGTTGCATTTATTCACAGCGCATAGAAATCACTTGTGGCACAACGGTTAGATCGTGGATGTTTGCGCTTCTTCGCGGCCATGTCAACTAACAACTTGCATTTACTGCAATCATCACCACCGGAAGTGCCTACCCGCATTCTGGATGCTTGCACACCGCCGATCAACCTATAGGAATCGCCAACGTATACGGCATATCCTTCCGCCAACATCTAAAATATTAAGTCCAGTGGCTTGTATCTATGCGTTGTTTAAATAAAACCAATTTTTTTTTAGAAAAATTAGACCCTCCTTGTGTTTTGGCTTTGATTTGGTTTCATCAATATTTGCAATAATTTTTATTTCCTATTATTCACTCATTTTAAACGTGAAAGGGTACATTGTACACAATTGTGTGTTTCCAGTCTGCATTATCTTTTTTTTTCAAGTATTTTTATTATCTGAAGGGGGAAAAAATAACTATCAAGCACTGTCAAACATTTGCCACTTTTCGCAGTACTGCATTTTATAAACGTATGGGAGATTGGCCGCAAAAAACTTTCACGAGCAAGTAAGTGCTGTGAAATAATGTAATTACTTAAAAAAAAAAAACAAAGATTGAAACAATTTTTAATTGGCAAGACATTACCTAACTTAATCTACAGTTTCGAGGTTACAGCCTACAATTAAAAAATATCCTCGAGTTTTGTCTGTAACGCAATCTAACAAGACTTCGAGAGAACCTCATTAACCTTCCCCCTCCCCCATTTCTTTTCGATAGCTCCGATAGCTCCGATAGCTGCGGTACGGCCAAATAAGGATGAAAGCCACAGTGAACTTAACTTACTCTCATCCACGCGCGGACTTGATTACATCGATGATGATCAGGCAAAAAAATTAAGAGTAATGTTTTTTTTTTCTTTTTGTGCGGCGATTATGTATAGTACGTCGTTATTTCTGTGCTGTTCGTTCACTTCAACTTGCAATTAGTGTAACCAACTGCGCGTGAAGGTCCACCCCCCCCCTCCCCCAAATCACACACACACACGCGCACACTTCTTTTAAACCTATACCATTCCTGCTGGCACAAGAGATCCTTGTCCGCTACTCGTTATTTTAAGAGGTTTGCACGTTTGATAATGAAATGAAAACATTTCTCGGCTATACATTTTATTCTTCTTCTTCTTCTTCTTCTTCTTCTTCTTCTTCTTCTTCTTCTTCTTCTTCTTCTAGCGGGCCAGACAATTCGTCTCACTGACAGATCTCATTAAGAATGTGTTCGCGCCAATACGAAAACTTATGAAACCCATCTCTGGAAGCAGCCCTCGCGGTAATTGCATTTCATTTATCTTCGCGGTATTAAAAAAAAAAAAAAGCTACCATGTTGGTAGCAAAAAGAGGAGAGAAGTTTAAAATTTCAACGACGAAAGTGGGGAACTGCTTAGGTGGTAACTTACTCTAGTGTGACCTAGTTGCTGCCTTGAGAATATACTTGAATATCCTTCTTTCGCCAAGTTACTTGCGAAAGATTTTTCTTTTCCGCGTAAATGACCATATAATTCTATTTATTACTTGTTGAACACGCTGTATTGTGTTTCTGAAGGTACCCGCGAATAATCACCATAATATCGTTAGAAACACCTGAATTGTTAAGCATAGTGAAAAGAAATCAGATAAGCTTGCTCAAACCATAGAACATGTAGGATATATATATATATAAATCTGACATTTGGTGTATGTATTTAGCAACAGGTATTAATACGAAATTTAAACGTTCCATGATGATAAGTAAAGTTAATTACTTCCAATAATATTAAACGGTAGAAAAGGGAATACGGCCCACAGCACTAAACAATAAAATCCACGTACTCTTGACAACATTGCTCTACAGCTTTGGGGAAAAAGAAAAAAAAAACTGGTAAATTATGTACATGTCTTCTCGGAAAAGGCAAACGACTGGTTCGCGCGCTCAGCCAATAGCCGGGAGGTTAGAGCGTACACCTGACGGCTTCAAGGAATCAAATATGCATCGAGAGGCGTGGCTTGCCACCTGGCACGGGTCCAGATAGTGAGTGATGTAAGGAAACACCCGTTTAGGCTTCAGTGTTCTCTTTCTTACTGTAGCCAATTTCCCCTGAGTTTTTTCCTCCTTTATTTTCCCCATGTGTAACAAGACACACAGCGATACAAATTACTAAAGTTCAAACGGATGCATTTTAAACAAACACATGTAACACACAGAGAGACTCGATTATCTACATAAATTAAAAATGTAAATGTTCGTTCGTTCAAAATCTTACATCTCCGAATGTCCTTCAACGATGGCTTTTAAATTTTTTTGACACAACGTTGCATTTGAACACGCGCGTGTTTTATATGCAACAGATAAAAATAAAGATTAAAATACAGATAGATAAAACATAGAATTTAAATATTTTAATTGATATAGTGACATATATAGGTATATACAGTATAGAGACAGAAAGAGATAGAGAGTTAGATATATGGAGATAGAGAATTATAGAGAGATAGATGCTCTGTGCATGTGTACCTACTTCAAACAAATTACAAAAAAAAAACTGCCTTAGTGTTGCATGAAATTTTTTTTCCGACAAGGACAGAGGGGAAAAGCAGATTTCAACAATTTTTTTTAAATTGATTCTTGGTTCTATCAGTAATGCTCTAATGCAGCATACCAAGCGTATTTCAAAATGTAAGCAAACAAACTTTGGAGCGCTCAATTGTCGAAAAACTAACGCTATGTTATTTTCTGTTGTTCTTGTAATAAATTGAAGGCATTGGCTCACAGCTAACTTCGAGAAATTTCCTTTTAAATAACGTGAAAAAGAGGGGGGGGGGGGGGGGGGGGAACAATGTGTACAATTTAATGGCCAGTACCACTCTCTATAAATATATGTGTGTGTACATTTGGCCTGCTATGAAAACAAAGCGGGAAGCTGGCGATAGCTCGAAACTACTGAACTTTGTTCCGATTGGCGATTGTAAATTTACGTCGCAAGCCGCCTTCAATAAGCATAACTGGGCCGATATACACGTGCCCGAGACGCCGGCCTGAGGTCAGTGAGTGAGTGAGCGAGTTCAGTTCAGTGGAGTCGGGAGTTCTCCCGCGGCGGAGTTTCCGAGGCGATAGTGCCGCAGGTGTGGCAGAGCGGCGAAGTCCCTGGACGAAGGTTCCAGGGCAGAGAGTTCAGTTCCTGGGCGATAGTGTCGCGGGCGCGGCGGAGTCCCGAGCGAAGTTCCGAGCGAGGCGTCGAGCGGACCCTCGGCGAAGGCAAGTGCGTCGGCGGCGGCGGAGTCCTGCGGCGGAGACCCACGAGGGGTGCTGCGGCGAGAGTTGCGCCAGGGGTGCGGCCCAGCGAGGTGTGCGGTGCGTGAAAACCAGTGACTGGGGAAGCAACTTTTTTTTGAGTGAAATTGATGATTTGGCAATTTTATAAGATTAATTTGTACGTGGCATAAGTAGTGGCCATCGATAAAACTGTGTGTGATAAAATCTATTAGTTGGGCTATCATTTACGAACCCGCGGTAAATCGTAACAGTATTATTAAATAGCAGTCATTCTGAAAGGCAAAAAAAAAAATCAATGCTTATAAATAATTACTAAATCACAGGAGAAACTATTTGTAGCAGTCTGTCACCATTGATAAATGGCATTCAATTTAATTACGTGTTTTGTTCAAACACAGCCAAAAACTTTAATATTAAAAAATATAAAAAGATTTTTGGCAAACAACGGTTGAAAAAAAGATAGCGATCTTCAGTTAGGTCTTATAAGTTATAAAAAAAATTTAACATGTTCAACACGAAAGCGTATTTTCCTTTACATAATACAACGATTCAGTAAGATCAAACAAAGAGTTTCATTACACTATAAAGTTGGCTCTGAAACGTTTGTGCTCTATGGCGTGTATCTGGCAACAGGACAGCGCTAATGGCAGAAATCGTGCTTTTGAAAGAGAAGAGTGAATGCTCATTGCAATACCCACTGTTAACCAAGGATGAGACGCTATAGCGATGCGAAATGCGAACGGCAGGAGTGTACGGATAATGGATGGTTGGGGGGTGGGGAAGCAAACCCCTTGACAAACGGGTAGCTTCTTCAGCCTCAGCAGCGCACGAAGCGACGTCATTCTCTGCTACTCTTTGCTTCATGCAGCGAGGTAATGAGAGAGGGGGTGGGTCGGTAAGTGATGGAAGGGGGGAAGGGGGTTTGTAGGGGGGAGGTCACGTAACTTGCGGATGGCATGGCCGAAACTGCGAGCCTCGTTTATTTTCGCCATTACACAACCACCCCCGCACCGGCTATTTACGTAACGCCGTTTGCAGCAGTTACGCAACCGGCCATGCGCAATCACGCGCAGCTGCTCGTAATTACCACGCACCGGCGAAATGCCACGCGCCGCGACGCACCGTTCCAATTTTCTACCGTAAAGCGTTTTTGTGTAAAATCACCGGTTGCAAGTTCTCCGGAGAATTGACTTAATTATTTGGACTTGAATCCTCTCGGTGAATCAAGGCCCTGCACATTCCAACAACTGTTTGACGGTTATGACGGGGACGCACCACAACGCCGAACGTACAATAACGCCGAAAACCATAACGCCGAATGCCAAATTGACTAAAACGCCGACAGCTAAAAAACTGCTGTGTATCACAACGCCGAATTACCTCAACGCCGAAATACATTAACGCCGAAAAAGTTTCATTGCAGGACTGCCACAAAGGTTAGGTTAGGTTAGGCTAGCCTAGGTTAGGTTAGGCTAGGCTAGGTTAAGCTAGCCTAGGTTAGGTTAGGTTGTGGTATTTGGCGTTAAGATACATTTAAGAAACACACACAAATTCATTCAGTTGTTTTTCATTTTGCTCCTGTGCCCCCCCCACCCCCCCCCCCACCCCCACCCCTTCAATCCAAAGCATCATTTTGCGGCGTTACTGTGTATCGGCGTTGTGGTACAAAGCAGTTTTCTAGCTGTCGGCGTTGCGGTCAATTTGGCATTCGGCGTTATGGTGTTCGGCGTTATTGTACGTTCGGCGTTGTGGTATTTCGGCGGTGTGGTAACGACCCGGTTATGACGACACCTATGAATACATTAAATATACCTATATATGTCGGCGTGTAAACATCTTAGCTCTTCGTATACACAATTTTTCATATGTACATTTGGTAGGAGTAATTGCGTGAATGGAACGGAAGTCGAACGAACGGAAATGTGTAACCACGGTTCCCGAAGTCGTCAAGATGGCGGACCAACGTGAAAAAAAAACATAAACATGTACCTATATAGTCACTTTCGTAAACATTATAGGACATATCAAACGTATTGGTGAGTCAAATGAAACTACCTGGGAATATATTTGGTAAAGTAAAATAGTCATAGTAAAAAGTAATTACAAATTTTAAAATGCTTAAGAAAACTGGCATTACAATGATTATAATAAATATTCTCATTGCAAAATGTTAATAGGCACAGTAGCGCAGCGCAGCTCAAGGGCTAATGTTTGACGTGATTCTAACCTTGTCAATGGAAATTATTATTTTATTATTAATAACATAATATAATATTAGTAATAGTATGTTTTAATCAGCTCAATGCGGTTAAGGTTTGCTGTATTGCATACTGTAATTACAGACTGATTTCAGTAATTTAAGAAAAAACCAATATACAAACATATACTTAGTGTTATAAAATGTTCTAAAATGTTGCAAATTAATATTTTAGTAATGCCATACAACTGTAACTTCTAACGTGTACGTAAACTTTATAGTATTAACGGTTTAGTGAATTTTAACAAGATTGACATCATTTTAATAAAATTCCTTGACGAAAATAAGGTCGGAAGCATGGGTTAAGTATTTTTTCAAGTCTTTTTTCGCTTTTATCGGAGCGTTTTATAACAGTTTAAAATATTCGTGTGTTTCGTGCTGCTGTCTGCGCGTGATGGCGACAGGCAGCGTTTACGATTCAGGCAGCGAAGTCTAGCGGAAACCACAGAAAGTGTGTGATACGCTTCCAGAATTTTTTTTGTGTTTTAAAAACGAATATTTTATGATCAGTATATTTATTAATCTCGGCATTATTTAAAGAAAAAAATTCTACGTTAAATTTCGTGTCAAGAGTTTCGCATTATACGTTTATTTGCAACACGAGAAAACACGTGAATTTGCTCTTTGCTTCATAATACGCTTGTCTCAAAGGTATACATACACATATCTGTCTCACGGCGTTACAGAGTCTGTGATGAGAGTAACTATGTATAGGATGATAACGACTGTTATGGTTCTTGCCGACTGAACCCCCCACTTTTTGAAGTGACAACGTCTAATAAATCTATGAACGCCGGCTGCACGCACGAAAAAGTGTCCCGTTACGCACATTGTTCCGTTACGCTCATTGTACGCTTGCGCCGCATCTATCTCTCTTCCACTCGATTGGCCTATGCGTCCGAAGAAAAGAAAGACAGCGGCAGCACACAATTTACATCTACACGTGAACTGTTGCGTCGACTGTTTATAAAGTAAAGTGAAAAGTTAATGTGGTTTTCATTGCTTATTACAACAATAATTTCGGCAATAAAGGTTAATTATTCTTGCATTTTAAACATCTGATTACTAGTATAATTTCAAGTATTTATTATTTTATTATTAAAATAAAAATTATTTAATATTATTCATAAAAGTATGCAATCATTTCATCAATGTTTTGTTATGACGTTGTCACGTTAAAACTATCGTCCGTAAACCGACTTAACAGACAACCAATTTTTTTTTCTTCGTAAACTAAAGGTGAAAATGTTTAACAGTGTGGGTTGCTGCAGTGAATTTACGTGTTGTGGTTGCAGCTGTAGCGGTGTCGCAAGCGGGAAGACGACGAACAGAGATGACAGGAGGCTAGGGAAGGTGGAAGGGGGAGGGGGGAAGCGCTTGTTTCCAAACACGTTATCAGATAGCGGGGCGAGAAAAACAACAGCGGGATGCCGCCAGGCAATAACATGTTTGCTCCCGCGCTAATGCCGCCACACACTCCCCGAGCGACATCCAAACACGCGTTCGTGGGAGGAAGATATGAATGCCTAGGCGCTTCTCCGCGCTGCTTAGTCAAGCAGTCGGGAATTACTAATCGCATTCAGAGCCTACATACCGGGAGGTACACTGGATTTTTTTTTGACGTAACAACGTCTAATAAATCGATGAACGCCGGCTGCACGCACGAAAAAGGATGACTCATTGTCCCGTTACGCTCATTGTACGCTTGCGCCGCATCTATCTCTCTTCCACTCGATTGGAACAACCATCGATTTGACTGTTTCGAGGCACATTAAACTTGAAACACTCCCATTTTTCCTACTTTTCCTATCGTCGTCCTATCCTTAACAGAATAACACAGATTGGAAGAACTTAAATAGCAAACATGTATAAAATTTATAGTTAAAATAATCTCTTCGTTAAAGTAATAAACATATTTGAATTAATGAGTGCAAATAAAAGTAAATTTATCAATTAAATTGTAGACTTCATTTCACTCCTTCTTTGTATCCATACAAAATAGTGATAATTCAATAAAAATGATTCAATTTTATTCATAAAAGTATGCAATCATTTCATCAATGTTTTGTTATGACGTTGTCACGTTAAATTATCGTCCGTAAACCGACTTTACAGACAACCATTTTTTTTTAACGGGACAGAGATATTGTACATTCGCATGCAAACAGCTGTATCACTGCACAATAGCGCTCGCAGTAATACTGGGTTCGGATTCTCACCCGGGAAAATTTATGCCTTGCGTTGCCCCAAGACCTCCAATAGTCAAAAGTTATTTGTACGGTAAAACCAAATAACGTCAAATTGTTGCCATGTTTAAAAAAAAAATAATGCTATATATTGAAATATCAAATTAAATATCGAAATATGCGCCAATTTTCGTAAGAAATACTCAGTAATATGTCGACAAGCGTATTTCATATTTTGAGAACTAACCATAGTCATGTGTTGTACAAAGTTACAATATTTTTCTTGTGTTATTACAAACTATTTCTCGGCAACAGGTTTCCAAAGGTATCTTTGTAAAAGCAAAGAATTTTTTTTTTTCCCCATGTATGCATGCTGACTTCAACAGTCGCTCGTTTACCACGCTATTTTTTTTTATCCAGGACAATTTCTTCAGCTGTTCCGCTATATAAGCAATATGTTTTGTAATCCGTAGCGATTTTTTTTTCCACCAGATAAATCTGATTTTTATGAAACGTCAGGCAAACATTCGCAAATAAACGTTAGTGGCCTGCTGCATTTTTTTTTTGCGAAAGAAAAAAATTCTATCGTTCATTAGACTGCAGGAAGGTATTGCAACGCTGGCGATCAATCCCTTGTGATTGGCGGCCGTCTGCAAGAGAAGCCATTGCCGTATTTGGCCTGGGCCATTCAGGACGCGTTTGCTTCCGCACTGGGTGGCTGTGATTGGCGCGCTGGCAGTGGACACGTGCTTGAAATAAAACCCAGCCAACCACGAACGACAGTCAATGACACGGCTTGTCTGGGAACGTCAATGAAAGCAGGAGACCATGAGGCGACGAAAAATCTCGGTCCTAAGGCGAAAAAAAAAAAAAACGAACTAGCCAGCAGTTTGCTTTATCGCAAAGTAGAGCTTAAACCTGGAGACTGTAGCCACAGATTTAAGAAGACTAATACCTAGGGGCAGGCATTTATCGCGAAAATATTTGACCACTTATTAGACTGCAACTAGGTATACCCGCACCTGTGGTTTCTTCCTTGTGATTGGCGGCCGTCTGCCAGAGAAGTCATTGACTTATTTGACCGAGCCAATCAGGACACGTTAGGTTCCTCATTGAATCACTGTGATTGGTGTTGTTACACTCGATATGTACCTGGGAGAAACTCACCCAATCACGAAACACAGACAGACGGTGCTATAGTGTTTTAACTTTCATATGGTCTCAAAATCTTTTCGCGAAATCTGCATGCCCCTAATACCTTCATGGACTGTAGTACTTTCTTGCTCAAATAAAGCATGATTTTTATATAATATATCAACCGCTTGAAAATGTTTTCAGAAGCGTCCGACGACAGTTATAGCTTCACATCCACTCCTGTTACACTGGTACACAAGTGACATTTGACCACAGGATACATAAATGCATCATAAAAAAATTTATTTATGTTCGAAGTTACCACAAAAGAAGCACTTACGTAAGCAGTAACTGCATGTCCATCACGGAGTTACGTCAGATGGCCAGCCGCTCTCATACCGGGTCTCTTTTCTCTCTTTGGTACTACTTTCTCTCATTCCGCCGGCACTGCACAGTCTGTTTGGGCAATCTTGCGATGAGCATTTCCCTCCCAGAACAACCTGGTTGATACCACATTCGAACATTTCAAATTCCCGTCTAGTAGTTTTCGATCGATGCTCGAACAGACAAACATACAAAACAAATTTAAAAACTATATTTTTGAGTTCTCAATAATGTAAATAGCCATTTGCAAAAGCTTTTTCCTCATTTCATCCAATGTGCAGACATTTTGCCTCGAACGGTTTTATTATTAATAGATATAGATTAAACTCAACTTTTTTTTTTCAATCTGGTATTCATTTTCACATTTCCAGAGTTACCACACGTAATTAATAAACTCATAGACTTGGACAATTTTTGTTTTAAAAAAAAACAGCTTTTGAAATGTGTTCCAACGTAAGTAAAGAATCAAGTTTGGAAGCAGCTGAAAAATTAAACAAACTTTAATACCTTCTAATGTAATCATATTTGACATGTTAACACATAGAAGACATTTGGAGGTTATAATTTCACCCGTCCGTCTGTCAAAAGTATGAAGTTACCAAGCTTTTGACGAACGTACGTACTGTTGTAAGTGCCATTCTAGAGTTATTATTGTAATTTTCCATTCCATGTGAATATTGTTAAATATTTTCGGCTATATATATATATTTTTTTTTCATACATTTGGATACATTTGTGTACCCGAGCGGTCCTTCACGGGTACCGGGTACAGACATAGTAATTTGGGTACGTGTACTCGAATTATGGTACGTCTGGCAACACATACGGTATGTGCTAAACATACTTTCGAATGTGTACAGCACTGGAAAGGAAGAATGCCACGCCTAAAGGATGTTTTCCCATCTCTTACGGCGGTGCTCCTCTGACAAGTATCTGTAACGCCCTCAATCATGGCCCCCACATTCGATTACGGGCTCTGGACCAAGGATCGGAGACGGGGTTGCCCCCCCCCCCCCCCCTTCCCTAAAATTTTACAATCACGTGCTACATTATAATTGCTAGGGACTAGAAAAAAAATCGCCTTTTGAATGACCTCTAGGATAGACTCCACGATCCTATAGGTGCTTGGACAAATAACAGCTACTCATTGGCTACTTACTCACGACACTTGTTAACCGGGATGCTCGTGATTCGATACTTCTTTTGTCGAGGGTTTTTCATTGGCTTAATAGTCCTTCGGGTAAATTTCGGTCCAATCACTAAAGCAGCGTGAATTGAAACGAGTTTGGATTCTAGCTTATCGCTAAATCAATCCGCGAATTTTTCCAGTCTCTAATAATTGCATGGTTATTTCTTACCTACACACTTTTTAGAATGTCATCTAACCTGAAAATACAGGGTATAATTGTGGTTTCTATTTTATAAGTCAAAACTAAGCTTAATTTATAAAATATTAAATTTGTTTTTTGTTCTAGTTTGTAAAAAAAAATATGATGGTTAAACGTTTAAAAATAAGCGGGGCTGGGCCCGGGGGGAGCTGAATTGTTGCCCCTTGGAAGGGCAGCCCTTCAGGATTTTTCTGACAGTGGTTAGTTTAGGTTAGGTTATGTTAGGTCAGGTCAGGTCACTTTACAAACTAACCACTTTCAGAAAAAATCCTCATGGGCTGCCCTTCCAAGGGGCAAGTTTTCAGGATTATTTAAACACCTAAAGAAACATGTTTTCAGAAATTGGATGGGCTGCCCTTACAGTCGCTGTCCAAACAAACCATTGCCAGATAAATCCTGAAGGGCTGCCCTTTCAAGGGGCCCCCTGGACCCAGGGGTCCATCCAGCCCCACCTTTGTGGGGGCCATGCCCTCGATAAGACATCTGGCCAGCACTATGTATAGGTATATAAAAGAAGCAACTGCGCCTGTGAATCGCAGGGCGTGCGATCAGCGAGGCAGGGCCGCGCTTCGGCCCCCCGTGAGAGACCCAGGCGCTTGCGTAACCGCCGCCGTCGCCCGGGGCGGATGTGCCAAGGTTATCAGCCTCGTTTATGTAACACCGCGCGCGCGATAAGCTGGTCCGCTTTGTTTCGCGACCGTCGCCACTCGCCGACAGCTCCGTCAGGGAGGCTCGCTTCACGCGCGTGGCTTCCTTATCTTCCGCAGTTTTTCAGTTTCGTTCTTTCGATGACTTAGGAAAAAAAACGGGAGATAAAGGGTTTGAAACGTCACGCACGCTGGAAAAAAAAAAACTGCTGCAATCGGTACAGACCGGAAAAATTCGCGAATTCATTTCGCGATAGGCTAAAATACAAATAGTTATACCTCAATGCTGCCTCTGCTATTGGCTCACAACTAGAGACCCGTGAAAACGCGGGTTCATTTCGCGTTATGCTAAAATTCAAATAATTATACCTAAGTTTTGCTTCTGTCATTGGTTTACTGTTAATCTGGAGGACTGAGGGCCAATTAGAGATCCTCACTCATAGAAGTGTCGAATCACAGGCCACCCAGTCGAGACGACTCACAAGTCAGCAGACAATTAACAGTTGGCATTTGCCCGAGTGTGTAGAGGATATTTGAGTCCATCCTGGAGGTCATTGAGGCCGCGAATTTTACGGGTCTCTACTTACAACTCACCTGGATGACGCTGGGCCAATGAGAAACGACCGACCAAAAGCTTTATCGAAACACAGGCTGCTACCCTGGGACGTCTCACACGACAGCAGCCAATGAGTGGGTGGCATTTTACCGAGTGTACGTAGAACTATGGAGTTCATCCTGCAGGTCATTGAACCAGCGAATTTGTCCGGTCCCTAGTGATCAGCGACGGCGCGGAGACTCGCAGGCTGTGGTTCCAGCGGCCGGCGGCGGGGGGCGCTATTTCCGTCGGAGCGCGGCGCACCCGCCCGGGGAAGGGGGGCGCGCTTCCTGATTGGCCACCGAAATAACGCATCGCATCGCGGCGCGGCGCGCGCCAGGACTGCATAACTCCATCGGCGTCGACGTCGTCGGTGCAAGGGACCGAGAGACGGAGCACCGTCGACAGCTCTCGGCGACGTCCGCCACGGTTTTTGCGCTTCTGCGAAATGCGGGCTTGTCGCCGCCGGGGTCGTTAACCCGCATAGCCTTGGCCGGACCATAGCCCTTACGGGTAGGGACCGGAAAAAATTCGCGGGTTCAATGACCTGCAGGATGAGCTCCATAGTTCAACGTACACTCGGTTAAATGCCACCCACTCATTGGCTGATGTCGTGTGAGACGTCGCAGCGTAGCAGCCTGTGATTCGATACAGCTTTGGTCGGGTAGTTTCTCATCGACCCAGCGTCATCCAGGTGAGTTGTGAGCCAATAGCAGAGGCAGCACTGAGGTACAACTATTTGTATTTTAGCCTATCGCGAAATGAATTCGCGAATTTTACCGGTCTCTACTAATATATTAGTGCACCCCGCGTGGAATAATACCCGACTCTAAAAATACGGAGACATCGCGCGTGATATCAAACGGAAACATCTCGCGTGAGGTTCGCATTACACGCATATGAAACTTTGTCCAGAGGATCGCATCGTCGCGACATCCTTGACGATGCAACAACGTGCACACGAAGTAAGCCTGCCTTTGTCTGGTCACGGGTGGCCACGCCCGGTGACGGATTGATCGGATCACGTCGTCCTCTCAAAGCCAGCGGATTTCAGTAAGCTTCTTGGAGCGGCGCCCAAGTCGATGCCCTAGAGATGGTGGCGATTGCGGCGGTGAATTAACCAACTACCTCAAAACCGTATTAGAAATTTTAACCTGGGCTGGCGACTTCTATACAGTATATATATTCAAAGACTTCGCTATTGACAAAAGGCTGCGTGACTCAACTATTACGCCATTAAAAAATTATATTCCACGCGTAAGGGTATAAGTAGGGGTAAGTATGTATTTTTCGCTTTAAAAAAATCAAATTGCCAATTAGACTGAAATATTGTATGCTCACACCACCTATTTCTTCCTTGTAATTGGCGGCCGTCTGCAAAATTAGGTATTATGTAAACTCTTAACGCGCAAAAAAAAATTGTGATAATTATAGAGGCAGCTATATGTATTTCGCAAAAAAAAAAATGTATGCTTGATAATCTTAATACACGGTCTTCACGTCCTCAAAGTTTCTTTCTTGGTCGGCCAACATCTGTGAGAATAGTTATTCCTGCCGCTGACTAGGCCAGTAATAATGCGGAATCTGTGGCATTTTTTGCAGAGACCGGGAAAATTTTGCGGGTTCATTTCGTGATGTTCTAAAATTTAAATTATTATTCTTTTGAGCTGCTTCTTACATTGGTCCACTGTTGATCTGGAGGACTGTTGGTCAGAGATCCTCAATCAAAGCAGTATCGAATAACAAGTTTCTCAGTTCAGACGCCTCACGAGTCAGCAGCCAATAAAACAGGCGACGTTTGCCCGAGTGTGTAGAGGATCGTGGAGTCTATCCTGGAGGTCATTTAACCCGCGATTTTTTTTTTCAGTCCCTAATTACTGGACGTCCATTAATTGCTTTAAAAATCGCTGCGCTGCACAAAAAAAAAATTCTCATTTTACCAACTAGGCTGAGTAGAACGAGCTGGAGTGTTTTGACGTACGTATATCTTGAACCGCGACACTTCCGCGAAACAGAGATGTCGCTGGCGATAAATGACCGGTTGTACAGATTAGCGATGTAATCTACTCTGCGCGTGCCCCCGTGTCCCCGTGTGCCCGCTAACCCGTCCGGTCTAAGGTCAGTGGTTTAGATATAGGGATATAGGTAGGGACCGCGGAAAAATTCGCGGTTTCAATGACCTGTAGGATGAACTCTATAGTTCTACGTACACTCGGTCAAATGCCACCCACTCATTTGCTGCTGTCGTGTGAGACGTCCCAGCGTCGCAGCCTGTGATTCGATAAAGCTTTGGTTGGGTGTTTCTCATTGGCCCAGTGTCATCCAGGTGAGTTATGTGAGCCAATAGCAGAGGCAGCACTGAGGTATACCTATTTGTATTTTAGCCTATCGCGAAATGAATTCGCGAATTTTTCCGGTCTCTAGATATATGGATATAGGCCTTCAACACTACTGGAATACCTTCACAGACTGCTTCCGCACTCATTGCTACAAGGCCTGAAGTCGTGTGTCCTGCAGCCTGTCAAAAATTCGACAACTCTCAAGAGCAATACCGATGGTCTATGTACCCATATGTCGCTGTTCTGTCCAGTGTTCGTAAGTCAACAAACGACGTGAGAAGAGACGGTTTAATTTCGCCTTAGACTAGAATCCAAATGAGTTTTAACATTTTGCTGCTTCACTGATCGGACCACAGAAGGACTCTTGAGCCAATGAATAGCTCTCAACGAAAGAAGTATCCAATCACACCATCCAAAAAAAAAAAAATACATATCGGTAAAGACTGGAAAAATTCGCGATTTCAAATCCCTAAAGGATAGACTCCATGATCCTCTATGCACTCGTGCAAATTACATCTGCTGATTGGTTACCGACTCGTAACACCTGTTGACTGGAATGATCGTGATTCGCTAATTCTTCTGTTAAAGATTTTTAATTGGTCCAGAGTCCTTCAGATAAACTGTGGCCCAATCACTGAAGCAAAATAATGTCAAAAGTATTTGGACTCTATCCTAACGCGAAATGAATCCACGAAATTCACAGGTCTCTACATATCGGCTGTGAAAATTCGCGGGATCAATACCATTATTTTAACTGCCTCCACGGGTTTTAACGATTTATGAAAGATACACAATAAAAACGATGAGTATGAGACGAAGGCTACATACTAATGGTCAATCCAATACTCATAACAAAGGTTTCATGCATTGTTTAGTAAACAAAAATCATTTATAAAAAAAGGGGGAGGGGGTTTGTCCGTAAATGTAGGTTTACGGACGATAATTTTACGTGATAACGTCATAACCATAAGAAAACATTGATGAAAAATTGCATACTTTTTAATTTTCAAAAATTATTTACAGTTTTTTTTTTTTTCAAATTTAATTTAGATAATTTGTTTAAACATAATCACGAACAATTAGTTAAAAAAAACGCCTTAACCTTTATTGATATTATATGAAGATTTTCTCGCACGGTTTTTGGCCGGTTCTTGCACGCTCGGCTCAGGCGGAACGTGACAATTTTCGTGCGTACAGCCGATGTTCGTCGATTTATAAGACGTTATCACGTCAAAAATACATTGGTAAAGGATCCGCAGTGGAGCGGGGAATGTCGGAGATGACCGTGGCCAGAGGTTGGCTGTCCGCTTCTGTCCGCGAGGTGGTTCTGCAGCCGCTAGAGAGACCCTGGACCGGCGGCTGAGAGACCTGCTCTCTCCAAGGCCGGGCTTGGCTGCCCATTGTAACCGCCGTGCAGTGTAATCCCTCTTGCCCCTCCTCCCTCCACCCGTCTGCTGCCCCCGCCCACGACGACAATCGCTGTCGCCGTGACAGCGGCATTTCCTGCCCGCGGCGCGCGCAAAGATTTACCTGCGCAGGTCACATCGTTGTAGACAAGACGTAGCGTGCAGACAGGAAAACTGCGCGCAGTTTTTTGTGAACTGCGCGGAGACGGAACACGGAGAAGGAAAATTGTGGCCAAGAGCATTTTTTTATGTCCGCGCAGTTTAGTGTCGACCTGCACAGACTTGTCGTGGCGTGTGGACACTTCCTCCGTCTTCTCCGTACACGGGGCTCAGTTCTCCCTCGGTATTTGTGCCGGAAACAGTGTAATATGTTCCAACGATGACCGATTTGCGACAGTGTTCACGTGAATTTCTAACAGAGTTCATTGGTCTGTACAAGTCCTTTCCGTGTTTGTGGCGGGTCAAATAAAAAGAATATAGCGATAGGGACAAAAAAAAAGTCAAGCGTATGAAGCACTTGTGCAAAAATACAAAGAGGCTGACATCGCGGTTAACAGAGATTAAAAAAAAAAAAACATTAATTTTTTGAGGTCGGTATACCGGAAATAATTGGCCAAAGTAAGGAATCCTCGCAACTGATAGGATAAAACTTGGCTGCAAACTGTGTTGTGTGTTGTGTGGACACGGCTAAACTGCAACCTTTTGTTTGCACAGTTTTGCCTGCGCAGTCAAAACTGTGTACAAAACGTTGCGTGTGGTCCGGCCATTTTAGGTCCGAGAGTTTGTTTACTCTCCATTTTAGCCTCGACCCTCCTCTACACACACACAACAATTTTTTGACGTGATAATGTCTTATAAATCGATGAACGCCAGCGGCACGCACGAAAAAGCATGACTCATTGTCACGTTCCGACTGAGCCGAGCGTGCAAGAACCGGCCAACCACCGTGCGAGAAAATCTTCAATAATATCAAACAGGTTAAGGCGGGCTTTTTAAAAGCAGCAATTTAAAAAAATTTGATATGACGTTATCAAGTAAAATTATCGTCCGTAAACCGACTTTACAGACAACACCCCCTTTTTTTTCTCTTTGTAAATGTAACAGAAATATTCACGTAAATTTGCAGATGTTCATGAATGTGTACGTTTACACGAAAACAACTGCATAACCACAAAATAACGTTCGCAGTAATACTGGGTTCGGATTCTTAACCGGGCATTTACCTCCAATAGTTTAAAATTATTTGTAAACCGTTCCCTGAATAGCATTCCACTTATAAACTGTAAAACCAAATACTGTCAAACTGGTGAATTATCAATTTTTTTTTCCATAGTTCGAAAAAATTATGCTTGAATGAAACATCAAATAAAATATAAAATTATTCACCGATTTTCGTTAGAAATATTCAGTATGCAAAAATGGCCATAGCCATTGTTGTACAAAGTTACAATATCTTTCTTGTAGTATTACAAATTCTATCTTGGCAACTGATTTCCAAATGAATCTTTCGTAAAAGTACAGACATTTTTGACGTGACGTCTAATAAATCGGTGAACGTCGGCTGCACGCACGAAAAAGTGTCCCGTTGCGCACATTGTCCCATACGCACATTGTCCCGTTACGCACATTGTCCCGTTACGCTCATTGTACGCTTGCGCCGCATCTATCTCTCTTCCACTCGATTGGAACAACCATCGATTTGACTTTTTTGAGGCACATTAAACTTGAAACACTCCCATTCGTTTCCTACTTTTCCTATCATCGTCCTATCCTTAACAGAATAACACAGATTGGAAGAAGTTAAATAGCAAAACATGTATAAAAGTTATAGTTAAAATAATTTCTTCGTTAAAATAATAAACATATTTGAATTAATAAGTGCAAATAAAAGTAAATTTACCAATTAAATTTGTAGATTTCATTTCACTCCTTCTTTGTATCCATACCAAATAGTGATAATTCAATAAAAATGATTCAATTTTATTCATAAAAGTATGCAATCATTTCATCAATGTTTTGTTATGACGTTGTGACGTTAAACTATCGTCCGTAAACCGACTTTACAGACAAACAATTTTTTATGATTTACTGCTTACAAATTTGTTTGTATCAATATGGATTTCGTAGAGTTTGCATGCCTTCGTGTACTCCTTGTACGGAACGCACGAGCTAATAGAAAGAAGGAAGCAAATGAAGACAACAATGGATGCATTCGCTAGTAAGTCAGCGACTTCTTAATATCGTTTGATAAATAATATTTTTCTGCCTTTATCTTTCTTCCCTTCAACACCCAGGTCATTCCAGTTTCTTATAACACTCTTGAGCATACATCTATCTGCCCACAACTTCGTTTTCCAATTTCAATCAAATTTTTTCAAGGCACAATTATAGAGTTCAGGTAGTTTTTCTACCTCTGAAATTAACAGTTCCGAGTTTATATTCATTGTTGAATGCGGAGTCGCTGCCACACGTGCTTCGTTGTAATTGGAGAGCACTGAGCTACTGTTTGGACGCGGTGACTCGCGACAGAAACGGAACCAGTTAGCGTCTTGTTTAGTGGCGGCGATAAAAAAAAAGTCGCTCGTGTGCATGGATCAATTACAAAGCACTGGTTCCATCAAGAGCGGCTTTCAAGTCGCTGCGACAGAGCGACAGAAAGTCTGCCCGCCTGCAAGGGCCCCAAGTGAAGTAGTGAAGCAACAGTCTGTGACAGTTGGCAACAGCGCAGGGCCCCTAGGCGGACATGACGTGCTTCCCGCTGATAATCTCCATATCTCCACATCTCCATAGCACCCTCTTCGCTCGCTGGAGACTAGACTAGACTCTGCACGAACATAAAAATTGGTTGTCTGTAAAGTCGGTTTACGGACGATAGTTTTAACGTGACGTCATAACAAAACATTGATGATATGATTGCATACTTTTATGAACAAAATTAAATATTTTTTTATTGAATTATCACTATTTTGTATGGATACAAAGAAGGAGTGAAATGAAATCTACAATTTAATTGATAAATTACTTTTATTTGCACTCATTAATTCAAATATGTTAAGGATAGGACGATGATAGGAAAAATAGGAAACGAATGGGAGTGTTTCAAGTTTAATGTGCCTCGAAAAAGTCAAATCGATGGTTTTTCCAATCTAGTGGAAGAGAGATAGATGCGGCGCAAGCGTACAATGAGCGTAACGGGACACATCGTAACGGGACAATGTGCGTTACGGGACACTTTTTCGTGCGTGCAGCCGGGGTTCATCGATTTATTAGACGTCACGTCAAAAAATAAAAAATAAAAACGGGGTGTGATCAAAAAATACGGTAAATGAATTTTTATAGCAGCAACTGCTGACGCTCCATCTATTTGAAGTAATGAGCCCGAAAACGAGATCCGTTGGGACAGTCTGTGCCATGTTAGAACAAGGTTGTGACTTGTCAGTCAGCTTCCAGAACCGGAAGAACCAGGCCGTGTTTTTACTGTGTCTGTCGTGCATCATGGATATACCCGACGACTTCCCCCCCCCCCCCCCTCCAACGAGATTTCGCGGATTCGTCTGGTCACAGGGTTGAATTCAAAGTCATGAGTGCGCTCAACCCATTTTTTTTTTTTTGCTCTCCCATTGGTTGGCTCGCGGTCGTAGAGGGAAGGGCGTGTCCATCGAAACAAGGCCAGCGCTAATAGCAGATATCGTGCATTTGGAAACAGCTTGCACGCTGTAATCTAAGGATGAGACCCGCGCTATGATTCGATCACCTACGTTATTTTTTTCACGTGTTTCACGTTGGATTACAGTCTTTCCGGAGGGGGAGGGGGGTCGAATATCTCGTCATCCAATGTCAAAGAGTCGATCTGAGAGTAGACAAAGCTGCATCCTGCAGACAGTCACAAAAAAGTTTTTTTTTACAGATCCGATTTCATGTGAGGTATTACCAAATGGTTTCACAACTTGCAGTAGCGACTCATAAACGGGTCGTTACCACAACGCCAAATGTCAAAATTGACCACAACGCCGACAGCTAGAAAACTGCTGTGTACCACAACGCCGAAATAACAGCTGAATGAAATTGTGTGTGTTTAAAAATGTACCTTAACGCCGTAATACCACAATCAAACCTAACCTTACCTAACCTAACCTAGCGTAATGTAACCTATACTAACTTAACCTAGCCTATCCTAGCCTAATCTAGTCTAACCTAACCTAGTCTAATCTAACCTAACCTAGTCAAACCTAACCTAACCTAGTCTAACCTAACCTTTGTGGCAGTCCTGCAATGACATTTTTCGGCGTTAGTGTGTTTCGGCGTTGTGGTACACAGCAGTTTACTAGCTGTCGGAGTTGTGGTATTTCGGCGTTGTGGTGCGTCCCCCTCATAAACTACCTTGACTCGAGAAACGACCTCCTGACGGAGCTCACGTACACACGCGGAGGCGCTGAGGCCGTGGCGTAAGCACGGACCGCAGTCGTGTACGAAGAGAGTGAGGCGGGGGCGAGGGGAAACAGAAGTAGAGGGGGAAAGGGCGCGCCCCGCCATTGTGCCAGACGGTCCATTGTTCCCGCTCCCCGCTCCAACACCCCCCTCCCCGCCACAGGACCGAAGAGAGACCACCAGTGCGTTGTTGCGTGGTAGCCGTCAGCGGTGTCGCCATTGGCAGCCCTGGCTGGGCGCGGCCCGCCGCCTTTGTGCGCCGTCAGCGCCACACCTGGAGTCCAGGTGTTCCTCTTACCAACTGCTCTCGCACCGACAAAGAAAAAAAGTTTATTTTCTAAGTGGCGCGACATGTTTCCCAACTGTCAGTTAGGGCCGACAGTCTTTCGTCCGAAAAAACCAACCTCTGGGTCTAGTGTCTTGTTATTTATTTAATGTTCGCAGGCTTTCACGGCCATTGTCTGAAAGGTTGTTGCCGTGTCCTTGGCAAATAATTCACCAAAGTTTCGGTCGACGTTGCAGTCGCCATCATCAGGGAGCATTTACCTACAGTAGGTAACGGCTACAACCCAGAAGCCAAGCTACTCATGTTATTTATTTATTTACTGCCTTATTTTCAGTGGCGAAGTTAAGGCGTACCGCCTTGTCTTACACTTAACCACATACATCTTTACTAACTAGGCACATGCAAAATAAACCTGACAAATGTTATGGCTTATTTTAATGTTATTTAAAAAAAAAAAAAAAAACATTATTACACACAAATGAAGGTCCCAACGTAAAAATTGTCTTTATATGTTTGTCTTGTTTATTTTAATAAAAATTATTCAAAAACACAGCCGCACATATATTTGCGGCCGCCATCCTGGATTCTACAAATGTTGCATGCCTCGTCACACCCGCCATATCGGACGTGCATAGCGTCATCGTTGCACCCTTAGTCAAACGATATTTTTTTCTGTGTACTACCAGGGCCTACTCCTGCATGTAAACCAAAACACATTTTCTAGCCAATGCCATTTATTTACATGTCCTGGAACTAGAATTTCCAGTTTTTAATTGCTTGATGATAAATATCCGGGTACATCCAATTACCGCTCTGATAATTACACTCAGTAATTGGTGTCGGACGCGACTAAAAACCTCAACTGAAGACTTGCAAAATGCTAGTGAGAATCTCAACGTCGCCTTTGTGTGCTGACATTGTTATCTTAAGTGTTCTCAGAGAAAAAATACAAAATTAGGGTTTTGATGAAGTTAAATCACTAGATAAAGAGGTGCAGACTTGATACCACACTAAAAGTAACTAGGGATATGTTATTAGGGCTTAATGTTGTACTTTGACATCAAGTGATGGGTAATCCTAGGCATTATGTTTTTTTTATCATAAAAATGGGGTTATAACGATTTATAATGGTGTCCCACGATAGAATCTGTTTCGGAAGATTTTCAGTTAGCTCATATTGCCGTTAGTAGTTTTAGTTAGGGGTTGGAAAAAAATTCGTATGGTTAATAGACCCCTACAGGTTAGACTTCCTATAGTCCTAAACATAAACAGGCACGTTTCACGTGTTTTACAGCTTATTTTGTACACCTTTCATTTAAGGGATTCTCATTGGCTTAAGAGTCCTCGAGATAAGCTGTCGGCCAATAGCACAAAGGTAAAAGAGTTGGTATTTTAGACTGTGGCGAATATAATCCGCGAATTCTGCCGTTCTCTAGTTTTAGTAACCCACTGGCGGTTTTCAATGTTAGTTTTCTATGGGTGAAGATTTTATCTATTAATTTGTTTCAAGTCTTTGTAAGTGGCAAAGTGAAGGCCATCGCATTTTTAAATTCAATAATAACAATTTAAGCTGTCAAAGATAGTGCTGATGAAAAAATAGGTTATATGTTAGAAAACAAAATTGTGAGCTGGTTAAATGTTCGAAAACCAAAACTCCAACCAAAAACCAATTTACGTATTACTCTAAATTAAAATGAAGGCTTGAGTATGCTGCGATTAAAAAATAAAAAAAGAGTAAAACATAACACGTTGCCAACACAAAAAAAAAAAAAGGAAACGGCAGTATATATTATCATTAGTCACGGTGGTTTTAATTTTAATCGATATCTGTGGTGTGTGCGTCGGTGACTCGGTCGCCAGCTGGTGTTTTGTTACGGCCAAAGCGCCACAAACTTTGGCAGAGGTTTTTTCTGCCGTGTCTCGTTCTGACAAAACACCGAAAACATCGGCCGCAGCAACCGGCGGGGGGCCGACGTCCGACGGCCGGGTAGTACAGTGGAATGCGCACGGGCGCTACTCTTATTTATCGAGGTGATTCATGACTGTCTGGTTTCTTCGCCCCCCCACCACTAGTCCTCCCCCCCCCTCCTAACGTCCTCGACAACGCAGTTCCTTTTCCCAGGTCACGGCGACAGTCTCTTGTTTCCGCCGTCAGACCAAAACCACGGCCTGCACTCTATCCTGAAATGAGCGCTCTGTACTAGGGACCGGAAAAATTCGCGTGTTCAATGACCTGCAGGATGAACTCCATAGTTCTACGTACACTCGGTCAAATGTCACCCACGCATTGGCTGCTGTATTGTGAGACGTCCCAACGTAGCAGCCTGTGGTTAGATAAAGCTTTGGTTGGGTGTTTCTCATTGGCCCAGAGTCATCCAGGTGAGTTGTGAGCCAATAGCAGAGGCAGCACTGGGGTATAACTATTTGTATTTTAGCCTATCGCGAAATGAATTCGCGAATTTTTCCGGTCTCTACTGTGTACCCAATCTCTAGCCGTCATAGCTATAAACCTTCAAATTCGCGTTTATTTCTGATGGCATGTTAATATACTTCACAAACCTGTGCATAGTCAAATAGTTGTCACCAGAGATGAGGAAAATATACAGACGAAGCATAAGGTCCAATTCTAGGAAGGGAGTAGGGGTTGAACCCAAAAGGGAATGGGGATTTCAGTGTACTACACGTACCAATATGGAGGCCGTTTGTTTACATATGAATCAGCTATACTTTGTATTTGAAGTTAAATTGAAGAGGAAAAAAAAGTCAACTCATATCAATACGTTTGTATTATAAAAATTCGTTATGGACTTTTAACATATATAAACATACTAACCAGTAACATTTTGATTTAACTTTCTTCCCAAAACCTTAACTACAATCGTTAATAACAGCAGGCTGGATCAGCTGATCCAAATACAAAAAAAAAAAGTCCTCCATAATGGTATGTGAAAATTTTCGGAAATGTGTGATTTTAATTGCGGGAAAGCCGCTACGGGTCGTTACCACAACGCCGAAATACCATTACGCCGAATGTCAAAATTGACCACAACGCCGACAGCTAGAAAACTGCTGTGTACCACAACGCCGAAATAACAACTGAATGATATTTGTGCGTGTTTCTTAAATGCACCTTAACGCCGAAATACCACAATCAAACCTAACCTTACCAAACCTAGCGTAATATAACCTAACCTTACTTAACCTAGCCTATCCTAGCCTAACCTAACCTACTCTAACCTAACCTAACCTAACCTTTGTGGCAGTCCTGCAATGACATTTTTCGGCGTTAGTGTATTTCGGCGTTGTGGTAATTCGGCGTTGTGGTAATTCGGCGTAGTGGTACACAGCAGTTTTTCTATATGTCGGCGTTGTGGTCAATTTGGCATTTCGGCGTTGTGGTGCGTCCCCGCCGCGACTGTAGAAATCTCCCCGACAGCTGACGGACGCGCCGTGCGAAGACCGCCGGGTGCGGTGGCAGCAGGGTTGTGTCAAGGAAGGGGAGTGCAGAGCAGGGTCTCCACAAGGAAAAAATATTTCGTACCAACTTAGGCGAGAAAAAAGTACTAGATTAGAAAAAAAAAGTACTAAATTATAATTTGTTATGGTTTTTAACAATTTAGGAAGTTATTGCGACATTGCAATGCTCAAACTTAAATTTCACACCACACACACATACATTCCATAGTTTTTTTTTAAATAATTACGCTTAATAATAAAACATATTAGAGTTACAATAATATTATTATATTAAAGAAAAATGTACTAGATGTGTACTAAAGCACTAATAAAGTTATAAAAGTACTAGATCTAGTACGAAAGTACTAACTGTGGAGACCCTGGTGCAGAGTGTTGAACCGGCCGTCTGCCCGCCGCGCGCGGTTACGCAACAGTCGGGAGACCGGGCGGTCACGTGGCCACAGACCGGCCACATGGCAGCGGCCCGAGGGTGTGACGTCACTCGCGCGCGGCGGAGCGCATCACGTGGCGCGCGACTACCCCCGCCTTTGTCCCGTCGAGCCGACGTCATTTCCGCCAAGCGTTGCCCGGCAACCCCGCACCGACAACAGTGCTCCCGCCTTCTTTTATCTTTCAGACGAGTTTTGCAGTGGGCAAAATAAAAAATAAAAACTTGGTTGTCTGTAAAGTCGGTTTACGGACGATAGTTTAACGTGACAACGTCATAACAAAACATCGATGAAATGATTGCATACTTTTATGAATAAAATTGAATCAATTTTATCGAGTTATCACTATTTTGAGTGGATACAAAGGAGTGGAATGAAATGTACAATTTTATTGATAAATTTACTTTTATTTGCACTCATTAATTCAAATATGTTTATTACTTTAACGAACAGATTATTTTAACTATAACTTTTATACATGTTTGCTATTTAACTTCTTCCAATCTGTGTTATTCTGTTAAGGATAGGACGATGATAGGAAAAGTAGGAAACGAATGGGAGTGTTTCAAGTTTAATGTGCCTCGAAAAAGTCAAATCGATGGTTGTTCCAATCGAGTGGAAGAGATAGATACGGCGCAAGCGTACAATGAGCGTAACGGGACAAAGTGGACGGGACAACGAGCGTAACGGGACCATGAGCGTAACGGGACCATTAGTCATTCTTTTTCGTGCGTGCAGCCGGCGTTCATCGATTTATTAGACGTCACGTCAAAAGTTTCACGTTGGACGTGGTTAAACTTGTACACTTTTTGAGTTGCTTCAACTTTTACAAAATGAAATACATGTTAAATCTATACAGCGCGTACTTTATTCATAATTAACTGACAAAATGGATAAGGGAGAACCAAACGGAATAAATAACTGAACATTTTTAGGTTAAAAGGCAACTAATGCTACTTCGTGATACGATTCAAATCTCTTTCAGAAAATTTTATTTAACTTTACTGAGCCTGTTAAAAACTCCAAATTTTGAGAATTTTAATAATGGCCTGGAACTGGACATACCCCCCTTAAAATAAGAGCTTAGACATAAGGCACATCTGGTTTATGATGGTAATCATAAAAAAAACTTCAGATGTTTTTCTATGACAAAGAGGTGAACCAGCAATGGCGTATGCCCAACATATTATGATAAATTTAAGTATTAACAGTATTTTTACATTCTTTGAATGACTTGCAATGAGGAAGAGTGATTTAATTACGGTTTTTTTTATATTCGCCATTACTTGTTTACACCGTGGGTCGTAGAGAAACTTTCAGAATGGAAAAAGAGATAATTTACACAAACACACATAAATCAAGCTTTAATTTTTAAATTTAACTTTTGATTTTCGTTAATTACGTATTATTTATTTGCGAGATACGATGGTTATATTTAATCGTATATGAATGCAAAAATTCCAACCTCTCAGGGAAACATGTAAATTATTCCATAAACATAACCTACCGACCCACCCTCCCAAAAAAAATATATTCATTTCATATCTGATGCGCTATTTAATTAATATTTATGTTTATCGCATTCCGCAGATTTCTAAGAAGATTGCTTATTGGAATAACCCTGAATAATTCCCGGATCCACTTCGCAGAAGACTTCACGTTCCTCCTGCTATTGGTTCTCAGTTTTCTTCTGGAAGACATTCAGCCAATGAGAAACTCTCAATCAAAGAAGTGCCGAATCACTTGCGTCCCAGGAGACACATCACGCAAGTCAGCAGCCAATTAACAGGCGACATTTTCCCGAGCGTGAAAAGAACTGTAGACTATCATAGATAAGGTTATCGGATGAGTAACACACACAAAAATAAAAGGTCATGTACAAATAAAGGACAGCAAAAATAATGATACAAATTGCATACAATTATTTGAAACTGTTGTGTTAAATTCATTTAGTTGGAATATTAATAAGCAAGGTATTTCACTAAAAAAAAAAAAAGAGCAGGAATTTTCTTTCTTTCACTTCCATCGGAAGAAGACGTCTAGCAACCGTAACCCTAGAAGTCTTTGAATCCGCAAATTTGTCCAGTCCCTACTCAAATGAAATGTCTTTAGTCCGACATTATTTGGTTCCGTACGTTCCGTAATCCGGCACCAGTCATGTGCTCGCCTTTTTTACCTTGGCCGCCAGGGGGCATTACTGCGCTGCCGGCGTTTATAGTTCTCTCAGGAATTTATATATAGTTCCTGTCTGTTTTCACTTCACACCAGTGTTTCCAATTTTATAGCTGGTTACATTTCACATTTACCGTTGGAACTATATTGACGTTCGATAACATTGTACGGCTTGTAATGGATCAAGGGACCCGTCCAGTCAGAGGTGTATCAGTATCAGCGAGGCGGGGTGATAAGCGCGACGCTCGCTGGTGCTTCTAGCGCGGTGTCGCCTCCGGACTGGCGCGCAGGTTTCTCCCAGTGCGTAGACAACTGTGAAATTTGAGCGGTGACCATCATTACATGGCGGAGAAATGAAGATAAAAACGTGTAATGCAACTCCCTTACTTTAACTCTTCTAAAAATCCGGATTCAAAACTACTTATCGGCCCTCAGCGAATTCGTAAATGCTCCCTCCCCCCTCCCAAAAACCGACCCCCCTCGGATATCTTGAGTAGTTTTCCAATCGCGTCGCTTTTTCCTGAAGCTCTGCGCGCCGTGTGTGTGCCCGGGTAGGCGAGGGTCTTTAAGACATGTCACTTCACGTACGATTCGCTCAAACAATGAACTTATATATATATATATATATATATATATATATATACACACACACACACACACACACACATACAAAAGCGCGCAAAGAAATGTTCTGTTTGGTCTAGCTCGCAAGAGAAGGGGTGGGGGACAGCCAGTGCACACTAGAAATGGGGGGGGGGGGGGGGCGACTGGCTTCAGGGACACGCAGGATCCGCGTTACGTAACCACGGCGGGCCTTCATCCGCCTCCAATCGCCCTCACCGCAGCATTAGGACGTCAAACAAAAAAAAAACTCTTTCAACAGACTAATTTGTATCGTGTATAGCCTTCTTTGCCTCATTTATCATCCCCCCCTCTTTTTTTTCTTTTGTCATTAGGGTCTAGTGGTCGCATCCCTCCCCCCCCCCCCTTTTTACCAGCCACCAACTCAGCCAAGAAAAAACACGTAACTAAAAGAATACAATTGAGTGATAGCTAGGGACCGGGAAAATTCGCGGGTTCAATGACATGTAGGATGAACTCCATAGTTCTACGTACACTCGGTCAAATGTGACCCACTCATTGGTTGCTGTCTTGTGAGACGTCCCAACGTAGCAGCCTGTGATTCGATAAAGCTTTGGTTGGGTGTTTCTCATTGGCCCAGAGTCATCCAGGTGAATTGTGAGCCATTAGCAGAGGCAGCACTGAGGTATAACTGTTTGTAATTTAACCTATCGCGAAATGAACTCGCGAATTTTTCCGGTCTCTAGTGATAGCTAATAATGTACTTAAGGCCACGCTTGACCTTTGAAATCTGTTCATTTTTTTTTGTAAACAATGTAGAGGAAAAGATAGTAATACCGACCCCGCTGATTACATACGGATCATTCCAATTACTAAGCAGTGTTGTGATGCACTCTATCGCTCATCGCTTGAACTAAATATCTCTTCATGAAGCGCTCAACAGCAGGTAGTAGCTGTCTCAGCAGTTATTTTGAACAGAGAGGCGAGGAAAGTTTCGATCTGTCGGAAAAGTTTTGCAAGGTATTCAATGAAATGTGAATATAATTAAAGTGTAGTATGTATAACAAGAAATGTCTTCAAGTGCAATATTGAGGTTGTAACTGCACATTATCAGAGTTCTATATTTTCGGTTTGTGTAAATACTATTATTGAATTGCAAATTCAACATGGCACTGTCTGTATTATGGACCCACTGTCATGTAAGTAATATGGACACGGGGCCCATATTACATGCATTTTAGCGGGTCTGTTCCTTAAAAAAACGTTTTTAAGAACTAAATTTTTCGTATTGTATATTAATGTTTGTGATCCCTACTAGTGTTTTGTACTATAAACAAATTGGAAATGTTTCAAGAGATAGGATGGATACAATAATCATGACATAACGAAAATAACTCCATGACTTATTCAACAGTAAATATTATTTTACATTTTCTTAGTGCTACTGATTGATTTAAATTATGTGGACGTTAAGTCAGAAATTAGTTAAATAGATGTTTTATTCTTTCAAAAATTCTAAACCCATTTAACTGGGAGGTACTTCCGCCACTGACAAGAGAGACAGAAACCGAAAAATTTCGCGGATTCATTTCGCGATAGGCAGAATTTCAATAAGTTCTTCTTAATGCTGCTTCTGCTAATGGCACACAAATCATCTGGAAGACTCTGGGCCGATGAGAAAGCCTTATCTAAAACTGTATCTAATCACAGGCTAATACGGTGGGTCGTCTTACAGCAGAGCGGACAATGGGTGTGTGAGATTTACCCGAGTATATGAAGAACCCGCAAATTTTGCAAGTCCTTAAGGCCGGTCCACACGCAACGTTTCTTTAGTTTTTAAAACTATATTTATGATTTGTCCCTATCGCTATATTATTTTGATTTGACCCACCACAAACACGGAAAGGACTTGTACAGACCAATGAACTCTGTTAGAAATTCACGTGAACACTGTCGCAAATCGGTCATCGTTGAAAAAATTACACTGTTCCGGCACAAATACCGAGGGAGAACTGAGCCCCATGTACGGAGAAGACGGAGGAAGTGTGCACACGCTACGACAAGTCTGTGCAGGTCGACTAAACTGCGCGGACATAACAAAATTCTCTTGGCCACAGTTTTCCTTCTCCGTGTTCCGTCTCCGCGCAGTTCACAAAACTGCGCAGTTTTCCTGTCTACACGCTACGTCTTGTCTACAACGATGTGACCTGCGCAGGTAAATCGTTGCTGAAAACGTTGCGTGTGGGCCTTTAGTGACCGATAGGATCTGGTTCAGTGACCTCTACAGATGTACTCCGATGTGTTCTTAGTTACTCGCGTAAAATGTCACCTGTTCTTCCACGAGTAACTCATGATTCGATAATTTTTTGTTGTTGAGATTTTCCTATCGGCTCAGAATTGGTCGAGAGTTCTTCATTGGCTTAGAATACTAGATATAACATATGGCCCAAATAGCAGAAACAACTTGTGTTTGAATTGTAGTCCATCGCGAACTGAGAGCCTGGAATCATGGAGTTGGGAATTGTCAGCAGACGGCAAAGTGTGACGCAGTCCAAGTCACACTTTACCTCGCCATCGCAATATCATCTCGCTCAAAACACTCCTTGATAACGTCATGTGATGGTTAGTAAGTAAGAATTATAATTTCAGTCGTTAAACAGTAACTTTCATATAAAAAAACTGTCATTTAAAACCAGGGTTGGAAAAAAAACCAAACAACCCAGTTTTTTTTTGCTTGAACCGGATCTTTTTTTTTTTGGTTTAAACTAGCCTTTTTTTAATTATATTAGTTATTTTTGGTTCTCAGCATGTTCAAATGAAATTCATTTAACATCCCGCTTTCTGCCACTCATGTTGAACCAGAGAAGTGATAACATCAAAAGAACTGAAGTTCGTCAAGTCTGCACATCTGACAGGGACTTAACCGCAGAAAGAGTTATTTCCCCACAGGAGGAGGAGTCTCCATAGAATGGGTGTTTCCCACGGAATGGGGAATTACAGTACATTCAGGGATTTTCCACAAAATAGGATATTCTGTTAATAATAAATTCATTTATTCTCTTTTTTTACACTTTCGACTACAATTTACTAATTAATTTACTTTTAGAGTAGTATATAGCTGAGTATAATTTACAACTTAATCAGATAATTTAAATTATAAGGTCTTGAAGAGTATATAATTATTTGTTCCCGGAAAACACAAGAAACATTAATGAGCAAACTACTTTTTTTTTAGAGTAGAATTAGACCTTTCATTAAAATTGATTACGAAATTATACTAATAAATATATTTAAAAAAACATTCTGTTTAAAAAAAAAACAATTACTCTAAACAGTGGTTTAAACAATTGTGGTTTCAATCAGCCAACCCTTGTTTAAAACTATTACCGCGATGCAAACACCCCGCACTTCAGCCAGTGTTTTGGGCGTCTAACCAAGGCAGATGAAACACGGCTACACCCAGTTAACCATGTAACCCTGCACGCGTGTGCTGGAAGTCGCGACAGAACTGAGCGCCGCGAGGAAAGCCCTCTCAGGGAAGGGGGGGGGGAGAAGCGCCACGTCGTTATCGGGGGGAGTCACGTCGGCGAAGGACGCTCGGGCGCCGGTTAGAAAGCGTCCTCCTTCGGCGACGTCGCGAGACTCGAGCGCCGGGGTCAGTAGCCCGCTGGGTCACGGGCGGCGGAAGCGGGGACGCACCACAACGCCGAAATACCACAACGCCGAACGTACAATAACGCCGAATGTCAAATTGACTACAACGCCGACAGCTAGAAAACTGCTGTGTACCACAACGCCGACAGCTAGAAAACTGCTGTGTACCACAACGCCGAAATACATTAACGCCGAAAAATGTCATTGCAGGACTGCCACAAAGGTTAGGTTATGTAAGGTAAGGTAAGGTAAGGTTAGGTTAGGTTAGGCTAGGTTAGGCTAGCCTAGGTTAGGTTAGGTTAGGTTGTGGTATTTCGGCGTTAAGATACATTTAAGAAACACACACACAAAAAATTCATTCAGTCGTTTTTTATTTTGCTCCTGTGGCCGCCTTCCCCCCTCTCCCCGCAGCAACATTTTTTGGCGTAACTGTATTTCGGCGTTGTGGTACACACATCAGTTTTCTAGCTGTCGGCGTTGCGGTCAATTTGGCATTCGGCGTTAGGGTATTCGGCGTTATTGTACGTTCGGCGTTGTGGTATTTCGGCGTTGTGGTATTTCGGCGTTGTGGTATTTCGGCGTTGTGGTAACGACCCGGCGGAAGCCACGCCCAGGCCCTCCCGTCCAACCAATGGCGGGCGTGGACGGGGAGTCCACACTTCCGGACGACGAACACCAGGCCAAAGTTCGTCGACAGCTGGCAAAACCGAGTTCAACTAGGTCACTTGGAACTACAGCACACCGACAAGCCTCTAATGCACACCAGCACGACACTACATCGCGCCAGTTAGCCGATCTAGCTGGTGGGGAGCTTCACTCCCCTGGCCGAATTAGGTACACGTAACTCTATACATTACACAACCTACCAGCGCACACACAGGCCCGTGTGCCAAACCTATCCCACAAGACACGCGCCCCCGCCGTCGATTCAAATGATTATTCACCGGTGTGGGGTGCACCTGAATTACTATGCACTTGGCGAGTTATAGAAACTTGGGTTTCTGGCCTCGCCCACGCTTTCTGACCCAGAAGGCAATATGATGAATCGGCGGCTGGTAAAATTCCTCGGATGGCCACGTGCCTTTGTTTGCAGGTGTTACTCCAACACACTTCAAGCGGGCCGTGTCCTAGTTTAGTTTGCTTCCAATGTTCCGTGATTTTGCACATGATTTTAAATAAAACATAACGTAGACATATATTTTTTTTTATTTTTTAATAAAAAAAATTTTTCTACTAAACAAGTCCTTAAACCTTTGAGATGAGTTTTGGGTTAAAAATTCGTATGTAGCCTTCCTCTCAAACTCATAGTTTTTATAGTGTGCATCATTCATAAATCGTTAAAAATTAAGTTTTCCAAAGCCATAGTTTCTTATAAACTAGTTATTGGCCTAAATATGCATCATCATCACCTGTCAAAATTTTTGGAGATTATATCTAACACAGAGCGACACGGCCATATACGGTTCGATCCTAGAAAATGAACACAACGTAGGTACAAATAAAACACGATAGCGAATATCCGACATTCCGTATTTTCTGACGTCCCGACTAATACCAGCATGCTCTAAATACTAATCAAAAGATATACATTTTCAAGTACCTACTTTTTTTTAAAAAATGTTATGAGGTGCGAAATGTGGAACTTCTAACATAGGTACATAGTTGTGACGTTTAATACTCTTTATCTTAAAACCTCCTCATATCCGACATTTTCTTTTATACGACTTTCGGTCGGCCTTTTATGTCTACTAACTCTTTATTTCAAGCAGACCCACGGGGTTTTTAATTTTTTTTATAGCAAAGCCATGGACTATAAAGATTAATCTAATGCAGTTATAATATTTTTGTGTAAGCCTACTAGCAACGAACTTTGAAGAACTTTCTGCAACTCGGACATTCAAAGTGGCACGAGATTTATAACCTCAACCACATGCCAACCGCGCGCGCCGTTTCATGTTCACGAGATCCTGTGTCAGATTAAGGACGTTCGAAGTTGGGTGCATGAATTCTACGGCAAAAAAGGCGTAACTCCATAGCATGCGGAACTCCATAGCATACAACTAGTGTCGCTTGGATAATCACAGGGATTCTGCATTGCGCATGCGCCCTCGTGAACGTTTGAAGTGTACGTCTGTGATTGTTTGTCTATATTGGTGTTCAACTTGAATACTTTCATGAGTGCATTTTCGATAGAATATGACAAACGGTGAGTTACGGGAATGTTTAAGTTAAATAATTCAGCCCCAGCAGGTGTATTTTTCATGTGTACAATAATAAATATATAACAGAACTATTAAAAGGTTACATTTTACATATTTAGATCTCATGTTAGCAATTTTAATGTTTCTTCTATTTGTCTATTAGTTAATTTACAGAGAAGCACCATGTTATGCATCCAGATGAAAAATGACCTACTGTGCACCTTACTCTGACTATCAGCCTTTAAATTTAACCTTTAATTTTTTTTTTTTACAAAATTAACATGATATACGTATCTTATACTTGTTTCGCTGTTTTCTTATGGCAGAACCTCGTTAGTAGCAAAAGTCGCCACCAGATGTCAGCCACTCTGCCTAGAGTTGTGAACAGGGAACATTCGTTGCGCAGTTGCCACGTGTGTGTGTGTATATATATATATATATATATATATATATATATATATATTCGTGTGTACTTTATTTCTAAGACTATACCACAACGAAGTTCTATCATCGTGTAAGCGGGCGCCACTTAAGACATCTTGTTGACTATAAACAGAACCGCATGAAAAAAAAGTAGAAGACAAACTTGGCGACAACAGGATTAGAGTCCATAACTACCCGGTGAGTTATATCACGTTCGCACACGGCTGATTGCGTAACTGCTGTGGCGCCGGTGATGTAACAGCTTTAAACTAGTTCGGTGGTCGGAACCGCCCTTGATCCCTTTGATGGCAACGGTAGTTTAAGGATTACCAGAGTAACGACAAGCCAACCGTAATTCATACTGGAAACACAGAACAGCCAGTCAGACAGAGAAGCAAAACTACAGTTGCTAGTGGATTAGCCTACTGAAAGACAATCCACCCGAGCCTTGTGGGCCCATCTCAGTGACACGAAGGTCCCTCTCAGTGACACGAAGGCCCCTCTCAGTGACATAAGCGCCCCTCTCAGAGACACGAAGGCCCCTCTCAGTGACACGAGCGTCCCTCTCAGAGATACGAGGGGCCCTCTCAGTGACATAAGCGCCCCTCTCAGAGACACGAAGGCCCCTCTCAGTGACACGAGCGTCCCTCTCAGAGACACGAAGGTCCCTCTCAGTGACACGAAGGCCCCTCTCAGTGACATAAGCGCCCCTCTCAGAGACACGAAGGCCCCTCTCAGTGACACGAGCGTCCCTCTCAGAGATACGAGGGGCCCTCTCAGTGACACGAGGGCACCTCTCAGTGACATAAGCGCCCCTCTCAGAGACACGAAGGCCCCTCTCAGTGACACGAGCGTCCCTCTCAGAGATACGAGGGGCCCTCTCAGTGACACGAGGGCACCTCTCAGTGACATAAGCGCCCCTCTCAGTGACACGAGGGCACCTCTCAGTGACATAAGCGCCCCTCTCAGAGACACGAAGGCCCCTCTCAGTGACACGAGCGTCCCTCTCAGAGATACGAGGGGCCCTCTCAGTGACATAAGCGCCCCTCTCAGAGACACGAAGGCCCCTCTCAGTGACACGAGCGTCCCTCTCAGAGACACGAAGGTCCCTCTCAGTGACACGAAGGCCCCTCTCAGTGACATAAGCGCCCCTCTCAGAGACACGAAGGCCCCTCTCAGTGACACGAGCGTCCCTCTCAGAGATACGAGGGGCCCTCTCAGTGACACGAGGGCACCTCTCAGTGACATAAGCGCCCCTCTCAGAGACACGAAGGCCCCTCTCAGTGACACGAGCGTCCCTCTCAGAGATACGAGGGGCCCTCTCAGTGACATAAGCGCCCCTCTCAGAGACACGAAGGCCCCTCTCAGTGACACGAGCGTCCCTCTCAGAGACACGAAGGTCCCTCTCAGTGACACGAAGGCCCCTCTCAGTGACATAAGCGCCCCTCTCAGAGACACGAAGGCCCCTCTCAGTGACACGAGCGTCCCTCTCAGAGATACGAGGGGCCCTCTCAGTGACACGAAGGTCCCTCTCAGTGACATAAGCGCCCCTCTCAGAGACACGAAGGCCCCTCTCAGTGACACGAGCGTCCCTCTCAGAGATACGAGGGGCCCTCTCAGTGACACGAGCGTCCCTCTCAGTGACACGAAGGCCCCTCTCAGTGACACGAAGGTCCCTCTCAGTGACATAAGCGCCCCTCTCAGAGACACGAAGGCCCCTCTCAGTGACACGAGCGTCCCTCTCAGAGATACGAGGGGCCCTCTCAGTGACACGAGGGCACCTCTCAGTGACACGAAGGCCCCTCTCAGTGACACGAAGGCCCCTCTCAGTGACATAAGCGCCCCTCTCAGAGACACGAAGGCCCCTCTCAGTGACACGAGCGTCCCTCTCAGAGATACGAGCACCCCTCTCAGTGACACGAGGGCACCTCTCAGTGACACGAGGGCACCTCTCAGTGACATAAGCGCCCCTCTCAGAGACACGAAGGCCCCTCTCAGTGACACGAGCGTCCCTCTCAGAGATACGAGGGGCCCTCTCAGTGACATAAGCGCCCCTCTCAGAGACACGAAGGCCCCTCTCAGTGACACGAGCGTCCCTCTCAGAGACACGAAGGTCCCTCTCAGTGACACGAAGGCCCCTCTCAGTGACATAAGCGCCCCTCTCAGAGACACGAAGGCCCCTCTCAGTGACACGAGCGTCCCTCTCAGAGATACGAGGGGCCCTCTCAGTGACACGAAGGTCCCTCTCAGTGACACGAAGGCCCCTCTCAGTGACACGAGGGCACCTCTCAGTGACATAAGCGCCCCTCTCAGAGACACGAAGGCCCCTCTCAGTGACACGAGCGTCCCTCTCAGAGATACGAGGGGCCCTCTCAGTGACACGAGCGTCCCTCTCAGTGACACGAAGGCCCCTCTCAGTGACACGAAGGTCCCTCTCAGTGACATAAGCGCCCCTCTCAGAGACACGAAGGCCCCTCTCAGTGACACGAGCGTCCCTCTCAGAGATACGAGGGGCCCTCTCAGTGACACGAGGGCACCTCTCAGTGACACGAAGGCCCCTCTCAGTGACACGAAGGCCCCTCTCAGTGACATAAGCGCCCCTCTCAGAGACACGAAGGCCCCTCTCAGTGACACGAGCGTCCCTCTCAGAGATACGAGCACCCCTCTCAGTGACACGAGGGCACCTCTCAGTGACACGAAGGCCCCTCTCAGTGACACGAAGGCCCCTCTCAGTGACATAAGCGCCCCTCTCAGAGACACGAAGGCCCCTCTCAGTGACACGAGCGTCCCTCTCAGAGATACGAGGGGCCCTCTCAGTGACACGAAGGTCCCTCTCAGTGACATAAGCGCCCCTCTCAGAGACACGAAGGCCCCTCTCAGTGACACGAGCGTCCCTCTCAGAGATACGAGGGGCCCTCTCAGTGACACGAGCGTCCCTCTCAGTGACACGAAGGCCCCTCTCAGTGACACGAAGGTCCCTCTCAGTGACATAAGCGCCCCTCTCAGAGACACGAAGGCCCCTCTCAGTGACACGAGCGTCCCTCTCAGAGATACGAGCACCCCTCTCAGTGACACGAGGGCACCTCTCAGTGACACGAAGGCCCCTCTCAGTGACACGAAGGCCCCTCTCAGTGACATAAGCGCCCCTCTCAGAGACACGAAGGCCCCTCTCAGTGACACGAGCGTCCCTCTCAGAGATACGAGCACCCCTCTCAGTGACACGAGGGCACCTCTCAGTGACACGAAGGCCCCTCTCAGTGACACGAAGGCCCCTCTCAGTGACATAAGCGCCCCTCTCAGAGACACGAAGGCCCCTCTCAGTGACACGAGCGTCCCTCTCAGAGATACGAGGGGCCCTCTCAGTGACACGAGCGTCCCTCTCAGTGACACGAAGGCCCCTCTCAGTGACACGAAGGCCCCTCTCAGTGACATAAGCGCCCCTCTCAGAGACACGAAGGCCCCTCTCAGTGACACGAGCGTCCCTCTCAGAGATACGAGGGGCCCTCTCAGTGACACGAAGGTCCCTCTCAGTGACATAAGCGCCCCTCTCAGAGACACGAAGGCCCCTCTCAGTGACACGAGCGTCCCTCTCAGAGATACGAGGGGCCCTCTCAGTGACACGAGCGTCCCTCTCAGTGACACGAAGGCCCCTCTCAGTGACACGAAGGTCCCTCTCAGTGACATAAGCGCCCCTCTCAGTGACACGAAGGTCCCTCTCAGAAATACGAGGGCCTCTCTCAGAGATACGAGCACCCCTCTCAGTGACACGAGGGCACCTCTCAGTGACACGAAGGCCCCTCTCAGTGACACGAAGGTCCCTCTCAGTGACATAAGCGCCCCTCTCAGAGACACGAAGGCCCCTCTCAGTGACACGAGCGTCCCTCTCAGAGATACGAGGGGCCCTCTCAGTGACACGAGCGTCCCTCTCAGTGACACGAAGGCCCCTCTCAGTGACACGAAGGTCCCTCTCAGTGACATAAGCGCCCCTCTCAGTGACACGAAGGTCCCTCTCAGAAATACGAGGGCCTCTCTCAGAGATACGAGCACCCCTCTCAGTGACACGAGGGCACCTCTCAGTGACACGAAGGCCCCTCTCAGTGACACGAAGGCCCCTCTCAGTGACATAAGCGCCCCTCTCAGAGACACGAAGGCCCCTCTCAGTGACACGAGCGTCCCTCTCAGAGATACGAGGGGCCCTCTCAGTGACACGAGGGCACCTCTCAGTGACACGAAGGCCCCACTCAGTGACAAGAGCGCTCCTCTCAGTGACACGAAAGCCCCTCTGAGACACGAAGGTCCCTCTCTGAGACACGAGGGCCCCACAAGGTCTAGGGACGCCGCTGCCGAAACCCGTTCCTCCACACGGGCTGGTGGTTAGCGCCTGTTCAACAAGCACCTCCCCTCGACCATAAAATAACAGTTATCTGCAGAACAATGTTTAATCACGCACCCTTGGCGTGACGTAACCCGGCGCCCCTGGCGACCGAGCCCGGGAACCCCTGCGGCGGACTGCCCCCGTGGTCAGGTAGCAGGGCAGAGGAAAACAAACAACTGGTTTTTTTTTTGGTTCATACAACTTATTTTTTCTTCAATCAATTTTTTTTTGTACGAACCCAGTTTTTTTTTTACTGGAACCAGGTTTTTGAAGTGAAATTTCTCTGGGCGCGGTGAGAGTAAATTTTCAATGCCTAATTTTAATGCAACTTTCGTAAAAAAAAAAATTGTGAAACGTTTCTGACGAGAAAAGGACAGAAAATAGGTACTTGTTTCTAATCATTGTGTAAAATGCCATTTCAATATTGTTCGTAGTTTTTACCAATAATTAACAGTTTTAATATTTAGTTAGGTTAGGTAAGTGACAATAATACTATATAAACTTGTGTAAACGCTTGGTTAGGTTAGCTACGTTTAAAATATTGTAAACAATGTGTAAACCGTTTCTTACGTACGTTTCATAAAGCTTAGTTACCATAAAGCTATAATATCACACTAATAGTGTAAATATCGAGGAAATAAATTCAGAAATTTAAGTGATTTTTTTGGCTATAATGTTTTCATTTTGATCCTTTAAATACTTTCCTTAAATCCTATTAAAACTATAAGTTTTTATTATTATAGAAAATCGTCTTCTTTCTCTCATTATTTCTTGCGCGCCTTTTTACACCCATTCTATAACACTTAGGAAATATATGTGGGATGTGTTTGTAACAGAACAAATTCAAACTATGAATAGTATGTAGTAGTAATAGCGAGAAAAATCAAATCAAATCAACAAGGCACGTGAGACCTCACTTTAAAGCATAGTGTATAATTAAGTTCGATACCTAAGGTTTATATTGACTGCTTGCTAAAAATAGTTTTCCCGGTCAAGTTATTGGCGTTCAGTATCGAATTCTTTTGGAAATGACTACAACTGTAAAAATACTGACAATAGGCACTCTGTTATTGCGTCTAAATTACCTAAAATAATGGTTATGTACTAAATTTGAAAGTCATTTTATTATTGGTTACAAATGTGAATAGTAAACAAGCAAAATTTTCATGCATTTCAGTTTCATTTTTGTTATTGTTTTTCTATCGATAAAAAAATTGCCAAACCTTTTCCTCTCCCGTTTTCCACGATTAAAACGGTTTCTCTTTTTCTTTATAATTTCCAATTTATTTATTCATATGGAAATTGATTCGTGCAATTAACTTAATACCCCAACTACCAGACGGGTACAACAATTTATGCTGTATTTTATAGGAATTTGAACATATTAAATCCCAAACGTTTGTGTCGAATTTTAGCTATCATAAGTCCATTGTCACTATGATATACACTAATTATTCTGCGGATAATGTTGCATAAAAAATGATAAACTAATAATAAACCGTAAATGATTCATATTTTTGACAAAATTAAATACCGAATTTCTTGTAAAATATACATTTTAAACATTAATTTTTATTTTATTTTAAATTTAAGATCATACCCTCATCCTATTTTATCTCTAGTTCAAATAAAAAATAATAATTTAGCTTTAGCTATACCTACCTAATAAGCAAGGAGTTTCACTGCTGTATAGCGAGATCTCCACGCACACACTTTTTTTTTTTTTTTTTCGTTTGAGATCATACCCGCATCCTTACTATTTGAACTATTGTTCAATAAAATAATATTAATGATATATCTCTACATATACCTATTTTCATTTCAGATCGTATCTACGTCCTTACTATTCTCAATTATTATGTATTGTTTAATAAAAAAAATACTATTAATTGTTCTATATATGTTCCTAATAATAAAGAAGTTTAGCTTCTATCGCACGTGGACTCCAAGTACACACTTTTTTTTTCAGTTCTAGGAAGATGTGCGGATACGGGATGGGGGAGGAAATTGGTATTGGAAGGTAGAGGGTTGGAAAGGGGAAGGGTAGACAAGGGGAAGGGGGAAAGGTCCTCTCCGCCCCTCCAATAGGACCGTCTCTAAGCGCAAGGCGGTGGGTTGGCTAGCAGTCTTCTCATTGTGCATAGAGGATAGGCCAACTTTGAGAATTGAGCAGAACCATAAACATTAAATGGCGGAGAAATGAAGACAAAGGTGTACTGCAGGTGTCCCTTGAGTGCTATTGTTGCCAGGTGTTTCATGGCTACATATTATTCCGAAAACAGCGTTTTAGCTATTTTTTGAAAACGAAATACGGAAGCAGAACTACTCACCCGACCTCGACATATTCTTAAAATCATTTCGTAAACAGGCAGTACTCGGATATCTAGAGGAGTTTTATAATCAAAAATTTTTTTTCTGTGGCTCTATACGCTGTATGTGTGCCCAGGTAAATAGTTCTGGGAGGGGAGGGGGGGAGAGAAATAGGCCCTTAATCATCGCCACAAAACCGTTAAATCGGCACGTGTGTGCGCTACGAGAACAGGCAAATAAGGAAACCAACAACTATGTAACTGGTTCGAAAAGTGGAAGCAGGAAATGACGGAGGGCGGAATTACCCGAGTTCCGTGGCGTCACTCCGCATGATTATGTTACAGTGTGACGTCATCGAGCACCAGTGGCGTAGCCAGGATTTGTGTATGGGGGGTGTTAAGAAGCATGGCTCCCTCCCTCGTATTAAAGCGGGGGATCCGGGGGTCCTCCCCCGGGAAAATTTGGATTTTAAGGTGTAAAATAGTGCTATTTTAGCAGTTTTCGGTACTTAAATTTAAATATTGTAATGGTAAAAATTTTATTAATTTTTAATATGAAATTTGTTTGAGTGATGAATAAGAAATTTAATTAAAGATTTGGTGCTAAGGGGGGGGGGGGGGGGGGAGGGGTTTGAACCCCTAACCCCCCCCCCCTCCCTTGCTACGCCCCTGTCGAGCACTCTGTTAGGTATATTGGTATTTTTGTCTTCTGCGCATTTCATTCTTAATTTGCCAAATATTTGTCAAAAGTGTTCTGGCAAAATGATCTGATGTAAAAAAAAAAGACACAGCATTCCTTTTCAAAACAACCAATGTTTGGGTTAAATTATAAAGTCGTAATTAGACGGGCACATATTTTAGTTTAAGAATTTTTAAAAAATCTGCATTGATACTGGCATAGCACTTGTGTATTCAACATCATTATTCATTGAATGACCTAACTGCGTTATGTTAATTAATTTTCACGTTTATTTATTTTTTGTACTTATCAAAAAAATTAGTTTGCTTCAATAATATTCAAAAGGAGTGCAATTAGAGTATATAGACAAAACTTCATATGTCTTCAAAGCAGTGGAGGATCCAGGATTTTGGTTTGGGAGGGGCTTGAACCAGCTGAGGCTAGGCTTTATCAAGGCAAACACTAAAACAGTAGTGGACCCAGATGCTTTTGGAGGGGGCTTGAGCCCCTTAGCCCCCCCTCTGGATCCGCTACTGCTTCAAAGTACCATAAAAAATTGAACTTTCTAGAATGAATCAGCCACATGTTAGTATTTCACAATGAAGTTCGTTGCCAAACAATTGTATAACTACGGCTAATTGTAATTTCCAGTGGACCACTAGAATTCGGAAGTGAACCGACCGTTTAGAAACGGAATAACCGTTACGCCTGCCACGATCACGTAACACATTACATAACGTTATCCATGGCCGTGATCCAGTTGACAAATCCTGTTGACAGAACAGTCACGTGATCCTGTTCAGTAAAAAAAATAATCTTTTTAGATTAATATGTTAGTAATTTGGAATATTTTTCATAGAAATAAATTTATAAAAGGGTGAACACCAAATAACTGACAAAATCCTTCTTACAAGCACGTAAGCATTTGTAGTTCAATTTTCATAATTTTTTTCAGCACTGAAGTTGTAGTTTTAAAATAATTGGAACAGTAAGACGATTTTATACAAAATGAAGAACGAAAATACTAAGAAAATGCGACACCGTTGCCGTGATGTCAATAGTGCAAAAACAAGTGACTGTCAATATGATTCACAATAATACACAGAACAATATGAATAAATGCACACAAACTTCCAAACTACATAGTACACATGTAGTTACTAAGCGTGTAAGTTCAGAATGGCTAAGTCAGTTACGTAACGCCAATTTGAACAAAGCATTTTGCAAGCACGTTGAAACAATGTGTGAAGGTTGACGGATAATGCACACACACATTATCGGGCTGCATAACATAACCACAGTACAGGTACATTCAGTACAGTACAGTACATTCCTAACACCTTTAGAATCACGGGACAGTACAACCACGGACAAATCCAAGTCCAGAAGTGGTCCGAGTAACACGTCACCGATTACGTATGTACCGGAGACTTTTTACGCGGTTACGTAAGTTCGTTATTTTTAGGAACTGTCGCGGCTTGCTCCGCCGAGGTGGTTTTGTAGAAAAAGGGAGACTCGACATACGTGGAAGTCTAGACTACAGAGGACCTCGATGGACCTTCCACAACAAACCAAACCGCTTTCTCTCTCTCTCTTTCCCCCCCCCCCCCCCCCCCCTAGTTATCCCTTCCTCCTGCGCGCGATCTGAAGGTCAAGAACCCCCGTCAACTTCGAGCACGGCAGACCCCAGTGACACGTCTCGAACAAAAGAAAGACAACAGCCTTGGCGCGACCTTTGTCACATCGCTGTGTGCTTTGGCACTTCTCGACTATTTGCACTGTCCGCGCCTCAAAACAGAAACATTTATCTCCGGTGATATTCTATTGGTATGCGAACATCTAATTTTTCTCGCGATTAAGAAAAAAAAGTATTTCAGCTTACGTTTTTCGTGGTAAAATAATTTAACCTAAAAAAATTTCAGGAACAGATGCGTGACTTACACAATTCGTTCTGTAGGTTGAAAAATCAATTTTTTAAATGATTCAAAAAGGAGACAATTTGCAGAAACTACCTCTAAATCGGGCAGAACGACTACTGTCAAAAATAGGGAAGAATGGGAAGATCGAGGGGGGAAAAAAAATACACATATTTGGTGATCTCCCGCACGGTGCCTCTCGGCCGACGTTACGTAACGGAGTTGAGTCACAAGGCGTTGTGCACACACGGACTGTTTGTCCAATCGCGTGCGTTTAGGCGCTAGGATGTTACGATTACGTAAACCAACTTCCATCGCACATACATAGGCTACGAAATTAGACCGTTACGTCGAAAAACACCACGCGCGTTTAGTTTAGTTCATTGTTGCCGTCGGTAGGTTTTAAAGCCTGTTGTACCCTAGCTGTTTGAATGTCAGACGTGCCAATCAGAAGGACGCTTCGCAGCAAAGTGGGTCATGGTTGGCAGCACTCACCGAACTGCGCCGCCTCGTCGTACTTGGCGAGCGCCTGCTCCAGCAGGTTCTTCTGGAAGAGCTCGTTGCCCTCGTTGCGCAGGCGCGCCGCCGCCAGCTGGTCGGGCCACCACTTCTCCACCAGGTCCTGCACCAGGATGTTGGTCTCCAGGGCCGCCGCCCCCGCCTTGTGGCCGCACACGCGGCACGGCCCCCGCGGCGCGCACCGCCGGCAGTACGTGTGTCCGCAGGGGGCGGTCACCGGCACCAGCAGCACGCCGTCGCACCCGGGGCACGCCAGCTGCTGGGGCGGCGGGGGCGGCGGGGGCGGCGAGGCCGTCACGGCCTCTGCCAGCGCTGCGGCGAGGTGCCGGAGGCGGTCCGGGCCCGGGGGCGGCCGGCCGCAGTGCGCCCACACGTCCAGGGCCTCCTTGAGGCGGCCGCACCGAGCCAGGGAGTTGGCGTAGCCCTGCGCCAGCTCCGCCGTCCAGCCGCCCCGCTCGCGCGCGCACCGCTCGTACATCTCCGCCGCCAGCCGGTAGTCGCGGCCCGAGAACGCCTCCCTCGCCTGCTCCATGTCACATCCCGCCACGAAGCGTCCGTGCCTTGCTTCCCCTCGCATCGACCCGACTGGACTGACGCCGCGTCGCCCGGCGCGCATGCGCCAACCCGCCCGCCAGCCCGCGTGGAGGGGAGGCGCTGTTACGTAAAGGTCACGTGGGTTCTCGCAGTCGCCGCAGCGCCGCGCTCCTGCTGCGGCGGCCGCTCGATACACCGTTCCAGACTCTCGGTCGCGGCGTGACGTCATGTGGAGCTCGCAGGCTCTCATGCGTCAAGGTTCGTTCCCGTCTCACAGTTACGGTTTGTTTACAAACACTTGCGCCGTTCTTCGCGTTTATTGTTCGTTTCTGTCCAAATTATAAATCTAATTTTACTTTCAAATACATTTTGCTTCTTCAAAAGTTGTACGTGTTTCTATCTATTAAAATTATTCATAATAAAACGTTTGCTAATATTACAGAGCAATTATTATATTATATAAATATAATGCGATGTTGGTATGTATGACGTCGAAGTGTTTTTTTTTTCTTGTAGAAGTTTTTTTTGCTATCCGTGTTTTTGTAACTCGCCGCTAGATGGCGCTGCAGCGCATCAACTTCTAAACCGCGTTGTCGACAGAATAAAATGAATGACGTTAGCTGGAACCAACTAGTATTTCTAAAGAAAAGAAGAAAGATCTCGAACAAATGCTTCCATACTTGGATTCAGATGAACAGCGCATATTTTATTCCAACACCATCAGAGTATGAAACGCTTAATTAGATTCAGACATTATTTTGACAATGGCACATACAGCCCTAATCAAGAAAACGATATGTGGAATTTCATCTTTTCAATTTTACTGATGTTAATACTCATTTTTCTCCTTCTTTTTTTTAATTTTTAAACTATACTTTGTTTTCCAGGTACATTAACTAGTAATTGTAATGTTTAATTTTTTTTTAATAAATTTGTATTATTCAAGTCTTTAATTGATTTTTCTCAGAATGTTCATTGTGGCACTTACAGCCTTTTTAATTTCCAGTCTTCAAATTACATTGGCCGTGCTAGCACTTCAACATAGCTAGACAATATCACCTAATAAATTGCAGCAAATTTTTTAAACGTTGGTACTGTGCCAGTCATAAAACCACATACTTTTTGTATTCAAACCGAAATAATTAACACTACACGGAGGTACCGATACCAAATTTTGAACAATACCTACACACTGTTTTTTTTATTATTGTTTTAACTTGATAATAGATACATACAAAGTCTAGGAATACTTATGCGAACTTTTATTCCTTCTGAGAATTCGACGTTTTTCAGTCGATACCATCTCCCATAAGTTGAAGTTATTTACTTTGGTTGCAACTAGTTTTCTTCTAAAGGACACCTCAAATTGTCCTCAAGTCACCAGATTGTGTCGAGCGGAAATAGTTCGTCATGACTTGCCAAGTGCTGAAAATAGAATTGATAAGATATCTGGTGTTATGATACAATCATGTCTCTGAAAAAAGTGTATTGCGTTCGAATCTGGACGCCATTTGCTCGTTACACCAGCATGTAAATAATCTGTTACGTGGTGGTAATAAGGGCGGGTTTACAATGACGCATCGACACAACAAGCAACCAACGCAAGATAATCGCGGCCAATTATAAAGCACGTTAGACGCAAGACGTCACCAAGCCTACAGCTTGAAATTGACCAAAAAAAAATCAGGAATAAAATTTATTCCTTGGGCTTGTTTTGATAATTGATTTTTTATCATGAAAATATGTGACAATATTAATAATTTGATTAAATCGTGTTTTTGCTTTCACTATGCGAAAGTGTAACAAGTAAAAATGTGATTCATTTTGTAAATAACACATATTATCCTGTTATACACACAATGTCTACGTCTTTAATAATTGTCGGAACACTTCACTTAAATTGTGGAAGACGGAAACGCAAACAGAAACACAAGAAGTTGGAAATTTTGCCGATGCTTGCGTTGCGGTTTTGCGTCCTGCATAATTTATAAAAAGGTTTAAATTTATAAAAAGGTTTTTTAAAAAAAAACTCTAACGTTTTGGGCTTTCCCGTTTGCGTAGCGCCTAAATGAGAATTATGACCGGGGCGTGACGTCACGCGAGTACGCTGAGGAATGCTGTGACGTCAGTGTCACGGTCGCTGCCGGATGCTTCCGCCTTCAGCTTCCTGCCCCCCTGCGGCATCGTCCGTGTTCCGTGATTGGTCGAGTTTCTTTCAGGTACATGTTTACTGTTGATACGCGAATCACAGCCATTCAGTGCGGAAGCAAACACCTCCTGAATGGCCCGGCCAAACAGGACAATGGCTTCCCTTGCAGACGGCCGCCAATACGGAGTGCCATATTGCAGTCAGATCATTTCGTATCTGTTACGTAACGTGACGCACGGCAGATACAAGGAAACTCGGGTGTGTAACGGAGCGGAAAGCTCCCGGGAAACCTTGGCATTTCCCGCGTTGTATGTAGATCGCGAACACGGACTGAACGAGCTTCGCCGGACTCGCCTGTTGGGCAGGGGGCTGGTGGGAGGGGTCGAGAGCGGAAGCGGAGCTGGCAGCTGCGCATGCGCCAGGAGGAGCCGGTTCCGTGACGTCACGCGTCCGGTGCGGGCGGCCTTAAGTCGACCCCGAGGTCAGACTGCAGCTCCAGTCCTTCCCGGGCGCGTTCCGATGCACCGGCTCGCGGCTTGATTCACTCGCGGCTCCTGACGCGTGGATGCCGGGGCCAGGGTCTTGCGATGGCTAGAGACTTAAAAAAAAATTCGCGGATTCATTTCGTGTTATGCTAAAATGCAAATAATTATACCTTAGTGCGGCTTCTGCCATTGGTTCACTGTTAATCTGGAGGACTGAGGACCAATTAGAGACCCTCACTCATAGAAATATTGAATCACAGTCGAGACGATTCACAAGTCAACAGCCAATGAACAGTTGGCATTTGCCCGAGTGTGTAGAGGATATTGGAGTCTATCCTGGAGGTCATTGAATCCGCGAAATTCACGGGTCTCTATTCATAACTGAACGGACGGAACATAATGCTTTAAAGTCACGCCCACGAAAGAGATTTTATTTCCCCAAGTGTAGCGATCTCATTAATGGTCACCAGCTCCGCGTATTGTTGAGCGGGCGCCTGTTTTTGTGTAAAAATTTGCACAAGAAACGAGAAAGCGACAAAAGGAAAAAAAAATCAGAACTGTGAAGAACAAATTATTGAAACATCTCTGTTGACACGATTAACCTGCGTGTAAAGATACAAAACACAACGTTCGTTCCGTTGCTATTCATGGAGCTGTCAATTAAAGTAACGAACATAAAATATCAACTTCTCATACGTGTCCGCTAGTCAATGCGATATCCTGAAATTTGTCCAGAACTCGATCGTAAAAGTGAACTTACTGTCTTTTGAAATGGCTGTATAACATGGGATATTAACATAAAATTACCATAATCGACTCATAAGAGTTTTGTTTGAACCATAAACGCAAATACGAGCTATGCCGACGTAAATGTGGAACACGCAGTAGTGACACACTGAATTAATGTGTTTCAATATTTTTTTACCTGCCCGTGCAGGTATATTTTAGTATTATCAGCAAAAAAGTGACTTCAATTACACATATTTTTTTGGATTTTTTAAAAATTTATTTCACATGCCAGGCGTTTGGTTGGTTGCGTTCAATCTTCGCAGTAACAAGAGGTAATTTTTTGTTGTAGTGTATAAACTGTATTAAGTTTGCTATCCTACTCTTGGAAGCGATGTGTTGACAAAAAAAATAACTGGTTAGACCAGTTGTACAGGCGAGCACGACCGCAGTCAACGCATAAATCCGGGCTGAATGCGCAGGAAAGCAGTTTCGTCTCCAGAAGGTTGCTGCTGATTTACGACCAAGACGCCAGACGAACCTCTCACTGATCTACGTTTTGACGTGACAACGTCTAATAAATCGATGAACGCCGGCTGAACGCACGAAAAAGTGTCACGTAACGCACATTGTCCCGTTACGCTCATTGTACGCTTGAGCCGCATCTATCTCTCTTCCACTCGATTGGAACAACCATCGATTTGACTTTTTCGAGGCACATTAAACTTGAAACACTCCCATTATAGTGATAATTAAATAAAAATGATTCAATTTTATTCATAAAAGTATGCAATCATTTCACCAATGTTTTGTTATGACGTTTTCACGTTAAACTATCGTCCGTAAACCGACTTTACAGACAACCAATTTTTTTGTAACTTAATGGCTTCAAAATCCGGGGCGTGTGTTTGTTTCGACATTATTTGGAAATGTCGGCTGAACTGGTCGGCGTGATCACACACAAAAAAAAATTTCTGCACTTTTTACAAACGATTCCTTTGGAACCAATTCGCCGAGAAATAGTTCGTAATAACACACAACATTTGGCTATCGTTATAATTGCACATATGAAATCGGTTTTTCGAGATGGAATGTTAGACGCGATTAGAATCTGCGAAATACGAGAACAGGACTACTCATTCACCCTTAGATATTTATATCTTGAACAGTCGATGATAAGCGCGACGCTCGCTGGTGCTTCTAGCGCGGTGTCGCTTCTGAACTGGCGCGCAGTCTTCTCGTCGTCACAGGACAACTGTGGAATTTGAGCGGTGACCGTAATATTGTATGGCCGAGAAATGAAGATAAATGTGTAATGCAAGTCCCTTATGTGCTTTCAAGAATCTGTACCGGTTGTTCTACGCCTAAAAATTACTCCGAAAACATGCTTTTTAGCCATTTCAACTCTTCTAAAAATACAGTTTAAAAACTTAATCCGAAATCAAAAGTACTTTTCGGCCCTCAGCGAACTCTTAAATGCTTTTCGTAAGCAGACCCCACTCGGATATCTTCGCGTTGTTTTTCCTGAAGCTCTGCGCACCGTGTGTGTGTCCGGGTAGGCGGGGACCCATAATCTGCAACGACTGTCCTGTGATCTCGCGTCCCGCGCTTTCATGTTACGTCCTCATCTCGCAACGGGCAAGTTACGTAACCAAATACGCAAATTTCCAGGCTCGGTACGACCTCCACGCGCCACGACACTTTCCACAATCGCACGCGGAAATACCACCGCCAGGTGGCAGGCAGGTATCGCTGTCCTTGGTGCAATAACCATGTATTTTCAGATGGTTATCGACGACTCGGTTCGCCCAGGTGGCCACCGAGACCGAACCTGCTAGGTCCTTATACCAGGGGGGAAAAAACAGCTGTGTGGGCGCTACAAAATTATTTTGTCAATACTGCCCACACCGAATATCACAGGTCTGCGAAATGTATGACGTGACAACGACTAATAAATCGATGAACGCCGACTGCACGCACGAAAAAGGGTCCCGTAACGCACATTGTCTCGTTACGCTGTGTCCCGTTACGCTCATTGTACGCTTGCTCCGCATCTATCTCTCTTCCACTAGATTGGAACAACCATCGATTTGACTTTTTCGAGGCACATTAAACTTGAAACAATCCCATTCGTTTCCTACTTTTCCCATCATCGTCCTATCCTTAACAGATTAACACAGATTGGAAGAAGTTAAATAGCAAACATGTATAAAAGTTATAGTTAAAATAATCTGTTCGTTGAAGTAATAAACATATTTGAATCAATGAGTGCAAATAAAAGTAAATTTTTATCAATTAATTTGTAGATTTTATTTCAGTCCTTCTTTGTATCCATACAAAATAGTGATAATTCAATAAAAATGATTCAATTTTATTCATAAAATTATGCAATAATTTCATCAATGTTTTGTTATGACGTCACGTTAAACTATCGTCCGTAAACCGACTTTACAGACAACCAATTTTTTTTGTAAAGTTTCTTTGTTAAATGGTTAATATTTGTTTTAATTGTCTTAAAAGTAATAGAAAACGGTATTCATATGATACGTACCAGGTCACATTTATCAGATTTAGATGATATAGTATTTGAATACGAGAAAGAACAAAACAATTATTTAATAAAATGAATGAGAATCATTTTAGAATATTTTATAAAGTTTTATTGAGTCTATAACTATTAAAATACTTCATTAAAATATACATGAATAAAACAATTAATAATAACGTTTTCTTTCTGAAAAAACCTGCGTTTTATTGGTTTTCGTTTATGATTTTATTTCATCTCTATGTATCATCCAGCAATCACAAGACAGCAGCTAATGAGTGGGTGACATTTGACCGTTTGTACGTAAAACAATGAAGTTCATCCTACCGGTCATTTAACCCGCGAATTTTTCCTGTCCATAGTCATTGAACGTAAGTAGTATCTGTGACGCCTGAACTCTATGCGTCAGGACAGATTCAATGCACTGCGCCCTCTATGGACCGATTAATTTTGTCAACAGACTTATTAAATGTCATTTTTTTTTATAAGAACTGCTACATCCACAGGATGATTTTATGATAAATATCGTGACTTTTTACACATACAATGTATTGTTGACGGTGTAGTTGTGTGTTTGTTACAAAAACAAACGTTTATCCGCGTGGCTTGTCAGTCAATCAGCAGCCGGCTTTAGAATTAAAATAGATGTTGAATTAACAATGAAAGATTCTTCTCTGCAATGGTGGCCCATGACGGACTGACGTGTATGTGAAGCTCGGATGGTATCCGATAGTGCTAGCTGGTTATAAATAGCAGAGTCTTTTCATCTACAGATGCTAGTTTGAATGATATAAGTGTGTTAAAACCCAGGTGCTAGGGTGATACTTACAAAAGTATCGAAATTAGGAGTAAATTTTGTACATGGTTACAATATCTGTCTTGTAGGTTTCCAAAGTAAAAATACAGAAAATTCTTTTTGTCTGTGTTCCGACCGCGAAGATGCAAGAGCGGAAGGAAAACTTGACAAATGTTTCGGGACCTATCGGAGGTATGTGAATAGTAGGCTTCCCCTCGTTTCCATAATCCACCGCTCCTCAGACCACAGGGAATAATTTGCGCTCATCTGTCAGCCGTTAAAGTTGAATGTGCCGCTATTATAGTACCATTTTAGCTATTATAGTACCATTTACATCCACGTCCACGCACGCTTTATCATTATTTTTTTTAAATAATTTGATTCGTTATTCATAAGAGAGGTTTATTTCCTCCTAGAGTAGCTGTAGCAAGTTGTAGGTGCCGGCTGCTACGATGTCCTCCATTTTGTAGCGCTCAACGCTGACGGGCCATCAATCAAAAAAGTCGCCGGCACGCGACCACTAACTGGAGTTTAGGTAATCAGACAAAGACCGCAAACTGGGGTTTAGGTAATCAGACAACGACCGCTAACTGGGGTTTAGGTAATCAGACGACGACTGCTAACTGGAGTTTAGGTAATCAGACAAAGACTGCTAACTGGGGTTTAGGTAATCAGACAACGACTGATAACTGGGGTTTAGTTAATCAGACGACTGCTAACTGGGGTTTAGATAATCAGACAACGACTGCTAACTGGGGTTTAGGTAATAAGACGACTGCTAACTTGGGTTTAGGTAATCAGACGACTGCTAACAGGGTTTAGGTAATCAGACAACGACCGCTAACTGGGGTTTAGGTAATCAGGCAACGACTGCTAACGGGAGGATTAACCAATATCGTATGTCAACACAGATCTGTTCGTTGACCCCAACACGCACAAAACGCGAGATAACGTTTACGATTTCGACAGTGCGTTTTATTATACACCACATGGTCGCATGCGATTTGTTTCATTCTGATATTGAAAACTAAATCGGTCTTAAGTTTCTCAAAAAAAAAAAAATTAAATAGACAATTTAATTTACAAAACCTATTTGTGAACAATTGGTCACTGTAACATTAATAATATATTTGAAATCAGAGCAAGAACACGAAATTCTAGAAGCTTAATAAAACACACACAAAATAACAGAAAAACCCGCCAGACCCTGCGCTAATAACCCAACACTGGTGGTTAGGGGGAAGCCTTCATTTCACAGACTAGAGAGCCGAAACCCGAAGTTCCCCGAAGTTCATGCTCGCTTTTTTTTTTTTTTTTTTTCGTTCTATCTCATTGTATAAACCGGTGTGGCATTAAATTTTGCGGTCGATTAGGATAGGTTAGCTACATTATAAATACATTAAAACATTGTGGATGGTTGGTTTTATTAGGTAAGTATAGCTACATTAAAAATACTGTAAAATCATTTTATAGTTGCTTAGCAAATAACTTTTTATAATATGTAGCTATCCAGGGCTAGGAAACCGTTTACATGATTTCACAGTATCTTTAATGTAGCTATCCTAACCAAATCAATCGTCCACGATGTTTTAAAGTATTTATAATGTAGCTAACTTAACCTTTTACAATGAACAAAAAAAAAAACCGAAAATGCACGATCGGGAGTTTGGCTCTCTCGTCTGTGAAAAGAAGGCTTCCCGGAGGTTAGGGGCGACATCCCGCAGTACTCCGTGGTTCGAGCCTGCCCGGGACTCCGCCCCCCAGTGGCAGCGTCGCAACGATGACAGCCCAGTGACAGTCGGCAATGGCAGGTATTCTGAGCGGGCTGCGACAGACTCCTTTTTTCGCTGGAATATTTCTCACTGGCTGGGCCCCTCCACCTACAGCATGGGCCATCGTAGGAGCATTCCAAATTTTAACCTAATTGAAACCCCGCATAGTTTCGGTCTACAATCATCAGGGACCTGCAAAAACTCGTTTAATTTTCCGGTACCACACAGGAAATAAATTGTTCTGTACTTTTACGAAGGATTTTTTTTTTTTTGGAAACCAGTTGCCAAGAAATAGTTTGTTAACATTACGCATGGCATATACGAGTGTGAAATACGTTTTTAAAGATAATACTGAGCATTTATTACCACATAACTGTGTATTTCATTCAACAATAATTTTTTTTAAACCATTGAAAATATATTCGAATATTCAATCAATGGACTTGATTTTTGTTATTATGCATATTAATGCGCGCAGTTAATACTGGAATGCTATCAAGGGAACGGTTTATAAATAACATTATCTATTGGAGGTTCTAGACAACACAAAGCATAACATGCTCTGGTAAGATTCCGAACCCAGTATTGCTGCGAACACTATATGGTCGCGATACAGTTGTTTTCATGTAAATGTACAGACTTACAAATATAATTTATTTTACATGAATATTTCTGCTCCATTGACAGTGCAGGAGGAACTCCACACACTTCACAAATAAGTAGAGACCGGAAAAATTCGCGGGTTCGATGACCTTCAGGATAGACTCCCAATATCTTCTACACACTCGGGCAAATGCCACCTGTTCATTGGCTGCTGACTTGTGAGTCGTCTCGACTGGGTGGACTGTGATACAACACTTACATGAGTGAGGGTCTCTAATTGGCCCTCAGTCCTCCAGATTAACAGTGAACCAATGGCAGAAGCAGCAATAAGGTATAATTATTTTAATTTTAGCATAACACGAAATGAATCCGCGAATTTTTCAGGCCTCCGCAAATAAGCCGCTATAATCCACAGGCTGTTGCCTTCCGGCCAGGTTGCGTGTGATTTGGTCATTTGAATTTTGAAAGGTTATTATTGGTTTATTTTTCTTCAGGGCGTGCCGAAACCATCCATCGTCCAATGAGAACAGAGCTCTAGCGTATTGTTGTATGAATTATGGACTCTCTTTAAATTAAAACACGTAGATTGAAGGTCTCGGCTAACAAAAGACCGAGAGCCACTGATCCAGATGATGGCGGGTCCGTGAGGGTTATTAGTTTCAGTGATTGGACTCCTGGTGGGGAAACCAGGTTCAATTTGTCTGCAATTCCCGCTCGGCTGGTGACGGCGGGGAGTTCTCCCGTGAGTAGGGTTACCAGACGTCCGGCAAAAGGAGGACATGTCCTCCTTTTTATGTATTTTTTTGCGTCCGGCCGGATTTTTCTTAATGCTCCAAAATGTCCGGCTTTTTTATGAAGTGAGATAATTCCTGCAGTTACACTCTGGGCAAAGCGCGCGGTGCGCACTAATGCGCTGTCCGCAGAGTCACCCCACTAGTAAGTAGTTCTATGGCAGCTTGACAGGTAGCAGCACATGCAGAAGCACGTGTTTTTAATATGCTGTATATGCGTAGTTTGTTTGATTCTTTATACTGAAACTGTATTAAATGCCAAAACATTGTAAAATATCGTACTCCATTGTAATTAATTCATGGCTTTAAAAAAAAAATATATTGTCCTCCTTTTTAGTGAAATGTCCTCCTTTTGCGAGGTGAATGTCCTCCTTTTCTGTTATCAGTGTCTGGTAACCCTACCCGTGAGAGAACATCGTCCGACAATTCTTCCAGAGGTTCGAACGATACCCGACAAACAAGTTCGCGCGCGGCCTGTGATGGCGCGCATCGATTACGAATAGAGTCTGTTTATTATGGCGCTCGTTGGAGCAAACGGTCGCATTAGTGACTCCTCCGCACCAGCATTTCTTAATAAGTGGCATGATTCCAAGCCGTTCATTTGATCGAACGTGTGCGAGAATGTAATAACATCACGTAACACAGCCTGCGATCGCAATCCTATTGTCCATTTTCCGAACCCCGTACTGCTAATGATATGCCAATACCGATAAACTTCGTGACTTGTGATACATTCACGGTTTGATCATTCCGGTTAGGTTACTTCGTGCTAGTACTTATCTCTTTCTTTCAGGTTCTTGACGTATTCTCGGGTTCAGCGAGCTGGGAATCAGACATGTTCCAGCCAGTTACGTGTATCAAGATATGCTTGTGGGGGGGGGGGGGGGGGAAGATACTTCGGCTTTGAGCGAACGACTCTTGTGACTTAAAATTCATTAGAATCTATGAATATGATCATAAGATGGTGGAGAATTGGTGGTATGAATGAGTTTGAAATTTGGGTGGTGAAGGCCCCCCCCCCCCCCCCCCCAAAGCTAAAACCAAAAAAATAATTGTGAGCGATTATTTTAGTGGTCGGCAGTGATGTTTAAACACCTAACCTCGGTAACGAACAAACCCATGTGTTCTCATGTTGTTTACGTTTCAAATAAACTTATATGTAATACAAAAATCTGACAAAAAATTTAACGTATAAATCTTTGAATAAATAATGCTGAGCGTGATAAATAAACTTTTAAATAAAAATAGTAGCTTATCAAACAACACAATTTCTGAATGTGAATCACACACATACTTTCCGCGCCTGCCGCTAGGGTTCGCAGCCTGAATCCTAACCTTTGCCTGCTGCGCTGAACGCAGACAGAAATCAGCAGCACGAAACAAACGAACATTTTTAAACTATAAGAAATCGCTCCGGAAAAAAAAACCCGGATTTTCTACGATTAATCTATACTAATATTATAAAGCTGAAGAGTTTGTTTGTTTGTTTGTTTGAACGCGCTAATCTCAGGAACCACTGGTCCGATTTGAAAAATTCTTTCAGTGTTGGTTAGTACATTTATCGAGGAAGGCTATAGGCTATATTACACTAGGCGCAATATAACTCCGAGCTTGAGCTACGTCACACACGAGGAGTGTTGACTGCAACACGTGTGAGGGGTCGGGTGGATGAGGAGGGGGTATAAGCAGATACGGCGACCTTGCACAGCAGGTAGAGAAAAGCAGAAAACATTGACCACTTACCACTGACGTTCCAAGCACTACCTCAGTTCTTCAACGCCACTGACTGTTCCATCCGAAGAGTCTGATGTGTAAACGTCACTGCTGTCACTGTTTGCATCACCTAACTGAACAATCGCTTTATCAATTTCAATGTCAAAACGCACATCCTTATCCCAGTATTCGTTCTCGAGTGTCTTGACGTGATTGCAAATCGGTATCCAATCTTCTGAACCCATTCGGTTAAATATTTCCTCGCAAAGTTTTTTTTACATTTACCAAATTGCAAGTAACATTTCTTGAAGCGACTTCTCCTTTAACTTTAGCCCATATGCTTTCTATCGTATTCAAATCCGGATGATAGGGGGCAGACGAAGTAATGTGTGGCCACTATTTACCAATAGTCTGTCTGCCGAGTACTGCACTTGCGAAGGTTTGTGCTTCTTTATGAGGTTATACAAGTTTGGTTTGAGCATGTCGCTAGTAAAGGAAATATTCTCCTTACTTAACCACTGCTGCATTTCCAATTTTGTCGAGCTGGAGGTAGGCGTTTTATTTATTTTTACATTGTGATAGGGTAAATTATCTATCACAACAACACTGTTTGGTGGAAGATTTTGTATTAATTGTTCGGTGAGCCATTTTTCACATTGTTTGTACAGTCGTGCGAGACACACCCGTCGCATTTGCTGTTCTCAGCTGTGCTTTCTCTAGTGAAATGGAGGGTTCCTGCAATCGCGCTTCATTTTCCATAAACTGCAGAACGTTATAGACGATTTCCCGCGCCTGTGAGTGCAGTTTTTTACTCGTAACTTTTGACAACACTGGAGGCATTTTTGTATAAAGTTGTACTTTACTGAAGTACTGCACTACATATGTAACACTGGCTCTGAACAAAAGTGATACACTACATGCATACAAACCTCAGATCCAAACTGTAAACGAAAACGTTTAGTAAGTACCAACGTATTCGTCGGATTACACCGAAGGACTAAGTTTTCACTCTGTGCAGTAGCGTGTAGCCCCTGTTATCAAGTTACGCATTATCTCTCACTGCCGCGCCACGTCTGCCTTCTCCAGTGTCGGGACTCACATACACACGATTTTCTAACCGTCACCCAGGCTCGGAGTTATGTTGCGTCTAGTGTACATCACCAATACCATTAGGGATCCTTACTAAAAGTCCAATTTAGAATCAAATGCGTAGGACGGTGTTAGATACAACATGCAGTACACGTACGAAGTGTGTGTTGACAATGCCGCAGTCGCTAGAAGTTTATTTCCTATTGCCTATTAACATTGTTGCCACGCACTAGATGCCTTATCATTCTTAATTTTCCCAGACAAGTAAAAAACACCAGTGTGATATTTACAACGAAGCAATCAGTACCCTCATAAGAGTTCAATTAGTATTTAAATACTTTTTATCACTTTAAATCGCAAACCTAAACTATTGTTTTTTTTTCCTCTCTCTGTGTTTAATTTGTTTTTATTACCCTTTTTTTCAAGTATATATATTTTACAGACTTGAAACTTCACAGTAATGTTCCTTATGTTACGCAGGATGACATTTTCCGAAAATTAGATCCTATGGGTGGTTAAAACCAGACAACAGTGGGTACTTTGTCTGCATGAGAACAGGATTTCGCATTGTTCACGCCTTCTGAGTCTCCATGGCAACGGGCATCGCGCGGCAGTAGCGTACCCACAAGGAGGGGCATGTACAATGAGCGGCGCAAGAGTGATCTGCCTGTAGACTGCCGTAGCGAAGTACGGGTACATCAGTTGTACGTTGCGTGCACGAGTCAGGAAACCATCGGTGCTATTCATTTTCTCTCCGGTACATTATACAGCATTGCAATAAATTTTCACTGAATTTTTTTTATTTACCATTACTGTAAATGGGAGATGTGGCTTAATTTTTTTTCCATTAGTATAGCTGTGTGAAGCCGGGTCGGGCAGCTAGTTTTATTAAAATACTGCCCCAAATTTAAAATTCACTAAACACGTAATACTATAAAGTTTCCACGTACCTACGTTAAAAACTATACTTCTATGGCATTACTAAAATATCCTGAAACCTTTTTAAAACACATATTATAACACTGAGTATAAGTTTGTCTATTAGTTTTTGCTTAAACGACGGAAACTTCCTACACACGAACCTCAACCTTATTGAACTAATCATCATAATATTATAATATTATAATATTATAATATTATAATGTTATAAAAATCCAGTGACGAGGTAAGAATTGCGTCTCTTGAGGTTACCAAGCGCTCGCTCTACCGCTGTATTACTAAGCCTCTTGAAAATGTAGAAGTATATGTATTGTAAACATTTCAATGCAAGTTTTCTTAGGTATTTTAAAACTTGTGACTACTTTTTGACGTGACAACGTTTAATAAATCAATGAACGCCGGCTGAACCCTGCACGTACGAAAAAGTGTCCCGTTACACACATTGTTCCGTTACGCAGTGTCCCCTTACGCTCATTGTTCCGTTACGTTGTGTCCCATTACACTCATTGTTCCATTACGCTTTGTCCCGTTACGCTGTCGGCGAGTACAGTAATAATAGGTTATGTTACAACTGACTAAAATATTAGGGTGATTCATATCATTGTTGATAGATATTTGATTACAATTTATTTATATGAAAACTTGTTCATAATTATATTTAAACTTTATAGCTAAACGCCAGTTTTTAAAATTAATTACAAGTCATCTACACGTGAACTGTTTCGTCGACTGTTTATAAAGTGAAGTGAAAAGTTAATGTGGTTTTCATTGCTTATTACAACAACAATTTTGGCAATAAAGGTTAATTACTCTTTCATTTTAAAAATCTGATTACTAGTATAATTTCAAGTATTTATTCTTTTATTATTAAAATAAAAATGATTCAAGTTTATTCATAAAAGTATGCAATCATTTCATCAATGTTTTGTTATGACGTTGACACGTTAAACAGATAACTAATTTTTTTACTATAACTATTTTAGTTTACCAAATGTATTCCAGGTTAGTTTCACTATCATAAAGACATATAAAATGTCCGGTTCAGTGGACGAATAAACTGAAAGGAGATTAAAGGCGAGGGTCAGCGGATCGAGACTGGCCACCAAATCTCCGTTCCGCCAAAGAGGAAACACTCTTGGAGCCGAGCAAGGAGATTGGTTGTTAACAGAATCGGGAATTTATCTCTCTGGACAAAACAATAGGTTAACTCTGGCTATATATAATACGTTTTTGCGCGCGGGTGTTGTGTTTGTGTGTGTGTGTGTGTGCGCGCGCGCGCGCACGCGTGTGTCTGTATATATCGGCAGCACACACATTAGCATATATATATATATACATACAGGAGGCTGGATGTATATATATATATATATATATATATATATATATATACATCCAGCCTCCTGTATGTATATATATATATGCTAATGTGTGTGCTGCCGATATATACAGACACACGCGTGCGTATATGTATATATATATATATATACACACATATACACACACACACATTCATCCTCTTGTGCGCCAGCTAGAGTGGTTTATTGACGAAGAAGCGGAAAAGACGGAGAGGAAGTATTAACGGACAGTGATAAATAAATACGCAGGTACATACAAAAAGCACACTTGCAACACAGTCGCGGACATATTTGTGAGGCTGGACGCGTCGGCCGGCGTGACTAATGCACTCATTATCTCTTCCCTCGCCGCTTTCGTAACAACGCGCAGTATGTTTACGATCAATTTAAGCCCGCCCCCACACGACGTCCAGTTTATGCTACATCCTCCGTTACGCCCGCGGGTACAAAAGTGGGCATGAAGGTTTGTGGGGGGACACACCACAACGCCGAACGTACAATAACGCCGAAAACCATAACGACGAATGCCAAATTGACTACAACGCCGACAGTTGGAAAACTGCTGTGTACCACAACGCCGAATTACCACAAAGCCGAAATACATTAACGCCGAAAAATGTCATCGCAGGACTGTCACAAAGGTTAGGTTAGGTAAGGTTAGCACACAAATTCATTCAGTTGTTTTTCATTTTGCTCCTGTGCCACCCCCCTCCCTCCCCGCAGCAACATTTTTCGGCGTTACTGTATTTCGGCGTTGTGGTACACAGCAGTTTTCTAGCTGTCGGCGTTGCGGTCAATTTGGCATTCGGCGTTATGGTATTCGGCGTTATTGTACGTTCGGCGTTGTGGTAATGACCCAGGTTTGTGCAGTGGAAGAGCAGAAAGAACACGTTACTCCACACACACGATATATCTAGACAGCTAGCGGAAAAACCAGCCAGCGCAGTTGGGGTTGGATAAACAGGTTGCTGAACATTTGTGGAAATTGCAGCTGTTTATTTACAGAGACAACCTTAAAATCTTAGCTCTCGGTATGTGGCATTTCGTAGGAGTAATATCGGAAGTCCCATGAAACGGAAATGTGTAACAACGGTGCTGCCATCTGTGGTGGATGGTACGAATCAAAGTTTGCAAAGCCAAAGGGAAACTTTACGGTATTAACTGTTTACTGACTTTCAACACAAGACGAGCAGCATTTTTAATAATATCCCTTGTCAAAACCATTCCAAAGCCAGTATTTAGCATTTAAAAAAATGTCTTTTTCGCTTTTATTGAAGCCGTTTCATTATATACTTTAAAATTTCGCTCTGCAAATGGAATGATTTTGATTGTCGGCGTAGTTACTCCGGCAGCGAATTCTTACGGCGGGTGCGTAAACTACGAGTGACTCGCGTCAGTAAATGTAGTTGGAAAATACAATTTTCGTATATTTACATATCACGCTCGGTATCATTTTTGAATTCTGCGTTTGATTAAGTGTCCCGAGGTTCGTATTACAAGTGTGTTTGTTACGCCGGCTGCACGCACGAATAAGTGTCCCGTTACGCACATTGTTCCGTTACGCTGTGGCCCGTTACACTCATTATTCCGTTAAACTGTGTCCAGTTACGCTCATTGTTCCGTTACGCTGCAGTAATAATAGGTTATGTTACCATTTGACTAAAAAATTATGGTGATTCATATAATTGATGATAGATATTTGATTACAGTTTATTTATATGAAAACTTGTTCATAATTATATTTAAACTTTATAGCTAAACGCCAGTTTTTAAAATTAATTACAAGTCATCTACATGTGAACTGTTTCGTCGACTGTTTATAAAGTGAAGTGAATTGCTTATTACAACAACAATTTCGGCAATAAAGGTTAATTATTCTTGCATTTTAAAAATCTGATTACTAGTGTAATTTCAAGTATTTATTCTTTTATTATTAAAATAAAAAAGATTAAATTTTATTCATAAAAGTATGCAATCATTTCATCAATGTTTTGTTATGTTGTTGTCACGTTAAACTATCGTCCGTAAACCGACTTTACAGTCAACCAATTTTTTTTTTTTAAAGTGGATGACCTTAAATTTCCCTTTCCTCGGACGTCTGGAGTAGCCGCCACCGCGCCAGCACGATGACTGATAGCAACAAGCGCGGACCTGCAGCGCGCTCGCTGAACGAGCGACCGGTCTGGACCAATCAGCGCGCCGCTCGGGATCCGCGTGACCCGCGGACAAGATGGCGGCCACTCACCGCGTGACGAGGCGGGACCTTCTTCCACAAGGAGCGCGAGCTTGTTAGGCCTTCGTTTACATCTCTTTGCGCGGCGATTTAACGGTCGTCAGAATCGTGCCGTGATTTATCTTTGGAAAAAAAAAAAACCGGACAGATTATCACTGGTTTTCAACGCTCCGCTCCGCCCGGCCGACAAACATAAACTTTCCGGAGACAAGCGGCAGAGGCGCCGAATTCACGGCCTGTGTCCAGAGACTTACGACCCGTCGGTAAATATCGGTCCAGTTAAACGGAGTCGCGTATTTACGTCATCATTATCGCGTTTTGTCAAATAAAAAATTGTAAAAAATTGAAAACACACAATTCATTAAGTTTTCCTCGCATTGACACACTTTTACGGTTTTGCTTATCGCTTTTTTTTTTGCCCTACCTTCCGTCTTTGAGTCACAGATAAAGGTTTACGTTAATTTATCATACAGTTTTATTGCTTTATTTTTTACATCTTGCCCCACTAGCTGAATACCTAGTTGCACCTAGCCCTACGCAAAAAAAAAAAAATCTCGTAAGCATCTAGTTTTTTTCCTGGTCACTATTTCAGCGATAATTTCGGAAAGACCTGGGTGGTAACACACTCATCATTGTGGGCTGTTATAACGTAAAGGCACTGTCATGCTGCCAAATATTTGTCTCCCATAGATTAAACAATAGAGTTGGAAGGGAAGTATTGGACGGAAAATGGCTTCCAATATTCCCCATAAAATATATTTGGTCTTATAAATTTTGATCTATGATATCTCAAAAATTTTAATTTTTTTCTTAGTTTTGAAATAAATAATGCATTATTGTTCAAACAAACATAGCTGCGATATTGACGTTTCCGTGACACACCTTATTGGAATGTTGCTAATAATATTATTACATGTTAATGAAAATAAACCCTTCGCATCCAATATAACTGGAAGGTCTTAAAAGAGGACACCACGTTTAATGTCATTACTTACTATGTGATAACTCTTATTAATGGAATTAGTTTTTTGCTAAAGGTTATACAATAAAAGCTATCGTAATTCAGAGACGTCTGATTTTCAGATCTGGACAGCTGATACATCTTGCTGAATAGTTTCACAAACACATTTCCCAATTATGTATTGTTTTCATCAGCATATTTTTTTTTTATCTATTCTGATTACAGTTGGAATATCATTTATTAAATTTTAAAGAGCAGTTGAGATAAACTACTATTTTGTGGAACACCTAATACCATAAAATTGCTTTTGAAAATCTGACTGAAAAGCGTCTATTTGTAATGTACTTATACCATACATTGCTTGACGAGGCCTAAAAGAGATAATTTTTTAATCATAAGATTGGGTTGGAAAGTAACAAATGTAGAAATAAATAGAATATTTTATTTATATTTGGATGTTATACTGGTACACACACATACATACGCGTGAGTGTTAAAGACGATTGAAAATGATAAGGTTTTTGAGGAATAAAATTTATGTGCCTATAAATATTTATTCCTCAAAAACTTCTAAAATACATAACAAAGGTATTGGTCAATAGATTGTGACTAATATTTAACTGTCAATAACACATATATGGTTGAAACCACAACATCGGTATTAAATCACTGATTGATACACACTTAAATATTATATTTAATGTACAAAAGTAAAAGAAAATATATGTTGATTTGAGCTTTATTTATAACATGATGGAATGATAATGCTAAAGTGACTAAAAACTAAAACGCTTAAAACTAAAAAAAAATATTTTTGCAAAACTCCGTTCCCCCGGAGAAACCCCCGGAATGGCCACCGCATGGGGAGCCCAGGAAAAGAAACGGGCTCCCCATTTGGAAGCCACCTGGAAGGTTTTTTTCTGTTCCACCCACCGTTTCTTTGGTAGCCTGACTTGTTACAAGGGATTGTATTCCTACCAGAGAAAATGCCACCATTTCGTCTGGGCAATCCGCCTTGGAGGAGCCGGGGCGCGAACCCGGGTCCTACAAGTCACAAGGCAGGCGCTCTACCCCCAGAACCAGAGCGGTAGAGCGAATACTTGCAGTCTTCTTAACACTGACATGATGTTATTCCACGAGGTTACTGTAGTTTCGTGTATCAACACGTGCAGTACGTGCAGTAACATCTAACCTCGGTAACGAACAAATTTATGTGTTCTCATGTTGTTCGTTCAGCATGAATTATGTAATTTCATAATAGTGAAATATCATTTTTATAACTAGTCTGGCTTTTCTGCAAAAAAAAAACTTACAGTCCCGCAGTACAATAATTATATAGAAGTATAGACTAGTAAAAAAAATATGTATAGAGCTTGCACTGTCGATGGTAAAGTTATTTTTAAATAAATGTTAGATATTAAAAGAGTGTGTTTAGTTAAAATATGTGTGTGCTTAAAAGCATAAAGTTATTGTATAACATTTTATTCATTTGGTTTTAAACCTTTAAAGCCATAGTTAAGTTAACGTTGTTATTTCACATTTTTTTACCGTGCTTAATATGCGCAGCTAATACTGGAACGCTATTCAAACAATTGTTTGCAAATATGCATTTTCAAAATCTTAAATAAATTACTAAATCAATGATAGTGTTGGGGAAGTCAAATTAAAAGTTACTTTACATACTGACATCGCCGAAATTTTAGGTAATGATAGTACTGACCTTAAATCGATAATTTTTTGAAGACTAAGAATTAAGATGACACTAGTTTTGTGAGATTTGCTTACTTATTTAGAAATATTCACATTAATTGAATACAACTATATTTTATTGTAACTTGCAGTACTCCTGAGTACAGAATTCATGGTAACAGCTTACCTCAGGGTTATGCAGGAGCATAAATCAGAGTTTAGCAGGAGCATAAATATTTTATTTCATACAATTAAACCCTCAGAAACATAATTAAATAATCGGAATTATTAAACATGAACTTCATTGAAAACATTGGTGCACATCGCAGTAACGTCGCTTTTTAATTATTTGTAATTTTAATTGTAACAAAAGTTGGATTACGGTGTTTTAAATATTTTGTATGTGAAATATTTTTTACACGTATAATAGTATAATTATTATACGTATAATAGTATAAATAGTATACGTGTATTATGTTTTAACTGTTAATAGTATCAAAAGTTCATTTAATGGTTGTTTATGTATATTTCCGTCCATAAAATTTTTTTTGTACAAAGTAAAATATCCTTCAACAAGAGATTTCACATTTCTTATAATTTTGTTGTTTTAAATTATTAAATTTAAATTATTTACTTCAGTTTAACAATTTAAGTATATATAATAATTTCGCTATGAAATTAAATACACCATACACTTGATATTTTGAAATTATTACGAAAAATTATGTAGTTTTATTTTAATTACTTTTTTTTGCAATAGTTGCAGTTTAGGACATACACCATTGATGATTACAATGTATGTCCTAAGAAACAGACAAGAAAACAAGCGAGAAACAGAGAACATCAGAACATATAAAACATAGACAGCACAGAAAATTACGTAGAAAGAATTGATATTATTATAGCACAGGCGGACAAAGTGAGCTAACAACGACTAGACAGTAGCAACTAGAACAGCAAAGAAAGACGAAAAATTTTTTGGACAACTCACAGAATTGAATTTTCAGTACTTTTACAAAAGTTGTCAAGGAATTGTTTGCAATACTAAAAGTAATATATTATAACTTTGTACATCACATGGCTGTGATTATTTTTGCATATATGAAATACGGTTAATCGCGGTATAACTGAGTATTTCTTACAGAAATTAACTAAAAATTTTATGCTTTAATTTTTCTGTTCATTCGGCAATGCAATGTAAAATTCCAGATATTAAGGTTTTTATTTCCATATTTAATTATTAAAGTCTACAGAATGTATTTTTAAGATACTCAGGTGTAATGCTTGCTTTAAAAATTAATTAATGCTATTATTAATAAAAAATACTAGCAATTTAAATAAAAATTTTAATATTTCGTGGTTAGAAGTGTTAGTTAACATTTTACGCAGGTGATCCAAATTAATTTATATGTTAAAAAAAAACTGTGTTAACAAATTACTGGTCAAACGCCACTATGTAATCGTTTGATCGTTAATATAGTTATTTACTAACAGATGTCGGATTTATTGCGAATTTCCTTGGATGAAATTTGAAGTAAGATTTCAATTTTGAACCGATTTCGCACAAGTGCGCATGACCTGCTATGCACTCGCTTATGTTTTTCGACCACCCAACTTAAGCTTTCCCCGAGCCAAGCGCTGCTACAAGGAGTATAAAGTAACAGAGATTTCGCCCCCAGGTTAAATATTATTATTTTTTTTTAACTCAGAAATCGGTCACTAATGATTCTCAAACTACCAACCACACAGCATAAAACCAAAGAAAATAAGTTTCGTTCCGAATTATATCAGGATCTAGGTCTCATTAAGAATTGCTCGGGTTCAGGATTTAAGTTTCTTTGATACAGTTGGGTCTAGGCCTCTACAATACAATACAATATCCTGTATTTATGTGTCATGATTTTCATGGAATTTGATAAGATTTTATTAGAGATGTAAGGTGGTGTTCTTTGGTGGTATAGATAAATGTTAGATTAACCAAGTTGTTTCACAACACATAACCTTCTTTCACTAAATTCGGGTTATTAATTTACATAAATGCCCAGTTGATGCATTACACACCAATCAGCTTTATTTGAAGCGGTAGCTACAAACACCGCTAATAAGCAAATAGGAAGGTACCATTAACTAGTGCTTTCAAAAATCAACTGATACATTAAAACACACATGGTCATACAAAATTAACAAAACTATTTGGTATTTAAACATAATCGTATACCCAGGTCTCCCGATTCGTTTACATTTAGTCGCTACACGTTATTTAATAGCTATGCATCCTATTTATTATTTTTAACGTACGTAGTACACAGGGCCGGATTTAGGGGAGGGCAACCGGGGCGAAAGCCCCGGGGCCTCCACAAACGGAGGGCCCCCACAAATCCTTTGATATTCTTTTTTCGCTGTTTTACCTTTACCTACAGTACTTTTTACATACATGATTATATTATTGTTAAATATTAACAGAAATATTCATTAACACTAAAATTTAATTTCATATAATTCTTGTCTCCGATTATATTTATGTATGTTTTTTAAATACTAAGAGAATCTACTTGGTTTCACAATAAATTATTTATTGGAAAACTCGACTGAAAAAAATTGTTAATTTTATTTGGAAAATAATTTGGGGCCAGGGTGCCTCCGCTCCTCTGTTGCCCCGAGGCCTCCAGACATCTAAATCCGGCCCTGGTAGTACACACAACTTGGGTACTGTCACCTCTACATGCGGGTGCTTAGGGTACGAGAAGTTCCCAGTTCGAATATCATTCAGGTACATACACAGGAAAGTATGAAAACATATTACTGTCTTCTTTAATACAAATATCTCATACAATTTCGGTTAAATCACATAATAGCGTGGCAACATAAAATTTTATAGTTCAAATGCTATATTGGCTCAACTGCTAAGGCCCGTGCGTCATATTTTTAAAAAGCGTCGGTTGATTTGATGGTTGGTGGGTAGTGGGGGTGAGAATAAATGTAAACGTTGAATATTACTATTTCAGCCACAAAGTGAAATATGGTATTTTCAGGTTAAAGGTTGGTGCCATTATTACCTGTAATATAAATATGGCGACTTCAATTTGTATTGTGCTTTAATAGTGCTGCAGATACTTCCTTTACTGTTTACTTGATACTAGCTGCAACTTGATCCTGTAGTTCTCTAGAGATCTTTAGGAATATAGCGTAGCCGAGGCTGTTTTTTGACGTGACAACGTCTAATAAATCGATGAACGCCGGCTACACGCACGAAAAAGTGTCCCGTTACGCACATTGTTCCGTTACGTGGTGTCCCGTTACGCTCATTGTACGCTTGCGCCGCATCTATCTCTCTTACACTCGACTGTTTATAAAGTGAAGTGAAAAGTTAATGTGGTTTTCATTGCTTATTACAACAACAATTACGGCAATAAAGGTTAATTATTCTTGCATTTTAAAAATCTGATTACTAGTATAATTACAAGTATTTATTCTTTAATTATTAAAATAAAAATGATTAAATTTTATTCATAAAATATGCAATCATTTCATCAATGTTTTGTTATGACGTTGTCACGTTAAACTATCGTCCGTAAACCAACTTTACAGACAACCAATTTTTTTTTTTTAGAAAGCAGGGATACTTAATGCCAGTACTTTACAGCCAGGGCAATTGGTTTTCTATTTCAAGTGAATATTCAATTCCCCCCCCCCCCCCCCCCCCCCATGAAATCGGGTACATTTGCGTACCCGAGCGGGTAGTTCTCGGGTACAGACACAGCAATTCGGGAACGTGTGCCTCTGGCAACACTGTTCGCGGGGTTTCCCAACAGCCGCAGCCGGCGCGAATGCCGGGACGCGACGGGCGACGATCCCCTTCTCTGGTTGCGCAAGCGGGCGCCGTTGCCACATCGGCAGTCGGGAGTATAAACTACTACTCGGGGAGGACGATACCGTGTCCCCGCGAGATGGAACAGGCCCGATAGCCGTGTCCAGACCTGGGGACCGCCCGCGGCTGTCCTAGCCCGCGGCGGTGCGCGTTCGTAACCTGAAGAAAACAACCTCACCATTAAGGGTGTGCGCCTCCCATTTCAGCTCATGATTTTACATTCATATTATTCACTGATCAAATTTTAGATTATTTTTGACGTGAACACGTCTAATAAATCGATGAACGCCGGCTGCACGCACGAACAAGTGTCCCGTTACGCACATTGTCCCGTTACGATCATTGTACGCTTGCGCCGCATCCATCTCTCTTCCACTCGATTGGAACAACCATCGATTTGACTTTTTCGAGGCACATTAAACTTGAAACACTCCCATTCGTTTCCTACTTTTCCTAGCATCGTCCTATCCTTAACAGAATAACACAGATTGGAAGAAGTTAAATAGCAAACACGTATAAAAGTTATAGTTAAAATAATCTCTTCGTTAAAGTAATAAACATGTTTGAATTAATGAGTGCAAATAAAAGTAAATTTATCAATTAAATTGTAGATTTCATTTCACTCCTTCTTTGTATCCATACAAAATAGTGATAATTCAATAAAAATGATTCAATTTTATTCATAAAAGTATGCAATCATTTCATCAATGTTTTGTTATGACGTCACGTTAAACTATCGTCCGTAAACCGACTTTACAGACAACCAATTTTTTTTTCAATTGTTTAACTTTCACGAAATTATATATATATATATATATCATGTATATATATATATATATATATATATATATATATACAGCGCATACTTTTTGCATAATTAGCTGCTAAAGTTTAATTTTTTTTAAACATTTTTTGGTTTGTACAAAATAAGGAGAATTTAATTTATTGCAAAACTGAAACTTTTTAGGTTTAACTGCAATGCCACTGGCTACTTCGTGATATGGTTTGCATTTCTAACACACAAAAACTCGTTTCATGTTTCTTGGCTGTAAAAATCGTAAATAAATTTGAGAAATTCGAAATACCAGGTAAAATTAATTAATATTTTCTGAAATAAATTCAAACCCTTTCTTGAAGTAGCCAGAGGCATTGCAGTTAAACAAAAAAAAATTTCAGTTCTGTTATAAATTAAATTTTCCTTATTCGTACAACCCAAAAAATGTTAAAAATGTAACTTTGGCAGCTAATTATGAAAAAACGTATGCGCTGTATGTATATATTTTTTTCATCTCGTGATAGTTAAACAACTGAAAAAGTCTACAAGTTTATCTGTAATTACTGTAAATATAAAATCTTGACCTGAAGTTTAAGGAACCCCCTTAATATACGGGTTTTCGCCAATTCGACTTTTCTTTTATTTTTACCGGGCTGCTCAAGTCAATAAAGTTGTGGAGCTGAAGATCCTCGTTGGTGACGACAACTGAGAGGCCTGCCGATGCAATGATGACACTAAGATACGAGCAGAGCTTCAGAAGTCCTTCCGTGATCGTAACGCTTCTAACTATCTTCCTGTTCGTCTGGCTTAGAAGAGCTTGAAAGAACCGTTATATGTGCATACCTGCTTGATATACTTCTGCACAGAGAGTTGGCATTTCGCGCTGCAGCCTTAGAGGGGCTACCAACAAAAAAAAACATGTGATTAATAAATTTGAATAGAACCCAGCTAGATGGGTCATGGCAGAAAGTAAAACATGTTGTGAAATTCAGCGAACAAGGGATAGAAACGTAAAGCAGAACCAAAATTACGAAAATAATCCATACAATTTATTACTCAGACTAAATATGAAATTGCATTAACCTTTCACATTTGTGATGATACAACTGTGTACCTGCACCTGTTTGCGAACCACAGGCGCCATTACGGAAACCTTCCACCGCGTTGGCGTTTATCTGTGAATATTTCAAATGCCTCCGCCGATTGAGAATCCCGCCGTCTGTGAAATAAAGCGCTGTGATTTGTTTTCCTAGTGCTAAAGGCGTGAAAGCGGCTGCAATCCATTGTCAGATCAGTGTAGTGTAACGGAGAAAACATTATGACCGATGGTATGGAAATGGGCTAGAGCTTTTAAAGATGGCTGCACGAATGTTCATGATGAGGAACGAAGTGGGAGACCTTCTAACATTACTGAAGATTTGGAGCAGAAAGTTGACTTTTACGATTACGTCTTTATGTGACGGGTTTCCCCATGTCTTAACGGTTGTTAAATCAGGAGGCAGACTTCTACGAGAATGGTTGTAAGATACGATAAGTGCATTAGTATTGGGTGGTAATTATGTAGAAAAGTGGATTTAGGTGCATGTAAAAATAAAATTGTTACAAAAAGACTACTTTTTTTCAAAATGGTACCTTCTTAAAAAAAATTTCAAATCAGTCATGAGGACTGCCGACAGAAGTGAAAACGTAAAACAAACAGTTGTTATTTTTGGATATCCAAATTAATAGTTTGATCTTAAATTAAAACTTGCAAATCAAAGTAACTGTTATTAATATTAATAATAGAATTAAGAAAATACGAATATAATTTGAAATAAGAAATACTAACATTGTAAAATATAATTGTGTAACATAAGAAAATATTTTTTGATTAAATAAAGACTTTTTCGCAATTTTTACGAAAACATATTATCACACAAAAAAAATTGTTTTATCACTTTAGTAAAATAACTCATAAATTACTATAAAATACGCATTGCATAGTAATTGTAGGTATTAAAAAAATATATTGAACCGTCCCACAGCATTTGTCTGCCATGAATTTGAAAAAAAGAAAAGCATAAAAAACCGAAATCAAGATGTCCTGGTGTCGTACCAACGACAAGATTACCCCGTGGTTGACACTGGATTCCGAACCACTTGGAACAACAACAGTATCGGTGTTCTCGAATCACGAGCCAGGCAGGCCGCTGGCATGAGCAGACCTTCTCCGCTCAGAGCGTACCTACACCTCGTCTCGTAACGAATGAAAACAGCGCGCTACTCCGACGCGACACGTCATCCGGATTTGTTTTTAGCCGCGCTTTTTTGACGTGCCAACGTCTAATAAATCGATGAACGCCGGCTGCACGCACGAAAAAAGTGTCCCGTTACGCACATTGTCCCGTTACGCTGTGTCCCGTTACGCTCATTGTACGCTTGCGCCGCATCTATCTCTCTTCCACTCGATTGGAACAACCATCAATTTGACTTTTTCGAGGCACATTAAACTTGAAACACTCCCATTCGTTTCCTACTTTTCCTATCATCGTCCTATCCTTAACAGAATAACACAGATTGGAAGAAGTTAAATAACAAACATGTATAAAAGTTATAGTTAAAATAATCTCTTCGTTAAAAGTAGGGAGAGCGTGCCGACTCTGGAACATAGGCGAGGGGGGAGCGGGGTAATCCGGGGATTATCCCATTTTTTATGGGTTTTTACGCATTTTTTATGGTTTTTTATGTGCAAATCCAGTTTTTTATGCGCTAATCCAGTGGCTAATCCGCTAATCCAGTGGCTAATCCGCAAATCCGCAAATCCGCAAATCCGCAAATCCGCAAATTCGTAAATTCGCAAATCTGCTAATCCGGAGATCCGCAAATCCGCAAATTCACAAATCCGCAAATCCGCAAATCGCAAATCCGCAAATCCGCCATTTTATATTTCTAGAAATTTCCACCAACTTCGAATCGTGACGTCATGATTTTGTGTCGTCTGCTGGAGGCCGTTATCTTGATTTTTCCTGGTCGCCATCTTGTTTCGTCTGCTGGAGGCTGCCACCTTGATTTCTTCTGGCCGCCATCTTGTTTCGTCTGCTGGAGGCCGCCATCTTGATTTTTCCTGGTCGCCATCTTGTTTCGGCTGCTGGAGGCCGCCATCTTGTGTGACGTCATATAGTTCTGTTGGTCGCCACCAGGTAGCAGCAGGTATTATTTTATTTTAACTAAAATATTTTCAGTGCCGAGGCTGGGATTCGATCCATGGGACGTGAAAACGTCCAGGATGTCGTGGTTACGAGGCGGACGCCTTGACCACTAGACCACGAGACCAATTGGAATATGGTGGAATAAATAATCTATATATGCTATGTACTGACGGCAAGTTTATGATAAATGGGGGGAGGGTGTTTTTGCCTTCCTTAATGCATACCTAAGGCGCCACATTTGAAATTAAAAATTATTATACAGCCGCCATCTTTAATTCCAGCACAGACTACCAGATGGCGCTAAATTCAAAAAATTAGTTGTCAGAGGCGCCGCCATCTTGGTTCTCAAGTTGGCTGGTAGATGTCGCTAGTATCGCGCGGCAAATTCAAAAATTAGTTGCCAGAGGCGCCGCCATCTTGATTCTCAAGTTGGCTACCAGAGTGTGCCACCGTCGCCATCTTTATTTCATATTTCAGCTGCCAGGGCACAGCACCATTCGATAGTTCGAATGCTAATCGATATATTTACTTTTATTTCATATTTCAGCTGCCAGGGCGCAGCACCATTCGATAGGTCGAATGCTAATCGATATATTTACTTTTATTTCATATTTCAGCTGCCAGGGCGCAGCACCATTCGATAGGTCGAATGCTAATCGATATATTTACATTTATTTCATATTTCAGCTGCCAGGGTGCAGCACCATTAGATAGGTCGAATGCTAATCGATATATTTAGTAACAAGTGTTGCTACCAGAGGGCGCGATATTTAAATTTAAAAAAATATTACAACCTTTAAACAATTCTCCGCCATCTTGGATTCAACAGCCCCACCATCTTGGAAGCACATGATACACCCAAGGACTCGTTCCAATACATGCACAGAGTGCACCGAAAAGATTGTTCCCTTACATGCACAGAGTGCACCATATTGAATGATCATGATATGTGTTCCTTTATATGCATCAGAAGCAGGCATAAGAAATTTTTTCTTATAGGCATACTTTAGTGTTAGCTTTCCTGTAATGCATTTAATAATAGTGTAAGCTCATTATTATTATTTAGTGATAGTGAATTTATAACTATGATGTGTAGTCTCATTCTCTTCATCTCGACGTGGCGGAAGATTCTCTGGAGTGTAAGCTGAAAAAAAAAAAAAAAAAACTTGTGTTTGAATTTATAGTGGTATGCTGCTTTCCACATCACCTTAGAGACTATGTCTCAGGAGGTACAGCATTAGATGCGTTAACTCCTTTTTTTTATACATGGCGAGTTTCCCCGAGAGGCCTATTTTCCATGTTTAACAAGGGCGCAAGCATTATGCTTCACCGTCACTCTCTCCGAAGCCGCTGTCCACTCCATCATCTGGCTCCACTTGCTCTTGAGCCTCCATTACAGCTTCAAAGCATGCTATAATACCGTTGTAAAGGTATGTTAGAAACTCGTATTCCTCTGGAAATGCAGCGAACAAATTGATCGCGGAGACCTCTAGATGGTGTACTATCGCATCTATATTCATGCCGATGCAAGCATGAAGCGCATATTCAATGCAATCGCGCATTTCCTCAAAAGCAGCCATGTTCATTATGGAATTGTCAGAGACAGAATGAAGACTATAGTTGACCTGGTCTTGACGGAAAGATGACATGCAACAAAGTTTAACCACATTAGCATTTAAAATCAGGATAGACTCAAATTTACTTTAAATTATTAAACAGACTAGCATTTAAAGAAAACTATCAGATTCACTATCTGAACCGTGTAAATAAGATGAGTGCAATCTCTACATGTTAAACATACCGATGGTTTTATCTCCACATGCGCAGTACAGTAGTGCATGAGTTCTGTCCAACATTCTTAATGTTTTATGGCTGAAGGGGGAGGCAATGAATCGAAGTTGGTTGCCATCTACCCAGTTGGCCACTCCGAGCGGAGGAGGAGTTTGCAGCGCTGTTGTTTTCCTACAACTCGACTCGGAGCAGCAATGCTTATTGAGCGTACCAAGGTATGAGGATAGTACAAAAAAAAATAAACTGGAAAATTATAAAATAAAATAAAAAAGTTAGAATCTCTTATTATGTGGGGAACTCAGGTTCAGGGATCTAGACGGTAATGTCCCCATGGAAGCGTGCTAATTCCATCATCGGAAATGCTCCGCTTGTCGTCACCTGATGACAACGCCACCTTAGTCACGCGTTCAGTACAAACAATGTGATTTCGTGAACGAAAATGATATTGAGTCCCCCAAACCCGTGAATTTGTTTGCAAGCAATCCAGATATTGTTCCAAAAGTAGCGAGCTGAGTACACTGGCCTTCACACCCTTGGCTTTAAGCGTAAAAGCACCATCGTCCATCTTGTATGCATAAAGTTTGGGGCGAAGACCAACATACTCAGTAATGATGCGTCCAGCGGCTTCATCCTTCATGACACCAGTCATGCCGTGGTTGACTGATGGAAACCTTTGAGCATTATCTGGAGCATAATTCGAAGTGTCGAATCGAGAAGCCAAATCGGGGAGAATCGAAGAATACACATCGCGACACTCGATGTGGTACAGAAGAGAATCGGTATCTGAGTAAAGCAGGTGCAGAGATGGAAAGGGAAACTTAACCTGCATATAGTTATAGTGGAAATCATAGAGATGCAATTTGGATAAATCTAAGATGGCCACACCAGTGTAAAGGGGTTTGTTGAAGGTTACCGAACCTTTGGCTAACTCAATGAGGACCAGATTCTCATCGACGATCCGCCTTGCCTTAAATGACGGACGACCTATCAACTCTGCCGCACCATATATGGTATCGTACCGCGAAACCACACGTATGTCACGCTCCCTACGCGGCGACTGCAAAGATTTGCCAAAAACGGAATTATTCATTAATTTATAGAAGGATTTCTCAAAGGGGTTCGCTGCCTGAGCACGGCAATTCAGATTATACCGTACGTACGACGCCATCCAGGATTTTTGTTCAAAGCGCAAAACACGATGAACATTGTCAAGAACGGCCCCGTACGTAAGGTAGTGCTGCAGTGTTTTTGCATGTAAAACATAGTTCTTTCGCGGTTCAAGTGTCAATAAGAGCTTTGACATATTGCCGTTCACCGGTACGCCATTCACGGGTGCAAGCGGCAGGTCTGATAGCCGGTCATGACATTCACGCGGAAAGGATAGATCCACCTCTATAAAACATGAGCAGTCACCATCGGTGTCCATGGTGCTAAAGTTCCAGTTTGCATATTCGAGTTCCTGCACCCACTGGAAGTTGCCCACCGGAAGCTTACCAAGCATCGTATGACCATAGAGAGAATTTACATCGAAATAACAGATGTAGGAAGACGGCAGGCTGGAGTCATAATCGCTCATGTAAACATTGTTAGCCTTCGCATAGCGCCGACTAACGTTGGTGATCCCACCCCGAACAGCATTCTCCAAGAAAAGATAGATATCTGGATCGGTGACTAATTCCAGACACACCTCAGACTTGCTCAACAAACCGTCCCACGCAAGTGATGGGGCCGTAATGTAGTGCGCCGGATCTAAGCCATAGGACTGGCAACAAACTGAACGGAAATTCTCGAACACGTCAGCCAACAAACACGTATCCACCTTCAAATACTGCAACGCGTAATCGTTCAAAGTCTTACAGTGGAAAACATTCCACGCAGATCTAGCGTGAGCATAGTCCCCGTCACTCACGTCAGTCCCACTAAGAGCATTATGAAATGCTTCCCTAGGGGGTAGTGAGGTCGTCTGCAGTTCTGCCATACTAGTGACGAAATCGTATGGGAACACCCCTTTCCTACGAGCTAGATCAAACTGTGCGTCTTCTGGAAACTGGACACGAGTGAGGCTCAGCTGAGCAGGCGAGAGATTACCTGCCAGAGTATCCAGAGATGAAGTTAGGAAGTTAAGGGAGTCAATGAATCTTAAACGCACTGTTCGAGTACCTCCTCTCGCATCATTACCGGTAATCGGTATGTACTTTGTTATGCTCTTGTAACTTTCAAGAGACGTGCCTATAACCCTGACCTCCCCGGGGTTCTCCAAAATGGAGGAACCGTCAGGTTGTGCAATATGACGTGAGACTAATGGTCTCATCAAAAAGTGGGCATCATAATTCTGAAGATTGTGGAAAATAGCCACCAGTTGGTTCTTCTGCAGTCTAAATGCAATATTACACTTAGAATGCGCATAGCCACGAATCTCACCGGTCAGGTGGTCATGGTCCAACACTGACTTGTCACCTAGTGTCTTATTACATATATGGCAATGTGTCTGACTCGCCAACCGCGCAGCAACAGCAGGAGTCTGGGCTTTCATGGGAACGGTCTTAGCATAAATCGCGCACACCCACTTAGTCATATCAATCAAGGTAGAGACCATGTCGGCAACACAATTCTCCCCTTCAAAGTGCGCATATCTGGTAAGCGAAGCATCGTACGAACAAACTAATAAAATGCTACATGCATAAGGCACGTGCTTGTTCACCGTCGTGGTGCTGGAGGCATCGGTCTCCGGTAAACAGGTGGACATCGGTTTCAAGTAGGTCTCTGTATCGCAATAAGCGACAAAGCCCATACGTTCCTTCTTGGATACATTTGTGAACTCGAGCCATTTGGTCTCCTCAGTCGGGAATACTGACCGAACGGCCGTGTGTTGGCTGCACAAATCAGTGTGGGAGTTCAACTTGTCCGCAGTATGGAAATACTGAAGACAGCGGTCGCAAACCCACTTTGTATGTTGATCACGCGAGAGTTGAGAAGAAAGCAAGCGGGACAAATTCTTAATAGTCACGAAATGGAGATGAGCGGGAGCACCAGACGCACGAATAGCCAAAATATTCACATGGCGATCACATCGCATAGAGGTAATGCAAATCGGCTGGATACTTGCATCAGTGGGTTTGTTAAAATCCTCGTCAATAATCGTTCCCTGATCACTCACGCAAGAATAAATGTTCACGGAAATATTATTGAGACTCTCAAAGATCTTAACCTGATGCAGTGTCATGGGGAACGTCATACCGGTCGTATCAAAAACCTCGAGAGGATTAGGATACGATCCAGTACGAGTAACCATCCCAGCCGCCGGCGTCACACCTGCCATAACGGCATACAGAAAGCACATCTCACGGTCAGTCTCGATGTTTACACAAGCTTTGCGGTTAGACAAAAATGCAGGCAACTTTGTATGCGCGGCCCCCACCGTGAATGGTCGGTATGCAGAGACATGCATGTCGAGATGTTTTACATGACTCAACATCCATCCAGACCCGCGCAAAGCAAACTCACTTACATGCTCCATAAGCACAGAAACTAATGTGAAACTGAAAATTTCTGCTAGGTCCTCACTTAACAAAACAGGGATACTTTTGGAGGCGAAGTGGAAGCTTTCACTGATGGGGCCCTGCACAGGATCCTCCTTAATAAATACCGCGGCCAATGTAAGATAAATTTTGAATGGGCGGAGAACGCCACCCACTACGTCCAGAAAGGGTTCCCTGCACCTGGAGAGAAATCTATTAATGTTGGGGTCGGGCTGGGGAATATCATTCGCGATTCTGGAATCAACAAGTCGACCCTGGAATGCGGAATCTAAAGTGACGGGCTTCAGGCTAGGCAAAGAGGGAGGTGGCGTGTCTTCGATCTCTAGGTTGGATGAATCATCAGCCGACGATAAAATCACTGACTCAAATGATGATGAAGATGAAATCAATGAATCAATAGATGATTCATCGAGCTCAGACATCGAAGGCTCGCTTTCCTCAAATCTAGCACGCTTATTAGAGTATGGAGAAGACATTATTATAAAAGGAATTTAAAAAAAATAAAGAAGGATACGCTCAACAAGTTAGAACCTGAAAAATAAATAAAAGATGCTTGCTCTAATATACTGAAACCAACAGCTGTATCAGCACTTATTATTTTCCATAATATGTGTAAAAATTTGTATTGAAAAAATAAGTGTAAATATGAAATAATTGTATGTCATGAGAAAACTTCTTGTAATATTTATTTGTGAAGTATTTCAAGTTGTAAATAATGTAGAAATATAAAATGTTTAAGACATGTAAACAATGTGCAAGAAATTAATTATATGTCGGTATATTCTGAGAATGTAGAGAATTATTATTTACATGGAACATACTGTATTGAAAACAAATGTATATCAACTTCATATCACGCTTAATATTGTTTAAAGTTTGACAAAATTTATTTAACTGTTTGCAAGCAAAGAACGAGCTCTGAATGGTTGTTGTTTTTATAAATCGCGCATAGCGTTCAGTAACAGAATGAAAGATGTATTAAAGAAATATTAAATACACGCATTCCGTTGTAAAAATAATTATGAAAACAAGTTGATTCTCAATCATTAATAAATAAGCGAAAACAGGAATAATATTCAAAGTAATATAATCGCAACAAAAAAAATAGAGTTTAGTAATTTTTCCGTGATAATACACAATTTAAGTAATATAAATACATGGATTTAGTTATTGCTTAATTCGACCGTTTTAACGTGTTTATTTATTTAAAATAGTGGACATATTGTTAAATAAGAACTGTAAACACAGTGCGCGAACGTGTTTTAACGAAACGAATGTACTCCATCTCGTGTTGTCAGTCAGAACTGACAGAACACATACCTTATCTGGAGAAGAACGTCTCTCTGCGGAGGAGGTATCGAGGGCTGACGAGGGCTGGCTGCGATCAAATGAGGTTTCCGACCTCTGTGGCAGGTGTATATATATATAAATCTGCGTCGGGCGATGACCTGAATTCTCGCGGAATCGCCTACTCTGTGTGTCGGCTTTAGATGACAGTTATAAACTGAAAATTATTAATTTAAGAAAGTTGAGTAGATTATATTTGGTAAAATCATTTAATAATATGGTGATCATGGAAAACTAGTTAAACTATATGTTTTTTGTTTTAGAAAGTAGATTTTCTACCATTCACTTTTTTCAGAATTAAAATTTAATTAATGTTTTTTTATTATAGCTTACTGAAAACATTTTTCTGCAATCGTTGTAATGCATTACAACGATTGCAGAAACTGTCAACCAAGTCTGTGACAGCATATAGACACCTCTTAGGTGCGACGACAGTTGTCTGGAAAAACAAATTCCTTTCTCTGAAAATAGAGAGCTTCATCCACGGGCTCTCGCACGTCAACCCGCTGGTCGGCCCAGGAAGGCAGGACGTTTCAATGCTAGCTTTTATTTTATATCAGAGGAATACTTAAATCATAACAATAAATCAGAGGTTACACATTAGTTTTATTGTAGTCAACATACATTTCGTGAACGTGCGGGCGCAGAGACTGATGGATAATTTGAATACATTTTTTTTTAAATTATACTAAACCAGAAAATTATATAATTGAAAAGAGTATTAATAAAAAATACAGTAACCTACACGTTCTTTACTTAAGTTGCAAACAGTTTCGGTAATAAAATATGCATTATGCTTTTAACAATTTATTTTAAAACTTTATGCAAAACTGAAATATTACAAGAAAATCACACATAATGTTTGCATACAAACCTGAACATTTACATACAAAGAGTATTAAAGTGACGATAAAAAAAAGATTTGAATGCTAACTTGAACATTTCCTTACACACAAAGAATATTATATTTACGTATTCAGCTGAAACATTTACATACACAAAGTGACAAAAATTCAATTATACTTTGCTTAATAATTCTAGAAGTAATGAGCGCACTGCTACCCGGGCCATCTCGTCAGTTCTTTGTATGGAAGCACTAGACTCTGAACTCCGACATCTTGACTCACCGGTCCTAAATGACTGAGATCTCTGGTTCGACTCTTGCGAGAGGCAGCAGGCTTTCGCTGTCGTCTGGTGGACTTCGGTGTCGCCTCGGTGATTGGCTCAGCTACAGGTATGATGGATGTTGGCGAATCAGGGCTGATTTGAATGCATTCAGGGATAACCTGAACCGATTGGGTAGCTGTCTGGTTGAATGCGTGTGCGTAGACGTCTTCACTCGTGGCAGGCAGCACTGTATCGTGTCGAAGCATGTTAACAATACATTGTCCATAACCCGAGCAGTTAATTAATTCAAATGGCATGTCTTGAGGTCCTGGGTCGAGTATTTGTTTCGAGTGAAACATGCCGTCACAGCTTTCCGATATGTGTTTTAAATTGTCTTGACTCCACTCGCTGTAATCAACACTGCCTAGACCAGGATTTACACTCACGTATTTCTTGCTTGAATGAAAGTTAGACATCTTGCTTGGCACAGATCCTCACACCGACACAGTTTCAGCTCGACTGTCGACCCAGGAAGCGGCGATCCTATTTAAAAATATATTGCCCATCCGAATGAATAAATTGATTACGAAATTCCATAGAGTAGAGCATCTCGTAGAACAGTCCATTATCTATATCCCCATAGTTGCTTGCTTAGATGCGTCGACACCGAGAATTTGTTTTCTCGTAATAAACGACCTCTCGACAAGGAACACAAATGATTACTGCAAGGCGTGTCGTGAGGTGGGTTCCACATGCATGTAGCGGGATTATGGCGATAGTGTTTAATTCCGGTACACCATTCGGAGAAAGTACTTTCATAGTCTCTGTCACGGGATGTCTTGAGCTCATCAATAGTACAGGGAAACTTTGCCATTGGATGACTAAGATTTATTACACAGTCTTTATGCTGACAGTCGAAAACAGTCAAGAGAGTCACGGACTTGTATGGTCTATCAGCGTGCCACCTCAGTCGGAAATGAGTATTTTCGCGACAAAGTTCGAAATAAACGTATCGAAGACTACTCAATCCAATATCAAATTCATAGAACTCTACATGAAATTCAACACAGTTCAGACTTGCACGTTTGTAAAGATATCTATTTTCGGTATTGTCAAACAAAGTCGAAGGCTTCATTTCTTTAGATCGTGGATCAGGAGGATAATTAAAATATCTTGTCGCTTCATCCCATGTTAAGATGCTCGGTGCCCACAATTCATCTATTACGGCATCTTCTTGGCTTTGAGTTATATCATGGAATCGCGGTGATAACATGACTGACATAGGTATTGTCTTAGCTCTCAAACTTAAGCGAATGGGGTGAATCGATAAAGTTTACACTGAAGGAAACTACATGTCTCGTAGCAAACACTGTTTTCATAAGTTGTGTTGTGAACATGACCGTCACACTGCTCCTCCCAATGCACAACTGTCTCTGGGTTCGTGCTGCGTCTCAAATCACACCTTACTGCAGAATAATCTGGTTCTGAGGTTATAGTTTCAGTAGCGGCTGCTGCCTTAAGTTCTTCTAAGGTAGTAGGAAATTTACTGTCGGGTCTCAAGTAGTGCACAACACAATCTACCTGATTGCAGGGCGTCTCAATAAAGTCCGGAGCCTCCAGATCGCAATCGGTGCTCCAGTGATGATTGAAGTTGCAGACTATGAGGTGGAACTCTCCATCTCCGGTAAGGTATGCCACACGACGAAAGCCGGGTGACACGTCTGCGTAGCGTGCCGATGGATCGAACGTCATTTTTCTTGAATATATAGTGAGTCTACGCCCGCACGACCGCGAACTGTACGCTGACTGTCGTACCCCGGGACGATGACCTCAATTTATAGCGCCTCCAGTCCAGACATGTTTACCGTTGCTTCGCTTGTTGTTGATTCCATTTCGAGCGCATCATCCAACATTCCAGGATCGCTGTGTTCTAGCATCCAAGCCCTAAGCAATGCGACGTTACGGCGAGACGATACAGGTCTTATGCTGTCACGATTTTGAGCATACATTATGTCTAATTTTTTGAAAGCCGGGCAGCCATATTCCTCTTGTGCATCCACTATGTGCATGTGTTTGAGACAGTGTTTACCCAACCATCTTTTCTGTTCGCTTCCAGCAACTATTACAGTTCCACTCAAGTGAGTTGTCAAGATGGTGGAAAGACTGTTGTAGGGAAACAATCCGTGTTCCCATTTTAAACTATGAAAATTTTTAGTGAGCCACGCATTACTTCTCCGGTATTTACGACTAATGTCTCTCCACTCAAACGGCGGTTTGAATTTTCGCGTAATTATGTTCCCCTCAGAGTCAGCAATGCTAAGTTCCTTGGTAATAAAGCCATACTGAGAGAAAAATCCTTGCAGATTAACATACTTCATGGTGGCTGAGACACGACTGAGCCTCTACTATGCTTAACTCAGTATTTTAACAGCTTTGTCTCGTGGATTATAGGAGATAAGTCTGTCGTGCAATATTATTGCAAATGCTTGTGTTAAGATCGGTAGGTTGTCTGAGCTTGTGATCTCCAACTTGCAATCTATGATATTCGAAGGTATTTTCTCAGCTTGACGGCTTACATCAAACATGAATAACGTAGCCAGTTCCTTAAACTGATGAGGGTCAAGCAAAGGTGCATTCTGCTTTCCATAGTAAGACTCTTGAAAATTTGAATACATATCATATGCGATTAAGTAAAATCCATTGTCGAAGTTTATGTCCAAATCCGTGTACGGATAACTTTCTGAATTCAAGAATAGTTTTATATTCTTTATGTTGCAGTGGTCAAACCTCGATTTATCGGCAGCCATTACATTATGTTTAGCCGATTGAAAGCCGACTATTATGTATCGTGGTTTTTCCATCGAGAAGCTTGTCTTTACTGACCAGCTGACATTTTGTGCTTGTGGCATGCTGGGATATGTTTCAACAGACCAAGATCTAAATGCTATATCTATATTTCTGCTTTTCTCCACAAGCTTAAGCAGTCGCGTGCGTTCCGCTGGAGACACTTGGATGTGTGGTACGGCCCAATCGATAGAGTTTATGGTTAAATTAACTGCTTGAGGCTGCGCACTCGCATCTACGATCGAGTTAATGTACGTATTTTCTAAAACTATAATTAACTCTTGTTTGGAGTTTAGAAGTATACGGTGATAATCCTCAGCAAAGCCGAGGAGATGGCTTAGCGGAACACAGATTTCGAAAATACCATCGGCTGTTAGAGGCAAGCTATAGTTTTCCTCGAGACACCATCCCTCCATTTTGCTGATGGCGTATTCATCACGAGTTCGTGAAAGATAATTCTTCACTGTAGATACCACTCCTAGTGATCTGGTCTGGTCTATAAGAACGCCGTTCAGTTCAAATCCTATCCGATTGATCATATGTAATACACCATTGTTTATAATCTTTGCATGGTCCGGTTTCCGTCCGTCTGCCTTTACGAGTTTTCCACGTATACGCAAAAAGGATTTTGAGATGTTTGTGTATGCATCATGATTTTGAATCACTATACGGATTTCAGAGTTGGGGGCATAGGGTCCATTTAAGTATGGTTTGTAAATATGCAGTTCAGTTTTTGAAATAGAATCCTCAAATTGTGGTGCTTGCTCGACTTCAAGAACGGTGTTCTCCATGAGGATAAACTCTAAATCCAAGTTTTTTAAGGAATCTCACGTTAACAGATGTTAGCCGCTTGATGTCTCGTCGTCTACTGGATAAGGACACACCTGAACCGCTCCATTTATGCTTAGAAAAATATTTCACTCCCATTGTTTTTTCAAATGCAGTCTTAGAGTTATTTCTTCCTTTCTTAGGTTAACTAAGCGTCCTTCCTGATCGACTATTTGAATGTCGAGCTCCGATATCGATTGAACGGTAACTGGGACATAAATGAGCGTGGTAGGTCGTTCATTTATCTTATATCCCGGAGGTACTATGGGGGAAAATTCATGAATAGTATTGTTTAATTTACCATTCAAGTATGTGTGTCCCACAGCATTGCTTGTAATTCGTATAACATTCACGGGGAATATATTTACAGGATTTGTCGATTCATGCAGCTCACCTGCTTTGTATACTTGAGAAGAAAATCCAAGCATTTCACCTAATGTATTTTTTCCACTAAAATCCACATGTATATTGTTGCTGAACATTATGCACTGTAAGGTGTTGGGGTTGCCTCGTAATAGAAATGTTGAATCTGCAGGTAGGTTCTGTTTTATGTAAGCTTCCATGTCACTTATTTCATATGCACCTGTTGGTAATTTCATTTCATGATGTTCATTGTTTGCGATGTATCGAAAAACTTGATTATTTTCATCAATGTTCGGTATCGAGTTATATGTTGTCAGATCGATCAATGCCATTGTCCACTCTCCATCCAATTGCAAGGGAGGGAAGTAGTAGGTTCTCATAATCGAGCTCTTCCCAGTTAAAATTAATGTTATTGACATTTTGTCTAGTTTACACTGCGTCTCGCGTTGTGTGTGGTCTCTCTATAAACACTCTGTCGCATATGTGGCTTATGATAACACTAATGCTTCTTATATATTGATACTAAAAATCTTAAGCATAAGTGACCGCAATTCCATGAATGCAACTTTTGTTGTCTGTCATAATTATAGGTTATGTTGCACTTGTTTAAATATCGTATCAGTTCCACTGGTGGAGGCAAGTCTCCGAAGCTATCGTAATATTCAACGTTAGGACCGGTCTTGACATAAGCAGTCCAATGCGTTCCCGGTCCTTTGGATGAGTCTAGATTCAAAATAGCACTTTCATTACGCAATGGTTTCTTAGGTAGCGAATCGCGCATGTATATTTGTCTAAAGTATGGTATTTTCAATTCTTTTATCGCCTTCATTAACTCGAGGTTTGTAAGAGCTCGCTTTGGTAAGTTTTTGATTATCGCTTCCTGCTCCCGCGATTTTTCTTTCTTCTTCTTCCTCTTCGCTTTCCCCCACCACCCGACTGTGGATAGGGGCGTAAATAAAGTCCTGAACCGTTTTTTGCTGCACGTGCTATCGCTTGCATACGTGCCTGACTCCGGACATCGGAAACAGTTTTAGCAACACCCGCAGCTCCACCAATTAAGCTGCCTAATGCAGCGAGTGCTGGAAATATAAATGGTAATAGACCACCCTTCTTCCCCAGGGCTTTCCTGACAGATTTACGGTTTCTCTTCTTTGATGATGAAAATCTTAAACCTGCACCAAGCTTACGTTTCACTCTCATAATCTTGTTAACGGTCCACGCGGATACTCTCTGTCCAAATTTAGTTTCGGGAGACTTTCTAATCTTCTCGGCCGTGTCAGCTAATATTTTATCCGCTTTATGTCTTTCAGACAAGTTATTACTATTCGCATACGCAATATCGTGAAGACGACACGCCTCGTCTAGTGCATTCACACCACGATCACCTCTTGCTAGTCTCTCGGCTAGTCTCGTGCCAGGTCCACAGAAATTGTAGCCCGGAAGATGTGCCTCGAATGGTAGCTTATTTATAACAGAATTAACTAAGCCTGAACCTCTCTTCCGTCTCATACAAGACATATCAAGACACTGAGTGGTTTCACTATAAGGATGACTGTTTTATAGTGTTTAGGTTTAGTATTAAGAATGGAGGTTGTTCAACAACAGCTCGCTTTACCAATTTCACTAATTGATGATGATGTGTTTAGTAAAACTGAAGAACGTCATGGATCTCTGTTACCAAATACCATACGGTGTATAGTGTCAGGTCCTTCGAATTCTGGCAAAACTTGTCTTATTCTTTCACTTCTAGAACACCCCAATGGGATACGTTTTGAGAATGTGTATTTATATAGCAAGTCCCTAGAACAACCAAAATATCAACGTTTAGCCCATGTGCTGGAAAATGTCGGGGGAGTGAAATTTTTTAAATTTCGAGAAAATGCTGATGTTTTAGACCCCAGTCAAGCCCTCCCCAACTCTGTGCTAATCTTCGATGATGTTGCTTGTGATAAACAAAGCATTGTTCAAAAGTATTATTCTATGGGGCGACACCACAAGATCGACTGTTTCTACTTGGTACAAACTTATACCCAAACCCGAAAGCAATTAGTGCGAGATAATTGTAATCTAATAATTTTGTTTAAAATGGACGATCTTAATCTAAAACATGTGTTTTCCGACCATGTCGGTACAGATATGAGCTTTGAGAGATTTAAAACTCTTTGCGGTCACTGTTGGAACAGTCCTAATGAGCATGGTTTCATTGTGATAGCTAAAGATTTTCCTCTACATAAAGGGCGTTACAGATGTGGTTTTGATCAGTTTATTGTGATAGGTTCATGAATCATGATGTCAAAGTTCGGTGGTGGTGGTCTTAAACGATCGCACGACTCATGCATGACGTTTACTCGTGAAGGGGACTGCGACTTAAGCTGGAAACATTTGAAGAGAGTTGGTGATCCTAAACAAGATGGTGATGCTGCTAATAAGAAGTATGTTGACGCAGTAAGCGGGGCTTTTACACATGCTTTGCATTCGATGACTGATGGTATGACACGACAAGTTACAGATATCAACAGATCACTTACTGTAACAAGAGATGTGCAAGTGGGGATTATGGAGTTCTTGCGCAATATGGAGGCTAAAGAACAGCATTTAATTGCTCAATTAAATGAAAGTCTTTCAGGTGTGTCGACAAAGTTGGGTGATATGTGCACCTCGTTGGAGAGCAGGTTAGATTTATTCGCACAAACATTTATAGAGGAACTAAATGAAGCACTAAATGCTAACATGGTTGAGATGGTATTGAAAATTAATGCTGGAATTGTACAACAGCTTTCACAAATGAATCGCACTGTTGGTGTTTTGACGATTACTCCTGATGAATATTCTCGCGGTGTGTTGTCTAAGAAACCTTCACCTCCAAAACCAGCACCTGCAAAAACAGCATCTTCAAAACCAGCACCTCCAAAACCAACACCTCCAAAACCAGCACCTCCAAAACCAGCACCTCCAAAACCATCAAGCTCTAGACATGCCTAGATCACTCACGTATTGATGTTAGTTGTATATAAAAGGGTGATATGCTATCGCTAACTCTGCAGTCATGGCTCTTGAGGCTAGTAAGTTGGAGCGCGTCATAGAAAATGTTCGTGCAAAGTATCTACTTGCCAAACGAGCTCGTTTGGAGAGGGATGCAATTAATGAAGAAATATTCAAGTCTGTTAATTCGCGTTTGGATAAACTTGGACCTACTACATCGCTCGCACAGTCTATCGATACTGTGAAGCAGGATTCTGCGGAAGAAGCTACTGTGAAACAATATTTAGAATCAAGCGACAGTGATGACTCGAACGCTATTCCTTTAAAACATCACGGTGTTCCATATGATGATTCTTTAGGTGGAGTGCAGTCTTATTTGCAGAGCTACAACCTTCGCTCTGGTGATGGAATCTATGGTGTATCTAAACGACATAACCGCTGGTTTTTAGGGGACACGGAAGTATTTTTTCACGATAACAATATGATTCGCGTTAAAGATGAACCTGGTTTATTTGAACTTTTATTTCGCAGAGAGCCGCATACGTACTCGGAATCGGCCCTTAAACAATATGGTAATCTACTAGAGCTTACAAATGCTTATTTTAAAAAGAATGATCCTGCAACAAATCTCTATAAAAGCACGTCACATGCGAAATTTGATATCATTAAGCAACTGTTTCCACATATTGGTTCGCAGCAACGAGGAAGTGGATTGTTACATAAAACATTGGATTTAGGTCGTAAACGAGAGTTCATTTATTGGAATGATCCGAATGAGATAGTAGATCGACTCAGGTTGTTAATGGCCTCGCAGGCTTCTGGCCACACCGGACACAATAACGAAATCCTTTCGATACTTGAAGAGTTACAAGAATCAGGATACATTGCAAAATGAGCGACGCACAGCGTGGGATTGCATACGAGCTTCACCGAGGCAAACGTATTATATTTCCTCGCAGAAGGGTTTTAACATATGGACTCCATGATTTACTACAGATTGATTTGGTAGAAATGATACCATACAGTAAAGTGAACAGTGGTTACAAGTACATCCTGACTGCCATAGATGTGTACAGCAAACGTGCTTATGCAGTTCCAGTTAAACAAAAGACAGGTGTGATGGTTACTGCTGCCATGAGAAGTATTTTGAAAGAAGCAGGAAGTTTTAAAAGTATTCAAAGTGATGCGGGAACAGAATTTTATAACTCAACTTTCAGAGCTCTTATGAAAAGAAAAAATATTAATCATTATTCCACTCACAGTGAGATTAAAGCAAGTGTGGTAGAGCGGTTTAATAGATCTCTAAAATCGCTGCTTTTTCGCGAGTTTTCAGCTCAAGGAAATTATAAGTGGCTTAAAATTTTACCACAAGTTCTACGTGTCTACAATAACAGATTCCACCGCACCATTGGCATGGCTCCGAATCAAGTGAAGGATGACTCTTTGCTACAAAGTGTTTACAAATATGTAAAGACAATTGACCCTAGAAAACCTAAGGCTCGTGTGGGGGATCATGTACGCGTGTCACGAAACAAGAAAGTTTTTGAAAAGGGGTTTACACCGAATTGGTCTCACGAAGTGTTTAAAGTAACAGCTATGAGGTCCAGCTTTCCGCGTGTGTATAACTTGAGTGATATGGATGGAAATAAAATACAAGGTGTTTTTTATGCTTCAGAAATTCAAATTACAAAATACCCTAATACATACTTGGTAAATAAAATTCATCGAAAGCGTGGTGAAAGATTCCAGGTGTCTTGGAAGGGGTTTCCCGATACCGTGAGGACATGGGTAAAGAGAAAGGATATGGGAGTTTAAGATTACATATACACATTTTATTTTACCTTATTGCTTGTTCTCAATCGAAGCATATTCTATGGAATCGTTTGTGTGGGCTGTTGTTGAGATTCTATTCCTGCAATGTATTTATAATGTGTGGACTACTTCCTGAACACGACCCAGCACTCTGCAGCTTGGGATCAACAAGCTGTGACGTCAGCCCGCGCTGGGCGCCTCATTGGAATGTGTAGCGCGACATCGGGGTTGCATGTCATCTTTCCGTCAAGACCAGGTCCACTATAGTCTTCATTCTGTCTCTGACAATTCCATAATTAACATGGCTGCTTTTGAGGAAATGCGCGATTGCATTGAATATGCGCTTCATGCTTGCATCGGCATGAATATAGATGCGATAGTACACCATCTAGAGGTCTCCGCGATCAATTTGTTCGCTGCATTTCCAGAGGAATACGAGTTTCTAACATACCTTTACAACGGTATTATAGCATGCTTTGAAGCTGTAATGGAGGCTCAAGAGCAAGTGGAGCCAGATGATGGAGTGGACAGCGGCTTCGGAGAGAGTGACGGTGAAGCATAATGCTTGCGCCCTTGTTAAACATGGAAAATAGGCCTCTCGGGGAAACTCGCCATGTATAAAAAAAAGGAGTTAACGCATCTAATGCTGTACCTCCTGAGACATAGTCTCTAAGGTGATGTGGAAAGCAGCATACCACTATAAATTCAAACACAAGTTTTTATTTATTTATTTTTTTTTTCAGCTTACACTCCAGAGAATCTTCCGCCACGTCGAGATGAAGAGAATGAGACTACACATCATAGTTATAAATTCACTATCACTAAATAATAATAATGAGCTTACACTATTATTAAATGCATTACAGGAAAGCTAACACTAAAGTATGCCTATAAGAAAATATTTCTTATGCCTGCTTCTGATGCATATAAAGGAACACATATCATGATCATTCAATATGGTGCACTCTGTGCATGTAAGGGAACAATCTTTTCGGTGCACTCTGTGCATGTATTGGAACGAGTCCTTGGGTGTATCATGTGCTTCCAAGATGGTGGGGCTGTTGAATCCAAGATGGCGGAGAATTGTTTAAAGGTTGTAATATTTTTTAAATTTAAATATCGTGCCCTCTGGTAGCAACACTTGTTACTAAATATATCGATTAGCATTCGACCTATCGAATGGTGCTGCGCCCTGGCAGCTGAAATATGAAATAAAAGTTAATATATCGATTAGCATTCGACCTATCGAATGGTGCTGCGCCCTGGCAGCTGAAATATGAAATAAAAGTAAATATATCGATTAGCATTCGACCTATCGAATGGTGCTGCGCCCTGGCAGCTGAAATATGAAATAAAGATGGCGACGGTGGCACACTCTGGTAGCCAACTTTAGAATCAAGATGGCGGCGCCTCTGGCAACTCATTTTTGAATTTGCCGCGCGATACTAGCGACATCTACCAGCCAACTTGAGAACCAAGATGGCGGCGCCTCTGACAACTAATTTTTGAATTTGGCGCGCGATACTAGCGACATCTACCAGCCAACTTGAGAACCAAGATGGCGGCGCCTCTGGCAACTAATTTTTGAATTTGGCACCATCTGGTAGTCTGTGCTGGAATTAAAGATGGCGGCTGTATAATAATTTTAATTTCAAATGAGGCGCCTTAGGTATGCATTAAGGAAGGCAAAAACACCCTCCCCCATTTATTATAAACTTGCCGTCAGTACGTAGCATATATAGATTATTTATTCCACCATATTCCAATTGGTCTCGTGGTCTAGTGGTCAAGGCGTCCGCCTCGTAACCACGACATCCTGGACGTTTTCACGTCCCATGGATCGAATCCCAGCCTCGGCACTGAAAATATTTTAGTTAAAATAAAATAATACCTGCTGCTACCTGGTGGCGACCAACAGAACTATATGACATCACACAAGATGGCGGCCTCCAGCAGACGAAACAAGATGGCGACCAGGAAAAATCAAGATGGCGGCCTCCAGCAGACGAAACAAGATGGCGGCCAGAAGAAATCAAGATGGCGGCCTCCAGAAGAAATCAAGATGGCGGCCTCCAGCAGACGACACAGAATCATGACATCACGATTCGAAGTTGGTGGAAATTTCTAGAAATACAAAATGGCGGATTTGCGAATTTGAGATTTGCGAATTTACGAATTTGCGAATTTGCGGATTTGCGGATTAGCCACTGGATTAGCGCATAAAAAACTGGATTTGCACATAAAAAACCATAAAAAATGTGTAAAAAACCATAAAAAATGGGATAATCCCCGGATTACCCCGCTCCCCCCTCGCCTATGTTCCAGAGTCGGCACGCTCTCCCTACTGTTAAAGTAATAAACATATTTGAATTAATGAGTGCAAATAAAAGTAACTTTATCAATTAAATTGTAGACTTCATTTCACTCCTTCTTTGTATCCGTACAAAATAGTGATAATTCAATAAAAAATGATTCAATTTTATTCATAAAAGTATGCAATCATTTCATCAATGTTTTGTTATGATGTTGTCACGTTAAACTATCGTCTGTAGACCGACCAATTTTTTTTTTTTTTAATTATTTATTTAGCGTACAGCCATACGATCTTTATCGCCGTAACGACATGTCTCATAGTAGTTTATTACACATAGAAATTTTTCCTGGCGCGGCGGGGTCTCATGTTATCTGCCAAGCGCAAATAAAATTTAAAAAAAATCTAACTGATTCTGAATCGCAAGCATCCTTATACTCTCTAATCCTCCTGCCCTCGTAAGGCGCCTTGTGCCACCGCGAAGTTAGTCGTGACGGCGCCGCTGTTGTGTAACCTGTTTCGCCTGTTGTGTAACGCATGTAAATATCTGACTGTTGCCGCCGATTGTGTTAATTCCCGAGGACGCGGATTGAATAACATTTCGAACGCGTTTATTTTTCCTCGGCGCTGTCCGCAACCTAACAGACAGTTCAGGCACGTCCAATTAAATTTTATTCGGTGATATTTCATTTGACACAAGCTTCTCGCCAATAGCGAGTGAAAGACATTGAGAACCACTGTTACATCAGAAGGTCAAGCTGCCTGCAATAAACGGTGTTCTGCGGGTGATTTCCTCCAATAAAGGTAAGTTTTTATCTGTATGCGAATACACAGAGATGCTTTCTCAGCCCACGCATAACCCTATATCCCTTAGAAAATGCAGCCACAATGTAGAGGACGCATTTTATATTGGACAGATAGTATCCGAATACCTTTACTGATAGCCCCACCTGTTGACTGTTGGTCATACTAATTTACACGTAACAATTTTGAGCTGTGATATCTAAGAAATTCAGAAGAACGTAAATAACGACTAATTTAATGTAGCGTGACCGGTATATATTTCAGTGATAGAAATGTATATTTTTTTTAAATATCAATACTAAATATAACAAAATACTAAAAATACTTGTATTGAGGTTTAAAAAGGGGCGCGGAAGACTGCCATAATGCCTGGCCACAACGGATAACTGCCATAAGGAGATTGAATTCTGCCATATTTTCTTATACACTCCATGGAATGTGTAAAGAAGAATTGCTCTTTAAAGTCTTTAAAGACTATCATAGTTGCAATCACAAATCACGACATAGATCGCGCACTAGTAGAAACAAATGTTTCCAAAATTATGTCATAGGGAGCAGCACTATATTCTTATTACGACGAAAAAAAATAACAAATAAATTTTGTAGTTTTCCATGATGGCACTTTTCCTCCTGGTTTAAAAGGACAAAGGGGAATTCTGCCAAAATTTCTTGTACATTCTACGAAAGGAGTAAGTAACTTAATAGAATTAACATTTTTCCACACTGGTATCATTAAAATAATTTATTGTTTATCATTATTTAATGAGTGCAAATCCAACGCAAATATTCAAGGGCTTTCTTATGTAATGTTTTCATTATTATGTTAATGGAACACAAAAACTCAGATATTAAGGTTTTTAATATCCATATTAAATTATTTAAAGTCTACAAAATGTATTTTAAAGATGCTGAAATGAGACGAAAATATTTTTGTGTAGTGTAGAAGGCACAGGTCAAGCAGCACAGGCGCTCTAGGGAAAACATAGACTCGCACATCGAATCAGGCTTGTAGTCTTATAAAATAAACTCTGCTAAAAAATTTTTTTGTATTAGGAAATAAAAATATTACTATGGGTAGCATATTAATCTGCTTCATTAAAACTGTCAGATCAAATTGAAATTCGGTTTAGTGATTTTAACCAAAATCTTAAATATACAGATTACAATATTTTAAAATAACTTTTTGATTAAGTTTTTTACCAATGCATATTTCTAGATTATTCAAAGAGTGATATTTTTTGCACATTTTATCGTTACTAATGGTTTTAAAAGTGTTGTAATTCTTAATCCAAACCGTTATATTATTATGTCTGAACCAACAATAATAAAAAGTGCATCACTGATTGAACATCTCATAAATAGAAAATAATATAGTTTATATAGGAATGTAGCATATTGAAAATAATTTAAATGCCTGGAATTTTTTATTATTAATTTAAGAACTTTTTCTGCATACTTTCAATTTTTTCCTAATAAAATTTAGTTGATGCAGAGAAAGTTATTAATTTAATTAGAACTAAAGATCTTCATGTGTTGCTAATAGTATTATTACATGTTGGTGAAAAAAAGCTTGGCAACCAATATAACTCGAAGGTCTTAAAAGAGGACACCACGTTTAATGTCATTACTTACCATGTGATAATTCAGATTAATTGAATAAGTTTTTTTACTAAAGGTTATACAATAAAAGCTAACGTAATTCAGAGACGTTCGTTAACTTGAAAATCAGATCCGTACAGCTGAAATAAATATCTTGCTGAATAGTTTAACAAACATATTTCCCAATTATATATATTTTTCATCAACATATGTTCTTGATAAATTCTGATTACAGTTGGAATATCATTTATTAAATATTAAAGAGTAGTTTAGATAAACTACTATTTTGCTAAACACCTATTACCATGAAATAGAATTTGAAATTTGACTGAAAATCGTCTATTTTTAATCATAAGATTGTTTTGGAAAGTATCAAATCTTAAAATTAATACAATATTTTATTTATATCTGGATGTTATACTGGTATACACACATACATACATACGTGTGTGTGTTAAAGACGATCCTGTTTGAAAACGATGTGGTTTTTTCAGAAATAATATATTTAGGAATAATATTCATGGGCCTATAAATATTTTTTTTTTTCGAAAAATTCTAAAATACTACAAAAAAAAGTTTCTGACTAAAATTTAATCGTCAATTATATTTCGAGAAAATATATACCGATAAATGGTTGAACACACAACATCGGTAGGCCTATACAACCACTCACTGACTGATACACACTTAATTCAACTATTTTATGTTCAAAAGCAAAATTCTTTTAATGTTATAATTTTTTGTTTGAGCTTTATTTATAACATGGTGTAATGATAATGCTACAGTTACTAAAAACTAAAACGCTACAAAACTAAAACAAATATTTCTGCAAAACTCCGTTCCCCCGGAGAAACCCCCGGAATGGCCACCGCATGGGGAGCCCAGGAAAAGAAACGGGCTCCCCATTTGGAAGCCACCTGGAAGGTTTTTTTCTGTTCCACCCACCGTTTCTTTGGTAGCCTGACTTGTTACAAGGGATTGTATTCCTACCAGAGAAAATGCCACCATTTTGTCTGGGCAATCCGCCTTGGAGGAGCCGGGGCGCGAACCCGGGTCCTACAAGTCACAAGGCAGGCGCTCTACCCCAGAACCAGAGCGGTAGAGCGGATATTTGCAGTCTTCTTAACACTGACACGATGTTATTCCACGAGTTTACTGTAGTTTCGTATGTCCTTAACACGTGCAGTAACATCTAACCTCGGTAACGAACAAATTTATGTGTTCTCATGTTGTTCGTTTGGCATGAATTATGTAATTTCATAATAGAGAAATATCATTACTTGTATAACTAGTCTGGCAATTTTTTAGTTGAATTTCTGCAAACAAACTTACAGTCCCGCAGTACAATAATTATATAGAAGTATAGACTAGTAAAAAAAATATGTATAGAGCTTGCACTGTCGATGGTAAAGTTATTTTTAAATAAATGTTAGATATTAAAAGAGTGTGTTTAGTTAAAATATGTGTGTGCTTAAAAGCATAAAGTTATTGTATAACATTTTATTCATTTGGTTTTAAACCTTTAAAGCCATAGTTAAGTTAACGTTGTTATTTCACATTTTTTTACCGTGCTTAATATGCGCAGCTAATACTGGAACGCTATTCAAACAATTGTTTGCAAATAGGCATTTTCAAAATCTTAAATAAATTACTAAATCAATGATAGTGTTGGGGAAGTCAAATTAAAAGTTACTTTACATACTGACATCGCCGGAATTTTAGGTAATGATAGTACTGACCTTAAATCGATAATTTTTTGAAGACTAAGAATTAAGATGACACTAGTTTTGTGAGATTTGCTTACTTATTTAGAAATATTCACATTAATTGAATACAACTATATTTTATTGTAATTTGCAGTACTCCTAGGTACAGAATTCGTGGTAACAGCTTACCTCAGGGTTATGCAGGAGCATAAATGTTTTATTTCATAGAACGAAACCCTCAGCAACATAATTAAATCATCGGGATATTTAAACATGAACTTCTTTTAGTACAATACCACAGAATTTTTTTATATATATTGGTGCACATCGCAGTGACAACGCTATTTAATTATTTGTAATTTTAATTGTAACAAAAGTTGGAATACAGTGTTTTAAATATTTTGTATGTGTGTTATTTCTTCTACGTATAGGTAATAGTATAAATCATGTATTATTTTTAAATATTTATAGTATCAAAAGTTAATTTAATGGTTATGTATGTATATTTCCGTCCATAAAAATTGTTTTGTACAAAGTAAAATATCATTCTACAAGAGATTTCACATTTTTATAATTTTGTTGTTTAAGAAATACACCATTGCTGATTACAATGTATGTCCTAAGAAACCTCAGTAACATACAAGAAAACAAGCGAAAATCAGAGAACATCAGAACATATAAAACAAACACATCAAAGAAAATTACGTAGAAAGAATTGGTATTATTACAGCACTACAGCTAACAACGACGGACAGTAGCAACTAGAACTGTAAATAAAGACGAAAAATACTTTGGACAACTCACAGAATTGAATTTTCAGTACTTTTACAAAATATTCCATTGGAGGAAAAGTTCCATCATGGAAAACGACATTTTTTTATTTTACAAATAGTTGTAATAAGAATATGGTGCTGCTCCCTATAACACCTTTTTGGAAACATTTGTTTCTACTAGTGCGCGATCTATGCAATGATTTGTGATTGCTATTATGACAGTCAGAAGCGTTATTTGTAGGCTTTAAAGTTAACCTGAGAAACAGGGGAAGCCTACATTTCACAAAGGGTTGAGGACCAACCCGAACATGCCCGAAGACTTCACCTTCGGCAACTTCGGGACTTTGTTTTTCTTTTAACAAGACGCGCGGGAATTTTGATTAGTGAAGGCCCACCGCCCATACTTAAGGACAGAGGCTATTCCTATCTTGCAGAATCTCGTCACTGTTCAACTATGTAACAGAACTTAACTGAATTCAACATGTTTCAGGATAATTATATTTAGTGTTGTATCTATAGCATGTTTCAATTGTTTTTCATGGAAAATTCAAAATCACCTTTATATATTTACAGCTTAAAAATTTTATTTTCTTTCCGGGAGGGTGCCAGGCTAACTTATGCAGCTGTTTGGTGGGTCGTCGGCCCCAGCTTTGTTCATTAGGATCGTGGCAGTGGTTGAATTACTAACTAGAGAAGTAGTAATACACTCCTCAGGCAGCATGGTTGGCTGATGCCTAACTTAGGTAAGGGGGCACTGGAAATCACTGTCAATTTGTTCTCGCATTTATTGGCATGCTATGCATTGCGGTGTTACACTATGCGTTATACCTTATACTTTACCCTGACAAAAGTGCTTACGTTACATCTAACAGCAGTCTTATTGGGGATTTGCATGGAGTCGGCCATACCCGTAAGTTTTTGAATTACGACTCGAACAGGCTCTACGAGCAGTGAATCTACAAGTGCTTTAATGTCTTTGTTTGGGCCAGCAGACATATGCACGGCTACATTAAATTAAAACGCTTACCTCTGGAGTCAGCGAGTTCCATAATTGTCGACCCTGCGGCGTGGTCACGTGGCAGGGTTAAATCTAAGGCGGTTGGAATAAGCCCGGCTCCGCAAAGATGACCCAGGGATGTGTGGGTAACGAGAGAAAAAATATTTAGAGGTGAGAAAGTCTATAAAACATTTACCACAATATTTAAAGACATGTGTGTGAAAATGCTGAGAGTTAATATTGTGGTCATTCACTAAAAACTGGTTTCATTATATTTGTGAGGTTCATACTGTGCAGCTATACTGCATGACTATTAAGTAAATTATATAAACAATTATTTTATGCACAAATTACTACATTATGTTTCTCACCATAAAAGTAATTGTCCATAAAGGTACATACTGAGGTTGTTTAAAACAATAGCATGTTATGAGACTTTGTAGTGTCACCTGATGGTATAATGTAAAGAGGAAATATTACTGTGTAAGCTCTGTGTTGGTAATGCTCAGTATAGAAATTCAGTAATGTATGAGACATTTGCAGCCTAGATTGTCACTAAAGAATATTTTTTTTATGAAAAAAACAAATATAAATATTAAATTTTTTTTTGTGTCCACAGTAATCTTTTTCCATTGTATTATTTTATCCGTAACATTCCTGAATAAAAAACCCTATCATTGTAGCTTTCCTAATTGTTCGTTGGTTTACTTGATATGTACCAACACAGTGGGTGAATGTATCTTGAAAGCGATACCACATAAAAGGTTACATGTTACATTTAAATTTATATGTTCACTTTATAAAAAAAATACATTTATGTGCTGTGGAATGAAAAAAACGAAGACACATTGAATATTTAAACACTAATATTTTAAAGGCATAAAATCTTGCACTTTCTTTCTTGTACATACTAATAACTACAATGTGTTTTAAAGATAACTGACATGTCAAAAGGTAAAATTATTTATTATGAACGTTCAGCAAAAATCTTTACACTTTTCTTTCCTTTAAATGACAGCATTATTTTTTCCATATGAATCACCCAAGTTTGGTAAGTTTTGAAGATAGACAATCATGAAATATAAGGTTGTAAAAAATACTCTTTATTTCTCCAAAAAAAAAAAAAATTATTTCACTTTCTTAGTTACTATCAATTAACCGGCAATGAAATAAAATTCTAAGTGAAATAAAAAAAGCACTATTATAACAAAAATTCACAAAATAATTCATTTTCATTGAATGTCCAAAGAATTTAATCTAAAAGAAAATGTTCTAATGTCTTCACATGCCAGCATTAAACAGAAAATAATTCTTCCTTTCTATGGAGTGTCCAAAGAGTTTAATGTTTCAGCTCATTTTCTAATTTCCTTACATACCTGCAACAAACAGAAACAATTACAAGTACTGAGAATGTAGAGAATAAGTCATATAAATGGCAATCTGGAGACAAAGTCCATAACAGAAACTGTAGAGCAATAAAGTAATACATAGTATTTAACAGAAACTATATAGCAGAAAAATAATATTCATGGCAACATGATACACACCAGATGGTCAACACATTTTATTTGGTAAGTATATGTATAATTTGATAAGCTCAATAGTTTTGGTAGGCCTATCTTATTTAAATGTATACTGTTCTTCATGTATTCACAGCTTTCAATATTTTTTTTTTGTTTTTAATATTTGTCAAACATTCAGTTACATAAAAAATTGGAAATATCGTATACCTACATCACAAAGAGTGTTTGGGTGATTTAATGCAATGGCAAAATTAGCACCTACACACATTAATTAAAAAAAAAACTACTACTGCTTATAAATACAAATGGTAACAAAAGTTAACAGCACTTAGATGTATAGAATATAAACGTGTGGTGATTGTAGTAGTGACTGCATTTTGCGATACTGTATGCTGCAACACTAAGTGAGATTAATGGCAGAACAGTAAATATTTTTTGTGTAAACTTAAGACAAGCAGCCAGAAAAGTAGGTGGTTTATTTTTATGATTTTATAAAATGTTATAGTAATTAAGTAGTAGTGTTTTGTGTTCATTGTAATTTTACAGTTTATCAGATTTTTTGCAAACAAGAAAATAAAAATTACAAAATACCTTTTGCTTCCTGAAATGCTTTGGAATCATTTTGTAAGACAGCACTGTGTTACATCAAGCAGTCTACCAATAGTTTTATAGTTTTAACATTCATGATTGCGATATCGCAAGTGCCGCCATGTGCGAGTCCCTGCTGTGCTTGCAAAAAGCTTGCTTCAATAAAAACAAGGGCCTCATAATCAGATTTTGTCACATATGGAGTTATGTGTTTCTTGCTGCAAGTATTGCTCTCTTGGGTAATGACTGAAAAACATATCAGGAAGTAAAAAAAAAGTTATAATTTTTACTCTTCTTACTTTTGTTGATTAAAACAAACTTAATAAAATCTTGTGCAGTTTTAAAAACGATAAACAACTTAAAGTACCTCAACATTCTCTTGGGAAATATTTCGATACATGTCAGGATGTGAGAAAAAGTTTTTCAGAATTTTTTCTTTATTCATTTAAAAGCCGCAAAACAATACATATACTCTGTGCATTTTATTTGCTGTTAGGAGAGAGGTGGGTAATAATCTTACGTTGTGGCTTTTCCACAAACTAAAAAAAAATTAGACAAAAACTTTTTTTGACACTAGTCATAGCCCTGAATTTATCCTGAAAACAGACTTTAAATTTCTACAGGTTAGCAAGTAATCAAAGTTTAAAGCTTACATTATAATACCTGTCCATTCACACATACCTGTACGTTCTTAAAGTACAAACACTGGGAAAAAAACTTTTGGACGGAGGACATTCATATGCTTCTGTTACATCAGATATATATCTTGAGAAATAATAATGAAATGTAATATATCTTCAGTATGGTGTTCTATTATACTAGTACAGGTAGGGCTTGTTCTTAAGTATAGAATATGATACCACAGGTAAAATATATACTGTAGTATGTTCTAAATCTAGAATAGGCATGGCCATAGCATAAAATACGTTACCAGAAAGCTAGTTTAATACACAAACATATTTTGTGCAAAACAAGCATTAGAATACTCCCAAACTAAAACCCCCATATAATCATGCTAGTCACATAATAATGCAGAAATGGTAATGACATAAATGTGCCATGTTAATGTCATCATTAATGTGATAATGATATTGTGATACATACTTGTCCCGAAAGTGAAATTGGTAAAAGTTCCGTATAACATATTCAAATTCATCCCTTGATCCAGAAGGCATGATCTTGTATACATTGTTCCTGTGGTACATTTTGCTTGATGTTTTGATTTGGTACATTGAAAGAACATGGGCATACTAACTTGTGTTATTACAATTTATATATGAATGTAAAACAGTTACAAAAGAAATTATTTCACAACACCTGAGATAATTTGTTTGTCTTGTGATGTTCTAGTATTTGTTATGTCCATACTCTTTCGACGTAACAAATTAAAACAGCAAGCATCTTGTACCACAAAACCAAGGGATCAATTTGGACACGTGATACGAAAAAAATTACGTCAACCTAGGCTAAACTTTAAAACCTGTAGAGAGAAAATATGAACTAAATGATGATACATATCTCTTAATTTACACGCAAATCTGAAAGTTAGTTAAAGTTCAGTATCTCATATCCAAGTTTTTCACTTGATCCCGAGGTACATGATGCTTGCTGTTTTAATTTAGTGCGTTGAAAGATCCTGAACATAACGAATACTTGTAATATAACAGTGAATAATAATCTTAAGATTATTACTAAATATGCACTTTCTTTCTATGAATTAAACACTTAACCTTACAATTATTATTAATAAGTGTTTTTGATATCCACCAACATGGTCGTGCTGTTATGAAAATAAAAACAAAGTCACGAAGTTGGCCGAAGGTGAAGTCTTCGGGCATGTTCGGGTTGGTCCTCAACCCTTTGTGAAATGTAGGCTTCCCGAGAAACAGCTAGAGGGTTGACAGCGCTACCTGCCGAGTATTATTTACACTACTTCGAGAGCAATTCTGCTGTATGCATTCCATGGAGTTTACAATGAAATATGGCAGAATTCAATTTCATTATGGCAGTTTTCCGTTGTGGTACTTTTCCGCCTTTTTCGAAGAGACCACGCGGAATTTTTTCCCATTATGGCAGTCTTCCGCGCCCTCCTTTTGCTTAAACGACTGAAATCAGTCTAAAAAAAAGTTCTTAAATAAACCTTAGCCTTATTGAGCCAATTCAACATTATTATATTATATTGTTATTAAAAAGTAAAAAAAAAAAAAAATCCTAGTGGCGCGATTAATACCACGTCCCAGCGTTCTACGGAACCTCTTGAGATTCTAGAAGCTAATGTTTACGAAGGGAAGCCTTCTTTTCACAGACGAGAGAGCCAAACGCCCGATCGTGCATCTTCGGTTTTTTTTTGTTCATTGTAAATAATATTATAAATTCGGGATTACTTTTATTTTGTGCTACAAAAATTCCTCCATTTAATACAACTTGCGGAGATACGAAATTACAACACGTTTATGAGAAATCGCCGTTTATTCATTAACATGCGTCTGTTCATTGGTGCGGCCGCCGCCATATTTTTCGTTTGCCGTGTGTCCGTGAATGTTTATTTTGGACAACTCATGATAACTAATGGTCAATTAGGTTAGGTTAGCTACATTATAAATACTTTAAAACATTGTGGACGGTTGATTTGGTTAGGATAGCTACATTAAAGATACTGTGAAATCTTGTAAACTGTTTCCTAGCGCTGGATAGATACATATTAAAAAGTTATTTGCTAAGCAACCATAAAATTATTTTACAGTATTTTTAATGTAGCTATACTTACCTAATATAACCAACCATCCACAATGTTTTAAAGTATTTATAATGTAGCTAACCTACTGAATAATTCTTTAAATTAAGTTACTTCTTACTAATTTTAAGAATGACATCTTATTAAGTTAAACCCGCGCATTTGGAGAATAAATGCCCGCGAATTTTTTTTTTTCACCCAAATAAATACACCTGTTGTGGCACGGAAAAAAAAAAGCGAGCATGAACTTCGGGGAACTTCGGGTGTGGCTCTCTCGTCAGTGAAATAAAGGCTTCCCGTTTACGAAAGTGGCTATATACGGGTCGATGTTGCTACACGTGGGTCCGCCATCTTTGTGCCACACTTCCGTTCATCGACTTCCGTTCCATGTTCCATTCACGACGTTACGCCTACCAAATGCCGTATACCGAGAGCTAAAAAGTTACACGTCAAAAATGATGTTCGAGACAATGGCGGCTTCAGGATGATTTTTCGGGAGGGGCTATCGCACAAAGAAAGGTCGCAGTTGCAAAAAAAAAATGAAAGTGTTCAGATATTGTCCTTGGAATATTATATACAAATTACAGGTTTCAAATACAGAACCTTAGTAACTCCATGCAACTTTTGATGAGATAAAAGTTTAACATATGAAATTAAATATTTAAGTAAACATAAATATACACTAATCAATAAAATTGGTCTCGTGGGGAGGGGAGGGGGGTTCGCTCCTTCTGGAGCCGCGCTTGGTTCGAGACAGAGCCGTTAACTGGATTACAGAAAGTTGTGAGCAGACCTTGGGGCTTGGGGACCTTTTCTTTGCGCTGTCGGAATAATTCATCCAGAGGAATGATCCGATAGTTTCATTCCGGTATACAGTTCAAATGCTTATTCTCGAAACTGCTGTAGCGGCTAACGGAACCAACGGTGTCGGGTTAGCGAAAAGTCTCTTTGGAAGCGAGGCTACGTTGCTTTCAGTGTCGTCGTCACTGACAGAAGCCAATCACAATGAGGAAAAGAGAATTTTTAACGAAAATATGCTAATTTTTTTTCTTCGATTTCTTCGTCTCTATTTTCCTGTTGGTTGACGTGAAAGTTATGTATGTAAATGACCAAAAAAATATTTTATATGAGCTGTAAAGTTAAGAATGTGAAACGGGAAATTATATTTACATTTTTATGTTTTGTGTGGGAAAAAACAGGTTTTATCTTGTATTTAGTAAAAAATTGTGCAAAAAATTTGTTGCGATGGAAAAACTGGTATTTGAATGACGCTGAACTAGCCTAACCAACCGACCGCACCTTCTTACACTGTTTTACGTGCAGCTAACCTAACCTAACCAAGCGTCCCGAACAAGCCCGAATACCTACCTTCGGCCAACTTCGTCAGTTTTTTTGTTTATTACTTTACAAAATTGTGGATGGTTGGATATTTAGGTTAGTATAGATACATTAAAAATACTGTCAAATCATTTTAATGGTTGTTTAGGAATTTCTAATTTAATATGTAGCTATCGTGACGTAACAAACCATTCACACAATCTCCCAATTTTTTTTAATGTAGCTATACTAACCTAATTAACTTCTTATCTCCACAAAATGTGTTAAATAGAGGAAATTTTGTAGCACGAAATAAAACTATTGCTGATTTTTTTAATTTTTTTTTTAAGGAAGAGGAACTAGTCGAGATAATTACCCCTTCAACATCAATAATCAGTTCGTTTACGTATCCATAAATTCAAACTATGCCTTCAACCTTGAATCCTCCTCGTGTTAATATTTTGAGTCTACAGAAAAAAAAATACATCCCGACGTTGGCCGAAGGTAGATATTCGGGCTTGTTCGAGTCTGTGCAATACAGAATGTACATCGTAGGCTTCCCGTCAAATAAATTAAACTCACCTACCGTTTCCACGATTACAAAGTATTACGCGACTACAATGACGCATTCGTCTTCAAAAATTCGAAGTTGCGAAGAGCAATAAGCTCCCGACTCTCCAGATGAATTGAGATCCTGCTAGCAAAAAAGGTAATGGGAAATTACGATACCTAATTCCGCTAGAGAGCGTCCGAGGATGGGGTCGAGCGATTATTTGTCGGATTGAAAATGATTCATCTAGGGTAGAGAACAGGGCCCCTGGCGACAACCGAGGCACAGCAGGACATGGATACCTGCTCGGGGGGCAAATAGGCGCTGGGTTCGAACCCGCGACCCCCAAGAGTAATGACGCCCCAGCCAAGGAGTATTCAAGTAAACAGAGAATTCACTCCCATGTTAAACATGATTCCCCTATTTCCCCCCCCCCCCCCCCCATCTGAAGTCGATTAGTAACGGTTCTGACACTACCAAGCACACAGCACAAAAACCAAAGAAATTTAATTCCGTCCCGAACACATCAGGATTGAGGTATCTACGTATTAGGGACCGGAAAAATTCGCGGGTTCAATGACCTGCAGGATAAACTCCATAGTTCTACGTACACTCGGTCAAATGTCACCCACTCATTGGCTGCTGTCGTGTGAGACGTCCCAACGTAGCAGCCTGTGATTCGACAAAGCTTTGGTTGGGCGTTTCTCATTGGCCCAGAGTCAGCCAGGTGAGTTGTGAGCCAATAGCAGAGGCAGCACTGAGGTATAACTATTTGTATATTAGCCTATCGCGAAATGAATCCGCGAATTTTTCGGGTCTCTAGGTATCTTTCATAATTACTCGGGTTCAGGATCTAGGGCTCATTAATACGTTTATACGGACGACCTTGTACGGATGCGTCCGTGTCTCGCCCCCGATGGCGCGCTTCGCTCTGCGGGTGAAAATTACACTTCTATGAGAGAAATTTCCCTCTCCGAGAGATTTTTTTTTTGGCGGGGGGGGGGGGGGGGGGACGAGGAAAGTAAAACGGGAAATTTTTCCTGAAACGGGAATTTTTCGCTCTAAATAGGGAAATTTCCAGGATTTTGAGGTTTTTTGCGACATTTTCGAGGAAACTTGACACCAAGATGGCCACCGTGACGTCACAATCCAAGATGGCGGGCCCCGTCTCCCGGCTCCACAACCTACACTTCATATACTACTTATGGAGATAACACGGAGTCTTTCTTACAAAACTGACGCATAATTTTATATTTTAATTGGTGTTTCATTCAAACATAATTTTTATAAGCCTTGGAAAGGTCAATCGAATAATAATTGGACTTTATTTTGTTTTATTATACTTATTAATGTGCTCAGTTAATACTGGGAAGCTATTCAGCGAACGGTTTACAAATATTTTTTTCCTATTGGAGATACTAAGACAACACAGAGCATAAATGCCCGTGTAAGAATCCGAACCCAGTGTAACTGAGAACACTATTTTGTAGTGATACAGTTGTTGCCATGTAAATGTGCGTATTTACAAATATCTGTAAGTTTACATGAACATTTATGTTCCATTTACAAAAAAACAAAACAAATAAACGTGTGTTGCTCTCTCTAAATGAACCTTCGAGAGATTCTTCTTACCCGTGACGTCACACCCTGAGCTGCGTGACGTAGTCTTCTGTGGGTGGAGCCATCTTGAGTCACGCGCGCGGTTATTGGTCCGACAGTCGAGTGAGGAGGATTTAGTCGAGATTTTCAATGACGCTCTTCGCAGGGAAATAATCTTAATTGTATTAATTTATTTATTTTAACGAAATTACGAAAGTAAGAAAGATGTACTGATGTCATTTCTGGCGCCGTAGAAACTAGTGTCATTGGGGAAAACTCTGAGGTATAATTCGAATACAAAGACACCGTAGGTTCGTGTAAATATGCTGTATGCCATAATGTAATGTGTGATTTATGAATTGCAATTTGAATAAGAGGTAGATAAACAACTTAGATTTTTTATATACATATATTTATATTACGCCTGACTTAAGTCAGCACATCACAAACCATTATAATTACACAGGCCTGCGATGAAAAAATTGTTTGGAATTTAAAGGGTGATTCTTAAGTATTTTAGTGTGCTCAATTCAGGAAAAATATTTTAAAAAGTCCATCACGTACAGTTTTTTTACAAAATATACTTACCGTACAATTGTTATATTACAATTTTCCCCTCAGGAGTAAATGCATACACTAATGTTTTCTGATTTTGTATATTTATAATTATAATTGCGGGGTCTAATTAGTTTTAATTGTTTTAAAGATTTCTGGTATAAAAGCATTAAAGTTCAAGAGCAGGTGATAAAGATGACTTTCGGTAGAGGAATGAGAGCAGCCAGGGTGAAGAGGTTCTTGGCCGCCAGACAGCCAAGAACATGTTCAATCAGGTTCTAACAGGATTTTTCATGTTCTGTCCTTCTCGTTCATAGCACTTCTTACTTTCCTTCTATCATTCTTCCCTTGGTGTGCCGACCTCCGTAGCGTAGTCGGATGCACACCGGCGAGGGGTTCTGGGTTCGAGTCCCGGGTAAGGCATGGGTGTTATTTACAAGCTACAAATTGATTGATTAGGGCATGATAATGATTCGAATATGGACGAATTGTACAGAGATTTTATTGATAAGATATGATAAAAGAAAAAAAAAGCTTCGTATAAGGACACGCTCATTTCTGGCTGAACGGGTACCCCCCAAGGCCATAACTATCAAGGTAGAAGAAGAAGGTTCCCTTGGTGTTGACACAGTTAACGTGGTCTTACAGTCGTATAAAATCTAATTTGCTCTTGGTTTTGTTTGTGTGTGTTTTTTGTTTTTTTGACCACTGACTTATTTATTTATTTATAAAATGACCTCCAGAGGATGTCGTGTTTCTCCTGATAAGTTTTGTTATATTTGTGGAAGTTTTATTGTGAAAAAACAACAGAGAAATATTACTGATTTTGTGAAAACAGCGTATTTTGCCTATTTTGGTATGAAGCTAGGGTACCAAGACAAATCGTGGGCACCACATAAAGTGTGTTCTATTTGTGTAGAAGAACTTCGTCAGTGGACCCAAGGTAAGAAAAAATCTTTTCGATTTGGAATCCCCATGATCTGGAGAGAGCCTCGTAATCATTCAGATGATTGCTATTTTTGTTCTTGCGATATTCAAGGTTACAATTTGATTAATAAGAAACAGATTTTTTATCCAAATATTCAGAGTGCTATGCGTCCTGTTCCCCATGGTCCAGATATTCCAGTACCCGTTGCTCCAAAGTCATTAGATGATATATCACTACCAGAAACATCTGAAGAAGAAATCACTGTTTCAGGTGATGAAGAATTCTATATACCTCAAAGTGAACCTCAACTGTTTTCCCAATGTGAATTGAACGATTTGATCAGGGATTTAAGTTTATCTAAAGAATCTGCTGAGTTGCTATCTTCTCGACTGAAAGAAAAAAATTTATTAGCTGCAGGTACTTCTTTCTACTGGTACAGAAACCGTGAAAAACATTTCACTCCATTCTTCACTCAGCATGAGGAACTGGTTTACTGCCATAATATAACAGCGTTAATGGGTATGTTTAATATTGAGTATAATAGCAATGAATGGCGTCTTTTCCTTGACTCGTCAAAGAGAAGTTTTAAAGGCGTACTTCTGCACAATGGTAATAAGTATGCATCAGTACCAGTAGCCCACTCTGTTTACTTGAAAGAGCGTTATGAAAATTTAGAAATGATATTGTCAAAGATTAATTATAATGAACATATGTGGACGATTTGTGGAGATTTAAAAGTGATCTCGTTGTTACTGGGACAGCAGGGAGGGTACACAAAATTCCCATGCTTTATATGTGAATGGGACAGTAGAGACAAAAGTTCACATTGGATTAGAAAGGAGTGGCCAAGAAGAGAAGCATTAGTACCAGGAGTTAAAAACGTGTTAAGAGAAAATCTTGTCGAACCAGAGAAAGTTCTTCTGCCCCCACTCCACATTAAATTGGGTATTATGAAGCAATTCGTCAAAGCATTGCCAAAAGATGGCCCGTGTTTCAAATACTTGGGAGAAAAGTTTCCAGGATTGTCTGAGGCGAAATTGAAAGAGGGCATTTTTGTCGGCCCTGATATTCGTAAGTTGATGAAAGATGATGTGTTTGAGACGAAAATGAATATAACAGAAAAAGAGGCTTGGCTTTCTTTGAAAGAGGTAATAACCAAGTTTCTAGGAAATTATAAGGACCCTAACTACATGTTCATTGTAGAGAATATGCTGACTAAACTGAAAAATCTGGGTTGTTCGATGAGTTTAAAACTTCACTTCCTGAATTCCCATCTTGACTACTTCCCACAAAACCTAGGAGCTGTGAGTGAGGAACAGGGTGAAAGATTTCACCAAGACGTGAAAGAAATGGAAAGGAGGTATCAAGGTCGATGGAACATTACTATGATTGCTGACTACTGTTGGATGCTGAAGAGGGACTTACCGGACAAAGTCTACAAACGAGAAAGCCATAAAAGGAGCTTCAAAAAGAAGAGAATGAGGCATAATGAAGACGAATAAACATACAAATTGGTCATATCATACAGTAAATGGTGTTAAAAGCGCTCTAAGTGATTTATGAACAATAAATTTTATGATAAATAAAAATAAAGTGAAGTTTCTTGATCATTTATAAAATTGTATTATTTCTCCTAATTTTTATTTGCATTTTGTAGGAAAACCTTACGTGATGGAAAAAAACCATGGTCATATTTGGATTCAGCACACTTAAAAATATAAAGTTCAGCCACCAAATGTGAGACAATTTTCAAAAATTCGAAAAATGCAGGCCTGTGTTATTTTTTGAATTAACTGGGTTACGACCTAAGTATTCAGTAGTCTAAAACACTTTTTTTACGCTACAGTCAGTCAGTTACTTTAATTTCAACACTTTTTTTTATACAGGAGCAGAAAGACAAAAAAAATGTCAGTCGAATTAGCTCTGCCTGAAACTCTGAGGTCGATTAAGTGGTGCCCCTTGAACATATGCACCCGAGTCGAGCACGTACATATTTTTCCTTTGCTTGCCGTTATCTACGATGGTGCTAAATCCTCGGTTTAAATCCCGCCACGACTTCAATGAGAAGTTACTTTATAACACGCAACTTGTCGGACTAGCTTAAATATTTCAAACGAATGTCCTTCCAACGTTCCTAAGGTCACCAAAAATTACTATATTTACGATTGCTCGCCCACAGCCTTAAAAAATCCTGGAGACTAATGGAACGTCTGTGTACATAACTTGGTGTTTATTTATGCACGTATTTGCTTCTCTGGTTGATTGGTTACGCATGGTACACTCAGTTGCGCTCAAACCGGCACATCGCCGTTGCACCGGCACGGGTACACTCAGTGACTGATGTAACCTCCCGCGGAACATACGGCCACTTGAGCGTCGCATCGTGCTGCAAGGGCGTTGCCGTCGACAAGATTTCACACCGTCGCGAATTCACAAAGATCACAGATTGCAAACTATCCAGTGATCTTCGTATAATTCGCGGATATTGAATTGACTTAACTCGAACAAGAGCCATCATGGAATATTAACAAAACGGTAAAACGTGTTTATAACATAACACAGACTAAGGAAGAGGTAACTCAGCGTGATTTCCTATCTGACAACACACGACCGTCCTATGTGCTATTGTGAATCATGTTAGGAAACCTTTTCACAGACGAGAGAGCCAAACGCCCGATCGTGCATCTTCGGGGTTTTATTTTTGTTAATTGTAAATGTGTTGATAAAAGGATACTAATGGTCAATTAGGTTAGGTTAGCTACATTATAAATACTTTAAAAAATTGTGGACGGTTGATTTGGTTAGGATAGCTACATTAAAGATACGGAAAAAAAAAGAGCGAGCATTAACTTCGGGGAACTTCGGGTGTGGCTCTCTCGTCTGTGAAATGAAGGCTTCCCAACATGATTCACAATAGGTAGGTTCGACAAAATGGCGGTCAAATATGGGGCGCACGACCTGTTGTTACTGTTAGTGTTATTTTTCCAACTGTGCGCCCGGCTCAGCTGGAAATAAGAGCTTCTTAGCTTCGTTTCCAGTGAGAGCCTCCTGAGGCGAGGTCTCAGTCACGAAGCAAGGAAGATAGAGTCGCAACTCAATGCTGTAACTAACGATCTTATTATTTTCTTTGGAAATCAGAGAACTGCGCGGTAATCATAAACAAACTAACAACCTAAAAGTCGTTAAATTTTTCGAAAGTAAATGTTGTCAGCCTTGAGTTTTTTTTTTTGTTTTTGGCCGTTCGTTGCTGGAAATACTCACCGTGAATGTTTAAGATCATCCATTTTACAATACGGAGCAACCGAAATACCACGTTAAAGTTATTTATCTTTTGTTTTGAAACTTAAAAAAAAAAATAAAAATAAACTGCATAGCCGCAAAGTGTGAGTTTTTTTTAAAAAAAAAATTCATAACCTCAGTTTCAATCGCAAAAAAAAAAAAAAATTACACACGCGCACAGTTCTGCGCATGTGCACGTGGCCAGCCATTATTACATCATCGCTTCCGAAGTATATACTCAATACGTTACTCCGTTAGCACACACAGTTCCGTTAAATTCAGTATGTACTAAGAATGTTTGTAAAAGTAGGTTTTTTTTAAAAAAAATTAAGTTGTGATGTTTAAGGAAATTCAAAGTTTTCTTTATATTTAAAATCTCTCTCTTTTTTTTTTTTTTGACGTTGGCATTACTCAACCGCGCAGTATTGTTCCGGCGGTCCAAGAGAGGCGAAACCGTCAGACGACAGAGGTGCGCCGTGGAAGGACGGACGAGTGGCCGAGTGTTTGCTCGGGACTTTGAATATATATTCAAAGCTCGGGAGGACCGGTCCCCCCCCCCCCCTCCCTTCTAAGGCAAGCGAGACAACAAGCCCCGTGGCACCATCTCGCGGCACGACGGGACACCACGACCGCCTCCCAGCGCTGGCTCGGTGGATCCTTCAACCCGGGCCTCGACAGAGTGTCCACAGTTAATACTTTCCTACTAGATCTAGTACTTTTATAATTTTTTTAGTGGTCTAGTACCTACATTTACGCTCAGATCTAGTACTTTTTTTTCTTTAATATAATAATACTACAGTAACTCCAATATGTTTTATTATTAAGCGTAATTATTTTTAAAAACTATGGACTATGGAATGTATGTGTGTGTGGTGTGATATTTCAGTTCGAGCATTGCAATGTCATAATAACTTTCTAAATTGTTAAAACCATAAATTATAATTTAGTAATTTTTTTTTTAAATCTAGTACTTTTTTATCGCCTAAGTTGGTACGAGATATTTTTTCCTTGTGGACACTCTGGCCTCGAGGTGGACACGGCCCCATCTGCTCTAGTCCAGTTGAAGGGACGCGAGCGACACCCGCAGGTCTGATCGACCAGGAACTAGGTATCCTGCTACTTCAATGGCGTTGCAAGCAGTAGCGTAGCCAGGATTTGTGTATGGGGGGGGGGGGGGGGGGGGTTAAGAAGCATGTCCCCCCCCCCCAACTATTAAAGCGGGGGGGTCCTGGGGTCCTCCCCCGGAAATATTAGGATTTTAAGGTGTAAAATAGTGCTATTTGAGCAGTTTTCGGTACTTAACTTTAAATATTGTAATGGTAAAAATATTATTATTAATTTTTTATTAAAAAAATTGTTTGAGTGATGAAGTAAGAAATTAATTAAAGATGTTTTATCAATCCAATTGCCTTGTCCACGTCCACTCAAAATCATAAATCATGCTCGAAGCTCGACAATACAAAAAAAAAAAGGAATAAAAATGGTTGGGTTTCGGCAGAACTGGCCTATTCCTGGAAACAATTAGCTTTAGCTTGAAGAGTTAACCAGTCACCACCTGCTTATAATTACCGCGCTGGTTAAATACAATAGGTGTAAGATATTTGAAAGCTTGGGACCCGTCACGGCGTCACAACCTTATAGCTTCTGCTCGCGACAGGGGTAGGGGTAGGGGAAGGGAAGGAGAATCGGTAGGGCTCGCTTACTCTTCCCCTCCAGTGCAGTGGCCGGTAATAGCAGTAAGACACCCAGGCTGTTAGCTAACCTGCTTTCAGATGAGAAAGAAAAAGGTGGCAAAGGGGGTGGGGGGGATAGAACCCCTAACCCCCCCCCTCCTGGCTACGCCCCTGGTTGCAAGAAAACGGTAACCTTATTCAACCTTCGATGACCCCTGGTTACAGGCCAAAATACTAATGGCCTTTTGTGAATGTTGTCACAGTATGTTGCCAGTTCTCAGAAGAATCGGGATGAGTTTCTACCCCTTGTAACGTTTGCATGGTATGGATGGATAGTAGGCTACAGACTACAAGAAACAAAACAATGGTAAAAGTACGATGATAGTGTCTAATGTATTTTAATAACTAATAGTAGCTTCAAGTGAGAATTGCAAAATCTGGAGCATTTAAATTTTTATATAATTTTATGTTTCTCACGAACGAAGATGGACCCTCGTGGCAGATGTGAGACGTCACGTGTTTTTGGACACATTGCTTGTGAGAAGTAATGCATCAGGCAAACGGAAAACAAGCCAGTGAAAATTAATTCTCTTTATTTTGGTAGCCACATATTTTGTGGTGTGGCATACCATACTTTTCTTTATTTACCAATTAGTAGAGACCCGGAAAATTCGCGGATTCATTTAGTCGCAAGCTAGAATGCAAACATTCACACACTCGCACTGTGTTCATGATTGGCACGCAGTTGTTTGGACACGCCTAGGGTTACCAGACACTCATAATAAAAAAGGACGACATTCATCTCGCAAAAGGAGGACATTTCACTAAAAAGGAGGACAATATATATATATATTTTAAAAAGCCATGAATTAATTACAATGGAGTACGATATTTTACAATGTTTTTGCATTTAATACAGTTTCAGTATAAAGAATCAAACAAACTACGCACATACAGCATATTAAAAACACGTGCTTCTGCATGTGCTGCTACCTGTCAAGCTGTCATAGTACTACTTACTAGTGGGATGACTCTGCGGACAGCGCGCGCTTTGCCCAGAGTGTAACTGCAGGAATTATCTCACTTTATAAAAAAGCCGGACATTTTGGAGCATTAAGGATAATCCGGCCGGACACAAAAAAATTAATAAAAAGGAGGACATGTCCTCCTTTTGCCGGACGTCTGGTAACCCTAGACACGCCCCTCTACGACCGTGAGCCAACGATGTTCAGCTTGGAGAGAAGTAAGCGAATCAGGCAGTGCCAACTAACAAGGATGAAAATGTTCTCGCTAAGAAATCAACCAATGGGAAAGTAAACATGGGTCGAGCACACCTATAACTTTGAATTCTATCCTGAGGCCAGAAGAATCCAAGAAATTTCCGGGTTTCTACCAATTAGTATTAAATAATTTTTTTTCAGAGTTCAATTCTCTTCTACCAAGCAATTAATGGTCATTTAGTTAAATTACCGTTATAATGCTTGTATTTATGGGCCCATCCAACAGATCGCGTCACATGTAGCGCAAAATAACGGTCTCGAGTTTCCACTGTAAGAGTCTCACGTTTAAATCGATGGTGTTGTCTGTAAAGTCGGTTTACAGACGATAATGTTACGTGATAACGTCATAAGAAAACATTGATGAAAAATTGCATACTTTTTAATTTTCAAACATTATTTACAGCTTTTTGCAAATTTAATTTAAATAATTTGTTTAAATATAATCATGAACAATTAGTTTAAAAAGCCCGCCTTAACCTGTTTGATATTACAGAAGATTTTCTCGCACGGGTGGTTGGGCCGGGTCTTGCACGCTCGGCTCAGGCGGAACGTGACAATTTTTTCGTCCACGCAGCCGGCGTTCATCGATTTATAAGACGTTATCACGTCAAAAAATGGTTGTCTGTAAAGTTGGTTTACGGACGATAGTTTAACGTAACGTCATAACAAAACATTGATGAAATGATTGCATACTTTATGAATAAAATTGAATCATTTTTATTTGAAAAATAAAAGAATAAATACTTGAAATTATACTAGTAATCAGATTTTTAAAATGCAAAAATAATTAACCTTTATTGCCGAAATTGTTGTTGTAATAAGCAATGAAAACCACATTAACTTTTCACTTCACTTTATAAACAGTCGACGAAACAGTTCACGTGTAGATGACACGTAATTAATTTTAAAAACTGGCGTTTGGCTATAAAGTTTAAATATAATTATGAACAAGTTTTAATATATAATAAACTGCAATCAAATATCTATCATCAATTATATGAATCACCATAGTTTTTTAGTCAATTGTAACATAACCTATTATTACTGCACTCGCCGACAGCGTAACGGAACAATGAGCGTAACGGGACACAGTATAACGGAACAATGTGTGTAACGGGACACTTTTTCGTGCGTGCAGCCGGCGTTCATCGATTTATTAGACGTTGTCACGTCAAAAACGGGTTTTGCTTTCCTCGCCGACGGGAGTGTCAGAACTGCCCAGCGTGACATCTGTCGACGTGACAGCGGCAAGCCTCCGACCGCCCAGAGCATGCCACGGTGACAGCAGCTGTCCGGTGGGACTGGTTGTTGCGTGTGATCGCAAGTCCTCAGCACCGCCGCCCGTCCGAGCGAGATACGTTCCAGCCATCGGCATCCTGAACGACGACGTACTGCCATTTTTTTGACGTGATAACCGTCTTATAAATCGATGAACGCCGGGCTGCACGCACGAAAAAAAAATTGTCACGTTCCGCCTGAGCCGAGCGTGCAAGAACCGGCCAACCACCGTGCGAGAAAATCTTCTATAATATCGAACAGGTTAAGGCGGGTTTTTTAACTAATTGTTTCGTGATTATATTCAAACAAATTATTAAAATTAAATTTGCAAAAAACTGTAAATAATATTTGAAAATTTAAAAAGTATGCAATTTTTCATCAATGTTATCTTATGACGTTATCACGTAAAATTATCGTCCGTAAACCGACTTTACAGACAACCCCCCTTTTTTTTTTTTTGTGGTTGTAATTGTTACAGAAGTATTCATGAAAAATTACGGATATCTGTATGTTTGTACGTTTACCCGAAAACAACCTCATCCCTACAAATATAGTGTTCGCAGTAATAATTCTGGGTTCGGATTCTTACCCGGGAATTTACACTTTGTGTTTGCCCCGGTACCTCCAATAGTTAAAGTTATTTGTAAAACGGTTCCTGAATATATTTCCGACACTACCTGCGCACATTAAATAAGCATAACAAAATAAAATAAAGTTTAATTATATAATATTCAATTATCGTTTCCTTGGTTTAAAGAAATTATGTTTAAATGAAACATCAATTAAAATATAAAATTATGCGTCAATTTTCGTAACAAATACTCAGTATTATCTCGAATAAACATTTTAATATATGCAAAATAAACCACAGCCATGTGCTTTACGAGTTTACGATATCTTTCTTGTAGAATTATGACTAGTTTACAAAGGAATATTTTGTCAAAGTAGGTACAGACTTGTTTTGACGTGACAACGTTTAATAAATCGATGAACGCCGGCTGCACGCACGTAAAAGTGTACCGTTACGCACATTGTTCCGTTACGCTGTGTCCCGTTGCGCTCATTGTACGCTTGCGCCGCATATATCTCTCTTCCACTCGATTAGCCTATGCGTCCGAGGAGAAGAAAGACAGCGGCAGCACGCAACTTACATCTACACGTGAACTGTTTCGTCGACTGGTTATAAAGTGAAGTGAAAAGTTAATGTGGTTTTCATTGCTTATTACAACAACAATATCGGCAATAAAGGTTAATTATTCTGGCATTTTAAAAATCTAGTTACTAGTATAATTTCAAGTATTTATTCTTTTATTATTAAAATAAAAATGATTCAATTTTATTCATAAAAGTATGCAATCATTTCATCAATGTTTTGTTATGACGTTGTCACGTTAAACTATCGTCCGTAAACCGACTTTACAGACAACCAATTTTTTTTCCTGTGCAAAGTAGCCTGACATCAGTATTTGATAGTTTCTTCTCGTGGAGGTTCTGTTAAAAGACCCCGCGCACACACTACTTTCCCAGTGACGCCTGAGGTCGCAGTAACACTTCAAATACTCGCAAGACTGTGGGGAGAGTTCGACGGCAGTCAAAGACTACATACGTCGTGTAGCCGCTGGCGGGCGCACCGAACATCTGCGGAGTGTCAGTAACGACTCGGCGTTCTTTCACGTGAAAGCGTGTATTCAAGGCTACCCGAAGGGTAGAGACCGGAAAAATTCGCGAATTCATTTCGCGATAGGCTAAAATACAAATAGTTATACCTCAGTGCTGCCTCTGCTATTGGCTCACATAACTCACCTGGACGACGCTGGGCCAATGAGAAACACCCAACCAAAGCTTCATCGAATCACAGGCTGCTATACGCTGGGACGTCTCACACGACAGCAGCCAATGAGTGGGTGACATTTGACCGAGTGTACGTAGAACTATGTAGTTCATCCTGCAGGTCATTGGACCCGCGAATTTTTCCGGTCCCTACCGAAGGGTTTTTATCTTCGCGCGTGCTGCGGGGGCGTCCGTGCCCCGGCGCAGGGACCGGAAGTCACGTGCTCCGCCGAGACGGGGAACGGGGTCACCAACTCGCGGCCTCGGGCGCGTAACGGAACGCGACCCGGTGCCGAGGTCAGTCGGCGAGGGGTCAGGGCCGTTTCATTACCGACTCGTCGAAAACTGCAACGGCGACGTCGCAAACCAAAATGGCGGAATAATGTTTTAAATTAAATTTTTTGCTGTGACAACGTCTAATAAATCGATGAACGCCGGCTGCACGCACGAAAAAAGTGTCCCGTTACGCCCATTGTTCCGTTACGCTTTGTCCCTTTACGCACATTGTTCCGTTACGCTGTGTCCCGTTACGCAATTTTTTCCGTTAATCTGTGTCCCGTTACGCTCATTGAACGCTTTCGCCGCATCTGACTCTCTTCCACTCGACTGTCTATAAAGTGAAGTGAAAAGTTAATGTGGTTTTCATTGCTTATTACAACAATTTCGGCAATAAAGGTTAATTATTCTTGCATTTTAAAAATCTGATTACGAGTATAATTTCAAGTGTTTATTCTTTTATTATTGAAATAAAATTGATTCAATTTTATTCATAAAGTATGCAACCATGTCATGAATGTTTTGTGATGACGTTGTCACGTTAAACTATCGTCCGTAAACCGACTTTACAGACAACCAAGTTTTTTTAAGTGTCCAAAGAACAAAGCCGGGAGTCGGCGCGTGACGCGGAGACGTAACGGCCTGCGGGGTCTTCGCCGAGGCAGCAGTCTGCGGTGATCATCGAGGGTTGATCGGGGGGGGGGGGGGGGGAGGCATTTCGCCGGCCGTGACCTCGATCCCCCGCGCTAAGGTCAATGTCCCCCCGCGGTTCCCCCCTCTCCCTAACCCCCCCTCCTGCTGAAGCCCGTCACCAGCGACCAGGAAGGGTCGTTACCACAACGCCGACCGTACAATGACGCCGAATGCCAAATTGACCGCAACGCCGACAGCTAGAAAACTGCTGTGTACCACAACCCAGAAATACAGTAACGCCGAAAAATTTTGCTGCGGGAAAGGGGGGGGGGGGAACAGGAGCAAAATGAAAAACTACTGGATGAATTTGTGTGCGTTTCTTAAATGTATCTTAACGCCGAAATACCACAACCTAACCTAACCTAGGCTAGCCTAACCTAGACTAACCTAACCTAACCTTACCTAACCTAATCTTTGTGGCAGTCCTGCAATGACATTTTTCGACGTTGTGGTAATTCGGCGTTGTGGTACACAGTAGTTTTCTAGCTGTCGGAGTTGTAGTCAATTTGGCATTCGGCGTTATGGTTTTCGGCGTTATTGTGCGTTCGGTGTTGTGGTATTTCGGCGTTGTGGCGCGTCCCCGATCAGGAACAGCAGTGGACCCGGGCACGCATGCGGTTAGAAAACACCACACCTCTGCCCGACGCGTCCCTGAGTGCTGTCTGTCCGCAACAAGCATTCGAGAATACGCCGTGGGCGGTGAGAAGTTCTATTGACGTGTAAAATTACATTTACATCGGTGGACACTCCGCTGCCACATAACTAGAGACCCGGAAATCTCGCGGATTCATTTAGTCGCAAGCTAGAATGCAAACATCCACACTCTCGTACTGTGTTCATGATTGGCACGCAGTTGTTTGGACACGCCCCTATACGACCGTGAGCCAACGATGCCCGGCTAGGGGAGAAGTAAGCGAATCAGGTAGTGTCAAATAACAAGGATAAAAATGTTCTCGCTAAGAAATCAACCAATGGGAAAGTAAACATGGGTCGAGCACACCTATAACTTTGAATTCTATCCTGAGGCCAGAAGAATCCGCGAAATATCCGGGCTCTACACATAATACATTTAATGTAAGGTTACATAATTTTTGACGTGATAACGTCTTATAAATCGATGAACGCCGGGTGCACGCACGAAAAAGCATGACTTTGTTAGGGACCGGAAAAATTCGCGGGTTCAATGAACTGCAGGACGAACTCCATAGTTCTACGTACACTCGGTCAAATGTCACCCACCCATTGGCTGCTGTCGTGTGAGACGTCCCAGCGTAGCAGCCTGTGATTCGATAAAGCTTTGGTTGGGTGTTTCTCATTGGCCCAGCGTCATCCAGGTGAGTTGTGAGCCAATAGCAGAGGCAGCACTGAGGTATAACTATTTGTATTTTAGCCTTTCGCGAAATGAATTTGCGAATTTTTCCGGTCTCTACTAATTGTCACGTTCCGCCTGAGCCGAGCGTGCAAGAACCGGCCAACCACCGTGCTAAAAAATCTTCTAATTATAATATCAAACAGGTTAAGACGGGCTTTTTAACAAATTGTTCGTGATTATATTTGAACAAATTAATTAAATAAAATTTGCAAAAAATCTGTAAATAATTTTTGAAAATTAAAAAGTATGCAATTTTTCATCAATGTTTTATTATGACGTTATCACGTAAAATTATCGTCCGTAAACCGACTTTACAGACAAACCCCTCCCCTTTTTTTTACAATTGAGCCAATGGACAATAGACACACAGTATTTGTGTAAAAGTGTGTGTGGAGTGCATTCTGGTGTCTGGAAGTAATGCGATCTGTGCGGGTTTGGACTTGCATGCGACGCAGAACACACCGAAGCAAGTATTTGACATTGCTAGAGGACTTTCTGTCCAGTCGCACAATGCTGACCTTGCAGGCCAAGCACGTTTTATTTTTAATTATTTCGGCAGGTAAAAAAAGAGCAGAGCTAAATTCCTATCTTTCGAGTGTACAATTTATTGGTTACTGGAAACAAGTTTAGAAAGTAACTAGACTCGGCCGAAACACATCATATTTCTACAAGTGCGAGTTAATAATCAGGTTCTGCGTGGCGACCGTGGAAAACCAAAATATCTCTTCCAGTAAGCCGTTACATGTTCACCTTCATAAATATAAACATATTTCATAATTAAAAAAAATTGAAATGGTCCCCAGTGTTTTTTTTAATACTTCATGAGAATAATGTTGATTCTTCATGACATTATATTTAATGTATTATACTGAACGACCTTAAAAATTTTTTAATAAAAGAACTAATAGAGATAATATAAAATTCGCTTTCGTTCTTGGTACTGCGTTTCTTCCTTATGTGTAAGCAACCGTTGCAACGTTCTTCAAAACTTACACATACAATAATCGCTTTCGAGCGAAAAGCTGAATGGTTATGGTCAGTAAAGTTATTACATTATAACTTAAGTTACATTATATTTCAAGTGAGACTGTGCAATGCCAAATTTACTACCCCGTTTTCATAATTTACTCTTCCGTATAGTAATTTATATCCGTCAAATGTGTTTGCTTCATTTGCCACAAAACATATACCAACAACCACTTTAATAATTAGAAACAGGAAAAATTCGCGGTTTCAATGACCAATAGGATATAATCCATAATTCTCTATGTATTCAGGAAAATTACACCTGCTAATTGGCTAATGACGTTTGACACCTGTTAATTGGGATGCTGTGATTCGATGCTTCAGACAAACAGTGCTCCAATCACTGAAGCAACAAAATGTTAACTCATATGTATTCTAGCCTGTCGCGGAATGAAACCGCGAATTTTTCAGTAATTATGAATAATGGTTTAATTGATCATGAAGAAACCCCTGTAAGCTCTGTAACTCAAGGAATTCCAGTGACCGGTTTTAAGTTGGACGTTAATAATCACGAATCAACATCTGGACTCGGCGGTGATAAGGGAGTTACTCATACAGTTAAAATAAAATGGACAAAGGCGTGAAAGGTACCCCTTAATTACCGACATGTTGCGCTTTCTGGGAGACAAATGTATCGCTATTTTATATCTGCGAAGGTTTTATTTCCACCTCCACACAAACAGAGCTGGCCTGCTCGAGAAGGAAATGAGAGATTGTATCTCAGCAGTATTTAATTGACATGATTTCCAACAGTGGTTGTGTTGCTACTTAACCCAGTCCCAAATAAACTTTAACCAACCAGCTTATAGGTGCCACACCTCGTAACTAAACTAAACACACACACGCATATGTATATATATATATATATATATATATATATATATATATATATATATATATATATAGTTACGATTTACCGCGGGTTCGTAAAGGATAGCCCAATTAAATAATTTATTACACACACAGTTTTATTGACGGCCACTTCTTATGTCACTTACAATTAATCTTATAAAATTGCCAAATAATCAATTGCACTTAAAAAATTTGTTTCCCCAGTCACTCGTTTCTTACAATCCACACACCTCACTGGGCCGCACCTCTGGCGCAACTCTCGCCGCAGCACCCCTCGTGGATATCAGCCGCGGGACTCTGTCGCCACACTCCGCCGCCGCCGACGCACTTGCCTTCGCCGAGATCCCACTCGACGCCTCGCTCGGAAATTCGCTTGGAACTCCGCCGCGCCCGCGACACTATAACCCGGAACTGAACTCTTCGCCCTGGAACCTTCGTCCAGGGACTTCGCCGCTCTATCACCCGGAAACTCAAATGCGGGAAAACTCCTGACTTCACTGAACTCACTCGCTCCCTACCCTGGAACCTTCGTCCAAGGACTTCGCCACTCTGCCGCACCCACGGCACTATCGCCCCGGAAGCTCCGCCGCAGGAAGGCTCCCACCTGAACTCTCTCTCTGAACTCAACTGCTGAGGCCGACGTCCTCTTTTTATATATCAGCCGCCATTTCTGGAACTCACAAGCGCGGCCGGGGCCAGTCGCGTCATTCCGCGCTGACACGACGGCAGAAATCTCTCGAAACACGTGTCGGCGGCTCGCGTAACTCCGCAGCTGTCAGGTTTCGGATGTCAAACTATCAGCGCCGCACGGGGAGCTGAGGGCTGGAGGGAGGGGAAGCGGCGACCCAGGTGCACACTGCACATCTCATTTTACGGTGGCATGTGATGCAGCCCAGCTAGCTCTGCACCTGCGCGTGATGTGGGCTTGCTCACGTTCGTAACAATATATATATATATATATATATATATATATATATATATATATATGGTGTTCAATACTACACGGCAATGCTTGCGGCAAGTTAAAGAAATTCGTCCTACCTTCTGTTTTACCGTTTTATTAAATATGCATTATACATATTACTATATTAATGAAAGAAAATTAAAAAAATCATATTGATCTATAAAGACAAAACAATGATAATATATAGGATTTGGTAAAGATACAATCACAATCAATAAAAACACAAAAGGAGACGAGAACAAAAAAAAAGGTTTTTCTGTGATGGACTTAAATGTAGAGACCGGAAAAAGTCACGGATTCATTTCTCGATGGTCTAAAATTCAAATAGTTATACCTGAGTGCTGCCTCTGCTATTGGTTCATAACTCATCTGGAGGTTTCTGGACCGTTAACCAACAATCAACAAAAGCTGTATCCAATCACAGGCTACCTTGGGACGTCTCACAAGACAGCAGCCAATGAGCAGGCAACATCAGCCCGCGGATTTATAGAACTGAGGAGTCCATCATAGAGGTCGTTGAACTCGCGAACTTTTCCAGTCCCTACATAAATTAAATACTTTACACTGTTACTGCGATAGTCCCGCAGTTTTCCGTGAGCCAATGGGGGACCCCCACAAATCAGCTCTATGCTTAATCATGGGGAACTCGACGAGACTTCTCTTAAACGAGCGACCATTTGTCCGAGCAAGCTCAGAACTGTGGAGTCTATGCTAGAGATCACTGGACTCGCGAATTCATATTACATTCCCTACAAATAGTTCGGACTAATTAAGACCCGTGTGTTTCAAATGAAGTTAGGATTTCAACCCCGGAATCCATTTGTGACAGAGACAATGAAAATCACACATTCGAGAACCTGTACGATGGTTCGCACTGTAAATTTAATTTTTATCGATAGAAAAGACATGTATGAAGGACGCTGCGTGCCTGATTACCAGAGAAAGTTTGCGAAAGTGGGTTTAAAATTATAAATATTTGGACAGAGATCATGAAAATCACACATTCATAGGGACCGGAAAAATTCGCGGCTTCAATGACCTGCAGGATGAACTCCATAGTTCTACGTACACTCGGTCAAATGTCACCCACTCATTGGCTGCTGTCGTGTGAGACGTCCCAGCGTAGCAGCCTGTGATTCGATAAAGCTTTGGTTGGGTGTTTCTCATTGGCCCAGAGTCATCCAGGTGAGTTGTGAGCCAATAGCAGGGGCAGCACTGAGGTATAACTATTTGTATTTTAGCCTATCACGAAATGAATTCGCGAATTTTTCCAGTCTCTACACATTCGAGGATTTAAGAGCCCTTTCGCTCTAAAATGTAATTTTATCGATAGTTAGAGACAGGAAAAATTCGCGGATTCCTTTAGAGACAGGCTGGAATCCAAACTCGTTTAGCTTAATGCTGCGTCAGTGATTGGACCGCAATTTACCTGAAGGACTCTGAGCCAATGGCAAACACTCAACAAAAGAAGTATCGAATCATAAGAATCGCAGTAAACAGGTGTCCCGAGTCGGTAGCCAATGACCAGGTGATAGTTGCCCGAGTACATAGAGAATCGTGGAGTCTATCCTAGTGGTCATTGAAACCGCGAATTTTTCCAGTCCCTATCGATAGTACAGACATGTGGAAACCGCAGCTTAAAGAGAAACAGTTTCTCGAGCTCCTGCGATGCAGTTGCTAAATATCACTGTATCAGACTGTTGCATCTGTAATTACCACACGAGTGGTAGTGTCAAGCACGGCTGACAAAGTTAAACGGGGCGGAGGAAACAGGTACTAAGTGACTTGCCCACATTTCTCATGTAAACCGGAATTTGGACTCGACTAGACACCCCCCCCCCTTCACACACAACAATTCCAGGGTCTCGTGATGTCTTACGTAAGGCGAGGCGGGTATGAATAGTGGAGAACATGATAGAGCATTACACGCTTGATGCAAACGAGACAGCGATGCAGACGACGGACACCTTTATTAGGTGAACACGTTTCGTGTCAAGATGTTTATAAACACAATATAAACACGTGTGCGTAGCAACCACGCAAGTGAAACTTCACTCATAAGAGGGATAGAAAATGCGTGTATTTGAAAACACCTGTTATCATGCGTTGAAAATAAATAAACCTTAATATTATCTGTAAATGTCTTCATTGGAATGTAAAAATTAATTAATGAATGTATGAAAGGTAAAATATGATACATAACACTATTGGTAATATCTATACAGATTGTCACGATTATAATGTTAACACCGGATTCAAACTCAGAGTTGCGAATTTAAAGTTGCGAAAGTATGCGAAAAGTATCAAAAATGTATGCTAAAGTATTCAAGACGTATGGAAAAAGTATGCGAAATGTGCGAAAAGTAGGCGCAAAGTATGTAAAGGAATGCAAAAGTATGAGGAAGTATGTAAACGTAAGAGAGAGGGAACATATTGAGGAATAATTCCTAGAGTCTAAAAAAAAAAAAAATTCGAGGATTCATTTCGCGATACGCTAGAACCAAAACATATGTACTTTTATACTGCTTCTGTGATTGGCTAACAGTTAGCATGAAGGTTTTATGAACCCATGAAAAACCGTTATCTGAATAAGTATCAAATCGCAAGCACCCCAGTTGACAGTTCTCACGAGTCATAGTGTCATAGTCAATGAGCAGGTGGAATGTGCCTGAGTGTGTAGGTGAGTGTGGAGTCTATCTAACCTATGAGTCATTGAAAGAGCGATTTTTTTTTCAGTCTCTAGTGATTACACAATAAATTAAAATACTGTTACATGTGTACTGCTTCTGCTATTGGCTCTCAGTTTATGTGGAAGAGTCTAGGGTCCAGGCCAAAGGGAAACGATCAGTAGGGACCCGAAAAATTCGCGGTTTCGATGACCTTCAGGATAGTCTACGCAGCCCTCTGTACACTCGGGCAAATAACGCCAGTTCATTTGCTGCTGACTTGTGAGTCGTCTCAATTGGTTTGCGCGTGATTGGTTACTTCTTTGGTTGAGGGTTTCTCATTGGCCATGAGTCGCCCAGACGAACAGTGAGCCAATAGCAAAAGCAGCTTAAAGGTATATGTATATGAATTTCAGACTATCGCGAAATGAATCTGCGAATTTTTCCGGTCTCTAACGATCAGCCGTAGAAGTATCTAATCACAGGCTACATCCGGTTGGGACGACTCAGAAGTCAGCAGCCAATCAGAGGTGACATTTTTTGCCTGAGCATGCAGAGGATCGAGTGGTCTGACACGGAGGTCAGCGGACCCGCGAAAAGTTTTCCCAAAGACTCCAGCAAGCTGCGGATGGAAACCCACCGCCCACGGCTTCGCAAGAAGCCATTCGTCGACCCACGGATGGCGTGGGCTCGAAACTTACGCAACCTATTTACGTTACGTAACCACGTGCTCTTGAAGGGAAAAAAAAGATAATGTTCGACAAAAATGGATAAAAAATAAATGTTAAAAGATTGAAGGTCGATCACTTTTCCCATTATGGCAGCGCTTTTCATGTATTTCTCGACTTTTGAGCAGCATAATTTATAGTTCCTAATAACGTGGTGATCAATAAAGCGGGTCGCTTGCGGCGGACATTACGTCGGTGTGTGTGTGTGTGTCTATCGCTGTGCAACCATGAGGGAGGGTGTATCAGGCCGCCTAAAACAGGACAGGGGCAAAAACAGAGCCGAGGGGTTGGGGGGAGGGGGTAGGTGGGCTTTTGCCCCGGGCATCGCATTTGGATGGGGTGGGGGTGTTAGTAGGTCAGACAACGGGTAGGTTCAACTTACAAAAAAGGACAATGAAAGTTCTAATTTGGTAGGTTTGTACAGTTTGGTGTCCTAATTAACATCCCGATCTTGCAAACTTGAGCGAGAGCCGCGAGCGCCGCCATATTGGAAAATTGGCATCGAAAAAACAGTTTTTCAAGGAGTGTATCTTCTTTCAGCGCCAACTAGGTCAAAAATAACCATTACAAACATGATGGAGAATGTAATTTCCTGCAACTTTTGAAGGAAACATTTTTTCAACCAGGTGCAATGGATCAAGAGTTACAGAGGAGTCAGCTCAGAAAATTTCTACAATTCGCAAAATCTCTACATTTTTTTCTCAAAATTTCAGTAAAAACCAATTTTTTTAATATGTACTGCCGTTTTTTATTCATTTCCGCACTACCATGAGGTAGACTTAGAGACGTGTTTTTATTTCCTTCACGTGGTATCTCCAGTAGGCCTTACCCACGATTCGTTATTTACTGATGTCTTTTCTTCCATGTCGATGTCATAGATGGTCCAGGCTCACCGATATCAACATCTTCTTGGAATTTTTTTTTACCCTCCTTTTTCCAAGTTTTCATCTTCGTTGTCTCCTTCGAACTCGAGGCCCAATAATTTCGCAACGGTCAGTCCTTCATTCCCGTCGAGGTCGTCTTCTCCGGGTCGTTACCACAATGCCGAACGTACAATAACGCCGAATGCCAAATTGACCGCAACGCCGACAGCTAGAAAACTTCTGTGTACCACAACGCCGAAATACAGTAACGCCGAAAAATGTTGCTGCGGTGAAGGGGAGGGGGGGCACAGGAGCAAAATGAAAAACAACTGAATGAATTTGTGTGCTAACCTTACCTAACCTAACCTTTGTGGCAGTCCTGCATTGATTTTTTTCGGCGTTAATGTATTTCGGCGTTGTTCTCTAGCTGTCGGCGTTGTAGTCTATTTGGCATTCGACGTTATGGTTTTCGGCGTTATTGTACGTTCGGCGTTGTGGTATTTCGGCGTTGTGGTGCGTCCCCGTCTTCTCCTCTCCAGAGTCCGAGAAAAAAAAAACCTCTGCGCAGTTTTCACACGCGTCTCCGCGGCGGCGTGTGCAGGTTCTACACCCAGGGGCTTGGAGACAACACTTCTTGCACTTGCACGACATGAATCCCAGTTCAGGAGTGCTTCCGGTGCTGCATATTTTGTCGTTTTTAAACTGGAGTAACCCACAATCTCGTTACTTTCCCACCCCCACCATCGCTCTGGCGTCCCGTGCACATCACAGCGAGCCTGTGCTTGGGGGTAGCTCCGGAGGGAATGTTGCAGCGAAGCTTCTCTTGCAGGGGCTGATATGAAGCAAGATTGAATTTATTGCTCTTCCTCACGGAGTTTACGAAATGTTGATAGCGAAGGGAGTCCAAGGAAAAGCCGTAAAGAGCGATAAAACAAAACAAAAAAATTTTTTTACCCCACACAGCAACGACTTCTGGATCTGCGTTCCGCTCTTTGAAAGCTTGTATAGTTCGGCTATAATATTTGTTCTTTTCAAGAACAGTCTATATATCATGCCAGTTTGCACATGTGTAAGTATGTCTTTCATAAAAACATTGACATGTGTGCGTCGTATTTATATATATATATATATATATATATATATATATATATAAGGCTATGTATTTGTGACTTGTCTTAACGAGACCAAACAATTGACTTAACAACAAAGTATTAAAAACGATTAAATAAGAATAAGCAAGATATATAATGCCCAGTTAAAAATTCTACGTGTAAACGTTAGAATACTAAAAGTCTACTATTCCCTGATATTTTACTGTGACAAACAATTATATTTTTAAGATTTCATTATACATATAGAATACTTTATCCTAAAAAAAAATATGATATTTTGGCTATTCTGAACCCTCTCCTTCACCAAATCCTGACTACGGCACTGTGAACTGGCAGCTTTAAATTATTTTTTTCCCCGGTCGAATTCGGACTCTACACACGAATCGGAAAGTGGGACATTTACAGGCGAAAATGAAGATATAGTTGATTGGTTCCTGGGTCGAGGCCACGTGTGTGTGGGAAATGTTGATGTCCTTGAAGTTCCGTCGCGCCTCGCCGGGTCTTCAAAGGCGACCGGGAGCGGACCGCCTCCGGACACGGAAGCCCTCCTTGTAGATCCGCGATCAGCAAGTAACGCCTTCAAGCCGTCTCTGCAACACGGAGGATGGCTTGAACCCTGCGTGGTTAGAGCGTGTAGGCTTCGGCCTGACACTCACTTTAGAGTCTCTCCCTAAAAATTGGTTGTCTGTATCTAAAGTCGGTTTACGGACGATAGTTTAACGTGACAACGTCACAACAAAACATTGGTGAAACGATAGCATGCTTTTATAAATAAAATTGAATCATTTTTATTGAATTATCACTATTTTGTATGGATACAAAGAAAGAGTGAAATGAAATCTACAATTTAATTGATAAATCTTCTTTTATTTGCACTCATTAATTCAAATATCTTTATTACTTTAACGAAGAGATTATTTTAACTATAACTTTTACACATGTTTGCTATTTAACTTCTTCCAATCTGTGTTATTCTGTTAAGGATGGGACGATGATAGGAAAAGTAGGAAACGAATGGGAGTGTTTCAAGTTTAATATGCCTCGAAAAAATCAAATCGATGGTTGTTCCAATCGAGTGGAAGAGAGATAGATGCGGCGCAAGCGTACAATGAGCGTAACGGTACACAGCGTAACGGGACAATGTGCGCAACGGGACACTTTTTCGTGCGTGCAGCTGGCGTTCATCGATTTATTAGACGTTGTTACGTCAAAAAAAAATGGCCGCGAGACCTTTGCAGCGCCAGCTCTGTCACCGACTGGTCGGAGAACGAAGCAGAGTCGACCAGTCGTTTTCCTGCTTGCATTAATCATATATATTTAAACGAGCAATTATTGTATATATATAATCTGAATATCGGAAACGGTTCCCATGATTTTCATGAAATTTAGTATGCAGGGGGTTTCGGGGGCGATAAATAGATCCAGCTAGGATTCATTTTCAGAAAATGTCGTTTTATTCGGTTTTTTTTTAATAATAAACTTTATCGATAATCAACTTAAACATAAATAACTCTTCTTGATATCTATTGGCGAGTAATAATATCATTTTTTTAAATGGGAGAAACTAACTGCTTTGAAGACACAACAACACAAAAGCTACTCCAGTAGATGGCGTTGTTAAGCAACACTAAGCCAATGAGTGTTTGGTTTGAGGTTAGACCGAGAAAATCAATTGTTTACTTATATTAATTGTGTCTTTTTAACTCATGTGTTCACTTAAAAATGCCTAAACGATCTTCGAAAAAAAACCGCTTATTATTATGCCGGCAAGATAAAAAATATTATTCATATTTCATCATTTCATCAGAATGTAATTCGTATTTAAATATAATTTCTAAAAAAACACAATGTACAAAAACAAAACAAAAATACTGACCAAAGCTCGGTCACCCAGGTACTGCATGTTTATTTGATCAAAGCATGACCCGGCCCAGGGTTTTCCCCGTGTCTGTGCAGGTTTTGCCTGGGTCACTTTAGTTTAGCTTTAAGGCTAGGCAACCTAAATGGGCGTCAGACACGGCTGAAACGTTGCCATGGCTGGCCAATTAAACCCCAAATTAGCACACAATGCTTGTGCCCTTGTTCTGCACGGTTAAAACCCCGCATGATAGAGTGTATAGGCTTCGGCCTGAGACACACTTAGGTTCTCCCCTAACCTGGAACACCCCCTTCTCCCTTACACACTTAGATTAAATTAGGCTAGGAAAAAAAAACATCCTCATAAATGCATAACGTCTGGAGACATTCAGTACCTCGCGAGAAATATTTGCCTTTTTGCTAGACCCCGAAACACTGTGTTAATGTTCTGCACTACCTGTTTTTTTATTAGATGTAATTGGTGTTTTTTTTTTCGTTTGACTGAACTACAATGATTCGCTGACTGTAATTATTTTTTTTTGGTAAATGATCAGACATATTCTTATGAAATTACGGGTATTTGTAAATTGGTACATTTACGCGAAAACAACTGTATAGTGACTAAAGCGTGCACGCAGTAATACTGAGCTCAGATTTATGCTTTGTGTTGTCCCAGTACCTCCAATAATTAAAGTTGTTTGAAAACCGTTTCCTGTATAGCTTTCTACTGTTAACCGCGCACATTAATAAGCATAATGAAACAAACTGAAGTCAAATTGTTGAATATTCGATTATCTTTTTCATGGTTTGGAAAAAAAAAACCATTGTGATTGAATGAAACGTTAATAAAAATAAAAAATATGCGATACTTTTTGTAATAAATACTAAGTATTATCTCAAAAACATATTTTATTTATGGAAAAATAATCATAGCCATGTGTTGTACAAAGTTATATTATCTTTCTTGTAGTAGGTCTACTACATATTATTTCTTCGTATTTTAATTTTAGAGGAATCATTGTTGGATGACATCACCACATCACGTGATTGGGCAACCACTGCTTTTCCTGGTTTACAACTGTCCCAAGGTCGTTAATGGCTAGAGACCGGAAAAATTCGCGGATTCATTTCGCGATAAGCTAAAATGCAAATAATTGTATTTTTATCCAAATCCAAGAAGTATCTAATCACGAGCCTCTCAAATGAGACGCCTCACAAGTCAGCAGCCAATGAACAGGCGACGTTTGCCCGAGTGTGCACAGGATCGTGGAGTCTAGCCTGGAGGTCATTTAACCCGCGAATTTTTCCAGTCCCTATCAATGGCAAGTCAACAGCACTGCAATCAATCATCTACACGATTCAAATGTACGTGTGCTTCAAGTCTACTTTGCTACCCATTGAATCCGGGAAATAACCGTGGCTCTAGTTACGGATAAACAAACATGAAACAAACCCTTAAAACAGCTCTACTGGCTAAAAATTAAAATATAAAATTTAAAAAAGAAATCACTTAAATACCTAACAGATGTTCAACGACGAATAATAGTGATAGACACCAGGAAATTTCGCGTATTCGTCTGGCCTCAGGGTAGAATTCACAGTCATAGGTGTGCTTCCCTATCGGTAGAGACTGGAAAATTCGCGGATTGATTTAGTGATATGCTAGAATCCAAACTCGTTTAAATTCACGCTGCTTTAGTGTTTGGACCAAAATTTGCCCGAAGTACTACAAGCCAATGAAAAACCCTCGACAAAAGAAGTATCGAATCACGAGCATCCCGGTTAACAAGTGTCACGAGTAAGTAGCCAATGAGCAGCTGTTATTTGTCCAAGCACCTATAGGATCGTGGAGTCTATCCTAGAGGTAATTGAAAACGCGAATTTTTCCAGTCCCTACCCATCGGTTGATCTCTTAGCGAGAACATTACATTGTTGTCCTTTTTGGTTGGCACGACCTGATTCCTAGCCGGGCCTCGTTGGCTCACGGTCACGGAGGGGCGTGTCCAAAATAACTTCGGTCCAATCACGAACACAGTGCGAGAGTGCGAAGGCTTACATTCCAACTTGCGACTAAATGAATGCCCGAAATTTTCTGTACGTCTGGTGTAAATGTTTCACGTCACACGTTCATGCACACGAGCCTCCCATTTCAGGTCATGATTTTATAAATATATTAATCACTGATCAACTTCTAGACTTTTTCAATTGTTTAACTTTCACGAAATGAAAAATATATACATCGCATACTTTTTGCATGATTAGGTGCCAATGTTACATTTTTAACGTTTTTGGGTTGTACAAATAAGGATAATTTAATTTATTGCAGAACTGAAACTTTTTAGGTTTAACTGCAATGCCACTGGCTACTTCATGATATGGTTTGCATTTCTATCACAAAAACTCGTTTCATGTTTCTTGGCTGTCAAAATCGTAACAAATTTGAGAATTTTGAAATGCCAGGTAAAATTAATTAATATTTTCTGAAATTGACGAGACTTTACTGATTCGCGTGGGCTCCGAACCACCAGCCACCCGACTCGTGCTCGCACCCACGACCCCAGCTCGTCACATGGCGTGACGCGCCAGTGATCCCGGCCGGTAGGTATTGGCGGGCCCGGCTTCCAAGACTGTGAGTAGCGAACACCCGAAGAGTTTATCGTGGCAAGGAACAGCTTCAAGTCTAACGAGGAGATGGAAATTAAAAAAAAAAAAAAAAAAAAAAAGCCATTATTAAAAACTATTTTGTATAGTTATTTTAGAATATTTATTTTAAAAATATTCAAAAAACAGCAAAGAAAAATATGTATTAATAATTTATTTACCCCCCCCCCCCTCCCCCCAGAAAAAAAACCGATTTCAAAGGTCAGGTGCTGACTGGAGTGATTTCCATTGATTTGTTAAACTTTTTTTTGACATGACAATGTCTAATAAATCTATGAACGCCGGCTGCACGCACGTAAAGTGTCCCGTTACGCATATTATCCCGTTTGACTTTGTCCCGTTACGCTCATTGTACGCTTGCGCCGCATCTATCTCTCTTCCATTCGATTGGAACAATTATCGATTTGACTTTTTCGAGGCACATTAAACTTGAAAAACACTCATTCGTTTCTTACTTTTCCTATCGTCGTCCTATCCTTAACAGAATAACACAGATTGGAAGAAGTTAAATAGCGAACATGTATAAAAGTTATAGTTTAATTAATCTCTTAGTTAAAGTAATAAACATATTGGAATTAATGAGTGCAAATAAAAGTAAATTTACCAATGAAATTGTAGATTTCATTTCATTCCTTTGTAGGTATCCATACAAAATAGTGATAATTCAATTAAAATGATTCAATTTTATTCTTAAAAGTATGCAATAATTTCATCAATGTTTTTTTATGACGTTGTCACGTTAAACTATAGTCCGTAAACCGACTTTACAGACAACCAATTTTTTTTTTTTTTTTTTTAGTTCTAGGAGGTTTATGGGCGTGGGACAAACATGGCCGCAACTGACTGTAAGCTGCTATGCGTGCCATTGCACACGTGGAAAGGTGTCACGTAGCAGCGAAGGTCACGGACCCACCTATCAGGTACCAGGTGCGCGCGCGCCATGCCGAGCTGCGGGAAGATTGACGCGGCGGCCCAAGCTGCGGCTCCCAGAGTCTGCCGAGGCCATTGTCTGGGCGCAGCCTTAAACATTCCTCAAGGAAATAAATTACTGTATAATTCCAGGTTGCGTACACATACGAGCGCTACATTCTAATGAGTTGGTTTATTTTCCCGTGCGTCAAAGCGTTGCGAGGCGCAGCAATTTTAGCATGAATAAAACAGCAGGGTGTCTTATCATTAGCGGCTCGCCATATCAGCACGCGCTCTTCCAAACTGCCCGGCGGAGACCACGAGATGCGGTGTGTAGTCATCTGCCAACATCGATGTGTAGTCATCATCGATTTGTAATAATCGATTTCCAGCCGCCATCTATTCGTAATAATCGATTTGTAGCCATCTGCCATCATCTGTTTGCAGCTTTCTACAATAATCGATGTGTTGCCACTTGCTATCATTGATTGAAGCAATAATCGATTTGTAATAATCGAATTTCCAGCCATCTACTATAATCGATTTCTAGCCATCTGCCGTCATCGGTTTGTAGCCTTCTGCCATCATTGATGTGTAGCCATCATCGATGTGTAATCATCGATTTTCAGCCATCTGCCATTATCGATGTGTAGCCATATGCCGTTATCGACAAAAAGCCATCTGCCATCATCGATTTGTAATCATCGATGTTTAGCCATCAGCCATCATCGAAATGTAGCCATCATCGATGTGCCGTAAAACGTACGGAAACCCTACGTTTCAGATGGGACATCCGTTTGATTTTATTTATAAACGCAAGCCAGTAATTCTAGTCGACTGGGTTGTGCTCGATTGGGTCGCACCGCTTGTCCTGGTTTATAACTGGTCCAGGGTCGCTCAGGGAAGTACAGATACAATCACCACAGCAAAGTGGGTGTATATGAGCTTCAAAAGTCGACTTTGCTACCAAATGAACATACGAAATCCTCGAGCCTATACCAATGAAATTTAATTCCGTAAGTGTTTTAAAAGTTCCTTTCGTATCTGTGTAATTTTCTTCTTTTGTTCTCCAAACAAAAATAACTTTCTCACTAAGGCATTGCTGGCCGCTTGGTTCAGCTTAAAAAAAAAAGGAACTGCAAAATTACAAACTAATACGACTATTACGTTTCCTTATAAAAAAAAATTTCCAACTTTGGGTGTACTGGTCCAATATTGGCTTTTCATTTCAACATGTTTGAAAAACCATGTTTTCTTTTAAACCAATCCACTTCAGATAAGAACTTTCGACACAGCGAAATAGCGACCTGGAAATTTCACTAATACGTTTGGCGTCTGGCTAAAATTCAAATAATTATTGACGTGACAACGTCTAATAAATTGATGAACGCCGGCTGCACGCACGAAAAAGTGTCCCGTAACGCACATTGTCCCACTACGGATTCCCCACTACGGATGTGTCTTGTTATGCTCATTGTACGCATGCGTGGCATCTCTCTTCCACTCGATTGGAACAACCATCGATTACACTTTTTCGAGGCACATTAAACTTGAAACACTCCCATTCGTTTCCTACTTTTCCTATCATCGTCCTATCCTGAACAGAATAACACAGATTGGAAGAAGTTAAATAACAAACATGTATAAAAGTTACAGTTAAAATAATCTCTTCGTTAAAGTAATAAACATATTTGAATTAATAAGTGCAAATAAAAGTAAATTTATCAATTAAATTGTAGATTTCATTTCACTCCTTCTTTGTATCCATACAAAATAGCGATAATTCAATAAAAAATGATTCAATTTTATTCATAAAAAGTATGCAATCATTTCATCAATGTTTTTGTTATGACGTTGTCACGTTAAACTATCGTCCGTAAACCGACTTTACAGACAACCAATTTTTTTTCTTAAATTCTGGTAATCCTGAATATGTGCGCGATGTTTCGCTTGCGGTCCTCGTCTGCAGGCGCTGCTGTCCTTTGCCCCGGAGGTCGGCCCGTGAGAGACGGGCGGTAGGTTTCGGACCGGGCCGGTCGTGTTGGCCAGACCTCGGCCCGCTTGTGGGGGCGGAGCCCCTCGGCCGAGGACACGTCCCCCGGGCACGGCCCCCCACGAGGGCGGGGCTGGGGGGACCCCCTGGGTCCAGGAACCTGGCCCAGCCCTGTGTTCATTGTTAAATGTTTAACCGTTATAATTTTATACAAACTAAAAAAAAAAAATTAATATTTTAGAAGTTTTTACACACATACAGCTAATTTTATTTTTCTGTAACTATTTTAATTTTTGATCTCAGTGTGTGAAATAAATATACGTACTCACTCGCTGTGATTATTTTAAAGTAAAAATAATTTTATGAATAAAGCTTATATTTTTGGACTTGTAAAATAGTAACCATAATTATATAACCTGCATTTTCAGTTTAGATAACATTATAAAAAGAGTGTAGGTAAGAAATAACAATGCAGTTATAATGAACCGCGTGACTGTAAAATTGGTGGACCCTGGCTCCAGGGCCCGTGGTCGAATGGGGACCATGCGTACAGGTGACATGTTGCTCGAGCAAGCACACGGCCGGGGAGTGGGAACTATCCTGGAATTCACCGGAGGGGAAATTATCCTGGAATTCACCGAGCTCGTGACTCTTTCCAGCTGCGACGCTGTCAGAAACTACTAGCAGTAATTAAATCACCGGCTGTTCCACGAAGAATTCGCCTCGAACAGATTATCTTGTAGCTTTATAGAAAATAATCATATTATAGATTATGTATGTTTACTTAAAGACTACTCTGGATATAATCCTTTTTATAAGGTTTGCAAGAGTAGTTTATTTATATTTATTGCACACATGATTATATTTTTAACACACATATATATATATATTATATAATATAATACAGTTTATATTATATAATAATTCATATCCTTTTAGCTTGCTTATACAGGTTTCCAGGGCGTTATTCTGTCATAATTCTTATTCTTATTTTCAAAGAGAGATCTGGTGTATATTTTTAATTCTCTTATTCTTAATTAATTCTTTTCAGTTCATTTATCTAATTTGATATAATATTCCGGCTGTTCGATTACACTATACACAAGAAGAACAGCCAAAGAAACTTGTGTAGGAGATTCAAAGAGTTATTTTATTTTTCTGTAGTAAGTTATTCCGTATCGGAAAGCAGATCTTCCATCAGAGATTGTTCGTGCATCCAACTATCGAAACGCTCCAGTCTCTTGGATACTTCAAAGGTGTAATTTCTCCATATGTCATAAGTCTTCTTATCTCTCACAATTTGATTAATATCCTTAATATCAACATCCTCCATAGCCATCTTCCTTGTGTACTTGTTTCGTATGTCTTCTATTTTAACGCAATCATTTAGAACATGCTCTACTGTGTCTTCTTCCATGCACACAGGGCACATAGGGCTTTCCACTAAGTTAAAAGAGTTTAATTTGTGTTTAAAATTCCCGTGACCTGTTAGGAATTGTGAAGTGTAGTGGTCAGTACTTATCCATGAAAATTTCATCCGTTCTTCTATTGAAGGGAATATATTGTGTGTATGCCTTCCCTTGTCAGAGTTTCGCCACCTTTCTTGCCAGATTTCAATATTTTCTATGTGAATTCTGCGATATTTTGAAGCAGTGTATTCCTTGTTCATCTTTAATATCACAACTTTTGCTCTTTCTTGTATTAGTAGGTCTATAGGTAAGGCTCCAGCGATAACCTGCAGTGCTTCTAAAGACGTAGTTCTGTAGCTTTTTGTTACAGCAATTAGAGCTGTTCGTTGGGATGAGTTTAACCTTCTTCTTACATGTGAATTGCGTAGTAGTTCATACCAGACTGAGCAAGCATAGGTAAGTATGCCCAGGTATACTCCATTGTACAGTGTTGTCATAGTATTAGTGCTCAATCCTACATTTGTAGGTTTATGACTCCTTATTTTTTGCATTAACAGTAGGGCCTTTTGTGATGCTTCTTGTATGTGTTCTTGGTATCCTGTTCCCGTTGTGATTTGTACCCCTAGATACTTAACTTTTTGTTTTATCTTCACTATTCGTTCTTGAAATCTTATTAAAGGTGGTCTGTCTTTATGTAATTTTCCCTTTAGTAATACGCCTTCAGTTTTTTCAGATGATATAAGAAGTCGGACACTGCTTGCCCAGGTGTTGATAGAGCGTAGAATAATTTCTGCTGTCTGCTCTAATTCGTAGCGTGAAGTAGCGGGTATAATGAGCAAGCCATCATCTGCATAGCCATATATAATGTTATTTACTGGTAACTCAATTTTCAGAAGCTCATCAAATATTATATTCCATAGTAGCGGACCAAGGACTGAACCCTGAGGACAGCCCATGGAGAGCTTCTTTTCCACAACTATGTGGCCCAATCGACATTCACACTTTCTATCTTGCAGAAAGCCCCTTATGGCGGCATACAGGTTCTTAGGTGTGTTAAGATTCTTTAAGCGCCATAATACTTGAGGCCACCAAGCGTGGTCAAATGCTCCTGCTATATCTATCGTCACTCCAAGCACATATTTTTCTTGTAGGTTTTTAATATATTGATTTACATCGTATAGCGCTTTTTCTGTACTATACCCTCTTCTGAAGCCATACTGCTGTTTATCTATTCCCTGTATTACTTCCAAATAAGCTGTTAGTCTTGCATTAATGAGCCGCTCATAAATTTTTCCCATGTTAGGCAGCATAGTTAAAGGCCGGTATGACTTAGTTAATTTCGGGTCCTTAGCATTTCCCTTGTATATGATTTTGAGAACTCCTTCCTTCCATATTTTTGGAAATGTTCCTGAAGATAAGCATAAATTATACAGATGTAACAGTACTTCCTTGATTCGAGGGTAAGCTCGCCAAATTAACTCAGTTGTTATATTATCTTTACCTGGTGCTTTTCGTGGTTTTAACTCTTTAATGATCTTGTCAAGCTCTTGGATGGTGAAAGAAACTGTGTCTTCTGTATCAGGCAGTTCTTTCATCGCTTCTCTCTTCATCTTTTGAATATTCGTATCTTCATCTGGGTTGTCATTAGGTAGTAAATCATGTAGAATAGTTTCCAAATTTTCTGTAATGTCAGTAATTTGTCTATTTGCCATCATCATCCCAGGGATTTCAAAAGAACTTCGTACTTTGCCAGCCATCACCTTGTACACATATCCCCAAGGGTCCATATTCCCCTTGTTAAGGACAAGTTTTTCCCAGTATACCTTCTTCTTTAATAAAATATCTTTCTTATATTTCTTTCTCCTTATTCTGTACTGTTGTAAAATTAAAAGTTTATAAAATCCATTTGCCGCTCTCTTCATGATTCTTCTTAGTCTTTCCAGATCTCTTCTAGTTTCTTCTAATTCAACATCCCACCAGGGATTTCCAGGAATAATTTTCGTTTGTTTCCTAAAGCATTTCTCACAGATATTCTGTAATATAATTGTTAATCTCATGGCGAGTGCTTCTGCGGAGTTATATACATCTTCTTCATGTGATAATTCATTTATTTTGCTTGTTATTAATTCATCAAACTTCTTCCAATCCGCGTTCTTATGTATGTACCGTGGACTTATTATTATGGGAGGCATCTCAGTTCTTTGCAATTGGATTTCATAAGTCATCAATCTGTGGTCACTTGAACTGTCCAGATGAATCTTCCATTCATTGACTCTTTCTTTCATGTTGTTATCAGTCAATGTCACATCAATGAAAGTCTCAGTATTAGTTGCTGGTGATAGATATGTTCCTGTTAATGGATCATCATTAATAACATATAGATCTCTTTCCATGATAAAATCGTTCATGATCTCACCTTTTTCGTCATTCACTGGTGAATTCCAAAAAGAAGATTTTGCATTTGTGTCTGCACCAATTATTATATTTTCATGTCCAATTGTATCCAATATTGAATTAAGCTTATCAATATGTACTTCAATAGGATCTGAGAATTGAAAATAGGATGAGATAACGTATATTTTCATCATCCTCATCTGCATGATCATGCAAACATGATGTTCATTAGAAATGCCGGAGAGTAACATCGTAGTTAGAGTTTCATTTCTAATCCAAATTGCCGATTTCGGATTATCTCCTATTGCATATATTAAACCATGGATTCCTGCAACTTGCCCACGTAATACATAGGGTTCTTGTAATAAGATCACATCAAGCTTCATTTTTTCTGCAATCTTATTTAATTCAGCACTGACAACAGCTGAACGTTGTGCATTTAGTTGCCCTATTTTTATGTTATTTTCATATTTCACCATAATTAGTTCTTTCTATTTCTCTTTCGTAAGCTCTCTTATAGGCAGGGCAATCAGTGCTATCTACCCTATGCTCGTGTGGTTTATTCTCTCGTCTGCAATTTGCACACTTATTTCCTTCATTTTTCTTACTACATTCTGTATACTTATGCCCATCAAGTCCACATATAGAGCAGATAGTTTTGCTTTTACATTTATGTGCGGGGTGTCCGTAATTCTGACAGTTGAAACATCTAGTTATTGACACAAAATCCCTAATTTTACATGCAGAAAAACCAATATACATATGTGTTCTGCTTAGCAAGATATTCCTTATTTTAGGTGTGCATTCAATGACAAGGTGCACTGTTTCTTTATTATCCTTTCTGCCGCGTCTTGTTCGCACCATGAAACCAGCTCTGAACTCCTCCAGTGAGACTTCATCTGCGCTCAGATTCTGAGCAAATATTGTGCCAGCTATATCAGGGTTATCGAACTCCCTAGGCACGTCGTACATAATAACTTTCGGGCCCTGCTTTGTAGGGCGCTCAGTACGTAGTCCTAGTTTAGATATTTTCTCATCTTTTTGCAGTTTTTCAATCGTGCTGGAGTCTTGTGCTTCGATTATAATTCCTCCTTTCGAAATTTTCCTTATTCCTTTGAATTTCAGCCCATTCTTTATTGGATCAATGTTCTTTAAGATCTCTCTTTTGGTGGTGTCACTTGTTTGAGTTTCGTCACTTGGCAGGACAATCAGCAACTCCTTCTTCTGTTTAGGTATGATCTGTTGACGAGTAGTCCCTCCAATTTCAGCTGCACTTGTTACTTCCGCATACGTCTTCCTTATCACAGGGCCTTTACTTAATTCTATCCCCTTTATCACTCCGTTAAGCCGGGAATTGTCTATCAGAACCTTATCTAATAGGCCTTTTAGCTGTGTTACTCTGGGCAGAATATAGTTTGTAGATGCTTTGTTAACCTTAGATATCTCTGTGGTCGTGTAGGTGGTTAGCTCAATTATTAATTTTTCAGCACATGAAAGCACCTCCTGTTCATCCCATTTAGGGTTTATCACAAACTCTTCAGTCGATTCTTCCTTCTCAGCCGTAGTTTTGTCTTTCCTGAAGATTTCCCTTATCATCATTTTAACTATAGTAGGGTCTTGTTCACATATTATGGGACCAACAGATAGCAGCCATTTTCTTTCAGTTAAATTTGGTACTGGTTCCTTAGCCCAGTTTACTTTCTTATCCAGCAATTTGTCAACCAGTATGGTCACTCTCTTCAAGTCCAATCCTCTGTCCTTAGTGTAATCCGTCAAAAGGGTTTTCCTTTCGGACCAGTCTCCTTCTATTGGATGTTTAACTGCCTCTTGCAAATCTTCATGCCAATGCTTTCGATCCATCGTAGAACCAGCGGGCTCACACTGTCTAATCAGTACTATTGACTGTCTGGCATGCGTTAAAGCAGGAGGCTATCACCCCAAGCCAGCTGCCCTCTTAGCCGCTGTTGGTCTTATAGCAGCACACAGAAAAAAAACCCGGCTGACTGATAGCCAACAGTCGTTGCCACCCACGGACCAACTTTGAGGTGGGGCAGTGCCCGATACCCTTTAACCTCTCTCCAAGAAAATTTCAATTCCAATTCCAATTCAATGCTCCCATTCACACCAAATCAGCAAAACAGAACGCAGTTGATTATGCAAACCTTTGCGTAAACAACCACGAACGCCCACTCAAGACAAGGTGCAAAATGGGGGGTTTAGCTCGAGGTATAGAGTATGAGCCTCGAACAAACGGAAAAAAAAAAAAAAGAATAATTCCTGCTTTCAGGTAGCTTGATCTTCACAGAAACTAATACCCCAATTCCGTGTTCCGCTGTGAACAGGCTGAACAGAATGTTCGTGAAAGGAACGAGAGTGTTTTATTCTCTCTCTTTCTCTCTCTCTCTCTCTCTCTCTCTCTCTCTCTCTCTCTCTCTAGAGTCTTGTGGTTTTGAAGGATACTACAAGATGATATAGGCCTACCTAAGAGTTTATCTTTTATTAATGCACACACAAGTTGAATTAAATATGTTTTACTCACGAATTTATTCATCCAGCATCCAATAGCCTTAAGTCAGTTACAGAAAATAATTTCAATGAGAAACACAGAAATGACAGTGAAAAATCTAACAAATAAGTGTAGGCTACACATGAAAATGTAAATGCAAATGCGCATTTATGCAGATGCACTTGCGTGTTGTTCTGTCACAGTTCTAAATTTTGCGAAGATACGGGATGAATTTTGACCACGTTCTTCGCAAAATTAAGGTAAAATAAATTCAAACACTGAAGCGATAGCTACATTTATGGTAAAATCTGACTCCAATTTGAGACTTCGATCCACTTTGCTAATGTCTACACTTTTCTCGTTGCTGGCTCTAATTGGCAGGAGATGTTTGTTGAATGCCGACGGGGCCAATGAGAGAGCACTACTGATTGATTAAAGAAAATGAGTAGTTTATTTACAATAAACGTAACAGCTAATTGCAATATATATTGGCGGGAATTACTTCATCTATAAATAGGGACTGTGATTTTTGTCAAAACATTTTCAGTTTAGCTGTAAAAACACTGTTGCATTTGCATCACCTGTGTTTAATGACTGGTTGAGATTATCTGAGATGCAAGTATACTGCCAGCACACAAATTACAGACCACCGCATAAGGAAACTAGTGATGAGTTTCCCGACCAAATATGGCGATGGATTTTCTTGCAGACAGCCGCCAATTACCAGGGGAATACTGCTTATACGGGCATATTGTATTTGCGATTAAATACTGTCCAGATTGCAGTTATAAAGTGTTCCAAAATATTATCACAGGATTTGGAACAAAAATACATAAAAATGGTCATGAAAATTCATAACTCAGGTGAACACTTGCAGTCATAAAAACAAAATTGGAAAATGGCAGCTCTCTGAAAGAAAGAACAGAAATACCTATCCAAATCACCCATGGGACTTATTTTCAATATAAAGGCGAATTCTACAAGCAAACGGAAGGAATGACAATGGGTTCTTTTATTCTCTTTCATGGCCAAGTACTGTCATTGAAAGTTTCGAGCGGGAACCAATGAAAACAACTACCATCCTTCCTAAAACGTGTATTCGCTATGTTGAAGACACTCTTCTTGTTTGGGCAACATGGACCCGAAAAGTTAGAGGGGTTTTCAAATTTCTTCAATTCACTCAGGCCTTCTATACAGTTCACATATGAGACGGAAACCGATGGAAGCTTTCCTTTCCTAGATGTTCTAGTCGCCAAAGAAAACTTCCAAATCGTCACGAATGAATACAGGAAACCGACACAGACAGGCCAATACCTGCACTTCAATTATAACATATAACAACTAATCAACTGAGGCGACGCGACGTAGGCTACGTATCTCTGACGAGATATCAGTTACTCCTAGCAAGTGGCTACCCACCTGGTATCATAAAGCAACACATGACAACCCAGAAGTCTTCCATCATTCAACAAAAATCTGCCCTAAAACCCCACGCGGTACATCAGTTATTATTAGAGACCGGAAAAATTCGCGAATTCATTTCGCGATAGGCTAAAATACAAATAGTTATGCCTCAGTGCTGCATATGCTATTGGCTCACAATTCACCTGGATGACGCTGGGCCAATGAGAAACACTCAACCAAAGCTTTATCGAATCACAGGCTGCTACGCTGGGACGTCTCACACGACAGCAGCCAATGAGTGGGTGACATTTGACCGAGTGTACGTAGAACTATGGAGTTCATCCTGCAGGTTATTGAACCCGCGAATTTTTCTGGTCCCTAGTTATTATTCCCTATGTCCGTGGGCTTTTTGAAAAATTTAAGGCGATCGGGAAACAAAAACATGGACTGAGAACAGTTTTCAGGTCAAATTCCACAGTTAGAAGCATGATCACCAGAGTAAAAACCAACCACAGACAAGTGTCGATGTCAGAACTGTGTTTATCAGATTCCCTGTGAATGTGGATGCACATACATTGGAGAAATTGACCGAGCCCTTTCAACACGCATTAAAGAACACTAAAACAATATAAAGAAGGGTGAAAATTTATATATATATCCTGAGGCCACAGACATAAAATAATCTGGGACAATGCTACTTCACTCATACAGGAAGAAACACCCAATAAAAAGGAAAACAAATAAGAATCAACATAAATATTGTCAGCAGTAAAAATGTTATCAGTCAACAAAGTACTGAAATAAAAACATAAAGATTTCTTAAATTACAACTGAAACTAAGTCATGGAAAAAGAAAAATTGGAGATCTCAGTTCCCGAAACGTCCCAATTGTGAGGAAGTGTTGCCACATCGCTGGGTTCGCCTGTGTGTGTCTGTGTTGTCGCTGGGTTGACATCTTATGTTTAAAATCATCGTTGGTGTCTTCTGTTTTTATTAAGGTAAAGGCAATCTTATAAGAAATAAGAGTGTTTTTAAGGAGTCTTAAAAAGTTATTTTTTTTTTAATGTTTTGCTAGTATACAAACATTATTTTCGTGGATCCATGTTTACGAAGATAACGGTAATTTACGAAAATCCCTGGGTAATTTGTAGAGACCTGCAAAATTCGCGGTTTCGATGGCCTTCAGGATAGACTGCACATACCCCTGTACACTCGGGCAAATAACGCAAGTTCATTGGCTGCCGACTTGTAAGTCGTCTCAGCTGGTTTGTCTGTGATTCGATCCTTCTTTGGTTGAGGGTTTATAACTGGTTGAGATTCGTCCAGATGAACAGTAAGCCAATAGCAAAACTATCTAAGAGGTATATGTGTTTGAATTGTAGCCTATCACCGAATGAATCCACGAATTTTGCAGGTCTCTAGTAATTTGTAAACAGCGTTCTTCGTAGTTTTAAAGTCTAGGCAGATAATTCACACTCAAAAAAAAAAACGTTCCAGAATCAAACACACAACTTAAGTCTGGACGTAAGATTAAATATTATTATTTGGTAAATGAGCAGTCACCCTTGTTTACACCTCTAATAAGTACTGGCGTACATCTGCACGCGTTGTCATCGAAGGTTAATTCCTGGTAAGTTATTCGCTCTTAAATTACACGTCCTGTTCTTAAACTGCTAACTAACACGATTTAAGTAGATGCTGAAGCTTGTAAAACATTTCCTGGCAGATTTGGCCGATCAGGTAGTCGCCATTAGGTACGCTCAAACCACCTCGCGTGATATTATCGTCGTCGTTAACGAAGCGCGGTAACTCACCGAGTGACACCGCTCTGCCACAAGCAGCGGCCGTCAGCTCGGGATGGGCGAGGGGAGGACAAGAGGTTTGCTCTCCCGATCGAAAATTTATGAGAAGCGTCGGTTACAAAAAATTACGCGCGGTCCTTCGTTAATTCGCGGGTACTGCAAACAAGAACTCGTCTAAGTAGGTTTTTTTTCACAACCAGTGTGGTAAATAAGGCTAAATACTACACAATAATATTTATCGCGGTTATGTGAACGCCACAAAGTCACTCTTTGAGACCACACATGACTGAATTAGAATGAATATTTTAATTTTAAGAATTCTAGTAGTTCCTATTTATGAATTGTATTGTTCGATTTTCTCACTGTGATTCTAGACCACGTTATGACTTAAATACTGGACTTAACTAGTCTTAAATAAAAATAACTAAGCAAGTTTAGGTTTTTTAAAAAAAATCAAACCAATGCAATCAAGCACAGATTAAGGTATGTACACTAAAAATACGCATTTTTTTAAAAATATCACGTGAGATTAGCGTGGAGGAGGTCGAGCCAAATATCACGACATCTCACCAAGGTGGGAAGGGGGTCGAATAATGGGAAGCCTTCATTTCACAGACGAGAGAGCCACACCCGAAGTTCCCCGAAGTTCACGCTAGATTTTTCTTATCGTTCTATCTCATTGTATAAACCGGTGTGGCATTAAATTTTGCGGTCGATTAGGATAGGTTATCTACATTATAAATACTTTAAAACATTGTGGATGGTTGGTTATATTAAGTAAGTATAGCTACATTAAAAAATACTGTAAAATCATTTCATGGTTGCTTAGCAAATAACTTTTTAATATGTAGCTATCCAGGGCTAGGAAACCGTTTACTTGATTTCACAGTATCTTTAATGTAGCTATCCTAACCAAATCAACCGTCCACAATGTTTTAAAGTAATTTATAATGTAGCTAACCTAACCTTTTACAATGAACAAAAAAAAACCGAAGATGCACGATCGGACGTTTGGCTCTCTCGTCTCTGAAAAGAAGGCTTTCCATAGCCAAAATCGCCTCACGTAATTAATGGACGCCCCCAACAGACCGATATGCGCTTGTTTCTGTCAGTCCTAGTGCGTGTGCCAGCGCGAGACCGCTTGCCACGTGAAGACCCTCTCGATAAACAACACAAGGGGGGAAACAAAGTGAATAATGCACTCACAGTGGTGATAAAAGACTCGCAGTTAAAACAGAAAACCTGCCCGGACCTGTTTTAACAGACAGGTGGTGGAAACGATAGGTTTTGCCCCGTGGGAAGATACCTCAAAGTGTCATGTTCTAAAGAACGACGTCCTGTTTATATAAACTCACTTGGAAAAAATAAAAAAATAAAAATTTTGTGGTCCTAGCAGGAGAAGAAAATAAGTTTTTTCACTCGCAATGTTATTCTTACGGCCGTCAAGTGTGTCTGCAAGAGATCCAGCGACTTGTAACGACTTGAGATAAAACGACAAAAAAAAAAAAAATTCTTTGCGCCTCATATTCACGCTTGGCCCACCATGAGTTACGTAAAACAGGCATCACGCCTGGTTTTTGTTTTTCCACCCCACCCCCCCTCCACGGACCTTGGCCAGTAACACCGGGTGTGCCAAACGCCATGATATCAGAAGCCCGGCGACTTGCAGAGACCGCGTTAAGAGTAGGGACCGGAAAAATTCGCGGATTGATTTAGCGATGAGCTAGAATCCAAACTCGTTTAAATTCACGCTGCTTTAGTGATTGGACCAAAATTTACCCGAAGGACTATAAGTAGAGACCGGGAAAATTCGTGAATTCATTTCGCGATAGGCTAATATACAAATAGTTATACCTCAGTGCTGCCTCTGCTATTGGCTCACAACTCACCTAGAGGACTTTGGGCGAATGAAAAACACCCAACCAATCGCAGGCTGCTACGTTGGGACGTCTCACAAGACAGCAGCCAATGGGTGGGTGACATTTGACCGAGCGTACGTAGAACTATGGAGCTCATCCTGGAGGTCATTTAACCCGCGAATTTTTCCGGTCCCGAACAATAAGCCAATGAAAAACCCTTGACAAAAGAAGTATCGAATCACGAGCATCCCGGTTAACGAGTGTCATGAGTAAGTAGCCAATGAGTAGAGACCGGAAAAATTCGCGGATTCATTTCGCGACATGCTAGAATGCAAATAATTGTATTTTTATGCAAAATTCTGCCATTGGTAAGCTGTTAACCTGGAGGACTGTGGGCCAATTATAGACCCTCACTCAAAGCAGTGTCGAATCACGAGTCTCACAATTGAGACGCCTCACGAGTCAGCAGCCAATGAACAGGTGGCATTTGCCCGAGTGTGCACAGGATCGTGGAGTCTAGCCTGGAGGTCATTGAACCCGCGAATTTTTCCACTCCCTACCAATGAGTAGCTGTTATTTGTCCAAGCACCTATAGGATCGTGGAGTCTATCCTGGAGGTAATTGAAAACGCGAATTTTTCCAGTCGCTAGTTATGAGTGCATTATTCTGGTGTGAGCTTGCAATGCACGGACTTGTGCCTAGTCGAGGCTAAGTCGTGCGTCTATTGGCTGCTGCCACACCTCGCTCCTCCTTGTTCGTGAACCAGTCAGATGTTTTTACAAAGTTAATTGTCATTGGCTTCTGGTTTTTTCGGAGTGTGACAAATACCTCGTGACACAGTTACAAAATACGTGCTTCAAATGATTCATGCAGTGGGAAATTTTGATTTAACGCAATTCTTTGGACGCGCGCCATTGCAGGTTTTTCCACTGTTTGTCAGGTTAAAAATTCAAGAATGCAAAATAAGACATTAATTCTGCCATTATCTGATGGCGGGAACAGATAGCCAGTTCCCTAAACGTCGCAACTTATTTGTCATTAGGAAACCAACTACTGCGTTAGGTTGTGCTGTCGTCACTATGTCGTCCTGTTTATCTTCATCGTTGTCCAGGTCTGCATTTACTGTTCTTGTTGAGACTGTCTCGTCTTTGTTAGCCCACTGTGTTCGTTTTTGCTGTTATTTTTTTTCCATGATTAAATTCCTTACAGAGAATTATCATGCTGTCTGATATTTAAATGTTTTGAATGTGTTCTTTTGTGCTGTCGTTGTTGTGTTGTTCATAATACCCGTTTTAGTTTCACAGTTGCGTCCATCTGTTGGACATCAGTGGATTAAGCCTTGTTCTCTGTGGGTTTATGTTTTCATTTTTATTTCTTATTTTTGACAAACAGTGCAAAAATGCAATGGCTATGTCCAAGGAATTTGATTAAATCGCAATGACAATAGTCATTTGAGTGTAAGTAGACAGTTGCGTTCTAGACTGACACCAAATGAAAACGCGAGTAGTCTCCTGCGATAGTGACTGCCAGTAAGCCAACAACACACTAGGGTGCAGACAGTTGTGTTATGCGACGAACATCTCTCGTGCCAAGATATTACTGCAAACACTAATTCGAAATATTGTTTGACGTGACGTCTAATAAATCGATGAACGCCGGCTGCACGCACGAAAAAGTGTCCCGTTACGCACATTGATCCGTTACGCTGTGTCCCGTTACGCTCATTGTACGCTTGCGCCGCATCTATCTCTCTTCCACTCGAATGTTTATAAAGTGAAGTGAAAAGTTAATGTGGTTTTCATTGCTTATTACAACAATATTTCGGCAGTAAAGGTTAATTATTCTTGCATTTTAAAAATCTGATTACTAGTATAATTTCAAGTATTTATTCTTTTATTATTAAAATAAAAATGATTCAATTTTATTCATAAAGTATACAATCATTTTGTTATGACGTTGTCACGTTAAACTATCGTCCGTAAACCGACTTTACAGACAACCAATTTTTTTCTCTGGTTCCTGGTTGGTGGCATTTTGCTCACCAGGGCGCAGTCGCTCACAGACGAATCACCCACGTCCAGCCTCGTAACGACAGCTTTCCTATTGGCCAGTCACTCGCGGGACGTGCTATTTCCGTCGACTCGGGTCAATAGGGAGAGATAACACGGCAAACACGAGCACAGTTGCCATTTCCGAATATCTCCTTAAAGGACCGTTTGGCCTGCAGGGTCAGGGACTTAACCAGACTAGCTTCCCCCGGGGCAAGAACTCATCTTGGCACAACCGCCCCCCGCCCCCCACCTCACACACACACACACGTTTTTATAAAACCAATTAAACCAAAACCTTTCCCGATTTACCTCATACCGCCACCACATATTATTTCCGCTATTCCAAATAATTTAGTTTGAGCTTAAATGTTAAATAAATAAATATAATTATTTGTAGTCATTTCATTTTAAATACATCGCTACTTGGATAGTGCGTGAAAAAAAGTTTTTTTTTTTCTAATTTTTAAATATTTTGCTATAAACATGTACCTACGTATCTTTCAATACAAATAATTCAGTTCACATGCCCTTCAATATTTTGTTTTTGTGTTCTAACATTACGATATTCATGTAAGTAAAAATAACTCTGCCAGTTTAGCATTCTCTCCCCCCCCCCCAAATGCCGGGGGCCGGGGCTAAATCCCCCGTCTGCCCCTCTGCAGTTACGCCCCCTGTACAGGGTCTTTGAGAAGTGCACCTTAATGAATGTCAGCCATTTCTGTTGACCTTCCAGATGGTTGCAAGTTACCTCACAGATCCGCCGATGAATTTGCAACGGGCTACTTGGGCGCCCGTGCACACGGCCTTCCCTCCCTCTCACTCCCTCCATCCCCTAACCCCTTCCCTCCCCTCGCTTTCCCCTCCTGTCGTTTCTTCGGTGGTTGCTGACAACACTAGCGCCCTCTGAGCTTAGTTTATTTAAGGCCTTGCGCCCCCTGACTCTTCCTGTTTCGACGCTGGGACACCGATCGATCTACACGCCCTTTAAGGTACGGTTGACTTCAATTTGAGTGATTGCGGAAGGGACGCGGTGGCCGCTCCCGAAATGTAACGTAAATGTTATAATTCTCCTTTCTTGTTGTTTCGAAATTATAGTTTTGGCCGCCACCTTGTAAATTCCAATTAGTATTTTCTGTGGCTTCTTCTCCCGTTGTCAACCGTGCCTCATAAGATGTTTTCGTCATTTTTCTTTGTTCATTTGGTGGTGTATCCCAGCGTTGGCAGCCAAGGTGATCAGGTTTAATTTGTTACGTTCCCCGTTTCGTCATAAGTGTTTATGGGGCAGAGTGAAATTTTATATATGATGTACTGCATGTAAACTTTTGTTCAAGTTGACATCGCGTCGTGTAATAAGGGTCTTATGCCCCGTGTGTCTAATGGGACCGTGTATAAATCATGTATCAATAATTAATGTGTTATAAATTGAACGTGTGTAATTATCTTCTGTAATTGTTGATCGCCTTGAATTTACTATGTGAATAAATTGTTTTCATAACAGACGTTCGGGAAACGTCTCATTTGATGGTAATTTCACTGTTGATTATTTGTTTGTTGTTAGTGCAAGGCAATCAGTTTACCACTCTGAGAAAACCCCTCCCAGAAGGGGCCTAAAGTGTTATAGAAATTTTTCACTACCACGCGGGTGCAAATTTATTCGTGATAATATAGAGACCTGCAAAATTCGCGGATTCATTCGGTGATAGGCTAGAATTCAAACACATATACCTCTTAGATAATTTTGCTATTGGCTTACTGTTCATCTGGACGAATCTCAACCAGTTATAATCCCTCAACCAAAGAAGGATCGAATCACAGACAAACCAGCTGAGACGACTTACAAGTCGGCAGCCAATGAACTTGCGTTATTTGCCCGAGTGTACAGGGGTATGTGCAGTCTATCCTGAAGGCCATCGAAACCGCGAATTTTGCAGGTCTCTAGACTGATAAACCGAGTTAACTGGCTCCCTGTCATGCGTCCTTCGAAGCGAACATGTGACGATAGTCAGTTGTTTAGCCAGGTAACCGCTGTCCGGGGCACCCCAGTGTACACGGAGTCAGGGATCGTCAGAAGACGGCATACTATACGACGTGGTTGAAGTCACTTTTTTAACCTCAACATCTCCATATTGTTCCGCCCAAAACATAGCGTTAATGGTGCTTGATAACGTCTGATGACGGTCAGTAAGTGTGAATTAGAATCTCCCTCGTGAAAAACGGTCACTTTAATAAAAAAAAGGAAAGTTATTTTAAACTGCTTTCCGCAGTGCAGACACTACACTTGAGCCAGAGTTTTTGGGCGACTAACCAGCATGCAGCAACAATGAACGGTTTCACACAGTCACCGTGTAATCACGCAGGCGTGGCTACTCCCAGCTATTAGGCATGTTTATATTTTTCTACGTAATGATTAACTTGAACGTGCAAAATTTGAAAATTGTCTGAAAATAAAGTGTGAAAAATTTGTAAACTCTAGCAAATGACTAGGTACCGGGAAAAAAAAAATCTTTGTTGTTACATCAGACTGCGTCACAAAATCCGGACGTCCTTTCTCTGCTAGTTTCTCGCTGAACGCAACCTTGGAACTGATCACTTCTTTGGCGAAAGTGAATAACGAACGGGAAGCCTAAGATGTACATCAAGTTCTGTCCCTGCCCGAACACGCCCGAATATTCACCTTCGGCCAACCTCGGGTTTATTTATAGATATATTTCTATTTCTCTGTTTATTTTAATGTAGCTATACTAACCTAACTAACCGTCCATAGTGTTTTAAAATGTTTTAATGTAGCTAACCTAACCGACCACTTTTAATATTTGAATTCATTTTTACTGCGCAAAAATAAAACAAATCCCGAGGTTGGCCGAAGGTGAATATTCGGGCGTGTTCGGGCAGGGACAGAACTTGATGGACATCTTAGGCTTCTCAAAACGAACGTCCTGTGCTGCACTGTTAACAATTTTCACCGTAAATTTACGAAGAATAATGCTTACAAATTATCCACTGATTATCGTGAATTTCCGGATATCTTCGTCAATTTGCGAATACTTATGTTACTTACTTTGAATATGAATACACAATAATAACGGTAAATAAACAAAGCGTCTCCCACCCCCCTCCCCACTGACAGTGCCGAGGTGTCACGAAGCAAGGAAGATAAACAGTTGCAACTCAAAATTTAACTAACGTTCTTACTTTCTTTGGAAATCAGCCAACTGTGCGGTATTTACAAGCAACCTAACAACCTAAAAGTTGTTAACGTTTCAAAAGTAAATGGGGGCAATGTTTATATTATTATTATTATTATTATTTTTAGTCTTAGTTGCTGGAACTATTCACTATAAATATTTAAGTATATCTATTTAAAAAAGATTGATATTTTTGTTTAAAAAATTAAAAACTGCATTGACGCAACGTATGAGTGTTGAAAACCATAACCTCAGTTTCAAATGAAAAAAAAAACCAAACAAATGCACACGTCTGCACATGTGCACATGGCATTGACAGAAATTATTCCACAGTACAACATATTGCAATTATATCAAATACGCCACTCCGTTAAAACACCATTCCATAAATCCTGAACTAAGACTGTTTGGGGGATTACTTATTTATTCTGTTGTTATGTTTAAGAAATGTCAATGTTTCCTTTATATTTCTCGACCGCACAGTTTCTTTAGCGGCCATGTTCCGCCGGCACAGTTGCGCCCTCTGGAGTTACTGGCCCAGCACGTGGGCACTCGCTGCTGATGACTCGAACCAGCGACCCTCGCGGTCGTGAGGATAACAACTTCCTTGGCGCTCGGCGAGTTGGTACTCGCCGCTGGAGGACTCGAACCCGCAGCCCACGACCAGCGACCAGCCTCGTCCTCGCCATCGTGAGTGGTATCTTCGGGCTGGCACCTGATGGCGTCGTCCATGTCCGAAGAGAGACTGCGCGCGTGGTCACACACTCGATCGTAAACCCCCTGGAGCTTCCGAGAGAACTCAGGGCACAACTACTTTCATTGACCCGTGTTCAGTTTCGGTTGCGTCATAACTAGGGACCGGAAAAATTCGCTGGTTCACTGACCTCCAGGATAGACTCCACAGTACTTAACAAACTCGGGGAAATGACACCTGTTCATTGGCTGCTGATTCGCGAGACGTCTTAACCAATTTTTCCATGATTCGGCACTTTCTTTGATTAGGTTTTTCCATTGGCCCGAAGTTCCCCAGATAACATGTGGGCCAATCGCAGAAGCTGTACGAAGGTATACTTTTTTTTGGATGTCAGTCTATTGCGAAATGAACACGCGAATTTTTCAGGTCTCTAGTCATAACAAATACTGGAAGGGTTCATTGACTCTCACTCAGTCTGGTTGCTAGTTTCCTGAGGTGGGCGGAAACGGGAAGTTACAAACCAATCACAAAATGTAGCAAAGTCTACGAAATGTCAAAGAGTTCTTGTTGAACAGGAAAAAAATGGTATAAGTTAATAATTACCACAAGTGCATTTGGAAACGATTTTTTTCCTAACGTAACTTAAAGCTATGAGTGTGCGGGAGAGGTCTGGGTTAGGGATAAACTCTAAGTGCGTCTCAGGCCGAAGCCTATACGCTCTAATCATGCAGGGTGTTAGCCATGCAGGAGAGGTAGCATGCATCATGTGCTAGGAGGGGGATTGGCCAGCCATGGCAGCTATTGTTGCCATGACTAACTCCCCGCACTGACTATTCTAGACTAAACTTGATAAGTTGGGTCCAGGTAAAACCTACTTAGACACGGGGAAAACCCTGGGCACTTACATGCGGGATGTAAAATTTCATGCATTATTCGTGCGGGTTGGTTACCATTCCTAGCTACCACATGAATCAAAACATAAAACTAGATTTCAGCATAAGTAGACTTAAACTTGGATTTTATCTAAGTTCTGCGACTTTTCCAACCATTGTTACCGGTTCCGGTAACGTTCTTCATTGTTTAGTTAGCTGTTGACTACGTGGGTTTATTTTCTTTGAAGAAGTATTTATTTTTGTTTAGTTAGAAAATATTCATTTTTACTGGTTTTTGCCATTTTGTTAAAGCGATGTCGTTAGGATGCTAAAATGAAACTGAAATCGTTTGCTAAATGGACGCCAAGTGTTGAGTGGGTATTGGGTGTTCCGAGCAATCCCGAGGACGGCCGAAGGTGCACGACGATGACGTGGCGGAGTGACGCGCAGAGCTGTGGCGCGCGAGCCTGTGAGGCGGGACTTGCGAGCCTGCCACGACAGCAACAATGGGCCGGCGAGAGCTGGCGGCCGCGACACGCGTGGACGACCAGCTGGGCCCAGTCAGGAGTCGACGCACATACACCTTGTTGCCAGAACAGGCGAAGGGCGGGCCCCTGTCTTACTAGTTTTTGAACTAGACGTAGGTACCTTTTTTTTTTGATGCTTTTTTACGAGAGGTGCAACATTACCCACTTAGGCCGTGATTGCTCCAGACAGACAGCAAACGAGTTCATGCATAATACCGTAAAAGTGCGCGCACTGGAGCTATAGAGTCTCAAGGACCTTTCATTTAATATTTTGTTGTGCCAATCAAGTGAATTAAATGAACACGTAAATATAGAGTTATAGTTTAATGTTCTTGGGAGTTAGTTTGAATCATGCTACTCAGTAACAGCCACGAGAGAATTAAATAATTTGAATCCTGCTTTTACATTTTTAGGTTTTAAAGCATCTCACACTTGCGGAATGAAAAGGGGAACTATATTTTTGTACTGTCGCGTGCGGTGGGATCGTGCCACCCGCGCGAAGTTTGACCCTCCTTGGGGCGAGAGTGTGAGGACGGATTGTTGACCGCGGTGTTGCTGGAGTAAAGCAGCAGGGCGGTAGCACCATCTTAATAGTTACGACCTCCGAAGCCATCGTAGACAAGGCTAGAGCTCGGCGCTGCTTCAGTCGGCAATATATCTCATCCTCAGCCATCTGGCGGATAATGAGCGTCATCAATAACAGCGGCGCGCGGCGGGTCGACAAGATGGCGGCGACCACCGGCGCGAGACGCAGTTGACGACCTCGTAGCACGCACCGCCGCGCCGCCCTGGGCTCGCTTCGAACCAGTTGTTACCTGCATTTCTTCGCGTGCCTGACTAGTAACTACGTACAGTAAACTCCCTATTATCCGCGCATGCTACGAAAAAATACAGCACGTATATAAATCTGTATTTTATTACAAGTGAGCAAATTTGAACTGTACTGACGAGTGTATTGTGTGCCGTATACAGTAAAACGCCACAGGCCTTCTCGGAACTAGGGTTACCAGACACTGATAACAAAAAAGGAGGACATTCACCTCGCAAAAGGAGGACATTTCACTAAAAAGGAGGACGATATATTTTTTTTAAAAGCCATGAATTAATTACAATGGAGTACGATATTTTACAATGTTTTGGCATTTAATACAGTTTCAGTATAAAGAATCAAACTACGCATATACAGCATATTAAAAACACGTGCTTCTGCATGTGCTGCTACCTGTCAAGCTGTCATAGAACTACTTACTAGTGGGGTGACTCTGCGGACACCGCGCGCTTTACTCAGAGTGTAACTGCAGGAATTATCTCACTTTATAAAGAAGCCGGACATTTTGGAATATTAAGGAAAATCCGGCCGGACGCAAAAAAATACATAAAAAGGAGGACATGTCCTCCTTTAGCCGGACGTCTGGTAACCCTACTCGGAACTCACGCAGTAGGCTGGCATGCGTTGCTATTTTTGTCTCTGTCGCACTTTGTTTCTATTCGTATGGTTGAGCACTTTTATGTTTGCATTACTGAAACGTATTGTATGTTTATTATTCAGTAAAATACTAAAATTTTAGCATCATTAAAAATATTTTTACTGTAATTGTAACTTTTACTGTACATAAATGTTTAGATTTTTAAGTTGAAATTAATGTTTCCTTTTTTGTTTCCCATCTTCGGCTCTTTTGCGGATTATACGCGATTTTCACAATCCGCGGTGGCCCTGCCACTTAATTTCGCGGATAATCGGGAGTGTACTGTATCTCTATGCCACGTTTGTCGGCGTGCATTTTATAAACTACCTACGTAAGAGACGAAAATTGCTCAAGGACAGAGGCGGTTCTAGACATTTGCGGGACTCCAATATTCTGGAAGGACGTCAAACTGGGGACCCCGAGGGATACAGAATCGCGTCCAGAGGGGAAAAAAAAAAAAGAATGGGTGCGCGTACTTACGTACATGCGTTAGAAGTTATACTTAATAATAGAAAACTAACTTTAATTTTGCATGGAAATAATTAATAGAAATAAACAGTAAAATGACTGAAGTGATATTATAAGTACGGTTTGTAAAGAATAAATTTAAACAAATTAAAAAAATTAATTAATACTCATTATTCAATATAAATTATTTTATTTATTTTAGTAAAATAATCGACATATATATTGAATGTTTTTTCTAATTTATTAATTTTAATTATTTATTACCTATATATATAAGTAATAATTTATAGTCCCTTGAAAAAGTTTATAAACACAATTTCTATCACATTCACAATAAATAAATATTTTTAATTATATGGACCAGTTTGCAATATCTATCACTGAAGTATAAGATTTAGTAGCACATACATGATTTCTATTTGTATGCAGTTTTTTTGTAGTCTTTTTTTCATCCCATGAAATTTTGTTTCACGGTGCGCGCGCATCATAAACATTCACTCTAATCCTTTTTTCAAAACGCGCTTAGCGAAGTATTGCTTTAATTTTTTTCGGAAAAATTAACTCTAACATTTTAAGAAAACCTAGAACCTCTCTAAGAGTGTTTTGCTCATTTATTTTAAGAAATGTTGATAATTTTTTAAATCAAAATTATAATTAATTACGTTCACGTTATATTATGAACTTGCTGAGGTAGGCCTACACTTGCTTCGCTACGGAAGTTTATTGGTGTAACACACACGCACTGTTCACAAAGACACAGGGACAAACTCTTTTATTATTATATACTAACCCATATTAGCAGAGATGCAGTATTAAAATGCCAATTAATTTATTATGAACTTGAATCGAAACTGAAACGTTAACCGTTTCACATGGCTACATTTAAGAAAAAATGAAACATAAAAATGAAATATAAATCTAATAATTTCTCACAATTTAACATGCACAGCGACAATAATCTGCAAAGAACATTACAGTTGTCTGACTTCTTTATTATTTAAGCAGAATATACACTTTATACCTACACATGAAATATGAGGGTTTGTGTAGATGAAGAGCGACCAAATTATCGTTTCTTAGTGCTGCTCTATGACCTACTCTATACCTATGCACTCATATTAGGATATGTTTGTATTTAGATGTACAGTAATCGATCAACGAATGAGTGGGTTCATATATTATAATTATACATTAGACCATTTTTTCGTAAGGAATATGTCCTTGATGTTAAAATTATCTCAAACTATACACATATAACAGATTCCATTAATTAGTTTACCAAAAAACCAGTCCTACCTGAGTTAAAACAATTTCAGAGCAGTGTTTAAAAAAAATTCCTTAGTGCGATACTAGATGAAAAAAAATATATAAAGTGTAATTTTTGCATAATTAGCTGGCGAAGTGCATTTAGAACGTTTTCGTGCAGAATGGACAAGTAAAATGAAATGGAAATGAAACTGGAACATTGTAGGTATAAGTCAGCTTTATTGGCTATTATGTGATATGGTTTAATTTCTTTCAGAAAAACTTTTTAAATTTTTAAATTTCTCAGAATTTTTAAAATTTTAAAAGCCTAAATAAAATTAAATATATATTTTTTGAAAAATAAAAATAAAAATATGTCAAGCAACAGCCACCAGCATTGCATTTGAAACCAAACATTTTCTTTTATTTTTCCATTTGGTTCTCCTTATCCATAATGCACAAAAAAATATTAAAAATTCAATTTTGCCAACTAATAATACTACATATACACACATACCCACTCACAAAAACACATTTTGTTGAAGTTGGAGGACTAAAAAAGTCTGCAAGTTGAACCATGTTAAACGTAAAAATAAAATAATGGCCTAGAAAGGGACATACACGTTTATGCGGTAAAAAATGGGATAGGCTGTGTCGCAACACGGCCGCACAATTTTTTTTTTTAACGAGAATGCGTCGTGTAAATATAATTTAAAAGAAAGACAGTTCCAATCAATCAATATTAATGTCATTTATGTCACAGTCTCAATGATTGCTATCGGCAATGCCTGGACTCGTAATAGACCGGGCGACGCGACGTCTGACATCCTAGCTTTTTTCCTTTTCCTTCGGCTCAGGTGTTTGACTCCTCTTTGGAATCGTCACAAGCTGCTCTTTCTCGTAGTCGACGAATCTTGCAACACCGATTTTATAAATCCGCCACTTGTCTCGACATTGTAATTTTTTTCCGTACTATCCTTCGTATAGTTTTGTCTCACAATTCTTATTACGTAAACGTTTTTTAAAAAAATTTCAAACGTGCTTTTCTGCAAAAAATCAATTTTATTTGATTCAAATTGGTTAACGCGTGTGCCCAACATCTGCTCTCAAAGTAGATGAGTCACCCGTAAAAGAATGAGAAACTTTCCTGAATTGCGTATAAACCCTTACCCTAGCTATGCGCAGTTAAACTATACTAAGCCTGGTTTATATTTTATAACGTTCAAAATCTCTCCTATTTTCGTTACTCTCCACGTTATTCAAATTGGAAATTCTATTAATAAGACGTATTCACGTAGGAAAATTAACTTAGAGGGTAAAATTAATAAATTTTTTAAGAATATTTTATTCTTAAATACCACGTACCACTGGCTCAATGTTTTTTTCGGAAAGAGGAAAAGCATAAAAAAGCATAACTTCTTTCCCCCCCCCCCCCCCTAAATCTCTTGGTTCTTGTCAACGGTTTTCTCCAGAACAGCTTGTTCTTCCAGGGCGACCAACGGTCAGAAAATGCGAGGGATTGTGGTCACCCCTACATTCAACTATGACGAAACCTATACTTCTGATGGCTCGACCTTCGAGCTGAACCGTGAGATGTTTCATCATGCCATCAATTAGCAATTGGTCCCACGGATAAAATATTGTTTTCGTAACCATCACGTCTGAGTGAGTGTCCCAAGAGCAAATCTCAGTAAGCACAGCCTACGCTTATCGGCGAGACCTACAATAACACGGAGACGGATCACGCAAATGGAGCCGGATCTCCTGAAACATTTCACTGTCGCGTCTGCTGCTTCCACAAACACGGAAACGTAACAAATGACAACCAATGAGATTGCATTTCAAGGTTACAAGACATATGTAATTGATTGAAAAAATCATGCTTCAAGATCATAGCTCGGCCAGAATTTACATATATAATAAAAATAAAATACAAAGTAATAATAAAACACTAGATATTCTTGTACTTGGATTTTTTTAACGTATTTAGAACATAAACAAACATGGCTACCACCGCAGCCAAGTACTCGGCTTGCATTGGTAACACGTAACAACGTAAACGGAAGAGTTCAGCATTTCCGAGCTAATACGTACGGGCCCGTCTCTATCTGCGCGATGTTGTAGGAACCCTGTTCCGTGAGATCCGTCTCCTATTCCGTGACAGAGTAGAACGGGCCTAATAATTAGGAGCGTGCTAAACAGACACATAATTGGACACCATCTTGACGCAGGGCCGTCGAGAGAAACCAATGGCTCGGGAAGAAAATAGTTTTGCTTAATGTACTATTTTTCGAAACCACCCCACCGTTATAAAATAAATCAAAAGACTGTAAACGTTACTGTGGTCATAACTGTATACGTGATCTGTGAGGTTCCCTGAGAATTCTGTTGGCAAAAGACTTGTAATTTCGTGCTACTATCGAGGTAAACTCATGCATTAAAAAAAATTGGTTGTCTGTAAAGTCAGTTTACGGACGATAGTTTAACGTGACAACGTCATAACAAAACATTGATGAAATGATTGCATACTTTTATGAATAAAATTGAATCATTTTTATTGAATTATCACTATTTTGTATGTATACAAAGAAGGAGTGAAATGAAATCTACAATTTAATTGATAAATTTATTTTATTTGCACTCATTAATTCAAATATGTTTATTACTTTAACGAAGAGATTATTTTAACTATAACTTTTATACATGTTTGCTATTTAACTTCTTCCAATCTGTGTTATTCTGTTAAGGATAGGACGATGATAGGAAAAGTAGGAAACGAATCGGAGTGTTTCAAGTTTAATGTGTCTCGAAAAAGTCAAATCGATGGTTGTTCCAATCGAGTGGAAGAGAGATAGATGCGGCGCAAGTGTACAATGAGCGTAACGGGACACAGAGTAACGGGACCATGTACGTTACTGGACACTTTTTCGTGCGTGCAGCCGGCGTTCATCGATTTATTAGACGTCGTCACGTCAAAATTGCACGCGTCTAGCCTTCGTACAGAGTTTCGGGCTGGGAACAGTTTTTTTTCCCCCTTCTTCTATTTTTTCACAATGGCGTTATGCGGTCGCTGCACGGCTACCACCGCAACCACACGCGTAATTTGCGGTATTGTGAGCGAGCCTTACGCGGGAGAACGCAATCTGATTTCCATGATTGGCTGCCACGGAGACCACTGTCTCGTCAACAAGACGCCAGACACTCCTCCAGTGCGGATACGTAGATAAGGGCACTTTTGTACCGAGCTGTGGCCACTTTTTATCCAATTATGGCATTTGGTTTTAAATTGGAAAAAAAAAAAAAAAAAAATCCAGTCTAATCAAAAGAGCGCGTGTAACTCAGTACACGCGATAGAAGTGAAACTTCTTTCGCAGTTCAATCCCAAAATGCATCTGAATTTTTTTTTGACGTGGCAACGTATAATAAATCGATGAACGCAGGCTGCACGCACGAAAAAGTGTCCCGTTACGCACATTGTCCCATTACGCTGTGTCCCGTTACGCTCATTGTACGCTTGCTGCGCATCTATATCTCTTCCACTCGATTGGAACAACCATCGATTTGACTTTTTCGAGGCACATTAAACTTGAGACACTTCCATTCGTTTCCTACTTTTCCTATCATCGTCCTATCCTTAACAGAATAACACAGATTGGAAGAAGTTAAATAGCAAACATGTATAAAAGTTATAGTTAAAATAATCTTTTCGTTAAAGTAATAAACATATTTGAATTAATGAGTGCAAATAAAAGTAAATTTATCAATTAAATTGTAGATTACATTTCACTCCTTCTGTGTAGCCATACAAAATAGTAATAATTCAATAAAAATGATTAAATTTTATTCATAATAGTATGCAATCATTTCATCAATGTTTTGTTATGACGTTGTCACGTTAAACTATCGTTCGTAAACCGACTTTACAAACAACCAATTATTTTTGCCATACTTACCTGGTTTTATTCTTTTTCTCTGCGTGTATTCTTACGCTTGATCACAGTTAACGAAGCAAAATTAAACATAATACGGAATGGTTCTACTATTCGCAGGCACGTGCCTATTTTTTTTTTTTTTACTTTGTAAAGTTAAAACCCTTTCAGAGATAATTCTAGCATTATTTACGTGAACAATCTTTAACTATATGTATTGAATGTTCGACTCTTAACCGAAGCGAGGTGTGAGTAAACGAAAGACAAGTTTGCAAAAGGATGTTGGAAAATGTTTGTGACTTCCAACGCTGTTACTGTTTAATTTGGAACTTTTTCGTGACCAGTCGTTCAGTATATTTACTTTTCATTGACTTTTGCGACCTGTGGACATAATTATCACCTACTTAATTTCTTAATGCCGGACGACGATGGTCTTATAATAAGTAACATTTTATGGTCGGTCGCGCTACGCCCGGACTACGTCGCTTCCATTCAAGGCGAACCCAAGCTGATGACTGCTGCGCACCGGTTTGTTCACTTCTCTCCTTTCGGCGGATCATATTTTTTTTGTACGGTCGAACACGTCGGTGTTTGACGTCATCGCTGACCGTTTGACGTCGGAAACACGACGGCGACGCGAGATGACGCAGACAGGTTACGTCATACATCCATTTGCGATGTTTTGTTTGCCTTATGTCCCTCGTAATTATTTCCAAATTTTAGCAGCTACCCGGAGGACATCCTTATTATTTTTTTTATGTATTAGTTGCAACATCTGGTCGGGGAGTTTGATTTTGAAATAATATTTACGAAATCGAAGAGAAATCATTGTGTCCACGATTCGCCTGCAGCTCGCGAAATGCAACACGCGATGCACGACGATGCAACCTTGCGTCGCCCAGCTGGTGTCCGAGTACGAAGAGTGGCCTACTTTTGAGGCATGCCACCATCAGATGCCTACCCAGGGCCGCAACTATTGGCGCGGAGAGGGGGGGGGGGGGGGCGGCAAGCGGGTTATACGCCCCGGGCGCAAAGCTGTGGGGGCGCAGAAATAACTTGCATTGTAATTCCTACTACAACTGGTAACTGGTAAAAAAAATTTTAACTTCCATGCCAGGAATGTCTGATCTGATTTACAATATAACGTCTCAACATATTTAATGAACAAGTCTAGTGATTATACGGACTACTTTATGGACATAGTGGGTTCATGCATGGAAGTTACAGTAGTAGCACAGAAACTGTTACATGTAGGTATGGAAAATGCTTAAATAGCACCATTTTTCCGTGGGAGGGTCCCCGGACCCCCCGCTTTATTGGTGTGGTATGTGCAAAAAAAGAGGGGGGGGGGGGCATGAATCCATTCATGCCCCGGGTGCCAGAGACTCTAGTTGCGGCCCTGCGCCTACCCAAGAGGCCTCGAACGAAAGCTGATGGAGTCACGTCATTTACCTGTTTGTTTCGAGGAGCAACAAAAATAAAATTACTTATTTTACGAACTCCTTCTAATAAATTTCACGAGGCTGATCCAAGAGGGGCAGAGAAAAACAATTTATGAACATAAGGTCACTATCTTATGTGTTTTATCTTGCCTCTAAATTCGGCCAAGGAATTTTCAACTTTTTATTTTTGACGCGACAACGTCTAATAAATCGATGAACGCCGGCTGCACGCACGAAAAAGGATGACTCATTGTCCCGTTACGCTCATTGTACGCTTGCGCCGCATCTATCTCTCTTCCACTCGATTGGAACAACCATCGATTTGACTTTTTCGAGGCACATTAAACTTGAAACACTCCCATTCGTTTCCTACTTTTCCTATCATTGTTCTATCCTTAACAGAATAACACAAATTGGAAGAAGTTAAATAGCAAACATGTATAAAAGTTATAGTTAAAATAATCTGTTCGTTAAAGTAATAAACATATTTGAATTAATGAGTGCAAATAAAAGTAAATTTATCAATTAAATTGTAGACTTCATTTCACTCCTTCTTTGTATCCATACAAAATAGTGATAATTCAATCAAAATGATTCAATTTTATTCATAAAAGTATGCAATCATTTCATCAATGTTTTGTTATGACGTCACGTTAAACTTTCGTCCGTAAACCGAATTTACAGACAACCATTTTTTTTTATAGAAGGAAACAGCTTAACGACATTTGTATCGGGTTCACTAGATGCGATGAGTGGTGATGTAATGAGAATTAACGGAACGCCTGGGAAACAACGAGGAAACACGGTAACGTCCGCCATGGGTAAGGGTCCAGTCATGCCAACTGTGCGCAGCTCCTGCCAGGCCTGTCGCAGTAACCGGCTGGTCGAGACATCACTCTGCGAAGTTGGCAGAACTGCCTGCGCCCACCCGCGGGCGGGTTATAACCTTAATGCGAGTGTCTCAATAAAATCAATGTCTTCGTTCACGTAGTAAAACACACGGGAGTTGGCACACAAACCTTTCCGAAAACACGCTTTCCACTTTGCGCAATGCACCACATGGTCACAACCACCTCGGGAAAATGTGACCTTTAGGACGTACCAAGCCGCGGCTCTATAAAAAGAAACTTGTCTTCTGTTTCGTTGTCTTGAAATTAGGTCAACATACAACACCACAGCATAGGTTACAATGGAGTAAACAAGGATGGGGCGGTCGGAAGAGACTTCTTAAACTAAAAAAAAAAAAAACTATAGAAAATTAAAAATTAGTAACTAATCCTCACAACTATTGCTTAAGTTTGTTTTCTAATAAATTAGGTTTTCTTTCTGTCATTGTTAATTGTGGCATGGCACCATTTAACCTCCTCCGCCCACTCTCTCTTGATAGTGTTACGAGTGGGGGACAAAAAAAAAGGTTTGAAAAGGAGAGCCCAGTACAGCTTTAATTTTTAACTACTATTTACGATGTTAATTACATTACAAGAATTAAAATATCTGTCCACAAAAAAAAATTACTCTTTCGTTTTGTTCACGTTTATCTCCCCACTGGAGGTCGACTCGACAGTAGCTGTCCCTACTGCTCGTCTCTTACCGCTCACCCCTGTCCCAACTCACTGTCACACTTCTCACTCGTCCGTCGCTCACGGAAGAGTCCCGATGAACCAGTCTCCGCACACGAAAGTCCGTATCTCGCCGTCCGCCTTCGCTCGCCAAGGGGGCATTCACCCTCTTCACTCCACTGCCTCGGAGGCTGTTCGTCACCGTTTTCATACCCCTCAGGCCCCTTCTGGAATGGTCTCGCACCGCTTCGAAGTGCCGCGAATACTCTACACCCGAAGCTCCCAGAACAATGGCGTTACAGTTACGTCACTCCACGTTAGAAGCCTAAGATGTACGTCCCTGCCCGAACACGCCCGAATATTCACCTTCAGCCAACCTCAGGATTTGTTTTATTTTTGCGCAGGAAAAATTAATTCAAATATTAAAAGTGGTTGGTTAGGTTAGCTATATTAAAACAATTTAAAACACTATGGACGATTAGTTAGGTTAGTATAGCTACATTAAAATAAACAGAGAAATATATATATATATATATATATATATATATATAAATGAACCCGAGGTTGGCCGGAGGTGAATATTTGGGCGTGTTCGGGCAGGGACAGAACTTGATGTACATCTTAGGCTTCCCCACTCCACGTAGGCGGTGCTTTGGGAATGCGCCGAACCTTGCCGAGGCACTGAGGAATTGTGAGGGGTGAAGGGGGGGGGGGAAGCGAGGCACCGTTGCTAATCCGATTAGGAGTGTCACACTAATGGACCATGCCCAATCCGAGGACTAAGGGTCAGGTGGCTGGCTAGCAGGCCCATTGGCCTGCCTCGCGGCCCCGCACTCCAGTATGCCTCTAACAATGGGTTAGTTAATAACAGATTCACAATACTTAATGTAATAGAAGTTTTTAATATTCGTAGTATTAGTCATAGGAAACTAAAAAAAAAAAAATATGTTAGTACTTTAATAAGAATTGCAGATTTTCATGGCCACTGGGTTCCAGCTATGTAGAAGGCAATGATCTCACCAACATTTCGGCCAACTTTGCAGTCGCTATCTTCAGGGCACGGTTACCCACTGATGTTCTTGGAAATTCTCCTGCCTTTAAGTACTCTTGCCCCAGAGCATGGGTGAAGATCCGGGTGGTGGGGGGAAGTAGATGGAATTAAGAAGCCCCTCACTGAGGGGAGAGGTTGACTGTACTTACAAAAGCGTGACTTTGAAGCATGTTTGATGTCAAAACTATGTATTATTGAAAACTTTCTGTAATTTATACAGTTTTCTGCTTATTGCATGCATGCCTTGCGAATCCTACAGATCTGTGCCCCTGCCCGAGAGGGTGTTTCCTTGAACGGCTGCATCTGTAGGCTAACAAGAACCTTCTTTACTTACCTAACCTATCACACAGGGGCGCAACAACAGGGGGGGGGAACAAGGGTATTTTGCCCCCCCCCCTTTCCATCCGAAACCTTGAAATGGGTGCAAATAGGGGCAAAGAAAGTGCTGTGTAATCAATGTTTAGATAATAAAACTGCTTAAATAGCACCATTTTCCACCTTGAAATACAAATTTTCTCCAGGGGAGGACCCCCGGACCCACCGCTTCAATAGCGGGGATCGATGATTCTTTATAAAAAGGTATATTGCCCCCCCCCCCCCCCCTTTTGGAAATTTAGTTGTTGCAACCCTGGTTTGATGTAAGCATAGACCAATAGGGAATAAATACTAAACCATTCAAATATGTTTATATAAATCATAATGAAACATCTAGATGAAATGATACTGCCTTTAAATTTACATATTTTCAAAATAATAAAGAATTCTTTTAAAAATGCTCAATGGCTACAATATTTTATCTAAAAAAACTCAAATACTCAGAATCCCAGATATCATCGTTCTTCCCAGTAGATGTAGCATCCATTGACACACGTAAGCTGAACAATATTTTTGTCTTGCGAAGGAAGTCAGTAACTGTGGGGGCAGCTTATATTTCAGGAATACAAACTACAAAACAAGAGTTAAATTGGTAGGAATTTATTTACCTGGCCAAAATTGTAATACAAACATGTAGTACAGTTTCTAGTTAATACATGAAATCATGCAACTGTTATTCAACAAATGGACTTACATAACCACATACAGTAATCATCAATTTAGACTTGAAATTTCATGGTCTGTTTCTAAGAAAAAACAATTAAAATTTAATTCAGGCGTAAGTTGGGTCAGTAGCTCAAAAACTGTACTCTAAGTGTTGCCGATAAATACTCTTGCATCTTACGTTTCATACTCATAAATATAAACTACTCCATTACAAAATGAAATACTGTCTCTTTACAATGCCTCCAGAGAAGGAAACAGCTAACCTAAAATAATGACAACAAGCACCAAAAAAATTAACATTTTACTAAAGTTCACACACAAGGAACCTAATTGCAGTGTAAAACACGAGACTATAACCTAGAGAAAATCTGACTATTTTAACCAAGAATTTCCACAATTAATGTGAATTCCCTATTAAATAAGTAATTTTTTTTGAAAGAGGAAAAGAATAAAAAGTACCTAAATAACAAACTCTAGTAAAAATACATTATGAAATGATTTTTTATGGTTGAAATCTGCTCTTACTACAAAGAATTGACTGCATTATCACAAATAACTGCCAGAAAAAAACTCTTACTTGCTAGATAAATATCCATCATCATTCCCACAGACCCATGTCCCCCCTGAGAACCGAGAGAGAAAAGGGCTGGTCTCTCCTCGAGGAAGGCTGGGAGATTCGAGGCAGAGCAGCGGGTAACTGCAATCGCTAGAGAATAACGCAGGCAGCTACAAGATTTTTGTGTGACAACCTGACTTCGTTGTCACACCAGTCCAATACGTAGATGGAATACAATCAGTTCGTCCTGCATCAAAAATTCTATTTAAGATTTACGATAACAAAAAAAAAAGTACCTGTGTCACCCACGCACCCAGTCAGTACCCGTATGAGATTCTTAACTGCCCTGACTACTCACAACCCACACATGCGCCAAGATACGGTTTTACATGTTAAGAAAGTACATCACCTTTCAGGCAAGTATTTAATATTTATATGAACATAATATTCAGCTTTTATACTTATTAAATAAATAAATTACAAGAAACGAAACAAAAAAAAAGGTCACATATTTTTTTGTATAATTAGATGTACAAGTCCAAACACCACAGCATAGGTGACTAAGAATAAGACTACGTAAATGGATCACTGGACTCAAACTTTTCAAGTTTAAATTCAATAAGAATTTCTTTCAGAAAAATTTTCTTTTTACTATGCGGTCGAAATGTTTAACAATTTTTTTTTTTTTTTAAAAACTTCAAAGGCTTACAGTTTTCATTTGTTTCAAATATGTAATAAATAATGAGCTAAAATGGTACACATGCCCTTAGTTAAATAGATAAAACATGCAATTCAGCTACCTCTGGCAATTATCGTTCATTGCAATAAAACAGGATTTTGTACTGCAAAGAGGAGAACCATGCTGCATAATACCAAGTTATTTTCAGTTTTTGTTTCCGAGGGTTATCCGACATGTGGAACCCTATCTTACGGCAAGGCAGAGCTGTGGTTGAAATAATCACTATTCGAGTAACACAAACGAAGTGACTGCCTTGGCTGTACATAGCAGCGCTTGCCACAATCAAGCAAAATAAAACGTATCGAACTGAACTTCTTGTCGGGAGCAAGGCCATTGAGAGATGGTGAAAGGTGACGAGATGCTAATGAGCAATGATGGAATGAATTGGCGGGTGGAAACAGTAGTACCCTGAGTAAACCAGCTGACCACAGCAACGCCCACTACATTTCCCACTTGTGAAAAAACCAAGATCGACCCAGTCAAGGTGGGAGGCGAGTGATGCGACCACTCAGTCATCGTGACCATAATCTAGCAAAAAAAAATTAAAACAACAGCCATAACCAATGCCAACACACATTGGCATTACAAAATGGCGTGATTCTACATATGTGCAATTAAACTTCTTCCTAGTCCATACGGACAAAACTAGAAAATGAAATTCACACACAATTTTTTTTTTTAAATATGAATGGCTATTGATTGACTAAAGGTTAGCTGTCCTACCAATTAAAGAACTAGGTTCAACACATCCTGAAATTACATAAATGAAGTAAGCTTTATTTACATAATGGTTAAAGACTACAGAAAGAACAACTTTAAAAATAAAAAGTCAGTTGAGTTTCTGAGAAAAACATAGTCTAGATTTGCAATCTGATTGGATCAGAAACACAACTACCTGGCTTCGCTGGGAAGTGATTCAACCCAAAACCAACCACTCCTATGCACAGCTGCCATGTAAAACTTTCTAAAAATCACAAGGCACATTCACTTTGAGCAATTATGTTTGTTACATTTTGTGGTAAAAAAAAAAAAAAAAAAAAAAAAAAAAAAAAAAAAAAAAAAAAAAAAAAAAAAAAAAACTCTGCTGGATAATATTTTTGGTGCAAAAATACTGAAGTGTGAGAAAGTTCATAAAACAAACTTTATATCATACCCTTCGAATTAAAAGTATAACTTTAAAGCTTTCTAAACATGTAATACATATACATAAATAAGTGGACTTGTATAGATAGTCTCACAGCAACTAAAGTTACATTGGTTGTGTACAGAAAACTTAAAAATTTGTATCCTACAAAGGTATAAAACACCTCATTGTATGGACGTATAAAAGTAAACCAAGAAAAGACTGTTCTGCAAAGGAACTACAAAAATATACAGAATACATAACATTACACTCATACACTTCAGCTGGTATTACACTGTTTAAGATTGCACTTTTAATTATTTTGAGGAAATATAAATTTTGTTTATACAATATTGGGTTCTGTTTCATTAGAGTACACCTGTCCCTTGAAGAAATGCAGTTTGATTAGAGTGTTTTTTTAAGTAACGACGCCAATAAATTATGACATGAATGGAAGTAGTGTGGTCATAGATTTGAAGTAGCACTGTTTTCTTTCACGTGAATTTTATTTTCCATGTGCACATGCACGTCCATTAGGTGGCAAGGCTCACCCAATTGGTGACAAGGCACAACCAGTTGGTGACAAGGCACAACCAGTTGGTGACAAGGCACAACCAGTTGGTGACAAGGCACAACCAGTTGGTGACAAGGCACAAACAGTTGGTGACAAGGCACAACCAGTTGGTGACAAGGCACAAACAGTTGGTGACAAGGCACAACCAGCTGGTGACAAGGCACAACCAGTTGGTGTTCAGCCAAAGAATATTTTATGCCATCTCGTTACGTCAGCAGCATCTCTAAAGAGTAAAGCTAGAAGCTTTCAGGGATAGTTTACCTCGCACCTTCTAGGATGTGCCAGTGGCAAATGCACTAGCGGTAAATAATGGCAGACACGTTTAATAAACAGAGCTGGGAATTAGGCCAAAAGTTTCAATAATCTTTCTAATAATAGAAAACCTTATGTTTATGCTTTTTTTTAGTTCTTATTAGAACTGAATTAATAACATTATTATTTTGTAACTCAGAAATGTTGTTATCACCTACTTAGGAATGCTATACCTCCAGCAATATTATGTAAACAAAGTGATAAATGAATTAATTATGTTAAATTTTAGTTTGTTCACACTCAAAATGCACTTAACATTTATTTCAATTCACTTCCAATATAATTAGACATATATTTGTACTGGAAAATAATATTAACAGAAACAGTGTCTGAACTGAAATGGTAGTGCAGACACAATTACCTGATCAGAAAACGTATTAATTTTGATTGAGATGCACTTTTATGGGGAAAATTTTTTTTTTGATTAGCGCTCTTTCCTGGAAAGAATTACAGCGTTACTTCCAGGACCAGGTATATCATGTGACATCCTTTTTCAGTATTACTGAAATGAAAAAGTCTAACCCAACCAAGCAAGCAAGCAATAAAAAGTTAGTAATCTTAATATATTATTACTATAGAAAAATTAAATTATTTTTTTATTTCTTCCAGCACACGTAAAATAAATTTTTGATACACTCTTTGATTCACATAGTCTACCAGCGACCCTTGAGAAAGTTCTTATACAGTGTAACACCAGCTCGTAACATAAATAATGGGTGGAAGAAACTCTCATAGCTTGTCTTCGAGGATGGTGACCCTGAGGTTGTGGTCCGGCCAGAAGAACACCGTGGGCAGGTCGAGCGGGGACGCCTGGGCGCCGAGGTCCTCGAAGCCCCCGAGCCGCTCGAAGCTGCCGGCCATCTGCTCGGCCAGATCGTCCGGCACCAGCACCTGCAGCCAGCTGCCGCGCGCCACGTAGGGGTGCTCGGGACTCACCAGCGCGCCCGTCACGCCCGACGCCACCAAGGTTATCGCCGTGTCCCCCAGCACGGACTGGAAGGTGAAGTGGCGGCCGTGCTTCACGCGACCCTTTATCGCGAGCGGCAGCAAGCTGCCGGACTCCAGGTTGAAGGTCAGGTGCAGGCCTTCGAAGTTTTTGGTGACCGACAGTTCCGTGGAGTCCAACGCTTCCGGGTTGCTGCAGACACTTTCGTCCGGCGTTTCCTTCTTGACGCGATCGTCTTCGTTCTCATTCACGTCTTGCAGCTTCCCGATCGGTGGCAGTACCGGCTTGGTGTTCAGCAAGCCCTTCCTGAGGGCGGTCTTGATCTGCTGGGAGTCCTGCTGCGATATCTGCGGCAGGTCGGAAGCGTCCGGCCGGGTCGGGGGGCCCTCCCGCAGCAGCCCCCCGTCGTCCGACGGTCGGGTGAACCCGGGCTCTCCGTCCAGCCGGGTCCAGGAACACCGGCCGCTGACTCCGCTGAGGTTCGAGCCCTCCGTCTCGATGCCGCGGACGACCTCCTCCCGGGCGGCGGGGTCCGCCTCGAGCATGCTCTCGCCTCGACGCAGGTCCGTGATGAGCCATGGGCCCCCGGCATCCGGGAGCCTCCTGAGGATCTCCAGCACGCCGGAGCCGTTCCAGTGCTGGGCCGCCCTCAGCTCCTCCGTGCAGACGCCCACGATCTGCACGAAGTGGACGGTGCCGAAGGGCGTGCCGGCGGCCCCCAGCTGGGGGTCCTCGGCCATGAGCATGTGCTGTATGCGGGACTCGCTGCCGTCCAGCGCGCAGTGCCACGACACGTGGTCGCCCGCGCGCAGCACGTTGCCCGACCGGAACACGTACTTGGCGAGCGCCTGCATGACGGCGGCCGGCCAGGTGGGCGGGGCCGACTCCCCCGGCTCGCGCCGCAGCCGGAAGGTGAGTTCGAAGCCGAAGCCGCTGGGCCCGTCGGGCCCCGACACGTCGTGAACCCGGCCGTCCCCGTGGAGGTCGGACAGGCCATAGCTGACGTAGTGCCAGTGCGAGGGGACGCCGCGCTCCGGCGCCCCGGGGTTCCCGTACATGCTGATGTAGTCCAGGGGGTCCGGTCCGCCCAGCCAGTACTTGAGCAGCGCCGTCACCTGCAGGGGGTTGTCCTGGTCGGGGTAGACGCTCCGGCACAGCGAGTACAGTGCGTCCAGCCCCAGCGGGGTGGGGGGAAGCATGCCGGCGGCGCAGTTCCGGCAGTCCCCGGCCATCGCCCGCGCGCTTACCTGCGACAGCGGAACACAACTGTCCACACTGCTGTGCTGAACATGAATCAGAAATTATTGGATAAGCACGCATGGACTAATCTACACTACAAATTAAGAACTAGATTATGGATAATGAACCATGAAGAACACAGACCTGGAAAATATTTTAAGGCACATTAGGCAAAGTGCTTTATCCGTAGAAAAGGTGGAAGAGAGAAGAATTTAAATTATATAATAGAATAATATTCACAGATGGCTCAGCAGTTAAATTTTAATACCAGAATTGGCATTTGTAGTATTTGGTTCAATCCAAGGCTACTGCAAGCCACAAGATTTCCAGAACGAGACTCCATGAGCTCTTGTCTCCTTACTAACGTAACAGATCACTGCTAACACTACCTAGTCATATGACCTCACCAGCTGTTTCACCAGTTGCTTCATAGCCAAATGGTAAACGAAAGTAATTTTTGGTTGATTTTATAACCAAATCGCAAATGTAATTATTTGGTATGCACCCGTGCATTAACATTAGGAATGCATGTACAATTTATTGTTTGGATTATACAGGAAATGTCATCTCTTCAAGGAATTTCTTATTTACGTAACAAACTGCAGCCATAAATAATAATTGTCTACGCCATTGTATCAGTGACCATGAAAATGTGATATTTCACACAGAATACTTATATATTAAAAAATTTAAATCTTGCTGTGGATGGTTTAGCTCTTTTAAAATATAGCTATGGATGTCAACATTAACAGGTGCAACAAAATTAAATCCTGTAACTTAACTGATGTCACAGACAAAAGCGTAATCAGACTCATGTGTGTGAATTATAAAATAAAACATGTTTCCAAAGCCTGCCCTTTGGAACACAAAAATAGTGACTAAGTATAAAAACCCACAGTTCATTACTAAAAATTGTAAAGGTCTATTTAGGATAAAGCCTATTTAGAAAAAGGGCATATGAATATTTAACAAATAATTCTAAGTAAAATAAAAATTATTTTAAGATTCAAAATTTTTTATTTCAACTGTAAGTAATCAGAAAAATTGTAAGTTTTTTTTTTTTTTGGCAATAGTAGTTTAGTTCCGAGAATATTTGCTCTAAAAAATAAATAACTTACCGAGGTCTTTCTCTAGTAGGAAGCAGAGCTGCACGCTGGGACTTTTCACTTCGGCGTGGAGCGCATTCCCACGTCGCACTCTGCACACCCAAACAAGCCACTTTTCGACCTCCTAGAACAAGACCGACTGACATAAGAAATTTCAGCACAGAGGTAGACAAATACATGTCACATGCTTTTCATAGTGCACAATGTATTTGGCCTCTGCATCTGTACTTCCAAATATAGATTAAAAAAATATATACTTTCCTTAGATGTTTTTTTTTTTAAGATGACACGTCTACTTAGTAAATTTTTAAGGTGTCATTTCAATGCATGTGGTTTTACCTAAGTTTGTCCACATACTTTATTGCCTTAACTATACACTCTAAAAAAAGGTGTTAAATACATAATATTTCATGAGAAATCAAACTTTCAACTTATATTACAATACCTGTGGATGGAAGGTGCCACGGCCTTTTATTGTTTACCCATATGGGTTTCTGTGTATATTTTGGAGAACTTTAGTCAATGGAGGTATTGTTTTATAATAAAAGTAGTTAATATGATGGTGTATTGCAGTTGTAGGGAAACATTAATGTTTATATTTTCTGTTGTTGGTTATTTGTCCAAATGCCATAGAATCAATAAAGTTTTTTTTTTTGACATTTCATTTGAAGTAGTTTAGAATCAATCACATCGGCTAGTAACAAACTATTACGTAACGTTACAAATTTTGTGAAATCATGTAACAAGTTAGTTAGGCCAGGATAGCCACATCTTAAATTGGTAATTCCTAAGTGACCATAGAAGCATTTTAGTTTTTTTTTTAGCGTAGCTGTACTAACCCAAACTGTCCACCATGTTTGAAAGTATTTTTAATGCAGCTCACCTTACCTAATCGAACATTATCAATATATCAATAAAGTTCATCCGAACAAAAACATTAACCAACCCAGGTAACCAATAAATGACGGGCAGCTGCAATGCACAGGTATTGAAATGTGAAATAAAAACTGTGATTTCTCAGAAACTAGTAGGGATTTATTAAAGCTGTTTTCAAGTTCAATACAGACGTCTCTAAAGTTGCAAAATGATATTTTCATAATTTTATTTTTATTTTGAGGGAAAGCCGTGATGTAAGAAATTTCCCACTTTATGATTAATTTTATTTTTTTCAAAACAGCTTAAATCACGATAACTTTGCTGGGAAAAGCTCCTTCCACAATTAAAATTCAATCCTTTCTTTTGCCAAGTATTTCTCCCCGACTGCCGCCACACATTAATTTTTCTTGTAGAAAATGATTCTCGGCCCATCCTACTGCTTTCTTTCAATAGTCTTCCAAAAAGTCTCACTACACTAGGCATTCTACTTTCTCATCCATTATCTGTACTACGAATAGAATACAAATACAAATTCTAGACTACTTACATTTTTGTTATTGTGGAAGAGTGATGAAGTTAAATTAAAATTTAAATTACGAAGTCACTAACCCCAAAAAAAACAACAAAACATAATTAAATGACAGGAATGTGAATAGCATAGATGTTGATAACAATGTGTATGACCTGCAGGCCAAAGAAATTATACGTAGAGTACATGTTCATAAAGATAGATCTGGTAACTTCCTATCCTAGGCGTATCCCGTCAGCTTAGTGAAGCTCCCGGCAGCCTATAAACTAACAGCGCTAGTAATAGTTGAATCCATCTTTTACATTGTGATAATGGGCGTTTCATAAAAAATATGATATCCATAATTCCGTTTGAATTTTTAAATTTTTTTCCCCAAAATATTATTTTTTTATTCGTTTGGGTACTTGGTAAATGCCTAATCTGTACAAATGCCTTAAAATTTTCCCATATTTCATAGTTAAGTTGAAGTGGTGAGAGAGTACCTCGCTCATGTATTACGACTGGCTGTAAAAAAAGTTACAGTTTAAAACCGTCAAGTTTTTTTCGTTTAAATACCTACCTAACGACCCAATTAAAAAAAATGGCAACCTGCTCTACCAGAAAAATTTAGAGTTGAAATCTTATTAAGGAGAGAGTCCGAGTCTGGACTTATGGATTTGGCTTAAACTATGAAGCAGGTAGATGCCAATTTCAACGTCCTAAAATATCTTGCCGGAGTGAACCCTAGGAAGCGTGAAAAACTCTTTTACAGATTTTAAAGCATATTTATAAAACAATAACGGACGAATGAAACAATTCACACGAAATGTAGTTTTTCAAGAGGTTCTACATTAAAAACAATTATTTGTCAAATATTTTTTAATATATATATATATATATATATATATTAATATGAGATAAATAATTTTCATTCGCAAAATATTAAAATAAATTTATTTTTTAATTAATATTTTGTGTATATTAAATTGTTTGTTATATTCATCATTTTTCAACAGGGCCTTAGGCACCTTACAACTGTCTAGTAACAAAATATTATTGAACGCTTTGTCGTCGTCCGGGTTCTCGTGTTCGAGTCCGGGCATGGTTCCTAGCGGGAAGGCTGGTTTTTTAATGAAAGTGTAACCCGGAGGGCACCAGGCTAGCTCTGTGTCTAACCAAAAGTTGGGTCGTTGGGTGCGAATGCCCCTGTGTGGCCCGCTAGGACTGTCAGCGGTGGTCACGGTTGGAGGTGTCCCTGGCTATTGACATAACACGCTGATTCCTGGCTGAATTAGGGAGGTTCACACAATAACACACACGGATTCAGTTTTGTACTGTCGGTAACACGTCGCGCACGGAGTGTGCAGAGTGGACGTTTAATTGGTTCGAACAGTTACAGTTTACATTACACGATGCACATTGAATTACCCTACGAAAGTACATTAAAATAACACTGGATGCTCTGACGCGTCATCACTAGTCTTAAACCCTCATGCCAGTCGAAGTCACGGGGGAGGTCGATTGGAGGCAGCCAATCCCGAAAATTGCAAAAGTGGCTGTACCTGGGTCCACCTGTGTGGAATGCGGTTCGCAGTTAAATTAATCACAAGTCTTATGCGTCGCTGTTGCCGGAGCCTGTGCACTCGGCGATTATCCAAAAGTCATTGGTGGCGGGAGTCGGCCCATGCCGTATACTGATCTGCCCCGCGTAATGCTTTGTGCGGGGAGTTTTTACTTAAGTGGCTGGGTTAGGCCCTACACCGTAAAAAAGGACCGGGTGCGCACGGGGAAATTAAGCACGAAAAGGATTTAAATAATTACTATAATTACCAGTAGTGAATTTCAGTAGAGACAAGAGATGAAGACTCCCCATGGGACGCACGTCCGCACCGGTCCATGAGTCGCTCGATACTGGCGTTTGCCCTTGGCGCGACGGGAGGCCTCAGCGTTCTCTCGCGCCAAAGTTTCTAAAGTCCCGTTATTCGGAAATTATTTAATTAACAAGAGATTGAAAGTAGCTCTAAATTCATACATTAAATAATAAAGATTAGCCTAATTTGCGGATACTCTCTAAGAATTAGATTCATCAAGTTTACATAAATTAAGTTTGAATAACATGAGTCACACCAGAGACTGTTTGTAACTTGTTGACTGCTCCAGTAGCGAGTTATACACAAAAATGGGGAGGTCATAATTACGATACACAATACTCTAATTAATTTAGGCTGAAGGCCGCAAGGGAAACACTCAGAAATGTATTAACGTAAATTCACATGTGAGTGACCCGGGCACTCCTACGTCGCACTTCCCTTGGGCGGGGTCTTTAATAAAAAGTGGCGATACTATTAATTTGTGTCTGCTTTCTAATGAACTGGGGTCGAGGTGGCTAGTTAATTAGGGCATGGTCCTTGATTCTACCTGTTGCTCCGATGCTCGCCTGACTCGGGTAGGCCATGGCTAGGGATGCGTTCCGTTAGCTGGGATGGATACTGGCGGTTGCAGGTCGGGCTTTAGGGTGGCCTTCGGTCAGACAACGTCAGCTTATAACTTTCACATGTTAAATTAATACTCCAAACTAAGCTGCATTCTCATTTAAAATGCAAGCAAACAATAAACAAAAAAATCCTAACACACCTACTTTGCTGCTCTATATTTACTGCACTTTAGTGACTACTTTACAAATCATTGGATTCGGACATCGAACATCGCAGTTGTAGACTGGTCAGTTTTCCGTGCGAAAATGTGATGTCATACCAACGACCTAGAGATATATAGACTGCTAGTAGGAGGCCATCTTTGATTCCAATTGAATTTGACAGAATGGTGGGCAAACTGTGCTTTGTTAGCAGACGACGTACATTGACAGCAGAAAAGTGGCAGTGCACTAAGTTAATTATTTAAAATTACGGTATGAATTATGTTCATTATATAAAATAACGTGATGAATGAACAGATAACAAATAACACAAATAACAAACACACACAAATCATTTAAAAGTGGTCATTTATTCCATTACAGTCGATTATTTTAAATTAATACTTAATAGTACTTAGTGATGAGATAAATTCCATGTACTGTATCAAATTACCTACCCGAAATACATATATAACTGATCTACATATTGGTCACAAACGTTGGGTCGAAGAAGGGTTAGCTATTTTCTATCGCATTTAATGTCGTAATTACACATCGCACTACGATGAAACTGCATTTAAAATTATATTTCACTCGTTCCATCTTTAAGTTGACGACAGTCGTCGTACCCTCCCAGATGTAGAGGCTGTACCTGTCCACCGACGTGGGCCTAAGGGAGGTTTGTCCCCCAGTGCACTGTCTGTGAAGTGCTACGATCAGGGACGCACCCGCGTGCGCCCTGGCATGTCAGTAGACGTCATTGTGTGTAAATAGTTATGCTTTTCATGTACATGTTTTAAGTAAGTGATCACGAGCCTCCACGAGTGTATATATGTGTAACGTAACAGAACTCTCACGTCTTGAATCGTGTGTATAAATGTTGTACAAATACTTCGCTTGTCATTAATCTGTAATTCATTAATTAATTTGTATTCTCGTTTTATTAATTAATTACTTGTCATGTCGTTTAATAATTCTGTGATTATTTTAAGGGCTATGTTAGTAATGTAATCGCAGCCTGGCGCACCGCGAGACGGGCCTCTCCCACGCCGGCCGATTTCCCCTCCTCTCTTCCGCGGCCCGCGCGCTCGGCGCGCAGGCGGGTGGAGAAGGGGAGTTGCTCACCAGACTCGGAGCAGACCAGACGTGGGCTCGCTCCGCTCCGCTCGGGACGCGCGTAGCACAGTAACGTTATTCACTCTGAGTACGGGATTGCCTCCACAGTCGAGCTGCACTGTGTCGAGATTCGTTGTGCTACCGATTTCTCCGAGTCAGTACATTACGATACTAAACTACTTCCGCATACATAGACGGGGTGCATACGTGCTACGTAGGACTGTTGAACTTTCGTAACCGGGACGATTCGCTACGGGGCTGCTTTCGCCGTCAGACGGGTCGTATCCTGCTTCGTTCTAGTTTATTTCCGGGAGTCCGGGTTGTGGCAGGGAGGACGCCCGTTCCACGACGTGCCGGCCAGGCTGTGGCAGGATTCTTCACGGAATAAAGGAGCTCGTGAAACGAACAATATCATCTTCTCCTTGATACCGCCCACTATTCCTTCACCCAACGTAAAAACCCCTCCTTGTCCCATACTTCACGGTTCCGGCCACGTCGGCCTGAACTCTACTCCCCCTCCGACTGGAGCTACGCAGGCAAAACGGGATAGTTCACAACAGGAACTTAGGGACCATAGGCCGGGGGACATCAAAGTATTATGCGCAAAAACTATAAAAGTGCAAAAAACCTACATTTTTAGGGAATTTACTAGCAACTTGCATCTTGAATCAATGCTTTTACAGCTATGTTTTGCCCACCATTCTGTCAAATAATCTCCCTGTCTCTCTCGCTCGGATTGTAGTTCCCCAGTATTCCGTCGACAGCAGCAATTGGCGCTGAAAGCAGGGTGATAAGCAGTCTATATATATCTAGGTCATTGTGTCATACACATTCGGATAAGGAAACGGATTGCCCTCAGGTTCAGACTGTTGTAGATGGGCCTTTAATTAAAAATTATGTCCTTCCAGTCTGAATAGGAAGGACCAGGAATCCATGGCCCATAGCCATCATTATTAATATATCAGCTTCTTCACATATACCTATTTGTTCAGTGTTCGTGCAAAACGTTCCTTTCTCACATACCTACAGATGTTAGCTCCATAATAATAACTCTAGTCACCCTCTTTAAAAATCCTGCTGTTGTAACCAGGAGTAGCAGCTCGAATCCCGGTGCGGTAACTAGGAACTAGGAAACCACTTTATTATCTCTTTTATTGTAAAATTGTATGACTTATTATAATTTTGTAAATTCAAGGTATAAAACTTAGTTTGTAGTGATTCACGTGGATGAGCACACACGTAGTCGGCGGGCTGGTGTGCATAAGGATGTATGTACAAACCTTGCTCGAAGTGTGCTGACATCAAGGAACCACACATCATCAGCCACATCGATAAACATGTGTACTTGTTGGATGCCATTTGCAAACGAAAGGGTGTAACCATGGGAGCTTCGAGAAAAGGCCGGCCTCGCGACTGGAGGCGCCTCTCTGGACTTTGCTTGGTTGCGAGTGGTCGCCAAAAGGAGGCAGGGCAGGGCTAGGGAGGACACTAGAGGACTGGGCCTGACTGAAGGCAGACGTGTCATGTAGATGTCCTGTAACCATAATGTAGTTAGTGGATTAAAGTGAGGAATAAATGAGTGTCTTCCAATTAATGATGACAGTTACTTCTCTGGAGTACCAATCCCCTAAACTTGGCAAATGAAACACATCTGTTTGGTGATCGAACCCCAGATCGTCCTGCTGCAACCACAACATAGTTTCAGCGGCAGCCGGATAGAACACAACATTTACAACAAAATGCTTCTCATTATCATTTTAGACTATTGAAGTTTTATTGGATGATTTAATGCTGGCTGTCATAGGTGCTATTGTGGAAGGTTCTAAGAAGGTTTTAGCACTATGCTAGCAATTTTCGTGGAAGTGTTGGTTTTGGCTGGGTGAAATTTCCAATGGAAATTTTCCTACAAGAGAAAAATTTAGTAAATGGTAATTCTAAAATCTTAGATAAACGATACCGTAGCATTACATGTGTTTTCAAATATTTGCATACTGAAATTATCCCTGCTATACTTGTTTGTATACATTGTTTGCATATGTACTAAAAAAAACCTATAACACTATATATATATATATATATATATATATATATATATATATAGGCTTTGTTACGTAATAAATAAATATCACAGAAGATCTGAGCAAAATATCATGTGATAAATATTCTTACCAATAACTCCATATTTGTTGTATGCAAGGTCAGGTAGAAGGACCCAATTTATCACCACAATCGACGGGCGGTTGACAAAATGCCATTTGTATTCATACTTAATTTATTAATAACAAGTAGCATTAAACTTAATTCTGTTTGATACAGATACACGATTTTTTCAGTTATAAATTGTGTTACTTAAACAACACATTGATCGACTCAAATTCGAATTAAATTTTGACAATACTTTTGAATAACCTAAATTAAGAAAGAAACAGCATACTATAAAACATTATTTTTATTTTAAATTTGGGTACAAATGACAATTATCTGGACTAAAGCCAAGTATATACGAATATCTTAATGAGCTTGGCAGTGAAAAAAAAAAAAAAAAATATATATATATATATATATATATATATATATATATAGGTATATTTCTTCTGAGCTGGATTGAAATGGCAGGCTAATGGTTGCAAGTAAGCTAGTGGGTAGCATACATACTATTATTTAGTTACTATTGTTATAAACAGGGACGGCGCGTCCATATAGGCGAACTAGGCAACCGCCCAGGGCGCCAAGTAGCTGGGGGCGGCGCAGCACGACACATAACAGCTGATATAATATGTTTAACGATTATTGAAACTAGATGAAAATGGATTTTTGTAACAGTTTGGAATGTTTATATTAATATAAGTAATTATTTAAAGTCCACAGTGACCTGTTTATTATTTGTACTAAGAAAAAAAGAAAGAAAAAGCACAAGCCTGCTTACATTTGATTGTTGACAAAATATTAGGCTTATGTGATGTATTTTGAGGCAAGGATAATTTTTTTTGTGGTGTACTACAGAGGGAGGGGGGGAGGGTCACTAAGGTTTTTCGCCTAGGGCGCCAATTTACCTTACACCGGCCCTGGTTATAAATGAGGATAAAAATATTTCAATAAAAAATAAATTATTAAAAAAAAAAATTACAACAGATTTACCATTTATTTTTCACTTTAGTACTAATTCTAAAACCTGGTTCACTTTCTGCAAACACAATGATTATATTCATGGCTATGCTCGTATCAATTTAATTAAAGTTTTTGAAAGCAAGTCTTTATTTATTTACTCCGTGATTTCATGAATAAACACCGCACTCTCATACAACACCATATTTTCAGACATATTACTTTAAAAAGATAAATAATATTGTAGTTGAATTTTAATTAAAAGTATTTTAATAGGCACAGAAATTCTGTCTGAAAGTATTACCACCAACATTTGTATCGTTTGTTTTGCTGACTTAACTTGTGTCCTTCAACATTAAGCTGGACTCCCAATCATCCGTTTCATCCGTCCGTCACCCGTCCGTCCGTCAATTTCGGTCCGTTATTTCTCTCGGCAATTATTACCGACTCTCAACCATCCGCCATTCGTTCGTCCGTCACTATTCTAAAATATCAGTGTTACAACTTTCCGCCACATACTTTCTCAATTGTAGGTAAACTTTTGGTGTAAATAATTTACTTGGGATAATTAACTTTTGTTTTTTATGAATGTGATAATAAGTTGACAGGCGGGAACCGTGCTTTGACAAGTGGATTAAACGGGTGCCGTCTTAAAAATAACATTAGTCATGCCAGCAATAAATAAAATTATGCTTCTTTTATAACTGCGTCAAAGGAAACTGAAAGAACTATTCCAATCCAGGCTTTTTCCCTCAGTTGCTTATCCCGATAGTCTTTGCTATATATATTATACAAATGCTCCCTTTCTCGGACGTAATTTAATAGCATTTCTTCCGAAAAGCTAATTCTCTTAAGCAATCATTACCGTTATTATGACAATAATAATCGGTCAATACGACACAACCTTCTATATATTGCAAATTAAAACAATCGAACACTGCTTTCGGAAAGTCGTATTGAAGACGATCGACTTAACAAGGCGGTGGACCATCCGTTGGTCCGTCAAAAGCTAAAGCTTGGCAAGGTTTTGACGGACGGACGGATGGAATTTTTCGGGCCATCTGATTGGCTGCAGGTCACGTGATTGACGGACGGACGGGTGACGGACGGATGAAACGGATGATTGGGAGTCCAGCTTTAATCTGCTGTTGTTTTCTTGTTCATCTTCTATCGTTCTATGTTCACCTTCATGTTCACTGTTTTAGAAAGATGCCTGCATGCATTGTACTTTAGATTTTACATGCTTTGTTTTCCAAGAAAGTCTTCAATTTATGATGGTCTGGTATTGTACTTTACAACTTCCTTAAAGCAGTCACCAGTATTTGAATTTCTTGTTGGATGTTATCAATGAGACCTTGTATTTGAGGTTTGGAATTCAAAATTTCTATACTCTCGGTATATGGGTTGTAACGCACTCCAAAATGTCGCGGAATTGTTTGAGAATATTTCCTGAAAAAAAGAAGAAGAAAGAAGCAATTGTTTAGTATTGCACAAGGTTGGTAAACACTAATGATACAGTTTTTAAATTTTACAGTTTAAATTCTCGGAATTATTTAAAAAAAAAGTATTTTGGATACAAATATTTTCTTCAAAATTATTACTAGTTTTTAAATTTTGAAATGCATAAAAACACACAACAAATATAAGCTACTCTAGTAAAAATTATTCTCTTCTTTCTTTCTAGATACATTTATTTATCACTATATGTAAGTTATCTTTGCTGATAAGCTGTCAATAGAAAAGTATGTAAATCACAGGTGGTTTTCCTTTGCATTTACTTCATACCCTTGTAGCAGCTGGTAGGTATGTTCTTAGTCCGAAATCCATGTCAGTGATACATGCCTGGATTTACAAAATAAAAAAAAAATTCTAAAAACTGGTTTATGGTTTAACGATTAATACTTATATTAAATATATTATGTAACACATAATTTTCGATGGAAAACCTAAATGTAACCATCAACTTTGTGACTTGACTAAACCATCTAAAGTATAATCAAACATAATTTATACTTCGACATACACACATTTTTCAACTTTAGTAAGGAGGTTAGTAATAATACACTAAGTACCCACACAAGTTTCTCCTTGGCATCCTCGAAGCTCTCGGCCACGTAGTAGACGGGCTGGTACTCGGTTATGGGGTACTTCTGCAGCGCCGTCTTGGCGGGGTCGAAGGGCCTGAGCTCGGGCTTGTCGCTCAGAGAGTACTGCAGCTCGCCGAAAGAGGACAGCAGCCCTGCGCCGTAAGCCTTCAGCTGTCCTTCCTGTCTGCACAGCCCGAACTCCACCGTGAACCAGTAGCACTGCAACAGGGAGCCAGCGGTCACTCAGACGTCTACTCATAAAGAAATAACATGATTAACTCATGGCTGCACATAGTGCCCTTTTATTGTTTTTCAATGCAATGCAATCAACCCTAACGTTTTTACCATTTCATTGCAACAGTAGGATAACGTTAACCAGCTTATTGAACAAGTTTCAAAGACCCAAGCCTTGATAGTAGATATGGCCTACCAGGGCTCTTACATCACTCTGCGATCCCTCAGTTACTCTGAGAGCAAGTATGTATATGTGTTGACTCATTGTGTTCACTCGTTAATGAGTTTGAGATAATCTAATGTGCTCCCATATAAAAAAGGGCACATAATGTTTCATACACAATTAAGAAATATAAAATTATCTTATTTATTCATTGTAATATCTCTCCAATGTAACATGCATTTTTTTTTTAAACTATTGAACTGTATAAGCTTACTTCAAGTATTAAAATTACGATCAAACCCCTTTATATAAGCCTTGGGTGGAATTAATGACCTTTCCCAGTACTAGAAAAAATGTTTGCCATAAGAGTTCAGATAGAGTGGCATCACGACATTCGTCTTTGAGCAGAAATCAAATGTACAATATATTCTCTACAACTAACCATGTTAGGACATTTTGCCATGAAGGCCCAGTTGCAGATACCATGGCCAGCTTCTCAATGTATTACTTGGGCACCAGAATAATACCAAGCAATCACTGCTTCACTAGTTACTACATAAAGACGCCCACACAATAGAGGTTCAGTTACCGTGGCCAGCACAATACCAAGCAATCACTGCTTCACTAGTAGCCTACACCATAGAGGTTTAGTTACCGTTGCCAGCTTCTCGATGTAGTCGTCGGGTGCGCCCAGAGAGGCCAGCCCGATCTCCTGGGAGAACCGCGCGAACGCCGGGTCGGCGAAGAGCGGCACATGGCCCAGCAGCTCGTGGCACACGTCGGGCTCCGGGGTGTAGTACGGCGTGCTGGGGTGGCGGATGTACTGCGTCGAGTGGAACACGCGGAACGCCAGTCCCGCCAGGAAGTCCCGGGACGACAGCAGCCCCGCCACCGGCCGCAGCGTGAAGCCCGTGCAGTCTGCACACCACACCCTTGATTTAGTTTCCAATTAAATGGTGTTTGCTTCTACTTTTTTATACTTATAAAGTTTATGACAAAGCTGTTAAGTGTGATAAAAATACAGGTAATTGTTTCCAGAGAAATGTTTAATCTTTTACAAATTTTAAATTAACTAAGCGAGAGAGTTGAATGAGAAGAACAATTTTTGCAAACCTGCAACACAAAATAAAATATATAAATATATATCTTGAGGAGAGGAGAAAAATATGTTGGTTCTCCTGCTCTCTTCCTCTCTGATATGTGTGTGATGTATCACATTCTTGTACCTTAGTTGCTGTCTGTAAATTGAAATGTTTGTAATTGTTGGTTCATGCTTGGTTAGGCACTTTTATATCAGCACGCGAAGGAAAATTCAACTCATGCTACCATATACACATTAAATTATAGATAATGTTTGATTTACATCAGCACGATGACAGAGAATCTAGTACGGCACTGCAGCAATACAATTTTATTGTTTTATATTGTCATATTGTCATGACGCGCACGCAGTCCACGGGCGAGCAGGCCTCGCAGCGACGTCGGCGTCGACACAGTCGTCAGCACAACAGCGTCGTCGGCACGGGACAGCGGGGCAGCGCTCGTCAACACAGCCGTGGATCCGAGGCTGCGCCCCAGAGGCCGAGACGACGGAGCCCGGCGCCCCTACCCACCACCCCGCCCTATGAGAGCTCAGCCGCAACCGCGAGAGAACACCGAAGGTAAGGACGTACAGCGAGGCGCTCAGGTTCTTGTAAGTACGTGTGCCGGTGCAGGACTAGAGGGCGACCACTTCGGCTCACGTGATCATTGCAATCAGAATCCTTCAGTAAGGTTAATGTCGAGCCTCTATTTAACGGTGAGTGATTCCCCCCGAGACCCCAGAGGAAGAGAGGGCAATAACAGCAAGGTCGAGGCAGCGACGTAACAGTATGATGGATGACTACAAGTTTTTTAGGTTTTAGCCAAAATTATATACGGCCAGAGATAATGGTTAATAAACAACCACTAACCAAATTGGTTTGGGAAAAGGTAAAGAGGGGGGGGGGGGGTCAAGTGGCATGTGCAGATTCTGGTTGATTAAACTGATCTTTTGAATGTTTCATTATTTATGCCTGACATTCTATGATACTGTCTTCAAAGTCAGTGAAAAATATGTTCAGTAGAGAGGCACGAGGTAAGGAATAACATCAGAGGATTCAAAAGAAAATGCTTGGTGGAAATACAAGTGATAATATCTAGGTCAGTGGTTATTAATTTTATTACGTCTGTGGTATAGGAGTTGGAAATAATTAGAACTACTCTGTTACTACAAAAAAATAATTAAAGGATTTTAATCAAGTGATATATTTCATACTGCCAACTACATGCAAAAGCAGTTATTGTTGAAAAAAAAAGTTTAATGTATTTCGGACCAATATAATTAAATATAATTCTGTGAAATGGAGTGACTAATAACAATGATCCAGTGCCGATGCCTTCCCAGTTTTTAGTGAAATTTATCTTATAGATAAAAAAAAAGTATATTTTAAAGTGCACTGTGAAAATATTTGCTGGGTATGATTTAGACCATATCTTTGGTACTGTTGGAACCTGTCTTGGCAATGGTGTTAGTCATCGACTCATTTGACTCTTGATTAAAATTTAACGTGTCTTCTCGTCCTCTGGTTAGCATGATCGAACATTAAAGGACTAAATAAATGGCGAGCATGAACCTCTCAGGAAGTTGGAGACGTCTTGCAGCTGCGGGATGTTGTCCTCTCTGTAGCCGCAGTTCTCGACGAGGAGTGGGAAGACGTGGTTGAACTCCCGACAAGCGTGCGAAGGGAAGAGTGTCTTCAACTTATTGAAGACTTGGCTCCAAGTGTAAGTCTCCTCCTCCGTGTAGTCCACATGCGGCAGGGGCTCCCCACTAACAGACACGTTTGTTTCATTAACCAACATTCACCAAAATATCCAGACAGAGTCCAAAAAATTGTGAATCAAGCTGATAGTGATGATAGTGTGTCCATAAGGACGAAACATATTTTCAACTACAGAAATTTGCAGAGTCAATTTTATTAGGATAAAATTGGTTTGGGTGTAATTTAAAATTTGTTCTTGTTGCACTTATTCAGTTCTAACTTGTACCTTATAGTTTAATAAAAAAATAGTTAATTATATTTTGGTGACAGTCATTATTTCAAACCCTTTCATTTCATGATTGGGCCTTCAGTTATAATGACATTCTCTAGAAGTCGACGAAACTGTTTTAATTCCGGCCAATCCTAAACAGATAATAGCAGCCTGAATGTAGGGAGACCCCAGGGGCAACACGAACTAATAAATCATCGAGCCCGATATGACAATAGGTCTAGAGAGAATCCTGATTGCCCGCAGCTTTACCAAGGTTGAGGAGTTTGTGCCAGTAAGGGTGGCCAACCTTTATACATAAATGAATGTTTTGAAGCAGGGTGAACCAATGTAAACCAGTCCTTTGGGAAACACAGCATTAAGCTTCTCAACCTCACGAGCGCACTATACCACAACTGAGCCCTGAAGAATTCTCAGGAGAATCTTGTCCCTGAAGAAGTAGAAGTTACTGCTTTTCTACAAAAACAAGGATGTGTTCTCGCTGGGGGATACTGACCTTGGAAAAACAAACTTAGTTTACCATTGCATGTAGAATCAACACGACAGACACCACGATGGCTGCATTTAGCAAAACAAGAGGAGGCCGTAAAGATGATTAAAGATTTACACTAGAACCAGTTCGGTAAAGTTAAATGTATCATATAATAAGACAAATTCTAGTAAATATAGACCTTTGTAACTAGTACACTGATAAATGACACTTTCTTAAATGTTTGCGAAATTCACCACACACACAAACACAAAAATAGTCATCGTCGTGAAAAGATACCGTACTATTAAATGCCAAGATGAATTATTGTTGGCTTACCTTTACACAATACACTGATAGCCTAGCCAAATTATAAACAAAGAGTTTTGGCAGATTAATATCGAGGACATAGGAAACCTGACCATTTGTTTTCTGCACAGTTAATTTAGCGCATGATCTCAGTCACTTGAATTGCATAATGCTACTCACTGTTTGTAGTTGTAAGCTATGTCCGCGAAATACTTTCTGCGCTTTCGGTACACAGGGTCTGTGAATCCTGGGTGGTCAGCATCCAGCTCAGAACCATACGACAGGATCTGGTTAGCGAACTTGTCCAAGTCTCGCATGCGCTGTGGGAACCAGGGAACAGTTCCTGCAACAATTAACAACATGAAAACATCGCTGTGAAGACTAAAACACCTAGCTTACTTTTGTTTCTAAGATCATAAAATAAAATAAAAATCATATTGATGCAAACTTTATAATATTATATGTTCTTCTACTGTTCCCTATTTCATGGTTATAAAAATTTCTAGCAACTTTGGCATTCTAAATTAAACCTTTATCACTGGTGGTTTATTTTGTCTTCGAGTGGAAGGTCATACTGCAATGTGTGTATCAGCAGTTTCCAGGCGAAGTCCAACTGAAGAACGAAGAGTCGCTTGAGAAACAGATGCGGAGTGTTCTAGACAAATGAACCGCAAAAAAAAAAAAAAAAATCGAATTGTCTTTTGGATTTGTGTATTCCACTTGGAATATACTGAAAATTTCTCTTAGAATTCTAGAGATTTTGTGGACCTGAAAAAAAAAAGTGCAAGAGCTTAACACGATCACTCGTAAGTCTCGAAGTGATATGGATAGAGAACTGTAGCTTATCTGGACTGAAGTTTATATATTTTTTTAGTTAGGCTTAATGTATTTTGTACCACAAAGTGATTGGAATCTGCTATACCTACTCAACGATACAAATCAGGGTTATTATGGAAGCAATCCTATCCTTTTTCTGCAATGATATTGTGAAAACATGGAGAATTTATATCAGGATATTCAGGCCCGAGATTAAAACATGGACGCTCTGGAATGCAAGCCCATTAGAGGAATTATGAAATTTAATGGTACAGTAAATAATAGCTGTATGTTGCCTACTTGCATTTACATAAAGCATAATTTGCTTTTATAGGACATTTTAGTGTTTTTTGATTATTTTCGGGTGCATCATGCAATGGACAAATGAGTTTTGCAATCATATTACAGAGTTTGTCCTGTAAGTAATTGGACAAGCTCTGCAGGAGGGGAAATCTATGGCTGGGTGGGGTGGTGGGGGTGTTAACTTCACGTTGCAACCAGTCCCAGTTGTCGACAAGGATTACGAAATTAAATTTAGCATCAAACTCAGAAAACTGGGACAGAGATGTCAGAAATGTTAAGACAGCATACAGCAATGAGTGTCTGAGTAGATAGATTGTGTTTAACTGACACAAGGCCTTCAAGGAGGACGAGAGACGGGTGGGTCGACCTTCTACCACCAATACAAAGGAAAAATGTGGACTGTGTACGGGACAGTTTCGAAAGTGATTGACGAAAGAGTGTGTGGAGGAATTAAACATGTCCAAAATGCAAGTTTACGAAATATTTATTCAAGAATTGGGCACGAGAAAGGTGAGTGCAAGGCTTGTGCCAAAAGTGCTGACAGCAGACCGCGTGGCGATTTCGCAAGAACTAGAGCGTGTAACAGCAGAGCCGAACTTTGTGTGGAAGGTGATCACACGAGACGAATCCTGGATGTTTGAGCATAATCTGGGGACCAAAAGGTAAAAATCCAAATGACACCTGAAAGGTTCACTCCATCCGAAGAAGGCCCCCATAAGCAAATAAAAAAAAAACTTATTGTGTTACATGATTCGAAAGAATTCGTCCAATCTGAGTTTATTATTTATGGACAAACTGCAAATGCACATTTTTCGTCGACGAGTCCATCGCGTCCGTCCTGAGATTGCCAACAGCAAGATACTCCACCATGACAATGCGTCGAGCCACACCGCTTTGGTGACCAGCGAGTCTCTGTTCGAGAAAAAAATTCGAAGCTTGCCACAACCTGTGTACAGCCCAGACCTGTCTCCGTGTGACCTTTTTTTTCTGTTACCCCGGCTTAAGAAGGTCATGAAAGGATGCTTTTATTCAGATTATTGCAGTCATTCAAGACACCACGACGAGGTACCTTCGCGGCAACCCAGAGAAGAAGTTCCAGGGGGCATACGAGCAATGTAAAGCACATTCCAGCGCTGTGTGACCGCACAAGGGTCCCACTTTGAAGGTTTTTAAATGTAAATCATGTTGTCTGTAATAAATTGTCTTTGACAGCATCAATCCATTTACTATCAGAACAAACACTGTACAATGGTTTGAGGAACGTTACGACAATGCAACATCAAAAAACCATTTACTCGGTGTCGCCATAGAAATGCAAGTAGAACAAACATGGTGCCATATAGCAATTATGTTATACCCATGGATTAATAAAGTAAGAGAGTTGGCTTGTGCTATCTTTGCCATGCTAATACTAAAGTCAATATGAGAACTACCCCTTAACCCCCTTTTATATCTGCACAGCAAAACAACTTTCGGTTATAAATGAAATTTAACTCTAATTTCTTGTGGATGTGTTGATATCATGCTTATTTAACAATATTTACTATATTATTGCAGTTTTAAAATTCTTCGTAAGGAGTTATTTTCCAGAAGTTAAATAAGTTTATACCAATTTCTAACCAGTTGACTTCAAATACATAACCGACACCCACTGCATAGACGTACAGCTACATGGTTATACCACTCTCTTCCTGACTGCTGTGATATCCATAATTGCTTGAGAGTTACACCTTTTTCGTTACGATACTTTTCGTTACGATACTTTTCGTTACGATCTAATGATGTCATCGCCTCGACTTACTCTACCAGTTGAAATACATTGTCACTTGGTTGGGGGAAACAATACCGTGGAGTCCAGCACAAAGGAGACATTACTACCTGTGTTGTCTTTGTGGTTCCTTGTTATGATCTGCAGGTAGGAGGTGATGTGAACCCTTGTACCTGTACTAAGAATAAGCGACTACCTGTGTTGTCCTTGTGGTTCCTTGTTATGATCTGCAGGTAGGAGGTGATGTGAACCCTTGTACCAGTACCAAGAAGAAGCGACTACCTGTGTTGTCTTTGTTGTTCCTTGTTATGATCTGCAGGTAGGAGGTGATGTGAACCCTTGTACTTGTACCAAGAAGAAGCGACTACCTGTGTTGTCTTTGTGGTTCCTGGTGATGATCTGCAGGTAGGAGGTGATGCTCTGCAGCTTCTCTATGGCCGCAGCCAGGTTGCCACCAGGGGCGCACTCCACCATGAACTCGTACTGGCCCGGGAAGCGAACCGAGGACCGCGACTCGATGTGGAGCAGGTTCACGCCGGTCATCTGGAAGCCGAAAGGCTCGGTCACATCACAGACTAGCGATGATATGGACCGATCCAGGTCTTTCCGCGCGTCACTCCAACATTGGCTCACGATTTGCCAAGAGAACTGTCAATATCATTTGGCATAAACAGTGTCACTTAAGTTAGTTTATAAATGGTACTCGAATAGATACACATTTGTAAAACAATTATAAATGTTAAGTTGTAATTTGACACACTTCATATTTTAAAGCTCGATCTCAATCGCCATGTTTTTCCGTCAATATTTTTCAAGGGCCCTGCCCTCATGGGTACACACACGGTGCACAGAGCTTCAGGAAAAAACAACGCAATTTAGAAAACTATTCAAGCCTTCAAAAAAAAAGTAAGGGCGAAAAAAAATATCAACTTGGCACGTGAGAATGATCCTTTTTGCTCTAATCATGCAGTATCTTACAGCAGTGGTATTCTGTCTAATGTGCCACCTACTTTTGCAAAGACGTGTTTTTTTTACAGTTTGGTTGGCAAAAGAACCTGTTAAATCCAAGGGCCTCAATTTTATTTTACTGCTTTGATTGCTTACGTAGTCTACATCATTATCTATGGGTAGAACATATCGTTTGCAGTAACTGTGTGTGGAATTGAAAGTATAAATTTTATTGAAAGGACATCACAGGGCGCTTGTAGCTTAAACGTTTTATGTAATATATTGATATTTTTAGTTAACAGTGTTTCAATCAGTGGCGCATGATTACAATAAAAATACATACAGGTATTATGTGCTGTATTTGAGGAAAAGTAAAAAATATGTAAACATTAAAAAAAGAACCAAACTTATTAAAAACAGCCTGGGGTTTATCAAATGTTTAGATGGCTCAAGTCTGACCAAGATGACCCCTGATAGCGCCATGGCGAAATAGTCATTGCCCTCAACGGCTTGTAGGGGAATAAACTATGCAGTACCTAGTGCTTAACATGGAGGTAAAAGTGAAACCTCCCCAGACAGCCGAGAGTTGAATTGAAGTAATGAATTGGGGCTTAACGCCTCGTCGATATAGAGGTCATTACAGATGGCGAATCCACGAAAATGCTGCCCTGTTTTTAGATCCAGGCAATTTCTTACTGACTCTGTCATCAAATCGAAACATGATGTGGTATGGACACCAGCTCCCAGTACTTTAAGTCACACATTTGTCTTTTTTTTTTTTGACATGAGTTTCCATGATGACACAAGCAGGAATTTAGCTTTTAAGGCCCCCCACACATGATCAGTCAAGCTTCTAGTTCGAACTGCTCAGCACAACTAAAATTTCGGATTAAACTGAAGCCTTCTCCACTCACGATAAGTCTTTCTGCTGTTGGTTGCTGTTGGACGTATAGTTTCATAGCAGAATTTGGAGGTAACTTTGGATGTTGTGGTTGCAGTTAGAAAAATAAAAGTACAAACATAACAAAGCAACCAAAGAGTATAACAAAGATGTCTGCCACGACACTCAGCTGATGGACTGGTTGTTTGGACTGGCGAGACGCTGTTCGGACTGAGGGCTCTTGAGCCATAATTCGATTTTATGGGAAGCCACCAGTTCGTTAGTCCATCAGTCCGTTTTATCAGTGCACCGTCCTTGCTCGCACACGGCAGCGCCGACTGACCAATCCGCACTGTCAGTTCGCACCGATCGTGTGTGGAGGCCTTCAGATCACTGTGCAAGTGAAACATTGTCTTTTTTGGTTGTGCTTGTGTCATGAGTGTACTCATAAAAATAAAATTCAAGTTTACTGCAAAGAAAATATCAGATTATGATCATATATATATATATATATATATTAAAAACTTTTGTTTTTCTTTATTACCATTGTAGCCGTCGCTCATTTGCTGGCGTACAGACACATGCATGTTACGGATTCATTGAGCGACGAGTCAAAATTCAACCTTTTTGCAAACTTTTCAATGGAGCCACAGTGATTTGATATGTCGGTTGATAGGTTATATACCTTTTGTCAATACGACCAACATTCAACACGAGACTGAACCGACATCTCGCAATGAGAACTGGCAAACTCTCACGTCACTTAGGACCCAGTGAACACACATGATGGCGAAGAAGCTGACAGATCAATGGCCTCGATAATTTCATTTTTCCCAGTAACAATGGTTTCTTTGTGGGAACTCACCTCGAAGAGTTTCAAAGACCTGGCCAGAGATCCAACTTCCTCTTCAGCGGAGAAAATGAGGCACGTGCTCTTGGCCGAGTCCAGGCCTTCTTTGATGTAGTTGCCCCCAGCGACCAGGGTCGGCTGCAATACATCGACATTAACTAGACATTATCTGCTTATACGTTAAACATATACGTTAACATCAGAAACACGTCATATGAATGGTTTACAAGTTAAAACGAGTTTGGCTCTTGGCCGAGTCCAGGCCTTCTTTGATGTAGTTGCCCCCAGCGACCAGGGTCGGCTGCAATACATCGACATTAACTAGACGTTATCTGCGTCTATGGTTGTGAAACTTATGCGTTAACATCAAAAACACGTCATATGAATGGTTTACAAGTTAAAACGAGTTTGGCTCTTGGCCGAGTCCAGGCCTTCTTTGATGTAGTTGCCCCCAGCGACCAGGGTCGGCTGCAATACATCGACATTAGCCAGACATTATCTGCGTCTATGGTTGTGAAACTTACACGTTAACATCAAAAAACACGTCATATGAATGGTTTACAAGTTAAACAGAGTTTTACTGCCGGATCCAGAAATTCGTGTCAAAAAATAACGTTTCCCACTGTAATAGTTTTTGTAAATGGAACAGTATTGTTAATGTAAAATAACAGATATTTGTAAATTTGTACATTTACATGAAAACATATATCTATGTCATTACAAAAAACTATACGCAGTAATACTGGGTTCGGATTATTACCCGGGCATTTATGCTTTGTGTTGTCCCAGGGCCTCCAATAGTTAAAGTTATTTGTAAACCATTCCCTGAATAGTTTTCGACACTATTAACTGCGCACATTAATAAGCACAATAAAACAAAATAAATTCCAATTATTGAATATTCAGTTATATTTTCTATTGTTTAAAATATTATGATTAAAGGAAATATATATTAAAATATAAAGTTATTATAAAAAGACTGACTAGTCAACCACAGTGATAACTGGGACAAGTTCGGTAAACTTACATTATTATTATTTTTTATACCAAAATCTTTCGGCTTAGCTACAGAGGCTTCACGGCACACTAGTTGGGAAACCCTGATGTAACACATAAACAAGGGAATCAAAGTATGTACAGTTCGAATTTTTTTTGAAAGGGCTATAGTGATGACGTCACCAGCGGTTTCATCAGGAGGAAATTGTTTTGAATTGCATGTTCGTAGAGTTTGAGTAGTTTTGTTTTGGTGTTGCATCATTGCACCGATAGAAATAAACCTCCGGTCAAGGATATGCCAAGGCGTAGTTACGCGGCACTCTATTCAGATGTCGGGGTGGAAACTTTCATCACGATATAACCGTCTCGATTTTCCAGTTGTTTGCAGGAGCATTACCCTCCAAGACTGTTAATATAAGTACAGCAATGGGCTAGGTTAGATAACTGATCAGTAGAGACACCTGTATTTCGCGAATATATTTCGTGTCAAGGTATTTCACAAAATACTGTAGGTTTTCTCCTGTGGTTATTGGCTGAGGTCGGTGAGAGGTGTCGTCCCACTCTTGACGGGGCCAATGAGAATGTGGTCACCGTACTGCTGCACCCTCAAAATTTGCCATGACTAGAGACCTGCAAAATTCGCGGGTTCAATGACCTCCAGGATAGACTCTACTACACTCTACACACTCGGGCAAATGCCACCTGTTCATTGGCTGCTGACTTGTGAGTCGTCTCGACCGAGTGCCTGTGATTCGACACTTCTATGAGTGAGGGTCTCTAATTGGCCCTCAGTCCTCCAGACTAACATTGAACCAGTGGTAGAAGCAGCGCTAAGGTATAATTATTTGAATTGTAGCATATCACGAAATGAATCCGCGAATTTTGCAGGTCTCTAGCCATGACTCTTAGAAAAAGCTACAGTGTTTTGTTAAATACCTTGACATGAAATGAAATCGCGAAATACAGGTGTCTCTACTGATCGGGGTTTGAATCTCGACGACATTGTGTGAACAGAGACGGAATGAATTGGGGAGGAAACGCGTTAACCCGAGGAAACCCACAGGCTTATCACAGCATTCACCAACCACGTCTCCCATTAGGGTTGCCCTTGGCGGGAAGCGAGTGATCTGATCACTCAACCAAAGTGGCTCAATCTGGGTTAGATGTACCAAACAATTGTTTTTTTTTTTGCATAATGAAACTATTGAAAACTATGGTTAGAGACAGGAAAAAAGCCACGGTTTCACTTCACGATATGCTAGAATTAAACTAACAACTCCTGCGACGGGCTTACAGTTTATTTAAAGAAATGCCAGGTGATGAGAAACACTCAACCACAAGAGTTATCGAAGCACGGGCGACACAAACATAGCCTATGAGTCCGTGTGGTAGGTCCTTTCTTTCCCCATAGCTCGCATTAACTGTGAGCGAAGACCCGGAAATTTCGCAAATTCGTTTGACGTCATGCTAACATTCAAAACCTTAGTTTCTCTGCCGATGTTTGCTTTTCCATTGGCTGATTTCTTAGAGAGAATTTTTGTGTTTTGTTTTTGCTAGTTGGCTCTACCTGATTTGCTTACGTCTTTTCTAGGTGGAGCGTGTCTAACAACTGCGGTGCAATCACGAACACAGTGCAAGAGTATGAAGGTTTGCATTATAGATGGCGACCAAATGAATCCACGATATATCCGTAAAAGTTGGGACAGGAAAAAGTTACGTTTTCAGTTAACTATAGGCCAGACTCCACAGTCGGGAAAAGGTCACCCGTTCATTGGCTGCTGACTAGTGACTAGTGAGATATCTCAACTTGGTAAGATTCGGTAATTCTTTAGGCGAGGGGTTCTGATTGGCCAGGAGTAGTCCCTATAAACTGTGCGCTAGTAGCGGCATTAGTTTAGAGGTGCGCGTATTTGAATTTTATCCTATCCTCGATGTTTCCGTACTAGAGACTGGAAAAATTCGCGCTTTCGATGACCTCTAGGATAGACTCCACAATCCTCTACACGCTCAGGCAAATTCCACCTGCTCATTGGCTATTGATTCGTGACACCTGTGAACTGGGACGTTCGCGATTAGATACTTTTTTTGTTGAAGGTTTTCCATTGGCTCAAAGTCCTTCAGATGAACTGTAAGCCAATCACAGAAGCAATATAAAGGTAAAGTTGGTTGGAGTCTAGCATAACGTGAAATGAATCCGCGAATTTTTCCGGTCTCTATTCCGTACCTCTGCTCGTAGGTAAGATACCCCTCGAGTGAGCAGTCTAATGTTGGAGTACTTAGAGGAGTGTGGAGTCTACCCTAGAGGAGTGTGGAGTCTACCCTAGAGGAGTGTGGAGTCTACCCTAGAGGAGTGTGGAGTCTACCCTAGAGGAGTGTGGAGTCTACCCTAGAGGAGTGTGGAGTCTACCCTAGAGGAGTGTGGAGTCTACCCTAGAGGAGTGTGGAGTCTACCCTAGAGGAGTGTGGAGTCTACCCTAGAGGAGTGTGGAGTCTACCCTGGAGGAGTGTGGAGTCTACCCTAGAGGAGTGTGGAGTCTACCCTAGAGGAGTGTGGAGTCTACCCTGGAGGAGTGTGGAGTCTACCCTAGAGGAGTGTGGAGTCTACCCTGGAGGAGTGTGGAGTCTACCCTAGAGGAGTGTGGAGTCTACCCTGGAGGAGTGTGGAGTCTACCCTGGAGGAGTGTGGAGTCTACCCTAGAGGAGTGTGGAGTCTACCCTAGAGGAGTGTGGAGTCTACCCTAGAGGAGTGTGGAGTCTACCCTGGAGGAGTGTGGAGTCTACCCTGGAGGAGTGTGGAGTCTACCCTGGAGGAGTGTGGAGTCTACCCTAGAGGAGTGTGGAGTCTACCCTGGAGGAGTGTGGAGTCTACCCTGGAGGAGTGTGGAGTCTACCCTGGAGGAGTGTGGAGTCTACCCTGGAGGAGTGTGGAGTCTACCCTGGAGGAGTGTGGAGTCTACCCTAGAGGAGTGTGGAGTCTACCCTGGAGGAGTGTGGAGTCTACCCTAGAGGAGTGTGGAGTCTACCCTAGAGGAGTGTGGAGTCTACCCTGGAGGAGTGTGGAGTCTACCCTGGAGGAGTGTGGAGTCTACCCTGGAGGAGTGTGGAGTCTACCCTGGAGGAGTGTGGAGTCTACCCTGGAGGAGTGTGGAGTCTAACCTAGAGGAGTGTGGAGTCTACCCTAGAGGAGTGTGGAGTCTACCCTGGAGGAGTGTGGAGTCTACCCTAGAGGAGTGTGGAGTCTACCCTAGAGGAGTGTGGAGTCTACCCTAGAGGAGTGTGGAGTCTACCCTAGAGGAGTGTGGAGTCTACCCTAGAGGAGTGTGGAGTCTACCCTGGAGGAGTGTGGAGTCTACCCTAGAGGAGTGTGGAGTCTACCCTAGAGGAGTGTGGAGTCTACCCTAGAGGAGTGTGGAGTCTACCCTAGAGGAGTGTGGAGTCTACCCTAGAGGAGTGTGGAGTCTACCCTGGAGGAGTGTGGAGTCTACCCTAGAGGAGTGTGGAGTCTACCCTAGAGGAGTGTGGAGTCTACCCTAGAGGAGTGTGGAGTCTACCCTAGAGGAGTGTGGAGTCTACCCTAGAGGAGTGTGGAGTCTACCCTGGAGGAGTGTGGAGTCTACCCTGGAGGAGTGTGGAGTCTACCCTAGAGGAGTGTGGAGTCTACCCTGGAGGAGTGTGGAGTCTACCCTGGAGGAGTGTGGAGTCTACCCTAGAGGAGTGTGGAGTCTACCCTAGAGGAGTGTGGAGTCTACCCTAGAGGAGTGTGGAGTCTACCCTAGAGGAGTGTGGAGTCTACCCTAGAGGAGTGTGGAGTCTACCCTAGAGGAGTGTGGAGTCTACCCTGGAGGAGTGTGGAGTCTACCCTAGAGGAGTGTGGAGTCTACCCTAGAGGAGTGTGGAGTCTACCCTAGAGGAGTGTGGAGTCTACCCTAGAGGAGTGTGGAGTCTACCCTAGAGGAGTGTGGAGTCTACCCTGGAGGAGTGTGGAGTCTACCCTGGAGGAGTGTGGAGTCTACCCTGGAGGAGTGTGGAGTCTACCCTAGAGGAGTGTGGAGTCTACCCTAGAGGAGTGTGGAGTCTACCCTAGAGGAGTGTGGAGTCTACCCTAGAGGAGTGTGGAGTCTACCCTAGAGGAGTGTGGAGTCTACCCTGGAGGAGTGTGGAGTCTACCCTGGAGGAGTGTGGAGTCTACCCTAGAGGAGTGTGGAGTCTACCCTAGAGGAGTGTGGAGTCTACCCTAGAGGAGTGTGGAGTCTACCCTGGAGGAGTGTGGAGTCTACCCTAGAGGAGTGTGGAGTCTACCCTAGAGGAGTGTGGAGTCTACCCTAGAGGAGTGTGGAGTCTACCCTGGAGGAGTGTGGAGTCTACCCTGGAGGAGTGTGGAGTCTACCCTAGAGGAGTGTGGAGTCTACCCTAGAGGAGTGTGGAGTCTACCCTGGAGGAGTGTGGAGTCTACCCTGGAGGAGTGTGGAGTCTACCCTAGAGGAGTGTGGAGTCTACCCTAGAGGAGTGTGGAGTCTACCCTAGAGGAGTGTGGAGTCTACCCTGGAGGAGTGTGGAGTCTACCCTGGAGGAGTGTGGAGTCTACCCTGGAGGAGTGTGGAGTCTACCCTAGAGGAGTGTGGAGTCTACCCTAGAGGAGTGTGGAGTCTACCCTAGAGGAGTGTGGAGTCTACCCTGGAGGAGTGTGGAGTCTACCCTGGAGGAGTGTGGAGTCTACCCTGGAGGAGTGTGGAGTCTACCCTGGAGGAGTGTGGAGTCTACCCTAGAGGAGTGTGGAGTCTACCCTAGAGGAGTGTGGAGTCTACCCTGGAGGAGTGTGGAGTCTACCCTAGAGGAGTGTGGAGTCTACCCTGGAGGAGTGTGGAGTCTACCCTGGAGGAGTGTGGAGTCTACCCTAGAGGAGTGTGGAGTCTACCCTAGAGGAGTGTGGAGTCTACCCTAGAGGAGTGTGGAGTCTACCCTGGAGGAGTGTGGAGTCTACCCTGGAGGAGTGTGGAGTCTACCCTGGAGGAGTGTGGAGTCTACCCTAGAGGAGTGTGGAGTCTACCCTGGAGGAGTGTGGAGTCTACCCTGGAGGAGTGTGGAGTCTACCCTGGAGGAGTGTGGAGTCTACCCTGGAGGAGTGTGGAGTCTACCCTGGAGGAGTGTGGAGTCTACCCTGGAGGAGTGTGGAGTCTACCCTAGAGGAGTGTGGAGTCTACCCTAGAGGAGTGTGGAGTCTACCCTGGAGGAGTGTGGAGTCTACCCTGGAGGAGTGTGGATTCTACCCTAGAGGAGTGTGGAGTCTACCCTGGAGGAGTGTGGAGTCTACCCTGGAGGAGTGTGGAGTCTACCCTGGAGGAGTGTGGAGTCTACCCTGGAGGAGTGTGGAGTCTACCCTGGAGGAGTGTGGAGTCTACCCTAGAGGAGTGTGGAGTCTACCCTAGAGGAGTGTGGAGTCTACCCTGGAGGAGTGTGGAGTCTACCCTGGAGGAGTGTGGAGTCTACCCTGGAGGAGTGTGGAGTCTACCCTAGAGGAGTGTGGAGTCTACCCTGGAGGAGTGTGGAGTCTACCCTGGAGGAGTGTGGAGTCTACCCTGGAGGAGTGTGGAGTCTACCCTGGAGGAGTGTGGAGTCTACCCTGGAGGAGTGTGGAGTCTACCCTGGAGGAGTGTGGAGTCTACCCTAGAGGAGTGTGGAGTCTACCCTAGAGGAGTGTGGAGTCTACCCTGGAGGAGTGTGGAGTCTACCCTGGAGGAGTGTGGAGTCTACCCTGGAGGAGTGTGGAGTCTACCCTAGAGGAGTGTGGAGTCTACCCTGGAGGAGTGTGGAGTCTACCCTGGAGGAGTGTGGAGTCTACCCTAGAGGAGTGTGGAGTCTACCCTAGAGGAGTGTGGAGTCTACCCTGGAGGAGTGTGGAGTCTACCCTGGAGGAGTGTGGAGTCTACCCTAGAGGCCACCCAGACTCGCGAGCTGTTCCAGTCCCTGACAACGGCTCAGGGCCATCCCGAAGTTCGGCCACGGATACCTGGTGGTCGCGTGTCTGCAGAGGGTGCCAGCGCGAGACCCAGCCTCACCGTGTCGACGGCGGCGTGGTCCATGCTTCCCGGCGGGACACGCAGCTCTCTCGCGCCGCTGGGGACGACACACTGGCTCGTCTCCGGGTGGGGGGGCGTGTCAGGTTATCTCCGGGGTCAGCCAACCCGGCCCGGACTTTCAACCCACAGCTCGGGAGGAGGCCGCACGCAGTGCGGGGCGAAGGGACATCTAAGGGTCGTTACCACAACGCCGAACGTACAATAACGCCGAATATCATAACGCCGAATGCCAAATTGACCGCAACGCAACGCAACGCAACTGTAACGCCGAAAAATGTTGCTGCGGGGAGGGGGGGCCACAGGAGCAAAATGAAAAACAACTGAATGAATTTGTGTGTGTTTCATAAATGTACCTTAACGCCGAAATACCACAACCTAACCTAACATAGGCTAGCCTAACCTAGCCTAGCCTAACCTAACCTAACCTAACCTAACCTAACCTTTGTGGCAGTCCTGCAATGATATTTTTCGGCGTTAATGTATTTAGGCGTTGTGGTAATTCGGCGTTGTGGTACACAGCAGTTTTCTACCTGTCGGCGTTGTAGTCAATTTGGTATTCGCGGTTATCGTTTTCGGCGTTATTGTACGTTCGGCGTTGTGGTATTTAGGCGTTGTGGTGCGTCCCTGACAACTAGTTGTTACTTGTGAGTGTCAGTGAAGTCGGTCCCGGTGAAATACAGGTTACGGCGAAAAATGATAACGACAAAATCACTGTCTATTAGTGCCCGTAACTGCTTCCTCGCACCGATGAATGGTGAAAATGAATGGTTTCGGTTAAGATCTTAGGTTAAAAAAAAAAAAAAAAAGGTGCGTGTACTTATGTACGCGCGTGAGAAGTTATACTCCTTTGGCATCATTAACAAAATAGTTTTTAATTGCATGCAAATAATTAATCACAATAAAAAAATAAAATGGCTGGAAAAAGATACCTAGTCAACACAGTCAATAAAGTTCAGTTTAAATATGAAAAATTATATAAATAAAATTTAGAGAATAATAAATATATATGACATAATTTGTACTAAATATTATAAGATTCTATATTTTAAATATTTATTATTGATTATTTAATATTTTAAAAGAAAATAAATAAATTTAATAATAAATTCAAAAATTTAAATAAAGTTTATTAATTTTTTAAATATTCATTACTTTCTTAATTTAATATTCCCTTCATCAAAATGTTTTCATTAAATTTGTTCATTTAATTTTATAAATATTTATTATTTATTCAATTTAATAATAAAAATTAAATTAATATTATAATTTGATGTTCGATTTTAATTTTTATCACAATTTTTTTATTTGATGTTTTATTAAATTTATTTCTTTATTTTGTAAATATTAAATAACCAATAATAAATATTTAACATTAACAATTTAATAATATTTAGTATTAAATATAAAATATTAATATTTTAATTTATATAAATAAATAATACATACGGATAGTTAACCTCAATTATATTGGAGCAATTGAAAAAGTATAAGGGCACAATTTTTTTACTAATATTTACGAATAGTAAATAATATTAATCAAAATATTCAATTTAAATCACTACTGAATATAATTTATTAGTACATATATAATTCGCACTTGTATGAAACTAAAACACGCGTGTGAATGTAGAAACTAGAAACATGTGGATAAATATTATAAATATGAAAACAGTGATCAGAGGCGACGAGCGTGCCAACATGCGCGACTAATAGATGTTCTCTTTCTATTTTGTTGGTAGCTTTTTTTCGAGACTTAATGAACGGTTTAGCGGGCAGCTTCAACTTGTTAATTTTATGTTACAGTGATGCGCGCGCATCTTAAAATTTCACTGTTATCATTTTTTCATAACGCGCCTAAAGAAGAATAACTACAAAAACTTCCAAATATGACTTCTAGTTCTAACACTTCTTTTCTCATTGTACTCGACTGTCCTCTAAATTAAAGAAAACGTCAGTTACAGAATACTGCGGAATTATACAGAATTCACCGAATACTAATTCGTTACAACGCATTGTTGCTCAGCAGACAGTAGCACTTTCCCGCGCTTCATAGCTCAAAATATGTGTGGAATAGGGCTTAAAAATGGCGCGGGATTCTCACGATTGCTATTGGTAAGCAGCAACGGTAACCTGGCGCCTAAAAATGGAACTACGTGAACGAGCTTCAGCTTATGGCCGCTAGATCGCAGTGGCTGTCTTTACCAATGAATTCATCTACTTACATAATATTCTGCTAGGCTTTCATTCTGTGAAATGGTGTTTTCTTTTTTCACTGTTTGGTGGTATCACTGTAGGTAGCAGATTTCACCGAATTTCAATGCTACTTGTAGAAACAGGTTTCAGGTTTACCTGTGAAATTTTGATAACTGAGAAGAAAAGTAACAGGTGTTTATTTCACTGCCCACCGCCAGTGACAACGCGACACCCACTTTCGAACCCGGGATGGTACAACACGGCCAGGAATCCAACACAGGGACGTCGAAACAGGGGGGGGGGGGGGGGGGGGGGGGGCCAGCAGGGGCGAGTCGCCCCCGTGCTATTATGCATGGGGGGGGGGGGGGGGGAGGGGCGAGAGTAGCATTTCGCCCCGCTCCTTTTCCCAGAATAAATGTTTGGTCCTAGTAATATTTTTCTCAACCAGTAGTTACAAACGTTGCATTGGTGATCACATTGGTTAGAAAATCAAATTTATGTTTGTCAATATACTGTAAAATTATTGCAAATTCCTAGATGGTATTTTATTTAAATTGTACTACATCTACTGTCAGAATAGTATTTAATACATACTACGTCATCGAATTACTTGGAATGGTATATTTAATATTTTGGTTCGGAAACTCATTAAATAGCACAATTTTGCATCTAAAATTCCAAATTTTTCCGGGGGAGGGCCCCCGGACCACCCGCTCTAGGACTGAGGTAAGTGTGATACATCTTTTCGTCCCCCCCCCCCCCCCCCCCCCACTTATGAAATCGTTCCGACGTCCCTGATCCAACCCAAAGGTCTTTGACTCACCAACCTGCAACACTTACCACTCAGCCAACAGGTAGGAGAATAGAAAATAATAATACAACTTACTTGCAAACTGATTTGAAAATAAATCAGTATGGGAATGTCTATTTCACGCACGGATAAGATAACAAGCGGGTAAGGGGGGGGGGGGTGTTCCGGGATAGTAAGGGAACTAGGTGCGTCTAAGGTCTAAAGCTCTTATCACACGATAAAAGCTTCTTTGGAAGAGATCTCGCATGGCAGCAAGCGTGGAAGAATTAGCAGAACAATGGACGTTTTCACGGAATTTTTTTTATAATCGGCCGCGTTCGAATTTCTGTGGAAGATTTCTTAAAAATAAATGGCAGAAGGAAGTCCCATAGTGTTAAAAAAAAAAAAAAAGGTAATTTATTTAGGAGAGATTGGAGTTTTCTTGGTTACCGGTTTGAAACGCGGGTATAACACGTGGTCTTTCGAAGCATTACGCGACGATCATGAGAAATATAAATTATTTTTTATACAATACAAAAAAAAAAAAAATTAATAGTCGTGACAAAACAACTCGCCCGAGCTAGGCCTACGCCTGTACAACAGAAACACCCATGCCTAGGGACCTGAAAAATTCGCGGTTTCGATGACCTTCAGGATAGTCTACGCAGTCAGGGCCGGTGCAAGGTAAATTGGCGCCCTAGGCGAAAAACCTTAATGTCCCCCCCCCCCCCCCCCCCCCAACCGGGCCGGACACCCCAAAAAAAATTTTTCCTTGCCTCAAAATACATCACGTAAGCCGAAGATTTTGTCAACAATCAAATGTAAGCAGGCTTGTGTTTTTTTTTTACTTTTTTACTTATTACAAATCATAAACAGGCCACCGTGGACTTTAAATAAAATCTTATATCAATATAAACATTCCAAACTGTTACAAAAATCCATTTTCATCTAGTTTCAATAATCGTTAAACATATCATATCAGCTGTTATGTGTCGTGCTGCGCCGCCCCCAGCTACTTGGCGCCCTGGGCGGTTGCCTGGTCCGCCTGTGTGGACGCGCCGGCCCTGTACGCAGTCCTCTGCACACTCGGGCAAATAACGCCAGTTCGTTGGCTGCTGACTTGTGAGTCGTCTCAATTGGTTTGCCCGTGATTCGTTACTTCTTTGGTCGAGGGTTTCTCATTGGACACGTGTCGCCCAGACGAACAGTGAACCAATAGCAAAAACAGCTTAAAGGTATGTGTATGTATATGAATTTCAGACTATCGCGAAATGAATCTGCGAAATTTTTCCGGTCTCTACGCCATGCCTGCTGCTAGGGGCGTAGCCAGGGGAGGGGGGGTTAGGGGTTAACCCCCCCCCCCCCCCTTAGCACTAAATCTTTAATTAAATTTCTTATTCATCACTCAAACAAATTTCATATTAAAATTAATAAAATTTTTACCATTACAATATTTAAATTTAAGTACCGAAAACTGCTAAAATAGCACTATTTTACACCTTAATTACACCTTAAAATACAAATTTTCCCGGGGGAGGACCCCCGGACCCAACACTTTATTACGGGGGGGGGGGGGCATGCTTCTTGACACCCCCCATACACAAATCCTGGCTACGCCACTGGTCTCTAGTCATGACAAAACAACTCGACCGAGCTGGACCCACGCCTGTCCACACGGAAACACCAGTGCCTGCTGCCACGGAGGCCGGAGAGCTCCTAGCGAGCCCGTGTGTCGTCCTGCGGAGGTCCTGCAGGTCCTGCGGAGGTCCTGCGGAGGTCCCGCGGGGCGCCGGCCACTCACCTCCGCCCCCGCCATGCTTGCAGCCAGAGACGCCGGCGCCACGGACTGCCGCTCCACGTCTGGTCGACCCTCGGCGCCGCCGCGCCCACATATAGACAGCGACGGCACACGCCCTGGCGGAGAAGCCGCGAAACTGCCGGCCCGCGCGGCCTCCGAGCGGTCGCGGCCACGAGACGGGAAGCCTTCATCTCACAGACGAGAGAGCCACGCCCGAAGTTCCCCGAAGCTCATGCTCGCTTCCCCCCCCCCCCCCCCCCGGTTCTATCTCATTGTATAAACCGGTGTGGCATTAAATTTTGCTGTCGATTAGGATAGGTTAGCTACATTACAAATACTTTAAAACATTGTGTAAGGTTGGTTATATTAGGTAAGTATAGCTACATTTGAAATACTGTAAAATCATTTTACGGTTGCTTAGCAAATAACTTTTTTAATATGTAGCTATCCAGGGCTAGGAACCCGTTTACATGATTTCACAGTATCTTTAATGTAGCTATCCTAACCAAATCAACCGTCCACAATGTTTTAAAGTGTTTATAATGTAGCTAACCTAACCTTTTACAATGAACCAAAAAAAAAAAAAAAAAAAAAAAACAACCGAAGATGCACGATCTGGCGTTTGTCTCTATCGTCTGTGAAAAGAAGGCTTCCCCTACGAGATATAGCCTCTTGTGTAAACACTGCCCCCCCCCCCCCCCCTCCAACCGTCTCGAACACGCAGTGGATAGGATCAAACATATCTGGACTTCATTGTCATGTCCACCCTTACAGCGACGATGATGATAATAATGTTGATGATTATATTGATTAATGATGCATAGAACAAGGAGGGAGATACAGTGGTTCGACTCTCACAGTGGAAACGGAAACCATGCCTTAGTGCGAAATGTGACAGTATCTGTTGCGCGGGCTCACATCTACTAGGGAAAAAAAAAAAAAAAAAAAAAAAAACAGGCAGGAAGTTCAAATCCAAAGTAAATGATAATTTAACTACTGAAAGACACTTTAATACTGGTTTTTAATAAAAAAAAGTTCTATATAAATTAGTAGGAGATGCAGTATTTCTGGTATGTCACACCAATAGGTATGTATGTGGCTACCCAAATAAAGTTGTAACAATCATTTTGGATGTTAAAGGATATGAGAACAGATAATCTAGCGGAGCAAGTTTCAAAACTACACCAAACTCCCCACCAACAACCCGCCCAGTCTTCTAAATCTCACACCACGAGCTCGATCGAGAGCAGAACAAGATCTCAGCTGCTAGGGCACTGGTGCCGGGGGCTTGTCGTGCAGAGAAGCCAATAACTCGAGATCTTCCGAGAGCCGTCGGAGTTCTCCGCTTTTTACGACCGCCACCAGCCACGACTGTCTCGGTGCCCATCTAGATGGATCTACATGGACCCGCAACAACTCCCACCTCCCCAACGCCATTCATGTGAGGATGGACGCAGCCATCTGCGGGAAATTCCCGAGTCTGCCCCGAGCCTGCGCGACGGTACTGTGAAGGTCTACTGTGGAGTAGCACTTCTTTGGGGGTAAGTGCGTCATCTGATGGCGCACATGCCTATAGGATGGGTTTTAGCTGGAGGAAGAAGACAATTCCCGTGACACAGACTGAAGGATGTTCTGTAGAGGCCTCTGCAAGGTGCCACTGTGGCGGCCTGATGTGGACCGCTGGGCCATTGGGCATGGACCACGTGCGTGGACAAGCCTCCAACAGTAGCTCCTCGCAGTCACACCGTGCTATCTCGAGGGCCAGCGTGTGGCAAGAGTGGTGCACGTCCCAGTCAGTCCCTGAGAGACCGGCCTGAGACCCTCCTCGCAGCGCCTGGTCTGTTCGGAGTGCTGTCCCCACTCCTGTCGCCTGGCCAGGTGGCGGCACAGAGGCAAGTGTCGCCGCCTCAGCACCAGCCCCTCCACTGGCAGTGTGGCAGTGTGGCAGTGTGGCAGAGTGGCGCACGTCCCAGTCAGTCCCTGAGAGACCGGCCTGAGACCCTCCTCGCAGCGCCTGGTCTGGTCGGAGTGCTGTCCCCACTCCTGTAACCTGGCCAGGTGGCGGCACAGAGGCAAGTGTCGCCGCCTTAGCACCAGCCCCTCCACTGGCAGTGTGGCAGTGTGGCAGTGTGGCAGAGTGGCGCACGTCCCAGTCAGTCCCTGAGAGACCGGCCTGAGACCCTCCTCGCAGCGCCTGGTCTGGTCGGAGTGCTGTCCCCACTCCTGTAACCTGGCCAGGTGGCGGCACAGAGGCAAGTGTCGCCGCCTTAGCACCAGCCCCTCCACTGGCAGTGTGGCAGTGTGGCAGTGTGGCAGAGTGGCGCACGTCCCAGTCAGTCCCTGAGAGACCGGCCTGAGACCCTCCTCGCAGCGCCTGGTCTGGTCGGAGTGCTGTCCCCACTCCTGTAACCTGGCCAGGTGGCGGCACAGAGGCAAGTGTCGCCGCCTTAGCACCAGCCCCTCCACTGGCAGTGTGGCAGTGTGGCAGTGTGGCAGAGTGGCGCACGTCCCAGTCAGTCCCTGAGAGACCGGCCTGAGACCCTCCACTCAGCGCCTGGTCTGGTCGGAGTGCTGTCCCCACTCCTGTAACCTGGCCAGGTGGCGGCACAGAGGCAAGTGTCGCCGCCTCAGCACCAGCCCCTCCACTGGCAGTGTGGCAGTGTGGCAGTGTGGCAGAGTGGCGCATGTCCCAGTCAGTCCCTGAGAGACCGGCCTGAGACCCTCCACTCAGCGCCTGGTCTGGTCGGAGTGCTGTCCCCACTCCTGTAACCTGGCCAGGTGGCGGCACAGAGGCAAGTGTCGCCGCCTTAGCACCAGCCCCTCCACTGGCAGTGTGGCAGTGTGGCAGTGTGGCAGAGTGGCGCATGTCCCAGTCAGTCCCTGAGAGACCGGCCTGAGACCCTCCACTCAGCGCCTGGTCTGGTCGGAGTGCTGTCCCCACTCCTGTAACCTGGCCAGGTGGCGGCACAGAGGCAAGTGTCGCCGCCTTAGCACCAGCCCCTCCACTGGCAGTGTGGCAGTGTGGCAGTGTGGCAGAGTGGCGCACGTCCCAGTCAGTCCCTGAGAGACCGGCCTGAGACCCTCCTCGCAGCGCCTGGTCTGGTCGGAGTGCTGTCCCCACTCCTGTAACCTGGCCAGGTGGCGGCACAGAGGCAAGTGTCGCCGCCTTAGCACCAGCCCCTCCACTGGCAGTGTGGCAGTGTGGCAGTGTGGCAGAGTGGCGCACGTCCCAGTCAGTCCCTGAGAGACCGGCCTGAGACCCTCCTCGCAGCGCCTGGTCTGGTCGGAGTGCTGTCCCCACTCCTGTAACCTGGCCAGGTGGCGGCACAGAGGCAAGTGTCGCCGCCTTAGCACCAGCCCCTCCACTGGCAGTGTGGCAGTGTGGCAGTGTGGCAGAGTGGCGCACGTCCCAGTCAGTCCCTGAGAGACCGGCCTGAGACCCTCCACTCAGCGCCTGGTCTGGTCGGAGTGCTGTCCCCACTCCTGTAACCTGGCCAGGTGGCGGCACAGAGGCAAGTGTCGCCGCCTTAGCACCAGCCCCTCCACTGGCAGTGTGGCAGTGTGGCAGTGTGGCAGAGTGGCGCACGTCCCAGTCAGTCCCTGAGAGACCGGCCTGAGACCCTCCACTCAGCGCCTGGTCTGGTCGGAGTGCTGTCCCCACTCCTGTAACCTGGCCAGGTGGCGGCACAGAGGCAAGTGTCGCCGCCTTAGCACCAGCCCCTCCACTGGCAGTGTGGCAGTGTGGCAGTGTGGCAGAGTGGCGCACGTCCCAGTCAGTCCCTGAGAGACCGGCCTGAGACCCTCCTCGCAGCGCCTGGTCTGGTCGGAGTGCTGTCCCCACTCCTGTCGCCTGGCCAGGTGGCGGCACAGAGGCAAGTGTCGCCGCCTCAGCACCAGCCCCTCCACTGGCAGTGTGGCAGTGTGGCAGTGTGGCAGTGTGGCAGAGTGGTGCATGGCCTATGCCGGTGCGAGGTTCCCCGCTGAGGTTCCCTCCACCGCGCCCAGATCGCGCGGTAGGGAAACGCACTGGCAGTTGGTGGCTCTGATACCCCCACTCCTGTGGTGGGCGGGCGCTGTGAGTGACGACACAGCTGCGGCATTAGCCGGGCAAGCTAGCAGAGTTTGGCTACTTCGACCAGATCACAGGCTTCTGGGTTTCCTGAATGGTTACAAAGATGTGAAATGGTGCATTGGTGAAATTTAGTATAATAGGTTATGTTACAATTGACTAAAAAATTATGGTGATTCATATAATTGATGATAGATACTTGATTACAGTTTATTTATATGAAAACTTGTTCATAATTATATTTAAACTTTATAGCTAAACGCCAGTTTTTTAAAATTAATTACAAGTCATCTACACGTGAACTGTTTCGTCGACTATTTATAAAGTGAAGTGAAAAGTTAATGTGGTTTTCATTGCTTATTACAACAACAATTTCGGCAATAATGGTTAATTATTCTTGCATTTTAAAAATCTGATCACTAGTATAATTTCAAGTATTTATTCTTATATTATTAAAATAAAAATGATTCAATTTTATTCATAAAAGTATGCAATCATTTCATCAATGTTTTGTTATGACGTTGTCACGTTAAACTATCGTCCGTAAACCGACTTTACAGACAACCAATTTTTTTTTCTGTCGCATCGCTAGCTCCGGTTCGAGTCCGCAGCTATTGTGATCCCAGAATAAGAGAAACAAGCGGCTGGGAGAACTGACGCAATGTGTTATCAGAGAGAAGCAGGGCTGTGATGAAAGTGCTTGTTGACAACAGGAAGGGGTCACCATAAATACAGACCAACTACACAGCATATTCGTTAAAGTAGCGCTATTTGTCGATAAGTTCGCAGCCCAATCTGTGAATTATTATTATTATTTTTAAAATTTAAAATTTAGTCTCAGTTGCTTGACAACATCTTGGCGCCAATTTCTGACCACCGCATTGAATGTTATGGAGTGCGGAGTTTATATGCAATGAGTGTTTGGCAAATATTAGCTCAATACATAATTCTACTTGATACATTGCTCTACATGCAAACATTAAAAAATATGTAATTTTTCTTGAAATTGAAAACGAAAATGGTGACGAATACTGTTTGTTAAATTAGCTGCCACAGTTATGTTTTCAAAAAGTTGTGACAAAACACTTTGAAAAAATTTGAAAATTGTCTCGCGAATAGTTTTTTGGTGACCACGAAATAATTTTGTATTGACTTACTATATGGCATGGGAGAAATAACAACAATATTGTGTATATTTATAAAAAAATATTTTTGTGGGCCATTTCAAAATTTACTATGTGGTCAGAACGTTCACTCGTTATTTTATGGCGGCTAAAAAAGTCAGTTATTACTTGAATAAAAATAGTACGACTAATAATTATAATTTTTTTTTTTACAAAATAAAACATAGTTACACATTATGTTGGAATCACAATAATGTGAATAAAATATTTTTTTACACATCCGTGATGTCACCGTGAAGTAATTCGCGTATGCGACAAACTTACAGACTTGATATTACTGAAATGAGCATCAGAATATCTAGTTTTGGGTGATGGTTAAAATGATGCATAGGCAACACAGTTATCTTTCGTGTATTTTTGAGGTTAAGTTTACCAATTTTTTTTTTAAATAATTCGTACAAATATTTTTCTTAGTAATGATTAATTTAGGATCAAACTAAATTTTCTCTAACGGGCGTATTATTAACCAACTTGTAAACATTGATGGCTGTTATACATTTAGGGCAAATTTAATGGCAAAAAAGTTTTTTTGTCTGCATTATAACATTATAAATTTTGTGAAGCCTTTTTTTTCCCTTCCCCATAAGTTAATTGTTGCGCCATGTTGATTACACACTCAAAACATTGGCTAAAGTGTAGTGTTTACATTGCGGAAATTAGTTTTAAACTACTTTTTTTTTAATGTGACTGTTTTTAACGACTGAGATTATAATTCATACTTACAAACAATCATCAGACGTTATAAAGCACCGTTTCCGCCATGTTCTGGGCGGAACAACATGGCGACGGCGAGGTTACCAAAAAGTGGTTTCAACTACGTCGCAGCATGCCGTCTCTTGAGAACTCCCGACTCTGTGGTAACAAGGCTGAAGGCGTGTGTTGACGTTCTCCGACGTGTTTACCGGCCGTGGCCGGAAGGGAATCAAGCGAGCGGCCTCCATCAGCCGTCCACGCTCGCAATAATGGACCGTCCACAGGTAATTGGCGGCCGTGGCTCGCCCGGGGCGAGTGTTGTCTCGAGCGGGCAGCTGCAAGCCCGGAGGCCACGACTGCGGTGACGCAACAACCGGTCTGTTCGCGTCAGCAGGTAAACAATATTGCGTGTTGATACAGGACGCGAGGTTACTGCGACTTTGAAACACAACTGTCATTGCTTGGTAACGTACTACGCCGAAACACGCAACTCAGAAAATCGTAACTTAGAACTATCGCAACTTAGAACTGCCGTAACTTAGAGACACGTGAAATCGAAACACACAACGCCGAAACACACATCTTAGAAACGTCGAAACTTAGAAAATTCTATCTTGTGTGTTTCTAAGCCAGTGGTGGATCCAAGGGGGGCACCAGGGGCAAGTCCCCCCCCCCCCCCGAGAAACCAGTTGTCTGCTACATTAATACTGCCGACAAAAATGATTGTTTCTGAAAACAATAAAATATTTTAATATAATTAATGAATTTCTTGTAGAATCATAAAATCTGGTGGTTGGATGTTATGTGTAGTGTGAAATTTATTACAAATTTAGTAATTTTAAGACATTTTTTCTCTGGCTATTCTGAAATCCTGGAGTGCCCCCTCAGAGGTGTACCTACCTCTGTATCCGCCACTGTTCTAAGCTGTGTGTTTCTAAGTTATGACAGCATCCCTCCGAACTAACAGGTCTTGTTTTCGGAACGACGGCGTGGTGTTTACATGGTTCGTTATCTCGCATCCTTTGAGCACAATTAAACTCGAGAAATCGCGAGGTTTCGAAGAAAAAAATAATCGTGTTGATTTAATAAATTCTTCGCAATGCAATATTTTAGGATACGTTTATGAGAAATACTGTGAGTTGCAAGAAAATTCATCAGTTTGTTGGCAGTATCCAATATGTTCAGCGAAGAATTCTTGAAAAATATTGATGGTTTTTGTTGTAGAACTCTTTAATGTCTATGCTGTTTTTCAGAGATACTTTTGTACAAAATTACATGATGGCGTTTCGAAAACTATAGTGTACGTTTCTGGCTGAACTATAATTATTTTATGTTTAACTCAACTTGAAACATTAACCGCTTTTTAAAAATAAAAAAAAAAAAAAAAAAAGTTTTACAATCTAATTACAAATATTACGAAAAAAAAAAAAAAAAAATACTGCATTTTTTTTATATAATTTCAATACAAGGGTAACCTTAACACTCGCTAAGCAAAAACTCGATGGAGATAAATCAAGAAAGTTAGCTATTTATTTCGAAACACATAGTAAGCTGAATGTTATCAAAAATATGCAATGTAACTCAGCATTATTTAATGTTATCCGCCAATTTCCACGTGGTTTCACTCCCGAGAATAATCAAACGAACTTTTTGACGTGAAAACGTCTAATAAATCGATGAACGCTGGCTGCACGCACGAAAAAGTGTCCCGTTACGCACATTGTCCCGTTTCGCTGTGTCCCGTTACGCTCATTTTATATTGCTCTTTGCTAACCTGAACCTCCTAGCATTGCGACCGAGTCCGTGGCGTAATTCTGTTTTCATGCATTTCAATGTAACATTTTCATTGCTCTTTGCTAACCCGTTCCTCCTAGCATTGCTGCAGAGTCCGTGGCGCAAATATATTATTTTTGACTGCATATTGGTGTTGGGTAAGCCATTTTCCTTCACATCATCCTTGAAACACTCCCATTCGTTTCCTACTATTCCTATCATCGTCCTATCCTTAACAGAATAACACAGATTGGAAGAAGTTAAATAGCAAATATGTATAAAATTTATAGTTAAAATAATCTGTTCGTTAAAGTAATAAAAATATTTGAATTGATCAGTGCAAATAAGAGTACATTTATCATTTAAATTGTAGATTTCATTTCACTCCTTCTTTGTATCCATACAAAATAGTGATAATTCAATAAAAATGATTCAATTTTATTGATAAAAGTATGCGATCATTTCATCAATGTATTGTTATGACGTTGTTGACTTTACAGACTACCAATTTTTTTTTTTCCGCAGCAGTCTGGGAATGTTTCCCGTGGGGCATCGCGAGTCCGCAGTGCGTCCTCACCAGCTCCTGGGGCCAAGCGAGTGACCTTGTGAGCCTGAGGTCCAAGTAGCGTCCCTGCGCGAAGCTAAGTTGAAGCGACGGGACTACTCGCCTTAGAAAGTATGGATTTAGCTGTCCAGTCCTGTGACACTTCCTTGGACGGTCATCCAGTCATTGTCATTTTCTGTACAAAATCGCGTTTTTTTTATGAAACACAGGCTTTTCACGTGCCAACATAACCAAGTTCAGAAGATGTGGTATGTGCATGCCTGCAAATTACGTTGGGGTTATGGCCAGAGCTCTGCCTGTTGTAGAGAACAATTTAACTCATTATAACTAATATGGCCGACCACCGCTCACACTTTTAGACTTTAGGCTCCACACAATGGGGCAAGTTTCGTAATTTTTGTGAGGTCACTTCTTAAGGGCTTCATGATAAAATCACAGAGGAAAATTTTTTTTCTAGGCGTTATTTGCTTAACATGTCAGGGGCTATAAATTGAGAAAAATTAAGATATAACAATTAATATTTACGTTTAATAAATTGTGGCAAACGAAGTTTTTGCACTTTGTTCACGATACCGTCCCAAAGTTTCTGCTTATCGAGTACCTGAATTTTCCTTATGGTATGATTACAAACCCAGAGTGTTATTGTGCTTTAATCTGGTTACAGATGTTTTTTGTACTTTAAAAAAAATCATTATGTCGACATAAAGCTGATACGAACATTTGAATGATTTTGTTTGAAACTTAACTGTTTTCCTCGTTTATCCTCGGAATGCATGTTTTGCATGTTGCGCAACCCACGCCAGACCACCCAGAAATTTCTGGATTCATTCCGGCGAACTTTGTTTCATCAATGAAGAGATATTTTTGAATGTGTGAGGGAACGAGGTCAGGTCAGGTTAGACGCTGTGAAAAAAAAACTCATTTAGTTAATATAAATAAAACGAGATAAAACAAATGGCGTTTCTTCACAAGGTTATGAGTAGAACAGTTTCAACAAAAGCAAACTTCCGAAATCACAGACTGATCCAAACAGTGGCATGTAAGTAGACCGAAAATCTTTTGACCAACAGGCAACACTGAAAGTCGTTTTGCTGATGGCCATTTAAGCACTAAATCGTTTAATAGGAAAGTAATTTGACCGACAACGATTATATTTCTCCGACATTTAAAAAATTGACTTTCGGTCTACAGACTGATACCCATTCAAACCACCAGAGAAATACTTAAATGACCATAAATTAATAATCATAAATAATACTGGATGTTGGCATTCACCACATAAGCGTTACACAGCTGTGATTCCATTCCAGCCAACAATCAAGAAAAGTAAGTTCAACGAAGGTAGCCGATGAGTTTAAAACAACATAGTTATATTAATGGTTCCCTGAGAAAAAAAGCATGCTTTAGAGAACTGAAATTTTGTACCCACAACCCTCCCGGCAGTATGTACAGACAATAATTTTGATTAGAGGTACCAAGTAGCTGACCTTTGCTAGGTAATTGGGAGAGGGATGGGGGTGATTTATTTATCACCTTGGCATATTTGAATTAAGATAATAATTATGTGTAACATATATATATATATATATATATATATACTATATATATCACCATAGATATTTTACGAGTGTTTGTTAAAAAAAAATTTCCTCACTAAAAACGTTGGAGCCACTTATAAAAAAAAATGTTTAAATTTTTAACAGTTTAGAAATGCTTAGAGATGTACTTCTTTAGCATATATATATTTTTTTAAATATTGCTTTTAAAAAGATCTGGGATCAGATAAAACTAAATATCAACATGGCACGCAAAGCCTAATATAAATTCTTCCAGTTTTAGCACGTAAAAATGTTGTGATAGACAGAATAATAACACAGTATTCGGACTCTACCGTCAATATGTTCATCCACGGGGCTTCATTTCAGGACTTGCAGGACTTCAGGCAGTTCCCAGAGCCATCTCGCCTCACCCTCTACCCTGCAAGGCCTCTACAAGCCATCCCAACATTTATTTATTTCTGTTAATGAGATAATTTTTTTAAATGCGAGACACAATACATTTAATGAAAATAAACTGTCATTTGAAAATATACACACGTAAATTAGTGATTTCCTGAATTTTGACCATTAGAATTACGTTCATTTTTAAAGTTGTGTATGTTTAACTTGATATTTTATTGTCTTTCACAAAAAAATGCTTAAAAAAATTATTAAGATAGTCAGTTACTCATATGATATTCAGTGCATTTTCAAACGGTACGAGAGCACTTTAGTTATTTGTAACAATGGACTGAAAATTTCATTCAAGAATCATAGGCCTAAGTTACTGGGCAGTATAAGCCATTGGCTACGTCACCAGCCAGTCCACAGGAGAGTCAGCAGCTAGATAAAATAGTTTATCATCGAAAGCTTCATTAAAAAAACATATTTATCAATACACTTACAAAAATTCAACACTGGATGTTACATGAATTAAAAAAAAAAGAGACAGGTTTCTTTCACGGATTCATTCCACTTCAGGTTGTATTCAACTTGCTCGCGTATAATCGAGCCCTTTATGATTACGAAGTGCTCATTGGTCGATCACAAGGTCACATCTCTTGGCCGGTTACACTTGATTGGGTGACCGTTTTTCCTTGTTTATTGCTGGCCAAGGGTCGTCAAGGGCATGTCAAGATCACTGCAGTCTAATCATTAACTTGGAGAGTTATACATTTACGTGCTGCAGATGAATCCCCGAAATAAGCGTGGCTCTACAGATAGCTGTATATCAGGATCATCTCTTATACCAGCCATTTCACGCTGTCATATGTTAATAACATGACTGCCTGTTCTCCTGCACTGCTGAATCTTTAGCAAGAAGTGTGTAACTTCCGGCCCAGAAGGGAAAGCAATCTTGGATTCCCTCAGCAGCCTCAGCTCTAGTCAGTGGTCTCAGCTGCCCAAAGCATCCTCAGCACTAGTTAGTGGTCTCAGCCTCCCAAAGCAGCCTCAGCAATTGTCAGAGATCTCAGCTGCCCTCAGCAGCCTCAGCACTAGTCAGTGTTCTCAGCCTCCCAAAGCATCCTCAGCACTAGTTAGTGGTCTCAGCCTCCCAAAGCAGCCTCAGCAATTGTCAGAGATCTCAGCTGCCCTCAGCAGCCTCAGCACTAGTCAGTGTTCTCAGCCTCCCAAAGCATCCTCAGCACTAGTTAGTGGTCTCAGCCTCCCAAAGCAGCCTCAGCAATTGTCAGAGATCTCAGCTGCCCTCAGCAGCCTCAGCACTAGTCAGTGTTCTCAGCCTCCCAAAGCATCCTCAGCACTAGTTAGTGGTCTCAGCCTCCCAAAGCAGCCTCAGCAATTGTCAGAGATCTCAGCTGCCCTCAGCAGCCTCAGCACTAGTCAGTGTTCTCAGCCTCCCAAAGCATCCTCAGCACTAGTTAGTGGTCTCAGCCTCCCAAAGCAGCCTCAGCAATTGTCAGAGATCTCAGCTGCCCTCAGCAGCCTCAGCACTAGTCAGTGTTCTCAGCCTCCCAAAGCATCCTCAGCACTAGTTAGTGGTCTCAGCCTCCCAAAGCAGCCTCAGCAATTGTCAGAGATCTCAGCTGCCCTCAGCAGCCTCAGCACTAGTCAGTGTTCTCAGCCTCCCAAAGCATCCTCAGCACTAGTTAGTGGTCTCAGCCTCCCAAAGCAGCCTCAGCAATTGTCAGAGATCTCAGCTGCCCTCAGCAGCCTCAGCACTTGTCAGTGGTTTCAGCTGCCCAAAGCAGCCTCAGTACTTGTCAGTGGTTTCAGCTGCCCTCAGCAGCCTCAGCACTAGTCAGTGGTTTCAGCTGCCCTAGCAGCCTCAGCACTTGTCAGTGGTTTCAGCTGCCCAAAGCAGCCTCAGTACTAGTCAGTGGTCTCATCTGACCTCAGCAGCCTCAGCACTTGTCAGTGATCTCAGCTGCCCTCAGCAGCCTCAGTACTTGTCAGTGGTTTCAGCTGTCCTCAGCAGCCTCAGCACTTGTCAGTGATACCATCTGCCCTCAGCAGCCTCAACACTGCCAGTGATCTTAGCTGCCCTCAGCAACCTCAGCACTTGTCAGTAGTCTCATCTTCCCTTAGCAGCCTCAGCACTTGTCAGTGATCTCAGCTGTCCTCAGCAACCTCAGCACTTGTCAGTAGTCTCATCTGCCCTCAGCAGCCTCAGCACTTGTCAGTGGTCTCAGCTGTCAGCAGCCTCAGCACTTGTCAGTGGTCTCATCTGCCCTCAGCCACCTCAGCACTTGCCAGTTATCTCAGCTGCCTTCAGCAGCCTCAGCACTTGTCAGTGGTCTCAGCTGCCCAAAGCAGCCTCAGCACTTGTCAGTGATCCCATCTGCCCTTAACAGCCTCAGCACTTGTCAGTAGTCTCAGCTGTCCTCAGCAGCCTCAGCACTTGTCAGTGGTCTCAGCTGTCCTCAGCAGCCTCAACACTTGACAGTGGTCTCAGCTTCCCAAAGCAGCCTCAGCACTTGTCAGTGATCCCATCTGCCCTTAGCAGCCTCAGCACTCCCAGTGATCTCAACTGCCCTCGGCAGGCAAGGGAATCCGGCCATAGAGTGTGCCCGAGTCGATATTCTTGGAAGGAAAAGGAAAATTCAAGGCAAGATTGACGAAAACAATTTTTTTTTTTTTTTTTTAATAAATTAGAACATTTATTTACAATATGTGCACTATACATTAAGCAAGATGTTTAACATCTAACAGACAGACTTTTAATGTAGTCTGGTTTTGGCTTTAGGCCTTTTTCAATTGACATTTTTTTGTACACAGAAAGGCCACGTGATCAAATTTTGCCGAGAAAATCTGTGACCTTTGTTGTAATTTGCATTTTCCGTTTTGTCAGCTTCAAATCTTACAAAATATAAATTTACCGCAAAAGTATTTTAACCTCTTACAAGAGTTGGATGAATAACTACGTCATTATAATAGATGAAAGTAATGCCACCATAAAAGCTATTTTATACATATGGTACGATATTTGTAAAGTAATCATAATTTTTTATTTATGATACGCACATATATAAATATTTATTTTTATTTTTTGTTTATTTTAGGCTATACTAAAGATATAATCAAGATAATAAGGTGCACTTAATTTGTAGTAATAATTTAAATTTTATTTAGCACTTAAGCTGTATTAGCTCAGAAGCAACGGAAGTTGCAAAATTTAGACGATCAAAGTGTTTCATTGGGGAGCTACTAAAAGCAAAACGTAAAATGCAAATTACCAAATGCCAAACGAATTTAACCATAGACTAAATAATAATATAGAACGTTCGCACGAGCTGGACAGTAAACAATTGAAAGGCCAACATTGAAAGGCCAACATTGAAAGGCTTGGTTGAAAATACAACTGTGATAATACGTGTGTCACGGCGTATGCAGCTGGCACATTGTCGAGGTTAAAACAAAAGAATATGTATTACTTTGTATGTCCCGGCTTAAATATATAACATATTTGATATTTTGTGGCTATTAGAGATATATTAAAGTATAAACTGCGGCAAAAAAAAATTTAAAAAATTTAACAAAAGTGTGTGTCCATTGGAGTACATTTGTTAACAAACACAAATTTTCTTTGGTTGCATCCGCTCATTTCGGCAGACCGTGAGCCAGCGTCGGAGGACGAGATCCGTCTATGTAATCACGAGTCTATGGCGGCGACGGTGGCGCGCTCAGCAGACCCTGCGCATGGCCTCGCAAGCGCTGCGCAGCTCGTGGCCGACCTCGCGACACAGCCGCTCTATCTGCGGCGCCGAGTCGAGCAGCTCGATGCTCTGCGTGTAGGCGTTGTAGCGCACCCCGAACGGCCTGGGGATCGTCTGGGCGAACTTCCTGCAAACACGAACACAGCGCGCTCAAGCACTGAAGCACCGAAAACAAACGACAGCCGGGTGCACAGTTGATGAAAAAAACAACAGTTGCAGTTGCAACAGATCGTGCGCACAAGATTTGACCGCCATGTTTTACAACCTACTGATTCACAATAGCACATAGGGCGGTCGTGTGCATAGGAGGGAAATGAATATTTTTTTTATTTCTGTTACGGACGAATGGTGCAACTACCAACGAGGAAGCCATTTTTTCCAGGACCAAGTCAGGTACTGTTTATATCTATCAATAATATTGTGTCAAGAAAATGTTGAGATATTACAATGCTCAGGGGAAATTCCTGCTTTAAAAATTAATTAAACCTATTGCTTATAAGTCACTAGCTAAAATTGTAAATAAAAGAATGTGTAGTGGTTAGAATGGTTAGGTAAACATTGTATATTCCCGTTATTATATTACTTATGTGTTGAAAAACTGTTCTCACAAACTGATCGTCAGATGTAATGGGATAGTTAATATAATTACTTACTAAAAACTACCAAAAGATGTCGGATACATTGCGGAAATTAATTGGATGAAACAAACAGTAAGATTTCAATTGTGAATCGATATCGCACAAGTCGTGCGCATGGCCTGCTATGCACTCGCTTAAGATTTAAAAAAAAAAAAAATTGTGAACCCAGCATTAGGAGACAGTATGCTGTGACGGAGTTGAATATACTTCCTACCTCCACATCGCCATGTTAAAGAAGAAAAGAGAAAGCACAACATTTATAAGGAAGGAGAAAATATGAATGGTTGTGTCGGAAGGAGACAGGTAATTCAGTGGCACGGAACTACTGCAACACATGGAACTCACGATAGTTTCTCCTTGGCATCCTCGAAGCTCTCGGCCACGTAGTAGACGGGCTGGTACTCGGTTATGGGGTACTTCTGCAGCGCCGTCTTGGCGGGGTCGAAGGGCCTGAGCTCGGGCTTGTCGCTCAGAGAGTACTGCAGCTCGCCGAAAGAGGACAGCAGCCCTGCGCCGTAAGCCTTGAGCTGTCCTTCCTGTCTGCACAGCCCGAACTCCACCGTGAACCAGTAGCACTGCAACAGGGAGTCAACGGCCACTCAGACATCTACTCATAGAGAAATAAACATGATTAACTCATGGCTGCACATAGTTCCATTTATTTGGTTTTCACTGAAATATAATCAGAGAGAGGTTGAGTTACGGTGGCCCGCTTCTCGATGTATTCCTTGGGCGCCAGCACAAAACCAAGCAATCACTGCTTCACTAGTTACTACAGAAAGACTCCCACACTATAGAGGTTCATTTACCGTGGCCAGCTCCTCGGTGTATTCCTTGGGCGCCAGCATAATACCAAGCAATAACTGCTCCACTAGTTACTACAGAAGGACGCCCATACCCCAGAGGTTCAGTTACCGTGGCCAGCTCCTCGGTGTATTCCTTGGGCACCAGCACAATACCAAGCAATCACTGCTCCACTAGTTACTACAGAAGAACGCCCACACCACAGAGGTCCAGTTACCGTGGCCAGCTTCTCGATGTAGTCGTCGGGTGCGCCCAGAGAGGCCAGCCCGATCTCCTGGGAGAACCGCGCGAACGCCGGGTCGGCGAAGAGCGGCACATGGCCCAGCAGCTCGTGGCACACGTCGGGCTCCGGGGTGTAGTACGGCGTGCTGGGGTGGCGGATGTACTGCGTCGAGTGGAACACGCGGAACGCCAGTCCCGCCAGGAAGTCCCGGGACGACAGCAGCCCCGCCACCGGCCGCAGCGTGAAGCCCGTGCAGTCTGCACACCACACCCTTGTGTTAGTTACCAACTGTTTGACTCTCACTTATAGGAAGGTGGTAGGATTCCAATTACTACTGATTAATGTGCATTTTCAATTAATCATGGAAAACATTTTATGTTTGCGAATATTGGGGTGAGGGCAGTCGTTTTTGAGTCTTCGTCGAACCTTTGTTGAATTGACTAACTAAACATTTTTAATCCTGTTAAAATAAAAGTTGACTTCTTTGGTCTGGTTTCTTGCCAAGCTGATGCGTACACATGGTAGTGCACTCTGGGCAAGTAGGTCTAAGATCAGCACAGTAAATGCACCTTGTGCGAACAGTAAAATTCCAAAAATGTATAGAGCAGAACATTACCTCTTACTACCGACTATAAAACAAAATACAGAAGTATCACGACAACATCCGACAGTGGTATCTACCAAAAAATTGCACACCAGGATCGGCACTTGGACATTTCGATTCTGAAACAGTGAGGGGCAAAATTCTTGCAGACGCTGTCGAAGAGCACGCACCTCTCAGGAAGTTGGAGACGTCTTGCAGCTGCGGGATGTTGTCTTCCCTGAAGCCACAGTTCTCGACGAGCAGCGGGAAGGCATGGTTGAACTCGCGGCAGGCATGTGAAGGGAAGAGCTCCGTCAGCTGCCTGTACACCTTCCCCCACGTGTCGACCTCTTCCTCGGTGTAGTCGACGTGAGGCAGGGGCTGACCACTGGGGTGACAAAATCACGCAACACTTTCAAAATTCATTAAGTAAAGAAGCTTAGCTGTATGAGTAATAATGAATTATTTGTTAAGTTTACTATCTACTTGGATTCAAAGTTCATAACATTGTGCTCAGTGCGATTTGCTATTACACAGGAAAAATAAATCAAGTTAAAAAAATTATTGTTTGGCACATCGGATAAGTTACTATTCTGGTATAACATGTTTTGCCGTCACCCGACCTATGTGAAAGGCCCGGGGGGTACCTGACGGGCGCTACGGGCGTCGCGGTGCTCTTGTTGTCCGGAGGGGCGCCAGGCTAGCGGGCTGCTAGGCCGTTGGTGTTGGGTCGTGGGTACTCTGCCCCCGCGTGCCCCGCCAGGTACACGGCTTGAATCTACCCTGAATGGCTCTTCCTTGACTGTGAAGGCCGCTCGGCCGTGTGGAGGACGGCAGACTCCGGAAAATTAGTATACACGAGTTGGTGAGAACTACCTTTAATCTAGTCCCGCTACAAAACACTCTCACCAACACTTGGCGACGTCTAGCCGTTACACAATTAACATAGAAAAAACATACCACTACGCGACACTGATGGTTACCGCGGCAGTCTCGCGGGACGCGGGTCGATGCTCGCTGGAGACGGCCAGCGCCGAACATTAACGGGTGCAGGGGGGGCTCTATGAGCGGGCTCCTAAATTAGGCGAAACACTTACGTGAGTGATACGATCTGCCGCACGGTATCACGATGAAGACGGTCGGGATAGGCCCGGTTCCGTAAAATACGCGCCGAGTCGACGTGGGCAGCTATGAATTAATGAGGTTTAAATTTAAAGATTTAGTATAGAATAAAAATTAATAAAATGAAAGAAACTTGGATGCTGCCCACGGACACACGTCTGTTCCCGGCGCGGAGTGGTTCGAGACTGCCGGACATGGCCGCCTCGCAAGGAAGAGAAACTTTCTCTTCTTTGTGAGTCGGCGTCAAAAAACATATATTAATTTAATTTACTATATTACCAGTTAAAACATGTTCCAGGTGCCCAATTAAAATGTAGCACCTGGTAATTGGGTGCTTAAGGCTTAACAATAGTTTTAATGTATTTAATTATTTAAAATGTGACATCAAGTTGGCGACTGTATTTATCAACATATTGTCTCACTGTGAGCTGTAATAGTTGGATTTCTTCTAATCTGACACGATCCTAGTCACGGACATTTTAATTAAGGCCAGTGGCCGCGGTGACTTTTAATAAGGTTTGTTGTCTATTGGGGTCACGCCCGGGACGCTCGCCTGACTCAATCCGGCTGGGCAAGGGGCGCGCTCCGAAAATGGGATACGGTACTGACGGTGCGGAGCACGGGCTTAAAGGCCATGGTCGGTACGACGTCAGTTTGGTCATTTTTGTCGGCAGCCTGGCGATTTTTATGACTCACATTATTACATGTAGTAAGGCGGTCGCATACACGAATGTTTTTTTTCAGTTCCCGTCCCTTTTCTGAAGTTAATTTAGCTTATGATTATATGTATCTGCGGCCCTGTAACGTTATATAACTTTTTTTTTTTCAGGCAGGCTGGAAATAGGAATTAACAGTTGTGAGAAATATAATTAAATACAATGTACCTAATGAAAAGAGTTGTAGTAAGATAGAACAATGACTGCTAAAAATACAAGAACTCAGAAAATTTACTCACTGCCTGTAATTGATGGCGATGTCTGCAAAGTACTTCCTGCGATCTCGATACACAGGGTCTGTAAAACCTGGATGATCAGCATCTAGTTCTGAGCCGTACGACAGGATCTGGTTAGCAAATTTGTCCAAGTCTCGAATTCTCCGCGGAAACCATGGAACAGCACCTGAAACCGCACGTAACACACATGGCGATGATTTACTTGAGCTAGTGTGCAACTAAACACAACTTCAAGCTTTAAGATAAGGTAGGAGAAGGAACAGTATTCAATTGCATGTGGAGACAGACAAAACTCCCATGTTCTGGTCGTTGAGTTACTTTTCCTCCTGGGTACTAAAATTGCGCCATTGCTAACTACTGCCACCCTTTCTAAAAAGTTTTTTTTCCTAGGAATTTTTCAGCACAGCTACAAATTGTTAACAACTGTCACCTCGAGTTCCATACAAAATGATTGGTCGTGGGAAAGTACTTCTATCAGGGCCAATCAATCATTCTTCGGTACTCTTGAACAATTCTTGGTACCTGAGGTGTTTGGTAGCACAATATGGAGTATTAGAATGAACCTATCCATTTACCACACTTTGAAGATGCCTAAAAGTATCAGGTTCTATCTCTAGTTACTTAGATACCATCGCTAATGTGTTCCCTTAACCTGATTAGGCTATGATATGCCACCACCATGGCCTTCCCATTTAAATATGGGAGATGTAGCCTACGAATGAAAAATAAACATGTTTCCTGACTAAAAATATTTATGACCTCTTAAAAGCATTTCTTTAGATCCTTAGCTCACATGGTATTCAAGGAAACCTCCGGTCCCTATTTAGAAAACATTAATGATGTCATATTGACCAACAGATTGTAGACTTCTTCGGGCTTCAAGCTTCATGACAACTCAACAGAGCCTATTAATTCTCTGTATTAAGAATTAAACGAAAACAATTTCCCAGGTCTCGAAAACATTGTTTGTCTAAATTCCCGCATCGCCATAAAGTACTAATCTACTTCGTCCACACTCTTTATACAACATGTGGCGGGAACACTAACCAGAGACCTGGAACATTATTGTGAGAATTCTATACACACATAAGTCGAAGTCCGTCAGGGTTTAGTATTTTTTTATTTAAATTCATTTTCATATTATTTAAATTTAAATTTTAAATTTTTCTGTTTGAACAAATCTTTTGCCAAATATGTAAAGAATGATTGTCTTCAGACAAAATAAAACACGAACCCGAAGTTAAAGGATTATTGGATATATCAGTGCATGCGAGTGTCACATCCCTAAAAACTCTTGATTTAATGGGCACATGCAGGGATGCATCGGTATACATTGTGTAAATTCGGAAGCAAAGCACATATGGCTATGTTCACTATGATGCACTTTCAACGGATTTCTGGGCTAAGGGATCCATTTGGATACTATCAAGGATAGGCAATTGTTGGCCCAACCACTCTTGTATGTGTCTTCCAAGATTTACCACATTGCGCGCAGTAGAACAGATACAACCCTTAGCTGCTTCAGGGACCGGCTATGAGCTGGGGAAGGCAAGTTTCTGAGGAAAGACTCGTGGCAGCAGACCCACCTGCATTGTCCTTGTGGTTCCTGGTGATGATCTGCAGGTAGGAGGTGATGCTCTGCAGCTTCTCTATGGCCGCAGCCAGGTTGCCACCAGGGGCGCACTCCACCATGAACTCGTACTGGCCCGCGAAGCGAACCGAGGACCGCGACTCGATGTGCAGCAGGTTCACGCCGTTGGACTGGAACATTCCCAAGGGGACATCGTACACTGTCCAGTGCTGTAAGCCCTTCCAGCTAATTCTAGCACTTTCAAAATACTGCCAAGCAATTTCTTTAAGACAAGAAAGCTTTGTTCATGAACGTACGCATCATATTTTGTTTTTAATTAATGAAAATAATGTAACAATGCTTATATTGGTTAATATGGTTTATTTAATTACTGCTCAAGAACATGAAACAGATTAAAGCATGTAGCGAACCACTTACTTGCATGGCCAAGGGCCAACCGCCGACTGACTGTGCGGCCACCCAAGTCCCGGCCAACCCAAATCCTGGCCAACCCCCAAGTCCCGGCCAACCCCAAGTCCCGGCCAAATCCCAAGTCCCGGCCAACTCCCAAGTCCCGTTAGCTGGGTTCATTGTGTACTCGCTCCGTCTGCATCTTTGCATCAAGAGGTGTTGTACAGTCAGCCACTAGGTGTCTCCGCCGAACGTAAAAATTGGAAGTTCAAAACTGGCCTCAGGAAGCAACGTTTAAGTAGAAGTTTGTGAAGTTATTGATAGGAATGACTGTTAGCAGTAAATTCATAAAAGTTTAATTTAACTTTAACGTGCGATAGTTAACTTTTAGTAATGCATATTTTTACATTACGCAAGACCGATGTTGAAAATCATGCGGAATAGTTTTGCTTTTCATATTCCCGTTACCTATATTTATAGCATAGAGGCCTGAATACAAAATAAATGTTGTAGAGTTATCTAAGCAATCATTCTTAGAGGTATGACTAACAGTTCGATCAGGTTGGTCAAATTTCAATGCAGAAGTAGACTGGTGGTTCTTGACTAATATTAAAAATGTTAACGATGCGTAAAATGACATAATTATATTTAATAACGTCAAAAAACGGGAATTGTTTCAATTACTAATACAAACTTTGGTACTGCTTTGTTTGAATACGATTACTCAGTTATTTTGAAAGAAAAAATGTAATTTGCGTAGAAGATGAAAAAAAAAAACAAGTCTAGGTCATCAGTATTCAATGTCAGTGGCGCCAAGGAGTGACGAAACGAACGGTTTGCGCGACTATGACGCAGCGTGGGGCAAGTGTGATTTTATCTATGGCCGCGACCCGGCCCGGTCCGGGGTCGAGCGCATGCGCAGGATGTACGGGGAGTGGCACGGCGCATGCGCGTGGCGAGCCACGACTCGGCGGCCGCGGCTCGACGAGGAAAAAAATAATAATCGCGAGGCGGCAAATAAATTCACTGTGAATGTCACTCTTCCGAGAATTTTTTAATGATGTTCATTATTTGCTTGGCACAGACGATAATTTTTTTGGAATAGTTTTAAAAAAAATTACGATAGAATTAATGATAATTATTTGACTTAAGATTTTTGTTACAGCCTATTTGATCAAAAAAGTCCTGTGACGTAACACAAACATACAGATTAAATTATGTCTAAAACATATACCTAAATAACACACATAGTTTTATGAATTCCGAAACTTAATCAGTAGTTACAAAGAAACGAAATACAAATCAAGCGAGCTTCAAAAACGAGTGAGAACTTATTTTTTCTATCTAATATGCAAGCCTCGTTACTCAATAATTTTGTTCATCTTAACTTTTTTTTTTCGTTACGTTTCTTTGAATTATTTTAGCAAATTTTCTCCAAGTCTCATACCCGAAAATTTTTATAGTGTCTAATTACACTTTTGAAAATGTAAATGCCAAAGGTCCACAGAGAGAAATAGCAAATCTCTTAACTTCAAAACTAATTAGCATTATTAGTTTTAATGCTAATTTATATTATTATATATAACGCGTAATATTGCGTTAGTATTATTAATACTATAAATGTAAATCAAACATAAGGAGTTACGACGTATGCATATTGATACAACCAGTAGTTAGGTTGGAGCTACGAGCTTTAGTGTTTGGCCCGCCCTGTTAAATTTGTCTTCAGGGAGTTAAGAGATTTGTTTGTCTTTGCAAAACTAAATTTAAAAAAAATATATACAAAATTTCAAATCAATCTATTGTTTGTTCATGCATTCAGTTTTGCTCCTCGTTGGCAGCGATATCATTAGAGACTGTATCACACATCGCCACAGAACAGGGATGTTGGAGAGTGTTGGAGGGTGTCGTTGGAAAGTGTTGGAGGGTGTTGGAGGATGTTGGAGAGAATTGGAAGGCTATAGTAAAATTTTGGAGGGTGTTGGAGAGGGTTGTAGGGTGTTGGTGGAGTGGGTTGGAGGGTGTTGTTGGAGAGGGTTGGAGGTTATTGTTGGAGAGGGTTGGAGGTTGTTGTTGGAGAGGGTTGGAGGTTATTGTTGGAGAGGGTTGGAGGTTGTTGTTGGAGAGGGTTGAAGGGTGTTGGAGAGGGTTGGATGGTGTTGTTGGAGAGGGTTGGAGGGTGTTTTACCTTCGTGCTTCATACACACCTAAATAATTCTGTTGTAACGCCACGAAACATAACATTGAAACGAAGCTGTTAGAAAATGTCAACAATAATACGCGAATAAGTAAATAATGAAGTAAATAAACAAATCTGACATTGTTCTCGAAAAAGAAATATGGTTTGTTTGATGCCCCCTTCCTTTCATTCAAAGGTCAAATCTTACTATGAACTGCGAAATACACGGTCAATGTTACGCCACTAAGTTCAAACTCTGTGATAACCTTTTACAAACGCACGACTTGCTGTCGTGTACGTAACGCATATCAGTATGTCAACACGTTGCAATTTCATTATGTTTACGTTGAAATTTTTGACGTGACAACGTCTAATAAATCGATGAACGCCGGCTGCACGTACGAAAAAGTGTACGCACATTGTCCCGTTACGCTGTGTCCCGTTACGCTGTCGGTGAGTGCAGTAATAATAGGTTATGTTACAATTGACTAAAAAATTATGGTGATTCATATAATTGATGATAGATATTTGAATACAGTTTATTTATATGAAAACTTGTTCATAATTATATTTAAACTTTATAGCTAAACGCCAGTTTTTAAAATTAATTACGTGTCATCTACATGTGAACTGTTACGTCGACTGTTTATAAAGTGAAGTGAAAAGTTAATGTGGTTTTCATTGCTTATTACAACAACAATTTCGGCAATAAAGGTTAATTATTCTTGCATTTTAAAAATCTGATTACTAGTATGATTTCAAATATTTATTCTTTTATTATTAAAATAAAAATGATTCAATTTTATTTATAAAAGTATGTAATCATTTCATCAATGTTTTGTTATGACGTTGTCACGTTCAACTATCGTCCGTAAACCGACTTTACAGACAACCAATTTTTTTTAAAAACTATCATTGCAAGGAAATCTTCAAACCGTAACTGTTAATTTCTGAAACCTCTCCCAGTTAATTAGGACGCGTACCGAGCATATTACGCGTTGCTGCGCAATATATACAATTGTATATCCATGTACATGCATTTGTTCAGCGTGCTGCGGCATTAATCTTTGTATTTCGTTAAAGTCGTGTATTTTTTGTACGTTATTGTGCTGTTTTAATATTTAATCACATATTTGCATTTTGATGTTTGTCTTAATGTAGAAGTTTTGTTACCTAATTTGGAAAATAAATAAGAATAACGTCTAGTTAATACAATTATGCTTGTTCTCTTGTTTAAGATCACTCAGCTATTACGTTCAGAACACCCGACTTTGTCTGCCTAAACCATATTGGGCATTGTATTTGTGTGTCTTTCAGCGTGGAAGTGTAGGCCACTGGGACCTAGGGATCCCAGGAGGCTGCAGGTATTAAAAGTTTAAAGGCCTTCGTCTATGACGAAATCGTCAAATACGACGAGGGATATGACGCCAAAATGAAGTAATGACGGAATGTAAGATAAAGGAGGGGGGAACCCACTGGTTAGCGGCAGGGGCGCAACAACAGGGGGGGGGGCAAGGGTATTTTGCCCCCCCCCCCTTTTCTGAAACCTTGAAGTGGGAGCAAACGGGGCCAAAGAAAGTGCTGTGTAATCAATTTTTAGATAATAAAACTGCTTAAATAGCACCATTTTCCACCTTGAAATTAATTTTTTTTCCCGGGGGAGGACCCCCGGACCCCCCGCTTCAATAGGGGGGATCGATGATTCTTTATAAAAAGGTATATTGCCCCCCTTTTGGAAATTTAGTTGTTGCGCCCCTGGTTAGCGGCAAAGTACGCTACGGTTCATCCTGACGGTAACCGAACCCTGATCATCTCGTCGGCAGGCGAGTTACGTAACCGCTCATCCACCCCAGGCCACTCACTGTCACTCCAGCTTCACTCCGACTGCCCCTGCGCTCACTCACCTCGAATATTTTGAGAACCTTCGCCAGAGCACCCACTTCCTCTTCCTTCGGGGAAAAAATAAGGCACGCGTTTTCTGAAACACCCTGTCTTGGCACTGCTGCAACCTGCAAAAAAAAAAAAACTGGTTTGAGACCTAGGCTGTAGAACGTCACATTACAAGAATTTTTTATTATTTCAAAACATAAATTCTTAGTATGATGACTTGAATAAATACTAATGCAGTGAAACCTTATTGATAAAAACCCCGTTGATGCAAAACTCTCATTCATACAAAGGGTTTTCACAGTCCCAAGAAAAAACGTAGGAGTTATAGTGCTTTGTAATTTTTTTAAATACAAAAGTATGGTTATTGAGTAATAAAAAGTTTTTTTTCCAAGAGTAAACAATTATACTAAATTCTGGTAATACAAATATATTAGATTAATTAAAAAAAAAACAATGTGAAGGTTCATTGTAGGTTGGGGAAAAATCTTATAAATCTTATAAATCTTATTGTTTCAAAATGCTAGTAATATGCATTTGTGTATAATTTCTAAACTTTGCTTTAATATTCTGAATTTAATCCTTGTTAAGCCACAGGTACAGCCATCCTAAATTTGTATTTTACAACCCTAAAAAAAAAAACAGTACATTTTGTGTGGTATTAAATTGTATGATAATTATTTCCGTTTTTTAAAACTTGATATATAAATCACAAAAAAAAATTGTAATTAAATTTTGTATAAGTTCAGTCATAAAAAAAACTAGTCATTGCAAAAGTGATAAAAATATGGTCCCTTCAGGCTTGTATTGTTGAGGTTTATAAATTGAAATAAATTCGTGAACGAGCAGGGAGTTGCGGGCGGGAGCGAGGGCAACTCACGTGGTCGGCTTGCGTGTCGCGGCCCATGACGGCGGCTGGGGACTGTCTGGGGCCCGGAGCCGCGCCGGCTATATACGCCGCCCGCCAGACCCCGGGGGCCCGCCGCGGTGACGCAACCCCGCCGCGCTCTTGCAGGAAAACCGCGACGCGACGCCATCTCCTGGCCGGCTGTTCCGAACCGCGACCAAGTTTCCCGATCCGGGAATTCCAGCGCTGTTCTCGGAACCGAACAGAGATATCCCGGTACTTTCGGCACCGGGTAATTTCTTTTGGGGACGCGGAAGACTACCATAATGACGGTATTCCGCCTGGCCTCTTCGAAAAAGGCGGAAGACTACCATATCGGAACACTACCATAATGACGGTATTCCGCCTGGCCTCTTCGAAAAAGGCGGAAGACTACCATGTCGGAACACTACCATAATGACGGTATTCCGCCTGGCCTCTTCGAAAAAGGCGGAAGACTACCATATCGGAACACTACCATAATGACGGTATTTCGCCTGGCCTCTTCGAAAACGGCGGAAGACTACCATATCGGAACACTACCATAATGACGGTATTCCGCCTGGCCTCTTCGAAAAAGGCGGAAGACTACCATATGGGAACACTACCATAATGACGGTATTCCGCCTGGCCTCTTCGAAAAAGGCGGAAGACTACCATATGGGAACACTACCATAATGACGGTATTTCGCCTGGCCTCTTCGAAAACGGCGGAAGACTACCATATGGGAACACTACCATAATGACGGTATTCCGCCTGGCCTCTTCGAAAAAGGCGGAAGACTACCATATGGGAACACTACCATAATGACGGTATTTCGCCTGGCCTCTTCGAAAACGGCGGAAGACTACCATATGGGAACACTACCATAATGACGGTATTCCGCCTGGCCTCTTCGAAAACGGCGGAAGACTACCATATCGGAACACTACCATAATGACGGTATTCCACCTGGCCTCTTCGAAAAAAAGGCGGAAAAGTACCATAACGGAAATCCGCCATTAGTTCAAAGGACGAGGCGGAATTCTACCATATTTCATTATATACTCCATGGAATGAGTACAGCTGCTTTGCTCTCGAAGTAGTGTATAGAATACGTCGCTAGGTTAACTTAAAAGGCTACAGATAGCGCTTCTGATGGTTACTTTCTGTAGTTCCTGTCATAAATCAACTCAACAGATCGCGTACTAATAGAAACAAATGTTTCCAAAAATGGGTTATAGGAAGCAGCACTGTATACTTATAACCACGATCTGTAAAAATAAAAATATGGCAGTTTTCAATTATGGCACTTTTCCTCCTGTTTTGACGGGGGGCGACGGAAGACTGCCATACTGGAAGACTGTCACACTGGAAGACTACCATAATGGAAGACTGTCATACTGGAAGACTGTCATACTGTAAGACTACCATAATGGAATAATTACGCCTGGGGGCGATAGAAAACTACCATAAGTTCAAACGTGACCATACAGTCCTAAGACTCGAACGACATGAGTAAATATTGTCTATTATTTTGTTAAAATGAAAATCACAATTCCCTGACAACCGACGGTTAAGTAAGTAAAATATTGCATTATTTATATCATATGTTTAAAATGCTACGACAGATTATCACGATAAGGTGTATAGTCATCTATACTACTGAGGTGGCAATTCAATTGAGTTTATTTTATGTAATGTCTATCAAAAGAACAATGAAAATAACTTACGCATTAATAATTTCGCAAAAAAAAATATATTTTTACGTTACTACATCATTAATAATAGCCACATTATGTTTCTGATGGGCTATTGGGGTTCACATTTCGTGGGCTAACTTCACTACTACCTTACTTCTTAATGGATGTGGTGTTGTTTTTGTCAATTTGGGGATGTTACAGGGTATTGTGATTCCAGTATGATGTTTTTAGTATGTGCTGTGGAAAATTAGAAGAGTATTTTAACATATATATATGTACAGAAAAAAACAATTGCCAGTAAGAATAGATAAAAACAATCACAGCATTTCCAGCCTGTGAACTGTGAATACGGAATATTTGTTATATGTTACTTGAGATCGATTTACGTTTGCTCTTTAAGTTTTACTGATTAAGTAGTTGTGAAATTATACCTATATTTTAACTGCCTCAATGACTAATAAATAATTTAGAAATACTGTAATGAGCCAATTGAGTGAAAAAATTTCAGAATATTAATTTATGAAAGACTTGAAATCATTTTTATGTATGTTTACCAGCGGAATAGCTTTTTTTTCTTCTTATTATTATGAAATGCTTGCTTGTCCGTAAACATATTAATAGCGAGGTCAATGCAGACGGCAAAACACAACGCCACAGTAGAGTGACAATGTGAAAGGAACTAGCCATGACCTTCAGAACGGAACCATCCTACCAATTTTCTATAAAAAATCGGTGGGGCTGTATCGAGACTCACGGCCGTTGCTTTCACGTGAAACTTGTATGTTATGGAGTCGCTTTTAGTGTAATAGTTTAAAATATAAAACAATAAAAACGAGAAATTGACGACGTACTTAAATTTTTAATTCAAAACAGACACTAAAGCGCGTCTCAGGCCGAAGCCTATATAGTAAGGAAAATGTTAAAGCAAGATAATACAGACCTTTTCGTCAGACTTTTTCTGGTACCCATATGTTTCGCTGTGATTTTTAAGACGTTTCACGTCAAAATACGACAATTACCAGCCGGGATTTGAACCTATGTTCTCTGGAATATGAATATAGTGTCTTACGACTCAGTCCATAAACTTCGATAGTGTATCTTTTCTCATCTTCAGATTGCCTTGTAGTGATTCCTTATGCTACCGGCGTGAGTGTACGATTATTGCATAACAGTACAAATACATAGTTTCAGACTATAGTACTTCATGTAGGCTATCATCACATGTCTTGAAAAATTATTGACATCTAATATTATAAGTACACCTATCAAAAATTACGGTCTCCAAAATTTTAATTCTCGTCTTTTGAATATATCGTGTACTAGTGCGTGTAACTACATGTGATTTTGTTTACACAATTACCATGGATGTAGACAGTATTTGTGGAAGGAGAGGGCAGAAGCCAGTCCCTCCTCCGGAAACTCTTTTACAAAGATAATGCTTGAAAATACATTTTTAGGTTAGTTGACGATCCCTTTAGTACTTTTTGAGATTCCTGCCATTGTAATTTTTGTAAAATAAAATTCTTTGTCTAAATAAATCTCGGAACCCTACATCCCCGCCTTTTTTTCAATACGCTCTGGACACTCATTGTTACAGAAACAGGTTCCTCTTTTGAATAAGCTTCTGTGCACTAATGCCTGTGCCTTGTTAACAGAAGTGTAAACAAATATACACATAAAACAAACAAAACACAAATCTGTTTAAATAAAGTCAGTATCTATGTGAATATCAACCAGTGGCGGATCTAGGGGGGGGGGGGGGCACCAGGGGCAAGTGTTCCCCCCCCAAAAAAAAACAGTTGCCTGCTACATTAATATTGCCGACAAAAATGATTGTTTCTAAAACCAATAAAATATTTTTATATAATTAATGAATTTCTTGTAGAATCATAAAATCTGGTGGTTGGATGTTATGTGTAGTGTGAGTAGATTAAATACAAATTTAGTAATTTTAAGACATTTTTTTCTCTGGCTGTTCTGAAATCCTAGAGTGCCCCCTCCGAGGTGAACCTCTGGATCCACCACTGCTATCAACAAATTCAGTGTAGTTCATTAAATAAAATTTCCACTGACAAACAACAGTTTAAATAATAGGTAAATTAACTAAACATGTAGTTTCGGACATACGCCATTACTCATTAAACTGTATGTCATGACAAACCTCAGTCTGTTTGTGCCTTAAGAAAAGAATAGATCTCTTTCTCGAAACGCTGCAACTGTTCTCTTAGGAATCATATACTGTGTTAGTCTGCGCTATCATCGTTGTGGTTTTCAAAATATCTGTTTTTTCGCTCAACTGTTTCTTACGGTGTTTGTCTGTGCTGTCATCACTGTTTCTTCACATCGCTGGGTTCACCTGTGCGTCTCTGTATAGCCATTGTTTTTTTAAATTTTTATCTGTTAAGTTTCATCGTTGAGTTATTCTGTTTGTGTTGTGCACAGTAAATGTTCTTTGCGAATGGAACAGAAATATTCATGTAAACTTACATATTTGTAAATTAACATGAAAATAACTGTATCACTACAAAATAGTGTTGCCATTTATTTATTCTTCGTAATGCCCCAGTACCTCCAACATTAGTTATTTGCAATTAGTTGTTTGAATAGCTTTCCAGTATTAGCTGCGCATGTTAAGCACGGTAAAACGAAGCCAAAAGAAATATTAAAAAATTAACTTTTCTATGGCTTTAAAACCAAATAAATAAAATGTTTATACAATAACTTCATGATTGTAAGCACAGACATATTTGAACTAAACACACTATTTTAATATCTAACATTTATTTAAAAATAACTGAACCATCGACAGTGCAAGCACTTACATATTTTTTTTACTAGTCTATATTTCTATATAATTATTGTACTGAGGGACTGTAAGTTTAATTGCAGGAAAACAACTAAAAAATTGCCAGAATATTTATACAAATTATATTTCACTTTTATGAAATTACATAATTCATGCTGAACGAACAACATAGGAACACATAAATTTGTTCGTTACCGAGGTTAGATGTTACTGCACGTACTTTACTGCACGTGTTAATGACACAGTAACCTCGTGGAATAACATCATGTCAGTGTTAAGAAGACTGCAAGTATTCGCTCTACCGCTCTGGTTCTGGGGTAGAGCGCCTGCCTTGTGACTTGTAGGACCCGGGTTCGCGCCCCGGCTCCTCCAAGGCGGATTGCCCAGACGAAATGGTGGCATTTTCTCTGGTAGGAATACAATCCCTTGTAACAAGTCAGGCTACCAAAGAAACGGTGGGTGGAACAGAAAAAAACCTTCCAGGTGGCTTCCAAATGGGGAGCCCGTTTCTTTTCCTGGGCTCCCCATGCGGTGGCCATTCCGGGGGTTTCTCCGGGGGAACGGAGTTTTGCAAAAATATTTTTTTTTTTTCTAGTTTTAAGCGTTATAGTTTTTAGTAACTGTAGAATTATCATTCCACCATGTTGTAAATAAAGCTCAAAACAACATATATTTTATTTCGCTTTTGTACATAAAATATTTGAATTAAGTGTTTATCAGTCGGTGAGTTTTATATACCGATATTGTGTGCTCAACTATTTATCGGTACATATTTTCTTGAATTATTATTTACAGTTAAATTTTAATCACCTTTGTTATGTGGTATTTATAGGCACATGAATTTTATTCCTAAAAATTTTATTTCTCAAAAACCACATAGTTTTAAATCAGAAAGATAGTCTTTAACACACACAAACACGTATTTATATATAGCCTATTTGCATTTTCTATTTATAGACATTCTATCAGTGATGCAATTTTTATTATATACATTTTATTACTATTTTGTTGATTTCGACATAATAACTCGGTTTGGATTAAGAATTCCAACTTGCAATTACAGAATTAGTGACACTTTTAGTTTCTATAAAATGTGTAAAAAAATATAACTCCTTTTGAATAATTTACAAATATTCATTGGTAAGACTTTTGTAATCTACATATTTATTTTGTTTACACCATTTTAGTTTCGGTTTAAGATTTTTGTGAAAACCAAAGTAACCAAAGTAATTATATATATAATACGTGTTTGTGTGTACGAGTATAAGATAAAAGTAAATATTCTATTTATTTCAACATGAGTAAAGCCTTTGATAATTTCCAACAAAATCTTATGATTAAAAAATTATCAATTTTAGGCCTTGTCAAGCAATGCATGGTATACTTATATATGTTTTAATTATCTTAGAAATAGACGCTGTTCAGTCAAATTTTCTAATGCAATTTCATGGTATTAGGTGTTCCGTAAAGTAGTAGTTTATCTCAACTACTCTTTAATATTTAATAAATTATATTCCAACTGTGATCAAGATAAGATGCTGATGAAATATTATATGATTGGGAAATAAGTTTGTGAAACTATTCAGCTATCCAGATCTGATTTTCAAGTTAACAAAGTCTCTGAATTACAATATCCCTTATTGTATAAACTTTAGTAAAAAAATTAATTATTTAATCAGATTTATCACATAGTAAGTAATGACATTAAACGTGGTGTCCTCTTTTAAGACCTTCGAGTTAAATTGGATGCCAAGCTTTTTTTCCATCAACATGTAGATAATACTATTAGCAACACATGAAGATCTTTAGGTCTAATTAAATTAAAAACTTTCTCGGCATCAAATAATTCTTAAATTAATATTTAAAAATTGCAGACATTTAAATTTTTTTGAATATGCTACATTCCTATATAGCCTATTTGCATTTTCTATTTATAGACGTTCTATCAGTGATGCAATTTTTATTTTATACATTTTATTACTATTTTGTTGATTTCGACATAATAACTCGGTTTGGATTAAGAATTCCAACTTGCAATTACAGAATTAGTGACACTTTTAGTTTCTATAAAATGTGTAAAAAAATATAACTCCTTTTGAATAATTTACAAATATTCATTGGTAAGACTTTTGTAATCTACATATTTATTTTGTTTACACCATTTTAGTTTCGGTTTAAGATTTTTGTGAAAACCAAAGTAACCAATTGCTTAACATGAACTTGATCTTTATCTGTGTGTTGTGTTGTTTCGTGTTTTGTCGCCTTGATGTGTATGTCATGTGTTTTTATGTCATAATTCGTTTATAGGTGCTGTAAAGCACAAAAAACTGAATTTCAATTTGATCTGACAGTTTTAATAAAGCAGGATAATATGCTACGCATGTTAATATTTTTTTATTTTCTAATATGAAAAATACTTAAATTTCAGCAGAGTTTATTTTTGAAAAACTGCAAGCCTGTGCAAAGCCCATCAACATTCGATGTACGAGCCTATGTCTCCCCTAGATCGCCTGTGCTGCTTGCCCTGTGCCAACAAACTACACTTTAAATAATGTTTTTTTTTGTGTAGAGCCACCCTAATAATAAAACATTTCATAAGAAAATCCTTGAATATTTTTCTGTTGGATTTGCACTCATTAAATAAGGTTCTACCAATTACTTCAATTATTCCAGTGTGCGAAAATGTAAATTCTATGAAGCTAGTTACATTACAATTTTACGAGTAAGGCCGTTTTCCTCACTCCGTAGAATGTATAAGAATTTTCGCAGAATGGAATACTAGGTACCACATGGTTCTTTAAATCTTCGTAATAAGAATAGAGTGCTACCTATAATACATTTTCGTCCGCGATCTGGACGTGATTTGTTATTGCAACTATCACCGTCAGAAGGGCTATCTGTAATCTTTAGAGGGTTGACAGCGCTACCTACCGAGTATTCTATACACTACTTCGAGGGCAATGTTGCTGTATTCATTCCATAGAGGGTGTAATAAAATATGGCAGAATTCCGTTTCGTCCTTTGGACGTATGGCATTTTTCCATTATGGTACTTTTCCGCCTTTTTCGAAGAGGCCAGGCGGAATACTGTTATTATGGTAGTCTTCCGATATGGCAGTCTTCCGTTAACGGTGCAGCAGTCGATGATCCAAGTATTAATAGTTAGTTTATAACAATTTAACAAGTTTTATTGACCAAAAGTAAAAAAAAAAGTGTTACAAAGGTGTTACTAAGGTATAAACAATCTTTAACTTTGTAATAAAATGATTTTTTAGTTTCAATAGATGTCAGCGGTATGTCAAATTTACGTAAAAATTCATTACCTAGCTATGACTTACCAGGTCAGGTGTTCACTGGGCAATACACAGTATACACAAATTAATCTTTTTCACGTGGTCAATTTAACTTCACTTACTGCTATTACAGCATGTCGGTGACGCGTACCCGTCGCGTACCAGAAAACGCTCAACGCGGCTAAAGAAGTTTTCACTTCATCAATGAGAAATTTCAAATATTTTAAATTTCTGAAAAGTTTCGCGTGTTCTCGTAGTCGTATGTCAGCTGTGCTGTCACTGAGACGTCAGCATTCTGCGAAATTCGCGGCGCGAAAACAGGAAAGAGTGTCCTTGATCTTCTTGCTATTCTTTCAAGGCAAACCACGAGGGAAAAAAAAAATACGCTGAAAACAAGCGCACAGGAAGGTTACGTTCACACTAAATACTCTAGGTGGCGTAGAGAGTTTGTAGTTTCCATGGCTTGGCTTGTCTTGTCGTTCTTTCCATTCCACAACGTTTCTTACATTCGATAATTCAATTGCGGTAGATCCTTTACGTAACTAAACGCGGTGTTGATATGTATCAATAATTCGAAAAAGAAAATAATTATATTTGAATGCAAAAAAAATAAATCAAAAACGATTAGTTTCTACATGCGTAAGTGAACAGCTATGCAAACACATACATATTTCGTTAAAATAAAATACCAGCTAATATTACACGTGGCGACACTTCAGCTTACATGTACATATGCAACGATAAAACGTTTATTTGCTGAAATTTAGTTGCAAAACAATTTTTGTTGCATATTCTACTACTGGGACTAGCAAGCCTTATCCCTTATTTGTTGTAACTTTAAAAAAAAGTCTTAATTTTAGAAGAAATAGTGGCATGACAGTTCTCCGATCACACATTCATTGCGAGAAGGATTGGCAATGACAGGTTTTGAGATGCTGATGACGCATCGTCGGGAAAAATGTGCGGCGGGAAACGAGAGTATTATCAGAAACCCCATTGGCTGACCGCAACATCCACTACGCCTCTCACTTGCGGAAAGTTAGTGTTTGCCCCCGCTAGGAATCGAACCAGGGTTACCCAAGTGGTGAGCGAGGTTTCTGACTCACGGAGCAACTAGTTCGAGTTTGTGTGTGAGCTATGGAAATTATTGAGCATAGTCGATTACGATTGATTACTCTTTTTTTGACGTGACGTCTAATAAATCGATGAACGTCGGCTGCGCGCACGAAAAAGTGTCCCGTTACGTACATTGTCCCATTACGCTGTGTCCCGTTACGCTCATTGTACGCTTGCGCCGAATCTATCTGTATTCCACTCGATTGGAACAACCATCGATTTGACTTTTTCCAGGCACATTAAACTTGAAACACTCCCACTCGTTTCCTACTTTTCCTATCATCGTCCTATCCTTAACAGAATAACACAGATTGGAAGAAGTTAAATAGAAAACATGTAAAAAAGTTATAGTTAAAATAATCTGTTGGTTAAAGTAATAAACATATTTGAATTAATGAGTGCAAATAAAAGTAAATTTGTAAATTAAATTGTAGATTTCATTTCACTCCTTCTTTGTATCCATACAAAATAGTGATAATTCAATAAAATTGATTCCATTTTATTAATAAAGTATGCAATAATTTCATCAATGTTTTGTTATGACGTTGTCACGTTAAACTATCGTCCGTAAACCGACTTTACAGACAACCAATTTTTTTTAAACTTCATTGTCAGTGGAGCATTAGAGATTTACAGATAGTTTCTATAGTTTTGTTGTTCAGACTCTCTGATGTGTAACATATTAGCTCTCGGCATACTGCATTTGACGGGAGTAATTTAGTGAATGCGACAGAAATCAAGAAACGGAAATGTGTAAAAACCACAGTGCTGTCATCTGTGGCAAATATCGCGACCTAAAGTTCACCAAGACAAAGGGAAACTTTATATTATCCACTGTTTAGTGAATTTCAACAAAATTGGCAGTATTTTAGTAACATTCCTTGTCGAAAATCAGGTCAAAAGCAGGGGTTTAGTATTTAGTATTAAATCGTTTAAAATTTCAGTCTGATGATTAAATGATTTGATAGTCAACGTAGGTGCTCCAATAGCGAAATATAGCGACGAGTGCAAAAACTACTCGTGATTCGCGTTCAGGAATATAGTTGAAAACTCATAATGCGTTTATTTATTACTCTCGGGATTATTTTTTAAAAATTCGGCGCTAAATTTCGTGTCCTAGTTTCGTAATATAAGTGTACTTGCAGCATGAGAACACATTAATTTGCTCGTTAACGAGATGTTTAATATCAGTCGCTCACATTATATTATTATTTTTTTTTTAAGTTTTTGGCGGTTAATTTCTAAGAAGTTATCATGCAGCGATTTTTCACAGTTTGCGCCCATCTGGTACACCAATTTTTTTTTTTTTTCGTCTTCGTAATCAGAACAGAAACGTCAGCCATGCGTCAATTAGTGTGACATCTGCAAAGCCGTTTATTTCGCTGGAAATGTTTATCTGCCGCGCGTTTCGACAAGATTAATTTTTTCCCCCCACCAAATCAACTGAGGTCGCGATGTGGTAACACGACCAATGATTATTGACGAAATTGTTTGCAAGAGCCATCATTTCCCTCTTACCCCCCCCCCCCCCCCCCCCCCCCCCAGAAACAAACACAATGGTCGTCATAGATACGTCGTTCGACAGAAAGTGACACTGGCGTGTCGTAGATGTGAGAACTGAATAAACAAGCTGTTCCTGGTAGCCTACAAGTGCGAGCGTGTCACGAGACGAGATTGATTGATTGATTAGTTACGAGCGTCATGTCGACAACGTCCGTCATGTTTCACCGCCGGGAACCGAACCGGAGTCGTCTTGGCAAAAGGAGGGGGGGGGGGGGGCGGTGCCTGGTCTCTCTACCTCCTCGTGTGTCTGCGTTGGGGACGCAACACAACGCCCAACGTACAATAACGCCGAAAACCATAACGCCGAATGCCAAATTGACTACAACGCCGACAGCTAGAAAACTGCTGTGTACCACAACGCCGAAATACACTAACGCCGAAAAAATGTCATTGCAGGACTGCCACAAAGGTTAGGCTAGCCTAGGTTAGGTTAGGTTGTGGTATTTCGGCGTTAAGATACATTTAAGAAACACGCACAAATTCATTCAGTTGTTTTTTCATTTTGCTCCTGTGTCCCCCCTGCAGCAACATTTTTCGGCGTTTCTGTACTTCGGCGTTGTGGTACACAGCAGTTTTCTAGCTGTGGGCGTTGCGGTCAATTTGGCATTCGGCGTTATGGTATTCGGCGTTATTGTACGTTCGGCGTTGTGGTATTTCGGCATTGTGGTAACGACCCGTCTGCGTTGGCGAGGCGGGGTGGTAAGGTCGAGGCTCGCTGCTGCTTCCAGCGCGGTGTCGCCTCTAAGCGCTAGGCTCTGGACTGGCGCGCAGTCTTCTCGTCGTCACAGGACAACTGTGATAATATATAAGTATCATTACATGGCGGAGAAATAAAGATAAAGGTGTAATGCAATTCCCTCGAGTGCTTTCAAGAATCCACACCGGGCGTTTCTTTACCGACAATTATTCTGTGTAAACGCGTTTTAGCCCATTTTTTTTTTTTTTTTCACTCTTCTAAAAATACAGTTTCAAAGCGAAATACGAAAACAGAACTTCTCAAACGCTCTCAGCTTATTCTTAAATTATTTTCGTTAGCTCACACAGCTCTGAATCTTCATCAATTTTTAAATTGCGTGGTTTCTTCTGAAAAAATGTATCCGGTAGTTTACCGTTTCTGCCTGACTGGAAAATTTTCCAATGAGTAATATTCTCATTGAAACACACGGTAAATTCTAATCCGTTTCATTAAAACATAATAAAATAAAACAAATTAATGACTCTTTAGGTGACAAATAAACACAAAATGTACTATATACACATTAGCATACTCTCAGTTCAATACTTACTTATTTTAATTCAAAGTTTTTACTTGTATTCGAATATAATAGGAATGAATAAAATAATAATTTTACAAGTGGTATAAAAAGTTCGCAATAGAGATTAATACTAAAAACTATACAAACATACAGACTACAGTTGGGAAGGTTGTATTATTATCTTAAATTTTGTATATCCATGTTGGCATTGGGAAATTTTTCGGGAAAATTCTCCCCACTCACGTATATAGCAACATTACTGTGTGTTTTAAAAAGGTACACAATAAATTTCATTCTGAGGTTTATTTCTCGCTTATAGAAATAACGCTCACCCATTGCTTTATAAGACTTTAACACATTTATATAAATTGTAGACTGAAAAGCTTATATATATATTTTTTACCAAGTATTCTTACACTTTAGTACTTAGGTAGTTTTCATAAACTGATTTGGGAAAAAATATGCAAGTATTGACACAGATAAGCGTATCGATTGGGCCGCATTTGTGGGTTAGCAAAACGTAGAAAAAAAGGGGGGGGGGGGGGGGCTGATCTAGCAGAGTAATTATCAGTACAGATATTTACTTGAATATCGCAGTGTTGGTACACAAAAAATAAGTTAGAGTGCACATGAACTGAATTCTTTGTATTGAAAGATACATACATGCTTATCGTCAAATATAAAAATTATTAGATGTTTTCGCATACTATATAACTTGCGATGAATCAAAATTGAAATGACTGCAAATAAGTCTATTTATCTGTCATCTAAGTTAAATAAAAAATATATATTTGGTGGAATCGTGGAATTAAATGGTATGTGGTGGCGACATGAGGTGTTATTTTCAAAGGTTAGGGTTTGGGTTGTTTGAAATAATTTTTTTTTTTGGAGGGGGGGGGGGGGGAGGGGGAGGAGTATAAACTAGTAAAGTTACGTCCCTGATTTCTGGATCAGCCATTCGTTGAAACAATGTCTATTATCTAAATTTTCAGAACCATGCAGCAACGCATTGCTTTTGCTTGTAGCTAAATAAATAAAAGGTATGAATAAACGCTCGCCATTTTTGGTCCTACGCGAAAACGACGCCTTCCCCGACCAGTCGCGAATGTCGAGCAATCAACGAACCAAACTCCACAACACATTTAGGCATGTACTGTTCTTCGAGTATAAATCAATCGAGAAAAAAGTTGTTAGAGAATTTAGGCACACAAAACGTTATTTTGTTAAAACTGAAACACCATTTTATAGAACACTTAGCCTACGCACAATTTTTTTTCCCTTGAAATGAAAAAAATACAAATTTTGAAAACCACTTTGTAATGCCCCACTATGAGGTGTAAGACCCTTCACAGTTACAGATTAATAATTCTCTCTGTCATGCGCTTCTGAATCTTTAATGGGTACCAGTACCCAAAGGTACCCAACTTAATTATTTATTAAATAGAAAAATAAGTTTAATACTAAATATAATATGTTTATTATTTAACATAAAAAAATAAATGACAAACCAGGTTGCTTATACTTGTGAATAAAAGGAAAATACATATTATTTAGCTAATAAAATTACGTTGGGCACAACAGATACAAAAGTTCATTTGGTTAGGAGATAAAAAAATAAATTTAGCTAGTTCAGTATTCGTCGGTTCGCATGAAATTCAAAATCTTTCAAAACCTCTGAGTGAAGTCATACAAAACATTAATTGTGCCATAGTTCCAAGAAAACTAGAGGCTTTAATATTATTCAAAGACGATTGACTTAAAACAATTAGCATAATCAGACAGCAGATGGTCACTAACACAATTAGTGCTATGATTCGGTGACGCGGCAGTTCAGTATTTAACATAGCATATAGTCATACCTGATGATTTGACGATATATGGTTTTCAGATAGAGCCCCAATATAACCAATACTCTCAGAGCTTCACCGAAGCTCGGGGCGTATTTTTCTCGCCAATACGAGAGACGTAGCGATGCTATATAATATTTAAAATGTCACGTCGGCAAGGCCCGATGCGACAACACACACAAGCCACAATATGGCACACTAAAGTTTTTCTTCTCTTACAAAAATTAATAGTGTCTCTAACAACAATGTCTTTAAAAGATCCACCGATCTATCGGCCAATCACCGGCCTTGAATTAAGCATTTAAAAGATATTACATTTAACATTATTAACATAGAGAAAGGTCTCAAAGCAATATCCAAAACAAATATAGAAGTTAATTAACATGAAAGATATATAAATTTGGCACGAATAAAAACGTAAACAAATACTGAAAACATAAATAAATTATTTAAATTAAAGTTTCAGTGTTCTGTGATCTGATGTAGTATCACAACTTGAACGCTAAAAAATTTTTTTTTTTGCTTCAACAAACTTCTTATAACAAACATTTATTCAACCTCCATGCAAACAAACCACGTGCCCTGGCCGAGACACTAAACCATCGCTCATCAAACCCTGCAGTGTAGACTGAAATGTGCACACAGGAGTGAAGGTGGTTGCATACACACACGTGATTTATTTATTTTGCGAACGAATAAAAAAAAACGCATTCTGTTATAGATTTATGTGTTTCCTTAACGTAATTCTGATTATAACATAAGTAGTAACATCATTTTGAAGCTAGAATTTCATATTGTGGACAGAAATAGGCTCATCATAAGCACTAACTTTATCCATACGGATTTACCATGCATAGATAAAACACTTATGATTATATAAAAACTTACTCATGTGACCTAAATAAATGCAAACGCAATTGTACGTACGTTTAAAAACTATCAGTTACTCTAATAAGGTCACTACATGTTTTAATATATATATATATATATATATATATATATATATATATATATATATATATATATATATATATTTGGAAACCTATTAATTTTATTATGTATCCTCTTGTTTGAAGATTTTAAACTAAAAAAAAAAACATGATTATCATCAAATTAATGTAAACTTTAAATTTTATACAAAATCTGATAACAAGTTTTATTATGGCTTCATTGAAACACGCTTCGAAATGAAACCTAGATTATCTTCATGTGTTTTTGAGCTTTTGTGCGTCTTTTAAATACATTTTCGAAACACCTAATTATCTATGCAAAATTTAACAATAAAAAAAAGCTGTAATGTTAAGTACTACTTGCAAATCATCACCGGCAAAGAATTATTAGTTTATTTCGTAATAGGTAGATAGCGTTCGTAGTTGCTGTTCTGTGCTGCTACCTAGCGGCAGACTCTCAAACCAGTACCAGCATGCCGCGCGCTGTTTCTCCCGGAAGATGCAACGAGATTCGCGACCTGTAAATCTGTGCGGTTTCGTGGGTTTCAGTATATGGTCGTTGGGTTTCAGTGCATTCGCACGAGAGGTCGTCCTTCGCTTCGGTGTAACCATAGACCACGTCTGATTTTCAAACGGTACGAACGTGCCGCGTTTCTGCTGTTAGCAACTCATTGCACATATCGTACATATACTATTTAATTCTCAAATAAATTTAAATTTCTACTCTCGATGTAGAAAACAAATTGTGATATTATGCAGATTTCTTATACCGTAAATGTACCGGTTCTTGATCATGTGCATCATAACTTTTCCAGCTTTCATACTTTTCGTTCTGGCAGAAGGTGAGTTTACTTCCTATTTAAATTAACCGCCAACTAATGCATTTCAAACGCTTATGCACCTGTCTTTTGTTATTTTACACACATTATGGGAGAAAGTTATTATGTGTTTAATTAGTAATGAAAATATCACCAGACAAAGAAACTTTATTTATTAATTATAGGTTATCTTGTAAAACCTTCGTGCGCTAATACAGTTTTCGAAAATATCTATCGTGCAAGTACTATATGGAAATTTCAATATTCTACTGTTTTGTTATTATTTACAGTTCAGTTGAGTTTAATATTTTTGACGTAGTTTTCATTAAATATCCTTATACAATTACTATTTAGCAAAATAAATCAGGATGGCATTCTTACGTAAGAAAATAAATTTGTTAGGTAGGCAAGTTGTGAACATTTTTTTAAAAAAATTGGACATCGTATTAAATGGCAGTTTGTTGACTACACTCAGAACTCTTTTTTTTTTTTTTTACATCGTATTAAATGACATTTTGTGGACTACCATCAGTAACTTACCACTCATTATCGTTTTTACTTAATCGTATAAAGTATATCAACAACTAACCGCATTACACAAGCCAGGCAGTTAGTTTGACTCTGTTAACCGATGATGCGCATGTATACCACCGCGGAATAATCTCACTTAGTCTCTTCCTATAGTCATACCGTGGACACTACCCGTAGCGATGGCTTGGGACCCATCATCATCATCATCATCATCACAACAATACATACGGAATCCTATTGTTGCGGCAACTACGAGTGTCTGGCTGTCTGTCAGGATGTGACAGGCTTCTGGGACGTATTTGTTTTATAATTGAAAGCTTTCATGTCCGATACTGAATACCTATTGTATCTCAAATCACGTGGACTTATTAGAAAAGAAGTAGGAAAAAGAAATTCATTGGGGGGCTCTTTTTGCCCTCTCTTTTGTGTGTGTGGTAATAATAACACACCCTTCTCTCTCTCTTTTTTTTTTCTCTGTACGTCGAATATTGTCCTCCTTTGCTTCGGCCCTGATGTACCACAAGTGATGAGTCCTTGTCGCGAAGTGACCCCGGGTAGGTAGGTCGGCCTGGGAGGGAGGGGGGGGGGGGGTGCACGGCTCTCCTGATGTCCTCGCGGCAGTGATCGTGCGATGGTTCGCCGTTGCCTTCCGTAGCGGAGAATCATCGGAGGGACAAAGCAATAACGAACTCGCGAAAGGAAAGTACACTCTTTCCACGCGTGACGAAACCCCGACCCGAACGGGAGTCGAGTTCGGGACCTTCGACCCACACACGGCTCTATGCTCACGATGTTCGCCACGCGAGTGAAATACAGCCAGCTGCATCTCAGGTGGGGAATCCTTCTTTTCACAGACGAGAGAGCCAAGCGCCCGATCGTGCATCTTCTTTTTTTTTTTGTTCATTGTAAATAAATTTGGAGGTGTTGATAAAAGGATACTAATGGTCAATTAGGTTTGGTTAGCTACATTGTAAATACTTTAAGACATTGTGGACGGTTGATTTGGTTAGGATAGCTGCATTAAATATACGAAAAAAAAACATAAACTTCGGAGAACTTCGGGTTTTGGCTCTCTCGTCTGTGAAAAGGCTTCCCTCTCAGATGTCACTGGCCACACAAAGCTGTGTTCGCTATGTTGGCGACATCGCCAGGTGTTTTGGTCCTCGACTATTTTTTTTCTAAAACCTCGCTGACTTCGCACATGCGCAGATTATATATATATATATATATTTTTTTTTTCACTTGTAATAATTGTGCAGTACATTTGCGTTTGCTTTTCATGAAGTTTGATTTATCTCAGTATTGTTCTTTAAACAGGGTCAAGTCGACGGATAAGTTAATTTAAAATCTCCATGTTTGTGGAATAAATCGATGGAAGGCAGCATATGCAGGACAATGCCTGGGATACGATTCCAAGGGAAATGCTATCGAACTGAGTTGAATTTATCCTGAAATAATCCATGAATTTTCGTTTCGCTCTCACAAAGCAACTGCTTTATCATATGGTAAATTATCCAAATTCTTTTGCCTTTATATTAAATACATGAACCGATTTCTTTTAACGTTTACATGCTGTGAGAGACAGCAGCATATTATCATCGTCGATTTAATGCAGTTTCTTTTTGAACATAAACCAATCCAGTTTTTGTTCTGTTTGCCTTGGAAAAATTTCGAAAATAAAAAATTAAATATATTATTTAAAAAATAATAATAAATTGTATTTTTTTATTATTTTTTATTATTATCATGACAAACGGTGCAAAACTGTAATGGTGTATGTCAAAAAAAATTGCATTAAATCGAAATTCCTGTTGCATGAATCATTTAAAGAAACGTATTACCATCGTCGGAATCATCACTGGAATACCACGGCATGCTTCTCTCCGACATCGCGAACTGGACTGTCCTGTCTGGCAATGACGGTTCCAGGAAGACCTCTCGGGCAGGGCTCTCACACACAGGAGGATGCGGTTAGTAATCATGACATTGCCCTTGGGATATTCACAACATATATGGTCTCAAATACTGACATTTAGTATTTTCGTACAAATTTTGATTGAAAGAAGAGTTTAGCACATTAACGAAAGTATTTAAGTTAACATTAATATTCCCTACAAAGAAATAAGAAGTAAAATTTGGGCTCGGAAGGGGCTATCGCCCCCTGCGCCCTTCCTTTGGAGCCGCGCTTGGTGTCTGGCCGCCTGGCGCAGCGAACATAGCGAACATAACGAACATAGCGAACATCGCGAACGAAAGCGTGACGCTCAGAGGGTGACGTAAAGAGCAACGATCAGTAGAGACCTGAAAAATTCGCGTGTTCATTTCGCAATAGACTGACATCCAAAAAAGTATACCTTCGTACAGCTTCTGCGATTGGCCCACATTTTATCTGGGGAACTTCGGGCCAATGGAAAAACCTAAACCAAGAAAGTGCCGAATCATGGAAAAAATTGGTTAAGACGTCTCACGAATCAGCAGCCAATGAACAGGTGTCATTTCTCCGAGTTTGTTAAGTACTGTAGAGTCTATCCTAGAGGTCAATGAACCCGCGAATTTTTCCGGTCCCTAATGATCAGGAAAGGGTGGGAGGGGGTCTCAGGAATGTGGCGCTAGGTTGCATCATTGCATCGTAGCTCACATCGCATATTTGCGCGCTCGCATACTTGCGCATTCCCATACTTGCTTACTCGCAATTTTTTTTTCATCACGTAGGTATATATGATTTTTTTTTAAATTCAATAATCTGCGCATCTGTCCATCTTACAGAACAAAAAAAATGAAGCTGTGCTGGGAAGATGAAAAACTCGTGTCCACTAGCAGCCTGGTGGTACTAGAAGTAGCACATAGGTTTGTTTGAATCAAACATACATTTGTTTGTATATGACAAAACAGATATTTACTTACCGCAACAAAATATTTTGTGGGCCTAACGAATTTTGGCATGTAAAAAAAAATATTTCTTAAAAAAAAGTGCATTTGAGTTGAAAAACACTTGGGTCAACAAAATATTTCATACTGCATGATTATTGTCTGAAGCAAACACACCTGTGTGTGACGATGAAGGGGCGCTGGCGGGGCGAATGGACGAGGCGACCGGGGGGTAGGTGCCCCAAGAGAACACGCCGGCTGTCGGCAACGTCCGCCACGGTTCCCACCCGTGAAGCACATAGGGCGTGATCGACCCAAGCGCGGCTCCAGAGGAAGGGCGCAGGGGGGCGATAGCCCCTTCCGAGCCCAAATTTTACTTCTTATTTCTTTGCAGGGAATATCAATGTTAACTTAAATACTTTCGTTAATGTGCTAAACTCTTCTTTCAATCAAAATTTGTACGGAAATACTAAATGTCAGTATTTGAGACCATATATGTTGTGGATATCCCAAGGGCAATGTCATCCTCCTGTGTGTGAGAGCCCTGCCCGAGAGGTCTTCCTGGAACCGCCATTGCATGGACCCCGGCTGCCCTTGGAGACAGGCGCGCGATGCGGCAGCTGTTGCGAGACGTGTTTCGCACCGAGCTATACGTAGAGACCACGGCTCCCCACAAGGGCGGGACTGGGTGGACCCCTGGATCCAGCCCTGTTTATTTTCATCTCAGCGTGTGAAATAAATACACATACTCGCTGTGGTTATCTTAAAGTAAAAATAATTTTATAAAAAAATCTTAGTTTTGACTTTTAAAAATAGTAACCATAATTATACCCGGTATTTTACGGTTAAAATAACATTCTAATAAGGGTGTAAGTAAGAAATAACCATGCAATTAAAATGTAGCACGTCACTGTAAAATTTTGGCCAAGTAGGGGGAGGGGGGTTGTGTGTCTCCTCCGATCCTGGGTGCAGGGCCCGTATAATCGAATGCGGGGGCCATGGTACAGACTGTTACAGACTGTTACACTGAGAGTGGCGCACGAAGCTTTGGTAACTTCCTACGTGCGCAGGATTTTATTTGTGCGTTTGTGTTATATATGTGTGTGTGTGTGTGTAGAAGGGAGATTCTATCCTTTAGTTGGTTTTGATGATTAATTTTTTAAGGACATCCGGGGGGGGGGGGGGGTGAGGGGTATATATATCACCACCCCTTTGGTTATTTTCAACCTTGTAAACCTATTACAGAACTCTTATGATGTTCTTTGAGTGTAATAACTTTTCCCAGTTTAGTTTTAAACACGTTCATATTTTGCAGTTCTGTTTGTTTTCACTGCATGTGTTTGTGCATGGGTTCGTGGGAAAAGGGGGGGGGGGGTGGTACCGCCACTCGCTTTGTCGCTGACTCACTGCGCGAGCGCCCAGGAAAAGTTTTATGGTGAAGGAGTGTTAAGAGTATAAACATTCTGACACCACACGTATTACTATTTTTTTTCTGGAATGACTATTATCCGAGTCCCATTCCTGCGATCTTCTCTAGATAAACATCTTTCAATTTATGTTTAGTCATAAATCTAGTCACCAGGAATTTACTAAAAAAATATTTGCGAACTGTAAAATGTCACGTAAGTGGTATTGATAATGAAAACTTGCATTCATTTTTACCCATACTAGACAACAGTTTGTGAAAATCTTGTGACATAATTAGTAGCTAAACACGAAATAGAGAGAGAGTTACAGGAATAGTAGCTTTTTAGTACGTGTGATAGTTAGTATTAATATCAATAAAATAAAATAACTAGGAAGTTGTAAGTGAAAGCCTTACGGGAGGTACCTAGCAATCCCACACGCCATTTTCGGCGCCTTGCACATAGAGGCGACTAGGCACCTGGCGTGCCTGGCAGTTACATCCTTAGCACGCCTGCGGTTCTGGAATGCCATTTAAAATTCCTCATTCAGCTTGAAAGATAGACGGTATTGTCAAAACTTAACAATCCATCCATATATATAAATATAATTCTGTATGCTGGGCCTAGTGCCTAGGTTTTCTGTAGCTGCCTTTGTTGAATTTTCGATTTTGCCGTAGCTGAAGAGACTTTAATGAATGTGTGTATATATATATATATATATATATATATATATATATATAAGAAATCTAGGATTAAAGACACAATTCTGTGTGTGGCGTATGACTGTATGTTACCTTGGTGTGAGACCAAGGAAATGAACTTAGTAACGCACGCAATTAAAAAAAAAAAAAAGTGAATTCCGGATATTCACGTTCGAATCTCGGCCCGAAGTTCTGATATCGGGTTCCCGTGGTTTTCCTGAAATCATCCCCGGGGATGCCACTGAGTCCTCGACCAGTGATGCTGATCTGTCCGCGTCGAGTAGTGATCTCCCGTAGCGACGTCATCCGCCGGCCTGCCCCAAGCGCGGCGCCTCGGCGGCGGAACCAGATGGACGCTTGACGCCGCGCGCTTGCGCGGTGACGCGGCGTCGAGTGCCCTTTCGCTCCGGGGTCTCTGGAGCGGCTCGCGGGGGGGGGGGGGGGGGGGGAGAGACAGATCACTCGCCATGCTCCCGCCGTCGTCTCGTCGCCTCGCGGGAACACGGCGAGGGGCAGCGCGCCAGCCACTCGCGGCGACCACAGCGACCTCCACCAGCCGACACCGCGAGCCTCACCTAGACCAAGTGGATCTTGGTAGGGAAGACTCTTTAATGGAGAGACCTAAGAAGCACATAAAGTTCTGCCATTCCCGATTGCACCCGAACAATATATATTCACCTTCGGCCAACTTCGGGAATTGGTTTTTATTTTTGCGCAGGAAAAAAATGAATTCAAATATTAAAAGTGGTCGGTTAGGTTAGCTACATTAAAACACTTTAAAACACTATGGATAGAGACCTGAAAAATTCGCGGGTTCATTTCGTGTTCTGCTAAATCTAATTATACCTTAGTGCGGCTTCTGCCATTGGTTCACTGTTAATCTGGAGGACTGAGGGCCAATTAGAGACCATCACTCATAGAAGTGTCGAATCACAGGCCGCCCAGTCGAGACGACTCACAAGTCAGCAGCCAATGAACAGTTGTCATTTGCCCGAGTGTGTAGAGGATATTGGAGTCTATCCTGAAGTTCCTTGAACCCGCGAATTTTTCCGGTCTCTAACTATGGACGGTTAGTTAGGTTAGTATAGCTACATAAAAATAAACAGAGAAATATAAATATATATAAATAAACCCGAGGTTGGCCGAAGGTGAATTGTTCTGGTGTAATCGGGAATGGCAAAACTTTATGTGCATCTTAGACTTCCCCTCTTTAAGTGTTTCCCACGCCAAAGCCTATATGCGAGCCTGACTTCAACTAAGTGTATCTAGGTAGGGAAGACTCTTCAAGTACATCCCAGGCCGAAGTCTATACCCCTAATATTGCAGGGTGTTAGCCATGCAGGAGGGGTAGCATGCATCGTGTGCTAGGAGGGGGATTGGCCAACCATTCCTTACTCCCTAATACTTCTTAACTCTAAACTAAAAACTAGGTAAGTTGGGCCCAGGTAAAATCTGCACAGACACAGGGGAAAACACTGGGGCATGCGTAATGTGTAGGCAGGTTGGCAACAGGAAACAGAAGGATGGTTCAGGAAGAACAGCTGGTCGGAGTAGAAACAACTACCGAGGAAGTTCGGGAAATTAGATTGGACATCTCTGTCAGCATTGAGTTTGAGCGCGTCTGGATTACGACATAGTTCTAACCCTTTGTATCTTGGTGGTATTTTCAACATACCGCAATGGATATAACATTTATCTAATCGTTTCAGTGGAATTGGAAGAATATCATGTTCACCTTAAACCTTGCTACCAAGTACGCCCATGGCTGGGGGGGGGGGGGGGGTGTCTAGCTCTCAGGGAAAGGAAAAAAAAAGTGTAGTCTGATGTTTTTTGTTTCAATAAAATGATTTAAAAGTCAGTATCACGTGGAAGTGGTTCATCACTAATATATATTTTTATATAATAGAACTGAAACCTTTTATGGCTACTTAAAATTCACCATTCATCTTAGAAAATATTAAAAATTCTCAATACCCCCAGGTCTAGTCGCCCCCCCCCCCCCCTCTTTTTCCCCTACGAATAAGCTGAATTCATTAATAGAAAACAGTCGAAACATTTTCGTTGCGTGGAATATGAAAAAAAAAAAAAAAGAGTTTGATTCATCCTTTTGGAATATATATATATACATATGTGTGTGTTGGTGTGTGTGTGTATATCGACTGGAGAAAATGTCAGAATTTGCATCGTAATCATCAACAGACAAATTATTTTTAAAAAGCGATAATTCGTTTATGTAAATTTAATATTCCCTATTTTTAAAATAAAAACAAAGAATTTTGTGTTGGTGGTTGCTAAATGAAAAAAAAGGAGGGGGGGATGCTCTTGAAGAGAATGTTCAGATTTTAGATAGGCCTACTTTATACGATACGATTCTACACATTGAATCGATTTAACAAGAGATTAATCGAATCTTTCGATTCTGCCCGTCACCGCTAACGAGGACTCGGCACGTGTGTGTGTGTGTATATATAGCCGGTGACGGGTCGGCCGAGTCTCGCGCCGGTCGTGATTTATGGCCGTACGCATCGCCGAGGCTTCATTGTGGCGCGCGGGGCGCATGCGCGACATTTAGCGCGCGGCTCGCTGGCGGGTCGCCAGGGCTGTCTAGCCCACGGGAAGCCTTCATTTCACAGACGAGAGAGCCACGCCCGAAGTTCCCCGAAGATCATGCTCGCTTTTTTTTCCCCATTCTATCTCATTGTGTAAACCGGTGTGGCATTAAATTTTGCGGTCGATTAGGATAGGTCAGCTATATTATAAATACTTTAAAACATTGTGGATGGTTGGTTATATTAGGTAAGTATAGCTACATTAAAAATACTGTAAAATAATTTTATGTTTGCTCAGCAAATAACTTTTTAATATGTAGCTATCCAGGGCTAGGAAACCGTTTACATGACTTCACAGTACCTTTAAAGTAGCTATCCTAACCAAATCAACCGTCCACAATGTTTTAAAGTATTTATAATGTAGCTAACATAACCTTTTACAATGAACAAAAAAAAAAAACACCAAAGATGCACGATCGGGCGTTTTGCTCTCTCGTCTGTGAAAAGAAGGCTTCCCCTCGCCCACTCCCGCCGCGACCCTTCCCCTCCGCCGCCATCTTGGACATGACTTCTGCACGGTCCGGAGGGCGTGTCGGAGCGGTGACTCACCAGCAGGGGGCGCGCGGTTCTCGCGAAACGATCTGTTCGCTCGTGAGGTACGTCCGTTCGAGGACGCACCACAACGCCGAAATACCACAACGCCGAAATACCACAACGCCGAAATACCACAACGCCGAAATACCACAACGCCGAAATACCACAACGCCGAAATACCACAACGCCGACGTACAATAACGCCGTAAACCATAACGCCGAATGCCAAATTGACCGCAACGCCGACAGCTAGAAAACTGCTGTGTACCACAACGCCGAAATAGATTAACCCCGAAAAATGTCATTGCAGGACTGCCACAAAGGTTAGGTTAGGTAAGGTTAGCACACAAATTCATTCAGTTGTTTTTCATTTTGCTCCTGTGGCCCCATCCTCCCCGCAGCAACATTTTTCGGCGTTACTGTATTTCGGCGTTGTGGTACACAGCAGGTTTCTAGCTGTCGGCGTTGCGGTCAATTTGGCATTCGGCGTTGTGGTATTTCGGCGTTGTGGTAACGACCCGGCTTGGGTGTTATTTCCCGTCGTTGGTCGGTGTGGCAACATCCTGCACCTCGCGCACGGAGTTACGGGAGGGTTGGAGGGCTGGAGGGGGAAGGGGTGGAGGAGTGGAGGGGGGACGCGTGCAGGGTAAGGGCAGGCGGTGACCCGTGACCGCCCCTGACGCCCTACTTGGTCGCCGACACCCGTGAGTCACTGGGCTCCTCTTCCAGGAAGCCGGCTGTTCCCCGGCAGACGCGAGACGCAAGACCGGTGCCTTCACGGAAGCGCGGCGACAAACAATCTCCTCGTGTCCGGGGAAACACGCTCCGTACGGGGGCGCGTCGTTTTGCCTAAAATCGTTTTGCCTAATCGTGTTTCCCCATCTTCGTTTTGCCTAAAGTCTATTTGCCTAAAGTTGTTTGGCCTAAAGTCATTTTGCCTAAAAGGGTTTTGCCTAATCGTGTTTCCCCACCTTCGTTTTGCCTAAAATTCGTTTTGCCTAAAGTTAGTTTACCTAAAGTCGTATTGACTAAAACTATTTTGTCTAAAATCGTTTTGCCTAAAGTCGTTTTGCCTAAAGAACATTTTAGGCTAAATGAGTTTAGGCAAAACGACGCGTACTCCTCCGTACATCCAGGCTGCTGTAGAAGGTTCGGGAACAAAGTGTTTTGAGCGCGGAGCGTACAAAATAACGTGTCGGGGCAAAGTTGGTTTTTCGCGTGAGACTTACCTACCAATAATTTCTCGTAAACTGAACATTCAGAGCTTTGAACACATCCGTCTTTTGTTTACAATCCTATAGTTTTATTTTAAAATAAATATTCCCCAGTTAGCTGAAAATCATTCCCAAAATAATAATGTTATTTTTTTAAAATAAAATTTATCATTTCTGTATATAAAACAATTACGATATTTAAAAGAATTATAATACTTAGTCCAACCACTCACAACAGTGTTCAATGGATAAAAAAAAAACAGTATTTTTATAATTCAAGATAGGACTGTAGAACAGGTGTGAAAGTAATAGAGTTCACAGACTATCGAGGTCGTTGCGTGAATTGGCTTGGCTCATGAGTTTTAGCTGCGTGAATTTTTAAGTTGCAACTGCGATCCTGACGATGACGACTGCAATATCGACCGAAACTTCAAAGATTTTATCTTCAAACTTAAGTGCCTGAAACCCATCAAAGAAAAACCAACGATTGCTTATAAATTGTTAACAATTTGTTACTTTTTTTATAATTCTGAAAATAAACCTTAATCCTAAACGCGTTACTTACAATATATATGATTTGGTACATACTTATATTAGTTAGTAAAATAGCTTTTGGTTTACTGTTTACTGACTACGACTTGTCAGAGTATAACCACTGCCTGTCAGCTTAGATTTCGCGTGTCGCTAGGGGCATGCATTATTCGTAGGAACCGGAAAAATTCGCGGGTTCAATGACCTGCAGGATGAACTCCATAGTTCTACGTACACTCGGTCAAATGTCACCCACTCATTGGCTGCTGTCGTGTGAGACGTCCCAGCGTAGCAGCCTGTGATTCGATAAAGCTTTGGTTGGGTGTTTCTCATTGGCCCAGCGTCATCCAGGTGAGTTTTGAGCCAATAGCAGAGGCAGCACTGAGGTGTAACTATTAGTATTCTAGCCTATCGCAAAATTAATTCGCGAATTTTTCCGGTCTCTAACGATAGTTCGCTCTCAGAAGACTGACAGCGGTGTCAGCTGGAGAGGCCGTCTTCATCTGGAAGAGGTTGGTCACACTGCTACTCCGTGTTTATTACTGGTTCAGGGCCGCGCTCGGCCAGTTAAGTCATAACTCACGACCGGCGATGGAGATTTATCGCGAAAGCATCTTCTGCCGAGATGTATTCAAAACGCTGTATAGCTTATACTGACTCCATTGGTCTCGACAAGGCTTTTTACTATTGGTCTGCGAATTGCGACCACCTTGTGACAGATGACCCGCGCGACTGCTGGTATACATTGTTGCACTGGAAATGTTCACTACTTGTTGATCCCGTAACATGTGCCCATATTTGCAACGTTCAATTCCACATTAGTAACTAACAGTAGTACCTGTCGTTGACCGGTTAGACGGCCTTTCAGGTGCCAATTATTCTAATGTAATAAGCTCCATATTTTTGCGTTACCTTTTATTATTAAGCTTGTTACTTTGCTTGGTGAGAACCATCATCAAAGAGATACACGAGAGGTGGACCGTACTTTATTTTTCAACCGGAAACCATTAAATGGGTCTTCACTCGAGAACCGTACTGAACGATAAAATTAAACAATAAAGTAAACGTAAAATGCAGTACTGTATTGTCACTTTCCCTAAAGTGAGGAGTACAATGCTCAAGGTTCCCCCCTCCTCCTACTACGTCATCGAGCGCCCCACTCCTAAACGTTGCACTTTTCGTGACGCTCCGAAAAGTCATCGACTCGACTTACCCTGTCATCTGTAAATACATTTCCCCACGCGCGACAGAAGTGACACTTCTAGATTATTATGTATAGATAGACATAACTTATTAGTATTTTTTTTAGAACAGGAGATAATAATAAGGATGCGGGTATGATCTCAAATTAAAAAAAAAAAAAAAACTGAGGAGTAGACAAACACAAGCAGAGTTAAGAGAATCCTGTAACATCAATGCTACGTCACACCTTCCGGTCGTTACAACTAGCATACGGCATGCTACGCTACGTACCTCCCTTGCCGTCTTCCCATTCAACCGCTAGCGCATGCGTTAGTGCTGTCGCCATTGATATACTCTCAACTATGAAAAAAAAATTATTTTGGTTTAATTAACTGTTATAAAATAATTAATCTTGAGTGTTATAAGTTATAATATAAGTGTTATATAGTTATAATTTATAACTATTCTCACGTATACATACATTTACATTATTTACGTGTTTTACAGGATAATCTTGAAGGAAAATTAAAAAAAACCTGCATTAATTGGAGCTCGGGGCAAAATTTTTTTGTTACCTTGGACACTAATAATTGCAGAAAGCACTAGATAGACGTTTATTCGGTTTTACATGCATTATAATAACAAAACAAGGCAAGACCAGAGGCCGTGTTTGCGCGGAAGCGAACACCAGCGCCACCCTTGCAGCGCGCAGGACTGAGGTAACGGGTTCTCCGGGGGCGGGGACTGAAAATAGCGCGCGCGGGCGTCTCAGTGAGTCACGCGGGGGAGCCAGCGCGACGTGGCGGAGTGATACACGCGTCCAGCGAGCCGTCGACCCCTGACCCAACACGGGGTCACAGCCCGCTCACTGACCAGACTCGTCGATACAAGCGCGCTGCATTCATCCACCTGGTGTACGCCCGGCTACGATGTCATACGTTCTTTAACATGACTCATGCCGCGCCCAAACAAGTTTCACTTAGAAAATATATTTCTTTTTGACGTGATAACGTTTGATAAATCGATGATCGCCGGCTGCATGGACGAAAAATTGTCACGTTCCGCCTGAGCCGAGCGTGCAAGAACCGGCCAAATCACCGTGCGAGAAAATCTTCTATAATATCAAACAGGTTAAGGCGGGACTTTTTAACTAATTGTTCGTGATTATAGTTGAACAAATTATTTAAATTAAATTTGAAAAAAAAAACTGTAAGTAATATTTTAAAATTAAAAAGGTATGCAATTTTGCATCAATGTTTTCTTATGACGTTATCACGTAAAATTATCGTCCGTAAACCGACTTTACAGACAAACCCCCCCCCCCCCCCTTTTTAAAAGTCTAAACGGAACTTAACTATCGACGATGGTTGCGCTGCTTTACGTTGAGAAATGTTGGCATGGCGTGTGGCCAACCGGGAACAGAGGACAGACCGGCAGTTAGGCGCGCCGTGGATAGGGGCAGACTTTCCCGCGCGGCGCCGAAACTTCCTAATAAGGAGGCGTCGCGCCTCTCCCGGGCACGGCCGGTCGCGCGATGTTGACCTCTATGGCGGGCCCGCCGCGGCCTCCGGCAGGCGCTCCGAACAAGCAGTGGCGTCCCTGCACTCACATTCTCGAGGGGGGCCTCACCGCGGTGGCCGGGGGAAATTTTGCAAAACAACATTTTGACGTGACAACGTCTAATAAATCGATGAACGCCGGCTGCACGCACGAAAAAAGGGTCCCGTTACACACATTGTTCCGTACGCTGTGTCCCGTTACGCTCATTGTTCCGTTACGCTGTGTCCCGTTACGCTGTCGGCGAGTGCAGTAGGTAATAATAGGTTATGTTACAATTGACTAAAACATTATAATGATTCTTATAATTGATGATAGAAATTTGATTACAGTTTATCTATATGAAAACTTGTTCATAATTATATTTAAACTTTATAGCTAAACTCCAGTTTTGAAAATTAATTACAAGTCATCTACACGTGAACTGTTTCGTCGACTGTTTATAAAGTGAAGTGAAAAGTTAATGTGGTTTTCATTGCTTATTACAACAACAATTTCGGCAATAAAGGTTAATTATTTTAAAAATTTAAAATTTTTTTAAATTATTTAAATTTTATTAATTATTTAAAAAATTTTAAAAATCTGATTACTATTATAATTTCAAGTATTTATTCTTTTATTATTAAAATAAAAATGATTCAATTTTATTCATTAATGTATGCAATCATTTCATCAATGTTTTGTTATAACGTTGTTACGTTAAAATATCGTCCGTAAACCGACTTTACAGACAACCAATTTTTTTTAAAACCTATCTGGAACTTAAATCTCGACAATGGTCTTGTCATTTATTTTAAGAAATATTGATATCATTTTCCTGACAATCTTTACTCCGGTTTATTATGTCAATTTCAAAGATAAAATTCCGGTGAAAGTACAAATTTTGAAAGTTTTTCGGAAGTTAAATCATGAAAACTCAACTGAAATCGTAAGGCAATTTATTGACCAGCACTTGAAATTTCACTCTAACAAAAACTTAATTCTTTCTTTTCCCATTAATTTTTTTCACAGAAAAATTAAATTAAAAATGGAGAGCGTCGACATGGGGCCCGTGAAAGTGATGGTTATTTTGGACAAAAGCCATTGCCTGTTTTCACCGTGTGTCATTAGGAAAACCAGAAGAACGGACAAAGAAATGTTAATGCACAACCACACCCAAATAAGTCAAAACCAGCCAATCTTACAGCCCAAAAAGCACAGAGAATTCCTAAGGAATTAGCGAGAACAATATCACAGCGTAGGTGAACATAGTGTGCTGACAATGACTACCTATACAGTTCCGAAAAAAACTGTAAATAAAAATTAAAAATAATTGTCAACCCAGCGCCAGACAAAAATAACCAACGTTGATATTAGACAGTTAATCTGGACAACGAACAGACAATACAGTCCTCCAATGCGAACACATCGTTGAAATTAAACCAGGTAAACAGAACACAACACAACGACAGCACATACGAACACAAGACAAAACAGCTGCGACATTTCGGGATCTGAGATCTGCTCCCGACATCAGGCACAGACGCGGCCAATGGCAGGCGAGAAGTCCTCCGATTGAACTGAGAGCTGATTCTATTGGCTGGCGAGGATAATCGGTTTGCAATTATTTTTTGTTGTTGTGGTGGATTAGTTTTAGCTTTAATTATAAACGCATTCACGTATGTGATCGTTTCGCCAGGCAGCCGTTGCCAGTCTTCAGTGTCAAGACAAGGCGCAGTTATGTAGGTTGTATTTGGAAAATCTATTCCATATTGATTATTCAATAATATTTTAAATAAAATATTAAAATAAATAAAGTAAATGATTGTGTTTGGGACGCAAATCTGTAGAATCACTAAAATATTGTTACGAACGCGAGAGGCCAGACCACGATGCCAGGTTCGTAGCTGGCTGGCGGCCCTGCACGGCCACTGGCGTCACGTGCCGTGCCAAGTGACGTCCTTCCCGGCGCTGTTATCTATCGCTGATAGGCCTTGGGAATTCCGCGTGCATCCGCACGGAGTGGCGTGAATGAGAACCGCATTTCTTGATGTTTCGGGCGTCGGGTCGGGTCGGAATGACGCGACTCGTCACATCCGCTCTCGTCGGTTCGAGAAGGGCGCCCTAGGTACTTAAGCAGCGACTTCGGGTTCTACAACAGTTCCGCGAGAGTTCCGAGATTTCAGAGAGTTCCGCAAGGGAAGGGAAGTGCGACATCGGCGATAATGGTGAGAGAGACCCCTCCCTCCCCATCCTCCAACCAAAGTGGCGTGATATAGAGCAACGTGTATCGAGAGAGTGCGACTGAGTGGTGCGAGACTGTGTGTGGACTGGCGTGAGGTAAGGGGCGAACCACTGTCGAGCCTAACTCCAGAGGAGTACGATTTGTGGAACTTGGCAGACATTGAGTGACTTGCGAATAAAAAATTTTAAGTGCGAGTGATTGGTGATTAGACATTTTAAGCATAATTTTTATTAGTAATGTAATTATTAGTAATTAATCAAACTGTATTAAATCTTAACTGTGCTATCTTTTTTAAAAAAAAAAAAAACCAGTCCTCTCCACATATAGTCCGTAACAATATATTTGATTTTGAAAATATGTATGAAACTTCACAGGAACACTTGTCTCCAGAAGCAGTTATTCTGTGTAACCTATCCATTTGTATTTAAATGCAAAGTTTTAAAATAAACAATCTATCCGAATTTATTTGTGATTTGAAACTGGACAGTTAACAAAATATTATTTTTTTATTTTATTTTGAAGACATACATTATGAAGCTCTGATGTAAACTGGATACATGTAAGTAAAAAAAAAAAAAAATTAAAGTTAAACTGTTAAAATAGAGTTTGAGTTAAATGCGTTTGCGATGCGAAACTGTACCGTAGCCAAAATACAAAAAACTTTGAATTAAACTGTGTATGAAATAAGGGGGGGAAAAAACAGAAAAAAAAAAATTTGTCTGTAAAGTCGGTTTACGGACGATAGTTTAACGTGACAATGTCATAACAAAACAATGATGAAATGATTGCATACTTTTATGAATAAAATTGAATCATTTTAATTTTAATAATAAAAGAATAAATATTTGAAATTATACTAGTAATCAGATTTTTAAAATACAATAATAATTAACCTTTATTTTCGAAATTGTTGTTGTAATAAGCAATGAAAACCACATTAACTTTTCACTTCACTTTATAAACAGTCGACGAAACAGTTCACGTGTAGATGACTTGTAATTAATTTTAAAAACTGGCGTTTAGTTATAAAGTTTAAATATAATTATGAACAAGTTTTCGTGTAAATAAACTGTAATCAAATATCTATCATGAATTATATGAATCACCATAATTTTTTAGTGAATTGTAACATAACCTATTATTACTGCACTCGCCGACAGCGTAACGGAACACAGCGTAAAGGAACAATGAGCGTAACGGGATAAAGCGTAACGGAACAATGTGCGTAACGGGACACTTTTTCGTGCGTGCAGCCGGCGTTCATCGATTTATTAGACGTTGTCGCGTCACAAAATGCTCTGTGGTGAGGTGTAGTTGCGGTGCGCATACACAGTTCGAGGACCAATGACGTGCTCGATGCCTCGTCTCATGTCCGCCTCCAGGCCGGACATGGCGGCTGGCCGCCGAGACTGGAGGTCAGGTCCATAAACACGGATGTTAACTCGCGGTGGATCCTCGTCTCTTTGGCGCGGGCTGCGAGGGGGAGAGGGGGGGGCAGGCGGACAGGAAACTGCGCGCAGTAAAACCAGAGAAGCCCCGCCCACACTTGGCGGCGCCGACCACAGCTGACACTCCCACGAAAATACACCGTCATTATTATCATCATCATTTTTTAAAATTCTACACAACATGTATGCGACAACACAATGTAATTATTTTCGTAAATGGAACAGTACAGGCTGGAAAAAAAAAAAAAACATCTTTGTAACAACTGCTTACCATGACCACTTCGCCGCTACTCTATTGCTTGAATCTGTGTGTGAATGTGCGAGTGACTGGTTTTAATGTAGTAGCACCTATTTTTTTGATACTATTTTTTTGATGTTCAATCACTTTCCTTTTTATGAATGTCTATCCTTAGTTTTTAATTACTTTAAATTAGTTATGGTTGAATCTTTTGAAATAGTTAATATTTGAACATTAAGTTAAAATTTTGATTTGTTCTCTTAATATTTAGTCAACATCTGCTTATATCATGCTTAATTTTTAATATTCCACTATTTGATGTAGTTGCAGAAAAGTGGTTAAGTGTAAGAAAAGGCGTACCGCCTTAACTTCGTCACCAATAAATACGATAAATAAATAAATAAATATATAAATAAGTAAAATGACAGATATTTTCCAAAATTTTTCTTTTACACGAAAACAACTGTATCGCTTAAAAAAATAGTGTTCGCAGTAATGCTGGGATCGGATTCTTACCCGGGAATTTATGCTCTGTGTTGTCCCAGTACCTCCGATGGTTAAAAGTTTTTTGTAAACAGTTCCCATGAAATTCTTTCCGGTATTAAATCGCGCACATAATAAACATAACAAATTAAAATAAAGTTAAATTGTTAAATATTTGATTATTCTGAATGCTTGAATGAAACATCATTTAAAATATTGTCAGGAGTGAGGAAAACGTTTTTTTTTTTTTAAGTAGAGCCTAATTAATTTTTATACAGTTTTATTTACTCATAATATTTACATTAACAATTAAATCACCACACTTAATGTCTGTTCACAAACCACTAGGTATCTGTCCAGTCCTCACCGGAGCTAGGCTCGACAGTGGTTCGCCCCTTTCCTCGCGCCTGTCCACACACACAGTCTCGCGCCACTCAGTCGCACTCTCACGGTCCCGTCACTCCGCATCGCGCCGGTGTCGCCGCTTTTATATCAGTTGGCAGTCTTTCTGGAATGTACTGGAGTGGTTGTGACGTGTCGCGTCATCCCAAGCCAAAACCGACGATCGAAGCATCCAGAATAACGGCGCTTATTCACGCCACTCCATGCGGATTGTTCCAAAACACTAAGGGATAGTTAACAGTGCGATGGAATTACCGCTTTCGTAAACTGATGCAAATTAAATGAGATTTTGTCAGTATAATTGGCTAAATACATTTTTTTGCAGTTTATTGGTAGCTTTAAATTTACTCTGACAAATATTTTGCACTTTTACAATGACGCATATGTGTACCTACGAGTAAGTACAGAGATACATACAAAAACAGGACAAACATTAATTTAACATCATCAATTCATCCAAATGTGTAATTTAAAACGTTTATTATTGTAAAAGCAGGTGTTCATTCGTTTCTATTTACCTAAACCTGTAGAAATATATATATATTTTATAAACATTTGTGTAAAATTACTGTACTAGTTTTTTCGGAACTCCGCGACATAGATGTAAAATTACTTAACATTTGGTAATGTAAGTTTAATAATATTTTTTACAGTGTAGGTTCGTAAGTCGTGAAACTGCAGCTGCCGGTGTTTGGAAAGCCGAGCAAAGGGAGGATAATGCCTGTTCCGGGAAGAGACAAACACATTCCTCGGCCGAGAGAACCCTGGTGCCTGGCGCAGATGTCTGCCGGAGAAAGAACCAGTGGCGGAGGTCGTAGAGGCCATGCTACACTGTCAACCTGTCGCTACCAACACCTGCCAACACGTCGTGTCGAAGTTTGGGTGTCCTTTAGGGCAATCATATCTAGGGACTGGAAAAATTCGCGTTTTCATTGACCTCTAGGATAGACTCCACGATCCTATAGGTGCTTGGACAAATAACAGCTACTCATTGGCTACTTACTCATGACACTTGTTAACCGGGATACTCGTGATTCGATACTTCTTTTGTGGAGGGTTTTTCATTGGCTTATAGTCCTCCGGGTAAATTTTGGTCCAATCACAAAAGCAGCGTGAATTTAAACGAGTTTGGATTCTAGCTTATCGCTAAATCAATCCGCGAATTTTTTCCGTCTCTATTTATATCTGGTATAATATCTTGGACATACGTGTTGCACTGTTTGTCATGGGGAACAAAAAATTCAATAACGCAAATTAAAAGAAAAAAAAACATAATTCCACAGAGAACAAGCCCAAATCAGCTATGTCGAACAGATAAACCCAACCATGAACCTAAATAGCCTATTATGGACATCACAATGACGACAGCACAGATATAATACGTTCAAACTTAAATATTAAACAGCTTAAGAATTCAGTGGAAGGAATTTAGTCATGAAAAAAAAACATAACACAGAGGAGCAAACAACGAACTAGACAGATTCAACAATAACAGTAAATGCAGGCAGACAAAAAAAAACCTGGACAATGCAGCAGATATATATGCGCACAGCAATGAAGATACACGTCGTTGTGTTTTCCATACTATCTTGTTTATCTTCGACGCCATATATAATGGCATCGTTACCGTCCTGTGCACTGGGAGAAGACTGCGCGCCAATCCAGAGGCGACACCGCGCTAGAAGCACCAGCGAGCGTCGCGCTTATCACCCAATCACTAATCGTGTACACAACATTTTATTTGCTTTGTTCCCAACATTAAACATTTAACTAAGAGTATATATATATTTTTGAAAAATATAAATATATAATCTCGTAAATTTTTGCTAGGTAACTTTATCGTGCGTTGATAAATCTGCGTCCGAAATGAAATGCCGTACGAGATGTGAAACACTGACAAATGCATTAGTGTTATTTGTTTGCACGCTTGAATGAACTCGGGAGCCCCTAGCCTTAATAAAACAATTGCATAAACTCCTCAGTAAAACAACAGTTTTACAGCAGTCAATATATATTTATCTTAAAATATATTTTTTCTGTGATTTTTAAAACAACGGCTAGATTTTACTAAAAAAATTTTATTTCATGAAAAAATTACTTTTTTTTTTGCTAACTATGAGGAAAAAATTGGCAAATAAAATTCGTGTATATACATACGTACGCACGTTAGAAGTTATAATTATTTGGTTACAGCAAAAAAAAAAAACATTAATTTTATCATTTAAAAAAAATCAATTTTGTTTGCAAAAAAACTGTTACTGCGAATAGATGTAAATTTTTTGCTGAGATTAAAAATGCTACGTTCCAGTTTTAAGAGACATGTTTAGAACACAAGGGTTTTGTCATTAACAATGAATAGGGACCGGAAAAATTCGCGGGTTCAATGACCTGCAGGATGAACTCCATAGTTCTACGTACACTCGGTCAAATGCCACCCACTCATTTATTGCTGTCGTGTGAGACGTCCCAGCGTAGCAGCCTGTGATTCGATAAAGCTTTGGTCGGGTGTTTCTCATTGGCCCAGAGTCATCCAGGTGAGTTGTGAGCCAATAGCAGAGTCAGCTCTGAGGTATAACTATTTGTATTTTAGCCTGTCGCGAAATGAATTCGCGAAGTTTTGCGGTCTCTACTAATAACTCAAGTTCTTTTTATTACGATGCTGTTTACATTATTATAATAAGTATTTGGGGTAGTAAAAAAACTAACTTTAATTTGAATGTAAATAATTAATAGAAATAATGTTATGTGTCTCGCTGGTCGTGGCGCGCGGGTAGCCGGAACTGCGAGTGACGCAGGCTGGGAGAGTCCACACGTGGTCTCCATCCTGCACACGTCACCTCGGCGTCTCTCTCGTCCCCCCCCCCTCCCTCCTCACACTACACCGTGAACACATTCCCCTCGGAGCAGTTCCCTGACGTTCAATGCAGTAAGTTACCTTACACCAACCCGACAACAACTTTAAAGTAGCTTGGCTGCTTCTGGGCTGTAGCCGTGTCCTCGGCGGATAATTATTCACCGACGTTTCGGTCGACATTGCAGTCGCCCATCATCAGGGAGCAGTTACCTACTGGTGATGGCGACTGCAATGTCGACCGAAACGTCGGTGGATTATTCGCCAAGGACGCGGCTACAACCCAGAAGCCGAGATACTTCAGACAATGGCCGTGAAAGCCTGCGAACATTATTAACAATTTTAAAGAAAAATAGGTTAAAATTCGCTCGGATAAAAATTATACACGTAGACATAAATGTACTTGTTTCGGGTTTCAATACTCTACCCTGTAAACACAAGCTTAGTTTTTATTACAACAGTAACTACTCTTGACATGAAGAAAAAAAAATTTGTGGCATTGATTTAACGGAGATACGAGTCGGGATATCCATAACACCTTCGAGCAGTTCGTACGGCTGAAAACGAGCTTTTTGTTTCTTGCTGAGCCACATTAATACTAGCTGGATCTGGTTCGCGTGTGATGGGCGAGAGGCGAGGGGTCGTTAAGGGCGACTCTCGAGGAGAGACTATATCGATTAATTTTTTTTACAAGAGTTTAGTCTAGAGCTAATGTCCTACGCCTCTGTTTCAGTCGTCTTGAAAGTGGCTGGAATATTTATGACTAGTAAGTAGGAGACAGCCGGGTAGATAGCTCCGAACGGCACAGATGACCGACAAGCGTGGCAGACTAAACAGTAGTTCCTTGAACTCAGAACACGGTTTGCTACTTTGAACAAACCAAAATAAAAAGATTTAAAAAAAAAATTTTTTTATTTCTTTACCGATGTCCAATGGCAATTTAACTTCGTCACAGGCTTAATTTACTGTGCGTAAATAACTATTAAATCGTAAAATTATTAGTTTGAATTAATATGACTTACTAATATATGATCTTATGATGTGCCACTTAAATTTGAGATGTCAAAAATGCTTGTAGGCCCGGAAAAAACTTTGAATATTCATTTTAAAAAAATTCTACACCAAGAAGCTCAAGAGTAAACAAGTAATGAACATATTTATACAATTCCTTATCTGTCATTGCTTACGACCACTTATAAATGTAATCGAAATGATTAAAATTTAAAACAGATGTGGCTGAGAGTCATGATAACAATAATTATCTCGCGATTGAACTATGAACTAAAAATAATGAGTCACTAAACCCACAAAAAATCATTAATTTGCGCGTTGTAATTTCACCCCACAAAATTTTATTTCGTTCTCAAAAACCTTTAAAGAAAAAATGTTAATGTTCAAATAAAATAAATCTAACGTTAAAACAACTATAATACTTAAAGTCAGGATACAAATGCAGGTGACAGAATTGCAGAATATATTCAGGTATAAAATCTATATCATAAAACCTCTTCTTTAGTAACAACCAATGGGTTGTTATGACAAACATTTTTTAATAACCAAAATTTTGGTAAAATTGGGTCAAAAACATTTTGTTTAAGTAGTGCCAAAGAAAAATAAGCATTTGATAGCATGTTTTTTTTTGCATTATAGAAATTACGTGTAGAACTAATCCTTCTTCACATTTGTGAAAATCTTCATTATGTTTTTAACGAGTTATTTTTAGAAGTTACAAGCGCGATGCCGGAAATGTCAGGTCTATGCAGTGTGTCTACTAAAGAATGCGCACAGAAGAATGTTCCAGTTATAAATTTTGATTTTGATAGTATCAACTCCTAACGTTGTAGTGTGTTGGTTCAAGGTCACAATTAAATGGCCGAGACGACAGAACTTTTTTTCGCTGGCCTCTACGTTCCCCTGACATAACGCTGACATGGGACTTTATAAAAGATAGCTTCTACGTTCCGCCGCTAGCCGCTACCTAATGGTTTCCCAGATTGAGACACAGAATTAAAGAGGCCATTGCTTACATTTATCCGGACGTGTGAACCAAAGTTTGGGAACAATTTGACTTTAGGTTTGATGTGTGCCGTATAAAAAGGCGCACATATTGAACATTTGTAAAAAAAAAACTATGTTAGTTTACCTTCAATTTGATGTATAAGTTGTTGTAAACATTCTAAATTGTTATAATTTATAATTGGAAGTGGGACATTAATTTATGGACACTTCGTATTGAAACAGGTCCCAACTGGACCGCTTGGTGCATTTAAACCGCAGTAAAACACGCGAATAGCTGTGGGACTGGCTCTGGTGCCGTGGAGACATGGCAGGCCGCCAGGATGTGGTCTTGTGGACTCCCGCTCGCGAATGCAGCGCGTCTTCTAGCGTCGCTGGCTGCGCGCGCAACTTCCTTCGCTGACAGCTTCACGTCAGCGAGAGAGATCATAAACTACGTGGCTTAGACCACACAGCAAACTATTCGGCAACAACGTCTGTAAAATATTATTATTTATAAATTTTATTCTTAACTGACCTCACCATAGTTAATTTGAAAATTGAACGTACTTACTATTTTATCTACTAAACGATCAACTTATTTGTGTTTTAGAAACATGTAGAAAGTATAGAATTAGTTTATCAATGGATTAAAAATAAACATGTAAAAATGTATTGGGTCGTTAAGCATACTTTGCGTACACCACTGGTGATAACAGCGCATTAGATATCTCTATCAGTATTCATATCGGGCGCGTCTAGTTGGTGTGTTTAGCTGGCTGCTCGCCCTCTTTCCTCCTTCCCAACGCAATATTATAATATTTTTTTTGGAAAACCTACAATTATAAATCATCAATTATTAAATAAATAACTAAAATAATAAAATTAAAATAAGCATTCAGCATGTTTATTGATTTCAATTATCAATTAAAATATATCTTGATTATTTTTAGTAAATTTACAAAACCACTTTCCTTTTTATGTATGTCTATGCTTTATTTTTAATTCCTTTAAATTAGTTATGGTTGAATCTTTTGTAATAGTTAATATTTAAACATTAAGTTAAAATTTTAATTTGTCCTCTTAGTATTTAGTCAACATATGCTTATATCATGCTTAATTTTTAATATTATACTATTTGATGTAAATTGCAGAAAAGTGGTTAAGTGTAAGAAAAGGCGTAACGCCTTAACTTCGCCACCAATAAAGACGATAAATAAATAAATAAATTTAAAAAATATATTTTTTTATCCACACGTGCTTATATTAATATTGAATACTGGGTATTTACTTGATAATTCTAATTTGATTGTATTTATAATTAACTCCGGTCCTTTTGTTATTTTATTTAAATTAATTATTTGCGTGTAAAATTAAATTTAGTTTGTTTACTACGCCAAGTAAGTATAACTTTTTTTTCCCTCGCGCATGCGTGATAACTAGAGACCTGAATAATTCGCAGGTTCATTTCGCGATAAGATAGAATCCAAATACATTTGCCTTTCTTGCTGCTTCAGTGATTGGACCACAGTTTATCTGAAGGACTCTGGACCAATGAAAAACGTTCGACAGAAGAAGTACCGAATCACAAGCTTCCCAGTTAACACGTGTCACGAGTCAGTAGCCCATCAGCAGGTGTAATCCGCACACAAGTACATAGAGGATCATGGAGTCTATCCTAGAGGTCATTGAAAACGCGAATTTTTCCGGTCCCTAGTGATAACTAGAGACCGGAAAAATCCGCGATTTCAAATCCCTAAAGGATATAGACTCAATGATCCTCTACGCACTCGTGCAAATTACATCTGCTGATTGGTCACCGACTCGTAACACCTGTTGACTGGAATGATCGTGTTTCGCTAATTCTTCTGTTAAAGATTTTTCATTGGCCCAGAGTCCTTCAGATAAACTGTGGCCCAATCACTGAAGCAAAATAATGTCAAAAGTATATTTGGACTCTATCCTATCGCTAAATGAATCCGCGAATTTCACAGGTCCCTAGTGATAACACTGCGCATGCCGTGGTTTATGAAATGCCGGCACGTGAAGTAACGGGAATGAGGGGGCGGGGGGCTAGGACGGGGTCATCAGCCCCCGCGACTAGCACGGCCCCTCCCCCGAGCAACGACCCGGAGGAGAAAGTGCGAGCATGACTCGCCGCGCTATTCTCGTCGGCGCGCTCTTAGCGCCCGGGGCATCGGTGAGGGGCGCACTTGTGCGTCTTTTCCGTCACTAGGCGCCGCTAGGCCGCCGCAACAGACGGGAAGCCTTCATCTCACAGACGAGAGAGCCACACCCGGAGTTCCCCCAAGTTCATGCTCGCTTTTGACGTGACAACGTCTAATAAATCGAGGAACGCCGGCTGCACGCACGAAAAAAGTGTCCCGTCACGCGCATTGTCCCGTTACGCTCATTGTTCGCTTGCGCCGCATCTATCTCTCTTCCACTCGATTGGAACAACCATCGATTTGAAATTTTTTCGAGGCACATTAAACTTGAAACACTCCTATTCGTTTCCAACTTTTTCCTATCATCGTCCTATCCTTAACAGAATAACACAGATTGGAAGAAGTTAAATAGCAAACATGTATGAAAGTTATAGTTAAAATAATCTCTTCGTTAAAGTAATAAACATATTTGAAATAATGAATGCAAATAAAAGTAATTTTATCAATTAAATTCTAGATTTTATTTCACTCCTTCTTTGTATCCATACAAAATAGTGATAATTCAATAAAAATGATTCAATTTTATTCATAAAAATATGCAATCGTGTCATCAATGTTTTGTTATGACGTTGTCACGTTAAACTTTCGTCCGTAAACCGACTTTACAGACAACCAATTCTTTTTTCCAGTTCTATCTCATTGTATAAACCGGTGTGGCAATAAATTTTGCGGTCGATTAGGATAGGTTAGCTACATTATAAATACTTTAAAACATTGTGGATGGATGGTTTTATTAGGTAAGTATTAAAAAATACTGTAAAATCATTTTATGGATGCTTAGCAAATAATCTTTTTTAATATGTAGCTATCGAGGGCTAGGAAACCGTTTACATGATTTCACAGTATCTTTAATGTAGCCATCCTAACCAAATCAACCGTCCACGATGTTTTAAAGTATTTATAATGTAGCTAACCTAACCTTTTACAATGAACAAAAAAAAAAAAAACCGAAGATGCACGATCGGGCGTTTGTCTCTCTCGTCTGTGAAATGAAGCCTTCGCCGGTCGGCAGCAGCGGACTGTACCGCAGGCAGGGCTTCGTCACTCGCGCGCGCCGGGCCGCGGCAAACAAACAGCCGGCGGGTTTATGGCCGCGTCTCGCGAGAGAAGGGTCCGAGAGAGTGAGAGAGAGGGAGAGAGAGAGAGAGGGAGAGGGCATGTCGGGTAGAGCACTTCACCGCCGCGGGGGCGGACGTCGTACCGGAGCGAAGGTGCGTGTGTCGACGCTACTCCACGCCCCGGGTCGCTTCTCAGATCGAGTCCGTAGCGCCCACGCCCAGATGGCTGTTAGCTGCTGCAAAGGAAATATCTCCTTTATTTTACTGAATAAAATAATTCTTTATGCATGGGTTCATACGAATATTGAATGCTGAGTAATTTATTTAATTTCTTTAAAAAAAAATTTGATTGAATTTTTACTTTACTAACCGTGTATACGATATCACTCCAGTCATTTTATTGTTTTATTTCTATTAATTATTTGAATTAAAAATTAGAAGTTAGTTTTTTTTATTACGCCATGTAATTAACATCTATAGCGCGTACATAAAAACGCGCACCCATGTTTTTTTTTAATTGGAGTCTGCTTTTTTTTTAATATTCAGACGAACCCGTATCTACTAAAAAATTTTAAAAAAAAAACCTTCTCTCAAGAAGATGACGATTTATTTTGAAAATAAAATTGAAATCAGTAATTAAAGTAAATGAACAGCAGTCCAAAAGAAAATATTACTGTCACCTTTATTTTAACTTTTTATAAAATATGCTAACCAGGCACCAAAAGCCATTGAAAAAGATTTGTTTTAAAAATTTCATTTCCTTTAAGAAGCAATTTGTGGTCTTAAACTTTTGGAATGGTCTGTCTGAAGTCAACAATGACCGACTTACGAAGATAATATTTTCTCTGTGAAATTCTTGAAGTCTAGCCCATCGTAAAATTAATCCGTGAAATGGTCCTGGCCTCTAAGCAACAAGTAGAGACCGGAAAAGTTCGCGGGTTCAATGACCTGCAGGATGAACAACATAGTTCTACGTACACTCGGTCAAATGTCACCCACTCATTGGCTGCTGTATTGTGAGACGTCCCAGAGTAGCATCCTGTGATTCGATAAAGCTTTGGTCGGGCGTTTCTCATTGGCCCAGAGTCATCCAGGTGAGTTGTGAGCCAATGGCAGAGGCAGCACTGAGGTATAACTATTTGTGTATTGGCCTATCGCGAAATGAATACGCGAATTTTTTCGGTCTCTACCAATAAGCCATTCCTGGGCGCCTGTGCCTCTACGTATGCATGTGCGACGTGAAGAAGCTGGAGGCGTGTTGTCCGCAGGTGCAGGAGTCCCAGGGCTCAGGCACTCGGCGGTGAGACTGCTCAGCGCTCAGCAGTACCAGCAGGAGCACCACCTGCCCGTCATCGGGCGCAGCGCTCAGCCGGGCCTCAGCTGGCGAGGCACTGTCCGCCCTCCCTTCAGGTGGGGACGAGCTTCATCCTCGTTGCATGGAGATTAGAGGAAGACCTTACGAAATGGAATTCAGTTACGAGTGGGGAAAAACTGGTTTCGTAAGGATAGCACAATTAATTTTTTTTACAGTTTTATTTCCTATTAATATTTGTATTACTAAGTAAATGTCTGTTCACAAATCACTATGTATCTGTCTCAGGGGCGCAACAACAGGGATAAGGGGCAAGGGTATTCCCCCCCCCCCCCCTTCTGAAACCTTGTAGTGGGGGCAAACGGGCGCAAAGAAAGTGCTGTGTAATCAATTTTTAGATAATAAAACTGCGTAAATAGAACCATTTTCCAACTTGAAATACAAATCCCCCCCCCCCCCCCCGCTTTAAAAAGGGGGGATCGATGATTATTTATAAAAAGGTATATTCCCCCCCCCTTTTTGGAAATTCAGTTGTTGAGCCCCTGATCTGTCCAGTCCTCACTGGAGCTAGGCTCGACACTGGTTCCCTCACCTCGCACCTGTCCACTCACACAGCCTCGCGCCACTCAGTCGCACTCGCACGGACCCGTCGCGCCACTCTCAGAGGGGGTCTCTCGTCCTCGTTGGACTCGCACTTCACTGCACTGCAGGTGGAGGCCGGCGTCGCCGCTTTTATACCCTCGGCAGTCTCTCCGGAACCGACTGGAGTGGCTGTGACGCGTCGCCTGATTCTCTCCGCGTGGTTGCGGCAGCCAATGAACAGTTGAAGCTGGACTCTCAATGATTCCGTCTCATCCGTCCGCCCGTCAGTCACGTGGCACACAGCCAATCAGATGGCCCGAAATTTTTCCGTGCGTCCGCGTCCGTCGAAATATTTCCAAGATTTAACTTTCGATGTACAAACGAATAATATTATAACCTCAAAAAATGTCTGAAAGGAATTGTGTTATTTTAAAACGATTTTTAGTGTGTTTATTTGTTAATCTGTCTCATATTATGTTTTTTTAACTTGCCTTTGATATTTTAGTAAAATAATTGTCTTGTGACACAAACGTAATTAATAATGCACGGCTGATCACCGTGGCGATGCGACCTTCAGAGTAGTTTGTGTGGCTAGTTACCTCGTAAATTTGGGACGATGTCCCACATACGATCGTATGAGACCTTAAATTTTCGAAAGTCCAATTAACCCTTTATGTTAGACTTGAAATAAATGTGAATAATTTCATCGGCCTTAGATTGATTGCTCATTTACTTATATATTTATGTATTTTTTTTATTGGATTGATGAGAAATTTGGCAGCTCACCTTTCTGTAGGTTTTTTTGTTTACAGTAATTCACATCAACAACAATTTAAAAATACATCCGACCTTCTTTGTAAAGCGGCATTACAACACGTCCGTCAGTAGAAATATATTACTATACGACCTGCGATGATGAACTCCTAATGATTATTGACCCCGAAGCAAAGGTCGCTAATATTTTTCCTTAGAGTTACGCCGTTTCAGTGTCTAGTCTCGAGTTAGAAATGAAAATTTTTGCAGTCTGAAGAGTAGATGAACGTTAATTCCAGGTTAAAACTGCAGGGATGTTTGTAAGAAACAGCATAAATTTAAGTAAAAGCGAGTCTTCGAAATGCTTGTCAAATCTCCTCCTCCACAACAAGTAGGATACTAATAATTAGAGACCTGTAAATTCGCGGATTAATTTCGCAATAGGATAGAGTCCAAATACTTTTGACATTATTTTGCTTCTGTGATTGGGCCACAGTTTATCTGAAGGACTCTGGGCCAATAAAAAATCTTAACCAGAAGAATTAGCGAATCACGATCATTCCAGTCAACAGGTGTTACGAGTCGGTAACCAATCAGCAGATGTAATTTGCACCAGTGCATAGAGGATAATGGAGTCTATCCTTTAGGGATTTGAAATCGCGAATTATACAGGTCTCTACTAATAATGCATTGCGTGTTATTAAGCCACCCTCGCGTCTGTAGTTTTCAAGGCTCACTTCAAAGGCAGCTGATTTGTGCTGAAGGTGGTATGAACTTGACCAGTGAATTTCATCAGTTATGGGCCTAACTGATTGGTTTCAGCTGGGACTACCCGCCAGCAGAAACCAGAAATCCTGAGGAAATCAGTCTCTCTTCAATACCCGTGAAAGAATCCTCCTACTTCGCGAACCGCCAAGGAAATGACCAGCCAGAAAACCTAGTCCTGTGTAAGTATTTCGCGAGTGAACTGTCAGAAGTACGACAAATCGCCACCAGACTTGGTTGGAGCGTGATTTTTCGCGAGGGACTTCTTTTTGTAGTTAATTAAGTGTATCCTACCCCATAAACGTTTCGGACATTTTGCTATTTTTTTTAAATAAAAAAATAATTCTTAACAGTAGTTACTTCTGAAGCGCTGCAGTAAATTAGTTTAAATAGTTTTAAATATTGGTTATTATTTCTTAACTAAATAAATTATGGTATTAAAATTCTCATAAAATAATTGGTGAATTTTTATATCAATATGCGTTTTATAAAACAATGTAAGAACAAATCATATTAAGTAGTTAAATAACAGAAAGTAGTTAAATAACAGACATATGAAAAGATTAATTTATGTATCATATGGAACCAACATGGAAAGCTGGAAATGTGAAATTTGTTGTGCGTTTTTCATAAAGACTGATTTTGTGTACATTTTTATTTATATAAGTTATAATTTCCTATTGGCTAAACGTAAGAATTAATAAACTATCGTATACACCTAATTTGTGTCTATATTTTAGTTTTTTTAGTAAACTTCTACTACTCACGTTTACATCGTTTTATTAGCTTAAGAGTGAAAAATTAAGATCGTATGGGTGCGTAAGCCAGTGTAGCTTACGTGCGAATTTACACGTCCTTTGTGGATTTTTATATAATTTTATTCAGAGAAAAACCATAGTTATTATTCTATTAAATTGGGTTCATAAATTTATATTAAATAAATAAATTTGAATGTAATGTAAAATTACTGAACTGTAAAACTGAGTAAAGTAAATAACAATTATACGTAACAATAAATATGAGGCAAGCAAAAACAATTTTATACTTTTTTTTTTAACCTATATAGATTTTGAACATCATCAAATACGACATAATGCATATCTTCAATTTATGTCGATGTTCTGGAGTTCATTACAATTTTTATCATTGCAAAAATCTCATTTTGTTATATTTCATGACTAACAATTAACCCTTCCTCTTTTCCAAATAGAAACTTGTCAGTTTTTAATAGTAGGGTTAATCATAAACTTTTTAATTCGGAAGAAAAAAAACTCAAGACTTACATTTAATTTCTTCCATGTTTACAATACACATTTCACATTCTTAGAAATACTTTGATCCAGTTGCTTTAGTCATCACACATTTGTATGAGTGTAAATTAAAAAATGTTGCAAGAGTGTAGTTAGAGTCCATGGCCAATAACTATTCATTGAAAGTGATCATTTGTCAATCCAACGTCAGTAATATCAGTAGGATATTTATTATTTCAGTTCGCCACAAAGATTTAAACATCAACAACCCTCAACCACTCCAGTATAAATCTAACACCAGTGAAGCTCGAGGAAGTGAGGTTATCCGAAGAAAATCCAAAAAGAAGAAAGTTAAGAAGCCCAAGATCAAGAACTGGCGAAATGGAATCAAACTTGCCAGCAACTGTACTGAAACAGCAAAAGACCAAGCACACACTAAGCTATGCGAAGCTCAAAGGCGGCAGATCAATAAACAGAGGTCCCAGAGACGAAAAAAGAAAAGACACATGAAAGAAAGGAGAAAAGAAAGACAAAGGAAAAAGCAGAAAGAGAAGGAAAAATCTGAAAAGTTACCAGACATGAAATTACCTAGTGAGAATATTAGTGAGAAATCCTTTAGTTCAGAGCCTTCTGACAACAGATTTGTTTTGAATAGCACGTCTAACGGCTCGGGGGGAATCGCCGAGAAAACCCCTGGAAATGAACCATCGAAAAATAATTCGATGTTGGAAAGAAGCATCGAAAAGTCATCCACGGTCTCTGGAGCGACAATGGGCAACGAATTACTCGATCCCTCTGCACCGAGAGACGCAGTGATGAACTTTAACGTCAGCACCTCGGACAGGCAGCACCACGAAACGACCAGCGACCAGAAGAACACTACCTTCGAGGACGCGGGCAGTGACCCGAAAAGGACACTCGGCATCGTCCCCCGCTGGAGCAGTGCTTCGACAACAGACAGCCCTGAGATTGGTCCCAGAGCGGACGCTGGTAGGCCCGAAGCCGGAGGTCTCAGCTCGACCGAACCAACCACAGACGGGAGGGGTCTCGCCTCCGGGGTTCCGACGACTTCCTCGCCGCTTGCCGCGGGCGGGAGCAACACGTCGGGCGATGCCTTCTCCCGGCACAACAGGGTCGACGTCAGCGGACCGCTCCTGGGGTCCGAGAAGGGAGACTTGTCCTGCATCACCGGCCGGTTCCTGCCGGCGCCCGCCGTCAACCACGCCGACGTCAAGTACATCAGGTGAGTCTCGACTGATCAGCAGACTGTATATTGTGTTATCCTGGTGGCCTAGTGCGACTGCCAGCTGTTGCACTTCACTCCCTCCTGATGACTTGTGTAACTGGTGGATCTTTTAGTTTCAAAAGGCTGAACAGAAAGAAAAATAAGGCGTGATTTTGTCGAGATATAAATACCTCTAAGTCTATTTAACTCTTAATAACTTTCACACGAAAATTATAAAATTTGATAAATTGATTAACAAATATATTAAAATTATATAAAATATATTAAATTACATCATTTAAAGAATGGGCCGGCCCTAATTAGAAAATTACCATTAAGTTTCATTGGAAATAATTAACACAGAATCAAAAACAATAAACAGGTTAAGTTTTAACAATCCCAGTGTGAGCGCTTAGAGCGATTAAAGTCCCGAAAGAAAAATATCTGGTGTTACGGTCTTTTCAACTTCGTGATTTAATGTTTATACAGAATACATAAAAAAAAAAAAAAATCTGGAGGACTCGGAGGTTTGACGTTCGCTGGCCGAAGTTGAGCTGTTAACATGGTGTCAGGGCGACATAGTCGTCCTGTTTGTTGGAGGAAGGACTCGAGGATGGTGTAGTTAGGTCCGCATCCGGCCCTTGGACCCTGTCTGCGAACAAGCCCGAATCAAACATGTTCAGAACTGGTTCACAGTTAGCAAAATAGGCAGAAAATTCCCACTAAAAACGATGATGGTCGAGGGATAAAGTTTGTCAAAAACTCACCTTACAGAGAGATGGCTTCTAGCATCAGCCAGGGTGCGAAGCTCGCGAACACGTGGTTGTCGCGGACATGTCCATAGTTTAAAATGATTAGAAAATATTATTAAGTATTATTAACGAAGCATGACTATTTCTACGAGGTACGCAGACTGACTAATTACTAATTACTAAAAATTTGTAGGGACCACATCCCTTGCCTCGCTGATTACATATTTGAACAACGACAGGAGTGAAGTTTTGATGTACGGTTCGTTGACAATACGGTGTGGTCCGTCTGCTCTCGTGGCGCGCAGTACTTTCGAGGCGGCAGCGACTCGTAATTAAAAAGACGAAGTCAATCAAAAGAAATGGGGGAGACTTCGGCTTCCGGACCGAAAGGTTACGAAGATCTCCGAGGGGGTGGTCGAGAAATACTGACTTCGACATCTCGAAATTGGTGGTACTGGCCGATGTCAGCGCGACCTACGGAGGTGTGTCCGTAACAAGAAAAGATCGACTCGCACGAGGCGACTGCTAAATCATTGGGCTTATGGAGGGGACTAGTGCAGCACTCTGGTGGGTTGGAAATGAACTACGGGGCACTGTTTGTTGCATGAAGCGCCAGGGGGCAGGCGTTTAGAGGGCGTTCAAACACCCAGGGGAAGTAACTCGCAGATCTGCCAAGAGTACGAATGCCACTTGAGAGTGGCAGAGTGGTCAGTGCAGGGTGTTGTGGTGAGAGTTGCAGAGTGGTCAGTGCAGGGTGGTGTGGTGAGAGTGGCAGAGTGGTCAGTGCAGGGTGGTGTGGTGAGAGTGGCAGAGCGGTCAGTGCAGGGTGGTGTGGTGAGAGTGGCAGAGTGGTCAGTGCAGGGTGGTGTGGTGAGAGTGGCAGAGCGGTCAGTGCAGGGTGGTGTGGTGAGAGTGGCAGAGTGGTCAGTGCAGGGTGGTGTGGTGAGAGTGGCAGAGCGGTCAGTGCAGGGTGGTGTGGTGAGAGTGGCAGAGTGGTCAGTGCAGGGTGATGTGGTGAGAGTGGCAGAGTGGTCAGTGCAGGGTGGTGTGGTGAGAGAGTGGCAGAGCGGTCAGTGCAGGGTGGTGTGGTGAGAGTGGCAGAGTGGTCAGTGCAGGGTGGTGTGGTGAGAGAGTGGCAGAGTGGTCAGTGCAGGGTGGTGTGGTGAGAGTGGCAGAGTGGTCAGTGCAGGGTGGTGTGGTGAGAGTGGCAGAGTGGTCAGTGCAGGGTGGTGTGGTGAGAGTGGCAGAGTGGTCAGTGCAGGGTGGTGTGGTGAGAGTGGCAGAGTGGTCAGTGCAGGGTGGTGTGGTGAGAGTGGCAGAGTGGTCAGTGCAGGGTGGTGTGGTGAGAGTGGCAGAGCGGTCAGTGCAGGGTGGTGTGGTGAGAGTTGCAGAGTGGTCAGTGCAGGGTGGTGTGGTGAGAGTGGCAGAGTGGTCAGTGCAGGGTGGTGTGGTGAGAGTGGCAGAGCGGTCAGTGCAGGGTGGTGTGGTGAGAGTGGCAGAGCGGTCAGTGCAGGGTGGTGTGGTGAGAGTGCCAGAGTGGTCAGTGCAGGGTGGTGTGGTGAAAGTGGCAGAGTGGTCAGTGCAGGGTGGTGTGGTGAGAGAGTGGCAGAGTGGTCAGTGCAGGGTGGTGTGGTGAGAGAGTGGCAGAGTGGTCAGTGCAGGGTGGTGTGGTGAGAGTGGCAGAGCGGTCAGTGCAGGGTGGTGTGGTGAGAGTGGCAGAGTGGTCAGTGCAGGGTGATGTGGTGAGAGTGGCAGAGTGGTCAGTGCAGGGTGGTGTGGTGAGAGTGGCAGAGTGGTCAGTGCAAGGTGGTGTGGTGAGAGTGGCAGAGTGGTCAGTGCAGGGTGGTGTGGTGAGAGTGGCAGAGTGGTCAGTGCAGGGTGGTGTGGTGAGAGTGGCAGAGTGGTCAGTGCAGAGTGGTGTGGTGAGAGTGGCAGAGCGGTCAGTGCAGGGTGGTGTGGTGAGAGTGGCAGAGTGGTCAGTGCAGGGTGGTGTGGTGAGAGAGTGGCAGAGCGGTCAGTGCAGGGTGGTGTGGTGAGAGTGGCAGAGTGGTCAGTGCAGGGTGGTGTGGTGAGAGAGTGGCAGAGCGGTCAGTGCAGGGTGGTGTGGTGAGAGTGGCAGAGTGGTCAGTGCAGGGTGGTGTGGTGAGAGTGGCAGAGCGGTCAGTGCAGGGTGGTGTGGTGAGAGTGGCAGAGTGGTCAGTGCAGGGTGGTGTGGTGAGAGTGGCAGAGCGGTCAGTGCAGGGTGGTGTGGTGAGAGTGGCAGAGTGGTCAGTGCAGGGTGGTGTGGTGAGAGTGGCAGAGCGGTCAGTGCAGGGTGGTGTGGTGAGAGTGGCAGAGTGGTCAGTGCAGGGTGGTGTGGTGAGAGTGGCAGAGCGGTCAGTGCAGGGTGGTGTGGTGAGAGTGGCAGAGTGGTCAGTGCAGGGTGATGTGGTGAGAGTGGCAGAGTGGTCAGTGCAGGGTGGTGTGGTGAGAGAGTGGCAGAGCGGTCAGTGCAGGGTGGTGTGGTGAGAGTGGCAGAGTGGTCAGTGCAGGGTGGTGTGGTGAGAGAGTGGCAGAGTGGTCAGTGCAGGGTGGTGTGGTGAGAGTGGCAGAGTGGTCAGTGCAGGGTGGTGTGGTGAGAGTGGCAGAGTGGTCAGTGCAGGGTGGTGTGGTGAGAGTGGCAGAGTGGTCAGTGCAGGGTGGTGTGGTGAGAGTGGCAGAGCGGTCAGTGCAGGGTGGTGTGGTGAGAGTTGCAGAGCGGTCAGTGCAGGGTGGTGTGGTGAGAGTGGCAGAGTGGTCAGTGCAGGGTGGTGTGGTGAGAGTGGCAGAGCGGTCAGTGCAGGGTGGTGTGGTGAGAGTGGCAGAGCGGTCAGTGCAGGGTGGTGTGGTGAGAGTGCCAGAGCGGTCAGTGCAGGGTGGTGTGGTGAGAGTGGCAGAGTGGTCAGTGCAGGGTGGTGTGGTGAGAGTGCCAGAGTGGTCAGTGCAGGGTGGTGTGGTGAGAGTGGCAGAGCGGTCAGTGCAGGGTGGTGTGGTGAGAGTGGCAGAGCGGTCAGTGCAGGGTGGTGTGGTGAGAGTGGCAGAGCGGTCAGTGCAGGGTGGTGTGGTGAGAGTGGCAGAGTGGTCAGTGCAGGGTGGTGTGGTGAGAGTGGCAGAGCGGTCAGTGCAGGGTGGTGTGGTGAGAGTGGCAGAGCGGTCAGTGCAGGGTGGTGTGGTGAGAGTGGCAGAGTGGTCAGTGCAGGGTGGTGTGGTGAGAGTGGCAGAGCGGTCAGTGCAGGGTGGTGTGGTGAGAGTGGCAGAGTGGTCAGTGCAGGGTGGTGTGGTGAGAGTGGCAGAGTGGTCAGTGCAGGGTGGTGTGGTGAGAGTGGCAGAGCGGTCAGTGCAGGGTGGTGTGGTGAGAGTGGCAGAGCGGTCAGTGCAGGGTGGTGTGGTGAGAGAGTGGCAGAGCGGTCAGTGCAGGGTGGTGTGGTGAGAGTGGCAGAGTGGTCAGTGCAGGGTGGTGTGGTGAGAGTGGCAGAGCGGTCAGTGCAGGGTGGTGTGGTGAGAGTGGCAGAGTGGTCAGTGCAGGGTGGTGTGGTGAGAGTGGCAGAGCGGTCAGTGCAGGGTGGTGTGGTGAGAGTGGCAGAGTGGTCAGTGCAGGGTGGTGTGGTGAGAGTGGCAGAGTGGTCAGTGCAGGGTGGTGTGGTGAGAGTGGCAGAGCGGTCAGTGCAGGGTGGTGTGGTGAGAGTGGCAGAGTGGTCAGTGCAGGGTGGTGTGGTGAGAGTGGCAGAGCGGTCAGTGCAGGGTGGTGTGGTGAGAGTGGCAGAGTGGTCAGTGCAGGGTGGTGTGGTGAGAGTGGCAGAGCGGTCAGTGCAGGGTGGTGTGGTGAGAGTGGCAGAGTGGTCAGTGCAGGGTGGTGTGGTGAGAGTGGCAGAGTGGTCAGTGCAGGGTGGTGTGGTGAGAGTGGCAGAGCGGTCAGTGCAGGGTGGTGTGGTGAGAGTGGCAGAGCGGTCAGTGCAGGGTGGTGTGGTGAGAGTGGCAGAGTGGTCAGTGCAGGGTGGTGTGGTGAGAGAGTGGCAGAGTGGTCAGTGCAGGGTGGTGTGGTGAGAGTGGCAGAGTGGTCAGTGCAGGGTGGTGTGGTGAGAGTGGCAGAGTGGTCAGTGCAGGGTGGTGTGGTGAGAGTGGTAGAGCGGTCAGTGCAGGGTGGTGTGGTGAGAGTGGCAGAGTGGTCAGTGCAGGATGGTGTGGTGAGAGTGGCAGAGTGGTCAGTGCAGGGTGGTGTGGTGAGAGTGGCAGAGTGGTCAGTGCAGGGTGGTGTGGTGAGAGAGTGGCAGAGCGGTCAGTGCAGGGTGGTGTGGTGAGAGTGGCAGAGTGGTCAGTGCAGGGTGGTGTGGTGAGAGTGGCAGAGCGGTCAGTGCAGGGTGGTGTGGTGAGAGTGGCAGAGTGGTCAGTGCAGGGTGGTGTGGTGAGAGAGTGGCAGAGTGGTCAGTGCAGGGTGGTGTGGTGAGAGTGTCAGAGCGGTCAGTGCAGGGTGGTGTGGTGAGAGTGGCAGAGTGGTCAGTGCAGGGTGGTGTGGTGAGAGTGGCAGAGTGGTCAGTGCAGGGTGGTGTGGTGAGAGTGGCAGAGCGGTCAGTGCAGGGTGGTGTGGTGAGAGTGGCAGAGTGGTCAGTGCAGGGTGGTGTGGTGAGAGTGGCAGAGTGGTCAGTGCAGGGTGGTGTGGTGAGAGTGGCAGAGCGGTCAGTGCAGGGTGGTGTGGTGAGAGTGGCAGAGTGGTCAGTGCAGGGTGGTGTGGTGAGAGAGTGGCAGAGTGGTCAGTGCAGGGTGGTGTGGTGAGAGTGGCAGAGTGGTCAGTGCAGGGTGGTGTGGTGAGAGAGTGGCAGAGTGGTCAGTGCAGGGTGGTGTGGTGAGAGTGGCAGAGTGGTCAGTGCAGGGTGGTGTGGTGAGAGTGGCAGAGTGGTCAGTGCAGGGTGGTGTGGTGAGAGTGGCAGAGTGGTCAGTGCAGGGTGGTGTGGTGAGAGTGGCAGAGTGGTCAGTGCAGGGTGGTGTGGTGAGAGAGTGGCAGAGTGGTCAGTGCAGGGTGGTGTGGTGAGACTGGCAGAGCGGTCAGTGCAGGGTGGTGTGGTGAGAGAGTGGCAGAGTGGTCAGTGCAGGGTGGTGTGGTGAGACTGGCAGAGCGGTCAGTGCAGGGTGGTGTGGTGAGAGAGTGGCAGAGTGGTCAGTGCAGGGTGGTGTGGTGAGAGTGGCAGAGTGGTCAGTGCAGGGTGGTGTGGTGAGAGTGGCAGAGCGGTCAGTGCAGGGTGGTGTGGTGCAGGAGCGGGGAAGGCGCCGACGGAACGCTCGTGGCGCGCTACGAGTGCAGGCCGGGGTATCGCCTGGAGCACGCTGCCGCCTACAGGCTGTGGTGCTCGCTGCGCGCCTGGCTCGGGGAAGCACCGCGGTGCGTGCCCTCGGACGAGGAGCTGGACGTGCTGGACGCCAGCATGCACTGCGCCGAGTGCGACCACGTGTGCCAGCGGCCGGGGCAGTCGGTCCTGTGCTCCTGCTACAGGGGCTTCCAGGCGCAGAACACCACCTGTCACGGTGAGTCGTCCGCACCAAACACAAGCCGGTTGGATAAGACATAGAGCGATTCTTTCTTCTGGACACGGGGCCGTTGTTGACTTATGATTTGTCATTAGACCTGTCAAAAATCTGCTTATGTATGCGATACCACGAACATTTGTTTCCAAATGGTTCCACAATAAACACACACTTTCGGTAAAAAAATAAACTTATGGTAATTATTTAATATAGAACATATTACAATGACAGATGAAACATCTATTGTATTGAAACTCCGAAATACAGAGTGAAGTGAGTTTTTATATCCTCAACAATGTGCCAACTGTCTCCACAATAACACATTTTTTGGCTGTTATATTGGCAAATAAGTATTTCAGTTTTGGGAACAGATTTTTACTTCGAATCTTATGAACTTTTTCTTTACCTTACTAGTCAATGATGGAAATTATCGGTGCAAGGCGAGTGTCTTTGAAGAAAATTGTGGAGGTAAATTTTGTCTATAGTTTGTTACTAGTGTGCAGCTGAGCCATTACGTATGTCGTTTATAGTGATCCATAATGTTCTGAAGACAAGCAGATAGCCAATAAATATACCTACCTAATGATCGTCTATGACTACATATTTAAAGTAAGATGGATATTATACAAGTGTGCGCTGATTGTCTGACAAACATATTGATTCTTGGTATCTGGAAATTAAATTGCCTGACAAACTGATTTTTTTTTTGTTTTTCAGATATAAACGAATGCAGCGTAGAGAATGGTGGTTGTGAACACGAATGTGTCAACACCGCAGGTTCCTTCTTCTGCAAGTGTCCACAAGGATTCAGAGTTAATATTGATGGAAAAACCTGTCGAGGTAATAAAACATATCGACCAATCTTACTGATATTGTTTTGTGTTATGGACTTTATTTTTTTAAACCTAACTTTTATCTCTAGCTTCGTATTGGGGGTCGTCTGAATGTGACTCAGATCTAAGATTCAAATACAAACACGTGGGTTTTCAACCGTCAATTCTGTGATTTGCTTGGGATTTGGCAGGCCATGACATAAATCAGTGCTGTGATAAAGTTTTTAATGCATTCAATGATGCATCAGAAATCTTACTCTATGACTTAAAGAACTTAGCCATGTGCATAAAATCTCAGCTACCGACTATATTAACTAAATTAGTGCATCAAGTATGTGATGCCTCAGCTACTGCAATGTATGAACCGGAAAAGACACCATAGATAGATACAGGAAACTTTCATGAATGCATTTGAAAACATGTTAAAATCAAAATATTTACATGCAATTGTTTTCTACTACTTTGCATTGAACCAGAGACCGTGTCACATGCTCTAGAAGGTTTTACACCAACAGTAAATCAGTGACAAGAGAAGGGCTGAATCACATTGACATCTTCAAGAAGCCTTTATAGCAGCAACCAAAGAACCAAACTATTTGCTCTTAAATTCATAAGACTGTTGAGGCTAGCATAGAGATCATTAGACATACGAGATTTTCTAGTTCCTAATGCTGGGTTTTAGGTTGTAGGTGTGTTCGGCTACCGGTTTTTGACTGGTTAATAAATGATTAGCTTTTAATCCATCTTGCTTTCTGAACTGGAGTAGTTGAACAGTTTAAACATCGGGCTGATGGTCTCGAGCAGTTGGACTGTCGGGGTGCATCACGGGGTGTGGGCGTGCAGACATCAACGAGTGCCTGCTGAGGAACGGGCACGGGCCGTGCCAGGACACGTGCTCCAACCTGCACGGTGGCTACTCGTGCAGCTGCGACGGCATCCCGGGCACGCGGCTGTCGTCGGACAACCACACCTGCGAGGACGTGGACGAGTGCGCCGCCGGCACAGCGGGCTGCTCCCACACCTGTCTCAACACCCTGGGCCGGGTGTTCTGCCTGTGTCCTGCCGGCTACGAGCTGGGCTCCGACTGGAAGACCTGCCAAGGTACCGTATGACCATCCTCTCTCCTGCAGCTCGGGGCGGACTCCTTCTCTGCCATCAGCACCATGGGGAGGACCTTCTTCCTGTGTCCTGCCGGCTACGAGCTGGGCCCCGACTGGAAGACCTGCCAAGGTACCGTATGACCATCCTCTCTCCTGCAGCGCGGGACGGACTCCTTTTCTGCCATCAGCACCATGGGGAGGACCTTCTGCCTGTGTCCTGCCGGCTACGAGCTGGGCCCCGACTGGAAGACCTGCCAAGGTAGCGTATGACCATCCTCTCTCCTGCAGCGCGGGGCGGACTCCTTCTCTGCCATCAGCACCATGGGGAGGACCTTCTGCCTGTGTCCTGCCGGCTACGAGCTGGGCTCCGACTGGAATACCTGCCAAGGTTATTAGTGACGAAGCACTCATAATCATTATCATCAATTGGCCTTAGTCTGTGACTTTGTGTCCCTAGTTATCTTTCATGACCGAGGTTTGAAGGTGTAAACTTTGGACCAGGAGTTTCATGGATGTTTGTGCTTTTCATTATGCCTCCTGGTATAAACATTTATAACATTTATACATTAAAATATATCTGCGTGAACCTAGAATCATCAACACAAACTAAATAAATTTAACATTTAATCTCAGGTTAACTCAAGTTTTATTTAACAGAGATCCAATTTAAATTTTTTTATGTGAGACATTTGAAGGCAGTTTCTTCGAAAGTTGTGTCGTTCAGAACTTTTTTAATTAGATACTTAAAACTAGGAGATGGGAAATTTTCAGCGAGATGTCCGGGTATGATCCTAAAGAGCTTAGAGCAAATTTCGTATGCATTAATTTATGTTAAGATACTTTGATATTTTGACACAGCTCGAACCAACTTATTGGACATTCTACTGGAAATTAAATGAATTAACAGTAGCAGAAATAAGGAACATGATTTTGTACCCATTAGAATCACTCATTATTTTAAAACATGGCGTTACAAAGGCAAACTTAATTGACTAATAAAAAGTGACACAGGGTTGTTATTTTTTGCTGCTTTGCAGCATGGAAAGGAAAGAGGCCAGGAATATGTTAGCGTTGGTGGAATCTAGGCCATATTTTAGCACGACCAATTGTTTTAGGCTCACTAGGTTCCATCAGCGCAAACAGCTTATGATTGGTGATGTCAGGTCGTTTCTTCATCCCAATGCCCGTCCACGTGCTCGCTGGGGGATCGGACTGGTTGCACTCTGGCGGGTGCTTGCAGATGTGGACGAGTGCCGGGACCCGCAGCTGCAGGAAGGAGAGGTGTGTGGCGCGGAGTGCGTCAACACGGTGGGCTCCTACCACTGCCGCAGCCCGGGGGACCAGCCGGTCCAAGAGTGCAGCGGTCCGGGGAACTGCGGCTCGGACGTCTCAGGTGAGCATCACGCTCCTCTTGAGGGCACTTTGCTAACAAATGTCGTAGACCGAATTTCCACTGATCATTACGTCTTAGGGCTCAGGACACAGCCAACTGTCTGGTTAGCTGAGTGAGGCACGGGGCTGAGGCGGTGACTACGCTGGGTTGGTGGCCCCAGCCGCTGGTCATTGCCGAAGATCTAATACCTTCCCGATCAAAAAAGAGGGTGTGATCCCGAGCAGTTCTGTTTAATTTATATAGCTCTGGAATGTAAAAAACTGGAATTTTTCCCACCCTACCCTGATAGGGCGCACATGTAGGAGGGACCGTGAGAATGCCGGCCGTAGGTTGGAACAATCTGATCATTACGGACCACTGGGTGTTTTGAGGGGTCCCAGTGTGATGTGGGAGATCGGGGTAGGCGCCAACTGTCTGGTTAGCTGAGTGAGGCAGGGGGCTAAGGTGATGACTATGCTGGGTTGCCCTAGCCTGGTCAAGCTGAGGCTTGAACACCTTCCTGATCAAAGGGGGAAATAATCCCTTGACAGATCCGTCGTAATTTTACTTGCTCTGGAATTTTAAAAATGGATCTCTAAGCCACTCCCAATCTACCCTTAAAGGGCGCACATATGAGAGGACTGGTGGAGGATGCCGACCAAAATGTTGGAACAAAGCTGATCATTACATGTTTGATATTATCCGTAGTTAGAGACACTACCACAAACAAAATGAGCTTTCATCTTGTTGCAGAAATCTTAGGTCCCTGATACCAGTATCCATGTGGTTGGTTGGACCATTTTGTCCAACTTGTTGTCTCATTCTTTAGAGTCCCTGACTGGAAAGTCAAATGTTTCATGCTCGATTCTCAGCCGGATATGCGGATATTTTTTCTCCTGGGTATGGGACTAAGTGTTGGGTTGCTCTCACCTCAGTATACTGCAAAAGACAATGGGGATCCACTGCATAATCACCTCTCCTAGTCTGCTCTTGCCACGCAATGGTCATCTACCCATGACGATGGCTGGGGATCTTGCTAGCTCTTCCATGCTGATTACCCCATCATCATCCAAGCATGATAAAATTGGAGAAAACTTGACCACCTTGCCTTCCAGCCACCAGGACTTTACCACATTATTATGAATGTAACTTGTGTATCTGATGAAGCAATAATGGTCGAGTAGTCAGAGCATGTGGTTTCCACCAAAACAATCCTGGGTCTATTCCTAATGGTAACAAACCTAAACACACTATAAGTGGGAAACGTGACAAAAGTTGCATTTCCCAAGGTAGTGCTGTTCTCTCGAATAGTGTATGTCATTACTGCTCCAGAGCAACGTTTCGGCCCTCAATTGTCTCCAAAAATCGCGATGTAGGATTTATTTTTCGCGTTGGCTGTGTCGTCTACAAACTAAACTGCAGCCAAACAGTAGCCAGGTATTTTCTTTACAAGCAGTAGTTAGTAATCAAGACACTGAAGGAAATAGTTATACTGGTGGGTGCAATTACAATTTTGCACATTCTATGCCTGCTCATTAGGTGGCATGAAAAGTGCAGAATATGTGAGTGGGAATTACAAATCTGAATGTTGGGTCTTGTAATGTAGTATTTTAAATTAGGTATATATATTAAGTTAATGTTAAGGGGAATATATTAATATATATAAAATTGGATGTTGGTATGTTTTATGTTGATAAACTCAGACACCCTTTAACCGATCTCCACGAAAGTTAGCACATCGAAGTTTTTTCATGGAGAAGGTTTTTTATGCTATCCATTTTTTTTAACTTGCCGCTAGATGGCGCTGCAGCGCATCAACTTCTACATCGTTCAACCGATCGCCATGAAAACTTGTATATCAAGATATTTCAAATTTTTGACGGTAATACGTGCATGCATATTTCAATGCAAATAATTCAGTTCAAGTGCCGTTCAACACTACGATAATATTCAAGTAAATATCCATGGTAGTAATTACTCTGGCAGTTCAGCCACTAATGTGGCGCCCGGGGCACGAGCCCCGTCTGCCCCCCCCCTTCCTAGTCTCGTCACAGCAGTCGCAGAAGGCGAAGGGGTCGTTACCACAACGCCGAAATACCATAACGCCGAATGTCAAAACTGACCACAACGCCGACAGCTAGAAAACTGCTGTGTACCACAACGCCGAAATAACAACTGAATGCATTTGTGTGTGTTTCTTAAATGTACCTTAACGCCGAAATACCACAATCAAACCTAACCTTACCTTACCTAACCTAACCTAGCGTAATATAACCTAACCTAACTTAACCTAGCCTATCCTAGCCTAGCCTAGTCTAACCTAACCTAGTCTAACCTAACCTAGTATAACCTAACCTAACCTTTGTGAGAGAACTGCAATGACATTTTTCGTTAGTGTATTTTAGCGTTGTGGTACACAGCAGTTTTCTAGCTGTCGGCGTTGTGGTCAATTTGGCATTTCGGCGTTGTGGTGCGTCCCCAGTGTGAGCTCGTGCATGCCGGCAGGAGCGCTGCTGACGCCCGCCACGTGTCCCCCGGGGCTGGCTCCCGGCGCGGACCTGCTCTGCAAGGACGTGGACGAGTGCAGCGAGGCGAACGGCGGCTGCTCGCACCGCTGCGTCAACACCCGCGGCGGCTTCCACTGCCGCTGCAAGGCGGGCTTCGCGCTCGACGCGGACGGCCGCTCCTGCATCGGTGAGCTCGCTGACAACCGTCCTGTCACACGTGACACTTGTCATCTTTGAAGGATTTGTGCAATGGGGGAGTACATGATTTGATGTAAGCTTTTGGACATACGCCATTCCATTGCCAAGCACATGTATGTTATGTATGTATGTATACATGTGCTTAGCAATGGCGTATGTCCAAAAGCTTACATCAAGACACGTGACACTTGTTATTTCACCAGAATTACGTTTACCTAATCTCACTCCTATGCACGTATCAAACACCACTGAGAACCGAGGTAAACGTGTCATGAATATGGGCTGTAACACTAGCTAGTTTTGTTTGAGATACTATATATTTATATATTCAAATCAGGGGCGCAACAACTAAATTTTCAAGGGTGGGGGGGCAATATACCTTTTTATAAAGAATCATCGATCCCCGCTATTGAAGAGGGGGGGTCCGGGGGTTCTCCTCCGGGAAAATTTGTATTTCAAGGTGGAAAATGGTGCTATTTAAGCAGTTTTATTATCTAAAAATTTATTACACAGCACTTTCTTTGCCCCCGTTTGCCCCCACTTCAAGGTTTCAGAGGGGGGGCAAAATACCCTTGCCCCCCCCCTCCTGTTGTTGCGCCCCTGATTCAAATATATATATATATATTTATTTATTTATTTAAATATCTGACAGTTTTATTTGGCGGCTAAGACTTTTGGCTAGTAGGGAACATAAATGTTTCTAGTCTATATTCCGGCCAAGTCGGGAAAATTTTTCTCTAGTCGAAAGACTTCGTGTTCCGGGTTTAGTAGTGTAGTGCCTCACCTTCACACTAGAATAGGTAATTGCCGATCCTCTCAGAATCACTCTACCACGAGACCCTATAAAGCCAACTTCCACACTTGTATCACATCACCGTATCTGCACCGTGATCGATCTGAGAAAAAATAAAATAAAGAGTCCTGTATCAAGAGCGCAATGATTCCGACAGGAGTCGGCTCTTCCGCAGTCACGTCAAAGAGATGACACGTGATAATTGTGGACGAAGTGTTTCTCGATCTTCGTTCAATATCGTCGCCACGCGATCTGCACAGCCGCAAAAAAAAAAACACACTACAGTTGTTCCCTTTTTGCACTTCCCATGTTCACGCAGTCCATTTCAGATACAGGTAAGGTTCTACATTTGACGATGGCGCTAGTGTTTTGAAACGTCCGACAGCTTCTTTAACTTTCAACCTGAACCCCAGGACTTTCTCTGTTGATAAAAAAAAATTGGTTGTCTGTAAAGTCGGTTTACGGACGATAGTTTAACGTGACAACGTCATAACAAAACATTGATGAAATGATTGCATACTTTTATGAATAAAATTGAATCATTTTTATTGAATTATCACTATTTTTTATGGATAAAAAGAAGGAGTGAAATGAATTCTACAATTTAATTGATAAATTTACTTTTATTTGCACTCATTAATTCAAATATGTTCATTACTTTAACGAAGAGATTAGATTATTTTAACTATAACTTGTATACATGTTAGCTATTTAACTTCTTCCAATCTGTGTTATTCTGTTAAGGATAGGACGATGATAGGAAAAGTAGGAAACGAATGGGAGTGTTTCAAGTTTAATGTGCCTCAGAAAAATTTCAAATCGATGGTTGTTCCAATCGAGTGGAAGAGATACAGATGCGGCGCAAGTGTACAATGAGCGAAACGGGACAATGTGCGTAACGGGACAATGAGTCATCCTTTTTCGTGCGTGCAGTCGGCGTTCATCGATTTATTAGACGTTGTCACGTCAAAAAACCCTTTTCCATCCACCATCTTCCGAGGTCTTGCCTCTCCCAGCTTGCCTCTGCAGCTGGAGAGACAAGGCCACCCCCGAACTGGAGACAGGCGAGAGTGTTGCTACTGGTGGCTACTGGTGTGCAGAGGCGGCGGCGGCGGAGGTCTGCCCGCCACTGGACACGCCCCCGCACGGCTACCTGCAGTGCGAGAGGCAGCCAATCAGGGCCCGGCGCCGCGTCAGGGTGGTCAACCACGCGGGCACCGTGTGTCGCCTGCACTGCCCGCTGGGCTCCCGTCTGCGCGGCTCCTACCGCCGCACCTGCAGCACTGCCGGCGTCTGGACGGGCCCGCAGGACGGCGTCTGCCTGCGTGAGTGGCTCTGGACACAGCTGCAGGGGGTGGACTTAGATCTGGACACAGCTGCAGGGGGTGGACGTGGCTCTGGACACAGCTGCAGGGGGTAGACATAGCTCTGGACACTGCTGCAGGGGATAGATTAAGCTCTTGACACAGATGCAGGGGTGGACATGGCTCTAGACACAGCTGCAAGGGGTAGACGTGGCTCTGAACACAGCTGCAGGGGGTGGACGTGGCTCTAGACACAGATTCAGGGGGTAGACGTGGCTCTGAACACAGCTGCAGGCGGTAGACGTGGCTCTGGACACAGATGCAGGGGTGGACATGGCTCTAGACACAGATTCAGGGGGTAGAAGTGGCTCTGAACACAGCTGCAGGGGGTGGACGTGGCTCTAGACACAGATTCAGGCGGTAGACGTGGCTCTGAACACAGCTGCAGGTGGTAGACGTGGCTCTGAACACAGCTGCAGGGGGTGGACGTGGCTCTAGACACAGATTCAGGGGGTAGACGTGGCTCTGAACACAGCTGCAGGCGGTAGACGTGGCTCTGAACACAGCTGCAGGGGGTGGACGTGGCTCTAGACACAGATTCAGGGGGTAGACGTGGCTCTGAACACAGCTGCAGGCGGTAGACGTGGCTCTGAACACAGCTGCAGGGGGTGGACGTGGCTCTAGACACAGATTCAGGCGGTAGACGTGGCTCTGAACACAGCTGCAGGCGGTAGACGTGGCTCTGAACACAGCTGCAGGGGGTGGACGTGGCTCTAGACACAGATTCAGGGGGTAGACGTGGCTCTGAACACAGCTGCAGGCGGTAGACGTGGCTCTGAACACAGCTGCAGGGGGTAGACTTAACTCTGGATACAGATGCAGGGGTTGGACGTGGCTCTAGACAGCTGCAGGGGGTAGACGTGGCTCTGAACACAGCTGCAGGGGGTAGACGTGGCTCTGGACACAGATGCAGGGGGTGGACGTGGCTCTAGACAGATTCAGGGGGTAGATGTGGCTCTGAACGCAGCTACAGAGGATAGACGTAGCTCTGGATATAGCTACAGTGACCAGAAACAAGCTATAGGGAATAGATAGTGCTGGACATAGCTACGGGTGGCTGGACACAGCGTTATACAGGAGGTAGACGTAGCTCTGGATACTGCTATAAAGGTTAGATCAAATAGTCAGTTCAGCTACAAAGGCTATACACATTGTTGGACACAGCTACGCGTGGTGGGACACACAGCACTGGATTATTAATATATCTGAGCATTGTTAGAAGGCCTGTACATAGTGATGGATCTAACTACATGTTAATTCTAGCTTATCTACACAGTTTTGAATTCTCGCATTAGACATTATGGTGTATAAATTTTAACTTATTTTTCTTAGTTCTCAGTTGGAACACTTGTAAAATATGCTATAGCTAATTGGGATTCCTGATGTTTTTGACAAGAATAACTGCCAGTAGTCAGTTCTAATATTTATTAGGTTAATTGGAATGCATTATAGCTAGATATTTCTCAACACAGGCCTGAACACTGCTAGACGTGCTCAACACAGCATTTACAGTTTTCAGTCAATGCTTTCCCGGATTATTTATGACTTTTAATTTCTGTTTGTGTATAAGTTCACTGTATCTATTAAATATTAATAATCCCTATTTTTTCAGGCAGCTCTTGAGTTTTTCTTATTTTTTACTTTTAGTTTTTAACGTAAACTTTGGGAGTTAAATTTCTGTATATTTTTAATTACTCACTCTAATATTTTGTGCAAGGTACAGTTATTTCTTGTAGTTGACTTTAAAATAATTCCCATTAGAAAGTCATTACACGGAGAACAACGACCTGTCACCGTGGCTGCCTCTAAAGCGAAGTGTAAGTGGCTGGCAGGTTTACCAATACCCCCGGCACTATGGCAACTACATCAGGGTGACATTTGGTAAGCCGCCTTTTCCACTGCATCTCTCGCATTTGCTTGTGCAAGCCTGTGTCACTGGACTTTTAAACAGTCTTTTCAACTAAACTGTTTGCATGAGAATGTTGTCTGAAAATTATGGTCCGTGTACATTGTGATCATAAGAATCGTACGTGAAGAAAATCCTCTGGCTCACAAAAAAAATAATTAAACTCTTTCTCTGACTGAAGTTTTCTAACATAACAATAAAATCGTTCTTGTAAGCCCAGAAAATTTGACATAACCATTTAATCGAACATACATGCAATAAGAAAAGAAAAAAAATAACTTTTGGTTTAGGGAAGCAAGTGTGAAGCCATAGGAAGAGGTGAGGAACGTAAAGAGACTAGGAAATGCTAATAAAGAAAGAAAATGTAGGAATGCATGCGCGAGAAGTTGGGAGGGGGGGGGGGGAGGGTAAAGATATGGTTCCAGATGATTTTAAGAAAAGCACGGTCTGGTATCGCCTTTATCTCCCTACGCAGATAGTATTTTTTAATTTAATTGTAAATTGTTCCAAGCCAACTAGGAACATTTTAAAAAATATTAACAATTTTATAATTCATCGAGTTGGCACGTTTACAAATGCATCGCATGATTGTTTGATTTTATTTATTTAATTGCAATAAATTGTGCATGGTGTTTATACTCAAGTGAAACTAACAGTGTTAGCTGTGCTTGTTTGAGGAATGAATTTGATAACATACCTAGACACGAATACAATTTTGCACACATTTTTGATGTTAACGTTTCATCGACTGTATATTTTTCTTAGATGCGTTGATAAAACCAGGTTAACTTATAGGATGCTTTTGAAATAGTAGGACATTGTTCACGAAACAGATGAATACTTTTTCTCTAAATACATTTAACTGCAAGTGTTGTGTTACGATACTGTAACCATGGCCGAGTCGGTTAGAGATCTGTCATGCAAAGTGCCAAAGTTACTTTGTTTGTATCTTGTTTGTTTGTATTTTGTTTGTGTTAGTGAAACGAGGTTTTTTTTCGTGAGATGTCTTAGAGTAGTAGCGTATCTGATGTGTTTGATATTCATCACTGAAATGCTCAACGAAATATGAGGACATGTTAAACTGTCAGGAAAATTCCTGTGGATAATACAACATTTTTAGTATTATAGATGTAATTCGACAACGTTTCCATTAATGAATTTGAATTTGTTTATCCGTATTTCCTGTAATTTCTGTAAAATTATAGGGTATTTCATTATTTTATTTTTATATTTAGAAATGTAATTGTCAAAAAAATTATTGCAATGTACACAAATTAAAATAGTGTTAATTTTCTTGTGTGATACTTTGGTTTTCAAAGCGAATTTTTTGTAATTATTGTGAAATGGTTTACGTAATTTAAATAAAACTAGCTTTTCCAAATTTTAGCTTCGTTTTAATGTTTTTGAAGTAGATCAATTTATAATACATAGTTTATGCCAAATATTTTTTATGGGTGTAATATTTCAGCTACCTTAACAACGTAAATGCTGGGTTCAATAGCGAAAAAATATTCGTGTAAACTCGGCTAAGTTCGTCCTTGAATCCCTAAGCTATATGAAACATCTACATATGTCTGTTTCAAAGCATTGCTAACATTTTTTTATACATACTTTTCATTTCTTATAACTTTTTTTAGTTATAGGATTAAAGAAATAATGCATGTTAAATTCAGCTAGAGCATGGACTGCGTTTACAGTATATTTAAATAACTTTTAAGTTTCAATTATCACTATCTGTTCTCCCAACTACATTTGTGCTAGAAAAATAAGTTTAGTTAATTTTGGTATGAAATACAGCCTTTGTTAAAAAGTGTTAAATTTATCGTATGTGTAAATCCTTCAAGCATAGCAGAAATATTGATTCTCAAAATGTATAGAATTAATAATTTTGAAACTTATAAGGATGCTACAGTTATCTGTGCCTCACACTTAACAACAGTAAATTATGTAAGCTCCGTTGTTTTTCTCGTCACAACAATTAAGCTTACATCTCAGTGTTGTGGTTTCAGGTAAGTCACTTGACTAATGTGTCAGTGTCCCATATAGCGGTCCATTTCTTTGGTTTATAGAGGTGTGAAATGGCTCAATATAGGCAATAACCGTAAGGTGTGCGCCTTTTTCTGGCTGAGGTTTTTCGCAATTCAATCATCACTAACATTACAAACAGTCACGTAAAAGAAAAATTATAGTGAAAGCGCCTGATAGCTAGACTACCACGCTGTCTTCACAGACGTGTGGGTGGTAAATTACCAGGCGACCATATGGGCAGTTATTGTGAAAGGTTTGCGGGGAATAATTAAACATTTCTGTGTCAATACCAGAAAAGGGAGGCTTAGAGCAGCGAACCGCCGTGGTTATGGTGGGATTTAAACCATTTTTAACTTTGACTCAAAGCTTATAGCAAGCACACGCTTGCTTTCTTTATTTTTAAAATCGGTGCTTTTATTTTTTGTATCATTAAATTATTTTTTTTTGTAAAAACAAGTCAGCCTATTTTTTTTTTTTTTAGATTTCATTTTTATTCCCGAATCTTTTCTTAGAATATGGCTACAAATATAATTTAAACTGTTATCTAATCACGAAGTGTGGTACCAGCTATAATTTTCTTGAACACCTACAAAAAAAATTAGGTTAGTTACTTAGCGGTAGTAATAATTTAAAATAAAATCTTAAAGAAAGTTATTTACGTAGTTTATAGAATTGTAATGTCTCGACAGTTTTTTGCTACAATATGATTGATAAATATAAACAGTTCTCTAGTCCCGCCAAAATGGCAACCTTATATATCTCACAGGCTGTTGCGCCATGCGTCCGTTACAGAAATGAAAATTATTGAATTCCCTTCTAAGCGCACGACCGCCCTGTGCGTTGTTGTGAACCAGTAGGTTGGGAAACGTGGCGGTCAACTCTTGCGCGCACGACCTGCTGCTACTGTTGTGCACCAGGAAGCCTTCTTTTCACAGACGAGAGAGCCAAAACCCGAAGTTCATGCTCGCGTTTTTTCCCCGTTCTATCTCATTGTATAAACCGGTGTGGCATTAAATTTTGCGGTCGATTAGTATGTGTTAGCTACATTATAAATACTTCAAAACATTGCGGATGGTTGGTTATATTAGGTAAGTATAGCTACATTAAAAATACTGTAAAATCATTTTATGGTTGCTCAGCAAATAACTTTTTAATATGTAGCTGTCCAGGGCTAGGAAACCGTTTACATGATTTCACAGTATCTTTAATGTAGCTAACCTAACCTAATTGACCATTAGTATCCTTTTATCAACACCGCCATATTTATTTACAATGAAGGGAAAAAAACCGAAGATGCTCGATCGGTGGTTTGGCTCTCTCGTCTGTAAAAAGAAGGCTTCCCGTGGCGCACCCAGCTCCGGGAACAAGCGAGGGGTGAGCGCTGGATCCACGGTGTTGCTGGTCTCGCGCAGGGTTCATGGTGCCCGCCATCAAGTGCCCCGAGAACATAACCGCGCAGCTGCCGCCCGGCCGGAGGACGGTGCACGTGGTGTTCGAGCGACCAATCACGAGCGTCGACTGGTTCAGGTGAGCAGGCGGGGGGGTTCCCCTACCACCGGAGGTGTAAATGTAACGAAAAAAAATTTGGTTGTCTGTGAAGTCGGTTTACGGACGATAATTTTACGTGATAACGTCATAAGAAAACATTAGTGAAAATTTGCGTAATTTTTTAATTTTCAAATATTATTCACAATTTTTTTCAAATTTAATTTTAATAATTTGTTTAAACATAATGACGAACAATTAGCTATAGAGGTAAACTGAAATCAAATCAATGTCAATAAATTATTAATTTTAAATGACTAAATTGGACCAGTAAATCAAATTGTTTATATTGCTGCTTTTAAAAAGCCCGCCTTAACCTGTTTTATATTATATAAGATTTTCCTCGCACGGTGGTTGGCCCCGGTTCTTGCACGCTCGGCTCAAGCGGAACGTGACAACGAGTCATGAAATTTTTCGTGCGTGCAGCAGGCGTTTATCGATTCATAAGGACGTCATCACGTGGAACAAGGTAGCCTCGCTAGTCGCGCGGGGTGTCGCGTGACAAGTGTCGTGTGACTTGCTGCAGACACGTGATCGCGGAGCCCATGTGGGGCAAGCGGCTGGAAGGCGACCTGCCCGCGGGGTCGTGGGTCGTGACCTTCACCGCCAGACACCCCGTGTCGCACCTCGCCGCCTCCTGCGCCCTGGGCGTGACGGTGTCCGGGTGGCGTCGCCGCTCCGAGGACCCCGCCCCGCGCCGCTAGGGACCCCCCTCCTCGTCCTGGGTCAGTGCCGGGCAACTGCTCAGCGCGTAGAAGTGAGAAGCCTAAGATGTACATCAAGTTCTGTCCCTGCCCGAACACGTCCGAATATTCACCTTCGGCCAACCTCGGGATTTGTTTCATTCACGCGCAGGAAAAAATGAATTCAAATGTTAAAAGTCGTCGGTTAGGTTAGCTACATTGAAACACTTTAAAAACATTATGGACGGTTAGTTAGGTTGGTACAGCTACATTAAAATAAACAGAGAAATATAAATATATATAAATGAACCCGAGGTTGGCCGAAGGTGAATATTCGGGCGTGTTCGGGCAGGGACAGAACTTGATGGACATCTTGAGCTTCCCGCGTAGAAGTACACGCTCTTGTGTAACTTCACTTGTTTGTTTGTCTGTTTAGTTCAAAATCATTGCAAGTTAAATTCAAACCACTTACGCTTAAGCTTGTTAAATTTGTACTGATGAATACAAATTTATTTGATGCACACATATTCACCCATTTTTTTAATTTTGGCCGCCATCTTGAAAATCCGTCACCATAATCCAAATATTTATAAATTAAAAAAAAAAATTGGCTTAATTTATTTTTATTAAAACTTTTATAAAAATGATGGAGTAATATTGCATTTTAAGAACAACAAATTTTGTATATCTTATGTGTTCTGTACGGTGACAAATCAAATATGTGGCAAGTAATGAGTAACGACATGTTAGTCTTTCAAAAGTATCATTTACAAAAAATTAAAAATAAACAGAAATATGAAAAGAAAATATAATAAGAACATGATTTAGATTTCATGAATATAAATAACATTTGTTTTAGTATTCCTGTGAGAATATTGTGTGTTCGAAATATTTTATTCTGCAAATGAAGACACCCTCACACGCAACTAAGGCCGAGCTATCGTTTCAAGCGAAGCTTCTTCACAGCCAGTATTGTTGAAAAAAAGGGGGGGGGGGGGGGGGGAAATTCCCCTGGACCCAGGCACCAGGGGTGGAGGGCAGTTGAGTTTCGAGTTTTTTAAAAAAATCTTTGTGATTACCCTGATATAATTAAAATTACAAGTGTATTGTTAACATAATTCACATGAAGCTTTCCAAGTTATGTGATACGCAGAGATCAAGCTTACTGTTAGCCACAGACCTTTACAATTTTTAGAATTTTTTATTTTTATTTTTGGTTTTGAAAATGTGGTCATTAAATAAGAGACGAAATTATTAGTCCCCCCCCCCCCCCCCCCCCACACACACACACACATCTATTTTCTCTGGGGCCCTGATCGAAAGTGCATTACTCAGGATTGGGGCCCTCGCTTGGGAAGAGGGAAAATGCAATTATAAATCAAGTAGAGATTCAGACAGTGGTAAGACTCATTGCTGGTTTTTAGGTCGCCATGTTTGTCGAAATAGTGACTCTCTAATATAAGTCTTAGACTAACTTTTTGAAGTTATACTTCTATAGGCGCGTTATGAAAAAATGATGAGAGTGAAATTTTTAGATGCGCGCGCATCACTGTAACATAAAATTAACAGGCTGAAGCTGCCCGCTAAAGCGCTCATTAAGTCTCGAAAAAAAGCTACCATCAAAATAGAAATAGAACCTCTATTAGTCGCGCATGTTGGCAAGCTTGTCGCCTCTGATCACTGTTTTCATATTTATAATATTTATCCACATGTTTATAGTTTCTACATTCAAAGCGCGTGTTTTAGTTTCATACAAGTGCGAATTATATATTATGTGCTAATAAATTATATTCAGAAGTGATTTAAATTGAATATTTTGATTAATATTATTTACTATTCGTAAATATTAGTAAAAAAAAATGTGCTTATATACTTTCTCAAGTGCTCCAATATAATTAAAGTTAACTATTCGTAAGTATTATTTATTGATATAAATTAAAATATTATTATTTAATATAATTAATACTAAATATTATTAAATTATTAATGTTAAATATTTATTATTGGTTATTTAATATTTACAAAATAAAAAAATAAATTTAATAAATAATTTAATAAAAAATTTGTGACAAAAATTAAAAAAAATAACATTAAATTAAAAAATTAATTTTTTATATTTATTATTAAATTGAATAAATAATAAATATTTATCTAATTAAATGAACAAATTTAATAACTTTTTGATTATGTGAATATTAAATTAAGAAATTAATAAATGTTAAAAAATTAAACTTAAATTAAATTTTTGAAATTATTATTAAATTTATTTATTTTATTTTAAAATATTAAATAATCAATAATAGTTATAAAAAATAAGAATCTTATAATATTTAGTACAAATTATGACATATATATTCATTATTCTCTAAATTGTATTTATTTAATTTTTCAAATTTAAACTGAACTTTATTGACTGTGTTGACTATCTTTTTCCAGCCCTTTTATTATTTTATTTTAATTAATTATTTGAATGCAATTAAAAACTATTTTTAATGATGCCAAAAAAGTATAACTTCTCACGCACGTACATAAGTACACGCACACATTGTTTATATATGTTTTCAAGTTAATAATCAATACACCTAAACTAAAAAAATTTTGCAGTATAACTACTTCGTGCCAAATATTTAATAATAAAAAACAATATTTACGTAATAACTTCATTATTCACGTAGGCGTAAAAGTGTCATAAAAATAATTAATTGTCAAGTACAGTGATTGTCAGAAAATTTTATTTCATTCTTTTTTTTTCGCAACAATATGTTGGCTACATTTATTATGAAATCACACTGTTCTCCACTCCTCTAAAAAAAATATTTACACTAAATATTTTTATTGTATTTTATTTTAAATAATCCACAAACAAATTATAAAAACACAAAGCTTTTTTTATACTGCTGGTAAGAGAAGGTGGTGAAACTTAAAATATACTGTCATTACTTTGCGTTTTTATTAGCAATCACTTTATATGGATAGTAAGGCACTTACAGGCATTCAAAGCTTTAAAACTAAAACATTCAAAAACAGTAAAAAAACACTCCTACATTAATATCAAACACACATATTCATTCTTTACAAAGAATAAAGATTGCAACTAATGCTAAACTTTTAAAGAAATTATTCTCGGTAATGATTTTCGGTCAGTCTAGGAGATATTGTAGGACTAGAGATATGGTTGCGAGATGTGGCTTTCCTATTTGACTTAGATACTGAACAAACCACAACAGTAAATGGTTTTGACTGTTTATACAACTAGTTGGTTTTACTAACATGTAAAGGTTTTGGCATGCCTTGCGATAATTTAGAAGAAAATTGGGACTGTCGTGTGTAGTATGGTTATAAACTAATATTATTATTTTATTTATTTCATGAATTATATTTAACAGAAGTTGCATATGCCTACAGGGTAACAAATTCCATGTATTCTCACATTATTCGCAATTACAATAGGTAGCATTATTTAATATTAATAACAGTTGATTTTAATAAAAAAAATATAAGTAATCAAAATACAGCTAGCTAGTATAGCAATAGCGTCTGGTATTGTCGTTTTGATACCTTGTTTGGTAATCAGGAATTAATCATTCCAGGCATTTTTGAACATAATGTTATCATGAATAATAATGTCGAATAGACATAATAATCAGAAACATGAAAATTTTGAGAAATGGTTAAGAAGGCTAACTATACAGTTCTCTGTAAAACTGCCTTTATACATTTTCATCTTGTTTTTATATGGTTGTACATACTTAATTACGTCACTTTAAGATGTTTTAGCTAAGTGTCAATGAGTTGAATGAAAAATAACTGTGGCTTCAAGTAACTCAAAAGTATAAGCAAAATATCCAAGTCTCGATTGATTATAGACGAGTAAGTCAACCAATTTTCAATCCTTTAAAATTACTATCAAGATCGGGAAATTAAAATTAGGCTATAGTTACAATGCCAGTTTTGAACGTAACTCCCTAGATAAAATCAGGTTTTTGCAAGTGTGCATTAAATATGCCCCAAGCGACCGAGATAAAAGCAATTTTATACATCAGTTCAGGTAATATGTTATTTCCAAGCAAAACTTCATTTTATTCCATTTCGTGGTTATTGCTGGGTGACCAACTTTTTTTAAATAATCATAATACACATATCTACAATAATGTAATTTAAATAGGATACATAAAATATTTCGTAATCACACTTTGTTAGCTAACAAACATTTGCAGATATCGTCAGAATAAAAATAAATTAAAAATATTTTTCTCATTAAAATAAATGACATTTGGCAGATAGATAATAATTGATAAAAATCTTGAAAAATTAGATATTAGATATAGAAAAACGTGTACGATAAATGTTACACAATAGCCATCATTATCTATTATTTGAACACAACTTGAAAATTAAGTTATTCCTAATAACATGGTAGGTATTCATACCCTTAAAAACTGAATGGGGCTTTTTCAGGAACACAAAATAGAATAGATTATTATGTGGTGGTTTAAGTGAAAAATGTAGAACTTTTCGCAACACACTTGGTTAAAAATGGAAATCCCATATGTCCATATGTCTGTCCATAAAACAATGTCCCAGTTATAAATATTAATAATATCAACTGTAAGCATTGTAAGTGTTGGTTCAAGGTCACAATTAGAGAGTAACTCAAACAGTTTTAGATAAACGCGTGCGCGAGTACTGATTTGTTGTTCTCTCTCTCGCAGCGCCACCTACGCAAGATGGCGACTGCTGAACGTAATTTCTCCAATTAGTAGAAGGTAAACCTGTAAACTGTATTTGGCAAAAGGATGGAGCCCCTCCCCATTGTAATCTCTTTGTGCGATAGTGGTTGAACATCTAAGTACCTGGCAGTTGGTCTGGTCGTAATGGTCGAGACGACAGAGCCCTTTTCGCTGGCCTCCATGTTCACCTGACACTAACGCCATGCGATGGTTTCCTTTGGGGCTTTATAAAAGACAGTTTCTACGTTCCGCCGCTACCTAATGATTTGCCGGAGTTGCGACACAGGACTGAAGAGGCTTCCATTACTCCGGACTTGTTAACCAAAGTGAGGGAAGAATTGTACTTTAGGTTGGAAGTGTACTGTATAACTGAAGGTGCACGTATTGAACATTTTAAAGAAAAACTAGGTTATTTTACCTTTTAATATGATGTAAGATTTGTTGTAAACAGTCGCAAATAAACTGTTAAAATATACCATTGAACCTGGGACATTCGTTTATGGACACCCTGCATTTCGTCTTCCTTGTACTGCAGGGCAACAGTGGATAAAAACGAACCTTAATGCAAAAAAAAACAGGTTGGTTGGTCACCTAACGTTAACTCTAGCTTGAACAACAAACACACATACACGGTTCAATGTTTTCAACGTAATTTTGCGAAGATCATTTGCTGCAAATCATTCACGGATCTTCGTAAGGTTACGGAAATATTCGTAAAATCTTGGGTGGTGGGCTCTCAATTCGTTCGAACACGAACCCATAAGAATCATCACGGAGTATTGACGAAACTTCCAATATCTCGCTAACAGAACCCTATTTATTCCATACACGTGAATGTTCACAGCAGAACACAGAACCATCTGCTGTAGCCACCACGAAGAGTATGTTAGTTTATGGAACAGTTGAGGCACAATTTTTTTTTCGCTTTAAAGTCCATAGATATTACAGTAATTCTTTACGCTGAAGGAGGACTCTATGGCAGTAGGAATCAAATTTCGGTGGCCACAACCCATGTGTGCCATTGACAAAGAGAGAAATTATCTGGTGTGTTTCTGGTACATATTTAGGGACCGGAAAAATACGCGGGTTCAATGACCTCCAGGATGAACTCCATAGTTCTACGTACACTCGGTCCAATGTCACCCACTCATTGGCTGCTGTATTGTGGGACGTCCCAACGTAGCAGCCTGTGATTCGACAAAGCTTTGGTCGGGCGTTTCTCATTGGCCCAGAGTCATCCAGGTGAGTTGTGAGCCAATAGCAGAGGCAGTACTGAGGTATAAACTATTTGTATATTAGCCCATCGCGAAATGAATTCGCGAATTTTTCCGGTCTCTATACATATTCAACTGTTCCTGAAATACATGACGCTGCTGTTAAGCCATGGGTTAGAATGATATGCATTGTGGTTGTTCTGTTGCTGGTCTTGAAGTCAGGGGGTTTCTGATGCGGTGCCTTGCGAAACCCCATTACAGAAGTTTTCTGTTGACCTCTCGCTGCTCGCTCGCCGCGGCTTCGCTCGCTCGTCGCTGAAGTGACGGCTTGGTGGGGGTAAGGGGGGTGTCAGACGCAGCAGGGCGGCACCCCCGGCGAGCCGTGTGTCCTCCGGGTGCCCCAGGGCTTGTGCCGGGCCCGGCGACCTGCGAACCAGCCCCCCCGCGGCGACCCCGTGTGACCACACACACTTCCCCTCCTCCGCGCGGCGCCTCCTACACCCAGGGCGGTATTCCAAGTCGTTTGAGTAAGGTAGCGAATATGCACTGCCTTGTTGGGCAACTGCCGTACGCTAACTCTCGGGTCGTATTCCAAAACGTGTCCTAACTGAACCCCTGTAAGGTATCAGATCGGCAGCCGTTTTAATAAATGAGGACTTGTTCGAGGCTATAAACAGTTGTACTTCGTGGAATCCATCGTAATTTTAACCTTATTTTTAAACTATGGAATTATAATGTGAAATAAAATATTTAATTTTGGTTGTACAAGAATAAACGATGAATTTTTGGCCGTATTTATGTTTGCTGTTTTTTAAGATATTAGGGGGGAAGTTGTAATCGTAAAAGTTCCGTTAAAGTTCATTAAAAAGGAATATATATATATATATATATATATATATATATATACAGTTATGGATCAAATCGGCAACAGATAGGACACCAAAAATCAGTGCCCTAAAAATAAGGGACTGGCCGTGTCCTATCGTGCACTTGGAATATGGTTAGGGTACAGGTATTGCATATTCAACACCTAAACCCTTATTTTTGTGTCTTGGAATACGGCCCCCAGACACTGAAAAAATTCGCGATTTCGATGACCTCTAGGGAATAGACTCCACAATCCCCTACACATCCCGGAAAATGCCACCTATGCTCACTGGCTACTGACTCGCGACACCTGTCAACTGGGACGCTTGCGATTCGATACTTATTTTGGTTGAATTTTTTTTTCATTGGCTCAAAGTTTTTCAGATAAACTGTGAGTAGAGACCCGGAAAATTCGCGAATTCATTTCGTGTTATGCTAAAATTCAAATGATTATACCTTAGTGCTGCTTCTGTCATTTGTTCAATGTTAATCTGGAGGTCTGAGGGCCAATTAGAGACCCATCACTCATAGAAGTGTCGAATCACAGGCCACCCAGTCGAGACGACTCACAAGTCAGCAGCCAATGAACAGTTGGCATTTGCCCGAGTGTGTAGAGGATATTGGAGTCTATCCTGGAGGTCGTTGAACCCGCGAATTTTCCGGGTCTCTAACTGTGATTCAATCACAAAGGCAATATAAAGATACAGTTGTTTGGATTATAGCATATCATGAAATGAACACGCGAATTTTTCCGGTCTCTACCTACACCTCAACAGCACCGACTATCATCATGCACCACGAGCAACGAAAGCCTGAGTTACTTACATTTCGGCATCCCCTCCCACCCCCCAAAAAACAAATAAAAGGGGGGGGGGGTTTTGTCTGTAAAGTCAGTTTACGGACGATAATGTTACGTGATAACGTCATAAGAAAACATTGATGAAAAATTGCATACTTTTTTAAATTTTCAAACATTATTTACAGTTTTTGCAAAATTTAATTTAAATAATTTGTTTAAATATAATCGCGAACAATTAGTTTAAAAAAGCCCGCCTTAACCTGTTTGATATTATGGAAGATTTTCTCGCACGGTGGTTGGCCGGTTCTTGCACGCTCGGCTCAGGAGGAACGTGACAATGAGTCATGCTTTTTCGTGCGTGCAGCCGGCGTTCATCTATTTATAAGACGTTATCACGTCAAAAAAAAATTTAACATTTTATATTGAGGACGATCTGGGCCTCGGAAGAATATTCGTCATGTATATTTTTCCGGTTATTAACAAACTATTAAAGCAATTTACAAACAGTTACAGATTTACCAAAGCTACCTGACTGCCAGTAGTATTTAAGAGGAATTGCACTAGGCTTCACAGATTTCATGTTCGTGAACAAACATCGTGGGTCGCTCTGCAATGAAAGTTGGGAAACGGGTGTCACTGGTACTGCTTTTGGGAACTGTGGTAATCCGAGACAAGTTGCGTGACACGGACTATACTTATACTAATTTCGAGAGGGCTGCGCCTGATCGCCGGGGAAACTGTTGACCAGACCAAGACTTAGAAGTATGAGGGGGGGGGGGGGGGTGAAGTCAGTGAGGGCCGGACCACTCCCTTCAATGATTACAACAAAAAAAAAAAAGGGCAGAAACTTAGCTACATAAGATTACAGAGAGATTATTTTGGAAGGATCATTGTAATTCTTTATTGAGCTTCAATAACGTATTTCCTCCCCATTACAGTCCGAAATTTCTCGTGTGCAGAAGCGGCAAGAATTGTGTGTTTCCTTTTAGTCTGTATTTAAGGGGATTAGGCCCTGCCATCTTGCAAGTTCAATTATTTTGAAACCGCTTGCAATAAAGTTTCCGTGTGTTTTTTGTTTTGTTTTGTTTGACATGGCATAGGACTTATATCTGGCTACTTGTTGAAGTCGACACTTGTGAAGCGCCGTGATTATCACGACAGCTGTAGTCGCCCGCGGGAAGTACCTAATAAATAATTGTGCATAGCAATGGCGTATGTACATAAGCTAACATCAAGTCATGCACTCCCATTTAACAAATCTTTCAAAGATAATATCAATGCCCGGTATGCATATTTCTCTGAGGAAGTTGGAAAAGTGCATAGCAATGGCGTATGTCCAAAAGCTAACATCAAGTCATGCACTCCCATTGCACAAATCTTTCAAAGATAAATAATTTCCCCTCGGCGCTTACAGACTGGAGCCTGTTAGTAAACATGCTGGAGTAAACAAGGTCTGGGATATATTATTTATGGCTTAGATTGCCAAAATATTTGGATGATAGATAAAAAATTGGACCTGTAGCAAAACTATGGGAAAACTCCGAGATGTCAGGGCCTGGTCCTACTTAATGGGGGTTTGCCACGTGATCCTGGTGCCGGTGTGAGCTGACCAGTGGTGATGTGAGCTGACCTGGGGTGATGTGAGCTGACCTGTGGTGGTGTGAGCTGACCTGTGGTGATGTGAGCTGACCTGTGGTGGTGTGAGCTGACCTGTGGTGGTGTGCAGGTCCGAGCGAGCCCCGCCGAAGGTCTGGACGGCCAGCAGGTTGTGGCGGGAGCGCCTCAGGAAGCACCCCGAGGGAACCACCACCTGCGGAGCCACACGCAACCACACGCAACCACACGCAACCACACGCAACCACACTCGTCACCTCTGTCCCACTGCAGGCGGCAGTACCCCCGCTCTTCACACGAGTCGCGCAGTGTTCAGTGCCATTGCACTGTGGGACTGTTTGCCATGGGTAACAATACATAAATGCAAAATACGAAATACAAATTAAAACATAAACCCATAGAAAAAAATATGCCTAAATCAGCTTATCTCAAACAGATGAATCCAACGATGAACCTGAACAAGTATTATGAACAGTACAACTACGGTAGCACAGACGAACACAATCAAACTTGTGCTGTCTGATATCGAAGTTCGAAGTTGTTCGTCTGTGCTGTCTTTGTTGTGTTGTCCGTAACACCTGTTTTAGTTTCACCGTTGGATTCATCTGTTTGACTTCAGCTGATTCAGCATTTATGGATTTTTTTCCAATGACAAACAGTGCCAAACTACAACTGCGCGCGTATGTCCTAGAAATTTTTGTTAAATCAAGAATATCTACGATTATAAGGAGGAATTATTCCCGTCATGCTTGAAACACGATCATTTTACGGATTTATATCGCTCGAGGCTAGACTCAACTCGCCTGCATACAATTTAAGAACGCTCATTGGTCGAAAACAATGTCACACATCCTTTGGCGAGTGACACGTGATTGCGTCACGGTTTCGTCTGATTTTTTTTTTTTTTTTGCTGGTCTATAATGGTCAAGGGAAGCATATACATACGCACTTAAAGCTTACTTTGCTAAACAATGAATCCAAGAAATAATCGTGTCTCACGCAGTGGTTGATATTGTCAATCATTCATCCAAATCATTCGTATGACATGGCATGGCTCAGCACTACTGATAAACAGCCTCCATCATGGAAACTATGAGGAGGTTACCTCGCGTAGGCGACTGCAGATTGCACTACGCCTACATATTTGACTCCCCAAAGGCTCTCTCGCCGTCAGCAAACTTCTGTGACAGAAGCTGGCCGATTCAGTTGGTACCGACCTCAGAAAATGGCGCCAACCAGGCATAACACCCGACAACAGAGCGTCGTGTAGTCAATCAGAGACTGGGCATGCGTTCCGTAGTAAATGATTACACTTAAAAATAAATTATTGCCAAACGAACAAATTTAATTCAATGCTTTTGTGTAAGCTCATCGTTCTGAATCTCAGTGTTAGAAGCTGGAGTACTGCCACTGAAGTTGCTGTTTATACATGTAACACAAACCTTATAAGTAATTGAAAGACATTCGTGGAAATAAACGCAGTGAAACTACTTACTGGGAATGTGACTTTTATTATTCGCTGTTTTCCTTGACATACGACCTTTCTACGAAGATACATCGGCCTCTGTAAAAAAAAAAAAGGAATTAATGTATGGTAATAATCACACTGGCACAATTTACTTCATAGTTCACTATAATTAAGAACATTTCGTTGTGATGTATTATTTTTAATATAGGTATGCAAAGCTGTCAAATTTAGACTTGAAAATATAAACCCGATTCTAACAATAATTAAATTATTCAGATGCCCATCACTATAGTTATGCAAGCGAGAAGAGAAAATTAACATTTCATAGAGAGTGCTGGTAGTTTATCTAACCATGGTTTCACTTACAGGAGCAATAACACCATCACTTCGGTAGCCGGATTCTGCAAAAAAAAAATCGTGCACAGAAAATATTATTAGTAATATATAAATATCAAATAACTTAAATTAAACCGCTGAAAAAATAAATGCTAAAATTTTTTAAATAGTCCTACATATTTAAATGGTGTTTTCTGAAAACTCTAGCCACTCTCATTTGCTAGTTGGCTAATGCCACATTCATAACATCTGGCACATGATTATAACCTGCTTAAGAACAAAACATATTCAATACGCATGATCAAAAAGCAAAAGACATAGAACAAGACTTTATAGCTGTAATTAATAGCCATGCTCTCTTCTAACGTTTGGAAATAGAATTTTATGTACAACCTACAAAAATTCATGTTATTTATACATGAAGCCAAAACTGTAAAATCAAACATGTTTTATGATAAAAAAAAGCAAGGGCGCCCATGTCCGGGGGGAAGGTCCCCCCCCCCCCCCCAAAGTGTTATTCTTTCAAGAAAATTATTTAAAATCTGGTATTACATACAAGTGGTTCAACACTAAAATATTTTTATTTAGTGTTGTTTTACAAATATACTTACAAGTCACCATTCTTCTTCCAAAATATTAAAAATGCTCCATACCTAGATCTACTACCCCCTCCTCCCTTTTTTCTTTACAAACTACCACATGGGCGGCCTGGAAAAACAGGCATCTGTGAAATCACCTAAATTGAAGCATTGATGATGTAATATTAATTGGGCAGGTAATGTAACTAACAGTTAAATGAATTACGGTTTGAGGCCGTTCTTTTGAAGGAAATAAATCAATAATTTACTCACGTGATGAAAGATCAGGCAAAACACTCGATTGATTAAAAAAAACAACAAAAAAACAGGCATACTCTTGAGATGTGTGTAAACGATATCTACTTTACAAATAAATGGTTTGGCTATTAATAATTAGAGTATTTAACAATGAATCTTTAAGGGTATATAGAATAATTTTAGCAATTATTTAGTGAATTGTGGTTAAAATAGTCTGAAAAAGCTTTAAAAAACAAACAATTTAATTTTAGTACTTAAAAAAAATTGGTTGTCTGTAAAGTCGGTTTACGGACGATAGTTTAACGTGACCACGTCATAACAAAACATTGATGAAATGATTGCATACTTTTATGAATTAAATGGAATAATTTTTATTGAATTATCACTATTTTGTATAGATACAATGAAGGAGTGAAATGAAATCTACAATTTAATTGATAAATTTACTTTTATTTGCACTCATTCATTCAAATATGTTTATTTCTTTAACGAACAGATTATTTTAACTATAACTTTTATACATGTTTGCTATTTAACTTATTCCAATCTGTGTTATTCTGTTAAGAATAGGACGATGATAGGAAAAGTAGGAAACGAATGGGAGTGTTTCAAGTTTAATGTGCCTCGAAAAAGTCAAATCGATGGTTGTTCCAATCGAGTGTAAGAGAGATAGATGCGGCGCAAGCGTACAATGAGCGTAACGGGACAAAGCAAAACGGGACAATGAGCGTAACGGGACAATGAGTCATCCTTTTTCGTGCGTGCAGCCGGCGTTCATCGATTTATTAGACGTTGTCACGTCAAAATACGAAAGGCTTGAAAAGTCCATATTGAGGCTTAAGCGTCCATATCTACAGCCTCCGATAAGCCTTTGACAACATCTTGTATTGTGACGTCACCATTGGCGGGAAAAGGGGCGGGGGAGGGTCGAAGCCACGCCTCCACCCACCCTTGACGTGCACGGAGAAGTGGCAGGTGGCGCGGTTGCCCGCCGCGTCGTGCGCCAGGTAGTTGACGTGGTGCAGCCCGGCGGACATCTGCTGGCCGGGGCTCTGCAACAGGCACGGCAGCTGCAGGACCAACATCATGTTCTTTGCATGAGATTACCGGCCAAACATTCCGGTACCAGCTAAACTCGTCTATTCCGGTGTAATTGCCAAATTCAGGAACAGGCAGTGCGTAGCCTCGCACATAGTGCTGTCCTTATAGCATCGCACAGGAAGCTGCCATCCTCCTAGCCTCGCACAGGGAGCTGCCATCCTTCAAGCCTCGCACAGGGTGCTGCCCTCATTCCTAGCCTCGCACAGGGAGCTGTCCTTCTAGCCTCGCACAGGGTACTGCCATCCTTCTAGCCTCACACAGGAAGCTGCCATCCTCCTAGCCTCGCACAGGGAGCTGCCCTTCTTCTAGCCTCGCACAGGGAGCTGCTCTCTTCCTAGCTGAGCACAGGGAGCTGCCATACTTCTAGCCTCACACAGAGAGCAGCCCTTCTAGCCTCTCACAGCGTCTTGCCCTCTTCCTAGCCTCGCACAGGGAGCTGCCCTTCTTCTAGCCTCGCACAGGGTGCAGATTGACTGCCGGCAGGGTGTGACGGCGAGTACCTTGGACTTGTAGACGGGGTAGAGCACGGCCACGTTGTCGGCGAACACGGGCTCGTCCCACGTGACGGCGCGAGACGTCTTCCCCGGGTCCAGCTGCACGCGGAACGACTGCGGGCAGCTCAGCACGCGCGGCCTCTCCGCGTCTGCAACACCGCAACACCGCGCCGTCACACTTCAGCACTTCAGGTCCGGCACGAACAAACTAACTGAAACAATATCATATACTACTTTTTGAGTGGCTCAACTGTCAACAAAATGTTATATATATATATATATATATATATATATATAAACAGGTATGTAAGTTTCTATCAAAGTACACTTATTTCGTTATAAATGGGATCTTTTGACGCTGTTTGTTGTTTTTCTACTTCATTTTATTTATTTTAATACACTTGGGTATACATAATTTTATTTCTATTGTAACGAGTGATTTTGTTTGATGTATTAGGTTTCCGACTCACTTCCGTATATGTGGATTTATTTCATTTCCATTTTTATCGATTAAGATTATTTCGGTTATTTCACATTAATATGTTCAAGTAGATAACATTTCCACACATTTCAGTCCTTTCCTTTGATTTATTTCGTTATATATAGTGCATACCTGTAGCATTATGATCTGGAAAAGTTAAATTTTTAACATTTTTGTGCAGTATAGATAAGGAAAACTAAACGGAAAGGAATAACTTAACATTTTTGAGTTTAAAGGCAATGCAGGTGGCTAATCAGAAAAAAACGTATTTTATTTTATTAATTCTTTTAAAATCATAAAAAATTCTGAGGCAGGTAACTCCTAGGCAAGACGTGACGGACGCACCAAGCGATAACGCGTTACAAATTCAAGAAAAAACGCCATTTATTCACGAAGTTATAATTTAAATTGTTATTAGCGCCTTTAGTTCGCTAACAGCCGCGAGCTTCACCAAGCGGATGGGTTTCGCCACAGAAGAAGGATAGGAAGTTGTCAGACCTTACTATATAACCGTGTGGCGGAAATTGAGAAATGACAGAAACTCAACGTTTGTGTGTCTATGACCTAGTACATCCTATGATGTTCTATTTAAAAAAAACTGAATTTACTCCCTTTTCACTTCCTTAGGAACGGAATTTCATAATTATATGTAGTCTATGTCACTATCCGGCCCATAAACTATCTCTATGTAAAAAAAAATAATCATGTCGATCCGTTGCTCCGTTGCTGCGTAAATGAAGGACAAACACACAAACACACTTTCGCATTTATACTATCAGTAGGGATTAGTAGGGATGACCTGGAAAGGGACATACGCCCTTAAAGGGCTCCGCCTACCCGGGCACACATACGGTGGTGCAGAGCTTCAGGATAAAACAACGCGATTTCAAAACTACTCGAGATACACGAGTGGGGTATGTTTACGAAAAGCATTTAAGAGTTCGCTGAGGGCCGGAAAGTAGATTTGGTTCCTGTATAAGCTCTATATTTAGAAGATTTAAAATTGCTAAAAACACGTGTTTTCAGAGTAATTTTTAGACGTAAAACAACCGGTACAGATTCTTGAAAGCACTTTAGGGACATGCATTACACCTTTATCTTCATTTCTCGGCCATATAATGTTACGGTCACCGCTCCAATTTCACAGTTATCCTGTGACGACGAGAAGACTGCGCGCCAGTCCAGAGGAGACACCGCGCTAGAAGCACCAGCGAGCGTCGCGCTTATCATCCCGCCTCGCCAGAGCCGGATTTAGATGTCTGGAGGCCTCGGGGCAACAGAGGAGCGGAGGCCCCCTGGCCCCAAATTATTTTACAAATAAAATGAACAATTTTTTTTTTTTCAGTCGAGTTTTCCAATAAATAAATTATTGTGAAATCAAATAGATTCTCTTAGTATTTAAAAAAAACATACATAAATGTAATCGGAGACAAGAATTATATGAAATTTAATTTTAGTGTTAATGAATATTCCTGTTGATATTTAACGATAATATAATCATGTATGTACAAAGCACTGTAGGCAGGGGCGTAGCCATGGGGGGGGGGGGTGTTTAGTGGTTCAATCCCCCCCCCCCCTTACACCAAATCTTTAATTAATTTCTTATTCATCACTCAAACAAATTTTATATTAAAATTAATAAAATTTTTACCATTACAATATTTAAATTAAAGTACCGAAAACTGCTAAAATAGCACTATTTTACACCTTAAAATCCAAAATTTCCCGGGGGAGGACCCACGGACCCCACGCTTTAATACGGGGGGGGGGGGGGGGGGCATGCTTCTTAACCCCCCCCCCCCCATACAGAAATCCTGGCTATGCCACTGACTGTAGGTAAAGGTAAAACAACGAAAAAAAAAAAAAAAAATCAAAGGATTAGTGGGGGCCCTCCGTCTGTGGAGGCCCCGGGGCTTTCGCCCCGGTTGCCCTCCCCTGAATCCGGCCTTTGAATATATATACTGTATAGAAGTCGCGAGTGGATAGGATTTACTCCACGTTTTTCAGAAGCGCATGATGAGCAGCTTGGGAACTTCACCGCTGCAGTGCGCTGCCGTAACGCCCTGTATCGTCTTAGTTGTTATTTACACGTTAGAGCGCAGCCCTGTCGCCCGCTGTCATTCGCCCGCACCCCCCATCCATCATTCACTGCAGCTCAAGGTCGTTCAACGGGAGGGGGAAGGGGTGTTTGAAGAGTTCGACACTTGTCCGCTAGGGACCACCACAAGTCGATGCCCTAGAGATGGTGGCGATTGCGGCGGTGAATTAACCAACTACCTCAAAACCGTATTAGATATTTTAACCTGGGCTGGCGACTTCTATACAGTATATATATATATATTCAAAGATCCGGCCCTGCGCCTCGCCGGCGCAGTTAAGCCCCTGACGAGGCGGGCGCACCTGCCACGAGCACGACGACGCTGCAGGAGGCGGAGGAGTTGCTGACGGGGTTGGTGGCGACGAAGGTGACCTCGTGGCGGCCGGGGGGCAGCTCCGCCTCCAGTTGCTTGCCCCAAGGCGGGACGGCCTCCACGTACCTGCAACCACCGCCCCCGCCCGCCCCCTCAGTGCACGGACGGACAGGCGCTCATCAACACCTCTTCCAATTACAAACATCGTACAAGTACAAGAAAAACTTTTTTTTTTCAATTATATAATTTCCCACATATAAACGACACGAGTTTACAAGAATTTGACCTTATGAATTTATGAAACCAACTGGAGTATAATTTATTTATTTGAGAAAAAAAATAAAAAATTTTAAAGATAAATTAGCAAAATTATCGTAGAAATTAAAAGTTCCAGATTTTCTTGGAAAAAAAATTGTTTCAAAAAAGGTTATTTTTTTTTTTTTACATTTCCCGGGGGCTATTCCGTGCAACCCCCCCCCCCCCCTTTTTTTTCCTAACCCAATCGAGACCTCTGTTACGTGGACGGCTCTGGGCGCCGCCACTGGGTGCCGGCAATGCAACTGGCTTGCCGCACTGTCGAGGTCTGAACATCTCAGGGCAGTCAGTACGCCCGTGTTAGTGTTTGATGGCACGCATCCACTGTGTTTAGATATCAACTGCCTAAAAAACTACCACCGTTCATTAAATAACTTTAACAAATGGACATCTGTGTTGGAGAACCATTTTGTAAAAAAAGAAAGTAACATTAATTGGACCCGCTGATTCTTACAGTTCTGGTAGCAAATCGCAAGCTAATGTTGGTACCGCGAGCTAAACATTAAGCGTGGAGGCAAGGACGTCTAGCAGCTGTCCGGCGCTAGTGGTGCTAGTGTCTAGTGCTGCTAGTGTCTAGTGCTCCTAGTGTCTAGTGCCGCCAGTGTCTCGCAGCTGCCAGGCGCTAGTGCCGCTAGTGTCTGGTGCAGGTCCGGCGCTAGTGTCGCTAGTGTCTGGTGCAGGTCCGGCGCTAGTGCCGCTAGTGTCTGGTGCAGGTCCGGCGCCAGTGCCGCTAGTGTCTGGTGCAGGTCCGGCGCCAGTGCCGCTAGTGTCTGGTGCAGGTCCGGCGCCAGTGCCGCTAGTGTCTGGTGCAGGTCCGGCGCTAGTGCCGCTAGTGTCTGGTGCAGGTCCGGCGCTAGTGTCGCTAGTGTCTGGTGCAGGTCCGGCGCCAGTGCCGCTAGTGTCTGGTGCAGGTCCGGCGCCAGTGCCGCTAGTGTCTGGTGCAGGTCCGGCGCTAGTGCCGCTAGTGTCTGGTGCAGGTCCGGCGCTAGTGTCGCTAGTGTCTGGTGCAGGTCCGGCGCCAGTGCCGCTAGTGTCTGGTGCAGGTCCGGCGCCAGTGTCGCTAGTGTCTGGTGCAGGTCCGGCGCCAGTGCCGCTAGTGTCTGGTGCAGGTCCGGCGCCAGTGCCGCTAGTGTCTGGTGCAGGTCCGGCGCCAGTGCCGCTAGTGTCTGGTGCAGGTCCGGCGCCAGTGCCGCTAGTGTCTGGTGCAGGTCCGGCGCCAGTGCCGCTAGTGTCTGGTGCAGGTCCGGCGCCAGTGCCGCTAGTGTCTGGTGCAGGTCCGGCGCCAGTGTCGCTAGTGTCTGGTGCAGGTCCGGCGCCAGTGCCGCTAGTGTCTGGTGCAGGTCCGGCGCCAGTGCCGCTAGTGTCTGGTGCAGGTCCGGCGCTAGTGCCGCTAGTGTCTGGTGCAGGTCCGGCGCTAGTGCCGCTAGTGTCTGGTGCAGGTCCGGCGCTAGTGCCGCTAGTGTCTGGTGCAGGTCCGGCGCTAGTGCCGCTAGTGTCTGGTGCAGGTCCGGCGCCAGTGCCGCTAGTGTCTGGTGCAGGTCCGGCGCCAGTGCCGCTAGTGTCTGGTGCAGGTCCGGCGCCAGTGCCGCTAGTGTCTGGTGCAGGTCCGGCGCCAGTGCCGCTAGTGTCTGGTGCAGGTCCGGCGCCAGTGCCGCTAGTGTCTGGTGCAGGTCCGGCGCCAGTGCCGCTAGTGTCTGGTGCAGGTCCGGCGCCAGTGCCGCTAGTGTCTGGTGCAGGTCCGGCGCCAGTGCCGCTAGTGTCTGGTGCAGGTCCGGCGCCAGTGCCGCTAGTGTCTGGTGCAGGTCCGGCGCCAGTGCCGCTAGTGTCTGGTGCAGGTCCGGCGCCAGTGCCGCTAGTGTCTGGTGCAGGTCCGGCGCCAGTGCCGCTAGTGTCTGGTGCAGGTCCGGCGCCAGTGCCGCTAGTGTCTGGTGCAGGTCCGGCGCCAGTGCCGCTAGTGTCTGGTGCAGGTCCGGCGCCAGTGCCGCTAGTGTCTGGTGCAGGTCCGGCGCCAGTGCCGCTAGTGTCTGGTGCAGGTCCGGCGCCAGTGCCGCTAGTGTCTGGTGCAGGTCCGGCGCCAGTGCCGCTAGTGTCTGGTGCAGGTCCGGCGCCAGTGCCGCTAGTGTCTGGTGCAGGTCCGGCGCCAGTGCCGCTAGTGTCTGGTGCAGGTCCGGCGCCAGTGCCGCTAGTGTCTGGTGCAGGTCCGGCGCCAGTGCCGCTAGTGTCTGGTGCAGGTCCGGCGCCAGTGCCGCTAGTGTCTGGTGCAGGTCCGGCGCCAGTGCCGCTAGTGTCTGGTGCAGGTCCGGCGCCAGTGCCGCTAGTGTCTGGTGCAGGTCCGGCGCCAGTGCCGCTAGTGTCTGGTGCAGGTCCGGCGCCAGTGCCGCTAGTGTCTGGTGCAGGTCCGGCGCCAGTGCCGCTAGTGTCTGGTGCAGGTCCGGCGCCAGTGCCGCTAGTGTCTGGTGCAGGTCCGGCGCCAGTGCCGCTAGTGTCTGGTGCAGGTCCGGCGCCAGTGCCGCTAGTGTCTGGTGCAGGTCCGGCGCCAGTGCCGCTAGTGTCTGGTGCAGGTCCGGCGCCAGTGCCGCTAGTGTCTGGTGCAGGTCCGGCGCCAGTGCCGCTAGTGTCTGGTGCAGGTCCGGCGCCAGTGCCGCTAGTGTCTGGTGCAGGTCCGGCGCCAGTGCCGCTAGTGTCTGGTGCAGGTCCGGCGCCAGTGCCGCTAGTGTCTAGTGCAGGCACGCACCTCCACCAGTCCACGTTGGAGCCGGGCCTCGGCAGCCGCACCCTGGCGCGCCCCCGGCCCAGCGGCAGGAGTACCCTCGAGTCCCGCGGGCAGCTCACCCAGGCCTCTGGGAGGTCGGCGGCTGCGACATGCACTCCACTTCTACAACACAACCCTTCTGGAGACCACCACACGTACATATTACAACACTGTTGTGGTCAGTTTCGCAAATGTGAAACACATTTTACTGAGTATTAGCCAGTGGCGTAGCTAAGGTGACTGGTGCCACGGGCCAGACTTGAAAATGGCGCCCCCTCTTGGATTAAAAGAGGGGGGGGGCCTTCAGTAACGCGAAACCGTCGCGGTGGCGCCCTTCCACCCCCCCCCCCCCCCTGCTACTTTGCGCCCCTGGCGGGCCCTGCCACCCGCTTGCTACGCCACTGAGTATTACTTACTAAAATTTGGTAGCATAGTTTTATATTTTGATTGATGTTTCATTAAAGCATAGTTTTTTCTTGAACCATGAACACGAGTCATGCCTGGGTGCTGGAGATTGAACCCACGAACCTCTACACATGACCCCTTGGCGATCACGGCCACAGGACCCGGGTCATAGCCTCGCTCTGCACTGACCGCCAGGGTCTCGGGACCATTTTACTTGGCAAAAATTTGCAAACATACTGTCTCTAGAAAGGTTTAAGGCGTTTTGTAAGAAACACAGTGTTGAAATACTCCGAGGTCAAACGTAAATCACTCACGAGACAATAGTGTCATTTATATGAGTATACAATCTTAGAACTTCTGAGTGTAATTTTGCATTAGGATTATATATTTTTTAACGTAATTTACATACATATATATTGCAAAATACGTTTTTTGCTGATTTAAAATACATGACATAGAAAAGTAACCTGGCTTCTGGGTTGTAGCCGTGTCCTTGGCAAATAATGGTGGACCATTCGCCAAGGACACGGCTACAACCCAGAAGCCAAGCTACTTCAGACAATGGCCGTGAAAGCCTGCGAACATTAAATGACGTAGAAAAAATATGTTTGTACATAATAATGGCCGTTCTTTACGGCATCCAGTGTGAGACGCTGTGTTGAATCAGTCTTCCCCGTCGAGGGAACATGCTTGTGATTATTATCCCTAGTAAGGTACTGTACAAGAAACAAAGAAAGAAAGAAAGAAAGAATAATCCTGGACACCTCATAGCCTGAGCCCTCCGGGATTTTAAATTTCTGAATATTTTGAAGTATTTATTATATCATTAAAATGAAACGAGAAAAAAAATTGTTGTTTATTGATTTATTAATTTTTTTAAAAAAATTTACTTTAAACATCTGCCGTAGATTTAGTGACTTATTGAATTGTTCGCGTTAATTTGAATTGCGGATTCGGATCCGGACTTGTAAATCTCTGGAGTTCCGGCTGGAGAAGGTGCCTGAAGGGCCCCCCCTTCCCCGGTACAGTAGGAAATGGCTCCAGGCGAAGCAAGCTAGGGGACCAGCTCACCCCTGCAGCCGGCGGGGTCGGCCCCTTGGCGCGCGCAGCGGCAGAAGAAGCTGCCCGCCGTGTTGACGCACTCCCCCGCACAGCCGCCGTTGTCGCGGCCGCACTCGTCCTCGTCCTCGCACAGTCGCCGGTCCCTGCGTCACCGCCCCTCGGTCCGTTACCCGCACACACCCTCTACAGATCACACACTTCATGTCCGCCCACTTCTCGACCAACGGCTCGCCTCCGACAGACATAAGCTTTCTTTTCACAGACGAGGATCATGCATCTTCAGGTTTTTTTTTTTTTTTTTTTTTTTTGGTTCATTGTGAATAAATATGGCCGTGTCGATAAAAGGAAAGACCAAAAACAAGGCAACGGTATTTATTTGTACGCCACCATAATTTTTTTTTCTTCGTTTTTCCGTGTGTCCGTGAATGTTTATTTTGGACAACTCATGATAACTAATGGTCATTTAAGTTAGGTTAGCTACATTATAAATACTTTAAAACATTGTGGACGGTTGATTTGATAGTTATTTGCTAAGTAACCATAAAATGATTTTACAGTATTTTTAATGTAGCTATACTTACCTAATATAACCAACCATCCACAGTGTTTTAAAGTATTTATAATGTAGCTAACCTATCCTAATCGACCGCAAAATTTAATGCTACACCTGTTTATACAATGAGATAGAACGGCGTATGATGTATGAGTAAGCTACATACCAAATAAATACACTGGTTGTACGGGGGGGAAAAAGCGAGCATGAACTTCGGGGAACTTCGGGTGTGGCTCTCTCGTCTGTGAAATGAAGGCTTCCCAATTTTATATAGCTGAATCCTCGTAGAAAATACTCCGTATTTCGACTTCCTACACTGTTAAAAGTTGAAGATAGTAGGGGTTAATTCACCATATAAAACTATACAACAGAAATGCCTGGCATACATTCACTTAGTGATTTTTTTATCGACTGATTGAACTAGAATGATTTAAAAATTAAATAAAAGTTGTCAAGATATTTGTGTGTCGTTACAACTCGAGGCGCTACCATCAAGTCGAAATTCAAACAAACTCTGAAACCCGCTACAAGGTTCCAGACCCGCTCTCGCATCAGAAGGGATGCTCACATTGCAGAGGGAAAAAAAAAAAAACACTTTTAAAACTTTAGAAGAGCAAATAAATTGTAGGAGTAGCAACATGTAGTGTCGATAAAAAAAATAGTGAAATTTCCAACACTTACGTGCCATATGTTCCAGGCTATCACCAAAAACAAATTTTTTATGAAAGTTCCTAAAAACCACGCTAAAATTTGTAATATATAAAAACATATAAAATACCATAATACCGTATGTGCTTAGAAAATAGATTACAATTGTACTTAAAATAAACAGGACCGTTTAAAAATAATACAGACAACCTTATAACGGACGATGGCCACAAGACACAAACGCAGGAGGTGCGGGCACCGACCTGTGGCTCAGCCTGAAGCCGGCCGGACACGTGCACGTGAAGGAGCCCGCGGTGTTCACGCACGAGTGGCTGCAGCCGCCGTTGGAGCGCCCGCACTCGTCCACGTCTGCAACAGGGACTCCTCAGGTCTCATCGGGTCTCCACAGATCTCCCCAGGTCTCATCAGTTCTCTTCAGGTCTGCTCAGGTCTCTACAGATCTCCCCAGGTCTCATCAGTTCTCTTCAGGTCTGCTCAGGTCTCTACAGATCTCCCCAGGTCTCCCCAGGCCTCCTCACGTATCCTCGGGTCTCCTCAGGTCTCCCCAGGTCTCATCAGGTCTCTCCAGGTCTCCTCAAGTCTCCGCAGATCTCCCAAGGTCTCCCCAGGTCTTTTCATGTCTACTTAGGTCTCCTCAGGTCTCCTCATGTCTACTTAGGTCTCCTCAGGTCTCCTCGGGTAACCTCAGGTCTACTCGGGTCTCATCAGGTCGCCCCAGGTCTCCCCCGGACTCCCACGGCAAGGGCCCGGATCCCCGGGTCAAGTAAGCTCCCCGCGAAACCTTTCTCGACGTGCCGCAGTTCATGTCTCCCCAGTCTTCACTCGAACTGTGTCCGCGTGATGGTCACAGGAGATCGTAAAAAGGTGGATCCGCGTTGAAGTGGTTCATTGTACCGACGTTTCGCCCTTACTCTGCATCGGGCATCTTCAGAGTTAAGTTATCAGTTGATTTTTCAACAATGATGATGCCTCCGTCAAAGCAGAACGAAACGTTGGTAACATACGCCACTTTGACGCGACTCAACTCTTGAAAGCCAAGATAGTTTATTATATACTGTGTCCATAAAAGCATGTCTCAGTTTCACTAGACTATCATAACAGTTTAATTTAGACTATTTACGACAAAGCATACAACAAATTGAAAGTAAACTAGCCTAGCTTTTTGTTTTTACAAATGTGTGACATGTGCACCTTTAATTATATGGCATACACCCAACCTAAAGTCCTATTCTTTCCACTCTTTGGTTAACAAGTCCGGAGTAATGGCAGTAATGGCCTCTTCAATTATGTGTCTCAACTCTGGAAAATCATTGGGTATGGACGGAACGTAGACACGATCTTTTATAAAGCCCCAAAGGAAACCATCGCATGGCGTTATGTCAGGTGAACGTGAAGGCCAGCGAAAAAGAACTCTATCATCCGGTCGTTTCAAATTGCCCATACCATCGGCGGATGGTTTTGCTGCATGCGGGATCACAATTAAACTTTAAAATAAACCCACGTTAAACTGAAATTACAGATTCACTCTCAGCAAATCGCAGAACACAAAATTCTTTACGCTCAGGAGTCGCCATTTTGCGCAGGTGGCGCTGCAAGCGAGAATACAACAAAGCAGTACTCGTGCATACACTTATCTAACTGTTTGAGTTATTCTTTGATTGTGACCTTGAACCAACACTCTACAGTGGTTACAGTTGACATATTAAAATTTATAACTGGACATTCTTTTATGGCCGCGAAGACCGAACATAAACATGATTACACATAGTGAAACTATATCATGGATGAAAAGAGAAACTTTAATCACAAATTAAAAATAACACTACATCCTACTTCATACGCCTGCAACGAATCATGACCATTAAGGGCCACTATGAAAGCACAAATGTGAGGCCCATAATTACATACAGGCTTTGAGTCTACCAAGTCATGCCGAAATGCTTGTGCTGGCGATTCTAGATTGAATTGGCTTCTACTCAAAAGCCGAGAAACATTATTTGGTGACTCTGGTCATAAATTCTTCGCTCAAAGGTCTGTAATAAGTTGTTAGGGAATGGAACTGCACTTCTTAAATCTCTGCCAATAAGCTACAAGTATAGCTAGTAATCACATGACAGTCTCGAAGGAGCTGGAACCAGCGTGGATGCACTTTACCAACACATTCGTCGCCGCGGTAGGTGAAGCCGGCCCCGCAGAGACAACGGTACGACCCCAAGGTGTTGACGCACTTCTCCTTGCAAGGCGACAGCAGCGCGCACTCGTCGATGTCTGCAAACACACACACACACATAGTTAGCGCAACTGACAGGATTATTGACCTCACCAGTCAATCCACCTACATCACGGAGGAGCAATACACTGAAATTCAAGCCATCCCTGATGTTCATGATGGAACATAAATGGCACTCGTTCTCGCACGAGACAAGACCAGCACGAATGAGACGAGGCCAGTGATTTGGTGGACCAAGCTGCCCACCAGAAGGGCAGAACTGCCCTTACAAGCCATCCGGTAGAACGAACCAGGTGTGGGAGTTGCGATGAGCTGAGATAGGACAAAATTTTGGAGGACTGAGTTAGGTTTGAAAGGCGCAGAAAAGCTTCGATTCCGACTAGTGTCCCTAAGTTCGCAATCGGCGCATAACCACTAGTAAATTACTTAATGTTAAAAAATTTTAAGCCATACTATAATAATTGTTGCACTGTTAGAAATTGCAGTAAATTTACGGTCCTTCCAAAAAGGAATTTAACTCAAACAAACAAAGAGCTCTTCGTAATTTAGAATAACTGAATCTTCATAGAAACTAGGCTGTATTTCGACATTTAAGTTTTATGTTTTGTTTCATAACATTAATATTCTTTTGAAATCATGTCAAAGTAAGTGTTCGTAAATGTACGAAGATATCATCAAATTCACTAAGATCCCTGAATAATTTGTAACCAGCGTTCTTCGTAAATTTCCAACATCGTGTGTGAACCATAGCGTGGTATACAAACAAATTTTAAGTACATTTAAGTTTTTTTTAAAGAATATTAAGGTGAACTAAACTAGTTATCTAGATACTAATCCGATGATACTCAGAGAAAGAAAATGTTACTGTCATATTATGAATGAGAGCTGTAATTCCTCTTCACCTCAATGATGCAGAATGAAATGGAGATAAATAATTGTGGTATATCTGAGGGGCATTCCGGTTTCCAAAAGTGACCACAAAGATATCAGCCACAAGCAAAATTTCATCAATTTGTCACTGAACTGGTCAAGTAAAGTGGCACTGTGTTGGTGCTGGAAACTCTTACCGATGCAGACTCCCCCTTCCAGCTTGTAACCAGAGTGGCACTGGCAGTAGAACGACCCGACCGTGTTCTCGCAACGTCCCTCGCACACGGCCGTCTGACACTCGTCGATATCTGAATAAACAAACAAAGGAAAAGTAAGCTGCACATGGGTACGGTGGATGTAAATTTGAGCAGTCTCAGGTGAAATTTATATAAAGCATTTGTCTTATTTCACTCAATGGTACCACGATTGCTTCATCAAACCGGGAACTCATTTACAGAGCACATATTCCTCTGTTCATAGCCTACTAAGTAAATAAACATTCTTAATTATGCGAATTTCAAAATAACTATTTCTGGAGTATGTGTTTTGATGTATTACCATGTATATTTTATTAGCATTTGTATTATCCCACTAGCTTGGTACAATTAATTAAATGTTTTGTTTCAAGAAAGTACCAAGCACACAACTGAATTAAACATTTTGGTGACATTTACGGAAAGTGTTGAACAAAGTATTTTCAACCCACCCAATAATGAGAGAATGCGGTCAAACAACTAATATATGCAGTCAGTGAAACAAAATTTTAGGTAAGAATTTCTTATCTGTATTATTATTGATCTCAAAATACTCCAATTTAATTAAAGTGCTGGCCAATACCATTTTATTTCGATTGAGTTTTCTTGATGGTTTAATACAAAAACTTTCAAAGATTATTGACTCATAAAATAAGACGATCTAATGTATCAGGAAAGAATAACACGACTTCTTGTGCAAAATTGGCAAAAATATCGTCGGAATTTAAGTTTCAGTTGGCTTAAAAAGACATTGTTTCAAAGAGTTTGTTTTTTGTAAAATTTACTTTTCTCTTGTGGCTTACATAGCCTTCCCCTAAGAGCCCCAGTAAGCCTCTCTCCAAAATACGAAACCCTGCAAAAGACAATGACCCGGGCCCCACAAAGTCTAGGACCCATTGGTGAATCCAGAGGGGAGGAGGGGGCATAGCGGTACCTTCCTTCTACGGCAGCTTCTCAGCGCAGCCGCACCTACCGAAGCAGGTGTTGTTCTCCTGCCGGAAGCCGTCCTTGCAGCCGCAGCGGAAGGAGCCCGGCGTGTTGACGCAGAGCTGCTGGCAGCCGTGGCGGCCCGAGCACTCGTCCACGTCCTCGCAGCTCCTGCGGTCGTCCCTCAGCCGGTACCCGGCCTCGCACGAGCACTTGGCGCGGCCCGACTTGTCGTGGCACAGCTGGTCGCAGCCGCCGTTGCCCTCGAGGCAGGGGTTCCTGCGCACACACCTGGTGCCACGCAGTTGCCACCCCCGGGGGCACTCGCAGCGGAAGCTGCCCGGGGTGTTGACGCACGTGTGGGAGCACCCTCCGTTCTTGACCGAGCACTCGTCCTGGTCGGCGCACTTCCTCTCCTCGTGCGCCAGGTAGAAACCCTGCGGGCAGCTGCACTCGTAGCTGCCCGGGGTGTTGACGCACGTGTGGGAACACCCGCCGTTCTTCAGCGAGCACTCGTCCACGTCCTTGCAGAACCTCTGGTCGCCGCCGAGCACGTACCCGCCCGGGCAGGAGCACCGCGGGCCCTCCGCGGTGTTGACGCAGTCGTGCGAGCACCAGCCGTCCAGGAGGAAGCAGGAGTCGGTGAGGACGCAGGTCGCGTTGTCCGCGTCGAGGTGGTAGCCTGGTCGGCAGGAGCAGTGGTGTTCCCCTGGCGTGTTGACGCACTCTTGGGAGCACCCTCCATTCTTCACCGAGCACTCGTCCTGGTCGGCGCACGTCGTCCGGTCCTCCAGCAGTGCGTATCCCTCCGGGCAGCTGCAGGCGTAGCTCCCTGGGGTGTTTCTGCAGGTGTGGGAGCACTTGTTCTCCCTTGATCGGCACTCGTCTGTGTCGGAGCAGGTGCGTCCGTCCGATGACAGCTCGTAACCTTTGGAGCAGCTGCAAACGAAGCTTCCTTCGGTATTTTCACACGCATGCGAACACCTTCCGTTCTGAAATAAACATTCGTCTACATCGGCGCAGGATTCTCCGTCGCTTGAAAGGGCAAATCCTTTATGACAAGAGCATTGGACTGTAAAATTTACTGTTAAGCACAAATGAGAGCAGTTGCCATTGTTTTCAGAACACAGATCACTGAAAATGCAAATCTTCTGGTCTTGGGAAAGAAACTTTGATTCGGGGCATTCGCATTTGTAACTTCCATTTAAATTTAAACAAATGTCTGAACAACCGCCGTTTTCATCTAAACACTCATTAACGTCTGCACATGTTTTCCCATCATTGCCAATACTGTAGCCGGAAGGACATGCACACTCGAAACTCCCATCTGTGTTCACACACAAGTCACTGCAATCGTTATCTTCTGATGAGCATTCATCGATATCAGCACATATTCCGTTATCTTCTTCAGATGTGACGAAACCATTTCTACAAGAACATGTGTAGCTACCTTCCGTGTTGTGACATGTATGTGAACAATTGTGGGCACCACTAATCAGATCACTGCACTCATCTACATCTTCACAGGTAAATGGGTCATTAATAGACAGTTGGTAACCTTCAGGACACTCACAATAGTAGCTACCATGAGTGTTGATGCATGAATGTGAACATCCACCATTGTCCAGCTCACACTCATCAACATCGGAGCAGTTATTACTTTTTCCTTCCTTTATTTCTAAACCAGGAGGGCATCTGCAATAATAACTTCCGATTGTATTTACACACTCGTGGGAACAACCACCATTATTTTTCGCACATTCTATAACATCTTCACATAGGTTGCGGTCGATTTCATTGACAAAATAACCCGTACTGCACTCACAAAAGAAGCTGCCATCAGTATTGATACACTTATGAGAACAGTTTGCATGCTCCAGGTCACACTCGTCAATATCCTTGCATAATTTGTCGTCATAGTCGGCCAAGGTGTAACCCTCAGGGCAACTGCAAGTCACGCCATCCTCACTCTCTGCACAAAAGTGAGAGCAGCCACCATTGTTAAAGTCACATGTGACAACTGCACTGCAAGTCCTGTTGTCTTCTGAAAGCACGTAGTTCTCTGGGCAAGCACATATGAATTCCCCTTCAGTATTTGCACACAAATGAGAACACCCACCGTTATTGACTAGGCATTCGTTTACATCAGCGCACATCCGTCCATCAGGATCCAAAACAAACCCATACTTACATTCACACCTGTAACTTCCTTCTGTGTTCACACATTCGTGGGAGCACCTGTCTACTTCGTTGTCTTCAACACATTCGTCGACATCTTCACAAGTAGCTTCGTCGTCTGAAAGTGTGTACCCGTCTGGGCATTCGCACCTGTAGCTCCCTACTTCGTTGATGCACTGGTGGGAACAGTTGTGTTCGGACGAGCATTCGTCGAAGTCTTCGCACGTCCTCAGGTCTTGTTGCAAGACCATGCCCGGAGGACACATGCACTTGAAGCTCGAGTGCATGTTGACGCAGTCGTGCGAGCAAGTGGAGTTCTCGCTCTCGCGGCACTCGTCTACGTCCTCGCACGTGGTCCTGTCGTCCGCGAGCCTCAGGCCGGCGGGGCACCAGCACTTGAAGCTGCCGTACTCGTTGATGCACTCGTGCGAGCAGTTCGCCCGGGGAGTCCCGTCGATGTCGTCGTCGCCGCCGGAGCACTCGTCCACGTCCGCGCAGACGCGCCCATCGGCGCCGAGCACCAGTCCCGCGGGGCACGTGCACCTGAAGCCGCCCTCCTCGTTGACGCAGTCGTGCGAGCACGGCGGGTTCGTCTCGTTGTTCTCCAGCTCGTGGCACTCGTTCACATCCCTGCAGGTCCGCTTGTCGGCGTCCAGGGTGTACCCCCTGGGACACTTGCACTTGTGCCCCTCGGAGGTCTTGGAGCACTCGTGGGAGCAGCCGAGCGGCGCGCAAGGGTCCTCCTCCGCGCAGGTCCTCAGGTCGTCCTCCAGCTTCAGCCCCAGGGGACACTCGCAGTGGAAGCTGCCCGCGTCGTTGACGCAGATGTGGCTGCAGCCGGGGTCCTGGTCGCACTCGTCCACGTCCGCGCAGAGCTTGCCGTCGGCGCCCAGCTCGTAGCCGCCCAGGCATTCGCAGTGGTAGCTGCCCACGTCGTTGACGCAGACGTCCGAGCAGCCCGTGTCCGGCCCCAGGTCCTCCTCCAGGCACTCGTTCAGGTCCTCGCAGGTCCTCTCGTCGTCGCCGAGGTCGAAGCCGGCCGGGCACGCACACTGGAACCCCCCTGGCTCGTTGACGCACTCGTGCGAGCAGTCCACCGTGGCGTTGGTGCACTCGTCCACGTCTGCAATACCAGGGACTCTGGATCAGCTTTGTACAGCTCTTGACTCTACCTCGAAGATAGGGCCTATTGGGATGGCGACACCCATGGTTGCATATTAAGAGAGAGAAAAATATTCCAAAGTCTTTGTAACAAACTATTTTAAAATTTTATTGTTGTGGTTTCGGGGATACATTTTCCGCCCATATCAGAAATACCGGTTCCCCGAATGTGAGTCTAGCATATTACAATTGAGCCCCACTCACTCGGTGTAAAGATGTATACACCAATTGATCTTCAGTGTGATTCTGCCACTATCATAGGTCCAATCGGAGCCCCATTTATCATGTAACATAAAAATACATTTTTAATTCCCCTTAAAGGACAGTATAACAAATAAAATAATGATATTTTTTTAAAAGTACATTATGAATATTGGAAAAAAACTGAAAATAAAGCATAACTTTTTGTGCAGGGGCAATTAAAATGTTTTAAAAAGTTCATATCGACATCGCTTGGTTCCTTCATTAGGCCAGCTTTCGATCACGAGATTGAAACTATTTAAAGGGAAAGTTCCTATTAACTTACTGGCAACCATTGTGTTTATCAGAAACAGACTTATTTGTCAGGCGTGTACACAATATTTCAGTTCGGGTGGAATAGAGTCTGCTTTCAAATGATTTCCTTTTGTTGGTGGGAATGATACATTTCTTGGGAGGGGGGTACACACAAACCATCATCCCCTATTATTGTTTGCCCACCTTCACAAATTCCTGTGACGTTTCTGAAATATCCTGGCTCGCAAGGATCGTCTCCCTCCGGACTTCGCTGGGAAGTTTCGGCGCAGACGTAAGAGCCAATGGTGTTCTCGCACTCCCCAGGGCACACCGCCGCGTTGTCTTCAATGTCGCACTCGTCGATGTCTGCACAAAGAAGACGTCAACGCACTTTCTGAGAAATTTCTCGGATATTTTCTCATCTTCACTCCTAAATGTCCTTTGTTTAAAATTAGCTGTTTTATGATACATGCTTCCAAAATATTTCATGTACTATTTCATTCTTGTTTCAATCTAATTGTTAGATAATATAAATGTTTCGATTTGACGTCAATGAGGGTCATGCGGTACCTTGGCAGGTCTTCCAGTCGGAGCCCAGCTCGTAGCCGGCAGTACACAGGCAGAAGGTCCTCCCCATGGTGCTGATGGCAGAAAAGGAGTCCGCCCCGCGCTGCAGGAGAGAGGATGGTCATACGGTACCTTGGCAGGTCTTCCAGTCGGAGCCCAGCTCGTAGCCTGCAGGACACAGGCAGAAGGTCCTCCCCATGGTGCTGATGGCAGAAACCGAGTCCGCCCCGCGCTGCAGGAGAGAGGATGGTCATACGGTACCTTGGCAGGTCTTCCAGTCGGAGCCCAGCTCGTAGCCGGCAGGGCACAGGCAGAAGGTCCTCCCCATGGTGCTGATGGCAGAGGAGTCCGCCCCACGCTGCAGGAGAGAGGATGGTCATACGGTACCTTGGCAGGTCTTCCAGTCGGAGCCCAGCTCGTAGCCGCCAGGACACAGGCAGAAGGTCCTCCCCATGGTGCTGATGGCAGAGGAGTCCGCCCCGCGCTGCAGGAGAGAGGATGGTCATACGGTACCTTGGCAGGTCTTCCAGTTGGAGCCCAGCTCGTAGCCGGCAGGACACAGGCAGAAGGTCCTCCCCATGGTGCTGATGGCAGAGGAGTCCGCCCCACGCTGCAGGAGAGAGGATGGTCATACGGTACCTTGGCAGGTCTTCCAGTCGGAGCCCAGCTCGTAGCCGGCAGGACACAGGCAGAAGGTCCTCCCCATGGTGCTGATGGCAGAGGAGTCCGCCCCGCGCTGCAGGAGAGAGGATGGTCATACGGTACCTTGGCAGGTCTTCCAGTCGGAGCCCAGCTCGTAGCCGGCAGGACACAGGCAGAAGGTCCTCCCCATGGTGCTGATGGCAGAGGAGTCCGCCCCGCACCTGCAGGAGAGAGGATGGTCATACGGTACCTTGGCAGGTCTTCCAGTCGGAGCCCAGCTCGTAGCCGGCAGGACACAGGCAGAAGGTCCTCCCCATGGTGCTGATGGCAGAGGAGTCTGCCCCGTGCTGCAGGAGAGAGGATGGTCATACGGTACCTTGGCAGGTCTTCCAGTCGGAGCCCAGCTCGTAGCCGGCAGGACACAGGCAGAAGGTCCTCCCCATGGTGCTGATGGCAGAGGAGTCCGCCCCGCGCTGCAGGAGAGAGGATGGTCATACGGTACCTTGGCAGGTCTTCCAGTCGGAGCCCAGCTCGTAGCCAGCAGGACACAGGCAGAAGGTCCTCCCCATGGTGCTGATGGCAGAGGAGTCCGCCCCGCGCTGCAGGAGAGAGGATGGTCATACGGTACCTTGGCAGGTCTTCCAGTCGGAGCCCAGCTCGTAGCCGGCAGGACACAGGCAGAAGGTCCTCCCCATGGTGCTGATGGCAGAGGAGTCCGCTCCGCGCTGCAGGAGAGAGGATGGTCATACGGTACCTTGGCAGGTCTTCCAGTCGGAGCCCAGCTCGTAGCCGGCAGGACACAGGCAGAAGGTCCTCCCCATGGTGCTGATGCAGGTGTGGGAGCAGCCCGCCGTGCCGGCGGCGCACTCGTCCACGTCCTCGCAGGTGTGGTTGTCCGACGACAGTCGCGTGCCCGGGATGCCGTCGCAGCTGCACGAGTAGCCGCCGTGCAGGTTGGAGCACGTGTCCTGGCACGGCCCGTGCCCGTTCCTCAGCAGGCACTCGTTGATGTCTGTATGCCCATACCCCGTGATGCACCCCGACAGTCCAACTGCTCAAGACCATCAGCCCGATGTTTAAACTGTTTAACTACTCCATTTTAGAAAGCAAGATGGATTAAAAGCTGTGCATTTATTTATCAGTCAAAGACCGGTAGCCGAAACCTTAAGTAGATTACATGACTTACTACAGGACTGTAGGTTAAGGTAATTGGCCTGTGTACTTTACACATTAATCACCCCGAAAGTTAAAGTATTGCTGGTTTATTGATAACTTTGTGAAAACTTCTTTACTACAACGTGTACTGCAGGTGAGGTTTTGTGAGCATGATGAATTACTTCTTACAAAAAAGGTTTAAGCCAAAACTTTACTTTTACAGAGTGTGTAAGTAAAAGTATTTTACACCACAACTCAAGATAGCTGATGTGTCTTCAGTTCATCAGATAAAAACTTCAGTGCTTTGAGCAGTAAAGTAAAGCAGCAAAGTCAGTTCACAGATTTATCAACCGGGCATTTAAGACATTTCTGGCGGGCCCGAGTGTTTTACCGCACGCAGAGCACAGCACTGACCTAGGAAGCATCTAAAGATTGGTGGAAACGGTGGGAAATGGGCAGTTTGGTGTTACTGGGGTCGCTTTGACTGTAAGTGTAACGATTTGAGGCTGTTAAAAAAAACATGGTTTTCATGGGATCGATAGTGCGACTGTCACTTCATAAAAAATGATGTCTCTCAGACTGGAACACTGGGAATCTGCATGAAATGCATATAGTGGTCACAGTGAAGTCATTACCAGTCAGCAGTTAAAACATGGTTGGATAAATAAATGAATTAGAATCAAGCATCTAGTATATATCGAGTTCATTTGATACGAATGAAAGAATGGAAGTTTGTTTGGTGGGACAGAGCAGTGGCTGAATGAAGATTGGTTTGGTGAGTCAGAGAATGGTGGAATGATTAGTGGGGCAGAGCGTGGTGGAATGAAGAGATGATTAGTGAGACAGAGCGTGATGGAATGAAAAGTTTATTAGTGAGACAGAGCGGGATGGAATGAAGAGTTGATTAGTGAGACAGAACGGGATGGAATGAAGATTTGATTAGTGAGACAGAGCGTGGTGGAATGAAAGTTTGTTTGGTGGGACAGAGCAGTGGATGAATGAAGATTGGTTTGGTGATCCAGAGAATGGTGGAATGATTGGTGGGACAGAGTGTGGTGGAATGAAGAGTTGATTAGTGAGACAGAGCGTGATGGAATGAAAAGTTGATTAGTGAGACAGAGCGGGATGGAATGAAGAGTTGATTAGTGAGACAGAGCTTGATGGAATGAAGAGTTGATTAGTGAGACAGCTTGATGGAATGAAGAGTTGATTAGTAAGACAGAGCATGGTGGAATGAAGAGTTGATTAGTGAGACAGAGCATGCTGGAATGAAGAGTTGATTAGTGAGACAGAGCGTGATGGAATGAAGAGTTGATTAGTGAGACTGAGCGTGGTGGAATGAAGAGTTGACTGGTGAGACAAAGATGGATGGAATGATTGATGGAGTGAACCAGGTTCCAAACCCACCTAGAAAGGAAGCGGGAGGCGAGTGGAGTGATCACCGAACAACCGTGTTGGAACGCGAGAAGCGCGTGAGGCCAGGCTGGCGGAGGCGACGTACCGAGGCAGTGCCGGTGGTCCTCGGCCAGCCGCAGGCCCTCGTGACAGGAGCAGCTGAAGGAGCCCGGCTTGTTGACGCACACCCCCTCGCAGCCGCCCTTGTCGTCCTGGCACTCGTCCACGTCTGCACAGCACACCAGCGCTCGTGCAGTCACACGTGCTGAGGGGAGGTGTTGATGGGAGGTGTTGGTGGGAGGTGTTGATGGGATGTGCTGAGGGGAGGTGATGGGAGGTGCGGAAGGGAAGTGTTGATGGGAGGTGTTGATGAGAGGTGTTGATGGGAGGTTTTGATAGGATGTGTAGATGGGAGGTGTTAAGGGTATGTGCTGAGGGGTGTGAGTCCTGAGAGGGGTTATGAGAAGAGGTATTGGTGGGAGGTGTTGATGAGAGTTGTTGATGGGAGGTTTTGATGGGATGTGTTGATGGGAGGTGTTAAGGGTATGTGCTGAGGGGAAGTGCTGAAGGGGGTTATGAGAAGAGGTGTTGAGGCGAGGTGCTGAAGGAGGTGCTGGGGGGAGGTGATGGGAGGTGCGGAAGGGAAGTGTTGATGGGAGGTGTTGATGAGAGGTGTTGATGGGAGGTTTTGATAGGATGTGTAGATGGGAGGTGTTAAGGGTATGAGCTGAGGGGAAGTGCTGAAGGGGGTTATGAGAAGAGGTGTTGAGGGCAGGTGCTGAAGGAGGTGCGGAGGGGATGAACTGCTGAGAGCTGCTCACCTCGGCAGGCCTGGCCGAGCTGCTCGTAACCGGGGAAGCACGAGCACACAGCCCGCCCGCCCTCCTCCGAGCAGACGTGCTCGCAGCCTCCCTGGTCGGCCCCGCACGCCGACGTGGCGGGCTCGGGTCCCGCGGAGTCCCCTGCGCGTCACACACGCCACCAACCAGCCATCACACCAACCTCAAGAGATGCGAGTTCCAGCCACTCCGCAACTACGCATGACGACCCTCCCTATTTCGATAAAATCAACCAACCCTCTTCACTTCAGTTACGATCGGCCCGAAAAATAAAAATAAATTGCAATTTTTCTGGCGTATACATGAGTATCCGTATATCTTTGACAACTGCACGCTCAAACTAACATTTTCGGGACCCTTTCTTAGGAACTACTTACAGTATCCTTCCATTACAGGGCTCTGAATAGCGCTGTACCGAGCCAGGTGACCTGTAGCATGTTGGTACTGCCACATTGTTGGAAGTAATATTAACATAAATATTAATTCTACAAATTATTAAATCTTTTTAACGATTAAAAGGTTTGCAAACTTTGGGTAATTTTTATATTACTTGGCGGAGGGATTATCTCGTAACTCTACATATGTGGCGTTAATTTATTCTGTAGAGTCTAGTATCTGGCGGAAACTCTTCGTAGTGATTGTTTAGCGGGTGTTGAGATGTATGCATAACAGTGATTACCGACGCACGTGCGTGGAAGTCGGCAGCGTTGCAATACCGCGCGCCATTTCCACCTCTCCTTTCGATTTTATATTCTCTGAACAGACACGCAACACTTAAACGGTACCGAGCTTTTGTTGTACACATTTCACAGCTGCGGAGGAACAGAAAAGGAAATTTTTGAACTGACTGACCATGATGCATTTTAGTTGTGAACAAATACCTATCTGGCTTTTAAATGACCAAAGTTTGGTTTCAGATTCTTTCGGTTATTTCACATTAATATGTACAGTTAAGTAACATTTCCACACATTTCAGTTCTTTCCTTTGATTTATTTCGTTACAATTCAAGCATTTAATCATTGAAATTCGATTCAATTAAAATACATAAATTGCCTACAAATAATGCCTAAGTTATCCAAACTGATGCATTCGTTCAGGAAGTTATTCTTTTTTGGATACCACAAATTAATGAGTTTATTTTTAAAAAAAATATGCACGTAATAAAATGTTTTGCTTCCGATGCATCTGTTTTTTTTTCTCGTCTAGTTTTACACTTTTCGGCTCGACCTTGCTCAGTTTCTGCCGAGGACAGTTCGTGTTCAGTTTTGTTCGTGGCAATGAGCCGGTTGTTCGAGGGCAGGTTCCGACGGTCAAGAATGAGCTGTACGTGTAGAGGGGGAGCCTTCATTTCACAAACCAGAGAGCCACACCCGAAGTTCCCCGAAGTTCATGCTCGCTTCTTTTTTTCCCCGTTCTATCTCATTGTACAAACCGGTGTGGCATTAAATTTTGCGGTCGATTAGGATAGGTTAGCTACATTATAAATACTTTAAAACATTGTGTATGGTTGGTTATATTAGGTAAGTCTGTGAAAAGAAGGCTTCCCGACATGTAGCGTCTCGGCGCTTGGTCGTCGCTGTCTTGTTCGCCGAGAGGGGGCGACTCTAGTGGGAGGGCCCGCCCTGGACGGAATAATGGGCCCTCTGTATGGAAATCGAGCGCGCTTCATGAGCCTCACTTCGCCACCGCTCTTCAGCTCGTGCCGTTCTCGGAAGCGCTAATTGTCAGAGTTTCCAGGTACCTCACCGGTGCTCGCCCCTTCACACACGGGTGCGTCACGCTGATACCACTCTCGACTGTGACGCATCGGAATACAGTTCAGTTCAGTTCAAAAGCAGGGGCGCAACGACAGGGGGGGGGGGGCAAGGGTATTCCCCCCCCCCCTCCCTCTGAAACCTTGAAATGGCGGCAAACGGGGGCAAAGAAAGTGCTGTGTAATCAATTTTTAGATAATAAAACTGCTTAAATAGCACAAATTTCTACCTTGAAATACAAATTTTCCCGGGGCAGGACCCCCGGACCCCTCGCTTCAATAGGGGGGATCGATGATTCTTTATAAAAAGGTGTATTGCCCCCACCCCCTTTGGAAATTTAGTTGTTGCGCCCCTGTTCAAAAGTCTTTATTTATGCTTTTTTTTACATGGGATTGTACAGTAATATTTGGTACTCCAGCACTCAGTGATCTTTTACCAAGAGGGAAGACATATTTAATAAACATAACTATTTACACATATACACACATTTACCTTTACGTTATTTACAAGTTTTTTCGGTATTACCTTGAAGGAAAAGTTTAAAAAACATCCTTCTGCATCGTTTGGAGCCACGGGGCTCAATGTTTTTTTGTTCGTTTGGGCACTAATTGTAGGACGCGCTGTATACAAGTGTGTTTGGTATTACATGTATTATAATAACAAAAACAAAGCACTATATAAAGTATGTGCATTAGTTTCAGTCGTCGTTGAGAGAATGGTTGCACGGCACTATGGTGGGCGTCCGTGGCAGGAAAAACACTTTTGCGGGTCGCACCGAAGGGGGGGGGGGGGGGGGGGGAGCATCAAATGATGTGTTAAGATAAACGCGCACTACTGGATAAAACATATTGTACCCATGAGTAAGAGCTGAAATTAGAATGACACATTCTGCCCAACTGATCAAAAACAAATATTCGAAACATATTAAACGAAAGTAAACTGTTATATTTACTCAACAAAATATTTAAATATATATAATTAGCCGTTTAAAAAATTTTGAAAATTTATAAACTCAACCCAGAGAAAAGATTCTAAATTGCGGGCTTCCACCTGATAGGGAATTGAACCCGGATCGACTCTGATTGAGAAAGAAGGGTGCCGACCCCCAATTGTGATGGCATCTATGAAATGAACGGTAAGTTACACAGTTTTTACATCACCAAACGAACCCCCTGGTAAAATTACGTTTGAATTTATGTAAAAAAAAATGATCACGTTTATACTCGCAATCTAGTTAAATAGTTAGTGTAGATCAAGAGCGCATCCATATCAAATCAAAAAGAAAGAAAAAAGGGAAGGGGACGTTTTATTCGGAATTAAATCGTTTCTTGGGGAAGTATGGTCCACGTTGCCATGCTATCATGAACAATAACAAAAGGAAGAACATTATTTATTTCTTTTTAAAATTAACAATAGTTTGTGAGGATTAGTTACACATTTTCGGTAACTGAAAGTTCGAAAATGGGGGAAGTTGCCTCCCTTGCCCTTGATATTTGACCTCATGGTAATGCATAGCCTAACAAAACTGTTATTATAACTCCTATTTTTCGTATTTCAATGGGGGACGCACCAACCGCCGAAATACCACAACGCCGAACGTACAATAACGCCGAAAACCATAACGCCGAATGCCAAATTTACTACAACGCCGACAGCTAGAAAACTGCTGTGTACCACAACGCCGAATTACCACAACGCCAAAATACATTAACTCCGAAAAAGTTATTGCAGGACTACCACAAAGGTTAGGTTAGGTAAGGTAAGGTTAGGTTAGGTTAGGATAGGTTAGGCTAGCCTAGGTTAGTTTAGGTTGTGGTACATTTTTCGGCGTTACTGTATTTCGGCGTTGTGGTACACAGCAGTTTTCTAGCTGTCAGCGTTGCGGTAAATTTGGCATTCGGCGTTATGGTATTCGGCGTTATTGGACGTTCGGCGTTGAGGTATCTCGGCGTTGTGGTAACGACCCGTTTCAACATATAACATAAACCTCGTCCCACGTGTGTGTAAATAAACACAGACAGTAGAACGAGTCGCTGGTAGTAGCGCCTAGTTGCAGGGTGTGCGTGGTGTGCAGGGTGTGCAGGGTGTGCAGGGTGTAGAGGGTGTGCCGGGTGTAGAGGGACTGCCGGAGTCACCTGTGGCCTGGCAGACGGGCCGCTCGCCCACCCACTCCTCCGCGCTGCAGTAGAGGCGGTCCACCTCCGGGTCGAGCAGCGCGTGGCCCTCGGAGCACTCGTACACGGCCACCAGGTAGCGGTTGTGCGGCCGCTGCGTGTTGCGCCGCCTGCGCACAGCGCGCCCCCGTGAACCCCGCTCTGCGTCGCTCCGCCGTCTCCCATCACTCCTTCCGTTACAACACTTCCGTGCATCGCTCCTTGTTTACTTCATGCATCTATAATTATCAACTAGCATTAATAATATTGTACTTATTGTTTTATTTACTTGACCATGCCTTTGCTGATTTACCCTTCTCTCCGATTTGACAACGCATTTACTGTTTTACTCATCTCAAGGTTTACATTAAAAAAAAAATCATCTTTTAATGCAGAAATCGTAGAAGGCGGAAAATGTGATGATTCCAAGGAAAAAGTAACATCTCCCTAGTTTCAATCGTGCAAAATTCTCTGCCGGGAACCAAGCCCATGAAGAGTTTGAAAGGAGGGAGGGTTGTTGTTCTGGCTAGTTCGCCTGTGTGCGGTATGTTCCAGGCAGATGTTCGGGAGTATGTATCCCAGGGGACAGCTACCAACAGAATGGTCGTGGAGCGGCAGACACAGGACTATCACTCCAAAGGCTGCCGCGGGCTGGGCCACTATCTCCAGGAACCACTCCAGGCAAATACTGGAACGGTTACTTACTGTGTGCGTAGGTATGCCGGCAACATCCCTGTACTATGCCGTCTTTAGCCTCGCTGTGAACGAGACATCCAACCGACGGTCCATCGGCGATCCGTAGGTTCACGTTAAGGAAATAAGTTTTACTTCAAAAAAAAATAAGCTCGCGTAAAATGGGGTTTATTGACTGTTTTAGTTGACTGTATATCTACTTCATGTTTCTACATAATCGCCATTTAGTTCTAAGCACTTTTTCGTAACTCCGCACCAGTTTCTTTAGACCCTCCGCATGGAAGTTAGCCGCCTGGGAACTAAACTGACAGCGGCAGTCTCGAGTTCTTCGTGGTCCACTCACAAAGCGGCCGCGGCGACATCTCCGAAGACAGTTCAGCAAACAGCAGCCAGTCTCTCTCGGAGCGCCTGGGAGCGCGGCTACTCGCAGTGCAGACGAGCGAGGCGGGAAGCCTGCACACAGGGGCAGTTGTCATGGCCTCCCATGGCCCAAAGACGATGGCATCTTCGCAGGCGTGGCTACTCGTCGGCAGCCCCAGCCGACCAGCAGAACATATGTGAGGCACGTGAGCACGCGCGTTGTGCAGATGCCCCTGTGTGCGGGATTACCGCTTCACTCGTCTGCACTGCGAGTAGCCGCGCTCTCAGGCGGTTTGATTCCCAGGCGTCGAACTTCCATGCAGAGGGGCTAAAGAAACTGGTGCAACTTTACGAAAAGTGCTTAAAACTAAATGGTAATTATGTGGGTATATGAAGTAGATATGGAGTTAACTAAAACGATCAATAAAACCTTTTTTTACGAGTTTAATTTTTTTAATGACTAAACGGAACTATTAAAAAAAGGTTTTCGTATATGGCAGAATGAAATGAAAATAAGGATGTACATATGTAATGCATATCAATTTAGTGCTTTCAAGAATTTCTACCGGTTGTGCATGTCTAAAAAATTATTCTGAAAACACATATTTAAACAATATTAACTCTCATAAAAACACAAATCTACACACGAAATACGTTCTGGTGTTTCATCTTGGGGGTGTTGTGTTGCGCATGCGTAGCTCTTCTGGCTTGCATGAGTTGCTCCCTCGGAACTTTCATGGCTTGCGGGTGACAGCAGTTTTGTAGTTCTTTTAGTGTTTTGTATTAATTTTTTTTGTTCATTATGACTACTACTTTGATTCCCGAGTTTCTCCTTAAAGATGAATTGGCATCTGAATGTAAATTGCGTGGTGTTCCCCTTGAGGACACCACACAGAGAAAAAGGTTTGTTTGAATCATACAAATATTTGTTTATATATGGCGAAACAAATATTTACTTGGCAGAACAAAATATTTTGTTAGTTTAACCGAACTCGGTAAATAACAAAAATAATTTGTTATACCTAACCAAATATACATTTGAGTTGACAAAATCATTTTCTTGTGTCAACCAGAATCTTTCCTACTACAAAAAAAAATTTGTTTGAATTAACAAAATATATTTATTTCACCATATATAAACAAATATTTGTTTGAATTAACAAAATATATTTATTTCGCCATACATGAACAAATATTTTGTTGAGGCAAACAAACCTTTCTCTCAGTGAACTGCTGCCGTTTTGCGCAAAAACAGGGCCACTCTTCCACCCTCAATGTGAGTTCCGTGAGCAGACGCCACAGTTTCCCGGGTCAGGAACCGCAGCAGGGACATAGGCGTGCCTACAGGGGGGGGAGCCCAGGTGGGCCATGGCCCCCCCCCCCCAATGTAATCACTCAGATCGGCATTTTCTCTAATGCGTTCGTTAATATTCGTATATTCCTGGCACTGTGACACTCAATGAATGGCTGTGTTTGAATTCACTAAAAAGAAGTTCATTTCAAGGTAGATCTGGACCAAGCTATTGGAAATTCGAGGGGGAAAAATGTGTAAGTACACTTTAAACATTGTCTATGGAAAAAAAACATATTTTCAAGATTGTTAAAATTATACGGGTATAAATAATAACTAGTAAACATAGCTCGTTGATACTGCACAAAAATATCAACAAGTCAATGAGTGAATGTATTTAGGCTATTTAACATTCTAAATTCAGCTTCTGCTTAAAACATATAGCAGGGCCCCCCCTAATGGAAATGTCTGGGCACGCCTATGAGCAGGGACGAGGTACCTGGTGTAGCGCGCGCCGGCCGAGTGCGGGATCTGCGGCGCCTTGATGAACCCCCGGCCCTTCTGCGGGCTGAACAGGCAGCTGAGGTCCAGCGCCGCGGCCAGCTCGCTGTCCAGCTGGCCCGGGTAGCTGCCCACCAGGTTGCCGCCGCTGTACGACTTGCCCTTCAGCCTGGCCGCCGGCCGCCCTGCAACCCGCGGCACAACCAACAACCTTCCTTGCCTCCCTTCTCAACTATACACTACCGTCCGAACAGCGCGCGCGACTCAGCACACGCGATGTAAGTGCAAAAACCAAACTGTGCGTGTTACTGTTTCTTCAAACAATCCTTGCCGTTCGGAAACACGCCAGATCTCTGAACGAAACGCGATAAAGTCTTAAAAGTTAGCGCGTGTGACTCAGTACACGTGATGAAAGTGCAAAAACCAAACTGTGCGTGTTACTGTTTCTTCAAACAATCCTTCTCGTTCGGAAACACGCCAGATCTCTGAACGAAACGCGAAAGTCTTAAAAAGGTAGCGCTACCTGTGCGGGAAATGCAGGGACTGTCTCGAGAGCGCTCTCTACGCTGCTGGTTGAACAAAGAGGAACGTGAGCGCGCTGGTAGCACTCACAGCTGACTGTACAGGATACCTATATCTATTTTCTGAGACAAGCGCATGCGCACACACACTCTCTCTCATTCGTTAACCTTTTGGTTCTATTTTTTTTTTTTTTTGGCGGGGTACGAATCATCGTACAAAGAGGAGAAAGAAAAAGACCCCAACATGTATACAGCATAGTGCTTCTTTATATAAATATTTGGCTAAGTATTTATTCTCTGTCTTTCTCGCGTCCTTATTGCGAGAAGACGATTAATTCGTAAGTTACGCCTATCTAATAAATATCTATATATATATTCTGTTTTTTTACTTAGTTTGAATTTAGTTAAACCCTATCGTTTACAAGTTGTACAAACGGGGTGTAACGTCGGTCTTACCTTTCTTTCTACGTTGTTTCTTTCTCCGCCTCTTCTTGTGTGTCTGAGGCGTGACTGGCGAGTCTCCAGCCACGTGGTCACTGCTCCCGGTCACATGGTCAGGGGCTGCGGTCACGTGGTCACGGACTACTGTCACTTGGTCAGGGGCTGCGGTCACGTGGTCAGTGTTCCCGGTCACATGGTCAGGGGCTGAAGTCACGTAGTCAGGGGTTGCGGTCACATGGTCAGGGGCTGCCTTCACATGGTCACGGGCTGCTGTCACGTGGTCAGTGTTCCCGGTCACATGGTCAGGGGCTGCCGTCACGTGGTCACGGACTACTGTCACTTGGTCAGGGGCTGCCTTCACATGGTCACGGGCTGCTGTCACGTGGTCAGTGTTCCCGGTCACATGGTCACGGACTACTGTCACATGGTCACGGGATGCTGTCACGTGGTCAGTGTTCCCGGTCACATGGTCAGGGGCTGCTGTCACGTGGTCAGTGTTCCCGGTCACATGGTCACGGGCTGCTGTCACGTGGTCAGTGTTCCCGGTCACATGGTCACGGACTACTGTCACATGGTCACGGGATGCTGTCACGTGGTCAGTGTTCCCGGTCACATGGTCAGGGGCAGCGGTCACATGGTCAGTGTTCCCGGTCACGATGTCAAGTTGGCCCGCGGCGCTGGAACACAAACAAACCCCCCTCACGTCCTTCGCTGTACAAGCATCTTCGTACTTTTTTTACGAGGAAAATCCACGTAAACTCAGTTGCCGACGACATCACTTGAGAAACTTGCAAGGCAGAGCTTTGTAAAACTGCAAATGGTACAAAACTGTCTGCCTTTTGCAATTTTACGAATGATATCATTGGCAACTGAGTTTCCGTTGACTATACTTTTAAAAGTACTGTACATACCAAAACATTTTACACTTTTGAATTGTACTGTCACCAGCCGCACAACCGTAGTTAATACCATGCGCAGATAACCTTTTTGTAAATTATTCACTAAAGTGTGTGTATATATATATATATATATATATATATATATATATATATATATGTGTGTGTGTGTGTGTGTGTAATTGAACTACCGGTGCGAGTGGCAACCAATCACACGCCTGCTGGGGAACGTGGCCAATAGAGGCGTTTATTTGGATGCTCCCGTCATTCCGTCCCGTCTCAGGGCATCATCTGACGTCACATTCAGCGTTGACGGGTGCTCATAGGTCCTTCTTAAAAATAATCTGTATTACTTCGTTTGAGGATCCGAGCCTAATATAGTTTTAATCAATGTACACGTTGGATGTATGCATACCCACAGGTAGTAATGACGTAATGATATTTATAAACAGTTGTTTTTCTACAATTGCGTAAATTAAAATTTTTAATGCATAATTTTTTCTGAAAAGATATGCAAAAAAAATTCTGAAGGAATCTAAAAAATTTGGGCAAATAATTTTTACAAACGTGTTTTCTTATTAGAACCTGTTCACGTCAGAATAATTAATTATTCTAAGGCTGCTCTTCAGGCTACTTTTCTGCGCGATCATTTCTCTGGTGTCTAAATCCTAAATGTAAATAATATTAATAATTTACAACCGTGGACCACAGCACAGAACCTGCAAGTTGTGCCTTACCTTTGCGATCTCGGGCCGGTATCTGTGTGCTCTGCGTGCAGTTCTTGGTCTGGAAAAAAAATTAAAAAATTTCAAAGCAGTCATGAGGACTGCCGACAGAAGTGAAAACATTTTCGCAATTTTTACAAAAAAAAAAAAAATATTATCACACAACAAATTTGTTTTAGCACGTTAGTAAAATAACTCCTAAATTACTATATGCATTTGCAAAAAAAAAAACATGAAAATTTAATAATTCAGAGTTTGACCTTAGAATATTTACAGAAATTTGTGGGTTCAGATGCTGAACTTTAGAACTTTCTCGCAGCTTTTGATGAAATTAAAGTTAAAAATATGTATTTAAATATACCCTCTAAAATAAAGAAGAAGAATATTCGGGCTCGGTATAAGCCATCGCCCCCGACTCTGGAGGAGCTCCTGGCTACGCTACGCTGCGCTACGCTACGCTACGCTACGCTACGCTGCGCGGAAACCGGCGAGTTCTGCAGCGTCTGTCTCAGACCTGCAGGCATGCGCCCTCGCTTGGGTCTCGAGTCTCAGAGGGGACGCGGAAAAGTACCATACTGGAAAACTACCATATAATATGGTAGTTTTCCGTCATGGCACAATTCCGCCTCGCCTCTTCGAAACAGACGGAAAAGTACCACATCGGAAAACTACCATATTTCAAAAGGACGAGGCGGAATTCTGCCATATTTTTTTTTTTTTTTACACACTCGACGGAATGACTACAACGCATTTGCTATCGAAGTAGTGCGGAGAATAGGCAACAGATCGCGCACGAGAAGAAACCATTTTTTCTAAAAAAAAAAAATTCGGCAGGGAGCAGCACTGTATTCGTATAAACACGATGTGAAGAAAAATTATGGGGCCGGACGGAATTGTGCCATAACGGAAAACTACCATATAATATGGTAGTTTTCCAGTATGGTAGTGTACCATCGCCCCGTCTGAGACCCGAGGGCGTGGCTCAGCGGCCCTGGGCCTCAGGGTCAGCCGCGGCCGTGAATCACGGAGCGGCTCCGAACACTTCGTCGCCCGGGAAAAGCAAAGAAACCCCCGGCGCGGCGCCTCGCGGCTGCCTTGTCGTGCGCGCAATTAACCTCCGGGGTCGGCCGAGGTCATGACTTTGCTCGTCTCGCGCGGAAGGGGTGTCAAAACAAAAAAAAAACTTAATTAAAGGCCCCGCGCTTGGAAACAATGGGCAGTCGGCGCCTCGATAAGTCTCTCTCGTCCACGGGCCTTCTTCAAAAGCGCAAACTCGTTCCCTTTCTCTCGACATGACGCATCGGTGTACACACGTCGTGAGTGTGCCGAGTCTCTCTTAACAAAAAAAGTCATCTTGTCGAGAATTGCTCAAGAGAGCCATTTGGTAGAGAAAAAAAAAACAGGATGGATTTGATTGTGTCCGAGAACATTATTAGCTACATCCTTATTTTTTTTTTTTAGCTATACTTCTTTACGATGCGCGCGCACCATGTAACGAAAATTTCACAGGAAGATGGCGCCCACGTGTATGTACATAAACCCATATTTAGACACTTTATATAACAATTACGGAAAATAACAAACGTATTGGTGTGCCAAATGAAACTTTATGATATTGAAACTACCCTGGAATATATTTGGTATACCTACTAAAATAGTCATAGTAAAGAGTAATTTTAATTTTAAAAAAAGTAAGGATTCTGGTACTATACCAGTCATAACACGTAATTTCCTTACAATCTCCTGTCATGCTTCGTAACGCAGTGGTCATAGTGCGTGGTTTTTACAAGCTAACTGAAAGTGGTTTAAAACCCGCCAGTATAATTATTTATTTCCTTTTTTTTCAATTACAGATTACTGGATTATACAAATTGTGCTCCAAGCAAATATTTATACATTATTTATCGCATTGCTATAATATTATGAAATCATATCTCAGACCATTGGATTGGTTATTTCTTACTGGGTATGCCTATGTACTCCATTTATACATAAAGTGATATTAAATTAATCACTTTTGTTCGAAATGAATTTCCATGAATTCGCATAGGTAAGAAAACACTTTATAAACGTGCAACTATTCTTTAATACTTAATAAATTATTGCCATCTAACGTGTGCAAAAACTTCAAAAATTAACTTTTTAATCAATTGTAACAAGGTGGGCAGTATTTTAATAAAATAACTTGTCAAAAATCAATTCAAGCCTGGGTTAGTATTTTCTCAATTTATTTATTTATATATATATATATATATTTTTGTTTTTATCGGTGACCTTTCATACATAGTTTAACCTTTGGCTCTGCAAATCGAATGATTCGACGGTCGACGTAGCTGCTCCGGTAGCGAATTCTAGCGGCGGGTGCGGAAACTACGTGCGAGTCGCGTTCAGAAATTCAGTGTAAGATATTGAATACAAGTCCATATAATTAAAAAAAACATATATTTTTATTGTGAATGTTAGTGATAGGAATTGTGTTTATAATTTTTTTCCAAGTGTATTAATATAAGTGAAGTTATGTTCCCGTATTTGTAACTTATTTGCATTATAAATTATTACAATATGATTTGATAAATAATTAAAGTAAATAAATTAGAATTAACATTCAGCATATTTATTGATTTTCATTATTAATTAAAATTTATCTCGATTATATTACTGAGTTAAATAAATACTTTGATACACATGTTTACATTAATATTGAATACTGAGAAGTATAACTTCAAACAAGCGTACATCAGTACGCACACCTTTCTTAATAAAAAAAAAGACTTCTCAATTTACTGCTTGGGAATCAAAGGACTGAGACTGATGCATATCTCCAAAGGTTGAATATATTATTGTGTATTGGACTAGGCAACGTGTATGAAGGACGTGTAAATGAAGGATAAAGCGTGCGACAACAGTAACCTCCTCACAACTAACTATTTATTCATGCTCTCCGGATACAGTCACGTTACTTGCGGTCAGGCAATAAGGCGCAGACATAGCTTTGGATGTATCAGGAGAACATGAGCTCATGGGAGGTTGAGGCGTGTGGCTTCAAGACTCGTTCACTTCCTCACAGTTCATGCGCCCCGGATACAGCCACGCCCCATCTGTGCCTCCTCCCACCTTCAGGCGACAAGACGCTCCACCTGTGAGCGATGGATGTATCCGGAGAACATGAGCTCATGAGAGGTAGAGAGAGACATGTACTCACAGCACATACTTACTCCCCGGATATGGAGTAAACACTTGTAGGCACTTTTAAGTTTTTTTTTTTTAAGTGAAAAAAAAAGGGGGGGGGGTTGAAAACATTGATGAAAAATTGCATACTTTTTAATTTCCAAATATTATTTACAGTTTTTGAAATTAAATTTAAATAATTTGTTTAAATATAATCACGAACAATTAGTTAAAAAGCCCGCCTTAACCTGTTTGATATTAAAGAAGATTTTCTCGCACGGTGGTTGGCCGGTTCTTGCACGCTCGGCTCAGGCGGAACGTGACCATTTTTCGTGCTTGCAGCCGGTAGTTCATCGATTTATAAGACGTTATCACGTCAAAAAAAATTGTTTCATATGACGTTTACTGTTGCTGTCTCAAAGCATTCTATACCTATGGCAAGTAAATAACAATAATTCAAAATGTCTACTGAGAGTTACGACTGAATACTAAAAGAAAAGAAAAAAAATTTAATTCTACTTGAACTCGAGACATTTCATGCCAGTGACCAGAAGTTATATATACCAACCGATAGCCTAATTCTTCCTGCACCTTGGTTCACGGATGTTATAAATGTTCAACCTCGTGAGTTACGACGGAGCATATTTCGCCAGACTATCGTATAAATAGTAAACATTTGTTTCTTTTCCTTCAAAAGAAACAGGCGCGTGATTTGGAAAAAGGTTGCGTTAAAGATCATGGTTTTGTTATTAATTGTGAACTGTTTTTTTTTTCCTTTTGGAGTTTTAGTTTATGTGGCGCCGATTGAACACTTTGGAGGGGGGGGGGGGGAGGTTGGAAATGTGAAACTGAGAACGGGATTTTAAAAAAGAAAAGCTTTCCTTGTTGAAATATCGTCGAACGCCTCGCTACGCCCGGGGCGGAACAGGTCTGCAAGGTCGCACGTAACACACACACTGTCTCCTCCGGCCCGGGGCCGCAGGGCATGCCGGGAAAACACGGTCGCGAACCGCGGAGGCCCCCAGTTTCACTGAGGCCCGACCAGTCCCGAGTGCACACTCGCGCAGCTTCGCAGTCGTGATGAACAACACCACCACCGCACCCAAGGGCGCCCGTACCTATGGGCAGGGCGGGTCCGTGGCTCCCCCTAGCTTTCAGGCAAAGACAACAATTAGGTGTTCTTGAGCATTTTGGGCAAATTTTGAGTCCTTTAAGGCCATTTTTGGCCATTTTTGGCCATTTGTATTGGTTTGCCCCCCTCCCCATACAAATTGTACCCCTCCCCCCCCTTAAAAACTTTCATATGGGCACCCTTGACCATTCTGCCTGAACCACTCATTCCACCAAACCATTTCACAGCATTACAACTAACCAACCTTTCATTTTATTCACAATTACCTTAACGTCATATAACATACCACACCGGAAAAAAATTAATATCGGAAAACCTACACTACAAGAGGAAAAATAAAAAGGGGGTTGTCTGTAAAGTCGGTTTACGGACGATAATTTTACGCGAAGGCGTCAAAAGAAAACAGTAATGAAAAATTGCATACTTTTTTAATTTTCAAGTATTATTTACAATTTTTGCAAATTTAATTTAAATAATTTGTTTAAATATAATCACGAAACAAGAAGTTGAAAAGCCCGCCTTAACCTGTTTGATATTATAGAAGATTTTCTCGCACGGTGGTTGTCCGGTTCTTGCACGCTCGGCTCAGGCGGAACGTGACACTTTTTTCGTGCATGCAGCCGGCGTTCATTGATTTATAAGACGTTATAACTAGAGACCTGCAAAATTCGCGGATTCATTCGGTGATAGGCTAGAATTCAAACACATATACCTCTTAGATAATTTTGCTATTGGCTTACTGTTCATCTGGACGAATCTCAACCAGTTATAAACCCTCAACCAAAGAAGGATCGAATCACAGACAAACCAGCTGAGACGACTTACAAGTCAGCAGCCAATGAACTTGCGTTATTTGCCCGAGTGTACAGGGGTATGTGCAGTCTTATCCTGAAGGCCATCGAAACCGCGAATTTTGCAGGTCTCTAGTTATAACGTCAAAAAAAAAAAAGAATGAGCAGGAACGCGGATGGAGCACTCTGGCTCAGTGAACAGCCAGGGGCGCGGCGGTCCGCGGAGGTCCCCTGGGCGTCGCCCGCGCTGAGGGCGTACCGCCCGACACCGCCCGACACCACCCGTGACGTCAGCGAGTCTTTCGACGCCCGCTGGTGTTGCGCAAGGGAAGCCTTCGTTTCACAGACGAGAGAGACACACCTGAAGTTCCCCGAAGTTCATGCTCGCTTTTTTTTTCCGCACCACAACAGGTGTATTTATTTGGGGGGGGGGGGGAGGGGGATCGCGGGTATTTATTCTCCAAATGCGCGGGTTTAACTTATAAGATGTCATTCTTAAAATTATTTATTAACATACATCATAGGTTAGCTACATTATAAATACTTTAAAACATTGTGGATGGTTGGTTGTATTAGGTAAGTATAGCTACATTAAAAATACTGCAAAATCATTTTATGGTTGCTTAGAAAATAACATTTTTAATATTTAGCTATCCAGCGCTAGGAAACCGTTTACATGATTTCACAGTATCTTTAATGTAGCTATCCTAACCAAATCAACCGTCCACAATGTTTTAAAGTACCTATTTATAATGTAGCTAACCTAACCTAATTGAACATTAGTTATCATGAGTTGTCCAAAATAAACAATCACGTACACTCCTCTAAAAACAATTACAAATAAATACCGTGGCCTGGTTTATGGTCTTTCCTTTTATCAACACCGCCATATTTATTTACAATGGACAAAAAAAGACCGAAGATGCACGATCGGGAGTTTGGCTCTCTCGTCAGAAAAGAATGCTTCCCGTTGCGTAACACGTAACCTCCTTCGGGAACGACCATGTTGCAATTACTCTCATAATACCAAACTCGGACACGACATTTTTATGAAATAATGCCAAGCTGTTAAATACACGCAAATTGTGTTTTTCAACTAATAATGTTCGCAGGCTATCACGGCAATTGTCTGAAATAGCTTGGCTTCTCGGTTGTAGCCGTGTCTTTGGCAAATAATTCACCGACTTTTCGGTCGACATTGCAGTCGCCATCTTAAGGGAGCAGTTACCTACCAGTAGCTACTGTGTTTTCAACTACGTGGTTACCGCACCCGCCGCTAGAATTCGCTGCCGGAGCATCTACGTAATCCGAAATTTAAACTTTATAATGAAACGGGTCCGTTAAAACCGAAAGAAAAAAATATACCAAACCCCGGTTTTTGGACTTGATTTGACGAAATTATTGGTGACAGAATAACAAAAGCAAGGGAGGTATTGTTTATAATTTCATAGAGAGCCCTTAACTAATAGTAATAACAAGAAAATGAAAAAAAAAATCCAACATGGCATGAGAGACCAGATCCTTAGAGAAATTTTTTAATTTATGTTACGGACGCATGGTGCAACAGCCGATAAGAGCAGAGTAGAGTGGCATTTTGGCGGGAGATGAGAACTGTTTACATTCATATACAATTTGGTGGCAGATATTGCATTTCTCGGGTAATACTTTCTTTGAAAACAAATCATCGCAAATTATTCGCGATAAATGTACATAAAAATCTTTAAAAAAAATTTGGTTGTCTGTAAAGTCGGTTTACGAACGATAATTTAACGTAACGTCATAACAAAATATTGATGAATTTATTGCATACTTTTATGAATAAAATTGAATCATTTTTATTGAACTATCACCATTTTGTATGGATACAAAGGAGTGAAATGAAATCTACAATTTAATTGATAAATTTACTTTTATTTGCACTCATTAATTCAAATATGTTTATTACTTTAACGAACAGATTATTTTAACTTTAACTTTTATACATGTTTGCTATTTTACTTCTTCCAATCTGTGTTATTCTGTTGAGGATAGGACGATGATAGGAAAAGTAGGAAACGAATGGGAGTGTTTCAAGTTTTAATGTGCCTCGAAAAAGTCATATCGATTGTTGTTCCAATCGAGTGGAAGAGAGATATATGCGCCGCAAGCGTACAATGAGAGTAACGGGACACAGCGTAACGGGACAATGTGCGTAACGAGGCACTTTTTCGTGCGTGCAGCCGGCGTTCATCGATTTATTAGACCTTGTCACGTCAAAAATATTTGTTTACAAACCCTACCTACAGATGTTAGATTCGTCGTAAAATTAAATCGGCTGAAACCAACGCACACAGGTGGTGTGCATGGTCGTGTGCACGGCCTGCTACGCACGCCGGCGAGCTGGCTGGCACGCAAGCAGTTGGACCGAGTGCAACTCGCCCGGCGCCTGTTATCGCGTCATGGAATCACTCGCCGGTAATCCCAGTCATCAAGCCGCCGGCTCTCACGTTCTGCGTGAAATGAGTGCTCGGGGGTTAGTTTCCCCACCGTGCATTACGACCTCCAACTACCAGGGTCCTCCCAATTACAGCTCTAACATTCCGACTGGCCGCAATCACACTAGGGCTCAGCGCACGTTCAGAATATCCACTTACCTCGCTTCACCCCCTCCCCCCTCCCCCGTGAACCCTTAAATTAATTTTCTTTAAGTCGTGACTTATTCATCGAATCCCCAGCAAGATACAAAAAAAAAAAAACAATCCGCAACCTTGAAAACCAAACCGTCAGTGATGATCTTACCCACGAATGATTTATTCCTTTATAAACTATCAAAGTTGATTTTCAGACTTCACGTACCTACTACTGGCTCGCTGTACTGTAGGAAAGGTTTTGATGTAGATTAAAAACTGACGAAAACTAGCTTCTACTGCGCAGCTTAGGTTCCCACCTCCCCTTCTTTGCGACAGAGAATTTCCGTCACTCCCCTCTCTGTCGTAAAGAAGGGAGGGGGGAACCTAATCTGCGCAGTAGAAGCTAGTTTTCGTCAGTTTTTAATCTCCATCAAAACCTTTCCTACAGCGAGCTAGTAGTACATCACTGAAGAAACATGCATGTAAACGAATACAGCTGGACTTTCTCAGGCGAGTTTTTTTTTTTTTAGTTTAATGAAACCAAAACTCGCCTGCAACTTGTCCTTTACCGATTATGTCCACTAAGTTCCGTGTTCGTTATTCCTTGCTCGGTGATTGGTCGAAAACTCTACAACGAAGTGTTAGATCCAAGCCCCGTGCAATCCGTAAATACGTGCTCCGTTTGATTAGTGAGTTCAGGAATCATGTCTGGTAGGAGAGGCCCTTGCCAACAAGGTTATTGAAACAAAATAAAAGGGGGGGGGGGGGGGGTTGTCTGTAAAGTCGGTTTACGGACGATAATTTTACGTGATAACGTCATAAGAAAACATTGATGAAAAATTGCATTCTTTTTAATTTTCAAATATTATTTACAGTTTTTGCAAATTTAAATTTAATAATTTGTTTAAATATAATCACGAACAATTAGTTAAAAAAAAACCGCCTTAACCTGTTTGACATTATAGAAGATTTTCTCGCACGGTGGTTGGCCGGTTCTTGTACGCTCGGCTCAGGCGGAACGTGACAATTTTTCGTGCGTGCAGTCGGCGTTCATCGATTTATAAGACGTTATCACGTCAAAAAAAAATTTGTGTAAATGAATATCTACAGAATAAAGTGGTCTGTAGTTATTTAATTAGAAAGTTAAAAGTCGCTAGTTTACGTCTTTTCTTGATTAAATGCCACCTGCTCTTTGGCTGCAGAATGTCATCAGAACAATAGAAAACTTAAAAAACAAAAAAAATATATATATTATCAAAGATTAAACATAGTAAAAAATCAACATATAAGATACCAAACATGATTTAACGTATCACTATGGCCATGCATTTTTCGCTACAAGATTTCGAGTTGAAACACTGTAGCATCGTCTGTGTTTCGTGATTGGGTGGGTTTATTTCATGTACGAGTCCACCGCCAGCACACCAATCACAGCCGTCCAGCGAGGAAACAAACGCATCCTGAGTGGCCTTGCCAGACAGAACAATGACCACGAGGATTCCTTGCCGCCCGCAGAGTCCCAACGGCATTGCCGACATGTGACAAGCACGATGCGAATCAATGATTGCAGTCCTTATGTCAAACAACGAAGGGCATTATTTAAATCCGAATGCTTATTTTTTTTTTTTTTAGGCGATTTCATTGGCTCAAAGTCATTCTCACAAGACTCAGATCCAATCGAAGAATTAGAGCGAAAGGTAAATGAGTTGGAATACTTGCGATGAATTTTCCCGGTCTCAACCAGCCAAATTGGTGTCGTTGTACCTTGGTTAGCAGTCGTGAAGGAGGGGGGGAGGAGGGGAAGACGATGCAAGATGCCCGCACGTCGTTGAAACTCATGAAAGTAAACGGTGACATTTTCTGCGAGCGAAGATCGCCAGTGGAACACTGGCACCAGCGACTTCACAACGAGGAGTGATGCGAGCACGCCATGTTGAGATGACAACTGCACGTGGCCAGGGGTGAGCTGGACCCGGGTTCAGAGACAACCACAGGTCCTCGACATGAAGGGGGGCCCCGAGGGAGAACCGAGGCAACGTGTTCTTATTATTTTTTTTTTTTTCGTCGAGGCGTTCGCGCTCGCCTTTTGTTTGCTCGCGCCCTCCCTTATCGATCATCTGTTAATACTAGCTGATCGCTCCCCCCCCCCCCCTTCATCCACCGAGGGTCGTCCCTCTGTCTCCCGCCCACCCGCTGCCAGCCCGTAACGGCCTGGTCAGGAGTCCTGCAGGGCAGTGGTGGGGGTAGCTATGAACTGGCCTTGCGACAAGAACCGCGACTTGCGACGCGAGAGTCGCGGGCACAAGTCGCCACGACTTTGTCGCTACAGCGACAACGTGATCCCGAAGATTCACTAACGCCTCGTTACGGAGGGACATCAAAACAGAACCTGGTTTCTTACGTATGCGGGTGTGAAAGATTTTAAAAACAAACTTTAAAAAAAATTGGTTGTCTGTAAAGTCGGTTTACGGACGATAGTTTAACGTGCAACGTCTTAACAAAACATTGATGAAATGATTGCATACTATTATGAATAAAATTGAATCATTTTTATTGAATTATCACTATTTTGTATGGATACAAAGAAGGAGTGAAATGAAATCTACAATTTAATTGATAAATTTACTTTTATTTGCACTCATTAATTCAAATATGTTTATTTATTTAACGAAGATATTATTTTAACTATAACTTTTATACGTGTTTGCTGTTTAACTTCTTCCAATCTGTGTTATTCTGTTAAGGATAGGTCGATGATATGAAAAGTAGGAAACGACGGGGAGTGTTTCAAGTTAAATGTGCCTCGAAAAAGTCAAATCGATGGTTGTTCCAATCGAGTTGAAGAGAGATAGATGCGGCGCAAGCGTACAATGAGCGTAACGGGACAATGTGCGTAACGGGACAATGTGCGTAACGGGACACTTTTTCGTGCGTGCAGCCGGCGTTCATCGATTTATTAGATGTTGTCACGTTAAAAAATGAGCTAACAACTCCGGCAGTTGTGCGGAGATGTCGCTCCAGGCTCCAGAGGAGTGGGTGGGGGCAGGAAGGAACACATCCCACCTGCCGTCACGGCTGAGATGCAGTCACGTGGTAATTACTACGTCGACAACCTGCCCGCGCCGGTGTTTATAGCCCCTCTTCGGCAGGTGCGACGCGACCGCCGCCTGAAACAGGCTTGTCTGGCAAGGGAACTGTTCAAAGCATCGGACAAAAACAAATTAATGATGCGTTTTGTTTACTAATTATATTTCAATAATCAAACGATTTTGTCAAAATTATAAAAATCAGTGTTAAATTTTTTTTTTTTTTTTTTCGTGAGCGATTATTTGGCAGTAACACCTAACCTCGGTAAAGAGCAAATTCATATAATACGAAACTTGGACACAAAATTTCACGCAGAATTATTTAAAATAACGCCTAGCGCGATAAATATATATACGCAAGTTGTGGTTTTTCAACTAAATTTCTGGACGCGAATCACAACTTAGTTTTTGCGCTCGCCGCTAGACTTCGCTGCCGGCGCAACTACGTCGACTATCGAATCATTCCATTTGCAGACCAAATTTTTAAACTGTGTAATCAAACGACTTCGATGAAAGCGGGAAAGACTTGAAAATTTACTAAACCCCGGCTTTGCGCCTGATTTTAGACAAGGAATTTTATTTAAAAAAAAAAAAAAAAAAACACATTTTGTTAAAATTCATCAAAGAGTCAACACTATAAAGTTTTTTTTTTTTTTTTTTTTTTTGGCTTTGTGAACTTTGGTTTACGCCATCCGCTACATATCGCAGCACATTACTCCTACCGTACACCGAGTGTTCGTCTAGTGATGAGATATAAAACTCTTACTGCATTTAAATTGCGTTATGCAAGGGTATGAAAGGTTTCATAACCTCAAAAAAATGCACTGACGCATTATTTTTAACAGCTCTTGTTGCCGATAATAATTTCAACGTTGGTGCCGTGAATCGTTTATTTTTTTTCTGCGCAAGTTGCCCACACGATCCGTGTCCGTCATGGGCGGCTGTGAGGAAGTTTCCCTTCGGAATTCCAGCCAGGCCCTGCACGGCGCGTCCGCAAGAGTCCTTGCCGGTAGCGCGCGGGGTTGCCAAGTCTGCAGACAGTGCAAACCGCGAAACACACTAATAAACATCAATTAACCTCAGGATTGAGGTATTACGGTAATTTATTACGTGAATGGCTCATCCGGGTTGGGGAGGGGGGGGGGGGTGAACAAAGAAGCGAATAAAAATCGGATAATTAATTATTTTTACTTCCTTACTTTTTTTAATCCTTCTGTAAGATGGCACTGCGATATTTCAAGCAATTTAAATGCAGTTTATAGTTTTTAACGTCAGGTTAGGTTAAATTAGCTACATTTTAAATACCACGTAATATCGTGTTAACAGTTAGTAAGTTTATATGGGTGCAGTTAATACACTATACTCCGTTTAGCTCAAAAATTGTATTTAATTATTTTTTTAGAATTGCCGCTTCCGTATCAAATTACTATTGCACATAGATGTATAGAATTAATTTTAATTAAATAACTTTGTATAGTATAGACAGGCCATAGTAATAAGTTCAAGTCAATTGCGGCTTCAGGATGACTTTTCGGGAGGGGCTATCGCACAAAGAAAGGTCGTAGTTGCAAAAAAAAAAATGAAAGTGGTCAGATATTGGCCTTGGAATATTATTTACAAATTACAGGTTTTCAAATACAGAACCTTAGCAGCTCCGTGCAACTTTTGATGAGATAAAAGTTTTAACATATGAAATCAAATATTTAAGTAAACATAAATGTACACTAATCAATGAAATTGGTCTCGGGAGGGGCTATCGCCCCCACCGCCCCCCCCCCCCCCCTTCTGGAGCCGCGCTTGGTTCAAGTTGGTCTATTTTAAACGAAAAATTGCATCCTCTAAGAGGCTAAGAAACGTGCTTTGTTGAATGTTCGTGACGACGCGGATCCCAGTTAGTTGCTGGCATCGGCCCGCCAGACAGCAGGGCAGGTCGTCGAACTACGGAAGTACCGAGTCGTGCAGGAGCTGGGGGGGGGGGGGGGGGGGGGTCACGTGGCCACCAGAGGCGCGAAGCCCCCCCCAGGTCGCCTCGAGTAGCAGGGCAGCTCGCCGGCCCATCGCGTCCCCGCCGGCCTGCGGAAGCCGAGAGTAATGGGCCCGGCGAGCCGCGGAGAGTTTAACGCACGGGCATGAGGCAATCCCCGACAGCGCCAGCAGCTCCCGCGGTCGCTGACCTGGAAGACACTCGTCTCGACCTTCCCGCAGTGGAGCGGCGACGTCATCGGAGCGTGACGGAAGTGCAACGCTCGGAGGGAAACGATTAAAGTGCAACCATCAGGAGTGGGGCGATCAATGGCATGTTTTCATCACAGAAAATTTTCATATTTGCGCACTCTCATACTAGCTCACTCACATACTAGCTCTCTCATATACTAGCTCACTCACATGCTAGCTCTCTCATATACTAGCTCACTTACATACTAGCTCACTCTCATACTAGCTCGCTCGCATACTAGCTCACTCACATACTAGCTCTCTCATATACTAGCTCACTCACATACTAGCTCTCTCATATACTAGCTCACTTACATACTAGCTCGCATATTAGTTCACTCGCATACAATCTTGATCACATACTTTCTTAATAACATCGTTTCTTAAATTGCATACTTTCTTAATCGCATACCTTCTTAATCGCATACTTGATCACTCGCATATTGATAATTCACATACTTGCACACATTCGTATACCTCTATCTGTGTTTCACTTGTAGTGCACTTGGCGACATGGCTATGTTTTTTTTTTTTAATTATTATTTGTCAAAGGGCTGTACGACTCGTCAACAGCGAGGTGACAGAGGCGTACAGGCACAACTCCAACACTGCAGGCAGATCGGACATGTTTTCGGAGGCCCGAAGGCCAACGCACCCGCCTTCCGCCCCTCCCAAATGCGCGCCCTTTAAGGGTAGATTGGGAGTCTGCTTTCAGATTTGTATAGTCCAGGGACCCTTCCTACTGAAGCTACCAGATCCAGAAAACATGTCCCCTCCACCACTACGGTACCCATAGTGGCTTCATAGGAACCTGTAGACTGAAATCCCCACATGGGGCTGTATGCAGGTAAGGGTTCAAGTCAGGTTCAAGTCAGGCAGATCGGAGTAGGTTCCGCCGCGGTCGACAGCGAAGAACGAGCCAAGGAGCAGCAGAAATCAGGATGACTCTGACGGGACTCGACCCGAGTCCCGCCGACTGAGTGGACCAGTGCTTCACCACTGCGCCTCGTCTCACGGCGACAGAGTACCCGCCATACCGCCGCAAGACTGGTGTTATCTGCTCGAGCGTTCCGTGTCGCGATGGGGAAGCCTACGATGTACATTCTGTATTGCACATACCCGAATACTCGCGTTGGCAAGCCTTCTTTCAACAGACGAGAGAGCCGAACCCGAAGTTCCCCGAAGTTCATGCTCGCTTTTTTTTCCTGTACCACAACAGGTGTATTTATTTTGGGTGAAACAGTTTGCATGATTTCACAGTATCTTTAATGTAGCTATCCTAACCAAATCACCCGTCCATCAATGTTTTAAAGTATTTATAATGTAGCTAACCTAACCTAATTGACCATTAGTTATCATGAATTGTATATTTATTCATTTACAATGAACAAAAAAAAAAAAACGAAGATGCACGATCGGCCGTTTGGCTCTCTCGTCTGTTGAAAGAAGGCTTGCCAACGTGAGTATTCTGGTCTGTGCAATACAGAGATGTACATCGTAGGCTTACCGTCGGGATGTACCTCAGAACACTGTAGCTGCTATGATCGAAACAATAACAGTGGACATCGCAGGTGGATCATGTTCGTTCGCGTTCTCACCGGCTCAGCCAAGTTGAGTCCCAGTTCTGGCTTGTGGACCACGTGACCCGCAAACAGCCATGACGACACAGTGTTTGCGGCACGCCGTGTAGCTGTGTTCACTGACGGGTCGTTACCACAACGCCGAAATACCATAACGCCGAATGTCAAAATTGACCACAACGCCGACAGCTAGAAAACTGCTGTGTACCACAACGCCGAAATAACAACTGAATGAATTTGTGTGTGTTTCTTAAATGTACCTTAACGCCGAAATACCACAATCAAACCTAACCTTACCTAGCCTAACCTAACCTAGCGTAATATAACCTAACCTAACTTAACCTAGCCTATCCTAGCCTAGCCTAGTCTAACCTAACCTAGTCTAACCTAACCTAGTCTAACCTAACCTACTCTAACCTAACCTAGTCTAACCTAACCTAACCTTTGTGGCATTCCTGCAATGACATTTTTCGGCGTTAGTGTATTTCGGCGTGGTGGTAATTCGGCGTTGTGGTACACAGCAGTTTTTTAGCTGTCGGCGTTGTGGTCAATTTGGAATTTCGGCGTTGTGGTATTTCGGCGTTGTGGTGCGTCCCCTTCACTGACTGAGCAGACAGTCTCAGCACCGCTCAGCAACTAGAGCAAGTCACAATGAGGTTAACATCGTAAGCATGTTGAAATCCAACATACGTAAACACAAATAGTTGTGTTTCGTCGGTGCCGGAGATAGTGTTGTTGTTGCCGGATTTTTTTGTTGACTGTGCGCAACGTCTCGCAGCACAAAAGAAAACAGTTCTGTCAGAGGAAAAAAAACACAGGCACGATAAAAGAAAATAAAACAACATTTATACGAGCACGCAAGACAGACCGACAACAGAAGAGAGCTGGACTTAGAAAGGTATGGCGAGACGTACCAGGGTCAAATAAATAACAGCCAGTTCAAAAATAGAACACAAAGAAACGACATGCTACAAAAAAAAAAGGACAACGCGGAGTTAATGAAGCATGTAATAACGACGGCTGTGAACATACACACGTAAGCAATTAGCCGGACGCGACGCTCGGAGTATGTAGGTATGTGCGAAGATCCTCGCAAAAGGACAGTTAAGACCGACCGATTAGATGTATTTTTTAATTGGACGTGTATGTTATCCCATGATTACATTTCGATAACAAAGTGTCTTTGCTGTAGCGATGATTGATAGTCGATCTTTTGGTAATCGTTATTCCGGAGCCGTCAGCCAGGTGTGTGCTTAGCGCGCGTCTCGGTGGGCGCACGAGGGTTGCCGTTGCCTTCTGCTGTTTCCGTTTGCCAGCTTCAGGGCACATTCAACAGATGAACGCCGGCTGCACGCACAAAAAAGCATGGCTCATTGTAACGTTCCGCCTGAGCCGCAAGCGTGCAATAACCGGCCAACCACCGTGCGAGAAAATCTTCTATAATATCAAACAGGTTAAGGCGGGCTTTTTAAGTAATTGTTCGTGATTGTATTTAAACAAATTATTTAAATTAAATTTGCAAAAAACTGTAAATAATATTTGAAAATTTAAAAAGTATGCAATTTCTCATCAGTGTTTTTCTTATGACGTTATCACGTAAAATTATCGTCCGTAAACCGACTTTGCAGACAACCCCCCCCCCCCCTTTTTCCCTTTTTTTTAAATTTCTGCCGAAAAGATGTCCGTTTGGTCGAGTGTTCAGGATTCCTAAGTCACAGGCCGTGTATGTGGTTCTTCCATTGGGGCCGATGGGGCCAACTTAGGGCGCGGTTACTCGGACAAGTGGTTCTACGAACAAAAGGAGCTCGGAGAAGTGGTTACTCGGACAAGTGGTTCTACGAACAAAAGGAGCTCGGAGAAGTGGTTACTCGGACAAGTGGTTCTACGAACAAAAGGAGCTCGGAGAAGTGGTTACTCGGACAAGTGGTCCTTCGAACAAAAGGAGCTCGGAGAAGTGGTTACTCGGACAAGTGGTTCTACGAACAAAAGGAGCTCGGAGAAGTGGTTACTCGGACAAGTGGTCCTTCGAACAAAAGGAGCTCGGAGAAGTGGTTACTCGGACAAGTGGTTCTACGAACAAAAGGAGCTCGGAGAAGTGGTTACTCGGACAAGTCGTTCTACGAACAAAAGGAGCTCGGAGAAGTGGTTACTCGGACAAGTGGTTCTACGAACAAAAGGAGCTCGGAGAAGTGGTAACTCGGACAAGTGGTCCTTCGAACAAAAGGAGCTCGGAGAAGTGGTTACTCGGACAAGTGGTTCTACGAACAAAAGGAGCTCGGAGAAGTGGTTACTCGGACAAGTGGTCCTTAGAACAAAAGGAGCTCGGAGAAGTGGTTACTCGGACAAGTGGTTCTACGAACAAAAGGAGCTCGGAGAAGTGGTTACTCGGACAAGTGGTTCTAAGAACAAAAGGAGCTCGGAGAAGTGGTTACTCGGACAAGTGGTTCTACGAACAAAAGGAGCTCGGAGAAGTGGTTACTCGGACAAGTGGTTCTACGAACAAAAGGAGCTCCGAGAAGTGGTTACTCGGACAAGTGGTTCTACGAACAAAAGGAGCTCGGAGAAGTGGTTATTCGGACAAGTGGTTCTACGAACAAAAGGAGCTCGGAGAAGTGGTTACTCGGACAAGTGGTTCTACGAACAAAAGGAGCTCGGAGAAGTGGTTACTCGGACAAGTGGTTCTACGAACAAAAGGAGCTCGGAGAAGTGGTTACTCGGACAAGTGGTTCTACGAACAAAAGGAGCTCGGAGAAGTGGTTACTCGGACAAGTGGTTCTACGAACAAAAGGAGCTCGGAGAAGTGGTTACTCGGACAAGTGGTTCTACGAACAAAAGGAGCTCGGAGAAGTGGTTACTCGGACAAGTGGTTCTACGAACAAAAGGAGCTCGGAGAAGTGGTTATTTGGACAAGTGGTTCTACGAACAAAAGGAGCTCGGAGAAGTGGTTACTCGGACAAGTGGTTCTACGAACAAAAGGAGCTCGGAGAAGTGGTTACTCGGACAAGTGGTTCTACGAACAAAAGGAGCTCGGAGAAGTGGTTACTCGGACAAGTGGTTCTACGAACAAAAGGAGCTCGGAGAAGTGGTTACTCGGACAAGTGGTTCTACGAACAAAAGGAGCTCGGAGAAGTGGTTACTCGGACAAGTGGTTCTACGAACAAAAGGAGCTCGGAGAAGTGGTTACTCGGACAAGTGGTTCTACGAACAAAAGGAGATCGGAGAAGTGGTTACTCGGACAAGTGGTCCTTCGAACAAAAGGAGCTCGGAGAAGTGGTTACTCGGACAAGTGGTTCTACGAACAAAAGGAGCTCGGAGAAGTGGTTACTCGGACAAGTGGTTCTACGAACAAAAGGAGCTCGGAGAAGTGGTTGCTCGGACAAGTGGTTCTACGAACAAAAGGAGCTCGGAGAAGTGGTTACTCGGACAAGTGGTTCTACGAACAAAAGGAGCTCGGAGAAGTGGTTACTCGGACAAGTGGTTCTACGAACAAAAGGAGCTCGGAGAAGTGGTTACTCGGACAAGTGGTTCTACGAACAAAAGGAGCTCGGAGAAGTGGTTACTCGGACAAGTGGTTCTACGAACAAAAGGAGCTCGGAGAAGTGGTTACTCGGACAAGTGGTTCTACGAACAAAAGGAGCTCGGAGAAGTGGTTACTCGGACAAGTGGTTCTACGAACAAAAGGAGCTCGGAGAAGTGGTTACTCGGACAAGTGGTTCTACGAACAAAAGGAGCTCGGAGAAGTGGTTACTCGGACAAGTGGTTCTACGAACAAAAGGATCTCGGAGAAGTGGTTACTCGGACAAGTGGTTCTACGAACAAAAGGAGCTCGGAGAAGTGGTTACTCGGACAAGTGGTTCTACGAACAAAAGGAGCTCGGAGAAGTGGTTACTCGGACAAGTGGTTCTATGAACAAAAGGAGCTCGGAGAAGTGGTTACTCGGACAAGTGGTTCTACGAACAAAAGGAGCTCGGAGAAGTGGTTACTCGGACAAGTGGTTCTATGAACAAAAGGAGCTCGGAGAAGTGGTTACTCGGACAAGTGGTTCTATGAACAAAAGGAGCTCGGAGAAGTGGTTACTCGGACAAGTGGTTCTACGAACAAAAGGAGCTCGGAGAAGTGGTTACTCGGACAAGTGGTTCTACGAACAAAAGGAGCTCGGAGAAGTGGTTACTCGGACAAGTGGTTCTACGAACATAAGGAGCTCGGAGAAGTGGTTACTCGGACAAGTGGTTCTACGAACAAAAGGAGCTCGGAGAAGTGGTTACTCGGACAAGTGGTTCTACGAACAAAAGGAGCTCGGAGAAGTGGTTACTCGGACAAGTGGTTCTACGAACAAAAGGAGCTCGGAGAAGTGGTTACTCGGACAAGTGGTCCTTCGAACAAAAGGAGCTCGGAGAAGTGGTTACTCGGACAAGTGGTCCTTCGACCAAAAGGAGCTCGGAGAAGTGGTTACTCGGACAAGTGGTTCTATGAACAAAAGGAGCTCGGAGAAGTGGTTACTCGGACAAGTGGTTCTACGAACAAAAGGAGCTCGGAGAAGTGGTTACTCGGACAAGTGCTTCTACGAACAAAAGGAGCTCGGAGAAGTGGTTACTCGGACAAGTGGTTCTACGAACAAAAGGAGCTCGGAGAAGTGGTTACTCGGACAAGTGGTCCTTCGAACAAAAGGAGCTCGGAGAAGTGGTTACTCGGACAAGTGGTTCTACGAACAAAAGGAGCTCGGAGAAGTGGTTACTCGGACAAGTGGTTCTACGAACAAAAGGAGCTCGGAGAAGTGGTTACTCGGACAAGTGGTCCTTCGAACAAAAGGAGCTTGGAGAAGTGGTTATTCGGACAAGTGGTCCTTCGAACAAAAGGAGCTCGGAGAAGTGGTTACTCGGACAAGTGGTCCTTCGAACAAAAGGAGCTCGGAGAAGTGGTTACTCGGACAAGTGGTCCTTCGACCAAAAGGAGCTCGGGGAAGTGGTCTCTCGGAGAAATGGACATTCGGACAGATTATATGCATCCACATGTCTACTGGCATGTTGAATCATGTCTTCATTTCTAGTTTTTTCCATGTGTCACATTATCGACAATTATCCAGTCTGAATGTTATTTTTTTGGGTAAAAAATGCTTGACTGCTATTGCAACTAAAGAATCAGAACCTTTTACCTGCGAGTTTGTTCCAGATTTTTTTTAAAATGGTGATGCAATAAATTAATTTATAAGTTCGTCTTTTTTTATCGTATATAACAATTTAAGCTAATTTCTTTTATTCAGCAATGTTATAATGAAGATACTTTCTCTAATCTTAATTTGTTACATTTTATTCTATTTGAGGTACATACGTTAAAAGAAAAAAAAGATAAAACATTTGTAGAATATCAAACGAAAGTATTTATGAAATAAAATTCATTTCATTGTTGTAGGCTCAGAAAACATTAATGAGCTTATTTTGGTGAGGTGGTAAATTTAGGGCACTAATTAGCGAGTATGGACATGTTTTTCAATACGTTTATCAATACCAGCTTTATTCTTGTTTTTTTTTTTCTTCCCAAAACTTAATTTAAACTCTCTGCAATCGTTGCATCCTCTGTATCTTTTGTGGCGGCCTTTGGGCGCTGCCATCTTCGCAATTACAATTCTTCAGCACAGAGAGAGCATCTCCCCTGCAGCACTGCTTGTACCGGATGCAATACTGTCGAACGGATTTAGATAAACCTTCGAGCTGCTGCCTGACTCAACGGTGTGTGTGTGTGTGTTGGTGTGTGTGTGTGTGTGTGTGCTGGAGGGGGGAAAGGGGGTGCTCCGCCGGATTGCAATTGGCGCGCGTGAGGCACTGAGTGACCTCGCGCGGGGAAGAGAACAGGCTGTGACTCAGGCCGATGCGAACTTCCCGATATGGAAGCCCGGTGCCCTTCTGGCCGGCGCGCTGAGCGCACAGCCCCGTGGCGCCTGTCTGACTCATTGTCTCCCCTCAGCGGCGCCACCCTCACCGGCTGGGTGGGCCTTTGGAGGCCTCTGCAGTCGGCAACTGTCGAAGGCCCAGTTTCATTTTCCACAAGCGTCCGTCCCTTTGGCGTCCCTTGCCGAGGGGGCGGCACTGGTAGTGAACCCGAAAGTCATTTGACCGGACGGAACTAGATCGACGGGAACTATACCGAGAGTCGTTTAGTCTAAATTATGGCAACCTACACTAGAGCGACAGACACTAGATCGAAATTCACTTGGATGTAATTCTGGCAAAAGGCACTAGACCTTCAGATACACCAAAAAGTCACTCTCCCGAAAATTTATTTCGCCGAAATTGCACTGAACCGAAATTTCGGACAAATGACTTTCGGTCTGCTGATTGCTATCTTGCTAAGGTTCATTTTTGTGGCCCCTTATCGAAGTGGAATAGTCTTGCGGGCTTGCAGTGGCATGGTGGCATGGCATGCTGAAACAAGTCCATCGGGGAACTCGTTTCCCCAACGATGTGATTGTGGACACATGTTGTTAGTTCACGTTTACGGAACTCCTATCAGAGACTCTGTATTTGTTTAGCTTCGTAATTTTAAAATATATATATATATATGTGTTAAGAATTTGTGCTCAATTTTCACACGTGAACCCCCCCCCCCCCCTCCTTTTTTTTTTAGTAATTTAATTCCTCCAAATATTACAGTAGATGAAAACTATAAAAGAACTGACAGAAACCATTCAGAAATCACAAGCAATTGATAATTGGCTGTCTTCTTTACTCTGCCCTGTTTTTTGCGACCCAGAACAATGACAGCTTCAGTAACAAGTTAAGCCAGGAATTTACGTTCAAAATACGTCTCCAGCTAACCCGACCAAACTATTCGTCCCGGAAAATCCTTCTTGTCCTGTGTTGAACCAGCCTGCTCAATGCTTGCAATAATTTTTAACCCCGCATGAATGAACCCAGGTTTTTTTTCCCCTTTGTCCGTGCAGGTTTTTATCTGGGCCCAACTTAACTAGTCACAGTCTATAGGCTATATTTAAGATGGGGAAGTTAATCATGGCATCAATTGCTGAAATAATGGCAGGCCAATTCTCAAACGAAGCACACGATGCATAGCTACCCTTTCTGCGTGGGGGTTAAACCCAGCATGATTAGGCATATAGGCTTCAGCCTGAGGTTCTCTTGGAGTACTCCCTAACCAAGCCCCTTTAAAAAAAAACTTAGTTTTAGTTAGGTTAGGAAAACATTAGTCCCGCTTGACCGAGTACCGTTGCACCAGGCCACTTCCACCCCCCTCCCCCCTCCAGCGTGGGTGAATGCGGCCAGTCACCTCGGGCTAGAGTTTAAAAGGTTCCGATTGTGAGGCCCCGCCGACAAAAGCCAGTCCGTGGTTGGTGGTGGTGGTGGTTGGAGATCTCCCCGTTGCGGGCTGCAAGTCAGAGTGAGTTATTGTCTTCCTCTTGCGGCCTTGTCCCTCGCCGGACACCCTGCCCCCCCCCCCACCCCCCCCCCCCCCGGGGCAAGATGGTGCGTGAGAGCGGGGCTTCTCGCAGCGCCGATGTTATCGCGAGCCCCCCAGCCGGGCGGCCTTCTGGGGGACTGTCCCCCCGCGCACCCCCGGCCCCACCTGGGGACCGCTTCATTGCAGTCGGAGCGCCAAGCTCCACATGCCGTCAGATTCTAATGAAATCCCATTGTATAAGATGGGAAAACTACTTTTTTTTTAACGTGACAACGTCTAATAAATCGATGTGTCCCGTTACGCAAATTTTTTTCCGTTACAATGTGTCCCGTTACGCTCATTGTACGCTTGCGCCGCATCTATCTCTCTTCCACTCGATTGGAACAAAAATCGATTTGACTTTTTCCAGGCACATTAAACTTGAAATACTCCCATTCGTTTCCTACTTTTCCTATCATCGTCCTATCCTTAACGGAATAACACAGATTGGAAGAAGTTAAATAGCAAACATGTATAAAAGTTATAGTTAAAATAATCTGTTCGTTAAAGTAATAAACATATTTGAATTAATGAGTGCAAATAAAAGTAAATTTATCAATTAATTTGTAGATTTCATTTCACTCCTTTTTTGTATCCATACAAAATAGTGATACTTCATTAAAAATGATTCAATTTTATTCATAAAAGTATGCAATCATTTCATCAATGTTTTGTTATCACGTTGTCACGTAAAAATATCGTCCGTAAACCGACTTTACAGACAACCAATTTTTTTTTTAAATTTTATATTTTGTAAAAAAAATCACGGAACATAAATATTACATCCAGATATTGCTTTAATCATTATTTTACGTCTCTAGAATAAAAAAAAACATTTTAAAATCCATTATATTGTTATAGTGTTTTTTTGGTGTGAATTTGAAAGTTCAGAAAATTTACATTCAAACTCATATTACAAGCGAGCGACTAGCTGCATATTAAAAAAATGGGTTTTCATATTTCTTTAGAAAACAGTCCAGGAGGAATTATAACTTGCGATTGAATAACATACTAACTTGTTGTAATGTTATGTCGGTATGGTAATGAGGATACATGCTCTGAATATGAATCCACGAAAATAATCTTTGTATAGGTACTAGCAAAACATTTAAAAACATGTTCAGACTCCTGCAAAACCACTCTTTATATTTTCTACGAGTGTATTCACCTTAAAAAAATCTCGGAAGTCGAAATACGGCATAATTTCTAAAAATATTCAGATATTTAAAATTACGAACTTTTCGATTATTTGAGGTGAATTTGTCTTTGAAAAGTCAGAAAATTCACTGCAATTTCTAAGTTTGTGATCTTGCTGCCTGAAATGGTGCACCGGTGGATTACAAAACGTTCAATACCCCAGGTGTGTCACGAGACAACTTGCGTGACTAAAGTTGCACGGCACAGATAAACTATTTTAGGAGAATATGTTCAGGTAGCCACATTGAAATCATTTTCTTGGTTGAGAAGAACGTGCTGGTCTGGTTACACGGGAATCGATTGTTTACAGCTCGAATCGATTGTATACTTAATGTTTGTATTTTGGTGTTTATTAGGAAGTGTCTTAAATGCATGGTTAAAGCTATCATGCCACATAATTATTTGATACTGCCATTCACTTACACAAAACAAATTAGTTAATTATAATGTTTGTTGTTGATATTTCTCCTGCTCTACGCTTCACTTTCGGCCATATTTTTTATGGCTCGCTGACGTTAAGCCAGCCAATCACAAACAAGCATAGAATATGAGTCGTTCTGAAGTAATTGAAAAAAAAAGTTTAATTCGAATGAGAAATAGCCCAGATGGGAACATGATCAGAATACCACATGTAAACAGTTTGTTGAGTTAAACATATTCCAGTAAAGTAGTTTAAAATTCCGGATAGCCAATGCCTTAAACGGCCATTGCATAGTTCGCGGTACTGCAGGCTGTTAGACCATGAACGCTGCTGCTTCTATGGCGTAGGTGCACTATGGCCTACCTCCCAGGCGTAGCGCGAAGAGTAACCTATCTCCCAGACGTTGTACTAAGAGTAACCTATCTCCCAGGCGTTGCACTATGAGTAACCTACCTTCCAGGCATTCCGAATGAAACGTTTTGACGTCTGTCTTATCATCACATTGCGTTTTCGACACGGAATGTGCCAACAAGACTTATGCATCTTCACTTCTTCCCCCTACCACCAGAGGTAGCGCTAGGGTAAGAGGTTGGGCTCTACTCTGAATACCCGGGTTCGTATCCCGGACTATCATCCAGGAATTCCCTACTCACTCCAGAGATTCGCCCTAAATACAGGCAATTTCCGTGTAATTCCCTAATTTCTCTGCACTGTTTAATGGAATGCATGTGAATTTTTCACGAGACGTAAAATAAAAATATTAGTTTTACCACTTACGTTGGTTTAATGAAGTTCGATATAGTATGTATATCTGAAATAAAAAAAGGCTAATAAATAAAACTGAAAATGTTGGTGTGAGATTTTTGTCTTTTATGTATTTTTTCTGACAATCAAGTATATATATACATATATATTCCAAATATGTCAAAAATACTTTGAATCTGTACGAAATTAATTACTCAAGGACTGCTGATGCTATTGACTTGAAATTCAATGAAGTTTTGAATATCAAACATAGAATTAAGTCATTTTGTGTGATATCTCAAACAGTTCCGAAAAATATATTTCATTAAAGAAATAAATTGAGTTATAAATTACTTAATCTTATTTTTATTTATGGCGTGTTTGTAGTGATAAAATCATTATTTTAAAATGATTTCTCACATATTAAACTTGAATTTCAATTAGCTCTACAAATAAAAAAATATATTATTTATATCATAAAATTTCATAGGGCTACTTTTCTTAAATACCTCTGAATTGCTCTGCCAATGCGAACGAAGACGCGGATACAGCTAGATTATTATAAAGTAAAGATGGTGCTTCCCAGGGCATTACTCTTAGGGCGGTATTCCAAGATGTTCGGGTAAGGTAACGAGTAAGCACTGAATTGTGGTGATGTAACCGTAACCTAACTCGCGAGCCGTATTCCAGAACATGCCCAAACCGAATCCCCAGTAAGGAAACAGATTGGCAAACCGTTTTAACAGACGGTACCCTGCGCGAGGCTAGAAATTGGTGCTAACGCATTATAGTGGACATTTCGCTTTTTTTTTTATATAAACATTCCAGAGCTTATAAGAACAACAGAACTGTTAGGGATCGCTCCATTTTGTTAGATCGGGAGGGTATTAGGGCTTCGGCAATGACCAGATGCTGGGATAACCAACCCAGCATGGTCGCCGCCTCAGCCCAACAGACAGGTTTATTGAAGGAAACAAGGGACGGACCATGTCCTAGTGGGATGCGGTTGGAGCGCGGGTGTAGCAGCTCGCACCCCTTGTCCCCCGGCGAAGCCTTCTTTTCACAGACGAGAGAGCCAAACTCCCGATCGTGAATCTTCGGGGGGTTATTTTTTTTGTTCATTATAACTAATGGTCAATTATGTTAGGTTAGCTACACTATAAATACTTCAAAACATTGTGGACGGTTGATTTGGTTAGGATAGCTACATTAAAGATGCTGTTGAATCATGTAAACGGTTTCCTAGCCCTGGATAGCTACATATTAAAAAAGTTATTTGCTAAGTAACCATAAAATTATTTTACAGTAATTTTTAATGTAGCTATACTTACCTAATATAACCAACCATCCACAATGTTTTAAAAGTATTTATAATGTGGCTAACCTATCCTATTCGACCGCAAAATTTAATGCCACACCGGTTTATACAATGAGATAGAACGGGGGGGGAAAAAAGAAGCTAGGATGAACTTCGAGTAACTCGGGGTGCGGCTCTCTCGTCTGTGAAACGAAGGCTTCCCGTTGCGACAGGCGCGCCGCCAGGGCGACAGCAGTCCTGCCAACCACGCGTCAGCCCGACCAGAGGAGGAGCGAGGCTCTAATGGCCGGCCAAGTCGTCCGGACCGCAGCTGCGAGGCTCGCTTCAAGAGCGGACACACGCCCCTTCGCATTAGCCTCCATTCCCATTGTTCGCTCCGCTCCCGGCGATCTACTATGGAAATAAGGTCATAATTCCCGAGTCTAATATCGACCACCAAAACGAAATAGCTCTTTGGCACTAAACTACAGCTCTTTCAATTAAAAAAAATTGGTTGTCTGTAAAGTCGGTTTACGGACGATAGTTTAACGTGACAACGTCATAACAAAACATTGATGGAATGATTGCATACTTTTATGAATAAAATTGAATCATTTTTATTGAATTATCACTATTTTGTATGGATACAAAGAAGGAGTGAAATGAAATCTACAATTTAATTGATAAATATACTTTCATTTGCACTCATTAATTCAAATATGTTTATTACTTTAATGAAGAGATTATTTTAACTATAACTTTTATGCATGTTTACTAATTAACTTCTTCAAATCTGTGTTATTCTGTTAAGGATAGGACGATGATAGGAAAAGTAGGAAACGAATGCGAGTGTTTCAAAGATGATGTGAAGGAAAATGGCTTACCCAACACCAAGATGCAGTCAAAAATAATATATTTGCGCCACGGACTCTGCAGCAATGCTAGGAGGAACGGGTTAGCAAAGAGCAATGAAAATGTTACATTGAAATGCATGAAAACAGAATTACGCCACGGACTCGGTCGCAATGCTAGGAGGTTCAGGTTAGAAAAGATCAATATAAAATGAGCATAACGGGACACAGCGAAACGGGACAATGTGCGTAACGGGACAATTTTTTGTGCGTGCAGCCGACGTTCATCGATCTATTAGACGTTGTCACGTCAAAAAAGCTGTGGAGCGTGCCTCGTGCACCGAGCCGTTAGGAGACTCCAGGGGAAGGGGGGGTGGGAGGGAGTGCTGGTGGGACCAGGCTGTATCGCAGGACGGCGATCTGAGTGTGTCCTTGGCCGGCAGGAGATACCCGTCACCCTGTCACCCGTCTCCAGAGGACACGTGACACGAGCCAGAGACTGGTCAGCGGTCAGGCCCGGCGCTGGACTGCCCTCCACTGAGCACAGTACATAACTGTGCGGTCCTTTCAAAGACCAATCACGGAACACACACAGTGCCGCAATGATCTAACGCACAGTCGGTCTGGACGGGAATCATTTCGCGAAAATTATTCGGACCTATTAAATAATTATTGATCGATCAATGTTTAATAATTGATATTCTAAGCAGTTATTGTTTATGTGAGTATTAATTTTGTTAATTCATGTTTATTAGTTTGAATTTTTTAAATTCGAATTTCTAATAAATGCAAAAAAAATCTCAAATACTTGAAAAATAAAATGAAAACCAAAAACTCGGCCAAAAATTGTATTCTCTCTCTCTCTCTCTCTCTCTCTCTATATATATATATATATATATGTGTGTATAAATATATATATATATGCCGTTTTTACTCCTTACGATATAATTACGGGGCGAGGTTTGAATTTCCAAACAGGGTTTCATTCTTATGACGTGTATGTACTGAAGTACAGGCGCTCTATGTTTAGGATAAACGGATGATTTTTTTTTTCTAGTCTCGTGGCCCGAAGATACTCTTGGTCTGTACGCACGGCTTTGTACATGAAAACAGTTGTTTTAGAAGTTATTCCGAGTATCGACGTGCACGACGTGTTGATCGCGCCACGGACGTGCAGCCGGTGCACGTGTGCACGTGTGAGTGGTGACCACTGGAGGTGTGGAGGGCCGGACTGACCCGCGGGCAGGCAGGCGGGGCGCGCGCGGCTCCAGCGCCCAGCCTCGCACACGGCCCGCGCGCTGCCCCGCAGCTGGTAGCCGGGGTCGCAGCTGTAGCTGGCCTCCAGCCGCCCCCCGGGTGTCGCCCTCAGGACCACCCCACCGTGCAGGGGGCGGCGGCGGCGCGGACATCCTCCCCCGGCCCCTGCACCTGCCCCTGCCGACACACGCGTCCAGCATCACACACACTGACCCATCACGTGATGATGTACCTTCTTTTCCTTGAACCTGGAAACATTGCATCCGGTGCACTTTCGGAAATACATATTCTGGCTGTATTTCCAAGATGGCGGCCAGGACGGCCGACAAGATGGCGTACATCGTGACAGTCAACTGTCTGATGATACTTCGCTCCAGCGGGTAAAGATCAAACCTAACATGGGCGGCAGCGCCACTCTAGCGGAATGTCGAATCCATTGTGGCAGCCCCTACAGCAGATGAAAAAAAAAAAACGTATCGGCCGTGACATCATACTGGCCGATGTAATATCTGTCTTGGCATAGTGGTAGTCGGGGGTGGTAGGGATCCCCCACCCTCCCCCTGCGGAATCAAGAAGCCCTTCTCTGTGGAAGCCTGCCTGCACTTGTAAAAGCGCGACTATGAAACGGGTTCGATGTCGAAATGATGTCTTATCGAAAACTTTCTGTGTATTTTATAGTTTTTTTTTCTGCTTACTGCGTGCATGCAGGTAAAAATATGGGCCGTGTACAGCATATAACATATAAGCACCGCGTCCAGAGATGACTTGTGTCGGTTAACCCCCACCCCACGCCTGTCTGGTGGTATTACACTTTTACTTCGAAGGAGATTTAACTGAAGGACGCCATCTTTGTTTCAAACGTTTTTGTAGGTAAATACTTTTTTTTTATAATTTAATATCCAAAAGTTTGGCTTTGTTTGAGCAAAGCATATCATTTAATGGGATGTCTTGTTGCTAAACGAGACCGAACGCTACAAATAGTTTCTCCTGCGAAATAAAAAATTGTTACTTAGAATTGCATTTTTTTTTCAGAATGACAACTGTAATAAGACGCTGTCAACAGTTACTATTTTGTGGTGTTAAAAAATAAACCTACAATTAAGTTTTACACGCTAAAGTAGCTTGGCTTCTGGGTTGTAGCCGTGGCCTTGGCGAATAATTCACCGACGTTTCGGTCGACATTGCAGTCACCATCATCAGGGAGCAGTTACGTAGAGTAGGTAACTGCTCCCTGATGATGGCGACTGCAATGTCGACCGAAACGTCGGTGAATTATTCGCCAAGGACACGGCTACAACCCAGAAGCTAAGCTACTTCAGACAATGGCCGTGAAAGCCTGCGAACATCATTTCCACGGTAAAATTGAAATGTGCAGTTGTAAAGCTGGTCGGTGGTCAGCAGGCCTCGCTCCACAACGCGAGGTGCGCGGCTCGGCGAGTGAGACGTCATGAATCACGGCCGGCGGCCGGGCAGAAGACACGTGGTTAATGGCCGGCCATTATAACGAACTACATCTCATCTGCATTCATTATCCCCGCACACTCGTGTTTACATTGCACTGCGGTTCCCCCGCTGGCAAGCCTTGCGCGTAAATCATCTTCCGAAGGCGCGTTTTCGATTTGTTTCCGCCGCGCCGCCGCGCCGACCGGCGAACAGTCTCGCTCCTTCCTCCTTGGCGCGTTCCTTTCTCCTTGGCGCGTTCCTTCCTCCTTGGCGCGTTCCTTCCTCCTTGTCTTCGCCCGGCGCGCCGGGGAGCCTGGCCCGACGCCCAGAGCGACCCTGGACTGATAGTCGGGTAGAGTGCGCACGAGGGCTGCGCACAAACCTGTCCTTTGTGAGCCTCATGGAGCTGGGAATTGTCTGGAGACGGCCCTCAGGAGACGGGATCAGGGGGGGGGGGGGGGGGGAAGCCTCTCCCACGCCAGAATTGTTTTAGTGGTAAATTTATTTTTTTTATGCGTTAAACTTTTCCTTGAGTCAGTATTTGGGACCATTCATTTGCTTATATCCCGAAGCCGATCTCTGACTCATTTAATGTCATGTTTTCAACTGCATGATTTCTCTGACTGAGCAATGTCTCCAAGGATCTGCCAATACACGGCAATTGTCTAAACCAGGGGTCGACAACCTGAGGCTCGCGAGCCACATGCGGCTCTTTGGATGTGAAGCTGCGGCTATTTAGTTCCGTTCCAGAAATACTGCATCACCAGGTCATTTATACAGAAAATACTTTTTTATTACAAACCAGTAGTAAGCCTGGTTTTTTTTTTCACGCTTGTTATATTTTACTAATCAATATGTCATCAAGCAGTTAAATTATCAATTTATCATCCGCCCGAGGTTTTCATTTTACTAGTACTTACGGGCTGTGCTGTTAGTAAGTGTTTAATTGTTTTAATTTTTTACTAATATAATAAGTAATTATCTAATAAGACCATATATATTATCTAATTTGTTGTGAAAAAACTCTACTTATATATGAATAAATTTTTCTTATGAATAAATAGATTAGTTTTTTTTATCAAAAAACTTTATTATGCAAGTACTATTTATTGTTGGTAAGAAATTTTTTTGTGGCTCTTTAAAAACTTTGAAATTTTGTAAATTGTAATTTTTGGCTCTTCCGACTCAAAAGGTTGCCGACCCCTGGTCTAAACCGTCAGATGCGACCAGTAATTCGTGCGTTCGTTCAACGGGCAAAAAAAAAAGTAGAGAATAAATATTTCGTATGGTAAATTTATCTTTGTAAATTCAAATAAGACGATTTTGGGATATTTTTGAGAAAAATTTAAAATATATCTGAACACATTATTTGCTAAAGTTTAAATGTGCAATGGAGTAATTATTTGCAGGTCAATTACATGAGATAAATGTTTAAGCAGTCCTGTACACAGTAACCATTTATCTTTTTTAATTTCAAAATATAAGTTATTATTAAAAATGATTAATAATATACTAAAATTTGTTACCGCCTGGTTATTGATATTTCTTTTAACCCATATATTCATTATAAATCAATGTTCCCCACTTTTTTATGATATAAATCAGCAAGCATATAAAAATGCAAACTGAAAAGTAACACGAATGAAAAATTTTAGTACGCATTTCAAAGTAAGTGAGATGCGATTTTTATTCATGCTGTCGAAGGTTCGGTTTGAAATACGAACCATCACTCGCATATTTTATTATATCGCCATATTTATGACGCTCGTATGTTATAAATACTTCCATAGAATGGCACACAAAGAAACTATAAACACAATATGAAAATTCGGTTATTGCAGCTTTAAAAATGATATGGTTGGTTTTATAGTTATCTTCTGTCGTAAATTATATTCCAGCCGAACTGTGTTATGCATTTGGTCATGAGGTTTGGTTCTCTTGTCAGAAAAAGTTACAAACAAATATAAAACAACTTCAGGTCGTTACTGCCCATCTCCGGAGCTGTCAGGATGTATGCAAAATACATTTCTGCTCTGTGGTGGTCCGCTTGGCGCAAAAACAGCACAAGCGTCTGACACGACATTTCAAAAAAAATTTCCAAGTACGTTTGTGGTGCAAAAGTGTGAACCTTAAACAGCGACGTCATGAAGCTATGTTCTCGATTATAAATGAAATTTTAATGAATTGAGAAATAAAATACTCTAAAAAACGATTATATTCCTACTACTTTAATTTAAAACAATGTGTATTTGGAGTATTATAATTTATTTAAATCAAAAATAAGACATCTTAGCGTGAAAAAATTAATGTATAAAATGCTACGTCGTAAAGGTCAGAGGGCACTTAATCTAATTTCTCTTAACCCTAAACGATACAAAATATTGAGAAATTATGTTTTGATTCTACCTCAATTAGTAGAGACCGGAAAAATTCGCGGGTTCAATAACCTCCAGGATAGACTCCCAATATCTTCTACACACTCGGGCAAATGCCAACTGTTCATCGGCTGCTGACTTGTGAGTCGTCTCGATTGTGTGGGCCTGTGATACGACACTTCTATGAGTGATGGGTCTCTAATTGGCCCTCAGTCCTCCAGATTAACAGTGAACCAATGACAGAAGCAGCGCTAAGGTATAATTATTTTAATTTTAGCATAACACGAAATAAATCCGCGAATTTTTCAGGTCTCTAACAATTAGGCATGCAAGGTCAGCACTTGAACCATCCTGATTGGCGCGGAGCTAAACATCCCCTCGCTGGTGTTGCGGCTGTCAGCATGTTCCACACGGAGGTTCACACTAGCGCCGCCGGGCGCTTCCAGAGCGCTGTGTTACGACGCGCGCGAGACAGCGGCAAGCACGGCGGCTGGGAGGCAAGATGGCGCAGGCGTCGCCTGTAATGAGCGGTTGTCTCTCCCGGGCCGACGAGGCCTCGTTCTCTGGCCGTGACGTCTGCCGAGGCCACTAGACTGTTCTCCGAACACGACGACCTGCCAGATACGTTTCCCACGTAGTGTTTATTCATTTCTCCCTCCCGACACAGTTTCTAGGTATTGAGTTCAACAGACTGCTTCACCTCGTAGGAATTCTATTGGACTAGAGCAATACCACCTGTGATCGATCAGATATCAGGGCACTGAGCCTTAAGATAAATTAGCAAAAACCACTGCCAGTGATTATCACATTAGGATTTCACCCCCATCAATGGGCCACAAGAATAAAACTACTGGAGTGGGACGAAACCACGAGGGATGTACCTATAAACTACGCATGGATTCGGCGTTTGATTAGCTTCCTGTGGAGCCGACGTCACAAAAAAAACTTTCAGTTTGAAATCCGCATGAATTGACGTTCCGGGTCACGACCATCTGAGTCTTCTGAGCAGCACACACGGTCCACAGTTTTGTAGAACAGAAGGTCGGTACATCCGCTATGCTTTGCCTGTCAATTACTAGGACATGCCCGTTGGGCTTCCCCGACGTGCAAGACAGAATTCACTGTCTTGAAATCGTACTTCTTCACCTGGTGCTCGGACGGATACGGTTCGCCGCACACGCAGTCCAATCGCAGGTTGTATTTTGAAGATCCGTGCGTTGCTATACTTCACCAGTAAGCTGATTGCGTGCCGCTTAATATCGCTGAGAAAAGTGCAAATGTATTTTGAATCGCATTTAAGGTATTAAGATAATAGTGGTCTTTCGAAAATTTCACGAAATGCAGGTTTCGCCACGGGTACCTCGGGCCACTGCAGCAAAGTTTAACTAAGTAGAGTACACCAGCCTAACAAAGTGTAAATCATCCTTTTGTAACCAAATTATATAGAAAAAAATATTTCAAAAAATAATTTAAAATTATAACGAAAATTAAAAAAAAAAAAAAAAAGTGCCGAAATACCTAATTTCCGGCACAAAACCCACTGCCCTCTTGCCTGTGATAAGCCAAGCACAGCCGTGGGTTTGGATCCATGTCCAAGCACCATCGCGGACTGTTGGTGTGCCCGTATGCGCACGAGTCTCCAACCCTGGACTTAGGAGACGGAAAGTCCGCAGTGGTGAAAAGAGCTTCGTCCTCTGACTGAAATACGTGTAAAACTAAATGCGTGACAAGGTGCGTGGCGCGGGCTATAGCGGCCGGGTGTAGCCTGGGGCCGATTGCCTGCCTGCCGTGATGGATGGCGGCGCTTATCGCTGGCTTATGCGGTCCTCAGCAGCCGGGGCAGGAGTGGTGGGGGCAAGCGGGCTACGCCGGGGAAACCGAGCTGAGAGATTACAACACGGCGAGTATCACAGATGGTCGTTCACCGTCCAGCTCCGTGACCCGGAACGTCAATTTATGCGGAGTTTGAACTGAAAGGATTTTTTGTGACGTCGGCTCTACAGGAAGCTAATTACACGCCGAAGCCATGCGTAGTTTATAGGTACATCCCCCGTGGTTTCCTTACACTCCAGTAGTTTTATTCTTGTGGCCCATTGTTGGGGCTGCAATCCTAATTTGATAATCACTGGCCGTGGTTTTTGCTAATTTATCTTAAGGGTTATTTTTTTATAAATGCTAGCGATCAAAATCAGTTGAAATCACGTCATATGAATCAGTAAAAATCTTTGAAGGTTTTTCTTATACGAAATCATGAAAACTCATTTCAAATAAAAAAGCAAAACGTATTGACCAGCACTTAAAACTATACATGAAAATAACGTTTTAATTCTTTCGCTTTGAATTTAATCTACAAAATTTAAACAGAAATCCAAAGAAAAAAGGAAAATAAAAATTATAAGGGCTCGCGTAAGGCACAATAGGCGCGGAATCCTTTAGATGTGAGACTCTTTAAATGCGGGACCCTTTTAGGTACGGAACTTTAGATGTGGAACCCTTTAGGTGCCTTTAGGTTCGGAAACCTTTAGGTGCGGATTTCTTAAGGTGCGCAAACTTTTGGATGCGGGAGGGCCCTTTAGGCGGGGGCCGTAAGTCGCGGGACCCTTAAGGCGCACGGCCCTTTTAGATGCAGGTGGCCGTTTAAGCGCGTGACCCTTTAGATGCGGAACTCTGGGATCGTCCCTGATCACTGGTTAAATACCCAGTGGTAACCAAATTTCAGTACCAGATACAAAATGATACGCGATTCATTGTTTATAACGGTTTGACGTGTTTCATGAGCGATAATAATAAAGTGGCACCTCCAATTTAGGTTACTGTTGTTCCTATGTTAGAACTACCGGGGCATTATGTGAAAGAATGTGTTTCCTTCACAAGTTTATTCTTCTTGACGAACTGCGCTCGCTTTGGCCGACGTTGTGTAAGTCCATTGCGTGTCATAAGAAACGAACCTATTTCTGCGTTAGTTCTGGAGTAACGCTTGAAAACATCGTGCTTAAAAACGCCGGGGTGTATTTCCTGGTAATACGACTATCATATCACTCCAAGCAAACGCTCGTAGCAGCTGAGTTGGGGCTATCACTGATATATAATTCATTTTTGATTTAATATTAAAAGGACATGCCTAAAATAATATTAATTCCCAATCTGCCAGTGTACATTAACTATCCATGTCTTCTCTACTCACATTGTAATATTTTACGTCATCATCAAGGGGTAGAAAAATATTTTATTATGTCACATAAAACAGAAAATTTGAAAGTAGTTAATTTTACGGGCTCCTGACTCAGGAGTGGGAGTGAGAAATGGATTGTTGGTACGCCATCTTGGATGATCTAATGATCGCCATATTGAATTTGTAATGTAATTCAAGATGGTGGAAAATTTGTAAAGGTATAGTAATCCAAGAAGGCGGCATTGACGTCGTAAATCCATAATGGTGGCTGTTAGTCAATGCAAAATGGCATAACGACAATCTAATTTTCACTCTATTCCTACACCAGGAGCTCCCAAAAGTTACTACTTTTAATCTTTATATTTATGGCCTCCTTTTTTTTCACCCCGGTAGAGTAACCAGCCAGATGTTTGGATGGTTCCAGGCCACAAACTACTCTGAGGCTTACAACATTTTCCCTCTTTCCAGTGCAACAGCGCTGTATTTTATTTATTTTATTTTCCACCACCAAAGAGTCTTCAGCGAAACTAGTTTACGAGTCGGCAGGTGTTTACAAGGCCTGGAAAAATAAATTGGGGTTTCTCGCGTGGTCTTCCTGGTCGGGTGCTACCCGCTGAGTTCTCCGGGATTTATACTCGGCGAGCAGCAGTGTTGCCACGAGCAGCAGTGTTGCCAAACTGCCGATAACACATGGACGGTCGGCCGCATGACTGCCACACACTGGTCCAACATGCGCTTTCAACCGGGAAGCCTAAGATGTCCATCAAGTTCTGTCCCTGCCCGATTACACCCGAACAATTCACCTTCGGCCAACCTCGGGTTTATTTATATATATATTTATATTTCTCTGTTTATTTTAATGTAGCTATACTAACCTAACTAACCGTCCATAGTGTTTTAAAGTGTTTTAATGTAGCTAACCTAACCGACCACTTTTAATATTTGAATTCATTTTTCCTGCGCAAAAATAAAACCAATCTTGAAGTTGGCCGAAGGTGAATTGTTCGGGTGTAATCGGGAATGGCAGAACTTGATGTGCATCTTAGGTCTCCCCTTTCAACCAGTCAAATGCCTTCGCGTGGATTTGTCGTTCGGCATTTTGGGCTTCACGTAGATGTGTCTAACCTCAGTTTTTTTTTATGCAGTATCGAATGTTCGATAAAAAAAAAATCAATCCCTCAAGCACCGTGGGAAACCATACCCGAAACACAAACGCTATCAGAAGACATTTAATTTTCTATAAGTTTGTGATAATTAAACAGCATGGTTGAAATAATTTCGATATGTAAGCAACAACCACTCTAAAAGTCTGAAATTAGTTGTCGTAGATATCCAATGTTATAAATATTGACTAGCCATTTTTTTAAACACGTGTCGGCGGCAGTGTCTGGCAACGACTCAGCTGTACCGAGTGTGGTGTGTGAAATGCATTAGTTATGACCACGACGAGAGTTTCAAAAATGTCTCGAATGTTTTTTTTTTCCTTCAAAAAGGTCCCAGAAAACCTTTAAGTCCGCCAAAAAAAAAATAATAATAATTCTTCCTTCATATTCTTGAAAGCCGAGTCCTTGTGTATCCTTTTTAATGATTTCTCTGGACGAAGCACCCGTACTTCCTATGTACGTTATCACTAGGGACCGGAAAAATTCGCGGGTTCAATGACCTGCAGGATGAACTCTATAGTTCTACGTACACTCGGTCAAATGTCACCCACTCATTGGCTGCTGTATTGTGAGACGTCCCAACGTAGCAGCCTGTGATTCGATAAAGCTTTGGTTGGGCGTTTCTCATTGGCCCAGCGTCATCCAGGTGAGTTGTGAGCCAATAGCAGAGACAGCGCTGAGGTATAACTATTTGTATTTTAGCCTATCGCGAAATGAATTCGCGAATTTTTCCGGTCTCTAGTTATTATTTGAGCTCAAGACCACTTTATCTCCGTCATCGCGAAATGACACGGTACGTTGGTTAACTCGTTTTTGCACGGCGCCGTCCAGACGTGTAATACCCGCCGGTTAGGCCAGGCGCCCTCGCACCCGACAATGCTTGTTCAAACGACCGCCGCCGACCAGAATCTCGCCCAACCCGTTCCCTCGGACGACTTTCCAGCCGTTTGTAACATATTTGGTCACAAACTGCGCGCTGCGGTTTGGGCGATACGCGAGCTTCACGAGCCAGGCTCGAGCCGCGGAGCCAGGCTCGCATGGGCGGGGGACTCTGCGTCAGGGCGCGCTCGAACACGAGGCTGGCCACAACCTTCAATGGTGTATTAACAACAGTTTGTTTTAGACTATTTACAACAAATCACTAGAGACCGGAAAAATTCGCGAGTTCATTTCACGATAGGTTAAAATACAAATAGTTGTACCTCAATGCAGCCTCTGCTATTGGCTCACAACTCACCCAGATGACTCTGGGCCAATGAGAAACACCCAACCAAAGCTGTATCGAATCACATGCTGCTACGTTGGGACGTCTCACACGACAGAAGCCAATGAGTGGGTGGCATTTGACCGAGTGTACATAGAACTATGGAGTTCATCCTGCAGGTCATTGAACCCGCGAATTTTTCCGGTCCCTACAAATCACACATTTAATTGAAGGTAAACTAAACTAGTTTTATTTTACATAAGTTCGATCTGTGCACTTTTAGTTACACGGCACACATCCAACCTAAAGTCCAATTCTCCCCACACTTTGGTTAACACGTCCGGATCCGGAGTAATGGAAGCAATAGCCTCTTCAGTTCTGTGTCTCAACTCTGGCCAATCACTAGGTAGCGGCGGAACGTAGAAACCGTCTTTTATAAAGCCCCAAACTAAAAAAAAATTCGCATGGCGTTACGTCAAGTGAACGTGGAGGCCAGCGAATAAAGAGCTCTGTCGTCTCGACCATTACGACCAATCCAACAGTCAGGGACTAAGAGGTTCAACCACTCTCGTACAAAGATATTCCAATGGGGAGGGGCTCCATCCTGTTGCCTGATAAAGTTTACAGGTTCACCCTCCACTAATCGCCATTTTGCGCAGGTGGCGCTGCGAGCGAGAAAACAACAAAGCAGTACTCGCACATGCGCTTATCTAAAACTGTTTGAGTTACTCTTTAATCGTGACCTTGAACCAAAAACTCTAAAACACTTACAGTTGATTATATTACAATTTATACCTGGGACATTATTTTGTGGACATACCGTATGCTGTACACATGCCATTGCTGGTTCACGCTGGCTGACATAGAACCAACATGAGTGCATGGTTGGCGCGCGCGTTACAAGTGAAACTTCACAGTTGGGAGGGATATGAAGTTTTTAGGATACTCCAGTATAATAAAACGCTCGAAATCATGCAATGAAAAATATACCTTTATTTAATAGTGTTTGTTCGTGTCTTCAGTGGAATACAAGTTTGAATTAATAAGTTTATGATGGCTTAAAATATGATACATAACCTTAGTGGAAATGTCTATACAAACTGTCACAATTATTATTCTCCTGCTAACGCCTGATACAACCTCAGAGTTGAGAGATACGAAAGTATACAAAAGTATGAGAAAGTATGTAATCTTTTACAAAAGTATTAGAAAGTATATAGGAAACCATGTTTTTAACCGGCTGTAAAGATGTTTCAAATCAAAACCTTTTATTTTTAAAACCCCGCGCCATCGAGAGATATTCGTCACCTTCTCTCTTCCGTTAACACTGTGATTCCGATATTACTCTATCGACTGTAAAAAAAGGTTTTTCAAAAAACCCAAGCACGAACAACAAATATGAACGCACGGACAAACACACAGAGATCAAGCCATTATCAGCTGATGTCACGTGTCACATGCTTGGTCTGCACGGAGAAGTCCGTGGAGGAAAAGGGAAGCCTAAGATGTACATCAAGTTCTGTCCCTGCCCGAACACGCCCGAATATTCACCTTCGGCCAACCTCGGGTTTATTTATATATATTTATATTTCTCTGTTTATTTTAATGTAGCTATACTGACCTAACTAACCGTCCATAGTGTTTTAAAGTGTTTTAATGTAGCTAACCTAACCGACTACTTTTAATATTTGAATTCATTTTTCCTGCGCAAAAATAAAACAAATCCCGAGGTTGGCCGAAGGTGAATGTTCGGGCGTGTTCAGTCAGGGACAGAACTTGATGTACATCTTAGGCTTCTCAGAGGAAAATTGGTCATAAAAATTCACAGCATAAACAAGCACAATAGGGTGACCACGAAAACTTCGGACAACACACGCGAACCCAGTAAACAGATAATATGGACGACATAACGACAGCACGGACGAACAACACAGTAAGTTTGTTCTCAGAGTGTTTGTGTGTTCATCTCTGCTTTCCATTTCTGATGTTTCTTTCTAAGACAGCTAGCGTAAACCAGCAATGGGCTTATGTCTAAGATATTGTTTTAAACCACAACCATAGTTCTATAAAGAGCAAAGAAGGTAAGAAGACTGATATAAATTATTTGTACCTTTGGGTATGAAAAAAATTAAGTCAAGTTTTTTGTGGGAATTTGTTTCTGTATTTTTCAAAATATTAAATGGGTATGTATTATTTATACAGCGTAAACTCAGTAAAAAAAAGAGTTTTATTTGTAATGGTAAGAGAAAGAGAGGGTGGTATGTCTGCAATGTATGTTAGATTTTTTTGTGTTTGATTGTATTGAAATGTATTATTCTTAAAGCGTACTATAGCATCTAATGTGGGTTACGCGTCTTTTCTACAAGTCATCTGAAAAAGAAAACGCATATTTTGTTCACCAATCCCGTGGGATGCGGCGGTGGGTTACGTAACAAACCTAGCGAAGAAGGCGAAGAAGAAGCTCGGTTGATGGCGAGCGAAGGTAGCCGCAACTTCGGCAGGCAACACTAGCAGTGGCGTGACGGAGGAAGTTGTGGAGGAGGGCAGGAGGTGGTGTCCGAAGTCGCGGGCCATCTCGAGGCTACCGGGCTTGCCCCATTGTCGAGCGACCAAGCCCCGGGTCCAGAGCCACTCAGAGTCCATCCCCACCATCTCGGCTCTTGGAGTTCGCTTCTCGGACACCCACGACCGCTACGTGCCATCAAATACAAACAGCACATTCATTTATCTTTAAAAGATTTGTGCAATGGGAGTAACACGACTCGATGTAAGCTTTTGGGCATACGCCATTGCTAAGCACTTATTCTGTATAAGAAAACTACAAAAAACACAAATTAAGCAAAAATTGCTGTTGTCAACAGGATATATACACCACATAATATTCCATAACCATATTTGGGGTTCAATTCATCATTTGTGGGTTTTTTTTCGTTCTCTTAGTCCATTCTTCTTTGTTTTTCTTTGTTTGTTGACCATATTCCTGTTATGGAATATTATGTGGTGTATATATACTGTTGACAACAGCAATTTTTGCTTGATTTGTGTTGTTTTTTTTTGTCTTTTGGTTTTTTGTAGTTTTCTTCTACAGACATACATGTGCTTAGCAATGGCGTATGTCCAAAAGCTTACATCAAGTCAGATTGTATTCAAATTAAGCATTCATTTCCGGGAGTTCTACAGCTTCTGGGGTTTTTGAATATTTGAAGTTCTCTCCTCGCGGAGGAGCGAGTAGTTCCGCGACGCGGCGCTGCTGCGACGCGGCGCTACTGCGACGCGGCGCTGCTGCGATGGGGAGCTACTGCGACGCGGCGCTGCTGCGATGGGGAGCTACTGTTGGACCCTAGAGGCGTTCACGGAGCAGCAGGGTGTCCACGAGGGAAAAAAATATTTCGTACCAACTTAGGCGAGAAAAAAGTACTAGATTTGAAAGAAAAAAGTACTTAACTATAATTTGTTATGGTTTTTAACAATTATGGAAGTTGTTATGACATTGCAATGCTCGAACTTAAATATCACACCGCACACACATGCATTCCATAGATTTTAAAAATAATTACGCTTAATAACAAAACATATTGCAGTTACTGTAATATTATTATATTCAAGAAAATTGCACTAGATCTGAGCGTAAATGTACTGGCCCACTGAAAAAGTTACAAAAGTACTAGATCTAGTACGAAAGTACTGACTGTGGACACCCTGCGGAGCAGTCACCACCGCCGGCCCGCGGGAGGGTGAGAGGGGGAGAGGGGGGCGAGGGGGCGAGGGGGAGAGGGGGCGAGGGGGAGAGGGGGCAAAAAGAGAACACCGCGGGCATGACTTGCCGTTACCGCCTGCTGCTGTCCGCGGCTCTGCCTGAGGTCTGCCCGGTGCAGGCGCGAGCAGAGAACATCAGGTGCACGCGCGCTGCCAGTTGTACCTGCTTCCTTTTTCTGATCTACGAAACTGAACAACTTTCAAATTTACGGTAACAAATTCAGTGTGCAATATTAATATAAACACGTGTACAGAATTAATTATTATATCGAGATAATTTTTAATTAATAATGAAAAATCAATGAATATGCGGCAAGTTTATTCTCATATACTAACTTTAATTATTCGTTAAACAATAACGTAATAATTTATAATGTGAACAAATTATACATACGGGAACATACCCTCACTTATAAAAATTACACTTGAAATAATTTATAGACACGTTTTATACCAAAAATATTCATAATATTAAAGTTTATTAATGACATGGACCAGTACTCAACATCAATCACTAAAGTAAGGGATTTAAAAGCTCATCAAAAACTTTTACTTGTAATTAGCTTTTTTTTTTTTTTTTTTTCAACCAGTGAAAATATCGTTACGTGGTGCGCGCGGATCGTAAAAATTTATTCTCATTATTTTTAATTCCTTAACGCACATAAAGAAATATAACTTCTAAAACACGCTTTTATCACTTACAAACTAAAAAGTTCATAAATATAGTTTTAAAATACACGCTTTTGTCAGTGACGGACTAAAGGGTAAGGAGTTTACTAGAAGCCATTATCCACTATCCACCTTCTGGATCCATCTTCAGATCAGTACGATGATACCAAATTATTATATTGTCATCCGGCTTATATACACATGCAAAGTTTAAAATCGATACGACGATTAGAAGTATGTTAAAACTGACTTCCAAAATTTGTTTACATAGTTCCTTAGTTGATTACAAGTGAAGCTAATATAAGAGTGTTAAAAAGTGAAATGGATGATTTCATTTCCATGCTTACGCCCATGCTTTGCCGTTCATGTTTTAGGCCGGGTTTATTAACCACGCAACACGCGTAAAAAGTTTAATAACTTTGTTTTTAAATACTCGTTTATAAACTACGCAGCGCGCAAAAATACAATGCAAGAATCATCCACCTTTCAACTTCTTGCTTTTCCACCTCCCATATTTCAAGTGGAGATTTCCGAAAACTTTCAAAGACGCAGACGTTATGTTCATAGAGTGCCACGTTGTTGTTTTTTATTAAATACATGACGTTTTCACGCCTTAAAATTTCGCTCTGCGAAAGAGAGTAAACACCTTTAAATCAAATTATTGACAATTTCATATACGTTCATGAAACCCCGGGAAGAAATTCTTTTTCTACTGATTCACGATTTTAAAGTTGTAGTGTTGATGACGTCTCGCGACTTGCGTGCTACGTAAACGACCATGGTTTCCTTGCGTTGGTTTGCGTGTTGTGTTATTGAGTCGTAGTGTTCCTTTGAGTAGATTATAAACCCGGTCTGTTTTCGTATAGCGTGTACATTTAAATGTTACCGTTAGCATATTACGCATTTTAGCAACAAAAACGCTCTACCTCATGAAGAACCATCCAAAATAAGACGCTCTCTGGAACAATTCACTTCCAGGAACATAACAAAAAAAATTGGTTGTCTGTAAAGTCGGTTTACGGACGATAGTTTAACGAGACGTCATAACAAAACATTGATGAAATGATTGCATACTTTTATGAATAAAATTTAATCATTTTTATTGACTTATCACTATTTTGTATGGATACAAAGAAGGAGTAAAATGAAATCTACAATTTAATTGATAAATTTACTTTTATTTGCACTCGTTAATTCAAATATGTTTATTACTTTAACGAACAGATTATTTTAACTATAACTTTTATACATGTTTGCTATTTAACTTCTTCCAATCTGTGTTATTCTGTTAAGGATGGGACGATGATAGGAAAAGTAGGAAACGAATGGGAGTGTTTCAAGTTTAATGTGCCTCGAAAAAGTCAAATCGATGGTTGTTCCAATCGAGTGGAAGAGCGATAGATGCGGCGCAACGTACAATGAGCGTAACGGGACAATGTGCTTAACGGGACACTTTTTCGTGCGTGTCCAGCCGGCGTTCATCGATTTATTAGACGTTGTCACGTCAAAAAACAAACTTGTGATCCGTTCGCTGGTTCGGACCTCCTGTTCGGCGTGGCAACGAACTGGAAGCGCGCCTTCGGAAGATGATTTACGCGCGAGGCTTGCCAGCAGGGGGGAACCGCAGTGCAATGTAAACACGAGTGTGCGGGGATAATGAATGCAGATGAGATGTGGTTCGTAATAATGGCCGGCCATTAACCACGTGTCTTCTGCCCGGCCGCCGGCTGGCCTCGATGGCTCACTCGTCGCATCAGGAACATCCGCTCCGAGGAGAGCAACGGGGTATTCATTAACGAAACTTCATTAATCGCATCTCAAATATCAAGCTGAAATCTTTTGTTTACAGCTTCCAAATTATATTTCATGTCTAGACATTGCGTGGGGCACTTATTGAGTCGATAGTTCATACACACATTTGTGGACTGTTTGATATTTAATACAGTTGTATTTCCCCAGTGAAATCATCATATTTTTTCCTTCCATTGGTTCCAGACAGTTAACATTAAAAAAAAAGGGTGTTGTCTGTAAAGTCGGTTTACGGACAATAATTTTACGTGATAACGTGAGTGGAAGAGAGATAGACGCGTCACAAGCCGAACGCTTAGGCCGATCGTGCCTCTCTATCGCTTGTTCCGCGCTCTCGCTTGCACGCTCGGCTCAGGCGGTACGTGACAATGAGTCATGCTTTTTCGTGCATGCAACCGGCGTTCATTGATTTATAAGACGTCAAAAAGCTTGCGATGATATTATTTTGGTCATATAATTTCAGAAACAAAATATAAATTATATCCCAAAAAAAAATCCCAACCTGACAGGAGTCAATCCTCTTTGAAGTTTTTTTCATTGACAAGTATGAAAAATAAACAAAGAATCGGCAACAGAACAGTTCTGCTGAAGGTTTCCAAGGCAGCATCAGCATCAGCAATGGAATTATCTGTATGCATAATATTCTGAGCCATTGTTTATACAACAGTTATATGTGTTGCAGATAAATGTTCTTAAATTAATCGACAAATTAAGTTCTTGATACAGAAATTTGCATCTTACGACATTCTCTTTTCTCCTTCTTTTTGTTTGCAACATAGTCTATCCGACGAAGGAGTATACTGTTCTGACAGATTCATGTGAGATATATAAAGCTGTTATTCCAATCAAATAAGTTCATTATATATATAATAACTGAGTTATAGTTGTTGACGTTAATTTCATCTGCGTTTCTTATAGTACACAAAAGTGTTCATTATTACGGAAGGCGTCATCAGGTTCTAAGCAGTTCGCTGTGTTACTTATAGACCTTGGAAATCCAAAACAACAGGAACCCGTACTTAAATCTTTATAGCACATTGTAACATGTTTGTGAATTTATAACCTTTTAACGTGTTCAGCATTATCATAACTCAGTTGTCTCAAAAATTATGTAAGAATATTCAGCTATCAAGCTAAAAACCTTGAGACAGTTACCCGTCACAAAGAAACCACTAGTTGGGGGGGGGGGGGGGCTGATAGTAACTCCACTTCCTGTGCCCGCAGCACTGCTTCCCTTTCGGTGTTGACAGGCCACACAAGGGCCTGCTATGCACGCCTGTAGGTACATGCTTATCTTTATTGGCCTGCGCTGGGAGCTGACGCCTTTTACGACCAACGGCGACCACATTTTTGTACACAACTATTTTTACTGCGTGTATTCTTTCCATGGGGGAAAAAGAAGAGAGAAAAGACAGTTGCGTGTGCTGCGATGTCAGAGTAAGCCTCACTCGTCGCTGTTAAGAGATTTTTTCGAGATCACCCAACTGCTAGCGGGTCAGAGCACGTCAAACATCCCACCGTAACGATGGACATCAGAAGATAACATTCCGATAGAGACGTTTCGCTATATAGACAATTAAAAAAAAATAACGGTGATTGTTTCTTTGGACTAAATCCAAGAACAATTCAATTTGTGATAGAGACCTGCAAAATTCGCGGTTTCGATGGCCTTCAGGATAGACTGCACACTCGGGCAAAAAACGCAAGTTCATTGGCTGCCGACTTGCAAGTCTCAGCTGGTTTGTCTGTGATTCGATCCTTCTTCGGTTGAGGGTTTATAACTGGTTGAGGTTCGTCCAGATGAACAGTAAGCCAATAGCAAAATTATCTAAGAGGTGTATGTGTTTGAATTCTAGCCTATCACCGAATGAATCCGCGAATTATGCAGGTCTCTAGTGATAAATTAAACCAGTAAACTATAACTAAGATTAATCATACCCCGCCATCTTGAATTTGGAAATTTCTGCCATAGTTCCTACTTCGATATGTATACTCGTATTTATCACAAATAGTGGCAAAAACTCTACAATAATATATTTATAAACCAGTTAATATTGTTAGCGTCTGGTATAAATGAACATTCACCCATAATATAATCGCTGAGAGGAACAACTTATTATTTTATGTGATCGGTTGTAGATGAGTAATAGTTACACCAGAGACAAAAACATTGACTTCGACAAGGGCAGGAGCAAAGCTAGGTCCTATGATTTGTCCAGCCCTAGAATTAAATAATATATTCTCTTTCAAGCTGTGGCACATCTTTTTTTTTTTTTATCCAATTAACGGGGTATCATCTGGGTTTGATTATAAGGCAAGCTATTTGCAGTTTATGTTGCTGGGAATGAGACAGCATCGTCTTGGAATTTTTTTCAATATAATTATTTCAGTTTTAACTCAGTCATCCCATTTACTGGCTCGTCCGGACAAAAACAATAAGTACATTCCGAAGCTTTGGTACGTTGCCACAGTCCGATACGTGTTAAACAGGCTGGGGACTAGAATATTGAGGTAACGACACTTTCCCTCGAACTTTTGCCTCAGCAAGTGACCACAGCTGTGTCACCGTATTTATGTAAAAGAAAATATAGAATGAGAATTTTGTAAATACATTTTCTTGTTTTATTTCATCAAGAGCATCATCTGCTAATATTCAATTTTCATCGTTAAGAATTTAAGTAATTAAGTGTTTCGTATTAATAAGTAATTTTAGTAATATAGTACTAAGTAATTGTATATTTATAACACTGTAGAGAGTTTTAACGTCTCCACCATAGGACTTTATACTTAGTTTAAGAACATCTTACAAGCTAACTAATTCTAAGAACTAGGGATAGGCCAGTAAAATCGTCAAATACTATCAGATCCTCAGTATACCAATTATTCAATATTAGAGAGGTAAATATTCGAAGAAAATTATTGTAACTAAATGAAGTAAATAAAAAAAATTCAATATTGACAAGTCTGAAGAATACTAGGTTATTCTATAAGTGTTCGCCAAGATATTTTACATTTAATATGTAACTCTATTAATAAATTTAGAATTTTTATCGATTCTGGGATATTAGTAAGTGGGAGAAATAATTAAGAAGATGAATGTTTCTCATTCCTTGTACATTATTTAATTTTTGAACCTTGACATCTAAATACGGATTCGAGGGGTGTATTCGAGGTACTCTTTGGGACTCAAATGTGAGATTTGGATTCGAGAAAATCGGGATTTGACCCATCACAACTAAAAAAAACCAAACATTCCTGAAGTAAGAAGTGTGGTACTGACCTCCAGTCCAACGAAGATAGCTGCTTTGAAACTGAAATATATCCGTGAATCAGGGTTACGACGGTTTTTATGATACAGTATGTCCATAAAAGAATGTTCCAATTATAAAATTTAATAATATCAACTGTAAGCGTTGTATAGTGATGGTTTAAGGTCACGAAAAAGGAGTAGCTGAAACAGTTTTAGGTAAGCGCATGCCCGAATACTGCTTTGTTTTTTTCACGCTTGCATCGAGAAATAATGGCTATTTTCCCAATTAGTAGAGTGTGAACCTATAAATAGAGACCGGAAAAAATTCGCGAATTCATTTCGCGATATGCTAATATACAAATAGTTTTACCTCAGTGCTGCCTCTGCTATTGGCTCACAACTCACCTGGTTGACTCTGGGCCAATGAGGAACGCCCAACCAAAGCTTTATCGAATCACAGGCTGCTACATTGGGACACAATACAGCAGCCAATGAGTGGGTGACATTTGACCGAGTGTACGTAGAACTATGGAGTTCATCTTGCAGGTCATTGAACCCGCGAATTTTTCCGGTCCCTAGCTATAAATTTTATTTTGCAACAGGATGGAGCCCTTCCCCATTGGACTCTCTTTGCACGAGAGTGGTTGAACGTCGAAGTCCCTGACTGTGGGATTGGTCGTAATGGTCGAGACGACAGAGCTCTTTTTCGCTGGCCACCACGTACACCTGACATAACGCCATGCGATTTTTTTTTTTCCTTTGGGACTGCATAAAAGTTTGTGTTTATATTACGCCGCTACCTTAATGATTTGCCATAGTTGGAACACGAAACTGAGGAGGCTTTCATTACTCCGGACTTATTAACCAAAGTGTGGGAAGAATTGAACTTGATGTTGGATGTGTGCATTATAACTAAAGATGCACAGATTGAACTTTTGTGATTATAAAACAAGGTTAGTTTACCTTAAATTTGATGTATGAATTTTTGTAAATAGTCTAAATTAGACTGTTTTAATATACCGTTGAAACTGGGACATCGTTTCTTGGACACGCTGTATAATAATACTGACAGTGATTCGGCTCTAAGTCCTGCCCTAACGACGGCTCGGCTCATGAAATTATCTTTGAAAGATTTGTGCAATGGGAGTGCATGACTTGATGTAAGCTTTTGGACATACGCCATTGCTAAGCACTTTTTCTGTAGAAGAAAACTAAAAAAATACTCAAAAGACAAAAAACACAAATTAAGCAAAAAAATTGCAGTTGTCAACAGGATATGAACACCACATAATATTCCATAACAGGAATATGGTCAACAAACAAAGATAAACAAAGAAAAATGGGCTAAGAGAACAAAAAAAACACAAATGATGACAGCACAAAAATATTGAACCAAAAAAAAAAAGTCGGCTCATGAAGTTTCCCTGCGATCAGGAACTGACAGTTGCTGGTTCAGGGCCGGAGCTCTCCAGATCCGCTTGTGTTGGCTGAACTGGACTCGCGGATACGTGTCCACTCAGCCGGTGATAAACAACCCCTGATCAGGCGGCGTGAGCACGTCTGGAGTCTGTCCGGCTCAGAGTCTGCCGGCGCGCAAATAGTCTCAAGGCTCTCTCCTGCAGCCGTCTCGAAGCTCATATCTGAACACCCCCGCCACGCAACATCATGTCGTAGCTTGCCTCTCGTTTGTTCAAACGCTGCTCGAAAGAGGGATTCTAGGGACGATAGCTCCCCCCCCCCTCCCTTCAACTATCATTCAATTTTTATTGATTTATATTACAGGGTAGGTCTATTTTTTGTTTCCTTTCATACATACACAATTAAACCAATATAACAGCAGGTCATGAAAAATTTAGGCGCGTATAAACATACAGAATGTGTTTAAGAACATTTAATAATACACTTTAAAATGTTTATAAACACAATTCCCAACACTGAATTTACTATGAATAAATGTAATAAATAATATGGATCAGTATTCAATATCAATCACTGAAGTTTAAGTATTAAAAACACATATACATTTATATATTTTTTTGTATGTAGCCTTTACGGACAATGAGTTGTATTTCTTTAAACATTAATCCAAAATAATATACTTTGGCATATTAGCACACCCTTCAAAAACTTGTTATGAAAACTTTTTTCTTGGTCCATATGTGTGGTTTTCCTTTGTTTATAACGAAACATACAACAGGGAAGTTGAAATACGCCGTAGTTTCTACGAAGATGCAGTTATTTGAGATTACGAGGAACTCTAAGCTCATATTGGGTTGATCCTTCGTTGGAAAGGCCGTGAAGGTAGTGTAATGTCTGAGAGTGCGTGCCTCACTTACACTAGCCGAGCCCGGAGGTGAAGCAGGCGGCGACAGGGTTGGCAAGTCTTCTTTTCACAGACGAGAGAGTCAAACGCCGGATAGTGCATCTTCGGGATTTTTTTTTTTGTTCATTGTAAATAAATATGGCGGTGTTGATAAAAGGAAAGACCATAAACAAGGCAACGGTATTTATTTGTAATTGTTTTTAGAGGAAAATACCTAATTGTACAACAAAAAATTCCTGTATTTAATACACCTTGCGGAGATACGAAATCCCAACAGGTTTACGAGAAATCGCCGTTTATTCATTAACATACTTCTGTACATTGGTGTGGCCGCCGCCATATTTTTCGTTTGCCGTGTGTCCGTGAATGTTTATTTTGGACAACTCATGATAACTAATGGTCAATTAGGTTAGGTTAGCTAAATTATAAATACTTTAAAACATTGTGGACCGTTGATTTGGTTAGGATAGCTACATTAAAGATACCGTGAAATCATGTAAACGGTTTCCTAGCGCTGGATAGCAACATATTAAAACGTTATTTGCTGAGCAACCAAAAAATGATTTTACAGTAATTTTAATGTAGCTATACTTAACTAATAAAACCAACCATCCACAATGTTTTAAAGTATTTATAATGCAGCTAACCTATCCTAATCGACCGCAAAATTTAATGCCACGACGGTTTATACAATGAGATAGAACGGGGGAAAAAAAAGCGAGCATGAACTTGGGGTAACTTGGGGTGTGGCTCTCTCGTCTGTGAAATGAAGGCTTCCCGGCGGCGACAGGTTCAGAGCGAGCAGCCCTGGTTCAGGCCCCGCCCACCGGTCACGACTGCCCGGGAGCAGCAGGAGGGGGTGGAGGGGGTGGAGGGGGTGGAGGGGGTGGAGGGGGTGGAGGGGGTGGAGGGGGTGGAGGGGGGACAAGGTGCCCTCGAGGAGCGAGCAGTCCCTCCGGGCATTCCCCTCCCCCGGCTAACCTTGGCCGGCTCCCGCTGCCGCACTCGTGCGCACCGTGCACACCGTGCGCACCGTGCACACCGTGCACACCATGCGCACCGTGCACATCATGCACACTATGCACACAATGCGCATCGTGCGCACCATGCACACAATGCGCATCGTGCGCACCATGCACACAATGCGCATCGTGCGCACCGTCGGCTGTTCCGTAACTCCCAGCAACGCCATCCACGCGGGGGGATCCAAAACAACTTGCTCCTTCACACAGGTTGTCAAACAAAAAAAAAACATCACGAGAACGGACAACAGGTCAACAAAATGACAAACGTTACAGCACAGACGAACACAAAATTCTGGCAACGACGAGACATTTGCAGCAAGAACAGTAAACACAGCGACAGTCAGGCAAACCCACCGAAGAAACTAAACAAAAAACCAAACAAATATTCTGGACTACACGACGACGGGAAAAAAAAAAAACTAACGAAAAGTTTTGTGATCTGACATCTGTTTTCGTAATCAGGCACAAACCGACCCCAACAACCAGCCAAAGAACGCATCAGTGTAGTTGCTACCTCGTTCTAATTCCGCTTGAAATTCGTGCCTCGTCTGCACTTGGAGTGAAGCGTCAGTGGTTGGTGCGCTCACTTAACAACGCGCGAATTTTTCGCGGAAACGATGCGGTCTGTTGGTTAGTAAATTGCCAAGTGTGAGGATAGTTGATCCGTAAGAGCAAATGAAAAAGACTTCTCGAGAGAGGCTATCGTACAAAGAAATATGCGGTTGGCTTTTGAATATTTACAAACTCACTGCCTTTTGCTGAACGAATTGTTTAAAACATAAATGTTAGTATTTAAGTTAACACGACTTTGCCCTTCCGAAATAAATAAAAACTATAACTTTCTGGCTCAGAAATCATCCTTGCACTTCTTAGTGAAGTATTTTTTTTAATTCTATTAACATGCAACGTGGACTTGCGTACGTACGTTAAAATTTATATTTTTTTTTATCAAGACACTGATATCTTTTCCAAAATTTTATTTTAACAATAATTCATTAAATACTTTTCATAATTTTTATTTGTATGTAGCATTATTTTTTTCGTCCTGTGAAAATTTCGTTGCATGTTGCATCGTAAAAATAAAATCTCGTCATTTATTTTCGTAGCGCGCCTAAAGAAGATTAACTTCAAATAAAAGTACACAGGCCATGTGAGGTGGTGCGGAGCGCCTGCCGGCCGCGGGGTAGGCAGACCCGCCGAGCAGCGCTGTGCACACAGTGGCGCGCCTGCGCAGGCGTGCAAACAGAGCGGGAGATAGCCCTCAGCTCTCAGCTCTCAGCTCGCGGCGCTGTTGGCTCGGTCAACACGCCCGCAACACTGTTCACATGTCCACATGTTCACATGTTCACACGGGCCGCAGACCAGGCTTCGCATTCCCCCGTGCCGTGCTTGAGCTCTTCACTGGTCGATGATCTCCTTCCTCGGTCTTGCCACTGAGAAGTATTTCCTCAGGCTAGTGTACTTCAGCCAGTCTGAACAGTTCTCAGATCAACATTTTCGTTTTTACCACCAGTTATATACCTACACACAATCAAGAAATTATAAATTAAATATGTAGATATTCAATACAAGTCTTACGAATATATGGTTTTCACTGTGTGAGTTCTGAACTCAATTCAATTTCATTATATGTAGCTAGTCATAACAATTAGTCATTTTATCAATCCACTCATATTTAAAATATATATTTCAAGTGATACGGTCTTCTTGTGAAACGATTTTTAAACAAACGACATATCATAGAGTATGTCATTTCGTAGAACATACATAAACATTTTTTTTTTTTTTCGAAATTAATTTGCTTGTTTACGCTCCACATAAAATTACTTCTGTAATATATATATATATATATATATATATATATATTAGTAAATATATTTATTTTCTAATAAATAATTGTTAATGTTAATATCCATTTAAAACCCTGAATCATTTGTTTATATGTATTTTCTGCTGGCGCTTAGTAACTAAATAAATTGATAAAATAACAACAACAAAAAATATGTTTTGTTGTCAACACAGAATATTTGGTCTGTATCGACAAAAAACATTTGTGCCGGCCACAATAATTATTGTTTTCTTCTTCCATTACATTTAGTGGAGCATCTTCGCCAGCAACAGACTCCACTCTTCGCCCAGTGATGGCAGATCTGTTGTTAGAGAGAAAGGGCGCACGCACTCACACAACACACTGAGAGGGAGGTGAGGGGAGGGAGGGACGAAGGCCACGTCATAAGTCTCACTTCCCAAGGAAAACTGGCTAATAAACTTGCGACTGCTGGTTTTTGACTTATCATTACCTACAGCTCAATATTATTGCCTCGCCGCACCACGAAATGCGAACCGTTGTTTGTAATCAGTGAAACGTTGGGCGAATGTGCCATAACATTACTCAAGGCCCCGTTGAATTATAATTAGCGTTTCAACAAGTTTTGGACAAATAATTCCACCGGTTAAAAAGGAAATACCGGCATATACTTGTACATTCGTGCACAATATTGTTCTAATTAAGTCCAGGGGAACATGTACAAGTAATATTGGTTTTATAATCACCCTGCAATTTTTCTTGTGAGGAAAATCACGAATCGTATTACTGTACAATGTACAGGTTTACCCAGTTGAATAGGTAAGTATTTCTGAGCTACAAGTTTTTTTAGTTGTTTTAGGTTATCTGTCCATTATTTTCATAAAGAAATTGAGCCGAATTTTTTTTATATTATTACCGTTCAAACTTTGATGACAATAAAATCACTTGAGCGTTGGTATGCGCCTTGTCAAGATGTAGTAAAAAAAAGTATAGTTCCTTGACTAAATAAACGTTTCATTAGAAATTAAATATTTAAATTGGGGGCAATTCAGAGTTTTTTTTTTTTCATTAAACGTGTTCGGAAAGTTAGAACTGTTTCCATACATGGCGCTGCATTCGCTTGTTTGTTAACTCTCGGCAGACGTCATTACGGGTTCGAGCGTTTAAAATGTTTACGGCAGATCGTAAGACCCGACGATTATGTAGTGTGTTTTCTTGTTCGGTGGCGCCTGAAGACTAGAACGGGTTCATTAATTACGAAATATACGCGAGAACGCAAGACGCAAAAAAAAATTAATAACGAGGTTTTCAAATACTCGTTTATAAAATACGCATAAACCCAAGCAAACATCGGCCAACTTTCAACAACTTGCGTTTCCACCATCTGTATCGGAAATGAAGTGTTCCAAAAACTTTCAACGCCGCAGACGTTTTGTGCATAACGTATTTTTTTTTAGGTCACTTGTTAAACTTTCGCACAGTGAAAGAAAATAACACTTTTGAAATCAAATTATTGACAGTTTCATATGTTCTGACGATAAGCATGAACAATCACAGGGACGAAATTTTTTTTCTATTGTTTTACAGATTCAATTTGTAGGGTTGATGATGTCATGCAACTTTCGAGCTTTATAAACTTCCATGATTTTCCGCGTTGTTGCAAAGTTACGTCCCTTGCGTAGGTTGTAAACACGGCGTTTACGATTACGGCCAGCCACAGTCTCGTCCATGTTCCACTGTTGCATTTTCACGTAATTATTTGTGTTTCAGACTAATTCCTCTGGGTGTTTCACCGCATGTAAGCACGTTATATTTTGTCTCCAGATGTGTGCAACAGGTTAGCAGCTATTTTTAAATTAAGTCAGGCAATTATTCGTCACAAAACTTTTTGTTCGATTAATTGCGTAATGGTCACTCACTGGAAGTTCGTTTCCTGAGTTGCCATAGCTCACCCTTTTTACAGTATTTCTTCTTGAAAATTTTTAATTCGCAATAATCTCAACAAAAAAAAAAGTAAACATGGAGGATGGTGAAAACGAGCATTAAATGCTATGTTGCGATTGTGTGCTTAAAAATAACAGTGAAAATCAGTTCTATCCATAAAGTATGACTCTGTTTATACGAGTGTAATACTTAAAGATTATCAATATACGTAGTCATTCTTCTAAGGACAGAGATCATTCTTACTGTTGATTCTTAAGAGGGAGAGACAGGAAGTGAAATAAAACATATTTGTCTCATAAGTTGTTATGCCATAACAATTTGTATCGATTAATAGAGATTTGCCTTCGTTAAAATAGGCTTTAAGATAATTGCATACCCCATAATAGTGTGTCTATTGACAGTATTACCCTATTACAGTTATAGTCAATCACAAAGACGAGTTCTATTCTAAATGCCAGTGACTCCACAAGGGGAAACTTTAATGTAGCAGATAGCTACTGTTAACTTCAGCCATTACATTATATATCACATGGTATGCTATAACGAAGCCAAATTTAAAATATTAAATGATGGGAATCTATTGTGAGTAAAAATAGCTGTTGTTATATCTATCGTTTCGTGTATTTCCCCCGCCCAGTCAGGCGTGTGTGTGGTGTATGTGTGTTTGCGAGGCGGGTACGACGCTTGCTTAACGTGACGTCATAAAAATGCATTGATGAAAACTTTTATGAATAAAATTGAATCATTTTTATTGAATTATCACTTTTGTATGGATACAAAGAAGGAGTGAAATGAAATCTACAATTTAATTGATAAATTTACTTTTATTTGCACTCATTAATTCAAATATGTTTATTACTTTAACGAACAGATTATTTTAACTATAACTTTTATACATGTTTGCTATTTAACTTCTTCCAATCTGTGTTATTCTGTTAAGGATAGGACGATGATAGGAAAAGTAGGAAACGAATGGGAGTGTTTCAAGGATGATGTGAAGGAAAATGGCTTACCCAACACCAACATGCAGTCAAAAATAATATATTTGCGCCACGGACTCTGCAGCAATGCTAGGAGGAACGGGTTAGCAAAGAGCAATGAAAATGTTACATTGAAATGCATGAAAACAGAATTACGCCCCGGACTCGGTCGCAATGCTAGGAGGTTCACGTTAGCAAAGAGCAATATAAAATGAGCGTAACGGGACTATGTGCGTAACGGGACACTTTTTCGTGCGTGCAGCCGGTGTTCATCGATTTATTAGACGTTGTCACGTCAAAAAAAAAAGTCCTATCATCTATAGCACTGCAGTGAGACAATACTTTAGTAATTTTGGTAAACTATGATGATGAATCGGGAGGAAATCAGGGTTCCGGGGGAAGGGGGCCCGCCGCCATGCCCCAGTGGCTGGTCCCGGGACTCCAGAGGCGAGGACAGAGCCGGAGGGACTGTCCACTCGAGGCTCTCTGCCGTTCCCCTGTCCACTTGCAAACGATGCGTTTCCCCCTTCACTTCCTCGACATGCTCATTTCCCCGCGGTGGCAAGCAGGCTCTCGCGGCTGTTCCATGATCACGATCTTAGACTGTTCTGAGATAACTTCTACTGAATACCGCTATCCGACAGGAAGATCTGTAATCCAGGAACAGACGTGAGGGAAGCCGCCAAGAAGAGGTGATGACGGAGATGGCGCGCGAGGTCCGTGGAGGTGGAGAACACGTAGACCACACAGGCCCGAGACACCGGCGACCGCCGCGAGAGGAAATGAAATCAGGGGCCGGAACCCTGGAACGACTGGAATGCTGCACCCAGGAGCTCCCGGTGGTTCGGAGCCCCCGCACTGCGCCGGCCTCGTCCCAGCATCCCTCCTGACTGCCCCCCCCCCCCCCATGAGTCCGGACCGCCCGACCACAAGACAGTTCGCGGCACACCTTCAGGGGCGTAGCCGGGGGGGGGGGGGGGGTTAGGGGTTCAAACCCCCCCCCCCTTAGCACCAAATCTTTAATTAATTTCTTATTCATCACTCAAACCAATTTCATATTAAAATTAATAAAATTTTTACCATTACAATATTTAAATTTAAGTACCGAAAACTGCTAAAATAGCGCTATTTTACACCTTAAAATCCAAAATTTCCCGGGGGAGGACCCCCGGACCCCTCGCTTTAATACGGGGGGGGGGGGGGGCATGCTTCTTAACACAAATCCTGGCTACGCCACTGCACACCTGGTATGGTTTTTCAAGACAAAGCAACTGCTTCTTAAACGCTACTACAGAGCTACCATTCCAGCCTCATCGTTTTCCTAAACAGGTATCTCGAGTTTCAAAATGGATCGTGTGCCCCTGATAATAACCAAACAGTCTGCGGTCGCACGGTGTATGTAGTTCGCCCATGGTCCAATTTAATGGCCCCACGAGTTAAAAAACATTAGTTTAAAAATATATATAACCATTACGAAATCTTGGTAACAATATTTACAAACTGCTGTTTGATTATATTGTTGCAACAGCCAGAAAAAAATGCTGAAAGCTCCAATGAAATCGGCCCGCAGAATGGTTAACCAGCTCGAAAGTGAAGAGACTGCCAATGCCGGGTTGACAACCTTCCCTACGTCCGTCATAATCATCTTACATTTCAATTCAGCCAACTGACTAAAAGTCTTAAATTTCTTAAGAAAACTCATATTTTACAGGAAGATTATTTTGACCATATTTTGTTTTTCCGAGTTAACGTACAAAATTAATTATTAGATTCTCTTCAGTGTCTCGACTAATTTTTGTTTCAAAAAAATAATTAAAACAGTCATACAAATAAACCTAAACGTTTTAAGACAATAAGATTTGAAATTTTGGAGGTTAGGATGTAATTTCAACCCTCCTATCGAACGTTAAAAAGTTGGAAAGCTTTTGAATTATGTATCATTATTGTGGTAATCTTATTGGCTGCATATCACTGGCAACTGTGAACCAGGAGAGTATCGGCCACTCACCTGCGGGGACCGCTATAACCGCCAACAGGACTGCCAGCAGCAGGCGGCGCGTCATGACGCCGTGCAGCGCGCATGCGCGAGGGGAGAGACCAGTGCGCAGCCTGCGCGCGCAGCAGTCGGGGCCGGACTGACGGCGCGCCCGGCGTCTCCCGCCCGCTACCGGCGGCCTTCGGCCAATCGCGAGGCGGCCTTGTCTCCCTCCCCGCCCCCTCGCTCCCTCACCCAGCCCCAGGCGCCGGCCTTTCTCCCGTCACGTGACGCCGCTGCCGCCCAGCGCGGCTAGTTTTGTTTTAACCGTTTCACATCATATACACGGATACAAGGGCGGCTCCGGGAAGACTTCACGAATTTACTCCTACCGAATTCCGTGTACCGAGAGCTAAAATGTTTACACACACAAAATAAAGTTTGTTTTCTACCTAAATAAAATCAGAAATATAATTCAAGCTTAGTAAAAAAAAAAATTCACTCTTAACCTTGGACAAAAATCCTAGTCAAATCACCTTCCACTTCATTTTTTGGAAAAAAAAAAAAACAAATCTCATAAATTAAACCTATTCACTTTGCCTGAAGCTAAGCAATGCCAGGTACTTCATTTAGTTTTAAGGTACCCGAAATTTTACTGAACATTATTTTATGTTTTATTTAAATATTTTTATACCTTGGGTGAAAAAAACACACACTAAATCTTTCTGCTAGGTACATCACCCAAGCTATAGATCAGAACATCTTTCTTCATTTCAATGTAAATCTCATGAATGTAATCCAACACTATGGTTATTTCTTTACAGCACTGATTACAATAAAGCAATTTTTTTTAAGAAAACCATACAATTATTTGCAGGTCCATTTTTTTTATTTCAAATCTGCAAACAATTTGTTTCTCCTAAATCTTTAGTGCAATAACAACATTATTTTAACAGAAGTAACATTCATAATGGTATAGAATAGGCAGGAATTCCAGACAGTCAAAACCTGTGTGTCAAATGCCTGTGCGTAGGTAGCTGTGACACTAGCGTAGAATAGTTTTATTAAGATTTTATTTTAAAATGTTACACTAATTTAAAATAAATGTAATTAAAATAGAAATAGAATACAAACACTTCTTAGATATTTTAATATTTAATATCCTGTTATGAATATACTGTGGGGAGAAAACTGGGTTTTGTAAGGTATAGCCCAATTAATTGGTTCAGTAGTTTCATTGAATTTTAATGTCTTCACCATAAATTTAATAAATGCACTGAAGATCTCTGTCCACAACAATTAGTCTTACACTGGTCATTGAAACATTAAAACTTTCCACGGGAGCTTGGCTCGACAGTGGCTCGCTCTTCTGTCCGCTTCCTTCGCACACTCACCCACACCGCACCGCAGCACAGTCCCCAACTATCACTCGCCAGGCCTTAATCGCAGATATCGCCTCCCAATAGGTCTTGTTCACTCAGCAAGGGCCACTTGCCATCTTCTCCTCCCGCTGATCGCACGGGTATCGCCGGCACCACTCCCCAAGGGGGAGACTCTCTCCGCTGCTCCGCTCTTCGCTCGGAACTCTCGCGGAGACCGGCGTCGCTGCTTTTGTACGCTTGGCAGACTTGGGGAGGGGGAAGGGGTGTTTTTTGGAAGTATCGCGTGACCTTTGGCCGAAAAGTTCAGGAAGGCAGTGTTTATACACACCACTCCGGACAGCAGCCTCGGGAAACCTGCAGAATTCCCAGGCCGCTAAAAGGATCATTGAAAATAGCCTGAGGCGGGACGGTGCGAGGGGAGCGGAAGGAGGGAGGAGGGAGGGGGGTAGCGAGGACCCTTGTAATCTGGCCAGGCATTGCTGTCCTGTCTGCGATCGTAACTTTATAAATATAACAATTTTTAATTACACATTTAATGAAACAATAATCACTAAAAGCAACAAATTCCAGTAATACTTGCCACAAGGTAAATAAAAATACTTCAAAACCTAAATGTAGCAATAACAATAATGTTTAAAAACTTTATCTTATGGTTAAAGTAATTGTGCATCAAACACATAGTTGGCACTACACAGAGAACTAAACATAGACAATCACAAGCATGTAAATAGTTGTTTTGCACATCCACAGAACACACAGCTGACTAAGCAGACTGGATATAGGCTTGTTTTATCACTTCAGCGGCCGTCTGTATTTCATGTTCCGTCAGCGTGCGGTTAACTGCCACTCGGATGCTCGGCTTCGGAGGGAACTTCTCTACCGAGTGCAAGTATGCCGCGACCGTAAGCACAACTCCGTTGAGAGAGCACTGCAAGGAAAAAAACACCCGTCAAAGGCTATTAACAACACATCCAGGGAAAGGGCATTATTATCATTGTTAATTCAAAACCACACAAATCACATAGACTTACTCTGAGGGGCCAGTATATAGTTTTCTATAATTATGTCCAGAATAAACATTTAATATAAACTTAAAAATATGGTTGTTAAGTTCTGTTTTAAAGATATTCGTTGTGAGGCTTATTCTAAACAACAAATATTTTTTTGGTTATGATCCACCTAAATAGGCATTAGGGGTGCGAGGCTTATTCAAGAGAGCAGATTATTCGGGTAGATAAGCTAAAAATGTAGTTACCCGAAATCTTATCCCCAGTGAAAACGCGTTACTTCCAAAGGAAACCAAAACTGTCTACTTCGAATGATTGAAAGAAGACCCGTGATACAGCAGAGTACTTTTTAAGAGAAAGATTTGAGAAATATTCGAAGGGCTTAAAGAAATTGTAAGAACATAAATCTGGCACACTGATGAAACAGAGTTGACTCACGTGATGAACAACTCTGCCGAGCATCGCGAGCTGCTGCTCCGCGCCGCCGGGCGGGTCTCGCAGGTAGAGGTGCTTGACGGGGGAGTCTGGGTCCCCGCCCACCCGGAGGCCCTCCAGGCGGCCCAGGGCCCGGTGCACGGCCCGGCAGCAGTCCCGGAGGGACGCGAACAGGGCGGGCGTGGAGCCCATCACGTCCAGCGAGCAGATGGCGGCCGCGGCCAGGAGCGGGGGCAGCGACGCCGAGAAGCAGTAGCCTGCACGCATTCACCGGCACAGTCACGACGAGACCTCGTTCTTCCTTCAGATGTCGCCATTTCGTAAACGTAGTTTAAAACTACCTTTACCTAACCGGTTGCACGTTCTGCCAAGTACTAACAGCTAAAGCAAAACAAAACTCATCTTGGGTATTACTAGAGACCGGAAAAAAATCGCGAATTCATTTCGCGATAGGCTAAAATACAAATAGTTATACCTCAGTGCTGCCTCTGCTATTGGCTTACAACTCACCTGGACGACTCTGGGCCGATGAGAAACGCCCAACCGACACTTTATCGAATCACAGGCTGCTACGTTGGGACGTCTCACAAGACAGCAGCCAATGGGTGGGTGACATTTGACCGAGAGTCCGTATAACTATGGAGTTCATCCTACAGGTCATTGAACCCGCGAATTTTTCCGGTCCCTACGTATTATCATTTGGGTGATTTAAACAATTTCTATCTTTATTCATTTGAAAATTAATACCAACAGCGTAATTTTTGTGTGTGGCCGTTCCACTAGCACAATTTGCAGAGACATACGAGCATCTTGCTGAACTACACCCGCACGTATGCCTCCTTAGTTCGACGACTCTCTCACCCAGGCCAGAAAGTCGCTGGTGCTCGATGACGAACGACGACCCAATGCAGAAGCCTCCGATGGAAGCCATCGCCCATTCCATGCTTCCCATGATCAGATCGATGTCATCAATCTGCAGGAATATAAATAATGTGTCAAGTTAGGTACTTCACAATAACTTTGTACAATTCAAAGCATTTCAAACAATTTTTAAAATTAAATTTGGAAAGACAAGGTATACAGATTAATGTACTGGATTATCAAACCAACCCCCCTCCATTATTATGAGGATACCTCCCTCTAAAAAAGTTACAATTTTTTCTAGAAAAATATCTTCGAGTCCTAACCTTTATTATCAATATGATCAAAACACGTAGCACATGACATTTTACATCATTAACAATGCACCACAATATACCTTTCTTTCTAAAATTTTAGTTATATTTGTGGCCTTGGTTTTAACTGAAAACATGTTAAAAACCTATTGCAAAACTAACAGAAACTCTGTAAAATCAACTTTAAACTTTCTCCGTCCTTAATTAATTTTCTTCCAAAGAGAGACTGGCTGCTATTGTGGTGACAAATCCTGCCCAAGTCACAATGTATGCCATTGTTTTACGCAGCTCAACCCTCGACATGTCGGCCCATGGCCCGCCAGGCGAGCGTAGTCGCCACTCCCACGACAGGGAGTCTCTACTTCACTGCTAGTTCAATTGAAGTAAAACAAGCTCTTCAAAAGTTTAAATGCTATAGACGAGAGCTGTGATGTAAATGTTATAACGCTCGTTGCTGTTACTTCTATCACAAACCAATTTGGAATAAAATCAGGAAAGGAGCAAGGTGGAAAATAGGGCTTTTGATGTTCATACTAAAAAAATTATAACATAATATAAATTTCTTTATCTGCTTGTCTTTTTCCTTAAAAACTAAATAAAAACTAAATAAAAACTAAAACAAACAATACACCCTACGCACCCCTTAACTATTTGATTATACTGCAATGTTTAAATAAGCATGACAATGTCACAGTGCCAATTTCAATACATCAGAACCACAAGATACAAACATTAAATATTTAAAGCATCTATCATGCGTGATGCCTGAAAAAAATTATCAATTTAACTAAGTATTTGTCGTTTCTTAAATAAATGCTATACACCTTGCCTTGAAATGCAATCTGTTTTGCCTATTTACCTTGATTTTTTAAAAAAAAATTTTTATTGCTGGTGAACAGATTAAAGCAAACTGGTCCACAAAGACATTGACACAAAAAGAGAGTCCAAAGTACCTTATGCAGAAATTAAATTTTTTTTCTAGGAACTTGGATAAAATTTTTACAAAATTAAATCCACATAAAACCACAAGGTTCAAACCCCTGACCTGAACCTCTGAACCGACCACACAACCAATCATGTACAGTCGTGACCATCAGCATCGCGATGGTACTGTTGCAGACATACACATCAGAGGGCCTACAGAACCACGAAAGTGCTTGTCTCAATATAGAAGGCTTTGAAGCCCTGGCAAAATAAATATCGAAGAGAATAATTTACAACCATGATTACTACCGCACTCTCATCAGAAGACGTGACATACTGCGTACTCACGGGAACACCAAAGTACTCCGTGACTCCCTTCCCGTGGCTGCCCAACGAGCCGAATGAAATGCTTTCGTCAACAAAGATTCTCAACTTGTACTTCTTCGCCAGTGCTACCAACTCTGGCAGCGGGCAAATTTGCCCTGTGTTCATGTAGATGCCTTCCACAACAAGGAATTTTCGCCTGTTTCTTTGTTTCTTCTTTGAGTTCTGTAAAATAAAATAAAGGCAACCTGGTTACAGAAAAAAAAATGTTACAAGTTCACAGTTAAAGTAGACGAAGCAGTTCATCCTCTTACAGCAAAACAAAACAAACAGAACTACCGGTAACTAAACCTATAAAACATTTAAATGCACTGACATAACTGCCATAAAGATAACAATAATATGTGATTGCAGTGGACTTTCTGGAGATCTGAAGACAGTGTCAAATTCCAGGCCTGACACATTGTGAAGTCTTGTTTCCTTCTCTGGCACTTCACTTTATTTATTTTTGTAGTGAACAGTGTGTCTGGATTTGCTTTGTGATACTGTTGCTGTGCTTCATTTATTCAATTTTTGAACTGCCATGTGTCTTTTCTCATTGCTTTACCCACATTGATTTTAACATATTTCTTTATATTTAATTACTGGGAATAAACCTCCTCTTTGTGCTTATATGTGCATTACTGGCACTTTTATGATGTGAAGGACATTTGACAACTAGGATGTGTTGGTTCCCTGGTTTGTGATTCTGGTCTAGTTCTGTGGGCCTGTCGTTTTATTATCAATGCAAGGGAAGAGACCAATTAATTTTAAATGATCGTAATGCAACAAACTTGCCATCAAACTTATGAAATTGCATGTGTGAGAAAACTTTCAATGTTCAAGAACAGATTAGGAGAGACACTATTTTTTGTATGGAGCCTTAATTAATAAGTTAACATACATAGATGCTAACACCAACACACACACTGTCATTGTGATGACTTGGGAAAAAAAAAAAAAAAGCAAGCCATTTTGACAACAAAGCCAACACTCAACAGATCATAAAAGATAGCTTGGTTTTCCAGCCAATTCCAAAAACACAAGCCCAACCAGGCTCAGGTTTTTGAACTTCGACACATCTCTAATATCAATTTGTCAATGTTAAATGTGTTTATTACTACAATAACTCATGCAACTAAGTATTTTCTTTTTACCTTGATTCGACTGAAGTTGAGGAAATGTGACAGTACCTGTCCCTCCTTAACATATTTTACTATTTCTTTTACTACTCACCCTTAATTCCCGTTCTGCTTCTTCTTCCAGAATCCTCTCCAAGTCCTCAACATCATTATGTTTAAAATACAAGGCGGTGCTACGGGACGCATCCACTCCTTTCTGAATAGCAAAATTTGCTTTTTCATCTCTGAAAATGATAATGAACTATGAGCAGAATTAAAAACCTTCAAAATAAAAACCTGCTCATTACTTCTAGTATGAAACAATTTTGCAATGTATATAAGTGACCAAGCATAATATTTTACTATTACTCCAATTCCCAGTAAAATGAACATTAAAAATTAATAAATAAATAATAAATATACAAATTATAAGTGATCAAATAAAAAAAAAATCTTATAGACCCCAACACGAAGACAACTTGAGTGGCATTAACTAGCCAGTTATAATTAAAGTCGTATGGAATTAAAAGCAGATCTTTTTCCCCAAAAGGCTCACTTATCAAGACCCGTTTGCAGTAACTCTGGATGATTATCAGTCACTTAAAAGCTCACTATGGTGCATTTTTGTTACTTTAAAGTGGTAAAAAATAAATTTTTTTCTGGAATTTTTTTAAGTTTTAAATTTTGTAGACTTACGTTTCAAAACTACGATATGAAATAATTATATGTAGGTACATAGAGCAAACCTTAGTTGGTTCTATATTTAAATGAAATTATAAAATCACAGAGTAAAGTATAAAATCACAGTGTCCAGCCCAGAGACAACACGACACTCGATGAGCGTGACGGCGTCACCCTTAACGCATCCTTTGGAACGGTTGCCTAACGTTCCGCAAGGGCGCCCAAGGGGTTCGACGCAGCCGCGACTGCTGAGCTTACACATATATGACGTCGCTCCTCTTGGCGTAGGCCGGGATCGCGCTCGCGACGGTCGAGAAGCCGTACGAGTAAACCACTGCCTCCTCCATGCTCATGAACTCCGCCAGCTTCTCTTCCAGGTCCAGGTGAATGTCTGCAAGCACAGCAGAAACCTCCGTCGCGTCAGCAGGTCCTGTCATGTAGTTCGTAGGACGTAGCACAAGTTCGTAAGTTCATACAATCAGCATCAAACAACAAAGCATAATAATTATCACCATCCACAACGCGCTTCCAACTGCATGGACTATTACATTCCAGTTTCACCACAGCAATTTTTTTTTTAAATATATGGTTGGGTGCTACATCAGATATTTTTGATTTTTCAAAGTTAAATTAAATTTTTTTTTTTTTTATGGCAATCTTACATAGTTTATCCTTAAGTGTGATATCCTTTAATTTTAATGAATTCAAAACATCACCAATACGCTAAATCTGACGTGCCAAATTAACTAAACATTGTGTGTGCCTATCGTGAACACATGCTTTAACCACTGTAATGAAAAAAAAAAAACAGGATAATTAATACAATTGAAAATTCATTAAAAAAACATTTGAAATGGTATAATCTTTTAGCACTCTTATGTTTCAAAAAATCTATCAAAACTCCCTCTTCGTTTTAACAGCTCTTGCCAGCAAGACTCAAGACTTATTCTTCACATTTTTTTAAGTCATTTTATGTCAATTTTTGCTGCCATCAATGCTCAATTTTGAATTTCCGATACAGATGCCATTGCCTGCTTATCAAGCCCTTCAAGGATGATACATCTATTGTGAACCAACTAATAATCATTCCGTGGAAGTAGAGGGGGAGGGAAGAGAGAGCGAGAGAGAGAGAAAGAAGCGCTATGCTACCTCGTGTACAGACTCGAACCAACTCACCGACGGTGCCGTAGAAGCCCCGGGGCCCGCAGGAGCCGACCCCGTAGTGCCTGACTGCGTCGACGGCTCGCCTCTCGAGACGCTCGTCTCCGACCAGGCCCAGGTAGTTGTGGGAGGCCAGGTTCAGGCCCCGTCTGCCGTCCACGGTCACATACTTGGTGGCCTGAGCACAAAACAACTTGCTCTGCAAAATACTCACTGTATTTCAGTTGACGTACACACAGCTCTATTTTGCTTGGTTGCTGAAACTCAATAAGACCTGCTGATGATAATAACTACACTTTATCATCAGCAACTCGCTTCCAGCTGCATGGAATATATTACACTACAAATTTGTCCCAGTTAATTAATTTTTAAATAGGAAGTTGGGTGCTTAATTGTATTTCTAGTCCCCCATCAGACTTTTTTTTTTCCAAGGTTAAATTGAAACTATTCTTTTCGGAAATCTTAAGTAGTTTATCCTCGAAATTTGAACTGGTATAATCTTTCACTGCTTAATGTGTTTCAGAATCTACCAAAACTTCCTCTGTGGTTGACAACAGTGTGCAGAGCTTCAGGAAAAACCGCAACATTTGAAAACTGCTCCAGCTAACAAGGTGGTATCTGTTTACGAAAAGCATTTCAGAATGCCTTAAGGGCAGATAAGTAAATCGGTTTTCCGTATTTTGTTTTTAAACTGTATTGGTAATTGTTCCGTATCACGTATCCAATGCTGATCCCTTCGTTTGCGTTGCTCCGTGCGATCAATAAAAGCCCAGTGCTTGGCTACAATGATAGCCATGTTTTTTTATGTTCTAAATACGTTAAAAATTGTTTCAAGCACAGTATTTTTTACTAAAATTCTATGATCTCGAAGCATAATATATTACTCAATTAAATTAATACTTTGTGACCGTGAAATACACTCACATTGCTTGCCATTTGTTAAGTTTCAGTGCATTTTTAAGCAGAAGATGTGATTGTGAATTATTTCACGAGGTCCATTTATGTGATCCGTCTCAGTTTCCATGCCATTGTCGAACTGGCCTTAGTTCAAACACAAGACAGGTGTGCACACAATTCCGACATGTTGTCATCACGACGTGCAGCAGCATAGGTAATGGAAGTGAGATACATCAAAATGTTTGAAACTGCATTTAAGCCTTGGGTTCTAGTGCTAGTTGGTACGGGCCAGTCCAGATGCTTTGAGATCACCAGCGTTACTGACCTTGGACTCTACTATTCGCGGTCGCAGGGCCGGATCATCCTTGGACACGTCTGCAACCAGCGGCTCTGGGGTCCACTTCCCAATGAGCTCGTTTTCCTCCTGGGAACCAACACACAGGTACTGTTTGTGCTACCAAACCCCTTCCCTAAATAAAGTATAAATCGTTTTTTAAGTTATACTCTTTGGGCACATTACGAAAAAAGGATGAGTGAATTTTTATGATGCACGTGCAGCATGAAACAAACATTGACAGGTTGAAAAAAAGGCTGCATAAAAATTAAAATTATATACGTGATTTAAATCTTTACTTCAGTGACTGATATTGAATGCTGGTCCATATAATTTAAAACATTTATTGTGAATATTAGTAATAGAAGTTGTGTTAATGAACTTTATCAAGTGTATTTATATAATTGAGGTTATGATTTATCTTATTATTTAATAAAATAAAATAAATAATTTTATATAGTTTACATGTTTATATAAATATTGAATACTGAGTATTTATTTAAATTTTTTAACTTGATTGAATTTCTACTTTACCAACCGTTATTATATCACTTCAGTCCTTTTCTTATTTTACTATTCTTAATTATTTGCCTGCAAATTTTAAGTCAGTTTTTTACTATGCCAAGCAAGTATAACTGCCATACATAAGAACATGCACCCATTTTAATGAATATGATTACTTACTATTTAATTTCAATGTTTTTGAATGCACCCTTCCAGCTCAAAGTTAGATTATGGTGCATGCATTTTAACACGTTTGGAAATTTACATGAAACAGCATTGAAATTTGCCCAAAATAGAAATGCAATACCATTTATAAACACAAATTGCGCATATGCAAAGCTGCAAGCCAGGCTCAAATCCTAATGCCTAAGCTAGGTGGGACACTACACTTTAAACGTCAATTCTACATCAATATTCTTGGGAACAAATTCATACATCTAATTATCTTCCACCCATAAAAACAATGGACTTGTAACAGACCTCTACGCAGGACTTTTAAAATGTTCAAACCCCCCAAAACAAAGGGAAAAAACCCTTACATTTTCTTTAAAAGTCTGCAGTTCCTTGGGATTGTAGCTCCTGTGGAACAGGAACCAAAGCACCCAAACCAGAAGAAGTAATTCAATAACTATGTGGTACCACGGTATCTGTAACAAACAAGATAAAGATGCAAGCAACGCTTCAAAAAATTCACACGCATTGTCACTTAACTGTTTAAAAACACACTGGCCTTTGATTTCATTTCATTCTGGCTTTGAAGCAATATTAACCAATGGATATGTCCTTGAATTTGATTTTACTTCTTGGTAGTAGGCTTATAGGGAAAAAAAATGTTATTTCTATCTGGCACGAGTATGTACAAGATATTTTTGCAAAGAAATATTTAAAAAAAAAAACACCTTCTATAATGAAAATGTTTGCATGGTTAGTGATAGCACTGAATTTCAGAATAGTTTTACAGGAGTGTGGCAGATATATCTACTACTGTGTAAATACCACCATGTAATGATGAACGGATAGGTACATGACAGCTGCAAGTGACCATTTTGATTCCGTTCGATTTGTAAATGCAAGCAACCAAACAGTTCAGAAAAATCATTTATTTACCTATTTACTTTGAAATCATACATTTGACTCTACCTCAAGGGCCATCTCTTATCTGAAGCGAGGGTATTTCAATGTATATATTTAGGTAATTTTCTTACGTTGCGGCTTTTCCGTGAACAAATTATTTACTTCCAGGAAAACTTAAATTCCTCTTTTTTTTTTAATTATGTGGCCTACAGCTCTACGCCAAATGGCCAATGGTTCAATTTGTTTCAGGGCAATCATCAATTTCAATTCGTAGGTAATCAAATATCAGCATGTAAATGTCACACCCGTGCCTTACCCGGGACTCGAACCTAGGACCCCTCGCACCGTCAGCCGGTGTGCATCCGACTACGCTACGGAGGTCGGCTAAATTCCTCTATTTACCCTGAAAACAGTGATTCTCAAGTCATACTTTTTTATAAAATATCCGTTTATAGGTTGTCACTACGTGTATCAAAAGTAATAATTTCTTTTTAAAAGTCTGGTTAAGTGTTATAGCACGTAACAAGTCGGAACTTCTCGCTATCCATAATGCTATATAATAATACATATAAAAAAAACCTCTGTCACGTGTTGACACTTGGGTTTAAATTATTTATTAATCACATGACATTGCGTTACAGTGTTCAAATCAAAAATATACATGTTCTTATGAATGGAAAACCACAGGATCAGCAACGCAATTAAATCACAAGATGGTCGCTTGACTGCATAGGCTATCAAATGTGAACTACAAACAGTAATTTCTCAGAAACTAGTAGTATTTAAGAAACTGTGTTTACGGGGTGAATAGAGAAACGTCTTTAGTGTTTGAAAAAGGTATTTACTGAATTTTATTATTTATTTAAAGAAAATCCGCGACGCGAGAAAATTACCAACATTTACAAAAATAATATCTTTAATTTTGCAGATTTACACGCTAAATAAAAAAGATAGGCACTGAGTAGGGTAAATATGTAGAGTCGCGGTATATGCGAAAAAAAATGCTAAAAATCCGAAAATACTTTAATTCTATGCTCTTTCACTTCCTCTTTTCAAATCAACCGGCGGAGGTAAGAAATTCCAAATACTTTAGAAGATATCGAATTTTTTTAATTTTCATCACAATACCTGTGTATTCATGCGGCGATCACAATTGTTTCTTGTTTACGAGTATCTATTATGTTTCTTATTGGACAATTTTGTCACGTGACAGTTCCGTGATTGGCCAGTATTCAAATGAAACAATACGTGATTATTTATTTATTTATTTATTCATGTTCCGTCTGAGGTATCGTGACGTAGGTGAACGACTACATCATTTCCTTCTAATGGCAAAGGAAATGTACCCGCCTCCAACTTAGGTGAGTTTTTAACGTTTCTAATTTTGTCTTATTTTTTATTTGGATATTGTTGAGCGAGTAATAAGTAAAAATAATTTTTACATGAGTTGTTAATGTTCATCCTTTGTCCCGGTTTGTTTGGTCAGGTCAGTTACATTATAAATATTTTAAAACTAAACAGCCATTAAAATTAATTCACATTATTTTTAATGTCCGCTTAGTTTGAAAGTATTAATAATGTAACTGACCTGACCTAATCGACCATTTTATTTATTACGCATTCACGAACACACGGCAAAATAACAAAAATTGCACCGGTCGAATGGTTGTACAGGTGTTGTATTGCAAAATTAAAAAATTAAATATTTCCTAAAGTATTTGGAATTTCTTACCTCCACCGGTTGATTTGAAAAGAGGAAGTGAAAGAGCATAGAATTAAAGTATTTTCGGATTTTTAGCATTTTTTTTTTCGCATATACCGCTACTCTACATATCCTGAGTCGGTACCCCGCATACGAATTTTTTATATATATATATATTAAGCTGTTTGGCCTACAGCTGTGCGCCCACGGCCATAGGGTCATTACTTTCTTATTTGAAGCCTTCAATTACCAAATCATCGATCAAATTGCCGTACGTAGATTAACACCCATGCCTTACCCAGGACTCGAACCCAGGGCCCTCGCACCGTAAGCCTGTGTGCATCCGACTACGCTACGGGGGTCGACCTGCATACCAAAAACTCCATGAACATTACTGTTAAACACTTCAGCATAGGTAAACTACATATGATGTGTAATTACATGGAAATAAACTGTGTATTCTTACCACACGTATTAGATTATAAAGTTGGATTGACAGCTCCATCACACACACTTCTGATTACGCACTGATTACGAAAAACGGCCTTCATTCATATACGAACTGAAATGGGCCTCCGCCCTACTGGAACTAAACACTGTGTGAAAAAGAGAGTTATTTATTATATATATTTATATCAACCAACAAAAGTGATAAACTTGCTTTGTAGGTAAAAATATTAATTACAAAAATTTTAATATCTTGAACATCTTCGTGTTCATTTCGTTCACTTATGCCCGTTTATTTTCACCGTTTATCCTCAATTTCGTTCTATGCAGAAGAAACTGTACAAAACGTTCGATCAGTAAGAATAAAGTACTCTGAGTACACTAATTACATTTTTTCGTTCATGCTGTGGATGTAACAGTGCAATAGCCAAGGTCTGAAGGACCACAGGAAAATGCAACGACCATATAACTGATGTGTGAGCAAAGGTCTTACATACACTTATTAAATCTGTGCAATAGAATCTTAGCTTTAATTCTGGTGTTGAGTCTGATGTCGTACCTCTCGAGAGACCTAAAGCCCGGTTCCCACCTCACCACCAGTAGTCGCCCCTGCTTGTGGAACGCACCTACTGAACGACGGCCTCCAAAAGTCGCCAAATTGACCATTATGTGAAATAATTAACAAATGCAAACTTAAGTAATTATAAAGGACTCACATTGTCAAATAATTAACAATATGTTTATGAAGGCAAATGTGCCAATTAAGATTGTGTGAATCTGAGGCTTCCCCAGTAGGTATAGGCAGTGTTATGGAATAAGAAACCAAAGTACTTATTTTGACAGAATGATATTATTATTTAAATAATTAATATTAAACAGGACTCAAGCGATTACACCATCTAGGCAGCAAATAGTAATGTACGGTGGTAACAAATAAAAATCATCGTACCTATCTAGTTTAAAGTGTGTGTCTTTCCCTTTAAGTTTAGGTATCCTTCTTTAGTGTTTTTTTTATTTTTTATATTTCACTAATTTCACTGTACGTGGCTAATCTAGTGATGGGCAGAACGGTTCTTTTGACCGAACCGGTACTTTCGGATCAGTTCCGTGAAAGATTCGTTCAGAACGATTCGTTCATCTCGGTCATTTCGTTCTTTTCTGTGAATAGGATCTGGCTCTTTTATCAGGTGACGTAACTCGTTCATCCTTTAGAGTATTGGCTACGTGTTTGCTTCCAGCCTCCCCTCGTTATCGCGTGACCCGATAACGAGAGGAGGCTGGATCGCGTGGGTGGTTATCTTTATCTACTCTGCATGGGTAAATGAAATTTCAAACGTCTAGTTGTATACTGACTGTTATAAAATTATTGACTGTTGATCGCTGCAAATGCTTCATGCAGTGATTCTATATAATACGGGAGCATTAAATCTAAGAATGTTAGGTACGAAAGTGATCTTTCTTAACTTTAATTTGTAATCGCACTATTATAGCTAGTACTTGAACATTGCTTTTCGTAGCCAGTGAATCACAGTTGCGTATATGAAACAAGATTATTTATATTGTATTACTTTTTAAGTTACAAATATTAATATACAGGCTATTTACACTCTAGAGAGAGTAAAGTGTTTACATGTAGACCAACACATTTAGAGAAAAAAAGACAAAAATTGAATACTACTACTGCGATTCAGTATGAAGAGAGAAAAATGAAGTAGGTACATTAATTAACACCTAAATGGTAAGTGTGAACATTTGTAGTTACTTTCCCTGTTATTTTTAATTCATGTTTTTTTTTTTCCCCCAAATTTGTGTATGTGAATGTGAAAACGCAATTTTAAACCACTACTTAACAGTTGACATTTTCAGGTATAGATACTTTTCATGTTACCCTATTTTATTTGATCAGTTATCGTTTGCTCTTATGAACATGCTCACGCTGTGATTACTAATTCTTCAGACTCCTGACGTCATGAATCATTTCACGAACGAATCAGACCGGGCGCGTGGCCGGTTCTCTCATCTCGTTCTCTCGTTCTCTCCGCGTTTTCGTTCTTCCGAATCTTTCAAGGTACCGGCTCTCAAAGAGCCGGTTGGTTCTCTCGTTCTCTCCGCATTTTCGTTCTACCGAATCTTTCAAGGTACCGGCTCTCAAAGAGCCGGTTCTTTACATCGCGAACGAATCGCAAGATTTCGTTCTCTCAAAGATTCGTTCTTTTTGAACGAATCGTTAACGAACGACCCATCACTAGGCTAATCAAAATGGCGATGTAGGAAGTGTATACTTGCATACTTACATACTTAAGTTTACTATTCCAAGTGTACATTTTTAAGAATAATTTTAAAAAAATTAGTTATATTGAAAAAAAATTTTCTTAAATAACTATGGAAGATCATTTTTCCTGTAAGTATTTTTTTACTTTTCTTGTATCCCTCGTCTGTTATTATTTTTTTTTTTTACATATATGGAAGTTAACCCAAAATGTGGTTTCTTGCGGGAAATAAATCTGTATTTTGACGAATTTGAATGTATATTTTTTCTATGCCTCCAATTGGGTGGCATGAATATACCGAATTACATTCTTGTATCTCTTTAACCCTGAATGATCTCACATTACCCATTGCAGTACACTTTCTCTTGGCTGATTTTGAAATTAAATCCTACTGTAGTTGGACACGAGTCCTCTGGCAAGCAGTCCTGCCTACTTTCCATTTACTCGTCTCCTGAACTGTTCCAAATGCCTCGCTGTCACCTCGTCTACTAGCAATTTTTTCTGTTCTCCTACCTTTAAAGACTTCTTGAGTATTCCCTCCTGCTTATACATTGACCTTTTTCTACCCTGTGTGCCCAATTTTCTCACCATCCCACCCTACTCAGTATCTAGACAGTATCGTGACCTACCTCGCTGTCAGCCTTCTTTCCTGAAGACTGTCCCACCCCAGTTCCTTCATTAGCTCTGTCGGTCTAACTATATGCTCTCTGCTTTCATTGTTTTACAGTCTACTCCACTTTCCTTTCACCCCCCAAGCTGCCCTCCTCTGCACTCACCTCATCAGCTTTATGCACTAGTAGAGGACAGAGTGCCCTACAAATTTCCAGTTATGCTCTCTCACTTGAAATGAGTATTATATAAATAATTAATTTTTGTGGTGGTTTAGCATGCTAATGTAACACATTTATAATAGTGTATTCACGTCTTTTGTTTGGTTATATTGTCTTTGCTGGCTGTGTTGTAAAAAGGGAGTAAAAACTATGGTGTTTTCTTGAAAGATCGTAATTTTTTAGATTTGGACCAAAAAATGTAAAATATTAGGTAACAGTTGTTGTGTTAAAGGTTCTATAGTGAGTTTTTGGTTGCGAAGGATGAGAGGCGGGCAGTAGGGATGCTGCCATTGCAGGGAAGGACGGCGACGTGAAGACGATGATCCGGAGGCGGATAGAGTGCCACGACTTGTTCACGGGCAAGCGGGGCAGCGCGCTGGCGGGCTGGCAGCGCATCGCGGAGCTCCTTGACAACGGCGCCACGTACCAGCAGTGCAAGAAGAAGTGGGAGAACCTGCTGCAGAAGTACCGCGACGTCGTGGCGACCCTGGCGAAGGACGAGCCCCTGGACGACGTCAGGTGGCGGTTCTTCGAGGACCTGCACCCGTTCCTGTGGACGCACCAGCACGCCAACCTGCCACCGGCGTGCAAGTCGGAGCACCCCGGGGGGAAGCCCCACACGCCCCGCCTGCTGTTCCGAGGCGTGCCTCTGCCGCTCGACGCGGAGGAAGAAGACCCGCTGGGGCCCAACTGCCCCGCGACCCCCGCGCCCACCAGATGCAAGCTGGAGCCAAGTACGAGACAACAATTTTCTTCTATTTAAAAATAAACTGTAAATAAAAAAAATATTCTCTGAATATTTAATTATTAATTATGTTAAAAATTTAATTGAAGTCAGTTATTGATAAAAATTTTCTTGTGGTATTAATGTAAGTACTAGAATACATGATTTGTTTTGATTATAATTTTTTAAGTGTTTTTCTTGTGGTTCCGATAGGCCATTTCATTTTTTTAAATAATCTGTCGAAATAATTATGATTGTACCATTTGAACATTTTTTTCTGAATTGACTGTCAAATGATGTAAATCTAATTTGTAATTTTTGGAATGTACATACAAAGTCAATTCCTGATCATCTAATTTTTATTTGAAGTATTTTTAAGTTTGAAGCCACTTGTATCAATAAAAGCAGTGTCGACTTTCACACAAACATATTCATTGTTAACTTGTGGGAAAATGTAAAGGGGCTCTGCAGTGAAGTAGTAATGAAAATTATGGTGAGTTAGTTAATAGGCAAAATTTGCTTAAAGGGTTAAAAATAGGGAAGGTTTTTTTAAAACCAGAAAAATTGCTTTAACTTCCTTAGTATGACAACTATCGCAACCTTATGAAGTTATTATATATCATTGGAGTAATAACAAAAACTTTTGTAAATAGTGTTTTGATATGGCTAACCATAACTGCAAGGGATGGAAAAAACAGGGGTTGGAAGACAAAAAAAAAAAAATTCACAACTGCCTGAGTAAGAACACCATCAAATTCATTACGATTGTTTGTAAACCTTATGAATACTATTTAAAACTTTTGTCTGAAATAAATTTTAATACAACCAACCATTACTGCTAGGGATGTGAATAGCAAGGGTTTAAGGGAAAAAATAAAATTGTAACTCCTTTTAGTAAGTTAACAATAAAAACTGTTATAATTTATTTTTAAAATCCTTAACATTGTCTAAAACTTTTGGCTGGAACAGTTTTTTAATGAGACAAACTATTACTGCAAGGGTTTGAAGAAACAAGGGTTGAAATTGGGGGGGAAAAAATAAAATAAAACTTCTTTACTACACTTATTATCAAATTTGTTCAAACTTATTGTAAACCATATAAACATTATCCTAACCTTTGTCCAAAAAAAATTTTTATTCAACCACTTAGACCTATTGGTGCTAGTAATGAAATATAGTAGGTCAAAAAAATTCATAATTTCCTTAATAGGCATAGTATGAAGTTCATCATAAGTTATTCAATGTGTGATGCATTGAATTAAAAACATTCACAACATTTTTGCTGCATGGAATATGAGAGAACATTTAATCAAAATTCGGAATGTTGGAGAACATATTGGATGTTATGTAAATTATGTTCTCGAGATGTTCCGGAAGTTTCCAGAACATTCCAGAAGAAATAGGTACTTTGAAGTCTATCTGCATCTGTAGGCTGTGCCGAAAATTATTTTTTTCCCCCTGTGGTTAGGTCTTATGAGGCAGGATATGAGCAGGCAGCACACTCATGTGGTGAGGGTTGGTTGTTCCGAGCCTAACTCCTGGTTTGGCTCGTTTTATAGTTCCCAGTCCATAACCAGTTGGTACTGAGTTCTTATGTCTGCAGCAGTTTTGAACATACCTACCCATTTTTTGACATGATGTCAACATGATCCTATCATCTGATTCTAGTTTTGTTGAAGTTACATCATGATTTAAGGTGCACTTATAAATGTTTTCAGGAGAGAGAGAAAAAAAAATGTTTGTTTAAATTTTATGTTAAAGGGGATTAGGTCCTGCCATCTTGGATTTTCCTCTCTTTTTTACTTTTATTCTAATTTTGTGGTCTTTATCCCAATTTGTTGGCATGTCAAGGCATAAAAAAAAAATTATATATCCAGACCTTCTATACATTGTTGCAACCACATATTTACGAACAGGCTCTAGTCTGTATACACTGTGAGGAAATAACTTATTACTTCACCGGGGTGACTACAGCTATCATGGTAAACACACCAGTTAACAAGTGTTCACTTCAACAAGTAGCCAAAGTTAAGTCCTATGCCATGTAAACCCAAAAAAAATTTATAACGAAGCTATTTTGCAAGCAGTATCATCATATTTGAAATCTCAAGATGTCAATGTCTAATCCCCCTTATTATCATATGTAATGTTTACATAAAAAATTACATATATTGTAGGCACTATCTACATGTTAAAAAATATATGCGTAACTGTAAAGGGTATTTTAGCTGTATTTTTCGATAACTTTTTTAAGATCGAACTGGGGACATATTGAGGATATGTTACTGAATATACAAAAATTTGTTACTTCTGGTTTAAGGTGAACATCCTCTTAAAATAATTAATTAAAAAAGAGTGCTGTATTTAATGGCTTCTCAAGTTGCCTTCTGATGTAGGTATTCTTGTCACACATACATACACTAATGCATATATGATTGGATGTTAATATTGGTCAATGCACAAGTGTGTAAGTTTCACGAAAATATATAAAAAAAAAAATTGTATGCAACTATTTCTTTTAAAACTCAGAGGAAGATTACAGTTCATTAATAAAAAGAAAATTCAGTAATTACAGTATTACAGTGAGTTGTTTCAACTTCCAATTGCAGATGATATCTCCAACTTCGAATGTGATGAGGTTGACTACGACTCTGAACTGGACGATGACAGTGCTCACAACATCCAAGAAGCTGAGCAGGTACATACTGTGCATTAACATGTGTTTTATTCTTGATGTGAAATAGAATTTTAATAAACATTAAATTTTTTGCAGACAGCTAAGAGTCTTTTGAAAAAGTAGTAAAGCACAAAAAAAATTGTGTTATTTATCAACTAAAAAATATGTGTTAGTAAAGTAAGAGTAATTTGATGTGGGACAAAATGGATAGTCAAAAATTAACTTCAGCTTATTAACTCATTTTCACATTAGGCTACTGATACTATTGCCAATTTATTTTTATCATTCAGTGTATTTTTATCTTAGAAATGCATAAAATTAGTTATTTTGTTGTAAAAATGTATAATGACACTATTTCGGTGAATAACTGCTACAAAACATTAAGTATAATCTTAATGTCTGAAGAAAATATATAAAAATAAATTAAATTGAAAAAAAAAAAAAAAAAAAAAAGCCATAAAATCTTATCTATGAATGGGAACTTGAAAAACAATGTTTGCAAAAGATTTTGTCCACTCTGATAGATACCTAATATGTAGACAGTATTTTGTGATTTTAATTTTTATATCTATTTAATTTTTAAAAACAAATATTGGAGATTTATGTGTTACTATTTTTATTTTTATAAATTTCATATTTATTAAAATAGTGTACGTACTATTCAAAAAAATGATACCATATTGTTTCTTAATTCTTATTTTACCAAATAGTGTTATTTTTACTTGTACCAGATTGAGTAATTCTTACAAATACTTAACTTGTATTTTGTTCTAAGCAAATTCAATATAGGATTACTCTAAACAATAAAAATAAGTGCAAGCATTTGTATGTTCAAAAAATATACCATGTCAGCATTGTAAAAATGAGTTAATAAGAAATACAAGATCAAATTAAAACTAAACTTTTCCTGTCAAATTCATTCATCTCGCTTGATAACATCTTTTGATGATTTAACATTCATTGACTTTCATGTCTTTAATATTAAATTTCCATAAGTTAAGTTAACATACTGATTAATTTCATGATTTTAGTTGCTTTGTGGTGTTCTATATGGTGTACTCATCTGCATTTTGTAGTTACATGGTGTACTGACTCCTTTTCAATGTTATTTCGGTGTTATCACACTTCATCATCACATCGTGTCCATACTAATATGTATGTAATACTACAACAAAATAGTTGGTGGGATTAACATCAGACAAGTTATGATTACCAGAGCTCAAATTTTGGTATTAAAAAATTGTCAAACTTGAGAATACACAGTTTTTTCTTTGCATGTATAACTGGTGTATTGGGTAGAGTTTGATATCATCTTAAGTAAGTAGGGTTTTGAAGAAGTTAGGCCTCGTACGTCTGTCCACAGGTGCCGGTGGAAATCGAGATCACAGAACCCGCCTGCGCCGCGACGACGCGGAAGGTCCCGCATCTGGAGTTCAGAGGCTCGGTTTTCCCTCCGACCCCCGCGAAGAGGCCGAGGATCTCGGAAGCGTGCGAGGGCATTGCCGGCCTTGCCCGAGAAAGCGCTCCCCTCGCTGCAAGGAAGACTGTGTTCGGCAGGGAGCAGCACAGGCAGATGATGGCGACGCTGCAGATGGAACACAGGATGAGGAGAAACGTGCTGCAGGCAGAACTCGAGATGACGAAGCGGATACTTCAGGTCGAGTTCGAAATCAGGCAGGAGGAGCTAGATTTCAGGCGGAACTTTCACAGGCTGCAACTCAGGAAACTAGCGCAGTCTATAAACGCCAACTCTTGAGTCGTAATGTAATCTGTTTATTCCACCTGTGAACGTAAAGAGTTGTGTTGAGCTGGTGCTATTTTTTATTTTGCATGTTCACTTGTTCAGTGCGGGAGCACCAAGGACGATTATGACTAACACATTAGATGTGACATGCCTCTACGTATGAGGCACTGAACTAGTATTTTTTTTTTCTTCCTCTGTAGTATTCTTTCAGTGATCCTTCATTGTGTTCCTTAGTAATAACAGTATTGGTTAAAACGTTAAAAGGCTTTTCGTCTGCTGCACCACAGTTTTCATACTCAAATAGGTTGCTTTTACTCTCAGAAATATAGTATTTATAAACATTGTACGAGAACACTTAACATTTCAACATTTATAAGTTTGTTAATCAGAAGTTCGGACACCACTCAAAAAATTTGAGCAGTTAGAAAATGACACTTAGATACCTGTAGCTCTGCACTGGCAGATGCCCCGGGCCAGGCAGACAGACACAGACTGCAACCCTGAACCTCTACGGCAGGTCTGCTCCTAGAGTTGGGCAGTTTACACAAGTGTATGTACAGTGAACGTACATACCTTAAAAACCCACCTTTTTAGTTCTTAATAATGAAAGTACATTATATTGAATTGTTACTTAACGTAAAACATCTTGTTGGGACCTGAAATTACATACAGTCAACTCTAAATTATCTGTACTCGGATTATCCTTTATTGGATTATTTGTGCTTGGATATTTTAATTATTAGAGTGCTATATTCTGAAGCTGTAAAAATAAAGATGGCATCGCTCTGGCGGCACACTTCTTCGCTTGGCCATTGTATATTTTTAACCAACCTGGTACCGTGTCAGAAAGCTGTTTGGGTCCGAGCGACCTTTCATGTTGCCCACTTTTATTATTATTATTATTATTTCTGAAAGACACAGAGAACACTTTACACGTTATAGAACCACCTCTCAGAGTCACCTTAATTAAACTCGAAGAAGCTACATAAATGAAAAGATTGACTAAAACAGTCTGTGCACAAAACTTGCTGGGCATTGTCGGGAGGTTAGCAGATACTTACAACTAGTGCACCAAAGTCAACATTCACATGTTACAAATAAATCATTTGCTTGAGTTGAATTGTATTTGCATAGCTATATGTTTTCTTGTATAGAAACTTGAGGATTCAGAATGATGCGTCTTAGATTTAATTACTTCTTAGTTGTGAGTAAGTGTACATTTTTATCTGTATACTGTTGAGTGCAATCCATTTTTAATTATGAAATCTTTATTTTCTGACTGATTTCACACATCCATTAGACCTGTGCTAATCTCTTCATTTTCCAATGATTAGCATATCCTACATCTGTTAAATCACTAAATTAACCAATCCTGAGTGTCTGACCAACAAGACCACAACTTATTTTGGTTAAATAATATCACAAATTTTACAACATTGTGTGGTTTGTATAGACAGTACACATTAAGGTAATAAAAAATAACCCTACTTGTAATAAGGTGTGATAAAAGTGATGCAAAGAAAAATTAGTGTAGATAGAAGAAACCTGGGTGTCATGCCCACACAATTTTGTGTTATGTTTCTAAAATTTTATGCAGTTATGTAAAGGAAATATTTTATAAAATGTGTAAATATTATATAATAAAGTTTTTTCTATTGTTATTTATTAATATTTCCTAGGCTGTTATTACATGTATTTATCTTACCTTCACCTAGATAGTTGAGTGGAAATCAATGGATTGTGCTTTGTGATTTTGTTTTTCTGCGAGAAGACGTTGCAATGATTGACGAAGGTTTGCGGTAGCGATCATCTACGCCTGCTGGAAAAAAAAACCTAAAATGATTTTAAAAAGCTCAGAATATGAAACTTGTGCCATGGGTAGAAAAAATGTCATGGAAGATTGTATATGTAATTTGGTGGGTGGGGAGGAGGGGGAATTGGTTTTGAGAGATGGTGTTATTGCAGTAAAAAGCTTATTTAAAAGTTGAGAATTTGTAGCATGTGGTGGGCTTCCTCAGCAAATTCCAATGTATTTTGTTTAGGTATAATCTTTCTAACATGGCATTGATTTTGGTCATTCCTGAACGAGATGTTTATGGTGCTTCACTGCTGTAAACAAAACAGCTGAAATCTGTAGCCAGTACTTTCATGATGTTTTATTTTCTGAACCATCATGGTAAAATTGTTATCATTCAGAGTTAATCCATAAATAAAATATTTATTACCTGTTATATTAAGATACATATATTAACGACAAAGAATTTTAGTGAAGATATTAATAAATTTTGTAATACCCTTGAAGCAAAATAAAAGAATGCTGCAAAAATCTGCAGAGGTTAACACCGGTACCAAAATTGCTAACTGTGCTGAAGTTTGCTCTATCCGCTGGATCACTTTGGCTGCCCGGGTGTGTCATTGCACAGAGAGCTTTGGACAACAGCCTACCGATTCCACACAACTAAGTCAAATTCCATCACTGTTTTTATTATTATTTTTACATCAAAATGTGCAATGATGCTGATAGACCTAAGGACCTTTCTACAGGTGTCTACTACCAATAAAAAATAAAATTGGAGAGGCAAACCTTATAGATTGCACCAGTGCCTCTGAGGTCTGGTTTTTCATAATAACTTAAGAGGTGATTCAGTATTTTAAATAATTATTTATTCCATAATAAAAATTTAAATGTTTAATGTGAGGCTATTAACCAACAACAAATATTTGTGGTAATGTAATCCCCAGAAATGGCTCACTTTTATAAGAGAAAGCTGAACAAATAACTAGGGATGTGCGAGTACCCGATATTTTCGGGTAAGGTTTGTATACACAATTACCTGAACCCGGAATCGTTGTACGTACATGGATTCGAACAGTATTACGAATATTCACAAAAGTTATAAATTAATTTAATACGGCTCAAAAATACTAGCAGTGAAAAATAAAATTAGGCTACTATTATGTAAGTATTTATAATATAATGTATCCAAGAAAGACATGTAAATTAAATAATTAACACAGTGACATTAAAAGAATTTCGAGATTTTGAGAGCTTAAACTATAATTACGAATTTTCTTGTATAGCAAACTATAAACTAAAAACAATTACATACCTACAAGAAAAAAACATCTTGGCTATATATTGGAGAAAAAATGGTTTCGTTTGCTGAAACGTTTATAAAACTATGATTTCCCTGTGGCGTGCAATTCATTACGATTGAGTTGGAGAATCGAATATGTTTTGGTTCTCATATTTTAAAGTGTTTATTAATTAAGTTTACATAATTATAAATGTTTCAATCTCAGTGTAATAAATAATTGCCAGTAGTTACAGTTAGACAAAGAACGCAAATTATTTTTAAATTAATAAGTTATTTTTAATTATTCTGTGCTTAATATTCGGAATCGGATTCATATCTCAAATATTGCCAGGGATTCAAATCGGATTCGAACCGAACTGAAAATCAAGGATTCGCACATCCCTACAAATAACGCATAGCCTAGGTAAGTCATTTTAATTTTTTATGTAGCAACTGATCTGTACTATTTCGTTTTTAAGACGTTTTCCCTGTAAATACGTTTTTATCATCTAGTCCCTTGAAAAACATCTTTACAGGGTTTTACTATAGTTTCTTAAAAATTTAATAGCCCTAAATACAAAACCATGAAATATTGTCTCTAGTTTTTAAGGAAAAGCCACAGTAATTGTTTGTGCAAGTCAAATATCACGTATTGAATTATGGCAATCATAAGATATATTATTTACAGCCCCTGTACGACTTGGTGACGACCTTAAGATGGCTATTCCACCTTAGCACCCTTTATTTTAAGGGTGAATCAGCCGACAACCTTCGAAACAGAAGTATGGTGATGAGGACAACAGTGCTTTCACTCTTGTGAAGGAAGATAATCTTCCTTAGCATATTTTTCATTTTGCTTGGGCTGAAGCCATTCTGTAACCAAAGTGACAACCATTCAAAAATTACTAATTATGATTCAGTACTCCAAAATTTATGGGTAAGTTTTACTTTGCCAATGGTCTATACACTGTATAGGAAATTTATATTTATTTGATTTTAAAGCCAACAAACTGTAAAATGACCAGGGGATCTGTGGGGAGCTAAAGAATAGGTTTAAGTATGTAGCTTTATACTTAAGAGTATTAACGAGATCAGGTGAAGTAAAGTTGTAGGCTCCCCATGGAACGGTATGTGCACCCTATGCCGTGATCTGAGGATGACTGCTGGAAGGGGGTGGCATAAGAGAGGAAGACAGCATCATCTCGCGCTAATACCCACAAAAAAATGGTACATAGAAAACACTAAAAAGTGATTAATATTAAGATACACATCAGCTACGTCTATGTATTCTCACGTTTACAGAGCAATCGTATTTGTGGGGAGAAAAAAAAATTCAGAACCAACGTAAGCACCAAGGAAATAAAGCAGGACATCCATGTTTTGGCATAAAATCTAAATAATTGGCAAAATAATTTTTTTTTTTAATTATCGACAGTACACCAAAGCTTCTACATGACAAAGATAGGAAAAATAAAGTAATGTCAGAACTATCAGAAGTTGTCAATTGTACTATACGATAGTCGTTTAAAAATATTTTACTATATTATAAACCCATCCTAATGCCTTGATAACTTTAAAAATTTCTTTCTCAAGTTTCTACTACTCCTTACTCTGAGCAAAGGGAATAGTCTTCACTTAAAAAAAAAAAAATTAACCTTGAAAAAAAGCGTTTATAAAACAATCTCTTACCGAGGTGGTTGTTTTTGCAATTTTTCTTTCACAGTATGGAGTCCAACGTTCCATATCAAACTTCCGGCACTACTTTGATTTTTGGTAGTTCTATTGACAAGTAAAATAAGCCACTCTACTATGGGCTTGAAAAATTCCACTCTGCAGCTGTATGGTCTATGTCCATACGTAATCTTTGAAGAGCACTGGTAACTATGCGGAAACATGAAGGAAGATAGTCGGAATGCGATTACAAGAAATTGTTTGAATCTGTGGTGGCGACTTAGAATACAAATGTATTTTGACAATTTTTATTTAGAATTAATTATTTTGATTCAAAGTTGTAAAATAAATATTTAAATATATGATCATAAGGGTGACTACAAATAACTTAAGTACAAATTGCAGGGATTATTTAGGACCTTTAAATAACATTTTATTTCAACTTTTAAATATATCACAAGGTATTTTTTTATATATAATAAACAAAACTAATCATAATGCAAAATATACCTAGGTACCATTCATAAGAATGTAGCAAATATCATTTTAAGCTAAAATGTTTTCAGACATAACTGGACAGTTGCCATTTATATTTAATGTGAGACTATAAAGTGAGGGACAAAGAAAAAGTACATTATCTTCTGGCACTGTTCCTATTTTTTTTTGTGACCAGCCCTTCAGTATCATTACTTTTTCATGACTTCTTTGACTTTTAAACATCCCGTATTGTAACCAGGAAAGTCGAAACAACCCAAGGGTTACCATGGTCATTACTGTATACATGATCTACATATATCACATAACTTGGATTGTGAATTCTTTTATCAGTAGACTTGTAATTTTCATCCTATCAAAACAACAATTACTAAACTCAACCGGGCTCCCTTGATGCCCCTAGATCTCCCTCCCCCCTCCCTAACTGCAGTCCCTCTCAACGGCCCTGATTGCAACTATCTTCACTAATCGCCTTAGGTTGGCTTGAAAGTCACAGTTTATCCCATTTTTAGCCAGCTACACTCTCTTATAGTATGCCAGCCTTGCTCACATACTTAGCATGCAAAATAATATTATTTTAGAAGGCTTGTTAGCACAAAGTTAACATAAAATATAAGTTTTATTTTATTTTCGGTCCTACAAAGACATTGGATAAGTGACACAATATACATACTAAGATTAAATAGTAAATCGTTCCATTATGAGTGAATGAATGAATTGGGCTTCAAATCTCACTGACATTGAGGTCATTCGAGACGAGTGGTAATGAGATTATAATGAATGGGCGGGGGAAACAGGAATACGAAGTTCACCACGTTTCTCACATGAAACAAATCCAAGGGGTGTAACCTTGCCACGAAGCAGACCCAGACTGTCTTAGGTGTAGGTGAGTGGTCTAACCACTCGGCCACAGTCGTTTAACAAAACCACTCACATAGGCCACACTGAAAAATTAATCTGTACCTCAGAAGCACAAGACACTACATTCACTTTTGGGTAAATTTCACTTTTAATCTTAAACTTGCCTACCATTTGTTCTTTTTAGTGGCTTACAACACCAAGATCTATGATATCTCAAAATTTTACATATTTTTGGTAGAAAATAGTTGAGTAAACAAATGTGGTACTATTTCAAATTTTTTAAACTGCACTCATGAAAAATTTTCCTCACAATACCAATCTCAGTCACCTCAAATGAAAGGAGTTTTAGCAGACTATTAATGATAGAGATACTCTACTGATGACAAAATAACATGGCACCGGTGCAACAAACTAAATTTTTCTTCAGTTCAACTCATTAATACCTTTGATTACCTCGGAATTGAAGCTGTGTGGGTTAAATAAAAACTATGTCAAATAAATTTGTTTTTCTCATAAATATATGTTTACTTCTACATACAACTACAAATACACATCAATTGTACTTTGAGGTTCTTAAAGATAAACTTACCTGCTTTCGAGATGATATCGTAATACTTTGTGATTTTAATGTTTCTGGTGTGCTAAAACACGTTTATCACAGATTATTTTAAACGCTTTGTTTCTGATATTATGCATGTATCACATCTGTCATAATAAACAATATTAGGTATAAAACTTGAGTCGTATCTACATCTCTGACTTAATGCACATGCAGACAAAATTGGGCACCTGGAATGTGTTTTTAGTTTATAATAGAGCAAATTAAGTTAATGTAAGTTTTCGGTGAAAGTTTCCCTCCCTTGCGAGGCGGCCATGTTCGGCAGTCTCCAACCACTCCGCGCCGGGTCAAGACGTGTGTCCGTGAGCAGCCCTCAACTTTGTTCCACTGATTGTTCATTCTGTAGTCACTTTAATATTTAAACCTTTTCTTGTACTTCATTGCTGCTCACGTCGACTTGGCGTGTATTTTGCGGACCCGGGCTTATCTCGACCGTTTTCCTCAGTGGTTCCGCACCGCGTCGCGGACCACGCCATTTACGGCACTGGCCGACTCCAGCCAACACGCTTTCGCTAGACCGCCGCGCGTACGCCTGCTGGCTGCAACCTCAAGTAAGTGTAAATTGTAATTTAGGATCACGCTCACCAGAGCCCCCTAAGACAGTTAATTTTCGGTGCTGGCCGTCTCCAGAGCACTAGTTACCGCGCCCCGCGAGACTGCCGCGGCAAATTCATAGTGTTATGTTAGTACAGCTGTACAACGGTTCAGACGCTGTATAGCACATTCACATAGTTTTTGTAGCGGTTCTGACACCGCGTAGTGTACGCATAGGGAGTACCGCGTACCCATGCGTACCACCGGAGAAGTCCGTGAATTAAACGCAAATTAATATAAACCGTGTCGCTTACAATTATTTTGCTCCACTCCGTCCTTCACACGGCCGAGCGGCCTCACAACCAAGTAGGGGAGTTCAGGATGGATTTCAAGCCGCGTACCTGGCGGGGCACGCGGGGGCAGAGTACCCACGCCTGGCGCGCACCCCCCCCCCCCCCCCCCCCCCCCGGACAACAGCAGCACCGCGGCGCCTTTAGCGCCTGTCAGGTACTTCCCGGGCCTTCCACAGAGGCCGGGTGACGGCAACAGCATGCCAGATAATACTTTGTGTGTTAAAGACATTGGGAGTGAGCCTAAGAGCAACGTGGGCAAAGCCAGCCTAAACAAGCCTCATGGGACGACTCGCTCAGTGGTCTCCCTGTTATGCCCCTTGCGACTGAAGCATTCTTATTGTTGTTCTCATTGTTGTTTAAATATATAATTATAATCCATTGTTTGGAACAATAATTTCAGATGTCTGAATTCGAATTTTCCAGTTAGTAATAACAAATGTACATAGTTCAAAATTGCCTATTTAGATTACTTTTCAAGCCATTAAAATTGAATAAAATAAATCTAAAAATTATAAAATTTGATTTATTCTCAAGCTCTTTACGATACCTTAACACGCCAACACAAAATTTTTTTTTTTTCCAAATTTCCTTTTACATGTATAGAGTAGAGCTTCCAAAACATTCCACAAAAATAAATAAAATTTATATGTAGGGTCAAAGCACTGACTATTCTGTAGCTTATCATGTCTATGAGCTGAAAGCCTGTGTTTCAGTAAGCAAGTCTGACTCGACTATTTAACATCAGCAGCAGCTAAAGCTCTGTTTCTCTTAGGACGGCAACTGTACTAACATAAAAACAATTTCCAAGAATGCAACAAATGCATCCATTATATCAAACCGAACAGCATATAAAATGTGCTAGCGAAACTTTGTAGTCATTGTAGACCTAACCCCATGCCTAAACTGTAGTCATTAAGCTTAATCTATGCATGAAATTAAAATACTAGGATGCAATACACTAGACCAATTAATTTTTTTTAGATGCCAATGAGATAAAGCATAACAGGAAATGGAATGCCAATGAACATAGTATTTAACTAATATACATCATCACACATAGATAAAACCATAAAACATGTAACAATTTTATAAAATATTTTAATGTTCAAATAAACTATACAAAAAAATTATTTTTATAAGATCCCATAATTTTAAGAGTTAAAACATGTTCTTTATTTATGTTGTAGTACATAACATTTATGTATGGTAATATTAATTCTCACATAGTCTTATTTTGGCATGACACAAGAGAATTCTTTTGGGCTGGTTAAATGCAGTGCAATATCATTACAAATGTGTCCAATATTTACTTTGAACAATGAAATTTCATCACAATCATCATCTACATGTAAAATTCTAAAAGTAATAAATTTTGTAATTTTCTAAAGTAAAGTAGCAATACATTTTAACTGTACAAACTTTACAATACTGTACAACTACTTGAAAATTTCTCTAAGTGGATTCAAAAACTGTTATGTTGTTCTCAGGGCGTCTAAACAAATCTGTAAAAAATTTCTCTAGCTTTCCCAGACTAAAATTCATAAATTTTCCCTAATTAAAAAAAAAATAATTGATCTATTTTGCAATTTCCTGAAAGAAATAAAGAAATACCAGTCTCCACCATCCCCACAGAATGGCCTAGCGCAAACATAACCTCGCATACACCATTTTATATGACTACGCACTAAACCACCATCTGGAAAAAAAAAATGCTTTCACAGCCTGGTTGTTGGCAAACTGCACCATCACATTCTCGCCCCGAATTACTATCACTGGGAAATTTACATCACTTTTCCAGTTTTAAAGTAAATTTTCTGACTTCCCTGACCGATTACAACTTCCCTGACTTTTCCCTGATTTTCTCTGACTTTCCAGAATGCTGCCACACTGCCTAATGTAAATAGTAAGTTTAACTGTACAAGATTACCAATGAGTAGACACAAGATGTAATGGTTAAACGCTATAAACCGAAATACAGTAACACCAAAAAGCATGTTAATAGCACTGAAATGCAACTTAATTCATAAATCAGCATTTTTAATTAAAACAATAACTCAATTCACAAAACCATAATATTTTAATTTATTAAATTCAATGAATTAAATTTATTTAGCACAAAGTTTGTCCCAAAATGTATGTATTAAATTGGAAATTATTATTTTTTGATCTTGCATCTGTTATTAAAGTAGTAACGCATTTTTACTATACCAGGTTGGTACATTTTTAAAAAAACACACAAATACTTTGCGATTTATTTTTGTTATTCCAAGCAGTTAAGACAAGTGTCTTACATATAATTCTTATTGTAATTGTTGCAAAAGTGTATCATATCAGTCAAAGTTACACAGTTTTGATTAAATAAGTGTAATGAAACTTTTAAGTGTTAGATTTGTTTAATATTATGCTATGTTTATGTATAAACAAAATTCATAAAAAATAAAACAATAACACAAAGACTCCTTTTTTAAGAACAAAATTAGCCTAAAAATAAAACCATAAAATCTTGTTTCTACCAATGAGGGTCTAAATACCTGTTGTATTTTATATTTTAAAACAGATATAAGAATATGTGGGCTTTAACTTCCTTGGCTAACTGAACACCTAAAAATATTTCATTTGGACAACTTGTAACACTGCAAACACTTAATATCATAACCTTGCATAGTAGCCAACAATTATTCTACACTGCAAAGCACATTTATTCTTAACTGTTCTGAAAAACATAAACCAGCCCGGCAGAATGAATTTATACAGTACAAGTTCAACGCTACACACATTCCCTAAAACAAATTCTATACACAATCCACATTTTACAAATTCAAACATAATTGAGATACGCTCATGTAGTACCTAAATACTGCCTCCTACAACACAAAGTGAAAAATTATACACATTTAATGATAGCAGCCCCTTAAAAGTAAACTTAAAACCAAAATAAAATAAAATGCCTTGAAAGAGCAAACAAATAATAATAATAATAATAATAATAATAATAATAATGTGAATATAGAATTAAGATTGAGAATTAAAAACCATAAAACATGTACGTAATATAATTGGTTAGGTACATGAAAAGCTATCATCATACATCTCTGCAAGCAAAGGAGAAATAAAGCTTATCCTACCATAACTTTCAAAGTATTAGTTATAAGCTTAAGTATTAACTTCGAAGGTGAACTTGCCACATCAAATAGATTACAGTTCCAACAAAACATACTAGTATATCAATTCTAGTCAATATTACAGAGTAGAGAGAAAACTTATGTTCAGGCCTATACAATCCGACATCAAGAGAAGGAAGACTTCAAAAGCACCAAAACATTTCAAGAGTAGAGTCAGGTAGCTTCTTCCAGACTTTAGTTTAAAGATAAGTTACTAATTAACATAATATGTATTTACTCTGTCATCATCCAGGGGTGCATTAAGGATGTATTTAACCAGCACTGTTGTCGTAAATGGGTGCCACTACATAAAATTGGGCTAACTAAGTAAATATGGATACACCATTGGCCAGTCTTGTGAGAATACTGAGCTGTCAAAGTCTGAATGCTTGCTGAAGCATTGGTCAAAAAAGTCTCACAAAATCGTGAACAGAGTATATCTTCTTTTTTCTTACATGTACGTTAAAAGAAAAAAATTAAATCAATAAATGTTAGATACTGATTTTGCATAATGTTCAGACAATTTTTAGAGGCAAGATTATGTATATGGTCAATAGCGCTAAAACATAAACAACAGCCAAACTGAAGTCAACACACAGCCAAACACCGAAATGGAAGTCACTACACTGCATAGCACCAAAATGCAGCGAAAGTACCTCAACTGACTCATTTTGTCTATTAAAATACAGAATTAATAAAATATTTAGTTTAGGCCTTATTTATAAACCTAAAATATTATATACTAAATAAAAAAATATGTATAGTTTTTACAAAGTACCGTGTTTTCTCGCATAATCGTCACACATTTTATTCTAAAATCAAGATTGAAAAGTAGGGGTGCAACGATTATGCGGAAAAAAAAAATTTTTTTTGTTAGGTAAAGTTATTTATAAAAACAAAACCTGTTCATGGAAAGTATGTTTATTTAAAAAAAAGGTGGAGCATGCAAGAGCACGCCAAACAATCTATATTAATAATTCATTAAACAAAAAGCTTTCTTCAACTTTAAATAGAAAAACCAAAACTCTAACGCAAACCACTTGAATCTGACGTGAACTAACGTGTCGTAGTACACACTTGCCACGAAAGAATACGGGCTATCAAATGTATTTAACTCGGCACCTGACAGAGAGTGTGCGTTGCATCCAATCGGCGAGATATCGATATTCGACTACGTGCGCGCGCTCTATACGGGAAGCAACATAACCAAACATGAATGATGCACTGGCTACATTTTTATAATCAGATAAAGGAAATAACGATTAAAAACGTCTTTAAAAGAAAATTTTCACATCAGACAAGTTTGTATTTCCGGTAATTAAATACATAAGTGGTAATGACCGAAATTAAATTTTAGATTTCTACTTTAAAATACATCGTTTTATACGGAAAAGATAACTACACTGCGGCGACGCAGACAATCGGATAAAGGAAATAACGTTTAAAAACGTCTTTATAAGAAAATTTTCACGTCAGACAAGTTTGTATTTCCGTTAATTGAATAAATAAGTGGTAATGACTGAATAAATATTAGATTTCTACTTTAAAATATATTGTTTTATACGGAAAAGATACCTACACAAAGCGCTCGGGATCTACTAGCGGGACCAAAAACATCATGCGAGTTTGCGCGAGAAGTTTTTTATACCAATTTTGACGACCTAAAATATGGGTGCGACGATTACGCGCGTATGACGATTATGCGATAAAAGAGGGTAAAGCATAGCGGTCTATAGCTACTTAAATGGCTGAAAGCCTTGAAAGAAGCATCACAAGGAAATAAATAAATATAATGATTTTGGGTTTTAAACATTGCATATATGTGTGTGTATACATATAAAGTAGTACACTATGAAACATTAAAGAAACATTACAGAAGAATATTGAATGGTATAGTTACAGTTTTTTTATTTAAATTTCTCAGTTTCTCTTATCAATAAACGTATGTAGTACTATTGTTTTATGTACACATTTGAAGGGTCTTACTACACATTTTTAAAGCAGTTGATCAAAATTATTGTTCTTGGTATGTACTTATTATCACATGTGATTTTCATTATTAATGATGATAAAGATTAAATTCTCAATTTTTAATAACAAAACTTGCTTCTTTATTACATCATAAAACCTTGACTCTAACAATTGGTCTTTCTAATTAAAAAAAAAAAATAATATTTTTCACCTCTATCTCTCCTAACTATGTGCATCTTCTGATGGTGACAAGAGTGATATTAACAAAAGGGGAATTCTTGCACAGTAACTATTTTGATCATCTTACTAACTGTTTGTATCAATTAAGCTGCAGTTGCAATATATTATGTATAGGAGAGTAAGATTATAGTGAATGCAAGTATTATACATACCTATTTAAATTATCTTGGGCTTTGTATTTGTCATCGACAAACACTTAAATCTTTGCCTTCAATTAAAATTGTGGGGGGGGGGGGGGGGGGGAAGTTTTTCACACATCCCTAATTATATCTTAATAAACTTTCCATAAAAATTAAATATGTGACATTTTTAATTAAATTCTTTTATCGATACCTATTGCTTGCTGTATGACTAATATGCAATATTCCATGACTTGAGACTGGTTTATCAGGACAGTATTCGCCCGTCTAGAGAAGGTAAAGAGGGTTTTGAGATCAGAGAAGAAATTGCTGATGGATTATTGAATTGGGTATACACTATTTTCTATTTGGCTACACTAAACATGCTTATTAAACAATACCAAAAATATTGAGGAAATATCCATAAGCAAAAAGATTAGGTTCTGTACAATACACAAATCAACCCATTAGTAACTACTGCAAAAATTTTTTGTGAAAGGAACCACTATTTTCAGAAAATATGAGTCAATTTGATTATTAAAGGCAACTTTTATTAATTAGATTTAAGTAAGTAGAAGTATTAAAATTAGAATCAGCTCCTCTTAATTTACTTGATTGAGAGTTAGTGAGTACAAAGGCCAAATCAGAAGTTGTAGAAAAAACTGGAATCAACAATAGTACAAACAAAATACATGTACAACCATATTGATATTAATTTTATTATTTTAATACAATACTATCTTCTAATGTAATTTATATGACTTATCCACCTATGCTCATATCAAGAGCACTAACATTTGAAAAGAATAAAAAGGAACATTTGTAAAATAAGATAAAAATAATATGAGTAAACAGTGATAAAATATAATATCTTAAAACATATATACTACAGTGAAATCTCATTAGAAAATAATCTATAAAAATGATAGTTAATAGTTAAAATGCTTGATATTGAAATGTTACTTCATGTAAAACATCTTGTAGGGATCTGAAAATACTAACTTTTAAGTGAGCAATCATTTGAATTGGGATACTTCTCAATGAAGTTTCACTGCAGCAACAAACACACCCACCCACACATGTATCTATACCCTTAAAGAGTTTTACATGGCAGCCATATCACATAATTGCACCTTGTATTGAATACACACATAATCTGCATGACATCCATGTCTTTACAAAAAAAAATTATATTTAATATAAATAATATACAAACTAACAGCTTACAGCTTTGATCGCTTAATTTAATAACTGCTTTCTGCATGCAAGTAAATATGCAAATAAATGAATGACTATATGCGGTAACACAAAATACCTAATACATTAAATACCAATAAACGTAATGGCAGAACATATTATATACCAAAAATATACAGTAGTATTAACTACTGCAACTTGTATAAACACTCTCTTGTTTAAAAAAATTAATTTTTTTTTAGTGATCTCAAAATATTTGTAGTACCCTTAAGAGAGTGAAATAAATAAATCCAATAGTTTTGAAACCACAATGAGATAATCTACAACAATAAAATGTGTAGGTACAAAAATACACAGAACAGAGAACAGAAAGCAGAATACAATATGTCATTAATTTATTTATGTTTGTAAAATTATGGTGGAGGCAAGAGTATACAAGTTTTAACAAAGTATTCCACCTATTACTCCTTCAACATACCTTCCCATAAGTTCAAAACCACTCTGTCTCATGTAAAGATGTTAGTTTTCTGGAAAAATATTTTTGGAAAAATTTTCTGCTGACTGAAATATTTTTAGAGTTGAAATTTTAAACAAACACACAAATAAATGTTATCAACTTTTATTTACAAACAGAACTAAAGAAAACATACGTACATTTTGTCGTTCTTTACCAACTTCTAGCTCACTAACATTAGAGAGTTGGGTGGTAAGACCCATATTTTTACCTTTACCAACTGAGGAACAAAAAATTGTTGTTTAAACAGTAACTACCAATCTGCATAAAAAAAATAAAAATAACAAACTATCTTCAATTATGTAAATCTATGCTGGCAATGGAAACATTTACGGAAAAACATGAGGTTACATTTTTCCAAAAAAATTTTGCCATTCGCATCTCTTAGAGAGAGCACGGCAGTGAAAACTAGAGGAAAACACGTTCTTGCCTTTTTCAACACATTCTGACAAATAATCTTCCCTTGGAAATGACAGTTACGTTCCTTTGACGGACTACTCTATAGCCACATGCACTGAACTGCGGGCCATTTTTATAAAAAGGTCCTGATCGGCTACTTGATGTCGAACAACTCACTCTGCAGTGCTAGCTACGCAGCCTTAGCAATGCTGGCTCCATGATGCAGCATCAACTGCAAGTCAATAACGGCTCTGACTTCAACTACAGCTAACTACGTAATTGATGACAATTATCAAAGCCAAACATGCTTAGTTCCTCAACAAAAATAACTACATACTCACAAATTCTATTAACTGATTCATCACATCTTTCAAAATCAAATGCAAATATTGGTGGAAAGAAAGCTTTGAAACAAAAATTACATGAGTATTGCATACACTGGAACTAGAAAGATAAATAAACAAAAAAAATATTGTACATTCATAAAATAAAAAAATTAAATTTCAACAAGGTTATTTTTCTTTCTGTGAATGGTGATTCAGATAATTTAAGAAAATAAATATGATTCTGCTTTCTTTTGCAGAGTCTAAACAATTTTTTTAAACGAGCTAAATGATCACCTATACAATACTGAGTACAGTTCTTAAAAATCTTGCCTCCACAGTTTTTATTATTTTACAAACATACAGAAAATGCAATATGTGTGTATGATAAGTAATATATATAATATTATATACAACATCTAATTTTATGCAGATTAATACAACAGATCAAAAAAAACATCACATTTGAGCCATAGTAAAAGGACAGAATCAATATTAAAATTTTTTTTTTTTTGCTCACACTACAGTTATTCTGAAACTTACCTTTCCCCATTCGCCACACACGACTTGATCGCTGCCTACTTGCAGAGTCTCTGGTTGGATCCGTCTCGAGTACAAACGCACACGCACCCAGCCGGAACGGGCAAGAGGTGCAACAGGAGCGGGGGTAAGAACCCCTACGCTGTGTAGGTGCCCATGAAGTTGCCGCAGCTGGGGCAAGAGTGGCGCACCTTCTTGCAAGAGTCCATGCAGTACGGGACGCATGACAGACAACAGCAACTGGACAGACCGGGACAAAGTTGAGACACGTGCGGCTGTTACACCAAACACCGGACCACTTCACGGCTAATAACTCAAGCAAAAAGCCTGTAAAAATGTTAATTTTTAACAGGTACATGCTTGAATTTAACTGCAAAAGTATAATGACTATAAAAGATATACTATGTATATGTAGATTTGCAGGGGAAGAATTTCGTAGAAAAAAAACTGAACATCCAATACTCCACACCAAAAAAATAAAAGTAAAATTTATTATTCATTAGAGGTTACAGATCTTTACAAAGTTTCAACTCTGAACGAGAAACAAGTTAATTTAGGGCAGTAATTTCATATTTTCCCCTTAGCAAAACAACTTATTAACTTAAGCATTTGTTTCTTAAATGCTTAATTTAACATCACAGAATATTATAAATTGTGGTTGTCCAAAAAAAAAAAATCAAATTCCGAGCCATACTTTTTGGGGCAGCACTCTTTGCGAAATTAAAATTACATAAAACTAAGCTAAGCAGTAGTTAAAAAAAAAATTCTGATTTGAATGCAACTAATGTAAAATGAGAAGGGTGAAATAAAAGTCTTATTTATTAAATTATGAACAACATATTTTACACCCTGATTAAAGCAGAAAATGGTAATATTTTTGGTAACTTTTTATTTGTTTTGATGAGCATTGGTCAAACGGGCTGGTATATGGAAACCACAATTATTAATCGTGCAATATTGTGAGCCGATCCAGAATTTTCAGCTGCACGGCAGAACATTTCAGTGACCAACGAAGGGAAATGGTGCTCGGTGACCTCCCTGAAAGTGCGGGAACTCGTGCAAACAACGGCCAGTCTCTCACCCGATAAGGCAGAGCAGGACGCAGGCGACGTGGGCGCCCGTCTTGTTCTCCGTCACGGTGGTCGTCTTCACGTTCATGCGGCAGGCGGGGCAGACCGTGGTCACCGGCCGGGGGCCGACGGCGGTGGGTCCCAGCGAGACGTACTGCAGGCTCGCTGCATCACGGGGGGACCACACACGTTATCACAAGTTACAGCAAACTGACTCCACTCACATTACCACCCACCGACTCCACAAACAATACAGCTACACCCACATTACCACATACAGACTCCTAAAACATAACCACTGACTTCACACGCATTACCGCACCTGGACTACACACCCACTACCGAACACGAACACAGACTCCACGCACATTACCACACACTGATTTAGCACACAGACTCCAAACACATTACCACACAGACTCCACTCACATTACCACACACTGATTTAGCACACAGACTCCAAACACATTACCATACAGACTCCACTCACATTACCACACACTGATTTAGCACACAGACTCCAAACACATTACCACACAGACTCCACTCACATTACCGCACTGATTCCAAGCACATTACCACACACTGACTCACCCCACACACATTTCCACACACTGACTTCCCTCCCATGTACCTCATGGTAGCGGCACAATACAGTAGCTGATAATCACTTGTCCCACCACTTTCACTACCACATGTGTCTACTAGGTACAAACAGTATTTTCTTTTGTCTAATGACCAACTGACCACCTCATACCCACATTTCCTTCCAGTATCACTAACAGAGTGGGTCTCTGTTACGGACAGCCGACTGAAAAGCATGCTTGAAAGGTCTCTGCCAAAGTTTACCTGGCGGGTGAGCGACGTTGTGTAGTGGAATTGGCGGCGAGGAAGCGGACTCGGCCGGGACTTGGGCTGGCGTGAATCCCGGGCCTCCATCTGCAACCGACACACGAGCCAGATTCAACCACCAACACCACTACGTTCCTCGTAGGTCATATTAACTCCCTCTGCTTTAATGTTATTGATGACGATGATGAAGAATTAGAGGTCCAAATATTGTCCACATTGGGATCATTTGAGACAATTGGGGATGACCAGATGAAAATGAAGGGTAAATCTGTATTGTACGGATTAGCGCCAAAAAAAATCGTACAAATATGAATTAACTTTCATTATATGCTATCTTACGTCCTCTTTTCAGAACCGCCTGCGGAGATTAAAAATTCCAATTACTTTTGGAGATATCGAATTTTTTAATATTCAATTTTTTGGCGATTTTTTTAAAAAAAATTTTTAAAAATCCGAAAATACCTTTATTCTGTGCTCTTTAACTTCCTCTTTTCATTAAACCCGGCAGAGATCAGAAATTCCAAATACTTTAGGAGATATGGAATTTTTTAATTTTCGTGATGTGCACTGATGCTTTGTTGCTTGTTGCTCCATTGTTGCTTGTTTACAAGTATGATTTTTTTTTTTTTGCGACGTAGTTGAACGACTACATCACGTAAAAAGAAAATTACGTGAGTTCCTACTGTTCATCCTTTTTCCCGGTTTGTTAGGTCAGGTCAGCTACATTATAAATACTTTAAAAGTAAACAACCATTAAAATTAATTTTATTATTTTTAATGTCCGTTCAGTTTCAAAGTATTTATACTGTAGCTGACCTGACCTAATCTACCTTTGTCCCGTTTTGTTAGGTCAGGTCAGTTACATTATAAATACTTAAAACTATACAAGTAAAATTAATTAATATTATTTTTAATTTCCGTTTATTTTGAAGTATTTATCATGTAACTAACCTTACCTAATGGAAAATTTCTGTTATTTAGGCAATTCACGCACACACGGCAAAATATAAAATGGCGTCTGTTGAATGATTACATAGGGCTTGTATTTCAAAATAAGAACGGCGATATCTCCAAAAGTAATTGGAATTTTTAATCTCCGCAGGCGGTTTTGAAAAGAGGACGTAAAATAGCATATAATGAAAGTTATTTCATATTTGTACGATTTTTTTTGGCGCTAATCCGTACAATACAGATTTACCAAATGAAGAATTGTTAAGAATGAATATGTGGGGAAAATGGGAGTAACCTGAGAAAACCTATGCAAATGTCGCACTTGCTGTGGCAAGATACTAGAAAAATTCAGGCTCTGCCTCTTAAATATGTTACTTATGCCACTTTAGACAGCTGTTAATTAACGTCTTCTGAACCTCCACTTAGTTGAAAAACTACAGGATACTTGAAGTATCACAATACCTGCAAAGGAAATAATTAAATACTATATCAGAAATTAAAATTTTTTTTGGGATTTTTAAATTTTTATTTTTTAGATAAGTCATGGTTCTTCAAACTTACCTAGTAAAGTTTTCAAGGAGTGAAGAATGGAAAGGAGAAAAAAACTTGATGGTTGTTGAACGATAGGGTGAGGAGTTTGTGTTGGCAGAGTTGTGGCTCGATTCAGGAGAATAGTAAGAGAGAAGTAGGGTGAATGTTTGCCCCTAGGCTTCGGCCCAGCAGCAGCAGTCATCAAATCAAAATTAAAATATTATTTGTATGATAAATATTATTTATTCATGATTCAAATTTAGACAGTAAAAACATGGGGTACTCTAAAGAATACTCACAGTATGGCTGTGGTGGGTATGAAAGATGGGGTCCTATTGGGTACTGATGCTGCTGCGGCGCGTACGGAGGTTGGGGCGGGTACTGAGGTCTCGGCGCGTAGCCTCCTGACAACCCCATGGTCTCTTCGTACGATGGTGGAGCTGGCACCATGGCGACAGCTTCATGGTCCATCAGCGGTGCAGAAGGCAAACCATCTTTCCCAGAACTCATTCCGATTGCAAGCTGTGAAATTGACGTCAAAACACACGACTTGAACCACTATTAGCAACTTTCCCGGTAAAATAAATATTAGTAATGTAGCTTACCTAACCTAAACAACCGTTCACTTATGTTATTAGTATTATTTTCCAGAAGCAGCTATTCCTAGAAATTTCTAGTTTCTCAAATAGTGAAACTAATAAATTAAATGTCTACAGTAACCCATTAGTATATAATTGCAATCAAACCAATAAACGTGTGCAAAACCATGTGAAGAAATGTAATGTCGTATAGTTACAATATTAAAGCCTCATAAAAAGTCATTTAGAGAACATTCTAAGTGGCAGGTGTACGTCATAAATTTTTAAAAATGAACCAAATATTATAGCAAATATGTAAGAATATTTGATTAAACTTGTCTCTAAAACTGACAATAACATACCTAAAGCCTATGATGGTGGAAAAAGTAAACAAATAAATAATAGGCAACTCTGATGCAAAGAGTAGAAAGAGACATAGAGGAAATATATAATAATTCTACAAAAAAGTACGAAACGCCATGTTTGCAACTTGAGTTTGACAGTGTAAATTCGTAATTTTCATAAAGCTAATACAATGCAATAGCAACACACTATGCAAAAAAAATACCATATTCATGAAACAGTTGAATATTGTGCTTTATTTATCAATTATATCAGTATGAATTCTGTTAATTTTATAGCAAAAGATTTTTTTTGTTATGTACAGTTCTCCATAACTTTTCGTTGAGCTTGCTTATGGCTATATTTATTTATATTGAAGGCCAGGAAATGAGAAATTTTTTCCTGTTGTGTATTTATGTTTTTGCCGGAATTACTAATTTTCGCTGTGTGCGATAGCATTGTTATTATGTACTCAACGCGGCAGTAATTTTTATTTTAACGCAAACGATAATTAGAGCTTTTCTTTTAAACAATGAATTCGAAGCGAAAGTCGTCTGCAATTAGCGAAGAAGAGAGAGAAGAGAAACAACCACGTGCCGTAGTCCGTCCTAAAATGAGACAGGATTTGTTACATGATTCTGCTGTTCAGAAATTACAGAATGCTTGGGAAAATTCCAATAGTGAAATTAAAGGTATAGTTACATTTTAGTCCGCCTATGTTTGTAGACTGGGATAATGTGTAAAACCTAAATAATGGTGTCCTCTCTTTAAAGCCTTGGATACAATCCACACAGAATAAACCGGTATAAAAAAAATTCCACATTTATTTAAGTTGAAAATATCAGGTTCCTAAGTTTAATTGGTAATTCAGAAGAAGTGCGGGTTTTTGCTATAAAAAATTCCAAAAATCTGAAAACCTTGCCTTTGAGTGTATATAAGCTCAACTTCCACACTGCCCACATCCTTTTAAAGTATTTGAAGTTTACCGAACCTAATGACCGTCCACACCTAATCTTACCACTGGTTAAAACGGTACTACTTGAAATACACAATGACTGAAAAACATGTCAAAAACTCTAATAAGCATTTTGAAATTTTTAATTATTTTTCACTTTAAATTTGATCTTCAGAATTCCCCACTCTCAATTGTACCCTCAGTAAACTATAAATGTATCAACACAAACTATTTTCTCTATAACTTAATACTGTGTAGAAAACTTTGAAATATATTTACAATATATTGATTTTGTTTGCCAAGTTCGTGTTGAATGAAGTTTGAATTTTACAACCAAAAGACATTACAGGGGGTTATTTACATATTCCACATTACAATTTTTTGTTTATACAAAATATAATTATATTCTCTGAACCAACACTGTTGACCTGATATGACCTTAGAGTAGGTTAACACTCCAAGAGGGCAGCCTAAGTGGGGGCGAGTGTAAATTGTAGCTCACTCAGCTTTCCGCCTTTGATACTTCAAATTGGAACAATGTGACAGTCCACTTTGTTTCGTTACGAGTCAGCAAGTGAGATAAATGGTGCATGACCCTAATTTTATTCTTAATTTAGAAGTTTAAAAGCTTATTATTTAATATTCTGTGGACTTGACATGTACAGTCAGGGCATTAGGGACTGTAACTGACGTGGGACACAAGGAAAGGAAGCAGCTACTGCCTACTGCCGGGAAACATCCCAGCGCTTGCTTGGAGAACCGAGGATGGTCTCACGGGATCGAAACCCAGGTGTGGCGTCCCGCCACAGCGAGCGCGACGCTTGCGTTCCAGACGACGACGTGGAGGTGATTGGCGACCCGTTCAGGATCTGCGTGCTGAAGCGGTTCCTGAGCGACGCGCGGCTGTGCGGGGCGCTGAAGGACTCCTTCCTGGAGCTGTCGCTGCAGCGCAAGGAGAGCGACCTGTTCTCGTTCTACCAGTCGGAGGACCTGAGCACCATCGACGACCCCGAGGTGGCCGAGCTGCTGGACTTCCTGGAGACGGAGTGTCGGGACTGGGTGCGCCGCGTCACGGGGCTGGCCCTGGACGGGGGTGTGTCTGCGACGCTGTCCGTCTACGACCACGGAGGTGGGCCCCTCCTCACACCCTCAATTCAAGTATATAACAACATTGTGACTACTTTATTTTCACAGCAAAGTATTATCCAAATAATTCATCAGTAATAATAACGAACAAAATAATGTACTTGAAACGTTAATAATTATGTATTATTAAAGAAATATTTAAGCATGTAGAAGAAGGTACAGAGTTGTATAGAAAATTATTATTCATTTATATTCAACGTTAAACTATCAGCCATAATATGCTTTTCTTTTCCATTTGGGCTACCGTATAGAACGAAGGCACCGTCATTTTTCTTGATGTATTGAGCAGTCGTTAAAAGGCCAGCTCGCTCCTTTACTTCATAGAGGAAAAAAAACTATAAAGAAAAATTATAAATTTAATTTTTTTTATCAACTAAAACCATAGGATGTAAATACTTTTCTCAGAAGGCATTTTGTCTTTGCAAAATGATTATGCTTGGTTAAAAAGATGATGGACTGAAAGATTTTTTTTTTTTTTTTTTTGGGGACAGAGGGTCTTTCTTTAGCATTTGACATAAGTTGAAGCATTTTCTCTTGAATGAGCTTCACTACTACAAAATATTCAATTGAAGTACTAAGAAGCTGTCTATGAAATTACAGAAATTATAATCAAGCATTGTGTGTTGCTGAAAGAATCGTTGTGAGTGTTTACCATTAACTGCATTGTAAGTGGAAACCAGTTACATGAACTATATTTTTACAAAGGTATGACTTCGCTGGTTTCATGTAATATTTGAATTATCAAGATTTACCACGGACCACGTCGAAACCTATCACGGGTTTGCTATGAGATTTAAGTACTGACTTCGACTAGTGAACATTTAAATGACGGTGTTACTTTGGTGAATCATCGACAGTCTCAGAACAGAGCCGGAGTGGTCTACTGCTGCTGTAGAAGGATTTCGGCACTACGAGGGTTATTTTGTCCTGTTTCGAAATTTCTGTGGATTCCGGTACTGTCACTGTGGAGGTGTGGAGAAGGATCCATATGGCAGTCATCAGCGCTAGATGAAAACTACCATTTCCTAATGTAGGGTATATGATGAACCCCTATTGTAAATTGGTTTTGTAAATAAGGTACATTTTGCTATATAATCATTTGCATGGTATTTAAAGTAAGTACACGCACACATTTTTTTAAAAAAATTGTGGGGTTTGAAAAGTTGTACCGTATAACAATAGATAATAGGGACTTGGGGACCGGGCCGGACAAAATGATTTGCCGCTGGGCCGTTGTACGCGGAGGTATGCCGTTGTTCCAGACCACCTGCTGTGCCATGACGACAAGTTCGAGGACAGGTGCGTGGCCTTCATCCTGTACCTGAACACCGACTGGCGGCCGCACTTCGGGGGCGAGCTGCAGATATTCAACACCCACGGTGAGCCGCCCCGCTCCCCTTCCCTTTCAAACATTTCATTGAAACAGAGTTCCAGGGGAAAGAAACATTTTAAATCACAGTATTGGGAAAATAATTGTCCTGCAGTTTATTACATTGTTTTTTTTACAGTACCATAATCCTGATTTTCAATGGTTCCTGGTTACCGCTTTTTTTTTTCAGCGTCAAATCACATAAAAAACCCTGTTTTGTAGTTTGTATTCGGGACGTGGACGCATCATCGGAACTTGATTCGCGCTGTCTTCCTCCACAGATAGTAATCTGCCGAAAGAGGTTGTGCGATCCATTCTGCCGGAGAACAACACGTTCGTATTCTTTGAAGTCGCGGATAATTCGTTCCATCAGGTATGTTTCTCGCATGAGCTTTTGAGCAGCTTTTATTATAACTTTTTAACATTTAGTTTTGTATATCTTCAAAATACATTAGCAAATGTTATTTGCCCACACCTGCCAACCGTCTTCTACTTTCTTATATGTAACTAATTTTTGTTGTTACCGTATTTACTCGCATATAGGTCGCACCCATAATTTGAGGTCTTGAATTTGGTATTTAAGATTCCCCCCATATAGGTCGCACCGGTAATTTAATAACGCGAACGGCCGGCGCGCCGTGCACGAAAGAGTTAACGGGTACTGTAAAACTCCGCTACTACGAGAGCTGATAATGGCGTGATAAATTGTTGTAACAACAAGTACTCGTAATAACCGAATATAGAAAATTGAATTCAAGTTAGATTCCTAACTTCTTAAAATGTCTTAATTGTAGACTATAACTCGAAAACAGTGCTTTGTATTGAAAAAATGCACAGAATAAAAGTTGTAGTAAATTTAATTACGAATAAAAAAGGCCTGTTATGATTTTTTATATCTACAGCGGTTTTCGTTTTAAACGTGCCATTGGTCTGACGCGTGAGGAAGTTCCCGACACAGATAAGATAGTGGCTGGGGAAACCATTGCTTCTCCCCTTCCCTTTTTCTACTTGTTTGCCATCCAGGTGCAACATCGCCCTTCATTTACTTTTTTTTTTTTTGTGTTTACTGCGTGAACATTTTCAACAGTTTTTTTCCCCCTTCTTCGAAGATGCCATTTAAATCTTTCGTTGCCTTTGTTGCCTTTAATTTTTTTTGTGTGTTTGATTTCTTGTTATGAAAATTCGCTTGGTTAATTAAGATATAAGAACAATGCTATCCTGAAATGCTGTGACATGTTTTTGGAGTGGATAATCACAGCGACAGACCGACAGGATGCGCTCCCGCCCTTGCCGTCAGCGATGTTTATTTTGACAGCTCAAGCAATTATCCACGACCCTTCACAGCGTAAAAAAAAAGAAGAAAAAACACGTTCGAATGCAAATGGAAAAGTATCTATGCAGTAAAATAAATATATTTACGGCCCTGCTAAATTTTTCTATTCAATAAAATTTGTGGTATTAGTGATTTTTCAGCAGAAACTGCTGTGTGACTCATAAAAAAATTGTATCATAATAACTTATAAAGTATTTATTAATGGCGAAGGACAGTCGTATAAAGCCCATAAAAATATTTATTTTACAGAGAATGGCTATTGCCGCACGCAGTGTGGGAGGGGAGGAGGATGCTACCACAGTGGCTTTTCGTGCCGGCGGGTAAGATAACATGACAGCTGAGATGGCTTTTTGTGCGATAGTGTACGCGCCGAGCTCGGCTAGACACTGCCGCGTGGAAAGTCTAGAGGGGTGGAATCTACTTTTAGCCGTCTTTTGTATGCCTGCCTGCTTACAGTACAGCTCTCGCCAAGATAAACGTGAACTCATAGCGCCCAACAAAGTGTAACAGACTTGTTTTTCAGCCGATTTTACTCAAATTTTCGACTTTCTCTGCTCAAATTTTTCACGGTTTCTCAAAAAATGGTGGTATAAACGGAATGGACGCATCAGAGGGGGGTCGCATCGGCGGGATTCTACTGTATTGCAAAAAAAATTCCTCAAAAATTTTAAAAAATTTCTTCTACATATATAGGTCGCACTTCATTTTTTTCCCATCAAATCTGGTAAAATTGCCGCGACCTATATGCGAGTAAATACGATAATTGTCAAACTGACCAGATGTGTACCTGGCAAACTTTAACACTTCATGTTGTGTACATTTTTGAAAGTTTGATGTCAGCTAGCAATGGACACTAGTCTTTAAACCAAAGGAATTTTAAACTGTGTAATAAATGTAAATTAAACTTGTTTCAGCAAAGCATTGTGACTACACATAAATGTTAGGAGTGTTGTTTGTTGTTTCCCAAACTTTGGTTTAAAAGTCAGGAGTAATGAAAGCAATAGCCCCGCCTCTTCAATACTACGTCTGGTAGCGGCGGAACGCAGACACAATCTTTTACAAAGTTTCAAAAGTACGAATTGCATGGTTTTATGTCAAGTGAACGTGGAGCTCTGTCGTCTCGTCCATTACGACCAATCCAACAGTCAGGGACTTGAATGTTCAAACTCTCTCGTAGAAAGAGATTCCAATGGTGAGGGGCTTCATCCTGTTGCCAAACAAAGTTTACATGTTCACCCTGTGGCGTAGCGTGGGTGGGGCGGAGGGGGCGGCAGCCCGCGGGGGCGGGTCGCCGGTGAAGCGGGTTGAGATCTGATCTATGATTCATTCATTACATGTGTCAGACACACTATAATGTTCCATTTTTATCTAACATTTTGCGCACCAACTATTTTTTAATATTTATTTAAAAGAAAAACTGCGAAATCACTGACAGAGCTCTTTATAACGTTTGTTTGTTTACATACGAACGGCAACATTGCATCACGCCGCGCCGCCCGGCGCGCGCGAGCCGAGTTGAGCGGCACTCCTTATTATGTTAATTACTCATACAAAATCTTTTGTTTCACGCGTCGGCCCGTGTCGATGCCTCTCTTTCGCACTCATTGAATTTAGTACTACGCATTGTACTGTAAAGTTTGACCTTAACCCAGTGCAAACCAAACAACTTCCGCGAACCGGGGCACAGTAAAACTCCTATATTGCCCCGTACCGCGAGCGCAGGTAAACCCAAAAAAATATTAAAACCCAAACTAATAGCAGGCTTAAAAAATACTAATAAGGTTGCGAACAGTGAGAGGAGGCAGCAAGTTAAAAAGACGCAAAATTTATATGACAACATTTAATAAATATATATATCATAAAATCGTTTCATCACAAATCGGCGCATCCATCATAAAATACCTACCCTATTACTACTTATAAAAAAATAGCTATATAATAATACTAAAAAAATACTTTAACAATTCCCCGAAAAAATTATAATTTGATCATATACTTCGGAGCTCCAAAAATTAAATATAATTACCAAAAAGGCATTAAAAATATATAAGAACATATTAATACAAATACAAATACAAATATAGATACGCACCGGGCGTATCACCGCTGTAAATACTAATTAACATAGGCGAAATCTAGCAAAAAATTGACACACCTTAACATGCAAATAAATATACCAAAAATTTAGCAAATTACAAATTATGGGTTTACAAGCCCTTCTCAGTTAAATCATTTTCTAACGGTCGACGCCTTTTTTCTTCTAGGTCTGGCAGGTATTGGATGAAACACGCTGAACGTAAAATCCCAGTTTCAGTTTTATTAGTCCGTTAATTTAAATCCCAAAAATCCACAAATTATAGTTTCGCACCAGGGGTCTAAAGGGTCAACGGGGCAGTGGCACAATTACCTCAGATCTACTATGAGCTCCGCTAGACTATAAACTTGGCTATATTGTCGATTGAACAAGAATTGGCTGCTAATATTGATTTTGACAAAGTTATTTCTGACTTCGCTGCTCATAAGGCCCGTAGAATCCGCTTGTAAAACCACTAATCCTATTTTAACTTCAATAAAAGGTACCTCATTGCATGTGAAATTTAATTTTAACTAAGCACCTATAGAATGGGGGCGGCAAAATGGGTCTCCCGCCCCAGGCGCCGAGATGGCACGCTACGCCACTGTGTTCACCCTCTGATAATGTTTTGGTGAGAGAGCCATTCTTTCGACATGGTGCCACTGCAAGTGAGAAAATAACAAAGCAGCACTCTTGCTTGAGCCTCTCTAAACTGTTTGAGTTACTCTTTGATTGTGACCTTGAACCAACTCTCTACAGTGCTTACAGTTGATACTATTAAAATTTTTAACTTGGCTATTCTTTTATGGACATACTGTATTTGTGACAGAGCAACTAATGCAAGGGAGGTGTCATGTTAAATTTACAGAATAATAATAATTCGTTTTAATACTAGTAAAGATGAGAAAATAAAATTTTTTAAAAATCAACATGGGTTGAGAGACAGAGCTTTAATGTGTTATATAACTAGGTGAGTTTCAGTTCACAGTCATCAAAGAGCAGGTAGGGCCCATGTGCCTTTCTAAACCTGTGTGTGAAACGATGTCAGAAAAAAAAATGTTCACGTTAAAGAAGTTGAAAAAGTTCTGAAAATAAAAATTCTATATCGCATAGGATTTTATGATGTTACCACTATGTCTACTTATTTGAAAAAAAGATAACATTTTTAAGGCTGTAAATTTAACTGTAAAAGATGGGGACATAGAAATGAGACATCTAGAATGTCCAAAAGTGGACATGTGTGTGGAGGAATGATTTGAGGAGGGGGGGAGTTTTGGGGGGGGGGGGGGGGGAGGTGAGATAAATGTGTGTGTGTGTGTGTGTCTATATATATATTCCCTAGTGAACAGAGGTAGGCATGAAGTTATTGATGACGTGAGGAAACACACCTGCTCCCTGGCTGGCTCTAGAAGTACACCCTATAGTGCTCAAATAGCCCTAGCTCTCCATCGTGTGGCTGACGAAGGCGACGTGGGTAGCAAGAGCGTGGGGTGTGGGGGTTGTAGGGTGTAGGGCGAGCAGAGGCGGAGGAGGGATGAAGGGCTACGACGGCGGTCGGCGCTCCTGGGCTCGGCCCACCCCTCTTCCAAGGCTTCGGAGGGGTGAGGGGCGGGGCGAGCAGGTTGTTGGCCTCCAGCCGCCGGCAAGGTCGTGTGCAGACCGCGGACAGCCCTGTGAGATCGCGAGACGTGCTGGGAACGTGTGTGCGGCAGGTTGCGGAAGTGTTGGTGGAGAACGACCTGCGGGTGACCGTGAACGGCTGGTTCCACGGGGCGGGCGAGATGGCGGCCGTCCCAGCGCCCGTCTACCCCACGCATCCCGGGCCGCGCGACCTCGCCGTGCCTCCCGTGTCTGCGGTAAGCCGTGTCCCCGCGCTAGCGGCGGTCTCGCTCACCCGGCTTGTTTACTCTGAAAATATTATTTTGAAAACTAACAATAATTTTAATAAGTTTTAAATATATTTTTGTAAATTTTTATTTGTTTATTTTTTGAAGACCTTGTAATAGTGTTTACTGACAGTATTGTTTCAGTTGTAGTCATTCTGATAAAAATAAAATGATTAAATACTAACAAACAATTATTATTTCACAGGAGAAACTATTTGTGGCTGTTGGTCAATATTAATATCAAGGCTTAAAAGAGCAAAATTTTGTAATTGCAAATAAATTTTTAAAAAATTGCTGGTCAAACAGTTGAAACCAAGATGGCGACATGCAATTACAACTCGTTATAAATAAAGAAAGATTATCAGATGATGCGCTTGATGAAATACAGCAAGAAAATGCATTTCCAAAATTCTAATTCCAAATTTTACTTATAAAATACAATTTTTCAGATACATTAAATAAAAAATTTCATTACAAAGTTGTATATTTGGTGGTGGTGATATAAAAAATTTAACTAAAAAGTTTTTGGTTTAACATTACTTTAACTATGTTTTTCAATTATCTGTGGACCCCTTGCCAAACTCAACCCCTGATAATTGGGAGTCTGCTGTATGTTCTTTATAATTTCTAATATTCAGGTAGTATATATTCTTCAAAACAATGATAATAAACAATCATAGTATTTCTTGCAGGATATCTTCCATAGACTGATTTCGTTCTAGGAAGGAACTAAACTGGAAGATTTTGTAGCCTCGGAATACTTGTCCCAGCGAAGTGAGTTTCGCTCTCAGTTTGAGGCGGACAGTGAAATGATACTGCCGTCATTCCTAAGGAAGGACATGTACGATCAGATTGCTGAAGAACTCTGCCAGAGTGGCGTCGCATGGTCGCCGTTATATCTGCCAGACCACAGGTACATTGTTTTAATTATTATTATTTTTTTAAGTTTAATTTTTGATAGTCATAATAATTTTAAAGTTACTATAAAATATAATTTTTTAGTTTTTACTGTTTACTTATGTTAAATATGTACTTTCAAATGAAACTTACTTATTAAAATGCTTGATAAAGGACACTCATTTGTCTTTTATGCCGGATCTGTGAGAGTTTGAATACCAATTTATGAGCACAGTATTGGTGCACACCACGCGATTGACCCTGTGAGCAGTGGAACCACCAATCAGTAGAGGCAAGGTTACATGGTGAATAGGAATAAAACCGAAATAACAGCGAAATTAAGTCAGTACACCACTAAAGTATACTTACATGTACATATATGTCGAAATGAAAGTCAATATGCTGCCAAACACAGAAATGGAAGTCAGTACACCTCAATAACACTAAAATGCAGCAAAATTCACCTCGGTTTATTTAAAAACCTAAAAAGTTATGTACTAAGTAAAAATTAAATATTTAGTTTATATCTATGGTTTTTTAAAACTAAATAAAAGCAGTCCCATATAGGAATGGGTAAAGGCCTACAGAGAAAAATGTAATGAGGAAATGTACATAAGTACAATGATTTTGGGCTTTTTTTAAAATTGCTTGCTGATTTTTTGATACATTGCATGTTTTATTTGCAGTTTTCTGTTGAACTTAAACTTATCAGTATGTGTAGTATTGTTTTATGAAAATGTCTTATCACATAATTTTGAAGCACTTGTAATTACGTGAGTTTTAATTTTTAATGGCGATAAAGACAAGTTCCACTGTTTTTAATGACGAAATTAGCTTGTTTTATAACATCATGTCTTCATGTCATCTTGGCTGTACCAGTGGCCCGTGCTGGGCAGCCGGGCGGGAGGCCTTGCGAGCGCGCGGAGTGAGGCACGGGTGTGTGTGCAGGCGGTACGAGGTGTTGGAGGCCGGCGACGCGGGGGGCAGCCTCCGGAGGCTCCTCCACCTGCTGGGCTCCAGCTCTTTCTTCTCCTTCCTGGAGGACCTCACGGGGCTGTCGCTGACCCCGGGGGCCGGCCCCGTCGCCTCCGGCTCCCAGGCAGGTGTGTTGCTCCTGTCGCCTGCCACCCGCGAGAGACCCTTGATTTCTCCCCCGCTTCAAACTGTTCTCCCCTGGAAAAAGACCTGGGTTTGAACGCCAGCAGGCCGACCTTCCTGTTTTCACGTTTTACACTGTTTCCCAAAGTCATTCCGGGCGAATGCTGGGATTCTTCCTTGCTATAGATCCTGGCCGATTCCTTCCCAGGTTTCCTTGAACTGTGATGTTCATTGTATCCGTCTCTAATGAAAGCGCTAATGACCGTGATGTTGAGTCCAAATAATTAACAAAAAAAAAAGAATAGTTTTTGAGGACTGATGCAAGGGTGTTGATTGCCAGGCGACAGCTGTGGTAGACGGAAGTGTGTGGTGTTGTTGCGTGCAGGGAGCGGGGCGCCCGCCGGCCCCCGGGGCCACTGCGAGGTGCAGAGGTGGCGCAGCGGCTGCTACTCCCTCGCCAAGGACAGCGACTTCCAGCTGCCCTCGGGCGTGCTCGAGGTGCGCCTGTTCTTCAACTGCGGCGGCGTGTCGGACGACGGCGAGGGCTCCATCACCTACATCGCTGCCAACGAGGAGGAGAAGGTAGAAGAATGCCGCCCGGGACGGGGAATATTGGTTGGGTAAAGTTTCAGACGGAGAAAAATTTTCCTGCGGAAACGGGACTGGATAGGGAATTATTTGAGGTTATAAATTTAAAAAAAAATTCTCTACCGTTTCAAAGGAAAAATCTTGTTCTATTAATTGTGTTGGCCCAAATCTAGTAATTTTACATTAGTAGATGCAGGTAATTTTGAAAGACTGCAAAATACTACAAAATAAGGCTAACCTATTTTCTTATATAAATGCAAAATTAAACAAAAGCCTTATTAATTAAATAGTGATGAAATTATTATTATTTTCAGTATTTGTAATGGTGGTACATAAATATGAATAGATTTTCTGATTTTTTTAAATCATGGCTACTGTGCGATAAAATTTGTAATTTGTAGTCATTTGAAATTAATGAAACTCTGAACCCTCAATGTGTCCAATGAGAAAGCAATTTGTTAAAGCCAATATACGTAAAAATTAGGCATTCCATAAAATTATTTTTAATGCCTTAAAAAGATCAAATTTTCAGTAACATATATGGTTAAAATCTATGACCAAACTGTTAAAGTATATTTCCTTCTCTATCTCTGGTACTAAAGAAATAAACCAATTTGCAGTGTCTTTTGTGTAGCAGTGAAGTAACTACGGTCGTATTCTTGCTCTACAGCTGCTGTCGGTCGAGCCGGTGGACAACATGGCAGCGTGTGTGTATCGAGACGACGGCACCGCCACGTTCGTGAAGTACATCACCTCCAAGTACTCAGGATTGCACCACGTCATCAGCTGTTCCTACTTTGAGTGATGTTCGACCACATAAGAACAACTGCGCCGAAGTCTGTTTGCTCGAGGCAGTCGATGAAATGATTGTGTGTGTATAGAGATGACAGGACCGTTTGTGAAGTACATCACCTCCAAGTACCCAGGATTGCACCACGTCATTAGCTGTTCCTACTTCGAGTGATGTTCGACCACATAAGAACAACTGCGCCGAAGTCTGTTCGCTCGAGGCAGTCGATGAAATGGTAGTGTGTGTATAGAGATGACAGGACCGTTTGTGAAGTACATCACCTCCAAGTACCCAGGATTGCACCACGTCATCAGCTGTTCCTACTTCGAGTGATGTTCGACCACGTGAGAACGACTGCGCCAAAGTCTGTTCGCTCGAGGCAGTCGACAAAATGGCAGTGTGTGTATAGAGATGACAGGACCGTTTGTGAAGTACATCACCTCCAAGTACCCAGGATTGCACCACGTCATCAGCTGTTCCTACTTCGAGTGATGTTCGACCACGTGAGAACGACTGCGCCGAAGTCTGTTCTCTAACCAAAGCTATTGGCTTCTTTCCAGATTCTGTTGGTGTTTTAATAATTGCTTTAGTATTGAAAAAGTTTATTTTCGATTGGTTTTTACTTCCTTTACAAAGATTGTGATATGAAAAGGAAAGAATGTATTAATAGAATTGCACAATGTCAGATGCTGGTCATTTTAACAATTGTCTAAGTAACTTTTTTTTTACTTTTTACAATGGGAAAAAGAAAACAATATACAGCGAAACCCCTTATTTACGTTACCGTTATTTACGTTTTCCCGTTATTTGCACTATATTCTTCAGGTCCCGTTTGGTTCCCATATAGTCCAATACAATACTTTCCCGCGAATTACGTCTCAAAAATCGAATCAATCCCGCTATTTACGTCACGAACAACCATAAACAACCAGAAAATACCGTGGAGCTAGTAGGCAATGAACATTTTAAATAGCAAAATATACATATTTTATAACATGAAAAGTTGCTTTTATTTCTAAACATGTAATAATTTAAGCCTAGGCGTGTAAAAGTACGAGTAATTATAGCAGGAGACAATCTAAAATGCACGAGGGAAAAACGTAAACTCATGAATGTACAAACATGGCTGCTTGTAAGTTCTGATACTGTATTTATGTCACAACTTAGCCGAAATACTGGTACGAGACATAAACTTCACAAGATAAAATGAGCGGTGTCTTGGTAACTGTTTTATACGTCTTTTATAATTTGGGAAGTATTGTACAGTTGACGCCATATTTTTTAAACTAACCATTTATTTCTGGGGATCGTAAATAATTAATTATTGGTATCAAGACATCATGATAAACGTAAACTTGAACATGTCACGGCAGCGAGAAAACTGGTGCGTATACCAATAAACTGGTATTAGAACTGGATAAAATTGGTACACGGGAGGTGGAGCTTATATTTTTTTCCGCTAAGCTCGCATCTATTGGTTGGCGGCTGATGGCGTCATGAGTCTGGGCGGAGCATAGAGTGCGCATGCGCCGCCGCGTCGTTACAGCAGCTGACCGAGTACAATGACCTTTCTCCGCGTTTGGCGCGCTATTGACGGTAAATATTCATCAATTTGCGGCCTTTTCTTAAAAATTTTTTTACTGTGAGCAATGTGTATGTAGCCCGTATTTGTTATAAACCCTGCCGGTTGCAACTGTATTTATAATTTGGAGAGGCAAATAATCTCCTTGAACAGCCAAAAAAGCAAGCAGAAGAAAATTTCAAATTTATTTTTTAGGAAGTAATCAGAAAAACATTTTGGCTTTCATTCTTTTTTTATTTTTGTCAAATGTGGTAAATTAATAATTGATTAAATACTAAAGTAAAATTTGTTGTTAGTGTGTTTGTACCTGCATTGTAGTATGTGCTATTAAACAAAAGGAAAAAAATTCTAAATAAGGTAAACTGTACTCCTTTTTATGCTTTTCCCTTTATTTACACTTTCCCGCTTTTTACACTTTTTTACTTTGTCCCCATGAAAAGTGCAAATAAGGGGTTTTGCTGTAATTATGTTGCAAAATTGTGGGAACTGTAAAAATCAGCACACAGTACTGTGTGAGAATCATATGGAAGCACAGGAAAGTGGTGTCAAATATGTGAAAGTGTTGAATCAAAAAGGTGCAAGGTGTATAATAAATCCTCTGCTTGTATGTTGCTGTAATGGACTACATGAGGTCGTAGAAGCTATCTGGCCACTAGGCTCCTGACTCTGTACTCGTTATAAATGTGTGTTGTGCCGTGGTTTGGATCAGACTGCATGTTCACAACTTGTCGCAAAAGCGGGATGCTGTGGCGATCACTGCCGCATGGGACGCTTGCAAGAAGGGTTTCTGTGGTGCAGTCCAGATAATTCGAACATTTTTGAACCCTTCGAGGCACTGTTCCACGTCTTACTTGCCGGTAACAGTATGGCGGCCGGCCATTTTACTTCATCATGCTCTTAAGCCAGTCAGATCGAGGAAAAGTTGAGGACAGATTGTATGCTTCTGTGTTGTTTGTACTGTTGTTTGTGTTTTTTGGGCGTAAATGGCGTTTTATTGAAAATGGGCTGCGGCTTAACTTGACTCGAATCATGTTTATAATACTCATTAGCATGTGATGACTGTTCTTTTTTCATAAACCTCTATACATGTTTGATTAGTGCAACCAGACCATTATTTTGCAAACACTTCGCAGCAATATATCATATTTACAATCCTACCATTTTCTTAATTTTCAATTTATTTTACATGACTTCACTGCTTGCAAAACTGATACCATGTATTCCACTTTTTACGTTTATGAACACTGGAAAATGTCACCATTTTGAAATGGTGTACTGTATGTTATAGATTTGTAAAACAAATCACGAAAAGAAAATAATTTAATGTCTGGAGTCAACTTTTTTTTCTACTACAGCAACAATCAATAGTATCATTAGGCACAAACACAAAATAGATACAATATGTATCTACATATCTTTGATGATCTAGTGAAAATAACAAATGGATTCATTTTTTTATAACTAAAGTGGTAATGTATTTTACATCTAATTTAGTGCCACCTTTTAAAGAAATACTATGTAACCTGACAGTTGAAAATGCTAAAGTATTGCTGTTTTTGAAGTCAGAACAACAAATAACTAAAAAATGGCAGAAGAAATAGAAAAATATCAATTTTCTGATGTTAATAAATTTCGCTTTTTCTGGTGGAAAATTAAAAAAAATAATTGAAAACTGCATAATGAGTATGTTATAATGTTATATGTTGCTAGGTTAACCTACATGGGCTGTTTTTAAATTCCGACTTGATTCTGATAAAGTTTGATAGTCGGGATGGCTAGGTAGTTCGAACTTTTCTATAAAAATAATCAAATTACAAGTGTTTTTATTAGAAAAAAATATTTGTTTACGTGCATATAAAAATTTTTTGTCATTTTTTTGTACAATTTTTTTAACATTGCTTTAACTGTATTTTTCTGTTATTCTTGGATCTCTTGCCAGTCAAAACTCCGGATAATCGGGAGTCTTACTGTATGTAATAGATGTACTTAACTAAAAAAAAAATTAATAAATAAAAATGGGTGCCTGGCTGCCACATGCATTAGAAGTGAAACTTCACACTTCAGTTATTCACTTGAATAATAAAACCACACAATTACGTACTCATTAACGTATTAAATACCACCATGTCTAGGAAATGTGCGTCTGGGAGACAGTCTGAGGGTTTGTCGCAGTGTTCCGCTGGGAGCGGCGGTAGGCGGGATGAGAGTGTCGCAGAGTGTCGGCGGCTTGACGAAGACTACAGTGCTGTGCCGTCGCTCTGCCGACGCCTGCCCGAGGGTGAGGCGTGAGTACGTTGCTCGAACACGTGCTACCTTGTTCAGGGACTGACAAGAGCCCTCTGATGACCTTCGACCAGCGTAGGAACAGCGCGCCCGCCGCTCGGAGCGGGCTGGCATGGTGTGCAAGTGAGGGGCGGGGCCTGGCTCCCACACGGGCCACGTGGTGGCGCCCAAGTTGAAGACGTAGTTACTCTCGTCCCAAGGCGTACATTTCCGCAGCCATCAACACTTATTCCCTACGTCAAGCCAAATTTGGTAGCCAAAAAGTAATTAGTTGTATTCAGCAGTACATCTTCTCTGTGGACGAGACGTTCAAGCACAAAAAAAATGGGTGCTTGTACTTATGTACGCACATTAGTAGTTATACTTACTTGGCGTATTTAAAAACTAACTTTAATTTTGCATGAAAATAAAAAATGGAAAATAAAAGGATTGGAGTGATATAATTACTTTTGGTAAAGTATAAATTCAAAAGGATTCAGAAAAATATTAATTTTAGTAAAATAATGAAGATAAATTTTAATAATAAAAGTCATTAAATATGCTGGATGTTACGGTAGTTTTATTTTTGAAGTTGTACTTCTTTAGGCATGTTATGAAAAAATGATGAGAAATTTTAAGATGCGCGCGCATCACTGTAACACAAAATTAACATGTTGAAGCTGCCCGCTAAACCGCTCATTAAGTCTCGAAAAAAAGCTACCAACAAAATATAAATAACAACCTCTATTAGTCGCGCATGTTGGCATGCTCGTCGCCTCTGATCACTGTTGTCATATTTATAATATTTATCCACATGTTTCTCGTTTCTACATTCACAACATGTGTTTTAGTTTCATACAAGTGCGAATTATATATGTGCTAATAAATTATATTCAGTAGTAATTTAAATTGAATATTTTTATTAATATTATTTACTATTCGTAAATATTAGTAAAAAAAATATTGTGCCTTTATACTTTTTCAAGTGCTCCAATATAATTGAGGTTAACTATCCATATGTATTATTTATTGATATAAATTAAAATATTATTTAATATAATTATTACTAAATGCTATTAAATTATTAATGTTAAATATTTATTATTGGTTATTTAATATTGTTCGGAGCTGCAATCGAACAGCCACTAGAAAGAAATTACCTTGGAATAATCAAATTTAGCTTTCACCATGAATTGATAAATAACTAGTAGGATTACAAAACAATTTTTTTTTTTTTTATGGTAATACTTATTCTCAGCCACATGTATTTTGTACAGGAACACACAGGATTCACTTCTTGTAGGTGTCGAACACTTGGTCCCAGAATGCCATGCGCTCCTTGTACGCGTCCCGGTGGAGACTCAGGTCTGCGTCTATCTGCAGGTAGGTGCGGCTTGTCTTGGTCGCCGGTGTCCACTTCACAGACTCGTGCCTGCTCGGGTCCCTGAGGGAACAGAACACATAGTTCACTCCACGGGGTGCTACGGTCCAGTGTCGCAAGCATGAGGCAGTTCATGCGTGTGTTCAAGTTCAACACAGTATAGTCTATATGAAGGCTAGGCTCTCACTTGCTTCTAAGATTATTGCTGTTTTGTGTAATTGCATATTGTCCAGATATTTTTTATGGCTTAAATTATGTGTTATAAAATAATTTTTTTTTATGAACGAATGAATGCATTTGTGTAGACAGCAGGGACCCTACTAGGCCCCCTGGAATTAAGGAACCTCTAGGGAGGGGACCTGCTTGCGCTTGCAAAACAGTAACTGTGCAACGGGGTGGATAAATGTAAACGTCAAAACATTTTTAACGGGGAAACTCTCTGTACATTATGAAGTTTCCTGCTTCCTGCATGAATATAGGCAAAAATTCGGGCAGTGTACAACAGTACGACTTGTGTCTGTGAACCCAACTCGCACAACTCGAGCGGCCCCCTTTGAGAAGCCTACATATGTGCACCCTTGAATGAAGGTATTACAGACAGATCTGTGTTGTGGTGTCTCACTTCACTCGCAACACATGTGGTTCCATTTTACTTGTTTGTCAAGAGCTGTTATCGTGGTTTACCCTACAATTGAGAGGTAATATTGTTGTGTCCTTTCGTAAGTTGGCAGCAGTGCGACATGTAAACAAAAGGTGATTATGGCGGGGCGCGGCAGGTCTTGTGCTGTGTGTGAACAACGAGGTGCAATATGAATACCATGAATGCTGCGATGTGCGGCGTTAGTGTCATCTACATAACAAATATCATCCCTAGTTTTTTTTTTTTTTTTAATTGTTATGCTCAATTACATATTTCCAGCCCGAGATTTAATGCCTTTGTGTAGCCGAAACTTCACATCGGCCCAAAATAAGAATTTATGACTCCTTGTCCGATCCACATTAAGTGCACCTGGGGTGTGTAACGAGACCCGCCATAATGCTCAGTTGCTTTCTCAGTGTTTGATGGTCTGTTGACCATTTTCTACTTAAGGGTGTTTGTCCCCTTCCAAGTCATTACTTTATATTTGCTTTTCACATGGTTAAACTTACCAACTTTTTGAGTGGCTGAATTTTCACAAAATAAAAATATAGCTATACGTTGTACTGTAACATTATATGTTTCCCGCCCAGATTATGTAATTATTTATTTTAATTGACATTCATTTGCTTTATGTAATCAACTTTATTACTTGAAATCTGTTTATTTTTAATGTGTATATCTATGTAATTGGTACTCTATAAACGTTTGAGCGAACAATTGCAAAGACCCCTCTAAGGAGCTATTGACTTTTAACGGTAAACAGTTATTTTCACCCCGTTTCTATTTAATGAAAAATGTTATTCCAATATTTATCTATTTGAATTTAGTGTAAGATTTTGTGTTCCGCGCTATTGTTGCGCGCGGATTTTAGGTGTTTGACTTTAAATAATGTAACTGTCTTTAGTTCTCGGCCAATCAGGAGCCGTAGTTTAAAATCTGTCACGCATTGTTAAGAGGACTTAATTTAAGAAGTATTGGAGAAAATGAATGGGCCTGCTAATGAATGAACTCCTACAAGACGTCGACGAATAATAATCCTGAAATATAGCTAGAAAAAGCCAGGCTTCTGCACTAAAGGATGATAGAATTGTATTGTTAGGACGTAAATAAGTATTAATAGGGCTTTATCTAAAAAGATAAAGTTAATAGGAGTGAAATATATACGTGAGTAAGAAATGTCAGTCAGTTACTCCATTTCGCTAGAAATCACGTATCTCATCTACACATCGTTATTTTTGCGGCCTATTTACAAAATAAACTGATGAATTGAACTATTGTAAATTTTAACTACGAGAATATAATTTGATACTTTAATTTTACACACAACTGTCATCACCCAGTGGTCTGATGTGAGATAGCATCAGAGCTCTACAACCTAAGTCATTTTATCTAGCCGAGGTAAAAACTCTGGGGCGCAACAACTAAATTTCCAAAGGGGGGGCAATATACTTATTTATAAAGAATCATCGATCCCCCCTATTGAAGCTTGAAAATTTGTATTTCAAGGTGGAAAATGGTGCTATTTAAGCAGTTTTACTATCTAAAAATTGATTACACAGCACTTTATTTGCCCCCGCTTGCCCCCACTTCAAGGTTTCAGAAAGGTGGGTGGGGGCAAAATACCCTTGCACCCCCCCCCCCCCCTCCCTGTTGTTGCACCCCTGTAAAAACTTATATGAACCCTAAGTATAAACTGAACCTGTGTAAGAGATTTTAGAACCTGAACCGAAGAGACATTTGCTTAGTAAAGGAATGTGCGCATCGTCACTCCAGTCATTTAATATTTATGTGTGTTCTGCAGTGCCAACAAATGGTTAGGAATTTTTGAAAGTAAATAATAATTGAAGTTACTAGTGTGTTTTATATGTTATTATAATTTACCCATCACAACTGTATCCATACCTATGTATTTCAAGTAATTACCTAACTGTGGCCTAGTAGTAATAACACATTTATAAACTGATTTTTATCTAAGCACAGCCTTTTAAATAGAGGGTAACGTACATAGAGTGTGGAGTGTTTCTGCACATAGTAAACTGTCGCCCCAAAGTGTGGCCTCTACTAGGTATGAGGTGGTATCCTCACAACGTATAACCTACTTTTTGCATTATTAACTTTTTTTTGTGCAGAATGGATAAGGGGAGAATGAAATGGAATATGAAACTGCAACTTTTTAGGTTTTAAGTCAATTTTACTGGCTGCAATGTGATATGGTTGAATTTCTTTCAGAAAAATTTATTTGATGTTAAACAGCATTTTAAAATCATCAGAATTTATATGATTTTAAAAATCTAAAAAAAAATTTCTGCAAGAATTTTAAAGCGACCACGCAGTAGCCACCAAGCATTGCCTTTAAACCCAAAAATGTTAGTTATTTATTCCATTTGGTTCTCCAAATTCATACTGCACGAAAAGGGTAAAAATTTCATTTTGTCTATTAATTATGCATAAAGTACCGTATGGTTACGTTAGGTTAATGTTGAGCCACTCAAAAATGTTTTTAACTGTGTTAAACATAAAAATAAAATAATGACCTGCAATTGAACATACCCCCTTAATGAGGAGGGCAATTCTCTCTGACTGGATACTGAAGTCTCGTGACTGATGGGTTCCATCAGCATATCATGCTGGTCCCTTAATCAGGTGTCTTACTCTTGGTCAAACTGAATTTGTGTCAGTTTGGTTGTAGCTCAAAAGTCTGGCACGTTCGTGGAACACCGAACGAGTGCCGAACGTCAAGACGTCGCCGCTCGGGGAGGGTACGTACCCATACAGAGCGAAGTCCGTCCACATGCCGGTGAAGTGTTGGATGACCTTCATGTCGCCACTGGTTAGATTACTGTACGACTGGCTGCCCTGGTAGAACAAGTACAGCGTGTCGTCAGCGTGAGCTGGGCCTGCGGAGAGTTTCAAGTAGATGGACATTCAGTGGCTGAAACTGCTAACTCGCCCTTGTTCGTGTGATCAGGTTCGTTCCGAACACTCGTGCAGGACACCAGTTTATCAGCACTGAGTGGGTAGTCCACAATAGTGTTGGAGGTCCTGGCCTTAAGCTTCTGTGAACAACTGTTCAACGTAAAACATTACGGAAAGACTGTTCCGAGTGGAATCGATCTAAGATTTTTCGCAAGAGGAAAACGTGGAGGACATTGCAGTGAACTGTTGATTTTCCCGAGGTTCTCCTTTCACTTGCCATCCCTCTAACTTGCCACCCGTCTGTTCTTCTCCTCACTTGTCATGACCCCGATGTCTCGAAGAGAAGTGAAGTCCCAGGTCTGTTATCACTAGGGACAAGATTATATCGTGAATTGCGATAAAGCCGAAATAGCACCGAAAGCATGTCAATACATTGAAATGCAAGTTAATACACCACGAAGCATCTAAATGCAACAAAAAAATCATTAGTTTAATCAGCAAATTTAATTTATTAAAATCAATGAATGTAAATGATTTTCAAAAGCCTTTTAGTACAATAATTTTATCATAACTTTGAAAGAGAACTCACACTGAGGTTAAAAAATGAAAATGTAGAATGATTCGCAACTGGGCAGTAGCCAGTGGTAATAATTTCAAAAATCACAACAGTGGGCGTAGTTCTACTTTTTTGGTCTTGGTATTCTTTACTCTTTATTTACCTGCTGTATGTATAGTGTAGGGATTGACACATGTACTTACTTACCTTTAATGGTGTAGTTTCCTGGCTTGAGGTGTAATGTACCATCATATGTGAACATGTAAATGTAGAGAGGTGACGATCCGTAGTTCACGTGGAGCATAGCACTTCTGTGCACCGGGTAGATCATGAAGTTGTCAGACTCAAGCTGCGAACAGGGACGATGTCTTACCTCAGTGCCCAACACTATTATGTATTGGCTGTCCATAAGTTAATCTAGCATTCTTTAACAAAGCTTAGTCGGTTGAATGTCTTGGATAGGTCTGGATACAACTGCTCCATGCAATAATATTTTGTTGTAGTCAATAGATATTGAATTTGACACTGTTGTCAGTAATTTTGTAACGTGAATCGGCCTTTCGGTGCTTAATTTTAATATATTGGTTTCAGGTTCCAAATGGATTTTGATTGCCAGGACATGGCTAAACCTTTGTTGAGCAAACGAAAAGAATAGCAATGCTTTATCAAACGTGGTGAGTTCAAGATTTATGTCATAAATGTGTTATGTAAATGTGGAAAAATTTTTCTGTTATAGTTTTTTTCTATAATAAGGTATGTGTGTGATCACGCATGTGCCTGTGTACATATTTAAATAAGAGAGTGTGGATGAAATAATTAAATTACAGTCCAGGTAGAAAGCTAACTGTAAGTGGTTGAAGTAAGATTAAAGGCAAGAGGTTTCTTGTACAAGATTTAACTGTCAAATATTTCTACTCACATTAACTAGTTGTGGCAGCGTGTCAAAACTTATTGACTTGTTTCCAAAATAGAAGCTCTTTATCTTTGCCGCAAGCTCAAGAGATTCTTTCGTCCCTTTTTTCATGTTCAAAGATTTTGGAATGAACTGTTCCAGATTCTTATTGTAACTATCCATGTCTGCTTGTGTGAGATCTGGAAAACAAAACCAGTACAGATAAGAAGTTCTACTGTTGTTAGTTCAAATCACATAGAATTACCTCATTGTAGAAAGCATAGGGAGATAAAGAAAAATAAAACATTGGAACCAGAGCATATCACATTTCTTAGATTCACATTCACAATAAAAAAAACTTAACCTTAATACAGCATGATCAATTGTAAGACACACCCTAACAGAAATGTTTAACGTAAATTATTTGAAAAAAACACTTGAATTAAAATAACATACATATCTGTTCAAGGTGAACTGCAATACTGGTAATTTTTTTCAAGTATGTTAGTTTACTAACCCCACAGCACTACCCAATGGATTTTGTCTTATGCTGTTTGACCTTGCATTTACATAATTGGCTGCTTTAACCTAAATAAGAGGTTGTTCTTTTACATATAAAGTGCTTGGTGCCTTCTGAAATAAAAAGTATCATTGATTACACAATGGTGATTATTAACATTTTATCTTAATAAAATAACTTACTAGCTACTTGTTTTTGCACACTAAAATATTCTGGGTACCTAGGCTGTATTTGAGACTACAGCTGCCAGGGGTTGGTTTCATGGATTTCCATATCACTCAATGGGAATGTTGTGCATGAGATAAATAAAATAATTTAGCGGAAATGATGTTGCTAGCAGGACCCTGTGCCTAGCAGGGCCCTGTGCCTAGTAGGTGCCCCGTGCCTAGCTTAAATTCATACTACTTTATACTACCGTTATAGTCTGCCTTTGATTCCTCCGAGTTGAATCCGATTATGTAGGGAATCGGGTGGACCTTGCCGGCTCGAAACAACTTCTCGGGCACGTCTGTGAGGAACACCTCGCTGCCCTCCTGCGTCTTGGCGTCGACGACCGGGAAGGCGATCAGCGTGGTAGCAGTGGCACCCTGCGGACAAACAACCAGAGAACCATGATAGGAAAGGTTATGAGTGGGATAAATACAGTATGTCCACAAAAGAATGTCCCAATTTCAATGGTATATTACAAAAATTTAATTTACACTACTTACAACAAATCATACATCAAAATGAAGGTAAACTAACCTAGTTTTTCTTACAAATGTCCAATATGCGGCACACATCCAATCTAAAGTCCCATTCGTACCACAATTTGGTTAACATGTCCGGATTGATGGAAGCAAAGGCCTCTTCAATTCTGTGTCTCAACTCTGGCAAATAATAAGGTAGCGGCTAAATGTAGACACAATCTTTTATAAAGCCGCATGGTAAAATATTGCAGGGCGTTATGTCAGGTGAGCGTGCAGGCCAGCAAAAAAGAGCTCTGTCGTCTCGACCATTACGACCAATCCAACAGTCAGGGACTTTGACATTCAAACCACTCTCGTACAAAGAGATTCCAGCGGGGAGGGCTGAATTAACAGAATCACTCTTTATGGTCAGAAGTTGCTATTTTGCATAAATGGTGTTACAAGCTAGAAAATGAGAAAACAACAAAGCAGTACTCGCGCATGCACTTAGCTAAAAATGTTTTGATTACTCTTTAATTGTGATTTTAAACCAAAACTTTAAAGTGCTTATAGTTGATACTATTAAAAATTATAAATGGGACATTCTTTTATGGACTTTCTTTTATGGGCATCCTGTATTACACTGCACTTTTCAGCCACAGCATGGTATGATTGCAGGCTTTTTATTGCCAGTGGTGGATGCGAGATTATGCTGAAGGTGGTACGATATTTTGAGTGATGTAAGGTGAGCTGTTTCAACACCTGGAACTTTATTTAATCCATACTGGCAGTGATGAATGTTGGAAGTGATGTTGAAAAATTCAAACCCGTTTCCTTTCTTTGTAATTTTTACTGCGTTGTCAAACAATAGCTAACGCTCTTTATTCCCACGCAGCTGAAACTGACCATTCCGTCACAGTACAAGTTTGTTTTTCATGCACCTAATTGTGATATAGAATGGATCCTAAAATGAGAAAGTTATATTATATTGATGATGGAGTATAAAATTGTTTGGAAAGAAACAATCTTGGTCCTAGGATCCCTCAGCAAGACTCCCATTTGCAAAATAAATCTCATGTTCTGTGGAAAACGTAATGAACATGGAAAGCTGTAGCCTAGAGTGAGATGATTGGTCTAACAACTCTGCAATCAAACTGTGGATGGCTTTATTTCTCATAGTTGGCTCAGTGAATCACCAATAGTGATAAATACAGTTTGATTTCACCAATGCCACTGTGGTTGTTTGCATTGGCTGTCGTCGAACATCACTGTGTTTAGTCCCCTATGCATTTTATTTGGTGGGGAAGATAGATGTGGATGTAGAGAGCTGAAGACCTCAAAGAAGTTGGGGATGAATGGACGAAACACAATGGTAAATTCTGTGTTGCACAGTTGTGCAGAGAGGATTAAGACAACAGGACCTCCAAAATTATATTACCAGGTTCTGAACCACTTACACACCGGTTCTCAGCTCATAAACATAGTAGGTTGTGAATCACGTGCACAACAGTTCTCAGCTCATAAATAATAGTAGATTCTGGACCACTTGCACACCGGTTCCCAGCTCATGAATTTAAGTAGTGCAGAAATTTTGGATGAGAGTCTTTGACAATCACCATGACGTTAAGATCATCAAAGATATTACAGACTCATGGATGAAGATAGTGTGGCAGAAGAATGGGAGACTGGAAGAATACAGCTGAATGCACGTGTTCCAAGAACATTAGCCACTGTGTCGGAACGTGCACCAGAAGTTGACAATGTGTTTTAAGGTGATCGTGTGTGTAGTAATAAATTCTTGCACGGAGCGTGCAGTCACCTCCTCAGCGCCGACCAGCTTCTGCCCCTTGAGGATGTCCTGCGCGGGCACGGAGCGCAGGAACCTGACCAGCTCGTCTGCGTCCGTGCCGTTGTACCCGAGCGCCGCGCCCAGGCGGAACGCCTCGCCGGTGGCGTTGTAGCGCGGCTTGAAGTTGACCGCCAGCGCGGACCCGCTCTGCGAGATGGCGCGCCTGAACAGACCTGCAACACCCAGAATGAAGCGTGCCGTGCTGTATGCATGCTGGCTTACGGAAACCATCACGGCGGTTGTTCACGTTTAGTAACTTGGGTAATCTCCCACATAAACTGAGTCATGACAGAGGGAGCGTGTGAACCATCGCCAATCCAGTCCGTCCTCTTCGCCACATGAATGTTACATTTCAGCATGCATAGTCACAAAGGGTTTCACCTTCGGACATGGGCGAGAGCAGGTGCATGTCGACGCTGATCCCGCCGGCACTCTCCCCGAAGATGGTGACCTTGTCAGGGTCGCCGCCGAAGTGCGCGATGTTCCTCCTGACCCAGCGCAGTGCTGCCACCTGGTCCTTGAGGGCAGCGTTGCTGGTCACGTCGGGGTGCTCCATGCTCAGGAACCCTGCGGCAAGCATTGGCATGGCGTCCCGTCACGTGTCCGCACTTCCACCGCTGGCACGGGTTTAACAAGGTCCAGTTACTAAGAGACTGGGTCTCAGCATGGCAATTTCAAGCAACACCACCGTTGGAAAGGTAGGGTAATGTGACAATGTCTTCAATACTGCAGTGGCCTGGGAATTGCTTGAGTCAAGCCGCCACTACCATCACCACGACAGCGACGCCATAAGGATCACGGCTGCAGTTGACTGAAAAGCAAAGCCCCAACTGGAACATCAGAAACAGTAGTAAAGATTGCTAGAGGACTCACCGAGAGCACCCACTCTGTAGTTCAAGGTCACCAAGATGGAGGAACGGTTCATCAGGTTGTCTGGCGCATACATGCTCTTGATCCCGGCTCCGCCAATGAATGCTCCTCCGTAGATCCACACCATCACAGGCAGCCCACCGGTTCGGGAAGCATTAGACGCTGCCTGAGCACAAGACGAGTAGATAATGCTTCATAGTGTCCTGGATGCATCACTGATAAAGGTTTTCACAATGTCCGGTACTTGGATGCAACACACTAGACATGTGACAATGTTACTTTTGACAAGTGTTGGATTGGTACACAAATCTCTGACCCATGACGTGTAACAGTACACTCAAAACTGTTGAATTGAACATTTGCTGACTCTTTAAAGCCTGTCTCTTCAAAAAATAACAGAGTTAGACAAATGTGTTCTATATATATATATATATATATATATATATATATATATATATATGCCCAAAAACATATTGTCATTTATCTAACATAACTGCCTTACTAACATTTCAGTAAAAGTCAGTTAATCTGTATTGTTTGCTAAGCGACAATTTATAAAACTGTTAATACTTAATTTGTCAATGTAAACATAGTTTCAGATTGAATAATTAAATGTAGGTATATTGCACCAGATACCTGATACCTGTTTTTTTTTTGTTGATCCTCTTCAGACTATAACTTAATGTTTATGTCAGAAATAAATTAATTTTGTTTTGGTTCCTAGTTTAATGCTCTTTATGTTTGTTGGCCCTCTTTGTTCATCCATTATCTTCAATCATAACAGAACAACACATATCTAAAGTGATTAGAAAATATTTACAATTAGGTGTACAAATGTGCTTCTTCAAAACATCATTATAATTGGCAGCCCAGACATTTATTGGGTCTTTTTGTACTTTTGTAATTTTATAAAATGGTTGAAAATTTCATGTAAAAGTTTTACATTTCTATTTAGTCGCCAAAGTTAACTACAACACTACTCTTGTAAATAAATATATATTTAATAATCTCAGTATAACATCACCAACATTGTACATAAAGACTTCAGGCTAGTTTGCCGTGTTAAAAGGTATTAAGTAGATTCATCCTTAAAACACTGTTTTGAATATAATAGAAAATTAATAACAAAAAATAAAATTACAGATAATAAATAGAAATGAATACCTAGCTGTGGCAACCCATTTTTAAAACTGTCTCAAATGGGTGAGAGTTTCTAATAAAAACAAATAAAAATGGGTTATAAATTTAGAGGGAAATTGTTATATTTTGTCTTCTCCTGTATACATTACTAGCAGATTACACACCAGTCACTTAATCTCCATTACTCTGGTTCTCGCCAGTTGACATCCCTAACGACTGCACAGCACATCACAACAGGCCCGCCAACCTTTTAACACTTCTTACACACACAAACTACTACAACAGTACACAACAGAAAGAAAGCAAACAAAACTGCAAAAAGTACCTACTCCTAGCATGCATGCTACACGGTAAGGGATCACACAGAAAAATTGCTATGAAGGTAATTGTTTGCAGGTATCATCATTACATGCGAGCACAGTGGGCCTAGGCAACATACAGTACAACCAGATTCCAGAAATGCGTTGCAGTGTGTGGCATACCTGTGGCACGTAGACGTTTAGGTACAGACAGTCCTCGGAAACGTTTGCCGTGGTGGGGACCATGACATCTTGGACACAGTAGGTGCCCTCCTCCCGGCTGTCCCTCACGCCAGTCCATGGCTTCACCGGCTTGGGCGACTGCAACCAGGGGAAAATAGACTCCATCTATCCACTTGTGAGGACGATGGAACCAAACCAAAAGCACTGTTAACTGTTGGAGTTTGGGTGCGAACACTTATGAATGCAACATCCTTGCCATACGTATGCTAAAACTATGCAGACGCACATGTTTAGGTAGTGCTTGGGGATAATACTGGGTGCTTAATTCAAGCCAAGGACCCTTAATATGTTTATGTTACAAAAACTAAATATGATTTTAAAAAATGCAGGATGGATGTAAAAATGTGTAAGATTATCTAAAGTGGTATCCAAACACACAAATATTTGTATATTGCTTGTTATATTATAGTATAAACACTTACTTTAAATTTCAATTGTTTTGTTTCAGCTATAAATAGAAAAATATCTCTCATAAAAATGTTACAAAAATTTGGTGAAATTATATATCATTTATTGTATTTTCTACTGATTGATTGATAAAATATTTTTGCAAGATTTGAGTGCCTGCGGACTTCAGGATAACTATTGTAGTGGTGGACAAACCTATATAATGATACCATGGTGCCACAGACAGCCTCAGGAACCAGTCCAGTCAGAAACAGTAGTCACTGAGTATCGCAGTGGAACATGCACGAGACAAGTGTACTCGGAGAGTCACGTGTCGCTACCTTGAAGCGCAGTTCCCCCACGGGCGGCTGCGCGAACGGCACGGCCTGGAAGCTGAGGTAGGTCCTGTTCCAGGCTGACGTGGCCACTTGCCCGCGCAGTAGCCCGTCTTCTGTGCGCACTGTCACCGTGCCGTCCTCTCCCTGTCAACACACACACACACACCGTGCATCAGCACACGAGTGCCGTGTCCCGGGCTTGCTCAGGACAGGAACCAAAGAGTGGAGCTTATTAAGAACAAAGCATGTCAGTTCAGGGCAAACTTCCTGGTACGCATCACATTTCTGATCCACTCCAACATTTTCGCGACATTTCTGGCCATCATTCGTCCAAGTAACACTTTCAAGTTGCAGTCCTGTCATTTCTGATGTAAGAGGAAGACAAATTTTTTCTGTGTGCATTAAAACATTTTCTGCTTACAACATAATTTATCAGGTCAATACAGTAAATGAACTAATATTTTTGAATGGAATTGTCATTGAACTGACAAGAGTTGTGGCACAACGGTAGGAATTGGACACTCATACCAGAGGATCCAGCTTAAATCCTGGTCCAACATCCTGGTCTTTGTCTCCCGTGTCTTCCGCAGATCACTCCAGCCAAACGCCGAGTTAGTTCCTTGCTGCGGTGTGTGGTCGAATCATGCCCTAGTGTCCCTGTGCATCTCTGACGACATCGTTTCGAATAGCCGTGAAACCAAATTACAAATTGATAGTCATCAAACTAAATGATCACTATTTGTTGGTAATGGAACAGACATGTACTACAGCAAAGTGGTTTTGTCTCGCCTGACTATAACTACGAGTGTGTTGAAACCTGAGCGTGAACAAAAGGTTTTGCAAGCAACATTTTGACAAATTTTTCCTTATCAGTAATTCTAATTTTAATCTGCCTTCAGAAATGTTTTAACAGACTTTTACACAATATTATATGAACTTTTTAAAAAATTATTTTTAATATTACTAACAAAACATTCCAAAAATAGGAATTATTTTAATATTGCTCCTTCTTGTAACTTTTTTTTTACCTTTGCCCCTGAAAAAATTCTGTAGCAATATTCTCTTGTAGCATTAATACACAAATAAAGTATTTCTGTGTATACCGGAGAGACTTTAACCTTTAAATTCTATAGCAACAGGAATCTCTGTGATGCTTCTTGGAATCAAGAAATTAGGCATACTAGGTGGCACATTTGTTTGCTTGCTCACACTACAAAATTTTATCTCAGCTCTGATAAGTTCCAGCGGTATGTGTGCCAGTCATTTTCCATGCCAAAAACGTGTTTCAATTCCTCGTCTTGCGAAAATAGTTTTATGGTTATGGTTTTAGGTAGCAACATCAGAGAACTTTTACTGATGTTTCATAGTTATTGATATGGTTTTCTTTATTTATAGAGTAGATGACTTTTTGTTTCCTGTCTTTTCTAATTTTTTTGTTACTGTATGCCTTAGTAGCAAACCTTTTTCTGACTACACTGCCGTGACAAAAGCTACATTCCAGTTTTTGAAAGGATAGTCTGTGTGCTAAATAATAGAATTTTGAAAACATTTAGTAATAAGTTTGCATATTTTTCTTTAATGGCCCAGGAGGCTATTTCCTGATCATTAGATGGGACAATAAAACTAAATGATACGGTAAGGTTGTCCAATAAAAACTGTCCAATTACTTTACGCTGAGGAACGGTGTTTTTTTTAAAATATAAAACATGTAATTAAATACTAATATCAGAACTTGGTGCTAATATAATCATGAATATTAATAGGACATCGTTAAAGTTTGTACCTTCAGAGGGAGAGAACTCCCGGATGATGTGAGACAAAACAGTAAGACCAGCGCTGCCCACATGTTGACGTGCCTGAGAGAATCGTGGGCTGTAGTGCAGATGCTGGTGTTTATATGAGCATCTCTCGAAAACTTGACCTATGTTCCAAACCCTCCAGATAAACGTAAGGCCACTTCGGATACATAACAAACAAATCGAAGAAATGATAAAAACATCTGTAAAAACCAGAATGTGTCGGATAAGATCGTTAAGTTCATCTGTCTACGTTTAATCTTATTACGTATGATAGGCCCTCATGTTTCATGATAGTGCTGTTGCATTATCTTACACCATTGCATTAAAAATTTTACTTTAACTTGATAAACGTGTTGTTTTTGGAAAAGTATTAAGTGGCATTTAAGCACTGAAATTAAGACTGGCCAGGATTTGTTAAAAATGAGTGTAAAAACAGTTTTTGTAACAGACTAACTCAAGTACATAATGTGTCAGCTTGGATGTTGTCTGAACTGTTTGCAGTGACTGGCCACTCAAAGTCTCAGGTTCTATTCCTGGCCTGGTCGTGAGTATTCCAGGTTAAGACCGGAAGCTCTCATGTCCTTCCACTCTGCACTAAGGCAACGGCAAGCCACTGCAACATCACCTTGCCTTGCCAGCCTCCAGGGACAGCCACCGGGACAATGCCCGAGGTCCTGAAGGTGATTCAGGAGCAACACATGATTCTGGCCCGTAAGTATCCTGCCCCAGTCCTGTGGCAAACATGTGTGAGTATGTGTCAGCTGAAGGGTAGGACAGCCTGAACTGAAATGTGAGATATTACACATAATACACTCTTTTTTTACTGTAGAAATTTTTCTGTTACCTTTACAACCTTTTATAAACTCTTAATCGAAGCTTAGACCAGATGGATTATCATTGCCAGGGTTGTCTTTGGACAGGTAAATTAGTCAATACGTCAGTTAAATTTTGTAACTATAAACCTTTTTGAAACTTCTTTAATAAAAATAATTTTTTATTACCTCATTTTTGGTTTAGAGATAAAACCTGTGGGAACAAGTTAAACATTTGTTGCCATCACTGGTAAGATAGTGCAGAGTGATCGATGCTATTAAAATCAATGTTGAAAGTTTCCATATTACAGTTCAGTTTTTTTCACATTCATGAAAAAATCAAGCAATCTTTGTGTCCCTGGGTTTAGAGTACTAGCAAAATGTTTTTAAAAAATTTTAAGAGCCAAATAGTCATAAAATAAGTAAAATCTGAATCTTTGAGATTTGAGATCCAATTAGGATTCATTCACATTTAAACCAAATTAATGAATCTACAAGGAGGTATGTGCTGTTACTGAAATTACTTTTACGAAAATTCCAATCAAGGAAGCAATTTGGGAACCATTTTTTAATGTGCTGGAAGCATACAGACAATCAGAGAAGAATAAGGCAGTTCCTCCACTTGTCTCGCTTCATGAGTCTCTTGAGGATGGATGGATGAATGATTGAATGAATGAGTGGTCGAAATCTGGGTCATGAAAGACAGTGAGAGGTTATGAGAAGAGAATGGAGCACTGACTGAATGGATGGGTGTTAGAAACGGGAGGACACAGAGGAAATCCACAGGCTCACCGCGACTTCTGCTTCTTATCCTACTTGGCAATTGCTTTGGCGGCAGACGATAGTTCTGCCCACTTGGCCACTGCGGCTGTCAGAGATACGGCTCTATAAATAGTTCACAGGGGAATCAAGATGAATGTTGCTTCGCTCAAGGTCTTGGATCTGTCAGTCTACCGACCGGTTGATGCACGTTGCGAGCACGCGGGGAATCCCAAAGTGGCAAGCTCTACACTGCTCCCCCTCCCCTTCCTTAACAATCCAACTGTAGTTGTCCTTGATGTGAACACGCAGTAGGACATGTTTCTTCTGGCCGGGACGATGACGTGTGATAAATAACAAGTTTTGGGTTGCTACCAGTTTCCTATCTTACAAATGGCATTCCCTGTTATCATACGTTATCAGCAGAGTTATTCCTCCATTGTATTATTTTTAAAGCCCAAGGCAATGATGTCATCATAGTAGAGTACAATCTGTCATTTAAAAGTGCATGTTCTGACCACCAATGCGATGATAATATCCACATGAAAAAATAAATTAAGGAAGAAGAATTTTTTAGCTTTTCAAGTGTACAGTGGGAACCCTTTCACCCAGTGTAGCTCCATCCCTGAGCTAAGGGATAGGATTACAAGGAGGAATGTGAATACCAGCCGAACTCCCTTCTATTACGGAGATGGAGCATCGGAACGAGGTTGTGTTTACTAATAAGTGATAATATTTTGCAGATTCTTTACCTTTTTTGATGTTAATCGCCACTGTGGTGTAACATTCTTACAACAGCAGGCCAGAAAAGATATGCTGTGCAGTGCCCACACTGCTTCAATTTTTTTTTTTAAAACTGCTCGATTTTGTGTTTTTTAGTGGGGTTCCAGTACGAGAGCCTCCAGCCACATTTTGCTTCCAATTTGTTCCCCCCTCCCCCTCCCTAGTCAGCCTTCTTGATTTCTTCTTCACAGACTTCGGAGATATATGCCCTTCGACAGCTCGCTGTTTTCAGTGCCCGTAGCTGATTGGTCAGTTTTGTTTGTTAATTTGTATCCAGCACACATTCCATGAATTTTCCCAATATATTTGGAGATATTGTGACATTTTTGTTATGTGCATTTTATTATTTTTATGTTTAAAATTTATATATATGTACTTATAGAGTTAAAGATTTGTATACATAAAGCCCAGCATGTGTGAGAATGTATAGCACTTAAGCACTTATAGTTGATGAATTTGGGAACTGCTGAATTCATTAACCTATGAAACAGAATGTTTCAAAATTCAGAGTATGCTTTACAGCAAACTACATAAACAAATGGTTCAAAGCAAGCGTCGTCACTTGTGCAGTGGTTCTTCCACATGGATCTGTAATTCTGTACATGAATCTAAAGAATTTCATGTACGGGCTTGCGGACTGCAATGCAAGGGAAGCACTGCAAACTTGTTCCAACAAAATGAATGATAAATACAAAATATTTCGGCGATAACACTAACATCTCTGCAAAAGGGGCACATTTGAGACATTGCAGGCGAATTGTCGGGCGAGCTAAGAGCGTGTCCGGTCATTCCGTCTCTTTCCGTCCTATTTCTCGTCATTTCGTAACGCAGCATGTACCACCCTAAAGTGTCCACTGGTTGTATGGTGATTTGTGCTTATCGGTTTGTGTTCTAACACCCCCTCATGTTTGTACTACGAATTTCGAAAACACTCTGTATATAATATATGTCTATTTTGGATTTAAAAAAAATATATATATTAAACTTTATAATTTGTGTGAAATCAACATATATAAATAGCAAGTAATTTTTATCAAACAATATTTTTTATGACATGTGTAAAATTTAGGCTCTTTAAACATACACAAAATTGTCATCTTATAAGCCAGAAAATATATATTTTGTATTGTTATAAATTTGGATGGACATGAAGGTTATACTTGTGAAGAATGTGAATGCTAGATTAAGGCAGGATAACGAACGTGGTGTAACATACTTGGGAGGGGGAAGGGGGGAGAGTGTTGTGCCGTCCTGAGACATTGTTTCTCTCGGTTTTCCACTGACTGCAATCCGTCCTGTCCTGCAATAACATTTTCTTGACCCAGTTAAAAGCTCATGATATATCTGGCACCAGCTTCACATATTCTGACCTTTGTCAACCTTTAATGCTGTAGCCACATCTTTGTATCATGGGTTATAAAGGTCAACCAATCCCGGATGCTTAAAAATATGCCCAACTCGTCAGAGCTGCTTTTCATTGAACACTGACATGAACCTACGCCCTGACCAACACTATAGTATCTTTCTACCACCAGAATTTCAGCATTTGTCAGTAATTACACATTTTAAAATCTTTGTTTTTATTTATTTCTCCATCACTATCAACAATTTGTCTTCCATAAAGATTAAAATTCACAAAAAAAAACACATTAAAAAAAGGATTTTCTAGATTCTAACTAAGCTACTATAAAAATATCTGCCTTCAAACATAATCAGAGTAGTAGAACACAAGAGACTAGAACATTCAATTAGAATTTATGAAGAAAAAATTATTCCCAATGCTCGTGTATTTTGTACAGGAACACACAGGGTTCACTTCTTGTAGGTGTCGAACACTTGGTCCCAGAATGCCATGCGCTCCTTGTACGCGTCCCGGTGGAGACTCAGGTCTGCGTCTATCTGCAGGTAGGTGCGGCTTGTCTTGGTCGCTGGAGTCCACTTCACAGACTCGTGCCTGCTCGGGTCCCTGAGGGAACAGAACACAGAGTTCACTCCACGGGGTGGTACGGTCCAGTGTCGCAAGCATGAGGCAGTTCATGCGTGTGTTCAAGTTCAACGCAGCAAATGTTATATGAAGGCTAGGCTCTCATTTGCTTCTAAGATTATTGCTGTTTTGTCTTGGGACTGTATTTTCACATCTGGGCTAGTTATTCTTTGATGTCTAATATTGTGTGTTCTGAGCTAATTTTTTTTCTTTATGATTTAAATAATGTGTATATGAATGAATGAGATCTGAGTCATGCTTGCTTACTCCATTGCAGTCTTTGTTACAAGCTACAGCCTAGGTTTTACCCTACAGATGAGAGGTAAGATGACCTGTGGCTGTATTTTCTGAACTCATCACGCTTAGCTACACACAATGTTTAGCCTAAGATTAAGTAACTTTGTGGCACCAAATAAGGAAGGAGGACTCCTTGTCCCATCCACATAAAGTGCAACGAGACCCATATTGCTCTGATGCCTTCTCACTGTTATGGTCTCTGTTATTTTCTCTACTTAACAAGAAGAATTATCTGATGTTGGGTTTCAATTATACTCTTCCAGCGTATCATGCAGGGTCCCTTAACCAGGTGGTGACCAGAATACCTATACTCTGGGTCAAAAACTGCATTTAATTGGTTGTAGCTCAAAGTCTGGCTTCATTACAGGTCAGTGCTAGAACACACTCTGTACTTTAGTGGAAAACCAAACAAGTGCAGAATGTTCAGACGTCGCTGCTCAGGGAAGTACGTACCCAAACCGATTGAAGTCCGTCCACATGCCGGTGAAGTGCTGGATGACCTTCATGTCGTCACTGGTTGCATTACTGTAAAGTTTGCTGCCCTGGTAGAAGAAGTAATGCAAATCGTCAGCATGAGCCGCTCCTGCAGACAGTTCCAAAGAGACGTTTTATTTCTGGGTTGAGATCGCCAACTCGTCTCGATCATGTGATGAGGGTTGTGGCTTCGTTCTCAACACACCTGCAGGACTAAAATTTATGAACATTGAGAGGATGATAAAGTGTTGCAGAGCCCATGCAGTATAACCTTGGAGGTCTTATCACCTTAACCCTGTGTGCCTGACCATGCGATGAAAAACCCTATCAATTAAAATGAAATCTCGGAGGGATCAAACCCAGATGTTTGCAAGTGGGAAACATTTAGGTGTTTCAGGGAGCTGGTGGAATATTCTCGAGGTTCTCATGTGCCCTTTTTACCAACATCTCCCTCCACGTCCTTGCAGTTCATCACTGCATCTCATCACTTCTTACCGTCCTTAATGCCCCAAGTTCCAGATGTGTTATCACTGCTATCTGGAGGGAAATTGTATCTTTACACATAGCTGATTATGTCATTAATTTTCAAGGATTTTCTATGATTGTTTTTTTTAAAAACATTGAAAGCAAACTCAAGTAGAGGTTCAAAACCCTAATTGTAGATGATTCACACTGGGCAGTAGCTAGTGGTAGTAATTATTATTGTTCAAGTGCACAAATCACTACAGTGACATAATTCTACTTTTATGGTTTTGATTTTGTTTACTCTATTACAAAAGGTGCTGTATAGTGTAGTGATTGATATTTGTATGTATGTACTTATGTATGTACTTACCTTTAATGGTGTAGTTTCCGGAATCGAGGTTCAATGTACCGTAATATGTGAACATGTACATGTAGAGAGGTGACGATCCGTAGTTCACGTGAAGCATAGCACTTCTGTGCACCGGGTAGATCATGAAGTTGTCAGACGCAAGCTGTGAACAGGGACAATGTTTTATCTCATTTTGACCAGCAAGCAAAGATCAGTTAGATTTGAAAACATTGGTCAAAGAAGGCAGATAAAAGTTTTGGGAATTTGTAAATGGTGCCCAATATTATTATTAGCTATCCATAAGTTAATCAAGCATTTCTTAACAAAGATTAGTCGGTCGATTATTTTTAAACTATCGGGATAACTTACCACTGCTCAAGGAAACAATATTGTGTTTTAGTTAATGAATATCAAATTTGATACTGCTGTCACTAATTTATAATTTGAATCAGCCTTTCAGTTTTTAATTTCAATATATTGGTTCCAGGTTCCAAATGGATTTTGATTGCCAGGACATGGCTAAACTTTTGTTGAGAAAATAACAAGAATAGCTAGTACTAATGCTTTATCAAATTTGGTGAGTTTAAGATTTAATTCATATTAATATAAGTTTGGCAAAACTTTTTCCATTATAGTTTTTTAAGGCAGTGAATTCTCCTTAAATAGAACTAAAATGTTGAGCTTTTACAACTATAAGACTTTCTCGTGTAACTATGCAACCTGCCACATGACCGATCCCTCGCCTTGTGCCTCACTTCGTACTCTCCAGTGAGATTACAACAATTGTTCCCTCTCTTATTCAGACTGGATTCCCATGCATCCAGTTACCCTGTTTCATGTTCACGCCTTTGTGGTCCCTCTCATTTTCCTGTCCCTTACATCCACCGGAAACAGGAAGACTCAAGTGAACCTTACATTTAGCGTGTACGCCAATGGCCTTGAGCCGTGATCTAGCTGGTTGTGGAGTTGCTCCTGCAGATTCCACGGGCGGACCACCAGCCGTGCGCCTTCTTTCTCCTCCTTGCCCACGACGTGTTTATTCCTCTGTCCCTACCCTCTCATGTGCCTGAAGGTGCCTCTCACATACCTGCCAAGGCCTCAGTTGCCCGGTGGCGCCGGTCAGCGGAGGACGGCTCTGGAACTGAGCGTGTTTGTGTAGGTTGGAAGTGTGATTGTTTCTTGGCCCTCATGCCCTTACCTGATTGGCGCTAAGGGTCGTGTGGTCGGCAAACAGACACGAGCTAGGGGTTTATGTTCAAATTCCATTTCATTCTCTCTCGTGGAAATCATGTCCTGTTGTTTAGCTTTGGTCAGGAACACGCTTAGGGACACCATTCAATTCTTTCAGTAGCATCGTGTCTCCTTAATGCGCTTGGCTTGTTGTTCGGTTGACCTTGGTCTTACTTTTTTAGTTATTTCACATTTTGTACTGACTTGAAAGCATGCTAGCAGTTGGCCTTCATCTTGTAAATAATTAGTTTGTGCTAGTGTAATCAAAACAAATGTGACAGGGTGCTTTTTGTTGTCCGTTGTTTGACCTAAACTCTTTTTGTAATGATGAATTCTTACAATCTGGATCTCTGGGCCAGGGCCACGACACAGCCTTCTCACTCAGCTGCATTTCTTAAACTCCAGTCACTTACTTCAATTCACTGAAATGTTGGGAATGCTCTTCAAAGATTTCATTCAATAAACTTTGGAAGTGTGTGTTGAATGGTAATTTAGACTCTTTTAGTACTTGAATTATTTTAGTTGATATGTTTTACTAAATAAACATTTATTTTCCTATCAAAGTTTGTGTGTTTGTTGTTTTATTTTGATTTCATGTAAATGAAGCTAAGCCTAAACATATTTTTAACCATCTAAAATGTATTAATATAATGTAATTACAAATTTCAGTTTTACTTTGTAATGACGTCATGTAATTTGAGTTCGGCGGGGCGTAGTTGTCACCCCTCCTACCCATTCCCCCTCCTTTCCCCTTTCTGCAACAAGTACCCTTCAACTTACCGAATTATTTTACCAAATATTGCTTAAAATATATGTTCACAAATTTATTAGTTTTTGGTACATACATCATTGTTATTAAAAATTGCCCAAAAACATTTTTTTTTTTAATGAAACTAAATATTATATGCAAAAAATATTTTAAACATGTCCAAAGCTAATCTTTAAAGGAATTAGAGCTTTTAATTCTATGAATGACAAGACGACTGCAGTTATGACATTTCAGTGACATCAAGTGATATTCAATGAGAATGGATTGAATTAGTGAAAAATTGAATGTTAATTGAATCTGATGTTAGCTTGACCTGGGGAAAATTGTCATTAATCAGTCCCGCGGTGGCAAAGCCAATTGGGGGCCTGCTCATACCGTAAATGGGCGCCACTGTACGGAAAGGGCACACAGACGCAGCTGAGACCCGTCTCAGGGTCTGACATAACCCATGCGGGAGCGAGATTCGGACCCTGTTTGTTTCGAGTGCCACTTGCCAAGACCTGGCATCGGGCACGCTATAGTAATGAACGCAGTGGGCTCTTAGGGCGTCCCACATGCCACCGTGCCGTAGGTGTTACACACGCGGACAAAAAAAAAACAAGGACACAATTTAACTTGCATGTCCAGATTTATTTAGAGCTCACACGCTTCTGTACACGTATTCTCTTAAGCAGGTAAAAAGCCCCAAGGCACGAATCGGTTTACGTTGCGGTGTGGCCACGCAGAGACATTACGTAACCGGTGATCAAAGACTTGTTAAGAGTTGATTAAGTAATTATTTAAAAAGTCCTCCGGCCGAGGGTAGCTCCGAGGATAAATGTAAACTATTCAAAAGACTTAATTAATAAATGGAAGATACTTACAGACCTGCCAACTCTCACGATTTTGGTGTGAGGCTCACGATTTTAAGGTCCATCTCACGCCCTCAAGCCAAAATAGTGTTTCCTCACGATTTTTTGGGGCCCCAAGATTTTGTTTTTAAAAGTTACAAAACAAGTTTTACGAAAGCTTACAGTAACGAGTTTCCATCAATACTCAAGTCACGTAAAGGAAGCAATTTTGCGTTTTGTAGCGTGTGCCGTGCTGATTTTTCTATCTCGCATAGTGGAAGAGGAGACTTTGTGAAACATGTCGCTACAAAAAAACACAACTAACACGTGAAGTGTATTGCTTCCAATAAAAAAAAATTAATTTTGCTGTGAACAGTGATAATAGTGTTACACGAGCAGAATGTTATTTTTAATCTTTTTTAGTTGTGGCCCTGCATGATCACTACACGACAGCGCTAAATTATGTTCAACTAAATTAAATCTGCAACCTATAATTTGTTGAAATAAATTTTGAAACAGAGACCATGTAACATATGTATAGGTATGTCACTTAAATTTAAAGATTCTCATTTGTTGTTTTTTATATCTAACCTGTATTTATGGGCCTGAAAATTTTTATCGAGGACCTCATGATTATTTTAATTTGAATGTTGGCAGGTCTGTACTTATAAGTGCAGGCAAGAGATGATGTTCATGGGGAGCTGGCCCATCTGCTCTCGGCCGGTGGTGACGATACACTCGGACGAACGAGTGCTCTCTGCAGGCAACATGGCGTCTTTCACACCGAACAAGATTACCTTTAGATAATTGTGTGATCACTCATGTGCCTGTGTCCATATGTGAATAAGCTCGAGTGGAACAAATAATGAAATCACATTCCAGGTAGCTGGAAGTGGTTGTGTGGCATGGTATAAAATACAAGATACTTCTAGTACAATAATATTTAACTGTCAAATATTTCTACTCACATTAACTAGTTGTGGCAGCGTGTCAAAACTTATTGACTTGTTTCCGAAATAGAAGTTCTTAATCTTTGCCGCAAGCTCAAGAGATTCTTTAGTTCCTTTTTCCATGTTCAAAGATTTCGGAATGAACTGTTCCAGATTCTTGTTGTAACTATCCATGTCTGCTTGTGTGAGATCTGGAAAACAAAAACCGGTACAGATAAGAAGTTCTACTGTTGTTTTTGTGAAAACTCACATAGAATTTTCCCATTGAAGAATGATTAGGTAACCGTGGAAGCACGCATCTACTCCTTAGATAACGATGCGCTCTGAAAAAACTCAACCCGAAGTGAAGAAGTTCTTGTTACCTGCTCGATTACATATTTGCTTGTAAGACTACGATATACCTGTAAAGCCTCCCTTTGCTTCCTCCGAGTTGAATCCCGTTATGTAAGGAACGGGGTGGACCTTGCCGGCTCGGAACAACTTCTCGGGCACGTCTGTGAGGAACACCTCGCTGCCCTCTTGCGTCTTGGCATCGATGACCGGGAAGGCGATCAGCGTGGTAGCAGTGGCACCCTGCGGACAAACAACCAGAGAAGGATGTAGTGTGATAGGAGGAATCCTGGGCGGTATGAATACTGCACTGCACGATTCTTTCTTTCCTCCAACATAACCTGTTTTCGCTTAGGCATTTTGCGAGTAATGGCTCAAAAACCAAAGTTAGTACCTTTGTAGTTATTCCACTCAACTAGCACCACTCAGTGCTCACTCAAGAGCAACTTAAAGTTCAAATCACGCAAGTCGGTCTATTACTTTTGGAGTTACTGCTCTCAATCTAACTTCAATTCGACGCTCCCCACCAACGCTCATTACGTCATCACAGTCAATGTTAACCAAATGAGTCTCACGTAACGACCACGAGGAGAGTCTACTGTACTAAGATATGTTTACTTCAACTCTGTAGCTTTCATAGTTTACGAGTTTTAAGTGGTGTCGTATCCTCAGCCGAAGTGACACCCAACATGAGATTAAAGACATTCATATTTCTGTTGGAAATTCATGTCCACAAGTAATTTAGAATCGATAGAACGCATCAGAACACGGACATATCGTTCAGATCAAAAACATAATCTGCAGCAGCTTTCAGAAAAAGGAAAACCAAATCAGAGTAAAACTTTGTCAACCGACTGTACCACAACAGAGTTCTTCAAATCCATGCCAGCTTTGACAACAAAAGAAAAATATTACTTTATTACGAAAGCATGAAAATGTACACAAGTGCTGTTTGCAAACTAAAAATGTAGTGCAAATTTAAAAAAAATTTTGTTCATGCTGTTTTAGCCATTGCCCATATGATATTGATACATCACCTAAAGTCATCTTTTAATGAGTTTAAAATTTGGGGTGGAAATTTCCTAGAACATTAACAATTTCATCTATTGACAGCTGATTTTATTTCAGCCATAAATATGTGCACTCACAAGATGCTTAAAACTCTTTTGTTTGTACTATAAAGTAACATCAATAATTCCAGAATGTTAATTTTCTACGCTGCAGTATCTTATGACATATTTAAGGGGCACAATGCAAATTTATTGATTAAAATGGACTAGCATTGATCTTTATATGTATAAAGAAGTAATAATAAAAGCAAATAAAGTACTAGGTGAGATGCGGAAGAAGTCACAGCTACTGTAGAGCCAAATTTTAGTGAGTTAGTTCCACTGATAATGTAAGTTTTTTGAACTCACAATCTCCAATTTCATTTCTTTTAAATCTCCTTCCCACTCCTCCCCCCCCCCCCCTTTTCCCAAAGAAATAAAACTCCTGTATCCGGTGCTGTGCAGGTTGTTTGTCATTAACCTGATCATGATGTCGAATGGATTTTTAAAATGTGAAGGCAATGTGTTGATGATAGAGGGATACTTTAAAAAAATAAAAATAATTTTTTTTTGTTAGTAGCATTCATCTTTGTCTCCCATCTGCATAAATTCTCATGTTCTGTGGACAGTGAAATGAACATTTGAGTTGTGCAGAGATTTTGGATGAGAATCATCAAGAGCATGCATGCCCTGGAGGTGATCAGGGACGGAGTATTGAAAGCAGCGAGGATAAATGTGGCAGAAGTACGGGCGACTGGAAGAATACAGCTGAATGTAGTGCTCCAAGAACATTAGCCACTGTGTCGGTACGTGCACCAGAAGTTAACGATGTGTTTGAAAGGTGATGGTGCGTGCAGTCACCTCCTCAGCGCCAACCAGCTTCTGCCCCTTGAGGATGTCTTGCGCGGGCACGGAGCGCAGGAACCTGACCAGCTCGTCTGCGTCCGTGCCGTTGTACCCGAGCGCCGCGCCCAGGCGGAACGCCTCGCCGGTGGCGTTGTAGCGTGGCTTGAAGTTGACCGCCAGCGCAGACCCGCTCTGCGAGATGGCGCGCTTGAACAGACCTGCAACACCCAGCCGCGATGCTCGCTATCTGGAGCGCCAACTGTTGTTCATGGACAGTAACTGAGCACTGTGAGTCAAACTTTCGATGGTATACAAGACCCAAGCTGCACTTGTGTGAATAATAAACTATTTAAATATTTAAGTTTTTCCTTTCAGAAGAATTGACTCTCAAACAGTAAAATATTTCATAGTATCCTAAATGACTGTTCGTAAGTAACCTAAATATGCACTGAACTTTCATTGAATTTTATTGCAATCATTTCTAATCTAAATTAAAAATCAGCATTCCTTATTTTCTAAGTTGATATGAGAGAATAGTCAAATTGTAAACTACTATGTTTATATATATGTTGTAGTATCCACAGCTTTGTGGAATTGACAAACAATTACGATATATTAACTTAACAAAACTTAGTTTTGATAGCTAGTGAAAAATTTGGCAGGAGAAGATAAGTATACCTACAAGCTTTTGAAAGAGACACTGGGAAATGGTTACTTGTTACATTTAGTAGCGTTTTAATAAATTGCACATACGGAACTTCTTAGTGCTCGTCAACTGAGTAATGCCAGTAATAATATGTGAAAAATTACTGATTCAGTCTGGCCTCTTTGCCATGTACTAAATAGGACGTAGTGGCACGTACGGCCACTAAGTATTCCTGGTCGAGTCTGAAACAACGACAAGCGACTCCACCTTCGGACATGGGCGAGAGCAGGTGCATGTCGACGCTGATCCCGCCGGCACTCTCCCCGAAGATGGTGACCTCGTCAGGGTCGCCGCCGAAGTGCGCGATGTTCCTCCTGACCCAGCGCAGTGCTGCCACCTGGTCCTTGAGGGCAGCGTTGCTGGTCACGTCGGGGTGCTCCATGCTCAGGAACCCTGCGGCAAGCAGTGGCATGGCGTCCCGTCATGTGTCCGCACTTCCACTGCTGCTACGGGTTAGACAAGGTCCAGTTACTAAGAGACTGGGTCTCAGCATGGCAATTTCAAGCAACACCACCGTTGGAAAGGTAGGGTAATGTGACAATGTCTTTAATACTGCAGTGGCCTGGGAATTGCTTGAGTCAAGCCGCCACCGACCGTCACCACATGACAGCGACGCCATAAGGATCACGGCTGCTGTGAACCCACAGTTGACTGAAAAGCAAAGCCCCAACTGGAACATCAGCAACAGTAGTAAAGATTGCTAGAGGACTCACCGAGAGCGCCCACTCTATAGTTGAAGGTCACCAAGATGGAGGAACGGTTCAACAGGTTGTCCGGTGCATAAATGCTCTTGACCCCGCCTCCGCCAGTGAATCCTCCTCCGTAGATCCACACCATCACGGGCAGGCCACCGGTTCGGGAAGCATTAGACGCTACCTGAACACAAGGGGAGTAGTAAATTTTTTACACTGAAGGTCACACAGATTACTGATCACTGATTAAAGTTTTTACAATGCCTAGTATTTGGATACAACACACTAGTAACGTGACAATATTAATTTTGCCCAGTGTCAAAAAGTACTGATGCTTCAGCCTAAACCAAGTTCCTAACATGCACATAAAGACATTGGACAACATAAATTGCTAAGATGGTAATTAATTGGTTATCATTTTTATATTATTTTCAAAAATAAAAGGCCTAGGCAATATCAAAAGTTGAAATAACTTTGAGAAATGTGTTGCAGTGTGCAGCATACCTGTGGCACGTAGACGTTTAGGTAAAGACAGTCCTCGGAGATGTTTGCCGTGGTGGGGAACTGGACATCTTGGACGCAGTAGGTGCCCTCTTCCCGGCTGTCCCTCACGCCAGTCCACGGCTTCACCGGCTTGGGCGACTGCAACCAGGGGAAACTAGACTTCATCCATCCACTTATGAGAACCAAGGAACCCAACCAAGAGCACTGTTAACTTTAGCACTTATTGCATTACAGGTAATGGATTTTGGGTGCGAACACTTATGAATTCAACTTCCTTGCCACATGAATGCAAAAACTAAGCAGACGCACATGTTTAGGTAGTGCTTGGGGATAATACTAGGCCTTTAAGTCAAGCAAAGGACCCTCAGTATGTTTGTTAAGAAAACACTAAATATCATTTTAAAAAAAGGAGTAATGTGGGGATAAAAAAGATGTGAGATTATCAAGAGTGGTAACAAAACACATAGAGATTTGCGTAATGCATGTTATATTATAGTATGAAAGCTTACTATAAATTTCAATTGTGTTGTTTCAGCTATAAATAGAAAAATATCTCTCATAAAAATTTTAGAAAAATTTGGTGAAATTATATATCATTTATTGTATTTTCTACTGATTGATTAATAAAATATTTTTGCACATTGTTAATTTGATCATGCAAGATTTGAGTGTCAGCGGACTTCAGGATAACTACTATAGTGATGGAAAACTCTTAAAAAAACCTATATAATGATACCATGGTGCCACAGACAGCCTCAGGAACCAGTCCAGTCAGAAACAGTAGTCACTGAGTATCGCAGTGGAACATGCACGAGACAAGTGTACTCGGAGAGTCACGTGTCGCTACCTTGAAGCGCAGTTCCCCCACGGGCGGCTGCGCGAACGGCACGGCCTGGAAGCTGAGGTAGGTCCTGTTCCAGGCTGACAAGGCCACTTGCCCGCGCAGTAGCCCGTCTTCTGTGCGCACGGTCACCGTGCCGTTCTCTACCTGTCAACACAAACACACACACCGTGCATCAGCACACGAGTGCCGTGTCCCGGGCTTGCTCAGGACAGGAAACAAAGAGTGGAGCTTATTAAGAACAATGCATGTCAGTTCAGTGCAAACTTCCTGGTACGCAACACATTTCTGATCCACTCTAACATAAAAGTTTTCTGTGTATAGTATAACTTTTTTTTCTTATAATCACTTAATCAACTTAAATGCAGTAACTTTACTATTTTTGAATGTAATTGTCATGAAACTATCTAGAGTAATGGCATAACCTTAAGGCATTGGAATCTCATTTTTGAGTCCTGGGTTTGTTTCTCCATAGTGTCCCTAAATCACTCTGACTACACTGCTGTGACACAGCTACATTTCCTAATTTTTGAAAGGATAGTCTGTGCTCCCAATAACAGAATTCTGAAAACTTTTGCCAATAATTTTGAAGGGTCTATTCTTCTTAAATCGCCTGGGAGGCCATTTCCTGATCATTAGATGGGATACAAAAGCTAACTGGTACAGTAAGGTTGTCCAATACATACTGTCCAATTACTTTAAGCTGTGTAACAGTTTGTTCTTTAAATATAAAAATATTATATAAATACTAAGATCATAAAATTGTGCTAATATAATCATGTATATCAATAGGACATGGTTAAAGTTTGAAGTTGTAATTGTACTGGGTATTGCCACAAACAACTAATTACCTTCAGAGGGAGTGAACTCCCGGATGACGTGAGACAAAACAGTAAGACCAGCGCTGCCCACATGTTGACGTGCCTGAGAGAATCGTGGGCTGTAGTGCAGATGCAGGTGTTTATATGAGCACCTCTCAAAAACTTGACCTGTGCTCCAAACCCTCCAGATAAATGTGAGGTCATTTGGCACGCATGCTTAAATAGGCTTTTCACTGATAAAACATCTGTAAAACAAATTTTAAATCTTTTAAAAGGTTTAAACTTCTTATGTGTGATAAGGAACAAGATTATGTGGTGAATAGCAATAAAACCGAAATAACACCGAAAAGATTGTCCAAACAAGGCATAAAACCGAATTTAAAGTTAACACACAGTATAGCAGTGAAATGAAAGTTTTTAACACGAAATTAAGTAGGATTTAACCAAAAATAATTTAAATTGTAAAAAAGTTTAATCATTTAATATATTAAATTCTAAGAATGTCATTATTTATTTCTGGACAAAAAATTCTATCCAAGTGCAAGGATCAGAAAAATTAATTTAATTTGTTTAATTGTGCATCTGTTATTAAATCACTTTTAAATTTAAAAAAAAATAAACTGAATAATTGAGTTCCATTTAAGGAGCTTTTTTTAACAAATTGATTTGATTTACATAAAGATATTTACTTTAAATACAAAACTCGCATTTCAATGTATACTTCTTACAAAAACGCCAATGAAGCATGCTGGGAACTACTTCTGAAAGAGCCGGAGGCGTGCACTCAGTCACCCACTCGTCTTGCGTGGCAAGTCTTGGAACATGGCGACTGGCACGTGAATGACCTCCGGCAGAGATGAGGATGAATGAATCAGCGCTAAACGTCTCGCTGACATTGGGGTCGTCAAAGTCGGTGAGAGGTGATGAGACGAGAATGGAGCATTAACAGAATGAATGGATGCAGAGGAAACCCACCGGCTCTTGGCAACGTCAGCCATGTTCCCCACGTGCCAAACTTGCGAGTTCGTCCCATATCTGATTTGAACCCGGATTGCCTTGGCGGTAGCAGGGCCGTCGAGAAGGGGTGTGCAAGAAGGGGCAAACTCCCTGGGGACCGGAAACCAGGAGGGACCGGTTATTTTCAAGACTTTTTTAATGCGTCTGACAGAAGTTACAAATCAATTGCTAGTAGAATTAAACGTAAACACTAGTTACTAGGTCTCTGTGAAGCTTCGATTAAGCGAATCAATCAAAGCTCTTTTTAATATTTGATTTTATTTCACCAGGAAATTTGCTAATCATTTTATTCTCAAATTCGGTTGTGATTCAAAGCTTCGCGTCTGATGTGAAGCTTTACATTTTTTCCAAAGCCTAAGATTCGGTCATGAAAATATTTGTTTTTATTTTTTTATGTTGTATATGTTTTGCATAAATAGAGTTGCCTACTTAAAAAAAAATCAAAAGGTTGTACTCCGTTTGCTTTTACGAATGCTCAATATTACTACCACCATGCATGGTTATTTTATAAGTTTTATTGAATGACGTTATATATAGGTAGGGCCCAATTTGTTAATCTTTTAATCAGTTCATACATTACAAATGTTAATTTTATTTTTACTTCAATCCTTTAGTTTATACTATAAGTGTTATACAGCTTCGCCGAGAAAAGTATTTGCAATTTTATTTTACTTCGGAAATATTTAAGAAATTCAATTTGATATTTACTTTGCTTCAAAAAACTAGTTGTTACGCGATACGTGCAGATCATGTTTACAGTTACAGTAAATAGTTTTTTTTTAAGTGTGAAGGGTTTGGAAAGTAATGCATTCAGTACTGGGGAGGAGGCACGACAAAATAGTTTTACCCGGAGACCTCAGTTTCCCTCGACGGTCCTGGGCAGAGGGCGAGTGAACTGCCCTCAGAGGTAGCGAGGTCTTGGATCCACCAACCTTCTTCTGGCCGGGATGCTGAAGTCCTGGGTTTCCACCAGTATCTTATCTCGAAAGCTGCACATCACATTGTTATTGGACGTTATCAGGAAAAAGTACTTCTCGGTTGGTTTATTTTTAAAGTCTGACAGAAATGATGTCATTGCATTAAAGATTAATAGGTCGTTTGACAATGCCTGTACTAACTACAAATGTAATGACAATAGCCACTTAAAAATAAAAAGATTAAGTATTTTTTAGTGCTAAATAGCTAAAAATTATTCAGTTAACAATAAAATCATAATTTAAATACAGGGAAAAAAAACAGTTATGTGTGATTGAAAATGTGGTAAAAATATATCTTGAAATAACAGTAAAATATATTGTAATTGTATTTAGTGTTCAAGTAACTGTAACCAGGCTGACTTTATATACTCTACAAGAAGAGGCAGTCTGCACATGGTACCAATTTGAACGAGGTGCCAGACTGCCATTTACTTAGAATTATATTAACTCACTAACTAATATTTAGAACTTGAGAACTCGAAATAATATTAAAATTATGAACATTTTAACATCCATTAAAATATATGTCTTGATATAAAAAATATTATACTATACTATGTCCAGATAGATTAAATAAATTACTGGGGTGTATCAAAATACAGATTGCGTGGTAATGTCGGTGCTCCATTCTATTGATCATTTTGTAAAAGTTTTTGGAAAGTTCGTTGCCCAGCTGATGTAGTGGTGGTGTGGGAGTTGTGGTGTGAAAAGGGCAGTTTTTGCCTTGTTCAAGGCCCATCCTGTGATAGTAGCTCCATCATCAGCCATATCAACTTTTGACAAGGTTACCCAGGGCCGCCCACAAACATTTTGTGGCCCCCTCCCCTTAAAAAAAAAATATTTTTTGTACTCCATCGGCCCAAATTTGCCGTTTACACACTATTCACCTGAAACTGAAGGAGACAAACATGGGGTCTGGTTTCTACCTCTCTCGATAGACTATACCACCAGACCTGTATGTAGTTTGTTTAGAAAAAATGTATTGGAATGATTATGGTTACTGTTTCAGGACAAATAAAAAAAGATGACAATTTAAAAAAAAAATTATATCTCTAACTTTAGTATTAAAAAAATTTATTTTAAAACTAAACAATTTTATTACAAATTTATTTTTGATAGCTGTTAAAATTAAATAGCATAACACAATAGTGTTAGTTTCAGTTAATCCCTTTTTACCACCCCCCGCTTTAGATGAGTATTTTGTGGCCCGGGGCATTCTGCCCCTTCTACCCCCCCCCTTCCCAAAAGGGTGGTCCTGAGGTTACCTCGAGTACTCTGTTGTCAAGAGAGTAGGATTTGCAGACAATAACACATGTGTACGTTGTATTTGATGCCAAAATGTTGTGAGAAAATAGCAAGACCTAAACCTACCAATTAAAATCAATGAATGATACTGATGCTGACCAGGGTCTACGCCCTCGTGACCGCCAACGGTCACCCTTCAATCCCGCCCCCGCAGTGCTAATATCTCTCACCAGGAGTTGCATATGTACCCTTAGTCATAGTAAAAATTTATTATTTTCAATTTTTATTTACTGCCCCAAGTGCATGTTTTTCTCTTTCAGCACTTAGATCAATACAGATGGAGCCGTGCTATGCACTTGGGTTTGGGAGCACTCACCGTGTGTAAACTTTAATTACATAACTAAATAATATTGCAGTAAAAGGGTCTCCAATTTATTATAAGGATATTATTGTAGAGTTTATTTTGTTTCGTCCTCAGCACGGTCTTGAAGTTGTCCAAACGGTCGTTTAGTTCGGCGGCCATTGTGCGCTGCACTCATACCAGAATCTTGAGATTGCCACCCAAGGTAGAACACTCAACGCACCCCGAGGACTTCAACTCTTTCGCCACTGATCTGTTGGCGTCTGCCATCTACCTAAGTACTTATAAATCTTAACTTTTTTCCTCTGGGGCCACTTCGGATGAGAGACTGTTTTACTGTAATATTTTTGATTCCTTATGTGAACCTTTGAGTCTAATCAGTGAGTGCTGAAGTTAGTCCAGGTCACATGGTGTCCTGGACTTCAATGTAATTCCTTCCCGTGCCATTGTGATTTTTTGAAAAGTTTTAATTGCATTGTAATAACTTATTCATGTCCGAAGCATGCGACCAATGAAACCTGATCGTAACATTTAACATGGTGTATTTTTGAAGGACCGCATGTTCGACAACGTGTGGGACGCCTAAAGACCCACATACTATTTAACATCTTTCCACAAACCATAGGTAGTAAGTCTGACAGGGAGAACAACCCAGATCCTGTGGTCGGACGTACTGGTGGAAAGTCGAGTCTTCCAACCACAAAACGTCACCTAATGTCTCCGCCGGTTCCACGTGCTGATGCCCTAGTGTCGAGTCTTGCACCCAAACAGGTCACTCAAGTCTTTGCTGGTTCCACGTGTCAGTGTCCTAGAGCAGCGGTTCCTAAAAGGTGTTCCGCAGAACCCTGGGGTTCCGTGGGAGGGTCACAGGGGGTTCGTGAGTCAGGACATATGTTGTATAAAGCAGGCAGCGGACGCCAGTGCTGTTATCGATAATGCACACACAGATAGTCGGTTGTATTTACATGTACATATACGTACATATACACAGACCTACATAACAAGTAGAAGAAGATGATCTCCTTAGCATATATTCCGTACCAAAATATGCTACAAACTATTTGAACATTACAACATGCAAACAATCAGGTATCAGGGGTCTTTAACAATAAGGTATGAATAAAATTAATTTGGTTTGAATGTTCATAATAACTGTGAAATAACTTTCTTTGAAGGAGTTTGGGATCCACCAAAATAAAGTTGATCATAGAGTTCCCTGGCTGAAAGAAATTGAGGACCGCTGACCTAGAGAGTCGAGTCTTGCACTCACACATGTGATGTCAAGACCATGTTACCTAGAGCCTCCACTGGTTCCATGTGTCGGTGCTCTAGAGCAGTGATGGCCAACTGGCGGCCCGCGGGCCAGATCCGGCCCGTGGTAACATTTCATGTGGCCCGCAAAAACTATCCGTCGAGACGAAAACACTCTTATGCAACGGCTGTACAACAGCTGGAAAATTTTAATTTAAAATACTGGCAAATACACAGTCGTCGCTACACTCATTCTGCTTTGCATTGGCTTACATTTCCTTACGAACTATACAAATGTCATAGCTCCAACCAAATTAATATTTTTATCGAACACAGCTGCCGAGTAAATATGAGAGGTTGACATATTGCGTGACAAAGAAGCGTAGCTGTTTACCGGCTGAGCCAGTGACTTTACGTATTTATTTCGAATATCGAGAGAGCGCAGCACCATGACTCATATGGCATCAGACTCGCGGCACACAGATTATGTACTTGTTTACTTTTACGTTTCGTAAGTTATTTAATGTTGTAGTTAGTTTGAAATGTTTTCCAAATTTAGGAAAGTAGACAGTGAAAATTGTGTTTTCAAAGAATAATGGGAACACAAATATTTGTTTATACTTAATAAGGTCATGAAACCTCAGTGTTTAGTTTGCCTTCAAGTGCTAGCTGTATTAAAATAATACAATCTCAAACGGCACTTTTTAATCAAATCAACACAAATATGAAAATTGTTCAGGCGAGTCAAGAAACCAAGAAGCATGTCTTTTAGCCTCTTACGTTGTTAGCTACGAGCTAGCGAAAGCGAAAAAACCACTTAGTGATGGGGAATTCATCAAAAACTGTGCAGTAAGAATGGCAGAATCATTTAATGAAGGTAAGGTGACAAAAGAGTTTAATTCTGTATCTCTGTCAAAACAAACTGTTACTAGGAGAGTTGAAGATATACGTATTAGCAATCAAATACTGACAAACCTGAAAGGTTCTATTTCTGACTGTTCGTATTTTTCATTAGCTCTCGATGAAAGCACAGATGTTACCGACACTAGTCAGTTGTTAATTTTTGTGAGAGCCATCCAAAAAGATTTCAGTATTACTGAAGAACTATTAAAAGTATGCTCTTTGCATAACACAACCAAAGGTTTAGATATTTTTAAGGAAGTTAAAAATGCAGTTGAAGAACATGGAGGTTATGAGAAACTATCTTCAGTTGTCACAGACAGTGCTAAAGATCATGTGGCTTTGTTGGACTTTTAAAACAAAAACAAGCTATCCTGCCCACTCTGCATTGCATTATACATCAAGAAGCATTGTGTGCCAAATCAGTAAGTGTGTCAGGCACAATGGCTACTGTTGCCAAGATCACTAATTTGATAAGAGGGGGGAACCGTTCTTTAACTCAGAAAATTTATGTCATTTTTAGAAGAATTGGATTGTGCTTATGGTGATTTGTTATTACACACAGAAGTTAGATGGCTTAGCCGAGGAAAGTGCCTAGTCAGATTTTTTGAACTGCGGAATGAAATACTTTCCTTTTTGAGTGACAATGTTCCACACTCAACAGATCTCCAGGAAGCACTGAAGAATGTTGATTTCTTGAAAAATTTAGCTTTTCTCACAGATATCACCCAACATCTGAATATTTTGAATTTGCAGTTGCAGGGGGAAAAAAATCAGACTGTTTTCAAGATGATGGGTTTCGTTAATGGATTTCGATTAAGTCTGCACTGGAACTAAATGACATCCTCCACTTTCCAAACTGTAAGAAGCTCTCAGGTGAAGAAATGGTTACTTTCGTGCAGTTTGTGGAAAATATTAACCAACTGGCTTCAGAATTCGACAGGAGATTTCAAGATTTTGAAACATTCCGTCCTAGCATGGAACTATTCAACAATGCTTTGAAGTGTAACATTCAGTGTCAGCCAAGAGAATTGCAGCTAGAACTCTGTGAACTCCAGTGTGATCCCTCTGTTAAAATGTCACAGCAACTGGAGTAGAGTTTTGGAAACTACTTTCACATGAACGTTATCCTATCCTTTGATAAGGAATTGGGCCCTGAAACTGTGTTCATTTTTCTCAAGAACGTACATTTGCGAAGCAGTTTTTTCAGCATTGAAGCACATAAAATCAAAGATTAGTAATAGACATTCCGATGACTTGTTATCACATTTTCTTTGTGTGGCAACATCAAAAATAGATGTGGTTTTTAAGTCGTCGGTGGACAGTGTCCAAAAGCCACAGTGCTCTCACTAAGTACTAGAAAAGAAAACAAAAATGATAAGTGTATTTATAAGGTGTCTGTTTTTTAAGAACTTCTTAGAATTATTTTTCTCTATTTAGTCAATTGTAATAGAGTTCATAAGTAAAAGTAAACAGAACATACAAAACATGTTTTTTTAGAATTCTGTAAAATTGTAAAAATTATGTCAGTGCGTGGTTTGGCCCTTGAGTGTACTTTGAAGTTTGAAGTGCTATCTGGCCCCTGAAGTCAACGAAGATGGCCATCACTGCTCTAGAGAATCGACCGATGCGTTATCAGCAATATCCCGATAACAATATAAATTGTATGCAGAAATATAATAAAATTAGTTTATTCCCAATAATGATTCCCATGCTTGTGTATTTGTACAGGAACACACAGGGTTCACTTCTTGTAGGTGTCGAACACTTGGTCCCAGAATGCCATGCGCTCCTTGTACGCGTCCCGGTGGAGACTCAGGTCTGCGTCTATCTGCAGGTAGGTGCGGCTTGTCTTGGTCGCTGGTGTCCACTTCACCGACTCGTGCCTGCTCGGGTCCCTGAGGGAACAGAACAATGGGTGATGGAAACTAGTGACTGTAAGTGGGCGAGTGGCAATAGATGGTAGAGTTCTGACATTACTACAAGTCACTGGTGACTTCTGACCAGCTGATGAGGCAACGCTAAGAGGGGAATGTTTAACTGAGAATTGAATGGCACACAGTAGCCAGCCCCTCTGCAGTCTTTACCATTGCAATCACCATTAATTATGCCCTATTTGTATCTATAAGTATTCCCTCCCTTCCTTACATGCTTTCTTATTGCCAGCACGTAAGCTTTGAAGTAATTCCTGTTTTGTTCTTATTTTGGCCACATGGAAGCACACATTTTACCTACAACAAAAGTTTTTCTCTTGTTCATTTGTTTTTTTTTGGGCATATCCTACAGTCGCTCTACGCGGCATCAGTGTGATGCCAAACCGAACAAGAGCCACACGCTGACCAGGGCTGGTACGCTGGAGCTCAGTCAGGGAGGTTACGTACCCGGACAGAGCGAAGTCCGTCCACATGCCAGTGAAGTGCTGGATGACCTTCATGTCGTCTCCATTCGGACTGTAGTTCTCGTAGCTCGGGTAGAACAAGTACCTTACGTCAGCGCCGTGGGCCGGGCCTGCAAACAGCACGAATCTGTTTTGTTTTGTTTTTGTGGCTGGTACCCGATGTCTGACGAGACGGCGCACATGTTCCGGCTAGGCAGGATGCTGTGGTGACAGTCAACAGAGAGCAAGGCCTGTTCAAAGCTAACTAAAAAGCTTTAAAAAAAAGAGGGGGGGGGGGAAGGTTGTCTGTAAAGTCGGTTTACGGACGATAATTTTACGTGATAACGTCATAAGAAAACATTGATGAAAAATTGCATACTTTATAATTTTCAAATATTATTTACAGTTTCTGCAAATCTAATTTAAATTATTTGTTTAAATATAATCACAAACCAATAAAAAGCCCGCCATAACCTGTTTGATATTATAGAAGATTTTCTCGCACGGTGGCTGGCCGGTTCTTGCATGCTCGGGCGGAACGTGACAATTTTTCGTGCATGCAGCTGGCGTTCATCGATTTATAAGACGTTATCACATAAAAAAATAAATACAGTTAACCTTGACAAACTGCTTGACATTGACAACAATGTACGTACCTTTTATAGTGTAGTTTCCAGCACGGAGTAGCGATGTACCATCATAAGTGAACATGTACATGTAGACAGGCGATGATCCATATTTCAAGTGAAACATAGCACTTCTGTGGACTGCGTAGATCATGAATTTGTCAGACGCAAGCTGCAAACAGAGACAATGTCTTGCCTCAGTATGACGAATTAACAACGTTCACTAGAGTCAGATTTGGTAGTTTTTGGGTAAGAACTCTGGGGACATTATGACCACTATTATAAAGTTAGTCAATTATAAATGCAGGATTGTGCTCTTGTAAAATGTTTAGTCCATCACCGCAGTACAACACATTCTCTTTCCATGAGGGTTAGGTACTTTTCTAATTTACATATTCTGTTTTAATGAAGTAAATAGTTTTACATTCTTTTTTCAGTTCATATATAGAGGATGTAGTACTGGTGCCATTGTGAAATGATTATTTTCAAAAGTCAAGAATATCAATGATGTAACATGTAGTAACTAATTCAAGCTCTGTTTACATTATACTGAAATATGATTTCATATTAAGTGCATTTGGGACAATTGTGGCATTAGAACACATCCTAAACTATTCATAGATTAAGGTTATATTAACTAGACAGTTTCTTGTACATTCACACACATGCTGATTTGCGTGTAAATCCTACTTAGTTTTAAGCAGGCTAAAGAAGAAATATGCACATTTCTTCCAGATAGCAGGCTGGAGTTAGACTGCAGGTATTTTTGTTTCAAATATTTCTACTCACATTTACTAGTTGTGGCAGCATGTCAAAACTAATTGATTTGTTTCCAAAATAGAAGCTCTTAATTTTCGCTGCAATCTCAAGGGATTTTGCTGTCCCCTTTTCAATGTTTAAAAGGTTTGGAATAAACTGTTCGAACTCTTCGTTGTATTTGTCTAGGTCCGCTTGTGTGACATCTGGAAAACAACATTTGTTAGGTACCCACAAAAATCAAAACTTCACCTTTGTTGCACAGATCTTGTTAACATTGCTGTCTTTCTTTATTAAAAGATAATATCAGTGAGCAAAATATTTGGAAATGTTTGATGGGTTTGAAAGGCTGGATTCACTGTACCAGTTTTAAAGGATCATACCAGAAACGGCAAAGTTGTTAGTTTGCAACCAAGTAGTTCAGGACTAGAAGTTTCTTAAAATGCATAAACCTAAGTGCATAATTGCACAAATATGATAATCATTTTCCCACTACAAATGGAACAGAAAATTAGAATACATACAACAAAAATGTAGAAGTTGAGCATATCACAATATTGTTTGTAACATGTGAAAGTCAGCTAAAACAACTTACAAATTGAAATATGTAGGTAATGCGTATACCGTTATTTCTTAATCAGAAATGAACATTTTAAAGAATTTAGAGAATATTGTATCTGTACTTATATTGATCGTATTGTAATCATGATAGTAAAGGTGTGCATTTATTTATTAAAATACTATGTGATCTATTTACACATCTTCCTTCTTTGTTTCAGAACCGGTGCAGATTTTGTAGTGTACAAAGCAAATAGCCACCTTACATGTATCCACAACAGAAAGGAAACCAACATGCCCTTTAACGTATCAATATTTACAAATGATAAATTTTTACAATTGAGTGTGAATTAAGTGCAAGCGATGTGATTGTAATTTCCCATGACCCACACTCAATAAACAGTGATGACAGCCAACCCGTACGACCATATCGTGCTCACACAGCCATACAGCCAATAGGAAATTATTTAATATATATGCAGTAACATTTATAAGTTTTACATTTTTAAAGTACTTCAAATCAAAAACTAAAATGCACACTGAAATAAAATTTTGTGTAGTTAAATAATGTAATTTTTTTGACGTCAACTAGGATGAAAATTACTTTATAAGAGTTATTCCTAATGAGGTATTTTAAGAAGTAAATATCTAGAACACAAAACTTTTCCAGGGGGATATCGGCATATACACCATAACTAGCTGGCCTGTATTCATCCATGTGGGTTAATTGCATGTTTACACCATTTTTCATGTTTCCTTTCAATTTTCAGGATGGTCAGTACATAAACATCACAAATTACTTTTCGTTGTTTTCTTTTGCATCAGATGTAATGATCATGTTATATGCTATTTAGTAAAAATCATGAAAATTTTCATAATTAAAATGATTTTACTTCCTTCTGTCGTACTGCCTTGAAAAAATCAACCTCCGAGTGGATATCAATTTTGTTTTCCCTAACTGTGGGCTGCCTAGCCAGGATTTTTAGTTGGAGATGGTGAAATTAACCCTAACTGCATCTTTTTCACTCACTGAAAGTTAATTTTCTGTATTTTCACTGCTGAGAAATGCATATAACTTTAATAATTTTGTACTGTTTCAAAATATTTTCTCCAAAATACCTGGAACCAGGAATAAATAACATTATTTTAATAAATAAAAAAAAAAATAACAGTGATTGACTTTGAGTTGCAAGCCATCCACTGGGGAATCTAACATACCAAATTTCACGACTCAGCCTTTTTTCTCTCTGTGCTACGCAAACTTCAGACAAACTCTTTTATTAGGTGATCTAGATACGTACACACACACACATACGTATGTAGTTGTGTGTGTTGGTTGGTTTTTGTTTCCAATAAACGTGTAAATGCTAACTATGAGCTCAAACCTGTAAAGCTTCCCTTTGCTTCCTCCGAGTTGAATCCCGTTATGTAGGGAACGGGGTGGACCTTGCCGGCTCGGAACAACTTCTCGGGCACGTCTGGGAGGAACACCTCGCTGCCCTCCTGTGTCTTGGCGTCGACGACCGGGAAGGCGATCAGCGTGGTAGCAGTGGCACCCTGCAGGCACACCAACAGTCGACAGTGATGTAATGCTTCATATCAAAGTACATAGGTATTTTTTTACGTGACAACGTCTAATAAATCGATGAACGCCGGCTGCACGCACGAAAAAGTGTACCGTTACGCACATTGTCCCGTTACACTCATTGTACGCTTGCGCCGCATCTATCTCTCTTCCACTCGATTGGAACAACCACCGATTTGACTTTTTCGAGGCACATTAAACTTGAAACACTCCCATTCGTTTCCTACTTTTCCTATCATCGTCCTATCCTTAACAGAATAACACAGATTGGAAGAAGTTAAATAGCAAACATGTATAAAAGTTATAATTAAAATAATCTCTTCGTTAAAGTAATAAACATATTTGAATTAATGAGTGCAAATAAAAGTAAATGTATCAATTAAATTGTAGATTTCATTTCACTCCTTCTTTGTATCCATACCTAATAGTGATAATTCAATAAAAATGATTCAATTTTATTCATAAAAGTATGAAATCATTTCATCAATGTTTTGTTATGACGTCACGTTAAACTATCGTCCGTAAACCGACCTTACAGACAACCAATTTTTTTTCCATACAAGGTGTCTGTGTTGGTAAACGTCGCTGCACGGAGCAAAGAGCCCACAGTTGAGTATGTACCCTTCACACAGCAAGCTTCTTCTTCCATTGTTCTGAACTGATGTGAAATGTGATGATGGTGGGAAAATAGTTTCAATCGTGGCTCCCTTTTACCTTGTCTGCCCTTTTGGAAAATAAAACCAAGTGTAGTGTAAAGTACATTTAAATTGGACTAATCAGTAGGGCCTGGAATTTTTCGCGATCGCGAATTTTGCGAAAATTCGCGCGAATTTCGCATGAAAACGCGAAAAGTAAGTACATTCGCGAAAACCACAACATTTATATATTACACTGCGAATATATCCCCGAAAAGTACCATTACAGTAGAATCCCGCCGATGCGAGCCCCCTCTGATGCGTCCATTCCGTTTATACGACCGTTTTTTGAGAAAACATGAAAAATTTAAGCAGAGAAAGTCGAAAATTTGAGTAAAATCGGCTGAAAAACAAGTCTGTTACACTTTGTTGGGCTCTATGCGTTCATGTTGATCTTGGCGAGAGCTGTACTGTAAGTAGCCAGGAATACAAAAGACGTCTAAAAATAGATACCACCCCTCTAGACTGGCCACGCGGCAGTGTCTAGACGAGCTCGGCGCCTCCACTATCGCACGAAAAGCCGTCTCAGCTGTCATGTTATCTTACCCGCCCGGCGGCTTGACGTCATACGTGACGTGACGTGACGCGACGCGACGCGACGCTTACCTCTCCCATCCCCTGCTAATTCTTCAAGGCTCATCCCTCCCAGAGCCACAAACCATGTAAAAACAACCCCCCCCCCCCTTTTTTTTTAACAGCTAACATTTCAACACATTCCCTCCCTTATTTCAACCTTCTGCGTGAGAAACTGTCAGCGTGTTTTTTTTTTTCTCTTTTTTTTTTTACGCTGCGAAGCGACGTGGAAAAGATAATTGCTTGAGCTGTCAAAATAAACATCGCTGACGGCAAGGGCGGGAGCGCATCCTGTCGGTCTGTCGCTGTGATTATCTACTCCAAAAACATGTCACAGCATTTCAGGATAGCATTGTTCTTATTTCTTTCATTTATAGCCGAATGTTTTCTACTTGATCCACACAAGGTTAAAGTATCCTTTAACCCAAGTCTTGTGTTTCAGCATAATTACCTTATTTTTACATAAGCCGTGTTCGTGTATGATTTTGATGCTCAAAATTGATCTGGGGTATAGTTCACACTAAGTTTCTTCTCATTTGTGCACTGGGGTTTGTTCAAGTGGCAACCCCGTGTTCCTCCACTCCATTAAATACGAGCATATCAGTATCAGAAACATGGGTTTTATTGTACTGACAATAGCACAGTGATGTGCAAATTTTGCAACTGTAAAGTTTCATGGGATAGAAAAGATTTCATTGACAAACACCTAAAGTCGGCTAAGCATGTGGCATTGGCAGAAGAAAAGAAAAAAAAAAAAAAGGTAGTTGCAAACATCTATAGCAACGTGTCTGTTTTGTGTAACTGTTTTGGATTTAATTGGCTGTTATTATGCATATTAGCCTATTCCTAGTATACATGAATTGTTTATTAAATATGTAAACTATTATATTCAATAACTGCACAATTTAGTCAACATTTAAAATACCGGTAAAATTTACATTGCATAACGAAAATACCGACTTTAAACCACCGCTTTTCTAATTTGAAAGTACCGCTTTTTGCATATTGAAAACACCGAAATTTTCCAGGCCCTACTAATCAGTAATCACTGTGAGAGGTGCATGGTTTTACCAGTATGTCAGGTGCTAAAAGTTGTTTACCAAGTATAGTAACTCAGTGCTTATAGTTACGTCAGTGTAGGAAGTGTGTTCAAAATATGATTACTTTTATTACATTAAAGAGGTTTTCACTGGATATGATCAAATTTAACTATGTATATTTCCCATTGATGATGATGATGCAAATAAAATGGACGGAAGAATACCTCGAGGTAAATCAAGAGACATGACTAATGGGAGTATGCAGACGACATACATAATAGTGTTGAGGAATGGATGAGTTGACAACATGTATGGCTTTAGGAAGATAAGGTTAGTGTACCGTGCAGATCTGGCGGTATGTTTTAAGGTGATCGTGTGTGTGTGGTAGAAAATTCTTGCACGGAGCGTGCAGTCACCTCCTCAGCGCCGACCAGCTTCTGCCCCTTGAGGATGTCTTGCGCGGGCACGGAGCGCAGGAACCTGACCAGCTCGTCTGCGTCCGTGCCGTTGTACCCGAGCGCCGCGCCCAGGCGGAACGCCTCGCCGGTGGCGTTGTAGCCCGGCTTGAAGTTGACCGCCAGCGCGGACCCGCTCTGCGAGACGGCGCGCTTGAACAGACCTGCAACACCCAGAACGAAGCGTGCCGTGCGGTACGCATGTTGGCTTACGGAAACCATCACGGAGGTTGTTCACGTTTAGTAACTCTGGTAATCTCCCACATGAACTGAGTCATGACAGAGGGAGCGTGTGAACCATCACCGATTCGGTCCGGCCTCTTCGCCGCATGAGCGTTACATTTCAGCATGCATGGTCTCAAAGGGTTTCACCTTCGGACATGGGCGAGAGCAGGTGCATGTCGACGCTGATCCCGCCGGCACTCTCCCCGAAGATGGTGACCTCGTCAGGGTCGCCGCCGAAGTGCGCGATGTTCCTCCTGACCCAGCGCAGTGCTGCCACCTGGTCCTTGAGGGCAGCATTGCTGGTCACGTCGGGGTGCTCCATGCTCAGGAACCCTGCGGCAAGCATCGGCATGGCGTCCCGTCACGTGTCCGCACTTCCACCGCTGCTACGGGTTAGACAAGGTCCAATTACTACAAGCTCGGTTACAACATCATTAGGTAGCATCTCTGGACAAAAAAACACAGAGCACAATTCTTGTATGCCATTGCTTCTGTGATGCCTTGCAAAATCATAGTGATTCTAAACATTCAGACTATACCCAGGATCCAGTCAGGTTGCGTTGTCATCCCTGTCTCTACTGTTCCTGCAGTCTTTTTCGATCAGACAGCTTCAACATTAGTTACTTCTTTAAAAGATACGTGTCTTACGAGACTTCAAACAGTACAGAACAACATAATGTACTTGAACGGCACATTTTTTTTACATGTCTTTATTCCAAAAATGTTTCCTCAAACAGCATAGGTACGGGAGCAGGTGTACTAACCGAGAGCGCCCACCCTGTAGTTGAAGGTCACCAAGATGGCAGTGCGGTTCATCAGGTTGTCAGGTCCGAAATTGTCCTTGATTCCAGATCCGATGACGAACGCTCCTCCGTAGATCCACACCAACACCGGCAGCCCGCCGGACGCCGAGTTGTTGGATGCAGTCTGAACACAAGGCTCTCATGAGGGAGTTCTAGTGCTTTAGCGGGCCGGATATGAACCGAATATTGATTTAAGCAGCTTTTAGGCCATGACAAATTTTATAGTTTATTTTTAAATTTTTATCTTCGTTAAAGTGCACAGTTATAAACCTTATTGAAATACATTAAATTAATACATAGTGACTGGTGGCCAAAAATATTTTTCTTTGAAGTTACAGGTGATTAGTATTATTATTTTTTTATTTTATATTATACTGTATATATTATTATATTGTACTCCATTTCAAGGATTTTGAAAATCTCTGCCAGTGTGATCGGTGCGTTAACGAAGGCCAATTTTCAATGTTAAAAATAAAAAAAAATTGTTATGGCATAAATATTTTTGAATCTTATTTGATGTCTATCTGTTTCTAATTTCTCTAAAAATAAAAATAATAATTTAAGAGTTTACAATGTATGTGTGGTATCGTAAGTGCAATAATAATTTTAATCCTATTCTTTTCATCACGGCTACCTCATAAATTTACTACTTGTCTCTAATCTGTAATATTCCAAAACTGAAATGCACAATTGATTTGTGCCTTTTCCTTAGGTAGTGCGCACTTGACATAATGGCCTCTTTTATGGGCATTCTTAAAAATTATAGTACTTGTGATTGAGACACAATTAAGGTATCAATGTACTGCAAAAAAAAAGCCAGATGATGGGAAAAAGAAACATTAAGAAAAATGGAAGTACAACTGATGCAAGTACATTATTTTAATAAAAGTTCAGCAATCCACGTTGCTATTTTGTTTTTGTGGTTTTGAGGTGGTTTGTTTTTAATTAAATGATTTTTTTATTGTCATATGTGAAGTCAGTCATGGTCAGGAAATAGTGGCACAACAACTAATTAAAAGTGAACTTAACAATAAAAATAACAAAACTCCAGTATCTGACTTTTAAATAGTGAAGTGCAAAATCTTTACCCACATAAAACGTTGGACATGCGTGTTTATAAAGTGTTATATAACATGGTTATGCATAGAGTCTTCAGGCGACAAGACTTCAAAGATATTTGTGGACCTGGGACTACATGGGTACCAACTCTGAGTTTATGTAGTCGAGCTAGATGTTGGGACGTAACCTGCGACTTTCGCCTCGGGCGAATGCAGCCACCCAGGACCCTAGGACATCGGCAAATATTAAATATAATCTTTTGAGCTACAAATGTTCCCTTCAGATACTGCCAACTTTTCAAATGGCCCGCACAAGGGACCACTCCCGTTCCACAAAGGAGAGAGCGAGCTTGTTCGAAGCGGGATATTTTGCAAACGGGAAATGTGTTTTGGCGGGTTTCCTCAGAGTACTCCCGTTTCTCCACCCTGGCATTCTGTCAATGACTCCATCCTCATCTCGTTTCCCTTCTGACTGTCCCGATGTCGACGAGACGCTAAGTTAATTCACTAGTTGGTCGAGTCGGGCCCTGGGAGGTTGGGACACTCCAAGCTGTGGGTCCGTCCCGCGTGGCCGCGAACGTGGTTGGCGGGAGGCGTGAGGGACGGACCTGAGGAATGTAGACGTTGAGGTACAGGCAGTCCTCCGACATGTTGGCCTTGGTGATGAAGCTCTTCACGTCTTCCTGGAAGCAGTACGTGCCCTCTTCCAGGGCGTCCCTCACCCCGGTCCACCGCTTCGCCGGCCGTGGCGACTGCAACGAGAGACGCCACCTGCCGAATCCACAGGAACACGGGCGAGACCAGTCGTTGGACGCCGGAGGCAACCGGCCCCAGGGCGCTGGCTCTGTGTCGGTGCAGCTTAGTTCGTTATGTAGTTTGGGAGTGAACCATCACCAGTTCAACCTCCTTGCCACGTAAGCACGATACACTGCTTCGGTCGACACCTCGGAACCATATGTTTGCTCTCTTTTCCAATTGGATTTCCGATCTCAATGGGAACATTTTTAGGAAATTCCGTAAACTTTATTTAATGTGACTAATTTTCCTAAAATGATTGCAAGGGGTGGATTAAACAGGGGTTAAATGACAACAAATTCATAACTCCCTTAATAGGCACACTATTAAATCCATTCAATTGTTTGTAAAACTTATAATTTTTATCTAAAACTTTTGTCTGTAACAAATTTTGATAAAATAAAATATATTATTGCAAAAAGTTGAAAAAACCTGGGGTAGGAAAAATAAAATAACTAAAACTTCCCATCCATGTACACTACTGAGTCCATTCTTATTTTTGTTTAACTTTCTAAATATTGACTAATACTATTGTTTATATAAATTTTTATCTAACAAACCATTACTGTAGAAAGTAAAAAATGATGATTACTATCATTTACTATCAAATCCATTATAATTTATTGTATAAAACCTAAACTTAATCTAAAACATTTGCTGAAACAATTTTTGATGAAATGAATTATTACCATAAAAACAGGGATTGAAATTTTAAAAAATTCAAAATTTCTTAGTACTAAATTTATTCGAATTTTTTCAAACCATCTTAATACTATCTTAAACCTTGGTGCAAAACAAATTTTTATATTACCACAGTATTAGCACAAGAGATATAAATAGTGTTTGAAGGTTAAAACAATTAAAAAATTACCTTATTTGGCATATCATATGTAATTCGTTCTACACTATTTTCGCTGCATGGAAAAAAGAGCAAATATTTAATCAAAAATTTGATAATGTTGGAGAACATATATGTGTTATGTACATTAAAGTTCTCAAAATTTTCCAGAAGTTCATAGACGTTTCCAAAATATTTCCAGAAGAAATAGGTTCTTCGAAATGTACCTACTCCTGTAGGCTGTGCCGAAAGGGATTCTTTTTTTTCATTTGGAGTTATTGCAAAAGAAACAACCACAGTCGATTTCAGTGTAAGATGTTTTTGTTTGATATATTTTAATAGTAATGTGCACAAGGTAAGTGTACTCAGAGAGTCACGTGTCGCTACCTTGAAGCGCAGTTCCCCCACGGGCGGCTGCGCGAACGGCACGGCCTGGAAGCTGAGGTAGGTCCTGTTACAGGCGGACGTGGCCACTTGCCCGCGCAGTAGCCCGTCCTCCGTGCGCACGGTCACCGTGCCGTCCGCTCCCTGTCAACACACACACACACCGTGCATCAGCACACGAGTGCCGTGTCCCGGGCTTGCTCGGCAACGAAGTGGAGAACGGGCCAACTAGGAGCGACACCATTAGTCCTTTATCGGGAAGCCTTTAGTTGCGTCAAGAGTCGTACAGAGCAACTGCAAGAAAGTAATATTCACCGCGATCAAGCGCAGGTCACATGACCCTTGATTATTGCATTGCTTTTCGTCTTTGTGTTGTACAAACGACCGGTGTCCCTCGGTGATCAAAATGTGTTATGTATTCATACTCGCATATTGTAGGTACACAGATGTGTTTTATTTTCAGATTTGTGATGGTAATTGATTAGATGTGATTTGTGTTTTAACCATTTCGTTCGCCGATTGGACAACACACCAAACAAACCTATATATATATATATATATATATATATATATATATATAAAAAAATTTTTTTTTCAAATTCCAATTTATAAATAATATGGAGGTACCAAAAGTAAACTGTAAGTCAGGGTAGAAAACATTAGAAAATGACACATTATATTTATCATCTCTGATGCACTTTGTTTCTTTAACAAAGATTTCTTCTAGACCACCAACTCATTTCTATTGTTCATGGTGTAACCATAAATGCACCACATTTGCCATTTGTGTTGGTAAATTGTTGGTTGTGAATCCTTTCTGATGTATTGTGACACCTGTTTTTTTGAAAATTTTACTGCACTAGCGACAGTTAACACTGATTTATGGACGTACGTTCATAACATTTCATTGAGCTACTCTCATTACTGTATTAGTCTTAACAGATGATCTCAAAAGTTAACTTTACTCTTTCAACATCTGCCATTGTTTATTTATAATCACATCAATTAAATCAGGAAATTGCAATATTGCAATATAGTTTATTGTCAGCTAAACAATCTTTGAAGGCCCGTTGCAAGCCAAAACAGCCCAGCCATGAACCTGGCAACTTGTAGGGGCGCAGATCTGAAGAATTTGCACCGGAAATTCACAAAAAGGGGCCTGAGAGTTCCACGTGGGTTTTAACAGACAGAATTAACTTTTGGAAAGGTTGCTCGTATGTTGTATGCTGCCCATATTTTGGTGGCCTACATGCATACAATAAGCAGAAAACTTTAAACTACGAATAAATTTTTCCATGAAACATAAGTTTTGATATTTACGTTTATCAACCCTGTTTCACGGTCACGATTTTGAAAGTGCAAGCAGTGAGGGGCTGCGTAATTCCAGGGGGGGGGGGGGGGGGCTGTCCCCCATGGCTTCCCCGGGATCCACGCCTACGGCAGTTTGTATTCTTTCAGTGAGCGTGTGACGCGTGTTCGCTAGCCACGAGCTCCACTAAGCGGGCAGGTCTCGCCAAGGAGAAGGATGGGAAGTTGCCAAACCTTACTACATGACCGTGCGACGGACATGAAGAAACGACACACACTCAACTGTTTGTGAGTCTTTATGACCTATGATTTTCTGTTACAAAAATGAATTTACCAATGGCAATCGGTTGAAGTGTATAAAAATTGATGCGCTGCAACGCCATCTTGTGGAGAGTTGCAAAAAAAAATGTATAACATAAAAATCTTCTACATTAAATAAAAAACACTTAGAAGTGCTAACTTTCATGATCTGGCAAATGGTGTTGGTGGAGTTCATCACTCTTGTATTTACCAACATCCATTTATATAAATATATATACATAAACCAATCAGTGGGCTCTATTTGTAATGGGCGTTGCCACCTCAGGAAACGGTAGTTACCTTCAGAGGAAGAGAACTCACGAATGCCGCGTGAAACAGGAAGACCAGGGCTGCCCACATGTCGGGTGCTTGTGAGATGACCGTGGGCTTGCTGAGTTTATATTATCAGTATTATCACTACTTGAAAACTTGACCTGTGTTTCAAACCCTTGAGATAAATAATTAGAGTCATTTGTGCAGGTATTGCACGTTACTTATCAGTAGAAAATAGGTGAGTGCCTTTGTGTGTGTGCGTGTGAATAATCTGAATTTCAAATCCTTATAGTACTTCAAAATAAAGACTATTGTATTGTTGTCATTTCATTGACATTGAGATTTAAGGCAATTGTCGTACAATATAAATGTGTACATGTCCAATTTCAGTAGATTAATGGGCCTGGTATAATTAGTTATATTTTATTCCAACATATGTGCAATGACAAGCAGATAGCAGGATAGTTTCCAATTTTTGCTAAGTTGAAAACAGGTAAATAATAATAATCTTGCAACCACTGCAAAAAAATTATGAAAGTGTACTTTTACAGTTGGGTTTTAGTATACATAACTACTAGTGTGAAATAAAAATTGCCACTGCACTAAAGCATGTTAAAGTGTTTATTAAAAAAAAAAGTTGTAAAATTTCATAAAAAAATTGTTTTAAAAAAATTATCAACTCTTACTATTTAAATTTTATATTTGTATTCAACGATATTATTATGAATGAATTTGAATTTGATTCAAACTAAAAAAAAAACTAATATTCGCAGAGGACATGTATAAACCAGTTGCATCATTTGTTACATTTAATTATCTCATTATTTTATATAGCTCATCATAGCTAATCTTGGCTGTTTTCTGTGAGTCGTTCATATATTATTGGTATTTCTCAGTGACTATCATGAGCTTATAATCTAATGTTCAATGTCATATTTGTATGCCCCAGGACCTGATTAGTGAAAACAACAGTCAATTTTTTTTTTAACACGCTTCACTTGTAAAAAATAATCAACTATGTAATTAACATTTTAAATTAAATTTTTAACCTGCATCTAATTATCATATCGATTTGAAATGTATGTAAACCGGATGACAATACAATAGTTACATTACTATGACCTGGGACCATTACTTCCGAGATATGGACAATAACCATGCATTCTGTTTATCAGTGAGGTCGGGGCAAGGAGGGAAAATTCCCCCATTCTGAAATTAAAAATTGACAGTTACAACATATGCTGTGGGTAGCACGTCAACAAACAACTGACTGCATAAAAAAATTGTAAGCAGAAGCAGCTTGATCGGTGCGAGATGACAGAATATGTCAAACTGAAGAATTCCATGTTAAAGGGAGCGCTGACTACTTGGGATTGCATTTTATGGCAAAGTTTTTATTGTGAAATAGAAGCAAATGGTGGGGAGTTTACATGCAACAGGCTATGGGCCCATGGTTTATCTTCAGAACTTGCTTTGCACCAAAGGGTCGAGGATTTATTTCATATGTAATAACTTTTGGACTTTTTTTTTTTTGTATTTTTATTTCTGAATGAAATGCCATGTAACAGTGGATTATAATTTTTGAAAATAAATGGTGCCTCCCAATGCAACTAGCTCAGAAAAAGTTTTTCACTCACATCCCGAACTACCTTATGTTTGTCCATGTATATTTGTCGTGCCTACCACCCAAGTCTAACGACTGTCGGTGGGCATGTCACAATTTTAAATAAATAAATAAAAAATATGTATTTGGGTACACGATATTGCAAGACACTACTCTTAGTTGATAATTTGGACATAATTGATACACGATATTACACAACACTACTCTTGATTAATTATTATTGTCTCTTCCTAAGGCAGTCCGTAAGAAAAGGGGGAGGGGGGGAGTTCGTTGGTTGTCCTGGAGTCGGCCAGGTCCGTAAAGTGACGGACCTTGAGGCGGCCCTGTGGCCGTGGCCTTAAGGCAGGAATTACGACGGCCGGGTTAAGCCATGCACCGTAAAAACCAACCCGGGGTCGCGTGGGGAATTGACGTTATCCCACGGAACGAACACACGAACACATCCACCCCGGGCCGCGAGCTGATCTAGACTGCGGGGGGGGGGGGGGGGACAGTCCCGCCACGCGCCAAACCACGAGTGAAGAAAAGAAATTACTGTTATTCTGTTTTTAATTTAAAACTTACTTGTAAATTGTAATTAATTACATGACCCTTGTTTGAATATTAATGCTGACATTAGATGTATTATGAAATATTGATTAAAGCTTTAGTTTAAGAAATTTAACAAATATTATTTAAAAGGATGAGTCAACTTAAAGACTACTGGCTAGTTGGTAAAAACCACTAGTTAACATTATGTTTGTGGGTTTGTTCAGGATATTGCTTCAGCACCTTGTTTCTTAAATTAAGGCTCTAGGCCGCGATGAGAATTAAGGGTGTTCATTAAACACTGTGCCCAGAGGGGGCTAACACTCGTGCTCTACGACGCACATTTCTTATCACGTGTTAATCTAAGGGGATGGCTTGATAAGCTTACTCCGTGAATTATCATCAGTTATTAATTTGCATCAGGTGCAGTTCTGTGACAAAATTTATACACTGGGAGTACTTGGCGTATCTACTCCGCGTCTGACCCGGGTTGAGTTTGCGAGGGGTGCGTTCCACCAGCGAGAGCCAATACTGGCGGGTCGAGGCCGGGCTTAATGGCCTCCGGTCGGTACAATGTCAACATGAGTAGACTGAAACAATGGACAGAGGAAAATGGGATGTCACTGAATGTTGAAAAGATGAAGTCTGTTAGATTCACTAGAAAGAGGGGGAAAAAACGAAGGAAGTGTATAGCTGGAAGGGGCAGGTGATAAACGAGAGCGACGATTGTGGGTACCTGGGGGTGACACTGCAAATTAACCTGGGGTGGGAAAGTCATATTCAGCGGGTGGTAAGTAAAGGGAGGATGGTGCTGGGGTTGCTTGGCAGGACTCTACTGGGAGCAGGGAGGATCGTACAAGAGAAGGTATACTCCAAATTGGTCAGACCAGTGATAATCTGGGACCGCTGACTAGTGACTGAGATAAGGTAGTTGGAGAATGTGGCACATAGAGTGGCGAGGTGTGTGATGGGTATGCATAGTCCAACAGAAATTGTTAATGAGTTAGGGTGAGAAGCATTACAGGGGAGGAGAAGGTTGGAATGGTAAGAAAATGAGCTGTTGGTAGGTGGGAACTAGGGTACACACTGGCCGAGAGATCACGGGTGAAAGATCTAGAGGGAATGGAGGCGAATGGAAAGTGGTAGACTCTTTTTCCTTGGGAGGACAGGGAGAGATTGTAATGGTCTGGAGGAAGGAATGCTCTGGGTGAGAGAGGCAAGGGATCTTTGGAGATGACTAATTTTTGGTAAGGGGGGGAGTGAGTGAAAGGGGAGTACACCTTGCCAGCTGAAATCCGAATTGCGAGCATAACATATCAGTCAATTAATTTTAGTGGTCTTCTTATTAGTATTTAACTGTTGATAATCAAACTAATGATACATTACTCTTTTTAAATGTTCATGGAGATTTTGGATGTTATTTGCAATGCAATGCCGTCGTCCGGGTTCTCATGTTCGAGGTCCGGCGTGGTTCCTAGCGGGAAGGCTGGTTTTTTACTGAAAATGTGTCCGGAAGGGCGCCAGGCTAGCTCTGTGGCTAACCACGAGTTGGGTCATTGGGTGCGAATGCCCCTGCGTGGTCCGCTAGGACCGGCGGCGGTGGTCGTGGTGGGAGGGATCCCTGGCTATTGCTACGTTACTGGCCCTACACAGCATAGCACGCTGATTCCTGACTGGATTAGGGAAGTTCACAAAATAACATACACGGGTTCGGTTTTGAACTGTCATATACACATTGCGCACGGAGTGTGCGGAGTGGATGTTTAATTGACGAACAGTTACACTTGCAGTTACAGTTACACGATGCACATTTAATTTCCCTACAAAAATTACACTAAATTGACACTGGGTGCTCTGATGCGCCGTCACTAATATTAAAATTCTCATACCAGTCGAGGTTGAGAGGGAGGTCGATTGGAGGCGGTGAACTGCCCCGCTTAAAGTTTAGTGCGGGGAGGCTGGGATAGGCCCTACACCGTAGAAGGACCGGGTGCACACGGGGAGTTAATTACGAAAAGGGTTTGATGAGTGACTATAATTACCAGTAGTGAATTTTGGTGGACAAAGTTTGAGGACTCCCCTGGGACGCACGTCCACCCCGGTCCGCGAGTCTCTCGGTACTGGCGTTGCCGTTTGCCCTTGGCGCGAGGGGAGGCCTCAGCGTCCTGTAGCGCCAGTTTCTAAAGTTCTATTATTCGGAAATTATTAAATTAATAAGAGATTGAAAGTGGCTCTAAATTCACAAATTAAATAATAAAAATTAACCTAATACACAGATACTTTTTAGGAATTGGATTACACAAGTTTGCATTAATTTAGTTTGAATAATGTAAGTCACACTGGGACTGTTCGTCACTTGTTCACTACTCTAGTGGCGAGTTATGCACAAAAATTGGGGAGGTCATAATTATGTCACACAATACTTTATTTAATTTAGGCCGAAGGCCGCAAGCGGAGCACTCACAAAATGTATTAATATAAATTCACACGTGAGTGACCCGGGCACTCCTACGTCGCCCTTCCCTTGGACGGGGTTTTTAATTAAAAGTGATGTTATCATTAAATTATGTTTAATTTATAATGCACAGGGATCGCGGTGGCTGGTTAACTAGGGCATGGTCTTTAATTCTACCTTTTGTTCCGGTGCTCGCTTGACTCGGGTGGGCCATGGCTAGGGGTGCGTTCCGTTAGTGGGGTCGGATACTGGCGGTTGCAGGTCAGGCTTTAGGGTGGCCTTCGGTCGGACAATGTCAGCACTCAGGAGTGTCTAGGGATTTTAAATAACAATACTCATGAATTTCTAAATTGCTAGTCATCTCACATAATATGTAAATAGAAAAATGTTTTTTTAACTCACTAAAAAAATCTTAATTTTTTATTTTGTAAAGTTCTTCCTGTTGTTAATTATTCATTTAAGATAGTGAGTTTTTCTTGTATTATTGTTATATTTATTATAACCAATTCTAATTATTTTTTAGTATGATTACTACTTTTTTCTTTTTGCATTTGTTGCACCATGTTGTGTATATAAACAAAGTTACGCAGTTGAGCGCACATGTATATAGCTTCGACACACAATGTTTTTTAGAATCTTGAAGAGGCACATCTGATTTAGTTGTTGTTGAGTGTGTATATTTTATTTATTGTCTTCTGTTGGCACGTTGAAGTTTCTGCAATAGAATAGAGCTATCACGTTTACTATTTTCGTCGGAAAACATTCTTAACCTACAAATTAATTTAATTTGAGATTTGGCGGCTCCTACATAAAGGAGAATTATTCTTTGATTGCCATTATGCGTTATTTCAATTCAGAAAAGTTATATCAACTGCAGAAAAATCTGAGTCAAGTTCGTAACATATGTATTCTTGCCCATGTCGATCATGGAAAGACAACTTTGGCAGACTCGTTAGTAGCCACAAATGGTGTTATATCGCCAAAAATGGCCGGGAAACTACGGTACATGGATAGTAGGAAAGATGAACAAGAACGAGGAATAACCATGAAGAGTAGTTCAATTGCATTGATGCACAGCCGAGAGGAACAGGACTATTTAATTAATATGATTGACTCGCCGGGGCACGTCGACTTTTCCTCGGAGGTTTCAACTGCTGTAAGACTTTGTGATGGTGCGATTGTTGTGGTGGATGTAGTAGAGGGTGTTTGCCCACAAACTAAAGTAGCATTAAGACAAGCATGGCTGGAAAATATACAGCCGGTTTTGGTTCTTAACAAGATAGATCGCTTGATACTAGAATTGAAACTGTCTCCTATCGATGCGTACGTTCACCTTGCTCAGGTGCTAGAACAGATCAACGCAGTCATGGGAGAGCTGTTCATGACTGAAGTGATGGGAAAAACTGAAGCTGCCACAACAAAAACATCAACTGCAAGTGTAAATGGTGAAAATAATGTATATGACTGGAGTACAGGCCTAGAAGATGAAGACGATTCTAACCTTTATTTTGCACCTGAGCGTGGTAACGTAATATTTGCAAGTGCAATTGATGGTTGGGGGTTTCGGGTCGAAGATTTTGCCAAAATTTTTGCAGTTAAGTTAGGCGTAAGTGAATCTGTTTTAAAAAAGACGTTGTGGGGTGACTTTTATTTGCAATCAAAGACTAAAAGAATCTTGAAAGGTGCTACAGGGAAGGCTAAAAAACCATTATTTGTGCAGTTTGTTTTAGAAAATTTGTGGGATGTGTACGAAACCATTGTAGTAAGGAAAGACAAAGTTAAACTACTAAAAATTGTTGCGAGTTTGAATATAACACTGACTGCACGAGACCTGAGGCACACAGATGGGAAAGTTCAGTTACAAGCAGTGTGTTCCCAGTGGTTGCCTCTAGCCAAAAATGTGTTGGACATGGTTTGCACACAGCTGCCGTCCCCAAACCAGCTGACAAAGGAAAGAGCAGAGAAACTCATGTGCTCAGCAGCTTTGAGGTTCGACAGTCTGCCCAGCGAGTCGCAGGCACTGAGGTCAGCTTTTGTGGAGTGTTCCTGCTCGGATGAAGCACCTCTCATCGTGTTCATTTCCAAGATGATTCCAGTGGAGCGCAAATTATTGCCAGAAAACCGACCTCAGCCGTTGACCGAGGAAGTCATCAAGGAGCGTAGAGAGGCTGCCAGGCGCAGGCATGCTGAGAAGCTAGAACAACCTCTCACAATGACAGACGCTCCAGCTCCAGAAGTGAATGGAGTTACTGCAAAACAAACAGAGTCCAATGTAAATTCCAAAGAGAAAATTTTGGCAGAAGATAACGAAAATGTTTTCATAGCATTTGCTCGAGTGTTCAGTGGTACCATCAAGAAGGGACAGGATTTGTACGTGTTGGGCCCAAAACATAATCCTCAGGTAGCTTTGGAACGATTGCAAGCCGGTTTTGAAATCGACGAGAAAGCGACCTTGAAAGATTTAACCGCAGGGCATTACATCACAAGAACTACAATTTCTCATTTGTACTTGCTGATGGGCAGAGACTTGGAGCTGTTGGAAGAGGTTCCGGCGGGGAACATCGTTGGTATCGGTGGGCTGGAGGATCACGTGCTGAAGACCGCGACGTTATCGTCGAACGTTGCGTGCCCACCCTTCACGGAACTCATGCTGATGGCAGTGCCGATCCTGCGGGTGTCCGTGGAGCCGGTGCACCCCGCGGACATGCCGGCCCTGAAGCTGGGGCTCCGCCTGCTGAACCAGGCGGACGCCTGCGTGCAGGTGGTCCTCCAGGAGACGGGAGAGCTGGTTCTCGTCACCGCCGGCGAGGTGCACTTGCAGCGGTGCCTCGACGACCTGAGGGAGAGGTACGCCAAGGTCGACATCAACGTGTCCGAGCCCATCGTGCCCTTCAGGGAGACCGTGGTGCCCCCACCCACCGTTGACATGGTCAACGAAGCCATCCAGGATCAAGCTTCGTCCAAGAAAACCGACTGTGGCGACGAAGACGACGGTAGTGTATCGGAACACGGGGTGGTATCGGTGTGGACTTCCAACAGGCAGTCCGTCATCAGGATTCGTGCTGCTCCTTTACCGGCGGCAGTCACAACCATTTTGGAGAAAAACAGCTCTCTTCTTAAAGTCGTGGACAAGTATTGCAGAACAAAGAGTGTTGAAACTGAACATTCGGGTGATTCAGAAACGTCTAAAGAGAGCATCAGCCTGACCGACCGGACGTTACAGGCCATCGAGGAGATGAAGACGGAGCTGGCCGCAGCGTTCGAGGAGGGCGGCGCGGAATGGGAGGGTGCCCTGGACCAGATGTGGAGCGTGGGGCCGAGGCGCTGCGGTCCGAACGTCCTGCTGAACCGAGTGGCGGGGTACGGGCGGCCGCCCATGTGGGAGCCGGTGCGCGCGGTGGAGAGCGCGCTGTACCAGTACGACAGCAGCTTCGTGAACGGCTTCCAGCTGGCGGCGCTGGCGGGCCCGCTGTGCGAGGAGCCCATGATGGGCGTGTGCTTCGTGGTGGAGGGCTGGACGCTGGCGCAGGGGGGCGCGGAGGAGGGCCAGCAGCCGTTCGGGCCGCTGTCGGGGCAGATCATGTCGGCGGTGAAGGAGGGGTGTCGCCGGGCCTTCCAGGCTCAGCCGCAGCGCCTGATGCTGGCCATGTACAGCTGCCACGTGCAGGTGAACGCGGACGTGCTGGGACGCATGTACGCCGTGCTGGGGCGGCGGCACGGGCGCGTGCTGCACGGCGACGCGCTCGAGGGCTCGGCCAGCTTCGGCGTGACGGCCGTGCTGCCGGTGGCGGAGAGCTTCTCGTTCGCCCCGGAGATGCTGAAGCAGACCTCGGGGCTGGCCAGCCCGCAGCTGGTGTTCAGCCACTGGGAGGTGCTGGACGTGGACCCCTTCTGGGCCCCCACCACCGAGGAGGAGTACCTGCACTTCGGGGAGAAGGCGGACAGCGGCAACCGCGCGCGCCGCTACGTGGAGGCGGTGCGTCGCAGGAAGGGGCTCAGCGTGGAGGCCAAGATCGTGGAGTTCGCGGAGAAGCAGCGGACGCTCTCCAGGAAGAAGTGAGGTCCACACGCCATCGTACGCCTGGTCCATTTGCAACTTAATACCCCTTCCGTGAACATTTTTTTTATGATACAGTAATTTGCGTTTCAGCATAATCAAAAAAAAAATTAATTTTAAATATTTATTTTGATATTTTACATTTATTGCAAAAGCAAGATTTATCCTCTGGGTGTTTGAGCTTGAACATTAAAATGGCTGATTAATTGATTGCTAATACTTTTCAAGAAGTCTAATTCCAAAAAAATTATGTAATCTGGAGTCACCCTCCTAATTTAACTTTGTATTAGTGATGGGCAAAATGGATAAATGTGTCACACTTTCTTATTATATAGTGTTTCTTCAATTCTTGAGTTGGAAAATCCATTTACATTTCTTCCACCATTTTATTGTTTGCTGGATACTGGACTATTTGATTAGGTAATGAAAATACATGTGAAATAATTTGAAATATCTGTAAATGATTTAAAAGAGAGACTTTTTTTTTTCCAATATTTTTAATGTTTATGAAATTAAATAATGCAATAAAAAATGTAGTTATCTAGTCTATCAACAATCAAAATACAAACATAATAAATAAATAAAATCATAATAGGTAGCCTTTCAAAGAAATATGGTGTGAAGAGTATTCACAAGACTATTTATTTCATGCCTGACTCAAAATTTTACTCTGCAGAAACTCTTATCCCAACAACCTAATTATGTAAATTTTGCTCACCAATTTATGCATGAATTCTCGGTTGAATATTATATTTATTGACTTTTGAAGATATAAATTATTGCTAGCACACTTTTTAATAGGTTGCTAAAGCCTAATCAATTTTCCCAAATTTTAAAACAGTTAAAGTTGTAAAAAGGTTATTGCAAAATACTTTTAACATTTGGAATACACACATTTGGAAAACCATTTATTTCTGGTATTTCAAAGGAACCACCATGCAGATCGAATTGAATAATGACACAAACTTCTTTAAGAGAGAAGTTACCTAGATCTTATTTTTGTCGGTTGTTTTTCTAGCTATTTTTATCATACTATTTCTTTTAAGTGTAGGAAAGTAAGTGCGTGTATTTACGGCAAGAACAATAATGAACTGGCTTCTAGACTTAAAAAAAATTTAGAATAAAAAAAAATCATATATCAAGCATTTTGTTTTCATTGAGATGTTCTTCAAACTTTGTTTCTCAGATTTTGAGTGTGTCATTTGACTTCTCTCCTGTGAATTAGTGTAATAACTTATTCAACTCAATTAGTTTTGCCCATCACTCATTACTTAAGTTTGAATGTGGCATGACGACTGATTCTGAAGGTGGTATTGGAAAGGGTTCCAGGAGACAGGAGACAGAAAGGAGTTTACGTAGCGATTGAGGCTACGTCTCCTTGCCACGGGGCTGATCCCCAGTTGCAAGAATTTCGAGGTTTCAAGTAAAGCCACATGTTTGAATCCAGCAAAAATTTGGCAAATTATATAGTGTGCGATTGACCAACTTGGCCAAAAATGTTTTTATTTTAAATTTTGTTTAATGCATTTTCTGCTACATACTGTATGGTTTCTGGGCTTGTTTGATAAACTACTGTGTGGGAGTTTTTAGTAGCAATGTGTTAGTTTTCTATTCATAAAACTGCTGTGAATCATTTCTAAGAAAAATTATATATATATTTTTTTATAATTTTGAAATTTTTAAAGTTATACATCTCCCATCTGAGTACATTGTACTGATTTATGAGTAATGGAAATCAGTTGTTTTAATATAATATTTTTTATACCTATGTAGGGAGAAGATTTTAGAGTGTATTTTGTTAAAAATGAAATACCGTCTTTGTTGGTGTCATTAAACCATTTAACATCAAAATGCAGTTCATTGTGAAATAAAATACACTGTAAAATATTTTTTTCCTCGCATTACTAAAGTGTTGCTCTTTTGCATTACAAATTTAATAATAAACATTTTGAAATCTTGTTGGTTGAATATTGCAGCTCTTTAATTAATTAACATTTATAAAAATAAAACCAGTAACACTAAAATTTTATATTTTAAATAATGAAATTTTGCTTAAAACTATTAACCCGTCATTGGGTGCTGCCTCTTCCCCTCTTCTAGCCGAGGCTAAAAATTTCATTGGCCAACACTTGAATAGGTTGCGACGAATATTGGATTGTTGCGGAAATAGTAGAACATAAATGTAATGTGTTAAAATATGAAGGCAGAAATATGAATTTCTACTATATAAATGTCCTTTGCACTTAACTCTGTGTTGAGTCTTGGCTGTTGAATGTTGAATGGATTGAGTCTTGGCTGTTGAATGCAGTTGTCCCAACCTTTGGGAACATTAACATTTGGATGTCACCTGCCGAGGGAAAAAAAAATTTTTTAGTCGCACTGCAGGATTGTGTAGGAAACATTTTACAGTAAGCAAATGAGTGTTTCCATTTGCTGTGTTCAGCTCTTTAACACATTTTTATTAGTAATTTTGCAATTTTTTCTGGAGTAAGTTTATATGATGACATGCTGTAGTAAAATTGGTAGCCTATGTAAACTGTACTTATAATTATTACATGTCAAAATAAATCTGTCAACGTTTTCTCTGTATTAAATTTTGGCAATTCCATGCAATTTTTTAGACGTAAACATACGTGACTAAAAATGTTTTGCACCATCCCGTAATCTTGTATGTTTCATACGTCTGATTTTAAGATTTTCTGACTTTGTTTTGTTCAGTAAAGGGCATATGTGCTTCTGATTTTTTTTGTCATTGTTTGACATGCTTGCTCAGAAATCCGCTGGTGCAACACTTATTGTGAGTGGTATATGTATATTGGTTACTTCTTGGTGGAAAGAAAATTTGGGTAGCAGGCATTGATTTGCTCCGTTAAATATGACTGATTAAAATTGCATTGTGTTTGTGATGGATTTGATTGTGAACCACAGTTTATTTCTTAATAGCTATGCACTTGGGGAATGTTCAGTGTGACATATGCTACAAGAAAACAGCTCAAACTAGTAACCTGGCATCACTTTGTACTATCACTATCAGTAAAAACATATTTTCTCTTACTTCTGTTCATGTAGGCCTATTTATAGTGTATCAGTGAAATGAACTTTTACCTCTGTAAGTGCAGTAGGGATTTTTCTTTGTTATTGAATTCGAAGTATCCTTTGAAACCAACAATGGTGATTTCAAGTGTCCTTTGTAAGATATAGTGTTGTTTTTTATGGAGTTGGTAATATTTTGTTAATAAAATGTGTATTTATTATAAATGTTTGATTTCTTTATTACACACGTCCTCACATGTTTTATAACTAGAGACAAGATTATATGGCGACTTGCAATAAAAACCAAAATATCACTGAAAAGTGTCAGTATACAGTGTAACGCCAAAATGTAAGTTAATACACAAATAAAGCACCGAAACGCAAGTATCTTGAAGTTATTCAGCATTTTCAATTAAAAAAAAACTAAAATCACTACAATTCATCCTTCAAAATATATAATTAGATGAATGTAATTTATTCAGCATGAAGGTTTACCAAAAGGCATCTACTAAGTAGATTGGAAAAATTTATGTTACTCCTTTTTGATCTTTCAATTATTATTAGCAACTCAATTTTACATTATGATGATGGTACTTTTTCGAAAAGTACTTCCATTTTATTTTTGTTGTTCCAAGTACATCTGTCCCAGACATGTGTATTACAAATTATACTGTAAAAGTGCAACATCAAAATGACACTTTCGGTGAAATAAGCATGATAAAACATGTCATATTTGTTCAATAACATGCTATCTTTACGAATAAACACAATCCATAAACACAACTAAATTGGCCTTGGAAAAAAATAATAAAATCTTGTCTTTAGTTATAACGATAGCACAGCACAAGCATATTTGGCCCAGTTACAGTTCTGTTCATCATCCTAGGATAGGTGCGAGTTGTGGCTGTGCAAGACAGATGAAATGTCTGTGTATTCCTGAGCACTTTCATGTTGGTCCCGCTGTGCAATGGCAGGCAGCTGCCACCAGCCTGCGGAGTAAGGGTACTTGCCTACGAAGAGCCTGCGTTGTTGGGACCGTACGGTGAGAGTCTTCAAGCAGGCTTTCTTCATTCTGCAATTCTGTCGCGTTCACAGTTTTGTTTTTTCTCCAGGTGAATTACAGCATTGGCCACCAGATTTGCATTACTGCCCTTCCGGAATTTTCGGTTTGCTCCGAGTTTATTGTTTATGTTTAGTACAGGATTACATTTTAGATATGGTACGCCTGTTAAAACTGTAGTGAGTACCGTGTTTTCTCGCATAATCGTCACACTTTTATTCTAAAATCAAGTTTGAAAAGTAGGGGTGAGACAATTATGCTGGGAAAAAAATTTTTGTTAGGTAAAGTTATTCATAAAAAAAAAGTTCATGGAAAGTACGTTTATTTAAAAAAAAAAAAAAAAAAAAAGGTGGAGTATACAACAGCACACCAAACAATTTATACTAATAATTCATTAAACAAAAACCTTTCTTCAACTTTAAACAGAAAAACCAAAACTCTAACGCGAACGCAAGCCACTTGAATCTGACGTGAACTAATGTGTCGTAGTACACACTTGCCACGAAAGAATGCAAGCTATCAAATGTAGTTAACTCGGCATATAATAGCGCGCGTTGCATCCAATCGGCGAGATATCGATATTAGACTACGTGCGCGCGCTCTATACAGGAAGCAACATAACCAAACATGAATGATGCCAACTAGCGCTGGCTACATTTTTATAAGCGGTATGCCGCGGTACCGCAGACAATCAGATAAAGGAAATAATGTTTAAAATGTCTTTAAAAGAAAATTTACACGTCGGACAACTTTGTATTTCCATTAATTAAATAAATAAGTGGTAATGACTGAATTAAATTTTAGATTTCTACTTTAAAATACATCATTTTATACGGAAAAGATACCTACATCGGTACACTGCAGCGACGCAGACGATCTCATTAAGGAAATAAAATAACGTTTAAAAACGTCTTTAAAAGAAAATTTACACGTCAGACAACTTCGTATTTTTTCGTTAATTAAATAAGTAAGTGGAAATGATCAAATAAATATTAGATTTCTATTTTAAACAATGTACATTGTTTTATAAAGAAATGATACCTACACAAAGCGCTCGGCATCTAATAGCAGGACCAAAATCATCATGCAAGTTTACGCGAGAAGTTTTTTTTATCCCAATTTTGACGGCCTAAAATATGGGTGTGACCATTACGCGAGTGCGACGATTATGCCATAAAAGAGGGTATTCACTTTCAATAATCCAACTCGGCCATGGTCCCGGCATGCCTGATTAAGGACCCTTGCACTGTAGATGCTACCTGCTCAGGTGCTCGCTGGAGCTGAGTGCCTGCCGTGATGCACAGCTCAAGTGACCCGAGAGATGGGAAACACCCCCACCCCTCCTCACCAACAAGGCAGCTCCCTTGCTAATCATGTGTCACAGCAGGAAACATTCAGGAACACCTCCGATCAATAATACTGCAAGTGTCTGTAAACACCAAGCCCATCCTAGAACCAATCACCAAGCAACTGACGGTAACAAGGCATCAAATGTATAGCAAAATGTCAAACTTATAGGTCTCTGAAAATTCTTTTTTTTTGTATTTGAGTCGAAAATTATTTGTGAATATTGAATGCTTTCCAAATCTAATTTTAACATACAGTAAAATGAAAAAAAAAGATAAATACACATGAAACCCATCTGTATGTTCGCCAATATTCCAAAAAAGATTGATTTAACGTTTTCTCCTTTTCTATGCAGCAAAAAATATTTTGAAGGTATTAACTAAAGGCATCCAGCATTGAATATATCATATTATGCCTACTAAGGTAGATATGCAATTATTTTTTTAACTTCAAACACTATTTTTCATCCCTTGCACTAATGTATGGTTGTATGATTTTTTTTGGACAAAGGTTTAAGGTCAATAATCTGACTGACACAAAACAAACAAACACTTTGATCATCAAAAAGGTAAAATAATATTTATTTACATCTTAATAAGGACCTTCGTCATCTAGTCTCTTCCTTGCTGTGTTTCTTTTTATGCTTATTTCTCTTCTCATCTGAAACACCCTCCTCGGCCGTCTCCTGCCTTCCATCGCACATTCCTTCCACCACGTCCGCACTTTCATCACCCCAGTCTCTCTCGCGTGATTTCCGCTTCTTGCGTCTTTTGCGTTTCAAGACGCCGTTCGCGTCCTCGGGGCGGGATTCAGGATCACCCGCCGCACCGACTTCTGCGCCCACGTCGACTTCCTGATCGCAGTTCCCCCTCTTCTCGTGCTTCTTCTTCTCCCGGGCGGAGACGGCGTCGCGCTCTCTCCCCCTGGACTGCTTCCGCCCCAGGCTGCGCAGCAACTCCAGCTCCTGGGCCTCCACCCTCGCCATCTTGCCGCTCAGGCCCATCCCGTGCCGCGCCGCCCTGCACACACGCACCGCCACGCCGTCACACCACAGCCGCACTCGGCCAGCCTTGCGTCCCAACTGTCGATGCAGCCAGTGGCGTAGCCAGGATTTGTGTATGGGGGGTGTTGAGAAGCATGAGCCCCCCCCCCCGTATTAATGCGGGGGTCCTCCCCCGGAAAAATTTGGATTTTAAGGTGTAAAATAGTGCGATTTTAGCAGTTTTCGGTACTTAAATTTAAATATTGTAATGGTAAAATTTTTATTAATTTTAATATGAAATTTGTTTGAATGATGAATAAGAAATTAATTAAAGATTTGGTGCTAAGGGGGTGGGGGGTTTGAACCCTTAAAACGCACCTCTGGTTACGCCCCTGGATACAGAACTACCTCCTCCTGAAGGATCACCTACTTTACAGTGCATATACGTCCTTACACCTTGTTTCACGTACGGTAACAGTTCCGTATAAAGTACTTTCATTATTAATAACCAATGTGCTCATCGTTCAGTTTAATATACAGTTAAACCTTGTTCATCCGGACTAAGTGTGACCAAAGGCAATCCGTACAGTCGAAAATCCGGATACGTAATCCACGGTGGGTGGAGAGCAAAATAAAATGTTTTAAGTTAGCAGACTTGCCATTTACTACGATAAAAAACTGTTTTTGTAATAAAATTACTTGGCACACGTGTTCTATATAGTTTACAAGTCATTAAAAAATATATAAAAATAACTTTTCACATCATAATATGTGCTGTTCCACAACAGCGGTGCTGTCTGTAAAACAAACACACTTGTAAACTAACTGTGGGCTTCTCAGCTCCGACGTCCTCCCACCAGCTTCTGCTACGAGCTTCGTGAACTTTGGGACTCAAAGCTAGACAGTGGCAGCATTTGGTGCCATCACCTTTGCTTGGTCAGAACAAGGACACGGAGAAATGTAAACACATAACTAGGTGAATACATTTGTAACTGTGAATGGGTCAATTGGATTCCTCAGCTCCAAAAAAAAAATATCTCAATAGTGAGTATGTACTAATAAATTACATTCTGCAGACTCCAAGCAGATGCACTTTGTATTGTATCCAGAACTATTAGGTTGTAAGGTGGCCAAAGTCATCAGTTTTTGAAAAATAATGAATATAACAAACACTTTAATTTAATACACATGAAATATTTTTTTAAAAATTAATTTTCTTTTAATATTATGCATATGAATATATATATATATATATATATATATGAATATGTGTATATGTGTGTGTGTGTGTGTGTGTATATATATTATGTCTATTAATTTTTTTTTTCCAAAACAAATATAAATAAATCCTTGTTTTGACTTCCTTTCTAATCTGGTCTAGTCCCACATCCAATTTAGACTTTAATAGTATTTGAACAGTTAACTCGATATCATAGACAAGACTTTTTGCTGTTTGATATAGTAGTGAGACCTTACTTAGAAAATTCTGAAACTGCCCAACTTTTTATTCCTACCGGACAGGGAAACTTCCAAACGGGATGTTTCTCGGAAGGGTTTTAAGGTTTCCACCGTGCCAGCTCACTCCCTGAGAGCCACGAGGCCGCGCCAGTGACCTACTTGTGCACGGTGCGACCGCCGCACGCCTGGAACAGCTCCTCGTCGGGCAGCGCTCGGCCGGGGGCGGCTGCCTCCGGCTCGTCCTCGTCCGGTTCCGGGACGCGATCGGCCACCTCGACGCTCCCCACCAGCGTCGACATCTGTCCGCACGCAACCACGACACTGCAGCGCCCGGCCTCGCCTCCACTTGCACGCACGAGTCCCCCCCTCCCTCCCCTCCGCCCCTCCGCCCACACAACCGTTCACTTCTTACACGGAGCAACGATGGCAGAATCCACTGCTCTCAACGACCAGATACACACACCTATTTCTACAAACTTGTCCAAGAGACAAGACACACACACGAACAAATATTATATAGCTAACAACCAATTTTTTTATCAAGTATTATTCTGTAATATAATTTTAAAACATACTATTTAAAAAAAAAAAATAAGGGGTAAGCCTTTCTATCTAAGCATAAAATTATCATGAAACAAGTACAGATTACAAAAAGATATCTAAAATAATATTTTTTCAATATTTTTGTGGGGGATACCATGGCTTCATAACAGTGTCTGGTTGAAAAAATTATTCTACATGTAGGCAAAAAAATTTTTTCAAGAGAGCCACGCAAAACTATGTTGGAGGCTGTATCTGGCCCACGGGGCCGCCTTTCGCCCATCACTGATAAAGAGATTAGATGCTACCATCTTTTAGTTTCAGCCTGGCATTGTCACATTGTCTATACAATTCAAACACAATAGAATCTTGCAGAGTCAGATCAATTGTAACTGGAGCTGACCTATGAAAAAAAAATTCCTGGAAAAAAATTAACATTAAAAAAAATGTACTAGCAGAACAAATATCCTTTATGCTATACAAAAACACTTTCAAAACATGCTTCACCTGTTGACTCAAGTCTCCCCGCGCAGTATAATTCAGCGTATCATGTACACTCCCTGCAAACACATGCTTGCGATACAGTACCTTGCGAATTCTTTGCAACCAAATAAAACAATAACTCTGCCCGTAATACAGATGAAATATTTTTTATTAACCTAAAATATTAATTTGTACTTTTGTTCCTCTAAATCATTGTGGGTTATCTGGAGTTCCGAGTTAAAAATGGTAGATTTAATGAGGTTCTACTAGTTAAAGTTATTAAACATTTGTACTAAAAGTGTATTAATTTGATTTGCTTTCATTTTAACTGGCCAGCATAGCTCAAATCAGAAGCTTATATAATCACCAATCGGTATCAGCAAAATAAAGGCTAACGATTAACATGCAATTTTGCAAACTACACGTTAAGAATAAAACGTAAAATACAACATCTAATAAAAAGATACCTTTCTTTTACTTCCATATTTTCTTTAGCATTTAGATTTGAAATTTTATTTTTCATATGGAACATCATTTTATTTAATATTTGGTAATTTATAAATAGTCTGTTACACAAAAAAAAATCAGTAGCAGCAATCATTATTTATACTAAACTATCAGTACCGCACTTTAAAAATTGCAAGTGATGATATGTTGCAGTTAGTATTGTCACACTGGCCATAATTCAAGTCACTTACACAAACTGAAAATTGCCTCATAAATTTCATCACAATAAATTTGTACGCAAATAATCTCTGTAATAGTAGCTTCATCAAAAATATGATAGTTGTACATTTTCGCATTAACTTATACCTGCTAAGTAAAGCAGTTTGTTGACTTACCAATACAAATATTTTATGAGTACTCAGATTATAGTACCATTTGACAGTAATCATTCTAAAATTTCTGTCCTTTGAGTCAGGGTTGGAAACAAACCAAGCCACCTGGTTTTATTTGGTTTAAACCAGGGTTTTTTTTATATGATAGTAATTTTGGTCCTCACCATGTTCAAATGAAAGCCATACAACATCCTGCTTTCTGCCACTCATGTTGAACCAGAAAAGTTACAACATCGAGGAACTGAAGTGCAGCAAATCCTCACATCTGCCTGGGACTTCACCACAGAAATGGTATTTCCCCACAGGAGGAGGATTCTCCATAGAATTCTCAATAGAATGGGTGTTTTCCACAGAATGGAGATTTAAAGTACAGTTGGGGATTTCCCACAAAATAGGAATTAACTAATTAATGTATATTTTTTTAATTTCAGAGGAACATTTAGCTGGTATGATTTACAACATGTATTCAGATAATTTAAATAGTCTTGATCAGTAATTAATCTTGATCAGTAATTAATTATTCCCGCTAATCACAAGACAAATTTATGACAAAATCTTTTTGTTGTTATTAGAGTGGAATAAGACACTCGGTTTAAAACATGGTTTAAACCGTGTTTGAAACCACTACGGTTTGAATCGGGCAACCCTGCTTCGAGCAGAAGCTATTCTCACCTGCTGGAACGTCCCAAAGGTGAGCTGCTTCTTCAGTTTGGAGGAGTGGCGCTTGCTGGTGGTCACATCCGCTGCTTCGTCGTCTCTCCCCCCCTCCACGCCATCCTGCCACACACCACTCACTAGTGACCACTCTGCTAGTGGGTCACTCATGCTCTACTGGCCTCTCTTTGGTCCTACTATGTAGCATATGTCACGGTAGCAAAAAACATGCACTCACTACTACGTTCGTAAATGCACACAACATTAAAAAACTTTAAAAAAAAAAAAATTCATTTTAAAAATGGGGGAAAACTGCAACATACAGCATTCTGTAATGAACTCCACTTAAAATTTTTTTGCATATTAATAAACACAAAATTTAACGATTTTTTTAAATCCAATTTCATTTTTTAAACAAAGGATTATGGTGTTATTGTTTTTATTTTTATAAAAGCTCAAAAAACTTACTCCACCAAGACCGAGGTAATATTTATATGCTGCATATTTACGATGAAATAATTTGTAATAAGTTGGTTTAAAACAGATACATTTGGAACAATAAAAATAAATTAGCGAGCACTTGTGGTTTGAAAGTTATTCAATTAGAGAGTCACAATAAAAACAAATTAAATTAATTTTTCGAACCATGCGCTCTGGTATAATGTTTTGTCTTAAATAATGACATTCCCTGTATTTCAAGCATTAAAAGATTATATTTTTTTATTTTATTTAAGTTTTGGTTAAATTCTACTTAATTTCATATTACTTTGCGTTTAGGTGCTATACGGTGCATTAACTTGCATTTCGATATTATGTGGTGTCAACGTCTAATAAATCGATGAATGCCGGCTGCATGCACGAAAAAGTTTCCCATTACGCACATTGTCCCGTTTCGCTGTGTCCCGTTACGCTCATTTTATATTGCTCTTTGCTAACCTGAACCTCCTAGCATTGCGACCGAGTCCGTGGCGTAATTCTGTTTTCATGCATTTCAATGTAACATATTCATTGCTCTTTGCTAACCCGTTCCTCCTAGCATTGCTGCAGAGTCCGTGGCGCAAATATATTATTTTTGACTGCATCTTGGTGTTGGGTAAGCCATTTTCCTTCACATCATCCTTGAAACTCCCCCATTAGTTTCCTACTTTTCCTATCATCGTCCTATCCTTAACAAAATAACACAGATTGGAAGAAGTTAAATAGCATATGTATAAAAGTTATAGTTAAAATAATATCTTCATTAAAGTAATAAACATGTTTGAATTAATGAGTGCAAATAAAAGTAAATTTATCAATTAAATTGTAGATTTCATTTCACTCCTTCTTTGTATCCATACAAAATAGTGATAATTCAATAAAAATGATTAACTATCGTCCGTAAACCGACTTTACAGACAACCAATTTTTTTTTTTTTTTGGAAATATGTTCCTTTCTGTGTATTTCCATTTATTTTAGAAATCACTATTATTATTTTTTTATATATTCATAAGAACAAAAGAGTTTCAAAGGTGTGCATAAAGCACTTACAAGAATTTGAAACACAAGACAAGTCTTACTTTAAGTCACAAGATATTGTATACCTGTTTGGTGGATGGGGGAAAAAAATACATATTTTGTACACTAAGTAAAATTATGTAGTTGTAGGTAAAACTATTTTGGGCAAGACTGATACTACCTTTTTGTACAAACTATCATACTGTATTGTAGATATTCCTAATCTTGAATATTTGATAATGTTATCGCTAGCATCTTGCAATAGAGGATGTTGTAACGTTAAGGTCAAGCAGGGGCGTAGCCAGGGGGGTGGGGGGGGGGTTAGGGGTTCTAACCCCCCTCCCCCTTAGCCACCATTATTTTTCTTATCTGAAAGCAGGTTAGTTAAAAGCCTGAGTGTCTTACTGCTATCACCGGCCACTGCACTGGAGGGGAAGAGTAAGCGAGCCCTACCGATTCTACTTCCCTTCCCCTACCCCTGTCGCGAGCAGAAGCTATAAGGTTGCGATGCCGTGACGGGTCCCAAGTTTTCAAATATCTTACACCTATTGTATTTAACCAGCGCGGTAATTATAAGCAGGTGGTGACTGGGTGACTCTTCAAGCTAAAGCTAATTGTTTCCAGGAATAGGCCAGTTCTGACGAAACCCAACCATTTTTATTCCTTTTTTTTTTTTTGTATTGTCAAGCCTCGAGCATGATTTATGATTTTGAGTGGACGTGGACAAGGCACTTGGATTGATTAAAAAATCTTTAATTAATTTCTTACTTCGTCACTCTAACAATTTTTTTATTAAAAAATTAATTATATTTTTACCATTACAATATTTAAAGTTAAGTACCGAAAACTGCTCAAATAGCACTATTTTACTCCAAATCCTGGCTACGCTACTGAGGTCAAGAGACTACCAACCAAGCGCGGCAGGGCAACAGATAAGCATTCTACCTGCAGTCAGGAGAACCTGGATTAACATCCCGGTTCATCCATCCTGATCTCTGGTTCTTCACGGTTTCCCCACGTAACTGCAGGCAAATTCTGGTTCCTTACTGCCTAATCTGATACACTTTTTCTAACCATAAAACTTACTTGGATTCACTCTTTGTTCAAAATTGTTATAGTTCCAAAATTAACTGTACATATTTCCTCAATAATACTAGACTAAAAATTCCTCAATTTAATACTCTTTTTACTTCACACTTTTTGCACTCTCCACAACTAAAATGACCTCATCTATAGACTCACCTTGAACCATGTTACCCCAATCGTGAAATCCAGAAGTTAATCACTCCACTTACTCCACTCACAAGTCTAGTAGCTAAATTAAAAAAAATATATATATATATATTATATATATATATATATAAATATATATATAAATATATATATATATATATACATTTTTTATATTTCTAAAAAAAAATATAAAATTATATGTCAACATTTAATACTTTCTAGTAGTGTTATTATAGTTCGTTGGTCTTTATTTTTGAATTTTTTGTTCTTGTAGGGTTCCTTGATTGTACGTTTTATTACCATATCACTATGTATGTACTTGATAGTTTCCCCTATGCATGACCATATTTGCAATAATTCTGACCTTAAACACTTGCAGCAGTTGGGACCGAGATCTCGGGGCAGGGGGCGGGCAAGTCGGGAGGAGTGGGTGGCCCCTACAGTAAAGGAGTCCAGGGTGGCCACTCTAACGCCCAAACCCAGCCAAACCGTAGCGACTGGAGTTGACAGTCTTTTCTGCCGTAAGAGTTTTTCCTGTTAGTATTTTAGCTATTAATATTATTGATTATTAATGTTCTAATTTATCTGTCATTAAATGATATGTTCTTATATACCGTTGTGTACATGTGGTGTTTCTGATGCACTAGTCTTTTTGGTTTTGTTTTGTTGTCCAACTGTGGACGTGCCTACCTGCTGTGGTTTCATCTCAGGTAAGCTTCCCTACATTGGTGCCGATAAGGCGGAGGGGTCCAGGTATTTGCAGTGACCATTTTGTCTCCCATCTTTGTTTGTTTTAATTTTGTATGGTCTTTTTTTTATTTTCTGTTTTGTACCCGTCTGTATGTGTCGTGCCCACTGCTAAAGCCCTAGGATTGTTGGTGGGCATGTTACAATAAGATGAACAGCTAGGACGCCCCGGGCTAGTGACGACGGCTGGAGGCTCCTGCAGTGTGATCGCGACACACACCTTCTTCCTCCGAGGCCCGGTGCTGTTGCCGGCCACTCTGTCGTAGGCGCTCTGCCACCAGTGGTTGGTGAACTGCTCCGCCGCGTCGTAGCCCATGCCCAGCTTGTCGAACTTCATCTTGGGCCTCAGGCACTTCGCGATGCCGTCTTCGTTCTTGCCCAGCCCTTTGCCTGCAACCGTGCGGCAGTAGGCCGGCTACTTTTTACTTATCAAAATTTACAGAAATATAACCTGTGATGGTCAAAGAAAAAGGATAGCTCTATCAAGGACAGATAAGCACAGGCTTAAAGTGTTTCTACGAAATAAAAACTAAATCATCTCTTGTCTTCAGAGTCTGTGTAGCAGATTGTGTGATTCAAACCAGAAGCCAAAAAGTAGATGTGTCTGGCCATATAAGCCAACATTTTAAAAATTAAAATATTTCAACATCCAACCTCAATTAAGGAGTAAGAAAATTGTCTGTAAGATGTCGGAAGCCAAGAAAATGTCTATAACATTATTGCTATGAATTGAAACGTTGTATATTTTAAATTATTCTTCTACTTTCTAGGGCAAAAGTAAAAAACTACGGCTCCTTTGTATACCCATTAAGAAATTCAATGGTTTCTGGCTTTCCACAAAAATTTTCATATGTATTCAATGTTCAAGGTAAAGGCCCGGCCAAAATCAACATATGCCAAAGTTTTACACAAGCACATAAGTTGAATTTCAAGTAATTCAATCGGACTTGTTACAACCGTACATTGTGATAAGCATTTTCAGTAAATTTCTAACATAGTGACTTTTTTGTACATACAAAAAATTAAATTTTGATATTTTTTTTCTTACACTACAGGTGTTACTCTATTTACCCTGAAAAGTGCATTCCAAAATTCCTTACAGTTTCTTACAAATTACCTTTCTAAGGTTACATTGATGCAGCTGTCGCCATATTGTTCTTTATTTGTTATTAGCGTAACCAAGACTGTTCTCCATGAGAGATTGGCCTGATCGCCCGTACTCTAGTGTGACGTAAATTTATTTATGACATAGCGAAGCCAGTTTTCTAAAATACGGGGATATTTAATGTCAATACATTACAGCAGGGCCACGGATGTTTTCCATCCTAACTGGTTTTCCAATCTTCAGTTAGGCAGGAGGGGGCTGGGTCTGATTAGTAAGACAATAAAGGGGGAGGAAAAGAAAGTAAAAAAAATGGCATATTCTACTTTGGTGAGGCCAGTGATGGAATAAGCCGCAGCCATTTTGGACTTGTACCTCGGAAAGGAAATTTCAAGAACTATAAAGGGTACAACGCAGGGCAGCGAGATGGGTGATAAGTATTTGAAGGAGAAGGGATGATGAAGAAACTAAGGTAGGACACACTGCAAAGGAAGAGGAAATAAGAAAGACAGGTAAAATTGTTTATGGATTTGTTAAAGGGGGGGGGGGGGGGGAGGGAGCTAGGAAAAACTAAGAGATAGGTTGAGCAGAGGGGAGTATAGAGGGTGGATGGGTCATCAGTGGAAGATCCACTGGGAGTGGAGATGCACGGGAAGAGGAAAGCAGGTGATTGATTGATACACTTGTGATTGGGCTTCCCCTCTGGTGGCATGGAGTCCCCCCCTCCCCCCATTCCCTACTCAACTAATTTCTGAAGCCTTTTCCTCAAGTCCTTCCCTCTTCCAACATGATCACTTCTCCCTCTATACACCCCTTTGATCATCCTGTCTCTCAGCGTCTCCCAGACACCCTCGCTCCTTGTCAACATAAGATACTTAACCAATCTCTATACTTTCCTCCTGTGTAGTGTATCCCACCCCAGCTCCTTCATTATCACACATGGCCTATGCGTCTCACCCTTCGCCAATTCCCTCCTCCAAATACCCATCGCCCATCTAGTCGCTCAGGTATTTATTGCAAGGACGAGAAGAGAACGGAATGAGCTTTAGTGGAGGCTATTAGATGTGAGAGGATAGACAGACTTGAGGAGGCTTCAGAAATTGGGAAACCCAACAGCAAGCGTTCGAACTAATCTAACGTATACAATGGGTTATGGTACAGAGGCAACAACGCCAGTACATATAGCATTTCTGTACGTAACAAACGCATAAAATATGTATTTAAGTTACACCCATAATTTAAGAAAATACCTTCTTTCCACCCATACTTCAGCAACAAGTCTCGAGCATAATCCATTTTCGTAAACAGTGTACAGCCTTTTTTTTTTTTTTTTTTTTAATTGGATAGTGGCCTACAGCATGATGCCCACGGCCATAGTTCAGAGTGTCTGTACAAAGTAGTGATGGGTCGTTCGTGAACGATTCGTTCAAAACGAACGAATCTTTGAGAGAACGAAATCTTGCGATTCGTTCGCGATGTAAAGAACCGGCTCTTTGAGAGCCGGTACCTTGAAAGATTCGGAAGAACGAAAACGCGGAGAGAACGAGAGAACGAGAGAACGAGATGAGAGAACCGGTCACGCGCCTGGTCTGATTCGTTCGTAAAATGATTCATGACGTCAGGAGTAGACTTGTGCATAATAGTTCGCGACCGGGAGTGTTGAGTGCGGCTGGGGCTGTATTGCGGCCCGTCGATTATCGCGCAAGTCACGGCGAGACTGTTTCTCGCGCTACTTGCGCACCTGGGGTGGGAGGTGCTTGCAGGTCTCTTTCTTATACACATGTTTTTTTGTTTTGTTTTTTCTTCTCTCTTTCGTACTATTGAAATGTAAAAATACTCTGTAATATTTAGTTTTTGTGGTTGTTCAATATGTTTGTATATATGTATATATATATATATATATATATATATATATATATATATATATATATATATATATATATATTTGTATTTGACTTGTTCTATATCCCGGAGTCCTTACCTCCATATGGGATCTACAGATCAAAAACTGAATAAATAAAATAAATAATGCCGTCGTCCCGGTAACGGAGGCTGCGTTAGCGGGTGAGCCTAGTAGGGAAGTCGGCTGGTATACTGTTCGGTCCGGATGGGCGCCAGGCTAGCTTGCAGCTAGGCCACGATGGGTGTGGGTCGTCAGCCCCTGTGCAGCTCACTAGGCTCGCCGGCGGTGCGGAGTTCGCGTCCGGAAAACACTCACATATCTCACTATTCGCGTCTCACGTCTCGCGGTCTCACGTCTCGCGGAGTCTCACGGGTTACACTTCTGTCCTTGGTCGCGCGCGGGCGAAGACTGACTAGTGATGGTGACTGCGCGGAGGAGGGGTGTGAGGGTGCATTTCGCCAGCGGGGGCTGGTGCTGGCGGGGTGGGGACTGGGCTTTACTGGCCACGGAGGTACGATGTCAAATGCCCCCCCCCCCTGGAGAAGACCGGTCTTACCCCACGCTCCGGCCCCCGCGGCGTGTTTGCACCCTCACTGCTGGCAGCAGGTCCAGGTGGGAGGCACCTGTGAGAGCTGCCGCTGGTAGGGTCTGCGCTCTGCTTCCCCCTGTGTCGCTCGTGGTGTACCTGGGGGCGGCGTCTCCAGACGAGGGCCCTTGGGATGTTTTCCATGTAGTATGCCTCCAGGTACCTGGGTGGCCGTCGTACTCGGCGGGGGTGGTCAGGTCGACCGTCTCCTGCCCGACTCCCCAGAGGTTTTGGGCTGTCATTGGTCTTTACGGTGGTTACCCCATATTCGGGTTGCCCCCGCGTTTGTTGCAGATGGCATGGACTCCTTTCCTGCGCTGGGCTTCCTACTGAAAGGCCCATCTGTGGGTCCAGTGATGCCATTGTCTCTCTCTCCAGGCCGATTTGAACTGACAATGAACGGTAGGGCACCCTCTCCCACTCAGGGATACCTGGTGACATGTCTGTATTGTTGGTTTCAGCTGCCTGGTAGCACTGGGGACTCCCTGTTTTGCCACCAGGCCATGGGCAGTTCGGGTTTTAGCCTCTTGGTCCGGGTGTTGTGGGCCGGTCTCCTGCATAGTCCTCCACGAAGGGGGGGTGCGGTGACTGTCGGTGTGGTCCGATGGGTGGTTCTTCATCCGGATCGCTCACATACATTGTGAAGGTGGCTCCTTTTAGGGGTGCAAGGTGGCCCCAGGCACCGCGAGTGGGCGACTCCAGTGTTTCTGGGTCTAGCTCCTCCGGCTCAGTCACGACTGGTAGGGTGGGCGGCATGCCATCAGCTTCGGGCTCAGATTCCTCCGCTGAGACATCTGTGATGCTAAATTGCCCCAGGTTTTCTTGTTGAGGCTGCGGTCGGCACGGGGTTTGTACGTCGGGTAGTTCGCTATTCCTCCCAGCGGAGGGTGTTTGCGGTTCATCCGGTTCCCCCTGTGACCTCGTGTCGATGGATGGGCAGTTGAGAGTCGGTGTCCCAGGGAGCCTGTCTCCTGGGAGTGGGGCGAGTCGTAGGTCATCCCGGTGTATTTTCTTCACTCGGCGCCCGCCTAGGAATACCTGGTATGTCGTCTGGCCGAGCCATTTCTGAACGGTGTAGGGCCCGCCCCATCGCGGGGCTAACCCCGCGCAGTAATTGCGAGGGGCAGCTGACAACGGGTGGACCCGGACATAGACTTGATCCCCGGCCCGCACTCCAGGAGGGGGTTGATTTGTTATAGGTGTGATATCCTGCGCGTATGCCCATTGCCTCTGGCGTGCACCCTCGTGTGCGAGGTTGCGACGCTGGGCCCGTTCATCCAAATCTTTCGCTGTGTGCAGAACCCCATGAGTGGTCCACTCCCCGGGTAGTGGCAGGTTGCGCCCCTGGACCATCTCGGCGGAAGTCATACCGGTTGCGGCGTTCGTCCGGCGCCGGACACAAAAGAGTGCGTCTGTGAGGTGTTGGTCCCACTGGGCATGGTCCTGGCCCAAACGGATGCGGAGTTGCACTTTCAGCTCCTGGTTCCTGCGTTCTGTGGGGTTGGCCCGCGGGTGGTAGGCAGATGTAGTGTGGTGCCGGATTTGTTGCTCTCCACACCAGGCTTTCCAACACCGGCCCAGGAACTGACTAGCATTGTCCGTGAGAACAGACTGTGGGTAGCCCCAGCGTGGCAGGAACTCTGTGCTCAAGATCTTGGTGATCGTGGCCGCCCGCACGTTCCGACATGGGTAGGTCTCCGTCCAGCGTGTAAAGAGGTCGGTTACTACGAGGATGAAGCGGTGTCCTCTAGGAGTTCGTGGGTAGGGGCCCATCACGTCGAGCGCTAGTGTTTGGAATGCCGTGGTGGGCTCATGGGGCTGCTGTTGTTCCTCCCCATCTCGTCTTCGAGCCTTCCGCGACTGGCATATCTCACACTCACGCACGTAATCTCGTACATCGCGGGTGACTTCGGGCCAGTGGTAGAACTGACCCACTGCCCGTCGTGTTTGGTCAGTACCTGGGTGGCCGGCCAAGTCATGGTCATGGTGGAAACGTAGCACAGCCTCCCGTGCCTCGGGTGGTACATATGTTTTCCACTCGACATGTTCCCCGGGTGCTCGGTTCATCAATGTCCCGTCCTGGGTACTCCAGGTCTCCTGATCTCCTTCGGTCACCGGCTGGCGTCGACGGGCAGCTTCTGGTGAGACTTCTTGTGCCTCTAGTACCCGTCGGTGGATGTCGTTCGTGGTACACGGAGGATCGCCCTCTTCCAGTGTGTCGGCTGTGATCCGAGTGCAAGTCGCATCTGGGTGAGGTAGCCTGTCTCGGCTGTTGGGGGGCAACATGTCTTCCCACTCTTCTGGGTCGATCAGCTCATTGCACTCGTCCGGCTCACGGGACAAAAGGTCGGGCAGCTGGTTGTCTGCTCCGGGGACGTGTTCGACGTTGAAGTCGAAGGATTGTAAGAACAACGCCCACCGGATCAGTTTGCCCTTCCTTCCCTGCATTGTATGCAACCAGGTTAGGCACTGGTTGTCTGTGCGAAGTGTGAAGGACTTCCCTTCCAAGTGTGGGCAGTACTTCTTCATCGCCCACACGACAGCCAGGCACTCCTGCTCGTTACTATGATAACGACGTTCTGCCAAGCCGAACTTCGCGCTGGCATAATCTATAACTTGCCGACCCCCATGCTGGTCCAGGTGGAACAGCACGGCCCCTACCCCCAGGGTACTGGCGTCGGTCTGCAAGTACAAATGACGCTCTGGGTCGACCCGTGCCAGAGTATGGCATTGTGTGAACACCATTTTGACCTGGCTGAATGCTTTCTGAGCAATTGCATCCCACCGGTAGCGGTGTTGTGGGGACAGGAGGTCAGTCAGGGGGGCAATGACGTGAGAGAAGTTCGGTACATAACTCCTCAGCCAGTTGACTAGGCCGATGAACCGCTGCAATTGCTTGCAGGTCCGGGGAACCTCGGCCTCTGCGATTTTCTGCAGGTGGCTGGGCTGTGGGCGGTTACCCGCTGCGTCCACGACGTGTCCCAGGAACTCGACTTCTGAAGCGCCGATGTGGCATTTGAGCGGAGCTACCGTTAAGTGGTGAGTGGCCAGCCGCTCCAGGACGAGTGCTAGGTGTTGGACATGGTCTTCCCATGTCTCAGAAAACACAATGACATCGTCCAGGTAGGCCATGGCAAACTGCCCCAAATAGCCCTCCAGCACTCGTGTGATCATTTCCTGGAATGTTGCAGGCGCGCACTTAAGGCCGAAAGGCATGGCTCTAAACTGAAAGCGCCGCCCATCCGGGATGGTGAAGGCTGTCTTTTCCCTGTCCCCGTGCCGTATGGGCACCTGCCAGTAGCCGGCCTTCAGGTCAAGGGTGCTGAACACCTTGGCCCGTCCTAGCCCAGCTAAGGCGGCCTCGACACTGATCTGAGGGGGGGGAGCACTGACGGTGATGGCGTTCAGGGGCTGGAAGTCGACGCAAAATCGTAATGAGCCATCCTTCTTGGGGGCCAACACCACACAGGAATTGTAGTGACTACTGGATGGCTCGATGACGCCATCTTGCAGCATCTCTGACACCTGATCCCGGATGGCACGCTGCTCCCTGAAGCCATACCCCCTAGGTGGCTGGTGAATAGGTCGATCATGGGTGGTGGGGATCTGGTGTTCCGCTACTGTGGTGCATCGGAGTGGGCTGGCCGTGGCGAACACACCCTGCCTCTCGCAGAGTACCTGTTCGATGGTGGCTTGATTCTGTAGGAGGACATCGTGGTGTAACTGTCTCAGAGCTCAGAGTCAGCGGCTCACTAGGTGGTTCAGGTGTGAAGCCTATGCCATACACTGTGAACCGTTTCTGTATTCCCACGTGGACGCGGGCTGACTTTAGCTCCACTACAGCATCATGTGCTGCTAGCCATGGTTGTCCCAGGACAAGGGCCTCGTGTAAATCCCCCACAACAAGGGCAGTCACTGTGGTAGTAAGGTCCCGAAGGCTTACCTCAATCTCCGCCTGGCCCACCGTCACTCCTGGTCGTGTGGTGGTCGCTAGACGCAGCTCCGCATGGTGAGGCCGGAGTGCCCCTGGTGGTACGAGGCTCGGGGTGATGAACACATGGCTGGCGCCTGTGTCCACCAGCGCTGCGGCCGGCCGGCCATTCACCTCCACCGGTATGCGCAGCAGGTGGTCTTGCAGTTGGAACAGCTGGCCCAGGGTTGGCCTGGGGCCAGTTGTGCTCCCAGTAGCCAGTGGTGCCCCCAGTGGTGGGGCAGTTGGTGCTCGGGAGAGTGTTGTGGCAGGTGGTGCAGATGATGTTAATGGTGCTGGGTCTGTGGTAGGTGGTGCCGGCATGGCTGGTGGTGCGGATGGTGGTCTTGTGGGGGGCGGGTTCCTTAGTTCCGCGCCCCCGGTGGCCCGTTTCCCGATGAGGTTGTCGTCGGGTGCTGGCGTTGTGATGGAGGGAGGGGGCACTCACGATGCCAGTGGTATGTTCCGCTGGGATAGCCTCGTTGGCACTGTGGTGGCCGGTCATATTCACGTGGCTGTGAGTGTTCACGGTAGCCCTGTGGGTTGAGTGCCATTGGTGGTGCTGTCGCCCCCTCGATGGCCCGCTGTCGTCTGGGCGGGGTTGGCCACTCGGTTGTCCTGACTGGTTGGTTTGTCGGCCGGCTGCACTGTGTTGTGAAGTGGCTGCTGTTTGCCCGCTCTGGGGCTGGTGCACCTCGCCGCCAGATTTTTTGCAAGTTCTTCTCCGTGGCCACTGACTGCTGCACGTAGTCTTCTACTGAGAGGTGTTGGCTGTTGTGGAGAAAAGGCTGGAGCTCGTCACGTAGCAGTGTGGTGATGGTCGGGAGCGCAGATGTCAGATCCGTGTTTGGGGCGATCCGCCGAAACAACTGTACTTTGTGGGCGATGAACAGCTCCACTTGCTCCCCGTCCCGCTGCTGTTCCCCGTAGAATTAGGACGTGCAGAGTACTATCGCTTGGCCGGTGTTAAACCGCCGTGTGAGCCGGTCCACGAACTCGGGCCATGGCATGTCGAACTGGCCCCAAAGGCTCCACCACTGCTGTGCAGCGCCTCGTAGCTGTTCGCTCGTCCGTTGCGCCCACTCGTCAACCGGTACCCTCGCTCGCGCCAAGCGTACGTTGCACTGTCGCAGGAAGGCCCTTGTGTCTTCGTGTGATAGTCCGCTGAACTCCGGTAGCATGGTCCTTCCGGCACTCATCTCCACATGTGGTGCTGCTACCCATGGTGGGCTCAGGTCGACCAGTGGTGAGTACTGTTGCTCGGGCGTCTGTTTGGAGCCGCACTGAGCGCAGTTTTTACATAGGGTTGGTTTCGTGTCGACGGGTGGTGTCCCGGTGGAGGGGTTACCAGTGTTTGGGTTTCCTTGGGTTGGTTGCCAAGGAAGTGGTGGCTTCACCTCTGTCTCCCCTCTCCAGATGGGGTTCCCTGGTATGTCCCATGCGTTGGCCACGGTCTCACATTTGGTTGGGACTTTTCCCATGTCCGGTGCACACAGGCACGTGTTGTGCCATGGTAATGTTCCCGTCAGTAGATCCATGTTTTTTGGCAAGGAGAATTTCGCACAGAAAATGGTCATTGTGTGGGGTAACATTTTGTTGGTGTTACTATCAGATCTGAGGTGATGGTCAGTCGAAAATGTTTAATAAAATGTTTAAATTACTTTTAACATTGGAATCTTTAAGAATCAAAACTAATGGAGTGGTGTCTGGTGTTGGTTTTGATCGTAGTTGTTTGTTACATGGTCGTGCGCGCGCACTCTGAAACGAGGGGAGAAGTGGTGGCCCCTTGCCCGTACGACCGCACAAAGAGGAGAGTGATAACTCTTATCGGTGGGGAGGGGGGGAAGTGGGAGGTTAGGTCGTGCTGTAGTTATCTGCGCGCGCAGCGTCGAGGAAGGAGTGTGGGACGCTGCCCGGACAATCGCACAAAAGGATGGGCGATAGCTGCCCGGACGATCCCACAAAGAGAAGGGCGATAGCTCCGACAGGTGTTGGGTCGTGACGCAGGCCAGCTGCATCGCTCGCTCCGCTGGAAAGTTGCGAGGGTGGGGAGGGATTCTCTTTGTTCGCTGCGCTGGTCGCGCCGGCCTGTCTGACCCTAATCACGTCGCGCGCACGAAATGGCCGTTTCCCGCATATCACTCAGCTTGGATGTTGAAAAGTTGCTGTAGAACACTGAAATTTTCTTGATTTTTGCCACACGCAGGGGCGCCAAATGCCGTCGTCCCGGTAACGGAGGCTGCGTGAGCGGGTGAGCCTAGTAGGGAAGTCGGCTGGTATACTGTTCGGTCCGGATGGGCGCCAGGCTAGCTTGCAGCTAGGCCACGATGGGTGTGGGTCGTCAGCCCCTGTGCAGCTCACTAGGCTCGCCGGCGGTGCGGAGTTCGCGTCCGGAAAACACTCACATATCTCACTATTCGCGTCTCACGTCTCGCGGTCTCACGTCTCGCGGAGTCTCACGGGTTACACTTCCGTCCTTGGTCGCGCACGGGCGAAGACTGACTAGTGATGGTGACTGCGCGGAGGAGGGGTGTGAGGGTGCATTTTGCCAGCGGGGGCTGGTGCTGGCGGGGTGGGGACGTGGCTTTACTGCCCACGGAGGTACGATGTCAATAAATAAATAAAAAAGGTTATTTCTCTACTCGAACGCCCACACATCCACAACATAACACTTTACAACGGGTTGCATACGCTGACTCTTTCTGGGGCTACAGGGGCTTAACTACACGTTTCCGGCAACATGTTTACTGGCAAAAATGGTTGCAAATAATAAGAGATTTCTACCCTCAAGCGTTGTAACATGAATTTTGATACATTCTGTATATATTTTATCCATTGGCCATTATGTTAGGAATAAATAAAGCGAATTTCTGTTTACTGAAGTACTTTAAAAAGCTTTATTGTATTTCAATTATTACATTTGAATTGATTACATATATTAAAGATTAAAATTTAAAGCAAACGAATATTCTTGAATTAAAACACATTTAAATTTTAAAACTTTTTTTCTTAGTGGTGATCCAGTATGTTTGGGATCTGTATTCTAAACACTACAACTTTTAACTGACAATTGCTGCAAATATATAAGTTATTACTATGGATTCAACCTCTACAAAGCTTCCAAATTAATTAAAAATCCTAAACTGAAACAAAGTTTAAAACGAAACAGTGTTTTAAAAAATTCGCCTACTTTTATAGGCAACCTTAACCAAATGTTAATACTAGGCTTCTCTTCAACTAGCGCTATTAGTTTGCAGACTGCCACGAGCTTCACTAAGTTGATAGAGCATGAAGGTACGTTTACAGACATATTTATTTGATTGTCCCGTGGTCAATATCTAGTTCGCGAGATGGCTGCTAGTTTTAAGCGCGCAAAGCTTGAAATTACGCCAGCTTCTCCATCTAGCGAGTTACTCGTGAACTAGATGAAGAGAGACGTGGCCGTGTTGGTACCCGAAGTGATTCTCGTCTGGAGTCGAGTTCCTGTCTTGCAATGGCTAAATGACCGTACGAAAGCTTCGGCTTTGCTAGCTTGTTTCGTGGAGTGTCGTGGTTGTGTCATCATCGAATTTCAAGCGGACGGGTAGTGCAAATTCGAAAGTAATGAAAATAAACACAGTATCTGTTCCGTTCTACGATTTGCTACGATATTTCACTACGCCAGGTTTCTGAAATTGGATATTAACCAAGTGTTTTACAAGGTAGGTTCTCTCTTTGTAACAAGGGTTGTTTGTTCTTCGTTTCTAAAATTCATTTATACTAAGTTCAAGAATAGCCTAACACACAAACAATTTCTCAATGTGTGAGATTTACGTAGACGCACAGTATTTTCCAGAGCGTAGGACACTTTTTGGTTTGTCAAGATTATTTCAGGGAACCACAATGTCTCGTAAAGAGGTTATAAAAATACTATGCATGCTGTATAAGTATTTAAATTTTAGTTCTTTAACAAAACATGTTTCCAAGTGTGATTTAGACTGAGATGGTGTAAGTCGCGCTGCAAATGATATTATAATTGCTGAAAGTACTTTTCTATGACAATTGTTTTAATTTACTTGGTAAATATGTAGTGTTGCGGTATTTGCGAAAAAAAATGTTAAAAATCCGAAAATACTTTTATTATATGCTCTTTCACTTCCTCTTTTCATTAAACCCGGCGGAGATAAGTTCCAAATACTTTAGGAGATATCGCCGTTCTTATTTTGCAATACAAGACCTGTGCTATCATTTGACCGTCACAATTTTTTTATTTATTTTGCCGTGTGTTCGTGAATGCCTAATTAATTAAAATGGTCGATTAGGTCAGGTCAGATACATTATAAATACTTTCAAACTAAGTGGACATTAAAAATAATGTGAATTAATTTTAATAGTTTTTTAGTTTTAAAGTATTTATAATGTAACTGACCTGACCAAACAAACCGGGACAAAGGATGAACAGTAGGAACTCACGTAATTTTTTTTTTACTTACTACTTGCGCAACAATATCCAAATAACAAATAACATTATAATTTGAAACATTAAAAACTCACCTAAGTTAGAGGCGGGTACAATTCCTTTGCCATTAGTAGAAAATGATGTAGTCGTTCACCTACGTCGCGGAAAAAAAAATCATACTCGTAAACAAGAAACGATCGTAAACGCCGCATGCGTATTGTGATGAAAATTAAAAAATTCGATATCTCCTAAAGTATTTGGAATTTCTTATCTCCGCTGGGTTTAATGAAAACAGGAAGTGAAAGAGCATAAAATAAAAGTATTTATGGATTTTTAACATTTTTATTCGCAAATACACTACATATTTACCTATATAACTATTTAAATTTAAATAAAATTCTAGATGAATAATTTTTGTAATTCATATAGACAACCTAAAATCCTATCTTTTTAGTCATATAAATTTTTTGATGCAATCAATGGTGTGTGTGTGTGTGCTTTCAAATACAGCAGTTTTGACGTTTCGGGAACTGGCATTTGTTCCCGTCATCAGTTATTGTCCAGATTGTATCTGTTTTGTATCATCGTCGGGTTGGTCTGTCGTGTTGTCAAAGATTTTTGTTTTTCTGTATGTTGTTTTCAGCCCACAGTTTGTGTGTGCTGTGATATTTTTTCCTACTGATTCCGTCTACGATATTTCCTCTATGCTGTCTATGCATTTAACATTTAACATCGCCTGATTTCGGCTGGTTTTCTGTGTGCTTTTGTATTCATCTTTACTGTTCACTCGTGTGGTTTCTCTAGGGCATGCAGATAAAATCTGCTCGGCGTATGTCCATGAAAATCTAATTAAATCATGACTGCACTTGTTTTGCATGTCCCTTGTTTTGTGTGACAATACATTTGTTTATAATTTTATTAAATATTTTTTAATGTAATTTTCATCATTGTAGACTTTCAATTAATACTAGGCGAATAATGACTTCGTTTCGCTAACATACGAAAAAATATTCATGCAGAGCATAAAATACCAGAGTAATAATAATAATAATAATAATAATAATAATAACAGGTACGAAATTTACAAAAATGTTCGTTATTTTTAACAAACACGATGCGCGGGGAAAAATGCAATGCATGAATATCTTAATTCTAATACTTATTTAATATAATATTTTCAGTCTTACTCGTACTTATCTTTGGAAACAGTATATCCCATAATTTTATTTTGTAATAGTGGAGGTAATTTATATAATGAACGAGGTTTATTTTGTATAGCGTTTGCGACTACGTATATTTTTAGTTGGCCACAAATAGTAAATGGTTAGATGGTTAAATGAGAATGAAACAAGTCTGGGTAAATTCTTTTCCTGTCGGCTGGACACGAAATTGCTTACTTTTATTAAACGGTATTGTAGTTCAAAAAAAAAATCTGTGATGTATTTTGTGCTTTTAGTTTAATTTTTTTTTTTCGTTATTGCAGAAAAAATAGGGTTACTGATATTTTGTGTGATATGTTATGGCAAATTGTCCGAAATAAAGAGTTGAAGTGCGAGGGTGTTCACAGGTTGTCAGAGAAGGGGGGTTCGCCCTATTTTTATTTCAATAATCAAAAACAGAAAGTTTACGACATTAAAAGCCAACCTTTCAAAGGCTGTGAAAACAAAATGACTGGACGATGTAAACGTCCAAACTTTAAACTACTATCTCCCGATCCCATATATCTCTCTCTCGCCCCCCCCCCCCCCCCCCCCTTTTTTTTTCTTTCACTTTTCAACGGAGGAAATAGCTTAACCGGAGGGGTATGTTTTTGATGTCGGAAAACGAGAACGATTGGTACTGACATTGTGTACATTGTTTATGCTATAAGCCCAAGGCTCTTGAGAACTGACCCCCCCCCCCCCCCCCCCACCCCACACACACACACACACACTTTTGGAACACGAGTCTTAAACTAAAAAAGAAGCTAGACAGTTGCTCGCAAAAAAATAATGTTTGACGTAGTTATTTATAAGTGTATCCGCTGCCATTTCTGTGAACTCTGTGCGAAAAAAGTCGCGAACGCGGCTGACTTTTGGATTGGAAAGTTTTTGTACGTCCTTCGCGTTACGAGCACACCAGTTATTAATAATGTATCCCTACATGTTGATGCATTTGTAACAAAAGTCGCTGAAGAATAAATTGTTTTAGATGAATCCTCGGGGCGACAAAGAAGTATTGAAGTGTCCTATGATACCCTGCTGAATTTTGTGACGCTCGGATTCACACACTCTAAACAAGCGAAGCTTTAGCTCGTCATTCGCGAGTTGGAAGGCGCACCACCATATGGGTACACGTGAAGCTCATCAGCCCTCGTGTTTGTTGACAGTCGCCAGCTTGATTCACTCCGTCTGTGACGAGTAGCTCCCCTCCCTCTGCTGTATCTTCCTCAGCTTGTTCGTGTTTCTTCGGCGGGACGCCTTCTGCAGTGCGCCGGTTTCGCCTACACTTGCCGTCGATGCGAGCAGATTGATTAGGGTTTTTCTGGCTAACCATCTCCACTTAAGTAGTCTGAAGTCCACAGACGTGTTGCAATGAAATTTATAATAAAAAACTAATTTTGCAGACTCTCAAATCTACCATATTGTCGGTTAGCATGGTGGAAGTGGACGTTCTTTCTCTCTCGACATCACACATCCTCTTTGTTCTTCGCTGAAAGACCACCAGAAAGAATGACACGTAGCCAGTGAGTAACTTAACTGATCCTCTTTAGTTGTACATTGTTGTCAAAATGAGTTATTTTTTGAAAATAGTTCTCTGCTTCAAATTTATTAGTAGACAGTCACATGCAGGCTTAGGGTCTGCGCGTGACTGTTTTTCTTCGAAATGTTCAGTTTTTCGCTCCACGGCCCATGCCTATAAAGGGACCGTCTTGCAATTATGTGTGGCTCAGGCCAACTCCATCTGGAACCACGCATTGCCACATGACCAAAGTTCAGGCTTGGAACACATGAATTAAATGCAGATTACACGTCATAGGGCCGCGTCTTAGCCATTTTTTTTTTTTATTTTATCATTAAGAGACACTTGGGGGGAAAGGAGTCCTAAAAAGGATTTGGTGTGTACCTATACTTGAGAAATATCCTGAAATAATCATATTTTAAATTATAGAATTCAGCGTTCTCAATTTCAGGAGACTTCATTTCCGATCTTCTTCCAAGCAGTCCAAGTCATAACTAGAGACCGGAAAAATTCGCGGGTTCATTTCATGATATGCTATAATACAAACAACTCTATCTTTATATTGCCTTTGTGATTGACTCACAGTTTATCTGAAAGACTTTGAGCCAATGAAAAAAAAATTCAACCAAAAAAGTATCGAATCGCAAGCGTCCCAGTTGACAGGTGTCACAAGTCAGTAGCCAGTGAGCATGTGGCATTTGCCGGAGCGTGTAGAGGATTGTGGAGTCCATCCTAGAGGTCATCGAAATCGCACATAACCCTTGGTTTAGTTGCACTCGAGGTGAGGAAGCTGATGGAAGAAGCAGGTGGATGGAGCGAGGTAGAATTGGCAAGGAAGGTCCGGGCAGTGCTGAAGATGACACCAGCACTGGCGGGAGACGGTGGTGGACCACGCGGACGTCTCGCGCGCGAGGGGGATGTCTGGCGAGGAGCGGAGGTCTCGGTGCTGCGCGTGCGGGAACGGGTCGATGACGACGGGGCGCGTCGCCAGTTCCGCGCGGTCGTGGGGCTTCGTCTGTTTGTTGTCTCCCTCCCGTCGTAAAACCTCGTTCGCCGAACAGCTCTGCCCTCTCCAATAACCCCCCAGGCCGGTGCTCGCCGAACACCGCCCTCCGCAGAGACCCTGCCGTGTCGCGGCGTGTTCACCAGGTCGCCCTTCAAACATCCGAGTGTTTCTCTTAACCCTTGAGCGACTCCACCATGGTAGGGGCATGCATATTTCGCGAAAAAGATTCCGAGACCCACTGAAAGTTAAAACACTGTACCATCGTCTGTGTTTCGTGATTGGGCGAGTTTCTTTTCGCACGCGTATTTCGTTACAACACTAGGGACCGGAAAAATTCGCGGATTCAATGACCTCTAGGATAGCCTCCATTATCCTCTGCACATCTCAAGTAAACACGCGTGTTCATTGGGTACCAAATTGTGAGGAGTCTCCACTGGGTAGCTTGTGATTTCGACGCTTCTTTGGTCGATAGTCTCTCATTGGCCCAGAGAGCTCCAGTTAAACTGCGAGCCAATAGCAGAACCAGCATAATTATACACATGTTTGAATTTCAGCCTATCACGAAATGAATCCGCGAATTTTTCCGGTCTCTATACGACACCAATCAGAGTAATTCAGTGCGGAAGCAACGGTGTCCTGAGTGGCTCGGTCAAATAAGACAACGACCTCTTTCGCAGACAAGCCGCCAATCACAAGGCAGAAACCCGCTGGTGCGGGTATACCTTGTTGCAGTCTAATAGGCGAGGAAATTTTTTTCGCGAAAAAAATCCTGCGCCTATACCACGGTTATTTTGACTCGTCCGTAACACCTCGAGCGAGTGGTAGACATATAACTCTCGGGTGTGCAAGTTCCGCGTGTTTCGGTTAGCCAATGAGCAGTTCACGTTTCCTCGGGTGTGAGTAGGACTGTGTAGTCCGGCGTGTCGGTTGAATTTACAGCGAGGTATGATGATACGCAGAGATCTGAAAAATTCGCTTTAATTTCTGTTTCCAGGATCAGTTATCAGTTCCACGCAATTGTACACAGATAAGTCGGTGTCTGTTGGCCATTGGCCACTGACACATTTTATCTTCCGGTCGGATTGCATGTGATTGGGTCATTCTAATTTTACGTCGCTGTTGGTTCCTTGTTCTTCGGGGTTCTGTAAAAACTACCCATGGTCCAATGAGGATGCATTTAAAGTTTATAATAGTGTTACGAGTGAGAAAGCAGGTTAGGAAAGTATAGCCGGAATAATCAAGTACAGTTTTATTTATTGATTACTATTATACACTGTTAATTAAATTACCACACTTAAAATGTCTAGTCATGAATAGGGACTGGAAAAATTCGCGTTTACAATGACCTCCAGGATAGACTCCACGATCCTATAGGTGCTTGGACAAATAACAGCTTCTCATTGGCTACTTACTCGTGACACTTGTTAACCGGGATGCTCGTGATTCGATATTTATTTTGTCGAGGGTTTTTCATTGGCTTATAGTCCTTCGGGTAAATTTTGGTCCCATCACTAAAGCAGCGTGAAATTAAACGAGTTTGGGTTCTAGCTTATCGCTAAATCAATCCGAGAATTTTTCCAGTCTCTAGTCATGAATTATTCACTCTTTCGTTAAGTCCACCGTTCAGCTCTCCAAACTGGAGCTCGGCTCGACAGTAGCTCTCCCTACTGCTCGTCCCTTACCTCTCACCTCAGTCCAAACTCTCTGCCTCGCTCTACTCACCGCCTCGCACTACTCACTCGTCCGTCGCACACGGAACAGTCCCGACGCACCAGTCTCCGCACACGAAGCCCGTTGCTAGTCGTCCGCGTTGGCTCGCAAAGGTGTCACTCGCTCACTTCATTTCACTTCACTGCCTCGGAGTATTCCCCTCAGCCCTCCTGGTATGGTCTCGCGCTCAAAGCTCCGAGAACAATGGCGTTCTGGTTACGCCACTCCACGCGGCGGCCTCCGGTAGCCCGCTACCACGTGATTGGCCAGTCAGGTCATCCTTGTGCGGCTGTGGTAGTGTTCAGCATCCGGATCATACAGATGGATGAGGGTGGAACTGGTGAGATGAATCTGGTACGGAATCAGTGCCGCCAAGTATTGCGGATTTCACGTATTTTTTTTTACTGAATTATATACCTCCAGTTGCGGGATTACGTAGTGGTATTTATTTATCACGGAAACAGATAAACTTGATGACACGTCAGAAATATCATGTGTCTCTCAGCGTTTCGTGTGACAAATCTCCTGCATATAGTTGGATGAGTGTTGGCTGTAAGTATGACACAATTTTAGTCAAATCCAATTTGGTAACACTCAGTGTGTGCGATAAATAATATTTACCCTCAAAAAAAGATTCAAGGAACAAAGGTTACCAAATTAAAATTATAAGGGAGATCTTTTGGAAAAAAATTAGTCCTAACAATACTTTCGGTTTTTTTTTGTAATTTTTTTTTTGTTTGTGTGACGTTTCAAATTATTCAATACATGGGATAATTGATTACCACAATTTATTGTGTTAGTTATTTCGCACAGCCTAGTACTTGGCGTAAACTTAATTACGTTTTATTTGCGTGTGTTTTAATGCGTGCATAAATATGGATGTGCCTGGAGGTTGGCACCACTGAGACGAGGCGGGAGCGTCCAGTGATCCATGGAGAAAGGAGGAGGCGCCCACCAGCGCTCCCGCGGGCTAGGAGGTGAAGCATTCGCCAGGCTGTGCCACGCCCACATTCACTCCCAAAAACATTACGTTGGTGATATGTGTTTAGATACGCAACGACATATATATTTTTTTAATTAATTGGAATACACACACGTGTATATACTGAAATATTTGGTGAAAATGAAATCACACTTTAATAAAGATGCTTTATCATTTTTTTATATACTGCGTATTTTTGGGGCACGATGCTTTTTTTTTTTTTTACAATATGAAGTATTTTAGAATTTTTCACCACTGTATGACATTATAAATGAGTGTTTTGGTAGATTATGCAATAATTTGAAACTCGAAAACTTTATTGTTAATTGTTAACCCAGTGTCAGCACAGTGAAGTTTCAAAAATGTAAGAACTATAAGATGACGTGTCATTCGGCTTGCTTAGCTGGGATGGAATGTACGGAGAAGTTGCTAAAATATAAGCATACCTACTAGTTATTGTACTTTTTAAATGTGCCTCCAGAGAAACTATGGTTTTCTATCTTGAGAAAATATAATAATATTTATTGTTTTTTGCTGAAAAATTATACAACGGTTCATTTTGTGAATTCCAACGATGAAATTATTGTGAAATCGCGTCATTATGAGCCAATACAATTTTTGAAAATTTTTCGAAAATGAAATAATAAAAAGTTAATGCGGTGTCGCCTCTGGGCTGGCGCGCGGTCTTCTCCCAGTGCACAGGACAACTGTGAGGTCTGAGCGGAGACAGTAACATCATACGGCGGAGAAATGAAGGTAAAGGTGTAATGCAAGTCCTGTGAGTGCTTTCCAGAATTTCATGCCTAAACATTATTTATTCAGAAAACACGCATTGAAACTATATTCACTCTTCAAAAAAATACAGTTTTAAAACGAAGTACGGAAACAGAACTACTCGTCCGTCCTCAACGTATTCTTATTCTTATTATTATTTTTTTCGTGAACATACCCCAATCTGATATCTCGATCAGTTTTCAAAACCGCGTAGTTACTTGTGATTAGTAGGGACCGGAAAAATTCGCGGGTTCATTGACCTCTAGGATAGACTCCACAGTACTCAAAAAACTCGGAGAAATGACACCTGTTCATTGGCTGCTGATACGTGAGACGTCTCAACCAATTTTTCCATGATTCGGCCCTTTCTTGGTTTAGGTTTTTCCATTGGCCCGAAGTTCCCCAGATAACATGTGGGCCAATCGCAGAAGCTGTACGAAGGTATACTTTTTTGGATGTCAGTCTATTGCGAAATGCACGCGAATTTTTCAGGTCTCTAGTGATTAGGGACTGGAAAAATTCGCGGTTTCATTGACCACTAGGATAGACTCCACGATTCTCTATGTACTCGGGCAACTATCACCTGGTCATTGGCTACCGACTCGGGACACCTGTTTACTGCGATTCTTATGATTCGATACTTCTTTTGTTGAGTGTTTGCCATTGGCTCAGAGTCCTTCAGGTAAATTGCGGTCCAATCACTGACGCAGCATTAAGCTAAACGTGTTTGGATTCCAGCCTGTCTCGAAAGGAATCCGCGAATTTTTCCTGTCTCTACTTGTGATGCTCTGCACACCGTGTGTGTGCCCGGGTTGGTGCGTGAACTATAGGATGGACTCCACAGTCGTTTACGTAAGTGGGCAAATGGTCATCGGTTCATTGGTTCCTCGTGTAAAAGATGTCTATAGAGATTCCAGATGTTACATTTCTATTTAAACTGTTTTGTCATAAGAAACCTCGATAATGGCAAAAAAAAAATTGAATATTTAAAAAATGAAATTGCTAGTACTTGAATGGTCCACAGTAGGGGAGTGGCGGAAGAAATATTAACTAATCGTCAAATGCAGGGGCGTAGCCGGGGGGGGGGGTTAGGGGTTCAAACACCCCCCCCCCCCCAGCACCAAATCTTTAATTAATTTCTTATTCATCACTCAAACAAATTTCATATTAAAATTAATAAAAATTTTACCATTACAATATTTCAATTTAAGAACCGAAAACTGCTAAAATAGCACTATTTTACACCTTAAAATCCTAATTTTCCCGGGCCCCCCGCTTTAATACGGGGAGGGGGGGCACCCCCCATACACAAATCCTGGCTACGCCACTGAGGAAGTGTATAGCTGGAAGGAGCAGGTGATAAACGAGAGCGACGATTGTGGGTACGTGGGGGTGACACTGCAAATTAACCTGGGGTGGGAAAGTCATATTCAGCGGGTGGTAAGTAAAGGGAGGATGGTGCTGGGGTTGCTTGGCAGGACTCTACTGGGAGCAGGGAGGATCGTAAGAGAGAAGGCATACTCCACATTGGTCAGGCCAGTGATAATCTGGGACCGCTGACTAGTGACTGATATAAGGTAGCTGGAGAATGCGCAGCATAGAGTGGCGAGGTGTGTGATGGGCTGATGGCTTCAATACGGGGGGGGGGGGGGGGGGGGGCATGCTTCTTAACACCTCCCATACACAAATCCTGGCTACGCCACTGATCAAATGAATGCTCAGGTATAAACGTTTGCAGTCCACCTTGCGACCTAAAGTATCCGGGAAGTTTTCGGGTCTTAAGAGATGGCGGAAACAGGATTTTTTTTTTGGGATTCGGAATGAAATTAAAAAAAAAATTGTATAATAAACTTACGTCAGCAAGGAGTTTGGGCAGTCACATTGTCATTTTCAACATGCATCACTTCGTGTGTTTTTTGTAGTTCCAGGTGTTGCAACAGCTCACCTTGCATCGCCCAAAATAACACACGTGTGTTTCACCAGAATGTCGCATATTTTTCCATTACTTAGGAGGGAGGAGGGGGTATATTTCTCTGTCTCTCTCCACCCCCCCCCCCCTTTTTTTTGTTTGGCCTTTACTGATTTGTTTTGAAAATTTTGTTACTGACGGTTGTTTATTGTTTCATAATGATATCTTTGTACTTAAAGTGTAGGCGAGTCTCAGAAGCAGGCCAAAACCTTATATATATATATATATATATATATATATATATATATATATATATATATACTAGGAATTCGCATACTAAAAAATATATGAGAGCATTTTGCAAATAATAGTTGGTGCTCAGGGGCGCAAATATGTACGATTCGTAAGGGCGGACCGCGTAAATTCTCGAGGAGAGTGGGGGATGCGCCGAGAGTTTTACACAAGTAATCTCTATGGACTGGAAAAATTCGCGGTTTCAATGACCACTAGGATAGACTCCACGATTCTCTATGCACTCGGGCAACTATCACCTTTGAATATATATACTGTATAGAAGTCGCGAGTGGATAGGATTTACTCTACATTTTTCAGAAGCGTATGATGAGCAGCTTGGGAACTTCACCGCTGCAGTGCGCTGCCGTAACGCCCTGTATCGTCTCAGGTTGTTATTTACACGTTAGAGCGCAGCACTGTCGCCCGCTGTCATTCCCCCCGCACCCCCCACCCATCATTCACTGCAGCTCAAGGTCGTTCAGCGGGAGGGGGAAGGGGTGTTTGAAGATTTCGACACTTGTCCGCTAGGGACCACCACAAGTCGATGCCCTAGAGATGGTGGCGATTGCGGCGGTGAATTAACCAACTACCTCAAAACCGTATTAGAAAATTTAATCTGGGCTGGCGACTTCTATACAGTATATAATAGCCAATGACCAGGTGATAGCTTTGAATATATTATATTCAAAGCTATCACCTGGTCATTGGGTACACACTCGGGACACCTGTTTACTGCGATTCTTATGATTCGATACTTCTTTTGTTGAGTGTTTGCCATTGGCTCAGAGTCCTTCAGGTAAATTGCGGTCCAATCACTGAAGCAGCATTAAGCTAAAACGAGTTTGGATTCCAGCCTGTCTCGAAAGGAATCCGCGAATTTTTCCTGTCTCTAGTAATCTCTGGATAGGGTGTTTGCATGTTGTATGCCGTCCGTATGTTAGCCTACATTCATGCAATCAGAGGAAACTTAAAAAAAAAAAGTACAGAATGTTTTCCGTAGAACACAGTTTTGACATGGAACCCGTTGAGGAGCGTCTTCATTCCGTTGGGAGGGGGGGAGGATCCACGCCCATGTGGTTGGTGGCTTGAGCCCGTGCTCGTCGCTCCCCAGATGCTGGGGGAGGGGGAAGGGGGAGGCGGGGGGTCCCGCGCCGGAAACCGCCCGCGACCGTCGCTCGCAATTGGCCGCGCGCTCGCCAATTGCTCCAGTTAACCCCCGGTGACGTCACGGAACCACGTGCAGCGCCTGCGCCGCAGCTGGGCGTCCGCCATCTTGGATCGCTCGGCGCGCGCAGCGGGAAGCCTTCTTTTCACAGACGAGACAGCCAAACTCCCGAAGTTCCCCGAAGTTCATGTTTTTTTTTCTCCGTATCTTTAATGTAGCTATCCTAACCAAATCAACCGTCCACGATGTTTTAAAGTATTTATAATGTAGCTTACCTAACCTAATTGACCATTAGTATCCTTTTATCAACACCGCCATATTTATTTACAATGAACCAAAAAAAAAAAACCGTAGATGCACGATCGGACGTTTGGCTCATTCGTCTGTGAAAGGAAGGCTTCCCGCGCGCAGCCGCCGACCCTGTGAATGTCACTTCACGTGCCCTGAGCTAGCTGGAGACAGTATTTTATGGTTTTATTTTTAGGTCAATTTCTCTATAAAAAAAACGGAGACTCTTTTTTTTTTTTTTTTTTTTTTTTAAACTACGTACCTTTCTGTAATGATTCTCTCAGTTTAACCACTGCGCTTTACGAAGCCTGACAGAAGAGTATAATGAAAATATGAATTATATCATCTGCAATGCCAGAATAGTTAGGTTTTTTTTTAAACTTGAAATTACTCTTTATTATGACTATTTTAGCTTACCAAATATAGTCCAGGGTAGTTTCACTATCATAAAGTTTCATTTGGCACACCATTACGTTTTGTATGTCCCTTAAATTTTAAATTTTATTTATACATATGGGTTCATGTTCATACATGTGGGCGCCGCCATTTTCCTGTGAAAATTTCGTTGCTTGGTGCGCGCGCATCGTAAAAATTCACTTTCCATCTTTTTTTTTTTTTCTCTCCGTAAAGCGCCTAAAGAAGTATAACTTCAGTAGAAATGTTGTTCAGTTTCATCTTCAAGCACGCATGCCAACCTCGGGAGGCAGTTCGGAGCGTAAGTCGTGCGGATGTTTCCAGTTATTTTTTGACGTGACAACGTCTAATAAATGGATGAACGCCGGCTGCACGCACGAAAAAGGATGACTCATTGTCCCGTTACGCTTTGTCCCGTTAAGCTCATTGTGCGCTTGCGTCGCATCTCTCTCTCTCTCTCTCTCTCTTCCACTCGATTGGAACAACCATCGATTTGACTTTTTCGAGGCACATTAAACTTGAAACACTCCCATTCGTTTCCTACTTTTCCTATCGTCGTTCTATCCTTAACAGAATAACACAGATTGGAAGAAGTTAAATAGCAAACATGTATAAAAAGTTATAGTTAAAATAATCTCTTCGTTAAAGTAATAAACATATTTGAATTAACGAGTGCAAATAAAAGTAAATTTATCAATTAAATTTGTAGATTTCATTTCACTCCTTCTTTGTATCCATACAAAATAGCGATAATTCAATAAAAAATGATTCAATTTTATTCATGAAAGTATGCAATCATTTCATCGATGTTTCGTTGTCACGTTGAACTATCGTCCGTAAACCGACTTTACAGACAACCAATTTTTTTTTTGTGTGTGTGGCGACGGACCTGCAATGTAAGCTGGTCGCTGATCGGTGCGAATGTGCGGAGCGGCCGTGGCTGTTTGCCGCGAGCTGGGGGCGTGCGCGAGCTGGTTAGCGCGCGCCGCCGCAACAATGGAGCTACCTCTTCTTCAGCCAGCGGTACAAGGTCCGTCCTGTGTCCGCTCCCAGGGGACTGCACGAGCTGCCTGCCTCAGCGGCCGTCGGCGACCAGAACCCCTCTCGTGTTAACCACACTGTGTCAACAACGAATACACCTGCACGAAGAGGATATAAGCTTTTGCTTTGAATCTGCACAATTGCACCAGCAGCTATGGAAGATTTCTTTGAAGATGGAGATGCGTGGGTATTTCGGATTTTTTTTTATTTTGATGCTTTGAACGATGAATGACAAAAGAAGAACGCCAACACTTACATAGTTTATCTCACTCCTGCTCTTAGTTGCTGGCCAAAATTTCGAAAATAACCAGCCAGCGCTGTGCTGTGAAGGGTACCTAGGGAGTGGAGTCACCCATCCGTCCGTCAGCCGACGCGCGATTTACAACACTCCGTTCGTCCGTCATAAACATTTTTTTCTACGTATATGCTGACAATATTGTTGAGAAAAAACTTCAAATTCGGAAAAGAAAATTTGTCTTAATAATTATATCAGTTGAAAAATCGTGTAAGCTAAGCACTTAAACCTCAAACTCAATTTTCCTTTTTTTTTTTTTTTTCACTTCGGTATTTATTTTCGTATTTCCAAAATTGCAATGCGTAGTTAATACATTTCTGTGACTCAGACAATTTTTGTAAAAAAATAAATAAATTCTTTTGAAATGTTTTCAAACGCAGGTGAAGCATTAATTTTGGAAGCAGCTAAACGATTTAACGCAAAAAAAAAAAAAAAAAAAGGCTGGGTGACGTTTGGAGGTTATAATTTCAACCGCCCGTCCGTCAAAAGTCTGAAGTTGCAAAACGTCCGATGGCCGTGTCACTGGCTGCAGGCGACGTGACGGAGGCAGTGATTCGGGCGGGATGGAGCCACGACCTCTCGCGACGTGGACAGGCGCCAGCGGCAGAGGACTGGAACTCGGAAGACAGCGCGGACGGCGGGAGGAAGAGCGGACTAACCCCCTGCCCGCCCGTGTGTTCGCAGCCCGGAGCACCGGAGCAAGGCCCTCCATGCAGCGGCCGAAGCGCAGGAAGCTAGAGATGGAAGACCTCGGCTGGCGCCTGGAGCCGGTGCTGGCGGACGACCTCCTCGCCGACCTGCCCGTGGTCGAGGTGCTGGTGGACTCCATCCTGGACCGCCGGCAGACGTCGCGCCTGGTGCGCGAGCTGGCGGCGCGCTGCCCCGTGCCCAGCCTGCAGCACCTCAAGAGGGTCCGCGGCTCGGAGCTGCTCCTCTGCCCCGCCGGCGGGGCGCTGCCCCCGGGGGTGGACACGACGGGGCTGGCGGGGGCGGCGCGGAGGCAGACAGTGGCCGCGGCCCCGCCCAGGACGCGGCGGCAGTTCCAGCAGGCGGCGGCGCTGTGGCCCTGCAACTTCCACGAGGACAAGCGCCTGGAGAGGGTCATCGCCGGAGAGCTGTTCTCGGCGGCGGAGCTGCGCGGACACGAGCGGCACATGCGGCGCGCGCTGGAGGCGGCGAGGCGCGGCGGCTCCGGCGCGGGGGCGGTGGTGGTGGACCGCGAGGGGCGGGTGCTGGCGGCGGGCTGGGACGAGCGGGGGCGGCACCCGCTCAGGCACGCCGCCATGGTGGCGGTGGACCTGGTGGCCCGCGGGCAGGGGGGCGGCGCCTGGCCCGCGCGGCCCGGGCAGCTCCACCTGGGTGGCGGCGGGGACGAGGCGGGGCCCTACCTGTGCACGGGCTGCGACGTGTACCTGACGCGCGAGCCGTGCCTCATGTGCGCGATGGCGCTGGTGCACAGCCGCGCGCGCGCCGTCTTCTACGGCAGCGCGAGTGCGCGCGGCGCGCTGGGCTCACTCGCCAAGCTGCACACGGCGCCGGGGCTCAACCACCGCTACCAGGTGTTCCGCGGCGTGCTGGCCGCCGAGTGCCGCCTGCTCGACCCGGCCTAGCTGCTGGTGCCTAGTTCTCAACACTACTCTTCATTCTTTGATTATACGGACAGAACTTTGCCTTATCCTCTTGTTAAAGTCCGTGTTTGTGAGTTGTGTTACAAGTTGTTTGAACGAATGTTTTCCCGGGTGATGTTATGTTGATTACGTCTCAGTTTTCAGTTATCTCCACCATTGCTATTATAGTAAATTTTTTTTTTTAAATTTGAAACCTTTAGTTACATGTATTGACTCGCAACGTGAAAATAATTCCGAATGAATTTATACAGACCGGTTAGTTAACGAGAGTTTTGTTTATTACCTTATATTTACACCGTTAGTTAAAATACAACAATTTAAATGTCTGGCCACAAATTAATCACTCTTTCATTTAGTCCACTGTTTACTCTCCCCAGTGTAGCTCGGCTCGACAATGGTGCTATCTACTGCTGGTCTCTTACCTCGCACCTCTGTCCCAGCACACAGCCTCGAGCTGCTCACCCGTCCGCCGCGCACACAACACAGTCCCCGATGCACCAGTTCTCGCTCACTGAGGAGTCGCTCGCCAGCTTCACGCCACCGCCCTCGCAGGTCGCTCCGAGGATCCGCCAGCCTCTCTCGCTCTCAGGCCGGCCTCCGTCTTCAATACCTGCCTGGTCCCGCACCCCTCACAAGTGTCAATACTCGAAGCTACCAGAACAGTGGCGTTCCAGTTACTCAACACTCGAAGCTACCAGAACAGTGGCGTCCTAGTTACGCAACACTCGAAGCTACCAGAACAGTGGCGTCACTGTTACGCAACACTCGAAGCTACCAGAACAGTGGCGTCCCAGTTACGCAACACTCGAAGCTACCAGAACAGTGGCGTCCCAGTTACACAACACTCGAAGCTACCAGAACAGTGGCGTCCCGGTTACGCAACATTCGAAGCTACCAGAACAGTGGCGTTCCAGTTACACAACACTCGAAGCTACCAGAACAGTGGCGTCCCGGTTACGCAACACTCGAAGCTACCAGAACAGTGGTGTCCTGGTTACGCAACACTCGAAGCTACCAGAACAGTGGCGTCCCAGTTACACAACACTCGAAGCTACCAGAACAGTGGCGTCCCGGTTACGCAACACTCGAAGCTACCAGAACAGTGGCGTCCCAGTTACGCCGCTTCACGCGGCCGGGGTTCTTGGAACGTGCCGACAAAGAGAGCGGCGTCGCTCCTAATCGGAATACCGGAGAGGGACAGGCTCTGCACTGTTAGAAGTTACAGTGAATTTACGAACTTTTCAACTAAGAGGTTTTTTTTTTTTTTAATGTATCTTCGTAGAAATTACGCCTTATTTAGACTTCCGAGTTGCATGTAAGTTTCTAAACTAAGGTAAACACACACACGTGGACAAAAGATTAGTGTTCTTGCTGTAGACCAGTTTTTGAATGTTTTTTTTTAATATACCAAAAATATGCTTTTGGATTCATGTCCAAAGTAAGTGAACTTAGTGTCCCTCTTCCACGCCCTATTTCTCCTTTCCACCCACCTTTATAAGTACTTAATTTATGTTTAAGAATGTTTCCGTTTTAGCTCGGCGAACAGTGTTTATTTGATATTTATTTAGTAAATTAAATTCTTTAACATTCTCAGTTGAACAATTTAGTTATTTATTGGTGCCAACTTTCTCCAACAGCCCTTAACGTTATTTTGTTGATGACAGGTCTCTACAGGATGAGGTAAAATGTAAGTTTTATTTCTCATTAAATCTTAACGCTATTCATTCTATGAACTGCATTGGTACGGTGGTTAAATGGTTTTTAAGGCTACACGTTCTGTTACACATTTGAGGATATTAATATTCAATAAATGTGTAACAGATCCTGTATCGATTTTTTTTATCTTTTGTCAGCTTTGTTTGCACAGCTCTGTGTGTCACTTTCAGTTAATAATTTTAAAAAAATTTGGTTATGAATTGTGTGTTTGTTGTTATATAATTATACAAAAAAAAACATTAAACAAGGCTTTTTCGACCGTGAAATTTCGCGACTAAGAAGACGCCATTTGTAATTTCTTTTTAGTGTTTACCAAACAGAAAGTTATTATTGCTATCGTGTGGAAGCTATCCTTTTCTAATATAGGCCTTATCGTGAATCAACAACTTTGGATTTTTCACGCAACTTAGATAAAAATCTGCAGCGATACCGCACACAAACAACCAGTGGTTAAGTTCTTACCTGGCGACTAACAATCCCAGACTTAAGAGGATAATAAAAAATTTTGGAAAATGATTTTATAACAATAGAGTTGTGTTTATGAATTGTATGAGTTAATGTAGTCAATTTAATAAAAACATTTGCTGAGTATAAGATTGGACTGTGTTTATTTTCATTCATATATACCTATATTTTTTTAAATTTTGTTTTTAATTTTTGTTATCTAGTTCTTTGTGTCTGATAATGAGAATAGAGTTTTCCCCCCTCCATCCCTCTTCCCCAACCACACTTATTATTTTCTACTGGAACCAAAATTTTGTTATATTGACAAAAGTTCACCAGTTCCAGATAATTGCCGATTGTACTCAAAAGAGTTGTTAAAAGTTAATCAAAAATATGATAATATAAGTTGTTCATACAGCCACATCGTTTTAATTATTCTGATAACCTTCAAATCAAATGCATCTTTCCTGGATTGTAGTAAAATGGATGACTTAAATTGTAAGTATTAAAAAATAATTAAATAATAATGAAAATAAATATTATTAAAAAGTAAATTTCGGTACAAGTATTCAGAAAAAAAAAATACTCAAATCTTTGAGAAGTGAAAGAAACGAAAGCTTGAGAAAAGAAAGTGGTTAAACGTGCATTTGGATAAAATTGTGAGATTAATGTGGACTGTGAATTTATAAAACGAAGAATTTTTAAACAGGATAGGGAAGATATGGATATTGTTGTGTGACATGCAAAAAACAAATAAAAAATCAATTGGTCAATAGCAGAGAGAAAACCATTTTTCGAATGAGGTACTTGAATGAACAGTTAAATAAAAAAAAAACATGTGAGGTAGGTAATAGTTATAACTTTATAATATAAGAAGAAGACTATAGGCAATTGAAAATAACAGAGAAGAATGGAGATTACCATAACTGCAGAACTCTGATGAATTCATGTGACTGACATCTCTGTTTTGTAGTTGCCCGTAACATCCATATGCATCAGAGTTACGTAGTGACTAGTCATTGAATTACACATACGAAGATATCGCTTAGTGAAACGGGCCACAATATCGATAGCAATATGGAGTAGCCCACTACCCATGTTACAAATATTAACAAACCTTCTGTTTGCATTATTATATAGTTTTAATTTTGTAAGAAAATATTTTATTTTTGATACAACTAGATGTTGATGATTCTGCGAACATGGGTTATTTTCACAGTGACAAGCTATTGATAAATACGGGGCTGAGAGCATTAGAACGCTTTTGCGATGAAGCTGAAATGGAACCCGCCAACAACGGGCCAGAATGCTTGCTAATCGGGTAATGTGATGGCAGTGCGTTCATGATATATTTTTATCTGCAGAGATCTAGTTGACACATGATTGCGAGGTGAATATATCAATTCAAATGTGTGTGAATTTCTAAATGAATATAAATAAATAGAGACAGTAAAAATTCGCGAATTCATTTCGCGATAGGCTAAAATACAACTCGTTATAGGCCCTACCTCAGTGTTGCTTCTGCTATTGGCTCACAACTCACCTGGATGACTCTGGGCCAATGAGAAACACCCAACCAAAGTTTTATCGATTCACAGGCTGCTTCGCTGGAACGTCTCACAAGACAGCAGCCAATCAGTGGGTGGCATTTGACCGAGTGTACGTAGAACTATGGAGTTCATCCTACAGGTCATCGGACCAGAGAATTTTTCCGGTCCCTATAAATAAAATCATGGAACTGGGCTGTCGGCCGGTGTATAGAAGAGGGAATGAGTGTAGCCATCAAACAGCGATGTCAGGTCAGACGCGAGACACCCATCCGGCCTGGAAAGTTGCCGCCCAGTCACAAAACGGGAGCGTGTGAAACAGGGCTTAAGAGTTTGTGCGTCGCGGCGCCTTCGTCCGCACCCGGGCCGCGTCTGGCAACACGTGACGCTCTGACCTGCCGCTCGCCCGGGTCAATGGCTTGCAATTGGTGTTAATTGTGTTCGCAGTAACTTTGTGACGTTCACGAATTTCTTTTTTTTTTTTTTGCTTGCACTTATTTTCAGCATTTGCCCTGTTCGGGTTCCCAGTTCTTTAATATCATATCAGCTTATTTCCTTTTCATTGTTGATGCCTTCTGCTGCGTATCCGTGGCAATTTGGTATGACGCGTGAGTAGTATCGGATAATTACCAGTAAGTATTTCATGGCAGTTCCTCTTTTCTGTGTTCCGAATGCTAACGCGAGTCGAGATAGAGATAAAGATAGGTAGAGAAATATAGAGAGATAGAGTGACATATATTGAGATAGAGAGATAGAAATACATACAGGGATAGAGGTAGAGATGGTGAGATATAGAGGATAGATATAAGGTACGGATGGAGAGATAAGAGGATACAGAAATAGTGCTATTGAGAGATATATAGATATAGATATATTATTAGAGTAATGGAGATAGATATATACAGGGAGAGTTAGAGCGATATAGGAAGAGATAAAGAAATATATAGGGAGGTATAGAGAGATTTGTGGAGATGCTTTGAGTAAGTGTATCTACTTACAGCTATATACAACAATAAAATTAATGAGGCATCGCACCGAATGCCGGGCATTATAATATATTATATAATATTCAACATGGCTTGTGAGACCGAGTCTTAAGTAGAAGTAATTATAACAAGATATTCGTCGTTATGCTACTTTCATGATGTTTTCAAAATAAGAAAAATACATCTATGTACCACAATTTCCTGCAATATCTCCTACGCAAATAATTTTTATTTACTTGTACTGTCCTAAGCTGCGGTTGTAAACCTGCAGGACATAAAAGTTTTACAAGGGTAGCCTGATTTTATATGACATGTCTCGAACCTTTTCATCAGACGATATGTATAGCTCTTTATTGTTGCACAGAAAGAATCTCTGACATACCTCGCACTGCAGAAATCTTTTCACTGGGAAAACTCAGTTGCCATGCCAACAATATCACTTGTAAAATTGCAAGGCAAACCTTTATACCATTTGCAATTTTACTAAGCTCTGCCTTGCAGTTTTACAAGTGATTTTTTTTTTTCGTTTTAAATCTTTCAAGTATTTTCATAGTTATTAAAAATTCACTATCACAATTTTCAGGAAAATCTGTGAGGGTTATTAATCTGTATGGAGTTAGGATAAATCATTTTATACTTTTTAGTACATTTTAAAATATGGTTATTAAATTATTATGGTTTTAATTATTATTTTCTGCTATTTAGTCCATAAATCGATCACTTTTCCACCAATAAGTTTTATTGTATTAGTGAGTTTCTTTCTGGCTCAAGAGAGCACATCAAACCATGTCTTGCTTGTTCAGTTTTTATATTGCGTTATATACCGTCCGAAATGTATGTTCTTACTCAAAGATTACAGTATTTACCGTCATCAATTCATCAATGGTCGGAGTTTAACGAAAAATGTATTCGTAATCTCACAGCTTTTTCCTGCGAGTCGCTCCACAGCTTGTATCGCAAAATGCATATTCATAACCAGCCCAAAGATCTCGGCAACTTGTGAAAGGGCTTCAAGGAAAACAATATTTAGTAGCCAGTCAGTATTAACTTAAGGCATTCCAAGTAATTATATATTGTGATTATTAACGACGCTATATTTTAAGAATCAAACGATGGAAAATTGTTATGGCCGAGAAACGTCTGAAACCAAGATGGCGTCTTTCTGTTCCTATCCCTCCCTCGGTAATCCCCATTTGTGGAAATACGTCCCTTCCTCACTCTGTTCGCGGCTCCCTCCTCGCTGCAATCGATAACCCGCGATGATTGGCGGGCGGGATTGTTATCGCGAGCTCTCGCCTCGACTCCCTTATTGTTGATCGATTGTCTTTTTTGGATCTCTCGGGTGGCGAGGCGTTCCATCTTGGCATTTTTTTTTATTCTTCTCTTAATTATGTCAGACCGCTGCAGATGTCTCACTTTTAGCCCTTTTTTTTTTCCCTACGTATTGATTGTTATCATTGCCTTGCGAGTTCTCTCGATTATTCGTAGTGCCTTCTCCGTTGTCCGGATTGAATTGTTTAGTCCGTTTCCTTTAATATGTACTTGGAAGAACGCCATTTTCTTTTGAATGTGGCCCGTGGCGCGGTGCACAATAAAAAATCTTAACCTCCGTTGTGTTGCCCTCTGCCCAAATACTCCCTTACTAGATGCCAGCAAGTCTGAGGGCGTCAGGCGCGACCCGCCTAAATTTTACATGTAATTTTAATTAACAACTCCTTGTTGAAATTTTGCACACTTTGGGCAGTTCATTATTTTTTTGTGCGATGAAAACTTTCTGAAAGCATGCGCTGTCGTGGCAAAGAGAAAAAAAGAAACGCCGAGACGAGCGGGTCTGATTAGCGACGGGCGTGTGTGGTCACGTGGTCGACGCGACACGCGATGTCTCGGCCACGCCCTCGGCCGCTAGGGAAGGGCAGTTCCCACCCGGGGGGTCGCCCTGGCTTCAGCTCAGGAGGCCACGTTGCCTTCACCTCCTGTGTCCGCGTACTGCATGTCTAGGGACACCTGTATTTCGCGAATACATTTCGTGTCAAGGTATTTCACAAAATAGCTGTAGCTTTTCTCCTGTGGCTATTGGCTGAGGTCGGTGAGAGGTGTCGTCCCGCTCTTGACGGGGCCGATGAGAATGTGGTCACCGTACTGCTGCACCCTCACAATTTGCCATGACTCTTAGAAAAAGCTACAGTGTTTTATGAAATACCTTGACGTGAAATGAAATCGCAAAATACAGGTGTCCCTATGCATGTCTCGTGACTAGAGACCGGAAAAATTCGCGGGTTCAATGACCTTCTGGATAGACTCCAATATCCTCTACACTCGGGCAAATTTCCAACTGTTCATTGGCTGCTACTGACTTGTGAGTCGTCTCGATTGTGTGGGCCTGTGATTCGACGCTCCTATGAGTGATGGGTCTCTAATTGGCCCTCAGCCCTCCAGATTAACAGTGAACCAACGGCAGAAGCAGCACTAAGGTATAATTATTTGAATTTTAGCATAACACGAAATGAATTCGCGAATTTTTCAGGTCTCTACTCATGACTCAACTTCGAGCCAAGAACATTTGATAAACCATTTAATCACTGTTATGAATTTTTAAAAAAAAGTCCAATAATGTATTTTTCGAGTTATTGGCCTTTTTTTTCCCCCAAAAGGTTTTGAAGTTATACTTTTTTAGGCGCGTAAAATAGCGTTTCGCAGTAGTACTGGGTTCGCATTCTTAGCGTTGTCCCAATACCTCCAATAGTTAAAAGAGTTATTTGTAAACCGTTTCCGGAATAGCTTTACAGTATCAACTGCGCACATTATTAATAAGCGTAATATAATAAAATAATGTCCAATTGTTGGATATTTGCTTATCTTTTCCGTGGTTAAAAAAACTATGCGCCAAGAAATGGAAAAAACGTATTTCATATATGTAAAAAAAAATAACCATATCCATGTGTTGTACAAAGTAACAATGTTTTTTTTTCCCCTTGTATTACAAAGAATTTGTTGGCAACTGGTTTCCAAAGGAATCTTTTGTAAGAGTATAAAAAATTGTTTTGTGTGTATGCCTACGAGACGTCTTGGAAGTGATTGTTGGAGGTGGGAAGCCTTCTTTTCACAGATGAGAGAGCCAAACACCCGATCGTGCATCTTCGGTTTTTTTTTTTTTGGTTCATTGTAAATATATATGGCGGTGTTGATAAAAGGTTACTAATTGTCAATTAGGTTAGTTTAGCTACATTATAAATACTTTAAAACATTGTGGACGGTTGATTTGGTTAGGATAGCTACATTTATGATACGGGAAACAAAAACATGAACTTCGGGGAACTTCGGATTTTGGCTCTCTCGTCTGTGAAAAGAAGGCTTCCCGTTGGAGGTTGTCAGCAGGAAAGCATGTCCGCTGGGAGGGTGAGGAGGGGAGGAGGTAGCGCTGTTCCGGAGCGTGTTAAGTGACCGGCGGACCTCGGCCGGGGCCAAGGTTGCGTATCGGCGCGGCGCCCTTTGGGCCGCCCAAATACCTGGGGGGGGGGGGGGGGGAGTGCCCTTTGCCGGAGGATCGTCGCCCTTCGGTCGTGGGTCGCGGCCGACTGCGGCCTCAGTGCTGGGTCACGTCAACACGCCGGGTCGGCATCCCATCGATAGATACTGGACAAATTCGCGGATTGATTTAGCGATAAGCTAGGATCCGAACCCGTTTAAATTCACGCTGCTTTAGTGATTGGACCAAAGTTTACCCGAAGGACTATAAGCTATTGAAAAACCCTCGACAAAAGAAGTATCGAATCACGAGCATCCCGGTTAACAAGTGTCATGAGTAAGTAGCCAATGAGTAGCTGTTATTTGTCCAAGCACCTATAGGATCGTGGAGTCTATCCTAGAGGTCATTGAAAACGCGAATTTTTCCAGTCCCTACATCGACAAACTTCAGCTGCAGCTTCAACTTAGATTAGCGGTGAGAAAAGGGGGGGGGGGGGGGGAATTGTGAGCGAGTCTTTGAGTTCTCGCCAGTGATGTGTGAACATCTAACCTCGGTAACGAGCGAACTCGCGTTTTTTTTTTTTTTTTCATGTTCGTTTTGCAAATAAACTTACAATTAGAGACCGGAAAAATTCGCGGATTCATTTCGCGATAGGCTAAAATACAAATAGTTATACCTCAGTGCTGCCTCTGATATTGGCTCACAACTCACCTGGATGACTCTGGGACAATGAGAAACACCCGACCAAAGCTTTATCGAATCACAGGCTGCTACGCTGGGGCGTCTCACATGACAGCAGCCAATGAGATGGTGACATTTGACCGAGTGTACGTAGAACTATGGAGTTCATCCTGCAGGTCATTGAACCCGCGAATTTTTCCGGTCCCTAACTATAATTAGGGGCAGGCATTTTTCGCGAAAAAAATTTGAACGCCTAATAGACTGCAAAAAGGTGTACCCGCACCAGCGATTTCCTTCCTTGTGATTGGCGGCCGGTCTGCGAGAGAAGTCGTCGCCATGTTTTGACCGAGCCACCCAGGACGCGTTTGCTTGCGCACTGAATCACTGTGATTGGTTATGAAACGATCGACTTAAATATAGGAAATAAACCACCCAGTCACGAAACACAGATGATGCTACAGTGTTTTAACTTTCAACTGGTCTCGGAATCTTTTCGCGAAATATGCCTGCCCCTACTCATGAGAAGATGTAATTTGACCCGAGTGCGTAGAGGATCATTGGAGTTTATTATCCAGGTCATTAGTGTCTAGTGTGTAGTGTCTAGTGTTGTTTGTAGCGAGTGGTGGTTGCAGTGGCGTAGCCAGGATTTGTGTATGGGGGGGTGTTAAGAAGCATGCCCCCCTCCCCCGTATTAAGGGGCCTCCCTAGTAGCTTCAGAAGTTAGCGGAACACTATGTTTTTTAAATAATGATGGGACTTTATTGATCGACACTACGAATCTGAAAATTTTTCACCCACGAGAAGATACTACACGAATTGTCTGTATACTTTTACATTTATGTTTTTTTCTATCAAAATATGAAATAAAAAATCACCAACTTGTCCAACTTTGGGGCCATTTTATACTGCTTAGGAGAATGACAGAAAAAAAGTACAAGTCTAGAAAAAAATATAATTTTTTTCTGAAGAAATTCATGTATTTAAAACATATAGTCATCGCTTTGAATTCCGAGATATCTTTTCCGCAATTTCTGCAAATCCTGAAAGTTTTCCACCGTCTCGTGCTGCCGCTCGGCGAAGCCAGCTCGCCGCCCACGGCTCAGGTAGCGGGGTGAGGGACCCCGGCCCGGAGGGGAGGCAGGCTACCTGTGTGTGCGTGCGTGCGTGAGAGGGAGACAACCCACAACCGCAAAGGTAAGATAATCCCGTGACCGAAAGAAATTCTCAGAATTGCTTTTAGTGTGCCTCGCCACATACCATGTGCTCGACTTACTCTGTGCGTATATTCGTGTATCTCTAAAACATCGCTTTTTTTTTTAACTACTAATATCCTAAAGTTTACAATACTAGATCATGTATTACGAAATAAAGTATTGAAACTGATCAATCAACACGTTGAAATTTGTCGTACAAACTATTTATTGGTGACTTTACAGTCTCGCTAGCTAATTCGACAAAATTTTTATTTAACTTTTAACATGAACATACACTTCAGTGTTTTCCTTCTATTTTTAATATATATTAAAAAAACAATTATTATACTACCCTAAATTTTTTTAAATTATTTTAGTTTTCCAAAATGATTTTACACATCTTACAACGCTGAAGAAAAATTTATACTGGTATTAACCAAATGGTTAACTATTTACAAAAGTTTTCATACTTAAAAATGTAGGTTTATATAAAATGTATCTTAAACTAAAAGAAAAATCATATTTTGAAAACTAAATGTTATTTTTCTATGTTTTTTGGTTAGATAGATATCTGATGGTCTTCTCTGTTTTAAAAATGTTCATGGAATTATAAATAAAAAATAAAAACTAGGAAAGTTCTATATTAAATAAGCTAGTCAGAAGTATATATATGTTCCTCCTGGCGCAGGAGTCACGAGGAGTATTGAAGATGAGGTCAGTGACCGATCGCTCACATATGTAATTATGGATGGTACGTTATTAATTACAAAATTCAAAAACCATTTGGAAGTTAAAAAGTATAAATAGTGGCAATGTTTAATGAAGATGACGTAAATTTTCAGATAAACTTATTCCTACAGCTCGATTAATTAATAAGGACAGGAAATAAATTTTTTACAGCAATTATACAAAATTATTAAAATTTTACAAACCACAATTAATTTATCCAAAAACCAAAATTAAGTAAATATTGCCCATACATTACAACATCCACGAAAGAACCTTGCAAATTATTATTTTTAGATGCATTATTTTGCATTCAAGTTCTTTTTGTTTAATACTTCACCTACTTATAATTGTTACATATTTGGCACATGGTCCGTCACGCCCAATTAAAGGGCCTGAATAAAAAGAACGCGTTTCTAATCAAATTTCACGCCTGTTACTTTACCTGCAACCCGGAGCAGTGTGACATAAATTATTGTACACTCGTGACGTTGGCAATCAACTTAAATATTATTGAGTTAAAACTAAACATAACTATAACGGATAATAAAAAAAAAATGTAAAATTTTGAAAGCTTGTTATGTTTTTATATAGTACACAAAGCAGTTAAACCATTAATCATTTTTTGTTGAAAAAAAAATCCGTAATCTTTCATGCTTTTTTCCTTGATTTTTATTTCCAGATATTTTCGTTCTAGAAAAAAATTAAGGTAGCCTTATTCCAAATTTGTTATGATAGACGTTAGTTAACTAATAATAAAAAATTCGCTTTACAACCACAGCTTGTACACAAGTCGTAAAAAAACATGGGTTCTACTTACAGGCCGTATTGAACTTAGTAGGTTTATGACAAACACAACAGCAATAAACATTATGGCTGAGTCTGCTTCCATGTACACTTTTGTTTTAAGTTATCACTTTTAAAGCGGGTAAAGTGTACCTATCAAGTAGCTTAGCATTACCCAAAGTGAATGTCGTGCTCCAGAAAATGTTCGAACTATGTAATATTTGCATCACTGTTGCGTTACAGACCTGCAACTTTTTTCAGTGCGCGATGTCACTCTTATGTAAAAATATGTCGTGTTTAGCGCAAACGTGTTCGAATGAATCCACATAGAGCTGCCAAAGAATACCTATCGATGTCGGCAACATACATAAGTATGCAAACCATCGTTTACAAGTGTATTCATACGTAAGTATATAACTGGCGGCGGGCCATGATGCAGTTGGTTCTTCGCGTACAGTCCACTGACGGGATAAGAAGCGTCAAAGATCTTATATGGCTATTCTGTAAACTTGTATGTAATTTCACTGCCTGCTTTAGACAAACAACATCCATTACTTTCAGCTTTGGCTTGAAAAGAATTACTCCGGCCGGCTTTCTTATAAGACTTATTTCAGCTCCTCGTGCGACCAGTGTGTATAATTTGTCCGCGGCCTTATCTTTGGGTGAAAGTTATTTGGAAGGGAAGTTGTGTTGGTAATGTTATTGTTCATCATGTATTACATAACAATTCGACTTAGATACGCACATGTGTTTTTAAAATATAGGTATGTTTAATAACTTGCAATACAAAGTACCTATGTGTTGAATTTCATGTATTGAATTTTTTATTACATGATGTACGAACATAATAATTACAATATTTCATGAGAAATTTTTAACACTTTTTACAAAGCAATCTCTAATTTCTTCCACACCTCATGGTTAACCTTACTATTTTATTTCATGTTTCAGTTGATTTAAACTGTTTGGAATCATAATATGACGGACAATGAAGAATATTAGTTTCAGTAAATTTTATGAGAGGATTTACTTATTACATTAAATATACCTCAATTTTTACCTCAAAGGAAAAAGTTGCATATCATTAAATGATAAATATTTGTTTCCCTTTAATATAGTTTATGAACATAACTTATTGTGATAATACCTATTAGTTAAATTGTGTTTTTGCAATGCTCTCCTATTGCAGTAAAATTCTTGGACAAATTGAATAGCATATAGTCGATCTTTAACATAAGCTTTTAGAATACATAAACGTAATAAATTATGTTCTCGTGATTTTAACAATTAAATATTTCTTCGCATGAAAAAATTAATAAACTAAAAAAATATTTCAGTAAATTTATACTCAAGGACTAAAAATGTTTATTTTAGTTTTAAAAAATATTGTATGTATGTATACTTTTCTGAAAAAAGTATATTCAAGAAAACAAATTTTCTTCTTTTTTATTTTGATCTTGAACTTACTTGACAAGCAATATTGAACTTCAACTTTATACTTTCGGTATAGCACTTTTCGATTTATTCTTCTTCAAACGGGAATTAAAAGTAATGAATAAATAGTATTTTCCTCTATAATTATTGCAGCCGTATACTGAAAAGTTTAACTTTCCTTTATTTGCATGACGCGGAACTCCTAACTAGACAAAACGTTTGTTATTTATTTTGAACGTTATATTTATGTTTCCTTTCGAACTTAAATGAAACTCTTAACATTTAATTTCATCAAAAGTTATACAATATAAGTATCAAGTTAAAATATTTTTAAGTGAAGTTGTGGCTATTTTGTTGTTGAAAATGACACTCTGAAGTTTGAATAAAAGTGAGAAATGATGAAATTATATTTGTAGTTAAAAACAGTTAATTCATTTCAAATTAAATCTTTTGTACATGCATATTGCCAAATAAATTCCACAATATATTAAATTCTATGCATTTGAATCTATTCGTATATTCTGCAGCATTAATTCCTATAAGCAAATACTTATTACGTACAATGTACTTTTAGTCCTGTCGTATAGTTATACAAAAAATTTTATCAAAATTATTGTTTCGTCTATGCGGTTATGGTTGAAAAAGAAAAAAAGTAATTTATATTATTTTTAAATTCGGTTGTTAGTAAGAACACGTATTTAGTGTAATATGACATACATTATTCTGTTTATTAAAACATTACTATCGATAACTCTATTTTAGATTTATCTGTCTATGTTATAGGTATTTCAGCTTGATTCTTTTTCTTCGGCTTATGACAGCAGCAAATTTTGTTTTATCGCATATGTAATGTTTTTATGTTTTGCATATTATAATTAATGAGTTAGTATTTGTTAGCGGGTGAGGCTTTTTCACAAATGGACGCGTTCTTGGCGGCTAGCAGGTAGGACGCGTGTATTACGCAGGCTGGATAGGGAAGTACGACTGCGGGCGAGCTCCATGATAGAAGCAACGGGAGAAGTAGCACTCGGCTATTTGTATAGGTTGGGATAGCTGTGCGAATGGTAGAACAGACCACAGGTCTATGGTGAGGAAAAAGGTCCCAAGCTCGACATCCCGACGATGAGACCGTTTACGAACTGTCGATGGATCATCAGGAATGTCAACAACTTGTTCAGAAACTTGAGTCCCTCTTTCAAAATTCAGTTTAATACCTGGAGATGACTATATTCGATGTTCTACCAAGCGAAGCAAACTCTTAATTCATTACTAGTTGATGTTTAATATTGTGACGCAAAATAAAATTGTGAATTAGCTTACTTTGCTCATGCTAGGTTTTACAAGTTTGGTCAAAGTTAATTAAATGAATAAAAATTGTGTCCCTTTGCTGCTGGCTACCCGCAAGAAATTATCATGGTGAATAATAGATAATAATTTAAATCGACATGGAATATTATACGATTTTTATGGGATTGTGTTTTGGTAATGGTGTGTGTATTTTTAAGAAACTGTCTTGTGTATTTTATTACATTCACTTCACGTAACGAATTGTCTGAACGTAATGTTATTGTTTGTTTGTTTTAATATTTCGTTTAATTGAACAATAATTAGGGACCGGAAAAATTCGCGGATTCAATGACCTCTAGGATAGCCTCCATTATCCTCTGCATTTCTTAAGTAAACACGCGTGTTCATTGGGTACTAAATTGTGAGGCGTCCCCACCAGGTAGCTTGTGATTCGACGCTTCTTTGGTCGATATTCTCTCATTGGTCCAGAGAGTTCCAGTTAAACTGCGAGCCAATAGCATAACCAGCAGAATTGAACACATGTTTGAATTTCAACCTATCACGGAATTAATACGCGAATTTTTCCGGTCTCTAACAATAATACATAGTTTGCCGCTTCGAGCGACTACAGAAATGACAATACAATTAGTTTACAGTGTTCCAAACATTTTAGTTTCCTCTACTGAACATGGGGCGAATATGTCTTATGTTATGTTTACTGAAACCATATCATTATACATGCTAAGTGAGATGTTGCGATTGAGTAGAAGCGAAAATATGTCTTAAAACCCTGGTAATGCTATGAATTCCATTCATTAGTTTACTCGGTGATCCGCAGGGTCTGTTGTTATGACTGAATACATGTGCACTTCCTCTATGTAGCGTGGCTTCATTGAGATGAAAGCATAGCTCACGTTGATGAAATACTTATTAATTAAAAAATAAAAATGTTATTTTATGCTTCAATTTCTGTTAGTGTCGTACACAGATTTAAAATGTAATGCAGAGTTCCTTAGTTTTATGTATATTGAAATTTGCTCATGTGTAGAGTAGTTATTAAAAGCATAAAAAACATATATGACGAATTGTTGTGTATTATTTCCATTAGGCGTAACTATGAAAATAGATAAGATTTTATCATTATATGAAACCTACATTTGAAATGTTGGCGTTTAAATATTTATAAAAGCGTGTGAACTCTTAAAGCGCTATTTATCTATTTAGGAAGTAGGTAGTTTCTTTGATTTTAGAAGGTTTTTTTTAACAAACAACTAAATTAATTCAAAAATTTGAACTACTGCAAGCAAAAAATACTTTATTCAATTTTTATTTTAAAATTAGCCTTATATTCTACCTTGCTTACACTTTATTATCGAAAAGGATTTTTTTTGACAGAGATGAATACCGTAAATTAATACACAAAACAAACATGTTTTCGTATGATACAATAACAGCTAGTGACAGTGACGAAACCAAAATTATTTTGATAGTTTGTATAGAAAATCCCCAACAGTAGTGGTGATATATTTAGGGATTTCGTTGTAGATGGGTACTATTTCACAATAAAAAGGAGTTATCGTCAATTATCAAAGCAGCCATATTTCGTATCTTCTTTGACAGCCTAAATACAGCACCAAATTACGTACTTGGCTAAAAATTAATTCCAGCTGCATGTGTACATTCCGGGAGGAGGGGAAAAATCTCAGGGTGGCCCGAACCTCCCTGAAATAAAAAAAGCCCATCGGAGGGGGCCCACTTGGATTTGCAAAATCTTCACGTTATCGCGCGGGCCTCATGGGAATCCTACAGATTTTCGCCCGTGATTCCAGCTATACATTTCACTGACACCTTGAGCACAACAGTCAGTGCACACTGAGTTCTTACATACCACCCGCACTTGTCTTCGATAAAATCTGAACTCAGGTGGATTCAGCATGACTGACTAAGCCTGCAGTCTGAATCCACATTCTGAATTCAGCATGACTGACTAAGCCTGCAGTCTGAATCCACCTGTAGGCCGCTGTTGCAACAGCTAAGAAATTTACACTGCTCGTAAACAGTCTGTATGTAACTCGGAACGGGATTCCAGTTCATTCGTGTATATTTATTCATCATATTATGCAACGTTAAAGTCATTAAAACATATTAAAAAAAATAAAATGCTAAACATGTAATAAGTGCCAGAAAATAATAATATGCTGTAATATTTAGTGTACCTAAATACGACGTGAACCCTAGAATACAAAGTTGACGATGTGTCGTTGGTGGGATCACTTGTTTGTTCCTGACATTTTTTTCTCTACAGAATTTTAAAGTGAGTTTGACATGTACTTTTTCTTCAGGAAGTAAGTTAAAAATTTGTTTGTCGTTATTGCGATTTCAAAAGTTGATTTGTGTCTAAGAGTAAAAATATTTAATATTATTTTCATCATTTTATTCCCAGTTTTATTACTCAATCTATTAGTAGGACGTGATTTCTCGTCGCGGTGCGGAAGACTTTTATGAATGAAAGCATAATGTTCGTGAAAAACCATTCATCACACAAATGTCAGTTCTAAAGTATAATGTTGTAAATTTTTTTTTAATTATAATAATTTTTACAATTTTTTTTCTGAAAACACAAGCTTACGCATCAATTTTTGGTGACAATTTTTTGTAATGTATGTAAATCTATTAATTATGTAGAACATAATTAAAAAATAAAAATAAATGTTTTAAACAGAATTGACGATTGTTTGTATTTAATGGATATGGACTGGATCGCAACACTAATTTAATGTTTCAAGTTAATAAACACTGTCAGGAAGCAAGCAAGGCAATATGAGAACATTATCTTTTGGTTGAATGTAGCGAAAGGGAAAAACAGTCACCTTTCTTGCCACGATCTTGTTCGCAGATAACGCAGGTATAAGTAGTAAATGGACTCCACACAATGACAACCCTCCCATTATTCCGCCCCCCTCGCTGAAACGCCCTCTCCCCCCTCCACCGCGGCGCAGGCGACAGGCTCAGGTATATCGCCACGCCCAACCACTGGCAGTAGCACGTGGCCAGTGGCCCACCGCGCTAAACATTTTTACTAGGGAGGCCCCTTAAGGTGGGGGGTCCGGGGGTCCTTCCCCGGGAAAATTTGGATTTTAAGGTGTAAAATAGTGCTATTTTAGCAGTTTTCGGTACTTTAATTTAAATATTGTAATGGTAAAAATTGTATTAATTATAATATGAAATTTGTTTGAATGATGAATATGAAATTAATTAAAGGTTTGGTGCTAAAGGGGGGGGGGGGGTTTGAACCCCTAACCCCCCCCCCCTCCTGGCTACGCCCCTGGGTGGGTGGAGTGGGTGGTGGTGGGGGAGCTTATCTCGCGGGCTGCTTGCAAGGTCACCACCTGCTCGTGTGAGGCAGGCATCACCACGTCGCTGCTGCGTGTTGCAGGGTCGCCAACCTGCGCGCAGCCGCCGACACGGAGATACACGGAGATACACGGTGAACACTCGGTGCGCAGGACTTCAGGGGAAAAAAAAACAACGCGATTTGAAAACCACCCAAGTTATCCGAGTGGGGGTCTGCTCACGAAAAGCTTTTAAGAATTCGCTGAGGGCCAAAAAAAAGTACTTTTGATTCCTGATTAAGTTTTTGAACTGTATTTTCAGAAGAGTTGAAATAACTTAAAGGCGTGTCTTTTAGGCGTAAAACAACCGGCACATATTCTTGAAAGCGCTTAAGGGACTTGCATTACACCATTACCTTCATTTATATGTTGTATAATGTTACGGTTACCGCTCAGATTGCATAGTTGTCCTGTACACGACGAGAAAACTGCGCGCCAGTCCAGAAGCGACACGGCGCACAGTGGGGCCAAATCCGAATTCCCTGGCCAAAAGTCTTAAAATTAATTATTTTTTTTCGCGAATCCTGTAGTTATATTTTGAAATATAAGTGTCCAGGGCATCAAGAATTGCACAAATCACTTCGTTATGACGAATAGTTTTTGCGCAGTAATTGAGAGAAGACAAAAAACTCAACTTTCAGAAATAAATTAGGTAATAAAAACGTCGTTTATTGATTGATGCACTCTCTTTTGGTTCGACATTTTAGAGTTCTCAGAGGTACTAGCTTAATATACGTTCTTTTCTGATTCTTAGGGTACATATTTCGTATCGGGAAAGCTACAACTACCTTGCAAATTAACGTATTTTAATAAAGTAACGGTAAAATTTAAGTAAACCTAACTGTTGTTTGAGCTACAAAATTTCCCCCGATTTCCCCCAACCAGATTTTTGTGTTTTTAGGTACCCTAATATGTACCCTATATAGCCCTGAAAACGGCATTTGCTCAAACTTGCTCGTTTGAAAGATACATAATTTTTAATTTGCCCGTGGAGTATATTCAGCTGCGACGGTGACCGCCACGCGTGTTTTTGTTGGTCCTCGTGTTTTGACTGGAAAGTTTCGGAGGTGGTAAACAAAGAAGAATCAGCCTTTTTTATTATTCTTTGTTCACTCTTAGCTGAGTTTTGAAATAAACAAAGCCGATTGTAAGCAAACATTGTGAGTGGCTGCCGATCTCCACGCACAGTAGTCGTGCGTAAGAAATAGTCACTTTTTATGTACCGTTTATAAATATTTTTTACCGTGACTATTTGCAAACAATAATTGTTATAAATCATTATAAAATATCACCATAAATCTGCAATATATTTCAATGTTTTAAGCATATATTTTCTTACAATTGTGTTAGCAGAAGACATGTGTACACTTGATGCACGATTTACCAAGCACGCCCTGCGCTGCCTGGCGCTAGTTATACTTCGGATTTTCGCGCGTACGGTTTTGTTTATTTGTCTGGCTGACGCCATGTCAGACCGAGTTTTGTAAAGCACAAAACGCGGAAGTCATTGGAAAGTACTAAAGACTACTATTAGGCATAAAGTGCATTGTTTTTTCTTCGCACCTATGTTAAACAAATTACTACGGTGTGTTAATTACGAACCTGACCTTCCTAATTTCAGAAGAGATAGCACCACTGCCAGCCTATGATTAGGCCAGTGATTAGTATTACATTATTATGGCGTCAGCCATACAAATAAACAAAACCTTACGCGCGAAAATCCGAAGTATAACTAGCGCCAGGCAGCGCAGGGCGTGCTTGGTAAATCGTGCATCAAGTGTACACATGTCATCTGCTAACACATTTGTAAGAAAATATATGCTTAAAACATTGAAATATATTGCAGATTTATGGTGATATTTTATAATGATTTATAACAATTATTGTTTGCAAATAGTCACGGTAAAAAATATTTATAAACGGTACATAAAAAGTAACTATTTCTTACGCACGACTACTGTGCGTGGAGATCGGCAGCCACTCACAATGTTTGCTTACAATCGGCTTTGTTTATTTCAAAACTCAGCTAAGAGTGAACAAAGAATAATAAAAAAGGCTGATTCTTCTTTGTTTACCACCTCCGAAACTTTCCAGTCAAAACACGAGAACCAACAAAAACACGCGTGGCGGTCACCGTCGCAGCTGAATATACTCCACGGGCAAATTAAAAATTATGTATCTTTCAAACGAGCAAGTTTGAGCAAATGCCGTTTTCAGGGCTATATAGGGTACATATTAGGGTACCTAAAAACACAAAAATCTGGTTGGGGGAAATCGGGGGAAATTTTGTAGCTCAAAGAACAGGTTTACTTAAATTTTACCGTTATTTTATTAAAATACGTTAATTTGCAAGGTAGTTGTAGCTTTCCCGATACGAAATATATACCTTAAGAATCAGAAAAAAACGTATATTAAGCTAGTACCTCTGAGAACTCTAAAATGTCGAACCAAAAGTGAGTGCATCAATCAATAAACGACGTTTTTATTACCGAATTTTTTTCTGAAAGTTGAGTTTTTTGTCTTCTCTCAATTACTGCGCAAAAACTATTCGTCATAACGAAGTGATTTGTGCAATTCTTGATGCCCTGGACACTTATATTTCAAAATATAACTACAGGATTCGCGAGAAAAAATAATTAATTTTAAGACTTTTGGCCAGGGAATTCGGATTTGGCCCCACTGTGCGGCGCTAGAAGCACCAGCGAGCGTCGCACATATAATCCCGCCTCAAAAAACACACACACACCTGACGAGGCGGGCCCCTTACAGTGACGACTGTGAAAATATATATGATAATACTTTCTTTTTTAAGTGAAACTTCTTTGGTCGCAACGAGAGCAAAATTCAAAAGCAGATTTTAAATACGTTTTCGTGAAACATTGTTGTAAAACTGTTTTAACGCGAAAAGGACAGATAATAGATAGGTACGTCTTGTTTTTTCTAATCATTGTGTAAAATGGCATTTAAATATTTTAAGTAGTTTACCAATAATTAACAGATTAATGGTTTGCTTAGTACCTGAAAGAAACTCAGCCAACCAAGGAACACAAACGACGCTACAGTGTTTTAACTTTCAGCTAGTATCGGAAAACTTTTCGCGAAATATGCTCGTCCCTATACGTTGCTAATTCTTCGCATGACTTAACAAGGGGGATAGAGACCTGAAAAATTCGCGGGTTTATTTCGTGTTATGCTAAAAGTCAAATAATTATACCTTAGTGCTGCTTCTGTCATTGGTTCACTGTTAATCTGGAGGACTGAGGGCCAATTAGAGACCCTCACTCATAGAAGTGTAGAATCAAAGACCACCCAGTCGAGACGACTCACAAGTCAACAGCCAATGAACAGTTGGCATTTGCCCGAGTGTGTAGATGATATTGGGAGTCTATCCTGAAGGTCATTGAACCCGCGAATTTTTCCTGTCTCTACCAATATCTAGAGACCGGAAAAATTCGCGGGTTCAATGACCTGCAGGATGAACTCCATAGTTATACGTACACTCGGTCAAATGTCACCCACTCATTGGCTGCTGTCTTGTCAGACGTCCCAGCGTAGCAGCCTGTGATTCGATAAAGCTTTGGTCGGGGCGTTTCTCATTGGCCCGGCGTCATCCAGGTGAGTTGTGAGCCAATGGCAGAGGCAGCACTGAGGCATAACTAATTGTGTATTAGCCTATCGCGAAATTAATTCGCGAATTTTTCCGGTCTCTAGCCAGGATGTACGAAGGTACAGTCGCACGGCGCTGCGAGGATATCGTCGTCGGCGGACCCGCGAGTCGCCTGCGGGCGGGCCGTCATCGGTCACCTGTCGGCGCCGGGTCGATCCTGCTGACGTCACTCGCCGGCGCGCGGACACGTGGTGCCATCTGTCGGGCGGGCCGTCATCGGTCACCTGTCGGCGCCGGGTCGATCCCGCTGACGTCACTCGCCGGCGCGCGGACACGTGGTGCCATCTGTCGGGCGGGCCCTCAACTAGTAGACGGGAGGCTCAGGTCCGCAGTACCAGGTTTACAATGTGCCTCCCATTTCAGGTCAAGATTTTATATTCACAGTCATTACATATAAACTTGTAGGTTTTTTTTCAATTGTTTCACGAAATGAAAAATATATACAGCGCATACTTTTTTTTTTTGCATAATTAGCTGCCAAAGTTACATTTTTAACATTTTTTGGGTTGTACAAATAAGGAGAATTTAATTTATTGCAGAACTGAAACTTTTTAGGTTTAACTGCAATGCCACTGGTTACTTCAAGAAATGATTTGAATTTCTTTAAAAAATATATTAATTAATTTTACTTGGCATTTCAAAATTCTCAAATTTGTTACGATTTTGACAGCGAAGAAACATGAAATTAATTTTTGGCCATGCAATTCACTGAACAGGTTTGCTCGAGCTGGGTGTGTGTGTGGTGGGACCCCAGACAGCCCCACGGGACAGTGTACCGTCCAGTAGCAGCAGCTGTGTCGGCAGGGACTGGGACGACAGCTAGTTCCTCCCAATGACACGCGGACACGCGCCTCGAGCACAACATGTTTGCGTCTCCGTCGGCCGGGGCAATTAGTGTTGTCCGCCCCAGCCGTGTCGGGGTCTAGGGTCCGTGCGCGCGACTGTACCTTCACGACAGACTCCTCCCAGTGGCGGCTTCAGGTTGACTTTTCGGGAGGGGCTATCGCACAAAAGAAAGGGAAGCCTAAGATGTACATCAAGTTCTGTCCCTGCCCGAACGCGCCCGGATATTCACCTTCGGCCAACCTCGGGTTTATTTATATATATATTTATATTTCTCTGTTTATTTTAATGTAGCCATACTAACCTAGCTAACCGTCCATAGTGTTTTGAAGTGTTTTAATGTAGCTAACCTAACCGACCACTTTTAATATTTGAATTCTTTTTTCCTGCGCAAAAATAAAAAAAAAATCCCTAGGTTGGCCGAAGGTGAATATTCGGGCGTGTTCGGGCAGGGACAGAACTTGATGGACATCTTAGGCTTCTCCAAAAGAAAGGTCGTAGTTGCAAAAAAATGAAAGTGGTCAGATATTGGCCTTGGAATATTATTTACAAATTACAGGTTTCAAATACAGAACCTTAGTAGCTCCATGCTACTTTTGATGAGATGAAAGTTTAACATATGAAATTAAATATTTAAGTAAACATAAATATACACTAATCAATAAAATCGGTCTCGGGAGGGGCTATCGCCCCCACCGCCCCCCTTCTGGAACCGCGCTTGATCTCCTCCGGAAACCGGTCGCCGAGAAAGGTATCGTAAATGTGTCCAACACACGGCTATTTTTTTTTTTTTTTAAACCACGGAAAAGATACTCGAATATTCAATAGTTAGACTTTATTTTGTTTCATCGTCCTTTCCAGCTGTTAAAGGTAACTGTTTACAAATAACTTTAACCATCGGAGGTCTTGGGACAACTGAAAGAATTCGAACCCAGTATTACTGCGAATACTATTTTGCGGTGATACAGTTTGTTGTTTTCATGTAAATGTAAAAAAAAAAAAATACTAATGTCTGTATTTTTACGTGGATATTTATGTTTCATTTGAAGAAATAAAAATAAAGTGTATTGGTTCGAGATGTGTGTGCAGGAATACTCTGAGGAAACACAAACTGTAAAAGTTTATCTTTGTGGGCTATTCTGAGCTGTTGAAATCGCTGAAAATCCACGACAATAGTGCAATTGGTGACCGTGGCGCAATTAGGCAAAAACAAATTACTGTGATTTTTTGCCTGACTTTATAGAAATAGTATGTAATGTATAAAATAAACGTGGCGACAAAACTTAAAAATAAATAAAAGTAAGGGATGTTTATATCGTGAAATGTTTGTAGTAATTGTGCTAAAACGAAAATTATTACGTGAAAATTAAGCCAATGAAATGTCGATCGAAGCTGAACCTCATTTAAATTATTTTTTTTATTCGCTGGTTATTGATTCGCCTTCGTATTTGTTGTAAACACCTGGTGCATTTCCGAGATCCAACCAGTTGAGTGGTTTTCTATACCCGTGGAGACAAACTTGCTCCAACAATAAACGCCGCACATTCCTGTGTAAAACGGAACGCTAGACATTCGGCAGATTGAAATAAGCTCCATCCCAAATGTGAGATCAGAGGTCTGCGGAAACATTACAAGGTCTAAGAATTTGAAAGGTGCTTCAAATATGGCACTGAAGCTCTGATTAATAGAGACCGGAAAAATTCGCGGGTTCAATGACCTTCAGGATAGACTCCCAATATCTTCTACACACTCGGGCAAATGCCACCTGTATATTGGCTGCTGACTTGTGAGTCGTCTCGACTGGGTGGCCTGTGATTCGACACTTCTATGAGTGATGGGTCTCTAATTGGCCCTCAGTCCTCCAGATTAACAGTGAACCAATGGCAGAAGCAGCAATAAGGTATAATTATTTGTATTTTAGCATAACACGAAATAATCCGCGAATTTTTCAGGTCTCTACTGATTAAGAACTGCGTTGTTTATTTTGCTAAAGTTAGGACGGAAAGTATGTATCGAGGTGGACAAGACTCCGATTTATTGGTGTATCCTCGTCTCGTGTTGTTTCTTGCATACATTTAAACGCACCGCTTGCCAAAGACATGTCCTGGTGATTCCATGTGTGCTTGCATTGTCACCGGTGTTGACGTAGCCGAAGACTCTTTGTCACCACTACCAAGCTTCCTCCTAGCCCCTGGGTGGACTGCAACCCTTGCTACACCGTTGTCGGCTAGGTTTTATACGTCTGTGCTAGAGCGCTCCATAGCGGGTATCGTCGTCCTTGTTTGCATTTACTCTCTCTTTCCAATGGACGATATCCGCCATTAGCTCTGTCCTTGTTTAGGTCTGCTCTGTTGCCAGACATACGCCATAGAGCACAAACGTTTTAGACACAACTTTATAATGTGATCAAATTTTTTGACGTGACGTCTAATAAATCAATGAACGCCGGATGCACGCACGAAAAAGTGTCCCACTACGGATGTCCCACTACGGATGAGTCCTTTTCGCTCATTGTACGCATGCGTGGCATCTCTCTTCATGCTCATTGTACGCATGCGTGGCATCTCTCTTCCACTCGATTGGAACAACCATCGATTTGACTTTTCAATCATATTTTCGTCGTTTGAATTATTAATATTATGTAATTTAACGATCGTCCACCGATTTTCAGCATAATCGGCACGGTTATTTAAAAGTAATGTTGAATATTCAAATACGTTTTGAACCAACAATGGTGTTTTACAGTTACACATGATAATTCATATTACACCCGGGATGTTTTGCACAATGTTTTAAAAAATATTGTAACACATTATAAATAAGTTTGGTGTATTTGGAATGCGTATATAAAAATCAAGTTATAAAAGCGAAATGATAATATTCCCTTACCGTGATCAAAATTTTTATAAATCTATATATATATATAACATCTGAAACAACAAATAATCTAGAATGAATCCGTAGCTGAGCGGTCAACGGCGCTACCTTCTATTCGTTTTGGTTGTCGGTTCGAATCCCGGCAATGGCGAAATTGTTTTTTTGTACTTGTAAAAATAAATACGGCGCACGTAACATTTCAAAAGAAATTAATATATTTGAATAATGAATGCATTAAAAGTAAATTTATTAATTAAATTGTACATTTCATTTCACTCCTTTGTATCCATACAAAATAGTGATAATTCAATAATAATGATTCAATTTTATTCGTAAAAGTATGCAGAGGTAGATTTTATCATACAAAAAAAATTTAAAAAAAATTCTTTCTCAAAGAATATAATATTTTTAATGCCTAAATGGTTTGGTTGCAAAAACCTATTACGGCTCAGTCTCAGGCCGAATATGATATTTCCTTTTCTTCTGGATCAATCATTTCATCAATGTTTTGTTATGACGTTGTCACGTTAAACTATCGTCCGTAAACCGACTTTACAGACAACCAATTTTTTTAAAATGAATTTAAGACGTATTTTGAAGAAACAAATTTGAAATTAGAGTTTTGGTAATATATTTTCCTGTTGTATTTAATTAAAAGCTTAAATTGTATAAAATTCAATTTTTTACATCTAATGACACGGAACTGAAAGATGCCATCTTGGTCTCTATATTTTTCAACAAAATTTTTATAACATTTAATGTTTAAAAGTTTCTCTTTTTTGTACATAATGCATTAGTAAATGGATTGTTTTATTATTAATAGTGGCCGACTGCTATTATCACTTTCTCCTTTAAAAAAGGTACTTTGTGTTTAGCTTTTAATTACTAATTTTATTTCGGAACGACTGCAGCTGTTAAAAACTGACAATTGACATTATTTTGTATACTCAGAAAAAACAATTAATCCCTACTAACATTATAAATGTGAAAGTGTGTTTGTTTGTCCTTTCACGCAGAAACGGAGCAACGGATATACATGATGTTTTTACATATGGATAGTTTATGGTCCGGATAGTGACATAGACTACATAAAATTATGAAATTACATCCCTAAGTATATCAAAAAGGGGGCACAGACACACAAACAGTGAGTTTGTTTCATTTCTCTATGTCGGCCACACGGTCCTATTGTAAGGTATGGAAACGTCTTATCCTCTTTGGCGAAACCCATCTGCTTAGTGAAGCTCGCGGCTGCTAGCGAACTACAGGCGTTAATAACAGTTTAGTTTAGAAGTTCAACAATAGATGGCGTTACTTTGAATTTGTAACGAGCTATCGTTTGGTGCGTCCGTCACGTCTTGCCTAGGGGTTCCTGCCTTCCCACGAAATGAAGCTTAAGATTTGTGTCCCAGTTTTAGCCTTGATGCACCAAAATCATGCAATCAATGGGACTTAATTTTTTTTTCAAGTGTATGGCCCACAGACTTGAAAGTCGGTAGGGATGTTCATTATATTATTATGTGTTTAGCTCGGGTAAAGTCATGGATAATTTCCCTAACCGACTTTGGTCAACCTGAGGCTCTGTCCACTCCTGAGTGTAGGTCCGATGCACCAGCTCGTAACAGTACACTTATACACACTCCGTAGCCTACGATTTCGTAGATGCTGAGGCTAGGGCCTCGTGATGAAGGACTGGATAATTTCCCTACGGGTGAAGTCGGGTACTTCAGCTAGTGGTAGAATAAAACTTCGTATTAAAACGATGGTTTTTTAAAGATATTTAATGTTAACAAGGCGGGCAGTAATCCATCAGGCAAGAGTAGGCGCTGTCAACTCAGTGATGCAAACTAAGGGTAAGACACGCTGTATATATGTACTGTTGTACATGTTCGTTCTGGCGCATACATCAGCTGATCGAGCCATCACTGTGTCCATGAGCAGATGTTTTCAACGTATTTATTGTAGGCATTATTTCTTCAGTTTTCTCCCGATTTAGTGTTTAAGTTTACCTTATTAAATCATATTCTTTAATTCCTTAGTCATTTTATATCTCAATATTTTTTTTCTACAGAGCTTCTTGTAAAAATATGTATTACGTTATTTCCTCGTACATTTGGAAGTAAACGTTAATTTACATACGTGCTTTGCCGTAATTTCTTGTAAAAATTCAGTAAATTTCGTTGAAGCTGCTGAAGCAGTGCGAACGGGGCAGCGACGCGTATATTGAATTGGTAATGTGAAACGGGAGTGGCCGGAGAAAAAGTGTCTCGGCTCGCGGCAACGTCAGCTACGTTTTCCCAATTGCGATTTTTTTTTCTCAGTGTGTGATTCACCAGTTTTCCCTCCGCTGACGGTTCGCATTCCGTCAGTGACGAGTGTTGTCGGCGCGGTTTGGCGAGGCTGACGTCCTGTCTGCCCTTCCCCTCCCTTATACCCCCTCCCCCCTTGTTAGACGCAACCATCGGGTAGTTTATTTCCCGCGCCGCGCCTCGCGCCAGTTGGCAGCCCTGCGGCGTCGCAGAACCCGCGCCAAAACAGAGGCGCAACTGCACCGCGCACGGGAAGCCTTCATTTCACAGACGAGAGAGCCACACCCCAAGTTCCCCGAAGTTCATGCTCGCTTTTTTTCCCCCGTTCTATCTCATTGTATAAACCGGTGTGTCATTAAATTTTGCGGTCGATTGGGATAGGTTAGCTACATTATAAATACTTGAAAACATTGTGGATGGTTGGTTATATTTGGTAAGTATAGCTACATTAAAAATACTGTAAAATCATTGTATGGTTGCTTAGCAAATAACATTTTTAATATGTAGCTATCCAGCGCTAGGAAACCGTTTGCATGATTTCACAGTATCTTTAATGTAGCTATCCTAACCAAATCAACCGTCCACAATGTTTTAAAGTATTTATAATGTAGCTAACCTAACCTAATTGACCATTAGTTATCATGAGTTGTCCAAAATAAACATTCACGGACACACGGCAAACGAAAAATATGGCGGCGTACAAATAAATACCGTTGCCTTGTTTATGGTCTATCCTTTTATACTTTTTCTTGTCCTCATATACATATTATATATATAGTCATCAATGGTTTTATTTCGGTTCTACTTCATCATTTTGACACTGTCGTGTCGTTTTTAAAAGCTTTTATTTAACTTGCTATGCATGTATGTAAGTATGTGTGTGTGTATATTTTTGTGTTTTTCCATAATTATTTGTAACGTGGGGTAGAAAGCAGAACGTATTCGGTTAAGAGGTGCTTATATAGTAGCTCGCCATGAGGGAGCGATGTATTCAGCCCGGGCAGTAGCCGGTGGGTGGGCGGCTGTAGAGTGCAGGCCAGGCAGGGGGCAGGCAAGCGGCCGACGAGTTTCGACGGCTACTGCGCATGACGTCATCTGGCGGCCACCTGGCTTGTCTCTCCGCTCGGCCAACACGCTCGGCCCCTATTCAGCCAGCTACTGTGGTTTATTTTCCCTCATTGGTGACAGCGAAATGTACAATGTTGAACCGGCCGACAACGTTGCGAACGATCATAAATACATTTTTTACTTAATTAATGCAATTATATATATGAGTGTTTCTGAAGTAGTTAGAACTTGCATTAACATGTAGGCCAGTCAAACGTATTACAAAAATTACTTACCAAAGTAGAACTTTATAGTAAACAAAAAAAAAATTTGAAAGAAGTATACATTTACGAAACACAATTTTTTTTATTTGAACACAACAATACCTGGGAAACATAAAAAATTAACAAAAATATTTATTATTTTCGACATGTGAATTCTCACGGAACAAGATAATGCATTCAAAAATTTTTACTACACAAAACATAAAGTTTATGTTCAACTCCGTAGAAACCTTGACAGCCTATGTGACAGTAGTGTACCGTTTTCAACAAAATTAGTTAATAATTTTTTTCATTTTGATTATTTCTTTCCTCTTCTTGTCCTTTTCATTTTTGTTTTTTATATTCAAATGCTTGATGCGTATATACGTCCTTGTCCTTACGAAGCAGTGAAAAACTTTAAAAGGTAGGGTATTCCCTATTTCTTTCATAATTACACCTGTCAAAAGTTCAAATATATTTTTATCAGTGGAAAATATTGGACCATGAAAAGCGTTGAAACATTTTTCTGCGACAGAAGTTTTTTCAAGAAATTCATTTTCGGGATTCACTAAGCCTCCCGCAGATTGTGTAGGAATAAAAGAATTTTCCGTTGTCAATTTCACAGAGCCGAGATCAGGATGTGCATTTCTGAAGCGGTGAGCAACATAGCCTGCAATGTATTTTAACCCTTCGTTCCTTATCGAATGTTCCGTCAATTCAGAATGTTCATTGTGTTCGAAAGGAAATTCCTCTACACAGTCACTTGCAGCTAAAGTTTCCATTTGCAGCTTTGATGCTACGTCAAATTCTCTTTGAAGTAATAAGTTGTTACGTTCACCCACATATTTTTCTCCTTCGCAAACATGAGATGCGACCTCAAGCAAGCACGATTCTTCAGGTCTCTCGTTGGTATTTTGTTTCTCAGAAAAAACTGCAGCAGAATGCTTACCAAATGCATAGTTTCTTAGCCTGTATTTAAACTCTACTGGTGATGGATGTGTATTTTGATGGCCCATTCCTCTGATATATGAAAAAAAGCATTCTAATACATCTTGATTAAGTTTAACAGTCGTGATGTACCGAACGTTCAGTGACTTATTTAAGTAGGCGAATAAATCTTTCAAAGATTGATTGTTTATCTGAATTCCTTTCTGAAAAGGCAATTTATGTTTCCCGCCTTTAACTCTCAGCAGTTCGATTGGGTTTGTCATTTCACATAAAATCTTATCCTGATGAACCAAACCTTTCCCGTATGCAGTTTGTGGAACAGAATAATTAAAAATGTCAAACCAGTCATTAAATAATTTGAGAAAATTTGATGTTGAGATCACACTAGCGTCAGGTTCAATAAGGTTATTAGCATATGCATACTTCAGTGAATACGAAACCGTGTTTGAAAATAATTGTGCAGCAATTTTGACTTACTGCCTTCCACTCCCTTGGACATCAAGATGATTTTGGGTCAGTTTCGGTGCTAATTTTAGATCATGTGTTGATTTGCACAGTAGCTTTTCAATAGATGTTTTATCAATAACTTCTGACTGAAGGACGTAGCCTTTATCAATGAAATGATTTCGTGCTAGTTTTAATAAATGTGGCGCATCATGAAAAACATAAACTAGCCTGGTGCTATCATGAGGGTTTTTAAATGATGTGTTGCTAGGAGATATGCCGAGTTGCTTCCAAACAGCTAGATTACCTCCTCCCATGTCGCTTACTGCCGCGCAAACTTTGTAACCGCTTTCTTCTAAACACACGATCACTTTCTTCAGTGTTGTTTCAGACATGGGTTCGTCAAAATTATAGTAAATAGGTTAAATAGGTTGTTTCCAGTTACTCAAGAGACCACGTGCCATTACAACTTGTACGTAATTGTAAGGACCTAGAATCTGTTGCTCTTTCCTGTCCATACATATCTGATTACTAATTTTCATCTCATCGAAAGAAATGACAGTGACTTTATCAAAATCTCCAAGTTCCCTGCTCTTGCATTTCATCAAAGCCACAACATCGTATAAAATGCCCGTGTTACAATCTAACTGCGAAGCCCACTTCCGTAGAGTACTTAAATCAGGTAATGGAAAATTAAGCTTGTTTCTAAGGTATCGATATGCTTTCGCACTTACAATCTTCAAAGAAATGGCAGCAGCAATATCGTCTGCAGACCAACAAATCCTTCGTTTCTTATTCTGTAAAATCAAACGAATCTGTCCCGGAGTGAAAAATCTCCCTAACACTTCCTGCACTTTAATTTTAGAATCAGTGTACAGTGTTTTAATTGCTTCCATTTCTTCCTTCAGAGATGTCTTCTCTTTTTCTAATTCTTTATTTTTAATCAAAGTTTCTTTTACCTGTGATTCCAGTTTTCGAATCCTATCGTGAAGTTTTCGAACATCATCCTCGGAATGAACAGGAGGCGAGTCTTGGCAGGCAGTAGAGACAGGCGGCAGTAATTCATGCTCTTCGGTGTTCGGACTCAGCCTGTAAAAACCAAGCGTTGACAAATGAAATTTAATTGTATTTAATTTTATTTACAAACATATAAGAGCTATTGAAATTCATTAATGCTATATTATATGTATTAGTTTTCAAAACTTATATTTTACTTTAATAATCACTTGGCAGTAATTGAAATAGGACTAACATTATCTCAACAGTATATAGACCTACAATACAATATGGGACAATTCTAAACATTTATACTTCAGAATTTTAAGTTTATATATAAGCCTAATTCAAAAGTTAATTCACTTTGTAAGGGAATTTGCACGAGAATAAAATATACAGCAACGATAAAGAAATACGTAATTATAGGCGGTTAAATTTAGCAGAGTAATTCATTTGTGGGTTTCACAGAATTAATACGTGTGAAAATTAAATAATTAAATTATCACGATGATATAAAAGCATGTAAAAATAAAATAAAAAATAATATTCTCGAATTTTAAGTTTATATATAAGCCTAATTCAAAAGTTAATTCACTTTGTAAGGGAATTTGCACGAGAATAAAATATACAGCAACGATAAAGAAATACGTAATTATAAGCGGTTAAATTTAGCAGAGTAATTCATTTGTGGGTTTCACAGAATTAATACGTGTGAAAATTAAATAATTAAATTATCACGATGATATAAAAGCATGTAAAAATAAAATAAAAATTAATATTCTCGGAAATATTATTTGTTAAATAAAAACAGAACGCAAGCCAGCAAAAAATACCCATAAACATGTTTTAGACAGATATATAAAATGTGTTCTTCATCATTAAAAATCGCTCTGCATGTTGAATTAATGTTACTACTACGACAAATTAATGCTAGTATACAGATTTTAATTACTACTCACCCTGTTGTTCTGTTTGCATATAGTAGAATTTCCCTTACTAAGTTCTTCCTTGTTCTGATCAGTTCTATTTAACTGTACAGTGCAGGTAACGTTTGGAAGCTTCAAGTTAGGCACTGCGTCCTTTAATTTTCGAGTTTTCACCGGTGAGTAATTTAGCAGTTTCTCTCGTAAGCTTTTGTAGAATCACTCTTCGCTAAAAATGAGCGGAACATACTCGTGCTGAAAATGAACAAAACACGTACATAGATTATTGACAACATAGAAACGATTTAATTCTCGTGTAAACAATATTAAAAGTGGTGTATCATAATATGACTTACCGGTTTTGACATTAATTACATCTGCCCTTCGACAGCAGTTTATCCATAACTTCTGAATTTCAGAGCAAGTAGGAAAACGAAAGTATTTCACACTTTTATTTCGCCTACTGCTATTGTTGCACCCAAAGACAGAGCAGTATGACATGGTTTCTAAATAAAGTCTTGCATATATGTGAGTTGAATTATAACTTATAATAAACTAATACAAATAATATTATATATATAAGTATATTTAAAACCGCTGCTGTCTCCTAAACAATTCACGAGGTCAATCACAGACAATGGCGTACCAAGAGCGGCAAACAACTTCCTGGTAAACACGTGCAGCGCCCGCCCCTCCCGGCGCATGGCCTGGCCGCCAGGTGACGTCAGAGGCCTGGGAGTGGAGGGAGGGAAGATGCGCATGCCCTTACCTCCTTTCTTCCTAATACCATGCAGGCCAGGTAGTAGCACGCCAAATGGCGACGCGTGTCTGGCGACGAGCCACGCCCAGTGACGCGCGCCGGACGCAAGTGTGACGCCCGCGCCGCGTCACGCGGCCCTGGGGGGCGAGGTTTAACTGCGGGGCAGAGCGCCCAGACGCTCAGTACCTGACCGGCTCTCGAGGGGACTTCCAGAGGAACAGCGGCGGCGGCGAGGCGACCCTCTACCGGACATCCAGCCACAACCTCTCTGCCCCTGCCTGTACCTATTGTATTTGAAGACTAATAAAGAGGACTACACGGCGCTCGCTATTCCTTTATTTGCACCAGACAAGTAGCTCGTATGTCGTCGTAAGTAGAGTTGCTTTATGTTACACATCCACCTGCGGACTCTCTTGAGGTTTGCCAGAATAATCTCTTCATTTTCGGATTATTTGAAGTTGAGCATCGAAATCTTGCATTTTTTTGTTTTTAATTTATATATGTATTCACGCTAAAAACTCGCGTCATAATTGGAAATTGTTAATAAATGTCCGTATGCACGTATTTCATTGTGCAGGATTGAAACACACGAAGCTATAATTTATATAACATGGACGGAATAAACGTGATTATAATGGCCGCCCTTGAATGCAGATGAAACGCAATAACTCGCCCTGCCGTAGCGGACTGACTGTTTATTTGTGGCGTATATGCTAGAGTAGTCGTGACGGTAACGACATTGTTGGCTGTTTGGTCTGTCAGAAACAGTGATTGGGGAAATATACAGATAGAGCGAGGTGAAGCCAAAATTACACGTACCAATATGGCGGCCGTTTGTTTACAAATGTATCTGTATTGGAGGTTAAATTGGACAAATGTGTCATTTCATATTTTTACATTTGTATTATGAAGTTTCGTTTTGTACTTTTAATATTTATAAACATATTACCCAGTGATATTTTGATCTATTTTTTTTTTCGAACAACTTTACTGCAGTCGTTAATAAAAGCAGGCTGGAAGAGCTGATTCAAATATAAGCAAACGTCCGCCATATTGGTATTTGAAAATCAGAATGCTCCACCTGTATCCTTTCCTAACCTGTGGTCAGAACCGCCCCAGAACGGACGACCCGCGCTGTCTGCTGTGCGTCTCCGCTGTTTATAGCCTTGGCGCTGCCTCAACTCGGCCGCGGTTGCGTAACGGAACGCGAGACATGCGGCGAGGGTCTGGCACCCGGTGCGTCCATTCATCGCCGCATAGTTGGCATCCGGTCTAGAGCCGTGTGTTCCCGCTCGGGAAGCCTTCGTTCCACAGACGAGAGAGCCGCACCCGAAGTTCCCCGAAGTTCATGCACGCTTTTTTTTTCTCCGTTCTATCTCATTGTATAAACCAGTGTGGCATTAAATTTTGCCGTCGATTAGGATAGGTTAGCTAATTAAAAATACTGTAAAATAATTTTATGGTTGCTTAGCAAATAACTTTTTAACATTTAGCTATCCAGGGCTAGGAAACAGTTTACATGAATTCGCGGTATCTTTAATGTAGCTATCCTAACCAAATAAACCGTCCACAATGTTTTAAAGTATTTATAATGTAGCTAACCTAACCGAATTGACCATTGTAGAGACCTGCAAAATTCGCGGGTTCAATGACCTCCGGGATAGACTCTACTATCCTCTACACACTCGGGCAAATGCCACCTGTTCATTGGCTGCTGACTTGTGAGTCGTCTCGACCGAATGTCTGTGATTCGACACTTCTATGAGTGAGGGTCTCTAATTGGCCCTCAGTCCTCCAGATTAACAGTGAACCAATTGCAGAAGCAGCGCTAAGGTATAATTATTTGAATTGTAGCATATCACGAAATGAATCCGCGAATTTTGCAGGTCTCTAACCATTAGTTATCATGAGTAGCCCAATATAAACATTCACGGAATATGGGGCGTCCCGAGAATATTTGTGGAAGACAAAGACTTCCTAGATTTTATACGGTATGAAAAATTCACAAATCCACGAAGTACGTTTCTTCAATTAGGTATTTTCCTCTAAAAACAACTACAAATAAATAGTGTTGCCTTGTTTATGGTCTTTCCTTTAAATAACACCGCCATATTTATTTACAATGAACAAAAAAAAAACGAAGATACACGATTGGACGTTTGGCTCTCTCGTTTGTGAAAAGAAGGCTTCCCCATTAATCAGTGACTTCAAAGGCAGGCAACCTCTGAATATTAAAATGTGCGTTGAATCAACTATGTTGTTGTGACACACAAAAAGTTTAGTTTCACTGGTAAATTAAATATACTTTTTTTGGGGGGGTTACATTTTCACTTTAAGCTGTCGGTAATTACTTTGATTAAAATTTAATTGAAAGATGGAGTAAAATAATTTTGTGTCAATGTTACAATACCTGTGTATTACCATAGCAATCATGAAGTACCGCAGTAAAAATTCCTAACCTAAATATTGTTAACGTTAAACGCCATTGCTAATAGGCTTGGCTCCTTAACAGACAAAGCTGCGATGAAAAGAAAATCGTGCCATTGAAATTTCACATTATTGAATACTTATTACAGTTAAATTACATCGCTAACCTCTTATTCGTTTCACACCGCCAATTGCTACACACGTGCTATTTATGTATCGTAAATATATGGAGAGAAAAAACTTGACGGCTTTAAGCCGTAACCTTCATTACAGCCAGGCGCAATACAAGCATGGGCGTCGCAACTGGGGGGGACGGGGGGGACACGTCCCCCCCCCCCCCCAATAATAAAAGTCTTTAATTTCGTCCCCTCCAGTAATATATTTAGTTTCGGAGTTATATTAAAAATATTATTTCTGTGATACAACCCATATGTTGCGCATGGTGCATTTAGTCCAATCGTGGTAATGTGAGCACTGTGTTTTTACAAATTTGTTCTCTAAAAATATTTTTTTATAAAAAATAAATTATATTTTGCAAACAACTATAATAAGAATATTTAGGAAAGAAAAATGCCTAAAAACCACCTTTTTGGACCTTTAAACCCCATATTTTCCCGGGGGGGGGGGGGGGCGCTTTTTTTTCTCCAAGGGCTGGATATTCCTCAACAACTAAATCAATTGAAGTCCCCCCCCCCAAAAAAAATATATCCTTGCGATGCCCATGATACAAGTGCGAGGCATTCATTCTCTCTCATAACTTCAGCTTAATTAACAAATTTGTGGCCATTTTAATGCATTGGTACATATTAGGCATTTACCAATCACCCAAAAGAATAAAATAAAAAAAATTATCTGAGAAAAAATTTCAAAAATTGAGACTGAATTAAGAATAATTTTATAGTATGTACGAACTATCCATTTGATACAGTTTTAATGATGAGTTCAACTACTACTAGCGCTGTTAGTTCGCAGGCCGTCGCGAACTTCACTAAAGATACCCCAAGGCAAAGGATGGGAAGTTGCCAGACCTGTCCATATGACCATTGCGCAGGAAAAATGAATTCAAATACTAAAAGTGGTCGGTTAGGTTAGCTACATAAAACACTATGGACGGTTAGTTAGTATAGTATAGCTACATTAAAATAAACAGAGAAATATAAATATATATAAACTAGCTGACCCGGCAGACTTCGTACTGCCTAATTAAATTGCAATAAAGTCCTGTCAAAATGATTTGTAATGTGACATTTTTTTTTTCCTGAACAGAACCGTCACCCTGGTGATAGGGTGTTGTGAATAAGAAATATAATTAAATAAAACATATAAATAAAAAGATAAATAAAAAATAAGTAACCGCTTTATTGTTAATCATGTGAAACATTATAATTTTTATTTTCATTGTAGTGCATGATTAGATCGGTAATTAGCTTGGTTTGTAGCATTTCGGGTTCTTCTACCTAAATTGATTCGTCTAATAGGAGGCATATCTATATTATAGATTATTTTGTCACATGCAATAATTAGCGATCATAGGTAAATAAACACTGCACAAAACACTATATAGGTAAGAATTTGTTTCGTGTATAAGTTGACAAAAGCAAACTCATTAGGGTAGGTAACCTAAAATCCAAGAAGAAGAAAAAAACACTGACATTGACAGTTTGTTGTTGTTTCAACTTTTTTTTAAATTTGATATGACTTGGAGTCAAATCCTTCAAGCCGTATTTAAAATAGGGAAATGAAATAATAAAAACTTAAACTTATGAAATACTTTTGGTAACGCTGGTTTTATTTGACTGATGTAATGACTTGAAAACTGATACATTTTAAAGTAAAACAAATGAAATAATATCGCGAAGCCGACCAAATTGAACTATTCGATTTCGGTTTATTTTATTTTTTTTGTTTATCTGTGCTCCAACGCACACTGTTTTGATAGATATGATTGAACTTTTTACAGAGGTAATAAAGTGCAAATTGACTCTTTGACGTTAGGAACATACCTACATTGTTTAAACAACAATGAGTGCTCGTTTTAGTTAGAAAACGTTTGTATGGGAAAAAGAAAAGGGCTGGTTTTAGGGTTTTTCCGGCAATTATTCGAATTTTTCTCGCGTAAAAACCATCTTTGAACTTCAACGAACATTTAAAAAAAAAATTGGCCAAATTGGTCCAGGCGTTGTTGAGTTATGCGCTTACCAACACATTTTGCGATTCATTTTTATATTATAGATAAGCCCGAGGTTGGCCGAAGGTGAATATTCGGGCGTGTTCGGGCAGGGACAGAACTTGATGTACATCTTAGGCTTCCCGTGGTCAGAACATCATCATTGGTCGCAGTTTAACAAAAACGTGTTGTGGGCACGCAGCTTTTTCGTGCGGTTATCTCCATGACCTGCGATGTTTACCACGTCTTGCGACGCAACATGTGTGTTCATAAATCAGCCTGTTTGAATTGGTTCGTCGAAGTGATTCCAAGAAAATACCGGGACGGTTTCTTACTGTGGGCCATGGCTGATCCCTTCAACGTGTTTCCTCGACTTACAAATGAAGTGTTTGCCCTTCTGTGGTTATCTTGTTGTCAGAGAGATGGGAATTCATAACATCGTAGCAATACTTTTATATTACCGTTCGTTATTGCAATTCGCCGTAGCAGAGCATGATTTTATTGCTTTACTTTATCATCACATTGTCGTAGTATCAGTTATTTTATCTCGCCATGCGCTCTTGATAGCCTCTGGCTTAGTTGTTTTTTATGGGGAGAGGAGGGGGTTAAGAGTCAAGGAAAGTCAGGAGCGACGGGTACGACTCGTAGTAAACACAGACAATACATCAGTTATGACTTTCGAGGATGGTAGTTGGAACAATATATTTCCTGTCGTGGGAGATTTTCACGTCGTTTTTTTTTTTTTTTTCCCCATTTTACGTCTTGTTCCTATTTTTACTAACGAGTGAAAGACTGTGCAGTAAGTTCGGTGTAATATCATACTATCACTTTCTACCGCTGCGGCTAGAACTTTCGCATTTTCGTTTTTATTTGGCTGAATATTCTTTCTCTATCTATCTATCTATCTATATATATATATATATATATATATATATATATATATATATATATATAATCACATTGTAGGACTTTCAGGAATGCGCTAAGTAAATTGAACATATAAACAATAATTGATCTAGAAGGAATCACCAAGAGTATAAACTGGTAACCGCATAGTGTGACATTGGCCTTAAGTCCATTTTAGATTCGAATGGTTTTTTTTCTCTAAAAAAAATCGTTTTTATTTTTTTGTGGCACTTCCAATGAACCAAGCGCATTTCGCCACACTAAAATCTCAGGAAATAGTATATTTTTAGAAGTCAACTTTTACATATAGAAATTTAAGTGGTGATTTTGCTTGAGAAAATATATATTTTTTTTTTAAATATTTGTTTTGATACTTTTTTCTTAAGTCAATTGTTTGACGTTTTAGTTAATACGAGTCATAAATACATATATGTTATTGTTACTTAATACATGAAACACACATGTCAAGTTTGTATGAAAGACATGCTTACAACTAACACGTGTGCAAACCGGCATTAAATACAGACTTGTTGCAAACTCAATCCTTGCCGCTTCTCTGTATGAGGCTTGTTGGGCAATAATGGGGAGGAAATGCATTTATTGTAGCCCACTATAAGGATTACAATTGTCCTTCCAAATAAAACTCTCTGCTACCATATGCAGCTAAGTTGCTGTGATATTCTTAGTCTGTCTTCAATATTTTTTTTTGTTTATATCCTGGAAGGGAGGGGCTCGAAACCCACAGACCTACCTCCCACCCCACCCCTGACTATGTCCCTGGATCATAGGAAATACTCTTAAAAATAGTGGTTGTCTGTAAAGTCGGTTTACGGACGATAGTTTAACGTGACAACGTCATAACAAAACATTGATGAAATTATTGCATACTTTTATGATTAAAATTGAATCATTTTTGTTGAATTATCACTATTTTGTATGGATACGAAGGAGTGAAATGAAATCTACAATTTAATTGATAAATTTACTTTTATTTGCACTCATTAATTCAAATAACGAAGAGATTATTTTAACTATAACTTTTATACATGTTTGCTATTTAACTTCTTCCAATCTGTGTTATTCTGTTAAGGATAGGACAATGATAGGAAAAGTAGGAAACGAATGGGAGTGTTTCAAGTTTAATGTGCCTCGAAAAAGTCAAATCGATGGTTGTTCCAATCGAGTGGAAGAGAGATAGATGCGGCGCAAGCGTACAATGAGCGTAACGGTACACAGTGTAATGGGATTTTGTGCGTAACGGGACACTTTTTCGTGCGTGCAGCCGGCGTTCATCGATTTATTAGACGTTGTCTTGTCAAAAATATCATCGGTGACAATATAACCAAACAACCAGCATAGCTCGTGGGATCTGGCCGTCAGAGCGTGTCCCGTTCCAGCTCATTAGTTTATATGTACTTTCCACGCGGTTAAACTTGCTGACTTTTTGAGTGGCTGAACTTGAGCAAAATGAAAAAATAGATATCGCATACCTTTAGCATAATTAACTGGCAAAGTTGCATTTTAACGTTTTCGTGCTGTAATGGTTAGGTGAATGAAAAAGGTACATAAAACTAAAACTTTAAAGATTTAAAGTCAATTAAATTGTTTTAAATTCTTTAAAATAATAATTATAATAATTTTACATAGCCTTTTAAAATCCTCAGAATTATGATTTTAAAATATTTAATAAAATTATTATTATTTCCTGAAAGCATTAAAACCTTATCACGCAGTAGACACCAGCAAAAATTGACAGTAGTAGTATAATTAAGTGGCTCCTGCGACAGGCTTCAAGGCTGAGGTGTGAGGTGGCGGCTTTTGCCTTGGAACCTACATCTCCGATTACGTCACGGCTGTAACATTGGATGACCCTGACCTTCCAAATTCCTTCAAATTTTTAGTTACCCAATCTACCCCGGTCCTCGGTTAGATTCCCGGCGAGAGTAAACATTCATTTATGTATCAAAAATTTAAAAAATTCTTAATTGCAATTTAAATTTAAAATTTTTTAAAAAATTGCTGAAGTCAAACCCGCCATATTGGATTCCAGAAACGCTGCACATTTGGTTACGCCTAACCTCTTGAAAATCCGTAATCGCGTGTTTTTATTAATATTTAATACTGAGTATTTTTTTATTTGATTGAATTTATACTTTACCAACCTTTTTTATATTACTCCAGTCCTTTTCTTATTTTATTTATATTAACTTCTTGCATTTAAAATTAAAGTTAGTTTTTACTATCACGCCAAGTAAGTGTAATTTTTACATTCACATTTGTTTCAATAACCTATAGTGGTAGTTTAAATTTAAAACAGTTATTGTACACTTAACATAAGGTACACGGTAAGATATAACAAATTGTTTGAAATACGTGGTTCGCGTGCAATCACGCTGTCAGGTTGGCGACCGTGTCAGTGCTGTGTGTTTCAGAAGCACTGAGTGTGTTGCAGAAGCACTGAATGTGCGTGTGTTGCAGAAGCACTGAATGTGTCGCTGCTGTGTGTTGCAGAAGCACTGAATGTGTTGCAAGCACTGAGTGTGTCGCTGCTGTGTGTTGCAGAAGCACTGAATGTGTTGCAGAAGCACTGAGTGTGTCGCTGCCGTGTGTTGCAGAAGCACTGAGTGTGTTGCAGAAGCACTGAATGTGTCGCTGCCGTGTGTTGCAGAAGCTCTGAATGTGTTGCAGAAGCACTGAGTGTGTCGCTCCTGTGTGTTGCAGAAGCACTGAGTGTGTTGCAGAAGTACTGAGTGTGTCGTTGCTGTGTGTTGCAGAAGCACTGAGTGTGTTGCAGAAGCACTGAATGTGTCGCTGCCATGTGTTGCAGAAGCACTGAATGTGTTGCAGAAGCACTTAGTGTGTTGCAGAAGCACTGAGTGTATCGCTGCTGTGTGTCGCAGAAGCACTGAGTGTGTTGCAGAAGCACTGAGTGTGTTGCAGAAGCACTGAATGTGTTGCAGAAGCACTGAGTGTGTTGCAGAAGCACCGAGTGTGTCGCAGAAGCACTGAGTGTGTTGCCGCCGTGTGTTGCAGAAGCACTGAGTGTGTTGCAGAAGCACTGAGTGTGTTGCAGAAGCACTGAGTGTGTCGCAGAAGCACTGAGTGTGTCGCAGGAGCACTGAGTGTGTCGCCGCCGTGTGTTGCAGAAGCACTGAGTGTGTCGCAGAAGCACTGAGTGTGTCGCAGAAGCACTGAGTGTGTTGCAGAAGCACTGGGTGTGTTGCAGAAGCACCGAGTGTGTCGCAGAAGCACTGAGTGTGTTGCCGCCGTGTGTTGCAGAAGCACTGAGTGTGTTGCAGAAGCACTGAGTGTGTCGCAGAAGCACTGAGTGTGTCGCAGAAGCACTGAGTGTGTTGCAGAAGCACTGGGTGTGTTGCAGAAGCACCGAGTGTGTCGCAGAAGCACTGAGTGTGTTGCCGCCGTGTGTTGCAGAAGCACTGAGTGTGTCGCAGAAGCACTGAGTGTGTTGCAGAAGCACTGGGTGTGTTGCAGAAGCACCGAGTGTGTCGCAGAAGCACTGAGTGTGTTGCCGCCGTGTGTTGCAGAAGCACTGAGTGTGTTGCAGAAGCACTGAGTGTGTCGCAGAAGCACTGAGTGTGTCGCAGAAGCACTGAGTGTGTTGCAGAAGCACTGGGTGTGTTGCAGAAGCACCGAGTGTGTCGCAGAAGCACTGAGTGTGTTGCCGCCGTGTGTTGCAGAAGCACTGAGTGTGTCGCAGAAGCACCGAGTGTGTCGCAGAAGCACTGACTGTGTCGCCGCCGTGTGTTGCAGAAGCACTGAATGTATTGGACCGACTGCGAGCAGCGCGTCGACCAGTGCCCCGTGAGGACCTCGGAAGCCTCCGCCAAGCTCAAGCCGTCCAGCCCGTGCCGCGTGTCGCTGTTCAGTCGGCGCTGCTTCTGGATCCCCAAGCGGGAGCGCAAGAGGGGTCTGTCCGATGCACCGCCCCGCCCTCGCCATCGTCTGCCACGTCTCCAAATGCGCGTCGTTCCACCCGCGACTCAGTAGCATCGTGGAGGAGATACGCAACTGGAAGAAGCTCAACAAGATTCTGTGAAGACCAGAGTTCTTTCCGTTCTACTCTCTCTGCGGGGTGTTCGTGTTACCACTGACAGCGGCGTCGTCTCGAACAGACTGAGGCCTTGAAGCTGTAATCTCCGCGGGAAATTAAGTCGTGTCGTCACACGGGCGCCGAGTATCGCAAAGTTCGACTCGAGCGATAGGTGAATATATATATTGTCGAGTTCTGTCAACGGGACTCTTTGAAATTAGCAGACGTCCGCCGGAGATACCTCGACTGGTTTTCCTCGACCTGTACGTCTCGCGTTACAGTGACAAGTGTGTTGATACTTCTTTCCGGAAGGTTCGCATGAGAGTATAAACTGTGGTGATGTATCTGAGAAGGAGTTTCGACCCCGAGTTCAAGACGCCAGGCTGCTGTACCTCGCGCGCGGTGGGCCCGCCCGACATCCCCATGTGTTCCGTTTTGCGCGCCAGTGCGAGAACTAAGCTTTCCGAGCAACTAATTTTTCATCGTTTCCTCTAGGTCGTGGTGTTAGCCCGGCCTGGTTTAGGTGTCCTTCCGTTCCGTAGGCTATAGTGTTCGATTTTTAAATTTTTTGTTGTGTTTCTGAATTGTTTGGCTTGCCGAGCCTCCGCCGTCGACCACCGATCAGACTCGCGAGTGCTCGGGGCAGCCCGGGCGGCGGGTGTAGAGGCCGCAGGGTCCGGCGCGGTCGTCGAGGAATGGAACTGGACCTGATCCTGAGCGATGTGGCGAGCATCATGGACGCGCCGTTCCCCGACCAGCCGGCCGCGGCGACGCAGCGCTGGGCGCAGCCGGTGAGCCCCGGGTCAGGGGGCGCGGGCAACAGCAGCAGCAGCAGCAGCTGCAGCAGCAGTAGCGGTGCGCTGCTGCCCTGGGGCGATGATGCCCTCGGGCTGGGCGCGCAGGACGGCGGCGGAGACGGCCCGCTCGCGCGCAAGCGCCGCCGCTGGGACGACGACGACGGGCCGCCGCTCCTCAAGGTCTCCGCCGCCGGCTACAAGACCGAGCCTCTGGACAAGGACCCCGCCAAGAGGACCCTTGCAGGTGCGTCGTCAGTCACTGTGTGCCGACACGGCTGTGCCGTTCACGCCGAAGTTGCTGGAAAAGTCAACATAATCCACATTGAATTCCAAAATTGTTTCCGAGCAGTTCATAACGACGGCGCCACGGCAGGTAAGTTCGCTCGCCTCCCACCAAGTTATTTTGGGTTGACGTATAGCCGTGAACCGTTGGGTTGGGTTTCCTCGGGGTACTCCCGTTACCGCACTCATATGGTGGTGTTCCAAGACGTTCGGGTGAGGTAGCGACTAAGCACCACATTGTTGGGATGAAGCCGTGACCTAACTCGTGGGCCGTATTCCAGGACGTGTCAAAACAGAATCCCCAGTACGGAAAAGAATCGGCAAACGTTTTAATAAACTATGCCCTGTGCGAGGCTATAAACTGGTCTCAACGCATTCTAGCGGACGTTTCGCAATCATCGATACAATTGTTACGGAAAAAAAATATTAGCGATAGCAGCACCTTCGCACAAAAAAATAGAACCTCGTTTCTATATGTTTCTCAAGTACTTTTTATTTGCGATTATTTCTTGTCATGGCCATTGAAGTGTACATAATGTATTCCAGGTAGTTTCGCTATCATAGTTTCTTTAACACACCAACGCGCTTGGTACGCCCCACTATGATCACAAAAATGTCTAAATACAAAGTTAATGGCGCCAGACGCGGGTCCGCAATCTGGACGAAACCAACTAAAAAATTTAGCTCTGCGCATGCGCGGAATTTTAGGAACAGATCGGCAACGGATAGAACACCAAATCCGTTTCCTAAAAATAAGGGCCGGGCCGTATCCTATTGTGCACTAGGAATTCGTTAGGGTACAGGTGTAGCATATTCAACACCTAAATTCTTGTTTTTGTGTCTTGGAATACCGGCCTTACATTTCTCATTTCACCAACCTTCATCGTCTCTGATGGCCCAGCAAACCGTCGCAATCTGAACTGACAATGATTTCCGTTTCTACTACCATCCAGCAAAATATTAAAAAAAAAAAAAAAACGTAAGGCATGGGTGGGAATAACGAAATTTCAGTAGCTCAAAGGCACTTTTCAGTATCCCAGTGACCAGCTAAGTAATCCAGTAGATCTGGCAACACTGGTCTCTGGTCTCCGCGGACTAACGACGACAATAGACAGCGGGTTCTTGCTGCGTAGTTATAAATTTGTAGCCCGACATTGAACTGTATTTACTTTTTTTTTTTTTTCAAATAACTGTCAAAAACTCATATAGCTGGCCCAGTTGTGACATTGTTGAGGTTATGAAATCGTGTATCACCCTGTATTACGTCTCAGTGTTAATGCGATAAGGGTTTGACGTATCGTGACCAGCGCATTGAAATATATGTTGCGTCGAAATACAACCTAGTCGTTTTAACAAACGCGTTCATCTGCTGCATAGGCGTGCCTACAGGGGGGGGGGGGGGGGCAGGTGGGCCATGGCCCCCCCTAATGTAATCACTCAGATCGGCATTTTCTCTAATGCGTTCGTTAATATTCGTATATTCCTGGCACTGTGACACTCAAACTGTTTTTCAGTTTTGCAGCGTGCTAATTAACAAAATTTTTAAACATTTTATCGTTCTGGAAATACAGCCGCCTTAGTTTATTAAAAACACGAGGTCCCTTAAAATGGCCAAGCAAAAAAAAAATTTAAGAGCTTTGTTAAAGTTCTGTTGTCTGAATTGTTGTGTTTGCATTCACAAAAAAGAAGTTCATTTCAAGGTAGATCTGTACCAAGCTATTGGAAAATTCGAGGGGGATAAATGTGTAAGTAGTACCCTTTAAACATTGTCTATGGAAAAAAAAAACATATTTTCAAGATTGTTAAAATTGTACGGATATAAATATTAACTAGTAAACATATCTCGTCGATACTGCACAAAAATATAAACACGGAAATGAGTGAATGTATTTAAGCTATTTAACATTCTAAATTCAGCTTCTGATTTAAAAATTTAGCAGGGCCCCCCCTAATGGAAATGTCTGGGCACGCCTATGATCTGCTGTCAAATTTTAAATGGTGTTGCGTACGCCCGTAAACCTAAGACATCTCACGCGTGAGAGACGTAGCGGATGTCCCGAGAGCCTGTGAGTTTTCTCGGAGTTCTCCAGTTTGCGCGCCACACACACACACACACACACACACACACACACACACACACACACACACACACACACACACATTCCCTGGGTGCTTCCAGACAACATGCCACTGTTTACTTGTTCGTTTTGACGGTTCCAACGACAGGTGGTGTTCCGAAGGTGGCACCGTGCATGGAAGACAAGGCTCTGTCCACAGCATCACGGGTCTCTCACCTGCCTGAGCGCGCGGCCTTCAGCTCCCGTGGACGACCCGCCATGTCGGGGACCGTGCGGGCTTATCTTATCTGGCTGCCAGACGTAGAGCAGCTTGCCGTGTGCGATAACGACCTCTCGTGTTTTCTAGTTCTGCAGTCGTGCTTTTTTTTTTGCAAGCGCGCAATTTTTTTTTTTCCAAGAAGTTGTCAACCCTTCGAGGCCTTGCAATTCCTACGAGATGCAGATCCTGTTTCGTGCGGTAGACTTGGAATTTTGACTGGTAAATGGTGTATTGTGTCTGGGTCACTCGTTGTAGCTTCCAAAGGGTCAGGCCTCTCAATCTCCATACTGCGGAAGGCAATGGATCTCCATGGCAGAATCATCTCGCCTAGTCACATCGTTACCCTCTCCCCGCGTTCGGGGTTAAATTAGGCCCCGTCATCTTGTTATTTTTTTTTGCATATTGTTGCTATATTTCTGATTTTGAACTATTTATCCTAATTTTTTTGGCATGTAAATGCGTAAATCATTTCTCCCAGACCTATACATTGGTGTAATCATATATTTGCTAATGGGCACCAATTTGTAAGCGAGGAAACAAATTATTATTTCACGCGGGCAACTTCAGCTCTCATTATAATCACGCCAGTTCACAAGTGTCGACTTCAGCAAGTAGCCAACGCTGATTCCTGTGCTATTAACGACCCAAAAAGAATTAGCACTTAAGCTTTATTGGAAGCACTATCCAAATATTTGAAATTGCGAGATGGTGAGGCCTAATCCCCCTTTATCAGCCGTTTTTTCCCTCCCTCCCGATTATGTCTATTATTCATTTTGCGTATTACGACGATCTTTGGTTCACATCTTCATCAGCTGTGACTGTTTTGATTAAAACTCGCAAGTTAGTTGAAACCTTTTTTTCCTCACTACTCCTACCATAGATGGCAATCGACCAGCCATAACTACACCCACCGCTGTTACTGAGTCAAGAAACAGCTGTTTCATCTCCCCCCCCCCCCTTTTTTTTTTCATCGTTCGTATCTTGGCTTCAAGTACCTCACTCAGACAGATACGTCTGGTTCAGGATGTTGATGTTGCTTCAATGCAGTTGGTGATGACGGAACACAACCAGAATAATGTCGCCTGGTATGTCTGCCCCATCCTTACTTAGATCGAGGACGGACATCGACCCTCTGCGATGGCTGTGAGTCCCAATTCTGCGCACATGCTGGATGAACTCATAATCTCGCGCAATTTTTTTTTTTAAATCACAGGTTTCCGGGTGGACGAAACTATGCCCCCTAGGGCTGGGATTGCGTGCATGGAGCAGGGCCTAGGCACGGGGGAGGGGGGGTGTTTGTGAGGTCCGAACCCCTCCCTTCAAGGGTTTAATTATTTATTTATTTTGTATTTTTGTTCCGTAGATCCCACATGGAGTCAAGGCTCCGGGATATAGAACATGTCACGTTATACATGTAGTTCCCTTTACATACAAATATGTATGTGCAGACATTAATATTTACATGATGCAAGTTACAAACAAAAAAAAAACAAGCGAAGATAGAACACGAAAATTACACAAACTCAAATATATAAGTTTACTGAGAGAGATTATTTTAGAGGAATTATTGTAAACCTTAGTGGGCTGCAATAATGTTTTTTCCTTCCTACTATAGCCCGACATGGCTCATACACACAAGCGGCAGGAATTGTTTTTCCAAGTAATCTATATTTAATGCTGCTTTGCATAAAGAACAAAGTATGAAAGACAAATAAAAACCCATGTATATATATATAACTTTTAAAATAAATATAAATGCGTTCAGACATTTGTGAGGTTATAATTTTATCCGTCCGTCCGTTAAAAGTTAAAGCTTGGCCAGGTTTGACGAACGGACGGATGAAATTGTTCGGGCCACTTGATTGGCTGAATGTCACGTATTGCCGGACGGACGGACGGGTGACGGACAGGTGATATTATTGAAAATATTATTATATATTATTGAACTCCCACAACTTTCACGAGTTAACTGATTATTCAAAATTTAGCAACGGTACATACTCATTTACAACACACGAAAACAATAAACAAAAACAATCGAAAAAAAAAACCATTTATTTTGTCGCTATATTTACTGCGCTCTGGTGACTACATCATAAATCACAAAATCAATAAATTCTAACATCGCATTTGTAGACCTTTATTTACTCGTATACAGGTCAAATTTTCCGTGCGACAATGTGACGTCATTCACATGATATAAGAACACGAACCGCCCACAGGTTCGGAATGTTGTAGACGGACTTTTTATCAGTAATGATTACGGAAAATATTATAATACTTGGCAGCACTACACTGTGCTGAACTACGGTGTTGATGTTCCGTGTAGCATTGTGAGAAGCCTTCTTTTCACAGACGAGAGAGCTAAAACCCGAAGTTCCCCGATGTTTATGTTTTTTCCGTATATTTAATGTAGCATGTAGCTATCCTAACCAAATCAACCGTCCACAATGTTTTAAAGTATTTATAATGTAACTAACCTAACCTAACCTAACCTAACCTAACCTAATTGACCATTAGTATCCTTTTATCAACACCGCCATATTTATTTACAATGAACAAAAAAAAACCGAATATGCACGATCGGGCGTTTGGCTCTCACGTCTGTGAAAAGGATTCCCGTAGCCTTGTAGCGAGAGACCGAGCGCCTCTGCCATCTAGCGGCGGGTTCGGCAACTGGGTGCGTTCGCCAGCGAGTGGGAGAGCTGGGAGTAGCGTCTGTGTTGCCCGCGGAGATCACAGGTCGGCGTGGCCAGCCAGCATGGTGATTGGTCGACGTCAGGATGGCGTGCTCGAAGAAAAGGCGGCATGGCGCTCTGTGGTTTGTCGGTCAGTACTGCAGTTCGTTGACGATGGGCGCACGTCTCGCCCTCTGATGGGCGGTCACGGTAATTTTCAAATACGTAGTTCTTTACTTTCCTGGTGTCCCCTAAGAACCAAAACATCCTTCCTAACAATGTAAGGAGAGCACACTTGTCATAGGCGTAAGAAAACCGCCCAATTATGGCCATTATTCTTTTATACATTTTCATAATATAGTTTATTAACATTTGTATTAGGTTGTGATCAAAAATGAAGTTTTTCTACTAGTGTCAAATTTATAAAACAATTCAAGCCCCTTTTTTGTTTCAAATAAATATAGTTTTCGTAACGATAGAATTTCCGGCATAACAAAACATTTTGACTAATGTCAGGTAATGAGAACTAAAGAAAAATACTAAATAAAAAAATATGGTAATGAAGCTGTAGATACGGTGATTAAATCGTTAAACATAGTCAAATACAATATGCCGCCAACTCTGCTAGGCAGTGGTCGAGATAGATTATACATATAAATAAATATATGACCTAAGTGGAGACATAACAGTTAAATGACTGATATGAAAACTAGACATTGGAACGCCCGATACGAGTCCAGGTCGTCATCGTGTTCGACCCGACTCGGATTTATCACGAGTCGACGCGTTCTAGTGGACGAGGAGATAATGGTTCGAGAGTGTTTACTACGACGTGCGCGCCAGTGCGGGCAGGGCCGCGTCTAGGGGGGGCAAAAGGGGCATTTTCCCCGGGCCTCACATTCAAGGGGGCCTCAAATTTTATCCAAAAAATATATCATTATTTAAAGTTAATTACCATTTTATATCTGACTTAATAATAACATGTCTTTAAATTTAGATACCTATTTATTTAGTTTTGTAAAGCATGATTCCACAATAAAACCACACCATGCTGTAACTTGTATGGTTTTATTTATAACTACTGAGTAAGTCACCGACATCGACGCCGGTCCATGAACCTCCTCAAACACTAGAACCATGTGATTGTGATGGTAAGTTGCCTTTGACTTTACCACTTTCAAGCTCTGATAAAGTTAAAGAAAACACAGAAGTAACTAAAATAAATAATAGTAACCTCAACTCCAGAAATTCCCATAACTTCTAGAAACTGTTCTAGGACTGAAAGAAGTGTAGAGTTTGATAGTGCAGTGTTAAAAGAAGAAATCCAGCAAGATCCTACGGCATGGCCTGGCAATATCACTGACGAAATTATAGTTATTGTGTTGATAAGGGGCCGGACTTTTTTAGTAATAATGATGGAGACTACACAACTTCTGCTAGGCAGTATCCAAAATGTACTCGTAAACTAACACAATCTGCATTTGTGAGAGTTCTTGAAAATGGAGTGACAGGAGAGAAAATGGTTATTGTACTCTAAATGTACGGGAAATGTGTTTTGCTTTGCGTGCAAACTTTTCAGTAATTGTAAACTATCAAAATTTGTAAATGGTTTTTCTAATTGGAAGAAAACAGAAGAAAAATTGAGGGAGCATGAAAACAGTATTGAACACAAAGCATGTTCTTTAAAATGGGTTTCAAAAAAATAAAAAAATGTCAATTTCATCACATTTAGATGCACAAGTGACTGAGACAAATTACTGGAAGAATGTTCTTGTTAGAGTGGTGGCAGTTGTAAAATTTTTGTGCAGTCGTGGTCTTCCTTTTCGTGGTGATAATCAGATGCTTGGATCACCTCGTAATGGTAATTACCTAGGAATTTCGGAACTCCTTGCTCAGTTTGATCCTTTTTTACAGGAACATTTAAGGATACATGGGAACAAAGGAAAAGGTCATGTATTGTATCTTTCTTCTGATATATGTGAAGAATTCATTAAGCTAATGGCCAACAAAGTTCGGAAACACATGCTAAATGAGATTAGACAGGCCAAATATTATTCACTGATAGTTGATTCTACACCTGATGTTTCCCATACAGATTTGTTATCTTTTGTGTTTAGATACTGCCTTAACGGTAACATTTTGGAAAGGTTTTTGTGTTCCATTCCAATTTACATCCACACAGGAAGAAATTTAAGTGAAGTTGTAACCTGTACTCTAAAAGACAACACCATTGATATCCAGGATTGCCGAGGTCAGAGCTATGATAATGCAGCCAACATGTCAGGAAAATATGAGGGCCTACAAGCGCACATTAAATCAATAAACAGCTCTGTGCTGTATGTTCCATGTGCAGCACATTCAGTAAACTTAGTAGGAAAAAACAGCGTTGGTGAATGTATTCATGCAACAAAACTGTTTCTGTTTATAGAAAAGTTGTACTCATTTTTCGCTGCTTCCACTCACAGGTGGTCAGTTCTTGAAGGAGTTATTTCGGAAAGCACAGGAAATAGCGGAAAGCCAAAAATCAATGTCAAGAGATTGTCGGAAACAAGGTAGTCATGCAGAGAAGATGCATTGAAAACTCTCGTCATTCATTATGATGATATTTTCTGTGTATTTAATGATATGTTCAACGACAAAAATGAAACGCAAGTCACGAGGATGGAAGTGAACTCCCTCATGAAGAAAATGCAATATTTAGAATTTGCTTTTATGGCCGTATTTTGGTACGACATTATGGAAGATTCGGTGCAGTAACCAAGCATCTACAGAAGCCTGGACTCGATGTCATAACTGGTCATCAACTGATAAATTCTTTGAAAGATTTTGTTTCCGATTTGCGAAATAATTTTGATGAAATTGAAGTTAAAGCAACACAACTAAGCAACCAAGTGTTACAAACTTTTGTAGATACTAGATCATCCAAAAATAAAAAGTTTTTGGATGGAAAAGACGAACTTTCAACTGTTGTAACATCCCGCGAGAATTTCAGAATTTCCACATTTCTATGCATTGCTGATAAGCTCCGCATGGAACTGGAGAAGAGAGCTGCTTCCTACAAAGATATTGCCTCAAAATTTGGGGTTCTTTGTAACTTAACTACAGCAAGTGAAGATGAACTCAAATCTAGTGCTACTGAGTTGGTCAGAAAATACAGAAAGGATCTGCAGTCTGTTATTACAAATTAATTATTACACTTATCATCATTTCTCAGAGAGCAACAAGTTAAAGACAGCGTTACATCATCACTCCACAAAAGGTTTTGCAGCACTTATATAACAGTGATATAATTGATGTATTTCCAAATGTAGCAATAGCACTGCGCTTGTATTTGACACTACCAATCACAAACTGTGAAAGTGAAAGATCATTTTCAAAACTGTCAGTTCTGAAGAATCAATTCCGATCTACCATGTCACAAGAGAGATTAAACTCGTTAGCGGTGATTTATACAGAACATGATCTTGTGAACAGCATTTTATTTGATGGACTCATTAACTTGTTTGCTGCTAAAAAGGCAAGGAAGAAGTTTATTGCAAAGCGAGTTAATAAATATTTAATTTTGATTGGTCGGGATCTGCAACTCATAAAATTGTGTAAATATTTGAGAACGATTTAAGACTTTCGTAAATGAAGCAGAGAAATATTGGGGGTGGGTGTTGGCTATGAAATATTACTCCATTTCAACTAGAAAATTTGTTGTTATACATTATTTTGTTTTCTCTGCATAAATATGTTTCATATTTCTGTGTATAGATGCTGCATTTCATTATGGTACTTCTTGTCCTTTTTTATGTTAGTTATTACATACATACATGCAAAAATATGAGTTTTTCATACCTGAAAATTATCACTACAATAAAAAAAGGGGGGCCTCGGAATATTGTTGCCCCAGGCCTCCAATTCTCATAAAACAGCCCTGAGTGCGGGAGACAGGTTTTCTTACGAAAATAGACGGAAGTCGAAAAGGTAAATACAGTTGAGTCCACAGAAATGCTTTTTTCTCTCATTTCGCAATGTCTTTTGGCACCGCCTTACGGTATTAGAAAATTTACACGGGCATGAAATTGGCTGGATGTAAACCCTGGTATAATAAAAGGTTACGTATTTTGTCGGAGATCGTTTAGTTTACTACTCTGTGTGCATTGTTTTATGATATCGGAGCGCATGCATATATTCACTCTAAAATACTTGTACAAGAGTCTAATATTGATTTTCATCGTAGCTGTTGATTGAAGTATTACACTTGTAAATAAAGAGGAAAGCTCGACCTCTTCGCGTAGCCTCGACCACAGCTGGGTGCCCGTAAGGACGACGGGGCGCGGGACGCGGGCCGCAGTGTCGCCCTTAGCGCCGCCCCGTTGACGCGCTATCTCGGGCCATGCGCGATAAGACCGTGCGAGGACTGGGGGGTGAAGGTCACGGCGCCAGGGGCGTCCATACGTGACGGGACACACTCCCCGCGGTGTGGGGTTGAAGGGACTCGATCCCGGTACCTCCTAGCCACTGAGCCAGCGCCTCCGTCCAGGCATCTACTGTAAATACCATTGAAACAGAAATCTGTCAAACCTATATACGACAATGACAAAATGAAATATGTGTGAAAACGTTCGCGCAAATACCTGTAATTCTAAAAGTCAATATATTCGGTCAGATGTGTACGCAGGACTTCATTTAGGTGGTTTGGTGAGGATGGGGGGGGGGGGGGGGGGGGGGGGGGGGGGGGGGGGGGGGGGGGGTGTTTACAGTAAAATTTGGTGAATAACAGCTGGGTCAATTAAAAAAAACTCTAAAAAATGTTTTTATTTTGTAAGTTATTTGCCAACATTATTAAGAGTGATTTTTTATGATTCTCACCCCGCTGTTTCTATTCACCCCGTCTACGATTGCCTGCTGTTTACTTCCAGATTCTTTCATTTTGTCGGAAGAAATTTTTTTTTTTTTTACGATTCCTTAGGAATTTTTTTTGTGGGGAAGAGTATATATAGCCCCCCCCCCCCCCCCCCCCCCCCACCTGCATACGCCCCTGTATTCAGGAGATCGTTCTTTCTGACTTTTTTTTTTTTAATGCAAGGAAAATCTAAGAGTCATTTGAAAATGACCTCTGAATTCACTGGGTGAATCAGAGTAAGACAGGAAGTGTTCCTTCATGACCCGAGGCTTCTGACAGCCAGCCGCTGAGGAATGTTTCGGCGTCTGGGTTGGAGAAGCTAATTGAGTGCGAGAGGTCAGGTGGTCCCAGCAGAGGCAAGCGACGCGGTAAGAAGGCAGTTTTCTTTTGAGCTGGTTTTCGAAATTGTCTACTAACACTGGCCGTATCCACATCCAGGGGTGCAACAACAAGGGGGGGGGGGGGGGGGCAATTTCTGAAACCTTGAAGTGGGGGCAAAGAAAGTGCTGTGTAATCAATTTTTAGATAATAAAACTGCTTAAATAGCACCATTTTCCACCTTGAAATTCCCGGGGGAGGACCTCCGAACCCCCCGCTTCAATAGGGGGGGTCAATAATTCTTTATAAAAAGGTATTTGCCCCCCCCCCCCCTTTTTTTTTTTTTTTTTTTTGGAAATTTAGTTGTTGCGCCCCTGTCCACATCCCTTAGCAAATGCAGCCACAATGTAAGGGATGCATTTTCTAATGGATGGATGGTATCCGAACTCTTTTTACTGCTAGCACGACCTGTTGACTGTTGGTAATAGCCAGTGGCGTAGCCAGGATTTGTGTATGGGGGGGGGGGTGTTAAGAAGCATGCGCCCCCCCCACCACCCCCCGTATTAAAGTGGGGGGTCCGGGGGTCCTCCCACGGGAAAATTTGGATTTTAAGGTGTAAAATAGTGCTATTTTAGCAGTTTTCGGTACTTAAATTTAAATATTGCAATGGTAAAAGTTTTATTAATTTTTAATATGAAATTTGTTTGAGTGATTAATAAGAAATTAATTAAAGATTTGGTGCTAAGGGGAGGGGGGTTGAACCCCTAACCCCCCCCCCCTGGCTACGCCCCTGCGGCTGTGGGCAGGCGACGCGCGACGCTGGGGTGTAGTCGGCAGAGCTGTGCGCGTGCTTGCAGGCTGCGGCGACAGCAGGATGGGCTGGCAGGTGGCGGACCTCACGGACAACCTGGCTGCGGACCTGGACGGCAGCCTGTCCGCCCTGGGAGTCGACCTCACCGCGTCCTCCTACAACATGAGGTACTTGCCGCGGGAAGCCTGAGATGTCCATCAAGCTCTGTCCCTGCCCGAACACGCCCGAATATCCACCTTCCGCCAACCTCGGGTTCATTTATATATATATTTACATTTCTCTGTTTATTTTAATGTAGCTGTACTAACCTAACTAACCGTCCGTAGTGTTTGAAAGTGTTTTAATGTATCTAACCTAACCGACCACTTTTAATATTTGGATTCATTTTTCCTGCGCAAAAATAAATCGCGAGGTTGGCAACTAACTCGTTTTCCTCTTCGTCGAGTTCCTTCTGTCATTCAGCATGCTAAATACTATTTAAAACTGAAGAGCGAGTGTTTGCAATTTACTCGCCGAGAGAGTTCGATTTGTGCCCGGCTGTTCGGCACTAAGTCCGTCCTCGAGTATAACGTAGATGGATCTTACCACGAAGACCAAGTCCCCACTTGGTCGCGCTGGGTGTCGTGGATAGCATGACATCACATAGCAAGCGGCGTGGTGTTGGTATTATCTACTCTATGATGTTCGTTTCGTGGATATCGGAACAGAAAAAAATTCAATAATAGACATAGACGCCGGGGGTGGCCACATCTGAATGAATACGTGATAACCAGCTGAAGCCGTTCATTTTCGAGCAAATGGTCTGCGCCATGTTAGACGCCCAATACATTGGCTGAAGTGACTGTGTTTAACGACGGTGATTTTATTCCATACTTGTTGATTTTCACCGCCCGCAACGTAATCGTGATTGTGACGATGTTTTGGAAGTTAGTCCCTGAACGTGACACTACCCTCTACCGGCTGAACAGCGAGGCATCTGTGGTGGCCTATCCCTCCAGCAAAAAGGGGGGGGGGGGGGGGGATAAGCGAGAGAGAGAGAGAGAGAGAGAGAGAGAGAGAGAGAGAGAGAGAGAGAGAGAGAGAGAGATAGAGAGAATGCAACGTGTTCACCTTCACATTTTTGTGAGCAGATTAAAATACCACTTATTTTGTGGCACTCCGATCTCCGAGTATGCGCCCGCAATTCTTCCTGAACCAAATGTCATTAATTAAACATTTTATTTATAAAAAAATTAACGTAACTTCTTAAAAAAAACCTTAATGCCTTGTATTTATTATGTAATATTATTACGATTGCGTAAATATATGTAAAAACTCAAGAAGTAGGGATTTTTTGGCTAGCGTGAGTGAGTGGTGAGAAATGAGCCAACAATGTAACGTGGATTGTGCGCGTGGCGCGTAACGGAAACATTCGGTGTTGGTAAGTTGGTAAACTTGCCACGCCTGCGCGCTGTGCTAAGCGCGTGTTTACAAGTATGGCGTCGTGGTGGGGCAGCGCGGGAGGGAGTGGCAGACGGAGATAGCGCTTAAAGCGAGAAAGGAACATCGAACAGAAAAAATAGCCGCGCGAAGAGAAAACTAAACGAACCGGTTCGAAGCGGTTTGCCTTCATAGCCTGTTGCCGTAGTCGAGCAGGTTGCTACGGTGTTCCGTTCCGATGGGACTAACAGCGTTTTTTGTTTTCGCTAAGTTTTCCTGGTTTAGTCGAAGCAGATTCGGTGCTGACAGAAGAGGTTACTCGTTGGCGGATACGCCATGAACTGTGTGCGATGCATTTTCTGAAGGAGAAAATTGTCAACAATAGGTAATGTAATTTTTTTTTAATATGAAGGAAATTGTCACGTGCTATGGGGTGAAGCGAGGACGTCACTAGAGCGTTGTTTTTAATTCGGCGCGTGCGCTGTTTGTAGTGGGGGAAGAAAACTTACAAGTTATTGATACGTGAAATTGTGTCGTCAGAAACAGTAAGGACTTGTTAGCTCATTTTTTTCATTTTGTAATAATGAAGCATTTTGATTTAAAATAGAAAGGTAACACCATATTTAACAGATGTTGGCCATGTAAACTGACAGCAGCAGAGGTACGAGTTTGGACCTTGGCCGCGGGATTCGTTAACGCACGTGGCTATTAACGATTCATTAATCATTAGCCGTTAAAATTTATATATTAAATAATGCAAGTTATTCTTCTGTTGGTAAAGTGTCTTTCAAATAAGGATTTTTCTGTAGTATGACTAGACGTGTCATCTCTCACGTAAACATTAACATTCGATGACGTCATTTTACAGTGCTGGCAATATTTGAAATGATTGGATACAAACGTCAGTGTGCATGTTCCCGCATGCACCACCGATTCGAGGACAGTGTTTCGCACGCATGTACCAGGATCAAATGACTTTGTTTTAAAAATCAGTATTTTCTTTTCCTTCAATAATATGGTACGTTGGTTTGTTAATTTTTAAACCGTTTCAGTTTTGAAATTATTGATTAGAAATTGAATGGTAATTTTTTTATCAAATGATTACATATATTTAAGTAATTTAAAGTAAACTGTAAATTTAGTGGTACCTAAAGAATTTATATATATTTTTTAGTGTACATACTTATTGTAACTATACTGACACATAATTGAATTATTTTTATAAAGCTACCATGCCCCTCCAACTCGAATAGGGCAACGAATTCCTTACCAAATAATTCTGAAGATTCGGTCTAACATGCTGCAAACGTTGTAATATAAAAAAAATGACCATTATTTCAATAAAAATGTACTACAGAAAGTAAGCAAATGGTGTAATATTAATTAAAATGTGTACAACTTGTTTAATTATTGTATTTTAATATAATTTAATAAATAATTTTATCATGATGGTGGCAGCGATGACAAATCAAATTTTATTTATTTATTGTGTTTAGCAGTTGGCACAATTGGGGTCCGTACTTTGGGTATGTTCGGCAAACAAATGAGCTAGATAAGGTTCGCTCGTAATAACATTGAGTTACAACTCTTATCCTTTATATACTCTTTGAAAGCTACACAAGTCTTGTTAAAGGCTGCTGTGTAGTTTTCAGACAAACTGAAGAATATATTTAGTTATAGTCTTTTAATAAAATAAATAAAAACCAAAGCAAACCCTATCATGTATCATGTCCTTGTATGCATTTTTTCAGTGTCAAAGATAAACTCATATCTATTAAATTAGTACTTATTTTTAATTTAAAAAAATAAAACTATTTGTTGAGAATCTAAGTTGTGTTGTGACAGTATTCACAATAGACAATATATAGAATATTTATACGATTAGTCAAATTGCATGTTGAGTTCTGTACAACTGAACAGCAAAAATAACTATATCAGCTGAATGAAAATAATTGTTAGTTAAAGAATATAATTTATCTATAAACATTGGAAGTAAAATATAATTTTCATAATTTCATTTGCAAATAGAAATTTTAAAATGTGTGCAAGTCTTTTAGTACTTGCTGTGTAATGATAAAAGAAAAAAAAAACTTGACAAAATCCTAAACCCTGGCTTTCAACCAAATTCCAACAATAATTTTACTAAAATACTGCCCATCTGGTTAAAAGGATAGTGCCACCGGGCACTTTGTACCCAATTGCAGCTATATATATATGTATATATATATAAAATTAAATATTAAATAAAATATTAAATATTAAAATTCACTAAAATGTTAACTGGAAACTTTTTCAAACATTGTAACACTAAGTATATGTCTATATTTGTTTTGGTTTAAAAGACTGTAATCAGTCTGTAAATTCTTCTTACAAACAACCATAACCTTATTGAGCTGATTGAACATTATTATTACATTATATATTGTATTATTTTTAAAAAAAATTACAGTTACGTGATTTGAACCATGTCAAACATTCGCCCTTGATCTTTACAAGTGCGCTCTCTACCTGTGCGCGAATGAGCCTGCTGGAATGTTGCAAGGAGAATATGTATTATAATCATTGTAATGCCAGTTTTCTTCCATATTTTAAAACTTGTAAAATACTTCTTACTGTGACTATTTTAGTTTACCAAATATATTCCAGAGTAGTTACACTGTCATCAAGGTTCATTTGGCACACCAATTCGTTTGATACGCCCCATAATGTTTACGAAGGTGACTGTACGTGGGTTTACGTTGATACACATCAGTCTACCATCTTGACAACTTCGGCAACCGTGGTTACACATTCCCGTTCATTCAACTCCCGTTCCATTCACGAAATTACTCCTACAAAATGTTGTATTCTGAAGAGCTAAGATTATTACACACAAAAAAAAAGTTTGACTGAAAACACAATATTTGTTAAAAAAAAGTTTTTTTTAAAACTTGCTCACAGTTTGAGCTGGGGAAGTGCATAGCACAAAAGAGCCTCACACTGCTCATTTAAATACCCCACCCACTGGCAGTCACCCCTACTACTAAACTAGTTAGGGCAAATTTGCTAGTTTTATAAAAGTGCTAAAATAACACTATATCAGTTAAAACAGGGTCTGCAGATTTGGTAACATGAGATTACATTAACATTTTTAATGAGTTGCAGACTGAAGTACTCTTTAAGTTATTTATTTAAATCCAACCAATATAAAACCACACTGTAGGGCTTAAAATTAGAAATTTCATTTCAGCCTTTTATATTTAACAGCTTTTGAGTATATGTAAAAAATACATTAATAAAAGGAGACAGGATGATGATTATAAAATAAAAGAAGGTATTGACACACAGCAGTAATAAAAAATAAAAATATATTGACACACAGCTACCTTTTTATTTTTTATTTTCTTATTTGTTTTTTATTTTATACTTTTCCCCAGTGAATAAATTTACCACTTGTGTGACTTTTTCTTAAACAGGAACATTGTACATCTATTGTAGACAGAAATAGCTACCATTTAGCTATTTTCAATTTGTAAGTTAAATTTATAGGCTACTTTTTGCTCTGTAAAGAAAACACTAGTTTTTGTTGAAAAGTAATTTTAACTGTTTAAAAGATTAAATGACAGAAAGAGATAATTTATATAAAAATTAAAATTAGTAGGTTTAGTTAGGCACATGAATACAACTATGAGGTCTGACATGATATACAAATAAAAATATAGTCATCTCATATTTGTGCGAGTTTGACATTATCCAAAGATGGAATTAATTGGCTAGCCAAAATGGAATGAGTGGAATAAAAATAGAAGCACTTTGAATTATTTAATGATTTTTATAATTATTTTTGGTGATTGTAAAATTACGTGTATCAAGTGTCGGCAGCTTGGAAGTCGTGAGTATTAGCTGCACGTGCTTGACCAGACAAAGCAGAACGCATGCACCGGCCTAGCAACCAGTCAGCCGGTGCGATGCTAGCACGGGACCAAACACTGAGCGTGTTTGGGAATCATGACGTGAGGCAGCTGTTTGTTTGTGCTGTGCCTGGCGGCGAGTGGCCGTGGTATTTGGTGTTCCTAACGTTCGCTGCCCACAAAGGTTTCTTCATTGATGCTCTGGGCAAACATGCTGTTCCGAGTCTTCTGTCGCAACAGCCCGCTTGTGTGTGGTGGGTTAGAGCCAGTGTGTCAGTCCCAGGAGAGGTGTTGACACGTCGGCCGCCCGGAAAAAACTTTGACCGTTGTGTTTGTGTTGGTGTTTCAGTGAGGCCCTGTTGGCGCTGCCGTCACTCACGGTATTCAAGCAAGAGGCGCCGTCTCCATCGTCGCATGATAATGTGTAAGTTAGGGTTGGTCTCTCCGAGTGGCCTTGCCACTCTTAACTGTACAGCTGTGATGTACTAACACACACCAAGTTCATTTTGTTCGTGCTACGTACCTTTCTATAGTCGACTCGAACAATAGCATGTCTCATCCCTAGTTTGCAGTGTGCATTATATGGACACTTTTGTCTCTTTACAATGCATGATTTCTCCTGTTAGTGCTGTCCCTTTTTCATTTGCTCTGTTGCGGGATACACACCATAGAGCACAAACATTTTATACACAACTTTATAATGTAATGATAAATTTTTTAAACATGATAGTTTGTAGTGGAAAATTTGGAATGAGAAATTTGGTAAAGGAAAATTTGGAATGAGAATTTTGGAAATATTTTTTTCTTATAGTATATCATCAAGAACGGCATGTGATAAATTTCAATTTTTTACTTCTAAGGAGACATAATGGAGAGATGTCATTTTGTTTTCGAATGTTTTTGTCAACAAATTTTTTATTTCATTTAATATTAAAAATTTTGGCTTTGCGTGAATGTAGCAGATAATTTAATGTAAGTTATCTACTGATACTAACAGTTTCTTCTGTGAAATAATATTGTCAATAGACACCATTTTATAGCAACAGAAAAATCAACCAATAGTACAAATAAAAAATGTTTGAAGTTAACCAGTGTCTGCCCTAGACTTTGTGGGTCCCTGGGTCATTTACTTTTGAGGGGCTGTAATATCTCGTCAGAAGGTCAAAAGGTGTCTTACTGAGGGGTGAAGGAATAGCCCCCAGAGAAAAGGATGGCTCAACATTAGAATATTTGAAAATTAAACTCTTTGGAACAACATTTTTAAGCCAAGCTGCAACCTAAATTTTACTATGGTTTTGCTTATCCGTCTTATGAAATTTAAATATTTTTTCTTGATCAATTACGCTCAGGTTAGTATTTAAAAATCCCAAAGATTAAACCTTGTTGAAATCGCTTCATTACCTGAGGCAATAAAAATCTTCAAAAGTTTTTTTTCTAACATGCAATCATGAAAACAATTGAAATCGAAAGTTATTGACCAGCGCTTTAAATTACATGCTAGTTAAAATTTGATTATACCTTCTCTCGTTAATTTCAAACATTTCTCGCAGAGTATTTTATGAACGAGGAAAAAGGAAATGAAAGAGGTTGTTGCGGTGGGCCCGGGCAGGTCCTTAAAAACGCCTGGCCCGAGAGGGTGTCCTCGGTGTGTGCTGTGCAGGCCCGGCGGGGGCGGCCTCGACGGGGGGCTGGGGCCCAAGAGCTCGAGCGCGGCCACGCAGCTGCACCAGTTCCTGCACCAGCAGGGCGGCTCGCTGGGCTCGTCCCTCCTGCCGTCGCCGCCCGCGGAGCTGGACCCGGCAGGTACCCGCCTGCCCCCTACTTCGACTCGAGACCCCTCCCCGGCCTCCGCCGTCCCCGGCACTGGAACATCTCGTGGCACTTTGCTTGTACGCGTTCCTATTAAACCGCCATCTCCAGCAGACTGTCTTCTACACCTGTCCCCATTACGGACTGATGTGCGGTCGTGAACCCTGATCTGTCGCGTTGTTGAGAGGTTTTGACATCTCGTGGCACTTTGCTTGTTCGCGTTACTATTAAACCGCCATCTCCAGCAGACTGTCTTCTACACGTGTCCCCAGCACGGACCGATGTGCGGTCGTGAACCCTGATCTGTTAGCGTTGTTGAGAGGTTGTGACATCCCGTGGCACTTTGCTTGTTCGCGTTACTATTAAACCGCCATCTACAGCAGACTGTCTTCTACACGTGTCCCCAGCACGGACCGATGTGCGGTCGTGAACCCTGATCTGTTAGCGTTGTTGAGAGGTTGTGACATCCCGTGGCACTTTGCTTGTTCGCGTTACTATTAAACCGCCATCTCCAGCAGACTGTCTTCTACACGTGTCCCCGGCACGGACCGATGTGCAGTTGTGAACCCTGATCTGTCGCGTTGTTGAGAGGTTGAAACACCTCGTGGCACTTTGCTTATTTGCGTTTCTATTAATTTTTTCTTCCCTAGTACGTTTAACTATGTCCCGCATCAAGACGCTACTTTACATTTAATAGTTTAACAGTCCTCTGCACGTGTCCCCAGCACGGACTGATGTGCAGTTGTGAATCCTGATCTGTCGCGTTGTTGAGAGGTTGTAACATCCCGTGGCACTTTGTTTTTCGCATTCCTATTAATTATTTCTTCCCTAGTTCGTTTAACTATGTCCTGCATCAAGACACTACTTTACATTTATTAGTTTACCAGTCCTCTGCACGTGTCCTTAGCACGGACTGATGTGCAGTCATGAACCCTGATCTGTTCGCGTTGTTGAGAGTTTGAAACATCTCATGGCACTTTGCTTATTCGCGTTCCTATTAATTATTTCTTCCCTAGTACGTTTAACTATGTCCTGCATCAAGACGCTACTTTACATTTAATAGCTTAATGCCACCTGTAGGCAAATAGTAAGCCAATGTTGGCACTGTGCTCAGAAGTAAAGAATCTACCCAGCATCAGCTATGAAAGTAACAGATCGAAATACAATGGGAAACTCTTGAAGTTTTGCTGTATCGAGGGAAAGAAGTTGTATTAGATGCTGAGTCAACTGCTTTGAGAAGTAAAAGCTCACCACTTTCCGTGGAAACAGATTCTGGGACATGTTATTAACACTTGTTTACATAATTTTATTGTATTTTATTTGATAATAGCCTGGCACCCACTATATTTTCGTAATGAAGAATGATGATACTACTCATCCAATTTGATTTTAGTATTCCAGCCTAAATCATACACTTTTCAGGGATATATATATTCTTAAAAATTCCGTAATTCCTGATTTAATAGTAGTGCATATTCTAATGCCATGCTAAATTGTTTTTCCTTCTAATTTTTCACAAAGAATCACGGTGTCATCCTGGATTTTCTGCAAAACAGAAAAAATTCTGCAAAGAAACACACTGGAAATCTTAACATGGCCATTACAATAGCTTAGCATTTTGTAGCTCAATAGTGTACTTTATCTAGCGTTAGACTTTAGTTATGACGGTAATAGTGAACCCTGTTAAGAATGCAGAAAATTTAATTTATCCTGGGCAAAACAAAGTGATATTAGACAGTGTTCATGTTTATAAAAGTGTGGTTACAAAACAGTTCAGATGAATATTGTGTGGAAGGGGGGGGGGGAGATAGAAATAATTGCAGAAAAATTAATAAAACTAATCAGGATTTTAACGGGTAACGATTGATGCTACCATATTTTTCTTTGTTTTTCTTTTTTCTTTTGAGATCATACCTACGTCCATACTATTCTCACTTATTATCTCTTGTTCAAAAAAAAAAATACTAAATTTTTATCGCTATATGTACACCAAATAAGCAAGAATTTCATTTTTGTCGCACTTGGATTCCACGCATACATTTTTTTTTTTCCTGCTGCAGTGCATTCGTGAATGTCTGCCACATGCCCTGGCACTGTTGCAGCGGGCGAGAACATAGTGTCGACCAGCGCGACCTTCAACCAGACGGTGAGGATGACGGTGACCTCGGTCGCCACCTCCACGACCAGCCCCGGCCAGCCCAAGGAGTCGGCCATCGACTCCAGGTCGGTCTGCCGTCCGCGCCGCTGCCCTCCGAGACTCGTGACCCATCTACCTGCCCTTCGTCACGCCTTTCGTGTGCCTCCGCACCTCCGCAGGGGGTCTGCGAACCGACAAAAATCATGAAATTTATGGGAAAAATAACAAAACTGAAGTATTGGTACTACTAGCTCACTGTAGGAAAGGTTTTGATGGAGATTAAAAACTGACGAAAACTAGCTTCTACTGCGCAGCTTAGGTTCCCCCCTCCCTTCTTTGCGATAGAGAATTTCCGTCACTCCCCTCTCTGTCGCCAAGAAGGGAGGGGGGAACCTAAGCTGCGCAGTAGAAGCTAGTTTTTGTCAGTTTTTAATCTCCATCAAAACCTTTCCTACAGCGAGCCAGTAGTACTGAAGTTACAAAAATAAAATTCGAAATAAACATTAAAGGTCCTAGAAGTCTAGGCAGTATCGATGAAAGTGCCAGCTTCGGCTGCCTGCTTCATTAAACATACGTCCTGACTCGCGGAACCCCTGTGACCCTGCCACGGAATCCCAGGGTTCCGCGGAACACCTTTTACAAACCGCTGCATTAGAGGATAAATTTTTCCCAAAATAAAAGTGTGTTATTTAGTTAAAGTAGCATAGAAATTATGAAAATATTCTCAACAACATTTAATGCACTTTTCACTTTTTATTTTTTATGAAATATAATGAAAATTTGATTATTAGTTAACTTTGCCTTGAAAGATTACGTTTTATTTTTAACAAAGAGGTAAACTAAAGTTTTTTTATTTTTTGTTACGAACATTCATTGGCATCAACAAAATTCCTGTGGGTTAAATATGACATGTACTTGCATGTTTAATGAGTTTGTGGCTTGGCAGTGTAACAAGATGCAAGCAGCACGATACACACGCAGCGTTTTGTCTCAGATTTCAGTACGTGCTGGCTGCAGCCACCTCCATCGCAACCAAGGTCAACGAAGCGACTCTGACCTACCTCAACCAGGGCCAGTCTTACGAGATCAAGCTGAAGAAACTGGGCGATCTCTCTTTGTTCCGAGGGAAGATCCTGAAGGTAGCCATTTCCATCTCTACAACTTCAAGTTGGCATGTACTTCAATACTAACTGTGTCTGTTTTGGAATTTAAAAAAAAAAATTCCCACAAAATATGTTTATAGTGGTTGAACGATTGGTGGTGCGAAGCTACCATCCGTGGGATTAGGCCTGAATGCCTCTAAGGCAGTATCCCCTCTGAGAGGAAACGATAATTAAAAGTTTCTGAGTTGAAGGCTAACGATTTCTATACTAGGCGGTTCCATATGTGTTACGGCCCTCACTAATTCCTTGTGAGCCATCAGAGGATTCATCAGGTATCTCTAGAATTTATTCTAACAACATGAAAAATGCTATTCATTAATGATACCTTAAAACAAAAAAATTATTTTTCCAGTTAGGGAACCCATTGTTACTATTGTTATGATAAAATTTACCAATTATTTAAAAAAAAAAAAAAAATTATTTCTGTAATGGTTAGTAATATTAGTACTTTAACTATTGTTGACCAAAAATTTGATCAATGAAATAGAAAATGTTTCCTGAAATTTGATATTTTAAATGGGTACAATTATTCAATTTTAATTGGTAACATTTGTGCTACTGTGCATCCTAAGGTATTGGGAGTCAGTAGTGGATCCAGAGGGGGGGGCTAAGGGGCTCAAGCCCCCTCCAAAAGCATCTGGGTCCACTATTGTTTTAGTGTTTGCCTTGATAAAGCCTAGCCTCAGCTGGGTCAAGCCCCTACCAAACCAAAATCCTGGATGCGCCACTGTTGGGAGTTGACCATAAAATAAATTTAATGAAACTAAGAAATGTTATTTAGGTAAGTGGAAGGAATGACACTTTTCAGCCTTGATTAGAGGCTGTTTCCTTTCGCCCGATGCTTGACGAGGCAGTCAAGGAATGACACTTTTCAGCCTTGATTAGAGGCTGTTTCCTTTCGCCCGATGCTTGACGAGGCAGTCAAGGAATGACACTTTTTAGCCTCGATTAGAGGCTGTTTCCTTTCGCCCGATGCTTGACGAGGCAGTCAAGGAATGACACTTTTTAGCCTCGATTAGAGGCTGTTTCCTTTCGCCCGATGCTTGACGAGGCAGTCAAGGAATGACACTTTTTAGCCTCGATTAGAGGCTGTTTCCTTTCGCCCGATGCTTGACGAGGCAGTCAAGGAATGACACTTTTTAGCCTCGATTAGAGGCTGTTTCCTTTCGCCCGATGCTTGACGAGGCAGTCAAGGAATGACACTTTTTAGCCTCGATTAGAGGCTGTTTCCTTTCGCCCGATGCTTGACGAGGCAGTCAAGGAATGACACTTTTTAGCCTCGATTAGAGGCTGTTTCCTTTCGCCCGATGCTTGACGAGGCAGTCAAGGAATGACACTTTTTAGCCTCGATTAGAGGCTGTTTCCTTTCGCCCGATGCCTGACGAGGCAGTCAAGGAATGACACTTTTCAGCCTTGATTAGAGGCTGTTTCCTTTCGCCCGATGCTTGACGAGGCAGTCAAGGAATGACACTTTTTAGCCTCGATTAGAGGCTGTTTCCTTTCGCCCGATGCTTGACGAGGCAGTCAAGGAATGACACTTTTTAGCCTCGATTAGAGGCTGTTTCCTTTCGCCCGATGCTTGACGAGGCAGTCAAGGAATGACACTTTTTAGCCTCGATTAGAGGCTGTTTCCTTTCGCCCGATGCTTGACGAGGCAGTCAAGGAATGACACTTTTTAGCCTCGATTAGAGGCTGTTTCCTTTCGCCCGATGCCTGACGAGGCAGTCAAGGAATGACACTTTTCAGCCTTGATTAGAGGCTGTTTCCTTTCGCCCGATGCTTGACGAGGCAGTCAAGGAATGACACTTTTTAGCCTCGATTAGAGGCTGTTTCCTTTCGCCCGATGCTTGACGAGGCAGTCAAGGAATGACACTTTTTAGCCTCGATTAGAGGCTGTTTCCTTTCGCCCGATGCTTGACGAGGCAGTCAAGGAATGACACTTTTCAGCCTTGATTAGAGGCTGTTTCCTTTCGCCCGATGCTTGACGAGGCAGTCAAGGAATGACACTTTTTAGCCTCGATTAGAGGCTGTTTCCTTTCGCCCGATGCTTGACGAGGCAGTCAAGGAATGACACTTTTTAGCCTCGATTAGAGGCTGTTTCCTTTCGCCCGATGCTTGACGAGGCAGTCAAGGAATGACACTTTTTAGCCTCGATTAGAGGCTGTTTCCTTTCGCCCGATGCTTGACGAGGCAGTCAAGGAATGACACTTTTTAGCCTCGATTAGAGGCTGTTTCCTTTCGCCCGATGCTTGACGAGGCAGTCAAGGAATGACACTTTTCAGCCTCGATTAGAGGCTGTGTCCTTTCGCCCGATGCCTGACGAGGCAGTCAAGGAATGACACTTTTCAGCCTCGATTAGAGGCTGTGTCCTTTCGCCCGATGCCTGACGAGGCAGTCAAGGAATGACACTTTTCAGCCTTGATTAGAGGCTGTTTCCTTTCGCCCGATGCCTGACGAGGCAGTCTCGAGAGCCGGGCGCCGTGTTGCAGAGCGTGGTGCGCATCTGCTTCCACGAGCGGCGCCTGCAGTACACGGAGCGGGAGCAGATGGCGTCGTGGCAGGCGTCGCGGCCGGGCGAGCGCATCATCGAGGTGGACGTGCCGCTGTCGTACGGCCTGTACGACGTGGTGCAGGACCAGAGCCTCATCAACACCGTCGACATCCTGTGGGACGCCACCAAGGAGGTGGGCGTGTACATCAAGGTGAGCTGCCGTCCAGCGTCTGCCCAGAACCACGATTTAAGGGGCCCGCCTACCCGGTCACACACTCGGTGTGCAGAGCTTCAGGAAAAACAACGCCATTTCAAAACTACTCAAGATATCCGAGTGGGGTATGTTTACGAAAAGCATTTAAGAGTTCGCTGAGGCCCGAAAAGTACTTTTAATTTTGGATCATGTTTTTAAACTGTATTTCTAGAAGAGTTAAAATGGCTGAAACGCATGTTTTCAGAGTAATTTTTAGGTGTAAAACAAGTGGTACAGATTCTTGAAAGCACTTAAGGGACTTGCATTACACCTTTATCTACATTTCCCCGTAATATAAAAATACGGTCACCGCACAAATTTCACAGTTATCCTGTGACGACGAGAAGACTGCGCGCCAGTTCAGAGCCTTGAGCTTAGAGGCGATACCGCGCTAGAAATACCATCGAGCGTCGCACTTATAATCCCGCCTCACTAACACACATACACCCCTGACGAGGCGGGCCCCTAATTTGTTTCTATTAAAGTACACTTATTTCGTTATAAATGGGTTCTTTTGATGCTTTTTGATGTTTTTTTACTTAATTATATTTATTTACATTTGTGTACAAATCATGTTATTCATATTGTATCGACAGATTTCGTTTGATGCACAAGCTTTCCGACTCATTTCGGTTAATGTAGATTTTTTTCATTTCCATTTGTATCGTTTCGTGTTATTTTATTATTTCGCATTTATATGTTCAAGGAGATTTAATATTTCTCACAAAAATTCCACATTTTAGCGGGAAACGTGAATTTTCGGCACAAAAAATGCAGCCGTTTCTGAGAGTTGATCGGTTCCGTTTCTAAAAGAAAGTCACGTGGCACATAGCGTATTTGTGTAACGGGAAACACATTACAATGTTCAATATCTCGAACGTGAATTTTTTTTTCCTACTGTAACGTCTATTGTTAATTTATTGTGAACAGCACAAACAATGGTGTGTGTGTGCTTGACGGTACCTCCTCCGGGACCGGGCTCGTTTGCAGGCCGGTGTTGCAACTCTTGCTAGTGCATTCGGGACAGTTAAGTTCTTAACTGTGTCGATGGACACTGATTGCTGATTGGTTCTTGTGACCCTCTGTTGTCATGTGTGGTGTGGGCGAGGGTCCGAATACATTGGTCAACTTGAACGTTCTGTCCCAATCAGCATCCTTTGGTAGCATAGAACAACAGTACACTCTAGATATTTGAGTTTCCAATTCTCGTTTTAAAAACATGCATGAAAACAATAAACAAACAAAAAATTTATAAACATTTACTGCGTTCTAGTGACTACTTTAGAATTCAGGACATTCGGACATCAGACATCGCAATTGTGGACTGAGACTAACTCAACCCCCCCAGTGTGAAAAACAGTGTCAATGTCGCTGCAGAGCTTCGATACGATACGGAGCACTGGAGGCGGTCGCAGTGCTAGGTTTGTGTTTTGTCTCGTCCCTCAGGTGAACTGTATCAGCACGGAGTTCACCCCCAAGAAGCACGGCGGGGAGAAGGGCGTGCCGTTCCGCATCCAGGTGGAGACGTTCCTGCACGGCGAGGAGAAGACGAGCAGCAAGCGCCTGCACGCCGCCGCGTGCCAGATCAAGGTGTTCAAGGTGAGCTGTGTTCTGCCCTGTCGGTGCCTCGCCGGTCGTGCGTGCATCTTCGTGAAGAAACCGTTCTTAACTGTGTGCGACCATCACACGGCTGTGGAGAGACGGAAAATTTAATTAATTTGCGGTGCCCGAGAGCAGTCGGTAAAACAAAAAGTTAAATTACGATTTATGAATTATTCTGTACTGGCTCTTTACTTATGGCTAGACCTGTGCGACCATCCAAATTTTGGAAAATAACACTTGGAATTAATAAATATTTAATTGTTTACAAATATTTCACACACCTCATGAACTTGTCATATACATGCTAACGTTCGCTCTTCAGGTTAAGTCTTTTGTGCAGTATAAATACTCAGTTTAGATGCAATGAACAACATGAGCAATGCGCGTGGTTTCAACACCTCAATAAGTGTATTATATCATTAATATGTATTGTATTATTGCATGTGAAGGTTGCAAAAATAATTTTTTATTGTTGATATAATATAATTTATTAGTGGTGCACAGATGCGGATACCGATGAATCGTAATCGGCGATTATGGGTACTTATCGATTAATCTTAATCGGCGATTATCTTAACGATTAGTTTGCCGATTATCTACGTCCCGGCGTAATTAAGTAGGTTTTTACCGTGTAATATTTTGTTACACATTTTAGGACGAAATACGAAAATCTTTATATATATATTTCTTGTGTGCGTGTGTATGTCACTGAACTCCTCCTAGACGGCTGGACCGATTTTGATGAAATTTTTTGTGTGTGTTCACGGGGATTCGAGGATGGTTTAGATTCACAATTGGATATTTTATCTCGATTCTGAGTTAAGAAAAAACTAAAAAAACACGCTTTAAAAGCAAAAAAACTAAGCATTGTTGATAATTAGCCTCCATGGCAATGGGCTTTTGCATTGTTGTTGCCTTCTGCGTAAACATGGGAAAGGCTTTTGGTAACGGCAGTGGCGTGCCCAAGAGGAGGGGTATGTATAATGAGAAGATACAAAATGTCCAGCGTAGAAATACTTACCGCCATATCCATATCTCACAAAAAGTACATTTGGGCAGGACAGTGTCTGTCGGGTCCGCTAGAAAGATATATAGAGATATATGTGTAGAAAGATATATAGAGATAGAGATATACATAGAGAGATAGAGAATTAGAGAGATAAAGAGAGATGCTTAGTATACGTTTAAAAAATTGATTGAGGCATTGCAACGCATGCCGGGCATTATCTAGTATTTGTATATATTACAAAATTCATCTAACTCCGTCATAACATGATTACAGATATTTCGTTAATCTCATTGCCTGGAACATTAAAAAATACATTTTTCCTACACGTTTATTTACGTTTCGTCTTTTGTTCTGTCTTTTGTTTAGTGGCCTTGTACATTACCTATAGCCAGAGACGTAAAATAGATGGCACGCAATCAAAATACCACAAGCAGTTGCAGTGGATTCTATGACAATCAATCTTTTCGAGTCGTAGTAGCGGTTCAAAATCGTGGTCCCGATACCTTCTAGAGTTTATCACTGCATTTTACAAACTCGTTATGAGCATCTTTGGTAACATTATCCGTTGTGTTATTTGTATGTGACATGAAAAGTGAGAAAGTATTTATAATTTTATATATTCAGTCAACATAAATAAAATCACATGTGCTAGAATTGGTTTTTAGTCATTTTTATATAATTATATTGAGATGGCGAGTAGGGAGAAAAAAAGTGAAGTGTGGAAACATTTTTCTATAAACTCAAATGAACAAAATAAAGCAACATGTTTACATTGTTAAACGGTAATTTCTCGATGCAACCTTATGTCATAGTCGATAATAATGCTAGTTTTCTGCAACAAAAGCTTACCCATTGTAAATTACAATTATTAGACTGTAGTTCAAGTTGTTTACAATAATAAATATAAATAGAAGTTAATTTAATTTACACTTTGCAATGACTTAATGGTGTATTTTATATATTTTTATACTGTTATTATAACTGTATTCTCAATTTTACCTAAATTCACATGGGAATAAAAAAATTTGTGTGCATTATTACACTTAAAAAAATTTGTTCATTATAATCGGTAAATGAATCGGTATCTGCCGATTATTGCTCTCATAATCCGTATTCGAATCGGTAATCGGTAAAGTCATATTGGTGGACCACTATAATTTATATTTATTGTATAACGGTTCGTTATATACAAAATAAACAGTTCAACGCCGATTGCAAATTTTGATGTTTTTATTATTTTTTAATAGAATGTTGCACAGACGATTCCAAACACTTTGAAAAGAGGTTACTCATTCAGTCCACATACATCTGCCCGTCGAAAAACTGCTGGTAGCTCGCATGATGAGAAATTACCGAAAAATAATATTGTAGATGAAGTCCTTCAGTAATGTTTTACTGCAAGTACACGACGATGGTGCGACCTCGAACAGGGCCGCACCCAGCGAAAACGAATTCCGCCCCGAGCCAACTGCCGACGAAGGTGGCCGCAATTTCTAATTCATTGTCCGAAAAAAAAAAATAAAACAAATTAGGTTGATTTAATATTCGGCCTGGCTCCGACCACCAACGTGAAATTATCTATTAGTACATTACATTATCATTTAGTGAGAAGCCACCGAACGCGACCTACTGTGGCAGCGATCGACAGACGACTGGTGATCTCATGAACTCGTCTCCTCCACGCAGGGAGTAGACGTCACATGACCTCACCGACCAATCACACGCACTCTTCATTCACTCTACAGATATTAGCCAATCACAGAACGAGTTACAACACATGAAAAAATCTTGTACACACAGAAATCTGGGCTTCCCCTGATCAGTCTCTTTTCAATTTCACATCGAAATCGGGGACTTCCATTCTCGTTCTCTCTCCCACGCCGTGAGAGAGCAGTTATCACCCGGTTCCCATGCAGGGGGGGAATTACCGTCTTTATCTCGGTTGGCGGGGAAACACTGTTCCTTTCTCACTTACACTTACAGGCCTCTCATGCCTCTCTTTCTAACCATCACACCAGCCCAGACACAGTCCCGTGATTTATAATTATATTACAATACGTTAATAAAAATTAAGAACAGCAATCATAATACAAATTACTTTACAAAATTAAAATCATTTAGAAATAACCTGAAAAAGTAGGCCTAAACAGGCAAAAATCTAGAACAGCGGCTTCTTTGTGAACAGTAACATAAAAATTACTAATGATTAAAAATGTTTAATAAAATACAAAATACCTTCTTAAAACACAGGGCACGTGCAAATAACATATATTAATATTCATAACGTCTGATTATACTGTCTCATAATATACACACCACTCTAAAAACATTGACTCATTTATATTTACCTATACAGAAAAGAAGTTTAAAAGAAAATTATTTAAATCGGAGGGCAGGGTTCTGCAACATTACAATTGTTAGTGCACATTGTGACCAAAATAAATTTAGTCCATTCAATTTATTTATTTATTCTTTTCAAACTATTAAAAATTATTTTAGACTTGAAACCACACAAAATTTTATAACAGCGAAATAAAACCAAAATGCCTAACCTTGAAAACAACATCTGATAAAATAATAAAATCATTTTTACGGACCTCTACTCATATGGGTATGCATGATGAAAAATGTTTATCAAACAAATGGTAACTTTTATAGAATACCTGTACGAGCAGCCTAACATACAATTGCAGCTAAGTGGTTTTTTTTTTTCCTTCGGAAAAAGGGGGGGGGGGGGGGTGTTTAGGGTAATTTTTATATTTATTTATAATTGTAACATGCCTATCTAAGGCAAGATGCCTAAGAATATAATTTAAATTAGATGCATTAAATGTAATATATTTAATAAATGCAAGAGTTTTATTAATATTGGATATTATATTTTGAGTATGATAATGAAAGAGTAATTTGGAATTAAGGGAGGTACCTAAATCTCTCATATTTAGATTTCTTAATAAAATGATTTAAATGTTTATAATCATAATTAGTAGGATGGTATTTTCTAATGTATGTTATTGAAGTGGTTTTACTGTAATTCAGTTTTGAGTTACACCATCTAACAATTGCAATTATATCACTCTGCAGTAAATGAGAGTCATGAACAGAAGTAATTAGTCCTGTTCTGTTAAGGTCATCCGCAAACAGGAAAACCAGTAGAGTGGTTCAACTCTTTAGCTACGACGTCTGTGAGTGTGTTATAAAGAAGGGGAGACGAAGTCCCGCCTTGGTGTGAATCGTCACACCTCCTCGTCGGCAGCGTGAAGCGAGTGAATGTGTCGGTGTGTGTCGCAGTTGAAAGGAGCCGACCGCAAACACAAGCAGGATCGTGAGAAGATGCTGAAGCGGCCAATGGCGGAGCAGGACAAGTTTCAGCCGTCCTACGACTGCACTGTGCTGACCGATGTGAGTGTAACCGCTCGTGTCAGCACTCCCATTCGCGTGTTTTTAGCTGCACAACACATCAACCGTTTTCTAAAAAGTTATTTCTATTTTTTTGTTATGTAATAGTTTTTTTGTTCCCACATTTGGTTGGCCCCCAAAATTTTTGAATACAATTTTTTTTTTATAAAGTTATACTTATTTAGGCACATGATGGTAAAATGATGAGAGTGAATTTTTACGATGTGCATGCAGCATGCTACAATAATTTGACATTATGAAAAAAAGCCTATACGCAAATAAAAATTATATATGTGCTTTTAAATCATATGTGTCAGTGATATTGAATACTGGTACATATAATTTGAAAACATTTATTTATTGTGAGTATTAGTTATAGAAATTGTGTTTATAAACTTTATCAAGTGTATTTATATAAGTGAGGTTATGTTCCAGTACTTATAATTTATTTGCGGTATAAAATTGTTATATGGTACTATATTACTATTGAATACTGTGTATTTATTAAATTAATTTTTGCTACAATAAATTTGAAAATAATTCAGTGTTTTAAATCAAAAAGAAGTATAACTTCTAATGTGTGTACATAAGTAAACATTTTTTTAATTGAAAATAATATAACTAAGTTTATTCGAACAGGAAGTAGTGTGATTATGAACAACTTCATCGTGAAAATGTTTTGCCTTTACTTACTATTTTGGAGATATAATGTAAAATGTAGCCATGTTTCAAGGACCGAGGATTTTTAATATTGTTTCTTTAAAAAAAATAACATAAATTAACTAACAATATAATGCTTACTGTAGCCTCAACCTGTACATTTAATTACATATGTCAATTGTATTCATTCATGCAATCATGTATCTATAATTGTGACAGTTGAAGTTTCCTGTGTGATATAAGCTGATTATCCTACCTGTGGTTTCAGCTTGGATCCTGTTAATAAAAGCTTAGTGAAGGAAATTTAGATAAATCACTCAAAGTTGAAAATTTTACAATTGTTGGGTCTAGATACCTCTTAATAGCTCATTTGACAGATGCATGCATAAACTTACGAAGTTATTAGACCATGTAAAATGGTGAAGCACATGTCTTTCGAAGCTGCAAACTTGGAACCACAATACTGGTTGTGGTCCTAATAAAAAACTATAACTGCATTAATTATTGTGATTTTGGTATTTTTTGAAAACACTTTATATTAATGAGAGTTTTTTATTAACAGGGTTTTTTATTCATGAGGTTGGTTTCACTGTTGTAAGTGCGTACAGAATGTTGTGTGAAATGGTGACGCAGTGTGCGGTCTGTTAAGATTCCTGTGGAGACGCTGTTCCAACAAGCCATCCCGGCGGTCAGCAGCAGCGTTCCGGCCAACGCCCTGGTTTCCGAGTCCACGTGAGTAGACCTCAGCCCCTCCACTCCTCACAGAGGGTTCCACGCTCCCCGGAGTGCATTTACAGCCTTCCATTGTGACCTGACAGCAGAACATTTATGGATTCACGAGTCCTCGAAATTTTTGAGTCAAGTTCTAAGATCAAGCCTAAGTTTACAGCTCAAAAATTGGAGTATTTTATTGTCTGGCTGGCTGTGCCGGTCACGCATCGCTGTGGCTAAGTCTGGTTAAATGGAAAAGAAAGAAAAGAGACAGCACTCATTTCTAATATAGCTGTGCCGATACGAATCTGCAGAATCCGATTTTGCCGGTGTTCAATTGATTCAGCGTGTCTGCTGATTCACAATACACTTGTTAATTTTCGGCCGATATTATTGAAAAAAGAAAGTGTCTGTTGTAACCTAAAATTCCACCAGTGCCCTTTCCACTTTTAGTACTATTACATACTTTGAAAATCATTTATTAGCTACATGTGCCAGCCGTACTTATCAAACTTAAACATCCTATGTTTTAATAACGTTCTTGAATATAATAAATTGTAAATAAATATATCATCAGCACTGTATACTATAGATATAGATATGTAGATAAGTACAAAAAATTGCTTTATTTATAACATGGCTACCACTGCAAACAACGGAAATTACCAACTGCTTGAACTGCAAAGAAAATTGACGGAGATATTTTTTAATCAACTTACATATAGTTTTTAAAATTGAATAAAAAATAACAGTAATATAGGACTTCACATGAAATGCATTTCCGTATAAATCTTTGGTATCATATTTTTGATAGGCGTTAAGATGATAGTGTACAAAGTCTTGCAATTTTGCACATTTTTAATTCATTTTTTTTAAACCTCTTATATTGTGAATCAATATATTTCATAGTTACCTATTATTAAATGTTCTTATTTTATATAATTACATATTAAATAATTAAATTTTCCAGCCTCCATTTGTAAATTCATGTTTCAATAAGCAACTAAAAGTCGTCAAAAAACAAATGAAAAAAAGCTAAAAATAAGAGTTCAAAAAAGAGAGGTTATGTTCCATTTACGTATAAACTAAAATACATGTGCATTTGCATTGCATTCTTTTCTTAGAATGAGTGATTTTGGGTAATTTAGTAAATTTATAAAAAAAATTTAACCAAAATGTATTTTCTCCTGCATCGGTTCGGAATCGGTGAATCGGCAACAGTTGTATTGGCATATCTATATGCAAAATTTTGTGAATCAGCACAGCTCTAGTTTCTAATATGTTTAATTTCATCATTTTTGGGTGCGATGAGAGTAAAATTTAAATTACAATTTCAAGACCGATATTTGATGCAAATTTTCTGTGAAACATTGTTTTAAAATGTTTCTAATGCGAAAGAGATGTAAAGGTCTTAGTTTTGAATTACCATGGAAGTTTCACTTCTATCACGTGTACTGATTTACAGGCGCTCAGTTTTTATTATTTTTTTTTTCAATTATTTTTATTAAATAAAAACTTGCACGTACAAATGGAACGTTGTGTCAAAATTTCGAAGCAATCGGTGAAGAACTTTCTGAGATCAGCTGTTTTTTTTACAAACAAACATTTACATTTTTATTTATATATGTAGATACAAGGAAACTAAACCACTAGTGAAATGTTATTGATACGAACCTCGAGTGATCAGAAGTTATCTTTTTTATTTAATTGTGGAGCTTGCCATGGGTTACCACTCTTCCCAGTTATACGTGCCACTGTGCTCGCCAGTCATTTCGACCTTGCCTTGTCACCTCGTGTCGACTCATTGTCACTCTACCTGCCAGTACTGCATGCACTTCAAGAAACCTGTGTTCTCCAGCTGCGAGAGCCTGCATGATGCTGCCGCTGATCGTACACAGGCGAACATCCGTTGACGGACGCTTTGCATTTACTGCAACTTCTCCATTCACCTGCACTCTTATCTCGAAAGGTAGATTGCTCTCTACCCTACAGACGCCTTTCTGCAGCATTGCACGGCCCCCTGTGACTGGAGGAAAACTGCAAGATTGTTGCAGGCCGTTGTGCATCCTGTTTCATTTTCCCTTCCACGCGGTTTGCCCTATAGGAACAGCTGTCGGCGTGTGTCAAGGGGACCGGATTCTGTTGTTGCGGTCTGCGGGCACAATAAATGGTCTTTCACCGGAAATCGTCTCAACTCGTCCTTTGCCGACTGTTAACGTTACTCGTGCTCTGGTGAAGAGAATCTCTGCCTCAGTAAAACCCCTGAACGATGCGGGAACCAGGCAAAGTGTTCTCGGCATCTGTGTCTCCCCGTGACTCTGCTACCTTGTGGTGAGACAGGACGAGGAAGGGAGCTTCCAAGTCATGGAGCAGACATCATGGGGAACGCATCTCAGATCTCTTTTTATAACTGCTGTAAATTGTTATGGAAAATTAAGTGAAATGTTTGGATTGTAACATGTACATTCAAGGTGAAGGTAGTACCTAATATTGTGACTAAAACATAGGTAAAAAACAATTATGTACATCAGAACGTTTTTAACTACATATACGTTGAATTTGTTCTATTACTGCTGTACTGATGTTAGTGGTTTACCTCTAACACATAATAACGGGCTTAAAACTTTTTTTTCTGCAGAAAATTTATTCTATGACTTTAAACAAGAGAACTTGGAACTCCCTTGCAGGTGTATGTCATAGCCTGCTAGTTTTGTATTTATATTTTTTTTCTAGTTTTAAACTGTCAATGAACAACAGAACACTAACATGCTAGAATACCCTTCCATATAGATAGCGAGTAGTTTTACTAGTTTAAAACATTTGAATTATAGATGGGCCAAGATTCGAAAACTCAAGCTGCGTTGAGCGAGTAGCTAAAGCTGGAATCAACTTAATAGTCTAGTTTCTTTATACTCAATATGATGATACTTAACATCTTTTTTTTATATAACTGGACATTATTTGACACGGGTTTCGGGCTTAATATCATGCACCATTATTTTGCCAACACTTCGTTAATTTTTGTAAGTACACTCCCCGAAAAACGTGAAACATTTCTTCCGCTTTTACGTTTTATAACCTGGAAAAAAAAATGAAATTTTGTAATGGCCTGCTGTATGTCAGAGATCTGTAAAACAGCATGTAAGCTATGGAAAGAAAATTTTAAAGTTTTGAACGTTTTAAACATTGTGTCACAGGCTCAATTATACTGCATATTTCTTGTTGAATCTGATTTACACACAATCATAATGCTTAAAGAAATGGTGCAGTGAAATAGCATAATGCTTAAAGAAACAGTGCAGTGAAATAGACTTTGCATGGTAGAACTATTTAATTCCGTTAATGACTTTTAGCATTATTTGTTGAGATAATTTTTGGACCATCATTGATTTGTGTTTCTAAAAAATTTGTTCACGTATGGCTGAACTTATTTTCTCGAGTAAGTTTGTTGAACTGTAGGAGTGAAGTGTCAACGTTTTCCAGGCAATGTTGTTTGTGAAAAAATTGACATTTGAGTGCATGGTTTCTAGGATGTGTGCACATTAAATCACACAGTTATTTCTTTATTTTTATTTTTTTCATTTTATATCAAAGCAATGCTAGTAATTTTAGACTTACAGTGGCACGACTATTGTTTGTACAAGTCAAACGGTGACTCCCAGCATGCAGCCTGGTCAGACATCGGGGGCCATGTTGCACATTGTCGTCACCTTGACACTAGGACCATCCACGCACCTTGTCCTGCTCTTGAATTACTCACCCCTCTTCCACTTTCGTGTTCTCTCGCCATTTGGCAGTCACGACAAATGTATGTTTATGTAATGTTAAAAAAATTGGAGTTCTACTCCATCTTTCAGCAGACCACCTTTGCAACTTGCAGCTAGTGGTACATATGTCTGTACATGAATTTCAAATATTTTAAATCCTTAAATGAAAAAATGCCATTAAAATTATTTTTTTTTGTTGTGGGTTTGGTGAAAGTCATGTTTACAATAACCTCCTGTGCACATATTTTGACTTTCTTTTGTGATATCATCATTTATTAAAGATTATAGCATCATATGTTGACATGTTTTGCATATAATTATAAATCAACTGTGTTAAAATCATGCCCGTATTTCAAAATTAGTGGAAAACCAGTGTGTGCCTGCCTAACATACGGCACTCGACATGACTTGTGTTTTCCCTGGACAAGAAATGAGACAACAATGAGTGCTGCTGACCCGAGTCCACTTGCAGAAGTACGCATGCTTACTCACCACTGAGCACCCAGGAGTTTCTGCTTCTTCTGCTACTTCTGTGAAAACATTATTGCCAGGTTCTTTTGAACATTCTTGCAATGGGGTTGATTGATTCAAGATGTTATTTTGGACACGTGATGTTGCTAGTACTCTGTATGTCATAAGAAACCCCAATAACAGACAAAGAAGAGGAAAATTACAAAAAAGATGAACATCTAACACACAGAAAACAGCTAAAATCAGCCGATGTCAAAAAATTAAAACCATAAACAGCACAGAAACTTCTTTGGAAGGAAGTAGTAAACAATAATTATTACATAGTTGATTGACACGGTGGGCTAAAACGATGAGACAGTAGCAATGAGGACAGTAAATAGAGACAAAAGCGACCTTGGACAACTCAAGCGACAGATGAACCCAACGATGATACTGAACACATAATATGAACAACACAATGAAAACACAGATGCACAAGCGAACCCAGCGATGATACAAAACAGATATTGTGGACACAGTAGACTTCCCGAGACAACAGTTGCGACGTTTCAAGAACTGAGATCTGTTCCCGTCCTCAGGCTCAAACAGACTGAACGTCTGAGGTTTCTCGTGAAATACAGTATAACCAGCAATGGTGTATGTCCATGATATCATGAATCATAATATCCAGACTCTTTCCAGTTTCCACTCAAGTGTTTTATTACAAGTTTTGTTACAAGTCAACAGATGACTGCTAACATTAGTTTAAATTAATATTATTCAATTGCAAATTAAATTTCATTCTGCATTCAAAATAACCATTACCAAACTGTACCCAAAACCATGTCTGAAGAAATAATAAAATTGCCTTTCTACACTCTACAAAACCAAACCAAATAATTGGATTCTAATGCAATTTTATATAACATATCAATAAGAACTTTTATAGAAACTAATGTCTTTTACTGTTCTAGTTGTTTTTATAGAATTGATTATTTTTTTTATAATTGCATCTTATTTTATAATGTATTTTGATTTTTGAATGCATGCAGAAATAATTTTTACATCAGTAAAAACACTAACATTAAAGTCTATTTCTGTTAGCAGTGATGTACAGGTAAGTTTCTGAGTAAACTTGTTATGCTATCTACGTATGTTTGCAACACTTTAAGCAGGAGATATTATACAAAAGGAATTTTTGGATTTATTTTAAGAAAATGCTAAGATTGTAAAATAATGCTTGTGAGAATTCTCTATTTTAAATTATGAAGCTTAGAAAATAGTTATTCAGATAAATTTTTGATTAGTACTTATTTTGTAGTATGTATTTGTCCAAGTACACAGGAAGTGAATGTTGGACTTAAGGAGTGCATTTGTAATTGAGTCAAATAACTGCTTATAAATTGGAAATGCACCACAGTGATTTCTGCTGTGACCATCAATACTGGAAATGGAAAGTGCCACAGTTTATGGTTATGATTAGTGTTAGGTCAGTTATAGAAATATTTTGATTCCATTGAATTACTTCTCCTAATAAGTTTACTTGGGTACAATGTTTGTTAATTTACAATTTTACAAGCTTATAAAGATATGGCCATAGAGTTCCTTAAATAAGATGGTCTCTTTGTGGACAGGTGTCTGAATACATGTACCAACCTGTCAGTAAGACAAGGAACAAAACAAAAAAAAAATACAAAAAAAGAAAGAAGCATATTATATGTAGTAGTGCCTACATCCTGCATACTCTTTCAAATACTAATATGTATATTTATGTAACATGTTCAGTGTTACATTTGTCATAATAACTTATATTGCAACATATTTTTTTTAAGGTTATGCACAACAGCATTTTTGTTCATTTTTTCCATACATGTAGTACTAAATAGTCTCTTGCTTCAATTTTGGTTATAACTTACATTCATATAATTCCAAACTCCAGTATAGATTTTTTAAACAAATGCTGTAAAAGTATACATGAACTACTATTTACATAGTTCACAAAAACAAAATCTTGTCTATTGTGATGGATGAACAGTGTTGTAAATAGCTCGGCGGATTGTTATGTGGCCTACAGCTTTATGCCAACATGTTCAAACATCATCAAATTGTAATCAAATATCAGAATATATGTGTTTCAACCATGCCTTGTCCGGGACTGGAACCCAGGACCCCTTGCACCGTAAGCCGGTGTGCATCCGACTACTCTACTGAGGTTGGCTGGGCTATTGTAACTTCGACTTTTTCACAAGATGGTGGCTGGCTGTCTCGGACACAGTGGCGAGAGATAATTATCTCTGTTTGACAGCTATGACACTGCGCTCTGTGAGTTTTTTCTGGAACTACTTCAAGAGATTTTACCTTTAAATAACTTGCGGGGGGCCTAACTAGCGCTTGGATATAGAAGATAGAGGATGGTCCGGATGAAGAGTTGGCCAGAGTAGAAAATTGGAGCACTTGGATGCTAGGTCCGCCTTCATATTTGAATTCACATCTGGTTTTTGTAACCACCATTTTGAAACTCCTGGTGGTGGGTGGCATGCACAACCCACTCTGCTTCCAGCTGCTCCTGACAAATAAGGAAAGGAGAAAAACAATCAAACTTACAAACTCAACACTTAATTAATACATGTTATACTGTGTGTACGCCTTCAAGAGGCCTCCTGGGTTCGGAGTCAGTTTTGCCTATTATTTTTTCGCAAGGGCGTACCTTGTTCTAAATTCTTACTAACCCGTCATTGGTCGCACCATGTGGATTTCTTTCACACTAAAAAATAACACAGTTTTATTTTGGAAGTCTAGCGGAGTTTTCATTGGCCAACACTTGAATTTGTTGCTATGAATGAAGCGTTGTTGACCTGGAGGCACTGTTGTGTTTCTTGGCATCTGTAGTATGCAAGATCTCTCATCGTGACAAGATGGTTGTGAATATTATCACTGTAAATGACAGTGCAGATTCTGTTTTTATTATTATTATTATTATTATTATTATTATTATTGCTGGAACATATTTCCTGAAAATGAGATTTGTTCTTGTAATTAATTACTGCAAAAGTATGCGCAACATGTGAGGGCACCCATTTGCTTAGAATATTCTACTTATACTTGCCTAACCTGCGAAGATAAAAATTATGTGTGGTTGAAAAACTTTCTTCATAACTATATTCAGAGCTGGGCAAAATACTTTGAAAATGTATTTGAAATACGAATTACAAAATACCTGTGTACATTTATTAAAAATACAGTTACAAAATACTCAAAATAAAATGTAGTTCAGATACAAAATACAAAATAGTATTTTAAAATACAGGTGAAATTACAAAATACATGCAACATTTTTGTGAGCAACGAAGGACGAATTCCCTTCAAGACAAACAGTCTCTCAAACATTGGGTCACTCAAGCTGTGGTGTTTATGGTTGTGTATTATACCTGCAAATGAAAACAACCTCTAAACAGGACCACTAGAGGTTAAACTTGTATTATATCGTAAGAAAAGCTTTCGCACCATTGGATAACCATCTTGCATACTCGTGTGGGTAGCCTTATCTTGTAAGTATTGTAATAACTCAAGTTCAACACTTGATTCATTATTTGTATTGACATTGAATGCAAACCAATCATCATCTGCTGGTGTGTAACTGTTCTTCTTGTCATCTCTCAGTGGGTTTATGTCCTTTGCAGCCACTGCTAGAACCTCTTGGATCCGTTTCCTCATGCTTTCATTAGTTGCAGTTGCAGGTAACCAACAAAATTTGAAGTATGGATGTGCACATGTTGCAATAATGGCTTCATTTACCTCTGAAGTTAATTCAAAATATTTCTCAAATCTTTTCAAAACTGATGTCTTCACAACTTGCGAATGAGATGCACCAAATCTGAAAGTTTGGAGTTCTAGTTCTTCAAACTTTTTAACCAATGTAAAAAGCGTTGGTAGTAATTGGCCATAATAGCAGCCATCTCCCTGTAGTTTGTTGTAGCAGAACATGACCCACTAATTATAGTATCTTTCCCAGGTTTGCATAATTCACACCGTGCTTTCAATTTACGATCTTTTCCATGTACTACAATAGTGAAAAACTTTCCATCCAGAATTGCGCTCTTAGGTACAAATACATTTTCTGATTCACATTTGCTTGCCATGTTTATTTCCATTTTCAATCATATTCCATAGATATGTATGAAAATACGTGATCAGACAGCAATTTGTAAAATCTGTGATAACATTTCTGTTCAACTAATATGTACCTTTACAATGATATCACTCACAAGTGCCAGATTGCAAGTAAATAGCCAATCCTAATTTCCAAAATTAAAATATCCAGCAAATAAATTAGATATTTTATAAATGCAAGGAGGGTCTACGCAATGTATTTCGTATTTTATAAAATACAAAATACAGTAATTACACTTCAAAAGTATTTTCGATACAAAATATAAAATACTGAGACATAACTTTCTACTGATACAAAATACCCAAAAGTATCGAAAATACGTATTTCAAATACTTGTATTTTCGATACTGCCCAGCTCTGACTATATTTAACCATTTTGTACAATTTAAAGTTTTGTTCACAGGTTTTATTTAATTCTAAGGCATAATATGAAAGAGTCGAAGGAAGAGTACTTTTAGTTAAATAGTTTTTGTTGTTTTTAAACACTTTATGTCCATGTAAATATAATATAGAAACGATTTTAGGGCCCTAAAAAACAGGATGAAAGTTTATATAGTAAGTTAAACTATTATTTATTTGTTTGATATCCGGGCCGCGAAGCTGCGCGGGAGAGAGGCGGTGCTGGCAGGCTCGGGAACTGACCGGGGGTCGGTGAGCGCCAGTCTCTGCGCCGCCGATAATAATAGGTTAGTGCGGCCGCCGATAAGAGGCCGCGGTGCCTCGTGTCGGCCGCAACCGGTGCGCGCCGCCCTCTGGCTGCCCGGCTGCCCGGCTGCCCGGCTGCGTGCTACCTCGTGCGCACGAAGCTGTGCAGGCGGAACATAGCGGGGTTGAGAGACGCCATCATAAATTACGATTAAAATACGAGGAAAACATGTGAATTTCTTAAACATAACGTAAATATAAAAAAATTTACGAACATGTATTTTGAATTAACGGAGTGGCAGCATATACTTTGGAATAATGTTTTGCCAGTGTTATATTATTTTGGTAGCAATGAAATAAGCATGGCTGCAAAGCAAAATCTCGTGTGTGGATTGCTCGTGTGTATTTTTTTTTTTTTGCAATTAATACTAAGTTATGATTTTCAGCACTTAAACTTTGTGGTCATGCAGGTTTCAATATTTGAAACAAATGAAAAAGCATACTAACATAGTGTTTTGGTTTTTCCTTATTTAAAAAAAAAAATCATTTTAAACGTAATACTGTTAATATTCCCTGCAACGAACGACCACAAAAAAATCAAGGTTACCAACATTTCTTATCGGAATTTTTAACGCTCTTTAGGTTGTTAGGTTACCTCTGAATCCCGCACAGTTTTCAGATTTACAGAAGAAGAAGAAGAAGAAGAAGAAGAAAAGAGTATTATATAATTGAGTTTTCACTCTTATCTTCAGTTCGTTAAGCTTTCAGACACATTTACTGCACCTATTGCACAGCTTTCATAACGTCGTTGCAAATTATTTTTTCTCACTTCCGGCTTACGTAAATGCACTGAACACACATGAAAACAACTAGTTGTTGCACTAGTACCTATTAAAGCGAATTGAAAAAATTTCCCTAATTGAGAATTTTATTTAGGTAGTTTTTTTTTTTTTTTCCCAAACTCTAGAAAACGTTCCAATTGTTTTAAACGTGACTGTCGGTGTAAATTGTTGTAGTTTAACCATTTGTTGACGTATACGTGCATATTGGCTGCAGGAAACATGTGGTGTACACACACCACTCCCTCTAAGCTTGAAGTTGAGTTGGGAGCAGAATTGTGGCCCTTACCTCCTTGGAACAGCAATTGCCTGCTCGATTCTCTCGTACACCGTGGGATATCTCCTGCTGTGCGTAGGCGTTGCTCCTGCTAGGTACAGACGCCATATTGGTTTCAACATTTGTATGCCGTAATTTCTTCATGTTGAATATTTAACATATGCCTTCGTTAATCCCGAGGTCACATTCTGAGACTTTACAAGGCTTCTTAATATTGGCATTTTACAGTGTTATTAGAGACGTAGTTTATTCTCAAAAAATAAATTGGTTGTCTGTAAAGTCGGTTTACAGACGATAGTTTAACGTGACAACGACATTACAAAACATTGATGAAATGATTGCATACTTTTATGAAGAAAATTGAATCATTTTTATTGAATTATCACTATTTTGTATGGATACAAAGAAGGAGTGAAATGAAATCTACAATTTAATTGATAAATTGACTTTTATTTGCACTCATTAATTCAAATATGTTCATTAATTTAACGAACAGATTATTATAACTATAGGTAAATTTTATACGTGTTTGCTATTTAACTTCTTCCAATCTGTGTTATTCTGTTAAGGATAGGACGATGATAGGAAAAGTAGGAAACGAATGGGAGTGTTTCAAGTTTAATGTGCCTCGAAAAAGTCAAATCGATGGTTGTTCCAATCGAGTGGAAGAGAAATAGGTGCGGCGCAAGCGTACAATGAGCGTAACGGGACAAACCGTAACGGGACAATGATTCATCCTTTTTCGTGCGTGCAGCCGGCGGTCATCGTTTTATTAGACGTCACGTCAAAATAAATTCGTCGCTAACCGCCAGTGACTTCCTAGGATAACTGTTTATAGCAGCCAGACACTTTTATCTGTAGGCATTCCCACCAGATTTCACAAATCACTTCCAAACATACATAGAAACATACTACTGAATAATCTTGGTCGAGTTCGTTAGTGGGCAATATCCGACAATAAAGGAGTAGAAATGGGGAAGGTTTTTTGAAAAACGTAAAAATCGCTGTAACGTCCATAATATATCTGAAACAATTTTTGATCAGACGAATTTTTGCTGCAAGGGGTTGAATAATTATGGGTAGAATAAAATATATAACTTTTTAGTAGGTACACTATTAAATCCGTTCAAATGTTTGTAAATCTTATATAATTGTTAGCTTAAACTTTTGTCTGAAACAGTTTTTGTTAATACATACCATTAATGCAAGGGGTATAATAACAAGGGTAGAAAGATAAAATGTCATTACTTTCCGTAATAGATATCTACAATCGAATCCTTTATAATTTATTGTAAAACGCCTAAACTTTATCTAAAACCTTTGGCTGAAACAATTATTGATGAAACGAACTATTACCGTAAAAACATGGGTTGCAATAAAAAAAATAAATGAAACTTTCTTAGTATTAATTTGTCGAAATTTATTAATAACCATATTAATCCAAACCTTAAACCTTTGTCTAAAACAATTATACGACCACGCATTAGTGCAAGGGAAGAAAAATATTTATTTTTTAAAATAAAAATAATTGTATATAACTACCTTAGTAGGCATAATATGATGTATTCAATGCTGGATGTCTTAAGTTAAAATCTTCAAAATAAATATTTTCGCTGCATGAAATATGAGAAAATGTTAAATCGATCTTTTTTATATATATTGGCGAACATACGGATGTTATGTAGGCTACATTAAGTTCTTAAAATGTTCCAGGAGTTTATAGAAGTGTCCAAAATATTTCCAGAAGAAATAGGTACTTCGAAATCTACGTACGCCTGAAGGCTGTGTGAAAGGGGATTTTTTTTTTTTTTTTAATTAGAAGAGTGAAATGCCTAAAGTGCGTGTTTTCAGAATTATTTTTAGACTTGAAATATCCGGTACAGATTCTTGAGAGAAAAAAACTCAAGGGACTTGCATGACACTTTTATTTTCATTTCTCCGCCATTTAATGTCACGATCACCACTCAAATTTCATAGTTGCTCTATGCACTCGGAGAAGACCGCGCGCCAGTCCAGAGGCGACACCGCGCTAGAAGCACCAGCGAGCGTCGCGCTTATCATCCCGCCTCGCTGATACAGATACGCCTCTGACTATTGGGGGCTCCTTAACTCCTACTCTGTTTGTGAGCAGTGACTTTCTGCGACTCTGTAGCCGTTATCAGGCGCGGTGAAGCACCATTTCCGCGCTGTGTCTGGCGTTGCAACACGTTGCAACACGGCGATAACCGCCGTCTCCTGACAGCCCGAGACCCCAGCCTCGCGGCCGGCTTGAGCGTGTTCGCGAGGGACAGTACTTTCGGAACTCGACAGCATGAAATTTAAATTTTTATTGCGCGCGAAGGTTACTTTCATTCGTTACTCTTCACAGTCGGCAGTTTGTGTTCGAACTGATATGTGTATGTGTGCCTGTGATTGTTGCGCCAGTAGTCTTTAAATAACGGTATTTTTCCATTTTAAGTTTTTTGTGAAAAGAATAAATGTTATTTTAAGGTAATAATTCTGTGGTTTTGCATTCTCGTTAAAACGATTTTTTCTCTCTCTCTCTCTCTCTCTCCCCCTCCCCCCCCCCCCCTCCCCAGTTAAAGATTGAGATTAAGGCTGAGAATAAATTACTTGTTCAAGTTAGTAGATACGTTTTGCAGTAAAAAATTGTAACAAAAATTTATCTTTTTTACTTTTTGGTCACTATAACGTTTTTACTACACCATTAATAAAAAAAATACCTAGTGCCGAAAGTACCGAAAATTCTCGGTTCCGTTGAAGAGTAGTTCGGAATGAAATTCCCGGTTGTGAAAATCGGTTACGGTTCGGAATACCCTGGTGTCGACGTAGCGAGGTGGTGCGATGGAAGGGCTCCCAACTCTAGCCCCATAGGGCCCCGTTCCCAATCCCGGCCGGCCATTTTGATTCCGGCCTTCCCGATGGTTCTCGCCAGCTTGCCTGTTTCGTGTCATTTCCTGACGACAAAACTTCAAGCTAAGCCCTTTTCTTTTTATTTGTTTTTAACGAATGGCCAGTAAGCATTGTCGGATCTGGGAGGATAAAAAAATTCACTCCTAACCCACTTCTCCTTTTATTTCTTTTAAAGCTGTAACGGAGAGGTAGTTTATGTTAATTTTTCTGCGTGCACTATTTTCGAACTAATCCGTCGTTTAGCGAGGAAACAATAGGCACACGTGATGTATCATTGTTTACATGTATGCATATCTAAACTGCTCGTTGAGTTGCATGCATATGCACGTGTGATATAGAAATAGGCGCCCTACACAACCGCCCTCCTCCACAAAAACTGCATCCGCCGCTGATATAATTAGTACATTAGTAGCACAAAGCAAGGACGATAAAGAGTGCCAACTTAATCCTGCAACGAACGCTCTTATTTTCTTTGGAAATCCGAGAACTGTGCGGGATGTAGAGGCAACATAACAACCTGAAAGTCGTTTACTTTTCAAAAGTAAATGTTTGCAACCTTGTTATTAAAAAATTTAAATGTTTTCCTCATTTAAATCACTCTGTCCAACACTTCATCCAGACCATCCTCTGTCTCCTGTAAATTCCTACACGTAATGCATGCCAATTTGCATCCCGCATGAATGTGCCCAGGGTTTTCCCTGTGTCTATGCAGGTTTTACCTGGGCCCAACCTATCTCTATAGTCTAGATTTAAGAGTGAGGGGAGTTAGTCATGGCGCCAATCGCTGCCATGGCTGGCCAATCCCCTCCTAGCACATGATGCATGCGACCCTCTCCCTGCACGGCTGATCCCAGCATGACTAAGGCGTGATATAGGCTTCGGCCTGAGACGCACCTAGGTCCCTCCCTAACCCGGACCCCTCCCAAATACACTTAGTTTTAGTTAGGTTAGGAAAAAGAAAAAATCACGCTCAAGTATATGGCGACCATGTTGCCAGTTTGATACCACCCGACTTGTTAACATCATTATAAGTTTTAATATTCTATAATATTACTAATTTTTTTTATTTTTCTAAGCCCATAACATAGTCTCTGTTGGTAGTATTATAACAGGTGTAGGCATTCCGACGGATTAAAAAAAATTACATTGTTAAAGACCGATGTTTATTTCACAGAATAAACTATTTGTAGCAGTCTGCCACTATTATCAACAATGCATTCCATTAATTTTGTGCAATGTTCAAACAGAGCCAATTTTTTAAATATTAAATGATATAACAATTGTTGGTAAAAGGGTTGAAACTAAGATGGCTTCTTTCAAGTACAAAAAATAATTACATTATCGGTTGATGTACTCGATGAAATATAACATGAATATGTATTTCCATAATTCTCATTCCAAATTTGACTTTAAAAATTAAAATATTACATTTTAAGAATGTCATTACATTACAAAGTGTGTCTAAAACGATTGTGTTGTACACCAAAACAATGCACACTGCTAAGTATGAGAGGGTGTAGAGACACAGCCATGGTAGCCTACATTTCTTTAACAATAACTTATATACTTCCATATTTTGTAGGTAAGTTTCTCGTGCAGTTATTACGGTAAGTACCTCCATTCATTATCAAGACAAATTTCTAGTTTATTTTTATGCATTGTAGTTGACTTATGCCATTTTCGCGATTTATATACCTTACCATCATCTGACGTTATCAAGAACCATTTCCGCAGTGTTTTGGACGGGACAGTATGGCGATGGCGGGCTTAAAAATATTCCTGGCAATCCTAACTCCGTTGTAGGAACAATGTTATCACACTGACCATGGACCATGCTAGTCATCCAGCTCCAGAGCGTGGCAGACCCGTGTCGAAGAGGAAGTAAGAGATGCAGTTGCAGGTGCAGCTGCAGCTGCAGATGGGATGGTCGCAACGGCAGCTGGCGAACTGCTCTGGAATGTCACGAGGCGGGACGGGACTGGACTTGAACTTGCATTCGGAAGGCCGTATTTTCGAATTCCGATTCGGTTATCTTGGCTTTGGTTTTTCGCGGTTCCCTGAATTCACACCTGGCGTGACAAGATTTCCTTGGGATGGTGATACAAGAGCCGATTGACGCCATGTTGGTTTCAAGAGTTTGTATGCCATAACCTTTTTTATCGTTATTTTGATAAATATGTCGTGTTTAAAGAATACATCACATGTTGAGAGTTTCTCAGACTACAACAAAACTTAACGTAGCTAAATAAAACAAAATTTAAAAACCAAACGATATTAAATTTTTATAACCTTTCAGATACTGAAACCAAGATGGCATCTTTTGGGTCTTGTGTCTCCTCCGCCTTGTGTGATTTAGTGTAACGTCTCTAATGACTTATTTGTGTAAACGTAAAACTTATATCAAACAAAAATAAATGTTTGTATGTTTTCTTCCTGACAACCACGTGCGATACATTGTAGCAGAAGCCATAGAACATTCAGGGCGTGGGGGAAGCCATCTTTACACGAAGCACGAAGTTCCCCGAATGCTCCTCTTCATACAGATTGAGTTGAAACACACGCCAACAGTGAGTGGGTGTTGATGGGGGGGGGGGGGGGGGGGCTGTCAACTATCTCTAATTAAGGATGGTCTCTATGCGTTAATTCCAGATCCGTCTGCCGACCGTGCTAACGAAGCTGTGATTGACTAGTGCGTGCGAGAAAACATGTTCACAAGGCACACTCCCTTCGTATAGTGGAGCTTGCATTTCGTACAACCACGTTTGATAATTTTGATTCCCCCCCCCCCCCTTCTTTTACATGTACAGAGGTTTTACATGGATGCAAGGGGAAGAAATATGGTCCAACTCTGAATATACATTTGTGATAAATTTGCAGCGGTAATGTTATTTTAATATTTTAATAATTTTTCCTAAACTCTTTAAGAGTAGTTTTAGTGATCATCAAAAAGAAAGAACTTATTTTGAAAATTAAAACTCTGTTTGCAATGTTTTAAATGGTAAACTTCTTAAGCTATTAAGACTAAATATTAATTAATTGCTTCCTCAGAATCGACTCATTTGAAGTAGAGATGGCGATTTATAGGGAAAATATATTGCACAAAAATAATTTGAAAAACAATGTACCTGCTACCTTTTACCATTATGTTGGGAAGAATTATGTTGTCATCTTCAGGCGAATCACTGGTACTTGTTATCTTCCCAGCTACCACCGACCAAATCGCACCTACCAAATCGATTATAATACATCGATATTGATTCAATGATTTTATATTCATTATGAATCTATAATTCATAAATTAATTGTACAAATCCAAAAATGTTAATGTTTTATTACTGACTCGAAATATGCTTTCATGTCATTTAAAAATGTACAAATGGGTTTTTACCTCGTAGCTGTGTTCGCCATATGAATTCTGCTAAGATGTTGGGAATTCCCTTTTTGTTCCTCTTATCTCGTTCTACGTGCACTTCAGAAATACGCGTCCGGGAAACCTGTTTGATGAAGTTTATGAATTAAACACGTGTGATAAACTCTGCCAAAGGGTTTTTAGACGTCTATGAATGTCTCAATTAAGTAATCCTGGTGGAAAATACCATCTTTAATTCCTGTGAAACGAACAGTGTGGTGAACAGTCGTGTGAGAGCTATGAAATCCGAACTGTTTTATCTTGCAAAGTAATTAGGCTTTGAACATTGCATTTATACACACGTCTAAGCAGGGGCGTAGCCAGGGGGGGGGGGGTTAGGGATTCAACCCCCCCCCTCCCTTAGCACCAAATCTTTAATTAATTTCTTATTCATCACTCAAACAAATTTCATATTAAAATTAATAAAAATTTTACCATTACAATATTTAAATTTAAGTACCGAAAACTGTTAAAATAGCACTATTTTACACCTTAAAAAATCAAAATTTTCCCGGGGGAGAACCCCCGGACCCCCCCCCCCCCCCCGCTTTATTACCGGGGGGGGGGGGGCATGCTTCTTAACACCCCCCATACACAAATCCTGGCTACGCCACTGCGTCTAAGCATTCGCTTGCCTGGTAATTGTTGCATCGCAAAGCTTAGTTGGGCGTTGTTGGCAATACTGATCAGCAGGGAAGTTGTTTGGGCAGCCCTGGTAAGGTTGGCAACACTGCAGAACGGGGGAACGGTTTGGGCGGCCCTGGCTTATTCCCCATGGCAATATTGGCAACACTGAACGGCGGGGGAGCGATTTGGGCAGCCCTGGCTTAGTGTCCGTGGCAATATTGGCAACACTGCACGGCGGAGAAGAGATTGGGCAGCCCTGGCTTAGTGCCCATGGCAAGGTTGGCAACACTTCACGACGGGGGAGCGGTTTGGGCAGCCCTGGCTTAGTCCTCATGGCAATATTGGCAACACTGCACGGCGGGGGAGCGATTTGGGCAGCCCTGGCTTAGTGCCCATGGCAAGGTTGGCAACACTTCACGACGGGGGAGCGGTTTGGGCAGCCCTGGCTTAGTCCTCATGGCAATATTGGCAACACTGCACGGCGGGGGAGCGGTTTGGGCAGCCCTGGCTTGGAGTCCCCGTGGCAAGGTTGGCAACACCGCACCGCGGGGAGCGGTTTGGACAGCCCTGGCTGAGCGCGCCCGAGGCGGGGCGAGCGGGCCGGTGCGAACTGGTTCCAGCCACTCGCAGCTGCGCGCGACACAGACAGTCGCCAGCAGGCCGGAGCAGTGAGCGCGAGTCAGCGAGTGAGACGGCGGGACTGGTGGGATCGCGAGTCAAGAGGCAACGACGTGTGTCGGCAGCCGCTCGTCGAATGACCGCAGCTGTGAGCGCTCGGCCGTGGCTCGAACCCAGGACCCGCGCCGCCCAGGGATGCTCGGGCGCGTCGCCTCGCAGCTGTTCGACGCGGAGAGCGGCAGCTTCCCCCGCCAGGACCACTACGTTAGCTGACGTCCAGCCCACCATCCGGCGAGCTGTCAAGAGAAGTGGGTATAGGCACGCGGCCGGCCCCACGTAGGGCGTGTCACTTGCGGCAAGATGGCGGCGCAGCGACGCGCCTGGGTCGTGCTGGTGCACACGGTCACCTTGACGCACGACGACTGGGAGTTGAGCGCGCGGTTCTTCCACGCCGTGTCCCCGGCGGCGGACCGCCGCCGCCTGCAGCTGGCCCTGCTGGGCAACAGGGTCGCCGTGTCCTTGCGCCGCCCCCGGCCCCGCCCCCGCTCCCGACTCCTGGCGGGGAAGCTCTCGGCGCGGCTCTGCAAGGACCGCCCGCCGCGCTGCCGCCATTCGCTCAGGGCCGTGCACATGTGAGCATGTCAGCTGACCCCGCGTCCTTTCGGCGGAGCTACGATGTCATTGCGTGGCTTCTTGTGCCGTTTTCTTTAAATAGTTCACCGTTTGAGAGTTGATGAAACGCAGAAAATGTATCTTGTAACTAACCGCCGTAGTGGCCGTCTGTTTTTACCGATCGCTTTTGTTCGTAGCAGAATTCCGCGCAGAAATTAAACTGGTCAACGTCGCAATATTGCCCAAATTGTGTGTAGTGTTAAAGCAGTCAGTAGTGCAGAGGCTCAAAAGGTGGTCGACGTTTACCACTGGGAATCGGCTGGAAAAAATAAACAGTACCATAATTTGTAATTATCTGACTAAATGCGATAATGTACGTCACAACCCAGTGTGACTTTAGAACAGGAGAACCGAGAATTTTAAAATGCAGCTTTAGCATTAACACTACGTGACCGTCTAGTCACCTTGGATAAGAGTTGCTCTACGTGTACATACCGGATGTTACCGGATCATTGCGATTAGTTTCTAGAAAAGATAATTAATTCGTGATGCACGTAAGCAGTTGCACTATGCCCAGCTCTCGGGTGAAGATGATATTGCAGTGTCTCGGTAGTTTTGTGCTGGTTTAGTGTAATCCCCACACAATGGTACAATGGTACATTATATTTATGTTCATACTGGCGATGCCTATCTTGCTCATAAATGTCTAGCCATCGGTTGGCGGAGACTCTAGAAGATCCCAGCATTGTTCTCGATGGTCACACTTGTGCATTCTAAAGATGATGGTCGCTTCTTCAAGACAGTCCTCTCTTGTTGCCACTAAAGGATATCTGGCTATATACCAGCTCGCCTGCCTGCCTGCCTGCCTGCCTGCATGTCTGTTTTAAGACTCCTACCGTAATATAAATAACACACAAGTTCTCATAAGACAATAAATGTTCTCAAGAACATTCTCTGGGCAGGTACTAATACAGGTCTGACTTCGGGAGCGGCAGCACCGGACGTCAGAAAATCCCTCCCAAAGAGACTTAATGTCTTAAGAGATTAGATCCAGACTAAATTATTTGTAGTTATACATCCATATTTGATTTTTTTTTTTTAAAAAAACGGGGGGTGGGGGGGGGGGGGGTTGACACCTGGCTGGACTTTTTTCCCCCGAGATTATTCATCCCAGTGTTCAGTGTTTAATGTCCTGAATGTTACTTTCTTGGGGTGTGTCTAAACAAATAATGTGATTGGATTTTTTTTTTATTCGATGGAGTTTTATGTTTTGCTCCGAACTGAGGATAAAGGTAGGTTCAGTCCAATACCGCCATTGCGCAGAGGCTGAGGCGACTGGGTCCCGAACCACTTGGCTACCCTTGAGCTCGTGCATGTGCGTCGTACGAGGGTGTTGGGATCTCACATGAGCCCAGCCACACGGACGTGTGCTGTTAGCGATCACCGCTAACCATGTGTGGTTGAAGACATTTCAAATAACATGCAAGTGTTGCGGGTGTCCAACCTGCCGTTTAACGAAGCTACGAATGTCCGGATCCTCCATGCGTTCGATTGCAAGATGTCTCATCTTCTCGGTACCAGCATGACCACGACTGTGGTAGGTGGCTGCAGACAGAGCTTGCTGGCCAGTGTAAACACAGGGAGCAGCTACAGCTGTGGTCGTGCGGAGGAAGGATGCGCCGGCTAAACGGGCAATTGGGCGAGAGCCAATTTTGTCATTGTTGAAGAGCTATTTGTGGCCGTGCCGAGAGAACGGTTAACAGGACCCGTCCACGTCTGCTTCACAGCTACTAGCTTAACGCCTATCTCGCGCACTCGAGACACTTCCCGTGCAACACTCGAGTTTCGGAAACGTTTATGCGATGTTGCAAGAACATAACATCATCTCAACATAGCATTGTTATGTATCTAAAAATGTACCCAGAACATTGTGTGCCGTATGAGTTTAAACTACAGCACTGGTATTTCGTATTGGAGTAAATAAAATTTATGAGAGACTATAAAAATTTATCATGTTGACTATCAGCACTACAACTATTGAAATTAACTGGCATTGATTAATCCGTTTTTTTTTTGTTATAACTCATGTGAAAGAGTAGGTTGAAGCAGTTCTGGAAGTTTAGATGGGTTGTTGGAAAAGCTTCCATTCCTATTATTCCAAAATTAGGCAGTTTATAGCTGTGGCAAGAATTTGGGCATTTAGTTATAATATTAGGGTCTACATTTCCTTTGCAGCAACTATCAGAATTATTCTAGTATAAAAAGTAAGTTTTGTCATCTTAAATAAATGATCCAGAAAAGTTCTGGCTTAAATGAATGCAAAAATTTTCGATGAAAATTTTGCTATTGTACACATTTTCTCCCATAAGTTTGTATGTATTAAAATTGGTTTGGGACTGTTTTACATTATTAAGTACTATATTATCCTTAATTCCTCTGTTCTAGTTTATTATTGGCCAATTCCATGACTTCATACATTTATCTTTCTGTCCACAAAATAATCTGTAATGCATGGTATCTTGTTGTAAACTTGACCCTGTTGTCAATAGGAGCAGGTGTGAGAATTATGCAAGTTGAATTGTGTACATTTGACAGGAATTACTTGTCAAGAAGTCATTTACAAACTGCTCAGATCAACTGGAATGAACTATATAACCAGTCTCACTGCATCTGATCCCTTAATGTGTGAATAAACTCTTCATTGTAAATAGACTGGTTAATCCTCAGTCAGGTGAACAGCAGATAAGGTTTTTTTTAGTAGTGTGTATCCCCCCTCCCCTCCTCTTCTGAGCCCTGATTAACATTCAGATTTTCTCCTTATTTTTCTATCGTAGTTTACATAAAATTACTAAACTATTATTTTACTGCAGTGCTATGGATAACAGGAAGTTTTGGAACCACAAATAAAGTGTACTAAATATTTCAATTCTAAATGTACTATAATTGTATAGCAAAATTTAATTTGGCCCGTCCCTGATCTTCATTTGGGACCTACCCTTGGTATCAGGAGTATAACATGTTGAACTTTCCAGTGATACTCGTAGTTACATTTATTTGATGCACACGTCAAGTTGGTAGATTTACTGGCAATATTCAACATGTTATCTGCCCTTTGTATAAATTAGATAAGTATGCTTGTTTTCAGTGGCGTAACCAGGATTTGTGTGTATGGGGGTTTTTAAGAAGCATGCCCCCCCCCCCCCCCCCGTATTAAAGCGGGGGGGGGGGGGGTCTGTGTGTCCTCCCCCGGGAAAATTTGGATTTTAAGGTGTAAAATAGTGTTATTTTAGCAGTTTTTGGTACTTAAATTTAAATATTTTAATGGTAAAAATTATATTAATTTTAATATTAAATTTTTTTGAGAGATGAATAAGAAATTAATTAAAGATTTGGCGCTAGGGGGGGGGGGGTTGAACCCCTAACCCCCCCCCCCCCCCCTGGTTATGCCCCTGCTTGTTTTAATTTTTTTTTTGTGGCCTTACCAAACTTGCTAGACTTATAATTTCATACGACTTGACTTGTGAAGTCCCGTTTTTGTAGTATTTCTTCACGAGAGTACGTACGTAGCCACAGCGTCGAGTGTGAAGGGAGTGTGGTGTGTGGACTTGTGTGCAGAGGGGCCGTGCTCGCCCACACGGCCAGCGCGACGGCCAAGGAGGAGCGCGAGGTGCAGGTGTTGCCAGCCCTGCCCGCCCCGCCGGCCGGGCCCTGCTCCCCGGACCCCAAGCAGCCCGCCCCGCCCGACGAGTCCCTGGTGAGCTCCGGTCTGAAGTTGTAGCAGTCTCGAGTTCCCTTTCATTATGTTGTATGATCCTCTAAAACAGCGCTGCGATGTTTCAATTAGACTACCATTGGTTTACTGGTTGAACAGTCGGTTAATTTAACTACATTTAAAATAGTTTTTTATCGGGAGAAAAAGTACTCATAAATGCCTCAATTTTTATATATACAGAAAAGTTGCTACTTTATAAACGGACCATTATTTTGACAAGATCATTTTGGAATCGTGTAATTTCCTGTCCGAAATGTAAGATGTAAATCCACTGGAAGATGAATGTCATGAAAACAAGTAAGATTTATGGTGGCTAAAACAATTTTTGACAGTCGAATTTTGTCATATTATAGTTTCCTCGTGGTTTCATTTTGTGAAAACTTTTTAATTTTTGTAAAATATAAAAAGTTGCTGTTCTTTGTAAGTTGATTAATATATAATGAATGTGTTTAACTGGTATTTATTTAATTTTGAATGATTTTTTTATTTGGTCATACGAAAGTAGTCCAGTTTTTGGTTTTTGAACAGAGACCAGACATAACTTTTTTTTTTATATAAAAATTGTAATGCTGACAAAATTTGAAAATCAAATAAATCTAGTGTTCTAAGAAGTTTTTGGTTTGTTTTGTGTATAAGTCAGGTCGAGAACACTGAGTGGTTTATTTTGTAATGTCCAGAATAATCTTTTTTTTTAAATTTTTATAGTGAATTTGTACATGCTGGGTAGATATTCCAAGTAGGACATAAAAAAAAAGTTAAATTGTAATCTAATGGCAGTCATAATGTGCGTTATTTTCTTCATAAATGTTTCCTTTTCAATCAAAGTGAAAGTAATAAAATTTGCCCAGGTGTAGATTTAATTTAACTCTGCATAATCAGTTTCAAGACTACATAAATTCAAAATTGTGTTTGAAACTGTTGATAAAAAATGAATTGACATTTTGGTGCACATAATTGTGTTCAGACCACCAAACATAGATACTAGTTGGGGTGTGTAATGTTGTGTTATCCTGATGTGTTGCGTGTGTTGCTGGCAAGTCTAGCAATGCTAATAATAGTGAGGGAGGCACTGGGTGTGTTGACGTCCGTGTTTACAGTTGCCAGCCAGTTGAGTCTGGTTATTGCTGGCCAATAGCACACAAACATCTGTTTCTGGTTTCACAAGCCCGACCCACTGCCATATTCTTTGTCATTTCAAGAACTGTTAGTTACATACTACTGTATATCCTTCATAAAAAAAATTATACTGCTTGTTTTTTATTCAAGATTTTAGTAACTTATACAGGTTATTTTGTCTCAAGTTACAAATATAATGTCATACATCAAAATGGAGATTATAAACACTTTTAAATTTCAAACAAATAAAATTTACAGCCAAATTACAGTACATTAAAATTATTACAGTCTGTCTTAAAAACTAGTCATGTGCATAGCTGATACAAAAGTTGAGTTCTACCTGAAAATCATGCTCCACAAATTGAAACAAGAGCAGCATAAAGTAATGAAGTCTAATAAATAAAAAAAAAATATTACAACAATACAAACACAGATAGACCCTGCCTCAGATCCACACATAAATTAGTTTGCTGATGTGTCTGCCACAAATCGCACACAAAACTGTACTTTCTCTTTAGATATATTTGTATCAGGTTTTCTTCCTTGTTAACAAAATGTATTGCACACCGGTTTTTACAAATAACCAAACATTTTAGTGGAGAAAAAAAAAAGAACCAGAATCTTTCCTAATGTGTGGGATCTTTTTTTTTCTTGATGTTGCGCATGGTATGACTGTCACTTCTGGTTTTCTTGTTCTCTTTAGATCATGAGGTTCTCATGAACAATCAAGTAAGCTGAGCTGAAGAGACTCAACAATTTAGTGTCTTTATTTTTATTTTTAAACCATGGTTTTCCCTCCTCCCCTAATTGTCTATTGATAAGCTCCTGATGTAGCAGAATCTAAGCATGAACACACAGAATTGTTATTTTTAGCTGTAATTGCCTTTCTATACTGACGCACCATCTTTTGTGTAGTGCTATTGGAAATCTTTTGGCAGGATATTTCAAACCCAAGTAATTTATTTACCATGTTAGATCAATTTTTGAATGTTTCTCTTCATGCTACAGGTTGATTTAAAAAAAAATGAATATATGTACTTGATTTTCATATGGTACTTGCCTTTGAGAAATAAACCTGAATTGCATTGGGTCTTGACGGTGTGTGGTCAGCTTCAATTGCTGCCGTGCTGGAGGGAGATAAGAGAACAAGTAGGAGCGCTCTGAGGAAACCCTGCCCTAGTCTGTCGAGACTGAAGCGTTGCCCTGCTCCCGACAGCCCCTGTCGAACGACGCGACAGCCCAGCAGACGACTCAGTGGCTGCAGAGGAACCGCTTCGACCAGTACTTGCGCATGTTCCTGAGCTTCTCGGGGGCCGACATCCTGCGCCTGACGCGTGACGACCTCATACAGATATGTGGCCTGGCGGACGGCATACGCCTGTACAACGCCCTCCACGCGAGGTGAGCGCTCACTGTGTGTCATCTCTGCCTTGTTCATCTTGTTCTGTGTTTGTTTCTGCTCAATTGTACGTTCTGTAATCTGGCACCAACGAGCCACTTACATTTAGATTTTTTTTTTGGGGTGATATTCGTATTCTTTGGCGTTGGCCATTAAAACTGTTGGGACCTGCGATAATCCCGCTTAGCCGTAGTCCCGAGCGTGCTGTATTAGACTTTTCACTTTAGTAAATACGATAGACTCACTGGACAGCTATATTATTATACATACAGGCAAGAGAGTAAAAAACAGCCTAGTCTCATAATGTGTCAATAATATATGTATGTTATAAATTAGAAGTTTAACTATGTAGTTTCAGTTACAGTGAGTAACATTTAATACTTTGTGTTAGATCATTATGCATTGTGAGTTTTTGGTTTCTGTTATTTTTGACTTGTGATTTAAAATAATAGATTTTCTTAGATTAAAGGAATTTTTTCGTATGGACGGAATGTTGGTGTCGTTTTGAAACCAAAACAGTGATGGCCTGGCACTTTTGTTCTGCCGTCTGTTGGATCAGCGTGACTGCATCTCGGAGTTCTGTCGCCTAGCCTCGGAGCGTTCTGGCACCGTTAGATCATTATGCATTGTGAGTTTTTGGTTTCTGTTAATTTTGACTTGTGATTAAAATAATAGGTTTTTTAGATGAAAGGAATTTTTTCGTATGGACGGAATGTTGGTATCGTTTTGAAGCCACAACGGTGACGGCCTGGCACTGTTGGACCAGCGTGACTACATCTCAGGGTTCAGGCACGGCCGAGGGACGGGCGACTAGCGACCAGCGCCGCGCGGCTGTTGCAGGGGCGTCGCCCCGCGCCTCACGGTGTACCTGTGCGTGGAGCAGGACTGCGTGTACCACGCCCTCTACCTGGCCGCGCTGTCGTGCGCGGAGATGGCCGGCCGGCTGGCGCACATGCTGGGCGTGCTGCCGGACCAGATACGGGACGTCTACCTGCAGGGCCCGGGCGGCATCCACGTGCTGGTCACGGACGACGTGGTGCGCCACATCAAGGACGAGGCCATGTTCGCCATCGAGATACTGCAAGGTGTGCGCCGGCCGCATATCGGCACAGGCCAACGACACGTGATGTCCGGCCGATTTTATATTCCATTTCATTTTAGCACGTCGCAAAATGAGTCTGTGAATTTTTTTCTTTCTTATGGTCTCTGTTTATCGTGGAAACCGGTAGAGAGAGACTGGCGGCCCGAGAACCGCATCCGAAAGGCAAGCCTAAAGAATCCTTCAGCAATGAAGTATTACCAGGTACACTGTTGTGTAAAAAGCCTTCTTTGCCAGCTGACACTGTTTAGGAGCCAGAGTATAATCACTAAATAATATTTCTATTTAAGTAATCTGTATATTGTTCAATAATATTTATTTTATGTTTCAAATTATTTTATTTTTGTAAAAACAATTTTTAAAAGATTCATTTTGCGTAACATCACATGTCACAATTTTATTTTATTTTATGTCTGTCTCCACTGGTTTCCACGATAAACAGAGACTGAAATAAAAAAAAAAAAATCACGGACTCATTTTGCGATGTGCTGAAATGAAATGGAATATGAAATGGCTGGATATCACATGTCGTCATCGCACAGATTGACTTGGCCTCTACTGACAAATCATCATCAAAGTGATGTTGCAAAACTTGTTTATAACAGCACATTTTGGCAACATTGGTATCAGAAATATATCATAAAAATCAATTAAAAATTTAGAATACCCAATGTACTAATAATACTCTTCGATTATAAACTAGAAACTGTTGAGTATTAGTATTACAAACATTCCCAGTTTTCATACTTGAGTGGTGAGATTTTTGATACCGTGAATAGTGGGTTGAATTAAGCTGTAGTATTGTAGCATTGCCTTAAAAAAATTATATAATGCATGTATTTATTTTGCAATTAAATATGCACATCACAATGATTTTACAATGATTTTACTCTATATATATTTTTAACTTCTCACTATAACAGAATTACATTGAATTCCTTGGTGTCTAATGCTGAATGTTTGCTGAAAGATGTCTGGTGATTTAGTGAAAAAATGGTATTTCTTTTGTTTTCTACACATAAGTTAAATTTTAAATAATCTTTCAAATACTATATTGTATGATAAAAAAATGTGTCCCGTAACTCAACATCAGAAGTGAACAGTTTCTGGGCCAACTACTAGATGGTTCTGAATGAAAAAGTTCCATAGGTAGTAATTGAGTTATGGGCGTTATGGCCAATGTCACTGTCACTGTGTAAGATTTTAAACAGAGTTTAACAACACTTAAGTGTCATTTAGTAACAAATTGCATTTCACCAAATATTTACACATTTTTAAGATAAGATAACCAATGCTTGACTTTAAACAACCAATTTCAGTTGTTTAACTTCCACTATTGATAAAATTTTAAAATAAAATCAAACATGCTACACATTTGGGTGGTGAGGGAGGAATTTCTTTGCACAATGTACTGTAAAAATACCTACCATGCTATCTTGGCAAGTTATTGTCACAAATAACTCATTCAAGCAAGATTTCAAAATGGAAATAATTGCCATAGTATTAAATAATTGGATACAGGTTAGATATTTAACAGTTGTGAAAACATAAGGTTTTATTTATTTATTTGTTTAGACTGCCATTAATTGGCTTCTAAACTGTTTATGGCTCATACATAGGGCTCAGTGACATACTGTACTTAGTCACAAGCTCACCTTTTTTCATTTCCTCACGTACAGAATAAGTTACAGGTTTTTGTGACCCAGCAATCGAAAAATATGATGATTATGGATATGGATGATGATGATTATGGATATGGATGATGATAATGGATATGGATGATGATGATGGATATGGATGATGATGGATATGGATGATGATGATTATGATGGATATGGATGATGATGATGAAAGAACCGTTCTTCCCAAGCAGACACACTGTTCCCCCTCCTCGTTCTGGCTGTGGGGTAAGATCGGGGCGTGTGTGTTTTCAGCCGCGCAGTCCAGGGACCGCTACCGCTTGCTGCTGAAGCCGGTGCAGCACTGAGGCGCGAGCCGGGAGCTGCAGTGTTGCCAAGTCGCGCGGCACTCCGCAGTGTCGCTGCGTGTCTCACAAGTCTCTGTCGTATCCTGGTTCTTTCCAGGGTGGAGTTCATTTTTGAGTATCCAGGTTTGTTGATTTTGCCAAAATTGTGTTCTCGATGATGGAATACTGGAAATATTGAGAATGTATTTTAATTAGTTTTACTCTGTAGAATAAGTGTTGATAACTGTGCGCATGGACTTTCACATATCTTACAATGAAGGCATGAATATCAAAGATAAATTAATGTAAGTGAACGCGGGTCCAGTATGTGTTTGGTCTGCAAGACATATGCCCATAGATAAGTCGTGTAGCCACAAGCTGATGAACACACAGGTCCAGTTGGGAGCCTGGATCGTGTCCCTTTCCCTGATATGTTCCGAGGTGAGGTTGCCCAGTATAACTGAGTTTATGGTTGTAAATGATGATGATAGACATCTCGTAGCAGAAGGGACAGTTGTCCTAGAACTCGCACGAGTTGCGGTAGCATGTACCGATGACGCAGATACAGTCACGGTAGACGGTGCGAGGTACGGCAGCATGTGAGAGTACTTGCTAGAACTGACGTGAACATGTCGCAAAACACTTCTGTCTCCTTCTTATTTGCAGTGAAGTCTCATTACAATACCTTGAAAACCCACAGTTTTGGTACATAATAATGAAAGTGCTGTTATTTTACATAGAATGTTCACTTAATAAAAATGATCGGAAAATCCTACTTATAATGAGGTTCCACGTGGTAAGTGAATATTGGAATGTTACAAATACACATTGCTGTGGTCACATACAGGAATGTTGGTCATCACATTTAGAGTTTGAAGCATCCTCGTGACAAACTAGTGGTTGTGAGAGCGTGCCGCATTCAACCAGGTGCACACGGCTCCTCTGTGCCGTCATTTGTCACGTGCAGCGGCCAACATAACTCTTCCCGGACTCTGCCAGTGGAAGTCTTCTTGAGAACGATCGCCTCTGCTGGGCGAGTTCTGTGTCCTATCACTTGCCTGTCTTCAACAATCAGTCTTGTTGACCGCAAATTGCAAAGACACTTCCTAATGAAAGTGGCTGTGTCCATAGCTGTTATTGTAGGTATGTTTTGGAAGATTATTAAGTGGGCAGAGGTGTGCCATAAGCATTGGTGTCGTCATGGTCTGCACACAAGGTACCTGTCTTTTTGCCTCTTTGACCATGAATAGCGAATATTTTTACATATCCAAATACATTTTGTTAGGTGGTAGTTCAGGTTCTGTTGGTGTTGACGTTAACCGTAATGTTAGAGCTCTAGTGTCGACTAGCCTAGAATGTCATGTTTAGGATTTCGGGCTTTTAGAAACATTTTTTAGACGATGCCTGTTTGTGACCTTTCTCATAATAAATGTCTTTATGCTTGGCTGGTTACTATTTATTAGTTAAATTTTTTTACAGTAAAAAGTTTATTGAATCTGAATTCCATAGAAGTCGGCATAAACGAACTGCTGTTCATTTTTATTTAAGGAATGTATATTTTTAAGTTTAGATTGTACAACTGTTTTGTTCAATTTATGTGTGAAATGCTGAGGGAGGTGATGTTTACAGAAATTGAGGTATATTCAGATTTTTTTGTGTTTGAGAATGGAGATGTCATAATTAAAGAGGTCAGCACATCATAGATTATAGAATTATTGAATTATGCCCTCTTGTTGGGACACATATTGGCATTTACCAATTGTGTTTTTTTGTTTCATATTCCACACATGGTGTGTATAATGTGTTATTAATTGATTAAATGTTAGTATATTGTGTTTTACAAATATTAGATTTTTTCTTTATTCCTGCAACACTTTGCTAGCTATTATGGTGTTATTGTAACTTTTTACTATATGGTTAAAATTTTTTGTAAATAAACTTTGGAAACATTAGAATATTTAGAATTAGACTTATACAACAAATAAAATATTTTATATATAATACTGATAACGTAAATGTAATGAATAATTATTGAACTCATGTACCAGAAATTTAATAAAATTTTCCTGGCAGGTACTTTTTCAAAAATAATATTTCTTTCATCCAGCAATTTTTTTTTTCTTCTTTGTTTGGATTGGTAAATTTTCTGGACAAAATCACATAAAAAATTTTTGCAATCAAAATCAATATTGTAAATTGCAATTAACCACTATAATTTGTTAAGTAATTTTTTGATGTTAGTCGATAAACAACATTTATGTTGAGATTACGCATGTTATTTAAGTGGCATTCAAGGCCTTTGAGAGAAGTGTTTTATGATATAGTACCCAATTCTCTTTGTAGTTCTTTTAAATCTATTTTTAAAATATTTCATAATTAACAGCATCTGTCTGTTGCGAGTGCTAAACATACGAATGCCCTGACCAATGCATCCAAATCAACCTAGCAAGTGGCAAATTGCAATGTTACTATATATTTAACAGATTGAACACTGCCTTAGAAATATTTTTTTGTACATTTGCTTACAAAGATGGAAGTATTCAAGCTACCATTGGTGATGATAGTGGGAAGTAGCTCTTGTATTTAGGTTTAGATAACGATCCTGAAAATATATAGCACATAAATTTATGTTATATATTTTTTAAGTTATCCATTTGCTTTATATGTTTTGCAACTAGACTTGTGCAAATGTGTGTTTTATATTTTATTTTTAAGAAAAAATTATATGTATATCAGCCTCTATATTCTTAATATAGTATATGTATATTTTTTTAACTATAATTTTGAATGATAACAAAAGTTTTTAAGGGAAGTAAATATTACTTAAAGGCTTCTGTCAGATTGTTTGAATATTTGTAGATCATGAGAGATGATCGTAAATGTGACATGTTAGATGACAATCATCATTTCACTGAAGTAGTGCTTAAGTAAAATACCAAAGTGAATGTGCAAAGTATTGAGATGTATCATTGTGTATTGCTTTTAAGTGTTAAGCACATAATTACAGTAAAGCTTGTCTGTGGTGTTGTTATGTAGGTCATATTTTTATCTTTTACAGAGAGATATCTTTGATTAAAATTTTATTCTGTTGGTGAACTTAATTTAAGCAGTCCTAGAAGAGGTTGAAAAAATATTTTGCCTCATACTATGCAATGGACTAAGTTATCAGCAGTTCTTTCACTCGTTAATTTTTACTTTGGGGGCGCGTGGTTGCCATATTATATTTTACTTTGCAGAGTAATTAATGAACATTATTTTCAGATGTTTAAAACAAGTTTTTACATTTATATAATAGCTTTTTTGTAAGACCAGCCAGATGCTGTTCCTTATCCGAATTTACTGATAAATTTGTATTCAAGCAGTGCCTTAATCGAACATAATAATTTGGATGAAATTTTTTTCTGTAAATTTTTGTTATTACTCTTGGTCTTATGCATGGTGTAACTAGGCTTATAGTAGTCTTAATTCAGTATTTTATTAGGTACATTTTTGTTGATTACCTATGCTTCAGTAGCATATAGTCGTTACTGTTGATAGTTAAGGGTATATTCTTGTTCTAATGTTTATTTAGGTGTTTATATTTTTACGAATAAAAAATTAATGCTTAAGTCAATTACAAATGCTTAGTCAAAATGCCTTATAATATTGTGCCTGTTAATTGTTTTAGAATCCAAGGATATTCTAAAATCATTGTCTTGTCGAAACTTCCTTGAGGATTGTCGCTGATGGAAATGTGACTTGATGGCGTGATGGCTACAGAACTTAATTTTACAATTGATTGGATTCCCTGTTTTTTGTAGGTTTTCCAGAGAAACTTAAAAATCTTCCATGTCTTAAAAATATATTTTATTTAATGTTCATCAATTAAAGCCACGAACAATTTGTACAAGTTCTAGTTAACCTCTCAATTAGGGTCTCCATGCGTATATGCTTTATATTTGCAATAAAAGGGCCACATTACCATTGTTTCAAATGCAACAGTTAGCTTTTAATTTGAGGTGAAACAGCAAACTGTATCTCCAAGGGAAATTACAGTTAGTGGTGTCAGAAAGTTTAGCAGTTGACTGTCTGGCAACCAAAATATTTTATTTTGTAATATTTTGTGTTAAAAAAGTAATTAAACTTTGTTGGTCCTCAAGTGCACAACATTTCTGTTAGTTATTGATGTTAAGTTGTTAAGTTTAGTTGTCAGTTACCAGTTTAAAAAAAACTTAAAATTCCCTGTTCACTTTGTGAACTGGCTGATAGTTCTAGGTTTTCATGTGATCTTTTAATTTAGTGGCTTTTCATTGTTTCACCAGTCCATCGCTGTCCTGTGGTGACAAAACTTGAACAATTTTGTGAAGTTAATATCCTTGTAAGTGAATGTTTATATTGTAATATTGAAAAATGCTTGCATTCATGGTGCAGTCTTTATATAAATGTGAATTTTAATAAGTGTTCATATATTATTTGTATTGACATTTTGTATTCATTGCACATTTATATTTACCAAGTGTCTTAAAAATAGGAGATAGCTAGAGGCAAGGAGTGTAAATAGGTACTGTGATTATATGTCGCTCTGTGATTGTTCAAAGTTGGTGCATATGTGTAACATTTATAGAAGAGAAAATAAAGGTATATTATGTTATATTTTAGAGCAATTTATTACAAAAAAAAGCTGTCAATGTTTTGGTGTGTACTGAACCAGTGACACGTTCAGAAAGGTTTTTTTTTTAATATTTATTTATGATATATAATTATTTTTCCATTGATAGTCTGAATCTAATCACAATTGTAATTACCAATATTAAACTTAGTTTTTACAATTAGTTCTGTATGCACAGTTGGCATTGAAATTTCCCTGAAGTTACACTGGTACTGATCAGTATTCCACAGTGAGTGATCCAAATTTTGGTGCAAGACATTACAAATGTCAGTAAAATGACGATTATTATATCTTGGCTACAGTGCCAAATGACTTATCAGTGTACAGAAGTAATGTTATAAAAGGCTTTCTGTGCGGGGTGAAGCAATACAAAAGTGGTATCTCTTCTTTTGACAAGTAGTAGTTAAAGTGGGACTGGCTTTGTACTATGCCCAAATGGTCGTTTATGACGTGGACTGTGTTTGCTTCACATAGTTGTGAAGTCGAAGTATGAACTAGCATCAGAAACACTTTATGTGAAGGGCTAAAGAAACTTGTTTGGCCATTCCACACACTTATAGTCGGGAGTGCAAACTGTACGTAACGACTGAAAGGTAGTTTGTACAACAGCTCACATTAGCAACAGATACAATCAAGATGACGACACAATTTAATCTAAAAGATTTTTTATTATTGAAGTTACAGTTAACAAACATTGTATAGCATCAACAGATTCAGTCTGGGTGTGTATATGTACACTTACACCCTAACATATGGTACATATCTCTTATTGCAGAGTTTACACTTCAACATAAATATTAACTTAATAATTCATTATTACTACGAAACTTACTAGAATTATATTTTATAGGTTTTGTCGCTTTTCAACAAAATTGTGCATGTATGCTCTCACAGATATGCTAAGTTAACTATCTAATGCTTTTCACAGCTGAGCATTTGCTGTTAGTACACCCTGCCAGAAAAGGGATAATTTTTGTTTTGCTGAAATATTACATATTTATTTTGGTTTACTGGAATTACCTGTCAGTTTGACTTTCATTTTAGAATAATTTTAAATCTTTTATTACCTAATTCTTCAAGCAATCATATCGCCTGTTTACTTGTGCCAACTGAGGTACAAGGAAACAAAACATCATTAGTTTTTCATCACACTCTTCGACAATGCTTGGTGTCTTGGTAAAATAATTGCAAAGAAACAAATTTGTCTCTCCACCTGGTTCTAAACATTCCTCACGGTGCATTGCAATAGAGAATTATAGTATGAACAACTTTTGTTCAGTTGATTAATGCAAAACCTAAAAAATAAAAACACACAAAACTGCTTGCTTATTAACTCATTGACATAAGTGACTCGCAATACAACTTTAAAAACTAATCTCTCACAAGAGAGATACAAGAAATTAATTATTTAAAATATTTTTTACAAATACGTGGTAACATTTTCCAATTACCTAGGTTCCTTCGTTTTGAGTCCCAAACACCCGAAACACGAGGCATGCCCCACTGCACTGAGTATCTAGTCGTCGCTAGGGCTGTTTGAATGTGTTTTGCTTCACGTTCGCTATTCACCTCGCAACAACTAAATAAATTATCGGCACACGCGTGCGCGCGCGAAGGTCTCGGAACTCGGTCTGTCGGTCACGCGAGGTGCGTTGAGCTACAAGTTGTCGTCAAACACTTCTGGCAGTTCCTCGCTCTTGTGCCGCGTCGCGGGCATGGGCGCCATCGCGATGGACACCTGCGACACCATCGTCCTGCTCATCTCGTCCTTGGACTTGTCTGCAACAGAGCACACGGCCGCTTGAGAGCGTGACGCTGACTGCGCTTCACTTCTTCCAGCGTGAAACACACCACTCCAGCCAAATAGAATAAAACTGTGGGTAAGGACCTGTCGTGAATTATAACAAAAAAACACTGTAAAACATGTCAATACACCATAAAACACCAAAAAAGGAAATTAAAATCACGAAATTAATCAACATTTTAACACAACTTTATTTAAAACCATAAAAATGCTCCAAATTTTATATTATTATAATGGGTACACAAACACGCCAGTTCAGTTTGTCTAACCCTTTACAAATCATCCTTGTACAGTAAGTCCTCTATTTACGTCGTACTGTTTTACGTCGTTTCGGATTAACGTCGCTAATGTTTGAGTACTCATGTTTCAATTTAAGTTGTCGCCGATTCACAATAACGTCATTTACAATGACCGTAAATCTTTATTTTAACCAAAACACTGTATATATAATTTGTTTATAATTCTTTGTTTCCTTCGGTAGTTAATTTATGCTATGTAGCGTAAGCTACACGTTCACCGCCTTATCATACATCATGAGGTACGCTTCCTGCTCTTACGTACAGTATGTACTATATATCTGTTTTTATATTTCAATCAATAAGGGTAATAAAGCAGCTGGTTAAATAACCATTCTATAAAGCTGAGAAGTACTAGTTGGACTTGTTTCCCACGCTGTCGGTTGTCATTTGCTGATAAAATTGCCCGTTGTCACGTCTGTATGCCAGCGCTTCCGGCCGACCTTGGGCCGTGGCCGGCCGGTGTCATGAAACATGGCTCATTTTGCGTCGTTTCTATTTACGTAGCGGTTTTCAGGAACGTAACCCCGACGTAAACCGAGGACTTACTGTATTTAATTCAGTAAGGGCCGGTCTTACCATCCCTTGGCAAGGTCCGGGTAAAATTTATCTCCTTGGCAAATGACAAAATGTGTCTTACCACCTATGAGTAGGCGTACCCGGAAGATAAATAATTGTCGATTTTACCGGGAGGTTGAAGCTCTGGGTAAATCGCTACCCGGCAGATAACTATATAATCTGTGCGCCACATCGTGGCACGTTTATTGCAATGTGTTGAATTGTGTTCATTTGCCAAAACGTGGTGCATGGACTGTAATTTTCTTCCCTCGTTTATCTAATTGGCCGAAGCAGGGTTCATCGATGTCGTCAATAATGTTGGTGAGATTTTTGGAGACGATGACGACGATGAAGAGATCATTGAAGTAATCAATGCTTTAGCAAGAGGTCCACGTATTTTTAGAGAAAGACCAGACCATTTGAACCAATGGAACGATAAAGAGTTTTCAGCGAGATTCAGGCTAAGTAAAGATACAGTTCTGCACTTGGAAGAGCTTGAACCTCTGATTAAATCACGAACAGACAGGCGAGTGCTTTTACCAAAAAAATGCATTTGTTTTTACATTACAAATGTATGCTTATGCTATATATTCTGTAAAATTGAATGAAACTGATAGGTTTATAGGTTATATCGGACCATAAAATGTGCATAATGTTTACATTGTCAACATCGCTTCAATAAAATATTCCTGCTGTTATTTTGTAAATTATATTCAGAATGTGCTTTATTTTGGCTGTTCTGAATTCTCAAAGTGCCTTTTTGTATTCCTACCCCAGGGGCCTAACCTACATGTAAACAACAGTTTGTCATCTTGTTGCTTTTATTTCCCCCAGAAATCATGCAGTCTCACCACTGAACAAACTGTTGCTGACACTGCAGTTTTATGCCCTGGGAACAATGCTATCCAGTGTTGGAGATTTTGTAGGTGTCAGTAAAGCAACAGCTTCTAGAATAATTAAACAAGTGACATTTGGAATTGCTTCATTGAGACACCTGCATATATTAGGATGCCATTGACTGAGCAAGAAATAAGAAATGCTCAGACAAATTTCTACGAAATGGCCCAGTTTCCAAAAGTAAGTCCCCAGGTGGGTATTTTTTAAAAATCATATTTTATCACTATAATAGGGCATAAGTTTGCGTATACATGAGCTTTAGTTTTTTGCATGTTTTGCTGCCCCCCTTGTTGCACTTGATAAACAGAATTTATGGTCACAGTGTGAATTACAGCTGTAGCCTTATTTGACAAGAATTGTTTTAAAGAGAAAGGAAATTCTAATTAACTATCATAACCTCTTCTCCTTGACAAGTGTTTATTTATATTCCCAAATTACCGGGCGAATTTTCATCACAATGTAAATACACTAAGCCTTCGGTACTCTAATGTTTAGCAAGATAAAATAAAAATCTGAGGGCCAATCACAATCATCGTTTCTTCAATATCTCTGTCAAAAATATACCAACCTAACACACATCCTCGCTATCCACAGGGCAAGTTCCAGTTAGCTACACGGAGGTGTAAATGGAATGGTAAGACAGGACCATCGGGTAAAGGGTCCGGGTAGCTTATCCGCAGGGTAGCTACCTGGAAGTTTGCCCAGAGGATGGTAAGACCGGCCCTAAATGTAAAATACCTGAATGTATAGACCAAATAGATAGGAAGGAATTAATATTATATTATGTTTGATCTTGCCATCTGCTATATCTATATATATTCAAGAGTAAGGATTAAGAAACATTTTAGTGTCTGCCATCCATGGCGTGTCCTTGTTTCTGTCCAAATAAAATACAGTAATACCGCAATATAGTGAACCTCGGTACAACAAATGGTTTGGTATATTTTTCTTATCCTTTAGAGAAAATTTCTGTTAGTAAAAACACTGAAAAAATCTTTCCCATTATTTTTCTATAAAAAACCCTTAATGTGACAAAGTTATGTTCAAAATCGAACAACTGTATTAAATACCTATTAATTTCTTAATTTTTTTCCAATTCCATAGCTAAAGATTTTACACTGTATGTTCCACGGTGTCATACAACATGGCATTAGGACAAATTTTTAATATGATTTTAAACATTGTAATGGTTCCTTTCTTTTATAAAACTGCTATAAAAAATTGTTGCACTTTCAGTGGCAAAAGTACTTGAAATCTACATACATGCATTCAGTGAACAACTTTACAAAGTACCTCATTTTAAAGATATCACTTGCCTTATGCTTACAGATTCATATACATAATATAACACATTTAGTAACAGTTCATTATAAAGATCTTTAATTATTCAATTCAGAAACGGTAGGGAAAATTTTGTATTTTAAACTCAGCCTTGTTTCCATACACCTCTTTAAAAAAATACTTCTTTATGACAAAAACACAAATTTTGCTCTTAATTTTTGTTTCGTATAGATATTACTATACCAAGGCTAGGTAGACAAAACCCTTAATAAAAGGGTTTTTCTGTAGTTATGACTAATTACCTTGTTCATAATTTTTTTTTCCTGTACCTAGAAGATATATTTATGCAAGGGTAGAATTTGGCAATGATATTCAGACACTGAAACACTGTTTCAAAATTTAAAATATGTTTTATTATAAAAGTACTTGTGAAACACATTTCTTACAAAAATATCACAGTATTTTTTTATAAAAAAGTTGTGATTTTTCTTTGTTATAAAAAAATAAAAGTACAAAAGTACATAAAAGTATGGAAAATGCATATAAATGCTGCATTTGCCAGTCTGTATAAACTTAAAAAATGTATATTAATTTTACTTACATGACATTAAACTGCACGCTTCTACCGACTACTAACATGTTCTAGAAAATTTACTGATATACAAATTACAAAGTACGTAGATTATAACAAATTAATTAAGAAAAATCTATAAATTAATTATATGTAGTTTCTTTAAAAATCAACCATATTTTAACAAAGCTGTCTATTAAAAGAATCTTTTAAAAATTTTTAATTGCTCACCAGTTTTTTAACTTAAAAAATACAAATTACAAAGTATAGTTCCTACTCAACAGTCATAAATGAACATGTCACTAATTTTTACAAGATAAAAGTTTGCACTATCAATATAATAATTACACAAATTTTTGCAAAATTACAGAAATTTATTAACTGTTTGGTAAAAAACAATTACTACTTTTTTAAAATACATATTTTATAATTTAAATGCATTTGGTTACCTAAGGTTATCTGTGCTGTTCTATTAGAATCAACAGTTTTGAACAACTTACTGTTCTTTTAAAATTGATATGTACAATGTGTAACATCACAACTATGGGTCTCTTTATTTAGAGAACATATTAGTACTTTGGTTACTTAGTACAGTGTACAACACCAGTTGAGATATGCAGACTTCTACGATGCACGTCACAGTTCTTCATATACGCTCACACCTACGTGTTCGAGGCATTGATTTTACTCTCTGCGGCACACTCCAGCGCACACGAGACGCGCGACACAAAATCACAGGCGGCACATCCCATCTGCCCCGTCGCCGGTCATGAATACTGGATTCCCGCTCTAAATACAGAACTGCACGCTGCTCAGCAGACCCCAGCATTATACTTGCAGAGAAGACACTGTCGCCCCATTCCCTCTCCCGAGACATCTTTGGTACGCTTTTTTTAACTAATTATGCGGTGGTTTGGAATTTTGGTATCCGTTGCGCAGCTCTCGTCCCGTGACGACAGACGTGCTTCACGCCCGGCTCACGTCCTTGAGCGAGCCCCCACACAGGTCCTGGGACACGGTTGCCATGATCCTGTTGAGCTTGAGCGCCGTCTCTTCGTCTCTGAGCACCAGCCGAGGGTCCTTGGATCCTGGCGGTCACACCACAGGCATTAGGGCCCGCTCCCGGCACCCCTCCCTCAGCAAGCGACAAGCGACGGCACAAGCACAGCACAGCGTCTACCTCCCGAGTTCTTGCGAAAGCGACACCGCTCAATCGTGGCGCTCAAAAGCAGCCCACTTGCACAAAAACACTTGCTGGCAGGGATATGCACGCTCAGGGACACACTGTCCTCAAAGATCAAATAAACTATACCGAGAATATTTTCAGATTGTTTGCCATGGGACATCCACGTATAAAGCAGAAGCAGAAATGTTGCTATGCAATATTCATTACTTATGAAATAAATTTAATTCAAATTATACCCACATAGGTGGTAAAGTATGTATTTTGCATTGGAAGAGCAAAGTGGTAAAGAGAATTGGGTATTTCCACCACATCAGCAACACGCAAAAGCAAGATACCACTCAAAATTGTCAAAGAAAGTCATGCAGGAACAAATATTTTACAAAAAGCTGCAATATTCTAGTATTTAACTATGTTTTTACCTTTGGGAGTCTCTAAACATCAAAGATTAACATAGCTGTGTTGGATAAAATTATTGATTCTAATTTTAGTAGTACTACATTTGTATGAACACAACATGCAAAAATAATAGGCAATGCAGTATGCTAGATTTGCACTACCTACTTTTATATAATTACAGTAAACTCCCATTAAGAATATCCCACTTAAGAAAATTCCCTGCATAACAATTTTAAAAAAAATTACCACATGACATATCAATACATACAATTTTTATTCATATCATAAGTTTTCCCTGTTAATAAATTATAATTTATTAACAGGGATTTACTGTACATGTAGTTGACTTACTTTAAGAAAATAATTTGTGTAATTTTCTATTTACATTATTTATTTCATTGCCTCATTAGGAAAAGGATAAAGATTTTAGAGCCATTAATAAACAATGTGGAAATACATAAAAATACATATATTTGCTGCCAATCTATTTACTTCTACTAAATATTTGCGGTTTAGAAAAAATTCAAAAATCTTATAAAAACAGTAAAACCTCTGTACAACAAAACTGAGGGGTCCAAATTTGTGTTTTGTCACCAAGCAGTTCTTTGTAAAAAGGTGAATCAACACACGGCTAATTAGCTTACAATAACAAATATTCCACTAAATTAAAAAAATTATTAATAAATTAAAAAATTATTATCATGTTCTGAAAAAAGTCCGTAGCATTTTATTTTGTAACGAAAGTACTTTACACTGAACAGTTACTAATTCTAAAAACAAATGCTTCAAAATGAGAAATTGTTTTAAGTTATATGCTTTGAAATGAGGTTTCACTAACAATTTCATGATGCTGCACCGAGATGCAGCAAAGCCCACTGAAGTCGTTTCTAAATGGAACCACCACAATATTTATGTATGCTTATAAATACTACATAGTATGTATTACATAGTATAGCTCGTTTACAGACCAGGAACAGACTTGTACGAAGCATCTCATTCAAGGGGCATTGAGATGACTACAAAGTCGCAGCTAATCCTGGCTCGTAATTGGGCAGTAACAACTTGAGCACTCCAGACACTCCGGCTGCGAGGATGCCTTATCTTGGCCGGGCATCACAAGCAAGGCAGTAACGAAGAGTAATTAGTAATTAGTCCGGACGGAGAGCGGCAGAGCCATTACGTCCGCCGGCCGTAGCCCGCCTCACGAGGCTCTGTGAATACAAGAGCGAGCCTCCCCCCCCCCCCCATACTACCCTGCTCACATGCATAATGAACATTCATCTGCCTATGCATGTAGTATAAAATTCATGTCCTCATACAAAACATAGGATGCCTTCGAACCCTTAATCCTGGAAAAATCCACTGTGTATCATCTAATCATTTAAAGGGAATATATTTTTTTATTTGTTTTTTTTTATACCCACTAAATAGTTTCTACAGTGCAAAATATTGTAAAACATTCCTCTAATAACAATAACAGATCTACAAAAATGTAAAAATTTATGTTTGCTTAAAATTTTTTTAAAAAGGGTTTAATTATTATGTGTAAGGTTTATATTAAATGCATAAAAGTTTAATAATTTGGGCGAGGGAGGTTTAATTGGTAGTATCGGAAACGTGGCCAGCACAATCCACCACAAAACAGACACTCCCCCATGACACTAATGTACCAATCCGGCCAGCAGAATGTCTGCGGGTCGAGATTACAGTTGGAATGTTGGTACATCTCGGTATCCACTGTTGCTATTGGTTTCCACCGGTGGTCGTGCCAGCTGAGTTGAGCACTCGTCTCTCTCTTCTGATCCTTCGTTTCTCTTCCCTTCCTTGCCTGGCTCTCTTCAATCCTCTTCTTGCACATTTCTATCTCCACTATTTTTCACTCGTCACTCGTTCGCTGGCTGTTTATATTTCTCTCATCTGTCCACTTACTCATTATCTTATTTGCGTTAGTAATATACAACAAATCTTTTTTTTTTTTCAAGAATACAATACCAATAAATTACTTTTCATTGTTTTTCTAAGAACACTTCTCTGCTTTGAGTCCTTGGTTTTTACAGGTGCTGGTGCAAAAGATAATTTATTTTTCCATGTTCTTCCAAATGAAAGAAAAACAGCAAACAAATACAGCACTACTTATTCTAGTGCTACACTGTGAAATTTATTGGGAAAGAAAAATTTCAACACCATTAACAATTAACACTAAATTAGTAAATTACATGTAACGGAATAGATGGAAACACAAATTTGCCACTTCCAACTGCTCCACAATGTTAATAAGATACCTTTCCACGTTTACTGCTGCCCTTAGCACCAGCAGTTCAGGTGAGTCATATTTAAAAAAAAACACATGTGTGAGATCCTGGTTAGACCATGATTTCTTATGTAAAATTGTTAGAAAACTATACATATCTATTAGAAAGATTCTTATAGTAATTCACATTTAAAGATAAAAATATCTTACTAGTCAAAAAAGTAATAAAAAAATCTTCATACAAAATAATAGTATTCTGAGAATACTGTTTATTTATTTCATTTAAATCAAATATCCAAGTTAGTCAAGAATAACAAAAAAATGTTTAATGGAATAAAAAAATTCAGTAAATTTTTTTACACTTCTCGGGAGTCCAAGAAAAATTAATGCCAAACACATAAAAATGAAACAGAGATAGATATGAACTGAAATAATTAAAACCCACCCTTAGGCCTAATTTTTGTATTATAAAAAAAAACAATAAATGTAAGAATTCATGGAATAAGGGCATTCATTATATTTTATGCAGGCTGAATGAGCTAACTTCTACTTAAATAGGACTTGAAATTTCTAAAATACGTATTAATGATGGAATTAACATACCTTAAATCACAATTTGAGGTTAAGTTAAAGTATATACAGCGAAACCCCTTATTTACGTTACCGTTATTTACGTTTTCCCGTTATTTGCACTATATTCTTCAGGTCCCGTTTGGTTCCCATATAGTCCAATACAATACTTTCCCGCGAATTACGTCTCAAAAATCGAATCAATCCCGCTATTTACGTCACGAACAACCATAAACAACCAGAAAATACCGTGGAGCTAGTAGGCAATGAACATTTTAAATAGCAAAATATACATATTTTATAACATGAAAAGTTGCTTTTATTTCTAAACATGTAATAATTTAAGCCTAGGCGTGTAAAAGTACGAGTAATTATAGCAGGAGACAATCTAAAATGCACGAGGGAAAAACGTAAACTCATGAATGTACAAACATGGCTGCTTGTAAGTTCTGATACTGTATTTATGTCACAACTTAGCCGAAATACTGGTACGAGACATAAACTTCACAAGATAAAATGAGCGGTGTCTTGGTAACTGTTTTATACGTCTTTTATAATTTGGGAAGTATTGTACAGTTGACGCCATATTTTTTAAACTAACCATTTATTTCTGGGGATCGTAAATAATTAATTATTGGTATCAAGACATCATGATAAACGTAAACTTGAACATGTCACGGCAGCGAGAAAACTGGTGCGTATACCAATAAACTGGTATTAGAACTGGATAAAATTGGTACACGGGAGGTGGAGCTTATATTTTTTTCCGCTAAGCTCGCATCTATTGGTTGGCGGCTGATGGCGTCATGAGTCTGGGCGGAGCATAGAGTGCGCATGCGCCGCCGCGTCGTTACAGCAGCTGACCGAGTACAATGACCTTTCTCCGCGTTTGGCGCGCTATTGACGGTAAATATTCATCAATTTGCGGCCTTTTCTTAAAAATTTTTTTACTGTGAGCAATGTGTATGTAGCCCGTATTTGTTATAAACCCTGCCGGTTGCAACTGTATTTATAATTTGGAGAGGCAAATAATCTCCTTGAACAGCCAAAAAAGCAAGCAGAAGAAAATTTCAAATTTATTTTTTAGGAAGTAATCAGAAAAACATTTTGGCTTTCATTCTTTTTTTATTTTTGTCAAATGTGGTAAATTAATAATTGATTAAATACTAAAGTAAAATTTGTTGTTAGTGTGTTTGTACCTGCATTGTAGTATGTGCTATTAAACAAAAGGAAAAAAATTCTAAATAAGGTAAACTGTACTCCTTTTTATGCTTTTCCCTTTATTTACACTTTCCCGCTTTTTACACTTTTTTACTTTGTCCCCATGAAAAGTGCAAATAAGGGGTTTTGCTACTAACCTATTGATGTTTTTAATTTTTGTGAGCATTACAAACATTTTGAATAACCGTCACTTTCGTAATATTGCTACAACAAACTGCACTTCTCTTTAATGTTTTCAATTGAGTTATAATGATAACATGATAACACTTAAGATCATTCAATTAAAAACTCTTTCAACGATAACAATATACAATGTAAATAATTCTGAATACATGAGGTTCGTATAAACAGCCATCGTGTTTGAGGGCAGATAAAGTTAAAAGATAGCTGTCTGTTTACCGTGAAACAATCAAAGACCTTGAAGAGAGGTGTTGTAGTGTAAATATTTATCAAGTGATATTTTTTAAAAATTTAAAATTCTTGAAATGTAACTCAAATATTGGCAGATATGTAATGATGAATGTGGATAAGTGCACATTAGGCAGCATGTTAAAAGTTTTTGTTGGCTAAAGACTTTTTACTCTTAAAACTGCTTTTGTTTATACAAAAGATTGCTGACAGATGTTATTGTTAGAGTCAAGATTTTGTGGTGTTATTTTAAGACAAATTTCGGTGTAAAGAAATAAAGATTTCGGTGTTATTTGGTTTTATTTTTTTTGCTCAATATACCCACGGCAAAATTTTCTTACTTTTCTGTACGACATGCAAATTTATTAAAACAAATATTAATAAACACTAAAACCTCATGATCTAATTACAATTAAGTTCATTTGCAAATTCATAGATAATTAAGTTCATTTGCAAATTCATAAATTCAAACTTTTAAATAACTATTAAAAATTTCACGACTTAATTACAATCACATACACTACAAAATTAAACAATGAAGCACTTCCAAAGTTACTATTAAGACGGTTTTATTGAAATGCTATTATAGTTAAATTTTCCGCATTTTCTGGAGTGAGACGTTGTCTTGTCACTAACTACCAGTGAGTACCTGGAAAATGAACGTTCTGCATCAACATTTGATGTTGCGAACCAGATTGCCCTTAAAATGGCTTGAGCAAATTCACTGTAGTCCCCTTTAAGGGAGCAAAGTACCTTTGCAACATCAATTTGGCTTGTTTCTGGCAATGAAAGTTCATCCTCAATTATTTTTTTGAAAGCAACATAGCCATGTATGAATTTATCAATGGGAAGATGGGAAACAGAAGGCAAGTTATGCAGAGACTTCTGTAGGTTTGCATCTTCTATGCTAACCCTACTCACATTTCTTGGGTTGAACAGCAAATTAATGGCATTAAAGACTCTTAGACAAGGATGTCGTTTAACAGATGAGTTTTGCCTCAAACGCTTATGTTTCTCACTCGCGACATGTTTCACAAGCGTATCGCGTCTCTCGTAGTCTAGCCTGCAGTTACAGAATTTACACATTAAATTTTATCACTGAAATAAAATCCTTTGCTGGAAAATTATTTCGATCAGTCACTGGCAGAAACCTTCGTTTTAGGCATTATCAAAAAATTTTTATCACATAGGAAGAATTTAACCTCTAAATACGCTAAAACTTGCCATGCTGGAAAGATAAAAACAATGGAGAATAGATGCAAATACAAACACATACCGAATACCAACATACGTACGTGAAAATTAATACCGACATAAACATGTACTATTTATTATTTACAATCTTTACGTTAAGCAGGGTTAATTTTATTTTCATACCCTACGTACATACTTTATTTTAAATAAACAATAAAAGCAATGCGCTTTAGTGTGTAATATTTTAATGATTAAAAACGTAATCATAGAAAAACATTTTGGACGTTTGTTATTTTTGTATTTACAGAAAGTGAACGGCGGCCATTGTATCATAGTTATCAACATCTTAAATTATTATGGTACACAAGATTACCGTTTAAAGAAAATATTACGTTAATTCCGAGACTTCATTTTAAAATCTATAATGAATCACCGTCGCATATAATATATATGGCTGCTTGTTAATGTCCGAAATATGTATTTGATTGTGCTGAAGATAGTGAATTGTCCTTACAGAATGGAAAAAAAACGTAAATAATCAGGATAGACGAAATTTCGTGACATATCGCGGATTTCGCACAATTTCGTTTTATTTCGTGTTTTCAAGCGGTTTTCGGTGTTATTTCGTTTTATCGCGAATTACCATATAATCGTGCCTCTAGTTATTGTCATGACATCAAATAGAGAAATGTCGAAGATATAATATAGTTATATAATACTTTTTATTAGTTTATTACACGAAAGGCCAGGATTTATAATGCAATGTTCTGGGTAGTTGACAGCTAATAAAACTAAACTTCCGTAGGTTATTTTAGTATCTATCGGTAACGAATAATTTGAAAAAATTTTTATTTGATTTGAATTTGAAATATTTGAGTACGCACAGACCCATACAAAAGAGTACTATGGTTAAACCTAAACCTTGACGTGGTCCTGCCCTGAGCAGAAAGCAAAGCCCAACTGTCAGTACCGACAGCCGCTGTTAGAGGGCCCTTATTCAGAAAAGGACAAGACGAGATGTGCGCAGAGCTCCAGAAATAAGAAAAATGTTTAAAAAAATACTTTTAAAGCTACAAAGGGCTTTTACTATCAGTAGACACAAGATTGTATGGTATTATTTTTAGGCCAATTCCATTTTTAAAAACGAAGATTTTGATGTTATTGTTTTTTATGAACTTTTATTATAAAAAGTATAACACTATACTGATAAATATGATACTTAAATGTGCCATGATAATAAAGTCTCCAAAACAGTGTCATTTTTACTGATACACCATATACTTTTTAAATATAATGATTTGTAATAGGCAAATATAATTTTTTTGAACATTTAATATATATTGGTTAAGTATTTCTGTGTTTGAAAAATGTTCTAAGGTCATAACGTAAATAAGAGTAACGAATAACAAATTTTTCAAATTTTTTTTTTAAATGGTGGTACAAAATAAATGCTAAATAAATTACTTTCAATGAATTTAATATTTAAAGCATTAGGTATTTGTCATTAGAGTTAAGTTTTGATTGAAAATACTGATAATTTTAACGATTTTAACTGCATTTCAGTGCTTAGTGGTGTATTAACTTGAATATATAACATGCTGTTGTCATCCTTGTCTGTTGTCAACAAGGATGATTTTCCCATTACATTTCTTCAAAAATGTTTACACTTCTAATCCTTACCAAGTAGTGTTTTGTACATGTTTTGCACATTTTATGCTAAAAACAAGTGAGAAGTAGGGGGTATTAGCAAAAACCAAAACTTCAAAATAGTTGGTTAAACTGAGAATTTAAGTTGTAGTACTTTGTGAAGTGATCAACAGGAACAGCTATGTGACCGACAACACTAAGTGATCGAAAGCATTTCATGAAGTGATTGACAGGACTAAGTGATTGACAGTACTAACGAAGTGATAATCAGCACTGACAAAGTACAGACAGGACTGACTAAGTGATCGGCAGCACCGAGTGATGGAGTGAGGACTAAAGTGTTCGACAGGTCTGATGAAGTGTTCCCGTGCCGTGACAGGAGGGGCGGTGCTGGTACTGACCTCCGCAGCTGCTGGTGCCCGCGGGCGTGAGCGAGTGCAGGCGTGGCGGGCGCCACAGCACCACGCTCTTGTACGCCTGTCGGTACTGCTTGTTCATGATCACGTAGATGATGGGGTTGATGCAGGACGACAGGTACAGCAGCAGGTAGCCCAGGACGTGGAAGCCTGCAGTCACACACACCCACCTCGTCACTAGGTGCCTTCCAGTGTTTCACATTCCATCACTAGCTTTCATAACGCAACATAACAGCTGCTCCGTAATGTACACTACAAGGCTGCCAAAATAAAAAAACATCAATTCTCCCTTGAGACACTTCCTGTTAAGAAGTATTCCTGGATTGCAAGTGTAAATATGTAATTTTAATCAGCATCTGCAGTTACCTACATATATGTCATTCAACCCTTTTAAGAAGTTTCCTGGTTAAAAATGAGATACTCAAATCCTTAGTATTTGAAGAATTTAATATTCGAGGACACCACCACATGTTTTGTCTCTACACTAAACCAATTTATATTAATACAATATACTACATGTATCATGTTTTAAAGGTGTTTCCCATTATTTACTTCAACATGGCGTCTAAATTGCTCGTTGACGTTGAACGTGAAAGATATTATTTAAACATTTGGAGAGAAAAGTCTTTGTTGTTATATTTATGAAAAGAACTTTCATACTGTATTGAAATGAGTTTAAAATGTTTTCCCCACAAGTACAGAAATCTAACTTTGGTTAGTACAGTGTTATGGATAAATGTAGGTGATTGTGGTTGTGATATAACCTTAAAATCATTTACTGTGTTTTTAGTACATTATGACGTCGTACCTCATGTGGCAGTAAAGCCCGGTCTCCTCCCCGTCAGTACCGGTCCCGGCTGGCGGAGCGCACCCCTCACACTCTCCGCATTAATTAACAACTCATTCGCGAACAATGCTAACCACTCAAGATTAAATCATAATTGCCTTTGACAACAAATGGAGTAGTTACAGCAGCAACAGACAGACTCCCGCTTGAATTATAATTTTTAATTTATATTGTAACTCAAGAGCAACCACACCATACTTTATGCCCTCAACAAAATTGTTTTTGCACCCTAGTTTTTATTCAAAGGTTGTGTGTTATGTTTAACTTATAAGTTTTATATAAATCATTACGATCCTGTTTGGCACAGGGTGACGCTGCCCCCTCCCCCGCGTTGCAGCCATCTTCCGGCAGTCATCTCCACGACCCAGGGCGGGCACGCTGTCCCATGGGGAGCCTGCATTTTTGTATTCACCGATTATTCATTCTGGTAATTATACTTCAGCTAACCTAAACCTTATCTTTCAGCTCCCCACGCATCCCTGGATCATTTCTGCAGAGCCAGGCATACACCGGCGGCCTTTAACTTAAATTGCAACGTGTTTGTGTAGTGTTTCACGGGTATGTTAGATCTTGTCTGCGGAAACCACCGCGCACAGCCTGAATGTGTCAATTAAGAGAGTAACCTCAAGTGTTCTTAATTATTTCCAGTCTTTGACTACTACTCTAACTTTCTACAATTCTCAAACCAAATTTTTCTATTAAAAATATTTTTTTGTGCTTTTTTTGAAATTTTTTATTACAATTTAAAGTTTGAGCTGTTTGGGTGTGTGTGGCAACAAGGACTGTGCCACCAGGAGACGTCTCGTGCGTCGGGAAGAGACGCGGCGCGGCGCGGCGGGAGGCAGCACTCACCCGGGTAGCGCACGTTGCTGTCTGCCACCTTCACCAGCGTGATGGGCAGGTAGCACACCACGAAGGACAGGAAGATGGCGAGCACCATCTTGGTGATGCGCCACTCGTTCCGCTTGGCCTTGAGGTCGCGCTGCTCCCGCGACTTGGACTTGGGCTTCGGCTTGGCCTGGTTGCTGTTCGCCTCGCTCACCGAGACGCGCACGCTCGTAGCGTGCTCGCGCATGCGCTTCTCGGACCTGGCGCGCAACAGAGCACGGTCAGCGTCGCTGCAGGCCGCTAGCCCACACTCCAGTACTTCGATGAGAGATTACTTTTCATAAAACTATATATATACTATATACACTCACAAACGCACACACACACATACAATTTAATAACATGGGTCCACAATCTTTTGAGATTTCTGACACTTCCTCGCAGAGGCAGCACCGTGGTTATGCATTTCCGTTTCACAGTCAAGAAATTACTCCTACCAAAATGCCGTCCGCTGAGAACTCAAGATGTTCACGCATCAAAACAGACAAGATAAAACTTACAATACGTGTGAAATTATTTGGGGTGAAACCTGGGGGAAAAAAAAAATAACACCAGGTTCTGTAGTCTAGCCCATTCATTTTGTCAGGTTTCTACAGCGTGCTGCATCTTTTAACGTCTGTACTATCGTATCGTGGGGAAAAATTTTAATACTATTTAAAAATTGTGATAAGGACTAGCACTCACTTGTGGACAACCCAGAATATCCGGGTGTAGCAGCAGACGATCAGAATGCACGGGATCACGAAGCCGATGATGAAGAGAGCCGTCTTGGCCGAGTGACCGTGCTCGTCCGGAACGATGGAGCAGGAGCCTAGGTTCGGGTCGTAGTCGAAGGCACCTGCGAAATTCCCCACTCGTCACCGTCGCAACCACGGAATACATTACACTGAAATAAAAGACTTGGAGGCTGTGGCACACTTGTGCAGGGCACTTCACTGTCTCAAGGTTACACCCTACATTCTAGCTATAGAAATCGTAACTCCGTGTCGGTATAAATATCAGACAATTTTGCTAATTTTGGCAATCTCAAAAAACCTGTCAGCCTAATATCACAAACACCTTTAATGACCCAGATGTCGAAGTGATGTTAAGCCAACAAAGAAGAAAAGAACATTTGAAGGGACCCCCAAATGAAGTTGAATAAAACTGACCAAAAGTGATGAAAAAGTTTGGTGTGAAATTATAAATGTGGTGCAAAAAAAACTGTCTAAAAACAAATAAGCAGTGCAAAAAAATCTGTGAAAAAAAAGTAAAATTTATTTCTAAACATCGGTAACAAATGTTTATATTTAACTAAATTATTTAAAAATTGTATTCTATAAGCTAAGCATTAATTTTTTTTTATCCTCAAAAATCTATTGACATAACATGTCTACATCTACACATGACCAACTCTACAACACCCTTAAAATCCAACCAACTCTGGAGAACTTTCAAATTTGAGACAAGTTCTATGATAAGAAAATTTATCAATATGACAGTCTGGTGTTTCTTAAGACCACTGCCATTCTAGATTAGCAATTTCTCCAAATTAGTTCTCCAAGTGAACAAAAAACTACGACAGTGTAATAATGTGACCAGTCGACAGCAAGAATCCAGCTGAGAAAACCTTAATGCAAACAGCTTAATCAGTGCTGGGTTAAATAACGTGCTGAATTTGAGACCTTTCGCTGTAGGAAATTATTGCTGTGGTAAATGATCAATCATTTCAAAACCTTGATTGATTATAAATATCTCACATACGGGCCCGGTTGAGTTTCGAGTTTTTTTTTTCTAATAGGTCAAAAATTACAAGTCTATAATGATAAAACAATTCCTTCGAAACCTTACAAGTTATGCGATATATGCAGATCACATTTACAGTTGCGGCCATGCAACATTTACAGACTATAACTTTCTTTTGCGTGGTTTGAAACTCTGCACATTAGGTTATGTGACAGGGGGCCAGACAAAGCTAATTGCCCCAGGGCCCTAGTTACTCTAGATGGCCCTGCCTATGCACAACTGTACGTAATTTTTTTTTTTTTTTTAGAAAAGTGTGAAGTGTACTTCAGCCACATCGCCGATTACGTCTTGGCGCGACCACCGGCTTCCATCCCTCCGTCTACTCTCTCTCTCTTTCAGGGCCTCGTCGTCTCTCTTTCCTTTCTCGCTTCCCCTCCCGGCTGAGCTCTGCGCAGGCGCGCCAGGCCTGAGCCTACACTATTTAAGCCCAGGAGAGCTCAGACTCATCCTTATTTGTCGTAAATTTTCCGGCGGTTCAATACCTTTCAGATTGAGTAAAACTGTAACTAGCATGTAGGAGTCCACGAGACGTAGGCAAGGAGCGGCGTGGCGATGGGAAACGAACATGGCAAGTATTTAATTATTCTGGTGTTCGCGGCAGACTGTGGCTCTGCGTAACCATGCGTTGTAATATAAATCTAAAGTACTTCTAAATTCATCTTTCGGCTGCCACCTTATGAAAATGTAAGTTTTGGGTTGATTTGTCATTTCTGTTAGTTTTGTGTGTTTTCACTCTCCTCCCCTTACCGGGAGCCACGGCCGTGACAGGAGGCGAGAGACTCACCCCAGACTCTGAACAACGTCGGTGTCTGCATGCCGTAGCTCAGCAGCCAGCAGAAGGCGATCATGGCCCCGATCCACACTTTCTTGTACACCTTGTTGTAGAGACTGTTGTGCGTGATCATGATGTACCTGCGAGCAGACATGCGCACTCACTCACACCTTCTTTTAGAACTTCTTAGGCAATCGAGAGAAAATGTTCCGACTGCGGGAAACTAAATATGTAATATGGGGTGCTTGATATCATTTGTCTTAAATTTTTAATATCATTAATTTTAGGATATAGTCAATACAAAAATTAGTACATAAACTTAAAAACAATAATGAATTTAGAATTAGTTTTAGGGTGCTGGATATCATTTGTCTTAAATTTTATATTACTAATTTTACGGTATATTCATTACAAAAATAAAAGAAGAGAGCAAGGGATGCCCCCCCCCCCCCCAACCACCCTTCAATCACTCGATTTTAGTTTTACAGAGTTGTGGTAAATTATTTGGCTGTTGGACAAAAATTAAAATTTTAATTTTATATTTTATATTTTAATTTTTAGTAAATCAACAAAAGAAAAGTGATTTTTTTTTAGTTTTTAAAGTTTTTAAGTTTATTTTAAGTAACTAACTTAAATATTTTTATGAGAATTTCTTAGGCTCCCAATGTTTTAAAGCTTTGCAACAGATGCATAGCTTCTTCATATCAGATTTCAAGCTTTGCATCATAACCAAAGAATCAAATAAAACAAATAGCAAATTTCCTGGGAAAGTAAAATTTAATTTTAAAAAAAGTTTGATTGATCGCTTAGTTGAAGTTATGCACAAGCCTCATTTCAGTACATAAGATTCTAATTTTTTTTTTAAATAAATACTACTACATGTTTGCCTTTTAAAAGTCTTTGATGTCACAGTTTAAGAATGCTAATTATGAGTAACTATGTATATGTGCAGTTTTTGGAATCCAAGATGAAAAAAGAGCCCACTACCTCTGAAGACAAACAGCCACTTTTAAAAAATTAATGAAATACATTTAAAAGTATGTGTGTGTGTATTACAATGCACACCAACATATAAGTTAATTTGGTTGACAATTGTGGAATTTTCCCATTTCTTCACAACTTCCTTAGTGAACATGGAGGAATGTCAACACAATGAATGAGCAGTGCACAACTTCCTGTGCTACGTTTGAAGAACGAGATTACACACACACAGGAACAGGATGAAGGACCTGTGATTCACCCAAACATCCTACACACATCACTGTCACTGTGTTTTTTTTTAGGATATGGTCTTTCTGTATGGTTTTTCTAGTTTCAGATTGATATTCACTACCAGGAAGATGAAAAACAGACAGTGAACTACATACTCTGTAATTATGATGCAATTGTACTTTTATTATAAATATATTCTTAGCCAATCAAAGTTAGTAAGTACAATGCAGAAAATTTAGTCAACAAAATAGGCCACTAAACATTATGTAGATTCTTAAGACTGCTACCAAGTTGCCAACTTCAGGACACCGTATGCCTGGATACACATACGGTGTGCAGAGCTTCAGGAACAACAATGCAATGTCAAACCACTCATATTTCATAGTTATCCTACACACGATGAGAAGATTGCGTGCCAGTTCGGAGCCTTGTGCTTAGAGGGGATATCTAGCAAGAAGCACCAGCGAGTGTCGGGCTTATCATCCCACCTCACAAACACACATACACCCCCGACTAGACGGGTCCCTTAGGTAAAATATTTTTGGCCTCAACTGTAACTGGTGTACATGTTAAATAATATAACTCTCAAAAATAGTGTCTCATAGATGGTAGGTATATTGTTGTAGCTATAAAATCTCGTATCACTGTTTATGTAGGCTATAAGTTTCAGTTCAGTATGTGTCTGATACGTCATTACTAGTCAGGGCATATGTTCTGTGTCAAATTACCACTTTACATTTTGTAATTCCAACAAAACCGTGTATGTAGTAAACCAATGCAAATGGTCTTGTTTACACTTTCAGAATTCGACAGTATTTGACAAATTGTACATTAACATTAGCCATGTGTGCAAAGGACCTGAATATGCTTAAAAGTTTAATTTTGGATAGCTCAAGGATTTTTTTTTAGCAAATATCTGGGGTTTGTCATCATGTCAATCCAATCATGGACTCAAATAGATGGCAGAATGTGTCCAGCATCAACACTGCAGCTGATTAAAGTTCATGACCTCAACTTCCTTGTCTCTTTGCAAAACATTTTTATCATTATAGCTACTTATGGTAAAATGAATCTCCATGAGAGCATGGGAAAGGATACAGCTGGATTATTTATGAGCAGGGGTAGAGCCAACAGGGTAGCTGTAGTGCCATACTGAAGAACAATGTTTTATTTTGAGTGGCTCCTATGTCTGCTATGTTGTAAGGAGAAAGGGCTTTACTCTTGTTGGCACATGCTCAATGTGGACTGCAGCATGTGCAAACGCCCAGCCACCAACAACATGGTATTAACTCATGGATAGTTATAGCGACGAGCACTTTCACAGCACGAAACTAGCACAGCGGTCTGGTTACAACCCACATAAACTAAACCCATTCCTTTGTTTATTTGGGTTGTTTTAGCCTTTGAAATATCAATCTGCTGTAGCTGGTAGTATTAACATAATATAATCCATAACAGCACAGCAATTGCACAACTAAATGCAGAAATAAATTTTTTTCTCTCCTCCGGATATTGGACCATGATGTTCCTAGCTTAACTGCACCTTGAGAATATATTAAACAAAAAGAAAATAATATTCTGCAAAATCTAGATTAACACACACACATTTTCTTATTTACTAAATAATTTCTCAAATGACAACATAGTACGACATTCAGGGCTACTGACTGGCCTAAAAATTATCACTGTTTCAGCAATAACACAGTGTCATGCAAGAGTTACACCAAGATATGCTCCACTTAATACTAACACCGGGCTTGTGTATATGCTTATCGCAATGTCCGATTGTAGCTAGTCAGACTGAGTTACATATACAGTACTGTGTTGTGTTGGGAAGCCTTCTTTTCACAGACGAGAGAGCCAAATGCCCGATCGTGCATCTTCAAGGTTTTTTTTTGTTAATTGTAACTCATGATAACTAATGGTCAATTAGGTTAGGTTAGCTACATTATAAATATTTTAAAACATTGTGGACGGTTGATTTGGTTAGGATAGCTACATTAAAGATAGTGTGAAATCATGTAAACGGTTTCCTAGCCCTGGATAGCTACATATTAAAAAGTTATTTGCGCAACCATGAAATGATTTTACAGTATTTTTAATGTAGCTATACTTACCTAATATAACCAACCGTCCACAATGTTGTAAAGTGTTTATAATGTAGCTAACCTATCCTAATTGACCGCAAAATTTAATGCCACACCGGTTTATACAATGAGGTAGAACGGGGAAAAAAAGCGAGCATGAACTTCGGGGAACTTCGGGTGTGCAATGAAGGCTTCCCCTGGATGGAGGGTGGATGCCCACCTGTTGACGGTGATCATGGCGACGGAAAGCAGAGACACGCCCACGTTGCCGTAGCGCATGAAGGGCACGAGCGTGCACAGCACTGCACCGTGCACCCACGTGCCGTGCACAAACTGCGAGGCGCCGAACGGCACCACCATGATGCAGAAGATGAAGTCGGCCACGCACAGGCTGCAACACCCAACGCCACGCTCTCAACGACACGACATACACACATACACACATACACGCTGCCACACTGCAGGGAGCTTCCTAGGCCACGAGCGAGCGAACAGCGCGCAACCAGCTCAAAACGGAACAGTTTATAGGCTCATGAGTGTAGTTCTTATGACTCCTTACCATTGGCGTAGCTGTGTTCATAAAGTTGGGGGGGACAAATAATGATTTTGATGTCATGTAAACCCATTCCCCTCCTACTAAGACGGGGTCAGGGGGTCCTCCACAGGAAAATTTTGATTTTAAAAGTGCAAAATAGCACTTTTTGCATCTAACCATTGGATACATCAGTGTTAAAATTATTATTGTTTCCTTAAGATAAAATTTGATGAGTGAAGAAATTACAAATAAAGTTGGGCAGAATAATATTATAAAATAAAAATATCACAGTCTAGAAAGTTGGGGGGGGGGGGGACAGTCCCCTCCACCCAAAACGTTCAGGGGGACGCGTCCCCCCTGTCCCACCCGGTTCCTACGCCCCTGCTCCTTACATATGACGCAGTGTCTCTATTTTGTTATTGAATTCAAAGTGTTGAAAAACCAACAACCAGCCTGTTAAGCCAGAATTACAATTGCCCATCACATCCATCCATCATAATATTTTCGCTGCCAACTGTTGACTATAGGTAATTTTGGAGAAAATTTATTTTGTATAATTAAATCAGTTTTCCAAATTCACCTATAACTCAATTAAAACAATGTTTTAAACTATGGTGTTTTTTATGTGTAAACTTCTTCGCACGTGAAAATGGAACAGAAGTTGTCAAACAGAAATGTTGTCACAACGATTGGACCCATGAGTAGCAGCATAAACCCATGCATTGTCACTTTTGTAAACATTAGGGGAAATACCAAATGTATTGGTATTCCAAATGAAACTTTATGATAGTGAAACTACCCTGGAATATTTCGTAAACTAGAATTTCTTTTCGTTGTAAGAAGTAATCACAATTCTCCTTCTGATTTCCCAACAGGCTTAGTGGCACAATGGTAGAGCAGGTCGTTACCACAACAGCGAAATACCATAACGCCGAATGTCAAAATTGACCTCAATGCCGACAGCTAGAAAACTGCTGTGTACCACAATGCCGAAATAACAGCTGAATGAATTTGTGTGTTTCTTAAATGTACCTTAACGTCGAAATACCACAATCAAACCTAACCTCACCTAACCTAGCATAATATAACCTAACCTAACTTAACCTAGCCTATCCTAGCCTAACCTAGTCTAACCTAACCTAACCTTTGTGGCAGTCCTGCAATGACATTTTTCGGCGTTAGTGTATTTCGGCGTTGTGGTGATTCGGCGTTGTGGTACACAGCAGTTTTCTAGCTGTCGGCGTTGTGGTCAATTTGGCATTTCGGCGTTGTGGTGCGTCCCCTGGTAGAGCGAGCACTTTTTATTCTGAAGAAACACGGGGAGGCCGCTATGGTCGGGAATACTTGATGCCCAGCCGGAAAGTGGTTTGGAACAGACTTCCACCCAACCATCCCCGGAAGGATGGCTGCGAGCGTCAGTTAGCGAGTCGCCGTCACTTCCTGGCTCGCGCTGCGACTTCCGGTCACTCCCGCAGTCGCTGCGCGCGCCAGGAGGGGGGAGGAAAACTACCCAACTTTTCCCTCTCTCGCAGACGGCCAGACGCTTCCGGAGATTTTTATAGCAAGAGGAAGAGGGAGGAAGAAACACTTTCCCCCGCTGTTTGCTTTTAAATTCTTTACATTTGGTGCTGGGAACGATAGATTTTCTAGGATTTCAGAGGCGGGAGGATATCCGCTCGTCATCGGGCAATAATTTGTAGGATATCCAGGGATGCTAAAAGGGGGTTGGGGGGGAGGGAGAGGTATTTCGTTACATCATTCCCAATTCACAGCTACGATATGCTCCACCAGTGATAGGCTTTTCAATTCCAGGGGCCCCGGGGTTTACGCCAATGGTTTTAGCTATAAACTAATAATAACCGACAAGTGTTTAAACGTCAAGTCTCTCAAGCCTATAAAATATTTTCACTATTTATATTTCACAGTCCACTCTTTCGTACAGAAAACTGAGTTCAAAAGCCACCTCAGCCCGGTTCATTTGTGTATTTCACGTTGAAATGGCGACGTGTAATATATATATATATATATATATATATATATATATATATATATATTAGCAACTTGTAGCCAATATTGTAATACGACTATACTGGAAACAGACCAATGGACGACTTGGGGTGGTCGCCTACTGACGTCAGGGTGTCACGTGACAGGCGAGGCGAAGGGTGGAACTGTGGGAAACAAAGGGAGCAGTCGCTGCCTGCTGCATATAGCCGCCGCAAGGAAGTATTCAATTTTTTTTTCGTTCAAGCGTTTAAATAATGGTACAATTTTTGTTTCATCTCTCATTGTAAAAGTTCATATTTTACGCCTTAAACAGCAATTCACACCTTAAAAAAGAACATTTTAAATAACGAAAATTTAAGTTTGCAGGGACGATCGCTCAAGTACAATTCTCAGCACATAGGCGTGCGCACGGTAGGTGCCACAGGTGCCTTGGCACCACCATTAGGGTTAACATTATTTTGTTTTACTTTTTTACAAGCAGAAATAATACATACTTACAAAAATCCGTATTATTTCCAAAAAAATATGTTTTCCAATCGTGTCGAGTTACAGATATGTGCTCATAACACTATCAGTATATCAATTATCAATCGAACCAACTATACACACGGAAACAAGCCAGTTGCAATTACTTGTGTTGTACACGCGGGCCGCGGCTACGAAACTTCTGAAATGTAAATACTTCTCATAGTTCTCCTCGAATTACATAGAATGCGCGCTCGGTGTCCACTGTTCACTCCACTCGGCAGGCGCACAGAATAATAGCCGCCGTCCGCCAGGGTTTATTTAAAAAAAAGAGAGAGTTTAGTTAGTTAAAAGGATAGGCTTACTCGATGACTTATATGCAGTCGCCGACAAAACATTTTTGTTGTATTCCAAAAGTTAAAACTTTTGCCCACACTTATTTGTGTATTTTTATTATTTTAATATTTTTCATATTTTAGGTATATTACAAAAACTCCCTTCATTTGTTGATTTTAAAACTTAACATTTGAGAATGTTTTATCTAGCATTTATTTGGCGTCTTCAGAAAACATATAAGTACGGTTTTTCAAAGCCACCAGCATGAATTCCGTGCAAACAATTTGTGCAATTTACTTTATGGCTCAACAAAGCTTAAAACTGTAAATAGTTTAGAAGTTTTCCTGGTGATTATAACGTTCAAAGCCATAATTTGTCATAAAAAATGTTAAAATTTTTACATCTGTGTATTTAATGTTTTTGTTCGGAAACACCTTAAATAGCACCATTTTGCGCTTTCAAATCAAAATTTTCCCGGGGGAGGCCCCCCGGACCACCCGCTTTAGGCTCGGGGTCCGTGAATGACAGGGCTGTTGTGTAATCTCTAATCTGGCACCACCAATACTGAAGTCCTGCGCACGCGTATGTCTCAGCGCACATGGCGATTACAGAAAAGTTAATTGCTACATTAAATTCTTAAAGAAGAATTCCATTCCCAGTACTTTTTTACATTCACAACTCCCAGAACATTAAAAATTACATTATGTGCCGTTTTTCTGTGTAGTTTGCAATTATTGTTGGGTGTATTTCAAAACATACATTGCTATGGAATCCCGATGAAGTAAGCGCTACTGTTGGAAAGAATAGATATTCATCATCACGTAACATGTAATAAAGTTTCAACGAGAATGTTCCCTAAACTACTTTCAATGTTTTGTTTTAACGAAAACAAAAGGAGGAAGGTAGGTATTAAGGAGATTGGAGAGGGGGAAAGTTTTTCTTACTGATACAAGCGACAGTTACCCTTCTGTTTACGAAAGTGATAAGTGACTGTACCGTGAAGGTTCTGCGCTCTCACGTACATCAATGTCTCCAGCGACTCGCTTCGTGTTCCTGCGCCACGCCGCGCATGCGCGCACGTTATCCCAACAACACGACGCCAATAAGGCCGCTTCCGAATTCACCTGACGTGCATACTGAACCTTGGAGACACAATACCACGACCAACACGACACGGCATATCCGATTAGTTATCGCTCAGCGTTCCAGCACGACAGAGTAGGCTCACTATACCACGACAACATTAACATAACCAACTCTTACTATGACTGTCCAAGCCAAGAGCGTCCAATGCATTATAGCATGTACTTAAAACAGTGTAAGTCCTTTTATTTCCTGTTGATGTTGAAATGCAAAACAATATAACTTTCAGTCGTCTATTGCACAAAGTGAGACTAATTTTATTTTAGGTACAAGGAAGCAAGCTATATATATGTCAATAAGATACACAAGGGAAGTGCGCTTTACAGTTGAAACTGAAACCAATTAGCTTAATAATATAATCAAATACTTGCCGACTAATAGCTTAGAAGAAAAGATTTAAATTGTACAAAAAAACACTTAATACTTTTTGTACTAAAAAGCCATGTTCTATATAAATTAGCAGGAGATGCAGTATTTCTGGTATGCCACAACACCAAAATAAAGTTAATTTATTTTCACTGGTTCGTCTGCTTGCTAACCGCTGATGCATTCGGCCAGAATCACAATAGTCCGTCGCCTCCATCCGTCACGTGACATGCAGCCAATCGGAGGGCTCGAAAAACTGACGTCAAAAGTTTGGCAGCGACAGTCAATTGTCACCAGAATAAGGGCCTGTGGTGTTTGTATCTGATCGTTCAGTTTTTTTCTTTTTCCAATTCAATCACGACTCTGAATTTTTCCGAGAATAAACTAATACAAAACGTAAAAAAAGTATAAAACATCGAAATAATTTTCATTTACATGGGAAAATAATTTTGTAAATCGCTTTGCTAGCGACGGATGAAAAAGTGACGGACGGAGCCGACAACAATGCATTACGCTAGTGAGACATCTAGCGGGCGGGCCCGACACCACGTCTCGGTCGCTCGCACGTGCTGACACCTGGCGGGCGGGCCTGACACCACAGCAGCTCGCACGCACCTGATGATGAAGGCGGCGGCCACGTTGCGCACGCGCGGACAGCGCAGCAGCGCCACCACGGTCAGCAGGTTGCCCAGCACGCCCACCACCATGATGAGGATGGTGACGGTGGCCGCGAAGTCCAGCAGCGGCCGAGGGAACCTGGAGCAGCACATCACCTCCTTCATGTCCGCGCGTCTCGCGTCCCGCCGGCAGACTGACTGGCCGGCTCGCCCCTGGGCCCCGGCTGACTCAGCCGTGACGTCACCCCGGCGAGGTCGCGGCGCGTCACGCACCTGATAGCGGCACCGCGTCACCGCGTCACGGCGACTACCTGACGCTCTCGCTTTCTTAGCTCCACTTGGAACTAACAATGTAGTTCTGTCCCTGTCCCTGCCCCAACACGCCCGAATATTCACCTTGGGCCAACCTCGGGTTTATTTATATTTCTCTGTTTATTTTAATGTAGCTATACTAACACAACTAACCGTCCATAGTGTTTTAATGTAGCTAGCCTAACCGACCACTTTTAATATTTGAATTCATTTTTCCTGCGCAAAAATAAAACAAATCCCGAGGTTGGCCGAAGGTGAATATTCGGGCGTGTTCGGGCAGGGACAGAACTTGATGTAGGATCTTAGGCGTCTCAACAATGTAATCACATCTTGTAAGACGATTTTAACCTACTTCTGATTGCCGTATCGATTTGAAGTTTTACAAATATATGCAATTCTAATGACAATACAATAATTTCATGACTATGACCCGAAGAGAGAAAGGGGCATTGGGGCAAAAAAAAAAAAACACTACTTTCGTGATGGGCCAAAAACCATGCTTTTTGTATATCCGTGAGTCCGAGGTCATGTTGGGAAATTTTCCCGAAGTCGACTGCCCCCTTCAAGAAGGAAGGGGGGGGGGGGGGAAGAGAGAGAGAGGTTAAAACCACAACATTTCAAAAGTTTCAAAAATCGATTCTTTTTCCATTTGGATTTTTTCAAAACTATTCGGGGTCTTCAACTTCCCCCCTCTCCCTCAGGGGAGAAGTAATTTGACACAGATTGTTTGAAAGTCGGGATAATTAAAGTACGTTAATTTTGACGTGCTTCCGGGGCAATCGTGCACCATCAGACTTCCTCGGCGACCGGGGGGGGGGGGGGGGAGGGGGTGGTGCGTTGCCCCCGAAATTTTCGGGTCATTGAAAATTGATTTTGTAGTGCCTTTAGAGGAATTTATAAAAAAATATTAATCCAATATGAACTAAAAAAGAAAAAAATTATATTAAAAAACTAAAAAAAAGCTTTAATTGTTGTATGAAATAAAAAGTAAAAAATAATCTTTGAATTTAAGTAATTTGTTCAACAGCAAAATACTTTGTATAACGAAATTTTTTAATAAGCTAAAAATAATCAAGTAATTATCAAAACCATTAATTTTAATGAAACAAAGCGTGGGGTGCTTAATATCGGTTTTCTTAACATTTCTACCACTAATGTCCAATCGTTAGGACAGGATCATTATGAAAATGAAAAAAAATTAAACACCCCACGCTTTCCTGCGGGAAAACCAAACACGTGCAAGCCGGGAAAATTCGCTATTTCCAAGGACGCCAATTTTTCGCAGTAAACCTTGTCTGTATGCATTACGTATATTTTGACTGGCTTTGTCCGACAGAACAATCCAGAATGTCCACTGAGTGGACCAATGACAATGCAGGTGATGCATTACACAACTTTCGTGATTAGTCTGAAAATAGCTGCGTCAAGTCAAAAATATTTAGTCGAAAAAAATAGTACGAAGAAGTTAAGTGGTTTGTAGACTATCTTTTATTTCATTTCATTTAAGCTATAGAATAAATTAAAACCCTTAGTCCTTTAAGAATCCTTTATAGGGCAAAATATTAAAATTAGTATTGAAGTTTAGTATTTTAAGTGGTTAATATAATTATCACTAACTTATAAAGGATTTTAAGCTGTTCCTGTCATTGACCCATAACGTGTGTGAAATACTGAGCTAGTGACGAACTACCTATGGTTCAATGAGGACGCAGTTCAAGGGTGTAATGTTAAGGCATTCTAGCCTCTCAGAAAATAAAAACGCAAATTTTTAAGGTCTCTACAAACTATACAGGAAGAAACCATTGTTGAGAATGATAAAATAACAGTCCAAACCTCTTGCTGTTTACGTAATTTATATATAAATAATTTTCTTCCTCTTTTATGCCTTAAGTCAAAATTAAAATTGACGTTTATCCAGAGCCCTGTGCCAAGTGAATCTATGAATTTCTTACCAGAGAAGTTGATTAATTGAAAACAGCGCATTTGTGAAGAATTATCCTAAGAAGTATCTCAAAAGTACTTGAACTACCGCCAGTGAGTTTGTTAGTGTAACACACAGATACGAGGATCTCACTGATGAATCGGCAGCAAAGCAGACTTGAAACACGTACCTAGACGGTGAAATCCGACGAATACGTTGTTACTTACTAAACGTTTTCGTTTACAGTTTGGATCTGAGGTTTGTATGCATGTAGTGTATCACTTTTGTTCAGAGCCAGTGTTACATATGTAGTGCAGTACTTCAGTAAAGTACAACTTTATACATAAAATGCCTCCAGTGTTGTCAAAAGTTACGAGTAAAAAACTGCACTCGCAGGCGTGGGAAATCGTCTATAACGTTCTGCAGTTTATGGAAAATGAAGCGCGATTGCAGGAACCCTCCATTTCACTAGAGAAAGCACAGCTGAGAACAGCTAATGCGACGGGTGTGTCTCGTACGACTGTACAAACAATATGAAAAATGGCTCACCGAACAATTAATACAAAATCTTCCACCAAACAGTGTTGTTGTGATAGATAATGCTCCCTATCACAATGTAAAAATAATTAAAACGCCTACCTCCAGCTCGACAAAATTGGAAATGCAGCAGTGGTTAAGTAAGGAGAATATTTCCTTTACTAGCGACATGCTCAAACCAAACTTGTATAACCTCATAAAGAAGCACAAACCTTCGCAAGTGCAGTACTCGGCAGACAGACTATTGGTAAATAGTGGCCACACATCACTTCGTCTGCCCCCTATCATCCGGATTTGAATCCGATAGAAAGCATATGGGCTAAAGTTAAAGGAGAAGTCGCTTCAAGAAATGTTACTTGCAATTTGGCAAATGTAAAAAAACTTTGCGAGGAAATATTTAACCGAATGGGTCCAGAAGATTGGATACCGATTTGCAATCACGCCAAGACACTCGAGAACGAATACTGGGATAAGGATGTGCGTTTTGACATTGAAATTGATAAAGCGATTGTTCAGTTAGGTGATGCAAACACTGACAGCAGTGACGTTTACACATCAGACTCTTCGGATGGAACAGTCAGTGGCGTTGAAGAACTGAGGTAGTGCTTGGAACGTCAGTGGTAAGTGGTCAATGTTTTCTGCTTTTCTCTACCTGCTGTGCAAGGTCGCCGTATCTGCTTATACCCCCTCCTCATCCACCCGACCCCCCACACGTGTTGCAGTCAACACTCCGCATGTGTGACGTAGCTCAAGCTCGGAGTTATATTGCGTCTAGTGTACATCTGCTTTACTTGAACATCTGGGCCTAGGTTCTCTTGGCGCGCCTTGGACGCGCTTGAACCCGTTACAAACAGAAAGAAGGTCTCCCCAATCATGTGCCACTGACTATCCACAGGATTAGCGCTTGCACACCTTGGTATCATCCAACGATCAGACTGAGGCCTGGTTGATAAACTAAGACATAACGCGAGAACGCAACATGCAAAATGTTCAACAACCACATTTTAAAGTGCCGGTTTATCAACTACGCAAGGCGCAATAACGCAACGCATGTATTGTTAAACATTCAACTTCCTTGCTTTTTGGCCTGCACTTTCGACGGCCATATTTCAAGATTATTGATCTGGAAACTTTTATACACGCAGATGTCATGTGCCACGGTGTTCTTTTTACTACGAACATCGTGTTTACAGTTGTTAAACGTTCACACGTGTGACAGAAAATAACACTTTTATGTAGATAAAATGTTTGACAAATTATTTTGTTTTCGTGCTATTTAAATTATCAAAAGTCCGGGTTGGAAGATGTAGTGATATCTTGCGACTAGCAAGTTTCATATTATAAACGAATGTTATGTTCTTGCGTTAGCTCCGTGCCACGCTGTTGCGTCGTTGCGTTCCTTGTGTAGTTAATGTCGTGCTTGTGTACAGAACAATTGAGTCTAGCCGAGCGCGAATATAAACCGCGAAGTAGGCGTGGTTCTAATTATACGCCGCGCTGTTTCCGGTTGCGAAGGAAAACAGCACGGCTTGTTATAATACGTTTCGCCTGAGAGACCAGCGCAAAGCGACCCTAAAACGAGGGCTATGATTGGCCGTAACCTCGCCAGTAAACGGAGGCACGGTCTGGAAATAAGACCTGCATGCGGCATGTTTCCGGCACTGCAAATAGACGCAAGACCGGTCGCAAAATGAAAGATAGTTCGCGGTGACTTGATTTACCCCCCCCCCCCCTTTTTTTTTTATTCTTTTCGTAATTACTATTTTTATAGGAGATATTTCTGTAAATTCAACAAAATACTTCACCTGTTATATCACAAATATTTTCAACAGGTATTCACTAAGAGTAAATACAATGTGTGCAAAACGTCGTGCAAAAGTTTTCGTTAGTTACTTTCAAGATAACAGTTACTTTCACTTGCGCGACCTTTTACTGGAAATATTTGTGACAATGACAAATGCAAGAGAGGTGTCGGGTTAAATTTTTACATTAATCAGTCCTAAGTTATGCCATAAATTGAAATTATTGTAAAGGAATTTAATATTGAGTGTGTGTGTATTCTCATAGTCAGCTCTGAATTTGGCGCCGGCGTGAGGTGTGTTTGATATTTATTTTTTATTTATTTATTTGTTGACTTAATGGCGAAGTAAATATGCTTGAAGCCTTCTCTAACGCCTAACCACGTGTATATTATATTCTACTGTGAGGAATGGCGCTGGCTTGCATCGTGGGCGGAGCGCGGAGTTGACCGTGAGTGGCTGTGTGCAGTGATAACGAGACAGCGTGAACTACGACGAGAGCAGGGTTGTTAGGTGCATCCTGACGTGCTTGAGACATACTTTAACGGTAAAGTGCCAGGTATAACGAGATGGGCGTGTCGCATGTCCGTCAGCGAGGCTGTACTGCTCCAAGAGGGGGGGGGGGGGGTGGTCATCCGGTTTCGAAGCTAGAGAGTGTCCGAGGCATAGAGTGCAGATACGTGTAGAGATAATAAATATGGTATCTGGTGAACAGAACTAGTGCGTAGTAGTACTTGAGTAAACTCATGACCTCGATTAAGTGAGAAAATACCGTATCCTACCCGATACGATCTTGAACTTCCCCCATCAACTTCCTGCCAGAGTTTTCTCTGGTGGTGTCAGAATCCTCAGGATCCTGATAGAACATCAAGTTTGATGCCCGAAGCTCGGACCTTACATTATCAACCACAACATGTAAGTGCGAGCATTATTACGGCGCTGTTTACGTTCGTCGCTTGTGTTTCGTGCATGATTTCGTCTATACGCGTAGACGGGTGTGTACATCGCTACATGTATATATAAACACACACGACGTGTGCACAAAACGAAGTTCTCAGAGAGTAAAGATAATATGAAGTTTATTTGTTTTTTTGTTTTCTTAACATGGAAAAAATTGATATATATATATAAATATATATATATAAAAGTAGCAGATAAACATTTTTGAGGATTGATGAAACACATTTACTTTTCTGAGCCCACTGACCGAGTTGCGAGTGTGTGAGATGTATTTCGCGGACACACGTATTCCGAGCCAACAAACTTCTCTCTCGCGTGTTTGCTTGAGTCGAGTTGGACAGGGCGTAGTTATAAGCAGTAATAAAATTTTAAAAAATCTGGGTCGTGATGATATCTTTAAATGGTTTTAATTTTCCGGAGAAACGTGGTTTCTCTCGTTATTGCAGGGTCGTGCATTTTTCGCGAGAGAGAAAAAAAATAATGTGATCGCTCATCAGACTGCAATAAGGTATGCCCGCGCTAGCGCTTGTTCCCTCTTGATTGATTACCGTCTGCGAGAGAAGCCATTAGTAGAGACCTGCAAAATACGCGGTTTCGATGGCCTTCAGGATAGACTGCACATACCCCTGTACATTCGGGCAAATAACGCAAGTTCATTGGCTGCCGACTTGTAAGTCGTCTCAGCTGGTTTGTCTGTGATTCGATCCTTCTTTGGTTGAGGGTTTATAACTGGTTGAGATTCGTCCAGATGATTATCTAAGAGGTATATGTGTTTGAATTCTAGCCTATCACCGAATGAATCCGCGAATTTTGCAGGTCTCTAGCCATTGGTCGAGAAACATTTCAGCGAAAGGTTAAAAAAAAAAAAAAAAACGTTGTGGTAGTTATTGTTTGAGCACGTGCGTGGACTGTCCACGGGCGTGAAGTGGCCTTGAGTCGCAACAGCCCGGCGTGTTTACGAACACAGGCATGTCTGGCCTGGTGAAGGGACGGAGAGGGGGGGGGGGGATAATGCCCACTGAACGCAGTGTAGTGACGCATGTTGCAAAACAAGCCTCCTCACCCTCCTGCGAGGTCACACAATGGTATGATGTTAGAAGAGGGGGGTGGGAGGGAAGGCGCGCCGGGCAGTCCGTCCGTGTTTACACGGCAAAAAAACAAGGCTAAAGCCACTGTTACACCGTCACATTTTTAGCTTCAAAACACCTTCCAATATATGTTGCCAACTCAAGCTGGAGCCATGTTTGTTCGATTTGAGTTTCCATCAAATATTTTGCACACAGGACGGGTTCTAAAAAAACATGTTGAATATTGCGTGCAATCAGCCAATCAAAAACGTGCCTAGCAAACTCCTCCCCCCCCCCCCCCCCCCCAAAAAAAAATACAGCCTTTTCCGTTACAACGAAATTTTAAAATGCCGAACAATCTATTGGCGATTAAATAGGTAATAAAGATGAAATAACTAAAATATAATTAATATGGATGTCATGTCTCATGTGTGAAATAAGTTTGTGTTTATGTGACAGGTATTATTGTGGGTTATATTCATAGATGTTTTAAATTTTAAATTGGCTCAGAAAGAATAAAAAGTTCATATATTCAATTTGATAGTGTTATGATTTTAAAACATGTCTGAGGTTATCTGTAAACTATAGTTGATGGAGAAAATTGAAAGATATTTTCCGTCCAACACTACCCCTCCAACTCTATCGTCAAATATATTGGAGACACGTATTTGACAGTGTGTCAGGGCCTTAAGCAAATCGCTGCATCCACAACACGTCGGATGTAACGTTAACGATTGCGATCTATACTGCGACCTGCGAAAAATTTGCCACGCAAAAAAAATAAGGGTTACAGATGATGCGCAGTTACGCACATTCTAAGACGCTGTTTCAGAGTTGTTGCCGTGTAACCGGGTCTCCAGACGGACTTCCAGTCCTGAACGGACACAACACCTCCGTCCAGGGCGCGAATGTACAGGCGGAATACAGCCCTAAACAAACTGTGCTTTAAGAAATGCCAACATCAAATATTAATAATGTGCTCAGGCTTTCACGACCATTGTTTGAAGTAGCTTGGCTTCTGGGTTGTAGCCGCGACCTTGGCGAATAATTCACCGAAGTTTGCAGTCACCATCACCTACTGTAGGTAACTGCTCCCTGGTGATGGCGACTGCAAACGTCGGTGAATTATTCGCCAAGGACGCGGCTACTACCCAGAAGCCAAGCTACATCAAAAATTAAGTTTTCAATATAAGGCAAAAACAAAAAATTTCTTAACCATAATAACATAAATAAAAATAAATATATATCTACGAACCTTCTTGGTTCAGAATTTATGGAATAGTATGTTAACGAAATATACTTTAGAATAATTGTTGCCAATATTAAATTATTTTGGTAGCAGTGAAATAAGCATGAATGCAAGCTGCTACGTTGGGTTAGTCTCACAAGACAGCAGCCAATGAGTGGGTGGCATTTGACCGAGTGTACGTAGAACTATGGAGTTCATCCTGCAGGTCATTGAACCCGCGAATTTTTCCGGTCCCTAAGAATAACACAGATTGGAAGAAGTAAAATAGCAAACATAGCAAAATAGCAAACATGTATAAAAGTTATAGTTAAAATAATCGCTTCGTTAAAGTAATAAACATATTTGAATTAATGAGTGCAAATAAAAGTAAATTTATCAATGAAATTGTAGATGTCATTTCACTCCTTATTTGTATCCATACAAAATAGTGATGATTCAATAAAAATGATTAAATTTTATTCATAAAAGTATGCAATCATTTCATCAATGTTTTGTTATGACGTTGTCACGATAAACTATCGTCCGTAAACCGACTTTACAGACAACCAATTTTTTTTTCAAATGATGGCTAAACTGGTACATAGTTAACACAATCATTACACATGTATTGTTTTAGAGTTTTGTTTGCTAGATTCGTTTTATGAAATCCTTTAAATTCGTTCATGTACAGATGAGTTTCTATTAAATTTTTAATGAAACTATTTACGTATAAAAAAATACTTGTATACGTTTATGGCTTTCGTAGGCGTAGTGCGAATGTAATGGTGGAAATGTTATGTAATGTCTAGTTGTTGGTAGCGCGGCTGCAGACACGTGATGTCGTGCCGTCGCACTGTTGCTAGTACCGGAGCTGGCCGCAGCGCCACCAGCGCCACATCAGGAGAGGGGAGGGGGGAAGGAGGAAGTGTTTCCTCTCCGCGGGAAGAACGCGCTTCTCGGACGACAGGAAAAGCGCAGGGTGCGAGCGGTGTGGTCGTTACCACAACGCCGAAATACCATAACGCCGAATGTCAAAATTGACCACAACGCCGACAGCTAGAAAACTGCTGTGTACCACAACGCCGAAATAACAACTGAATGAATTTGTGTGTGTTTCTTAAATGTACCTTAACGCCGAAATACCACAATCAAACCTAACCTTACCTAACCTAGCGTAATATAACCTAACCTAACTTATTCTAGCCTAGCCTAGCCTAAACTAACCTAACCTAGTCTAACCTAACCTAGTCTAACCTAACCTAGTCTTACCTAACCTTTGTGGCAGTCTTGCAATGACATTTTTCGGCGTTGTGGTACACATCAGTTTTCTAGCTGTCGGCGTTGTGGTGGTCCTCTGAGCGGTGTGCTCTTTCCAAGACGTCGCTGAAGGAACGGGCCACGTGACTTGACACTTCTCCAGACAAGCGCACGTCCCAGATGACACTTGCAGAGCCCCCGTCAGGGGCGTCTGTGTCTGTGTCGCTCGCTGGTGCTTCTAGCTGGACTGGCGCGCAGTCTTCTCCCAGCGCAAAGGATAACTGTGAGGTCTGAGCGGTTACCGTAACATCGCATGGCTGAGAAACGAAGGTGAAGGTGTAATGTAAGTCCCGTAAGTACATTCAAGAAGCTGTACTGGTTGTTTAATGAGTAGGATATAAATGGGACTTCTGCGCCAGGCTTCAGGCTGTGGAGTCGGGAGCATACTGCCATCTTGGATTGTGACGTCACGGCGGCCATTTTATGGTAATGAATTTCCTCATAAATGACTCTATATATATGTGTGTGTGTGTGTGTGTGTATATATATATATAGTCTCTATTTCGAGGGGAAAATTCCCGTTCCGAGGAAAAATAATTTCCCGTTTTAGTCCTCAAAAATGACAACGGTTTCGAAAATTCCCCAAAGGGGATTACAATCTCCAGCGACAAGCCGCGACAAGCCAACGAGATCATGACCTTGTTAGGATGTCGTGACCGCCATACTGCATTGTTGCTTTAAAGTTCTGGCAAAAATCGCTTACTTATCGCAATGAATATTTAAAACAAAAAAAAACTACAAAATATTTTATTGCCTTTGTGGCCTGGTTATGGAAACATTTTAAAGACAAGGCATTATTTGAAGGGGGGGGGGGGGGATCCAGACAACTACACTTTGTTGTCGTATATTCACTTCGTACGGACGCGCAAATGTAAACTAAACGTGTGTACACATACTGATCAAGTCACTCCGCACGGACAGGTGACATGTTACCGCCGTCTGGACAGGCCGTCTGGACAGTCCGGCGCCGGACGCGTTCAGCCCAGAGCTATCCCGTGACACAGCGCTTCTCTGGCCTCAACTCACTTTCAATAAATAAATCGAAAAAAAGGTCTGGTCGAATTCTTCAGCTTTTCGATTCCGGAAAGGCCGGTCGGAGTCGCGGTTCGACGGCGGATGCATGAATCATTCACAAACCAAGAGGTTTTTGCGAGCGTTTCCGTTCCCAGACCTGACACCACTTGGCGGGGTAGGGGGGGGGGGGGGAGGAAACCTAAACACGACAACGTACGTAAAATTGATAACTTGGAAGTATAAATGCTTGATTTCACATGTCATTAGGATTTTTTTATTGTTACTTTTTTGTAAGGGCTAGTACTAAAATTTTAACTCGATAAATTTTCTTGCATTTGATGTTCTGCTACACTTAGGCCTATATTCAACAGTTATTCACTTGGTTTAATATCATGGGTGTAAAATAATTAGGTATGTGACTGATGATAGTCAGGATGTCTTGCGCGCCTTTTTCACGACCATGATATTAGAATTAGTGAATATGTTTTGAAAATATTAGTCGCAGAAGAAAAATGCAAGGGAGGTAACGAGTTAAAAATTTTTAAGTAGACCTTTAAGAACAAAAGAGGAAGGAAAAAATTGAAAGAAAAAAAAAGTCAGTGAGTCTTTCAGTGCCCGCTAGTGATGTGTACGTAACAAGTAAATTCACGTATTCTCATGTTGCAAATATAATTTTAATAAGAAATTCTGACACCAAATATTAACCTATAATTCTTAAAATAAAATAACGCCAAACGTGATAAATATACGAAATGCATTCATTTTAGGCAACTATGGTAAATATTTCCCCCCTTTCTAAAACCTATCTATAATTATGTTTAACAAGATGGTACTATTGATTTCGTGTTTTTTTTTTTTTTTCAAACTTAAAGTGCAGTCCAATAATCTCAGTTTTTGGATCTAATTATGAGACAAGGAATTTTACTGAAATACGAGTAAAACACAATAGCGGATTGTGTATTATTTCCATCAGCATTTCTGCACCCAACCACATATCAATTTGCGTTACCTTTCCCGCTTTTTATAACCACCCATATTGCGAGTCGCTCGCGCTCTAAGCGCGTGTTTTTCTGGAAGAAACTAGTGAAAAAAGGTCTTCCAGAAATGTTCATCTGACCGCGGAAACAACTGCAACAATGTTTTTATAATCGTCAAAAGGTTACAGATTGCGCTCCGGAAAAAAAAAAGAAAACATTCGTGCTTCAGCTGTGTCTTCTCACGAAACAATGAGAAACTTTTGAAAATCGCGCCGCGCAGTGGACCCCCCCCCCCCCCCCCCCCCCCCCCCCTAGCAAGGTTTGCGGGGTTTAGCTCGCGCAACTTCTGCGGGCAGAACACTTCCCCAGTCCCCGGCACTCTGCCATGAATACACTCAGCAGGTGCCGGCGAACAAACATCTCTGGTGCCGGCGCCAGACACGAATGCCCCTGGAAATTGGAAAACAGGCGGAACGAATACCCTTTAAGCCGGTTCAAGTTCCGCCAGAAGGGAAAACTTTTGTAATTTTCTCTGGCAAACATTCTGCGAGAGGGTTTAGAAAATGTTTTTCTTCTTCACAAAATGCGATAGTAATTTATTCGAGCTTAAAAAGTCATGATTATTTATTTATTTTCGTTTAAAAGACTCGTACGACTAATTCTTTACTTTTTTTTTCCTATCTTTACTAGCCACTGCTTACTAAAACCACTAACTAATAACTAATACTTGTAGGTAAATGAGCTGACTACGTGTGAGCAATGAGATTATTAACTTGTCATAACCCCGCGACAAAACACAGACGTGCTTATTTCTTACTGATGTTCAGATTCAAATATTATTATAAATTACAATCTCAAAATTTTTTTATATAATCATCTCCACAGGGTTAGAAATTGTATTATTTCAAAGAAGCATATTAAATTAATTTTTTTTAATGAAGCAGGCGCATAAACACACCAAAATAAATTAATTTCTACTTAAATTATTTGTTTAAATCACTTCGCATAACTTTATTTTTTTTTAAATTATAATGCTGACTTTAAGGAGCAGCAAAAATTTTTGAAAGGCAAAATCTTGTGTGTGCTCTGCTGGTTGGGTAATTTTTGCAACAGAAAACTGAGGTATTGATCTTCACCGCTCAAACTTTGCGGCAATACAATTTTTAATGTTAGAAACAAAGGATAAAGCATTTTTAACGTAGTGTTTTGACTTTTCGGTACTGAAACATAAATTATCCTAACCGTAATACGGTTAATATTCCCAGCAACGAAGGACCACAAAAAAAAATCAAGGTTGCCAACATTTCACTTTCGAAAAAGTTAACGACTTTCAGGTTGTTATGTTTGCCTCTAAATCCCGCACAGTTCTCGGATTCCTCAAAGAAAGCAAGAAGAGGTTTAGTTATTGCTAGGGACCGGAAAAATTCGCGGGTTCAATGACCTGCAGGATGAACTCCATAGTTCTACGTACATTTGGTCAAATGTCACCCACCCATTGGCTGCTGTATTGTGAGACGTCCCAACGTAGAAACCAGTGATTCGATAAAGCTTTGGTTGGGCGTTTCTCATTGGCCCAGAGTCATCCAGGTGATTTGCGAGCCAATAGCAGAGGCAGCACTGAGGTATAACTATTTGTATATTAGCCTATCGCGAAATGAATTCGCGAATTTTTCCTGTCTCTAGTTATAGCATTGAGTTGCCACTGTTCCATCTTCCTTGCTTTGCGAGTCTGGTGGATGTTGGTCGTGCCCTGGTGAGATGCACGCCGGCTTGGTAGTACCCTCGCCGCAGTGTCGCACACAACTGTACCCCGTGACGTGTCCTGGCCTGCAGACGTCCTGCTGGCGACCCGCCGCGCCGGGAGACAGGCGCCAGGACTAGCAGGACTACAGGACTCCAGACAGTCTGTTGCAGCTGCCACCACAACCCACCCGCGCGGAGAACAGGCTTCGTGGCCGTGGTAAATACTTGTGGCAATATGGACACGCACCGGGTATTCTGTGTTGACGTCAAATAAAATCAGTAACGTCCGGATCACGGTGATTAAAAAAGCCCCTTTGCTGAGCGTGACTGTGAATCGGATTCGATGAAGTAGCTTGGCTTCTGGGTTGTAAACCGTGTCCTTGGCAAATAATTCACCGACGTTTCGGTCAACATTGCAGTCGCCATCATCAGGGAGCAGTTACCTACTGTAGGTACCTACATTGCAAATCATATGTAACACACATATAAAATATTTTACTTGTTTTAGTGGCACTACCTCTTCTCAAGAGAAATACCCATATTTTAAATGTATGATATATTTTTTTAAATTTTAGTTTAATGCTTAAATATTTTATTTCGTCATGATTACGTTCCATAATAAATAAAAGCTTTATTTTAAAAATCAAAAACTATCCTTATTTCCGACTTTGTTTTTGTATTAACTTTTAAATAACAGTGTGTGTTTTCAGTTATTAAATTTCAAAAAGATAAGTCAGAGACTCTGTGTGCTGCTATCTTGTGGTAATCGCATCAACCGATTTGTTCACCGAGTCACAACCGATTGTAACGACTCATGTCGCACCAGCCCACCAGCAGAAATGCACCTAACATTCCTCCGGCACTGCTGCCGCCTGTTGTCGCGGATTGTGGAATGTGTGAATCACAGATCACACGCAAGCTGAGATGTTGGTACGCGTGGACGGCCATCGGCGACACGCGCCGCAGTCCTGGGTTCAACGCCCGTTCACGTCCCGTCGTCGCCGGTCATCCATCTTGATTGCGCAGGCGGCCGGCAGGGGGTCCGCGAGAACAAATAACTGTCTGATGCGATTGTCGCTTTTCTACCTTTTTTTTTTTCCTTTTGCTTTCCCTCCATCCCCCGGAGTGGACAAATGACCGGCTTCCTGTCCTGGCGAGACCCCCCCCCCCCCTCCTTTTCCCTTCGCGCCCTTTTCTGCTCCGGCCCTCGGCACGTCGTCAGAGACACGAAGCGAAGTACCGTATTTGTTTATTGCAACCCCCCCCTCCCCCCCCCCCCCGAAGGAACCCACGGTAAATTTTAATTATCTTTGAAAGATTTGTGCAATGGGAGTGCATGACTTGATGTAGGCTTTTGGACATACGCCATTGCTTAGCACATGTATTTCTGCAGAAGAAAACTACAAAAAAACACAAATGACAAAAAACACAAATGAAGCAAAAATTGCTGTTGTCAGGATTTAACGCCACACAATATTCCACAACAGGAATATGGTCAACAAACAAGGAAAAAACAAAGAAAAATGGACTAACAGAACGAAAAAAACCCCACAAATGATGACAGCACAACAATTCCGAACCCAAAAAAATTCAACACAACAGTTGAAACGTGACAAAAAAGAGACAAAAAACACAGCAAAACGAAAAGACGAAACAAACACAATAGTTTTCAAAAAAAAAAAATGTTTAAATGAACACGCCGAACGTGTTCGGTAGGTAGCAGGCGGCAGTCAGTGGCGGGTCGGGAGTGCGATGCCTGCCAGGGTCTGTCAACGCTGTGAAGGGCAGGCCTGTCTCAGAGCTGACTGGACGAGGAACTGGCCTGAGCTGACACGCACTATCGAGGCGCGAGGTGCAGAAGGGACGCGTTGTTTCCCCGCCGGAAACCTTGAGGCAGCGGACATGTTTCCGCTCTTTCCCTGAGGCAAAACAAATAATCTGCGTCGATATGAATCTTGGATACAGCTGACGAACCGTGCGTTTCATTTACACTCAGCGTCTGGGTAATTGGCTTGTGTAAACGAATATTTTTTTTTCTAAAACTATAATACCAGAGTCAAAATTGTAAATCACTGCGTATATGTCGAGTGGCCAGAGCAATACTCTCTCACGAAGGAGTTTTAGGCTCGATTCCACGTGAGTATTTCGATAGTGAGAAACTTGACGGACGTTGCCGCGAGACTGTGGTTTCTCAGAGTAGGTACTCCTGTTTCCCCCGCCCACTCATTTCGTCAATTTTTTTCATCCTCATATTATCACCCATATCACCTTTAATGACCCCTGTCCTCGAAGAGATGTTAGGGGGTGTATGTGTGTCGGTGAGACGGGATGATAAGCGCGACGCTCGCTGGTGCTTCTAGCGCGGTGTCGCCTCTGGACTGGCGCGCTGTCTTCTCCCAGTGCGTAGGGACAACTATGACATTTGAGCGGTAACCATAACGTTATATGGCTAGAAATAAAGTTAAAGGTATAATGCAAGTCCCTTGTGTGTTTGGAAGGATCTGTACCGGGTGTCTCTTATCTAGATGCTACTCTGAAAACACGCGTTTTAACCATTTTCACTCGTCTAAAAATACAGTTTAAAAATGAAATCCGGAAACCGAACTGCTCACCTGCCCTCAACTCATTCTTCAATTATTACCGTAAACACACACCACTCGGATATCTTTAGCAGTTTTCATGTCGCATGGGTATTTTTTTCTGAAGCTCCGTACTCCGTGTGTGTGCCCAGATAGGCGGGGCCTTTCAGCCCTGGTTCATACATGCATCGGTGTCAAATTACAAACCAACATATTTCTGCTGATACTATTTCGAAGCTTAATCACTACCCACATTTAAAAAAAATTTACGCTAATTATTTAAAAGTGCATTATAAGAACCTTGAACCCTCAATCAGCATTCGGATGAAGTCATTGCACGAACGATCGCTGCCTAGAATGAGAAAGGCAAACCTTGCAGAAGATCGACAAACGTAACTCCTTGTTCCAACATCTCATGCAAACTTCTGATTCGTAAGTCTCTGGTTTGACGTCTTCATGAATGGCTCATCTTTTTTACACGACCGACGTATGGCTGCATATAAATAGGTTATGGGGAATGTTGTTCTGTCATGTGGCAGAATCATACACACCGGAATGAAAGTAGATGCAAGACTAGTAGGCTACCAAAGTATTCAATTAATATCGAACCAACCTACTACTACTACTACTACTACTACCACCACTACTATTACTACTACTACTACTACCACTACTATTACTACTACTATTACTACCACCACCACTACTATTACTACCACCACCACTACTATTACTACTATTACTACTACTACTACTACTACTACTGTGAAGGGACTGCTAAAGCTCGCAAGTTTAATGAAATTTAGGATAGTCGCTACAGTTTTCTTGATACTTGAACTAATGGCAATGATTGCTCACTTTATAAATGTCTTAAATTGGATGCCCATGGTTCGATACATTTTTGTTGAAGGTTTCCCATTTATTGTAAACTGAGGCAAATCAAAACAATGGTTCAAGTGTTGTGTTGTCGTTGAGTATGTTGGCAGCGATGCACAGATGGCGCGCGGGTGGCCTACGCCGCTCGTCGCAGGCGTTGGCACCAGGAGGCCTTACAGCACGGAGCGAACGACATCGTAGCATGTGCCGAGGCTGCGGGCAGAGTGGTTCTTCCCTGCACTGATTATGGTTGGAAAATACTTTGGGACGTTAACTCAGATGGTCTGCCCTTTTTACACATAGGAAAAAAAGTTATTTTATACCTTTAGTGTAAATTCTTCCTTGACAGAAAAAGTAATGTTGTAAATGTAATTTGTAACTAAGTAATTTATGTTAAGATTTAAATGTTGTATGATATAAAATAAACAACCAGTAAAACATATATAAATTCTTAAGTTACAACAATTAATTGTAGACGTAAATAAAGGAAAGGTACCTACAGTTCACGATAAAATAATTAATATTTAAAAATTGTTCACTCAATATAAATAATTTTGTGGTATTAAGTACAATTAAAAAACTATATTTGTCTATTTGTTTGTTTGTATATAACTTTATTTAAATAAGCCAATTTGATTGGTTTCGTCCAATTTTTTATGAAATCAGAATCAACAGTTCAAATTCTTGGTAATAAATGTTTTACGTTATTTGATGAATATGTAATATATGCCTAAATTACATTATCATGGTGTGTTAATCGAAGTATATCGATATAAGTTTCTAAACTGACCATATTCAAAATTATAAAATATCAAACGTAACTCAAATCTATTGGATTTATCTGCTAAATCATGATATAGTAAAATTGACACATGTTTCATATTGTAGAAATGTTATTTAAAAAATATTTTTTTTACAAAAATTAATCTTTCTGGTCGTATGTTTATGGTACTATTTACATTTTTAGGTGATAATGCATATAATATAATTTAGATCTTAAGTAAAAGTGCTAGTTACACAGTGTATACTAAACTTTGTGTTTATTGAGAAGATTTAAAAGGAAAAACATAATACATTTTTCTCACATCGGTTAGTAAAAATGTGGCAATATAATACTTTATTTTAAAATGATGAAATGGCGTGAATCTCTGTGTCCAAGACTCTGTGGACGTGTCTCTCATTTCAACGACTGTGTATGAACGGTTCCGTCTGTGTGTAATAGCAGTGGCTGTTATAACACCTGGGATTTGTCTGATAACAGTTGAGGGTGTTTATGATCCAGGCCATTATTTTATATTCACGTTCCACGCGGTTAAACGTGCCGACTTTTTGAGTGGCTGAACTTTCGCAAAATAAATAAATAAATATATATATATATATATATATATATATATACGTCGCACATTGTTGCATGATTAGCTGTAAAAGTTGCATATTTTTTTATCATTTTTTGCAATATAGATAAAGAGAATGAATTGGAATATATTACTAGAACTTATTATGTTTAAAGTAAATTTTACTGGCTGCTATGTGATATAGTTTAAATTCTTCAGAATTTTTGTTTTAATTTTTACGTGGCCTTTTTAAATCATCAGAATTGTTATGATTTTAAAAGACTAAATAAAATTAAATTAGTTTTTTGAAAGAATTTTAAACAATGCCACGCAGTATTTACCAGCATTGACTTTAAACATAGTAAGTTTCAGTTATTTGTTTCATTTGGTTCTCTTTATCCATAATGCACAAAAATGATAAAAAAATAAAACATCACCAGCTAATTATTAGTGGCCGGAAAAATTCGCAGATTAATTTCGCGATAGGTTAAGATTCAAATACATAAAACCGTGCGATATTTCTGCTATTGGCTGACGGTTTGTCAGGTGGACTCTGTCCCTACGAGAGACGCTCACCAAAGAAGTGTCGAATCGCGAGGAACCCAGTTGAGACGTCTCACAAGTCAGCAGCCAATGAAAAGGTGACATTTGATCTAGTATGCATAGGACAATTGAGTTTATCCTAGATGTCATTGAAACTGCGAATTTTTCCGGTCCCTACTAATTATGAAAAAAGTATGAAATTCGGCCACTCAAAAAGTCTACAAGTTTAACCGTGTTAAAAGTTAAAATAAAATAATGACCTGGACTGGGACATAGGCCCTTACGACTATGCCATTATGTCCTTACGACTATGCCATTATGTCCCCGCCTGACCTCGCGCATACGGTCTGCAGAGCTTCACAAGAATCAACGCGATTTTGAACAGCTGCGACATCCGAGTAGGGTTTGTTCACAAAAAAAAATTTAAGAATAATCTGAGAGCGGATTAAAATCTCTCTTCACAATTTAGTTTTTCAAAATGTATTTTCAGGATTTTGAAAATGGCTAAAACGCGTGTTTTCAGAACTAACATCAAGGCATGAAAAAAAATAAAAACCGGTAGAGATTCTTCAAAAGCCCTACAGAAACTTTGCACGACGCCTCTATCTTCTTTCCCCGCCATGTAATGTTATGGTTACCACTCACGTCTCATAGTTGTCTTAACAAACGACGAGAAGACTGCGCGCCAGTCCCCAAGCCTTGCCCTTAGAGGCGATACCGCGCTATAAGCACCAGCGAGCGTCGCGCTTATTCTCACATAAGTACACTCCTGACTAACTGATGGCTAGAGACCTGCAAAATTCGCGGATTCATTAGGTGATAGGCTAGAATTCAAACACATTACCTCTTAGATAATTTTGCTATTGGCTTACTGTTCATCTGGACGAATCTCAACCAGTTATAAACACTCAACCAAAGAAGGATCGAATCACAGACAAACCAGCTGAGACGACTTACAAGTCGGCAGCCAATGAACTTGCGTTATTTGCCCGAGTGTACAGGAGAATGTGAAGTCTATCCTGAAGGCCATCGAAACTGTGAATTTTTCCGGTCCCTACTGATGGCTGTATCTCCACTCGTGTAAACGCTAGCGTGTGAAACACGCTGTATGTACGAGGGTTGGGAGGGAGGGGGAGTGGTTGTGTGGTCAACTTCTCCCGGGTTGGCGGGTCACAGCAAGCCAACCCCGGCGGCGGCATTTCCGCGCACAAGCAGCTGGTATTGATAAACAAAACCAATTAACACGGTAATTATAATTACTGAGGCCTCGGTGCGCGGGGCAATCAACCCGCCCACCGCACGATCCGAGTTCTGAACATCAGCCAATCACGATATCCCCTGACGGCGCGGGATGCAAATTGCGCGTTCGGGCTTCGCCTTCGGGTTATACACGCTACCCACCTATTAGGCTAGCGTAAACTCCCGACAGGCATTCCCACCGCCATTAACTCGCTTCAGAAAAAGAAACGCCAATCACACATTCAAATGTTCGATTCCGGGAGATTTCGTGGACTCCACAAATGAAGAAGGTTGATTGGTGATCAATCAATCAATCAATCAATCAATCCACCCACAGGCAGGTCGCAGCCCCCGCCAAAGCCACACGCATTTATTTTATACTTTTACAAAATATTGCTTTTAAAAACCTGTTGCCAAGAAATAGTTTGTAATGCATACCACAAGAATGACAGTGTAACTTGTACAACACATTGCTATGTTTATTATTTTTTTATTTCAAATATCTTTCTGGAAACAATTCTGATTATTTCTTGTCGAGATTACGAAAATTGGCGCGTATTTGTAAATTTTTATTGATATTTTGTACAGGCATTACGCTAATTATAACTTCTAACGTACTTACGTAAGTAAAAGCACCCATTTTTTTTTACTTTTCTATAAGTAGAGCGCAGGTGTTGCCCAGCCTGTAGCCAGCAATCTTCTCTGTTTATGTTCTTTGGGTGAGTGAATAGTTATGTGGCTTCTCTGACTGTCCTGCTCCCTGCTGTATTTTTTTTATTCTATTTCGGCTACGGTTACAAATCTATCGGAGTCTAACTTTGTGTTCGGTAACAGATGAATGTTCTGTAATAGCCGAGCTGTGCTTCTGTGGTATTAGGGTCTTTGCCTGAGAAACACATTCGTCTCCGTGTAAGGTCAGTTACTCACTCGGGAAAAGGGCTGAGTGAGAAGGAGAGAGAATTGGGGGGGGGGGGGGGGAGACTCCCAGGGAAAGACAAACGAAGCGCACGCCCCATTTTTCTCCTGGCAAGCTGACATAAATTACAACTCCTCTTCGGCGAGATTTTCTTTTTTTCCACCACCGACAGAGACCACTGCAGATAGATACGCCACGGGTCATCTCTGTCGCGACCGATAACTTTCTTTCCCGCGAATGTCTTTAGTTTCGGTCTCACCCCCCACCCCCCACCAACCCGGCCTGGGTGTCTCTTTCTCTTAGCGCCGGGGAATAACTTCTCCTTCGAAACTGCGGCCATTACTCTGACGTTTAGTCGCGGCGGTGGCGGGGAAAACACCGCGAATGACTTACTGGAGTTCCACAACGGGCCGCGTCGCTCGGGCACAGCAGGATCCAGCGAGGACAGGCGCCTGGTGACGCAGTAGGTGGACCGACATACATGATATCTGTACTGGTTATTAGTACTGACCGGAAAAAATCGCGAATTCATTTCCCGATAGGCTAATATACAAATAGTTATACCTCAGTGCTGCCTCTGCTATTGGCTCACAACTCACCTGGATGACTCTGGGCCAATGAGAAACGCCCAACCAAAGCTTTATCGAATCACAGGCTGCTACGTTGGGACGTCTCACAATACAGCAGCCAATGACTGGGTGACATTTGACCGAGTGTACGTAGAACTATGGAGTTCATCCTGCAGGTCATTGAACCCGCGAATTTTTCCGGTCCCTAGTTATTAGAGACCTGCAAAATTCGCGGATTCATTCGGTGATAGGTTAGAATCCAAACACATATACCTCTTGGATAATTTTGCTATTGGCTTACTGTTCATCTGGACGAATCTCAACCAGTTATAAACCCTCAACCAAAGAAGGATCGAATCACAGACAAACCAGCTGAGACGACTTACAAGTCGGCATCCAATGAACTTGCGTTATTTGCCCGAGTGTACAAGGGTATGTGCAGTCTATCCTGAAGGCCATCGAAACCGCGAATTTTGCAGGTCTCTACTGGTTATTTACAAAAACTAGGAGGTCGTAAGAAGCCCAAGGCACCCGTCGAAATATTATGAATACAACAAACTCTTTCATTTAAATTTACAGAAATTTTTTAATTAAAAATTCACTTTATTTTAATACTGTGAAAATGAAAATTATACGTACATATATACATACATTAATAATTGCTAAAGATGCACCTTAAACCATCGAACTTGTATGTAAGCATCCGGAAGTTAGTTTACCCCCTTTTGCGTTTACAGTAAAAAGACCAGGGTTTCACGAAAAGGGAAATCAACGAAAATTTTGTGATTAGTAAACGTTTGAGTATTTTTTTTTGAGGTGCCTAAACAGTGGCGGAAATGGTAAATTTTCGGTTTATGATTTTCTGTCACCCGAAACAAAACAAAAATTACAGAAATATTTGGTGATTTTATGGACTTTTCACCAGACATTTCCTGAGGTTTTAAATTCCCTGAATTTTCACTATTTTCCCTGTTTTCTATGCATGTAGCAACCCCGCTCTTTGTGTTCATGCTCCCACATGCTTTTACGCAGAGTGCATTGCATCACAAGAGATAATAGAAGCCCGACGTGTTGAAGGGGAGGGTGAAAAAAAGGGGGAGGGGTGATATGTTCCAAAACCGAGCGTCTGGCAAGCGGCGCACTGCCGCAGCGACGAGTTATGAATGTATGCTTTTATCCCAGCACCTTCCGAGAGCACGCCTCGATATCGCGCTACGCCCCCGTCAGCAAGATCTGCGCCAAGTGCGCTTGGCAGCGATGAAACGTTCCATTTATTTATTTATTCGTTTGTTTATTTATTTGCTCCTTCCATTAGCGAGCTCACGAGCTGTGAGCGATGCGACGGCGAAGACCGCGACCCGCAACACGCGCGGGGGCGGAAGCTCTTCCTCATTTTAGGAACGTTTTCGAATATTTACAATGCTGGGATCATAACGGCACGACGCGACAGCTGAGGAAAAAAAACTCGTTTACTGGCGAGCGTACGATTTTTTTTAACGATGCAGTCACCAAAATATATATAAAAAGTTTTTTTTTAAATTATACTTCTTTAGGCGCTTTTTATGGTAAAAATTAGTAAATTTTTACGATGCGCGCGCACCATGCAACAAAATTTTCACAGGAAGATGGCGGATCTACGTGTGTGAACATAAACCTGTATGTATAATTTATTTGCTTTAGTAATTAAAAATTAATAATATATTTATTTAATAAATGATTGAAATTAATAAATTATAATGAACATTCAGCATATTTATTGCTTTTCATTATTAATTAAAATTTATCTAGATTATTTTACTGATGAAATAATTTTATACACATGTTAATTTTGAATGATGTGTATTTATTTAAATAATTTTTGTTACAGTAAATTTCAAAATAGTTCGGTGTCTTAAATTTAAAAAAAAAAAGGAGTTTAACTTGTAACGCGCGTACATTGGGGAACAGCATATGCGTGTATTATAAGATAACCGAGGATGTTAACTTCTTTGGTGATCGAAACATGGAATAAAATAAATTATTTGTACTTGAACCAACATTTCCTTCAGAGTTAATAATTTTGAGTGAATACCTTGTGCGAGCCTCGACTGCCGAGGTTAGGCCCCGCAGTCATAAATACACTCGATAAACAGCACACCCACCCATAAATGGAGACAAATAAATATTTTAATTTCTTGGACTCCACACAATATTGTCTTTATTAATGACCCCACTGAAATGTCAATAGTAGAGCCACGTTTATTTCGCGGATTCACTGGGCAGCAAAGTAGATTTTTAAGCACGTGTACATCGCTTCGCGCTGATTGGACTACAGTGCCCTTGAAGACCCTGAGCCAGTTATAAACAAGGAGAAATGGCTAACCAACCACGTGTGACCCACCAACCTTGCCATCGACCAATGAGCAGTCCGAAAAGGGCTTGATGGTATTCTGGCAGTTTAATAGGGTTTAGGCCTCGTCATATTGGAATTTTTCAATATGCTTGCTATAGTTCTAATTTTTAACTGTTTATCCCAAGCATGTCAAGGCGTAACTCATCTCTCCCAGACCTCCTGTAACTTGTTGCAACCACATGTTTACCAACAGGCTCCAAGGCGCCATGGGGAAATAACTTATTATTAGAGACCTGAACAATTCGCGGGTTCATTTCGTGTTATGCTAAAATTCAATTAATTATACCTTAGTGCTGCTTCTGCCATTGGTTCACTATTAATCTGGAGGACTGAGGGCCAATTAGAGACCCATCACTCATAGAAGCGTCGAATCACAGGCCACACAATCGAGACGACTCACAAGTCAGCAGCCAATGAACAGTTGTCATTTGCCAGAGTGTGTAGAGGATATTGGAGTCTATCCAGAAAGTCATTGAACCCGCGAATTTTTCCGGTCTCTACTTATTATGTCATGATAATCTCACAGCACCTCACAAGTGCTGACTTCAACAAGTAACTGAAGCTAAGTTATATATCATGTAAAAAAAAAAATAGTACCGAAACTTCATCGTAAGCAGTGTCAAACTATTTTAAAATTGCCAAATTGGCGGGGCCTTAACGTCCCATAATTCTGCCCTGGAGCGAAATTAATCTTAGTGGTGATTGTGGCTCTAGTCTCTCGGCCAATCAAGCTGTGGCTTACAAAATATAGTAAAATGGGTATTTTCGGCTTTTAAAGATAATCTTCGGTCTCTCTGTAGGCCTACTGAAAATTAATCGATATTTCAAAGAATAATAGCTTTTACTTGTGCCGGGGGGAGGAGGGGGCAATTCTTCATCACTTTGATGTTCGTATGTTGTACACTACCCATATTTTGGCCTATATGCATGCAATAAGCAGAAAACTTTAAAATAAAAAGAAAATTTTTCATTTCATAGTAGTACATAGTTTTCATTTTCACGTTCATCAACTCCGTTTCAGTTACTATATTGCAAGCGCAAGCGCCCCTCCCCTCAAGTGCGGCGGGGATGTGGGTGGGGGGAGACTGGCCCCTCCGGGCTCTACGCCCATGGCTACAGAGCACTCTTAAGAGCCGCCGACGCCGCCGGCAGAGCGCAGCACTGACCTGGACAGCTCGGTGGCGGGCACCGCGGTCGAGTTGGCCATCTCGGCGAGCGACGTTGCCACACCGCCGCCTCGCAGCGTTGCCGCGTCCAGCCGCTGCTCAGCTGTGTCCGCCATGTTGCTGCCCGTCATGCTGGCGGCGGGCCGACGACTGTGGACAAACACGGCGGTCACGACCTCCGACCTCTCTGGCGCCACGTTGCCGCGCCGCTGCAGCGCGGTTTTGCCGCGTCCACCCTGACAACACGGCGGTCACGTGAGTCGCTGCCCAGCTGTGTGCGTCGTGTGAACGCTTAATTACAACAGCCCGTCGCGTCCGTCCGTCCGTCATCTGTCCGTCCGTCCGCCATCCATTTGTCCGTCATGATATTTTTTTTTTCCAATTATACGCTGACAACTGTTGAGAAAACTTAAATTTTATGGGCAAAAATTCTCTTATGTAGTTATATTAGTTAAACAATCATGTAAACTGAGCACTTGTAACTAGGGGCAGGCACATTTCGCGAAAAAATCTGAACACCTTTTAGACTGCAACAAGGTATATACCCACACCAGCGGTTTCTTCCTGCTGATTGGCGGCCGTCTGCGAGAGAAGTCGTTGCCTTATCTGACCGAGCCAGTCGGGACGCGTTTGCTTCCGCACTGAATCACTGTGGTTGGTGTTGTAACAATCGACATGTACTTGAAAGAAACTCACCCAATCACGAAATACGGACGATGCTACAGTTTTTTGACTTTCAGTTAGTCCCGGAATATTTTCGCGATATGTGCATGCCCCTAATTATAACTCAATAAACTCAATTTTTTTTTAAATTTATAACTTGTATTTATTTTGACATTTCCAGAAACTGAGAGATAAGGAGCGAACCACTGTCGAGCCTGGCTCCAGTGAGGAGTGCGAACTGTGGACTGGACAGATACTCAGTGATTTGTGAACAGACACTAAGCGTGGTGATTTAATTGGTAATGCAAATATTACTAGAAAATAAATGTATAAAAATTGATTAATCTATCCTCACGAACCCGTTTTCCCCACTCTTAACTGTACGAAGATAAAATTTTATTTAAAAGATGTTCATGGACATACGCCATTGATGGTTTAAACTGTGTGTCATAGAGTACCACTAGAATGAATAAGAAAGATGAACACACAAAACACACAGAAAACCAGCCGAATTCAAGCGATTTCAAATGTTAAACAGAACAGAAAAGAATTCCATAGAACGATAGTGAGAAAAAAATCACAGCACAAACAAACAGTGGCCTGACAACGAGACAGTAGTAAGAAAAACAACGATTTCGATATATCGACTTCGAAATATATATCGATTTCAATATCAATATATATATTTCGAAATATATCGATTATATATCATTGTATCTATTTCGATATATATCGATATAGCTATTTCGACATATATCGATATAACTATTTCTATATATATCTATTTCGATATATATCGATACATCTTTTCTATGTATATCGACACATCATATTACTATTTCGATATATTGATTCGATATATATAGATGCAGATATATATAGATTTTTATGTATATCGTTATATAGATTTAGATGTATATAGATGTATCGATTTCGATGTATATCAATTTCTATGTATATCGATATATCGATTTCGTTATATATATATATAGAGATTTCGATATATTTAGATATATCGATTACGACAAATACATAGGACAACACAGCGACAGACAGACAAACACGACGATGATAAAAACCAGATAATCCAGGCAATACAACAACACAGAGACGCACGGGAGACCCAGCGACAGACCCAGACAATATTCTGGACAACACAACCCGACGGCACAGACTAACGCAACAGGCTTGCTAACACAAAACAGTTGCGACGATTCACGGTTTCGGCTGAATTTCTAACAGTTCTCTTTCATTCTTGTAGTTTCTCTACGACATATAGTTAAAATCAGCAAGGGCGTATTCCAACGAATATATTTTTAAAAAAGTTCCTCCATTGCAAGAATCATTCAAAGAACGTAACCTAAAATTTGTTTCTCGGCTCGGATTTTTCGTATAGTTCGAGTGCCGCCAAACTGGAAACAGTTTAGGTTAATCTATTGCAGCCATTAGATTTGTTTTTGTGTTCACAGACCTGCACAAGATACTGGATAAGCCGAGGACTTCTCTCTAACCCTCCCCCCTCCCCCCCACCGCTAACGCATGATAACCTTGTATGGCTAATTATTTATGCTCGCCAGTTTGTCTCTGACAAACTTCACTTCCGTAATTAATGGGAGTTCATCTAATGAACCCCTGGCTGTTGACGCGCGGTGTTAAAACTGGCATTTGTCAGACGAGGGTGAGAGGAGGCGAGGTTCAAACATGGGTGGGGAGAGGGGGGAAGAGATGAATAAAGGCGTGAATGGTTATTCAACGCTCTACAGTTTGATATCCGCTCGCTTCATACGAGGGCAATGTACCCTGATTTCAAACCATGCGCAAAGATTTAGAGGAAGTGTTCGCACATAAAACTGGAAATGCTTTTTTTTTTTTTTTTTTTTTTTTTTTTTTTTTTTTTTTTTTTTTTTTTTTTTTTTTTTCGTTTTCCAATTCCCGAATTCCGATCGCATTCGAGAAATTTCTTCTGCGTCCTCACGTAGATTAAAAACTCTCTATAACTCATTCCAGCTAACATTAAGTTTTTTTTTTTACTCGGCTTGTGACAGCCACGCCTGTCAAAAATTGCACAATACTTAATTTAAACCTATCCACTTTCACACATGTATTCAGGCTTACAACATATTTGGGCTAAAAATGTTCACAATAAAACGTATTAGTGTGAATTGAAAAATAAAGGCGTGCGAGTCTTTCAATACCTACCAGAGATGTTTTAACATAGGAACCTCAGGACCGAGAAAAATTCATGTAATCTCATGTTGCAAATACATTTGCAATACAAAACTCGGACACCAAATTTAACGCAGAACTCTTTAAAATAATGCCGAGTGTGACAAATTTTTCTACTAAATTTCTGGACGCGAATCACAAGTAGTTTCCGCTCCCGCCGCTAGAATCCGTTGCCGGAGCAGCTACGTCGACCATAGAATCATTCGTTTTGCAGCGCGAAATTGTAAACTATATGATGAAACGGCTGCAATAAAAGAAAAAAAACTTGAAAAAAAAAACCTAATTCCCGGCTTTGGACCTGATTTCCGACAAGGAATTTTTTCATTAAAAATACTGCCCATCTTGTTAAAATTCACAAAACAGTTAATACCTAGGGCCATACGTATTTCGCGAAAAGATTCCGAGATTAGTTATAAGTTAAAACACTGTAGCATCGTCTGTGTTTCGTGATTGGGCGAATTTATTTCAGGCGCATGTCAATTGTTACAACACCAATCGCAGTAGTAGTTCAGTGCGGAAGCAAACGCGTCCTGAGTGGCTCAGCCAAATAAGGAATTGACTTCTCCCGCAGACGGCCGCCAATCACAAGGGAGAAATAACTGGTGCGGGTATAGCTTGTTGCAGTCTAATAGGCGTTAAGATTTATTCGCCAAAAATGCCTGGCCCTATTAATACCATAAAGTTTCCCTTTGGCTTTGTGAACTTTGGTTCGCGCCTTCCGCCACAGATGGCAGCGCCGTGATTACACATTTCCGTTCCAGATGCCGTAAACCCGAGAGCTAAGATGTTACACATCAAAGATGCTAATCGGAGCGAAGATTGAACCGACGCGGCGTGACAAACGATCCGCGCCCACCAGCCAGTGTTGAGTGTGCGCGCGCCAAGGCGTGGGACCAGTCAGTGGGGTGGGGGTAAGGGGAGGAGCGAGGTTAATAGGTCGTGCGAGCTGGCTTATTGGTGGCTTCCTCTCAGCTGCCAGCCTCACAAACACCCTCCAATGGGAGCCCTGACCTTCCACCGCGCGCCAAAGGCGTCCTCCACATGGGAATGTTTCTGCTCGCCCACTCTTACGAGTTACAGTACATTCACTGCTTTTTCAATTAAGAATACGCCTCGGATTAACCAAGAGTTATTAGTTAAATTACGTAATGTGAAAGGAAGAACAGTGCTCAAAGCTCGGTCAAGCGCCATGTTGATTTTTTTTTCATCATTCCTTAACGCCAAGCCACACTGTCAAAATTTCCGCTTTCAACACCTTCCAATACGTCGTGTCAAATAAATTTTGTTGGGTTGTGACGTCACCGAAAACGACATTACGACAGCCATGTTTGTTTGACAAGTTGGGTGACTTCAGTTTCCATCAAATATTTTGCACGTAGGACAGGTTATAAAATAAGTTCGACGTGGGATGCGATCGGCCAATAGAAATCGTGCCCCGGCGAAAACGGAAATTACATCCGTTTCTGTCCCAACAATTTTTTAAAATGGCGAAGAGCAGATGGCCAATTAAAGAGGTTAAAAAAGTTAACTGAAAATAACTGTAACATGATTGTCGTAAGCAAAAACATTTCATGCGTAAAAATTAAATTTGGTTTCTATAACTTTAAAAAAATCTCTTCAAATTAATGTTATTATATAACGAATATTATTGTGATTTAAAGTTACTCATGTTCGAAAATTTTTAAAATGCACAACCATAATAACTAGGTAAAATATTTCGTTCAGCGATGTGATGCATTTGATGCAGAAAATTGAAAGTCATTTTCCGTCAAATACTACCCCTCCAACTGTATTGTCAAATATATTGGAGACAAATATATTTAACAGTGTGACAGGGCTATTTCTAAAATGGCTATTTCTAAAATTGAATTGGATACCCCCATTTCACCTGTTGTTCTGCCACAAATATTTTCAACAGGTATTTACTTAGCATAATATCGTGGCAAGTGATTGTAATTACGAAGACTTGTTCGACATTTTACGCCCTTTATATTACAATAATTAAATATGTGTTGAAAATATTTCAGTCAGAACAACAAATGAAAGGGAGGTAAGGCGTTAAAATTCTAGAAATAGCCCTTACATAAAATTAATGACGAGGGGGAAAAAAACGAAATATACAACATGTCGTGTGATACCGAGCCTTAAGAAATTTTTAAAATGTTTGTCAATACTTCAATATCATTTCTGTAAGTTAGCTGGATAAATTATAAGCAATTTACTTGGCAAGTTTAAGGAGAAAAATTTTAATGGTGTGCTAGAAAGAGGAAAATCAAAATTTCTTGAATTTTTTTTTTTTCAAAATAAATACTTTTCAATTTATAAACACACAAAACCGGCAGACTACTTAGGTGCACAGCTTGAAGTTAAACGAAACACAGACATACTTAAAATATATACTACACGCATCCACGCCTTACCTACCTATAGCGGAGGTGGTTCGAAAAAAAAGAAAGAAGAAAGTCTTGGAAAATATATGTATTTTTATGTGAAAATTCTTAACAGCTGGTAGGGTAGGTCGAGACGAAACTCATCAGAGAGTAACGGAAATTGCAACGCACAGGAGTAAGGCACCTGATGAAGATGGAGAGAGGGATTATTGAGCGCCCCACTCCTCACTCTCGCATCAAGCGTTAGTGAAGCGAAGCTACAATGCTGTAATTTAGTTTACACTGGAAACAACGAGTTGTCTCTCTAAAAATACTACTAAATGCAGTTAGAATTGCAATCATATGTATAGACATTTTCCATGTGTTGGTGTGTTTTAATACTTTGTTGTTTAGTTTTATCGTTAAAGTGAATTATTGAAATGTTTTGTTTCATCATCCAAGTGGATTAATAAAGTGCGAAGTTTCACTTCTTCCTTTTTTTTTACTGTCCTGGGTTCGAGGTCAGCTTGGCCAGCCAGCGCTGGCGCAGACAGAACGAATGGCCGAATCGGAATGAATAAATAGCGTTGTAAAAAAAACGATAACCCCGCAAGATTTACAACCAATGAAATTAAAAAATACTCCGTCGCAGATTTCGGTCACAGGTCGCGTGATATACGCAGTCCGTTTATAGCCTCGAATACTTCATGGAAATGGTTACGGGACCAGAAAGGTTGTGTTCATATAGCCCTAGTGCTTCAGAGTGAATATAGGGGCAGTGTGCTGTGCTGGCTGGGCGGTAGGGAATATTTGATGTCAACACCTATGTGTGGTGTGTTGGCAAACATGTGACACGTTACAGAAGAAACTGTCAGCATGAACTGTTTATTACAGCGACCCACGATAAGCAAAACTAGTTACGTGTATGTATGTAAAAAATAATAAATGAAACACAAATAACCACGGGTTTCACTTCAAAACTTTTCGGATAGTTCTCTTGGTTTTTGCTGACGGGTCACGAAATTTTTCAACCAGAAAACCGAGCTGTGAAAGGTCGCGCAAATGACTATAATTATGAACTCTTGCGTGAATTTTTTACAGTTACAAAATGGTATTCAGTCAATGTCTGCACAGAAAAAAATATTGTCTGTATTTTTACGGGCCCCTTCTGTTCGGGGTGTGTGTGCGTGTTAGTGAGGTGGGATGATTTTGACTCAACTCTGCATTAGAATACGCGCCTTTTGTTATGCACATGTGTCACACCTGTGACAGGTAAACATATAAGTAAAAATATAGATAGGCAAAAACATAGATATTTAATATTTTCATTGCTATAGAGTGACATATAGAGATATACAGATAGAGAGAGAGATAAATGTAGACAGAGATATGGAGATATACATAGCGACGTAGGGAATAATAGAGAGAGATAAGAGAATGGTTTTTGACGTGATAACGTCTTATAAATCGATGAACGCCGGCTGCACGCACAAAAAATTGTCACGTTCCGCCTGAGCCAAGCGTGCAAGAACCGGTCAACCACCGTGCGAGAAAATATTCTATAATATCAAACAGATTAAGGCGGGCTTTTTAACTAATCGTTCGTGATTATATTTTTAAAAAAAATATTTAAATTAAATTTGCAAAAACTGTAAATAATATTTTAAAATTTAAAAAAAAAGTATGCAATTTTTCATCAATGTTTTCTTATTACGTTGCCACGTAAAATTATCGTCCGTAAACCGACTTTACAGACAAATTAAAAAACAAAATTAATAGCGGCATTGTAACGCACGCCGGGCATTATTTAGCCAGCGTTTGAATAAAATGCGTGGTCTCGCTCGTGCTCACGTGCCTACAGAAGTCGCCCGGGCTGCACGACGCGCACGATGCGCCCGGGAGTGTAAAATGGAACGCGGCCCGGGAGGCGCCGTGATGCTGTGATGCCGTGATGGACGCACCGGTCCCTCTGGAGTCTGGAGCGACAGGCGGCGCCAGAGCCTGCTTCACACGTCTGCGCCTGCGCGTGGCTGCACCTCAGTCCTCGAACTGCACCAGCGTCGACAATCAGACCATTCTGAGCCAAGTCATTAAACATGGTCGAATCGATTGGCTATAAACTAATAATCTGAATGACCGTACTACTGGAGAGAACTACGAAATTCGCGTCTACAATCAAGTAATAATCATGATATTTTTTTTAAAAAATTTAAGAAGTTCTCAATGTTTTGTAAAACTTAACGCTGATTCGGACTGCATTTCAAAAATCGGCTGTGTTTATTATTTAAAAAATTCCTAGTGTGTTTGGAAAACCTATTAGAGATTTAGATAAATAACATTCATTCAGTTATAGTGATAAGCTCTTTTCACTGTCGTAAAAAAAAAAAACAGTTTTTAAACACGAATACAGAAACAGAACTAACATTCCACCCTCTCAGCACATTATTAAATGTTTTTGACGTGATAAACGTCTTTTAAATCGATGAACGCCGACTGCACGCACGGAAAAAGCATGAGACATTGTCACGTTCCGCCTGAGCCGAGCGTGCAAGAACCGGCCAACCAACGTGCGAGAAAATCTTCTATGATATCAAACAGGTTAAAGCGGGTATTTTTGAACTAATTGTTCGTGATTATATTTAAACAAAATTATTTAAATTAAATTTGCAAAAAAAAACTGTAAATAATATTTGAAAATTAAAAAAAAAAAGTATGCAATTTTTTCATCAATGTTTTCTTATGACGTTATCACGAAAAATTATCGTCCGTAAACCGACTTTACAGACAACCCCCCCCCCCTTTTTTTTTTTAGTAAACAGGCACTACTTGGATATATGTCTTCAGTAGTTTTCAAACCGAAGCCCCGCGCACCACAGAACGTAGGAGGGGGGTCGGTGGGCAGACCGGCCGACCCCGGCGCGCTCAGGTCCCGTGTGAACCCCGCTCTGGCGCGCGACGAGCGGCGAGAGCGCAGAGTGCTTCCTCCCGCGATAGCGCGCACATCTGCCGGGATGACCGCACAGCCGCGCCTGTGTGGCCCGCGCCGCGCTGTTGCCAGACTTACCCGCCACCCGCGCAGGTCCGCTCCAGCACGCAGCTGTGCTTGCCCCAATTCAGAGGGAGAGAAATATTCAACTATATTCACTTGGCATGGTCATAGGGACCGGAAAAATTCGCGGGTTCGATGACCTGCGGGATGAACTCCATAGTTATACGTACACTCGGTCAAATGCCACCCACTCATTGGCTGCTGTCTTGTGAGACGTCCCAACGTAGCAGCCTGTGATTCGATAAAGCTTTTGTTGGGTAGTTTCCCATTGGCCCAGCGTCATCCAGGTGAGTTGTGAGCCAATAGCAGAGGCAGCACTGAGATATAACTATTTGTATTTTAGCCTATCGCGAAATGAATTCGCGAATTTTTCCGCCCTCTAAATATTATGTGAATTATTCTCAAATATTCACATTTTCAGATATTTCTGCGTGCTTAAAAACAATGTTTACAGTGCTAAAGATACTTTGACAGATCGTAACTCAACGTGCAAAAAAAAATTGTATATGCGATCAATTTGAGTTAGCGCAACAATTGTTTACAAAAAAACTTCTTTTTTTTAAATCTGCTAATGGCATAAGAGATTTTGCAACGAGGAGTTAACGCGAAATGTCACATATGTATGATAAATACACGTGGACATGCGATCTTTTTGCACTCTTGAGTTCAATCCGTTCAAAGCCGGGTTCGTAACACATTTAAGCACTGTTCAAAATATAACGAACAAGATTAAAATTATTGGAAAAAAATTATAAATAAGAGTATTTCCTAGCAAGAAGTAAAAATAACAGCAAGGCCACTGTCAGGAAGACTGGCCACGTTCAGCAATGTTCCACACAGATGCAGTGGTACCAACCAAGGTGAGGCTAGTTCACAACTAGTTCACAGCTTCCTTTTTCCCCCGCTCGCTGGCTGTGAAGTGCGTGTAATTAAACGTCGGTGTCATCCACACCCCTCCGTATTCCCACCCCTCTCACACCCTTCCGTGTTCACCCCTCAACCAGACCGGCACAAGACGAGCGCTCGGCATGCCGGGTAGTTCCCGGGAACAAAAACTACATCTCCCTCGCCTGGGGGAAAAGCCCTTCCCCCCGTCTATGCACTGCAAGGCAACACCCCGTACATTCTTTATACGACCGAAGAAATGGGAAATTATGATTTAATACAATTTTTTTTTACATAGTAAATTGCAGTTTTGCACTGTTTGTCATGGGAAAAAAATCAATACTGCAAAATTAGAAATAAAAATTAAAAAAAAAAGCTCGGAGAACAAAGCCTAAATCAGCTCATGTCAAACAGATAAACCCAACGACGAACCTAAACAGGTATTATTGACAACACAACGACGATAGCACAGACGAACACATTAAAACTAAAAAAAAAAAAAAAAAAAAAAATCAGACAGCACAAGAATTCCGTAGACGGAAATTAGTCGTGGAAAAAAAAATTGGTTGTCTGTAAAGTCGGTTTACGGACGATAGTTTAACGTGACGTCATAACAAAACATTGATGAAATGATTTCATACTTTTATGAATAAAATTGAATCATTTTTATTTTAATAATAAAAGAATAAATACTTGAAATTATACCAGTAATCAGATTTTTAAAATGCAAGAATAATTAACCTTTATTGCCGAAATTGTTGTTGTAATAAGCAATGAAAACCACATTAACTTTTCACTTCACTTTATAAACAGTCGAGTGGAAGAGAGATAGATGCGGCGCAAGCGTACAATGAGCTTAACGGGACACAGCGTAATGGAACAATGTGCGTAACGGGACACTTTTTCGTTCGTGCAGCCGGCGTTCATCGATTTATTAGACGTTGTCACGTCAAAAAAGTAAAAACAGCACAAGGGAACACAGTGGGCTGTGACAGCGACGAGGCAGTTTCAGCAATTACAGCAGATGCCGACAGCCAACAAAATCTGGACAACGCAGCAAACATGCGAACACGTCGACGACAGCACCGTCGAACACAGCATGTTTCCCTACGAAAAAAACAGTTGCGACGTTTCGGGAACTGGCATCTTTTCCCGTCATCGGGCACAAACAGACCGATGACCTCCGTACACTCTGTTCGAGATAAGGTGTCTCTTTACAGACGGCCGCCACAGTGAACACTCATTAGGATTTTGACACACCAGCATTTATTGTAGTGTGATAAATTAAACGAACACACAGAAATAATTATTTCGTTTAATTCTACAGTAATTTTGTTACGAGGCTGCTAGGAAAGAGGCCGGCCAGTCAGCCACATGCAGGAAGTACCCTGCTTCCTGGAGGGTCACGACACACCTACACTGTAACAACTATTTATGTAACATTACATATGTTTGTAAATTAGTATACTAACATGAAAACAAATGTATTACTACAAAATAGCGTTCGCAGTAATAGTGGGCATTTATTTATGCTCTGTGTTGCCCCAGTACCTACAATAGTTAAAAATTATTTGTAAAACCGTTCCCTGAATAGCTTTCCAGTATCAACTGCGCACATAAATAAGCATTATACAACAACATAAAGTCCAGTTATTGAATATTCGATTATATTTTCCATGTTTTTTTCAATCATGCCTGATTAAAACATCAATTAAAATATTAAATTGTTTCGTAAGAAATACTCAGTATTATCATTAAAAACGAATTTCATATGTGCGTCAGTAATCATAGCTAAGTGTTGTACAAAGTTACAATATCTTTCTTGCAGTATTTCTAGGGACTGGAAAATTTTGCGATTTCAATGACCTCTAGGATAGACTCCACGATCCTATAGGTGCTTGGATAAATAACAGCTACTGATTGGCTACTTACTCATGACACTTGTTAACCGGGATGCTCGTGATTCGATACTTCTTTTGTCGAGGGTTTTTCATTGGCTTATAGTCCTTCGGGTAAATTTTGGCAATCACTAAAGCAGCGTGAATTTAAACGATTTTGGATTCTAGCTTATCGCTAAATCAATCCGCGAATTTTTCCAGTCTCTAAGTTTTACAAACTATTTCTTAGCGGAATGGTTTACCAAGGAATTTTTTTTTGTAAAAGTACGTAATATTTTATTTCTTCCTGTGCAGCGCCCATGCCTCCCCTGCACGGACCCCCGTCAGCGCGGCTCAGCTTCCCGGAGTGTCAGTCGGAGCACTCTGATGACGCGACACCTCGCAGGGCCGCGAGGAACGCCGGCAGGTGCATGAGGGCGCAAAAATTATATTAAAAAAAAATCTACAATGTTGGTACACATACAGACTGTTCACACTAATGTTTAATTTCCATGTTGAATTGTTTTAAATTATTAATTTTTTTTTTAGAAATACTCTGAAATAAATTAAGAACATCCAGTCCCCACAGTTGGCCTGGTTTTCCCTCCACTTTATTTTTTTATTTTTCAAAAGAAATCTAATTGTACAAAAGGATATAGATTAAAAAAAATTAAACACGCAAAAAAAAAACACAAAAATATAAACAGGATGTTTGGAGTAATTAAACAAGTCGTTGTTTACTTTCGTCTTTAAAAAAACACAAATCTATGGACCTCAATATTAATGACGTTTCTCCTCGGAATTACTTATTATCAATTAGATTTACACGATTTTTCCCGATTTTCCAGTAAATTCCCTGATTTCCTTGACTTTCCAGAATGTTTTCACCCAGACACAATAAAAAAAATCTTTGGTAACAGTAATGAAACAAAAAAAAAAATGTGACTCGAAAATACAATAACCCGACGTCCATAAAGTACTAGGTCTCCGTGCATAACCACGTGACCTAGCTACGACACTCCCGTTGTTTTTTTCTGCCTTCTGTTCAGGGAAACTGAAATTGCTCGCTCGTAAATCACGCCCTGCGCAAGTAACAACCACGCTGCCGAGACGCGCGAAACTCCGTCTTTGGCGCCGATATTCGTCGGAAGGAAACCCATTTCACCGAGCCAACCCTCTTCCGCCCGGTATTATTTTTTACCGGCCACCCTGGCAGGCGGCGCTGTCAACTGGGGCGGGTGTATTAATGGAGAGCAAACAAGGGAAGGGCTGGCAGGGGGTTGTCACCCCGTGACAAGCCACCGGAACACGAGGGGAGCGCCACAGGGTGTGCCACCAGCTACGAACAAGGGTTGGCGCTTCCAAGACGTCGCGTCGGGGTAAGACAGCGAATATGTAGGGACCGTAAAAATTCGCAAGTTCAATGACCTGCAGGATGAACTCCATAGTTCTACGTACACTCGGTCAAATGTCACCCACTCATTGGTTGCTGTCTTGTGAGACGTCCCAACGTAGCAGCCTGTGATTCGATACAGCTTCGGTTGGGTGTTTCTCATTGGCCCAGAGTCATCCAGGTGAGTTGTGAGCCAATTGCAGAGGCAGCACTGAGGTATAACTATTTTTATTTTAGCCTATCGCGAAATGAATTCGCGAATTTTTCCGGTCTCTACGAATAAGCACTGCCTTGTTGGGACACAACCGTGACCCAGCTCCTGATCCGTATTCCAGGTTGTGTCCATATTGAATCCCAGTAAGGGAACAGAAAAACAACTGTTTTAAATAAACGGTACCCTGCGCGAGGCTAGAAACTGGTTCCAGCGCATTCTAGCGGATGTCTCGCAACCATCGATACAATTTTTAGGAAAAAAAAATTGGTTGTCTGTAAAGTCAGTTTACGGACGATAGTTTAACGTGACAACGTCATAACAAAACATTGATGAAATGATTGCATACTTTTATGAATAAAATCGAATCATTTTTATTTTATTAATAAAAGAATAAATATTTGAAATTATACTAGTAATCAGATTTTTAAAATGCAAGAATAATTAACATTTATTGCCGAAATTGTTGTTGTAATAAGCAATGAAAACCACATTAACTTTTCAATTCACTTTATAAACAGTCGAGTGGAAGAGAGATAGATGCGGCGCAAGCGTACAATGAGCGTAACGGGACACAGCGTAACGGGACAATGTGCGTAACTGGACACAGCGTAACGGAACCATGTGCGTAACGGGACACTTTTTCGTGCGTGCAGCCGGCGTTCAACGATTTATTAGACGTTGTCACGTCAAAATACTAAACGGCCTTTCTAACATTCTCACATACTTTTAAAGTTGCGATCATTTATTGATATGACCATTAAAGTGTACATAAGATGTACTTATTCCAGGATAGTTTCGCAAACATAAAAGTTTCATTTGTCACACCAACAATCTTGGCACGTCCCCCAAAATTCACGAAAATGAATATTTACGAGTTAATTGCTCCAGACGCGGGTCCGCCATTTCGACGAAATCGACGGATGCGCGGAATTTGGGCAGCAAATCGGCAACGAATAAGACACCAAAATCCGTTCCCCAAAAATAAGTGACTGGCCGTGTCCTATGTATCATTTTCAACCACACAACCCCTTATTTTTGTGTCTTGGAATACCGGACTTAGACCTGCGAGTCACACGCCGTGTCAGCTATTTCTTTTTATTGTCATTAGTATCAACCAAGATGCACGCATGGTAAAATATTCCAGTAGCTCTCCAGCATTTTATGTCGGAGCGCTTGTTTACTAAAAGTTATTTTGGAGTTGTAAAAGGTCACGCAAGTGACCACCATTATGAATCCTTGTATCCCTTATAAACAACATTTAGTAAATATAATTATGTTGTATAAAGCTGGGGTCACAATGGCACGACACGCCAAACACTCTCAGTAGCCAATGAAAGGCAAGGTCTTTAATTGATAATGTCCCGACAGGGACATGAGCCGAGGTGCTACATGAGCCAAGATGCTACATGAGCCGAGCTGGGACATGAGCCGAGATGGAACATGAGTGGAGCTGGAAATGAGCCGAGGTGCGACATGAGTGGAGCTGGGACATGAGCCGGGGTGAGACATGAGCCGGGGTGGGACATGAGCCGAGCAGGGACATGAGTCGAGCAGGGACATGAGCCGAGCAGGGACATGAGTCGAGCAGGGACATGAGTGGAGCTGAGGGACATTATACGAGCAGGGATATGAGTCTAGCAGATATGAGCCGAGGTGGGACATGCGCGGAGCTGTAAATGAGCCGAGGTGCGACATGAGCGGAGCAGGGACATGAGCCGGGGTGGGACATGAGCCGGGGTGGGACATGAGCCGATGTGCTACATGAGCCGAGCAGGGACATGAGCGAAGCTGAGGGACATTATACGAGCAGGGACATGAGCCGAGCAGGGACATGAGCCGAGCAGGGACATGAGCCGAGCAGGGACATGAGCCGAGCTGGGACATGAGCCGAGCTGGGACATGAGCCGAGCTGGGACGGGCGGTCTCGATGAGCGGGCGGGAGGCCGCGCCGCCATGTGCGCGCCAGGCTCGGGTTGTTTGTGCGAGTGTTGCTTCCTGCGGGGCGCACCGCCTCGCCACTTCCTGTCTGCGCGCGCCGGCCTGCGCCTGGGGCACGGACACAGGTACTGCACACCGGCGCTGCCATGTCTCCACCAACAGGGTGACGTCACACTGTGGAATCTATCCTCGAGGTCACTGAACCTGCTAGTGTTTCCAGTTGCAAGTTAATAATGTTCGGCAAATTATGTTGCACAATTCTGCAGGCTGGTCACGTTGGTGGAGTCAGGGGCGTAGCCGGGGGGGGGGGGTTAATGGGTTCAACCCCCCCCCCCTTTAGCACCTAATCTTTAATTAATTTCTTATTCATCAATAAAACAAATTACATATTAAAATTAATAAAATTTAAGAACCGAAAACTGCTAAAATAGCACTATTTTACACCTTAAAATCCAAATTTTCCCGGGGGAGGACACCCGCTTTAATACGGTGGGGGGGGGGGGGGGGCATGCTTCTTAACACCCCCCATACACAAATCCTGGCTACGCCACTGGGTGGAGTGCGTAGTTCTACGATGACACGGAAAACAGAGACGGATCACGTAAACGTAGACGGATCTCACGGAACAAGAGTTTCTACAATGGCACGCAGACGGAGACAGCTCGGCAATGCCCTTGCGGTGTGGCCAAGTGTCGCCAGCAGTGGACAGCTGCAGGGCAGGCCAGCTGGGGTCGGCGAGGTCTCGAGAACGACGCCTCATCAGCATACAAGGTTCCCGCCGACAGTGCAGCCAACACCAGCGCTGTCGACTGTTCCGACCCCCGCCTCAACGTTCTAAACAGTTCTCACCTCACTTTCAACTGCACTGTAATTATTTTTTTTGTAAATAGAACAGAAGTATTAATGTAAAAATATTAGAGACCTGAAAAATTCGCGGATTCATTTGGTGTTATGCTAAAATTAAAATAATTATACCTTATTGCTGATTCTGCCACTGGTTCACTGTTAATCTGGATGACTGAGGGCCAATTAGACGCCCATCACTCATAGAAGCGTCGTATCACAGGCCAACCCAGTCGAGACGACTTACAAGGCAGCAGCCAATGAACAGTTGGCATTTGCCCGCTGGCAGAAGCAGCACTAAGGTATAATTATTTGAATTTTAGCATAGCACGAAATGAACCCGCGAATTTTTTCAGGTCTCTAAGTATCGGCACGTAAGTATCGATGCCAAATGATCAAACATCGATAGGTAGGGACCGGAAAAATTCACGTTTTCGATGACCTCTAGGATGGACTTCATGATCCTCTATGTACTTGTGCAGATTACACCTGCTGATTGGCTACTGACTCGTGAAACGTGTTAACTGGGAAGCTTGTGATTGATACTTCTCTTGTCGAACGTTTTCCATTGGTCCGGAGTCCTTCAGATAAACTGTGGCCCAATCACTACAGACAGGAAAAATTCGCGAGTTCATTTCGCGATAGGCTAAAATACAAATAGTTATACCTCAGGGCGCTGCCTCTGTTATTGGCTCACAACTCACCTAGATGACTTTGGGCCAATGAGAAACACCCAACCAAAGCTGTATCGAACCACAGGCTGCTACGCTGGGACGTCTCACAAGACAGCAGCCAATGAGTGGGTGACATTTGACCGAGTGTACGTGGAACTATGGAGTTCATCCTGCAGGACAGTGAACCCGCGAATTTTTCCGGTCCGTACCAATCACTGAAACAGCAAGGAAGGCATGTGTATTTGGATTCCAGCCTATCGCGAAATGAACCCGCGAATGTTTCATGTCTCTATCGATAGGTCGTCTCCGTCCCCGGTGGCGGTTGGCCTGGCCGAGGCAGGTGGTCCGCCTCGCGCGGGGTCGCGGGGGTCAGCGGGGCAGGCCGGGGTCAGGGGTCAGAGGGCGGGGGTAGGGGGGGCTCGTTCCGTCCGTCGCCGGGAACAACAGGGCGTCCTTGTGCCAAGCACGGGCCAAGCGCGGCCAGCGTTTAGACGTTATCTGTCGTGCCGTTCTCAAATTTGAAAAAAAGTTCTCGGAAGCAGCACCAGTGGCACACACACAAAAAATTTTTACGCACTTTCACAAAAGATTCCTTTGGGGACCAATTGCCTAAATATAGATTGTTATGCTACAAATAAAAAATATATATGTATATAATGACTTCGTACAGCACACAACAATGGCTATTCCTGCATGTATGAAATACGTTTTTTTAAGAGATAATAGTGATTATTTCCTACAGATATCGGTGCATAATTTTATATTTTTTATTCATGTTTCATTCAAACAAAACCTTTTTTAAACGATACGGAAAAGATAATAGAATATTCCATTGTTGGATTTTTTTTTTTGGTTTTATTATGCTTATTAATGTGTGCCGTTAATACTTTAAAGCTTTTCAGACAACGGTTTACAAATAACTTTTACTATTGGAGGTACTGGGAAAACACGCAGCATAAATGACCGGGTAAGAATCCGAACACAGTATAACTGCGAACACTATTTTGTAGTGATACCTGATACAGTTGTGTTCATGTAAATGCACAAATGTACAAATATTTGCTCCGTTTAGAAAAATAAAATACGGTGTACCCATTTCTCATATATGTAAAGCAACATACGAGGTTTGTTTACGAACAAAGGCGGAAGGGGTGATTGGGGGGGGGGGCTTTATGACCCTCCCCCGAAGTCCTAAAAATGGAAATAATTTGTAAGCAAACAGCGGAAAAGTGGTTCTGTCCTCCCCCCCCCCCCCCCCCCCCCAACAAGAAATGAAATTTTGAGTACGCTCTTGCTAACAGTTCATCTACAGTACTGGAAAGTACGATGCCTGGATCATGTGATGTAATTGTTCTCAGAAGTCGCGGTGTTTGTTTACGAACACGTGACAATGGCACGAAGTTGTTTGGAAACACAGTTGTCAGGTGTATACGTGTACCGTAGGTGCAACCTCAGAGAACTGTCGCATTTCGGCCAGGATAGACAAAGACTATTTTATTTTATTTATTTTACTGTCGTATTTATTTTTGACAAAGTTAAGGCAATGAGCCTTTATTTAAGCTTAGCCACTTTTTCTGCCAGTAGATCATACATTGAAATTTTAAAAAAAATTAACCATAACACAAACATAATAGATTATAAAATAGGTACTAAGTTATAAAGCAGAATTAAGCTTTAACTAAATTTTCACAAAGTAATTAGGTAACCATTACAAAATTGAACAAAAAATCTAAAATACAGGTAACACATGTTGCGAATTAAAACTTATAAAAACCCGGTGTTGCCAAGTAATCCATTAAAACCACTCGCTCACTCACGGATCCAAGCCATAGGTAAGTCGCGAAGTGATCCATGGTGAGTAGGTGTTCCTGAGATTATTTTCTTTTTTCAGCGGGTGTTTTGAAATTAGCTAGATATTTTTTTATTGTTGTTTCGCCGGGTCTAGTTTCTTCCAGGGTGTCTGGCAGACTTCAGGAAAATGTACGGGGATAACTAGAGACTGGAAAAATTCGCACTTTGGATGACCTCCAGGATAGACTCAACCATCCCCTACGTACTCGGGCAAATGCCACCTGCTCATTGGCTACTGACTCGTGTCACCTGTCAACTGGGACGCTTGCGATTCGATACTTTTTTGGTTGAAGGTTTTTCATTGGCTCAAAGTCCTTCAGATAAACTGTAAGCCAATCAGAGAAGCAATTTAAAGGTACAGTTGTTTGGATTCTATCATATCGTGAAATGAATATGCGAATTTTTCCGTCTCTAGGGATAACCAGATAGAGGTATGCAGGTAGTTATAGTTGGCTGACAGCTAGTGGTGTGGCCCCGGCTGCAGTGACTTGTAAGCGATGACAGGTTGCGCGACTGCAGGGGGAAGGGGAGTGTCGCAAGCTCGTGTCTGGACGATGAGGTGTCCGCGCGTCAGGCGTCAGCACCTGAAATTATAGGAGGGGGGGGGGGGCTGGAAGGCGCGCCTATTATGCGACAGCGACTTCTTGCAGCCTGACTCACGATCGCAGGCGCGCTCCAGACACAGAACACCCTGGCATCCAGAAGCGAAGCTGTCCTCTTCATCGCCTTTGAATATATATACTGTATAGAAGTCGCCAGCCCAGGTTAACATTTCTAATACGGTTTTGAGGTAGTTGGTTAATTCACCGCCGCAATCGCCACCATCTCTAGGGGCATCGACTTGTGGTGGTCCCTAGCGGACAAGTGTCGAACTCTTCAAACACCCCTTCCCCCTCCCGTTGAAAGACCTTGAGCTGCAGTGAATGATGGGTGGGGGGTGCGGGGGGAATGACAGCGGGCGACATTGCTGCGCTCTAACGTGTAAATAACAACTAAGACGATAAAGGGCGTTACGGCAGCGCACTGCAGCGGTGAAGTTCCCAAGCTGCTCATCATACGCTTCTGAAAAACGTAGAGTAAATCCTATCCACTCGCGACTTCTATACAGTATATATATTCAAAGTCATCGCCAAGGGGGCGGTATTCCACGGACGTTCGGGGTGAGGTAGCGAACACACGGCCTTGTTTGGGACACGACCTGTGACCTGGCTCGCGTGGCCGTATCACAGGACGTGTCCAAACCGACTCCCCAGTAAGGAAACAAATAATTGTTTTTTTTTTTTTTTAATTCAGCCTTTCACTATACGGTTGTGACGAAAGCTAAACCAGTGACAGACTGAGATGCATACAACAAAATGACGAATCCAATAATTTACATAAACGCCCTAAACCGTGCACGGAAGGGTAATGAAAAATAATTATAAAGAATAAATATTATTCTTATATATATATATATATATATATATATATATATATATATATATATATATGCTATATATATATATATATATATATATATATATATATATATATATGCTATATATATATGTGTTTGTGTGTGTGTATGTGTATGTATATATATATGACTAATAAAATGGTATGTACATATTGCAGACGAACCTTCTATGGCTCTTCAGTCTTTAGTTTGCTTAAAAATTCGTTCCACATAAATGGCAATAAAATATAATCGCAGTTGCTGAAATTTACTCTGTGTATGCGCGATGAAATAAAAAAAAATATAAAAAAATTAACAATAAAATGAAACATGTCTACCGAACCGGATACTAATCAAAATAAAAAAATTGCAATAAATAACCTAGAAACAAAAACCGGACAAAGAAAGTATGCTATCATACAGGCGAGTATTACTTGGCATGGAGTAGCGCTACTATATGTATATATATAGTTAATAATTAAATGATGTGAGAAAATTTGTTTCTTTTTTTAATATTAACAAATACTATCTTAATACAGGACGAATATTCTGTCATATATTGGATTAGTGTGACAACTGCAGATTTTTCACATGAATACCATGAACCTGTTTGTTCTTTATTGGTAGAGAAACGGAACGGAAATTTCGCGCATTCATTTGCTCGCAAGTTGGAATACAAACATTCACTCTCTCGCACCGTGTTCATGATTGGACCGCAGTTATTTGTACACGCCCCTCTTCGACCACGATCTAACGATGCGCAGTCAGGAGATAAGTAAGCCAGTCAGGCAGTGCCAATTAATCAGGATAAAAATGGTCTCGCTATGAAATGAACCAATGGGAAAGCAAACATAGGTTGAGCACACCTATGACTCTGAATTCTACCCTGAGGCCAGGCGAATCGCGCAATTTCCGGGTCCCTATTTCAAGGCCGTAGCCAGGATTTTGTACAATCATTTTTATTCTCCATAACTGAATTTTAAAAGAAAATTTACTGTCAGACTTAAATTATTATATCAGGGAATAGCAAACTTTTAGAGCTAGAACGTTTACAAGTACAAATTTAAGTAATGGTTTTGCTTGAAGAAAAATGAACGTCTCATAATTTTTGATTTTTATTTAACATATATTTTTTTAATACTTTGTTCTTGAGTTAATTATTTGATGATTTCTTTAAAACAAATTCATAAATACACATATACTTATGTTATTAAATACACGAAACATGCATGACAATGTATGCAAATAAATGCTTACAGTAACACGTGTAGACTACTTGGAAAAAAAATTCCTGCCGCTTCTGTGTGAGGTATGTCAGCTGTAATGGGGGACGAAATACATTATTGTAGCCTACTAAGTATTGCAAAAGTTCTTATAAAATACTCTGTAAGTAGTTGATTTGCTATGATTAGGGGCAGGCATTTTTCGCGAAAAAAAATCTGAACGCCTAATAGACTGCAAAAAAAGGTGTACCCGCACCAGCGGTTTCATACTTGTGATTGTCGGCCGTCTGTGAGAGAAGTCGTTGCCATGTTTGACCGAGCCACTCAGGACGCTGTTTACTTGCGCACTGAAGTGGATTGGTTATTAAACGATCGACATAAACAGGCAATAAACTTTCCCAATGACGAAAACACAGATGATGCTTCAGTGTTTTAACTTTCAACTGGTCTCGGAATCTTTTTCGCGAAATATGCATGCACCTACTGATTTGCTATTGACTTAGAGACCGGAAAAATTCGCGATAGGCTGAAATTCAAACATGTGTACAATTCTGCTGGTTCTGCTATTGGCTCGCAGCTTAACTGGAGCTCTTTGGCCAATGAGAGACTATCGACCAAAAGAAGCGTCGAATCACGAACTACCCAGTGGAGACGCCTCACAATTTGGTACCCAATGAACACGCGTGTTTACTTGAGAAGTGCAGAGGATAATGGAGGCTATCCTAGAGGTCACTGAATCCGCGAATTTTTCCGGTCCCTAGCTATTGTGGTCTTATTCTGCCTTCGGCTTCGCGCCGGCTTATGTACTGGTTTCCAGAGTAAGTAACATATTCACAGGCTTACCCCAGCACGACCCAGGCTTCGCTTTATTGTCGTCGGGCGTTACGCGGACTCGTCGCGGCGGGAGGCGGAGCACGCTGACGTCATCGCCGCACGGCTTGTTTACGGGCGAGCACTTGTTGAATGGACGTGTGAGCGGTCACGTGACGCGGAGCGCGCGACAGAGAAGAGACCTCCGCGCAGGCGCAGGCGAGCCGGGAGACTGACTGCGGGAGCGGGCGGCACGCACACACACGTGCACGCACACACACACGCACACACACACGCCTCGAGGCTCCTGGGCCTTCCTCCCCTCCCCCTTCCTCCTGACCCGGCACACTAGCTAGCTCTCTCTCTCTCTCTCTCTCACACACGCTCACACACGCTCCAAAGATGGTTTCACAATTTAAAAAAAAAAAACAAGTGACTGTACAGCAGACCATTCGAACTACTGCGCACACGACCTGTGCGAAATGTGTTCGCAATTGAAACATTACCGTTAATTCGAACCAATGAAATTTACACATCTGTTGGTAAGACCAGTAATTTGTGAACACAGTTTTCAAAAGTATAAATTAATTTTTGTTAAGAAACATTTTTTTAATTAACAATTCTAACCAGAAATATTTTAATTTTATTTACGATAATTTCAAGTGATTTTCTAAATTAATATTGAATACTGAGTTTTTTTTTAAATTTCATTGAATTTATACGTTACCAAACGTACTTATGATGCCTGACTTACCCCACATTTTTTTTATATTTACAAGGAAAATCCATGGAAACTCAATTGCCAACGATATCACTTGTAAAACTACAGGGCAGGACTTTGTACCAAATTACAAAAGATACTCTCATATTTTGTTGTGTTTCTGGCGGTCGTCTGCCGTCGGCCGCCATCTTGTTGTAGATGTATTTAATATTAACGTTAAAAAAAATTCTTAAATATCATAGCAGTGGGATGATTTCGAACTGAGGGAAGCTATTTCAAATGTTAAGGATAAGATGCAGAGACCTTAGCCAATAGGCTCAATTATCAAGTGAAAAGTAAACGTAATAATAACAAAAAAGAAAATTTCAAATCCTGCTTTAGGCCCTTGGGGAGCAAGAGCACTAATTATGAGCGAAAATCAGGTTTGTCACATTTGTGCTTAAGCACGAGGTATAACTGCTCCGACCTGTGGCGTGTTACAAGCATTGTTCTTGTAATTTTACAAGCAGATGACAATTCAAGCCACACTATTGTACTTTTACAAGGTATGGTGAAAGTACAAACAAATTCCCTGTAAAATTAACAATTTTTGACGTAATAACGTCTTGTAAATCGATGAAAACCGGCTGCACGCACGAAAAAAGCATGACTCATTGTCACGTTCCGCCTGAGCCGAGCGTGCAAGAACTGGCCAACCACCGTGCGAGAAAATCTTCTATAATATGAAACAGGTTAAGGCGGGCTTTTCAACTAATTGTTCGTGATTATATTTAAACAATATTTTTAAATTAAATCTGCAAAAATCTGTAAATATTTGAAAATTAAAAAAGTATGCATTTTTTCATCAATGTTTTCTTATGACGTTATCACGTAAAATTATCGTCCGTAAACCGACTTTACAGACAACCCCCTTTATTTCCAACCCATTTTATTTCTATTGTATCAAGTGATTTTGTTTGATGTATTAGGTTCCCGACTCATTCCCGTATATGTGGATTTATTTCATTAGCATTTAAATCGTTTAAGATTATTTTGGTTATTTAACATTAATATGTTCAAGTAGATAACATTTCCACACATTACAGTCTTATCCTTTCATTTATTTCGTTACAATTCATGTATTTATTCATTGAAATTCGTTTGTATTAAAGTACACTTATTTCGTTATAAATGTGTTCTTTTGATGCTTTTTGATGTTTTTTTTACCTAATATTCTTTATTTAATTACATTTGGGGACAAATCATTTTATTTCTATTGTATCGAGTGTACCGACTGTAGGTAAGTTTCAGTTGCGAGGTGGTAAGCGCGCGCTGAAACGGAACGCGCTCCGTCGTGATCGCTCAGACTTGCTGCGTGAGTGCGTGTGGTGTGTGCTGTAGTGCGCGCGTGTGAACCAGGCCCGAGGCAGTCACAATACGACAGCCAGCCGACCCTTCACGACGGCGACTCCGTGGCTTTTTAGCGCGGGGCTGCCGGTTTTTTTACGTGAAGCCGAGAGTCGTTTTTGTGGGTAGGGGGGAGCCCAATCTCCTGCTCTCCCTCCCCCTCCCTCTCCAAGAAACTCCCCCTCCCCCTGCCAAGCCGCTCCGGGCATAACGGGATGAAAGGGAACTCGAAAATGACGAGAAGGGTTTTTTATATACAGTTTTTTTTTACCCCCGTCGTGCCTCGTAGGGCGTTCCCGAGCCCTCCAGTCTCGAAGAGGAAGGGCGTAACTCCGTCTCCCGCCGCGGGAAGACAGGTACAGACCAGTTCGGCGCGCGTCTCTTGCAAGGCATGTGTTAGTTGCTCTATGCGGGTTTCTTGACTAACATCTCTTACAAACTTTTTTTTTTTTAATAAGAATTATACTCTAAAAGAAAGGTCACGACGTCAAAATAGCGTATTACATCACGTAGAAGATTTTACAATAAATATTTATTTTTAAAACTTCAGCGTGATTCAAAGGAGAGACGCGGGGGTCGAGTGGTCAGAACACTCGCCTCTGTCCAAGGCGGACCGGGGTTCGATCCCCCGGTATGGTCCCACCCGGGTTTGCACAAATGGGAAACTTGGCGGACGTTGCCGTGAGTTGTGGGTCTTAGGGTGCTCCCGTTTCCCCCACCACACTCAGTTTCTGCTCTCACCTCACAGGCTGGCCGGAATGTAGATTATGAGTAGAGACCGGAAAAATTCGCGGGTTCAATGACCTACAGGATAGACTCCAATATCCTCTACACACTCGGGCAAATGCCAACTGTTCATTGGCTGCTGACTTGTGAGTCGTCTCGACTGGGTGGCCTGTGATACAACACTTACATGAGTGAGGGTCTCTAATTGGCCCTTAGTTCTCCAGATTAACAGTGAACCAATGACAGAAGCAGCAATAAGGTATAATTATTAGAATTTTAGCATAACACGAAATGAATCCGCGAATTTTGCAGGTCTCTAGTTATGAGTGTCACCCCCATTCCAACCATGTACATAGATCCTACTTCAGGCAAGAAACTGCATCTCTGATTTTAAATTCAATGTGAGTAAGACTGTGGATGAAGACGTGCATAGCTGTTGTAGCTGGTGGATCCACTGTCTAAACAACACTTTCATTTTTTAACTTCTTCCATCATGCACCTACCGTAGAGCAACAACAGCCGCTGTCTTTTCGCGAAAATATTTCGAGACCAACTGTTTTGTAAAACACCATAACATTTTCTTTGTTTCGCGGTTGGTTGAATTTTTTTCGGGTACTCGTCCACTGTCGGAACACGAATCACAGCAGTTCCGTGCGGAAGCAAACTCATCCTGAATAGCCGGGCCAAATAAAACAGTACCTACTCTTGCATACGGCTGCCAATTAATTACTAGAAAGAAACCTCTGGCACTGGCATGCCTTTTTGCAGTCTAATGAGCGTTCAGAATTTTTTTTTCGCGATAAATACCTGCCCCTGCTTAAGTTATATGTTTACCAGGCGTTTTTTTTCTTTCAACTTTTTAAATCACGGTGACGAACGTCAGATTGGCTGTTACTAGAGACCGGAAAAATTCGCGAATTCATTTCGCGATAGGCTAAAATACAAATAGTTATACCTCAGTGCTGCCTCTGCTATTGGCTCACATGGATGACTCTGGGCCAATGGGAAACACCCGACCAAAGCTTCATCGAATCTCAGGCTGATACGTTGGGACGCCTCACAAGACAGCAGCCAATGAGTGGGAGGCATTTGACCGAGTGTACGTATAGAACTATGGAGTTCATCCTGCAGGTCATTGAACTCGCGAATTTTTCCGGTCCCTAGCTGTTACACCTTCCGTAATCAGAAATTAACCACATCGTGGTCACCACAGACCACCTGTTTCCACAATTGTGAGACAACAGCACAAAAGCGTTTATGAAAATGTAGCACGAAGAGACTAAACATGATAAAAAAAAACTTCTATAAAAAAAGTCTTCTTTTGTAAAATAAGGTATAAAGGTCCTATTTATTCACCAACGTCTTTTATAAAACATAGAATACAAACAACGTTTAAAATGTAATATTTGCTAAGTGGATAAAATGCGAATAGCTTTAGGTTTTGTTCGTCGATTCATGAAACTTTATTAGAATATTTTCTTCCACTTCAAATAACAAGGAAAATAGATGTTATTAAATCCTACAAATGTATTTATATTCTGAATAGCTACAGTTTTGTAAGCTAAGTTTACGTACCTCTGTATTGTTTCTCTTAGCAAAACTTTTGCGCCCCCCCCCCCCCCCCCCCACCCTTCAGCGTGGTCCTGGTTAGTTCTAGTTCTAAGATAAAAACAGCTCCGAGTATTTTTTTAAAAAATAATATGAGACATGAAATTATATCCAGAGCATCGTTTAGTTGTAGAACTCTATTACCAAATTCAAACTACCAATTTTAATCACGTAGAAAAACATGTAGCCAAAATTGAGAATCATTTTTCCATTGCGTGGCTTGAGCGCGCGACCTATCTCCGTTCTTGGCATTGCGTAATGACAGGCATCTTTCCGAACTCCTATTGGACTGCAACTATGTATACCCGACACGAGCGATTTCTTCCTCGTGATCGGCGGCCGTCTGGCGAGAGAAGTGGTTGCCTTGTTTGACCGAGCCACTTCATGACGCGTTTGCTTCCGCACTGGATAGCTGTGACCGGTGTTCTAGCAATAGACACTCGCCCAATCACGAAACACAGACTACGCTAACAATGTTCTAATTTTTAAGAGATGGACTCAGATAAATTTTCGAAAAAAAAAATGTGCATGACAAGGGGCATGCATATTTCGCGAAAAGATTCCGAGACCAGTTGAAAGTTAAAACACTGTAGCATAATCTGTGTTTCGTGATTGGGAAAGTTCATTTACTGTTTATGTCGATCGTTTCATAACCAATCAACAGTGATTCAGTGCTCAAGCAAACAGCGTCCTGAGTGGCTCGGTCAAACATGGCAACGACTTCTCTTGCAGACCGGCCGCCAATCACAAGTAAGAAACCGCTGGTGCGGGTACACCATTTTGCAGTCTACTAGGCGTTCAGATTTTTTTTCGCGAAAAATGCCTGCCCCTAAATAATTGTTAAAGCTTTGACTCATCCGTGCGCACATTCATGGCACCAGACCTGCCTTCGGGGCCGGTCAGACGCACCGCGACAAGGGAAGGGCGGTGGTCCACACGTGCACACACGTGCACACGTGCACGCCAGGTGTAGCGACAAGCACGCAGCCCTCTGCGCCCAGGTGTGCGCGGGTAGCCTTTGTGCGCGTCTCACGTCGCGTGTGAGTAGCGCGGGAAGATGACGGGCGTCTGTTGTGGGGTAAGAGGGGGGAGGGACGGGGAGGATACATCACAAACCTTTCCCCCTCCCACACTACCTCGAAGCAGGAAAAAAAACTCAAAATATGAGGGCAGTGTATTATTATTTTTTTTTTTGGTGATGCGAGTTGAGTTGTTACAACACCTGCAATTTCTAACTGTGCGAGAAGTCGCGTCACACACGGCTTCTGTAGGCCCGTGTGTAGAGACTGAAAAAAAATCGCGGTTTCAACGACATCCAGGATAGACTCCACGATCCTTTACATACTCGGGCCAATGTTATGTATCTAGGGACAGGAAAAATTCGCGGGTTCAATGACCTGCAGGATGAACTCCATAGTTCTATACGTACACTCGGTCAAATGCCACCCACTCATTGGCTGCTGTCTTGTGAGGCATCCCAACGTATCAGCCTGAGATTCGATGAAGCTTTGGTCGGGTGTTTCCCATTGGCCCAGCGTCATCCAGGTGAGTTGTGAGCCAACAGCAGAGGCAGCACTGAGGTATAACTATTTGTATTTTAGCCTATCGCGAAATGAATTCGCGAATTTTTCCGGTCTACTTATACAGCACGAATCACGTATTTTATTTACTTGATTTATCCACAGCTGAACAACGTTGACGTTAAACCGGCCAATCACAAGCAAGCATGCAATACGCGTCGTTCAGAAGTACTTGCCGAACCTGTTCAGTTTGAATCAGAAGTACCCCCAATACGAACGTGTTCAGAATAATCCAAACGAGTTATGCTTTCACGTAAGCACAAAACAAAATTTTATCATATTTTTTTTACACAAGCAGTACAAAAAAAATCGTACATTTGGTTTTGCTTAACCCCCGTTCCTCTACCAACTGAAGGGACAAAAATTGTTGTTTAAACAGTAGGCCCCTACCTACCAATCTGCAGAAAATAAATTATGGTATAACGTATATCAACCTACCTTAAATTATGGAAATCTATGTTTTGTTTTAAAAGGGAGAAGGGGGGGGGGGGGAGAACACTTTTGCTGAAAAATATGTGGATTTTTCTTTCAGAAAATTTTTGGAACGGCAATTTTTTTCCCACTCAGAACTTTAGTTGGTAACACTGGCACGGGAGTCGGAGTGGGAAATGTCGGCTTGCCGGTGTCCCACGGGAGACTGTGGCATTGTGCAGCAGGGGTTAGCAGAGGGGCGAGGGTGACTTTGAAGGGCAGAATTTGTAATGAATAAGGTTGGGGAGGGGGGGGTGCATAGAAAATCCCCCCCCCCCCCCCCCCGTGATGATCGGGGCGCACAGCTTGACTGCAGATACGCCCAGCCGTTCACGGCGTGAATGGCACTGGGGCTAGTGATCAGTGCAGCCACGATTATTATTTAGCGAGTTCTTTCCACACGCCAGGCTAGACTCAACCGCGCTGTACATAAAAAAAAGCCACCTCGTTGTGCTACTATAAAATTAAAAAATACTCTGTGTTGCCAGATGATATAGGAAGTTTCGCTTGGAAATATTCGATAATTCATCAAACAATGAAGCTAAACAATAACGCACAACGATTAATGCCCACAATTGTAACAAAAATGGCGATAAATAACTTGTGACTCTCTATGTTATTCGTTTATCCCTTCCTCTCGCCCTTTTGTACCTCTTTTCAACCCCACGCAACACTGTTTATTTTTTTTTGTAAATTTGTACATTTACACGAGAAAAAAAAACTGTACAACTGAAAAATAGTGTTCGCAGTAATGCTAAAAGTTACCTGAATAGCTTCCAGTATTAACTGCGCACATTAATAAGCATATTAAAACAAAATAAAGTCCAATTATTGAATATACGATTATCTTTTCCATGGTTTCAATAATTTATGCTTGAATGAAACATAAATTAAAATATAAAGTTATGCGCCCAATTTTCGTATGAAATACTCAGTATTATCTCGAAAAAAACAAAGTCTTACACATATGCAAACATAACTATAGCCACGTGATGTACAAAGTTACAGTATCTTTCTTGCAGTATTATAAACTGTTTCTTGGCAACTGGTTTCCAAAAAAATCTTTTGTAAAAGTTCAGAACTTTTATTTTCTGTGCCTTGATCAATTTCCGTTATTTCTAACGTCTCGTTATCTTCGTTGATTCCGTTACGTATTCACGTACGTAATCCTGTTGTGACGCCATCGATTAATTTGCCCTACCGTATCTATAAAAGTTTAACATCAAAAATTATATAGGCATATAAAAACTAAAGAGTTTCCTCTCTTGAGTGGTTTTCCATCCACAATCCAGGTTAATGTAGTGGCAATGCTTAAACACGTTTTTCCTTTTTCCTACACTGCCCATTCCCTACAAACCCCCCCCCCCCCCCCCTCCCGCCTTCCCGGGCCAAAGTAATGGCCAGTAATTGACGTAACCCGCTGGTCGGCACTTAAAATGTTACAATAAATTAAATTTAAAAAAAAAAGGCGCTGTGCAGCTTTACTAATGACGTCACCCGACCGGTACATTTGTTCCGTGCAAATAAGGAGCGTGACTATCTGCTAACGACTTTAATTTTATATAACTTACAGCTTGGTAATGCCGGCGATAAGTGAGCAAAGTGGTTTCTTACTTACTTACGTCATGAAGAAACGACATTCTTAGAGCGTTCCGTTCATTCCAACTCATTCCTCAACATTCGGATGAAACCCGCCATGCTAGCAGACGTCTTAAAGTAACGCAAATTTTCATGGGGATTTTTTTTAAGACAGTTTTAAATATTTTTGCTAGATTATCTATTAAAATTAGTACATCTATAAAAATTTCGAATAACAGGATTTTATAACCGCCGTAGCTTAACAGTGAAGCTTCTAGATAATCAATGACTTAACTTTTCTCCTCAGATTAAAATAACGTACTTTCTTGACGTTTCAAAACTCTGAGTGATTTCTGCTACTCTAAAATAGAGTATTAGAAGGTGTCAGTTCTGTAACACTCGTAGTTATCATTACATACATGTCTCTAAAAAAAAAAAAAAAGTGAACGAGTCTCCCAGTACTCGTCAGAGATGTGTAACATATAACCTCTGTAACGAGCAAAATATATGTGTTCTTATGTTGCAAATACACTTATAATACGAAACTCTGACACGAAATTTAATGCAGAATTCTTCAAAATAAATTTGAGTGTGATAAATATAATACGCAAAATGTTGTTTTCAACTGCATTTCTCGACGCGAATTGCACGCAGTTTCCGCACCCGCCGCTAGAATTCGCTACCGCAGCAGCTAGCTACGTCGACTATCGAATCATTTCCATTTGCAGACCGAAAAAAAAACTGAACCCCGGGCTTTGAACCTTATTTTTCGGCAAGGATATTTATTGAAATACTGCACAGCTTGTTAAAATTAACTAAAGTGTTAAAACTGCGAAGTTTCCCTTTGTCTTGGAGAAATCTGGTTCGCGCCATCTGCCACAGATGGCAGCACCGCGGTTACACATTTCCGTTTTTCAATTGACTTCCGTTCCATCTTCGAAATTACAGCATGCCAAATGTCGAGCTAAGATGTTAAACTAGCGATTTTTTTGACGTGATAACGTCTTGTAAATAGGGACCGGAAAAATTCGCGGTTTCTATGACCTTCAGGATAGACTAAACAGTCCTGTGTATACCAAGAAAAATAACGCCAGTTCATTGGCTGCTGACCTGCGAGTCATCTCTACTGGTTTGCCTGTGATTCGACACTTCTTTGGTTGAGGGTTCCTCATTGGCCTAGAGCCGTGGAGGCGAACACTGAGCTAATAGCAAAAGCAGCTTAAAGGTATAATTATTGGAATTCCAGCGCATCACGAAAAGAATCCGCGAGTTTTTCCGGTCTCCACTTATAAATCGATGAACGCCGGCTGCACGCACGAAAATAAAGCATGACTCATTGTCACGTTCCGCCTTGAGCCGAGCGTGCAAGAACCGGCCAACCGAACGTGCGAGAAAATCTTCTATAATATCAAACAGGTTAAGGCGGGCTTTTTAAAAGCAGCAATTTTAAAAAAAAATTGATATTTCGTTATCACTAGGGACACCTGTATTTCGCGATTTAATTTCATGTCAAGGTATCTCACAAAACACTGTAGGTTTTTCTAAGAGTCATGGCAAATTGTGAGGGTGCAGCAGTACGGTGACCACATTCTCAATGGCCCCGTCAAGAGCGGGACGACACCTCTCACCGACCTCAGCCAATAACCACAGGAGAAAAGCTACAGTATTTTGTGAAATACCTTGACACGAAATGTATTCGCGAATTACAGGTGTCCCTATGTCCCTATATAGTTATCACGTAAAATTATCGTCCGTAAACCGACTTTACAGACAACCAACCCCCCCCCCCCCCCTTTTTTAAATTTAATGTCATGAAAATGTCGTGACATGAAACCTCCCCAGCCGAAGGTCGGTTCGCGCGCCATCGTGGCACGGGGCGAAGGACGTAACATCTGCACGCACGGCGCCGTTACTCGTACCTGCCGCGCGGGTCTTCGTGCCGCGAATACAGTCCCGCCTCGTCGCTATTCCGCCCGCGAGGCGCTTCACCCGTCACTGATTCCCGCCGGCCTTGGCTCGCGCGCTTCCAGCCTCGAATCCACAAATACACACGACATACTTACCTCCAGGTCCATTAGTAGGGATGGTGTTATGCACAAATGAGTTAACCAACAAAAGGAAAAAAAAAATTTATCGAAATAATTGTGTAGGTAAATTGACACTTTTAATTGAACTAAATTTTTTTTAACCGACATTCCTTGCTACTATGCCATCTTGCGACCAAACATCCAACGCACTGCCACAATACCGGTTATTGTGTGTTCAACTTTGAGCTCAATTTGCTCAGTTGAAAATGTTTGTGCGTTGAACCATTTTTTACGTAACACCGTCCAGTTTATGAAACAGGGTTGGCTCATCTAAAACATCTAGCTGTTTTCTTGAAGAAAAAAAAAGAGGGGGTGATTTGTCTGTAAAGTCGGTTTACGGACGATAAGTTTACGCGATAACGTCATAAGAAAAAATTGATGAAAAACTGCATACTTTTTAATTTTCAAATATTATTTACAGTTTTTTTTACAAATTTTAATTTAAATAATTTGTTTAAATATAATCACGAACAATTAGTTAAAAAGCCCGCACTTTACCTGTTTGATATTATAGATAGAAGATTTTCTCGCACGGTGGTTGGCCGGTTCTTGCACGCTCGACTCAGGCGGAACGTGACAATGAGTCATGCTTTTTCGTGCGTGTAGCCGGCGTTCTTCGATTTATAAGAAGTTATCACGTCAAAAATGTATTTTTTAGTTAAATAAAGATTACCAAGAACAATGTGCTAAAAATTAAATAAAGCAGCGGATAAAAATGGAAATAAATTTGAAACAAATTTAAAAAAAAATTGCTTTCGTGCATTACCTCCGGGTTACAGATATATGTATATACATGCATGTATATGTATATCCCCATCGAGAACTTTTTTTTTCTCTCGCGGTCTTAAGACCCCACCTTCGGAAGAAATAAATTTTAGTTCTCTGAATGCACGGTAACGAATCCCTCCTCCGGCGCGAAGCAACAATCAGGTTGGCACCACTGCGCGGCTCTGCGACGCGCGAATCAAACTACGCTCGGACTTGTAACGGGCGCATTTGAATGAAAAATAAGAAGAAATATACCTAATGCATGCGAAATTTGGCGCTGGTGTGCAAAATTCCAAGAAATATTCCCTAGAAAGATCGTATAGATCTTTTACTGTAGGGCCTACCACAAGCTCTTTCTCGTGAAGCGAGGGGGAAATATAATACGTAAGAAGGAATGAAATGAACCAAAAGGCGCCATCTTGGTTTCAACAGTTTTTCGGCTGAAAATATTTTCTATCGATTGATTTTCAAAATTGTTCTTCGTTAAACCGTTAATCCATAGTATATAATTATAGAGGTGTGCCTGTAGTTAATAGTTTCCCTTGTGATGTCATTTGGTTTAGTTTTTATTATCACTATTGTAAATTTACTACAACTGCAATAGTATTATTAATAGACACTATTTTGTTGTTTTTGAAAGTCCTTTACAGTTTTATCGATAGATATCCGAGTAGGGTCTCTGTTTACGAAAAGCATTTAAGAATTCGCTTAGGTTCAATAAGTATTTCTGTTTCCGGATCAAGTTTTTTAAACTGTGTTTTTATAAGAGTTAAATTGGCTGGAAGGCGTATTTTCAGAGTAATTTTTAGGCGTAAAACAACCAGTACAGATTCTTGAAAGCACTCAAGGGACTTGCATTATTACACCTTTACCTTCAATTCTCCACCATATAATGTTACGATCACCGCTCAATTTTCACAGTTGTCCTGTGACGACGAGAAGACTGCGCGCCAGTCCAGAGGCGACACCGCGCTAGAAGCATCAGCGAGCGTTGCGCGTAAACCCCTAACTAGACGGACCCCTTAAATACACATAACTCTTCCGTAGGACCTTAGACCTCGCTGCAGACAACAGAAGAGTGACTTTCACGGGAAAGTTACCGAAAAAAAAAAACAATTGTCACACTCATGGAATAGGAACGCAGAACTCCTCAATAATCTTCGACTTTTTCTTGACTCCCTGACATACATCTTCGTTTATCTCTCGCACGCACGTATAGTACAAACAAACTTGGACGACAGATAACGTGTGATAAGGCGCTAAAAGCCAGCAAACACGCTGTAAGACAGTTTTGCCCTACACATTTTTCCCCCCCGACGTTTCGGCGTGTCTTGTTTCAGCCATCTTGAATTTGCGAGTGAAGACGACTGGAACACAGCGGGTAGGACAGTCGGGCGAGAAGAATAGGGCTGGGTTCCCAGTTTAAAAAAAAAAATTGGTTGTCTGTAAAGTCGGTTTACGGACGATAGTTTAACGTGACGTCATAACAAAACATTGATGAAATGATTGCATACTTTTATTAATAAAATTGAATCATTTTTATTGAATTATTACTATTTTGTATGGATACAAAGAAGGAGTGAAATGAAATCTACAATTTAATTGATAAATTTACTTTTATTTGCACTAATTAATTCAAATATGTTTATTACTTTAACGAACAGATTATTTTAACTGTACCACTACATATTTGCTATTTAACTTCTTCCAATCTGTGTTATTCTGTTAAGGATAGGACGATGATAGGAAAAGTAGGAAACGAATGCGAGTGTTTCAAGTTTAATGTGCCTCGAAAAAGTCAAATCGATGGTTGTTCCAATCGAGTGGAAGAGAGATAAATGCGGCGCAAGCGTACAATGAGCGTAACGGTACACAGCGTAACGGAACAATGTGCGTAACGGGACACTTTTTCGTGCGGTCAGCCAGCGTTCGTCGATTTATTAGACGTTGCCACGTCAAAAATTGACCATTTACGTGCAAGCTTTCGTCGTGAACTGCAAAATAATAAAAAAAAAAACATCCAAACAAAATAATCTGCCGAAAAGTGCAACGCTACTAGCAGCCATTGCGCAAGTACAACACCGACTGTCTCTATAGAGAAAGAGACGAGCGTGCTCGTGTGGTGTGTGGTAGCGGCCACGCGGCGAGCATATCCGCTAGTGTTGGCCACGCGAACACACGCAGGACTGTGACGTACCTGAGACGCGCGGTGCGGAAGGGCGTATCTCCCGAGCAGCGAGGCCGGAGGCTCACTGGACACTGGCCGTTGCGCCGCGCGCGGGCAGCGGGCCGGCCGCGGCGGTCAGCGGAGATAAGGAGCGCCCTTGCGCTCCCAGCGGCTGATAACAGCAGCCTCTGGCCCTGACGTAGCGCTGCGAGTACACTGACTACCCTCGCAACTACTCAGCATGTACCTGGATATATACAGTGCTCGATTCATGTCTACTTATTTATTTCTTCTGTACAACGTGCATATTTTTATCACTTTAGTTCTATGGAAAAAAATCATATAAAACAACAGTAGTTTTGATAACGACCTTTCAAGAACGCGTTAATATAGCTATCTGGTTGAAAAAAAAGCTTGGTATTCATGATTAGAGCGTATAGGCCAGACCCCTCCCGCACACTCATAATTTTTAGTTAGGTTAGGAAAAAAAAAAGTTTCACAGCAATTTTTCAAGAAAAACGTTGCATTAAAATTCGGCATTAAAATTTTACTCCTTTCACGTCAAAATGAGTTTCACTTAAAAAAAACTAAATTATGTTGTTTTATAAGTACTTTCCGTGGAACTAGTTTTTTAATGCTTGATGTTAGTAGACAGCTTGATAAGTATACGTGAAAATAAGATTAAGTAATGAATTTTAATGTACAGTTCGAGTTGTGCTGCCATGGAGACGTTCACATTAAAATAGTGTCTGTTGCTTTTTTTTTGTGTGAATTCTGGAGCCTTGACGATGGCTGGCCAACAGGAGAACGTGTCACGTGTCTGCAGGCAACGCGGCTGTGTTCTCTCTCGACCTGACGGTTGGCAGCAGTGGGCGCGGGGTCTGGCGCGGTGCATGTCGGGAGTGGTTTATCGGCGCCTGCGCGTGACGCGGCGACGGCCAGTCGTAAACACGCCCGCCGCTAGCTCCTGCCTGGCTTGTGGCGGGAGCAGCGACGAATGACGTCCCTGCGACAAGCCGCGACCAGCGACACGCATGTCGCAGGTCCAAGTCGCCGCGACTTCGTCGCTGATGGCGACATCCTCATGCCGAAGTTTAACAAACGGCATATTATGGAGGGATGTCAAAACATAACCTTGTTTGTCATATATGTATGTGGGCGTGAGAGATATTTTGCTCGATATTTTAATATAATATAATAATTTATTTCCCCTTTGTTTAACACTTTGTTAACAATATTCACTTAATTAACCAGGAAATTTAGCATTCACGAAAGAAAACTCGTATGTGAGTGCATCTAGTCACTTCAAATTACTTATGGTATTTTGACAGATGTAAACATTTATAAATTTATAATAACTGATAAATAAATATATAAGATGTAACCTAAGAACCCTTTGCATTAGTTTTATTAAGATGCTGTCGCATCGCGCACTGAGTGTCGCTCTGTTGCGCTATTTCCACGCGACAGCAAATGTCGCGCTAAAGAGAACATTCCAGTTTTAACCGTACGGCAAACTGAAACAGCCAGATGTGTATAAAATGAGCAGAAACATTATAGATTTCACGAGTTATCACGTAAGAGAGAGTAAGCTATTCAAAAGACGCAAAGGGTAAAACCTGAGTCAACAAGTTTGACTGTGTCAATAAATACAAAATACCCTATCTAGCATACTTTCGTGACCATACGATAATTTTTTAGTCCCAACAGAACAATTTATTGGTAAGAGCAAAAAGGTTTTCCGTCAATACCAGACATTGGTGGAACGAATAAGTTACAGTGTTTTGCAAAGTATCTCATCGCGAAAAGTGGACTACAGGTGCCTAATAAATACTGTAGGGGCAGGCATTTTTCGCGAAAAAAATCTGAACACCTAATAGACTGGAGAAAGGTGTACCCGCACCAGCGGTTTATTACTTGTGATTGGCGGCCGGTCTGCAAGAGAAGTCGTTGCCATGTTTGACCGAGCCACTCAGGACGTGTTTGCTTGCGCACTGAATCACTGTGATTGGTTACGAAACCATCGACATAAACAGGAAATGAACCACTCAATCACGAAAACACAGATGATGCTTCAGTGTTTCAACTTTCAACTGGTCTCGGAATCTTTTCGCGAAATAGGATGCATGCCCCAAATAATTAGTAGAGACCTGAAAAATTCGCGGATTCATTTCGTGTTATGCTAAAATTAAAATAATTATACCTTATTGCTGCTTCTGCCATCGGTTCATTGTTAATCTGGAGGACTGAGGGCCAATTAGAGACCCATCACTCATAGAAGTGTCGAATCACAGGCTGCCCAGTCGAGACGACTCACAAGTCAGCAGCCAATGTACAGGTGGCATTTGTCCGAGTGTGTAGAGGATATTGGAGTCTATCCTGAAGGTGATTGAACCCGCGATTTTTTCCGGTCTCTACTAATTAGCCATTTTGTGACCAGAACAAAATTATTTTGTCGTTGCCAGGATATGTTTGGAGTAGGGTGTACCTGTACACTGACTGATAAAATGATCTGTGGCGGTCACAATGCCTGTTTGTTGTTTCTATTTGTGTTATCGGCGCGCGCGGCGCGGAGCGGACGGCAGCGGGGAAGCAACGCCTCTGCGGTCCGGGGGAAATCCTGCGACCCGCCATGTCCGGAGGCGACCGCAACGCACGTCGGTGACCATCCCGCCGTCAAAACCCCGCCTCGTCAGGGGTGTGTGTGTGTCGGTGAGGCGGGATGATAAGCGCGACGCTCGCTGGTGCTTCTAGCGCGGTGTCTCCTCTGGACTGGCGCGCAGTCTTCTCCCAGTGCACAGGATAACTGTGAAATTTGAGCGGTGACCGTAACATTATATTTCGGAGAAATGAAGATAAAGGTGTAATGCAAGTCCCTTAAGTGTTTTCAAGAATCTGTACCGGTTTTTTTCACGCCTTAAATTTACTCTGATAACATGCGTTTTTAGCCATTTTAACTCTTCTAAAAATACAGTTTAAAAACTTAATACAAAATCAAAAGTACTTTTCGGCCCTCAGCGAACTCTTAAATGTTTTTCCTAATTAGATTCTACTCGGATATCTCGAGTAGTTTTCTAAATCGCGTTGTTTTTTCCTGAAGCTCTGCGCACCGTGTGTGTGCCCGGGTGGGCGGAGTTTCTTGGACGTACCCCATTGTAGGTTTTTTTTTTTGCACTGTTTGTCATGAAAAAAAAAAAATTCAAGAACGAAAATGAAGAAATAAAAATTGAAAACGTGAACCCACAGAGCACAATTCAAAAATCGGCTGAAGCGACTCCGGCACTCAAGTTCTGTCCTCGCATCTCGGGCGGGGCCTGGTGTTCGGTGTTGCGAACAGAAATAGACTTAGGTATTTCAGATTATCTTGCAAGCCTACCAGCATGAAACTGTGATGACAAACGTACTAAAAATTAATCATCTAGAAATGAACGAGATTCTATTGCCTTTTTTTTACTCCATAAATTTTTATGATTAAAATGGTTTAGCACTAATTACGGTTTTATCTAGCAACTTAATATATATATATATATATATATATATATATATATATATATATATATATAATCCTTTACCACATTAAAAAGTTTTGGGATTAATTGAACCCAGAAAATTGATTGATGAATACGTTCACAAACAATATCCAACAATCTCATTTCTTCTAATTGTCTACACAATTTTGTGACCAGTAAGACATGTGTAATGATAACAATATTATATTGTTATATATATAGTTATATATAGGGACCGGAAAAATTCGCGGGTTCAATGACCTCTAGGATCAACTTTATAGTTCTACGTACACTCGGTCAAATGCCACCCACTCATTGGCTGCTGTCTTGTGGAGGTGTGTCCCAACGTAGCGGCCTGTGATTCGATACAGCTTCGGTTGAGTTATTCTCACTGACCCAGAGTCGTCCAGGTGAGTTGTGAGCCAATAGCAGAGGCAGCACTGAGGTATAACTATTTGTATTTTAGCCTATCGCGAAAAGAATTCGCGAATTTTTCCGGTCTCTAGTTATATATATATTCTTGACTTCACTATGAAGCAGGGGTCACGGTGTTGTCTATTAACACCCGCCTCTCACCAAGGCACCACCGAACCAGGGACTGTCGCGGGGTGCAGCCGTGAAGCGGGGGGATGTTTTCGTCCGGGTGCTCCCGTTTCCCCTTGCTCGCTCGTTCCGCCCAAGCTTCATCCCCTCGTCGTAACCCTCGCAACCTGTATGTCGTTAAGCCCTGATTGCCCGCGGTTCTCCCCCCCCCCCCTCTAAGCCGAGGGCGGGGGTCGCCATGGCAACTGAGCCGCCGTCGGCTGCTCGTCTAGTCGAGCACGCATTCCCGTGGGAAGGGGGTGGGGGAAGTAGGGGGTGGGAGTGTGAGTAGGGGGTGGGAGTACCCGTAAACTCCCCCCCCTCCCTTCACCAACGGTGGCGAAGTAAACGAGGATTCTCGCTGCCAACCTGACGAGAGCGAGGATCTTCTTGCAGTTTGTCTTGGAGGGAGATGAAGATAACGCAGGCGCGGCTGACGAAGAAGTCGACGTATTTATTTATTTATTTATGTATGTATGCATTTATTTATTTATCGTGGCGAAGTTAAGGCGGTACGCCTTTTCTTACACTTAAACCACTTTTCTGCAATTACATCAAATAGTGGAGTATTAAATATTAAGCACGATACAAGCAGATGTTGACTAAATATTAAGAGAACAAATTAAAATTTTAACTTGATGTTCAAATATTAACTATTACAAAAGATTCAACCATAACTAATTTAAAGTAATTAAAAATTAAGCATAGACATACATAAAAAGGAAAGTAATTAAAGTAATTAAACATATCAAAACCGGAAAAAAATAGGTGTTACTACATTCTAATACATACTACACGTATTCCGTCTACTGTGTTGCGACGGGGCAGACTCCTGATTTATTTTGTTAATTTAACGCCATACTTTGAGTTTTCACACCATTAGACCTTAATTCAATTTTTTTTAAATAAAAGGATTAAATACTCAATAAGTTAATGATTTCATTTAATTTAATGGTTTATATTCAACACAAACGCCAATTTGGATTTAAACTACAGCAAAACTGGAATCACGTATTCATGCGGTATACAGTTTTGATTTTAACAGATTGTAAGTAGCATTTGACAACTATTTAGTTTTAATATTAAATCCACGTATTTATAATTTTTGTTTCACAAACCACCGTAAAATAATTATAGACACAATTTTTATTAGCACTTTTCTTTATTCGCTAAGTTTCGCTTTTAAAACGTAATGGCACAATATATTATGAGTGAAAATTTAAGTCCCAGGGTTGCACACAGCACGCCGGTTCAGAGTCCCATGCATAGGGGCGGTAATGAGTCGGGCACACCAGCATACAGTCTCGCGTTGCACTTGATGAAAGGCACACTGGCGACTTTATTGCTGAAAAATTAAAAGAAAATTTTATAGGAATACACAAAAGCTTGAAGAAAATAACATCTGTGGTTACTGATAATGGTGCCAATATGGTAGCAGGTATAACAAAAATACCAGATAAAACAAACACGTGTCTTGTTTTGCACACACAATGCAGATCCTCAGTTAAGGATTTTTTTATTTTTTTTTATTTTAACAATTTTGATTTTAAGCCAACCTGTAACTTTTGTTCTTCCCAATACACGTAGTCAAATTTCTGACCACATTATAGTTTATTTAAACCTTCACCAATCACTGTTAGTTCACTGAAGAGATTAGCGAGAATGTCGATTTTTCATGTTCTTCGTCTTTATATATGCCACTTTTGGGATGCTGCTCGCGAAAATGTGCATGAGTTAGCTCTAGAAGTTTTTTTTGTACTCTTCGAAATCTTCGTGGGAATGAATAGCCTTTTGTGTTCCCTACGAAGCTGTCATTTCTTACAGACCTGGAGTCCATGCAGTTTTTACTCCTCTATAAATTGTTAGTTTTATAAATACTAACGATCAAAGTCCGGTGAAATCTTCCGCTTTCCATTAATTAATATATATATATATGTATATATATTTAAAGAAACCGAGACAAAGAAGGAAAATAAAAATTTAAAGGGTCGGCGCGGGACCCTAAAGGCACGAGACCTTTAAAACGCTGAAATATTTAGGCGCGGGGCCCTTTAGGCGCGGAACCCTTTAGGCGCGGGGCAATTTAGGTGCGGAACAATTTAGGCGAGGGACACTTTAGGCGTGGGACAATTTAGGTCCGGAGCAATTTAGGTGTGCGACAATTAAGGGGCGGGAACCTGGGCGGTGGTCCGTCTTGCCCAGCCCTAATGCCGCCCCTGTTCTCAATTCAGTGAATTCTCTCCCCCAAATACCCAAACCTTTGGGGCCCTATCGTGGTCCAGTAAAGAGTAGCCAGGGAAACTTATCCTGTAGTAGTAATCAACAACGGTGGAACGGAATGAGTTAAGAAAGCTATGCAGCTACCGTACCTCTTCTTCCCGTAATGCGTGGAGAAAAAAACTGGTTTGAATAAATCTCAAAAGTACTAAAGAGCATTTTTTTTTACTTCATACATTCAACGAGACGACATTTACGATATCAATAAAACAAACGTAATTACGAGCATGTCCTTAAGTATTAAAATCTTTGTACCAAAATTTCGCTTACAAAAAGATGTAAAAAAAGAAAACAGTACAAGCAATGAAAGAACACAAAGGTTTTATATTCAATGGTTTTACGCTTGACTCGTGCATCTTTGAGGCAGGAAAAGAGAGACATTGAGGGGGAAGTTGGCCAGCACTAAAACAAAGACACCAGCGGCGAGACAACCGATCATAAACTCCAAGCACGTCACGAGACACAATGGAACTTTGGCTACCGTGCAGCTGTGCTTGCAGGAATATGCTTTGTCTGGTACTCACAGGTTCCCTAGCAAAGAGGGACTCCGGGTTAGAAGGGTTGTCCAGTGTTTAGTTCCGCGACTGGGACACGCATGGCCGAGCGCAACTGCAAGCCAAGTTTTTCCGCTGAAATATTCTTCCCAGAAACACTCATTTTCAGCCAGATGCCCGTCTGAAGCAGAGCATAGAAGTTCCATTAAGAACCCACGCGTTGAATAAAATGTTCAAAATAACCCGAGTGATCTTTGCGGAAAGCTTCTTCCGGATTTATTTTTAAAACGGTGTGTGTGTTTTTTTAGAGTGAAAATTTCTAAGCACACGAACCCCGGTACAGATTCTTGAAATCATTGAGGCCACTTGCTGGGCCTCAATCTTCCTGCACTTTTTTATATCATTTCTTTCATATTTTCTTTTGTGTGTTTTAAATATTGTTCTGATATTTTTCTTGATCTTATTTAAGCCAGTCATAATTATTAAATATGTGGGTAGTTATTTTATATTATTTTTTGTTTTGGTGTGAGTCAGTTTCTTTTATACGCTAATACGCAATATCGATACTGTTTCCTCGGGCGGCCACTGCGCGCGGTGTCATCGGAGAGTTACATCATCATCATAGGGGCTTGTCTCGCAAACTCGTAACTTCATTCCAGTCCCACGGCGAATGCTACGGCGACCTCTCAGACATCGCAGTTGTCCTGTGGACGCCGAGGTCCGAGGCCAGAGCGTTGTGCCTAGAGGCGATCCTGCACTAGACGCACCAGCGAGGGTCGCACTTAACTCGGGATCTTTTGCAACCGCGAGTAGCAGGCTCTGGAATAAACTAGACCAAGCGACAAGGCAAACAAAAAATCTAGCTTCCTTTAAGTACAGGCTGAAAAAAAAAACATCTTTGTAACAATTGCTAACCATGACCACTTCGCCGCTACCCTATTGCTCGAATCTGTGTGTGAATGTGCGAGTGACTGGTTTTAATGTAGCAGCACCTATTTTTTTGATACTATTTGCTGTATGTTTAATCACTTTCCTTTTTATATATGCGTATGCTTAATTTTTAATTACTTTAAATTAGTTATGGTTGAATCTTTTGTAATAGTTGATATTTGAACATTAAGTTAAAATTTTAATTTGTTCTCTTAATATTTAGTCAACATTTGCTTACAGCATGCTTAATTTTTAATACTCTACTATTATTTGATGTAATTGCAGAAAAGTGGTTAAGTGTAAGAAAAGGCGTACCGCCGTAACTTCGCCACCAATAAAGACGATAAATAGATAAACACATACAGACCGAGCGCCGCGAGCTTCTAGAGCAGGACGCGCCTAGAGTTTTCCTCCCAGACAAATGCACTAGGTTTTAGTTAGGTTAGGGGGGGGGGGGGGAGTTGTCCCCGGGTGTCAGGAAGAGGGTGGGTCGGGAGTACAACCGGCGGACTAGCGCAGGGCCGACACACGTGCCTTGTTTACGACCGGGTTCACCGACGTCTGCCGTCGTTGGAGGAGGTGGGGTGGGGTGAGCTTTTATTATCAGCCGCTAGGGAGCAGCCCGGGCGCTAAACACAGCCTGCCGAGCCCTGCGCGCCCTCGGAGCAGTGCTGCCACCCATAGAGTAAGTAAAGGAAGAGGCGCCACTCCCATAGTAATGATCGTTCGCTTACATTTGTAAACAAAACCCTTGCGATCATGCCATTTCTTTGCAACTTGACAACGAAAAAATTACAGCCAAATACAACCTGGGGAAGGTTTAGCGCGTGATAGTTGGCATCTTTGTTCACAAGCTTGGTGCAAAAAAAGCACATCAATTCTATTTATTTTACTTTGCGCGTGTTATGTTTATATAAACGGCGAAAGCAACCTCAACCTGTCCTCGATAATTGTGTAAACATTAACCTCCGTATCACGCCTCACTGTCATTGTTACGAGAATGTGTGATACGGTTTTATGTCCTTTGCAAGACATATATTTTTAACTTGCGTTAAATTAAGGTGTTAAGCTTTAAGTGGCGAACAATTTTTTTTTGCAACAATTGCACTTAAATACATTGACTCGTTAATTAATTTTACTAACAGTTCAAATATTACATAAGACGCAATAAATGTAGTATAGGCCTACTTTCACTAAAATTAACTTAAGTTAATTTAAAACTATTTATAATTAGAAAAGAAGTAATCTCTAGTACTGTAACAGCAACTTAGATTAACACAAATTAATAACATCTGGACATGTAATAAACTAAAGAGATCAAAAGTTGTAATCTATTTTTCCCGATGTTGGTGAAACATGGTATGATCCGATTTTTAAGGATTCAGTTCGTCCTGTCTACTGTCACCCTCGTCCGTCCAGTCAAATGCTGGTTCGTTGTTGGCTTAGACTGCGTGCGTCGTGGCGCGACGAAGAAACTGCGGAGTCGATAACGGGATGTTTGACACTCCTTGAAAATATAGAAGCCTTTATCTCTGTCCTTGAGTCTCTTCGTGTCGCGTTACCTTCGAAGTACAGTCGTTCACTGTAAGCCAGTACTTGGCGTTACGTTACCCACCACCCCCACCATTCTTTCCCATGAAGCAATCCGGGTTACCGAGTTCAACACCCGGCCTGGTTGTTCACACCAGATATAACTAGAGACCGGAAAAAATCGCGAATTCATTTCGCGATAGGCTAAAATACAAATCGTTATACCTCAGTGCTGCCTCTGCTATTGGTTCACAACTCACCTGGATGACTCTGGGCCAGTGAGAAACACCCGACCAAAGCTTTATCGAATCACAGGCTGCTACGTTGGGACGTCTCACATGACAGCAGCCAATGAGTGGATGGCATTTGACCGAGTGTACGTGGAACTGTGGAGTTCATCCTGGAGGTCATTTAACCCGCGAATTTTTCCGGTCCCTAGATATAACTATTGGCTGGACGTCTTTTTTTCAACGTATAAATACGTTAGCTCTCGTTATATGGCATTTGGTAGGAGTAATTTCTTAAACTTCAAATATTGCAAGTTAAGTAGCTTGGCTTCTGGGTTGTAGCCGTGTCCTTGGCAAATAATTAACCGACGTTTCGGTCGAACGTCGGTGGATTATTCGCCAAGGACACGGCTACAACCCAGAAGCCAAGCTACTTCAGACAATGGCCGTGAAAGCCCGCGAACATTATTAACTTACAACTTAAATTCAAAGTTGATCTGGAGAGCTGAAATTTTACGTACTTGTTCAGGTCTGATGACCATAAATTTAACTGTGAATCACAAATACCAAAATGGGAAAATATTTAAATTAATTTATTTTTAATAAAACTGATTTCAAACTCAGTTTATTACACAATTAATATGTCTAAATTTTGTAAAATTGGTAAAATGTGAACACGGCAGTTTAAGAAGGCTTCATTTCACAGGGATCAGAGACATACACCCGAAAAGTTCCGATATCTTGAAAAGTCCGCTATTATTACCCAAAAAGAATTGGGGGAAAAAAATTACCCTTTAGTACATTTTTACGTTAAATTTAATTTAATAATTATTGTACAGATTTATGGGAGGGATAAACCTCCAGTTCTTAAAGTAGGTATTTAAAAAATTGGTTGTCTGTAAAGTAGGTTTACGGACGATAGTTTAACGTGACAACGTCATTACAAAACATTGATGAAATTATTGCATACTTTTATGAATAAAATTGAATCATTTTTATTGAATTATCACTATTTTGTATGGATACAAAGAAGGAGTGAAATGAAATCTACAATTTAATTGATGAATTTACTTTTATTTGCACTCATTAATTCAAATATGTTTATTACTTTAACGAAGAGATTATTTTAACTATAACTTTTATACATGTTTGCTATTTAAATTCTTCCAATCTGTGTTATTCTGTTAAGGATAGGACGATGATATGAAAAGTAGGAAACGAATGGGAGAGTTTCAAGTTTAATGTGCCTCGAAAAAGTCAAATCGATGGTTGTTCCAATCGAGTGGAAGCTTTGAATATATTGTTACGACTTACCGCGGGGGTTCGTAAAGGATAGCCCAATTAATAGATTTTATTTCACACACACAGTTTTATTTATTACCACTACTTGTCACTTACAAATAATCTTCTAAATTGGCAAATAATAAATTACACTTAAAGAAATGTCAATTCCCCAGTCACTCGTCCGCACACCTCGCTGGACCGCACTTCCGGCGCAACTCTCGCCGCAGCACCCCTCGTGGGTCTCCGCCGCGGGACTCCGTCGCCACACTCCGCCGCCGTCACACCCTTCGCCGAGATCCCACACGACGACTCACTCGCAACTTCGCCCGGGACTCCGCCGCGCCCGCGACTCTATCGCCCGGAACCTCCCGACTCCACTGAACTCACTCACTCCCTGCCCTGGAACCTTCGTCCAGGGACTTCGCCACTCTGCCGCACCCGCGGCACTATCGCCCGGAAACTCCGCCGCGGGAGAACTCCCCACTGAACTCCTGACTCTCTGCCCTGGAACCTTCGTCCAAGGACTTCGCCACTCTGCCGCACCCGCGGCACTATCGCCCGGAATCTCCGCCGTGGGAGAACTCCCCACTGAACTCCCAACTCACTGACTCAGACTCAGACCCAACCTCCTTATATAGCCCTTGGGTTCCCGTCCAGAACAATCGGGCATGTCTCCGAGATATCTCGCGACCTTCGCCGTCGAAATGCCCAGAAACGCGTCGTGAGTCCTCGAAGGACGCGGCGGCTGCTCAAAGAACGCCGATAAACGCAACAAGCATCGGGTTCCCACAAAACGCGCCAATAAACATGTCTAAGTCATTTTATTCCGCAGTGCGGCCTCTTTTAAGTAACTCGATCTGAGGCAGGTGCGCGCTGCGACGGTCAGGATGTTGCGAGACAGTATGACACAAGATACCAGGAAGAGGATGCGGGTAGAAGGGGGGCGCAGACAGGCCGAACGAGCGCGGCGATGCCAAGCACTGCAGCCAAGCGCGATCGTAACAATATATACTGTATAGAAGTCGCCAGCCCAGGTTAAAATTTCTAATACGGTTTTGAGATAGTTGGTTAATTCACCGCCGCAATCGCCACCATCTCTAGGGCATCGACTTGTGGTGGTCCCTAGTGGACAAGTGTCGAACTCTTCAAACACCCCTTCCCCCTCCCGTTGAACGACCTTGAGCTGCAGTGAATGATAGATGGGTGGTGCGGGGAATGACAGCGGGCGACAGGGCTGCGCTCTAACGTGTAAATAACAACTAAGACGATACAGGGCGTTACGGCAGCGCACTGCAGCGGTGAAGTTCCCAAGCTGCTCATCATACGCTTCTGAAAAACGTAGAGTAAATCCTATCCACTCGCGACTTCTATACAGTATATATATTCAAAGGTGGAAGTGAGATAGATGCGGCGCAAGCGTACAATGAGCGTAACGGGACACAGCATAACGGGACAATGTGCGTTACGGGGCACTTTTTCGGGCGTGCAGCCGGCGTTCATCGATTTATTAGACGTTGTCACGTCAAAAGAAGTAATAATGTTTTGACACCAGATAATAACGTGTATATTTCAACAACTTCACCTGTAGTTAGGGGTGTTGCCGCTAGGCGGCAGCGCAGAGCTGACCTCGCCGGTGGAGATGGACACTGCTTGAGGCGACCTGGAGGAGACCTCGCCGGCCACGGACAGGCCTGGACGCACGTGGCACCGGTGGACAGATAGCGACCCCCCCCCCCCCCCACCCCTCCGAGGGGCAGATAAGCCGCGAGATTACCGGCCGCCGCGAAGACGCAAGCCGGAGAACGAGATACGGCGGTCGGAGAACTGACACCGCCTCCTGACGCACGTCGCAGATAGCGAGAAGCCCTACCTGGTTCCGACAATCTAACTTCGCACGACACATGGCTGTGTTTTTTTTTTTGGCATGTATGAAATACGTTTTCCGAGAAAATATCGAGTATTTCTTCATATATATTTCACATGTGAGAAATTATTTAATATGTAGCCGCGTTATTGGCGAATAATTCCTCGGTAGGTGACTGCTTCCTGATGATGGCGACTGCAATGTCGAACCGAAACGTCGGTGAATTATTCGTCAAGGACGCGGCTACAACACAGAAGCCAAGCTACTTCAGACGATGGCTGTGAAAGCCTGCAAACATTATTATTTGATTTAAGTCAATTTTTAAAACAATGATTATTAGTGTTAATACTGGAAAACTTATTCAGGGAACGGTATCCAGATGCCCGGGTAAGAATACGAACCCAGTATTACAGTTGTTTTCGTGAAACAGCCACTGCGGGCCTCGTGGCCCGACTGCCAGAACCCGGCATCTAACCAAGGACTCGCGGAGAATCTCAGGAAGCAGGAAATAGCGTTTTCATCGTGGCTGTGACCGGAGACAATGCGCAAAACAACACGAAGTTAAATCAACTTCTTCGATCGAAATGTTAACTACGAAATTTTTAATTTTGACGATGCATATCAGTAATCTATGTCAATGCCAATAATCTTAAATATGTGATATTGTCAGCAAATAATTTTAAAAAATCGACGAGTTTTTTAAATTTTTAATATATGTACAAACGGTATCAGCAAATAATTTAAAAAAAAAACTGATGAGTTTTTAAATGTTTGATATCCAAACGGTGTCGTCTAATACAAATGTATTATGTATTGCACTTGGATATCCGTTTTATTTCAGCACTGATTCGTTTATTTGTAAGAAGTAGTCTCTTTAGGTGTGATGCGTATAACCACACAAATACCTACTTGTTCCAGCCAATCGAAACCGCGTCGAGCGAAACGCGGAATTTTTAATTTTTAAAAGATCGCTGACTATTCATTTAATTATACAAGGATTTTAAATATTGGAACATCTATAAAAAATCATGATATGTTCGGATGTTACCTACACCACTGTGATGCATGTGATTAATTAAAGTCTCTGATCTTAAAAAACAAATATATATAAAAGTTGGACAGTGTGTCGTGGCCTTTGTTGTTGCTAAGCCATAGGCGGAAAAGAAGGAGGGGGGGGGGAAAGAGAAAATGAAAAGCGGTCCAATAAGGAAGCAGGAGACGCCCGTGTAAGTGCTCCTTCCAGGACCTCGATATGAGTTGCGAGAGGAAAGGTCCTGACTGCTGCGAGGATCACGGAGGTATTAGTGCACGGAGTGGCTACCTGCTCTAAAAGTTGAAGTCACGCTTAGCCAATTGTCTACAAAAACAAACCGTGGCTGTACGAAGACTAATTATTCTAGATGCCATCACGCAGCCATGACCTCAACACATCTGCAAGGAAGTAGCGTTAATTTTCACCGTAGCAAAAAAATTTTTTATTCATTTCGACTTCAATTATATATTGCACACACCCGCTCCCTGACTTGTTACCTCCATGGCACGAAGACTTGTCTCGCACAAGACGGCGGCACCATGTTCTTACTGGAGGGTCGACTGACAGGAGTTCAACGTCGTAAGGAGACTTGACCAGCTTCGAGTCCGGGGAGGAAAGTGCTAAAACGCGTTGTAGACGTAATTGGACGGTGTTATGTAAAAATGGTTCAACCCACAAACATTTTTAACTGAGTGAATTGAGCTCAAAGTTGAACACACAATAACCGGTATTGTGGCAGTGCGTTGAATGTTTTGTCGCAAGATGGCATAGTAGCAAGGAATGTCGGTTAGAAAAATTTAGCTCAATTAAAAGTGTCATTTTACCTACACAATTATTTCAATATTTTTTTTCCCTTTTGTTGGTTAACTCATTTGTGCATAACACCATCCAATTATAAATTTAGCTACTAATGACTTGCCACTGAGAGACCATAGGGTGTCAGTTGACGATACCGTATCCAACGGAAATTTCCTTGAAATAATTCACATGTTGGCAAGATATGACCAAGTCCTAGCAGACTTACATAATAAAACAACCCAAACGAAGCGTCAACTACCTCAGCCCTCAAATTCAAAATTAATTAATCAGTCTTATTGCCAACGAAATATGAAAACAAATTAAGGACGAAATTCTGGAAAGCCCCTTTGTAACTTTAATTTTTGTCACAAATCAAGACAGCTCATTGATTGCGTTTCTCACATGTTTAAAATTCATTATTAAATATGTGAAGTATATTATTGGTTGTTTTTTAAAGTTGCAGTGGGTTTTGGTTGGGGGTGTTTCAGGACCACCCCTCTTCTAGAGGGTTGCCCCTCGGCCCAGTGATCCACGACTCCAGTGGCTGTGACGCCTCAGCACACACGTCTAAACAATGTGACAAATGTAATACTACACTTGTTTGGGAAGTAATGTCTGTAGACATTGGATATTGCTAGAGCAACGGAAATTTCGCGGATTCATTTAGTCGCAAGCTAGAATGCAAACCTTCACACTCTCGCACTGTGTTCATGATTGGTCCGCAGTTAGTTGGACACGCCCCTCTACGACCGTGAGCCAATGATGCCCAGCTAGGAGAGAAGTAAGCAAATCAAGTAGTGCCAAATAACAAGAATAAAATGTTCTCCCTAAGAAATCAACCAATGGGAAAGTAAACATGGGTCGAACACACCTATAACTTTGAATTATATTCTGAGGCCAGAGGAATCCGCGAAATTTCCGGGACTCTAGATATTGCCCAGCTGAAGACATGGTACAGTGTAATGGCATCCCAGCGTAGAGCCAGACTTACTTGAAGTTGAAACACAGTAGTAGAAGGCGAGAAAATTACGTGACGACGTCTGTACAGCTTGCTTTAGGAAGTGAATCGCCTAACAGCATCCAGTTTTGGATCGGTAATTCGAATGAAGTAAATCTTGCCACACTTTGGTGAAGAACCTTCTCCTCAAGAAATAACTCCATACTGAGTCAGTTAAATATAGCGGGCTACTCGTGTGACAACAGAAAAAACGTGGGATGCTTTTCCGCACGCTTCTAGTAGGTCGAGAGAGCTAAATGTAATCATCTCTGAATTAAGCTGTAGATTTGTATAAGTAAAGCGAAACACTTAGATGATTGTGATCTTATTATTTTTACTTCTGAATAAAATAAAAGTTCTATGCTCGAATTCATTAAAAATAATTATAACAATAATTTAATGTAATTTTCATAAATTTAGTGTTAAAAATTACCTGTTGTTGAAATCAGACCCAGTAATTTTGAACTGGACTAACACGCAATTAGCCTTTAACAAGATATTAAAGTGTTGTGAATTTTGTGTTATCAATCATAAAATCCCAGGATGACAACGTAATTTATTTTTTGCTATGACAAAGATTTATTTGGATCACCAATACGCTTGATACACGCGACGGAATTAGACTTCAACCTGCAACATACAGAGCCTAACAAAGTATAACTAAAAATTTCAAAACATTAAAACGAATCCATCCAATCACTGAAGATACACACAAAACAAATGCGTGAATTTAAATATTTTATTTAGGCCTACAAAACCAATTTTTTTAACATAAATTTGCTTGTTTGATTGAGATTTATTTATAACATGGTGGGATGAAAATGCTAAAAAATATTTTTGCAAAACTCCGTTCCCCCGGAGAAACCCCCGGAATGGCCACCGCATGGGGAGCCCAGGAAAAGAAACGGGCTCCCCATTTGGAAGCCACCTGGAAGGTTTTTTTCTGTTCCACCCACCGTTTCTTTTGGTAGCCTGACTTGTTGCAAGGGATTGTATTCCTACCAGAGAAAATGCCACCATTTTGTCTGGGCAATCCGCCTTGGAGGAGCCGGGGCGCGAACCCGGGTCCTACAAGTCACAAGGCAGGCGCTCTACCCCAGAACCAGAGCGGTAGAGCGACGATCGGCAGTCTTCTTAACACTGACATTACTGTAGTTGTGTTTGTCATTAACACGTGCTTATTTCTGGCAGTTGATTCGGAAAGCAATCATGTATCTATGTAGGGTATTAAAAATAACACGTGAGCGATAGTTTTGTATTCACCAGTGAAGTGTTACATATAACCTCGGTAACGAGCAAATGTATCTGTTCTCAGATTGCAAATACACTTACAGTACAAAACTCGGACACAAAATTTAACGTACAATTATTTAAAATAATGTGTTTCCGCACCCGCCGCTAGAATTCGCTGCCGGGGTAGATACGCCGACTATCAAATTATTATATTTGCAGAGTTAAATTTTAAACTATATAATGAATAGCTCCGATGAAAGCGAAAAAAAAACAATAAACCCCGGCTATAGGAGTTGTATTAAAATACTAATCATATTGATATAATTCATTAAACAGGTAATTCTATAAAGTTTCTCTTGCCATCCACGACAGATGGCAGCACCGTTCCATTCACGAAATTACAAAATGTCGTATGCCAAAAGCCAACAGTTTCAAACAAGCAGGATTGCGATTTAGTGGCCCAAAGCAGCAACTGTTCAAATAATTTTAAAATAACAAGTAGCTACCAAAGGTGACGCTATTATACTTAGAATGCATGACGCCTGAAATAAATAGCCACGTAAAAAGAGAAGTATAATGTAGATAGGTACCCAAAACAACGTTAAAAAAAGGAACAGGTTTTTATATAAATAAGTGAGCATTAGGCCCTGCTACTAACAGTAGGCTTATATGATATATTAGGCCTAGTACGTTAACAAAAGTAAAAATAAATTAAGGGATAAGATTTTTTATAAACAATTAGAGCACCAGAAGTTTTTGTTACCAGAACTATGAACTATTGCAAGAATTGTGTGTCCTTTTTCATCTGCTGTCATAAACATTATAGCCATACATTTTGACAAATAGTTAATTTGAATTAATAGTATTTTGGTTTAATTGCATTATGTACAGAAGGTGTTTCCATTAGCGAAAATATATGCACTTACGTGTTAAACTCTTTAATTTATCTTGTACACTTGTTTCCTGTTATAACATGAGCGAGATGTTTATCACAGAAAAGGTTTTATGAAGTGTGTTTGATCTGTCTCTTAGTATGACTTGACGATATTTGTATCATTTTGGTATTTTGGCTGTGCAGTAAACACTTAAATTACATAATTAAAACTTTGTGCTGAATTTACAGAAAACGTTTTTTTTTTAAGTGCCTTGTATGAGTGAAATTTGCAAGGAAACATTACTTTTTGTTTAAGTGGATATACGAAATTAAGCTGGAAAGTATTCCGAAGTATTTTGTATGGACATACACAGAATAAGAAAAAGTGTGCTTTTACAAAATTGTGTTTATAACCTAGTTTCTAAAGATTTTTTATTTATTTTTTTTTTTTTTTTGCGATACAAGTAAAATATTTTAAATTTTAGAACACACTTTGGTAGCTGTGCTTGTTGCGTGAGTCCAAAATCATAGTTTTGAGAAATTCGCGATTGAAAATTATCAGGTTTCTTGAAGTCAGTTTTTTTTTTTTTAGCTTCATTACCTGCTTTAGAACATCATCGTTTTAAAATAATGTCTCTAATCTCAGTTATCAATTTTAAAAGTAAATAATTAAAATTTTAACCATTTGTGACTTAACCCCCTTTACGCAACAAAACATATATTATATGTATTTTAATTTTTAATTTTTTTTTTTGCATTTATGAATTATTTCCCCCAGGACAAACAGCGCAGAACTGCAGTGTCGTGTGACCAGGGATCGGGTCGTTACCACAACGCCGACAGCTAGAAAACTGCTGTGTACTACAACGCCGAAATAACAACTGAATGAATTTGTGTGTTTTTCTTAAATGTACCTTAACGCCGAAATACCACAATCAAACCTAACCTTACCTAACATATAACCTAACCTAGCGTAATGAGAACCTAACCTAACTTAACCTAGCCTATCCTAACCTAACCTAACCTTACCTTTGTGGCAGTCCTGCAATGACATTTTTCGGCGTTAGTGTATTTCGGCGTTGTGGTGCATCCCCCCAAGGATCTGTTCTGGCCGGAGACTGCGCGGTCGTTTGATCCGCGCCCTCAGGCAATTAATTCAAGTCGGTTTCCGGGCCGCTCCGCCCCCCCCCCCCCCTTGAAGGACCGCACAGGAAATGAGCTCCTGAGGGGTTGTTAGAGCAGAGGAGGGTGAGCCATGAGCATGGTGTCTGGAGCAGGTCTGTGCTTCGAGAACACAGCCTCGCTTCAGATACTTACATTCTCCTCTCTGTCATGGAGTGTCGTCTTGGACCATTATTTGTAACATAGAAATGCATCAGCACGTCAAATAAAAAAAAATACGTTCTTTAAACGGTTCATGCAATGGGGAATTTTGATTTAATACAATTTCTCGGACATACGCAATTACGGCTTCGCAATGTTTGTCATGGGGAAAAAAATCATAAATGCAAAATAATAAATAATAACATAAACTCACAGAACTCGAGCCTAAATCAGCTGATGTCAAACAGATAAACCCAACTGTGTGTTATCCTCTGATGTCGTTGTGTAGTCCATAGTTGGGTTTATCTGTTTAACATTTCTGATTCAGGCGTGTGCTCTGTGGCTGCTAGCGAACTGAAGGCGCTAATAACAGTTTAGTTTAGAACTACTTCAACAGATGGCGTTGTCTTGAATTTGTAACGCGCTATCGTTTGGTGCGTCCGTCACGTCTTGCCTAGGAGTTACCTGCCTTCCCACAACATGAAGCTGAAGAGTGGCGTCCCGGTCTTGCTGATGCGTGGCCTTGATGCTCCGAGATTGTGCAATCAATGGGACTTTAAAATAAAAATTTCCCGTTTTTAAAATGTGCTTCATACAGACTATAAACTCGGCAGTGATGTTCCTTATATCTCCATGTCTTTGGCCCAGGATACGCCGGGTAGTTCAGCTAGTATAAAATAAATAATAGATAATTTTGTGGCTTAATTTTTAATCCAATTTCGTTTTTAAAACAGAAAATTTTTGTGTTATTGTTTTAATTTTTATAAATAAAGTTTTGTAATAATTACTCCAACAAAATGGTGTACATGTATGCTGCATTTTTACGAAAAAAAAAAGTTTTTCTTTAAATAAATTGTTCTGAAACAGATACATTCAGAAAAAAAAAATGGCGAGCATTTGTGGTTAAGAAGTTCAATAAGAGATGCACATTAAAACAAATTTAATTAATTTTTTCTGATCTATGCACTTAGGCTTTAAATTCTTGTATGGAAATAATAGATAACATTCCTTGAATTTCAGACATTAAAAGATTTAAGTTTCTTTTTTTTTGGGTGATTTTAATTAAGTTTTTGGTTGAATGCTGCTTGAATTCGAAGACATAACTTGCCGTTTCGTCGTCACGCCGTGTGTTTCAGGTTTCATCGCAGTTCACCATATTATGATCTCGTCCACAGAATGTAACGGGTCACGAGAGATGAACTCGTTGATGACAGTCCTCCGGAATCAGGGTGTCCACAAGGAAAAAAATATTTCGTACCAACTTAAGCGAGAAAAAAGTACTAGATTTGAAAAAAAAAGTACTAAATTATAATTTGTTATGGTTTTTAACAATTTAGGAAGTTATTATGGCATTGCAATGCTCGAACTTAAAAATCACACACATATACATTCCATAGTTTTTAAAAATAATTCACTTAATAATAAAACATATTGGAGTTACTATAATATAATTATATTAAAGAAAAATGTACTAGATCTGTACTAGACCACTAAAAAAGTTATGAAAGTACTGGATCTAGTACGAAAGTACTGTGGACACCCTGCTCCGGATCAACTCACGGGACGGGAGGTATGGGGGGGGGGGGTGACGGCAGGTGTCACGTGACGGAGCGCTGACGAATGGCGAGCGCCGGAAGAGTGCCGGCCGCGGACGCGGAGGAGATCTGCTTACAGCGCTGCCCCAGATTGATACCCGGCGCCGCAGCATCCCGCTGGACCAGCGCTCGCTCATCCGCCGTCATCCTACCCGGGCCCATATTTCACACGCGCACTCCGCCAGCTTTTTAGCCCTGGTCCCTGGTTAGTGCGGAACAAGTCTATATATACATATTTTTTAAATTTGTGAGCACGAATATCTTCTCCCTCTCCAGTTTCTTCATTATATCACATACAGAGAGAGAGAGAGAGAGAGAGAGAGAGAGAGAGAGAGAGAGAGAAAGAGAGAGAGAACATTTGACGCTGTGAATATTAATTCACGCAAATAGACACGAAAGATTAATTTCTTATTTGTAAATACTCCAAATTGTGAAACTAAGCACCACAACTTTCATTACAGGAGAAGAAAATCATCCCTACCCGCGATTAACTTTGATGTATTTATATTATTCAAACAGCAACTTCGATTAATTTCTACTTTCACGTTGTTTTTATATAGGCCTACTGCTAAATTTTCTTTTCTTTACCGCGGCACTTTTTTTTTTGACGTGACAACATATAATAAATCGATGAACGCCGGCTGCACGCACAAAAAAGTGTCCCGTTACGCTCATTGTACGCTTGCGCCGCATCTATCTCTCTTCCACTAGATTGGAACAACCATCGATTTGACTTTTTCGAGGCACATTAAACTTGAAACACTCCCATTTGTTTCCTACTTTTCCTATCATCGTCCTATCCTTAACAGAATAACACAGATTGGAAGAAGTTAAATAGCAAACATGTATAAAAGTTATAGTTAAAATAATATCTTCGTTAAAGTAATAAACATATTTGAATTAATGAGTGCAAATAAAAGTAAATTTATCAATTAAATTGTAGATTTCATTTCACTCGTTCTTTGTATCCATACAAAATATTGATAATTCAATAAAAATGATTCGATTTTATTCATAAAAGTATGCAATAATTTCATCAATGTTTTGTTATGACGTTGTCACGTTAAACTATCGTCCGTAAACCGACATTACAGACAACCAAATTTTTGACGTGTTGTTTTTTATTCATACCTTCAACTTAATTTAATTCAACGAACCACCTTGTGAAAACTAAGTCATAAGTTTCGTGCGGCATACATACAGTAGCATGGGGGACAAGAAAACGTGGAAAACAGTCGAGAGAGAATATTTGAAGTGTTCACTGAGATTTATTTTTTCAGTGAATGGTAAAATGCATATATTTTCAAATCGCAAAAAAAAAAAAAAAAAAAAAAAAAGAAAAGATCACTCATACATATTTTTTCGTGATAGATGTTAAATTATTATTTTTTTTCCCAACCTGCCAGTTATATTTCCAGTTGGAGGAGGGGAGGGGAAAAAAAAAACGCTGACCACTTTGTCCGTTGACTGTCGCTGCTGGAATTTCCGATGGACCGCGCGGAGCTACAAAGCGGAGCAGTGTCCGGGCTGGAGGACCGCCACTTCACATGACGACACTCCAGCTGCGAGTAGGCCCGTGCCACTCTGCCACTCTGCCACTCAGCCACTCGGCCATTTGGCCACTCGGCCACGTGCATGCCCGGCCAGAACGCTGAACTCGTCCGAAGAGACCACTGCCCCTTGCCCCATCCCCCCCAGACAAAAATTGCACACGTGGAACGAAATTTTCCCGCATGCGATCTCACCGCTCGTGTTCGAGAAGGATGATGACGGTCGTGTGCGGCTAGCGTGCACCAAATGAAATTTTTTTGGTTTTTTCATGTTGGTGTCTAACCTGTTTCACAGCGAAGCGAACGACTTTTATTTCTCGCGTGTTGCCCCGGGAAAGCCTAAGATGTCCATCAAGTTCTGTCCCTGCGCGATTACACCCGAACAATTCACCTTCGGCCAACCTCGGGTTTATTTATATATATTTATATTTCTCTGTTTATTTTATTGTAGCTATACTAACCTAACTAACCGTCCATAGTGTTTTAATGTAGCTAACCTAACCGACCACTTTTAATTTTTTGAATTCATTTTTCTTGCGCAAAAATAAAACCAATCCCGAAGTTGGCCGAAGGTCAATTGTTCGGGTGTAATCGGGAAGGGACAGAACTTAATGTGCATCTTAGGTCTCCCGTTACCCCGTGGTCTTTTGGTTTGCCGGTTATGTTCAGGAAGTGGTCACGTCCGCATGGTTACAAGGTAAGTGTGTGAAGCTGTTTAACCCCCTCTCCTTCCTACATCTAATTGTTGTGTCATTTTGGTTAGAAGTAAAAAAATGGCTGAAATGTAGTGTTTTCATTGTGGAAACTGTATGAATGACTTTTTTTATTACGTTTTCAAAGCCGGATATTTTAATTCATATTTACTAACCACAACAAGATGTTATCAAGCACCATTTCCGCCATGTTTTGGGCGGGGAAATATGGTGAAGGTGAGGTTGAAAAGTGACCAACTATATCACAGCCTGCCGTCTCCCGACAATTCCTAACTCCATGGTTTTATACTACCATGTTCATTTACGAACTCTGTGACTGTAATTATTATACTTTATGCTACAACTATAATTTTTTTAAAAATATTCCACTTATGAAGTTTTATAGATGTAATTATTTTGACATACCTATAAGAAGATTTTAAGTGCCAGTGAAACATTTTGCATGTTAGTTCAGGTGCAAACGTAAAATACGCTGCGAGTCTGTTATATAGGCTATTACTTATTTTACACACGGGAACAAGTGGTTTCGTAACCGCTGCGACGCTTTGGTGTGGATGGCGTGGGCAGGTTGTGTAGGCAAGTTTAGCTTCATTCTGTATTCCCGTGCTAGTCGACACTCTACTCAAACATGACCAAATGGTCGCGTAAAAAAAAAAAATCATATAATATTTGTATAGCGGAAATTACGTAAGCACAGTATTATACGTGCAAACAATTGGCAAGTAAATATTGAAATAATAAATAAAAACAATGCAAATTAATGTCCGAGTCGAAAAGAATAAAGAAAATTGACTCGTGACACACAATAGAATAACGGAAGGATATTTTCAAATGCAGGTTTGACCTAACTTGTAGATATTAGTGTAACCTATGGACGACCTGCACACACAAAACAGCATTGTTGGCAACACACGAGCTAAAACTTCGACATACAATAAGTATAACCATACTATAAGGTATTTTCACCATCATAAAATTTCATTTGGTGCACCAATACGTTTGGTATGTACCATAATCTTCACAAAAGTGACTATATACGGTTTAATGTTGCTACACGTTGTGCTCGCCATTTTTATCCCACATTTCCGTTCGTGGACTTCCGTTCCATTTTCACGAAAATACTCCTACCAACTCCTACCAAATCCAGTATACCGAGAGCTAAGATGTTTACACGTTAAAAAAATTAATTCCTTCTGGGTTTATGCTCGAATGACTTAGGGGGAAAGAAATTATAAATTTTGTTTATAATTGCATGGCAGTATGAACATCTGACGTATCAGTCAGAAATGTTCAGAATACGTAATATTTTTTTTTCAACGCCAAGTTGAAATGAAGCAGACCATCGACTCTCTGCACGCACAGTATTGGAGGCCGCAGACCAGGGCAGGTGGCGGTCGGGTCGTTACCACAACGCCGAACGTACAATAACGCCGAATACCACAACGCCGAATGCCAAATTGACCGCAACGCCGACAGCTAGAAAACTGCTGTGTACCACCAACGCCGAAATACAGTAACGCCGAAAAATGTTACTGCGGGGAAGGGAAGGGGGGGGGGGGGGCAACAGGAGCAAAATGAAAAACAACTGAATGAATTTGTGTGCTAACCTTACCTAACCTAACCTTTGTGGCAGTCCTGCAATGACATTTTTCGGCGTTAATGTATTTCGGCGTTGTGGTGCGTCCCCGTGGCGGTCCGCCCGTCGGCACGCGAGGGTTAGGAGAGAGGGGAGGGAGAGGGCGGAATGCGACGCCGAGAGGGTTGTTGTTCGATTGGGGGGGGGGAGGCGGGGGTGGAGCACAAAGAGGAAAGAGCGGGGAGGGAATGCTCGGATGCGACGCATAGCACTGCGCGTGACTGCCCGTCGCGCAGGCGACTTGCATCCGCGACCATCCGTGGCTCCGCCGGATCAAAGCGGCGGATGTCGGCGCGAAGAATGCTGTCACCAATGGCTACGCGCAGAATGCCAATAACCTTAAAAAAAAAAAAAATTGGTTGTCTGTAAAGTCGGTTTACGGACGATAGTTTAACGTGACAACGTCATAACAAAACATTGATGAAATTATTGCATACTTTCATAAATAAAATTGAATAATTTTTATTTTAATAATAAAAGAATAAATACTTGAAATTATACTAGTAATCAGATTTTTAAAATGCAAGAATAATTAACCTTTATTGCCGAAATTGTTGTAGAAGAGAGATAGATGCGGCGCAAGCGTACAATGAGCGTAACGGGACACAGCGTAACGGAATAATGTGCGCAACGGGTCACTTTTTTCGTGCGTGTAGCCGGCGTTCATCGATTTATTAGACGTTGTAACGTCAAAAACCACCTCCGCGAAAAACAAAAAAACAAACGTGAGTGAGTTTTTCAGTTCTCGCCAGAGATGTGTAACATCCAACCTCGGTAACAGGCATATTCACGTGTGTTCTCATGTCGCAAATACACATACTCGAAATGTAACGTAGAATTCTTTAAAATAATGCCGAGCGTGATAATCATACGCCAATTTTGTTTTCAACTACAGATCTGGACGCGAATCACACGTACATAGTTTCCGCTCCCGCCGCTAGAATTCGCTACCGAAGCAGCTACTATGTCGACTATCGAATCATTCGATTTGCACAGAGAAATTTTAAACTACATAATGAAATGGTCTCCGATAAAAGCGAAAAAGTCTTGCAAAAAATTATACTGATTTTCGACAAGAAATTTGATTGAAATAATGCTTAACTTGTTAGAACTCATTAAACCGTTAATACTATAAGGTTTCCCATTGGCTTTGTGAACTTTGGTTCGCACCATTCGCCACAGATGGCAGCACCGTGGTTACACATTTCCGTTCCATTCACGAAATTACTCCTACCATGTACCGTATACCGAGAGATTAAGATGTTACACACATACAATTTTTTTCTTCTTAAAGTTAATTAAAACATTTGAAAAACACTATCAATTCAACGACTTAAATTACAATTCAGGAACATTCAAAATCTTTTGCACTGTAGCTGTTACTACCCATACTAAGTTACCAATAGTAGTACTATACCAATAGCAAAAGGCTATTGAGCACGTAAAATTTTATCTCAAATTATTATTACTACACGTTCATCACACAGTCATGTCATAGCATGATTTACTCAGCGAATAAAGGAATTATCCAGTGCTATCAGTAGGCCAATATAATTACCCACGCAGCTACCATAGCCATGAGGCACGATCTATAAACAACTCTGCGCTGGCAATCCCCACACATTCATCCAACAGCTTATCAGGATCTCTAGCAGCCACAAGCAGTAGTTCTGGACCAGGCGTCAAAGCAAATACACACACACATATATACACACCTATATACAGTATTTTACTATATTTCTGCGGTGTCCTGTCAATTTTGATCTGACCTATGGATAGAGACAGTGGCGTAGCGTGGGTGGGGCGGAGGGGGCGGCCCGCCCCGGGCGGCAGCCCGCGGGGGCGGGTCGCCGGTGAAGCGGGTTGAGATCTGATCTATGATTCATTCATTACATGTGTCAGACACACTATAATGTTCCATTTTTATCTAAAATTTTGCGCACCAACTATTTTTTAATATTTATTTAAAAGAAAAACTGCGAAATCACTGACAGAGCTCTTTATAACGTTTGCTTGTTTACATACGAACAGCAACATCGCATCACGCCGCGCCGCCCGGCGCGTGCGTGCCGAGTTGTGCGGCACTCCTTATTATGTTAATTACTCATACAAAATATTTTGTTTCACGCGTCGGCTCGTGTCGATGCCTCTCTTTCGCACTCATTGAATTTAGTACTACGCATTGTACTGTAAAGTTTGACCTTAACCCAGGGCAAACCAAACAACTTCCGCAAACCGGGACACAGTAAAACTCATATATTTCCCCGTACCGCGAGCGCAGGTAAACCCAAAAAAATATTAAAACCCAAACTAATAGGAGGCTTAAAAAATACTAATAAGGTTGCGAACAGTGAGAGGAGGCAGCAAGTTAAAAAGACACAAAATTTATATGACAACATTTAATATATATATATATATATATATATATATATATATATCATAAAATCGTTTCATCACAAATCGGTGCATCCATCATAAAATACATAACCTATTACTACTTATAAAAAATAGCTATATAATAATACTAAAAAAATACTTTAACAATTCCCCCGAAAAATTATAATTTGATCATATACTTCGGAGCTCCGAAAATTAAATATAATTACCAAAAAGGCATTAAAAATATATAAGAACATAACTCCGCTAGATTATCAAACTTGACTATATTGTCGATTGAACAAGAATTGGCTGCTAATATTGATTTTGACAAAGTTATTTCTGACTTCGCTGTTCATAAGGCCCGTAGAATCCGCTTGTAAAACCGCTCATCCTATTTTAACTTCAATAAAAGGTACCTCATTGTATGTGAAATTTAATTTTAACTAAGCACCTATAGAATGGGGGCGGCAAAATGGGTTTCCCGCCCCAGGCGACGAGATGGCACGCTACGCCACTGGATAGAGACCTGAAAAATTCGCGGATTTATTTCGTGTTATGCTAAATTTCAAATAATTATACCTTAGTGCTGCTTCTGCCATTGGTTCACTGTTAATCTGGAGTAATGAGAGCCAATTAGAGACCCTCACTCATAGAAGTATCGAATCACAGGCCACACAATCGAGACGACTCACAAGTCAGCAGCCAATTTACAGGTGGCATTTGCCCGTGTGTGTGGAGGATATTGGAGTCTATCCTGAAGGTCATTAAACCCGCGAATTTTTTCGGTCTCTACCTATGGACTACCACGTTCACATTCAATTAAGCATAATCGAAACACCCAGTTAAAAATATTAACATTTTCTATATTATTGGCAATAAAATTGCATTCGAATACGTACTATATACCATCCTTGGTAAACATTTTAGATTGTATGTTGAATAGAGGTTTTCATCATATTTTGTCGTGATCAACATGCTGTCGAAGTATGTCGGTCGAATTCTGATCCACTCTGTACATACATTATTTGTGAGGTAAATTTCTCATACTATTGTATAAGTTAATAACTTAAATGTATTGTTTAGGAACATAAAAAAGTATTACAGTGTAGATTTAGCCTTGTCATTTACCCTCATTTATACATATATACTATACCTCTCAAAATGTTACGTAACAAAGAATGTGAATGTTAAAACTGGCGTTCATTGTTTCCGATACAATAGAAGCCAAACCGAAATTACAGCTTCCTACTAAGCTGAAGTATAACTACTAAAAATTTCTTACTTTGCACATTATACACGGATATCCATTTCCCATAACTCAAAACGACTTCCTGAGATCTTCTTTCGCTGGGAAGCACATTTGTCGCATAAATTCAGTGGAAATCTCCGCCCCCAACTCACGTAATCCGCCAGCCACGCTGCAAAGATAATCCAATCTCCAATTCCCCAAACGAACGACTCCACAGAGAACTCGGCAGTCCTCAACTATCCGACGAAGAGAAGTTTCTCGGCCTCAGATCCGCGGATAAGCTAGTTTCTTATAATTGCCTCGGTATTCAGTATTCACGAGCAGCTCTCGTCGCGACATTCAGTCGGCATGCTGATGACGCAGCCTGTCTACCTTTCAACGCGCTCGCGTGTGCTAGGAGTTACCGCATGCAGTTTTGTGGACGGAGTGTAGACACGTCAGCGACGGGGACGAACCACAACGCCGAAATACCACACCGCCGCATGTGATTCGATACAGCTTTGGTTGGGTGTTTCTCATTGGCCCAGAGTCATCCAGGTGAGTTGTGAGCCAATAACAGAGGCTGCATTGAGGTATAACTATTTGTATTTTAGCCTATCGCGAAATGAACTCGCGAATTTTTCCGGTCTCTAGTCATTTGGAACAGAACCCAATGTGTGTTTCATAACGGATACATCCACGCGTCTCTCTCGGGCCACAGAACTCCATAGAGCAATCCAGCTAAAGCCCTCCATACACACCGTCCAACTTGGTTCGTCGTGGTCGGATGGTGGACCGGGTCGGCTGATCCTCTGGTTTACATCTCGAGCCGTTGAACGGGAAGCCTACGATTCACTCGTCCTTCTGGACATACCCGAATACTCACGTTGGCAAGCCTTCTTTTCACAGACGAGAGAGCCAAACCCGAAGTTCCCCGAAGTTCACGCTCGCTTTTTTTTTTTCCGTGCCACAACAGGTGTATTTATTTGGGGGAAAACGTTTACATGATTTCACAGTATCTTTAACGTAGCTATCCTAACCAAATCAACCGTCCACAATGTTTTAAAGTATTTATAACGTAGCTAACCTAACCTAATTGACCATTAGTTATCATGAGTTGTATATTTATTTACAATGAACAAAAAAAAAACCGAAGATGCACGATCGGGAGTTTGGCTCTCTCGACTGTCGAAAGAAGGCTTGCCAACGTGAGTATTCGGGTTTGTCCAGAAGGACGAGTGAATCGTAGGCTTCCCGCCGTGAACACGCGCCGACAGCGGGACAACAAACACTTCTGCGCGCCACAGTTGGACAGCGTGCGGGCGCGCCAGAACCGGTTCCAGCCGGACTTCCGGGCGCGCGACAGGAAAATAGTGATGGGCAGAACGGGTCTTTTGACCGATTCGGTTCTTTTGGATCAGTTCCGTGAAAGATTCGTTCAGAACGATTCGGTCATCTCGTTCATTTCGTTCTTTTCTGTGTATGGGATCTGGCTCCTTTATCAGGTGTCGTAACTCGTTCATCCTTTAGAGTATTAGCTACGTGTTTGCTTCCAGCCTCCCCTCGTTATCGCTTGACCCGATAACGAGAGGAGGCTGGATCGCGTGGGTGGTTATCTTTATCTACTCTGCATGGGTAAATGAAATTTCAAACGTCTAGTTGTATACTGACTGTTAAAAACTATTGACTGTTGATCGCTGCAAATGCTTCCTGCAGTGATTCTCAATAATACGGGAGCATTAAATCTAAGAATGTTACGAAAGTGATTTTTCTTAACTTTAATTTGTAATCGCACTATAGCTAGTATTTGAACATTGCTTTTCGTAGCCAGTGAATCACAGTTGCGTATATGAAACAAGATTATTTATATTTTTTTACTTTTTAAGTTACAAATATTAATATACAGGCTATTTACACTCTAGTGACAGTAAAGTGTTTACATGTAGACCAACACATTTAGAGAAAAAAATACAAAAATTTAATACTACTAACTTACTGCGTTTCAGTATGAAGAGAGACAAATGAAGTACATTAATTAACCCAAAAATGGTAAGTGTGAACATTTGTAGTTACTTTCCCTGTTACGTTTAATTCATACGGTTTTTTTTTTGTTTTTTATTTCCTAATTTGTGTATGTGAATGTAAAAAAGCAATTTTACACCACAACTTAACAGTTGACATTTTCAGGTATATATACTTTTCATGTTACCCTATTTTATTTTTATCAGTTATTGTTTGCTCTTGTGAACATGCGCACGCTGTGATTATTAATTCTTCAGACTCCTGACGTCATGAATCATTTCACGAACGAATCAGACCGGGCGCGTGGCCGGTTCTCTCATCTCGTTCTCTCGTTCTCTCGTTCTTCCGAATCCTTCAAGGTACCGGCTCTCAAAGAGCCGGAACTTTGCATCGCGAACGAATCGCAAGATTTCGTTCTCTCAAAGATTCGTTCTTTTTGAATGAATCGTTCACGAACGACCCATCACTACAGGAAAACCGTCTGACTCACTTGTCCCGACATCGACAGCGGCATGTGACGCGTCTCAGCGCGTAGTGATCTGTGTGTGCACGTATTTTGTTGTGTTTGTGTGCACCGCATCGTTTACGAAATACAGCGATCGAATGAAGAAACACCTCAAGATGATAGCGCGTAAATAAAAAAAAAGGAAGATAATGATGGGAAAAACACCTCAGCTTCTTCCAATAGCAACACTGCAGCGGAAAAACGTTCCCTACCGTCCGTTATTTCAGTTCACTTCACAAACCAGTTACAGTTATTATAACAACTTACCACAAACAAGTAGAAACAGACATAATGAACTGAACGTGTCGCTAGAAAGGCTGGTATGATAAGCCCGGTAGGGTCTGGCTAGCGTACGAGGGCTTATGAGCTGTGCCAACCTTCTGGCTGAGGGCTGGACCCTAGCGGGACGGAGCTGTGACGGCGTAGCGCCGGCTGTCGCTGGCTCGTAGCCGCGTGACAAGGCCGTAGCCAGGATCTTGCGAAGGAGGGAGTCCAATGTAACCACTAGAAACATTGTTTAAGAGTGAGTTTTCTTTTTGGGTTTTAAAAGAAAATTGTCAGACTTAAACCTCAGGGAACCACAGACTTTTAGAAATCCAATGTTTACACGTGTAAATAAATACATAGAGTAATGAATTTTCTTTAGAAAATAAAACGTAACACTTTTTTTTTATTAAATTTGTTTTTAATACTTTTCCCTTAAGTCAATTGTTTGATGATTTCGCTAAAACATGTCATAAATACACGTGTATTAAATAAACACAAGTTCGTATGAAAGATATGCTTACAACAAACACGTGTGCAAACCGGCTTTAAATATAGAACACGTCAAAGCATACAAAAAAGTAAAAAATAAAAAAAAACTCCTTGGTGCAAAGATAAATATTGTTTTAAATAAATTATTTTAAGACAGTCCGAAAATTGCTTTGTAAATCATTTAATAAATAAATCGGTTTTAAACATTCTGAACAGGAAATTAATATTTTTAGAACATACAACAAACGATTTGAAATCAATGTATCCTTAATGAATAATACGTATTTTCGAATAAACTACACATATTGTATCAAAAGTTAGGTACGAATAAAATACATTACCTAACACTGAAGCAAATATTTTTTATATAATTTGGTTGACCGACGTTTTATTTTAACTCGCAAAGGAATTTCTTAAAACTATACCACTTTCAGGAATTTTTTTTCCAACGTAAGGAATTATTCAGAGTAAACTGTGAACGGAATTGTGTCAAACTGTGAACAACTTCATGTGCTGGTTGTTGGGCGACGCATTTTCCCTTTAAAATGGGCATAACTTCTTGGGAACAGTCTGTGGAACTATCTGACTGCAGCTATCTTGTTCCCTCTTCTTTCGCACTCCCCCTTGAAAACAAATTACATTTAAATGCGTTCCGAATTACAATTGCAAATTAAAAAAACCCTCTCAGCCGGCGCGCGAATATATTAACTTTCCTACATCCAGCTGAGCTTCTTTCCGCCGCGACCCTCGACGTCTTTTTTGCAGCTGGCAGCCTCGTCAGTCCTCCTGGGAAGAGACTGAAGAACAGAAGACTTTGTTGACGGCGAGAATATCAGTCGCCTCTGGGTTCTTGAAACCCGCTCTCAAGGACCTGCAATGTTTCCTCATGTTCGTGGCTATCGACTCCTAGCAGTCACTCAAGCATTTTTTTTTTTTTGCGAAGCGTGGAAAAGAAAATCGAATATTCTATAATTGGATTTAATTCTGTATTATTAGAGACCGGAAAAATTCGCGAATTAATTTCGCGATAGGGTAAAATACAAATCGTTATACCTCAGTGCTGCCTCTGCTATTGTCTCACAACTCACCTGGATGACGCTGGGCCAATGAGAAACACCCAACCATAGCTTTATCGAATCACAGGCTGCTACGTTGGGACGTCTCACAAGACAGCAGCATATGAGTGGGTGGCATTTGACCGAGTGTACGTAAAACTATGGAGTTCATCCTACAGGTCATTGAACCCGCGAATTTTTCTGGTCCCTATGTATTATTATTATTATTATTATTATTACGCTTATTGTGTGCGCAGTAAATTCTGGAAAGCTATTCAGGAAACGGTTTATGAATAACTTTAACTATTGGAGGTACTGAGGATCAATAACATGAAAGGGGGACTGTGGAAATATTCGCGGATTCAATGACCTCTAGGATAGCCACCATAATACTCTACGTGCCACCGGCTCATAGTTAGGGGCAGGCATTTAACGCGAAAAAAAATCTGCATGCCTATTAGACTGCACCAGCGGTTTCTTCCTCGTGATTGGCGGCCGTCTGCAAGAGAATTCGTTGTCTTATTTGACCGAGCCACTCGGGAAACGTTTGTTTCCGCACTGGATTACTGCGATTAGTGTTGCAACAATCGACATGCACTTGAAAGAAACACACTCAATCACGAAAAAAAGAAGATGCTACAATTTTTCAACTTTAGGAATGTTTTCGCGAAATATGCATGCCCGTACTCATCGTCTACTGACTTGTGAGACTTGTAATAATTTTTTGACGTGATAACGTCTCATAAATCGATGAACGCCGGCTGCACGCACTAAAAAGCATGACTCATTGTCACGTTCCGCCTGAGCCGAGCGTGCAAGAACCGTCCAACCACCGTGCGAGAAAATCTTCTATAATATCGAGCAGGTTAAGGCGGGCTTTTTAACTAATTTTTCGTGATTATATTTAAACAAATTTTTTAAATTAAATGTGCAAAAACTGTAGATAATACTTTAAAATTAAAAAGTATGCAATTTTTCATCAATGTTTTATTATTACGTTATCACGTAAAATTATCGTCCGTAAACCTACTTTACAGACAACCTCTCCCCTCCTTTTTTTGTGATTGGATGCTTCTTTCGTCGAGAGTTTCATTGGCTCGGAGTCTTTCTGATAAAATGTGGTCCAATCAAGGAAGCAGAGGGAATAGGTAAACGGGGTGTTTTCGGCTTCCAGCACGAATGTTTCCGGGCGCTAACTTAGCGAAGTGGGAAGAGAGTGAGTGAAACCTTTGAATATATATACTGTATAGAAGTTGCCAGCCCAGGTTAAAATTTCTAATACGGTTTGAGGTAGTTGGTTGATTCACCGCCGCAATCGCCACCATCTCTAGGGCATCGACTTGTGGTGGTCCCTAGCGGACAAGTGTCGAACTCTTCAAACACCCCTTCCCCCTCCTGTTGAACGACCTTGAGCTGCAGTGAATGATAGGTGGGGGGTGCAGGGAATGACAGCGGGCGACAGTTCTGCGCTCTAACGTGTAAATAACAACTAAGACTATACAGGGCGTTACGGCAGCGCACTGCAGCGGTGAAGTTCCCAAGCTGCTCATCATACGCTTCTGAAAAACGTAGAGTAAATCCTATCCACTCGCGACTTCTATACAGTATATATATTCAAAGGTGAAACTGGGACACATCGGTAGAGACTGGAAAAACTCGCGGATTGATTTAGCGATAAGCTAGAATCGAAACTCGTTTAAATTCACGCTGCTTTAGTGATTGGACCAAAATTTACCCGAAGGATTATAAGTAGGGACCTGAAATATTCGCGGTTTCGATGACCTTCAGGATAGTCTACACAGTCCTCTGTACACTCGGGAAAATAACGCCAGTTCATTGGCTGCTGACTTGTGAGTCGTCTCAACTGGTTTACCCGTGATTCGTTACTTCTTTGGTTAAGGGTTTCTCATTGGCCATGAGCCGCCCAGACGAACACTGAGCCAATAGCAAAAGCATCTTAAAGGTATATGTATATGAATTTCAGACTATCGCGAAATGAATCTGCGAATTTTTCCGGTCTCTAACTATAAGCCAATGGAAAACCCTCGACAAAAGAAGTATCGAATCACGAGCATCCCGGTTAACAAGTGCCATGAGTAAGTAGCCAATGAGTAACTGTTATTTGTCCGAGCACCTATAGGATCGTGGAGTTTATCCTGGAGGTCATTGAAAACGCGAATTTTCCCAGTCCCTACATATCTGGTTGCAGCTGACCGAGGCGGGTACCGAGGAAGCGGTGAGGGTACGTTACCATGTCGCAGCGGCTGCAGACACACTCCTGAGGACACACGCCCGTGGGGCAGAGCACGCAAACACTGGCCCGGCGCGCGGTGACAGCCAGACGAGCCGCCTTCTCCCCCCTCCTCCTCCCCGTCATGCTGATGAGCGATGACGTCCGGACTCCTGCAACACACACCACCCCCTCCTCCCCCCTCCCACAACAACTCCTCCCCTCCTTCCCCAGCGCGGGACCAAGCCACCGACGACAACGTATCTGAAACACTGCACATTTATGTACCCGCGCATTCAATCACCGACTACACTGCCATCTATGAATTTACAATTCAAGTAACTTGATCCCGAGTGCGTGGTGATGGAAATGTATCGAGAGAAAAAAATCGATTGTCAGCCGTTTAAAAAAAAAAAAAAAAAAAAAAAAACCTTGAACGGAGGCACCATATCTGTATCTACCGGTTTCTCATAGTGGAGTAACTGATGATAACAACCGCCTCAAGACTTGTGTAGTGCCAGGATCCAGGATGCTCGATACAATTTCAAAACGCTTAAATGATATCCTGTTTATATTATGTTATAATTTCCATTTCTTCAGTTATTATGGTAGCATTCTGTTGGTAACACATTACCGTAAAAATATATGTATTTAACAAACAATAATTTTTAAACATAATTTATTTTTACTACTGTTCATTATTGAATTCATATATTTAATTGTCATAAACATTTTAGTTTCACTGTCACGTCTGCTGCTTCCACAACGCACGGGAAAAAAAAAAAACGGATGAAAACCAATGAGATTTCATTTCAAGGTTACGAAATATTAATTTAATTATAAAAAATATAATACTTTAGATATATTAGCACGGGAGGCATTTACATATATAATAAAAAATTATGACAAAGTAATAATAGAAAATTAGATTTTCGTGTACTTGAAACAATTTTTAACGTATTTAGAACATAAACAAAAATGGCTACCACCGCAGTCAAGTACTCGGTTTTTATTGGTCGCACGTAGCGACGTAAACGGAATAGCTCAGCATTTGCCGAGTTAATCCGTGCGGGTCCGTCTCCGTCTGTGTGCCATTCATTGCGTAACGCGAGCGAGCGACAGTGTTTTGTTTCGGTCGGCTGGTTGCGTCGCTGCTGCGCATGCGCGCGCACCCCAGCGCCGCCAATTGGCCCGCCGCCTCCGCAAATAAGGAAGTGGCCCGCGCTCTTGTTTTGCCACGTCCCCCCTCCCTTTACAGACCCCCTCACCAACACAAACAAGTGGGTAACTCACCAACAGACCCCCGACCACCCACCCCCCAATCCAAACATCGGCGTTGCACAACCAGTGTTGCCAACTACTCCACGGAGCGCGGCCGAAATTTTAGTTTCTGTTACAACACAGGAGCTGCATTCGAATACAGGGCCAATGGATACCTGAGCTAAGGAATCCGTAGGGACCGGAAAATTTCGCGGGTTCATTGACCTCTAGGATGGACTCCACAGTACTTAAAAAAACTCGGAGAAATGACACCTGTTCATTAGCTGCTGATTCGTGAGACGTCTTAACCAAATTTTCCATGATTCGGCTCTTTCTTGGTTTAGGTTTTTCCATTAGCCCGAAGTTCCCCAGGAAAAATGTGGGCTAATCGCAGAAGCTGTACGAAGGTATACTTTTTTGGATGTCAGTCTATTGCGAAATGAACACGCGAATTTTTCAGGTCTCTAGGAATCCACTAGAAGTGCATCTTTCCTTTGCTTCCAAATCCTCACAAGGGATGCCGATGCATCCCTACTTGCGTCCACTAACATCGAGATTGCTACGGATGCGACACTCGCAACCACTGATGCGTCCCTACGTCCATTAGCTCCGGCATCGTGTTTTATTTAATTTTGCATGTATTACGCTGGCGCCGGCGTACCATATGGTGGTCTAATGGGCGTTCAGATTTTGTTTGGCGAAAAAAATTTATATATATATGACCATAGGCCATAGGTGAACAGGGCCATTTGTACGAAAATTTCCATGTGCAATGCGTAGCTACGAGAAAAGACGGAAAATAATTTTTTGAATAATCCTGTATATGTTAAATCGCTTCGCTCGTCTTGGTTTTACCCACAGTGATCCCATTCTAATGGATTATCTCCCAAACTTCCATCTGTATGGATTCTTAAAATTTGACAGGCACGTAGCACAGCCAACACACATAAGCGTGCCAAATTTGATGATCTTAGCTGTTCCATATGTATGAAGAATCATAAGCTAATGTGTGAAAAACTGTAAACTATATATAAGTTTCTAAAACGTTACTAAGGTATCATCGATGGAGAAACGACAAAAAGTTGGGGGACCGAATGAATTAACATTATGTTTTTATAAAATATGTTATTATTTAAATATTTATTATAATAAAGCTTTAAATGTTTGATAAAATATGTATTAGTATAATTCTCTATATTATAATAACATAATACGTTCTTCGTAATATTAAGTAACTGTACCTTTGTAGAAACTACGCCGGATTCAAAATTCAAAGCACAGCAGAAACAAAAATACTGGTATCCAAGATGGCGACCTACAGAAAATCAGAAAAACCAAGATGGCTGTAGTGACGTCATCCAAGATGGTGGCCTACAGAAGACGACAACAAGATGGTGTCTGTGTCCTCAGATTAGAAAAATACTGGTTGTAATATCAGATCCAAGATGGTTGACTTGACATATGGTGGCTGTAACGTAAAGTGCAAAGTTCGGGAAGTGGGACGTTCGATTTCAAGATGGCGTATAAATTTGTTTATTAAAATTTTAATTCTTATAAAAATTATTTTTTTCTTTGAGTTTTTAAGTAAAGAAAATTGAATCATGGTATCGAATATCACTCGAGTTATCTCATTTCAGTCGTCATGAGAGTATAAATTTCACAATCCTGGCTTAGAGACTAGAATTCTTTGGTTTTTCAAGAGTCTTATCCTATTTTAGAACATTTCAAGCCGTCGGAAATTTTTCAGGATCAAAACGGGATTTTATCTCTCAAAATGGGAATATCTCCCTCGAAAATAGGGAAATTACTAGAAATTTTGAGTCATTTCTGAGGGATTTTGAGGGATTTTCCCCAAAAATCCAAGATGGTGGTGGTGTCAACAATCACTACAGCCTGAAGCCTGCGCTCGACTCTCCCATTCCCTACTACTTATTTTTAACATGACATCACATGAATTTGCTCGTTACCGAGTTGTATATCACACATGTCTGGCGAGTACACTTTTGACGTGACAAAGTCTAATAAATCGATGAACGCCGGCTGCACGCACGAAGAAGTGTCCCGTTACACACATTGTTCCGTTACGCTGTGTCCCGTTACGCTCATTGCACGCTTGCGCCGCATCTATCTCTCTTCCACTCGATTGGAACAACCATCGATTTGACTTTTTCGAGGCACATTAAACTTGAAACACTCCCATTCGTTTCCTACTTTTCCTATCATCGTCCTATCCTTAACAGAATAACACAGATTGGAAGAAGTTAAATAGCAAACATGTATAAAAGTTATAGTTAAAATAATCTGTTCGTTAAAGTAATAAACATATTTGAATTAATGAATGCAAATAAAAGTAAATTTATCAATTAAATTGTAGATTTAATTTCACTCCTTCTTTGTATCCATACAAAATAGTGATAATTCAATAAAATGATTCAATTTAATTCATAAAAGTATGCAATCATTTCATTAATGTTTTGTTATGACGTTGTCACGTTAAACTATCGTCCGTAAACCGACTTTACAGACAACCATTTTTTTTTAATTTTTAATATTTCATTACATAAGCATCCCGCGATGGGATGCAAGGGATGTCTGCTCCTGAGCATCGGTTCAACATGAGGCGGGGCTGCGTTGTTTACGCGAGCAGCCGGCAGGGGGCGCAGCCTCCAGTGTCAACCTCCGTAAAAAGGCCCTGGCAGCTGGGGCGGCGCGCCCGTGGCACACGACGCGACGAAGGAAGGGCTGGCTTTATTGCCCCCTCCCCCTTCCAGGCGGGATGCAGGCCTTGTTGTAAACACAACACGCGCGCTCTGCCGGCTGGAGTAAACACCGGAGCTGCCTCTGCGACTCCAGGACTCCAGGACTCCAGGGAACAGCCCGAGGACGAACCATGACGAGCTCAGCTGGAGAATGTCAACGCCCAGTTTGTAGAGAGCACAGAATGGGAAGCCTACGATTTACGCCGAGTATTCGACATGCCCGAAAATTACCGAATACCTGCCTTCGGGTGACTTCGGAATTCTTTTGTTTAGGTGAAAAAACGGATTTTTTATTTTGCCGTATTTCGTAAATGCCTAATTAATTATAATGGTCAATTAGGTTAGGTCAGTTACATTATAAATACTTTCAAACTAAGCGGACATTAAAAATAATATGAATTATTTATATAACAAACCGGGACAAAGGATGAACAGTAGGTGCTCACGTAATTTTTTTTACTTATTACTTGCGCAACAATATCCAAACAACAAATAAATCTTAAGTTAATTACATCGCATTTTAATTTGATGACATTGCAAGACGAATATAAAATATAATAATGTTCGTATATTTACTCAAATATTAGTCTTGGTTTTAATGGCTTAATTTGTATTATTGTTATGAAACTTCCTACCTTTATTTGTTTATTTCCGGCATTTAAAACAGACGTTTTTTCATCTAAACAAAAGAATTCGGATGACACTCGAAGGCAAGTATTCGGTAATGTTCGGACATGTTGAATACTCGGCGTGAATCGTAGGCTTCCCCACAGAATACCCGTGCATTCAAGTCACAATTAAGTACAGATGGTTAGATTTCAGCCCACTTGGCTTTCAGAGTTGAGCTCAAAATTCGAAACCTTATTGCTTTTTTTTTTGACGTTATAACGTCTTATAAATCGATGAACGCCAGCTGCACGCACGAAAAAAGCATGACTCGTTGTCACGTTCCGCTTGACCCGAGCGTGCAAGAACCGGCCAACCACCGTGCGAGAAAATCTTCTATAATATCAAACAGGTTCACGTGGGATTTTTAAAGGCAGCAATTTTTAAAAAAAAAAATTGGGTGCGTGTACTTATGTACGCGCGTGAGAAGTTATACTTCTTTGGCATCATTAAACAATAGTTTTTAATTGCATGCAAATAATTAATTACAATAAAATAATAAAATGGCTGGAAAAAATATAGTCAACACAGTCAATATGGTACAGTTTAAATTTGAAAAATTAAATAAATAAAATTTAGTGAATAATAAATATATATGACATAATTTGTACTAAATATTATAAGATTCTTAATTTTAAATATTTATTATTGATTATTTAATATTTTAAAAGAAATTAATAAATTTAATAATAAACTCAGAAATTTAATTTAAGATTATTTATTTTTAAATATTAATTATTTTCTTTACTTAATATTCACTTTTAATTTTTATCAAAAGGTTTTCATTTAATTTGTTATTTATTTTTATAAATATTTATTATTTATTCATTTTAATAATAAATATTAAAAATTAAGATTTCAATTTAATGTTCGATTTTAATTTTTATCACATATTTTTTATTAAATGTTTTATTAAATTTATTTCTTTATTTTGTAAACATTAAATAACCAATAATAAATATTTAACATTAATAATTTAATAATATTTAGTAATAATTATATTAAATATTAATATTTTAATTTATATCAATAAATAATACATACGGATAGTTAACCTCAATTATATTGGAGCACTTGAAAAAGTATATAAGCACAATATTTTTTACTAATATTTACGAATAGTAAATAATATTAATCAACGGGACATAACCTAATAACGTTGCAGACAGCCTCTCCTAACAGAATCCGGGATTCTATGACCGGTATTTCGCCGTTCGATGCGCCGGGTCACTCCTTGTAGCAAATCAGTGTCGCCTTGGAGTTCACGAAGTAGCCTTGCGTGGGAGATTGGTGTCTCTTCAGCGGCCATCTTGGGGGGACCACGCATAACTTAGGAGCACACAACTTAGAACAGTCATAACTTAAAAACCTCGAAAAAAAATCCAAGTAACTTAGAACTGTTCATAACTTAGAAACTCAGAAGGAACACGCTACGCCGAACCACATAACTTAGAACTTAACATAACTTAGAAACACACAACTTAAAACTAGCATAACTTAGAAGATTGTATCTGGTGTGTTTCTAAGGTGTGTGTTTCTAAGGTGTGTATTTCTAAGATGTGTTTCTAAGGCGTGTGTTTCTAAGGCGTGTGTTTCTAAGGCATGTGTTTCTAAGGTGTGTGTTTCTAAGGCGTGTGTTTCTAAGGCGTGTGTTTCTAAGGTGTGTGCTTCTAAGGTGTGACAGCACCCCGCCATCTTGGACGCAGTGTATTTTCTTCTGTCGTGTCGGCTGCTCTGCGCGGAAGCCCCATACCGGACACCACGAGACGTGCGCCAATTTCACGGTCAGCGGACATCGGCAGTTCCAATACTCCCCCCCCCCCCAAATCCCTCCGGTCACTGGACGTCGCCGCAGATAAATAACCGCGCGCGCGTCAGGGGTCGGCGTGTGGGATACAGAGGCTATCCTTGCCCGGGATGCTGCGGTCTCTGTTGAAGGGGGGAGGGGGTGAACCACTTTCTTCTCCGCGAAAAAAATTACTGCCCAGGGACCCGTCCACCTGACGCCATGTTGTTGGATCTTGCAGTCGTTGTTGCCTTCCGGGAAAAGTTACACGTCTAAGTTCCCTAGCCGAAACCATCGTCAACTCAAAAGTTTATATACGTGTGTTTGTTTGTGTGTGTATATATATATATATATATATATATATATATATATATATACATACACATATCTGGGGCGTAGGCAGAGAGGGGATGAGGGGATACAATCACCCCCCTTTAAAAACCTAAAATAATCTGTCCACCCCTCTTCCATCAAGAACTGAAGTTCTTCGAAGGCATCTGATATATATATATATGTACACACACACACACATATATTATGGACGCGATTGTAATTCTGCACAAATTACTATCAGACCGATACAACCAAAACGTAAATGGAAAATCACGGTTAAGTTCTTCAATTGGGAAAAAAATTTCACAACGGGGCACGAAAAACTCAATAGCTTGTGTCTCTTACCTAACATTTTCCTTTTTTTTTAAATCCCTGTGCGGGATCGGTGGGAGTGCGACGGGGGAGGTAGTCGTGGAACAAGGAGAAGCGAGCCCCGGTGGAATGGGGCAACGATAAGAGACGCGCCGTCAACACAAATACCCGCGGCGTAACTCAAGGCGCTCTGGGGAGACGGCTGGCAGCGAACTGTCGCCCTTAACAACTCGTGGCATATCCTGCGCGCCTCTTCGCCGAGAACTCTTCTGTGCCGCAAGTGCGGGCCACTTCGTACACGCCCGTGTGTCTGCTGGCGTGCTAGCCCCAATCGGCGTCACTTCAGGGAAGCCTACGATTCACTCGTCCTTCTGGACGTACCAGAATATTCACATTCGGCCAACCTCAGGATTTGTTTTATTTTTGCGCAGGAAAAATGAATTCAAATATTAAAAGTGGTCGGTCAGGTTAGCTACATTAAAACACTTTAAAACACTATGGACGGTTAGATAGGTTAGTGTAGCTACATTAAAATAAACAGAGAAATATAAATATATATAAATAAACCCGAGGTTGGCCGAAGGTGAATGTTCGGGCGTGTTCGGGCAGGGACAGAACTTGATGGACATCTTAGGCTTCCCCTTCACTTAATGTCAAACACGACACCGCTGCCAACTTCAAAACGTTCACAACGTAAATCTTAGCGTAGTTTCTATTTTTCATGAACTGACTCTAGCTGTCCACACACCTGTGTCACTGTTGGGCGTAGTACATACCCTTACACAACCTCCCTTCATTGGAAAATTTACGAATTAGTTTCGTCAAGCCCACACGAACCCAATTGTGTGCATGTTTATTCACTGCTCTATAAATAAAATTCAGCGGACGCCAAAATTACTACCAAAAAAATTCTACATTGATTCCGGTTTTTAGGGGAACACTTGAGAGTTTAGAACGTAAAATAATAATAGGTCGGCTAATTACACATTTTGTCGTTTTTTGTGTTAATTAAAATGATAGGTTTTGTAGTTCGATAGTCGACAAAACTGCTCCAGTAGCGAATCTTAGTGGCGGGTGCAGAAATGCGAGGTAGTGGCTTTCAGAAATGTTTTATTATGAATATTAGTGATAAAAAGTCAATAAACATAAATTATAAGTAAATTAACAAGTTCATTTATATAAGTGAAGTTATTATATTGTATGTATAACTTATTTGCATTATAAATTACTACATTATTATTTTATAAATAATGAAAATTAATAAATCAGAATAAACATTAAGGATATTTATTAATACTCATTAAAATAAAAAAAATATCTCGATTATTTTACTAAATACAATAATTAATTTTCTACGCATGTTTTTATTAACAATGAATACTGAGTTATTGTTTTATTAATTTTTGTTAAAAAAAATTTCAAATAGTTCAGTGTATTAAAACGAAGAGAAATAACAATTTTAACGCGCCTACATAAGTACACACTCTTTTTTTTGTACAAACTATCCTAACGTGAACTCAATAGAAATGATAAGATGATCAAGAACATTCTGGTTGCAGTTGGATCGACGGCCCTCCTGCCTTGCTGTCTGGATTCTAGGGTGGGGGGGGGGGGGGCATAGAGGGCGTGGCCGACGTCACGGCAACGACAAAGTCGCCCCCGAAACAACCAGTCAGGGCCGGCGCGTCCATATAGGCGAACTAGGCAACCGCCTAGGTCGCCAAGTAGCTGGGGGCGGCGCAGCACGACACACAACAGCTCATATAATATGTAATTATTTAAGGTCCACGGTGACCTGTTTATGATTTGTAATAAGTAAAAAAGTAAAGAAAAAAAAAACACAAGCCAGCTTACATTTGATAGTTGAAAAAATCTTAGGCTTACGTGATGTATTTTGAGGCAAGGAAAATTTTTTTGGGGTTTTCCGGGGGGGGGGGGGGGGCATTAAGGTTTTCGCTTAGGGCGCCAATTTACCTTGCACCGGCCCTGCAACCAGTGCCACCAAAACCAATGCGGACAAAGATGTCCAAGCTCCCGCCTTTATTGCTTAGTAGTCTTTCTAATACTCTGCTCCAACTCTTCTTCCAGAACCATCCTTCTGTTTCCTGTGACCAACCTGCTCGTTATTAATCCATGAAATTTTTGCATCCCGCATGTCAGAGCCCGTTTTCCCTGTGTCTATGCAGGTTTAATCCGGGGCCCAACTTATCTAGTTTTTAGTCTAGAATAGTCAGTGAGGGGGAGTTGGTCGTGGCTAAAACGTTGCCGTGGCTGGCCAATCCCCCTCCTGGCACACGATAAATGCTCCCTCTCCCGCATGGCTAACACCCTGCACGATTAGAGCACATAGGCTTCGGCCTGAGACGCACTTAGAGTCTATCCCTAACCCAGACCTCTCCCCCACACTCATAGCTTTAAGTTAGTTTAGGGAAAAAAATCAGTTACGGCGCGTCGTGTTGTAGCCACCTTGCCAGAAGGCGCGCCCAGTGTCGACACACCATCACACCATCACCGCACTCCACTGTCCACCACGCCGCTCCTCTGTCGAGGCTCTCTGCCGCCAGGGCGCAGTCCCGTCTTCACCGAGGGTCTCCGTCACAAGGGCTGACTTGTGGTTCTCCCTCTCCCCTCACCGCGCCACTCCTCGGCTTCTTCATTAGCCGTCAAGGAACCCCCATCCGCGGGGCGGCTTGTTTATTTCCCCTGCTGCCCCCCCCCCCCCCCCAGCTCTGCGCCGGCACCGGGCATCAACACCGCGCGAGCATTACTGGCTGTGCGACGTGTCGGCCCAGCCCCTCCCTGTGTATGCCTCGCTCACGCCACTGCGGGCATCTCACTGCTGCCACTGAAGGGGCTCTGGATCGTCTAGTTTAGTCACGAAGTAGACAAGCCCGGCTCCAGAGGAAGGGCGCAGGGGGCGATAGCCCCTTCCGAGCCCAAAGTTTACTTCTTATTTCTTTGTAGGGAATATCAATGTTAACTTAAATACTTTCGTTAATGTGCCGAACTCTTCTTTCAATCAAAATTTGTACGAAAATACTAACTTTCAGTATTTGAGACCATATATTTTGTGAATATCCCAAGGGCAATGTCATGGATATTAACTGCATCCTCCTGCGTGTGAGAGCCCTGCCCGAGAGGTCTTCCTGGAACCGCCATTGGAAAAAGAGTGATAATAGAGTGATATAAATACGATTTGAAGTAATCTTTTGGACATACGCCATTGCTAAAATTACTTCAAATCATGCACTCCCATTGACAAATCTTTCAAAGATGATATAAATACGGTTGGTAAAGTAAAAAGTTTTATTAAATTAATTTTTTTTAAATAATTACACAGCATTCAATATTAATAATAACACGCCTATCAGATTCGTTATTTAATTTTGTAAAACAGTCAAGATAAATTTTAATTTATAGTGAAAAAAAATGCTGAACATTTATTTTAATTTTTGAAGTTCAATTAGTTATAAAATAATAATTTTATAAATAAAATTTTTATTGAAAAGAAATTATAAATACGGAAACATATCATTTATATAAATTAACTTGAAAAACACTTGAAAAAGTTTATAAACATAATTTATATCACTAATATTCACAAAATATTAATGTTTTTTATGATATGGTCCAGTATTCAATATCAATCAGCAAAGTATAGATAAGATTTAAAGCACATACATAATTTTTGATCGTATGTAGCCTTTTTTTATCCTGTGTGCCGTTGCACTTTGTAACGTTGCATGCACTCAACCTGTTGTCATGTTTTTTTATTTTAATTTTTAATTTTTTTTTCATCTTTCGGCTTTCAGCATGTCTCGGCTTGAATTTTAATCTGCTTTCGGCATCATCGGCTCAATAACGTAAAAATATAAATCAAGTGAAAGGAACTTTCAGTCGCTTCATAAATAATAATAATGATAATATGAATCTTTTTTAGTTACTAACCTCAAAATTGTTTTGTATTTTTGTGTATTTGCCACTGGTGTAACCAGCCATGTGCTTATTGTCTTAATATTTTTTTATAGTACGGGGCCCCAAGCTTGTAAGTTTAATAATTTATTGTTTTGAAATATTGAATACTCATTATCTTTGTAACTTAAGTATGTGCATCATGATGATATTATTTTATTTAAAAAAGAAAAAGGAATTTAAATAAGAATAAAATGGCCTGAACCGAGATTTAAGATTATTATTTCTTGTAACATCAGTTCCTTTTTCGTAATTTATTTAATAAATATTTGTGGTATTCTGTTGGTTGTAAGAGCCACGTGAAGAGTCAGTCGGCATTTTCTCTCTACTTGTATATCTACCTCTACACATAAAGCAGTGCCGTTGAACGTAAGGTCGCGGAGTCTTCCGTCGTATTTTGCCTTGTTGAGGTTTAGCAAACCGAACAAAGAGTAAAATTAACGGCAGACCTGTCAAAATTTTTTTGCATGGTGCGCGCGCATAGTAAAAAAAATTCAAATTAAATTTCGTTCGTGGTGCGCCAAAAGAAGTGTAACTTCAAAAATTGGCTTGAAAATGCTTTAAGCCAAGATGGCGGACGTAGCCGATCCTTAAGGGTAACTTTTCAACCCGGATTATTATTCTGACGTGACTCTAATACAATTTAAGTCCAACCGACAGTGTTCAGTGTAATATTTCAATATTTATTTATTTCCTTATTATCGTCTTTACTGGTGGCGAAGTTAAGGCGATACGCACTTATTAGACTTAAGCACACATTTTCTACTTTACATCATACATTGACGTTTTACTAAGCATAACATAAGCATGATGATAAAATAGGTAATAAGATATACCTATAAAGCAGGATTAAAAATTTAACTAAATGTTCAAAGATAGGAGGTGAGTATTACGAAATTTAAGCAAAAAAGCTAATTTACAAGTAACTTAAAATCAAATACACGTGCTGGAAAGTAATTAACACCTAATAAAAAATTATATTTGAAAAAAAAATTATCAGTTACACTCTTAAAAGTTGAAGAGCTCTTCTATCCACCTCCTGGCTCCTTCATCAGATCAGGTCGATTGTACCAAATTATTTTATTAACGTCCGGATTATATACATTTGGATACTTAGAATTGATACAACAGTTAGAAGTAGGTTAAGATCAACTTCCAAGACTTATTTACATAGTTAGTTATTTAGCTACAAGTGAAGCTAACGTGTGTTAAAAAAAAAAATCCGGCGTTGCCAAAACAAGAAAACAATGAATAGTATAACATCAAAGCCAGTCACTCACTTACAGATCCAAGCAGTAGGTGAACCGCGGAGTGATCATGGTGAGTAGGTGTTCCTAAGGGGAAGCCTTCTTTTCACAGACGAGAGAGCCAAACGCCCGATCGTGCATCTTCGGTTTTTTTTTGTTCATTGTAACTCATAACTAATGGTCAATTAGGTTAGGTTAGCTACGTTATAAATACTTTAAAACATTGTGGACGATTGATTTGGTTAGGATAGCTACATTAAAGATACTGTGAAATCATGTAAACAGTTTCCTAGCCCTGGATAGCTACATATTGAAAAGTTGTTTGCTAAGCAACCATAAAATGATTTTACAGTATTTTTAATGTAGCCATACTTACCTAATATAACCAACCATCTACAATGTTTTAAAGTATTTATAATGTAGCTAACCTATCCTAATCGACCGCAAAATTTAATGCCACACCGGTTTATACAATGAGATAGAACGGAATAAAAAAGCGAGCATGAACTTCGGGGAACTTCGGGTGTGGCTCTCTCGTCTGTGAAATGAAGACTTCCCTGTTCCCAAGCCCTTGTGACGGTAGTGGTTAGTTCCTGACGGAAACACCGCCATGGTGGATCGCCGCAGTGGACGCAGCTGGATCCGTGTCAGTGGACGGAGACGTGAGAAGTGACAGCGAGCAGGGGCTTCAGACATGTTCGTCCGGACACGAACCACGTGCGGTGAGAAGGGCGTAAGGCCTGGCCTGGACTTCGTCAAAGGGTGGAGCGAACACTCCCCCATCCCCCCCCCCCACCCAACTGGCTGACAGGACACCCCTTGTAGGGGCGCGGACTAGATTTGAATGCCTCCTCTGTTTGTGCGCCACCCGCGTCAGACCCATAAAGAACCTTTACTTTTTTATATAGAATTTTGTTATCCTTTCCCTCCCCCAATTTCACTCTCTCGCTCTCAAGAATTTTTTTTTGAAAGTTTAGGGTCCGTTACCAAATGGAAACACTCAATAAATTAAAATAAGAAAACTGCCCGTCAGAATGCACTTTGAGTAGCACAAGGCCTTAAAAAAAAACACTTTTATATTATCAGCGAGAAGCACTGTTCAAAGTATACACGTAAAAAAACGTAAATGCTTGAAGAGAATGTGCATTCATTTATATTTTAACGTATTTCGTTATTTTTTTTGAAGTGAAAACTTCTATGGGAAGGTTTGGATAGGGAGTAAATTCGTGTAAGTCGTCATCGATATGGTCACGTGACGTGTTAACGATAACACTATATCTGTTCCTATTAGTGTTGTCAAATTGTGTTTTTGTTCAATTTTTATTTTAAATCTTAAGTATACGATTACTGTGCAATAAAAAGTGAGTATAAAATATTTTAATATTCTCATATAGATATATAATTTTAATAACGATGAAAACGGAGTCTTTGTAGCAATATAACCTAAATATTAAGAACATCGTTATTCATTTTTTTAATACCTTCAATTGCTATGCAATGCCTATTTTATAGTAATTTAGGAGTTATTTTACTAACGTGATAAACAAATTTGTTGTGTGATAATATATTTTTTTTTTCGTAAAAATTGCGAAAAAGTCTCTGATTTTTATAAAAAAAATTTTTCTTGTTACACAATAATATTTTACAAAGTTAGTATTTCTTATTTCAAATTATATTTGTATTTTCTTAATTATATTATTAATATTAATAATAGTTACTTTGATTTACAAATTTTAATTTAAGAAAACAATTAATTTGGATATCCAAAAATAACAACTGTTTGTTTATAGTTTTAAGTTTTCACTTCTGTCGGCAGTCCTCATGACTGCTTTGAAATTTTTTTTTCAGAAGGAGTCTCACCTTTTAGTGTATTTTTTTTTGTCGATTCTTAACATTTCCGATATTCCCATAGCTCCGAGCAGCCAGAAAGAAGTTGCCATGGCAACGCGGGAAATCCTTCGTCCGTGCGGCCTGAAGGTTATCAGACTATACAATCGTGCAGTCTTACCTGGCAGGCAGCATCTGAGGACATGTATCCTCGCTTGTACGCCATGGCTGACTCTTCTGCAACTTGCCTGCTCTGAGCAGCTGCGAGTTTCACCGTCTCTAACAACCCCTTGTCGACTAGATCTGGAGCCCAGATACAAAAAAAAAAAATGCCAGTCATGGGGACTGTCAACAGAAGTGAAAACTTAAAACTTTGTTTTTAAATGTTTAATATGACATAATTTCTACGTCAAATGTACGCAAGTAAATGATTTTGGTATTATATCAGTACGACGTCAGCATGATATCATTTATCCTTACATGATTTTTTAGTCACAACAGATGTCAGTGGTATGTCAAAATTACGTAAAAAATTAATTTCTTAGCTATGACTTACCAGTGATGTCAGACCTGGGTCATGTACTCACGTGGTCAAATTAACTTCACTTACTGCTACTACAGCCATGTCGGTGACGCGAACTCACAATATTTTACCCATCCAAAAAAGAGTCCAACACGCACATGATACAGTCGAGTATATACAATGTATTAGTGTATATATGCGTATACATGTACACAGGCCGCTGCGGTTCGCCAGTCTGGCGCAACACGTCACAAGCATGTCAGTGACACGAACCCATAAGATTTGCCCCTACCAAAAATCGCTCAACGCGGCTAAAGAAGTTTTCACTTCAAAATTCTCGTTTATTACGTATCACGTATTAAGCAACTGGGCGTCTGTCCAGAGGAAATATTTTTAAAAATCATAAATCCTCGAACCCGTGACTCCCCAAATGCCAGTCGAACAAGCTACGCAATACTCGCTGACGATTTTTAATAAGCGCGTGGTTTCAGATCAATAACTTGGCTCGCCAAGGGTATCTAAAAAAAAAATTTAAAACAAAATTTGAATAAAAGAATCACTAACATTGGTTTCAAGGTGATTTGGTGAATTCATACTAGTGAAAATAAAAATTTGTTCGTTACAGGTTAAAATAAAGGATGGTGGAGAACGCCTTGTAGAAAGACAGTAGGCAACCAGTCACACGAAGCAGCTGAGAGTGTTGCACGTATAGGAGGCGTCTCCTTGTATACAAAATTCAAATTCCCCCAAGTTTTAATGCATTTTATGTCCAGGCAAAAGCTATAAGTGCATTACAGCTGATATAAACTTTTTTTAATACTTGAGAAATGCTTTCGTTCAGCCTATAAAACGTCTAACTACAAAACTACTGATTGTAGCGTGTTCTCAGTTGGAATATTTTTTAGACCGGCTACTGTAGACAAGAATTACTGTCAGATGTCGAATACAAAAACTTAAGTGGCGTGGACAAAGGAAGTTTTACTGCGGCTATGTTTAGCTATAAGTCATGAACGCTCTTACTAAATGTAGTAATTTACAGATACTTTGCGATTTTGTTAGTGACGAACATTAATTTGACATATAACTACAAAATGGCATGGTTGTAATCAACAAGTATAAAATTTTATATGTTTTTTAAAAATAGGCAGCTAGAAGTGTTTCACAAAAGCACTATTGTAAGCTTTTAATTACAATAGAATGTTCAAAAGTTTACAAGTAAAATTTTTAAACTACTGAAAAATACTGGGTTATTGATAATTTATTTCTATATTGAGTTGAAACAAGAAAACCACAGAAGTGTTTACAAATAGAAACAAAAATTGAAGCTGCAGCTAAACAATAATTATTTTTAGCTATCAGTATCTTAATTAAACGAGGTTATGTTGCCAAATTTTGATATTTATAAGTGTGGTTATGTTGTCAATTATTGTTATTTACACGTGTACCATATACCCTTGTCACACACAGCCAAAAATTCTACTTGTCATTGGAAACTTGAGAAAATCTATGAGAAACGCCTGATTATAACAATATGTGTATGATTTAACAGAGTGAAGTCCACTGCATATGCGCGTTACGTACAGTTATGTTCCACACACACACACACACACCTACACACACACACACACACATATATACATATATATATATAACTTACGAATATATATATAACTTACGAATATATATATAACTATATAATATATATAACTTACGAAGTGTTTTAATTTTAAAAGAATGAATTTATATTTAATGTAAAAACAGTTTAAAAAAATCTGTATTACATATTTTTGATATGTATATAGCTACAACTACTAGCACATATATATTTTTTAAATTCTTAAATCGGCAGCCACAGTTTATGCAATTTAGCGTATTTCATGTTTATTAACATTTCCAAGCTGAGAAAAAATAGGTGTCGGATGGTGTGGATCATATTTAAAAATGATGTTAAATAAAAAACTAGTTTATCTCTTGCTTTTGATGTTAAACATGTTAAAAAAAATTCCAGCGTTACCAAAACAAGATAACAATAAGTAGTATTACATTGAAACCAGTCACTTAATAACAGATCCAAGCGGTAGGTAAGTCAGGTTCCACCAGCCCTTGTGTCGGTATTCATCATTCCACTCGTGGTTCGTTCCCGGACTGAAACACAACCATTATAGATCGCTGCATTGTACAATGCGTAAAATTTTTTTCAAGAGCACTATTTTTGACGTGATGACGTCTTATAAATCGATGAACGCCGGCTGCACGCACGAAAAAATTGTCACGTTCCACCTGAGCAGAGCGTGCAAGAACCGGCCAACCACCCGTGCGAGAAAAATATTCTATAATATCAAACAGGTTTAGACGGTTTTTTTTTAAACTAATTGTTCGTGATTATACTAATTTAAAGAAATTATTTAAATTAAAATTTTGCAAAAAAACTGTAAATGATATTTGAAAATTAAAAAAAATATGCAATTTTCCATCAATGTTTTGTTATGACGTTATCACGTAAAATTATCGTCCGTAAACCGACTTTACAGACAACCCCCCTTTTTTTGTTTTTGCTGTAGGGAATCCTTCTTTTCACAGACGAGAGAGCCAAACGCCCGATCGTGCATCTTCTGTTTTTTTTTGTTCATTGTAAATAAATATGGCGGTGTTGATAAAAGGATACTAATGGTCAATCAGGTTAGGTTAGCTACATTATAAATACTTAAAAAAAAAAAAAAAAAAAACATTGTGTACGGTTGATTTGGTTAGGATAGCTACATTAAAGATACGTAAAAAAAAATCATGAACTACGGGGAACTTGGGGTTTTGGCTCTCTCGTCTGTGAAAAGAAGGCTTCCCGTTGTTGTAAGTCGTAGCAAGGAGACTCGCACCTGCGCGGAGCAGGCAGCGACGCGTCACAGCTGCGGCTGTCAGGCGGCGCGGGGGCGTGTCACGTGACAGACAGCCGGCGGGGAGGCCGCCCCCTGCTGTTCCTTTGTCCCCGCCCGCCGCCGCCCGTCGGCGCCGTGTGTGGTGTCCGTCAGCTCGCCGAGCGAGTCCAGACAAGCCCAGCCGGAGCCGCCTCCTCATCACAGATATGCATAAGGAAAAATATTAAAAAAATAAAAATAACTTCCGGAATAAAGTTGTACGCATTTACAAAACAAAAGAAAATAGGAAAAAAAAATTTGGTTGCCTGTAAAGTCGGTTTACGGACGATAGTTTAACGTGACAACGTCATAACAAAACAATGATGAAATGATTGCATACTTTTATGAATAAAAGTGAATCATTTTTATTGAATTATCACGATTTTGTCTGGATACAAAGAAGGAGTGAAATGAAATCTACAATTTAATTGATAAATTTACTTTTATTTGCACTCATTAATTCTAATATGTTTATTACTTTAACGAACAGATTATTTTAACTATAACTTTTATACATGTTTGCTATTTGACTTCTTCCAATCTGTGTTATTCTGTTAAGGATAGGACGATGATAGGAAAAGTAGGAAACGAATGGGAGTGTTTCAAGTTTAATGTGCCTCGAAAAAGTCAAATCGATGGTTGTTCCAATCGAGTGGAAGATAGATAGATGCGGCGCAAGCGTACAATGAGCGTAACGGGGACACCTTTTCGTGCGTGCAGCCGGCGTTCATCGATTTATTAGACGTTGTCACGTCAATAAAACCATTAGCTTCCTTCAGTCGTGCTGTTATCGGCTCGGCGACGACTCTGTTCTGAAGACGGATTCCTCGTACTTGGAACTACTTCGCGATCTTCCAAGTCGAGAGTGCGGCGGAAGCTCGTAACTTCCGAGCAACTTCAGTTTATTTGCCGAGGGGAGGACTTTCAGAGCTGTCCCTGTTCCGTGGTCGCTCCTGTGGCGTCGCAGCGACCGTCAAAGTGTTCCAGGATTCCCGCCAGGAGGGGCGAGGCTATTTGATCTTTCAAGACGCTTCTCCAAACCCATTCCTGTTGCAGGAAATTCGCTACTTTTATAACTGCAGGTATTCATTTCTGGAGTGTTCAGCTAACTATAAAACCACGAGACATTTCGTAATAAGATACACATTACATTAATAAAAATGTATATCAAAGATGAAGACGCTTTACGAATGCACAAAGCAACAAAGATATGCACTGCGAGAAAAAATATTTGAAGTATTATTATGAGTTGGTCAAATTAAAAATTAATCATAGTTACAACCTTGCCAGTAAAGTATAATAGCAACTAAAACCCCGATCTTATATTTCACCACATAGGATCTAAATAAAAATAAATCCCTTTTAAATATGCTTTTCATTTATGATTTAATTTTGAACTGAAACAAGTTGTTATTTGTGAGACATTATTTTGAACGTCTTGATTGATTGTTGAGTTATCATCGTAGAGCTTAGCAAACATTATTTTCGTCTACTGAGTTGGACGTAAACATGTTATTAGTTTACCCCGAGGCAGATAGATGTACATAATAGTCAGCTTTGTCAAAATAACTGGATACTGAAATATATCTTTTGTCTTATTTTGTACCACTGTACATACAAAATTAGTTTTTAACAGACAAGTACACTTAAATGAAAGACGCAACTATGAGTCATTATTTCGGTTCTGCTGTTTAGGTATGTCTTGAATTGATCTGTAAGTTCGAGTATCTAATTAAAAAAAATAGATTCACCTAAAAATATGTTTCATAAATCTATGTGCAGGAAATAATTTTTTTGTTACAAATTTTTTTGTAGTTAATACTTTACAATCAGATATTAAAAAAAAATCCTTTCGGCACAGCCTACAGGCGTAGGTAGATTTAGAAGTACTTACTTATTCTTGAAATGTTCTGGAAACTACTATAAATTTCAGGAACATTAAAAAAACTTAATATAAATGTTTTCCATATATTCCATGCAGCGAAAATATTTCAAGTGTTTGAAAAACAGTGTTCTCAGCATTGAATAGCTTAGAACGAGGTAGTACAGAATTTTTTCGATAATCAAACATTATTTGTTATCCCTTGCACTAATACGTGAGTGTAAAACGAGTTGCCTTGGACCAACGGTTAGGATATTATTAAAACGATTAAAAACAAACTTGAACAATTCTGATAATAAGGAAGTTCAAATTTTATCGAATTTAAACATCCCATGGTTTTTACTGTTATAGTACATCTCAACAAAAATTGTTTCAGCAGGCACTCAGGAACTCAGGCACTCAGACACTCAGGCACTCAGACACTCAGGCACTCAGGCACTCAGGCACTCAGGCACTCAGGCACTCAGGTACTGTGCCAGGCTCCAGTGGCCGGAGAATCCCCTGGACAGCGCCTCTTGGCAGGGGGGGGGAGGGATGTTACAGAATGAAGGGCCACAGGAACAGCAGCTCTGATGAAACAATAAAGAAGGAGGACGCAGGGGAGGTAGACATCACGTGACGGCACTACTGCACGTCCCTGGAGCTGGTGTTGTGTCTCCTGACGTGGAGCTCTGAAGAGGAGAGGGTAACCGCGCGACTCACCAGCTACAATAAGCATGTCATCGTAAACATCCAGGCCTTGCCCTTCCAGTACGAGCGAGACTACTCTCACGTTTATTTCCAGCAACTCCAGATAAATTATTACAGTGAGAACTAGAAACATATTTTTTTTTAGGTTGCCTTGGTGCCCGTTTAATGTCACCAAGATTCTGTCATGGACCGCCTTACGAAACATAAGACTTCATCAAAATCACGTCAAAAAGAACTTGAGAAATTATACCTACCACGTAAATAATTTAACCCGTTCAAATTTAGTTCAAGTGCATAAAGTGAGTTAGTGAAAACGTAATCACAGCTGGTGCGGTCTTGGGTTTTTTGCACTGGCTGTACTGGTTTCGTCTGCAGTTGCCTTTGCATGCTTGATAGCGAACTGTTCCCAACGAACCTCTTCTCTCTCTTTCTCTCTCTTGCTGGGAGCTCACGCTGGCCAGTCAGTCGAGGGAAAACAAGATAAATGACGTGTATCCCGGCCCACGACACTGATACAGTCTGGTGGAACAAGAACAGAGATAAAACACCGCGCATAGTCGAGTCTTCAATATCGCTAATGGATTCTTGCCTCCCGCCTTACAGCGATCAGCACGAAATGCTATTCGTGGCTCGCGTAACTAATGACACGTCCTAAGTGGTTTCCGCGCGGCCGGCACATGAATGATTAGTTTCGTTTTAAAAAAAAAACTCAAAACGAAACGTCTTGGTTCTCCTTCGCTATCTTTGATTGTAAGTAACTTCTACTGTTTTCGCATGACACCGTCTGTCAACAGCCTTTTGTCGGAGATATCATTCTGCTATAAAGGGCAAATTGAATACAAATTGCACTCAGAGCTGCAGCAAGAGTCTTCTGGTAAGATTACAAACAGCCCGAAGCTGTGGTCATAAAGTAAATATTATTGTTATCGAGTAAGTTTCACCTCTCTTTTCACGCGTCACTGTTGTGTGCATCCTGTGTGGAAACACCTAGCCACTCATGGGCCTGATTGTCAAAAATGGCTTAGCTCACACATTTCCCAACCAACAACGTACAAGGACGAGTAGTGAAGATAAGTTAGCAAATTCACAGGCTGAAAAGAAACACTAAGCAACACTGAAGCGTTAAGATGAGATCAAATGCACCGCAAGGTAGGTTTACTTTCAATGCTGCAAATAGTTCGTCAACATCATCAATGGATAGAGACCGAAAAAATTCGTGGGTTCAATGACCTTCAGGATAGACTCCAATATCCTCTACACACTCGGGCAAATGCCAACTGTCCATTGGCTGCTGACTTGTGAGTCGTCTCGACTGGGTGGCCTGTGATTCGACACTTCTATGAGTGAGGGTCTCTAATTGGCCCTCAGTCCTCCAGATTAACAGTAAACCAATGACAGAAGCAGTACTAAGGTATAATTATTTTAATTTTATCATAACACGAAATGAATCCGCGAATTTTTCAGGTGTCTATCAATGGATCAAATCCTGGTTGTAAAACGATCCTTGTACAACTTCAAGAAACATAGCTTGTAAAATTTCACATAGACATTTACTCAAGTATACGACGAAAAATTTAACCACGTAGGTTTGCGTACATTATTGTGCTTCCAGTAAAAATAATTTACAGCTGGTTACTATGGTTGACGAAATTACGTAACTAAACACAGCGGCTGGCCTGTCAACAACCAAACTGTTTGGCATAAAGCTAATGAACGTCGATCAAAAATAGAAATAAATATAGAATAAGGATCTTAAAGACGGCAATTTTACTTAACCGTTTTAAAGACATATAAAGTTTTTAATTTTTACTATTGGAAATTTCCTTTCGTCAAGGCAGAGCACGTCATTAAAGTCGAGAGAGAATGCTGCTACAAATACATAGTTTCTATTTAAACCATAGATAAAATATATAATTACATTTAAAAAAATTATATGTGTACAAATATTATCAGCAGTCAGTCTTTGACAGTTACAGAAAAAAAATTCTGTTTTAACGAATGCCAACTTCAAGTAATAAACGAAAAAAAAAAAGAATTACCGTGATCTCAAACATTTGAAGATGGCGTCATCCTGTTTTTTCCATCTCAGTGGATTGTGTTCTCTTTGCACGGTGTGCGGAACAGACGCGCGACGGTGGCGCTGCGCGCGGACGGGGAACGAAGCTCCCTCGAGGCGTGAAGCGGGAGCTACATGAAAGTGCGCGGCAGAGCGCGCATGCATACAAGTGTCGCGGTGACACCCGCACTGACATATCACTCCGCCAATATATCCCGTGCCGCGGAAACAAAGGCAAGACGCTCTGTCTGGGTCTTCCACTTGAGGAAATCGTACAAATTGTTCAAGTTAAACTCGCCATGTATTTCAATTTCGCTTCCCATGTCTGGGAACAGTTGCACTTTAAAAAAATTGTAAAATTTTACTTAACGTATGTAACAGCAGTGTTTCCATCAGAGTTAGCGTTTTTTTACTCGTACAATTTTATTGTTTAAGTAAAAATTCTATCAATCTTTAAAAATACCATTGATATGATTTGATAAATTTACCATAGCTGTTGTACTTTTACTTCATTGTATGTGCATTTGTGCATGTGATTCATGAATTAATTTTCCACCAATGTCATATCATTTACAGAATATGTATGAGTGTTGTTTTAAACTGCTTCAAAAAAATTTACGTTTTGTAGTCAAAGCCTGTTAATACATACGATGCATATTGTAAAACTATGTTTAAGTTAACATGTTTGATAAATAAATAAATACTTCTGTTGAACTCAGTGAGTTCATGAAACACCCAACTCACTCCCTACATATTGCCAAACTTCGCATCTAGACCATCGAGAGCAATAATTAAACACAAACAAATGAGAAAAGCAACAGCATACCGAAGTGTTTAATTACTGCTACACAAATAGTAAGCACAAGTAAATTAAATATAATTTTGTAAATATGCAAATGTTTATGTATTTTTACAGATTCTTCGTCGTTGTGGATTTACTCTGACAAATTTTGTGCACTTGTACAAAGACGTGTGTGACGAAAAAGAACATTAAATAATTTAACTCTTATTGCATATGTTTTCTCACATATTACATGCAAATGTGCCATTCAACGCTTTGGTTGAAATTTAAGATGAAAATTCGCGTAATTTAACCAAAAAGTGTTAGTACCATGGTTATTTAGAAACCTTTGTGTAAAACCACAGAAATTTTACTTGATTTTCAAAATGACGTGACAGATGTAAAATATAAGTACATAACATTTGCGTATGAAATAGTATGAATTTGTTACATCGATACTTAAATGTCTGCCACAAACGTCACAACAGGAAGCCATAGCATGTAAACCTGCACTCCTTATCACCTGGCGGGACACAGGTGTTTCATTGGCTCGACGGGCATGTCGGGACTAGAGTCGGAATCTGATTGGCGGAAACCAACCATGATCTCGGATGCAATGACGGCGTTTTACTGCCGACAGCTTTTTACTGGAGACAGGCGACCCGCGCTCTATCCCTTCTGGAGTGTGAGCCGGTGCAACAGTTCGCGATCAATTGACGTTATTTAACTTACAATAAGTATTACTAAAATGCTCTAAACTCCGTCTTCCTTTCCATAGTTTGAAGCACGGGAAGCCTAAGATGTACATCAAGTTCTGTCCCTGCCCGAACACGCCTGAATATTCACCTTCGGCTAACCTCGGGTTTATTTAAATATATTTATTTATTTTTCTCTGTTTATTTTAATGTAGTTATACTAACCTAACTAACCGTCCATAGCGTTTTAAAGTGTTTTAATGTAGCTGACCTAACCGACCACTATTAATATTTGAATTAATTTTTCCTGAGCAAAATTAAAACAAATCCCGAGGTTGGCCGAAGGTGAATATTCGGGAGTGTTCGGGCAGGGACCGAACTTGATGTACATCTTAGGCTTCTCTTGAAGCACGCGCGCTGACCGGCAGCCTGTAGGGTGACTAGTACTGTCGCCCGCCGCCAGGGGCGCGGGTGCCAGGGGTACCAACCCAGGCGCGCACAAACACCAGTAGCTCCCGACCCCAGCGTGGTTCAGACCAACTCTTCTTCCTGGACCATCCTCCTTGTCCTGTGCTGAACCTTGCAATAACTAACCCCGCATGAACAAGCCCAGGGTTTCTCCTGTGTCCATGCAGCTGGGGTCCAATAGGCTAGAGTTTGAGATAGGGGAGTTGATCATGGTATCAAGTGCTGCCGTGGCTGGCCAAATCCTCGAACAAAGCACACCCTTTCTGCATGGCTGAAACCAAGCATGATTAGGCGTAAAGACTTCGACCTGAGACGAACTTAGAGTCTTGTCTTCCATAACCCAGACTTTTCTCAAACAAATACACTTAGTTTTAGTTCGGTTAGACATAATCATGTACTGCCATGCGACCTTTTAATCTTCTGGAGGTTACAACCTCGTTTTCTCTATTCAAAGGTGTTAGCGGGGGGGGGGGGAAGCACACGCCATTTCCGTGTCTTCTCTTAGTTCCTGATGAAGACACTCCGAGCATCTTCACAGCGGGCGTGACGTCACTGCTCGCTACGGGCTCCCTGGGCGGTCGTTAAGCCTCAAAGCGAAAGGAGACACCCGCGCTCTCCTGAAGGAAATACACTCGACTGAAATACGATACGAAAAATCCCAGACTCTAAATTCATCCGTAATGATCCAAACGTGGTCGCAATAAATGTAAAAATTTTAATGTGCTAATGTAGTGGATAACTTGCGTTTTGGGCAGCTAAATGAATCCATCATATTTGCTCCTAGAGCCGACATAATTTATCTACCTAACCCAGTGTAACTTAACACCTTAAATTTTAGGATAATTTTTAATTATTTTATTTTTACAGCAAAAGTATTTTCAGCATACGCCTCTTGACATATTTTTAACATAAGCTATGAAATAAAATAATATATAATAAACTTCTATAATAGATTTTCAAGTGACGTAAAATAATTGTGACCATTAAAATTGACTAAATAATTGTGATTGTTATTTTTTGAGCATTTCACCTCAACGCAAAAATTTTAGTTTAACTCGGTGAGAATGGGATATACTTCATGGGAGACAACTGAGTAGAAGATAAGTCAACTTGCACTCGCTCAACTTTCTATTTGAATGTAGGCCTATGTTTACACATTCCTATTGATCATAATCTCATAATTTATTTTTTTATCACAGATTTTGGTATGTTAAAGCCATCACAATGGTTCATATGACTAAACATTATTTAAATATTAATGCTGAAAATGTTCTTAAAGAATTTTCTATGGCTTGCGACGTTGATGGTCGCTTTTGTGGTGAGTTGTTTCGCCCCCACGCACCTCACGCAACACAGCACGCACATGTGCTTTGCTGATTGCATGTAGCAGGGTATACAGGCGTCACTGGTGCAGCGTTACGAAAAGTCTTTGGAACTGAATGGCCATTATGTTAAATTGTGAAGTAGCTAAGTAGTAAACTGAAACTGTCAATAAACAAATTTTTCCACAAGATTATTTTTTTTAATGACCAACTGGAGCTGAGACAGCGTTTTCTGTCTGTAGTTCAGCTAAGCACGGGTACTTCAGCCAGTCTATCAATAAAAGAGGAAAAGGTAAATAATACCCTTTACGTATAATTGACATGCGGCTTGTTTAGTATGGTAAAAATAAAAGGCGTGTTTACCAAAACGGTGGAGGGCTTTCAAACGAGAGGTAATGTGTAGTTATGCAACACAACGGAGCAATAAAAAAAAATTGGTTGTCTGTAAAGTCGGTTTACGGACGATAGTTTAACGTGACAACGTCATAACAAAACATTGATGAAATTATTGCATACTTTTATGAATAAAATTGAATCATTTTAATTGAATTATCACTATTTTGTATGGATACAAAGAAGGAGTGAAATGAAATCTACAATTTAATTGATAAATTTAGTTTTATTTTCACTCATTAATTCAAATATGTTTATTACTTTAACGAACAGATTATTTTAACTATAACTTTTATACATGTTTGCTATTTAACTTCTTCCAATCTGTGTTTATTCTGTTAAGTATAGGACGATGATAGGAAAAGTAGGAAACGAATGGGAGTGTTTCAAGTTTAATGTGCCTCGAAAAAGTCAAATCGATGGTTGTTCCAATCGAATGGAAGAGAGATAGATGCGGCGCAAGCGTACAATGAGCGTAACGGGACAATGAGTAATCCTTTTTCGTGCGTGCAGCCGGCGTTCATCGATTTATTAGACATTGTCACGTCAATAATGTAAAAGTGTGTGTATTCTGAACCCGCCTGTATTCTGGCGCGGGACAGAAGGGGTCCGCCTCTTGTTTCGACTCGGTGAATGCGACGGCCGCCATCACCTGTCAGCTCGAGCGGCCGTATCGGACCCGACAGCCACCAATCGGACGCGTGACCTGTCGCCAGCCAGTTTTAACCGTATGCTAATTGGAGGAGGCGTGATTGAGGCCGGCGCGACGCAGCAGCTGACAGGCGGACGGGCGCTGATGGATGTCCAAGTGTCGCGTGTTACACGAGATACTTCCTTCCTGCCGACTCCAGGCCACTCACACACCATTCTGGACAATCGATTCATTTTTTTCTGACGTGATAACGTCTTACAAATCGATGAACGCCGGGTGAACGCACGAAAAATTTGTCACGTTCCGCCTGAGCCGAGCGTGCAAGAACCTGCCAACCACCGTGCGAGAAAAACTTCTATAATATCAAAACAGGTTAAGGCGGGCTTTTTTTAAAACTAATTGTTCGTGATTATATTTAAACAAATTATCTCAATTAATTATGCTAAAACTATGAATAATATTTGAAAATTAAAAAGTAAGTATACAATTTTTCATCAATGTTTTCTTATGACGTTGTCACGTAAAATTATCGTCCGTAAACCGACTTCACAGACAACCCCCCCCCCTTTTTTTTTACTAATTTCACGAGGGGGGGGGGAAATTAAAAATAGTGAGTATAGAGTAAAATTGGAAGCATTTTCCAATAGCGGAAACATATAAAAGTGCGTGACCATGATTTAGTGGTTAAAACGTTGCCAATACAAATAATTTCCCGATAAATTAAGGGGATTTAAATCAATAAGTTTTGAGAAAATCCAGCCATGCGTGGGCTTTCGCAGCGACGAGTTCTGAAAGCTTGGAAGGAGAATTGTTTTGACTCGTGGGGGAAAAACAAAATGGCCGACCCCCGCGGGGAATCGACTCGGGGTGGGTGGTCTTTTCGCCCAGAGGACAGCAGGCGTGCAAGTCGTGGAGATAAACACCGCGGCATTCCCGTGATACGCGCTGGTGTTGTGAACGGCGGGAACTGTTCTTTGAAGACCCCGTTCACCGACGTCTGGACGTGTCTCGGCGTCTGGAAGAGCTCTCCCGACGCCCAACCGGCGCCAGGCACGAGAGATTGGCTCGCGTGGGGGGTGAGGGGGGCATAGCGTAACCGACATCACACACCCCGGACCGAGAGCGACAGGAAATTGGGAGCTCCAGCCCTCGACGACGCCCCAAAGACGAACATATCCTGCCGACACGGCGCAGATCCCGAGCTCCCGTCTGCAAGTCGAGACCCGCTGCGCACGGGAAGCGTCCTTTTCACAGACGAGAGAGCCAAAACCCGAAGTTACCCGAAGTTCATGCTTTTTTTTTTCCGTTTCTTTAATGTAGCTTTCCTAACCAAATCAACCGTCCACAATGTTTTAAAGTATTTATAATGTAGCTAACCTAACCTAATTGACAGTTAGTATCCTTTTGTCAACCCCACCATATTTATTTATAATGAACAAAAAAAACACAAGATGCACGATCGGACGTTTGGCTCTCTCGTCTGTGAAAATAAGGAATTCCCGCTACGCACAGCACCCGATAGCGTCACCGCTGCCAACAATGGCACTGCAAAAGAACTTCCTCCTTCCACCTTTCCAATTCCTTATTTCATGCAAGGAAATTCGGACTAAGACGACTAAACGAAGGAGAGGATGACTGAAGATATTTTGAGTGACGGAAATGTGACACAAAGATGGCGGACACACGCGCGTGCGGCAACGTAAACCAACGTACAGTCACTTTCGTAAACATTTAAGGTGCATAAACGAACGTATTGGTGGGCCAAAAAAAAAAAACCCTTATTACAGTGAAACTACCCTGGAATATATTTGGTAAACTGAAATAGTCTGAGTGAAAAGTAATCTGAAGTTGCAAAATACCTTATATATATATATATATATATATATATATATATATATATATATATATATATAACTAGCATTGCAATAATTAAGTATAGTACTTGTCAGTAGGGACCGGAAAAATTCGCGAGTTCAATGACCTGCAGGATGAACACCATATTTCTACGTACACTCGGTCAATTAATTGCCACCCACTCATTGGCTGCTGTCTTGTGAGACGTCCCAACGAAGCAGCCTACGATTCGTATAAAGCTTCGGTCGGGCGTTTCGCATTGGCCCAGAGTCATCCAGGTGAGTTGTGAGCCAATAGCAGAGGCAGCACTGAGGTATAACGATTTGTATTTTAGCCTATCGCGCAATGAACTCGCGAATTTTTCCGGTTTCTACTTGTCAGTGTAGTTTTTTTTTTTTTTTAACTTTTTTACTGACATTAAAATATAATAATATTATATAAATATTTTTATACAGCTGAAGGTTTGTTTGTAGTAATTATATAATTGTGCCTCTGTATTCGCATCTCTGCCGGTACATCGCGATGCAGGACTAGCTATGGTGTCGATTGGAAGCACGTCGGGCCGTCAACGAGGCCGGAGAGCGAGTGGAGGGAGGGGATGGCAGGAGGGGACAGGAGTGGGGGAGGCTGCGCGCGCACACGAGCGGCGCCGCGCGCGACCCGCGGGCCTCAGTGCCGGCGGCAGCCCGGCCCAGTGCGCACGCGCGGCGCAGAGCGTGCCGGAGTTGCCAGCAGCAGCGCGACACAGACCCGCCACTCCGCGCCCGGACCGCGGCGCGAACACACGCACCAGGGAGGGACCCCGGGGGGCCGCGCGATGCGATGCTAGGCCATGGCTGAGCCGGCGGCGGCCAACGGCAGCGGCGAGGGGCTGCTGGGGGCGGCGGACTGCTACGGGGGCGGCGGCGAGGTGAGCCGCGAGCTGTTCGCCGGCTACTCGGCGGCTCTGCTGCACTTCGCGAGCGCCTGCTGCGTGGTGTTCGTGCTGGTGGGCGTTCCCGGCAACCTCATCACCATCGTGGCGCTGTGTCGCTGCAAGAAGGTGAGCCGCCCGCCCCGCCCGCCTTGTGGCCTCCAGGATGAACTCCATAGTTCCACGTACACTCGGTCAAATGCAACCCACTCATTGGCTGCTGTCTTGTGAGACGTCCCAACGTAGCAGCCTGTGATTCGTATAAAGCTTCGGTTGGGCGTTTCGTCATTGGCCCAGAGTCATCCAGGTGAGTTGTGAGCCAAATAGCAGAGGCAGCACTGAGGTATAACTATTTGTATTTTAGCCTATCGCGAAACGAATTCGCGAATTTTTTACGGTCTCTACTTATGGCTAGAGCCCGGAAAAATCCGCGGATTCATTCGACGATAGGCTAGAATTCAAAACACATTTACCCTTTGGATGATTCTGCTATTGGCGTACTGTTCATCTGGACGAATCTCAAACAATGAAAAAACCCTCAACCAAAGAAGGATCGAATCAAAGACAAACCAGCTGAGTCGACTCACAAGTCGCACAGCCAATGAACTTGCTTTATTTGCCCGAATGTACAGGGGAATGTGCAGTCTATCCTGAAGGTCATCGAAACCGCGAATTTTTCTGGCCCCTACTTACGGCCCGTCTACAATAGCAATGTCCTAAACCGTATCCGAAGTACACTCGTCGCTGATTGGTCCACGTGACCCTGTGACGTCATGCGTCATGTGGGCGAAGGTCCGAACCTACCTGGTCCGAAGACATTCGTCAATTTGAACTTTTTGTCCCAACCTGTGTACTTCGGACACAAAAAGAACAGAACACTCACGATATCTGAATTTCCAGTTCCCGTTTGAAAACGTGGTGTTAGTTTTTGTTATTGAAGGAAATGGAAGGTGATGTTAGTGACTTATAACTTTCATAAGTTCAATCTCAAACTACAAAGCATCTAAACAAAAACATTTGGTTTGGCATATTTACTGCGCTCTGGTGACAACTTTAGAAATCAAAATACATTCGGACATCGGACATCGCAATTGTGGACAGGGCAGTTTTCGGTGAGACAATGTGACGTCACTCACATTCGGATAAGGACACGGACCACGCACAGGTTCGGACTATTGTAGACGGGCTCTTACAGCTCTGAGTCGTCGATTGGCCAACAATACCGCCCAATCAACACCTCGGCAACGTCACACGACTGTCAGAAAACTGCTTATACAGCAGTTATTAAATGCAGAGTAATTTTAATTTTAATTTTAAAACAACAATTCGTATACTTTAATTTTTTTAAACTATAAAGCAACCACCTAAGCTCCTTCTATCACCTCAGACAGGAGCCTACTGCAGTTAGTAATTCTTCTTTGAGTAGGCCTATTTACGCGGCCCCATTTTTTTTTGTGAGATGGTGCTGCTATTTCTATGATTTTTGCCCTAAAAATGGGGTCGGTGGATGCTTTGTAACCAAAAAGCCAATTTCGTTACAATTGTAAGGCTGTATTGTTAGCTAAACGACGATATATATAGCTATGTGTATGTGTTGTTTGTGTTGTCTAATATAATCGTATTATCATGCACATATATATTTATGCATAAAAAATGGTATAGGAAAAACTACAAGTCTGAAACAATAACTTACTGTGGTAGAATACCAAACCTCAAGAACGCCAGTTTTAGCAAGTGAAGAGTCAGAATTTAAGACCGTAGAAAAGTTAGATCTTTCTCCTGGTACACCCTACATGGGATGGCATCTTGAAGAGGAGCTAAGAGTCAAAGTCTGCTCTTAAACTACGTGAGTCGCAACCTTATAATTTAAAATTGTAAACCTTTAGAAAAACAATTTGTACCTGGGATTAACATTGAAAAGGAATATTTAACTTGAAAATAAAATAAATTGTCACTTTCATTTGAAATTTTTATTTCCATTTCACTGAGTGAAGGTTAAACAGTTTTAAACACGATGCATATGATAAAAAAAGTATATCGTGCTCTTTTGTGCACTTGACGTCTGCGTCTTTTTTAATTTGGCAGTTCCGAAAACGCAAGGAAGTTGGAGGTTGAACGATACTTGGCGTTGCGTGATCGCGCCTTGAGTAGTTCGTTAACCAGGCCTGAGAGCGGGCGAACTACACATCCATCGAGGTGAGCTGTGTTCTCTCTGGGCTGGGCGGGACCATGTGAGAACTGTGGTGGACGCTGTCCTGAGCTGTCACGGTGGCTCGCCCCTTACCCTAAGCAGCATCAACATCGACAACCACAACACAACCACAACAACCACAAAAACAACAACCACAAAAACAACAACCACAAAACAACAAACACAACAACCACAAAAACAACAACCACAAAACAACAAACACAACAACCACAAAAACAACAACCATAACAACCACAAAAACAACCACCACAAAAACAACCACCATAATAACAACCACAACATCAACAACCCGTCTCACTGTGCCACCGGCAGACCTGATACTCGGGTCTTCCGCGCTACAGCAACCACGTCTAAATCAGCTAGATGTAAACAACGACACGTGGGTTTGTTTACAGACGGCACTCCAACAAAATAACATGATTATCGTGAAATTATTTTAATACGGAATAGTAATTTGACCCAGAACATATTTACAAGTACGTTGATCACGCGGTACGAAACACTGGACTGTACTGAAGGTCAGACACACCCCCCGATATTAAGTACAGCCAGGAATAAATGGTTGCAAATTGTTACCAATTTCGTTGTAAAAAAATTACGGTTAGTTGTTATAGTTTTAAATTTTACGAATGTTAAACGATTTTACAAGGTACTTATATCATGCGCAAAATACATACAATTACTCAAATGTAGAATTTTTCCTATTTTATGTATCAAAACCTGTCTTATTAGATCTACTAACAATTTATTGGCAGTGGAAAAATCGTTTTGGTATTAATATAGATTTTAATTTTAATATCTGTCGCTGTATTATTAAAATTATATAATCAATAATATGCATATAATGTTGTAAGCCAAATCTGCTTATGAATTTTCGTACAGTATTTTATATATTCACGATTGCTATAAACAAAGCTGTTAAATAGTTTATTAAACTAAAAATAATCATTTACTTTCTACTTTATGATCATACTAAAATGTACTCTAAAAACTAAATAAATAAATAAATATGAACAGTATAAAACTTTTTATATCTTCTAAATAAATGACTAACTTAAGTTGCACAATTAAAAATCACATCAACATGGAAAAAAATGCTTAAAATTGATGGGAATTGCGATTTTTAATAGATTGAAAGAAACTCCCTGGTAGGTAGGAACATTAAAAATACCACCATAAAGTAAGTAGACTATAGATAATGAAAATATGTTTGCAGCATATAAATAAAGAATTCAAGTTAAACTTCATTATAAAAAATATTTCTGCTCTCCAGATAGAAAAAAAAAGGGTTTAAGGGTAGTTTTCAGTTTTACTTCACATATTAACATGGGAAATAATATTGCACTCGCAGCCTCTCTGATTTCCTAGCTTCATGTGGTCCACCTCGTCATTGGCCAGCGCAGGTTCCTGACCGCGAGTCTTGGCCGTGTCCTGTCGTATCCTGTGGTATCCTGCCGTGTCCTGCCGTGTCCTGCCGTATATCCTGCCGTGTCCTACTATATCGTACGATATTCTTTTTCCTAGGCTAAATGTGACCACAAATGACCGAATAAAATGCTTTACTACATTGTTTGAAATTACTAGGGACCGGAAAAATTTCGCGGGTTCAATGACCTGCAGGATGAACTCCATAGTTCTACGTAAACTCGGTCAAATGTCACCCACTCATTGGCTGCTGTCGTGTGAGACGTCCCAGCGTAGCAGCCTGTGATTAGATAAAGCTTTGGTCGGGTGTTTCCCATTGGCCCAGAGTCATCCAGGTGAGTTGTGAGCCAATAGCAGAGGCAGCACTGAGGTATAACTATTTGTATTTTAGTCTATCGCGAAATGAATTCGCGAATTTTTCCGGTCTCTAGAAATTACAGTAAATTTACGGCATTTTTCAAACAAGAATCAACCTCAAATAACAGAAGAGTTCTTCGTAATTTAAAATGACTGAATCTTCTTGTAAACTACGCCGTATTTTGATTTTCAAGTTGTATGTTTCGTTCTAAACAAAGATAAACTAACACGTGAACAAAGAAGAGTGTTCTTAAACTTTTTTAAAAGGTTTTTTAATGTACCAAGGATATTATTTTTTGGATTCATTTCTTAAAAAAAAAGTGGAATCAGTGTCCGTAAATTTGCGAAGATCCCTGGATGACTTGCAATCAGCGTCGGTTGTGAATTGAAGGTGAAATATTTTTGACAGTGTAGTCACGTGAAAACGTTTCACGAACGCAGGGAGGGAGTCGTGTGGGCTGTCCGATGTGCCCGTTGTGAATTTTAGGGACCGGAAAAATTCGCGGTTTCGATGGCCTTCAGGATAGACTGCACATTCTCCTGTACACTCGGGCAAATAACGCAAGTTCATTGGTTGTTGATCAGCTGGTTTGTCTGTGATTCGATCCTTCATTGCTTGAGGATTTATAATTGGTTGAGATTCGTCAAGATGAACAGTAAGCCAATAGAAAAAAATATATAAGAGGTATATGTGTTTGAATTCTAGCCTATCACCGAATGAACCCGCGAATTTTGCAGGTCTGTATGAATAGTTCGCCGCGGACAGACGGAGGCGATCTGTTTCACGAGCGACCGAACAACCGCCGGCGACTGCGCCTCCAGACGGCAATCTCACGCGTCGATGAGCAGCTTCGACCTCGCTCACGTCCGCGCGTCACGTCAGGGGGCAGCTGTCACCCCTGCGAGCGTGAAGCGGGGGGAGTTCCCAGGGACTCCGCCCCCTCGGCTCGGCCCCGTTTGTCCGGGTCCCCGTCGCCTTGTACCGAGATCCGCGGTCGAGCACAGCACCCGTGTCCGTAAAACAAAACAAAGGATTCTCCTGAGGATGTTCTTGAAATTCGCGTGGGAACATACAATGTCAATATTTCTGGTGGGAATGAAACAGTATAGGTCCCTACTATCAGTAGGCATTAAAAAAAAAACAACTTAATATACTTTTAATTCTTTTTGTAGCAAGAAAAAATCTTGAAAGTAATAAAACTAGTTCAAAATTTTCATACTTACGTGAATATATGCTTAAATACGGAAAATGTCATGCGTCTGGTATGTAAATTCAGCCGAGGTGATCTGGCAACAATGTATTAGGACGATTTTTCAGGAGGCTGTTTGTAAAAGATTATTTTGTGAATCATTTGCTAAGATACAGTTTGTAATACTAAAATGAAGATAGTGTAACTTTCATATTATATGAAATGTGTTTTCCGAGATAGTACTGAGTATTTATTACGAAAAATTACGCCAAATTTTACAATTTAAATGATAATTAATTCAAGCATAATTTTTTAAACCTAAGCAAAGATAGTAATATAATATGAAATAATTTAACTTTGATTTGTTGTATCATGCTCATTATGTGCGCAGTTAAAACTGGAAAGCTATTTGAGGAACGGATCACAAATAACTTTATTTTAGCCACTGGGACAACTCAAAGCATAAATGACCGGATGAACACTGTTTTGTAGTGATAGGTTCAGTTGTTTTTATGTCAGTGTACAGATTTACAAATATCTATAATCTTGTATGGATGTTTCTGTTTCATTTACAAAAAAAAATACAGGCAGTTAAAAAAACCTTAAACCAACATTTCCCACTGAAAAAAAAATCAAAGAACTAAGGCATTCGTAGGGGAAGCACAAAGTCCAAAGAGAGAGAGAGAGAGTGTGTGTGTGTGAGAGAGAGAGAGTGTGTGTGTGTGAGAGAGAGAGAGAGAGAAAACGTGGCTGATCTCTAAGGGCGGTATTCCAAGACGTTCGGGTAAGGTAGCGAACAAGCACTGCCTTGTTGGGACTCAACCGTAACCTGACTCGCGAGCCGTATTCCAGAACGTGTCCAAACCGAATCCCCAGTAAGGAAACAGAACGGCACAGTTTTTATAAACGGTGCCCTGCGCGAGGCTAGAAACTGGTCTCAGCGCATTCTAGCGGACGTTTCGCAACCATCGATACAATTGTTACGGAAAAAAATAATAGAGTTAACAGCACCTTCGTACAAAAAATAGAACGGCCTTTCAAAATAGTGTCAAGTTCTTTTAAAGTTGCGATTATTTCTTGTTGTGACCATTAAAGTGTGGAAAATGTATTCCAGGATAGTTTCGCTATCATAATGTTTCATTTAGCACACCAACTCGCTTGGTACGTCCCCTGATGTTCACGAAAGTGACTATATACGAGTTAATGGCCGCCAGTCGCGGGTCCGCCATTAGGACGAAAATCAACGAAAAAGTGAGCTCTGCGCATGCGCGGGATTCGGGCAACAGATCGGAACTATGGAGTTCATCCTGCAGGTCATCGAACCCGCGAATTTTTCCGGTCCCTAGCTATAAACGAGGGACTGACCGTGTCCTGTCGTGCACTAGGTATACGGCTAGGGCACAGGTGTAGCATATTCAACACCTAAGCCCTTAATTTCAGTGTGTTGGGACACCGGGCCCGGGAAGCGACTAGCCGGCACGTGTCGCAGCCGTGGTCCCTGAGCCGCCAGACAGGCGCTATCTTAACACCTGTCATTGGGACGACCACGCCCGAGACATCTTCCTCGCCCGTGGCGCTAGCGGCGGTGGTCCCAGCCCGAGTGACGTCAGCCAGACGTCAAGTAAACAGAACCTCCAGTTCTTCTAGTGAGCCGCAACGTGTACAAAAAAAAACACAAAAAAAATAAATAAATAAATAAAATCAAAATGTTTTTATTTATCAAGTCATATTTTAAGGCTGCTTAGGAAAAAAAACACGTAAATGTAAAAAAATAAGCGGTCATTAGCAGAGTCTACTGATAAAAACAAGAACACCTAAGTTAGTTAAATTAATTAATGCATAGAGACCTGCAAAATTCGCGGTTTCGATGGCCTTCAGGATGGACTGCACATACTCCTGTACACTCGGGCAAATAACGCAAGTTCATTGGCTGCCGACTTGTAAGTCGCCTCAGCTGGTTTGTCTGTGATTCGATCCTTCTTTGGTTTGAGGTTTTATAACTGGTTGAGATAAGTCCAGATGAACAGTAAGCCAATAGCAAAATTATCTAAGAGGTATATGCGTTTGAATTCTAGCCTATCACCGAATGAATCCGCGAATTTTGCAGGTCTCTATTAATGCAGTTTCATAAACGTGTTAAAATATATATTTTTTTCATACTTATGTTAAAGATTTATACAATTTTGGTTCCCCTTGTCTTTATCTTCGTACGTATGTTTCAACCACGAACATCCTTCATCGTAGCCAACACCGTCGTTCCCGTAGCACACGGACTCGACGCGCGCAGCCACCAGGCGCACACGGACAGCCAGGTGCGCTTGTCCGGGCGCAGTCCGTGCCGCCGCCGGACACCGCCTCCGGGGGCGGCGTGGGCGGCGCTGGCCCCGCTCCCGGCCCCTCCGTAAATATTTGCGGTGGCGGCGAGCCAGGCGGGTCGCTTCCCCCCCACCCCCCTGCCCCTACTGGCGGGGAACTGAGCCGCTTACACACGGACAACAACCCAGCTCATTCCGCTACCGTCCGTCGAGGGCCTGGTGTCCGGACACGTGGACCTACAAGTCCCAGTCCCAGTCCCAGTCCCGTCCGGACCGCCTGCAACAACACCGGTTCCCTTGCTCACCTGCTACTGAGGGTCCCGGCCCGTTGCTAAGAACTCGTGCAGCGTGTTCTAGATATTTATTCATTCTTGTAGCTAAAGAAAAAAAAAATTGGTTGTCTGTAAAGTCGGTTTACGGACGATAATTTAACGTGACAACGTCATAACAAAACATTGATGAAATGATTGCATACTTTTATGAATAAAATTGAATTAATTTTTTATTGAATTATCACTATTTTGTATGGATAAAAAGGAGGAGTGAAATGAAATCTACAAATTTAATTGATAAATTTACTTTTATTTGCACTCATTAATTCAAATATGTTTATTACTTTAACGAAGAGATTATTTTAACTATAACTTTTATACATGTTTGCTATTTTGCTATGTTTGCTATTTTTCTTCTTCCAATCTGTGTTATTGTGTTATGGATAGGACGATGATAGGAAAAGTGGGAAACGAATGGGAGTGTTTCAAGTTTAATGTGCCTCGAAAAAGTCAAATCGAAGGTTGTTCCAATCGAGTGGAAGAGAGATAGATGCGGTGCAACCGTACAATGAGCGCAACGGGACACAGTGTAACGGGACAATGTGCGTGGGGGACACTTTTTCGTGCGTGCAGCCGGCGTTCATCGATTTATGAGACGTCACGTCAAAAAATTATCCTGTTATTGAACAGTTATAATTATTTAAGTTAGACTTTCACGAAACCATGGCCTAATATTGTTCAAAATATTATATATGAACGTCTTTATTTTACATTTTTATAAATACAACAAGAAAGAACGAAGTATATACAGTTTGTTTATTTAACGAATTCTAATTTTCTGCGAGACAGACACATTAAAATTAAGATTTTTTTTCTTGTTGGACACACACCATTGCTGGTCATACTACATGTCTTAATAAATCTCAAAAATTGATATAAAAAAAGGATGAACATGCAAACATAGAGAAAACAAGCCGAAATCAGCTGTGGCGTGTGTACACACATGCGGTGTGTAGAGCTTCAGAAAAAAAAAACCACGCTATTTGGAAACTGCCCGAATTATCAGATCGGTGTCTGTTTAGGAAAAATCACTTAAAAATACGATATGGGTGCCTGTAAAGTTCTGTTTCTCTGTTTAGTTTTCAAACAGTGGCCCGCGCGGTGCATGCCGGGGGCAAACACCCGGCGATAAGCCCTGCGCGAACAGCAAACAAGTCGCTGCACGCGGGCCCACAGCTAGATGGACCTTTATCTCGTGTTTACCGCCGCTCCGATACCGTCTGAAGGCCCGTGTCCCCAGAGGGCGCCCCTGTCTCTCTACCGCCAGAGGGGCATCTTCCAGCGGGCAGCCTTCCTTTCACAGGCGAGAGAGCCGAAACCCGAAGTTACCCGAAGTTCATGTTTTTTTTCCCCCGTATCTTTAATGTAGCTATCCTGACCAAATCAACCGTCCACAATGTTTTAAAGTATTCATAATGTAGCCAACCTAACCTAATTGACCATTAGTATCCTTTTATCAACACCGCCATGTTTATTTACAATGAACAAAAAAAACCGAAGATGCACGATCGGGCGTTTGTCTCTCTCGTCTGTGAAAAGAAGGCTGCCCTCTTCCAGCCATATGGTATACACATCTCGACACGTATCCCGTGGCAAGGACAAAGAGTTTTTGATGTGTAGTACAGGCAACGGCACCGTGGATGTCGAGAGAGAGAGAGAGAGAGAGAGAGAGAGAGAGAGAGAGAGGAGAGAGAGAGAAGAGAGAGAGAACTTAAATATTCAAGAGTACTAAAAACTTGGTTTTATTCTGTCACTGCATGTTATATGCCGAGTTTACAATACTTGAAAAGACAGAAATACCAAATAAATGACATTTTTTTTGTCTATTCCTTTGCATTTCTACTTACACAAATTTTCATAAAACCTCAAAGAATGTTCTATTAAATTCAGACACTTGCATGTTTTTTTTAAAAATAATAATAACAGTTTAATTTTGGAACGAAAAGAATAAGGCTTAGTTTTATTTTTAGACACTTAACCCAAGTTCGCAAGTATCTTAAGACTAGGCCCCCTACATATGTCGTTAATTTATTAGTTATTCATAAGCAATATCTACGGGGTCCGGACATCAGTGGTTTATGGTTGCATTTCGAAACTTTTTTAATGCCTGAGTTTACCCTAAGTGTAGAACGTAATTACAAGTGTATTGCTAATATAATTCACTTAAACACTACCAGTTATGGCAACTGTAACTTTTACAGTCTTTAGATTTTTTTTAATTAGTGGAGATTTAAAAATTGTATACTAAGTATTGGGGAAGATTTATTATATTATCAATTATGTTATACAGTTATATGTCTCTCGATGACCCTGTACGGCATTTGGTAGGAATAATTTCATGGAATTTGGCGGGTGGCGCGAACCAGACTTCACAAAAACAAAAGGAAACTTTATGGTGTTATCTGTTTTACGAACGTAAACAAGATGGGCAGTGTTTTAATAAAAATTCCTTGTTGAAAATCAGGTCAAAAGAAGAGGTTTAGTATTTTTTTCCAAGTCTTTTCCGGTTTTATCGTAGCCATTTCATTATAAAGTTTAAAATTCCGGTCTGCTAATCAAATGATTCAAATGTCGACGCAGCTGCCTGGTAGCGAATTCTACCGGCGGGTGAGGAACTACGTGTGATTCGCGTCCAGAAATGTAGTTGAAAACACAATTAGCGTGTAGGATTTATCACGCTCGGCATTATTTTGGCAGGCGTGGCTGAATTATTATACATATCGATACATCTGTCTTCCGATACTTCGTTTGAGCGACATAGATGTAAATAAAAATCGGTTTGATAATATTGATAAACCTTGTCATCAAAAAATCGAAACTTTCATCTTTTGATTTGCTTAGTATAAGATTAATTTTTTGATATATATATGTAAAATAGCATTCTTTATATGAATATCTTAGCTTTTGTGATGATATTACCTAACTAAAGCCTAATTATTTTTTTTACTACCAAACAAGCACAAAATAATAATAGTAAAGAGAAAGTGAAAATATGACTAATACAAAGATTTTCTTAAATATGCCTTTAAGACTGGGAGCCAATATCAATATCGATGCTTATAATTAATTGAGAATTTATACTGCAAGGGTAAGAAATGACGCGAGATTACCTATTTGTTTCTAAATCGTGGCCGAGTAATAAAATGTGGAATATATTATTTTAATACAGTTCGATATAATAGGTACAAACTATCGATACCAAATGGTCGATAACTCTACCTGAAATAAAAGTATTTGTGATATATCGATATATCGTTGTCATCGCCAGTCTAAAGCCGCGGGCGCCGGTCGAAGCCTGCGTGCCGGATCTGCCCCGAGGCCACTGTCTGTCTCCCCGTCATCCCCTCTGCTTCTGCTTCCTGTACTTGCAGCTCCTGTTGTTGTCCGTCACGATGTGCCGTCCATGGAGTCAGCAGCCGTCACGAGACGACACGCCGTCGCCGCTAGCTCGAGTCACTTTATTACTGCGAGCCCACAACGGACCACGCCCAGTGGCGGACACAATGATTTATATTTTTCGGGAGGGGATTTAAAAAAGCATTATCATTTTTGTATTAAAAAAATTACATCAACATGGAGGTTTGGATTAGCCACACTATCATTCCTACGTGGTTTGTAATTCCAGTCCAGGGGTGGTAACAGCCACCTTTCATCATCCAAGATAACATACTGCCTTTAATGAGTTATATATTTTTCATAACTTCGGCGGGAAGGGGATATGTCCTCCTAACCACCCCCCCCCCACCCCCTTAAGTTCGCCAATCTCCACGTCTGATGATGGTCGATTAGTATGAATTAGAATATACGTCGCGAAACACAGTCCTTTGAATAAATACAATATTTTAAAACTGATTGCAAACACCGGTTGCAGTCAGCATTAGCTGAACGGGGTCGCTTCACTGAGCAGTGCTGGCTGCACGGCGTCGCTTCACTGAGCAGTGCTGGCTGCACGGGGTCGCTTCACTGAGCAGTGCTGGCTGCACGGGGTCGCTTCACTGAGCAGTGCTGGCTGCACGGGGTCGCTTCACTGAGCAGTGCTGGCTGCACGGGGTCGCTTCACTGAGCAGTGCTGGCTGCACGGGGTCGCTTCACTGAGCAGTGCTGGCTGCACGGGGTCGCTTCACTGAGCAGTGCTGGCTGCACGGGGTCGCTTCACTGAGCAGTGCTGGCTGCACGGGGTCGCTTCACTGAGCAGTGCCGGCTGCAGGGGGTCGCTTCACTGAGCAGTGCTGGCTGCACGGGGTCGCTTCACTGAGCAGTGCTGGCTGCACGGGGTCGCTTCACTGAGCAGTGCTGGCTGCACGGGGTCGCTTCACTGAGCAGTGCTGGCTGCACGGGGTCGCTTCACTGAGCAGTGCTGGCTGCACGGGGTCGCTTCACTGAGCAGTGCCGGCTGCAGGGGGTCGCTTCACTGAGCAGTGCCGGCTGCAGGGGGTTGCTTCACTGAGCAGTGCTGGCTGCACGGGGTCGCTTCACTGAGCAGTGCTGGCTGCACGGGGTCGCTTCACTGAGCAGTGCCGGCTGCAGGGGGTCGCTTCACTGAGCAGTGCCGGCTGCAGGGGGTTGCTTCACTGAGCAGTGCTGGCTGCAGGGGGTCGCTTCACTGAGCAGTGCTGGCTGCACGGGGTCGCTTCACTGAGCAGTGCTGGCTGCACGGGGTCGCTTCACTGAGCAGTGCTGGCTGCACGGGGTCGCTTCACTGAGCAGTGCCGGCTGCAGGGGGTCGCTTCACTGAGCAGTGCTGGCTGCACGGGGTCGCTTCACTGAGCAGTGCTGGCTGCACGGGGTCGCTTCACTGAGCAGTGCTGGCTGCACGGGGTCGCTTCACTGAGCAGTGCTGGCTGCACGGGGTCGCTTCACTGAGCAGTGCTGGCTGCACGGGGTCGCTTCACTGAGCAGTGCTGGCTGCACGGGGTCGCTTCACTGAGCAGTGCTGGCTGCACGGGGTCGCTTCACTGAGCAGTGCTGGCTGCACGGGGTCGCTTCACTGAGCAGTGCTGGCTGCACGGGGTCGCTTCACTGAGCAGTGCTGGCTGCACGGGGTTGCTTCACTGAGCAGTGCTGGCTGCACGGGGTCGCTTCACTGAGCAGTGCTGGCTGCACGGGGTCGCTTCACTGAGCAGTGCTGGCTGCACGGGGTCGCTTCACTGAGCAGTGCTGGCTGCACGGGGTCGCTTCACTGAGCAGTGCTGGCTGCACGGGGTCGCTTCACTGAGCAGTGCCGGCTGCAGGGGGTCGCTTCACTGAGCAGTGCTGGCTGCACGGGGTCGCTTCACTGAGCAGTGCTGGCTGCACGGGGTCGCTTCACTGAGCAGTGCCGGCTGCAGGGGGTCGCTTCACTGAGCAGTGCTGGCTGCACGGGGTCGCTTCACTGAGCAGTGCTGGCTGCACGGGGTCGCTTCACTGAGCAGTGCTGGCTGCACGGGGTCGCTTCACTGAGCAGTGCTGGCTGCACGGGGTCGCTTCACTGAGCAGTGCCGGCTGCAGGGGGTCGCTTCACTGAGCAGTGCTGGCTGCACGGGGTCGCTTCACTGAGCAGTGCCGGCTGCAGGGGGTTGCTTCACTGAGCAGTGCCGGCTGCAGGGGGTCGCTTCACTGAGCAGTGCTGGCTGCACGGGGTCGCTTCACTGAGCAGTGCTGGCTGCACGGGGTCGCTTCACTGAGCAGTGCTGGCTGCACGGGGTCGCTTCACTGAGCAGTGCCGGCTGCAGGGGGTCGCTTCACTGAGCAGTGCCGGCTGCAGGGGGTCGCTTCACTGAGCAGTGCCGGCTGCAGGGGGTTGCTTCACTGAGCAGTGCTGGCTGCACGGGGTCGCTTCACTGAGCAGTGCTGGCTGCACGGGGTCGCTTCACTGAGCAGTGCTGGCTGCACGGGGTCGCTTCACTGAGCAGTGCCGGCTGCAGGGGGTCGCTTCACTGAGCAGTGCCGGCTGCAGGGGGTTGCTTCACTGAGCAGTGCTGGCTGCACGGGGTCGCTTCACTGAGCAGTGCTGGCTGCACGGGGTCGCTTCACTGAGCAGTGCTGGCTGCACGGGGTCGCTTCACTGAGCAGTGCCGGCTGCAGGGGGTCGCTTCACTGAGCAGTGCCGGCTGCAGGGGGTCGCTTCACTGAGCAGTGCCGGCTGCAGGGGGTTGCTTCACTGAGCAGTGCTGGCTGCACGGGGTCGCTTCACTGAGCAGTGCTGGCTGCACGGGGTCGCTTCACTGAGCAGTGCCGGCTGCACGGGGTCGCTTCACTGAGCAGTGCCGGCTGCAGGGGGTCGCTTCACTGAGCAGTGCCGGCTGCAGGGGGTCGCTTCACTGAGCAGTGCCGGCTGCAGGGGGTTGCTTCACTGAGCAGTGCTGGCTGCAGGGGGTCGCTTCACTGAGCAGTGCCGGCTGCAGGGGGTCGCTTCACTGAGCAGTGCCGGCTGCAGGGGGTCGCTTCACTGAGCAGTGCCGGCTGCAGGGGGTTGCTTCACTGAGCAGTGCTGGCTGCACGGGGTCGCTTCACTGAGCAGTGCTGGCTGCACGGGGTCGCTTCACTGAGCAGTGCTGGCTGCACGGGGTCGCTTCACTGAGCAGTGCTGGCTGCACGGGGTCGCTTCACTGAGCAGTGCCGGCTGCAGGGGGTCGCTTCACTGAGCAGTGCCGGCTGCAGGGGGTCGCTTCACTGAGCAGTGCCGGCTGCAGGGGGTTGCTTCACTGAGCAGTGCTGGCTGCAGGGGGTCGCTTCACTGAGCAGTGCCGGCTGCAGGGGGTCGCTTCACTGAGCAGTGCCGGCTGCAGGGGGTCGCTTCACTGAGCAGTGCCGGCTGCAGGGGGTTGCTTCACTGAGCAGTGCTGGCTGCACGGGGTCGCTTCACTGAGCAGTGCTGGCTGCACGGGGTCGCTTCACTGAGCAGTGCTGGCTGCAGGGGGTTGCTTCACTGAGCAGTGCTGGCTGCACGGGGTCGCTTCACTGAGCAGTGCCGGCTGCAGGGGGTCGCTTCACTGAGCAGTGCCGGCTGCAGGGGGTCGCTTCACTGAGCAGTGCCGGCTGCAGGGGGTTGCTTCACTGAGCAGTGCTGGCTGCACGGGGTCGCTTCACTGAGCAGTGCTGGCTGCACGGGGTCGCTTCACTGAGCAGTGCTGGCTGCACGGGGTCGCTTCACTGAGCAGTGCCGGCTGCAGGGGGTCGCTTCACTGAGCAGTGCCGGCTGCAGGGGGTCGCTTCACTGAGCAGTGCCGGCTGCAGGGGGTCGCTTCACTGAGCAGTGCCGGCTGCAGGGGGTCGCTTCACTGAGCAGTGCCGGCTGCAGGGAGTCGCTTCACTGAGCAGTGCCGGCTGCACGGGGTCGCTTCACTGAGCAGTGCCGGCTGCAGGGGGTCGCTTCACTGAGCAGTGCCGGCTGCAGGGGGTTGCTTCACTGAGCAGTGCCGGCTGCAGGGGGTTGCTTCACTGAGCAGTGCCGGCTGCAGGGGGTCGCTTCACTGAGCAGTGCCGGCTGCACGGGGTTGCTTCACTGAGCAGTGCTGGCTGCACGGGGTCGCTTCACTGAGCAGTGCCGGCTGCAGGGGGTTGCTTCACTGAGCAGTGCTGGCTGCACGGGGTCGCTTCACTGAGCAGTGCCGGCTGCAGGGGGTTGCTTCACTGAGCAGTGCTGGCTGCAGGGGGTCGCTTCACTGAGCAGTGCCGGCTGCACGGGGTTGCTTCACTGAGCAGTGCTGGCTGCACGGGGTCGCTTCACTGAGCAGTGCCGGCTGCAGGGGGTTGCTTCACTGAGCAGTGCTGGCTGCACGGGGTCGCTTCACTGAGCAGTGCTGGCTGCACGGGGTCGCTTCACTGAGCAGTGCCGGCTGCAGGGGGTTGCTTCACTGAGCAGTGCTGGCTGCACGGGGTCGCTTCACTGAGCAGTGCCGGCTGCAGGGGGTTGCTTCACTGAGCAGTGCTGGCTGCACGGGGTCGCTTCACTGAGCAGTGCCGGCTGCAGGGGGTTGCTTCACTGAGCAGTGCCGGCTGCACGGGGTCGCTTCACTGAGCAGTGCCGGCTGCACGGGGTCGCTTCACTGAGCAGTGCCGGCTGCAGGGGGTTGCTTCACTGAGCAGTGCCGGCTGCAGGGGGTCGCTTCACTGAGCAGTGCCGGCTGCACGGGGTCGCTTCACTGAGCAGTGCCGGCTGCAGGGGGTCGCTTCACTGAGCAGTGCCGGCTGCAGGGGGTTGCTTCACTGAGCAGTGCCGGCTGCACGGGGTCGCTTCACTGAGCAGTGCCGGCTGCAGGGGGTTGCTTCACTGAGCAGTGCTGGCTGCACGGGGTCGCTTCACTGAGCAGTGCTGGCTGCACGGGGTCGCTTCACTGAGCAGTGCTGGCTGCACGGGGTCGCTTCACTGAGCAGTGCTGGCTGCACGGGGTCGCTTCACTGAGCAGTGCTGGCTGCACGGGGTCGCTTCACTGAGCAGTGCTGGCTGCACGGGGTCGCTTCACTGAGCAGTGCCGGCTGCAGGGGGTTGCTTCACTGAGCAGTGCTGGCTGCACGGGGTCGCTTCACTGAGCAGTGCTGGCTGCACGGGGTCGCTTCACTGAGCAGTGCCGGCTGCACGGGGTCGCTTCACTGAGCAGTGCTGGCTGCACGGGGTCGCTTCACTGAGCAGTGCCGGCTGCAGGGGGTTGCTTCACTGAGCAGTGACTGCGGGCGTGACCGAGGTTCGACCCCCGAGTCCTCCAGAAGGCGAGCCGGGGCGGAACACAGCGACCACGAGGTAGCGCTCTGCTGATGCCATCTCTTCGGCGGGCCCCGCAGTTCGGTAATTAGCTCCGGTATCTGCGGAGGAGGCGGCTATCTGTGGATCTGAGTAGGAGTGGGGGTAGCTCAACCACACCAGGGCATGATTACAAAAGTCTCTCTGGCTCTCACGAGAGTAACTCGTGCAGTTCCCGTGTTAGATGCTGCTCAAGTACTGTGTGGACCAATAAACATACACAAAAATTTTGCGCTGCACTGAGAAAACTGATGGGTAGAGAAAGAATAGGTAAGTTACCAAAATACAGTACCAGCAACATACGTATACAGAACATTCTGAACCATAGTTATAACAGTGTCACGTTGTGTGGTACCAGCAAGCAATCATGTAACTGGACCTTCACTTATTAAAATATTAACCTTTAATTTACGAAGATCGTTGGTTACAAATTATCCAGGGATCTTCATAAATTATAGGCTCTCTTCGTAGATCTAAGGGTGCTGTGTTTTTACTTACTTTGAACATAAATCCACAAAAATAATAATGGCGTGCTAACAAAACTTTCAATGACTTGTTAAATATTTAACCTTGTTTACAATGAACACAGAACTCTCAAGTCGGAATCTGGTGTATTTTCTACGAAGATGGAGTTATCTGATATTACGAACCTTTATTTTATTTGAGGTAAATCCTTCTTTGAAAAGTCCGTAAACTTACTGTAATATATAACAGTGTTTGTTTGGTGTGGGTGCCAACATTTGATTACTATACTTATTCTTCAGTCTACGAGTCTAGTCAGTTTCTATCTGCAAAGATTGCCTGTGTTTGGGAACGTTCATACAAACGTTTTTTTGACAAAAAAATGTGTAGCTATCTAATCCAACATTCTGCTAACGGTACCAAACTGCAATTCATTTTGTAACTTGAAAAATGTCACCTGTTCCACCAGATCTCGTCTTGCACATATATATATAAATGCTATCTACTCGGCAAACATGAATGGACCAATGACATCTCCCGTCCGCTACCAAAGAGACGTAGTCTTGCAATCATGTGATGATAAAAATAAAAAACACCTGAAGACGGGAACAGATGCCACTTCCCGAAACGTCGCATTTTTTTATCATAGGATAACCGTCTGCTCTCCACGTTATGTTGTCAATAACACATGTTCATCTTCATCGTTGTGCTCGTACATCAGCTGATTTCGACTTTTTTGACGTGACGTCTAATAATCGATGAACGCCGACTGCACGCACGAAATGTCCCGTTACGCACATTGTCCCGTTACGCTGTAGGCGAGTGCAGAAATAATAGGTTATGTTACAATTGACTAAAATAACTATGGTGATTCATATATTTGATGATATATATTTGATTACAGTTTATTTATATGAAAACTTGTTCTTAATTATATTTAAACTTTATAGCTAAACGCCAATTTTTAAAATTAATTACAAGTCATCTACACGTGAACTGTTTCGTCGACTGTTTATAAAGTGAAGTGAAAATTAATGTGGTTTTCATTGCTTATTACAACAACAATTTCGGCAATAAAGGTTAATTATTCTTGCATTTTAAAAATCTGATTACTAGTATAATTTCAAGTATTTATTCTTTTATTATTAAAATAAAAATGATTCCATTTTATTCATAAAAGTATGCAATCATTTCATCAATGTTTTGTTATGACGTTGTCACGTTAAAATATCGTCCGTAAACCGACTTTACAGACAACCAATTTTTTAAATGTAGTCAATTGTCATAAACAGTAAACTACTTGAAATGTTGCAATACTTTTTTCTCAGAATGATCATATATATTGAGAGTAACTAAAAACAAAACATTTTATTTTTTAATGTTTGAATTTTTTTATTTATTGTTTTGAATTAAACTCATTTTTCCCCCGTGACGAACAGCCCGAGACACTCGGACTGCAGAGTCTCTGCTCGAGTGCAGTCACGTGACCCCGCCAGGGCTCTCGACCGGGTGATGTGTCCGAGCCAAGGGCCTAACTCGGGGTCTGCTAACTGCTATTGACCGCCCCAGCCCCGCCAGACGCCACCTCTTCATTGCCAACTCGCTCCCTCGCCTTTCTGTTTGCCTGGAAGACTTACCAGTCGCTTCCCCCCGTCCGGCAACTACGGCCGGCTGAAAAGGCAAAGCGATCACCGTTCATTAAAAGCTACTGGTTTATGATGTCATCTAAGAACCGCCGCACTTCCCTTCACAAGTTTCCGTTTTTACCATCCGTTTTTTTTTTAATACGAATTTTTCTGGACATTTATAAAGGCTAAAACTGATGGTTAAGGGCATGCAGATTTCGCGAAAAGATTTCGAGACTAGATGAAAGTTAAAACACTTTTAGCACCGTCTGTGTTTCGTGATTGGGCGGGTTTCTCCCAGGTACATATCGATTGTAACAACACCAATCGCAGTAATTCAGTGCGGAAGTAAACGCGTCCTGAGTGGCCCGGTCAGACAAGGCAACGACTTCTCTCGCAGACGACCGCCAATCACAAGGAAGGAATCTCAGGTGCGGGTGTACCTTGTTGCAGTCTAATAAGTGTTCAGATCTTTTCGCGAAAATGCCTGCCCCTACTGATGGTGTTTTCACAGACGTTTCCAAGTTTGAAAAATTCTAAATGTAGTAGTAGGTAATAAGATCTTTAAATGATTCGTGAAATAGGGAATTTTTATTTTAATGCACTTCTTTGGACACACGCATTGCAGTTTTGCACTGTTTGTTTTGCGGGAAACAAAAATCAAGAATGCAAAAATTAGAAAAAAGTCTGTTTGTGACTGATGACGGAAACAGACGCCAGTTCCCGAAACGTCGCAACCGTCGTCGCTGTGTATCAAAACCCCAGTGAATTTTTCGAAGGATAATATTTTTTTACCTAGTCACAGATAATTTCGTGAATCCAGTTATAATATGTGCTTTGTCAACGAAATTATATTTCTGATGCTAAGGATAAGAAAATCGTTATGAATTCATAACGGTATACTCCAAAGTATAATCGGTTTCGTTCTCTTCTCCTTTAAGGCTATATTGTACGATAACATTTAGCTTCGTTCCATTTTCCTATAATGGCACATGACTTCACTGAAACACCATAACCACGACCATATTTCAAGAGACTGACTAGCCGTTCAAAAATTTGGTTTGGACATGTTTTAAATTTCATTTAATTCAATTTTTTATATCTTAACTTTCATGTTTTAGTGCTTTTAAGCCAATGGAATGCGTCCTAAAAAAATATCTCAGTATTATTATGAACTATTTCGAGATGCCACATTTAGAAAATAAAATAAAATGGAAAACCAAAATATCTAAATGTAATAAAATTAAAAGGTTTTCAATGGCCGTAATTTTTTTAAATATAGTTTTATTTCGTAAAAGAACTAAAAAGAATCAATTCATGAGGGAAAACGAATATTTATTAATTATAACATTTCAACAGAAACAGACCAAGAACTAGAATTATGTGTGTAAAAAAAGATTTGTATTTAATCCAAACTTCGAAGTGCGTACTCCCGTGTCAATGAATTTTATTCACTGAATTGAATTCAATAAATATTAAATGGCGTGAAATGGCTTTAACAAACTGTTGATGTTGGAATACTTTTCTAAGGGCATTTCCTTGGATATTGAACTTGGCTGGAACTGGCGTTCTTACGGAAGTTTTTATGCACGAAAAGTCTGATAAAAACCCCCATGAAAATAGCAGAGGGACATAAAGCACACTTATATCATTATTACTGCGCCATTAAACCACAGGTGCGCCTCTTAAAGTCCCGCAGAGGCGAGCCGACAACAGATATACTGCACGCCAGTTCACTGCTTGAACTTAGAGGCGACACTGCATCTGGGACTCCGCCTAAAGTCACCCTTAGCATCCCCGCTGAACCACAGCAGCTAGACGCTAACCTCCAGTAGGCAGTTCCCTGAAAATTGTTTGCATAAATACATTTTTTTTTGCAGGTGACTTTATTTGAAAGTTGTTTATAACTTAAATAAAGCTATTAAATGGATTTGAGAACCATAAAATTCATTTATATTACAATCCTAGCATAAATTAAGTGCTTGAAATTGTGTGTTCTGCAATTTTGAATAAACAATTTGTATGAAGCTTTTGCCGTAAAATACTTTCTTTTAAGTATATTATTAAAAAAAATCCTTCAAAACTCTGACTTCTATGCTTTTTGGGAAGCCAAATTATTATTGATTTATGACTGCTAACAGAAAATTAAAAGAGTTTTACAACAGCATCCACATGTAAACGTTTAATTAAAAATTTGTATGTCCACGATTACATGCACGATCACATTTGCCGTTTAAGGTTTATCAAAACCAACAAATAACACATAGCTATATAACGAAGAAATAATTTATAAACAATTAACCAAAGTTATACAATGACATTATTAAAAAATCATTCAAAAATTTGGAATTAGTAAAGTATAATAATCTAGGATACTAACCCCCATGGAGCCCGGGCGGACTGCTGCAGTGGTTTTCGGCTGCCTTTCGCGAGAACAAGGAACAATACGAAGAAGATGAAGTTGAAGAGGCATAGGAGAGAAAACGAGGTGAATTGGCTGCTATACAAATGCCAATTTTATTCATACTTTTTACAACATACAAGGAAAGTGTATGCGTTCAAAGAATGAACGTTTATTAATAATAAAATAATTTTAAACATTATTTATCAATCTGAAGATAATAGTTTATTTTAAGATATATAATTGTGTTACGAGATATGAAAGTAATTAATTCAAGTAAGTAATACAGGATACGTACTGCACAAAATTGTGAATGCATCCAAATTAAATAAGCCCCAGAAAACTAGATTTTGAGGTAAAAAGGCCTACAAATAAACGAATTGAACAAGATCAAACAGGAAGATCATTACTTCCGTTATACCATATATTGGGCCCGGATCTAGGTGGTTGGAATAAACAGAAAATCTTTATGAATGAATATTTAAATGTTCGTTCGTTCCAAATATTAAATTTCAGAAAGTTCTTCGCCGATTGTTTTGAAATGTTTACACAACGTTGCATTTGAATACGCGCGTGTTTTTATATGCCTATGTCACATCTGTGAAAGGTAAAAAAATAAATGATAAGTATGTAGATAGGTAAAAACATTATTTTTTTAATATTTACATTGTTCTTGACTGAGAGAGATATGTAGAGAAATATAGAAGATATAAATAGAGATATAGAGAGGTATATATGTCGATAGAGATATAGATTGAGGCATTGCAACGCATGCCGGGCATTAACTATTATATATATACACACATACACACACACATGCCGGAAGTTATAATGACTGAGTCAGTCACGAACCACGTGTTGTTCCGAAGGTCGAATTCAGGTTCGCTCATCCAAACTTATCCAACTACAGGAGCAAATTAGAGTTTTTTCTGTGAGCAGAGAGTTTGTATTTTCGTCGAGTAGCAACCCTTCGGGCTCATGGCTGAAGGATTGATGGGAGAATGGAGAGACACTCGGCACTGGAGGAGGAAGACAAGGAAATGGGAAACAATAGAAACTAAAAAAAAAGTTAAAAGAAAAAAAATATATTCAGGCCTATAAATCTTCACGCGACATTAAGCGGCCATTTAGAAAACAGCGAAGTCGGCGAGGGAGGCAGGCGCATGCAGTTTCGTTCGGATCCAGCCGAGGAACGAGCGAGAACCGGAGAAAGTTTCGTCGCGTCCGACCTCTGATGTTCCCTCCTCTCTTCTCCCGATGTTTCACTCGAGTCCTTGGCTCGTGAGAACCGAACCTCTGCAACAGAAGCGCAGATAACGACGAAGCGATTGCTAACGTCACCACTGACTGCAACTCTTTAATCTTAAAGGGGCAATTTCCTAATTTGTTTACTAACGTACTTTTGTGATTTGCACGAGATTTAACCTAAATGCATATCATAACAATGATTGATAGTTTGTGAATAGTTTTCATTAATTCAACAAGTGAATATTTTAATGATTTTTTTAGAAATCTTAAAAATTTAAAATGTTTTGTGTTCTTGTACCCACTTATATTTAAAACATAACATAAATCAACAGCCCGAAATCAGAATTTTACAGTTTTGAATCAACAGGTTTTTGTACGAGCCTTTGACGTATTCTCAAGGTAAGGACATCATTCATAAGTCTCTAAAAGCTTTGTTATCCGAAAATCCTGGAAACATTAATTTTTCAGAGATTTTGTGAAAACCTATATATATTTTTAGTAACATGGGCGACATCTTAAAACTAAACAGTTTTCTATGGATTAACTTACATAATTGTAATGAAAAAAAAAATACTTGCGGTCAAGAAACTGTTTATTGTTTAAAGTTACACTATGAATACTATGAATACTATGAATAAATAATAAATTCATATTTTTTATCACGTGCAACTTTTTGTATTTATTGGTTTTCCTACAAAATAATACATTAAAAATTGGTAAAAAATAATAATAATACATTCATGTGTGTCTGACCGGATCCAAAATGATTTCTGGCCATCGAAAAAAAGAAAAGAAACAAGTTGGCCATCACTGCACTACCGTGATGTCCAGCGGAACTGCTGGTTGTGCCGCCGCCAGGGCAAGGACTGGACGCGAGGCGAGGTACGTCACTTCCCTCCTGCCGCCGGTGCTGCCATCGTGCGGCCGACGAGGGAACTACAGCGCCCTCGCCTCCTCCTTAACCGCGGCTGTGTCTATCTGTGCGGGGCGGGATGATAAGTGCGACACCCGCTGGGGCTTCCAGCTCTTCAGCGGTAACCGTAACACTATATGGAGGAGAAATGAAGATAAAGGGTGCAATGCAAGTCCCTCGAATGCTTTCAACAATCTCTACCAGATGTTTCATAACTGAAGATTATTCTGAAAACACGCGTTCTACCCATTCCCACTCTTCTAAAAAACACGGTTTAGAAACGAGATGCGGGAACTACTCACCCGCCCTCAGCGCATTCTTAAAAGATTTTTCCTTAAACAGACACCGCTCTGGTGTCTCGAGCAGTTTATAAATGGCGTCGTTTCTTCCGAAGCTCTGCACACAGGGTGTGTGTCCGGGCAGGCCTTACCGCCTCTCTCAGTCGCATTAGCACCGAGATCTCCACGTGCCTGACTGGCTCATCAGAGACTCAGACGGGTGTTAGTAGTTTATTATGGTCGGTTCAGTCTCAGTCGCTTAGCAACGAGATCTCCACGTGCCTGACTGGCTCATCAGAGACTCAGACGGGTGTTAGTAGTTTATTATGGTCGGTTCAGTCTCAGTCGCATTAGCACCGAGATCTCCACGTGCCTGACTGGCTCATCAGAGACTCAGACGGATGTTAGTAGTTTATTATGGTCGGTTCGGTTCATTTTCACAGCAAGTATATAGGTATCATTCGAATACTGATCAAGTCCACAGCAAAAAGAAAAAAAATTGTCCCCACGCGTGTTTTACCTTTGTTAAGAACGAAAAACACAACTCGGAAGGCGAAAAACACAGCCAGCGTAGTTTCCAATATGATTCAGTTACTTAGAAATTACAAAGAACTATTAGTTCATTTAATATGTATTCTTCGTTAAAAAGTACGTAAAATGTTTTACTGTGATTTCTAACAGAGCACCAAGTGAATATATTTTGACAATTTTTTTGGCAGAACCAAAATGAAATGGGAATTATCCAGTTGAAAATTTTAAAAATAGTCATATAAAAAAGTCATTACGAAAAAAAGACAAAAAAAATATATCAGTACTGCCTTGCGAGACCGGGACCTACGTGTGGTTTGACGAGGAGGGGGTAAAATAAGTGGAGGGTTGTACGGTCGTGGCAGAGCGGTCCCCGGCCTGGCTCAGCGAGCGGGAACACGGGAGATGCGGTAAGCCCCAGGGCGGTGGGAGGGGGGGGGGAGCTATTGTCGAGCTGAGCGCCGTCGGGCGCCGCCCCTCGAGGTTCCCACGGAGGACGGCTCTAATCCCGCGTCCACACGGGCCTCCCACGGGCCTCCCACGGGCCCAGTGGTCCCTGCACTCTTCACAACTCCACTCGTTCCCTCAGCTCCCCCCTCCCCTTCTCCCAACAGCTCGCTAATTGTTAACCGGCGTGTAGCAAATTGCAGAGCGGCGAGGGGTCGCGGTCTCAGGGGCAGGGCTGCCAACCGCGTTCCTCCCGGCCCGCCAACATTACAAACTCTCCGATGTACTACCGCCAGTCTCCTGCAGAACATTCATATTTTCAAAATATAACTTCTGTTGGTATTATTTTTAAATAAAAGAGATGGGTTTTTATCGTCTTATTTTTGCACAACTTACCTTAAAATAATTTTCGTAATGGCATGCCATTAAATCAACACGACTTAACCAAAACGAACAACGACTCAGAAGTCTATCTAGTATAAAATCACACACACACACATTAAATGACACGGATGAATGAGCTTAGCGTGTAGTCGATATCGAGGTCGTTGGAGTAGATGAAGTCTCATGAGATGAGTCTGGGGCATTATTGGGGGGGGGGGGGGGGAGTTTCCATGCTTGGAACGTCCGCCACATTTCCCCACCACCTCTTCACCCCCGAAAGAAATTAACACAGTTTATCTAAACATTTTAATTCCCAGTTAAAAGCGATAAAAGGTGATCACACTTTGAAGAAACACTAATTTTTTTCTGCACTCATTGATAACCAACTAAAAAGCGATTTAAATATTTCGCATCCAGAAATTTAGTTTTTTGAAACACATGTGGCTCATTACCGAAGCTATATATTTATACATCAAAAAAATTGCTCACAATTTTTTTTTTTTCGTTTTAGGTGTGAAAACTTTGATATTTTAAGGAAAGAGTCATCTTTCTTTGTTTTACCATGATTTATTATTAGATGGTTTGTAGTGAACCTCGGGATTGGAAACCCTCTCAACGCACAAAGTAGCATCTCTGGTGATGTGATCACGTCTGGTACATGGTTCCAATCAGCAGGGCACTCGGCAACCACACCTGGCGAACCTCGGGCGATTCTCGACCTCGCGTGAGACCCGACGACGGAATGACAAGGAGAAGGAGGTGGGACGGAAGGCACCATGGCCGCCGTTTGCAAGACGAACCAGCTCTTTCCAGGGTACTGGGGAAGGGGGGACAACTTGATCGAAATACTAAGTTGGAACCGGGGATTGCAATGAGTAGAGACCGGAAAAATTCGCGGATTCATTTCGCGATAGGCTAAAATACAAAAAGTTATACCTCAGTGCTGCCTCTGCTATTGGTTCACAACTCACCTGGATGACGCTGGGCCAATGAGAAACACCCAACCAAGGCTTTATCGAATCACAGGCTGCTACGCTGGGACGTCTCACACGACAGCAGCCAACGAGTGGGTGACATTTGACCGAGTGTAAGTAGAACTATGGAGTTCATCTTGAAGGTCATTGTCACGTGATCCCGGGAGATACCGGGTAGATGAACGCCGGGGACGAGAACATCCGAACAGACCACTCTTATCGGGAATTAAATTTTCCCATAATGAAATTTTTTTCCCCCACCCTTCTTTTTCATCTGGGACACAGACGCGGGTAATTTGATTCCGATCGGCTGCAGCTCCGAAATGGATCCTACATTCTGTCCGTTCTCCGCCGAAGCCTTCACACGTGTGCCGGTCGAGAGATATTCGATCGAGTCCCAACAAACGGTACTTCAGCGTCGCATTTCTCCGAGCTTTCCGTCGGGTGAGCACCACTTCTGCAACATTTCCACTTTCAGATTATTAACTCGCGTCTGTGTAATTCGTTACCGACGTAAAAAAAATGTGCTCCTTTTAAATTAATTATCTTTCCACAGTGTCTTCAACTTTCGCAATCATTGTGCTGCTAAACAGTGTTTCCCGAGACCACGCAATGCAGTTTAAAATTAACTGCCAACGTATGTAATATGTAAAGACCTGCAAAATTCGCAAATTCATTTCGTGATATGCTATAATTCAAATAATTATACATTAGCGCTGCTTCTACCACTGGTTCACTGTTAATCTGGATTAATGAGGGCCAATTATAGACCCTCGCTCAAAGAAGTGTCGAATCACAGACACTCAGTCGAGACGACTCACAAGTCAGCAGCCAATGAACAGGTGGCATTTGCCCGAGTGTGTAGAGTGTAGTAGAGTCTATCCTGGAGGTCATTGAACCCGCGAATTTTGCAGGTGTCTAGTAATATACATATATCTACTTTATAAAACTCTGACACTGACTGACTGACAGACAACGCTCAGCTTAAACCGGTGTGTCTAGAAGACTGAAATTGGCATAGGGGTTCCTTATACAAGAAGATGAGCACTGAGAAAGAATTTTTGAAAATCTATTCCCCAAGGGGATAAATAGGGGATGATAGTTTGTATGGAAGTTTGTCATTTTTAAAGTTAGAAATACGGTTATTCGTGTTTGGGCTTGTGTTTATAAACAAGAGCCAGTTGTATTTAATCAAAAATGAGGAACAAATACTTCCCATCGGGCTCACGGCTAGTTCATATACTGAAATACTGACTGAGATACGAACGCTTGGACTCAACCATTGATTCTAGAAACACACATTTATTTCTTATATGTTTATTATATATTGTTAGTGAAATTAAAATCTCTCGGTGGTGAATATAAACAAGCAACGGTCAATGATAAGTGGATAATTGTGACTCAGTTACGTAGCTACCCACGTGCGTGAAATAAATGGTGAACATGAATACATTGAAACCAGAGTGAAAGAAAACAGCAGTGCATATTAAAAATGTTATATTTGTAGGGACCGGAAAAATTCGCGGGTTCATTGACCTCCAGGATAGACTCCACAGAACTTAACAAACTCGGGGAAATTACACCTGTTCATTGGCTGCTGATTCGTGAGACGTCTTAACCAATTTTTCCATGATTCGGCACTTTCTTGGTTTAGGTTTTTCCATTGGCCCGAAGTTCCCCAGATAAAATGTTGGCCAATCGCAGAAGCTGTACGAAGGTATACTTTTTTGGACGTCAGTCTATTGCGAAATGAACACGCGAATTTTTCAGGTCTCTATATATTTGTGTTAATCCTTGACACCACAGACGTCTCAGCGGCGGGACGTGTGCTGGAGTCTCACCAGGGAGTGCCACCGGGAGAACATTAGACGCAAGAGGGACGATATCGACGAGGCAGTGATTCACTGCGCAGCTTGCAATGTCTCGGCTGGTATCATCAGGGCCTAGTATTTCACGCTGGAAAAGTTTCGATACTAGCTGAGAGCTAAAACACTGTAGCATCGCCTGTGTCTCGAGCTTGGTCGAGTTCCTGTAAGTAGAGACCTGAAAAATTCGCGGATTCATTTCGTGTTATGCTGAAATTCAAATAATTATATCTTAGTGCTGCTTCTGCCATTGGTTCACTGTTAATCTGGAGGAATGAAGGCCAATTAGAGACCCTCACTCATAGAAGTGTCGAATCACAGGCCACACAGTCGAGGCGACTCACAAGTCAGCAGCCAATAAACAGCTATGGCATTTGCCCGAGTGTGTAGAGGTTATTGGAGTCCATCCTGAAGGTCATTGAACTCGCGAATTTTTCCTGTCTCTACCCCTAGGTGCAGCTGATTCGGCTGGGAAAACCTTCCAATAATTTGTCCAAGGAAAATAAGTTAATATCGCTTTCCCGGGCTGTCGTCTTTACACACACACAATCACTCTCCGCCTCTAACTTGGGGTAAATTAATTCCCGGCTGTGTGCTCTGGCTGGCTGCAGGCTGACAGCTGACGAGGCGGGCTCCTGCGACACGAAATGGCAGGAAGTAATTAAGTTACGACGGTTCCATCTCGGCTCTCAGCGGGGAAGCGACTCCTGGTTCGCGCCGGGGAACTGTGAATGGAATTGCTACAAAGGATGACTTTCTTCGGTTCGCAAGAAATACTCCTGCTAAGCGACTCTTTAAGTCATTGCTAGACCCTCCCCCCCTTCCCAATGGAGCCTTAATACTTAGGACCACGTTTTCTCTTTGTTTTTAAGAAGCAGTTACTGTTCGGCTGGAGAGAGAGAAAAAGAGAGAGATAGAGAGAGAGAGAGAGAGAGAGAGAGAGAGAGAGAGAGAGAAAGAGAAAGAGTTTGCTCACGGCAATTCGCATATTTTATAAAAGAGTAATATGCGAGGGATTTAACAGCGGGAATTCTTTAGTATTAAGTTGAACAACCATTTTAGACCTGCAAGAAGGCAACAAACGAGGAATTATTTAACTTGTTGGAATGCTTTTTCCTTTTAAAATATTATTTTAAGAAATGGTACTCACCTTCGCAGGAATTTCTTTATACAGAAGTAACAATTTCCTTCTAGAAGCATTCCTAATTTTTTTTTATGCAGAAGAAACAGTTTCCTTCTAGACGCATTCCTAAATTAGTTATTTTTGTATTTTACTTTATAAATATTTTTTCCCTCATCCACCAAATCGTAACTAATAACAGCACAGACCAAGTTCTACTGATGTTTGTATGAAATAGAGCAAATATAGTCCCCCCTATACAGAAGTTATTTCAGCATTATTTGTGGACTGGAAGAGCTGAAAGTGCAATAAATCACGGAGCATTGCGACGCTGGTACTGAAGTACCGTTGCTGATTGCAGAGCTTCCCTCGCTATCGGGCGCAGGAGGAATCCAGAAGAGAGTTTGTGGTCAGCGCGACGGTGTGTTCGGAGACCAGACTGCAGTTCGTATCTCCCCTCGACGCCACGTCTGTAGGGGCATGCATATTTCGCGAAAAGATTCCGAGACCAGTTGAAAGTTAACAATCACTGTAGCATCATCTGTGTTTCGTGATTGGGTGGTTTATTTCCTATTTATAGAGACCAGAAAAATTCGCGCTTTCGATGACCTCTAGGATAGACTCCACAACCCTCTACATACTCAGGCAAGTGCCACTTGCTCATTGGCTATTGACTCGTGACACTTGTCAACTGGGACGCTTGCGATTCGATACTTTTTTGGTTGAAGGTTTCCCATTGGCTAAAAGTCCTTCAGATAAACTGTAAGCCAATCACAGAAGCTATATAAATGTACAGTTGTTTGGATTCTAGCATATCGTGAAATGAATCCGCGAATTTTTCCGGTCTCTACCTATTTATGTCTATCACAGTAATTCAGTGCGCAAGCAAACGCGTCCTCAGTGGCTGGGTCAAACATGGCAACGACTTACTCTCTCAGACGGCCGCCAATCACAAGTGAGAAACCGCTGGTGCGGGTGCACCTATTTGCAGTCTATTAGTAGAGACCGGAAAAATTCGCGAGTTCAATGACCTTCAGGATAGTATTCAATATCCTCTACACACTCGGGCAAATGCCAACTGTTTATTGGCTGCTGACTTGTGAGTCGCCTCGACTGTGTGGCCTGTGATTCGACACTTCTATGAGTGAGGGTCTCTAATTGGCCCTCAGTCCTCCAGATTAACAGTGAACCAATGACAGAAGCAACACTAAGGTATAATTATTTGAATTTTAGCATAACACGAAATGAATCCGCGAATTTTTCAGGTCTCTATCTATTAGGCGTTAACATTTTTTTCCCGCGAAATATCCCTGCGCCTACACATCCTCCCCGCGGTCCAGAACTCCCAGGGCTTCCTTCGAGGCGTCGGACCCGACTCCGAGAGACGTCTCCATCCAGATTCTTCCCGAGAGTCCGGGAGCTGCCTGGAAGAGAAGACAAATAAAGCGTTACAAAAACCAAACAAAGAAACGCGTGGGGTCGCCGTCTCCTGTTGTTTGTTCAGTTCGCTCGATGTGCGCGTCTCGCATGTATTCTCCCTCGGAGGAACGACCCTATCTCTCCGTCTCTTCGGCAGGAAACAACGAAGCGAAGTCTCGGGCTTGTGGACCTGCCACAAACAACACTGGGACGGCTGCGAACTGCCCAGGGACGCACACGCAAGCAGAATGGGCTCGCTCGCCGGATACGTTCTCGAGCGGAGATGGCGACTGCGTTGTGTACATTCCAGTTGCCCGCTTGGACGATAAAACAAAATATTATATATTTAACTTTAATGAAATTCCTGTTATGGAATATTATGTGGTGTTTATATCCTGTTGACAACAGAAATTATTTGCTTAATTTGTGTGTTTTTTTTGTCTTTTGGGTATTTTTTAGTTTTCTTCTACAGAAAAAGTGCTTAGCAATGGCGTATGTCCAAAAGCTTACATCAAGTCATGCACTCCCATTGCACAAATCTTTCAAAGATAATTAATGAAAAAACTACCTACATAATGAAGTACTTATTGGAGATTCACATTGAAATTGCAAAAAAAAATAAAATAAATAAATAAATAAAGGCAACGAAAAACCTGCAAAGAGTCGTACTTTGGTCTGGCTCTCTACTTTATTCATCATATCCCCCCACCACCTCTTCTATTGAGCGCCCTACTGAGCACTGTGCTCTGCGGTATTTCGTGATGAGTCATCGCCTCTATTTACCCTACAGGCTGCTAAAAGTTTTAACAGCATTAGAAAATGTATTACAGTAATATTTGGTTCTAAAGTTTTGGTAGAATTTGCTTCTCAGCCGCTTCTAATGGGGTTGACGCTTAGATGGCAACAAAAAACGTAAAATAACGACGATAAGAATTTTTTTTTCTCTGAACCGATTTTCATTATATTACTTTCTTTACTAATTACGATTTTTAATATCACCGTATTACGTTCTTTGAATGATTCTAGCAATGAGAAAATTGATTTTAAGCGGTTTTATGATATACGCCATTGTTGTACATTTTGAATATCATTTTATTCTTTCGAGAGGTATTTAAATTTCACTTCCTACAAGTTTTTCCAAACATATGAAACTTAAACAAACTACATTAATTAAAAAAAACAACTCATTGTAGTAAATATTCTCTAGAACTCTAATTTTTTCTTTGTTAAATAAAGTAATTTACTAAAAAAAAGTAATAATTAATTAGTTTTTTAATATTGCATTTGGACTTTTAAGAGTTATTAGAATTAATAAATAATCTCTGCCGAAAGTCTTCAAACCGAAAAATCATCATCTTAAATCCACCGATGGTCTGAAACTTCAGCTGAGCCCGGTCTTGTAGTTTGTTTTGAGTCTGATGATCTTCAGGGCGTGCCTTTCAGGGCTTTTACTCCACGACGCGCCCTTGAGTTTAATCCGCGCGCATTCTCGGAAACTTTTAATGGATTCAACGATTCCGAGAGACCTCTACCTCCCCCCCCTAACCCTCCCACGCTTCGCTCGATGTTCGCCCCGAGTTCGCAGTCGGGAGTCCAACTAGAGCAGGCGTTTCCCCCACCCCTCCTCTCACCCACAGCGAGTGGGCGAGGGGTGTGAGTGCTCAGAATAGTTGCTTAATGAAGCAGTCGCTCGCACACGCCACTGGGCTATCATCACAGCCACGGCCGTACATATCCCCCCTTCCCTTACCCGCGGAATGAAGAAGCCCCACTTTGGGTGGCAAGGCTGCTTGTACTTGCAAAAGCGTGACTGCGAAACGGGTTTGATGTCAAGACTATTTCTCATGTAAATCTTTCTGATTATTTTGAAGTTAATTCTGCTGATGGCGTGCACGCAGGCCAGAATAAGGGCAGTGCACAACAAGCAAGAGATAGGGACCGGAAAAATTCGCGGGTTCAATGACCTCTAGGATGAACTCCACAGTTCTACGTACACTCGATCAAATGTCACCCACTCATTGGCTGCTGTCGTGTGAGACGTCCCAACAGACAGCAGCCTGTAATTCGATAAAGCTTTGGTTGGGTGTTAATCATTGGCTCAGAGTCATCCAGGGTGATTTGTGAGCCAATAGCAGAGACAGCACTGACGTATAACTATTTGTATTTTAGCCTATCGCGAAATGAATTCGCGAATTTTTCCGGTCTCTACATATAAACCGATGAACGCCTGCTGCACGCACAAAAAATTGTCACGTTCCGCCTGAGCCGAGCATGCAAGAACCGGCCAACCACCGTGCGAGAAAATCTTATATAATATCAAACAGGTTAAGGCGGACTTTTTTAACTACTTGTTCGTGATTATATTTGAACAAATTATTTAAATTAAATTTGCAAAAACTGTAAATAATATTTGAAAATTTAAAAGGATGCGATTTTGCATCAATGTTATCTTATGACGTTATCACGTAAAATTATCGTCCGTAAACCGACTTTACAGAAAACCCCCCCCTTTTTTTAACAGTGAAAATGGATTGATCGCGTGTTTCAGAAAAATGGTTAATCACGAAACATCTGGTACAGGTTCTTGAACGCACTCAATGGTTACTTGAAACTTTACAACTTCATCTTATAACTATTAATTTCTCCGTCATATAATGTTAGTAGTATATAGTAGCCGATTCTGGTGCAATGATATTTCTAATGGGACTACGATGTTTTGGTGGATTCTTGTGGTAGCTTGTCAGTCGTCAGGAATCGGCCATTTTAGAGCGTGTCCGCCGCTCGTGGTTTATAATCAGAACCTTTGCGGCCATCTTGGATGACGTCACACCCGTCATCTTGGAATCCACAATTTTTTTAAAATCTTTAATTATAAAGCTAGAAATTCGGGAAAAATTCTAATAATTATAAAAAAAATATGTTTATTAATAATAATTATTTATTATATTAATTTCTGTACTTGGTTCGATCCTTGATCGATTCAAAAATTGTACTTTCAGGCAAAAAAAAATTTTAAAATAATTTTACATGAATATTTCTTTTCCATATATACAAAAAATATATATATACAGTGTAGCATTAACATTAAAGCCCTCGAATCGTAAATATATGTACCAGTGTATATGTAGCTGTATCAAGTTACTTGCCGAGAAACACAAGATGGCAGCAGAAGTGGACCTGCAACCAGTCTGCGAAGTTGCAATTCGTAACGCGCGTGGCGTGGCGTGAGTTTTTTTCTGTTTTTTGTTCAGTGTGTTGTGGAAGTGAAGGGGCGTGTCCTTCACACCGGGACCGGCTGCTGTACATCACGAGCACCGCTGGGGAAGGGGGGGGGGGTGGCGACGAATCAGGGCTCCCCTTGAGCGATGTACGATGCCCTGGAGTGGTGGTGAGTGAGGGTGGGGGAGGGGGTACACAAGTGGCGTGTTCCTGGCTGGGGGGAAGGGGGGCGGGCAGCCCGACGCCTCGTGATGGATGCGCCGCGCGGGTTGGGCGAGACGCGGCAACAGCGCCCGCGGTGGCTCCGGCCATCGACTATCGATACTATCCCGCGATAGGTATCGACTCATCAACTCCGAGCGGAACCGCCGCCAGCAACAGGATAACTAATTGCTTGATCATCGCTCGGCGCCCCTGGCCGTGTTCGGCTCGACTAACTTTTATTGTCGGAAGTCAGAAGACAAACCTGAGCTTTAAAACAATATCAGCATTTGTATTAAAAATAAACATGACTATAGTCAAATTAATTCGTGTATGTAAAGAAAAAGGGAGGGTAGTCTGTAAAGTCGGTTTACGGACGATAATTTTACGTGATAACGTCATAAGAAAACATTGGTGAAAAATTGAATACTTTTTAATTTTCAAATATTATATACAGTTTTGCAAATTTATTAATTATATAATTTGTTTAAATATAATCACGTACAATTAAGTAGTTAAAAAGCCCACCTGAACATGTTGTATATTATAAAAACGGCTGGATTTGTTAGCCGTGTTGACATTAAGAAAGCAAGTCAATACAAGAATTGTTTTGCTTTCATCGAAATTAGTTTTCTGGGAAAATCAGTATTTCACATTTTAATCACCACTTCCTAAATGGCGCTCATATACTTTTTTTTTTTTTTAAGTTTAAACGTGGTATTTTCTGATTTATTTATTTTTCAGTCTACATTTTGACCTATGTACATCCTAGTTATAGATTTTTTTAAAACGATTTTTTTTAACAGACCAAGAACTTTTGGGTAATCAGTCAAAGCAGGTTGAAACTATGCAAATTTGTATTGTTTGCGACACCTACATTTGGCTTGAAGTAATCTTTTGGACATACGCCATTGCTAAGCACTTTTTCTGTAGAAGAAAACTAAAAAATACCCAAAAGACAAAAAAAAAAAACACAAATTAAGCAAACCATTTCTGTTGTCAACAGGTTTTCAAAAGATTACATACATCAAGTCATGCACTCCCATTGCACAAATCTTTCAAAGATAATATCTACATTTGGGGGCCACATTTACGGTAGTCTAAACCAAAACCTGGGTCCCCTCAAGACCAGAATGTCTCCTCTTTGCGACAGCCGCCAGTGAACACGTGACAAGAACCGGGGTGACACACCGCCACTGCAGCACGGAAACACACCGGCTACTCGTCTCGTGTAACACGGGCTCCCTGTGGCACAGCGGGGACGTTCTCATTGGCCCAGCCAAGTCGAGAAAACCCCATTAATTGCCTGTATCGAATCATAAAAATAATTGTGCAAGACATTCGACACAGGTTCGAGGTCTAAAAACAGTGGAATTTTTTTTCCGCTAGTTCAAGGCTATGGTTTTTTTTATACACAGTGTATGGATTTAAAATACAACGCATTAAAAATACATAAATATATTTAAAAAAAAATATAATTAGCATATTAGATAGTGTGTCCATGTTATATAATCTTGTGTTTAAAATATTTCCATCTTTTTACTTAACTTCTCTCTACAACTATTGGTAGATATTAAAGTTTCAGCATATTTCACAGACAAGTTTTAAACTTTCTAGGTTTTCTAGACTTAGCACAACTTTATCGCTGATGAAAGACTACAATCTTGTAGGAAACAGTTTTCGCGTACGTGGCAGAAAAATCCTTGTATAATAAAGTATTTCTCATTACGTGAAAATATTTCCTCTCCCAGAAGCCACATTTTTTTCAACTGCCGCGGGAAACCAATTTACAGAAACCGATAAATTTCACAGGTCAAGAATACTTCGAAAAAATGTTAACGTTGGGAAAATTTTTAATCTGGGAAATTAAGCATTTTTTATGTATCTGCCGTGCTGTACTTTAGGGCGGTTGTCGAGTCCTGCAGCTCTCTCTAATTTTTTTTATTTTAAACCGCGTGTACGGCATCTACATGATAATTTATTCGCATACGGGGTGGTTAATTACTGCCTCCGCTCTTTGTACGATAAGTTTATAAACGCGTGGCGGTAAAATGCCCGCGTTTCAGGCTATTTCGACAAAAATTGCGGGGGGAAAAAAATGGGGGAGGGGGTTGGTGGGGTTTGGGGGTTGTTTAATTTCCACACATTAAACCTCACCGTAATATCGCGCCCTTTATTACACACCGCTTTGTGCGGCCGAACTTCATCTCCGGCGGGACCCGAGATCCGCGGCTATCGGGCAGGAACAGCGCAGCGGGAGACAAGCCACGTGCGAGAGAGAGAGAGAGAGAGAGAGAGAGAGAGAGAGAGAGAGAGAGGCGTCGACACGCCATGCGCACATTTACATTCCCTCGCACGCCCAAAGAAACAGCGAGATGGCAAAACCTGGAGGGTCGGCGATATTGCCCAAGGCGTGATGTACACTGCAAATATTTTGTTTTTCTTGTAAATGGAACAGAAATATTCATGTAAAATTACAGACGTTTGTAAATTTGTACATTTATAATTAAAGTAACTGTATCACCTGGGCCGCCATCTTGTATTGTAGATCATTAGAGACCGGAAAAATTCGCGGACTCATTTCGTGATAGGCTGAAATTCAAACAGGTGTACAATTCTGCTGGTTCTGCTATTGGCTCGCAGTTTAACTGGAGCTCTCTGGGCCAATGAGAGACTATCGACCAAAGAAGCGTCGAATCACAAGCTACCCAGTGGGGACGCCTCACAATTTAGTACCCAATGAACACGCGTGTTTACTTGAGAAATGCAGAGGATAATGGAGGCTATCCTAGAGGTCATTGAATCCGAGAATTTTTCCGGTCCCTATAGATCATTGCACAATTTGTAATCCCTATATGTTGGATTTTGGATCATTCCGACATTTTGAATCCCGTCTTCTTGGACTCTAAACAGTTCCACTATATTGGATTGTAGAACATTCGGTCATTTAAAATCCCACCATCTTGGATTATAAAAAGTTCCACTATATTGGATTGTAGAACATTCCGCCATTTCGAATCCCGCCATCTTGGATTCTGGAATGTTCAACCATTTTTGGATTCTAGAAATTTCTGCCGCCTCGGCTTCTGACCTAGCGCCCAGTCTCAGGTTGAACTATTGTGCACTACTCGCATGCGTGACCTCCCCAGCGATGCCAATCTCGGCCGATCCTTTATTTCCCTTCGGCGGAACTCGAACCCTCGCCGCCGGAACGGACTCGCCCGACGCTAATTTCCTGCGCGAGGCTCCTCTGGGAGGTCAGGAGGCCCGACTGCATATGGTCACCGCTAATTACACTGTCCGCCCTCGGAGGGCCTGCTTCGCGCCGCTGCCGCGTGGGCGCAGCACCATCGCCCCTTTCTGGTTCAGACGGCGGCGATGTACCGATGTATCGGCAATACCGACATTCCAGATTCAAACCATCGATAGTTTGGTATCGACATTTCACTGCCGATATATTTTTGATATCGATATTTTATCCCGATAGTATCGAAATTGAATAAAATAATATTTTTTTCAAGTAAAAATAAAACCAATTCAATTAAAATTATCTGTAAATAAATTTAGCAGAAAAAAATTATAAAATGGTGGACTAAAGCTTCAGTAAGAACAAATTAATTATTTAAATAGAAGGGAAAATGCTTCCCAGTTTGATAAAAAAAACATAGCTATCTCTTCATGCTATTTTCAGTTATTTATAGTTAAATTACTTATAGTAGGTTTTGCTCTTATCAGCATACTCAAATAGAACTAAGTAATATTTCAACTATTTATTATTAGCCTATTCATTATTCTCTTTTATACATGTTTGTTGGCTTCTTTTTCGCGTAACATCTTGAGAAGTTTTTATTAATAAAAATTAATGTATTAATTAACTATGCAATGACACTTTAGATATCAATAAATATGATCAATATTATAGTGTGCAGCACAGTAACTGCCAATGCAAATAAACAAATGTAATCAATAATAAACTTTATCTAACAATATATTCCAACGTGTACGCAGAATTTCATTTCTAGGAAGTGAAGGGGGAGGGGAGGGCTCTGCTGTTTGGTTTCAAATTCTTTCCTTTTGTCGTTAGTGATAATTAGAGACCTGTAAAATTCGCGATTTCAAATCCCTAAAGGATAGACTCCATGATCCTCTATGCACTCGTGCAAATTACATCTGCTGATTGGTTACCGACTCGTAACACCTGTTGACTGGAATGATCGTCATTCGCTAATTCTTCTGTTATAGATTTTTCATTGGCTCAGAGTCCTTCAGATAAACTGTGGCCCAATCACTGAAGCAAAATAATGCCAAAAGTATTTTGACCCTATCCTATCGCGAAATGAATCCGCGAATTTTACAGTTCTCAAGTGATAATATATTTTTTAGAGGTGATCACAGGATTTTTGGGTAGGGGAGGGGGGGGGGGGAACATAGCCCCACCCAAGCCCAACAAAGTACATTGATAAAAAATAAAATGTTACGAAAAATGACAAATTACCAAATTCACGCGAACGGAACTGCTGCGGAATAACTATTTAACTTATTAAGTCTAGAAACGGGATGTATATATATATATATAGAGGTCTGTGTACCATAATTTGATGTGAAACACGAGAACTACCACAGTTTGGTCGCCAGCAGTTGGCAGGCGTGGTGCCCGCGTTCTCCGAGAGACGCGGCGCGTCTCCGACCGGCTTTTGAAGTGCGTGCGTGTGTGCTTGTCGGCTTCAGACTCAGACAGGGGTGGGGGCAGGGGGCTTTGAGACCGCGACTCTGGAGCGCCTACCCCCGCGCGCTAGCCTCGGGGTTAATTGCCCTCGTGCTTGCTTGAGGGGAGGAGGGAGGGAGGGAGCTAGAGAGACCGTCGCGGATCAGAGGGATTGCGAAGGAGCGCGAAAAGCAGCGACAAAGGAACAAGAACCGCCTGCAAAGGGCGTTACTCCCAGCGCCCTGCCGCCGACACAGCCAAAGTGTTTCAAATGTTTCGTGTCCAACGACGTTCGACAGCGGGGCGCCTAGTAGCACAGGGATCAGATCTAGGAAGCGACAGTTCAAGAAAGACCGGGATAATCTGTATTATTCGACAGCGAAATTCGAGAGGTGTAACCAAACGAAACACGGCTATCGAATTACCTCCTTCAAATAAATTTGACACCCTCAAACATTGTTTAAACCATGTCACTTTAGGAATTTCTGGAAGAAATGTTTATACTTGTAATACATATTTTATGCATTTATTTTAGCATAAAAACAAATGTGTTTTATTTCACGTAATACACGGTTCATTATAATATTAATGTTTTTTTTTTTTTCGAATGTAATACGTTGTGGACAAATTATTCGCATCCATACGAAATTTTTTTCACCGTTATAACCTTTTAATCCACTATGTTTACGATTCTGACTGGCTTATTCCGTCGAACAACTTACAAGTTTCATAACTGTGTTACAAACACGTCTGTGCTAGGGAAGTAGACATACAGTTTTGGGAGTTTTTGGAAGGGAATGTTTGACATGTTCTCCCTTACCGTATGCGCCCTTGAAGGGTGGATCGGGGGTCTGCTTGTAGATCTGATGTGTCCAGAGTGGACTCACCGGCGCGAACACGCTTGGAAAACACGTCCCCTCCACCCTGTTCTACAATACCACCGCGAGCTGCAGAACTGCAACGAACATATTGGATGATTTCTCTAACTACCTGCAGCCTTTTACTGGCGACAGACAGAAGACCTGCCTCCATATCCCTTGGAATTAAAAAAGATAGAGTGTGTCACAACTAAATCTTAACAGGCCAAAAAATAAATAAATTTAAAAATAACTGCAGCATTAAGACTTAATACTCAAAGATTTACAACACCAACAGGTACATTAAAAAAATAAGAAAAAGACTAGAATAAAAGAGATAGTGTTACCAGAGTACTCAAACTCACAGTCACAAAATAGAACAAACGCTTAAATGAATTGGCACAAATCTTACACGCTAAACTCAAATAAATTAATAAAATCAATTTAAACAAATAAAATAACTTAACTAAAAATAATTAGGTACTAATATAGACACTATGGAGCATTACAATAGCCAGTATAATAATAGTCTGACTTAAGATGTGCTCTTTTGACCCTGATGGGTTCTGACTATCTGTGACTGGCCCCAGAAATTCTTTGATGGTGTGCGCGCCACCCTAGGCATTTTCAAATTTACTTGACACAAAATGGGCCTGATTGCTTAGAGCATATTGGCGGCAGAGCACTCCCTGCCCTTATTATATCGCACGCTAACCTTGGCTCCCACCTTATCCGAACTCTCAGCGACCTCCACCAAAACCTACTCTAAAATTCTTGGAATATGAGCTTTAAGACTTTCAGGATACACACCCCAAACATTCAATAACGGGTGAGATAATTCACTTCTTAAAAAACACCTGAGCGGAAGAATACTGAGAAGCACTATGTATTGTTAGATTAAAGGCTTAATTTTGAAAATTGTTTGGGAAAAAATTTGAATTGAACATGTGCGTTCAAGAAAACTTAATTACTACTGACAATAAAACACACATATGGCCCTACAATAGTAGCCGTAGGCAACACGGCTTCCAGCACAGTTGAAACTGCAGTTAATGTAGCAGCTCACCTTGCATCTCCCACATAACATAACCTCACTTACTGTTTGCAAATGTTTGTCCATCTTGGGGGGGGGGGGGGAGGATTATGTTTCCCTAACTCCCTCACATCCACCACTGACTGTCAGTCCTAACTGCGACGCTGATGACGTGTGGTTGGTTGCCTCAGCCTGATGTCTGTTACTCGGTGATTCCAAGCACAGTCTGTAGCGCGGTTAGCGCGCGACTGTACAAGTTCACAATTATTTTATGCACCGGTAAAAGCAGTAAAAATTCCTTAAACACAATGTCTCTGCTTTGAATCGCAGCTATTTTTTTGGGGATGTTTAAGACGTTTTCAAATTATTTTTAGGTTGGATTATCATTAGAGACCTGAAAAATTCGCGGGTTCATTTCGTGTTATGCTAAAATGCAAATAATTATACCTTATTGGTGCTTCTGCCATTGGTTCACTGTTAAACTGGAGGACTGGGGGCCAATTAGAGACTCTCACTCATGTAAGTGTCGAATCACAGACCACCCAGTCGAGACGACTCACAAGTCAGCAGCCAATGAACAGGTGGCATTTGCCCGAGTGTGTAGAGGATATTGGAGTCCATCCTGAAGTTCACTGAACCCGCGAATTTTTCAGGTCTCTAATTATCATGCAATTTTCACGGAGTCTATGGGGTGGGTGTCTGTTCTGAAATTGATAGCAAAACATATCGTACAACTTCAAAAGTTGATATGCTATGTATTTGTTTAATAACTTGAAAATAACTACCTAGGAAGAATCGTTAAAATGCTATGATGTAGTGGATATTGCTAAACAAACATAAAACCAACACACCTGCAAGATATTAGCGTTAAAATTCATTATAACACAAATTTTTTTTTGCTTTGCTGTTATAAAGAGGGGTGGGATGATGTTCTCATTTTGACTTCAAGTATTAACGTAGCAAAAATTGTACACACCAGCTCCCATACTTCTTACCGCCATGGCAATTATAAACAAATGGGAAAAATTCTTGGCTAATTAGCAAAAAATAAAGTCGAAGCTTAGGCAGTGGGAAGTATGGCGGGAAGGACCACCAGAACAATTGTAAAAAAAAAAAAAAATACTGAACACACGCTAGACCACAAATTAAACTTACAGCAGGGTATAACCGAAAAAAAAAGAAAGAAAAAACCACTATGAAAAACAAAGCGAGTAGTTGAACAGCTTTAGTGTGAAGCTCTTTTTTTTCCCTCTCTTTCCCTATTTTAAAGTCGTTATCCGTGCAGTTTATTCAAACGGATGTAATAGATGTCGCGTGCACGGCGCCAGTTGTTGGCTTCCGCTCCGGAAACACACTCTGTGCGATTACAAAGCAAAACAGGGATATAAATTCTTTATTTTTCACCAAAAAAAAAGTATTTTCACTAAAAAATATATTGCTGGAATTTATTCTTCCGAATGTTTATAGGTGTAAGAATAATTATTTTGCTGAATTCATAAAAACAAGTGTTTTTATAATTTCTAACCTTATGTAGCAGTTGCTGTGTTGAAGAAGATATGTAATTTACCTTAAAATAATCATGCATGTGAAAATTTTCTTAAAACTTTGAAAGTATGAACAAGGTTCTCCCTTCTTTTGTTTTCGCAAAAACAAAGGTCGATTTAATTCACCATCCCAATAGATGGGGTAAGGGGATGGCTAACGTGAAGTACTGCCGTAACCATCACGACTTTAAGTAAAGCCACAGTGTTTTGAGAAATAAATATCTTGACACGAAACGATTCCGTGAAAGACAGATGTCTTTAGTCTCAACACATGACACTGATATACATATATTGAGGAACATATTTTTTTTCGATAACGCAGTAGAAAACATATTCTTCTACTTTCATGGCTTGAAGAACTGTCTATTTGTTTATCACTGATGATAAAAAATTGTGATTAAAATGAGTAAAATATTTTTAAAAAAATTGGTTGTCTGTAAAGTCGGTTTACGGACGATAGTTTAACGTGACAACGTCATAAAAACATTGATGACATGATTGCATGCTTTTATGAATAAAATTGAATCATTTTTATTTTAATAATAAAAGAATAAATACTTGAAATTATACTAGTAATCATATTTTTAAAATTCAAGAATAATTAACCTTTATTGCCGAAATTGTTGTTGTAATAAGCAATGAAAACCACATTAACTTTTCACTTCACTTAATAAACAGTTGACGAAACAGTTCACGTGTAGATGACTTGTAATTAATTTTAAAAACTGGCGTTTAGCTAAAAAGTTTAAATATAATTATGAACAAGTTGTCATAAATAAACTGTAATCAAATATCTATCATCAATGATATGAATCACCATAATTTTTTAGTAAATTGTAACATAACCTATTATTACTGCACTCGCCGACAGCGTAACGGGACACAGCGTAACGGAACAATGAGCGTAACGGAACACAGCGTAACGGAACAATGTGCGTAACGGGACACTTTTTCGTGCGTGCAGCCTGCGTTCATCGATTTATTAGACGTTGTCACGTCAAAAACTATAATTGACTCAATCCATGTAAAATGTAATCACATTTGCTAGCTTCCAAGTCACGCCGGGTGCCTCGTGGTCGACACAAACATGGAGACTGTTCCACACAGGCACTGAGACGGATCACACGGCACAGAGCTCCCACAACAGCACGCAGACGCAGACGCACCCGTTTACGTTTGCTCCGCGCGACCAATAGAAGCCGAGTACATGGCTGCGATGGTGGCCATCTTTGTTTACGTTCTGAATACTTTAAAATCTGTTTCAATTATAATAATATCTAGTGGGTTATGTTTATTATAAATGTAAATTTTCCCCTTGCTCTAATTTTGAGGCACATTTTTTTTAAAAAATTAATTTAATATTTTGTAACGGGGAAATGCAGTCTCTCGCTGGTTGCCACTGCACCTTGGAAGCAACAGACGTGGCTGATTGTTCCGACCTTACGGCCGGCATTCTCACGGTCCCCTCCCACATATGCGCCCTTATCAGGGTACTGTGAAAGTATCTTCCAGTTCTCTTGATTATAACATTCCAGAGCTTTATAGTAACAGAGCTGTTAGGGAACGCTCCCTGTTGTTTGATCGGGAGGGTGTTAGAGCTCCGGCAATGACCAGCGGCTGGGGCGGGCAGACGCGACACTGTTTTCCGTCCCCCCACCTCCCCTCTATGTCTGCGCTCATTTAGGGTAGAACAGGAGTTGACTCACAGGTGTTACTAATCCAGAGCCCGACATCTGGACTAGACTCGGAAAACAGGTCCCCTCCGCTGTGTTCGACTTGCGGACCGCCAACTGCCTACGCAAGTCAGTGGACAGAGTTTCACAGGATGTTAGTCTCAGGTTTCCGCCGCGCGGCAGGCACAGACCCCACCAGTACGTACTGACCTCGGAAACTGGTGACCACCAGGGTCTGCCTCCAGACAGGCTTCAACCAACTGACTTTGTCACCGAACTGAGCAAATCCGGATTTGGAAAACCAGTTACCGTGCTCCAGAGATGAATGGCACTACACAACCCCCTCCGAGTACACCATTTACTGTACATGGACTGTTCATGGAGATCCGTTCGGGTCGTCACCACAACGCCGAAACACCATAACGCCGAATGTCAAAATTGACCACAACGCCGACATCTAGAAAACTGCTGTGTACCACAACGCCGAAATAACTGAATGAATTTGTGTGTGTTTCTTAAATTTAGGTACCTTAACGCCGAAATACCACAATCAAACCTAACCTTACCTTACCTAACCTAACCTAGCGTAATATAACCTAACCTAACTTAAACCTAGCCTATCCTAGCCTAGCCTAACCTAACCTAGTCTAACCTAACCTAACCTTTGCGGCAGTCCTGCAATGACATTTTTCGGCGTAAGTGTATTTCGGCGTTGTGGTAATTCGGCGTTGTGGTACACAGCAGTTTTCTAGCTGTCGGCGTTGTGGTCAATTCGGCATTTCGGCGTTGTGGTGCGTCCCCCCCGTGCTCCAGAGCTGAACGGCACTGCACACCCCCTCCGAGCACACGGACTGTTGCCGGAGATCCGCCTGCGTGTCGCTGCAGAGCGGCGCTGATGGTGGTACCGCGACGCGGCAGATGGCCTGGCCCGCGGCCACGCGGTGACGTCACTCGCCTCGAGGTCGCAGCGCGGCGTCCGTCAGTCTCAGGCGGGAGCGTGACGTCACCGTCCCCCGCTGCCCGCGAACTGCTCACTTCCTCCTCCCCAAACCCAGGAGGGCTGGGCAACACACGAGCTTAACGTAAAAAAAAAAGGGAGGTTTGTCTGTAAAGCCGGTTTACGGACGATAGTTTAACGTGACGTCATAACTAAACATTGATGAAATTATTGCATACTTTTATGAATAAAATGGAATCATTTTTATTTTATTAATAAAAGAATAAATATTTGAAATTATACTAGTAATCAGATTTTTAAAATGCAAGAATAATTAACATTTATTGCCGAAATTGTTGTTGTAATAAGCAATGAAAACCACATTAACTTTTCAATTCACTTTATAAAAAGTCGAGTGGAAGAGAGATAGATGCAGCGCAAGCGTACAGTGAGCGTAACGGGACACATCGTAACGGAACAATGTGCGTAACGGGACACAGCGTAACGGAACAATGTGCGTAACAGGACACAGCGTAACGGAACAATGTGCGTAACGGGACACAGCGTAACGGAACAATGTGTGTAACGGGACACAGCGTAACGGAACAATGTGCGTAACGGTACACTTTTTCGTGCGTGCAGCCGTCGTTCATCGATTTATTAGACGTTGTCACGTCAAAAAAAAAAGGTGGCTGTCTGTAAAGTCGGTTTACTGATGATCATTTTACGTGATAAACGTCATATCAAATTGTCTTGAATTGCGGCTTTTAAAAAGCCCGCCTTTAACCTGTTCGATATTATAGAAGATTTTCTCGCACGGTGGTTGGCCCGGTTCTTGCACGCTCGGCTCAGGCGGGACGTGACAATGAGTCATGCTTTTTCATGCGTGCAGTCGGCGTTCATCGATTTATAAGACGTTATCACGTCAAAAATAAATTCATTTCCTTCGAAATTATTGAATTGAATTAAACTCAGGGCCGTTTGCAGTCACCGAGCTTCGCAGCGAATTTTCAAAGTCAGTTATTTCACAAATCCCCGTCGAAACTGATTATTTACAGGCGCAGAACAGGAGGTTGGGGGCCGCATTCAGCCTGCCTGGGACTCCTCGCGCCTTGGCTCCACCCCTGGCTGCAAATAGAAACATCCAGATTTGGCGGGAGAATTTGGTTGTTTGTCACACTTCTGGAAGGGGAAGCCTTCTTTTCACAGACGAGAGAGCCAAACTCCCGATCGTGCATCTTCGGTTTTTTTTTGTTCATTGTAAAAGGTTAGGTTAGCTACATTATAAATACTTTAAAACATTGTGGGCGGTTAATTGTGTTAGGATAGCTACATTAAAGATACTGTGAAATCATGTAAACGGTTTCCTAGCCCTGGATAGCTACATATTAAAAATTTATTTGCTAAGCAACCATAAAATGATTTTACAGTATTTTTAATGTAACTATACTTACCTAATATAACCAACCATCCACAATGTTTTATAGTATTTATAATGTAGCTAACCTGTACTAATCGACCGCAAAATTTAATGCTACACCTGTTTATACAATGAGATAGAACGGCGTATGACGTATGAGTAAGCTACATCCCAAATAAATACACCTGTTGTGGTACGGAAAAAAAAAGCGATCATGAACTTGGGGGAACTTCGGGGAACTTCGGGTGTGGCTCTCTCGTCTGTGAAAAGACGGCTCCCCCACAGGCATGGGCTGCTAGCCCGTACGCGCAAGGCTGAGCCATTTGCTGCGCAGAGAGGCCGGAGGGATGATGTCCTATTCCCTAGAACAAAAGAAGGCGTGTTATTAGCTCTCCCTATACAGGTCGTGAGCAGGCAGTGCTAAAGGCCAGTTTACACCGGCGATAACATTGCTAATAACATGTGTTTATAGCAATGTTACTGATAAAAGTTGAAAAAATGCTGGAAACATAATGTTTTCAACATTGTGGCCAACATTCTGTTATTAACATTGTTAATATATTTAATTAAATGTTAATAACATTTGTTACCAACATTTTGTTGATAACATTTGCGATCAACAAAAGTTGTGTGTATTAGAAACATGTTAAAAACTTTGTTATGAACACTGTTAATAACATTATTTTCCCGATCCATTCTGAGGCGGTCTAGATCAAAAGATGTTATTTGCAAATGTTGCTAGCAACGTAGAAGGTGAACATTGTGTTGGCAACATCGTTGTTCTTGTTTACTTTAGTCGATCGTTTGTAAATAACCTATATAATGGAATGGTGCAGAGAAAAAACGTGCAGACTTATTGACGAGTTTAGGTTACAGGAATTTTTATGGAATCATCAGCTTAAGGACTATAAAGACAGACAGAAAAAGAGTGATGCGTTGAAAGAACTCGGCAAAATGTTCGAATGTGAGGGATCAGAGGTAGAGAAAAAAATTAAATCTCTGATTGGGCAGTTCCAACGAGAAGTGAAGAAGATATCCGGAAAATCCGGCGATGGTGTTAAGGATGAACCGAGATGGTTTGCGTACAAGATGATGCTTTTCCTGAAGGACAAGTGGAAACCGCACAAAACAGCTGATGCGGGAATATATGTGAGTAAAATATGTAACCAATGTGGGAAATAATATCAAGGGTAGCCTTAATAATTTATTAATACAAAGATTATAAATAACTTTGGGAGAAATAGAGTACTTCAGACTTTATTTCCTCTATAGGCATACATCATTAATTAGGCCTACATTTACTTGCTGTACATTAAAAGCATATCTAACATCACTGAAACTTATTCTTTTAAATCACCTACACTGATAATATACAGAAATAAGTAGGCCTACCACTTTTTGTTATAAGAATGTAAGTAATATAGGTACTAGTATCTAATATCATACAATATTTATGAGACATACCTATACAAATATTTATTGAATATACTGCAACAGAATGTCAAATGTTGCACGAAGCCAATTCGCAGACTAAACCAAATACAAAATAACACATAAACATGCAATGAATTTTGGGATTTAATGTCATGTACATCCAAATGTATAAATTTTCACAACTGTAATGAAATAGTTAATTTCTAATAGTATCTACAGTACTGTAAAATTTTTACCAATGTTATTAAAAAGTGTAGTATGGGTGACAGATAGGTGTATTCCTCAAGGAATATGTAGCAATTTGATTGAAAAACATTACCACATTTAATAGTGTTTAGATTAAAAATAGATTTTAATTTTTGCACAATAGCAGCTTGCCTGTCTATACGACCTTGCCTTGTTTGAAAGTAGTGTCCAAACTCCCGACGAATCTCGTGAGCATTATCAGGTGCTCTCCTTGGTACCCGTTGCAATGGTGTAAGTGCTCCATCCCCTTCACAGTGAACCATGTTTCTCCATTGGCCGTTTATTATGTTGCCTGTATCAGGGTCTTCACTGTCAAGCATGCCAGGGAGTGCATATATGTGTCTAGATGAAGAACTTTTCTTCAAATAGTTATGAAGATGAATACATGCTAATGTGACTTTGGTCGCTTTTTGGTGGTCCAATAATATAGGTTTTGCTAACACACGAAACACAGAAACTAGAATGCCAAAAGTGTTTTCCACTACTCTTCGTGTTCTACATAACCTGAAATTAAAAATCCTCTCCAGTGTGTTAATGTCGTGTGTCCCTGGGTAAGGTTTCATTATGTGTTTACTCAAAGGGAAGGCATCGTCACTAACAAACACATAAGGACTTTCAGCAGTTCTTCCAGGCAATGGGGCTGGTGCAGGTATATTTAACAGGGACTCGTCAATCATTTCACGAAGCACAGAATTAGCAAAAACACCTCCATAAGATATTCTGCCTTGGCACCCCACATTTGCATAGAGAAAACAATAGTTGGCATCAACAATCCCAAGTAGAACAATACTAAAATAGCCCATGTAATTGTAATAATCACTTCCACTCCTCGGTGGAGCTTGGACCTCAATATGTTTTCCATCCATGCTGCCCAAACAATGTGGGAAGTTCCATCTGTGGTCGTATTCACTGGCCACTTTGAGCCATTCCTGAGCAGTTTGCGGGATCTGGAAGAACGGGGAAAACAACAGTCAATAATATATGGCATCAATGTTATGATCACATATTTACAACTGGTACACACAAAACTGCTTGCAGTTATAACTACAGAGTCATAAAAAACCAATTAGATTATGCAGTGTTTTTAATAACATATATCTTTGTATCATAGCACTGGAGTATGTTTTTTTGTCACGAGATCATATTTATGTTTAGGTATTATTCATATTTTTATATAAATGTTTTCTTTTACAGACTTCCAGTCGAGATGATGAAGACGAAGAGAATGTCGACTCTGATTTAGAGCGCACGTCCATTGATGCCTCTCCCATAGCAGCTGTCAACTCTGATACTGCAAGTGCAGAGACGAGTGCTGCAAGTAGGAAAATCTTTTCATCACCAGTGCGACGCAAACGTGCTAAAACACAAGATGATTCTGCTGTGGTAATTGCCGAAGCTTGTAATGTTTTGAAGTCATTGGATGCTTCTCGTCACAACAGAGATGAATATGACAAATTTGGAGAATACGTAGGTTCCAAAATACGTAATCTAAAAACAGATTATGCCAAATTCACTATACAGCATGAAATCACCACTTTACTATATCATGCTGATCTTGGTAGGTACAACCAGACAAATGCAGCTGCATCTCCCCTTCATACAAATGTTCTAGAAGGCAACAGCAGTCAGCATGCTGCTCTTTGCACTCCTGCGAATGTAGTCATTGTTGACGCAACTCATGAACACCCGGATGTACTAAATGATGAAGTTATTAACGAAGTCTTGATTTCGGAAGATTGTTCACAATTGCAACACCAGTACGGCCATTTGTTGGACGTGTGTAGAATCCGTGAAAATGAAACAAAATAGTTACCTGCTCCAAAACTTTAATTCTTTATGAACAATGGCTTTCAATGCATTTCCACACAAAATAAGTCAACAGTAACATTTGTTTTTAATAGCTTATAAGTGTAATTTAAAGTGGGTATCTCATTTAATGTTCAGTTAACACAATGATTCACCTTGTAAATGTTTATGTGTGTAGTAAAAACAAATGCTATGCCAATTTAAAGACACTTATTCTCTAGTGGCATGTAATTGCATAAGGTTAATATTAAGGAGGTACATTATTTAAGGTAAACAAAATGCTGATATTATGGGATACGTTTCTATCAAGAACTTTGGTGAAACTGCAGTGCATGTACTTACCAATATATATATATATCTTTCTACAGCATTAAAAATGTAAAGAAATAAAACATTTACTGAACACTACCTGTAATGTTTTAAATTAAAACCTGCTGTGTGCATTTGTGTCAGTGAACCATCAACAGTAAGTATTCACAATAAGTTTGTTTCCATTAAGGAACTACATTTTCATGGTTATTTCAGTAATTAACTAGATGTTCAAGTCGAGTGATTAACCTTGTTAACGGAAGTCAAAATAAAGTAAAATTTAATATAAGCATTCAAGCTCACCTGGAGTATACTTACTCTGACATTGTCTTTCAGAGCTTCAATCAATGCATCCAATACTTGTGGAATGAATTTTGATATACATGACAAAGATATTCTAAATAATATCATTAAGTCATTGTAACTGCACCCAGTTGCAAGGTAACGAAGTGTAACTGCAAGTTTTTCCGTCACTGAAATAGCTTATCTGTAATTTGTGTCATTCCCTGCAATTTTTGGCCCCACAAGACCAATCAAATATTCAAAATCAGTGCTTGACATTCTCACAAAATTTCTAAAACTGTTTAATTTCATATCACCTACAGCCATTGTTAACTCGTCCTTTTTAAGATCTTGCAAAATCATGTTTCCACTATGACTGCATCTCTTTTGAAGGTACGGCCGAACCCAGATTCACTTCTTCCTCTTTTTCTGGTTAGCTGCCCCAATTAACAGTACACAAACTGCAGCAATCCCAACTTCCTGCTGAGAAGCCATTACTAATTTTTTTTTTTTTTTTTTTTTTTAGTAGTTTGTATGGTTAACGGCTTTCGCCCACAACCAGAACTAAATCATTCCAATCTTAATCATATCGTAGCAATCAAATCTCTTACTGTAAATTAACACCCATGCCTTACCCGGGACTCGAACCCAGAACCCCTCGCACCGTAAGCCGGTGTGCATCCGACTACGCTACGGAGGTCGGCAAGCCATTACTAACTTTAATTCTTTCCGTCTGCATGAACTGAATTTCATCCAAGAGTGTAGCCTACATGTTGCTAACATTGTTGTTAACATTTTTGTTACCAACATTGATACTAACTTTTAGTTCTGGCTTTGTAAACAATGTTGGCAACATTTCTGTTATTAACAATGTTATTAGCAAATTTGTTGCCAACAAATGCTACAAATCATCTTGCCTTCACACAACAAATTTTGTTATTAACATTTTGTTATTAACATTGTTGCTGTTATTTTTTGGTGTAAATGGGCCTTAAGACAGAAATCATTCGTCCTTTATGTTTATTTGTGAATTTCGAATTGTTTTTTTTTTCTTTTAAAAATTTTTTTGGGGTAGTTTATATTTTTTTATTCCTCTAAATACAAACTGTACAAGCCCCCAGAGCCCTGCCCTGACAGGCATGCATGCCTCTCGGCCTGGTTCCCCAGTGGAAGCTGGGACATGAACAACCCCCCCCCCCCCCCCCCCAACCCAAATCAGTTCTCCTGCTGGCCTTGGCCAGGTGTGAAAAAAGTGTGTTGTAATTAGCGACGTGAGACAATGATTCCGGCCCCGGTGAAGGGAAGATATGAATTTTTATTGACGTTTATTTGAAATTAGCAGATTAATTAAGTGCTATTTTTTAATGTGTTTTTATTAGGTAGGGAAATTGTGTTGTGTGATCCAAAATTCCGTGTGTTTCCGAGACGAGACCGGCGCAGGGGTGGAGGGGGGGTGGGCGAGGCGTGTCCTTCAGGGGGATGCACCACAACGCCGAAAAATGTCATCGCAGGACTGCCACAAAGGTTAGGTTAGGTTAGACTATGTTAGGATAGGCTAGGTTAAGTTAGGTTAGGTTATATTACGCTAGGTTAGGTTAGGTTAGGTTTGATTGTGGTATTTCGGCGTTAAGGTACATTTAAGAATCCGGCGTTATGGTATTTCGGCGTTGTGGTAACGACCCGTCCTTCAGGCGCAGGCAGTGACCCCTGACACGGCAGGCAGTGAGCCCACCGTTTAGAACCACTCGAGTGTAGTGATACGGCCACATCTGACGAACACCAGCCCCGCGCGCGCCAGGAGCTGGTGACTCAGGCTGCCAAGTGCTCGGGGTTTACAACCCCCTCCCCTCCTACCAACACTGGCCGGGTGAGATGACGTCATGTGCTTGTCTGCTTCTCGTCGCCGCTCCCCAGCCTACTGTTGGTACACCTGGGGCGACTTAGCACTGCGCCTCGGTTACACCAGACAGGCAGTTGGCACTCCTCGCTCGGACCACGCCGCGTTGCGACTGCACACTCCGTAACACGTGTTTCCCCAAACATTATGGCATCGGGAGAAACTGCGCCGGGAAATTTGCGCCCCCGGCTGGAAAGAGGGATGATTGCGCCCTCTCAAGAAAAACAACACCGATCGTTAGGGACAACATCGTACACGCATAAAAGTATTGCTGTAAACATCAAGATTGTAAGAAAAGCCACAGTGTATTGAGAAATATCTTGACACGAAACGATTTCGTTTGAAGACAACTAACTGTATTTAGCCTTAACGAATGAAACTGATTTATTTATTTATTTATTTATTTATTTATTTATTTATTTATTTATTTATTTATCGTCTTTATTGGGGGTGAAGTTAAGGCGGTACGCCTTTTCTTACACTTAACCACTTTTCTGCAATTACATCAAATAGTGGAATATTAAAAATTAAGCATGATATAAGTAGATGTTGACTAAATACTAAGAGAACAGATTAAAATTTTAACTTAATGTTCAACTATTAAGTATATAAATATTTATATATCGAGGAACATATATTTTTTTTTTTCGATAACGTAGTAGAAAACATATTCTTATATTTTTATGGCTTGAAGAACTATGTATTTGTTTAACACTGATGATTGAAAATTGTGATAAACTGTCAATGTAAAGTGTAAACACCTGTCCCTAGCTGGGTGACTCGTGGTCGACACAGAGACGGGGACTGACATGCTCAGAGCTGTCGGTCCCGCGGTTAGCCTGCTGATTTACTGGTTTATGGCCGAGCGCACACAAGCCCGCGGAGACGAGACGTCAGTCAACAAGACCGCCGTGTCGACGACTCCGCGAGACAGCTGGCTGCAGGACTCTGGCCCGGACCAGCTCTGGAGGACTCCTGCTGGTCCCAACCCTGTTTCACGACCGTCCTTTTTGACGTGACAATGTCTAATAAATCGATGAACGCCGGCTGCACGCACGAAAAAGTGTCCCGTAACGCACATTGTCCCGTTACGCTGTGTCCCGTTACGCTCGTTGTACGCTTGCGCCGCATCTATCTCTCTTCCACTCGATTGGAACAACCATCGATTTGACTTTCTCGAGGCACATTAAACTCGAAACACTCCAATTCGTTTCCTACTTTTCCTATCATCGTCCTATCCTTAACAGAATAACACAGATTGGAAGAAGTTAAATAGCAAACATGTATAAAAGTTTTAGTTAAAATAATCTCTGCGTTAAAATAATAAACTTATTATTGAATTAATGAGTGCAAATAAAAGTAAATTTATCAATTAAATTGTAGATTTCATTTCACTCCTTCTTTGTATCCATACAAAATAGTGATAATTCAATGAAAATGATTCAATTTTATTCATAAAAGTATGCAATCATTTCATCAATGTTTTGTTATGACGTAGTCACGTTAAACTATCGTCCGTAAACCGACTTTACAGACAATCAATGTTTTATTCTCTTGTTCTAATCACAACGCCATAGAAGTATGTCGTGTTGATAAGATGACAATATAACAGGGGAGCACGCAGTCAACAATGCTAACCACACGGCCACGAGGCCAGCTTGGAAATAATAATTTAAGATGTATATATTCTTATAAAAATTTGTTTTGTGTTGTGGAAGTGTTAAACACGTATGTAGTCCGCCATGTTTATTTTTTATAGTACTAGGCGAGAAATTTAAACATGCAGTATCGGCTGCTAGTCGGCCGCCATGTTAATTTTTTATAGTACTAGGCGGGAAATTAAAAATATATTGACGCCAACACCAGTAGTTCTATAATCATAAGTGTCTATGCTGTACATTACTTTGTGATGTACGCATATACAATTTTGTTTAACATTAGCATAAGGACTTAAGCTTTTAAGTAATATTGTAATAAAATGAAAAAGAAAAAATGTAACAAAATATTGTAATAAAATGGTTTTTAAACGCATAGTTTCAACATGAGTTTGATAGAGGCTACTGTAAATAATTCTAGAACCCAAATGTGACTTGTTTATGATTTTTACCAGTAAATATTTTCAAGCGATTTCTTTGAAATTTACTTAAATGATGAATTTTGAATTTTAAACTACGAAGCGAGTACCAATCTATTTTGCAAGTAGCTCCAGTAGAGTAACATAGATGTATTAATTCATTTTGTTTATAATTATTTTGCTCACGTCGAAAGCCCTTAGTGATATTTAGTTTGTTAATAGCCTTGCGCTGGGTACGACTTAGTGGGCTTAGACGAAGAATTCACGGTATCTCAAGGCCACATAAGTGTTCGATATTATCATCTTGTAAAAGTTTTTTTTATTGCAATTTCATGTTAATAAGACTTAAGTCTCTCACAAAACATTTTTGTTTTGTGTTCGCTTTAGTTAACTTCCTTGTTTCACCTTTCGGGGGGCAACACATCAAAAAACATTGAATTAATTTTTTCCAACAGTAATGGGGTACAGTAACTTGAGTAGATTGCAGAGTTTTTTTAAAGAGAAAGAAAAGATAATGATATTGATTTGTTTTGCCGTGTAGGAATTTTGCTAAGACTGGAACAACTGCCCTCGACTCTAAATACTTCCTAGTTTCTGCTCGCGAGCGCCTCTCTCCCGTCTTCGTCATTAGTTTTGCGAGCTGCCAGCATTTTCCTCTGTCAAATTACTTTAATTTATTGCGAAAATCCGTGTTCGCCGGGTTATTTAGCTCGACAAAGGTCATTCACATTTCTAGTTAAATGAATCGTCAAACAAGAAACAGCACTCCGCCTTTCAAAACGAAGTTATGCAAATTAATTCAATACTAAGAATCCCACAAACGAATTTTATTCTAATTGAATTATTAAATTATGAGGCTAGCAAAACATCATGTATTTTTTTAAAAGCAAATATGCAAATGTATTAACAAAACTTGCCATTAAAAATATTAGCATTTTATTTTTAGAAGCAGACCACAATACGTAAAATAAAATGCATTTTTAGCGATCGTTTTTAAATGATAGCACCAGGGAAAACACTGCAATTGAGCGATATAGTTTGGTTTATATTAATCGCCTTACATAAATCATTTACAAATGTGTTGTTGGTTTCCTTCTGGCGTTTGTTTAATCTTCACCAGAATAAAAAAAAAATGGATTACAATGTACACGTTTAACTACACACCGTTTATTGCCAGAGTAGAGTAACCGATGTTACAAATAGCCATCTCGAAAATTACATTCCATTTTTTTTTATCGCAGCCTTCTGTGTTGTACACGGCCGCCGATAATTCCTTCCATATGGATGGTGCAACATACAGACAGTCAATTTCCGTGTTTCACCGTGGGCTATTCATGCATAGGGATTTATGATACTTTTACCCACTCCTGTCTCGGTGTCCTAAAAGATTGTGAGTTGACAAAGCACCGCTATCTCGTGTTCAAACGAACATTTTTAAAGCCCCGTAAAGGATCTTCTTTCATTTCATTTTGTATCCCTCCGCCTAATTTGGATGTTAACTTTTGTGTAGGGCGCGGTTACTATTACGAATGAGTCGAGGACTTGTAACAGTGAATATATTATAAACATAAATATATACGTGAATTTATTCGCTACTAATGATTTAATTCAGAATGTTACTAACAAAGACATAGGCATGTCAGGGAAAGAATCGAATATGGCTAAAGTAAAGGAACCAACCTACAATGTAATGTTTTGCAAATAAAACAGAATTATTAATGTAAAACAACATATTTTGTACATTTGTACATTTACATGAAATCAATTTTATCACTACAAAATACTGTTTGCAGTAATACTAGGTTAAGATTCCCACCCGGGAATTTATGTATTTTGTTGTTCCAGTACCTCAAAAAGGTTAAAGTTATTTTAAAACCGTTCACTGAATAGCTTTCCAGTCTTAATTGCACATATTTTAAAGCATAATGAAACAAAATAAAAGAACAATTTATTATTAAATATTCGAGTATCTTTTCAAGTATTAGAAAAAAAAAGTGTGAATGAAACATGTGGATAAAACGTTTTTCACATGTACAAAAATAACCATAGTACTCTGTTGGCAACTTGTTTTCCAAATGGATTTCTTTTTGTAAAAGTACAGAAAATGTATTTTCCTGTGCTTGTATTTTCCTTAAGAAAAAATGTGCTCTTGCAGAAAAATAAGTGCAAGTGATAAATAATTAGTTTCCTTCCAAAATTCATGGGGTCGACGAAGAATAGCTGAAGAGTTTAATGTATCAGAGCTTTTGGTAAAACTGACAAGAGACCTAGTGAAAGGTCAGGGAATTATACCCGAGTTGGGAAAGAAAAGGGGTTTTCGGCATTCGATCAGAGGTGGTTACTACAGTCCGTGAATTCTATGTAAGTGATGAATACAGTCGTCTTTATCCCAGAAAAAAAAAAGACTTGTTTATCTGTGAACATAAATAACATGAAATGTCATGTCTGTGTTCCCTTGCGTGCGCGAGGGACTGCAGGGGCGTAGCCAGGGGGGGGGGAATTAGGGGTTCAAACCCCCGCCCCCCCTTAGCACCAAATCTTTAATTAATTTCTTGTTCATCACTCAAACAAATTTCATATTAAAATTAATAAAATTTTTACCATCACAACATTGGTTTAAATTTAAGAACCTAAAACTGCTAAAATAGCACTATTTTACACCTTAAAATCCAAATTTTCCCGAGGGTGGGACACCCGGACCCCCCGCTTCAGTACGGGGGGGGGGGGAGGGGCATGCTTCTAACACCCCCCCATACACAAATCCTGGCCACGCCACTGCGAGGGAGCACAGAGGGAGAGGGAGTGCGGACTAGAGACGGAGTCCTCGGGAGCGAAGGACGCCGGCGGCTGGAGGCGCGGGCTATTCCGGCCGGCGGCATGTAGCAGCTCCCCGCGTCACGCGCCGAGAATAGTCCCGTCCTCGGGCCCAGCACTGGCCGGTGACGGAGAAGAGCCGCGCACCAGAACCCCGAGGCCCGTCGCGGCGTGCGTTATCCGCCTCACCTCCTGTTGGCCCGCGGGTGCACCGACCTGCTGAGGGGAGGACTCAGTGGTCCGTCTGAGGGGACTCAGTGGTCCGCCTCGCCTCCTGTTCGTCGTCCGCCGGATGCGCTGAGATCCCCGAGCGAGTGCTAACTGGCAGCACGACGAGAAACGGCATAAGCCGCCCCCAAAATGACCAGACCTGACCAAACCAATGCGGACTAAAAGTCCAAGTGCCCCACCCCTTGCATAGTAGAACTTCTACCACGCCCCACTCTTCTTCCAGGACCATCCTTCTATTCCTGTAATCCACCTGCTTGTAATAATGCATGACCTTTGCATCCCGCATGTATGTGCCCAGGGTTTTCCCTCTGTCTATGGAGTTTTTACCTGGGCCCAACTTATCTAGTTTTAGTCTAGAATTAGGAGTGAGGGGAGTTAGTCATGGCGAAAACGTCTGCCATGGCTGGCCAATCCCCTCCTAGCACATGATGCACGTGACCTTTTCTGCATGGTTAAAAACCCGCATGTTTAGAGCGTATAAGGCTTGCCCTGAGACGCACTTAGAGTCTTCCCTACCTAGACCCCTCCCTTACACACTTAGTTTTAACTTAGCTTAGGAAAAAAAAATTCCCGAGCGTATAGCCACTGTTTCGGCGTTTCCAACTTGTACCTCGTCAGGCGCGTTGTGATGACAGTGGAGTCTTACCATGCGCGCAACATTCAACGATTTTTTTCACTTTAATAATAAATGGCTACATACTATATATGCTTTTAATAATCATATTTTAGTGATTGATATTGAATACTGGTCCATATGATAAAAAAAATTTATTTATCGTGAACATCGGTGAAATTGTGTTAAAATAAATTTTCCAAATGTAGTTTTGACTGTTTTTATATAAGAAATGTTATGTTTTCGTATGTATACTTTATTTATGTTGTAAATTTTAAATTAATATCTTTGTTATTTTATAAATAAGTCAAATTAACAAGCTAGAATAAACATCAGTATATTTATTTTTTATTTTGCTTTTTATTACTAATTTTTATTTGTCAAGATTATTTTACTAAAGTAAATAATTAGATATATATAGATATTTATAATAACATGAACACTTGGTATTTATTTAAATGCTTTAATTTGATTGAATATATTTTTACAAACCGTATGTAGGCTACAATATCACTAGTTCTTTGATTATTTAATTTTTTTATTTTTTTCCAAGCTAATCTAAAGTTTGTGTCATACTACTCCCAGTAAGCATAACTTCTAACGCGCGTAGATTTGTGCACGCACCCATTTTTGTTCTTAGCGGCAGTGATTTTTTCCTTGTAGTTGTTATATCGGCAAGAGACGTCATTGCTTTGTTTGCTGGGCCACAAAGGATGCGTTTGCCAAAAGGCTGTGATTCGTGTGTTCACGGAGGTCATGAACCTGAAATAAACTCAACTAATAGCGAAACAAACAACGCTGTAGCGTTTTACCACAGAGCTGGTCTCAAAATATTTTCGCGGAAAATGCATGCCCCTAATCATGACTTAGGAGCTAAACAACTAACCTTTGTTTAGGTTACCGTATAAACAGATCAAAATATAGGTTTGAGAGGCTAGAGGGATTCTCCTACCTTCCGATCACCACTGGAAAATAAATATAGATTTTTTTTCTGTGTGCCAAACGAAGATGCACCAAAATAGTACACGTTTTTGACTTGATAATAGCTTTTGGACATACGCCATTGCTAAGCACATGTATGTCTGTAGAAGAAAACTACAAAAAAACACAAATTAAGCAAAAAATTGCTGTTGTCAGGATATAAACACCACACAATACTCCACAACAGGAATATGGTCAACAAAAAAAAATGGACTAACAGAACGAAAAAAAAAACCCCACAAATGATGACAGCACAAGAATACCGAACCCAAAAAATTCAGTACAACAGTTGAAACGAGACGAAAACACAGCAAAACGAAAAGACGAAACAAACATAATAGTTTTCCAAAAACAGAAGAGAACGAAAAAACCCCCACAAATGATGACAACACAAAAATACCGAACCCAAAAAATTCAGCACAACAGTCAAAACGAGACAAAAACACGACAAAACGAAAAGACGAAACAAACACAACAGTTTTTGAACCAACAACATTCTTCCTGTTTATAATTTTCCACAGAAATCCTATCTTTTAGCGGTATAGTTTGCCACCAGCAGCATGCTCTTTAATGATAATAATGCACGTTTCGTCATTATATGTGATTGGACGGTTGTTAGTTTGATACGCCTTTTAAGACCTCTAGCCAATGGTCGACGTGTAGTTCACATGCTCATGGTTTGAGACGCAAGCGGCATACATCGAGTACTCTGTCCCGAAATCTTTGAATGACAAGGTTAAAAGGTGTGTAAGTTCTTGTTGTGCCGACAGTAGACTAAAAACCTGAAAGAAACTCAGCCAATCGCCAAACACAGACGATGCTATTGGGTTTTACCACAGATCTGGTCTCATAATCTTTTTTTGCGAAAAATGCATGCCCCCAGTGATTACCTAGGGGCTAAACAACTAACCTTAGTTTAAGTTACCGTACAAACAGATCCAAAGGTTTGTTTTGAGATGCTGGAGAACTTCTCCTCATTTCCGATTGCCGCTGGAAATATAAATATAGCTTTTTATTCTATGTGGGAGGAGGGGGTAGGGAAGGCGTTGGTTATAAACACCCCAAGAGTTTCTGGTCCGGACAATCTGAAAGAAAATATAATGTGAAAGGTACTTAACATCCTTAAAGAACAGCTGGTTAAATGGAGCAAGTTCCAATAATTCGCCCAGGCATGTAAGACAGGAAGAAAAATGTAAGGTTGGGGGGGGGGGGGGGAGGGGGGAATTAACGCCCGTGTTTACGAGCCCCACTTGGAGCCCGGGTGTAAACTCGAAAGAGACCTCGCACCTGGAAAAGAGGGGGGAGTTTTGACGCCATTGGCTTCTTCTGGCCATCTCCAGCGGACGCTCTGAAATAACTCTTGTCCCACTTTTCCGACACGAGGGATTGCGAACTGCGTTTGTGATCCGTGCCAGAAAGTTAAGAGTCCCATCAAAGACGTGGTTCAGGCAAAGATGAAAGGGTTTGTAACGAATGACTCAAGACAACTGCGACATTTTGTCAAACTGAAGAACAACTTCTACAAATTCGTGTTAGGAGACAAGTATTTTGGAGAGAAATGGCGTTCGATTTCTCAAAAATTAGCTGAACTAAATGTAGCCTTCATCGCAGGATGAAATAATACGATTTGTATTGACAAGCGATCGTGTTTTGTGATACATACCCGTCCAAAATATCTTACATCTGATGCTAACCGCTGGTACAGGTATACCTTATTTATAGTTACTTCGGGAGTTGTTGACGCTCATTTCCGAAGATACACGAAGCATCATTCGGTGGCCAAGTTCGAAAATTCTATTGTAATTGCAATTGCTATCTTGCAAAATTTTCTTGAAGTTGGAATATGTGGCATAAAAGATCATAGCCTAATTTGATTAATTGTTGATAGAGACATGCAATATTACCTTAGGGCCAACTCCACACACTTGGAAACAAATAGGTGTGTTTAGTTTCCAATATTCCCTTTCAGTTGGAGTGCATGTGGTTCACTCATTTGAATTTCGTGATATAATCATTGGTTTCATGATCTTCGGAGCGTGTCAATACTCCATAAGGTTAGACACCTGAACAATTTCTGAATTCATTTCTCGATAGGCTAAAATTTTCAAAAAGAAACTCACACCACTGTGCTAGGTCTACTATTGGCCCACAGCTGACGTTGAGGACTCTGGGCCAATGCAAAACTCTCGACCAAAGAAGTGTCCACTCACATACTACCCAGTGGAGAGATCTCACAAGACAGTAGCCATTTAACAAGTGAAATTTGCCCAAGTGTGACTATGGACCGTGGATTCTATCCTAGAGGTTTTTGAACCCTCAATTTTTTTTTTCAGTCTGTACCTATGGTCCAATGAAAACGCATTTCAAGTATACAATGGAATGCATTATAGACTGTCTAAAACTAATATCACTAATTTCAAAGGGCTCTTTCTATTACACGTGTATTTAAACTCAGTAAGGGAAGCATTGCAAAATTACAAACTTTGTTACAATTGAAAAAGTTACTTATTTTACGTGCTACGGTACTCTGTCACAGTTTGTTTGATATATTAATAGGTAAATGAAATATGCTAACAAAAATTCTTACAACGGAACCTAGAGATTTGAATCCCTGACAAAGGATGCCCCGTTTAAAATACGGAAGAATTCACACCTTTTTTTGCAATGGGCTAAAATCCAAACAACTTAAGTACGAACTGCTCTGTAATTGGCTCATAGTTGCTTATGTAGAGTCTTTGAAAAATTCTCAACCAAAGATTACTCGAACCTTATGTTATGAGACGTTAATCATTTAAACTCAGAACGACACAAGGGAAGATAATGGGCATTCACATGGAAATAAAACGGTCACACACAGAATTATACAAATCAACTAACACACATAATCATTCATTTAAGATACTTAATCACTAAAGGCATGCATATCTCGCGAAAAAATACCGAGAACAGTTGAAAGTTAAAACACTGTAGCATCATATGTGTTTCGTGATAGGGTGGTTACGTCCTATTTATGTCGATGGTTTCATAACCAATCACAGTAATTCAGCGCGCAAGCAAACGCGTCCTGAGTGGATCGGTCGAACATGGCAACGACTTCTCTCGCAGACGGCCGCCAATCACAAGTTAGAAACCGCTGGTGCGGATACACCTTTTCCCAGTCTATAAGAGGTTCAGATTTTTTTTTTTCGCGAAAAATGCCTGCCCCTATTAATCACCTATGATGTGCAGGAAAATGGCTTACCCAACACCAAGACCTAATCAAAATATTATCTTTGCGCCACGGACTCGGCAGCAATGCTAGGAGTAACAGGTTAGCAAAAATAAATAAAAAAATTGATTGTCTGTAAAGTCGGTTTACGGACGATAGTTTAACGTGACAACGTCATAACAAAACATTGATGATATGATTGCATACTTTTATGAATAAAATTGAATCATTTTTATTGAATTATCACTATTTTGTATGGATACAAAGAAGTGAAATGAAATCTACAATTTAATTGATAAATTTACTTTTATTTGCACTCATTAATTCAAATATGTTTATTACTTAAACGAAGAGATTATTTTAACTATAACTTTTATACATATTCGCTATTTAACTTCTTCCAATCTGTGTTATTCTGTTAAGGATAGGACGATGATAGGAAAAGTAGGAAACGAATATGAGTGTTTCAAGTTTAATGTGCCTCGAAAAAGTAAAATCGATGGTTGTTCCAATCGAGTGGAAGAGAGATAGATGCGGCGCAAGCGTACAATGAGCGTAACGGGACAATGTGCGTAAAGGACAATGAGTCATCCTTTTTCGTGCGTGCAGCCGGCGTTCATCGATTTATTAGACGTTGTCACGCCAAAAATTATATAGCCTACAGCATTACGCGATCATTAGCCAGTGATGGGCGTAACTATGTACATACATAGTATTTTATGGACGGTTGCACGTGATTGGGTTCGTCTTGTTTGCAACCAGTTGGGGTACGTCAGGAACTCTGCAGTGTAGTCGTCGACTTGAGGAACTGCCTGGTTCGCCAGCACGGACTGCCGATATACAATCACGGCAGGTACCGCCAGACAAGTTATTTCCTATGCAAAGCCCGGCCTGGCCTCTCCTCCACCTCCTGTAACTGAACCCGTTAGGGCGTACCAAGAGTACTGCTTTTCTTCTTGTTTCTCCACCCAGTGACTCTCGATGAGGGGACCTGGGTGGTTTGGCCTCAGATGTTACATGTTTTTCCCATTTATGGTGTATCATACCATTCAATATTTACCTGAAAATAACCTGTCCATTCTGTTTTACCGCCGTGCCAGCAGCCAGAATAAAGCCTTGTCAAATGTTAATATTTCTATATAGCTTCTTGTGTCCACACATAAAAAACACGGCGGCAGGTGGTACCGCCAGACAGATCATCTTATAGTTTATAGAGAAATTTACTATGGGTTATATATATTACTTAAAACTACTCTGGATATAATCCTTTCTCAAGGTTTACAAGAGTAGTACGTTTTAATTGTAGTACACAAATTATAATAGACACACACATATAATATAATATAATACAGTTTATATTATATAATAAATCAGTTCCTTTAACCTGACTTGTTCATGTTTCCAGGGTATAGCTTTTCCGTCATCATTATATTCCTTTTTTTTCTTTTTTTCTTAGAGAGATCTGGTTTGTATTGCTTTTTAATACTCCTTATACATTTCCTTTCAAATGGTACCGCCGGACGGACGACAATGCGACGCTAACAATCCGGCCGCACACACAGTTGCAGCGCGTCTCCGCGGTCTTTACGACGCGGGACTGCGCTGTGACGCGCCGACGATGGCTTTACGACCGCCCGGCGCGACCTCGTTAGCGCTTCACGAGCGTTTACGAGCCGCGACCGGCCCCCCCTTTTTCTTTACGATCCGCCGGCACCTGGAGGACCATCTCCCGTCCAGCGCCCGCGCGCTCTCACGAGTCAATCACGAGCCGCGCGAGCTCTACTCGGCCGCAGCTCGTAGCGGAGATCCTGTTCCGGCCGCTGCCACTTTGACTACTCGCATGTCCGGCATTCAAAAACGCATTATTTGAAGGGAAAACAAAATTACCAGGTCGATTTGCAGAAGATGAATCGCAGGGCGAACCCAAAATTCTAAAATATGTATTATTATTATTATTTCATAAAAAATATTTACATAAATATAATAAAATTGTTTTTGTTTTAGTCGTATTGTACGTTTCAGAAGCCAGTTCTCTTTTCCCTTACTCTTAGGGCCATGTTATTTTTGCAAAGTATTTTTTTGAGTTCAGCTGAATGTTGACACTCCGTAGCATCGTCTGCGTTTCGTGATTGGTTGAGTTTCTGATGTCGGCGCACCAACCGCTGGCATTCTTCGCGGAAGCAAAGCGCGTTCTGAATGGCTCGGTCGGATAAGGCAATGGCTTCTCTCGCAGACGGCCGCCAATCACAAACAGGAAGCCACTAACGCGGGTTAAACCTTATCGCAGTCTGATGAACTGTCATATTTGCTCGTGGAAATACACGTCCCCACTCACACGGAGGCTAATATCTGACATTTATTACTCTTTTTCCACCGAGAAAACGAAAACCAGCAATGTAACCGTCACAACATATTTTTGTCGTTTTAGACTCCTAACAAGCATTTTTTTTTTGCAAAAATATAATGTTGTAGCAACAACAAAACTATTTTTTGGCGACAGTAAAATCTCGCGGTCACTAATAGGCCAATTGAGCGACATGTAACAGAGATTTTCGTTGCCAACAAAATAAAGTTCTGGTGGCGTCTATTAATTATATATATAAAAAAAGGAAATAAAGAAACCGAGAGTGAGAGAGTGGGAGAGTAACGATAAATAATCATTCGTATTACGGCTGCGAAAATTAGACGGGGAGGGAGTAAATCGATTGTTCTCCGGTAGAGACCGGAAAAATTCGCGAATTGATTTCGCGATAGACTAAAATACACATAGTTATACCTCGGTGCTGCCTCTGCTATTGGCTCACAACTCACCTGGATGACGCTGGGCCAATGAGAAACACCCAACCAAAGCTTTATCGAATCACAGGCTGCTACGCTGCGACGTCTCACACGACAGCAGCCAATGAGTGGGTGACATTTGACCGAGTGTACGTAGAACTATGGAGTTCATCCTGCAGGTCATTGAACCCGCGAATTTTTCCGGTGCCTATTCTCCGGTGATCGACGCGTGAATCGATTGTGCGTGCCACCGGAGCAGAAAGAAGGCAGCAGCGGAGCGCGACGACAGACGCTCTGGCGACACTCCAGGTGAGGCTATGTATAGTCGCAAACCGCGCGGGTCGGCGCCCAGACCACGAGTAATGACTGGCGTGGACCGACATTGGCTAACGACCTGCCAATAGAACTGTCAAGAGTCGAGAACCACGCCCCGAACTCTCTTTCCATCTGAAGAGCAAAACTGTCTTTTTTTGTTGTTTTTATAATGAAGTTTCACGCTTATTCTTTGCCGATGTGTTTTTAACAACTTTGTGTAACAATAATCACTACATGGTGATATTTTTACGATTATTCCTAGTGAGTTTCTTTCAAACTATAATACCTAGCATCAGGCTTTATACAACTACGGTCTGTTTTGCTAGCCAATCGGCTATCCAGAGTGATTTAAACTTTAGAACCTCCATAGACATAAACTAAAACTTCCATGGAATAAACGCCCACACGCTTCAGTACCTGAATCAGTGAGTTTAACCAGTGAAATAATAGAAACCGTGAATTCAATTCACTAGTTTATGTTGACTAGTACATCGGTGAGTTTGACTTGGAATAAGTTCCTAAGGTACCAGAATTCACTGAAGCACCAGTGTAAATCATGGAAATGACTGATAAAACAGTCACTAAATTAATTGTGGAAATTTGCAAATTAACATAAGTTTGGAGCATTTTCCACTAAGCCTACTTCAAATCTAGATTGTAACCCTCTCTTTCCGATACCAAATCGTTTATTGTTTACAAGACATGATACATTTCGCGAAATCAATATCAAGGTCATTAATACATGACCTTAATTGATAATCATATTATGTAGGAAGGCAGCCCAATGGTAAACTATTCCACGGGACTCTGGTTCGAATCCTGGTTTGGCTACCCTGATTTCGGTTTTCCAGGATTTTCTGAAATCAAATCAGTCAAATGCCAGGTTGGATCATTTCTTTTAGACACGGCCCTTTCCAAATAGACAAAAAAGGTTTTCTGCGTATCAGAGCCGATTGTGTCCGTTATCTGCTAGTGTAGGTACTGCATGACACGCTTTAATGGTGTGAAGTCCCGCAGTAGAAGACAAAAATAAAAACGCAGACTTGGGGTTTTAGCCTGTCTCGAAATCAAACCACAAAATTTCGCTAGGTTTATCTTAACATGATTGAATGTCAAAATTTGTTACTTTGTGTTTATTCGATAAACGACATATTTTTTCTGTCCCAGTAATAATGAAGTTGTTCTGCGAACAAGTAATTGCTAACAGCTACAGCTTTAGATAAGTGTGATAAACTATTTAATTTTTTTGGTGATTTTGCAACTTCCATTTTATGTATTTTATTGAGCTCAGTAAGTCATAATTTGATATAAAATCGAATATTCTGACTTCTTCAGAACTGTAAAATTTAAATGGGAACCAAGTAATAATACAAAATACTTTAGGGCACGACACAGAATATTATTAAAATATGATTATTCCTTTTATCATAAAAATCTTAGTATTATTTGATTTAGTAGAATTTACGTTCATTTTCGATAGATGCAGCGTCTTGAAAAATCTCCGAGGAAAATTAAAATTCCTTTTTATTCTTTTACCACACGTCATCGGTTCCAATATTTTTTAAGATTTCAGAGAATAAAAGAGCTTTGAAAGGAATAAACGGAGAAGATTGAGTCAAAAAATTAATCTAGACTTAATTCAAAGTATGTATTGAAGACAGTTTCAGCGTTCTTTCTTGTCTGCTCAAGTTTTTTAGTCCAATAAAAATTAAATAACGAGCAGATAATCAATTTTAAAAAAGCCATTTTTAAAATAAATAACTCTCTGCTTTAAACTAATTACTATCTATTTCTATACCACTTTTTGATTAACTAAGGGCCTGAATTTTTTTTCCAGTTTTACATCCATTAGTTTGGTTAATATATATATTTTTTTATTCTTGCGTTGGTTCCAATGTTAAAAATTTTAGTAAAATATTCTTACGTTTCTATCAACTACGTTTTTGTTAGTGCTTCGTTGCGTTTCGAATACTACGTTAGCTGTACAGTGTTTTTTTATTTCTGTTATCTTTTGTTATTTTTATGTGGGAACTTTATTCAACAGTTTGCTGCTTCAAGGTAAATTAAAAATCAGTTTTTCAACGTAGTTAATTTTTTTTTGTTTTGCATGAATGTAATAATAATTGAAAATAGTATTTACTTTCTACATTATGTTTTGTTTAGACACTTAAAAAAAATGACTTATAAATAAATTTCCACAGTTGCCATGGAACTTTCAAAATACCACACGTCAGGTTATAAACATGGGAAAACAAATGACGGCCGTTAGTGGTTAAATTGAGAATGTAGAAATACGCAAATGAAAAACTTATAATTTTATACTTGAAACATAATCCATACTTCTTAAATCTCTTGGTCTCTAGATGTTAATTTTTTTCGTTATGATAGGTAATATGTACGAAATTAGCATAAACAACATTTAATAGTTTTCGTTAATAGTATTGAATATTTTAAAAAAATATTTAATCTTAATCCTATCACAAGTGAACACATAAATTTGAGTTAGTTTCGGAGGGGGGACCCTTCGACCAAACAAAAATTTACGGAACAACCAGGTAATTGAATTTAGACTCATTATGTTTGATTTAGGTGAACGGGTTTAATGATAATTAATTTGCTATTTACACCTAAGTAACCGCTAAGTCACTAAAATTTTAAACACATATGTTGTATTAATATACAATAAACAATTAATATAATTAATAAGGTACTTTCAATGGGAGGTTCTAATCTACTTTTTTTTTTTTTGTGAAGGCTCTGCTTCATTTGATAGGTAGAGGTAAGTATATTTCTTGAAAGAATAATTTGTGCGCTCATTAGACTGCAAAAAAGTAATTCCGCGCCAGCGGTTTCTTCCTTGCGATTGGCGGCAGTTTGTAAGGGAAGCCATCGCCTTATTTGGCAGGGCCAATCAGATCGCGTTTGCTTCCGTGCAGAATCGCTGTGATTCGGGTGCCTACAGCATGCGTGTGCCTGGAAGAAATCATAACCAATAATGAAACACAGACGACACTAAAGTGATTTATGTCACAGCGAGCGTGGAACTATATCGTGCTTCAATTGATAGGGGGGTCGTTACCACAACGCCGAAATACCATAACGCCGAATGTCAAAATTGACCACAACGCCGACAGCTAGAAAACTTCTGTGTACCACAACGCCAAAATAACAACTGAATGAATTTGTGTGTGTTTCTTACATGTACCTTAACGCCGAAATACCACAATCAAACCTAACTTTACCTAACCTAACCTAACCTAACCAAGCGTAATATAACCTAACTTAACCTAGCCTATCCTAGCCTAGTCTAACCTAACCTAACCTTTGTGGCAGTCCTGCAATGACATTTTTCGGCGTTAGTGTATTTCGGCGTTGTGGTAATTTGGCGTTGTGGTACACAGCAGTTTTCTAGCTGTCGGCGTTGTGGTCAATTTGGAATTTCGGCGTTGTAATATTTTGGCGTTGTGGTGCGTCCCCTTGATGGGGAATTACTACGGGCAGGCATTTTTCGCGGAAAAAAAAATCTGAACGCCTAATAGACTGCAAAAGGTGTACCCGCACCAGCGTTTTCTTACTTGTGATTGGCGGCCGTCTGCGAGAGAAGTCGTTGCCATGTTTTACCGAGCCACTCAGGACGCGTTTGCTTGCGCACTGAATCACTGTGATTGCGTAGAGACCTGTAAAATTCGCGATTTCAAATCCCTAAAGGATAGACTCCATGATCCTCTATGCACTCGTGAAAATTACATCTGCTGATTGGTTACCGACTCGTAACACCTGTTGACTGGAATGATCGTGATTCGCTAATTCTTCTGATAAAGATTTTTCATTGGCCCAGAGTCCATCAGATAAACTGTGGCCCAATCACTGAAGCAAAATAATGTCAAAAGTATTTGGACTCTAACCTATCGCGAAAAGAATCCGCGAATTTTACAGGTCTCTAGTGATTGGATATGAAACGATCGACATAAACAGGAAATGAACCACCCAATCACGAAACACAGATGATGTTGCAGTGTTTTAACTTCCAACTGGTCTCGGAATCTTTTCGCGAAATATGCATGCCCCTAGGGATTACGGATCCGGGTCGCGCGCGAGATAAACTTCAACCGTTTTTCGAAAGAACGACAGCTTTACTGCGCGCAGTGCTAGGAGCTTCCCGCCCTGTCGGCGCTGACAAACTGGAAGCTAAGTATATCCAATTAGGAGGCCGCTGGAGCAATGAAAACGTAACAGCAGCGTTGCCAAGTCTCGGCGTGATTCACATCTCGTCAAACTGTGCATCACAGGGGAATATTTCAAGTTTGCGAGTCCCTGAGCGCTGCAGATGTTGTTGATCAACTGAAGCCCAGGTTGCCACATTTGCTCCTGAAATTTCGGAATCGCATCATCATATTTATATGCAAATATATGTATAGGTCTCGCGGGTAAAACACCGACGTAAACTGTCACTGTTTGAAAACACGGGCATATTTTTCAATCGTTTGTGCTGAGATTTTTCGCTTTTAAGCGAAGGTTGTTCAAATTCTGTTATAACCTTATTAATTCAATGGGATTTTAATAACACTGAGTTCTGGCTGTATTTACGATATTAAAAAAACACAGTTTCGAATTAAAAAACGCATCGATTCGATACATTGGAGCAGAATGCTTGGTAATAAGTACTTAGAGACCGGAAAAATTCGCGGGTTCAATGACCTGCAGGATGAACTCCATAGTTCTACGTACACTCAGTCAAATGTCACCCACTCATTGGCTGCTGTCTTGTGAGACGTCCCAACGTAGCAGCCTGTGATTCGATAAAGCTTCGGTTGGGTGTTTCTCATTGGCTCAGAGTCGTCCAGGTGAGTTGTGAGACAATATCAGAGGCAGCACTGAGGTATAACTATTTGTATTTTAGCCTATCGCGAAATGAATTCGCGAATTTTTCCGGTCTCTAGATATAGAAATAATCACGAGTTGAGTTCTCCAGTTGTATTGGTTCTTAACGCGGGATGTGGATGTTCAGTGTTTGTGTTGGACAGGTCCCCGAAGGGAAAGCACGTCTTGGCCGAAGTGGCACGTGGCCACGGCACGATGATAGGCGAGGCACGGAGCGGAGCGGGCAGGGCGCGGCGACCACGTGGTTGTGGTGTTTAATTTGAGTTTTATCTGCGAGGATGTAGCGCAGCGCGCGGGTAACGAGCCAAGAGATCTCCTAGAGAGGGCAAGGGGGGGGGGATGGCAACCTTCCACTTGCGTCGTGGTGACGAATGGGGCCGGTAAATCTGCCGCGCAAGTGGAGGCCGCCGGTCGTAAGGGCGAGGACGGACCGGCGCAGCGCGGGGATGTCGACCCAAACAGCCCGCCGTGTCGCTCCGCACCTGTACTGGTTCAAGCGACCATCTCCTTGCAGTCGCTGCGAGTGTGTCGTCGATGGGGCGGAACTGTGCTGTCGAGGGGACGCGGGAGTGCTCTGAGAAAACCCACGTGCTCACGGTAACGTCCGCCATGTTTCCCAGTTATACCTCGACGGCAATCGAACCTGGGTTGGCAAACCCATTACTGGTTTCACTGTATGTCAAAGAGAAACATCCAGAATGGACAAGACAGACGGATACACATACAAATCGAAAAAAAAAGAAAGCCAAAATAAGCCAATGTCAAATGTTAAATGAATAGAAGGGCACAAAGAATTCCATGGGAGAAATTAGTCCAATATTGTGGTTTCGCCATGCCAAACAGTGGACACCAGCGATTGTGTGTGTCCATAAAAATGTTTTAAATTAATCTGCTCTTGTTTAAAACCATTCAAAGAACGTACATTATATAGGGCTTTGGTTTTTGTGACTCACGTGAGTTTACAAAATGGTCTTGTTACTGTCCAACATTTATCCTGAAATAAAACATTTAGTTTACTTATTATAGTGTGTCCATAAAATAATGTCCCAGTTTCACTGGTATATTATAACAGTTTAATTTAGACTATTTACAACAAATCATACATAAAGTTGAAGGTAAACTAAGCTAGTTTTTCTTTCAAATATTCAATATTTGTACCTTTAGTTATACGGCACACATACAACCTAAAGTCCCATTCTTCCCTCACTTTGGTTAACACGTCCGGCGTAATGGAAGCAATCCTCTTCAAGTCTGTGTCTCAACTCTGGCAAACCATTAGGTAGCGGCGGAACGCAATCATGTGGTCGCAACAAGGTAAAGAAGGTCTGGGAGATATGAGTTATGCATTGACACGCCAACACTTGGGATCAATAGTTAAAAATTACCATTATAGCGAAAATATATAAAAATTCAAGATGGCGGGGTCTAATCCCGCGCATGAGCGCATACGTAAGTCACGCAGAAGTGCTTACTTAATTGCTGCATATTCCTTGGAGGTCTTAATACTGCAAGCAACATTTGCTATTATTTCACTAAGTGTGTTTAATCACATGCTTTTCTTGTTATGTGTTATATATATATATATATATATATATATATATATATATATATATATATATAAAACAAACTATTCTGGAGTGAGAACGGATAGAAAATGCGTTGAAGCAGGGCGTGACTTCAAAAGACGCGCGGTTATTTGCCAAGCAGCAGGAAATGTGAGGCTGCCTGTTTCGCCACGCCTGAGTTAATGAGTTTGTTAATATTGCCTCCAAGACATTGTCAGTTGGTGCTTGAGTTAGTCGGCGCGGCGGTATATCACCAGACTGTGTGCTACATCAGGTTGTTTATGGCTGACTACTTTTTTCGTTTGATTTATCGCCGCAGGAGGCGCTTATTGCGCCTGGTCGCGCACCCACTCGGCCAGTGGTCCGCACCAAAGAACACAGGAAGGGTCCAAAAGACGCCATCTTGGTTTCAACAATTTTTGACCACAACAATTCATTGGCGTTTATAATTTAAATAATGTTCAAACAAGCAACCTAACATCGTTATACATACGGAAACATAACCTCACTTATAAAAATACGCTTCAAAATACAATTGAAAAAGTTTATAAACCCAATTTCTATCCCTAATATTCTTAGTGAATAAATTTATAATAATATTGACCATTATTCAATATCAGTCACTAAAGTATTAGATATAATGCATATATATATATAGTTTTTAATTGTATGTAGCATTTTTTTTTATTCTGTGAAAATTTCGTTGAGGCCGCCAATTTAAAATTCCGCAATTTTAACTTAGAAAGTCGGGGAAAATTTTAAAATTAAACTAATAACAATTAAATACAATATCGCTGCCCTCTTGGAATATAACACCCCACTCCCTAGCATTGTACTTTTAGTTACGGCCGCCATATTGAAAATTTGTAATTTTTATGCTAGAACATTAGGAAAAAATTTTAAATTTATAAAAAGTTTCATAAAGAATAAATTTAATTCCAGAAAGAAAAAAGTAAGGTTTTCGTCATTGACTTGTAGGTTAAAATGGCGTAAATTTTTTTTTCTATTTGTTTCCATGCAAGGTTTTAAATCGTTCCGGGAAATAATTTTTGGAATACATTTACCTTAAGCTATTTTCTCGTATGGTTGTATCTAATATATATATGAAACACATTTAACACATGAATTATTTATTTAGTAAGTCTCCAACATTGAGTTTACAGGTATTGAAATAAATCTTTATGAATATGAAAATTAATTTCACATTACCCCACAACAAAACTAGAAATGCATGGGGTCTCGTACACAAACATTTTTTTTTTTTTTTAAATCTGTATTGCAGAGTGAACTACATTTAATAACCCGCATTCTTTCGATGTCAGTCTGTACTACGACGATGGAATGGCGAAATTTCACCAAGAATAATTAAATTATGTTTTAAGGTTCTGTTTTATCGAAATCTCACCTATACAGTGACCTTCCCCTTGTTTCGAAGGTCAACGATGCGCAAGAGCATAAAAGAAGTGAAAACTTATTTAGCAGCGTTGAGCGATTTTTGGTAGGGGAAAAACTTATGGGTTTGCGTCACCGAAATGCTAGTGACGTGTTGCGCCAGACTGGCGAATCGCAGCGGCCTGTGTACATGTATACGCATATATACACTAATGCATTGTATATACTCGACTGTAACATGTGCGTGTTGGACTTTTTTTTTGTATGGGTAAAATCTTGTGAGTTCGCATCACCGACATGCTGTAGTAGCAGTAAGTGAAGTTAATTTGACCACGTGAATACATGACCTAGGTCTGACGTCACTGGTAAGTCATAGCTAGGTAATGAATTTTTTTAACTTAATTTTTACATAATACTGACATCTGTTGTGACTAAAAAAATGATGCAAGGATAAATAATATCATGCTGACATCGTACTGATGTAACACCAAAATAATTTTCTTACGTGCATTTCACGTAGAAATTATGTCATATTACACATTTAAAAACAAAGTTTTAAGTTTTCACTTCTGTTGACAGTCCCCATGACTGGCTATTTTCTTTCTCTTTAATTGCACCTGTTTCTGTAGTCTGCTGTAGCCACTGCCTACAGACAGTAGCCGTGGGGCGACTGCAGGCGGAGGAGCTGCCCCGAGGCGAAGTCCCCGCGAGTGGGGCGCCCCCCCCCCCCCATGGGCCCCTAACGAGGAGTTGCCGGTGGCAACACTGTCTGCCGCCGGGGAGTCAGCCCCAGTGACGTCACTCCGTGTCCGCTTCCCTGCTCCAACACCCTGCACTGCGGCGACGATAACGGATAACTTCGTTATACTCATGATTTGTACATGCGGTAACACAAACATCAATTGGCCCACGTAAAAACACCTGAAAAAGTTTATAAAAAACAATATCCAGTTTTTAATATCAGTTTACTGAATTTCTGGACGCGACTCCACACGTAGTTCCGCAAACGGCCGCTAGAACTCGCTACCGGAGCAACCACCTCGACTGTCGAATCATTGGATCCGCAGAGCGAAATGTTAAGCTATGTATGTATAATCTTCCTTACAGCTGGTGTGTTAGGTCGAGGCGACTATCTGGCGGCAGAGGGGGGAAATGGGGGTGTCGAGCGCCCCACTCCTCAAGCGTCAGCGAAGCGACGCCACGGTGCTGCGTGTTCCGCCACGCTGCCGACACACGGGCCCGGTCAGGGCGGCACCACAGGTGTCTGCCACAACAGGTAGCTACCGGGCAAGTTTCCTCCCCGCGGGTACTGCCGGGGTCCGTGGCTGGTCGAGGGTAGGTATGCAGATGAGGCGCAGCCCCCCCACCACCGACCCCCAGCGCGAGGGGCGGCTAGTGGCGAGGTCACGGTGTCTGGCGGGACTTCCCCCACCCCTCGCCCGGCGGGGGAGGCTCACTTCTGCCGCAGGTTCGCAGCGAACACAACTGAATAATCGCACGGTGATGTGTTTCGCTTTAATAACATCACGTAATAAAAAAAAAAAATTGGTCGTCTGTAAAGTCGGTTTACGGACGATAGTTTAACGTGACAACGTCATAACAAAACATTGATGAAATGATTGCATACTTTTATGAATAAAATCGAATCATTTTTATTGAATTATCACTTTTTATGCATACAAAGAACGAGTGAAATGAAATCTACAATTTAATTGATAAATTTACTTTTTTTGCACTCATTAATTCAAATATGTTTATTACTTTAACCAACAGATTATTTTAACTATACCTTTTATACATGTTTGCTATTTAACTTCTTCCAATCTGTGTTATTCTGTTAAGGATAGGACGATGATAGGAAAAGTAGGAAACGAATGGGAGTGTTTCAAGTTTAATGTGCCTCGAAAAAGTCATATCGATTGTTGTTCCAATCGAGTGGAAGAGAGATAGATGCGGCGCAAGCGTACAATGAGCGCAACGGGACAAACAGTAACGGGACAATGTGCGTAACGGGACAATGAGTCATTCTTTTTCGTGCGTGCAGCCGGCGTTCATCGATTTATTAGACGTTGTCACGTCAAAAAAAATTGAACCGAGAGAGATAGATGAACGATAGAACAATACAGAGGGTGTGCGCATGCACTTGTTTCAGAAAATGGATACACGTATCCTATACAGTCTGCTGTGAGTGCCTTGAACTTTATATTTGCTACCAGCGCGCTAGCGTTCCTCCTTGTTCAACCAGCAGCGTAGAGAGCTCTGTTGAGACAATCCCTGCAATCGTTGCATATATAGCGCTACGTGTTATGAATTATTGTTTGAAAAAAAAAACAGAAACACACTTAATTTTTCTTTATGGTGTGAATATTTAAAATGCGAGTAATATTTATTGTTAATTAATCATTATTGTTTGATCATTAATTTTTGTTATCTTAAGCAGTTATTTTGAAGTGAGTAATAATTTTGTTTATTCGTGTTTATTAATTAATTTTTATTCGACTCAAACTTCTAATAAATACAAAAAATTTCGGATTCTTAAATACGTTAAAAGCAAACTGAAAGCCATAAAAACATCACGCTGTGTTATTTTTAGAAAATTGTCGTCTCTCACACTGCTGTTTTACTCCTTACGATATACTTGAGAGTCGAGGATTGAATTTCCAAAAAAATTTCACTTTTATCACGTTTGTCACACGCCCTCTTTTTTTATCGCCAGCTTTTCATTTTCTTTTCCGTAATTCTTGAATATCATTTATTCTTCTTGGTTTTCATTCCCGTGATTTTAGCCAGTTACTATTGATTGAATTTTTTTTCATAACTGTATTATTGTACGTATATGTGAATTGGTTGTCCCAACTGTCAAATTAAATTTGGAACACTTGAAGAGCACTTAAAATGTGTCAAATATGGCAGTCCGGTGCACGTTCCCAGCTTATAGAACGAATTTCGCCTGTCGCTGCTGTTGGCAACTCTTCGTCGCTAATGACTCAGACGTCGAGTTGTAAGGCCTTATCCGCTGAGCTGCAATTATTTAGCGGGTTCATTTAGCTCCAGGCTAGACTTACTTGCTTATTATCTGTAATCAAGCCTTTTTAGGTAGCTCATTGGACGATGACAAGGCCACATCCTTTGGCGGGTCACACGTGAGTGGGCAACTACCACTATGTCGCAACAATTCACATTACGAAGGCAAAAAAAGCTGCGGCACAACTGGACTTTTTTTTTGTTTGGAGTTACGATTCTTGTGCTATGAATGTGACAACACATTATCTTCCTAACGTATGTAAACCGTATAAAAAATAATAACATGCCTTTGCAAAACTACTTAGGTACCTCAATTTCTAATGTAATGGTCTCCAGTTTTACTACTGCGAAAATTTTTTCAAAGGAGTTTCCTATATATATATATATATATATATATATATATATATATATATATATTTATCGCTACAAGAAAAATACTGTTCATAAATCATCGAAAATATCGCTGAGAGTGACGAATTGGTATTAGATATTCCGAAGCGAAAAAAATAATGTACGTATTCATAAAAAAAAAACGCGAGTGAGTCATTCAGTACTCGGCAGAGATGTGTAACATCTAACCTCTGCAACGAGCAAAATTCATGTTTTCTCATGTTGCAAACACACTTGTAATACGAAACTCGGGACTCGGACACGGAATTTTACTTGGAATTCTTTAAAATAAACCCGAGCGTGATAAATACATGCAAATTGTGTTTTCAACCACATCTATGGATGCGAATCACAAGTAGTTTCCGCTCCCGCCGCTAGAATTCGTTGCCGGAGCAGCTACGTCGACTACAAAATCATTTGATTAGAAAACTTACATTTCAAACTATATAATGAAACGGCTCCGGACAAAGCATAAAAAACTTAGAATCAGGCTTTGGATTTGATTTTCGACAAGAATGTATTGATTATAATATTGCCCATTTTGTTAAAATTCAGTAAACAGTTAATACTATAAAATTTATCTTTGGCTTTGTGAGCTTTGGTTCGCGCCAACCGCCACAGATGGCAGCACCGTGGTTACACATTTCCGTTCCACTCGACTTCCGTTCCACTCACGAAATTACTCCTGCCAAATGCCGTACACCGAAAGGTAAGATGTCACACACACATAAAAAAAAAAAAGCACTGCCATTGCTGGATTACATTGGAAGTCATAGAAGAACTTCAAAAATGGACAGCAAAAATGAGTGTTTATGCACTCATCTTTGCTGTACATTCCTGAGGTTTTTCTGGGGCATGCAGTGTAAATAATCAGTGGTATATGTATTTAAATCAGTATTCCACACAGCACGAATCTGTCAGGAAATATCGTGTTTTTTTTGACGCGACGTCTAATAAATCGATGAACGCCGGCTGCACGCACGAAAAAGTGTCCCGTAACGCACAGTGTCCCGTTACGCGGTGTCCCGTTACGCTCATTGTACGCTTGCGCCGCATCTATCGCTCTTCCACTCAATTGGAACAACCATCGATTTGACTTTTTCCAGGCACATTAAACTTGAAACACTCCAATTCGTTTCCTACTTTTCCTATCATCGTCCTATACTTAACAGAATAACACAGATTGGAAGAAGTTAAATAGCAAACATGTATAAAAGTTATAGTTAAAATAATCTGTTCGTTAAAGTAATAAACATATTTGAATCAATGAGTGCAAATAAAAGTAAATTTATCAATTAAATTTTAGATTTCATTTCACTCCTTCTTTGTATCCATACGAAATAGTGATAATTCAATAAAAAATTATTCAATTTTATTCATAAAAGTATGCAATCATCTCATCATTGTTTTGTTATGACGTCGTCACGTTAAACTATCGTCCGTAAACCTACTTTACAGACAACCAATTTTTTTTTTTTTTTTAACTTTTAAAGTCCCGAAAGACGTGAAGAATGATGAAAAAGGTAAAGGGGGGGGGGGGAGGGGGAATAACTGTGTTATGACCACTGTGGAACCTGCTTCGCAGTCTCTGAGAAACTCGCGAAATTTCCCCGGGTTGTGTGTCCCGGCGGGTCCCGGGAAACCGCGGTATTCCTCCCGCGTCGCGTCGCCGGCGAGTGACCCGGGGCGAGAAGACGCAGCGCTGGTCCGGACGTCGCGGGCCGGACGTCCTTTCTCCGGAGATGCCCTCCTCCCGTTATCTCCGCGGGGGGAGGGAGGCTTCCTCCGGGCCCGCTGACGGCAGATGGATGGAGTGGCGGCGCTGAGTGGGCCGATCGCAGAGATTGATGGATCGCGAGGAATTAGCGGGGAGTTTCCCGTTTTTTTTTTTAAGTTTGCGGCCGCGGTCGCCGGAGCGCGCCAGCATCGCTCTAGCGCCGACAGCGCGCAGCCTCGAGACGCGGGAGACATCTTGGATTACCCCGTTTTTATTATTTTTTATTTTTTCCTCTCTCCAGTCGCGCCCAATGGCGCGTGTCCAAGTTTGTGAAAAAGGGGGAGGGGGGTAAGTAATTGATGGGGGCTGCTGGTAAAAATAAGGTGGTTATATATATATAAAATATATCAAAATTATTCATGACCCGAGACGGGAAATTTTTCCGAAAATTGATCTATCGACAGGATGATCCACGCGTCCGCAATGGGAACAGAGATTCTCCGAGCACGTCGAAGTTTAATATATTTTTTTGCACCTTAATGAGGCGATATTTATAAAAAAAATTAAGTTATGAAGAACAAAAAAAAAGAACTAAGAAAATTTTCAATGAAAGTCGAACCAGTGAGACGGTAAGCAGTCACCTGCTAAACCGTGCAACACAAAGCTGACCCTAATAGACTTGTCACGCTGTCGAATTGTCGTCTCCAACTATGTTTTAGACGAGTAATATTGGACCAAACATGGTTTAAATTTTTTTTCTTCCATCAAATAACGTTGGATAGTGATTTCAAACATAGTATTTTTAATCCGGTATCATTAATTTCGTTTTTGGACTGAGCTAGCTCTAACAGCTGATTTTTAATATTATGTTCGATTTAAAAAAAAAAACAATACAATGGCGGATTGAAAGTTGGGACAAGTTTGGATTTTTATGTATATCTTAACAATGAAAAAACTTATTTTGTTTTAAATTACTCAAGTACTTTGGTGCATTATAAAATGAATGATGTGCTATATTTTCCAGGTAAATTACTTAACCGATTACATTAATTCAAATATTACTTTCACTTCGTAATATATTTCTCCACACACGTGTCCTTCGCTATTTTAAAGAGATGTTGAGACGGGAACAGCCACTATTTCCGTTATCGTTCGGCACTGAGTAATCAAACATCCAACAAGTTTTAGAACCCGTCCTACATGGAACATGTCTGATGAATAATCAATGTATACAAAAAATTATAATAAAAGTGCCTAGGATAGTGCCGTATTTGGCGTCGTTCATACAACACTAATGGCCAGTTGCACTATTAGAGTTCAGGCGTGTTCAGTGTCATAAGTAGGGACTGGAAAAATTCGCGGTTTCAATTACCACTAGGATAGACTCCACGATTCTCTATGTACTCGGGCAACTATCGCCTGGTCATTGGCTACCGACTCGGGACACCTGTTAACTGCGATTCTTATGATTCGATACTTCTTTTGTTGAGTGTTTGCCATTGGCTCAGAGTCCTCCAGGTAAATTGCGGTCCAATCAACTGACGCAGCATTGAGCTAAACGAGTTTGGATTCCAGCCTGTCTCGAAAGGAATCCGCGAATTTTTCCGTTCTCTAGTCATAAGCTGGTTTTGTCATGGATCGACCACATTGTCTGTTGCATCACTGTGTTGTGAGTTGGGGACTTCCCTGTGAATCGACCCTCAGGTCGAATTGACACCGCGCGAGCAAACATGGGTGGCATATCTGGACATCATGCAGGTTCATTTGATCAAACTGAAATATTATAATATTATTTACAAAAATTCAGATCAATTATAACTCAAGTATCAGAAATTTTACTTATTCTATTGCTACAACTATCTCTCAATAGAAATACCCGTATTTTAAAAGTATGAAATACTGGTTATTTTAATTTAATACTTTAATATTTTATTTCGTCATGATTACTTTCCATTTTAAATAGTAGTTTTTTTTTGGTCAAAATCTATTCATATTGCCAATGCTTCGTTTTGTATTAATTTTTAAATGTCACGACGTGTTTTCAGTCATTCCTAAAACTCAAAAGTTGAGGTAGCGAATAAATGTGCTGCCATCTTGTGGCATGTCGAATCAACCGTTCGCTCGCCGCGACACAATCGATTGTAGCGACTCATGCCGTGCGGTTCACGCGAGCAAAGATCGCGTGGTCCCAAAACATGCGTCGGCGCAACGTTAAGAATAAAAAAATTGTTTTTCTGCGAAGTCGGTTTACGGACGATAGTTTAACGTGACAACGTCATAACAAAACATTGATGAAATGATTGCATACTTTTATAAATAAAATTGAATAATTTTTAATATTTTTATTGAATTATCACTATTTCGTATGGATACAAAGAAGGAGTGAAATGAAATCTACAATTTAATTGATAAATTTACTTTTATTTGTACTCATTAATTCAAATATGTTTATTACTTTAACCAACAGATTATTTTAACTATAACTTTTATACATGTTTGCTATTTAACTTCTTCCAATCTGTGTTATTCTGTTAAGGATAGGACGACGATAGGAAAAGTAGGAAACGAATGGGAGTGTTTCAAGTTTAATGTGCCTCGAAAAAGTCAAATCGATGGTTGTTCCAATCGAGTGGAAGAGAGATAGATGCGGCGCAAGCGTACAATGAGCGTAACGGGACACAGCATAACGGGACAATGTGCGTAACGGGACACTTTTGCGTGCGTGCAACTGGCGTTCATCGATTTATTAGACGTTGTCACGTCAAAATGATCCTTGGATCATTCCCGAGCTGAGATCATCGGCTCGCGGATCGGAAGAGCAGAACTCGGCGGAACTCGTTGAAAAGCTGAAAGTCTGACGGCGTGACAGCGCACTAGACATACATCCCCTTGAAGGAAAGGTGGAGTGATGACAGTAAAGAACACCAGGGCTCGGTCGTCACCTCTGAGACAATGGACTGGCAGTCGGCGGTAACTCCGCTGTTCCCCTAGGTCCCCGGATCCCTGCAGCCAGCCGCAGCCGCCGATAAGCCGTTACGACCGGGGGCGGGTCGTTGCCTCGCCGGGGCTTCCAGTCGCTGGGAGTTACGACCGTCGCGTGGACTCCACCTTAACTGCGCGTTCCCCTCAATTAATCTGCTCCCAACACTAAAAGCTTTTATATATATGTTACGGGTAACTCTAGCAGAAGTAAAACTAGATTTACCGGGATTAACTTAGCACCATCCAAGTTCGTTCGGTAAAGTTCGAATAATAACGGAAATAAATTTGAATTCGGCGTTCACCCTTGTACGCCCAGGTTTACCCAATGCTGACTGGGTATTGTCGGAAAAAACCAAATGATTGATAAATTTATTTCATTGATACCTTAACTAACCTCACATAAAGTGCTCAAAAATGACGCAACACCTAACATTTACCCAGCCAACTTTGGGTAGACCTATAGGTGTACACGGGTAATCGCCAGATTCAAATTTATTTTAGTAATTATTCGGACTTTATAATCTAGAAACTTGGATAGTGCTAAGTTAGCCCGGGTAATTTAAAGTTTAATTTCTTCTGACATTACCTTTTACATATGCTTTCGTCATGTAACCATATATAATCGTTTATTAAATAAAGGCTTCGATGACTGTCTGCAAGAGATGCAATTCCTTATTTGAACAAGCCACTCAGGACGTAGGTATTGGATTTCGCACTGAATGGTTGTATTTCGTGTACTAACAGTAAACACGCACCTAAAATAAACTCACCCATTCACGAGACACAGACGTCGCTACAGTCTTTTAACTCTCAGCAAGTCTCGACATTTTTTCGCAAAAAATACATGGGCCTATTTATAACAAGACAAACCTATGTTTCGCGGGATAATTAGATCGTTTGTTAGAATACGACACATTTGAGTTATGTTTTGCGCTATTTGTTTCATTACTGTCTAAGTTCTGAAACTTCCCGTTTGACTGGCCAATGAAAATGCGTGTACTCTGCTAGCGAATACCCACTATCGCCGTAACACCAGGAAAAATTTACATTATTTTGAGGGATAGCTTGACACAAAACGTTTCGGCAAAAAAGCAGGTGGCTCTAGCTATAAGTACCAGTAACACGGTGCAGTTAGCACCAATGAAGATTCATTGTACGTTATCACTTAAAGATAAAAAAAATAATACTATTTTATATAGTTTAATTTTCAATATTTGAAATCGCCAAAGCATTATACATAACTTGAAGATAGCCCGAAGTTAATAGTTACTGACTGCTAAAAATAGTTATCCTTGCGAATTCATTGGCTTTTATTTTTGGAAAGGACTACAACTATGTTACTGTCATGACTTTGTTATGGGGATTGTGACATCTCTTAGCAGAGACCGGAAAAAATCGCGGGTTCAGTGACCTTCAGGATAGACTCCAATATCCTCTACACACTCGGGCAAATGCCAACTGTTAATTGGCTGCTGACTTGTGAGTCGTCTCGACTGGGTGGCCTGTGAGTCGACGCTTCTATGAGTGAGGGTCTCTAATTTGCCCTCAGTCCTCCATATTAACGGTGAACCAATGGCAGAAGCAGCACTAAGTATAATTATTTTAATTTTAGCATAACACGAAATGAATCCTCGAATTTTTCAAGTCTCTTATCTCTTAGTGTGTGATATATGCCTTCACGGAGGAAAAAATAAAAAATAAACAGTGTTATAGCATTAAAAACAACTAAATATAATTAATTTCGATTCCTACCTCTCTACTTTGAGCGCTTCATCTCCTAGGGTGTTTTCTTTTTAATCCATTGCCCCGAAAGTTCGGTACGCGCGCCGTAGTTGTCGTGCTGGCTGTGGCCTCGGCCGCGCGACGCAGCAGGAAGAAGGGCGAGCCGAGATCCACATTTTAAAAATAGTCTCTCGTTTCACACCTCCTCCCCCTCCCCCTCCCCCTCCCCCTTCTCCACTATCCGCGGCTGAGCGACACGCGTATTTAGGGGCGTCGACTCCCGCCAGACAGCGCGTCCTGCGCACGAGGCGACTCTTGGGCCAGGGAGGGGGGGGGACACTGCCTCTCTTCTATTCACGTGCAAGACATCTTGTAGTTGGACATTTTTTGACGTGACAACGTCTAATAAATCGATGAACGCCGGCTGCACGCACGAAAAAGTGTCCCGTTACGCACATTGTCCCGTTACGCACATTATCCCGTTACGCTCATTGTACGCTTGCGCCGCATCCATCTCTCTTCCGCTCGATTGGAACAACCATCGATTTGACTTTTTCGAGGCACATTAAACTTGAAACACTCCCATTCGTTTCCTACTTTTCCTATCATCGTCCTATCCTTAACAGAATAACACAGATTGGAAGAAGTTAAATAGCAAACATGTATAAAAGTATTATTTAAAATAATCTTTTCGTTAAAGTAATAAACATATTTGAATTAATGAGTGCAAATAAAAGTAAATTTATCAATTAAATTTAGATTTCATTTCACTCCTTCTTTGTATCCATACAAAATAGTGATAATTCAATAAAAATGATTCAATTGTATTCAATAAAGTATGCAATCATTTCATCAATGTTTTCTTATGGCGTTGTCACGTTAAACTATCGTCCGTAAACCGACTTTACAGACAACCATTATTTTACAGTTTTTCAGAGTAATTATTGTCAGAAGACAATTCCAAAATATTTCAGATCAACCCTTCCGGTATACTTGTCAACTGAAGTTGACAGTTTACATCTTAATGGTGCATTGATTAATTTAAACTTTGAACGTGTGGGTCATAGTGTAGCCTACATTCTAGTCAACATCATTCTTTAGGACTGTGGAAAAAAAAAATTGTTATATCAAGTTATATGTTACAATAAAAAAAATTATACATATTAATATATTTATTATAATAGAGTTTAAGAATATGTAACCACATAAAAATGAAACAAGTATGTGGTCAACTGGTCTGATGATCACGCCTGTAAAGGCGAGTAGGCCCTGCGTGTGCCGCAACTCGGCGACCTTGAAGGCGTGGAGCGAGGGGTTGAAGGCCAGCCGGGGGCCCCAGCGCCCGTCTAAGCCAGTTGCCCGCCAGTTGCCCGCCAGTTGCCCGCCAGTTGTATAAATACCGCGCGCGTAAACAACATCGCGTAGAGTTTCGGAGTTCCCCCTCCCCCCCAACCCACCACCACCGGTGCTAACTCCAGTGCGGAATAACTTTACTAACATCTTTAACACAAGTCTTCTATGTTTAAAGAACACCTTACATTCCTCCCCCCTCCCCCTAACCCTCTTGGGCTGGTATCATGAAATGCCTTGGAACATTACGCGGTTACATTTCAGGTTAGGCGAAAATTAAAAAATAAATATTGGTTTTCTGTAAAGTCGGTTTACGGACGATAGTTTAACGTGACAACGTCATAAAAAAACATTGATGAAATAAATTGCATTCTTTATGAATACAATTGAATCATTTTTATTTTAATAATAAATGAATTAATACTTGAAATTATACTAGTAATAAGATTTTTAGAATGCAAGAATAATTAAACTTTATAGCCGAAATTGTTGTTTTAATAAGCAATGAAAAATACATTAACTTTTCACTTCACTTTATAAACAGTCGAGTGGAAGAGAGATAGATGCGGCGCAAGCGTACAATGAGCGTAACGGGACACAGCGTAACGGAACAATGTGCGTAACGGGACACAGTGTAACGGAACAATGTGCTTAACGGGACACTTTTTCGTGCGTGCAGCCGGCGTTCATCGATTTATTAGACGTTGTCACGTCAAAAATAAATAAAAAATTACCCCTGGGTACCACGGTTTAAATGTGGTGGACCCAGAGTTAATGAGAATCCTTCAGCCAAGGCGTTTCGAATGAAGATAAATTAAAAACAAATTAAAATCTTATCATGTAAGCAGAACAAGAAAGGACGACGTTTGCTCGAGTACATAGATTCGGCACTCCTGATTCCGTGCCCAAGGGTATAAAAGCGGCGACGCCGGCCTCCGCGCGGGTTGGGTATACCGGCGGGCGAGAGAGTGAGGTGTTAGTTGGGCGAAGAGGGTGAGAGACCCCCTCTGAGAGTGGCGAGACGAGGTGAGAGTGCGACTGAGTGTGTGGACAGGCGCGAGGTGTGGGGCGAACCACTGTCGAGCCTAGCTCCAGCGAGGACTGGACATATACCTAGTGATTTGTGAGCAGACTTTAAGTGTGGTGATTTAATTGGTAATGTAAATATCAGTAGTAGATAAAACTGTAAAATATAATAATTGGGCTATCCTTACGAACCCGTTGTTTCCCACTTGAAACAATGTGGTTACGCTCATCTCTGACTCACTGACTCGGTAACGTCAAAGAGATATGTAGGTATACCTTGGCGACATGAAGCACAGATATTAGCCTACTCCATAGAGATGTGTATAAAATGGAAACTGTAAGTGTAATCAAAGAGTAACATTTGAAATACAGCTACATAAGTGAAACACGCCTTAGATATTAAATTAAAGTGTTTTTTACGTTCATCATTTTTCAATTGGCGCCTTAGGCGTCTTACGAATAACTATGCTTGTAACTAAGAAAAAAAGGGTTATATCTCAGGAAGTTTAGTTCTGAACGAAACATGGTGAAATATGTTTCCCTTTTTGGAAATCTATGTTTGCGTTCCTGGGAATCTTTTGATGATATTTTTAATTTTCTACTTATGCCCTTTAGAAAATTTTAGATTTTATATTTTAGATATGCTTGAATTTTTGAATTATATAATTTTATTAAAAATCCGTTGGCATTTTTGTATTTTAATAATATAATATAGGGCCTATGGTTGTAAGCCCGAAAGTTTTTCTGACAGATTTGCCTTTTTGTAGTCACGTCCTTTTCGATTGTTATATTTTGTTCTTCGTTGTGGTTACTTAATTTCTTGCTGCTATAATTATCGGTTAATAACAAAGATGCCCTTTATCTATATATAATTTTATGTCTGTTATATTTATCTTTTTATTTAGCCTATATAAAACAATTTTCATTATCAAAATATTAGAATAATTTGAATTATTAATAAAAATTTTGTTTGTATTAATTAAAGTGTTTGTTATATTCATGATATTTAATTTTTCAACCTCCTAATGGTGTAATATTTGGCGCCTGAAAACCGCTATTTTGCAAATAGAAACACAAACGAGGATGTCAGTGCATTCACAAATTGCTCGTTCAGTAATGTACGATATTGCCAGTGAACCAACTCATCCGTAGCGTTAAGTACAGCTGATGTCATTCAATAGTTTACAATCGAGGAACAGCGGCAAGACGCCTGTTGGGCATGTGTCGTTTTGCCTAAAGGCGTTTTGCCTAATTTTAGGCAAAACGCCGTTTAGGCAAAACGCCGTTAGGAAAATCGCCGTTAGGCAAAACGCCGTTGGCCAAATAGGAGTTAGGCAAAACGCCGTTAGGCAAAACGCCGTTAGGCATAACGTCGTTTGGGATAACGTCGTTAGGGATATCGCCTTTAGGCAAATAGCCGTTAGGCAATTCGACGTTAGGCAAAACGCCTTTAGGCGAAATGACTTTAGGCAAATCGCCGTAACGAATTCATGTTTAGGCAAACCGCCTTTAGGCAAATCGCCTGTTACTCCGCCTGTTCATTGGATCACGGGCATTTCGGTTGGCAACCATGCAACTCGCACTCACCCACCAACACGTGGCTGGGGACGTGAAGTCCGCAACTTTACTGCCGAATCCGTGTTCAGATGTCGTGCCAAATTTCAGTTCGGTGATTTCACGGAACATTTGGCCGCGGACCGCCAGGAATATGCGTAGTTTATCTCAAAATAACTCGCCGAATAACCGTGGAATGGCCCGCCGCATTTCGAAAGTCAGTCACAGTCCTAACTTATTGAGAAATTCATCAATAAAATTCGTACTTAGGCAAAAATATCACTTCGACGTAAGAAGTGTGACGTCATGTTCGATCCCAGGAGTACTATACGACTTTAAACCTTATTAGCGATTTCGTTCTCCATTTTCAAACAGATAACAGCCGAATTAAAAATGAACATACAAACCGTGCTTTATGAGAAAGAAAGCCTACCTGAGTTTTTTTTATATATTTACATATTAAATTATTCAACTTGGATTTTAGGGTGTTCCGGTTGACAATTTCTAAAAAAATAAGTTCATTGCAATTCTATTGAGCCATATTAAAAATCCTTTACAAGAGAAAAATGATTAAAATATTAATTTACATTCGTTAATTTAACTCAAATGTACTAATTCGTTCAAACTTAATATATTTGCAGCATTGTCTGAACAAACTTGTGAACTTGGCCACAAGGTCGCTGGTAACGCACGTCGTACAGGTTTTCTGGGACAGAAGCACCGTCACAGGACTACACACTCCTGTCTCTAGCGAGACAACTAATTGCGCTTGACTATTTATAATTATACCGCCTTGAAGCTTTACGAATAGGCAAAAACCTTTACTCAGCCGATTTTCACGTTGGGTCCTTCATTTGCATGTAAATAATAATTTTATTTCCAGGACTGAGTAAAAAAAATCATCAGTAATTGTAACGGTTTTTTAATATTGAGTATTAAACTTGGAAATATTTTTACATAGTTTTGTAGAATAACGATTCTGTATTATTATGAAGGTCTTATTGATAGTCTACGGTAGAAACTGCGTTTATGGGAAATATTTTAATGGAAGGCTGTAAGACGCTGTCATAAAGGACTTAACTGCATGTTTTCGGTGTGACGCACAAGGTGTGCGGGGGTAACCTTTTGTTACGTTATAAGCATAGTCGACTCTAAACTGTACAAAAAATCAGTTTTGGTCAAATTTTTGGAGGTTTCTGCTTCTTTTCGTCTTTGTTTCCTGGACTAAGTCGGCTTGAAACCACTCAATAAGAAAATTAATGTACGCTTACGTGAATCATTTGCTTGAAAACGTTCAATAATCCAATCATGCTTTTTCTACGTGTTTTAATTGCATGTTACTAAGTAAATCACAAACACATGAAAATGTATGCATTTAAAATTTATATTAGCATAATATTTGAGATTTTAACATAAAAATCTTGTGTATAATGTGTTTCTATATTTATTTACGAAAAATGTTTTAAAGTAGGCTGTTTATAGAAATAATTGGAAAACTTTACGTCTTTAAAACATGTAACTCTGAATGCCTACGGTTAGATTTAAAAAAATATTCGTGATTTGAACACTTCGATATTTGCACTCAGTGCGAGAAACAGTCTGTTTAGCGAGGCACAAACTATCTCCGTGATGAACTCTTAATTCTTTTTAACGTACCTTGATAATGAATTAACGATTTCAACATAAGAACAGCGAATGTTTTCAAACAACATATTTCTGCTCGGTTTACAATATAAATATTATCCGTGATTATATTTTTTTCCTGAAAATTCGATGTTGATAGACCGGGGTGTCAACTGAATCATAAAATCACTTAAGACTACAAAAAAAAAAAAACGGATGGTGGGAAAGGTCTAGAATGTCACTGTAAAGTCAGATTTTTTTTTTTAGTTAACTCAAATATTCATATCTATTGACTATTGGGTTAAAAAATTAATACGTCTTTTTAAAGATAAGAGCGTGGTTTTTACTGCACTCAGCATTTTAAAAATAAGGATTGAAAAAAAAAAGTTTTTTTTTTTGTGTAAGTACGTAATGTTAACCAGAGATGACGAAGAGCCAGGGAAAGGCGAAGGAAAGGTCAGTAAGTGTTACTTGTGCAACCAAGCAGGCAGCCAGCGCAGGCGATCCTGGCCCAATGCCCATGTCGCTGTATGACGTCATCCTGAAGGACGAAATCGGCCACTCCCTCGGACAAAGTCTCCGATTTATTTTGTTTTTCTAACCTAACTAAAACTAAGTGTACGTGGGAGTGGTCCAGGTGGGGAAGACTAAGTGTACGTGGGAGTGGTCCAGGTGGGGAAGACTAAGTGTACGTGGGAGTGGTCCAGGTGGGGAAGACTAAGTGTACGTGGGAGTGGTCCAGGTGGGGAAGACTAAGTGTACGTGGGAGTGGTCCAGGTGGGGAAGACTAAGTGTACGTGGGAGTGGTCCAGGTGGGGAAGACTAAGTGTACGTGGGAGTGGTCCAGGTGGGGAAGACTAAGTGTACGTGGGAGTGGTCCAGGTGGGGAAGACTAAGTGTACGTGGGAGTGGTCCAGGTGGGGAAGACTAAGTGTACGTGGGAGTGGTCCAGGTGGGGAAGACTAAGTGTACGTGGGAGTGGTCCAGGTGGGGAAGACAAAGTGTACGTGGGAGTGGTCCAGGTGGGGAAGACTAAGTGTACGTGGGAGTGGTCCAGGTGGGGAAGACTAAGTGTACGTGGGAGTGGTCCAGGTGGGGAAGACTAAGTGTACGTGGGAGTGGTCCAGGTGGGGAAGACTAAGTGTACGTGGGAGTGGTCCAGGTGGGGAAGACTAAGTGTACGCGGGAGTGGTCCAGGTGGGGAAGACTAAGTGTACGTGGGAGTGGTCCAGGTGGGGAAGACTAAGTGTACGTGGGAGTGGTCCAGGTGGGGAAGACTAAGTGTACGTGGGAGTGGTCCAGGTGGGGAAGACTAAGTGTACGTGGGAGTGGTCCAGGTGGGGAAGACTAAGTGTACGTGGGAGTGGTCCAGGTGGGGAAGACTAAGTGCGTCTCAGGACGAAACCTATACGTCTAATAATTAGAGACCGGAAAAATTCGCGAGTTCATTTCGCGATAGGCTAAAATACAAATAGTTTTACCTCAATACAGCCTCTGCTATTGGCTCACATCTCACCTGGATGACGCTGGGCCAATGAGAAACACCCAACCAAAGCTGTATCGAATCACAGGCTGCTACGTTGGGACGTCTCACAAGACAGCAGCCAATGAGTGGGTCACATTTGACAGAGTGTAAGTAGAACTATGGAGTTCATCCCACAGGTCATTGAACCCGCGAATTTTTCCGGTCCCTACTAATAATGCAGGGTTTTAGCCATGCGGGAAGAGTAGCTTGCATCATGTGCTAGGAGGGGATTGGCCAGCCATGGCAGCGATTGGCGCCATGACTAACTCCCCTCACTCTTAGCTCTATAACTACGTAAGTTTGGTCGAGGTAAAACCTGCATCGACACTATCTTAATCGTCTGAAGAATCTCATGCCAGTGCGTGTGAAAGCTACACTTATGCAGTCATTAATTTTTCCTAATCTTGATTACTGTGGCGTAGTATGCAATTTCGTGGCAGACTACCTGGGAAACCTTCTGTAAAAAAAAAATTTCAAAATACTTGCGTTTGCTTTATTTATGAACTTAAACTGCGTGATCACTTGCACTCATACAGTAAAAATCTGGGCTGGCTTAAATGTCACCAAAACCGATCACTAAACGCTCTGCCTATGTTACATAAAGTACTTAAAGCAGATACTCTTCAATATTTGTCCCGGTGAATTACAATAATTTTAAGATCGCGTTACAGTCTTGCGACCCGATCAAAATAAAATCGCAAACTTTTAAATCCCACGAATAAAACCAAAACAAAGTCGAAATACTTCCCAGTCACTGCACCTCGCCCCTGGGACAGCCCCAACCACGATGTACCAAGATATCGAAAAAAAAAAAAAATCTTGTTAAAAACATTGACTCTCTAAATTCACAGACACGTAACCACGGAAGTACTGAATTAAAATGTCAGTGAGTGTGAGATAATGAGAGTATCATAAAAAGAATTTCAATTAAATTATAATATAATTGTTCTATTTAAAACACTATGTAATATTTTTTTAGGCGAGTATTTGACTATATTTTAATATTATTATATTAAATACAGTATTTTATATGGTTTATGTTTGTATTAAATTTGGATGTTAAATATTTAAATGATTCATCAGTAATTGCTGTAATTTGTAATCTGTTAGTATGCGATTTCATGTTCTATTCCTAGATATAACTTATTATACGTTGTTTATGACTCATGGTTCAGTGTAAGAGAAGGCGTACACGTTTTAAATGCGCCAAACCAAAGTAGAATAAATAAATAAAACCCTAGGTTCTTTCATGCGGTCCAACAAGCATACATTAGGCAAGCAAATTGGTTACAGGAGACAGAAAAGACGGTTCAGGAAAAAGAGCGTGTCAGGGTAGAAAGATACTGGTAAGCAAAAGCTGTCCGCGTTAGTTTCGGGCGGTGCTGGTTTTTTTTTCGGGGATGACTTTCGTCGTTTCCCACCAGGTTGCTAGCCAACCTAGACATGAACTAAGAAGGGGGAAAAAAACATTGTGGCACCTATTTATTAATTAAATTAACTTGACCTAACCTAACTAATAATGCTGCAGTGTCCATCCAACTCTCGTTGGCAAGGGTAGCTTCAACGGTGAATGCATCAGCGAGGCACAGTATGGTACGACACCTGATTTTACTGCCGTTACGAATAACCTGATACGTAGAGACCTGCATAATTCGCGGTTTCGATGGCCTTCGGGATAGACTGCACGTATCCCTGTACACTCGGGCAAATAACGCAAGTTCATTGGCTGCCGACTTGTAAGTCGTCTCAGCTGGTTTGTCTGTGATTCGATCCTCCTTTTGTTGAGGGTTTATAACTGGTTGAGATTCGTCCAGACGAACAGTAAGCCAATAGCAAAATTATCTAAGAGGTATATGTGTTTGAATCCTAGCCTATCACCGAATGAATCCGAGAATTTTGCAGGTCTTTAATGATACGTGTTTCAGAACTGCCAGCATGTGTTGCGTGTGCTCGAGTGACTAAACACGGCCATGCGCACGTCGCAGGAACACTGCTGAGGACAGGAGCTGGAAGGGCGGGTGGCTGACCCTCAGTGGTGTCCCTGGTTGAGGACTTGCTCCTCGGAGGGGAGTCCTCACGCGGCTGTTAGGGAGGGGGGCATCTCCCCGTGGCATCTCTACACCTTCGAGTGCCATCGCCTGCGTCTCGGTCAGCACCAGTGGCGTAGCTAAGATGACTGGCGCCCTTGGACAGACTTGAAAATGGCGCCCCCTCTTGGATTAAAACAGAGGGGGGGGGGGGGGGGGAGCGTTCACTAACAGCTTTGAATATATATACTGTATAGAAGTCGCCAGCCCAGGTTAACATTTCTAATACGGTTTTGAGGTAGTTGGTTAATTCACCGCCGCAATCGCCTCCATCTCTAGGGCATCGACTTGTGGTGGTCCCTAGCGGACAAGTGTCGAAATCTTCAAACACCCCTTCCCCCTCCCGCTGAACGACCTTGAGCTGCAGTGAATGATGGGTGGGGGGGGGGGGGGTGCGGGGAATGACAGCGGGCGACAGTTCTGCGCTCTAACGTGTAAATAACAACTAAGACGATACAGGGCGTTACGGCAGCGCACTGCAGCGGTGAAGTTCCCAAGCTGCTCATTATACGCTTCTGAAAAACGTAGAGTAAATCCTATCCACTCGCGACTTCTATACAGTATATATATTCAAAGCTAACAGTGAAACCGTCGCGGCAGCCACCCCCCCCCCCCCCCTGGTCCGGCGCTCCTGGCGGGGACCATCCCTGCCACCCGCCTGCTACGCCGCTGGTCAGCACACCCGCTGGACTGGGTTCAGCCGGGGTCGCGGCAGCCGCAAGCTCGCCGGTCGTGATGTAGGTACTTGCACCGTCACCTCGGCCAGGGCGCCCAGGACTTGGCCGAACCTTCCTGTCGGCCGGGAAGCATCCAGTCGTGCCAAACACAGCTGAACTTGCAGTGCCCGCGGACCTGCTTCTCTGGACTACCCCCTCCACCGCGGCTTTCCCTTTCCCTTTCCCTTGACGCGGGGACCCCTTCCCCCACCCCCACTCCTGGCGCGTTCCGGACCGCGCAGAGAACTGCAACTTGGCCTTCCCCCGCTCCGAGCTCCCGCCAACTTTCCCCTCCACTCTCCTCCACCGCGACGCTCTTGGCCGCCGCCTCGGCCACGCACCAGCGGGAACAATACAAGGCAAGGCACTTCATTCACTCCCCCCTCCCTACCCTCCCCTACCCTGGAATAATGCTCTGCCACCGCAACAACCCCAGCCACTGGCTTTGTTCGATGTCGAACTGTCGCGACAACTTCCTCCCCTCAGACCCATTAGCGCTACGACCCTCGCTCGTAGTCTGGATCGCTTTAAGTGGGTAGTAGCCTAAAATATTTGGTTTTGATATTTACTATATATTTGCTCATGTTTTAATCTAATATATTTATAACATAAATATTTATAATTATTTAAAAATATTTTTCCTACTAAATAAATGCATTTTTTTCTCATGTCAGTGCTTTATAAACCTTCCACAGACACTCCCTGACAGCGATCATCGAAGATTACATGGAACCTGACATCGTTATACAATCGGGAACATAACCTCACTTATATATAAATACAGTTGAAAATACACTTGAAATTTTTTTTTTAAACACTATTTCTATCACTAATATTCAATATATATCAATGTTTTTCGCTATATGGACCAGTATTCAATATCAATCACTAAAGAATATGACTTAAAAGCACATATATAATTTTTATTTGTTTGTAGATATTTTTTCATCCTGTTAATTTTTGTTGCATGCTGCGCACGCATCGTAACATTTCATTCTCATAATTTTTTCATGACGCGCCTAAAGAAATATAACCTAACTTAAGTTATATAAATAAACTTTAAAATGTTTATTAACAAAATTTTATTTCACTAATACTCACAGTGAATAAATTTTTTAATGATATGGACCAGTATATAGTATCAATCACCAAAGTATAAGATTTAAAACCACATATATAATATTTATTTGTATGTAGACTTTTTTTTTCACCCTGTGAAAATTTCGTTGCATGGTGCGTGCCCAACGTAAAAATTCATACTCGTAATTATTTTCATGACGCGCCTAAAGAACTATAGCTGCAAAAACATTGTTATGGTGCCAAAAAAAAATTTTTCTGGCGAAAAAAAAATATATATTGCAGCTTTGACAAAACAATTTGTTATTGCCAATATACCTATATACATATATTTCACTTATATATATATTTTTTCAGTTGGACGAATTCAGCTACGAGGCGCTGGTATTCAGCTCGTCACGAATGTGTTGCGGGCAAATAACGAGCCGAGCTGTCGTGAACAGCGCATTCCTGGTGTCGCATGTCGTAGAAAAAAAAAACCCACACACATAAATATAAAACACACACAGACATATATATGGAATTTTTTTGGGGGTGGGTGACATAAGTGTTTCAAAACTCGAATGAGTGTTCTCCCAAACCTTTAACGGTTTTCAGGTGAATACACGTGTCCAGCGAAGCAAGGCCTCCCAGGGCTGCCACCAGGCGAACACAAATCAAAACTCCCCCGCGGGGAAGCTTAGGGTGGCGGCACTGTAGAGGGGGTGGTTGGGGTGGGGGGGGGGGGGAGAGAGAGAAGAAGAGGACTCCAGGCCTTATCTCTAATTGCACCTGCCTGTTATCGGGACCATTCTTCGCACGCGAACACCAAAAATATATAGTTATTTGTTCCGAAACGGAACGGCCAGTAATAAATCTGGAAAAAAATACTAAGCGATTAATAACGTTCTTTTTGGGGTGATTTATCTCTGAAATAAATTTGCGGCGAGTTTTAGATAGGTATGCTTGTCATTGCTCTACTATTATGCACTCGAGTCAGGCTATCTGTTCAACCAGTTTGTTTTTTTTAACTTAAAAATATGTTTAAAATGATTCGGCAAAACGACGTAGACTTAAATAAACTTAATTATTTCATCCAGCTTTTACGATGCGAAAAAAATATATTTGTTTCTATTGTACGAGAAGTCCTTCCTCTAGCCAAGTATACCGCATAAAGACGTTGCGTAGTTGAGTCCGCTACCCCAAAAACTTTCTCTTTATTAAACTTTTTTTTAAATAAACGGGATAAAATGGCTATTCGTGATTGTACTATCTATATCGATGATCGATGAATAGGTTTCCTTTCATTTAATCACACAGATCGCTAATATATTTATGGTCTCCACTCAACAAGAACTAATTACAACACTTTTGCAGTTTATCTGTATCGGCTCGCCTGCATCAAAAGCACCGGGGGGGGGGGGGGGGGGGGTAAATGGATTTAATCAGATCCTATATCTCGCGAACGAGTGAAATTCGCTTACCGCAGTTGATGCGCCCGTCCGATGATTATTGGTTTTGACAGCGTGTGTACTTCCCGATGGTGAAATATTTCGGATGAGCTGTCGCTTCGCAACTGTACAATGGTGTTATCTTTCATCTCGCTGCAGTTTTGCGTGGCTATTATTCACAAAGACATGGTGGCAAACAATGCATTATTTGTAAATTCGACTATTTTTCATTTCAAATCGTGAACAGTTCTATCGCAAACAAATCAGAAACACTACACACTATAAATAATCCTTCTAAAGATTGTAAATAAAGGTATCCACGCATAACTTAAATCAGTCATAACTTTTCATCCTCGATAAAAAAAAATCCACATAACTTAGAATTGTCATAATGTAGAATGATCAGAACTTAGAAAAACGTAACTTAGAAACATACAACGCCGAAAAATGTAACTGAGAAAATTTGTAACTTATGAAATCATAACTTCAGTTGTGTGTATCTAAGCTGTGACAGAAACCCCGTAAATCAAATTTGCTGAATGCTTACATACACATGAAGTAAAGGCATCATTTTAAGGTTTTGTAAGATTTGAGTTTCTTATTGTAGTTTGGCGTTAGAGTCAACATTAGCCAATCCCTGGAAATTGAATGGTTACAAAATGAAATTTACGCCTATATTTTACGATTTTCGATTTTAAGAAATTTTAATTGATGTTTCCGGGGAACTGAATTATTATTATTTTTTTTTAATTCCTAACGTAAATTCATGCACGACTTATTCTACAACTTCCAGGAGACAGGATGCTGGAGTCCGTACAGTTTCTTGGGGCGTATCTGTGCAAGAGGGCTTGTGGCAGTGCTGCTGCTGACAGATGTCAAGACATTGCTGAACTGTTCACTTGGAGTGTAGTGTCACGTGACAATAAATTATCCGTCACGTTCGTGCGTCACCCGTCCGCCATCAAGCCGAGCGGCTCACAATAATCTGCACGTCAGTCATACCATTCTTCGACTAGGAAGCTGCCAACTTACTATTAGGGCATAACACTTTCGAGAAAATTTCTCTTGCGAAGGTTGACCAGTTTGCCGGTTAAGGACGCTAGGCACTCATAGATGATTTAAAAAAAATATCTAAAATATCTAATTACATGTAATTTCGAGTTACCGTGCATTAACAATTATTTTTATGTCTTAGACAATTTTTTGACGTGACAACGTCTAATAAATCGATGAACGCCGGCTGCACGCACGAAAAAGTGTCCCGTTACGCACATTGTCCCGTTACACACATTGTCCCGTTACACACATTGTCCCGTTACGCGCATTGTCCCGTTACGCGGTGTCCCGTTACGCTCATTGTACGCTTGCGCCGCATCTATCTCTCTTCCACTCGATTGGAACAACCATCGATTTGACTTTTTCGAGGCACATTAAACTTTAAACATTCCCATTCGTTTCCTACTTTTCCTATCATCGTACTATTCTTAACAGAATAACACAGATTGGAAGAAGTTAAATAGCGAACATGTATAAAAGTTATAGTTAAAATAATCTGTTCGTTAAAGTAATAAACATATTTGAATTAATGAGTGCAAATAAAAGTAAATTTATCAATTAAATTGTAGATTTCATTTCACTCCTTCTTTGTATCCATACAAAATAGTGATAATTCAATAAATATGATTCAATTCTATTCATAAAAGTATGCAATCACTTCATAAATGTTTTGTTTATCGTCCGTAAACCGACTTTACAGACAGCCATTTTTTTCTTCTTCTTTCGAATATCAAGCTTAAAACGTGTTCATATGTGAGTTAAAAAAAAAACATAATACGGAAGCAGCTAAACGAATAAACAAACTAAAAAAAAAAAAAAACTTTTAAAATAAAGGCAATGCTTGTCAGGAATTGTTGAGGTTATAATTCCACCCGTCCGTCCGCAGGAAGTAAAGGCTCGGCGAGGTTTTGACGGACGGGCGGATGGAATTTTTCGGGCCGTCTGATTGGCTGCGGGTCATGTGATTGACGGGCGGATGAGACGGATCGTTGAGCCAAGCTTAACTCATCTAAAAAATAATAAAACTCAAACGAAGGCATGAGGGAGTAGAGAATGATCTTGGAGGAAGGACGGTAGAGACGCAAGAAGTCTTGATGGGAATGGAGGAGAGAAGATAACTGATTGCGGTCGGCGGTGGGAAAGCAGTCGGGGTGGGAAGGGTGGCAGTAAGTGGAGGTGATTGCTGGTGACGGAGGACGTCTCTGCGGAGGAAGAGAGAGAGAGAGAGAGAGAGAGAGAGAGAGAGAGAGAGTGAGATGGAGAGACAGGTCTCATCGCAGAAGAAGTAGCCGCGGGCCGTCTAGCTGGGGCCCAAGTGCCAGCTGTCCGCGCCGGGTAGCGCCGACCAATCCGTGAGGAGACGTCATGAGTAGTGTAACCTCTCTGACAGCTGCCTCCGCGGGGATGGCGGTGTTGCCACGTCGACAACACCACGTCAAGCTTCGAAGCACGTTTTCAGTCACAGAACATTCCGTAACACTACAAAACACCAAGCGCGGCTCCAGAAGGGGGGCGGTGCTAGCGATAGCCCCTCCCGAGACCAATTTTATTGATTAGTGTATATTTATGTTTACTTAAATATTTAATTTCATATGTTAAACTTTTATCTCATCAAAAGTTGCATGGAGCTACTAAGGTTCTGTATTTGAAACCTGTAATTTGTAAATAATATTCCAAGGCCAATATCTGACCACTTACATTTTTTTGCAACTACGACCTTTGTGCGATAGCCCCTCCCGAAAAGTCATCCTGAAGCCACCGTTGCAAAACACTGTCATTCCCCCCCCCCCTGTAAATGGAACAGAAATATTCATGTAAAACTAAAGATATTTCCAAAATAGTGTTGTTCGCTGTTATACTGAGGTCGGATTCTTACCCGGGAATTCATTCTGTGTGTTGCCCCAGTACCTGCAATAGTTAAATTTATTTGTAAACCGTTCCCTGTATAGGTTTCCAGTGTTAACTGCGCGTATCAATAAGCATAATAAAAGTCAAATTAAATAAATTTTCGATTATACTTTCCAGAGTTTGAAAAATGTTATGCTTCAATGAAGTATAAACTATAAGATAAAATTATGAGCCAATTTTTGTACAACAAATATTCATTATTATCTCGAAAAAAATTATTTCATATATGCAAAAATAATTATAGTCATGTGTTGTACAAAGTTACAATAAATAAATAAATAAATAAATAAATACTAGTTTTACAAACTGTTTCTCGCCAACAGGTCCAAAGGAATCTTTTGCAAAAGGCAGTTGATTTTTCTGTGTAATTCAAGGTATCGAAGCATGTTTTTAATTATGGAACATTTAATAGCACTAAATTATTAATGATAATCAATTTGTTATTATTAATTTTTTGTCAAGATTATAAAATATTATATTTATTCCCATAAAATAATTTGAAGTGGTAATTTTGACAATTTTTTTTCATGGTGCCATAAAACTGTATTTTCACGCATAAAAATTTTTATAATATTTCATAACACAAAAAAAAAAAAAAAAGAAATAAAGCTGCTTACCTAAATGGTTGTACAACAAACAGTGAACGCTTTTATTATTCTGTGTAATTTGCGTTAGTTAATTTATAGCAGTTTACAAAGATAATCATCTACATTCATTTGACTATAAGTTGAGTTTCGTTAGTGTATAACTCAGCATAGGTTGATTTCAAGATTCATGATTTTAGGTTTGGGTCCTGATTCAGGAAATAGTGTTTTGAGCATTTTATAGCAGCTTCCCTTAATTGAATTCTTTAAAAAAAATATTTAAAAAGACATAACATTAACCGTTGCTTTCAATTTACCAATACAACTATCAAACTCTTGTGACTTAAGAAATTACGTATGCGTTTTGTCGTTATACTTAGTGATCCTGCAGACCTATTTGATTACAATTTCCAAATCCCAAATATCTTTGTGTGTTTTAGTGCAGAATTTTTAACAACAATTATTGTCCATTTTTTTGTCCTTCGAATATTATGCCATACTATGTTTCACCCCCTCCACCCCCCAAAAAAAAATAAAAATAAAAATCTTGTCTCTTCAGCGTCATGTTAGTTCCACATTTATTACGGCGAAAAAAAAAAACTGTTTGGCGAGGGGACCAGAATTTCGCGTCTGCGCAGTTCGTGCGTTCGCTTCACGCCCCAGATTAGCGCGAAATCCCTATTTTAGCGGGATCGATAGATCGATAGCTCGAAGATTGACGCTTTAGCGGAGAACGACCCATCGACGCGATATCCCCGTACTTCCCCGCACCCCCTCCCCCTTTCCCAGCCTTTTTCCCTACTCAATCTTCTCTTTTTATATCTGTGTGGAGTTACGAGCGCGGCTCTGATGGCGGCGGTGGACGTAACTACAGCTGCAAGGGGATGGACGGGGGGGAGGGGGGAGTCCCCGCTCAGGGCGGGGTCACGTGATGCGGTGTTCTCAGAGCGGGAAGCCTACGATTCACGCCGAGTATTCGACATGCCCGAACATTACCGAATACCTGCCTTCCGGTGTCTTCGGAATTCTTTTGTTTAGGTGAAAAAACGTCTGTTTTAAATGCCGGACATAAACATATATTTAATATTTATATTTGTTTTCCATTCTTGAGGTGGTTTTTATGACAACCAGTGTAAACCGGCTATGGTGCGAGTCCATGAAACTGTTTTATATCAACCTTCCAAATTGCGAAAATCATTCAAAGAACGTACCAAGTTAAAAATTCCCATTTTTGAAGTCCCAGATACTAACTACTTAATTACACAACTGTTATTTCTCAACAAAATATGCTTTACTTTATTTAGATGACAAGATAATTCTAATTTATTTAGAGGATTTCAACACCTATCGCTTAACGGGCCCGTGTATGTGTGTCTGTGTCGGCGAGGCGGGATGATAAGCGCGACGCTCGCTGGTGCTTCTAGCGCGGTGTCTCCTCTGGACTGGCGCGCAGTCTTCTCGTCGTCCCAAGACGGTAGCCATAACATTGTATGGTGGAGAAATGAAGGTAAAGGTGTAATTAAAGTCTCTTTAAGTGCTTTCAAGAATCAGAGCCGGTTGTTTTATGCCTAAATATTATTCTGAAAACACGCCTTTAATGAATTTTCACCATTCTAAGAACACAGTTTAAAAAACTTAATCCGGAAACAAAACTACTTTTCAGCCCTTAGCGAATTCTTAAACGCTTTTCGTGAGCAGACCCCCACTCGGATATCGTGAGTAGTTTACAAATCGCGTTGTTTTCCCCTGAAGCTCTGCGCACCGCTTGTGTGCCCGGGGTAGGCGGGGGGCCTTGAGAGATTTGTAATAATCATGTCGCGGCGTTGACAGTTGCGTATCTGGACGAACGCCGCGAAGTTTGCTTTTGAGAAAAGAAAAAAAATTCAAGTGGGAATGAAACTAAGCCGTTTGACCGCGCTTTAATTTAGTCGGGGAAGTTGTATTCGGCTCGACAGTGGCTGCGAGCTACGAGGGTAGGAGGGTGCGGGGAGAGCAGAGAAAGTGTGTAACAAAGCAATAAAGCGATAAGGGGCCGGAGGGTTGAAGGGGGGGGGGGGGGGACGCACTCCTCGGCTCGGCGATGGAAGCGGGGAACACATCCCGCACAATCTCCGACATCTTCGTCGTGTGGTTTTACCGCCTCCCGTAAAGGAAACCCATTAATCCGAGCTACTTTGCGAGGGTGTGCCATTTTTCTTCCTCCTCTCCATCCCCTTTTCAGCCCCAACGCGGTCCGTCTCTTTTTTTTCCCTTCTTCTTCTCTACCCTTCAGCGGGCTTCTCCATCATCCCGCGATGGCTGGAGTGCGCTTCAAGCAGAGGTGTTCGAGGCAGCTGTCACCGCCCGAGCGCGCCCCGGGGTTACATCTGGCAACGCCGGGGTTACATCTGGCAACGCCGGGGTTACATCTGGCAACGCTGGGGTTACATCTTGCAATGCTGGGGTTACATCTGGGAACGCCGGGGTTACATCTGGCAACGCCGGGGTTACATCTGGCAACGCTGGGGTGACATCTGGCAACGCCTGGGTTACATCTGGCAACGCCAGGGTTACATCTGGCAACGCTGGGGTTACATCTGGCAACGCTGGTGTTACATCTTGCAATGCTGGGGTGACATCTGGCAAGGTGGTGAGACATCTGGCAACGCTGGGGTGACATTTGGCAACGCTGGGGTGACATTTGGCAACACTGAGGTTACATCTGGCAACACTGGGGTGACATCTGGCAATGCTGGGTGACATCTGGCAACGCTGGGTTTACATCTGGTAACTCTGGGGTTACATCTGACAACGCTGGGGTGACATCTGGCAACGCCTGTGTTACATCTGGCAATGCTGGGGTGACATCTGGCAACGCTGGGGTTACATCTGGCAACGCTGGGATGACATCTGGCAACGCTGGGGTTACATCTTGCAACGCTGGGGTTACATCTGGCAACGCCGCAGTCGTGGGAACGCAAGTCCGCGCTGGCCTTCAAGTCGCCAGAATGTGGATACCAACCCAGATATTGCCGCCGAAAAAAAAAAAAAATCTGAAAATCAAACAGAAATATTGAAATTTTGTATAAGTACAAAAATATTGTTCGCAATAATACTGGCATCACGGATTCTTACCCGGGAATATATGCTTTGTGTTGTTTCGGTACCTCCAGTAGGCCTATTTATTCAAAGTTTTTTTTTTGACGTAATAACGTCTTGTAAATCGATGAACGCCGGCTGCACGCACGAAAAATTGTCACGTTCCGCCTGAGCCGAGCGAGCAAGAGCCGGGCAACCAATTGCGAGAAAATCTTCTTTAATATCAAACAGGTTAAGGCAGGCTTTTTAACTAATTGTTCGTGTTATATTAAAACAAATTATTAAAATGAAATTTGAAAAACTGTAAATAATATTAAAAAATTAAAAAGTATGCAATTTTTCATCAATGTTTTCTAATGATGTTATCACGTAAAATTATCGTCTGTAAACCGACTTTACAGACAACCCCCCCTTTTTTTTGTAAACAGTTCCCTGAATAGCTTTCCAGTATTAATTGCTTACATAATAAGCATGATACAAAAATATAAAGATAAATTTTTGAATATTCAATATTCCCATGGTTTAAAAAGTTATTCTTGAATGAAACATAAATTAAAATATAAAAGAAATATTCAGCATTATCTCGAAAAAAAACCGTATTTCATATATGAAAAAATAACCATAGCCATGTATTGTATAAGATTACAAAATCTTTCTTGTAGTATTACAAACTATTTCTTGGTAACTGGTTTCCAAAGGTTTCTGCTGATTAAATACAGAATTTTTTTTTCTGCGTAGAGAAGGCACAATGTAATTTATGCTATTCGAACTTTCCGTGTAGATAAATATTTAGTAACGTACAATAAATTAGGCCAGTTTAAAATTGGAGTTTAATCTAGTTTTTTTAAAATAAGTTTTACTGACTTTCGAAGTTGAGTCGCATAGAAGTGGTAATGAGTGCCGGATTTTAATGAGATGAGGCCGCATGATTAGTGGATACAGGTGTTAATAGCAAGATTGCCCTCCACGATACTTCTGCTTCCCTGTTTCACCGCTTCAATCCTTCGTCAGATTGCAAAGGCATCGCTGTCAACTGTATTTTTTTATATTTAAGGACATAGATACTATCACTGAGAGAAAGGTTTGTTTGCATCTACCAAATATTTGTTTGTATATGGCGAAATAAATATATTTTGTTAATTCAAACAAATATTTTGTATAAAGGTTCTGTTGACCCAACAAAATGATTTTGTTGACTCAACTGTATATTTGGTTAGGTGTAACAAATCATTTTTGTTACTTACCGGGGTTGGGTTAAGCTAACAAAATATTTTGTTCCGCCAAGTAAATATTTGTTTCGCCATATATAAACAAATATTTGTTTGATTCAAACATCCTTTTTCTATGTATAGAAACTAAAACATAGGTATGCCAAGAGTGCAGTTGGCGAACTATAGAAACTTGTTTTTGTTACGAGCACACATGTGTTATAAACTGCTCATCGAATTTTTTTGTGCATCCCTCAAATGCGCTTAGTTTTAAATTACTTTCACAACTTGTATTATGTATAGTTTAAAGAGCAATCTACTTTGGTACGATGCTAATCCGATCTTATCGAATGAAAATTCCAGTCACGCTCATTCCTTTAAAGACTTAGGTTAAAAAAAAAAAAAACAAGCTGTGATAAATTTTACGTCTTTAAAGGGTCCATGCTTTGTTGAAGAAACGAGGTAGTTTATAGGACGTTGCCAACAACCAGTTGTTGTGAACGGGGGTCTAGCTACTTTGCAAATATTTACATTATGGCCCCCAGGAGCTTTGATGGTGTCTGCGAGAGGGAGTCTTCCACCAGTTTTCACGAACCCAAAAAAAGAAGAAGTTGAAATGGGGGAGATTATCGACACGCGTTTTGCACGTATTACGACATCAAAAGGCGCGCCCAAAGTACAAGAGCTTTTTCCATTCGCGAACACGTCCGGGCGATTCGAATTGCCTATAGGTATACCATCGTGCGGATTTTTGTGCTACAAGGGGGGGGGGGGGGGGATCACAATTACAAACTTCAAACAAAAAGACACGTTGAATTTGAAATTCACAGGTTCACTCTTGGCAAATTGCAGAACACAAAACGCTCTAAGCTCAGGAGTAGCCATCAAGCAAGCGCGTATTAAGTACGTACTTGAGGGTGGTTCGGACACGGCCCGAGAAATGCACCCTTGTCCACGGTCTAAGTCTCTAAGTGTTCTCGAGACGCCGCTAAGGTCCCCATGGCGAGAGACCCTAAGGACTCGGGCGTTATGAGGACACATTTCACGGGCCCGTGCGCCGAGGATTTATGTCCTGCGCGTCCTTTCGCGACAACTCGCTGGAACCGTCTCTATTTCTCGTTTTCCCACCCCCTCCTTTCCCACCCCAACACCTCCTCCCCCCACACCCCCAACAACTCCTGCTATTTATCTTCTGGCGTTTGGCTCCTTCCCTTACAAATGGCGAGCTCGTGCGAGGAGAAGTTGAGTCAATAGCCGTTTTCACTTAACAAGCTAAGCTTTCATTTACGGCAGTCCAAGTGGCGCTAACGTCCTTTGAAAATTTCTTTTGCACAAACCTCTATAACCGAATGAAAGTCTATTAAAACTAACTCCGTTAAGGGAGAAACTCAAAACGAGCGAGATCAAAATAAAAGTAAATTACTCACTTAAAAGGACGCTGTTTGGATATTAGAGCTTACAGTTCTGGCACTAGTGCTTATTATAAAATGATTATTTACTATTCCATAAACTTTAAATTAAAAAAAAAACACTATTGCTAAAATTTAAACCTGTAAATAATGTTTCACCTTGCAAATGGTTTGTTTGTGAAAGTACTTAATACGTTGTGTATTTAATTTAACTTAAAAATCTGTAAATGAATCAGCTTTATTTGTGATGGAATATTAAGTACTCTCAGCTATTATTTTCTACGAAGTCCACGAAAAATAGAAGGCGTGACATTGAATTTCATAGATATGAGTGTTCCACATTGATAGAGACACATCTTCAATTTTCTTATGATAGGCATGAAAAGAAAAGAAGAAAGATTTTACTAAGTTTTACGTTGTAATTCCTTCAGGTACACGACAACAATCGTGCACCCTCTTAAGCCAACATTGGATGGTTTATTAGTTTATCGGAAATAATCTCGATATGAAATATCGAGGCATCCTGAATTACTGCGAATAAACTATTAAAATTGAAACGAAAATGTTTCACTTGATAATGCAAATATCATTGGCATTACACTATCTTGGATGGTAGAACAGACACCATATGCACGTACAGTATTCTTGAGAGTTGTATTACCGTCTGGGCCATATTCTCCACGCGTGTGCTAGTTACAGTGAAGAGGGAGGGGATGAAAGTATAAATTATAGGTCGAAAACATCGAAGAGCATTTGAGGTGGGGGTGAGGTAAAGTATAGTCTGTGTAAAATAACTTTTCTCAAATTTTACAGTTCTCTAATGAATTACCAGCTTTACCCGTTTCACAATTGTCACTTGAAAAGCATCACATGATGTTTCTTTATAAAATCTGACAACCATATAAGGGTTGTTTGCAGACACTGCTGAGATAATAGCAGTAACAGAAAGATGCGTAGACCACTAGTGTCCCTTTTGAGGATTGTCAAACTTGAGAAAAGTTACATTATGCAGACTATATCCAGGGAAGCAACTACGCAAATCCCGAGTACTAAAATGTGTCTATAAATAAATAACTCAGACGATTGTACGATTGTTGCAATCTACCATTCTAGCGGAATGGCCTTGAAGGAAGTAAACGAGTCTTAGTTCTCGGTTACAGGAAAGTTAGTGGTCAGAAGGAATATTTATTGGAAAATTTGTAGCCGACAATCCTGGCACATTTCTGTGGGTGTTTTCAAAATGCATGCTGTAAATCCACGTTTTATCGTAATTTGGGAGACTACAATACTTGCTTATTCGGATAAACCATCTTTAGGGGCATGCAGATTTCGCGAAAAGATTTCGAGACTAGATGAAATTTAAAACACTGTAGAACCGTCTGTGTTTCGTGATTGAGTGAGTTTCTTCCAAGTACATATCGATAGGGACCGGAAAAATTCGCGGGTTCAATGACCTGCAGGATGAACTCCATAGTTCTACGTACACTCGGTCAAATGTCACCCAGTCATTGGCTGCTGTATTGTGAGACGTCCCAACGTAGCAGCCTGTGATTCGATAAAGTTTTGGTTGGGCGTTTCTCATTGGCCCAGAGTCATCCAGGTGAGTTGTGAGCCAATAGCAGAGGCAGCACTGAGGTATAACTATTTGTATTTTAGCCTATCGGGAAATGAATTCGCGAATTTTTCCGGTCTCTACATATCGATTGTAACAACACCAATCACAGTGATTCAGAGCGGAAGTAAACGCGGCCTGAGTGGCTCGGTCAAATAAGGCAACGACATCTCTCGCAGACGGCCGCCAATCACAAGGAAGAATGCGCTGGTGCGGGTGTACCTTGTTGCAGGCTAATAAGTGTTCAGATCTTTTCGCGAAAAATACCTGCCCCTAACCATCTTTATATAGTCAAAATCCACAATGCTATGCTTGTTGGTCTAGAAGAAAACATTTGGGCGACTAGTTTCCACCTGTGGAAGTGCTGCACGGACAGAAGGCCGGGTCTGGTCGTCCCGCGCTGAGAAGGAAGACGGCAGAAGGAAGACGACAGAGGAGACACAAGTGGCTCGATGGCTCAGTAACGAAATGATCGGGTGCTGGGACCGTCAGAGGCTGTGGCAGTCCAGACCCCCACGGAGCGCGCCATGGAGCCGGGGTCGCCCTTCATCCAACGGGTCGTTACCACAACGCCGAAATACCATAACGCCGAATGTCAAAATTGACCACAACGCCGGACAGCTAGAATTCTGCTGTGTACCACAACGCCGGACAGCTAGAAAACTGCTGTGTACCACAACGCCGAAATAACAACTGAATGAATTTGTGTGTGTTTCTTAAATGTACCTTAACGCCGAAATACCACAATCAAACCTAACCTTACCTAACCTAACCTATCGTAATATAACCTAACCTAACTTAACCTAGCCTATCCTATCCTATCCTAGCCTAGCCTAACCTAACCTAACCCAACCTAGTCTAACCTAACCTAACCTTTGTGGCAGTCCTGCAATACATTTTTCGGCGTTAGTGTATTTCGGCGTTGTGGTACACAGCAGTTTTCTAGCTGTCGGCGTTGTGGTCAATTTGGTATTTCGGCGTTGTGGTGCGTCCCCCATCCAACAGCCCGTCGGCGCAAGTGGCGCTAGCTCTAAGGCTCACGTCCCCATAGCTGGCGCAGGGCTAGTCCGGCCTTACAGCACATCAGGCCAGCGCCCAAATTCGCTTGGAAGTGCGGCCACCGGGGCAACAACCCACGAATTAAACTTCCGCTCGAAGACTGGCTTCCCTGGACGAAATGCGCTCCCCTGCTGTGTTATTCGCAGCGGAGTGAACCGAGGAAACATTACACCGGCCGCTCTTGTCCTTTGGTTGTTCTTTTCTCTCTCCAATCCTGAACCAGGAACTTTACGAATAAAAGCACCGATTGGTAGGGAAAAAAAAATCACAATGTAATTCTCGGATTCCCCATCCCCGGCTCACGTGAAGTGAAAGATTCATGCAAATACTGTGGTGTTCATTAAATGACTCGTGCAATGGGGAATTTTGATTTAATACACTTTCTTGTGCTTACGCCTTTTGCAGTTTTGAATTGTTTATCACGTCGCAACGCTTTTGCCATAGGAAACCTACTCTGTTCGTCTTTGTTTTATCCATAATATCTGTTTATCTTCATCGTTGTGTTCGTATACTTGCTGCGTTGTCCAGTTTTTGTTGTCTGTCTGTATTTACTGTTATTGTCTTATTGTTGAAACTGTCTCATCGTTGTTAGCAGAGCACACGGCGTTCGTCTGTTATAACTTTTATTATTATTTTTTCATGACTAAATTTCTTCCACGGATTCTTGTGCTGTCCGATATTTAAATTTGAATGTGTTCGTCTGTGAATTTGTCATTGTGTTGTCCATAATACCTGTTTCCGTCCATCGTTGGGTTTATCTGTTTGACAGCTGCTGATTTAGGCTTGTTTTTTTGTGGGTTTACGTTTTCATTTTTTTTGCATTCATGAATTTTTCCCCCCAAAACTGTGCAAAACTGCAATGGCGAATGTCCAAGAAATTGAATTAAATCAACTGTTGTTGTTTTGAACTGCACGAAAGAATTTCCAGAAACTCGAATAGAGACAAAATCACATTGCATTTGAGTTGTCACTTATTTTTCCTGCACTTTCTCTACTTTTCAGATTGTGTTCTCGGTTATAAAAATAAGACACACTCACTGAAAGACAAAATTGCAATTCTTGAAGGGATGACAAACATGACAGAATGCTTTCTTCCGTAAAAATATCGGAACGATAAATGCGCGAGCTCTCCCCAACCCACCCTTCCATCTTTTTCATCTCTCCGCTGACGTCAAACATCCTGCACTAGAAGTATTTCTACAATGGCGACGAGAAGGCCACAAAGGAAACTTTGAATTCTAGAACGACCAAACTACCATAATCATATACGTGTACAATGTTTTTTAGTCTTATAAAGAAGGTTTGTACAACAAAGATTTGCTACGCAACCGTCGCATCACTAATGATTTCCACCGTTTCTTGGATGTTTCTTGTTTCTTGAAGGGGAGAAATAGTCAGGTGGGTGCCCATGTCTCCCTCGTGTTTAACACAACCTTGTGAATGGTACGATCTCATAATGGCATGTGTGTCACAGTTGAAATCGTTTTGCAGTTACATTTTATATCGTAAATTAAATGCCAATCGGAATATTTTATAAACATACTTTAACCCAATTATATTTAAGCTGTGCCACGTGTAAATTTCTTACCCAGAATAAGTTCTATTTTTAAATTTAGAATTATCTGTAGAATATTTGCTTTTTTTAATGAGTTGTGGAAGTGAAAGTGAGAATTAATGAGGAGTTAGAGTAATATTTATTTTTCATGTGTGCGAAAATGTGCACCCAATGAAATAATTAGTATATTAAGTGTTCCTAAATATAAAATAAAATAATGGTTTAAATTACAACGGTTAACAAAGAAGTAGGCTATTAAAAACATGTAAGAAATATCATGCAATACAAAAAAAATTGAATTTATTCTAAGGAATCACCCAATACTTAACTGATATGTACAATATTTTCACTTCGTGACATTCCATCCGACTATTTAATATTTTTTTTGCTGATGTTTCATGATGGAACTCTTTTTTTGTCAGATTAGGTTGGCAGCACCTCTCACGCGCCGTGCGAACCACGTTGAAACGGAAATAAACGTAAAACTGCCTGACTGGAAAAAAAGAGAGAAAGAAAATCCACCTAATGCGTTGTAAATATTCGTTTACAGAAAATTATACGAAAAGTACCAGTTACAAATAATTACCCAAAGATATTCACATTTGCGGATTTTGGGTTTAAGAAACGTTTCGGTTTTTTAATAAATTCTTCAAACACTTGTTTAGCCTACAGTAAATACACTCGCCATGTCCACCATGTTTTAAACAGAACACAGAAAGAAGTTGTGATACAGCTTAGTTCGTATTAAGTCATCTGGAATTATGAGGAACCCCTGGTCGTTTGAGTAAGATGCATGCTTCGTTGGAAAATACGTAAATTTACTGCAATTTCTAACCCAGGAAACACATTCTTTAAATAAATGGCATAGGTATTTTTTAATTGGTACTTCCACGTAAGAGGTGCCTCCAACCCCCCAACAGATGGCGTGTTTTATAACGGCTGGAAGTAATCATGACCGTGGTCGATGTTACATAGCCGTAGAAACCCGGAAATTTCGCGGAATATTCTGGCCTCAGGATATAATTCAAAGTTATACGTGTGCTCGACCCATGTTTACTTTCCCACTGGTTGATTTCTTAGCGAGAACATTTTTACCCTTGTTATTTGGCACTAGCTGATTCGCTTACTTCTCTCCTAGCCGGGCATCGTTGGCTCACGGTCGTATAGGGGCGTGTCCAAACAACTGCGTGCCAATCATGAACACAGTGCGAGAGTGTGAAGGTTTGCATTCTAGCTTGCGACTAAATGAATCCGCGAAATTTCCGGGTCTTTATACATAGGCCATATTTTCCAGCATGGCTTTGCTAAGGCATTTAACACAGATTTTCTCTTTAGGCCGTGTTTTTTTTAGCACGTTCAGGTGGCATTGCTCTCTTGGGTAGGGAGAGGGGGGGGGGGGGGTGCGTGTACTTATGCAGGTACTTGGAGTAAGAAGAAAACTAACTTTAATCTCGCGTGCAAGTAATTAATAGAAATAAAATAATAAATGGACTGGAGTGATATTAAATACTGCTGTTAAAGTATACCTACATTCAATAAAAAATTAAAAAGATTGAACTTTAGATTCAGTATTCAATACTAGTATAAACACGTGTATAAAATTAATCATTAAATGTGGTAAAATTATTTAGAACAATTTTAATTAATAATGAAAATCAATAAATATGTCAAATCTTTACTATAATCAATAAATTTATTATTTAAAAATTAAAAAAAAAACATATTAATAATTTATAATGCAAATAAATTATACACACGGGAACATAACCTCATATAAATACACATGAAAAAATTGTAAACATAATTAATATCACTAATACTCAAAATAAATAAATGTTTTAATGATAAATATCAGTATTCAATGTCAATCACTAAAGTATAAGTTTAAAAGTACTTAATTTTTTTTGTACCTTTCTTTCATCGCCGCATCGTAAAAATTCACTTTCATAATTTTTTTTTTTCATAACGTGCCTTAAAAAGTATAACTTCAAAAATTGCTAGGAAAATATCTTGGAAACCATTTGCTTCTAGCAAAAAAAAAAAAAAGTACTGCAGAATACAAGGTCTGGTGATGCAAAATTATCCACATACTTAGGCGACTGTAATTCTGAGACTAATTTCGGATCAGAATCACTTGCTGTAAATCGAATGAATTGTGGAAAACACGAGCTTCGTATATAATCTCCAGTGGCGAGAACACACTATTGAAAATAATTGGACGCGTACTTTGTCTGGCACACAAACGTTTTAAGTTGGTACCTAGTAAATCTCCAATTTTTTTTATTGAAGTCGTTACTTTGACTTCCACCTGCAAGCCTGATCTTTGGGCGTATAAATTATATTTTGGTGTCACGAGTTTAGTTTAAGGGCCAATTCAACGAATGTCCCACAACGTAAGCTTTGAATTTTTTTTACAAACTTTGTTGCTACATTCGTTACACTCTCTCTCTTATTTGTAAAAAGTTACGCAATTTTTTATGATCAACATTTTTTTTACTAATCAACTAATGGACAGTCACTAAAAAAAAAAAAAAAAATTATATGGGGAAGTTCAGCCCTTCGTGGGAATTATTTAGAGCCGAACATCAGCCGGAAATGCTTTGCCCTTGTTTCCGGAAGTTGCGATGGAAATAGGTGGCGAGTGGGTTTTCCCGCTTCCTGCGGACGGGGAAAGAGTTGTTCCGGTCGCCGCAGGAGCGAAGAAGCGGCCGGCTGATTGTTGCGGCGGGGGCGTGGAAGAGTCGGGTGATGTACAGTTATTGCCGCTCGCCAGGGGGGTTAGGGGGGGGGGGGAGTTAAGGCCCTCCTCCCCCTCACAAGGGGGTTCGGCCCGACTGGTAATACAGCTGTAATTCAGCCGCCCGCGCTACTAGGAGCTGCCTGGCCGCTCGCCAGACATTTTCCCTCCGAGTCCAGGACGAACCCTGCGCGCCGATAGCTCTCCGCGCGCCGACTGCTCCGGGGTTAGACTGCGATGGGACTTCTCGCTCCGGCCCCGTCAGCCCGGCGCACGACAATAATGGCGGATCCAGGAAGACCTCTCGGGCAGGGCTCTCACACACAGGAGGATGCAGTTAGTAATCATTACTAGAGACCTGCAAAATTCGCGGATTCATTTCGTGTTATGCTAAAATTCAAATAATTATACCTTAGTGCTGCTTCTGCCATTTGTTCACTGTTAATCTGGAGGACTGAGGGCCAATTAGAGACCCATCACTCATAGAAGTGTCGAATCACAGGCCACACAGTCGAGACGACTCACAAGTCAACAGCCAATGGAAAGTTGGCATTTTCCCGAGTGTGTAGAGGATATTGGAGTCTATCCTGAAGGTCATCGAACCCGCGATTTTTTCCGGTCTCTAATCATTACTAGAGACCTGCAAAAATCGCGGTTTCGATGGCCTTCAGGATAGACTGTACATACCCTTGTACACTCGGGCAAATAACGCAAGTTCATTGGCTGCCGACTTGTAAGTCGTCTCAGCTGGTTTGTCTGTGATTCGATCCTTCTTTGGTTGAGGGTTTGTAACTGGCTGAGATTCGTCCAGATGAACAGTAAGCCAATAACAAAATTATCTAAGAGGTATATGTGTTTGAATTCTAGCCTATCACCGAATGAATCCGCGAATTTTGCAGGTCTCTAATCATGACATTGTCCTTGGGATGTTCACAAAACATATGGTCTCAAATACTGTAATTTAGTATTTTCGTACAAATTATGATTGAAAGAAGTGTTTAGCATATTAACGAAAGTATTTAAGTTAACATTAATATTCCCTACAAATAAATAAGAAGTAAAATTTGGGCTCGGGAGGGGCTATCGCCCCCTGCGCCCTTCCTCTGAAGCCGCGCTTGGCGCACGCATCAAAACTTCTTTGAACACTTCACCGGGAAATCTCTCGTTAAGTATCTACCCCCCCTCCCCCCCCCCAAAAAAAAAAATAATGATGTTTTAATCTGGGATGTGCAAATCAAACCTACGATTACCACAACATCCCTGAGTACTCGAATGATTCGATTTCGAGGAAAAAGATTCGAAGGAAAAATACTAGAGGAAATAAAAGTAAATTAAAAAAAATTCCAACACTTATAACCTCTGAAGTTTACTAGATCGATTTTATTCTTCATACCTATTGATTCTGGAAACTTAGTTTTTGAAACCACTATTTAAAGGTATAATGTTCAACGCCATAGTTAATATTTTTTTAAATTTATAGTACCTTCATTTATGTTTGATACTTGACACCTAGGTTCAGATACGAGGTGTGTATTAGAGTTTCTCTCTGGGATTTAAATCCGAAATTTGGTTTTAAAAAGATTGGGATTTGAACCTCACTAGTTTCGATGCTACAAGTAAAATACTGTACATTTTCCAACACAGTGATGTATACTATAGAATATTTGTGCTGTATATCTGTGTTGATCGTAATTTCGGGGACTATGTATAACTCTTGCTTGTTGAAATAAATTATTTGTTCCATACACAATGAGTCAATTCGATCGAATAAAACTTCTGAAAAAAAAAGTAAAAACGTTTTTAAGGAAATAAGTGTGTGAACCTCAATTATTTCAATTAAATCATTTTACGGCAGTAAAGACTTCCTGTTTTGTTGAAGTTATACTTATTTAGGCGCGCTATGAAAAAAAAATGACGAGAGTAATTTTTACGATGCGCCCTGCGCACCATGCAACGAAATTTTCCAGGATGAAAAAATAGGATACACAAAGAAAGCCTACATATAAATAAAATTTATATATGTACTTTTAAATCATATTTTTAGTGATTGATATTGAATACTTGTACATGTAATTTAAAACTTTTATTGAGAATATTAGTGATGGAATTTGTGTTTATAAACTTTTTAAAGTTTATTTATATAAGTGAGATGATTTTCCCGTATGTATAATTTATCTTCATTATAAAATATAAAATAATATTATTATGTAATAAATAATTAAAATGTATAATTCATCATATGTATTGATTTTTATTATTAATTAAAATTGATCCCGATTAATTTTACTAAATTAAATAATTGAGGTCTTACGCATGTTTATATTAATATTGAATACTGAGTATTTACTTCAATTTTTTTTAAAATTTTTGAATTAATACTTTACCAACCATATTTATGATATCACTCCAATCCTTTTATTTTATTTCTATTATTCTCATGCAAAATCAAAGTTAGTGTTTTGTCATGCCACGTGCGTACATAAGTACACGCACCCATTTTTTAAAAATAATAAACCCTTTGTTCAGCTCTATTAAGTCGGGAAAACTGACAGCGCAGATGAACAAAATAGTGGGCTGACAGGTACAATTTTTCCCCCCTACTAATTAACTTCTGCGGAATTTATCTTTGCTGTCTAGGATTTTAATGTTTTAAATGAGCTAATTTTAGTTTTTCTCAGTTTATCATATTCGTTGCCCATTCTTGAGATCGTCCAGTGCCCACCAGTGAGAATCATGGACGGCACATGTCCATGAGCGCAGTGAGAAACCTGGACTTCGCGGAGTCCTGGGTTTTTTTCTTGTGTGTGGTCCTTACATTGAGGAGAAGGTCCTTACCGGAGATTTAGGGTCGTGGAAAATACCCCAGAGGAAAGGCGGAATTTGGCGGGATTACAAAGAAAATTTTAAAAAGTATTTTTTTTAATAATAGTTTTTAAGCCAACCTGGAAGCTAAACTTTGACGGTGCTCTTTAATAATTTATCTAAAGAAAAATTAATAAATTTCCTGGAAAATTAGATTAGGGTCAATGCCGTAAATGCTAACATTTTTTTTGAATACAGAATCAAAATATTTAACCCATAGGATATATTTGAGTAAAAAAGAATGTGATTTATTCTTTACCATTTGTGTCCATATTTTCGCAGAAAACAAGGAAAAGGAAAATGAAAATGGCTAACGTGGGGGTCTGGTGTCGCCCCTGCACGGAAGTGTTGTGGATCAGTGATGAGTAGGCACTTAGCCTCTGTGGTTCGAAACAAGTGCACCTGAACAAAGACAAGAAAAATAATTGGTCTGTAAAGTCGGTTTACGGACGATAGTTTAACGTGATGTCATAACAAAACATTGATGAAATGATTGCATACTTTTATGAATAAAATTGAATAATTTTTATTGAATTATCACTATTTTGTATGGATATAAAGAAGGAATGAAATGAAATCTACAATTTAATTGATAAATTTACTTTTATTTGCACTCATTAATTCAAATATGTTTATTACTTTAACGAACAGATTATTTTAACTATAACTTTTTGGATGAAAGTAATTGTTTAATTGGAATGTTCAATTGGCTCCATAAAATAGTATATTCCCTTGCACGTCGGTTAGGCGGTTCAACTTGATATTAAAATTTCTAAATATTTTTTAAATCCTCTTTAATGTTTCTTTTTGTTTATTGCTCTTTATTTTGGAAGAATGGAAAAAATTGAAAAATAACCAAAAAAGTTAATTAATAAAAAATAGTTTAATTAAAGTACTAAATTTGAAAGCTACTTTTGAAAAGCCCACCTTAACCTATTAAATATAATAGTAGATTCATAGGCCAATCGAGTGGAAGATAGATGCGGCGCAAGCGTACAATTACCGTAACGGGACAATGACTGTAACGGGACAATGAGATATACTTTTTTGTGCGTGCAGCCGGCGTTCATCGATTTATTAGACGTTTACACGTCATAAAATAAAAGGTTGGCAAACGTGTGAAACATGATGTGACTCCCAGCGCCGCTGATTCGACGGAAGACCGCGGTCCCCCGGACAGACACGTCTCTATTGGCGGGCACACGCGCCGGTGGTCTCCCGCGACGCGGCGACGGGGGTCAGACATCCCCCCCCCCCCCAGGGTGGCTGGCGGGCTAATGACGCCGAGGTAATTAGCGACCGCCCGCGCGATACCTCGCTAATGGCGTCTGGGGCAGGCAGCGGCCCGCAGATGGCGTCTGGCTCCACGGAACATCCAACACGATACCAACTGCATATTGCCTTGTGTTCCTGAACGCGTCACGGGAATTTAATAAACGAGGAATGCTACACGAGAATAAAAAAAAATACCTAATTGTACTTCAAACAAAAGATTCCTCTGGAAACCAGTTGCCACGAAATAGGTAGAATAAGGTAAGAAACATATTTAAAAAAATCTTTCATTGAAAAGCTTTTCCCTCTTCAAATAAATAAATTACAAAATAATAATAATTTTTATAAGGTGGAAAAATCAAATGAGCTATTTGGAATTCACTTAAATGTAATAAATTAACAATGTTGAACACACTACGGATTGAAACCTACAATAGTTCGAGAACGTGGATGATTGGATGCGACCAGCAGGGATTGGACAGACGGGTCTCTGTAGCTGTGTGTGCGCCGGGGTTTACTTCTGTTTGCTCACATGTTTTGAAAACTCTTCGGGGGGAACTTAAAGGGCTTTTATCTGCTCCTCGTCTATTTTCGTAACTTTCTTCCTCCCCCTAATCTTCTACAGCCGTGTCCGCGGCAACTCCTTACGCCCCTGCTACACAAACACGCCTCGCGCCGCGCGTCAACAAAGCTTCCCTTTCAACCGGCTCGAGAGCGGCAAGAGGCGGCAGGGACAAGTGACACTAGGCGAGAAGCGGCACGCGCGACTTACACTGGACACTGGGACCTTGTGGCGCTGTCTGTCGGGTGCGCTCCTAACTACTAGCGATAATAAAAAAATAGTTCGATGTGGAATGTTATTTGCAGAAGAAAAAAAATGGTTGTCTGTAAAGTCGGTTTACGGACGATAGTTTAACGAGACGTCATAACAAAACATTGATGAAATGATTGCATATTTTTATGAATAAAATTGAATCATTTTTATTGAATTATCACTATTTTGTATGGATACAAAGAAGGAGTGAAATGAAATCTACAATTTAATTGATAAATTTACTTTTATTTGCACTCATCAATTCAAATATGTTTATTACTTTAACGAAGAAATTATTTAAAATATAACTTTTATACATGTTTGCTATTTAACTCCTTCCAATCTATGTTATTCTGTTAAGGATAGGACGATGATAGGAAAAGTAGGAAACGAATGGGAGTGTTTCAAGTTTAATGTGCCTCGAAAAAGTCAAATCGATGGTTGTTCCAATCGAGTGGAAGAGAGATAGATGCGGTGCAAGCGTACAATGAGCGTAACGGGACACAGCGTAACGGGACAATGTGCGTAACGGGACACTTTTTCGTTCGTGCAGCCGGCGTTCATCGGTTTATTAGACGTTGTCACGTCAAAAACTCGGACGGGGAGTTGAGATCCAAATCGTTAGGTTTATAAGTAAGTAAGTAGTTTATTGACATAGGAAATATACATAAAATGGCGCTTAGTATGTGAGGCTACCCTTAATACAATGAGAATCATTACATGCTCCAGCCATATCGACACATAAGAAAACGTTACTACAGAAAAAAAATAAGAAAAACAAGTTACTTGTTCTGAAAATAATCAGAAAAAGAAACTATTTTCTATAACATCATTCTTATCCTATCCATGCGATGAGGAGGAACGTCCTCGTTCACTGTATAATGTTACTTTAACTACTTGAAGACTAATTGCTTAGTAACAGATTATTAAACTGTGCCAAAAAAACACTTATTTCTGTTTTGTAATAAAACAAATCATGTTCCTTATAAAGATTAGCAAAAGATGCAAAATTTCTGGTACGCCACAAAATGAAGTGAATTAATTTCGCTGGTTTGTCTGCGCGCTAATAGCTGATGCATTGCTCCTCACAATGAATATTGCTATGTTAATAATATATTATGAAAGCTGCCATCTAGCGGGTGGGCCTGAGACTACTTCAGAAAACCAGGCCTCAGGCTCGGCCAACAGGGTTTCTCCTCCGTGGCCCGGACACAGTAGATATGCGTGTCTCGGAGCGAGAGATGAAAGAGTCCCTTCATTCCTACCGGTCTACTCCCTTCACTGCGTCTACCGAGCGTGGTTCATTGTGGAGGCTACCGCCGACATACCGTAAACCTTTCATTATTTTATAACTACAGATATTTATGATTAAATATCTTGAAAATCGAGCAATACACTGTAATTATGACATGAATTTCCGACAGGAATATGAATGTCCTGAATCTCGGGTCGGATGTCACTTCGGCTGAGGATTCGACACCGCTTAAAAACTCGTCAAACTATGAGAGCTACAGAGTTGAAGTAAGTATATCTAGAGACCGGAAAAATTCGCGGATTCTTTTCGAGACAGGCTGGAATCCAAACTCGTTTAGCTTAATGCTGCGTCAGTGATTGGACCGCAAATTCACCTGAAGGACTCTGAGTCAATGGCAAACACTCAACAAAAGAAGTATCGAATCATAAGAATCGCAGTAAGCAGGTGTCCCTAGTCGGTAGCCAATGACCAGGTGATAGTTGCCCGAGTACATAGAGAATCGTGGAGTCTATCCTAGTGGTCATTGAAACCGCGAATTTTTCCAGTCCCTAAGTATATCTTAGTACAGTAGATTCTTCTCGTGGTGTTTAAGTATGACTCACCCGGTTAACATTTGCAGTGATGACGTAATGAATGAGCGTTGGTGGGGAGCGTCGAATTGAAGTCAGCGAGCGATAGCTGTGACTCCGACAGTAATACACCGACTTGCGTGATTTAAACTTTTAGTTGCTCGTGTGTGGGCGATGAGTGGTGATAGTTGAGTGGAATAACTATAAATTACTAACTTTGGTTTCGGAGCCATTAATATAAAAAAAATGTCCAAGCGAAAACGTGCTATGTTAGAGAAAAGAAAGAACACAAGTGAAACCGCCCGCCCGAGAAGCAATTATAAATGCAGGTATCGACTGAGGCAAAAAAAAAAAAAAGTAGCCAAGAGAAATGAGCCAGTGGGGCAAAACGAGCCCCCTAACGAGGCATGAAATTTGCGCTCGAGCGAGTCTCAGCCGTTTGCCTCGCGAGAAGCGACGGGGAATACAGAAAATGGTTTTGGTAATTGACGTGGATATGCTCTCTGTATGATTCTGATGTTGATGTGGAGTCAGTTGAGCAGTGTTTTATGTGTTGTTTTTTTTACACGACAACGTCTAATAAATCGATGAACGCCGGCTGCACGCACGAAAAAGTTTCCCGTTACGCACATTGTCCCGTCACGCTGTGTCCCGTTTCGCTCATTGTACGCTTGCGCCGCATCTATCTCTCTTCCACTCGATTGGAACAACCATCGATTTGACTTTTTCGAGGCACAATAAATAGCAAACATGTATAAAAGTTATAGTTAAAATACTATTTTCGTTAAAGTAATAAACATATTTGAATTAATGAGTGCAAATAAAAGTCAAATTATCAATTAAATTGTAGATTTCATTTCACTCCTTCTTTGTATGCATACAAAATAGTGATAATTCAATAAAAATGATTCAATTTTATTCATAAAAGTATGCAATCATTTCATCAATGTTTTGTTATGACGTTGTCACGTTAAACTATCGTCCGAAAAAACGACTTTACAGACAACCAATTTTTTTTTTTAATCCGTGAAATGCCTATCGAAATTTACTTACATACAAGTGACCATTTTCCTAAATATATCCGCACAGGGATGTAGGGAATAAGCAAGACACATTGAACTGCCAAGATGGCGGACGAAGCCAGGCCTTAGAGCATCTCGCCGGCCGTCGGTTCAAAAAGTCAAAAGGGGAAAAGGGGAGGGGGTGCAGCCAACCAGCAGCGCGGAAGAGGGGTTGGGGTGGTGGAGGCGGCGAAACCGACATCAAAGAGTCTGGCCTGATGCATTGCCCTGGCGGCTACCCCACTCTGTCTCTGTGTTTGTGCGTGTGGGTGTGTGAGGGGGGGAGAGCTAGTGCATGTCTCTTGTTGGTGTCATAACTTGCATTAGAAGGGTCGTACGTAGCTCTGGTGTTGATTTACTTACATGTTTGCACCCGGGAATACACAAACAAGCACAACTTACCAACTACTCTTCTAATAGTCACCGACAAATATATTTTATCACTGTTTCACTTTTTATAACATAAACTAAAAAATGACACGTTAGTTCATTGCTTCTAGCAACCACCATTAATAAAGTAAATTAATTTATGTGTTATTATAAATTTTCAACTATACTAAACCTGAAATTATTTTTAAAAACAAAAATAATTTTGTGCTGTAAGTAGAGACCTGTAAAATTCGCGGATTCATTTCGCGAAAGGATAGAGTCCAAATACTTTTAACATTATTTTGCTTCAGTGATTGGGCCACAGTTCATCTGAAGGACTCTGGGCCGATGAAAAATCTTTAGCAGAAGAATTAGCGAATCACGATCATTCCAGTCAACAGCCGCGCAGATTTTTTTTTCGTGTGGCCTTATCCCGCCCCTCTGGTCCGCGTGTGGACGCAGGGAGCTGGGCGAGGCGTCCCCTCCCCTCCCCCCTACCACGACAGTCACCCGGCGACAGGTACAGTCGCGGCGCGCGCACAGGGACCTTCAGCCGCCGAGCGAAGCGACAAAAACAATGTCCTCCCAGCGCTCCGTCTGACCTCGCGTGTTCTCGTGTTGCGAACACACTTAGTATAATATTATATAATAATTTATTTCCCATTTATTTTACCCTTTGTTAACAATATTCACTTAATTAACCAGGAAATTTAGCACTCACGAAAGCAAGCTTGTATGTGAGTGCATCTAGTCACTTCAAATTACATGCGGTATTTTCACGATTGTAAACTTTCGTAAATGTATAATAACTGAGAAATAAATATATAAAATATAACCTAAGAAAATTTACATTAGTTATATAAAGATGAAAGTTAAAAAGAACAATACGAAACTAGGTCTCGAAACGTAACGTAGAAATATTTAAAATAATGTATAGCGTGATAAATATAGGTATACTAAAAAAAAGTGTTTTCTACTACATTTATTGACGTGGATCACACGTAGTTTCAGCACCCGTCGCTAGAATTAGTTGACGGAGCAGCTACGTGAACTATCTATTCATTCCTTTTTGCAGAGCGAATTTTTAAACTATACAATGAAACGGCTTCGATAGAAGCGAACACGACTTGAACATACAATAAACCCCCGGGTTTGGACCCTTTTTTTTTCGACAAGGAATTTGTTTGAAAAACTGCCAATCTTGTTGAAATTCATTAAAAAAGTTAAGACTATAAAGATTCCCTTTGGCTTTGTGAACTTTGGTTCGCGCCATCCGCCACAGAGGGCAGCACCGTGGTTACACATTTCCGTTCTATTCACGAAATTACTCCTACCAAGAGCCGTATACCAAGAGATAGTATGTTACACAAAAACAAGTATAAATCTCATTTCTGTTTCGTCAAGGTCACAGTGGAGTTGTATATATTAAAATGGTAAGTTTGTACTTTATTAGTTTTCCCCACATTAGATGTCGTAACAATACTGTCATACTATACGATAGTTAAGGGCATGCATTTTTGCGAAACAATCTTTAAATATTCATCTTTGCTAAGTGATCAGAGTAATTTTTTTACAGTACTACTAATAAAATTCATCCAATTAAAAATTTCCTGCCGCATTACACTTCAAAATATTTTTTTCCCCTTAAAAGTATATTATTTTTATTTTATTTTGAAATTTTATCAATAGTAAAGTTTGCGTAACAAAAAAAAAATATTTAGTCACAGTATCTAATGATTTTGTGCAGGGTGATGATTAATTTTTTTTTTTGGCATGACAACGTCTAATAAATCGATGAACGCCGGCTGCACCCACGAAAAAGTGTCCCGTTACGCACATTGTTCCGTTACGCTGTGTTCCGTTACGCTCATTGTACGCTAGCGCCGCATCTATCTCTCTTCCACTCGACTGTTTATAAAGTGAAGTGAAAAGTTAATGTGGTTTTCTTTGCTTATTACAACAACAATTTCGGCAACAAAGGTTAATTATTCTTGCATTTTAAAAATCTCATTACTAGTATAATTTCAAGTATTTATTCTTTTATTATTAAAATAAAAATGGTTCAATTTTATTTATAAAGTATGCAATAATTTCATCTATGTTTTATTATGACGTTGTCACGTTAAACTATCGTACGTAAACCGACTTCACAGACAACCAATTTTTTTTAAAAACATGCGTTCAACTCGAAAAGCAAGACACTTCTTGAATGTTGGTATTTTGGTTGAGAAGTGTATCTGACTGTTCTCGGCTCGACGCGGTAGGAGAAGGTAACGAACGTGCTGAAGGGGCGGGTGAGATGGAGGGAGGGAGGGAGGGAGCAGGTGGTCGCTGAGACGTCTCGCGTCGAGACGCTGGCGTCGCGACCCCTCCCCTCACTCGCCCCTCCACGCATGTGGCGGGGGCAGGCAGGGCGTCCCGCGCGGCCGCGGCGCTGTGCGGGTCACGCACCCGGCAGGCGCCTGCTCTCGGACAGAGATTAGAGAAAGTTACAGATGGAGCATAAGCTCTGAGCACTGTGGCCAGTTTGTTCACGTAACAAGATGGCGGCTATTTGTTTATATAGTATATAGAAATGTTAGTTAAATACATGCTCTTGTACACAATAATTTTTCTCGATTCAACAGTCTTTATTTGTTTAATATTCATGCACTTTTCCACCACCATACATGCATCACTTATGAGAAAATGCGATTTTCTTCATTGCACAATATGGCGGCGATCTGCTTCCCCCTTACGTCCCCTGGCTTCAGCAGAGATACCTACAAACTGTGTTTATGCTCCATCTGTAACTTTCTCTAATCTCTGCTCTCGGACCGCTTCTCCGCGGCAAGATGGCCGCCTCGCTGGGTCAGAGTTCCGGGTGTTAACCGCTCAACGTTTATTAAAGTTGTCTCATTTACGAGTAGCATTCAAGAGTCATTAACCTTGCCCGTACAAGTCCCGTTTCATGGTTTCGTCTATAACCCGTACTTTTTTTTGGACAGTGAAAAAAAGGCTAAAACGGGTGTTTTTACGGACGTTTATAGGTATGAAAAATTCTATACTCAGTTTTATAAATAATATAGGGAAGTACAAGGAGTATTACTGCTGCGACCCGCCTATCCGTGCAGCTCGGCGGGGTTCAACCTGAGCCGCACGCCGCCACGTGGAGCCCGCTTCTCTGCACCGTCCGCAACCTACTCTCCGTTCTTTTCGCGTCAGAAACGTTTCACTAACACATTGCATTTAAATTCGGCCTTTAAATTTTACTCCAATCGCGCCTAAAGAAGTTTTACTAAAAAAAAAAAAAAGAAAAAAAAATTCGCTCATCTTTCGACATAACTAACACTACTGAAGGAATACTTGGAGATACCGGATAAAAACCCAGCTGTGGCTACAAACGCTCAGTTTATTCTGAAAATCAGGATTCAGGTAAACTTGGAAGAGATGAACTTGATTGTTTACAGGTTCCTTTACCTTATCTGTGGTCGGTACCTTCCCCAGTTGACATGACTGCGAGACGTGTGTATCCGGTTATAAAGACCTCGTCGCCTGAGAGACGCACAACCGAACAAGTGTTAACCCCCCCCCCCAAACACACACACACTCTCTCTCTCTTATTGCTCACGAGTGCGAGGCCGGCGCGACTACGAGCTTCATGACTCGGCCGTCAAATGGGCCGGGCGGCGTTCCGAATGCGATCGCCGCCTCTTTGTCGGCGCCGGTGCGACTCGACGGCGGATGGGCGTCGTTAACAGACGCCTAGCATCGCCATTAAAAACCCCCCTCCCCCCGTGCACCGATGGAAGGAGGGGGAGGGGGAAGAGCGGAGGAGGACGGGGGCTTCCTGCCCCGGTTTACATTCGTCTGCTCGGGATGATTGCAACCAGAGGCCGCTCTTCCAAACACCCGCCTCTCTGCTCCGGTCCGCGCCGAGTTCCTCATGTCTGCCCGGGGCTTTTATTCGGCGCGCGCGGCTCATTCGGACCGCCCGCCGACTTGCTGGGTCTGGAACTGGGGTAGCAGGCTCCCGTGGCGGTGCTCGAACCGTCTGCTCGCAACACCGCAGTCGATGCGCGGTGTAGCCTCTGAGCGCAAGGCTCTGAGAAGACTGCTGAGAAAACCCCCACCAACTACCTGGAAACACGAGCCTCGTTTCCCCTCAAGCTTTGAATATATATACTGTATAGATTTCGCCAGCCCAGGTTAAAATTTCTAATACGGTTTTGAGGTAGTTGGTTAATTCACCGCCGCAATCGCCACCATCTCTAGGGCATCGACTTGTGGTGGTCCCTAGCGGACAAGTGTCGAACTCTTCAAACACCCCTTCCCCCTCCTGTTGAACGATCTTGAGCTGCAGTGAATGATAGGTGGGGGGTGCGGGGAATGACAGCGGGCGACAGGGCTGCGCTCTAACGTGTAAATAACAACTAAGACGATACAGGGCGTTACGGCAGCGCACTGCAGCGGTGAAGTTCCCAAGCTGCTCATCATACGCTTCTGAAAAACGTAGAGTAAATCCTATCCACTCGCGACTTCTATCTAATATATAAAATTCTCGTGTCACAGTTTTCGTTGCCATACTCCTCCGAAACGGCTTGACCGATTTTGATGAAATTTTTTGTGCTTATCCGGTATCTATGAGAATCGGCCAACATCTATTTTTCATCCCCCTAAATGTTAGGGGTAGTCCACCCCTAATTTTTTTTTATTTCCAGTTTTTGGTAGGAAATCACCATGGCAACGGCTGTTGCTTTGTTGATGCTTCATTCGTCTCTATGGCAACGGCTATTTCATTGTTAGTGCAGTCCTCATCACCGTTGAAATTTTGCAAGTACTTTAAATATCAAAAATTGCCCTTTTTTTTTTAAGTATATATATTTTACAGACTTGAAACTTCACAGTAATGTTCCTTATGTTACGCAGGATGACATTTTCCGAAAATTAGATCCCATAGCATAGGTGGTTAAAACCAGGCAACAGTGGGTACTTTGTCTGCATGAGAACAGTATTTTGCATTGTTCATGCCTTCTGCGTCTCCATGGCAACAGGTATCGCGCGGCAGTGGCGTACCCACAACGAGGGGCATGTATTATGAGCGGCGCAAGAGTGATCTGCCTGTAGACTGCCGTAGCGAAGTACGGGTACATCAGTTTTATGTTGCGTGCACGAGTCGGGAAACCATCGGTACATTATACAGCATTGTAATAAATTTTCACGGAATTTTTTATTATTTACCATTACTGTAAATGGGAGATGTGGCATAATTCTTTTTCCATTAGTATAGCCGTGCGAAGCCGGGTCGGGCAGCTAGTACAGTATATATATTCAAAGCCTCAAGTAAACATTCAGGTATGAACCCAAACTGCCATTGTGGGAGGCTAGCACACAAATCACTGCACTGCCAAGGATCTTATGTTGTGACGAAAAAATGAACTAGTTCTGGTCCACGGCCAACCGTCACAGTCTTATCGTAATCACAGGATAACTGTGAAATTAGAGCGGTGACCCTAACACTATGCGGTGGAGAAATGAAGATACAGGTGTAATGCAAGTCCCTTAAGTGCTTTCAAGAATCTGTACTGGTTTTTTTTTACGCCTAAAAATTACTCTGAAAACTTGCGTTTTTAGCCATTTTAACTATTCTAAAAATACAGTTTAAAAACTTAATACTGAATCAAAAAGTACCTTTCGGTCCTCGGTGAATTCTTAAATGCTTTTCGTAAGCAGACCCAAATCGGATATCTGGAGTAGTTTTGAAATCGCGTTGTTTTTCCTGGAGCTCTGCGCACCGTGTGTGTGCCCGGGTGGGCGGGGGCCTTAAAACGAACGTGGTATAAGTAAAGTCTATGCCAAGTGTTACACTTTATAAAATACTTTAACCCTCAATCCACTACAGTAAAGAACTACTTAATTCATTTCTTAAATCATTAAAAAAAAATACACAGGTGTTTGAGCAAACCACTTGGTATAAAAAAACTAAAATAAGTTTCAGAACTTATATTTATTTTTGATTTTTGAAAAAGTTACTATCTTGTTGTATGAGCTACTTGAGATAACTTTATAGTATGAAAGAATGATATTTCAGACAAGTCATTAAGTTCTTCGGGTTCAATGATAAATAGGGACTGGAAAAATTCGCAGTTTCATTGACCACTAGGATAGACTCCACGATTCTCTATGTACTCGGGCAACTATCACCTGGTCATTGGCTACCGACTCGGGACACCTGTTTACTGCGATTCTTATGATTCGATACTTCTTTTGTTGAGTGTTTGCCATTGGCTCAGAGTCCTTCAGGTAAATTGCGGTCCAATCACTGACGCAGCATTAAGCTAAACGAGTTTGGATTCCAGCCTGTCTCGAAAGGAATCCGCGAATTTTTCCGGTCTCTAGTGATAAACAAATAAAATTCCATGATTCCGCAACTCGACATATAAATCAGTATTGACTATGGGAAATCTGCGATACTTGGCAGCACTGATAGATCCCCGGAAATTTCGCGGGTTCATTTGGTGTCGGGCTGAAATCCACAGTACTATTCATACTTTAGGGTCACGTATTTTCCGTGAAAATATTTCCAGACCAGCTGTGCGTTGAAACTTTGTAGCATTGTCTGTGTTTCGTGGTTGGCTATGCTTTTATTACAAGTACATGGTAAAATGTCAGCACACCAATCACAGCCACCCAGTGCGGAAGCAAACACATCCTGATTGGGATTGACTTATTTAGCGAAAAATACATGGCTCCATTCATACTTTAACAATATTTGAATTATTATTGGTAGATTATTTATCGTCCCATTCTTTCAGTTGTGTTAATGTGTTGACGTGATTCGGCCACGCTGAAGCTAGCTGATGGTTAAATGGCCCGCAGTCGAAAAGGGGAGTGACGAAATAATTACCACAGAATCCGGATATACTAGCTGGTTCGTTCGCCTTGTTTTGTGGATGTTGTGTGTTATAAATAGGGACTGGAAAAATTCACGGTTTCAAAGACACGTAGGATAGACTCCACGATTCTCTATGTACTCGGGCAACTATCACCTGGTCATTGGCTACCGACTCGGGACACCTGTTTACTGCGATTCTTATGATTCGATACTTCTTTTGTTGAAGTGTTTGCCATTGGCTCAAAATCCTTCAGGTAAATTTGCGGTCCAATCACTGACGCAGCATTAAGCTAAACGAGTTTGAATTCCAGCCTGTCTCGAAAGGAATCCGCGAATTTTTTCGGTCTCTAGTTATAAATTGTATTGAATTAATGGATGCGACCTTTGTGCTCCTGATATCGGACTGCCCGTGTGCAGTGCAGGACAACACACGGACCGCACAATAGAGGAGGGATGGAAGGAAGAGGAAGAGGAGGAGGAAGATGAAGAGGAGGTGGAGGAGGGAAGGAAAGGGCATCCGGCAGCAGACAGACGGGGCTCGTAAAACAGTGGCCCTATCACCTCGGAAGTCGCTCTACGGCGAGCAGTCGGATTAGCGATGCATCTGGCGGCGAGTTCCATTTCCTGATCTGCCAACTGCCTCGTCTGCCTCCGAGGAAATGTCAGCCTCTCCTTACTTAGCCGACACTCTCTACACTCCAGGGCCGCTTTCAAGCGCGTGACGTCATCCAGACCGATCCTTCACTCCGCTCAGAAGGCGCGCCTATTTCGCAACACCGCAGTGACCTTTGTGCTTTCATTCTTCATCCTTCTGTCTCACTGTGCAGGCAGCTCATAACTAGAGACCTGTAAAATTCGCGGGTTCATTTCGCGATAGGATAGAGTCCAAATACTTTTAACATTATTTTGCTTCAGCGATTGGGCCATAGTTAGAGACCCGTGAATTTCGCGGATTCATTTCGTGTTAATCTGGAGGACTGAGGGCAAATTAGAGACCCTCACTCATTGAAGAGTCGAATCACAGGCCACATAGTCGAGACGACTCACAAGTCAGCAGCCAATGAACAGTTGGCATTCGCCAGAGTGTGTAGAGAATATTGGAGTCCATCCTGGAGGTCATTAAACCCGCGAATTTTTCCGGTCTCTATTCATAACACATTACAACATTTTGTCAGTTATTATGTAGATGGTTTAGCGGAGTGATTTAGCATCCTGGTTGACAAATGCAATACAATCTCGTAGAGGAAATCATCGACACACATCATTTTATCTTGTCTAGAGTAGTTTCAGACCCATACAATAAGAGCGAAAGCATCGTAAAACCTTAATTTAACTGTCTAATAGCTTGGTAACAAAAAAATCTAGGAGTTTAAAACAAGCCTGGTGTCAAAATTAAGAAACACGAAAAACCTATGTTAGTTTTACTACGGTGAAAGGAAAAAAATAATCATAATGACTCTATTCTAAAGAACAGTCATTATTGATAAAAAAAATTAAGACAACTGATATCAACCACATCACTCTTCTTCAATAAAATTATTTTTTTCCACGGTTATTGTCCATAGCTCGAAAGTAGTGGTTTTTTGCCCTATGACCTCCGCTCTTTCCCCAGGTCATAATCATGAAATTATTGTATTGTCATCCGGATTACGTATACTTGAAAAGTTCAAAAATCCATATGACGATTAGAAGTAGGTTAAAATCGACTTCCGAGATTTGATTACATATTTAGATGTGAAGCTAATAGAAGTGTGCTAAAGAAATAACGATTGTCGTTTCTCCATGCCCGCCCAGTAAAACATTTGAAGATTTGGAGTTAAGCTGTTGTTCCTTCAAAATCAAGCGCCGTGCAATTGTTAAGGAACGAAACATTAGAGTTATAATATTATTATTACCAGATAGATTAGCGTGACATTTTAAGCTACAACGATAATAATTACCTATTCCATTTTAACCATTTTTATACTCTTTTGATCATCTTAGAGGTATAATGTCAGAAAAAGACTAAAATGAGTTATTACTGGTTCGAACAGTGCAAACTCCGTATTCTTCTGAGAAATTGAAGCGACTTAAATTTGAATGCGAAGTCAGCCCACAGTAACTAACTACACTTTTCATGGAGCTCCAAGCGTGACTTTAGCTTTAAAACGGGCTCCGTGGCTGAGACATTGTTTGGAACCGCTGCCCTGTTGCAATAACCAATCCCAGAATTCAGCTGGAGTCGTTTAGGGAACCCGCGGGAAACTGCAGTCAGGGTGCTCGGACCTGGATTCGAACCCATGTTCTCTGGCACGCGCGTCCACCCCCTCTCTCTGGTTATGGGGCGTGGTGACGTCACGGTTCTAGGCTACGTGAGGTTAGAAAATGGCCAGGTGTAGGGTCTGGGGGTCTGGACCCTCCCTTTAAGGATTTAAAATGAAATAAAACAGGCGAACACCGAATAAGAAAATTACAGCTACTTTTCTACATACGGTTACAGGGATATTATTTATGGAAGGACGATTGTAATTGGTAGTGGGCTACAATAGGTAATACCACTCAATTATAATCCGGCATGCCTCTAACTTGACATGTGTGCTTCATGTATTCAATAGCATATATATAATGTGTGTGTGTGTATACTTGACTTATTTTAATGAAATCATCAAACAGTGTACTCAAAACAAAGTATTAAAAGAAATAAAATAATAATATATAAAATTTTAGTTTTCTTCTATCAAGCAAAAAAATTACTTAAATTTATTTGTGTTATCGTTGGAGTTCTAAGGGTCTTCTATTTCCTTATATTGTAATGTGATAGATCATTTTCTTCTTGAAATTCAATTGTAAAAAAATTTAATCATATAAAAATCATATAAATGGTTATACATGCTGGACCCTCTACATCTACGGCCTTGGTTCAACTCCTGCCTCACTTCTTCCAAAGTTAGCCTAGGTTCCATCTACGAAAGCAGCTGTTTTGTTAGCCTTGAAAGGAATTAAGCAAAGCTTGTTAGAAACAACAAGGTAGTAAATCTCCCCAACTCTCCCGGATTCAGCCATTTCAGCGGGATAGGTATAAATAGTTCCCTCGTTTAGGGATATCCCCGACTGTTGGGGGGGGGGGGGGGGGGGGCGGACCAACTTTCCTCGAGTCTTTCGTTCCTACTTTTCTTTTTCTTTTTTTTTTCCTTCCCCGAGTACGAGACGGGAGAGGCGGCGCGATAGCGAAATGGATATGTCTGAGGCAGACCTATTTATTCCCTTTCTGGTAATCTGGAACTGAGAACTTTGTTCTTCGTTTACCCCTCCCCCTTCCTTCCTAGATCCTTCTCCCGGTTCCCCCCGAATCTAAAACAATCCCTCCGCCCAAGCTCCACGTCTGCTATTTGCATAAGGACTATTTACACACCTGCAAGTCACGTAATCCTTCATGAGTTATCGCCAGCTGCTCCCCTAACGGCCTGCCAACACATTCCGCCATTTTTCCTTTTGAATAAGCGCCGGCGTTACACGTACACTCGACCAAATTCATGAACTTAATCCTGAATTTTTTCTGCGGGGTTATTTTCCTGTAGCGTATAGCCATACGATTAAAAAATAACACCGAAATATGACATTCTTACACAATTTTCATGTTATCTTTGAAAGATTTGTGCAATGGGAGTGCATGACTTGATGTAAGCGTTCTCTTAGTCCATTTTTCTTTGTTTTTCTTTGTTGACCATATTCCTGTTATGGAATATTATGTGGTGTTTATATCCTGTTGACAACATCAATTTTTTTGCTTAGTTTGTGGTTTTTGTCTTTTGGGTTTTTTGTATTTTTCTTCTACAGACATACATGTGCTTAGCAATTGCGTATGTCCAAAAGCTTACATTAAGTCACAAATTTCATGCCTTTAAAAAACCAAAATAATTATATAACGACCTCCGTTTAACGGCTCGTTCATTGCCTATCATTTCATATATTCAGAACTCTCTTCCGATGAGCCAACTTTTAACATTCGCCTTGAATATGGTATTCGTGGAACTAAGTGACACAGTGGTACCAACCTGGGCTTGCTTTCCAGAGGACCGTGGTTCGGATGCCGGTCCGGCCATCTTGGTCTCCGGTTCCAAAGTCGCACTTCCCCGGACCATTCCTCGCCGAGTCCCGTGGTCGATTCTTCCCACGACACATCTCTGGTCTGAGGTCGGAGATTGCTTCTGAAACGAAAAAAACTGTCGTTTTGCCGACATTGCGGTTCTCAATTTAATACTTCGCTACTCTTATACACGGGTTTTCCATTCAAGAGCCAAGGCACATTGCCAGCGGTACATGTGTCATGGCGGTTATGTGAGTATAGCATTTTCCCCGGCTTTACCGGCGACACGGGACCCCGCGGTCGAGACTAGAAGCAAGCACGGTTTTTATTGTATCGTTGTGCATTTTATCCAAAATTTCGGTTATGAAAAGGCATAATTATTACTTCTCTCAGAGTTTTTACAGGTAAATATAGCTTACGAAACCTTAAAAAGTATAATATATCAGTTCATCAGTCTGCTGCGCATCTCAGCAACGGCGCGCCCGCGACGCGACGCGAATGGAATAAATAATCTTTCTAATCGCAAAATCTGTGGCACTGACATCACAGATGTGTCGAAAGTGATTGGCTGGGAAATAATTTCGTTTGCGTTTCCTTCGCGTCAAACCCTTCGCGTCGCCCCCGTCGCGTCGCCCCTACCGCGTCGCCCCTATCACGTCGCCCGAGTCGCGTCGCCCCTGTCGCGTCAACCCCGTCGCGTCGCTCCAGTCGCGTCGCCCCAGTCGCGTTGCCCCAGTCGCTCTGTGATTGCAGCGCGAGGCAGGCCCCGAGGTGAAAGCTGCGAGGTGTACGGCGACATGGCGTGAGCCTCCCCGACCTCTTATTTACATGTCATTGCCGAGGGGGGGTTGCGGGGAAACCGGCGGAACAGAGAAATGAGAGCAGGAAGGAAAACAGGGGAAGGTAGACGCTCTCATCTGCCTATCAGCGGCGAGCCCCAGACACGCCAGCGATCGCTATCCGGCGGATACCTTTACCCCCCTCCACACCCGGACCCCGCCATCATCCTGCTGTTTTCTTCTTCCCTGCTCGAACCTGGGCTGGGAGCAGCTGTCTGCCGCAGGCGACCAGCGCCCGAACCTCGGTGGTTCGGATAATTAGTTAACTACCACCTGTCCCAGCGCATTTGCTGATGCGCCCTGGGAAACGCAAGGGATACCGACACCCGACTAGCCTTCCCCACGGCGAAGTGCAAGGAATTACCACAACCTCCTTGAGGCGTGGTTTTTCCATTTCTTCTTCGTGATTGTGCCAGAAATTAAACGACGTTTAGGCTACATTTCACATTCCTAGACAATGTTCATTTGATATTATCTTTGAAATATTTGTGCAATGGGAGTGCATGACTTGATGTAAGCTTTTGGACATACGCCATTGCTAAGCACATGTATGTCTGTAGAAGAAAACTACAAAAAAAAAACCAAAAGACAAAAACACAAATTAAGCAAAAAAATTGCTGTTGTCAACAGGATATAAACACCACATAATATTCCATAACAGGAAATGTGGTGTTTATATCCTGTTGACAACAGCAATTTTTTTGCTTAATTTGTGTTTTTGTAGTTTTCTTCTACAGACATACATGTGCTTAGCAATGACGTATGTCCAAAAGCTTACATCATGTCACGATGTTCATTGTCGCTGAAACAATAGGAACCAATGTTTCGCTTCAGCGTTTCGTCAAGTATTCGTTCCTTTAGTTGTTTTGGAGTTATTACCAGCACTTGATTCTGCACGGTGCGAAAAGTCCACAATTTGCAAATCGCCAAATTAAAGCATACATAACTGTATTAAAAGCCAGGCCTTTTGTGAAATGGAATACGTGAAATTTCCACCTATTTACCATCTGTAGAGACTGTAAATTTTAGTTAAAAGTTAAACCTGGAAAGCCAAAAAAGCATCAATGCTAACTGACTACTATTTTTTTTGTCTAAGTTACCGAAAATCTGAGAGCTAATTAAGAGTGAAAATCTACTAATACATACGTACCGTATGTTAATATTGGATGCGCTACGAATGTAGCACTTTAAATCCTGTCTTTAAACTGTTCATCAATTCAGCAAATCATAAGTCGGCGTTTTAAATTATTCTTTTCACTCAAGTAGAAGCTCTGTCATTTTATTTGTTTGTCACTATAGCTGCAGCTGAATACCATACTAATGGATCCCTTAACTAAGGGATGCACTAGAAGTGCATCGTAGTGGACGCGGCTATCTTTGCGTGGCTTCCAATTATCACAAGGGATGCCGATACATCCTTACACGCGTCCACTAAATCGAGGTTTCTAAAGATGCATACACTGATTCGTCCCTACATTCACCAGCTTCGGAATCGTGTTTTATTTTGTTTGTATGTAATATTTCTTTAGATTTTTGGCACAAGATTTGTTTAAAACGGTACAAGCAAAAGTGATAACTTAAATAGAGACAAAAATTTTTTTTAACAAAATTACCGAAAGTCCAACTTAAACTTACAGAGGCAAGTAACGCTCACCGTAAATAATTGTAATATTTTGAGATTTATAACAAAAAAATTATTTTTTATTAATTACGTTTATAACATCCGCGCCACATTATTTGTTTTTGATTGGTCGTTGTTTTTTACGTTTTGCTGAATATTTGTGGAATATCACAACTCCAAATTACTACGATGCACATTGGTACGACTAACTGCCAACAGGTGGAGCTAACAGTAAAAGTATTCGGGCCAGTGGCGGATCCAGAGGTTCACCTCGGAGGGGGCACTCTAGGATTTCAGAGAAGCCAGAGAAAAAAATGTCTTAAAATTACTAAATTTGTATTTAATCTACTCACACTTACACATAACATCCAACCACCAGATTTTATGATTCTACAAGAAATTTATTAATTATATTAAAATATTTTATTGGTTTCAAAAACAAGCATTTATGTCGGCAATATTAATATAGCAGACAACTGATTATTCGGGGGGGGGGGGGCACTTGCCCCTGTTGCCCCTCCCCCCCCCCTTGGATCCGCCACTGATTCGGGCACTATCCATCCATTAGAAATGCGTCCTATACATTGTAGAAAGTAAAACGCAACCCCCCCCCCCCCCCCAGTGTTTCCAAGGCACCCCGATGGGTGTGGAGGAGGAGAAACGCCCGAGATATATAACATTATGTATGGTCCATGCGATTGTGCTTCACGGTTTCACGGTTCACAGAGTTACTGCCCCGAGCCACGAGAATGTTTTAACCTCGGCGGCCTGATATATCTTCAGGGCCCGGAAAGAAATGTAGTGGTAGAGCTTAAATTCAATTTCGAAATGTTGAGGAAACTACAGAATTATGCAGAAAAGGACGTTCTGAATAAAAAATAAAGCATTGTTTTAGTCAACAAATCGTTATTAATATTTTAAGGATATTTTTTTTGGGTGACCAAATATACATTTAGAATAGCTAAAGAACTCTTAACTCATTGTTATTCGTTTTGCAAAAAAAAAAAAAAAATGAGAAAAATACAGATAGAGATTCCTTTTTACGGTCACATAAATTTAGGTGGGTTTTACGGAACTAGCGAGCCAAAATTTCTTTGTTGGTTCGATTATGACTGCAGACTGAAATTACACCAAATTAACTAAAGTATGGGGATTAAAAAAATAATAATATAATAAATAAGAATTTTGTCAAAAAAGTTACTCTAATTATTTATTTATTAAGTAACAAACTGAAACTAAGTTATATATATATATATATTTGGTTGCATTACAAAAGTCCATACATACTGACCGTTAGGTTGGGAGAGGGAATAAACGCAAGTTGGTTCATGGTCCGACTCGGGGTTCGAACCATGAACTCGGTGCAGAGGCACTGAGGTACCTTGTTATAGCTAGGGACTGGAAAAATTCGTGGTTTCAATGACCACTAGGATAGACTCCACGATTCTCTATGTACTCGGGCAACTATCACCTGGTCATTGGCTACCGACTCGGGACACCTGTTTACTGCGATTCTTATGATTCGATACTTCTTTTGTTGAGTGTTTGCCATTGGTTCAGAGTCCTTCAGGTAAATTGCGGTCCAATCACTGACGCAGCATTAAGCTAAACGAGTTTGGATTCCAGCCTGTTTCGAAAGGAATCCGCGAATTTTCCTGGTCTCTAGTTATAGCGACTTAGGTGTTCTGAGCTACACGCGAACAGCTGACACTGTCCAGGGCAACAGAGGACCGACAGATCACCCTGTCGGCGCGGCTGCAAAGCTACGGGTATAATTCTATCTCGCGGAGAAACGACGTGGAATACACCGAGGAAAATATTCGGTTGAAGACATACAATCTTCCCCCAGGCTGTTAACACACAGACAGCACTGATCTGGACTTGATGTACCACACCTACAGTATCTGGAACTGTCATCAACAATGTTTACCGAGGATTGGTATCGTATCACCTCGTAAGAACATGTTTCACAACGTTCGGTTGAACCTTCATCTGATGATTTTTCAGAGTTTGTTCCAGCTTAGGGTGCAACAGTCATGTGAAACTTACTTCTTTTGTTGCTTTCTTTCGTAACACATTCCTTTCTTTTTTTGTTTCAGGTACGTTTGAAGGTGTTTATGAAATCACATTCAGGTCAGTGAAATGTTTATGTGATTTTAATGCTATAGAACGATATTAACATAATATTAGATTTATTCAGTTTCAGCATAGCTGGTTGATCTAATATGTGTTTTAAAGAAATAAAACTGCAAAAAAAACTCCACACAGTTGATCAGAAATAATTTTCTAGCTGTCTTAGTTATATTGAAACAGTATTGATATTAAACTGTTGCGTAAATCTTTTTTAAAAAAAACTTATTCATTCAGTTTAATTTAATGTAATTATACGTCAAAACTATATCGTAAAAGAAAAAAAACTATGCTGACAGTGTTAAATTCCTGGTAATGTTAAAAAATTGTTAACACCTGTCATTGAAAAGCAAAAAATAACATATGTATGTACGTTAAATAGATAAGGTCTCATAAATTTCAGCCGAATTGGTCTTTAGAAGAACTTAAATCTTGTTGAAAGATGAAATTACTTTGCCAGGTATAACTAGGGTAAGTTGATATATGTTTAAGGGGGTAATTTCCCCTAAATTATTTTGCATCTCTAATTTTTTTTGCCTGTGATTTAACTTTGATCTATAACATTACTAGACATGATAATTAACAAACCATTTTATAACTTCAAAAGTGCCATTCAATGATATTGAGAACCTCAAAGGGTAAATAGTATTCAATTCCTAGCATGAGCATAGAGTATGTATCGAGTGTTATACAATTTTGAATTAATCGTTTGTGTGTGATCGTCATTAAACTCTTTTTTTTTTAGATCTCATTTATAAATAAAAAATATTTTTTTTCCTCCAAAACTGTGAAAATCTCCCATTCTCACTCAGCCTTGGAAAAAATAAAATTTTCTTTGCTTTACGAGTAACAGCCAGAAAAAAAAATATTTACTACAGAAACCGCTAGCAGACATTTCTACAACAGGATAACACACTTTTTGTCCAATCTAGGGTTGAAATATAAAATTGTATTTAAGGTTCCCAAAACAATTAAATAAGCACTTATTAAAGATGAATACATTTCTAAAAAGTTGCCAATAGTTAAATTATACATTTATTTAAAACATTAGGTAAAAAAAAAACATGAAATCAATGAAAGCATAATAACCCGTTTATTCTAGGTATCACGCCCCATGTTTTTTTTTCTTTCTATTTGATCATAATTCCTATTGTTTACGGGCTACTCATGAAAATTTTAACACGATAACTCTCTTTTTTTTTTGTTCTTATGACACAAATATTCACCAAATGTTACATTAGGGATGTAAAAGTATCGCAAGTGTTCGTAGTTATTACCACTTGGGCGACTTTTTGCGCCCAGTTTTATTACACTTCGTGAATATCTGTCGAAAATATCTGAGACAGAGCAACATACGTAAGAGAAGCATCGTGCTAAATTTACAAACATATAATAATGGATATAAAATAAATAAAGAATCGAATTTGGCAGGCGAGGCCGAACACTAAGGGGTGTGTGTGTGTGTGTGTGCCTAACTGGGCACACACACGATGTGCAGAGTTTCAGAAAGAAACCACGCCTGTTGGAAACCGCTCAAGATATCCGAGGGCCGATGAGTTGTTCTATTTCCAAATTTTCGTTTTTAGTCTGAATTTTTTTTAGGTTTGCTGTGCTGGGGAAGAAGGTCGAACACATTTACAAACCCTCTTTTGACGTGACAACGTCTAATCAATCGATGAACGCCGGCTGCACGCACGAAAAAGTGTCCCGTTACGCACATTGTTCCGTTATGCTGTGTCCCGTTACACACATTGTTCCGTTATGCTGTGTCCTGTACGCACATTGTTCCGTTACGCTGTGTCCCGTTACGCTCATTGTACGCTAGCGCCGCATATATCTCTCTTCCACTCGACTGTTTATAAAGTGAAGTGAAAAGTTAATGTGGTTTTCATTGCTTATTACAACAACAATTTCGGCAATAAAGGTTAATTATTCTTGCATTTTAAAAATATGATTACTAGTATAATTTCAAGTATTTATTCTTTTATTATTAAAATAAAATAGATTCGATTTTATTCATAAAGTATGCAATCATTTGATCAATGTTTTGTTATGACGTTGTCACGTTAAACTATCGTTAGAGACCCGTGAATTTCGCGGATTCATTTCGTGTTATGCTAAAATTCAAATAAATATACCTTACTGCTGCTTCTTTCATTGGTTCTCTGTTAATCTGGAGGACTGAGGGCCAATTAGAGACCCTCACTCATAGAAATGACGAATCACAGACCACCCAGTCGAGACGACTCACAAGTCAACAGCCAATGAACAGTTGGCATTTGCCCGAGTGTGTAGAGGATATTGGAGTCTATCCTGGAGGTCATTGAATCCGCGAAATTCACGGGTCTCTAACTATCGTCCGTAAACCGACTTTTACAGACAACCAATTTTTCTACAGTGTTCGATATCAGTTTGTTTGTACCTGATGACGGGGACGGATGTCAGTTCCCGAAACATCGCAACTTTTTTGTCACAGGAAACCTTCTGTGTTCGTCAGTGTTGTCTTTTTTGTTGTTGTCCAAAACATCATCGTTGTGTTCGTATATTTTCTGCGTTGACCAGATTTTGTTTTCCGCCTCCATTTACCGTTATTGCTGAAACTGTCTCGTCATTGTTAACCCACTGTGTCCTGGGATGTTATTTTCTTCCCATGACTAAATTCCTTCCACAAGATTTTTGTGCTGTCTGATATTTAAGATCGAACGTGTTCGTCTGTGAATTTGTCGTTGTGTTGTCCATAATACCTGTTTCCGTCCATCGTTGGGTTTATCTGTTTGACTTCAGCTGATTTAGGCTTGCTCTCTATGGTTTTATGTTTTCTTACTTTGCACGTGTGAATTTTTTTCCCCATGACAAACAGTGCAAAACTCCAATGGCATATGTGCAAGAAATTGTATGAAACGTGTTTTTTTTAGGAGGGTAAAAATGCCTAAACAGCTTGTTTTCAGAATAACTAATTCTGGGTACGACTTTCAGGGACTTGTCTTTGCCGTATAATGTTACGGTAGCCACTCAGATCTACGCACTTGGAGAATATGTTTCGTGTGCGATAAACCTCTGCATGCAATTGAATTTGTTACTGATGATTCCTAAATGCAGGGCCATGTTTCCCCGACTCTAGTAAATACCAGGGAGCGATAAAGAGAAGCCCAATCGAACAAAACTAGGTATGTGTCGTTCGCGAACGATTCGTTAAAAACGAACGAATCTTTGAGAGAACGAAATCTTGTGATTCGTTAGAGTCGATTCCTTGAAAGATGATTTGACAGAGATTCTAGTAAAAAAATTTTTGTTAGTAATGTTAATTTATCTACTTGACGACTAATTACTTAGTAAAACTTGATGTAAGCTTTTGGACAAACGCCATTACTAATTCAGTCCATCCTCAATACTAAAGATTTCAATTGCATTTATCAGTCCATCACGAATCTTGTCCAAAATAAGTCTCTTCAGGGAAAAGAGAAGCAAAAAGATAACTTAGCCGGACTGACGAATATGGTGAATACAAAAACACATCCCACAACACAGAACATTAAACACTGTCGTTAATTTATAAGCGTATGTCCAAAAGCTTGCATCTAGTCATGCACTCCCATTGCACAAATCTTTCAAAGATAATACTTTGTAAAAGTTGATTGATGTAAGTGTCGAAAGAGGCGACGAATTTACTGACTACCTGAAAGACAAAAAAAAAATGGGTGCGTGTACTTAGGTACGCGCGTGAGAAGTTATACTTATTAGGCATCATTAAAAAATAGTTTTTAATTGCATGCAAAAATAGTGCGTGGAGTCCCTCCGCGCGGAAGAAGTGAAACTTCGTAATGTGGAAATGAAAATAGGAAGGGGTAGAAATTGATTTTTAGTGAAATCATATTGTATCAAAACAAACTAAAAAAAAATAAAGGAAATAAATTTGTAACGATTCATAGATTCATTTTCAGAGAGAGAGAGAGAGAGAGAGAGAGAGAGAGAGAGAGAGAGAGAGAGAGAGAGAGAGAGAGAGAGAGAGAGAGATACCTATTGAATGTCTATAAAACTAACCTTTTAATGAGAGCAGATTTTCATGAAATAAATCATGAAATCATTCAACGATAAAAGCTGTTTATTTAATTAAGCGGACGGGTTCGCCCCAAGGAGAAAATTCAGGCGGCGAGACCTCGTGGACATAGAGAAATGACACGCACTCACTATTTATGTGTCTATGAAACATGATTTTTTTCTGCAATTTAAATTTTAATATACAAAAAGGGTATTGAAAATTGAAACAAATATGGCGACACTACAAACCGTCAGGATCTTTATTTTTTTCTTACTCTCTACTTAGTTCCTTACAATAGCATTCACTCTCACTCTCTCTCTTTCTATTCCCCCTCCCCAGGAGCGTTAAACGTTTAACGCAACCTTATTGGAGGTGGAATTTGTTCATCGGATAGTCCGTGACTTGACTGTGATTTCTAACAGCGTATAGCATAGAGACTGGAAAAATTCGCGGTTTCAATGACCTCTAGGATAGACTCCACGATCCTCTATGTACTAGGACAAATTGCACCTGCCCATCGGATAATGACTCGTGACACGCGTTACCTGGGATACTTGCGATCTGATTCTTCTTCAGTTGAAGGTTTTTCACTGGCTTAGAGACCATCAGGTAAACGGTGGTCCGATCACTGACTCAGAATGAAGGTGAACGAGTTTGGAGTCTAGCCTACCGCGAAATGAATCCGCGAAATTTTCCTGTCTCTATGCATAGAGAATGTCTTGAACCCCGGCGGCACCAGCAGCGCCCCCTAGCCGGGCACGTGGTCAGGATCCAGCACCGGAAGTCGTGTGGGGAAGATGGGAGGGGGGGGGGGTCCGAACCCGGCGACTTCCGGTGCGATGTCCCTCCCTGACGGTCCCTCCGGCGATCAAGCGATCAGCTCTAACGAGGTTAATTACCCCCGCCCCGCCTCGCCGACAACACGGGCAATCTCGGCCTCGTCTCCGCCCGGTGGAGCTTCAATGGCCGTCTCGTCGTGGGGCGAACTCCCGCGCGACCCCTCATTAGACGTGCCACGGCGCCCGTCCGGCGTCCCGACGGTGCTTCTGAGCGCGCGCTGGCTCGTCCCTCTCCACTGCAGCAGTGGCGTAGCTTTCACGACACCGCACGTGAACTTTCGCTGTTTGTTTTTGAAGTTATACTTCTAATGCGACTTCCAACAAGGTTGTGTTAAACGTTTAACGCTCCTGGAGAGGGGGAATAGAAAGAGACAGAGCGAGAGTGAATGCTATTGTAAGGAACTAATTAGAGAGTAAGAAAAAAAATAAAGATCCTGACAGTTTATAGTGTCGCCATATATGTTTCAATTTTCTAAATCCTTTTTTGTATATTACAATTTAAATTGCAGAAAAAAAAAATCATGTTTCATAGACACATAAATAGTAAGTGTGTGTCATTTCTCTATGTCCACGAGGTCTCGCCGCGTCAATTTTCTCCTTGCGGCGAACCCGTCCGCTTGATTAAATAAACAGCTTTTATCGTTGAATGATTTCATGATTTATTTCATGAAAATATGCTCTCATAAAAAAGTTAGTTTTATAGACATTCAATAGGTATCTCTCTCTCTCTCTCTCTCTCTCTCTCTCTATCTCTCTCTCGCTCTATGAAAATCAATCTATGAATCGTTACAAATTTATTTCCTTATATTTTAAAGTTTGATTTGATACAATATGATTTCACTAAAAATCAATTTCTACCCCTTCCTATTTTCATTTCCACATTACGAAGTTTCACTTCTTTTTGCGTGGAGGGACTCCACGCACTATTTTTGCATGCAATTAAAAACTATTTTTTAATGATGCCAAATAAGTATAACTTCTCACGCGCGTACCTAAGTACACGCACCCATTTTTTTTAACAGTGTACCACCGGATGGACCTGACAATCCACAGCACCACTGTCAGGACTCTAGAAGCACGGGAGCAGCACAGTGGTAACACGCTGAACTCTCGTTCCAGGAGCGCCGGGGTCGATACCGGGTGCGGCCATCCTGATTTAGTTTTTTTCATAGTTTCCCAAATCACTCAAGTGAAGTACTCGGACTATTTATTCCCTCATATCCCTGTAATGAGTAATTATATGTCATCTTATCTAATGACCTATTGATGTCGAGTTATTAACAAAGAAACTGTCAACTTACTTTCCAAAGATCTTCATAAATTTACCGGTAGACTTCTGAGTTTGTTTAATTTGTGTATGAATTCACATCCTGTTTTTTTTTTTTTTTGTAAATGGAACTGAAATTATTGTGTAAAATTTAAAGATATTGGAAAATTTGTACATTTACACGAAAACAACTATCACAACAACAAAATTTCGCATTACTCCTGGGTTCGGATTCTTGCCCTGGTATTTAAGTTTTGGGTTGTCCCAGTAGGGGAACCTGGGGCAAAATGGGGTATCTAATGGTTGGAAGGTAATAAAAGTAGTTAGAAATGTTACAAATTGATAAATTTGATGTAAAAGTGATACTTTAGTCTATGAAGAATAACTAAATCGTAAATTGAAAATTAAAAATTACTATTGATTTTAATAATCATCATTTAAATAAGAATGTGCATTTTGCCCCATTTTGCCCCTAGTATGGGGCAAAATGGGGTATAGTTATAATGAATTTTGAAACCAATAATTTGAATTTTCTAAATAAGTTTAATAAGTTTAATATATAGTTAACATTAAGCATTAAATAAGAGCATACAATTATGTTGAATGAAAAGACATAAATTCATGGCAGTTAGTGTACACAGTGTTCACAGATGTGAACCACTTCGTCATCATCACTGTCATTATCAGCACACGAATTGTGAGCCCACTTTAAACATCTTGAACAACTTATCCATCCTTCATTTGACTTAGAATAAAAGTCAATGCAGTACAGGCACTCCGCATCGTCATATTGACTTTCTTCACTCTCACTTATTGAGCACTTGAGGAGAAGAGACTTTATGTTTTTCTTTCTTTTCTTTTTTCGCTCATCTAAATTGAGCTGTTTCTGTGCTGTTCGTGTCAATTTTTTGGTCTTTTTATTCTGGATGACTAGTAATTCTGCCTTATAGGGAGATGCAGTAAAAATTGATGTTCCCCTTTAACATGTTTTCCTCTTTTCGCCTTGTACTACTTTGGGGACAGGTAGAACATTTTCAGGAGAACAATTTGGGAAAGTGAAAAGAGTAGCTCTACTTTGAAAGGATGTTTTAGGCAAGGGCGTTGAAGTTGCTGTTTGGAATTCTGCATCTGCCGAGTTAGAGCACCCTTCTTGAGGGTCATCTGTGGTAGGAATTTGCAGAGGTGGTACAGTGCTAGGAGCATCAGCTAGTAAACCTATGTCAGTGAGATATGCAGGAAGAACATCTACTTCAGTGAACACATTCCTATCAACAGGCCAGATCCCAGTCTTCCGAAAACCATTGATGGCAGTCAACATAGTTGCAGCCTGCAAGTAAGCTGATCCATACAGAGATGCAAGCTGAAATAACGTTACTACGCGTCCAGGATGAAAACGCAACAATTTCCTCACTTCATCGTCGTAATACTTGCTGAGGGGCTTCATGAATGATACATCTAGTGGTTGTAGACTATAGGAACAGTGAGGAGGAAAGCACAATAAAATAACACCATTTTCCCGGGCTGTATAAATTAGTTGAAGGTTTTCAGTATGAGATGCATGCCCATCAAGCAAGAGAAGCACTGGTGATTGTTTGGATGCTCTAGAAAGGTAACAAACTTATTAAACCATGAAATAAATGATTCCTTTGTGATCCATCCTTTATCTTCAACCTCAGCCCATGATCCAGGAGGTAGTGTTGTTTGAAACTCTTGTTGCATCCTTTTCCTTGGAAAGATTAGCATAGGTGGTATATAAACACCAGCAGCCGAAAAACAAATTTCTGCTGTTACAGTTTCCCCTCTTTCAGCTGAAGTCACAGTACCAACCTGCCGTCTACCCCTCTGAGAAATAATTCGGTAATGAACTTTGGGATTAACAGTGATTCCCATCTCATCAACATTATATATTTTATCTGCAGTGAGGCGATATTTGTCAACAACCTCTGTTAAGAGATCAAAAAACTTCGATACTGCTACTTTATTGAAGCCCATTGCACGTGCCGCTTTCAAAGAGAAATTTCAAGATGCCTTAGAATTTCAGAGACACTGATTTGTACATTTTATATAAGTAGATTTTTTAGAATAAATAATCTATGCAGAATATCACAAATTGTCATTTCAGTATTTAGGTAAACAAACATGGGGCAAAATGGGGTAGTAGGCCTAGGTACCCCGTTTTGCCCCTTGAGAAACATTTTTGGTTACAACCTTCTAACTAAAAATGTACTTATCTAAAACATTAGATGGCATTCATAAATTGTCGCTAAAGACATGCACTTTTTAATTAGTATAAGTAAAAATTTAAAATAAGTAAGTATATTTAGTTACCTTGGCTGGAATATAACGTAAACATTGCAAAACACACAGTCTGAAACAGCATACTGCCACTTCTAACGAACTGCAAACAACAAGATGGCTCCGGATACGCTGTGGCGCTGTGTTTCACTTTGGAGTTTCAGTTCCGTCTACACATAATAGGTGGCAGCACGTTATTGACGATAAAATCGTGGTACCCCGTTATGCCCCGCTTCCCCATTCTGCCCCTACCTATAATAATCAACCATTCCCAGAATAGCTTTTCAGTATTAAATAAAATAACATAAAGTCCAATTCATTAATATTCGATTACATTTTCCATTGTTTTAAAAAAAAAATGATGCATTAAAAAACATTATCAGAATTATAAATTATGTGCCAATTTTCGTTAGCGTGGCAAAAAATATTCAGTATTGTTTCCAAAAGCATATTTCATTCATACAAATTAACCATAGTAATGTGTTGTAAAAAATTATGATAGTTTTCTTGTATTATTTCAAATTATTTCTTGAAATTTGGTTTCTAAAGGAATTTTTTGTAAAAAGGACAACAACAACAACAAAAATGTTTTCTGTGCAACACAAGAATGATATTGCAATTTCTAAAATCCTTCAAATATTTGTAAAATCTAAAGAAATAAAACTTGTCTTCCTTCGCGGAATACGGCGCAGTTCTCACAAAGAGACAGTTGTTTGCAATTACGAAGAACCTTTTGTTTGCCTGTAGGCGCCTTCTTTCTTTCACAGCCCGTGAACTGACAGCAACTTCATAAACTTCTAGAGCGTGTTCTGCAACATTTATTTAATCTTGAGCCAGGGGCGTATAAATGAGTTTACCACTGCCATTCCAATATGTAATTGTTGAATTGATTTTCCGCTTAGACTATGTCAATGGATTTGCTGTTACAGTAAATCTTATATCTTTAAACGAGCAATTGTTGTATATTTATAATCTGAATCTCGGAAACGGCTCTAACGATTTTCATGAAATTTAGTATGCAGGGGGTTTCGGGGGCGATAAATCGATCTAGCTAGGATTCTATTTTAGAAAGTGAAGACTCATTTCAGGAAAACCTTCATGACAATAATCAGGTTTCCGCTCGTCCCACACGTGCTGCTAAAGTAAGACTAGACTAACATTACACGAGCAGAAAGGGCTTATGAGTTAGCTGTTTCATGAGAGCGTGTGTCACAACGTGTGGCCACCGAAAAAAAATATTATTCATTTTTCATCATTTCATCAGTATGTAATTAGTATTTAAATATAATTTCTAAAAAACACAATTAACAAAAAAAAAAAACGAGCAAAGCTCGGTTATCCAGGTACTAAATTTACTAAATAAGGTTATTACTTAACTTTTCACTTAAAAGTTTTCAGAAAGGCACATTTTCGTACAGTTTGGATATTATTGACTAATGGGTCTGGCAGCCAGGTTATAAAATTAAATATAATTTTTCATCCAGCTGAAAGTTAAAGTTAAATAAGTGTTTAAAGTAATTTCGTTTTAAGAAAAATTCCATACAGATAAACTTTTTTTTAAATTTTCTTTAAAAATGATGCTATTCAATTTTGCATTTGATCGACGAATATGTTTTAATTTTGTCGTCCAAAAATCATTGCTACTTAAAAAATAATAATCTTAATTCAACCAACTCAATGGAACCTACAATCGATAGAACCAGCTGACGCAGCTGTGCTTATATTATTATTTTTCGCCCACGTATAGTTTATTTACGATAAAAACGATTAAAAAAAGAGAACTAAAGAAAACTCGACCCGAGAGTCAAAACCGACAAGAAAATCAAATCGCCGGCAGTTGTGAATGGCCGAACGAGTTTCCGAACTCGTTTCCTCAACTGCGACGCAAATTAAAATTTCAATTTGGAAGCTTTTTTTTTTAATTTTAATTTTTTTTCCCTGGCTTTTGTGCCAGCGCAGCGACGGACCACCCCCCCCCCCCTCCCCCGCCGCTTTTTTTTCTTTAAAAACCCTTTGTCGAGCTTGAGCTTTGCGGGATAGTATACCTCGAAGGGGGAAGAATGGACGTACTACCTTTGCGAACAGCCCTATGTCGCTCATACAGGTCCCTGTGTGTGTCAGAGAGAGTCCAGCCGGAACAAAAAAAAATGTTTGTTATTCGTACAAACAAAACTGTTTTATTATAATTAAAATTAAAATTTTCCTGACACGACTTACAGCGTATAACACATTAACAGAAACACAATATGAATTATAACATTTCCGAAAATTACATCACCTATGTACCTATCACATTATTTTTTTTTTAATGAATGCTTCTTTTTTTAAAAGTTTGAAAATGAAACCTGAGAATTCAATCCCATAACACGTCTTGAGCTTTTTTTGTTTGTTTTTGTTTCGTGAACAATATGTTATATATAAATATACTATCTACCGCAGCTTTATTTGAATTGAACTTAATCTTCCTTACATTCATACCCTTCCCGAATTAAACTTAGCTTCATACGAATCCGTTCATTTACATGTACCTACATACAACATCAATTATTCAAATATTTTTTTTGTACTAAGGGAAAGAGCAGTAGAAAGTTTTAAACAGAGGCAGATTTTTTTTGCCAAACATATTTAATGTGTTTGCTTGAGAGTATGCAAGGTATTTTTGCAAGAGAATTTTTGTAAAAAACAGTCACGAAACTCTCGTTTTGTATTCAAATTGCCTTTAGGGAACAGTATCCGTGAAAGCAAAATATGTAATACGATTACGTTCTTGTGATGTCACTCCCTCAGGTAGACCCGTATTTTTGCATATAATCCCCCCCCTCATTATCAAGCTACGACCAGCGCTTTTTGCTGTAGCATAAAGGAAGAAAATAATGCAACGTTTGTCAGAGGGGATCGCATTTAAAATACACTTGCTACACAGTCCAGAGCACTGTGCCTGCGTGGGTTTACATCTTTCCTCTAACTGAACTTGGGAAAATGAAACAGTCTCCCTTAACTTTATGGCGACGGTCTCCCTATTTCTGATTCTTCTCACCCTAGAAAATATATCAAAATGCCTTATAAAAAAATTGGTTGTCTGTAAAGTCGGTTTACGGACGATAGTTTAACGTGACAACGTCATAACAAAACATTGATGAAATGATTGCATACTTTATGAATAAAATTGAATAATTTTTATTTTAATAATAAAATAATAAATACTTGAAATTATACTAGTAATCAGATTTTTAAAATGCAAGAATAATTAACCTTTATTGCCGAAATTGTTGTTGTAATAAGCAATGAAAACCACATTAACTTTTCACTTCACTTTATAAACAGTCGAGTGGAAGAGAGCGGCGCAAGCGTACAATGAGCGTAACGGAACACAGCGTAACGGAACAATGTGCGTAACGGGACACTTTTTCGTGCGTGCAGCCGGCGTTCATCGATTTATTAGACGTTGTCACGTCAAAAATATAAAGACGCTCATAACTGACTCACTGACTGACTCTGTGACACTTTATGAATTCTGTTTTCATGCGCTTGCAGTGTGACATTTTCATTGCTCTTTGTTAAACCTGTTCCTCCTAGCATTGTTGACGATTCCGTGTGGCGCAAAGATAAGTATGGGGGCATAGCGTCGTATTTTGACGAGGCCGATAGTTTCAGTATTTTTCAGTGATGGAATAGCGAGCCGTGGCTTAGTTTAACCACGTTTTGGCCGCGTACATCTGTTTAATATAATTAAAGTTGTTGGCCTCCTTTTGCAAATACGAATCTACCGACCACTGTCGTGTCAATTTTCCAGCGCGAATAGCAGGATTAAATTGATCTGGAATGGATGCTAAGGCACATTTGAATTTTAGCACGCTAATGTTGTTGCGGACTGCTGTTGCCAATATGTTTGCCATCCTAGCGTATATTGATTAGAATACACAGCAAGGAAGACTATTGAATGACCAGAAACTATTAACACGCAATGTAGGTTTTCAAGAGGCTCTTCATTAAAAACATATGTTTTGTCAAATGTTGTTTTTAAATTCATATATATGTATATATATATATATATTTCTGAAATTTTAAAATAAATATAATTTGTAAAAAATATTTCGTGTTAATTAAATTAAAGTGCTTTTTATATTCAACATTTTTCAACCGGCGCCTTAGGCACCTTGCAACTAACTAGTTTTAAAGTACAAGAGAGACTGGCACAATGAAAGTAAATACTCTGGTAAGATATTTAATAAATAGAAGGTACAAAATAACAATAAATTTAAACACTAATGAAACATCCACAAATATTTATCTAAAACACCTATACATATTTGTACTTGTTCATTTGCAATAAACCCATTTCTGGCACCAAGATATTTTAACAAAAAGATTATTGCACGTTCTTAATGGACTGATGGGTATTTTATAAATATATAGAACAATTAAAAAATCATCAATCAAGTATTACCAAATAATTAACAGTTTAGTTAACTAGCTATTTATGCGATGTATGATATGCAATATTTTAACTGAAAAAAACCTTCATTGACATAGGTTCTCGCAATGAACTTCACTAGACATTAATGAGCTAAGAGAAGATTTTAAGGAAAACGATATTTTTTCGACTTCATATCTCAACAAAGATGGATTTATAAATTAATCAGTGATGTTTACTGCAATGGTTCCCGGAAGTAAACACCGCCGGAAAGTATTTTCCAGATAACAGAGTGTCTCACCTCCTTTACGTCACCCGAGCAAATAGCATAATTTACGGTAAGAGCTCTTGTTTTATGCGACAAGTTGGCACGACTGTAATTAAACTTAACGGTCCATCTCGCATGTTGGTAGCTGTGCGACGCGCCGGCCTGGGTGAACCCTAGGAGAGTCAAGACGGGAGAGAGGGAGGACTCTCTTTTCATTTCTCTCGCCGTATATATCATATTTTATAGCGGAGCTGATGGTATCCTGAAGCATCCTGCATTTCGAGCAGTTAAATGTTTTACTGTTTGCTTCGCTACCGTAACGGCCTGTGCAGCCGTCTACTGTGGTAGAGCTGTTTCCTAGAGCAAGGCATCACATCTTGGGGGGAAAAATATTGAGCCAGCTCCAAAGAAGTAAGCTTAATTTTGAAATACTACACTGAAACGTACTCACTATTTACAAACTAAGAATGGCCACAATTTTTTTTAAGATAGAGGGATCTTTGCCAAATAATACCATAAAACCCTTGCTAATTTATGAACAGGCTAAAGGTTCCATTCGCCTAGTGGTTAATATATTTCATTCCCTAATTGATTTGGCAATGTATAAGTCAGAAGGAACTCTATTTTAAATTCGCCATATAAATTTACAAAATAATAAAAAGAACTAAACCTAACTCAAACCAATAATAAGTCAGTAAATATTTTTGTCCACAAAACACTAGATATTTTCTTCTTCTACAATTTCGTGATTTTCCCAAGAATTTAAATTTAAAATGTATAACGATGTAACTGTAATTGTGTTGAATACAGCTAGTATTCGTAATCAACCGTTTGTTTGTTACCTTTGTGCAAAACCTTTTAGTTTTAAGTGCTATTTGGTTTCCCTAAATTTTAGTAACCAGAGTTTTTTTTTACTGGTATGGGAAACTTAGTTATTATAAATTCATTAATATTTTTTTTTTAAGTAAACAGTTTGAAAACAAAAAAATGCATACAAGTAGTGTGCTTTGGTCGGAGCTGGCTCTGGAGTCGAAGTAGGATGGGGTCAATGACCAACCACCATTACGTCACGGCAGCCATCAGGGATGACATTGACCTTGGCGTTTGACAATGACCTTGACCTTGACCTCAGTCGCCATCGTGGATTCTGTAACGTTGCACCTTTCGTTGTAGCGGCCATCTTGGGCACTAGAAAGTTACAATTTTGAATTCATCCATCCTGACATTGAGTGCCTCAATCCCAAAACGTTGCACTTGCCGTCACAGTCGCCATCTTGAATTCTAATGCCATGTCCGCCATCTTTGATCTGATATCACAGTCACTTTTTTCGATTTTGACAGCATGTCGGCCATATTGTTGTCGTCTGCTGGATGCCGCCATCTTGGATTTTGTCACAACCACCATCTTATTTATTTTCCGTTGGATACCGACCTCTTGTGTTTCTGCTGGCTGTTCCTAGAGAACGCCAGCTTCGCCTTCTCTCATACACATAAGGTTGATGTCCCATTACTTACCAGTGTTGTTGTGGTCGTTATCGAAATAATAAATTTAATTTTTAATACACAACACATTGTAACCGATGTGATTCGAACTAGATATCTGAGGTTGGAAAACATACGCCTTAGACCGCATGACAATCTAGACATTTACCAGACCGAGAATTGCGTGCACGTGAAGCAACAATGTGACCAAGAGTAGTCATGTTTCCCTGCAGCGGGGTTGGACCGGACTGTACCTCCTCCGAGCAGCGGGGTTGGACCGGACTGTACCTCCGAGCGAGGCACGTGCCGCGACACGACGCTAGCGCCGCGCCGCTGTTGACGGCGGGTCGCGGAACTGCGCGGCGAGAGGAAGAGGAAGTTTGTAATCCACGAGCTAGCGGGTCGCTCCGCCGCCCCTGCAGTGTCTAGCGGGCGACAGCTACTGCCGCTCGGGCGTTTCTTAGATCACTTCGTTCCGTAACTCGCGGGCATTGATCGTGTAACTCAACGACGTGATGCTACGGAAGTCTCGTAACGCTGCTTGTGTTTTGTCTAATACTCAATTTATTTTATTTTGAGATCATACCCGCATCCTTACTATTCTCAATTATTATCTCTTGCACAATAAAATATACTAAAAATTATTAATCTCTGTCCCTAATAAGTAGGGGCAGGTATTTTTCGCGGAAAGATCTTAACGCCGATTAGACTGCAACAAGGTATATCCGCAACTGTGGTTTCTTCCTTGTGATTGGCGGCCGTCTGCGAGAGAAGTGGTTGCCTTATCTGACCGAGCCACTCAGGACGCTTTTGCTTCCGCGCTGACTCACTGCGACTGGTGTTGTAACATTCGACATGTACCTGAAAGAACATCACCGAATAACGGAACACAGGCAATGCTACAGTGTTTTAACATTCAGCTAGTCTCGAAATTTTTTCGCGAAATCTGCATGCCCCTACTAATAAGCAATAAGTTTCAGTTCTGTCGCACGTGAACTCCACGCACTCATTTTTTTTATTTCTTGCGAAATGATTTCCATTTGTTGTTTCCTGGCAAACGTTGGCGCCATTTGTCAAGTAACGACTTCCGCGCTTTTTTTTTGTCGGCGTGTTAACAGGCATTAACGTCAGAACGTCGGCCAGCAATACAATAAAGACACAAAAATAATGCGTGTTTCTTGGAATGAAGAGATCGGGATTTTCAGGATATTTTCCAAGATTTACTCTAAGTATCTTTTAAAAAAAAAGTAACCTGAATATTAAATCGCGCATCATAATCAAAACTGTTGTATGGGTAATAACAGGAGGTGGGGGGAAAAATAAGTTAATGCAGGTTTGCGCAGTGCTCGAGTATTGAGAAATCATTTTGTTATTACGTACCGACTTCCACCACTTTCTCTACAACTTTCGTGAGGTCGCGGATGGTGACGCATTTCCCCCTGAATAAGCGTTCCCCGTGTTACCGTCACTGAAACAGCTTCCTCAGTTCGTGAGAGTGTCGAAAGTTAACCGACACATCAGGTAATGTGAAACGCGAAGTGATATGTGAATTTATTTCCTGTTTCATATATGATCGTGCGTGTATGTGTGTATATATTCTCTACCATTCATTCCTTACGAATCTCAGCCCACACCATAAGGCGTGCTCTGTATTGCCGAAACTTCCATCCGCCGCAGGGTTCTTGATTTATGCCCGAAGGCGTCGCCATCCAAAACCGTTTCCCTAACTCCTTCCCCCCCTCCTCCTCACAGCCCTTTCCCTTTTACATCTTCCACCCGCTGTCCCGACCGGGATTTGCGCCTATTGAAAATCGATGCTTTATATCGTCGTCGTCCCCCCCCCCTCATCACTCCGCCTCTGGGTCGAACACTCGGAGCCGTCTCCGCCGGCCGAGAGGAAGAGAGGAAGAGAAGCAGGAAAAACCGCCTACTCCGAGAGTAGCCCCACCCCTCTCCCCAGCATCACAACGTTTACGGAGATTTGTCAAACCCAGTTTTTTTTCCCCAAACACCACCACTCCTCCGTTGTTTAGCGCCCCGACAAAGAAGGGCAAAAAAAAATTGTTCCCCACCGCCACAAAAGCGCGAAAACCCGGTAGGCCTGTATTTTCATCTTAGATTTTTCTCTCGTCTTTTTTTAAATATTTTTTTTTTTTTTTTTTGGTTAGGAGCTGTGTGTTTGCCACGGCCCACGGAATTAAAATAAATATCCCTGTGATCCGTCTACACCCCTTCCTTCTTCGCGTTCCCTCTTGAGGCTCTATTCCGTTATTACAGGAGCGGTTTGTAGCCTCTTTCCTTCGGATGGCGTGCAAGAAGGAAACTGGTAGTGGGGGCTAGGGGAATTTTCCTTAATAATTCTGAAACGATTGCCTTTCAGCAGGCCAGCTCCGGACTATTCAAACACTATACCCGACCAGGATTCACTTTACAAGGAAAAAACATTCATAAAAAAATTGTAAATAAAATAAAAACAAAGCACTACCAAAAATCCTGAACAAAATATCACCCAAACTCGGTAAAGCAGACCTGTAAAAAAAAAAGAGAGAGATAGTAGGGCGCAGACATTTACTTGAGTTTTCAAAGAAGTGACGTATTTCTGCCAAACATAGAAACAAAAGCTATACACGCAATTAACGACAAATGCATGACTTTGACTCGGCGTCGTCCCTGACTGGACATCCTAAAAAAATATTAACTTGGAAAACATTTCCGTGTAAGACTCGCAAACACAAAAGTGGACACAAAAATGCTAAAATGAATAGCAGCAGCACTGGACGATTACAAAATTAACTTGCAAAACAAAACTTACAAAAGATTCAGTTTTAAGGTTAAGTATGTTTCACTGTTTAAAGTTGCATGATAATTACCCTTTCTTCATCATGTTTACAGTTGTCATTTTTCACGATCATTGTCAGTATTTTTAGATTGCGAAAACTTAATTCGATTATGAATAGGCTATACTGTTTTCATACAACTGTAGGGAACGTGAATTCATTACTCCACGACTACAATATTTCAAATGACGAGAGAAAATCTGTGGCGATGTCACTCATTGTAATACAAGGGAATCTGAATTTCTCGGGCGTTCTTCAGGCTGAGCCGCTAGGTTCGCTGCAGTCGGGTGTCGCCAGCATTCGCCATGTTAAAAGGCATGAGTTACCTATATTTTACAAGACATTAATATTGTCTTGCATTTTAAAATTTATCTGGGCTTTAAGTATTGATTGCAATCGGATCATAGTGGCACAAAATATAAATATTTGTTGCTAGTTTAGTGCCTAAGTAAATAAGATTTTAAGTGTATAATTTTAATGTCCCATTCACTACTAGTTTGAAGTTTGGCTGATAACCTTGAACTGTTGAATATTGTAAGAGTTTGTTAGCTCCAAGGAGATTTCATATTTTGATATACGACACAGGATGCATGGTAGTCATTGGTTAGGACAGGACAGTCGTGGCTTATGAAAAGACAGTCGCGTCTTAGGACATACAATTTGAGGTTTCGCATTCGCTAAGATTTTCTTAGACAGTAAGAAAATTACTCTCGTAATTTTATCACAGATACAGTTTGTTTCTACGAAAAGTACAGAATTTTCCCGATCACTGCAAACTATTTGACGAAGGCAAATTTTCAATTATATAAATGATTAGGTAGCCTACTCTATGGCTTGGTAACTATTTCATTCAATATGGTATCCCTTCTTAGTACAAAACTGTCCGCGTCGTGTTGGAAGAGGACAGAGGTTATCTCAATGATTTTTTTTTCTCAACTCAGCTTAAATTTTCACTTGATTATTCCCTAGCAAACTATTTTCTTTCCGCTGGCGGGATTAATTATTCTCAACCTCCTAGTGGAGAAACCACACGTGTTAAAAATCACACGATGTAAAGGAGAAGCAGCCAACTATTTTTTTTTTTTTGTGAAATTACCTGCGCGAGTTAGCATTGGACGACGCTCAATCGCGGGCACGTAATTTAGGTTCGCACCTCATGAATACACCAATACTCCCCCCAGGCAGCTGATCCCGCTATGGTGTGGTCCTGGTTAGGAGAAAGATGGGTCTTTTACATGCCTGACACTGTTGCCAGTGTCCGACATGGGTTACGAGAACCGGGAATATACGAGAACCGGGAATATAGATTCGCCATTTCCAATCGCGGCATGTTACTGACGAGCGCACGGCTGGGTCGAGAGGTTGAGGAGACCCATCCCAACTTCGGCCCCACCGACCCCCCTCCAACTCCGCCGTGAACCCCCAGACCACCTACAGAGCCTGCCCCCTCTGTGGGATCTGAGTACCTCTCACCTCCCTGGGACCCCTCGGTCACCCAGTTGCGGGCAATGACTATTTTTTTTTGCCCAGAGGTTGGCGTCAGAAGTGTCGGGAAAAGCCCCGGGGGACGTGGATGATGGACCGTTCACTGCCCGTGAGCCGCATCTGACCGGGTAGCAGGGGTCAGCCCTGAAGGGGTTGGGTGGGAGGGGCGTGGCTATCTCCCGGCGATGATAGGCCGGCCTGGATTAGTGGCTGAGCGGCCGGATCCTTTGAAATGCCAGGGCGCGGCTTCTGCAGGGACGGGTCGGCGCCGGTCCTCTGCCCTTTCGACTGCGCGCGGCGCTCCCCGGGGGCGTACATAACCTCAACTGCCACGTCGGAGCTTCGGGTCCTGGCCGATCACAGGTCCACAGAGCAGCGACCAGCATGCCGGGGGGCCCTAGCGACATTCCCCTGCGTGGCACGCGTCACGAAAACATCCGATCGAAAAAAAAATTAAAAAATACATTAGAGAGCAACACTTTCAGCCCGATTTGTGCTGTAAAGAAATATGTGACGTTTCTGACGTCAAAGAGATTTAAAGAGAGCACTCACGAGTTGAAATTTGAATTGCCAAAGAATTGTCACGTCTATCACTTGTACTTGCTCTTTATTATTATTATTATTTTAATGATCAACTATGTTGGGATTTCGTGTGAATGAAAAATTTTGATATATGACACGTGTGAATTGTTATTTGCATTATTACAATTGAATCTCTATCGTCAAGAAAAAATTGGCACGTGATTAATTATTTCTGAAATAAAAACACTACAAGTTGAGTCATCTGTGGATAAATTAGTTTATTTAACGTATCCTCGACATCGAATTAATTCTACACTGACGAGGGGCGAAACAAGTAGCACGAAGCAGTGGAGGGGTGAAGGGAAATCTCGAACCCCGAGACGTCCGCCTAGTTTCCTCTTTGCGGAAAATACGAGCGTGACTCCTCCGGGAACTCAACTTGGATCGCCTTGACTGGAAGATAATGATCCGACCATAGTGTTATATTATTTCAGATTCGTAACTCTTTTTAGAGTATTTGTAGTTTACGTGGCGTCAGTTTTCAGACAACTACAACTCTCACTCAAACCCTCACCAAAGACTCTATTCGAACCCGTAAATCCTTTTACCGATAGTCGCCTGCGTCTAATGATGTTTTTTTTTTTTTGCCGACGGTCATTTAACAGGAAAGTTATTTGTCCGATATTTCCATCAAATGACTTTCTGCCTGGTACCTGCTACCAAATGGAACAGAAATGTTTATTTTAAAATGACAGGTATTTGTAACTTCGTACATTTACACGAATACAACAACTGTATCACTACAAAATAGCGTTCGCAGTAATAGTGGGTTCGGATTCTTATCCGGGAATTTGTGCTTTGTGTTGTCTCTGTACCTCCAATGTTAGTTATTTGTAAACCGTTCCCCGAATAACTTTACAGTAAGCACATAGTAAGCACAAAAAAAAAACAAATGTTTAAATATTGCATGGTATAAAATATTATGCTTGAGCCAAACGTCTGTTAAAATATAAAAATATGCGCTAATTTTCGTAAAGTAAACTCGGTGTTATCTCGACAAACGTATTTAATGTATACAAAAGTGACAATGGTGTATTGCGAAGTAACAATATGTGTTCCTGGTGGTGTTGCGAGTGGTCCGGACGGCAGACTCCTCTGGACCACAGACCCGTCTTGGTCGTCGAGGCAGGGGGGATCTCGCTGGTCCTTGCACGCAGCTCGACTCCTCCAGAGAGCGGCCCCCACCCGGGTGGTCGGCGCGGTGACCTTCTGTCTTCCCTCGCTGCTGGCGTAACTGCGGCCCCTCCCTCGAGCACCGCCCTGATGTCCTGTGTCCGCCTCCAACCCAGCCTCGCCGCGGGCTCTTGCATGCTCTCGTGTCGACCTTTGCCGAGCTGGGCTCATATATGTTACTCCATCAGGCAATACCGCCGCAGGGTGAGCTGCAACTGTACTGTCATCACAGCCACATGCGGACCTTGAGGTCCATATGTTTTGCGCTGTGTCCCGTTACGCTCATTGTACGCATGCGCCACATCTATCTCTCTTCGACTCGATTGGAACAACCATCGATTTGACTTTTTCGAGGCACATTAAACTTGAAACACTCCCATTCTTTTTATACTTTTCCTATCATCGTCCTATCCTTAACAGAATAACACAGATTGGCAGAAGTTAAATAGCAAACATGTATAAAAGTTATAGTTAAAATAATCTCTTCGTTAAAGTAATAAACAAATTTGAATAAATAAGTGCAAATAAAAGTAAATTTATCAATTAAATTGTAGATTTCATTTCACTCCTTCTTTGTATCCATACAAAATAGTTATAATTCAATAAAAATGATTCAATTGTATTCATAAAAGTATGCAAACATTTCATCAAGTTTTCTTATGACGTCACGTTAAACTATCGTCCGTAAACCAACTTTACAGACAACAATTTTTTTTTTAAATTATAACTGCTAATTTCATTTTTTTTTAGTTATAATACTGGAAAAAACAACTCACGTCATCAGATAAATGATTCCTTCATAAACAATTGAATCAGTATTTTATTATAAGTGTTAACGCTCTCTATGAATTTCCGAATACAACTAGCTAGTTATAGTAGAGCTATCTGTGGTGTCGATTTGAAACACTACTCGGGCACGTGTCGGGCCTTGAGAGGCCTAAGATGTACATCAAGTTCTGTCCCTGCCCGAACACGCCCGAATATTCACCTTCGGCCAACCTCGGGATTTTATTTTATTTTTGCGCAGGAAAAATGAATTCGAAATATTAAAAGTGGTCGTTTAGGCTAGCTACATTAAAACACTTTAAAACACTATGCACCGTTAGTTAGGTTAGTATAGCTACGTTAAAATAAACAGAGAAGTATAAATATATATATAAATAAACCCGTGGTTTGCCGAAGGTGAATATTCGGGCGTGTTCGGGCAGGGACAGAACTTGATGTACATCTTAGGCTTCCCGTCGGGCTTTTGCGAGTTGCAGCTGGAGTGTCTCGCTGGTGGAAGGACGGCGGACACAGAGAGACAGGACAAATTAAAAGAGGAGCACCGCGAGGGGAGGAAGGGGGTGCGAGGAAGAATCGACGGGAAGGATAGAAGGGGTGTCCCCTCCCCCTCCGGGAGAGACGGCCTCCCCTCGTTAACACCGGCACGCTGGCAGATGGCGACTAACTCGATTATCTGCGATTACACTGGCCCGTCGCGAACACTCCCACCAGATTACCTTTTTAATCCCCCTCCCCTCTTCCTCCTTGAGGAGTCGCTCTTCTTACTGCCTCTCTTCCAGAACTCTTCGTCCACCGACAACAGTCACTCGACAGAGCGATGCAGCTGTCTGAAGGCCGCGCCGCGCCGTCAAATGTTCGCTTCCGACATCTTCCAACTTGTTGTTTCGAAGGGTTTATGACGTCATCGAAAACAGTCGCCAACGCTGCCGTGATTGATTGAAGTTGGACGATTTGAGTTTCCATCAAATATTTTGAACGTAGGACGGGTTCTAAAGAAAAGTTGGGTGTGCCTCGCGAAAACGTAAATGACATTTGTTTCCGTCTCATCGATTCCCTTAAAACGGGTGAAGAACACATGGCCGAAGAGGTTAAAAAAAAAGTTAAGTAACTAAAATAATACACGAAAAACATTTTATGTGTAAAAAAATTCTCTGAAAATTTATTTTATTATGTAACGAATATTATCATTTTAAATTATTCTTGTTCAAAAATAAAAAATAAAAAAATTGATCAAACATAATAAGTTTGAAAAATCGGTTCAGCACTGTGATGCATTATTTGATATTTAAAAATTGAGAAAAATATTTGAAAAGTTTCAGATAGCTCAGATCAAAAAGAAACTTTCATAATGGTGACACGATTCAAAAAATATTTGAAATTATCTGTCCAATATATTTGATGGAGAAATTTGGAAAACCATTTTCCGTCCAATACTTCCCCTCCGACTCTGTTGTCAAATATGCTGGAGGCAAATATTTGACTGTGACAGGGTCGTGAGGCCGAGGATATTCTAAGTGACAAAAATAGTGGTTTAGGTATTGAATACACTAAACCTTTTCCCTAACCGTATTCCTAGTGCACGATAGGACACGGCCAGTCCCTTATTTTTAGGGAACTGATTTTGGGGTCCTATCTTTGACCTATCAGATGAAGTGGTCTGGAGATAAACTTTTGGAATTCTATTTTTAAATGTTATATATGAAGTGCGAGTGCTTATGGGGCACTTTGTCCAGAGAAAACATTAAAAAGATGATAAATACTCAGCTTTCAAAAAAGATGATGGACGGATTAATTTCTGCGTTAGGAAAACTTTTTTTGTGGCACCTTTTGAATAAAAATCCTCCGAGACACATGGTCCTAATAAGACATTTTCTACACTTGGCTCGGCACAGCCGTCTCTTTACCAGCCGCTGCTTACTGCTTGCAGCCAATGTGCCAGCCTGATGTGACGGAGGCTTCACTCTCCTTCGCCCGTTAGCCCCTCCACCCCTCGTACTTCCCAGACACCTTCAGAACGACTGACAGCCGACAGCCTGTTCCCATCAGATCTCCGCAGAGATATGGCAACACTACACAACTATTTTTTTTCTCGGCCGAACTGCCCAGAGTGCGTGTGAAAAAGCGTGTTATCTCTTTTCATTTTTTTTCTAAAAAAAATTACGATATTAAATGTTAATCATAATTCATATATTATTAAATCATTATCGTAAGCGATACAGGAATTTTTACAGGTAGAAAACGTGGCGGACGTTTCCGTGAACCGTGTAGTTTTCTCTTGGTTTTCCTTTTTCCTCCATTGTCACCTCATCACCACTTGTCAGCAATGACCTCCATAATTCCGTAATTAAATAATGTGCCGGTACGCTCACATGGAAGAATTTCCCACGCCATTTCACTTCTGGGGGTTCAGGCTGTGGCTGTGGAAAGGCGATAAAATGTTGTTTTTTTTGTCTCAAAAATAAAAATCCTGCTACAACCACCATGTTGTGAAATGGCGTGGGAAATTCTTCCATGTGAGCTAGGAATGTTCCACTGCAAAAGCATTACATTCGTATTGTTCTGTTGCAAGTTTTGTCTTTAGGAATATACTACATATTAGCTCTATGCGAATACACAGGGACGAGTCCATAGCACACACATATCCCCCTACATCCCTTAGCAAATTCAGATACAATGTAGAGGACGCATTTATAATGAATGGTTAGTATCCGAATACTTTTACTGCTAGCACAACCTGTTGACAGTTGGTAGCCATTTCCAGTCGTGATTTCTACAAATATTCAGCAAAACGTAAATAACAAACAATTGAAAAATACATATATTGTAACGTAACAAGTTATAAATGTTAGCGATAAAAATAAAAATTTTGTTATTAATCACAAAACATTAAAAAAATACTTATAATGAGAATTAAGTAACCCTGAAAGTTTTGGTTCGCTTTTCAGTAATTTTTATTAAGGTTTTTTATTTGTTTACATTTATCACTCATGCTTTTAACGTTTTAAACAAATCTTATGCCAAAAATCTAAAGTAATATTACATACAAACAAAATAAAACACTATTCCGAAAATAATGGACGTAGGGACGCATCAGTGGACGCGAGTGTCGCATCGCTAGACGTATCGAGTTAATTGACGCATTCCCTTGTGAGGGTTCGGAGGAAACCGCAAAGATGGCCGGAAAGATGCACTTGTAGGTGGATTCCTTAGCTATGGGATTTGTTGTGCTGGTATTCTGATACAGCTATTATCAGCTGTTTGTTGAACATAAATCGTATATCCATAACTGAAATACTTTGTTTGGCCATTTGCGCCACGTTCACTCTTATAGTGGTTAATTCCATGCATTTTCCAGAATCTTATGACGGAAACTGTGTAACATGTGCAACCAAGCTTTAGGAACACGAATATCCAATATGGCGCGCGAGACCCCGGCACGTCCTGACGCGACTGCGGCGGCGACCTGTGACGTCACAGACAACCCTTTCCCCTCCTGCGAGGGCGCGCCAGTGCCGCCAACTGCGGTCACGTGCCCGACCCTCCCCTCCCCCAGGGCGGCAGGGCTGCCAACTGCCCTGCCTCCACGAGACTTTTATTAAACCCGGCGCCGCGCCGGTGTCTGTTGCGCTCGGCACGTGTTCTCCTGGTACCTTCGCCCCCGCCCCTCCACCCCTCCATCCCCCTCGTGCGGTGTACGTGCGCGCGGGAATTCATGACGGGGCCTCCCCCTTTCCCCCCGTCACCCGCACGTGTTCCCCCGGCCGAGGGGGCAGGCTGTCGCTCGCCCTGCTGTGAACCATAGAGTAAGTAAGGGGAGAGGCGCCACTCCCATAGTAATGATCGTTCGCTTGAATTTGTAAACAAAACCCTTGCGATCAGGGGCGTAGGAACCGGGGGGGACAGGGGGGACGTGTCCCCCTGAACTTTTTGGGACTGTCCCCCCCAACTTTCTAGACCGTGATATATTTTTATTTTATAATATTTTTCTGCCCAACTTTATTTGTAATTTCTTCACTCTCAAATTTTATCTTACGGAAACAATAATAATTTTAACATCGATGTATCCAATGGTTAGATACAAAAACTGCTTAAAAAGCGCTATTTTGCACTTTTAAAATCAAAATTTTCCTGTGGAGGACCCCCGGACCCCTCGTCTTAGTAAGAGGGGAATGGGTTTACATGACATCAAAATCATTATTTGTCCCCCCCCCCCCCCCCCAACTTTATGAACACAGCTACGCCAATGCGTTGCGATCATACCATTTCTTTGCAACTTGACAACGAAAAAATTACAGCCAAATGTAGTATAGGCCTACTTTCACTAGAATTAACTTAAATTAATTTAAAACTATTTATAATTAGAATAGAAGTAATTTCTAGCACTGTAACAGCAACTTAGATTAACACAAATTAATAACAACTGGACATGTAATAAACTAAAGAGATCAAAACTTCTAATCTATTTTTCCCGAAGTTAGTGAATTTTTAAGGATTCAGTTCGTCCTGTTTACTGTCATCCCCCTGCTGTGAACGCGCCTTTAACTTCACTCGTGGTTCCCACACGATGTTCAGTAAGTATCTTCAATTTATTATTGCATTCCGCGTGACAATGCCCTTAAGGCTCGGTCACACTGTCGAATATTCATTTGCCTCAAACCATACACGACAATAGAGTTATTGAACGCAAAATAGCTTCCAATTTTCATCATCAATTAAATTGGGACTTATAACCTCAAGTATGTTTGAAATAATGTCACACCATCAAAGTTCATCACAACTTTTCTATTTTAATATAACTTTTGAAATTAAATAAGGATCACAGTGAGGGATGGAATTATTGAACTTGTTATGCTATTTGTGCACTAAAATAAATTTTGGAAATGAATAATTATTCAAAAAAAATATTCGTTTAAAATTAAATAATTGTTCAGTGATCGTTAAGTTATAGTAAGATAATTTCCTTTTAAACATACCTAAAAAAATTTTGCATTTGACATTTATTTTAGTATTTTTTTTAGTTATTTCGCTTTTATAATCTCTTTAATTTCCAATGTTTTCTGCGCCATTTTAAATAATCGCGACGGAAACGGATCTAATTTCCGTTTTTTGCTAGGCACGATTTTGATTGGCCGATTGCATCTAACGTCAACGATATTTTAGAACCGTACCATATGCAAAATATTTGATGGAAACACAAACTTGTCAAACAAACATGGCTACGGTGAAGTCACAACCCGCCAACTTTATTTGACACAACATATTGGAAGATTTTGGAAGCCAAAATTTGACAATGTGACAGGGCCTAACATATCCTTAAAATATATTTTAAATACTAAAAATTATAAATCCCTTGGCTTCTGGAGATGGAATTACAATAATCCTTTCCCTCCTCCGCCGTACATCTAGCCAAGTAGTTTACAACTTTACAACTTGAACTTAATCCGTCCGTCAGAATATTTTCCCAAATAAGTGCTGCCAACAGTCGGATGTTTTCCTCTCGGTGATTTATATAGATATTGCTTGCTATTTATGTCGTGTTTTATGTGCGTGTTGCATTATAGCATTTCATCGGGAAAATTCAGTCGTGATTAAATTTGTTTGGACCAATGACTTTTAAGAACCGCAATGTTGTTATTCGTAACGTCTGAAACACCAGATGCAAACATCCCAGGTCTGTAATCGAGAAAAAAATTAACTGTCACCGCCTAAACCATAGCTACAATCCGTCCGTCATTCAAAAGTTCCGCCAAAAATTTGAGCGTGCTACGATTTTGACGGACGAACCGATATATTTTTTTCGGGCTACCCGATTTATTTACTGTGCACATTCATAAGCACAATAATACAAAATAAAGTCCAATTATTAAATATTCTATTATCTTTTTCATGATTTAAAAATATATGCTTGAATGAAACATTAATTGAAATATAAAATACTGCACAAATTTTTGTAAGAAATAATCAGTATTATTTCGAAAAAAAAAAAGTATTTCATATATGCAAAAATAAACATATGTAGTAATGTGTTGTACAAAAATACAATATCTTTCTTGTGTTATTACAAACTGTTTCTTGGTAACTGGTTTTCAAAGGAACCTTTTATAAAAGTACTTTTTTTTTGTGCAGCCAAAGTTCTCTTTACTCTTTACTGCCGTGTCTCTTGAATCTTCTTTGAATTTGACGCCTTTCCGTACATTCAACTATCCTAATTAATTTAGTGCATAAATTAGTCTTTTATTATTTTGGACGTCAGATATCATACCAAGAATTTTTTTTTATAAAACTGCAAGAAATATTGAAAGACATTATGAAGATGTTGACCTTGCTAGGTTGCCTTTGCGCTCGAGAACCTTACTTCCTGCCACGTGTGTCGTCCCAGCGACGCAGAGCTTCAGATCCTCCAGACTTAATTAAAATCTGAACAGCCGGGCTTCAGCAAAGCCTTCAATGGGCGAAAGGCTTCATCAGATTGATCTTGACGACGCACCACGGACCCGCTCCAGAGGGGCTGCAGAATCTTGAAGGCGTCTCTGGAGATTTGATGTGCAGAGCACATACTTGCTGTGTCTGAGGCGGCGGAGATAGATGCCTCAGTAGAGAGCAGAATATCGGGGAAAACATCCATCTTGGTATTGAGAAAATCAAAGTTCTTAATTGGCAAATATCACGCAACGAGCTGCTATAAAAGCGCCTCCTTTGTTTCAGTATGCCCTGAAAATATTTTTTTTTATATTCTGCATCATATTCTGTGGTGACTAGTTGCTAAAATATTTTCCCGTAAGCATACAAGTACGATGTTTTAAATTGTTTTATAAATTTCAGGGGAATATTTATAACCAATGATTTGATGAAAAAGCAAGTTCAGATGTCTCCTTAATTATGCTAACCATGGGGTTGGAGCATAAGGAAGTGTGTTGGGAAATTTTGTCTACATTTGACTTGGAGCAATTCAATAAAGTATTATTCTAAGTTTCCAAAAAAAAAAATCCCTTGATAAATGTAATATTTTTTTCCCCCGTTGTATAAGTTATTATACCTCAGGATTACTAGTCACGAGGATGATGTTTGTAATGATATATTTTATATTAATATTATTATATTATTTCGGCGATGATCAGGTATGACATGCGATTCTATTGGCCTATCTAAGTTGAAAACTGTTGTTGTTAGTTTTCGAGAGAAGTGTTTTGGCAGCCTCGTGAAGTGTCAGTGTTCGGGCTGATCTTCCAGACGGCTCTGAGGACGTTTATTTACTACTTGTTCAGTGATAACAGCTATAAATATGCTGCTGGCTCCCGCGTCAAGACTTACCGCCAGAGATTCGAATAGTGGGGGCGGTTAGTCCACCCGCCTCACAGCGGCGTCTTGTGGGAGAGGGAGGTACAGGCGCTGGCCCTGTATCTCTATTCACTGGCGGCTGACTTCCTGGAAGCTTGTGTCACGATATGACAAATGCCTCGATCGTTTTGGCGATTATGTAGAAAAATAAATAAGACCCTGCTAAATTTTTGGTAGTAACATTATTACATTATGTAAAAAATTTTATATAGCCCATCGAATGTTGAAAAAAAAAACAGCCCTTGTATAATTGAAGTGTTGTGCTAATTACGTTTTCTTGCTGACATAAAATTGTGTGTTCGTTTTCGTTCTTTCTGATCTGGATCCAGCAGTGTCGTGTATTTATTCTGAAAAGATATAACTAGTAGGTACGTGTTCCTAGGCATGGTGTTGCTCTTGGGCTACTTGAACAATGTTTCCATTGACGAGCACCGACAAAATATATGTACGTTTTGTTTCTAGCACCAGGCTAATAATAGTGCTGTGTATTATAATAAAAAAACTGTTCATCTTTTAAAATTTCACTAAGCAGTTAATTAAAGTTTCCGCACACGTAAGAAGTCATACTTCTGTAGAATTGCTTAAACATTAACCTGAAACATATTTAAACACATATTATAACCCTAAGTATATGTATGTATATTTGATTTTTGCTTGAAAGACTGATATCAGTCTGTAAATAATTACTGCAGACAAACCTTAACCTTACTGAGCAGATTCAACATTATAATTATTATATATATTTTTCGTAATATTATTAAAAATGTAAAAAAAAAAATCAGCAACGAGATTCGAACCACTTCTCTTGAGATTAACAAGTCTGCGCTTACGGCTATGCTACCGAACACGTTAACGCATTGCAAGGAGAATATGTATTATGATAATTGTAATTCCAGTATACCTAAGTATATAGTATATTTAAACTTAAAATTACTTATTACTATGACTAAATTGTTTACCAAATACATTCCGGGGTACTTTGCAGTGATAAAGCTGTTTTCACATAAATGTACAAATGTACAAATATCTGTAATTTTACATGAAAATTTGTTTTCCATTTAATTTAATGTAATCAGGGCCTCAGAACTCTGAACTTGGCTCGGTTGGCAGGAAACCACCGGTAAGATTCGCGCTCGAAACACCTCGACCTTGAACCTTACGAAACAAACCCTCAGGCTAGAAACGTTGATAAACGGTTTATAGCGCATGAAAATTTATATTTGAATGTCTCTGCCGGCCCCCGCCAAATTTTTCACTGTGTTATTTTTTTCCCCCTCTCCCCCTTCAGTAATGTTTTTCCTTCCTCCCTTCAGGGAAAATTTAATAATTCCTTACTTTGCGTTCCGTTTACCCTGGCGTTCCTCCCGGGAGAAATCTCCGAGTTTTATTTCCTCTCCTGGCTCCGTATTTCCGCTGTTTTTACGACGTCGCTTCCGCGCTCCGCTGTCAAGTGTCCGGAGCGGAGTCCACCCCCCCCCCCCCCCCTGTTCCCAACTGGACGTCCGGCGGCTAACAAGAGACGCGAGCAGGTCCGTAAAGGAATCGTAACGAAATGAAGCCACGCAAGAAGAAGAAAAAGAAGAAGGAAAAACGCGCGGGAAATGAAGAATAAACGCCGCCCGGGGGAAACGCGACGACGCATTAAAAAGGGGTGGTTCCTCCGGCAGAAGTTAAAGAAGAAACTGGCGAGTTTAAGTCCATCCATACAAAACAGTCTTTTCCCGCCGTTACGTGTTTATCAAGGAGCGTCCATCTGAGGCATTTATTTCTCTCTGGACTGTGGGCGAACAGAGTTCGTTCGTCCTTCTTTAACGAACACATAAAACCGTAGTTAATGCATGGACGTAAATTTTATTACGTACCATAGTTTCAGTCAAGTTCAGACAGATGACGTTTAAAACATTCTATTTTGCGATTCTTCGTTGCGTCAATGTTTCAGACGACTTACGGAACATGTCTTGAGGCCTTTGGTCATTGTTATTTTTTTCCATCTGTCAATATTAAGTTCGTCAATGCCGTCTGTGTACGTAGACTTATCAGCTTACTATATCTGTACAATACTAAGGTCTCGTATTTTTTTTAATGTTTTCATTATTTATTTTTTTGACTGTAAATTATAACAAAGTGTTGGAGGATAGTTGAACTGTTATATAAAGTTTATTTTTAACACCTATGCGCGGTGTAAATTCTGGCTATGTTCACGAAAGAAATATATACGGGTGAAAGACGCGGGCGCGCCATCTGTCCGAGATTCCTGGGACCTCCGCAGGTGGCAGCACCGATGTGACACTTTCCACGTCCAATTCACGAAGTCACTCGTGCCTTATTCCGAGAGTTCAGATGTTAACACAGCTGCACTTGGGCCACTCTCGCACGACGGCTGTGTCTCCCACGCCCTCTTGAGCGGTTCCTGAAGAGATGGCGGGGGGGGGGGGGGGGGGAGGAAGTGGCAGAAGTGTTTGGGGAGGGGGTAGTTCCATTTCATCCCCTGTTGCCGGCTGTTACGACATAGTGCGAGGGCGCGACAGTCAGGGAAGATGAGGTCGTGTAAACGGGACTCGTCTGTAGTCAATTACCTCCCCCCCCCCCAACACCCTCTACTTGTCCGGCTTGTATCTCGCTGTCTCACCGCTCGCTCTGGCGGCATCCGTGTCACATTGGTCTCGTGACGTGAACAGCTGTGTGATTGTTCAAGTGCCTTGCCTCCCTGCCTTCCTGGACACACAGCTTCAGGAAAGCCACGCTATTTTGGAAACTGCTCGAGATATCTGAGCGGTGTTTGTTTGCGAAAAGCATTTAAGAAATTCGATGCAGGCGGATGAGAAGTTAGTTCTGTTTCCGTGTTTCGTTTTTTAAAACTGTAATTATTCTTTTTTTTCTGACAATTTTTTTGACGTGATAACGTCTTATAAATCGACGAACGCCGGTTGCAAGCACGAAAAATTGTCACGTTCCGCACTGAGCCGAGCGTGCAAGAACCGGCCAACCACCGTGCGAGAAAATCTTCTCTAATATCAAACAGGTTAAAGACGGGCATTTTTAACTAATTGTTCGTGATTATATACAAACAAATTAATTAAATTAAATTTTGCAAAAAAAAATTAAAATTTATATTTGAAAATTAAAAAGTATGCAATTTTACATCAATGTTTTCTTATGGCGTTATCACGTGAAATTATCGTCCGTAAACCGACTTTACAGACAAACCCCCCTATGGGTGTTTGCATATTTCTTAACGATATACCTAGTTTGTAAGTCATTTATCTTTTTTTCTGTCTTAGTTTCTTAGTTTTTTTTAGGTGCTGACTGGCGGCGGAGTGATTGGTCAGTGTAACCACTCACCACCAGGGACGCTTGCGTCCCTGGTCAAATATTCCAGATACAAATAAAGTTCAAAGCGGACCACGAGTCCAAGTGCCCAACCCCCCGCATGGTAGACTCTTTTCTACTCTGTCCAACACTTCATCCAGACCATCCTCTCTCTCCTGTAAATTCCTACACGTAGTGCATGCCAATTTGCATCCCGCATGAATGTGCCCAGGGTTTTTCCCTGTGCCCATGCAGGTTTTACCTAGGTCCAACCTATCTCTAGTTATAGTCTAGATTTAAGAGTGAGGGGAGTTAGTCATGGCGCCAATCGCTGCCATGGCTGGCCAATCCCCTCCTAGCACACGATGCATGCGACCCTCTCCCTGCATGGCTAATCCCAGCATGACTGACTAGGCGTATAGGCTTCGGCCTGAGACGCACCTAGATCCCTCCCTAACCCGGACCCCTCCAAAATACGCTTAGTTTTAGCTTTGAATATATATACTGTATAGAAGTCGCGAGTGGATAGGATTTACTCTACGTTTTTCAGAAGCGAATGATGAGCAGCTTGGGAACTTCACCGCTGCAGTGCGCTGCCGTAACGCCCTGTATCGTCTTAGTTGTTATTTACACGTTAGGGCGCAGCACTGTCGCCCGCTGTCATTCCCCGCACCCCCCACCTATCATTCACTGCAGCTCAAGGTCGTTCAACGGGAGGGGGAAGGGGTGCTTGAAGAGTTCGACACTTGTCCGCTAGGGACCACCACAAGTCGATGCCCTAGAGATGGTGGCGATTGCGGCGGTGAATTAACCAACTACCTCAAAACCGTATTAGAAATTTTAACCTGGGCTGGCGACTTCTATACAGTATATATATTCAAAGGTTTTAGTTAGGTTAGAAAAACAAACTGCCGGGAGTGGCCCGTGCGAGTTATCGCTCAGCTGGACGGCGCGTGACGGGGCACCGAGCGGCCCCGTGGTCAAGGGTCGAGTCCTGAGGTCAGCACCTCCCACCGCCCCTCACCCCTCACCCTTCAGGGCTGAACTCGCAGCTCAAACACAAACTAACAAGCTCACACTCCTAGTGCCGTTACGATTCCCGGCATGAATAAATACCACAGTAGTTCTAATACCTCAAGAAAAAGCGTTGCTTCCAATGAAATATATTTTTTTCAACGTAATTTTTTTTTCCTGGTATTATTAACTCTACATGATGGGTCAGAATCAGTCCAAAAAACTTCGGATGGAGGTTTGTCACGAAAAAAAAAAGTTTTAAAATATTTCGGAAAAGTAAACGGTAAATAATAGCGTTACCCTCAATTATTTTATTAAAAACTTTTTTAAACTACAGCGACCGTTATTTTTGGATATCCCATCTTAAATAATTTCATTATTATTAACGCTTAAGAAAATTCTTCTGATCCAGTTTAAAAGAGTAGGTACACCAGCATCGGGGCAGTACTCTAGACGAGCCAGCAACAGAAGGTATGTCGCACTCCGACCCGTGTGGAACCAACCACGCCCATGCGGGCTGCTATTGGTCCCGTGGCTGTGATACTCAGGGTGCGACATACTCCACACGTCCTCTTTACGGATCGTATTTTCATAAATATCCCCCCCTCCCCTACCTCCCGTGACGATCTTCTTTTGAACCATCGCAGGATGTCTGGGGGAGGGGCGAAGCACACTTTTCATTCGCGACGCGGAACGGTCGTAACTAAAAGTAAAACTATTTATAAACCACCGGTTCCCGGCCACTCATTTATTTTCCTTTTTTTTCCCCTCGCCTCTTGTCGGAAACTTTAAACTTCATGTCCTGCCACACGCCCATATGTTTGTGTTTTGCGAGTCACGAAAGGGTTTCGGATGGGGGAGGAAGGGGAAAAAAAAAAGAAGCTAGCTTTGAAGTTCACTGACCTACTCTTCATCGAGTCGCGAATCGACCTTCTCTCAACAAACTTCGACTCGTTACTTATTATTTATTCACGCCTGTACATTCTTAAACAATCCACTTTGAAAACCCGCGGAGAGCCAAATCAAGAAAGTTTTGACCTCGTTCCTTGACTTCCCGCAACTCTACCAATCGTGGCTCAGCAGAAGAGAGAGAGAGAGAGAGAGAGAGAGAGAAAAGTAAATTCCTAGGACAGAAAAAAATATTCTTCCAGCATGATGCATAATTCGCATGCAAAAATTTAAAATGGTTGTTGTAGTTTATACTTGGAAAAAATTGGCTTGGAGCTTGTGGGTTGTAACAATATTAAAACATTTTATTTCTGACTATTTGTTTCAACGAACACATTACAATGTATTTTCACATTTATAAATATTTATATAATCTTCATCATCATCATCATCATCTTCATCATATTCTCAGAAGGGAGACAATGGTCGGTGACAAACTTTGGAAAAAACGGTGGGGGGGGGGGGGGGAGAGAGTAGTGATGCAAAACACTGTATTCATGATTTTATATTTCGGGAAAATATTAAGATCAGTTTGTATCTTATACAAAACTTAGTGTACTACGTATAAGTGATCTCATAAACTTAAATTGTAAGAAATGCTCCTGATTACAGAAATTTGATGGAAATTTTGTTCAAATTGCTGTACTCAGATCTGCGAATTCTTACAGTAGCTATATTTCAGTCACTGGTACATCAGCAATTTTCGCTGTCTTTTTTCAGTGGATTATAGAACACCACAATCACGAATTCCTATTGAAGATTACTGGTTCATCGGTCAACCAAAACCCGTTTACAGAATTTCCAGTAACTTTCCATTCCACTGATCAAACTTCACAGCAGTTACAGCATACTAAAGGCGTGGCTACTCCAAAGTTCAAACAATCCCACGCAGGGCGATGAGACGCAATATCGAGTGACGTGGTATTTACGTAAAAAATGATTTTGTCTTTTTGAAAGGTTCGTCACGAGCTCGACGAAAGAAACTGTCCGTTAGAAAAAAAAATTATTAAATATTTTTATGAGCAAGGTTGGCTGGTTTCAAGTTGTCTTTTTTTTTTTTCGTTCAATTTAGCATCCTTTTATACATATACAAAAAAAATGGAGAGTCTTTGATCGCAAGCGGGGGAAGAAAAAAAAATTTGTCATGATTCGAAAAGTGAGTGTCTCACAAAAGCGTTCCCCTCAAAGAACACGCGGGGGAATTTGTTAACAAATGTCCGTGGAAGTGGGTGCGTGAAACGGGAGAAAAGACCCTCTTTTTTTCCCCCCTGTGTTTTCTCGGTAGCAACTAGTTGGCATCGGCGGAGAACAGTGTTGTTGGAGGGTGCGGGGGGGGGGGGGAGGGGGGTTTGTGTGCAAAGGTAGCGGAGACGCAGCGGCAAAAACCTTCCTGGGAAATGTTGATTACATTCACGTCGGCAGGCCGGTAATGGAGTCCGCTGTGCTGCGAGATGTTATGAAACAAGGAAAGGGCAAAAAAAGGGGGGGGGGGGGAAGGGCGTGACAGAAATAAACTGCCTGGTGCAGATTGTGTAGGAGGAGAAAGACCCGGGGCTCAGAATGAAAAGAATTCTGCCAAAAGGAGCTTTCTGAAATGTAGAACCGAGGGGCATCACAAATGGTGTTTCGAGAAGCACGTAAAAAAAAAAAACTAAATATTACTCTGATTAAATAAATGTGAGCGTCCGTGTCGATTAAAATCTTTTTTTTTTTTTTTTTTCAATAGCTGATTCTAAAGAGAGAAAATATTTCGTTAAAATGTCTCCTCAGTATGGCTTTTTTTGCTCAATTCACATATATGTTGTTTCCACTGGCCACATATGAATCACTTATAATTCAACATGCTCAGTAATTGAGGGTGTATCTATCAAAATAAAATGCTACCCAACATAGTTAGCTTGAAAATTATCGAAACGAATACGATATATTTACTTATATCTATAAATAGTTATAACGTGATTGTACATTTGACATTATTAACTGTCAGAACAGTTTTCTTTGCAGGTAATATACAATATAGTTGTTTTTGATCACTATATTAGTTTCAGGATTATACCTTAGGTCTCCAAACATCTGAACATTATCTTGAAAAGTAAACATAACTTTAAGTATAAAAATAATATAAAATGTAAAAAAATTACAGTATCAGCCTTTTTTTCTTCAGATTGTGGACTTCTCCTTTGATCAGCAATGATAAGTTCTATAATTATATGTATTTTTTGTCATTTTTCTAGTTTTATTTTTAAATTTTTTCCTAATTCTTTATATTAATTTATTTTTTCGAGTGATTCACAGATATTGATTTAGGAAAACGTGCGTTAATTTTCTCCGTGTGCTCCTTGGTTATTACTGGCGAGACTTCTGCTAATGTTCTCCGGGTGAGAAATCTATCTCTGCGTGTAATTTTTTTTAATGTAATCAGTTTCGTTAAATTGTTTAATTCATTTTACTAAATCAGCACTGAAAATTTTCAATCAGGTGGAAGTCAAACAAAAAAAATATTAATTACCCAGTTGAATACTATGCCTTTAAAAAGCCGAGAGACACTATCATGCAAGCCGAACTTCATTCTTCTTGATGTCTAGCGAAGCCCTGCTTCACTTGCGATAGTGAGACAGCATCCCGCATCCCGCATTTTTCCAAACATGCTATTATTGAGTATTCAAATTTTTTTTCGGTGGTTTCAAAAAAATAAAATGCTTGAATGAAACATCAATTAAAATATAAAATTATACGCCAATCTTTGTAAGAAATATTCAGCATTACATCAAAAAACGTATTTCATATATATGTAAATAACCATAGACATGTGTTGTTCAAAGTTACAATATCTTTCTTGCAGTGTTACAAACTATTTTTTGGCGACTGGTTTTCAAATGAATCTTATGTACAAATACAAAAAAAAATATTCTGTGTATAAAATTTGAGACTTAATCTTGTACGCCTGATAAAGAACTATTCTGTACTCCAATATTTGCTTCTTTTTTTTCTTTTCTATTTCCTCTTTGTCGACGGGAGGTTAATCCCAACTAAAATAAAAAATAAAAATTCCCGTGTATGTATTTTTTTTTTCCAAGTTGGTAACTTGTCACTCCAGCACTGCTGGCGACCAGCCCAGTGTGACCACGTCACCGGGGGAAAAAAGGAAAAAGGGAAAAAAGGAACAGGGTGTTTTTGTTTGGTCGGCGCTGGCTGCTCGATGCCTCGCCGACTTCCTCGTGGTCCCCCCTCCCCCCTCATCACACCGCCCTCCTAGCAGCTGGCCCGCCCCTCCAGGCCGCTATTGATTCTCCCCGCTGGTGTCAGTACAGTGGCGGCCAATCACAACTGGCCTCGTCGCAGCACCGCGCCCCCCTCCCCCGTCTTCGCACACTCGCGCCCCTTTAAGGGGCCACTGGCTACTTCATGATTCGGTTTACAATTCTATCACAAAACTCATTTCATGTTACTTGGCTGTCAAAATCGTAACAAATTTGAGAATTTTGAAATGCCAGATACAATTAATTAATATTTTCTGAAAGAAGTTCAAACCATTTTTTGAAGTAGGCCTATCCAACGGTATTGAAGTTAAACCTTAAAAGTTTCACTTCTGCAAAAAATTAAATTCTCCTTATTTGTACAACCCCAAAAACGTTAAAAACGTAACTTTGGCAGCTAATTATGCAAAAAGTATGAGCTGTATATATTTTTCATTTCGTGAAAGTTAAACAATTGTAAATGTCTACAATTTTATCTATAATTACTGTAATTATAAAATCTTGACCTGAAATGGGAGGCACCACCTTAACGTTCCCGCTCTTTTCTTTTTTACCTGTCGTTCGAATTAAATTACTACCATGATTATTTCAGCGATGGACCCGCTTACTAACCATAAGTGCTGTTTAGTGGTCTTAATAGCATTGAAGTCTGGCGTGTATTTCAGTACTAGCGTGAATCGAGAGCATGCAAGCAAAATTGAATTTAATATTTTATATGTGGTATTTGTCGTAACACTCTTTAAAGCTGAGATATTGTTTATAAATATATATATAAATATTCAGTTTTCACATAAAAGAAAAAAATATCATGCTTACGTGCGTTAGAAGTTAACTTATTTTTTTATTTAAGACACTGAACTATTTTTTTTAATTTATTGCAACAAAAATAAATAAAATAAATACTCCGTATACATTATTAATATGAACACGTTTATGAAATTATGTAATTATTTAATTGAGTAAAATAATCGAGATGAATTTTTTGTTAATGGAAATCAATAAAAATGCTAAATGTTTATTGATTTTAATTATTTATTAAATACTGTAATAATTTATAGTGTAAATAAATTATACAAACCGGGACACAACCTCACTTATATTAATACACCTGAAAATACACTTGGAAAAAAATTAACACAGGTTATATCACTGACACTTACAATAAATAAATGTTTTTAATTATATGGACAGGTATTCAATATATATCACTAAAGTGTACGATTTAAAAGCACATGCATAAATTTCATTTGTATGTGAACATTTCGTTGCATGGTGCATGGCGCGCGTCGTAAAAAAATTACTCTCGCCATATTTTCCGTAACGCGCCTAAAGAAGTACAACACGGTGAAGAATGTAGTGTCATGAGGCGGCCGTGGTACAGCGAGGTACACTCTCGACTTCTGCCTGGTTGAGTCCGGGGGAAACCATGACAACTATAATCAGGATGGACGGGATTCGAACCCGCGGCCTGGGAATGCGAGTTAAGCGTTTTGCCCTAGCGCCAACTCGTTCGTTGACTGTAATGAATATTAAAAAAAAAAATTGCGAGTATAAAAGGAAATTTGCTGATATTTCCGAGCTGTGAAAAATCTGAAAATGACTCGTAGTGAGTGACAATGTTTCATTTAGCGCGGGGGGAAAAAAATCGACATTGCCGACCAGATACATAAAGGGAAGAGATTTACAATCTACCAATTGCTATAATTTTAACTATCGCAGAATACGCTGGTGACAATGCAAATTGATAACGGATGTGATAGAACGATGACGCGATAAAAATTTTTCACTTTGGACGACCCTGTCTAATAACTCGTTCTTCCGGACACGGTTTAAAATATCCGGACTACAATTTCCCATGACGTGACATTTAATATCTCTCTTTCAGGCAGGACCAAATCCCCCCCGGGAAATTATATTTCCCAGCTATTCCATATTCATAAGTCATGTGTCGGTACGCGCCTTAATAAAGTAAATAGTGACGAACGACTTTTCCATGAAAAACAAAACATCGCGTCAGTTTTCAAACCGCGATGTGCAAAAACGCTGGCTTCAACTTGCGGTCGAAGACTGTCACGTCTAGCTTAGAGGTTATGTCCTCGTGATGATTCCATTTATTTTTTCACGCCAGTTTTCTCTTCACATCATCCGCTATGCTTCTCTCCCCATTCGCTTCGCCTACTTTGTAATTACAGATGAATTTTAAATTTTACGTGAAAACAACTGTATCACTGCAAAAAAAATGGTTGTCTGTAAAGTCGGTTTACGGACGATAGTTTAACGTGACAACGTCATAACAAAACATTGATGAAATGATTGATCCAGAAGAAAAGTAAATATCATATTCGGCCTGAGACTGAGTAGTAATTGATTTTTGCAACCAAACCATTTAGGCATTAAAAATGTTATATTGTTTGAGGAAGAATTTTTTTTTTAAATTTTTCTATCTTTTGTATGATAAAATCTACCTCTGCATATATTTATAAATAAAATGGAATCATTTTTATTGAATTATCACTATTTTGTATGGATACAAAGGAGTGAAATGAAATGTAAAATTTAATTAATAAATTTACTTTTATTTGCATTCATTAATTCAAATATATTTATTACTTTTGAAATGTTGCGTACGTCGTATTTATTTATACAAGAACAAAAAAAAATTTCGCAGTTGCCGGTATTTGAACCGACAACCTTCGGATCAGAAACTAGCCACGCTAATGCCACACAAGACCACGAGGCCAATCTTGAAAACTGATAGTTTCAGTTGGTATATACTCGTAATAAAAAATTTGTTCACGGTAGGGGAATAATATTATTTCGTTTTTATAACACGATTTCATAACAAATACGCATCCCAAATACACCAAACTTATTTATAATGTGTTACAATATTTTTTAAAACATTGTGCTAAAGATCCCGGGTGTAATTTGAATTATTATGTGTAACTGTAAAACACCATTGTTTGTTAAAAACGTATTTGAATATTCAACATTACTTTTAAATAACCGTACCGATTATGCTGAAAATCGGTGGCCGATCGTTAAATTACGTAATATTAATAATTCAAACGACGAAAATATGATTGAAAAGTCAAATCGATGGTTGTTCCAATCGAGTGGAAGAGAGATGCCACACATGCGTACAATGAGCAAACAGGGCACATCCGTAGTGGGACATCCGTAGTGGGACACTTTTTCGTGCGTGGAGCCGGCGTTCATCGATTTATTAGATGCTGTCACGTCAAAAAAAGTGTTCGCAGTAATTATGGGTTCGGATTCTTGCCCGGGCATTTATGCTCTGTGTTGTCCCAGTACTTCCCATAGTTAAAATTTATTTGAAAACCGTTTCCTGAAAAGCTTTCCAGTATTATCTGCGTACATTAATAATTACAATAAAAAAATTAATGTTCTATTATTTTTTACATTGTTTAAAAATATTATGTTTGGATGAAACATCAGTTAATATATCAACTTATGCTTCAATTTTCGTATTAAATACTCGTACATGCAAAATTAACCATAGCCATGCGTAGAGACCGGACAAATTCGCGGGTTCAATGACCTTTAGGATAGACTCCCAATATCTTCTACACACTCGGGCAAATGCCACCTGTTCATTGGCTGCTGACTTGTGAGTCGTCTCGACTGTGTGGCCTGTGATTCGACACTTCTATGAGTGAGGGTCTCTAATTGGCCCTCAGTCCTCCAGATTAACAGTGAACCAATGGCAGAAGCAGTACTAAGGTATAATTATTTGAATTTTAGCATAACACGAAATGAATCCGCGAATTTTTCAGGTCTCTAGCCATGTGTTGTGAGAAGTTACAATATATTTCTTGTAGATTACAGACACTGGCTGCCACTGACTCGTCTCGCCAGACGAGAGAAGCGGATGAAAGTAACCTTAGCAAGCGATAAAGAAAAGGGGGGGGGGGGGGGGTTGTCTGTAAAGTCGGTTTACGGACAATAATTTTACGTGATCACGTGAGTGGAAGAGAGATAGACGCGTCACAAGCCGAACGCTTAGGCCGATCGTGCCTCTCTATCGCTTGTTCCGCGCTCCCGCTTGCACGCTCGGCTCAGGCGGAACGTGACAATGAGTCATGCTTTTTCGTGCATGCAACCGGTGTTCATCGATTTATGAGACGTTATCACGTCAAAAAACGAAATTTTATGCTGTCGATACTACAAATAGTTAAATTTCATTTAAAATCTATTAAAATTTATCAAATTAATTTCATACTTGAGTAGTTTAAAAACATTTTCAGCCAAATTGACTGATTTCCAATAGTTTTCAGAGTTATTTATTAAGAATATACATTTAAAAAAATGCCGTTTGCATTAGTTTTTGACCGTATATACACTAATACTTTGTAAGTTTTATTATAAATAATGTGATACGTAATATGAATTAATGAAAGTAAATACTGAACAATATAAGTTGATGTAGTTTTAACCAAATGTTTCTAGGAAACTAAATTATGCTAATTATGCTACAGGCTTCTGTAAAAATAAACGAATGGTCAGTTTTCAAATTATGCATGTGGCTGTGAAGATGAAATTAATCAGTGTCGTGTGTTTTTTGTCAGTACACTATACTTGCAGATACACATACGTCATTGCAAGAGTTAAAATATTTGTTACAGTAAATTTACAAAGGAACTGATTTTTTTTTTTGCAATTTATACTGTCATAAACTCATTTAATTTACATAATACACATCCATGCATATGCAAAATTATATATCACGAAGTCTTGACATATTTACCAGACCATAGTAGTTGAACACAAAAGACAAAACACATCAACACATGACAGCGTATAATTACACAAACGTCGGTGAATACTATGCTGACTCAAACAATTTGTGTTAAATTACAAAAAATTGTTTTACTGTGTGGTATATAAATCATAGGCGTGCGCACGGTAGGTGCCACAGGTGCCTTGGCACCACCATTAGGGTTAACGTTATTTTGTTTTTTACAAGCAGAAATAATACATACTTACAAAAATCCGTATTATTTCCAAAAAAAATATGTTTTCCAATCGTGTCGAGTTACAGATATGTGCTCATAACACTATTAGTAGGTACTTATATCAATTATCAATCGAACCAACTATACACACGGAAACAAGCCAGTTGCAATTACTTGTGTTGTACACGCGGGCCGCGGCTACAAAACTTCTGAAATGTAAATACTTCTCATAGTTCTCCTCGAATTACATAGAATGCGCTCTCGGTGTCCACTGTTCACTCCACTCGGCAGGCGCACGGAATAATAGCCGCCGTCCGCCAGGGTTTATTTAAAAAAAGAGAGAGAGTTTAGTTAGTTAAAAGGATAGGCTTACTCGATGACTTATATGCAGTCGCCGACAAAACATTTTTGTTGTATTCCAAAAGTTAAAACTTTTGCCCACTCTTATTTGTGTGTTTTTATTATTTTAATATTTTACATATTTAAGGTATGTTACAAAAACTCCCTTGATTTGTTGATTTTAAAACTTAACATTTGAGAATGTTTTTTTTCTAGCATTTATTTGGCATCTTCAGAAAACATTTAAGTACGGATTTTCAAAGCCACCAGCATGAATTCCGTGCAAACAATTTGTGCAATTTACTTTATGGCTCAACAAAGCTTAAAACTGTAAATAGTTTAGTAGTTTTCCTGGTGATTATAACGTTCAAAGCCATAATTTGTCATAAAAAATGTTAAGATTTTTACATCTGTGTATTTAATGTTTTTGTTCGGAAACACCTTAAATAGCACCATTTTGCTCTTTCAAATCCAAATTTTTCCGGGGGAGGACCCCCGGACCCCCCGCTTTAGGCTCGGGGTCCGTGAATAATAGGGCTGTTGTGTAATCTGGCACCACCAATACTGAAGTCCTGCGCACGCCTATGATATAAATGCATATATGTAGTAAACTATAAAACATCCGCTGTATTCAAACATGGGCGTACGAATTGATGAGATATTTTATAACCAGCCGCACCAAACGCTATAAGTAGAGACCCGCCGGGCGAGCATGGTTCTCTTTTTCGCCCGTCATAGGGATGACACGTCATCGGTATGACGCTTCGCTACTAAAAGCGAGCATGGATCTTTTTTCGCCTTCTGGAAGACGCCTTAGCTACGACATGCCCGTCATACGTAAGGCACAATGGCTTGTCAGTCATAACCCCGTCATACAGCCGACTACGTGTGTAACTTTCATTTAATACTGGGAAATAATTCTTTCAAATGAGTTAAATAATATATTTTCGTGATATTTAAGGTTTTGCCTTAATTATATTTACTCAGAAATTACGTATGTGAGTTATACGATGTATCTAAAAAAGGGTTATGTTTTTCTCTGTCTGAAAAAACTTCGAAACAACTTGTTTCCGATAATAATCACGCCGCATAAATAAATACTTAGTTTCTATGTTTCGTGTGAATAAGACACATTGATTCTTTTTTCTCGTTATTTTTAACTGCACAATATTCAGTTAACCAAAATATATCATACTAAGAAAACTGCCAATCTGCCTACTTTTGTCATATCACTTAATAAAAAAATAAAGGTCAAGACAAAAAATAACGTAATATTTCAACTAGATAGAAGATAACAACACATTAGTTAATTATTCTGTATAAAAGTTAAGTGTAAAACACCTATACGCGTGTGGCTTATTAAACTTCTAAAAACAACTCATTTCCCCTTCAGCTTCCATACGTGTAATAAAAAAAAATCACTTGTAAAAATAAAATACATGCATTGATAAGGTTGAAAATACACAAGAATGCCGCTGATAAATACATAGTAGTCTGATGGTTATTTTAAACCTTCGTTTTATCGCATTTTAAACACAAAGCATTTCCTCCAAACATTTAGTGACTTTTAGGTTAGGCCTACTCCCCACCCTCGTTGGTGGCTAGGTTTGCTCCTGCTGTATCGCATATTGAAACGTATTTTATTCACCTAAGATTCGCTCAAATACTTTCAGAATGATAAAATGGTTAACAATGTAGGAATAATAGTGTTTCACGTAGAGTTGAGAGGTTTCGTGTTTATAGTTTTTTAGTTCCTATACTCTTCTGGTAGTTATAAAATGCAGACACAATATTGTCAACTACAGTTTACGTAATAAATTATATTCAGGCATTTAATTAACAACACCGACTTCGTGTTATATTGTTTCAAGCTTGCAAGATGCTAAATAAATATTATCAGCGTATTCACCCAATACATATGCTACGGTACAAAATAGTGTGAATAAAACTTGTAGTGCACTAGAAAATATGCTATAAACAAGTCTAAGGATAATGTAATTAAATATAACAGTAGTATTTTTTGAACAGTGGGACGTATAGCACACCGAGTTGTTTCGGTACCTTCAAATCGGCAAATTAACTTTAACGGTGACGAAAATTACCAAATAATGATTAAATCATGTCTAGTATTGTAATGTTTCACGTCGAATCACAAAAGTGTTTTAAAATTCTTTTTTCATCATATGATTTAAAGTAATAATAACTGACCATTGAAAACAAAATTAATAATAACGGGAAACACATTTCACAAGATCGCTAAATAATATTTTCATATTAAAAACTACAAACTTTCACAGTTTCTAATGCACTCCTTAACCTTCTTATATACTATTTAATAATTATAACCGACTTTGCTATGTGAAATGATTTTATTATATTTTAAGACTGAGACGTGACGGGTGTTTTACTGAGCAAAAAATAGTCTGTAAAACTTATATTTACGGAACGCCAACAGGCGTACAATGAAAAATGATATAAATATTGAATATAGTTGTAGAAAATATATAATTCGATAGTCACATCATGCCGAAGTTTTACGAATGTCCACAATCTTGTTTTCGTGTAGGTATTTTTCTATTGGCTGTAAATTGCTAGCAGCTACACCAACTGCCAAATAAAACACATCCTTTCTGTAAATTCACTGCCAACCTCTGCATATTCTCGATTGCCAAGCCGTCGTAGGTAAGGCGCCTTAGCGATGACGGGAGAGATATGACGATGGGATCCGTGCTCGCATTTTCACGCGGCCGTCATAACTCCGCCGTCATACCGGCGACGCGTCGTCGCTATGACGGTGGCGAGGAAAAGAACCATGCTCGACCCACCGGAAATTTCGCGGATTCTTCTGGCCTCAGGATATAATTCAAAGTTATAGGTGTGCTCGACCCATGTTTACTTTCCCATTGGTTGATTTCTTAGCGAGAACATTTTTATCCTTGTTATTTGGCACTACCTGATTCGCTTACTTCTCTCCTAGCTGGTCATCATCGGCTCACGGTCGTAGAGGGGCGTGTCCAAACAACTGCTGGCCAATCATGAACACAGTGCGAGAGTGTGGAGGTTTGCATTCTAGCTTGCGACTAAATGAATCCGCGAAATTTCCTGGTCTCTAGCTATAAGCCATTTGAATGACAGTTCCACTGGCTAGTAAGAGCGATAGAAATTTCTACTGCGAAGTTGGCGCGCGCGGTTCAAGTCCACACACCGATGCAACAGTTCGTGTTTCCGTGTTTCGCTGCAGTGTGTGAAGTGTCGTGACCACTGAATTACAACATGATATGCGTCAACTTAGTTACTCTAACCGAATCGCTAGTGTTTTGGATCACTGTTCGTAAGACTACATGGCCTTATTCAAATCACAACATTCCGACAGTCCTCCTGGTAAGTCCTGTGGGGTAGCCAGGTTCAGGAAACTGAATTCGGTCCACCTCGTATTTCAGCGCACGGACCAGCGAGGAATGAACCGGAACCTAATACAACTGTTGGAATGGAACCGGGAACCCGAACTGTTTCCAACATGTCCAACGGTCGACGCTTGCACGTGAAACTTTGCAGTCGGGGATAGTAATTTCAAATTTGAGTGCGGCTTTAGAAGTGAAACTTCACTCTTAAAATAATCTACTTCAACGATGTTACGAAGTGTTCAATTTTTTATGTGTACGGAAACCCCTTTCGAAGGAGAAGGGTCGACCTAAGGGCGTACAATTAATTACAAGGAGTTCGTTATTCTTGACGTGATAACGTCTTATAAATCGATGAACGCCGGCTGCACGCACGAAAAATTGTCACGTTCCGCCTGAGCCGAGCGTGCAAGAACCGGCCAACCACACCGTGCGAGAAAATCTTCTATAATGTCAAATGGGTTAAGGCGGGCTTTTTTAACTAATTGTTCGAGTTTATATTCAAACAAATTATTTAAATTAAATTTCCAATAACTGTAAAATAATATTTGTAAAATTAAAAAGTACGCAATTTTTCATCAATGTTTTCTTATGACGTTATCACGTAAAATTATCGTCCGTAAACCGACTTTACAGACAACCCCCCTTTTTTGTTGTGCTTATAAACGTCTGCATTTCTATGCCAATATGTAAATCTGCTTACAAGTTTTAAAATTATATTTTATAAAAAGTGGCTTACGCGAGACTCGATCTCAGTACCCTTCACTCAGAAGCCCGCACTTCAACCAACTGCGCAAACGTACAGATATTGATCCCTGGTTATCTTCATCTAAATATATAATACTTTATGTACTTTTACAAAATATTCCTTCAGAAACCAGTTGCCAAAAAATAGTTTGTAATACAACGTGAACGATATTGTAACTTTGTAAAACACATGGCTAATGGTTATTTTTTGAATATATGAAATTCGTTTTTTTTTTTCCTGGAATAAAAATATAACTTCTAACGTGTGCTAAAACTCTATAGAATAAACCTTTTAATGAATTTTTAACAAGATGGACAGTATTTTAATAAAATTCCTTGTTAAAAAATCAAATCCAAAGACAGTATCTAGTGGATTGCTAGTTTGAAAAATACCGGATTGATAGCTACACGTTCGTAATGCTTTAGAGAACCAACAAAATGTCCGTATTCATGGCTAATTAATTATATATAACTATGACTAGTTTATTAATAAAACATTACTGGAAAACATATATTATTTGTTTATCTTATTGCTATAGTATTAATAAATACATAGCTCAGTCCATTGTATTGAATGTGTAATACTTACTTTATTTTACTTAAACTAAAATATAACGTTTATTAGGAAATGCATTTATATGATTGCACCTGGGTATTTAAAATAAAACTTTGTTATAATACAACTATCATTTAATATACTAATGCTATAATTTATTTAATGGCATGAACGGTTTAATGAATTTTAACCAGTTGATCAGTATTTTAATAAAATTCCTAGTCGAAGATCAGGTTTTTATTATGTTTTTAATTACTTTTCGCTTTCATAGGAGCCGTTTAGTTACACGGTTTAATATTTCGGTCTGCAATTGGATTCGGTTGTTGACGTAGTTGCTCCAGCAGCGAATTCTAGAGGCGGGTGCTTGAACTACGTGTGATACATGTTCAAAAATATATAGTTGAAAACACAATTTGCGTATATTTATCACGTTGGATATTATTTTATAGTTTCATATTATATTATAACTGTATTTGCAACCTGAGAACAGATACATTTGCTCGTTACCGACTTTAGATGTAACACTTCACTGGTGAATACAAAACTCTCGCTCACGTGTTATTTAATACCCTACAAAGATACATGATTGCTTCCCGAATCAACTGCCAGAAATAAGCACGTGTTAATGACAAACACAACTACTGTGAACTCGTGGAATAACATCTTATCAGTTTTAAGAAGACTGCCGATCGTCGCTCTACCACTCTGGTTCTGGGGTAGAGCGCCTGCCTTGTGACTTGTAGGACCCGGGTTCGCGCCCCGGCTCCTCCAAGGCGGATTGCCCAGACGAAATGGTGGCATTTTCTCTGGTAGGAATACAATCCCTTGTAACAAGTCAGGCTACCAAAAGAAACGGTGGGTGGAACAGAAAAAAACCTTCCAGGTGGCTTCCAAATGGGGAGCCCGTTTCTTTTCCTGGGCTCCCCATGCGGTGGCCATTCCGGGGGTTTCTCCGGGGGAACGGAGTTTTGCAAAAATATTTGTTATTTTTGTACCAGATGATTATACCTTGAAATGTGATTGAAAACACAATTTCGAATATTTATCACGCTCGGGATTATTTTAAAGACGTCTGCGTAAAATTTGGTGCCAGAGTATTTATTATAAGCAACATTTTTTTAATACTATTTATTGCATTATAAGTTATAATAAAAAAAAATTTAAAATTATTATTTTACAGGTGAAACTATTTGTAGCACTCAGTCGCTATCAATAAGAAGGCATTGCATTAAATCATTTTTAATAAATCTTTTTACATATAAAATGTTTAATATTTAAAGATAATAAAATATTAATGATAAAAAATTGCGTCTTTCTGATAAATATAATTGGAAGTTATCATATTATGGTATTGATGAAATCTTGTTACTATTATTCTTCTTCAAATTTTTTTTCCATTAAATTTTCAAACTTTTGTGCTTCTTGGATGTATACATGAAACAAGAACGGCGCCAGTAGCAGATAATGTGCATTTGGAAAGAAAGATTAAAATGCTGCAATCTGAGGGTGAGGCACGCTTCAGTTCATTCTTCCGTTTCAACAATTTTTGTCTTTTTTTTTTGACATGATAACGTCTTATAAATTGATGAACGCCGGCTGCACGCACGAAAAAGGATGACTCATTGTCACGTTCCGCCTGAGCCGAGCGTGCAAAAACCGGCCAACCACCGTGCGGGAATAATATCAAACAGGTAAGGCGGGCTTTTTAGAAGCATCAATATTTAAAAAAAAATTGAAATTAACATTGGTTTGATTTCAGTTTATTTCTATAACTAATTGTTTGTGATTATATTCAACCAAATTATATAAATTAAATTTGCAAAAAAAATGTAAATAATATTTTAAAATAGAAAGAATGCAATTTTGCATCAATGTTTTCTTATGATGTGATCACGTAAAATTATCGTCCGTAAACCGACTTTACAAACAACCCCCCCCCCCCCCCCCCTCCTTTTATTTCATCCGCCTGGCTGTGTTGCATTGACGAGGTACTTGCAGCCTAGTTGCGCGTGCTCGGTACCCATGCTCGATGGACGCGACTGTACCGCGACGCGCGGCTAAAGATCGTGTGCTCTGGAATGGCGGCGGAGAAGGAAGACCACCAGGGGGTGGGGGGGACTACCCCCTCCCCCCTGCGAGGCCTGACACGGCCTGTACGCGTGTTCCCGACCGCTCGTATTAGCATACCGCGCTGCGACACGGCCGCCAGGGGATGTGTTCTCGGCCAGCCGTATTTCAAACACAGCATCTCACCAGCTCTCCTCTGCAGGGATTCCACCATTATAGACTGCAGTTAGTCCTCGGAGGATATTTGCCCCAGGTGCCTGGTTAGCGCAGGAAGAGCCGAAAAAAAAATTCTTGAATTTCACAATGTCTACTCATATTTGGATTTCATTCACTATCACAAATTACGTTCACGTTATAAGTGTATTTGCAACATGTAACCGAGGTACGTCACTTGCGAGAACTGAAAGACGCTTCCTTTTTTTGCGTCTTACGTACTTATGTCATAACCACGTGTATGAAAACTGTTTTTTTTTTTTTTTGGGTTCGTTAAAAAGCTCAGGTATAAATGAATAAATGAAACTGTTATTTTGAAACTCGCCGACACTATGTACCTCCCCTCGCGTCTGTCCCGCGGGGACTGACGGCCGAGCCGTGAGGGTTTGTGACGTCAGCCGCGGTGGAGGAGCCGTAGGTCGCCGGGGCCGCCGCGGCGCGCACGACCCGCGTTCCGGAACCTGCGTGGTGCGCACGGTGCGCGCTGTGCGTTGCCTCCCGTGGTCACGCGGCCCGATTACGTAATCAATAATTATTCTATATTTCGTGCATCTATTTTTTTTTTGTGTTTTCTGTGTAACGAAACTCGCACAAGTACGAATTTATTATGTTGATTTTCATATTTAAAATACTAACGTGGGTGTGTTTTCTGAATGATTTTAAATTTAATGAATGATACGTTAAAAAAATTTATTATTGAATCTATTCGAAATAGTTAGAACAAACGTAAGTTTAATTGAAAACCATTAATGGCAAAGTTTACAAGTTGCGTTAAAGACATTGGAAGTACGAAAAAAAAATTTTGAGTTATTCTTTCAATGGTGTGTAAACATCTTATCTTGGTAACGAGCAAATTCAAGTGTTTTCATGTTGTTCATGTTAAAACTAAACTAATAATTCGAAATTCTGACATGAAATTAAAAGTATAAATATTTAAAATAATGCCAAGCGTGATAAATATACTGGTCAATAAAGTAAATACCAACATTTCTAGACGCGAAACACACTTACTTTCTGTGCCCGCCGCTAGAATTCGCTCCCTGAATAATAAACGTTGCTTTCTACCATCACCCACAGATGGCGCACGAAGCAAACGGAAAATTTAAAATATTAAACATTGTTCCGATAAAATAAAATAAAAAGCTTGAAATATTCCTAAACCCCGGCTTTGGACGTGATTTTTGACAAAGAGTTTTAATTAAATCCTGTCCATGTTGTTAGAATTAATCAAATAGTTAATACTTTGGAATTAATAAAATATTAACCTGAAACATTAAAAAAAACATATTATAACGCACGTAATGTTTGTTACCTAGAAACGTTGTTGTAAACAAAATTTTAGTCTAAAATATTGAACATTAAAACTTTACCAAGCAATGAAACACTGTTCTTAATTAGACTTTAAATAATTGTTGAACACCACGAAACCGCCAACATAACATTTGTTTTAGCTATTCTGTTTTAAATGCTTTCAAGAATTAATTTTCATTTATTTATTTTTGTTTCTCTGTTTCCAGGTGTGTATCCAGGGTGCAAAGAGGTGGTCCACTGAAAGGAATGGCTTCCCCAGCAACAAGTCAGTCATTCTGTTCGTACGTAGGTAGACGTTATGAGTTATATTAATCTGTCCCTAGGTCGCGATAAAAAGAAAAAAAATGACAAATGCAATTTTTTGATCTAGTTTTATTTATTTCGACAGCTACACAATGTAGCACTAGGGTGGTTTATATAAGTTGTCGTGTTTCAACATGGTACAAAAAGTAACTCATTTAAACACTGAAGATATTACAGCATGCTACAAAACAAAACAATATTACAGAGAAAAGTAATACAAAGACTATAACATTAAAAATATATATGTATATTTTCAATCTTTTATGAATATAGTACCTAAATCGCTAGGGCCATATACTTCTGGCGAAAACATTTCCAGACCATCTGTGTGTTAAATCTTTGTCTATGTTTCGTGGTTGGTTGGGATCTATTTCAACTGCGTGTCCGCACCAATCACAGCCGTCCAGTGCGGGAGCAAGCACGACCTGATTGGCCCGGCCCAAACAGGGCAGTGGCATCTGTAGCATACCTCTGATGAGCGATCACATAATTTGGCGGGAAATACGTGCGACTCAGGAACTCCCTCAGGCCCAAATTAGTACTGAGCATTTCTTATAAAATCTGGCGCATACTTTTCATACTTTAATCGATGTTTCATTCAAGCATATATAAATATTTTTTAAATTTATTTCTTGAAGAAACTCCGCCGAACTTAAAATATCAGGGAACAGTACACTTTTACAAGTCCAACGTTTACCCATATCAATGATTTTAATTGAGAAAAGAAAACTGAACGTTTTATGTTTTAGTTTTTTATTTAATTTATTTTAATAATTTTTTAAAGTCAATTATTTAATCATTTCGCTTAAAGTCATAAATACATATGTATTTAAAAAGAAAACAAGATCGTATGAAAGAGACATGCTTACGACTAACACGTGTGCAAACCGGCATTAAATAATGCAGACTTCTGTGAGTGAGACACGAGGTATTTGACCAGGGGCGTGTCCCCGGTCAAGCAGTGTTCCCCCCCTCCCCCCCAGGGAGCAGCGACCCCTCTCCCGGACATTTCCCGAGCGGCCAGGCGGGTGTGACGCGTGATTGCGACCGGCGCTAATGGACGGGGCGGGCCAATCAGAGCGCGGCCGTCCCTGGTGTGGGGTCAGGCCAGTCGTCCAGTCAACTAGCGCCCTCTGGAGTCCAGCATCCCACACTCGCTCTCGTCAGCAACTGCGTACTTATTTACTACGAGGCTGTAAGGCGCCCGGTGAAAATTGATGAATACAACTAACAAGAAATTATGTGACCCCAAGATAAGAATTTAATTAAAAAAATTGGTTGTCTGTAAAGTCGGTTTACGGACGATAGTTTAACGTGACAACGTCATAACAAAACATTGATGAAATGATTGCATACTTTTATGAATAAAATTGAATAATTTTTATTGAATTATCACTATTTTGTATGGATACAAAGGAGTGAAATGAAATCTACAATTTAATTGATAAATTTACTTTTATTTGCACTTATTAATTCAAATATGTTTATCACTTTCACGAAGAGATTATTTTCACTATAACTTTTATACATGGTTGCTATCTTACTTCTTCCAATCTGTGTTATTCTGTTAATGATTGGACGATGATAGGAAAAGTAGGAAACGAATGGGAGTGTTTCAAGTTTATTGTGCCTCGAAAAAGTCAAATCTATGGTTGTTCCAATCGAGTGGAAGAGAGATAGATGCGGCGCAAGCGTACAATGAGCGTAACGGGACACTTTTTCGTGCGTGCAGCCGGCGTTCATCGATTTATTAGACGTTGTCACGTCATAAATTTAATCGGGCGTAGCTACAAAAATGCAAATCTGCCAAAAATAAATTTCGGGTATACAAACAAAAATACCAAACTTTTTTATTTTATAAATTTATAAACTCCTATGGTTTAAACATATTTAAAAAAATTAATCAAAGATTTTCTAAAGGGCGTAATTAAAAAATTCGATATATCATCGAAAGATTTTTAGTGACGCAAACCTATACTTCCAAAAAGGGAGAATTTTTCACCTTTTATTTCATTTAGGGCTAAAAATTTCTGAGGTATGGCCTTTTTTAGTTTTTATAAACATAGTTATTCGTAAGGCGCCAATTATAAAATGAATCATATAAAACAAACCCTTTAATTTAATAACTAAGGCTTGTGAAACTTATGTATTTGAAATGTTACTCTATTGTTACACTTCCATTTTATATTGTATACATATCTCTATGGAGTAGGCTAATATTTGTGCTTGATGACACGCCTGTCTCCAAGGTATACACATCTCTTTGGCGTCACAGAGTCAGTGAGTCAGTGATGACGTAACTATTTATAGGCTTGTATGAGGAATATACACAGGCTGTGTCTCAATTTGACCACACACGAAACCCATATCCAGCACCTACATTTGTATACTGCGTGCGTTTGAAAATAATGAAAGCCACCAAAAAATTATACGTCTGCGCCTGCCAAACATGTCTGGCCTTAGAATGGTTTGCAGAGTTTTGGGTCACTGGTATCCAACACACCTAAATTTTCTACGAATAACAGGGCGCCTCTATTACTAAATTTTCTCGATTGCGCTCAGCGTTTGCAAATATTTATGCACGAAACGTTTTATGGGCCACCGCTTCGTACCGCATGGTGCCTTGAAGCGGGGAATTAGCTGGACGTGACTTGAAACCTGGCTCTGTCCACTTCCCCCCCCCCCCCCCCAGACCTTATGCTCACACATACAGGGGCGTTTCACCGCATTCGAATTCTAATAGTCTTTAAAAAAAACTGTAGTTTTGTAAAAGCTCGCAAATTTTTATAACTAGAGAGAAATATTCACAACTTCACTGAGCCATTAGCCGGTTTTCAGAATCCTTCTCTTACTCTGAGAGAATTCATTTTTTTTCTTTGGTTTTTTTTAACATTCATGTGAAGCCATAGAATCCTCTCCATTCGTTCCGAAGTTTATTGTGCAGAGTTTTTCCTCCTGTACAGAGTCAATAATAGCGCACTAGAATGTTATAAAAGCATCCAAAATGTGAGACTCGTGTGGACGAAATGTCACAATCGTTCCGCTGGCTCGATACACGGCCAGGACTTATTTGAATCTACTTTTTCAAGGCAAGACAACGATGAAGCCAGGTCGCAGCATTTTTCTTATTGTTCCAAACGCCGAATTAATCAGTGAATGGAATCAGTGATGATTGTGCTGACAGGTGTTACTGGCTGGTGAATCAGTGGACTTAAATACGAACCTGAGACTAACTAGTGGAAATCATTGAGGAATAAGCGAAATTCGCTGATAAGAACCTATGCAGAAAATAACTGTAAGAATCCACCGATTCAAATAGATAAAGTTCGACCGTTTTCCTCAGTCAAAAAATTGCATCGATTCGGATAAGTTTCAACTAATCCTGATTTATAGATTTTTAGTTTGCATTTGAGGATTCTCGGTACTGGGGTAGAAAAAAAACAGTTAACTTGTAACAGTAGTTGATAAGACCAAGGGGAAGGGGGAGGAAGTGAAAAATTCATTAGCAAAAAAAGTTAAATGCCTTTGAGGCATAACAAAAAAATTATGACTTCCAGTTTTACAACGCGCGGAACTTCGATATTACTCGGGATCGAAAAAAAAATTTTTTTTCCTTGTGTGCCGTTCGGAATGAGAAAACTTGTAGCTCGTCTCTCGACAAGTGGCTGACCTCTTTCCAGAGGAAGCGCGACTTGCTGCGGACACTTCGGTCCTGGACTCCTGGACTCCTGGACTCCTGGACTCCTGGAACAGCGTGGTCTGGAGGACAGGAGGCAACGGCGCAACATCACGTCTCTGCGAACCCGGGACTTTCCTCCCGAGCATAAATAAAAAAAAAGAAAATGTTAGGTGTGTATGACCCGTTCCACGTCATTATTGAAGTCTTACTTCTTTAGGCGCGTCATGAAAAAATGATGAGAGTGTTTACGATGTGCGCTCACCATGCAACGAAATTTCCATACGATGAGAAAAAAATCCCCCAGACAAATAAAACATTTTATGTGTGCTTTTAAATATTATACTTTAATTATTGATATTAATTACTGGAAAATAACATAAAATATTTATTGTGTATATTAGTGATATAAATTGTGTTCATAAAATCTTTCAAGAGTATTTTCGAGTGCATTTATATTAGTATTACGTATTTGCACAATAAATAATATATTAAATCTCAATAAATAATTTAAAATTAATAAATTAGAATAATATTTTGCATTTTATTGATTCCCATTATTAAATTAAATTTATCACTTTTATTTTACTAAATTAAATTATTAATCACTAGAGACTGACACCGGAGAGCTACAATATTTTTATGTGAAAACCAGGTGTCGTTGTCACGTCACGTCAGTACAATAGATGGCAGACGGTTTGCCCAGTATGAACAGTGCAGCTGGTACCAACATTATGGCAACGAAAAATAACTTTCTTATCTAATAAAAAAAATATTTAAAAATTACGCTGATATACGTAAGTATGTAGTGAATCTTTTTACACCAGAAAATATAATTTATAATTTAACGATTTATCTATAAAATATTTCTGTAGTCACGCCTGTTGCCGCTAGGACTATCGCCGGTGTTGTTGGTACAAAGCTGTACGGTAGAAGTCTCCACTGTATTGGGTGCCGTGCGGGGGTTTGTACACTTGGGCCGAGGTCCTCATCAGTAGAGACAGGAAAAAATTCGCGGATTGATTTAGCGATAAACTAGAATCCAAACTCGTTTAAATTCACGCTGCTTTAGTGATTGGACCAAAATTTACCCGAAGGACTATAAGCCAATGAAAAACCCTCGACAAAAGAAGTATCGAATCACGAGCATCCCGGTTAACAAGTGTCATGAGTAAGTAGCAAATGAGTAGCTGTTATTTGTCCAAGCAACTATAGGATCGTGGAGTCTATCCTGGAGGTAATTGAAAACGCGAAATTTTCCAGTCCCTACTCATCAGGATGTCCGCAGCCAGTGGCTGCACGCCGCCAGTCTGCACCGCGCGGTGACAGTGACGCGGTGACGGTGACGCGGTGACAGTGACGCAGTGACGCTTGTCCAGTGACGGCGGCGTGAGAGCGTATGGGCCAGGTGCGGCGCGGGGCAAAAAGTAGATTTACAAAGCGTCGCCGACAATCCTCGCGTGACGCGCTTGAGTGGGATGTCAACCTCCCTTCGCGCCGAAGCCAGCGGCTGTCAGGGCGGGTTGACAGGAAGCAGAGGCGGGCGAATCCCTCCGTCTGTCACGCGCAATCAGCATGTCTCATCAGCCAATGGGACGGCTGCCGCGCGCACTGACTGTCTCTGTCGGGGAAACCATCCTTTCGGAAGCGTACAGACTTGCCTTGGCGAATTTACAACGGAAAGTATTTGTTTTTTTAAGCCATACTTCTTTAGGCGCATTATATATGGAAAAAAAACACGCGAGTGAATTTTTAAGATGCAACGAAATTTTCACAGGATGAAAAAAAAAATGGTTAGCACAAATAAAAATTATATATGTGATTTTAAATCTTATACTTTAGTGATTGATACTGAATACTGGTCCACGTATTTAATATTTATCTATTGTAAAAATTAGTGATGGAAATCGTGTTTATAAAACTTTATCAAGTGTATTAATGTAAAGTTATGTTCCCGTATGTATGATCAATTTGCATTTTAAAATTATTACATTATTATTTAATATATAATTAAAAATTAAAATGAATATTCAGTGTATTTATTGATTTATATTATTACTTAAAATTTATCCCGATTATTTTACTAAAATAAATAATTAAATTTATACGCGGGGTTTATATTAATATTTAATACTATTATTTCAATTATTTATAATATTGAATTTATAAATTACCCACTATTTTTTTTAACATAATTCATCATTTTATTACTTTATTTCACTTAATTATTTGCATGCAAATTAAAATTAGTTTTTTAATCACGCCAAGCATAACTTAAACACGCGTATATAAGTAGCTACACGACCCTTTATTTTTTTCATTTGATTAGGGCTGTAGTCATGTCGACGGCCAGGTAATTGGGCACAGTGGACGCAGCTGCTGGAGAGACTTCTGGAAGCCGCGCGGAGTGTGACGTCAGGGTGGCCGGTGGGGATTCGAACCCAGGTCCACACTGTATATATTTTTTAATTGAACAGAACTATGAATGTAAAAATTTAAGATATTTTTAAATTGGCACATTTACACGAAAACAAATGGATCAACACGGAATAGTGTTCGCAGTAATTCTGGGTTCGGATTCTTACCCGGCGGGCATTCATGCTTAGTGTTGTCCCAGTACCTCCAATAGTTAAAGTTATTTGTAAACCGCTCCCTGAATAGCTTTCCAGTGTTCACTAAGCACATAATAAGCATGATACAACCAAATAAAGTCCAATTATTGTATATTCAGTTATTTTCCCTATGATTTAAAAAATAATGTTTGAATGAAACACCGGATAAAATATAAAATTATGCGCCAAATTTCGTAAAAAAAATACTCAGTATTATCTCGAGAAATTTCATATATGCAAAAATACCAATAGCCAAGTTTTGTACAACGTTTATATATATATATATATATATATATATATATATATATATACACTTATTTCTTATGATATTACTATTTATTGGAAACTGGCCCCCAAAGGAATATTTTGTGGAAGTACAGAAAAATATTTTCTGTTTTCTAAAGGACACAGGCTTAGCGTCTCGTTGCTTTATAACTCTGTGCTCTCTGGTGAGTTTATTATTATTGTTATTATTATTTTTTTAGAGAATTCCTGTGGCCACAATGTTAAAAAAAACTCTCTCACTTTTAATTTCAGAAAAAAACGCTTGTTTCGAACAATCCAGGGAGCTTCTTAAATTTACGGGTACCGAATTTACTTTCTTTGAGTATCAATGCACAAAAATTAATTCGGCATGTTAACTATTTAAGTCTATAGTATAATCATTCTTATTCCTAACGATACACATAGATCGTAAGATGTAATCCATCATAGTTTATGTGGAAATTCAGCCAAGTGAAATCAACAAGATGTCTTTGTTTATTTAAGTTGCATTCATCGATAAACAGTCCGTAAATTCACTGTAATTTATATCAGTGCGGTAGTGGAGTAGTAGTCTCCACCTGCAAGTCAAAGAAATTATCAGCGGTCTTTCTACCATTGATAACTTTTTTTTTTGGGTGGGTGGAACCTATTAGTTGGGTCCAATCAAATCATTCGATTCTGCGGGGAATTGAATTTGTAAGATTTTTTTTTTCTTTTGACGTGATAACGTCTTATAAATCGATGAACGCCGGCTGCACGCACGAAAAATCGTCACGTTCCGCCTGAGCCGAGCGTGCATGAACCGGCCAACCACCGTGCGGGAAAATCTTCTATAATATCAAACAGATTAAGGTGGGCTTTTTAAATAATTGTTCGTTATTATATTTAAACAAATTATTTAAATTAAATTTGCATAAACTGTAAATAATATTTGAAAATAAAAGTACGCAATTTTTCATCAATGTTTTCTTATGACGTTTATCACAGACAACCCCCTCTTTTTAATAAGGCGAGAGGATTGACCACTAACGTGTCTAATTACCAAGAAATATCACCGATTTTTCTATCGAGTATCGATTTATTTGTCGACATTCTCAGCGAGCAGATGTCACGTTCACCGAAATCAATCGGATTAAAGAGTGCGGCATGCATGAACCACAGTCGACAATGCGTCCTGATATTTCTCCTGATGTGAAAATAAAACCCGGTTTGTCGCCGTGTTTCGCGCTGAAAGCTTCAGCGACCTGGGACCACGCGAGATTAAAACTCCGAGCACGTGATTTATCACCACAGGAACTTTCGTGTGTGTTTCACGTCGAAAACTGTCCGGGAATTTCAGCACTTGCTGTTAAAGCGCGATTATTTGTAATTCCATGACCGCGATTCACGTATGCTCACAGGGAAAATTGTATCCTACATTAAATTAGTACGAATAAAAATTTTTTCTGAAAAGTCGGTTTTACGGACGATAATTTTACGTGATAACGTCATATCAAAATTTTTTAAATTGCTGCTTTTAAAAAGCCCGCCTTAACCTGTTTGATATTATAGAAGATTTTCTCGCACGGTGGTTGGCCGGTTCTTGCACGCTCGACTCAGGCGGAACGTGACAATGAGTCATGCAGCCGGCATTCATCGATTTATAAGACGCTATCACGTCAAAAACATTTAATAAAGACTAACAACAAAAATATCAGATTTTAACTTAAACAGGAGGAGCTAACTCCGAGGAGAAGGGTCAAAGTCCCAAATCGCAGTTGTTTACAAACAACCACGAACATAATTTTTGTCAAAAACCTGTAAGCAGGCTTGATATCCTTGGACCTGTATCACAGGCAATGGGAAAAAAAAATTGTCCAATTCTCGAACCGCACAGAGAGGCATTCACTCCCGCCAGATTCCCCCTTTTACTGCCTCTTTTTCGTAAATCAAACACGAAATATTTCCAGTAAAATGTAAAAATTGTCATACACTGAATAATTTAATTGAAACAAAAGAAACCGTTGCTTCAAAACTCAAGAAAACTTTCGCCGAAACATGAATTCAAGCTGTAAAGAAATGATATTTGGATTGGTCTCGCCTGCTGGGCTGAAGGAGGCCTTGTGAGTTGCTTGATGAATGGGCAGAAGGAACGGCTCGCGGCAGATAGCCGTCTGCGTGCTTGAAGCACTGCTTGCACGGAGTGCGTCACGTGACAGCTACACGCCCGGTGACTCAGCTCTGGGCTGTGTGAGTTCCAGGCCTGCATGCTATCAGCTGCAGTAACTCTCGGCGCAGCACAGTGCACTGAGAATGTGTGCGTGCGCAGCGGATTTAAAATCCGCGAATTTTAACATAAGTCGCCGAAACGCCGGACATTATTACGTTACTATCGTCCGGTTCCTATCCTAGAATAATAAACGAGAGTAATAAATATTCAAATAATCTGATGCAGTGGAACGGTTTAGTTCTTACCCACCAGCGTAAAACACAAATGATAAATGCATTTAGTTCTCAACAGGAAATCCTCAATTGCAGTAGTGAAGAAACTGTAACTGCACAATACACGCTGTCTGAGAACGAATGCATCATTGTTTTGTAAATACTTGCAAACTACCCATGGTAAAAAAAATCAGAAATATTAATTTTGGCTAGTTCAGGTGACGATACTTAATTTACACCAAATATATCTCTATATTACAGCGTCTCTACAAATGTATATTGTCCAAAGAACAATGTACTAGCCCAAGGGAAAAATTGTCAAAAATTTGGTAAAAAAAAAGTTTAATCACAGAGTAATACTTTGTTAATATCAATATTAAGTGAATTAAATTTTCATACTGAATATTTTAATATTACTGCTATCGTGAGACAGTATTAAAACACGCTTTTTTTTGGGGAAATTATATATACCACAGTCACAATAAAATCTAATGGTGTTAAAGGTGATACTTGCAAACATTTATATGTAATCCAGCCAGAAATTTCAGAACTGGAAAATAAAAACTAAAGAGTTTAGTGCTGCCATTCGTTTTCATTACTTTTCTAATTTTCCGTAAACGCGCAGTTTTTATTTCGGCAGTTTGCAAGCGTGACGGCCACCTGAATCGTAAAGCCCCCCCCCCCCCCCCAACCCTCCTGCCCCACTGCACGGGGGAACACAATCACCTCTCTTCCAGGTCGTATCTCCGAGCGCCCCAGTTTCCGTCCGTAGCGATTCGCAGCGGCGCCGCGTACAGGGTGTTACCGCACTTCCGCCCCACCGGACACTTCGCGTCAGCCGAGATCGCAAACACACTCCTTCTCATCCCACCACCGTCCCACGTACTTTAGCATACACATGCCGACGAACGTCAGATGCAGATAAAAAAAAATGGTTGCCTGTAAAGTCGGTTTACAGACGATAGTTTAACGTGACAACGTCATAACAAAACATTGATGAAATGATTGCATACTTTTATGAATAAAATTGAATCATTTTTATTGAATTATCACTATTTTGTATGGATACAAAGAAGGAGTGAAATTAATTCTACAATTTAATTGATAAATTTACTTTTATTTGCACATATTAATTCAAATATGTTTATTACTTTAACGAAGAGGTTATTTTAGCTATACCTTTTATACATGTTTGCTATTTAACTTCTTCCAATCTGTGTTATTCTGTTAAGGATAGGACGATGATAGGAAAAGTAGGAAACGAATGGGAGTGTTTCAAGTTTAATGTGCCTCGAAAAAGTTAAATGATGGTTGTTCCAATCGAGTGCAAGAGAGATAGATGCGGCGCAAGCGTACAATGAGCGTAACGGGACACAGCGTAACGGGACAATGTGCGTTACGGGACACTTTTTAGTGCGTGCAGCCGGCGTTCATCGATTTATTAGACGTTGTCGCGTCAAAAAGCATGAACTTCGGGGAACTTCAGGTTTTGGCTGTCTCGTCTGTGAAAGGAAGGCTTCCCGTGGCAGATATCGTGCACTGCAAAGAGAAAGAAAGTGCCCATAGTGAATGCACGCTGCAGTCCAAGCACGAGACACGCCGCGGTGTGGAAGAAGCACGTGTCGATGCCGCCGTCTCACACCAGAGGCCGCTACTTGCACGTCGACGCTAGCGCCCTCTGCTGCGGCTGGAAGGGGGAGGGGGGGGGGTTATTAATAGCCGGCACGTGGCTCCCTGCTGCCCTCTAAGGGGCCGCTGCCCTTCAGACCGGCGGCCCTGCGTCCGAAGGGCTCTGTCTGCAGCCCACCCGGTTGGAAAGCCTTCGTTTCACAGACGAGAGAGCCACACCCCAAGTTCCCCCAAGTTCATTCTCGCTTTTTTTCCCCCGTTCTATCTCATTGTATAAACCGGTGTGGCATTAAATTTTGCGGTCGATTAGGATAGGTCAGCTACATTACAACTACTTTAAAACATTGTGGATGGTTGGTTATATTAGGTAAGTATAGCTGCATTAAAAATAACTGTAAAATCATTTTATGATTGCTTAGCAAATAACTTTTTAATATGTAGCTATCCAGGGCTAGGAAACCGTTTACATGATTTCACAGTATCTTTAATGTAGCTTTCCTAACCAAATCAGCCGTCCACAATGTTTTAAAGTATTTATAATGTAGCTAACCTAACCTTTTACAATGAACAAAAAAAAAAACCGAAGATGCACGATCGGGCGTTTGGCTCTCTCGTCTGTGCAAAGAAGGCTTCCCCACCAGGTTAGCCGAGATTGGGCGATGGTGTTGCTGGGTTCGGTCTCCTCAGCGCCAAGGAGTCTGCCTGCCCTTGAGGCGAGGCGCTCTGGACGTCCTTGAGGCCGAACACGCGTCACCTGTGAGTCGCTGGCTGACGACGGCCTGCAACAACAACCCTGTGTCCTCGCTCTCGTTCAACAACCCTCGAAGGACGAAACGCGAGTGACAGAAACATCTGGCAAACTTTTAAAATTCAACTTGCATTGCCTTGCAAAAACTTGTTTGAGTTACTCGGTACTAGATGGCGCACCCGTTACTCAGCACCGAACACATGCGGTTTGCCTCCAGCTCTGGAGACTTCTGCCGGCTGGTCACACTGGCGCCTCGCAGTGTCTGGTATCTGTGGCTGAGAGAGTGGTCTGGCTTACGCTGAGGCTTGGGCATGTGTCGTTTTGCGTAAATGCGTTTTGCCTAATTTTAGGCAAAACGCCGTTAGGAAAATCGCCGTTAGGCAAAACGTCGTTGGCCAAATAGGAGTTTGGTAAAACGCCGTTCAGCAAAACACCGTTAGGCAAAACGCCGTTAGGGAAAACGCCGTTAGGCTAATCGCCATTAGGCAATTCGCCGTTAGGCAAAACGCTTTTTCCTCTTTTAGGCAAAACGCCATTAGACTTTTCGCCGTTAGGCAAACCGCCTTTAGGCAAATCGCCTATTGCGCTGAGGCTTCGGGCGCTGCGAGAAGGCTCAGTGGGGTGCACTCGGACACCCACTGAACCAGCTCGCGGAGTGGTACACTGCCAGTGCAGGCCCCTGAAGGTCGGCGCGGGCTGCAGGGGTCTGTCGTGCTCACAAACCAACTGCAAACATGTTATAACGAAAGTCGTTTCGGTTATCTCCGTCTAATCTACAAACCTCCAATCAGCTGTGTTATTTCCTTCATCCTACTATCTTCCTCCTTCGCAAGAAGCATCGATGTGTTCGTCATCTGTTTAAACACACTTTAATCATGGCCTCATACATAGGGGCATGCATATTTCGCGAAAAGATTCCGAGACCAGTTGAAAGTTAAAACACTGAAGCATCATCTGTGTTTCGTGATTGGGTGGTTCATTTCCTGTTTATTGTCGATCGTTTCATAACCAATCAACAGTGATTCAGTGCGCAAGCAAACGCGTCCTGGGTGGCTCGGTCGAACATGGCAACGACTTCTCCCGCAGACCGTCCGCCAATCACAAGTGAGAAACCGCTGTTGCGGGTACACCTTTTTTGCAGTCTATTAGGCGTTTAGATGTTTTGGCGAAAAATGCCTGCCCCCTACGTCATACACTTCACGCAGAATTGTCGACCGACGCCGCACCCTGGCGGCGGATGGGGCGGATACGCGCGCGCCAGTGGCGGCGGCGGCGGTGGCGGCGGCGGCGTGGGCGGTTGTTTGGAGCGCGCCGCGCCGACTGACGCGCGGTGTTTACACGCGCCGCCCCCACCTGAAGACACACGCGTGACGTCAGCATTCCGCGCGGCCGCCTCCCGGATCCACCAGACACCTGCGCCGTCCAGAGACACACCTAGTGGACGTCACAGTGGGCGAAGAAACACGCGAGACGAGTGATGTCGGCGAACCTTGCGGTGTGGAGTGTACCTACATACTTGGAACCAGTTACAGTAGTGGCATCTAGCGGCGTGGAGTGTAAAATAGCTCTTTAAGCAATGCAGCTTCGCCAATGATCACTGGCCAGTGTTTTCCATATTTTCCTATACGCTATTTCATAATACGTACTTTTATAATTCACGGGATTCTTCATAAAATTTGAGCTCCTAATGCTCATTCTCCCGTGTCGATTGTTCTGTTTTCTTGTCGTTACTTTTATCTGCAAAATCTCTTGCATTTCATGTTTCGTCTCTGACTCTCTCTCTCTCTCTCTCTCTAAGAAATCGGTAAAATGTTAAGCAAGTGTTTATAATTTACCATCACTTGCGTGACCTTTAACAGTTGAAAATAACGGTTTAGTTAGTATCAGGAAGAGAGTATAATTTGTGACCCAACAGACAGATTTAAGAAAGCTATCGAAATAAATTAACAGGAAATTCTTTTAACATTAATTTGTTATGACGGGAAAATTCAAGTACCAATTCGACGTGTGTTTGACTGCAAATATGTTGGAGCGCGCCGTGGGTCCGTATTCTAAAAATGAAACTGTCGCGTATCCCGTATCTGTAGGATTCCTGAGGTGGTCCCTCGGGACTTGCCAATACACTTAAAAATAACACGTTTTGATTGTTTTAAGGTCAATTTAGGTATATGGCGTCGGTCATGAAAACGCAATATTGTAGCATATGTATGGCGATTACTTACAGCTTTGCTTCGGCGAAAATAACACTTAATCGCGACACGTATTAGTTCTGCAACTATTTATCTAGGTAGTTAGTACCTTTATCACTGCCTAAACATCTATAGCGAGACGAATTCTACCTAGTTTGCAGGAATGTCACCAAAATATTGCGGTACGTCGCACTGCCGTGACGCCACTCAATTATACATTTCAAAACATTTTTACATAATATTCTTATCATCGTTTGTTTGAAAAGGCAAGCTCTGATAGGTCCGTGAGCATAGGCGTCTCGGCACCTAAGGCCACGCTCGCTGTTCAGCGCCATTACAAATGTAAACAAAGTAATTTCGTTATTTTAGAAAACATTAATTTTAGAGTAGATCATGTTCAAAACAATGCTTTAAACAAATCGTTCATACATCGTTCTCTTGTGCCTTAGAAGGTCACACCCATTCACTCTTAACTACTGTTGAACTTCCTAGAGTAAGATGACTTAAAGAGTGTTTGTTTTTAGTGTCCATTATCAATACTGAAGGAGCAGAATCAAAATATAGTTCAGAAACGTAAATATGTAATTATTTATAAATAATTTCAGAACATATGTACCATTGTTTTGGCACAATCTGATTTTGGCTTGTTTTATGTGTATGTTTGTATATTTGTGTATACATATCTTTTTTTATTCTTTTCTCGAGGTTTCTCTGTAAAATACAGTGGAATCCAATATCGTATGTCCTAAAAAAAACATTGTTTGAAGTTAAAGTAAATTTGGTATCATGCCTTTCAGACACATGTTTGGTGGTTCCCGCACTCTTTCACTAGCGCGTTAATTGTAGATGGGCGATGCTTTGCGTGCATACTTTATTATCTCTCCGTGTGGTCCAGGGATTGTGTTTTCTGCAGCGACATTTAGATTGGGCTCTCCGCAGTTTCGCTGGAGACGAACAACTATTCGCGCCACAGTAATTACCGGGAGACGAGTGCTTCTTATCTTCCTTCCTCGCCGATCTTAATTACACCTGCTGGTTGCCTTTGTTCAACCCGGCTGCGGAAAGCAATGTCCCGTCGTTTTTCACTGGGCTAAGCGGTTCCCCGCTCGCGCGGAAATGCTGGGTCTCTTCATTCATTCATGAGAAGAAGAAAAAAAAAAGGTGGGAACATAATTAGAGTATTCGCTTAGCTCTCCGCTGAAAGCCTCTAGGAGAATTGCAACCGTAGACTTCGTGGCAAAACACTGGCTCGTACCAGTGTTGAAAAGAATTTAAAGTGCTAGAGAATACACGTTTTCTACGGTAATACTTTTAATATTTTTTTTTAAATTGAAAAAATAATTGTTTTTTGATATTTTGGTACCTTTTTAAATAATTTCAACGAAAATTTGAATAAGTACTGGGTCAAAACCACCTTCTTAAATTAAATACTCCAATTCGAATTTTCAACAGACAGCTTCGTACCTGAATCTATATTGGTACGAATGGAAAACCACGGGTTTGTGAGGATAGCCTAATTAATTTTGTACAGTTTTATTTGCTCATAATATTTACATTACCAATTAAATCACCACACTTGATGTCTGTTCACAAATCACTAGGTATCTGTCCAGTCCTCGCTGGAGCTAGGCTCGACAGTGGTTCGCCCCTCACCTCGCGCCTGTCCACACACACACACACACACACAGACACAGTCTCGCGCCGCTCGCTGGACTCGGAGGCATGCGTCGCCGCTTTTATACCAGTTGGCCGTCTTTCTGGAATGTACTGGAGCGGTTGTGACGTGTCGAGTCAAACCGAAGCATCCAGAACTGTGGCGTGAGTACCACGTCAATCCACGCGGCGGCCTCTGACCACTCAGGGCTAGATGACAGCGCCGAGGAAGGATGGTGGATGGAGCAGAGGGCAGGGGGGTGGCGAGGTCAGGCCGCTCTGATTCCCAAAGGTATGCGCGAGTGACGTCAGCTGCGGGGCCCCTGGGCCAGACCAGACTACCGCAGACTATCTAAACCTTTTGTCTAAAACAATATTTTTTTTGTAACTGTTGCAAGCGGGTTGAATAATGAAACTTTTAATTCAAAAAAATAATCATATACTGCGTACCATGTACACCATAAATCTGTTTTATTAAAAAAAACTTAAATTATTATCTATATCTTTCGACTGGAATATTTTTTTTTTACGTCCGATCATTTGCCGCAAGGGGTGGAATAAAGAAGGGTTGAAAGTAAAAACAATTATCGTTAACTTCCTTCGTAGGCACACCATCCAATACTTTTTTTTGCGAAGTCGGACGATGGAAACTGACAGGTAGAGAGAGAGAGAGCTAAAGCTCCGCGCTCTGGCAAGAAGGTGGAGGCGCCGGGTCGACAGGTTGACGGGGAGTTACGCGGTGTTCCTGCTGCACTGCGCCGACCCCCGGGGGCTGCAGTCGGGGCCGCATGTTTGCCCGCCGAGGCAGCCTGCGACCTGAGTGACGAGCGCTGATTGCTCCCGCGTCGAGACGGGCGCGCAATTAGGCCCACCTGCGCCCACATCCAGGCGGGCACGTCGCCCTTAAAGAGCACGGCGCTGTCCTCCCCGGGGATATATCGCCGCGTCGCCTCGAGGGCCGGTTTGTTTCACGCAAAAATTAACGAATCCTGAACGTAATTTTTTTTTTGACGTGAAAACGTCTAATAAATCGATGAACGCCGGCTGCACGCACGAAAAAGTGTCCCGTTACGCACGTTGTTCCGTTGCGCTGTGTCCCGTTACACTCATTGTTCCGTTACGCTGTGTCCCGTTACTCACATTGTTCCGTTACGCTCATTGTTCCGTTACGCTGTGTTCCGTTACGCTGCCGGCGAGTGCAGTAATAATAGGTTGTTACAATTGACTAAAAAATTATGGTGATTCATATAATTGATGATAGATATTTGATTACAGACTATTTATATGAAAACTTGTTCATAATTATATTTAAACTTTATAGCTAAACGCCAGTTTTTAAAATTAATTACAAGTCATCTACACGTGAACTGTTTCGTCGACTGTTTATAAAGTGAAGTGAAAAGTTAATGTAGTTTTCATTGCTTATTACAACAACAATTTCGGCAATAAAGGTTAATTATTCTTGCATTTTAAAAACTGATTACTAGTATAATTTCAAGTAATCATTCTTTTATAATTAAAATAAAAATGATTCAATTTTATTCATAAAAGTATGCAATAATTTCATCAATGTTTTGTTATGACGTCACGTTAAACTATCGTCCGTAAACCGACTTTACGGACAACCAATTTTCCTTTGGGACTTCGTAAAAGATCGTGTCTACGTTCCGCCGCTAACTAATCATTTGCCAGAGTCGAGACACAGGATTGAAGAGGCCATTGCTTCCATTTCTCCGGACGTGATAACCAAAGTGATGGGAATATTTGGACTTCAGGTTGTAATGTGTGGCGTATTACTAAAGATGCACATATTGAACATTTGTAAGAAAAACTAGTTTAGTTTACCTTCAGTTTGATTTATGATTTGTTGTAAATAGTCTAAAGTAAACTGTTATAATATACTTTTGAAACTGGAAAGTTATATTATGGATACTCTGTATGAAGATCTAGTGGGATACTATGTTTTAAAACAATTTCATGGACAAGCGCCATTGCTAGGTTACACTGGATGTCACAAAAAAATCTTCAAGCGTTTGAGTTTATACCAACGATGACGTATGTCCTTGAAAATGTATTATATTATTCTTACCCATTGTTATTTTGGTTTGTGACAGAAAATAAGCACCCACAGCCCTTCACATTAAAGATTTTTATGGAAAAGTAATTTAGGTATTATAAATTAATATCTATAATTTAATAAATGTATTAGAAAGGACAATGAACAAAATCTAATATTGTTCTTAACAAATAGGCTAAATGTGTTGTATGGACTAAAATTAAAAGCGCCACACATCAATGCTCACGTGATACATTAATTGGCGGTTTCATAAACCTCTCTAAATGCTGTTTTGAGCGTTTTGATGGATATATTTTCAGTAATGGTAGCTGCACAGTGATGTTTTGTGCTAAATTTAAATACTCCCAAATAACGTTTTTAATACTCGATATTTATTTAACTTGCGTGTCCAAAATCGTGTACATATCCCTCTTTTTTTTGATACCAAATAAAATAAGATTGCAAGTAGGCTAATACATTTATGCACCACATTTCTCGCTCATATAGTTAGCTCGTATATTTACTTATATATGTAGTTTTGTTCGTTACATTTCGTGTTGTTTATTAGAATTTTCGGCATGGCTAGGGGCTGGAAAAATTCGTGGTTTCAATGAATACTAGGATAGACTCCACGATTCTCTATGTACTCGGGCAACTATCACCTGGTTATTGGCTACCGACTCGGGACACCTGTTTACTGCGATTCTTATGATTCGATACTTCTTTTTGTTGAGTGTTTGCCATTGGCTCAGAGTCCTTCAGGTAAATTGCGGTCCAATCACTGGCGCAGCATTAAGCTAAACGAGTTTCGATTCCAGCCTGTCTCGAAAGGAATCCGCGAATTTTTCCTGTCTCTAGGCATGGCATTGCTAGAGACCTGAAAAATTCGCGAGTTCATTTCGGGATAGGCTAAAATACAAATCGTTATACCTTAGTGCTGCCTCTGCTATTGGCTCACAACTCACATTTATGACTCTGGACCAATGAGAAACACCCAACCAAAGCATTATCGAATCACAGGCTGCTACGCTGGAACGTCTCACGAGACGGCAGCCAATGAGTGGGTGGCATTTGACCGAGTGTACGTGGAACTATGGAGTTCATCCTACAGGTCATTGAACCCGCGAATTTTTCCGGTCCCTAGGCATTGCATGAATAGTGTCTGCCAAATCTCGGAGCTGGTGCGGTTCCATATAATCTTTACCGGTTCCAGCAAAAACAGAAATGTACGATTGCGTCACGCGATACAATAGTCGGCGAGCTTTATCTCCGAAGCCGCGCCCGGAGAGAAGGTCTGGAGGCAGCGGAAATGAAGTTCCCGCGGGGCATGATGGGTAGCCTGACAGGGTTGTTGGCAGAGGGCAGAGGGGGCAAGGAGAACGTAGGGAAAGGTCGAGGGAGGTTGCATGCAGCCACGTCTGGGGTTCAGGAGGTGCGAGTTAATTCGAAAGAATGAGGACGAAGGGGCGGGGTTGGTTCGAGCTGGCAGCCAGACGTAGCAGAGGTCGGGTGGACCTCTCCAGAGACCCATAAAGGACCGGAGACTCGGAGCGGAAGAGAAGATGAAGGAACGCGGTGGAAGAGGAATATCCGGAGAAGAGTTAAGACTTGGCGAGACAAGGTTCCTGTACAGACTAAAATGAAATGCGGGATGATTGAGCGCAAAATAAAAATGTTGTGGGTAACAAGGCGGCGTTAAGGTATGGTTTTTCTTAATTAACAAAGATACTTGACGTATGACATGAAAAAAAAGAGATGCTTATAAATGTGTATTGATTGGCATACAAAAGTATGCGAGTTAAATATTTTAAAACAATACCTCCTTAGAACGCTATATCATGAAACATAAGTTAAATAATTATGTTTCACCAAAAAAATGAAAACACCAAATATATTTTTTAAAAAAGTTACAGAGGAAAAAAACTGAATAGTAATTCAAAGGTGATGGTTAATGTGTGAGCTGGAGTATATTATGTTTTGTTACCTCGCCATTTTGTTTGTTGTTTTAGTTCTGCGGTCATGGTGGTGGACAATGGAGGGAAGGGGGGTGTAAATCGCCCCTTCTCGCCCGTCCCATAGAAACGCTACTGATCACAAGTCAATTAAGTGATATACCTACAAAGAATATTAACGTACTGAAGATGCCCATGGAGGCACACTAAAATCTCAGGGAACAGTATAGACTTTTGGAAGACCAACGTTTACACATAGAAATTTAAGTACCTAATGGTTTTGCCCGAGTAAAGAAAACGGAACATTCGATTTTGTGCGTTTTAATTTTTTTTCAATATATATTATTTTCCTTAAGTCGTTTGTTTGAGTTCGTTAAAACAAGTTATAAAATCATTTATTAATTTTATTTAATACATGAAGCACACATGGTAAGTTTGTATGAAATACATGCGTACCAATAAAATTTCTGGGGAAAAAAACAGCATACCTACTTGTAAACACAATTTCTGCCGCTTCTGTGTCTGAGGTGTGTTGGGTTGGCTTGTTGGGGGGTTTTTGAGGGGACACACACATTATTCTATCCCCTTTACGGATTGGATTACATTTCTCTGTACCCTCATGTAGCTAAGTTGCTAAACATTTCTTATTCTGTCTTCACAATTATTTTTTTAAATCCGTGATGGGAAGGGTGTGTACCCCACAGACCTGCTCCCCCCCCCCCCCCCCCGCCCCCATGGGCCAGGAAGTTAGCGGCGGATGGTCCGGTGCAGAAGCGGGGGCGAGGAAACACGTAATCCGAACGTTGCTATCTCTGCGACTTCCACAAAGCGCAAGAGAATTTATCGCTTGTCCTCATTCTTTCAAATTAACTCGCACCTTTAGAATCCTAGACATGGCTGCATGCAACCTCCCTCGACCTTTCCCAACGTTTTACTTTGCCCACTGCCTCGTAACTACGATTGCATCTCGAGGTTACGAAATGCTTTTTTAATTATAAATACATACACATATATATAATGCTTCGAAACCATAGCACGCGCACAATTTAAATAAATAGTAAAACAATTTAGATATTCTTGTCATTGAAACAACTTTCAGCGTATTAAGAAACATGAAGATGGCCACCACCGCAGAAAAAACATTCGGATTCTATATTGGTCGCACGAAGCAACGTAAACGCGGAATTATCTTGTGATTGCTGTCTTATTCATTCACACATCTGACGGACATAGGCTAATTATTTTTGGCTTGTTTTCCCCGTGAATGTGCGCATGTACCTATTCTTCTTTCCCGTTCGTTCTGTGGCGTACGGATGAAAACCAGCGATGGCTCATGTCCGTGAAGGTGTTTCTGAGTCCATCGTCCCCCGCTGCGAAGAGTGGCTCAGAGGAGATTGGGTTAGTTTCGGTACTTGCGGGTGTGGACTCCCTCCCGCGCTAGGTTCGAGCACCGAGGGGGTTGATTGGCCAGAGACGAGGGCAGGGTTACCAACCACTCGAGAGGCTCGCGATGCCCACTCGACCCCTCGCCAAGAAAAACAAGCGCCAAATTACGCCCTCCGCCGGTCGCGTCTGTTGGTCTTCGTCGTTCAGCTCGCGGCAAACTCTTGAGTCGCTCCCTCCACACGCACCCAGCTCTTCCCAACAGTCAGGAGAGGGCCAGACTCCATTTTATAACACAATTCCAGCGCGTTTTCGATTGAAATATCTAGTATATATAGTACACTTTATTTTCGTTTCAAAAACGTCCTATTATTAGGGGCAGGCATTTTTCTCGGGGGAAAAAAAGAAGGTGTTTGTCTGTAAAGTCGGTTTACGGATGATAATTTTACGTGATAACGTCATAAGAAAAACATTGATGAAAAATATTGCATACTTTTTTTAAATTTTTAAATATTATTTACAGTTTTTTTTTGCAAATTTTAATTTAAATAATTTGTTTAAATATTAATCACGAACAATTAGTTAAAAAAAAAAAGGCCCGCCTATAACCAGTTTGATATTATGGAAGATTGTTCTCGCACGGTGGTCGGCCGGTTCCTGCACGCTCCGGCTCAGGCGGAACGTGACACTTTTTTTCGTGCGTGCAGCCGTGCGTTCGTCGATTTATAAGACGTCATCACGTCAAAAGAAAATGTACGGTAAGTCACTCACTGTAACGGGAGTCTGGCGGGAGCGGCGCGGGAACACGAACGAGATGGGCGGGCGTCGCGCGGGCCCGCCCCCGATGAAGAGTGGCTCCCCTGGCCACACGGCGGCGGCGGCGGCGGCGGCGGCGGCGGCGGCGGGAATCCTTCTTTCCACAGGCGAGAGAGCCAAACGCCCGATCGTGCATCTTCGGTTGTTTTTTTTTGGTTCATTGTAAATAAATACGACACCAGCTGTCATCTGGATGAAAAGAAGAAAAGTTAGTGCTCCTGGTATACTCTAACGGGTTCAGACCTAGGAGGTGGAGGTGGTGAGGCTCGGCCGGGCTTCGGCCCGAAACAACTTGTAAATAAATACGACACCAGCTGTCATCTGGATGAAAAGAAGAAAAGTTAGTGCTCCTGGTATACTCTAACGGGTTCAGACCTAGGAGGTGGAGGTGGTGAGGCTCGGCCGGGCTTCGGCCCGAAACAACTTGTAAATAAATACGACACCAGCTGTCATCTGGATGAAAAGAAGAAAAGTTAGTGCTCCTGGTATACTCTAACGGGTTCAGACCTAGGAGGTGGAGGTGGTGAGGCTCGGCCGGGCTTCGGCCCGAAACAACTTGTAAATAAATACGACACCAGCTGTCATCTGGATGAAAAGAAGAAAAGTTAGTGCTCCTGGTATACTCTAACGGGTTCAGACCTAGGAGGTGGAGGTGGTGAGGCTCGGCCGGGCTTCGGCCCGAAACAACTTGTAAATAAATACGACACCAGCTGTCATCTGGATGAAAAGAAGAAAAGTTAGTGCTCCTGGTATACTCTAACGGGTTCAGACCTAGGAGGTGGAGGTGGTGAGGCTCGGCCGGGCTTCGGCCCGAAACAACTTGTAAATAAATACGACACCAGCTGTCATCTGGATGAAAAGAAGAAAAGTTAGTGCTCCTGGTATACTCTAACGGGTTCAGACCTAGGAGGTGGAGGTGGTGAGGCTCGGCCGGGCTTCGGCCCGAAACAACTTGTAAATAAATACGGCGGTGTTGATAAACGGATACTAATGGTCAATTAGGTTAGGTTAAATACTTTAAAAAGCATTGTGGACGGTTGATATGGTTAGGATAGCTACATTAAAGATACGGAAAAAAACTTCGGGTTTCGGCTCTCTCGTCTGTGAAAAAAGGTCTTCCCCGGCGGCGCGTGTTGAGGCAGGTCGCCGCCAGGCGGCAGCACGGGTCAAGAGGCCCCGGGGTCAGGGAGAAGGTCGGCGGGTTGCCGGAGCCTGGGAGCAGCAGGAGGAAGTGGAAGAAGATGGAATGAGTAAGCGGGCAAAGCGCGAAGAAGAGGGGAGGGATATAAATAAAAAGGAAAGACAATGAAGAGGAGGAGCGAGGATAGAGAGAGAGCGCGCGCGGGGGCCTCTCCTGCGGGTAATAAGTTACCTGCAGTTGTCGGGCCGACGGGAACTTCTGCAGGAGTCCACTTCTCTCCCGCCGGCCTCCCGGGCAAGGGAACCTATAACATTGTTTTCTATTGGGAACTTTATATATCTCGACCTCTCCTCCCCTCCCTTTATAGATCGCGGGCGCCCACATCCTGTCCGAGATCGCCGGAGAAACAACACATCACAACTTTCTGGTGATGCCGGTCTTTCTTTTTTCCTTCTTCTTCTTCTTCCCCCCCACTCCTCCTCAACACCCTTTTATTTTTCTGTAAGTCCATTACCCCCGTCGCGTCGGGCCAGCGACGGAGTGTGGTCAGGCGGGGCGGTTCTGGTCCTGCCTCAAGCCGACAAGAGAAAACTACCTCCCCCCCCCCCCCCCTCCCTTCTCAAACCCCGCCATCGTCCCCGCGGCAGATACCAAACTGACCAACACACGTCACGGACGAAGAGGGAAAAAAGAAAATCTTTTACTCATTGCTGGTCGGAAGGTTTGCCGGTTTGACGATCGTGTACGCTAGGCACTTATAATTTATTAAAAAAAATATTTATTTCAAAACATATTTTCGAGTTACCGTGCATTATAAATTACTTTTTTTTTGTCTCAGCCAATATGTGTTTCAAATATAAAACTTGTAAACGCGTTCATAAGCAAGTTAAAAAAAAAAAACATAATACCGAAGTAAGAAACAAAAACATATTGGTTGCCTGTAAAGTCGGTTTACGGACGATAGCAAAACATTGATGAAATGATTGCATACTTTAATGAATATAATTGAATCATTTTTATTTTAATAATAAAATAATAAATACTTGAAATTATACTAGTAATCAGATTTTTAAAATGCAAGAATAATTAACCTTTATTGCTAAAATTGTTGTTGTAATAAGCAATGAAAAACACATTAACATTTCACTTCACTTTATAAACAGTCGTGTGGAAGAGAGATAGGTGCGGCGCAAGCGTACATTGAGCGTAACGGGACACCGCGTAACGGAAAAATGTGCGTAACGGGACACTTTTTCGTGCGTGCAGCCGGCGTTCATCGATTTATTAGACGTTGTCACGTCAAAAAAAATGATTTAAAGACAAAACTTTTCAAAGTTTTTGAGGTTAAAGTTTCAACCGTTCGTCCGCCGTTAGTTAAAGCTCGGTCAGGTTTCGACGGGCGGAAGAGACGGTGGCTGCAGCCTCCACCCCATCGGCGACAGGGTCTTCCACCTCGCCACTCAAGGGGGGTTATCGCGCCGATAGCCTGCCCCCCCCCCCCCCCCTTGTGGGTGACAACTCGTCGACCCGCTAAGGAGCTTATGCCCCTCCCCACACCCCTCCCTCTGGCAATACCGCAGACTCGCACCGGCCATTAGCGGATCCCCTCGGTTTATCTCCCTGCCCGCTGCGGCCGAGAGACATTAATTTCTTTGCGGATAACATTCACCCTCAGCGAGACACTAAAACGTTGCCATTGTGTGATATTTCCTCATTTGAAATGAAACCCTCCCCCGCACGCATTTTTCCAACCCCTTCTTTCCACCCCCGGCTATCGGGTCGTGTACGTCCCCTGCGATGGTTGTTCAGGGACAGGGGTGCTATCTGCACCGGGGGCAGAGAGGCGTCCTTGCTGAAGCCCATGTCACACGATGTTAGATTACTCGGGATCTCCCACGTGGCGGGAAGCCTGCAAAGCGCAAACACTTTTCGTCACGCCCGAATATTTACCCGTGTGTAGCATGGGCTTTTTCATAAGTCTTTATTTGCTCGCAAACAGTTTCTATAATAATGACAAGTATGCACCTTAAAATCATAACCTGTCAATATTTTCCTCTAAATTGAAAACGTCGTTGTGTGGAATTTTAAATTAATAATATAATAGGTTAAAACATTTCTTGTTAAAAATTGGTATTTCTAAATGAATGCCTTTTCTGTGAAAATAAAATCAAAATCGAGAATATTAGTAGTTTACCATTAAATATTACATATTTGTAATTTGCGAGAGTGGTAGGTTAGGCTACTTACATTAAAAATCGGCTGATATCACCGGGACGTTACCTGATCTCACGACACTCTGTGATGCATAACACGACTCGTCAGCACTATATTGACAATAATTATGTACACCTTTGCCGAAACATCAGCAATTATTTTATGAAGTTTTACAACAGGTATTTTCATCAAAATTTAACTTTCGTGTTGTTGTTAGACGTACCATTATGATATACGCTCGCAAAACTGTCTTTAAAAATGAATCATTTACATCGTAAGAGTTAAGTCTGTATTTGAGAGTATTTCCGTGTTCGTTGGGTTGAGCGTGATGCGACCGAATCCACTGGCTCTAGTTGTGACGGTCTTGCGGGGAAAGAGCTGTACGCACGGGGAGTGTGGTATTCGCAATAAAGCAGGGGTGTTGTCATGTGAACGTGGCGGGGTGGCAACACTGTCGGCGGCACCCTCCCCCTAGAACAAAGGGATGATGCCCCTACGCACCGCGTAACGCAACCCTGGTCACGCATTGTCCGGCGCCCCTGGAGCCGCCACTTCCGGGATATTAGCGCGTACACCCGCCCCCCCCCCCCCCCAAATCTTCATGGCTCACTCCCCCCATCCCTCGTGATTCCCACCCCAGCACTTGAAGCTCCCATCCCAGCTCTCGTGGCTCACACACAGCCTCGAAACTCCCACCCCAGCCCTCGTGGCTCACACACAGCCTCGAAACTCCCACCCCAGCTCTCGTGGCTCACACACAACCTCGAAACTCCCACCCCAGCTCTCGTGGCTCACACACAGCCTCGAAACTCCCACCCCAGCTCTCGTGGCTCACACACAACCTCGAAACTCCCACCCCAGCTCTCGTGGCTCACACACAACCTCGAAACTCCCACCCCAGCTCTCGTGGCTCACACACAGCCTCGAAACTCCCACCCCAGCTCTCGTGGCTCACACACAACCTCGAAACTCCCACCCCAGCTCTCGTGGCTCACACACAACCTCGAAACTCCCACCCCAGCTCTCGTGGCTCACACACAACCTCGAAACTCCCACCCCAGCTCTCGTGGCTCACACACAGCCTCGAAACTCCCACCCCAGCCCTCGTGGCTCACACACAGCCTCGAAACTCCCACCCCAGCTCTCGTGGCTCACACACAACCTCGAAACTCCCACCCCAGCTCTCGTGGCTCACACACAGCCTCGAAACTCCCACCCCAGCTCTCGTGGCTCACACACAACCTCGAAACTCCCACCCCAGCCCTCGAAACTCCCACCCCAGCTATCGTGGCTCACACACAGCCTCGAAACTCCCACCCCAGTCCTCGTAGCTTCCACCCCAGCCCTCGTAACTCCCACCCAAGACCCTCTTGGCTCCCACCCGAGCCCTCGTAGCTTCCACCCCAGCCCTCGAAACTCCCACCCCAGCCCTCGAAACTCCCACCCCAGCCCTCGAAACTCCCACCCCAGCTATCGTGGCTCACACACAGCCTCGAAACTCCCACCCCAGTCCTCGTAGCTTCCACCCCAGCCCTCGTAACTCCCACCCAAGACCCTCTTGGCTCCCACCCGAGCCCTCGTAGCTTCCACCCCAGCCCTCGAAACTCCCACCCCAGCCATCGTAACTCCCACTCCAGCTCTCGTGGCTCCCACACAGCCTCGAAACTCCCACCCCACCCCTCGAAACTCCCACCCCAGCCCTCGTAACTCCCACCCCAGCCCTCGTAACTCCCACCCCAGCCATCGTGACTCCCACCCCAGCCCTCGAAACTCCCACCCCAGCTCTCGTAGCTTCCACCCCAGCCCTCGTAACTCCCACCCAAGACCCTCTTGGCTCCCACCCCAGCCCTCGTAGCTTCCACCCCAGCCCTCGAAACTCCCACCCCAGCCATCGTAGCTTCCACCCCAGCCCTAGTAACTCCCACCCAAGACCCTCTTGGCTTCCACCCCAGCCATCGTAGCTTCCACCCCAGCCCTCGAAACTCCCACCCCAGCCATCGTAGCTTCCACCCCAGCCCTAGTAACTCCCACCCAAGACCCTCTTGGCTTCCACCCCAGCCATCGTAGCTTCCACCCCAGCCCTCGAAACTCCCACCCCAGCCATCGTAGCTTCCACCCCAGCCCTAGTAACTCCCACCCAAGACCCTCTTGGCTTCCACCCCAGCCATCGTAGCTTCCACCCCAGCCCTCGAAACTCCCACCCCAGCCATCGTAGCTTCCACCCCAGCCCTAGTAACTCCCACCCAAGACCCTCTTGGCTTCCACCCCAGCCCTCGTAACTCCCACCCCAGCCATCGTGACTCCCACCCCAGCCCTCGAAACTCCCACCCCAGCCCTCGTAGCTTCCACCCCAGCCCTCGAAACTCCCACCCCAGCCATCGTAGCTTCCACCCCAGCCCTAGTAACTCCCACCCAAGACCCTCTTGGCTTCCACCCCAGCCATCGTAGCTTCCACCCCAGCCCTCGTAACTCCCACCCCAGCCAGCACTCATGGCTCCCACCCCAATTAGATTTTATATTGAGAGTTTACTTACGAACATCGAGAATGGCCTTGTTCAATCAAAGCGTGCAATAACAGGTGATCACACAACACGACCGCCAATTTGGTGTGTGAAAGACAAAAGGGTGCCGATATAAAACAGAGATTAGGGACATAAGATCCGATTATAGAAGTTTTTTTGTTTTGATGGGGGGGGGGGGGGGGGCATTTCAAGTGTAGTACACGTACCAATATGGCGGCCGTTTGTTAACAAATGTATCAGCCGTAACTGTATTTGAGGTTAAATTGGAGAAAAAATGGCAACTCACATCAATACATTTGTATTATGATGATTCTAGAACAGCTTTACTTAGAGTCGTTAATAAAAGCAGGCTAGAACAGCTGATACGAATGTAAGCAAACATCCGCCATATTGGTATGTGAAAATCAGAAGGGGGAAAAAAATGGGTTAATAAACGGCTTCGCGTCTGGCGGCTAATTCTCCATCTGCATCCTTTACTAATCTCGGAAACAAAGCGCTGATGAAACGCACATGGATTTAAAAAAAAAAATAATCCACCAATCAGGCGAGGGTTCGCTCCCCGAGCAAGTCCCGACGTGTTCCGGTCGGCGCCCTCCCACATTCCCTCCCTCTTCCTCTCCCCTACTAACCCCTCGTCCGGCGAGCCAACAAGCGCGCGCGTTGGCCTCTGTTTCCCGCGCGCGTTGGCCTCTGTTTCCCGCGCGCGGCCAGAAATAAACTCCCTCTCTCTCGCGCTCGGAGCGCGGGCTATCAGCCGGGCATTAATCACGCCATTGTGTGCGCAGACGGGACAGGCTCCGCGCAGGAAATTGTGTTATTCGCGCACGCGGCTCGCGTCCCGGATATCCCAGAGAGCCGCGTTCGATTGTTGTGATTCGCAATGCCGGTTTATTAAAGGCCGCCCGGGCGCGCTGGTGGATTACGAATATATTTTTTTCAGCAGACCGTAGGTGCGTGAGCCGATATCGGAAGGCAGGCCAGAAACACGTGGATAATGAACGTCAAAACTATTATTGGATTTTTCTCATATTTACCGGAATAACTGTGATTTTGCGTGCAGTATGTCCTGAAAGCGTAAATTCATCACGTATATCGGATATTTTTTTTTTTGTGTATGGTAGACGAAGCGTTCCCAAACTAAGCTCTTTTAAAATTAAAAAAAATATTGTCGAGATAAATCTAGGTGGTTGAGGTTGTTCGTCGATGGGGGTAGGGAACAAACTCACTTTCAGTGACTGCCGCAACACTCCACCCTGCCTCCTACCCCCCCTCCCAGTCCGGGCAGAGCGTCCAAACGCAATAGAGACTAATACCGGACAGCTCAAGTTTTTTGTCTGATGTTGTAGTTACGTCAGTCCGATAGGTGGCAGATGGCACTACCCAAAATTAACAATGCATCTTTTTAAGGCTGGGTTTACAATTGAAAAAAAAAAAAAAAAAAAAAAAAAAAACAGAAAATACGCTATAGTAAAAATACGCTATAGTAAAAAAAAATTGGTTGTCTGTAAAGTTGGTTTACGGACGATAGTTTAACGTGACAACGTCATAACAAAACATTGATGAAATGATTGCATACTTTATGAATAAAATTTAATAATTTTTATTTTAATAATAAAAGAATAAATACTTGAAATTGTACTAGTAATCATATTTTTCAAATGCAAGAATAATTAACCTTTATTACCGAAATTGTTGTTATAATAAGCAATGAAAACCACATTAACTTTTCACTTCACTTTATAAACAGTCGAGTGGAAGAGAGATGATGCGGCGCAAGCGTACAATAAGCGTAACGGGACACAGCGTAACGGAACAATGTACGTAACGGGACACTTTTTCGTGCGTGCAGCCGGCGTTCATCGATTTATTGGACGTTGTCACGTCAAAAAAACAGTAACAGTAGGTGGTGTGCACGAGATTAGACCGCCATGTTTTACAACCCGCTGATTCACAACAACACTCAGAATAGTCGTGCGAATGGGAGAGAGGTCGTGTGCACAGGAGGAAAATGAATATATTTTATTTCTGTTACTGACGCACGCCGCAACAGCCAGTGAGAGAATAGTAGGGAGCCATTTTGGCTGGACTTGAGAACTGTTTATAATTATCAATCATATTATGGCAACAAATTGTCGACACATTACAATGCTCAGGCAATTCCTGTAATGAATGTATTTTCTTAGGAAAAGTCACTAGCGATAGGTAATTGTAAACAAAAAAAACTAAAAGTCAGTCATGGTGACTGTCGACAGAAGTGAAAACTTAAAATTTTGTTTTTAAATGTCTAATATATAATCATTTCTATGTCAAATGTACGCAATAAAATGATTTTGGTATTATATCACTAGCATGTCAGTGACGCGAACCCATAAGTTTTGCCCCTACCAATAATAACTTTAAAACTAGCAGAAATAAAGTTTTTTCATTGAAATAATAAAAAATTATTAACTTAAATCTACAAATAATCAACATTATCTCTAATAAATCAATAACCTGACATTTGAATAAATTCACATCGTAAATAAATAAACAAAAGAAAAAAACATAACCTCAACTTAACTACCTACTAAAAAATATCCAATACTCGAAAATGTACCACACAATAACGTTAAAATTTCCTTTGAAAATAAAGATAAAATTAAAAACTCGTATCTTTAATAGAATAAATTAAGTTTTATCCTTCAAATATAAAAAAAAAATTAACACGTCACGTGACCATGTCGATGACGACTTACTTGAATTTACTCCCTATCCAAACCTTCCTATAGAAGTTTTCACTTCAAAAAAGTTTTTTTTTTAAAAAGTTAACTAAAAATTTTAAATCACCTAAGTTAATTTATATATTGAAATACTGTGATCATAAAATGCTGGTCAGATGGCAAGGGATGATAATTTGGTAATTAATATAGTAATTTACTAGCGCTACCGCAGCAAATCTCGGATACGTCGCGAAATTTCATTGGCTAAAATTAACAGTCACTTTACAATTAATTATGAACCGATTTCGCACAGGTCGTGTGCACATTCGTGTGCATGGCCTGCGGTGTACTAGCACTTTTTTTTAAGTTGTTAATAATACATATGGTACCAACATTATTACGTGGTTGGTTCAAATAATTACCTACAGCTGTTTCGAACGTGTTATTCGCATTTGTAATAAAACGTGTCCTCATTCGTTCGAGGCAAGCTTTTATTGAAAGCGAATTTCACATTGGAACAAAATAATTGACGGCAAATGAACTGGGTAAAAAAAAAACTTGCATAATGTCTAATCACTGTTTTGAGGGAAGGGAAATGTCCCGAAATAAAAGTTGACCGATACGAATAGTGACATTTATCTCGTTATTTTTCATGTGCAAAATTTCCAACCATGATTTCATCATCTGATCGTTCGCAATTAATCCAAACTAATTTTTTTATTCTGCGCGGGAGCAATAAATTTTTATGGTAATAAATGGGGCGTGTTAGACGATATTTAAAGTGTACTAGAGGCCAGAGGACGAAGAGGAATAATCTGTAGACATTTAAAGCTTCAGCATTTGCAGATAACGTTTTGCGCTGTTATCGTAATATAATATGTTCGATTCTATTTTGAATTATCAATAGTCGAGTTATTTAGGATTGCGTAGCAAAAAATAGAAAAGTAAAATATAGAAATTTGTAGTCACCTTATATAATGATTTGATGCGAGGCAAGGATTTGAAGTCTTTTGAAAAATTAAAGTGGTTGCGTGTACTTGTGTACGGGCTTTGGAATTATACTTGGCGTAGTAAAAGAGAACTAGCTTTAATTTTGCAATGAAAATAATTAATACAAATAAAATAATAAATGATCTGGAGTGATGCAAATACGTTTGGAAAAGTATAAATTAAATGAAATTAAAACTTTTTAATAAATACATACTCACTATTAAATATTAATATAAACACGTGTATAAAATTAATTATTTAATTTAGTAAAATAATTGAAATGGATTTGAATTAGTAATGAAAATCAAGAAAAATGCTGAATGTTTATTCTGATTTATTAATTTTAATCATTTATTAATAATAACGTTATAAATTCATAACGTATAATGAAGATAAAATATACATACGGGAACATAACCTTACGTATATAAATAGCCTACATTTGATAAAGTTTATAAACACAATTTCCGTCATTAATATTCACAATGAAAAAATGTTTTCTTTTATTATATGGACCAGTATTTAATATCAATCACTTATGTACATGATTTAAAAACACATATAATTTTTATTTGTATGTAGCCTTATTTCATCCTGTGAAATGTTGTATGCTGCGCGCGCATTGTAAAAATTAAATTTTTATCTTTCTTCATAACGTGTTTAAAGAAGTATAACTTCAAAAATTCACTTACATTGAAAACTAAAATACCATTTTTTTTTTTTAAATTTGCGAACCGTTATTGATAGTCCTGTGAACTATTCTCGGCAGGAGGTTGAAGTCGGGAGACCTAAGATGCACATAAAGTTCTGCCATTCCCGATTACACCCGAACAATTCACCTTCGGCCAACTTGGGGATTTGTTTTTAATTTTTTGCGCAGGAAAAATGAATTCAAATATTAAAAGTGGTCGGTTAAGTTTGCTACATTAAAACACTTTAAAATACTATGGCCACATTTAAAATAAACAGAGAAATATAAATATATATAAATAAACCCGAGGTTGGCCGAAGGTGAATTTTTCGGGTGTGATCGGGAATGGCAGAACTTTATGTGCATCTTAGGCTTCCCGGTTGAGTTCTGGGACGTGCAGACAGTGCAGACAGTGCAGACAGTGCGGACAGTACGGACAGTGCAGACATGCTTCAGGCTACCCCCACCCCGCCAGACAGGCGGGGCCAGTCACGGCTGCCTGAGCCGCCAAAGGCCTGTCTTCGCTCCACGAGTCCCCGATGAGAAACCCTGTGCGGTATTCAACACGCTTTGGCGTCGCATACGTCACAGCGCCGCGGGAGTAATTAACACACATACGCCCCACGCGTCTCTCACTCCTGTTTCAGTTTAGGATGATGGATGAAGTAACTATTTCAGTGTTTAAAAAAAAAAACTGTCTTGCCAGCAGGAAATTACCCGTCGGAAAAACATGAATTATTAGTTTTTACGACTTGTGAACTTTCGAGATTTTAGTGCTCTAAAATATTTGTTTTATTTGAAATGCCAATCGAAAACCCCTTGACAGTTAAGTGAATCTGTTGAAGGTAAAATGATTAAAATATCGCCCCCCCCCCCCCCCCGCTTTTTTTTTCTTATGCACAGAGAGAGATAGACCTTTCTTTTGTTAAGTACGTGAGCAAATAAAAAATAAACTTACACTTGACGTAAAATTCGAAAATGTACGCTTTCCAATTAACAATGTAAATTCTAAAATTATATAACATGTTGGTGCATAGGAAACAGTTTTATCCAGCATAAGCTCAATGGCATGCTTTTTTTTCCCTAAATTATTTTATATTCTGACCAAAATTGTAATGCTACAAATATATTTTTTTTTTCGATCTAATGTATGGTTGCCCGGACGGGGAAAAAAAAGAAGTAATTCGGTACCCTTTGCAGTGTCGTGTAACTTAGTGATAATAATGTTCGCGGGCTTTCACGGCCATTGTCTGAAGTAGCTTGGCTTCTGGGTTGTATGACCGTGTCCTTGGCAAATAAATTCACCGACGTTTCGGTCGACATTGCAGTCGCCATCATCAGGGAGCAGTACAGTAGTTAACTGCTCCCTGACGATGGCGACTGCAATGTCGACCGAAACGTTGGTGAATTATTTGCCAAGGACACGGCTACAACCAAGAAGCCAAGCTACTTCAACTTAGTGGTAGTTCGTGTTCCAGGAAATAAGTATTTATGTTTGAGGTTACCGTTACTGGACCGAGCGCTTCTTTCCAAAACATACTCTATGTGTTGATGGTTCCGCACCAGCCTGTGTATGATGGCGGCAGAGGCTTGCGTGTGTGCTGATCGGCGCGCAGTGTAAACTCGCCCGGCGACTAGGTTATCTTAGGCGTATGCATACAGATTAACAATTATTATTCGAGGGTAACAGCAGGGGATCTTCATGAATAATTAAATTAATTCGCATGCAAATATGCCCCATTAGCGACACATGAATAACCGAACATGCGCTCGGACCTTCCCCTGTTATCTCGTGGCCCAGACGCGACAGACCAACACAGTGTTTTGTTATTGTAGAGACGACAGCTCAAGAGTGAAGACAACGTCTTCGGGAAGACTTAACGTAATGCGCTTCGAGAACCCAGGTGACTTCTGAATCATTTCAAGCTCTATAACAGCTTCATCTAGTTCAATAAGCAAATTGATATACGCAGAAAATGCACTCAACTAGATAGTACCACCTGTTGACTAAAGATGGGTTGGATTGAGTTTCGTATTGTCTTCATAATTTGTTTAAGCTTTAGAAAACATTGAAATATATGTGGATTCTTCGTTAACGGAAGAACGTCACTATACTCACATTTTCAAAAATTAATGTGTTTGCATTTCTTTTTTGTTTTAATTTTCAATACTCGTGAAAAATGTGAAATTTGTGAAAATTTTGTCAACAAACAAACGCTAGTGTCACAGTAAAATTTTTATAATGCAGTTTTTTAATTTTTTTCCATTGGCGTATATACATATATTTAAAAACAACGAACTCCGTGACTGAATGAAAGAAATTTATTTTTGTTACGAAACATAGTAAATAAAAATTTTTTGAATTAATTTTTTTTGTAAATATCGTTTGCATTGACAACAGAGCTGATATTTAGTCATTTTTTCAAAGGTATTGGATGAAACGTTTCAAGTTAATGGTTTGTGCCCGGTGCTGTGTGGTCCCAACCTAAGAATAAATGCAAATCTGCTGCGTCATTATCAATTTATAAAACTAGCGCTGAAACTAACGTTTTATCTGTCGCTGAAAAAAAAAGTTCTCGGAGAAGTTAAAAAAATAATTTCATAGTTAATAAGATGAAGTGACTTACCGTATCCCTGTCTCTCGCAATAAATATTAGCATGGACTTAAAGTGTATAATCGACCTGTCTGTTATGCTTTCTTCTGTGCAATCACGCAGACTGCGGGAACGTCAAAGTTTGCTAATGACTTCGTTTCCTCGGACTCCTCTGATTCACTAACACTTCAACGCCTGGACGCTAAGAAGTTTAAAAAGGCGTTTCGGCTACATTTTCCCCTGTGACCGACTACTTTATCTCATCTTCATCTTCTTTGTAGCTTTGATACTCCGTTCGTTATGAATCCATCTCTGTTTAAAAGAGAATCAGTTTTTAGGCAGCACTCGATGTGCTGAGAAACTCATCTTCTGTTCAAGATAATTTCCCCTTTTTATTTACCCCGCCTTTAATTACTTCACATCGTAATTTTAAATTAGTCCCGAGTCCTCAGGCGGACATCCGTCTTTTTTTTTCATGTTAAATGGGTTTGAAAAGTGAAAATAATTACCTAATTTTTCCCATGCCTTCGCATTTCACTCATTTACTAAGGGTAGCCACTTGAAAAAGATCGCAAAAACCGTCTGCTTTGATTGCAATCTTTTAATTCTTTTGTTTTTGATACCGATTCTCTTCTTTATCTAGAACGGTAGTTTATCATAACTGACTGATTAATTTATAATACTTACATATCCAATGTCGAAATAGCTTACTTTTTTTACTAGGAAAAAGGGGGATTTTGAGAATCAGTTGTATTCGGCCCCAACTCCAGACATTAATTTTCTCAAGGCAATGATAACAAATGCGAAATGCGGTATGGACGATAACGAAAGACGTATTGAAGAAACCATGGCTTTAATCGGGTGTGAACTGTTTGTTCTCAGGTCAAGGAACATAGTTCATGCTTGAATGGTCTAATGTCGTAACAAAATCTTCATGACTGCAGAACATAGCATAGTGTTTGTGTGATAATCATTTTTGTCACCAGGGAAAGATGTTTTTTTTTTTCGTCCATGTAGCAGGCAGGGCAGATTTCCTCTAACACAGATTGGATCGACCTTTTCACGTTACACGGAATTCCTAACACCCTTGTCTCCCAATGAGGTTTTCAGGGTTCGATTCCTGGCGGGGTCGAACCAGGCTTGGTTTAGGATTTGGGGAACGTAGTGGACGTTTCCGTGGGGCAGAAGTTGGCTAGGCTCGATTGACATCGTGTCCTCACTCTTCGCCTCTAATGACCCCGTCAGCGAGGCATGAAAAATTGGTTGTCCGTAAAGTCGGTTTATGGACGATAGTTTAACGTGACAACGTCATAACAAAACATTGATGAAATGATTGTATACTTTTATGAATAAAATTGAATAATTTTTATTGAATTATCACTATTTTGTCTGGATACAAAGAAGGAGTGAAATGAAATCTACAATTTAATTGATAAATTTACTTTTATTTACACTCATTTATTCAATTATGTTTATTACTTTAACAAAGAGATTATTTTAACTATAACTTGTATACATGTTTGCTATTTAACTTCTTCCAATCTGTGTTATTCTGTTAAGGATAGGACGATGATAGGAAAAGTAGGAAACGAATGGGAGTGTTTCAAGTTAAATGTGCCTCGAAAAAGTCAAATCGATGGTTGTTCCAATCGAGTGGAAGAGAGATAGATGCGGCGCAAGCGTACAATGAGCGTAACGGGACACAGCGTAACGGGACAATGTGTGTAACGGGACACTTTTCGTGCGTGCAGCCGGCGTTCATCGATTTATTAGACGTTGTCACGTCAAAAAATTAAATAAGCTAAGCTGGACTGAGGCTTTGCACGCCCCTTCGTCTGATAAACGGTCTTGCATCCAGAGGTTGAGCTCTGTCGCTGCGATGCGGCTCCACCTCGGAAACCATTGGGTCGAGGAAAACTGGCGCACGTCGGTGACGAATAGCAAAAAAACAATGAAGTAACGTGCCTCGCTGTTCGCCAATGCTGATTGGCCTGAGTTTCCCATGTTTTCCTTTTGCGATATTTGGTATAACCACGGAGTTAGGAATTGCCAGGAGGCGGCATGTTGTGACGAACCTGGAGTCACTATATTATATATATGTATGTGGGTTTTAAAATGTTTTAAGTTAATATTTAGTAATACCAGATAAGTATAACTTCTAACTGGTGCTGAAACTTTAAAGTATTTAATTTTTTAGTAAATTTTAACGAGATGATTAGTATTTTACTAAAATTCCTTTTTCTAAAATTAGGACCAAAGCTGAGGATTTATCGGAGCAGTTTCTAATAGTTTACAATTTCCGGTTGTTTCTCGCTGCTGATTGCTATCCGCGTGTGATGGCGGAAAGCGACGTTTACGATTCAGGCAGCGAATTCTAGCGGCGGGCGCAGAAAATAAGTGTGCGATTCGCAACCTGAAATTTCGGTTTATTGAAAAGAGACTATTTTATTTATCAGAATATTCCATCACGCTCGGCATTAATGTTTTAAGAATTTTTTACGTTAAATTGCGTGTCAGAGTTTCGTATTAAAGTTCACTTTTATTTATTTTTTTATTTCTTCAGTTTGTGATCTGTAGATCCCATATGGAGGTAAGGACTCCGGGATATAGAACAAGTCAATTAATACAAATATATACATATATACAAACATACTGTACAACCACAAAAACTAAATATTACAGAGTACTATTACATTTCAAAAGTAAAAAAGAGAAAAAAAAAAACATGGGTACATAAGAAATTGTATAAATTCAAGTTTAAGGCTCAGCGCGAAGAGTTAGTTTACAAAACTCAATATTTTTCTCCTCGTTTTGTGATGGATTTAAATAAGATTTACCAGAGTTTAGTTTTCTTATCTGTTATTAGGTCAAATAATTCTATCAGAGAGTAGGAAGGGTGTTCTAACAGAACTTATTTGATTGTTCTTTTGAATATAGATAAATCGGTTATATTTGTGACATTTTGTGGCAATGGGTTGTAAATTTCTATGCCTATGTAATTTGTGCCCTTTTCATACTGACTGGTATTATGAACTGTTGTCCTCAATTTATTGGAGTTTCTTGTGTTGTATAAATGAATATCTAGATTTTTTTGAAAATAGCGTTTCTCCTTATGTATGAATAAGAGTATTCTTTGTATATACTCGTTTATGACTGTTAAGATTTTAAGTTTTCTGCAATATGAAAAACATGAGAACACGTTATTTTGCTCGTTACCGAGGCTAGTTGTTTACACTTCACTAGCGAGTAGGCCTACTGAAAGACTCGCTTTCTTTAAAAAAAAAAAAATTAAAATATAACACTTATCATAAATATAGCATTTAAGATAACCAATCTAAGCTTTTTATAACATTTAAATAGTGAAATGTACCCCACGTATTCATAAAATAGACTAGTAGCACTCAAACACGAGCTAACTCTTGTAAAGTACAACTGTTTTCAAACTCAGTTACTAACGTGGCAGTCCGCACACACCTGAGCCTGAGTTGCAGTGTAACCTCTATGGTTGTCTGCACAACCTCTATGGACGAGCGGCGCGACTCCAGGCGGAATGCGCGCGCCGCGGCTCGGCTATTCCCGGAACTCCTCGGATAACAACTGTTTGTTTCCGCGAGCCGGCGAGCCCGGTTCACACGAGCCAACCCGTCGCCACGCTACACCGCCGTGTAGCTCGCCGCTGGGAACAACAGCGATGATCCATATACTTAACTTAGATATTTATCGTTTCAACAGGTTTTGTGTTATCGAACAGATTTAATAATGTTATACACAATATGAATTCTACTAAATATAAAAACGTGGCTTTATGAATGAGAAAGCTATAAAAGGTACAAAACCTATATTGAAAAAAAAACTTTCTAAAAAATAACATTTCCATAATGAACATAATATAAAAAAAAATGTTATGTCTAACGTTAAAATATTCAAACTTATTGAAAAAAATGAAGTTTGGCGTATCAATAATTCTACATTTACGTTTTGGTGCCTACTCATTTTAAACCCTGAATTTGTCACATTGAAAAACAAGTTTACAATTAATATTATATCATGTCTACTATTCAAATATTTAGCAGGAAAAAAAACGAACAAACCAGTGGAATACGCAGAGAAGATGTTTTTTTTTGTTTCGTTGAATAGCTCGGATTTTTTTAATAAACTGTATTTTTCCTAACAGAAATAAAGTACCAATTGGCAAATAAAAACAATTCTATGTGAAATTTGTATGAATAATATCGATAAAACAATGTTACAATATTATCTGCCAACACAGAAATATGAATAGGTTTTTTTATAACAAAGGGACTTTTATGTGAAGTTTAAAATGGTCGTTCTTTATGTTGCCTTTGTTTGCAAATGAATTTTTCTGACATAAAAGGATTAATAGAATATTTTATAAAAATTAATTTAATATCACAGGTAGAATGAAACATACTGACTGGTCACCGACTAAATATGATGCAGAAAGGTATTTGATTGCTATTAAAAATACTTTTTTTAGTGATTAAATTGATTCTTATTCAGTATTATTAAAGAGGATAGAATGGCACATTCTTGTGACAAAATATTTATTTCCCGCAACTGAGTTTAATTAAATTCTATTTAAATTTAAAACTTTTTAAAGAGCGTAATTTATACACATAAAAGATCAAAATTTCAAAAACTGTGAAAGGAAAGGTTAATTAAAAATCTCAGTACAGAAAAAAAATTAAACACAGCAAACATTTAAATGAAAACTAGAAAATAAAACCTGCTTATTCAACATGTAATATAGCACGAATATTACGCTCACTCAACAAAGTCTTGTTTAAGGAGAATGATGACAAAACCACAGCTAATTTTTGGTAATAATATAGAAATTTGTAAATATACATTTTGTATAATCTGTGTCATGCAACTTACCTAAAATGAGATATTTCTCCGCCACTGTTGTTCTACCAACAGTGTCTGTAAACAACTTCATGTGGTGTTCAGCGTTCGTTAAATAATCAATCAAGTTAAGCTTTGCAGGTGACAGTTGGGAAATGGTACCACTTATACTTACTGCTTTTGAGAAAAGATACGGGGCACAAACTATAGTGTAAATCTGATATTTAATCGTGCCAGTACCAAAAACTGGTTACTTGTCTAACTGGCGTGCCTTAAATTTTGAAAATTCCCTGGAAAGGGCTGCACGAATAACGTAACTCCATCTCCAGCCGATAAAAATTTTATTTGAATAAGAATTTTGGGGATCTGGCACGTCCGGCAAGAAAAATAACAAATCTACAAGTGTTGTCGACAAAATGGGGGGGGGGGGGGGGGGGGACTATATTCGTGAATTGTTTTAGTTTGACAATTAAATTTAATAATTCAAAAAATTAACAAATAAATATAATTTAAGTAATTTTTTAAAGGGCTTGTTAAAAACAAATGTTTGAGGTGGGGAGCGGAGGAATTTGAAGGCAAAACCCCATCTCTCTCTCCCCCCCCCCCACCCCCCTGTATCAGACACTGACTGGAAATGAAGGAAATGTAAATGAGAATCGACGTGTAGTTTTCCCGCCTGAGGCAAGTCTGGTCGGGTGGTCGGAACACTCGCCTCGCACCAAGACGGGGAAATGTGGCGGAGGTCGCCGCACCCCGTGGGTTTCGCCACTCGCCGCGCCCCCACCTCGTCCCACCTCGCCTGGCCGGCGCCATCCATGCGGACCCTGCCCCGCGCTGACTGGAGCACGCCCAAAAACAACGTTATTTCTTCCGGAGGGGCGTGAGGCACCGCGCATTACTCGCGGCGTGTTTGTCGTCCCAACTATTCCTGGGAGGTCCGGCGGCGCCGGCTACCCAGAACCGCCGCCATTCGACAACCGCGCCCCTCGCTGATTTATTGTCGCCGAGGGGTTTCATTTCCTAGCCTAACGTCCTCGTGGCAGGGATCTGCAAGCGCCTCGGACCGTAGCAGATACCGCTAGCCGCGCAAGCATCCGGGGTCTGGTCAGACGTGCCAGCGATCGAAATACATGACCAACTCCCCCATGCGAAGTAAAACCTGCATGGGCTCAGACACACGGGGGGTAACAGGCCATGCATTAAGCATGCATGGTCCTGGATAATAAAGAGTTTGTTGGGGTAAAAAAAAAACGACGCCCGAAGAAACCCGGAGTCACCCGAAGTCAACCGAAGTGGCTTGCGGCACAAGTCAGTTCCACAGTTCCCCCCCCCCCCCCCCCCCCAACCAACCCATAACGATAACTTGGGAATCGCGCTGCGACTAGAAACAATTGAACGCATGCACATTCTGTTTTCGCACGGACGGAAAACAGCATGTGTGCTACCTCCCAAGATTTATCGTCTCGTAAACACGTACCTCTTGCTTTTGGCGGTCCAAGAATACCGCGAGGACTTATGGGTCGGCATTCCTTAGCTCCGGGCTCTAGGTTCGTTGTTTGGTGTCCCACATAGGGCATGACTGTTTTTAGAAATATTTAGATTGCATTTTATATTTTATTTTTCAATTCGACTTCCATGTTTATGTAGGAAATATGTTTTTTTATATTAACATTTCTTAACGAACATATCTTTTTTTAGTTTTATATATTGTTTACAGGAAGCACAAATATATTTCCATTAAGAGTAACAGGTTTTTAGTCCGGCATTCTAAGGTTCGGAACCTTCCTTAAATACGTCACTAATCAAGTTCAGATTCTTTTTCGAGTGGATTCCGGCTGTTGAATTTGGCCGCCAGGTAGCAGCATTTTCGGCGTCTTTAGTCTCTCAGAGTTTTCATTCCAGTGTGGGCGTCCCTGTTCTATGGCGGGTTGTGTCTCACGTGTTCACATTTGGTATCCTCGTGAAAACTAAACTTTCAATAATTCGGCAATTTGCTAACCAGTCATGGACACGGATCCGAAGTGGATTAAAGACATATCAGTGTACCTCTCTCTGCCTGCTTGCAGCGTGTCTTAAAGTTCTACAAAGTGGTTGGATAAGCGATAAAAAAATTTGTACCATACTATTTAAAAAAAAAATGTTGCAAGATATCGACGAAACGATTTCATCTCGCAATCATACAGGGTGATGTGTTTATTGGACCAGGAGGCCGTAGCTTTGTCACTGGCATCATTTGTCTCTGCTGCTGAGTTGTAATGGGTGAATTATGGCGCCAGCCTACTTAAGCAACCGTGGGTCAGCTATAAACAGCCGACATTTCTTTTACCAGTGTCGACAGTTTAATCCTAGATACGGGAAGACAATAAACCGGGTTAAGGCCCCCGCCCACCCGGGCACACACGCGGTGCGCAGAGCTCCAGGAGACACAACGCGATTTCAAAACTACTCGAGACATCCGGTTGGGGTCTGCTTACGAAAAGCATTTAAGAGTTCGCTGAGGGCCGAAAAGTACTATTTGATTTCGGATTAAGTTTTTAAACTGTATTTTCAGAAGAGTGAAAATGGCTAAAAACGCATGTTTTCAGAGTAATTTTTATACTAAAACAACCAGTACAGTTTCTTGAAAGCACTTGAGGGACTTGCATTACACATTTATCTTCATTTCTCGGCCATATAATTTTACGGTCACCGCTTAAATTTCACAGTTATCTTTTGACTACGAGAAGACTGCGCGCCAGCTCAGAGGAGACACCGCGCTAGAAGCACCAGCGAGCGTCGCGCTTATCATCCCGCCTCACCGACACACACACACCCCTGACGAGGCGGGCCCCTTAAGACATGTTTGAGATATTCGTTGCTCACTAAGAAGATTGTTCTCACTAATATTTAACAAAAAAACACTGTTTTTATTGAGAACGTAGGTCCGCCATCTTTGAGTCACATTTCTGTTCATCGGATTCCGTTCCATTTTCATGAAATCACTCCTCCCAAATGTCGTATGCCGACAGCCAAGATGTTTGCACGTGAATTAGCCTCACAACCTGTGCAACAACCTTCATCCGCGAGACGATTGGTCAGACTGCGAGGATTTGTTGTGAATACGTCCTGGGTTCAATACCAGGCAAAACATAGAAGTGTGTTGTGTATTTTTTTAATTTTTAAGGCTATGTGCAGTTTATCCAGCAAGCCGCCCTGAATTAGCCGATTTAAATAAAAGTGAGAGTATTACTAATCAAAACAAAATTACAAGAAACTCATATAAAAAATTAGTTACATTTTGATAATCACAAGAATGAAAAATAAAGTATATTTTTAATTAAATTATTTTCGTGGTAGTGGCTAGACCTTCCAAAAATCCCTCCTGCCCTTGGTATATAGTACCACCCATCGCAATCATCATGGATAGAAAGAATTTAATTGTAGTCGAGCGAGAAAAAAAAAGACAATAACAGCCGGAGTACGAATGTAATATCGTTTGAAGTTCAGAGTGCATCTAAATTAATTCGTGAAATGGTCTGTGAACAATATCGCAAGAGTAACCGTTGCAAAAAAAAAATATTACGTGGCACGATAATTAAAACATAAAACGATCTATACATTGGGGTAGGAAAACCCTCCGTTTTTTTTTTGCTCTGCATTCACCAGACAACGCAATTTTTCCCACGCTGGGATGTTCAGACCAGAGTTACCGATAGCTCGGAACCAGATTCACTACCAATTACACGCCGTTCCCGCGGAACACGGATGCACAACGCCGGGTCCGTTGACTCCACATTCATCAAAGGAGAAGCTCAATGACATTTGTTGTTTTGTAATCGCTGCCCGCTCGAAACTGAACTCTGTGTTGTGTAGGCGTGTGGTTCGTCCCCGCGGTTCGCGCCGAGGCGGCCGATAAATGACAATGTCCAGCGCTCCAAGTGTTTGTTGCAGGATGAAGGGGGGGGGGGGGGGGGAGGGATAAGTCCTTCCCACACTCGCGATGAATTGTCGTGGGTGTTGCGGACTCTCGGACGCGAGTGGCTTGTTCCCACTGAACTGCATATAAATGCGGGCAGCCTTCTTTTCACAGACGAGAGAGCCAAAACCCGAAGTTACCCGAAGTTCATGCTTTTTTTCCCCCGTATCTTTAATGTAGGTATCCTAACCAAATCAACGGTCCACGATGTTTTAAAGTATTTATAATGTAGATAACCTAACCTAATTAGCCATTAGTATCCTTTTATCAACACCGACATATTTATTTACAGTGAACAAAAAAAACCGAAGATGCACGATCGGGCGTTTGGCTCTCTCGTCTGTGAAAAGAAGGCTGCCCTATAAATGCAGTCAAATTATTGAAGCTTACGTCAGTCAAGTGGAGAGAGATATGAATTCAAACACGCCGTATCAGTTTTTTAAAAGTTTTTTTTTACGCCTACGACAATTCTATATCGTTTATTTATTGAAATTCTGCCTTCGTTAAATAACAGATCGCACATTAAGAGAGTTCACAGTGTCTATTGACATCATTATTGATTTAAATACAATATAAAGTATAACATTGTTTCAGAAAAAAAATATATACGTAGGTATAAGAAGTCCAAAAAATAATATTTCAAGGAAAAGAACAAGTACATAAGTTACAGCAGGATATTAAACCTTTCTTAAATATAAGATAAATCTCTTCATCAGTTAAATCATTCAGCCAAAGATTGGCATTTATTTTTATTTTAAAATATTTTTTAATAGAATGATGACATTATTGGCTTTTTGTCCTGCGGGGCCGAACAGTCTAGATTCCCAGTAGTGGGCGATGAACTAAACATCCGATTCCAAGAATTGTTTGTGTCTTAACGTTCCACAGCGAAGCGTCATAAGGATTGAGAGTCAACAGGTGGTTTAGATACGTCTGGAATAATGGGCCAGTTACATCTTCACGAGTCATTTTCGACAACATTCAACTGTGGCAGTTCGTAATTTGATTGGAAATTTTTAGCGATGAATCTTTTATCTGAGGGCGAGTTCCATGTCGTTTTTAGTAATATAATCCTGTCTGTCAGTCAAACAATATGAACGAATGATATAGAAATATTTTATTATTATTTTGTATGCAGTGTGTATTTTAAGTAGCCTAAATTTGTGTTTTTTGTTCTGATTTATTTGCATTATTGGTTTTAAGTCTTGTATAAAATATGACTTTTTTCTAATTTTTCATTTTTTATGGCAATCCTTACTAAAAACGTTTATCATCATTAAAATGCTTTATATTCTTATAACATCACCACGCCGACCGATATAAATGTAACAATGCCGGAAAATAATTTTGTCCGAAACACGTCTGGCGTGTGGTGCCATTCATTGTAAATTGAAACATACTTACGTCGGTCGAACAATGTTACAAGTTTTAATATCCTGTTTATTTTATTACTTTACCATCAATATTGGAAAATTTGTTTGCGTGAACAGAATTTAAGTTACAAATCCAAAATTATTAGATTTTTTTTTTTAAAGTTTTAATCAAAATACAATTTATTATACATGCTTTAAGACTCCAGTAAATAATTATCATCACATATTTGTTAACGTTTGATATACCGCATTAAAAAAAAGACTACTTAAATTATGGCATTTCTTTCTAAAACTTATCCGAATTTCAAGTTTATAGCATTAGAAGTTTTTTGAGTTAAATCATTTCATACAGACAAATTTTTTTAACGTTCCATTTGGTTAAGGTATATATTGGTTTTAACATGAAAAATATGAAGTGATTCGAAAACCACAGATGGACACTTCACATTTATTAAGTTTTTGATTTAAAAAAATCGTTTACTTTTTAACAGTCACGAATAAAAAGACAACCTCAAAGCTTTTATTGTCTTTGTAGTTTCTTTCCATTTGTAGTAAAGATGTTCTTTGTAAAAAAAAACAAAAAAAAAACACGGGTGTTTCAAAGGTGGGTTGCGATGAACAAAGGGCAACTTAGTTAGCTGCAGACAAGTAGTTCTCCGTCCTGAGGAACGAGGTAAGTATATTAAAGTAGTGTTTCCCGCAAGTTTACAAAACGACACAAGCAGCGAATAAAAGTAAGACGTCTCGGGAACGCCAACAAAGTTGTTCGTCGAGCGGAAAGAGCGAGTACAGGTTGGCGGCCAAAGATCTCCGCCAAGTTTTTGGTCACGTTTATAGCATTTAGCGGATAAAGGAAACAGCATTAAGCGCTTTGAAAACTGTTCTGTTTGGTACTTGCCTCTCCCAATCTGCACGAAATGATGAAGTTAATAGCGTCTAGTCGCTCTGTCAGGTATTTCTTTTTATCTCCGTCAACTACAACTAGAAGAGCTGAAAAATTTTCCCTGTCAGGTAATGCACATCACTGAAAATGCATGTAACAACATACCGTGAACCGTGAAATCTGTAGAACTTACAACATATATAATCATTCTGACATTACTAACTCGCTTTGAATCGGTATAAATCGTCACTAATTAAAAATAATATATATTAAAACTCAAGCAGACTGTATTTCGTTCTCTCACGCATGTCTGTCCTACGAATGACTGAATTATTTAATGCCTAACACGGCGCCGACAGCGGGGTCATTACAGCAAATGAGAATGTAGCATTGTCGGGAGGAATTAGTGTGGGATACTAGAGCACCCGGAGAAAACCCACTGGCTCACGGCAACATCCGCCACGTTTCTCACTTGTGGGGGGAAGGAAACAATTTTTTTAATGGAACAAAAATATTCATGTCACAATTATTCACAGTAACCATAAAAAGAAAAAATATATATTAATTTTCAACAAGTTTACGAATAATTTTTAATATATAAATGCATTTATAACGATTATTATCTGCGAAACATAATTAGAAGTTGAGATAGTTTCTCATAAATTCGTGTTTTTTTGTGACACAGCAAACAAGTACTATTAAAGCTATATATTTCTAGTATAATTAAGTTTATTTATATAAAAATCGAAACAGCATGTTTAACTGGCTAATTTCATTTATAGTGCCAACAAGTATACACTCCGTACTGCTGTTATACACCACCAAGGCGACAGGCGGTGTTGCGAGTATGTAGCCTACTGCTTGCATGGCCGTGGGGGAAACAGCCAATCATGAAACAGGAGTGCGAGTGTGCCCATGCGTAAACAAAAAAAAATTGTTGGGGTGAACATAAACATAATTTTGTCGTGTTGAGATGCATGTCTTTAAAGCAGTGTTTTATTTTAAATATAACTGTTTCGTGTTAGTGCAAAAAAATTACATACAAAATTTTATACAGTTACAACATATATTGTTTAATATTGTGAGATGATTGAAAAAAATGAAAAAAATATCTAGTTACAATGTATATGGGTAATTCTCATGGAAACTCGAAATACCTGTCCTAGCAATTTTTACAATAATCCTAAGCGATTTAGGATGGTATTTTTTTTTCGGAAAGAATATCATCAAGGCTAAACATGTTGGTCATAACTTAGGAACCGTACGGGCATTTGTGAAGAATAATAAATATATAGTACTCTGAAAATCATTCCCTCACTATGTCCCAAACTCCAGATTAAAACATTGTCTAAAGTTTTTATCGAAAATTTCTTAAAAAATCTGTTTGCAACTATGGCTTGTCTATTGTAAATACAACAACTTTTCAAATTTCCCTGAGTTTAGGATCATAAGTCATGAACAAGTTGTCTAATGTTGACTTAACATGTGTCCCATGAAAATATATCATTCCCTCACATCATTACCAACAGTCGATAAGTATGTATATTCTTGAGGACTTTAGTAATAGTCTCATTAGTTTTTGATAGTTGGTAGTATGGTCACTAGTTCGAAATGGCAAATTGACTTCAAGCTTGTTAAAGTACTTGTTGGAAGAAGATGTCATTGTAATTTTTTAAAGATTACATTTTAAACAATCATTCCATCACAGCGAAGAATAAAGAAGGTAATTGTAATATTTTAATTTTGATGACGTAATAAAGTATGTTTTTAAAGGTAGAAAGCGTAGAGAAAAGTTAGATGGTTACAAAAGGTTATGTTGCGAGATTTATTAGGTTATGGTTTATTTTGTCATTCCCTCACCGTCATTCCCTCACATTTGATTATTTTCAGTTATATTATAAGTTTGTTCAAAATAATGTTCAAGAATCTCACTAAGAGATTTTAAAAATTTCTAAAGAAGTACAACATTTTTGGTAATTTTATATTGATAGTTTATTGTAATTGAACTGTGATTACTACTACGATAAGAAAAAGTTTTGGTTTAAGTATTCCTTTACTCATCTTCAAGTTGCAATATGAGTTTTAATTCATAATTTTTAAGTTAATGTAACCTAGTAGAATTCTAAAGATATTTAAAAAATAAATAATACGATTTCATATGGGAAATGAATATAAACATCATTTCCTCACCTCAGTCATCATTCCCTCACATTTGATTATTTTCAGTGCTCATACATTCGTTCAAAACTCATTTATTCTGGGGACCACGATATTTTTCACTTCTAGTAACATGAGTACTACAAATTTAAGAGAAAACTGAGATGAATTTATTTAATTATTTTTCATTAATTTATTGATAGGTAATTTCGGGATTTCATGAGAATTACCCATATTATTTAAAGTTCTATAACAATCAGTATTTCAGAAAAACTATTTTTATGATTTCTATTTTTTAAATATGATAGTTTTTCCGTTGTAAAACTTAATTTTCAACATTTTTAATTTCAATGATTTTTAATGCACTTTTTCGTTTTAAATTATAAGTTGTGGAATTTCCATTTTCTTAATTGTAACATAATATTTTGTGTTTGGATTAAATTTTGGGTTTTGACAGCCTTATTTTTAAAACTATTATATATAATAGTTGAAGTCAAATGTCACCCACTCATTGGCTGCTGTCTTGTGAGGCGTTCCAGCGTAGCGGCCTGTGATTCGATAAAGCTTTGGTTGGGCTTTTCTCATTGGCCCAGCGTCATCCAGGTGGGTTGTGAGCCAATAACAGAGGCAGAACTGAGGTATAACTATTTGTTGTTTAGCCTATCGCGAAATGAATTCGCGAATTTTTCCGGTCTCTGAATATTAGTAGGGATGTTATACATCGCTATATATCATAGTATCTCAATTTAATTTCTGTTATATATATATATATATATATGTGTGTGTGTGTGTGTGTGTGTGTGTATGTGTGTGTATATTGACGGATGTAGGGGTTTTAAAATGACCGTGCTCGACTGAATGTTTCCGCCGCTGGCAGAGTCCTGTTCCTCCAGCGCCGGAGAAAGTAGCGAGCCGTGAAGGGGGAGGGGGGTTGTATTAATATCCTGGTGCTGGGGGCGGTGGTGGGGGCCGCAGGGAAACAAACCAGGAGCCGGAGCTGTTTGCTGGTGAAGAGGTCCGCACGACGCCGCATCACCTGACCCGTGCTCCGTCGGCACGAACGCGCGCACGCGCGAATGTCGTTCCGTTAAGGAGATGCTTCCCATTTCAGGTCATGATTTTATATTTATACTAATCACAGATCAACTTTTTGACTTTTTCAATTGTTCAACTTTCACGAAATTAAAAAAATTATATATCGCATACGTTTTGAATAATTAACTGCCAAAGTTACATTTTTTAACGCTTTTGGGTTGTACAAATAAGGAGAATTTAATTTATTGCAGAACTGAAACTTTTTAGGTTTAACTGCAATGCCACTGGTTACTTCATGATATGGTTTGCATTTCTATCACAAAAACTCATTTCATGTTTCTTGGCTGTCAAAATCGTAACAAATTTGAGGCTTTTGAAATGCCAGGTAAAATTAATTAATATTTTCTGAAAGAAATTCAAACCATTTCTTGAAGTAGCCAGTGGAATTGCAGTTAAACCTAAAAAGTTTCAGTTCTGCAATCAATTAAATTCTCCTTATTTGTACAACCCAAAAATGTTAAAAATGTAACTTTAGCAGCTAATTATGCAAAAGTATGCGCTGTATATATTTTTCATTCCGTGAAAGCTAAACAATTGAAAAAGTCTACAAGTGTATCTGTAATTACTGTAAATATAAAATCTTGTCCTAAAATGGGAGGCACCCCCTTAACTCCCGTGCGTCTGTTTTGGAAACGGTAACGGAACCTTCACTATTTTGCGTCTTGGCGTTTTGTTCTACACAGAATTGTGTATGCTCACGTTTGGAAGGAGCAACCACCTGAATGATATGATTGTTGTAACTTTATCGGTTTAGAGGTTTTTTTAATAGTATTGACAGCCTTTATAACGCAATTTTAAATTTGAATTCTAGAATGACTCAAAGGCATAAAAAAAGCATGGTTTACAGTTGTGATAAAACTTTCTGTACGTAGCCTTTGTCGTAAACCTCTTTCTTTGATACCTATATACTTAGTGAATTTAAAAAAAAAAAAAACTAGCTTTCTCCAAAACTCTCAATAAAGTCAGGTTTCAGGGATTGGGTTAATACTATATTTTTTTAAAATTAATTAATGAATGATGGCCAAAAATTAAGCATTTTGGTCAAACGCTACATGCGAATGGTTTATTCAAAACTGCATAGATCTCACGATTACAGGGTTGAAATGTTAATTGGCCTGTGAGTTTAAAAAAAACTTTAAATTAAACATTTTTATGTGATTGAAGCTTTAAAAACAGTAACTATAATTTATATTTTTGAATTAATTGAAAAACATGAGCAAGAACACGCAATTACAAACGCAAAATAATTCAAAATATTTAATATTTAATACTGAGTATATATATATTTTTATTTTGACTTAATTTATTATTTACAGCCATGTTTATAATGTCACTCTAGTCCTTTAATTATTTTGTTTCTATTAATTTTTTGAATGCAAAATTAAGGTTGGTTTTTACTACGCTAAGTATGTTTAACTACTAACACGCGCGTAATTAAGTACACGCACACACACCCTTCTTGGAAATGTTATCTACAGTATTCCAGTAGCGGTCGTTTTTTCTCTACTTCTTTTAGGTACTTTGAAAACTTTTAAATCGATGTATACTGATGCAAGCTAGACATATATCCCATCAAACGAAAAGTTCTTATTGATATTTGTGATAACTTTAAATATTCCACTATAACGACGACGTGGGGTTGGTAGTAGGCAAAAAAAAACAATAGGACCACATCTTAAAATGTGTTTGCATCAAGTTGGTATTTCGCAGGCCTACCTTTATCCTTTCAGAATGTAACATAACCTTGAATTTCACAGATCGTGTGATAAACACGTACCCACGGTGTCTTATTTCACAGCTTCGTGCTGTTAAAAGGTAGCCGTTTGTCGAGAAGTTGTGGCGAGACTAAACAGCAAGATGGCAGCCGTATCTTGGACGGTGCTCTTTGGGACCGTTGTCATCCGGGGCATACAAGCGCGGGTCCAGAAGGGGGGGGGGGCGGTGGGGGCGATAGCCCCTCCCGAGACCAATTTTATTGATTAGTGTATATTTATGTTTACTTAAATATTTAATTTCATACGTTAAACTTTTATCCCATCAAAAGTTGCATGGGGCTACTATGGTTCTGTATTTGAAACCTGTAATTTGTAAATAATATTACTTAGTTTCTGTTTATGCATTAAATCATTGAAATATGTTTCTATTCAAGTAAACTTATTTCGTTACAAATAGGTTCTTATGATGCTTCTTGACCTTTTTCTACTTCATATTACTTATTTAAGTGCATTAATTAAAAATTTCATTCATATTGTACCGAGTGATTTTGTTTGATGTATTAGATTTTCCGGCTCATTTCGTTATAATTGGATTTATTTCGTTTTCATTGGTATCGTTTATGATTATTTTGGTTAATTCATATTAAATTGTTCAAGTAGATAACTTTTCCACTCAAATTCATTTTTTTTTTGCAACTGCGACCTTTGTCTGTGCGATAGCCCCTCCCGAAAAGTCATCCTGAAGCCGCCATTGAGGGCATAACGCCCGCCATCGGGCGCTGCGGCGGCCATTAACACCGGCACGTACAAGCACTCGCTCTGCCGCGGAGATGCCGAACTGCAGGTGTGTGGCTGGTGGCGAGTTGCCAGAACTTGGAGCCCGCAATCCCTGCGGCGGCCATTATGTCTCGTGAACGGTCCTGCCCCGTGTGCGGGTATAGGTAACAAGGAACTATCTCTGCGCGATAATATTGTTCCTCGCTGTGTTATAACCTCTTCCGTAGACATTCTGCTCACGTGTCCTATTCCGCACACCCGCACATGCTATAAAACTGGCTGTTACTGTTTGAAGCGCACTCTTGCGGTGTTTAAGATATTAAGGGAACCACCTTAAAAGGGGTCTATCTGTGTTGGTGAGGCGGGATTGTAAGTGCAACGCTCACTTTAAAAGTACAGAATTTTATTTTTTTCTGTGAGCAGTAAGTAATGCTAACATAACTCGACAAGGTAAAAAATAATGTTAACGTATTACATGTCTTACCGCTGGTGAAAGAACGATTTTCTTTACCTCATTTACCTACATTTGCAGCCACTTTTTTTTTTTGACGTGACAACGTCTAATAAATCGATGAACGCCGGCTGCACGCACGAAAAAGTGTCCCTTAATGCACATTGTCCCACTACGGATGTCACACTACGGATGGTTATGCTCATTGTACGCATGCGTGGCATCTCTCTTCCACTCGATTGGAACAACAATCGATTTGACTTTGTAAAGGGGGCCTTACTAAGTGTTGAGGGAGGCCAGAACCTGGCATGGACTGGGGTATACGTGAATGGAATAGATCAGGTTTGCAAGGTAAATGGTTTCAGGTACACAGACATTTTATTCAAATTCAAAATTAATTCAAAAAACATTACGTTTACATTTCTGATAATGTTAAGTGAAAACAATGCAAGGCTGAATACATAAATTGAGAACAATTTCTGACAAAGCGAGTAGGTTGACAATTATAATTTTAATGGGTAAGCCGGCTACACTGTAAGCGATCCAAACAACGGATCGTCAAAAAGAGACAATGCGCAGTTTACTCGAAACACAAGCATTGCCACGAATGAAGTTAAATTCATTTTAGGTAGAATTACAAAACTACTGCAAAGTGCAGGTACAAGAAAGAAAGAGTTTACATTATTCTTTAATAAACTTTAACAAACAAATACGTGCGACGACGTCTCAGGGGGAGAGAGTTACAAACAAAAAAAACGGAAGCGAAGATGAAGTTAATTTAATGCAAAAATCCAGACATGTTTTTCTAGGTGGCGGCCGAAAAGGAATTTAGACAGTACAAATTCAAGAATGAATGACTCTACATTAGGGTGAGGGCCACCGCCTCACTGACGACTCAAACAAACTTACATTTCTCCCCTGAGGTCGCACACGCACGAAGTTCAAATGGAACCTCTCGGACTACATGCTAGTAGAATTACAACAGATCAGCTACTGCTGACAACCGAGCCTGACTAAGTAAACCAGTAGAAGAAGGCCCTCAACATGGTTGCAGCTTAATTTATAAGCTCGCGCCGCAGCGCACGCATGCGCCGATCAAGTGGAGGGGGAAACGAGTAAAAATTGAACATCACTAGGAAGGGGAAAGGGAGGGAGAAGGAGGGGAACGGAGTGCCGGAGGCCCGCGACGGCGCGCGCAGTTTTAAATCTAGCGGACCCGACCACTACTTTTCAATCATATTTTCGTCGTTTGAATTATTAATATTATGTAATTTAACGATCGTCCACCGATTTTCAGCCGACAATGTATTTTTAATTTCCCGCCTACCACTATAAGAAATAAACATGGTGGACTACATACGTTTTTAAAACTCCCACAACACAAAACAAATTTTTTTATAAATATACGTACATATAACATCTGAAACAATTATATTTAATTTGGCCTCGTGGCCGTGCGATTAGCATCGCTGACTACCAATCCAAAGGTTGATGGATCGAAACAAATACGGCGCGCGCGACACTTCAAAGTAATAAATATATTTGAATTATGAATGCAAATAAAAGTAAATTTATCAATTAAATTGTAGATTTCATTTCACTCCTTCTTTGTATCCATACAAAATAGTTATAATTCAATAAAAATGATTCAATTTTATTCATAAAAGTATGCAATCATTTCATGAATGTTTTGTTATGACGTTGTCACGCTAAATTATCGTCCGTAAACCGACTTTACAGACAACCAATTTTTTTTTAATGAATTATCTGCTGCTCGAGTGAGAACAGGCGAGTCTCAGCTCGAGCGACAGTGCTGCCCCGGTGGCAGCAATGACAGGCTGGTCTGTGACATACAGGGTGTTCCCTAACACTCGCAATGCCCGGCGCGCGTCTCCTCACGAGAAACCAACATGGAGACATTGTTGCAACTTTTCCCCTGTAACGCGATTGAAAAGGAGCGTGTGCGACCTTCAAGGCGTTTAAATTTCACAACCATGCTATAAACCGGCGAATAAATCATTCTTGCAACAGATATATTTCAATTGTGAAAACATGTTTCACAATTTATTCCCCCTTCAGCGGTGGACACCATTGTCTTCGAAAGTTTATTGTGTTGTTATAATGATCCCTCTGTGCTGATGCGCGGCCCACATGAAGTTAAATATAATGAATATGAACTTCAAAAACACAAACATTATTAACTGTCGCCTCCCGTGCGCGTGTCTGCCATGAACTACGCTCCATGGATTCATTTTTTTACATTTTGAGAGCATTCTACAGACACAGTACTCTATGGACCAAGTTTCAAACAACCGGAAGTGGGGTTACACACCTGGAATCAGGAAGCCGCGGGAATTAGTTTTCGTATTAAATATTAAGTGGATTTTTTTATTAAACTTTTTTATAATACGTCAGTAATTACTAAGTGTATTGTGGTGTATGCACCCACATCACAGCGGAATATATCACCGAGTGGCAGGCTGCATATATAACGGAATAACACGCTACTACTACCTCAACACGAGCACTATACACCGCATACTATCAACCTTAAGAACTATAAATAGAGACCGGAAAAATTCGCGAATTCATTTCGCGATAGGCTAAAATACAAATAGTTATACCTCAGTGCTGCCTCTTCTATTGGCTCACAACTCACCTGGATGACTGGGCCAATGAGAAACACCCAAACTAAGCTTTATCGAATCACAGTCTGCTACGCTGGGACGTCTCACACGACAGCAGCCAATGAGTGGGTGGCATTTGACCGAGTGTACGTAGAACTATGGAGTTCATCCTGCAGGTCATTGAACCAGCGAATTTTCCTGGTCCCTAACTATAAATAAAACAACTAGTAAGCAACCATGGGCGTAAATCCCGGGAAAGGATTGGTTGTTGTGGGGGGGGGGGGGGGAAGCGCTCGCGCCTACAAAATCGTGCCTGTGAAACGGGGTTGATAAACGTGAACGACCAAACTATGTATGTTTCATGGAAAAACTCAGTGTATTTTTTTAAGTTCCCTGCGTATTGCACGCATGCAGGTCAACGTAAGGGCAGTGTTCGACGTACAAGCGTCGTATCCGGTCGGTTGAAAACCCACGGGCTACACCGTCCCTCGGGACAGCCCGCGTATCTGCAGGCGACTGACACGGGAAGACTACGATTCACTCGCCCTTCTGGACATACCCGAATACTCACGTCGGCAAGCCTTCTTTCAACAGACGAGAGAGCCAAATCCGAATTTCATGCTCGCTTTTTTCTTTTCCGTACCACAACCGGTGTATTTGTTCGGGGGAAACCGTTTACATGATTTCACATTATCTTTAATGTAGCTATCCTAACCAAATCAACCGTCCATCAATGTTTTAAAGTATTTATAATGTAGATAACCTAACCTAATTGACCATTACTAGAGACCTGAAAAATTCGCGGATTCATTTCGTGTTATGCTAAAATTAATATAATTATACCTTAGTGCTGCTTCTGCCATTGGTTTACTGTTAATCTGGACGATTGAAGGCCAATTAGAGAACCTCACTCATAGAAGTGTCGAGTCACAGGCCACCTAGTCGAGACGACTCACAAGTCAACAGCCAATGAACAGTTGGCATTTACCCGAGTGTGTAGAGGATATTGGAGTATATCCTGAAGGTCATTAAACCCACGAATTTTTCCGGTCTCTAGCCGTTACTTGTCATGAGTAGAGACCTGTAAAATTCGCGATTTCAAATCCCTAAAGGATAGACTCCATGATCCTCTATGCACTCGTGCAAATTACATCTGCTGATTGGTTACCGACTCGTAACACCTGTTGACTGGAATGATCGTGATTCGCTAATTCTTCTGTTAAAGATTTTTCATTGGCCCAGAGTCCTTCAGATGAACTGTGGCACAATCACTAAAGCAAAATAATGTCAAAAGTATTTGGACTCTATCCTATCGCGAAATGAATCCACGAATTTTACAGGTCTCTAGTCATGAGTTGTATATTTATTTACAATGAACAAAAAAAAAAACCGAAGATGCACGATCGGGAGTTTGGCTCTCTCGTCTGTTGAAAGAAGGCTCGCCGACGTGGGTACTCGGGTACGTCCGGAAGGACGAGTGAATCGCAGGCTTCCCGACCGACGCGCGGAGACTGTCGTCTGCACGGACGACTTCCCCGACTGACGCGACGCGAGGCAGGTGAGTGATGACTGCAGGAGTGGTGCACCGGGGGGTTGCGAGTGACGGAATGTAGCGGGGGTGGTTGGGGGGACAGGGTGCATTAACCTGATTACACCTCGTGTCTGCTTGGGAGACGGCCAGTGCCTTGTCGCCCTGGAGGCAGGACCATAACTCACCCCCCGACAGGCGAGGGTTGCTGGTCTCTCCACCCCCTCCACTGCCGGGGCTGACGCTGAATTAACCTAATGGCCGCCTCGCAAGAAGAGGCGATCCGGGATTAAAGACTCCGGGTGGCTTATTTCTTCACCTGCAGTGCTTAGCTTCCCCCGAGTAACGGCGTCTCCACTGGCGACTAAATCTCCTTCCACGTGAGCGAGTTTTTCGTTACTCGCCAGGGATGTGTAACGAGCGAGTTCACGTTGAAAACAAACCTATAATACGAAACTCGTCCACGAAATTTAAATATAATGGCGGGCATAACAAACAAGCTGATAATGAAAATAGTTGCAAAATTTCTGGACGCGATTTGCAAACTTACTTTCTGCGCCCGCCGCTAGAATTCGCTGCTTGCTGCCATCAAACGCAGATGGCAGTTAGCAGCACGAAACAACAGTAAAATTTTGAACCGTTAGAAACGGCTCCGATAAAACCCCGGCTTTAGACCTTGTTTTCGACAAGGAATTTTATTAAAATATTGCTCATCTTGTTAAAATTCGCTAAACAGTTAATACCATAAATATTCTGCACACTATAGAAGTTGTAATTCTATGGCATTAATTAAATATTAACGTATTGCTACATTATTAAAATACAAATTACAACTCTAAGTATATGTTTTAATATTTGTTTGGGCTTAAACGACTGAAATGAGTCTATAAATACTTCTTACAAACAAAGCAGAATCTTTTTGAGTGTGTTCAACATTGTTATTATGTTATTAAAAAACAATAAGGGTCGAGATTGGAACCATGCCCCTTGAGGTTACACAGCCACATAATACGACAAACTTTACAAAGTTTACAATAAAATTATGAAGATCCCAGGATAATTCGTAACCAGCAGTCTTCGTAAATTTAAGGTGAAAATTCTTAACAGTGAATTAATTTTTGCTGTTCCTATTTAATTACGCTGTCTTAAACTACCCTTAGCACTTTAAGTTCAAACGAATGCTCATTTAAAATTACAGTCTGACCTGGGTATATAGTGAGAGATTTTTTCTTTCCATGATCATTTTACCTATATTCGTTTCAGCAAAAAGTAAACGTGTGCTTTTATTATAATGTACATGTTACATGGCAAATAGTTGTTTGAAGGATCCACGGCAACAGGCGTGATTGCGCGCGGCAACACAGAAGCCGAGTCACAAATGAAACTCGCCAAGACGTCGGGTGCATTGCTCGCGTGGAAATAGCGAACATCAGCGACACGTAAATAAGTAAATATAAATTTATAGATAAGCTGTTAACGTTGTTGAGATTGACAATGACTTAAAAAAAATCATCTATAATGACTAGAGACCTGAAAAATTCGCGGATTTATTTTATGTTATGCTAAAATTCAAATAATTATACCTTAGAGCTGCTTCTGTCATTGGTTCACTGTTAATCTGGAGGACTGAGGGCCAATTAGAGATTCTCACTCATAGAAGTGTCGAATCACAAGCCACCCAGTCGAGACGACTCACAAGTCAACAGCCAATGAACAGTTGGCATTTTCCCGAGTGTGTAGAGGATATTAGAGTCTATCCTCAAGGTCATTGAACTCGCGAATTTTTCCGGTCTCTAATAATGACGTAGAGACCGGAAAAATACGCGAATTTTTTCGCGATAGGCTAAAATACAAATAGTTATACCTCAGTGCTGCCTCTGCTATTGGCTCACAACTCACCTGGATGACGCTGGGCCAATGAGAAACACCCAACCATAGCTTTATCGAATCACAGGCTGCTACGCTGGGACGTCTCACAAGACAGCAGCCAATGAGTGGGTGACATTTGACCGAGTGTACGTAGAACTATGGAGTTCATCCTGCAGGTCATTGAACCCGCGAATTTTTCCGGTCCCTAATTAATGAGAGTCAAATTTTAAACATATTTTGGCATACGTTTCTGTCGAAATAATTTAATGTAAGTATGTTGTTTGTAATACACACAAGTTAATTATGTCTCATCTGCTCACGCAGTCGTTGTTCGCAGACAGTCGAGATGGGCGAGTGTTGAGTGCACAGAGAAAAAAGGTTTGTTTGAATCAAACATTTGTTTATATATGGCGAAACAAATATTTACTTGGTGGAACAAAATATTTTTTTGGTTAAACCAAACTCGTTAAGTAACAAAAATAATTGTTTACATTTAACCAAATATACATTTGACAAAATCATTTATGTTGGGTCAACAGAATCTTTCCTACTACAATATATTTGTTTGATATTAACAAACTATATTTATTTCGCCATACATAAACAAATATTTTTTTGGGGCAAACAAACGTTTCTCTCAGTGAGCGTGGCGGAGGGCCCACTCCAAGGAGTCGTGCTACTCTCACCTCGCCGTCGAGGGAGAATGCGGACGCAGGGATGCTCACAGTGGCGGATCCCAGGGGGGGGGGGGCACCAGGGGCAAGTGCCCCCCCCCCCTGAAAAAACCAGTTGTCTGCTACATTAATATTTTCGACAAAAATTATTGTTTCTGAAACCAATAAAATATTTTAATATAATTAATGAATTTCTTGTAGAATCATAAAATCTGGTGGTTGGATGTATTGTGTAGTGTGAGTATATTAAATACAAATTTAGTAATTTTAAGACATTTTTTTTCTCTGGCTGTTCTGAAATCCTAGAGTGCCCCCTCCGAGGTGAACCTCTGGATCCGCCACTGGATGCTCATCGTGACGTCAGAGACGAAGGGGCCCGCGCCGGAGAGGCTTATGGCGCGGGGAAGGGACGCGGTAATTAGCGCGGAGCGGAGATGCGCGAACTGCCTTCGCCGAGAGACGCTTCCTCGCACAGACGACGTGATTATGTGCGGCGTCTTTCGTAAACAGCACCGACTTTTCATGTCGCACTTGGTGCGATGACTTTTATTGTTTACAAGTAGTTAATATATTTGTGGGAATTATACCCAAGTTGAATGTCCCTTCTGGAGTGATACCCGACGCACCAGGTCGCGGTGATTAAAAGTAATTAAATTAATTCATTGTTTAGATGCATCCAAAAAAAAAAATTCTGCTGACCGGCAGCCTGTAGGGTGACTAGTACTGCCGCCCGCCGCCAGGGGCGCATGGCCACTGGTACCAACCCCGGCGCGCACAAACACCAGTATCTCCCGACCCCAGCGTGGTTCAGACCGACTCTTCTTCCTGGACCATCCTCCTTGTCCTGTACTGAACCTTGCAATACTTAACCCCGCATGAACAAGCCCAGGGTTTCTCCTGTGTCCATGCAGCTGGGGTCCAATAGGCTAGAGTTTGAGATAGGGGAGTTGGTCATGGTATCAAGTGCTGCCACGGCTGGCCAATCCCCGAACAAAGCACACGATGTATGCTACCCTTTCTGCATGGCTTAAACCCAGCACGATAAGGCGCATATGCTTCGGCCTGAGACGCATTTAGAGCCTATTCTAACCAAGAGCCCTCCCAAACAAGTACACTTAGTTTTAGTAAGGTCGGGTTGCAGGCAGCCAAACAGCAGGTAGGAGTGGGAGTTTTCAGGTTAATGAAAAACCACGCACGAATAAAAAAAAAATTAAAGGGTGTGCGCCCTATAAATAACATTTGGAACCTCAAATAAAACACCCAGACTCCCCTCGCGGCTGCTATTGTCGCTAATGTATATGGGTTCTGCGTAATTCGCGATGGTTTATTAAAGCCTGGATGTGATTGGCTCATTGGCTCCGTGCTTAAGTACGTGTATATGTGGCATTCCGGTTGGCTAGCCGACTCGTAAATGCTGCTTCAGAATGTTGTGGCTAGTATCGTGTTTAAGTATCAAATGGTAGTTATCACACAGCATCGATATTAACTTTGAGATGTACTTAAACCGCAGGATGAAAAGTCTTCCAGTGCTTATCCAGTGATGTGTAAACATCTGCTCTCGGTAACGGGCAAATTCATGTGGTTCGTGTTGCAAATAAACTTATAATATGAAACTTGGACATGATATTTAAAGAATAATACTTAAAAATAATGCCGAGCTTGAAAAATTCTCTGATAAAAAAAATATTCACTTTTCGAGTACATACTAAAATTTCTAGACGCAAATCACACAATATTTTTTTGCACCCGCCACTAGAATTCGCTGCCTGAATCGTAAACGTTTCTGGCCACCATCACCTGCAGATGGCAACACGAAACCAACGGAAATTTTAAGCTATTAGAAACGGCTCCAATAAAATCGAAAAAGACTTGAATAAATCCCAAACCCCGACTTTGGACCTGAATTTCGATAAGGAATGTTTTTAAAATACTGTCCATCTTGTTAAAAAAAAATTCATCAAACAGTTAGAAGTTATACTTTTATGGACTTACTAAAATATTAAAATGAAACCTTTTAAAACACATGATAACATTAATTATATGCTTGTATATTTGTGTTTGATTAAAAGACTGAAATCAGGCTGTATATTATTACTACAAACAAACCTAAATCTTCGGTTTTGGTTCCACATTATTATTAGAAAGTTAATAAAAAATATTTTTGTTCATGTGATGAGATTTGAACCATATCTCTTGATGTTAAAAAGGGCGTGCTCTACCGCTGTCCTACACAGCCTATTAATAATTAAAACGCATTTGGATTGATTGCGTATTGAGTTCTGAGAAATTATGGACAATGGTAAGTGCTATTTGCCTTTTGCATAATTTTATTTTAAGCATGATGCATGCGACCCTTTCCCTCCATGGCTAATCCCAGCACGACTAGTCGTATAGGCTTCGGCCTGAGACGCACCTAGGTCCCTCCCTAACCCGGACCCCTCCAAAATACACTTAGTTTTAGTTAGGTTAGGAAAAGAAAAATCAGAGGGGCGTACTTCCTCCTAGGTCCTCGCTGCGCCATCGATTAACTCGTCGAGTGCAATCCACTCAGTTCGAGGGTAAAAAAAATGTGGATGCTCTTCAGAGATTGGACTCAATGCTATTTCAACGTTTGCGCATTTCACACGCTGTTCAAGTGCCGTACTAGAAATTAATTGCAGTAATTAAAAAAAAAATGCTCTTTGAAGTTATGCTTCTTTAGGAGCGTTAAGAAAATACGATGACAGTGAATTTTTACAATGCGCGCGCACCATGCAACGAGATCTCCACAAAACTTAAATGCAAATAAAAATTATATGAGCTGTTAAATAATATATTTTATTTATTTATATTGAATACTGGTCCATATAATTAAAAACTTTTATTTATTGTGAATATAAGTGATATAAATTGTGTTCATAAACTTTTTCAACTGTATAAATGTAAGTGAGGTTATGTTCCCGTATGTATATTTTATTAGCGTTATAAATTAAAAGGTATTAAATAATTATTAAATAAACAATTAAAAATTAATGAACGAAAATAAATATTCATCGTAATTATTGATTTTCATTATTTATTAAAATTTATCTTGTATATTTTATTAAATTAATTAATTTATATCTATTTATTTAAAAAAATTAATTTATTTGAATTTATACCTTACCATCCGCATTTATAACTCTAGATCTTTTATAATTTTATTTCTATTCAGGGCCTGATTAACCCTTAGGCTAATTAGGCTGCAGCCTAGGGCACGAGGATCTGGTGGGGGGGGGGGGGGGGGGCTGAAATCGTGTCTTCGCATGCACTATTAATCTAGCATCATTGCATCTACCCTACATATTTCAACTAGACCGAGACAAAACACTAAAACTAAATGCGCTGTGAACTGAAGAAGCTTGGGACTCCCTGATTTTAACAATGAATTTTGAAATTATAAAAAGCGCGCGTAAAACAAACACACCTGGCGGGGGCGCGTCACCATAATTAGTAGAGACCCGTCAAATTCGCGGATTCATTTCGCGATAGGATAGAGTCCAAATACTTTTGACATTATTTTGCTTCAGTGATTGGGCCACAGTTTATCTGAAGGACTCTGGGCCAATGAAAAATCTTTAACAGAGGAATTAGCGAATCACGATAATTCCAGTCAACAGGTGTTACGAGTCGGTAACCAATCAGCAGATGTAATATGCACGAGTGCGTAGAGGATCATGGTGTCTATCCTTTAGGGATTTGAAATCGCGAATTTTACAGGGCTCTAATAATTAGCCTAGGGTGGTCAGAACTCTTGATCAGTCGCTGTTTCTACAATTTATTTGCCTGAAAAATGGAAGTAAAGTTTGGATGGACACTTTAAGAGGCCACTCCAGTGTTTCAGGGGCACTACGCAACCCGCGTTAACTTCTTAAGATTCAATGCTTTTTTCATTTTGCTTATAACTTATTAACTAATATAGATTTCGAAATGATGCTTGCTTGATATGTAAGACAACGATGCTCTTATCAAAGCCCCTTTCTTCAAAAACGTGCATAAATTATGGTTCAAACCTAGACAATACACTTATACATATTGGTAAAGATTAGTACAAAACCATAATTTATGCACGTTTTTGAAGAAAGGGGCTTTGATAAGAGCATCGTTGTCTTACATATCAAGCAAGCATCATTTCAAAATCTATATTAGTTAATAAGTTATAAGCAAAATGAAAATAGCATTGAATCTTATGAGGTTAACGCGGGTTGCGTAGTGCCCCTGAAACACTGCAGTGGCCTCTTAACTGGCGAACTGCGAGGTGGTGGGCTGAGCAAACACGTGAGCCGGAAGAGCGAAGAGGCCGGCGACGGCGGGTGGACGTGGTGTCTGCTCGCCGACACAGGTGGCAGCACCGGCGACACCAGCGGCTCCAACAATGGAGGGCCCGACGGGGGTCAATATTGTCACAGCGCGGGCCCGAGGAGGCCAGGAGAGCCCTGGAGGTGGTCGTCAAGTGTTTGCGGTGCCCCATCGTCGGCGTGTCACGACACGTCGAGGGTCCGGACCACTTACCCCCTCCCCCACCCTCGAGCAGTGTTCCTCGCGGTCTGCGGCGACCTTCTTCGAACCCCGACACGGTCACTGTGACCTTTGAATATATATACTGTATAGAAGTCGCCAGCCCAGGTTAAAATTTCCAATACGGTTTTGAGGTAGTTGGTTAATTCGCCGCCGCAATCGCCACCATCTCTAGGGGCATCGACTTGTGGTGGTCCCTAGCGGACAAGTGTCGAACTCTTCAAACACCCCTTCCCCCTCTCGTTGAACGACCTCGAGCTGCAGTGAATGATGGATGGGGGGTGTGGGGAATGACAGCGGGCGACATTGCTGCGCTCTAACGTGTAAATAACAACCTAAGACGATACAGGGCGTTACGGCAGCGCACTGCAGCGGTGAAGTTCCCAAGCTGCTCATCATACGCTTCTGAAAAACGTAGAGTAAATCCTATCCACTCGCGACTTCTATACAGTATATGTATATATTCAAAGCTGTGACGCAGGTTTACACCGATCAAAAAAATAATTGGTTGTCTGTAAAGTCGCTTTACGGACGATAGTTTAACGTGACAACGTCATAACAAAACATTGATGAAACGATTGCATACTCTTACGAATAAAATTGAATCTTTTTTATTTCAATAATAAAATAATAAATACTTGAAATTATACTAGTAATCAGATTTATCAAAATGCAAGAATAATTAACCTTTATTGCCGAAATTGTTGTTGTTGTAATAAGCAATGAAAACCACATTAATTTTTCACTTCACTTTATAAACAGTCGACGAAACAGTACACGTGTAGATGTAAGTTGTGTGCTGCCGCTGTCTTTCTTCTCCTCGGACGCATAGGCCAATCGAGTGGAAGAGAGATAGATGCGGCGCAAGCGTACAATGAGCGTAACGGGACACAGCGTGACGGAATAGTGTGCGCAACGGGACACTTTTTCGTGCGTGCAGCCGGCGTTCATCGATTTATTAGACGTTGTCACGTCAAAAAAAAAGAGGGAGTGATCCCTAGCAGTTCTGTTTGAATTACATAGCTCTGGATTGTTTAAAACGAACTGGAAATTTCTCCCACGCTACCCTGTTAGGCCCATACGTGGGAGGGGACCGTGAGAATGCCGGCCGTAAGGTCGGAACAATCTGTGACGGATTGCCCCGGGGCGCTACATAAGCCACATGTGTGATAGAAATTTCTAAGTTATGTCTGTTGTAAGTTGAGCGTTATGACGATTCCAAGTATCGTGGTTCGGAGTTGTGTCACTAGGTTATGATAGTTTTCAAGTTTCATGTTTCTAAGTTACGTGTTTATGGATAGCGTTTTTCTAATTCATGATGATTCGAAGTTTTTGATTTATCTAAGTTATAACAATTATAAGTTGTGTGTTTATATGTTATGATAGTTCTAAGTTAGTCTATAATTCGAAGTTTTGATTTCATAAGTTATGGCAGTTTAAGTTGTGTGTGTCTATGTTACGACGTTTCTGAGTTGTGTATTCGGGTGTTATGTGTTTCTGAGTTATGATCGCTCAGACCTACGACAGTTTTGTGTTCTGGCTGAGTGGACGGTGGGGCGCCCCGCCAGGAGTAAAGGGGCCGGAGATATCTCATGAATGGTGTATTCGACCACATCATCAGCCCGCTCCCCCTGGCCGCAGCGGGAAGTGTCTGGTGGGGAGGGCTGTTCCCTAGATCTACTGGGGAGACGTCCCGCAACTTCTGGCGAGAGATCAGTCTCTCCCCCCTCCATCACCCCCCGGGGTGCCATCAAGACACACCCCCTCGCCCTCCGGACCAATCCACACGCAGCACTGGGCGGGACTCGAGTGGGGAGACAGTAACTCGTCCAGCTGAACAGAACAACCCTCAGGCTGAAGTAGCTCGGCTTCTGGGTTGTAGCCGCGTCCTTGGCGAATAATTCACCGACGTTTCGGTCGCCATCATCAGGGAGCAGTTACCTACTGACGCCAGCCGTGTCCTTGTCAAATATTTCATCGACGTTTCGGTCGACATTGCAGTCGCCATCATCAGGGAGCAGTTACCTACCGACGCAAGCCGTGTCCTTGTCAAATAATTCTCCGACGTTTCGGTCGACATTGCAGTCGCCATCATCAGGGAGCAGTTACCTACTGACGCCAGCCGTGTCCTTGTCAAATATTTCATCGACGTTTCGGTCGACATTGCAGTCGCCATCATCAGGGAGCAGTTACCTACCGACGCAAGCCGAGTCCTTGTCAAATAATTCTCCGACGTTTCGGTCGACATTGCAGTCGCCATCATCAGGGAGCAGTTACCTACTGACGCCAGCCGTGTCCTTGTCAAATATTTCATCGACGTTTCAGTCGACATTGCAGTCGCCATCATCAGGGAGCAGTTACCTACCGACGCAAGCCGTGTCCTTGTCAAATAATTCTCCGACGTTTCGGTCGACATTGCAGTCGCCATCATCAGGGAGCAGTTACCTACTGACGCCAGCCGTGTCCTTGTCAAATATTTCATCGACGTTTCAGTCGACATTGCAGTCGCCATCATCAGGGAGCAGTTACCTACTGACGCCAACCATAGAAGGGCTCCCTAATGATGGCGACTGCAATGTCGACCGAAACGTCTGTGAATTATCCGCCAAGGACACGGCTACAACCCAGAAGCCAAGCTACTTCAGACAATGGCCGCGAAAGCCTGCGTACATTATTAGCTCTCGGGCTGCACGCGTGAACAAGCATACCACGTAACTGCGTGATGACATGAGCGTAAGAGAGACAATTATGCCGCTGGATAGACATCATCCGGCGGACTACAAAGCGGAACCGAAAGTATTTGTATTTTTTTCCAGTACAGTGGTACACTTATGCAACATTACCACGTAACTATCGTGTTGATTTCATGGCCCGCCTTAGTTCAGAGAACCGAAACCGGCAAAGCGAAGAGGACAGAGACGACTGGGCAAGCGGTCTATTATTTGACAAGGTAACAATTTATGAAAATTATGTAAAACAATTGTTAATTTTTATTTTACAGAAGATAAGCATAGAACCTTGGCATAAGAGCTTGAACGTATAAAAAATATACATGTTGATGAAATTTTTCGCACATTATGTACAAAACATTAGGAATGCCACTGTGTACATTAGATTTAAAAAAAAATCTCCCTTTCCCACCCATTAAAGCTGAATTTGGGTACTTCGTTATGAAATATTGCGCAACTGACTTTCGAAATAAGATTAACATTACCGCCTACATCTGTACCCATTAGAATAAAAATAATTTTATCCCCCACTCACCCATTGCTTGACTTTCTTAATAAAAATAAAAAATTTTGTATTCAACAAATCTAAATATATATAAATATATATATAAATGATTCAGACACAATGTAAGTACTGCCCAACTGGTTAAAATTCATTAAATAATCATTACTTTATAGCTTCTGCACACGTTATTTCATATATATATAGTCAACTAACGTATGCGAATTCATGGAAATTAATTTCCTAACAAACGTTGATAATGTAATATTACTTAACGTAAAAATTGAGGGCTTAGGTTCACCTAGTATGAAAAAATTAATTCAATGAACTGAGCTATGCACTGTAATAATACTATTGCAATACGATAAACACGTTTTGAACCACGTTCCTCTAACGTATTAACCGCGCACCACTGCGCAACGAAGTCATCCTTACGTTTATTTTAAAATTTAAATTTACTTTTTAATATGATTTGTTTGTTTTTTTTAAAAAAAAGGGTTGTCTGTAAAATCGGTTTACGGACGATAATTTTGCGTGATAACGTCATAAGAAAACATTGATGAAAAATTGCATACTTTTTAATTTTCAAATATTATTTACAGTTTTTGTAAATTTAATTTAAATAATTTGTTTAAATATAATCACGAACAATTAGTTATAGAAATAAACTTAAATCAAATCAATGTCAATAAATTTGAAATTACGAAATTGGACAAATAAAACAAATTTTTTAAATTGCTGCTTTTAAAAAGCCCGCCTTAACCTGTTTGATCTAATAGCAGATTTTCTCGCACGGTGGTTGGCCGGTTCTTGCACGCTCGGCTCAGGCGGAACTTGACAATGAGTCATGCTTTTTCGTGCGTGCAGCCGGCGTTCATCGATTTATAAGATGTTATCACATCAAAAAAAGATGACAAAAATTGTTGAGACCAAGACGACGCCAGCTAGGCGTGGCAACGGACGAATGAGCTGAACTGAAGCGTGCCTCATCCTCAGATTGCAGCATTTTAATATTTCTTTCCAAATGCACAATATCTGCTACTGGCGCCGTTCTTGTTTCAAAAAGCACAAAAGTGTTAGAATTTAATGAAAAAAAATTTCGAAGAAAAATTGCACTTTAAGAATAAAATTTTAAGAAGAAAAATAAAAAAAAGATATGATAACTTCCAATAATATTTTCAGAATGACGCATTTTTATCATCAACATTATAAACATTATAAAAAAAAGATTTATTAAAAATGATTTAATGCAATGCCTTCTTATTGATAGCGACTGAGTGCTACAAATTGTTTCGCCTGTTAAATAATAATTTTTAAATTTTTTCATTATAACTTATAATGTAATAAATTGTCTTAAAAAAATGTTGCTTATAATACTCTGGCACCAAATTGTACGTAGACGTCTTTAAAATAATCCCGAGCGTGATAAATATTCGAAATTGTGTTTTCAATTACATTTAAAGGTATAATCATCTTGTAAAAAAAAAAATAACAAATATTTTTGCAAAACTCCGTTCCCCCGGAGAAACCCCCGGAATGGCCACCGCATGGGGAGCCCAAGAAAAGAAACGGGCTCCCCATTTGGAAGCCACTTGGAAGGTTTTTTTCTGTTCCACCCACCGTTTCTTTGGTAGCCTGACTTGTTACAAGGGATTGTATTCCTACCAGAGAAAATGCCACCAATTCGTCTGGGCAATCCGCCTTGGAGGAGCCGGGGCGCGAACCCGGGTCCTACAAGTCACAAGGCAGGCGCTCTACCCCAGAACCAGAGTGGTAGAGCGACGATCGGCAGTCTTCTTAACACTGACATTCCATTACATGACATTACTGTAGTTGTGTTTGTCATTAACACGTGCTTACTGCTGGCAGTTGACTCGGGAAGTAATCATGTATCTATGTAGGGTATTAAAAAACACGTGAGCGAGAGTTTTGTATTCACCAGTGGATTGTTACATCTCACCTCGGTAACGAGCAAATGTATCTGTTCTCAGATTGCAAATACAGTTATAATATAATATAATAGAAATCGCTGCTGGAGCAGTTACGTCCACAACCGAATCCAATTGCAGACCGAAATATTAAACTGTATAATGAAACGGCTCCTATGAAAGCGAAAAGTAATTAAAAACATAATAAATACCTGATCTTCTGGTTAAAATTTATTAAACCGTTCATACCATTAAATAAATTAGAGCATTATGGTATTAAATGATAGTTGTATTATAATAGTTTTTTATTTTATAATACCAAGGCGCAATCATAGAAATTAATTTCCTAATAAACGTTATATTTTAGTTTAAGTAAAATAAAGTAGGACACATTCAACACAATGGACTGAGCTATGTATTTATTAATACTATAGCTGTAAGATAAACATATATTATATATTTTCCAGGAATGTTTTATCAAAAAACTAGTCATTATAATATATAATTAATTAGCCATGCATACAGTGCTGGGACAAACCTGGCTTATATTTGTTAGTTCTCTAAAGCATTACGAACGTGGAGCTATCATTCAGGTATTTTTCAAACTAAAAATTGCAATCCACTAGATACTGGCTTTGGATTTGATTTTTTAAACAAGAAATTTTATTTAAATACTGCCCTTGTTAAAAATTCATTAAAAAGTTTATTCTATAGAGTTTTAGCACTCGTTAGAAGTTATATTTTTATGTCAGGGGAAAAAAAACGAATTTCATATATTCAAAAAATAACCACAGCCTTGTGTTGTACAAAGTTACACTATCGTTCACGTAGTTTTACAAACTATTTCTTGGCAACTGGTTTCCGAAGGAATATTTTGTAAAAGTACATAAAGTTTTTTGTATTTAGATGGAGAGAAGCTCGTATCAAAATCTGTACATTAGAGCAGTTGGTTGAAGAGCGGGCTTCTGAGCGAAGGGTCCTGAGATCGAGTCTCGCGTGAGGCACTTTGCGTGAGCCACTTTTTTTAAATATTATTTTAAGACTTGTAAGCGGATTGACATATTGGCATAGAAGTGCAGACGTTTATAAGCACAACAAAAAAAAAAAGTGGGGTTGTCTGCAAAGTCGGTTTACGGACGATAATTTTACGTGATAAAGTCATGAGAAAACATTGATGAAAAAATGCATACTTTTTAATTTTCAAATATTATTTACAGTTATTGCAAATTTAATTTAAATAATTTGTTTAAATATAATTACGAACAATTAGTTAAAATGCCCGCCTTAACCTGTTTGACATTATAGAAGAACGGGACAATTTTTCGTGCGTGCAGCTGGCGTTCATCGATTTATAAGACGTTATCACACAAAAAAAACCTTCATGCTCTTTCCTTTAAGCACATCCACTAATTTATTTCGACCAATAGAAGGATTGTGTCTACAATGCCATCACTTCCTTCTAGAGCGTGCGGAGAAGCCACGAGGTAGAGCACTAATATTCCCTATTTTTCTGTTGTCAGACCACTGATGACCTCATGAGATATTGCGTGGTAATACTTTAGATGAGTTCTGTACTCTTGAGCTCAAAACTTCCAAGTGAGCAAAAAATTTTGAGCGCTCGTAGACAACTCTCAGGAGGCGCCATTTTAATTTTTTTTCGTCGGTGTCGCTGCAAGCGCAGGCGCCAATCTGAAACTGCCCGAGGTTAGTTCTACTATTACGTAGAGACCTGAAAAATTCGCGGATTCATTTCGTGTTATGCTAAAATTCAAATGATTATACCTTAGTGTTGCTTCTGTCATTGGTTCACTGTTAATCTGGAGGACTGAGGGCCAATTAGAGACCCTCACTCATAGAAGTGTCGAATCACAGGCCACCCAGTCGAGACGACTCACAAGTCAGCAGCCAATGAACAGTTGGCATTTGCCCGAGTGTGTAGAGGATATTGGAGTCTATCCTGTAGGTCATTGAACCCGCGAATTTTCCGGGTCTCTAACTATTAGTTACGGGCCCAGTCCAAAAAGATAGCCTTGAATGTGGCGCAAAAAACAAGGTTTTGGTTCCTAATGTCAGATGTTCTATGGTTGCCCTGCCCCGAGGCGACTACCACAACGACCCGACACTCGAGACGCGGTCAGAGTACCTCCGCGCAGACTGCCCGCAGGTGTCTGCTCACAGAACCAGGAGGGAAATAAACAAGTGCGACTCTCACAGTGGAAACTGAAACCATGTTCCACGCGACATGTGTCGCTATCTGTTGGGCGGGCCCTTCACTACCAGCAAATAAAAAATCGGAATAGAGGTTCTCATACACCCACCCAAAAAATGACTCTTTATTAAAAAAAAAAATACAAATGGTTACATGAAGGGGAACATTTGGTACATTTACATCAAAAAGAATTACAATAAATTATATACATACATAAATTGTCCCTTCCAACATTCAAGTCCTTGGGGGCCGATATTTCGTGTGAGGTGAAGTGTCTATTTACATTTGGTGGTGAGGTTTTTTTTTTTTTTTTGAATGGGGGACCCCCCGCCAGGGGGTCCACCCCGCCAAAAATTAGCACTTTATTATAAAAAGGAGAATACAAATAGAAAAACATGGGAGAAAACATCTGATACACTTACATTAAGGTATTTACAATTAAAGATACATACATTTATTGTCCCTTCCAACATTCAAGTCCTTGGGGGCAGGTGATTTGTGTGAGGTGAAGTGTTTATTTACATTTGGTGGTGAGGGTGGTGATGATGTGATGGTGTGGCCGGGTCCGTTGGCTCGGGCCCGGTCCTTGCGGCCGACGTCGGGATCTGCGTTTCGGTGGGGTGGTCAGGTAGAGAGTGGTGCAGTACCGTGGTGTGATTGGTTCCGCAGTGCCTTCTCGTAGCTGTGCTGGTCCCCAGGGTTAGCCGCCGGCCCCTCCCGCTGGGTCGATGTCGTCCTCTGCCTGGAGATGATCCGTCGTGAAGAGCGGTCTTCGGTTAATACGTTGTTTTTTTTTGGTTATATTAAGTTATCTCCTTGGCGGCCCAAAACTAATTTAATCGATGCGAAAATACTTAATGATGTTTTGTAATAAACCGTCATGTAATTAAATAAAGGAGTAGGAGGTGCAAAAACTCATTGTATTACACACCACCCAAAATTAGTGGCTACCTAAATAGAGTGAATTTTCACTGGTTTGTTTGCCTGATAATAGCTTGCACATTACTTCTCCTAATAAATTAATGTAGTTATGTCAGCAACTACTATCTGGCGGACGGGCCCGTAACTACTTCAAAAAACTAGGTCTCAGTCTCGGTAATTAGAGTTCCTCCCCCGTGGTAGTCTGGGGGGGGGGGGGGGCAGATCAATAGGGGCGGTCGTCCCCTCGAGCAGAGGGTAGCAAAATGCCAATTTATTCCTTCCGTGCGCTGCGCCGCTTAATGCACGTGGACTGCAGTGAGGGTCCGGAGGCTACACAGGGATGATCCTGCCTCGCGCTGTCAGAGCTCAGAGCTCAGAGCTCAGAGCTCAGCCCGTGATCCTCTGCGTCAGAGCACGAGCGGCGATCCTGGCCAGTCGCAGATGCTTGTACATTCACACGGAGACAACTGCGTCGCGGAAATGCTGGGTCCGGATTCTTGCCCGGGCATTTATATGCTTTGCGTTGTCCCAGTACACCCGATGGTTAACAGTTGATCGTAAATTTTTCCCTGAATATCTTTCCTGTATTAACTGCTCACATTAATAAACATAACAAAACAAAACAAAATTGAATATTGTATTATTTTTTCCATGATTAAAAAAAAATTCTTGAATGAAACTGAAATTAAAATGTAAAATTTTGGAACAATATACTTAAGAAATAGCTTAATTAATGTATGAAAAAATAACAATAGCCATGTGTTGTACAAAGTTACAATTTTTTTTGTATTACAAAATACTTCTTGGCAATTGATTTCCGAAGAAATATTTTGTAAAAGATTCGCTACGGATTTTAATAAGTGTTTTGTGAATATTTCTACCAAAAATGATTCTTGTTAGTTCATAATCAAATCGAGTAAAGTCAGTACCCGTAAATTCACGTAGAATTACATTTGTATCCAGTAATATTCGTGAGTAAAGAGACACAATTATTAACAGTGATTTATTTTTATTGGTTCTTCAAAAAAATTATATATTTGTATTCGAAAAAGGAAGCAAAATTTTGAGCTTGGAAAAAATTAATTTGTTTGCTCTCGTGTTTTACCGTCACGATTAAGAAATTTTATAAGTTCAAGTCTATACGTTTTTATTGGTTAAAAATATACATTTTATCAAAAACAATATATATATCACTTTCAGTAAAATGTAAATTTCGTTATTCGAATACCCTTTCAGATGTTTCGTGTTGTGACCCACGAAACTGAAGTTTTTTTTTAGTGTGAATAATAACTTCTTTCCATTTTGGTATTCTCCTGAAATGAGATTTTACTAGGAGAACGTTCTCTCTCTCTCTCTCTCTCTCTCTCTCTCTCTATATATATATATATATATATATATATATATATATATATATATATATAGTAGCTCCTCATAGATGTTCACTCCAGTGTACAGAGGAAATAAAGACAGGAAATAACGAATGACTGTTGATTGTTTTCGTGCAATTCTCCCTCAAAGTAGTCCATCCGTCCCCATTGTAGACAATTGTCAATGGTAATTAGTAGGGACTGGAAAAATTCGCGGTTTCAATGACCACTAGGATAGACTCCACGATTCTCTATGCACTCGGGCAACTACCACCTGGTCATTGGCTAACGACTCGGGACACCTGTTTACTGCGATTCCTATGATTCGATACTTCTTTTGTTGAGTGTTTGCCATTGGCTCAGAGTCCTTCAGGTAAATTTGCGGTCCAATCACTGACGCAGCATTAAGCTAAACGAGTTTGGATTCCAGCCTGTCTCGAAAGGAATCCGCGAATTTTTCCGGTCTCTAGTGATTAGATTTTGGCATTGAAAAATATAATCCCCCATATATTTTTTTTAGGCCCTCGAAATCTAGACTACACGCAATACAATATATTTGCCCTTGGGACCGCGGTGGCATAGTTGCCGGATCACAGGAGGTCCTGGTTCTAACACCGGCGGTGTGAAGCCAAGGGAAACGTGGCGGGCGTTTCCGCAGGCCAGCGCGGAACTTCCTTTCCCACCAGCAACGCATCTCACCATCACATCGTAAAAAAACATTCTGTACTTTTACAAAATATTCTTTTGGAAACCAGTTGTCATGAAATACTATCATGAAATACTACAAGAAAGACATTGTAACTTTCTACAACACATGGCTGTTAAGTATTTTTTTTCCGAAAAGAAAATCCCGAGTTTTTTTACGAAAATTGTTTCAAAATTTTATGTTTTAATTGTTGTTTCATTCAGGCATTTTTTTACAACATGGAAAAGATAATCGAATATTAAAAATGGTTTGAGTTTATTTTGTTTTATTACACTTATAAATCTGCGCAGTAAATACCGGAAAGATGTTCAGGGAACCGTACAAATTAACTTTTAACTAATGGATGTACCGGGACAACACAGGAACCCGAACACAGTCTTTCTGCGGAAACTTTTTTTTTTTTTTTTTTTTTAGTAGTACATTTTTGTTATCGTTGTGCACGGAAAATCAAGTTCCAAATTACAAAATAAAATAAATGTAATCGCGGAGGCTCGGTCCGCGCCGACGAGACGCGGGGCCTCGCACGGCCTTGAGGGTCGTCGACCCCGGCCGGGAGGTCGCCGATGACGCCCCTGTCACGTGGCGGGACCCGGGGCGACCCCTGACGGCCTCCTCCGCCGTCTGCAATCAGGCCGCGACGACCCCTCGTCCGGGCGACACACGAGGTCAGCCCTCCTCGGCCCGATACGAGTCCCGGGAAGCCTTCTGTTCACAGACGAGAGAGCCAAACGAGCGATCGTGCATCTTCGGTTTTTTTTTGTTCATTTTTAAATGTGTTGATAAAAGTATACTCGTGGTCAATTAGCACGCATACCCAGCACCGCAACCTCAACTCTTACAGAGTCCACCTGAGTGAAAAAGAATGGCAACAGCCTGCATACCCAGCACCACAACCTCAACTCTTACAGAGTCTACCTGAGTGAAATAGGTTATGCTAGGCAAGAACGTACCAAGTGTAACAAATAACAGCTGTTATTTATAAAATAACCCACGACCGTAAAATATACACGCGGGCGACATATATGAATGAATTCCGCGGAACCCCTCTTAGCCTAATGGCCCTACCGGGGTGTTATCATTTATAATATTAAAATATCTACATTATTAATTTACTAATGAAAACAATAATATCTGCCATTATATAAGTTAAAGAATTATTTATGAATATACGAAATATTATATTTATTACGTCGGCTTGGAAATCCCCTGAGGTCCGATCTGGGCGGGTCTCTGAAGGACAATCCATCCGGATCGGAAGGCGGCATTTGGCCCGATCATCTTGGAAACCAGATGGTCGGTTTCCACGGGGAACCACTGGGAGGCTACCGCCTGGTGACCAGCCCCTCAAAAGTGACAGTGGCTGATATTATAGTAATTATCAGCCACTGTCACAGTTACATCAACATTGTTGGTCTAGCTAATCTTCTTAAAAGTTTGAGTTTATTAAATCTTATTATCCTTAAACTTAACATAAAAATAATATTTATAAGGTTGATTTTACGAATCCTGGACTGTGCCGTTGTATTTTGCTGTCCATAAAGACCTCTTTGGCGTCGAATTTTAAAACCAAAATAAAATTTTATATTATACTCTGCAAGATAAATCCTGAAAGACGATTGGTCATTCAGGCTCTACGGTTGTTGAATTAATTATCCACGTATGTTGTTCATCACATTTCGTTGCTTCTTCAGCGACATTTTTGGGGTAACCGTATGTTTGAAAACCAATACATAAAACATTATTTTCTTTTATCGAAAGAAACTTATTTTCTGGGCGATTTCAGATCTTCGATAAAAAAAAAACTTTATTTTTTCCGGACTTCCGTGGAGCTATCATAAACGTGAGATATCACCGAAACATTTGCCATCTCAACTTTTTTTCCCCCAGTTCTTCAGTACTTTCTTCCTAACATTTTTTTCCCCCCCCCCCCCCCATACTCAAACGGTTATCTGTTTACTTACGTCAGGAATCACCTTCCATTGATAAAGATCAAGCAGGGGAACGCTTTTGGCCATTACCTAAACTTGCGGTCGTGAAGTAGGTAACTTCGCACGGCTTCCCGGAAGACTGGGTGGTGGCCCGTGGTGGTGGTCTGACCCAGTTCGGCGCGGCGCGCGATGTTAGGCCCCTGCGGCTGTGTCCTGCTCGCGGCCACACACTCAGGCGGGAAGCGCACCATCAGGTACCGTCCCCTTGCCTCTTAGGGCATAGACCACAGCCAACTGTCTGGTCAGCTGAGTGTGGTAGAGGTGCTGAGGCGGTGACTATGCTGGGTTGGTGGCCCCAGCCGCTGGTCATTGCCGAAGCCCCAACACCCTCCCGATCTGACAACAGGGCGCGATCCCTCACAGTTCTGTCCTTTTAAAAAGGTCTGGAATGTTATAATAAGAGAACTGGAATGTTACTCCCACCCTACCCCATTAGGGCGCATATGTGGGAGGGGAACGTGAGAACGCCGGCCGTAAGGTCGGGATAATCTGCCTCGTGACAGCTCAGCGTTACGTTGTCTCTTCCCACGATCCCGAAATCAAATTTTATTGTGATACTCCTCGAAAGACGGACTGTATAAAATAGGTCTTTCCTGAACTCAACATACCAATATGCTCAACACCTTATTTGCAGTTATATTGTACACATAGCAGCATAAATCTGGAAAAAAAAACCTTGAATACGGGCCAACTTAAAAGAACAATATTTTTTTCGTTTTGAGCATTTGAATGTATTTAGCACTTGTTAGGCATGCTACACACGAATGAACACTCCGTATGCGATAGCGAACAGTGTTTGATAACCCCACACAGATACTCCCGTGGACTCTCCGCAAATACGCGCTCCTAGTTCAACATGTAAACATCCTCCCCTGCTTGCCTTCGCAGAAGGGATACATAACAGATTAATGAGTACACACCAGTATTTACTCTGGGAAAACATGGGCTTGAACTTACGAAAACGGCGATGAATTTTAGTAAACTGAGCGGGTAGTAATAATTATATATGCAGATAAATAGCAGAGGAAAATGATCAAATAATTGTACATCTCCGTTCAATTTAGTTGATGAACACTTTGAGAGAGAGCGAGAGAGCGCGAGAGAGAGTTTTAAATGACCGCAGGTTGCCGTTGCTTTTGCTTGAGGTTGCTCGGTTTGTGAGTCCTAGCCCTGGGCGAAGGGTTCACCGATGTCGGTCGACATTGCAGCCGCCATCTTCAGGAAAAAAAACACTTCCCAGGCGAGGGTATTTACCGGTAACAGACCTTCTAAGTTTTACAACTCGCAAATAACTCAGTAAGTTATACATCTCGAAAGAAAATTTTGGACGAAATCGAGATGAATTTGCAGGAAAGCGCAATATATAAAAAAAATTTCGCATGCAGAAATAAAAATCATATAAACAGTCGTTTAAATGTAAAGGTTTGACACGGGAATGAATTAACCAATTCAAACGGCAGGAATGAGACAGAAACTTTGGAGTACAGTCGGTTCAAAGTGGGAGGCACCTCGAACTTTGTTTAGAACTCATGTGGGTTCAGTACCAAATGCAGTGATTTGCTGTTCGTATTGAGGTGAGAATTGAGCGGTGACGGAATGAATGGGTAGCGGAAACTGGAGCACCCTGAAGAAAAATACGTCCGCCAACTTTCCGACAAATATCTCAACCATCGCATCGGGACCTCCGAGAACTGGTTGACGTGTTCCTGTTACATGCGTGATCTTTCCTCGCACAGCGGAAACTTGTGTGGCCAGTTCGAAGTCTCCCTTAAGGCCCTGCCATGCTGTCAGATTGTCGCTTCCAACACCTTCCAATATGTTGGGCTCAAGTAAAGTTGCAGGGCTGTGACGTCACCGAAAAACTTCACTAGCGCCGCCGTGTTTGTTTGACAAGTTTGACGACTTGAGTTCCCGTCGAATATTTGCCATGTATGACGAGTTCCAAAATATGTTCCATGCAATAGGCCATTCAAAATATGCCTAGCGAGAACGGAGTTTCCATCCGTTTTGCGTCACAACGATTCTTTAAAATGGCGAAGAGCGCATGGCCTATTAAAGCGGTTGAAAAAATTCAAATATGTTTAGTGGTGTTAATATAAATATCGTATGCGAAAACATTTTATGCGTGAAAACAAAAGTATGATACTTTAACGTTAAAAAAAAAAATTGTGAAAAATTTATTTCAATATGTAACAAATGTTATTGTTATTTAAATTTATTCATGTTCAAAATCCGGTTAGCACTGTGATGCATTATTTAATATCATAATTTAAAAAAAAATTGATTGATAAAGCTCAGGCCAAAAATAAACGTTTATAGTGTGATATGATTAAAACCATATTTGAGGTTATCTGTTCCAACATATTTGATGGAGCAAATTTTAAGTAATTTCCCGTCCAATGCTTCCCTTCCAACTCGTTTGTCGAATATATTGGAGACAAATATTTGACATTGTGGCAGGGCCTATAGCAGCATCGCCTGAAGCTACGCAGCCCGCACGACACGGGCGCGGTGCGGGTCCAGAACGTGCGAGCCAGGGGCAGGAGAGAGCAGTTCTGGAGGATCTTGTGGTCCATCTGTAAGAGCAACTCAGCAGCCCGAACTCAACACGCCGCTCTGTCAAAACAAACAAGCTGCGAGACGAATAGCTAATAAATCCGCAGTCATGCGCGTAGCTAACACGAGTTTTAAACCTCAAACAGATGTTGCGCTTGTAGTGGGAGTTTTACGGCGCAGAAATTTATACATTTCTCTCTCTCTCTCGCTCTCTCTAGTTAACTAAACAAATGCGTGTTGATATTAAAAACTTTGTGTTTCAACCTTCAGAAGTGTTTACGAAAAAAAAGGGGGTAATTGCAGTTGGCGCCGAGTAAACTTGAAACGTCGCCGTCACTGGAACATTTAAGTTCCTGAGTTTAAATTTGGGCAATTGTGCATGTACTTACATGAAAGCTAATACTATGAATTTCACGCCGTATTTAAAAGAACAGTGTGTTTCAAGAATTAAAAATTATATTTTCCGAAAAATTTAATATCGCCTTAATTTTGTTCTTCGTGACATTTTGCTTATTAGGCGGCAGAAGCCATTATATAGTATTTTTTTTAAATTGTTGTGGCTAGAAGACTATTTATACCGGAACGTAATTAACAATTATTAATACTGTATTTAAATTTTTCTAGTGGTGTTAAAAACTTTTGTTGGAAACTGCACGTGTTGATTTGTGTCTCTGCGTGTGTGACCTCGCGACCAGCTTTGTTCTCGCTCGCTGCTGCGATGCGACGCACGACGCAAGGAGTCGAGGAGGAGTGGTAGGGGGGGAAGTGTGTCCGGCTGTGCCCGCGAGTTAAGCCCTGCCCGGACTGCCGGGGTCTCCACAACTGCGCGCGGCGTCGACGGCTCGGGACAATCCACGCTCCACGCTCCACGCTCCCCCCCCCCCCCCCCGGAGGACTGCCGCCGGCCCTCCCTCCCTCCCTCCTCCCTCGCGGGTTGCCATCGACACCTGAAGCTCGTGACGTACAGTCCCCGCGGCGCGGCCAGAGAGAGACGGAGGACTATTGCCGTCGTAAAGTTCTGCACTCCGTGGACCCCCCCCCCCCCCCTACTCCGCCACTCCTTCACTCCCGGCTGTCGGTGCGCCAGGGGCTGGGTCGTGCGCTCCCCTGGTAGTTTGTTCCTGCAGACGCCCTGTATATATCGCCAGTCAGGACTGGTTGGAGGGGAGCCGCCCGCCTCCCCCACCCCTCCAGGTCCGCGAATTGAAGCAAGAGCCACTGCGCAGCTGGCTAAGGATCTCTCCCTGGGAGCAGGAGTTCACGGGTGACGCGCGAACCAGCTGTGTTTCGTCGTTAGGAGCTGTACAATACGTCCAAAAAAAAAAAAAGAATGTCCCTGTTAAAAAAAAAAATTAATAGCATCAACTGCTAGCGTGGTACAGTTTTTTTGGTTCAAAGTCACAATTAAAGAGTAACTTCAAACGCGAGCACTGCTTCGTTGTTTTCTCACTTGCACTATTTCCGTTATCGCTCGGCACTGAGTAATCAAACATCCAACAAGTTTTAGAACCCGTTCTACATGGAACATGTCTGATGAATAATCAATGTATACGAAAATTAAAATAAAAGTGCCTAGGATAGTGCCGCATTTGGCGTCGTTCATACAACACTAATGGCCAGTTGCACTATTAGAGTTCAGGAAAAATGGCGACTCCTGAACGTCATTTTTCCAATTAGTAGAGCGTGAACCTGATAACTGTATTTGGCAACAGGATGGAGCCCCTCCCCATTTTGAATCTCTTTGTGCGAGAGTGGTTGAACGTCGAAGTCCCTGACCGCTGGATTGGTCGGAGTGGTCGAGACGACAGAGCTCTTATTTCGCTGGTCTCCACGTTCACCTGACAATAACGCCATGCGGGTTTTTTCCCCCCCTTTTTGGGGCTTTATAAAATATCGTGTCTACGTTCCGCCGCTACCGGGCTTGTTACCCAGAGTGTGGGAACAAGTGAACTTTAGGTTTTGATGTTTAGTTATAACTAAAGTTGCACAATATTGAACATTTGTAAGGAAAAAAATCTAGGTTAGTTTACCTTCAATTTGAAGTATTATTCGTTGTGATCAGTCTAAAATAAACTGTTGTGATGTACCATTGAAACTGGGACATTCTTTCAGAGGCACCCTGTACTTCAGCGAAGGCTACGCAGGTTCGAAACCAAAGCGCGCCGCCGCGGATGCCTGGCGCGGGGGGGTCGGCGGACTGCAGTCCTGGTGTTCGGGGGTCGCCCGTCCTGGCCGGGAACCCGCCGCTCTTGTTGCGCGCCAGATGTCGGCGGCGGATTACCCCCGGCTGGTGATTACAGGGGGCGTATCCTGGCAACACGGCGCGCAACGAGGCGGGGTCGACCTCTTCGACACAGCCTGCCTCCCGAGCACTCACACGCTGTCCGTGCAACAGTGTCCCAATTTACATACTATGCTATATCATAGCTAGGGACCGGAAAAATTCGCGGGTTCAATGACCTGCAGGATGAACTCCATAGTTCCACGTACACTCGGTCAAATGCCACCCACTCTTTGGCTGCTGTCGTGTGAGACGTCCCAGCGTAGCAGCCTGTGATTCGATAAAGCTTTGGTTGGGTGTTTCTCATTGGTCCAGCGTCATCCAGGTGAGTTGTGAGCCAATAGCAGAGGCAGCACTGAGGTATAACTATTTCTATTTTAGCCTGTCGCGAAATGAATTCGCGAATTTTTCCTGTCTCTACTTATATAAAACGGTTTGATTACTCGATAGACTCCACTATCCTCCTCGGTCAAACGTCGCCTGTTCATTGGCTGCTGACGTGTGAGATGTCTCAACTGGCTAACTTGTGATTCGATACTTCTTTGATTGAGGGGTCTCTAATTTCCCAATGTTCCTCCAGATTAACAGTGAAACAATAAAAGACGAAGCACAAAGGTATAATTATTTGGATTTCAGCTTATCACGAAATTAATCCACGTATTTTTCCGGTCTCTTGTTATATTACTACAAACACGCTTGAAAGAAGCATAAATAATTATTATTAATAAGTTATTTAATTTCTGTACACATCTTTAAAGTTAGTTGTTCGTGGTAGTTTACGTTTTTTCCCGGCATGTCAAACAGTAATTATGTCAGGAGTCTGTATATAAATCATAACGGTAGCCATCCACTTCCACGCTTTTAACTTTTAAATAGTTTTCTGTATGAATGGCCGATATTATTTAAAATGTAGGCTATTTATTTTGATCTGTTAACGAGTGAAAATCATTTGAAGTGAACTAATATTCATGCATGGTTTTAACGCATTTTTTTTTATTTAGCAATATTTTGCTATGGGCTTATAGAAACGCTTTTTGGTGGTAGATGATTTTATGTACATATTTTGCTTTTGAATACTCACTGAAAATTCATAACATTTTAAATATTGCTGTTTGTGCCTCAGGGACTGGCGATTTAAAAAAACAGCAATAGCGTTTCGTCAAAAAAAATTCTAATATGCACTGAAGCTTTTATAGTCTTTCAAAAAAAAATGCTTTGACGAGGAACTGAAAACTTTCAATACACCGAAAAAATATATTCCAACCATTTATTGGCAGTATATCGGTCGAAGAGGAAGTGCGCAATTGCTCGCAATTACAAGGCTTCAAATCTGAGGCAATTTAAATGTTCTCAAATGTATGCAGAATGTTTCGCAAGAGACCTGCCGTATACAGGATACTCCCTCGACGTGGTACAGCGGGATGCTGGTCATTTTGACGTTCGAAGGCGCGAGAGAAAAAAAAATTTCCCGGGCCACTGGATAGAAAAATAATCATTTTGGAGTTTGTATTATTGGCATTTCAAATTTATGTGAAGTCACATATTCAAAAGGTATTACAGAAAATAATTCGTGTTCATTACCCAGCTGTGGAATTCACAGAAAAATTAATCTCCTTTAAGCCACCACGGCACAGTTAGTAAAACTATGAGTTCTTATTATTATGAACTAACGAATGTCTTTTTTACAAACAGTTAGTAGCTCAAAACGTAGTGCATGACGAATGACAAAAAAAAATACAGAAACAAGGCTTATACAGGAAAACTTTCGCAGAAATTGCCTTAGAGCGTGAAAAATTTTGCGCAAGATTAACTGTTTGCTTGTCTTTAGCCGGATAATTATTTTTTTTGGTAACATTGAAGACATTCTACTAATAAATTTTTTATAGTGCTTTCCTAGTTTTAAAACTTTATGATGAATCTATTCCGTTTTGAAAAATAAAAAAATCTACGTGTGTTTTACTTTTTTCTTGAATTTAAGGCGCACAGACTTTTGTGAATACACCTTCATTAAGCGTTCCTGAAAATCAAGCAAATTGAAGCTTCTGAAAAAATAATTGAAATGCAGCAGTAATTTTGTTTGCTGGTGTGTTGTTTTCCCTCCCCCCAGAAGGAACAATCGGAACAGTATTGGAGCAGCACCGGCTGGTAGCTGGGAGGTTGAAGTGGTTTCGCCTCATTCCACGGAGGTTTGGCGACTGGCGCGGTCACGGCGCGGCGCGGGTGCGGCGGAACCGTTTTGCACACACGCCGTTCTCCCAGCACTAATTACTTCGGTAATTTCGCTCTTCCGTCCCCTCCCTCCCTCCCTCCTGCCGCGGCTCTGTGGAAGGGGAGGGAGAGAGTTATGCTAACGAAACACAGGGGGATGATGGAGGGTGGTCGTGGGGGTTGAAACGTCGGACGCGCCGGCAAACAGGAGGGGAAACTTTTTCCCTCCTCCTCGGGACACCAAGGCAGCAAAGTCAGACGTTACGCGTACGATAATTTTCGTTGAGCGTACGAGAATTTTCGCTAATCGTACGAGAATTCTCGTTAAGCTACGAGACTTCTCTCGATGCATCGACTATCATTAGAGACGTGAAAAATTCGCGGATTCGTTTCGTGTTTTGCTAAAAGTCAAATAATTTTACCTAAGTGCTGCTTCTGCCATTGGTTCACTGTTAATCTGGAGGACTGAGGGCCAATTAGAGACCCTCACTCGTAGAAGTGTCGAATCACATGCCACCCAGTCGAGACGACTCACAAGTCAGCAGCCAATGAACAGTTGGCATTTGCTCGCGTGTGCAGAGGATATTGGAGTTTATGAACTACGATATTTGTTTGTGCATTTGTGTGGTAAAGTGTAAGAGAAAGCTGAAAACAAAAACACTACACACTAATACCGGACAGCTCCAAGATTTTGGTGTGAAAATCTAGCTTTGTTTTCACGTCAGTCCGATAGATAGCAGACTGTATGATCAGTATGAACAATATAGCTGTTCAATACATGTGGTACCAACATTATGACAAAAAAACTCTAACTCTTAGAAATTTTTTTTTTTAAATTATGCAGATTTATGGGGGGGAATACACATCCAGTTATTCAAATTTCTTTAAAAGAAGTTAATAGTTTGACACCGGAGAGCAAAATATGTTATTTAACGATTTATTTATAAAATTTTGTGTAGTTACACCTCTTACTACTTTAGGTTACTTTTCACACTCTCGCCTGTGTTGGTATAGAGCTATCCGGTGTTAGTCTCCAGTGTAATTGCTAAAAGCCTTAATTTCTCCACTAAGTCAGTTTCTACTGATATTATAAATGCGAAAGTGTGATTGTCTGTTTTTCTTTTCACGTAGCAACGGATGGACATGATGGTTTGCATATAGATAGTTTATGGGCAGGAGAGTGACATAGACTACATATGATTATGAAATTCCATCCCTAAGGGAGTGACAAACGGTTAAATTCAGTTTTTTTAAAGAGAAAATCAGTGTCATTTCCCTATGTCCGTCACACGGTGATATAGTAAGGTCTGGTATCTTCCTATCCTTCTCCTTGGCGAAACCCATCCGCTTAGTGAAGCTCGCGGCCGCTAGCGAACTAACGGCGCAAATGACAGTTTAATTTATAACTTCGTCAGTAGATGGTGTTTCCTTGAATTTGTAACGCGCTATCGTTTGGTGCGTCCGTCGCGTCTTGCCTAGGAGTTGCCTGCCTTCCCACAAGATGAAGCTGAAGATTGGCGTCCCTGTTTAGCTGATGCGTAGCCTTGGTGCTCCGAGGCCGTTCAATCAATGGGACTTTAAAAATCAAAATTTTTCAAGTGTATGTCCCACAGATTCGAAACTCGGTAGCGATGTTCCTTACATTGTGATGAGTTTAGCCCGGGCGACGCCGGGTACTTCAGCTAGGGTCGTTACCACAACGCCGAAATACCACAACGCCGAACGTACAATAACGCCGAATACCATAACGCCGAATGCCAAATTGACCGCCACGCCGACAGCTAGAAAACTGCTGTGTACCACAACGCCGAAATACAGTAACGCCGAAAAATGTTGCTGCGGGGAGGGGGGGGGGCACAGGAGCAAAATGAAAAACAACTGAATTAATTTATGGGCTAACCTTACCTAACCTAACCTTTGTGGCAGTCCTGCAATGACATTTTTCGGCGTTAATGTATTTCGGCGTTGTGGTACACAGCAGTTTTCTAGCTGTCGGCGTTGTGGTCAATTTGGCATTTCGGCGTTATTGTACGTTCGGCGTTGTGGTATTTCGGCGTTGTGGTGCGTCTCCCTTCAGCTAAATAAAACCCCTCATCAGTCTTGCTCGGGCACGGCAGTGTTTCGGCGACAGCGTGCAAGGAAGTGACCTGGACCACGCCACAGTGCGCCACCTGCTGGCAGTCCGGGCGCCGGAGCCGAACACTCTTGTCTGAATAGCAGATGTGGGCGGGGGGGATGTTGGCACCACCTGACGGGGACAGCGCTCTCTGGCGGGGACGAGGACCAACAAGACGGTCTTTACGGCCGGCCATCTCACGCCCTGCCTGGTTGGTCCATTCCCCCGACCCGCCCGTCACGTGACCGGGCAGACAGAGCCGTTACGCGCCTCGCCGGGCGGATTTACGAGCGGCCACGTGACGCTGCTTCCCCCGTGCTTTACGCTCCGTTTTATCGACATTCTCCTCCTTTTATTTTCTAATTGGACCCTTCCTTCCTTCCTTAAAGGGAGGCCGTCGCCATCGAGAACTTTCTGCCGTGTTAGCCCTTTGAAGTGTGATGACCGTAGAGACCGGAAAAATCCGCGAATTCATTTCGCGATAGGCTAAAATACAAATCATTATACCTCAGTGCTGCCCCTGCTATTGGCTCACAACTCACCTGGATGACTCTGGGCCAATGAGATACACCCAACCCAAAGCTTTATCGAATCACAGGCTGCTACGCTGGCACGTCTCACAAGACAGCTGCCAATGAGTGGGTGACATTTGACCGAGTGTACGTAGAACTATGGAGTTCATCCTGCAGGTCATTGAACCCGCGAATTTTTCCGGTCCCTAGTGATGAGTGACGGCAAGTTACAAAATTAAAAAAAACCAAGCACGCTAATGTATCTCCAATGATATTTTTGTAGGTACTGGGACAACACGAAGCATAAATGGCAGGGTAATAATTCGAACCCAGTATTACTGCGTACACTAATAAATTTGTAGTGCTACAGTTGTTTTCATACAAATGTACAAATTTACAAATACCAGTAAATTTACATGAATATTTCTGGTCCATTTACAGAAAAAAATTACACGGGATCAGTTTTATGCGCAACTAATGTCGGCAAGGTTTGCAACTAGCTGTGCGTAAGGTGTGTTGCGTATGGAGCAAACAATTGCCAATATTTCGTAACACTAACAGTGATCCGGTGTAATTAAATGAATATGTTAACAGCTCTGGTTATAAGAGAGCCAAAGTCTACTGGCGTTTCTGCCTCCTGTGCCTTTCTTGCGTGTAGAACTGTGACGTGTATTTCTGATTCATCTTGTCTGCATCTGCTTCACTTTGATTGTGGGCACTTTGTTTTCACGGTCTGAACGACCCTCGGCAGAAAAGAGTAGTGTGGCACAATCATGAACAATGGCCACTCTTAAGTTGCTAAAGTAAGTATGTATAGAAACGTTAGTGAAGACAGGTCATCATAAGTATCTCCATGAACCCACATAAAGTCATGTTCATTGTCTTTTGAGTTGTGAGAATGTGTCCACAGATTCACCACCACCTACGGAACTGTAGGTTTGTATAACTACAGTATTTATTTCACAGGAAGACGTTTGTAACAATTCAGAGTAAATAAACAACATCGGTTGAGCCCAAAGCAAACTACCCACCTGTTGGTTCAATTCAACCTTTTCTCGTCTCGTTACTTTTCCAAGCGCTCGTCTTTAAACTCCGCGCTTTAATCTCTCGCGTTAACTATTTCATTTGGAACGAATTTGCTTTTCGCGTAAACGGTTTTCCTTTGTAGTGTTCGTGTCGCTCTCTCGTCTGCTCGTGGCGGTAAATTATTCACACAATGTTGCCCAAGATGAAGGGACATTAAACTTTCATGGACTCGTACCGCGGCGTGGCATGAATGGACGGGAAAAAGGAGTGAGTTTGGCTGCAGTACAGCCAACATTGTGTTAACAATCTCCGACCCGTCTTAGTCCAAAAGGTGGTGATGGTATGGGCCCAGCGAGGTTCCAAGTGGTTGAGAGACCATTTTTGTGTAGTTTACTTAAGCATTTACGTGATTGACTGATTGACATTAAACCCGAAAATTATTTTTTCGTAAACTGCATGTCAGCGAAGCTTTTTCAATTTAAAAAGGAGGGGGGGGGCAATCTTGAAGCAAAGAAGTCAATAAAAAAGGGGGGGTTGTCTGTAAAGTCGGTTTCCGGATGATAATTTTAAGTGATAACGTCATGTCAAATTTTTTAAATTGCTGCTTTTAAAAAGCCCGTCTGAACCTGTTTGATATTATAGAAGATTTTCTCGCACGGTGGTTGGCCGGTTCTTACACGCTCCGCTCAGGCGGAACGTGACAATTTTTCGTGCGTGCGGCTGGCGTTCATCAATTTATAAGACGTTATCACGTCAAAAATTTGATTTGACCCATATGTATCAACATTTGTTTCGATTATTCAATACTTAAATCCATTCCATATACCCATATTCTCGTTACTTGGCATGTCATCTTACGTGATGGGAGCAGGCGCAGCTCAGCTTATACATTTTTAATGTGCGTGCTTTCGTCGCCAGGTTTCCTACAATCCTCCCCGAGAGATAGAACACAAGAACCAGAAAGAATAAGACGTATCTGACGGCGGTGGCATCTGAGAATGTAGTGCATCGTAAATGCCTTTACGGTACGTATTTCAAAGGGTAGTTATTGGGGAGGGATAAGAATCTTGGTTTAAAAAGGTTTCAGGTCGTAAAAGTTACAATCACCACTTGTGTTTTGTTCATTAAAAGGATTTGCGATACAAATAAGGTAAGTGCACTGTGTATAGATAAGTAATTTTTTAAAAACTGCTTTAAGTTCCTACTTAAACAATACTTCACCCCAACCACGACCCTACGAAACTAGTTTGTTGTTTTCAAATAAGTAGATGCCATTAATGGCATTTTTCAGGACTTCTAAGTGTAGCTCCGGATTTCTAGGGATGAAATTTACTTGGGACTGGCATAATCTAAACGAATGTACAAGTGCAGCCCAGTTGGTAGAGACCGGAAAAATTCGCGGGTTCAATGACCTCCAGGGTAGACTCCAATATCCTCTACACACTCGGGCAAATGCCAACTGTTCATTGGCTGCTGACTTGTGAGTCGTCTCGACTGTGCAGCCTGTGATTCGACACTTCTACGAGTGAGGGTCTCTAATTGGCCCTCATTACTCCAGATTAACAGTGAACCAATGGCAGAAGCAGCACTAAGGTATAATTATTTGAAATGTAGTATTTCACGAAATGAATCCGCGAATTTGTCAGGTCTCTACCAGTTGGGAGTTGTTCTGAGGGAAGCTAGCATCTGACCACGTGACAGACTGGTAATATCGCTGTAGACATAATAAAATAGAACTCGAAACACTTACTCACAATATTTTTTCTATAAACAGGTAACAGACATTAGGGACGTCACAACTAAGGAAATAATACCTTTGATATATTACTTAGTATGTCTTCTGTATTCTTTATGATGTATTACATGCCCGTAATCCCCCCTACAAACACCCCCCCCCCCTCCCCCCCACACACATTTATAATTGCTTTTCGTATCATCGCAGCCATTCCACAGACCGCAACGCGAGTAATTTATGCCCCCAAGTTACCCTGGAAGAAGACATTAAAATGCATTTAATCCCACGCGAAGTCCGCGGGTTACAAATGGCTGGAACACGCACACAGTCGTCTTATGCATAATGCAAAACACCGGGGAAACTTTTCCTTAAATACAGAAACAAATCCGATGCTATTAATTTAAACATGGAATCGCATTATGCTAAATCTTTTGTAAAGTATAAAATACACTTGTTCTGAACTTGCATTGAGAAGCTACACTATGAAGTTAAGACTCTTTAGAGCTAAAATATTATAATAACGACTAGAAAAAATTCAAAATTAAGCACTAATGGAATTGTAAATAAATATATTTTTATAAAATATTTGGCTCATTGGTATTTGTTTATTACCAACCTACTTTCATGAATTATTACTTACAATATTTAGCTTCATTTGACAAATTAGTGACATGACAGTTGTGACTGATTAGGATTATATAAATTTACATTAATATCTTACTCGGGACTTAAATCTGAAAACTCTCGCGTTGAAAGTCGACTTGCATAAAAACGCGCTATGGACTTTGACAGTCTTGATAAACACAAAGGTGAACATTGATGTCCTATTTATTTATTTATTATAGAGATTCTCTCAAACCATGGTCTTTATCAATGTATTTTTTTATGTGAGTAATAAATCAAATCTGTTGATTGTACTAAATGTTTATTAATTTTAAAATTAAATTTTCTGAATAAAAGTACTTCTTATTCCATTCAAAAAAGTAGGGTTAATAATTAATCATTCTAGCTTTCATTTGACTTGAAATTGTATTACGTACTATGACATACATGTTACAGTACAGAATAAAAAGTATTAGAAAACAGTTTCTTGAAATATTCTCTGTCGTTCTCATTTATATGTACACCCCATTGCTGACAGGTATGTAGATATATCGTATAGTCGAGTGTTTTCCAATATTCTACACTTTTGCTTATTTAATATTACGCACGCCACTTGCAAATGGATTCGGGAAAATTCTAAAGTTATAAACAAAACCCTCCTTTCGACTTATAGTATATAAGAGTCTCTATGTTTAAATCCTTGGAAAGAAAGTGTTAATTTGTTTACATGTTTTGAGCAACATCGAGGTTAAAAGTAATGGTACTAACCGAAAAAAAGTTTGACTTTCGCAAAACGTTCAAATATACAGCGAGAGAAAAAAAACAATTAGCAGAGAAAGTACATCATTTCAGGCATGTTATTGTGTATATATATATATATATATATATATATATATATATATATATATCAATTAAATTAGGTAAAAGAGCACTGAGTGCTGGAGTGCCATTATGCAGTAACAAAATATGTAAAGTGTACAAAGTGTGTCAATAAAAACCTATTGAATTGAATTGAATTGACCGGTATAAAAGGTACGAGTAACGTATCTTGACTACCAGCAACATAATGCTCTATTTATAGAAAATTCTAAACCACCGTTTATAGCAGTCACTTGTAATGCGTGATCTTTCCGCTCTACTCGCGAGGAATTGTTAGAAAATTCGCCACACAAGCTTAAGTGCGTCGTACTTAATTGCAAATGGTAAAGATATTTAATGAATTCATTGTTTCAGAATTAATATTCGTATGTATTTGACCACTTTTTAATATCAGATTCCTCATGCAGTGTATGGAATAATGACTTTCAGTGAATTCTATAATATGAAGTAGCTTTTCCGCTGGGTTGTAGCCGTGTTGGCAAATAATTATGAATAATGAAATAATTATGAAATAAAAATAATAATAATATAATAAAAAATATAATTATGAATAATGAAATAATTATGAGTTATTTTCCAAGGACACGGCTACAACCCAGAAGCAAAGCTACTTCATACAATGGCCGTGAAAGCCTGCGAACATTGTTAATATTAGAGCATTACCAAAAATTTTGTAGTGAAAGTTAATAGTTTTGGAGATATTTGAGTACAATCATTCCCCCTTCCCCCCACCCTCCCTTCAGTGAATATTATATTGTATGCCGTGACTAGTTAGGCTACCAAATGCAATGTATAATATCTAGTGACCGGAAAAATTTGCGGGTTCCATATGACCTTCAGGATAGACTCCAATATCCTCTACACACTCGGGCAAATGCCAACTGTTCATTGGCTGATGACTTGTGAGTCGTCTCGACTGGGTGGCCTGTGATTCGACACTTCTATGAGTGAGGGTCTCTAATTGGCCCTCAGTCCTCCAGATTAACAGTAAACCAATGGCAGAAGCAGCACCAAGGTATAATTATTTGAATTTTAGCATAACACGAAATGAATCCGCGAATTTTTCAGGTCTATAATAATATCTGTTCTGTGGGGAACTGCTTGATTTGCAATACTGCACGAATGACAAGTCCCTCGGGACAGCCTGTTCCCCCACGGCACTGGACGCCACCTCGTGGTACAGCCAGCTGCTAGGGGGTTGCCCCTCTCAGTCCCCTCCGTGTCCCGAGGATATTACACTCTGTCCGTCACCCCTCGATCAAACATCCCCCCGGCCTTACATCGTGCCCGCCAGAGTACAAAGGGTTTATTTCTTTCCCGCCCTCGCTCTGCCACTAGAAACTAATCTCGCCCGCGTGTGTCTGCCCGTACGCGCACGCGCCCCGGTATGTTACGTAACCCTACAGTTATTGTCACGCAAGGGTTGGCACACTGCATGGGCAAACGAAAATCGCCACGATTATCTTGCGGTTTGATTTCGGGAAGCCTAAGATGTACATCAAGTTCTGTCCCTGCCCGATTACACCCGAACAATTATTCACCTTCGGCCAACCTCAAGTTTATTTATATATATTTATATTTCTCTGTTTATTTTAATGTAGCTATACTAACCTAACTAACCGTCCATAGTGTTTTAAAGTGTTTTAATGTAGCTAACCTAACCGACCACTTTTAATATTTGAATTCACTTTTCCTGCGCAAAAATAAAACAAATCCCGAGGTTGGCCGAAGGTGAATATTCGGGCGTGTTCGGGCAGGGACAGAACTTGATGTACATCTTAGGCTTCTCTTTCATTTCACTCCAGGTTTCGGTCGTTAGGACAGTTGCATCGCACCAGTTAGCCGATCTGACTGGTGAGGAGTCTTCTTGCCCCCCCCCCCCCGGACCGCACCAGTACGTAGTTGAAGAACAACTACCATAAGGCACACTCCAGGCACGAGTGCCAACTGTATCCCACACAGCGCGCCCTCCGCCCGTTCAGCCTAGTGATTCGACAAAAGTTGTTACCAGTCCTGGTAACAGTTTTCGAAAGTTGGCATTGCTAAATTTTTAAGCTAGGAAAAAAATTGTTTTCATTACTGAAAATGTTTTAGTAAATTTTAAAAAAGAATCATTTCTGATTTGACGTTAATATCAATCGATATTAATCAAATTTTTTTGGGGTTACAGTATGTTGTTTTCACGCACAAACTCCAGGGAGGGGGATTATACTCGAGACTCTTGGTATCGGGTGTAATCGTGATTTTATTTTTTCAAGCAAAAATTTTTTAACCCTCTCAGTAGCGAATGTGTGAGCAGGTTTTTTTTTTTCAACCCTTGACCTTGGCTTAGAGGTTGAGGCAGGGACAAAGTGTGGGGCGCAACTTGGAAAAACAGCGCTCAGAGCGAGTTACAGAATCTCAGGTTTCTGGTCTCCCGCACTTTGAATGCCCCGGTCGGATATACGATGGATCGGCGGTGTTACTAGTGCCCAGTGTAATGTAGCCTACGTCTACGTCCAACGTAACTTTACAACTGATAATATTAACAAAAAAAATCGCGCCTGAGTATTATTTGTACATTGAATCAGCTGATATTGACAATTCTGTGGGCAAATCTCAAGCCAAAGTTGGATTCATGAACAGAATACGAGAATCTGTCTGTACAGAGCATGAAATACGTGAGAGAGTACAGGGTGGCTTTTAGTCTTTCTTGTGATATCATGCCCTGAAAAATTAACTAACCGTTCGACAGCAGATTATCTTGAGACAAGTTATTGAATGTAATTTGACTTCCTGTTTAACAGGGAAGAACCTTGAATATGTCGACAAATCAATCTACGATTGGTACATGTATATGAAGTAGCTTCACCCATGGCCCATCGTGCTATTTCTTACAGTAGTTGGAAATAGGGGGTTCAAGCACAGGCGGAGGAGCCAGGAGCCCGCCATCTTGGATGACGTCATCGGCGGCCATCTTGGATGACGTCATCATGACCTTTGACCTTGACCTTTGACCTTGCTAATCTATGCTAATCTATGCCAATCTATGCCAATCTACGCTAATCTATGCCAATCTATGCCAATCTATGCTAATCTATGCCAATCTATGCTAATCCGTATGCTAATCTATGCTAATCTGTATGCTAATCCATGCTAATCTGTATGCCAATCCATGCTAATCCATCCGCCATTTTGTATTTCTAGAAATTTCCACCAACTTCGAATCGTGACGTCACCGTTGCACTTTGTGTCACGGACGCCATCTTGGATTTGAATTTTTTTTTCGAACTTTGAAATTCGATGTAAACATCAACCGCCATCTTGTTTTCGTCTGCTGGTGGCCGCCATCTTGTTTTCGTCTGCTGGTGGCCGCCATCTTGTTTCGTCTGCTGGAGGCAGCCATCTTGCGACGTCATATAGTTCTGTTGGTCGCCACCAGATAGCAGCAGGGATTATTTTATTTTTTTTCTTTAACTAAAATAATTTCAGTGCCGAGGCTGGGATTCGATCCATGGGACGTGAAAACGTCCAGGATGTCGTGGTTACGAGGCGGACACCTTGACCACTAGACCACGAGACCAATTGGGATATGGTGGAATAAATAATCTATATATGCCACGTACTGACGTCAAGTTTTATGATAAAAGGGGGGAGGGTGTCTTTGCCTTCCCAAATGCATGAAATTCAAATTATTATTATACCATCGCCATCTTTAATTCCAGCACAGACTACCAGATGGCGCCAAATTCAAAAATTAGTTGCCAGAGGCGCCGCCATCTTGGTTCTCAAGTTGGCTGGCAGGTGTCGCATGCCGCCATCTTGGTTCTCAAGTTGGCTGGTAGATGTCGCTAGTATCGCGCGCCAAATTCAAAAATTAGTTGCCAGAGGCGCCGCCATCTTGGTTCTCAAGTTGGCTGGTAGATGTCGCTAGTATCGCGCGCCAAATTCAAAAATTAGTTGCCAGAAGCGCCGCCATCTTGGTTCTCAAGTTGGCTGGTAGATGGCGCCACCGTCACCATATTTTAGTTCATACAATCGATACCAGATGACGCCACCATCGCCATCTTTAGTTCCTAGTGTTGCTACCAGAGTGTGCCACCGTCGCCATCTTTAATTCTTAAAGTTACTGCCGGAGTGCGCCACCGTCGCCATCTTTAATTCTTAAAGTTACTGCCGGATGGCGCCAAGTGTTATGCAATGTGTAACCAGTCGAGATAAGTTTGGAACCTGTAGCCATATTATTATTAATTAATAATGTATGTTTATTAAATATGATAGAGTATTTATAAAATATTGGTGTTGTGTAGAGACTCTCTCTTCTTCTCGTAGTGGCGGAAGACATCTCGAAGGTAGTGTTAGAATTTATGTATTAAAGCAATCACTCTAGCTGAGGAGACTAATAACTTATAGTTACAATTCAATAATATCGGCAATTAAATGTTTTGATATTAAAGCAAACAACGTAAATGTTAAACACATATTTATTTAAATCTTATTACAAACAGCAAGGGGTAAGAACAATCGATGATTTAAAAGAAGTAAATAACGAGTAATAAAATCACATAATATTCACACACTACACATCATAGTGACAAAGGCAACATTAACTCGAGACCCAATTATACATAGTAGTATGGGTGGTCGAATAGCCAGAATTTAAGTAGCTGAACATTACAATGGGCGCAATGGAATTTGCCATACAGTTTTATACATTTATCCAGGCGGTTTCCATAAGTCTTTAAAAGTTTGTTGAAGCTAGGACAGTTTCTTTCATTATGTAAATCAACAATGTTGGCACTGCACAGTTCACTAAAGATACTTTTCTGTTTGTCTCCTAGGACGTATACTACATCTCCTTCTTCAGGGTTGACGATGTCACATAACACTGATGAGATTTGGTCAAAGCTCACTTCACCTTCGTTCCACGAGAGTCCATGCACTTCATAAGTCAGTTTACGATTCTCGCTTTGCGACAGCCTGTCTAGTTCGGACCAGTCACATGGTGGTTTGAATATGTATTCATAGGTCCTCAATACATCACCGTCCTCGATGAACATTGCTGCAAGTTGCTTAACCACATACCCCTTTTGTGATGTGAGGCACTGAATGTTGCAGAGAAATAATGACATTTTTTTTGCCAGTACTCACGATAACTGATGTGTGAAGCTGTGCTAGCTCTGCAAGGCTGATGCTAGTTCTACAGGTATGACTGCAAGGCTGCAGTGCTGATGTTGTCTCTAGGATGCTGAATGTCAGACTGGTTGTAACAACCTTTGGTGTCGTAGTACACACAAATTTACAATTCGTCTTCATCACTATCCCCCAAGCCACTATCCGTTCCTTCATCCACATCTTCGTTCACCTCTTGCGCTTCCTTTGCGGCCTCGATGCAGGTCATAACAGCATGATATAAATAGGTAATAAATATCTCTTCCTCAGGGAACTCAGTGAGAATGTTGAGGGTGGAGGATGTAAGGTGGTAATGTATATCATTAAAGTCCATACCTATGTAGCGACGTACTACATCCATTACAAATTCCCGAACATCGTCCATCGTAACACTGTTTAAATTACAATCGCAAACACTCTCCGCGTAAACACTGGTGGAAGCCATGATGATGAGAGCGTGGTTAGAAGCAGACTACCACGTTAGCGGAGCGATGCTGTGAGGCCCCAGAACTCGCTCGAAATAACCTGCACAACACATTCCAAAAACATGACGTAGCCTATGGTTGACGGCACAAACACCCTGAGTGGCTCTGCGTGTTTCCTCCTGCCCGAACACGCGCTGCTGTGAAAGCCTCTTCCCGAGCACAGACGTCACTCCCGCAGCAGACAAAACAGGCGTATGCTACAGGAGCTAGAACAATTGAATAGCCAAATATATATTTAGACTACCCAACTTCATAAATGACATGAGATAATTCCTGTGCGATAATCATACTTTAAATGTTGTAATGTATGTATAAACAATAATCATGACTAAGTACTTGAAAAAAAATGTAAGTGAGGTGTTATTCACCTTTAGCGCTTCTCGATTTCTGTATCTGCTACCCACGAATTAAATTGAGACGGGAAACCCCACCATTTCACAAAAGACCGACCATTTCTTCGTTTGAGAACTTTCTCCACCAAATATGTGTCCGGATACATCGTAGACTGGATCTCTTCAGCATAGAAGCCACCACGAATAGGCTTGTGGTCCAAGTCTTCGAGGTAGTAGGTCCTGGGTTCCGATTCACGAACGTGTGTCACACGGAAAAGTTCAGAACTCCAATTCGCCGTGAAACCTTTCTCAAAGACACCTTTCTGCTTGGAGATTCTCACAATGTCACCAACATTAGCTTTATGCTTGCGTGTATCTTTCTTCTTCGTGTTGGTGAATACAGCCCCAAGTAGACGATCATCCTTTACATCTTTAGGCTTCATTTTCGTGGTAGAATGCACTGTGGAATTATATTCACTTATAAGTTTCGACAAAAGATCCAACCAAAAACAACTCAAAGTCTTTTACAAACATAATATTTATTACTCAATTTCTATCCTACTACAGAATCACTTGCGAAAGCCAGCAATCTTATAAACATTTAGCCCTGCATAGACGTGCAACAACTACTTCTTAGCTCCAAATGGCTCCAAATGCTCCAAACGGCCTTCAAATGCTCCAACAGCTCCAAAAAAAGGCTCCAAATGCTTGACAGCTCCAAATGGCTCCAAATGCTCCAAACGGCTCCAAATGCTCCAAATGCCTCCAAATGGCTCCAAATGCTCCAAACGCTCCAAATGTCTCCAAAAGGCTCCAAATGCTTCAAAAGACTCCAAATGCTCCAACAGCTCCAAAAAAAGGCTCCAAATGCTTAACACAGCTCCAAATGGCTCCAAATGCTCCAACAGCTCCAAAAAAAGGCTCCAAATGCTTAACACAGCTCCAAATGGCTCCAAATGCTCCAAATGGCTCCAACAGCTCCAAAAGGCTCCAAATGCTCCAAATGGCTCCAAATGCTCCAAATGGCTCCAACAGCTCCAAAAGGCTCCAAATGCTTCAAAAGGCTCCAATTGTTCCAAGAGCTCCATCTTCAATTGGTTCCAACTGATTCCAATTACTTTTCTTATCGAACTTGGCATGATTACTAACATGTCTTTATTAGTATACATTTTGACTGGCAGTGGTAACGTATTTTGCACCTTTAAGTTATAAGTTTTATTTAGAAATCATATTTCGATAAATGGTAGATACCATTTGGAAAGAAAATATATTAATTTATCTTTAAGTTTATACACATACATTTAATTTAAACCATTATTGTATGTAGCCAGCTTCCCTCAGTTCTTTGAGTATGAAGGATATTTCTTTAATGTTCGAATAGTTTCCTGCACAAAGCGATCCATGTAGTAGTCGTAGCCTGTCAACCAATATGTTAGGATCTCCCCATGAGGTATAATCAAACTCTTCTGCTGCGTTCATCATCCTTGCATGTTTATAATAAATATTATCTCTGGTGTCTATCGTTTTAACACCAACCTCAAGGTCACTTTCGTCATCGTGCCAGAAATTATCACAAGCTTGATCAGGATAATTTATTTTATTACGACGTTTCCATCGTTTTGGTCTCAAACCACCATCACAGTCTTCACTCTTGCATGCTTTTGGTGCTTCAGCACAATACTCAATCATGTCAGCCTTAGATGTGTCAGCACAGTCTTCGTTCACGCCAGCTTCTGATGTATCACCACAGTCTTCAATCATGTCAGCACCACAAACTTGATCAGGATAATTTATTTTATTACGTCGTTTCCATCGTTTTGGTCTCAGACCGCCATCACAGTCTTCGATCTTACCTGCTTTAGGTGCTTCAGTACAGTACTCAATCATGTCAGCCTCAGATGTGTCACCACGTTCTTCAATCATGCACGCTTCAGATGATTCATCAAAGTCTTCGACCTTGTAAGCTTCAGATGGTTCTCCATCTTTCTCATTTTCATGGAGACGACTAGATATTGGAGTAAATATATTTTCATTTCTAATGTGGTTACAACTACCTTCGTTTGTTTTAAATTTTAAATTATTATCTTCATCTAGATCAGTAATTTTAGCATTAGCTTTTTCGCCTTCGTTCCTCTTCCGCGATGTTGTAGCCCAGTCTTCGTTATCTTTATTCATCTTAATTGTACAGGTCTTGTAATGTCTATCCAAGTAATATCTTCTACCAAAGGATTTCTGACACTGACTGCAATGAAACGGTTTTTGACAAGGACCCAAATTACACTCGCTTCTCTCATGTCGTTTAGCATTCTTTCTCAAGGTAAACACCTTGCTACAGTATCTACAGTGATGACGTTTCGATACAGCGTCAGATCCTAAATCGGAATTCATATTAGTTACCGAGACTAATGCCAGATGCAAACTAAGAGTTTTAAATTAGATATATTACTTAAATAGAATTTTTTTAATTATTTCATCAGCGAGAATTAATTTATCTCATTCAAAGGTACTTGTTGCAAGTAGTTCTGCTTTTCAACAACAGATGTCGACACGTATTGCTTGCAGGTAAATATTATTTCTTTCTTTCATGCGGGATGCAGGATTCTCACTAACGATCGCAATAGAGGGATGGCATCGCTATACTCCAAGGAGAAGGTAGTTTGTTCTTCCAGTTAGTGTTTCTCAGGGTATATATTATTATTTGACTGAATAATGATTTTTTTTTAAATTCCACCTAATAAAAATAAAATAGAAGCACTCAGAGTAAACCATCAGGGATGATGTCGGTTATAAACATCATAAATTACCAATTTTTTTTAAAAAAAGTCCAAATTTAATCCTACTTAAGCAAAGAGTTCACAAGCCCGCTTGTGCTAGAACTCTCATGTTGCTTAAGCAAAGAGTTCACAAGCCCGTTTGTGCTAGAACTCTCATGTTGCTTAAGCAAAGAGTTCACAAGCCCGCTTGTGCTAGAACTCTCGTGTTGCTTAAGCAAAGAGTTCACAAGCCCGCTTGTGCTAGAACTCTCATGTTGCTTAAGCAAAGAGTTCACAAGCGGGCTTGTGCTAGACGTTTGCTTAAGCAACACGAGAGTTCTAGCACAAGCGGGCTTGTGAACTCTTTGCTTAAGTAGGATTAAATTTGGACTTTTTTTAAAAAAAATTGGTAATTTATGATGTTTATAACCGACATCATCCCTGATGGTTTACTCTGAGTGCTTCTATTTTATTTTTATTAGGTGGAATTTAAAAAAAAATCATTATTCAGTCAAATAATAATATATACCCTGAGAAACACTAACTGGAAGAACAAACTACCTTCTCCTTGGAGTATAGCGATGCCATCCCTCTATTGCGATCGTTAGTGAGAATCCTGCATCCCGCATGAAAGAAAGAAATAATATTTACCTGCAAGCAATACGTGTCGACATCTGTTGTTGAAAAGCAGAACTACTTGCAACAAGTACCTTTGAATGAGATAAATTAATTCTCGCTGATGAAATAATTAAAAAAATTCTATTTAAGTAATATATCTAATTTAAAACTCTTAGTTTGCATCTGGCATTAGTCTCGGTAACTAATATGAATTCCGATTTAGGATCTGACGCTGTATCGAAACGTCATCACTGTAGATACTGTAGCAAGGTGTTTACCTTGAGAAAGAATGCTAAACGACATGAGAGAAGCGAGTGTAATTTGGGTCCTTGTCAAAAACCGTTTCATTGCAGTCAGTGTCAGAAATCCTTTGGTAGAAGATATTACTTGGATAGACATTACAAGACCTGTACAATTAAGATGAATAAAGATAACGAAGACTGGGCTACAACATCGCGGAAGAGGAACGAAGGCGAAAAAGCTAATGCTAAAATTACTGATCTAGATGAAGATAATAATTTAAAATTTAAAACAAACGAAGGTAGTTGTAACCACATTAGAAATGAAAATATATTTACTCCAATATCTAGTCGTCTCCATGAAAATGAGAAAGATGGAGAACCATCTGAAGCTTACAAGGTCGAAGACTTTGATGAATCATCTGAAGCGTGCATGATTGAAGAACGTGGTGACACATCTGAGGCTGACATGATTGAGTACTGTACTGAAGCACCTAAAGCAGGTAAGATCGAAGACTGTGATGGCGGTCTGAGACCAAAACGATGGAAACGACGTAATAAAATAAATTATCCTGATCAAGTTTGTGGTGCTGACATGATTGAAGACTGTGGTGATACATCAGAAGCTGGCGTGAACGAAGACTGTGCTGACACATCTAAGGCTGACATGATTGAGTATTGTGCTGAAGCACCAAAAGCATGCAAGAGTGAAGACTGTGATGGTGGTTTGAGACCAAAACGATGGAAACGTCGTAATAAAATAAATTATCCTGATCAAGCTTGTGATAATTTCTGGCACGATGACGAAAGTGACCTTGAGGTTGGTGTTAAAACGATAGACACCAGAGATAATATTTATTATAAACATGCAAGGATGATGAACGCAGCAGAAGAGTTTGATTATACCTCATGGGGAGATCCTAACATATTGGTTGACAGGCTACGACTACTACATGGATCGCTTTGTGCAGGAAACTATTCGAACATTAAAGAAATATCCTTCATACTCAAAGAACTGAGGGAAGCTGGCTACATACAATAATGGTTTAAATTAAATGTATGTGTATAAACTTAAAGATAAATTAATATATTTTCTTTCCAAATGGTATCTACCATTTATCGAAATATGATTTCTAAATAAAACTTATAACTTAAAGGTGCAAAATACGTTACCACTGCCAGTCAAAATGTATACTAATAAAGACATGTTAGTAATCATGCCAAGTTCGATAAGAAAAGTAATTGGAATCAGTTGGAACCAATTGAAGATGGAGCTCTTGGAACAATTGGAGCCTTTTGAAGCATTTGGAGCCTTTTGGAGCTGTTGGAGCCATTTGGAGCATTTGGAGCCATTTGGAGCATTTGGAGCCTTTTGGAGCTGTTGGAGCCATTTGGAGCATTTGGAGCCATTTGGAGCTGTGTTAAGCATTTGGAGCCTTTTTTTGGAGCTGTTGGAGCATTTGGAGCCATTTGGAGCTGTGTTAAGCATTTGGAGCCTTTTTTTGGAGCTGTTGGAGCATTTGGAGTCTTTTGAAGCATTTGGAGCCTTTTGGAGACATTTGGAGCGTTTGGAGCATTTGGAGCCATTTGGAGGCATTTGGAGCATTTGGAGCCGTTTGGAGCATTTGGAGCCATTTGGAGCTGTCAAGCATTTGGAGCCTTTTTTTGGAGCTGTTGGAGCATTTGAAGGCCGTTTGGAGCATTTGGAGCCATTTGGAGCTAAGAAGTAGTTGTTGCACGTCTATGCAGGGCTAAATGTTTATAAGATTGCTGGCTTTCGCAAGTGATTCTGTAGTAGGATAGAAATTGAGTAATAAATATTATGTTTGTAAAAGACTTTGAGTTGTTTTTGGTTGGATCTTTTGTCGAAACTTATAAGTGAATATAATTCCACAGTGCATTCTACCACGAAAATGAAGCCTAAAGATGTAAAGGATGATCGTCTACTTGGGGCTGTATTCACCAACACGAAGAAGAAAGATACACGCAAGCATAAAGCTAATGTTGGTGACATTGTGAGAATCTCCAAGCAGAAAGGTGTCTTTGAGAAAGGTTTCACGGCGAATTGGAGTTCTGAACTTTTCCGTGTGACACACGTTCGTGAATCGGAACCCAGGACCTACTACCTCGAAGACTTGGACCACAAGCCTATTCGTGGTGGCTTCTATGCTGAAGAGATCCAGTCTACGATGTATCCGGACACATATTTGGTGGAGAAAGTTCTCAAACGAAGAAATGGTCGGTCTTTTGTGAAATGGTGGGGTTTCCCGTCTCAATTTAATTCGTGGGTAGCAGATACAGAAATCGAGAAGCGCTAAAGGTGAATAACACCTCACTTACATTTTTTTTCAAGTACTTAGTCATGATTATTGTTTATACATACATTACAACATTTAAAGTATGATTATCGCACAGGAATTATCTCATGTCATTTATGAAGTTGGGTAGTCTAAATATATATTTGGCTATTCAATTGTTCTAGCTCCTGTAGCATACGCCTGTTTTGTCTGCTGCGGGAGTGACGTCTGTGCTCGGGAAGAGGCTTTCACAGCAGCGCGTGTTCGGGCAGGAGGAAACACGCAGAGCCACTCAGGGTGTTTGTGCCGTCAACCATAGGCTACGTCATGTTTTTGGAATGTGTTGTGCAGGTTATTTCGAGCGAGTTCTGGGGCCTCACAGCATCGCTCCGCTAACGTGGTAGTCTGCTTCTAACCACGCTCTCATCATCATGGCTTCCACCAGTGTTTACGCGGAGAGTGTTTGCGATTGTAATTTAAACAGTGTTACGATGGACGATGTTCGGGAATTTGTAATGGATGTAGTACGTCGCTACATAGGTATGGACTTTAATGATATACATTACCACCTTACATCCTCCACCCTCAACATTCTCACTGAGTTCCCTGAGGAAGAGATATTTATTACCTATTTATATCATGCTGTTATGACCTGCATCGAGGCCGCAAAGGAAGCGCAAGAGGTGAACGAAGATGTGGATGAAGGAACGGATAGTGGCTTGGGGGATAGTGATGAAGACGAATTGTAAATTTGTGTGTACTACGACACCAAAGGTTGTTACAACCAGTCTGACATTCAGCATCCTAGAGACAACATCAGCACTGCAGCCTTGCAGTCATACCTGTAGAACTAGCATCAGCCTTGCAGAGCTAGCACAGCTTCACACATCAGTTATCGTGAGTACTGGCAAAAAAAATGTCATTATTTCTCTGCAACATTCAGTGCCTCACATCACAAAAGGGGTATGTGGTTAAGCAACTTGCAGCAATGTTCATCGAGGACGGTGATGTATTGAGGACCTATGAATACATATTCAAACCACCATGTGACTGGTCCGAACTAGACAGGCTGTCGCAAAGCGAGAATCGTAAACTGACTTATGAAGTGCATGGACTCTCGTGGAACGAAGGTGAAGTGAGCTTTGACCAAATCTCATCAGTGTTATGTGACATCGTCAACCCTGAAGAAGGAGATGTAGTATACGTCCTAGGAGACAAACAGAAAAGTATCTTTAGTGAACTGTGCAGTGCCAACATTGTTGATTTACATAATGAAAGAAACTGTCCTAGCTTCAACAAACTTTTAAAGACTTATGGAAACCGCCTGGATAAATGTATAAAACTGTATGGCAAATTCCATTGCGCCCATTGTAATGTTCAGCTACTTAAATTCTGGCTATTCGACCACCCATACTACTATGTATAATTGGGTCTCGAGTTAATGTTGCCTTTGTCACTATGATGTGTAGTGTGTGAATATTATGTGATTTTATTACTCGTTATTTACTTCTTTTAAATCATCGATTGTTCTTACCCCTTGCTGTTTGTAATAAGATTTAAATAAATATGTGTTTAACATTTACGTTGTTTGCTTTAATATCAAAACATTTAATTGCCGATATTATTGAATTGTAACTATAAGTTATTAGTCTCCTCAGCTAGAGTGATTGCTTTAATACATAAATTCTAACACTACCTTCGAGATGTCTTCCGCCACTACGAGAAGAAGAGAGAGTCTCTACACAACACCAATATTTTATAAATACTCTATCATATTTAATAAACATACATTATTAATTAATAATAATATGGCTACAGGTTCCAAACTTATCTCGACTGGTTACACATTGCATAACACTTGGCGCCATCCGGCAGTAACTTTAAGAATTAAAGATGGCGACGGTGGCGCACTCCGGCAGTAACTTTAAGAATTAAAGATGGCGACGGTGGCACACTCTGGTAGCAACACTAGGAACTAAAGATGGCGATGGTGGCGTCATCTGGTATCGATTGTATGAACTAAAATATGGTGACGGTGGCGCCATCTACCAGCCAACTTGAGAACCAAGATGGCGGCGCTTCTGGCAACTAATTTTTGAATTTGGCGCGCGATACTAGCGACATCTACCAGCCAACTTGAGAACCAAGATGGCGGCGCCTCTGGCAACTAATTTTTGAATTTGGCGCGCGATACTAGCGACATCTACCAGCCAACTTGAGAACCAAGATGGCGGCATGCGACACCTGCCAGCCAACTTGAGAACCAAGATGGCGGCGCCTCTGGCAACTAATTTTTGAATTTGGCGCCATCTGGTAGTCTGTGCTGGAATTAAAGATGGCGATGGTATAATAATAATTTGAATTTCATGCATTTGGGAAGGCAAAGACACCCTCCCCCCTTTTATCATAAAACTTGACGTCAGTACGTGGCATATATAGATTATTTATTCCACCATATCCCAATTGGTCTCGTGGTCTAGTGGTCAAGGTGTCCGCCTCGTAACCACGACATCCTGGACGTTTTCACGTCCCATGGATCGAATCCCAGCCTCGGCACTGAAATTATTTTAGTTAAAGAAAAAAAATAAAATAATCCCTGCTGCTATCTGGTGGCGACCAACAGAACTATATGACGTCGCAAGATGGCTGCCTCCAGCAGACGAAACAAGATGGCGGCCACCAGCAGACGAAAACAAGATGGCGGCCACCAGCAGACGAAAACAAGATGGCGGTTGATGTTTACATCGAATTTCAAAGTTCGAAAAAAAAATTCAAATCCAAGATGGCGTCCGTGACACAAAGTGCAACGGTGACGTCACGATTCGAAGTTGGTGGAAATTTCTAGAAATACAAAATGGCGGATGGATTAGCATGGATTGGCATACAGATTAGCATGGATTAGCATACAGATTAGCATAGATTAGCATACGGATTAGCATAGATTGGCATAGATTAGCATAGATTGGCATAGATTGGCATAGATTAGCGTAGATTGGCATAGATTGGCATAGATTAGCATAGATTAGCAAGGTCAAAGGTCAAGGTCAAAGGTCATGATGACGTCATCCAAGATGGCCGCCGATGACGTCATCCAAGATGGCGGGCTCCTGGCTCCTCCGCCTGTGCTTGAACCCCCTATTTCCAACTACTTCTTACGTCTCTTAATTTTAAGTGTTATCCAGCCCTGTTTAGAGCTGAAACTTGCCATCCAACTTCACCGTCCAATATGAATTACGAACTAAAACGCCTCTCCCAATGGCACCAACCTGCCGAAACATACACTCATTTTCGGCAGTCACAAGGCAAACAGCAAAACAAATTTTATCCCGCTGTAGCATTTCTATTGCAAATGGCCGACCTCCGTTGCACAAATGTCTGAAGCGCGAAGAACTTCCGGTGCGAAAGCTCAAGGCCTGAGTGGGGAATTGATGGCGTTTAGTGTTCTTAATTGTACATTCATATTTCAGCCGATCTAACTTTCAATCGTATTTGTTTTGATTTTTTTTTTGGTTCATACATCGTTAATGCTGAAAAGAGTTTTGGTCTGCGAGAATCAGAATCACGTATCTAAAAATGATTCCTTCAAATTAAAATTTAAAACTGTTAAAAACCACCGCGAATCAGTGGAGTTTCACAGGAGAAACTGTAGGAACTGCTTTGGTTTTGAATCTACTTGGAGTGGCTGTAGCAGTTTCCTGGTGGAACTGTAGTTCGGAGTTTCGCGAGCCTCGTGCTTGTGGGGCGAGAATAAGGGGTGTGCCAGCATTCGGCCCGCTCCGAGGACAAGCACGGTCTGTCGCGGCCCGGAAATGAAGACGACGGGAAGTGACAAATGAAGACGCCGACACAGGTGCCAGGTTCGTTTCCGGCGGCGCTGGAGCTGGGCCGCTGGCGGAGGAAGCAATCAGGACCCATTGGAGCCCCCCACCCCCTCCCCCAGGGGGGATGCAGATGTGCCCTCGAGCCCTAGGCAGGAGGGAGAAATAAGGGATTGAAAGAAGCCATCATGGTCGCAACAGTTTCTACTACGTAACTATGTGGTACAATCTAATTTTCCAAACATTTGGCTTCGTTCAAGCCACGGAGGTAAGAAGTAAGTAAGCGAGTTGGTGTGCACAGTCAGTCCTTGCCATGTTGATACTTGAAAGTCAAAATGAGAATTGTTATAATGGAGTTCAACGATAATTTATTGCAGAGGTGTGTTGGTATTATGTGTGTTTAAAAATATTCACTACATGATGGCATCTTCAAGATTCTCCCAAGCGAGTTATTTTCAAGCTATTAAACAAATTTATAGGTTATTAGCCTTTAAACCTCTACGATTTGTTTTGCCATCCAATTGCTAACCTGTTGACTTCAACTTCAGAATAGACACTCACTCCATAGACTAATAGCCTCCATTTTCCATGCGCAGAATATTTTTTTTTAGTGAAATACCTTAACTTAATAGTGACTGTATGCTACAAATAGTTTCCTCTGTGTAGTATGTATTACTAAAATGGTAGCAGGTCTTTGGAAACCTCTCAATGTGTATCTCTGCCTCAACGAAAGAAAATTTTCAACACGAAATGGTTATGTTATGAAAACTGCTGAAACCAATATGGCGTCTTTAGGTACCTATCTCTACTCCTTATACTCCTTAAGTCCGTTTGTTCCTTCGCGCGCCGCTACCACGGGCATGCTGGCACAGACCTGGACATTTCGCTACTGTTTTGTCACGTAATATGAATTAAGGTTCCGCAGCTCTCTAAATGGTTTGGAGCGTAGTGGGAGCAAGTGCCTCCCAACCCGCTTCAAAAAAAAGTTACTAAATTTATTACTTCTTGCTAATGCAGTCTTATCTTCATATTTCACGTGAAATTAAAATTCAGAAACATCTGTGCTACGTTTGGATTGTGACTTTTTTTAAAAAATATTTACATATTGGATCGTGACTGAGTTCATGGCTGCTGCACGCCCTTGCATCCAGGGACTGTTTCCTCGCCGCGGAGGAGTCACGCCGGGCGGCGCGCGGAAGGATCTGCTAGCACCCGGACTACTTCCCGCGGCCTTTGCTGCGTCGCGGCCGAGTGTGTGGAACTGAAGACAATGCACGCGTGCTTGTCGTGTAACTGCACCTCCTACTCGCTCTATAACATTAGAATAGGTTTAGGTAGAGACCGGAAAAATTCGCGTTTTCAATGACCTGTAGGATAATACTCCATGATCCTCTACGCACGCGGGAAAATTACATCTGCTCATTGGCTACCGACTCGTGACACCTGTTAACTGGGACGCTAGTGATTCGATACTTCTTTTGTTAAAGGTTTTTCATTGGCCGAGTATCATTCAGATAAACTGTGGCCCAATCACTGATGCAGTAAAAAGGCAAACGTTTTTTTTTTTTTTTTTTTTTGATTCTAGACTATCACGAAATGAATCCGCGAATTTTTCAGGTCTCTATGTTTAGGTTCAAGAGCCTCCGAGGTGTGCACGTGCTTGTACGAGGAAGAAGCGCGTGTGTACCTGGCTTCCTACGGGCCCCGACACAGCCTCGCCAAACTCGCTCGGCGGTTTAACCTAGCGCCGCGCTAATGTGGCTGTAATTAGGCCGCGGCAGCGCCGTAGTTTAGCGGCGGGGGGAGGTTTTCCACGGGGGCCGCGAGTCCCAGTTAAACTCTTCCCGGGCCTAACACAAGCGAGGGAGTCGTTTACTTGGGACACGGCTCTGCCTCGGAGTTTATTCCGGCAGGCGTGTGGTCTGGAGCAAGTACAGTCGCCTCAACTGCGTGTGGCACCTCGCAACCCGAGGCCTCCTTCAAGAGAATCCTTAGAGTTGTCAGTTTCCCAGCGTTCTGTACTGTTTATATGGTGAAGCCTTCATTTCACAGACGAGAGAGCCACACCCGAAGTTCCCCGAAGTTCATGCTCGCTTTTTTATTTTTGATTTCACGATATCTTTAATGTAGCTATACTAACCAAATCAACCGTCCACAATGTTTTAAAGTATTTATAATGTAGCTAACCTAACCTAATTGACCATTAGTTATCATGAGTTACAATGAACCAAAAAAAAAAAAACCGAAGATGCACGATCGGACGTTTGGCTCTCTCGTCTGTGAAAAAAAGGCTTCCCGTTTATATGAGCCGGAAGTTCGGAATGATCCATCGACATTTGTTGATCCACGTAACTACGACGTCTTAGCGAACACTACCGATTCGAATTGGTTTGTGATAGTTTTTTTTCAATCATGATGTCAGTCGTGTGAGGTGGTTGGCCTTATATCTGTCAGGTTGGAAGTTCCGCGAACCTGTGTAGTCGACAGGCTCAGATAACGCGCAAACATAATACTCTTGCACGGACCTGTATCGTTTTATTTATTTATGAGCCTTGATATACAGTTCCCACCAAAAAGTGTTAAATCACTGGAATATTAAATATAATATCCGAAGAATCTCTGGTTGCGAGTAAGCCAAAAAACACCAGGATATGATTCACTGGTGCGGCTTTTGCGATAATACAAATTCATATTCGTGGTGTAGGTAACTGTATCTCCAACTCGGACGTCCTTTTCCGGCGAACTCGCTCGCGTCCCTGCAACATTGGCAGAGATCGGTTGCCGGGTATCCCGCAGTAAATAAACCGTGGAACTGAAATTAAAAGGAAGCACGCACTTCCGCGATTAAAATTTTCCATCAATATTTGAATTCGCAGCGCCCTGCCTTCCTCAAACGAGTCTCCCAATTCCGCTCTGGGCTTTCGGGAAGAATAGGTTAAATATTTGAAGAGCCGACATTATAAAGAAAAAAAAAATTCGATTCGTTGTGGAATAGACGCGAGAATATAACTAAGCTTTGCAGCACATATTTGTTAAGAGTCTGCTCCGCCCGGTATTTCGTCTACGTTTGTAGTCTTTCAACACCAGTACAACTGATATATTGCACTGAGAGAAGACGCAGTTTTTACTTAAAATATAGGTGTGTATATGGCGCGTGTTTGGCTAAGCATATTAACAGAGTTGGGTAAAAAAAGGTTTTGTTGTTGCGGAGATATTGTCGGCCTAATTTGCAATTCATTTACCCGACAATTTTACAAGTGTGTACGAGATAAAGTACATGGTTAGATATGAACAGCGATAAAACTATGGCTAAAATTTTAAGGCATTACAACAATAATTTTGTATTTTTTTAAATTATTTTCTTCCTTAATTTTTTTTAGTATTTATGGTGGCGCATTCGGATGATTTTGCGCATGCGAAACGCTTTGTGAAATAAAACAGCAGAGTTACCTTGCCTGAATTGAACACGTGAAACCAAAAAGTACTCTACCTCTTCGACTGGGGACACATTGGGGTCAGCTAACCCTCTTATCAAAATCAAGTGCTGTCCTCATTGCCTACTTTTGTTGTTATGATGACTTATAAGTTGTTTGTGTTGGTTCCCTGAGATGTGCAGTTGAAGGGAAGCCTAAGATGTACATCAAGTTCTGTCCCTGCCCGAACACGCTCGAATATTCACCATCGGCCAACCTCGGGTTCATTTATATGTATTTATATTTCTCTGTTTATTTTAATGTAGCTTTACTAAACTAACTAACCGTCCATAGTGTTTTAATGAAGCTAACCTAACCGACCACTTTTAATGTTTGAATTCATTTTTCCTGCACAAAAATAAATATCCCGAGGTTGGTCGAAGGTGAATATTCGGGCGTGTTCGGGCAGGGACAGAACTTGATGTACATCTTAGGCTTCTCGCAGTTGAACACGGTCACTTGGAGGTGGATGGATGGATGGAGGACGACGGGAGCTCAGCGGCAGCGCGCGGGAGTCAACGGGCGGATACCACGTGTTGCAGGTGCGGAACGCCACGGCCGTGTTCATCATCAACCTGTCCGTGTCGGACCTGATGTTCTGCTGCTTCAACCTGCCGCTGGCCACGTCCATGTTCTGGCAGCGCGCCTGGCTGCACGGCGAGCTGCTGTGCCAGCTGTTCCCGCTGCTGCGCTACGGCCTGGTGGCCGTGTCGCTCGTCACCGTGCTGGCCATCACCATCAATCGCTACGTCATGATCGGCCACCCCAGGATGTACCCCAAGTGAGTCCATCGTGTAACCGTCATGACGTGTCTGAAAGTGCCCCTCGACTTGATAAACTGGTACATTATGATCGGCCACCCCAGGATGTACCCTAAGTGAGTCCATCGTGTAACCGTCATGACGTGTCTGGAGGTGTCCCTCGTCGCGATTTACTGGCACATCATGATCAGCCACTCTAGGGCGTATTCAAAGTGAGTCACCATCTCATCTTCATGTCATGTCTGAAGGTGATAAACCACTGCATAATGATCGGCCACCCCCATGATGTACCCTAAGTGTGTCACCATATATCTCCTGGTCATACTTAAACATGATCTCAACATATGAACCCAATGTGAGTTAACATGCTTTTCAACATGATAAACCACTACTACGCAATCATAAGCCACCCTAGTATGAACCCAAATTGAGTCAACATCTATCTCATTGCCATGTCTGAACATGTTCATTATTCCTTTTTACATATATTTGGGCTGATTGAAACTTCGACTGGGAGTTAATAACAGATGGTAACACAAATGCACAGTCCATAAATGTTGAGAAGAATCGGCCATAGCCTTTAATAAAGAAACATTCCAGAATTTGCTTTAGGTTTATCTAGAGAAAACATGGAAAACCTAAACCAAAATAGCTGGACAAGAACTAGTACCTGGGATCTCTTTAATGCGACTTTCATATCTTATCACAGCACCAGCGCGCTTCATTTTTCTTATAAGGATCAACCGGTATGCCATGTCGGCCACCCCAAAATATACCTCAATATAGCCTTAATCAGTTTACATATCATAGTTAACATAACTGGTCACCAGCAATAAGCAGCACTGGATTTTGTAGTTACTGGTGATAATCATACAAGGCTGTTATTATAGCTAATATTTTATTATAACTTCATTTAGTACTTTTTTTTAATTTCTGTTATGTATGTAATACATTCATAAACATATAAATGTCTAAAAGTATAATAATTTTTCAATCATTTTTATATAATTTAATTAATTAACCAGCTGGTACAGTAGGTAAATCTAGAAATAAAACTAGCGCCCACCATTTACCAACTAGTAGAACACTCGGTAAGAACTTCACGTGATTCCCTCCATCTAGAATTCAATTTTCAGTCGAGAAAATATTTTCCTGGGTGAAATCTGTTTCGTATTATTCATTTTTTTTTTTAACTTTGAGCAATTTCTTACTACCATGAAAAGTTACCTTTTGAAATAAAAAAATTTAAGATATTAAATTTGGTTTTTAAGACGTAATGATAAAATCCAATAAGCCCAACTTTTGTATGATTAAAACATACTTGTCCATGAATAACAAGCCTAGTTAATTAAGTTGAGGACTACTGTGGCACAATCGTAGTCTGCCTGTGGAATCCTCTTGTAGTGTTGAGATGTGTTTGAGCACTGCAGACTGGGATGTCTAGCCGGAGCTTGTCTGCTCGTCTTCCCGCAGGCTGTACAGCAAGAAGTACCTGGGCCTGATGGTCGCCTGCACCTGGGTGTTCGGCCTGGGCGCGCTCGTCCCCACCTGGCTGGGCGCCTGGGGCCAGTTCGGCCTGGACCGCTGCATCGGCTCGTGCACCATCATGCCCGACGCGGCCGGCCGCTCGCCCAAGGAGTTCCTGTTCGTCGTGGCGTTCCTCATCCCCTGCCTGGCCATCGCCGTGTGCTACGCGCGCATCTTCTACATCGTGCGCGAGACGGCGCTCAAGTCGCGCAGCAACACGGTCACCGCTGCTGCGGGTCTCACCGCCGCCGGGGGCGGGGGGCGCGCCTCTCGGGCGGCGGGCAAGAGGTTCGTGTCCATCGCCGAGGACTCTGCCATCGGGTCCAGCACGGGCCCCAGCATCTCCACGGACAAGTCCTCCTCGGCGTGCCTGGAGAACGGCCACAGCTCGCCGCCGTGCAACAACAACAAGGCCGGGCACCTGCGGCTGGAGGCGCTCCAGCAGAGCCTGGAGGTGCCCAGCCCGCACCTGCTGTCCCCGCCCTCGCCCACGCAGCACCACCTGGCCGCGAGGTTCGTGGGCGAGCCCTCCTCGTCAGGGGTGGACCTGGAGGACTGCGACGAGGGGCTGACGACCCGCAGCGCCACGCCCACCTCGCTGTGCAGCTCGCTGGGCGACCCCGGCCGCCGCCGGCAGACCCTCACCCAGGTGACGGCGCTGTTCCGCCGCGGCTCCCAGGCCCGGCGCAGCGCGCGCCGCCCCAGCGCGCTCGCCGCCTCCGCCGCCGCCACCCCCGGCAAGATGACCGCCAAGGACAAGAAGCTGCTCAAGATGATCCTGGTGATCTTCGCGTCCTTCGTGGTCTGCTACCTGCCCATCACAATCACCAAGACCTTCCACGAGTCGCTGGACCTGCACGGGCTCAACGTGGCGGGCTACCTGCTCATCTACCTGTCCACGTGCATCAACCCCATCATCTACGTGGTGATGAGCTCCGAGTACCGCCAGGCCTACAAGAACCTGCTGGTCTGCCGGTCGCACGGCGGCGGCAGCGGCGGCGAGACGCCGGCCCTGCAGCGGGCCCCCGGGCGGGCATGACGGCGGTGGCGGCGGGGGCGGCGGGGGGCGGAGGCGCCGGTCTCCCTGGAGGCGGCCGGCCGCGCCTGAGGCCCGGGACGAGACTCAGTCCGGAGCCCGTGGACCTGCTGAGCTGCCGGCCCCGTGGTCCCCGGGTGGCTGGTGACCCCCCTCGCCCCGCATCGCCGCCACTGACACTTGCAACTGTGCGCGCGCGGACTCCTGCCGTGAGAGCAACCTCCAGCACCAAATATAGAGACGTGTACTAACACCAGACGTCAGTCCGGTCGACGCAATCTATATTGGGTTTGGTGAAAAATTACGAACGTGTTGTTAAATTTTTTATTTTTTAATTTTAAACAATGAAAGGGATCAGGAGTTCGATTGCCTGTCACCGCGAAAGAAAAACTGTAATACGTGATCAATTTTTTTTCCCCCGTTACTTCTTCTTGTGATCTGTGACGGTCTAGTATGGTGTTACCTCTGATCTCTTCACCCAGAAATGGACATGATTAAACCTCCGTAACTCGTTTTATATTTTACTTCAGTATTAAGTGAAATACAACACACACACACACTCACCACTACTCTATATAGCTGTTGCGAAGAATAAATGCACCAAAGATCATGTAAAATAATTTAAATTTAAATAATTTAGAGATAGTTAAAACATAATACTGTTACCATATTTTAGGTTGTAGTATATTCTTGACTCCATTGTCTTTTCCTCATACTTTGAATTATTGTGATTTGAGATGTGAATGTGATTGTGTCTTTTATATGAAAATTACATTAGGGTTGCAGTCTACTGTAGAATATTATATGCAAGTATGTCCAGGGATTTCAATTAAGAGGTTTTATAGACAGCGCAGAACATATGAGCTAATCGACCTGTTTTTTAATAATTTGTTTTAAAACTAAATATTTCATTTGTAACTTGAAATAATTAAATAACAAATTAGAATTTATTTTACAGTATTGTCCTGATAGCTAATTGAAGATATGTATGCAAAATAGTAATTCAAAAGAAATTTCAGATTACACCTATAAACCATAAAGTTAGATGTAATTAAGGTATTTGTGTGCTTTATTCGTAAGATATTTACAAAGACTGACATAACATTTAAAAAAAGAGATAAGATTATTTCAAGTAATATTAATACACATATGCAGAGAAGGGTATTTTCATGAAAAACTTGTATATTTATACATTTTCATCGTAAAAACATGAAACAATAAATTAAAATGTGGTAATTTACTGTGTTATAACATTTAAAGCTAAGCATAGTTTTTTCATGTGTCAGGTTAGCATTAAGGATGTTGCAAAAATATATTTTTTGTGATAATATAGATACACAGTAGCTTCCATGATTGTTTAAAAAAATAAATGTTTTTTATAACAACTATTATAAGTTTTATATGAACCAGAATTGCTAGTGAGAAAGAGTTTTAGTCCAATATGCTAAAAGAATGCCAAAGAAAAGACAGATTATCTTTTAGAATCACATTCTATACAACTATGGGTTGCTGTAAATTGTGATTGCTCAAACTCATTTATGAGTCACTTTGTAATATTTTCTTCTAGTCTCTTTTTCTAGTTACCATAAAGTTTTCAGCATGTTGCCCAAGCTAAATTATTGCAACATATTTGTACCAAAAAGTGAAAATTATGTTTAAATATTTTAAATATGGGTTACTTTTTGTGGGTTTTATAGTTAGGGAAAACTTTAAAAATTCTTAGTTGCAAATAGAAATAAAATTTAAATCGGCCATGATTATAGTTAGGTTTTCAAGATATACATTTGTTTTGACACATATGTCATTTCCAAAATCATATTCCTTAGTTCAGGCCCAAGAAAATATTTTTATACAAGAAGTGCCTAAAGCAATATTATTAATAAAAACAATTAAACATATCTGGAGAAAAGGTAGATCTGTATCATGTGAGTATGCTCTTTAGAATTTGTACGGAGGCATTCTGTTAAGCAAGTGCTAGAAGTTCATTTGAAAGCTGGAAAGTATTTAGTTTCCGTTTGTGTGGAAGTGAGATTTTGTATTATCCTCTACAGTTATCTTGGAAAAATATTCACTGGTTCTCGATAAGTGTTCATCTTAATTTTATAGCAATATTTAAAAAAAAACAGCAAGTTAATCATTTAAACCGATCCTAGAAAAAACCTACCCCAACTATTGTGAAGTAAATTTAATATGAATTTGAAGTTACGATCTATTTTGAAATAGATGGTGTTAGAAAACAATCGTTTAACTTTATATTTAACAATATTTAAAAATAATCGATTCTACGGGAAGTCAAATAGTCATATAAAAAGTTAAATTTGGGTTCAGAGTTTTAATGGTTTCTGAACATCAGTATGTCCCTTGTATTAGTATAACATCATCAGCTGAAAAAGTAGGTTATATTTTCTCATATATCAAGTGAAATGTTTTCCAAGGTACTATATTAGATATCTACTGATATATGAAATAGATAAGTTTAGCATGGTATATTTAATCCTACAACGATAAATATTTAAAAGTTTTAGCAATGTGTCTGTATGTTATTGTACTGTGTTGGTAGGACTGTGCACTTGTGGTGTATTAAATTTGTACTACATTTAATTCAGTGTAACACGGCGTTAAATTGTAGAATCTGAAATTGTGATTTACACACTAAGACTACCTACTGGTTTGTTTTGATAGAGAAATAGATAGTTGTTTTAGCCTCTATGATACTGATGCATAGCAAACAACATTTGGAACTCACTGCCAGCTCAAAGAAAGTTATTGCATTTTCAGACATGTTTTTCATGGGAAACAAGAGTGGTATTACATTTCTTGGGTGCAAATAATATGAAATCATCGACAGCAACACATTCAGTTTAAAATTCTTAGTGTGTGTAGTAAGTATGAGGTTTTGATGTTTGTATTGTTTGTAAGGCAAAATAAAACGTATCTCTCTCACAGTTGTTATTGTGTGATTCGGTGAGGTAATGTATAGAAAATAAATGTTTACAACTCCCTGGAATATCATTATATCAATTTAATAGTTTTCGCAGGCTTTCACGGCCATTGTCTGAAGTATCTTGGCTTCTGGGTTGTAGCCGTGTCCTTGGCAAATAATTGATGGCGACTGCAATGTCGACCGAAACGTCGGTGAATTATTCGCCAAGGACACGGCTACAACCCAGAAGCCAAGCTACTTCAATACCAATTTAGTTTAATTTATGTTGCGAAAAAAAAATGTTCTGATTTGTAATAATATGTCAATGCATTTTAAATCCGCATATTTTACATTAAATTTATTTGCTAACTACAAGAATACTTTTTTTAAGGGCACAAACACCTGGGCCACAACTTGGTGTGCAGAACTTCAGCGAATTTCGAGTGATAGCGAAGAAGGTCCCTGAGAAATACTCAAAATTCACTTAAATCATTACTCATAAATATGGGCATGCATATTTCGTGAAAAGATTCCGAGACCAGTTGAAAGTTAAAACACTGTAGCATCATCTGTGTTTCGTGATTGGGTGGTTCATTTCCTATTTATGTCGATCGTTTCATAACCAATCACAGCAATTCAGTGCTCATGCAAACGCGTCCTGAGTGGCTCGGTCAAATATGGCAACGACTTCTCTCTCAGACGGTCGCCAATCACAAGGAATAAACCGCTGGTGCGGGTACACCTTTTTGCAGTCTATTAGGTGTTCAGATGTTTTCGCGAAAAATGCCTGCCCCTACTCATAAATCAACCGATAAATTAAAACATTTTAACTTTGCTGAAAAATGTTCAATCTATCTTAGAAGTAAAGCAGTCTAGAAAGAAAATAAATCCCAGTCTCTGAATTAATTATAACTGTACGTGTATGTTTTGGGAAATTTTCTTAACAGTGACATTGGGTTTTTAGAACAGAGGGTTGATTCAAAGTCAAAGAAAAAAAAAGAAAAAAAAAAACTAAAAGTCAGTCATGGGGACTGTCGACAGAAGTGTGAAAACTTAAAATTTTGTTTTTAAATGTGTAATATGTAATCATTTCTACGTCAAATGTACGCAAGAAATGATTTTGGTATTATATCACTAGCATGTCGGTGACGCGAACCCATAAGTTTTGCCCCTACCAATAATAACTTTAAAACTAGAAGAAATGAAGTTTTTTCATTGAAAGAATAAAAAATTATTAACTTAAATCTACAAATAATCAACATTATCTCTAATAAATCAATAACCTGACATTTGAAGAAATTCATATCGTAAATAAATAAACAAAAGAAAAAACATAACCTCAACTTAACTACCTACTAAAAAATATCCAATATTCGCACACAATAACGTTTAAATTTCCTTGGAAAATAAAGATAAAATTAAAAACTTGTATGTATCTTTATAAATAGAATTAATTAAGTTTTATCCTTGAAATATAAAAAAAATTAACACGTCACGTGACCATGTCGATGACGACTTACATGAATTTACTCCCTATTCAAACCTTCCTATAGAAGTTTTCACTTCAACAAGTGCCCACAATTATGTATTTTTTTTCACATTTGCAAAGAATTCAGCACGCATAGAAACTGCACAGAGCCTTCTTTAAGTCAGCTCCCACAGTTCTCATTACCAGAACCTGTCTAAAGAAATGGCCTACCATTTGAAGACCTGCCTACGTGGAACACAGCCATGTGCTAGGATAGAGTTCAGTGTTTTAAATAGCATTTTACATGATATCGCTTTCAAAACCCGCACTGCGCCTTGCAAAGCGAAGGAAAAAAAAATTATAAAAGGAAAGGTAAAGAAAAATGTTATCGTAGGTATGCGTTTCAAACATTTAAAAACTCTAAAACACTCAGAAACGCATTCCTACAATAACGCATATATTAAGTCATGCTTTGCTGCTAGGTTGATAGAAAATCACTAAGGAAAATTTTATATCCCCAGGAAATTAACCAGTTGTTACCACATTCGTAAAGGCAGCTTAAGGTGTTTGGAGATTCCATCACGGCAGGTATTTATATGCGTATATTTATCATTGCACTGTCTGTTAAGGCCATTTCCCACAGTATTTTTAATTGCATTTTTTTTTACGAATCCAATAATTTGATGTATCAAAACGTTATAGCTATGGCACTTTATTTGTTACATTAAAATTATTCCTTTTATACAGGTTATAAATTTCCTTGAATATGATTTTTCATCTATAATTTTAAACGACACAAATGCACACACTTTTTGCTTTATAATGCGTCTTGAAGATAAACTTATTGCTTTTATGAAAATTGTTAAGAAAAATTTGGGATAATATAATGAAATAACATCCTAAACACATTTAACAAAAATATCAATACATATAAGTATTTCAATGGTCAATAAGCATTGTTAAAGAAGTAAATTAAATTAAACTAAAAACTTCTGAAAGAAAACAAATTTTTATTTAGTAAAAAAAAAAAAAGTTAAATTGATCTAAACTTACGGTGCGTGAAAATACTTTTAATAAAAATGATCAATTTTCATTGAATCTAAACTTTAGAGTGCATTACAATAGTAGTGCAATAAATTAAATTAAATTAATATTTGTTGGTGAGAAAAAAGGCCTTAATTAACCTTCAGTGAGCTTCAGACTTCACATCTCTATAATATTATATTTTTGATGTGAAAATGAACGGAAGTAAATTGATGACCCACGTTTAGCAACCTTATCCAGTATATACCTATAGTCACTTTTGTAAAAATTAGAGTAGGTATATACCAAACATATTGGTGTTCCAAATGAAACTTCAGTGAAACTACCCTGGAATATTTTTGGTTAACTAGAATAGTCATAGCAAAAAGTTATCCCAAGTTTGAAAATAGGTCATAAAATGACGTTACAAAAGTATAATGCATAATCTCCTTCCAGTAGCTGAATGGTCTTGTCAATGGTAGAGGTTTTTTTTTTTTTTTACTTTTTAACTTACTTTATTTATAATATAGTTTATAATGTTGAATAAGCTCAATGATGTTAATGTTTGATTTAGGAAGTATTTACAGACTGAATTCAGCCCCCCCGACCGGCATTTCAAACAATTCTCAGTTATTTGACAACGATCAGCAAGCGGCAGTTATTCATTATTTCGTAATTGAATGGTATTAAGGGTCGTATTACAAGACACAAAAATAAGGGTTTAGGTGTTGAATACGCAATACCTGTACCCTAACCATATTCCAAGTGCACGATAGGACACGGCTAGTCCCTTATTTTTAGGGCACTGATTTTTGGTGTCCTATCTGTTGCCGATTTGATCCATAACTGTATATATATATATATATATATATATATATATATATATATATATATATATATATATATTCCTTTTTAATGAACTTTAACGGAACTTTTACGATTAAAATTCCCCCCCCCCTAATATCTTAAAAAACAGCAAACATAAATACGGCCAAAAATTCATAGTTTATTCTTGTACAACCAAAATTAAATATTATATTTCACATTATAATTCCATAGTTTTAAAAAATAAGCTAAAATTACGATGGATTCCACGAAGTACAACAGTTTATAGCCTCGCACAGTCCTCGTTTATTAAAACGGCTGCCGATCTGATACCTTACAGGGGTTCAGTTAGGACACGTTTTGGAATATGACCCGAGAGTTAGGGTACGGCAGTTGCCCAACAAGGCAGTGCATATTCGCTACCTTACTCAAAAGTCTTGGAATACCGCCCTAAGAGTTTAAGGTTGTTTCATGTGTGCGTCATAGGCTATAGCGTCTGCATGTCAAAGTAAAGCGGAATATTAGCTAAATTATATAAAATGCGTCATTTATCCAATCAGTAGGAATTTCTTCATAATTTTTCAAATAAACATGGTGCTTGGAAATTGCATCCGTGATGCAGTAGGCCTACGTGTGTATCAGTAGGTGGTGTGGAAAAACGAATAATAGGTTAGCGATGTAATTAAATTACAATAAGTATTTAATAATTTCAGTGGCACGAATTTCTACTTAACACTGCTTATTTAAAAATGAAGTTTAACGCAAAACAATATTTTAGGTTAGGAATTGTTACAGCAGTTTTTTTTTTTTTAAATCTATGGTAATACACAGTTATTGCAACATTAACAACTCAAATTTAGTTTACTCCATTTTTTTTTAATTAAATTTTTATAAAACAAATTACCAATAGTGTATATAAAAATGTATTAAAATTATTATTAGTGAAACAAAACAATTTCATGTTTCACTGACAAAATACTTCACACTGACATTAAATTATTCAGAGGTTGCTGGCCCTTTGACGTCACTGACTTGTATACGTGCGTCGTGCCACTTCCCTCGAAGCTTCACTCGTTTTGATTTTATCGCAATGGTACCACATCGCGGGACTACTACGGTGTAACGCCCTCCACCGCGACCTCGGCACACCCACGCGGGAGCAACTCTAATTACCGAGACTGAGACCTAGTTTTTTGAAGTAGTTATGGGCCCGTCCGCTAGATAGCAGTTTTCATAATATACTGCTGACATAACTACATTAATTTATTAGGAGAAGTAATGTATAAGCTATTATCAGGAAAACAAACCAGTGAAAATTCACTCTATTTAGGTAGCCACGAATTTTGTGAGTCCTTTTTTTTTGGCGGGGAGAACCCCCCTGGTGAGGGGGGGGGGGGGTCCCCCATAAAAAAAAACTTGTATGAGAACCTCTATTCCGATTTTTTATTCGCTGGTAGCTATGGGTCCACCCAACAGATAGCGACACATGTCGCGTGAAACATGGTTTCAGTTTCCACAGTAAGAGTCGCACTTCTTTATTTCCCTCCTTGTTCTGTGGGCAGACCGGTGTGGAGGTCGAATGCCGAGTAGAGTCTTGTGTTGAGTCTACTGGTGGGGATGAGAAGCTGAGCAACGCGGGTGCCTATTGGCCGCCCGCCAGAGCAGGGAGGGGTTCCGGCAGTTCACCAATCATCTGCTTACATCGCCGCACTCCTCGACACCCGTCCGTCCAACTGGCGGAGTCAACTGGCAGCCTCGTCTGTGAAACCAGTTGCACCATTCTGCTCCTCGATACGAAATCCATAGAGACCTGCAAAATTCGCGGATTCAATGACCTCCAGGATAGACTCTACTACACTCTACACACTCGGGCACTTGCCACCTGTTCATTGGCTGCTGACTTGTGAGTCGTCTCGACTGTGTGGCCTGTGATTCGACACTTCTATGAGTGAGGGTCTCTAATTGGCCCCCAGTCCTCCAGATTAACAGTGAACCAATTGCAGAAGCAGCGCTAAGGTATAATTATTTGAATTGTAGCATATCACGAAATGAATCCGCGAATTTTGCAGGTCTCTAGCCAATCCAATAACCTTGGCCCAAGAATGATCCGAGGATCATTCCTCCAAAAGTTGCGCCAGCACATCCTGCGATCTACGTTCCGCGAGAATCTATGTTCGCAAGTTGCCCGTCTGCGCCATTTTAAAACCCTGGACCGGACATGTAGGTGAACACTGGACAAGATGGCAGCCAGCGCTCCGGGCAGGTGATCTCTAGCCCCCCCCCCCCCCTTCCCTTTCTCTACAGTTCCCCCGAAATATCGCACAGTTTTACAAATTCAAGCTTATTTACCATAAGTTTTAAAACATGCACATTATACAAATAAATACTACGGGTTTTTTTTAAGACATAGTCTGTTATAGTTACCAAATTAATTTTTTTTTACAAAAAAAAATATAAAAACAACAATTAAAAAAATTGTTTAATATCATATTTTGTTTTATGCAAAAATGTTAAAAAACAAATGCATTGAAGGTTTTTTGTTTTTATTTGTTTTAAACACCATTTAAGAAGAAAAAAAAGCTTTGTAGATAAAATACAAAATATATAACTATGCAACAGAAATAATCTTTTAACCGCAAATACTGCAAGTAACTTATGAAGGTTGATTTTTATCTAACTTGGGATGTTAAGAGTTATAAAGAGTTATTTGCAAAAATCTCTAAGTTATCATTAAAAATAGTTTAGGACCAGTTCAGTGTCTTACACGTCATTTGGAAATCTCTATATGTAGCAGTATTTCTTTAGATTATAAAAAAAAATCCTTTATTTTTCTTAACAAACTCATTTACAGTGTCTACAAAGTTAGTTTTCAAAGCTACATCTTTTTCGGTGTACACTACAACTAAATAACTTAACTTATTATTTAGAAGGGTTGACCTATTAGCAATTTTGACTCTTCTTAAAACTGAACAATATGTTTCTGCAGTACAGTTTGTTATTTATTAGGTCAAAAAATATTCTATTTGCAATTTAAAGATTGGTAAAAGTCCTTGATAACTTGTGTTCTTTAATATAAGAATACACTTTAGGTACGTCTTTGACTATTTCAAGTTCAACAAACATTTGAAAAGGGACAAATATCTTCAGAGTACAGCGAGCAAAGTTTCAAAGCAGCATTCTTGACTTCTGACGGTTCGCGCGGGCAAGTCAACAAAAGAGGTAACACTTGAAATCTTGAAGCTCCAACTTCATACTCTCCTTTCCTTCATGCCAAGTTTGCTAGATTTGAGTCTATTATTTCAAGGAACACATTATGTTATTAATTTGTTCTTTTATCTAAGTCTCCTTCAATCCCACGCGTTTCACTTCACTCTTGAGTAGCTAGGAACATCATTTCCAGCCATCTTTACTGCAGATTGTTCATAGACATCAAACTCATTCCTTTTTTTCTTTGAGAAATCCTTCCAAGTAAAAAGAAAAGAATTGATTCGTGTATCATGTACGATCTGAAATTTACGTTTGATTAAACTAACCTTCATAATGTCCATGAATATGCCAGCCATATGTCTGTTCCGCATGGAAGTTCCCAGTGATCTTCGATCAGCGCTCACAACTCAACGAGGCAAAAAAGAAAGTGGTCTAACGTTGGTCAAACCAGCTAACGACTCGAGTTCACTTCTGCACTCTAATCGTGCAACTGGCCATTAGACATACCTACACGTGAAAGAATCTCAACCGATCACGAAACTCAGACAATGTTGCTTATGTTATTAAACACACAGCTAGTTTCGAAATATTAATACAGGCATCGATGTCTATGACATGAGACGTCGAGTCTGTTTATTTATTCCTAGTTAGGCTTACCCTCAACACTGTTGGGTACGTTGAATTGACACACTGCTCAGGGGTGGAAGTTTTTTCCACTCAACATTCTCATAATTAACAGCACGCTGAGCGAGTGAATTTCTTTTCTTAGTAAATATAAACTTTTTTTTTGTTTTTATTTTGAATTGGTGATGCTTTAATATGTGAGCTGAAATATTCATAAATTACTTCCTTGCATTTCTGAAATGGATTGCTTGTTTTTACTCTTTCGACTGTAAAGGAAACTCTTTAAATATTAAGGACTCTTTTCGAGGTTTCCGTGAAGAAAAAAAAACTCTTGGCTTTTTAACGAACATCTCAGAACATTAATGAGAGTGTAAAAAACTTTCTTCCGCTGTCGTGTAACGTGAATGTTTTATGTTCGACGCTCTTCCATAATAATACACAGACAGAGCGGTATTGTTCTAAACACGAACATCATGTTTTTTTCTTCTTCTTGGAAACATTCACTCATGTTCAGTTATTCAAATCTCTGGAATAATAATTGCGTTAGCTCGAATACGTCTTCAGTTTGCGAGTATTGCTTTTAAGAATGTCCAACACATGTAGTTCTAGAAACAGAAAATGTAGCGATTGAGTTTCCTGTATAAATGCATGGGTAAGGATCCAAACCCAGTATTACTGCGAACTCTATCTTGTAGTTATACAGTTGATTTCATGTAAATGTACAAATTTAAACAATTTCTGTAATTTTACATGAATATTTCTGTTCCATGGTGCAGCTTTTATCGGCTCTGTGCCTATCAATATCATAGACCAGTGAGGGCCATCTTCTCTCTTTTAGAGTCCCAGATAACATTATGCAAACTAACCTGAAGACCAGAAACACATCAATAAACATTACCATTCTAAAAACTTATTTTTTCGTATTATTCTTTAGAGTAAACAATAAATACAATGAGTGGCAGGTGAAGAAGATACGAAAAATTATTATTTAAACATTATATTTACAAAAAATAATAAAGAAAAACCTTTTCATATAAGAAGATTTATCATGAAACAATATATAGATTACAAAAATATATATGTAAACATCATTTGTCAACAATATTACGTGAGATGACCATGGATTCTTAACCTTTTCAGTAGACAACTTTATTCTCCAGATATCTTTAGGCGGACCATATACAGCGGGTCGCTAGTTGGTCATCACAACCATGGAGTAATATGATATAGACAGATTCTTATCTTCTGCTCATAAAGCCATCGTTGACTTACGATTTTCCATACGGATTGTCAAAATAGCCGTTGTCACGTGAGTTTGTTTGCAAATTATACGCCGTTACACATTTTTTTTTAAATATTGAATGTAAGGTATAGTAATTTCAAGGATAACATTAACACGCACTGGTAATGAATGACATACATAACCTTTAAGGCTGGGCTACATTCGCAACAGCACGCGCACAGCACAGGCGCATTGAAGTTGAATGCACACAAGCCAGATGGTAACTGCTATATTGGTAAGTAGCATACGCACAACGCATGGCAAATTTCGAGCTACTAACGTTTCTATGCACTGTGCATGGAGTTAGCTGCTTTGCGTCGATTTCTGTTTGCGGCCAATCAGCGTACACCGCGTCAGCGCCATAGAATAACTGACGGTTGTTTTGATAACTATGTGCATAACATAGATTAAAAAAGTGAAACTTATTCGAATATGTATTTTATTTGCAAGGAAATTCTCTGTAGTTAATTATTTTAAACATTAAAAACAAAACTGTGAAATTGTTTGCTGGATTTACTTAAACAATTGCTTCCGTGAATAATAGCTGACAAAAGTTCAAAATTTGAAACTGACAGTTTCGACAGACGTGAGGTAAAAATCTATTGGTTGGATTCAAAATAGTTTATGTAATGTGTGCGAATATAGCTTCGACTTTCGTGCTGTGCGTGTACAACTGTGCTATTTATATGCTGATGTGTTTAGCAGGGCCGGTACAAGGTAAATTGGCGCCCTAGGCGAAAAACCTTAAAGCCCCCCCTCCCCCCCCCCCCCCCCCCGGCCGGACACGCAAAAAAAAATTTTCCTTGCCTCAAAATACATCACGTAAGCCTAAGATTTTATCAACAATCAAATTTAAGCAGGCTTGTGCGTTTTTTTTTTACTTTTTTACTTATTACAAATCATAAACAGATCTCCGTGGACCTTAAATAATTACATATTGTATCAGCTGTTATGTGTCGTGCTGCGCCGCCCCCAGCTACTTGGCGCCCTGGGCGGTTGCCTGGTCCGCCTGTGTGGACGCGCCGGCCCTGGTTAGTGGATTAAAACTCAGATCTACACAGTGATATGAACTTTAAAGAGAAGTGACAGTAATATTCACCTAGGTTTCAATATTATTTTAAGTAAGTGCACTAAGATTATTTTGAAAGCTGGTATTCAAACATGTTTAATTTGAAGCAACCATTATTTCTCCGAATCGGTTTGACTCAGCTAAAATATACAATAGATATTCTTGTACTTGGAACAATTTTTAACGTATTTAGAACTTAAACAAACATGACTACCACCGTAGCCAAGTGCTCGGCTTCTATTGGTCGCACCGGAGGAGTAACAGGCGATTTGCCTAAAGGCGGTTTGCCTAAACATGAATTCGTTACGGCGATTTGCCTAAAATCATTTAGCCTAAAGGCGTTTTGCCTAACGTCGAATTGCCTAACGGCTATTTGCCTAAAAGCGATTTGCCTAAAGGCGAATTGTCTAACGGCGTTTTCTCTAACGGAGCTTTGCCTGACGGCGATTTGCCTAACGGCGTTTTGCCTAACTCCGATTTGCCAAACGGCGTTTTGCCTAACGGCGTTTTGCCTAAAATGTTACTATGATAACAAAATATCGTTATGCCTAACGGCGTTTTGCTTAAAGGCGTTTTGCCTAAAGGCGTTTTGCCTAAAATTAGGCAAAACGCCTTTAGGCAAAACGACACATGCCCGCACCGGAGCTCAGCATTGCCGAGCTAATCTGTGTTGGGTCCGTCTCCGCCTGCGTGCCGTTGTTGAAACTCTGTTCCGCGAAATCTGTCTCCGTTTACTAGATCCGTTTCCGTGCACGTGACATTGCAGTACGAGCCTCAACACTTTAAAAAATTCGAATCGTAAAGGAGGGCCCCTTAAATAAAAGGTAGAAATAGTTTGTAATGCGTAACTATTCAGTTTGTTGGGATCGTTTAAATATTTTTATTCCGAAGATGCGTTTATTTGACATTTCAAGGTCAGACGATGACACCATATTGTACCGTTTATAAATTGTCACGAGCCTTAACACTTTTAAAAAATCGAATCGTAAAGGAGGGCCGCTTAAATGAAAGGTAAAAAATATTTTGTAATACGCAATTATTCAGTTTGTTGTGATCGTTTGAATATTTTTTATTCCGAAGATGCGTTTATTTGACATTTCAAGGTCAGACGATGACACCATATTGTACCATTTATAAATTATCATCATATTCATTATTAATTCTTTATTAAAGCATTCATCGACAACGAGTCAGGTTGGCCGAGCGGTCTAAGGCGCCAGATTTAAGCTCTGGTTCCCGAAGGGGAGCGTGGGTTCGAACCCCACACCTGACAAAATATTATTTGTAAGAAACGTTTAAATGAAGTACCTCTGTTAATTCATACTAACTATAGATGGCGTAATTATTATTACACCAATTTTGATATTTATAAGTTGTATAATTTTTATTACGCCAATTTTGATCAAGAAGATTAGAGCAAATAAACAGGTAGTTTGTTTAAATATTATTTTGTACGAAACTTTTAAATGAAGTACCTGTGGTAATATATACTATCTATAGATTGCGTAATTATTATTACACCAATTTTAATATTTATAAGTTGTATAATTTTTACAACCGCCAATTTTGATCAAGAAGATTAATGCAAATGAACAGGTTGGTAGTTTGTATATTTTAAATTAGCACACTGAAAAAGAACGAGTAAATAAGCCTGGCAACTATAAGCCCCAAGTACTTTTCGATATCAGTAATTCTTATTTATTTATTTATTTATTTATATCATACAGATAGAAGTTTAATTTTTACTGTTACAAAACCAAATTTTATATGATACGTAACCATGGTGCTTATGAATTTAAAGGTAAATTTTTCTGTTAGTCCTAGTTTGTACTAAAAGCATGAAATCGTATGGTATTTAGTATTGGATTTGCCTTTGCCATATTTTTATATATAAATTAATAACAATTAGGTTTTCCCAAAAACCATTAATAACCCAGGTTTCTAAGGTTTTAGGAAACCTAATTTGTATTAATACTGTATATTCCATGATTAAATGCTTTCAGTACATGTTACGATTGACATAACAATTTGCTTTTAAATTCATAAAAATAAATAAATTTATATAAATATATATAAGTACTGCTTTTGTATAAATAAAATTTTATAGACGATTAAATATGTTCATATTATGCATTTATTAAAAATCCCGTAAAAAAACACGAAATATTAGAAGCAAATTAAGTTAGGGTGACGCCAAGTTAAACAGTTCTTTAACGTTTCCATCACCCGGGAGTGTAGAAATTATTGAACCAGCTAGTTAAAACTTTTTTTTTATGGAGAACATTAATGATCAATTTCAGTTAAGAATAGAATTTCGGAGGCAAGGCCGCAAATCTATGGAATTCAGCGGGCAAGGGTTACCCGCTGGATAGGGTGCTTGAATGTTGTATACTGCCCTTATTTTGGCCTATATGCATACAATAAGTATAAAACTTTAAAATGTACAGAACGTTTTCCATAAAACATGGTTTTGATGTTTACGTTTATCAGCACCGTTTCACAGTCACGACTTTGCAAGCGCATGCGCCCCCCCCCCCCCCCCATCCCAGTGAGGGGCTCCTTAAATCAAAAAAGGGGCGGTTCCTCCCCCCCCCCCCTCCCCAACACAGCGATATACACCCATGTTCAGAGGCGTATATTCCTGTGTCACTGCTGGACGTTGTTGGACTACGGGGAATTTTCTCCGCGTGCTCCGCTTCCCCTGACACAATCATTCCTTAGTTGCTTTCATTCACGACATCGTTCCATGTCGCACTTCAAGAGCATTGGATTCCTGCACCCTTCCCATCACTCGACTGAATCCCTCGTTTCCCTTTAGCATCGCTGCAGTTGCTTTAGGCAAGTTCTCTGCTTTAGATTTGATGCGAAAACTAGGCGTTTTGCATGTACTTCGGCTCGGGCACAACCGCTATGTTGGATTTGGTTTTGTAAAATGCCAATGGGACTGCAGAATTTAACTTGTATGTATTATTTACCTTCCCATTGAAAAAGAATAATAATTTCTAGTAATTCTCAACGATGCAATTACCACAGCAAAATAAAATTACTGAAAATACTTAGCATACTTTTGGTGATATCAGTTGTAATAAAACACGATATGCACCGCTTGTGTAGTGAAACTTCAGTATGCATTGCCCTTACAAAATAACGTAATAAATAATAATTAAAATGCAATAACCCAATCTCTGGTACAAAAATGAACTTGCGGTCTCTGAGTACAAAATATTTCTTTAAATATTTTTGAAACGAAATATATTTATTTGTTTTTAATCTGGATGTTTTAGAATGACCACTTCCGATGTTTTGTGGCAGCAAGAAAGGATTTCCTTGAAGTGAAACATCGTTCGATGCATTAATATGTCGATATATGTCAGCCACGTCCGTTCCACGTCGACTGAAAGCGCCTTCCTTTTAAGTGTTGACGTAGGTATCAAAGTTGTGGCATGAAGTTGCTCTGCTTCACCATCTCAGCTTCTAACCAGACCAGCCACACTGTGCGCAAGAGAAAACTTCTAGCAACAACAATTTAAGTCGTTAACTTGCTGCATACGTCCGTTTAATAATTACTGCGTATAATAAATAAAAGGCGGTACGAAAAAGAAGCATTAAAATATTAATATTCAACCAATTTAATATTTTCTACGTCAGTTATTTTTAGTAGGTACTTGAAAAACTGCAACTTATTGACAAACCTTTCTTTAAGGCCCATGTATGTGTTTATGTGTATGTGTGTAAACATGGTGTGTTTCAGTGTGTGCCCCCGGCTATAGCCTATGATGTTTCTCTAGTATCGTCCTTCATGAAAAATAGTTGGTGTCTGTGGCACAAATTAAATTGCTATAAAAAAGATTATTGAAATGTTTTAGTTAGGTCAGGACAAAAAATTTAATTGACGCCAAAACCAAATACAAAACTTGCAGTCAAATAAAGATATCGAATGAGTACGGGTAAGTATATTCGTCGGTCAATGTTCAAGCCAAATCCTTTGTGGCCCTAGCAAAAGGACGAGAGGGGGTTAAAATTCGTGGTATTTTTTAACGATTGAGTTCATACTGATAGAATAGTATAAATCTATTGCTAAAAGAATACATTTCAAAGCAAACAAATTTTGCAATAAACTCAAATCACATTCACATTTGAAGTCTTAAACATATTATTTATTTAATCGTTAATGGTTTGAAAATTTTTGCGTTACAAAAAAATTAGGGGGGGGGGGGGGGTACCCGACCAAATTAATTGTCCCCGGGCGCTTAGTTTGTATTCACAGCCTTGGTTTCATCTATATTTTGTTTGTTTAATTTATTCATGAAAACTTGTATGAATAAATGACTACAATCAAACCCAATGATTGTAAATTAGTTTATGTTTATTTTAATTTTTTTTATCTCCGATTTTGTGCAGTTAAAATTAAGAACCGATCAGCTGCATCTTAATCGTAGTTGGATGTAAAAGGTATAGATTTCGAAAAATAAAGTCCTCTACCTAATCCTCGAAGTCATATTTCTGTATACTTAAATGAGTGCCTAATTTATTTTGAACTGAGCGTATTTAAACTCGAAAGAACTATCAAAAAAGCAGTAGTCTCATCTCACCCGAGAATAGGGAAAGTGCTGCTATCTGTTCACAACATTTATAACTCTCTGCTTGAAGCGAACGTAGAAGACAGAGAGCAGTCACGTTCGCTTCACTGAGACAAAAATTTCGTACGAGAGTTACTTGGGTTTCATTCTGAAAAAAATATTACTTGGAAAAAAAATATCACGAATAATAACTGCATATTCATTGCTAAAAAAAAATTGTGTTTGTTAGATTAAAGAGGTTGGATATAAAAGCATGTTTAAATTAATATTTATCACAAAGAATATGTTAAAACTAGTTTTGTCCACGTGACCAAAATTTCACATAAACATACGTCGATATATCATTAAATTATCTATACCAGTAATAAAACAGTTGAGTTCGTAAGTCTGTACATTGGATGAAATTATAAAAAAAAAAAAAAAAAAAAACACATATTGAAAATAGCTGCTTCAAGAACTCATATATATATATATATATATATATATATATATATATATATATATATAAAACTTTTTGCTTGTCTGTTTGTGCCGGCTTCAATCAAAAGTACTTAACGGATTTTGATGAACTTTTTATTATTTTTAAGGTGTTTGGCTTCTTTAATGACAGATGGGAAAGTATTTGGCTACTTTCAACTAAACTACCTATTATTATAGAAGCCCACCCGTAACAGAGTGAAATAAAACTGTAAGTATGATTTTTAAATAATTAATTATTATTCTAAATCTAATCAAGCAAAATAAAACATATTGAGCATCAATATTAACAAATTAAAATTTATATCCTTCTTTTTACCCTTTTATGTAGTTTCACCCCTAAGAGGTTAAAAAAAAAAAAGTTTGATTTCAAGATGCAAAAATGCATACTTCCGAATCTATTAGAACTAGAGGTAAGAAACTAAACTAGAACTAGAGGTAAGAAACTAAGAATCATCAACATGCATATAAAGTTATGAATTGTGTTTTGTTTCTAATGTATTTTAAAATTAGTTTGGGTTAAAATGGGGCTACTTTTTTCAACAATTGTTGAGTACCTAGAACATAAATGATTACGTCAAATTATTAAACATACTAAAACTTGAAATTCATTTTTTTTATTTACTATTTTGCGAGATCTCGCCTCTAAGATATGTAGAAGGTTTTAGTTTTGTTTTGAAGAAGAAATTTGGACAACTCCCCCCCCCCCCCCCCCCCCCTGGTTGGCTGGCACGCCGGGTCTACTATACTGCCTGGGTCGTTGCCTCGCCTCTTGCGTCCTAACACGGTATAAACTCACAAAGTAACCGAACAGGAAAAGGAATCGCCTAACATTGCCTGGAATTATTTTTTTTTCTCTCGGGAATTTAGAGATTCTCCATTTCATGATTACAGAACTGTATTGTTAAAATTCCCTAAGACACTGGGCTCGCATTTCAGAGAACTCGGGTTCAAATCCCGTCCGATTATCCTGATTGCGATTTTACGTTATTCCCCGAGCTCACTCTAGGCCGAGACGGCTCCACGCCAACCAAATGAAATCAAGACGTTAATTCGGGTTACACCGATGTCTTTGAACTTGAACTCGGGTTGGCTAATTGAAACACTCTGAAAGTAATGTAAATAGTTTACTTGCACTTGTTAAATCACACACAGTACCGTGTTCGGTTGAATTCAAAAACAAATATAATCGATATCTCCTCGTTAGTCTGCGTGTGTCCGTTGTAATGCCGCTGGCTTGGACGAGCAGCGAGGCAGGGTGGGCGGTGGGGCGCCCCGGGTCTAGGACACGCCGTAGTCGTCCTCCGAGCCGCTGTCATCGCCGGCGCCGTAGCTGTCGCCCACGCACTCCAGGATCTGCTTCACCCGGCCGCAGCCCGCCGTCGCTGCAACATGCCGCCAGCTGCACAGACCTGCACGGACCTGGGCAGACCTACACAGACCTGGACAGACCTGGGCAGACCTGAACATACCTGCACAGACCTGGGCAGACCTGGACATACCTGCACAGACCTGGGCAGACCTGGACATACCTGCACAGACCTGGGCAGACCTGGACATACCTGCACAGACCTGGGCAGACCTGTACATACCTGCACAGATCTGGGCAGACCTGGACATACCTGGGCATACCTGCACAGACCTGGACATACTTGGACAGACCTGCACAGACCTGGACAGACCTGGAGACACATGCACAGACCTGCACAGACCTGGACATACCTGCACAGACCTGCGCAGACCTGGACAGACCTGCACAGATCTGGGCAGACCTGGACATACCTGGGCATACCTGCACAGACCTGGACATACTTGGACAGACCTGCACAGACCTGGACAGACCTGGAGACACCTGCACAGACCTGCACAGAACTGTACAGACCTGCACAGCTCGCGCTATTCACCACTAACAACGCTGGACTTCACATCCGTCCGGTAATACCAGGTAAGTGGACCTTCGCCGTAATATATATCTACTCAATAAAACTCTGAACACTGACCGACAGACAACGCACAGCAGACCCAGAGATTTGAAATTAGGAGGAAATATTCCATCACTAAAGGGGTTGTAAAGGGGTGCTAAACGAGCCCTCTAGTTACGCCCCTGCAGCTGGCGGGGAACTCGACTCACACTCCGCCACGCAGGCGTCCACGGTGCGCTCAACGCGCGAGCTCATGACGTCACCGGGCGACTGCGCGTAGCTGCCGATGAACTCCATCACCAGGTCCCTGTCGATGGACCCGTCCTCGCGCTCCTGCGGGCAGACATAGTGCTTGTTGTGGGGGACGCACCACGACGCCGAAATACCACACCGCCGATCGTACAATAACGCCGAAAACCATAACGCCGAATGCCAAATTGACTACAACGCCGACAGCTAGAAAACTGCTGTGTACCACAACGCCGAAATACATTAACGCCGAAAAATGTCATTGCAGGACTGACACAAAGGTTAGGTTAGGTAAGGTAAGGTTAGGTTAGGTTAGGTTAGGTTAGGCTAGGTTAGGCTAGCCCATGTTAAGTTAGGTTGTGGTACATTTTTTCGGCATTACTGTATTTAGGCGTTGTGGTACACAGCAGTTTTATAGCTGTCGGCGTTGCGGTCGATTTGGCATTCGGCGTTATGGTATTCGGCGTTATTGTACGTTCGGCGTTGTGGTAACGACCTTTTGTTATGTTGTGTACTGCGCTTGTTGTGGCCTACGCGCAGGCGTGCAATAAGCAGAACACTTTAACATATAGACAAAAAAAACTGTACATGAAACATGGTTTTAACTTTTAAGTATATCCACTCTGTTTCACAGACACGACGTTGCAAGCGCAAGCGGGGCCCCCTGCCCCTTCCCCCCCCCCCCCCCAACCAAGCCAGGTTATACCCCATGGTATTGTGAGCCCTTTTTCGGAAAAAAAAAAGGGGGGGGGTTGTCTGTAAAGTCGATTTACGGACGATAATTTTACGTGATAACGTCATAACAAAACATTGATGAAAAATTGCATACTTTTTTTTTAAATTTTCAAATATTATTTACAGTTTTTTGCGAATTTAATTTAAATAATTTGTTTAAATATAATCACGAACAACTGGTTAAAGAGCCCGCCTTAACCTGTTTGATAATATAGAAGATTTTCTCGCACAGTGGTTGGCCGGTTCTTGCACACTCGGCTCAGGTGGAACGTGACAATGAGTCATGATTTTTCGTGCGTGCAGCCGGCGTTCATGGATTTATAAAACGTTATCACGTCAAAAAAATAAAATTTAATTGAATCATTTAAGGGTATTCCAAATTTGCATAAATATTATTTCGAAGTTTCAGCATCATAATTAAAGACCTTTATTCTCCTATCACGATGTGAGTCCATGTGTCGTCATGGCGAAAGTCAATCTTCCCCATGAATTCCTCAAATGACAGTGCCTAGCTGCTGTTATTATTTTGCCCCGTTTCATTCGGTTTGAATGGTTTATTCGCAATCAAGGTTGGCAAACCCCTTCCATGCTTGCGGAGGGCTCGCATTTGCAACCCCGACGCGGTGCTCATAAGTATGAGACATGCATTGCCAAGGTGCTGGGGTCGAGCTCTTGGCTCTTGACTCATGAGCGTGACGTGATAGCGATCCCAGACTCCGAGGAGCTCTTTGAAGGGATTGGGGGGGGGGGGGGGGAAAGGGAAATTACCACTCAACTTGATTTAGTGTGTACTTTTAAAAACAGTTTCTTAAATTTACAAATTAAGATTAGTTTAAAGTAATTGTTGTATTTGGCATTGTAACACTCACAAACTTGAATTTCTTCCAAAAGCACGACCAGTAGCACTGAAAAAGAGAAAAAATTATTATTTGTAATTAGATTTTCTATTGCGAAAAAATATTGTAAAATGTTTTCAGCATATCTTAAAGAGACGGAAGTTCCTTAGCCTGGATTACCTTGCATTCTTCCGTGATGTTGAAACTTCTTCCAAGACATGAATCTGAAACAGTTTCAATGAGAATATCTTATATGTAAGTAAAAAGGGGAAAGAATTACTGTTAGAGACGGATGCAGTTAAATCTGAAGAACGAGCCTGAATTATAAAGAAGCGAAAAGTTAACGTTATATTTATAGGGTTCAGATATCTGTCCATTTTTAAAAGTGCTGGCTTGAAGCTTTTAACAAACATGTAAATAGTTGTAAATAGACTATTTCTATATTTATTAGCCTGATTTAAAAAAAATACAGGAAATCATTTTAACTTTAGCTTATATCAAGGGTGGTTGTTACTTTAAGCGGTATTAGACTCATGTATCATTAGTTAAAATAAGCTGTTGGTCTGTCATTTGTAAAATTGAAAACTCTTTGAAGGTAAAATGGAGCTGACCACTTACTGGAAAGTTGCACATTAAATCCATTCATGATTCAACATAATATCTTGAACATAGTATCTTTGCTGGTTTACTTTGGTTGTCATTGACAAATCCTCAGTAACGGACAAAAAACAAGGTTGAATACATAAACACACAGAGTACATGACAATATCAGCTGATGTCAAATATAACATACACTGAGAATCGTGGGAGGAATTAAGTCAGAATAACTGACAACACATACAAGCACAGAATGCTGACAACGACGAGAAATTTGCAACTATAACAGTAAACACAGAAAAAAAAAGGTTGTCTGTAAAGTCGGTTTACGGACGATAGTTTAACGTGACGTCATAACAAAACATTGATGAAATGATTGCATACTTTTATGAACAAAATTAAATCATTTTTATTGAATTATCACTATTTTGTATGGATACAAAGAAGGAGTGAAATGAAATATATAATTTAATTGATCAATTTACTTTTATTTGCACTCATTAATTCAAATATGTTTATTACTTAACGAACAGATTATTATAACTATAACTTTTATACATGTTTGCTATTTAACTTCTTCCAATCTGTGTTATTCTGTTAAGGATAGGACGATGATAGGAAAAGTAGGAAACGAATGGGAGTGTTTCAAGTTTAACGTGCCTCGAAAAAGTCAAATCGATGGTTGTGGTCAATCGAGTGGAAGAGAGATAGATGCGGCGCAAGCGTACAGTGAGCGTAACGGGACACAGCGTCACGGGACAATGTGCGTGACGGGACACTTTTTCTTGCGTGCAGCCTGCGTTCATCAATTTATTAGATGTCACGTCAAAAAAAACATCCGGACAACGTAGCGACACAAAGAAGAACTGAGTGAGAAAACCTGGACGGTGAAACAGCACCGACGAACACAGTAAGTCTGCTGTAGGTGACAACATTTTGTATTCGTCTGTGCTATTCTGTCCTTCTTGATAAGTAAATTCCTTCAACGGAATTATCTGCATTGTCTAAGCATCAGCTGATATTGGATTGTGCTCCGCGTGTTAATGTATTAATCCGTGTTCATTACTGAGGTTTTTTTCTATGAGAATCAACGTTTATCAGCAATGGCGTATGCGCAAGATATTGTGTTAAATAAATCTTCGCAATTGCAAGAATCAGGAGCGCAAATTTAAATTTAAAAAAAAAATAGAGGGCGCCATCTTCGGTACGGTATGTCTTTAAGGCAATAGTACTAGCTATGTTTAAATTTCGAAAATAAATGCCACCATCTTTAATTCCACCTTTCACTCCCGGAGGGCGCTACATTCAAAATATTAATGCCGCCATCTTTAATTCCACATCCCGCTTCCAGAGGGCGAACACATTTGAAATTCCCAGGGCCTATAAGCATGTAATACATATGCGGAAAAAAATTTAAAATATACAGAAAGTTTCCCACATAACACATAGTTTCGATGTTTACGTTTATCAAACCCGTTTCACGGGCACGATATTGAAAGCACAAGCGGGCTCCCTCAGCGCAAGGCTTCTTAATTCCAGAGGCTGACCACCCCCCCCCCCCCCCGCCCCCACCAACAACCGGGATTTACGCCCATGGCAATAAACATACTAAGGAATTCCCATTAATGTTTATTTGAATATTGTTGTAGTACTTAAGGCAGAGCCGGACAGTTCCCGTACGGGAAGCCTTCTTTTCACAGACGAGAGAGCCGAACTTCCGATCGTGCTTCATTGTAAATAAATATGGCGGTGTTGATTAAAAGGATACTAATGGTCAATTAGGTTAGGTTAGCTACATTATGAATACTTTAAAACATTGTGGACGGTTGATTTGGTTAGGATAGCTACATTAAAGATACGGAAAAAAAAACATGAACTTGGGGGAACTTCGGGTGTGGCTCTCTCGTCGGGAAACCTACAACTCACGTAGTTTCGGTTCCCTGCAAGAATTTCCGAAGATTTCCGAAGTTTGCGTTTTGGTATTAACGCCACTTCAGCCGCTAAATCAGAAGTTTCCAATGAAAACAAGCATGTTGTGACTGACCTGACCTAACCTAACACTTCGATTTTTTTTTTAATTTCAATTTTTGAGAGAAATCCGAAGTTGCACGAACGTGGTAGGGAACCGAAACTACCTGAGTTGTAGGCTTCCCTCTCTCGCCTGTGAAACGAAGGCTTCCCGGACCCGCGCTAGCGCCGCGCCGGGCAGGAGTCACGGGGGTGCCGGAAGAGGGGGCGGGTGCCGGGGACTCGCCTGCGGTTTGCGCGGGCAGCAGGGCGGCGCACTGCTCCTCGGCCTCTGAGATGAGCCGCTCCTCGTCGCCGAACAAGGGCTGCTTCTGCAACACGCGCTGCGCCCGTCGCGTCGTTGCAGTGAGGCGTCTCGCACGCCTCCGCTCGCTTCAGGTTTTTATACATTGTTTTTGCTCTAGGTTTTGATTGATTTGATTTTTTATCGCATTCAATAGACCATACATAATGGTATAGAATTTATGTCATAAAAAATTACAAATAAACATAAATACAAACACATAAACAGGTACAAGAACAGTATTAAAAAACATAACAAAAATGAAATAATGTAACAGCTGTACTTCCATGAATAAACACCTATTTAGATGATATTTTATATATATATATATAAGAAAAGTAATGCATAATTACAGTAAACAAAATTAAGTATAGATATCAACATTAGAACACAATCTAACCTATATATCACATAGTACAGTTCATCATAATCATATATAAAACTCAACTCCTGTTCATAATCATCTATATTATAAAAAGGTCTAGTGTTAAATTCTAGATAAGTTTCTCTGGGTCGTCGGTTCTGAAGAAAAGTGATTTCAAACGCCCTGCAATGCGCCGCAGCATAAAGCTAGGTTTACGATTGATTTCCTTAAGAATTATATCTTAACATCGAGCACACGATTAAGTCAAAACTACATTTCACAGTTTATGACTGACATAGAAGTCGTTAATTCCATCCAATCACAGCACAAAACACATGGTCGGCCATTGTTCGAAATGGAGAAGCAGGTTTGAAATAGGTTATTGACAAATGAGAAAACTATCAAATTCTGTTGCATAAGAATGTTCACTCATTTCTAAATTAATTCTTAATTACAAATATACGAATTCTAACCAAAAATACTGCCTCGCTCGGTCCAATACCAAGACATAAACTTCCGGCTGAAAGGTTCCGGTTTGTTGTGATTGGTCGCTTCCCTTAAGTCTTAACGAAAAATATAAAATATAACCATTTCTGTTAAGTCTTAAGTCATCATATTATGGTTCGCACACGACCCGTCAAACTTCACACACGACAATCATAAACCATTCCACTAGTTTACATAGTCTCATATGGTAAGTACACGACTAAGTCTTAATTCTTAATTATTAATTTTCAATCGTAAACCCACCTTAACGAACGCTAGCGCGATTCGCTGTTTGTGTTTCAACTCGCGGTCGCCGCACGGCGCGCTGGTCAGCTGACGTCACGGGACTGACGTGTACGAGCCGGCGGCTGGACTCGTGTAGTAGCTCTGGATCAAGCCACGCCTGCGCGCTGTGGGAAGACTGGTGTTTGGACTCCAACTGCGGGGAGCCTGGTTTTTCTGTTAACGTCACGAATAGAAGCCATGCCGGGTCTGCTTCTACAACGCAGCATTCTGACAAGTAAGTGTTGGCTTGCCCTGACTCTCAACCAAGCACCGGGTTGAGTGTCATCGAACTAGCGGCGCGGTGAAATACTGTTGGATTTTTTCACGAAGTTTCGCGTAAAGCAAACTCATTAGAATGAAATATAAACAATTAAAACTACGAACTCGAAGAGTTGTGGCAGTAATAGTTCTGCATGCTTGTTGACTTCAAACCTTAAACTACGTCGTCCTTCTAGAGTATGGTGCGACGGCTGTGGGTGCTGAGACCTGCCTCGCTGAGCTTAGCCCAATTTGACTACTTACGCCCGTTGAAACTGGACAAACAGACCTAGTGCGCGGCAACTTTCGTAATAACAAGCAGGAAACCCAAAAAAAAAAAAAAGATATACTGGACGGTTTAGTTGTTCCGGGATAACAAATATAGGACTCTGTTTATATTTTTATTTAAATATAGCTTTCTTACATTTTATTCCCATCTGTTGTAAATTTTTGTTTGGTAACAAATTAGTTGTTTAAGTATTCTTTGTATTAGTAATATATTTTTTGTACTGTTTTTTTTTCGCGAAGGCTGCAGCCCGTTATTACCGTGAAGTTGTGTTTTTGTTAATTAACTTCAAGTCCATGTCATGCCGCATATCTGGTGTGATTAAACATGCTCAGGGAAGTAATATATTATTTTATTTCTGGCATATACCTGTCCGGTTTTGGTTTCATAGTTTCCACGCTTTGTAGACGTCATAGGCAACTGCGTACCCGGAGTACCTCGAGCTACGCCTCAAGATCACCAGGCCCCGAAATATGCCATCTTATTTTTAACATTTCATTTGTCATAAATTTTTTTTTAACGTTTAATATCAAAAAATTTCCTTCTTCTGGCAGAGGTAACACGTTAAAAGATTTTTATAGACAAAAACACAGCTTCTATTAAAGTAATTGAGGTTTCTTAGCTGCTTCGAGAACGAAGGTTTCGGACCTTCCCACAAGACAAGAAACTTCAGACAATGGCCGAGAAACTGCGAACTTTATTAAACGTTGGTCTTTTAAAAAAAAATTCAACACTAAATGCTAATGAAATTAATAGTAGCAGCAACTCACTATTTACTTCAATAATTCAAATATGCTTAAAAAAAAAGAGGGGTTTGTCTGTAAAATCTGTTTACGGACGATAATTTTAGCGTGATAACGTCTTGAAAAAACATTGATGAAAATTTGCATATATTTTTTTTAATTTTCAAATATTAATTGCAGTTTTTGCAAATTTAATTTAAATAATTTGTTTAAGTATACCTAATAACGAACTAGTAAAAAAAAAAAGAAAGCCCGAAATAACCTGTTTGATATTATAGAAAAATTTTCTCGCACGGTGGTTGGCCGGTTTTTGCACTGCCGGCTCAGGCGGAACGTGACAATGAGTCATGCTTTTTTTTCGTGCGTGCAGCCGGCGTTCGTCGATTTATAAGAGACGTTATCACGTCAAAAAAAAACCAAATGTTTGAAATTAAAACGATGGAAATGCGTTGTTTTTAAAAAAAACCGTTTGAAACCAAGATGGCGTGTTTCTCCCCCTGGACGAGGCATCCGATGGGAAGGAGGGGTTCACTCACGGCGTGAAGTCCGGACGCGAGGCAGACCGCCAGCAGCGCCAGCAATGACGACCTCATGTCGACGGCGGGTCGGCGCGAACTGATGGCCGGACCTTCGCCGCAACTGCGGGTAGAGTGACCTCGCGAGACCCCGCCCCCCCAGCACGCTTCAGCGGGTCTCACGCAACCAACCCCCTGTCCCCGCGGCCGCGCCCTAGCTTCGCGGTCAGCTGGGCGCCTTGTCCGACACTATAGTTTACTAGTTTACGACAATCTTCACCAGTCGTTACCTTCGTCAAGCCGGGACGAACCGCCGCCGTGTTGTTTGTTTCGACGGACTGTTGCGTCGCACTGTCAGCTCAGAGGCATGTAATTTCGGGTCCTTCATAGACATCGCTCCTACCGGGGTGAGTCACGCCCTGTCCTTGTAGAGACGTGTTTATACCTTAGTAGTGTGTACATGGGGCTCCGGAAACTGGCGTCTGGCGGTGAATTGTGATTGTCGGTCCGCCATCTTGTATTGTGACGTCACGGCGGCCATCTTGGATGGTCGTGACCTTGACCTTTGACCTTGACCCCGGCGACCATTTTGGATCCTCCATTTTGGATGACGTCATTTTGTTTTCCGCCATTTTGAATTATGACGTCACCGTTGCTATTTCCGTTACGCCCACCATCTTTAACTTTTTTTAATTTATCATCCGATTTTAATGAAAAAAAATTTAAATTATAAAAAAATTCAATTAATAAAATTTAAAAAAAGTCTTTAAAAATCATACATTTACGACACGGAGCTCGGAGTCCTCGGTTCGAACCCGACGAGGGCAAAAAAAATATTATTTACAGTTTTTGCAAATTTAATTTAAATAATTTGTTTAAATATAATCACGAACAATTTAGTTAAAAAGCCCGACTTAACCTGTTTGATATTATAGAAAATTTTCTCGCACGGTGGTTTGGCCGGTTTTTGCACGCTCGGCTCAGGCGGAACGTGACAAATTTTCGTGCGTGCAGCCGGCGTTCATCGATTTATAAGACGTTATCTCGTCAAAAAAATTATATGACCACGTATTAGTGCAAGGGGTGAAAACATAGTGTTTGGAGGTCAAAAATAATTGCGTAACTACCTTAGTAGGCTTAAGATGAAAATTCATGCTAAGCTATTCAGTGTAGACGCATCGAGTTAAAAACAGTCAAAATATTTTCGCTGCATGGAATATAAAAAAATGATTAATCTATTTTTTTTTTAAATTAGTAAAATATAGGATGTTATTAAAATGTTCCATGAGTTTATAGAAGTTTCCAAAACATTTACAAAATAAATAGGGTCTACGAAATCTACCTACACCTGTAGGTTTTGCCGAACGGGGTCTTTTTTTTTTGTTCATATTTTTACATGTTATGGTAAACTATTGTACAGGCAGAATCTCACAGAGTTACAGTGTTTGGTGTATTGTGGTGGAGAGAGAGGGTATACAGAGGTCCTGTGTAGTTCTGCTGTTTTTGTTTTTTACAGGTATAAGTCAGTGTTTGTTTTGTGGAGGTGAATATTACCTTTCGTCAAAATCAATGGTTCAATCGAAATCAACACACGTATACCTGGGTGCGACTCGACAATCTGTTCGCTATGGTATTAGTTCCCTTACTATATCAGGAAGAACTGTGTTTCACAACAAAATAGCTTTTCGAAGTTATACTGCTTTAGGCGCGTTATTAAAAATAGACGAGAGTGAATTTTTACGGTGCCTGTGCATCATGCAATGAAATTTTCACAGGCTGAAAAAAAGGCTACATACCAAAAAAAATGTGTTGTCTGTAAAGTCGGTTTACGGACGATAGTTTAACGTGACAACGTCATATCAAAACATTGATGAAATGATTGCATACTTTTGTGAATAAAATTGAATCATTTTTATTTTAATAATAAAATAATAAATACTTGAAATTATACTAGTAATCAGATTTTTAAAATGCAAGAATAATTAATCTTTATTGCCGAAATTGTTGTTGTAATAAGCAATGAAAACCACATTAACTTTTCACTTCACTTTATAAACAGTCGAGTGGAATATATATATATATGCGGCGCAAGCGTACAATGAGCGTAACGGGACACAGCGTAACGGGCAATGTGCGTAACGGGACACTTTTTCGTGCGTGCAACCGGCGTTCATCGATTTATTAGAAGTTTCACTTCAAAAACGCTAAATACAAATGACAATTATGTATTTTGCTTTTAAATCATTCACTTTAGTGATTGCTATCGAATACTGGTCCATCTCATTAAAACCTTTTATTTATTGTGAATATTAATGATGGAAATGTGTTTATAAACTTTTTCAGGTGTATTTATATACCTGAGGTTATGTTCCAGTATGTATACTTTATTTGCATTATATCTGATGTATATTTTCAAAGTTTATTTTTGTACAAACATTTTTTTACATAAACATATGAAGATAATATATATTTAAAATCTGGAAAAAAAAATAACAGCAAAATATTTTTTTGATAAGTTTATTTTAATCATTAATGGTTTCATGGTCCAAAATATCAATAAACGTCAATTATTTAAGACACACTTGTAACACTTTTTGAATCAACGCAAATGTTTGTGTGGTTGGTGTGGTATACACTTAACACTAAAACACTTAAATTACAGATTTCTTGGAAATTGTGTAAGGTCGTGAAAGAAGGATGAGGTAAAGTCAGGTCAAGTAAAGTTTGCATAATTAATAAACATATTATTGGAATTTTTCTGGTTATAACACGATAAAATGCAAATATAATGGTTTTATATTGATAGCGGATTATGTATTTTAGGACATCTGTGTGGCCACAAGGCTCGATCTAGCACGACATGTAGATTTTTTTTTAGTAAATTATTTATTCAAGGTATGCATTCACTTGGTGCAATGTAGTGGTTGTAAGAGGTCGCATAAGTCATTGTAATTATCACTTTTTGCACCTAGTGAATTATCTCTGTTGGAAATTTATTGTGGCATAACAGTGAATGGAAGTTGATTATGTCAGAATTATAAAACTAGCTCTTGAAAAAAAAAATAAAACTTTAGAGAAATTAAGGGATGAAATCAAGCAGGGTGTGTGAGACCGGGTGTTGAGGGTGAGACGAACAACCAGGATGTAGCATTGCGCCCGTGCTCAGCGCTGAGCCGATGAGCCGCTAAGCCGCTGAGCCGCCGAGGCGCTAGTCGTACGCAGAGTCCTCGTCGTCGAACATGAGGTCGCTCTCGTCTATGAGGGACACGGAGCGACCCGTCGCCTCCAGCACGCACTGGGTCACCTCCACGGGCCGGCCGCAGCCCGACGCCGCCGTGGCTGCAAACAAAAGGTCAGTAGAGTTCTTCACCCGGTTCAGCCGCAGTCGCGTCCACCACTCCCGGCCAGGCTACAACTACCTCATCGGGTAATCTCTTTCTCTAGGTCTCTCTGCACGCGCACCCAAGGTGGGGAAGCTTTTCAACTGAAACTTCTTTGCTGAGCGGGGGATACAATTTTAGAGCATTGCGAAAATTCCCAGTCGCATGAGGGGAATAGTTAGATGCGTGGTGGGGGAACCGGTAGAGGAGGAGAGTGCGTCAGCGGCGAAGCCACTCCAAAGCATGCGCTAGCGGTCGAATGGGAAGACGGCAAAGGAAGGGGGGTTTATATGTAGTAGCTTAGCATGCTATGTGCTAGTTTAACGGCCAGAACGGGAGACGGCAGGGGAGAGGTAGAAATGACACAGAAATTACGCTACGGAATCCTTGTAACACTGCTTGTGTTTGTCTACCCCTCAGTTTTCGTAACAGCAATTATTGACACTACCACACACACACACACACACACACACACACACACACACACACACACAAACACACACAAACACACATATATATATATAATCATATCCGCATCCTTACTATTCTAAATTATTATCGCTTGTTTAATTAAGAATACTAATATTTTATCTCTATATATACCTAATAAGCAAGAAGTTTCACTCCTGTCGTGTGTGTATACCACACACACATTTTTTTTTAATATGCACTAATGCCATTATCATACATACTAATACCAATTGACTTTTTTATTTCATGAATTTAAGAGTTTCAATATAACGTTACGCATGTCTGTGAAACCATAAAAATTAATGTGTTTGTACTCACCAGAAAAAAATATTCGCCGTCTGTTTAAAATAAACCATTTATAAACTGCCGATTAAATTAAAAATTAAAAAAAATATATCATGTGAACTTCGAATAAGATGATACAAGATGTAAGAGAAATGCAGTATATAAAAAAAATTGGTCACTCCACCAGAAACAAGATGAACTTGTGTCCTAACGGGTGGTAGTGTTCAGAATGCACGGGGACATGTTTGGCTCGAGTGTTTGGCGCCATGCTGGGTCTACGACATGCGAGCGGTCAGGTGTCACTCACGTTTCTCCTCGCATTCCCTGACGGCCACCAACATGGCGTCCAGTTCCTCTGGCGTGGTCTCGGGGGAGTGCAGCATGGTCAGCTCCACGAACTTGTCCCGGATCACCAAGCCTCTCTCGTCGATCTGCGCATGAGCACCGGACACGTGACCGTGGCGGGTACAGGTAACTCCAAGATGCACATCAAGTTCTTTCCCCGCCCGAACACGCCCGAATATTCACCTTCGGCCCAACCTCGGGATTTGTTTTATTTTTTGCGCAGGAAAAATGAATTCAAATATTAAAAGTGGTCGGTTAGGTTAGCTGCATTAAAACACTTTAAAACACTATAGACGGTTAGTTAGGTTAGTATGGCTACATTAAAATAAACAGAGAAATATAAATATATATAAATAAACCCGAGGTTGCCCTAAGTACGAATATTCGGGCGTGTTCGGGCAGGGACAGAACTTGATGCACATCTTAGGCTTCCCCAACGGGTACAGGTAACTCCAAGATGGCGCTCCAAGACGTCTGGGGCAAGTGCCGCCATGTTGGGACACGACGCGGCCCGTGATCACCAGAACATGTCCCATCAGCAGGGGAACAGATCGGCAAACAGTTTTTAAAAAAAAACTGTGCCCCCGCGCGAGGCTGTAAACTCGTTCCAACACATTCCAGCGGACGTTCTGCGTTCATCGATACAATTGTCACAGCAAAAAAAAAAAATCCCTACGGATAGCAGCACCATCGCACGAAAAAATGGAACCGCCTTTCTGATTTCCTCAAGTACTTTTAAAGTTCCGATTGTTTCTTGTTATGACTAGGGACTGGAAAATTTCGCGGTTTCAATGACCACCAGGATGGACTCCACGATTCTCTATGTACTCGGGCAACTATCACCTGGTCATTGGCTACCGACTCGGGACACCTGTTTACTGCGATTCTTATGATTCGATACTTCTTTTGTTGAGTGTTTGCCATTGGCTCAGAGTCCTTCAGGTAAATTTGCGGTCCAATCACCGACGCAGCAAAGCTAAACGAGTTTGGGTTACAGCCTGCCTCGAAAGGAATCCGCGAATTTTTCCGGTCTCTAGTTGTGACCATTAAAGTGTGGAATATGTATCCTAGGGTAGTTTCCCTGCCGTGAAGTTCCATTTGTCACACCAACACGCTTGGTACGTCCCCCGATGATCACGAAAGTGACTATATACGAGTTAATGGGCGCCAGACGCGGGTCCACCATTAGGACGAAATCACCGGAAAAGTGAGCTCTACGCATGCGCGGATGTTTGAGCAGCAGATAGGTCAAAATACGTTCCCTACAAACAGGGCCGGATTTAGAGGTCTGGAGGCCTCGGGGCAACAGAGGAGCGGAGGCTCCCTGGCCCCAAATTATTTTACAAATATAATGAACAATTTTTTTCAGTTGAGTTTTCCAATAAATAATTTATTGTGAAATCAAGTAGATTCTCTTAGTATTTAAAAAACATACATAAGTATAATCAAAGACAAGAATTGTATGAAATTAAATTTTAGTGTTAATGAATATTTCTGTTAATATTTAACAATAATATAATCATGTATGTACAAAGTACTGTAGGTAAAGGTATAACAGCGAAAAAAGAATATCAAAGGAATTGATGTTTACTAGTGTTTACTTGTCGGAATTTGAAAGATTTTTTTCCGAAGTCTCTATTTGTGGGGGCCCCCCGTTTGTGGAGGCCCCGGAGCTTTCGCCCCGGTTGCCCTCCCCTAAATCCGGCCAAGCTACCAAATAAGGAACTGACCGTGTCCTATCTAAGGGTTCGGGAGCTGTGAACACGGCTAGGGTACAGGTGTAGCATACTCAACGCTGGAACACCGGCCCTTGGAGGGAGCTAGGGGAGATGAAGCCTCGAGCAGGTTTCCCCTCAAGCGCCCTCCCCACCCCTTTCCACGGCAGCTTCCTTCCGAGCTCACTTCACTAGGCCTACTCTTACGGGGATTTGGTTTTGTTCGGTGTGCTGTCCGTAGTCAGAGACACTAGACTAAGTTGCAATAACGTTCTTATTCTGTCTTCGCTTTTGTTTGTTTCCCTTTAAAATCCTGTATAAGTGAGGGGTGTTGCCCGCGAACCTCCCCCTCAGGAAGTTTAATGATTCAGACAAAAAATGGTCAAGGATTCGAAATTTGGCACCAGATCACAAAATTTCACAATTTTTCTACGTGCCACTTGCTCAGAAGGCGGGGGGAGATTGCTCGGCAGTGCTCGAGTGCGCCCGACGAGACGACAGGCGGGTCGAAGTGGCGACCAGTAGAGTGGTGGTACTTACCAGTTTCACGTACTGCATGAGGCATTGTCCCAGGCACTGCGAACAGAACAGAACAGCTTGCACAGTTCAGCATTCAGCAACATGTGTGATCGTGCGCGGCACGCTCCCTGCTCGGGATCTACTTGCGATATCCTCCCGCCAAGCGCCAAGCAACAGAACGACCCGGGAGAAGGGAAGGAATTGCTCTTAAGGAAAATTACGTCCCTGGGGGGCCTCCACCCTGGAAAATTTGAAAATTAAACTCTTTGGAAACAACATTTTAAAACCAACCTGGTACTAAAATTTCGATCGTGGTTTTGCTAATTTGGCTTAAGAATTTAAAATAATCTTTCCTGATAAATTATAGTCGGGTTGGTTTAAAAATAAAATTCTAACGATCAAACTCTGTTCAAATCACGTCATAAAACGAGGCAATAAAATCTTTTGAAAGTTTTTTTTCCTAATACGTAATCATGAAAACCCGATTGAAATCGAAATGTATTGACCAGCACTTAAAATTGTCACGCTAGTTACAATTCAATTGTTCCTTTCACCATTAATTTCCATTATTTTGTCGTGAAAAACTAGGTCAATCAGGCCAACGGTAATAATAATATCACTCCAGTTATTTTATTATTTCATTTATATCAATTATTTGCATGCAAAATTGAAGTTGGTTTTGTGTTACTCCAAGCAGGCATAACTTATAACGCGCGTACATGAAAGTATTGTATTTAAGTGTGTACTTGTCGTGTACAGTCGAACACTTACCTTGCAGTCTTCTGACACGCGTCCCAAGGCGGCCACGTCGCTTTCCGTCGGCTTGCATTTCACTGCGAACAAGAGGGGGAGGAGGTCCACTTGTTTGCCGTCAGCGTGCGCGGACACAACTCCGAACTGTTTGTAAATCTTATGATTTTGACGTGACAACGTCTAATGAATCGATGAACGCTGGCTGCACGCACGAAAAAGGATGACTAATTGTCCCGTTACGCTCATTGTATGCTTGCGCCGCATCTATCTCTCTTCCACTCGATTGGAACAACCATCGATTTGACTTTTTCGAGGCACATTAACCTTGAAACACTCCCATTCGTTTCCTACTTTTCCTATCATCGTCCTATCCTCAACAGAATAACACAGATTGGAAGAAGTTAAATAGCAAACATATATAAAAGTTATAGTTAAGTTAATCTCTTCGTTAAAGTAATAAACATATTAGAATTAATGAGTTCGAATAAAATTAAATTTATCAATTAAATTGTAGATTTCATTTCACTCCTTCTTTGTATCCATCCAAAATAGTGATAATTCAATAAAAATGATTCAATTTTATTCATAAAAGTATGCAATCATTTCATCAATGTTTTGTTATGACGTTGTCACGTTAAACTATCGTCCGTAAACCGACTTTACAGACAAACAATTTTTTTATAAAACTTTTGTCCAAAACAATTTCTGAGAATACAAACTAATACTGTCAGTGGTTGAAAAAAAAACTTAGGGTTTGAATAAGAGAATAATTAAAACTTACGTACCATGTACACTGTCTAATTAATTCTTATTTGTGGTTAACTTTCTAAATGTCGTCTAAAACTTTTTGTGTAAAGGATTTTATTATGTACATAATCAACCATTACTGCAAGGGGTAGAAACATCAAGGGTTGAAATACAAAAAAAAAAAAATCATTACAATTTTTAAATAGATACATATACTATAAAATCTTTTATAAGTTGTTGTTAAAATCATAAACTTTATATAAAACCTTTGACTAAAACAATTTTTAATGAAACGAAGTATTACTTGTGAAAACAGGTGTTAGCATTTAAAAAAAAAATCCCAATCTTCCTTAATATAAAATTCATTCGTATTTATTTTCAACCATCTTAATATTTTCTTAAACCTTAGTCCAAAGAATAATTTTATACTACCAAGTATTAGAACACGGGATGAGAAATAGTCTTTGAAGGTAAAACAATTGCATAACTACCTTAGTAGGCTTAATATGAAATTCGTTCTAAGCTATTCATTGATGGATGCAATGAGTTAAAAATATTCAAAATAGTTTTGCTGCATGGAATACGAGAAAATGTTTCATTGATTATTTTGTAATATTGGAGAACATGTACCATATTATGTACATTAAGTTCTTGATATGTTCCAGAAGTTTATAGATGTTTCCAAAACATTTCCAGAAGAAATAGGCACTTCGAAATCTACCTACGCCTGTAGGCTGTGCCGAAAGGGATTGTTTAATTGTGAATTGTTGTCAATAGCAGGGGTATTCATGATTGCACAACAAAAATTTGTAGTCAGAATATCATCTAATATTTTGGTGTAGTTTGGGGATTTTAAAACATTTAAACAACTAAGATGCATTTTTTTTATTTCGGAATTTTTATTCAGAACCGTAATTAATTGGCTTTTCAACTCACCCTGAAATCCTCACATGAGGTTTTAAGATGTTATATTACATTATGTGTATTATATAATATATAAATATAATATTTTTACACAGTTATATGACAGCTGGAGTCATCAAATTTCGCCAGACTTATTGGGACATTCAACTGTACTAATCATGCCCAATTTTGTTATTCCGGCTACCTTATATAAGTAAGAAAATCTAAACGAAGTTGTGAAAATTTTAAACTAAATTTAAGTTTCAAATATTAATTCGCATTTGCTATTGTGTGTACATGTTTATATCTGTACCTTGGAGGCATAAGACACCATGTTCCCTTTTTGGGCCAAATGCGCTTTTAACCACACCCGTTTGACATGCCTTCCAAGTGGCATACAACACTATGTAAGATCTGCAACATGTCAACAATTCAGTGACATTTTGGGTTAAAAATAGCTGAGTAAGTAAATAAAGCACAATTTAAAATTATTTGAACTGCTCTTATGAAAAAAAAAATTAAGTGCATATTCAGTCTACTCTATGCAGTGATACCTGTCCCACACCACTCCACATTCAAGCAAGTTACTTGCACATCCGCATGCCTCCCTGGCTGAATGAAAGCGCGGTGCTAAAGAGGCCCGTGTGACGGCGTGAGGGAGAGAGCGCACGCAGGGACAGGCTGGGGCGTGCTGCGGTCACCGCCGGCAGAGGACGTACTCAGGTCCTCGAACGTCATCTCGCCCTGGCACGTGTCCATGCCGGCGATGAACTGCTCGTACATGCGCTGCAACAGAGGGACACGCGGCGCTCATTGGCTGCAGGCCCGTCTGGCCCCGCCCACACAGCTGCCCGCGTTTCCAAGTGAAACTTCTTTGGGCGCCATACGAGTCGGATTTCAAGGCAGAATTTATTTATTTTTTCTGTCACGAAAAGGGCGGACAATAGGTTGCGGACGGCGCAGAGGACTCACATGGCAGCGTGTGGCTCAGAATTGCCCGCCCTTGCTTAGCAGATATTTTCTACTCTTCCAACTCTTCTTCCTGAGCCATACGTCTATTCCCGTAGCCAACCCGCATGTAATTAATGCATGAAATTTTGCATCCCGCATGTAAGTGCCCAGGGTTTTCCCTGTGTCTATGCAGGTTTTACCTGGGCCCAACTTATCTAGATTTTAACCTAGAATAGTCAGTGAGGGGAGTTAGTCATGGCTAAAACGTTGCCACGGCTGGCCAATCCCTTCCTAGCACATGCTTCCTCTCCTGCATGGTTCATAACCTCCATGCTTAGAGCGTATAGGCTTCAGCCTGAGACGCACTTAGTCTTCCCTACCCAGACCCCTCCCAAATACACTTAGTTATTAGTTATGTTAGGAAAAAAATAAAATAAGGTTGAACCCTGCCATGCTGCAAGGATAGGCGGTCAGCTGACAAGTGCACACCGTATTGCGACCTAATGGGCGTTCGGAATGTTTTCGCGTAAAATACCTGCCCCTTTATGTGAGCCGTAACATGCCGGAAATACAGTGTGTCCATAAAAGTATGCCCCAGTTTCAATAGCATATTATAGCTATTTAATTTAGACCATTTATAACGAATCATACATCAAATTGAAGGTAGCCTACCAAGTTTTTTTTTACTAATGTTCAATATGTGCACATGTAGTTATACGGCACACATTCAACCCTAAAGTCAAATTCTTCCCACCTTTGGTTATCACGTTCGAAGTTATAGAAGCAATAGACTTTTAATTCTGTGTCTTAACTCTGGTAAATTATCAGGAAGTGGCGGAACGTAGGCACGATCATTAATAAATAAAATATAATCTCATGGCGTTATCTCAGATGAACGTGAAGGCCAGCCAACAAAATAAGCTCTGTCGTCTTGACCATTACGACCAATCCTACAGGTCAGGGACTTAGACGTTCAACCATTCTCGTACAAAGATATTAAAAATGGGAAAGGGCTCCATCCTGTTGCCAAATAAAGTTCATAGGTTCACGCTCTACTAATTGGGGAAAGAGCCCTTCTTTCGCGCTGCAAGCGAGAAAACAACAAACAGTACTCGCGCATGCGCTTATCTAAAAACCAATTGAGTTACTTTTTAATTGTGACCTTTAATCAACGCTCTGCAACGCTTGCAGTTGATACTATTAAATTTAATAACTGGGGCATTCTTTCATGGACACGCTGTACGGGCACGCGTCACGCGCAGTTCTTCGTCCGAAACTGTCCGTGGGCACATCAGGACCACTACTCTGGAGGTAATGTTTAATAATAATGGGCTCTTATAATTACTCAGCGGTTCCTTTTAAAAGGGTGTCGACAGCATTACGTAACCCATCACCACCCTACCACCCCCCCCCCCCCCCAACAAATGACTCCTCGCCACCTACCAAGGCTTCTATTCCCGGCGGGGGTCGAACCTGGAATCTCCGCAAATGGGAAACTTGGTGGTGTTTTCCGCTTGCACTCGGGCGAAACTTGTGGTGTTTTTTTTAAGGGGGGGGGTGGTGGTGTAGTACTTCCGTTTCCAACACCGATACATTCCATCGCCGCTTGCCCCCGTGGTCTCGCCCTCATGACGTCTGAAGCAGCCTCGGTGTCGGGGACATGTTGAACTCGATCCCCCAACACCCCCCATCCCCTCTGCAGAACAATACTGGGTTCACTTCCCCCTGGATGACACGCACCGAGGTCAGCGAGGCGGCACGCGGCGGAAGCCACAACTGCGCAGGACTAACCCTGGGGTTGATTCTGGAAGCCGCTGAAACCCGATGGTACGGGATGGCCGAGCCCCCGATCCGAAACCCCGACACCTCTGGACCGACAACTGCGCGCCTCGCTCCTCATGCTGGCGCCTGCAGTCACGGCCGTCGAGAGACACCAATGGCCCGGGGGTCGAGTCCCGTCCCTGTTACTTCATGTGCACCGTTTCAAACCCCACTCTTTAGTGAGTCTTTCAGTTGGGGGGCGCAGCCCGGGAGGACATCTCCCGAACAACCTCCTCCGCTGGTCTCTCACCTGGCGTTTCTGCCGCGCCTCCTTGCTCATCGCCTTCTTGGGCCTGCCGCCGTCCTCGTCGCCCTGAACAGAGCCAAGCGAACAAGCATCAAGGAGAGCAGATATATCATTATAAAAGATCAAATATATCACAAAACAAAATAACCTGTATCTCAAGTTAGTGCTGAACGCTTTAGAAACGTATGATGTATATTACATAAAAATTAAGGCTCTATAAATTATAATTTTTTTTCGTTGATGTTAGTTAAGTAACTGAATGCAGGACCATAGATTCAGGGATGTGAATGAAGATGCACGTGAAGGTGTGCGGGCAGAGGAGACCCGAGACCCGGGGCACTGGAGATGCACGTGAAGGTGTGTGTGCGAGCAGATGGCACGCACCAGCGCAGGAAGGGCGAGGCCGCACAGCAGCAGCCACGGCAGCAGGCGGCGCAGCACCTCGGCGGCGGGCATGACTCTGGCGCGGCGGTCTCCGGGTGTGTCCGGGGCGCCTATGTAGCCCGCCGCGCCGACCCTGGCCGCGCGCCGCGCCCCCGCAATTAGCCGCCGCTATCCCCGAGGCCATCGCGGCGTCGGAAACAACCAATCACAGCCCCCCGCCCTTTTCCTCTCGGCGCCTTCGTGCCGCTCGCGCGCGAGCCATTACAAACCACTGCCCATTCAGCGAATCTAACATGGCCACCATAGAAATCAACGGAACCTCAGCAGTTGAACCAGAAAGTCACATGATCAGATCGACGGATCCAACTATTTAAAAAAAAAATCTGCACTTGAAATTTGCTGATCGAAATGTCCAAGACATCTACCTCTCAAACGGCAAGTTCAAGATGTCGATAGCGTCAATGAGAACATTGGAAACGGGTCCACGAATTAGTAAATACCAGCAGTTAAATCTTAAAGTCACATGATTAGATCGACTGATCTAATTAATTTAAAAAAAAAAATTCTGCACTTGAAATTGCTGATTGAATGGTCCAAGACACCCACCTCTCAAGAGACAAGTTCAAGAGGTCGATAACGTCAATAAGATCATTTAAAACAGATGGCTCCATACAGGTCCACGAATTATTTGTACTGTTACGACATGACGGGTGCCTCCACCTCTCATACTTCAAAAACGCCTTTCGAATGACTGCCAGCTGAAAGCTTGTTCCCATCCACTTTCGGTGAAGAGCTGGCAACATGGCACAAAAATTTTCTTAGATCAAGTACTTGGAGTGTGTGTGGAAAAACGCCCTATTTCATTTCGATTGTCTTTTGTCTGCACTCCCGCTGAAAATAATATTTTGTTTGGATTGGATACGAGGTTCACGAGGTTGAGAAATTTTCTTAAGATGGATACGTTGCCTAAAATTATAGTGTTTTCTCCAGATGAAAAAGCGATTATTTTTGATCTCGTGAGAAAGCAAAAAACCATAATCGAAAAAAATAAACAAAAAAAACAGATGCCGTTTCTTACAGAGAAAAAAAATTGTATTTCGAACTCTTTATCCCGATAAAAAACAAACGGGTCTGCTAAATTTCTTATATACCTTCGCGGAACTGGATTTCCATTTTTAAAATCATAAAAAAATTCAAAAACCTCGTCAATGTGATTTGGAAATTCATCCAAATCTTCTGCCATCGCTACAAAACACGTGTCTGATGCACACTTTGCGGGCGAAACGATTTCTTTAAAAACGCATATTTAATTCCAAAACATATTTTACATATCTGCCATATGACAAAAATGTTTTAAACAATTACAAACATACATGAACACGTTTTTATGTGGGAATTATATATTAAAACCATCAACTGCTCCGCCGATTTTCAACTGAACAGGCATTCGAATGAGCTTCAGACCACATTCACTTACAAGTGGTTGGCTCTCCTTATCCAGCAGTCAACCAGCCACTGAAAAACGTCTCTGCCGAGCAGCTTCAATTGAAAAGCCTTTCGGTGTGTGGATAACCGTCGAAAGAGCTCTCTGAATTCGGCCCAGTCTCACGGTCAATCCCAGTCAGTGTTAAGGCGAATCAAAACCGGCGAGGAACTCGCTCTTTTGTGACGGTGAGCTCGTGTCATGACGGAAGAAGTTTCCACGTGACAACAAAAAAATCCCCAGGTTAACTATGTGTATTCGTCAGGTGTTCGCAACTTATAGACATGGGTTTGGGCACAACTTTGGGCTTGGATGTGTTTAGCAATAATTGGTTTTCGGGCGGTGGTTATGTCACTCCAGTCCATCATTTCCGGGACCCGTGCAGAGTGAGATCAGATAAACTGTGAGAAACAAGTACGATACGCCGTGAGTGCCCTTTATTTATAATTTACTAATAAATGTTAGCCTAGCTCATCGCTTCTTCCCATCGTAACTATTCTTAACTCTCAAAAGTATATACTACCTGCTGCTGACATTCTAAAATTTTATTTCAACACCATGTCCAGTGTAGGTGCCTCCGCCTTGCAGCTTGATCATAACCAAGGTTTAGAATAGCTAACAAATAATAATTGTATTTAATTGAACTCTGCTCTGTATTAATGGAGTCCACAACATTGTGTGTGTGTGTGTGTGTGTGTGTCAACTGTACCGTCACCTATGCTACCGATACGGGCGACACAAATACACCACTTGAAGGGGATACTCTGCGAGAAACACTTCTACGAACTATATGATGTGTGCTTTTGTCTTGTTTGCTTCTGACTTTGTATGTTTGAATGCAATAAATACAACTAATATACAACTCTGTCGTTACTTGTTTCACACACAATATTATTCTCCTGGCTACAGAGCCGTGTAAACAAATTGATAATAAATGCTTGAAATCTCACTGAAATAATAAGTAACCTAATTTAGAAAGAGAGAAAATACTCACCTTACTCAACGACTCTGAATGTGTGCAGATGGAGTAATATAGAGTTGCTTAGACACCAGAATTACAATGGTTTTGATTTTGTGTGTAAGGAAAACGAGCATGACCATGTCTGTATAATGTCTAAACTAAATGGTTACTGAATTTGCCTGATTCTGTGATAGCATAGTATTACTTTATTTTTGCTGAAGAACAAAATATTCCCAGAACAGGTCGTAGACGCCAACCACACAAAACAAAATGCGACAGATCTGATTTATTGTACAACAGGGCAAAAAATGCACAGTAGTAGATCGAAATAATGCTTAAAGTTCGAATGCTGCATTTCAGTTAATTTAGAAAATTTTGGTTTAAAAATTCATTGGAGCTCATATATAAATGACAAGTGAAATATTTACTAATGCTTTAGCTCGAAATAATGATAAAATGTACTATGGCTACTTCTTCAATTATATCTTAAAATCCCTAGGATCACTGGGTATACTAAACCTTTCATTGCATTCAGCTTGTAGATTAAAGGACAATTAATTATTTTAACTGTAAACTGTTGCAAAAATGGCTATTTCAGCCTTCTGAAGAAACACACGTTATTTCACGAATATTTCCATTAATAGACAATTCACAATGCAAAAGCACACATATGTATGATTCTTTCATTGTCCTGATTACTTTTATATATCACTCAGTCATTGATGACTGGAAATAACACCAGTTTCCACGTAAAATAGGGCAATATTATCTTTATATTATACCATTTCGATCCTTAGGATCATCAGAGCATTCTTAAAAACATCCTTAAGCTCCTTACGGACGGAACAGTTCCCCAGGGGCCTAACTGCTATAAAGAACAAATATGAAGTTAAAATTTTGAACTTCGCAGCGATACCACGGTGATTCAAAATTCCAAATAGAAGATCACATAGTACAAAGTACTTAAAAAGCTACCAGAAATGATCATATCTTTTATAATGCTTCAAAACACAAGTAAATAGTATAAATAACGTCCAAAATTTCTGAATTTCGTATGAAATAATGTAGAAAGTTCGTTGATCCAGTCTGGTCACGATGACGTCATCGACTGTCACAGATGTAGGCTACCTGCAGAGCATAACTTCTAACATTAAAAAAAAAAAATACCGTCTCTTTATCGTAAATTGGCGCTTACACTGCGCATAACCCTTTTAGAGACTATAAAAACCAATTTTCTGAAATGCTGTGGCATGACACTGAGCTCGTTTGTTCCGACCGCTCGCCGTGCATTTGTGCCGCGGCTGCATTGTCGAAGGCCTCGTGAATACACCCGTGACCTTGGCGTGGCGACACGGCGACATGCGACCATGCTCTTTGTGCTCGACACCTATCCTGTGTGACTCGGGCCGCCATGTCTGTCACACGGCCAACTGGATAGAAACCAACCTGGAAAAAACTGAGCTAATAGAATATTTGCAACCCTTTCTTCATAAAAATCCGCGCAAAGGCTGTCTTTCCATTATCTGATAGAAATGAAAGTAATAACTAGAGACCGGTAAAATTCGCGGATTCATTTCGCGATAGGATAGAGTCCAAATACTTTTGACATTATTTTACTTCAGTGATTGGGCCACAGTTTATCTGAAGGACTCTGGGCCAATGAAAAATCGTTAACAGGAGAATTAGCGAATCACGATCATTCCAGTCAACAGGTGTTACGAGTCGATAACCAATCAGCAGATGTAATTTGCACGAGTGCATAGAGGATCTCTAGTAATAACGTACGCTTTACTGGCTTATCTAGTAAAAAAAAAAAAATCTTGTTGAAAGTGCGGAAGCTGAAATTCCTATATGTATTTATGTGTGGGAACTTGCTATTGCTAATCGCTGTGTGATTGATTCTATTATTACAAATGTTTGCTTCTTTGTGGTAAAAGAAAGTTAATATTTTTATTTATAACGAACACTCGGTAGAAATTTGGTAAGCCATGGTCATTAACGGCAATGAGAAATATTTAATGAGTCCTCTGTTTTGGGTGATATTCAGCATATATAAAAACTGTTAACAATCGAAAAAGATGGAAGTAAAATACAAAAATTGAGCTATGTAATGTTTTAACTTTCTTCATAACTGTTTGCATTTATTAACACCAAGATGTCACGTGAGTTTGTTCAAACGAAAATATATCTCTTACGTTTAGAATTTCTACAGTTTAAAAATAAAATTCTAGCTAACTGTAAAATGTAAATTTGTATGTTAATTGATTAAATTAACATTTTCTGTCGACTGAAAGTATGTAGACCCATTAATTTGCATATGCAGAACAAAGTGGAAGGGGAGAACGAAATCGCCCTAGCAACCATTGTAAAATAAGTATCTTAGTGTGTTTCACATGATGATGATGATGATGATGATGATGATTCTTAAAGAGAAAGTTTACTGTTGTTATTCAAAAGTAAACATTTTTTAACGAGGTTTCTGGATCTAAGTACGCCATCACAACTATTCATAAGCCATATGTCCAATCATAGCCTAACTTTAGACCGTTTCTAGTGAATTAAAACATTTTTACTGTCAAAAACCATTGCTAGTTTTCGCTGTATGTCATACAACAAAATAAACACATCAGCGGATTTTGGTTTTGTTTTTTCTGTGTGTTTCTGTATTCATCTTTCCTGTCCATTTGGTAGTTTCTCTGTGACATACAGTGAAAAAAAAATGACGTTTTTTCCATAAAGATATTTTATATCAATATTCACCACTGTCTGAGAAGGTTCCACATATAATATCGATGTCATTATATAAAAGATAAAGTAAGCGAAACTATCAAATTTTTGGTTTCCTATGTGCAAATAAATACGTAGGTTATTATTAAAATAGTTCTGCCTTTTAATTCGCATTGATTGCGAGTAAGACGGTGTGGGATATAAAAATTAATTATTTTTTAATGTGATTCAGCACCATGTTGGATGACTAGCTGATTTTCAAACTAAGACCGGACTTCTGAGAGCTCCAGTATGTAGCATTTAAAATGTGAAAGTGTAATTGTGAGCTTTAAAAAAATTTGGTCAAGTAAGTCCGATCATATGTAAGGTTGTTTCCAAATCATTACATTAAGCGTGTAGGTGTGGCGAACAACCTTAACCCTCGCGCCTGGTTGATATGCAGTCCGTAATACACGTGGTAGTCGCTTGCTGCCTATGGCTCAGCGAAAGGTAAATCGAATAACTTGCCGATATATTGTAATGTTCGCCTCTTTGTTTGGGTTTGCTAATTACATTTCACACACTGATATACGCAATATTAAAACCTTTTGTTAATACTAATGTCCCTCATCATGAATGCAAACATTCCAATCATTCTTCAACTGGCGGATACATATGAAATACAAATTATGTTTGTAAACCTGTTCACGCCCATATACAGTAGTAAGTAATGTTGCAGATAAATGCTTAATCCGTACCAAATAAAACTCAAGGCCTATATTTGATTTACCAGTTTCAAACCTACCTGTAAAACCACTCTGCAAATGGTGTTATGTCACACTGTCTGCATGTTTTAATGAATATTAATGACGATTCAACTCATTTAACTGCACCTTCGTCTTTGTACTTGATGTTCTCGGCGCAAACTGCTCTAGTGTTTGCTTGTTCGTTTGGGTGTCGCGTCACACGGCTAAGCACAGAGCCCTCAGCGGAAGACGCCATCTTGGTTTCAACATTTTACACCATAATAACTGTTAATCCTCCTGTGGTAAAAACTTTCCTTCATTAAGCAGAGAACACAAATTAAAAATGTTTACATTGATATAACAGTTTTACTCACTCCCAAAAATTTGAACAAATACTAAACGCAATCACTTCACAGGGTAAACTATTCGCAGCTAACAGTCGCAATTAACTTCAAGCATTAAATTGAGTTACATAGACTAAGATTCATGGGCGTAGAAGAGGAGGGGAGGGGCAGAAGGGACCCGCCCCCCTCCCTGAAAAAAATAATCCCTCCTGAGGGGTCAGTTTGCGCTAGCAAAATCGTGTCTGTGGAACGTAATTGATAAACGTAAACATCCAAAAAAGGTTTTAAAGGAAAACAACTCTGTCTAATTTAAAGTTTTCTGCTTGTTACATGCAATTAGACCAAAATAAGGGCAGTATACAACGTACAGGCAACGTATCCATTGATGATTAAAGTCGGTTAAGAACCACACCCAAAAAAAGTATCGGACCGCGCGGGAAACCCTTGGGAATCATACAGATTCGTGCCCCTGCTAGGATTTTAAATAGGAAAAGTTTTGGAAAATTACAAGTTGGAAATTTTTTATGGCAATAATTTTTTTTTTTTTTTGAAACCCAGATGGCGTGTGGTGGTTCCTGCATCTCCCCAGTGGGACCGCCAGGAGTCTGGCACGCCGCGGACCTCGGAGAGCAGTGGGCGGGGCAGGCTGGGCTCGTGTCTCGTCTGAGGCGTGGCTGAGTGTGCCTTCTTGCAGCCAGCAGTCATGCCACAACCACAGGGTGGCCGTGAGTAGAGTACGTGACAAATATTTTTCTTTTTTTCGATTGCGCGGGGATTTTAAAAAAACGGGGGGGGGAGGGGGGTTGTCTCTAATGTCGATTTACGGACGATAATTTTACGTGATAACGTCAATAAGAAAACACTGATGAAACATTGCATACATTTAATTTTCAAAAATTTATTTTCAGTTTTTTTGCAAATTTAATTTAAATAATTTGTTTATATATAATCACGAACAATTAGTTAAAGAGCCCACCTTAACCTGTTTGATATTATAGAAGATTTTCTCGCACGGTACCGTTGGCCGGTTCTTGCACGCTCGGCTCAGGCGGAACGTGACAATGAGTCATGATTTTTCGTTCTTGCAGCCGGTGTTCATCGATTTATAAAACGTTATCACGACAATAGTTTTGAATTATAACATATCTACAGTCGGTTACAAATTTGCAAAAGCAGCGCATGATTTTGTATACTTTACAATACTTTTCTTAACGTTTACGTACTTTCTTGTTCTTTTGCCTATTTTGCAGTTCGTAATTCGCAACTCTGGGGTTGGATCCGGTGTTAGCATTAACTTTGTGACAGACAGTTTGTTTAAGCAGCTACAACAAGGTTTAGCTATAATAAACCCATTAACTCATTCTTATATTCCACTGAAGACACGGAAAGGTTCTATTTTCAAAGCATGATTACGCATGTTTCAAATATTAGAGTAACCTAAAAAAAAACCTCTTATCTGTGAAGTTCAAAGCAACGACAGACTGACCTACCACAGATAATCGCCAGCTAGTACATCAGTGTCGCTATCTTGTTATCGTCTGCTGGAGGCAGCCATTTTTATTTTTAGCACTTGCAACCAGGAGCGCTAGTGTCATGACGTCTGCCAGAGTGCTTTGCTGCCATATTGATTCCATTTTTACCCGCTAGAGTGCCAATCACCAGACTGGCGTGGAATCAGCCATCTTGTCGGCCATATTGGCCGCCAACTTGGAAGTATGTAATTATAAAGCTAGAAATTCGGGGAAAATTATAAAATTCGTCAAACAAATCGGCAATTAATATATTTATTGATTCAATCGGTTCCTGTCCTTGGTTCGATACTTTACCAATGCAAAAAAAAATATTTTAGGCAAAAAAATACTTATTTAATAAAATTCTGTGAAAAATTCTAAAAGCATCCACCAGCCGCCATCATGTCGGCCGTTTTGGCCTCCATCTTTCAAATCTATAATTATTTTGCTAGAAATTCGGGAAAAATTCTAAATATGATCAAAAAAAATACGTTTTGGTGTAATGATTGATTCGATCATGTACAGTGCTTGGTTCGATCCTTGACTGACACAAAAAAATTATAATTTAATTAAAATTACCAAAAAAAATACAGGTTCGAGGGAAAAATGAAGAAAAATTGCAAATAAAAAAAATTATGACATATATTATACAAGTAAAAACAAGGAAGTTACTAGCAGTTCTCGATTTTCAGTCTTCTTAGAAGGCGAAGCGATTCCCTTGCATGTCTTGACATGTTCTTACAGGAAAGTTCTACATGCCAGTAGATTACCCAGGCTCGTCCAATCAGTGGACAGACACATCTAGTGGGTTGGCCAGGCATGTCCATTTGGTGGTCAGGCACATAGGGTCAGTAGCCAAGGGGTAAAATGTTCCGATACTCAGCGAACATTTTAAACAGCTCATTTACAATATCACGCATATAGACCAGGCGTCTCCGAACCAAGAGGCCAACCATGGCCTGACTACAGACTTGTCGATGCATCATCAAGGAAAAGGACACGAGAAGCCTAAGATGTCCATTAAGTTCTGTCCCTGCCCGAACACGCCCGAATATTCACCTTCGGCCAACCTCGGGATTTGTTTTATTTTTGCGCAGGAAAAATGAATTCAAATATTAAAAGTGGTCGGTTAGGTTAGCTACATTAAAACACTTTAAAACACTATAGACGGTTAGTTAGGTTATTATAGCTACATTAAAATAAGCAGAGAAATATAAATATATATAAATAAACCCGAGGTTGGCCGAAGGTGAATATTCGGGCGTGTTCGGGCTGGGACAGAACTTGATGTACATCTTAGGCTTCCCAAAAGGACACACTCTCTTCAAAAAGAAAACACACTGAACACACATTCGACAAATAGGACACACATTCGTAAAAAAAAGGACACACAATGAACACACACTCGTCAAAAAGGACACATCCTGGACACACACTCATCAAAAAAGACAAACTGGACACACATGTGACAAAAAGGAATCCTATACCTAATATAAAAATATAAAATTAAATTGTAAAAACTAATTTATTATAATCAATCCTAGCTTTGATATTTACTAAACAAATTTGCTATATAGTGTTAGTATTTCAACAATGAGTAATATTTATTGTACATTAATCAGTATTGATTGATCAATAATTATTGATAATATCATGACCTGTTGTTTTGAAGTGAGAAATAATTTTCTTAATTCATGTTTATTAATTTATTTATATTTAAATCAAAATATTATTTTAATCAAAACTACAGTAATACAAAAAAGGTTAGATTTCTTACATACTTGAAAAATAAATGAAAGCTAAAAAAACCGCGCTGTGTTATTTTATAATATTCTCTTCTTTCTCTTTCTCTCTCGCTGCCGTTTTACCCCTTACGATATACTTAGAAGTCGAGGTTTGTATTGCCAAAGAAGTTTCACCCTATGCCCTATCTTATGTACCTTTTAATATATATACTGTATAGAAGTCGCCAGCCCAAGTTAAAATTTCTAATACGATTTTGAGGTAGTTGGTTAATTCACCGCCGCAATCGCCACCATCTGTAGGGTATCGACTTGTGGTGGTCCCTAGCGGACAGTGTCGAACTCTTCAAACACCCCTTCCCCCTCCCGTTGAACGACCTTGAGCTCAAGTGAATGATTTGTGGGGGGTGCGGGGAATGACAGCGGGCGACAGTGCTGCGCTCTAACGTGTAAATAACAACTAAGACGATACAGGGCGTTACGGCAGCGCACTGCAGCGGTGAAGTTCCCAAGCTGCTCATCATACGCTCCTGAAAAACGTAGAGTAAATCCTATCCACCCGCGACTTCTATACAGTATATATATTCAAAGCATGTACTGAGTTACACGGGCTATTTTTATTTTTCGACTGTGAACCAATCTTAATGGTTTTCACAGCCGTGCTTGCCCTGCTTCGTTCCAGAGAGCAGCACACTCGCAGCGGGCGGACATTAGTTTGCTAGGTGAAACACGAGATGGTAGCACCCTCGCCACGCTATATCAAGCATTATGTTTGTGATAGGTGAGCAGCCTAAAGTGGAGAACCAAACGAAATTAAATATTTGAATTTCAAAAGAAAAAAAAATTGGTTGTCTGTGAAGTCGGTTTACGGACGATAGTTTAACGTGACAACATCATAACAAAACATTGATGATATGATTGCATACTTTTATGAATAAAATTGAATCATTTTTATTGAATTATCACTATTTTCTATGGATACAAAGGAGTGAAATGAAATCTACAATTTAAATGATAAATTTACTTTTATTTGCACTCATTAATTCAAATATGTTTATTACTTTAACGAAGAGATTATTCTAACTGTAATTTTTATACATGTTTTCTATTTAACTTCTTCCAATCTGTGTTATTCTGTTAAGGATAGGACGATGATAGGAAAAGTAGGGAACGAATGGGAGTGTTTCAAGTTTAATGTGCCTCGAAAAAGTCAAATCGATGGTTGTTCCAATCGAGTGGAAGAGAGATAGATGCGGCGCAAGCGTACAATGAGCGTAACTGGACACAGCGCAACGGGACAATGTGAGTAACGGGACACTTTTTCGTGCGTGCAGCCGGCGTTCGTCGATTTATTAGACGTTGTCACGTCAATAAAATAAAAAATGCATTAGGCCTTTGAAGTATACATTGGGGTTTCAACAGTTAAAGCCTAAAATGTAATGGTGTACCCAATTCTTCCAAATATTTCCAGCGATGAAGTCTAGTGAATATTGTTGTGGCGTCTTTGATATGTACAATCGTAGCAGTCGTGTTATATATATTCAAAGAAAATTTCAAAAATTAAAAAAAAATGTACACATGTGGTAATTCATGCATTTAAAAAAAAAAAAAACTTTGATATGGCAATGCTAAGTGAAAAAAAAAGTGCTCGTTTATTTTCTTTTACAACAGTGAACATGCGTCCTTTTCAGCACTTGCCAGTCATGTGTGCCAATATGAAAATATCTTGCCAACTGCATTTATAACAAAATCGAATGATGTCGAAGAGGTCTTGTGTAGTCACATCTTCAAGAAAACAGAGTTACGTTGGACTGTCGAGCAATGCACTGCAGAACGTCCCCGGATTTCTCGCATCCGATTTCGTACACACCTGAAACAATAAGGCCATCACTCGAAAGATTCATCAGAAAGCAGTAGTTACAAAACTGTTAGATTCCATTTGTATCGTTTCAGATTATTTCGGTTATTTAACATTAATGTGTAGGGGAACTCGGGCAAATATGAGTATATTAAGGAACAATCCGGAAAAAAAAACTTTATTTTAAAGTCGTTAAAGAATAAAATTAATACACCAAATAATACTTAAAATTGTTAACTTTCTTTCACCAAAAGTATTTTGGGCATACACATACCTTTGAATGACAATAAAACTCATTTGAAGAATAGCTGGAGCCTTGCATGTTACTTATAAAGCTAAAGCATACTAAAAAGCAGTGTTACCACCAGTCCTTGATGGTAAAAAAAAATCTCTTGCGATATCGTGGCCAAAGAGGTTAAAGTTGCTCATATTACCCGACCGCTCATATTTGCCAGTGTTACCCTACAGATAGGTAACATTTCCACACATTTCAGGTCTTTCCTTTGATTTATTTCGTTACACAACATTAATACCGCCTTCAAATCTTTAGTGTCTCAAGAATAAACTGAAACTGAACTCTGACTTGCGATCAGATATGTAATTTAGAAATACTCAAAAGTACGTTAGTAATTTGAGGAAATGATAACTGGTGACAATTTGTTTTGTTTCGACTGTAGCGAAAGTGTGTGTTGTGCTAAAAACCCACGTAGTTTGCTGTCAACCTACTGCAAGGCACATTGTTTTTGTTGTACATGCAGTGGTCGCTCCTGATAAATATTTGCCCACTCGTTGCTCAAATTGTCAGGCATGCGGTAGTTGTTCTACAATGACACCTAAACGGACACAGATCCAGTAGACGGATACGTAAACCTCTGAACAGAATATCCACACTGGCACGCATGTGGGCATTCTAGCGAGTAGCTACACTTAACCACACGTTTCTTGTGTTTCACTAACTTCGAGTAACTAAGCAAGATTTAACTTTATTAAAGTCCGTTAGAAATTCAATTACAAGAAGTGGCCCTACTTTTTTGTTCGTATTTTGGGTCATAACAAGTTAAGTTTGTAAACAAGTTCAGTTCACAAAGAATGAAAAAAATATTTTAATTAACATTCGTTACTTAATTTTCAATTATTTATGTTCATAGAAACCTACGTTGTATATTAAAGATGGGTGTAATGGGAAGCTTTATATAATATACATTCGGGTTCCTAAAATGGTGTATTATTTATTAATTGTACAAAATAAAAAAATTAATAACTTTTCTATTTCATTGTATCAAACGCAGTTAGGTTTATTTTAATCATTTGGCAAAATTTAATATTAAAAACAATATTTAAAAAAAAAAAATACAGTAGTACTACGTTTCTGGACACAAATCATACGTTGTGTTTGACCCTCCCGGTAGAATTCGCTGCCGGAGCAGACCGAAATTTAAAAATATTAATTGTAACGGCTTAAATAAAATAGAAAATAGAAAAAAAATACTTGAAAAAAAATACTAACCCCGGGATTTGAACCTTGTTTTCGACAAGAAATTTTATTACAATATTGCACTTATTGTAAAAACTTATCAAACAGTTAATACTAAAAAGTTTCCCGGTGGCTTTGTGAATGTGGTTCACGCTAACTGCCACGGAAAGCAGCACCGTGGTCGCATTCACTATATTCCTCCCACCAAATGCCGCACACCGAGAGCTAAGCTGTGACACACAGAAAACGGCTGCGGCACTCACTGTTCTTCTCGCAGTCGGTCAAGAGCCTGCGGAACATCTCTTCCTTCTCGGGAGTGTAGTCGGAGCCGCACCTGCGGTAGAAGACAGCATTCTGCTCGACGTCCGCCCTGCCCTCTTCTGTGATCTGCGAACAACCCGCAGTCTCGCTGCCTCGCCCGTGCCTGGGCGCCGGCACTCCCACACCCCTCTCTCCAGTACCCCACACCCCTCTCCATTACCCCACACCCCTCTCTCCATTACCCCACACCCCTCTCTCCATTACCCCACACCCCTCTCTCCATTACCCCACACCCCTCTCTCCATTACCCTACACCCCTCTCCATTACCCCACACCACTCTCTCCATTACCCCACACCCCTCTCTCCATTACCCCACACCCCTCTCTCCATTACCCCACACCCCTCTCCATTACCCCACACCACTCTCTCCATTACCCCACACCCCTCTCTCCATTACCCCACACCCCTCTCCATTACCCTACACCCCTCTCCATTACCCCACACCCCTCTCTCCATTACCCCACACCCCTCTCTCCATTACCCCACACCCCTCTCCATTACCCCACACCACTCTCTCCATTACCCCACACCCCTCTCTCCATTACCCCACACCCCTCTCCATTACCCCACACCCCTCTCCATTACCCCACACCCCTCTCTCCATTACCCCACACCCCTCTCCATTACCCCACACCCCTCTCTCCATTACCCCACACCCCTCTCTCCATTACCCCACACCCCTCTCCATTACCCCACACCACTCTCTCCATTACCCCACACCCCTCTCTCCATTACCCCACACCCCTCTCCATTACCCCACACCCCTCTCCATTACCCCACACCCCTCTCTCCATTACCCCACACCCCTCTCTCCATTACCCCACACCCCTCTCTCCATTACCCCACACCCCTCTCTCCATTACCCCACACCCCTCTCCATTACCCCACACCCCTCTCTCCATTACCCCACACCCCTCTCCATTACCCCACACCACTCTCTCCATTACCCCACACCCCTCTCTCCATTACCCCACACCCCTCTCTCCAGTACCCTACACCCCTCTCCATTACCCCACACCCCTCTCTCCATTACCCCACACCCCTCTCTCCATTACCCCACACCCCTCTCCATTACCCCACACCACTCTCTCCATTACCCCACACCCCTCTCTCCATTACCCCACACCCCTCTCTCCATTACCCCATACCGCTCTCCATTACCCCACACCGCTCTCTCCATTACCCCACACCCCTCTCTCCAGTACCCCACACCCCTCTCCATTACCCCACACCCCTCTCTCCATTACCCCACACCCCTCTCCATTACCCCACACCACTCTCTCCATTACCCCACACCCCTCTCTCCATTACCCCACACCCCTCTCTCCATTACCCCACACCCCTCTCTCCATTACCCTACACCCCTCTCCATTACCCCACACCACTCTCTCCATTACCCCAAACCGCTCTCTCCATTACCCCACACCGCTCTCCATTACCCCACACCGCTCTCCATTACCCCACACCGCTCTCTCCATTACCCCACACAACTCTCCATTACCCCACACCACTCTCTCCATTACCCTACACCCCTCTCCATTACCCCACACCACTTTCTCCATTAACCCACACCGCTCTCTCCATTACCCCACACCGCTCTCCATTACCCCACACCGCTCTCCATTACCCCACACCCCTCTCTCCATTACCCCACACCACTCTCTACATTACCCCACACCACTCTCCATTACCCCACAACCCGCTCTCCATTACCCCCCACCCCTCTCTCCATTACCCCACAACGCTCTCCATTACCCCACACCGCTCTCCATTACCCCACACCCCTCTATCCATTACCCCACACCGCTCTCTCCATTACCCCACACAACTCTCCATTACCCCACACCACTCTCTCCATTACCCTACACCCCTCTCCATTACCCCACACCACTCTCTCCATTAACCCACACCGCTCTCTCCATTACCCCACACCGCTCTCCATTACCCCACACCGCTCTCCATTACCCCACACCGCTCTCTCCATTACCCCACACAACTCTCCATTACCCCACACCGCTCTCTCCATTACCCTACACCCCTCTCCATTACCCCACACCACTCTCTCCATTAACCCACACCGCTCTCTCCATTACCCCACACCGCCTCTCCAGTACCCCACACCCCTCTCCATTACCCCACACCCCTCTCTCCATTACCCCACACCGCTCTCTACATTACCCCACAACCCGCTCTCCATTACCCCACACCCCTCTCTCCATTACCCCACAACGCTCTCCATTACCCCACAACGCTCTCCATTACCCCACACCCCTCTCTCCATTACCCCACACCGCTCTCTCCATTACCCCACACCCCTCTCTCCATTACCCCACACCGCTCTCTAAATTACCCCACACTTCTCTCTCCATTACCCCACACCCCTCTCTCCATTACCCCACACCCCTCTCTCCATTACCGCACACCCCTCTCTCCATTACCCCACACCGCTCTCACCATTACCCCACACCGCTCTCCATTACCCCACACCACTCTCTCCATTACCCCACACCACTCTCTCCATTACCCCACACCACTCTCCATTACCCCACAACCCGCTCTCCATTACCCCACACACCTCTCTCCATTACCCCACACCCCTCTCTCCATTACCCCACACCCCTCTCTCCATTACCCCACACCCCTCTCTCCATTACCCCACACCCCTCTCTCCATTACCCCACACCCCTCTCTCCATTACCCCACACCGCTCTCCATTACCCCACACCACTCTCTCCATTACCCCACACCCCTCTCTCCATTACCCCACACCGCTCTCCATTACCCCACACCGCTCTCCATTACCCCACACCACTCTCTCCATTACCCCACACCACTCTCTCCATCACCCCACACCGCTCTCCATTACCCCACACCACTCTCTCCATTACCCCACACCCCTCTCTCCATTACCCCACACCACTCTCTCCATTACCCCACACCGCTCTCCATTACACCACACCACTCTCTCCATTACCCCACACCCCTCTCTCCATTACCCCACACCGCTCTCCATTACCCCACACCACTCTCTCCATTACCCCACACCCCTCTCTCCATTACCCCACACCGCTCTCCATTACCCCACACCGCTCTCCATTACCCCACACCGCTCTCCATTACCCCACACCACTCTCTCCATTACCCCACACCACTCTCTCCATCACCCCACACCGCTCTCTCCATTACCCCACACCGCTCTCTCCATTACCCCACACCGCTCTCTCCATTACCCCACACCGCTCTCTCCATTACCCCACACCGCTCTCTCCATTACCCCACACCGCTCTCTCCATTACCCCACACCGCTCTCTCCAACACCCCACACCGCTCTCTCCATTACCCCACACCACTCTCCATTACCCCACACCACTCTCCATTACCCCACAACCCGCTCTCCATTACCCCACACCCCTCTCTCCATTACCCCACACCGCTCTCTCCATTACCCCACACCGCTCTCCATTACCCCACACCGCTCTCTCCATTACCCCACACCGCTCTCTCCATTACCCCACACCGCTCTCTCCATTACCCCACACCGCTCTCCATTACCCCACAACCCGCTCTCCATTACCCCACACCCCTCTCTCCATTACCCCACACCGCTCTCCATTACCCCACACCACTCTCCATTACCCCACACCGCTCTCCATTACCCCACACCGCTCTCCATTACCCCACACCGCTCTCCATTACCCCACACTGCTCTCTCCATGACCCCACACCCCTCTGCATTACCCCACACCCCTCTCCATTACCTCACACTCCCTCCATTACCCCACATCCCTCTCCATTACCCCACACCCCTCTCCATTACCCCACACCCCTCTCCATTACCCCACACCGCTCTCCATTACCCCACACCGCTCTCCATTACCCCACACTGCTCTCTACATGACCCCACACCCCTCTGCATTACCCCACACCGCTCTCCATTACCCCACACCCCTCTCCATTACCCCACACCCCTCTCTCCATTACCCCACACCCCTCTCTCCATTACCCCACACCGCTCTCTACATTACCCCACACCTCTCTCTACATTACCCCACACTTCTCTCCATTACCCCACACCCCTCTCCATTACCCCACACCCCTCACCATTATCTCACACCCCTCTCTCCATTACCCCACACCGCTCTCCATTATCTCATACCCCTCTCTCCATTACCCCACACTCCTCTCCATTATCTCAAACCGCTCTCCATTACCCCACACCCCTCTCCATTACCCCACACCCCTCTCCATTATCTCACACCCCTTTCTCCATTACCCCACACCGCTCTCCATTACCCCACACCTCTCTCCCTTACCTCACACCCGTCCATTACCCCCACACCACTACCCTAACCCAACACACCCCTCTCTTTACACACCCCTCTTCCTGTCCCACACCCCTCTCTCCATTATCTCACACCCCTCTCCATTATCTCACACCCCTCTCCTTACCTTACCCATTAAGTGCTGTTTCGGACTACATTTGGATTAATTACAACGAATGATGCGTAATAGTCAGCAAGTTATGCATTTTGCGCAGTCTTCTGTGTAATTTACTTGAGTGTAAATTATTTTAATATAAATAGTTACTAAAATAAATATAAAAATAATTATTTATACATACCCATCCGTATGTTCTCATTATACACCTCCAAGCGCACTGAAACATAAAATAAACAAAAAAATTAATAGTTTAGTAAATATGTTGGTTTAAAATGTTAAATTAAAAAAAATGGCATTCATGGCACTTCACAGGGGAAAACTATCTTCAAGACTTGTAGACTTTTAAGGTTTTAAAACCATTAACACATATTAAACTTAAAGGAAACCTCAATAAAGTGAGTGTGGTTACTTAGTTTGACTGACCAAGACGAGTTCCAAGGTCGCCATAGCCTCGCTTCTTCTCGGGGATGTTCGCGAACACTCGGCTCTGAAGCTCCGCCCACAACCCTCGACGCCTGTCCGTGATTGGTGGGCTGGTCGTGAGCGGGTCGGTACATTTTCTTGGCCGAATGATCATACAAAAACCTTGTTTCTGCATTTTGGTATTTCAAAATGTACAAACATGCGAATTACCTATTTTACAAAATGAACCAAAAAAATATTTTACTCAACAATATAAATAATGCCTTTGATTATAGGTTTTGATTTTCTACAAGCCAGCCTTTTATTTTATTTAACAGACGATTCTTACTCCAATGATTAATATTCACTTGGTAACGAACTAAAGTATTGAACTCAGTCGAGAGTGTCCACGAGTGTTAACACTATCAGGATGTTGATAACGTACCCCGCATTCCAGTGTCATCTTGTTTGGTTGTCGTGGGTGGCACTCGATCACTGGAATCAGAAATACCAAGTTTGAACCCCAAAAATAGTCTTTAAAACTCTCACGATCTGAGAACTTCTGGAAACAAAATGTTGTAAATAGCTTGAGTTCCGAAATACTATACATGCATGCATACAAAACGTCTTTGATTTGGTAACAATGGCGCAACAATTACGTTCACTATTTCGGAATATTATGAAAGTGTGCCATTGACAGCCTTAAACAAAAGGTCCTTGAATCTCAACTAGCGATGAAAAGGATATCCGAATTCTTTTGATTCTATCACAACCTGGTTTATCAATAGGGGGATATTTTTTTCGGCAGTCAGTTGTTTACATATACTAATTTTTCACACATTACTTGAAAGTGCAAAAATTAATAGTCGCCTGAAATCAAATCATTTGACAGTAATAGATAAGTATGAAAGCAGTTTTTTTTTTTTTTTTTTTTTTACTAAAGGTAGCGCTGCAAACCCCTTACACCAAAAGTATACATGGAAGGAAGCGAGCCACACGTTCTTTCAAGAAAGGATGCAAAGCAAATCTGTAGGATCCTTTCAGATATTCGGAAGGTGAACAAATATCCTTTATACTGAGGTATTCGGAAAGAACAATTATTGTAGTCTAAGTGATGTGAACACGAGTCAATTGTCCTTCGAAAGTGCATCGAAATAATACTCGGAATTAGCCTACAACTTAAACATATCTCGTGGATAGCTTCACTTAATCGTGATACAACTACATGAATACACGCAGTTACACAGGGATACTATTTCCAAAACCCTCCCTAACTGAAATGAGCTAAATCTGTGTTTCAAATGGCACAGTTTGTTTACTTTAAGTAAAAAAAAAATAGTTATCATTTTTCACATGCATAACATACGACTCATTCCGCAATATTGTATATAGTTTTATTTTTCATACTTTTTTTCAATGTTAGGTGTGATTTATAGCGGGTTTTTCCAAATTGTTTGTTTGAAAAGTGACTTTGCACAGCGATTTCTCTGTCACGGGAATTCGCTGAAGCACTTACCGGTGTCTGTGAGTGGTTTGTCGCCCCTGCACGAGTCTATGACCTCGAAGAAACTGTCGCAGTCTGTGATGTCGATGTCACCCTGAAACACACGACACAGCGCATCAAACACTTGTGTTCTCGCTGGAGCGACTAGGCCTGTTCCCCCCGCGGGGACGCACCACAGCGCCGAAATACCACAACGCCGAACGTACAATAACGCCGAATGCCAAATTGACTACAACGCCGACAGCTAGAAAACTGCTGTACTCTTGCGCCGCTCATTATACATGCCCCTCCTTGTGGGTACGCCACTGCCGCGCGATGCCCGTTGCCATGGAGACGCAGAAGGCGGCATTAACAATGCAAAATCCTGTTCTAATGCAGACAAAGTACCCACTGTTGCCTGGTTTTAACCACCCATGGGATCTAATTTTCGGAAAATGTCATCCTACGTAACATAAGGAACATTACTGTGAAGTTTCAAGTCTGTAAAATATATATACTTGAAAAAAAAAAAAGGAAATAAAAGAACATTTTAAACACAGAGAGAGGAAAAAAAACAATAGTTTAGGTTTGCGATTTAAAGTGATACACAGTATTTAAATACTAATTGAACTCTTATGAGGGTACTGATTGCATCGTTGTTAATATCACACGGGTGTTTTTTTACTTGTATGGGAAAATTAAGAATGATAAGGCATCTATTGCGTGGCAACAATGTTAATAGGCAATAGGAAATAAACTTCTAGCGCCTGCGGCATTGTCAACACACACTTCGTACGTGACTGCATGTTGTATCTAAACCCCTCTAACGCATTTGATTCTAAATTGGACTTTTAGCAAGGATCCCTAATGTTATTGATAATATAATACAGCCTATAGCCTTCCTCGATAAATGTACTATCCAACACTGAAAGAATTTTTCAAATCGGACCAGTGGTTCCTGAGATTAGCATGTTCAAACAAACAAACAATCTCTTCAGCTTTATAATATTAGTATAGATTGTATTACAGATACAGACATAGCACCCGATCTGCCAATGGGAACCGCGTGTCCCAGAGACACTGCGCTTGAGCACGCTTACATAAATCTAATAAATAACTTATCATCTAACACATAACAATAACAGCTACAGAAATGTTACTAGAGAAAACGTAAATTAGAAAAAAAAAACTAGTGCACTTCACCTTACCAGAACTTCTCGAATAACACGATGTGTGCAAAAGTGCGGCAAGACATTGTTAAAAACACGTGATAAATAACACTGGAGTGACGTAATGAAAACCAGTCAATAGCACTAATAGGGAGAAAGTAAGGACATTAAAGTAAGTAAAGACAAAAGTAAGGACATTAAAGTCCGCTAGGTGAGTCACTTAGTCTGTAAGTGAAGGTGAGTAGTCGAGGCGTCGTAGGCAGCAATGGCCCCGATGAGCAGGTCCAGGGTGGGGTAAGGGGTAGGTTTATGATGTTAATATAACTACTTGGTGACTGATTACTTAGTAAAACATATTTCAACAATTTTTTTCCTAATCTAACTTAATACTAAGGGTGTGTGGGAGGGGTCTATGTAGGAAGGACGCTAGGTACGTCTCAGGCCGAAGTCTATTCGCTCTAATCATGCAGGTTGTTAGCCATGCAGGGGAGATAGCATGCATCGTGTGCTAGAAGGGTATTGGCCAGCCATGACTATCTCCCCTCACTGACTATTATAGACTAAAGCTAGATAAGTTTGGCCCAGGTACATTTTATTAATAATATATTACTGAATTATACAAACTGCGTTTTAAGCAATTATATATTCAAAAAAATTTCGTTTATTATATTCCTATAATATTATAATATTATAATATTATTTCATATTAGGAAGGCCTGTATCCTTTATTTTTTTTCAACTAAAATAAAATAAAATAAATTACGTTTATTAGGAAATTAATGTCCATGAACTCTCATAGGTTTTAAAATATAGATGTTTACAGTTGAACAACTATCCTTTAACACTTTATGTTATAGTTTATAATTATTTAACGTGTCATGGGCCCTTGTAAATAAATCTATTTGGCACGGGCTGCTCATTTCGGGTGACCAAAAAAAAAAACTTTGGATTTGAACCTCTGACCCAAGTTATTTTTCGCCAGTAGTTTCGGGCCCACCCAACAGATAGCGCCACGAATGGTGTCAGTTTCAAAGTACACGAGTCGCCCTCCTCGCTGTGTGGACTACCTACCAGCGCGCACACAGGCCCGTGTGCCAAACCTATCCAACAGGACACACACCCCCGCCGTCGATTCAAATGATTCTACACCGGTGCGGGGTGCGCCTGGATTGCAATGCGCTTAGCGAAGTTGTGGAAACTCAGTTGCTGCCCCGGATGGCAACGTGCGGGGGACGCACAACAACGCCGAAATACATTAATGCCGAAAAATGTGTCATTGCAGGACTGCCACAAAGGTTAGGTTAGGTAAGGTTAGGTAAGGTTAGGCTAGGTTATGCTAGCCTAGGTGAGGTTAGGTTGTGGTATTTCGGCGTTAAGATACATTTAAGAAACACACACATTCATTCAGTTGTTTTTCATTTTACTCATGTGCCCCCCCCCCCTTCCCCGCAGCAACATTTTTCGGCGTTACTGTATTTCGGCGTTGTAGTACACAGCAGTTTTCTAGCTGTCGGCGTTGAGGTCAATTTGGCATTCGGCGTTATTGTACGTTCGGCGTTGTGGTAACGACCCCATCGTGCGCTCATTGGCGTAGCTGTGTTCATAAAGTTGGGGGGGGACAAATAATGATTTTGATGTTATGTAAACCCATTCCCCTCTTACTATGACGGGGGGTCCGGGGGTCCTCCACCGGAAAATTTTGATTTTAAAAGTGCATAAATAGCGCTTTTTAAGCAGTTTTTGTATCTAACCATTGGATACATCGATGTTAAAATTATTATTGTTTCCTTAAGATAAAATTTGATGAGTGAAGAAATTACAAATGAAGTTGGGCAGAATAATATTATAAAATACAAATATGACGGTCTAGAAAGTTGGGGGGGACAGTCCCCCCTGTCCCCCCGGGCGTGCGCTGTGTACTCACGACGACGACGGACGCCAGCAGCAGGACGAGCAGCGAGGCGGGTGACACTTCCATCGCTGCCACGACTGCTCTGAGGCCGTGCGCGCTGCAGTGTCATGCGCTCCCCGGGGCGCCCCGGCCACGCCCCTTCTCCTGCGCCAATCAGCGTCCGTGCATCGGCGAGGCTACAGGCGGTGCCGATACCGGAGGCGGGGCCGCAACAATCAAACTAACGAGTTTCGAAAAAAAAACACAATTACGTACTTAAGCTGAACAAAAGAAGTGAAATCAACACCAATTTTTCGATTATTTTTTTCTAAACACGTTTCTACGCCTGCCTTTTCCTTTCATGAACATACACGCAAATATACCGTGCTTAATAAATGACCAACCAGTAAACACGGGCAAGTGCCTCTTCATGCATTGCAACTTGATGTTAAAATAACACGAGCCATGTTGGAGAATGACCTCAAATGACGCCCGGTTTATTTATTTATTTTTTTTTTTTTACAAAATGGAAATTAGTATCAGAACTTGTTTATGATTTTTATTTAATTTTTTTACAACTTCGACTACAATTCATTAAATTAAACAGGAAATTTAGCACTCACAAAATCAAGCTTGTGTGTGAGTGCATAGTCATTTTAATCTACTTGCGGTATTTTGACTAAAGTAAACATTTTTAAAATAGTAAAAATTGACAAATAAATAAATAAAAAGAAACTTAAGTAATATAAAATTAGTTTTTATGAAGTTGACAGTTAAAAAGAACTATTAATTTACATACGAAATAAGGTATAAATTTATTACTGAAAAATAAAAACTTTAATAATACAAAAAAGTAAAAAAAAAAACATAATTCAGGAAAAATGTTTAAGTACGTAAGTTGCAACAGCATGTAAAACCTACTTAGTTATTAAATAAATTTCTTCACTAGTTAAATTATTTAACCAAAGATGGACACATAATATTGTAGCCTATAACAATAGCAAAATATTAGTGTGTAACATTGCAGCATAAACATTATTTTTATTTTTTATTTTTGCAAATGCATGGTTTACACAAGTTTGTAAGAAAAGGGTTAAGCGTGTGTATTTGTATATACTATATGCCAAGCCGTGTTTAGCAAGAAATTTCAAATATATTTCTGTATATTATCGTAAACGGTCGTGCATACATTTCTATTAATGTATCCAACTAGCATTAACCGCGCGGGGTTATGACCTGTCAACGCAATCCCTAACGAATTCGGGAACTCGAGAAGGCCAGCAGGAGATCTGTCACTTCTAAGAGCTGCTGTTTTGCTAACGTGAGCGATGTAGTCCGTAGGTAGTTGAGTAGGTACAGCTAACTCAGCCCGCTTGGTCAGTTTTCAGTTAGAATTGTAACATCAAATGTCGCTCTAATATCTGACAAGAAGACCAAGAACTGTCTGATGATTTTGCTTATACATACTTCTATTATTTAAATACATCAGGACATTGAAACCGTTTTCTGTAAATGTTCCATCTGATTCAGAACAGTCAAGAACGTCCAATGTGAAAATGTTGTAAAAATTCATTCGTAAGATAAATTGGAAACTTAAAGATTTAATTAAAAACTCCTTAAGGCGCCAAATTTTCAAGATCTGACGGACGTCTGATTTTTGTGGCTGGTTTCCCCTCTTTTTTTTTTTTGCAAATATTTTCGCGTCGCATACCCACACAAACTTGAATATCTTCTCTCTTGCCACTTTTTTTTTTTATTTCCCAGAGAAGAGATTTATTGTGGTGCGCGTTTGTGCGTGTGTGTAGCTTCATACACGCCTTGATTTGTTTGTGCGTTGTAACAATAGCCTCCAGACACGATCTGCGCTCAACAAAGCAATTAGGCCAAGTTCATATTATCATAAATCAGCACACTAATGAACACACATCCGGAAAATAACTGTTGTGTTCTACCGGAAGAGGATGGATGTAGTTAAGTCAAGTCACGCGACCATGATTTTGGATCCTAAACCGAATGGTCAAAATATTCCTGGGCTTCGGGTCCTGACGGGTCTATGCGTATAGAAGAGCTCGTTACCACTATAAACACTTAGCAAGATATAGACGGTAATATAAAAGAAAAACACTAATTTATATTCTACCGTAATAAACTAAAAATATAGGTATTCTAAACCTTTCTGTCCATTCGTCCATTGAAGTGGGCAAGTTATATCTCAATATGCATGGGGTTTATCAAACCTTGAATGTGAGAGTTTATGTGTAGGTACCTACATTCTGGTGCAAAACATACTTTACTGTTATGAAATAAATAAATTTTATTTTACTTTCATTTATTATTATAAAATAATTATACATTAATGTTTTAACTGTAGTTTAAATTAATTTCACAAAAAAATATCCCAAAAATAATTTAGTTACAGAAAAAAAAATATTAAAATTTTTGAATATCTTAGGAATTGACAAAGTTTGGCTGAAAGGGTAAAACCAATTCTTCGAAACCTTAGACTAGCTTCAAATACGCATTCATTGTAATCGTATACTACATAAGCTGCTACAAAACTTTGGTTTTTATATACAACTAGATGATGCGCCTGTGCATTGCTACTGAAGTCTACAAGCAGAACACTATTGCACTGCTCTTTATAAGCATGAAGGGTGCGAAATATCTTGTGTTATTATTGTTCTATGACCTACGATGAACATTTGCTAGATATTTAACCCTTTTGTATTTAAATACATCAGTTAACAACTGAGTGGTTTTTGGATTTCGTTGTTTTACTATATAATTTTATACCTGAAAGTACTTACACTGTTTTGACAGAACTCAGTTTTTTATTCAAAGATATAAAATATATTATTGCACCTTCTTCCAGGAACATCGTGGTAGTTATTAGACTGGGTTCACAATTGAAAAAATAACAGAAACAGTAACAGTAGGTCGTGTGCATAGGATATGAACGCCATGTTTCCTAACCTAACGATTCACAATAGCAGAAAGTTGGTCGTGTGCATGGGAGCCAGGTCGTGCGCACAGGAGCGAAATGAATATATTTTATTTCGGTCGCGTACGCATGGCACAACAGCCAATGAGAGAAGAGCAGGGTGCTTTTTTTGGCGGGACTAGAAATATGTTTATATTTATTAATCATATTGTGGTAAGAAAATGTCGAGATAATAAAAGTATTATCGTTATTTTGAAAGTTAATATGTTTATTTACTAACACTGAACAGATGTCGCATAGTTCGCGAAATTTCATTGGCTGAAATTAACAGTAAGAATTCAATTGTGAACCGATTTCGCAGTTCGCACAGGTCGTGTGCACAGGTCGTGTGCATGGCTTGTTATGCACTCGCTTATTTTTTTTAATTGTGAACCCAGCCAACCAATCTCAGAAATTGGTGTTTAAATTCCACCATCTTCTTAATATATACATTAAAACTTGCATATAAACTTTGGGCAGAATTAGTCATTATGCTTAATATAAAGCGATTTTATCAAACTCTCATTCAATACTGAAACAAAATATAATAAAGATAACTAACTTTGACAGGAGCACACACTGTAAGAGGACGATATTTTATGAACAAGTTTAATGATTGCAATTGGCTGCCGTTGTAGTGAAGAGTTCGAGAAGAATACTTACTTAAGTACATTTTTTTTATCTTTGATTAAAAAATATTTTCAAGATTATTTATATGTACCTATTGTAAACATACATTTTCGAAGACCTTCCAGATAGTGATAAAGGAGTAGTTGGAGCAATGGGATTTTCTAGGATATATTCAGATTTATATTTTGAGTGTTCAGCAAGAGGTGGCTATTTTAGTGAAGGATAAGTAAATTTATTTTCTTTGATATAGTTTTTAAAAATAATTACTGGGTGAAATATATATGTACACATTAAAGCTGGTGTTAACATAGAATGCTCATGCAATGTATTCTATAACTCACACTGTGTGAGGCCTCCTCCCTGCTCCAGCTGTGCTAGCAGTAGTGACCTGCGCACTCTGGACACCAGCAGACAGCGTGTTCGCCCTCCACAGACAAGATGGCGGCTTGGGGCAGCTCGCAGTTCGCTGGTTTGTCTGGAGGAGGCATAGTGATGAGAGTGTGTTCCCCCAGCATGCACACCATGAGCCCACCGAGTGAGTGAAGAAGTCTGGATTCACAGCGTGCTGTGCTAACACGAGTCTACCTTGCATATTGGTATCTATTCTTAAAACTAATAGAAATAAAAATATTTTCGCAGCATTAATTGTTAAAAATTAAATACATCACCCTGACGACAGCAGTCGGTGCTTCAACAGGCTGGCACATTGCCATTTCTCCTGAGGCGTGTGTAGGAGGAGTGCACAACCAGAAGTCCAGAACGAGTGCAATGCAGAGCAAGTGTGACACCACGAACGAGCGCCGCCACCAGTGGTCCGATAGTCGCCCCACAAGGCTATCGATCAGGGTTATGTGTTCTTTTATTTATATGTAAATAAAACATACTTATTATAAAATATTCAATATTTAAATTTCTATCAATAAACAAATAAACATTGTTCAATGTGCTACTACATTTTCAAACATGGCCTAGCTAGACTACTGTTCTCTCCACACTTAGTGTGCAAAAACGAACCCTAGCAGCCCAGTGGCCAATAGGGACTAGTCCAGTATGTCATCACCCTACGGTGGGGCCATACATATTCGCGCACTGCAGAGACCTCACTATATCTGGCTTCACTAAGGTAGCTACAATAGTTTAATTTATTTTAATATTTTCATCAGCTCCGCAGCTGATACCAATTCGCCTGTCTTTAGCACACCATCCATGTAACTTATTTATCTATTCGTCACCAGAGGATGTTTCGCATTTTGCATAATTATTTCGCAGTCTGGTCACGATGTGTGGCCCGGGCCTCATGTAATACAGACTCTACTGCGAGGCATTCAAGGTTAGCTAGCACAGAGCTGTCTATGGGCAAAATTTGCAAATTTAACTTTAAAGACTTTTAATTCGCACAATAACTTTCATGGTGCGCTAAGAATAGCACCCATGTGGCACATCTGCTTCAGGGACCCTCCGTCCGGACATACCAGTAACAGCAGTAATCGTCATGTCTCTTTACACCAGACGTTCAGTAGCTAGGCCATTCTTTGTAATTTTGTTTTACATTCTTAATTTTCACTCTTTAAGGGTGGTATTCCAGGACTTTCAGGTAAGGTGGCGAATAAGGACTACCTTATTGGAATACAACTGGAACCTAACTCGCAGAACCATAATCCAGAACATGTCCAAAATAAATCCCTGTTACATAACGAAAAGGAAACCATTTTAATAAACTGTGCCCTACACGAGGCTAGAAACTGATTTCTAAGCATTCTAGCAGCCTGACTTGTCCCGGGCTTCTGAGAGGGGCACAGGGAGGAGCGAGAGCGGTCCCCGAGCAGGGGTCGCTGCCCAAGAGCAGGGAGTGGTAGGAGCGGTCCCCCAGAGAGGTCGCTGCCTACCAGAGGAGGAGGGAAGGAGGAGGAGCGGTCCTGCAGAGAGGTCGCTGCCTACCAGAGAAGGAAGGAAGGAGGAGGAGCGGTCCTCCAGAGAGGTCGCTGCCTAAAACAATACTGCTCAAGTATTCAGTCACTTTTATTGGTCCAGAAATACTGGGAAGAGCTTTCTGCCTGGCTTAGCTCAGCCAGGGTAAATATACAAAATATGTACATATTCAGTAGGGAGGGCACATCTGTACCCTTCCTGTGCATACATATTCGACTTACAAAACTCTTTACATTCACTTGTATCATTAACAGTTTCTTGTCACAACACCATATATTTACATATTTGCCCTGAGTTAGACGGGGCAGGTAGACAAAGTCACCTTACTTTACATTCCCCTTTGTCTGCCATCTAGGGGCGGGTGGCGAACTAAATGTCCTGCCCATAGAGTGTGTAGGAGGGGTGGCGCACTTGGGGCTTGTGCTATCATACCAGCCGAGGCCAAAATGGTGGACATGACAATTCGCCCCCCTCCCTCTGTGGCCTTGGCTGGGATCGTTGCACATGCCAGGAGTCAGCACGCTGGGCTTCAGTCCCAGGGCTGGCTCCTCTACACTGGCCACTACACTTCGCGGAGGTTAGTCGGTAGCGGGCTGGGCTGCCCAGCCGTTCCCATGGTCGTAGGGTCCTGGAGGTAGTTGTCCTGGTGGAGAGGGGCTAGTAGGTTCCTGGGGTTCGGGGTTTTTGGACAGATCTGTTTTCCGTCTCCATGGCTGCAGGTGAATCCTGTTCTGGGGAAACCATATTCCTCGGTCTGGAAAAGGCTCTTTCTTCCAGTGGCATCTTGCCTTTGAGAGGGTGCCGCTCAGCGGCTGTCTCCATGACTGCATGGTCGATTTCCCCTTTGGGGTTCCTCCTTTCTGGCACCACTGAAAACCACTGCCCGAGTTATTTTGGCTTAGCTTGGTTGTGGCAGAGCGAAGGGAAGGAATTTCTTGAGGTCTCTGGTCCCCTTGCGTCAACACAACCATAGGTTGGTCTCTGTGTTGTTCAGTGCAGATTCCAGGATTAGGGTTAACCCCACTTTGATTAGGGACATTCAGGTCACCCATTCCTTTGGTGCCCCAGTCAAGAGTCCGGCGGGACGTTCGTCCAAAGTGTATAGTTTGATCTTCAAAGTCCAATATCGCCTGCTGCTGCGTGAGCCAATCTTGGCCCAGCACAAGTTCTTCTCGAAGGTCCTTTGCGACTAGACATGGGATCTCCATCTCCACATCGGCTATGCAGCATTGTACCACAGCATTGCCCAGTAAGGTCATGGTGGATCCCTGGGTGGCAAGCTGTGCCATTTGGGGTTGGGAATTAATAGGGGTCCCTATTATCTGCACAACACTCTCGCGCACATAATTAGTGGTGGCGGCTGAGTCGATAAGAGCCTGAATGGGCTGTGAGTCCAGTTGCACCTTGACTCTTGGCAGTTCTTGTTGTGGGTGGTGCTGTACGCACATAAGGCTCGGGGTCGGTCTACCTTCGAGCCGAGCTTGGGAGTTGAGGTCTTCTACCTTCGGTGTAGGGGTAGGGCTCGTTGGCACCACTCTTTCCCTCCAGGGGTCTACTGTGTTGAGGCTGTTCCTTTCAGACTGTTTGCAGCGGAGCACTGGGCAGTCTTGGTGAAAGTGTTGTTCAGGGCAGTGCCAACACTTCGGCAACCTTTTGTTGGGGGTAGCATATTCTTGTACCAGGGTTGGTGGTGAACAAGGTTTACTTGTTACAGTGCCCCTAGTTTCGAGACAATCTCGCTGCACGGCAGTGGCTCGAACCATAAGTTCGGATAAATTCTCGGGAGGCGGATGCCGTAGAAATGGCCGTAGGTTGGGCCGCACCAGCTCCAACAAGGTAGGAAGAAATTCATTTGGGTCTCTCCCTGGGTGTAGCCTCTTATAAAGTTTCCTTTTCTGTAGTAAGAAACTTTCGACATCCTCTCCTTCCTTTTGTTTGGTACCATATAATTGGGCAGTAAGCTTTGCCAGTCTTGATTGGTTTCCAAAATGGTTCAGGAAGCCCCCTGTGAACTCTTCCCAGGTGTCATACAGCCCTTCATGGTTATTCCACCATCTAGAGGCTTCCCCAAGTAGTAATGGACCTATCTGGTCCACCCATTCGGTGGGGTGGATTGCATGTGCCCGTAGGGCTTGCTCCCATTGGAGGACAGATTGCACAGGGTCCTCATGATCCTGCCCTCTAAAGGGCCGAGGTACACTTGCAGATCCTGTACTTGAAGGTAAAGTGGGATTCACTCTACACTGGGCGCAGGTAAACGACATCCCAGCAAGGTCCAGTGGTGTATCTTCCCAGCCTAGACAGGCGAGATGGTAGTCGCGATGGCAGGCCTGGCAGGTGACGAGGACTAGGGCTGTCTCCGGGCAGTTTGGCGCGAAGCAGCGCCGGGGAGCTGAAACTGTTGGCTTCTTCTCTACCAGAAGTTGTCTGCAGGGCTGGCATATGTGGATATATGCCTGTTCACTGACTTGTTCCACGATACCAAGGCATTGTAGGTGAAACTGGGCATTGCAGCATACACAGGGAATGCTGGGTCCATCCGGTGCACTGCAGCGAGGTGCGGCACAGGTTCCAGAAGACATCCTTCAGTTGGGTTGGGCGCCACCAGGTGTTTTCTGCACTCCTGGAAGTGGATGTGGCTCCGGCTGTGCTGATAGCTCTCGTAGAGGCAGGGCGTGGTCCTCAGGTTATCCAAGCTGACTGGCACCACGTTGGGTGCCAAATTGACTTGTCCTGGGCTTCTGAGAGGGGCACAGGGAGGAGCGAGAGCGGTCCCCGAGCAGGGGTCGCTGCCCGAGAGCAGGGAGTGGTAGGAGCGGTCCCCCAGAGAGGTCACTGCCTACCAGAGGAGGAGGGAAGGAGGAGGAGCGGTCCTGCAGAGAGGTCGCTGCCTACCAGAGAAGGAAGGAAGGAGGAGGAGCGGTCCTCCAGAGAGGTCGCTGCCTAAAACAATACTGCTCAAGTATTCAGTCACTTTTATTGGCCCAGAAATACTGGGAAGAGCTTTCTGCCTGGCTTAGCTCAGCCAGGGTAAATATACAAAATATGTACATATTCAGTAGGGAGGGCACATCTGTACCCTTCCTGTGCATACATATTCGACTTACAAAACTCTTTACATTCACTTGTATCATTAACAGTTTCTTGTCACAACACCATATATTTACATATTTGCCCTGAGTTAGACGGGGCAGGTAGACAAAGTCACCTTACTTTACATTCCCCTTTGTCTGCCATCTAGGGGCGGGTGGCGAACTAAATGTCCTGCCCATAGAGTGTGTAGGAGGGGTGGCGCACTTGGGGCTTGTGCTATCATACCAGCCGAGGCCAAAATGGTGGACATGACAAGCCGTTTGGCAACCATCGATACACTTGTTATCCCAAATATTTTAAAGATGGCAGCACTATCGCTTGATTTAAATTGTGTAATTTTTATTTTATCAAGTACTTTTGAAGTTGCGATGATTTGTTTTTATGACCATTAAAGTGTACAAAATGTATTCCAGAATAGGTTCGCCAATATAAAAATTAATCTGGGAGACTAAAACGCTTGGTACGTCCCCCGATGATCATAAAAATTACTATAATACGAGTTAATGGTGCCAGATGCGATTCAGCCATTTGGACGAAATCAACGAAAACGTGAGCTCTGTGCATGCACATAATTTCGGTAACAGAACGGAAACAGAAAGTAGGTACACCAAAATCGGTTGCTAAAAATTAAGGGACTGGCCGTGTCCGATTGTGCACTAGGAATATGATTCGCAAAAATACTACAGGTGTAGCATATTCACAACCTAGACTCTTATTTCTATGTCTTGGAATTCTGAACTTAACTCACCTTAATACTAACACAAATTCGAAGGCAGGTGCACTTTGCTTAGTTACGGTAATATTGGCAACCCTTTTCAACTGCACATTTCTGTTTGCATCATAGTTTGCCCGTATTTTTCGGCTGTTTGTAAACTGTGGTATTGACACTGGGAAGAACCGCGTGAATGGAAAATAAATATTAAAGTAGACGATGGATTCAGATTCGGACGATTATCAGTGTCATTTAAAACCTCAGCTTATATCTTCGAAGACTACGAATACCCCGATTGTAGAGATCTCAAACACAGAAGTCAATTCAGGTAAGAGTAATTGTACGATATTTGGTAATATGTTTTCACATTTTTCATCAAATTTTAATTATTTTTCTTTATTTTACATTATTGACTTGATTTTAAGTATGTAAATTTTGTAATTTTCCTGAACTTCAAAGCACTTCTTATCGTTTTCATAATCTAATCGGTGTAACAAAACTCCATTTTGGACAGTGTATTTAATTGATAAATTTTACAGTAATTTAAATGTCCCAACATAACCTAATTCACCCTTCATTTTAGTTACGATCACTTAAACCTGCAACATCTAGTCTTTTCGGAAGAATTTATAGTATTTGTTAAAAACATAAATAGATTTGACTACATAATAATCGCACAAAAAAAAAACTATTTCAGAAAAAGTATAAACTGTAAGCATGGCTAGCACAAACTTTGTTTGTTTAGAAAAAATACGTAAGTCACCATGAATGCTTTAAATATGGTAAAAAAATATGTATCATGCAAAGTTACATAATTGCTTTGAAATTCATTATGTAGTGTAACATTATCCACAACAACAACTTTCGCAATCATCAAAATTATAAAATAACTCTTATTTTTCTAAACACAACAAAAATTTAACACTGTTTTATTATTTTCAATTTAATCAATAAAAATGTCTAGTAGTTGGTACTTGTTACATAAACTTCATGTTCCATTTTGAATGTCAGTAAAAATTACATATTATTCATACAGAATTTACAAAACTGCAATTGTAATGAGAGATCATAAACAATCTGCCCAAATAATAATCCTTCACAGGTAAAAAAAAAAAAAAACACTGGTAATACTTAAGTGATCCTTTTGGTAAAATCACTATTAATTCTAGATGCTGATAAAATTTATTTCATTTATTTCTTTTGATTCCAATCAGAAAATACTATCAACATTCATTAAATTATATCTCAATTGGTCTGAATTTGTCAGTGGCAAATATGATCTAGCAGATAGCTGGGAAGAGTTGGCATGTTTCGCATTCCTCGGTTATCGCTTGCTCAAACAGCGAGGGAAAGGGCATATGTGCACATGTTTGCTTTGAGGAATCATGGTAGGTAATACTTGGAAGTAACGACTTCTGGGAAATGCAAAAAATAACTAAAGTGAAAAAAATGGTTATGTTAGGTCAGCTACGGTAATAATACACAAAATAGATATTTTATATTTTTGCGTTAAAATAAGTGTAAAAATATTTAAATTCTAAGATTTTACGTATTATTAATATAGTTGATCTAACCTTACCAACCTTTCATGTTAGTTATTATTTGATTTATTTCCTGGAAGCTACTATTCTAACGCTAAAACTACAATGGTGTGAAGGGCACGATACACTGGACGGGAATATTTTTTCTAACAGTCACATTGACACAGCCATAATGTCAGCGCATCATTAATTTTTTATGCAACAGACTTTACGATTAGTAATATTTTCTATTTCCATCGCATTAAAAATGAACTTCAAAATTTTGTTTTCGAAAGATGGTTAAACTAGTGCGTTGGTAATACTATTACTATTTGCATATTTTTTTAAAGTTTTTATTTACAAAATACTTTTTTGTGAAAATCTCTGCAGTGTGATTTTGCCAAAGGAATTCTAGTTTTTAATTAAAGATGTTTCTCACAAACAATTCTAAAAAAGAAAAATCTGACCAAGCATTGATGGCTTATCACACGGGTGAGCAATGCACATTCACAATAATTCTGTATCGTGCTGTCGTATAGCGTCATATGCATTGTGCTATTGTGATTCTAGCGTATGGTATTACCGGAATAACTGTCAGATGTAATTCATAATTAGGGATGCATTGTAGTTCTGTGATTACAAAAAGAACAATGATAATTAAATTATGAAACCATTAGAGTTGGCTAATTCATTTTTTTGTCACGACTTACATTTGTTGGATTTTCCTGTTAACTTATCACAATAGCTGTCTTGCATTTTTTTTTTTAGTCAAAAATGTTTGTACCATATATTTACTAAATGTTATTTTTGAACTGTATCAGGTCATTGCAATTGGTGATAATTAAAAATATTGAGTGATACAGCTATTAGATAATTTTTAGTAAATATTTCCTGAAAAATTTTGAGATGGATCATTATACTTAAAAGTGCTATTGTGATAAATTTACAGGAAAAACCTTTTAATGAATGAGCTTTAAATGTAAGTGAATATTTATCTTAGTAATTGTTTGTAGCATGTCCCACCATCACGGTGTGTGTCTTCATTTCCTCTGGCCCTGTGTACCCATCACTCATCATGCTCTCTGACTCTCGCACCTCTGTCTCGAGGTACGGGGCTCGTACTCCAGCATTATTCTGTTACCAGTGTGGAATACTCCTTCTCCTTCTCCTTCACCTGTCAGCCCGACCCCGCTGAGGGACCCTCCCTAGCAGTCCCACTGCCGCGCCGTGTGCCCCACGCTCCCAACTCCCGTCAGCTCATCCCTGATGCTTCAGCGAAGACACTCTCGTCCCCTGCCCCTTCCAGCGATACTCCTTCCTCGCTCCAGCCGGTCCAGATCCCCTTGCAGGCGCCTCCCTTCCCACTTCATCTGCCCAAGCTGTTGGTCGTGATCGTGAACTTTCCTGACGTCGCTACTGCCCCGGTCTCGGACCTTTCTTTCCTCGCCCTGACCTCCTGTCGCTTCTACCCTCTGGTCCACCTTCCTCATCAGTGAATCATGTGGCACTTTGTCCAGTGCTTAAAGTAAATAGGCTGATTATTTTTAAGAACACGACCAAAAATTAATTTAGGATATTCAGTTCAATTCAAGTAATTCTTTAAATACTCATAAATATTCATAAATTAACTGATAAACTGCCTACCGTACATTGAGTTCATGAATTAGGCTTGTTTTGTGCAAACCTGAACGCATCAAGCTTTATTCAAACTTAGGTTTTTGAAAAATGGTTTACTGCATGCTTATTTGAATGCTTGAACTGGCTTGATGTATGCAGATAGGTTAGCTTGAATCAAGCATTTTTTTTTTTGCTATGTGGATGGTGTTTTGCTGCATTTCATACACATTGTACACAAAAATATTTTTTGTAGAATTAATTTTGATACGACGTTTTAATTTGTGCTGTACATACTTATTTTATTTATCTAATTTTAGTGCTTGCTAATGGACTTTGTATGAATTTTTAAAATAAATTTAAATGGTGGTGTTATCTTAACATAGTTTCAGTTTTTTGACTTAAGCTGCTGTAATTTTTACAGGCAAACATGAGTTTGGCTGCTTGGATAATCGTACTTCCACTGCAACGCAACTAATGTACACAGCAGCTGTAAATGATACATCTGGAAGTCCCATGAAAAAAATAGTTAGAAAGAGACGTAAAAAAAAAGTTGATTCCAATAAAATAAATGTAGACTGTAATGAAAGTGAAAACAGTTTAAACTACAGCAGCCAATTTGTTATTGGGGCAGATAGTAAAGAAAATATATCTGACTATTCCAAATGCAGTAGTGACAGTGTTAAAAGAACAAGTAGTCAAGACATTGAAGTAGGTATTTTCAGTTTGATCAATCAAACTATTCAGGTAGACTGTCTAGAAGATATTTCTGTCACAGTTAGCACGACAGACTGCCAGGAAACAGAAGCTGATGTTCCCAAAGTAAGTTTTGGGAATGTTAATGGGATAGACTGCCAAGAAAACCAGCCAGATTGTCCTAATCATGGTGACAATCTCAGCAAATCAGATTGCCAGGAAGTAAGTTTTGAGGATGTTAATGGGATAAACAGGAAAGATAATTGGCCTGATGGTTCGAGACATAGTGACAGCAGTGTTGACTCTCAAGACCGTGAAGCAAGTAGTCACTGTCAAGAGAAACAGACTAGTATCCTCAAATGGAGTAGTGACAACGGAAGAACTGAAAACTGTAACGAAAATCATGCTGATAGTCAGACTACAATTACTGGGGATGTTTTTGCTCTAAATTTCTACCTAGAAAATGATGCGGTCAGGACGTTTCCAGTGGAGAGGGTGAATTGTTTTGTCACACTTGACGACGTGGAGGAATGTTTGTCTCCTAACCAGGCCGGGTGTACGACCCCCGCCCGGCCGGGAAGTGACGTCCGGACAGAACGCTCGGTGCGGGTTGAATTGCGGAAGGTGGACCAGGCTGTTCAGACGGATGCTCCGGAAGTGGAGTCCCTTGTCGTCGCTGCCGTGAAGTGTGTTAATGCAAGCACGCAGACTGAGGACTCGCGGTCCAGCGGAGCAGAGGCTGCGGGAAACGTCTGCACGCGCTCACGGACTGAGCGGCATGGACTGCAAGCTTGCAGATGTCTTGGGCGGGGGACCCCGGCAGATGCTGGTGACAGGACGGTGTGTTTTGAACTGGAGACGAGAGGCGTGGAAGAAAGTGCTGCAGGTAGTTTGGAACACGCGAGCAGTCGAACGAACACGGTGCGAGGTACCAGCGCTGAGCGGCAGCACGGAGCACTAGCCCCCCGCCCAGCGGTGCAACTCGCGGACGGCTCGTCTGATAGTCGTGCGGCGCGTGGCGACGGGCATAGCTGCGGCACCGCGGACTCCAGACTCCAGCCGGCTGGTGCATCATTCAGTTTCCAGTTGCAGTGTGCGCCAGACACGACTGGTGTGTCACAATCGTGGTTAGATGGCCTGATTGTATGTCTCATGGTACCTATCATTGCGAGATTTATGTATTTTGGGATGTGTGGCATTTTTAACTTATTTTATCTCCTCTTGTTTTACATACTGCGTGTTTTACTTTCCTAAGGCTATGTGTAAACATGACTTGGACACTTGTTGGAATCTACAGTGAATCAATTAGAAACTGGCACTTGACAGATTGTTGAAAAGGGCACCTGCGAAGTGTTATGGTCCCTCGTTCAGCCACGCGGGTGGTTTCGAGTCATTCTAGAAGTTGTTATTGACGATGCGTTGCAAATTCAGTCAGACTCTGTTACGACAGACAAGGTTTGAACACTTTCAGGTGATTGTTACCAGTGAAATGTTCAGTGGCAAACAAGGAAAGTAAGAGACTGAATTGCATTATTTTATACAATAAATAAAAATTTTAATTGCAGTATGTATTCATAATATAGAGTATTGTTTTGTTTTCCATGGAAAAAAAGTTTTTAGGAAGGTAAAAAGGTATATTTACATTTTATTAATACTATGAAAATGTACAATAATTAATGGAAATATTAGTCTATGTAATGGGTGTCTGTTCTGTAGATGAAGTCAAGTGGTTAGCAATTGGATAGGTTTGTTTTTAAATTTTAATTTTGTTTTATTCATTTAGCACCATATTGTGTTTAAACTTGAGACTGTGTGTTATATTACACTTATAAAGACTGCAATTAAGATAGGGTATATTTTATTAATTCTTAGTGTATAACTAACCAACGTTGCAGGTATTAGGTATGTAATAATAAGGCTGTAATATACAATATTATATTTTGCATAAGTTAAAATATTTTATGAAATAAAAATTAGCTATTGGTAAACTATATTTAATTTTCTAATTATTTCTATTTCATTTTTTTTTTAAACTTATATCACAGCCCTTTTTTTTTTGGCATCACAGTAGCCTAGTGTTGTGTTCACACTCCATCGACAAAGTATTTAGCTTGTCACTTCAAACTGCGGCACTAGACATTATTAACAATCTGGGTGAGCAGAAGATAAAAGTATCTCCCTTAAAACTACAGATTAGGTAGGCCTACTTATCAAAATATGATTAAGGGTTGTGCTACATTTTAGTTCACTGAGACAAGATACAAAAATGTATTGCTGTCATTTGTATCTCGCTGAGAAGATTGATTGCTGTATCATGAGTTGAAAAAGTGTTGTGTAATGAATACCAGTATGTATTTTGGTTCTTTTCTTATACTTTGTTGACTAGCCCATGTAATTGTGCTTATTACATACATTTTGCATTGCAAAGATGATACCTAGAATCAATAGACTTCGTTTTTTTTCATTTGTTATTTAAACTTTATGAATAATTGCAGAGACAAAATAAAATTAAAGTCTAAGTGACTTAACGTGCCTTTGGGTAAGCACATGGCCGTAGGAAGAGTAAAAATTCTGAAAATTCAAATGATTTTCCATAGAGTACTTGAAATTTCTTGGTGTGTATTATGGTTCATTTTGCAATCAACAGCATTCAACTCTCCTAAGAATTGAAAAACTTGCCAAAGTTGCATTAGTGTGGTGCGGGATGCATGTCGCACCAGCAATTGACGAAGCTACAGAGCAGCAAACATCAGTCAGAAAGCAGTGTGGTGAAGTCTCTATTTCTTTTAAAATATGTATAACTTGAAATTCATGTTCTGGGAGGGAACTTGTCCACCTGAGAAATTTTACACTGCATCTTTGAATGTGCAGCTGTTATTACAATTCAAATTTCCCACCACCGTCCAGTTGTGCTTCGACGGCTGGATTCCTGTTGGCCAGTCTTGCTGCCTGAAGAAACAAAGTGGTACAGCCTTGAAAAAAAAAAAAAAGTTTCCCGATTACTAATACCAAGATTATATGATTAATTGCGATAAAACTGAAATAACACTGAAATGCAAGTTGTATCATGAACTTAAGCAGCATTTAACCCAAAATTAATTAGAGCCATAAAAAGTTTTCTTTGTTTTAATGTTTTATCTTCAAGGAATGTCGTTATTTCTGAACAAAGGTTTGTACCAAAAGTGTATGCATCATAAAAATTAATTTAAGTTTGTTTTATTGTGCATCTCTTAATTGAATCACTTTTAAACAACAAATGCTCGCCAATAATTTTTTTTATATTGTGTCTGCTGTAGACTAATTTATTACAAAACAGCATGTATAAAAATAAAAAACAACTGAAACTTCTGTTTCAAAAAGAAATTGAACTAAAAATAAAACCATAAAGAGAAAGTTCTGTGGTTTCATTTATAATACTAGGTATTTAATTTTTTAAAATGTTCTTGTTTTTATTTTTATAAAAGCAGTTTTGTAATACTGAACTCTCCCAAAATAGTGGTAAATGTATGCTGCATTTTTACGATAAAATAATTTGTCATATTTTTGTCTAAAACAGATACACATGCAGGGGCGCAACAACTAAATTTCCAAGGGGGGGGGGGGGGGGGGGGGCAAAATACCCTTGCCCCCTCCTGTTGTTGCGCCCCTGCGTACATGGTAGAGCAATAAAAATAAATTAGTGAGAATTTTTCTGGATCATTTACATGAGAGAGAAGGATAAAAAAACAACTGATTTACATAATTTTGTGTTTCAGGGATAAAAATTTATTGACATGTTGTAAAATTGATTGTTGTAAAATTGATTTTAAGGATTACGTGAATCTGTGAGAGTGGTCTCAAACTCATGAGGACTCGTTAATTATAGGAATGTATTTTATTGTACCTACTATATAAATAACTACAACAAAGAGTGTTTTTGTAACATTTTTATATAAAAAAGAATTATTTGACACTATCAACAAATAATTTCATCTGCAATCAAAAAGTTTGGTTTTGACAAAATACTAACATTCACTGATAACTGATACATTTTTTTTTTTTTTTGGAACACACACGCATATTTGGTCACACAATATTTTTTTCCATCCGTAGCAAAAATGCACACCAGTCCCCTTCTATACAATATAAACTAAGGAACAGGGAAAAGGTACAAATATAAGTGGTTCATTCTTTGAGGAATTTTGAAACTGCTTGGGAAGGATTTCTGCCTTCCTCTCACGCATTTTAAGGTACGTAACTAGCCAGCACTTCGGACGAGTTGACAAGAGCAAGGGTTGAAACTTGCACATCCAATGTCTGATCAAGAGAGAGATGCTTAAATTAGCGGCCAGTTTCATTCTGTCTACACAGAAGTAAAATTAAGCATAACTTTGACTTAGTGTCAGATTCACTTGATCACTGTATGGAAACAAGTCATTAAAACCCTAAGCGCAATGATAATTTCAATATGTGATGGAGAGAAATGCAGTTATCAAAATTACTCAAAAAAAGAACCACCTACATCCTCTTTACTTAGTTATTTCAATCATGTTTTCAAATACTCAGGTGCAATCGCTTGTAATAAAGGACAAATCACTTGCTTCACAAAAAAAAAAAGGCATAACAAAATACTTCAAATACATGATCCAAATAACCCTTATCTCACATTATTTTGTTTTAAAAAAACAAAAAGTTTGTATGTTACAAAAATAATCAGATATTGCACATAATTCATGTCTACCCAATTTTCTTCAAATTCTGATAAATTCCTTTAAAAAAAAACCACCCAACAAACATTCTCCCACCACAAACATCTTTATAATACAATATATAACTGTGATGCAATACCATTTTTTTACAGTTCATGAAGGTAATACAAATTTTGTGGGATTTCTAACAACAAAATTCGGTGCAAGGCATATTTCAACCTTGTTATGAGCATAGGTGGCTTCATCACTGTCTTACATGTGTTGCAGAGGAACAGGTTGATTTGTTATTATTATAACAGTTTGTTCTGCCACCTTAACATTGATACTTTTTTTTTTTCACACAAACTGCTGCGCCTGGTTTAAAAACGTTTTATCGCATGATTGTCGAATGGCAGGTTCTTGTAAACGCAATGTTCGTGTTGCCAATCATTCCTGCCCAAGCGAATCAACCACCTGCTCTACAGTCCGTTGAACGAGCTCACACGACCTTGGTCTTCTTGGGCATCTCGACAACTTTTTTTGTTGAGGTCCGTAGTACAGGGTATACTGGCTGCTCACTCTAAAACGCAGTGTTCCAAGAGAGTGTGCGGAATGACATGTTAACGCAGAAACCAAAAGAAAATTTTAGTTGAACAGTGAAATAAAGAACTATGCTTCCACGTGCTGAAAGCCAAATCTTAAAATACAAAATAATTTTTTGGCCTGTATTGTATCAGGAGCTGGAAAAATAAGCAAATTTTTTTCTGTAAACATCCACCATTCAGAAGTTGGCCTAGCGGGTTAGCAGACACGGCCGCAGGCTGGAAGCAGTTGATGATAGTGATGAAGTTAGCTCAGTCATTAAATTAATAAGAATTTCACATTTATTGTAAAAATATCTTACAAAAATTTTTCTTTAACAGGCAAGTTGATGCACTGGTATCTAACAACAGCTGTTCACTTGCTGTCTCACTTTTCATGCTTTGTTACGCACATGCAATTGATTATTCATTCCCTAGACAATCTGCACGACTTTTTCCCCTTCCTAACTGACCCACTGACCACTACTCGATATCATTTCAACTTTAGCACCATTACTGTTAAAAATATTACTGTTTCTTAACTAACCAATGTTGAACACCAAGTTGGGGTAATTATGACAGTTGATCATCAATTCACTAGACCATGTCAACTTATTAATTAAAATAATACTTTGCAACTAGAACTAATTTTTTGCACAGTAAACTTGTAGCAATAACTTCTGCGTGGTCTAGCAGGTAAAATTAGCAATGTTGGGACAATTTTAGTGTTCAATAGACAACATGGTATTTATCTGGTCCAAAATCAACCTAATACATAAAATATAAAAAATGCATATAAACACATTTATATTGAACGCAGATAGCATACATTACTTAAACTTCCTTTGCTGTAATATAAAAAAAAACCTTAGAAATGGACTAAATTTACTTTCTTCAAGCTGCATGCATAAATGAAATTTGGAAGGGAAAAAAAACAACACACTAATCACTTCAGAGTGCCATGAATAAGTGAGTTATTCGGAGTTTGAGTTATTTAAGAGCAATTACAATTCTTTGACGATGAAAAAGAGTTTGGGTATCTTTTCACAATCAGTTTACACAGAATTTTATGCCAGTTTAAAGAGCTGAAAGCTGTTCCTCTCGTATGTAACAGGATGTGTTGACATGACCATGCTTATGTTGCTCTTGCACTAGGCGCTACTCACACGGCCTGCGTATGATGTGGTCTCTATGCTAAAGAACTTTAACAGTAAGATCTTTTGTTTGTAAAACTGCTGGTTGGCATCCCCTCACGCTGCTAGGAACCCCCTCACCCCTGTACGTCACTGACACGACCTAGATCCTGACCTCAGAGCAAGCTGAACAAAAGCAGTCTTCCTTTCCTCAGCTTTCCCACACTCACACAATCTCCTCATAAAATGCCACCCATTTTTAAAGAAATTGCATTTGGATGAGCAAGACAAAAGTAGTCTCATGTCTTATACAAAGGTATAAATATATTTTCCGAATTTCATTACTGAAAAGCTGACGTTTTTTAACCTGCGTCGTCATATAAGCCAGAAACAGCATGTAAGCTTGAAGAAAAAAAATTCATAGAATGTAACATAGGAAATGCATTCTTGGCTTTTTAGAATTTTTGCAAACATTTAAAACAGTCGGCCAGTGGCCAGACTGTGACTGCCACAAATACTAGCAAATTCAAATATTTAGTGTGTAATTATTGCACGTACAAAACATGAAAATTAAATGACAGATGATGTACCTGACTCAACTAACAGGCCTAAAAATTTCTGAAAAATGGTGTTCGTGTGGGTGGTGTAGCGAGACAGAAACTTCAGTACAAGGATGTTTTCTTAACACCTTTCACTCCTCCGTCGCTAACCCTCAACATATCTTGCGCTCTCTCCTAAATGGTCCGAAAATACAGGTGCAGATACTCCAGAAATTGTGAGTTTACCCATGCGGCAATTATTATTTTTTTTTTTGGTCATGGTTTCCCAAAATGAATTTGCATCTTACCCGACAGCAGCAGAAAGAGCAAAGCAAACTACCATTTCCCAGATTTATTATCCAGCAAGTCTGTATAAAAAAAAAATATATCCCATCCAGTATGCACTGAACATATTTTCACATGTCAAAGAGAAAAATAAAATCACAGTAAAAGGTCAACAAAGATTATTTCGGGACTCGTTCTGGCCCCGTACTAGCCCGAGCTTCGCCTGTTACAAAATACATGCTTTCCGCGCGGTAGGAATCACGAGTTCGGGTGGATAAAGCAGACCGCGTGCCCGGCGGGACTGCCGACAGGAACGTGGGTGCTCGGACGTGTTCACAGCTCGTCGGAGCGCTCCTCGGCCGAGCCCCGGGCCAGCAGGTCCTGCAGCGCGCCCTCGAGGCTGACGGACCTGAGGCGGCCCTCGAGGGCGGCCAGCGCCGCCCCCTGGCCACCCGCCAGCGACGCGGTGAGCGCCTCGCGCAGCCTGGCCCAGTCCCGCTGCTTGTCGGAGTCCTCCGCGCCCTGGGGGCAGCCACTCTCTCCTCTTCAGCCACACCGAGTCTCGTGCAGAACACCCATGGACCACGAGCAGCATCAAAATAAGACACAGGTGGTGCAAAATGTCGCAACTAAAACAATTGGACGTAGTTATGTAAAAAGGAACCATCCCACATGAAACCTATTGTGAGTTTTTTGAAGTTAAAAGTTAATTATAAATTGTAATTCTCGTATTGATAACATAATCTGGGTATAATTTTAATGGTCTAGTATAAATACTGATATAATAATAGCAACGACTGTACGATCAACCTTGTACTATTTTAATTTATTTTCAAATAAAATATAACACCATTGTGGGTTGGTTCCTTTTTGCATAACTACGTCTAATTATGTTAGATATAAAATGCCTATTATTCCCTTAACATTTTGTTCTACAGCCTATTAATAAAAATTTAATAATTTTTGGAAATTTTGAAGAAAATTATCTTTTGGGGTAATAAATAAATAAATAAATAAATAAATAAATAAATTCTAAAATGAATTTTTGAATTTTCTGATATGTTAACCAATCAATCTCTAAAAGGGTGTTTGTGTTACTTCAAGCAATTTACCAGTAGTTAATTTTGTGTGTGTGTGTGTGTGTGTGTGTGTGTAGGGGGGGGGGGGGGGGTTTAGGTTGCATGCATTAAAAATAGCATAAAAGGTGTGAACAGATGGTTTACTAAAATTAGTAGTTCGTAACCGAACATTTTTAATGAATCTAACCTAACCTACTGTCCACAATACTTTGTTTTTGAAATTTGTTTTCTGTGTTACAATATTATAACATACCACGAAATGTTTTCAGAAATAATGGCATGAATCACGTCATGAAGATTGGCACAAAATATGACTAACTTAATGTCTCCATGAAAACTGTCAACTTCTAAAAGCAGTTGACTTATTGCCATTTTTCACTAATTTCACTCTTCACCATTTTTTGAGTCCTTGTTATGCTATGAAATTTGATGACATATTTTTTGGTAGGACTCACCTCTACTCCTGGTCATGTCGTGAAAAATTTAAGTGTTTCTAGTAAAGCTCTGTGTATGCTGAGCCTGTCAAGACCATCTACAGGTCTCAGTTATTGTGGTAGTATACTCTATACCTACTTAACTGGAATTTTCCCCTTCATCTGAAACTTACTATAAAAATAGAAATTTCTACCCGAAAATAAATTTGTATGGTACATGAAAAGTATCCCTGCCAAAAACTCCAAGAAACTATAACACTCACCCACACAACTTTGGCTTTTTCCAGGAAGTCCTTGATGGATATTTTGAGCTTCACTTCGGGAGAAACATCAGCTTCCTTCGGGTCGACGCCGGCCGCTTCGGCGTGCTGAGGCGGCTTGGTCTGCGACACCACCTCCGCTTCTGCGCAACGAACCACCCCGTTCTGCCTGCCTGCCGGCACTACACACACACCTCCCGTGGACGCCGTTTACGCCGGTTACAGGACAGAGCCTGTTTACTGATGTCACGTGGTAACAGTGTAAAAATCCTTGCAAAGAAATCATTTATGCTTTGTTGCACTACTAAGGGTACACCTCCTGTGGACGCCGTTTACAGGATAGAGCCTGTTTACTGATGTCACGTGGTAACTGTAAAAATCCTTGCAAAGAAATCATTTATGCTTTGTTGCACTACTAAGGGTACACCTCCTGTGGATGCCATTTTCGCCGGTTACAGGACAGAGCCTGTTTACTGATGTCACGTGGTAACAGTGTAAAAAAATGCTTGCAAAGAAATCATTTACGCTTTGTCGCACTACTGAGGGTAGATGTTTCAAAACGTAACATTAAAATTGCAGACTCCAAGTTTACGTGGTGCGGATATTTAAAAATTTTTTCCGTATGAAGGACCTGGGTGGACTAATGACTTCAGTTGTAAAATATTTTTAAACTAGACTAATACTCTAGCCTTTGAATATATATACTGTATAGAAGTCGCCAGCCCAGGTTAAAATTTCTAATACAGTTTTGAGGTAGTTGGTTAATTCACCGCCGCAATCGCCACCATCTCTAGGGCATCGACTTGTGGTGGTCCCTAGCGGACAAGTATCAAACTCTTCAAACACCCCTATTCCCCCTCCTGTTGAACGACCTTGAGCTGCAGTGAATGATGGATGGGGGGTGCGGGGGAATGACAGCGGGCGACAGTGCTGCGCTCTAACGTGTAAATAACAACCTGAGACGATACAGGGCGTTACGGCAGCGCCCTGCAGCGGTGAAGTTCCCAAGCTGGTCATCATACGCTCCTGAAAAACGTAGAGTAAATCCTATCGACTCGCGACTTCTATGCAGTATATGTATTGAAAGCTCTAGCTCCACCAGCGGTGGTCGGAAGTAAACTCGCCTCGCTCGGCGGTGCTCATGTTCATGATGGACACCTGCAGGCCCGGGTCCTGGTCGGCCGCGAACAGCAGGCCGGACGCGTCGTCGTGGAACAGGAACACGACCGGGATGCCCACGCGCCCCGCGCCGTCCCCGGACATGGCGAACATGGGCGAGGAGGCGGCCGAGGATCCGGGCGTGTCGTCCACCACGATGCCCGCCACGGCGCCCGCCTGCTCCAGCCGCCGCGCCTGCACGCACACCATTTCATACTTCCTTGTTGACGACAGCAATTTTTTTGCTTAATTTTGTGTTATTTTTGTCTTTTATGGGTTTTATTTTTTCTTCAACAGAAAAAGTTCTCAGCAATGGCGTATGTCCAAAAGCTTGCATCAAGTCATGCACTCCCATTGCACAAATCTTTCAAAGATAATATTGATACTTCAAATTGAAAGTTTTTTTCCAAATTAGTACTTGTTGGAAAAATTTACAAAAAAAAATTTAATGTAACATGTATGAGACTAAGATTTATTGAGAAATTTAGATATTTTGTACTACACCATTGTTCACACTGCTTCACATCCAACAAATAATCATTTACGACATTTAAAATTATTGATAATATTCAATTTTACGTACGTAACCAGATAAAAAAAAACCTTTTAAACTCTTTTGTTTTTATTTTACAGTATTTTGGATCGCTTTTTCTTGGACTCCTGTGAGGTGTAAAAAAAAAATTCATTGTATGTTAATTTTTGATTAGAATTTTTTTTTCGATATTCATGAATATTGTGATATATTCAAAATTTGATTCCAATGAAAGAAAAAAAAAATTGTCGCAGAAGTCTCGAATCTGAATTTACATTTCAACAGTCAGAAACTTAACTTTGATCATATATGAGCAATGAATTCAAAAAATGAAGTTTTTCTTCAAATCCACATTGTTTTTGTTGCTTTCTCACAAAAATAATCCCTGCAGTACTAAAAAAAACAGATTCCAAGAGCACTGTAGCTGGACGTAGAAAAAAAAAGTGTTCTGACAGTTTCTGCAATGTGAACTAACACAAATTTTAGATTCATTTAAGTGGTGTCACTAAACGACATAATTCCAAGATATTGTATAATGAACTGGCACTGGCCTATACACATAAAAAAATGCAAGTTAGCAAAAGGCTGCTAAATATTCAAGTTTTACGACTTAACAGCCAGTGACATAACTAGAAGGGGGCAGACAACACTCGTGCCCCAGGCGCTAAACTGGAGCATAGTGAATTATAAAGTATAGATATTTACTTGAATATTGTAGTGTTAGAACACAAAAATATATGTTAGATGGCAGACAAACTGAAAATTATTTGCATTGAAAGATAAGTACATACTACATGCATATCGCCAAATATTTTAAAAACTGGTATTTTTCATGTACTATCCAATTTGTGATGTACCTATTAAAAATGAAACAACTGAAATATCTCTATTTACTTATCTATAAGTTAAATTAAAAATATTTGGAATAGTGGAATTAATATATGGTGGTGATATGAAGTGGTGGTGTCTGTAAATGTTTTAGTTAGGTTGGTTTGAAGGGGGGTGGAAGAAGGGGGCAGGTCCCTCCCAAAGATGAGTTCTTATTCCGGGTGGAAACTAGTCTAGTTACACCCCTGCTTACAGTATCTTTAAAGTTTGCTTTGGGACTTTTTACTGACTCTCAACCAGTCCTCTAGTTTGATTACAGTAGAACCCCTGTCATACACTTTTCAACGGAGGGCACAAAAATGGTGTATAATGCGGGAAAGTGTATGAAAAGGGAATGGCAATAATGAATTTTTTTTTCCAATCTAGCATACCAGCACAATGCCAGATTAAACATAAATACATATGTGTAAATAATTGCATTATATTAATGAAAGATATGAATTCATCATTATATTATATATATAATAAAACCACCAGAAATGTAAAATACAGTCCATAATAAAGTAAAGCTGACATGAGAAACAGTGGCCTTAAAAAATGTTATGAAGTCCTTTCTTGGAGGGGGGGAAAAGTCACCAAGCCTAAATTAGAAATTAAAAAAATTAGGCTATTGTAAAAAAAAATCACAAATTTTTGCTTGTTTATTACATTTTACAAACAACTTTATGCAACAGAACAATATTCAATAAAATTTTAACTTGAGAAACGTAAAATACAAAACAATCCAATCGTAAAAAAACGGGTATATTCAGTTCAAAGATAAATGACTGCACAAAATATGAGATCCGTGCCTTGGTAAAGCACGTGCACCATTTTCATGATCATTTCTTGTTTGCGCCACTAGTCTCGCTTGGTGCTGGCCATAGATGCTACTAGCGAAGTGCACAGTCTTCCTGATACTATCCATATCTATGGTGCGATAAAGTTATTTTCTTACGTTTGCAAATGTAAACAATGATCGTTTTTCAAAATAAAAGCATTTAAACGGAGTTTATAAGGAGGAATATAAAAAAACATTTGTGAATTTTCGGACTTTTCCGCTTCGTAAAAATGTATGAAACGGGAAATTAATGGTTTTATAAGTGTATGTTCCGGGAAAGTAAACCATTGTAAATATAGTACTTCGGCGGGACCGAAATTAATCGGCGTATGACACGGGAAAACGAATGAAACGGGAATGTATCATCGAGGTTCTACTGTATTTTCTTGCGACCCTGTGCCACGTGAACACGGCGTATCCCGATGTTTGTGACGTCGCGTGCAGGACCCACCTTGTCCACGAACATGCAGTCGCCGCGCTCCACCACGACTATCCTGCCGCGCAGCCGCTCCGCGTTGGCCAGGTCCGTGCACGCCTTGAGGGGCTCCGCCACGCCCACCCGCCCCGTCACCTGCGACCATATAAATTATAATTTTGAAAAATTTATTTTGGATGTTTTACAGTTTTCCTCGAATATATATATATTAGATCCAAAGTCATCAAACAAAAGCACACACAAAATACAATACAACCTCCTTTGTGATGTGAATTTGAAGAAGAGACAGCACTCCTTGTGCAGATGACCTTGAGCAGTGTCACGCACCTTCTCGCTGTCCTTGAGCTCGTGGCCGAAGTGGGCGGGCCCCGCGGTGATGACCACGTCGTGGTTCTCGCTGTTGCGGAAGACGACGGCCTGGGGCTGGGTCTCCGCCTGCTGCGTCTGGGCCTTGGACAGCTCCACCATCTCCTGCATGAAGAGCAGGCCTTCCTCCGCGTCCGAGGAGGACCGCGCCTGCCGCAACACACACCCCCCGGCCCATCAGCACGGCCGCCACATGCACACTCTCAATCATCTGGTGTTTGCGGTGATTACTGGGTCTTTGCCAATACTCAGTTTTCTGCTGGTATAACGATCCGCCAACTCGTGTTTACTATAAAAGGAAGTGCATACAACTACATATTTCAAGTTTTAAGTAGGGATGGGCCAATCATATCCTCAAACACCATCAAATCCTTAGTACTCAAAGTATTCTACATTCAAGGAAAAAAAAAACATTACAAGAAAACTATTGGAAGAAATAAAGCAAACTAAAAAATGTTATACGTACTTATAACCTCTGACATTTAATAGGTAAATTTTTTTCTTCATACCTATCCCATTATCATTCACCAAGACTTTGTACTTTTTAGGGTTGTGCGAATGTTCGGTATACCGATACCGAAATCGAAATTTTGCTACTTTCATTTTCGATTTTGGTAAGAATTTCATCTGTCGAAGTTCGTTTTTAGCGAAATATTTCGAGCCCAACGAAAGTTCAATAGCTTACCGAAGTTCGTTTGTTCTAGTTGAAAAAGAACTCGTAATTTAATAAAAATGTACAGTAGAATACCGGTACAATAACGTACCTTATTATAAAGTATATTTCACTTAACGAATTTTTTTTAAGTCCCCGCCAAAAATCATATCTTCGCCATGCAACACGGTTTCAGTTTAAAGTATCATATTTTCACTATAACGTATAAATACTAGAAGCGTGGCATTACTACACCAAAATTTACTTAAACTGGTAAATAAATTTCCAGCTAAATGATTAATGTAGTAGAACAAAGATACACAAATACCACCGCAATGTATTTTCTAACCTCTAAATTCTCAAAACAAAGTTAACAAACAGTTGCGCGCACAACCATAGATTATACAGTACGTAGTATGCGACGTGAGCAACACAACACCATTCGATACATCGAAAGACGGAGGTTTGAGAGAAGTATTAATTATTTAGACAAAAGTGTAACGCTACGCTAAATATAATGTTTGATGTCTGTGCCGGGATTGTTTATTGTTATTGTTGAGTTTATTTTCAGGTTACGTTATTTAGACACCGCATTGTATTTGTGCTACAATATGAATGATCCTGGAGATAAAAAGAAACGAAAGCAATTCATGCTTAAGGAAAAAGTGGATATACTCAGAGAACTAGACAAGGGGAAAAAAGCAAGTTGCAGTTGCGAATACATATGGCATTGCGGCTCTCCTGTAGCTATTTTTTTATCTTTGTAAAGATATGTATGCATGTTTCAGTACTAAGTACAAAAACTTGAGGTACCTGTAAGTACTTAGCACTGAGATTCTACTGTAATGTCTTTATATGATTTGCTTGTTATTACTAATAATGTAATAACATATGCAAATCATATAAAGACATTAATTAGAAAAAATATTTCCATTAAGATTAATTTACGTGGTGATGAAAAAAACTCACGTTAATGAAAATACGGTAAAATCATAATTTGAACAAACATGGCAGATAAAGTAAACAAAATTCAACCGTGATTACCGTAGGCCTAGGTATCAAAACAAAATCATGCAATATTTGAAAAATTACCTGATTCATTTGCTTTCAAACAGTAGTGTAGGTACTATATTCGTAAAACATACATTCCAGAACTGTTAGTACACATAAACAAAGAACGTACCTACTTTTATTCACGCACAGCCAAACAAAAACATTGTCGTCTGCTTTATTTAAATTTTACATACTCTGACTGGCATATAAAATCCTCATAATATACAGCCAATTAGACAAAAAGGTAAACAAGTCACTGCATTTAATGACCACTTGGCAGCAACCATTTGTTATGTTTTGTTTTGACCATGTCCCTTGCCTGGTCTACAGCTTCCTGAGCTAGCCATGTGTGACAGTGGTGCAAGATGGCAGCCGTTCCGCAGTATTCACGTATTTTTTCATCAGTACCATGCACGAATAAATATATTATCATAGACTGCGACATTACGACTGTAAAGGAAATAGTCTGTGCGCTGAAAGATCTGGATTGTGAAATTTAAGAGTGACATGGGGCTGTGTTGTGTGGTCTAGGGCGGATGTTGATTATATTAAATAGTAATATTTATATATACATCAAAAGGTACCAAAATGATTTATGTAATAGAATTTATTACTGAAGAGCAAATTTTGGGGCACTTTTTTTCTTTGTTAATTAAAAAATTTCGCTTAACTTTCGTTAAGAATATATTTATCTCATAGAAAAATTCATTTTTGTTTCACTTTCGCGAAACTTGATAAATTTTCTTTCACTTTCATTTCGTGTGGATAAAGTCACTTTCGCACATCCCTAGTACTTTTTTAACATGTTACTATGTTAATAAAATTAGTAAATTACAATATGTAGTGATTCTGGAAAAATAGTTTTATGAAGCCATTATTTAAAGAACAGAAAATTTAAATTTACTGTACAGTAAATTATTTTTGACTCTTGAAACCTACATTCGGATTCGAGGGGTATACTCGAGGTACTCTCTGGGATTCGAGAAAAATCGGGATCTGACCCGTCACTAGTTTTAAGGAAACAATGTTTCTGCTGTGTTCAGGGCCACAACTAGAGTCTCTGGCAACCGGGGCATGAATGGATTCATGCGCCCCCCCCCCCCCCCCCTCTTTTTTTTTGCACATACCACACCAATAAAGCGGATGGATGTCCGGGGGCTTTCCCACGGGAAGAACGGTGCTATTTAAGCATTTTCCATACCTACATGTAACAGTTTCTGTGCTACTGTAACTTCCGCGCAAAAACTTTTTACCAGTTATCAGTTGTAGTAGGAATTACAATGCAAGCGATGTCGGCGCCCCCACAGCTTTGCGGCCGGGGCGTATGCCCCGCTTGCCCCCCCCCCCCCCCCCCCCCCCAGTTGCGGCCCTGGCTGTGTTAAAGGTGCTCGAGTGAAGTTCGACCCCCTGCTGGCGAGCGCAAGGATCCTCGTCACACCAGTCACCGCGCGCGGACGCTCTGCGTGCGTACGTACGTTGGCGTGAGAGTGCAGCAGCTGAACCCGGCCGTCGGGCAGCGTCATGATGGTGATGCCCATCTCCCTCACCATCTTCAGGTGCTCCGCGTTCCCCGCCTGGACACAAGGCACGCGTCAGCCCGCGAGGCAAGCAGGACTGGCGTCGCTGCTGCCCGGCTCTCGCGGGACGTTCCAGGCACTATCAGTGTTTTATTACATGTACATTACCAAACATACACCACAACCCAATAAGGACGGCTTCAAGCTCATTGCACGGCAAATCTTCCGTTGTCACACCAGCCCAACAGATCACAGAAGATATGTATGTGCAGTATCAGCATTGAATTTCCAGAACATTTATACCTAGTAACAACGTTACAACTTTCTTCCCATACAGCGTGAAGTTTTTGGGCCACTTCTTACATGGGACCGAAACATTTGACTGTATTTGACGGGAAATCATGTGCGCGGGAACGTCTTAAAACAAATTTTAGCGTGCATGCTATACTATTTTTTTTGTAAAATGTCAGTTAAACATTACAACTAAAACTTACAGTCACTCAATAGAATTTAATTTTCTGATTTTTTCTTGTTTTCTCAGTAATGCAAAATAATATTCCTGAATTCTCCCCGTGTTCTCTTGACACATACAACATTATTTCCCCAGTCTATCTGCCAAAGATAACACTACAAAATATTATCAAAACACTTTCCACCAACACACATAACATGCAGAACTGACAATAAAATATTTTCCTGCACAATACTATACAGGTTGCACCGCTATAATTTCCATCAACACTAAGTAGCCAACTCAGCCAGTCCGAAAAAAAAAGGAAACAGGTGAATATGTTTGGTCAAACATTGAAACAAAATATATTTTTGATTGTGATCATGGGAAAGACTTGATTATTTCAGTTTGAAACTTTAAATTAACAGTACACGCATTTATAATTACAACACATTCTGTTTTAAAACATTACATACAATGTACAGGGGTGCAACAACTAAATTTCCAAAGGGAGGGGGGGGGGGGGGGGGGGGGGGGCAATATACCTTTTTATAAAGAATCATCAATCCCCCATATTGAAGTAGGGGGTCCGGGGGTCCTCCCCCGGGAAAATTTATATTTCAAGGTGGAAAACGGTGCTATTTAAGCAGTTTTATTATCTAAAAATTGATTACACAGCAAGCATTTTCTTTGCACCCATGTGCCCCCACTTCAAGATTTCAGAAGGGGGGGGGGGGGCAACATACCCTTGCCCCCCCCCCTGTTGTTGTGCCCCTGACTATGTACATATGTAGTAGAAAAATTTATAGATATTTTGTAAATAGTTATTGTCGAATTCCCTGTGTTTTCCAGGTTTCGAATACACCTCTTCCATTCCCTGAGTGTCCCTGTGTTAGCCAGGTTCGCGCGGCCCACCTGGAAGTCCCCGGCGCGCAGGCGGCGGCGGGCAGACGTGCGCGGGCAGGTCGCGTGCACCATGTTGCGCAGGGGGCGACGCACGGACTCGGGGAACAGGTGCAGCGTGTTGGGGCACGAGCGCGCAAACTGCACGTCGTCGTCCTCCGCGTCGTCCAGCTCCAGGACCTGCAGGAACCACACCCCCTCCCTCGGTGTGTCCGCAAGCGTCCGGACACCCTCGGCGAACTCAGTGTAGACGCCGGGATGCCGAAACGTTTAGCTATGTCACTTTTTTTTCCACCTCCATCAACTGCATTTAAAATTTCTAATTTTATTTTAACGTAAATCTGTCGCAGCTTTTTAGGATTAGAATTCATTTTACAGTAGTACCGTGTTGATTTCCGTAACTACGTGTGGAAATAAATAAACTGAAAAAACGGAAATTGTATTCCACCATTGATAAAAATATTTGCGTGTGCACATCTTTAACCATAGAAACGCAAAATATACTAGTTCGTCATGCCAGAGCGATGGTACGAGAGGTTTCCGCCACTAGCGCTAAATGTACCCGCCATTTTGAACAGTGTGGCATGTATACACGACGTGTATTATCCATGATGCTTTGTTTATTTATTGTCTTGCACAATGGTGCATATTATTTTAAGGTTATACGCACGTATTTTTAAGCAGTGAAAGCAAAAAAATTAGTGGATGTCTTGTAGGAGATGTTTATTTTTGCGTGTTTTTCAAAAGCGGCAGTTCATTGTAAAGGAAATTTCACTATTTCGTAACAAATAAAATTCGGTATTTAGAGGTTAAAACAGCATTGATCTTATGGCGGTTCGGCAGGACCAAAATTTTATTTCGTTGCATGGGGTTTTTCGTTAAATAGGTTATTCGTTAATGGAGGTTTTACTGTATTAAGGAGTCCTTTAAGGATACTAATAACATTTCCGATATACATACATAAATATTAGGGATGGGGGCTCGAACCCTCAAACACCATCGACTCACTAGCATTTGAAAGTTAAAGAAAAAGTTGAAAAAAAAAAGTATTGGAAATTCAAAAATTCAACACTGACAATTCTGAAGTATAGGTGTCTTGTGTTTTTCTTCATACCTATCCTGTTACCATTTCCCAAGATATTGTACTTGTAATATGTATGTAATTATGTAAAATTAAAATATGTTTTGATTCGAGAAACTTAGTTTGTCAAATAGCTGAATGTTTCTAATTATAGTCAATAATTTTTTTAAATTTATATCTTGGACACTAATTAACTTTTGACCCTTGAGACCTATATTATATTTTGAGGGGTAGATTCAATATAATCTTGTGATTCTAAAACGAGATGTCAATTCAAGAAAACTGGAATTTGACCCATCAATTTATTAAACCAAAAACACTTTACCGTATTTACCCGAAAAAAATGTGACCCCTAAATATTTGATTATTAGTAGTGGTGCACCGATATGACTTTACCGATTACCGATTCGAATACAGTCAAACCTCTATCTATCGAACTCGCATGTATCGATTGTCCGTGTTTATCGTATACTTTCTACGGTCCCGGCAAAATTGCCATACAACTAAGGTTAAAAAAGTCCGCTTGTACCGATGTTCGAATTATCGTTTTGTCCGCATTGATCGTTCAAAATATGTGGTCCCGTCACTATAAATTATAATAGATGATCGTTTAACCATAAAGATTTTGCAGAAATAACCATTTCTTAGAAAGAAACTGTCATAAAAACAGTAATGATAGTATACAGTAGTAAATATCACCTTAAATCTGCAGCCAAGTAATGGAGCACGTAAATATGAAGAAGACAAATGAACAACAACTTACGAAGAAATATGGATTATGTACCATAACTACAGTACAAACCCAATTGTTATCCTAAGATAATTACCATAAAAAGAACTAAAGATTCTTTGTCGATACCATAATTACTACAGAAGCACGAAAGCTACCACATTTGCACTACAGTTACCGTAACAACCGAGATGTCTATTTACCGTGACGGTGATGTATTTATTTATGACATATTAAAATTAAAGAACATTATTGAAAAAAAGGATGTTAAATTTTTATATGTACGTTTGGCACATGTTGCGAAGAAATAATGCGATCTGAAATTATGCAGTACTACTACGAAAACTGAAAAGGGTACTCGTGGATTTTTAGGTTATGGCAGTCTCTCTCGTTTTTCAGTAATATCGGCCGAAAATTAACAAGCGTATCGGAAGTCGGCAGAAATGCCGATTCAATTAAATATTGGCAAAATCGGCTTCTTCAGGACAGCTCTACATTTGATGACATGAGTAAACATATTTCAGACTTCAGGATATTGAAAACAACTTTAATTTCCATGTAGATTTATTGTGCTTATGTTTTTTTTTTTGAAAGTGTAAATTGAATTAAGTAAAATACTTCCATTTTTATTTATTTTTCAACTGATTTAACTTTAATGACAAGTAACTGACATATTTCTGACACTAATTTTGAGGTTAAATATTATTTTTTAAAAATTCTTAAGAGTGAAGTCCACATCTATTGAATGTCCGCATCTACTGAATTTTTTTGTTGGTCCCCTGAAAAACGATAGATAGAGGTTTGACTGTACCGATTATGAGAGCAATAATCGGCAGATACCGATTCAGTTACCGATTATAATGAACAAATTTTTTTAAGTGTAATAATGCACACAAAATTTTTATTCCCATGTGAATTTAAGCAAAATTGATAATACAGTTATAATAACAGTATAAAAATATATAAAATACACTATTAAGTCATTGCAAAGTGTAAATTAAATTAACTTCTATTTATATTTGTTATTGTAAACAACTTGAACCACAGTCTAATAATTGTAATTTACAATGGGTAGGTTTTTGTTGCAGAAAACTAGCATTATAATCGACTATGACATAAGGTTGCATCGAGAAATTACAGTTTGACAATGTAAACATGTTGCTTTATTTTGTTCACTTGAGTTTATAGGAAAATGTTTCCACACTTCACTTTTTTTCTCTCCCTACTCACCATCTCACTATAATTATATATAAATGACTCAAAACCAATTCTAGCACATGTGATTTTATTTATGTTGACTGAATATATAAAATTATAAATACTTTTTCACTTATCACGTCACATATAACACAACGGATAATGTTACCAAAGACGCCCATAACGAGTTTGTTAAACGCAGTGATAAACTCTAGAAGGTATCGGGACCACGATTTTGAACCGCTATTACGACTCGAAAAGATCGATTGTCATAGAATCCACTGCAACTGCTTGTGGTATTTTGATTGCGTGCCATCTATTTTACGTCTCTGGCTATAGGTAATGTACAAGGCCACTAAACAAAAGACAGAACAAAAGACGAAACGTAAATAAACGTGTAGGAAAAATGTACTTTTTATTGTTCGAGGCAATGAGATTTATTAAACTTAACGAAATATCTGTAATCATGTTATGACGGAGTTAGATGAATTTTGTAATACAGCAAAACCCCTTATTTGCACTTTTCATGGGGACAAAGTAAAAAAGTGTAAAATGCGGGAAAGTGTAAATAAAGGGAAAAGTATAAAAAGGAGTACAGTTTACCTTATTTAGAATTTTTTTTTCCTTTTGTTTAATAGCACATACTATAATGCAGGTACAAACACACTAACAACAAATTTTACTTTAGTATTTAATCAATTATTAATTTACCACATATGACAAAAATAAAAAAAGAATGAAAGCCAAAATGTTTTTCTGATTACTTCCTAACAAAAAAATTTGAAATATTCTTCTGCTTGCTTTTTTGACTGTTCAAGGAGATTATTTGCCTCTCCAAATTATAAATACAGTTGCAACCGGCAGGGTTTATATCAAATACGGGCTACATACACATTGCTCACAGTAAAAATTAAAAAAAAAAAAAAAAAAAGGCCGCAAATTGATGAAAATTTACCGTCAAAAGCGCGCCATACGCGGAGAAAGGTCATTGTACTCGGTCAGCTGCTGTAACGACGCGGCGGCGCATGCACACTCTATGCTCCGCCCAGACTCATGACCTGCCATCAGCAACCAACCAATAGATGCGAGCTTAGCGGAAAAAAATATAAGCTCCACCTCCCGTGTACCAATTTTATCCAGTTCTAATACCAGTTTATTGGTAACGCACCAGTTTTCTCGCTGCCGTGACATGTTCAAGTTTACGTTTATCATGATGTCTTGATACCAATAATTATTTACGATCCCCAGAAATAAATGGTTAGTTTAAAAAATATGCGTCAACTGTACAATACTTCCGAAATTATAAAAGACGTATAAAACAGTTACCAAGCCTCCGCTCATTTTATCTTGTGAAGTTTATGTCTCGTACCAGTATTTCGGCTAAGTTGTGACATAAATACAGTATCAGAACTTACAAGCAGCCATGTTTGTACATTCGTGAGTTTACGTTTTTCCCTCGTGCATTTTAGATTGTCTCCTGCTATAATTACTCGTACTTTTACACGCCTAGGCTTAAATTATTACATGTTTAGAAATAAAAGCAACTTTTCATTTTATAAAATATGTATATTTTGCGATTTAAAATGTTCATTGCCTACTAGCTCCACGGTATTTTCTGGTTGTTTATGGTTGTTACGTGACGTAAATAGCGGGATGGATTCGATTTTTGAGACGTAATTCGCGGGAAAGTATTGTATTGGACTATATGGGAACTAAACGGGACCTGAAGAATATAGTGCAAATAACGGGAAAACGTAAATTACGGTAACGTAAATAAGGGGTTTCACTGTATATACAAATATTTTCGTATTTCGTCCTAAAATGTGTAACAAAATATTACACGGTAAAAACCTACTTAATTACGCCGGGACGTGGATAATCGGCAAAGTAATCGTTAAGATAATCGCAGATTACGATTAATCGGTAAGTACCCATAATCGCCGATTACGATTCATCGGTATCCGCATCGGTGCACCACTAATTATTAGTATATAAAAAAGACTACATACATGGTGTAAATCACAATTCGAAGACGTAGCACTAGAAAATTATTTAAGCATTAAATTTATTCCGCATTAACTTGAGTTTTACTGATGCCACTTTTTCCAGTAGAGTGATTTACAAGGGCTCTTTCGAAACACAAAGCGGCAGTTTTATTTATTTATTATTTTGTTTTAATGGCTTTGGTTCGAAAGCCACCTGTGGTTCAGAAAGCAATAAAGACTTTGAAAAGTTTCGGTCACCTGGGAGGGTGAAAGAGGATGGGAAGTGGTTGGGAGTGGTTTTGCCAACAGCCACAGTGAAGAGAAGTAGAAGAAATAGTAAGAAACCCCGCAGCAAATTCTATTTTCACCCTCTCCCTCATCCCACAATCCAAGTGTTATCCTGTCATCTGTCACGCCCTCACGCCTGTGCATAGGTTCAGGAAACCCCGGACTGGAGTGGCATAAGTGACGCAGTTCACATGCTGGGAGTGTAGTTTATCAAATAAGCAGAGGTCCCAGAGGCATTAATCAATAACATACGTATTTAATCAAAACTCAACTCAGATTACAAAAACATATAATCTTTAATATATTAAATTCAATGACTGTAAATTGTTTAGCATGGAGTTATTACCATAATGTACGTATTAAACAGTGTGTTAAAAAAATTTTTTATATTTTGCGGCTACAGTAACATTTTTATACATTACGACATTTGTACAATTTTCAAACTCTTAAAAGTTTTTTTATTCCCTTCAAAAACTTGCCGATTTGTTTGTATTATTCCCAGCAGTTTGACATGCTTATTACGAATTATAACACTGTAAAAGTGCATCATGTAGCAATCAAAATGACATTGTCGTGGTAAAGTAAGTATAACTGAACCAGTACGAGTCGTATTTGTTGAAAATAGTGCTGCTTTATGAATAAACAGAGCTATAAAACTAAAAACAATAACACCCAAATCTCCTGTTTAAAAAAACTAAAAATTGGCCTAAAAATAAAACATAAAATCTTGTCTCTAATATCATCACAGTGGCGTAGCCAGGATTTGTGTATGGGGGGTGTTAAGAAGCATGTCCGTCCCCCCCCCGTATTAAAGCAGGGGGGTCCGGTGATCCTCCCCCGGGAAAATTTGGATTTTAAGGTGTAAAATAGTGCTATTTTAGCAGTTTTCGGTCCTTAAAGTTAAATATTGTAATGGTAAAATTTTTTTTATTAATTTTAATATGAAATTTGTTTGAGTGATGAATAAGAAATTAATTAAAGATTTGGTGCTAAGGGAGGGGGATGTTTGAACCCCTAAACACCCCCCCCCCCCCCCCCCGGCTACGCCCCTGTATCATCATCAGCAGCACGTGATTCAGGAGGAAGTCAGAGCGGCAGCTAGTTTGCTCGGAGACTGACCGTGGCCAGGCTGTGGTTGGCGCTGTGGGCGAGCGACAGCGGCAGCAGGTGGCCCTCCGTGGTGAACAGGAACTCGTCCAGATCGAGCAAGAGGTCTGCCGGCTCCGCAAACAGCAGGTACAGGTACTTGAAGGTCTCCGCCAGCACGAACGAGTCCATCCTGCGAGCGACACCCTCGCCACTCGCAACTCACACGTGCAAAAACACAACTGGACGGTCTCCGGGTAAAAGGTCACAAGTCACATTTTGGTGATTTTTTTGAGAACACGTCACTTAAACTCTTAAGTATACTTAGAATATGTAATGCATTTTTAATCATTGGCAACTATGTTGGTAAATAAAAGAATAATGCAAGAAAAATTTTAAGTTTTTAAATTCAATTTTGATCTAAGAGTTTTTTGTTTCTCCTGCAAAAAGTGAATTCTTGTCTTGTTACCTTTTACCAGGAGACCGTCCATACTCAACAACAACATTCATTCCAACTAGGGATGGGCCAATCAAATCCTCAAATATAAAATCCTTTGTATTTTAAAGATTGAATATTCAAGGAAAAAGATTAAAAAAAAAAAAATATGAACACATAAATAAAGTAAATTAAAAAAATTAAACGCCGATAACCTCTGAAGTTTACAAGGTCAATTTTCTTCATATCCATCCTGTTAACATTCCCCAAGATAGTTTACTTTTAACATGAAATTAGGTATATAAATTAAAATATGAATTACTTCTGGAAACTTAGTTCATGAACCAAACATTTAAAGGGTTGTATTTCAAAACCATAGTTAATATTTTTTTTCATTTCTTGTACATCAATTTAATTTTTGATCCTGACACCTAGATTTGAATTTGAGGCATATATTCGAAATACTCTATGGGATTTAAATTCAAGGTTCAGAATTGAGAAAATTGGTTTTTAACTTATTACTAATTCTAACAAAAAAAAACAGTATTTTGACATATTTATTGAAATACAATTTAAAGTCCTCTTTTTCAGACTTTCCAAGGAATCAGGTAAAATTTCAAGCAAAATGCCGAAAAAATTACGGTACTGTATTCTCTATTCAAGATAAGGTGAGACGTGACATTCAGACTTACTCAGCTGAATATTCCTGTGCTTCAAGATGTATTTGTACATCATAAAATAAATAATGATTTTAATGACCACCAATTACGGCAATTACTAAATTATTATTTAATAAGAAGCTGAGATGAGAAAATACTTTTTCTAGCTTGCCAACCCTAATCTACTAGATCTTTAGAATCTATGGCTGTGTACAGGTATAAGCAAGACATGTTTTGAAAAGGTAGACTGAGATGCGGGTAGGTATTGGGGGAAAAAAAAGGGGGGTTGTCTTGTCTGTAAAGTTCGTTTTACGGACGATAATTTTACGTGATAACGTCATAAAAAAACATTGATGAAAAATTACATACTTTTTAGTTTTCAAAAATTATTTAGTTTTCGCAAATTTAATTAAAATAATTTGTTTAAATATAATCACAAACAATTAGATAAAAAGCACGCCTTAACCTGTTTGATATCACAGAAGATTTTCCTCACACGGTGGTTTGCCGGTTCTTGCACGCTCGGCTCAGGCGGAACGTGGCAATTTTTCCGTGCGTTCAGCCGGCGTTCATCGATTTAATAAGACGTCACCACGTCAAAAAAAAATAATAATAAATAAAAGCCAAAGTAAGAGAATCAGACCCTGTACTGAAAATTGGATTTTAAGGTGTAAAATAGTGCTATTTCAGCAGTTTTCGGTACTTAAATTTAAATATTGTAATGGTAAAATTTTTATTAATTTTAATATGAAATTTGTTTGAGTGATGAATAAGAAATTAATTAAAGATTTGGTGCTAAAGGTGGGGGAGGGGGGGTTTGTACCCCTAAACACCCCCCCCCCCCCGGCTACGCCCCTGTATACAGCTGAACGGAAGATAAGGACGAGTGGCGAGAGCACGGCCGTCGCGGGGCGGAGCGCTAACCTGTCCTCGTGCATGCCCGTGCGCACGTCCCTGACGGCAGCGTAGCCACAGGCGACGCGGGCGTGCCTCTGCAGGCTGCGCAGCACGCTGCGTCCCACCTCCAGGTAGTAGGGGTCGCCCGTGGCGCGGTGCAGGAAGTAGGTCGACTCCAGGAACTCCGGCCGCAGGGGGTGCTGCCCCCAGTGGACCTGCAACCCTCTCGCACGTCACGGTCCCCGGCTCACTCACAACTAGAGACCTGCGAAATTTGCGGATTCATTGACCTCAAATACTCGCGGAAATGACACCTGTTCATCGGCTACTGACGCGTGAGACGTCTCAACTAGGCTGTCCGTAATTCGGCACTTTCTTGGTTTGGTATTTCCCATTGGCTCACAGTTTCCCGGATAAAATGTGGGCCAATCGCAGAAGTTGTACGAAGGTATAGTTGTTTTGATGCTAGCCTATCGCGAAATGAATCCGCGAATTTTGCATGTCTCTACTTACAACTAACCAAGGACACAAAGATAGAGGCCAATTCATTCATTATTTTTTTTTTTTTTAATTTCTAGTAAATATAAAATTAAAGCCGGAAGAAAGGAGTTTTACGTAAATTTTCTCCAACAACAGAGCTGAGAAATTTGCTGCTTACGGCTGTTAGTGTTACTAGCATATTAGTAAGTACCATGCAGTTGAATTAGGATAAAACCAAAATAACACCGAAAAGCACGTCGAAACACAGCGTAACTCCAAAATGCAAGTTAATGTACCATATAGGCACCAAAATGCAAGTTATATCATGGAATTAAGTAGCACTTAACAAAAAAATGTATCAAAGTGCATGGTTTAGAAAAATTAATTTAATATGTTTTATTATGGATCTCTTACTGAATCAATTTTAAAACCAAGAAAGGTTTCCTAATTTATTTTATTATTCTGTAACTGTTTTAGACCAATCCACTATTATGGTGGAATAGGTATCACAAAACAGCTTCTATAAAAATAAAAACACCTAAAAATTGTGTTTGAAAAATGAAATTGGACTAAATATAAAAACCACAAAATCTTGTCTCTACATACTAGTAAATTGCGGTCACCTGGAAGTCTGTGGTGAACGCCTCTGGGATGAAGTTGTGCTTCTGCATAACTTGGTACAGCATCTCGTGCGTCTCCACGGCTGGCTTGATGTCTCCCTTCAGCACCTGCACGGACCACAACCACGCTAGCACGTCCCTCAACAGTATCACACACAGCTACGACCCCGCCAAACTGATCGCAAGTTACTAGAAGAGCCCTTCTGTTCCTAGTTAAAATAACCACCCACTCTATTAACACACCTACATCTGTTTAATTCCCACTTTCAAACATAACTACATAATAGACAATTTCTGAGATTTACATGCATCCTTAAAATACTGCCTTCAAAAAGCCATTAGCACTCTTAGCACAACATAAAGTAGTATTCTAACACGTACACATTGCAATGAATGACACTGTTAATTTGGGTACGTAATTTCGAACTTTGCCCACCTCTAAAGAAAACGTTACAACAACTTTTCACACATAGTAGTGTAACAATGTTTACTGTTTATTAATTGATAAAAGACTTCTTTTATACATAAAATACTTTTCATTTATTCATTTAAAGCAATGCACAAGATACTGAACACTACAATCAGGGATTTCCCACAAAACAGGTGTTTTTTTTTTGTTTCACTTTTCACTACAATTTTCTAATTAATTTAATTTTAGAGGAGTATTTAGCTAGATAAAATTTACAACTTATTCAGATAACTTACATGAAAAGATGTTGATTAGTACATAATAATTTGTTCCTGTATCACACGAATCATTAATGAGCAAAGTGTTGTTATTAAAGTGGAATTAGACCATTCATTAAAATATATTAAAATATTCTATTTAAAAATACTTTTTTTTAAAAACCATTTGGGGATATATTTAAAAAAAAAAAAAATACGTGATTTACAGTATGGTTTAAATCAGCCAATCCTGGTTTTAATATTACAGTAAAAGCAGACCCAAGAAGCCTGCGTGCTTGCATCCCACCGGGACGAGCAGGGTCCGGACCAGCGGGACTGGTCTGGACTGCCGACTGACCGCCGGGACCCACCTGGAGTCCCGGCCAGAAGGCCAGCAGGGCGTCCATGAAGTTCCTGGAGTTGGTGTTGGGCCGGTGCATGTGCACGTCTATCAGCATGGGGCCCTGGCTAATGTACTTCATCACCGCCGAGTAGTGCTGCCAACAAACCACACTGCCGCCGTCACCACCTGCAATGCTGCGCGCTCCCCCGTTCAAAGTCGCCGACCGGGAGGCAGCTTTTTGGGCCCGCCGTACTAAAGTTTCAATTTATCCTCACAAAACTTGTACACACCTTTGTCAAGTTCCTAGAATGTGTGTTAAATTACTCCAGTTTTATGTTTTGTTTTAATCTTAATAATTGTAAACATACATACAGTAGAATCCCGCCGATGCGACCCCCCTCTGATGCGTCCATTCTGTTTATAGGACAGTTTTTTGAGAAACCGTGAAAAATTTGAGCAGAGAAAGTCGAAAATTAGAGTAAAATCGGCTAAAAAACAAGTCTGTTACACTGTGTTGGGCACTATGTGTTCACGTTTATCTTGGCGAGAGCTGTACTGTAAGCAGGCAGGCATACAAAAGACGGCTAAAAATAGATACCACTCCTCTAGACTGTTCACGCGGCAGTGTCTAGCCAAGCTCGGCGCGTCCACTATCGCACGAAAAGCCGTCTCAGCTGTCATGTTATCTTAATCCGCCCGCATGAAAAGCCACTGTGGTAGCTTCTGCGAGAGCGTAAGAAACTCGTCCGGCCAGGCTGGCGGTAGCGGCGGCTTGACGTCATTACGTGACGTGACGCTTACCTCTCCCATCCCCTGCTAATTCTTCAAGGCTCATCCCTCCCAGAGCCACAAACCATGTAACCCCCCCCCCCCCCCCCCCCTTTTTTTCAACTAACATTTCAATACCTTCCCTCCCTTATTACAACCTTCTGTGTGAGAAACTGTCAGCATCCTCCTCCCCTCCCACATCGCGTGCGAAAAAAGCCAGGTTGTATAGTCCATTCTCAGTAAAAAAAATATTTTTATGGGCTTATACGACTGTCCTTTGCCGTTAATAAATAATTTATAAGTTTAAGTTATTATGATACAATTTGTTTATTAGTCACACAGCAGTTTCTGCTGAAAAATCACTAATACCTCGAATTTTTTGAATAGAAAAATTTAGCAGTGTCGTAAATATATTTATTTTACTGCATAGTTACTTTTCCATCTGCATTCTAACGTGGTTTTTTTCTTTCTTTTATTTTTACGCTGCGAAGTGACGTGGAAAAGATAATTGCTTGAGCTGTCAAAATAAACATCGCTGACGGCAAGGGCGGGAATGCATCCTGTCGGTCTGTTGCTGTGATTATCTACTCCAAAAACATGTCACAGCATTTCAGGATAGCATTGTTCTTATATCTTTTGTTTATAGCCGAATGTTTTCTACCTGATCCACATAAGTTCCTTCGCCACGTTTTGAACGAAAATAGCAACCAGCCGGCTAGCATAGCCGAACTCACGTGACGCAAATTCACTTTATATTTGGGGGGAGGGGGGGTAAAATTTGGCCCGAATTCTCAATTGTGACCATTCCGTTTACAAGTTATTTTTTCTGGAAACCGTGAGGGGTCGCATCAGCAGGATTCTACTGTATCCATATGTCTGATTACATAATATGGTGATTTCAAGTATGTGCAGCTTTGAAAATAATCATAATATGTATATTAAAGATTGGGAAAACAGAGGCCCCTACAAAAAAAATTTGTACTGTAGTGATATGAGCAGTGCCGAACATGCATCAAAACACTGAAATTATATCAATTTCGATACACTTCCTCATAAGCTGAAAATAATAGTATCAGCCACTCACTATTCCTGTAGTTAACCACATTCAGAATGTTTTTTTTTAAATACGGTACTTGGCGGCGAACAAAGCTGCTGTAACCATGGGCGTTAATGAACAATTAAATAAAATCACCAACTTTATTTTAGTGTTCCATGTAAGTTTTCTTTCTCCTAATGATTTACCATCAGATGTGAGTTGTAGTGGCGTAAATTGTAGAAAACCTGAACAATGCAGACAAGCAGTGTAGTTCTACTCTTAAATGACATATTAAACACATTCACGTCGAACTTATATTTATAAACCTCAAATTGCAGTTTTAAAAATCAACAAAATTTATGACGAAACTACAGACAAAATGGCAAAAAATATACCGAAATCATCTCGTAAAAAGTAACGAAATTGTGCAAATTTTTTCACCTGTCTCTAATAACACTTTGGGGGTAATGACCGGTGCTCGTGGAGAGTACCTTGTTGAAGCGACCCAGGTAGCGCTCGTCGCCCAGCAGGATGTACGCCTTGAGGCAGTACTCGTAGTAGGAGTCGATGCCGGCGCCCACGCCCGAGTCTCGCCGCACCCAGTCCCCGGAGTGGATGTTGAGGACGGTGCCCATGAGGTCGGAGGAGCGGTGCCGGATCCTCCACAGCTCGTCCATGGCACGGTGGGCCTTTTCCTGTCGCCCCGAACCACGTCAGTCGCGTGCTCCGAGGAACTCTCACGTGCCACAAGCGTCGCACCACCAACCATTCAACGCTGTTTGCAGCGACATCAGGTCAACCCAAGATACCATTCAACCCTGGTAAACTAAACGGTAACTTCATGAAAACTAAAAATTTGAACAAAGGGATGGGGCTAACGTGTATGTAAAAACACAATGAAACATGTTTCCTCACACCATTAACAATTATTTCTTGGCCTTAACTATAAAATTACGTAAAAGTAAAGTGTAAACTAACAAGAGGATAGGTTATTTCCAGATTACTTTTAACTTTTTTTTTGGAAAATTTTTCGAGGAAAAAAAAGTTTTTCTCCACTAGAAAAACATTTTTTTTTTTTTGTGTTATGTCAAGTAATTAAAGAAAATTTACTTAAAACCAGGTATAATAATAAAATGTGCAGTAGCATCGCTCGTAAACAAAGGTTATCCCGCTTTTAAACTAAATAACCAAAGATATGAAAATACATGTGTTACAATTGTATGACTAACCAAGTGACATTTTCAGAAATGGCGTCAATCAACTCGTGGGAACAATTGTATTTCTTGTATCCATATGTCTGATTACATAATATGGTGATTTCAAGTATGTGCAGCTTTGAAACTAATCATAATATGTATATTAAAGATTGGGAAAACAGAGGCCCCTACAAAAAAAATTTGTACTGTAGTGATATGAGCAGTGCCGAACATGCATCAAAACACTGAAATTATATCAATTTTGCTACACTTCCTCATAAGCTGAAAATAATAGTATCAGCCACTCACTATTCCTGTAGTTAACCACATTCAGAATGTTTTTTTTTAAATACGGTACTTGGCGGCGAACAAAGCTGCTGTAACCATGGGCGTTAATGAACAATTAAATAAAATCACCAACTTTATTTTAGTGTTCCATGTAAGTTTTCTTTCTCCTAATGATTTACTTGTAAACCGCTGAATTTCGTAATTTTTCACGAATTTTGGGCTTCACCATTTTACGGGGTCACTATCTACCCATCTATAGCAAGGAACCATCCCAGCATTTGAACCTGATCCTCTAGAACACAAGCATAGTGTTTCACAGTTTCGCTACCTGTCTCAATACAAAAGGTTTGTAATGGTGGTTCATTATTAATACATTAAACCAAGCATATGCATTATTCTGTGTTATGCTCATTTGAGGTGTGTGAAAAGAATGACAAGGGTTATAAAGAGTGGCAGATGTCCAAGGGTGTTGTGAAAAGTGAACTTGTTGGAATGAATCGTGCCGGTATGTGCCTGGCGAGGAGGGCAGCTCACCTCGAAGACGGGCTCCCCGGTGAGGCGCGACAGGGCCGCCAACTCCAGCACCATGGTGCCCGCGCAGGCGGTGCAGGTCTCCCGAGACGCGTCCAGCCGCGAGCTCTTCAGCCCGTACCGCAAGTTCACCTGCGCCCAGTACCCGTGCGCACGTCACCACGTCTCCCCGGCACGCTCCGAGGAGCTCCCGTGTCCCACGTGACGTTGCAACACAGACTAACCAGTGCTATTTGCGGTGATATTCGGTCAACCCAAGACACCATTTTATCCCAGTAAATTCAACACAGAATAACCCTCTGGAACAAAATCCTTCGATCAAATCATATACCTAACCGGTGCGACACTCTGCCCTTGACAAAACAAATTGCAACATAACTTTGGTAAAATAACAAACTGAAAAATGACACCATATAATAAATAAGACTATACGAAAATTAAAATGATGTATCTGTGGAAGGCAGTGCACAAAATGATTACTCAATCAAATATATATATATATATATATATATATATATATATATATATATATATAAACATTTAGCAGGAAACAAGAGTATTAACTGCAGAACCTTAAATAACACAACTGTAAAAGTGAACTAAAAATACTCAATCAGGGTGTCCACAAGGAAAAACTATTTCGTACCAACTTAGGCGAGAAAAAAGTACTATATTTGAAAAAAAATGTACTAAATTATAATTTGTTACGGTTTTAACAATTTAGGAAGTTACATATAATGAAATTGCAATTCTCTAACTTAAATATCACACCACACACACATACATTCCATAGTTTTTAAAAATAATTACGCTTGATAATAAAACATAATGGAGTCACTGAGTGTAAATGCACTAGACCAATAAAAAACTTATGAAAGTACTAGATCTAGTAGGAAAGTACTAACTGTGGACACCCTGAGTAACTCAATGTGTTCGTTCCAAGGCTTCCTCCGATACCGCGACGGGCGAGGGACTCACCCGGCCGTGAGGGATGCCCGTGGTGGTGTTGAAGGCGGGCAGCAGCCGGTAGCCCAGGTCCCTGGCCAGGTCCAGCAGCTCGGCGCGGTACCAGCGCATCACGCCCGCCCGCTGCTGGAAGTACTCGGCCAGGATGTGGCTCGACAGCAGGCCCCTGGAACCCCCGCCCGTCCGTCCGCCTTCGCAGCTTTCTGCTTTACTGGTTAGCAGCTCGTCCCTCACAATCTCGGATACATGAATATGTCGCTACTTCACCGGTTACGACATGATTGGCGCACGATAGCGTTAACATGGAGTTTAAGCAAAATGGTCAGGTGACCCCGTGACTTGATCAACTATGGTAACCTTTGTGAACATAAAGCATGCTTATTTTAGTATAGCTACAAAAATAAAAATTACATTTTTAATAAGATGTTAAGTTATAGCGTATGATTTTTTTTCTTTCAAAATATAAATACTGGTAAAGTAGAAACAGTAAAAAAAAAAGTTGTAAATTAATTTTGAAATAATTAATCAAAAGTAGTCACAAACAGTAACGCTACAGATATGGCTTAAAGTCTAGAGAAATATCACAAAGAAAAGTATAAAAAAACTAAACTTTCAATATTGAATATTTTTTTTTTTTTTTTTAATTTATTTCAATATTTCTGTGACAATAAGTAACAACAGGTAAAATTCAATCCTGAAACCATACATGCACCGGAGACAAATTAAAAATTGCACAATAAAATGTTATTTTTTTCCCACTGCTAATAAATTTTTATAGGTTTAGTAGTTCCAATAACATGGTTTCTTTTTTCTTTAATATAGAAAACATGATTTATGTAATTTTTTTTTATATATTTATGCATGATACTATTGACATATGAACAAAATTCATGGAAAAACTAAAACAACTTACGTCTACTTTCTGTACAATCAAGAGAAAAAATGATATTATTTTTAGATTAGTAAGCAATTATAATAGTTTAGACCCAATAGTAACAAGCTTAACCAATTAGTAAATTATTTGAGTAGCACTTGCAGCCAATTCAATTAACAGTGTATTCTAAATCCACTAATTTTCTGTATTTTTGAATTTATTAATATTTTTTTGTTTATTAATTTTTTTTATTTTGTTTTGTGTCCTTTGTCTGTGGTGTCTCTTGTGTATTGTGTTTTTTTTTTTGTACCGTGCACACCCCTGTAATCTCTTCTCAGAGTGTTGGTGTGCATGTCACAATTTATAAATAAATAAATAAATAACACCAACACCTCCCTCCCCCCACCCCTTTTTATCAAAATAAAAACCGTAACAACTTGGCTCTAGCTACCCACACTATTCGTCAAGTCTGCCGACAGTATGACTGGGCACCGACCAAGAACGGTCAAAGCGACTGCCAAACGAACCGCAGTGCCGGCCACTCACCCCAGGACCCGGATGTTGGTCTCGAACACGGACACGACCACGTCGCTGTCGAAGCTCACGTCCCTGATGACCAGCTTCACGGCGCGCTCAAACTCCTGCAGGTCCCCCAGCACCTGCGGCACGGCACACGGCGGCGTTCAGGCTTCGGACACGCACGCCCTCGTTGACGCTGACAGGGGCGCGGCTGGGGTTTCAACTCCGGAGAGATTATTTTTTCGCATTGTCCACCAAACACTTAAAATAAAAGGGTGGGTTTGTCTGTAAAAGGCCGGTTTACGGACGATAATTTTACGTGATAACATCACGAGAAAACATTGATGAAAAATTGCATACTTTTTAATTTTAAAATATTTACAGTTTTTTGCAATTTAAATAATTTGTTTGAATATAATCATGATGCTGCCAGGGGCGAAGATGGGGTTTCATTTCCAGAGAGATTATTTTTCAACCAAACACTTAAAAAAAAAGGGGGGGTTGTCCGTAAAAGCCGGTTTACGGACAAAAATTTTACGTGATAACGTCATAAGAAAACATTGATGAAAAATTGCATACTTTTTTAATTTTCAAATATTATTTACAGTTTTTCTTTGCAAATTTAATTTTTAATAATTTGTTTAAATATAATCACAAACAATTGGTTAAAAAGCCCGCCTTAAACTGTTTTGATATCATAGAAGATTTTATCGCACGGTGGTCGGCCGGTTCTTGCACGCTCAGCTCAGGCGGGACGTGACAATTTTTCGTGCGTGCAGCCGGCATTCATCGATTTATAAGACGTTATCACGTCAAAAACTTCCTTATTTTATAAAAAAGAGACAAAACTTTATGGTTTTATTCCTAGTCCAATTTCGTTTTTAGAACAGAGAATTTCTGTGTTATTGTTTTTATTTTTATAAAAGCTGTTTCACGATACTTATTCCACCGAAATAGTGGTAAAATTTACACGCTGCATTTTTACGATAAAATAATTTGTCACAAATTGGTCTGAAGCAGACTCATTCCAAAAAAATAATAATTAATTAGCGAGTTTTTGTGGCTTATAAGTGATTCAATAAGAGATGCACAATAAAACATATTAAATTAATTTTTCTGATCCATGCACTCTGGTACAATTTTTTGTCCAGAAATAACATTCCTTGAATTTAAAACAATAAACAAATAAACTATTTATTCCTTTTATGATTTTAATTATGTTTTGATTAAATGCTACTTAATTTCATGATATAACTTTCACTTCTGTGATATATGGGCATTAACTTGCATTTCAATGTTATGCTGTTTTTTGAAATGCTTTTCGGTATTATTTCAGTTTAATCACAATTCACCATATAATCTTGTCTCTATATATAAAAAAATTAATCTAGGATAAACAACACAAATTACCGAGACTACAAAGCAAAGAAAACCTTCGCTCATTATTTTGGAGGGGAGTTGGAGGGGGTCAGAAAATTCAAATTACCTTTCTCCCAATTGTGCCTCACATACTGGAATTCATTCACCAATGTCAATAAATACAGATGATGGAGAGACAATGGAGCATCGACGGAATGTATGGGTGGGAGAATCTGGAGCACTCCGAGAGAATCCACTGGCTTGAAACAACATTCGAAACGTTTTCAACTCGCAAAAAAAAAACTGGTCTTGTCCCAACGAGAATTGAGTCCAGAATGCCTTGGGGTATAGGCAAGCACCATGACAACCTTTCATAAATATGTTCTTTTCTGTCACCAGGTTAGGCTTCACAAACCTGTGCATAATCCAACACAACTGGTGTGGCTTATCCATTGGCTGCTGGTATCTTTCTTTCTCCTGTTTGGGTTGCACGTGATTCGGGCGTACGCACCTTGCCTATCAAAGGTGTGTGTCATGATATACAAAGATTTACAAGCAAGCTTGTTCACAAACAAAAATTGGTCCCTACTCATCATCAAATAATACATAGATGATTTTGCGAGACAAATTACTAAATCACTGACATTTACAGGTATTAATTTCTTTGACCTTGTTCATGAGATATTATCTTAAGCTGAGATAAGAATAAGTTCTGGTAATGCATAGTGTGTGTTCGAGAGCTGTACCAAAAGCATTAAATTGCAGACAAAACCGAGTCCATGCGAAGACTTACCACTAACGTATCCAGTGCATCAATCAGTGTCAGAGAAAAACTGAAATCAAAACAAAGTATGAATGAAGGCATTTACTACAATCCACAGAAATGCCAGCAATTATGAAAACATAAAAAAAGCCATAAACATCTATAAACTACTTACTAATACTGAACAAGCTAGTATTAATATAAACTCGTAACTTAAAAGATAGGTACATTATAGTTTGCACAAGCAGCTATATGCCTGCTGATGACTACATATGTTGTAATTTTAGGCCAATTATTATTTTTTATTTAGTACTTACCATATATAAAAAATTTTACCAGCTCAGTAAAAACTAGTGGTTTTGTAATATTCCAGTAGCTGTACCTAGGACTGGGCTGCGAACTTAAACTACATTTTGCAATCTATGATTCAACTTAAATCAGTAACAGTGACTATAATTTTTAATGATATACTAGGGCCTACAAAGCTACTGAATGACTTGAGAAAACATTTAAAATAGAGAAATAATCAACTGAAGAAAGTAACTTTTACTACAATAGAAACAGTTAAGTTTCCAAAGTATTATCAATTTTTTTTTTAATGGGCTAATCAAATCATTAAATACATCAAATTTAAAGTATTTGAAAGCTTTGATATTCAGGGAAAAACATTTTAAGGCAAATGTTTGAGTAAGCACCTGTGTAGTTGACAAGGACTACATGGTCTCACTCCATAGAAGCTATCGGAGAAAGGTTTGTAGCCACCTACAGCTTTAGGGCTCTGGGAACGTTTGTTTAGCATTTCACGGAGCATTTGTAACAAGGATTTTTCTTATCCAAAACATGTGTACGTCAATACACACAAACACACACACATATATATAAAAAATTTTAAATAAATATAATGATGAAATTTGTTTTAAAAATTAAATAAATGTAATTTTGAGAGCTTGAATTGGATTCAATGCAGACTTAAGGACTGAATAAAAGATTCTGATATGAGAAACAGTGAATTTCACACATCAGTGATTTTTTTAAAAACTGCATACAAAATAAAGCCACTTTCAGTAAGAACAATCACTTGAATCATCTCAAGCAGAATGGGCTTAAGTCACTACACACTCATTTTAAGAAAAAAAAAGGATACACTTAAGTTTTTTTTATATAAAGGGGGTAGCCTAGAGAGGCGAGATGATAAGTGCAAGGCTTTCTGGTATTGCTGGTGCGGATATCACCTCTAAGCACTAGGCTGTGAACTGGAGCATCCTTCTCGTCTGACATGGGGCAACCATGACATCTGAGCAGTAACCGTAAGATTATATGGCGGAGAAATGAAAATAAAGGTGTCATGCAAGTCCCTTGGATGCTTTCAAGAAACTCTTAACAGAGGGTTTCACGCCTAAAAATTATTCTGAAAAAACACGTTTTAGCAAATTTTTACTCTTCAAAAAATACAGTTTAAAATGGAAATCTAGAAACAAAATTACTCAGCCTCCCTCAGAGTATTCTTAAAAGCTTTTTTGTAAACAGACAACAGTGCAATTTCTCAAGCAGTTTTTAAATCATTTGGTTTTTTCTTCTTCTTCCCGAATCTCTACACACCGTATGTGTGCCCGGGTTGGCGGAACCTAACAAACATTTCATACCTCTGTGAACACAAACCGATGCATAAATTTTTTTTTTTAAAAACATGATGTCGTCGGCTTACTTCTAAAACCTCGTAACTCCATTTCAGTCAATTTTACATGAGCTTTTGGAGCACGGTTTCGACTGACAAAGATACGAGGTTTTATAATTTGCGAATAGAAAAGAGACTATAGAGTTGACTTACGAGGTTTTATCAGCATATATGCACTATGAAAAAATGAAAAAAAAAAAAAAAAAATACACCAAACACATCCGGAATATGAAACTGGGAAAAACTGGACTTACGAGGTTTTACAAGTAAACCGACTATGTATTTGATGGAATGTAAGAAAAGTGGTTTGGGCGAGGGTCGTCACACTCACTTGCCGAGCGTATCGTCGATGTCGCCTCGGCCCGGCTCCCGGCCCCGCCACCGGCCCCGGCAGCTCAGGGGCATCAGCTCGTCCGCGGGGTACGCGTTCTCCTGCGGCCCACAAGCACCCCCGCGGTGAGAGCCCGGCCGTCCCCCCGCGGGACAGGAGGGGAGGGAGCAAGGGGCGAGGTACTCACCATGTACGCCTGGTACGCGTGGTAGAACATGTCGCGCGCCTCTTCCCTGCCAACACACAACCACCAGCTCTTCAGCAAAATGTTCGCAGGCTTCCACGGCCGTTGTCTGAAGCAGCTGGCTTCTGGGTTGCGCCCGCGTCCCTTGGCGAACAATCCACAGACGTTTCGGTCGACGTTGCAGTCACCATCATCAGGGAGCAGTCACCTGCTAGTTAACTACCACCTACAGTAGGTTAACTGCTCCCTGATGATGGTTACTGCAATTTCGACCGGAATGTCGGTGGAATTATTCGCCAAGGGACACGGCTACAACCCAGAAGCCGAGCTGCTTCAATCAAATAAATTATGGCATCACCATCATTTTTAATAGATTACCCTTGTGTGCAAGGACAGTATCTTTTGATAAGTATAAAAAAATCTTAGAACAATGGCTCATATCCAATCCTTTATACTCACTAGACGAATGGAACAATTTAAATTTAAATGACCTAAGTTTGTGTAAAGTTGTATTATAGTTAAGATGTTTTTCTTTAAACTTAAAAATGTGTATTTATATTATTATTATTATTATTATTATTATTTATTTTCAATGACATTGTCTACAGCACCCTGTGTCTAATGACAATAAATTTTAAATATTTTGTCACAGCTTGCAATACAGCTCCCTTTTACTTCCTGCGGCTTGCGAGGGTGTAGGATCCAACATCGGGAGAAGTTGGAGCTTATTAAAAAAAAATTTTTATTAGTACTACCAATGTTTCTTGGTTAGCCCGAAAAAAAAAGTTTTAAAATTTCAACTCAACTGGATTCTGAAAGAACTTGGTGATGGAGGAGGCCATAAAGTCCAGAAGTAAAAAATTCTGACTAAAACCAAATAATATAATGGTATATTATGATAAATCATTAAAAATTATTTTAATAATTTTTATAATTTAATTTAATAATTTTAATAATTAATTTGTTTTTGGTTCAAAGTCTTTCACAAGTACCAAATTTCCCAGAACTCAGTTTGAATTTTAAAAAAAAATCTAAATACTGTAAGATTTCATACAACTCAATGATTTTACAGTTATATATTTTTCATTTTACTTAGCTAACTGAACAAACCCCTCACTTTCATTATGATCACTTATACCTATTTAACACTTAGCCTTTTTTGAAAAACCACACTAGCAATGAAAACAAATTACACAAAATAAAACCAAAACTTTACCCTTTTATCTGATTACTATCACTCACATGTTAGCTTGTGTGGGTAAAAAATTAGAACTATGCACGTTGAATTCAATGAAATATTATTTAAATTAGTATGCAAAATCATACAGAAATCTGCAAAATAAATATGCATATAAAATAAACCATAACATATGCACTCACAAATATAGAAAAGCACTTCCAGTATGGCCAATGGACACATTCAAAGTGTCCCATTAATTACTGTAAAACAATAAATACCTACAACCTAAAAAAAAAAAAAAAAACTTGTTTTTTTTACTAAAATAATCAAATTGTTTACCAAAATATTAAAATAAATGGAAATAGAGATAAATACAATTTTATTCACACCAAAAAATAAGTAATGTTCTAGTAGTTTACTCAAAGCCATCTAGGCCAGTAAATGCTAAAATAGCGATAATTCATGTAGTTCTAATTTTTTGATATGTTGTTAGGATCAGCACATGTGTTAATTCATGTACCTATGCAGCTTTGAAAGACCTGTGTTAACTGCACAATGTGTGAACAAAACTGCAAACTTTTAAGATATTTTCCAAAATTTTCCTTATCACTCCTAGAGTAGATTCAATTTCCACAATGTGAGGTCAACTGCAGCTCTGCAAGTCTAATAGTTTCTGAGATACACTACTTCAAAACTTGGCCATTTTTTCCGGAAAGTAATAGGTTGAGTTTCAAGCCAAATTACAAGAAACGAAAATCCTCCGAGGATAATCATGAAAAATGAATTTGTAGTAGGCCTAAATATATTTAGCTTTAATTTAAGCACTGAATGATGCTTGCAGACATAAAATATGCCCCTCATTATTTGCAAAAACAAAAAGATTTTCAGAGAAACAGATCTAAACACATGCCGTGATGATTTGTGGGAATTTGAAAGAAAAAAAAAATACTCAAGACCATGTAAAACAAATTAAACCACCAAAGAACAGAAAAATGTATTTTACTCAAATGATTTTCCAGTGTTTGTCCCATAAGATTGTAGGGGTGGTAATGATATAAGTTGCATTATAGTGATGACATGAATTTGTTAATTAATCACTGTCATTTTATTATTTATAAGATAACACTAATGGTAAATTCCCCCCCCCCCCTTTTTTTTCCCCCCAATATTTAAAAAGACAATTAAAGTCAAAGGCTCAAGTTCAAAATATGATACTGTACTTACTATTGGTTGGAAATAAAGTAGGGGAATTGTATGACTTCATGGAAGTTGGCCAACGATTAAAGTGAATTGAGGAACGATGGAAAATATAGTACATAAAATAATTTTAAAATAATTATGGCTTTCGCTGTTGCCAATTATTGGCAAAAGCGAAAGCCATAATTGTGCAGTGAAAAAAAAAGACTAATATTAGTTTGAGTTTAGGGAGTGAATTAATGAGTAGAAATAAATATATTTATAACGCGAATAAATAAGTACACAATAAGTTTAAGTACGTATTAACAAATTTATTGAATATGTGAGGAAATCAGTGTAGTAGTCATGAGAGAAGAGCAAGATAGTGTTTGTTTATATTGAATATAACGGTGCAGTGTAGAGAAATAATGTGTGGTTATGAATTGTAATAGTGAACAAGAAAGCGACAGTTCATGTATTGCAATACAAAATTTAATTTAAAAACATGGCATTGCAACATATACTAAAACAGGAAGAATTATAGTATTCAATACAATATGTACTGTACGAAATATATCTTGGCTATTGTGTTCTATACTTTAATAGGTAGAGCAGTAATATAGAATACAATACCTGATAGCTAATTTAATGAAGAAATGTAGGTATTTTAAACAAAACAAGCATGTGAATGCTCCCTGCCTAAATTCCAATATTCCGGAGATTGCCCCGTAAGAATGTAGGGGTGGTAATGCTGTCGGAGCAGCCATGTCATCAAGATTGTTATGGTATCGGGATCTAGACAACATCCCTTTCAAAATCTACCCAGACGACTGTAGAAATATTCATACCTGAGTTCTTCTCTCTCTTCATTAGTCATTACGTACGTTCTATCCCCAAGGTGAGCCCATATTGAGGTTAAACAAAGACAAAATATAGAAAATACTAAAAACGCCATGAACAGTCCCTTAAATGTGAACGTAAACGTCCCCATTTTAAATTTACTGCTCATGAATTTACTTGAGCCTGATGAACGTTGTGTCAAGAACTAGACATACACAAAGACTGAGTAAGAAAAAACATATTTCGTATTTTAATTTTAGAATTTGTACTTCGGTAACCAACATTCACGTATGATTCATTATTTACGGTTCACAAAACAATTTAATTCGCAATACTGTCCACAATATTAGGATTTCACAAAATAAACTTTCTCTATTATCATTTTTACACATAATAAACAAACGAAAGACGTAACACAAGAGCTCAAAACGGTTACGTTCCTGTTTCTAGTATCAACACTGAGATACTGACTCAAGACAAACTGTAATAAGAACTGTAATGCACATGTTTTTTCTGTATGTTTATTCCTTTAAGACATTATTTAAATATAATATGTAATGTTAATTTTTCGTATGTAATTTGTTGTTAGTTTGCACAATTTTTAAACAAATAAATAAGAAATAACAATTTCGCTAGGGCTAATTTTTTCTACTTCAAACGACACACTTGTACGCTTGTAGTTGGGCTTATATGAATAAATGCATACTTAAAAATAAAATATTTTCAATGTGTTTTTTTTTTTTTTACTTTTTATCAAAAACAACAGCGAATACTATACAATGGTATAGTATTGGTATTACAAATATTATAATTGATTCAAAACTTATTTGTCGTTTGTTGAATTAGATTAGTATTTGCTTAATGTAAAGTTCGTGACGGAGGCTGGTAAAACGCACGTGAAAAGAACAGTGAAGCGATCAGCCGATAAATAATGCCTAGAAATTAATTTCAATGAAGTTTTGACAAACTATTCACTATGGCTAAGTTTAAGCAACCATATGTATTGTGCCCCTTAATCGGGCAAAGAACTTTATTGGGTGTGGCAAATGATGAAGATAATGACTGTGTTATTGCTACGTTAGGAAAGAACATGATCGTACGATACAAGGTTATATTCTATTTATTTTATTTTATTTTAATATATAGCTTCAATATGGGTACAAAGTGCCCGGTGGCAAGCATTCTCCCTACTTTCCCCTCACTCTCCTTCTGAACTGGTCCACACTCCCAGCCGCCACACACTCCTCCTCCAGCCTATTCCATTCCCCTACCGTCCTCACGACCATCGCATTTTATTCCCTTTCTGTTCTCCTCCTCTCTTTGAAAACCTTCCTAGTATTTTCCTTCCTACTTCTAGGCGTTCCCATTTTGACTTTTCCCCCCAGCTCTCCCCATCCTCCCACTCCACTCAGCACCTGGTACATCTTGACCAATCGGTAAATATTTACAATCGCGGTAGATGCCAAAAAAAATGCTAAAAATCCGAAAATACTTTTATTCTATGCTCTTTCACTTCCTCTTTTCAAATCAACCGGCGGAGATAAGAAATTCCAAATACTTTAGGAGATATGGAATTTTTAAATTTTGAACATGTAGAGTAGCGGTATTTGCGAAAAATAATTCTAAAAATCTGAAATTACTTTTATTATATGCTCTTTCACTTTCTCTTTACATTAAAACCGGCGGAGATAAGAAATTCCAAATACTTTAGGAGATATCGAATTTTTATATTTTCATCACAATACCTGTGAATTCAGGCGGCCACCATTGTTTCTTGTTTACGAGATGAGTATGATTTTTTTCCACGTAGGTGAACCGACCATTGTTGCTTGTTTACGTTTATGATTTTTTATTTTCGCGACGTAGGTAGAACGAATACATCATTTTCTACTAATGGCAAAGGAATGTACCCGCCTCTAACGTATCTGAGTTTTTAACGTTTCAAATTTTAATGTTTTATTTGTTGCGCAAGTAATAAGTAAAAAAATTACGTGAGTTCCTACCGTTCATCCTTTGTCCCAGTTTGTTAGGTCAGGTCAGCTACATTATAAATACTTTAAAACTAAACAACCATTAAAATTAATTTATATTATTTTTAATGTCTGCTTAGTTTGAAAGTATTAATAATGTAAATGACTTGACCTAATCGACCATTTTAATTAATTAGGCATTCACGAACGGTAAATCAAGACGCACATAAAGTTCTGCCATTCCCGATTACACCCGAACCATTTACCTTCGGCCAACCTCAGTTTTATTTATTAATATTTATATTTCTCTGTTTATTTTAATGTAGCTATACTAACCTAACTAACCGTCCATAGTGTTTTAAAGTGTTTTAATGTAGCTAACCTAACATAACTATAATAAAAGTATTTTCAGATTTTAATAGATACTCCTAAACAAGCAACAATGTAGTCGTTCACCTACGTCGCGGAAAAAAAAATCATACTCGTCTCGTAAACAAGAAACAATGGTGGCCGCCTGAATTCACAGGTATTGTGATGAAAATTTAAAAATTCGATATCTCCTAAAGTATTTGGAATTTCTTACCTCCGCCGGTTGATTTGAAAAGAGGAAGTGAAAGAGCACAGAATAAAAGTATTTTCAGATTTTTAGCATTTTTTTTGGCATCTACCGCGACTCTACATATGATGAAATTAAAAAATTCGATATCTCCTAAAGTATTTGGAATTTCTTACCTCCGCCGGTTGTTTTGAAAAGAGGAAGTGAAAGGGCACAGAATAAAAGTATTTTCAGATTTTTAGCATTTTTTTTGGCATCTACCGCGATTGTAAATATTTACCGACCAATCTCTCCTTCTGTCTTCTATCCTTTAAGCTCTCCCATCTCATTCCTATCATCATCTCTGTGGTACTGCACTCCCCCTTCCCTTCTCTGTCCGATCTCCTCCACTTGCCCTTCACCCATCTAGCTGCTCTCCTCTGCACCCCCTCCAGATTTGTTCAGTATTTTAACTTGCTGATTAAATATATCTAATGTCATAGTATATAGGCTGTTTTTGTACACAAAATAGGTAAATATCGAGGGGAGGAATTAACTTTATTCAACAATAAATAATGTTATATTTGTAATTCAGATTAACTGAAAAATTTTATTACTATTTGCTTTACTTCAAAGTTATGTGTATGTAAAACTATATGTGTATGTAAAACTGTGTACATGTAAAACTGTATGTATATGTATATCTGTAAATATGTAGGCAAAATGACATGTTCCATAGTCTTATGGTTTGTACCAAAAGAAGGCTCAATGGAATACAAATAAATAAATAAACAATCAAACTAGCGCTAGCCAGAGCAGTGCTGGTGAAGGAGTGCCGGCGTGTGTCGCAGCTGCAGAACCAGAAGCAGATCGGCAGCTGGGCCACCAAGGACAAGCTGACGAGCCCGGTGATCTACGACCCGGTGGGCGGGCGGTACGTGGGCGTGTTTGCGCACAGCCAGCTGCGGCTGTGGTCGGAGAGCGAGGAGCGCCTGGAGGCCGTCAAGAAGCACAAGGTGGGTGCGCGTGGTCTCGCCCGCCCACAGCACCAGTGCTCCCTGGTGACGGCGACCGAACCTTCGGTGATATCCTCGCCTTCATATTATCTTTGAAAGATTTGTGCAATGGGAGTGCATGACTTGATGTAAGTTTTTGGACATACGCCATTGCTAAGCACTTTTTCTGTAGAAGAAAAATAAAAAATAAAAAAAAATAAAAATAGGCAATTTTTTGCTTAATTTGTGTTTTTTTGTCTTTTGGGTACCTATTTTTTATTTTTTATTTTTTATTTTTTTTTTAGTTTTTAGTTTTCTTCTACAGAAAAAGTGCTTAGCAATGGCGTATGTCCAAAAACTTACATCAAGTCATCTTCGCCTTCGACGCGGCTGCAACGCAGAAGCCAAGGAACTCTTCTTGGATTAGTTTTGTTTGAATTTGAGCACAAGTAGTTTGTCGCATTTGTTTATGAATCCTCAGTTTTGTGCAAACATTTTTAACTTTTAATGTTAATTAGCTATAATTCATGACTCCTAAAAATAATTCTTGCTACGTGAGTCTAGCTACGATACATCCAGCTAAAAAAATTGTTGTGCTTCATTTTTTTTTTAATTGTTTGCTTTGGTTTTGCGTTTTCACACCTGTGATGACACTAAATTTATTTGATACAGATCCTGCCATTTTGAATTTTGGTCGCCATTTTGAAAATCCATTATTATTATAGTACCTACAAAAAAAAATTTTTTTAATTAAAAAAAATTCATTTAAATTTAATTTTTATAGAAAAAACTGATTCGGCCATTTGAATTATGTCTGTCATTTTTAATTTATTTAATTATGCTTGAAAACATTGGAAAAGATTTTAAATATTAATTAAAAAATTACTTAATTGCATTTAAATAAAATTTTAATAAAAACAGCATGGAGTCCAGGGTTAGAACCCAGTTTACTATGCATTTAATGTGTCTAAAATTCGTAAAATTTGATCATAGCAGTTGCGGAAGCCTTCATTTCACATTAATCATCATGTTAATATTTTGATGCAATTCAAAAAGCTTGTATCGAGCTTAAATACCTTATAGTCAGTATTACTTAAAATTGTCTATTTCACTTTCCTGCAACTAGCCTTTTTGAATCGCATCAATACATTAACTTAATAATTTTTTTTTAATGTTATTTTTACTGATGAAACACACCAAACGAACAGCCATATATGGTCAGATTTTACTTATAGTAATTTATGTTTTTGGAGAATTATCCAAAATTTTGAGAAGTCGTTTACTCCTATAGTCATTTTTAAAAATAATTTTTTTACATTAAATTTATTTAAAATTATGTCTTCAATTCACATTCCAATAAGGACCGCAATAGTTGGTTGGTCACGTTACTCACCTTTCACCACGTTTGCAAGTAAAGAAACGCGGTGCATGTGTGTACTCCCGTATCCCCCGCCCATTCATTCCATCAGTGCTTCATTCTCATCTCATCATGAGATGTTAAGCCCCATCTCATTCAGTTACTTTTAGCTGTGTAGCTATTTGGTAACTATTTTATCCATGCAAATATAAGTCTGGTGTTGAAAATGTGGATAATTTTTGCCTTGTTTATCTTTTAAAGTTTATAATTTCAAATTATTAATAATATTGTTATTACTCAGGGTTGGCTGATTAAAACCACATTGGTTTAAAACATGGTTTAAACCAAGTGATTTTTATAAAAAAAAATTTCAAATAATGTAGTTTTAAATAGAATACCTATCTTAATTTTTTTTTAATGAAAGGGCTAATTCAATTTTAATAACAACAAAAGTTTGGTCATTTAATGTTTCTTGTGATTTATCATTGAAAAAATTATATACTTGCCAAGATCATTTTATTTAAATTTTCTGGATAAATTGTAGATCTTGTTGAACTAAATATGTACTCCTCTAAAATTAAAAGTAGTTAATTTCAATTCTGTGGGAAAATCCGACTGTAGTGTAAATCTTAATTACGTGAGAACAACCCATTCTGTGGAGAATCCTCTCCCTGTGGGGATATACCCTTTCTGTGGTTGAGTTCCAGTCAGATGAGCAGATTTGCTGGACTTTTGGGTTCTTTTGATGTTATAACTTTCCTGGTTCAACATGTTGTATGGCTTCCAATTGAACATGGTGAGAAACAAAATAAATTAATGTATAAAAATACCTGGTTTAAACCTTCAAAAATAAATTGGTTGTCTGTAAAGTCGGTTTACGAACGATAATTTAACGCGACGTCATAAAAAAACATTGATGAAATGATTGCATACTTTTATGAATAAAATTGAATCATTTTTATTGAACTATCACTATTTTGTATGGATACAAAGAAGGAGTGAAATGAAATCTACAATTTAATTGATAAATTTACTTTTATTTGCACTCATTAATTCAAATATGTTTATTACTTTAACTAAGAGATTATTTTAACTATAACTTTTATGCATGTTTGCTATTTAACTTCTTCCAATCTGTGTTATTCTGTTGAGGATAGGACGATGATAGGAAAAGTAGGAAACAAATGGGAGTGTTTCAAGTTTAATGTGCCTCGAAAAAGTCAAATGGATGGTTCCAATCGAGTGTAAGAGAGATAGATGCGGCGCAAGCGTACAATGAGCGTAACGGGACACTTTTTCGTGCGTGCAGCCGGCGTTCATCGATTTATTAGACGTTGTCACGTCAAAAAAATTGTTTCCCCCGCCCCCTGCCTCCCCAACACTGTTGTTACTGGGAGTAGTTGTTACGGAGGAATGCTAACTGTGCCGGAGCCTCGCCAGTTCCAGACGCCGATCCACTGCGTGCTGGCGGGCATCGACGCGGAGGGCCCGGTGGTGGTGTTCCAAAGCGGGCTGGCGACCCCCCTGGCCGCGGCCCTCGAGGCGAGGAAGAACGCCCCCGCCGCCGCACTCCTGAAGCCGGGCGAAGCGATACAGGACTGCCGCCTGGTGGTGCACGAAGGCATCAAGCAGGTCGCCATTCTCGCCAAGACCCCGAAGGCAAGTGTTTCCGTGTGCGGCGCAAGTCCGCGGGTTTGCTAATCAGCTGCTCAACAGGAAATATTGAGATTTACCGATAAAGTTAAAATGATGAAGATAAAAAAAAATATAGTACAGAACTTTTTTTCCATATTTAAATTTTGTAACAAGTTTTATTAGATGCATTTTTTCTCTCTAGGATGCACTGTTTGTCGTTAAAGTCATAAAAACTAAAAATGAGAGCCAATTTTCGTAGTAATTCTTCTAAAAGAATTAACCATTTCAACTTCTAAACATCAGTAATGACTGTATTTTTTGAGTTTATAAGGATTGCGAATTTTTCAGATCTCAGTATTTAATATTTGGTGATACTCTACCGTGCTGCAACATTGGTGAGAGAAATATAGTTAACTAACAGCATATGAATAAAAAAAATTCATTTGAAAATACTCCTGACGCTATTCTCAAATTAATTATTTTGCTGTTTTTGAAAACTTGAAGTTGTCAGTGCATCAGGAAAGGGAAAGATGAGATTTAGCATCACTGGATTTGCACTGTGTCTTTACATTGTGAGATCTTAATAGCCTCCAAGCCACTTGGAAACTTACGTGCTGCTAAACGAAGATGGGTTTAGCTGAAGATTTGACCCAACCTGTTGACCCTTGCCTCTCCAAATGAGCATATATCACATAAGCCATTAAAATTCAGTTGAATGATACAACTTAACTATGCTGATTATAATGTCTCCCAAGGCTGCAAGATCAATGGCTGCATCTTGAAAAAAAAAAGGCATATCTATTTTAGTGATTTCAATTTGTATTTGTTGATCAGTGTTCTTTAATTTATAGTCCTGGAAATTATCTGAATTAAGGAAAGTGTCTTCTCATAGTTAATGACCACGCACATCACAGCTAATGGTTAGGGGCAGGCATTTTTCGCGAAAAAATCTAAACTCCTATTAGACTGCAACAAGGTATACCCACACCAGCAGTTTCCTTCTTCTGATTGGCGGCCGTCTGTGGGAGAAGTCGTTGCCTTATTTGATCGAGCCACTCAGGACGCGTTTGCTTCCGTATTGAATTACTGTGATTGGTTGTACTGACATTAGATGTACCTGAAAGAAACTCACCCAATCACGAAATACAGACAATGCTACAGTGTTTTAACTTTCAGCTATACTCGGAATCTTTTCGCGAAAAGTGCATGCCCCTACTAATGGTGTAAAAGTAGCTTACAAGAAAGTTTTATTTTGTAGCGGTAACCTGTTAAATTTCATCACGGTGCATGTTTTAGTGGGTTATAAAAACTTATAAATGTTCCAAGTTGCGATGAATGGAACCTGTCACCCGCTGGCCTCTAAGTTCAAGACCAGGGCTGACAACCGTGCACACGCTCGCCAAGAGAGGGCCAAATATAATGTCATACGAAAAACATCAAAACCTGTCAGTAAACCAACCCCTCTCTTTACCAGCGGTGCGTGCCGAAAGCAAAAGATAAATAGCAGACCAAAAATAATAGAGTAGAAATGGGAACATACTGTCTTGTTTATTGAAAAAAACTAATTATAATATTGATCGTGGCTCATTCCTGCTAAGTAACCAATTGTACCAAAATTACAATTGCAATCCTAACCTCCAGTTCCACGGCATGAAAGGTGAGTGGCACGTGGAGGTAGCTCGGAAGCGTGTGACGGGGAGGCGCTGGGGTTCCAGGGGCGGGCGTGGTGCTACACGGTGCCCGTCTCCGAGGACTGGGCCTCGCACAGGTTCGAGCTGGCGCGTGACGACGCCCCGGATGCCCGGCTGGCGGGACATGCCTTCGCCTCCGACGGCACCTGCCGGCTCTTCTCGCTGTGTGAGTGGCGGAGCCCAACATTCCATCTTCTCACTTCCATTCTTGACGTGACAACGTCTAATAAATCGATGAACACCGGCTGCACGCACGAAAAAATGTCCCGTAACGTGCATTGTCCCGTTACGCTCATTGTACGCTTGCGCCGCATCCATCTCTCTCCCACTCGATTGGAACAACCATCGATTTGACTTTTTCGAGGCACATTAAACTTGAAACACTCCCATTCGTTTCCTACTTTTCCTATCATCATCCTGTCCTTAACAGAATAACACAGATTGGAACAAGTTAAATAGCAAACATGTATCATATTTATAGTTAAAATAATCTCCTCGTTAAGGTAATAAATATATTTGATTTAATGAGTGCAAATAAAATTAAATTTATCAATTAAATTGTAGATTTCATTTCACTCCTTCTTTGTATCCACACAATAGTGATAATTCAAAAAAAAATGATTCAATTTTATTCACAAAAGTATGCAATCATTTCATCAATGTTTTGTTTTGACGTCACGTTAAACTATCGTCCGTAAACCGACTACAGACAACCAATTTTTTTTTTGTTTTAATTTATGTTTCTTTAGGCACATTATGAAAAAAAATATGATAGTGAATTTTTATGATGTGCATGCACCGTGAAACAAAATATTCGCAGAATGAAAAAAATAAAACTACATACAAAAAAAAATATTTATATGTGTGTATGTGTGCTTTTAAATCTTATTATTTAGTGATTGATATTGAATACTGGTCCATATCATTTAAAAACATTTATTAATTGTCAATATTAGTGGTGTATTTTATAAACTTTTTTGAGCGTATTTATATAATTGAGGTTATGTTCCCGTATGTATAATTTATTTGAATTATAAATTATTACATTATGTAATTAATAATGACAATTAATAAATTATAATATACTTTCAGCATATTTATTGATTTTCATTATTAATTAAAATTTATCTAAATTATTTTACCAAATTAAATAATTAATTTTATACACATGTTTATATTAATATGGAGTACTGAGTATTTATTTAAATAGTTTAATTTGATTGAATTTATACTTTACCATCTTTTTTAAAATATCACTCCAGTCCCTTTATTATTTTATTTATATTGATTATGTACATGTAAAATTAAAGTTAGTTTTTTATTAAGCCAAGAATTTATAACTTCAAACGTGCATACATATGTACATATACCTATTTATTTATTTATTTATTTATTTATTTTCTTTGAATAAGTGAATTTGGTAGTTGACACTACTATATTTACATTATTCACCTCTTCATTGATGTACAGTAATTATTAAACACTCGTTTTCCCATGTACTACATCGCCTCTGTTCACACCACTTAAGCTGTAGTTATATATGAGAAAATCCTAAGGCTGCCATTTTGTTTTAAGTTGTGTGATTGTACATAGCCAATAATGTTTCTCTACTCCTGATAATGTCACCATGTGGTCGAAAATTTTAACGATTTTGTTCTGTTGCATTTTATCAGATTTTTATCCAATTCAATTTCCAATTTAATTTTCTCAGTCCAAATTAAATTACTTTTTTTTATATAGATATAGGCTACTATCAAATCTATTAAAAAACTAATTATTATTTTTTACTTTCAAATCTTGTTATTTACACCCCTTGCAGTAATGGTTGGTTTGATAAAAATTTATTTTAATAATATTTTTAGTCAATATTTAGAAAGTTAAACAAAAATGAAAATAGATTTGTTACTGTACATGGTTGGGAAGTTTTATTAATTTTTTTATTCCAATGCCAGGTTTTTTAAACCGTTTGCAATTATGGTTTCTTTTATCAAAAATTGTTACAGACAAATGATAAAATTATTATAATTATAAAAGTTATAAGATTTACAAACAATTTGAACGGATTTGATAGTGTTCCTAATAAGGGACTTATCAATTTTTTTTTTGTAATTCAACAACTGTTTATTCCATTCCTTACTATCAAATCTGTTATAATTTACTGTATAAATCCTAAACTTTAGCTAAAACAATTTTTGATGAAGTAAGTTATCACCATAAAACCGGGGTTGAAATTTAAAAAAAATTCAAAACTTTTTTAGTATCAAATTCATTCAAATTTATTTTAAACCATCTTAATAGTATCTTAAATTTTGATGAAAAGCACATTTTTATATGACCACGTTATTAGTACAAGGGATGAGAAATAGTGCTTGAAAGTAAAAACAATTATATATGTAATTACTTTATTTGGCATATAATATGAAATTTGTTCCAAGTTATTCAATGGTGGGTACATTTGAGTTTAATAATATTCGTCATATTTTCGCCACATGGGAAATGAGCGAAATTAAATAATTGATCATTCGGTAATATTGAAGAAGATAAATATGTTATGTACATTAATTTCTTAAAATGTTCCAGAAGTTTATAGAAGTTAACAAAATATTTCCAGAAGAAATAGGTACATACTTCAGAATCTACCTACACTTGAAGGCTGTGCTGAAAGTGATTTTTTAAAATTTAAAATGATAATATTTTAATAAAATTTAATCAGTTGTTCCAGTTGTATTGTCAATTATTAGGGGGGGTAAGAGAAGGGTATTTTTACATATTCTTTATCGCAATGATTCAATTATTGTGTCTTTTACAATTATGTTGTACGTGACAGAATCAAAATTTTCAAATGCACGTCTAAAAATGACAGTGAAAATGCCCGAAAGGGCGGACACACCACCAAGTAAAGGTAAGCACTCGCGGGGACCGGAGGCTCTGATTGGCCGGTGCAGGGTCGGACGGACGGCTGTTCGTGCAGCCCGCGGTCACCGGCGAGGCGAAGGAGGCGCTGGCGGTGCTGACCGCGGTCAGTACTGCCAACCCCGTCTCCATGCTGCCCCTCAGCGCGTCCCAGCTCGCCCTGTACGGGGCCGACCCCAGCGAGGAAGGTCAGTGCCGGTGCATTAGTCGACCCTAACTGCTGCTAGACGTGCTCAATGACTGGAGTTAATTTGGGTGGATAATCCGCACACATTGAATTTATTTATTTATTAGTTGACAACAGTTGAACAATTAGCCATTTGCAGCCACTGGAAAAAAAATTTTTCTAAAAATTTGGTAGTGTGTACGTTTTAGCATTAAAATTATTAGCAGGAAGGTATTGACATTAATGAAACTGTGTATAAGTATTTGTTAAAATATTGCTTTTAAACCATCTTTTTTTTTTTGTATTCAATTTAAAGTTATAATTCAAGAATGTATTGATATTTGTATTCAAGTTATATCCAAAAAAAAAACTGATACTCCATTTTAGGCTTACCCAGAAAATTTCTGCTTACATGAAGTGTTGTTAGTTGGCTTAGTTTTCCGGTATTTCAGACAGTGTTTTTGTTCTAGCTTCTGACGGCATACGATCATGCTGCCTCATTGCTCTTACCTCACAAATGTGCTGTCACTCAGTAATTAGTTCGCTGTAAATTTGATAGCTGTGCCTAACAAACAAACAGAATTAAATATATCAAGTTTTAAAACCTAACTTTGTACGTAAAATACCTATTTCCATTAGTGCTACCTTAAAAATCAAATTTATGTGGTCAGTAAGAAATATTATTGTACACGTAGGGATAGAAAATGTAATTTAAAAACATTTTACAATTCATTATTAAATAATATCCTATGTTTAAAAGTCAGACTTTTATAGCTTATGGGTTATGGATAATTAATTACCCAAAAATATTACTTGCTGTACATAACTACATAAGACTTGAGTTGTAATATATGAGCTACTTGGTGAAAACTAACCAACGATAAAAAACTGTGCACAGGGTGATTTAATTTTAAAGGTTACATCCCAGAATTGTAAAGTTTCTGTGAAAGTACTTCAGTGTACAGTGGAATTCTGTTGCAAGATTTTTATGTGTATTTAGTTATTCAGGAAAACTTTGTGAATGGTTTAAATTCCGTGGATTATTTTGGGTAATGGATAAAATTATTGATGCTTGTGAAGAATGAAAACTCATTAACAGGAAAAGAGGTTTTGACTGCAGTAGCACCAACACAATGTCGCAGGTTCCTGTGTTATGCTTGAAATGTGCAGGGGCCGTGCTGGTGGTGTTCAACGTGCGCTTCGCCCTGGTGCAGTGCCAGCAGCACTTGAAGCTGTTCAGCAACCCGCCCTTGCTGTGGGGCTGCGGCCAGCACCTGCTCATGGCCGTGGGCTCCAACCTGCTGGTGGTGCCGTGCCAGCTGGAACCGGAGCGCCTGGCCGCCGTGCTGGGCAGCCACCGCTCCCTGGGCCCGTCCGTGCCCCCCGGTGACGTGGAGCTGGTCACGGAGCTGCGCGAGGCCTCCTGGGGCCCTGCCCCCGTGCCTGCCTCGCCCGCCCTTGCGCCTGCCCCTCCCGACCTCGCCCGCCGCCTGCAGCAGCTGGAGGCCACCGGCTGCCCCCAGGCCTCGTGAGTGTCCCCGAGCTCCTCTTCACTGACTAGTGGACACTCACTGCACCGGCTCACTGGAATGCCCGCCCATATTTATCACTAGGGATATTTAGATTGAACTGTGAATTGTGTTTATAATCGAAATAACAGAGATTTGCAAGTTAATACACCACATAGCTACGCAAAGCACGTTAAATCATGGAATTGTGTAGCATTTACCAAAACTCAATAAAAAAAAAAAAATAATGTTTAAAGGTCATGTACTGTTGTAATTTTTGGACAAAATTTGTATCAAAGTGCCTGGATCATTTGTTTCATTTGGCGAGATGTGTGCCTGGTCCGGAGCGTGGAGCCTCCGCCGCCGATTCATCATATTGCCACCTGGGGCAGTAAGCGTGGGCGAGGCCAGAAACGGAATTTTCTACAACTTCCCGAGTGCATTGTAAAATCAGGCGCACCCCACACACCGGTGTAGAATCATTTGAATCGACGGGCGGGGGTTGGCGCGTGTCTAGTGGGATGGGTTTGGCACGCGGGATCTGTGTGTGCGCGCTGGCAGGTTGTGTGATGCTATGAGAGTTACGTGTGGATCGTGTCTGTGCGTGTGGCAGGATGGCGGGGCAGCTCCTGCCCGAGCTGCTGGCGGCCGGTGACGAGGCTGGTGCGCGCTGGTGCCTGCTGCACCTGGGCGACGTGCCGGAGGCCGCGCTGGTGGGCGTGCTGGAGCACTGCCTGGGGCGCGGGGAGCAGCGGGACGACGACGCGCTGCTGGCCGCCGCGCTGGGGGCGCGCTTCTCCGAGGCGGAGCTGCGGGCGGAGCTGCGGCGCCTGCCCCTGGACCTGGCCCTGGGCCTGGTGCGCGCGCTGCTGGCGTCCCCGGGCCACGCCACGCGCTGGCTGGCACCGCTGCTCGACGCCCACTACCAGGGGCTGCTGCTGGCCCGCGACCCGCGCGTGCTGGCCGCGCTCGACGCCGTGCGGCGGTTCGTGTCCGACCAGGTACCGTCCCGTCTTCTCACGCCATCGTCGCACCTTTCACCATGTTTGAAAAGTAGGGGTGCGACGATCATGCGGGAAAAAAAAATTTTGTTAGATAAAGTTATTCATAAAAAACAAAATCCAATTCATGGAATGTACGTTCATTTAAAACGTGAAGTATAAAAGAGCACGCCAAACATTTTTAAATTAATAAGTCATGCAACAAAAACCTTTTCAACTTCAAATAGAAAAATAAAATCGGTGATCCGAATGCGAGCCCGGACGAACGCGTAACTGTCGCCGTACGCACACCACGGAAGAGTGCGGGCCATCAGATGTAGTTGAATTGGCGCTCGGCAGAGAGCACGCGCTGCATGCGCTCAGCGAGATATCGATATTCGGCTACGTGTTGCTAGCTCTATACGGGAAGTGACATAACCAAACATTAATGTTTGCAACGAGCGCTGGCTACATTTTTGTAAGCGGTACACCGCGGCGACTCAGACGAAAGAATGAGCGTTATAACGTTTAAAAACTTTTTAAAAGAAAATTTACACATCAGACAACTACGTATTTCCGTTAAATAAATAAGTAAGAGGTAATGTCCGAATAAATATTAGATTTCTGTTTTAAAATACATTGTTTTATACGTAAAAAAATAACCACACAAAGCGCTCGGAATCTAATAGCGGAACCAAAAACATCATGCGACGTTTACGCAAGAGGTTTTTTTTTATCCAAATTTTAACGCTCAATGATATGGGTGCGATTATGCGAGTGCGATGATTATGCAATAAAAGAGGTTATTCCAGTTGACTTCACCAGGACATTTGATATTCATTTTATGTGACGCTTTATGTTATGTCGCAAAGCGTTAAAACATTGGAAGCCTACGATTCCCTCATGAAAGTTTTTTTTTGTGATGTTTATTTTTTGCTTAAATAAAGTTTATTACTTAAAAAAAAAAAGCCTTTGTTTGCTTTAGTAATATTATGATGTGTAGTGTTTTCAAAACAATAGTACATGGTTTTGTACTCGTTGCAATTGTCAAATATGTATTGAGTTATAAGAAAAAGATCACAGAGTTTCGTCCTAACAGTACAATAATCTCGTTAGCTTTTTAAAGTATAACTTTTTAACAAAGATAAAAATAAAAAAATGTTTTTTTCACTTGGTATTCGAGAATTTTATGAGATTGGCAGGGGATAATTTATTACATTTTGTTCCCAACATTCAGAACATCAATTATATAAATTGAAATTCCCGTAATTGCAAAGTTTTAAGTTATTTAGCAGTGACGTGTTATTACACTTTGACGTATTCAATTTAATGCACATCCAAATGGGCACTCTCTTGGTAAAAAATATCCAAGTACTTATATAATTTCGCAATTTATCCAAATAAAGATGGATGCTACATGTAGATGCTGTTTGGTTTTAAATGTACGTGGTCACTGTAAAGTAACCAGTTGATTATCTATATTGGGACACAAACACCAACACCCGTATCAGACAGAAGTGGTCCTTTTGGTCCGGCCAACTCCAGAACTTGTCTCATTGGCTAGCACCGTGTCTCGACGCAGGAGACAGTGCGAGACGTGCTGCGTGGTGTTGCAGTTGGCGCAAGTGACTTGCATGAGGAGTCTGCTGCCGCTGATCGAGGCGGTGCGATCGGGAAAGCAAATCACCCAGAACCAGCGGATCGACAGCCTGTACAGCATCAAGCGCATCACTCTGTGCTGATCGTTCGAGCGACGGTACGGCTCGCCGGCGAGCGTGCTTCCGTGACTAAAGAACATCGCTTCAAGATGTTGCATTTTCCATCTTTATCCCTGGAAATTTCTACAAGAGGAATTTTGAACACTTTATAGTTCCTTTTATTCCTCTTCCCCTAGCTGAAACTTCAAAAATTTGTAATTTAATGCACAGTTTTGTTTAATTAATCATGTATGAAGAAGAAACTATTTAAACATTTTGAATAAAAATATGTCTCATCCGTTCATCACTTTTCTCCCCACAGTTAACAACCTTTATTTTGTTCAACCTAGATGTTTTGTTTACAGATAGCAAAATTCTACTTAGTTGTTGATGCATTAAGTAAAAAAATCATTGAAAATATTTTAATTGGATCTGATATTAGTAGAGACCTAAAAAAAATGAGTAGTTATATTTTCTTTAAAGTGGTGCAATTGTTTACAAAATTCACACAAAAACATTTTTTTTTATAATGATGATGTTCCAATTGTATATAAATAACTTTACATATTTCCTAATTGTTTTATCTCACTGCATTTAAACTTAAGGTGCAGAAAAATCATGTCAGTGGTTAAATTAGTCATCAAAAGATAGCATAGCATTTCACATTTGTTTATTTATGTATTTATGAAGGTTTCTCTAGTGTCACTGTCGTCACTGTGAGTGACTGAGTGATTTACACGGCTTATTGACTATTGTTAAACAGGAAGTGGCAGGTATGTGTAAATAAAAAAAATTTTGATGCTGAAGACAAGTAGTCATTCAGAAATCAAGCGTATGAAAAGTAAAAAACAAATGCAGGTATAGACGTGGTTGTCTGGGTGATAGAAAGACATACTACTTATTTTTTCTCTACAATGTGTTTGTTTTTGAGATTCTTTGGCCGAGAAAGTTGTGAAAACTTAACATTTGTAAAATAAGAGCCTGTTTTTGTACGAATTTGTATAAAAGAGGAAGAAGATTATAAAATCATATTTTAAGATTAAAGGATCAGAAATTGCATTATTTTTTTAGTGTCTCACGATCGCGAATTTTTCAGGTATTTAGACACTAGTAATAGCTGATAAAAGTGTCATCCTATTCTATTCTGCATGGAAGTGTAATGCTAGGAAAATTACAAACAAAATAATTTTTTTGTAAAAATATAGGTTTTTCCAATTTTTTTCTGAAAAAAAGTTGATTGTAGGGGATTTATTAATCAAAACAGTATCTTGCTCTAAAGATTGACGCCTGTATCGCAAGAAAAGATTCCGATACAATCCAGTATGATACGTACATTATGGTTTACTTCCCCATTTGGCCAAAATTTATATTGTCCTTATTGCTACCAGAAACTGTTAAGAAATCTTGTGTTTCTAATAGACTATTTCACTAGTGTCTAATTCCTTCTTAGCAGCATCGATTTAAGGAATTTTACTCTTTATGCCGTTGGTTTGATAATCTAAAAATGTTTTTTTTTGTTGGAAATTGTTCACATTATTTTCCTCTTTCTGTAGTATTCATTTTGCTTAAACATTTGTGTTAATGGAAAGGTAGGAAATAGATATTAATGCTTTTAATATAGGTATGTGTTGGTAATATAATTTTAACTAAAGGATATTTTCTAGTGGGTCTACAATTAGCAGAAACAGCGGTGCGCAGCCTCCGAGGACTGAGTCTGCAGCAGTGGCTGGTAGAGTGCTGCAGCTAGAGGTAGGTGGTTGTGTGTTGGTGCAGCGTCACGGGCGGTCGTCTCGGTGCCCTGAGCACCGCGCAACTCGCCAGCATCCTCACGGCCGCAGAGTAGCCGTGGCCACGCGCTGTACCTCGCCCCAGTCCCGCCGGATGTCGTCCTCCGTCGTGTGCTGCGAGGCGACGAAGAACCTGCGTGGAAACGCAACAGGAAAAAAATTTATAAATACCTTTTTTTTTTGTTCAATATTAGTTTATCTTCCTGCTTCAAAGTGCGCTGAAGATGTTCAGCAGTTATTGTTTCACTTGATAAAGAATTATGAATTAAATAAATAAAAAAAAAATTAACGTTTCCTACGTAACAGATTGCCTGCTTGGATGTATCATAGCTCAGTAGGTGATTTGAAAATGGTTGCTGAAATGGAGAAATAGCATGTTTTGAAGGGTAACTACATAATTGTATGGATTTGATCATCTGCTTGCTCTTTAAACGATAAACCAGGCATGCCATGATATGTGTCGGTCGTGCATCTTGCACTTCCGGTGGACTTCTTGCACCAAGTCGAGACTGATAAGTTTGAGAGAAAAATATGTTACATATCACGTGTTTATTTTTTTTTGCACGAACGTGCTGGCTAATCGGCAGTGTCCTTGTGACTCAATGACAGTGGCTGAACGTTGTGGGCACGTTTGGAATAAATAGCAACCATTCAATTATATATATATATGTGTGATTTGTAAATTCTCTGTTAATTTTGGCCAGGAAAACGTGAAAAATTCATGGAAGTATTCTCGTGGCCTTGTTTAGCAGCCATGTTTGAGAAAACATACGTCTGACGTTGGAGGTGTTGGTACCAATGACAGTGCCCTCCGGGTCGTCGCACCTGATGGCGGAGATGTGCCGCAGCTTGGCGAGGCTGCAGCAGGTGTTGCCCTCGCGGTTGAGCCGTGCCAGCAGTCGCTCCGTGAGGCAGTTGTCTCCGCGCAGCCGGAACACGGCCATGCCCAGGTGGCTGGGCGCGCACAGCTCGAACCTGCGGTCGTCTCGTACCCACTGCACCAGCAGCCGGCACAAGCGCGCGCTCTGCACGCACAAACACACTGTTGGCCCCCTTGCAGCGTCTCGCAGTTCACTTCAATCATTTACTCGTCTAAAATACTGATAGTGTCATAACAGGTATTAGTTTCTGCTGTGCCGGATGTATAATTTTTTTTTATGTGATATCAATTTTGAGTTATTTTTCAAAATTTTGTAAATAAAATAGTATAAATTGTATTTTTCCCCCAGGTTTTATAATTTTTTACAATCTGTATTTGCTCAGTGCATCTTCCGGCAGATAATTATTGCAAGTGACTGCGAGCATCTTTAAAATTCCATCATTGTACAAATTTTTACTTCCAAAGTTTCTAAAGCATGGCTTCATTCCTTGTTGAGTCACAAAAAGGGAACATTGAAACAGTTCTGCCTTCTGTGGGTTGATACGCGAGGTCTATTCCCCCCTTAATACGTCCCTACACTTTGTTTATTAGCCAAGAGAAGGAAAAATTATGTTCTGTGGCTTCCTTTGATTTAAAATATTCAAATAGTTAACTGATTACAAAGTGTGAATGCATATTCCATATAACCGCGCGGTGTTTGAATGTCCACTACCTATTCCAAATATTTAGTCACAATTTTTCTATTTGATGTAGTTTGTGTGTGCAGAATTTTTTTTTTTTTTTGCTTTAACTTTTTATTTGATACTGTATAACTGAAACTATTGAGTCTGTCTGAATAGTTGTTAAAAGCATTTATCTTAATACTGTTTATTTAAATCCAAATAGTTTTGAAAGATAATTTGTCTGCCGACTATACTGCCACCATTAAATGGAAGCTTTACCCATTAAAAAAAAAAAATCTTGGTTGATTTATTTTAATTTTCTGGCTAGTGGCAAAAGCACCCATAGACAAAATGGAAATTAACATTTTAGCATAAAATGTTTTATGGGAATAACTGCTTGGTGCTTGTTGGGAAGAGATGCTGCAGGGATTACCTCTCGCACGTAGGCTCGTATCCCCTCCACGCCCGTCGACTTCATCATGAACCACACCTTGAGGGCGTGGAAGTAGCGGGTCAGCGACAGTTGGCGGTGCTGTGCAGGGCAGAGTAATTATTACTATTGACTATCCTAGTGATAGAACACAAGAACCTGTTGGGAGGACAGAGGAACAATTATTTGTATTGAAAGAAACACACCTTGCATATCGTCAAATACATATTTTAAAAAATGCTATTTTTAGCAGTGTATTGAAAAATAAAATGACTGCAATCAATTTATTTATTTACCATCTAAGTTGCATCAAAAATATTTGGGATTGTGGAATTATTATGTTGTGGCGACGTCAGGTGTTGTCAGGAAAGGTCTTACGGTAGTTAGTTTGGTTCAAAAAAAAAAAGAGGGTGGGGGGTAGCCAAGAAGAGTTCTTGCCCCTGTGTTTTTTTTAATCACCAAGCTGTTAGATGTTTTGTACTAGCAGGCTCATGCATGCCACGCTGTTTACAGTTTATACAGTTGTTCAAAATCTAATTTTTTTTTTCCAAAGCACCGATGGTGGGAACATTGTGTTGTGGCATGCATAGGACACGGGCTGTTGTTCGGATGCAGTTATCATTGTCAGTTACAAACTGCAATAATGTTACGATGCTGGGAGTTCATTGTTTGAACAGGAATGAAATTGTATACAGTAGTGTCTTGTGTTCTGGCAGATCACACCGCGAAGCTGACTGCTGTGGAAGCTACAGGCATTTCACGAAAAGTCTTACATCATAACTTCAGATGTATGACTTTGGCTTGAAATTACCGTTTTTACGTCATTTAATTTATAAGCTTTGGTTTTTACCCCTTAAAGATTATGAATATCTTTATAACAGTTGATTTTGTAAGGAAATTTGGTCTCAAACAGAATATTGAAATGATTTTGAAACTTTGATGGACTTTTCCTTTGTCTTCTATGCTTGACAATTTTATAAGAGTCATGACAACTGGTTGAAATTGCTAGAAAAATTTCAGTGTTCAATTTTTTCATAATTAAACTTACCATGAGATTTACTTCCAAACCTGTTGAAAAAAACAAAAGACAAACCAATTATTAGTATTTTTAATCACATCAAAAATGCAGTAAATTGTTTTAAAATTAAGGATATTGGATGTAAATATAACCTATTCTTAACAGTAATTCCCAGTTGAGAAATTGCTCCTCTTAGTAAGTCAAAATAATGTTGCACTTGAAGTATAGACCTGACATTTTAAAGAAGTTAGTCTGGTAAATAGAGGTAAATCTAACATCAATTCCTTTATAAACTTCTTAATAGAGTTTTACTCTATACTGTACTATAAAGAAGCAATGTAATTAGAAAACAATCAAAATTCCTACATAAATATAGATGGTGCACAGATGAGTCAAATGTCTGTAGTACATGTCATACTCTAACACAGAAGGTTTTGAGGTAAAAGAAAAAAAAACTTCTGATGTCTTCAGAATGCTCAATAGCCAATAGGATGTAACATAAAAATCTATTACATTCTCAGGGATACCACTGGTTTTCGGTCACCTAGTTGCAGGTGGTAGTTAATTTAGTTTGTTTAAAAGTGACTATTCTCATTTACTGAAAGGTTATTTTTATCAAAATCACAGTTTACTTCACTCACTGTTATTGGCAAGTAAATGTTTCCAGTTCAAGCACCAAAACTAAAGTGGCTTGAGTAATTAAACAATTTCAATTCATCAAGGCAATAGCTAAACAGCTATATTACTCATACCTTATACTTGGAGAATATTACAGATGGAATATATCTACTCTGACGGAGACTCTGTCAAAATCTATTATCTTCAGAGTAGTTACAATACATGAGCTCTCAACTTCACACAAGTTCAATATTAAATTGGCCTCTAATATCACCAAGCAATTCTAATAATGGGTAATACACATTTCAACACCATGACCCATGTCTTTCTCTCCTTCAAAAAGTTTAAGCTAATTTCTTATCTTAATGTTACAACCATAGCAGCCAATCCTATAATTTGTTATTACATTTGAAATTTGCAACAACTGAAACTGGCCAAATACAGTGCTCCTATCAAATAACCGAGAGCAAGCTATTGTGATCCCAATTAACATCTTATACATACTGTCTTATGAAAAAATATCAAATTTTCATTACTACAATGTGAATAAGCCATCTGAAACACCATACAGATAAAATTATCTGTACTGCACTGCATTCAAATGCATAGATACTCAGTCTGAAGAGATATGTATTGTCATGATATGCGAAAACTGTTAATTTTCTCTTAGTTGATGATAATGAAATTACAATAAAGTTACAGAAAGACCTCTGTACTTAGGTAAGTTAAAGTACAGATTATTCACCACATTATTAATTTGTTGCATTGTACTTAATGCCACACAAGTGCCATTCTCATTGTCCGCGCACCGAAATAAAAATTTGTCTAAAAGAAAACAGCGCAACTTTGAATCTATGACCCCGCTACTTCAAATCATGCTGTAATTTATTGGTGTAGTTATTTCAAAATCGCGCTAATCAAACAGCGGCGGTTGTGCACTAATCTTTGGAACATGTTTGTAGTTAAATTTGTCACCTGGTGTTTCATTCCTTGTGTAATCTTGCTCCAGCTTGAGTGTTTTTTCAACAATGGACATATCCTTTACCCTGTAAATACACAACATCTGTAGTTTTTTTCCCAACATTAAGTATGTCATCCCAAACAATACTAAATCCACCACTACCAGGTGCCATTCAGTTGTAGGGTTACTGATGTTAAATGGAAATGGGACCACACATAGGTAGTTAGGTTACAGGATATCATTCGATTGTTTGAAATACATGATAAAAATAAAGACAAAACGAAAGTCTATTTTGTTCATAAAAACAATCTATTTGCATACAGAAATAAAATAATTATCAACACAAGTCTCGAGCAGTTAATAAAAACTGACATTTTACAATACAAAGCATGGGTGGCGGCAGCATGTCTAACTTTTTGAAATAATAAAATTAATCTGTTAAGTATTTCTGCGTTTGAACTAACAACAGTTGGAAGATTAAATAAAGTAAACTTTTTCCAGTCTTTTTTTTATTAAATAATGAGACAAGCATCGTGTTAAATAAATTACTTTCATTGAATTTAATATTAAAAGATTAAGTATTTATCTTCCAAAATGACTTGAACAATGTCAGTGAAGTGAGAAATACTGCTGGAATGACAAATGACATTGTATAATTTTAATTTTGTTTTGTGGTGAAATAAAATCCAATTATACATCTCTTTTGTGAAACACATTGGACAGCAAATTACAAGTGTATCCAAAAAATTTCTGAGAGCTGAACTTACTATTGTTTCAGTTTTAGAAGAACTTTCGCACAATCCACCAAACTCGAAAACGAAAAGCAAAGCATATCAACTCTACACAACTGCAAACAACTACAGCATACATACTGACTCTCTCAGTGATTGCTGCCTATTCCTCCAAACTTGAACTGGGGGAAACAACTACAACAAGTAACGTACATGCTTCAATCTCTTCGCTGTAATGCCTCGATGAAGTTTGCTGTCATCTTTGAGAAAACTCAAAAAATTTGTGAAGAAAATTTTAAATTTAAATGCCTTTAAGTGGTGGCAAGGCATATCTATAGATCAAATCAACCATCTAAAAATGTATTAGAATTCTTAAGAATATCTTTATCCCATACTTAGGCACTATCGTTTCTTCTCTAAGAGATGGATTTTCTTCTACACTCAAAAAAGCATTTTTGCTTATACAGTTCCACCCAGAAAATATAAGATAAGAAGACAAATATTCATTTTCAGACATTGCAAAAGACAATGGATTTTACAGAATTTTATTGCCGAGGCTACTACATGGCATATGATGTTTAAGACAAATGAAGCAAGTGATGCAGCCTTAAATTAATCCATTGTTGAATTACGCAGATTTGATTGCTCAGGCCACCCCATTTTACCTTGCTGTATGCGAGGCAATCAAGATTGGCCTGGCTATTCCAGCGACAATATGTAACATTGAACGTTCATTTGGTGTGTTACGACGTGTCTAGACATAGACTCGGTCAACGATGGGGACGCGAGACTAAGTATGCTCAGTATTCGTAGGAGAAAGGTAGAAGACTCTGAATTCATTGACATTTTTTGTACAGAAACCTAGACACCTCAGGTGGTTACTCACACAGTGACACTTATAATAAAAATTTTATTTATTAATTTTTTCTGATTATTTTCTTCCATGGTTGGAGGTGCAAGTACACCCCTTTGTCCATGATACAAAGTGACATAAAAGTGAAAACTAAAAATACAGGCCAATGATTAAAAATAAGCAATATTCATAATAAGATAAAAGTTCTGTACAAAATCCACAAATAATAATAATATTCCGCTCAAAAATGACATGAAAACAACATGAAGTGGCTAGATCAGGTAGAAATTTTTCAAAATCTTAATGACGCTAGAAGGGTGGTTTAAATGAAGTAATTTCTGAGAACTTCAGATGAAAAAAAAAACACTGGAAGTATTATTTTTAGTTTGAAAGCTGGGGTACCTGTTCAGCATCAGTCACAGCAGGTAACTCCCAGGATACTCTTTATTTCCTATAATACTGCAGCCCTGTAATTTCTCCATTTCATTGTCTCATTTGATGAAATACTTTAGAGAAAGATGATTTTTTTTATCCTGTATCAAGGGCGTCACCAGCCGATGGCTGGGAAGGGGGGGGGGGGGGAGGCAAGTTGTGGGAAAAGTATGTATTTTTTTTTTTGCATTTGGCTACATTTTTTTAAATCTCTAGGGCTCTAAGGGGGAGGGGCAACTGCCCCCCTACCCCCACCACCCCACCCCCAGGCGATGCCCTTGTCCTGTATTCTTTTCCTTCCAGATAAGTTAGTGCCATCACCATTCTGGACCACTCATGTGAACATTTTCAGAAAAAAAAGTTTAAATGTGTGCTATTAGGAAATAGCGAATGGAGGGTTGTAATAATTTCTGCGACTGCACCGGGCGCTTGTCCACGTGTGTCGGTACGCTCTCACCACATGACGCAGCTGTAGAAGTTGACGAGCATGATCTTGCAGGGCAGGAAGCTGAGCGAGTCGGCGTGCTCGACCCCCGCCAGCCAGCCGCGGAACTCGGGGCACGCGAAGGCCGTCCCGGCGTACGCAGCGTCTACGTGGAGCCACACGCCTTCGCTCGCGCCTGCAACAAGCTTTCACAAGTAATCAGAGACAGACTATGATGTGAACTTAGATGACTAATGTGAATAGGACTAGAAATAGACAGATTGATTTAATTGATCTAATGTTCAACAAACTCTGCTACCTAATTAATACTTATTTTAATTGTTTAACATAATATCCATGATTAGAAATTTGTAATATAATTGTTATGCTAGCTAATGTATATATTGTACATATATTAGAAATAGTGTATGTAATCCATATACATGTATTTCTTAAATTTTGTAACCTGGTTGACAAGCCCTATATTCAGAGAGCCACTGCTCATCAACTGTGAGTCTATTGGGTGCTGAGAAAATAAATAAAACATAAAAAGACATTATTTCAGTTGTCACGATTTTTATCCTCAACGTGCACAAACGTGATTAAACTTTGCAAGATTACTTTACAAACAAATATTACTTACTTAGACCAGGATCATTCTCTAAATACTTGTAATTTTAATACCTGTACAACGACGACAAACCACAAAATCAAATGTATAAACATTAGTGGCTACTTATGACTTATTCAGGTATGATAACTTAATTGTTTAATAATACCTATGTATTTCCTATAAATATAATGAAGACAGGTTTATCTGAAGTATTAATGGAGCACATTAGTGAGCTGTAATTTAGTCATAGACTAATGCAAATATAGAATATTGTGATTAAGTCCCAGTTGCTTCATCCTAGGTCCTTGTTTTTTTTAACGTGTGCAGCAAAATGTAGGTTTCCTTTAGACCCAACTTTGAAAGCCGGTTAACCAACTGAGATTTGCCCGAGGTCTGGCTGTTAGTTAGTGAGAATGTAAGGAGCTGTGTTTCAGAATTTGGGCCTTGCTTTACGGTACTCTCAGTTGGTTAAGAGGGGAGGAGGGGGGGGGGGGAAGAGCTATGAATGACTGTGAGTTAAAACGTGAGAGCTGAAAACTTACACACGGGCCCCAGCTCACTCAGGTTGTCGAAGGAGCAGGCGAATGTGCTCCCGAGGGTCGCACACATCTGCAACAACGGTGCACAAGCCCACATTGGATCTGTTACCACTGACACCACTGTTTTAAATTCAAAGTAATTTCCAACTGTTACGAAAAAAAAACTTGTATGTATTTTCATACAGCTGGTTTTCAGATATTCTCTCTTTTAAACATGTTGCTTGGCTATTCTCCAACATCAACTCCCGGTGTGTAATTCTGCTTCTTTATCAAAATCAATATTCCGATGGCGCTGAAGATTTGCTGTTGTGCAGCAATCATAAATTATGTAGTTTCTATATTAACCGATGTTAAAATACCCATAATTATTCCATCATTTTATCGAAAGTATGTTTTACAAGGCTTGCTGCTGATTTGATTTGGTTGTTTTACCATGCAGCGATCAAGCACAAATAAATGAATTTACATGGGCAGTGATTTCATTACATGGTTAGTGTCAGGGCCGGATTTAGATGTCTGGAGGCCTCGGGGCAACAGAGGAGCGGAGGTCCCCTGGCCCCAAATTATTATCCCAATAAAATGAACAATTTTTTTCAGTTGAGTTTTCCAATAAATAATTTATTGTGAAATCAAGTATATTCTCTTAGTATTTAAAAAAACATACATAAATATAATCGGAGACAAGAATTATATGAAATTAAATTTTAGTGTTAATGAATATTTCTGTTAATATTTAACAATAAAATAATCATGTATGTACAAAGAACTGTAGGTAAAGGTAAAACAGCGAAAAAAGAATATCAAAGGATTTGCGGGGGGCCCTCAGTTTGTGGAGGCCCAGGGGCTGTCGCCCCGGTTGCCCTCCCCTAAATCCGGCCCTGGTTAGTGTAGAAAATGTTCAGTTACATGCTAATGCTTAGTGGATGGCACGAACATAAAACGGGACGAGTCCCATCTGTCGGTCGCTGGCTATGGCTTCCCGCAGGCGGTCGCCTCGCAGTGCGTACTCCTCGTCGCTGTGAACCACGTGGAGCTGGATGCGGCACATCCGGCAGCCCTTCGCCACGATGGGGTGTGCCTGGGCAGAAGACAGCAAACGTTAAGGGGCCCGCCTCGTCAGGGGTGTGTGTGTGTCGGCGAGGCGGGATGATAAGCGCGACGCTCGCTGGTGCTTCTAGTGCTGTGTCGCCTCTGGACTGGCGCGCAGTCTTCTCGTCATGCATATGAGCGGTGACCGCAACATTACATTGCGGATAAATGAAGATAAAGGTGTAATGTAAGTCCCTTAAGTACTTTCAAGAATCTGTACCGGTTGTTTGACCCCTTAAAATTACTCTGAAAACATGCGTTTTAGCCATTTTAACTATTCTCAAAATACTGTTTAAAAACTTATTCCGAAATCGAAAGTACTTTTCGGCCCTCGGCGAACTCTTAAATGCTTTTCGTAAGCAGATCTCACTCGGATATCTTGAGTAGTTTTGAAATCGCGTTTTCCCTGAAGCTCTGCGCACCGAATCTGTGCCTGGGTAGGCGGAGCCCTTAAGAGTAATCTGTAGAGTTCAAAGTCAAAGGTGGTTTGAACTTGAAACACACCAAGTAATGCTTTTGCTGGGCAAGGTGACCCTGGGTTACTCTCAAATGACTTTATGTGAACTGAAGTGACTGAATGAAAATCAATGCTTTGACCATACAGGTTTTTTGACATTGTTTAGGAAACTTGGCATAATCTGCTGTGGTTTTATTTCCAGTTATTTGTCTAGTTAAATGAAAATCATGAGCTGGTGATATAATCATTTTAAAAACATGTTTATTTAGCATCACTGTAAAATAAGCAGACCTAAAATTATGCTATTGCACAAGTGTTTAAGACTGCAAGCATGTGCAAGAACGCATTGTGCAAGTGTAAAGTACGCAAGTATGCTGCGTCATTTCCACCCCTCTCCCGCTCAAACTAGTCTACCATCTACCCCACCACGTACCTAAATATTCGTCTTTCTCTCCGGTTCCCGCACCATCTACTTAACTACACCCCTCATGCGATCAGAATTTTTGTAATGCTCGAAAATGCAGCCCCCCTTAGCAAAGAAGTTTCACTTCAAAAACTGATTTGTAATGTTAGGTTGCGAGTGTTTTATCAGTGATCGATGTGGAGAAGGGATTAGGAGGACATACAGATGGAGCATAAAGTCCGATTCTAGACGTGGCTGAAACCAAAATGGGAGGGGAATTTAAGTGTACTACACGTACCAATATGGCGACTATATGTTTACAAATGTATCAGATGTACCTGTATTGTAGGTTAAATTGGAGATAAATGGCAACTCATGCCATCACATCTGTATTATGAATCTTCGCTTTGGACTTTTAATTTATATAAACATTTCATTAGGAATACAGTTCATTCTTGACAATGTCTGAAATGAACAGGCAGCTTAAAAAAATTTCTTTTGTACATAGGATTTCATGAACTGAATTAAGCACGCGCAGGGACCCCGCAGGAGACCCTGCGGCGCGTGTAGGGACTCCGGGGGAGACTCGTGGGTGATGCAGGGCCCACCTGGTCGGAGCAGTAGGCGACCAGCCGCCCGCCGAGGTCTCCAAGGTCTCCGTGCTTCTGGACCGCCCTCTCCCGGGCGGACAGCAAGGTGACGAGCAGCGCCTCGCTGGACGTGTTCTGTGGCATTGCACCTCACTTTAACTATCGAGGTTTTTTTTTTTTTTTTAATTGTTTGAGTGGTTAACGGCTTTCGCCCACAACCAGAACTATATCATTCGAATCGTTATCAAATCGTAGCAATCAAATCTCTTTATGTAAATTAACCAATCGTCATCAAATCGTAGCCATCAAATCTCTTAATGTAAATTAACACCCATGCCTTATACCGGGACTCGAACCCAGAACCCCTCGCACCGTAAGCCGGTGTGCATCAGACTACGCTACGGAGGTAAACTCTTTCTGAAAATAACAACTGAGCAATAAGAACTTAGTTTCTTAATCTCTGTTGCCCTATGAAGTTTGTCCATTTTTATTTGAATTATTATTTCAATGTATTTTCGTTCTTGTCTATAGTTCTTTTTCTAGTGTTTTTGTTATTCTGTTTTGTTTTTATTATTCATGGTTGCATTGTTTTGTCCTTTCAAGTCGTGCACACCCCTACAGCCCTTTAGTGGTGTTAGTGTGCATGTCACAAATTGTTAATAAAAATAAAAAAATTAAAAAAATAAACATTAAACCTCACTTAAATTTTTAATTTAAAATCTTTAAATTCAAATGCAGTTATAATTTATTTTAAACTACTTAGTTCAGCTGTTTAGCAAGGCCTCGAACACCAATTAAAACCCAGCAATGGCGAGAGAGTAGCGAGAGGAGTTGCGCAGTCTTCAACATTACTTGCTGGACCACAGTGATCTGTGGGTTAGCGACTTTGTCGACGATTAGTGGATTACTCAAAGTAATTCGTTACTTTACAGCTAAACATCTAAATTTCATTTGGCGGGTAAACAGCCCATTTAAGACTCGAGTTCACCTGCAGTGTTGTGTTATTGCATATCTAATGCCCTTATTTTTTTTACATCTGAAATTGTCTCCAAGTATATGTATGCTACATGTTATCTGCTACCTACTTTAAAAAATCAAGCATTAATATTTTGACGTGAAAAAGTCTATTCGCTCGTTACATTGATATTCGGTCGAACTTTCTTATGTGACAAAATACGGCAGATTTGTATCGCTAATAACCACGAGACTAATAATGTGTCAAATATGATTAAGCCCACAACGAATAGACAATGTCTGAACTACTCTGTGTAACCATTGTATTAAAGAGAGTTCTGTTTAAATCGTATATTAATACGAAACACTTGTTATGATTTCGTCCTGACGTTTTTCACCCAATCTGCGCTTTTCTCTGGTTTTATTTTACTAATTTCTATTGTCACCATTTTCGAACAAGGTGACCGGTAAACATCTGCAACAGGCAGGGAAGCGGGCGGACAGAGCAAAGCGCTAAGGCCCGTTCCACAATGACACGGAAACGGAGACGGAACACAGAAACGAAGACGGATTTCACGGAACAGAGCTTCCACAATAGCACGCAAACAGAGACGGACCCGTACGGACCTGTTCAGCAGTGCTGAAGTCTTCCATTTACGTTACTCCGTTAGACCAATAGGAGCACGTTATTAATTCACTGCAGTTGTCAAGCTACAGTTGCGCGTTCATGTTAATTAAGATATTAGTTTTGACTAATGTTGGTTTCCGTATCTCCTGACTACTTTTTTTTATGCGTGAACAACAAAACAAGATTTGTTTTGAAATTTGAATTGTGCACGTGGGTTTCATCATGACGAATTTTGATGAACTTTTAATTTTCATGGCTAAAGACATACCTGCAATATATGGCAAGACGGAGAAGGACTACTTTACCACCGCCACAACGCAAAAAAAAAATCGAATTACTGAATTACCTAGTTAACAACCATACATTTCGATTTAACAGGTAGTTCACTTGATACTCGTAGTTTTCAGTTACGTCACGCTCGCTCTTTCTTATTGGCCAAGATTTTTTACGGGTCCGTGTATTGTAGAACGAGAAAAATACGGACGGAACGGAACAATACTCCGTTTTCGTCTCCGTTTCCGTCTGTTCCGTTTCCGTGTCATTGTGGAACAGGCCTTAAGCGTGTGACGTGGTGCTGCAGGGGGCGCAGTACCTGGAACACGCCTCCCCCGGGGGACCGCGGCGCTGCGTTCAGGAAGTGCGCAGGCAGTCCCAGCGCACCGGCCAGCCAGTCCGTCACTATGGCGTCCAGCTCGGTGCAAGCCGGGCTCAGGTCCTGTCGCATGGGAAGCCTGAAGATGTACATCAAGTTCTGTCCCTGCCCGAACACCTTCGGCCAACCTCGGGTTTATTTATATTTCTCTGTTTATTTTAATGTAGCTATAATAACCTAACTAACCGTCCATAGTGTTTCAAAGTGTTTTAATGTAGCTAACCTAACCGACCACTTTTAATATTTGAATTCATTTTTCCTGCGCAAAAATAAAACAAATACCGAGGTTGGCCGAAGGTAAATTTTCGGGCGTATTCGGGCAGGGACAGAATTTGATGTACATATTAGGCTTCTCTTGAAGCACACCCCGCTCACAGCACATCGCGAACACCCACCGCCTCCTGCCACTTGCCAACCCCAGGTGCCCTTGTGGCAATCCCGTGGTTCTATTCAAACACTTCCAGTCACAGTTCTCATTTTCCAAGATACACATTTTGAAATTTTTTGAAGTTATACTTCTTTAGATGCATTATGAAAAAAAATGATGAGTAAAATTTTTCTATGAGCATGCACCATGTAATGATATTTTCACAGGATAAGAAAAGGCTACTGTCAAATAAAAGTTATAAAGTTTATGTGCTTTTAAATCTTATACTTCAGTGATTGATATTGAATACTGATCCAAATAATTAGCAATATTTATTTGCTGTGAATATTAGTGAAATAAATTGTGTTTACAAACTATTTCAAGTGTATTTTCAAGTCTAATTATAGAAGTGAGGTTATATTCCCATTTATATAATTTATTTGCATTATAAATAATTACATTATTGCGTGATAAATAATAAAAATTAATAAATTGTAACAAACATTCAGCATTTTCATTGATTTTCATTATTAATTAAATTTCATTTAGTTAATTTTATTAAATTAAATAATTAATCTTTGTTAAAATTATTTTAAAACAGTTTAGAGTTTTAAATTAAAAATAAGTGTAACTTCTAGCATGTGTACTTATGTACACACCTTTTTTGATTATTATACCTAACTAGGTAAACGATTTTTTTAGAATTTTTTGTGAGAGAATAATATTATGCTATAATTTTTATATTATTCTATAATTATTTTATAATAAATAATAAAAGTAATATTAAAACTTATTTATTTCATAGCCAAAAATTACTATGTCGTCAAGAATAATTAGTTACACCTCAATGCTCACATTGAAGGTTTGATAAACTTAATGTTTCATTGAGATATAAATTGTCTTCTTTAGTGAAAAAATACACTGAAACATTTAACTCATGGTGATTGGACGATCATCTAGGAGGCTGGTTTGGGCCCTCAGCCATCAGGGTGGGAAAAGTGGCCATGGCGAGATGCCTTACACAGTATTAACACATCGCCCAATCCGGAACTTGGGAAGGAACTTAGGCAAGAGGAAATATTTCCAGTTGTAGCTGGGAGTCAAACCCAGGACCTTAGGCATGCCAGCCAGAAGTTGTAGCACTGAGCCATCAAGTTCTGACCTTTGCTAACTAGTTGCCTAATAATTCCAACTGGAAGCCTGGAGATATTTGAAACTAGCCTTGTGGGTGGAAACACATTCTGAAACGCAAAAAGTTGATAGTTGATCAATGTTGCATTGCGTCTTGCGTAGTTTATAATCCTGGCCTTATACTTTGATGTTATGTAGCATTTTGAAACAAACACTGGTGTTGATTTGTGTGACTTGGGTGCGATCGGCGCTGAAAAGGTAGGTGGACTGACCCAGGTGAAGGACAGGCAGTTGAGCGCCCCGGCCAACATGTCACCCAGGAGGGCGGGGGGCGAGTGGACCGCCGAGTAGGCGTGCATGTGAGGACTCTGCGAGTGCGCCACCTGCAACACCAGCCGGTGGCGAGGTCAGAGCTGGTCAGCAGTCAGCGGGCTGACCCATCAGCTCGTCCTTCAGCACGAGTGTGTCATCAGTGATCGATGTGGAGCAGGGATTAGGAGGACATACAGATGGAGCATAAAGTCCGATTCTAGACGTGGCTGAAACCAAAATGGGAAGGGGAATTTAAGCGTACTACACGTACCAATATGGCGGCCCTTTGTTTACAAATGTATCAGCTGTACCTGTATTGTAGGTTAAATTGGATATAAATGGCAACTCATGCCATTACATTTGTATTATGAAGATTTGCTTTGGACTTTTAAAATATATATAAACATACTAACCAGTAATATTTTGATCTAATTTTCTTCCTGACAGCTTAACAACAGTCGTTAATAAAAGCAGGCTAGAACAGCTGATACAATTATAAACACATACGTCCGCCATAATGGTATGTGAAAATCAGAAAAAAAATATTCTGGAGGAGGGAGGGATTTTGTGGCTTCGCGTCATATGGCTAATGCTCCATCTGTGTTCTTTCCTCATATATGATGTGCAGACGTGGGCCCTGGGTTTGATGCCCGGCTCTGGCAGTCAGACCACGATGCCCGCAAAGGCAGTTCCCCCTGTGGCACTATCGCCTGATTAAACAACACTGTTAGCTATAATGCAGGAAGACTTATATCTTAAGTTTTAAATGGTATTGTTGATGTGTAACATCTACAAGTATTTAAAACTTTTTTTCCCCCCATGCTTTAACAAGAAAACAAGTGGGGAAAATACCACATACAGGAAATCTAATGATGGGGTGCTAGGCGGAATATGGTCATTAAAAAACTGTGTGGTTGAGAAATGTCAACATCAAAAATTAGCTTTTAAATATAAGGAGTTTATATAAATTTGTTGGCTATAATTACATGAATGAAAATGTAATTTTTAAAAAAATATAATATTCTTAGTTCAAATTTTATGGAACTATTGTATTAATGGATTGGCGTATTAAATATTATCCTTTGGAATAATTTTTGTCACTGTTGAATTATTTTCTTAGCAATGAAATAAGCATGGTTGTTAAAACATAATCGTTTACATGTTTGTTAGACACGAAACATGTGTAAATGATACTATAAAATGAAATACTTTTGAACATTGTTTTCATAATATAAATATTCTGTGTCAAATTATAGGTTAGCAACCATTGCAAGTGTCTATTTTTTTCAATAAAAACTCATACTTTACGGACAGGGTTTTTTTTTTTTTTACTTTTGAAACAATTGATGAAGCAATTTAACATAGCGTTTTTATTGTTCCATATTGCAAAATTAATAATCTTAAAATTATATAGTTAATATTCCCATCAACGAACGACCACAATAAAAAAAAATCAACTTTGCCAACATTTACTTTCGAAAAATTAAAATTTTTTAGGTTGTTAAGTTGCTTATAAATACCGCACAGTTCCCGTATTTTCAAAGAAAATCTCATCGTTTGGGCGCGGTTATACGGAACGCTGAAACTTGAAATGAACAAGTTAGTTTAAGTACACATGTTTACAAACGCGAAAGTGTACTGTTACAATGTTGATATAAAGTGTTCAATTCCGAAACCGATTATTCCATCGAATGAATGTGTTGTGGATCCTATTTATTTGAACAAGTGTATCTCTGTTGGAGAATTACAGTCAGCATCAATTTTAAAGCACTAAAATATTTACTTGCTAATCTTTTTTTTTTGTTGTTGTTGCAGTCGGTAAAATATTAGGTACACGAACTTGTGCCAGAAACATTCTCCATCTTGCATTTTCCGCACGGACTGTTTATACTTTCAACACAAAACAGCCAATCAGAGAACGGACGTCGTTGAATGATAAACGGGCCCCGAAAGAAACGGGAAGCCTTCTTTTCACAGACGAGAGAGCCACAGCCGAAGTTCCCCGATGTTCATGCTCGCTTTTTTTTCCGTTCTATCTCATTGTATAAACCAGTGTGGCATTAAATTTTGCGGTCGATTAGGATAGGTTAGCTAAATTATAAATACTTTAAAACATTTTGGATGGTTGGTTATATTAGGTAAGTATAGCTACATTAAAAATACTGTAAAATCATTTTATGGTTGCTTAGTAAATAACTTTTTAATATGTAGCTATCCAGCGCTAGGAAACCGTTTACATGATTTCACAGTATCTTTAATGTAGCTATCCTAACAAAATCAACCGTCCACAATGTTTTAAAGTATTTATAATGTAGCTAACCTAACCTAATTGACCATTAGTTATCATGCGTTACAAAGAACCAAAGGAAAAAAAAATCCCGAAGTTGCACGATCGGGGGTTTGGCTCTCTCGTCTGTGAAAAGTAGGCTTCCCGAAAATAACGTGTTCAGAAAGCCCGCGTAAGTTGAACTTGTTTGCGTGAAGCAGTTCGGAGGTCCCGTGCTTGCTCTGCGGACTGACCCCGGGCAGGATGAGGCGCTCGAAGTCCCGCATGACGCTGTCCCAGGGGGCGCCCGCGACCGGCGCCTCCCGGGGCAGGGCGTCGCTCAGGAAGCCGGGGGTCACGTCCGGGACCACGCGCCTCGCGCGCACGTCCCCCATGTAGTCGGCGATGTAGTCCACCATCTCCTTGCCTGCCGTCACCCGCGCCGGCTTCACTCCACGAGAAGCCTGAGATGTCCATCAAGCTCTGTCCCTGCCCGAACACGCGCGAATATTCACCTTCGGCCAACCTCGGCATTTGTTTTATTTTTGCGCAGGAAAATTGAATTCAAATATTAAAAGTGGTTAGTTAGGTTGGCTACATTAAAACACCATAAAACACTATGGACGGTTAGTTAGGTTAGTATAGCTACATTCAAATAAACAGAGAAATATAAATATATATAAATAAACCCGAGGTTGGCCGAAGGTGAATATTCGGGCGTGTTCGGCAGGGACAGAACTTGATGTACATCTTGGGCTTCCTTCACTCCACATGCCAGTTGAAACGGCTCTCCATTAACAATTAACGTATCACTGACTGACTCTGTAACCGCCGCGTACGATAATTCTTATAATTACTCCGCTTCGCGTGCCATACCTTTTTTTTTATGTGTGTGTTAAGAAGTGCATTTAATTTTTTTTTTATTTACTGATGGCGCTAGAAGTTAAAAAAGAATTCATTAGCATGAAATAAAAGAGAGATTTTCATTGCTTTATTATACAAATACCGAAAATTTCAATTTGAATCTTAGAATCTAATTTTTTATCATATATATCCGAAATAATTTTCATTTGCACAAAATTAAAATTAATTGAATTTTTATATTAAATATAGCGTTTATGTTAAACTAAAGTGTTTGTTATATTCATCATTTTTTCAATCAACATGTGTCTTGGACGCCTTGCAACTAACTACTTCGTAAACTATTGTTTGAGACCGGAAAAATTCGCGGATTCATTTCGCGATAGGCTAAAATTCAAATACATATGCTTGCATTTAAGTTGCTTTTAATTTCTGCTCACTACTTGGCTTACTGCTCTAATAACCCGGTGAATTTCTGGGACTCTACAAGTACAAATAATTGCGAGTGCACGGGACGTTAACCTCCATTAAAACTGAGCATAAGGCTGGGTTTTGTAAAATGAGGTCTTCTCAGACCTAACATATTGGACCTCTACGCTTAGACTGTCAAGTAAACTTCGTTTGCATAGGTAACGTTGGTAAAATTTGGCTGAATGGTATCTAGTTATCAACAATACTTCCTAATAAACTATCACCCAACCAGCGTAGGAGGCGGCCGACCTGATCAGACACACGGCTGAGTGTGCAATCTTTGTAATCTTTATGGCGAAAAATATTTTTCTTTGTTTAAAGCTAATTCCTTACCTTTGCTTAACAATGCATACTTCATGATGGCATATTTACTATTATTCCTAGCCAGTTCCTTTCAAGCTACTAAACAAACTTATAGTATTACCCTTTATATAGAGCTACGGTTTACCAAAATGACTTAAACTATGGAATAAACTATGCTTAGAGGGTGTCAATTTCAAGGTATCTACTTTTTTTTGACACGACCGTATCGTGTTGGGTGTGTTCTTTGAATGTACACGTTATTATAGACTCGAGGGCTACGCGATGTACTGACGACTAGCCAGTTGCCAAATTTATGGAACGTGATCGTATAGCGTCAGTACATCCCCATTCGCCACCGCCGATGTTTATGTCTGCTATCGACTTGTGTCGTGTCCTTGGAGCGTGCTCAATAGCCTGAAGACGAGGTGTCGTATGTAAGTATGTCACCACCGGGTATTTACCAGTCGACTGTGCTTGCTGAATGGACCATTAGCAACACTAGCAGACGTGAGATCAATGTACAAGAGCCGGAAATACAATAGCCTCCATCCGTCAACTCACGCATCTAGCCAAACGATTTACAACATGACTTCATCCGTCCATCAGAATTATTTCCTAAATCATTGTTGCCAAAAATCCATGTGTTTTTTCTCTCAGAGATTTAAGTTTATGTTTTTTTTATTCCTATAAGTATTATATTGGCTATCCACTGAACAATTCTGAGTCGTGATTGAATTGTTTGGAAGCGAGTTTTAACAATCGCAATGCTATTATGAGAAAAAAAATCTGAGCAAACAAACTCCACAGGCCTGTGTTCTTGAGACAATTGACTGCCGCAGCCAAAACAGTGGGTATAATTCAGCCGTCTGCCATCAAAAGTTACAGCTTCCAAGCTTTTGACGGACGGATGGATAGATTTTTTCGGGCCATCCAGTTTGCCGTGGGTCACTATCGTAATTCCAGCTTAATGCGTACGTTATTAAGAAAGTAAGCTACGAATACAGACTTCCGCTGCACATCGTCACGATGGTTTGCCAATCTCGCACGTTTTCAATTGAAGCAATTTTTCGTGTAACAAATATTATTATTAAATAATATGAGACACTATTGTGAAACCATCATACATATTAATTTACGACATAAAATTACTTTTCTATGCCCCTTGATACGAAATTCACACAGTTTGATAAGTGGTTATCTACGAGTTTTGGAAGGGGAAAAAAAGGGGAGCAGGGTAAAAATAAATAAGTGTACAATTTCTCCCTAAACTGATAATCCATCTTGAATTTATTAGTGTTCAAGTCATGGCAAGTATTTGGCATTTATTTCTAAAAATAATACTAATAATTTTTTTAAAAAAACTAGCGTATAACACTGCGAATTCCCTGAAGTTGACAGTTACAGACTGCTTTAAAAATAATCATTTTCTCGTAAGAATAACGTGAGTTCAAAAAAGCAACTTTAGAAACGATTTTAACGGTGTTCACACACTAATGGTTTCAGAAATATGAAAAATACTTTAACAAATCATTTATTTTAAAAACTCTTAAAATGCCATATACAAAAACTTTCGAAATGGCGACTGTGGCCGGGAACCAGGTGCAGCGAGGCATGTCGCGGCCGGTCGCAGATACTTGCCTCTCCTCCTGTACTCTTCCCAGTCCATGTCCCGCGACGCGACGCCCGCGACCATAGAATAAAGACTGTCGCTCGCTAGCGCGACTATGGCGCGCGGCCCCGCAGTGCGCATCAGCGCCAGGGTCTCCACAAGGAAAAAATATTTCGTACCAACTTAGGCCAGAAAAAAGGACTAGATTAGAAAAAAAAAAGTACTAAATTATAATTTGTTATGGTTTTTAACAATTTAGGAAGTTATTATGACATTGCAATGCTCGAACTTAAATATCACACCACACACACATACATTCCATAGTTTTTAAAAAATAATTACGCTTAGTAATAAAACACATTGGAGTTATTATAATATTATTATATTAAAGAAAAATGTACTAGATCTATACTAAACCTTTAAAAAAGTTATAAAAGTACTATATCTAGTACGAAAGTACTAACTGTGGAGACCCTGATCAGCGCCAGCCCCGCGGCCTACGTAAGCCCGCGGCCCCGCGGCCCCGCAATGCGCATCAGCGGCCCCGCAGTGCGCATCAGCGGTCAGCCGCACGGCTCGGGCGCGAGCCTTCTTCTCTCGACTAAAGAAGGAATTTCAAAGAGAAAAAAAACAGGCGAAGAAGTTATATTTCCACTTTCTAACAAGAAATGAAAATTCAACGTACGCTCCTGATTGTCTGAGGTGGGTTTTACCACGCAAGTAGAGAACGCTCAGTAAAAGAGTTAGTTTTAACAATTATTTTATTGACAATCGGCAGCAGGACAGGACATGTGAGGACGACGCGCGGACGTGAGTGACGTCAGCGACGCAGGACCGTGCTGCAGGAGAGGGCGGTCAGCGAGGACGGGGCGGAGGAGCCGAGCTGCACCAGGTCCTCGAGCAGCTCGCTCACGCTGTCGTGGTCTCCGGCGGGGCTGGAGTAGTGGCGCGGCTTGGGCCGCTGCAGCCCCAGCTGGTCCAGCAGGTCGGCCAGCTGTCCCGGGGGCAGGGCCGGCGCGCCGCGCGCCATCTGCAGCACCGCGTACTGCAGGCCCTCCTCCACCATGGCCTGCACCTGCCGCGGTCCGACATCCCAGCCACCCACACGCAGGGATTCCAACCCATGTGCCGAATCTCATTTATTTCCTCCCAATTTGCCCTCAGAAGCAGTGGCGTAGCAAGCGGGTGGCAGGGATGGCCCCCGCCTGGGGCGCCGTCGAAGAGAGAGAGAGTGGCCGGGGGGGGGGGGGGGGGGGGCGCCACGACGGTTTCGCGGTTACTGAACCCTCCCCCCCCCCTCTTTTTTAATCCTTGAGGTGGCGCCATTTTCAAGTCTGGCCAGGGGCGCCAGTCACCTTAGCTACGCCACTGCTCAGCAGAGCCTCAAGAGCAACCCTCCTACAGATTAAGTCCGACCATGCTTGATTGTTTTTTGTTTTTTTTCACAGTAATCCGAACCTAATTTACTATTTAATTTACAGATGTAGTGATTTTTTTTCCTAACCTAAATACAAACTAAGTTTGTTGGGGAGGGTTCCGGGTTAGGGTCTTAGGGAGGGAGACTAAGTGCGTCTCAGGCCAAAGCCTATACGCTCTAATCATGCAGGGTTTAAGCCATGCGAGAGAGGGTCGCATGCATCATGTTTTAGGAGGGGGATTGGCCAGCCATGACAGCGATTGGCGCTATGATGACTAACTCCCGGCTTTCCGCAACCTTAGTTCGAAGCCGGGCAATGGCAGTCAAACCATGATTCCCGCAACTGATGTGACGACTGGACAGTAGCAACTTGCTCCGCGGGTGTGTTGCCTGGTGGAGTACCCCTCCCTGCACACGGTTTGATTTTTTTTTTTTACACTTTTGATACACTAAATCGTACCTTCGGTATATGAATAAATATTTACCAGATACTTTTGTGTTACCTGTATATTGACGTGAGGTACGGTATTTTATTTTACTTAATTTCAACTATATGAAACTCTCGCATTGTTATTACTTTTAAAATAAGGGAAAATAATTTTTACACATCTTAAGTAAAAAAAAAAAAAAACTGTCTTGTTTTCTCTTGTAGACTTAATACACATTTAAAAATTTCATTGCGTACTTTCATAGTATGCTAGATATTAGATTTATTATTTTTTAATATGCAACATAGCTAATTTACTAACTTTCGATCCGTATATCGTATTTTTAAAGTATTACAAAAACTTTTTTTTCTGTTACGAACGCAATAGCCAACGAGAGTAGAGTAGGGTGCTACATTGGCGGTAATAAGAAATGTTTATATTTATCACTCATATAGTTTCAAGAAATTGTCGAGATATTACAGTGCTCAGGTGTAATTCATGCTTTAAAAATTAATTAATGCTATTATTTATAAAAAAAAGTCACTAGCAATAAATGTAAATAAAAAATAAAATGTTTCATGGTTATAATGATTAACTAAAAATCTTACGTAACCCAAATAAATGTATATCTTTAAAAATAATGTAAAGTGTAAGACTCTTCTCACGTTACCAATAGGTAAAAAGGGCCTAAAGTTTGTGTGACACTTTACTTTATGTAGTGTTACACCTCTACACTCCTTAGGTGTACTCCGTTGATGTAGACAGTTTTCTGTAGTGATTTTACTACTCCTCTCAGGAATTATTTCATAACATAATATTAAATGTAGGGATATAGCTCTATAGCTAAACAGTTGAGGTGACAATACAACCATGTGTTTGAACTGATTAAATTGGCTGTTTATGATGGGCGCCACTCTTACATATATATATTTACCTTGTTGACAAAGAAAAACAAGTGAAACAAAATACATTAGAGAAAACAATATTACAGATCTAATGTTTAGGTAGAGTGAAAAACAAGGAGAAATTAGGATTGTTGAACATACACAATATTAAATAATAATAAAATAAAATACGATTAACAGATAGTCTGTAATAAAATAAATATATATTTGTATTTATGGTTTGGCAAGTGGTATATAATTATATCTTTACAACAAACAGGAAATACGTTGCACACATGAGTCTCCAAAAAAAGTTCATTAGTTCAGTTTATTATGTCCGTTGTTCTCACTCTTAGATCGAAGAAAATAGATAAAATATAGTTTATTATTATTAACGTTTAATTTAAGAAAATGTACCTCGGCTTAGTTCAAAATGTTGGGTAGGTAGAACTATATGAGATTCCAGTTTCATTTTACCTCTGGGTAGGAACTGTGATGTGTATATAGAATATTAGTTGGTCTATAATGTTTGTCTTTGGATGGCTTTACTTAGTTCTGAAAATAATCATTGTTTTTTTTTCGTCGACAACAGGATATTATGACATTCGGTTCAGGAAACAGTCTTTTACGACGGAGAATATGAGTCAGTTCTTACTCACGTCATTACTCACTCCTAATTACACATCTGTGCGGATGTGCCCTGTATTAATTACATATATTTATTTATACGACGATTTAAACATCCTTACACATGGATGATCTAATTTAGCTTCGAGGATTGCCAGATATATGCAGGATTGAAACCCGGGCGATTTCAACAACGTCGCCACAATTACAGCACTTTTTCTTAACAATTTAGTTCTAAAACTGTTAACTTTTGTAACTCGGCCTCCCTTTGGCCGGAGCAAAAACACCGTTAACGGAAATTTACACTTCAAAACAAATACCGACTTTCAACAATACATCTGAAAATATCAAAATGTCACAAATTTAAAATGTCAATTTTCAACAATGAATATACTGTTATATAAAATACGTGGAAAAAGTTTCTTTTGCCGTTGAAGTCAATAGTGCCCTAGAGGGGTCTTGCCAATTGTTGCTCAGATGTCAGCTCGGGCTACGACATAGAGTGTAACACATGTAGATACGTCCAACTACAAATATAGAGCATTTAACATGGCAAAAATAAACAAATAACAATAAATGTATTAAAATGTTATTAAAATAATAATAATTCACTTTCTGTGCATGGAATAGTCATGTAACAGCACAAGAACTTACATAATATAGCTATTTACTAGTATTGCCAATAAATGTCGGATGCATAGCGAAATTTCATTGACTAAAATTAACAGTAATATTTAAACTGAGAACCCATTTGACACAGGTCGTGTGCACAGTCATGAGCGTTGCTTGCTGTGCACTCGCTTATGTGTTTAAATGGGAACGCAGCCTAATCCGCTTTCAACTCCTTGCACGACTCGCATCAACTCACCTCTTATACACGAACTTTTCACACATGGTTCCGTAACAATGCAGAAACATGACCACTTGTCGATATTGTCTGCTGTGTGGGTGAGCACAGTGCAGGAAATTAAGTGCGTTGGTGCCCGTTCGCGTAATGCGAGTAGTGCAAAATGTGAACTACCACGGTGGTTAAGTTTTCAGTTGAGTTGACTCGCACCAAAGCTATCCGGCTTCATTTCCCTGCAGGAGACAAAACCAAATTTCTCCAAGAGTGGAAAACATGGCAGAATTAGTCGCTTCAAGCGGCCGGGCTTACGTCAATGTGCTGATCATCCCAACGCCCACCTAATTCATTCCGTCAATGCTCCATTCACAATCTGATCAAAATTTCGTCAGTCCTCACCATCTGTAAAGATCTCGAATTCGACATGTTTTGATACCAAGCTTTACCACAAGCGTGCATTTTCTTGATGATAGTTTTACGAACGGTTTACTTCAAGAGCATGTTATATTATGTTTTGTTTCAAATTTCCATCGACAAGAAATGTACGCTGAATGGTTTTATTATTATTTGCTATTTCTGAAGATTCGTGTGAATATGTATTTGCAATTAAAACTTTTGCCATGGTCATTCTCCAGAAATTTAAATCTGTGTCCCCCCCCCCCCCCCCTCCAAAGGCCCTAACACATTTTATTACGGGGCCTGGACCCAGTATCGGAGACGGCCCCCTCCCCTCAATTTTACAGTCACGTGCCACATTATAATTGCATGGTTATTTCTTACCTACACTCTTTTTAGAATGTTATTTAACCTGCAAATACAGGGTATAATTAATTATGGTTACTATTTTATAAGTCCAAACTAAGATTTATTTATGAAATATTCTATATGTTTTTTCTAGTTTGTAAATATTATAATAGTTAAAACATTTAAAAAATAAAATAGGGCTGGGTCCGGGCTCCCTTAAGGCCAGTGGCGGATCCAGGATTTTGGTTTGGGAGGGGCTTGACCCAGCTGAGGCTAGGCTTTATCAAGGCAAACACTAAAACAATAGTGGACCCAGATGCTTTTGGAGGGGGCTTGAGCCCCTTAGCCCCCCCTCTGGATCCGCTACTGCCCTGGACCCAGAGGTCCACCCATCCCCACCCTTGTGGGGGCCATGCTCCCCCCCCCCCCCCTTTTACAACAAACAAGCAAATTAAAACGAGCAGATTGAACTGTGCAAACGGCAGGAATGCTAGCAGCACACACGGCAGGTGTCTCAGTACCTCGGGCAGCTCCATGAGGCGCTGCAGCGTGGCGCTGCGGCGCGAGCGACGCACCACCACCAGCTCCAGCGGCGACATGCGCTGGAAGCGCACGCAGCCCATGATGGCGGCCGCGTGCTGCCTGCGGGCGTCCCAGTCGTGAGCGAGCCAGCGCAGCGCCGCCACGAGCACGTGCGCCTCCGCCTGCGCGAGTGACCTGGTCGGCTCATTGCCCACTTCTGCAGGCTACACTGGTACCTACGGCAGCCGATGGTTTAGGCCCGTTACACCAGGGGCGCAACAACTAAATTTCCAAAGGAGGGGGGGGGGAATATACCTTTTTATAAAGAATCATCGTTCCCCCCTATTGAAGCGGGGGGGTCCCCGGAAAAATTTTGAATTTCAAGGTGGAAAATGGCGCTATTTAAGCAGTTTTATTTTCTAAAAAATTGATTACACAGCACTTTCTTTGCCCCCGTTTGCCCCCACTTCAAGGTTTCAGAGGGGGGGAAATACTCTTGCCCCCCCCTGTTGTTGCGCCCCTGCATTACACCAGTGACATTTGCAAACATTAACATAATACCGTAGTGCAAGACTGAACTATTAGTCTCAATAATTTCAAGAGAACATCTAACTAACCCCCTTAATTTCTTTTTTTTTGTACACCAACATGCCCACGCGGTAATACGCTTGTGCAAGTGTCAGACCTGATTCACCTTTAATGTGAACATTATGGGCTGATCACCCATGCATTGGTTTCGTTGGAGCGGAAAGCACATTTCACACCACACGACATACTCTATTTTTTTAACTAGTCACTTGCTCTAGGGTACTCCCACGAGTCTCTAATGCTCACCAACATGACACTACATCCCGCCAGTGGGCTGATCTATTTTTTTGGGGAGCTTATCTCCCTCGCTTAACACAAAAAAAAATGTAACTTAGGTTACCATTACACCATGCCATTGTGCACACTTGGTCATCGGGCCGACCTGTCCCACAATGCAAGCACCCATTCCATTGATATCAGTGATTCTAGAAAAGAACAGGTGTCTATGTTGGGCCGGAAGAGGGTGGGGGGGGGACACATCCCCACCAGTATTTTCAAGTACATCCAGTAGTTTTATTTATACCATTTTCATGTTTATAAAATACATGTATTTACAGTTATGACATATAGTAGTAGGTGTCAAATGTACATAAAAAGCATAGTTTGAAAATAAACAGACATTTGATGCTTAACTCGATGGAGGTACTAGCATTTAAAGAAATAAATTTATTTTATGTTATTCATTCCCAACCTCCCGCCAAAATTTATGTGCTAGATACGCCCATGTACGGAAGTGTGGGATGCTTCTGAAATGACACGCTTTAAGCGAGTTGTCGAAACTAAAGCCCTGGACGGCTGCGTGATGGCCTGGGGGCACACCATGAACTACAGTGTGGGGGCGAGACATCGCAGAGAAGTGCTGCCGACGGCTCACCGGCACGCTGACGTGCGCAGAGTCGAGCAGGTCGGCCGCGTGCCTCGCCGGCAGCTTCAGGAAGTCGTCGGAGGCGGCGAGGTGCTTGAAGAACTTGCTGATGCGAGGCAGCATGATGTCGGCCACCATGTCGCACGACTTGAGCTTCGCCTCCAGGAACATGGAGTAGGCCGTCTCCTCGTTGAACACGTCCTTGCTGTTGAACACGGCCCAGCACTGCTCCTCCAACTCGCGCACGCCCAGGTCCACGGCTGAGATCAGCACGTCGAGGATCGTCCTGCGTGGGGACCCTGACCCTCTCGCTTCGCCGCTCGCCTTTCACCCTTTAGCCTCCACTAATGTGTTCCTTCAGAATCTGCTATCCATGATCATACTGTTGAAAAATATCTCTCTTAAGAATATTAAAATCAAATATTCATAAAAATTATTACTTTTGTTTAAGTTTCTCTCTCATTTTCTTTTTTATGTAGAGACTCATCAACAAGACATAATCGAGATCAAAGCCCAGAGAGTAGAGAAGCAGTTTTCAACAAATTAATGCTAAAAAATAATAAGATATATTAATTTAACATGTTAAATATATATCTAAAACCATAAATACAAACAAAATGCACTGGATATATAAATAAAAAAATATATATACAATCTTATCTCTTTACAGGGTAGAGGTAGAAATCGCAGATGAATAATGGCATCTGCAAAAATATTCCCTTCATAGGAAATCCTAGAACATCGTTTATCGTTTACCATATCGTTTACCATATCGCGCCTCTTTATTTTAATCTGTTCTACAACTCTTTCAACAAAGTAGGATTATTCCTTCTTTTTTTTTTTAAATTTTGTCTACTTTGAAAATGAAGAAACTACCATGTCGGCGAAATTGAATTTTTCTTTTCTCCAATGAAATTTAATGAGCCAAGAACATTTCAGTTTCCAGTTATAAATTCAGAATTGTCTAGTCCCTCCTTAAGTGTGGTTGTTCGTTTCGTCCATGGAGTATGTTTATCAGATCAGTGCGATTATTATTTTTTTTAGGTTTAAGTAAATTCCCTGTAGTTTCAATTTTTTTTCTGCATAAAATTGAATAAATTGAAGTTACATGCCAGTGCCCCATGCAGTACCAGAGCTGCTGCAGACATGAAGAGACATGATGGGCTACACCTTGAACATCTCTTCTTCACCTTTCCGTACCATTCTACACGTGCCATTCCACGCTGGACATTTCGCCCCACCTATCAATTTCCTCCCCCCTTCACTTATCGAGTGGTCAGTGTGGAGCTGGTTGTTGGCCGGGCGTGTGCAGACATGCCTGGGGTGGAGAATCCTCTTGTAGCTGAACGGCGAGCCGTACATCCACGAGTACAGCTCGCTGAACATGTCCGGGGTGAGGGACGGAAAGTTGAGCTCCACGTAGTTGCTGTCGCAATTCTTGAAGTGGTCCGAGTAGCACTGCAGCAGCAACTTGTGGCACCTGCAACACACACACAAACACACTCAACATAACAAACGTCACGTGGCCTAAGACCCTGTAAAACTCGAACCTTCTCCTTTAGAAGTTGGTAAAATAATGCCGGAGGGTTATGCATTCGTCGAAAACTTTATTGGCGTAGCCACATTTGTTTTTGAGAGGATCGATGACTTGTGTTAGCATCAAATTTTTTGTATACCATATATAGGTCTTGTTCTAAAATATAGTGGATATTTGAAAGAATTGACCAATAAGCATTTGGCATAGCGAAACGGAAATTTCCTAATGCGATCGACCGAGTAACGCGGCCTTGCGAGGCTCATGTTGTACCATTAAGTATATCATCAGTCATATGCGAGCGACTAGGGACAGTATTGGAAAAAAAGTATCGTAGTCATGAAAGTATTAAAAGAAAAGTATCGATACCTCAAGATATCGATTATTTTCTATAGCATTTTAATAAATTAATTAAAACAAGCATTAAATTAATCAAAATCAAAGTTATTTCAATTATCTACTAATCTGTCTTTGCACAAGCTCTGTCATCTCGAAAAAGAATGTTTTTGAATCTAGGGTATAGCAACTATCTACAAATATTGTATTAGCAGTTAGCACATGCTCTGAAATATTGAAAGTGAAAGTTTTTTAATCTTGGGTCCAGCAAGCAGGACATGACATCAAATTATTACCTTCAATGTATTCAAATATATGTTTTAGGTAATTGTTTTATCACCTCATTCTTCACTGTCTTTACTACACTGCTGTCAATGCTGTTGTCACTGGGAATACTTAAACCAATTGTCTGAGATTTAAGGCAATTGATTATCGGTATGATTTTGCTTCTCAACGGACAGTTTCTTGGTGATGTATTCTATTTTCTTCAAAAATTTAAGCAATAGTTTAATAATCTGCACTTCTAAAGCCGAAGGAGTAAGTAGGTGGTGCTTTTGTGTACCAAAAAGTATAGATACTTTCTCGATGTCCCTGCTAGCGACTGACACATCTAGTATATAATTGCGAAATAACATGAGATTGGCAAAACAAGTTCAGCAGATTAGGAATATGGGAAGAGGGCACTGGGTTTGCTTGATATAACCCTACAGGGAACAGGGAGGAGTGTAAGGGAAATGATGAAGTATGCGGCTGTGATCTGGGATCCATACCTAGAGACTGTGGCAAAGGAGCTAGACAAGTTGCAGCGTAGAGCAGCATACTGGTTGAGGAGTATGTGGCAGAGAAGAGAAGGTCAGGAGGGAAAATGCATAGTCTGTCGGAAAAATTAAGGAGTTAGGGTGGGAAGTGTTACAAGGAATGAAAAAGGTGGAAAGGTTAGTCAGGCTTTTTAAGGTGATAAATTGTGAAAGGGGGTGGTGACAGCTGGGAATTAGGGGACACTGAGGGGGGGGGGGTTAAAGGCCAGAGAGATCACAGGTAGAAGCTCCAGAGAGTATGGAGGCGAACGGAAAGAGAGACATTCCTTCCATGTGAGGACATGGAAGGAGTGGAATGGGTTGCAGGAAGGGTGAGAGATGTCAAGATCTGGGGAGATGTCTGATTTAGTGATGGAAGGGGTATTGAGAGAAGCTGAGGATTTCTGGCCACCAGGTGAAAGCTAAATTGCGAGTGTAAACCAGTCTATAGACGATGAAAACTCTGAACATCCAAGGACACGTCAACTTAGATGAGTCCTACCTAGTAGAATAGACTGTAACATATTTTCTCCAGATATTCTCCAAGAAGATCTTCTGTGTATGCCACTAGAGGTAGGCTAGCATTTGAAATTAATGTGTCTGTTGGAAAACAATTTGTAAACAAATGCATCTGCTTAATGTTTGGCTATCATAAACTAGTCTAAACCAATTGTAAACCAACCTCTTGCGGAGAAGACAAGATTTGGTCTATATTTGTATTTAGTCTATAGTATGACCTGAATTCCTTGCCGCGCACCGACACCACGCAGTCCGCATTTTTCGGGTCTGTTATGTACTTCTTGATCATGTCCTTGATATTGGGCTTATCGTCGGGAACATCCTTCATTTTGATGTCCTTGGGGTTCCACAGGACGTCCTCGTCTTCCATCTCCGCCTGCCCCTCGCTGCTCGAGTCTCTCTTGCTGGCGTCCTCGTCGTACAGGTCATGTGAGTTCTCCGACTTCAGACTGTCCTCGTCGGAGTACGAGGCTTCTGAGTCTTCGTCCAAGAAACTATCCTCCAAGTCCATTTTCACTGATAACAAACCACACAAATACACAATTGTATAATTCTTTGCTAAATCTAAAGGACTTGCACAATAAATACAACCAAAGCAGCACACTAATATTCAAACTAAACATCCATGGAATAGCTTGCCTGTGAAGAAGATTGGTCGTTTGCTTGCTGAATTGTATTATATATTTGAAATGAACATCGGAGAATGAACTTTATTACAGTCGATATAACTAAACTTGATACAATAATTTGATAATCATGCAGTTTTATATTTGTCGTATTTTATCAAAGAAAAACCAGGCATTGAATTTTATCTACATAGTACAATCTTGCAATAAAGTGGCACCAAAAACAATATCTCGATAACAACTCATTTTTTTATAAAAAATATTTTACAACATTTAAATATTGCAACAGTAGATCAAATTTACATTTTTTTTTGTTACTATTATAGTATTATTTTCGGAGAATGGCGCTCATTCGAAGAAATGTGATCGTAGCCAAATAAGATATTTGTTCTATGCCAAGGAGGATAGAAGTATAATATTGATTCAGTACTTTGTCATTCTCTACTCCTTGTTCTATGATTTCCATCATAGAAAGCATAGAACATAAAACTAGAGGTGGGTTGTTACAGCAATTTTCGGTATATGTTCTAACCTGATACTGATACAGTAATGTACCTAATTACAAGTATCTGATAATTTTGTATCAGGGCAGTAACGGTCCCAGAAGTGACAAGTTATCAGCAATCTCGTTACAGGGTACACATCCTCCGTGCCGTCACCACCAGTGTAAAAAGGTATCGGTGTCTCTGATACATTATTTCTCACGTCCTATAATTCTCTACCTCTGTTACTATCATGCCCGCCTGATACAGCCAGTATCAATCAGTTCAACATTCACTGCAGTTCGTCCTGGCCGTGTATTACCATGTGCATTGTTGCGGGCTGTCATGCTTTGTAGTTAGTATCTTTATAGTGAAATAAGGAATGGATAAGTGCAGGAAAAAGACTTCATTTGTGTGGAATTTTTTTTACGGAAAATAATGATTTTGCTAATTGTAATTTGTGTAAACAAAAACTGAGTTATAAATCATCATCGACTAATCTGAAGAAACATTTGAAACGTAAACATTGATATAGTATGCTCACTAATGTACGTATCTGTTTTTTTTATTTTTAATATTTGATAAAATCGTAATCTTTTAATGTATGAAAACACTAGTTACTAATTGTTTTCGGGGAAAAAAAAGTCCTAATGTTGATTACATCTGTTATTAGTGTCAACTGAGAATTTATTTGCATTTTCATAGCTGTTAGGTGCACAAATATAAATATTATATCTTGTATTAATGTACTTTTTAATATTAAAATTTCATTAGTTTTATTATTGAACGAGACTGTGCACGCACTGCGCACTGAGCATACTTTGATGTGAGACAATAACCAAACGACTCGTAACAATTTCGCTTTACGCCTCTCCTTCAACGCCTTCCCCTGCGCTTCCTCCCCTACATTATTTCCCTTCTTTATCCCTTATTCGTCGTTCCTGCTCCCTCCCCTTTCACAAGCTCCGCCCAAGTGACCGTCATCTGCGATCGGGTTCTGCGCACATTGGCCGTGGTGTTGTTCCAGGCGAATTCTGAACTGATACTAAAGTACTTGATACTTTTCAAGTGTACTCGTTTGCCGTTCCTGATACAGGCGCGTATCAGTTCAAAAGTATCAGGTTGATACTTTTCGACCCACCTCTACATAAAACACATTCGAAGAGAGGCGTTTGTAGGAGTGGTGGGTGCTTTTTATGGTAGACAATCGTTTAGAAAATGTGTGGTCTATTGCGGCACAGGTCTTGCCTGGTATAATAATGTTCGCAGGCTTTGTTTTAAGTAGCTTGGCTTCTGGGTTGTAGCCGTGTCCTTAGGTGAATAATTCACCGGGGTTTCGGTCAGTAGGTAACCGCTCCCTGATGATGGCGACTGCAATGTCGACCGAAACGTCAGTGAATTATTCACCAAGCTACTTCCTTACCCGGTATAGTTTCTCTTCATTTTATATAGCAGTGGCTGAAATGCATTATGAACCTATTTTCAACATGGTCTTCTGGCCCTTGGGTTGACTAATAGCACAATTTTACGGATAGCTTTAAAATGAATTACTGTTTATGGAAAGGAGTGCTGCTGGTGTGCAAAGGGATAAAAAGTGCTCATGTTTAGTGATCCTGAATGTGCCAAATACAAGCTATTGGGTAATGATATAATTTGAGGCGCCCATACGTAATATTCTACAATGTCAACATCGGGTTAAGAACAATACCCAATATATATATTTTTTAAATGCATTAAATACAAATTTTTATACCATATGCCTTTGGAATCTTGGTTAACTAAATTCTATAATAAAAACAGATCGAATATAATTTAAAAAATAAACATAAAAATTTTGTAACTTCGTTAAAATTAAGAAGGAAGGTTTCAGTCTCCTGTAATCATCAAAAATGATTTTGTAATAAGTGACCCAGTTATAGCAGATTATATTGGTAAACACTTTGCTGGAGTCTATTATCAGAAAAATAATATATAGCTGCAACCACAAATATATAAATATGATGAATATGATAAATATGTAAATACATTAGTATACCTACCACACACTATAACCAACAGTCTTGTTCATTGGGCAATAAAATCTCTAAAATCAGTGATATCAGCTGGAGTATATGGCTTTCCTAATGTCATTTTTAAAGACTGTAAGGACATTTTAGCAATTGTTTAAACTCATATTGTCAATATAAATCTGTAGTAGTGCCAATATTAAGAAAAAAACATTTATTTACATTCTGTACCATGTAATACAATAAAAAATTATTTAAATTTGCCAGTTACACCTATGGTGAGATATTATCACATAGGCAGATTGATGATATAAACATAGTAGGCCTAATTATTGAAATAAATATCAATATAAATGACGATGATCTATCAGTATTATATTGGGTTAAAACGAATTAATAAATATACCCCAGCAGTAACAATAGTTGATAAATGAACCAATGAAGACAGGAATGGGAGCCACTATTGTTGAAGGAAGTCAAGGAGAAAAAGGAATTTGAGCACTTTTAGTAATACCAGCAACAACAATTAAAATCCCAATAAATTTAACATAAAAATTAAATGAAAAAAAAAAAAAAAAAACATTTATTTTGATCTGAGTAAAGCTTTTGACACATGTAAGCATTCTTTAATACCTATCCCTAGGTATTTATAGTTTGAGGTCTCACCTGCTACAACTACCCTCCAGTGGTACACTCTCTGAACATTTTTTTTTTTATAGCAAACCTGACCACTTTGTCTTACCCACAATTAAGTATCTTCCTGTCGTTCCTTTCAACCCACTCAGATCTTCATGCAACCCTTCGTCTTCAGCAGACCCACACACTGCAGTCGTCCTACCGACCCTCTCGTGCAATCAACCATCACGAGGTAGGAAACAACTTGTATATCACAAAATCCCTATAAAAAATGTTGAATAGTCCATACACAAAAAAAAAATATTATTTTTTGTTACATTTAAGTTCCTATTGTCCAGAATTATCTTTAGAAATTTCTGGAATATACATCATTATACAATACATGCCATTGACAACACACCTCTTAAATTTAAGCATAATAAAAAAAAAATATTATTGAGGAGCATCCACAAACAGTGTTTTACATCAGTGTTACGTTGCACGTTAAAGATGATATTTTACCTACAATTCTTTATTTTTCAAATATTTTATACATTACCAATATTTTAAGCTTTTGCAATACCTCATCATTAAAACTAGAAAAGACTATATAAATCTGAACATTTGAAATTATGACCTCGACAATCAGTTACTTTTGTGTACCAGACTGTACATGTTGAAAGTAGCAGCTTATTGGAAATAAATGGTATAATATAAATAATTTAAATAAATTTTATCAGCATCTAAATTAATTCTATAGTAATTGCCCTATTAGAATTTAAATATTACAAAACCATTCATAGAGACTCCATAATGGGTTGTTACATTCAATGGTAGATAAATGAATTTTTTCTAAGAGAGGATTAATAAACAATAAAACATGACACTTGTATTTAAAAAACCTACATTACTATTGACAATAGCTCACTGGCATATGGGCCTACAGTAGTAGCCTTAGATGACAGGGATTCCCACACAGTAAAGCATTTCTTCACTGATATTTTGAAAATTTTTTCATAACTTCGGGAGGGGGGATATATCATCCCACCTACAACTCCCCCCCCCCCCCCGCCACGCCACCCCTTTTTTCCCCATATAATCAATGGTAACATTACAGTCAATTGTGTATAAAAAATTTATTGCAAAGGATATGTTTTAGGAATTGAAGTTTTTGGAAGAAACTAGGTGGTAATCTATTTATTTATTGACTCATTTTATATGGTGAAGTTAAGGTGTGCCACCATAATGAAAGTTAAGAGTTGGTTAGATAAGTGAGCAACATTAAAAATTAAAAAAACTGTAGAATCATTTAAATGTTTTTAATCCTTTTCAACTAAAATTTCCTATGCTATGTTATAGGGATTCTGGAAAAACTAGGTTGTCGTGAAGGGCACTGTTTGACAACAAAAAAAAAAAGAGTTAAATTTTGTGATTTAAAAAGAGTAAATAATATTTGGAAAAATATTGAAATTGGTCATATTATACTTCTTAAAACAATTCACTCATTTTTGATGCTTTTAGTCCACAATTCTTCTAAACATACTATTAGTTTTTTTTTTAGAATCAAGTGGGAGCTGAAAACAATGTTTTAAGGGATAATCAAGCAACATACATAATACTCATAAAACATTATTAACGGAAAATATCTTCTTTCAATCAACAATATTAAGCCACTACATTTAACATTTACCCTTAGAACTAGTTGTGTTCACTTTCAAACTATTAAGTGTTCCATTTTCATAAAGAACAAATTTAAACAGCGAAGCAGGAGTGGGAGCAGTGATGTTTGTTATTCAAGTCACTAACTTTATGTCCTAAACCGTAATTCCTTAAAAACACACTTCACCAATATCTGGAATTTGCATCACGAGTGTATCGGCAGTTCGGATCAACGCGTACGGCTGTTTTCCACAAGGTGTTTCCAAATTGCTTACAAGCAATCTCGTAACGTCTTTATCACATCCCTTGAATTCTGCACTCACTTCAGTGTCTTGTAGCATATACAATTTACATTTCTTACCCGCTAACCCCGTCATTGCCCTTAGAAATCGTTCGCGTAAGTACGCTCTAGCGGCCTGGAATTCTGATGGAATACAATCGTCCTCTGCTTCTTCTTTCACACTGAAGCGTAAATTCTCTCCTGAAGACATTATCCAGTTATTTCAAATAAGTAGCGAAAATTAACCATCAACAATCAACATAACCTTAAAAAAAAATATATAAACAAATAAGTAGAAACAAAATCGGCCATAGATTCGAGCTTATAATTTTTTTTTTTTAAGTGCAAGGTAAGTACAAGAAAATTACCAAAATATTACTCGTAATGCAAATATATCAGTATAATGGAGATAAAAAAATAGTAGACAATTCATTATTAATTTAGTTGGTTAAATAATCTTTAACGACATTGTGGTGAAATTGGGCGAAAGATAGATGCTTGACATTTTTGGAATAATTATTCTAGCGAATGACAAATCAGAGAGATTTAATAAACCTGATCTAAATTTCTGTGGAGGTTACATAAACATAATACAGGTGTTTGCTGTATTACAAATTGCATATCTATCAGTCTGATATGAGTTGAAAGGAGCAGAGATTATACAACTTGCTTGTAGGAGTTGACGCCAAACGCCAATGCTCCTCTATATCGCATAAACCGGTATGCCTCATCAATGCCTCACGAAATCGTGTACACCCAACGCGGTCGGGCGTGCACCACAGTGTAGAAAGTGCAACGGGGCGAACGCCACGCAGTTAGGGCCACATCGGCGGAGGAGACCGGCCGGGTGTGTTATAGCCCTCCGCCGAACTACAAAATTGTTTATGTATTTTTTCCACAGGAACATATTAGACATTATATTCATTGTTTAACACTTTATTTCTTTCAAAATTATGTTTCACCGTGCGCCTTGTCCCGAACCTGGCCGGTTCAGTTTCCCGCGTAAATCACATGTTTTCCGCGGTAGGGTTAACAGGGACGGGGGTCGCGCGCGGTGAGAGCGGCGGTATTATTCCGAAGCTCACAGAGGCCGGCAGCCTCCGCGCGGCATGGGACCAGCATTTCTTATTTTCACTGATATGTAGTTTTCAATAGTTGTATATTTCCGTAAACCTTTTCTTCCAGTCCCGTGGTCGGCCTCGACTTACCGAGTGGTATGTAACCTAACTATTCAGTGCTCCAAGACGAGCGTTCGATGTGATACGTAAGTACTATGTACGAACTGCGAGATTATACGTCGGCGCTTCACGCGATATCGTAGCCAATCGTCTAATTAGTTGAAGCCCGCACAGGGCAGCCAGTAGGCAACACGTAACAAACAATCATACTAACGCGTCAATTTCTGGAACAGTCCTAAGATTCATGTAGCGTAGCCGAAGTTACGGGACTACGCGTTCTTAGCCCAGTGTACTACATAATTATAATTGTGAAGTGTAATCTTGATCAGGATTCTAGTGTGTTATGTTAGGGTTTGTTTTGTAATCATCGCTTCGTGTCCAAAATGACCCTACCGGGTAGTAAAACCGTGAGCCACCACTGAGTGAGTGGTTGCGTGTGTGACGATTCTTTTCGGGACAACCGTTACGGCCAGGACGGGCAGCACTATGTATAGAGCTGTGCCGGAATAAATTAATAAGAAATCACTAAATCAGCCGGTATTTTCTTGTTCTTTTCAGGTGTCTCGAGTGGCCTAAACAGCTCGGGTAGCCCTACTGTGTCGAACCACTGCGTCTAGCCACAAGGCCGAACCTACCCTGAGATTCCGAACAATACTTAAGTCACTTAAATTCACATAGAGGTAGCGGGGTACGTGTCAGAGTGAACCATATTAGATGGTGGGATATTTACAGTTTGCAAATTTGTTGACAAAAATATGGTCAGTAATCATAAAACTAAACTGTTTATATTTTACACCAGTTGGTATACTTATGCTTGCATAACCATAATGTCACCTTAATACCTCACAGGGAAGTATGCATAGCCTTATGAGTGGCACGAACGCATTTATTTCAACATAGTGCGGCGAGACGAATACATGCCAATTTGAACGAAACTTGTCATCCGAATGGCAATCTATGAGTGATATAAATATAATTATTAAATGTTATTTTGATGTCCAGTTTTATTTTCTAATGTGAAAATTGATTGTTAATGATTTATGAAGGTACCAACTAGCCTGAAGTGTTGAATCCTGTGGATCAGTTCACAAATAGAGAATATACTCGTATCTGTGTGTGATAAGGCTGGAATAAATTAGAACATCAGGGGCAGAGACACTCCACTTCCACGCCCTGAATATTGTAGTAACCGGTGATGCTTTATTGCTGTTTAAATTATTTACTAGATTACAATAGCTGCATTCATACTATTGACGTCGTCCGACCGAAAGCCACCCTAAAGCCCGACCTGCAACCGCCAGTATTAAACCCCGCTAACGGAACGCGCCCCTAGCCATGGCCCACCCGAGTCAGGCGAGCCAACAGCAACCAAGGTAGAACCCGGCCCCACCTAATAAACAGAACGACATTACAGCCGACCACGTTGCAAAAACAAACACAGAATATTAAACAATATTATGTATACATTAAAAGTTGATTAACGAAAGTGCGACGTAGGAGTGCCCGGGCACTCACGTGTGTAAATACGTCGATACGTGTGTGAGTGTCCCCCTGGCGGCCTTCTGCCTAAATTAGTCAATTAAACCATGTGACATAATTATTAACCCCTTGTGTTGCGTTATTGCCCCCACCAGAGCAGTCCGGCAAGAGACGAACAGTCGCTGGTGTGACGTAAAATTTAAAGGAAATAATTCCTAAACATACTAACTTCAATTTGTAGAAGGGACGAGTGATCTTGATTCAGCTTTAATAATTAATGTAAGAATTTAACGCCCTTAAATTCTCTTATTAACATGTCACATTAGAAACTAACGTAATGAGGTCAATCCTGGCGCGAGGGCCACCGAGCCTCGGCCAGGCGCCATGACATCACGCCAGTACAGCGCGACTAGTGGACCGGGGCGGACGCACGTCCCACGGAGAGACATCATCCATTGTCTGCATTGAACTCACTTGTGGTAATTATAGTCACTTCCTCGAAACCTCTTTTTACTGACGTCGTACCGACCATGGCCTTTAAGCCCGTGCTCCGCACCGCCAGTACCGTATCCCATTTTCGGAGCGCGCCCCTTGCCCAGCCGGATTGAGTCAGGCGAGCGTCCCGGGCGTGACCCCAATAGACAAAAAACCTCATTAAAAGTCACCGCGGCCACTGGCCTTAATTAAAATGCCCGTGACTATGATCGTGTCAGATTAGAAGAAATCCAACTACAACAGCTCACAGTGAGACAATATGTTGATAAATTTACAGTCGCCAACTTGATGCCACAATTCAAATAATTAAATACTACTATAAAACTGTTGTTAAGCCTTAAGCACACAATTACCAGGTGCTACCTTTTAATTGAGCACCTGGAACGTGTTTTTAGCTTATAATAGAGCAAATTAAGTTAATATAAGTTTTTTGATGCCGACTCACAAAGAAGAGAAAGTTTCACTTCCTTGCGAGGCGGCCATGTCCGGCAGTCTCGAACCACTCCGCGCCGGGAACAGACGTGTGTCCGTGGGCAGCATCCAAGTTTCTTTCATTGATTAATTTTTATTCTATACTAAATCTTTAAATTTAAACCTCATTAATTCATAGCTGCCCACGTCGACTAGGCGCGTATTTTACGGAACCGGGCCTATCCCGACCGTCTTCACCGTGATACCGTGCTGCAGATCGTATCACTCACGTAAGTGTTTCGCCGAATTTAGGAGCCTGCTCATAGAGCCCCCCCTGCACCCGTTAATGTTCGGCGCTGGCCGTCTCCAGCGAGCATCGACCCGCGTCCCGCGAGACTGCCGCGGTAACCATTAGTGTCGCGTAGTGTTATGTTTTATCTGTGTTAATTGTGTAACGGCTAGACGTCGCCAAGTGTTGGTGAGAGTGTTTTGTAGCGGGACTAGATTAAAGGTAATTCTCACCAACTCGTGTATACTAATTTTCCGGAGTCTCCCGTCCTCCACACGGCCGAGCGGCCTTCACAATCAAGGGAGAGCCATTCAGGGTAGATTCAAGCCGTGTACCTGGCAGGGCACGCGGGGGCAGAGTACCCACGACCCAACACCAACGGCCTAGCAGCCCGCTAGCCTGGCACCCCTCTGGACAACAAGAGCAACGCAACGCCCGTAGCGCCCGTCAGGTACCCCCCGGGCCTTTCACATAGGTCGGGTGACGGCATTACTTATCTCTCCGTGCGTACCCGGTCCAATTTTCGGTACAGGACTTAATCCGGCCGCATAACTTTTAAAACCCCCTGCACCACACTTGGTCTGCGGGGTAGTTACGACTCCCAACCACCGCCAAGTAGGGATTTACTCATAACCCACACAACATTGCCGACGGTCCTAGTGGGCCACGCAGGGCAATCGACCCCACGACCCACCTATCGACTAGAAGCAGAGCTAGTCTGGCGCCCACCCGGACACATTACATTCACAACAGCCATTCCCCCTAGGAGCCGCACCGGGACTCGAGCCCGAGACCCCGGACGACGGCACTATGACTGTCTTTCTTATCACACATGCACTCTGTACATGTGACATCGTACGGCCGAAGGCCACCCCAAAGCCCGACCTGCACCCGCCAGTACTCGGCTCCGCTAACGGAAAGCACCCCTAGCCATGTTCCACCTGAGTCAAGTGAGCGGACCGCAGCCGATGGTAGAGAATAGCGAACCATTTTAATTACACATGCAATGCACTCCCTGTGCCTACAAAATTCCCCACACAATAATTAATTAATCAGAAACAAACAAAAGCCCCTAACTAATAGAGTGCGACGTAGGAGTGCCCGGGTCACACGGGCTTAATAAGTAAACACACGTAGAGGCACGCAGGTGTCCCTTTTAGATAACGTGTGGAGTGTAATTGTGTACGTAAGAGCACCACAGTGTGGAGTTTTTTCAAGTGTAATTGTGTAATAGTGTAACCAAAACTTTTACGTGTTCCGACGCCTTACTGGCAGTCATGTACCGCCGAGTAGATCTCGTGCCCAATGTAATGAACCAGTGTAAAACGTGAACAATAAAATGTCCACACCGCACCTTCCGTGCGCGACGTGCGACCCATAAAACAACCAGAACAGTGTATGTAAATTAACCTAAACAACCCAACCTTAATCAGGAACCAAATTCCATCACCGCCGACGGTTCTAGCGGGCCACACTGGGGCAACGAACCCACGACCATCACACGGTTAGACACCGAGCTAACCTGGCGCCCTCCCGGAACAGAAATCTCTAAATAAGCCAGCCACCCCGCTAGGACTTGCGCCCGACATCGAACACGAGACCGCGGATGACGGCACATGGTGCTACCTTGGAAAATACCAATTCTATACCTGGGCTGTGGTCCAAAGTAGCACATGTTACAAGTTACATGTTGGTAGCAAATGGTAGTGAACTTTAACACATACTAATAATGCAAGGGCTCTCTTTCCATCGTACTTGAGACATTTTGAACAGGTGCCTGTGGCATCCTGTCTTGAATGAAACTCGGAGTGACCATACTTATTAAGTGTACTTGATATGTTGTAATGCACAGCTAATTAAACGGAACAAAGTTACAAACACTTCATTTAAGCGCTACCCCCGATAGCAATGTTCATAACTGACAACTTCCTCTGCTCGCTTAGACTGTTATGCCATCTCGTTGCCTCACAGGGGATATGCGGGTCCAAGCCAGTGCATGCTTCCCACCTCAGATAGATCATGCAATAGACCCTCTTGCTTTTCACTTCTCCGCCACATACATATCAGCCACCTCGTTGCTCTATGCTACATCTTCTCCAGTTACCTTACCATAGCCAGTACGTGGGAAGCCTTCTTTTCACAGACGAGAGAGCCAAACGCCCGATCGTGTATCTTCGAGTTTTTTTTGTTCATTTTAAATATTTTTAATGTAGATATACTTACCTAATATAACCAACCATCCACAATATTTTAAAGTATTTATAATGCAGCTAACCTATCCTAATCGACATCTTAATTTAATGCCACGCTGGTTTATACAATGAGTTAGAACGGGAAAAAAAAAGCGAGCATGAACTTCGGGTGTGGCTCTCTCGTCTGTGAAATTTGGCTTTCCCCACTACGTAGGGGATTCCTAATTAATAATATATTTATTTCTATACTCCTTGCATTGGCCTGTCCAACCTGGGGCATAGATAAAAGTTGGGCTCTAGGACAGTTTGTGGAAAGATGGAAGATTATAGGAATAAAGTATAGTTCCAGAATAGTTTTCAGTGACAGGAATGATCTGAGAAGGATTTTTAGTCGTTGATTATGAGAGCGATCAGTAAATATAGTTTTAAACTTACGTTTAGCTGCCACTTAGTGTTGTCAAGATCGTGAGATTTTTTTTGAGAACTATCTAAATTTTGGAATGGAATATTACCTAATTATTGAATTGATATTGTGAAGTATAAATAATGTTATATTGCCAAGAATATTCTGAATGATAAAGTTTTTTTTTTTAAATGTATTTATAAAGTGGATTGTTATTGGGTGTTGGCGTTAAGGATTGGACCACGAATAAATAAACTTTCATTGAATTATATGGGATTAGTAGTGTTCGGTATAAGTTTTTACGTATTCTGTAATTTTGCTCAATCTGTTTTTAATCGATTAATCGAAAGATACAACCGCGTGTTTTATGCTAACCATTGATTTGGTGTTATCCAAATCGTAGAAATTGCTTATTGCTAAAGTACATCAAACGTACTTGTGTTGGAAATTGAAGGGAAAATTAGCCGTAGTTTGGTGTGTTTTTGATTTTTTTTGTATTGGTTTGCTTGTTTATTTTAAGTGTAATAGTGCCAACATATATGTAGGCATGAACTGTTTGTAGTTTTGTTTATTGATAGACGAATGTGTACGGCAGCGTGCGAGGTTGTTCCTGTAGTGAAGGTATATATAATTTTATTTCATATATCATATTTCGGTTGTATTTATGTGATTTAAAGACTTATTTAGCGTTATAATTTATCATAGTTTAAATGTTAACAAGAAATTTTGGATTCGGAAATGTATGTTAGCTACTCAGTATGCCCGGACTGTGTTTTTCATTGCGGGAAATTGTAATGGTAGCCGTAAATTTGTTCAGTTAATTTGATCTGCATCTTATGTTGTCATTTACAAAATTTAATTCTTAATTCGCCCGAATTCTAAAGTAGGGCAAATGTAATGGTTTTGCCTTGACATCAAGGCAACCAATGTGTGTGTCAATAGTGGAAAACAGTTGCAAGTAATATTTCTGTCTAGGTCATGTTGCTAAGAGAGATAGGAAGGAGAAATTTCTGACAGTATATATTTTTTGGAAGGTAGGTGGTAATCATCTAGGAGAGAGGTGCATCCTTAAAATAAAAAAAAAAAAAAAAAATCTATTTTTATACTTTCTGACACTTTCTTATAATCATTCTGGGAAAAAGCATTGCGAAATTATGAGTAGTTTATTGTTTCAATAGTTTCTGAGTTTAGGTTAGCTTAACTACATTTAGAAATACTGCCAAAACATGTGAAGATTTGGTTCGGTTGGCGCTACTCTAGATATTTACCGAACTGGTCTTGCAGTTGCTCACAAAATCCATATTTCAAACAACATGTGACAGTCTTTTTTCCAAGTATTCTATGAGGCGAAAACCGTTTCTTTCTATGAGCATGCTACTGATAAATAATTTGTCTCAGGTAATGAAATAACACAATTATAGCTTTGCCATTTTACAGAGGGTATAGAAAAAATTCAGATAGTAAACAAAAAATAATAATTATCAGGTTTTTATTTGCTTTTTTTTTTGTGCACCCCTCTCCTAGTTTACTACCAACTATGTTATTAAAGAGCCTACAACTGGATTGTCTCTAACATTACTACTTAAAGGAAATTTAATATCACCATCAACTTATGGCATTCGTTGAAATATAAAATCAATTCAATAGCAGTCGTCACCTAAATAATAAATTACTAATGGCTGAAATATTTGAAGAATTATGATTAGATTTTACCTTACTAATGATTTAAATAAAGATCTTATTAAAGTTTATTGTGTCTGTTAAACACAAAAATTATAATCATATTTGTCACCACACCTATATACCTAGTTTAAAAATAAGTAAATATCTAAAACAAAATTTAATTTAAAAAATCAAACCATATTGTAAATTATTAATTTTTATTTTGTATTATTGTGACTTTTGTTTGATACATATAAAAAAATATTCACAAACTCATGATTTTGTACACAAAATTGTGTCATGTGAACTTTTCTTCGCAAAAATGTAATTGGTAACTTGAGGTATTTGCCATAATTAGTTAAATATTAAGGTAAATATGTAGTGTACGGATTATCGTCAAAAATTTTTTTAAAAATCTGAAATAACTTATTATATGCTCTTTTACGTCCTCTTTTCAAAACAGCCTGCGGAGATAAAAAATTCCAATTACTTTTGGAGATATAGCCGTTTTTATTTTTCAATACAAGACCTATGTAATCATTCGACCGTCGCCATTTTATATTTTGCAGTGTGTGCGTGGATGCCTAAATAACAGAAATTTTCCATTAGGTTAGGTTAGTTACATTATAAATACTTTAAAATAAATGGAAATTAAAAATAATATCAATTAATTTTACTTGTTGTATAGTTTTAAGTATTTATAATGTAACTGACCTGACCTAACAAAACGGGACAAAGGTAGATTAGGTCAGGTCAGCTACAGTATAAATACTTTGAAACTGAACGGACATTAAAAATAATAAAAATTAATTTTAATGGTTGTTTAGTTTTAAAGTATTTATAATGTAGCTGACCTGACCTAACAAACCGGGACAAAGGATGAACAGTAGGAACTCACGTAATTTTCTTTTTACTTATTACTTGCGCAACAAATAAAACATTAAAATTTGAAACGTTAAAAACTCACCTAAGTTAGAGGCGGGTACAATTCCTTTGCCATTAGTAGAAAATGATGTAGTCGTTCACCTACGTCGCGGGAAAAAAAAAAAATCATACTCGTAAACAAGCAACAATCATAAAAGCCGCAAGAGTGCACAGGATGAAAATTAAAAAATTTGATATGTCCTAAAGTATTTGTAATTTCTTATCTCCGCTGGGTTTAATGAAAAGAGGAAGTTAAAGAGCACAGAATAAAATTATTTTTGGAATTTTAAATTTTTTTTAACAAATATCGCCCAAATATGAAAATTAAAAAATTCGATATCTCCTAAAGTATTTGGAATTTCTTATCTCCGCAGGCTGTATTGAAAAGAGGACGTAAAAGAGCATATAATAAAAGTTATATCAGATTTTTAAAAAAAAATTTGACGATAATCCGTACACTACATATTTACCAATATTAATTTTTTGCATATCAGAACTAGAGATTTGGGAATAATGAGCCAATGAGTTATGAAATTGTATGGTATGTTGATTTGTCCAACATGCAACTTAAGTGTAGGATTAGTGATTTGGTTGGGCATTAACCCAAGTAGAAAAATGTAGCTTTTTCCTTTTGTCATTTGTGTTAAATGTTGTATAATGCATATAGGCTAAGTAAATTAGCAACAAGATCATTTAGTTATCTTATCAAGTTAGCATGGAGGTATTGGCTATGCTAATCTTGAAATTGAACTTTTATTTTTTTTTGCATTCTGGTATCAGACCGGTGGTAAGAAAGTTTAATCTCAACCACAATTCCCCTTAATCACCTCCCACACTCCACCTTCTTTACCTTTTCACATTTCTACCCAGACCTCAACAGGATGTAACTGTGGTAGTGAACTGTGTACTTATTGCCTTAATTTTTTTAAAAAAATATATTGACGTAAGTATGTTTGTGTTGTTTCCAGTGTTACTATGCCGGCCTCGGATGGGGACCCCGTGGGCACAGCTCTGCGCGTCTCCCTCGCCGCATGTAGCGACGCCCGCGATGACCTCGACAGCAAGATCGTAGCTTCCTCGGCGCGGATCCTGCTCAGCCACATAGAGTACGAGGCGTGCGACGGCTACAAGCACAGCGTGCTAGAGAATCTCAAGAGCAAGTACATCGTCCTGAAGGCGGCCCATGCCGCGGGGAGCGGGGCGGCGCTGAAGGGCAAGCCGGCGGCCGCGGACATGAAGCCCAGCTCGGCGGAGACGGAGCTGCCGGCGCTGAAGGTGACGCTGTTCCCCGCGGAGGCGGTGCAGCTGGGCTGGCGCGGCATGCGCCCCATCGGCGCCGGCATGATCAACATGGGCAACACTTGCTACCTCAACTCCACCCTGCAGGTGCGCTGCCGATATGGCACTTTCACCTAGCTCCTTCGTAGAAATAAACAACACGTATTAATTACTACCATAACCAGTCTTTTAATATGAGGGGCTCTGGTACATTGTGGTTTTAAGTTTAGTTAGTACATATATTTTAGCCCTGAAATATTAATATTATTATCAGGTATGTCTAACTCTAATCTGCAAAATTCTTGACATACGGCACTATGTTCTGGAGCCGCGCAAGTGAGTGGGCAGGGTTGAAATACAGATGGAGTGAAAAATCGGTTAAAGGAAGGGAAAAAAAAATTGTTCTCTAAGGAGCCTCTTTACCATGGTAGGGCCAACATAAATTAGTTTATGAATGTTTGTAGTATTTTGAAAATAATTTTTCCTATAGTATGGCCTGATAACGGTCAGAATGAAAAGCGATAAAGGGCTACTATCAGGCATATGTATGGCTGCTTGTGAATGTTAGATCGACTCTCCTAAGTTTCTGGTTTGTAAGGAGTGGTTTTGTGTGCCACACAAAAGTGTTGTTCTTGCAGCAGTCACGCAAATGGTGTGGTGGGTGATGAACATGGTTTTTGGCGGTGGTTGCAGGCACTGTTCCACGTCCCAGCGCTGGTCAACTGGCTGGAGAGTGACACTGACCACCTTGACAAGTGCACCGCGAACGGTGAGTTGGCACGCCTGCGGAGGCACCCAGCAGCACAGCAGCGACCGGACGTGTTCTGCAGTGTTTAGCTGCATTTGCTTGCTCTGCCCCTCAGCGTCTCATGTGAACGTGCTTCTCGAGGGTGGAGAATGAGCACAGTCAAACCTCATTAATTCTTTGGCTACTTGTTAACTAAGCTTCATTTGGTCATTTTAAAAAAAAATTAAATCGTGAGAAAAAGTTTTTATTGACAGTTTTAGTTTACTTTTTACTACATATCTACTTCACATTTTCACGCAATCACCATTCAGTTTCAGGCACTTTTCGTAACCCTGCACCGGTTTTTGTAACCTCTTTGCAGGGAATTTCGCCGCCAGGGAATGGAACGGACTCCTCAGCCATAGACTTCATAAGCATACACAATGCGTGTAATCTAAGTACAGTTATGTAATAAACATATCTGGTTAACTTATAAGAAATTCTGTACCAGAGTTTAAAAATTATGGCTACGGTTTTTTTTGGGATGAAAAAGGCATTACTTTGGTTAATTTAATGAAACGTGTCTCAAATTTTGGGAAAAATTACAAAATTTATGATTTTCAACTGTTTTAATTTTCAGGCGTGGAACTTCCATGCAGAGGGGTGTTAAAGAATCTGGTGCACTGTTACGAAAAGTGTTTGGAACTCAATGGCAATTATGTGAAAATGTCTAGTAGATATATACATAGTAAACTATAAACTTTTTCTCAAAAGTTTATTATTTTGTAATGACCAAACGGAGCATACTTTACCAATAGCCTTCATACAAATGTGTAGGAACTAAATTTTACCATTTCTTAGTAACTAAGGTTGGTATTAATAGGGTATTCGTATTGCATGTGAAAGATTAAATAAGGTATTTCCTCTGAGAATTTACCTATATTATTACATGTTAAACTATAATTGCAAAGTTACTCTGTACCATTCCTTGTTGTGGCACAGTTACTAGGTATAATGGAGAAATATTTGTAAGTGCTAGGGGTCTGGTCTTGGGAATTGTGATGTTTCAATAACTTGATATTTTCTGGTAAATGTTGTGGATTTGGATCGTCATTCTGCAAATGTGCATTTTCTTGCTCGTTTCAGGCAACATGGAGTGTACGATCTGCGCCATGGCAAAGACTCTGAAGAACTCGCATAGCAAGTCAGGTGGCGTCATGAAGCCATTCTGGATCTACAACAAACTCAAAAGTCAGTACACTTCAGTCATGTTCATGATTACCCACCTAAAAATTCAAGTTCCCAAATTTTTAATGAATACCGGTAAAAAAAAATTATATTACTTTCATTAATAATTTTTTTTTCAACATTTTAAATCTCTTAGTTTATTATATACTAATTTAAAACTAGCAACTAAAATAACTCTTAACATGAGAGAAATTTTTGTTAACATAATTTTGTTTTAGCGATACTAGTAAAAACAAAATTTTTTGCTAATGATGTAGCAGAATTTCAATTTGATGGAAGTTTGATCAACTTCAATTATAAAATCACTTACTTAGAAACCTTTCAATTTCTTTGGTCTCAATTAGGCCTGTACGGTTTCCAGATTTTTCGGTTCCGGTTCCTTTAAAATACCAGATCCGAAACTGACTTTTGAATCCTCTGTTTTAAGTTTGGTGTATTCTTTTGTATGTTTCTGTTACTTCATATGCAATCTGTAATAGCAAAACGTTTATCCTTTGGCGAATGGGAAAGGTAAACAAATATATTCTTTCAATGTTACAAACATCTCATGATATAACAACATGCCAACAATGTATGTTATAGGATATAGTTTATCTGTTACTATGAACTTGGAGATTGATAGGAACCAAAAGATGCCATCTTACTGCTTAGAATTTTTTAGTCTTCATTTTGTGTGGTTAATTTATAAATTGTTAAAGCAAAATTTATTTTGAACTAATTCCTAAAGTTTTTTTTAGGGATTGAATGCTAAAAAATTTTTCCCATGTGATCTTTGCTTTAACAAACATGAAATTTCAATTAATAATGAAATAATTGTTAAGGCACAAACACATATGAATCCTGAAACCAATAAGGCAGCTTTCATTTTCTCTCATAAAATGGTAGTACTGTTTTTTGTTGGATGAATGTTACGATTTCTGTCCTTAGTAGTTATAGAGACCAACTACAATACAAACAAAGCACAGTAGTCAAAAATAATGTGTTATAAAAAAAAGTACGTTAAAATTATACGTTTTGAAGAACAAATTACATTTAAATTGTAAGAAAGATGTATAAGTAGTTTTAAAAATTCAATACCAGAAAAGAAAGTATCTTCACCGACAGTATTTTGATGTTAGCATTGATTAGGCATACCTATTTCAAGGTTTGAGGTTAACGTACAAATATGTAAACAAAATAAAGTTTTAGGCTAGTCGCTAGTGCAAAGAGAGTACTCCCCTTTTCTGTTTAATTGAATTCATTTTTAATCAAATAATTACCCAGTAAACCTCATTTATGTGTGTGTGTATTAATTTTTTTATTTATTTGATGTAACATGCATATTTTTTCATTGTATGAACCGGAACTTAGAACTGGGTTCTCAATGTAAAACCGATCCTGAACCAAACGACCAATAAAAACCAGAACCTTACAGAACTATAGTATCAATGGAACCATTTGATTGTAAAACAAGCATTTATTACAGCGTAATTTTAAGTACAAACTTTTAACTAAATTTTCTAATTTATTTTTTAAGCTAACTGCCCAACATTAAAATTTACTGGTATATTCTTATCAATGATTTTTCTGTCTGAAAAATGGAGATGAGACCAGTGGCGGATCCAGAGGTTCACCTCGGAAGGGGCACTCTAGGATTTCAGAACAGCCAGAGAAAAAAATATGTCTTAAAATTACTAAATTTGCATTTAATCTACTCACACTACACATACCATCCAACCACCAGATTTTAAATTCTACAAGAAATTATTTAATTATATTAAAATATTTTATTGGTTAATAATTTTTGTCTGCAAAATTAATGTAGCAGACAACTGTTTTTTTTTTGGGGGGGGGGGGGGGGGCACTTGCCCCTGGTGGCCCCCCTTGGATCCGCCACTGGATGAGACAGATTCTCTGAAGGCAGCCAGGGGTGGTTCTGCCTCGCTGTGAGAAGCGTGTGCTGGGAGGGGTGGTGACTGGCATGTGTGTGTGTGACGGCGCAGTGATCTGCAAGCACATGACCCACGGAACCCAGGAGGATGCCCACGAGTTCATGCGGTACCTCATCGAGAGCATGGAGAAGGCCTACCTCAGCCGACACAAGAGCAAAGTGTAAGTGGGGCTTTCCCTGCTCATTCAGTATAGACGGCCTGATGGGCGATACGGATAATAATCAGTACCGATTCTCTTAAATATACATTTATTTAACATCTCCAACAACTGATTCAATACTGAGTTCCTGGGGATAAATACTTACGGAACTATAAACAGGTGAACGGAAAAAAAATGAAATTTAACTGTTTTCGTATGTATCTGTGTTTTTTTTATTATAAAAAGTATTGGTTGGAAATGATTACAGTACATCAAAAATCCGGAAAATTGGGAATATCAGCTGATGCAGGTACTAAAATGATTGCATAGTTACATCACTGATATTCAGTTAGTTTAGGCTTCTTCGCATTATGACAATGTGTACTTCACTGTGATGGTAAAAAACTGTTTTTTCTCCCCCTACGCCAGCGATTGTAAAAAAAAAAAAAATTGCGCAAATAGGAGCACGTAAGGAATTTTGTACATTTGTGACACTTGTGTTTTGGTTGTTGAATGTTTATAGACATTTTTTATATTGATGACATAAGAATATTAGATCATATATAATTTTCACAGCAGGTTAAATAAACATACAGACTGTGTTGTCACTATGTTTAAATGAAAAATGTCTTACAGTGTAGTGAATCCTTGATGAGTAGCCAAGCGAATGTGTCACTTTTGTTTTGTTTTTTTTGCACAGCAGATGTTGGCCTAAAAAAATGCTACTGCACAGTCCAATCATTGTTTAGTTATCTTTTCAAACACAAACTGAGTATCAACTTATTACAGGGTTTATACAAGTATTTGGCAAATAGATTTCAAAACTTTTTACAAAAAATTTTAATAATTTTTTTGGAGGACTTTTTACAGCACAGTCTAATTTTATATACACCAAACAAAATTAAACAATACTAATTAGATCTGCTATTCCTAGCAATTAAATTTGTTAGAAATGAAATTTGTTGGAAAACAAAACATTTTCACAGATGATTTCCACACGATTGAAAAGTATCTCCAGGTGTTAACTATAAAACTATAAACTACATATAAAAAAAATGCAAGTTAACAAAACAGTGCTGGAAATTAATATTTTGTGACTTTCTGGCATAGCTACGGTTTATTTACAGAATTTTTTTTGATTTTCATTTTTGAGATGTGTGTTTACATGCACCATGAGATTTGTTGCAGAAAAAATGTAACACAAATAATGATTATACAAAGTACTGTGACTGAAACAAATGTTATACCACTTTTATGTTGCAGAAAAGTGGTGATGTTCATACTTAAATTTTATTAACCTTAACTGCTATAGCTGTGCCAATACAAATAGGCAGAAGTCAATTTTGCCAATGTTTAGTTTAATTGACATTTCTGCAGATTCACAATATGCTTAATAATTTTCAGCCCATATAATTGAGAAATGAAAGTGCCTGCCATAACCTAAAAATCACTTTTCACTTTTCGTACTACAACATACTTTGAACTCATAATTTCTTTGTTACGTGTGCTAGCCGTTCATATCAAACTTGAATATTGTAGTTTGAATGACGTTCTTGAATCTAATACATCGTAAATAAATATATCACCAGCACTGTAAATTTAGGTAAGAACAAAAACTTGTTATGAATTGTATGCTTTTCTTAGAATGAGTTATTTTGGGTAATTTAGTAAATTTATCAAAACATTTTTAACCAAAATGTGTTTTCTTCTGTATCGATCGGTTTGGAATCGGTGAAGCGGCAACAGTTGTATTGGCGTATCGTCACATCGGCAAAATTTTGTGAATCGGTACAGCTCGCATATGGTTTCTTAATGTCTTGAGAAAGTGTTCTAACCAGAGGAAAAGGTTAATCAGGTGAGAGAAATGAAAGTATTAAAATTCTGTGCAGAATTGTTTATGGTGCGACAGGCTGTAATATCGACTGGTGATGTTTCAGGCTGGACAACTACAGCAAAGAGACGACGCCCTTGAACCAGATATTCGGAGGCTACATGAGGACGGAAGGTGCGTATAGAACACGTTGCAATGGCTCCAAGAGATGGACATTCGTTCTTGGCTATCGAGTTTGTTCAAGCAGCCCAGCTAGCGTGTGCTCTACCGCTGCCGTTGCTTGGTGCTGATAAATGAAAAAAGGAAGGTATACACGGCAAAAGGTTCTTAGTAGTGGTGCACCGATGCGGATACCGATGAATCGTAATCGGCGATAATGGGTACTTACCGATTAATCGTAATCGGCGATTATCTTAACGATTACTTTGCCGATTATTTACGTCCCGGCGTAATTAAGTAGGTTTTTACCGTTTAATATTTTGTTCCAGATTTTAGGACGAAATACCGTAATATTTGTATATATTACAAAATTCATCTAACTCCGTCATATCATAATTACAGATATTTTGTTAAGTTTAATAAATCTCATTGCCTCGAACAATAAAAAATACATTTATCCTACACGTTTATTTACGTTTCGTCTTTTGTTTGTTTAGTGGCCTTGTTCATTACCTATAGCCAGAGACGTAAAATAGATGTCACATAATCAAAATACCACAAACAGTTGCAGTGGATTCTATGACAATCGATCTTTTCGAGTCGTAGTAGCAGTTCAAAATCGTGGTCCCGATACCTTCTAGAGTTTATCACTGCTTTTTACCAACTCGTTATGGGCGTCTTTGGTAACATTATCCGTTGTTGTGTTATTTGTATGTGATGTGAAAAGTGAAAAAGTATTTATAATTTTATATATTCAGTCAACATAAATAAAATAACATGTGCTAGAATTGGTTTTTATTCATTTTTATATAATTATAGTGAGATGGCGAGTAGGGAGGAAAAAAATGAAGTGTGGAAACATTTTTCTATAAACTCAAGTGAACAAATAAAGCAGCATGTTTACATTGTTAAACGGTAATTTCTTGATGCAACCTTATGTGATAGTCGATAATAATGCTAGTTTTCCGCAACAAAAACTTACCCATTGTAAATTACAATTATTAGACTGTAGTTCAAGTTGTTTACAATGACAAATATTTAAATAGAAGTTAATTTAATTTACACTTTGCAATGACTTAATAGTGTATTTTATATATTTTTATACTGTTATTATAACTGTATTCTCAATTTTACCTAATCTTGTTATTAAATTCACATGGGAATAAAAAATTTTGTGTGCATTATTACACTTAAAAAAAAAATTTGTTCATTATAATCGGTAACTAGGGATGGGACGAATCCACATTTTGGTCGAATCCGAATCCTTGTTCGAATCCTCAGTGTTTGTCATCAAATCTCGAATCCCAGTCCCACACTAAATTTCACATGTTATTAAAAAAAATCACATGTGTATTTATAAAATTATAAAATAAGTGCATAGTGTATGTACACCTGATATAAAATAGACAAATAACCTCAAAAACCACACACGTAAGTTTTTATCCGTCTAATTCTCTGTTACATTTATCCTTCCTATGTTTTCAATAAAATACGTTTGTATAACAGACACCATTTAAAAAAAATTAAGTTTTTTTCTGCAATGTTATATTATTGAAGGTTGGAAATGATCGAGTAGTTATGCTAATTGACAAAATGCAGCGTAGTTTATCTTATGTTTGTGCTATTTCCGTTACCTTTATAATATTATTTAGGTATACAATTTTCTAGAGCTGGATGAACCTCAGTTCTCTAGTTTCGAACTGAATCGAACCATAGCAAAAAAATTTCGAACCGAGACGAACCAAACCTCATACAGAAATAATTGTTTGGAATTAAAATGAACCGACCACCAGCATTTTGGTCTTTAACTGAATGGTGAGAAAGAAAAGTTCTCCAGCCATATGTAAAATTAAAACATATGGCTTAGCTTTATTAAATTGCAAAACATTTTATAAGTTAAGTTTATGCAATAAATAATGAAGGAAAGAAAACAGTTTAGAGAAAATCATTTTGCATTTAATTTCTTTATATATACTTTTAATTCATGAAGAAGTTCCATCTAAATTTCAAAAAGACTAGGTATCTTCCTTTTTCAGTGTACACTAACCTTCATTAAAAAAATATATTATTATAAAGATGACGAACATTCAGCATAAGGCCACATAACATTTTTAATAAGTAACACTTTTTAATAGGACATTAAAAAAAAGTCGAATGTGAATTAAGTTACCTATCTACATTACAAAACCCGCTGACTGCAGTTGCTGTTTTCTTGGAAGAATGCTGCTCGTCAGAAGAAACTTTAGACATTTTTTGGGGTGGTTCTGGGTCATCTGGGTCGTCATTATCTTTTCTCCATTTAGAAAACTTCAACGACGTAAGCCTGCTCATCGCAAATCACCTCAAGAACAATAATTTTGTTAACGTAACGTAAGCAGTGTGGTTATAGAAATTTGCGTCGGAAAAAACAAAACACGAGAAATAATGATGGCTGCCGCAACTACGCTAGTCAACTTAGTACCGTACTGTAAAATTTACTGGACCAGTACTTTTAATACACAAGATTAAATTAATATTTTCAGTACCTGACTGTTATAACCAAAAAGGCCAAAGAAAATAAATACATCCCAGTAATTTAAAATAGGTACGTAATTTACGTAATCATTTCCTACCGCATTTGTCTTGTGTAAACTTGATCACGTTAGTTTTGCCGAAATACGAGAGTTCTCGTACATGCGCTTTAGTTTAACGTATGGGTTACGCAATCTTTGGTGATTTTACAACACTTCTCGTACACGCACTATAGTTAAAGGTATAATATACAATACCTTTGGCATTTGTACGATAGTTTATATTACGTAGTACGAGAAATGCATACAAAAATCTCTAAAGTAAATAAAAAACAAAGCGCGCCTATATGAAAAAAATTCTATGCGAGTTATGCGACAATTAATAATTTTTTTTTGTCTGCACTTGAAACTGTTGAGGCGACGATTATGCGATAAAAGTAGGATTATTACATGTAATGGAATTTTGTTGTGCTGTTTTGTGAATGGTCTTAAATGGGGGTTAGAAAATTAGAAAAACGTAATTTTTTTTAAACGAACGTTCGGTTTTTCGAATATATTTTATGAGGTTTCGAACCGAACCGAACGTAAGGGTTCGGTTCGGTTCGAAATTTTCGAACTTCGCCCAGCACTACAATTTTCAATTACTACCTAAAACTCTTAAAAACCCACCTCGAATCCTACTTCGAATCCCACCTCGGATCCTACGAACCCTCGAATCCATAGGATTCTGTATATTCGACGAATCCAAGATTCGAAAATCCCATCCCTATCGGTAACTGAATCGGTATCTGCCGATTATTGCTCTCATAATCGGTAATCGAATCGGTAATCTGTAAAGTCTTATCGGTGCACCACTGGTTCTTAGTCCGGGCCGTTCAGAATCACTGCCATGCCCGATTACCCATTCTGCCTAATTTTGGAACTTCAGTATAGTTTTAATGGGAACACCAAAGATAAAATAAAATGTATACAATACAGTGGTATTTAAAAAAAAATTTTAAAAAGTTTTTCTATGGGGAAAAAATACAACTGAGTTTTGGTTTTCAAAATACCATTACAAAAATTAGAGACGGGAAGAGAATCGAAAATTTGAGCATATTTGAGTGAGTAGTTCAGTTCAAATTGACTCAAAAGATAAGTTCATTGTACTCGACATTATTTTTTTTAACTAGATATTCAACATGCACAAGGAACATAAAGTTACGTTACGGGTATTATCCAAACATTTCACTGCGATACTTTGTATTTATGTTTTTCCTATTTATATTTTCCTGCCATTTACACATTTCTTTTTAAAGTATGGACTTAAAAAAAATCGCAATCGCAATAAACTTAAAAAAATAACGAGAATTGTGTTGTTTACGAGTTAAAATATGATTTTTTAATTTTTTCTGTCAAAATTTATACACAACTTAACTAATATCACCTTTCTTTTGCTTGTTTTTTTTTACCTCCATTCTAATAGTTTACACTAAAAAAAAATCTTTTGTATCTACTCAAGCTAAAACGGACAGAGACAGAAAAGCACCAGCAGTGCAGCAATGTAACGTGGCAGCCAAGGTCGACAGACAGAGTCTGCGAGAAAAAAATATGAACAAGAGCGTCTGGATTGGTGCGGGAATGCAGAACGTGATGTGTGTCGTAGGATGCAGAGTTACAGACTTTTGACTGGAACACATTAGTATTGTAAGATACAATTGAAAATTGAATAAAAGTGGAATAACTCTTGTTTGTTTGTTACTGTTTTTTAGTACTTTGATTTCAATTGTAAAAAAATAGTTTTGGTGAATTATTAAAGTTGCGTTAAATTTGGGAATATTTTGTTGTACGCTCGTGGGAACCACGAGTTCATAAAAGAGTGCAGCTTGCCGAAGACACAAAGTTGCGATGACAGTAATCAACGCAGTGGTTTGGTTGAGCAAGTCATCTCCAACGTTGTCACTATGACATGATTATGCCGTGCAAGGGGTTTACCCCCCCCTCCCCTTTTCTTTTCTGACCCAGCGCTCTTAGCCTAGTGGCCCTACCGCCCTGGGGCCCCCACGGGCATGGATGCGGATCACGCCGCATGCGCAACCAGGTCACTGTGACGGTAGTAACTCTCCTGTGTGTTCCCAGTGCACTGGGAGGGTGTGCTGATGTGTGGGCTGAGACTACCCACGTGGCGAGGGTGGTACAGCGGCGCGGTGCTTGTGCGCAGTGGAGTGCCTGCAGTGCCACGCCGTCTCCACCACCTTCCAGCACTTCCAGGACCTGCTGCTGGACGTGAGGCGGGCCAGCACGCTGGACGACGCGCTGGCGGGGTACTTCTGCAAGGAGCGGCTGGACGGCGACGACGCGTACCGCTGCGAGCGCTGCCTGCGCAAGGTGGCCGCCACCAAGAAGTTCTGTGTGCAGAAGCCGCCCCTCGTGCTGTGCCTGCAGCTCAAGAGGTGAGTGGGGCACTGACGAGCGGAGACCGGAAAAATTCGCTGATTCATTTCACGAAAGCCCGAAATTCATATAGTTATACACCTCGGTGCTGCCTCTGCTATTGGCTCACAACCCCACCTGGATGACTCCGGGCCGGCGAGAAACACCCGACCGTAGCTGTGTCGAATCACAGGCCGCTGGCTGTTGGGACACCTCCACAAGACAGCAGCCAATGAGAAGGGCGACATTTGATCCGAGTGTACGTAGAACTAGGTATGGAGTCCGTCCTAGAGGCCATTGAACCCGCAAATTTTTTCCGGTCCCCTACCGATGAGTTGTGCTGAAAAAGCACGCCATTTTTACTAGGGCATTCTGGTTCTTCGTTGTGACTCGAAAATTGTGCGGGAAGTGAACCTAACTTTGAGAACCGAGAACCAATTTTTTAAGAGCTGGAACCGAACCGAGATATCGGAGAAAAGTCCACACGTCGCTAATCCATGCTAAATAGCAGACGGACGCTTCAGGAGCGGCTGATGAGCGTGTGCGCACGTGTGTGTTTGTGCGTGCACGCAGGTTCAGCATCATGGGCGGCAAGATCAACAAGCACGTGTCGTTCTCGCAGCACCTGGACCTCACGCGCTTCCTCTGCCCGCAGTCCGCTAGCAAGGGCCAGCCCCTCACGTACCGCCTGGTGGCCATGGTCAACCACATGGGCACCTCCATCAACTGCGGCCACTACACGGCGATAGCCCAGACCTCGTCCGGCCACTTCTACCACTTCGACGACAGCTCCGTGAGTGCCTCTGGGCTGCCGTGCCTCGCACAGCGGAACCTTTTTTTACATGACAGCAAAATCCCTTATTTACTTTACAGTGCAGAAAAATTTGATGCATACTAGCCTGCTGATATACCATTGATACTCAAGCCGTGCCCAAAAAAATATAACATAAGAAAAAAGTTTCAAAATCTTATTTAAAAAATTAATACTATGTGCTTTTATTTATTTTATGTTTGAATAAAAAATTACAAAATTTTTTAGGTTATGTTTAAATTAATTTCAGAAATAGATTCTACACATCAAACATATATTCGTATTTTGCTTTTAATCTAACATTTAGTTGACACCATATGACTAGGAAACAAATATTACAAAACAAAATTATATTTTGTATCAACTTGAAATAAACTGACGACAAAAACTGTGACCCAAACGTGAGACGGGACTAACGTAATGTACCGATAGCTATGGTCGCCGTAGTACTTGCTTGTCGCATGCCCGTGCCACCATCCAAAGGTACCAATGTCAGTAAGATAAGTAAACTGTAATTTCCTAATGAATAATTGATTTCAATATTTAAAAAAAACAAACAAAAAAAACATTGTTTTATACTTAACAAGTTTTTTGGGCCACTTTTAACATGGGAAATAATAATGTTGATGCATGTCACACGCAGCTACTTGCACATTGATTCCGTGGGCCCTCTTTCTCTATCTCCCTCCCCCTTTCTCTCTCTTCTCCCTCCCTCTCTATATCTCCCTCTCACACTCTCCATCTTCCTTTCCTTCTCTCTGTCTCTCTCGATCCTCCTCTCCTCTCTTCCTCTCCTCTCTTCCTCTCTCAACCTCTCCCTCTATATTCCCTTCAGTCTCCCTCTCTCTTTTATGTCTACCTCTTTCTCCCTCTATCTTCTTCCATCTATATTACTTTCTCTCCCTCCCCCTCTCTTCCTTTCCCTCATCTCACCCCCACTTCCCACCTTCGGTGCTGGTCGCCCGTCCCTGCTAGCGCCCGGCTGCTGGCAGCTGCCCGGCTCAGTGCTGCTGCGTCACCTTGAAACGCCAAGACTCGTCGGGTTAATGTGACCCTGCGCTGTTGAATATGTCCTGCTGTACGGTAGTTTGTGGGGTTTGCCCTGTCGTGTTCGTCGCGGAGGAGGGGGTGGGGGCTACCTACGTCACGTCAGTTCCAGGAGGAGACAGGGTTTCCCTAAGATTCCCACAGGCTGGCTGGCTGGCTAGCAGCCTCGTAACAATATAATAGGTATGATATTCGCCATGATGGAAAATAATAATACCATTTATCCTTTTTGTTTAGGTTTTTTTGTTGTTTCAGTAATTATTATTACGTGTGTAGTGTCGAGGGACTGCCGTGCCAAGAGCAAGCGGCCTGTGTTGCAGGTGCGACCCATCTCGCTGGCGGCCGCGCTGGAAGCCAACGCCTACATCATCATCTACGAAATGGAGCGCAGTCCGCACCGCAGCACGCCCGGGAGCTCGAAGCCGGCCGCCGCGACTGCCCCCGCCCCCGTCCCGCTGGGCGCGCACACCAATGGTGAGGTGAATGTGCAGTCCTGGCCTGGCTCCTTCGTGCTCTGCCGTGAAGGCAGGCTGACGCCGATTGTGGCGAGTGCGTTAACTGGCTGCGAACCGGTCCATGACACGGCCTCGGATATTGCTGAGATTTTAAGTAGGTTGTTGATTTAAAAAAAAAGTGGTATTAATAAAACAAAGTGTAGTTAGAAAATACTTATTATGTAATGTTACCTTGTGACAAATTAAAATTGTTTAGTTTTGATTTAAGATAGCAAATGATTGCTTATTTTTAGATACTAATCGTATGTCAGTTCTACCTTTTTTAAATGATTTCTGTTTAGATCCGGTTTTAAAAAAAATTGGTTCTTAAATTAACCGTCACATTTATTTGTATTAGATTAAAGATACGGTAGGTCCTTTTAAATTACATATATATTTTTTTTTCAACACAACTCATCAGTGCTTACTGACCACAAACAAGTGACCTTGTTTCACTAGATGATCAATAGGCACTGTAGCCAGCTCCTGCAGCAGCAGTAACATGTAGTGATGTGTATGGACATTTTATTTTTTTGTAGAGTGAATATTTTATTAAAAATATTTTATGTCCCTGTTGATTGAGGAATTTGTAAATATAAGTTCATGAGAGATAAATAGATAAAAAAATCAGCAAATAATAAGTTCGGGCCGTGTTCTTTTGGTGTCAAAATATGGATAGTAGAGAGAGTGTGTACGTCTCCTGGGAATAGCAAATACTGAGCATTACTAATTCTAGTCTGCTCCTTTTGTATATGAGTTGTTAGTGTTGAGAGATGTTATGTATGTGGTGAGATAAATTTGTGGATGTTAAGCCTCTCCAACACATCTAGTGCAGCACAAATTTCTTCTCTCCGAGGCCGCTTGAGCTCAACCTCTTCCTTATCATTCTCCTCATCTTCGTTTGCCTGGGCGGTCTCCTCGTCACACTCTGAAGTTGTCTCATCTGATACAGGAGGACATGTTGTCAGCTGATTATCAATGTTGGAAAAATCATTGAATGATGACTGGCAGCTAAGTACTTCCACCCATTCAGCTTCACATTCATCTGCATCATCAATACAGTCATCTCCACTTGAGCTTGCAGGGAACCCTGCCTTGGAAAAACAATTTACAACAGCGCTAGGCTTGATTCGGCTCCATGCCGAACAAAGTCTGTGGATAGCTTGCAAAATGTTCCACTTTAAAGCACTTGCTTCTTTACCACAATCCATCTGTCGCAGAAGAAACTGCACCAGTTGTCTTTTATAATTTCGTTTCACCTGTGCTATGATGCCCTGATCAAGTGGTTGTAATGTACTGGTGCAATTTGGTGGAAGGAAAACCACTTTGATGTTCCTTAGAGCAGCAAAATTAGCATTATGGGCAGCACAGTGGTCAATAAACAACATTACCTTCCGGTTTTGCACACCCATCCTTGAGTAAAATCTGTTGAGCCACGCCACTCTTGAAACAATGATGAGATCATCCAAGAGTTCTTGTTGTTCCTATACTTGCATGGCAAGTGTTTTTTTATTTTTGAAACACTGTGGTTTAGCAAATTTACCAACAACTATTGGTTCCATTTTTTGAGAACCATCTCTGTTTACAAAAAAAAGCACTGTGGAACGTTCTTTGCTTCTTTTGCCTCCATGGCATGTTTGACCCCTAACCTCCAAAGTTCTATCAGGTAGGATATTAAAAAATATTCCCGCCTCATCAGCATTGAAAATGTCTTTCTTCTCTTAACCGGAAATCAGAGAATACAGTTCGGCTTGCCATTTCTCCTGTACAGTGACATCAACAGCAGCAGCTTCATCAGACACTTTCAGGGTACTCAAGTTGTACCTTGCCCTAAATCTGTGTAGCCACCCACCTGAAGCTTGAAAGTTGTCAAATCCCAATTTTAGGGCTTCTTCGAGTGCCTTCTCCTCCAAGACATTCCCAGCTACTGGTATGTTTGATGCTCTTGACTGCATCAACCAGTCAAACAATCGCTTCTCCAGGACTTCATACGGTGCCGCTGAAATACGTTTTCGGCTGTGGGATAAAAAATCATGTTTCATAATTTCAGACCGCTGATTTAAAATTGTGGACAAAGTATATTTCGCGATTCCAAATTCTGTCGCGATGTTGGTTTTCTTCTTTCCGTCGTCTACTGCTTTAATTATAGCTAGTTTCGTTTTCATATCAATTGATTTCCGCTTTCTCTGCAACATTTTGCCAAAACAATTTGAAAACGTCAACAAAAAAATCACAAACTTGAAACTCACACAATACTTTACAATTTACGTAACACGTTTCGTATTGCGGGTGTGAAATAAAAACACACAACACGGATATTACGTAATGGTGTATACAAAACATCCGCAACGGAAAATGGCCTTCAGCGGCGGATGCTAGAAGTAAAAGCGCTGCAGGCGCGCCAATGCAAGGTGGCGGCAGATGCTAGACGTGGGAGCACTGTAGGCGCGTCAACAAAAGACGTTAGATATTAATAGCGCTGTTGCCTAATTGATGTGTTCTGCTGTCATTGTGTGCCGTATTGTTTTGCTTGTTACGTTTCGTTATCATTTCATAACGAAATTTTGTGACGGAAGTATTTATGATGATTATCCAGCGTATACAGCAAAACCCCTTATTTGCACTTTTCATGGGGACAAAGTAAAAAAGTGTAAAAAGCGGGAAAGTGTAAATAAAGGGAAAAGTATAAAAAGGAGTACAGTTTACCTTATTTAGAATTTTTTTCCTTTTGTTTAATAGCACATACTACAATGCAGGTACAAACACACTAACAACAAATTTTACTTTAGTATTTAATCAATTATTAATTTACCACATTTGACAAAAATAAAAAAAGAATGAAAGCCAAAATGTTTTTCTGATTACATCCTAAAAAATAAATTTGAAATTTTCTTCTGCTTGCTTTTTAGGCTGTTCAAGGAGATTATTTGCCTCTCCAAATTATAAATACAGTTGCAACCGGCAGGGTTTATAACAAATACGGGCTACATACACATTGCTCACAGTAAAAAAATTTTTAAGAAAAGGCCGCAAATTGATGAATATTTACCGTCAATAGCGCGCCAAACGCGGAGAAAGGTCATTGTACTCGGTCAGCTGCTGTAACGACGCGGCGGCGCATGCGCACTCTATGATCCGCCCAGACTCATGACGCCATCAGCCGCCAACCAATAGATGCGAGCTTAGCGGAAAAAAATATAAGCTCCACCTCCTGTGTACCAATTTTATCCAGTTCTAATACCAGTTTATTGGTATACGCACCAGTTTTCTCGCTGCCGTGACATGTTCAAGTTTACGTTTATCATGATGTCTTGATACCAATAATTAATTATTTACAATCCCCAGAAATAAATGGTTAGTTTAAAAAATATGGCGTCAACTGTACAATACTTCCCAAATTATAAAAGACGTATAAAACAGTTACCAAGACACCGCTCATTTTATCTTGTGAAGTTTATGTCTCGTACCAGTATTTCGGCTAAGTTGTGACATAAATACAGTATCAGAACTTACAAGCAGCCATGTTTGTACATTCATGAGTTTACGTTTTTCCCTCGTGCATTTTAGATTGTCTCCTGCTATAATTACTCGTACTTTTACACGCCTAGGCTTAAATTATTACATGTTTAGAAATAAAAGCAACTTTTCATGTTATAAAATATGTATATTTTGCTATTTAAAATGTTCATTGCCTACTAGCTCCACGGTATTTTCTGGTTGTTTATGGTTGTTACCTGACGTAAATAGCGGGATTGATTCGATTTTTGAGACGTAATTCGCGGGAAAGTATTGTATTGGACTATATGGGAACCAAACGGGACCTGAAGAATATAGTGCAAATAACGGGAAAACGTAAATAACGGTAACGTAAATAAGGGGTTTCGCTGTATATTGTGTTCGTTAACGTGAATATATTTTGTAAACCTCTCGCAAAATATTTCTAGAAAATTAGTATGGTTGAAAATAATTTACGTATGATTGCATTGCGTTATGGCGGGACCGTAGGAGATGTTCGTTATAGTGAAGTGTATATTATCCTGAAGTTTGTTAACGCGATGCTTTACTAATACATATTTTATAAAATGGTAATTTAGGATTTGGTACACTAGTAATTGTATTATTAAGATTAAAAAAAACTGATTATCAGCTGATAATTACAGGCAAGCCACCATGTAAGGATACTCCTGTTTATTTGAGAAAGAATATGAGCACTTTACAAGTAGAAGAACATCTCCTGATTTGAGATTAAACAGTTGAATACAGCTAGATCCCAGTTTAGATATTGAACAAAAATTTTTTGGGCATCGCTTTAGAGGTATGATTAAATACATATATATATAATAAAAAAAAAAAAAAACTAAGGTGGTAATTTTTTATACTCTTCTTTTTAATGAAATGTACTTTCCGTGCAATAGGTGTTTGTTTTTATGAATTACTTTACTTCAACTCTTGTATATGGCACCCGTACTTTCGGAACTCGATTCCAGTGTAAGATGTGCAGCGATAGTGCGATGAAACACGGCGAGTGTGTGGTGGGGCCGAGTGACGTGCCTGACCCTGAAGGCGGTCCGTGTGTCCGCAGGCCCCCGGTTACCGGCCCGGCCGCCGGTCCCACCTGTGAGGCCGACCAACCCCAAGCCGAGCACGGACATCGTCCCGGTGCACGGCCGGACACAGCCCCTGCTGGGCACGCCCCCCGCGGCGAGCCAGCGCGTCGGCCCCAGCAAGCCGGAGACCTCCGGCACTCTGCCGCCCCTCGCCAATAGGTTTGTCACTCCTGGCCAATAAAGCATGAACCTTGAACATGAGCGTGTTGTCCTTATTTACTGCGTACGGGCGTCAGGGTGCGGAGACTTGGTGCGTTAAGACTTTGAACTCTGGCAGTTGTTATATAAAAATGTGAGCACACTGTCTTTTTTTTTATATATATGTATTGTATTTTCCGGCATGTAAGACAAGAATTTATGCAAGTTTGAAAATTTCAAAGTCGCTGCTCGTCTTGGGCCGCTTACCGTTTTCTTTCACAAAAGCACAATCTTGCCCAACCACAATATGTCATTCCATAACTCCAAGCTTTTAATTTAAAAAGATTAATGTAATAGCTGTTTGAGCTTGTTTGCTTTTGGTTTTCAAAATTTGACCACATAATTCAGCTTACATTTAATCTGCAATATTAACTCTTTTACGATGTTATTTTGTCAACTTGAGAGTCACCTGCAAGTATGCTTGGCTGATCTGAATCAATTAACCACAAACAAGCACTTACTGAGTAGGTATATATTTGACTATTAACTTACTAACCTAAAGTTGGCTGGAAGCATAATGATGCTGCTCTCAATTTGATGTCTGGGCACATTATGGTTTCCACGCCACAGATATACTCAATACGTAGAGACATGAAAAAGGGAAGGTTTTTTTTCCCTTAAAAGCAAGATTTTTTTATTTTTTGTGTACTTTTGTTTGATAACTTACAATTCTAAAACAAAAATTAAACTAAAACCTATTGCATATAAATAACTTGTGTACGCTACTTTAGTTCCGTCTCACTTTCGGGTCACGGTTTTCGTTGTAAATTTATTTTAGGTTGATACAAAATATATTTTTATTTTTTAGTATTTATTTACTTGTACTATAGTATCAACTAAAAGTGAGACTAAATGAAAAATTAGAATTTCTATTTGATATGTTATTACTTTTTCAAACACAACTTTATATGTGTTTTATTCAACCATATATACAAGTAAAATGAACTTTTTCAATAATAAATTTAAACTTTTTGTTGTTTTATAGCTTTAGGCCCTAGTTATCATGAGATAACATTAACATTTTTCAGTTTATTCATGTATACTTTTAACATAATAAGAAGGAGAAAAAAAAATTCCTTTTCCCAGCTAAGAAGTTTTTCCTGATACTAATTATTTTTTTATCCTTCAGTCCCTTGAAAAACATATTTACTGGGTTTTACTGTGGTAAAGGTGCAGGTGAATCCTGTCGATGTTAAGTTTTGTCATCAAAAGACAGCGTAGTCAGTACTTAAACACTGGCTTCTTCCTGGTGTAGCTCTGTTTCTGAGAGCTTCTCAGGTGCCACTTTCGTCAGGTGAGTTACAGGGCTTCTTTTCAAACAGCAAGCTGCAGATATGAATTTTAAAAAATTTACCGCTGCAGAAGCAAAGCAGTAGTTAGAAATCAAGCATATAAAAAGTAAAAGTCAAAAATTTGGCAATAGTGTAGTCACCAGGGTGTGAGGTTGAAGGAAGAGGAGGACAAAAGGAAAGCAGAGAGAGAGATGAAGTGGGAGGGACTCCGCGAACAACTCCTTTAGCACTCACTCTCTCTCCCATCTGCAACCATTCAGGTTCAGGAGGTGGTTACAAGTTGCACAAGTGACACAGTTTAGAGGCAGAGTGTGTAGGTAGCTGAGAGCATTCAGGAGGGCGTGACGTTAACAGTGGAAGTTCAAGAAGTACACACAGCAAGGAATATGGAGGTTTTTTCAGTAAAAATAAAATAGTTAAAGATACAAAAATTATAGAACAGAATTTTTTGTTCCTTATTAAATTTGCAACGAGTTTAGTCCAATGCATTTTTTCTTCTAAGATGCACCGTTTTTTGAGATAATTTTCTCGAGATAGTCATAAAAATGCAAATATATAATGTGAGTTTTTTTTATTAAGGATTTTTGTGTAAGTGATTTAAAAAAAGTATAAAATTGTGTTTCACCTTCAACCCAACAGAATTTGCATTATTCATATTATAATTTTAGATTTCATGTGGATGAGCAATTGAACACTAGTTCCAAGTAAAAGCAGTAATTTGCTTCATGTCTCACATGAAGGTACAAATTATTTTTTTAGACTTGATTATTGAAAATTGATCTTGTCTAATATGCTGGAAACAATGGTAAGTAAACCTTTCAGTGCAGTAAAAAAGTAGTCATGAGACTATCCACAGTATACCTTATTTACTAGCAAGCAAAATTAAGACAGTCTTGAAGCATAACACAAAAAAATTACTCTATGTAACTTACATTTTCTCATGTTAATTGCTTACAAGTTAGAAACTTGTTTTGGAGATTGTTGACCTGTTGATTCCGCTCCAGGAAATAGTCTCTGGGGTGTAAAAGCTGTACCACGCATGGGTTTTACTGGCACCGGTGACTGTGGGTTCTATGAACTCCCCGCAGTAATGGTACAGAAGTTGGTGTGGTGGTGGTTATCACTGTTAGGCTGTTATTGATGTTTTATGGATCCTCCCTGTGCTTCCGGATAGTTACCTATCATCCTCTTGATTGTATGGTCTTGTCATTTTGTCCCAAAATTCTGACGTGTGTTGAGTCCAGGACATGGTTCCAAAGTATGTGGGTGAATGAAGTTACTCCGCTTGACTTGATGTTATTGCTGGTAGTCAGTCGTATGGAGGCTTCGTGGGAAGTTTTTAATTTTGTGCATTTTTTTTATGAACGTTAAACAAGGCCCTTGATGGTACATGAATGGTAGCTGCAAGTTTTCATAACCAACTACTTGTGGTAGTGTTGGCATGTCTTTCGTGGATGTTTAAACTTGTGAAGTTAAAGATTAGTTCGGCTGGAGTTATTGTTTGCAAAATTTGCTGTTCAATTCAGTATACAGTAAGAAGGTCTGGATTAGTCGAATCTTTTTTTTTTTTCCTGCGAGATAGGTTCCATCCCAATTGGTGTGTTGAGCCTGGCTTGAGTTGTAGTATGTCCAAAGAGTTTGTTCTGTGTTCTTGAGATGGTGCAAGTTGGCAGAGATGCTGCGAGAGAGCCGCTGGTTGGTAAGTTTGTCAACCAATGGATGGCCAGCGTTTGGCTTGGCCTTGGATGAGTGTCCTGCGTTGGTTGTAGCACTTGTGGGTGGGTTGATTCAGGACACAGATGCTTTGCCCGAGCTCACGTCTAAAGTATTCCCACTTAAGTTATAAAACGGATATTGCTGAGAATTATCGACACGCTGAGCTAAAGGCTACTAGAATATTTGACTGATGTGTATAATATTATAACATTATAATATTTAGTGTTGTGATGTGTGTGGTAAGATGTTTTCTGTCCTTAACTTGTGAGATGAACAAGCTCCATTGTATGGAAGGACTTGGTATGATTAACCAAACATCTCATGTGCACATTATTGTTTTTTTTTCCTATTTTAATGATTTACTTCTATTAATACCTAACCTACTGGTTCAGTGGACCTGCAAAGATTCTTATGTATGCATGTACCAATTTATAAGTATAATTATTTCCATCCATGTAACACCATATTATTACCTTAATTTAATTCACTTGATACATCTGGTTTTGGGGTAGAGAGAAAGGGTATAGACATGAATAATGCATGATTAAGTGAAATAAGATAAAAAAAAATAGCATATGCTGAAATGTGGAAAGTCCTTTAATAAGTTACTTTGAAAGATATCTTCCATAAAATATTGCCTAAAAATTTGTATAAAGAATGTGTTAAAATTTTGTGGAATTTTTGTGGTTCAGATAGAATTTGGTACTTAAAAAAAATTATTGTTTATCAGAATAATGTTTCGTAACAAAACAAGATTCTCAAAGCAGGAAAAAAATGTATACAAAACATAACACCTATTTTTTAAGAGAAAATCTTGTAATTTTAAGGAAAACTATAATAATTTTTGATCAAGATAATACCTTTATTTCAGGTGTCTATGCATGATAGAACCTCAGGTATAAGTTTCGTTGTTCAACAACAATAATATTAATAATAATAATGAGAGTTCCTCACAGTAATGTCCTATTTCACACGTCTATTCTTCTGTCAAACTTTTCCAATACTTTATGTGCTTAAAACAATGACATATGTTGTTTTCATGCTCAGTACTCATTTTCTAGAAGTACCCATTTCTTTAGCTTTTAGTTCATGGTTTTGCCTTGGGTTTTCTGTTCACAAGGCGAGAACTGTATCCAGCTAGTTAGTGTGTAAACAGCAGAAATATAGGCAGTTGTTTGATTTTTTAGTTCTTTTATAAATAACAATTTATAAGATATTCTTGAAATATATCTGAAAAAAATTGAATAATACATGCTGGTTCACATGAGAATCTTGGGACAGTTGGAAATTTTTTTTGAAGCCTCTATTATTTATGCAGAAAAACTTCTTTCCTAAATATTGTAAAGGCCTTCACTTTAGAAAGGGAAGGCGTATAAAATAATTTTCGCATTAATAAATATTTTAGATGCATCATAATCTAGGGCCCTGTTTCAATCACATGAACTAGTCAGTTTGGTTTTAACTGGTTTCATTAGAAGAAGTACATGATTGCTGAGGTACTCTATGATAGTGTGATACTCAGATTACACCATGAGAGGTCGGCTCATTGTGTTCCTCTCGGCGGGAGAGTCGCGGATTGAGCTCGGGCCCAGCAGCGGTGTCGGGCGTAGGGGGGGGGGAGGGGGAGCAGCCGGCGGGCGGGCAAGGCATTAGCCTGTGTTGCGTGTTGCAGGGGCCAAGTCGCATTCGAACTTCAGCCCCGGCACGTTAGGAATGGCAAAGTGTGCCGGCCCGCCCAGCTCTGCCGGCCGTCCAGCCTCGTGCCGTACGATTCGGACGACTCGAGCGGCAGCGACGCGCCGTGCCTGGACTGCGGGCCCCCCGCGCGCCCCAGGAAACACACGAGTAGCGTAGAGGAGGTGCAGTGTGGCGGCTCGAGCTGGCAGGTGACGGACGCGTCCCTGCACAGCCCCTCGGTTCACAGCGAGGGCAGCGGCCACAGCGTTGCCAGCTCGACCGCGGGGTGGAGCGTGTGCGACGCGGGCCAGCCCTCCGAGCCCACGGTGGCGTCTGCAACCCGGCTTCTCGCCGGCAAACATTTTTCTAATGACGTTTCGAAACGGCAGCCCCCTCGGGCACCGGCCAAGGTGGATGCATCGATTGCTCCAAAAAATGGATCGCAAGTAGATTTGGTCTCGGATTTGGATTCAAGTACAAAAGATGGGGGAAAGGACAAAAAAGTGAAGAAAAAGAAAAAGTAAGTTACACACTTGTTGAGTTGATATTTTAACTGGTTTTGGTGTAACATTTGGTAGTGCTAAATGTTCGTAACGTGTGTTGTGTGCGATGCCCTGGCGCTTTTGGCCATGATTTTGAATCTCGCACATTTTTTTTTTCAAGTTTATTAAATATCCTGTTTGGCTTTTATAAAATGGTTTTAACTTATAATATACTTTTAATATATATTTTAACATGTTGTCTTTCTTCAAAGTTCAGACATATTTTTGATAATGAGCATTTATTGAATGAAACTAGAAAAATGTTGAATTTGCAGAGGCACCAGTGGTTTTGAAGGGATGGATATTTTCGAGATTGTGTTCCCTTGATTTTGTAGGTTTTGGCAGGGGTCTTAATTATTTAATTTGACCGCATGTGTGTGTTCCATTGTCACCTGTGTTGCTGAGTCGCCATTTGTATGTCCGATACTTTGCAGATAGTGCTTAGCTTTGTCGGTGCTGTTTGACAGGTTGTTGTCTGTTTGATGTAAAGCGGTCATATCATATAGGAGAAAGTATATTTTGGTTGCATGGAGTGGTGAACGTCTTACATAGTGAGCTTGTGGCAGAATTTATTTAGTTCTGAGAGTTGTCCAGAGTTCCTACAATACCTAATTATAAACTTTCATTAGGTCTAGTTCTTGATGCTATCACATATTAAAAAAAATTTTTTAAAAAAAATTGAAGTGGTTCTTGAAACTCAAGCACATGAAGTTCCTTCTGTGTTCAGGTGCCCTGATCCCTAGCATAGTGAGTGGATGCAGTTCCGACTATCTGCCATTGGTGATTAGGTCTCTGATTGGCTAATCAGCCTGACAACGGGACTGTTGATCTGCAGCAGATCGACAGGGCAGAACCATGCAATGGAATTGGTTAGTTTTAATTTGGTCAGCATGCCGGTCAGCACCGTGCATACTGTTCGTCATTACGAATGGCATGAACTAGTCAAATGCAAGACAGATGGGAAGCAGTGGTTAGCACTGCTCATTGTGCCAGGGGCTTTAATATTAAGCAGGCAGCGTAATGTTATGTAGTTTAGATCAGCACAAACTTTAAAAAAAAAAAATTTTTTAAGTGCAAAATTATTAGATTACTCATTTATTACATAACAGTTTAAGAAAAAAAAAACTGATTAGTTGGACTGAGCTATAATTTTTATTGTGTGAAAAATATTTTGTTTGAACATGAGACTTTTTCACCTGTGATTCAAATAACTGTGTTTCAAGATGAAAATAAAATCAGGATTACCCATTGCATTGGTTCAAAATTATGATGATGATGGATTTTTTTTTAAGTCGGAACACACGTGAGTAGCTCAGCTAGAGATGCTGTAGCAGTTTAGGAAGGATGCCCAGTGAGCGTCGTGAGGTGTAAGAAGGTCTATAGCAGGACCCCCGAATTTGTTAATTTACTGTGAATCAACTTTCCATCGTGCAGCAAAGCCATTTTGAATTAGTTACCAGAATTCTTGAGTTGTACTGAGACCCATCTGACACTGCTTGTGTAGTGAAGTGTATAGTGAATATTTACTTTCTTCATGTGCAAGCAGTTTATTTCATCAACCGAGATAGTATCGTGTGTTAGGGCGTGCCTGTAATTGTAAGTAGGAGTGATGCTGTGTGAAATGTGTTTGCACTGGATGTGTGCTGGTTAGGCCTGTGCGTATATTCAAATTGTTGAGTACGAGTAGCTTAATTGTATTTGATTCAACCTCAAATACTAACATTTGAAATAATGAATATTCATTTGTTTATGAATATTTGACATAACACACCTCGTGGGTTTTGTCTTATACCAATGTTCACTGTTGAGGTGGTAATTTTTGTGATATGAATACAAATTTTTTATTTTTAATAGGGATTTTGTAATCAAAAAATATTTTTAATAATAAATATTTTAAACTTGCATTAAGTATTCAGAGTTTTTTCACCACTGTCTCGCCAAACTGTGGCAGGAAAATTGTGTGAATAATTAAAAAATCAGCATATTTGTAACATTTCAAACTTGAAATTATGTATTTGTTTTTGTTTCATCGCACGTACCAGTAGTAGGAAAAAAAATTTCAACCATGAACTACGACACCACAAAACAGATGCGATGGTCATTTAAAGAAAATACCATAGTTTCAATGGTGTCTAAATCATTAGTAACAGTCGCTCTAATACCATTTGAAAAAATAGCAGCTTACTTTCTGTACATATCTATGACAAAACAGATGTTGCGACTCAAAAAAAAAAAGTTTTTTGACATCAATTGAAATTAGCATAAATTGTGTTTATAATAATATTGCTGAAGTAAAATACAGTTTACCTGGTGCAACTAACATCATCACATGATTAAATAGGGTTTTAATATGGGAATTCAAGCTCATTTATTTAATTAGTAATTTGGTTTAACAGCATTAGAGAAAATATAATAATAATTTTTTCGTGAAATTGATTAGATTTTATGATATTTTGTGGTTCAAAAAAATTTTCTTCATAAATATGTAGAGTAGCAGGCTCTGGGAAAAAAGGCGAATAGGAATTGAAATGAAATGTTGGTTGGTTAGGTTAGGTTAGCTGCATGATTGAAAACACATTATTTTTCTTTCAAAGTTTAAATATTTTAACCAAATTTTACATTTAATTATTACATCTGACTTAACTTACCCTACCTTTCAGTTTAGTATTATTTATCTGATTTCATAGGAGTCACTACACTACAATACAATATTACTTTTTCTTTCCATAAGTATTTTTACATGATGTGAAAAAATTATTTTAATGGGATTCTAATTTTATTTCTATTTTTTATAATTTGAATTCAATATTCATATTTGATTCTACCTAAAAATCTGATATTCACACAGGCCTACTGCTGGTGTATGTGTTTGTTTGCACAAGGCACACTGCTTGCATACAAGAAATGTCTACTTAAACCATGTTGGCAGGTGTTGAATAATTGCCATCAAAAATTGTGCGCTGAACATGTTAATAACATGTCTAAGTGTTTGTTTATTGTTAGTGTTCTTTGCACTACAGATTTTCTTTTAAGACAGGCATGCATGTAAGGTGCACAGCAAAGCAACAAAGAAGTACTGCAGTGATTATACAGTGCAACATTGTGATCTTATTCGTTGGATATCTAATATTTTTAACTCCATTTTGCAGCTTTGGTTTTTGACATGATGCGACAGATATGCTGCTCTTAAGAGAACATGGTAACATACGTTTTGTCATGTTGCAAGAATTTGCCTTGCTTCATGTGTCACGAGTTTGTATAGCATAATTTTATAGTCGTTGGTGGTTTTGTGTTGAGACAAGTGTACATATGCTAATAGCTTCAAATGATATGTAATGTGGAGTATGCCGCGTGATTGTGTAAAACCTCTTAACATTAGCAAGTCAGAAATTTTTTTGTGTGTGTACTTGTGGAGGCTTGTGCACGGCATACGTGACCTTAGTTTTGCCCAGCTCTGCAGCAGCCATCATGTGTTTATTTCTCCGTGTGTTGTGCAGACATAAAGAGCACGTGAATGGCAATGCGTTGACGCCCGAGACCGGCCGGAAGGACAGCTATGAGTGGGTGGAGAAGACGAACGCAGCCCCCGTGGAAAACGGGGAGCAGAAGAACGGACTTTGTTGGAACGGCATGTACAAGTCCAGCGCAGCGGACTTCTTAGCGAAACTGTCCCATCGGGGTTATGGGACCAATGGCAAGTAGTCGGGGTTGCTGTTGCTCGTGGGTTTCTCCAGGGCCAATCTCATTTCTTGACAGGACTCTTCTCGTAACTCCGATACCACCTTGTTACCTTCATGCCCATTCAAAGCTGCCAACTTGTATTTAAATTTTAATATAATTTATACAGTTTGTACTATTTTACTAATTTTATATACCTATTTCTGTACAATTTCCTAGCTTTCCCATAGATTTCCCATAATATATGCAATGTACATTATTATTTCTCATGTTGAAAAGTTTCCCAAAAATTTTGTTTTCTAAATAAAAACGTTTTTTAATTAAGAAATAAATTATTTGTTTGAAAATTACACTTTTGCCTCTATGTAGTACTGGTTGACGTCATGTTTGGTTAGTTTGAAGCGCATGTATTCTATTATCATTTTCAGCTTGCTTGCAGATTGCATTTCGCGTGCGCACTATGTGTCATGCAAAGTGAACTATATTTTATAACCCACACTCTTTAGTAGTTAGTGTGTATTACAAAGATAGTTATAGGTATGCTACGTTAGTTCCATTATGCATTTGAGTCATAGTTTTGATTAGTTAATTTTAAGTTGATACAAAATAATATTTTTGTTTGGTTATATTTTTTTCCAATTAAATGAGGTCATCTAAATTGAGATTAAACACAAAATTAGAATATTTGTTTGATGTATTAATTCTGTTCCGGAGTTTAACACATCAATTTTTTTATGTGTTTATTCAAACTGATTAGAATTAATTTTTTCAGTAATAATTTTAAACTTTTGGTTGTTTATAATGTCATGTATTTGGAATAATTTGTTATTTAAAAGTGGTTCACGAAGAGTTAGACAGTAAAACAAATAAAATTAATTTTTCTGATCCATGCTAGGTAATTTTTTTTTGTCCGGAAATAATGACATTCCTTGAATTTCAGACATTAAAAGATTATTTTTTTTTATGATTTTAATTAAGTTTCTGTTAAATGCTACTTAATTCTATGATAGAACTTGAATTTTGGTTCTGTCTGGTGAATTAACTTACATTTTGGTGTTACGAATCCTGTGTTTTGACATGCTTTTCGGATTTATTTCAGTTTTATCACAATTTACGGTGTATTTAAGTTTTTATCGCTCCAGCATTTACTGTACCTCTCGACCAGTTGGTACCTAATGTTTTAGTCTGTTGAGTTAATTTTGGTGTTGGAAAACTATGGTTTAAAGAGCGTGCAGTGGTTCGACACGTGGTTGCTTGCACGGCAGTGAGCAGCTGGTCGGGCGGACGAACGCACCTCGAGCGGGAGGTGGCTGACGAGCGGCGAGACGAGCGCAAGAGGAGCTACGAGTGCCGCTACGACGAGGACCTGGACCGCGGCAGGGTGAGTGCCGCCTCCGTCTGCCCGGAGTGTCCACTTAGCACACAGTACCGGGCCTCCTAGCGTCTGGAAAAGCGCCCAAAATTTAAAAAAAAAATTATTATGATAATAAACACTCTTAAAAACGCAACTCCTATTAAGCGACTGTATCGAAAGAACCAAGGGCTCGATCCGGCGTTGCAGAGTACAATTTATGCAAACGGAAAGTCGCGTGGCGTGAGCGGGGTGAAGTGACGTGTGTGCTCTTGCGGCAGGTGAAGAAGATGAAGTACCACCAGAACAACAAGGAGGCGGAGCTAAGGCCGCAGCACGCCACCAACCCGTTCCAGGAGTACCAGTACAAGAAGCAGCAGTGGGCGGGCAAGGGCTACTACAACAACAACTCGTACCCGCCCCACAAGTACCGCGGCCACCATCCCTACCACTTCAACAACCGCTACAAGTACAACAACCACCACCCTGCCAAGTTCCACAAGAACCACGCCAGACACCACTGGCGGCAGTGAGGCGCCGGTGTCAAGCGTTGCCTCGCCAGCGTCCGAGACGGGGCAAGGTTCAGGACTTTCCAGTCGGCCGCGTGGAGTACCGCTACGGTTCGTAATTCCCGAATAGGTAGAGATTAAATTGGGACGGTAAAGAAATGAAAGTTTTCGTGCAGGTTATGCGCAGTAGCTTAGTGCGCAGTGCTTTGTGAATCATAGTCCAATTACAGTGTTTCCGATCTCCGACACTGCAACTCGGTGATGGTGCTAGGATATGCATACCTGCATCACCTCGTGTGCAGCTCGTGCTGAAAGCAACTGTTATTAAGTATTAATCATGAAACCAGGCACGTAGCAACGTGTGAAATGTATGACCGTTAAACTGTGTATAACTTTTTTTTTTTTTTTTTTTTTGTTGTTTTACTTTCTCATAGAATGGGCTGTTTTCGTGCTGTCATATAGATCTCCGAGATATCGAGATATGTTCACCATTTGACATGAGAAAATAATTTTTGAAACTTTTTTTATGTAAGAATATTTGATTTCGGATACTCTTCCAATAGTATGACTTTTTTTTTTTAATTTTATTGCCCATGTGGAATGCACGAATAATGAATTTTTTTTTAATTTCCTTTTGGTAAGCATAATGCTCTCCTGAAGGTGTTGAAGGCATTAGTGCACAGGCAGGCTGGGAAGAGCTCACTCGAACGTTACGGGCAGCTTCTCTTCAGCCAGTCTCATGTCAAGTTTTAGATAAATACACACGTTGTTAATGTATCCACACATGTATTAAATTTACCTTCAAGCTTGAACACTTTTTTCCACATGAAAATCAGTTGTAAAAAAATGCTGCCCAAACTAATGAAAACTTTAAGTGGAAATATATATTTTTTTGATATTACTGCCAAACCTGCAAAAAAAAAAAAATTATTTTCAGGGTGGCTACTGAAAACTAGAAAATTTGAGGAGAAAGATGATATATATGATGCTATGCAGTGTTTTAACGCATAATCATCACATATTTTATGCTAAAATCAAGGTGTTATTTTGGGTTTTTTCACAACTCACCATATAATCTTGTCCTTAGAAATAACACACCAATATTCCTACGTTCATGTACATGTTCAAGCATGCTTGCAGCAACTTGCGCGAATCTCCCACGTTTCGGTCCACGCAAAGCTTTCCATCCAACATTAGTTTCACTTGTTTTGTTCTGTTTGTTTTTGTTTCCTCCAATTTTGCACCAATTCTTCATTAATGGAAAATTCACAGCGAGCTGCTGTTTCCGTGTTTTCTAGCATCATGTTACAACTACCACACCCCTGAAGTCATAACGTCTTGTATATACAGTAAAACCTCCATTAACGAATATTCTATTTAACGAAAAACCCCATACAACGAAATAAAATTTTGGTCCCGCCGAACCGCCATAACATCAATGCTGGTTTAACCTCTAAATACCGAATTTTATTTGTTCTGAAATAGTGAAATTCCCTTTACAACGAACTGCCGCTTTTGAAAAACACGCAAAAATAAATATCTCCTACAAGACATCCACTAATTTTTTTGCATTCACTGCTTAAAAATACGTGCGTATAACCTTAAAATAATATGCACCATCGCGGATGACAATAAATAAACAAAGCATCATGGATAACACGTCGTGTATACATGCCACACTTTGTTCAAAATGGCGGGTACATTTAGCGCTAGTGGCGGAAACCTCTCGTACCATCGCTGTGGCAAGACGAACAACTAGTATATTTTGCGTTTCTATGGTTAAAGATGCGCACACGCAAATATTTTTAACTATGGTGTAGTACAATTTCCGTTTTTTCAGTTTTCAACTGTTGTTTATTTATTCCACACGTAGTTACGGAAATCAACACGTTACTACTGTAAAATGAATTCTAATCCTAAAAAGCGGCAACAGATTGACGTTAAAATAATATTAGAAATTTTAAATGCAGTTGATGAAGGTGACAAAAAAAGTGATATAGCTAAACGTTTCGACATCCCGGCGTCTACACTTTCGACCATATTATCCAACCGGGAACAGATCGAAAACGTGTGAAAGTATGTAAAAATGATGATTTAGACAAGATACTTTTTGACTGGTTAATGGCGGCTAGGGCATCTAACATCAAACGTCTCGGGGCCGTTTTTTCAAGAAAAGGCATGCCAGGAAGCACTGGGGATGGGAATTGATATTTTCCAAGCATCAAATGGTTGGCCAATAAACAAGTGTATTATATGTGCTTTTTCATGTTTAATTCCTCATATCGTATTAAACAGTCAGAAAGACAGTTCTAGCCATTTATGTGAAGCTTTATGATGACTAGAAATATATTGTGCGAAACCTCCATTTAACAAACCCCTATACAACAAACACAACAAATTTTGGTCCCTTGAGATTTGTTAAATAGAGGTTTCACTGTATCACTTTTGGTTTTGCTCAGTTTGTACAAAATATCAATGCTCTCAGTTAAAACATGTAGAAGAAATACAGAAAAAATATTTATTTTCAATGTTTGCTGTATTACATATCTATGGCATACTGTTAGCATTTAATTTCAAAATGGCATCAATTCCTATTGTTTTTAAGACGTAGTAAGAACATAAATACAATATTTCACTGTAAAATATAGAACAGGTGTTGTACTGCTGGCAACTACAATGAAATTGGTTTTCGAGTCTCGGCACATCTATATTTTATAGCAATGCTCTGTTTACTCCAAGCCTCATGCCAAACTTGTAGATGTATTTAAGGAGTAGTATATTAAATATTTATTCTGGACCCAGTAATATAAAATTATAAACTGCATTTTAAGTTTTTTTTTATTAATAGCATTAGTGGTACAGACATCTGCCAGTTATTTTTATCAGCAATTTTTAATTATTGCAATAAACGTACTAATAACCCTAGTAAACGACTTTCTGTAAATACACATCTCTTAAGATAGACTGTAATATTTTATTTACAAATAGTCTGTAAAGGATATGTTTACCATGATGCTAGAAAAAACTAATATATGTAAAAAAATGGCTACCATTCACATCTGTTTAGTATACTGCAGTGAAGAGCCGTTAAAATCTTGGCCATGAATGAAGGACATCAATGCTGGGTTACAAAGAATGTTATAACAAATTAATTGGGAAATTGCTGAAGGAGTACATGCAACACATTCTCACTTTACAGATATAATTTTTATTGCGGAACCACCATTAATCAAGGACATTTCACATTAATTTCTGTGACGACATACTTTTTTTCATGCAACACAATTTCTCATTTCCTGACAGCCACAGTATGTGATCGCTGAGTTGCCGATGCCATCATTTTTGGTACAGTTTTAGTAGCCACCCTGACAATATGTCTGTGAGGTGAATCAAAATCTCAAGAACATAGCCCTAGAGATGGAATTCATTTCTTGTGTGTTGTTGAATTTTACCAGTGTACAGATTGCTAATGCTGCCATTGTCATTACTTTTCCAATCAAGCAATACAGAGTTAACAGGCACAGTTGTTTTATATTTTATTAAGACATTGTAAAACAGGCTCATTAAAAATATTGGAATCAAGTACATAATCTCCTCTGGTTTTATTTATTAAACATCTGTACTTTATATGTATCTCGATGGGTAAATTATTTTTTTAGGCTGTAGTTGAGATAGTCATAAGGAAGTTTTGTGTACAATATTACTTAAAAACTTAGTCATTAGTGTTGAAAATGGACTTGTTCCTGATATAAAATTTATTGCAGTCTGTTGTCAGTTTTTTTATGAGAAAATTTATATGTAATGGATGTGGCAGAAAAATTTGAAATGTGTTTTCATTTAGTCTTGCATCATGAATTGAATGAAAATCAGATTTGACAAAATTATTTGAATTACAAATACAATAAAAAAACACTGTTAAAAACTTTTTCAAGGCACTTAGAAATTTAGACTTTAACAAGAAAAAATTTGTTAAAAAGTAAAATTGTATGTATTAATAGGTGAGATGCTAAATAATTTTTTTTTTTTAATTTTATCATTCAGTATTTGTGATGCCAAAGCAATGTTTGGGCACAGTTGCATCACAAACACCTGTCAAGTTATTTGTGTAGGGTTCATCAGACATTTACGATGAGGGAGGAGAACTGTCAATACTGCCACATGTCCTCACGCGCACACACACATATTCTCTCTCTCACTCACTCGCTGATTCAAACCCAGCGGGCAGCAGACGTGTAATTACTGTGCTGTTCATGGAGCGTCACACTACTACCAAGAAATACTTACTCATGGAGTGACAGTTATAAACAACCAACATAGGCTAGTTGTTTACAGACATATTTAACCACACAGTGAGAGCAAAGTTAAGTAAAATCAAAAGAAAAACTTGTATAATGGAAAACACTACATTTTTTTAAATCTAAAAAACCATAATAAAATAGGCTACCTTTACATTAGTAAATATGGTACTTTTGTCTTTTGGCAAAAGCAAATAAATGGATTTTCTGGTGTGATGCCACTTGTAGATAATCTTAAATATATGGTGATGAAATACAAGAAAATATCTCAGAGAAATTGAACTAAAATGTACGATAGTATCAATCCAAGAAACACTTTTGTTTTCTTTCAATTCATTTAAGTAAAACAGGTAATCTAAAACTCGTAACTGCAACACTGAGGAAAGTAAAAGAAAATGTCCAAGATAATATGTTTCAGTTTACTAATAATTTTACACTGTTACAATTGCAGTATATTAATCTTAAAAAAAAAAAAAAAAACTTGTAAGTAAACACGGTAGTCATCTTTTAGCAACCTTCATGTTCTCGCATAGAAAACGGCAGCCTTCATGCTCAGATGTAACTAGTTCTGTGTCACTGACTGTTACACAATTGATTGTTGGACAGAAATAAACGCTCTAACATAATTAGCATATTCACAGGAAATTATGATAGACCAACTGCTTGCTCTCTTTAATACTTCTGCCACGGTACCGATACGAGGTCGCCATCCAGCGTCTCATGTCCGCGGTGTGAGACGAACCCGAGATGTCCACCACACTTGCCCCGTGCTGTGGTTAGTTGCGGGCAGATATGGCGCTGTTGCCCGGAGCGACTATCTCCACTCCCTGCCCGCTGTCGCGCTGCGGACTCTGCAACACATCACTACACGTGGCTGACTGGTCCACAACGGCACTTTCCAATCTGACCCACAATTGTTTTAATAACATGTGTTCAATTACACAGTCATTTGTTATTTTAAACTTTACGAAAGCATTACGAAACCCAGGTTTGTGGCTGTTAAATTCCGCCCATTCAATGCCTACACACACACACATTCTTTTAAAATCCAAAGTTACAGTTACTAAACTGTTCTATTACATTTCTATAAAAACTTTTTTTTTTCTTCTTCAGGAATTTCACAAAACTGGACAGATATTCAGTTAGGGATGGGCTAATCAAATCCTTAGTATTCTAAGGATTTGATATTCAAAGAAAAAGTTTTGAAAAAAAAATTAAAGGAAATGAATTAAAATAAAAAATTCATCACTGATGACCTCTGATGTTTACTAGGTCAATTGTTTTCTTCATACCTATCATGTTAGATGTTACCATTCCCCAGGATATTGTACTTTTAACATGTAATACATAGAGACCTGCAAAATTCGCGGGTTCAATGACCTCCAGGATAGACTCCAATATCCTCTACACACTCGGGCAAATGCCAACTGTTCATTAGCTGCTGACTTGTGAGTCGTCTCGACTGGGTGGCCTGTGATTCGACACTTCTATGAGTGAGGGTCTCTAATTGGCCCCCAGTCCTCCAGATTAACAGTGAACCAATGGCAGAAGCACCAATAAGGTATAATTATTTGAATTGTAGCATATCACGAAATGTATCCGTAAATTTTGCAGGTCTCTAGTAATATAGAAATAATATTACAAATATATTAATTCTGAACACTTAGTTAACAACCATTTTAAGGGAATAATATTTCAACACCATGAAAAATATTTGTCGTTTTTGTATTTTATTTGATTTTTGACTCTTGAGACCTACATTTGGATTCAAAGGGTATATTCGAGGTACGATTTGGATTTGAGAAAATTGTGATTGGACCCATAAATGATTAAACCCAATCTATATTTATATTATACTCTTAATTATTATTTTAATTATTCTCTATATTTAGAAAACATAAACAAGTTCATTTCAACATCATCAAATACAAACAGTATGAATTAATAATTTTCTTTGGCTTGACGTCTCAACAGCTAGGTTATTCAAGATGCTGCAGTACAGGAAATGAGCTGAGAATAAAGCATCTACGGTACGGAATGAATGGGCAGGTGAAACTGGAGCACCCTGATAAAACCCACCTACTCACGGCAAGGTCAACCCTTGTTTCTGTCCTGGAAAATTCTATTTAAATCTAGTCCATATCGCCTTGGGGTAAACAAAACTGAATTAAATTTAATACATACAACCGTTTTAAAAAAATACATATATTTTATGCAGACTAAAGAAATGATATATGTAGACACATCATTAACAACTGCTCAAAAGAATAACATTGGCTTACAATTTGCTTTCATCAGATGTCAACAAGGCCCATGTGCTTTTTGTTTACAAATGGCGATTGAACACACAATTTTGCTAAAACTAGAAAAGTAGTAATTCGGATGCAGTAGTAAAACGAGTACACACTGTCTGATAACCTCAAGAACTCACTCACCTTGACGTGGATCTGGTGCTTGAGCATGGCCGCGCGCAGGATGAGCATGCGCGTCTGCCGCTGGTACAGCTTGCCCACGGCCAGCGACTTCTCGAACGTGGTGCTCCTCTGGTCCACCTCCTTGGCGTACAGGATCTGCGAGGCACACCCACCGACACTCCCGACTTCCGAGACCAACCTCCCAAACAAGACACCTTGTCGTAACGTGACGGTTAACATTTGGCTAGGAAAGATAGACAACGTTTTGTATAATTAAGAGACAAGACTTAATGGTTTCATTTTTAAAAATACAGGAATTCAGTGTTACTGTTTTTTATTTATATAAAGCTGTCTTGTAATACTTACTCCACCCAAAATAGTGGTAAATTATATGTGCCACAATTTTACGATAAACTAATGTGTTATATTGCTCTAAAACAGATACACCCAGAACAATAAAAATAAATTAGCGAGCATTTGTGGTTCAAAAGTGATTCAATAAGAGATGCACAACTCAAAATTAAATTAATTTTTCGGTTCCATCCACTTTGGTACACATTTTGTCCGGGAATAATGAAAGTCCTTAATTTCAAACATTAAAAGATTATAGTAGAATACCGCCGATGCGACCCCCCTCTGATGCGTCCATTCCGTTTATACGACCGTTTTTTAAGAAACCGTAAACAAAGTCGAAAATTTTAGTAAAATCGGCTCAAAAACAAGTCTGTTACACTTTGTTGGGCACTATGTGTTCACGTTTATCTTGGTGAGAGCTGTACTGTAAGCAGGCAGGCATACTAAAGACGGCTAAAAATAGATACCACCCCTCTAGACTGTCGACGCGGCAGTGTCTAGCCAAGCTCAGCTCGTCCACTATCGCACGAAAAGCTGTCTCAGCTGTCGTGTTATCTTAACCCGCCTGCATGAAAAGCCACTGTGGTAGCTTCTGCGAGAGCATAAGAAACTCGTCCGGCCAGGCTGGCGGTAGCAGCGGCTTGACGTCATACGTCACGTGACGCTTACCTCTCCCATTCCCTGCTAATTCTTCAAGGCTCATCCCTCCCAGAGCCACAAACCATGTAAAAACACCCTCCCCTCCTTTTCAACTAACATTTCAACACATTCCCTCCCTTATTTCAACCTTCTGTGTGAGAAACTGTCAGCATCATCCTCCCCTCCCACACCGCGTGCGACAAAAGCCAGGTTGTATAGTCCATTCTCGGTAAAATAAATATTTTTATGGGCTTATACGACTATCCTTCGCCGTTAATAAATACTTTATGAGTTTAAGTTATTATGATACAATTTGTTTATTAGTCACACAGCAGTTTCTGCTGAAAAATCACTAATACCTCAAATTTTATTGAATAGAAAAATTTAGCAGGGCCGTAAAAATATTTATTTTACTGCATAGTTACTTTTCCATATGTATTCGTACGTGTTTTTTTTTTTTTTTTTTCTGTGAAGGGCCGTGGAAAAGATAAGTGCTTGAGCTGTCAAAATAAACATCGCTGACGGCAAGGGCGGGAGCGCATCCTGTCGGTTTGTCGCTGTGATTATCTACTCCAAAAACATGTCACAGCATTTCAGGATAGCACTGTTCTTATATCTTTCGTTTATAGCCAAATGTTTTCTACCTGATCCACACAAGTTCCTTCGCCACGTTTTGAACGCAAATAACAACCAGCCGGCTAACATAGCCGACTTGCGTGACGTGAATTCACTTAGCGTGAGTACATATTTATCGGAACCCATTGTTCGAGGTATGCGAGTCCGAGGTGTAATATGAATTTAAAAAGTTGTCTTTTTTACATCATAGACTATTTGAATATGAAATCTATGCGAACAAAGGTGATTTTTTATGTTTTTTTTTTTTTAGGGGGGGGGGGGGGGTTGAAAAAATTGGCCCGAATTCTCTATTGCGACCATTCCTTTTTTAAGTCTGTTTTTCCGGAAACTGTGAGGGGTCGCATCAGCGGGATTCTACTGTACTTTTTTTTTATGATTTTAATTAAGCTTTGGTTAAATGATACTTAATTCAGGGTGTCTACTGACCCTGGAAAACCTGGAAATATCAGGGAATTTTGTAATCAGGGAATAATCAGGGAAAAATCAGGGAATTTTTTTAAAAATCAGGGAATTTTTGTTTGGTAGGTTGTAGTTGGCAATACGTTTTTTGTTTATTGATCAGCTTGCATTGACGTGGCATCATGTGTATCCCCTCCCATTTTTATTTTTGAATGGCAAATAACGAACAGTTCCCACGTCCATTTTCTTTTATTTACCATCGGATTCGGAAGTGGCATCAAATCACGTGATACAAACTGGTTCAAGATGGTCTGTTATCCTGCTGATGTGACGTGATGCAGCATGTGCTTCCCACGTTCAGATTCTACCGACAGGTGCATTTAATTTTTAGTATCTATGGATGCCCTCAACGTAAACTGGACATTTTTGTTAGCTTTGAAAATACATATAACACACTTTTGGTGAAGATTCGCCATCGTTGCTAGCAATTGGTAGCTGTGGGCTTCATACGGTCCATGGTGCTTTCAAACCTGGAATTTCTGCTACACAATGGGACGTTGTTAGTTTTTTGAGGCAAAGTTACTATTTGTTTAAGCACGTACCTGCAAGGAGGGCAGATTACATTAGAATAACTGGATCAGAGCTTTTTCCCATGAAATTTTGTGCAATCAGATGGAATACTGCAGTTGCTGAGCGTGCCATGAAAACGTTACCCCACCTAAAGAAATTTGTTAGTGAAGTTTCTATTTCATCTCTCTCTTTCAGTGTAGTGAAAAGTGCTCTTGAAGATAATCTTCTAAAAGTAAAATTTACATTCTTCCACTTTTTGGCATCAGAACTGGAATAGTTTCTCACAATGTTCCAAAGTGAAGCACCCATGGCACCTTTTCTCTATGATTCACTGGTAGACATTTTATTAGCTTTGGCAGGAAAGTTTTTGAAACCAGAAGTACTGAAGAGCTTTAAGGAGAAACGCAATGTATCTCGATTGGATGTAGATAACCAGGAAAATCTATTGACTGCTAACAATATCAAGTTGGGTTATGCAGTACGCCATGCCATCAAGAAAGAGAAAGTACCAGAAAAGTCTGTCCTGTTACAGAAAAATGATAGGACTTGTCTAAAGGTTATGGCAAAAAAACTTCAAGACAAAAGTCCCCTGAAGTACAATATTACCAAGGGAATTTCCTGCTTATGTCCGTCTGTGGCTTTAAATTTGGGTGTGAGGAAACAGCGTGTGAAGTACAGTTTAGAATGTTGTCTTCAAAACAGGTTAGTATCAGGACAAGAAGCTGATAACATTGAGTGATCATATCAGTTGGTATGTTCCTCGCAAGATTCTGCAGCACTGTTCTCGTCTTTTTCTTGAGAAGACGGGCGCCTTGATCACTTGTGAATGCTCATTCTTAAGGCACATACAGTAGCTTCCAAAACAGGCCTTCTAAAGTTTGTGAGGATGGTGTTGGTATTTTCCCATGTAAATGCATCATTGGAAAGAAGATTTTCAATGAATTCTAATCTGCTGACTGAAAACTTGCAGGAAGAAATACTGATCGCACAAAGACAGATGTATGACTTTGTTCAAAGTTCTGTAGGTGTAAAGCATGTTGATATCACCAAGTCCATGTTACAGTATGTAAGAAATACTAGTTGTAGGCGTAAGGAAGCCCTGCAAACAAAACAAAAAGAAAAGGAAGCTACAGACAAGAAGAAGGCAGAAAAAAGAAGAGTTGAAGAAGAGATCAAGGCATTGCAGTTGAAGAAGGCTCGAATGTTGGATTTGGCTCGTTCTGAAGTAAGTGCAATAGACGCAAAAGTTGAATCACTGCGAAATTGATGGGAGCTTCCTTTTACTAATGTTTTTTGCAAAAGGAAGTGTGTGAAATATTTGTAGCAGCATGTTTTATTTGCCTTCATTTGAGTCACTTTGGCCACATTTGGAAGAAGGTAATTTTTTTACTAATTTAAGTAAGTTGAAATACTTTGAAACCCGTCGATGTAATATCATGCAGTTTTTTTTCAGTTTCTTGGAATGTCGTAATTGAGTTAAAGAAAACCTGGAAAAATTCAGTTTTAGACCTGGAAAACCTGGAAAAATCAGGGAATTTAATTTACTAGAGCTGGTAGACACCCTGTTAATTCCATGATAATAACTTGCATTTGGGTGCTACATATATGGTTTATTAACTTGCATTAAGCTGTTCTGACGTGCTTTTAGGAGTTGTTTGGGTTCTATCGCAATTTGCCGCGTGATCTTGTCTCCGGCCTCGAGGCGCATGCCTCACCAGACGTCCGGACCAACCAGCTCACCTTGTTGTGGGAGTCGATGCGCGCCTGGATCTGGCCGTCCAGGATCAGCGTCATGAGCTCGTCCTCGAGGCCCGGCACGCTCGTGTTGAACGCCTCGGCCATGCGCACCAGGTCCGCCGACAGGTACGGGCTGAAGTACTGGATCAGCGCGCGGCTGCGTATCTGCGCGTACAGCGTGCTGACGTGCGGCGCGATGTAGATGTCCAGCAGCAGGTTGTCCTGCGCACCACAGAGTCCGCGCTGGCCCCGCGACTAACTGCACCGTTTCCTTGTTACTGTTGCGTGACATAGTGATGGCCCGATATCCAAAAACCCGTTACCGATGCCAATTCCGATATTTTCAAATTTACCGATCCGATACCCGATACCCAATATTCCGATAATAGGCCTATCTCATTTCTAAAACTGATTCTATAAAATTTTGGTTCTGGAGTATTGTTAGGGACAATAATGAAAAATGTTAAAGATTAATAAAACATACTTATGTGAATGTATATTATTTTTATTAATTGTAAAATATTGTAAATTCACATTAAATGAAAGCTAATAATGAAATTATCATAATGGCCTACAGATAAGCTCTCTAAATTCAAGGTCTTAAAAAATTTAATTGTTTTTCAAGGCCAGATAAAGCAATATTCTGGTGTAGGTATTACCTACAGTATGCAAAAAACATATTGTAACTACAAGGAAACAAATTTCAGATTTTTGTGAAGAAATGTTGAGAAATCTTGTAGCTGTCCGGTATTAGTCTCTAGTGTATTTTAAGGATGTGCGAATCCTTGATTTTCAGTTCAGTTCGAATCCGATTCGAATCCCTGGCAATATTTGAGATACGAATCCGATTCCGAATATTAAGCACAGAATCATTAAAAATAACTGATTAATTTAAAAATAATGTGTGTTCTCTTTTTTCTAACTGTAACTACTGGCAATTATTTATTACACTGAGTTTGAAATGTTTATAATTATGTAAATTTAATTAATAATAAACACTTTAAAATATGAAAACCAAAACATATTTGATTCTCCAACTCAATCGTAATAAACTGCACGCCACAGGGAAATCTCAGTTTTATAAACGTTTCAGCAAACAAAACCATTTTTTCTCCAATAAATAGCCAAGACTTTTTTTCTTGTAGGTATGTAATTGTTTTTAATTTATAGTTTGCTATACGACAAAATTCGTAATTATAGTTTAAGCTCTCGAAATCTCAAAATTCTTTTAATGTCACTGTGTTAATTATTTAATTTACATATATCTTTCTTTGATACATCATATTATAAATACTTACGTAATAGTAGCCTAATTTTATTTTTCACAGCTAGTATTTTTGAGCTGTATTAAATTAATTTATAACTTTTGTGAATAATTGCAATACTGTTCGAATCCATGTACGTACAACGATTCGGGGTTCGGGTAATTGTGGATTCGAACTGTACCCGAAAATATCGGGTACTCACACATCCCTAGTGTATTTGCTTATAGTGTATGAATCACGAGGCACTGCATGTACTTAGTCCAGTGTCTCAACTGTAATCTACAAAAAATATATTCCGAAAAACATCTCAAACTTTTGTACCCTTTGTTAAATTTCATCACGGTAAACGACACGCTAGAAAGGAAGGTCTTTAAGTGGCAAATTTTGTGACCATTGTTCAAGTGTATCACTCCATTTATTGGTGCGAAAACACGTTAAAAATACGTGAAAAGTAATTTTAATACAACTTTGAAATGTACTGCAGAGTTTATAAAACCACACATCTTTATTTATGTTGTTGGCAATGCACTTAATATAGCCAACATAATACCTTTGCTGCAACTTGCCCTACTTAAACACGTTTCATATTTTAGCTTTTGTAAAACTTACGTAACGTCTTTGTATATAACAGCAGTTAGCGACCATGAAACGACACGGAAAGAAAATGCCTGTTATTTCAAGCAGCTACTTTATTCTTCTTCATGTTTACTTATGGCTACACCACTTATTAAAAAAAATATCGTAATTATTTTCATTTATGTTTTCAATTTATGTACACTTAGTGAACTTCGAAAATTCATCAAGCGAAAACATTTTGCGAATATCTAAAACGAATAAATATGCACTAATTACTGGGATTTGTGTACACATGGAAGAATTGTACCGTCAGGATGCATTGCAGTATCAGAAAGAAGAAAGAGGCTTGAAATTGTTTCAGTGGAAAATATGCTTGGAATTACTAGTAATATGGTGACGTGAAGAAAGATAAATTACGCCCACAGAAAATAAGCTTGGAATTACGATTAAGGTTATGTGAGAAGTATTATTGGCGAGAGCAAACATCGGTTATCAAAATATCGCAAGTATTTACCGATGTCCGATATTGAAAAATGTGCCGATATTACCGATCTCCGATATCGAATATCGGGCCATCACTAACATAACATGATAAAAATGATCATCCACATGAGCAAAAGAAAAAAAAATTATTTAGTAGTAACCAAATCGTTTTCTGATGAAAGTAAATGGGTACGTGTACATAAATACTCAGTATTCAATACTAATATAAACACTTGTATAAGATTGATTTCTTAATTTAGTAAAACAATCTAGATAAAATTTAATTAATAATGAAAAGCAATAGATATGAAGAACATTTAATTAAATTCATTAATTTTAAATATGTATTAAATAATAATGTAATAATTTGTTGTTTAAATTAGATGCAATTAAATTATACTTACAGGAACATAACCTCACTTGTATGAACACAATTTCTATCACTAATATACAAAATAAATAAATGTTTTTAATGATATGATCCAGTATTCAATATCAAGCAATAAAGTAAAGATTTAAAAAGCACATATATAATTTTTATTTACATGTAGCTTTTTTTTCATCTTGCGAAAATTTTGTTGCATGGTGCGCACGCATCGTAAAAATTCACTCACACCATTTTATTCGTAACGCGCCTGAATAAGTATGACTCGAGATACGGAAGTGGACTCCCGAGGTGCTTGCGAAGCAGTCCGGCCAACCCCGCAGGCGTGGGCGGGGAAACCTGCGCCCACCTTTATCTCGTCCAGCAGCTTGAGGCACGAGGCGTACTTGGACTCGTAGAACTTGAAGATGATGTCCCTCAGCTGCGGCTCCAGCTCCAGGAACAGCTTGAAGGAGCTGCGAGGGAACCAGACCGGCTGAAGCGGCTCGACACACGGCGGTGCGCGTTCACCACACGCACGCGCACGCACACACACACACACACGCACACACACACACACACACACACGACATTCCTCGCATTCACACTGGCTTGTGCAAGCTTCCGCACTGTACAGCATTCGTTTAAAATGTACAAACAACTAAACTAAACAAATATGTTAATTACTACACAATAATATCTGTATACCAATGGTACTTTTAATATGTACAAACAACTAAACTAATTGAATAGGTAAATTAAAAACTACTTAATATTATGTGTATACCTACCAATGATACTTTTAATAAGTACAAACAATTTAACTTAAATATTGAATACTATGTAATAATATTTCTATACTAATAATTAGGCCTACGCGAACAATAAAATTTTGAATACGAATAATAAACATTTCAAAATTGATTCGACCTTGTATACTAACACTTCGAAATAACGGATATTTGTTTCTTTACGAATATTTGACCTAGCATACGTCATGAGTTTGTCGTATAGGAATGTTCACTGCTGAGAGATTGTCATTTGTGCAATATGAATAATATTTTTGATGTTTGATGGGAGTTCTTAATCAAAAACACGAACAATAGGCGACATTTTAAACATGCAACAAGTATTCAAAGTATTTTTTATTAAGGTCTCAATAAACTGAAAAATTGCTGGAACATTTCAAAAACATCATATTTATCATTTCAACCCTAATATTTGTATTTGTTTCATTACACAAAATTTTGTGGTAACATGCACGAAAAAAGTAAATAAATAAATAAACAAACGTCAACAACCATGAACTTCAACAACAAAAAATATGGACACTCAATCGCGGTGGCCATTAAAAGAAGTAAATGTCATTGTTTCCAACGCATAAATAGATAATTCAAACCGTCTAACACCATGCGACATAATAGTAGCTTCCTTGCTGTGTGTATCTATGACGAAACAGACGTAGCGACTCAAAAAATACATAAAAAACATAAATAATAGTTTCAGATTCCAAATTAAATCAGCAGAAATTGTGTTTAAAATATTGCTAAACAAAAAAAAATTTACTTGACTGCATTACCAACAAAATCTCCTGAATAACTAGAGTTTAAATATGTAATTTTGCACTCAATTTATTTGGGAATAGAGCATTAAAAATATATATGCATTCCTTATTTTGTGAAATGGATTTCATAGGATTTAATGCCGTTCACAAAAAGTTTCTGGATCAACATGTGAAGAAGCAGGTTCTGGAAAATAAGGCCAATAGGAGATGATATAAAAAGGTAGGTTGGTTTGGGTAGGTTAATGTAAGTTAGCATCTAAAAATTATTTGCACAGTCAAACTGGTGAATATTGGAAACCTCCTTTTCCTTCGGACCTCTCATAATATATCAAACCAATATTAATGATTTTCCAAGTTCCACTGCATTTTATTTCATTTTAATGACTACTGCGGTTATGGTTACTAAAGCAAATAATGTCACCCAGACTTGAATAATAATCTATAGTTTGGTGAAAATGTGTATAATCTTCCATTAATTATGATCTAGATTGGACCTCTCACAATACACCAAATGTGTATTAGTGAGTTTGCAAGTTCCACTGTATTTTATTTCATTTTAATGACCACAGCCTGTTTTTCTCAATGCGGATATGGTTACTAAATCAAATAATGTAACCCAAACTTGAATAATAATGAAAATGTGTGTAATCTTCCACGCAGGAAAGCCCAATGTTACCTGCTGAAGATGACGTTCTTCTGCAGCTCGGCGCGGTCGAAGGTGGCGAGCGCGCACAGCCCCCCGTACATGGCGATGTTGCTGGGCGACAGCAGCTCCGGGAAGTCGCAGTGGTCGAAGTTGGCGGCCAGGAAGTTCTTGGCGGCCGTCTTGTACTTGGTGGTCGCCAGCTCCGCCAGGCCCGCCGCGCACTTCAGCCGCGTCATGATGGTCTGGTTGCTCTCCTTGCCCTGCACCTGCGCCGCACGGTGACTAGCACGGCCCTCGCCACGCAAACCAACCCCGCACCTCAAACTACCGTCTGGGCTCAATTCACTACGCAACTCAGACTACCAGTACCAGTTATCCTCAACTCATCCAGCATACAAGCTGTCCTCAAACAAGCTGTCCTCAAAACACATCTGCGCTCAACCGTGCAACTCAGACTACCAGTTATCCTCAACTCACCCTGCAAACAAGCTGTCCTCAAACAAGGTTTCCTCAAAACAAATGTTTCAGACAGAATACACAAATTCTACTTGTCCTTGAATATGTGATTGCTTCAAATAGTTTTTGAACAAGCAATAATAATTTCTGGTAGAATAGATTAAACGTTTTACATTACAATAACACTAACATAATAAATGTAATCTGTTGGGAGGAAAAAACTGCATTACAATGAATAGAGGTACATACAGAAAGAATTTTAATACTTTTTGCATTTTTCTTTTAAAATTAGCATTTTATAGTTAATAAACAAATCACTTTAGACTATCCAATAGCTTTTTTTGTTTTTTCCTATCTCAATCCAGAACGTTTCCTAAACAATGGACATAAACTGCTTGGCTACACATGATACTAGTAAATACATGATACTACCAATTTTACCAATTGTTTGGAGTGTGCGCTGGTTTTATTTTTTGCTGTAGTTCAAAAACAACACCGGCGAGACAAATGTGGAGAAAAATAAAACAGTTGCGCAAAAAAAAAAAACCTTTTAATAATGAAACCTAATATGAAGTGGCTATCTTGTGTGGTATCTCCATCAGTTATCGGCAAACAACGTTCGTTCTGTAAGGTGTTTCCGTCTGTAAGGTGTTTCCGTCTGTAAGGTGTTCCCGACTCGTGTTTTGTTAGCACTGAACACACCTGTTTCGTAGCGATAATTAGCACATTCCGGCACACAGTGGCGTAGCCAGGATTTGTGTATGGGGAGTGTTAAGAAGCATGGTGTGTCGTCTCCTCCCCCCCCCCCCCCCCCCCCGTATTAAAGCGGGTGGTCCGGGGGTCTTCCCCCGAGAAAATTTGGATTTTAAGATGTAAAATAGTGCTATTTTAGCAGTTTTCGGTACTTAAATTTAAATATTGTAATGGTAAAAATTTTATTAATTTTAATATGAAATTTGAGTGATGAATAACAAATTAAATAAAGATTTGGTGCTAAGAGGGGGGGGGGGGGGTTGAACCCATAAACCCCCCCCCCCCCCCCCCCGGGCTACCGCCCCTGCCAGCACAAGTTAATTACAAGACTGCACGACCACACCGGCCACGGCGTGATCCGAACATTCCCCCGAATGCCTCGCCGACTACGCACGACACACGACTTCGTCCAGAAGGCGGCGGGAGGGATGCTCACCTCGGAGAAGTCCGGGGTCTGCTCCGCCTTGCTGACGTAGCTGAGCACGTGCGACCAGTTCTGCAGGTACACGCTTACCTGCAACACGTCGTCAGGCCTGCCAACAACAACCCACCACCGGCGGCAAACATGGGCCTGCTGCAGCTTCTCAACAACCAAATATTGCCGATGCATTAAAAGAAATTTTAGACTGTTCCTATGTTACATATTTTTCACTGCATTAAACTAAAAATTCAAAATTTCACTAGTTAGAATTACTGTTAAAAACCATTGATCAATTTTAATTTTTCTTCGGAATGTAATCTCTTAAAAGTCATTGCCATCACATCAATACAAAATATACAGCGAGACTGCATCTCATTCTGGAAGATTCAGGTTTGGTTTGCAGTTCGGCTGCTCTAATTAAGACTTTAGAAGCGTTTCCTGGCAATCAGAGCTAACATGTACAAACATACATACGTCATAGAACTCAAAAATAATAATTTTGAGCATGAATTACACGCAGTTATTGGTAGAGCCAAGATTTTATGGTGTCATAAAAAACAAAATTTCATTATTAAAAATAGTGGATTTATAAAATGAATTGTACGTATATTATAATAGCTATATTGGGCTAAATGAGGTCATTGTGGTGAATTCCACTGCAATTCAGTGTTATGTGGTGTTACTGACTTCCATTTCAGTGTTTGGCGGTGTACTGACTTCCATTTCTGTGATTGGTGGTTTACTGACTTAATTTCACTGTTATTATATTGCCTCTATGTACAGTGAAACAAGAATGTGTTTGCTGGGACTGTACACGTCATGCCACACAGCGAGATGGACTCAACAAGTGATCTTCACAAATGGCAATACAAAGTATTTTTTCTGTATAAACATAGTCTCAAACTGACTTTTCCCCCCGATTCTTCTATTGAATCTGATTTTCGCTATACCGGATTGGCTCCAGTTCCAACTGATCCAACTAAAAATGCTTTATCTGTCCACGAGATGCATCAAGAAAAAAAAAAATGTTTACATAATTAAGGGAGATGAAAAGTGTTGAGACACAGCAGTGCGGACGAGTGTCTAGGGAATCGGTGAAGCACCTTGATGACGTTGAGGCACATGTTGACGACGTGCTTGCCGCTGGTGCAGTAGTCGCGGGCGCGCGAGTAGCACTTGAGGGCGTTGGACAGGTCCCCGCAGTCCAGGTAGTGGTCCCCCAGGTCGTCGTGGCCCCGCCTGATGCTCTCCTTGATGGAGTTGCTCTTGTAGTTCTTCAGGTCCGTGTCCAGCTTCTCCAGCTGCCGGCACGACACGCCTCACCGGGGTCACACGGGCCTTCCTTCTCGAGTGTCTCCGGTAACGTCTCACGACTTACCCACAACAACTGACAAACACGCATCTACAAGTGGCACTCTCATTAACTTCTCATTGACGAGGTCACCAGAAGACACATTTACATTAGTTAGGGAATCATGGTCTAACCGTGGTCTATTCTAACGAACCACCCCTGTATTTTCAAGGGTCGAAAACAGAATTAAGAATGGATGCACTGGAATTTAAATACGTATCTTTTAGAATTTATCACAGAGACAGATTAAAGGAGCTAGGAAAGAAAAAAAATAAAGAGGCTTCAAAATTTGTGTAATGCACCGAAAATAGTGTGAAAGGAGGAGATCTGAACTTCGTGAAACGTGTAGTTCTCGTGACGTGAGCGCATAAAGAATGGAAAGACACAGCGCGTGATGTCACCGATCATCTGTTCAAAATGCGACCAGAATTGTAAACGGGGTGAAACCTACAGTAAAGGAACCTTCTCGTTCGATAACAACAAACTCTACACGTGGAAAAAACATTTGTGTGGTGATCTTTAATTCACAAACAAAATTAAATCTGAGTATTCAACTATTGTCAGCCACGTACATTTATGGCCTCGGTTTGAAAATCTTTTCAGGTACTATAGTGTTATACATTATGACACTGCTTACAATAACATCATAACTAAATATGTAGGTCTAACCATTTAAATAGTATGGCTGAAAGAGTGGAAAATATTTTAATATTCACGCGCATCGGAACCAGGCTTGTGGTTGGTTGGGACGGACTTACTGCTTCTAGTCCAGGTCAAACATTGTAACTTCGTTTTAGCAATCACCCGCTTCTGGCTCAAAACTAATATGAACGCACATATTTCCACGATCATTTTCACTGCTTTTATCCTAAAGTTTAAACGACTATACAAAAAAAAAAAACTAATAAATCAAACACAGTTATTCTGGACGGAAACAAACTAACTCAGCGCAGTGCGAGTGTGCTGAGCACACAGTGCATTGTGAGTGGCTGGCTGAGCAGAGAGGGGCCATCGAAGACGTCAACGAATACACGGCCTTCTGTTCACGGTTCTGCGACAGTTGCAACGACATCAAAAGAAAAAAATTTAGTATCTTATAATGCCAGCTCCCCTAATATACTAATTGTGGGCATTGCTTTCAAGCTCTGGCGTACAATCGTGACAGCGATTGAAAGCAGCAGGGGGAGGCGGCGGACGCACCTTCAGAGCTGCCTTCTTGGACTTGGACTCGACCCACATGAGGTCGAGGGTGGGCAGGTCCTGGGAGGCGGGCTGCGCCGCGCCGGCCGCGATGTCCGGCAGGCTGGAGGCCCTGTCGCAGGCGGCACACGCTCGCACTGGCTGCTCTGCCACGTCACGCGCAACTCAGCCCGTTTCCACCACTTCCCTTCCGCAAGTATAGCATACATTACTCACTTGATCATTCTCAATGGGCTTCATGTACAGTTATACATGTTGTTATTCTTGAGTCAAGTCTTTTTTTCTTACTTTCAATTAAAATTTAATAAAATCTGACACACACACATATATATAGATATATAAATTTAATTTAAGGTGTTAATTATGTTTTTTTGTGTTATATGAGTTAAGTTTTGTTAAAACGCTGATTAATTTAATGATTTCAGTTATATTTTGGTGCTGCTCGGTGTGTACTGACATGCATATCGATGTTATTTCGGCTTTAAAGCAATTCACACCATAAAATCTTATCCCTATTAATGTACCACTATATATTTTCAACCATTTTCAAATAAGTTAGTTATTTTTTTCCATTTAAAAATTATCTTGAATTGAGATTCCGTATTGGTCCGAATATAAGGCGACCATTTTTACATAAACGAGAGATGCAAAAATTGGAAGTCGCCTTATTTTCGCACCCAAGACGTCAGGACCGCAAAAATTAGCTCCAAGCTGAAAGATACAGTAGAAACAAAATGTTCACGATTTTTTATATAAACTATAACTTAGTTACCTCACACGGGGAAAACGATAAATCCACCCAATATTGCGGTAATTCACAATTGTTTAAAGTTGAAAATTAAAATATTTGTTCTTGAGTAAAAATGTGAATGTTGAAGCATCTCAAAATGGCAACCTTATATTACACAATTCATATTTGTACTTTGTTTACAATTGCGTGTTAACATTTACGGTAATTTATCTTCAGATTTTTAACGGAAATATTTGTACTAAAATATCACAGCTATTTTCAGAACGATTGTTTACGTTTACAATCATTTCGGATGTAATGTTTGGAAATTCACGGCTGCCAACTGTCTTTCCACACTATTTCTTTGTTGTAAAACGAACATTGCCGAACACGCACGAAGACGCCATATTAACAGGAATTTGGTACGTTGTTTCAAAAGCTATTTTAATAATCCACTCTTTATATATGTAAAAACCTTTCAAACAACTTAATAATCATAGATTATTCTTTAAAATTAATAGGACAGAGACTCTCTGTCAGAGAGTAATATGGACAAATATTCGCGGTCACGTAACCGATGTTATTCATGGCCGTATTTTTCATCATGGCAGCTAGCCACTTGTTTTGTTCCGGCAAACTGCATTCATTGTTTACTTTGTTACGTTTAACACACTATTAAATAGTAATACGCATTCTTCTGTGGTAATACGTAGCTTAAGTGAAACAGAAAGTTAAATGCTGTATTTTAAGAGTGATTAATAGCCATTGTAAAAATTTAAAATTCGTAGATACAGTAAACTGTGAAAAATGAACAATCACACATCAGTGGAACGGCGGGGAACGAGCTCTAGACAAATAAACAGCTCTGAAGATGACAACTATGCAGCTTCATTAGAGTAAACATACGAAAAAATTTCTAGTGTAATACTTAAAAATATAAATATTTTTAATTTTTTTTTTTTACTTTTAGGGTAGGCCATTCAAACCTTTTTTTAAATAAGTAATGTGATAAATATAATTTAATTGTTATACATAAATGCAAAAAGGATTCATCAACACAAAATGTATGTCTAATGAATTTTCACATTAATTTCTACCAAAATTATTTTTACATTTGTTTGGCCTCCTGAAACTGCAGGTCGCCTTATATTCGGGGTCGCCTTATATTCGGGCCAATACGGTATGTTTAGCATTAACTTTAAACTATTAGTGAATTTTTTTTTGCAATTCTTTTTGAAATCATGCGATTGTATTCACTCTGTAATTAACTAAGATACGAAATACCTATTTGATCTTGTATTTCGACCTTTATGCTTCTTGCGTCATCAGAACTTTGTAAAAACCAGAATAAAACAAATGTACCGCATTCACGCGCCGTGCGTCGTCGTGAGACCGCGGGCGGGAACGGCGAGCGGCACTCACGCGAGCGTCTCCTGCAGCATCTTGTGCAGCTGCTGGTATAGCGCCACGTTGTAGGTGCCCATGACGTACGCGACGGCCATCTTGAGGGCCTCCAGGCGCAGCGAGGAGCAGTGGTCCGCGATGTAGATGAGGCGGTAGAGGCGGGCCAGCCCCAGGTAGCTGTTGGCGTACGCCTCCAGGTCCTGGTCCAAACACACACACACACACTCACGTGACACGACTGCTCCCTCTGCTCCGTCGAGCCGAGGCTCAGTCTCGGGTGCCGAGTTGATCACATCACTTCCTTGTCACTGCTACCAACTAAGGGTTCTCCTTGCAAATTTACTTCGATAGCTCGCTCGCACGTTTTGTTGGCTCACAAAAATTTCTCAAATATTTCTCACTAGATATTTTGCAAAAAGTTAATTTTCAAAAAGTAGCTCGGCTTTCTGGGTTGTAGCCGTGTCCTTGGCGAATAATTCACAAGGGTCTCAGTAGGTTAACTGCTCCACTGATGATGGTGACTGCAATGTCGACCGTAAACGTCGGTGAATATTATTCGCCCAAGGACGCGGGCTACAACCCGGAAGCCAAGCTACTTTCAGACGACGACCGTGAAAGCCTGCGAACATCATTGTTATTTGAAAAAGTTTGAATGCTCACAAAAATGATCATAATTTTGAAAACTTGTGAGTATTATTATTTCTATTGATGATATGTAGTTGATATCTGATGAAGAAATTTGAGATAAAAAAATACAAGAAAGATACTATGATAAATTTACAGAGCCCACAAATAATATTAAAAACCTCATCTTTACGATGCTGTTGTTACAATAAACAAGCTAAACTCTATGCTAATCAATTTAATTAATACACATAATACAAGTTTGTTAAGTTGGATGTATATTTATATTTTTCAACACAAAGAAAAACATAAGTTTAATAAGATAATTTACATGAAAATACTAAGGCTCACCTCTTATTCAATTATGTTTCCGAGATCACAATAATCCTGCATTCTTTTGGGATATACAAACAAACTTCTAGTAAAAAAAATTTATGTAAAATTGCAATTACATAGCATTATTTTTTAGTTAAAAGTTTTTTTTGGATGCAAAATGTAAAAACTATAAAAGTTCACAAACTGAAGTAAAACATAATAATTTCACATAAGCTAAACAACACCAAAATTTTAACAAAATTTACGTCATTCTTCTTTGTGAACTGTCTCAGATCTTATATTAAAGTGTGTGCCACATTCAAGTGAATTTGAGTAGTCTTATTTTCAAGATACTCAAGTCTGCCATACATCTGAGTTTGTCTTACATTAGAGGTCATATTAATACAGAATTTTTCTTACATTCAAAGTTCTTTATTAAAGGTCATCTTAACATTCACAATCACCCTATAGTTGACAGCATCTGTATTTTAGGTCACTCACTGTACATGACTGGATGAATATCATATAAGATTTTAAATATATAGGTGGTTTAAAAATTAAGTTTTTTTTAGAAGAAAATAATTATCACTATACTACATTAAAATGTTATTTGGACTAGAACACCGCTTAACTCAGAAAATTTAATGTTACTGATGTTCATCAAAGGCATTTATAAAAAAAAAATCCAGACTTTAATTTTTTTCCATTGATACCACTACCTAAAACATGCATAACTCTACAAAGTGGCTACTAGGTACGTCATCAAGACACCTGGTCTTACTTCCAATGTCAATAATTCAATACCAGCTAATTCACCTCATCCTTTACACAATTAATTGTTGAAATAAAAATGTAAAAGTTAAAATGTAGTAAAATGTAATAATACGAGAATCAACTATCATAAAGAAATACAAGAAATCACCATTATCGTAAGATGATAACTGCAATAGAGACTTGAGGAAGTAGAGCAGTTATAAAGTGGTCAAAGAAGATAAGTGTGGAGGGAGATATAAATCAAATATCAAGCAAAGATTAACTTGTCTAACAGATAAAAAAAATTAAATGCCTGTTCCTTTAAATAGGTGAGAAGAATAATCAGTTGGATTTGCCAAAAAAAAATAAAACCTACTTTGAATGGCACATACTGCTGGTCAACTTTGAAATATATGTAACAAGTTAAACACTGCACATTAGAAATAAACTGCAAAGCAAACGGTTTTCAAGAAACTTACCAACTTATGTTCAACATACGTAATTACATTGTGAATTCCCCTTTAAAATGAAAAGGAAAGCTTCTGTGGGCTACGTCACGACGTCCGAGGGCAAACACTACGGGAAAAATTGGTTGTCTGTAAAGTCGGTTTACGGACGATAGTTTAACGTGACAACGTCATAACAAAACATTGATGAAATGATTGCATACTTTTATGAACAAAATTGAATCATTTTTTATTGAATTATCACTATTTCGTATGGATACAAAGAAGGGGTGAAATTAAATCTACAATTTAATTGATAAATTTACTTTTCTTTGCACTCATTAATTCAAATATGTTTGTTACTTTAACGAACAGATTATTTTAACTATAACTTTTATACATGTTTTGCTATTTAACTTCTTCCAATCTGTGTTATTCTGTTGAGGATAGGACGGCGATAGGAAAAGTAGGAAACGAATGGGAGTGTTTCAAGTTTAATGTGCCTCGAAAAAAGTCTAATCAATGGTTCTTCCAATTGAGTGGAAGAGAGATAGATGCGGCGCAAGCGTACAATGAGCATAACGTGACACAGCGTAACGGGACAATGTGCGTAACGGGACACTTTTTTGTGCGTGCAGCCGGCGTTCATCGATTTATTAGACGTCACGTCACGCGAGCGTCGCTCCCGCGGCCTCACCAGGTTGGGGTTGTCCACGGTGTAGGGCTCATCCTCGTTGTTGTCGTTGTCCTCCGGGGGCACGTCCACCTGCATCGGCTCCACCGCGCTCTGCGAACCAGCGAGCGGCATCTCACACCGCGTCCACACGTGCCTCGCTCACCGGGACGTGCCAACTGTGCAACGGTTAGCTTGTAATGTTCACTGATCACAAGGAAATAAAATTCTGACAGGAAAATCGCAATTATAAAACTGACCCCGGAGTCAAATTCTGCCAGAAAACAAAATGACAAAACTAAGATGTCTCCCGAAGAGTGTCAATGAGCAAATAAACATTCTTCGGGAGCTATTTTTCACAGATAAAACACACCATTGGAAGGGATGTTCACTCGGTAACATCGAAGGCAGAACAAATACGGCAGATTACGCCAAACAAGCACGCAAGACTGAGGAAGCTTTGGAAGCTAACACGAGCACAAACCAGGCAACTCCTCTTGAATGGTAAATTATTATTACTGACAAATTTTCAAGAAATATTCATTTGATTTTTAATTTAAATCCAACTGACGTTAGGCGAAACACCCAGTAGCAAACATTTCACTCTGCTTTAACCTTACGCACCTTCTGAACTGTAACACACTCCTGGCCAATAATACCTCTCCTCATCTAAACTATCACATTCACAGATCGTTCTCACGACCAATGAGTTTTCATTCCTTTCCGTTCTCCCCTCTCTGAAAACTTTCCTGGACATTTAGACTTTCCTTTTTCAACTTGTGTCCTAACTTTCCCCACGTTCCCACTCCACTAACTGCATCGTCCGCCTTCTGTCTTTTAGACTTTCCCGCCGCACTTCCTTCATCAACTGTGAAGGGCTAATTACATTACGAGCTTTACATCATTTCATATTCTCCTCCACTTGCCTTCACCCACCCAGCCGCCCCCCTCCGCACTTTACCCAGTGAGCACCGCTGTGTGGACACATACCGCGGCAGCACACTCCAGCACGGAGCGCACCATGGTGTGTTCGCAGTACACCGCTGCCTCCCCTCAGTCGCCTTCACAGCAAACCCACGGCAAGTTACCCCCCCCCCCCCCCCCAAACCCCCCAAACCCATTTGTTTCGTTTCAGATTATTTGGATTGGATTGTATCACTTGGTTATGAAGAGTTAGAAATAATTTCAATATATTTCAATCATTTCTTTTGATTTATTTCGTTACAATTCAAAATATTGATTAATTGTCTTCGTTTCAATTTAAATTGTGTTATTTCATTAATATTGGGTTATTTCGGTTCCATTTTATGCAGTTTTATGCACTATTCCTGGGTACTTGTAGCAGTCGTACCGTCTCATATTCACCGTTTCTTCTTCGTGAACCCAACAACCCTTGTGTTGCCCACATTTATCCTGTCCTCATTTTGATACTTTTCAATCTTTCCAAAGCTTCCTGTAGCATCCCCCTCCCTTTTCACCGTCCTTCAACCCTCACATATCTCTACACCGCACAGGTGTCCCATGCGATGGTAAGAGCAGCAGACCCCGCACGCTGTCCTGCCACATTCTTCCACTCCGCATGCTGCACCTTAGTGCAAGCCTTTTCAAGCCAGTGATTACTCACGTCGACACTTGTGCATAGCACTCCAGCAACCCTGCCCGCCGTTCCTTAACACGAGCAGCCCCTTCTAAACCCTCTCGTCCATTACCCCTGAGACACCCCGCACTACACACTCCAACATCTTTCTTACTGCTGATGTGAGGCTAACGACCCTTAGCTTGCGGGATTCTCTTTAGTCCCCTCTTTACATCTGCACTGGCATAACCACTGCCTCCTTCCGTTACTGTGAGCTTCTTACCTCCTCGTGTCATCTACTGAATAGCACCCACATATGTACTTCACAATGTCCTCATCCCAAGTTTTATCATGCCATTTATCACATCCTTTCCAATTAGTTTTATCCTGTCCAGTCTTTTCAATAGCTTTCTAATTTCGTCCTCCACCCACAGCTGTTCCCCCATTCCTTCCGCTGCTGCCCTTTCTCAAATAGTGATAGGTTGTGTTTTACCATTTGGTCCACATATCTGCTTTCAACTTATTATATAATACTGATTTAAAGGTTCACTGATCCATTAGACATTTTTTACATGTGTCAGATCTTGTACAAGGTTTTTATAAAAATAATAATAACTGTAAAACAACTAATATTGAGACAGCATAATAATTTGGACAGTTTCATTGGTTACATTAACTTCATTTTAAATATTGTAAAAATATTGAAAACGGCTTGTTATATTTAGTTAGGAAAGCAACCTTAAACACAATAAACCCAATCAGGAAATTAAATTATTCCGAGAGGGGACCAAAAATAACAGGAATCAAAATGTTGTGCATCATGCATGTACCTGTAGCACCAGTTCTCGTCACTAGGGAGCTGTTGTAGGACCTCTCCTGAGTCAGTCTGCCAAGTGGCATCACCCGAAAATGATGAGTGTGGTTTCTCTGACAGTTCTGTGTGTGTGTCTTTGAGGCCCTTCTACAACAGTCTGAAAATGTGGGCCGTCCGTGTACTTATCCTAATGTGAATGACGCCACATTGTCGCACTGAAAACTGCCGTCTACAATTTCGAGTTCGACATCCGAATCTACTGACTTAAGTATTAGGCAAAGTAAATATACAGTGCCAAAATAAATGTTTGTCAATTGTTTATGTTCATTGTGTTCATGCATTGTTTTTAACTTGTGAAAGTTGTGGGAGTTCAATAATATTTATTTATACTGTACGGCAAGAGTAAACGCTAAAAAATGAATTTCACACTGCAAGAATTGTTTGTTCAGCCTTTGAAAACGGACAGCACTGATCAATATTTTGACTCGGTCTACTTAGCTTCCTATCACAACCTCCGGTATTTTCTGTTTACCTTATTCTGCATTCTTGCCAAGTCTAAATCAAACCCTGCAAGCAGCCTAATTTATTCTCTCCCGCCCCCTCATCACAGATTCTCTCACATCTACATGGTCACCCATGCATGCCTCAGTACCTGTAGTTCCTTCCCCCCCTTCCTTTTTCACCACTGACTTCCCTCATCAACACTTGCTTAATCGTTTCCCTTCTATATCTCTTACTTATCCCTCAACTCTTCACAACCATCCTCCTAAAACAGCCACGGGTAAATCTGTATTGTACGGATTAGCGCCAAAAAAAATCGTACAAATATGAAATAACTTTCATTATATGCTATCTTACGTCCTCTTTTCAGAACCGCCTGCGGAGATTAAAAATTCCAATTACTTTTGGAGATATAGAATTTTTTAATATTCATTTTTTGGCAATTTTTTTTAAAAAAAAAATTTAAAAATCCGAAATACCTTTATTCTGTGCTCTTTAACTTCCTCTTTTCATTAAACCCGGCGGAGATAAGAAATTCCAAATACTTTAGGAGATATGGAATTTTTTAATTTTCGTGATGTGCACTGATGCGGAGTTCAGCGGGAAGCCTACGATTCACACATCCTTCTGGACATACCCGAATACTCACGTTGGCAAGCCTTCTTTTCTTAAAATTAGCAAGAAGTAATTAAAAATACTTTAAAACACTGTGGATGGTTGGTTATATTAGGTAAGTATAGCTACATAAAAAAAAAATTTAAAATCATTTTATGGTTGCTTAGCAAATAACTTTTTAATATGTAGCTATCCAGCGCTAGGAAACCGTTTACATGATTTCACAGTATTTTTAATGTAGCTATCCTAACCAAATCAACCATCCACAATGTTTTGAAGTATTTATAATGTAGCTAACATAACCTAATTGACCATTAGTTTTCATGAGTTGCATATTTATTTACAATAAACAAAAAAAAAAACCGAAGATGCACGATCGGGCGTTTGCCTCTCGTCTGTTGAAAGAAGGCTTGCCAACGTGAGTATTCGGGTATGTCCAGAAGGATGAGTGAATCGTAGGCTTCCCGCGTTCCACCATTGTTGCTTGTTTACAAGTATGATTTTTTTTTTTTTTCACGACGTAGTTGAACGACTACATCACGTAAAAAGAAAATTACGTGAGTTCCTACTGTTCATCCTTTTTCCCGGTTTGTTAGGTCAGGTCAGCTACATTATAAACACTTTAAAAGTAAACAACCATTAAAATTAATTTTTATTATTTTTAATGTCCGTTCAGTTTCAAAGTATTTATACTGTAGCTGACCTGACCTAATCTACCTTTGTCCCGTTTTGTTAGGTCAGGTCAGTTACATTATAAATACTTAAAACTATACAAGTAAAATTAATTAATATTATTTTTAATTTCCGTTTATTTTGAAGTATTTATCATGTAACTAACCTTACCTAATGGAAAATTTCTGTTATTTAGGCATTCACGCACACACGGCAAAATATAAAATGGCGTCTGTTGAATGATTACATAGGGCTTGTATTGCAAAATAAGAACGGCGATATCTCCAAAAGTAATTGGAATTTTTAATCTCCGCAGGCGGTTTTGAAAAGAGGACGTAAAAGAGCATATAATGAAAGTTATTTCATATTTGTACGATTTTTTTTGGCGCTAATCCGTACAATACAGATTTACCCAGCCACGTCTCTACCGCTACCACACAATACCTGTTCCATGCAGTTTTTTATTTAATTGGTTATTGGCTTCCGCTCACAACCAGTACTATATGTCTTTACTTAGACGAAGCCTTTGAATTATCATTTCATCAATCAAATATTCGTACATCGAATGACACCCACACTTTAACCGGGACTCGAACTCAAGAGCCCCTAGCACAGTAGGCCGGTATGCAACCGACCACGCTATGGAGGTCGGCTGCTCCAAGCTGAACAGTCGAAAAAAAAAAAATCTAATGTTATATTTAATAAGTATGTTAAGCCGTGCATTTCCGAAATACATATCAAGTCAGTACAACACAATACAAAACTGAAAAAAATAAAAGAAAACAAAAAGAAAAAAAATACAAATGTTTACCTGGTACAACGACATTTGAATGGGCAAGGGCATTCTTTTAAGTCGAAATCAAATTCAACCACAATTTACTCAAAACCATTAATCTTCCTGTACTTCAAAATGAATAACTTTATTTATTGCAAATCAAAGAAACTGTTTACATTCTATTTTACTTAGATATAAACAGAAAACTAAAAGCACACCGAGAGATGTGTACTATGCGAAGTTTCTTTTTTAACTTTTAACTCTTGGAGCGCCCTTGCGCGTTTTACTTGCTGGAAACAGGTAGAAATTGGCCGTTTTTCTCGACGGTGCAAGAAGTTCTCCCATCACTAATGTCTTGTCATTGATGCTCCTCCTCACATTGAAAAATTGCGAAGACAAGTCGTCTGCTGGTTGATTATGTGATATCATCTAAGTCTGTGTTTTTTGTAATGTACAGTATAATGTGATTTTAGAACAAAGCATATTTTATCTATCATATCACATCTCATAAAAGTTTGAATAAATTGTTTTTGTTAAAATGGCTTTCTTTACTACAGGTTATATGATGTATATACATATTGACGATGTTATATTAAAACACTAACAACATAATTTCATTAAGCTCTTTTAATTTGAGGCACGATAATGTGTATTTCGTCAGTATTTTTAACTTAGACAAATCATAATTTGAATTTTTATGTTTAACACATCTGCTTGTGTGCAATGTAAAAAATATAAATATCTGTCGTTCTCTTCGCCAATATAAAAATTACCAACTTTTTTCCTTAAATTAATTTGTTATCAAGTACTTAATCTATGATACACATTTACGTTAATAGAATTAACCTTACTATAGAGCATCTCACTCATCTGTCGCTACTATGTAATACACGAGTTTATTTTCTAATGAAATATTTATTACGTAATATTATAAATAATGTCACGACCTTTTTGTCTCTATTTTATAGGCTAAGAAAAAAAGAAAGTAACTACAAATATCATGGAACGTTAATTGTTAACGTTATAGGGTATACGTTTAATAAACTATGAATAATAATTTGTAAAATTTCAAACGTCGAATCTTTTTAACACAAACGATAGCTAATGAAATATAGTAGTTCTGCTGCACTTACTAGATGTCACTCTTAAATAAAAATGTTTTAAATATTTCATTTCAATTATATTTTATATTAAGCAATATATTCTGTCATAAACTATAAAAAAAATTTTAACATACCATTTTTAACGTAAATATTTATAATTTTAATCAGTTTTACGTAAGGAATTATTTTACGATCGAGTTTCGCTCAATAAAACACACAAATACTTGTAGTAAATTTAAATATAAATTTACTAAATTTTAGAACCATATGTGGGTTTTCTCGGGGTACTCTTAGTTTCCACCCTATCAACAATTTTAAGCTGTGACACGAAAGGGCATTGCGTCCGAAAGATGTCACACATCTAGAGGTGTAAACGTAACGAAAAAATGTGTACCCGTATGTATTCGTTACTATAACAATTAGAACTCGTTACTTTCGTATCGTTACTCGTTACTTCTGATACCGCATAACATGGCACATGCTATGTTATGTAACAGCAACGAATCGAGTCGTATTTCGTACGCGTACAGTATGACGTCGCGTAAATAAAAATAAATCGAATATAAACAATTAAAAATATTTGATAATTAACAGCTTTTGTTAACCAAGAAACAATTAAATCTCATTAGAGCGGCTTTATTATAATATATCTTTTAAGATAAGAACATAAAACGTGAAAATACGCGATAATAAAAAACAAAAACATACATATTTATAAGTTGTAAAAAATACTTTCTTACGTTGTTTCTGTTCGAATCTAAAACTTTGTCTACACACACAATACCTTTAATAAACAGTAAAAAACTTGGACGACGAATTTCCAAATTATACTTTTATTAATAAACAAACATCGTTCTTTGTAACGAATAAGCGCGCGCATGCGTAAAACATACGAAAGATGCGAGTAACGAAATGCATTCGTGTGTAACGTTTCGTTACTCGGTACTAGATGCCGCACCCGTTACTCAGTAACGAATACATACGGTTTGCTACAGCTCTACACACATCATGTAACAAATAATTGAAATTTTGATGATTCATGCAACAGCGCTCTTAAATTCATCGATAACACGAACATCGTATATCGATATTCAAACGAAAAAGCATAGGGATACAAAATCGTTCGTAAAAGCATCGATGTCAAAAAAAATCATTCTGACAACCGATACATCGGTGTTTTAACCGATGTTTTTAAATATCAGGAAAAACATGCCTAAATGATTTAACTATAGTATGTAGCCAAAAACCATACCTACTACTATACAGGTTCCTGACCACTATATCCACAACAACTTCACAACATTAGCAGAAATAAAGGTAAACATTAAAAGGGAATGTCCGTAATTTAAATGTATGTAAAGCTGGGCCGTCTGTTCGGGGTTTATGTGTGTTAGTGAGCATTGGCGTAGCTGTGTTCATAACGTTGGGCCGGGGGGGGGGGGTGGGGGGGGGGGGACAAATAATGATTTTGATGTCATGTAAACCCATTTTAATTTTTAAATTGCAAAATAGCGCTTTTTAAGCAGTTTTTGTATCTAACCATTGGATATATCGATGTTAAAATTATTATTGTTTCCTTAAGATAATTTAAGAGTGAATAAATTACAAATAAAGTTGGGCTAGAATAATATTATAAAATAAAAATATCACAGTCTAGAAAGTTGGGGGGGACAGTCCCCTCCACACAAAAAGTTCAGGGGGACACGTCCCCCCTGTCCACCCGGTTCCTACGCCCCTGTTAGTGAGGCGGGATGATAACATTATATAGCGGAGAAATGAAGATAAAGGTGTACTGCACTGCCCTTAAGTGGTTTCAAGATTCTGTAGTGGTTGTTTTATGACTAAAAATTACTCCGAAAACACGCCTTTTAGTCATTTTCACTCTACTAAAAACACAGTTTAAAAACTTAATCCTAATTCAAAAGTACCTTTCGGCATTCAGCGAACACTAAAATGCTTTTCGTAAACAGACCCCACTCAGATATCTTTAGTAGTTTTCAAATCACGTTGTTTTTCCTGAAGCTATGCGCACCGTGAGTGTGCCCGGGCAGACTGCAGCCTTAAGACACAGGCTTACTTAAAATAAAATTACCCTTGTTTTTTATGTTTTTGGTTAGCATTTCATGAATATATTGTAAATAGTACAGATCACGAGAGATCTATCTATCCATAAACCATTGCGATACGACATTTAGTTTTCAAGAAACTTTTTTTCTCTTTAATTTTCGATACTTATAAAACTTACAATTTTTAATTATAAATAAATGTTGTAAATGCTAAACCGTTATGGTTGGTATCCTTATCATTTTTTCCCCAGTATTTTAAGAAGTATAAAATCATTAAAAAATAATTATTTTACACAATTTATTTTTAATTGAAAAAAAAAATAGGGAAAAAGCATGAAGTGTAGTGCAGGTTTAAAATGTAACATTAATTTTCTCGATAGAGTTAGCGAGACCGTATCGGTACCAATCAATAGCTTGTATGTACAACAAGCTATGCAGTTATCCATAAAGTCTCGCTGCTTTTCCACTATATTTTTCAAAATTTAAAAGAAAATTCTTATGTAAACAAAATTTTTTAACGGTATTTATTTTTAACAAATGATTTTACACATCTTAAAGTACTGGAAAAAAATTGATACTGAAATCAACCAAATAGTTCAGTATTTACAACGTTTTTGATACCTACTTAAAAATGTAGATTTTTATAGTAAATATAGACAGTTAAAAAATTTGTACCTTAAAAACTAAATGTCGTATCGTAATGTTTTTTTTATATATTCAGTAAATATTCATGAAATGATAGCCAAATTATTATAAAAAACTAGGGTAATTTTAATGATGAATGATGTCGATGTTTTTGGACTTTTTCGTTGTTATATTGGCGATGTATCGCTCTTCAAAACATCGATGCTTCATGAACGATACATCGATGTTTTGAAACATCGATGTATCGTTTTCATCCCTAGTCGCAATTTTGTTTATTTACTCTATGGTTTTGTGGTACCGGTTTTGTTAGTACTTATTATGTTCAAGGAAAAATGTTTCAAAATCTTATTTAGGACCATTAGAAATAGAGTTGTAGTATTTGAAAAACCTCAAAGATTTGCTAGTAATTATGTCGAAAGGTATGATTATTATTTACAAACGTTTTCATCGAACTGTCTTGTCAATTTACTTTATTTAATTTACTTAATTTATTTAAAGTATTTGGAATTTCTTACCTCCGCCGCTTTTAATGAAAATAGGAAGTTAAAGAGCATATAATAAAAGTATTTTCGGATTTTTAACATATTTTTTTCGCAAATACCGCCCAACTACATATTTACCAAAAGTCAAATATCACATTACAAATAAATTGTCAGGTCTTGTAAATTTTTGCATTCATATACCTACATAATGATTCATTTTTATATCACAAGTTTTTATGTTCAAGATCTTTAGACGTTCAAAATTAAAACAGTAAGCATCATGTACCACCTGATAAACGTATACAAGATATGGATCAAGGGATAAGGTTGGATTCATCATACAGAATAATTCCCACACTTTGTTGTTAGTAGCTACATTTTGTTAGGATTCTTTGATCAATCTCGGGGCACATTTGGGGTATCACAGTAAATTTCGAAATTACGGTTTAGGAGTGAGTTTTTATGGGAGTTGCGCAAACCTAGTTACGGGTGGATTGCAAAATATGAGCTGGAAGCAAAGTTGAATCTCACAGGCCATTTGTCAACCCAATAGTAGGGAGTCGCAGGGACATGGGCATAAATTCGTGAGTGTGTGCTCGCAGTGTGCAGCCTGTGCAGATGGCACACACTGTGCTGGAACCCCCTTCGCCCTCCGGAGCCAGTCCCGTGGTCATCATGCACGGCTTGATGGGGTCGCGCGTCAACTGGAACTCCGTCTCCAGGAGTCTGTGCGCCAGCACTGGGCGCAAGGTACTTGTGTGGACTTCTTCCAAGCCTCGGCAAGCTGCAGTGGCAGGTGTAGCAGTCTCAACCCCTTCCACACAAAAAAAATTTACAGGAAACCTATTTTATGAGGTGGCAAAAAAAATTGATTAAATACACATGCAATTGGGCTTTCTCCCATTGTCAATTAATCCTTCCCGACATTAGTTTTCTCTGTACGCCCTTTGCACCCCACACTTACAGTACTTTGCCCTGAAGCACAGTCCACTCTGACCCTGTCCATACCAGATATGAGAGCAACCCTCTGTATACACCTTGATGGAATCTATCTCCCAGCTTTCCCCAACTGCTCTCTTCACTTTGAACAGTTTCCTCAGCCTTTCTAACTGCCTCCTCCCATTCTCCTTACCATTACTGAAGGTCTGTGTGTCTCTTCCTCTTTCCTCCTCCTCCACACATTCATTACTCATCTCTCTGCCCAGTACTGTACCTTCTCCAGCTCTCGTATTCCCATCGCCAGATGCGGGTCCTGAATTGCTGCCACGTGCTTGCATTATCAGCATCACCAGCGTGGAGTACCCTGTTGCCTTCGCCCTCTTTCCTGTTTCCTGAATGTCCTGCCGATCAGTCAGCCCCAACTCCCTCTGTACCGGCATGTCCCGCCCCCGGTTGACCCCAAGTACTAGCGACACAGTGCCTCCTGTAGCTGCCGCCCCTTCCAGACTTGCCTTCCTTTAGTACTGTAGTAACTGTCATTCCATTCTTCATTGACTAGCGCTCTAGCTTGTTTGAAACACTTGCTGTTTCGTACATCACACAGTCATCTGCAAACATCTCCGGTACTTCTGATGTGGGCTAATTATTTTCACAGGAATTTAACAGTGTGATAAGCCTTGAGACATGATTCGTAGTGTACAATTTGTAATTACTTAATATTGAAGGATATTTGGCAGCAGTTATTTTTATTTAGACTAATTTCACGGACATAACGTCATTGTTGGTTCATGATGGTTGTCAATGAGAAACCTCAGTCACGGACAACAAAGACTGAGGGTTTAATCTGACAATCAGTGTAAATAAGCTAAGGTGTGTGTCCATGAAATTATTTAGACAAGCTCCCCCAATACAAGAATCATTCAAAGATGTCAGATACGCTATCACAGTCCAACAACTCACTTCATCGTTCATTGGTAGATTCTAGATTTCTCGTTCCACTTTGAGCGCTAAGAGTAGTGATAAGATTGTGTGGTGAGTTGCAATAAAATTGGAATAGCAGCGAAAAGCATGCCAAAACATAGCATACACCATTATAGTGCCAACATGCAAGTTATATCGTGGAATTAAGAAGCATTTAATCAGATACGAATTGAATTCATAAAAAAAAATCTTTTGATGTTTTAAATTCAAAGACTTGTCATTTCCATACAAATATCATATCCAAGTGCATGGAAAATTAATTTGATTTGATTTATTGTGCATCTGTTATTGAATCACTTTTAAACCTCAAATGCTCTGTAATTTTTTTTTTTTAATGTTGTTTTTGAATGTATCTGTTGTAGACCATTTTATTACAAATTATTTTATCGTAAAATTTTAATTCTGGTGGAGCAAGTAATACAAAACAGATTATTTTTTTATAATAAAAAACAACACAGGAATCCTCTTGTTTCAAAAACGAAATTGGACCAAAAAATAAAACCATGAAATGCTGCGTGTAGCCATGAGAAACGCGAGGGCGGGGCCTGCGTTGCAGATAGTCACGGTGGACGCACGCAACCACGGGGACAGCCCCCACTCGCCCGACCACAGCTACCCGCACATGGCCCGCGACATCCGGCAGCTGGCGGAGCGGCTGGGCGCGGGCCGGCTGTCTCTGATTGGCCACAGCATGGGCGGCCGGGCGGCCATGTACTTCGCCCTCAGCTGGGTGGGTACTGCTTCCCTCGGTTGGCTTGTTGCGTCGTCATTTCGTTATTTTCCATCCGGACCATTTATTCACGTTCTGCATTATATAAGCATTTATTTTTGTTTTTTGTAGGAAATTTTTCTTTCAGATATTTGCTATTTGTAAAAAAAAATCAGGCAAATATTTATAATTAATAGTTTTGTGTGATTAGTTTTGTTGGTGGTTACTCGGCAGACATTCATTTTGGGGGTGACCGTACCTGGATTACACATACAGAATTACTTCATTTCCACATTTTTTTAGCTAGCTAAAAAATAAAAATTCAGCGTGGCAGGTGAAACAGAGCCTTTAAATATCTGTTTGGTAGTCTTGGTGAGAACCCACTAGACGTAGTAAGCAAGTTAGATGACACCTTTTGAGTGATGTTTGCCTAGCACTTTTTTCTTTTACCAGTTCCTACCGATAAGAGGTTGAATTAAATTTTAAAAATTGTAACATTCATGCATATGTATAATTTATTTTCATGAAAAGTAATTGCTACGCGTAACAGAATTACTTGTAAGTAATTATTTCCAACAGAGATTGTATGGCAACCAAACAGTCTTTAGCTATAAAAGTGATGGATAGCTGCTGCCCTCACGGGGAATTGCGAGAGTATGGCTACCAAACAGGGTTTAGTTATCAAAGCGATTGATAGCTGCTGCCCTCACGGGGAATTGCGAAAGTACGGCTACCAAAACAGGGTTTAGTTATAAAAGCGATGTGTAGCTGCTGCCCTCACGGGGAATTGCGAGAGTATGGCTACCAAACAGGGTTCAGTTATAAAAGCGATGCAGCCCAGAAAGGGGAATGTGAGCGTGAAGGTTGAGCAGGAAGCAGGACGTGTGTGGTTGCAGCCAGAGCTGGTGGAGCGGCTGGTCGTGGTGGACATCTGCCCCGTCAGGGTGAGCCCCAGCCTAGCCCAGACGCAGCGCTACCTCGCGGCCATGCAGTCCTTGCAGCTGGACCCGGGCCTGCCCGTGTCCCAGGCTCGCCGGCTGGCCGACCAGCGTCTGTCCGGCGCCGTGCCGGTACGTGTCTAGTTCTCACCTCGTCCCCGAGGGCTCCACCGAGTTGTTCTCGTTTGCTTCCGACTGCTATCACGGTACCAGGCATAGGGTCGTAATCCTGTAGCATTGTAACATATTGTGGGCTTAGTGGAAAAAGTTGGTAAGTCCACTTTTTTGTGAAAATGCATTAACTTCACAGATGAAGTTGTAAGGGCAATATCTTCGCCAAGAAAACGTTCGGAAGTCCAAATAATGAATGATTGTGGACGTTTTCTTCTAGCTTTGTTTCGGCAAGTCCATTATAATGCTATTCTAGGCAAGCAAAACTTGGTAAGTGAACTAACAGTCTTTTTCCAGAAATTGGACTTACCGACTTTTTTCCACTAAGCCCACAAAATGAAACATTGGCATAGATAATTTTGATAATTTTAAATGTAAATAATGGCTGATTATATGTTTCAGATCTAGTCGTATGTTAGCAATGTGTTGTCTTGCTCTTATTTCTCATTAGTTGATGTTTTCATGTATGTATGTTAATTTACTTAATTAAAATTTTTTAAAGCTGCTAAAAGTCATTTTTACCTATTGGGCTGGTTGGTTAATTTTCCAGGTGTAGTCACGTATTTTTCTTTTACTTGTTTTGTTGTTATCCGTCGTCTGAAAGCATGATGACCAGTGCAACAGTAAATAACATCAGTGTTAGAGTGAGGAAGAGAGAGGCAGAAACTGTGGCTTCCCCACCTGGCGTGGGAACTCAAGGTCAAATGTTTCTTCGCAAAATGAAAGCGACAAGAGTGGGGAAAGCCCCGTTAGTTGTATTTATGCAGAGTTATTTCATTTTTTTTTTGTAGCTTGTGCTTTGGTTGACTGATTTTTGAAAGTATTTTTTAAGCTTGGGTATGATGGTTGTGGGGTACACGTGACCACCTCCCTCCATCGTGGATGGCGGTAGTCAGGTCGGTCGTTAGCTTTGAGTGGTCGTGGCACCGATAGGTCGCGGTCAGGCGATGGCTTGAAAAATAATTTAATATTATTAGGTAGCATCTAACTGTGAAACCGGTCGCAGTGGACCTACAGGACTGAGGTTGCACCTGGTCTGTCCAGGACGCGGGACTGCGACAGTTCCTGCTCATGAACCTAGTCCGCGCGAGCGACGGCAGTTCCTACAAGTGGAGGGTGAACCTGGAGTCGATACTGCGCAACTTCGACCACGTGACCAACTTCCCGCAGACGGGCAGCAGCTACGACGGACCGACCCTGTTCGTGGCCGGCCAGCTGTCGGACTACGTCAGGTGAGTCGTCGTCAGCCGTGCCCTGGCGTTGTGCTCCGTAGTCACATGCTCAGCAAGAGAGAGGTAACTATGTTTTAACCAAGTGGGATAAATTAGCAAAGTAAATCATATCTGTATCTAGGCTAAATACTAGGTTTTTTTTTTATTTTTTTTTCCTGGGGACATCTCTAAAATGTTTTAAATGGTACTTTACTTGTGAAGTTTGTAGAGTTGCAGCTTCTGGAAATTAAGGAATATACCAACTAAAGTGAAATTGTTTTGGATTGATCAGCAACATTAACAACAGGTACTTATTACAATTTAAAAAAAACATATATATAATTATATATATTAAATGTTATTAATGTAATTAAAAATGGCAGATGAATTCAGTAGCGTATCCAGGATTTGTGTATGGGGGGGGGGGGGGGTTTAGGAAGGATGGTTCCCCACCCCCACCCCCCTCTATTAAGGGGGGGGGGGGGTCCGGAAAAATTTGGATTTTAAGGTGTAAAATAGTGCTATTTGAGCATTTTTCGGTACTTAACTTTTAATATTGTAATGGTAAATATATTATTAATTTTTTAATTAAAAAATTGTTCGAGTGATGAAGTAAGTTATTAATTATATATATTTTAATCAATCCAAGTGCCTTGTTCACGTCCCCCTCAAAATCATAAATCATGCTCGAAGCTCGACAATACAAAAAAAAAAAGAATAAAAATGGTTGGGTTTCGGCAGAACTGGCCTATTCCTGGAAACAATTAGCTTTAGCTTGAAGAGTTACCCAGTCACCACCTGCTTATAATTACCGCGCTGGTTAAATACAGTAGGTGTAAGATATTTGAAAACTTGGGACCCGTCACGGCGTCACAACCTTATAGCTTCTGCTCGCGACAGGGGTGGGGGAAGGGAAGGAGAATCGGTAGGGCTCGCTTACACTTCCCCTCCAGTGCAGTGGCCGGTGATAGCAGTAAGACACCCAGGCTTTTAGCTAACCTGCTTTCAGATAAGAAAAAAAATAATGGCTAAGGGTGGGGGGGAGGGGGTTAGAACTCCTAAAACCCCCCCCTGGCTTCGCCCCTGGATGAATTTAATTATTTGTATCGAACGATACATACATGTATATCATGAAATAATTAAAAACTGGTATTTTTCACATAGTATCCAATTTGCAATGTATTAAAAATGAATTGACTGCAAATTTACTATCGTAAGTCAAATCGGAAATATTTGGAATAGTGGAATTAAAATGTGATGGGTGATTAGAGGTAATGTCGGGAAAAGTTTTGTTTTGGTTGGGTTGAAAAAACAAAAGGAGGCGCCAAGATGAGTTCTTGCCCCGGGTGGGAAATAGGTAGTTTAGCTACGTCCCTGCAACCAGTCGCATTACTGCACGGCCAGTGATTGTAGCTTTTTTTTTTAAAATCATTGAGTGTTTTATCATTACCGTAGGGTTTCATTTCAGTACAGGATCACTTGTTTTCTAGGGGCTTACAATTCACATTTTCACACTTGATATTACCGTCAAAACGGTATTGACATTCGATAATCCAGTATGCGTGTGCATAGGCGTGCGCAGGACTTCAGTATTGGTGGTGCCAGATTACACAACAGCCCTGTCATTCACGGACCCCGAGCCTAAAGCGGGGGGTGGGGGGGTCCTCCCCCGGAAAATTTTGGATTTGAAAGCGCAAAATTGTGCTATTTAAGGTGTTTCCGAACAAAAACATTCATAAACACAGATGTAAAAATTTTAACATTTTTTATGACAAATTATGGCTTTGAACGTTATAATCACCGGGAAAACTACTAAACTATTTACAGTTTTCAGCTTTGTTGAGCCATAAAGTAAATTGTACAAATTTTTTGCACGGAATTCATGCTGGTGGCTTTGAAAAACCGTAATTACTTTTTTTCTGAAGACGCCAAATAAATGCTAGAAAAAAAACATTCTCAAATGTTAAGTTTTAAAATCAACAAATGAAGGGAGTTTATGTAACATACCTAAAATATGTAAAATATTAAAATAATAAAAATACACAAACAAGAGTGGGCAAAAGTTTTAACTTTTGGAATACAACAAAAATGTTTAGTCGGCGACTGCATTTAAGTCATCGAGTAAGCCTATCCTTTTAACTAACTAAACTCTCTCTCTTTTTTTAAATAAACCGTGGCGGACGACGGCTATTATTCCGTGCGCCTGCCGAATGGAGTGAACAGTGGACACAGAGCGCGCATTCTATGTAATTCGAGGAGAACTAGGAGAAGTATTTACTTTTCAGAAGTTTCGTAGCCACGGCCCGCGTGTACAACACAAGTAATTGCAACTGGCTTGTTTCAGTGTGTATAGTTGGTTCGATTGATAATTGATATACTGATAGTGTTATGACTCGACACGATTGGAAAACATATTTTTTTGGAAATAATACGGATTTTTGTAAGTATGTATTATTTCTGCTTGTAAAAAACAAAATAACGTTAACCCTAATGGTGGTGCCAAGGCACCTGTGGCACCTACCGTGCGCACGCCTATGTGCGTGTGGTCTTTTCACTGTATCTAGTTCCGTAAGCTCGCTGCAAGCATGTACAGTCGCGTGCAAGCCTGGGCATTTGGGAAGTACATCTGTAATACAAATGAAAATGTACAATGAATGTTAGAAATTGATTGATTTAAGAAACTAGTTGCTAAAACAAATGCCTTGCAGGTTTTGTAACAATTGTTAAAATTCTATGTATAGTTTCCAAGAGTGGCGCTGTAAGGAACTCCCATGTAACAAATACATACAATTAAATTTGGAACCTTCAGTTATTACAGGGAAGATTTACTGCAATACCTCTCTTAAGTCGTTCGAAAATAATGATTTCCTAAACGAGATAGTACGTATGTGCATTTTGAATTTATTTTATATTCTGATTGTCATCATGTTTCATGTATTCTCCTTATAACAGTGAATAAAAATAATTTGTGTCGGTTGTCAAATGATATCCTCTCAATTAGCAATCCCTTGTTTCTTTCAAAGCCAGGAAATTTGTTTAGTTCATTTTGGAATACATATGTATTATGTTTAGCTAATATTTTCGAACATAAAGTTTGTTAAACACACCTAAAGCATCTTATATCCCCACCTGCTCAAACTTTAAAAACAATTACTCTATATGTGAAAGTTAGTTATTTGTAAGTGTGATTCTTGTTTGGTATTTCTTGTCTCTCACATTCGTTTGTGTGTTCAGGCTGATTTGCAAGTGTGAGACTATGCGGTTGAAGGCATAAATTCTCGATGTCTTGGTATCTTGGTATGAATGTGCGTAGAAGATAGTACGTACCGAACGAGAGACCGTTGTCGCAGGCCCGAGGACGAGCCTGCCGTACAGTCCATCTTCACGTCTGCGCAGTTTGAGTACGTGGCGGGAGCCTCGCACCTCGTGCACATCGACAAGCCCCGGGAGTTTGTCGCGATCGTCACGCGGTTCCTGACCGCCGCGTAGTGGTTGCTGTCTCCGGTAGTTCTCTGTGTTCCGGGACCACAGTAGACATGGTCATTGGTGGATGGACCTTACCTCATCTTGAGAGTTGTAAAATATGTGAATAATCATGTCAAATAATATGTACATATTTTAAAAATAAAATTTGTGATGACTAGCAGTAATTTGGTTTTAAATTGCAAAAAGAGCATTTGGGATGTTATTTTCCAGTGGTGATACATAACGCCGTCCACTTGGGCTTTAACAGTGACCATATTTTCACGTACAGTTGTCAAATTAAATCTGTCGTAATTCTGATGTTTAACATCAACTTATAGAGGTAGGTACTCGGTAGAGCTGTGCCGATACGAATCAGTAGAAGCAGATTTTGTCGATATTGAGTTGAATCAGCGTTCATGCTACGCTTGTTAATTTTCAACCAATATTATTGACAAATGAGTGTGCCTGTCATTACCTAAAAATTCACTAGTAACCTTTTCATTTTTCGTACTAAAAGGTACTTTTTAACTTGCATCATTTCTTAGCTGTGGGTGCCAGCCGTACATATCAGACTTAAACATCTTTTGTATGTTTTAATAACCTTCTTGAATCTATTACATCGTATATTAATATATCACCAGCATGGCAAAGTTATATAAACATAACTTGCTTTATTTAGAGCATGGCTACCACTACAAACAATGGAAAATACCAACTGCTTGAACTGCAAAGAAATTATTGTTATATCAGGATGGAGAAGTTTTTTAACTAACTTAAGTAAAGTATTTAAAATTGAATAAAAAAATAATAACCAAATAATATAAGACTTCACACAACAAAAATTTCTTTTACTGTTTCCCGTGCAAAGCAACCACATGAAATGCATTTCCGTATAAATGTTTGGTCCTGTAAACTTTCGCAGAAGCATGCGTTAAGATGGTATTGGAATTCCCGTTTTTGAGTTGTAAACATGTACAAAGTCTCACAATTTTGCACATTTTAAATTAATTTATTTAAACTTTGTATTTTGTGAATCCATATATTTCAAAGTTACCTATTATTAAATAATTTTATTTTATATAATTACGTATTATATAATTAAATTTTCCTGCCTCCACTAGTAAATTCATGTTTCAATAAGCAACTAACAGTAAATTAATGTTTCAATAAGCAACTAACGGGTCGAAAACAAGCTAAAAATAACAGTTAAAAAAAAGAGAGGTTATGTATCATTTATAAACTAAAATACATGTGCATTTGCAAAATCATTGTATAGTTGTAAGAGCTGTACTAAATTTTCAGTACATGGTACAAACTCTATGATACTAGATTGCAAATAAAACAATTTTTCATCAAAAACTAGTATTTATCAGTGTTGCAAACTTTATTCTCTTTAACATACCTTACAATCACATGACTGATGTCCTTTTACTGGATTTGAATGTCACTAAAATAATGGTGTAACAACAATCACATTGTGAGCTGCGGTCAGATGTGGCATGTTAAAAAAAACAATGGGTGCATTGCAGGTACATATCAGAACACACTTAATGCCATACCCTCAGAACCACGTATGTGCTTATTTCTTACATGTGCCTAACAAAGGAAAATGATTAGTGTGATGTTAGCTGGTGCTTCTAATGTCAATGTGGTATTGCCGTAAAGCACTAGGTCCTAAACTGATGTACAACTGTTAGAATTCCTGTTATTTATTTATTTTTTTTGTAATCAATAGTAGTAGTCCTCCACTTAATGACATTATTCAGAAAAAGTTACACCTTAAAGAAACTTTGCAAAACAGCGAAAACACTAAATCATGTGAGCGCCAATAACCCACAGAGCAGTCAGAGTCGCAGATGTCTTCTGGCTTGTTAGCTGCTTGTAGAACACATCCAACAGTAGATGCTGGGGCATACACAGGAGTGTGACAAACATTCATTGGTCATAGTTATAATAAATAATTATCAGTAATATATATATTTAAATATTTAAGGTCTCCTAACAGACTGGCTTTTTGTCTGAAATAGTCATTCAGGCACTGGGTATGTGTTCTGCTCTGATTTCACATATGCACTAGTAATGGCCCGACACTGAACTAAACCCAATCCTGATACCGGTTCCAATAATTAATATTTTACCAATACAATAACTGATATTTTTTATGGTTTTAAAAAAATATTCTTTCAGTAAGTGCATTGAACAAATTAGTGTCAGCAAATTTCTTGTAACTAATGTGTTAAGTTTAAACTTTAAAGACTTATTAAGAACTCTATTTTTCACATTGAGATGTTTCTATTAAAAGCTCACTAACAGAAAATTTTATTGGACCTCACAAACATCTGGGAAATAGCAACTGCAGACAAGAGTTTACCAGTAGTGATCGTAGTCATTCCTCACAATACATTATTGTTTACCGTAAAACTGGACATGAATGGTACAACTAGGTAACAGTTCATCAGAACACTATATTTGTATATTTTGATCACTATGCTCAGTACTTATTATTAAGAAAAAAAATTCATAAGCACCATAATGTAATGAAACCTTCTAATTATGCCATTGGTAGAGACAAGATTTTATGGTTTTTATTTTGAGGCCAATTTCATTTTTAAAACAAAAGATTTTGGTGTCTTATTATTTTTTTTTTTAATTTTTACAAACTCTGTTTATTCATTAAGGCAGCACAATTTTCAACAAATACAACTCTAACTTGTTTAATGATACTTCACCAAAACAGTGTCATTTTGACTGATCCATGATGCATCTTTACGATATAATGATGTCCCTAGAAATTGGGAGGGTCCTAATAGAGGAGTGAGTTTGGGGCCTCTCTTCCCCCCTCCCATTTCCAGTAACTAAGTGGGACAGGGGACCAGCAACACCAGTTGTGCCCCACTGCTTACAGGCCGGTAACTTGATACGTGGTGCACCAACACTTCTCTTGTTATCTCCCGAGCAAATTCAAAACTGTGTAACCGATAGCCGATACAGAAAAAAGGTATCGGGCCATCACTAGTGCGTACTGCGTACATAGTATTTTAGGTATGTACTTGGTACAATGTGTGGATGCTCATGCAGCTCTCGGCAGGCTGATACAGTCGGCACACTACACTCCTCCACAGTGGTAGCTGACCCAGGCTGCGTGCCGGCACAGGGCGCGGCGATTGCGCGACGCACGGCATCACGCCTCGCCCGTCCTCATTATCTTCACCAGAGAGCTGACGTTCTGGCCCTTCAGCGCCTGCCGGCACAGGCTCACCACCGCCGTCTTGTGCTTGCCAACTGCGACAAAACAACACATTACAGTGCGATTCCACTCGCTGACAGACACGTACAAACTCAATAAAAGCTCAACGTTACATTTTTTTAAACACGAAATCATTTTTGACGTGACAACGTTTAATAAATCGATGAACGTCGGCTGCACGCATGGAAAAGTGTCCTGTTACGCTGTGTCCCGTTACGCTCATGTACGCTTGCACCGCATCTATCTCTCTTCCACTCGACTGTTTATAAAGTGAAGTGAAAAGTTAATGTGGTTTTCATTGCTTATATTACAACATCAATTTCGGCAATAAAGGTTAATTATTCTTGCATTTTAGAAATCTGATAACTAGTATAATTTCAAGTATTTATTCTTTTATTACTAAAATAAAAATGATTCAATTTTATTCATAAAGTATGCAATCATTTCATCAATGTTTTGTTATGACGTTGTCACGTTAAACTATCGTCCGTAAACCGACTTTACAGATAACCAATTTTTTTGGAGTTTATTTAACATAAAACTCGAGGTTTGCTATTTTATTTGTTGATGAAGGTTTGTATTTTCATTTGTATGCTAAATACAGAACTAACCTAGTTTTTCTTACTAATGTTCAATATGTGCATCTTTGGTTACATGGCACACACCCCATGGTAGAGACAAAAATTTATGGGTAATTACCTTCCTACTTAGATGAAAAGTGGATTCATCACTAAACACCACAAGATAAAGAAAGTTATCTTCCCACTCAAACACTTGAAGTATGTACAAAGATACAACGTATACAATAGTGATGTGGCTTTGGAGCATGGAGCAACTGTAACCAGTATGTACGCATGTGTAAATATGTTCTTAAAACCTTCCACAAGGTCGTCTCTGGCAACTTAAGTACAAGAAGTGCTTTTCGAACAGATTCCTCAGGTAAGTGCTCTGACACAAACAACATCCTGTACAGACACTTTTGGTCGTGCTGTGCTCTCCCCTTTACAAACACATCTGGTAGTTTCGAAATACCTATATATACCATCTGCTAATGTTTTTGCCACATGGGGGATCACAATTAAACATTTAACAAAATGGACGTTAAACTGAAATTACAGATTCACTCTTAGCAATTTGCAGAACACAAAATGCTTTACACTCAGGAGTCACTATCTTGCATAGGTGGCGCTGCAGGCGAGAAAACAACAAAGCAGTACTCGAGAATATGTTTATCTAAAACGGTTTGAGTTACTCTTTAATTGTGACCTTGAACCGACACTTTACAATGTTTACAGTTTATACATATTTTAGGTAACAATTAACTTGCCAAAAATACAGATGGCAGCAGCAGTGCTTGTTAGCATGTTTTCACAATAAGTTTAGAATACATGCATACATTCTCACATGGATACTTCTGCATTTGCACACATTTTAATGTACTTGCCCGTATGCTGTACACTTGCACTTCAAATGCCTTTTTTTTACCTTAAATTAATGTGACTGAACGTAATGCGAACCCAAACTTTTTGATCGTGAGTTTACAAGAGAGAGTTTATGGGTTGGAAATTGCAATTCAAGTACACAGCACTTGGAAATTGTATAAACGTTTTTATTTATTCCATATTTACTAGGTATTTTCTGGTGCGACTTTTGTCAGTCGAGTGATTTGCGTTGTCTCTTTTGAAACACCAAGCTGAAGTTAGAAGAAAAAAATTGTTTTTTTAAGACTGCAGTTCAAAAAGCAAAGAACGTGGTGATATACTGTGGGTGGTCTGGGAGGATGAAAAGGGGGGGGGTGGGGGAGAGCCTTTACCAGCAGCCACAGTGAATGAAGATTTCTATTTGCACCCTATCCATCCTGCATCTCTCATCTGTCAGACCTGTGCAGATGTTCAGGAAGTCCCGGACCGAAGTGACATGAGTGATCCAGTTTACAGGCGGAGCCTGTAGTTTCTCAACTAAGCCATTTCCAATGACAAGATACAAGTTTTTCGATTGTAAAGCCACACCCACTTGTAGTTTCCACAGTTTTGGTAAAAAAATCGGAGCATCATATTCAGGTAAATACAGTATTTGTGTTCCATAACAATTTCCTATACCTCTAGCCGTGAAGTTTCATTTCTAATGCATGTGATGGCCATGCATGAATTTTTTTGACGTGATGACGTCTTATAAATCGATGAACGCCGGCTGCATGCACGAAAAATTGTCACGTTCCGCCTGAGCCGATAGTGCAAGAACTGGCCAACCACCATGCGAGAAAATCTTCTATAATATCAAACAGGTTAAGACGGGCTTTTTAACTAAATGTTCGTGATTATATTTAAACAAATTATTTAAATTAAATTTGCAAAAAAAGTAAATAATATTTGAAAATTAAAAAGTATGCAATTTTTCATCAATGTTTTCTTATGACGTTATCACGTAAAATTATCGTCCGTAAACCGACTTTACAGACAACCCCCTTTTTTTTCCGTATAATTTTTTTCTCCATTTGAGTATCAATGAACTGTATCCTACAAGTTGACTCATCATTTAGAATGGTCCGGACCACTACTTGGCATCATTGTTTTTCAGATGCTCAATGGGCGATTGATTGTTCCTTTAAACTGAAATGAGCAGCAGATAATGCAGAATCAAAACAATAACGTCAGAGGGATGTGAATGCTCAGGTCGTTATGATTTGCGGTGTGTCAGTAAAAATAAATGTAAATTGTGAAGAACATTCTAGAAGTATTTCCCAACATTATTATTTAACGAGTAGGGACAAAACCAAGATAAAACCAGATAACAGCAAAAAGTGAGTCAACACACAACACTAAAATCTAAGTTAATACAACATACATGAAGCACCGAAATGCAAATAAATCATGAAATTAATCAGGATTTATAACCAAAAAATTAACTTAAATCACAAAAACCCTAATCTTTTAATACAATAAATTCTATAAGTGTAATTTATTTAGCAGGAAATTTGTATCAAAATATATGTTCTAAAAAGATTGAGAAAAATTTAACTTTTTTTTTGTATCTTGCAATTGCTATTGGTAACCCAGTTTGACAATATGCCTGTATTACCTATTTTCAAACACAAACACTTGTCAATTTATTTTTACTGTTCCAAATATTGTACCTAGTTTAAACATTCTTATTAAAAATCATAACATTGTAAAAGTGCAATGTGTATTAGTCAAAATCATTTAAGTGCCATACTATTTGTTTGATAATATGTTATGAATAAATAGAATTCATAAAAAAAAAAAAATGGAACAATAACACCGAAATTGAAAATGAAATCATCCTAAACCTAAAACCATATATGTAATCTCATTCCTAATTTATTTATTTATTTATTTATTTATTTATTTACCAATATGTTACATGCCTACCGACGGCATAAGGCCATGGGTGGCAGGCATGATAAATAAACATAAGAAATTGCATAGACGAAACAACCACATGAAACAAAATGAATAACATCGAGGACAATACCATAATAACACATACACAAGACAACACAGCAGGCAACTAACAGATAAACAAAAATAAGTTCCATAATTATATAAACAACAACAAAGATAATCGAGAACCTGTTTATAAAAAAAAATTACATATGGTAGCCAGGGGCGTAGCCAGGGGGTGGTTTTAGGGGTTCCAACCCCCCCCCCCCCCCCCCTTAGCCCAAATCTTTATTTAAATTTCATATTAAAAATTAATAAAAATTTTTACCATTACAATATTTAAATTTAAGAACCGAAAACTGCTAAAATAGCACTATTTTACACCTTAAAATCCAAATTTTCTCGGGGGAGGACCCCCGGAACCCCCGCTTTTATACGGGGGGGAGGGGGGGCCATGCTTCTTAACACCCCCGATACACAAATCCTGGCTACGCCACTGATGGTAGCATCATTAACCTTAAACATGTTAAATTTAAATTGAGACGAGGAAAATTGTTTCATGTTTGAATTGTTTTTCGACAGAGCCGCGGATGTCTGGGGAGGGGGGTTACGCACCTCGCAGGTTGGCCGCCCTCTGGACGATGGCGTTGACGTCCCGGACGGCCGCCACCAGCTCCTGGTAGTTCTGCAGCCGGATGTGGTAGTCACGCACCAGGTCCCCGTTCAGCTCCTGCAGCCGCGCGTACCACTGCCCCATCCGGTCGCTGCGGCACCAAGTGGCAAGGGGTCGTCCATTAATCACGTAATGTTTTTTTTAGCAAATTTTTAACACCCCCTCCCCCTAGTGATTTATGGTGAGGTTTTAGACTACACTTCCCCCCCCCCCTCAAAAAATATCATGTGTATTTTTTTGGTACCTTACAAAATATTTTTAAAAATTTCAGAATATGGTCTTTAAATATAGGTATAATCTAATTTAATTCTGGAAAATTAAGCACAGTGATAAAAATGTCTAGACATACATTAAGGTTGCAGGTTTATTCTCACTGGCATAAAAATAATAAAGGAAAGGCTTATATGTGATATACGCATGTATTCGGCGCCAAAATCACAGTCTTACTGGCGACTGGCAAGCCGAGCCGGGTGGTTCATGTTGCGGCAGGCGGGCGGGGATATTGTTGCCTGGCTACGGCGAGTCAAGGTCACGCGTTGCTTTTCAGTTTAGTAGAAATCGGGCGAAAAAATAAATACACGTGATATCTCTCTACACCCCCCTCCCCCCTTGTGATATTTCGTGATATTTCGTGATTTTTCCCGACACCCTCCCCCCCCCCCTTTCAAGCCTCACGTGATTAATGGACGATCCCCAACACCCATTACAGTGTTACCGTTTACGATCAGACTGAAGACACGGCTGGAGTATGGTCACAGGGAACCAGTTTTTGTGAGGGATGGGGTCCAGTATAACTGTCATACCAATTATTTCATGGCTCTGAAACTGAATTTTAAAAGACCATTTACCATCATACCAAAACACCTAGAAACCGGAAAAATTCGCGGGTTCAATGACCTCCAGGATAGACTCCATTATCCTCTACACACTCGGGCAAAAGCCAACTGTTCATTGTATTTTGTCATTATTAATATTCTTTTAAATAATTTTTGTGTTAAAGTTGTTTTGCTTTAAAAAAAAAAAGGGGGGTGGGGTTGTCTGTAAAGTCGGTTTACGGACAATAATTTTACGTGATAACGTCATAAGAAAACATTGATAGAAAATTGCATACTTTTTAATTTTCAAATATTATATACAGTTTTTTTTATTTAAATTTAATTTAAATAATTTGTTTAAATATAATCACGAACAATTAGTTAGAATACCCGCCTTAACCTGTTTGATATTATAGAAGATTTTCTCGCACGGTGGCTGGCCGGTTCTTGCACGCTCGGCTCGGGCGGAACGTGACAATTTTTCGTGCGTGCAGCCGGCGTTCATTGATTTATAAGACGTTATCAGATCAAGTCAAAAAAATACTGTTTAACTATATTTTTACTGGTTCTCATTTTTCTGATTAAGTAAATGCATATTTTTAGTATTTTAACATTTTAAGTACTTTATTTTTTTGTTTTAATGTCTATATTTTACATTTGGAGTTATTCAGTAGCTTTACTTATGATTCTAGACATTTGGTATTCTCTGAGTGAAAGAAAGGACGAGAGACAGGTGCGCGATTCGGCGACGCCATGGTTTTTTCAAACTTTTTTCCAAAACCGAGGCTTTCTGGTGCTTTCTGTTTGTATTCTTATGATGGGAAAGTTGCACTCTTGCATTTACCACAGTATTTATCATTACTAAAAAAAGAGAGAGGGACTGGAAAGCAGGCACGGACTACTCTTAGTTTTTCTATAGTGAAATGTGTTGTGATTAGTGGAGTTGTGAAAGCTGTGTTGTGATTGGCCAGTAAGGTCACGTGGCTCCCTCCTCCCTGTGTGGCTGGAGGCTGTGGCGTCATCTCGTTAGTTCTCCGCTCAATGTCGTCTGAATAAGTTGCGTTTGGCAACGGCTCAAGCTAATTAATATAAATTAAGTTACGAACTTAAAGGCCGTGGTCCGGGCTGCGCTGGTAATCAACATAGTTTCGGACATTTATTTAGAATTACTGCGACCAGTCGGTAATCAGCCCACGATGGGGCTTAAATAAATTTTTGCCGCCTCCCCAAGGAAACCTTTGTCCTTGGTTTGTATTGTCGACACCAAGTGACTTCGGGACTTACTGCAACATGTAAAATGTGTAAATGAGTATTAAGAATGTCTTGGACACCGTTAAAATTAATAAACATTCACGTTTTTCGAGCAGGGAAATTATGTTTGTGCTGTGGACTTGTAAACATTGTGTAATGGCGGACAGTGCTCTGTTTTTATGCAAGATCTAAAAAATAAATCTACGTAAAAGGCCTATTAAATCTTTTTCTTCAGTAAATTAACTGCCTCACTAAATTTGTATTCAACTTTGAAATTCAATACGTGAACAAACATTTTTTGACGAAGATTCTAATGATTGATTATTTCTGAAGATTTTTTGTGAACATTGCAGGTCAGGTCATCTTTCAGCCGGGCCAATCTGAGTTCTACCCCTGAGGTTACCAAGCGCGCGATCCAACCGCTGTGCCAGTAACACTCTTTGGAATTTAGGAGAATATGTATAATAACCATTGTAATGCCATTTTTTTTTTTTTTTTTTAGGTATTTTGAAAGTTGCGATTACTTTTTACAAAGACTATTTTAGTTTACCAAACATATTCAAGGGTAGTTTCACCATCATAAATTTTCATTTGGCACACTAACATGTTTAGTATGTCCTTGAATGTTTACTAAAGTGACTACACCTGAGTTTAAGTTGGCTACACGTGGGTCCGCCTTCTTTGTGCCACATTTCCGTTCGTCGACTTCCATTCTATTTTCACGGAAATTACTCCTACCAGATGGCGTTTACCGAGAGTTGAGAAGTTCACACATCAAAAATGTTTAGCGAAAGTGAGTAAATGAAGAAAGTGACGCCAAGCGGAGGGGAGGCATGCCGACACCCACTAGTCGCAGACGATGCGGGCGTCCTCCGCGCGCACCACGAGGCTGCGCACGAGGCCGGCGTGGCCGGCCGTGTCCGCGCCGAGGCGCAGGCGAGCGTCCTTCAGGGCCGAGGCGCGCTCCAGCAGCTGCTCCAGCCGAGCCTCCTCGGCACGGAACTCCCCCGCCACCTGCGAGCGTGCCTTCCATCGTTACAGCTGTCTCTCTCACAGTTCTTTCGCAACATCTTCCAAGTAGGTACACATGTACAAATCAATTCTCTCTCTCTCTCTCTTCATCCCCCCCTCTCTCTCTCTTTATATACACACACATACATACACACACATATATATATATCCCTCTATATAGATGTCTCCATATACATGTATCTCTATAAATCTCCCTCTATATTTCCCTACATACAAAAATTTCTCTGCTCCTATATTTTTCTCCATTTCTCTCCATAACATCCTGTATAACTCCGACACCGTTTGACCGATTGCCATGAAAAGTTGGCCCATCGAAGTGTTTTTTTCACAGAGAAGGTTTTTACTTTTTATGCTATCCATTTTTTCTGCAACTCGCTATAGATGGTGCCGCAGTGCATCAACTTCTACACCATTCAACCAGTCGCCGTGAAAATTGGTAAATTGTGATTTTTACTGTCCTTAATCCTCAGTAACAAACAAATAGTGATTGCAACTGTGATTAGTATTTGGTGAAAGAGTTTAAAATGGAATACCAGAGCTCCTTTTGGGATCAGCTCGGCGGGTAAACAAGAGCGTAGTCAGGGACGAGCCGTGACCCCTCCCCAATCAGATTTTTCTTAGTAACAACGACCCTTATTATTAAACTCAAAATTATGTAAAAATTGCTTAGTTTACGGCCACTGAATACGAAAAATTAGAAAATAGCCTCCCATTTGAACATTTGTTAAAACGTAACTTTGGTACAATTCATTAGACACAAACAAAATTATCTAAATATTTCGAGGTTTTGAAAAAAGCACTCAAAAGAGTCACCTAAAAAATGTGTTTTCGATGTCACCTTCTGAAAGCGGGCCTCCCTCTTGCCTCCCCCCCACAAGTCCTGACCGCGCCCACGGCAGCAGGCGGAAGGACTAGGCCGGGACCAGCACCTGCAGGTGGTCCAGGTTGAGGAAGGAGGCCAGCGACTGTAGCATCTCGCCGGCCAGCCCCGCGTCGTCCGTCCTCACCACCAGGTGGCCGTCGCTGCCCATCGCCACGGCGACGGGCGTGCCCGTGCGCACGCACGCGAAGTCTGCCCTCAGCTCGGGACCCTCCACCTCCACCTCCTTGGGCAGCAGGAAGTGCTGGTTGATCCACAGCGCGATCTGCAGGCGAGATGCGGCGTGTCCACGTTTGCAACTTCTCTCTCCGTTTTCTCTCGTAAGCTTGCTCCACAATTTAACAATCTAGCATAATTTATTTATATTTACTTGTATTCCTATTGTTTCTTGTTCAATAATTTTAAATGTTATTTATTCACTCTTTTCCTAATTCATGTTATATTGATTGTTTCACTGTTTTTTATATTAACTACGGTGTATTGTATTATTTTATTATTATTTTTTTGTTATTTGTGTTATTTATGTGTGTATTTGTTTGGTCTTGTCTTGGTCATTGCTGCTACGTGGTCCACTCGCCTTCCGTGCGTCGGCGTGGATCTGCCTGCCTGCTGTGGTTTCCCCTACTGTTGATGCCGACGGTTTTTGCTTGTTTTCTGCTGTGTTTATATATTTGAGGTTTCTAATGACATACGGTGTAACCAGCAATTGCATATGTCAAAAAAAAAAAAGGAGCACGTGTAACTCAGTAAACTATGCATGTTACAGTTTCTTCTAACAATCCTGCCAATTTTAACATGCCAAATCTCTGAACGAAATATGAAATTTCGTAACAGGCATAGCTAACTATGTGGGAAAAGCAGTAAATGTCTCAACAGTTTTCTCTACGCTGCAGGTTGAACAAGGAGTTAACACGAGCGCGCTGGTAGCAAATATAAAGTCCAAGGCACCCAGAGCTGACTGTATAGGATACCTACATCTGTTTTCTGAAACAAGAGCATTCGCACTGTCTCTGCATAATTCTTTCAGTTCATCTACTATCTCTGTCGGTTCTGTTTTTTTTTTTTTGGGGGGGGGGGGGGGGGGGGGCGAGGAACTAATAATCGCTCAAAGAGGAGAAGAAAAATAATGAGCCCAGCAACATATATATAGCATTGTGCTCTCTTTTGCGTCAGAATTGTTTCACAAAAAAACCGTCGCATTGAAATTCGGCCTTGAAATGTTACCCTCATCACGGTGACCTTGTAAGGGGGGGGGGGGGAAGAGAGGAGGAGTCGAGACCCACGCGCTGCAGGCGCTCGTTGACGTGGCAGGACGCGAAGCCGGCGGGCGGCGGCGCGGCGGCGGCGTCGCTGAGCACGAACATGCTGAAGGCAGGCAGCTGGCGCGTCAGCTCGAACACGTGGAAGTGGGGGCTGCCGCGCGTCCCCACCATCGCCTGCGCAACGACACACCACCTGACCGCGCCGTGCCGGGCCTCTCTTCCACCGTGCGGTAAAACATTCCCCTCCACTGCCTGCAGTGGCGGATCCACAGGTTCACCTCGAAGAGGGCCCTCTAGAATTTCACAATAGCCAGAGAAAAAAATGTCTTATAATTAATAAATTTGTATTTAATCTACTCACACTTACACATAACATCCAACCACCAGATTTTATGATTCTACAAGAAATTCATTAATTATATTAAAATATTTTATTGATTTCAGAAACAATCATAATTGTTGTTGGCAATATTAATGTAGCAGACAACTGGTTTTTTTTTTTTGGGGGGGAGGGGGGCGCACTTGCCCTTGGTGCCCCCCCCCCCCCCCCCCCCCCCCACCCTGGATCCACCACTGACTGCCTGCGTGCTTGTGTGAAAGGCATGACTCTCTTTTTTTCTTTGCCTTCATTCAACGTGAATCTACTTTTTTATTTTTTACTAGGTGTGTGCAGAAGAAGATGACTGTGGCAGCTGTCACACTGTCAGATAAACTCTGCAGGCGACAGTTAATACCCTGGGGCAGGGGTCGGCAGACTTCCGAATGAGATGACCCGAATATTAAGTAAATACTAGATTCTCCAATTTTTTAAACAGCCACAACATGTATTTTCTCTGTATCTACAAAGAATTTTAACGAGGGGGGGGAAAAAAAGATAAAATTAAAATATTTTATTTAACAAATTCAACATAGAAGGTCCTAAAAATAAAAGCTACTTAAGAAAAAACACACATAAACATAAAAAAAAAAATGGTAGTCATTATTAAAGCTCTACTGATGAATCCAAAGAAAACCTAAATTATATTAATTAATTAACTATTAAAATTAAAAAGCAGATGGGCGACTGAGGCAGAGATGGTAGCGGAAAGAGCATGCAGGTTGAGGACATGCCCTGTGTTTGTGCCGTTCCATTTAATTCGGCAATTTTTTTTTTTGTGCTGTGGCAGCATAGGGATTGTAGAGCCGTAAAATCCTACAAAAAGAGCCACATGCGGCTCGTTAGCCACGGTCTGCCGACCCCTGTGCTAGCACTGTGTATTATCTACCCGAGAACCACACTGACAGATCTAACCTTGTAATAACAGCTTGACTGGTTCTCTCACTGTGAAAAAATGCAACTACCCGACACAGTCATCTGTAACTACTACAGTGCATTAAATATTGTGTACTTCTTTAAGAAAAATTTTTTCGGAATCTTAAAAGAAATTTAATTTTCCAGATGAAGAAGTCGAAGATAATTTACCTTAATTTCTACTTTGACTCACTGAAGCTTCACACATTCCTACCACTTCTACACGTTCATGCAGTTCACAACAAAATGGGAAGTGTAAAAAGGAAGCTTTACTGCAAACAGTGACTGGACCGCTTACAATTTTTTCTTCTTCAAAACATGTTAAAAATAACTCAGTCGAGAACAATATTTGTTTATACGAAAGAAAGTTGAGTCACTTCCTCTAGTTTATCAGTTTCAACTGAAATAATTTTTTTTATTATATTCAGTTATTTATGTCACTTTCGTTTTCCGAATAATTGATTAATATTAATACAGTATATGTAATTTAAATAACTTTAACTACAGATAAACCAATTTAGGTACTATTTATATTTAATATTTGTATTTATTTTTATTATTATATGATATTTAAAATGCAGAAATGTTTACTTATATTTTGTGTATTAAAATTTATTATCAGCAAAAATCTTAAAAATAATTTAAATACAAATTTGTAATAACATTGGTCATTTAGATTTAAGTAGGTTTTTAAACTCCTAATGGTGACCGTTTAAACAGAATTTAAAAATGTTAGTTTTATTTATAAAAACAAAATTTGTGTATATTGTTTTGTGTTTTGTCTTTTTGTGTGTGTCAAAATAATATAATTATATACATATTTTGTACATAATTAAAATTTCCAGTCCTTTTCAAACATTACCAACTTATACATCTCAAAGCATTAGTGTGAAACTGTGAGATGGCAACAGCTATGGAAGTGAGTAAATCAACAAAATAAGCAAGCAATCACCTTTATGTGGATGTCGATCGCAACGTTCTTTGGTGGGTACAGAACAACGTCCACTTTCGAGTCCACTTCCGAGTCCCTGGGATGTACCACGTACGTTTCACCTTTGAAGATTCCTTCCGCAAACACCATCACAGTGCGGATGATGGTCTCGTTGTTCGTTGCCATTGTGATCTTTACACCCGGCTGCGACAGAGTTCAATTCCCGGTCAAACCACAACTCCATTGCATAAGCTTGGATGGATGCTAGAATTTCATCTTTTTTGAACAAAGTTTTGAAAAAAATATATTACTTTTATAAAAGAGTTTATTAAAAATTATTAATCTTGAACCTTATCAATTTATTCTAAACGTTTAAACAATATGGTGTAACCTCAGTATCAATACCTTACCTTACCTTTAAGGATAGGTAGTTCACTTTAAAGTAGACATTTTTAGATCCCCACAAAAAACAGTTCATTTTAAAGTACTTTGTGCATTAGTACTTAAGTACTAACCCTGACTGAGACTTCACTTTATAAACATGTTCTGAGTGGACAAATATGAAGGTACAGCGAAATATCTCTAATCATATTCTATGATTCGGCACATTTCATAAACCGGCACCTAGTTGCATTACCGTACTCGTAATGTATGAGGTTTTTACCACTCAGTGTTCATCATCTACTGTTGGTTTCAATTTCAGTACAGGGCTTGCTGTTTTCTAGCGAGTAACCTTTCATATTTCCAAACTCGGTATTCCCATTAAAACTACAATGGTGTTCGATCTTCTAGCAAAATAAAAATCCCACTCACCGGCATAGTGTCAGTTCCTTTGCCGACCGATATTCCTGTTTGCAAACGTGTTTTGGCCTGAAAAATTTAAATAATTAACATACTTTAAAGACACATCCGCGACAACTGACATAGTATAAGTTACACAGAAATTAAAAATTGGTGATGGCAACAATTTTCACACTAATTTTGGCAATTTTTAGGAGAAAAACCTGACTTTAATATTTCTTATAAAATACTGAGAAATCACTTCCAAATACTCAGATTACTGCAAAATCGAAAATTAAAAAAAAAATTGCCAACATTTTAAATTAAAAGAATAGGTCCAAAAATTGCATGAAAACAATGAAATTGTTTGCACATAGTTATGTGTCGTTCGTGAACAATCTGTTCAAAATGAACTAAGCTTTGATAGAATGAAAGCAGCTATTGCCATTACATACATGGTTCGTACACTCTTGAGCAGTTAAAAATTAAGGAGTTGTAAGGACCGCTTTACTTCATCACCTTCACCACTATCAAAAGGTACAAAACTATTTGTAATAACACAAATGTAACACAAGAAAATAACAATGTTAAATAGTAAATACAAAATTATTTAGTTGGTTGGTTTAATTCTAACAATAAGCCCTTATTGTTCAGAATTATCTCTAAAACACATCTAATCCAAGCAGTGTATCTGATTTTGTACCCCAACCATTTACTATGATCACTAATTATAATTATATTTACTTTAAAAGTTCTAAAACAATAAAACACACCTCTTTAGTTTAAAGGAGAGATACAACTATGAAAAACCTAATCAAAATTTTTTTTTGTATATAAACTCTAAACATGTGGTCTGAAATTTGCCTATTGTACTGGGCATTCACAAAGCATTGTTTGCTTGCTGCCTAGTCGGAAACCAAAGAAAATGTAAAATACCCACATTTTTCCATTATTTGCAAGCTATCAGTCATTAACGAGTTTTTAAGGATTCTTAGAGAAATTCAAGGACTTTTACAAACCCTTAAATAATTTAAGGCAAGTTAAGGACTTTTCAAGGAAAAAAAAGGGGCGTATGAACTCTGTAATAGTGGAATGTCATGAAATAGGCGGGTAGGACTCCAGAGTTTCAGAGTTCTGCAGTGCCGCTTTTCTTCATTACGTGATTACTTTTCCTGCACCACAATTTTAAAGTTAGGTACTGAAAAGTTATCTTCCCCATTTGATTATAGCAATACAATCCACATGCAGCCCTATGGCTAGTTGAGAGGTGAGGGGGCGGCATAGTGCTGCTAAAAACATCACCTTGCTCTTTCCACCCAGCACAGCTTTCAAGTATACTTGATTCTCATCTGAACGAGAAAAAAATTATAAAAGCTATCTTTTTCCTTCTTTTTTGGCCTGCATTACCTATGACCTCGGATGAATCCAGGATTATTCCGGCAGATTCGCCTGTGCATGAGCACTCACTCACATTCTCCAAACTGACCATTTCTACACTCACATAATTTTCCTCATGAAATTCCTCCCAAAAAATAACTGGAAAGCTGACCTCTACTAGTAACCTGTGTCGCATTACGTGCCAGTGACAGTGGAGCTAAGCTTACAACACTGTGGCAGCTTGTCGCAGGCTGGCCGCAGTTTCAAATGGCGATTCTTAAGGGGTCCGCCTCGTCAGGGGTGTAGGTGTGTTAGTGAGGCGGGATGATAAGCGCGACGCTCGGTGGTGCTTCCAGCGCGGTATAGCCTCTAAGCGCAAGTCTCTGAACTGGCGCACATTCGTCTCGTCGTCACAGGATAACTGTGAATTTTGAGCGGTGACCGTAACATTATATGGCGGAGAAATGAAGATAAAGGTGTTATGCAAGCCCCTTAAGTGCTTTCAAGAATCTGTACAGATTGTTTTATGCCTAAAAATTACTCTGGAAACACGCGTTTTAGCCATTTTAACGCTTCTAAAAATACAGTTTAAAAACTTAATCCGAAATTAAAAGTACTTTTCGGCCCTCAGCGAACTCTTAAATGATATTTGTAAATGGGCCCCACTCGGATATCTTAAGTAGTTTTCAAATCGCGTAGTTTTTCCTGAAGCTCTGCACACCGTATGTGTGCCCAGGTAGGCGGGCCCCTTAAGGGGCATTAAGCATTGAGTTTTACCCGGTCGCTCTGGCATCCTCGGCAGACTCACTCTCGGCTCATCCAACCCGCACACTCGCCGGAACGCACCTGCCCGCGGAAGTACAGTCGTCCCACCAACCGGGAGGAGAGGGGAGCCACTCACGGGTATGGAGCCGACCTCCCTGTCGGCAGAGTGGTCTGGCCCCGAGTAGTTCCGCAGCTCCAGGAGCAGCTGCTGCTTGCGCGACAACAGCTCGCGCACGGCGTCCTGGTCCGGGGCCCGAGGGGCCGCCCGCGCAGCTTGGCCCTGCGCGCTGTACCCGCGCACTGCAGCAAGCACGGCGCACGCCACCCTCCACCTCTGCCGCACGTGTCGACACACCTCTACCTCTGCTGCACGTGTCGACACACCTCTACCTCTGCTGCACGTGTCGACACACCTCTACCTCTGCTGCACGTGTCGACACACCTCTACCTCTGCTGCACATGTCGACACACCTCTACCTCTGCTGCACATGTCGACACACCTCTACCTCTGCCGCACGTGTCGACACACCTCTACCTCTGCCGCACATGTCGACACACCTCTACCTCTGCCGCACATGTCGACACACCTCTACCTCTGCTGCACGTGTCGACACACCTCTACCTCTGCCGCACGTGTCGACACACCTCTACCTCTGCTGCACGTGTCGACACACCTCTACCTCTGCTGCACGTGTCGACACACCTCTACCTCTGCTGCACGTGTCGACACACCTCTACCTCTGCTGCACGTGTCGACACACCTCTACCTCTGCTGCACGTGTCGACACACCTCTACCTCTGCTGCACGTGTCGACACACCTCTACCTCTGCCGCACGTGTCGACACACCTCTACCTCTGCCGCACGTGTCGACACACCTCTACCTCTGCCGCACGTGTCGACACACCTCTACCTCTGCCGCACGTGTCGACACACCTCTACCTCTGCCGCACGTGTCGACACACCTCTACCTCTGCTGCACGTGTCGACACACCTCTACCTCTGCTGCACGTGTCGACACACCTCTACCTCTGCTGCACGTGTCGACACACCTCTACCTCTGCCGCACGTGTCGACACACCTCTACCTCTGCTGCACGTGTCGACACACCTCTACCTCTGCTGCACGTGTGAACACACCTCTACCTCTGCTGCACGTGTCGACACACCTCTACCTGTGCTGCACGTGTCGACACACCTCTACCTCTGCTGCACGTGTCGACACACCTCTACCTCTGCCGCACGTGTCGACACACCTCTACCTCTGCCGCACGTGTCGACACACCTCTACCTCTGCCGCACGTGTCGACACACCTCTACCTCTGCCGCACGTGTCGACACACCTCTACCTCTGCCGCACGTGTCGACACACCTCTACCTCTGCTGCACGTGTCGACACACCTCTACCTCTGCTGCACGTGTCGACACACCTCTACCTCTGCTGCACGTGTCGACACACCTCTACCTCTGCCGCACGTGTCGACACACCTCTACCTCTGCCGCACGTGTCGACACACCTCTACCTCTGCCGCACGTGTCGACACACCTCTACCTCTGCTGCACGTGTCGACACACCTCTACCTCTGCTGCACGTGTCGACACACCTCTACCTCTGCTGCACGTGTCGACACACCTCTACCTCTGCCGCACGTGTCGACACACCTCTACCTTTGCTGCACGTGTCGACACACCTCTACCTCTGCTGCACGTGTGAACACACCTCTACCTCTGCTGCACGTGTCGACACACCTCTACCTCTGCCGCACGTGTCGACACACCTCTACCTCTGCTGCACGTGTCGACACACCTCTACCTCTGCTGCACGTGTGAACACACCTCTACCTCTGCTGCACGTGTCGACACACCTCTACCTCTGCTGCACGTGTCGACACACCTCTACCTCTGCCGCACATGTCGACACACCTCTACCTCTGCTGCACGTGTCAACACACCTCTACCTCTGCCGCACGTGTCGACACACCTCTACCTCTGCTGCACGTGTCGACACACCTCTACCTCTGCCGCACGTGTCGACACACCTCTACCTCTGCTGCACGTGTCGACACACCTCTACCTCTGCTGCACGTGTCGACACACCTCTACCTCTGCTGCACGTGTCGACACACCTCTACCTCTGCTGCACGTGTCGACACACCTCTACCTCTGCCGCACGTGTCGACACACCTCTACCTCTGCCGCACGTGTCGACACACCTCTACCTCTGCTGCACGTGTCGACACACCTCTACCTCTGCTGCACATGTCGACACACCTCTACCTCTGCCGCACGTGTCGACACACCTCTACCTCTGCTGCACGTGTCGACACACCTCTACCTCTGCTGCACATGTCGACACACCTCTACCTCTGCCGCACGTGTCGACACACCTCTACCTCTGCTGCACGTGTGAACACACCAGTCACAATCATATACCTCGATATTCATAGTCTAAACTTTAACTCCTTTCGGCAAACAAATAGACGTATCAGTTAATATTGTTTCTTATAACTACTCATAGATTTGTAATTTTTAATTAATTACGTATGTTGAAAAATGTATAAATTAGTTATAAGAGTTAAATTAAATAATATAAATTAAATATGTTCATAAGCAACAAAAATACCCACACACAAATTCACTACAAAAAAATAACACCTCAAAGCAACCTTCAATACTTAAGATTGCTGATAAAAGTAATTTCAAGATAGACAGAAAAATAAAAATATCTCATTCCTTTGTGAACTTAATAGTTTTTGTTACAATCTCCCACAAAATTCTACGTGTTATTTAAAAGAAAGTATGAAATTATACCTTGTACGGTAATATACATATTTTGTAACATCTATTTTTAAATAAATCCTCTATAACAAACGCACACACACAAAAAAATTCAGTTCCTTCAGTTTTACTTTAGTAGTGATACATTGCCGAGGGACGTAAATAGAGGGGTGCTGAACTGGCAGAGTATTTTTACTGTAGATATTTGCTTGAATACCAGTGTTAGAAAACAAAAAAAAAAAAAAAAAAATTGTCGGAGGGCAGATGAACTGAATTATTTGTACTGAAAATTACAATACATTTTTATCTTAAAATATTTAAGAACTGGTATTTTTCACGTTAATAGCCAACATGCGATGAATTAAAAAAGAAAAAAAAGATTGCAAATAAATCTTTTTATTTGCCATCCAAGTTGAATATGTGGTGGCCATATGAGGTGCTGTCGGGCAAAGGTTTTGGTTTGCCCCCTGAGTGTAAACCAGTCTAGTCACACGGCTACTGCCGAAGACGGAAGATGGGAGATGAAGTGAGCAACGTGCGTGCACAAGACATAAGTACCTGACACAGGGTTTTCCCCCCCCCCCCCTTTTCTTTTTTGACCCAGCGCTCTTAACCGAAGCCCTACCGCCCTGGGACCCCCATGGGCATTGAGGCGGATCACGCCGCATATGCACCCGGGAAGGGCGTTAGAGCTTTGGGCTATACACAGGGGCTGAGGCTACCCATCCCAGCATATGTACCACCTGCGGCCCCCTCAGCTGAAGACAAGACGAGACAAGGGGACTAAGTGTGGAGCCACGGCGCACCTTCGCCCTGCACGGAGCAGCAGAGCAGGTCGAGGCAGCCCAGGGTGCGGTAGTCGCCGCGGGCCAGGCCCGCCACGGCGTCGCCCACGTTGTCCTTGAAGACCACCTCGCCCGTGCGGCTGCTGCGAGCGTCCACCTTGCCGTTGGACCAGCCCGTCACCAGCTCCTCCACGCCGTCCCCGTCCACGTCAAACGCCAGCACGGCTGCCGCCGTGTTCTTCGACTGCAACCACCCCCCCTCGGCGCGTCACGCTCGCGACCTCCGGCGAGAGTCGCCCTGCTTTGTCCTCCCCACTGCCGACATTCACTCATCATTCCACATCAATCAGTTCCAATAAAAAAAATCCTTACTGCAGCAATTTTATTTACTAAAAGGCTTTAAAATTTTAAATGAATAGGTAATAAAATATACAAAGAACCTACTAAAAGTGGAGCGGGCAGGTACCTAATTTAATTAACAGGGATTTTTTTAATAGCACAACACTGTGTCTAACCCTTTTTCCCTTCAGTTGGGCCTGAAGACACACTTGAAAGTATATATATATACAACACAAAAAAAAACATAATCAACATTGAAACCGAAAAAATAGATAACGAGGAAAATCTCAATGTGAACGGCTGGCGTGGTAGATTTCAGACAACGAACCATCACCTCCCTGTTACTAACATACATAAACACAACAAACAAACATACAGGTAATGGCAAACAGCCTATGTTTACGGTAACTAGGTATTCCTGACATTATGAGAAGCAAATATTTTCAGATGCTAGTATGAAATAAGTCAGTAACAAGTTCACAACAAATTTCTAGCTTAAAAAAAACTAATCGATGGACATTGTTTATGACTTTTTTTTAATCTTAATCAAAATTGTGTAATCCTAAAAATAATTGTTTTTAAAGTAGCGTGTCCTCAAATAATTGGCAGCATAATTTTACGCTCTTCTATTTCCCCGCAACTACTACAATGGTATTATTCATAGATGAACTCTAGAAATTAATATTTTTAATGTATGAAAATGGAAACTTCATGAATGAAATGAAATGTTTCCCGCATCGCCGTGCGTCTCGGCGGTGTGGCACACGAGGCTGGCGACCTCACCTTGACCCGCCACAGACGCTGCAGCTGCTCGTAGACGCCCACCGTCCCGTTGGCCAGCCCGTAGCCGAACACCGCGTTCCTGAACGAGGCCAGCGACGTGACAGCGTCCGTCTCGGTCAGCTCGCTCACGATGTGGTCGTTCTTGAACACGCGGATGTCGAAGTCCTCCGAGCCGACCACCAGCTGCGACATGCGATCCGTGCCGCGACTGTCACTCGGCACGGACAAGACTGTACGGTGAATTCATTAACGTAGAAATAACACCCGAATAAACTTTTCAATGCACCATCAAACACATTAACGTAGAAATAACACATGAATAAACTTTTCAATGCACCATCAAACACTGAAATGCAAGTTAATACACCATAATGCATAGAAGTTCAACCAAAATCATGTAATTACTCAGCTTTTTAGCAAAACATATTTTATATCACATGAATTTTAAATTTAATATATTAAATTAAATTCAATGAACTTAATATTGTCAGCATTAAGTTTGTATCAAAATATATCTAAATAGATTGGAGAAAAAAAATTAATTTTACCTTGTCTGAGCGTGCATATCTTATCAGTAACTATTTTTTACATTTATAAAGTCTGCATTTTCCACTTGCAGATCTATTTTTATCCCAAATAGACCAAAACATACAATTTACAAATTATTTTATTGTAAAAAGTGCACCATATGTTAGTCAAAATGGCACTTTAGGTAAAATTAGTATTAAGAAATATCTGAGTATATTATTTGTTGAAACACATACTATCTTCATGAATACAATTAATTTATAAATATAAACCAAAATATCCTTCTTATAAAATGAAATTGCTTTAAAAATAAAACCATAAACTCTTATGCCTATCGACTGGTCAGCATGGACCACATAATAATGAAAGAGTCATAATTATGACATAAAAAAGTTTTTGCAATACAGTTAAACTTTGTCCATCCGAACTAACTGGGACCGAAGTCAATAAGGACAATCAAAAATCTGGATAATCCGGGTGTAACAAGCAAAAAACAAAATCCTTAACTAAACAGATTTGATGTTTATTAGAATAAAAACCAAAATTTTGTAACAACAATACATAGTATGCATGCCCGGTAATGTTTCAAGATTTAAAAAAAATATATAAAAATAACTTTCCCAGAATGTGAACGCCCTGATAAATAACAGCATGCTTGAAACTCTTCAATATTAATAATGCACACGTACAAGCCACTAATCTCACTATGTGTTGAAAGAGTCACAATGGGGGGGAAAGATACTAAGCTAAATTTCAACAGTGGCGTAGCAAGCGGGTGGCAGGGATGGCCCCCACCAGGGGCGCCGGAGCAGGGGGGGGGGGGACACTGCCGTGACGGTTTCGTGGTTACTGAACCCTCCTCTTCTCTTTTAATCCAAGAGGGGGCGCCATTTTCAAATTCGGCCAGGAGAACCAGTCACCTTAGCTACGCCACTGAATTTCAATAACGCCTTAAGCATGCCACGAACACGGAAAGTCATCGGAGGCTCACAAAGACACACCAGCGATGCCTGGACAGGAATCGTCCACGCCCCACGGAGGAGCCGAGCCAGCACGCAAGTCGAGCGGCCCGCGGGGCACCTCACCTCGTTCTGGCCGTCCTGGTCGAAGTCGAGCAGCGCCAGGGAGCACACGTTGTCGCCGGTTACGCTCCAGAAGACGTCGTCGCCCTTGTGGTCGAAGCCCTGCAGGGAGCAGTTGCCCCCCACGAGGGCCAGAGGGACCGGGCTGGCCCCCAGCCGCCCCACCGCCACCGCGTTCGCCCCGTCCGCAACCTGCCGCACACACATACCACAACTTACAACTACATACTTCTATAATTGAAAAAATTCAACCCCTAAGAGGTGAAAAAGGAATAAGTATATTAAAAAAATTAAAAATTATATATCCAAATTTTATCAAGCACTAGCTGCCCGACCCGGCTTCGCACGGTTGTATTAATGCGGGGAAAAAATGAGACCAAATCTTTTATTTACAGTTATAATAAATGAAATAAAATGAAAATTAATTAATTTTGACAAAAACTTAATACAATGCTTTGTAATGTACCGAAGAAAAAACGAATAGCACCGATGGTTTCCCGACTCTCGAGCACGCAACGTTGTCATGGAGACGAAGTGCCCACTGTTTCCCGGGCTTAAACACCAATCAACATTGATGATCAGTTTATTATTAATTATAAATTATTAAGACCATTAATCAAAATAAAAACTATCTTATCTCTCAAGTTGGAAAAAATTACACATAAATGCCAATTTTCATCGAAATCGGTTGACTTGGTAAAGAGTTCACTGGAAACAAACATCAGGACACTGGATTTATATATATTAAGATTATAAATGATTTTGAGTACCAATAAAGACCATTCGTAAACTCCCATCCAAAAATTTTATATTTTGCAAAAATCAACCTGTAAGGGGTGAAAAAGAAAAAAAAATTTAAAAATTAATAATTATGTCTCCGAATTTAATCAAGCATAATGAATGATTTTGGGGGTACCAATAATAAACATACAAAAACTTAAAATTTTTTTTATAATTTTGTGAAATTAAACCCCTAAAGTGTGAAAAAAATGAAGTATGTTTTAAAAATTAATAATTATATCTCCAAATTTGATTAAGTTTAATGATTGATTTTGGGTACCAATATTGAACATAAGAAAACTTACAACCACAATTTTTATACTTTGTGTAATTCAATCCCTAAACTGTCCCACAACAATCCTCACATTAGCTCACTTCATTTGGTTGATTCAGTATGCATATCCATTGCTTCAAGTTTACTTTTTAAATTTAATTTACTATTGTTTTATTACTTAATATTTCAGGTCATGGTGGAGCTCACGATTCAGTGGTATAGGAACAACATTATTTTAGTATTACAAATTTATTTTATAAAAATTTAATGAAGGTGTATTTAATAGTAATTTTATTATATTCAGTACATCAATTCACATTCTGTTTACAGACACACAGTATTAAATTGTGGCATGATGAACCTCCATGAGAAAGATTTATAATTCCTTCCTGTTCTAAAACCAGTTTAAAGGAGCACTGTCAGTCAATGACTTAACAACTAAACACTGAAGAAACACACAGATACATAAGCACTACAATAGATATTTTTTTGTACTTTTTAAGTTTAGAAATAATATCTTTGCAATGCTGAACAAGATTTTAATTAATAGTAATATTATGAAAAGCGATGAAATTAAGTAGAGACAAGATTTTATTTTATATATATTTTTTTAAAAAGGCCTATTTCATTTAATACATATTATGAACTCTGTTTATTCATAAAGATAGCACCATTTTCAACAAATATGACACTTATTTTTTTATGATACTTGCTTCACCAAAACAGTGTCATTTTGCATGATACATGTTGCACTTTTACAATATAATAATTTGTATTAAGCATGTCAAACTACCAGAAACAATACAACAATAAATTAGCAAGTACGTATATGTGAGTTTGAAAAATGTACCTATGTCATCATGTAAAAAATTAGTTACTAACAACAGTTGCAACGTCAAGAAAATACCAATTTTTCCAATCTATTTAGTAGGTACATACATTTTGGTACTAACTCCATGCTAAATAATTTACACTCACTGAACTCAATATATTACAGGATTACATTTTTGTATTCTAAATTGAGTTTTGATTTAATACGTTAATTAATTTCATTATTTTTGTTGCCTTTTTGGTGCTTTGTGGTGTAATAACTGGCACTTCGATGTTACGTGGTGCATTAACATGCTTTTCTGTGTTATTTCTGTTTTATCCCAATCCACCATATGATCTTGTATCTACTTATGAGACATTAATGAATTACACTAGGTTAAATAAAATGAAAATATATGGCTTGGTAATTAATAAAACATTTCGAAGACATGTTTTCAATTCCCTGAGTTTCCGCTGTTTTTCAGATTCTCCCTGTATCTGTGGGAATCCTGCAATAATTATCAAAAGAAGCCAGAGACTAGAATTTTTTTTTGTTTTTGACGTGACGTCTAATAAATCGATGAACGCCGGCTGCACGCACGAAAAAGTGTCCCACCACGGATGTCCCACTACGGATGTGTCCTGTTTGCTCATTGTACGCATGTGTGGCATCTCTCTTCATGCTCATTGTACGCATGCGTGGCATCTTTCTTCCACTCGATTGGAACAACCATCAATTTGACTTTTCAATCATATTTTTGTCGTTTGAATTATTAATATTATGTAATTTAACGTTTGTCCACCGATTTTCAGCACAATCGGTACGGTTATTTAAAAGTAATGATGAATATTCAAATACGTTTTTAACCAACAATGGTGTTTTACAGTTACACATAATAATTCAAATTACACCCGGGATCTTTTGCACAATGTTTTAAAAACTTTGTAACACATTATAAATAAGTTTGGTGTATTTCAGATGTGTATTTGTTATCAAATCGTGTTATAAAAACGAAATAATATTATTCCCCTACCCTGAAAAAAAATTTTATAAATGTATATATATCATTTGAAACTACGAATTTCCATGTATGGCCACGTGGCCGTGCGGTCAGCATCGCAAACTTCCAAACCAAAGGATGTCGGTTGGAATCCTGGCAGGTGTACATTTTTTTTTGTACTTGTAAAAATAAATACGGCGCACGCAACATTTCAATAGTAATAAATATATTTGAATTAATGAATGCAAATAAAAGTAAATTTATTAATTAAATTGTACATTTCATTTCACTCCTTTGTATCCATACAAAATAGTGATAATTTAATAAAAATGATTCAAATTTAAAAAAAAATTCTTCCTCAAAGAATATAATATTTTTAATGCCTAAATGGTTTGGTTGCAAAAGCCTATTACGTCTCAGTCTCAGACCAAATATGATATTTCATTTTCTTCTGGATCAATCATTTAATCAATGTTTTGTTATGAAGTTGTCACGTTAAACTATCATCCGTAAACAACTTTACAGAGAACCAATATATATATATATATATATTTTTTTTTTTTTTTTTTTTTTACGATTTGAAGTAGTAGCGTTGGCGATATCTTCCGAGCTTTATAAACAACCGCGATTTTCTCGCACTGGTTGCGTGTTGTGTCGTAACATTTACTGCGTTGTTTATGGACCTGGTTCAACTTATTAGGGATGTTAGTGACCTACGAGACACCCCTGTGTATCTCTAATGGCATGTGCACCTCTTCGTAATGTACTGATTCAGTATAAATGTTATAAACAGAAAAAATTGGTTGTCTGTAAAGTCCGTTTACGGACGATAGTTTAACGTGACGTCATAACGAAACATTTGATGAAATGATTGCATACTTTTATGAATAAAATTGAATCATTTTTATTGAATTATCACTATTTTGTATGGATACAAAGAGGGAGTGAAATGAAATCTACAATTTAATTGATAAATTTACTTTTATTTGCACTAATTAATTCAAATATGTTTATTACTTTAACAAACAAATTATTTTAACCATAACTTTTATACATGTTTGCTATATAACTTCTTCCAATCTGTGTTAATCTGTTGAGGATAGGACGATGATAAGGAAAAGTGGGAAACGAATGGGAGTGCTTCAATTTTAATGTGCCTCGAAAAAAGTCAAATCGATGGTTGTTCCAATCGAGCGGAAGAGAGATGGATGCGGCGCAAGTGTACAATGAGCGTAATGGGACAATGTGCGTTACGGGACACTTTTTCGTGCGTGCAGCATGCGTTCATCGATTTATTAGACGTTGTCACGTCAGTAATGTTTGTTGCAACCGTGACTGGAGACGGCCATGCAGACTGGGGGAGGGATCGGTAAGGTACGGGAGGACCGGGAGAGCGGAGGGGCAGAGCCCCGCACCTCCTTGTAGAAGAGGTCAGCGTTGTTGTGCACGTCGTAGGCGAGCACGCTGGTCGCCATGCCGACCACGAGGGCGTCGCGGTCGCCGTCCGGCCCCAGCGCCCCGGTGGCCAGCGACCTGATGGGCTGGGCCATGTTCAGCAGGGAGACCTCGCGCTGGGGCTTGGGGGCGGAGCCGGCCTTCAAGTGCGGGCTGTGCACCACCACCTGCCGCCAACCCCCACCCTCGCTACAACCATGACCCCACTTCAAACACAACCACTGCATTTGGTACAACCAGTGGCGTAGCCAGGATTTGTGTATGGAGGGGTGCTAAGAAGCATCCCCCCCGTATCCCCCGGGAAAATTTGGATTTTAAGGTTTAAAATAGTGCTATCTTAGCAGTTTTCGGTAGTTAAATTTAAATATTGTAATGGTAAAAATTGTATTAATTTTAATATGAAATTTGTTTGAGTGATGAATAAGAAATTAATTAAAGATTGGGTCCTAAGGGGAGGGGGGGTTGAACCCCTAAAACCCCCCCCTGGCTACGCCCTTGGGTACAACTTATTGGACATACACCATTACAGTTTGCACTATCATGAAAAAAAAAACATTAAGAAATAAAAAGAAACCATAAACCCACAGAGACCAAGCCTATATCAGCTATGTCAAACAGATAAACCCAACGATGTACCTAAACAGGTATTATGGATGACTAGAGACCGGAAAAATTCGCGAGTTCATTTCGCGATAGGCTAAAATACAAATAGTTGTACCTCAGTGCCGCCTCTGCCATTGGCTCACAACTCACCTGGATGAATCTGGGCCAATGAGAAACACCCGACCAAAGCTTTATCGAATCACAGGCTGCTACACTGGAACGTCTCACAAGACAGCAGCCAATGAGTGGGTGGCATTTGACCGAGTGTAGGTAGAACTATGGAGTTCATCCTGCAGGTCATTGAACCCGCGAATTTTTCCGGTCCCTATGGATGACATGACAACGACAGCACAGACAAACACATTCAGACAGCACAAAAGAATTTTGTGGAAGGAATTTAGTCTTGAAAAAAAATAACAACACAGACGAACACAATGCAATGGCACATGTACCGGGAAATTGTGTTAGATAAAATTCCGCACTGCATTAATGATCTGAAGAACGTAACAATCATGAATGATGTACACTATTTTGTAAAATTGTTTTTCGTATATTGTATGTAAAGAAACTTGTAAAATTAAAAATTACAAAATTAAAAAATTACCAAGGTGATTTAAACCTTTGTAACAAAGATTGTTATTTAGTTATTTTGAACTAGCTTGCCTCAATACAATTATTTCAATGAAAACTATTAGTTGTGCAACTAAATATTTTGTGAATTATTTTATAGCTTTATTTGATTTTTTTTAAATGAGAATTTTAACTATAAACTCTATAAATATATTTTTAAAATGTTTACTATCAACCCCAAATGTATATTGATACAGAGAAACACGTGCATGATGAATGCACCTGAATAATTGAATCCAACAAAATCACAAAAAAGTAACAAAACTATCATTTTACTAATTCTAACACAGCCCTAAAGAAATAAAATGGAGAACTAAGATTTGAAAACATGCTAGTACTTAAAAAACACACACAAAAGAACAAAAAAAACAGAAAAAAATAGTGTGAATATGAATTTCCACAGCTATTAAATAATACTAAAAAAAGATACATCGTAAATCTGCACACATTAAGTCAGACGATACCCTGACAGCTAAACAATAAAAACACATATACAAGTTTTAACTGATTAATTTAGCCAGTGACATTATTTTGCTGTAAATGATTTTTAATTCAAGTAGGCCTACTATATATTTTCCAGTGATGATGCTGAAAAATATATAGCTCTACTTCGCTGGGGGCAGAAGAAAGATCACTGTTATGAATCTAGAATCCAACCCGTTAATGATATAATAATATGTCAAAAATGCGAACCCATTAAACTTTTCCCGAGTCGCAACCAATTTTCAAAAGTGTACACAACAGGCAATGTTTACATTAAATCAATTCGTGCTGTATTGGCTGGGAAATCCGTGAACTTCTTGTTTCAAAAGTGTTCAGTTGACGCAAACACGCCACCCCCAGGGGTGGGTCCTAGGTGGTGGTAGTGGGGTGACAAAGGGTGCAATGCCCCACTCACTTGGACACGTGGTTTATGTCTTACTAGTTAATTCTGCAACATTTAGTGTTTTTAAGTTAGTAAATTGTGTAACCAAGACCACGGATGAACATGAAATACCATTGGTGATGGCTATCTGTATAAAGACTACTCACATAAAAGCTACAAACATAAAGTATAATATAATATACTGGCTTAGCACACAAACATCGTGTGTTCGCTTTCCTTAGATCCAAGATTTGACAAAAAAAAATGATGACCGGGAAATTTTTTTTCTGTGAGTTTTATTCAATACAACATAACAAAAAATTATCATGTCTTCTGATATGCATGGAAATTAAATAAAACAGGTTGTGAACAAATACGTTGGTTTCAATTATTTATATTTAAATGAGCTCGTAAAAATGGAAGTGATGCGTCAAAAAAAACCGAAATGCCAGTTAGGTGCTGGTGAAAATTTCAGTTTCACGCTTCCAAAACACTGTCGCTGTTTATTTCGGGACTTTTTTTTCGAGACTTTGGTGACCTGCGTGACGCTGGCAGGCATGCCTCTGATGCTTCGGAAGACACTGGAGGACTCGGAACAGAGACAAACACGCGACACTCGTGCAGCGGGCGGGGGCCGGCACCTTGTCCGAGGCGCAGCCCGCCACGAGGCAGCAGTGGGTCCCATCGAAGCAGCCCACGGCCACGCAGCCGGGCAGCAGCTGCTGCTGCAGGCTGAGCGTGAACACCAGCGCCGACATGCCTCCCCCTCTCACGCCCCTACCGGCGACGCGCTGCAAACATCTGCAAACATAGGCACAACAGATTGATTACTTGCCCTCCAAACTAAGGGCACAGACTAAATCATTCAGTTTAGAGCACGTAAAAGTTCCGGCCATTTGGTCCAGTGTCCGGGACTCCAGGCTGGTGGGCCAAAGGAACCGGGTTTTGATTCCCAGCTGTTTTGATGAAGTCATCGCCATGGTCATGCATTGCAAAGTACGATACACTCATCTGTTTTGTGTGTAAAGAAAAGGCCAATTACACGTTTTGAACAATCTGAATGATGTACCAAAATAACTACAAAAAATTACTTAACATTTATATGTATGAGGTGTAATTGCTTGATTTATTAATATACAAAAATTAAATTTTTTTTTAAATATTAATTTTGGAGCATTATATCAGAGACACTATTGATACAATGTTTCAGAAAGTTTGAGAGCTGGAGGGAGTGCAGAAGAGAGCAGCTAAGTGGTTACAAGGAAATGGAGGAGAACAGAAAAATATGGCAAGGAAGAACATGAAACCAGACCATGCTAATAAAGGAAATGGGGTGGGAGAGTCTAAAAGGTACAGGGCGGACAGAGAGGTTAGTCAGGCTGCATGATACTGGATACTGAGTTGGATGGAAGGATAAGGAAATCTGGGTCACAGGGTGGAGAGAGGGAAATATAGAAGTATAATTGAATGATTTGATTTGCACTCACAATTGTGATTTCACCCGGTGGCAAGGTGTCCGCCCTTTTTTTCTCACACCCGCCCTCCCCCTTTTGTCTTCCCCTCAGATACCTACCTCCAGGCCATTTCACTCCCTCCCTGTCCATACCAGTTTGGCGTGTCTCCCTTTTTCCATTCGCCTCCACTCCCTCTGGAGCTCCCACCCGTGATCTCTCCGCCCTCTATACCCACTTCTGTGTACCCTAGTTCCCAGCTGTCCCCAGCCCCCTTCTCCCGTTATCACCTTAAACTTTCCACCCTCCTCCTTTCCTGTAATGCTTCCCACCACGACTCCTTAATAATCTCCACATAGATGCTTCACGCTGCACCTTCTCCAACTCCCTAACCTCAGTCACCAGCTCACAGCCAAACACTCCATCACTGGCCTGACCAACCCTCCTCCCTGCTCCCTGTAGGGTCCTGCCAAGCAGTCCCAGCGGCCTACTCCTCCTACTTGCCAGCCGCTGGGCAGCGTCACCCGCATGTGCCCCTTCCAGCTACGCACTTCGCTTGCTACCTTCTCCTTCCTCGTGAATCTAACCATCTTTGTCTTTCCAACATCCAACGACAGCACGTTCTCCTCTGCCCATTGTTCTAGCCTGATCAGATACCCTGCATGTGTATCCCTTGCCCCCACCACCACATAAACCATGCAAACATATTCATCCTGGCCTCCATTCCGTCACCTTTATCATCCATCATTATCATGACAAACAGGGGCCTCAACTCCAGAAATATTTGGAGAGAGGAGAAGCAAAAAAGGAAAATATTGTCGATCATACATTCGGGAATTGAATAAGTGAGTGTGTGTTTGCATGAAATGTAGTGCAATTCAAGAGAAAGTTTGGGGAATTTTAACCAGTACCAGCAGGGTTCAAATAAACTCAATCCAATTACACACCCTATGTGAAGTGTGCCAAATGTCATATGCAATGGATAACATAATATTAATTATAATTGCTAAAAATATTTGACAACTTTTTATATGGTGTGTTTGTGAAAGCCACGAGCGCCCACTTTTAATTTAAATTAATGTTTACATCTCTCACACTTTTATTAGAAGATTTAAATCAATTACTAGAGGCAAGCATTTTTCGCGTAAAAAATCTAAACGCCTATTAGACTGCAACACGGTATGCCCACGCCAGCGGTTTCTTCCTTGTGATTGGCGGCCGTCGGCGAGAGAAGTTGTTGCCCCTATTTGACCGAGCTACACAGGACGCGTTTGCTTGAGCACTGAATTACTGTGATTGGTGTTCTAACACTCGACATGTACCTAAAAGAAACTCACCCAATCCCGAAACACAGACAATGCTATAGTGTTTTAACTTTTAGCTAGTCTCGGAATGTTTGAGTGTAATACGCATGCCCCTGTAAATTACCAATTCATTCTTGCAACAGACGATTCATCGAACGCGCCGCAAGGTATCGGGAAACGAGATACAAAAAAATTTAAATAAAATAACAAGGAATGTTTGTTCGATTTAATTTCGTTTTATGACCCGTTCTGTTATTTTGTGTTCGATATACTACAAACTGTCTTGCTTTAATAATTTGATGGCGAATGTAAATAGCACTTACTTAAGATAGAAAACTGATTTCATTAAATTGCATCTAAATAACTTGCAGTTTTACTTCCATCAGATAGGAATGGTGTCTACACAGAATACAGAGGGAAGGGTGTCTATAACCTCTGCTTTACTCTTTCAAACCTTTCGGCTACTCCCAAATTCCCTTACTCCTCTCATTTACATATACCTTAGTTTTAAACTCTTTCCAGGTTTAGCCAGTTCTCGCCATAAATGACAGAATCGTTTTTCTTTCCCTTCACCACATCATGTGCATCACCCACTCAAGGTATCCTCTCCTCCTAAATTACCCCTCACCAAAAACCCCAAAAAAAGGGAAGGAAAAATTCTAAGGCAATTAGTTTTTCAATTTTTTCTAATTCTCCATCTTCGTGAAACCTTGAAAAGTTTTACTAAATTTTCGACACACTTCAACCATATATATTATCATTAACAATCTTGCTGACCTGAGTTCTATTTTATTATTATTTTTTAAAATAATGCACCTCTGTCGCCCCTACATACTTCAGGAGAGGCTTGAATAACATAAAGTATTGTCGACGTTAGGGCCGTTCCCGTGGTTTGGAGTCGCTGCCTAGCTGCTCCGACAGAGAAGGTTCGTGCCACGTGGCAAGGGAACTAGCCGAACTTGGGTGAAATAAAAGAGTTTATGACGTTAGTTGTGTTTACTGCACACATAACATACTGTACATGGGCTGTCACGGCCCCCATCTGTGACAGTCCATCAGGGCGAGGCCCGGCTCCACGCACTTTGAGCGCGACACGACACTAGCAGTGACCTGACTGACGGTAACACGACAGTGATGCGACTGACAGTGGCGTGAATGATGGTGGTGTGACTGGCAGTGACGTGAATGACGGTGATGTGACTGGCAGTGACGTGAATGACGATGACACGAAAGAATGTGATGTAACTGCCGACGCGAACGACGGTGACGTGACTGATGGTGATGTGACTGACAACGCGAATGACGGTGACATGACCGACGAAGATGCGAATGACGGGGACGTGACAGACGGTGACATGACAGACAGTGACGTGACTGACAACGCGAATGACGGTGACGTGACCGACGAAGATGCGAATGACGGGGATGTGACAGACGGTGACGCGAATGATGGTGATGTGACCAACGAAGACGTGAATGACGGGGACGTGACAATGGTGACACGACTGACAGTGTCTGTTCGACTCTCACTCACAACTCTGCGACTGCACTCTCTCATCCCACTCAGGCGACTAACTCGACCCATGCTCCGCGACGTCTCAGCGGCCTCCCCCCTTGCCGCGTGCACATGAATCCCCCCTCTTCCCTTCGTGTGCGAGTGCGTGGAGCCCACATGGTCACACGCGCGGAGACGCGACTCAGTCGCCCGGGAAACACATCTACAGGTACACAACACAAATATATATTTACACACTCACATAATTACATAAACAAAACCCTTATGAAAGGCACATCACTGTTATGGTGGTGCCTCTGCAAGGCGTTCCCCTCTCGGCCAAGGCCATTCGTTACACTTTTGCGCACGGGCGCTGGCGCACACGAAAGTCTGAAGCAGCAATGGGCAATAATGGCCTCAGCGAGCCAGAGGAGCACTTGGGACGACGTCAGTATGTTTTGTATTTAACTATCATCCTGATCCATTCAGTGTTCTTACAAGCAGACCTAGTGTCCTACAATAAATTTTGATCATATGCTGAAACTATTTCCTCCATCATTGGTTGTTCTGCAAAGATTATATCTATTTACTTTGTCTTGCCTCGCCTGTTCCACATTGAAAATTGGAGTCGCGGGTTCGAATCATTTACGCCGACTGACTTATTCGCTAATCCCATGGGCTAGGTATAGACCATGTGGCTGTGAACAGGGGAGATGTTGCAGCAAGAAACTCCCGCTCCCCTTACTCAAAACCTAGCTGTTGGCCATTCGGGTTACCATGATAAAGAACTATAGACGAGCATAACGTGATGTCGATTTATTACACGATGTTACCCTTTAGACGGCGCTGTCCGCATATCTAGACTTTAAAGTTCTGGTGCCAAAGACACATCCGGCGCACTCACTATTGTTGGTTAATGGCAATCCAACTAGGTCAAGGTCTCGCCTTTATTGTGACATACATAGGGCTGGCCGAGCGCGGCGTGTTTACACATACCATGAAAAGAAGCGAAGTTAGTACAAATCACATGTCACTGATAAATTACACGGTAATGTACGAAACAATCGGTGACATGGAAAACAGACAGTGCAGACACAATACCGAACGCAAGAGCACACAGTTTCAATAGTCTCTGAGTAGGTGAAGTGTTACATTTTTTAACCAGTTGCACAATCTGCCATGATCTCGTTACAAACATATGTGTAGATAACATAGTATGCTTGGGTAGAGGTGCCCCTGTAGATACGCTGCCCCAACGCCGAGTGGTAGATGTCTACTTCCTCTAGCGACGCAGGGCCGCGCGATGGCCGCTGTTTTCGCATGAGGTGTATAAAACAAAAGACATTTCTGATTAGTTATTTATATTTGATCGCATTGAAAAAAATATTTTTACACTACTTCATTCTATCTTCTGCACTATCCATCGGCCTAATTCAGTGGTGGCAAATGCGGGAAGTTGCTACCGCAGATTTGTTTAACCCAGTATTTATCCACCCCATTTTGAAATTAAAAAAAAATTGGTTGTCTGTAAAGTCGGTTTACGGACGATAGTTTAACGTGACAATGTCATAACAAAACATTGATGAAATGATTGCATACTTTTATGAATAAAATTGAATCATTTTTATCGAATTATCACTATTTTGTATGGATACAAAGAAGGAGTGAATTGAAATCTAGAATTTAATTGATAAATTTACTTTTATTTGCACTCATTAATTCAAATATGTTTATTACTTTAACGAAGATATTATTTTAACTATAACTTTTGTACATGTTTTCTATTTAACTTCTTCCAATCTGTGTTATTCTGTTAAGGATAGGACGATGATAGGAAAAGTAGGAAACGAATGGGAGTGTTTCAAGTTTAATGACCTCGAAAAAGTCAAATTGATTGTTGTTCTAATCGAGTGGAAGAGAGATAGATGCGGCGCAAGCTTACAATGAGCGTAATGGGACACTGCGTAACGGGACAATGTGCGTAACGGGACACTTTTTCGTGTGTGCAGCCGGCGTTCATCGATTTATAAGACGTTGTCACGTCAAATATATCATTAAATTACACACAATAGTAAAATAAAATTTTACAAACACAGTTTCAGTATTTATCGACCTTTTTTTAGCACAGAAAATAATTATTTTTTTTTGTTTTAAATTGTATAACATAATGTTAAATAGTGAACATAGTATAAAATAGCTTAAAAACTAACAATTCAATTATAGTTTAATTTTATAATTTCCTACCAGATCCCCTTATACCTTTTTATCCAAGTTGAAAATCTGAAATTACACCTGTGGCACTAACTAACAATAAACTTTCTTCATTAGATTTAGTTTTTTTGTGTTAATTTAAACATCCTTTTTTTTTTTTGGTTCATATTTGCCAAACCGTTTGGCACAGCCCAGTGCTCCTTTTTTTAAATCCATACTGCTGCTGCTGGTACATCCACTCACACAGAACCTCATAAATCATACAGTCGTCTGCGAACAATCTTTATCAATATTTTTTCAACTTTGTAATTTATTATAACCAAGAACATTAGGTGTCAACGGAAATTCCTCCTCTGACGTACTCTTATATTACCACTGACGTCAATTTTATATTCCTACTTTTTTTTTTAATTCCACACTTTTTCATACTATGTCAATGCCTACACACCCGTGTTCAATGGTTTTTTTTCATCTACCGAAATTCTTACATGAAAACCTTGCATGAAAACAAAATTTTGACAGTAGCAATTCTATTAGTTGTTATCTTTGTTCTAACATCTTTGGTATTATGTTTTTGTGGGTGTGTGTTTTGTGGTTTGTGGTGATTTTGTGACGTTTCGGCTGTTGAAATTGTCAGAAAGCGATAATGGGAGACAGGAATGAAAAAGCATTACTTGATCTTTTGAAGAAAGCGGGGAACAATGTGTGTGCTGACTGTGGTAGTAAAAGTAAGTGTAATATCACTTTGGAAATTCGCTACTAACTTAAGATCCTGGAGCTTTTAAATTTGATAGATAACAGTTTCAAATGACATAAAATACGGGGATCCTCGGTTAACTTCTAATGATTTATAATTCAGGTAGGCCTACTCTATATTTTTCACCTTAATGATGCTGAAAAATATATGTAGCCTATAATATATACATTATATATATATACATTTATCTTCTGGTCAAAATGTACGGATTATTAACGCAAACATCACTTGGTATTTGTGAGTTTGATTGTGACATTCGAACTGAAGTGAAGGGTAAATATATAGTTGGGCGGTATTTGCAAAAAAAAATGTTAAAAATCCGAAAATACCTTTATTGTATGCTCTTTAACTTCCTCTTTTCATTAAAAGCGGCGGAGGTAAGAAATTCCAAATACTTTAGGAGATATCGAATTTTTAAATTTCATCATATGTAGTTGAGCGGTATTTGCGAAAAAAAAATTTAAAAATCCGAAAATACCTTTATTATATGCTCTTCAACTTCCTCTTTTCATTAAAAGCGGCGGAGATAAGAAATTCCAAATACTTTAGGAGATATCGAATTTTTAAATTTCATCACAATACCAGTGCATTGATGTGGCGATTATCATTGTTTCTTGTTTACGTACGAGTATCTACTTTTTTTTATTGGATAATGATGTCACGTGATTGTTCGTGATAGGCCAGAATTCAAACGAACCAATACGTGATTATTTAGTTTATTTATTGTTTAAAACGGTGTTTAATTACCGCCTCCAACTTAGGTGAGTTTTAATGTTTCTAATTTTAAAGTCTTATTTGTTATTTTGATATTGTTGTGCAAGTAATAAGTAACAAAAAAAATTTACGTGAGTTGTTACTGTGCATCCATTGTTACGGGTTTGTTATGTAAGGTCAGTTACATTATAAATAATTTAAAACTAAAGAATAATCAAAATTAATTCACATTATTTTTAATGTCGGCTTAGTTTGAAAGTATTAATAATGTAACTGACCTGACCTAATCAACCATTTTATTAATTACGCATTGACGATTCACGTATTCACGAACACACGGCAAAATAATAAAAATGGCGTCGCTCGAATGGTTCCACAGGTCTTGTATTGCAAAATTAAAAAATTCGATATCTCCTAAAGTATTTGGAATTTCCTATCTCCGCTGCTTTTAATGAAAAGAGGAAGTTGAAGAGCATATAATAAAGGTATTTTCGGATTTTTAACATTTTTTTTTTTTTTTTTGCAAATACCGCTCAACTACATATGATGAAATTTAAAAATTAGATATCTCCTAAATTATTTGGAATTTCTTACCGCCGCCACTTTTAATGAAAAGAGGACGTTGAAGAGCATAAAATAAAGGTATTTTCGGATTTTTAACATTTTTTTTCGCAAATCCCGCCGAACTACATATTTATAAAGTGAAGGTATCGTCAGCCTAACAAGATTAGTTGAGACTGTTGACCATACCATCATCAAGCAGATGCTTTGGTATCGTTCGGTTTGTTTTGTACCATGTAGGTAAACCGGCTCTTATTATTTTGGGGTACAAGGATACGATATACTTGCCGTTATTAGCATTTCAATGGCGTGAAAGATAACATTGGTAAAGTAGGAGTTATCGAAACGTTTGTTCTCATTGAGAAGTTGAGGGTCATGGTTTGCTTATGGACACACAGGTGATGGATATTTTTATGTCTAATTTAGTTTTGTAAGTAGCCTTGAAAATTATTGTCAGAAGAGGAAGTGTAGATGTACATATAAATCCCAACCATTTTAGCAAGCATTTTGATACCCTCATAGTTATTTCATAATAAAACAACTTTATTTTAACTCTTTTTTTCTGTCAAAACTTTTATTTTATGACTCGTGATACCAGTAGGTAGGGGAGAGTTGAGACACTTTTTATATATATATTTTTTATGTGCTCAATAAAAGCCAAATATTTCATATCTTCATGTCTGCCTAATCCATGGTGTGATTAGCACATAATAAAAAATAATAAAGTAATTATGTTTGCGTGAGTGCCTGTAAATTATAATATTACACAGTGTTGCATAATGTATCAAATCTCCCCATGCTAGGGAGAGATGATACGTATGTTAGGGAGACCTGATACACTTGTTAAGTATGTTTATTTATAATGGTTTCAAAGATTTGTTTTTGCACAGAAGCATAAACAAAGTATGTTAAATAAAAATAAATGTTTTAATAAATGAAGATTTACCAAATTAAATGGTAGGAAACTAAATAGTTTGAAATAATACCCATAAATACATATAACTAAACTAAACAAAACAGAATCAACAGTTTCACAACACTTTACTACTACACATTTAACATTTTTCACAAAATAGGCCTATATTACATTTTTTTCTACAGATCATTAAAATTACCTCTAATTTTGAACACGAAAAAATGATATAGTCTCATAAAAAAAAAACTTCTTTAACAGAATTACCTCATGTTATAACCATGAAAACCTTCTCTGAAACTGAATCCTTCAATCCTGTCATTTCGTAGAGTAAATGTGGGTTCACTAAGAACTTTCACTATTTGGTTTTCATCTATCACAGTAATGTCTTCTTTTTCTGGCCACTTAAACTTTGAATTGGAAACATACCTGTCAAATTTTATTTTACACACACTGTCATCAAAGAGATTTTCAATTAATCCCACAAAATAAACAATTGTTTTCTTAGTTGTGAATGACACAAGAACCGAACATGATTATTTTCCTCAAAATAGAATTCCATAATTTTAAAAGCATTTTATAACATTTTATGTGTGCTATGTTTATCCCTTTTTAGGCATACGCTTTGCTTCACTTTCACTCGATTCAGAGCTGCTGTTGTTTTCATTCTTAGATTCTGTCTCGTATTCTTCACTGTCAGAAGAACTAATAGTTGCACACTGTTGAGGATAACGGTTTTTTGTTTTTATTTGTTTTATTTTTAGTGAATGGAGCCTTTTTTGTGGACTTTTGTTTTTCAGCATATTCCTCTTCTAATTGATTTTTCACTGGCGTGTCTGTCAGCACTGTTGACTTGGCTATCTTTCTTGGTTTCCTAGTGGTGTTATGGACATTGTCCTTAGCTTTAGCTTTAGGTAAGGGCCTAATATCTGAAGGTGACACCATGTTGTTGCAACCATTATTTGTGTTGGAACTGGATGATGCCTCTTCGTGACTCATAATAGCATCTTGAGGTTCAGCAGCATTTTTTAGCAGGCAGTCTGTAACCAATGATGGCATAAAATCATTATCAGTAAAACAATCTCTGTTGAAGGGCCAAATTCCAGCCTTTTTTGAAACCGGCTAGGATGTTTGCAGGAGTAAATGATTTTGGGAATGCTTGTCCAATCACTTCTCCTAGATCATAGATTGTCCTGGAGTTCTCCTTTTTTCTTTTGTAGAAAAATGGCATCTAAAAAAGAACAAACATATTAAGGTTAAAATAGTCTTAACACCAAATGTAGGTACAATCCAAACAGAGCCCTAATAAATGTGACAGAATATGGCAATATTTTTTAACTTCATTTCTAAACCATAGTTTAAAGGCTTACAGCAGTTAAATAAAATAATATCAAGAAATTCTGCAAACAGATTCTTCAAACAGGCTATCAAAACAAAATGAAAAATAGTCTTATGTTTTTTAGGAGAAATGATTCACTGTATCAAGTCTCCCTGATTCGGGTGTATCAACTCTCCCCTGTTGTGCCTTATACAAGAAACATAATCTCTTGCACTCATACAGGTTAGAATCAAACTAATTAAAGCAATTATGGTTCACTGAGTGTATATATTCTTTGAATTTAAAAGTTTTATGACAGGCTTTCATTGTATAAAACTTTTATAGAACAGAATTCAGTAGGCTTGAAAAATAACTTACATTGGAAGAAACACTGTGAGCTTCTTTCTTCGTGTACTATTCAAGCTGCCATCTTGATTTACCTGTGTGTTTTTTATTAGAACCTAACATATAATTCACAACTTATCATTGGTACCAACATTGATAATTACTTGAAAATTTTTTATTGTATCAACTCTCCCTGTGTATCAACTCTCCCCTACCTCCCCTACCAAGCACTTCTCTTCACAATAATTTTTACATGCTATCTTATCAAACAAATTCTGCACACATGGTTCTGCACAATCTTCCAAAAAAAAATTTAATTTTGCACCCAACTCCACCAAAATACGTAGGTTTCACTACCTTCTATAACATACTGTCGATCGACCTACTTCGCCTTGCACAATCATAACAAATACAGCTTACTTCAGAATTCATTCACTTTTCTTTCCCGATTTCCGCAGCATCATAATATATCTCTCTTTTTTTTCCTTCTAAAAATAAAATTCATGTCATTAGTATTTTAATGCTGCATATTTAAGGGCCCGCCTACCAGCGCATACATACACTATGCAGAGGTCCAGAAACAACCACATAATTTGGAAACTGCTCAATATATCCAAGTGGGGTCTGTGTACGAAAAGCATTTGAGAATACGCTCAGGACGGATGTCTGTTTTCGTATAATATTATTTTTAAACTGAATTTTTAGAAGAGGAAATTGGTAACGTGCTTGTTTTTCAGTATAATTTCTGGGCATAAAACTCCTGGTAGAGATTCTTGACAGCTCACAAGGGACTTGCCTTGCCCATTTAACTCCCTTCCTCTGCCATATTATGTGCCATATTATGTTATGCTTACCACTCAAATCTTATATTTTTTTCCTGTGCACAGCATTGCGCTTTTAGGTAATACTTGGCTGGAAGGACCAGCGAGCGTCGCTCTTACCATTCCGCCTCACTAGCAAAACTACATCAAGTGCTGAAATATTTTGGTATTTCTATCCTGTTTCTATATATCCTGTTTTTTTTTATACATTCCTTTCTTTTATTGCGCACCTTACTTGTTCTCCTGCATTCCAGGCTGTATCAGCAGAATACTGAACATTCCTTTATTTTTACGTTTCTCAGCCGTTTCCTTTACTGTAAAGGAGTTGACAAAAATACCTGTATTATTACACCATAAATAATCCTTTTTAACCTTGGTCGTCCTGATGCCCCTTCGATACAGAATGCTAACAGGTTGGAACCCCAGTGTTTTGGAGGGTAATTCAAGTAATGTTAATGCCACCCTGTCCACCAGATAGACTGCAGACGCTCAGGTAAGTGTGAATTGAGAAGTAAAGTAATTGCATTGGCCTTGACATACGTTCTGCTGACTTTGTTTGCGGGCTAGACCTGTGTATATTTCTTGCATGCTGTGTTGTTGAGTTGCTAGCGACGGCTGTGCGTCTCAGGCAGTGTTTTCTCTGTGTTTCAGGAACACAGGGACACAACAGCGTCTGGACGTCTCAGTGCTCTGTAAATACTATCTTAGCATGTAAATAGTGCTTGAACCGTAGCACAAAAAAACTAATGTAGCCGTTGTTTTATGTTACGCTCTTCTTTTGGCAGTAATTGTAACTTGAGCGGATACAGGCAAGTTTCTCGGATCTCGGAACTAACCACACTAGTTCCTACCTTGTTGTTGCCTAGCTGCTGGCCCGGTTATCGTCTTAGGTTTTGTTTTATCTTTTTAACTCTAGTTTATTTGAATAGGTCAGCCAAAAAAAATTATTTTGAAATTGGTTATTGAGGTTTTTATGCCTCATTGCAAAATTATTTAATACAATTTTGATAAATTTCTGTTGATTTCTTTCATGATTGTTTCTTTGAAATCATTTGATTGGTAAATTAGGGATTTCGATGTTTATTGTTTAACACTTTAATTTTTATGGAAACAAAATATTAACAGTTTAGATTTATCAGTGATGACCAAGTGACCTTTTATTTGAAGTGTTTTTGTGATTATTAGGTGGCGACTCACCCAAAGTTGGCTTTGTAACTGCACACACAATGTACGCACAGTTGCGGGAATTAACAAGTATAATTGGTTATTGTCTATTGACAGTAGGAGGATCATAGAAAACATTTATCCTGTTAACTATATTAATAACGTTCAGTCATACCAGTACTAGCTATAGTAATACCTTCTAGACTATCTGTTAAGTAATATTATTTTGAAAATTATTGCTGATATTGTAATTGTGACAGTATTTCTACTGTAGTGATGTTAATGTTATATTAGTTGTTAGGCTAAACATGATACTGGTATCACTATAATTTAATTCAGAGTAAAACAAAGTTAAATTATTTTGCTGGGATTCATGTCCTCAGCTAGAGCATTACAGAATTTATAAAACAAGAACTGGGAAGAAAAATTAATGATAAACATTTTCATAGACCAATTCTGCAATGTGCAAAAGTGATTAATTAATATTAGAGTGACTAAATTACTAAATTAACTTTTTTTTTTTTTTAGTTATTAGATAAAGATATTAACCTACAGTTGGGCTTTTGCCTGGTGGCAAGGAGTCCTGTTTTCTCCTTTACTCTCATATTTATTAATACTGCCCTCAGTTGTGACAACCACAGTTTTATTTGGTGAGAAAGCCTTGCATTACTCATTTAAAATTTTTTTAGATGTTGAAGTGAAAATGTGATTTTTTTTTTTTTTTAATATGTTAAAGAGCTTCAGTAATGTTTTACCATAAGCAGGAAGTCTTGAGATTGGTTTTGCAGTATTTTAATTAGTAAACTCAAGTCGTGGTGTGGCTCAGTGCAGTCCACGTAGCCGGCAAGCCGTGGCCTCGTTCGGAGGATGCGTGCTTTTGTCTCTGGGAGAACGATGCCGTCGGCAGCTCAGATTTTAGAGAAATTTTTTCATGTCAATGTAAGGATTAAGAAATTAATCACGAGGAACATTCAATTGTGCTCATTGCTGGTCAGTAGTGACAATGTTTCCCCATCAGCTTCTGCATGGCTTAATGTTCGCTGGTTTTAGCAACTTCACATGTGTTGTGTCATAGTCTGGCACGTAATTCCCCTGCTGTTATTTTTCAAAACAAAAATTTCAGTATTTTAGCAACATATACGATTGGGTGGTTTTTATTTTAATTGAATATATAAAAAAAAAGATAGTGTCTGTTCTGAGAGATCTCACAAAAACACGTATAGAGCTGAAGAGCAAGCAAGAAAGTATGTGCGGGTAAAGTAGAATGAAAGAGAATGTGAGAGAGAGTCAAAGAAATTGTGAGAGAGAGAGACTATTTGCAGATCCTTCGACCATTTTACCTAAAACTCACCAGAATGTCGCCTGAAATATAGGTTTTGAGATGAGATGTTTCAATTCTGAGGGGGAAAAATGTATCATTTGTTGCATGCTATTAACATCACAAAATTTAATAAAATAACAATATTTTGTGAATCATGACAATTTTTCTTGTGGTGTTAGGTTTTTTTTGCCTAGAGCGCACACAAGGAACTCAGATTTACTTCTTCAGATAAGATGATTGTTCAGAAGGGAATGGGTCTTAATGAAGAAACCATGTGGCATTCACTTGCATTGCCGTGTTTCACTCCTACCCCTTTAACAAGCTGCAGGGAAAGATAATTTCTGAGCTCCATTTACAGAAACTACGTAAAGATAGTTCTGTTTGTCTAGCAGGAGCTCTCTTGTATTGCAAGTCACATTTATAACTGCAGTGCCGCAGAAGCCAGCGTTTACAAAGCGATTTCAAAGTCCCGTATGCTATTGTCAGTGATGGAAGATGACCACAGCTGCTACCAAGGCAACCAACCCCTTTATAACTGTCCTGTCTGATTGTCCAAGCTTAAGGCCTGGTCTTACATGCCATGATAATGACTTTTTTTCATCATTGCATTTGTTTGTTGTGCCACAAATATTTTTTAAAATAATATACACTTAGTGTAATAATATATTGGGTGTAAAAAGGCATGAAATTGTTAGCAGTTATCACTTGTGTGCCTTTTTATACCCATGATAGTGCACTAAATAAATATCTGTTTAAAATATTTGTGAAAGATCAAGAAATTCAAGGGAGGCCTTGAATTTAAATTTTAGAAATAGCCAAAAAAAAGTAATGATGAAAAAATGGAAGAAAAAAAATGAACATGGCGTGTGAGACAGGGCGTTAAAACATCATGTTTGTGTAGCCAAGAGGCTGAGCAGGATGGCCCAAACCAATCCCTCATGGGGCTTTTAGCTTTGGAGTTCGTGCCAGGTTTGTAGCCATCTGTAACCTTGTGTTGACATGCTAAGTAAGTTCTAACTCATAGTTTAAGAAACAACATTGCCTATGTGACGAAAAGCAAATTTTTCAGGAGAGCTAAAAAAATCTTGCCGATTACAAACTACGTGATATGTTGTTTTTGTTTTAGATTGACATACTGAATCGGTACTAAGTGCTCAATAACGTCGTGATAAGATGCTAAATGCATACGTTTTCATGGAGAAACAGAAAACAAATTTTAAAAAAAATTCATTTAGGCTGTGTTTTTTCTTAAGCGGTGACCTTCGACCATAGCGACACAAGTTTTGTGTAGAGATGGTGGGGTGGACTTGTCAACCAACTTGTCAACTGAAACTAGTGTAAAGCTTGATTGTTGACAGAGGAAAAGGTCATGTGCAAGGTTGCGTGTTGCGTGCGGGCTTTGCGGAATTCGGCACGCCTCCTGTTTGCTCGGCAGATCCGGAATGGGCGTCCTACAACATAGGTATATTCGTGTGCATGCGATGCGCGGGCGTCCACCGCGGCATGGGGGCGCACATCTCCAAGGTGAAGCACCTGAAGCTGGACAAGTGGGAGGACAGCCAGGTGGAGCGCATGAAGGAGGTTGGCAACACTGCGGCACGCCTCAAGTACGAGGAGAGGGTGCCGCCCTGCTTCCGCCGCCCCACGGAGAACGACCCCCAGTGAGTGCAGCTTGTTGCTGCGGTCACGCAGTTGAGGCTATACAGCTTCTTAAGGGAGCGTTCAAGTATTATGTAATGCAATTTTTGAAGATTTTTGTCCCCCCCCCCCCCCCCCCCCCCCCTTCCCTGTAACACACAGTAACATTTTTCTGTACCCCCTCCCCCTCTGTAAACGTTACATAACACCCAAGTGACCATTTTTACCTAAAAGTCATAATTATGTTGCGCAAAGTACCGGAAAGTCGCTAAAATACATTTGTTATTGTTTTAATCATGTTTGCGGTAATAATAAATAAAACAAGCAATTTCGAACTCGCAATACATGCATATATTGTTTATTTTATTTATTTATATTGTTATTTAATAAAAAATGACTTACAATATAATCGAGGGATTCCCCGTAAAACATAAACAAAAAGGGTTGCAAACATGGGAAATTTTAATTGCCTAGTTTTTTATTTAAATAAAAAAAAAAACAATATTACGTAACACGTTGTTCGAACCCCCCCTCCCGCCCTTGTAACGCATCATAAGATTCCACAAGACCCCCCTCCCCCCAAATTGCGTTACGTAATACTTGAACGCCCCCTAAGGGGGTGCCACCTATTTTAGGTCATGATTTTATATTTCTATTAATCAATTATCAACTTTTAGATTTTTCCAATTGTTTAACTTTCACGAAATAAATCAAAATATACAGCCCATACTTTTTGCATAATTAGCTGCCAAAGTTACATTTTTAACGTTTTTGGGATGTTCAAATCAGGAGAATTTAATTTATTGCAGCACTGAAACTTTTTTAAGTTTAACTACAATGCCACTGGCTACTCCAAGAAATGGTTTTGAATTTCTTTCAGAAAATATTAATTTATTTTAACCTGGCATTTCAAAATTCTCAAATTTGTTACGATTTTGATAGCCAAGAAACATGAAATGAGTTTTTGTGATTGAAATGCAAACCATATCATAAAGTAGCCAATGGCATTGCAGTTAAACCTAAAAATTTTCAGTTCTGCAATAAATTAAATTCTTATTTGTACAACCCAAAAACATAAAAAATGTAACTTTGGCAGCTAATTATGCAAAAATTATGCACTGCATATAGGAATTTTTCATTTCGTGAAATTTAAACAATTAAAAAAGTCTACAAGTTTATCTGTAATTACTGTAAATATAAAATCTTGACCTGAAATGGGAGGCACCCCCTTATGACACCGTAGATTGGAAGAGTTTCATGGTTTATTTGCTTGAAAAGCCCGGCTTTGAATGTGGAAATAATGTTAAGAAGTACAATCTCACCAGCTCAAAGTTGTAGGTGATATTTTATTTTTGTAAACTTGATAAAAAGTGTATCTGACTGGGAAAAAACTCAGTGATTGTAACACTGTGTTAAGTATATTTTGTGTTGTTATAACATTGAATGACTTTAATTTTGACTTCATAGAAGTAGTTCTTGTAACATGAAACCCGTGAGACCAAACAACAACTGAGAAGTAGTGAGACTCAGTCCTAATGTTGATCTGGGAATACGAGCCCTGCGCTCATCATGGGATACGGCTGATGTGTGCTTTGTTCCCCAGGGTGCTGATCGAACAGTGGATACGAGCAAAGTATCAGAGGGAAGAGTTCCTCCCGCCGGGGCAACAGAAGTACGTGTCCGGTTACATGGAGGGGTTTCTGATGAAACGAGGGAAGGAAGACAGCCGCTACCACCCACGTAAATTTGTCTTGTTGGAAGCGGAGGATAGTTTAAAGTATCACGTGAAGGAAGTAGGTTTGCCCGTGGTCGCTAGTCATGTCTTTAGCGAGTGTCTTGTGCTTCGTGTGAGGTGTGTGTGTGTGGCCTGGCGCTTGCATGACCCCGCTTGTGCATGCCAGGGCGGCCGCCGTTCGTCGCCAGCGCGCTTCTCCTCCCGTGAGTACGTACCTGATTCACTCTTCTCTTTTACATCTAGTGTCTGTTAGTGACTCGGTGATGAATGTAAAACTTCCACAAATATACATGGAGATGTGCTCAAGTTTTCGATCCAGACAAACGCCTGTGTCGGTCGTGAAGTTCTCTCTTGTGTGAGTAATGTTGCAAGCTTTCTTGTGGTGTGCGGCAACTATGTTCCTTTCTGCCTCGTGTCAAATACCTTCCCCCCCCCCTCCCCCCCCCCCCCCCACCTTGTGCTCCAGGCGTGCGTGCCAGGTTGTCTGTTGACCACTTGGTTGTTGTTATCTTTAAATTTCTTCAAGCCATTCAGCAGTTTCGCTCTCCGCATCTTTCAGTGATTGAAAGTATTCTTCCTTTCCAGTTGTCAACTGTTATGATTATTTCCATAAAGTGTGACCAATATCCATTTGTATTGTTGGTTTTCAGTAGTTTACCGATCAATTGAAAGTGACCGGAAATGAAGTTTTATTTCTTACAATACAGTTTTTTCATATGCTAGATATTTTTCTTTCAAATCCAGGAATCTGTATATTTAGTAGTACAACAAAGAATGTTATCTCGTCAGGGGTAACGTTCATAATGTCATGAGGATGTACATAACAGACAGAGACCCAGTACAGCCATGATCCAAGTCCAACCAACGCGTTGCTCAGCGGTACGTGGTTAATGCTACCCCAAAAACAGCTCTGGACGGGCGGGCAAGATTGCTCACTGCTTCTGTTTGCCGTACAGCTGCTCCATGGCTCGAGAACGGAATGTTGTCGAAAGCTGGTATATATTCTTCTCCGTGTATGTTGCTTCAGCATAAGACATACTGCATTATGTAGATAGTATCATTGTTACATTCTCTGAAAGATTCTTGCAATGAAAAAGATTGATTTTAATCGTTATTTTGTACACACACCATTTCTATTTTTCACTGAATTTCATAGAGAAAACCTGAAGAATAGACACAGAAAACTCCAAAATCAGTCTTATGTCAAATCTCAGTTGTACAGATTGCACAGAGAATTAATTCCTTCCATTGGATAAAATTTGATAAAAAATATATTCCTATATGTAGTTGTGTATATAATATGTATATGTGTGTATATGCATGCATGTTTGTTTAGCTGGGGAGATGTGAATTTATTATAATGTTGTTTGTTCATTTATTATGTTATTTATTTAATATTTCATAAGCAACAGTTGTCTGCCAGTAAATCTTCAACAAGGAATGCAAGCTGTTCAGTAGTGCGACAAAATTTTACATTGCAGTATTTGCAAACAGGATGTAGGAATGATTATTAAGGGGGGGGGGGGGAGGAATTAACAGTTTTATTTCTAGCATACCTTACCAACAATTTTATTGCTATTCTAATAGTATACTGGTAGTATACTGATAATAAATAAAAATAATCAACCTTAACATTTAGGCAGTATTCCGTATATTTTTTACACTAAACTCCTTGGTGATAAGTAGAGACCCGGAAATTTCGCGGATTCCTCTGGCCTCAGGATAGAATTCAAAGTTATAGGTGTGCTCGAACCATGTTTACTTTCCCATTGGTTGATTTCTTAGCGAGAACATTTTTATCCTTGTTATTTAGCACTACCTGATTCACTTATTTCTCTCCTAGCTGGGCATCATTGGCTCACGGTCGCAGAGGGGCGTGTCCAGATAACTGCGGGCCAATCACGACCACAGTGAGAAGGTTTGCATTCTAGCTTGCGACTACCTAAATGAATCCGCGAAATTTCCTGGTCTCTAGTGATAAGTGTGCTGGCAACAGGCTGAACACTCACAACACGAGATGTTTTGGTTCTTTGTGTGTGTGTGTTATTCCAAAAAAATTTTTCCTAAATAAAATTGAATTCTTGTGATAGTTCTGTTACAGTTTCATTCACCTATCCTGTATTAATATTGTTCGCATAGTACGTGTATATCTCCCTTAAGGTTAAAAATAATTTTTTTTATTACTACCTTTAACAGTTTATTGTTATAGAGAATTTTTATGCCATTTGTTAGGAAACTTTAGAGCTTTATATTTACAATATTGTATTTATGGTAATTTATGGTATGTTCATGTGTCTGCTAAGATTGGTTTGAAATGTGATGGAGTGGTTGTGATTGCTGGAGTATCCGAGCGGAAACGGTTCCAGAACAAAGAGCCGAAGGCAGTGATCAAACTGTCGGAGCTGAACGTGGTGTTTGCGCCCGACAAGATCGGCAACCCCAACGGCCTCCAGCTGACGTTCATGAAGGACGGCACGACGCGGCACATCTTCGTGTACCACGACAGCGCGGAGGTGACGGTGGACTGGTACATGGCGATCCGCTGCGCCAAGCTGCACCGCCTGCAGCTGGCGTTCCCACACGCCGAGGAGTCGGAGGTGCGTCCCCGGGAGTTGCTCTCTCCCTGCCCCCTGCCCAGGCAGTGTCGCGAGGTGAAATTGAAGTCTAACGCATTACTAGGGACCGGAAAAATTCGCGGATTCAACGACCTCTAGGATAGCCTCCATTATCCTCTCTGCATTTCTCAAGTAAAACACGCGTGTTCACTGGGTACTAAATTGTGAGGCGTCTCCACTGGGTTGCTTGTGATGCGACGCTTCTTTGGTCGATAGTCTCTCGTTGGCCCGGAGAGCTCCAGTTAACCTGCGAGCCTATAGCAGAACCAGCAGAATTGTACACATGTTTGAATTTCAGCTTATCACGAAATTAATCCGCTAATTTTTCCGGTCTCTACGCATTACAACGAAATGCAAGGCAGAACTCACACACAGACCACAGCGAAACTCGCCTCAAATACCGCATTTTGTCTATTAAAGTATTATTTTCATTTCATTAATCTCGAGTTTAAGTTTTTATTTAAAAACCTAATATATGTGTTCTTAGCAGAAAATTTATTTAGTTTCTTTGTACATTTTTTTCAAAGTAAAGTAAATAAAAACAGTACTTAATAAAAAAACAGTACAAAACTGATACGCCACAGACATGGCTAACGACCTATATAGAAACATCACAAGGAAAATTATAAGTATAATAATTTTGGGCTTGTAACATTGCACATTGATTTTTTGATTCATAATAATAGTGAAATAATGAGACAGTGACAAAAATTAAAATTTGAAATATGTGTTGACACCGGAAATAAACTTAAACCACACAATCGATCAAATATTTTTTCCAGCTTAAGAAACATTACAGAATAATACTAAATATTTTAGTTGCAGTTATTTATTTAAGTTAGTATTGTTTTAAGGTTGTTGTATGCACATTTTAAGTGTCTGACCATATACTGTTAAAGCAGTTGATCAATTTAATTGTACAGTACTTGATATGTATTTTGTATTCATAGGTTTTCGTTTTTAATGACAATAAAGACAAAATCCACTATTTTTAATGATATAATTTGCTTTTATATAACACCATAAAATCTTGGCTTTATGAATCTAAATGTAATTTTAAGGAGATAACACAAAATAAAACCAGACAAAACATAAAAACCACTAATTCTTCTCTATTGATGAAGGCCGCTGTTTTTTAATGATTTAATTTTTTTTTTTTTATGACTTCTATTCTTTTACATTGTTTTATACCTGTTTAGTTTACTTCTTTTGTGAAATACACATGTAAGTTTATGGTAATGTTTCCATATTGTAAAATTTTTAAATACATTTTATTTTATTTTTAGCTGTTGGCTTATTTGACGAATGACTTCGTCCAAGAAGGCTGGTTGTGGAAGACGGGTCCTCGCACTACAGACGGATATAAAAAGCGGTGGTTCACGCTGGATAACAGGAAGTTAATGTACCACGACCAGCCAATGGTGAGTCTGCGTTCTCTCTCTGCTTTGTCTGTCGGACATTGGTCCCGTTGAGGCAGGTGCATGTTTAGCTTAGAAGTGGGGATGAAGTAGTTAGGTATACTTGCTGGTCTTTCAGGTTCCAGCATGTCGGTGTAGCGCTCGATTTTTGTTTCAGAATGTGATACTCTTTCTGTGTTCAAATATTCTCTTATTGCAACAGCGATGTGGCGTGTACTAGAGGAGCTCTGAATTAAGTCACTCGACAAACAGCTTGTTATTTTCTTTGTTTTTAGATCATGTCCAACATTATTTGGAGATCCTGTATAAAAAGATTATCATTGGTATTATAATTATTCCTAAAATATAGATATTATGAATTACTACATTATATAACAAGAAAACATAATAATTTGCACAGCATTGTAATTAGAAAATATTAACTAGGGATAGACCAATAAAATCCTCAAATATCAATCAATCATTAGTATTCAAAGAATTCAATATTCATGGATAAAGATTCTACAAAAAATATCAGAGGAAATAAATTAAATTAGAAAATTCAACACTGATAACCTCTGAAGTTTACAAGGTCAATTTTTTTGTTCATATCTATCCTGTTACCATTCCCCAAGATAGTGTACTCTTAACATGTAATTATATGAATAAAATTACAGTATGTATTGATTTGGGAAACTTAGTTTGAGAAACAAAAGGCCAAAATATGTTTCAATCTTAGCATGACTTGAGAGAATGTAAGTTTGTAGTTTACATTTTGTCATAAAACTCTTCAGCTTTTTGGATAGAATTTATAAAATCATTATCGGTCAAGTTTTCACAGTGGCTTGGAACCTAATTTTTTGAAGATTTTGGGCCAAACAAGTTTTATTTTAGTGATTAGTGAATTATTACTTAAAAATGAATAAAGTGTTTTACAACAAAGGCAACGAATGGTTAATCAAAAAACTGTACATAACATGCTTTCAGTCGATGCTGAAGTTGAGATATAAATTGCAATTAAAACCATTAAGGCCCCCGCCTACCTGGTCACACAGATGGTGCGCAGAGCTTCAGGAAAAACCACGCGGTTTCAAAACTACTCAAGATATCCGAGTGGGGTATGTTCACGAAAAGCATTTAAAGAGTTCGCTGAGGCCCGAAAAAGTACTTTCAATTTTGGATCATTTTTTTAAACTGTATTTCTAGAAGAGTTAAAATGGCTAAAACGCATGTTTTCAGAGTGATTTTTAGGCGTAAAACAACCGGTTCAGATTATTAAAAGCACTTAAGGGACTTGCATTATATCATTATATCTTTATCTTCATGTATCGGCCATATAATGTTGCGGTCACTGCTAAAATTTCACAGTTATCCTGTTACGACGAGAAGACAGCGCGCCAGTCCAGAGGCGACACCGCGCTTGAAGCACCGGCGAGCGTCGCGCTTATCATCCTGCCTCGCCGACACACACACACCCCTGACGAGGCGGGCCCCTTAAATAAATGCATATTATATATTGATAAAACCAATGTTGAAATTAGTTATGTTTCGAACTGAAGTGTGGCCGGAAGCAGAGTGACTGGAGGGACTGCGAGGCGAGGCGAGGCTAGGCTGTGCTCGTGCGTGCGCCAGGACGCGCACCCCAAGGGGGAGGTGTTCCTGGGCCACCTGCAGGACGGCTACGGGGTGCGGGTGGGCGTGCCGCCCGGCTCCAAGGACCAGGGCTTCTCCTTCACGCTGCGCACCCCGGACCGGGCGTTCAGCCTGTCGGCGGCCACGGAGGAGGAGCGCGACCGCTGGCTGCAGGCCCTCGAGGGCGTCCTGGAGCGCGGGCTGTCCCCGCAGGACCACGCAAGTACGAGTCCTCGGCCGGTGCGACCCGATAGTGACAAGCTGTTTTAGTAGCACTCACAGTCAATTCAATTAACCGTGCATTCGTAATTCTCTAATTTTCTGTATTTTTTGTTTATTATTATTATTTTTTGTGTCCTTTGTCTGTTGTGTCTCTTATGTATTGTGTTTGTTTTTTGTACCGTGCACACCAGGGGCGCAACAACAGGGATGGGGGGGGGCAAGGGTATTTTGCCCCCCCCTCCCCCCCCCCTTCTGAAAACTTGAAGTGGGGGCAAACGGGGGCAAAGAAAGTGCTGTGTAATCAATTTTTTTTAGATAATAAAACTGCTTAAATAGCACCATTTTCCACCTTGAAATACTAATTTTTCCTGGGGGAGGGCCCCCGGACCCCCCGTTTCAATAGAGGGGGGGGGATCGATGATTCTTTATAAAAAGTTATATCCCCCCCCCCCCCCCTCTGGAAATATAGTTGTTGCACCCCTGGTGCACACCCCTGTAATCTCTTCTCAGAGTGTTGGTGTGCATGTCACAATTTATAAATAAATAAATAAATAAATTGCAAGTTATATCATGGAATCAAGTAGTATTTAACCTATGTTTAAATCATAAAAAAGTAATGGTTAAAGGTTTTGGCATTCGAGAAATGTTGTTATTTCTAGACAAAAAAAAATTGTACCGAAAAACATAGATCAGATAAAATTAATTTAATTTGTTTTAGTGTGCATCTCTTATTGAATCACTTTTGAAACACAAATGCCCCATAATTTATTTTTATTGTTCTGAATGTATCAGTTTCTGACCAATTTATTACAAATTATTTTATTCTAAAAATGCAGCATATAAATTTTACCGCTTTTTTGGTGGAGTAAGTATTTCAAAACAGGTGTTATAAAAAAATATCACCGAAATTCGGTTTTAAAAACGAAATTGGACTAAATCTTGCCCTTACACGAGTTGTAGGAGAGGTCATGACTAAAGAAATGTCACACAGCGGAGGAAAGGTGACTGAACTCACTTCCGGCACTTGTAGGTCAGTTCATGAAAGTCACTGGAAGTTCAAGAATTTAAAATATATCACTACCCACTTAATTTTGCATCATGCACGTATTTATTTATTTTTATCTAACCAACACTTTTTCTTACTGTTCCATCACTCATTGTATTTTCTTTGTGCACTTATAAAAATTCCTGTGGTTATCTATTAAATTCACATTTGTTTCAGTTTAAAAAAAAAAATCGTTATTTTACGGTTGTGTTATTTATTTCCTTTGAACATTTTAAACTTGTAGGAAATCATAAACAAGTAGTACTTCCCCGGAAATGGCATCTGCCGATTCATCTGCAAATGTAGAGGGCTCGCAGTGTGTTTGCGATGAACAGATAAACCTAAACCTATTGCATGTTACGTCTGTTAATGCTATGGCTTGAATCGTTTACCATTAAAATACATTTATAGTGAGTGCAGGATGATGATCTTACGGCAGAATATGATCACAGACCAGTGACATTACATCAGGGCCTTCCAAAATGCTATTGCTTCGGTAGGGACAAGATTATATGGTGAATTGTGATAAAACTTCAATAAGACAGAAAACCATGTCACTACACCATTTAACACCAATACCATAACGCATGAAAGTTCAACTAAAATCATGAAATAAATTTGTAACCAAAAATTAATTCAAATCACGAAAACCAAATCTTTTAAAAAGTAAATTCAATAAATGTGATTTCTTTAGCATAAAGGTTTTTGATCTTAAAACTGTTACTAGTAACTCATTTTTACAGTATGAAGTTGGTACATTTCTCAAACAAGTACTACTACTTGCAAATTTATTTTTTATCGTTCCAAGTGCATCATCTATCAATCAAAATGACAACTGTTTGGGTGAAATAAGTATCTTAAAACATTATGATTATGAGTCTCATGTGTTCAAAACTAATATGCTATCTTTATGAATAAAGAGAATTCATAAAAATATACAAACATTAACACGAAAATCTTATGTTTTAAAAATGAAATAGGCATAAAAATAAAACCATAAAATGTTGTGTGTGTGCGTTGTCCCGTCAGCACCCGCTTGTCTTGGTTGCAGTGGCCGGCCGTCTGGTTCGCAAGCGAGCCTCCAACAGCTCCATGAACATTTTCTCCAGCAGATAGTGACAGCCTCATCGGACCAAACTCCACCTCAACAGTTATCGCTTTGCAGATGTCCGTTAAGATGGCGAGACGAACATCCGCACCTGCGTGGATTATTCGTTTGGAAACTGTTAACTGCACTACACAATAATGTTGATGCAGAACTCATGCTTCAGTGATGTAAAGTGTAAATAAATGTATGTTGTCAATCATGTTGTAAAAAGCGAGCTAGTTGTAAGTGTGTAGCAGACACGGCGCGGGGGTGAGCAGACCGCCGGAAGGAAACCTACTTCATTTCTGCGAGAAGTTAATGGAATGTGCGCCGTGTTTTTGGTGGACTTGCGAGTCTGCACATAATGAAATATCAATTGTAAATTTCTAATTAAAATGAAAGCAATATTGTTTTTTTATTATTATTATTACCTTGTTCCTTAAATTAAGCCTCAATTGGGTCACTAAACTATGGGTAGCCAGTGCAGGGGGTGAGTTCTGTGGTCCTACAACAACGATTTTGGCCCACTGGACTACAGCAGGTTCGAGATAATAGTATGCACATTGGTTGTGCAAAATGTTTTTAAGGCACTAGCAATACTCCAGCCTCCAGTTCCATCCATGCCCAGTTGGTATTCCGCAAAGGTTTATGTCTCGTAGCAGGTTGTGTGTGTTTCAGTGCAGGTAATGTTTGTATGTTCTTCGGTATAGCAAGTATAGCTGAATTTCTTCTATTTCTGGGAAAAATACCGGTAAATGATTTATTGCCCTGTTTTCTTTTTAAAGAAATAGAATAATTAGCGTGAAATGACAGTTTAATGCCGTGCATCAACATGTGTAAAAGGCACACAAGTTAATGGAATAGACTTGTACCAATCGGGGCTGTTTTAAAAAATTTTGATCTGTGGGTTGGAGTATTAATAGTAGAAAAAAGAGGGCATGTTTTAGCTGTGTAGCTAAATATATTTTTGCTGGTATAATGCTTTTCACCCTTTAGATTAACAGGGTAATTATTTGTCACAAATTATTATTTGATTGACTAACACACCGTATTATAATTAAGTGCTTACGCATGTGTAAATACATTAAGTCCAAAGTCATTCAACGGCAGAACATTATTAATTCCCTAATGAATGTATTGCAGTATGTGAGTATGTCTATGTAGTCTATTGGCAGAATCTGTTTGACTATAACTCAAATATGACGTGACATTTCAGAACTATAAAATCAGTCTATTAGAATGCTTGATCATGTCTAACCTATGCATAATATAAAATTAAATCTACAAATAATTTATTATAATCAATCCTAGCTTTGATATTCCTAAACCAATTTTTTTTATGGTGTGAGTATTTGAACAGTGAGAAATATTTGTTGTTAATTAATATTGATTTTTCAGTAATTATTGATATCCTTAGCTGTTATTTTGGTGTGATTATTTTGTTAATTCATGTTTATTTATATTTTGATCAAATTTCTAATGAAAACAAAAAGTAAGGATTCTTAAATACTTGAAAAGGGAATGACAGCAAAAAAAAAAAAAAAAACCTGCGTTGTATTAAATTCAAGAACAAATAGTAAAATATAACGTATGTATGAAAAACTAGGTCCACTATGGGCTAGTGATGTGTCATTCATGAATGATTCTTTCAAAATGAACGCATCTTTGCGCGAACAAAATAATGTGATTCGTTCGCGATGTAAAGAATCCATTGTTTGAGAGCCAATTCCTTGAAAGATGATCACGATTCAGCAGAATGAAAAGAGAACCGGCCACGCGGCAAGTCTGATTCGTTTGTGAAATTAATCATGTCATTGATTGCTGCATGAGCGTCTGTATACACAACAGCAAACGATACTTGATAAATTAAAATATGGTAACATGAAAAGTATCTATACCTGACAATGTCAATGGTTAAATAGGTTCTTTAATCTTGCATCTCACCTGGTGTGGACGGAGGCGCAAGTTACACAATTACACTGGACAAAAAAATACGTTGGCACTACATACACTCGCACTGATAATTAATTACGTGTTACATGGATGTTACGTTGCGGCACTTGCAAACAAGGTCCTTATATTGATCTGTGGGTCGACGAAGAGTATGGGTGGATTAACGGCCACTCCCGTGATAAGCTGTATAGAGATTCGTGTCCGGGCTCACCTGTGTGAGTCGCGGGCCACGAAGATAAGATTAATTGGCAAAGTCTTTAGGATTGCATTCGGCAGGCGTATGCTCGACGAATTATGCAAAGTTCTGTTCGCGGGAGTCGGCCCGGACCGTAAGGTGACTGCGTCACGAACCTTTGTTCCGCGACGAGCAAAAATTAAAGCGGCCGGGATAAGCCCTGCACTGGAAAAAAAGGCACGGACGGGGGCACGCGGGTAGAGAAGAAAAGGTTTTAGCGAATTATAATAGTTACCAGAATGACGAATAAGAAGTACAAGTATTGAAGTGTTCCTGCGGGATCACACGTCCACCCCAGCCCGTGAGTGAAACTCAACGGCCACTTTGTGCCGGCTTGGGAGGGGAGGAAGCGCCATGACGCGCCAAACTTTCTAATGTGCCGTTATTCCAATTTATAAACATAATTATTCATTATTACTTATAGAACACTCGTATCTTAATAACATCTGCCTGAATTAGTTGGCGGAAGGCCTATAATTATATCATTTACATTAATTATATTTGAAAATAAAAAGTCAAGCTGGAGATTGTCTACTCCAGTGGCTATTCACAAGTAAAAAAAGGGGGGTAAATTAGGTTGGTTACCACTGTGGTTAATTATTGGCGGAAGGCCGCAATGAGCGTTCCGGGAGTTTATTAATTGCGGTCTCCCACAGGGAAAACCACTGCACCCCTACGATGCACTTTCACTATTAAGGGTTGTTATGTTAATTAAAAAATAACTTAATTAATCACAGCAATTTATGATGTGTGAGAACTGTTGATATATGGACGTATCTGGGAAGGCACTCACCGGCGTCGGCAGCTCGCTTGAATCACGTGAATTCTTCTAGGGGTGCGTTCCGTTAGCGGGGTTTAATACTGGTGGGGGGAAGCCGGGCTTTATGGCCTTTGGAGGGACGACGACATATGAATATTATGTAATTTTGCAAACACTCGCTGATAGATTATTATCTAATGCAAATATGTCTGACATGTTCAATTCAGTGTGTCGAGCTCCTGATCGGCGAACTAAAGGTAGGTACCTACAAATTTAGATTTTCGGCTGAATTGGGAAATTTTTTTTTTTAGAAAAAATTCCCACTCAGGTACGCACCTACAATCCAAAACGCCAAGCAACTCCAGATAATAACCACGAAAGCCTGCAATCTTTATTAAATGAAAATGTAGTTCTGACAATAAGCATTCGCAGAACTGTATTTTTGTAAGGAGGAAGAGGGAGTATAAAATCTTTTCCCCCTGTTTTTCTTTCAAATCCTTTTCTTTTGTTGGTGGAAATAATCGATTTTGATAGTTTTCTTATGATTTTAGACAGGGGAGTAGCCCAACATCCTCATCCCCCTCAAAATGTACTTACCGAAATAGTAACTGCGAGTAATTCTCTCGCGTCGCGTACCCGAGTGGATCTTCTCAGGTACTGGGTACAAACATAGTTATTTGGGTATCTATACCCGAATTCGAATACCTACACCTGGCAATTCTGTTATGCAAAAAGCTCTATATCAGACATCATTTGCTACATGATGCTCTGTTCGTGCACCTAAATGCCACATCAGAAATTAGGATTTTCATGAACTTTTAAAATGATCCTGAACAAAAGTGTCACATGACCCAAATCATAAATCACTTAAAAATATCATCTGTTCGTTTATTCCATGAACTTTCAACAATTGACATTAATATAAACGTCATTTTCTCGGTGCGACCTCATATGCTGGCAACAATAGCTATTAAAACATTGCATTGCCCACCAAACTGTTTAACTGTATTAGCAACATGGCTGCCGGCGATGGTTCAATTGGAATCAAAGATGGCTTCCAAATAGCATTCTCTATCACTAGGTTGTTGATTATCACTTTACTCTGGAAAAGAATGGTTGTCGAGTGTACATTTTCACAGAGAATATTTTCTTTTTATTTGATAAAAGGGAAACTTGCATTTTACGACTTCAAGCCATTGGCTACACTGAGTGACCAATCCCCATTTGTTGCTATAGCCGTGGAACATGGAAAGCCTTGAGGTTTGGGAATACTTTCAGTGGGCTGGGCTCGTCCTTTGTTGCTGTCATAGAATAAAGAGTAGTTTGCTGTGTTAGCCTTTGTTAGAGGAGTGATAATCGCAGAGTAAAAAACCGGACGAGCAAAGCGTGTCGTAGTTTTGTCAAAGTGCCTTGTTAGTTGACTTTTCTGTTGTGAAGTTAATCCTGAAAATGCTGAAAATGATCAATTTTTGTGGCATTGTGTTCCTTTTGGTAGCAGCTTTGCATTGTGAAGCAGGTTAGTACCTGGAATTAAGAGGTCATGTTGCTATTGCCTCATGGGATTCAACAACTTAAAAATTGTTGAATATAATTTTTTTTTTTAAATATCTTATCGGTACTCTTTTATTTTACCCGGCGCAGGAATGTCACGCACGGAGTTGAGCAATTAGGTTTTTTTTTTTTCGGGACTACGAAGTGGCGTAACAATCCTGTCGATAATTTTTTTTTTTGGTCCAGAATGAAGTTCTGATCCATTCAGATCCAGGCGATTAATTTTCTTTGACGATCATGTATGTGACTGAAGCACAGTAAAATTTAGCGTATGGATTGTTCTTAATGGATTACGGTTCACAATCATTTGAATGAATTTTAGGGGGTGGGGGAAGAATTTTTTAGCTGATTGTATAGGGTATGAGAAGGGAGGGTGGATGGCTGCGGAAAGATTCTGTTGAGCTGTGGCTGGGAAATCAGTCAAATCAGCAAAGCGAAAGGTGGGTTGGGTTTGTTCAGCTACATTAAAGGCCTGTTTACAGTAGCAATGTTCCAAATTGTGTCAGACGGACACTGATCGCTGATTGGTTCATGTGACTGGCTAACATCATGGGTAGTGTAGGCAATGGTTTGAATCGCCCTGGTTCGAATATATTGGTCAACGAACTTTTTGTCTCAATCTGTGTCCTTTGGTAGCATAGAAGACCACTTGTGATAATTACTTTTTCCAGTTCCTGTTTCAAAAAGGTAAACAAAATAACCAATGGTGTGGTGGGAATCTAAGACACAGTTAGAAAATAATGTTCAAGGTTAAATTCTTACGTCGCGGCTTTTCCATGAATAAAATAAAATTCCGAAAAACATGTTTTTCTTTTAGAACAATATTTTACTACTGCATGTATTTTTTTTTACAGGTTTGTTTTTTTAATATGGTTCATGATTTTCGTCTTGTGCTATTAAAGACGATAATTCACCTCTTTCTTCCGCATCGTAAATTTGAGAACTTTTTAGAAGAAATAATTGTAGTTTATATTTTTACTTCACTATTTCAAATACTGGTTTTAATTATTTAAACACCTGTGCCTCTCCCGTAAATGTGCTCCTGGTCGCAGTCGCTGTTAAGGGCAGACTTGCTGATCCACAGGGAGGAGATGGCATAGAGACCGCTCTGAAGCGATGTGTGTTTCTGGTGACGTGTGGCAGCGATGGATTGCCCCTTCAGCAACGGCAACCAGTACACTGCGCAGCTCGGCCTGTCGAGCGCAACGCAGTGCCCCCTCGTCCTGGGCGACCCGGACGACAGGTTCTGCTGCCTCAACGACAGGGGCGCCTACTACTGCTGCGACTTGGACGAGTTTGAGAACAACTTGGGGTGAGTGGTCTATCGGGCCACACAGTCGCAAGCAAACTTCTGGATTGGGAATGACTCAGAAATACCTAAACATTAGAGAATTTTAGATTATTTTTTGTTTATTTATATGAACTTATTATTTAGTTATGTGATGTATTAAGAAGTGGTAAGGTGGTGGTAAAGACCCTATTTAATAGGTGTTACCACTTAATATATATACTGTAACCTATATATAATTAAATTATTACAGTTTTAGGCTTTCCGTTAAAGAATTAGAATGTTATTTAGTGTGGAAAAAGAAAAATTAATAAGCATTTCATGCCATTAATCTTGCCCATGTAGCCGTTTTCTGGGGGTACTGCGTTCCTCCCTCACATTCATTTAGTCAGTGATCCATTAGCGTCTTATTTGCATCGCTTCTACTGACTCATGTTGACAAGTCATTAATCCCAATACTTTCCATTTATCGCAATGGTTTTATTGTGTACATAAATGTGATTACAATGGGTGTCCGTGATAGTTGGCACACCCTGAATGGTGAAGATTACACCAATAATAATTTCTATATAATAGACTTTCATGGCTATTCACTAACTACGACTTGGCTTCACATAAATGTTTGTGCCTGATGTTTTTAATGGTTTTGTGATGCCATTATTTTCATGAGCGTGACAGCACAGAAGCTAAAATGTAGTAATGTAAAGTTAAGTGTTTCATATATACATAATATTTGATGACCTAATCCCCTAATGGCCAACCAGTGGGCAGTATGACAGGCTCGCCAATGCTTGAGGAATGTCCGTTAATTACCTGAGTCGATTTTGGAGATTTTTTGATCCCATTTTTTCTTCCACTTTGGAGAGATGTGAGATTTGGCTCAAACCCCTCCCCTCCTTTCCAATCTCACGTGAGATTTTTGAAAATGCGTATCAGCCTCATTAACACGAATGTTAAGAAAGGAATATGTTCTACACTCAGACACTGCCTAGTGTTTGAAAAACACTTTAATGCCGAGATGTTCTGCAGGCTAAGCCAGCTTCATCTGGTGCGTGGTTGGTTTCTTACAAATAAAGAGCGAGTGTACCGTAACTAGCTTCTGTAGCTTCTGAGGCATTGAAACGCTACAGCTGCAAATTTGCAAAAAAAAATGTTTTCACCCCACTATTTGTGTGTGGGTATTTCAGTATTTGGTTTTGTATTTTTGAAAGGGAGAGAGTTGGAAATTGGATGTTATCAGGTTTTTTTTTTTTTTTTTTTTGGGATTAACAACAAAGGGCGTAATTGTAGTTTGTTATTGAAAATCTGGCCACATTAGGTTGCAGTAATGTCCTTGTCAAACATTTTGGCAGCTCGCTCATTGGTTCTTTGGAACAGCACAGGGTTGTAACTGAAATTGGTAATAGTACTTCAGCTATACACAGACTCTTACAAAGTGTTTAGAGTTTAATTCTTTTTGAAGAATGGCTTCAACAAAATTATAAAAAGTTTTGTGAATAGCTATGCTTCTACAGGCTCAGAAAATTGACTAATGTGTACTTTTTGCCTTATCAAAGGCAGTTTTATGTATAAAAAAAATAAAAATTAATTATGATTAAAAACAGTTGAAACCAGGATGGCATATTTCGGCCTCTATTTCTGGGAATATTTGAAAAATATTTGATATTTGTGAAAAATTTATATTCAATTTTACATTTGAAATCAAATTATATTTTAAAATATATTTTCATTACCAATAGATTCACCAAGTAGGACTCATTCATGAAATATTGAATATAAAATTGTAGCATTAATGCTAAGACGATTTTTTTTTTAGATATTTAAATTTGTTTTCTTTAATATTTAACACACATTGTTTTTATAAACAACAAATAATCTGTGATTGTGATGTAATTTTTTTGAAAATATTCCTATTTTTTATGTATATAATCCATTGGTTCGACAAACCTATTTTCAAGATTAAAGAAACTTTATTGGTTAAAAAAATGCATTTCTGAGTTTTATGTTCTTTTTTTTTTCTTCTTCTTTTTTTACACCTCTATATTATGGTTTCATTTATATTTCTCTTTGTTCATTGTACTGTATTTTGGAATGATTTTTATTGGACTCCTGTTAAGATAGGGAATCAAAAATGTTTCACTGTATGTTAAGATTTTATTTGAATGTGAAACCAGTATGTATTCGCAGAAGCTTGATGGCTGACTGGCGTTACGCCTGTGTTTGAATGGCACTGCAGCGTGTGTGGTGCGTGTTCCAGGGCGGGCATCGTGATAGCCATCGCGGTGGGCACGATAGCCATCATCTCCGTGCTGCTGTGCTTGTGCTGTTGCTGTTGCCCGTGCTGCTGCCTGTACAAGCGCCGGCACCGCGGCACCGTCTACGGAAGTAGGCTCGCCTGGTCCTCCGCACGCCACCTACCGCCTTGACGCCGGGCTCTGGGCTTCCTCCCCCGCCATGCCTGGGCTTAGTTCCTGTTTACGTGGTGGTTGTTTTATTGCCGTGCCCACGGATGTTTCACTACATGAGCATTACAATGACAAACTGCCTCTACGTCACTCACTTGTTCATTTTCTGTGTTCCTGCAACACGTTAACGTTAGCAACTTTTCTTTTACAGTTCCATTTTTTTTTTTTTTTTTAACTAATTTTTCATTAAAATCAGGAATTAACAAATTGGAGGGTAATATAAGGCCTTAAGTTTTGGCCTTACTCACTACGTTTGTTTCTAATTGGAGAATTTTAGTGTAGGATTTAAAAAGAAATATACCATTGAAAGTTTAATGCTACATGTTAAACCAGCTGTGGAAGCAATAAATTCAACGTCTAGGAAGTAATGAAAGGTGTTAGTCCAAAGTTTTTAATTATTCATAACATGTTTGTCTTAGCAGCAAAGAGCAGATATGTGGGTTATATTTGATTGAGATGGTGAAATTCTTAACAAAACATAACGTGTAATTCTCATATGCTAGTGAAACATTGGTAGGATTTTCCCTGAACTACAATATTATGACTTGAAAGTGTACAAACCCATTGGGGTGGGTGAGGCTGGTTCGCTGTGCTTAGATATCCCCTGCTTCGTTACTTAACGACTTAGTGTCATGCATGTCAAGTTCTCAAGATGTGTAGCTTCTGGTTGGTCCTTGTAGCTCTTGTAATTCACTAACTTGCAACACCTCGGCTGTGCTTACGAGTGTGTACCTGCTCGAGTACCAACTGATTCTGTGGGTAGTACGTGGTTCTGGTTGCTTCATCGCTAACAAGTCACGCATGCGAGGTTCTCAAAATGTGTAGCTTTTGTTTTTCTGTACCGCATTAATTAACAATTTTAAAATGCCTAAACTTTATTGGCTGAAACAATTTTTGATGAACTGAAATATTACCGTAAAAACAGAGTTAGAAATAATCACACGTGTCCCACCAAAGCGATCAGAGTGATTCCAGGCAGGGCCAAACTTGGATTTTTCACAGGTGGGAAATGTGATGGATTCTGCCGTGATCCAGGGTTTTTGAAGTGAAACTTCTTTGCTGAGGGGGCTACAACTTTTGAAAAGTTACAAAAATTGCAATTGCATGAGGGGAGCAGTTAGGTATGTGGAGGGGGAACCGGTAGAGGAGAGTGCGTCAGCGGCGACGCCACTCCAACGCATGCGCTAGCGGTCGAATGGGAAGACGGCAAGGGATGGGATAGGTACGTAGTGTGGCATGCTGTACGGTAGTTGCAATGGCCGGAAAGGGAGACTGCAGAGGAGAGGTAGAAATTACACAGCAGTGATGCTACATAATTCTTGTAAAGCTGCTTGTGTTTTGTCTATTCCTGTTTTCGTAACGGCTAATGATTGAAGCTACCATATTTCTTTTATTTAATTTAAAGTATCTACAATTTATTTATTCGTGCGGAAAATAGTTCTTTTTTCTGCAATTATATTAAGTTTCATTCATTTTTACATGAATAGTGTGACTGAAAATGTAAAAAAGTCTTAAGAGGTTAGTTTTATAAGGAATATATTTTTGGTATGTAAACACTGTGGTGAAATGTTTAAAGGACTTATAGACATGTGTATAGACTTCATAAGCGGTATTTATATTTGATTATAGTGGTTTTTTATTATTATTTTTTCAGTTTAAGGTCATGATTTAACATCATGCTTAAAATAGTAATAAAATAGGTAGAAGCAGATAAGAGGTATAATTAAAGTCAACATGGGAATAAACACCCAAAAACGGGCGCCAAAGAGTGCCAGTGGGTGGAAGCGTCTTCTCAATTATTATCTCTTGTTTGATATATAATACTAGAAATTTCTCTCTATCTATGCCTAATAAACAAGAAGTTTCACTTCTTTTACACGTGGTGTCCACATTTTTTTTTGTAAACTCCTATTTCCGCCAAGTTAAATAACAGTAAATGTTGTAAGAGGAATGAATGTTAGCATGTGCCTCCAGTTGTAGTTATTGTGGCATGTAGTCAGTAGTCAGTGTTCCTTGTGGCGTCGGTGGTGGGGTGTCTGATGCCGGTGGTGTGTTTCATGGAAGATATGCCCCAAGCAGGGGTCCACACGACGGTGGTGCACGTGCCCCAGCCGGTGGTGGTGCCGACACATGCGGCCGTTCAGCACGCCGGCGCCGTGCCGTCTGCACAGCCGCACACAGGTATGTGGTCTTCAACCACAGGAGAGCTGCAAAGTTGTGTAATGTGGCCGCAAATGGCTTCTGCAAACATTTTGAATTTAGTTTTCAGTTTTCTGCCGAAGCAGGTTGTGTGGCTCGTGGGAACTCAGTGTGAATGCCAACCTGTAGTTAAATGCGTGCGCGTGTGTGTGCCTATAGATATTAATAAAAGGTAATTCTAAACATTTTTTAAGCTTTTATTGCCTAGGTAACTTGTTTAAGAAAGAACTAGAAATAAGGGTTTTTATATTCATGAGAGCTGTTTGTGTTGGAAACCATTGGTGCTCTTCAACCTTGGTGTTTTTTTTTTTTTAACTTGAAGGCTGGTCTAAGTTGTTCCCGTGCGTGACGTTGCAGGCTTCTACCCGCCGACGTACGACGAGGCCACGGCTAAGCAGGCTCCCTACAACCCCAACTACTGAGGAGATCCTCGCGAGACTGCTCCATCTCACCCCGACAGTGTACTGTGATCTCTCTGAACAATAGGGACGGCTGCTCAGGAGTTGGAGGCAGTTTGGGTTTTGCCATTGGCCTGCATCATTTACTATCACTGCAATATCGTTAGCGTAATGAAGGGGGAAAAGTTGCCACTCAGTGTTATCTATCCAAGGATCTGAATCTGCGTTTTAATATTTAAATCGTTTAAAGGCTTACTGAAGTAAACACATTTTGCTGGTTTAATTACCTAAAGTTAAGTGATAACAAGAACATTTCGTGGGATCTGTTTCTACTTGGCTGTGTGTAAATCATTTCTTCATTTGGTTTGTGTGTTCATTCTATACTACCATGTCAATAAAACTGTCGAACAAAAAGCTTAAATCAGTAACTTACACTATTTCCTAAACAAGATCAGTCAAGTGAAACTATCCCAGACAGCCTGCCATTTAAAACACTCATTTTGGGAATTTTGTTTTATACTTACAGTAGTTTTATTTTGCACGCATGCGGTATTAGTTGTGGCATCACTATTGTTCTATGTATGAGTTGGTGTATAATTATTTCTACCAGTTATAACAGAACGCTGTGTTACGGAGCTGGCTGGGAGTTGTCGCCTTGTATTCTTCTTGTAACAGAAGTTGTTTGTATTACCAGCAAATATGCTGTGGGGAACTGTTTTTTTTTTGTATTAGCATTTAGTAGGGACTATTCATAAGCAAGAGTATCCAGAGAGAATATTTGACTGGATGTTGTACTTTGTGATACGAGACTGTTATTGGTACTTCCACGCATATTATTAATTAGCCTGGATTTATTATTATTTGTCTTGCAGAGCATCACTTTGGCAAGAGAGTTTTCTAGAAATCTAGTTTTCTGTGTTACTGCAGTCATTCAAGTGAATTTTTTTCCCACCCCCCCTCACTTTTTGTTTGGGAAGTGTTTGCAAAAGTGAGGAAACTGCTGTGTAAATGCACATTCCTAAGCATACTTTTAATATCTAAAATGGTTCAAAGTTAACTGCTGAAAATGAGTAATTCACCCTAGTTGAAAATGGGGTTATGTGTGTTTATATAACTCCATAGACTACAAAATACATAAATAAGATGACTTTTTTTTTGTATTTATGTGTCAAGATTTTGTGTCTAAGAATTGTAGAACAAATGAAACTATGATGTGTGTAATCAACTTTTTTACTTAAATGCTATTTGAACTTTCTTCTCATGCTTACATTGCAAAAATGTGTAACTGTCATAAATGTATGTCTGCCTTAAGTAATCATTTGGAGAAATTTTTTTTTCCATGGCACAATTTATATTTGATGGCAATGATTGCTGTCACTTGCAGAAGGAGCAGGTTTTAGTGTTTTATAAAAAAAAACTGGTGAGCCCGTGAGTATTTGACAAAGTAGAATGCCTAAGATAACCTATAAAAATGTGGCCCAGTTTAAAGCGACTCATAAAGCTGAAATCTCATCGATTCGTCCCATCCATCTGTCTGTCCATCCATCACGCGACGTACAGCAGATTGGATGGCATGGAAAATTCCATTCAAAATATCGTCTGCCTGCCAAAACCTTATCTTTATTTAAAAGTTTTTTTTATTATTTTCCCTTTTCAATTTTTAAACTGCTTCCGTAATAGGTTTCTTTAACTTTCTTATGGGCACATTTTAAGTTAAATTTTTTAAACAAAAATTGTCTGAAACACACAAGTAATTAAGTATGCAGGGTAACATAAAAGTATATTAAAATTTTTCTTTCACTTTTAAGTGTTTAGCATACACATGTCACTTGGTAAAACTGTACATAAAATATTCTGGAAAATATAAGCTTTAATAGTTGGTAGCATCCAAGTAGAAGAATATTATCATGGATGTGGTGGATCAGTGAGAGTCCAGCTAAAGTTGCAAGTGGTTTGTACTTTGTTGTATCTGAGTGTGACAAGTGCTTGGTGCTTCTGTGAGCGACTACTGTTGAACACCAGTGGTGAGGAGAGAAGTTTATTTGCATTTATAGTTGGATCGTTGTAACATATGTATTATGGAATTTTATATATTTTAAAATGAAATTTTAAAATTTAAGGGTAAATAAATGTATTTTCATGAAAAGTTACTATATTTACTGTTTTGTTCATTAAAGTAGTCCACTAACAAAGCAAACATTTTTGGCAAACAGTCAGGTGAAATATTACTGGAACTGATTTTGGGCACTAATGCATCAAAACTTTGAATCATGTCATGAAAATATCCTGTGTCTAATTTTGCAAAGCATATTATATTTTGCGATATTCAATTCATCAACATACTGCAGACATGCTTCGAAGCCTGAACGATGCTCAGCGCTGAATGGGTGAGCTGCTTGTGCCATGGCCAATGCAGCAAATTGTATGAACACTGGAAGAGTTATAAAAAAAAAACTAACAAAAAAATTTACAAAAAACTATAATTCTATAACAAGTAAATGTAAGTATACAAAATTAAATATAGTATAAAATAGTCTAGCATAGTTCTGACACTATAAAATAAAATTTTCTGGTATTTTAGTGTATTTACAAACTTACTATTAAAAATTGTTTCATGGAAACTGGTAAGACATACTCACATCCTAAAACATTAGAACATGAAACAACAGGCGGGTCCACAGGCCGCAACATACTTGAAACACACATTGAGATTCATGCGTAAACATAGATTGAGATTCGTGCAAACTCAGTTTCACTGATGTAGTGAACTGAACAGGTAGTGTCTTGGCAAGCCATCCACAATTACCGCGTGGACTTGGCTCTGCTAGTTCATCCATTTGGCATTTGTGCTCCAGCAGAGAGCAATCGTTCCAGGTGTATCTATCTCTACACACGGAGGAGTCGCAGAGCTTCCTCGTCGAGTTGCCAAGGTCGCTGCTTCGTTCCTGGCGTGTCACTCTGAGGAGCACTGGACACGTGTGTTGTCTGCTCAACCACTCCATCATCCGTCGAGCGATGCTGCATCTACAGGTCGTCGGCATCATTGCCGATTCGCTGCTTGGCCTGTGCGACACGATGCGCTTCAGTGCTGCGACAGTAGGCCACGTGCCAGCTTCACCATCCAACGGCCGTGGCACGGCGCTTCAGTGCTGCGACAGTAGGCCACGTGCCAGCTTCACCATCCAACGGCCGTGGCACGGCGCTCTCAGCGCGGGGCGCTGCGCAGCTTGTAGTCTCCCTTCCTGATCTCGTCCAGCAGGCGGTCCATGATGCAGGTGTCGTCCGCACGCGGCTGCTTCGTCCGGGCGACCGCCTTCCGAGCCAGCGGCTTCTGCACGTCCTGGAGAGCTGCTTTCTCTTCACACTTGCGGCGTTGAGAGTTCTCCTGCAAAACATCATTTAATCTCATTTCTCGTGTCTTTACTTGATTTCAGACTCAAAAATTAACATCTCACAAATTTTTAATTAGATTTCTTACCATTCACTCATATTAGGATTCAATGATTTCCAACAAACAAAAAAAAATCTAAATTTTTTATTGCAAATTATTTCCTAACCAAATATTTGAAATGAGGATACTGTTGAGGGTAGCCGTGTACTTTTTTAATTAACACGTTGGACCTCGGGTCAGTGCTGCGATCTTCGGACTAAACGAGTTACACATCATCATGGTGTCGGTTCGAATGTTTATGTATGTGCTCGAACAGATACAACTTGATCCCTTAATAATCGAGTTCTCAAACAATCCTGATAACAGAAAAATCGTAATGAACCCACCTTCACGGCCGTCGAGATCTTCCTGAAGAAATCGCTGAGAGTCCTGAAGCACTCCTCCGGCTTGGACTTGACCGGGTCTTCGCAGAAGTGCAGCGCGAACTTGGTCCACGACTCCTGCAGCTTCCGCGCGTCTTCCTCCAGCGCAGACACGTCTTTCAGCGCACTCTCCATGAAGCCTGTCAACACCAGCGACAAGCGCGTCAAGCAACAACGTACAAGTCATGTGGGAGTGGAGACTTCCTTTGGAAAACATTACAAGCGTGCTGTCTTGTCACGATAGAATGTGATGAGAATATTCAGGCAGTAGTGGATTATAAACCTTTCTACTATTTCGATGTAAGCTATTCAAGGGAAGATGAAACAAACTAAACCAAACCATGCCACAAGAAATAAATCTCAAGCTTGTGCATGCAAATGCTTCTTGATTTCCTAATGTAAAACATGAGAAAGCTGGTATTAAGATTCATTATTTTAACGTGAATCACTTATCTATATGCTCTTAAGTGCCCCCAACGAATACCAAAAAAAATCCTGTTAAGATAAAATTTGCATGTTTTACTACGTCAAAAGCTAAATTTTTAAAATCTTTATTATTAATAGTTTTACGATGTTAAATATTAAAGACTATCATTAAATTGTTGCATATTTCAGTATCTAATCAGTAGGGACAAGATTATATGGTGAATTGGGATACAGCCAAAATAATGCCGAAAAGCATGTCAATGCACCATGTAACACCAAAATGAAAGTACCATAAAGCACCAAAATGGAACAAAAAAATCATGAAATTAGTCAGCATAGTTAATCGAAAATAGCTGAGATTACAAAAAATGTAATCTTTTAATACCTTTAATTAAATTATTTAGTATGGTTTTTGTGGTGCTATCTTTATTAATAAAACAGTTCATAAAAAATATCTACACTGAAATCTCTTGTTTAAAAAATGAAATTGTCCTTGAATTAAAACCATGAAATCTTGTCTCTAGCACTCGGAAATATTCTCCACATGATATCTTCAGCCAGACTACAATAATACTGACAAGAATGTGATGGTTGTCCTCAACTTGAATACGGCACAAAACTGTCTCCATGCATAACAGCTGCTTAGCCACAATTCAAATATACAGTAGAACCCTGTTATATGTAATGTTTTGCAAGGGGGGAATAAAGAAAAAACATAAGCAGGAAATAACCAATTAGTCACTTGTCAGTGTATTAACTTCTTACCAATTGACTTAAAAAGCGATAAAAAAATAAATTTTGAAATGTAAAACCACTGATGGATACACTTGATGCATGAATTTGCTTAACCGAGTAAAAAACCTTTCAACTTCATTGTGCTTCCAGCTTCTATTTTATTTTGTCTTTAAAGAGAGACAGCCACATTTCTGTAAAACATTCATGATTTGTGACAATGACAAAATCAATTTAACTCTTTTATCAGCAGTAGAAAATTTTTTTTTAAATCTTGTCTTTGCAAAATAGTTGGCAAACTAAAATAACGTAGGAATACGTACATCTGAAACAACACTAGAATTGCAGGGAAGGAAATGCAATATTTTTTTCCTCCAAGACAAGACGGCCAACGGATACTTAACCGTCAACTGTATGTACCTTCAGTATATGGAATACACAGCACTAGCCAGCACTAACATGTTCTGGCACGCTTAAATTTTGTTTTTCCATACAGTCCTTTTTGAACAGTCTACATCTATGGTATAGCAGTGATTGTAAACAAAAATTAGTAAAGTGTAAAAAGTAATCTTTTTAACATGTTAAACTTCACAGATAGGATAAGCGTTGGAATAGGTAGGCATTAATTTTTTTTTTTTTTTTTAATTTATTGAAATTTATAAAGCAAACATTATAAGCAGGAAATGCACTGTTCATGAAATGTTGTATGAAGGAAATAAATACTTTGACCTTGCGGGGAAATGTTAAATATGACGTTACCAGGGCGTAGCTAAGGTGACTGCGCCCCTGGCCAGAACTGAAAATGGCGCCCCCTCTTGGATTAAAAGAGAGTGGGGGGAGGGTTCAGTAACGCAAAACCGTCCCTGCTCCGGCGCCCCTGGCGGGGGCAATCCCTGCCACCCGCCATGCTACGCCACTGGACGTTACAAGCAGGGCTCTACTGTGCAGCGCGGTCTAGGCGTAGGCGTGGAGAGTCAGGTACCTACCTTGGAACTGGGAGTACACCTCCTGGTCCGCCCGGAGCTTGTCGTGCAGCTGAGTCACGCTGCTCACCAGGAGTCTCACCTCGTCCTGCAGTCCGTCCAGCGGCAGTCTGCGGGACACATCACCACGTCATCAGTCCCGTCAGTCCCCCCCGCAAGGACACAGAGCTACGCGTTCCAAACACCCGTTCATAAACCGCTGAGTTTTCCAAAACCACAACCCCGGGATCTGCCGATTTTCCAACCTCGTCGCATTTCCGCCCTCTGCACCCGAGGTGAATCGTTTCGTAAAACTTTTAAAAGATGCAGCCCGTTTTGCGTTCAGAAGGCTACGATTTTAATTTCGTCACATGCATCACATGTTCAGTAACTAAACTCATCCTTTGAACATATATATACAGTATAGAAGTCGCCAGCCCAGGTCAAAATTTCTAATACGGTTTTGAGGTAGTTGGTTAATTCACCGCCGCAATCGCCACCATCTCTAGGGCATCGACTTGTGGCGGTCCCTAGCGGACAAGTGTCGAACTCTTCAAACACCCCTTCCCCCTCCCCGTTGAACGACCTCGAGCTGCAGTGAATGATAGGTGCGGGGGTGCGGGGGAATGACAGCGGGCGACAGTGCTGCGCTCTAACGTGTAAATAACAACCTAAGACGATATAGGGCGTTACGGCAGCGCACTGCAGCGGTGAAGTTCCCAAGCTGCTCAAGCTGCTCATCATACACTCCTGAAAAACGTAGAGTAAATCCTATCCACTCGCGACTTCTATACAGTATACATATTCAAAGACTTATCTCACGGTGAAAGAAAGGAAAAGAAAGACTCACCTGGCCACGTCGAGCGTGCGGGCCAGGTCGACCACGAAGCGCAGGGCGTTGCGGTCGATGCGCTCCGCCTCCTCCACGACGTAGTGCAGGAAGGTGAGCCGAGGCTTGTTGGCCCGAGTGTCCAGCAGCTTGGGCAGCGTGCTGAGCCTGAAGCCCACCGCGTTGCCCGCGTAGCTGCCCTGCGACACAGCGCGCGTTCCTCGCTGAAGACTACGTGCTTCTACACACTGATGTTTGTTTCCCGTGAACTCTTCACCAAGTCAACCGATTTCCATGAAAATTGGCATTTATGTGTAATTTTTTTTCCAACTTGAGAGATAGGATAGTTTTTATTTCAATTAATGGTCTCAATAATTTATAATTAATAATAAACTGATTATCAACGTTGATTGGTGTTATAAATCGTTAAGTTTCACAAGTCTCAAACGGATGGCGCCTTAAATCAGTTTTTTTACAGACCACTGTTGTACTGTCTGACACAAATATCTCATAGATGGCACTACGTTTCAATTCAAATTTTATTTTTTCTCCATGTTGTGAACATTTTCGTTGATCAATGTACTACGTAACCTCACTTTTTTTGTATTATTTTTGATTTTATTCTCACGTGTTTACAATTATTCATATCTATCTTCAGCTGTCAATCTACAGATATAATAATAAAACAAATAATATTAGCTAGAGAATCAGAGTTCGTCAAATTTGTAAGTATTAATTAATTTTACCTTTCCTGCAAATTTTATAATCTAAGTTTATAAAAATTACAAAAATATCTATGTATTAAGTGCTTGCTTTTTATTTTCTCATTTTGATTGAATTTTTACTAACTTAATTATTTTCAGTAAAATGCCACCAAAAAAATTGAATCTCTAAAATGCCCGGACCAAAAATATTGTACACTGATTGGCGCTTCATTAAACTTTAACTGTGATTTATTATAGTTAGAACTAATCAGAGTATTTATTAATAAAATGAACTGTGATTTATTATAAGTAAAGGTAATCAGAGTATTTAATAATAAAATAGAATTGAAAATGTTATGTTAATCTGTGTTAAATTTTGTCTTTTAAATCCTTTCTAAATCACTCAGCCACAGCAACACGTGGCCGGGTCTGCTAGTTTTTATATAAAATATTTGAATTAAGTGTGTATCAGTCAGTGAGTGGTTGTATACCGATGTTGTGTGTTCAACCGTTTATTGGTATATATATTTTCTTGAAGTATTATTGACGGTTAAATATTAGTCAGAAACCTTTGTTTTTTAGTATTTTAGAAGTTTTTGACAAAAAAAAAAATATTTTAGGCACAAAATATTTATTGCACTTCCCGCCTCCCTTCCTCCGCTCAGAAACAAGCACATCAAAACAAATTACCTCTCACTTCATTTTGCATCAATCAAGTAAGCCTGCTCAAAAGAGCAAGTACATGTCTGCGTGTCCTTTCGTAGAGAGCTACAAGGCCATGACCGATTTTAAAATCATTCAAACTTTTGAACCAGTGTGTGTACGTCACCATTCATTAAAATCATCATTCTAATTTCTCACACATACTAACAGGTGTTTCTGCACTTGCTTGCTGAAGCCTGGCAGGTGGCGTTCTGACCACCAGGGCGGCTTCGTAATCGTTTCGTTTAAGTTTGTAGGGTGTTGTTGAGTTGTTCAGGGTTTAGTCTGTAGTGAACTGAGCAGTTCGGAACACCGTGGAGTCTCGGTCGCAGGTGGGGGGAGTGTAATCCAGGACTGTCGTACAGTGGCGGCCCTAAACTCCACGGGTCCCCTGGCTACTTGCTTTCTTAGAGACACTCCCCTGGAGAATTTAAAAAATTTAAATTTTCACATTTTTAACCCAACCTGGAACTTAAATTTCGACGACGATTTTGCTGACTAACCTTAGAAACATTTTGATATTCTTTCCTGACAGTTGGGTCAGTTTTATCAATGCTTAAGATCAAATTTCCAGTATGATCTCATTATACGTGGCAGTAGTCTTTGAAAGTTTTTATTTCTTATATGAAATCGTGTATTGAAAATAGGGTTACACGATAATACAATTTTTGTTCTCCCCCTGCCACGAATGTCCTTGTTTTGGGCCGACACGAAGACACAAGAAGAGCGGGTTCGCACTCACTGCGTTGAGGTAGTTGCCCGTGTGCAGGATCAGCGCCAGGAAGTCCTTGAGGGGCTTGTTGAGGACCAGGTCCTGGCAGCAGCTCGCCAGGGACTGCACGCGGGTCCTCACCTCCGCCAGCTGCGCCTCAAACTCCTCCTTCTGCAAGTGGGAGCAGCACCCGTCGACTCCAACCTCCAACCCTCCGTTCACTCTCAGCACAAGTGACAACTGTCGAAAAGTTCTAAGTTGTAACCAAAACCAGGGGCGTAGCCAGGGGGGGGTTTTAGGGGTTCAAACCACCACCCCCCTTCCCAGCACCAAATCTTTAATTAATTTCTTATTCATCACTCAAACAAATTTCATATTAAAATTAATAAAATTTTTACCATTACAATATTTAAATTTAAGAACCGAAAACTGCTAAATAGCACTATTTTACACCTTAAAATCCAAATTTTCTCGGGGGAGGACCCCCCGCTTTAATACGGGAGGGGGGGGGGGGGGGGGCATGCTTCTTAACACCCCCCATACACAAATCCTGGCTACGCCACTGACCAAAACAAAAGGTACTGGACATATAAGCGAGCCTTCGGAATACATAGTTCTCACACGAATAAGATTTTTTGTATGTAGTTGATTCTTGGAGAATGTTTTTAAAAAAAAGTTACACTTCATGAAAAAATAAACCTAAATAAAGAATCACAATTGCAGGCCGTAAAGTTATAATTATAAAAAAAATTTAATGTAAAAATAATTGTTTTGAAAAACAAGCTTTCATTAAAATGTTTTTATTAAAAAATGTATTAAAATGTAAGTAACTACGTAAATTTTTTAATAAATTTTTCCTATTGTTTGATAATAATGACAAATTAAAGATGGTGGATGCAATTAAAAATTGGGGAATCAGTTATTTATAAAAGTTGTATTAAAATTAAATTATATTAAATTTTTTTTTATATATTTTATGTTTGTAGTTTTTTTTTGTTTTTTAATAATAACGGATTTTTAAGGTGGCAAAAATCTGTTTATATGTGGCTCTGATCCCTGTGAAATGAAGGCTTATCCAACTGCAGTGTTCACATTTTACAAATTTGAAACATAAGTGTGTAATTAACTGGGTTCGAACCCAGGACTCCATGATGTTTATTATTAAAAATTTTAATAAAATGTATTTAAATAAATTTTTATAATTTTTCCAATTTTTTTCTATAATAATTACTGATTTTAAAAATGGCAAATTATGTGTGCATCAAATAAATTAATTTATTGTCATGAGAACTGAACAAATATGTAAAACTTCAGCCCCTCTAGTTCAAGCAGAAGTGGTTTGAATTTAAGTTGCAGGATTTGAACTAAACAAAAGAACAAACATGTAAGTTATAATAAAGGCTTGTAAAAAATATAGTTTTGTGTTCAGAGTTTTATAGAGTGTTGATATTTTTCAAAATCTTTCATTTCCGACATTCCGAGCTGAACGCGAGTCTGGGGCGACAGTCAGGACCGGGTAAGCTACCTGCAGCATTGCCTCGATGCGCAGGGCGTAGCACGGCACGGCAGACAGCATCAGGAAGAACTTCTCGGCCGTGTCCAGCGCCCCGGGGCTCGCGGCGTACGGCCTCAGCTGCTCCAGCTGCGCACGGACAAAACGCACGGTCAGGACCACTCGGCCCGAGACACTCGCACCGGTCAGGACTCATACTCACGTGGAGGCCATCACTGGCGTCGTGACTATTGTGTTTTCATGACGATTACATATACTTGCAAAGTTTCAAATCAATACAACAATCTAAGAATCTACTTACAAGATCTGATTACATAGATACTGAAGCTAATAGAAGCGTGTCACAAATCATCACATTTTTTATGAAAATAATATTAAAGATTTTTATAAAGAAGCCAGACACTAAAATTTAGACACAAAAAAAATTCCATTTAATTTTTTCCCCTTCAAAACCGTGTTAGAGAAACAAACAAAAAAAAATTATAAAAATTTAGAAGCCTTGCGATCAGAAAGAGCAAGAAAAAATTAACATCTTACAACACACGAAAAACTTATTTTTGTCGGAATTACAGAGTACTAATAATTTAGAACAAAAATTTGTAAGCAGTAAATACCAAACTGTAATATTCAAATATAATTGAGAATTGAGTTTCCTTCAAATATGAAAGATATATTGTGTCAATATTTTGTGTTGCATTGATTGTTCCCAAACACTCGGTCCGGCCCGGCTCGACCTCTGCAAGGAACACTAGACGCGTGTGTGTCTCGCGGCCACGCACCTCCTCCTTCTCGGGCAGCAGCTTCAGCAGGCTCCTGAGCCCCTCCGTGCCGAGCTGCGAGCTGCGCGCGCATCGCACGGCGTCCACCACGCCCGCCGCCTCCCCCACGGCCTTGAACTGCTTGAACTGCTTCAGGAAGATGTTGACGCTGAGGCTGCGCCTGCCGTCCAAGACGTGCACCCGGGGCTCCGAGGACAGCTTGGCGGGGGCGGACTGCGGGCGGGGCGCCGCCGTCTTCTGGCAGAACAGCTCCTCCATCTTCTTGAAGTCGATCTGAGCCCGCACGGAGTTCGACCGGACAGCCTCCGTCCACACCGATTCCCCGTCTGAGCAGAGCAGAGCACAGTAAAGTACATTACTTGACTAACATTTTAGACATTTCCAGCTATATTAGGATTAGAAAAAAAATTGGTTCTGAAAAATACTATTATTAACATTATAATAAGAAATTTATTATTTTTAAATTAGTCTATAACACCATGCTAAAACTTAAATGGTAATGGGAAAACAACATGCAGGAAACTCATTACTTACTTAAAATAGTATTTGGTAGTTTGTTCCAGTTGAGCCTCTTCATTTTTCTCCTGCAAGGTGGATACGAGTGAAACTTGGATGCCTCACATTGTTTAATTACTGGTTCAACAACAGCCGTCATCGGCATGCTGCTAGATTCTGGTGGTGGAGCACAGGGTATTGTACTACCAGGCACTGGAGGTGCAGGTGGTGCAATGCTTCCAGGCATCGGAGGTGCAGGTGGTGCCATGCTTCCAGGCATCGGAGGTGCAGGTGGTGCCATGCTTCCAGGCATCGGAGGTGCAGGTGGTGCCATGCTTCCAGGCATCGGAGGTGCAGGTGGTGCCATGCTTCCAGGCATCGGAGGTGCAGGTGGTGCCATGCTTCCAGGCATCGGAGGTGCAGGTGGTGCCATGCTTCCACGCATCGGAGGTGCAGGTGGTGCCGTGCTTCCAGGCATCGGAGGTGCAGGTGGTGCCGTGCTTCCAGGCATCGGAGGTGCAGGTGGTGCCGTGCTTCCAGGCATCGGAGGTGCAGGTGGTGCTGTGCTTCCAGGCATCGGAGGTGCAGGTGGCGCCGTGCTTCCAGGCATTGGAGGTGCAGGTGGCGCCATGCTTCCAGGCATTGGAGGTGCAGGTGGCGCCATGCTTCCAGGCATTGGAGGTGCAGGTGGCACCATGCTTCCAGGCATTGGAGGTGCAGGTTGTGGTGTGATCTTACATGCTGTCACAACAGCATTTTTTGAAGCTGGCAGTGGTGGAGAATTTTGTTCCACACACTTAACATTTTCAGTGCATAGCATAGCTTGACGTGATTCACTGGATAATGAATGCAAGTTGGTGTCTTTAAGACTTTTGGTTTTGTTATTTTGACTTTTACATTCATCAGTTGTTTTGTCCATTGTGATAGTGGTCATGCTGTCTCGTCTAGTGTTGTCTGTCTGCGTGTACATGTTCCTTGTGCGGACATACTTCCTCCACTGTCGTTTGGGCGTTTGTGTGCTCTTGCTGCTTGATGTTGGTACTTCTCCAGCCTTACCGCGCACTTTCTGTTTGTACTTCTTTGTCCTCATTTCGTAGACAGTTTCACTGACCATGTCTTCTATGTTTCTCCACACTTCATCACTGAAAGAAATTTCGAAAACCATCAGTAATGTCCACCCCAAATTGTTATTTAAGTAATTCTAATTGATCTAGAAATGTTGGTTGTTTCTTAATATAATGCCTGTATTAAAAAAGAAAATTGTTAAAATAGCTACGGAATTTCTCCTATATTTTACAATTTAAGTTAATTTTGAGCTTGTTGATAAATTGTTGTAGTGGCAGGTAGCAGATGCCTCTGAGGACCTTACTTAAGATTTCCATGACTTGTTCATTCTCATCATATAAAAATCAAACTGCTGGTGTTTGTAGTTCTTTCTCTAACAAGGAATACAGAAGAATTTCTTAAGATGAAATGGATTTGATGATAAAAACAACCCTACACATTTTTTTCTCTCCTAACAAACAAATATCACTCAATTATTTATTTAAAAAAAAAATTATCTTTAATGAATAAGTTTTTTTTGTTGGGTATTAAATCTTAATACTACATTGTAACACATGCTGTGTAAATATGTATCACCCTCTTGTTGTGACTAGAGTAGTACTTGTTTTGTTTTTAGTTAGTTGTAAGCCAAGATGGCCGTGCGTATGTATTCTTTCTTTCATGGGAAAGCTCGGTAACAAATCATGTGAAAATGCGACTCTGGCTGTTGATAATAAGTCAACCCGATCCACAAACCAACATTTTTTACTCATTGTAACAAATGTGAAATTTTTGCAAAGCACTCAAGTTATAGTAAGTTTAAGTACAGACTGTTGTGTTAGGTGTACAATGTTGATTAATGGTGACCATATTTACGACACATTGCCCTAAATGAAGAAACAATCCGGCAGGCCCAGGTATTAACGAGGACGCTCACGCGCCAATGTTGAAGTGAGTACTCACGTGTCAGGGTTGGATGGATCCAGCTGCGAGAGGCTCAGGAGAATCGAGTGGAACATCAGACCTTGCGGAGAGTTGACAACCTGCGAAACAACCAGTACTCAATAACTCTTCCGCCCCTGCACTTGACGTGAGCGCCCGAGAGGGAACGGGACGCGGAGACGGGACCGCTCACCTGCGCGCACACCTCGTCGAACAGCTGCTGGGGCGACAGTTGGCCGTCCTGCAGGATCTCCTGGTCGGCGTGGTGGTGCTCGTCGAATGCCTTCACCTGCGTGTAGACGGCGTCGTCGTCGCAGTAGCGCAGTCCCACCAACAGCTCCCCCAGCCCCAGCGCTGCAACACGTCACGCCCGTCCTCTAGCCGTGTTGGCAGCAACAGCACGCCACGCCTCACAGTATCATCTATTATCATATATATATTTTAAAAAATTGGTTGTCTGTAAAGTCGGTTTACGGACGATAGTTTAACGAGACAACGTCATAACAAAAAGTTGATGAAATGATTGCATACTTTTATGAATAATATTGAATCAATTTTATTGCATTATCACTATTTAGTATGGATACAAAGGAGTGAAATGAAATCTACAATTTAATTGATAAAATTACTTTTATTTGCACTCATTAATTCAATATATGTTTATTACTTTAACAAAGAGATTATTTTAACTATAACTTTTATACACGTTCGCTATTTAACTTCTTCCAATCTGTGTTATTCTGTTAAGGATAGGACAATGATAGGAAAAGTAGGAAACGAATGGGAGTGTTTTAAGTTTAATGTGCCTCGAAAAAGTCAAATCGATGGTTGTTCCAATTGAGTGGAAGAGAGATAGATGCGGCGCAAGTGTACAATGAGCGTAACGGGACACAGTGTAACGGGACAATGAGTCATCCTTTTTCGTGCGTGCAGCCAGCATTCATCGATTTATTAGACGTCACTTCAAAAAATAGCGCATGTAACATAGCACATGTGATAGAAATGAAACTTCTTTGGGCAATTCAAACCTCGACTCTTAAGTACTTCGTAAGGGGTAAAATAACAGAGAGAGAAATAGAGAATGAAGACAATTTTTCTAAATAAATTAGTAAACATAAATTAACAAAATTATTACTCATTTCAAAATAACTGCTCAGGATATCAATAATTATTGATCAATCAATAATGATTATTATTCAACAATAAATATTACTCACTGTTGAAATACTTAACACCATAAAGAAAAACTGCGCATGTTACTGTTTCTTCAAACAATTCTGCCATTTGAAACACGAAATATGAAATTCACAACAGGTAGCGCTATCTATGCGGGAAATGCAGGGACTGTCTCAAAAGCGCTCTCTGCGCTGCTGGTTGAACAAGGAGGAATGTGAGCGTGCTGGTAGGAAATATAACATTCAAGACACTTACAGCAGACTGTACAGGATACGTATATCTATTTTCCGAAACAAGCACATGTCTTATTCTTTCGTTCATCTGTATCTTTCATTTTTTTTTTGGGTTGGGGAGGGGGGGGGGGGGGGGGGAATTTTGCATTGAAATTTTACTCTCATCGCGCTCAAAAATGTATCACTTCAATAACTGATGGAGTGATCCATCTGAAGACCGGTTTGTAAACGCAAGCATCGCCACAGTGAGACGGCCGGCCATGTCGTGACCAGGATGGACCAGGCGAGATGAATCTGCGGAGGTGTTCCATTGCCTCCCGCAGCATGGCGGTGAAAGGACGACACAACGCCCAGCCCTGTACCAGAGAACCTACGTTTCCACAGGCGTAGAATCTCAGACCCAGGTCGAAATTGAACCTTAGGCTTATCATCATTAAGCTCTACTTGTAGTAAAAAGTTCATAAATATAATATGTAGATATGTATATGTACTGCTAATTATTTTGCTTGTCTATGTAACTGATGCATGGCTAAGAGCAAGGGCACAAATCTGTAGAATGCTCGGGGGGGAGGGGGGGGGGGCTCGTTATGTCCTAAGAGCTGTGCACTGGGTTAACCGACACAAGTCACCACTGGACAGGGTGCTTGTCCGTTGTTGTATACTGCCCGTATGTACATGTAATAAGCAGAAAACTTTTATCATATACAGAAAGTTCCCCATAAAATATAGTTTTGATGTTTACGTGAATCCACCCCGTTTCACAGTAACTATTTCGCGAGCGCAAGCGGGCCCCTTCAGTGAGAGATCAAAATTAAAATTACTGTGCACTTTCAGTCACTGTTGTGATTTCCTTTATGTAATTTTACATATCTATTCTTGGAATTTAGTTGCAAAATATATATATATTTTTTGCAAATGTGTAATAAATATACTAGGTGTTGCCCGGGCTAAACACATCATAAATGAGGAACATCGCTACCGAGTTCCAAGTCTGTAGGACATATACGCTTGAGAAACGGCGTATTTTGATTTTAAATTTTGATCGCCCCCGTGATCCACGCCCACGGCTAAGAGCGACCAGGGCTGTCACGAAGTTCCACTTGAAGCCAGAACCAACCAGGAACGCGCGAGGACAGCCTAGTGAAGGTGAGGCGTTACCCAGGAACTCGTTCCGTATCCGGGAGCGGTCGGTGACGTTCTCGCAGGCCAGGATCAGGCAGTTGATGAACGCCAGCAGCACGCTCTGGTAGGTGCTGTTGTCCGCGCCCCGCAGCTCCGACATGATCACCTCCAGGCGGTGCCTCAGCCCGTGGGTCGCCTGGCGACAAACAGTCCAGTTGTTCACGAGGGAGTCTCCGCAGTCCTCCGCGCGCCACCAGAACCGTGGCACCGCTTCATGCCCCACAAACTTCAAAAGAGTGTGCACTACAGTTAATTCAACAATATTTTCTATACATTTATGTTGTGTATTGTGGGCCGCGGGGCAGGTTGGCGGCAATGTTGTTGTTGTTAGTAATGGAGGTTTGCGTGCACGAGGTGTAGAGAAATATATGGACTGATAAGTAACTAATTGTATGTAACGGGATGAAATAAAGGTACACAAAAATTTAAAAACAAAACTTAGAAATATCATGCTCCGAATAATTTGGCTGTTTATGAGTAGAAAGATCTAAATTTGTAAGTACCCCTTGTTTTGACCACTTCTGCTTTTTATGCCACATTTATTAAATTCCTTTAAAATCCTAAAGTAACTTAAGTTTTTCTCCAATTTCATTTTCCCTGTTTCTGAAACAATTTTTTTATTTCTGGTTTATTGAAAAATTTAATGATTTTTTTAAATGTTCTTATAACATTACTACATATTTGACACATGCCAAGTGGGAATGACAGTGTCAACATGTGGCGGAAGAATGCATTTTGGGTTAAAAAAAGACTTTTGTCAGGTGTAAACCTAGACATGGTGCTTTTTGTTGTCTTCCGTTTACTCTCATGTAAACATAAATAAACAAATTTAGTGTAGACACGCATCAAGTAACGTGCTCGTTCCGCGATGTGCAACTGTTTCTAGCCTCGTGCAGGGCACCGTTTATTAAAACGACTGCCGATCTGTTCCCTTACTGGGATTCGGTTCGGACACGTTCTGGAATACGGCCCGTGAGTTAGGTTATGGCCGTGACCCAACATGGCAGTGCTTATTCACTACCTTGCCCTAATGTCTTGGAATACTGCCCTAAAAGACTATACTGAAGGAGAAAGAACTTTTGAGGCAGGATGCACCCGTCACCTCATTCCCGACGGGGACCAACAACATGGACCTAAGGCGGAGCAGAGCAGGGGGAGAAGTGTGGTCATGGCTGAGCCAATCAACCCAACAGACTCATAGTTATGGATTCCTCTCTCTCAGAGGTGGTACTGCCTTACAGACGTTCACGCACCTCACGATTGGCGGTTTTGTACTGCCGGTTTTTCAACCACATGTGTGAATCAAAGGCAGATACGAGGTGGGATATGAGGCCCCTCCCTCCCTTCAAGAGTTTGTGTATCCACTGGCAGGAACACTTGGATGGCGACTACTCTTGGTGGAGTAAAAATAAATAAATCATCTCACAATGGTCAATAACGAGATGTAGCTGGGGGAGGGGGGAGTTCCCTGGGGTCCAGACCCCTCCATTCCAGGATTAAAATGAAAAAAAAAAAAAAACTATGTAGTGAAGACAGAATAAGAAAAATTACAGCAAATTATTAAAAAAAATTAAATTAAAATCAAATTATAAAATGTTTAGTTTTCTTTTCTAAAGCAAAATCATTACTTAATATCTATGAGTTAATTTGGACTTCTAAAAGTATACTGTTCCTTGAGATTTTAGTGTGACAATTTTGTTTTACAACTCGGTAAAAAAGAAAACTTGCTCATAAAAAAGATATAATGGTTATACTGGACCGCCCCTCAACAACAAAATCCTGGCTGCAGGCTCGGACAGCGGCAACACCAGGGGGAACATGTGGGTTCGACGGCACCAGAAGGTGGACGCGGACGACAAGTGGCCCTTGTTCCCGGGGGTCGGGCGGGCTGTGTCGAGGACACGGGCCCAGCGGCCTGGCCCTGGCGGGGGAGCGGACACTCGCCTTGTACTGCTGCAGGGCGTCCAGCGCCAGGGGCTGCCCCCGGGGAGACACCAGGCAGATGGCACACAGGATCTCCAGCACCTGCAGCTTCACCGTCGTGCTGCGAGACGACAGCACTGGCAACACAACAACACATTCACTGTAATCATACGACACTTAAAACTCACTTGCTTAATAGTTATAGGTAGTAGCTTTCCTTAATTTGTTTACTTTAAACCCAAAGAAATTAAGAATTTTCTGCACAAACTGCTTAAAATTACTTTGATACTCGACTTTTTTGTGATATTTGGAATAATTAGCTATTTAAGAGCATTTTTTTCTCTCATGATAATAGATTCAATGTTAACTTTTAAATCATTTCATGAAATTATAAGTTTAACGAGTGATTTTAAGTTATCCAGTTAGTTAAAATGACAGCACAGATGGAGGCACCAGGTAACATTCAAACATGAGCTGAGGTGTGTTCTCGGTGTAAGGGTAAGTGAAACTTTTAACCTCACACCTTACGAGTTGTTCCCCAATGCAGTAGTACCATACTTCAGTTACAAGCCACAAATGCAAACATGGTGGAGGCGCCAGGTAATGTTAAAATGCGAGCCCAGTTCGTGCTAGATGCGAGAGGACCACTGACAGAAGCCCGTGTTGTGACACAGACGTTTATCCCAGGAAATGGGACAAGAGGAGATAGAGATTGGGGCGGGAGGGGGTAGGGCTTGAGGCGGGAGGGAATAGGGATTGGGAAAGGAGGGGATAGAGCTTGGGGTGGGAGGGGGTAGAGCTTGGGTTGGGAGGGGGTAGGGCTTGGGGCGGGAGGGGATAGGGCTTGGATCGGGAGGGGATAGGGCTTGGATCGGGAGGGGATAGGGCTTGGATCGGGAGGGGATAGGGCTTGGGGTGGGAGGGGATAGAGCTTGGGGTGGGAGGGGATAGAGCTTGGGGCGGGAGGGGACAGAGCTTGGGACAGGAGGGGATATAGCTTGGAGCGGGAGGGGATAGAGCTTGGAGGGAGGAGACAGCTTGGGGCGGGAGGGGACAGAGCTTGTAACGGGAGGAGACAAGAGCTTGGGGTGGGAGGGGACAGAGCTTGTGACGGGAGGAGACAAGAGCTTGGGGTGGGAGGGGATAGAGCTTGGAGGGAGGGGATAGAGGTTGAAGGGAGGAGACAGCTTGGGGTGGGAGGGGACAGAGCTTGGAGGGAGGGGATAGAGGTTGAAGGGAGGAGACAGCTTGGGGTGGGAGGGGACAGAGCTTGGGACAGGATGGGATATAGCTTGGGGCGGGAGGGGACAGAGCGTGGGCCCAGGCGGAGGGCGTACCGGAGACCAGCTTGCGGGTGTAGTCGGGGTGCTCGGAGATGAAGCGCAGGCCGGGCTCGCACTCCATGACTGCGCGCACGGTGTGCACGCACTCCAGCTGCGACACGGCGTCGCCCACGGAGGCCGTGCGACTGCGGCCCAGCTGCTCCAGGTTCTCCAGCAGCATGCCCAGCCCGTCCGCCTCCACGAAGTCCACTATCCACTGTCTGCAACACCACCAGTCATCACCGTCAATACCTCTCCAAGTGTGCCGTGCTTTCATCGATGCATCGCTGCTGTGGTCACCATCTTCCTAGTGGTTGTCTTGCTACAAATAAATGTAAATAATACTAATTCCAAAAAAATAAATACCTTCAAACCGATTCACATATTTTGCCCAACCTGGTATAACTGATTGCATCTCGGTGTAAGGGTAAGTGAAACTTTTAACGTTATGCATTATGAGTTATTCCTCAGTGCTGTTGAAAGTCATAAGTTAAAATGCCACCATCCACTGCCTGCAACACCACTATTTCACCATCCGTTGTCTGGACACCACCATTCCTGCATCACGCAGAGTTGTCGCACAATGCAGCATCCATTCAGGAGCAAACTCTTTGGCCGCATTCCGTTTTATACTACTGCCGGTTAGCTCAGGGATGATACTTCCGACAACTGGGTTGGAGACTTATTATTCGAGTAGTATGGAAGGACAGTCAGTCTCAGCAGAAGCAGGTGTAAAATGGCCGAAATGGTAGAGAATCGTAACCTACCAAATGTTTAAATGAAACCTATAGCAGTCTTAAGTGTTATCAAAATTGAAATTTGGTTGAGTGCATTGTGCAATATTTTTTAATTAAAATACTTGAAAAATTTAAGGTAAAGCACAGTGATTGCATATTGAATTACTTTGTAGCAACATAAACCCGTATATAGTCACTTTTGTAAACATTAAAGTATATAACAAACATGTTGGTGTGCCAAATTAAACTTTATGATAGTAAAACAACGCCGGAATATATTTGGTAAACTTGAAAATCAATAGTAAAAAGTGATTACAAGTTTTAAAATACATAAGAAAACTGGCATTAAAATTCTTATAATTAATTTTCTCCTTTCAAAAAAATAACTGTCTCGGTAGCACAATGGTAAAGGGCGTGTTTGTTAACTTCAAAGGGTTGTTGTTCAAATCTCGACACAAAATATATATTTTTTTAATTTTTAATAACATTATTACATATTATATAGCAAGGTTGGATCAGCTTAATAAGGTAAGGAATGTTTGTAGTAATTATTTAAAAATTGATTTCAGTCGTTGATGTAAAAACAAACATACATATACTTAGTGTTATAATACGTGTTTTTAAGTATTTCAGGTTAATATTTTAGTAAGGCCATAGCAGTATTTAACTTCTAACGTGTGCGGAATCTTTAAAGTATTAACTGTTTAATGATTTTATAAAGATTGAAGTATTTTAATAAAAAATTACTGAGTTTAAAGATGGCGGGCATAATTCAAAATGGCGGAGTATGTGTGTATCAAATACATTATTTTATTATGATCCGAACCGAACAATTATGTAAAAATTTCAGCTCACTAATTCAAGCAGAAGTGGTTTGAATTTAACTTGCAAGATTTGTACTGAACACACACACAAACAAACAAACAAACAAACACGTGAAGTTAAATAAAAGCTTGTAAAAATAATTATTACTAAAAAGTTTATTTGCAACATTAAAAACATGATATCACATTAATTTATTCGTTACAAAGGTTAGATTTTTACACATGTTCGGCGAGTACTGAAAGACTCGCAGTTTTTGTTAACTGTAATTTTTTTTATTAGGTCGGTAAAGTTCAAATACTGCACGTAGCAACGTTTTTCCTATTGTGAGTGTTAAATTTCCCTAATAAACTTAATGTGATTGTATACATAATGCGTAAAAAGAATATGAATTAAATAAACGGCATGTCTCAAGACTCAATTGGCTTTTTTTTTTTCCCCTTCATATTTTGAAATGCAGCGATGCAGCAGCTATAAGATGGCGAGTTGCTGGAAGCTTCGGGCGCGCTCAGGCGGCGGGAGTAGTTACTACCGGCCGCAGACAGGCGGCGGGGGAGAGTCGCCGGAAGCCAAGGGAAGAGTGAAAGGCAGGGGGAGGGGGAAGGCTCCTATAGTTAGGACCGCCGACTGCATCCAACTGCTAGTTCCCGCTACACCCCCCCCCCCCTTCCTCAACTGCTCTTCACACAGCTGTGGAAGGTCGCCTGACGCTTTAATTAATACTCTTCTCTCTCTCTCTCTCTCTCTCTCTCTCTCTCCTTCCCGTTCACAAGAGTCGTTTCTGACAGGCATCAGAGTCGCAGCGCCCTTCACGCTCAGTCCAGGGCCAGTACGGACGACCATGCTCATTCCAGGGCACGTGTTAACGACTATGACCACTGGTGCACTTTGATATGCCGGGGGGTTCCCCCCATAACGGCGTCAAGATCCGCGCGGGTTCACGAAACACGGCCTCGGCCGGCCGGCGACCGCAGAGCCGTCAAAGACGCCGGCGGTGGCCACTCGTGTCCGGAGGCCGGCCATCTTGCTTCCGCCCGCCGCGTGGGTGGCGCGGCCGGGGGACAACCCCAGCGAACCCGCCGGCCGCGATAACGCCCGCCGCTCAGAGCGAGCAGACCCGTGCTGCCCCGTGACCCCGTGACTATACAGGCAGGTACATCTGGGGGGTTGCTGAGGCTCCCGGACCCAACAATGAGGCGGCGTTTCTGCGGGAAACAACAAGGCACGCGCACGCAGACGCCTACCGGCACATCGCCGCCTGAGTATTGGAGTGTTCTATGTCCACTTTTTAGGTTTTTTATGCTATGGACACGAAATTAATATTAGTATTCATTTGTACTATCTGCACACACGTCTACGCACATAAAAATGTTTGTTCTTAATTTAAGACCAATATTATTTTGCTCTATGTCATGATATTCATAGTTATTTGAACTTTCAAATGCTTATATCTCAGTTCCTACTTCAATGGACATAGAACACTCCAGGCGACGACATGCCTTCTTCTCCCTCCCCCCTCGCTCCCAGCGTCGCGACGGCATGGCAGGTGGCGGCGTCTATTCCGAGGGGCGGGCCGCAGCTATGCCGGCGATGCGGCGCTGGCGCCCGACGGGCACTTCCTGCGTCGGCGTCGTCTTGTTGCCCCGGCGCAGCCTTCCCCCTCCCCCCTCCCCGCCCTGCCCGGGGACACTGGCGCGAGACACGCACCTTGTGACCAGTTGCCAGAGGGTGCGTGTGGTAACCTGGCGTGGTCCGCACTCCAATGTACTTCCAGAAACACCCACAATCAACACAAATACGTCACTCAGGAGGTTTTAAAACCGGTGACGGTGCGACAAGGTTGTGGCTCGCTTCAATGGCGCCTTGTCCGCGATACTGAAAAAAAATGATTCTGACCATGCTGGTAAACGTGATGTGCGTAGCGCAAAAAGTTGCAAAAGGTTGCCCCAATCTCGTAACTCAAACAACCCCTCTAAACCCAAGTGACTGGTCCACTGGGATTTCCCTCCCTCCCCTCCCCAACAAATTAATTTAAATATATCTCCTTGTCCCTCCTGAATACTTTACGCTTAGCGGTTGCGTCATGCGGGTTGCCGCGCATCTCACACCAGGCGCAATTGCGGACATTGCTGAGGTGAAAGGTAACAACACGGCACATGCATGTAACAAGCAACTGCAAAAACAAACTAATAACTGAAAAGTATACGAACTGTAGCATTCGAACTAAAACAACATTCCAAAAATATACGCTAGTGATGGAACTTCAAAACATTTATATTATTTTTTTTTTATGTGGAGACGTCATGTCTCCCTTGCTTTTTTTTGTATTTTTTTTTTCCATCAAAATTAATGCCTCCCAGCCACGAGGCTGAAGGGTAAAGAGAGCAGATCCTAGAAGGACTTATTGTATTGCCCGCCTAATGAGGGGTGGGGGGGGATGATTGTGAGGCTAGCTGGTGCTTCCAGCGCGGTATCGTCTGCAAGCGCGTTTTATGTATAACAATTAGCACGAAAACACGTGTTTCGGCCATTTTTTTTAACTCTTCTAAAAACAGTTTTTTTTAAAAGGGGGTTGTCTGTGAAGTCGGTTTACGGACGATAATTTTACGTAATAACGTCATAAGAAAACATTGATAAAAAATTGCATACTTATTAATTTTCAAATATTATTTACAGTTTTTTTGCAAATTTAATTTAAATAATTTGTTTAAATACAATCACGAACCATTGGTTAAAGAGCCCGTTCTTAACCTGTTCGATATTACTGAAAATTTTTCTCGCACGGTATGGTTGGCCGGTTCTTGCACGCTCGGCTCAGTACGGCAATTTTTTTCGTGCGTGCATCCGGCGTTCATCGATTCATAAGACGTTTATCACGTCAAAAAACGAAAATGGGGAGACGGAACTATTCGACTACTATTCGGCGTAATCTCAAATGCTCTTCGGGAACAGACACCGCTCTGTTGGATGGGGGAAGGTTTCCAAGTCGCGTGGTTGCGTGGTTGTGTGGTCGTGTGTGAAGCCCTGCAAGGACGTAGCCGGCGCGAAGTGGAAAAGAAAGAGAGGAATCCTCGCGCCGCGCGCCAACCCGTCGGGGAGACGTCGGGACGCATTAGCGCGAGGCGTCAGTCGACGAGGAGACGCCAGGCGCCTCTCGGTCGCAGAACAGCCGCCCGCACAGAAGCACAGCAGCTGGCGGAGTCCCCGCTCACACCCCGGCTCACTCAAGGTCGTCAAGTGAAACCAGGGGCCCCGGGGGAAAATCAATTTATCTCGCCCCTCACCCATTAGTAGGGACCGGAAACATTCGCGGATTCAACACAAGAGAAAAAAGTTTGTTTGAATCGAACAAATATTTACTTAGTGGAACTCATATATATATATATATATATATATATATATATATATATATATATATATATATATATATAAACCAAACTCGGTAAGTAACAAAAATAATTTGTTACACCTAACCAAATACACATTTGCGTTGACAAAATCATTTTTTTTTGGGTCAACATAATCTTTCCTACTTCAAAATATTTGTTTGAATCAACAAAACATATTTATTTCACCATATAGAAACAAATATTTTGTTGAGGCAAACAAGCCTTTCTCAGGGTGAATGACCTCTAGGATAGTCTCCATTATCCTCTCTGCATTTCTCAAGTAAAACACGCGTGTTCATTGGGTACTAAATTGTGAGTCGTCTCCGCTGGGTAGCTTGTGATTCGACGCTTCTTTGGTCGATAAGTGTCTCATTGGTCCAGAGAGCTCCGGTTAAACCTGCGAGCCAATAGCAGAACCAGCAGAATTGTACACATTGTTTGAATTTCAGCCTATCACGAAACGAATCCGCGAATTTTTTCGATCTATTTTTTTATAAAATTTTATTTTATTTCAAAAGTTTGAGACGTCTAGTGTTAATTTTCCTATCACAAAATAGCACTAAAACAAACTGTTTCACCAATAAAATTTATCTCAGTTTTAATAGCTACGCAGGCTTAGTTAAGCACAATCAAGTGTATTTTCAAAGTCATTCAGAAAATTATAAAATATATATATTTTATTCAGCCACCTGATTGCCGCAAAACACTAGAGTTATAATCAAGCTTAACAGAACCAGTCAAAAGGAAATATACGAAGGGATCAGAACAATTAATTATTTCTTGAGTATATAAATGGGCGCAGATGTACCGTTCATAAAAAAAAATTAATTTGAAGCAGAAATTAATCAGTGTGAAATGGCCACGCAAAAGCGGGAGAATGCATAAAGCTGCTTTACGGGAATAAAATCATACATCAAAAAATATCACTAGTTCATTTTCTTTAATTTATACACGTTTTTAATTAACTAAAATCGTTGTGAGAAAACTTCCAACCTGTATTAAGATTACTCGAAAAGTTATTTTTGCAGGAATATTTTATTTGTATCATAGAAACGTTTCGTATATTTATTATATTACTTTCTTAATATTACAATAGGCAATTTTACTTTAAAAATGAATTGTTAGAGTAAATTATAGATTTGTAGATTATATGTGGATACATACATGAGGGAAATGAGTCGTGTTGGTACAGCAACACCGATAATGGCTCGGTATCCAAAGCTGAATTAAAAAGTTTTTTCTCATTTTTATAAGTTAAGGAGTTTTCCTACAAATTTATTCCCAAAGCCTTCTTGCGTTTGTTTTTGGGTCACACATTTTTTCACCAGTAACGCATGTAGTCAGTGTTATTTTCCAGTTGTACAAGGCCACGGAAGTTACCACTGACATGCCAGCATCTTAGCTCTCTGTATTCGCTACTTGGCAGGAGCGATCTCGTGAATGGAACGGAAGTCGGTTGGAACGGAAATACGTGAACACGGTGCTGCCGCCTGTGGAAGTCCCAAAAAAAAAAAATCTCGGAAAATATGGCGGACCGGCGTGATTCTCCCGTACTTAATGTTATCGTAAACATCGCAGAATTTACACCGCACATACTGTAGATGTTAAAAAAAGGGGGGGGGGGAAATTGTCTGTAAAGTCGGTTTACGGACGATAATTTTACGTGATAACGTCATAAGAAAAACATTGATGAAAAATGGCATACTTTTTAACTTTCAAATATTATTTACATTTTTTTGTAAATTTAATTTAAATAATTTGTTAAAAACAATCACGAACGATTAGTTAAAAAAAAAGCCCGCCTTAACCTGTTTGATATTAAAGATTTTCCTCGCATGATGGTTGGCCGGTTCTTGCACGCTCGTCTCAGGCGGAACTTGACAAAAAATCATGCTTTTTCGTGCGTGCAGCCGGCGTTCATCGATTTATAAGAAGTTATCACGTCATAAAAAACTTTATATTCCAACTAAGATAATTTATAGTCATAAAAAGAAATGATAACTAAAAAATTACGCATTAGATAACACTGCGCAGCGTTTGTCGTACCTGTGGAGAGACGAGGAATTGTTACACTGAGAGAAAGGTTTGTTTGCCTCAAAAAAAAATATTTGTTTGTATGTGGCGAAATAAATATATTTTGTTAATTGAAACAAATATTTTCTAGTAGGAACGATTGTGTTGACCCAACAAAATGATTTTGTCAACTCAAATGTATATTTGGTTAGGTGTAACAAATCATTTTTGTTACTTGCCGAGTTTGGTTAAGCTAACAAAATATTCTGTTCCACCAAGTAAATATTTGTTTCGCCATGTATAATCAAGTATTTGTTTTATTCAAACAAACCTTTTCCTCTGTGATAGCCTGCAGGTGGACGGCAGGCGGAGTCAGCGGGATGGAGGTCAGGCGGTGGTGCGATGCACAGCGAGGGCCGGTACTCACAGGTGGTGCGCCCCCGGGGGGCGCAGGCCTCGCGACACGCGCGTCACGGTCATGGCGGGCTCGAGGACTGGTCCTGGGGCCGAGTCCCGCGCCGAGGTGCCGCGTGTGGCGCTGTGCTCCGCCGAGTTGCCGCGTGTGGCGCTGTGCTCCGCCGAGTTGCCGCGTGTGGCGCTGTGCTCCGCCGCCCGCCGTCGACTGGCTCGGCGGCGCAGATACCGCGCCGCCGAGCCGCTCCGCCGGCAGATAGCGGCCCGGCCAGGTGGCCCTCTACCCGCTACCCGCCAGGGAAGCCTTCTTTACACAGGCGAGACAGCCAAACTCCCGACCGTGCATCTTCGGTTGTTTTATTTTTGTTCATTGTAACTCATGATAACTCATGGTCAGAGACCTGTAAAATTCGCGCGATTTCAAATCCCTAAAAATTACACACTCCATGATCCTCTATGCACTCGTGCAAATTACAAATTGCATCTGCTGATTGGTTACCGACTCGTAACACCTGTTGACTGGAATGATCGTGATTCGCCAATTCTTGTGTTAAAGATTTTTCATTGGCCCAGAGTCCTTCAGATAAACTGTGGCCCAATCACTGAAGCAAAATCATGTCAAAAGTATTTGGACTCTATCCTATTGCGAAATGAATCCGCGAATTTTACAGGTCTCTACTAATGGTCAATTAGGTTAGGTTAGCTACATTATAAATACTTTAAAACATTGTGGACGGTTGATTTGGTTAGGATAGCTACATTAAAGATACTGTGAAATCATGTAAACGGTTTCCTAGCCCTGGATAGCTACATATTAAAAAAGTTATTTGCTAAGCAACCATAAAATGATCTTACAGTATTTTTAATGTAGCTATACTTACCTAATATAACCAACCATTCACAATGTTTTAAAGTACTTATAATGTAGCTAACCTGTACTAATCGACCGCAAAATTTAATGCCACACCGGTTTATACAATGAGATAGTACGGGGGGGGGGGGGGGGGGGAAGAACGAGCATGAACTTCGGGGAACTTCGGGTGTGGCACTCTCTCGTCTGTGAAATGAAGGCTTACCCTACCCGCTACCCGCTACCCGCTACCCAGGGGCCCTAGCAGCATCGTCGTCGTCGACAATACCCGCGGTCTCTCCCCATCAATGGTCCGTCAACAATGACGGGGCAAGGCCTTCACGCATTAGCACCATCCACGGGGAAACAACCGCAACTGAAGAACACGACGGAGCTAAAACCCGGGAAAAAAAAAAAAAAAAAAAAAACACGTTCTGGTGGCTAGTACTTCAGTTAAAAGGACTGAAAGACGTAAAAAACAAAAATAAAGGTTTTTCAAATCCTTAACTACTTTCGATTATTGTTACAGATGTACCAAAATACCACCTAAATACCAAATAAATATTATAATTAAAAAAAAAGAGGGTTGTCTGTAAAGTCGGTTTACGGACGATAACCGTACGTAATAACGTCATAAGATTAAATGAGATTAAATTGCAGCTTTTAAAAAGCCCGCCTTAACCTGTTTGATATATAGAAGATTTTTCTCGCACGGTGGTTGGCACGTTCTTGCACGCTCGGCTCAGGCGGAACGTGACAATGAGTCATACTCTTTCGTGCGTGCAGCCGGCGTACATCGATTTATAGCAACGTCAAAAAAATATATATATTACGTGGGCCTCGAAGCAAGGCGAAGTAAGAAACAACATGCGTCCACAAGAGAACACGTAAGTAGAACAAAAGGTAACTCAAAAAAAGAAGAAACTAACATATAACTACATTATTGATTATTTCCTTCGAGAAAAAAAAATTGCACGAAAAAAAATGACAATCTTTGTATAAATTACATTCCTGGGTATGAATGGATCGCGTACCCATAAAACAAGTGGAAAGAGCGTCGACAGTAGCCGGGAAATGGTCAATACGAAAAGCATGGCGTTAAAGAGAAATGTCTGTATCAAGGAGGAATTAGACCACACCATTTTTGATATTTCCGTAATATTTGCTGCTATAATTTTTAATTTTGAACTATTTATCCCAATTTTCGGCGTGTCAAGGCACAACTCATATCTCCCAGACCTTCTGTACCTTGTTGAAACCACATGTTTACCAACAGGCTGCAGTCTGTAAGCGCCGCGCGGAAGTAAGGTATTATTCCACGCGGGCGGCTACACCTGTCCTGATAATGGCACCAGTTCACAGGGTCGGCTTCAACAAGTAGCCGGAGCAAGTCCCGCGCCACGTCGACCACGGGAGCTTCACTGCAAGCGGGTAGGCGAGGTGCTTGAAGCCAGGGACTTGCTTGCACCGGCGATCAGGACCTGGGCAGTCCAGTGACAGGACCCGGGACAGCAGGACCTGGGCAGTCCAGTGACAGGACCGCCAGACAGCAGTGGTTGGCTGCCGGACAAATGCCGCGAGAGACGCCCTCCGCACGGTACGAGAATAGCTCTATTCATGAGACGTCGCGCGAGCATGAAAGAAATAGTAAGGCACGCTCAGAAAAAAGGCGGCGTTCCAGTTCATGCCGTTAACAAACTCTCAATAAAGACACTCAAAATAAAATTTCCACCATCAAATTATTCATAGTTTTTTTTTTAATGTATTCAGAACTAAATGCTGGCCACTCGTGTTCAAAATAATCGTAGAAAAGAGGGATGTTTACTAATAGTGTGCTTGTAACAACTATTTCAATGACGCATTGCTACTATTGCCATAAAGAATGCTTTAAGCCATCTGAAAGAACTGTAATGTACAAATAAATTAAACATTAAATCAAATATAAACAAATATAACATTTTTGATATATGATTTAATACGACCGTACATTACTGCAAGGAGTGAAATAAAGTGTTTGAAGGACAAAAAAAAATGCCTCAGTAGGAATAGTACGAAATCCGTTCTAACTTATTGTAAACCTTCTTAAACTTATTTTTAAAATTTTATAAAAAAAAAAAAATTTGGATTCGACAAATTTTCACTGCAAGAGGCGGAAAAAATAGGGGCTGAAGTGTGAATTCTCATAATAAGTTTAAGTTCATGGCCATGCCATTCTTATCGAGTATGTCCTAAACATTCCACGAAAATGTCAGATGTGAAAACATTCGAAATATTTTCGCTGCATGGAATATGAGGAAATGTTTATCGGTCGTTTTGAAAAATTGTAGTTAAAGAATATACACAAGATTTCCTACATTAAGTTTTCGCAATATTCTAGAAGAATCTAAAATGTTCCAAAAGGTTCCAAAATGACCCAAAAAAAAAAAAAATAAACGGAAATATGTAATCATTTTTTTAAAGACACATAATACAAAATAAACAAGTGTTACAAGTGTTGCTTGTGCAACACGATATTAAAATTGTGTTTATAAAGTTTAATGGCTATAATGCTCCATCATTTACTATGTGAATCTAAACAGCTTTTAGCCTGTTTACGGTTCACTTAAATTCTTGGTACAGATAAGACAGCAAATATTTACGTGACAAGCCTGGCATGTTCTGGTAAATAAAATAATTTCTAAGGTCTGCGCAGCTGGCATTTACACGCAATATGGATGGACAGAGGAATCACTCACCACTGCTCATGTTTGGAAGTCCTGGTCTCTTGCTCGTAACAGCCAATCCGCGTTCTTGACGCAGCCTCCGGGCAGCTCACGGTCGGGTGACGGCAGGGGGCGGGGGGCGGGGGTGGCGAAGCTAAGAGCGGACGTTGCGCCACACCGAACAGAACAGTTTTGTTTCCGCCCCCGAGTGTGTCTCGTGACCGCCATGTCGGAAAGAGCGAGAAGGAAGGAAACAGTTCCCTGGAAGCGGTCCGGTTTGTTTGGTTTCACTTTCGCCGGCACGTGCTCCATCTCATCGAATCTTCCAGATACTCAGGATGAAGCTTGAGGTGTCGGCCATCTTGTCCAAACGCGCGCTGCCTTATGGGAGCAGAAAAACAAACTTTTTTTTTTTTTTTTTACTTCTGGGACTTCTTCGTTTCTGTTATCTACCCCTTCATTGCAAAGGTACGTGAAGAAGTTCTGAAATATATACAAGGAACTGATTAAAAAAAAACCAATGCTGATTTTCGTTTCTTTGTTGTTGTTGTTGTTGTTGTTGTTGTTCATTTCCACTTTCGTCCATCGCGGTCGCTGAACACATGCGCAAATACTACACGTACGCCAAATAAAAATAACAGTCTCAGAAAGTCAGAAGTGCAGTGGTGGGTATGATGGCAGGACCACCACCTACGGAGAGAGAGGCTGCCTCAGGTTGTCAGGTTGGCGACCCTGGCGGAGCGCGGGGGAGCTCCCTACTGGCCGCTGCGATCCACTCCCCCCCCCCCCCCCCCCCCCCCGCAACCAGGGGCGGGCAAACACGGCCTGTTGTCGCCCGTCGCTGACCTCTGGAGCCGGCGCTTGTTTGCAGACCCGCGCGCGGCCTTGGCTGACCTCCTGACTCCTCGACCATCGCGCCACATCCAGCTCATGTGTGCTCCTAGGTGCCGTCGATGAACAACGTGAGCGTATTTAATGTGCATTAAGGGTCAGGCATTAAGGGGCCCGCCTCGTCAGGGGTGTATCTGTGTTAGTGAGGCGGGATGATAAGCGCGACGCTCGCTGGTGCTTCCAGCGCGGTGTCTTCTCTGGACTGGCGCGCAGTCTTCTCGTCGTCACAGGATAACTGTGAGATCTGAGCGGTGACCGTAACGTTATGTGGTATAAAAATGAAGATACAGGTGTAATGCAAGTCCCTTAAGTGCTTTTAAGAATCTGTACCGGATGTTTTACGCCTAAAAATTACTCTGAAAACATGCGTTTTAGCCATTTTAACTCTTCTAAAAATATAGTTTAAAACCTTAATCCAAAATCAAAAGTGCTTTTCGGTCCTCAGCGAACTCTTAAATGCTTTTCGTAAGCAGACTCCACTCGGATACATATCTTGAGTAGTTTCGAAATCGCGTTGTTTTTCCTGAAGCTCTGCGCACCGTATGTGTGCCCGGGTAGGCGGGGCCCTTAACAACGAAAACGGAACTATCAAAGAAATGTTCGCAAGTAACCAGTTTTCTGTTCGTGACGTATTATTATATTGACTTAAGGGGATTGGTGCAGGGCAAAAATCGGTCATGCGTCAGAATTTGTTGGAATTTGCCTTGTGTCTCATATATGCTTGTTCGTTACTACTGTAGGATCAGCCAGCACGTATATAAGCTCGCAGGTTATAAAATGAATCATAGGAGGCTATAAACGTTGAGAAATAGAAGCTATGATTGTTGTGGAGTTTGGTTGGTTGGGGAAACTGAACGAAATCGACTGACAAGACTCAAAAGCACTGCGTGACGTATTATTATTATAGTTTGGTTGGTTGGTTACTCGACAGTGACGAGATGCCGCTAGCTGGCGTCCCTTCTCGCGCGAGACCAAAGATGGCGCTCCATTATACCCAGGCTTTAGAGGATCCTTATCCCATAGGAGTACGTCAGGAGCAACTGTGTGGTCTGTAGGATGAATTCAGGAGCAACTGTGTGGTCTGTAGGATGAATGTCCGTCGATATGAGCTTTGGCTGGACATTCAGCTACACCTTTATTTGAGCTACGTCTTTTTGGCAGTGTTTCTTATTGGCTAATTCTTGAGACTATGGGTACAGCCATGATTTTATGGTGTTATAAAAAAAAGCTAATATCGTCATCAAAAATAGCGGATGTCATCATTATCGTCATTAATAATAATTAAAACACATATAATAATAAGTACATATCAAGCACAATTACAGTGAATATTGCTTCAACAATTTGAGGTAAGACACTTAAAAAATTTACGAAAACCAATTAGAATACTACATATACTGATGAGAATAAGGTCAATTAAAAAAAAAAAACTAAAAATAACACATGAAAATGACAATAATAAAACGTATGAAATGTTAACTTATACATTTCCTAGAGAGGTCTCTCTGTAGGCCTTTAAACATGTCTGTATAGTATCAGCTATTGAAGACTTTTATTTACTTTTAAAAAACCACGTATAGAAATTAAGTATTTTTTTTTTACTTAATACATTACATTTTAGGTTTTTAAATGCAAACCAAAATAAAATATTTGTGAAATTAATTCTATATTTTAATAGCTTAAATGAGGTAGCTAAGGTGAATTTTGCTGCATTTCTGTGTTATGACGTGTTATTGGCTTCCATTTCGGTGTTTGTTTGGCGGTGTACTGACTTAATTTCGCTGTTATTTCTGTTTTATCATTATTCACCACATGATCTTGCCCCCGTGTATGGGTCATTCAGTCCCACTGTTTCTGGATAGCCATTTTATTTGGTGCGTTACTCGTGGGGGAACTTGTGTTTCTGCCAGCTGAGGAGACTGCAGCAGACTTGTGCTGTAGTCTGCCAGGACGTCACCCTTATCGCCCGGTGTGCCCCTGAGAGAGGTCGGGTCTACCAATCGGCGGCCCGCGAGACGTGGTCTCTCCTATATCTTTGAATATATATACTGTATAGAAGTCGCCAGCCCAGGTTAACATTTCTAATACGGTTTTGAGGTAGTTGGTTAATTCACCGCCGCAATCGCCACCATCTCTAGGGCATCGACTTGTGGTGGTCCCTAGCGGACAAGTGTCAAACTCTTCAAACACCCCTTCCCCTTCCTGTTGAACGACGTTGAGCTGCAGTGAATGATGGATGAGGGGTGCGGGGAATGACAGCGGGCGACAGGGCTGCGCTCTAACGTGTAAATAACAACTAAGACGATACAGGGCGTTATGGCAGCGCACTGCAGCGGTGAAGTTCCCAATCTGCTCATCATACGCTTCTGAAAAACGTAGAGTAAATCCTATCCACTCGCGACTTCTATACAGTATATATATTCAAAGCCTATATGAAGTAGCTCGCGTCATCGGGGTCGTGCGAACTCCGGTCAGGCGCTGGGGGTTATCGCGGGGTCGTAGTTCGCCAGACGCCTCACAGAGCGCAGCACTGTCCCCTGTCCTCGTGCCTCCGACCTGACCTCTGCCGACCTCCGCCCCAACTACAGGCGTGGCTGTCGGTCCGAAGACGGGAAGCCTTCTTTTCACAGACGAGAGAGCCAAACGCCCGATCGTGCATCGTCGGTTTTTTTAATTTTATTTTGGACAACTCATGATAACTAATGGTCAATTAGGTTAGGTTGGCTACATTATAAATACTTTAAAACATTGTGGACGGTTTATTTGGTTAGGATAGCTACATTAAAGATACTGTGAAATCATGTAAACGGTTTCCTAGCCCTAGATAGCTACAACATATTAAAAAGTTATTTACTAAGCAACCTTTGGGGAACTTCTGGTGTGGCTCTCTCGTCTGTGAAATGAAAGCTTCCCTCCAAAGACACCCTCCGCCGAGAAAACAAATGTTAAAAACACGCCCGCCATATTGGTTTCAGATCCCTGTCCGTTTCTCGGCTTTTCTCTTTGACATACAGTTCAAACTAGCAACGGCACACGTCCGAAATAGTAAAAGGCGGCTGTTGTTCGTGAATCTTTGCGCAACTCAGCACGTGCCGCCATGACGCTCAAGAGATAACGCGCGTTATCTCAGTTCACGTTCACAAAAAAAAAATATATATATTTTTTAGTTTGGTTTTGTGAACGATTGGTTTCCTGTCTGATTGCGTGATCGATGTGTATATTGTTTTTGTATCGAGTAAAAGCTTACAACCTTTCACGACCTTGTAAATAAAAATCTATTTTGGATTCTATTTCGCACGAAGAGATTCGCGGAAAACCGACATTTTGAACTGGAATACGTGAACGGATTGCCTAGAAGTTAACTTTGAATAACCAAGCTTACGAACACGCAATGTACTTTACCTATAGCCAAGGTTTGAAATGTTATTGAGCTCAGGTTGGCTCAGGCGACTGACACGTTCACGAATGAATTTTGAGCTCACCCACGACCAACTAGTGGAGGTCCCATGTGGATGCGAATCTTTCTGTCAAAATGTTTATAACAGTGATTAACTAGGCATGGGCCCGGAGTCAAAAATATTTTGTCGGATCCTCTCCCTTTTCATTTGATTTACAACTATCCGAAGCCCGCAATCAAAAACATTAATCTAAATTCTGTAAACATAACCGTGGTCGTAATGGTCACAACCAGGAACTAGTAAATATTCGCGGTTTCACTGACCTCTAGGATAGATTCCCCGATCTTCTACATGCTGGGCAAATGTGAGACCTGTCAACTGCGATGATTGCGATTAGGTGATTCTTTGGTGAAGGTTTCTCATTGCCTCAAAGTCCTTCAAATAAACTGTTGAGCCAATCAAAGAAGGGATACATGTGTTTGGATTCCTAGCGTAACGCGAAATGAATCTGCGATTTTTTTTTTCCCCCGGTCTCTGGACTCTTTATCTGTGAACGTTAAACCACGCATTTAACACAACTTTTTGAGGTTTCGTTTGAATTATATTAATAAACTTGTACGTTTCGTCGTGTGTCAGGTACACCCAAGCATTGGCAGGGTCGCCCGGGGGCCCAGGTACCAGGGACTTCGCCCCCTGGCCCTCCCTCCCACAGAGACAGAGCGCGCGCTGGTGGGGATCAGCGGGTCCAGATAGCCGTGTCCTCGGCAGTCGGTGACCGCCGCGTGCCTCATCGGCCCGATTAGCGGCCGGCAGAGCGACAGGAAACTGTCCGTCACGCCCCGCTGACAGCTGTCCGCGACATGCGCCGCGAGACTGCCACGGAGAACCCTGAGAAAACTCACCATTAATTATTACTATTATTAACAAAAAAACGGTTTACTCATCATGAACAGGAGCGTACGGATAATTTCCTTTCTCGACGGTTCGGGGGAGAAAACACGTTTTCGCTGTTTATTTTCAAATTATTTTCATTTGTTTGGCAGTGATAAATTATCTTAATTACAATTTTTTTTTTTTTTTAAGATTTCGGGGGATGGGAGTACAATTCCCCCCCCCCCCCCCCCTTTTTCCCCCCTTGTAAATTCCCTTACTCATTAACAGAGCACTCGCTTCAGTCAACCAAAACACTGTGCTCAGCGCGGTCAGAAACAGGATGACGTAAATCGTGTACCTCACTAGAAGGAAATATGTATGCTAATATGTATGCTGTTTACATTCGCAGCGCGCAGATTGGTGTATACTTGCAGACGTATGGAAAATGTCTAGATATATGTTTCACGAAGTGTGCCTTAAACCGAGAGCCACACGGGATAGTTAGTATAACACCAAATACCATTCACCCACACGTTCACACGCACCGTTCTCACAGTACGTAAGCGGCTAAGTGATCATGCTGGGTAAGGGCAGGTGTTCCAGAGATGTCTCTCCAGCCCGCGGAACAACTCATCGTTCACGTCAGTCGACTTCTTCGATGGGAAGTCGGTATAATCTCGGTGTCGTCCCCAGAGCGAGGAGGGAGGCTGGATTAGCGCGGTCGCCCGCAGGTGTCTTATCGGCGGCGAGATGCCTCCTCGTGCTCGCGGTCACGTAGGCCTCGGGCAAGGTCGCCGCTTATCACCGCCGCTTTTCCGCGAGTCTGAATTCCCCCGTGGCGGAGGAAAAAAAATACAAATTATCGTACGGTCACTAGTATTATCGTACGTTCACGAGTATTGTCGTGCGGTTACGATAGTTATCGCGTTGCTCCGATAATTGTCGCGCTTAGACGAGAAATATCGCGCTTGAGAACGACAGGGTCGCTTCCAGACAATGATTTTAACTGGCAAAGTCGTTAAATAAACATCATCGCTTTTTCCCTCCTGTATGTCGATCGGACCCACCACGAGCTTACTGAAAATAAAAAGGAAAAAAAAATCGTGTAAACTCTCTCGAAACGGGCGATCATTCTACGTGCGTCGTCCCACGTAATGGGAAGTAAACAATTTGAAGCTGATACCAGTGTACCAAGTGCGAGTCCGGTACGCTAATTACTGTCCGCGCGGCAGTTCGTGACGCAGCGCAAGCTGAGGTGCGCTAGGAACGTGTTCGAAATGGAGATACTATATCACGCCCGTTGCGTCAGCGAGACCATAACGGTACGTGCGTAGTTTCATGTCCTAGGTTGTCCAAGCCGCGGTGAAAGTACGTTCAGGGCCTGCACAAGACTGAGTAGTGGGGGTGCTCTATTCCCCCTCCCCCCCCCCCCCTACACGCCTTACCTTAATTCTTAAAAAATAATAATTATGTGCATTGCAGCAAAATTTTTAAAATAAGTTAAACAATTCTTTAGTTTAATTGTAAAATAAATGTTCTGCAAGTAATTCTGCTAGTAAAAAATAAAAAATAAATTTTGCCTGTACACGTTTTTTGCGCACGCCAACACCGTTTTTTTTTTTTTTTTTTTTACAATGATAGTCCTTGGAAACTCAGTTGCCAGTAACATAACCTGCAAAACTGCAAGGCGCGGAGCTTAGTACCGTGTGTAATTTTACAAAGCTCTGCCTTGTAGTTTTACAAGTGGTAACGTTTGCAACCAAGATTCCAATAAGTTTCCTTATAAAAGTACGGCAAAATTTTACAATGTATTGGTCTGGTTTCTTGTTTTCGTAGTATTTTCTTTGCGAAACACTTAAAAAAAAAAAAGATAAAAAAAATAAACATCTGCAAGATGAGCGAGACTATAGTACCTTGTTGCACACAAGCCTCGGTCGTGCAATTCTTATTTGTAATGTTCATTACGTTATTCTGGTGACACCAAAAAGAGGTTCATGAGTAAAAAAATACATATGTATTTCCGGATAAGTTTTGGACGGTTTGAAACCTAAAAGCGGTGAACGCAACAACAACCAAACCTCTCTACCACGGTCGGGTCACGTGTCCTCCGCAGACTGAAGCCTTTATCTGCTGTCGCGATAAGCTGTGGTTATCTCTGCTTCGTCAACTTGAAAAAGACTTGAGCACTCACGGGTGCAGATACCGTACGGGGAGTTGTTGGGGAACAAAAAGATCTGGGTTGAGAGGCGTAAGAACCAATATTTACTCCGGCCGACGACGGCTTCCTCGTCAATAAATCTCCTGCCCAGACTGTACTTCCATCGACAGACTGTACTTCCATCGACAAAGTGTTTACAGCCCGTCCGACAAAAAAAAAATAGCGAATACAACGTAACAACACTGTTGTCGAAGCAACTGACGGTAAATCATCGTGTCATCTCCGCAGCACAACTGGACCCCGCCCTAGACGACCGACATCATCAACCTGCATGACCTCAACTACGGCCATCACCCGGAAAAATCGTCCCCGGTTAAGTGGAACGTGAAAGTAAAAAAAAAATTAAACAAAGTTTAACATCCTACCAAAATAATGTTACAAGTGGGGGAAAACAGGAAAGGATAGCCCAATTAATTGCATACAGATTTTTATACTAACGAATAACTACAATGTTTCTGAAATTGCAACAATTTAAATGGATGTCCTCAAATTAATCTCTCTTTCATCAAGTTCACAGTTTACCCTCCCCACTGGAGTTCGGCTCGACAGTGGCTCTTCTATCTCTATATATATCTCTATCTCTCTATATATATCTCTCTATATACCTATATATCTCTATCTATCTCTCTATCTATCTCTCTATCTATCTCTCTCTATCTATCTCTCTCTATCTATCTCTCTCTATCTATCTCTCTCTATCTATCTCTCTCTATCTATCTCTCTCTATCTATCTCTCTCTATCTATCTATCTCTATCTATCTCTATCTATCTATCTCTATCTATCTATCTCTATCTATCTATCTCTATATATCTATCTATCTCTATCTATCTATCTATCTCTATCTATCTCTATCTATCTATCTCTATCTATCTATCTCTATCTATCTATCTCTATCTATCTATCTCTATCTCTATCTATCTCTATCTATCTCTCTCTATCTCTATCTCTATCTCTCTCTATCTCTATCTCTCTCTATCTCTATCTCTCTATCTCTCTATATATCTCTCTATATATATCTCTATATCTCTCTATATATCTCTCTATCTATCTCTCTATCTATCTCTCTATCTATCTCTCTATCTATCTCTCTATCTATCTCTCTATCTATCTCTCTATCTATCTCTCTATCTATCTCTCTATCTATCTCTCTATCTATCTCTCTATCTCTCTATCTATCCCTCTATCTATCCCTCTATCTATCCCTCTATCTATCCCTCTATCAATCTCTCTATCTATCTCTCTCTCTCTATCTCTCTCTATCTCTCTCTCTCTCTACTTCTCGTCTCTTACCTCACCCCTCTGTCCCAGCACAATGCCTCGCCTCCCTACCATGTAAACTAGCGAATCTATTCCTATTTCTGTTCAACTTTCTAAATATTGTCTAAAAGTTTTGTTAAACAATTTTTTTTATTTAACCAATCATTACTGCAAGAGCTGGAAAAAAAAAGGGTTGAAAGTAAAAAAATCGTAACTTTTTAAAATAGATATACTATTAAACCCGTTATAATTTATTGTATGAATCCTAAACGTTATCCAAAACTTTAGTGGAAACAATTTTTGACTAAACGAATTATTACCGTAGAAACAGGGGTTGAATTTTAAAATATTCAAAATTCCTTATCAAATTCGTTCGAATTTATATTAAACCATCTTAATATTATCATAAACCTTGGTCCAAAGCAATGTTTATATGACCACGTTACTAGTGCAAGGGATAAAAAAAAAGTTTGAAGCAAAAAAAAATTGAATTATCTACGTTAGTTGGCATAATATGAAATGCGTTCTCATCTATTCAATGCTGGATGCATTTAGTTAAAAACTTTTAGAATATTTTCGCGCCTAGGAAAATGAGAAAATGTTTGATATATCATTTTTTAATATTGGAGAACAAAGATGTTACGTACATTAAGTTCTTAAAATGTTCCAGAAGTTATAGAAATGTTCAAAATATTTCCAGAAGAAATAGGTACTTCGAAATCCACCTACGCCTGCAGGTTGTGCCGAAAGGGATATATATATATATATATATATATATATATATATATATATATATATATATATATATATATATGAGAGAGAGTTATATATAGTTATATACTTAGTTCCCAGGGAGACGTAAGATGACAAAGTTCTGCCATTCCTTATTACACCCGAACAATTCACCTTCGGCCAACATCGGGATTTGTTTTATTTTTGCGCAGGAAAAATGAATTCAAATATAAAGTGGTCGGTTAGGTTAGCTACATTAAAACACTTTAAAACACTATGGACGGTTAGTTAGGTTAGCATAGCTACATTAAAATAAACAGAGAAATATAAATGTATATAAATAAACCCGAGGTTGGCCGAAGGTGAATATTCGGGCGTGTTCGGGCAGGGACAGAACTTGATGTACATCTTAGGCTTCCCTAGTTCCCATCGCTTCTCACACAGAACCGCCAACCGCCACCGTGTCGATATTACACACTGTCCTATGAGAACGCGGCATGACATGCATTGCAGCCTCTCTTCCAACAATAACTCAGGTCTCTACATGATTTCGTTTCAATTGACTGCGAAGCGCACGATTCGCGATCGTTGGTCTTAAACAGGCGACAGCAGCTGAGATAGGCGTGAACAAACGACCGCTAAAGTGATACGTGAATACGGAACTAAGAGGTAAAAAAAAAAATTGGTTGTCTGTAAAGTCGGTTTACGGACGATAGTTTAACGTGACGTAATAACAAAACATTGATGAAATGATTGCATACTTTTATGAATAAATTTGAATCATTTTTATTGAATTATCACTATTTTGCATGGATACAAAGAAGGAGTGAAATGAAATCTACAATTTAATTGATAAATTTACTTTTATTTGCACTCATTAATTCAAACATGTTTATTACTTTAACGAAGAGATTATTTTAACTATAACTTTTATAAATGTTTACTATTTAACTTCTTCCAATCTGTGTTATTCTGTTAAGGATAGGACGATGATAGGAAAAGTAGGAAACGAATGGGAGTGTTTCAAGTTTAATGTGCCTCGAAAAAGTCAAATCGATGGTTGTTCCAATCGAGTGGAAGAGGTAGATGCGGCGCAAGCGTACAATGAGCGTAACGGGACAATGTGCGTTACGGGACACTTTTTCGTGCGTGCAGCCGGCATTCATCGATTTATGAGACGTTGTCACGTCAAAAACTAAAGGCGGCTTCACCTCAGACGGCCAATGCTTCGGAAGTATACTTCTCTAATCCCTGGGCACACGCGGCATTGCGGTGTCTTCGTCTGTCACCGCGGGCGACGGAGATTTCAAAGTAAAAAAAAAGTCACGAGGCCATAAAGATATGCAACTTTGAACAGTGCCGAGTGTAAATATTGGCGCGGATTCAAAAGCACTCTGGCCTACTTATTCCCGTACACAGAGGTGTTGCGGTGAACTGCGAGATTGCGACATTTTTTATTAGCCCACGCTGACGCAGCTCATCTGAAAACTGTGTGTTCACGTCTCACGAAACTCCACTTTTACTTCAACTCAACGACAAACATATCTGCACGCTGACAGAATTTATCAGAAAAACTATGGTTGTAAGTTTACATGAAAACTTATGTGGTGTTTTAGGTACCTTTTTTGAACATACTGGTATTTAAAGCTGCTAATAAATTAAGTTTAGAAAATTATGCCCTTTTTTGGAATCTATGAATCAAATAAAATATTAGTTTGAATACCCTTGATTTTTTTTTTTTTTTTGCTAGCAGTGAGTTTTGTTTTAAAGCGTTCGAATCCACACTAGGCCTCAATGATTACAGTTGAAATATTTAAAACAAATTTTTTCTATCATGCCTTTTCCATTTAAAACTTTTAAGTATTACTCAATCAGAAAACCACATCCCTAAAAAAAAAATATTTTACTATACTCTTTTAAGAAAGTTTAGATTTTTTACATCAAAATAAAGTTGGATAAAATTCTCGAAAATAAGTTGAAAATTATGTAATTAAGTGGCCAATTAAACCCGAAAATTTCCAGTTCAGTGATAGTTAAGGTTTTCTTTACAGGCAGATCCACAAACTACCTATTAAAAATGTGACATGGTACCTATGTATGCAAAAATCGCCTGATCTTGTTAATTAAAAAAAATTGCTTCATTTAAAAATGTTGGCACAGTTTTTTATATGTAAGTATTAAAAAGTGATCTTGAAATGTTCTTTTTTTTGTGTATGAATTTGTGTGATACAAAACCCGTATAGTAAGTAGTAACATTATTCTAATGTATTCCCCGATTTAGAACTTTAAATAATTATATGGTGCATAAGTACATCCTCAAGTGTAGACTAGAGGGAAATAAAAGATCAACTGGATTCGAAGCTCGAGCCTAGAACCTGATATCACTCCTCTGTGGTTTTCCGGAATAACTCTAAGCAGTTGTCGGAATAATATCCGAGTAAAAGCCACACGCACCAACAGAGATGTACTGGTTACACGGATGAGAGTGGAATTCAACTTGTATTATATTAACTTTGAATTATTTTTTGCTTGTGTTTTATTCGTATGAGACGTTTAACATGAAATACGAAACATGTAATGCGAATTATGAGCTTGTATGTTTAGAATTTAACGCTGATTTACAAATACTTAATAATAATTTCATGGGCGTAGCCAGGATTAGTGTTAGAGGTAGGGGGTAGGGGGTAAAGGGAGATATAAATACAAAATTTGGTTAAGTCTGTGTCCGAGAAGGAAGTTTGGGGGTATGGAATTACATTGATCCTAACTGAAGTCGTTTTAAACTGGTTTGCGAGGTTGAATTACAAGGGCGCAACCATGCAGGAAATGAGGAAATGAAATCTCCGGCCCAAGGGTTTTGCGCCTGGGGGTAAGATACACAAACCACTCCAACTAGGCCTACAAGTGTGCGATACGTGGGAAACTTTATAATTATAAAACAATTATTTAGGTAACACTTTTGGCGTTAATATTACGTTCATAGTTCCTATTTCATAGTTACAACTGCCTCCAAAATGAGGAGCTTTTTAATACGGGGGGGGGGGGGGCGGCTCAACCCCTCTGGCAACGAACCCCCGGCATTTATGCCCAAGTTCGAAAGTTCAATAGACTTACGAACTACCGTTCATCATTGCCATAAACCTTCTATCTAGGCCTCGCTGAAAAAAAAATAATTTTAGATACAAATATATTTTAAAAGAATTTCCAAATCATTTTTTAATGGGACACGAAACCATTTTTTTAAAGGGAATTAAAATATATTTTATCACAAAAAAAAAAAGGACTTTGGTAAGTTGATCACTTCTCTGTAAAAAAATTGTTTTTAGTACTTTGACAAGGCTAGTCCTTGGAAACTCAGTTGCCAACGATGTCACTGGTAAAACTGCAAGCCAGAACTCTGTACCATCTGCAATTTTACGAAGCTCTGCCTTGCAGGTTTACAAGTGATAATCGTTGGCAACTGGGTTTTAAGGAAATTTCCTTGCAAAAAAGTGCAAAAAAAAAATTTCACAGTGTTTTAACGAATTACGCACGGTGTTCATCAATTCACTGAATACAATGCGTGGGCCACAATTTGTTTTAACTTAGGTCCAGAGTGACGGTGCACAGGACGGTCACGTCGGGAGATAGCAGTAGAGAACACACAGCCCGGCGGGGAGGGTCGAACTATCAGCCCTGGTGCCGACGACTGGACCTTGATCCTGCCCGCTACTATCAGTCGCTATCGCCGCCAGCAGATCAGGGGATGAGCCAAGCTCCACGTCAGGAGAAGATACGCGAGCTATTTGTGGACGCTGATCCCCCCCTGAGCTGCGTTCTGTGGTTCGACACGACCAAGTACACATTGGCCAGTCCGGAAACAGGGTTCCAGGTATGGACTGTGTCCGCCATCATGGATTGGGACGTCAAGGTTCCATGTGTGGACTGTGTCAGCCATCTTGGATTGGGACGTCAAAAACCGGCCATCGATTTACGAAGCAAAAAAAAAACATTTGAAATTTATTTGTTTTAAATACCGTTTTACTGTATTTAAATGTTTTCTATTGGCGTTCGATAATCCGGTACGGCCGTGGCCCCGAACACGAGGTCCTGCAGCCACGACTGGTCGGCACGAGAAGCCCAGGATGTACATCAAGTTCTGTCCCTGCCCGAACACGCCCGACACCTTCGGCCAACCTCGGGATTTGTTTTATTTTTGCGCAGGAAATAATGAATTCATATATTAAAAGTGGTCGGTTAGGTTAGCTACATTAAAACACTTTAAAACACTATGGACTGTTAATTAGCTTAGTACTTATAGCTACATTAAAATAAACAGAGAAATATAAATATATATAAATAAACCCGAGGTTGGCCGAAGGTGAATGTTCGGGCGTGTTCGGGCAGGGACAGAGCTTGATGTACATCTTAGGCTTCCCGGTCGGCACGGCCTCGTTCATCAAAGTAGTTGCATTTCACGAAGAGGACTCTTTAGTTGCACCGACCGCCTCCATGCCACTAGCACACGGCAGGCGGGTTGCGTGATTGAAAAAAAAAAAGCTTATCTTATCTTGGAACTCCTGCGCCGTCTTATCGAAGTTGACGTCTCCTCTCAAGGAGTCAAGGACGTCTTGTGACTTCCTCTGATGTGAATCGCATTGCGTACATAAGACTAATACGCGCGCTTTCTTGACGTGATAACGTCTAATAAATCGATGAACGCCGGCTGCACGCACGAAAAAGTGTCCTGTTACGCTGTGTCCCGTTACGCTCATTGTACGCTTGCACTGCATCTATCTCTTCCACTCAATTGGAACAACCATCGATTTGACTTTTTCGAGGCACATTAAACTTGAAACACTCCCATTCGTTTCCTACTTTTCCTATCATCGTCCTATCCTTAACAGAATAACACAGATTGGAAGAAGTTAAATAGCAAACATGCATAAAAGTTATAGTTAAAATAATCTCTTCGTTAAAGTAATAAACATATTTGAATTAATAAGTGCAAATAAAAGTAAATTTATCAATTAAATTGTAGATTTCTTTTCACTCCTTTGTATCCATACAAAATAGTGATATTCAATAAAAATTATTCAATTTTATCATAAAAGTATGCAATCATTTCATCAATGTTATGACGTTGTCACGTTAAACTATCGTCCGTAAACCGACTTTACAGATAACCAATTTTTTTTAAGTCCTTTTTTTATTGCACATACGTGAAAACTTACACGGCGTACTTTGAATGTGTGCTTGTTTGTGTATGACTGTGTGTTTGTGTTGACTACATTTTAGAAGAAAGTCACCTTTTCTATTGTAACAATTTTGCTAGTTTTTTCTAAAATTCTACACGCAAAATATTTCCAATGAATAATAACGGACAATAGTCACATTGTTACGGGGCCCGCCTAGTCATAGGTATGTTTGTGTTAGTTGAAGCGGGATTGCAAGTTATTCACTGGTTCTTCTAGCGCGGTATCGCCTCTAAGAGCAAGTCTTCTCGTGCATAGAGTAACTATGATATCTGAGCGGTGACCATAGCACTAGATGGCGTAGAAATGAAGGAAAAAAAAAGTGTAATGTAAGTCCCTTGAGATATCTTGAAGAATCCTTAAGTGTCATGCCTAAAAACTATTCTAAAAACACGGGTTTTTAGCCATTTTCCCTCTTATAAAAATACAGTTTAAAAGCGAAAAGCTGAAACGTAATCTTGAAATGCTTTTTCGTCAACAGGCTCTACTCTGGTATCTTTATCGGTTATTTTAAATCACGTGGTTTTTTTTTTCTGTAGCCTTGCACACGGTACGTGTGCCCAGGCTGGCGGGGACCTTAAACATATGATGGTTAAGACGAAGAAACAAAACGTTAAAACTTAAAACAATTAAAACTAAAGAAAATTAATATCTGATGCAACAGAAATATTGGTATGGCTGAGAGGCCAGATAGGGCTCCATCACAAAAGGCTGTCGTTAGGGTGGGGCGGGGGGAAAGTAGCGTCCAGGAAAACTACCAAAAGTTAAAAGGACGAGGGGAAATCACCATAGTTTTTTTTTCCTAATACATATATTGGTCATAAGGACACAGCGCTGCTTCCTGTAACCATTTTTTTTTAAACATTTGTTTCTTCTCGTGCGCGAGCTGTTGAATTAATATGTGACTGGAACTACAGAAAGTCGCCGTCAGAAGTGTGTGCTATCTGTAGTATTTTCAAGTTAACCAGCGCTACCTACCGACGTATTCTACACACTACTCTGAGAGCAGGGGCGCAACAACTAAATTTCCAAAAGGGGGGGCAATATACCTTTTTATAAAGAATCCTCGATCCCCCCTATTGAAGCGGGGGGCCGGGGGTCCTCCCCCGGGAAAATTTGTATTTCAAGGTGGAAAATGGTGCTATTTAAGCAGTTTTAATATCTAAAAATTGATTACACAGCACTTTCTTTGCCCCCATTTGCCCCCACTTCAAGGTTTCAGAGGGGGGCAAAATACCCTTGCCCCCCCCCTCCCTGTTGTTGCGCCCCTGTCTGAGAGCGATGTCGGTGTACTCATTCCTTGTAGTGTATGTGTAAGAAATGATGGCAGGATTTGCCCTCGTCTTTTAGCCGTCATGTTGTAGTTCACCGCGCCACCGCCAGGTAGACTCTCGAGCGAGGCGGCCCCCGGCGGCCCTGCTGATAACAGCCGTTATCTGGCGTCCTTCGCAAGGTCGCCCCCCCCCCCCTCCTCCTGCTCGTAGCCCCAGCACGCGATCACGTGTCACTCGCTGGCGCACAGCGGGGCCAATTACTGATATCTCTGGACAAACCATACAAAAATTAAAATTTACTTTAATTTATATATATATTGGTCTTAGGTGATTTGAAGATCATTAAAAACCAACGGAAATTAAGCATTTGTTCAAACTGCACTCGTGTCAGGTTCCTTTTTTTTTTTTTGCTTTCCTAACGTCACAAATGTGTGATACCCCCAAGCTCTTTAGCGGCATAAAACTACGACGAATAAGTTTGGGGCATTAAACACAAGTCTATCCCGATGTAGGCGAGACAGATAAGCACTATAAATTATCATATAATTTTTTTTTGTGAGAGTTTGAGTTAGCCATACACATTCGTACATTCTTAGACCTACAAAATTCGTGCCACTAGTTCCCCACATTAATTCTGATATTGAAATAATCAGGAGAAAAAAAATGTGTTTATAACGTACAAAAAATTGACTGCTACTTCAGCAGAAAAGCGCATACAAGTGATAGGGCGAGGCCCAACAAGAATTGCTGACCAAGGACTGAGCGAGATGCACCTGCATGGACGTGAGTCCAGATAGCGCAGTGCTGCTGACAGTAGTATGTGGGAGCTGGTCCACGCAGCGTGTATTGCATGCAGAGTCTGACCCTGCAGTTATGCATGTCGGCCACATTCACTCACCGCGAGACGTACAATCTTCTCGTGGAATTAGAAAAAAAAAACATGTTATATGTAACCTTCGGTACTTACAAGTGTGTGAACATGTCGAAAATAAATTTTGCTTGAGCGACAAGAATTCAGATGTCCGTCACGAGAATATGTTCGCGTGTTAGGACAAAAATTGAAAACAGCACTGCGGAAACGGAAGGAAAATTTCATACTGCTTGCAACGAATAGCTGGAAAAAAAAGTGCGTATCGTGAAGCCTGCTTCAGCGGAAAGCACTCCGTGTTAAATCAGTAAGCTACGTTCCTATACTTAGGATTACAACTGCATTGTTTCCGTGCATAAGCCGTCTGTCGTTAAGTGAACACTCCAAACAAAATAAACTTAACATTTGAAAATCACGCTAGTGGTTGGTGCTATTAAGTGTTTTAATAATGTAAGAAATTAATAATCTCGATGTATTAATTGTTTTAGTTGTATTTATAAGATTACATATCAATGAATAGCTTACGTGTTTTTTTTCTTTTATTTTAATTTTGTAATCCTCTTAGTAGACGTATCCCTCAGATGTTCCTTCAGCGCATAAGGTTCTCATCCACGGCTCAAATGTCATTTAAGTCGCAATGCTCGCGATTGTAATGCTACGCGAAGAGGCTCAGGAAGCTAGAAACAAAAGACTTTCGCAGGTTCCGAGAGAGATGTCGGAAAATGAGTAGAGATGTGTCTAACCAAGATCTACTTAATATAATGTTTATACCACCTGACCCTGTGATCTTCTCTATTAGAATTCTTCCAACAAGAAAACTCAAAATAATGAAGACAGAAGTTATTTCCTTACTTGAAACTCCAACATCATCAACATGTAGGGTAAACTGGTATGAAAACTATTAATCCGGCCTTGGGCATTTTAAAAGTCGACGCTTTACGACAGGGAAATATTCCCGTTGATTCCCAAGAAACTCTTGTTTTATCTGATGTCGGTGTCATGGAGGAGTGGCCGAAATGGACAGTTATGTGTGAATCAGCCTCACTGCGCCGCGCGGATGCCTGCGGTGATTAGCGCGACTGAACCGCGCCGTTATCTGCCGCAAAACAAACTACGGGAGAAAAAACTATCTACAAAAGTCACATTACGCTTTTAGATAACTTTTCGTGCACGGCGAGTAAAGTAAATAAACGTCAAATACCACCGGGCACCTGATACGACATCAAGTCTAGTATCTGATCCTCGCATGCACCGTGTTTATATTGTAGACCTACGTGGGGAGAACTGTATTCTTAAGGGATGGCCCAATTAGGTTTTTTTTACAGTTTTATTAATTACTTATATTTAAATTACTAATAAGTAATTGTACTTAAAAATGTCCTATCACCAATCACTGGCACTTAAAAATATTTATTCGCAAGTCATTCAATGTCTGTCAAGACTTGATGTAAGTTTTTGGACATACGCCATTGCTAAGAACGTTTTCTGTTGAAGAAAAACTAATAAATAAAATAAATAAAAATACACAAGAAAGACAAAAAACACACAAAATTAAGCAAACAATTGCTGTTGTCAACAAGAATATAAACACCACAAAATATTCCGAAACAGAAATATGGTCAACAAACAAAGAAAAAAGTACTAAGTGAACAAAAAAACACACAAATGATGACAACACAAAAATATTGAAACCAAAATAATTCAGCACAACAGTTGAAACGAGACAAAAACACGACAAAACTAAAAGACAAAAAAAAAATACAATAGTTTTACCTAAACAGAAACAAGCGACGTTTCGGGAACTGCTATCTGCTCCCGTCCCGGTGTTTATATTCTTGTTGACAACAGCAATTGTTTGCTTAATTTTGTGTGTTTTTTGTCTTTCTTGTGTATTTTTATTTATTTTATTTATTAGTTTATCTTCAACAGAAAACGTTCTTAGCAATGGCGTATGTCCAAAAACTTACATCAAGTCATGCACTCCCATTGCACAAATCTTTTAAAGATAACAACAATGTCTGTCAAGTTCCGCAGTTCGCACTCCTTACTGGAGCTGGGCTGGACAGTGGCTCGCCCCTTACCTCGCGCCTGTCCACACACACACACACACAGTCTCGCGCCACTCTGTCGCACTCTCTCGGTCCCGTCACTCCGCGTCGCGCCACTCTCGAGGGGGTCTCTAACACCCTTCGCCGATGTCGCACTTCACTTCACTCGCGGAACTCTCCGAACTCTCGGAACCCGCTCGGAACACCCGCTGGGGCCGGCGTCGCTGCCTCAGTACTCGAGACGCCCTTCCCGAACCGACGAGAGCGGCTGTTACGTGTCGCATCATACCGGGACGACCCGACGCCCGAAAAGTCCAGAAAGGCGGCGCCCATTCGCGCCACTCCGCGCGGCGGCCCCGCGTGATTCCCAAAGCCACTCAGCGACAGATAACAGCGCCAAGGAAGGACGAAGCGCAGGGTGGGGGGTGGGGGGTTAGCGACGACCCTTGTAATCTGGCCAGGCGCACGTGGCATGCCTTACGTCAGTGGGCGGCACGTGACGTCAGTGACCGTGCAGGGCCGCCAGCCAGCTCCGAACCTGGCATCGCGGTCTGGCCTCTCGCGTTCGCTATATATATATATATATATATATATATATATATATATATATATATATATATATATATATAAATCACTGGGGAAAAAGTGAAAATTTGTTCCCTTCACTTACGTTCAACATATAAAAATTAAATTAAGGCCTACATCCAAACAGGATCATACAATTTGATATCAATTACGATATTGGTTTTTTTTTTTACCTTATCATATAAAACAGGGACTTTAAATAGGGTCAAGTTTTAATGTTTCAGTTGACCGATTTAATAATCTTGTCGGCGATTCTAACATTTCGAGTGAGGTCAAAAATTCTATTCTAGACCCTGCTTCAATCCCCTCCAACCCTTATTTCTCGGCAAGATTCGGACATCGGTAGGTGCAGTTACTCAACTGATTCGAGGATGTGTGAGGTCTGTACAAAACCGTGTGACGTCACACTTTTTAACTTTATAGCTTTTTGCAATATTAAAAATACTTTACTTGAATTATTTTCACTCTATGCTTCCTACTGAGCTCTGTAAAATATAGCGTTATCCTTCATAGAAGCATGGGCGTAGAAAAAAGATAAAACTGTGCCACACGTCCATCTGTTGCAGGAATTGTGAATCTATTTTTAACAAAATAAGAATTTTTATAAAAAGCAGTAACATTAGCCAAAAACCGAAATATAAATTGCCTTGCTACAATCGACATAAACAAACAGGATATTTTGATTCTGGTCTAATCATATCTCACTTCCCAAAATTTTATCAAAGTGTAACTGAGTATTTAATTTTTTTTGTATGTTGACCGTATGTTAATTACGTATTTTTTCGATTAAACGGAAAATGTAATTATAATATTAGTAAAAAACACTTGCAGTTAAGAACCAAATACTAAGTTTTGTGCGTTCTAGAAAATTTCACATGCTCAGTAAGTATATCAATTGCAACACAACATTGAATTTTCAACACACTTGCATACCATTGGGCATAATAAAAAGTTAACACAATTATCTCCAAAGTAAATTTTGTTACATAAGTAGTAATAAAGTAATAAAAATATTTTAAAAATATTTTATTTTTTATTGCGCACATCCTTATGACAGTGACAAATTATATACTTGAAAAGAAGATAACCTTGTGAATCATCACCAAGGCGTTGGTGATAAGATAAAAGCGACCCAACAATATTAGGGCATTTGCTGCTATCTATCGTCAAATGTGTGAACTACTTCTACCCGCGTTTTCAGATTAAATGCCGCGGGAAATACAAAATGTTTGTTTTCTCGAAAGGTTGCCAAAGTTTCTAGACAACAATTTCATTTGTTCTTTTGCAGTTTATGTATTTCAAACAGGGGCGTAGCCAGGGGGAGGGGGTTTAGGGGTTCAAAACCCCCGCCCCCTTAGCACCAAATCTTTAATTAATTTCTTATTCATCACTCAAACAAATTTCATATTAAAATTAATAAAATTTCTACCATTACAATATTTAAATTTAAGAACCGAAAACTGCTAAAATAGCACTATTTTACACCTTAAAATCCAAATTTTCCCGGGGGAGGACCCCCGGACCACCCGCTTTAATACGGGGGGGGGGGGGGGGGCCATGCTTCTTAACACCCCCATACACAAATCCTGGCTACGCCACTGATTTCAAATGTACAGAATCTATTGCCTTATAGTTTTAAATTTAAATAGTGTAATTACAATAGATCAGTAAAATTTTACTGCATTTTTTTTATCATCTGCTCCACTCAAAAGCAGTGAATCAAACTCACTACACAAGAACGAAAGTTTTGCTAGTAGTCCGAACTCGTGAACCAACTTGTACCTTTGGTGTCTCTAGCGTGGATTGATCATGGCTTAAGGTGTTCAATATCAGGATCAACAGAGGCGATGATGGGCGATGAGATGAAAATGGAGCACTGACGGAATGAATGGGACGGGAGTACCCTGGAAAAAAAAAATTGGTCTGTAAAGTCGGTTTACGGACGATAGTTTAACGTGACAACGTCATAACAAAACATTGATGAAAAGATTGCACACTTATATGAATAAAATTGAATCATTTTTATTGCATTATCACTATTTTGTATGGATACAAAGAAGGAGTGAAATGAAATCTACAATTTAATTGATAAATTTACTTTTATTTGCACTCATTAATTCAAATATGTTTATTACTTTAACGAACATATTATTTTAACTTTAACTTTTATACATGTTTGCTATTTAACTTCTTCCAATCTGTGTTATTCTGTTAAGGATAGGACGATGAAAGGAAAAGTAGGAAACGAATGGGAGTGTTTCAAGTTTAATGTGCCTCGAAAAAGTCAAATCGATGGTTGTTCCAATCGAGTGGAAGAGAGATAGATGCGGCGCAAGCGTACAATGTGCGTAACGGGACAAATCGTAACGGGGCAATGAGTCATCCTTTTTCGTGCGTGCAGCCGGCGTTCATCGATTTATTAGACGTTGTCACGTCAAAAATTCCTGGCCTCACGGCAACGTCCGTTCACGTTACCTTCCGGCGGGAAGCGAGTAGATATTTAAAGAAAAAAGATAAGAGCATAACGTGAACGAAAGTTAGCCATCTGGTGAGTAACGAATTCCCAACTATCGCATCAATTACCCTGGAACGATTCCAGGAAGACATTTCTTTTAAAGAAAATGCATTTGCAAAACAAGACATAAAATAAGTCAGCGTTTGGCCTCGGCACATTTACGACCTAAATAGTTTAATACAACTTTAAAAGTTTAAGACATTAATTTAAGTATTTACCCTCCAAAATTAAAAATCATAAAATTCGGGCTCGGGAAGCCCCATGTTCGCGAAAGTTAGTACATACGGACCCATGTTGCCACACGTGGGTCCGCCATCTTGACGACTTAGGCTCGTGGGTGGCTATAGCAGTTCCTGCATGCGTGCACACTGTACTTTCAACCTGTTACATTACCATTGCATAATGCACTTACTTCATTGCATTTATGGTGTGGTGCATACTAAAATATCCCCCTCAACATGCCTAAAAGAGTATATCCTCAAAAAACACAGGATGATATTTTTGGTCTAGAAGAAAATGTCACAGGTTCAGCGTTGAGAAATTTACATGTGACATGTTCAGTTCTCCTGTTGTATGACTTCAGTTTTAAAATGGAGAAATGTTGTACCTTTTTAACCTAAAAAAAACCTTTCATATATATTTAACACTCAGCATTATTTTTAAATATTTTAAATTGAATTTTGTGGCCGAGTTTTGTTTTATAAGTTTGTTTGCCACGTGAGAACACATGCATTAGTTAATACCGAGGCTAGAAGTTAACACGTCACTGGCTAGTACAAATGGACTCTCTTACAATTTTTATTGTGGGGTTTTAGAATTTGTACACTAAGGAGAACCGACAAAATTGTTTGATCACGGTCCCTTGGATTCTCTCTATGGCCGTTCAGTATTGACAAAATAGTACTTGAGGGCAACTCTAATAAAGCATGACCCAAATAAGAAGGTAATTCAAGTGCACTAGATAACGAGTCCCTGAGATACGTGTTCGAGCATTGCGAATCCAGATGAACAAGTGGTACTGTAACCGCGGCCGACCTCAGGGTTTTCAGGGCAGATGATACTGCGGTTGTGTACCATTACCTCCAACAGTATGGAAGTGGAAGGACAATCCAGAACCCAGTACTGGATCCAGGAAGTATTATTTCGCAAATGAAAATCCTTGAAGGACTGGGAATGGAACCAAATCTCCCTGGATTCTGTGAGGGTGGACAATCCAGAACCCAGTACTGGATCCAGGAAGTATTATTTCGCAAATGAAAATCCTTGGAGAACTGGGAATGGAACCAAATCTCCCTGGATTCTGTGAGGGTGGACAATCCCGAACCCAGTCTTGGATCCAGGAAGGATTATTTCGCAAATGAAAATCCTTGGAGGACTGGGAATGGAACCAAATCTCCCTGGATTCTGTGAGGGTGGACAATCCCGAACCCAGTCTTGGATCCAGGAAGGATTATTTCGCAAATGAAAATCCTTGGAGGACTGGGAATGGAACCAAATCTCCCTGGATTCTGTGAGGGTGGACAATCCAGAACCCAGTACTGGATCCAGGAAGTATTATTTCACAAATGAAAATCCTTGAAGGACTGGGAATGGAACTAAATCTCCCTGGATTCTGTGAGAGTGGACAATCCAGTACCCAGAACTGGATCAGGAAGAATTATTTCGCAAATGAAAATCCTTGAAGGACTGGGAATGGAACCAAATCTCCCTGGATTCTGTGAGGGTGGACAATCCCGAACCCAGTCTTGGATCCAGGAAGGATTATTTCGCAAATGAAAATCCTTGGAGGACTGGGAATGGAACCAAATCTCCCTGGATTCTGTGAGGGTGGACAATCCAGAACCCAGTACTGAATCCAGGAAGTATTATTTCGCAAATGAAAATCCTTGGAGGACTGGGAATGTAACCAAATCCTCCCTGGTTACTGTGAGAGCGAGAAGGTACTTACTGCGAGGACCTCCGGATGAGCTTCCTGAGCGCGGTGAAGTTGCGGGTGGACGGGATGCTGAGCAGATGCACACACGTCTCCGGCTCCCAGCGCGCGAGGTCGCGACCCGAGTGTAGGTCCTCCAGCAGGTCCTGCCCCGAGCACTGCTTCTCCAGGAGGCGGTCCTTGCGCCCCGCCGCCTTCGTCACCGCCTTCTCCCAGCGCCCGCGACCCCGCCCCATGTCCTCCTCCTCGCTGTCCTGCAACAGGAGCGAGCAGTGAGACACCAGCAGGTCCTGTCCCGAGCACTGCTTCTCCAGGAGGCGGTCCTTGCGCCCTGCCCCATGTCCTCCTCGCTGTCCTGCAACAGGAGTCAAAGCCTATTAAACTCTGACCCTCAACCCTGGAAAATCATTAGGTAGCGCCGGAACGTAGACACGATCTTTTAAAATGCCCCAAAGGAAAAAAAAATCGCATGATGATTTGTCAGGTGAACGTGGAGGCCAGCTAAAAAGAGCTCTGTCGTCTCGACCATCACGACCAATACAGCAGTCACGTACTTCGACGTTCAACCACTCTCGTACAGTCGTGCAGAGAGATTCCAGTGGGGGAGGGACTCCATCCTGTTGCCCAATAATGTTTACAGGTTCACCCTCGACTAACTGGGGAAAGAGCCCTTCTTTCGCGCTGCAAGAGAGAAAACAACAAAGCTGTTCTCACGTATGCGCTTATATAAAACAGAATTACTCTTTAATTGTGACCTTGATCCAACACACTACAACACTCACAGTTGGTACTATTAAAATGTATAACTGGGACATTATTTTATGGACATACTGTTGAATATATGCATGACGAAATTAATGAGTTAGCGATTCAGGAATAGTCTTTGCATAGCATTTTAATTTTTAATAATGTTCGCAGGCTTTCACGGCCATTGTCTGAAGTAACTTAACTTCTTAATTTTAATTTTTCTTTATAGCAACATATTTTCTTAACTTTCCTTGATTTTTCCAGAAAACCAAAATTCATTGAAATTTCCTGGTTTTCCCTGATAGTGGAAATAACGCATATGTACTTGAACGCCATCCCACATTGTGGTGGGGCTTGTTATCTCTAGCAACACGCGAAGTTATCGCGGGTCGCGGTCAGCGGGGAAAGCTCTGGAACAGGATGTTGATGTTGGTATGTCTCTATGGGGGAAGGGAGGGAGGGAGGAGACCGCGCGTGGCGGAAGCACAGAAAGCACCACAATTGATAGCAATTCATCAACTCGGCCACGTGACCTCTTTTACTAGGTTATTATACTATCGATATAACACCCCCCCCCCCCTTTTCAACAATATGTTTTGCCCTTTCAACTGCTTAAAAGAAATCTATAAATGAAGGGAATTTTTGGAGTATTTTGTTTAACGTGACTCTTCCCGGTTTAGATTCCTCCAATTTTTTTTTATCAATTTTTCGACTCGACAGCGCACGTGAATAACTGTGAACATATATATTTTTTAATCAGTATTTGTGATGAAATATTTGCAGCTGTCCCCAGATATAATTAATTACGTACTTATTCCAAGATTTTTTTAATTCTAGTTTATGCCCGGCATGCGTTGGAATGCAATTATTTTTTACAATTTTTTTTTTTTTGTGATTTGTTTGAAGTATGTACACATATACAAAGCATCACTCTATATATCTCTCTTATTCTCTATCTCTAAATCTATACTTTTATATCTCTACATATATATATATCTACCTCTATCTTCTATACATCCCTCTATATCTCTCACCTATATCTACCTATATCTATAGCACTGAAAATATTAAAAAGCTCTGTTTTTAACGATCTATATTTTTTTCTATATTTTCACCTCTCACAGACGTGACACAGGTACATAAAAAACACGCGCGTATTCGAATGCAACGTCGTGTCCAAATTTCAAAGCAATCGGTGAAGAATATTTCGGAGGTTTAGGATTTTAAACGAAATAAAATTTACAATTTTTATCGATGTAGACTGAGAATGACAACCTGCCTACTCGTTGCTTCATTTTTTTTTAAGTTGGGGGGGGGGGGGGGGTGGTGACACCGATGCTTATAGCGGAGCGTAGAGGCGTGGACGCCCCCAGTTACGCCCGACGTACAGAGGGGGACACAGAACCAGACGATAGAGCTGCAACTCCCCCAACCTTTCTCCACAAACCAACCAAAATTCGAAGATGGGTCCGCTCTTGGTTAACAAGTGTCTTCAAGTTAGTGAGTTCAATATTTGATCAGCGCAGTAGCCACAGAACAAGGAGGGAAATAAATAAGTGCGACTCTTACAGTGGAAACTGAAACCATGTGTCGCTATCTGTTGGGCGGGCCCATAACTACCAGCAAATAAAAAATCGGAATAGAGGTTCTCATACAAAGTTTTTTTAGTTAATACGTTTTTTGGTTATATTAAGTTATCTCATTGACCGCGCAAAACTAAATTATTCGATGCGAAAATCATTTATGCTGTTTTGTAATAAATAAAGGAGTAGGAGGTGCAAAAACTCATTGTATTACACATCACAAAATTAGTGGCTACCTAAACAGAGTGAATTTTCACTGGTTTGTTTGCCTGATAATAGCTTATACACAGGGCCGGTGCAAGGTAAATTGGCGCCCTAGGCGAAAAACCTTTATACCCCCCCCCCCCCCCGGAAACCCCAAAAAAAATTTTCCTTGCCTCAAAATAGATCACGTAAGCCTAAGATTTTGTCAACAATCAAAAGTAAGCAGGCTTGAATTTTTTTTTACTTTTTTACTTGTTGCTATTACAAATCATAAACAGGTCACCGTGGACTTTAAATAATTACTTATATCAATAAAAACATTCCAAACTGTTACAAAAATCAATTTTCATATAGTTTCAATAATCGTTAAACATATATCAGGTGTTATGTGTGGTGCTGCGCCGCCCCCAGCTACTTGGCGCCCTAGGCGGTTGCCTAGTTCGCCTATATGGACGCGCCGGCCCTGCTTATACATTACTTCTCCTAATAAATTAATGTACGTAGTTATGTCAGCAATATATTACGAAAACTACTATCTAGCGGACGGGCCCATTAACTACTTCAAAAAACTAGGTCTCAGTCTCGGTAATTAGAGTTGCTCCCCCCATGGCAGTAGCTGCATGTCCACGTGTGTCTGCAGCAGGCCCAGCCCGTTGTATAACTCCAGCACTTCCAGTCCACAGCGCAGTCCACAGCACAGTCCACAGCGCAGTCCACAGCGCAGACCCACAAGCAGCTACACGCAGCGGATCTGTCAGGATGCGGGCAGAATCGCACGATCAATTTGACCAACTCGTTCACGTTGCAACAATGAGCAGAATGAAACATGCTACAAAAAATACCTACTACTCATGAGGAAAGCTAAAAAAAAGTTTTATCTGGTAGATTTTTTACCCGATTTAAATGGAAAGTCTCAATATATATTTTTTAATGTGAAAATATTAAGTGAGGTGAAGCATAAAAAAAAAGCAAGTTAGTTAAGGCCTGTTGGAAACTGAAGTTTCGCGACTTCTATTACAGTTACTATTTATTCCGTGATGTTTTCGTGACTTTCGTGACCAAATCTTCACTTTCATTACTTTTTTTTTGTGACTTTTGTGAATTTCTCGACATATATAAATCATGGCTTTACTGACCGAGATGGCTGCTTACGCTATTGAGTAGCGTTGCATCATGATTTATAATCCCCGTACCAAAATCCAAGATGTGTTAAAAAAACTGCGCCTGTTACTCCTGTAGTTCCGGTGGCGCCCAGCAGAGGGGGCAAGTGACGGACGGCATACACCGTTAGGTCGCGCAGTCCAGGTGCGAAGAAATTAACACCGTTCTTTCGTTCCAATCCGTGGACAATTTTTATTCACGTGTGATTTGGAATCGGCGAAGCAAGACGCGAGACGACTTTAGAGCTGTAGCAAACCGTATGTATTCGTTACTGAGTAACGGATGCGCCATCTAGTGACGAGTAACGAAACGTTACACACGGCTGCATCTTGTTACTCGCATTTTTCGTATGTTTTACGCATGCGCGCGCATATTCGATGAATTTGCGTTACAAAGAACGATGTTTGTTTATTAAGTAAAGTATAATTTGGAAATTCGTCAAATTTTTTTACTGTTTATTAAAGGTATTGTGTGTGTAGACAAAGTTTGAGATTGGAACAGAAACAACGTAAGAAAGCATTGTTTACAAATTAGAAATATGTAGGTTTTTGTTTTTTATTGTCGCGTATTTACACGTTTTTTTGTTATTATCTTAATGAGATAATATAAAAAAAGCCGCTCTAATGAGATTTAATTGTTTCTTGGTTAACAAAAAACTGTTAATTATCAAATATTGTTAATTGTTTATATTCTATTTATTATTATTTACGCGACGTCATACTGTACGCGTACGCAATACGACTAGATTCGTTGCTGCAACATAACATAGCATGTTATGCGGTATAAGAAGTAAGGAGTAACGTAACGATAGTAACGATTGCTAATTGTTATAGTAACGAATACATACGGGTACACTTTTTTTTCGTTACTTCTACACCTCTAGACGACTTACAGCGCTCGACGAGCCGTCCTGCATCCTGGCGGCAGACTCTTGAACCTCGACCCCACGTCCGGCCGCCGCCAGCACCGCGCCGACCACTGATCCACCGAGTCTTTGACCGAGGGCTGCCCTCGAACTAGTTCCTGCTCCCACCGCGCCGCGGCGCCACATTACCGGCGCCAGCACCACACACCTCTACACCAATCACCAAGGTCGGGTTCCCAATCAAACACAAGTGAACGCACAGCAGGCCACGTGCACGACTTGTGCTAAGTCGGTCAACAATTGAAATCTCACCGTTAATTTCAACCAATGAAATTTTGGGATGCATCCGACATCTGTTGGCAGTGTAAGTAACTATATTCACTGCCAAATTATTATCCCTTGACATCTGACCAGCAGTTTGTTAGCTCTTTTTTTTTCCCCTCAATATATAAATAAGGGTTATATAAATTTTTGAGTTAACCATTCTAACCACGACACATTTTTTTTTATTTAGAATTTTTGCTAGTGACGTAAGTAATAGCATTAATTAATTTTTAGTGCAGGAATTACACCTGAGCATTGTAAAATCTCGACGATTTCTTCCCACAGTATGACTGATAAACATAAACTCCTCTAGTCCCGCCAAAATGGCTTCCTACGCTACTCCCACTGGTTGTTGCGCCATGCGTCCGTAACAGAAATAACATATATTCAATTCACACTTTAGCAAACGATGTCTCCTATCCACACGACCGTGCGCACTAACTGCTGTTTATTGTTACCGTTGTTTATTCCACTGTGAATCCAGCCTGACGACACCGGAGCTTAGTGGCAGGTCCAGGACATCAGCGAACTGTGCGGTATTTATCGGCAACCTAACAACCTAAAAGTCGTGAACTTTTCTAAATTCAATGTTTGCTACCTTTTTTTTTGTAGTCTGTTGTTGGCAATATTCACCATAAATGTTGCAATATGAAACAACCAAAACACTATGCTAAGTGCTTAACTGCAGAGCTGCAAAGTATGAGTATTGAAAATAATCTCAGTTTCAATTGCAATGTGAAAAGGAGCACATGGCAGCCATGATTATTTCATTGCCGCCAAGAAAATTCAACATTGTCAAAAAACTTCTCCAAATTAAATATTTTGCAATTATACTCAATACGCCACTCCGTTAATACGTCATTCCAGAAAATCTGAACTAATAATGTTAATAAAATTGTTTTTATTACTTAAGTCATGTTTAAAAAATGTTTATGTTTTCTTTATATTTTAAACTTTTTATGTTAGTTTTCTTAGTGTTCTAGTTTAGAATATATTAAAAAAAAAAAAAAAGAATTTCAATGAAATTGAACAGAAACTCAAAGACACAGGACTGGGTTACGTAATTATTCGCGTTTTTTTTTGACACGATTTGACTGAAAACACGTACGCAGGAGTGATAGTTCAGCACTACGTGTGAAACTTCCATTGTCGAAAAGAATGTATCCGCGACGTGGCGCTGAGGGGTGGCACTTACTGGAACTACGTGGAGCTCAGGACGGCCTCGTAAAGAGGTGAAAAGGGGTTGAATGCGGTTGTCTTGGGAAGGGGGAAGAATGGGGTGTAGAGTGATGAATGTCCAGGGGAAGAAGCAAGCTGTGAAGAACCGTTGCGTCAGCCAAGGTCACACTTCGTAGTTCGACGCATCCCTCGATCACGCAAAGAAATCATGTCCCCGTGGAGAAAAAAAAATCGTGCAGCTAAATTATTTTTACTGGTTACATCTTGAATTTAAGTAGAAAACTAATCAGCTAAGTCTAAATGTGTGTGTGTATTTTTTTTTTTTTTTTTTTACCTAGGACTTAAAATCACACACTTCTACAGCAATTGAAACTAACCACGAAAATATTCGTCAGAAATATTTAAACTGGTTTTATTTTGTCCTAGCCTGACTGATAGTAACAGCAATGAAATCCACAGAAAAGGACAGAAATTAATTGTGTATAGAAAAGTAGTAGCATGAAATAGTTCCAATCATGTTCCACGATGTGGTATAGTACAGTGGCGAGTAGACTACCGCCTAAACATGATACAGCTCCTCGAATTATAATCGCTAAGGTGATCTGAGCCGTGGACAGCTGACACCAGGACACTGCCTTCTGCCCTTGGAGGGAAGCGAAGGACTGATAAAAACGAAAACTGATAAGCCTTTCTCTCTCAGTATCGGCTGTGCGTGGGAGTGAGAACGCGGTGGGACCTTTCGGAGCTGTGACCGTTCTTCACCGGGCGCCAATGGCCTTCAAACGTCACACACTCCGATCAAACGCCATCTTGGTCTTCGGGCGAGACGAGTGCATTCCCTTCTCTGCTCGGGGGCGTAATGGCACACAGCCTGACGTCACTCAGCTGTTAACATTCTACCCGGTACAATTCATCGGTATGAAAATATCAATGAAACATCCCAAACTTAGTTTTGTCTCGTGATTAAGTGAAAGTTTCGTCAAAGGTGGGGCAGGGTGGACCCCTGGGTACAGGGCCCGGGCCTGGAGCGGTCCAGTCCTGTTTATTTTTATCTCAGTGTGTGAAATAAATACACATACTTGCTGTGGTTATTTTAAAGCAAATAATTTTATAAATAAAGCTTAAGTTTGGACTTATAAAATAGTAACCATAATTTTACCCTGTATTTACAGGTTAAATAAATTTCTAAAAAGAGTGTAGGCAATAAATAATCATGCAACTATAACGAAGCACGTGACTGTAAAATTGTGGGGGGAGGGGGGTGTTTGTCTCTGATCCTGGGTCCAGGGCCCTTAATCGAATGTGTAGGCCATGGTCATGGGCACACACGCGTCCGATAAGGACTGCAAGCAGCGACTGCAAGGGCGCCCATACCTAAGGGCAGGGTGGGTCCGTGGCTCACCCTAACTTTCAGACAAAGAAGAAAAAAAGAGGTGTTCTTGAGCATTTTGGGAAAATTTGAGTCCTTTAAGGCCATTTTTGGCCATTTTTTGTCATTTGTGATGGTTTGCCCCCCCCCCCCCCCCCCCTCCCCTACAAAATTTCATATGGGCGCCCTTCAGCGACTGCAACGACTGCAACTCGCCAGCCGAAACAAGTCTCCTTGATTGCGCGCGCGGGTTTTCCTGCCGCTCGCTCCAGCGTCAGAGCAGTTCTGCCAACTGTGACGTGGCGCCTCCGTGTATCAGCCACGTCCGCCCACTCTTTCCTCTTTCCTCTTTCCTCTGCCCCGGCAGACGAGAGCCGGTTATCTCCCGAGCAGCCACTGCAACCAACCCCACCATTCATTGTCGTGTCCAAGTCGTCGTGGTGGCCTACCAACTGTTCGGCATTCACACAGGCTTTTATTAGTAGGCTCGTTAACGACCCCGCACGCGTGTGCACTGACTAAACCTCACTTCATTTTACAATTTTTAAAGACACGTTGATCCATTTCTTATATCATTTTTTCCCCCTACTTGACATTTTTGAAATATCATGCAATCCAGTTTTCATATTTGAGATATCCATATCCCACCACTGACTTAAAAATCACAGAAATACACGTATGATGTCAGCTGAGTTAATTTAGAGGCATGGCACAAAACGGGTGATTAACAACAACTAAAAATTAAAAAGTTATAAATATGTGAAAGTATTAAATTAACTGAAACTGCTTGAAAATAATGACTTCTTTACCCATAGTTTGAAATGCATTCCTCTTTCACGTGTTATCAAGTGGTTTTAAAAACTTTACAATGTCAACAACAATGATTCCGTATGTTGTGTATCGGCCAGCACCCAGGGATGTGTTTAGGTTAAATTGGGTTGGGTTGGTTTGATTAATTTTTAGTCAAGTTGGGATAGGTGAGCACACTTGGGCTTTTGTAACGTTGAGATTTTGGTACCTTTGACCTTCGGTACCTATGGACTTTTGTACTGTTCGAATTAAGAATACCTTTAAACATTAGATTTTTGTACTTTTGAACTTTTGCTTTCAAATGTGTTGTTCTTTAGAAATTTTGGGTTTTTGTACCTACCTAAATAAATACAAGTTCAATAACAAAAAGGTTTGACAGCCCCATGCTGGTGAGTAGTGCATCTGTGACATCTGCTTCGAATATCTCAAGAAGCATGGGCATGTTCGCCACAGCAGCTGTGCGCAGTTGTTGAACCCGGGGTACACGTCTCTCGATCTGAGGAGTGTTTTGTGAGTGTCAATGACGTACATCGTGATTTGCAAGTTTGGTTTTTTTTGTTTCCTTACCACAGCTCTTTTTTTTTTCTTCTGCCCGTTGCCAGACATAGCAGTACATAGCATAAATCACACTGAGAGGTTTACTAGCTCTTGCCTGCGAATGCACTCGCTCGAAGCAACAACTGCGACTCTACAACTCGCTGAAGACTGATCTACTTTTCTCGGAACTCTCTTCCCGTTTCCGCGTTTCGATTGATCGTCAAAGCCCCAATAAACTGTTGAAGTAGTGAATTAAAAATATTTTTAAAAAAATTGTTTGTCTGTAAAGTCGGTTTACGGACGATAGTTTAACGTGACAACGTCATAACAAAAAATTTATGAAATGATTGCATACTTTTATGAATAAAATTAAATCATTTTTATTATCACTATTTTGTATGGATACAAATGAGTAAAATTAAATCTACTATTTAATTGATAAATTTAATTTTATTTGCACTCATTAATTCAAATATGTTTATTACTTTAACGAAGAAATTTTTTTAACTATAACTTTTATACATGTTTGCTATTTAACTTCTTCCAATCTGTGTTATTCTGTTAAGGATAGGACGATGATAGGAAAAGTAGGAAACGAATGGGAGTGTTTCAAGTTTAATGTGCCTCGAAAAAGTCAAATCGATGGTTGTTCCAATCGAGTGGAAGAGAGATAGATGCGGCGCAAGCGTACAATGAGCGTAACGGGTCACAGCGTAACGGGACAATGTGCGTAACGGGACAATGTGCGTAACGGGACACATTTTCGTGCGTGCAACCGGCGTTCGTCGATTTATTAGACGTTGTCACATCAAAAATTGGTAATGTTTTAATTAAATTTAATCTCAAAAGCAATCAACGTCTCTCAATGAAACAAATTAACAACCTGACATCAAACTTCTTGTGGGCGAATAAACTAATTTTCACAACCGTGTAAATCGTCCGGGCTGATGACGTCACGCTAGCACGCTCGCGAGAATCAATGGCCGACGAGACGATTGCATTTCGCGGGAAAATCTGATCGCTTGTTAATACTCCAATCTTGTTAAGACTGTGTTCTTATCTGCAAGTTCGGCTCGACAGTTGATTATCAGACATGGAAACTGTTTCCAGACACGTGCTAGTGGTCGGCTGTGGCTATGCTTATTTCAGGCACATGTCCACTGCCAGCACACCCATCGCGATGATTATTTCGTGATCCCTACATGCCCATTTAATTACTAGGCTGCCCTTCAAATGTCTGTGCATGTCCACGTTCTTGTGAGATCTTACTCGGCTACACCAAACACGCACTAGAAGACGTCGAGTACGACGAGGATCAGCGAACTAAAGAGTAGTTTAGCCCGGAGGTCCGGGAAGCCTACGATTCACTCGTCCTGGACATATCCGAATACTCACATTGGCAAGCCTTCTTTTCACAGACGAGAGAGACAAACCCGAAGTTCATGCTCGTTTTTTTCCCCCCGTACCACAACAGGTGTATTTATTTGGGGGAAACCGTTTACATGATTTCACAGTATCTTTAATGTAGCTATCCTAACCAGATCAACCGTCCACAATGTTTTAAAGGGATTTATTATGTAGCTAACCTAACCTAATTGACCATTAGTTATCATGAGTTGTATATTTAATTACAATAAACAAAAAAAATGCACGATCGGTCGTTTGGCTCTCTCGTCTGTTGAAAGAAGACTTTCCAGCGTGAGTATTCGGGTATGTCCAGAAGGACGAGTGGATCGTAGGCTTCTCCCGGAGGTCCACTATACCGAGACACGGTAGGCTCTTTACTGATTAACATCCAGGGGGTGGCCTCATCTGCATGGTTACATAGTAAAGAGTGTGAAGCAATTTTTTTTTACAGTAAACTGTTACGCCATATTGGTAAGATGCCCAAAATATTGGCTGAAGTGTAGTGTTTGCCTTGTAAAAACAGTTTTAGATTGCTTTTCGTTATGGACGTGCCGGTTTTTTAACGACGGAGATTCTAACTTGTTCAAGCAACATTTCCGCTGTGATTTTGGGCGGAACAATATGGCGACGGGCATAAAGTGGCTTCTGCCACCTCACAGCATGCAGTCTCACGCCTCATGTTGGCACCCCTGAACTGCCTGACAAAAACTTGCACGCCATGTTTAAAACGGGGGATGTGCTCGTCACGCAAAGCAGAGCGACAAAAGCAGTGATTGCAGAGTCTGAGCGACGCCAACAATGCCTCATGTTTAATAATATCCGCAGCGGGTCAGCCTCGTTCAAGGTCACGCGACAGCCGCGTGCCTGTCAGCCCGGCGACAGTCCCCACGACCACGCGTACGCAAACACGTACGTGACGGAGAGAGTATCTACGGTTCATGCGTGTGGGCACGGATTAGCTGGGTCGCCATGTTGCCATCCGGGACATTTAGGGCGGTAGTAACTCACTGACTTTTTCAAAACTTCGAGAGGGGGGGGGGATATATCCCCCTCCCCCAAGACCATGAACGAGACGGCTCAAACGAGGCATTGTTGTCTTGCCAAACTAATGTGACGTCGCGCTGTGCGCCCGCTCCTGGAATGCACTGTCGCAGTGGAAGTGGAATGTGGAATAACAGGGACATAGTCGGTTCTCGTCGGGAAAGCGGGCGGGTAAACAGTTTGTCTCTCTCCTGACAGTTGGTTTCCTACCTGGCTCTCGAGGTTGTTAGGTGGGCAGAGCGCCTGTGATGCAACCTGAACCTGCCTCAGTTATCCTGCCTGCGAGCGTGAAGGCGCAGCGCGTTCCTAGCCAGAACCTGTTGTAACCGCCGCCACTATCACACACCGCGTAGCCCGCGTCCAATGTAAACAACCACTCAGGTGTACACTGTTACTGAGCACGTATGCGATGTGAAATGTTATTATGAACTGTACAAAGATGAGTTTTTAAAACTAACATTGGCCTAATTCGTCCAAAAACTAATTTCATGCAATAGATCAAAGGTGAAAAACATAATCTTGGAACTTTGTGGTTACTTAATGTAAAAAACCCTGTATATATCAAAATATAAAAAAAAAAAACACCGAAACATATAAACTGTATGAAGTGTGCAATGTGTTTCTGACAGAATACCAAAGGAAATTATTACTGTCGCTAGTTTTCGATGCCAAAACTCGGCGTGATCTTAAAATATCAACTCTAAATATTATATATTTTTGACGTGACGTCTAATAAATCGATGAACGCCGGCTGCACGCACGAAAAAGTGTCCCGTTACGCATTGTTCCGTCACGTTGTGTCCCGTTACGCTGTCGGCGAGGGCAGTAATAATAGATTATGTTACAATTGACTAAAAAATTATGGTGATTCATATAATTGATAGCTATTTGATTACACTTTATTTATATGAAAACTTGTTCATAATTATATTTAAACTTTATAGCTAAACGCCAGTTTTTAAAATTAATTACAAGTCATCTACACGTGAACTGTTTCGTCGACTGTTTATAAAGTGAAGTGAAAAGTTAATGTGGTTTTCATTGCTTATTACAACAATTTCGGCAATAAAGGTTAATTATTCTTGCATTTTAAAAATCTGATTACTAGTATAATTTCAAGTATTTATTCTTTTATTATTAAAATAAAAATGATTCAACTTTATTCATAAAAGTATGCAATCATTTCATCAATGTTTTGTTATGACGTTGCCACGTTAAACTATCGTCCGTAAACCGACTTTAGAGACAGCCAATTTTTTTTTTAAATTCGAATTTCACGGCAAGTGACACGGCACTCGGGCTTGCTGAGACCTTGGTCGCTCGCGGCTGAACACGCGGAGCGGTGTTGACAAGGTCGAGCCCTGCGTGTGGCAGCCAGGCGAGGGTCGACCCTATCGGCTCCAGCGGATCACAACGTACCTGGGCGTCACAAGGCGGCAGCTGGCTGCAACACGCGGCGCCGCGCACGCGCTACTAACGGCCGTCACAGCCGAGCCCACGGTGACCTCACAGCTCTCCCCCCTCCCTCCCCCCTCACACACCCTCCTCCCCCTCCGAGCAGTGACTTCATCGCTAGCCAACGGTCCGCAACCGCCTTCCAGGAGAACTATCGCGGGGAAGTGCCACCCGCAGACCTTGGCACTAATATAGGCCAAGTCATCGGCGACCATACACACGAAAGACCGGACGAGAAGCCTAAGATGTACATCAAGTTCTGTCCGTGCCCGAACACGCCCGAATATTCACCTTCGGCCAACCTCGGGTTAATTTATAATATATTTATTTCTCTGTTTATTTTAATGTAGCTGTACTAACCTAACTAACCGTCCATAGTGTTTTAAAGTCTTTTAATGTAGCTAACCTAACCGACCACTTTTAATATTTGAATTCATTTTTCCTGCGCAAAAAATAAAACAAATCCCGAGGTTGGCCGAAGGTGAATGTTCGGGCGTGTTCGGGCAGGGACAAGACTTGATGGACATCTTAGGCTTCTCAGACAGGACACTCGACGTTGTGTTTCTGTACCGGCATACAATCACCGACCACACCGCCATTTATGACCGTACACATAAGTAACGTGATCGAAGGTGCGTGACGATAGAATGTTTTGAAATTTTCGATTGCCTAATAGATTATTAACAGTTACAAAAGCCTCAAAGCTTATTTAATGCTGGCATGCTCAACACAATTCCACAACGCTGAATTTTTTTTTGTGGACTAAATGTACCTTTTAATTTCAATTTCTTCAGTTATTATAGAAGCGAACAAGATTGTAACCAAAACCGTAAAAACGAACACTTTGACAAACAATAATATCGAACAAGAATTTATGTTTTTAACTATTTTTATATATCCCATACATTTCATTCCGTCAATATTTCAGTTATTATTTGATAATAAGTATTAATGCTCTCTAGTAACATGGAAAAGAACTCGCTAGTTATATTAGCGCTATCTATCGTGTCGATGTAAAACATTACTTGGGTACGCATTAGGCTGTTTTGAGTTGCCAACCGCTGCCAGTCATTTCAAAACACTCAAGTCGCAATGTAGTTCTAATGTTCTGATATGATGTTAGGACCATAGAGCGTCCAACTCAGATTGCAGAGTGGAAGAAAATGGGCGCTTTTCTCTCTACAACACACTGACTGCTGTAAGCGCTGTTCTTAAGTGTTTGAAACTGAACGTATTGAATATTGATTTTTTATTTATCAAATAAACATTAGATATAAAATTTTCGTATAAATTCGTATCGGTGAATTATTTGTTTTAATTTTTTTAAAAAGGAGATTTAATGCAAATTTATGAGTATGATATGTGTAGGCCTAAAAATTTATAAATTACTAAAACGCATTCCAAAATTGCTTCTAGTGCACTCAGAATTCAAAAGTAGCGCGTCTCCTGAACTTGTTCGTAACGGTAAAATTAAATGCTTCGAAAGACTTGTGCTAACTGTAGAATGAAAAACTGCCTAATTTTCAGACTTTAAATATTTTTTATCTTATCAGTCCTAAAGTACGAGTTGTAATGAAAAATGTTTAATGCCACGTTAACAAGAATCGCCAAGCCATGTTGATGTACCAAATAAAAAAAAAAAACATTGTGTACCGGTATCATTATGCATAGATGTACAAACATGTTCATCAACTCCAACTACACAATAGTTCTACAGAGCCAAAATTTTATTATATTTAGGTTACAACAACCCAAGCTATACTGTATTCAAAGTGTTTCTTAAATACTTAGTTATCTTGCATGTCCATCTCTTCGAATTCCGAATCATCAGGAAATATGACTTGATGTAAGCTTTTGGACATATGCCGTTGCTAAGCACATGTATGTATGTAGAAGAAAACTACAAAAAAAAACAAAAACAAACATTCCCATTGCACAAATCTTTCAATGATAACATCCGGAAATACGTTTACTTACCCAAATCAACATTTTTGTCATGAAAAATAACAGGCTGTTAATACCATACCATTCACAAAAGTATTTTAATTTTGGTATGAATATTTATAAACCATCATTGATTCACTAGCCTTGTGCCCGATGGGGAAGTATTTGATCCTCATTTTTTTATGAATTACCAAAATTGTTGATACAACAGAATTATTACAAACTTACATTCCCTGTTTAACACCATGGGGGATGAATTTTACAAGAATCCCCTCTTAGTAACTCATCTACGTTATTATATAAGGAACTCCTATTCTAGACCCACCGGTCTGTGAGTCAGTGTTAAAAGAGTTTTATTAAGTAGATATTCTGAGAGAAAAAAAAACTCAATGAATTTAAGATTTATTGATATTTATGTAACCTGATTATCATACATTGGTTTCATTTACACTGTAAAAAAGGTTTTCTTTGTGTCTCAATATAAAAAGCTACAGCTCTACGTGTTTGCGACACTATGGCTCGCTGCACAGGGAGATGTCCGCGAGGGAACACGGGCTCGGCAGGACGGGGTTTCCGCTACACCCGGACTGCAGCAGGGGCGCCGGCTCAGTAGCCTGCAACACACGTGACCAGTCGCGGCGAGTGGCGCGCCTCGGAACTCACGCAGGGTGTCCACAAGGAAAAAAAAAATATTTCGTACCAACTTAGGCGAGAAAAAAGTACTAGATTTGAAAAAAAATAGTACTAAATTATATTTTTGTTTAGGTTTTAACAATTTAGGAAGTTATAATGAAATTGCAATGCTCTAACTTGAATATCACACCGCACACACACATACATTCCATAGTTTTTAAAAATAATTACGCTTAATATTAAAACATATTGGAGTTATTGTAATATTATTATATTAAAGAAAAAAGTACTAGATCTGAGCGTAAGTGTACTAGACCACTAAAAAACTTATAAAAGAACTAGATCTAGTAGGAAAGTACTAACTGTGGACACCCTGAACTCACGTGTTCATGTTCAGTTTACAGGTAGTGGGCCGTTCAAGTATTACGTAAGCAGATTTATTACAATTATTTACCCCCCCCCCCCTCCACCTCAATCCCCCTTATCAACAAAAGTCAGCACTTACGTAAACATTGTTATATGCATTTTTCTTTTAATGTATTGTTACTTCTATGCCGCGCGGCCATAGATAAGTGAAAAGAGGGAATATACATATCTCCCCCCACCGCGCCATTTTTAAGTCATGGAGAAACTGGCGAGATCTCGGTGAAAGCAGTGTTGAGATGTTGACAGTGATGGCGCGTTGAGTATGATAGTGTAACTCTCCGAGCTACTTGTTATTGATGCAAGTTTTTTTAATACCAAAATTATTTCCTACAAATCCCCTCGCGAATTATTACACCCAGGCCACTGCACAAACTTTATTTCATTTAATAAAAAAAAATTAAAGTCAATAAAAATGTGCATTGCCATACGTTGTGATGATATGAATACATAACATTTGCAATGTATTAACTCAGTTTTTTTTTAATTTCACTCAACACTTGAGTATTATGCAACAAAAATCAACTGCAAAAGTACCTGAAAAACTGCAAACGTACATAGAATGGTCGCGGGATAAGTACTGTGCCCGGCAGTTATCTTAGCGTCTCTCAGCGCGTTGGTGCGGGGACAGAGGGACCGGAGAAAGAAGAGGGGGTAAGCAGGCGACACGCAGCCGAGAGCCGCGTAGTGGCTGTTAGGAAAATATCGCCCTTCAGTGTATACCCGAAAATGGAAGGCGAAGGTGGCAGCTCGCAGAGGCGCGGTAAAGTGATACATAGCGGAGAGCGGGAAATAATAAAAACCATGATGCAGTGTTGTGATGAAGAGGCGAAAAATAAATGTCTGCTCAGTCAATTATCATGGAAAGAGAACTTCACACTTACATTAAACAAATCATATAATATATATATATATATATATATATATATGAGGTTTTGAAGTTATAATATGCATTCTAAAGTGGAAGTACAATGCAAATTGTATTTACATTTATAATAAATAATCGATTAAAGTTGCATTAAATTATAAAACCACACATACACAAGCATTTTTTAAATGCCATTAACGTTGGGAGTCAGGTATTTCCTAAACGACTGACATGAAGTTAAAGCAGCAAATATAACATAACAAGCTACATGTTTAGTTAAATGTAAATCCAGCGCTAAATGGCACGTTTTAGGTACGGGAACCGAAAAACGATAAGGGCTAGACTGGCTCCTGCGTCATCAACTGTGAGATAGCTTTCGCGCGGAGAGCTACAATTGCGTAATGTTTTGGTCGTTTGCTTTTACTTGTAAGACTTTTTTTAAAAATAACTTTGAGAACACAATGAATTGAGAAGCATAGTTTTAAATTTATTTTACATATTAAGTGACCTAGTTTTCCAAAATAAATCGTGCCTGGTTTTCGCTAGTTACTGAGTTAACAACATTTCAATTAATTTTGGTTGGCATAATAATTTTGGTCGTTTGCTTTTTCTTGTAAGACTTTTTTTAAAAATAACTTGAGAACACAATGAATTGAGAAGCATAGTTTTAAATTTATTTTACATATTAAGTGACCTAGTTTTCCTAAATAAATCGTGCCTGGTTTTCGCTAGTTACTGAATTAACAACATTTCAATTAATTTTGGTTGGCATAATAATTAGCAGACACCGTAAGTATATTTGATGGGACAAAGTAAAACGTTGCAGGTTTAGATAATAGTTTGTTACTTTTCCTGACAGATGAGTACAAATATTCGAGCACAACCACTGCAATTTACACAATGTTACACTTATGAAGTACAAGTACAATTCATAGGATTTCTCACTTTTGGTTTGGTAACCCAGCGCTCTTAGCCAAAAGGCCTTATCGCCCTGGGGCCCCCACGGACGTGGATACAGACTTACGTAGTGTATGAAGTCACGGGCCGAATGTTTTCTGTTCTGCTAGTACAAACCTGGCCGCTGAGCTTGACAATAGGGTATCGCTTCCTCTTCGCCCTCCCCTTTCCCCCAGACAGGACTAGGGAGCTCAGACGCCAAGTTATCTGCCGGGCACATGTTTATTTTTACTTTTACTGTAGGGAAAAATTCAGCAGACATAATTAATTGTGTAATCATCACTGTTATTTCTGACAGCAAAACTTTTCACAAGTCATTTAACTAATTCCCATGCAAACTGGAGACACGAGGTACGAAAATAAATTACACACATATGTACGTAACATGATTATGCTTCGCGAACTCGTTGTGTACATTGGTGACCCGCTAAAACTAAACGAATACGGTTGACTAAATAAATGAGCGTAATAAATGTGAGTTACTGGGAGTTATTGGCAGCAACAGAACCTGTCCCGCTCATTATCTTGACATACACCTCCCTCGCCCCACATCCACCTGTCTGTCCTGGCCGGCATATTTTTCATTGCCTCTATCAGGTTTTAGGCATTTACCTACAGTCAGCACGAAAGTGTCTACGTCTTGAGTGAAGTGTAAGGGTTTCATGCACGTGCTTTAGTATTAGCTGCGGGGACCTCCACTAGCAAGGTACTCAGCGCCGCCATTGGAAGGGGCCGCCTTATCGAGAGACGTCTATCCGATAAAAGAAACGGTCAAGGGGTTACGATAGCACCGTGTACCTCGTGCCAGTGCTAATAAACCACAGCAAGTTTTACCCGTGCATTCATCTCTTAGTAGCATTAAAGGTTAGCGAACACACTACTTTTTGGACGATTATAACACGCTATTTATCAAAACTACGATTTTGAAACATTTTTCACCCACGAGAAGAAACTTCAAAAATTGTGGGTATAGGTTTAAATTTTTATTTTTGAGTTTCAAAATATGAAATAAAAAAATCATCAAGTGTCCAACTTTGAGTCATTGTTGTGCTATTTGGGAGAATGAAAGAAAGAAAGTAAGCTTACAGACAGAGAGATAATTTTATTCTGAAGACATTGGTGTAATAAAAACCTATAGTCATCGCTTTTAATTTCGAGATTTCTTATCCGCCGTTTATGAAAATGTTGGTATATTTCTCGTGCTGCAGCTCGAAGGAACCAGCCGTGGAAGAGTGGGAGGGAAGAGTGGTGGGGGAACACGGCCTCGGAGGGGAGGCAGATTACTTGTGCGTGCGTGTGTGCGTGGAGAGGAAGATAGCGGCCACGTAAACTATACCCTTGTGACTGAAAAGAATTCTCACTTCCCATCCACAGCAGGGAGTTACGAGGTTCGATAACTAGACCGACGATATTCTTTAAATATGTATGGGTATTCGTTTGACCTCATAACGTTGAGTTTCTTTAAAATGCAAATATCTTTAAGCTTACAACAATAGAAAATTTATAATAACATAAAGTACTTGAAGTGTTCAAAAAACACATTGAAGAACTACAAATGGAAGAAAAACCAAGTGAACATAAGAAAACGAGACGCAGCTTGAAGCTTAGTGAACCACGCAAGAAAGGGAGACCAACTGATTTAATCGCGTATAATAAAAATAGGCCAGCTTCATAAATTTACTCGTACTTGTTAGTGAGACAGTTAACTCACCAAAACGTATGAAATAATTTTGCATGAAGAAATGTCAATTTTTAATTTTTTTTTCTCGTGACAACTATAGTTAAGTGGTGCAGTTTTTCTTGTTCGCTCCGATTACGAGTTTGATTCCCCCTCAGGGCAGTGGGATTTGTAACTTCTACTTCAAGACTAACCAGGTTTAGATTCGTGTGTAAGTTATGTTAATTTATTTGTAAACCATACCCTGAAAAAAAATTGCCAGTATGAAACTAAGTACAAATTGCTGTTCTTAAAATTATTTTTTTTAATGTATAGAAAACTGCAGAGACTGGAGAAAGTTGTTCATGCAGCATAAACAGTCATTGTAAATACGGCTGCTAATTAACAGCCTGAAGAGATCTACATAAGTAATACACTAACTATCAATTACAGCCATGGAAATGAGTGATTTATAATTATATTTTAATACTACATTTTATTTCAAATACCAATATTTAAACAATCGAGCTGGATGGCTACGAAGTCAGCTAAGGAATAATTGTACGGAAAACCAAATAATATCACTAGTTACTTGTTTCAAACTTGCGAAATTCGTAAAAACCAGATAAATTATTTATCACATTTAAAGTTTATTGTGATATTGACCTCATTTGGTAAGGAATTCGTTAATTTATTTAGGAAAATAATGGTTGTGTTTCGCAGAACTACTTAGTATGTGAGCTAGCAGAGGCTAAATAAATATCATATAGAAACCGTTAACAATAAGTGAAAATAGCATTTGTTACATAGCATGGTTTTTAAAATTCATTTATAACATTATTGTTTTTATTTATTTAATTTTTACATACGTTGATTTTTATTTTGGTAGTGATTTGAGAAAATCCGAGGAAAGTTCTTATGCACAACAGACGACTGGCTGCAAATGCCGAGCCTTTCCGAAGTTGGCCGATCGGAAGCGCCTACCCCCTAGATTTTTTTTTATTTTTACGCGCGCGATTTTTCTCTCCAGTATAAAAAAAGCCACACAGACTGTTTAGTGTGCGTGCTTTTTACTAAATGTTTCATCATGTACCTATGTTTGTTTTCAGTTGTTACAGTGAGTGTTAAGCTATGAGTAACTGTAAGCAATTTGTATGTGAAGAATGTGGACAAGGGTATGATTATAAGACAAATCTTCGCCAACACGTGCGGACGAAACATCCCGGGAAAGTTGACGACGTATCTTTTTCAGAGAAAAAAAAAATTTGTAAATTTAAGTGCAACAGTTGCGATAAAAAATTTAGTCATTTCCGAAATCTAAGCTTCCATGAACGGAAATATCACACAAATCTTCAGCTACACAAACTGACGAAAAATCCAGGTAAAATTGATGACGTAGCTTCTAACCTGAAAAAAAAAATTTGGAATTCAAGTGCAAAAGTTGCGATAGGCAATATAATCTTTTTCGAAATTTAAGATACTATAAACGGAAATTGTTTCCACTAACAGTTTCAAGTGCTCATTATGTGAGTTCAGACCTAATACGAAAACGTCATTTCTGGATCATCTGGAGTTGGAACACAGTGCTGGTGTCAAGTCCCAAGATCTCGAGTTTTCCTCTTTCGAATATTTTGTGAAATGGAAGCAAAATGTTGAAAAGGAAACATTTTCCAGGTATGTGAAAGAACGTGGTTAAAAACGGTGTGCTGACAATTCTACTAGGCATTATTTTGTATGCCATCGTTCAGGCTATTACATGTGTCAAAGTACAGGTCAGAGGCACCTTAAAACTCAGGGCAGTAATAAAATCAATGGGACATGTCCTGCAAGCATACGAGTAATAGAATATGAAGGTGGAATGTATAAAATTAGTTACATTTCAACACATGTAGGTCATCAAAACGATATAGGCCATCTCAATCTCTCTGATTCGGAAAGATGCGATTTAGCAACAGACCTTGCCAATAAGATTCCATTCCATGCCATTCTAGACAAGATACGCGATTCAGTTTCTGATTCAAAACTAGAAAGAATTCACCTCCTAACCAGAAAAGACCTATATAATATCTAGTAGTGTTATAACCTATGTTCAGATTCTATGAGACACAGATGATGGGACTAGCGTGGAGGCGTGGGTTAACGAGGTAATGGCAAGTGATGTCGTGTGTTTTGTTTTACAAGCCTCAAAATACAGTCACTGAACTGCATCCCGAGTTAAAAAATGATGATTTTGTCTTATTTATTATGAACAATGCTCAGTGTGACTTATTGAAAAAATATGGCAGTGACTGCATTTGTATCGATGGTACCCATGGTCTTAACAATTACGGGTTCGAACTGATTATACTACTCGTTTTAGATGACATGAGGCAAGGTTTTCCTTGCGCATTTCTAATATCGAATAGAACTGATCAACATGTACTATCAATTTTTTTTGAGTACATAAAAAAAGAAGCTGGAATAATATGCCCCAAAGTTTTTATGTCTGACATGGCTGATTCATTCTTCAATACATTGGTTTTACCCATGGAGCCACCGACTGTGAGACTTTACTGCTTTTGGCACGTGGACAGAGCCTGGCGGAAAAATCTGTCAAAAGTTAACGGTAGAGAGAAACAGGTCGAAGTCTACAAACTCTTGCGAACATTGTTGTAAAAACGGGACACTGCTGCATTTGAAATGATGCTCCCTGCTGTAATAAACCGAGTGAATAGAGATTCAGACACAGCTGATTTTGGGGCATATTTCAGTGAGAACTACGTAAAAAATGTTCAGTCATGGGCATATTGTTTCAGGCTGAATAGCGGCATCAATACAAACATGCATATATAACGTATGCATAGAACTTTAAAATACATATATTTGCAAGGAAAGACTGGACGACGTTTGGATAAAGCGATTTTTGCTATTATGAACTTTCTTAGGGACAAGCTATTTCACAGGCTAATTGTTCTAACTAAAGGCAAAGTGACCAGTAAACTTGTTAATATAATAAGTAGGCATAGAGCGAGTCTACTTCTTAACATGGACTTATTATCGAAGAGGACAATGGCTGGAAAGTTTCATCCACATCTGAGGTAAAAAAATTGTATCACGTAAAAGAAAACAGATTGCACTGCCCTTGCAAACTAGTATGAACCGAATGTGCCACATGCATCCATAAATAAGTATACTTGCACGTGTGTGGATTCCACTATCAAATGGAACATGTGCAAGCATATCCACCTGATTTTCAACAGAAAAAAAAACATGAAACAACTGCATCTGAAAATGTTCAAGCCAGTGCTTCCACTAGCGATGGCAATTTATGTACTCATTTAGAAAATGAACTAGAATTTACTGAAAAGGAAGATATAGTTGCTGAACTCAACAAAACAAAATGTAGTACTTTCTTTAATATAAGTGGTGAACAAGTCAAACTTGAAGAATTTATGCACGAGACAATTAAAGGCATCTCCACTCAAAGCGAAGTTGAGGTGCAGTTCGTTCGCAGAATGGATGTCTTTCAAACAGTCAGCAGGCCGTTCCGGGAAGAGAACAACTCAAACGAAATATAGTGCCACAGAGAACACTGTTTTCTACAAAACGAAGAAAATTGAGTCATCGCGCTGGAATCGTGAAACCAAATGAAACAGAAATTCAAGACATTGCAGCCAGTTTCAGGAAGTAGCGGTGCTGCCGCTAGACTCTTGTGTTTTAAGTTACCACTGCAATAGTCGCACTTCTTTATTTCCCTCCTTGTTCTGTGGGTGAGCCTCCCGCGCGCGCCCTGTCAATCAACGTCCCAACCCGTCGCATACTGTCTACAGGTGTAAACGTAACGAAAAAAAAGCGTACCCGCATGTATTCGTTACTATAAAAATTAGTACTCGTTACTATCGTATCGTTACGTTACTCGTTACTTCTGATACCCTCATAACATGCTATGTTGTGTTAGAGCAACGAATCGAGTCGTATTGCGTACGCGTACAGTATGACGTCGCGGCGTCGCAACATTCGTAATTTGTAGAAAACATACTTATACATCACATACCAAACTGCGTGAGGTGCATTTTTTTTTTGGGGGCGACTTGGAAGGGCAGCCCTTCAGGATTTTTCTGGGAATGGTTCGTTTGTACAGCGACTGGAAGGGCAGCCGATCCAATTTCTGAAAACATGTTTCTTTTTATTAAGTGTTTAAATAATCCTGAAAACTTGCCCCTTGGAAGGGCCGCCATTCAGGATTTTTCCGGCAGTAGTGTTTTTGAAAAGGTTGTCTGAATTTTTGCCCCCTGGATGGGCAACCCTTCAGGATTTTTCTGACCGTGGTTAGTTTGTAAAGCGACTGGAAGGGCAGACAGAGTGGGGGGAGGGTTCAGTAACCGCGATACCGCAGCGGCCCCCTCCCCCCCTCTGCACCCGGCGCCCCTGGCGCGGGCCATCCCTGCCACCCGCTTGCTACGCCACTGTTGAAATGTGTCTATTTCAAGAGCGTCGGAACCGGGGGGGGGGGGGGGGGGGGGGGAACAGGGGGGACGTGTCCCCCTGAACATTTTGGGTAGAGGGGACTGTCCACCCCCCCAACTTTCTAGACAGTGATATTTTTATTTTATATTATTATTCTGCCCAACTTTATTTGTAATTTCTTCACTATAAAATTTTATCTTAAGGAAACAGTAATAATTTTAACATCGATGTATCCAATGGATGGATACAAAAACTGCTTGAAAAGCGCTATTTTGCACTTTTGAAATAAAAATTTTCCGGTGGAGGACCCCCGGAGGGGAATGGGTTTACATGACATCAAAGTCATTATTTGTCCCCTCCCCCCCTCCAATTTTATGAACACAGCTACGGCAATGTGGTCTATTTTCGTATTTTCTAATCGTGAATGGTTGCCCCTTGGAAGGGCAGCCCATGAGTGGCGGCCGGGCGGGCGGGGTGCAGTAAGGGTGGCAGCACTGACCTGCGCGCGGGTTGTAGGGCGGCGGGGCGTATCCCTGCTGCGGCGGGCAGACGGCCGGGGCGACCTGGGGCACGGTCACGTTCACCATGGTGGGGCCGCCGCCGCCAGCTGCTGGACAACAAGCGAAAACAAGTTCTCAACGGCCAACCTCTCCATCTCGACATTTCGTGAGCTAAGTCCCGAAGTCGCTCGGCGCCGGACGAACGTGTCCCTTCGAGACGGCCACGCATCGCGTGCCGAGTGCAGACTGTGGTCGCTGGACATTCAAACTTGAATGATCGAAACAGAGGCTGTCTACCGGCGCAGCCTGACCCACAGCTGTAAAGTTTGAGTACATAATCAATAGCTAGAGCCCCTCTTTCTCTCTGGAGCAAGGGCGTCGCCAGCCTATGGATTAGGGGGGGGGGGGGGGAAGTTGTAAAGAAAAGTATGTATTTTTTTTTTGCATTTGGCTACATTTTTTTGAATCTCTAGGGCTCTAGAGGGGGGGCAACAGTCCCCCCTACCCCCCCCCCCTCCCCCGGCGTAGCCCTTGCTCTGGAGGGTTCTCCAGATTCTGAGGCACCGTCGAGTGGAGTGGCGACACCAGGACCAGGGTCGGAGAATGAAAAAACCAAACAACCTGATATTTTTTTTTGTTTAAACCAGGTTTTTTTTGAAGTGAAAACTTCTTTAGCCGCGTTGGGCGATTTTTGGTAGGGGGCAAAACTTAATGGGTTCGCGTCACCGACATGCTAGTGACGTGTTGCGCCAGACTGGCGACGCGCACCGGTCTGTGTAGGCCCTACATGTATACGCGTATATACATGGTATATAAATATACACACACATATATACACATTGTATATACTCCACTGCATCATGTGCGTGTTGTACTCTTTTTCGGATGGGTAAAATCATGTGATTTCGCATCACCGACATGCTGTAGTAGCAGTAAGTAAGTGAAGTTAATTTGACCACGTCAATACATGACCTAGGTCTGACATCAGTGGTAAGTCATAGCTAGGTAATGAATTTTGACATACCACTGACATCTGTTGTGACTAAAAAATGATGTAAGGATAAATTATATCATGCTGACATATTACTGATATAATACCAAAATCATTTACTTACGTACACTTGACCTAGAAATGGTGTCATATTACACATTTAAAAACAAATTTTTACGTTTTCACTTCTGTTGACAGTCCCCATGACTGGCTATTTTTTTTAATTACGCTAGTAAAAAAAACCCTGGTGTAAAGCTTAATAGTGATTTTAGTTAGCATGTTCAAATGAAAGCCGTACATCCTGCTTTCTGCCACTCATGCTGAACCAGAAAAGTTACAACATCGAAGAACTGAAGTCCAGCAAATCCTCACATCTGACTGGAACTTGACCACAGAGAGGGTATTTCCCCGCAGGAGGAGGATTCTCCATGGAATGAGTGTTTCCCACAGAGTAACAGTCGGGGATTTCCTACTGAATACGAATTAACAATTTGATATTTTTTTAAAACTGCGGAGGAGTATTCGGCTGGGCATGAGGCGGACTGCAGGTACAGGGGGACGGGAAACCTTTTCACAGACGAGAGAGCCAAAACCCGAAGTTCCCCGAAGTTCATGCTCGCTTTTCTTTTTACGTATCTTTAACGTAGCTATCCTAACCAAATCAACCGTCCACAATGTTTTAAAGTATTTACATTGTAGCTAACCTAACCTAATTGACCATTAGTATCCTTTTATCAACACCGCCATATTTATTTACAATGAACCAAAACAAAAAACCGAAGATGCACGATCGGGCGCTTGGCTCTCGGTAGCCTACAACTCACGTAGTTTCGGTTCCCTACCACGTTCGTGCAACTTCGGATTTCTCTCAAAAATTGAAATTTTAAAAAAATCGAAGGGTTAGGTTAGGTTAGGTTAGGTCAGGTCAATCACAACATGCTTGAACTTCTGATTTAGCGGCTAAAGCGGCGTTTAATACCAAAAACGCAAAACTTCGGAAATTCTTGCAGGGAACCGAAACTACGTGAGTTGTAGGCTTCCACTTGGCTCTCTCGTCTGTGAAAAGGTTTCCCGATCGGGGACCAGTGGCGGATACAGAAAAAGAAAAATCTCAAGGGGGGGGGGGGGGGGCAGGTCTACCTCTTCCACACACTCCCTTGTTACGTCACCTTGGTTGCTTGGATGCAGCCGGAGATCTATTTCCAAGCTCTATCCGTTTCATTTACGTCTCGCCCGAATATTTGCCGTTGTTGGTGCATAATTGTGTGCTTTATGCAGTTAAAATGGCCAATTGTGCAGTATACAAATGTCAAAATCACTACAGAAAAACTAAAGATTCTAGTCACATGCAAAGCTTAGTAAAACTCTATTCAAACTGTTTCCAAGACATGAAGTGGTTAAAGGTAAGTGTATGAATGTGTATTGTGTAACATCGGCGGCCGGGTGCGCGCCCTCCCCTGGCCAAGAACCATGCTTGGTGCTGGGCTGCCCTGGCGCGCCCTACCATTGTTGTTGACGACCACCACGCGGTCGCTGCGGCAGCAGCAGCGGTAGCAGCACCAGCAGCACAGCAGCAGGGGCAGCACGCCGCCGCACAGCGAGATGGCGATGACGGCGCCCACCCTGCAACAACCGCCACAGCGCTGCCAACGTGACGGCGGTCCCCCCGCTCACTTCTGTTCCTGGGCGGAGCTCTTGCACGGATGGCAGAATGTATCGCGGACTCCCCCATCCAGGGGTGCAACAACAGAGGGGGGGGGGCAAGGGTATTTTGTTCCCCCCCCCCCTGAAACCTTGAAGTGGGGGCAAAGAAAGTGCTGTGTATTCAATATTTAGATAATAAAACTGCTTAAATAGCACCATTTTTCACCTTGAAATACAAGGGAGGACCCCCGTACCCCCCGCTTCAATAGGGGGGATCGATGATTCTTTATGAAAAGGTATATTTCCCCCCCCCCCCTTTTGGAAATTTAATTGTTGCGCCCCTGCCCCCATCCCTTTCCTTTATATATATATGTATATGTATATATATATATATAAAACACAAATATTCCAAACGAGATGGTTTTGGAAACCTGCTACCCGCCCACCCGGGCACACATACGGTGCGCAGAGCTTCAGGAAAAACAACGCGATTTCAAAAACACTCAAGATATCCGAATGGGATCTGCTTACGAAAAGCATTTAAGAGTTCGCTGAGGACCGAAAAGTACTTTTGATAAAAAAAATTTCTTAAATAAAGTACCCGCTAAAAAAATCCTTCTAAATAAATGTGCCCCATAAAAACTCCCTATGTATATTAGTTACCCCTTCATTTAGGGGGGGGGGGGGGAGAGACTCAACTTGCCATCACTGCCCCTAAGATCTGCATTCAACTGTGAGAATGACAGGCGATGCTAGTTCGCTACGCTTGCAACATACAACATGACACAATGTAATAATTAAAATCAACTAAGCAAAAACATTGGTGAGAAAAGTTTCGATATAGTCGAGATAGGCTGCAAAATAATCAACAGCAGGCTACCAGCTCTCTCCACATAATTTTCAAACCGTGCGTCAACCATGATATAAATTACGAGTTTTAATGTGGAGCCGGGGTGGGGTGGGGGATCAATAGGAGCCCTGCCGCATTTATCTGCCTGTCAAGCAAGCAGCTAGCGCGCGTAAACTTCACTATCAAGAACAAGGAAATTCTGACACTTTATCTGAAACTGTAAATGAATCATAATGAAAATGTCGATAAGCCCGACCAGGGAACAGACTTGTCAGCCAGATGAGACAATGAATAACAACCGGTGCAGCTAATCTGCTAACATTTGCCATACCAGAAATATCAGACGGCATACAGGAATAATGATTAATTGAAGTTATACTTCTAATGCGACTTCCAACAAGGTTGGCGTTAAACGTTTAACGCTACCATGGAGAATAACGCTACCATGGAGAATTATTTGCATGCAATTAAAAACTATTTTTTTATGATGCCAAAGAAGTATAACTTCTCACGCGCGTTCTTAAGTCCTAAGTACACGCATCCATTTTTTTATCCACGGAAAGCCTTGGCCTTTTCCTGTTATTAAAAGGTTCGTGGTTAACTAAGGATCATTTTAAAATGACGTGCTTGTTTCTTCTGTCCACTGAACAGAGTATCCTTCCTTAACAGGTCGAGATTATTTTTTGAGGAGATGAATCAAGGGACACTGCTGATACGTGTCACTGGCTTCAGTCACGACTGCGACATTGTCACTGACTCTGGCCCGGCAGCTGTTCAACTGCAGGACGTTAGTGACAAGTGCGCCATCTTGAAAATATCTTCCTGCACTGACTGGCCCGCACAAAGTACAACTGCGATATTTGAAAATATCACCTACGTGACGGAGAAATGAAGATAGCGGTGTCTGTAAATACAGTTTAAAAACGAAAAACAAAAACAGACCCACACATCCGCCCTCACAGTGTATCATTACATAATTTTCGTAATCGTTCACCATTCGGGATATCTTGAGCAGATTACAAATCACGATGTTTTTCTTTTTCCTCAAGCTCAGCGCACCGTGTGTAGTAGGCCAGGGAAGGCACAAATGTGAAGAAACAGGCCCAAAAGATGCCATGTTGTTTCCAACAGTTTTTTTTATAAATATTTAATATTAAAAATGTTCTTTCGTTTAGGCAAATATCACACATTACCATACATTAGGGTCTATTGACAATATAATTGGAATTGTAGTAATGCCCAAACGTTAATGACCTCTTAGGGTAAAACGTTTTAAAAAGAGGGAAAATAAATATTATTTTTTAAAGAAATAGCAGCAGCCAGGTACTATTAATGCATGGCTTTGAATTAAATTATATACTGCGCTTTTAACAAAGTCAATTTTTGAAAATTAAACATCAAATTGTTACGAACTAAAAATACTGTCAAACCCAACCAAGATGGCGTATTTCGACTTTTCATCTTTTCTCATTAAGAACTTTGTCCACTATATTGGAACACGGAAATGATATATGCGAGGTCGTTGGTCGGTAAGCTAGACTTGACAACGGTGTCTTCTCGTCGCGTGGCTCCTACATTCGCGGCAGCCCAAGCACCGCCGTGTGCTGCGGGTTGCGCGCGCTTAAGAGCCCAGGCGCAAGGGAGAGACAAGGGCGAGTAACACACGCGAATTACATGCTCCATCGCCTCTACTGGCAATGCACCAACTGTTATGATGTCTCTTCTTCGCGCTCAGATAAACTTTTTCATCTTTTAAATCCACGAACTTGTAATTTAAATGCACGCAACAAACGACAAATGTTTCTTTCAATTATAATTTTAAGTTGCAAAATGACAATTTTTTTAAAAAGTTTTTAGCAATTTTGACTCACGAAAATACTCTTCGGAGAACATGAAATAACCTGGCTTGCATAAACATACGTAACGCATCTTATATCTATAGTCGAATATGTAGACTGTTCAAATATATATTTTTTCCACACAACAAACGGATTTCTAAGGAAACTGTTACTCAAAGCGGCTGTATCCGTCAAAAATATTTAACTATAAATTGAAATGTAACCAGTCTAATACGAGCACACAGCCAGTAAAATCAAGCAGATTTACAAGCTTCTGTTAATGTACAAACGTTTTGGCTAACAATTTTATATGATACACTTGACGTATCTCTGTCTTTCCCGACCATCTCTCTCGTTAGTGGCTGTTGCACTGAACCTGATGGCCTGAGACTAAGAACGTTGTCACGTGACCATGTAGTCCTAGTCCTGCTCCTGTGCTTGCTAGTTCTGCTGAAGACCCAAGCTAGGCGGGCAGGTGATTTCACAAAAATCTCAGTAGTGCAGACGAAAATTTATACATCCCAAGAAAGTGGCGCGAATTTTTTTTTAACTGAAAAAAAAGTGGTCGAGCGAGCAAAAACTGGTGTTTGTAAGTTTCAGGAAATTGTTTACCGTCAGTAAAATGTATTCCCTCCAATGCTGACCAGTACGAAGCCGAACTGCCCCGTATATACAGATGAATAGATACTCTATTTACATTCCTGTACTAGATTTTTATAAAGTTGGTAACACTCATTTCTCTACCGGAAGTAAAAAAAAAGATGGGGATTCCGCTGCATGTTATCGTTCCACAACAGGAAGTTTGCATTACGCCACACGGAGTAATTTCTATTTTTATATTTCGCGTTAAACTAATGTGTGTTTTTGGCAAAATTACTTAGTGTATCTTTTATTCTTGAAACGCCAACACAATAATTATGTTGAGACAAACCTAATTTAAAATTTCTAAAACCGCCAACACTCCTAATTCGCTAACAAAAAATGAGCTTCCGTAGTTTGGCTTTTATGGTGTACCAAAGAAAACAAAGAAAAAATAATTAAAAATACTTAATTCCTTAAATAACGTTTGTGTTCTAAAACGCTAGCAGCCCTAGTTCTTCGACAACGGCTTATCTGAGAACTAGGCATATTAAACATATAAACTGTGTTAGGATGCAAATATTTTGTTATGAGTCTAATAAAATACAATTGCAGAAACCTTTTAAAATTAAATATTTTTGTAACTATTCCAGCGGTTTATGTGGTACTTCGTAATGTTTATAAGAAAACGAAACTATATAAGTAGCTCCCTGTGACACCGCGGAGGACCTCGGCGACGTATAACAAACAAAAGCCAGTACTAACCCCAGGCCAGCCGCAGCCACCGCCGGAGCCACGTCGCTATAGTCATCAGACATCGCTGTGAGCCGTGGGTCTCTTCTCTCTTGGCAGCCTGATGTCCTCTACTGCGTGATGCGCACCGCCGGAGTAGAGGGAGGGATTGGTCTCGTCGTTGCGCTGCTGCTGGAGGAGGGGTGGATGGCAAATCTGCCTTCCGTCCGCCAATCAGCGCGCGCGCTGTTGCCGCGCCGCGCTCGCTTCCGGCTAGGGATGCAACATCGCTCTTAAAAACATCGATATCACAAACATCGATGTTCAAACGAAAAAAGCATCGATGTCAAAAAACATCGTTCTGACAACCGATACATCGATGTTTTAACCGATGTTTTTAAATATCAGGAAAAACATGCCAAAATGAATTAAACTATAGTATGTAGCCAAAAACCATAACTACTACAGATTCCTGACCACAATATCCACAACCTAATTACAATCGAGTCTCGTGCAGAACAAAAACATGTATTAAAAGCAAATTCTGCTACCAAAAACTTAAAAATCCGCATGAACTACTTGACCAGCTCTCAGTAAACTTCAAAGAGTTGTGGACAAATTTAAATGACTACAACTTCACAACATTAGCAGAAGTGAAGGTAAACATTAAAGGGCATGTCCATAATGTAAATGTATGTAAAGCTGGCCGTCTGTTCGGGGTTTATGTGTGTCAGTGAGGCGGGATGATAAGCGCGACGCTCGCTGGTGCTTCTAGCGCGGTGTCTCCTCTGGACTGGCGCGCAGTCTTCTCCCAGTGCACAGGATAACTGAGAGAACTGAGCGGTGACCGTGACATTATATGGCCGAGAAATGAAGATAAATGTGTACTGCACTGCCCTTAAGTGGTTTCAAGATTCTGTATCGGTTGTTTTATCCCTAATAATTACTCCGAAAACACGCCTTTTAGCCATTTTCACTCTACTAAAAACACATTTTAAAAACTTAATCCGAATTCAAAAGTACCTTTCGGCATTCAGCGAACACTTAAATGCTTTTTGTAAACAGACCCCACTCCGATATCTTGAGTAGTTTTCAAATCACGTTGGTTTTCCTGAAGCTCTGCTCACCATGTGTGCCCCCGGGCAGACTGCAGCCTTAAGACACAGGCTTACTTAAAATAAAATTACCCTAGTTTTTTATGTTTTTAGTTATCATTTCATGAATATATTGTAAATAGTACACATCATGAGAGATCTATTTATCCAAAAACCATTGCAATACGACATTTAGTTTTCAAGAAACTTTCTCTTTAATTTTCGATACTTATAAAACTTACATTTTTAAGTATAAATAAATGTAGGTAAATGCTAAACCATTTTTGTTGGTATCCATATCATTTTTTCCCAGTATTTTAAGAAGTCCAAAATCATTTAAAAAATAACTGTTTTTCTACACAATTTATTTTTAATTAAAAAAATAGGGAAAAAGCATGTAGTGTATGTGCAGGTTTAAAATATAACATTAATTTTATCGATAGAGCTAGCGAGACCGTATCAGTACCAGTGGCGTAGCCAGGATTTGTGTATGAGGGGTGTTAAGAAGCATGCCCCCCCCCCCCCCCCCCGTATTAAAGCGGGGGGTCCGGGGGTCCTCCCTCGGGAAAATTAGGATTTTAAGGTGTAAAATAGTGCTATTTTAGCAGTTTTCGGTTCTTAAATTTAAATATTGTAATGGTAAAATTTTTATTAATTTTAATATGAAATTTGTTTGAGTGATGAATAATAAATAAATTAAAGATTTGGTGCTAAGGGGGGGGGGGGGGTTGAACCCCTACCCCCCCCCCCTGGCTACGCCCCTGATGAGTACCAATCATTAGCTTGTATTTACAACAAGCTATGAAATTGTCCATAAAGTCTCGCTGCTTTTTCCCTATATTTTTCAAAATTTTAAAGAAAATTCTTATGTAAACAAATTTTTTTAACGGTATTCATTTTTTCCAAATGATTTTACACATCTTAAAGTACTGGGAAAAATTTATACTGAAATCAACTAAATAGTTCAGTTTTTACAACATTTATGATACCTACCTACTTAAAAATGTATAGAAAGTATAGACAGTTAAAAAAATTGTATCTTAAAAACTAAATGTCGTATCGTAATGTTTTTTTTATATATTCAATAAATATTCATGAAATTATAGCCAAAATATTATAAAAAACTAAGGCAATTTTAATGATGAACGATGTTGATGTTTTTGGACTTTTTCGTCGATGCATCGGCGATGTATCGCTCTTCAAAGCATCGATGCTAACATCGATGTTTCATGAACGATACATCGATGTTTTCAAAACATCGATGTATCGTTTGCATCCCTACTTCCGGCAAGTTGCAGACGTGCGGGACATTGTTCCGTTTCGTGACATCGTACGCGCGGTTTACTGCACTCGGAAACGGAACAGCAAACAATTAGGAGCGTGAACTGTTCATTTTTAAACTGCGGTCAGAATTTTGCGTTTCAGTGTTATAGTTATGAATGAGCAATACATATATATTTATATTAATATATAGTTAAAACAAAACTTTAAACTCACTCAGGTGGAGAACACTGCCACTGCAATGTCAGGCGTCAGAGTGGTGATGTTTACCCATGATCCATGTCCACAGAGTATTGAATACTGCATGTGAGTGTGTGGTGTGTGCATGTCGTATGTTGTGTGTTGATAGGGGCAACTGCCCGTTCTGCTTCTTCTTGTATACTCCTTTGTTAACCTTGCACCTTGCATAAATACTGGGTCATTGTCTAAAACAATGACACTGTGCGTTGGCAAATTTGGTAGTATATTTTGTTCTAGCTCCAACCTTAAATTTGCATAGTTTATATCATCGTGATAGTCACCGGATGTTTGCAATCGTTGCCCTTTACCGATAGATTCTGTGACCCCCAGTTCAGCGCTGGATTGCCAGCAAGAACTTACACTGTGAGTAACGTGTAGATATGTTTCATCAATATATACTATATTCCGCCCTGCATTTCGGCACGCACGAATGTCTTGTAAATATTTTCCTCTCCATGCGGTAATTTCAGGTTTCTCTTTCAAAAGTTTTCTTCTAGACTGACATGTTATCCATCGAAAACCGAGACGTTTCAACAGTTTGCGCAAGTATTCTTTGCTGCAGTTCACAATACCGTCATCTCGTAAGGACTTTGTCAAATTCTTTAATGTCGGCACTGTTTTTCTAACTGTATAAAATTCATGAATTTTCCTACGAATCGCACATTCGGAAAAGTCATCAACTTCAATTCTTTTCTTTCGGTTTTTGTTCTTACCCGTGGGTGTGGTAAATAATGAACTACTTTTACTTTTAATTTTACCTTCCGCAATGATACATTTAATGGTTGATTGCGAAACACCTGTCACCGCACTTTCCGATTCTGTGACGTAATTTGATTTATATAAACGTTTCTGTTCTTTTAAATATGTTACAACATTGTAAACGATTTCCCTTGCTTGTCCACGTAATTGTGTACCGGCTGAAATGCGTGACTTAACCTGAAGTTGAAGCCATAACGCAAACCGTATCGTGTAAACCGACCTGTGAAGATCTATCTCGGGAGCGGCGTATCCAGGAAGCACAACAGTCAACTGATCCCCTCCACTCCACTCCGCTAGAGAATCACGTGACCGCCGCCTGACACTGGGGTCTGCGCAGGTCGAAAACAAAGTTGCCGGATTATAAAAAACGTTATTATAACCCATTATAATCAATCCTTCCAAATAACCTCTCGCTAAAGTAAGTTGCTGTAATTTTGTTATTCAGTATTGCCTGGTTTTTTTAATCCTGGAGGGGAGGAGGCGTCAAGTGAACTGACACGTGACACTTCCTGCTGCCTCGTCACCGGGCCGCTGATTCACGCGAACAAGGCCTCTCTCTGTCTGCGCCGAACGTCTGGGCGGTTGGCTGGTTATCGTAATCTATTCGGCTCGGGTTGCTGAAATCCCAGACGCTTGAGGTGTCGAGGATATCTCAGCACCGAGGCAACTCACTGCCTCCTCATGTGACCCTGAGATTAGGAAAGGATACAGACATGAAGCCGTTTTCTCCCAAGGTTAGTAGAGGGAGATTGTCTCGATCCCATAAGAACAATGTAGACAGCCCGACACTCCGCTCTGACGTCATCTGCAGCCCCGCCGTTCCCAGCCGTAATACTACACCTGCTGACTGACGGCTTTCTCTTATCAGCTCGGCTCGTTTCACATGTCTGATACGCAATACTTATAGTATTTCATTTATGCTTTGTAGATTACTGTTAATTATAATCGCTTTGATATGCTTTTTAAATGACAACATGCTGTGACTGAAAACCAGGATGAATTATTATTCCAACATATTTTTTCAGTGACCGTAAAAATTTTCAAAATATCAATGATGAATCCATTAATTTTTAAAAATTATTATAATTATCATGTAACTAGTAAACAAAATGGTTTATTTGTATTTATTTCTCAGCAAGATTATGACATTTAAAATACTTGCATAACAATTTCTTAGTGTTTAATAAAAGTAGCCATAGCTCATTAACCCTAGAACTCTGTCTGGGGTCATTGGGGACCCCAAGCATCTTTCATGTGGCGGAAGGATGTCTAAAATTTAATCTACAAGTCTGAAGTTTAATGACTTTTCTTGCAGCATTAATTAGTTAGCTCATTGAAATTTACGACAAGTTCTACGCACTTGTTTACATACAATTCATAAAAACAGTTAAGATGGGGTCATTTATGACCCCAGATAGATTAAATGTAACTTTTGCTAAGATTTCAAAAACCTATGTATATCCCAGAGATTTTAATGTACATGAGTCGGGTGGGAGTACAAAGACTGGTAGACACTGGGAGTTAACTGGTTGTATTGCCAACTAATTGTTTAGTTTGTAATTGTCAATTGGTTTTCCCGTCTAACACTTTTCATTCCACCAGTCAGGTGGACAACACTGATTTCAGAAAGCGTAATTTGGCAACATTGATTTTAGTACACGTTAGTTGGCTACTCTGAGTTGGTGATGCTACCCTTTGTTGTTATTGTGAGCTAACCTCAAAGTTGTAGATTGAGATTGTTAGCTAAATAACAATTTTGTGTGGGTGTTTTGGGATTCATTCTAGTTCAGTTATGGAAGGTGTAAATTTTGCACGTGGCTACAGTGTAGAACAAGCTATGGAAGACTTGTTTCATAGCAGCAGTGATTCAGATGGTAGTGATGCTGATGATGATGGGACAGAGACACAAATAGAAGAAAATGATGACATTTGTCTGAATGAAATTGAAGTAGAAGAAAATTATACTTCGGATGAAGAAAGAGAAAACCAAGATACAATAATTGTAAGTAGAAGTAGAAATATTGACTGGAGTACTAAAGAACCAACAGTTCGTAGGTTACCATCTCGCAACATACAACGATTTGTATCAAGTATTCCTACTACAGTTGTTGTTAACTCGGCTACTGATTGCTTCAAACAGTTTTTTACAGATGAAATGATAGATATTATAATTCGGTACACCAATCAACGGGGAAATGAACTGAAAATGTCGGGAAAACTATTAGACTGGCGTAATATAGACAGGCGCGAGCTAATTTCATTTTTAGGTTTGCTGATTATGTATGGTGTACAAAAGGGTCGTGGGAAACCTATTGAAGAATTTTGGGATTGTGAATACGGCATTCCTCTTTTCCGTGCTACTATGTCACGGGTACGATTTCAGGCAATCTTGCGTTCCCTTCGTTTCGATGATTGCAACACAAGACTTGAAAGAAAAGAAAGGACTGGAAATAAGGCTGAACCTATACAAGAACTATTTGATTTGTTTGTTGTGCAGTGCAAAACATCTTTTATACCTTCTAGTAACATTACTGTAGATGAACATCTTTGTGTATACAGAGGTCGATGTAGTTTCAAGGTCTACATTCCTTCCAAGCCAGGAAAGTATGGCATTAAGATTTGGTGTGCTGTAGACTGTGAAAATGGTTATTTGGTGAATCTTCAGATTTACACTGGAAAATCATGTGATGGAAGGGAAGTGAATCAAGGCAAGAGAGTGGTCACAGATTTAGTGAAACATCTAGCTCAGAGTGGCAGAAACATTACCACTGACAATTTTTTCACGAGCTTTGACTTAGGTCAAGAATTGTTGAAAATGAACTTAACTCTTGTAGGCACTCTACGCTCTTCACGAAAAGAAATCCCAAATGAGATGCTACCTTCAAAAACTAGAGAAGAAAACACCACCAAATTTGCATGCAGTGGCAAAACACTATTAGTTTCTTATGTTCCAAAAAAAAATAAGGCTGTGATTCTCTTGTCTACACAACATCAGTTATTCTCAGTACCAGTAGAAAACAACTTGAAAAGAAAACCGGAAGTTGTATTGTTTTACAACTCCACAAAATCAGGCGTTGACACACTCGACCAAGTGAGCCGTCATTATTCTGTAAAAAAGGGAACGAAACGTTGGCCGTTAGCTATATTTTATGATCTCGTTGATCTTGCTGCACTCAACGCCTACAGACTTTTCTGCGTAGGCTTAGAGAAAACAGAGAGACGTCTGTTTCTAATGAAGTTGGCTAAAGAAATGGCAAAGCCTCAAGTGGAGCACCGTGTCGGTTTACCACAAGCAAGAAACACGGCTATTGTTAGTAGCATCAAAATGTGTGGATTTGGTGATATTCTAGAAAAAAAACATCCAGAACCAACCCCAAACAATCAAATGAGAAAGCGAGGAAGATGCTTCATTTGCCCCCGGTCAAAGGACACCAAATACAGTTCAATCTGCAAACGATGTAATATATTTGTGTGCAAGGAACATTCTGAAACATTAACTACATGCAAAAACTGTGAAGACGAGTCTAGAATAAATTCTGATGGAGGTGATTGAATGATGTTTGCAGTTAAGTGAAAGAAACTTTTCAAAATGCTGCAAATGTCGTGTAATACTGTATAGTGAACACTAAGAAACATTAAACCATGCAATACCTATGGAAATAACTGGATCAAATTCTGATAAATATTTCCGATACATATTGGCAGTTCAGTAAAATTTTCTTAATGGATTATAGGATGGGGTCAAATATGACCCCAGACAGAGTATTAAGGAAAATTGAGCAGACAGAGTTGTAGGGTTAAAACGTTTTGGGAATGTTTGCAATATAAATAAACTGAAGTTAGATTTAAAAATAAATTTCTAACATGAATAGAGCAGATTTCATGTAATCGTTTCATCCTCTTCTGCATCATACTCGAGCGTTTTCTTCACTTTTACTTCGTCAAAGAACAACAATGCGTTCGAAGTCTAGCAACGAAGAACGTGCTACATTCAAAAATTCAAAAATGTTTACTAGGATACCTTTTCTCATGTAAAATGAAGATGCTCATCGTTGAAGAGTTGAAAGTCCAGGCAATGGGAAGTTAAGTTTCTGTTTTAAAAAATAAATAACATCGTTTACTGAAATAACGCAAAGTGAAAGCGAGAGCTATTTCCTCATTGGTCCAGTTAACTCTTTTTTTCAACGAAAGTTATGAGTCAATTTGATTTTTTGAAAAAACACTTGAAAGAATATTCCGCATGCGGAACTCTAACGAAGAACGTTTTTTTTGTTTGTTTCTTAAGATTTACGTTTTCTTTTTTGAGTTTTTTCATGACTTACAAATTTAAAACTGACTTTCTTTTGGCAAGACACAAAATTTCTTTAAGAATTTGGATTTCCTTCCTAAGCATTTCAACCGAGTCATTGTTAGAACAAGACTTTGTTTGAATGCTTTAACTGACCACAAGAACATGTTTCTTCCTCACTTGCATTTTCATTTGAATCTACGATTAATTTACATAACTTTTTTTTGTTTTCCCTGCATTTAACACGGTCTTCTCGGCGCACACGACTTTCCATTGTTTCTACATAAGGTACAGCATTTGGTTTAAGACGTCTTTTAGCGCATGTATTTAACAACTCAGCTTTCAAGTCGCGCACGTAATCATCATCTGTAAAGTGTTCTGAACATAATGTAAGTTGTTTTTGGATTCCACTCACCATCACGTCGGCATTTCTGAACCCACACTTTCAACAGATGATCATCACGTGGGAATCAATGATATTTTATATGATTTGTTTCAGGTAAAGATTTTGTTTTTACCAAACTATTTGTACAAACAGCCACTGTACACCGCGTACCTGGCATTGTAATGTTTAAATACAACTTTTTAACTGCGTTTAGCCTAACAAAAAAAAAATTCACTTTAAATTCGTGTTCTTAACATTTTGCCTGCTAGTTATAATTAACGAAGCACCTGTGCACTTATGATATAAGCAACACCAACATTTTATAACACACGCACTCTCAATTAAACTCCTCACAACAATATCTCTCCCTGCATTACGCTGTAGTTTGACACATTACGAGCAGATGTGCTTGTAAACTAAGTAACTGATTGGAGCGGACGGGCTGGCAAGCCGAACCGGGGCTACAAGCGACGCGATGCGCAGAACGATGTGCAAGCGATCGAGGCTATCTCTCTCTCTACTAACCTTGGTTTTCTCCCACATTTTTTTTCTGATTTTCCCATTCCAATATGGCGGACTTTTTTTTGACGTGACAACGTCTAATAAATCGATGAACGCCGGCTGCACACACGAAAAAGTGTCCCACTACGGATGTCTCCCGTTTGCTCATTGTACGCATGCGTGGCATATCTCTTCCACTCGATTGGAACGACCATCGATTTGACTTTTCAATCATATTTTCGTCGTTTGAATTATTAATATTATGTAATTTAACGATCATCCACCGATTTTCAGCACAATCGGTACGATTATTTAAAAGTAATGTTGAATATTCAAATACGTTTTGAACCAACAATGGTGTTTTACAGTTACACATAATAATTCAAATTACAACCGGGATCTTTTGCACAATGTTTTAAAAAATATTGTAACACATTATAAATAAGTTTGGTGTATTTGGGATGCGTATTTGTTATAAAATCGAGTTATAAAAACGAAATAATATTATTCCCCTACCGTGAACAAAATTTTTATAAATGTGTATACATATAATTTGAAACTATTAATAAACAAACATGGCCTTGTGGCTGAGCGGTCAGTGGTGCTATCTTCTAATTGTAAGGTTGTTGATTCGAATCCCAGCAGATGCAAAATTTAATTTTGTACTTGTAAAAATAAATACGGCACGTAACATTTCAAAAGTAATAAATACATTTGAATAATGAATGCAAATAAAAGTAAATTTATTAATTAAATTGTACATTTCATTTCACTCCTTTGTATCCATAAAAAAAAGTGATAATTCAATAAAAATGATTCAATTTTATTCATAATAATATGCAGAGGTAGATTTTATCATACAAAAGATAGAAAAATTTAAAAAAAAAAATTCTTCCTCAAAGAATATAATATTTTTAATGCCTAAATGGTTTGGTTGCAAAAACCTATTACGGCTCAGTCTCAGGCCAAATATGATATTTCCTTTTCTTCTGGATCAATCATTTCATCAATGTTTTGTTATGACGTTGTCACGTTAAACTATCGTCCGTAAACCGACTTTACAGACAACCAATTTTTTTTTTTTTTTAAATATTGCACCAACTGTTCTAGCTCGCTTTTATTAACGACTATAGTTAAGCTGTTCGGAAGAAAATATATAAAAATATTACTGGTTAATATGTTCATATATATTCAAAGTCCAAAACAAATCTTCATAATACAAATGTAATGATATGAGTTATAATTTTTATTCGATTTAACCTACAATACAGATAGAGATGATACATTTGTAAACAAACGGCAGCCATATTGGTATGCAAACTACACTGAAATCCCTCTCCCCTCGTAAATAAACGGACCTCATGCTCCGTCTGCAAGTTTCCCTAACCTCCGGTGGTAGCCTACCGAGCTCTGCCGGGCAGTTCTCGTTCCTCGACATCCCCAGTTGCAGTTGGAGAGGTGCCTGGCGAGGCGGAAAGGCCCGTCAGGTCCCAAAAGAATCGTTTTTTTTTTATCTCCAGCCAAACAGCCAACGACCAAAGCTCGACAGGGAGTTTGGTGTTATACGTACTTTATAATCATAATAGGCTGGATATGACACTTAGTATAAATCAAATTTGTTGATCATTATTTGTACCTATTGTGATCTCATCAGTAAATTATAATACGATATTATTGTTAGCGAGGAAATAAAAAATCAAATTATAACTTCGAAAAGGCGCACCTAGTAACGCCTCCGGAAATTTCAATGGAAAATCGATATGCAAATTTTTGAGTCCCCTCAGAAATTGTTCTCTGTTTGTAAGACATATACAGTCCAGAATAATGTGATTGATATCTGCGCTAGGAGCACCACATTCGCATATCGGTTGGGGACCAAAAGAATCTGTTCACTGCCAAGCACCACAACGTGGAATGGCAATGTGTACCTGGGCACGGCTCGGCTTCTGCACTGCAAATGGCCACAACCGGACGGTAACAGTCGTAAGCTCGCGGGGCGCCGGAGTCGATGGGAATCAGCCCGGGGGCAACGCGGAAAACCATCTGTCCCAGCTCTCAAGGAAAGGAAAAAATAAAGTTTTAGTCAGGTGTTTTTCTTTCAAGAAAATTATTTTCAGTTTCGGTATTACGTAGAAGTGGTTTAACACTAGAATATTTTTGAAGTTATACTTCTTTAGGCCCTTTATGAAAAAAAAAAAATTTTATGATGCATGCAACCATGCAACAAAAATTGAAAGAATAAAAAATAAATAAATACATACATACAAAATGCTCTTAAATCACATACTTTAGTGATAGATATAGAACACTCGTCCATATATTTCAAAACATTTATTTATTGTGATAATTAGTGAAATAAAATGTGTGTATAAATTTTTCAAGTGTATTTATATAAATGAGGTTATGTTCCCATATGTATAATTACTTGCATTACAAATTATCACATTATTTAATAACACCTATAAGCCTGTATAGCAATTTAAAATAATTTATTTAAGAATAAGTGTATGCCTATACATAGTATACACAGAGATAAAAATAATGGAAAAATATTCATTGTCAATGTTTATTTTTAAAAACTGGTTTTACAAAATATTTTAATTTACAGCATTTGGCTGACAACAACACTGGAAATAATTGAGTTATATCAAAGAATTTCAATAAAGATGGGTAATGCACAGTTAAAAACCAATCCATACGAGTGACAACAAATCCCATCAGCTTCATTCACCAATGCCTCTTAATCACAGACAATGCTTAGTAGTTTCCAAAACTCTTCAATCTGCAAAAAAGAAATAAAATCCAACAAGTTACACATCACTGACAATACTAACGAAAATATGTGGAAGCTGAACATACACATCAACAACTCGCATAGGAATGTCACCTTTAGCTCTAACATGTGACAAAATAGAACATTTCATTACTGATAATATAATTATTTCATTCAGTTTTGCACATCAACTATGCACGGGCAGATTTAAGGCCTTCAAAAATTTATGCAGGATGAGAACCACAACTTAAGAATGAATTATTTCATACAAAAGCAATTCTAAAATTATGCCATGTGATTATAACTAATGCATGACTATAGATCATATAAATCGTTAAATTTATAATCACTGAGTCAGTATACCCAAGGAGTCCAGTCAACTAAAGTCTCAGGGCATATCCAGATGTAAAACAATTACCTTTTTAGTTTTGACCCGTGTCGCAACAGTCACATTTCCCAAAATATGTTTTGATTGTAAACTACAGAAGAAAAAAAAGATCCCACCAAAACAGAAGAAATAAAAAAATAAAAAAGGGAGTTGTCTGTAAAGTCGGTTTACGGACGATAATTTTACGTGATGACGTCATAAGAAAACATTGATGAAAAACTGCATACTTTTTAATTTTCAAATATTATTTACAGTTTTTGCAAATTTCAAATAAATAATTTGTTTGAATACAATCACGAACAATTAGTTAAAAACCCCATTAACCTGTTTGATATTATAGAAGATTTTCTTGCACGGTGGTTGGCCGGTTCTTGCACGCTCGGCTCAGACGGAACGTGACTAATTTTTCGTGCGTGCAGCCGGCGTTCATCGATTTACAAGACGCTATCACGTCAATAAATAAATAAATGAAAAAATGCTGATCAGTAAAATATCTAAGAACGTGACCGCGCACGTCAGTCTCGGATCTGCCGGGGCCAATGACGGACGGGCGGGAGACCACGGCTACCTGTAGAGCAGCGCTGCGTTCCTGTTGTTGCCGAGGGCCAAGAAGCCACTGTTGAGGGAGAAGGCGAGGCACTGCACGCGGAACACCTTCGCGCTCGCCAGCGGGAAGTTGGAGTACACCGTGCGACTCTGCAGGTGGGCCTGCCACACACACACAGGCACAGGCTTGGCTCTCAGACCACGGGCGTCGCAACCGGCCCGGAGGGGGGGGGGGGGGAAACCACCCCCCCCCCCCCCCCAATAATAAAAGTCTTCAATTTCGTCCCCTCCAATAATATATTTAGTTTCGTAGTTATATTAAAAATATGATTTCTGTGATATAACCCATATGTTGCGCATGGTGCAATGTGAGCACTGTGTTTTTACAAAATTTGTTCTCTGAAAATATTTTTTATATAAAATAAATTATATATTGCGACCCACTATAATTAGAATATTTAGGAAAGAAAAATGCCTAAAAACCACCTTTTCGCACCTTTAAACCCCAAATTTTCCCGGACCCCCCGCTTTTTTCCCAGGGGATGGATATTCCTCAACAACTAAATCAATTGCAGTCCCCCCAAAAAAAGATATCCTTGCGACGCCCATGCTCAGACTGCCTCAAATCCTTTCAATCTGAATATGGATTAAGATCCTAAAAACCAGGATTAAAATCGTACATACATGCAAAAATACGGAACATAGGATTCAAAAAGCATTTAATCTATTTAGATCTTTACTAGAAACACATTCATTAAGAAGCTTTCCAAGCAAATCATCTTATGGCGGCATACAGCAAAATGTCTCCAATGAATTTTATGCCCAGTCAACTATACTATAAGGTGTCAGCATTTGTATTTCTGGCTCTTCGTTCCATCAGAAATATAACTGTACAAATACTTAATATGGTATGGGAGAGTTCAGTAATTCTACTGACCCATCGCTAATGTAAACACAATAGAATTCAAGAGGTAATCTGTACAATTTCACAATTGGAAAACTATGAGAGAGGTGAGGATGTGGTCAAGTGCCAAGTGCCTTGGCTAACCAACCCATTTTAATTACATATCCAGCATATCTGCGAATATGTTTTTTTTATATTTTTATTTGAACCAAATATCAAATTATACACAAATATGTAAAAAATTTCCAATCAAATTTTAACAAAAAGAATTTTTTTTTCTCTCTTAACAGGAATCCAACAAAAATTGATCAAAAAATACAGTAAAATGAAAGAGACAAATGTATTTGTAACTATAATAGAGAGGTGTAAAATGAGGGGGAACCCTATATGCCGAATGAATTTTCTTAAAACTATAAAAATTTAAATTTGAAAATATTTTAAACTGTTTTTTATGTTATACATAAAAATAGAGTAATATTTAAAATTTTAAGTCAGTATCACAGATTATTTGTTACATATGAAAACAACGTACTGTTACAACTTACATGGGGAAAACTGAGGTCGTAAGGGATGGCCCAATGAGGTTTTTTCACAGGTTTATTAATTACTAATATTTACATTAATTAAATTACTGTAATTAAAAATATCCGATCACAAATCACTGGCACTTAAAAAATGTTCATTTGCAAGTCACTCAATGTCTCGTCAAGTTCCACCGGACTCCTCACTGGAGTCAGGCTCGACAGCAGGGGCGTAGCCGGGGGGGGGGGGGGGGGGGTTGTGTGTGTGTTAGGGGATCACCCCCCCCCCCTCCCGCCCTTAGCACCAAATATTTAATTAATTTCTTATTCATTACTCAAATAAATTTCATATTAAAATTAATAAAATTTTTACCATTACAATATTTAAATTTAAGTACCGAAAACTGCTAAAATAGCACTATTTTACACCTTAAAATCCAAATTTTCCCGGGGGAGGATCTCCCGACCCCCCTGCTTTAATACGGGGGGGGGGGGGGGGGGGGGGGGGGGGGGGCATGCTTCTTAACACCCCCCATACACAAATTCTGCCTACGCCACTGCTCGACAGTGTTTCGCTCCTTACCTCGCGCTGATTGATTTAATGTGTTTTTTTAGCTACATTTCGGTGTTGAATGGTGTATTAACTCGCATTTCGGAGTTGTGCGTTTAACTGACATGCTTTACCAAAGTCGTCCCTAACCATCAGTGTTCCCCAACTCACCAGCTTGGCCGCGCTCTCCTTCTCGCTGGAGGCCGCCGCCAGCAGCTGCGACGAGCTGTCGAACCGCAGGGCCGAGGCGGCCGTGGTCAGGTTGGGGAACGCCTTGAGCGGGCGCGGGGCGACCTGGGCCTCGGCCGCCGCCGTGTCGTACAGGTTCACGACGCCCGAGCGCGAGCCGCAGGCCAGCAGGCGGCCGCACGGCGACACGGCCAGGCTGCTGCCGTGCACGCAGCCGTCGTCCGTGAAGCGGTGCTCGCAGGCGCGCGACGCCACGCCCCACACGTACACCTGCCCACCATCTGCGCACTCCCGCCGTCTTGCATCCTGCCCAGCATTACCTACACACTTTCCCCAGCCCAGATCGATGTTTCTCTGTTCAAAGACAAATTATTTTAAACTGAATAAAAATAAACAGCATGTTGTGTACGTCCGTTCAGACACATCCCTTTTCAGATACCTCGTACAAACAACCAAAATTTATTATTACTTGCCACACTGTAAATAAGTAGTTGAAACATAATATATATAGGTACATTAAACTTTTTTCGTGAATATAATCATTTTATTATTAAATATAAATCATTATTTAAGTAAAAGCTAGCGCATTGAACACTGTACACCATGTATTTGTTTCGTAAATATTCCCCCCCCCCCCTCCCCAACCCAGAAGACAGCTTCTGCCCCTTAAAAATTATGTCTCCAACTGCCATATAATTTTCTGACATCAAGTCACCATAATTTGTGGTACAGGTAAGATAAGTTTTTGCACCGATTTTCCTGTAATCTATCATCATTTCCACCATTAGCTCCTAAATAAAAAATATTAAAAAAAGCGGGTATTCTTAAAGAGATATGAAAATTCACAATTACAATCATTTACAAAGAAATTTGCACATCAAAAACACTCAAATCATATTTAACATTTGTTAAACGACATTTCCGACTGTTAAGTAATGATCAGTAATTTTTAGCAAATTTGTGAGTCACTATTTTTCTGGGTCTCTACTATTAAGTAAGTACGTAAACAACAAAGTAAAGAAACAAGAAACTTACTTAGTGGAATAACAAATTGAATAAGGTAGCTAAATACGATATTAAATATGTAATAAAACTAACTAAATTAAAACTTACATACATTTAAAACTTAAATACTGTCCGAGCCAAACGTCTCAGCGTCTCTCTATGTTAGTTGTCTGCGCGGTGGTCACCCTCGTGTAGGTTGGTTCATGACAGACTTTCATAAACATTCTCAATGAAAGAATAATAATAATAATAATAATAATAATAATAATAATAATAATTTATTTCCCCATTTTTTTACACTTTGTTAAAAATATTCACTTAACCAGAAAATTTAGCACTCACAAAAGCAAGCTTGTATGCGAGTGCATCTAGTCACTTCAAATTACATGCGGTATTTTGACAATTGTAAATATTTGTAAATGTATAATAACTAAGAAAGAAATATATAAAATATAATCTAAGAATCTTTACAATAGTTATATAAAGATGAAAGTTAAAAAAAACCATTTATTAAAATTCAGTATTATGTTTGAGAATGTCTCCTAACTGCCGAGACTGCGACTGACCGCCGTGCGAGTAGAGGCGGGAGCCGTCGGGGCTGAAGGCCACGGCCGTCACCTCGCCGTCCATCTTGAGCTTGGCGACCAGCTCTCGCGACCGCACCGTCATCACGTGCACGTAGCCGAAGCGACCGCACAGCGCCATCAGCCGCCCGTCCGGCGACATCTCGAAGTTCTGCGCACACCGCGCTCATATGTGCACATTCACGATCTCGACTCTCGTCCACACGACACTGGGTTCACCTACCAACCAGGCACTAACATTAGTCCCCTCCAGTCTTTCATGCACTAACATTAGTCCCCTTCAGCCTTTCATACACTAACATTAGTCCCCTCCAGCCTTTCGTGCACTAACATTAGTCCCCTCCAGTCTTTCATACACTAACATTAGTCCCCTCCAGCCTTTCATGCACTAACATTAGTCCCCTTCAGCCTTTCATGCACTAACATTAATCCCCTTCAGCCTTTCATACACTAACATTAGTCCCCTCCAGCATTTCATGCACAAACATTAATTAGTCCCCTTCAGCCTTTCATACACTAACATTAGTCCCCTCCAGCCTTTCATACACTAACATTAGTCCCCTTCAGCCTTTCATGCACTAACATTAGTACCCTTCAGCTAGAGTCAAGATTTTGTGGTGTTATTTTAAGACAAATTTCGGTGTAAAGAAATAAAGATTTCGGTGTTACGTATATGGTTTTATTTTTTTGCTCAAAATACCCACGGCAAAATTTTCTTGCTTTTCTGTACGACATGCAAATTTATTAAAACAAATATTAACAAACTCTAAAACCTCATGATCTAATTACAATTAAGTTCATTTGCAAACTCAGATAATTAAGTTCATTTGCAAATTCATAAATTCAAACTTTTAAATAACTACTAAAAATTTCACGACTTAATTACAATCACATACACTACAAAATTACACAATTAAGCACTTCCGAAGTTACTATTAAGACAGTTTAATTGAAATGATATCATAGTTAAATTTTTCGCATTTTCTGGAGTGAGACGTTGTCTTCTGTCACTAACTAACAGTGAGTACCTGGAAAATGAACGTTCTGCATCAACATTTGATGGCTTGAGCAAATTCACTGTAGTCCCCTTTAAGGGATCAAAGTACCTTCGCAACATCAAATAGGCTTGTTTCTGGCAATGAAAGTTCATCCTCAATTATTTTTTTTAAAGCAACATAGCCATGTATGAATGTATCAATGGGAAGTTGGGAAACAGAAGGCAAGTTATGCAGAAACTTCTGTAGGTTTGCATCTTCTATGCTAATCCTACTCACATTTCTTGGGTTGAACAGCAAATTAATGGCATTAAAGACTCTTAGACAAGGATGTCGTTTAACAGATGACTTTTGCCTCAAACGCTTATGTTTCTCACTCGCGACATGTTTCACAAGCGTATCGCGTCTCTCGTAGTCTAGCCTGCAGTTACAGAATTAGCACATTAAAATTTTATCACTCAAATAAAATCCTTCGCTGGAAAATTCTTTCGATCGGTCACTGGCAGAAACCTTCGTTTTAGGCATTATCAAAAATGTTTAATCACATAGGAAGAATTTAACCTCTTAATACGCAAAAACTTGCCGTGCTGGAAAGATCAAAACAATGGAAAATAGATGCGAATACAAACGCATACCGAATACCAACATACGCACGTGAAAATTAATACCGACATAAACATGTACTATTTATTATTTACAATTGTTACGTTAAGCAGGGTTAATTTTATTTTCGTACCCTACGTACTTTATTTTAAATAAACAGTAAAAGCAATGCGCTTTAGTGTGTAATATTTTAAAGATTAAAAACGTAATCTTAGAAAAACATATTTTGGACGTTTGTTATTTTTGTATTTACAGAAGGTGAACGGCGGCCATTTTATCATATTTATCAACATCTTAAATTATTATGGTACACAAGATTACCGTTTAAAGAAAATATTACGTGAATGAATCACCGTCGCATATAATATATATGGCTTCTAGTTACTGTCAGAAATATTTGATTGTGCTGAAGATAGTGAATTGTCTTTACAGAATGTAAAACAAAAACGTAAATAATCAGGATAGACGAAATTTCGTGACATATCGCGGATTTCGCATAATTTCGTTTTATTTCGTGTTTTCAAGCGGTTTTCGGTGTTATTTCGTTTTATCGCGCATTACCATATAATCGTGCCTCTACCTTCAGCCTTTCATGCATTAACATTAGTCCCCTTCAGCCTTTCTCTGGGCCTAACAGCACTGCCAGCCATTCAGGAGTACCACTTCTACATCCACAGACTTTGTGCAAGTACAGGGATAGTGTGAGTAGGAAGTAGAAAAAGTGTAAACATTATCACCAAACAGATGTACAAAATATCTGTAACTTATAAGTAGACAAGATTTTATGGTTTTATTTTTAGGCCAAAATCATTTTCATAACAGGAGATTTCAGAGTTATTGTTTTTATTTATATTAACGCTGTTTATTCACGAAGATAAAACATTTCTTAGTTCAATGATTACTTCTTTTTACCAAAACAGTGTCATTTTGACCAATACGTAATGCACTTTTAAAATATAATAATTTGTAAAAAGTGTCAAACTACTGGTTATATGTGCATTTTCAAAATGTCACAATGTCATTTATGTAAAAATTAGTTAAAAAAAAAAAAAAAAAAAAAAAACTCTATTTAGTACACATTTTGGTACTAACTCCATACTTAATAATTGACATACATTGAATTTAATATTTAAAAAAATTCCTTTTTGTATCTTTAGTTGAGTTTTGATTAAAGAAGCTAATTAATTTCATCTCTTCGAAGCAATGCAGCTATTAGATGATGATGATGATGATGATGATGAGTGGGTATTAATCAGGACGCTGGATTGTATTCCAGGTATCGCCATGGGGATAGTGAACAAGGTGAGGTGAAAGCATGACGAAACACCAGTTCCTGAATAACTGAAACGAGAAAAATTCCACAAGCTAGTGACAGTGAATTGGGCTTCACAACCTTCATGTTGGACAGCTCGCTGAAGGGAGCGAAGGGCACGGCCTTGGTCGTCTTGCCGCTCAGCAGGTCGTGGTAGAAGAGGTGGCGGTGCTTCTGGGAGCCCGCCAGGAACTGGTTGCCGTCGCGGGTGAAGCGCGCGCACGCGATGGGGAACCGCTCAAACTGGATGCTGTGCAGCTTGGCGTTTGTGTGGCCGTCCACCTGCCGACAACCACGCAACGATCACTTATTTGCATCATTACTAGAGCCACGGAATTTTCGCGGATTCATTTAGTCGCAAGCTAGAATGCAAACCTCCACACTGCCGCACTGTGTTCCCGATTGGACCGCAGTTAATCTGGACACGCCCCTCTACGACCGTGAGCCAACGATGTCCAGCTAGGAGAGAAGTAAGCGAATCAGGTAGTGCCAAATAACAAGGATAAAAATGTTCTCCCTACGAAATCAATCCAATGGGAAAGTAAACATGGGTCGAGCACACCTATAACTTTGAATTCTATCCTCAGACCAGAGGAATCCGCGAAATTTTTGGGTCTCTAATCATTACATGTAACAAATACATCATCCTGGGGGAATGACAACTGAATAGTATGACGAAAAAATTGACCTTGTAAACTTCAGAGGTTATCAATGTTTAATTTTTGATTTTTTTTTTATAATATTTTTCTTCAAATCTTTTTTTTTCCGAATATTGAATCCAAGTACATAATAAGTATCTGAGAATTTGATTGGCCCGCCGCTTGAAACGACGAAACGGGCATGTGGGACGGGACCTGGAACAAGGACACGATGCCGGCCATCCCCGCCACCAGCCCCACGGTGGACGACGGGTGGAACTGAACGGCCTTGATGATCGGGCCCTCCGCGTACGTCTGCACGTTCAGGTCCCGCACGCGCTGTATGTCGATGGTCCCGGTCCCCAACTCGCTGCCCTTCTTCACCACAAACCTCCCGCAGCGCTGCCAACACAACGCAGCTGCGCTTACCTACATGGCCCGACATGCTCACTGACATCACCAATTCTTTATTCACCAGTTCTTTATGATTTAGTTGTTTTGCATGGGGCCTGGTCGGTTTACATTACGGATAAGCTAAGGGGCGGACGAGTTTTTCTGTTTCCACATTTCGTTTTTTAAAATTTTTATTTTCAGACAAGTGATAATGGCTAAAACGTGTGTTCTCAAAATAATATTTAAGCACGAAACACGGTGCATTTCAATTGCTCTTTAATAAAATTAATTTTTTTTGAACACTACTACATCTGAAAACTTAACAAAGCAGCCAAATAGGTACTAATATCTTTTAACTACTTTAAAAGATTGAATTCAGAAAACAACACATTGCTAACATATGACTACCCCAGAAACATTCAATCAGCCATTATTTACATTGAAACAGAAAAACTAAACTAATTACTGAAAATGATAAAAAACATAAAATTATTAAGTCAATGTTTTATATGTTAATACTTACAATGTTACAGTAGTATACAAGAAATTACATTTTGTACTATACCTAAATGATTTGAAGGAATTTTCTAGTACAAACAAAACATTATTCGACAATGTAGACTCAATCTGAAATGTGAACCTAATACTAATTGGTATTTATGAAAGTTTACATGTTTTCACTTCTGTAGTTTAAACAGGTATGAACTTACGCACTCATTTAACTTAAAAGTAACCTGTCTCTGTTCAGTCATATACTATTTTATTAAAGATGATTATACAGAATGCAATAAAAATCAACACAAACTGGGAATTCATTTTAAAGATTTTTAACTACTCTAAGAAATTCATACTGCTGACAATGTAAATTTTTATATTGATTAATACAAACAATATCCCAGTAGGGTACTACAGATAGAAAAAACAGATTGAATTCCTCGTATTTTATACTGCTGAACCTTGAGTGGTCTGTTGGAAGTGAAGCAGGCCAGAGGTTTCGCAGAACTCAGACGCGGCTGAGAGGGCCGGGAGTCGACTCACCCGCAGCAGATCCTCGTCGGACTCTGCGTCCGAGTCGCTGCCCCTCTGCCGGCCCAGCTTCGCCCACTCGGGGGTCCCGACCACCGCCTGGAACTTCTTCCTCAGACACTCGGAGAAGCCCCCCGTCGCGCTCCTGACGGCGCTGGCCCGCCGCCCTTGCATGCGGAACGCCGTCTCCGCGCTGCCCGCCAACACACCCACCGTCAACGCGCTGCTCCCGGGATGAACGATGGGGATTGGGCCCAAAATCTCGTGGACGTAAGAGCCATCAGAGAAGGCGAAGGGGCGACAAGATGAGAATGGAGAGCGTTTTTGGAATGTGCGGATGGGGAAAACCACTGGCCACAGCCGCGAAGGTCACATTTTCCGCTCGCACGGGCTAGACCACCCAGCAACGTACCCCGACTGCCTTGACGGGTACAGCACACTTGCCAACTTTCCACAATTCAAATTAAGATTAAAACTTTAAATTAGGCGTAAATACGTTGCATTTGCACAGGAAAACTTAATGGTTATAACTCGAAACTAACAAATTCACCAATAAAACAAATCACTTCAGTTACAAATTCTCCAGTCAAATGAATTAACATTTATAAGACCATAAAGAAAATGTGTGCATTAAAACTATACAATTAAAGAAATTATATATTATTGCCCCGTCTCTACACAACTCAAGATCATTTGAGAAAATAATGGGTCAGCATGATCTGCTACGCTTACTGGGACATTTGTGTTCTAGCAAAAAACTTGTTAGAAAACATTAGGCTCTTATGACATTGTCATCACTGCTACTACTTCCAACAAAAAAAAACTACAGATTATTCTACACTACACTTCATCTACAATTTTCACATTATTACAATGTTTGACAGACTTCATGAGTTGATAAATCTGTCTTCCCACCATGCACAATGTTAACCACACACTGCAGAAAACAAAGCGGTTCTCTTGTCAGATTTTAAAATGCATAGAAATTCCTTCAAATATTTGTCACGAAAACTTTGCAAATACCATTTATTTTTTTAAGCATTCATTATGGCATCATATTATTTGCCAAACTATTCAAACAAAACCAAAAACCCATCAAACACAATAGGCTTACCAACAGAACAAAAAAAAATTGCTACATTTTCAAGACCACAGTTCAAGACATTGGAAAAAAAATGACGACAGGTTTTGTTTATTGACTATTTCGCAACTGAAACTAGGATAAATGTACATGGGTTCGAAACCGGGGACTTCCAAAACTTGTGTCCAACGTCTCACCAAAGTGAAACCTTGCTCTGCGCGCGACAGATGCAACATCCCCTGACCTGATGTCGTCGTCTTCGTCCTGCCACGCCGGCGCTCTGCCCTCGTCTCCGCCACCCTCCGCGTCCGAGCTGTCCCTGGCGTCGTCTGGCGCCAGGCGTTCCACCACGTTGGCCACGCCCCCGAACACGCGCGCCTCCAACCTGCTCGCACACGCACCGTTCCACCTCGCCGTTACACCCCGACTCTCGACAGACCGTCAGCCTGCATCGCAGGTGCGGGAGAGAAACAGACAGGCAGTGGGAATGCAATCTGCAAGAAGTAATACGGTCGTAACCACATATTTGAGATAAGAACTGTATTGTATTCAGGGTTGGCTGGTTTAAACCACAATGGTTTAAACCAAATGGTTTTTATAAAAATGAATTTTTTTTTAAATAATGTATTTTAAAATAGATATCTTAATTTCTTTTAATGATAGGTCTGATTTCACTCTAATAGCAAACAAATTCAGCTAATTAAAGTTTCTTGTGATTTATAGAAACATAAAATTATATACTAATCAAGATCTTATCATTTAAATGATCTCAATAAGTTGTAAATTATACCCAGCTAAATCATCATGTAAAATTAAATTAATTAGTGAAATGTAGACAGTATAAAAACAAGGAAATAAATTAATTTATTATTAAAAAAATTCCAGTTTATCATATGGGCACACCCATTCTTTGGAGAATACTCTTCCTGTGGGGAAATACCCTCTCTGTGGTTAAGTCCCAGTCAGATGTGCAGATTTGCTAGACTTAAGTTCTTTGATTTATAACTTTACTGGTTCAAACATGATCAGCAGAAAGTGAGATGATGAATGGCTTTCACTTGAACATGCTGAGAACCAAAATAACTAACATAGTAAAAAAAAGCTGGGTTAGTAAAAAAAGCTGGTTTAAACCAAAAAAAACCCTGAGTTGTTTGGTTTTTCTTTAAAAGAAACTTTTTTTTCCCAACCCTGATTGTATTAGAAATTAATGTACGAAAACATCTGATTAATCCAAAAGGTAAGGTTCCACCATCCTTAACAATACCTGATCACCGGCCAAGAAGTGCTACTAGGCACATTTTTTTTTACCAATTCTTACAGTGATTCACACAGAAAAAAGAAGGAACATGAAGAAGAGCAGGGAGACAGAAAAGATCACAATTCATAATTTTGACCCACTAGTGGTTAGTTAGTGAGTCAAGGATCCCGGGTTTGATACCCAGCCACGTCAGAGGTTTGAAAAAATTTACTTCTTATAGACTATGAGTTCTAAAAATTAAAAATAAAAAAAGGTTATGTGCCAAGCTATGTATAGTGCTGAATATGTCATTCACAGCTCAGCAAGCAACTTCCCAGTGGCTTACGTTGGAGGGCATCAATCCATCATTATCATTCTGACTAGTGATGGCCCGATATTCGATATTCGATATCGAAGATTAGTAATATCGGCACATTTTTCAATATCAAACATCGGTAAATACTTGCGATATTTTGATAACCGATGTTTGCTCTCGCCAATAATACTTCTCACATAACCTTAACCGTAATTCCAAGCTTATTTTCCGCGGGCGTAATTTATCTTTCTTCACGTCACCATATTACCTAGTAATTCCAAGCATATTTTCCACTGAAACAATTTCAAGCCTATTTCTTCTTTCTGAAACTGCAATGCATCCCGACGGTTCAATTCTTCCATGTGTACACAAATCCCAGTCATTAGTGCATATTTATTCGTTTCAGATATTCGCAAAATGTTTTGGCTTGATGAATTTTCGAAGTTCACTAAGTGTACATAAATTGAAAACATAAACGAAAATAATTACAATATTAAATTTAATAAGTGATGTAGCCGTAAGTAAACATGAAGAAGAATAAAGTTGCTGCTTCATATAACAGGCATTTTCTCTCCGTGTCGTTTCATGGTCGCCAACTGCTGTTCTATAAAAAGACGTTACACAAGTTTTACAAAAGCTAAAATATGAAACGTGTTTAAGTAGGGCAAGTTGCAGCAAAGGTATTATATTGGCTATATTGAGTGCATTGACAATAACATAAATAAAGATGTGTGGTTTTATAATCTCTGCAGTACGTTTCAAAGTTGTATTGAAATTACTTTTCACGTATTTTTAACGTGTTTTCGCACAAATAAATGGAGTGATACAATGTCACAAAATTTGCTAATTGAAGACCTTCCATTCTAGCGTGACGTTTACTGTGATGAAATTATACAAAGGGTACAAAAGTTTGATGTTTTTCAGATGGTATTTTTCGTAGATTACAGTTGAGACACTGGACTAAGTGCATGCAGTGACTCGTGAATTTGAATTTAGAGAGCTTATTTGTAAGCCATTATGATAATTTCATTATTAGATTTCATTTAATGTGAATTTACAATATTTTACAATTAATAAAAATAATATACATTCACATAAGTATGTTTTATTAATATTTAACATTTTTCATTATTGTCTTTAACAATACTCCAGAACCACAATTTTAGAGAATTAGTATTAGAAATGAGATAGGCTTATAATCGGAATATCGGGTATCGGGTATCGGATCGGTAAATTTGGAAATATCGGCATCAGTATCGGGTTTTTGGATATCGGGCCATCACTAATTCTGACTGTTATGCTCCTATACGAGGTTTACAGCAAGATGTGGAACTATTTTTTAATCCTGATCTGCTGCCAGCACGACTGCTGATGGACCAGGATGCTGGAACCACGGGTTCCCCATTAACAGCTCGTCACTTTACCCCTGCAACAGCTTGCTAGGTAATATTTTGGATTAAACCATGCGTATACAAATCACACACACCCGAGTTCGACTTCATCTTTATCACCCACGCCCAAAGTGAGAAACTTGTTTTTCGAAGGAGATGTAGACTTTTTTTTTTTCTTCTTCTGCACGGAATTAGCTCTGAACCTCTTCTCTTCCCGCTTCTCCTCCACTGGTGTGGATCCGGCCTGCCTCTTCTTCCTCATGGCTGCGACCCTGGCCACGACAGACCAGCCCGGACCTGCACGCACAACTCTGCAATCAGCACACTGTGCATGTGGGCTGAACCATCTATGATCCAAGACTTTTGCAACCACACACAAACTAACTGCAACCAAGTGTTCTTGTTACCAGAAGTAGTGCTCAAGCTACTACAACCAAGAAGAGCTACAGGAGGCTGTAACGACACCTACTTCACCGGCACGCTACACAATCTACACCTGCTTGGGAGATGGCGATACACATACAGATGAGGGTGAAAGGGTGGCAATTTCAACATTCTTGTTTTTTTTTAATTTAACAAAAGATTATACATAAGAAAAAAAAAACATGGTTTGCAAATATCCATGTGATAGTTATAATATTTTGACAAAAATTGTACTTATTACATATTTAACAAAATGAACAAAAGCGAGAAAACAATGTTACTGTAATATTCTTACAGACTGGCTTTTACGTAAAGTAAAAATAAAAATCCAAAAATATTTTTTTTTTAACACTAGAGACATTCTTATATTAACCCTGAAAACAGTGTTTCTATATTCATAATGGTTTCTGAGAAATCATGTCATTAATAGGTTTCATTACGATACCTGTGCATTGAAGCTGCCACTCTAATTTTTTGCTTTGCCACGTAGATCAGTTTGTGTATATGATTAGGAGAAATTGAGTTAATTACATCAGAGTAGCAACATAAAAAAAATTCAAAATAGTGTGCATGGTTGGTTGGGTTAATATAGCTACATTAAAATAATTTGACATCATTAGGACGGTTTCTTAACGCTGTTTTCAGAGAAAATACAGTTACATTTCTAGTGTTCGGAAAAAGTATTGGTATTCAAAATTTTGTTTTTACTTTACTTAAAAGCTCTTCTGTAAGAATATTACCCTTTCTACAATCAAAACTTTATTTCATGTACACCCAGGACCACTTGGGTGCAGAAGTTACTGTATTGTAATTTATTAAAGGTGGTTTCTCAGAAACCAGAAGGAATAAACAAATGATGTTTCTAGGGTAAATATAAGAACGTTTCTAGTAACCGATTTTACGCTACATGTAATACATATGTATAACCTAAAAAACCGTTAAAAAGGTTAATTAGTTAAAGTATCGCAACGCCACTTACAGAATAATTGAAAAACCGGAGTATCTGCTGCCACTAGCGTCAGTACACTCGGCCTTAAAAAAAGTCAGAAAGTAAATGCATTTAGGATTTGTTTAATGGAAATGTTACCCTGCTCCAGATTTACCCTTGTGCTCTTCCACAAGCCCTAAACCCTTCTGCACGCCTGCTCGTCCCTGTCACGATGCTTTTATTCGTAAACCTTAACCTTAAAAGTTCTGTCTTCAGACACGATTATCGTTATTTTGTTAACTGTCGTCCAACGCTCAGGCCTGTAAAAATCTCTACAATTTACAATAACCTTAAAAACTATAATTCCTGCCTGAATGACTGTGCTTAACAATAATCTTCGAAATAATAGTTCTTACCTGAAGTTACTTTCAAGTTTTCAAAACAAGCATGTGTTAGCCATAGAGCTCGGAGTTAAGAGGTTAAGCCATAGAGTAAAGAGAGCATTTGTCTTAGAGTAAGGTTAACTAGTACGGTTTCGTTAATATATATGCTCGTAGTAGTACGGAGTGTACACAACGTTATTGAATTCACTCAAACTATTATTCGTGTTCTCTCTGAAAGATTGCAAACGTGTAAAAATTTAAGCTGTTTAGATTAATTTAATTTCGAAAACTTGTTGCAGTTGGACTCAAGACTGATGACAAGCAGTCATTCATACTTTACCCTTACTCTCCTTCATTAAATTATTCCAGTCCTTTGTCATTTTCACGAATATCGAGTTTTCCCATCTTTATTTTCTCCATCTCTGTCTAAAGACTTCTCGTGCATTTTCCCTCTTGGTTTTATATTGCCCTCTATTTTGTTTCCCAGATTTCCCCACCGTCCCACCAAAAAAGTAACTAGTACGGTACATCCTAACCAACCTCTGTCCACCATCAGTGTAGACTGTCCTGCCCAGTTTTTCATTAGTTCTGGAGGCCTAATTATTTTGTCCACATTTCCATCACTTTCAAGTCTCATACAACTGCACCTAGACGCCCTCCTCTGCACTCCCTCAAACTATCTCAAACACCAATGTGTAAAGCAAAAAAACTACAATAACCCGTCGCTTACATCTGTCCGTACATCATGTGACCTGCAACCAATAAGATGGCCCGAAAATCTTCATGTACTTCAATCAAAAGTTTGACAAACTCATGCTTCGACGGGCAGATTGATTATATCTATGGTTTTAGCTACGCCATATTGTAATTAGAATACAGTCCTGTGGTGTTTGTTATTTTGTTTAACATTGCGTTTCTTAAAACTCATTTACAAACAATTCAGTCACGACTCAGAATTTTCAGAGGATACATTAATACAATACATACAAAAACATGTAAATAATAAACAACACCGAAATAATTTTCTGAGGGAAAAACATTAAATGTTGGTGGCTCTTTCTTAGTAAAATAATTTGACCCACCGATGTCATTTTGTTAATCGCTGTGCTACCTGCGTGGCTGTGATGGATCCAACAGTGTCGGACGGAGGCGACGGGGTATTGTAATTCTGCATTGTAAGGGCCCCACACTGCCGCCAACATACTCGAACATGGAGTGGTCTTTGGTGGTGTATGCCTTCTTTCAGCTCACTACTTCCACCCATAATGCCGACCTCCGTAGCGTAGTCGGATACACACCTGCTTACAGTGCGAGGGGTTCTGGGTTCGAGTCCCGGGTAAGGCATGGGTGTCCCAATTTACATGATGGTAATTGATTGCCTATGATGATTGCACTACGATACGTTTATCAATTTGCTTACTGAGGTTTGCTTGATTTGATATATGATTACGATTTGCATTATGACGTATTATTACCCTATGGCTACTGGTGTAACCGCTGAAGGCCAACCTAACAAATAACAACAACCACCCATAAGTGCTCGTTCCAGCACATCCAAGGCCTGTCTGATAACTTTTCTACCCTACCTCTTTTCTCCAATGATAGTCTCTCTTAACAACCATTGATTTCTTGGTGAATCTAATCACCCCTGTCTTGCATTAATCCTCATTCTGTTTCTTTCACCTATTCTTCCAAGCTGTCCAAGCCTTCCTGAAATTGTTTCACTGCTGCACTCCCATATCACCAAGCAGTCATCAGCAAAGATGTACATGTCCACTGTTATACCTTCTCCTATATCATTAACCATGATGCCAAAGGGCAATGGATCCAGTAGAAAGTCCTGTGGTACCCCAGATAACACTGCCCTCCAAAACTTAATTCCGTACCCATAATTTGTTTTTTGGTAAGTCCCCAATCCACCCCCACCTTCTGCATCAGATTAACACGAACACGATAACTAATGGAACACTTTTTAATAAATCAGTGAAGCAAGTGTCAATCTACTTTTCCATCTAGTCCCTGCACATGATCCTCTAGTAGTCCCACCAGCTGTTTTGCACACAAATAGCTTTTTTTCTTCTTCCCAAAACCCTCTCGAATTGCCAGTGTACAGTTTCCATTATTTTCCATTGCTCTAATGTCAAGACCACAGGCAGCTCTAGGTCAGGACAAACCTGACAATCACCCAGGACACCACGAAGGTGCACTGCACCAATGTTTAATCATTTTTATTTTACTTCGCCATCCCCTACCGTCTTGCGGCTGGGATCCGAGACCAGTTTAGTAGTTTTTAGGGGTGAAACTGCTGAACTCTTATCTGGGAAGGCACCCGGATAGCTTGCAAACTAGCAGTTGTAACATGGGTCATCAGCTCCACAAGCTTTTTATTGAAATGTACCAGTTTTATAGCAAATTAAATTTTTTTAAAATAGAATTTTAATGTACAGCAGCATATATTTTTAAATTAGTTATCTATTACAGGATGTGCTTTTTTTTGGACAATTTCTCAGCTGGTAAAGAAAACTCAAATTTAAATTTATTAATTATGGTTCTTTACTTGCAGTATTATTACAGTAAGGGTGTGTAAGCAGAAGTGTACCAGCTCTTCATTAAAATTCACAGGAATGAAAACTTCAACATGTAGAAAACGTGTCATAGAACGTGTTTATTTGCTTGTAGAGTGTACAGTTGACAATCCACTGCACGATGGAAGGAACTGCTCGGTCACATTTAGTCTTCGTACACCCAGGCCTCGACTGCTGGCTGCCAGGCGATCACCTCCTTGGTGTCGAACCACAGGTTGATCTCCTTCTGGGCAGCCTCGACTGAGTCAGATCCGTGGATAATGTTTCTAAAAAACAGAGCACCACTGAGTTGAGTCACCGCACAAATGCTCACACGTATCACCTAAGAAAATATAAATAAAACCCGCATTTATACAGTATTTTTCAGCATACAAGACTATCTTTACATGTTGGAGTTCTATAACTGTTACATTTTTGACAGGAATTTCTAACAGGAATATGAATGTCTATCTCGGGTTGGGTGTCACTTCGGCTGAGGATTCAACACCGATTAAAACTATTAAGCTATGAAAGCTACAGAGTTGAAGTAAATATCTTAGTAGAGTAGACTTTGCTTGTGACCACCCGGTTAACATTTGCAGTAATGAAGTAATACTGATTTGAGTGATTTAAAAATGCAGAGAAGTGCGATAGGTATCGAATGAGGCAAAAAGTAGCAGAGAGAAATGAGCCAGTGGGGCAAAACGAAGCATGAAATTCGCACTCCAGCAAGCCTCAGCCGTCTGCCTTGCGAGAAGCAAAGGGGAATGAGCGTGGATATGCTCTCTGATGATTCTGATTTCGGTTATGGTGTCAGTTGAGCCAGTGGTTGTGAACGAAGGGCTGAGTTTGTCGCAATCATTTTATTTATTTCTTACACAAAATTCCCGTTAAGCGCGGTGGGAATTCATGAAACAAACTTGTGGCGGCTGTAGAACAAAATACAGCCTACCCAGAATTTTTAAAATCAAATGGTAAATAAATATTCTGCAGAATTTTAAAACATGAGAATTACATGTAATAATTTTCCTTTTATTTAAGAAACTGCTAGTCAAGGACCGAGCCTTCCACTCATCTTCCTCAGGGACCTCTCACCACTCCCGCCGTCAAGTGCAAATCATCACCTGAGAGCGAGCAAAACCACCCCAGTTAAAAGGGGGTGCCTCAATTGTTTAACTTTCACGAAATGAAAAATATATACAGCACATACTTTTTGCATAATTAGCTGCCAAAGTTACATTTTTAACTTTTTTGGGTTGTACAAATAAGGAGAATTTAATTTTTAGCGGAAATGAAACTTTTTAGGTTTAACTGCATTGACAATGGCTACTTCAAGAAATGGTTTGAATTTCTATCACAAAAACTCACTATGTTTCTTGGCTGTAAAAATTGTAACAAATTTGAGAATTTTGAAATTAATTCATATTTACTGAAATAAATTCAAACTATTTCTTGAAGTAGCCAGTGGCATTGCAGTTAAACCCAAAAAAGTTTCAGTTCTGCATGCAATAAATGAAATTCTCCTTAATAGTACAACCCCAAAAACGTTAAAAATTTAACTGTGGCAGCTAATTATGCAAAAAATATGTGCTGTATATATTTTTCATTTCGTGGAAGTTAAACAATTGAAAAAGTCAAAAGTTGATAAGTCATTAATATGAATGTAAAATCATGACCTGAAATTGGAGGCACCCCCTTAAAGCCCCGCCTACCTGGGGACACCTCCAGAAGAAACCACGCCATTTTAAAACTGCTATTAGAGTGATGTATTCACGAAAAGCATTGCAAGAATACACAGAGGGTGGATGAATTGTTCTGTGTTTCCAGATTCACATACAGATGAATCGAATCCCAATTTTCTCACGTGAACCTTCGGTTAGGTAGGTCAGGATAGCAACATCTTAAATTGATAATTCTAAGCAACCTTAAAAAAAAAAAATATTTTACAGTATTTTATATGTAACTACACTAACACATCCAACCATCCACAATGTTTTTAAGTATTTTTAACGTAGCTAACTTAACGTAATCTACCATCCCCATGATTTAACTCAATTCAACTCTCACACACACTGGACCACATGGGAAAGCGAAAAATAGTAGCGGCTGCATCAATGCACACGCATTGTAATGTAAGTTTTAAAAGGTGATTTCTAAGAAACCAATAGAAATTCAGAAACTTTTTTTTTGGTGAATATAAAAACATCTCTAGTGTTTGAAAAAAGGATTTTTGTAATTTTCTTATTACTTCATGGAAAAGCCATATTGCAAGAATATTACCAAAATAAAACTTACAGTCCCTCCCCACAAAAGGCTTTTCTTCAAAATTACAGATTGTTTTAATTTTGTAAAAACAGATTAAGTTTTCCAGGATCTAATATATATATATATGATTATCTCCAACTTTAATAAAGTCACACTAAAATAACTTAGGTACTTTTGAATCATTAAGATAATATGCATGGCAGGTACTAAATAAAAAGGTACACCAATTATCATTTGGCATTATCAGGGCAGATACAACACAATGTGTACTATCTAGATGTTGTAGTAATTAAATAACATAGGGCCATGGCCATGGCCAAATGTACGTTAATCACATTGTAACATGTCCTCATATACCATTCTCAATTATTTCTAGCCATGAACTTAAGTAGTACTTATCATGCTGTTATAAGTTGTTAATAAAGATCATAGCTAATAATGTATTAGTTTCCATTCGTAAACACCCAATTATTTAATTGCTATCAGTCAATTTACCCTAGCAATATGCCATCACAAAGAAAACACCTGATACAATACTAAATGGAAGAATTTATATGTTCACACACATTTTGTTGGCCCAAATGTTTTTTAAAAATCTAGGTAATATTAAAGCTGGGTACCATGATTTCCCACAACCTCTGGTACTAATTCAGTAGCACCCTAATCAAATGTTCTCCAAAAGGAAAAAAAAAAAAAAAAAAAAATTGTAAAGAAAATAAAACCAATTTAATAAATAACTTTTTTGTATTAACTTTACTGCCAAACAAATGCAATTACGTATTTTTTTTAACAATTTTGTTTCTATAATTTATTATGATTAATTTAATTTCTGGAACTATTTCTACACTTACTTAATAGGCAACAGCCATCTTGTAATATACAATATCTTGTTTGTTTTTATTTATCCATTTGAACATACAATTTTTTTTTTACATAAAAATCTGATCATATTTAGTACTTGCAGAGGATTTAGATATTATATAATAACAGCTATTTGTTCTTTTAGAGAAGTATTTGTGTGTTTGCCATGCGTTTCTTGATCATAAATTAAATTACACTACACATTTCTTTGCTTTAGTGTGCATAAGCAATTCAACGTTAGGTCGGTACGAAGATTTGACTAAGCGAATCAATCTAATCACTTTTCAATATTTGATTTGACTTTGCCAGGAACTAGCTGTTCATTTTATTTGAAGCTTTGGTTGTGATGCACAGCTTCATTTTTTCTTTGAAAAGCATTAAAATGGCCTAAGATTCACCCATGAAAATATTTTTCTTTTGTGTATGTGCTACTTGAATAGTTTTTTTTAAATAAAAAAAGGACAATACTTTAACATTTAATCCACAGCTCTTCAAGTTGTTATTTACGTGCAATCGACACCAATTTTAGGCTAGCCTGGAGTGTTGCGACTTGTAAAATAATAGAGTTAAACACAACCTACAACTGTAATACCAAGGTAAGATCTGCCACAACAATTCTTATCATTTTCTACTTGATGCATGGTTGATGTGGATAAAATTGACATTGTACCATGACAGTACTAGGAGAATGCTGCTGGCATTTTGCAGAAAGTACAGAAATGAACTTTTACTAAGTATTTAATTAGTTCAGGCAAAGTGCAAAACAAGTTAATTACGGATGAGCATTTCCAATTCTTCAGTGGAAAAGTTTTCCAAGCCATCACTTTCATGAAAACGCAATGTGCAAGTTGAGGGGAAGAACAAACAGTAACACTTATAATTTTTTTTGTAATGTCGAGCTTTTCTCTCTCTCAATGGTCTGGCCGCCAGGCAGAGCACACGACTCTTAAACACGTCGGAGACGGGGGCGTGCGAAGGACGTCGCCGGCACTCACCTGCCAACCTGGATGCACAGGTCGCCCCTGATGGTGCCCGGGGCAGAGTCCTTGGGATCAGTCGCGCCCAGCATCACCCTGCCAGTCTTCACCACATTCAGGCCCTCCCACACCTGCAAGACGCCCGGGCCCCTTCAGCACGCAACACACACAGCAGCGTTCTGTAGCACACAGCTGTTTCGTTACTTGGTCAGTAATATTCTTACAGCGCGGCTTTTCCGTTTAATAATATTAAAATTCAGAAAAAACTTTCCAAACACTACAGTCGTTTACCCTGAAAACAAGTCTTTATATTCCTACTGGTTTCTGATAAATCACAGTTTATAACTTACATTACAATACCTGTACATTGATGCGGCCTTTACCATTTATATGTTACAATCGGTAGCCTGTGCAGTGATTTGGCAGCCGCCATTGTGTTTTAGTGCAGCAGCTTTATTCTGTAACTCTATATATAAGTACATGTACATTTTGTACTTGAATTTTGCGATGCAGTGGAAGATAAAGAAAAATTTAAAAAAATTACACGAGTCCCTACTGTGCATCTAAACCCAAGCATCAAACATTGACAACGATTTTTGTTTAAACAGTGTGGAGTGTTACATGCGATGGCATGTAACCTGAAGCACACAAAAGAAATTATTACGTTTGATACACGTAATTCCTTTCAAGTATCAGGTTACGTGCTAACGCACATACGTCGGCACTTCGCACCTCCATACTGCTTGGAAGTACAGTAAGGGCTCATGTTTTTTAAAATATTATTTACCTTCCATTGCATCACAATATTCAAAAATAAACACATTCTTATATATGGACAACCACAGGATCAGCAATGCAAGCACATGACAACAGCCACTTCACTGTATGGGCTATCTCATGCAAACTATAAACTGAAATTTCTAGAAAACCAGTAGGAATTTAGAAACTGTATTTTCAGGGTAGATCTGAAACGTTTATAGTTTTAGAAAAAAAGTACGTTTGGAATTTATTTTATTACGTCACAGTATTGGCCCTAACTAAAATAAATGGTTGCATAAATAAAAACATTAACTCTCTCAAATTTGAGTTTTCATTCCCACTAGAATATAAAAAGTATTTTTGGTTAAGGGCATTGGAGTATAGAAAAATATGGCTTGGCACATTAAAATGAATTAATAAAAAAATATAAAATTATTGCTATTGCAGACCAAATATTTAGTGAAATTTGGGTATTATATTTATGAGCATTACTCTTACCAATATGTTTTTTTTAATGTCACTAACCTAGCAGTTCAAAATATCTCACAATTAGTTCCAACGAACAAAATATTAAAAAAGAATGAACAAATCAATAAACACCATTTTCCATATTTTAATTTTTTCAGAAGAGCACCTACTCTAGAAAAATACCAAATTGTTCAGCAAAATTGGTATTTTTGGTTACAATATTTTCTTGCTACAAATCCTTTTAACCCCTCAATTTCCATAGCTTCATCGCTCGCCTCACTACCTAGTATTATGGAATATAGTGGGAATTGAAAAATGTCCTTTACTAACGATAACTGAGCAAAATTATGATTAAATGTTACGTTACACTTGCAATTAGGAATCCTCTCACACTCCATCATCCCCCAACTCCCCAGATCCCTTGCAGCTAGGGTTACCAGACACTGATAATAAAAAAGGAGGATATTCAGCTCGCAAAAGGACATTTCACTAAAAAGGACAACATATTTTCTTAAAAAGCCATGAATTAATTACAATGGAGTACGATATTTTACAATGTTTTGGCATTTAATACAGTTTCAGTATAAAGAATCAAACAAACTACACATATACAGCATATTAAAAACATGTGCCTCTGCATGTGCTGCTACCTGTCAAGCTGTCATAGAACTACTTACTAGTGGGGTGACTGCGACAGCGCATTTGCGCGCACCGCGCGCTGTACTCAGAGTGTAACTGCAGGAATTCTCACTTTATAAAAAAGCTGGACATTTTGGAGCATTAAGAAAAATCCGGCCGGACGCAAAAAAATACATAAAAAAGGACATGTCCTCCTTTTGCCGGACGTCTGGTAACCCTACTTGCAGCTCTCACCCCCAGCACATTCCACTCCCTCCCAGTTCCTCTTTCCGTTCGCATACATACCCACCTGTCTATGCCCTTTATACCCACCTCTGTGCACCCTAGTTACCAGCTGTCCCCATCCATCCTCACACTTTATCACCTTATACAGTCTGACTAACCTTCCCACCATAACTCCTTTACTCTCTCCACATACCCTACACCCACCTCGCTGCTCTACGCTGCACCTTCTCCAGCTCCTATACCTCGGTCACTAGGTAGGGGTCCCAGATCACAGCACATACTCCATCACTGGCCTGACCAGCGTGGAGTAAGCCTTCTCCTTGCCCTCCTACCCTTACTCACCACTCGCTGAACCTGCTTTGCCCACCCCATCATCGGTCTCCTTTTATCTCCTGCCCCTTCCAGTTATACAATTCCCTCGTTAATCTAACCACCTTCGTCTTTACAACATTCAGCAACATACATTCTCCAATGTCCATCATTAAAGCCTGATCATATACTCTTGCAGATGTACATAAGTATTGCCCAGCCCATTTACAGATATTTATCATTCACAAACAAACGCATATCCGAACATTTCGTATAATTGGAAACATAGTGACAAAATTACAGTAAATCCTGAAACGGAAGCATACAGTAAATCCTGAAACGGAAGCATCTGCAAACTGAAAAAAATACTAAAAATGTCTAATTGTTTACCAAACCTTAAATCAATGAAATAGAAACAAACATTTCTCCATTTTACAACGACATACGAAAGACTTAGTTCTCACCATTGGCACAACCGGTCCAGATGACATGTACTTCACTAAGCCGGGGAAGAAAGGTCTTGCAGCCAGATCAGCGTAATGTTTCTTAAGATGCTCTTCAGTCGCCTGAAATAAGGTTATATTTACTGCTATAACTTCCAACACCAAAATAATTACAGCATTTTTTCCCCCTCAAGAACAGTGAACTTACCCACGTGAACTTCATGGCAACTAGTTTAAAACCTTTAGATTCGAATTTCTTTATTATTTTTCCAACTAAACCTCGTTGAACACCATCTGGTTTAACCATGATAAAAGTGCGTTCTCTAGCTGCAGCCATTGCTTTTGAAAATAAAGAAAAGATAGCAAGAACCGAACAAATAACCATGCGACCTAAACGTCACCGCAAGAGACTGCAGAGGGCAAATGGGAAGAAATATCAAGCAGCAAGTAGGAGTAGGTCCCACTTCGCGGATGAAAGCTCCGTAGACAATTACACGGCTACCTTCCAACAATTTATGTCAGAACTATAGTTACTAATGTATTATTTTATACTAAAGTTGAAACTAAAATAATCAAATTATAATAGTTTATTTATTTGCAGCTACTTCCTATTTAAAAAATTCTACTATCATTGTTGTTCTTGTTTTAAATTACAAAATTTAATTTACTGTTATTTAATAAACATTCACATAGCATGTATAGACATCACATTTAGTTTAACATGTACTGAATTGAATTATGCTACCTTGTGGTAAGCAGTCCCCTCTACCTACTCCTTACCCTCTTATGAACTTAACTGTATCACATTCCTTGCCCATACACACATTCCTCATAAAACTCGCAATAAATGACCAAAAAGGTCTGGATAGGGTATATGCTCATATGCAAACATTGCCTAGATCTGATCATTTTTTGATGCACATCTTCCGTGCAAAGCCATCCCTGGTGGAAATCACAGCTTCTATAGGGAAACCATTCCAACTCAACTTATTCGGGATGGACGTGTTCTCGCACAGTGGAGCATCACCTTTGTTCAACCGATCCAGTCACAGCAATAGTGTAAGCCAAGTCAATCATAATTTAAGCTCCACAGTTATCACCACACAGCCCATATCATCAGGGCCGCAACTAGAGTCTCTGGCACCCGGGGCATGAATGGATTCATGCGCCCCCCTTCTTTTTTTGCACATACCACACCAATAAAGCGGGGGGGTCCGGGGGCCCTCCCATGGAAAAATTGTGCTATTTTAGCATTTTCCATACCTACATGTAATAGGTTCTATGCTACTGTAACTTCCATGCAAAAACATTTTACCAGTTACCAGTTGTAGTAGGGATTACAATTAAAGCGATTTCGGCACCCCCACAGCTAAACGCCCGGGGCGTATGCCCTGCTTGCCCCCCCCCCCCCCCCCACCTAGTTGCGACCCTGCATATCATATTGCCACCAGCCGGGGTTTCGGGTGCGATTCCCGCGGTGAGTCTAAGGGGCTGGTCGTGAGAATTGGTGGTGTGTTCCGAGAGGGCGCCAGGCTAGCTCTGTCGGCTAACCATGAGTGGGTCGATCGGCCCCAGCGCATCCCCTAGACTATGTGGCTTGATTTGAGTTACGTGAAACGATATGCTAATGAAGTTGGGTGCACTCCCTAGGCAGCATAGGGAGCTGATGCCTAACTACAACCAAAGAAAAACACTCGTTAGACTCTCGTAAAACGTGGTTACACATATTTATTGCTGAACGGACATTACACATTTCTACACGCGCACTAGCTGATTGGCGCTTGGGCATAAATTGGTACACGCAAAAACATAACACTACACAACACTCTTGATAAATTTGGCTAACTCTCCCTACGGCAGTCCTGCGTGGGGAAGGAATACTGGGGTGCTTGGAGATAGCCAAGCCCGTACGTGGCTGTGCTTAAGGCGGCCTTGTGGCCCGCTGCCTGAAGGCAGTAAAAGTGGCGATGGCCGGGTTAATCCCTGCACAGAAGACAAAAAAGAAAACCGACCTGGGGTCGCGTGGGGAGTACTTATTGTACTTATTGTAAGGCAGTTTCTGATCATTACTTATTTATAAATAAGTAAACACTTTTCACTTTACGAAAATGTTTCCAAGCACGGCCTGACCCATCTGCCGGTCTCTACACACTTTGTACGTGAAACATGACTGCGAGTGGCACTGTACCATTCGGGGCCAGAGTTAGTTGGATCTCACCCAGCATCGGGGTCAAACACGCCGCGCACCGCGGATCCATCACCATCCTTTCCAGCTCTGAAATAGTCTCAAATGTTTAATATTTATAAATATTTTTTCATCAGCTCCATGGCTCCCCCCACTCGGCCCAGCTCTAACTCTCTGACTGTTTAACTAATCATGTCAGCCTATACCGAGAGACGTTTGGTTTACTACGTAATTCTTACTCTTTTCTTGGATAGCCTGACCAAGACGTGTGGATCAGGTTTCCAGTGACATTGAACTTTGCCACCAGGCTCTCCAGTTTAGTCCACAATGCTCCCTGTGAATTGACGATCACTGCACAATAGCAAAAGTGTAAAAATATGTTTTTTTTTTCAGCTCCTTGGCATCTCCACACAGTCCATTCCACACATGGCTGCATCAATTATTATTATTGTGCATGTACTGCACATGTAATAACATTGGTGTTTATTCTTGATTTTAGCACATGTGTATACTGGACAGGGGCGCAACAACTAAATTTCCAAAAGGGGGGGGGGGGGGGGGCAATATACCTTTTTATAAAGAATCATCATTCCCCCTATTGAAGCGGGGGGGTCCGGGGATCCTCCCCCGGGAAAATTTGTATTTCAAGGTGGAAAATGGTGCTATTTAAGCAGTTTTATTATATAAAAATTGATTATACAGCACTTTCTTTGCCCCCGTTTGCCCCCACTTCAAGGTTTCAGAGGGGGGGGGGGGCAAAATACCCTTGCCCCCCCCTGTTGTTGCGCTTCTGATACTGGACATCCCTTAACAGGCCTAATCATGTAGACTTTTAAGCTTTTCCCACACGGGGCCACTTCAGACTGAATGCACATCCAGTTATAATTAAGGTCCTAGAACTCTCAGCATTCACAAGTTTACAGCCTGCGAGGCTTTTTGTGTAAACTTAGGGCCGATGTAATCATCTCAGTCGTTCTGCAATAGTGCGAATAAGTATTTTGGTTTTATTATCAGGGCATAAGTGTCAAGTTACCGAACCACCAAACTGAACATCTGTGCAATGGTCAACAAATGAGTGTGTGTGTGAGACTCCCATGGCGATATCCAAATCCCACATTGGCCTTTAGTTGCCTCCCACCTGTAAACGAATGTGACAAATGGCTTCGGCCTAGCATAAGGGGAATGTTCACACCTGCGGGGATTATTGTACGAGGGTGTTGTCATCATTAAAACACTCTTTCCAGAATAAGGACACGTTTACTTGATCACCTATTGATACAGCATCCTGGGTGGCTACAAAAGCCTGGGGTACATCTGTCCTGTTCATCGCGCTACTGTCTTATAAGCTATATGATCATGTCATGCCCGAGAACAATTAAGGGTATCAGGTGTCAATGAGTTGGTACATGGGCAAGCAGCATGCTAACTGGCGCCTCAGCATATTTAACCTTGGCCACACCCACAGTTTAATCACATCAGGGCAAAAGGCGACAGTTTATGCTTGTTAAGCTCAATTTTTTTATTATGTTTTAGTGTTTTGTAGGCAAAAAAAAATTGTATGTGGTTTCTTAATTCAAAAAGACTTTTAAGAATTTGGTAATTATTTTCATAATCATAACATTTCCAAAAAAAAAAACAACCTTTAAATGGGACAAATGTTCGGCATATATTGGGAAACAAAATAGGCCTAAATGGGTAAATTTTTTAGAAAAGCAGCTTTGGAAAATTATGTGCACATATCATTTTCTAAAATATTGTTTCTAAAAATACCATTGTGGATTTTATTGATTTCTCAAGGATATTATTAAAATTTGTCTACCTGTATGGCAAGAACACAGGATAGTATGAGCTGGAGGGGAGAGGAAATAATAACTTCATAATCATATTCAATAATTGTATTTGGGGTTGATTGGATTTATATCTGGAGTCATTCAAAGTTTATTTCAATCCCATAATAGGTTAACGATAAACGTCAATGATCCCTCAGCTCTCACAGGCCGTTACGTTCCATTGCCATTCCTCTTGGGCGTGTGCAGGAGTGCGCGACCCGAGTGCAGTGTGGTGCAGTGTAGTGCGATGCCACGAACGAACGTCGCCACCAGCTGTTTGATGTTCAAATCTTTAGCTTAATTTGTATCAGCTGTAAAGTATTAAGATTATCCTTTAATGCCGACCGAGGAATAGAGAAATATTTACTTGCTTTGTAAACATACCACTTTTTATAATTATAAATGAAAAAGGATGTTTTTTGGCCTTCGCTTCAATTTTTGTTTGTTTTCTAATTGATTTATTTTGCTTGAAGTAATTTCTTGAATAATATTCATTGTGTTTTTTTTAAGACGGAGACTTCCTAACCATCATCAGATGTGGTCAAGCACTATTTCCGCCATGTTTTGGGCGGGACAATATGGCGATGGCGGGGTTGAAAAGTGACTTCGACTACGTCACAGCATTCCGTCTCGTGACTATCTTAGGGATGCCCCTATTAGTTTCCAGGCGCCGGATAGTGCCGTACATCGACCTACAAGAGGGGTTGGGTAGGCCGGATGGGAGGGGGAGGGAAGAGTCCCACACATGTCAACCGCAATCAGCACGAGTGCCGATAACAGGCGGAAGCCGGATTCCGCCGGCCGCGGGGATCCCTGACGTCAGCGCTATTTCCAGGCGCTGTCCCGTTCCTGGCACGAGGGTACTGGCGTGCGAGACCGCGAAGCGTTGTTCCGTTACTTCGAACGCGTGCGCGTCCAATGCGTAGCTAAGTATGGGGACAAAACACCTAAGGGATTCAGGTTCTTAATGCAAGGTTTGGAAGGGCATGCTAAATATCCCAACGTTTTGGGTATCTGTTCCGCAGCATGTTCGTATAATCATAAATGTTTTTAGTCAAAGATCATTTGATGCGTAAACATGTTGGCTCTCGGTGAAATAGATTTGGTAGGAGTATTTTCATGAATGGAACGGAAGTCGATTGGAACGGAAATGCTAAACAAGGGTGCTGCCATCTTTAGAAGTCTAAGGAATTTCGAAAATATGGAGGCCCGCATGATTCATCAGTATATATTGCTTTCGTGAACATCGCAGAATGTACACCGTGCATAGGTACTAAAACATTAAGTAGGTACTATTTATAATATTTCATTCTTTAATACTTTATGTTATAATTTATAGTCTTAAAAAGAAATAATGACAACTTGAAAAAAAAAAAACCGCATTACAAATCTGATAACTCTTAACATTGAAATGTAGAGATAGCGCAGCGTTCGATATACTGTAGAGGCACAAGAAGTTAGTCTACATATATTCGATGCCATGTTGAACTTTTTGATAAATTTTTTACTATTAGATCTTATATGTTATATTAGCTTATTAATTTTAAGGATTGTTTGTAGGAAATGTTTACAGACTTATTTCTCTAGTTTAAGTAAAAACAAAATTACGAATTTACTTACACTTACTTACGAACCCCTCCCTTCCAGGATTTAAAAAAAAAATCGAAAACAGAATATGAAAATTATAGCAAACCATCCACTTTGAAGATTATTTGATAAGGATTATTGTGATACTTAGTGGGCTGCAGTAATATTATTTCCTCCCCGTTATAGCCCGACATGCCTCATACACAGAAACAACAGGAATTTTTTTTTCTAAGTAGTCTAAGTAGTCTTTCAATGCTGGTTCGTACAGAATGAAGAGAAATAAATGAAATTTTGTGAAACTACACGAAATGGAATCGAAATAAAGCTATATTAATGAAATTAAACGATTTGAATTGAAACGAAGTCAATTAAACGATCTTTTGAATTGCAACGATATAAATCAAAAGAAAACATGTATATTATACTGACTTGGTATGTTTAATATGAATTTAATAACATTAATATATGTGTATTCAAAAATTGTTTTAAAGAAATCATTAATAATTACCTTAAGAACAAAGTACCTATTAAAATAATTAAATAAAAAACAAATTATTAAATATTAGCCTATCACTCTAATTTATACTTATAAAGGTTGGAGTTCTAAAAGTTTACTATAGGTACCCTTATATTTGATTTAAGTGTGACAATCAATTTTCTTTTAAAATTAAAAAAATAAAGAAAATTAATAAAAAATATATAATGGTTGTCCTGGACCGCCTCCTGACAGAATCCAGGCTACGACATTAGTTGAGACCTTCACCAGATGTGCAGTCAGCATGTGGGGAAATACTGCGGTGTCTTCCTGCAGATAATCAAACCAGCGAATTTTTTTCCTGTTCCTGCTCGTGACGTCAGCATGTGGTTATCATCATATGCAGAGAGGCTTGTGGCTGGGTATCATTCGCCATGTAATTAGTTTCAATTCTCTTGTAACACTACCATTACTTAAGTGCTGTTACTGAAAATTTATAACAATAGCGCTCTCGAAATTCCATATTTTTTTTTTATTCCAAAAATCTTGTGAACACTTTTGTGATATTTACCGCCCTTTCAAAAGACTTAGTAAATATTTGCTGAAATAGAGCAGTCGTAATGAGTTTGGAGCGACAGCTCTGAAATAATCAACCTTTTGTCGGAACCCCACCCTCGCCGCAGAGCGTCGAGGACTCCTGGGTGCAATTGAAGCGCCTGCGGTGGATGACGGAACGAGCGTCGTGCGGCCCGGTGCGGTCCGTGCGACCGGGGACTCCCCGCCCGCCTACGGAACACACTCCTCCCGTCCGGCAACCCCGCGTCACAACACGGCAGCTGTGCTGCGTGGCATCGTGTAACAGAGCGGAGCCTTCATGTCCACCAAGTCAACATCTCCTCCGCGAGGTAAGGTTCGCTTTTAGCTACGTCAGGTTCCTAAACAAATCACTGCTCTGCACTGTATAATTTTTTTTGGACGTGATAACGTCCATAGGCGTGCCTACAGGGGGGGCCAGGTGGGCCATGCCCCCCCCCCCCCCCCCACCTAATGTAATCACTCAGATCGGCATTTTCTCTAATGCGTTCGTTAATATTCGTATATTCCTGGCACTGTGACACTCAAACTGTTTTTCAGTGTTGCAGCGTGTTAATTAACAATATTTTTAAACATTTTATCGTTCTGGAAATACAGCCGCCTTAGTTTATTTAAAACACGAGGTCATGGCCAAGCAAAAAAAAAAATAAAATAAAAATATTTTAAGAGGTTTGTTAAAGTTCTGTTGTCTGAATTGCTGTGTTTGCATTCACTAAACAGAAGTTCATTTCAAGGTAGATCTGGACCAAACTATTGGAAAATTCGAGGGGGAAAAATGTGTAAGTACCCTTTAAACATTGTCTATGGAAAAATAACATTTTTTCAAGATTGTTAAAATTATATGGATATAAATATTAACCAGTAAACATATCTCGTTGATACTTCAAAAAAAAAATAAACACGGCAATGAGTGAATGTATATAGGCTATTTAACATTCTAAATTCAGCTTCTGATTAAAAAATTTAGCAGGGCCCCCCCTAATGGAAATGTCTGGGCACGCCTATGATAACGTCTTATATATCTATGAACGCCGGTTGCACGCACGAAAAAGCATGACTTTTTGTCAAGTTCAGCCTGAGCCGAGCGTGCAAGAACCGGCCAACCACCGTGCGAGAAAATCTTCTATAATATCAAACAGGTTAAGGCGGACTTTTTAAAAGCAGCAATTTAAAAAGTTTGATTTAATTGTCCAATTTCGTCATTTCAAATTAACAATTTATTGATACTGATTTGATATCAGTTTATTTCTATAACTAATTATTCGTGATGATATTTAAACAAATTTTTTAAATTAAATTTGCAAAAACTGTAAATAATATTTGAAAATTAAAAACTATGCCATTTTTCATCAATGTTTTCTTATGAAGTTATCACGTAAAATTATCGTTCGTAAACCGACTTTAGAGACAACCCCCCCTCCTTTTTTTTTGTAAATGGAACAGATATATACACGTAAAATTCCAGATGCTTTTTAATTTGTACATTTACGTGAAAACAACTTTATGACTACAGAATAGTGTTCGCAGTAATTACAATGGCAAATCTCGTTCGAGTTCGCTAATGGGCAATATCCGACGAAATGGGTAGAACCGGGGAAGGTTTTTTTAAAAACAGAAATTTCTCCATAACTCCTATAATATGACGTTTGAACGTTTTGATACCCGTAGGAGTAGGTAATACTAAAAACTTTTGTTTTAATAAATTTTTTATATGACCAACCATTACTGCAAGGGGTGGAAATAACCAGTTTTGAAAGAAAAAAAGTCATTACTTTTTTTTAAATAGACATAATATAAAATCCATTGTAATTTATTGTATAAATTTAAATTTGGCTAAAATTTTAGCTGAAATATTTTTTGATAAAACGATGTATTACCTCAAAAACAGGGATTGAAGTTTGGAAAAATTCAAAACTTCCTTAGTATAAAAATTATTCGATTTTATTTCAAACCATCTTAATAATATCTTAAACCATGGTACAAATAAAAATTTTATTCGACCACTTTATTATTGCAAGGGATGAAAAATAGTGTTAGACGGTCGAAAAAAAAAATAATAACTACCTTAGTTGGCATAATCTGAAATTCGTTCAAAGCTATTAAAGGGTGGATGCATTCGGTTAAAAACGTTAACAATATTTTCACTGCATGGAAAATAAGAACATGTTTAATCGATCATTTTGTAATATTGGAGAACATAACTATGCTATGAAGGATACACTAATTTTTGAAATGTTTCAGAAGTTTATATAAGTTTCCAAAATATTTCCAGAAGAAATAGGTACTTTGTAATCTGCTTACGCCTGTAGGCTGTGATAAAACGAATTTTTAAATTTTCTTTAATTCCTAAAATATTTTTCTTGAAATACTTTCCTTTAATTTCGAATCATTCGAATAATAATGATTTGATGGTATTTGGGGATTTGAGGAATTGATTGGCTAATTTCTCATAAATAGCCATTATTTAAAAGAGAGCGAGAGAATAGATCACGGAGCAATGTCACTGGAGCATTGAGGGAAATGAGAAAATAAAAAAAAGGGGGGGGGGGGGGGGAGGTGGTCTGTAAAGTCGGTTTACGAACGATAATTTAACGTGATAACGTCATAAGAAAACACTGATGAAAAATTGCACACTTTTTAATTTTCAAATATTATTTACAGTTTTTTTTTTCAAATTTAATTTAAATAATTTGTTGAAATATAATCACGAACAATTAGTTAAAATGCAAGCCCTAACCTGTATGATATTACAAAAGATTTTCTCGCACGGTGGATGGCCGGTTCTTGCACGCTCGGCTCAGTGCGGAACGTGACATTTTTTTCGTGCGTGCAGCCGGAGTTCATCGATTTATAAGACGTTATGACGTCAAAAACCGGAGAACTATTAACCGTCTCGCGGCTAGGTCCGCCACTTGCCCCACCGAGGGCAGCCCGGCTCTGACCCGTGCCTTACTCTATGTCTCGGACCTAGAGTCGCGTCGCGCAGAGAGCCGACCTTCTCCCCCGGCCAAGGAGAGACTGCTCATTTCAGCTGGTTTTCGTGTTCGTCTCTGCAACTGACTGATGATTGCTTTACTGCTGAGGTCCCTGTTGAATCCCTATGCTTGCCTTGTTTCTTGTTCTGTGTCACGGGTTCTTATGTTGTTCGTTCAGCATTAATTGAAGACCTTGGTGCAAAAAGGGGATAAGTCCACTTTTTACCTAAAATAATTTTATTGGTTGACTATACAGTAAAAAAATCACTGCATAAACTGGTGCAGAAAGGGTATAAATACCTTTTTAAATGCCTTAGCAACAGACTGTAGAATGTTATCCCCTGTAACCTTTTGGTGCATAAAAGGGATAAGTTGCGGAGTTATCCCCTCTATTTTCCTAACTTATGTTCACAGTTACAATTAAAATTATTTTTCACCCATAAAAATCACTTTTAAATATTCAACCTGCATATCTCGCTTGCTACGTCGCCTCTCATCATCTGTTTTAGATGTGAACATGAAAACATATAGCTGGAACGCACTCTATATGCTCGAAGGTGATTACTAAGTATAATCTCTATGGAGAAAAAATAAACATCTGTTCGTTTATCAAATATGACAGAAAGTAGTGATGAGTGTACAGACCTTGAAGCATCTGCAGCAAGGTCTTCAATTATGTAATTTCATAAAACTGAAATATAATTTGTATAACTAGTCTGGCAATTATTTTAGTAACTTTCCTGCAAAAAAACTTACAATCCCGCTATACAATAATTATATACCTAGAAATATAGACAATTAAAAACATAGGTAAGAGCTTGCACTGTCGATAACGTTATTTTGAAATAAATACTAGATATTAAAAGAGTGTGTTTAGTTAAAATATGCGTGTGCTTTCAAGCATGAAGTTATTGTAAGGGGAGAGGCAGGAGCCCGGAGGCAGTAGCGAGGCCCTGAGTGTGTGTGCAGGCGGAGACAGCAGACCAGGCGCTACTGGAGCAGAGCTGTGTGCAGGCGGAGACACAGGCCGCAGCGGGCCTGCAGGGAAGGCGACAGCAGACCGGGCGCTGCTGGAGGAGCGACGCCGCCTGGAGCAGAGCTGCCTGGAGACCTCGCGCCGGTGCCTGGGGCTGCTGAGCGCCTCGGAGCAGCTGGGGGCGGCCTCGGCGGCGGGGCTGGGGCGGCAGGGCGGCGTGCTGCGGCGCGCTGAGCGGTGCGTGGACTCAATCGACGTCGCCCTGAGGCCTGCCGGTGTGCCGGAAACTAGGTATTTTGGCACGTTGACGACAGTCGTCGTACCCTCCCAGATACAGAGGCCGTACCTGGCCACCGACGCGGGCCTGAGGGGGCCTGTTTTCCCCCCCAGTGAACCCCAGTGTGTGCGACGGCCAGGGACGCACCCGCGTGCGCCCTAGCATGCCAACGAGTGTTTTTTCTATGTGACTTTATCTTTTATTTCAGTGTGTATATATTTGTAAACGATTAAGGGATTTGAATGTGTGTAATTAACTTATTTTATTTATTATTCATTGTGCAAGTTCGCTGTGTAATTAATGTCTCGTGTATGTCTTTGTAAATAATTCAATAACTTTTTCTGAAGTGTTTCGCCGTAGTATGTAATTGCAGCCTGGCGCGCCGCGGGACGGAGCTCTCTCCCACGCCGGCCGATTTTCCCCTCCCTCCCCGCCACCCGCGGGCGCCGGCCCGCGGGCGAGCGGGGAGAGGCAGTCGCGTCCTGGTCTCGAGCGGAGACAGACGTGTTCATTGCTCCGCGAGCCGCGCACGTTGCGCTCGGGATTGAACGTTCGCTCAGTCCGCAGTCGGTCACGGCAGCTGAGCGGCCACCGCGAATCAGCTTAGCATTGTTAACTTACGAGTCATCGGGAGACGTGTCTAGCGGGCAGTTTCTACAACGCGAACGTGGTGCTACGAGTCTCTGAACTTTTCGCCGTCCACGGAACATTACGTAACGGGCCGCATATGTACAGCGCTCCGTCTTCGGGCCCTCTCTCACTGGGTCAGCCTAGCATTAATAAACTTTACGATTCGCGCCGAAACGTATTTGAGAACCGCCCCGTCATCAGGGAGTCCGTGTCGCCGTGGTAGGGCACTTGTTCCGCGACGGTTCCGCCAGGCTGCGGCAGGACTTTATAAGCGTTAATAAAAGACGGCTCGTGAAATTCGTTAATGCCGTGTTCTGCTTGCGACAACCTACCAACATTCCTCGCAATCACTTCACTCTCCCTCCAGGTCCCGCCTTTCCTGGTCCCGGCCACGTTGGCCTGGACCCACACCTCTCCGACGAGGGCAGTACGGGCATAACAGGACATTTATTTCAACGGGAAAACGGGGACCTGAAGCCGAGGGACGTCATTTGGCGCCCAACGTGGGGCCGTAAGCATACGCAAGCGCACGCAAGCGCACGCAAGCGCACGCAAGCGCGCAGGTGCAGGACAGAACGGAAGCAGGTGCGGCTGCGCGGCGTGGGAGCGGCTCGAATTCGAGACGTCGCGCCGGCGCGCCGGCGGGAGATAACGCAGCGCGGGAACGGCGCGAACACGAGACGTTTCGGCGAGAGATAGCGCGTCGTGGGGGACAGAAATACAAGACGGCGGTGCAGCGGTATCCCGGACTGAAGATAACGCGCTGGGGAGGATCGTATTGTATTACTGGGGGAGATTGTGTTCACGATCCGCGGATCAGTAGCACAGGAGGACAGGATGGCGTGGAAACAGGCGGGACAAGAAAGATACGATCTAATCAGTTTCGAAACGGACTTGTGTGAGGAGGGAGACTCCGCGAAAATGGACGTAAAAAACGAGGTTTGCGGGTCCGGCGGCGCGGCCGAGGGCGCAAACAGCACGGACAGCACAGTTGAGGACAGTAAACGGGAACAGGGGGACAGGCACGCGGACGCAGATGGGCCGGTAGTGCGGTACGTGAGCACGCAGTTTGAGTTGCCAGAGTTTGCGGGGAGAGACAACGAGGACCCGCGGGAGTTTTTGCGGGAGTGTGAACACCTCCTAAAACTGTACGAAGTGCGACGGGCGGAGTGGACGCCGCGAGTGGCGGGACAGCTCCGCGGCGAGGCAAGGAACTGGTGGTCAATGGCCGGGAGTTTTGATACCGAGTGGGGACATTTTGTACGCCAAGTCAAAACTAGGTTTGATAACGATCAGGCGCGGGCAATGTGTTTGCGGACATTTTATTGCCGAAACCAGGAGGAGGACGAGAGTGCAGAGCAGTTCATTTACGAGAAGTTACGCATGTTCCGCCGATTGGGGACAAGTGGGGACGTGAGTGCGGCGTTGCCAACCATTGTCGAACAATTGCTGCCAGAGTTTCGCCCCTTCATGAGGACGGCTGCTGGTCGTGACACGGAGGAGTTCGTGGCCCTCGCCCGCGTGATCGAACGTGACATGTCGCAGTGGAGGACGGCACTCAGGGGCGCGTGAGCTCCCCGTGCTCGCTCGGGGCCGCGAGGGGTCACCGTCACAGAGGTCACGGACAGTGACTTGACCGTGGTGAGCTACGCCGGCGGCGCGGGACCGCGCAGGACAACAGACCGCGGTGGCACCAGGGAACGCCCGGAACCAGCTGCGACAGGAGAAGGACGTCACGAGCGGACAGATACGAGAGAGAGGGACGAACGTCCGCCGCGATGCCGTTTTTGCCCGGACGCGTACCATTGGCATCGCCTCTGCCCCACCAGAGCCGCGTGGGAGGAGGCGCGCGAAGGCAACACGTCGCAGGCGGGAAACGCAGGACCGGGGGCGGAGGGACAACTGGGTGCCGCTCCCCGGCCCGCCAGCCACCGGCAGTCCCAGTAACTGACAGAACACGTCGACCACCACCGGCGCCTACCGCACTAACGTCCTGTATGCCGCCGGGAAGCAGGGGACAACAGGACTACTCCTCATCAGCTGTCCCCATGCCGAGGCAACTGCGGGGACAGCTGACTGCCGGCGCCACCACCGCGGCCCTGAGGCCGGGTATACCAGGGCCGGACCAGCCGCCTCGTCGACACGCCGTCGACGGGGTGGACAACCAGAGCGTCAGCGCAGGCATCCCGCCGGCCATCTCCGTGCAGGGACAGCTGACTGCCGGCGCCACCACCGCGGCCCTGAGGCCGGTTATACCAGGGCCGGACCAGCCGCCTCGTCGACACGCCGTCGACGGGGTGGACAATCAGAGCATCAGCGCAGGCGTCCCGCCGGCCATCTCCGGGCAGGGACAGCTGACTGCCGGCGCCACCACCGCGGCCCTGAGGCCGGGTGTACCAGGGCCGGACCAGCCGCCTCGTCGACACGCCGTCGACGGGGTGGACAATCAGAGCATCAGCGCAGGCATCCCGCCGACCATCTCCGGGCAGGGACAGCTGACTGCCGGCGCCACCACCGCGGCCCTGAGGCCGGGTATACCAGGGCCGGACCAGCCGCCTCGTCGATACGCCGTCGACGGGGCGGACAACCAGAGCATCAGCGCAGGCATCCCGCCGGCCATCTCCGTGCAGGGACAGCTGACTGCCGGCGCCACCGCCGCGGCCCTGAGGCCGGTTATACCAGGGCCGGACCAGCCGCCTCGTCGACCTGTCGTCGACGAGGTGGACCACCGGAACGTCAACACGTCGGCGCCGGAGCGAGCCGCGGACCTCGCCGCGAGTTCCCCACGCCCGGACGGCCAGGTGGCCGGGGGCGGTGGGGGACAGACGACTGCACAGCTGGGGCAGGTCGGCCCCGAGGAGCCGGAGCTGCTGCGAATTCCTGTCCGCGCTAACGGGCGGGAGATGCTGGCCCTGGTGGACACCGCCGCCAGCCGAACCTACATCGCGGCCCACCTGGTGGGAGCGGAGGCAGTGACACCGCGGAGGGAGCTGGTGCAGCTGGCCACCAGGGATGCCGTCGTTGCAGCAGGGGGCATCACTCAGGTAACAATGAGCATCGTTGGTCACGTTAGCCACGTCGAGGCCTGGGTGGTCCCCGAGCTCCGCGAGGGGCTGATTCTGGGGGTCCCATGGCTGCACGAGGTCGACGCCACCGTGGAAGTACGAGCTGGCCGGATGCACTTCGGCACCCAGGGGCGCTGGACGGTGTACGGCGTGCACCAGGTTCCCCCCAGTCCCCCTCAGTCAGTCATTCGCCTAGAAGACCTTCAGCACGGTGTTCCAGAGGAGTACGTCGATGTCATCAACCATGTCCTCACCTCTCAGGCACAGGTATTTGCGGCCGCGGACCGGCTACGACGGACAAACGTGACGGAGCACCGGATACCGATGGTACCGCACCGCCCTCCCTTTGAGAAGGTATACGGATTTGGCATCCGGGAACGGGAGGCCATACAGACTCAAATTGACGAGATGTTACGTGACGGGGTAGTGGAACCCAGCACCTCCCCGTATAACTCACGGGTGGTGCTGGCCACCAAGAAAGACGGAAGTCTACGCTTTTGCGTAAACTTCAAGGCGATAAACAAACTGACCATTCCCGCCCCGCCCCCGCAGATCAATATCACAGACGCACTGGCAGGACTGGGGGACGCCACTATTTTCACGACACTAGACTTAAAATCAGGCTACTGGCAGGTGCCGGTATGTCTGGAGGACCGCCCTAAGACGGCATTTACGGCACCAGACGGTCGACGTTACCAGTTCTGCGCCATGCCGTTTGGTCTCATGGACGCCCCTGCCACGTTCCAGGCCCTGATGGTACGTGTTCTGGATGGGTACATTGGTGAGTTCGCCAGTGCCTATCTGGACGACGTTATCATCTGGTCCAGGACGTGGGAGGAACACGCGCACCATCTGGCATTGGTGCTAGAACGTATGGCCAGACACGGACTGACGTGCGCCCCAAAGAAATGCCACATTGGGGCCATGGAAATAGAGTTCCTAGGACACATAGTGACGGCGGAGGGGTGCCGCCCCCGACCTGAGCAGTTGGAGCTAATAGAGGGAAAGGGGGCACCGAAGACCAGGAAGCAGCTCCAGAAGCTGCTGGGGCTGCTCAACTGGCTGCGGTCCTTCGTCCCCGACTTCGCCACGGTGACGGCCCCGATGACGGACCTACTGTCGCCGAAGACTAAGTTCCGGTGGACCCCCGCCGCGGACGAGGCCTTGCGACAGGTGAAGCGCCGGTTCAGGAACTGTCACACGCTCTCACGCCTGGTGCCCAGCCGCCCCATCTTCATCCAGACGGATGCGAGTCGGGAGGGGATGGGGGCGGTGTTGTACCAGATGGATGACCGGGGCGAGAGGCGCGTGATCGAGTACGCCAGTGCCAAGTTTGGGCAGGCTGAGCGGAAGTATCACGTGAATGAGCAAGAGTGCCTTGCGGTGGTCTGGGCCCTACAGAGGTACCGTCACCACGTCGAGGGCCGCTCATTCACGCTGAGAACCGACAGCCAATGCCTCCGCTGGTTGGACTCCGCTCAGGGCCGGAAGTCTAAGTTCACTCGGTGGGCCATGCTGATCCAGGAATTCTCGTTCACGGTCGAGCACATTCCTGGACGTGAAAATCAGTTGGCCGACGAGTTGTCCCGGAATCCGGACCCTGAGAATGAGTTCCACGACGACCAGGGCTGGGAGGAAGTGCTCCTCCCTGAGCGTGAGCGCGGGGTAGAGGACTCGGTGCCGCGACCGTGCGCGTTGTACGCGCTGACAAGCCCCACTGCTCCTGCACCCGACGCGCGACCCGAGACTATGACTGACCTGCTGGCGTGGGTCCACGCGGCGCAACTCCGGGACCCCGACACCCGGACCCGACTGACAGAGTGTGGGGAGGGGGTGATACCGGGCTGCCGGAGCCTGAACGGGGTGCTCCAGACCAGGGGGGCTCACAGGTCGAGCGGGTGGCGGACCCACGTGCCGCCCGAGGCCAGGCGCTGGGTCCTGAGCTACCTGCATGACCACCCCCTGGCGGGACACCCGGGCGCGGAGCAGACGCTGCGTGAGGTCAGACGGACGTTCCGCTGGCCTGGCGACGCGGCAGAAGTGAGACGCTACGTGCGGGCCTGCCTGCGTTGCCAGGAGCGGAAGTCCAGGCGACCCGACGGCAAGGAGCAGCAGGTCCCACGACGGCCCCGGAATCCCTTCCACACTGTGGCGGTGGATATTATGGGGCCGTATCCTCGCACGTCCCGTGGTCGGCGATTCATTGTTGTGGTCACGGATGTCTTCACCCGCTGGGCGGAGGCGTTCGCAGTACCAAACGTGAAAGCCGGCACCGTGATTGCCCTGCTCGAGCGCGAGTTCTTCCCGCGATACGGGTACCCCGCGGTCCTGCTGACGGACAACGGGGTGCAGTTCACGGGGAGAAGCTGGCGAGTGTCCTGCGCGTGTTGGGGGGTGGAGCATCACACGACGCCCACCTACCATCCGCGCGCGAATCCGACCGAAAGGCGGAATCAGGACATTAAAACTCAGCTGCGCATCCGGTTGGACGAGGACCACACCAAGTGGGACCTGCACCTGCCGACGCTGCTGTTTTGCCTGCGCCGTCGGACGAACGCGGTCACGGGCCATTCCCCCGCTGAACTGGTGCAGGGCCGGAACCTCGCCCTGCCCGGGGAAGCGCGAGCAACCCCCGACTTGCACGACATGACCACGGACGATCTGCGCGAAGACGCCCGACGTCGCCAAGCTGACTACCTGACTAGACGTACGCCGCAGACGCACCAGCCCCCAGCACGACTAGAGCCTGGCCAGCAGGTGTTTGTTAAGTGTCATCACCTGTCGGCTGGCGAGCGGGGCTTTTGCGCCAGTCTGGCTCCTAAGTGGGCGGGGCCACAGGAGATCGTAGACAGACTGGGCACCACCTCGTACCTCGTGCGTCGCGCCGACGGACGGACAACTAAGGTGCACAGGGACGACATTCGACTGATAGGCGACCCGCACGACGAGTACGACCACGACGACAGCGGACCAGTGGACGGTGACGAGGCCGAGGATGACGTCACCGAAGGGGTCCTGGTCGACCTCGGTGACCCCGTGGTGACGCCACCGGAGCCGGATCAGGGACGTCGACGGGGACACGCCCACCCCAGGTCACTGCGGGGGGTGGGCAGGAACGTTGACAGGGACGACGACACACGGGACAGGACCGATGACAACGTCGCAGTAGGAGTCCTGGTCGACCTCGGTGACCCCGTGGTGACGCCACCGGAGCCGGATCAGGGACGTCGACGAGGACACGCCCACCCCAGGTCACTGCGGGGGGTGGGCAGGAACGTTGACAGGGACGACGACACACGGGACAGGACCGATGACAACGTCGCAGTAGGAGTCCTGGTCGACCTCGGTGACCCCGTGGTGACGCCACCGGAGCCGGATCAGGGACGTCGACGAGGACACGCCCACCCCAAGTCACTGCGGGGGGTTGGCAGGAACGTTGACAGGGACGACGACACCTGGGGCACGACACATGGACGGGCCCCCACGACGACACCGACTCAGCCTCCTACGGGGGGACAGCAAAAGGGGAACGGTGGTTGGCAACTGGCAAGAGGGGGCGGGGAACGGACGCCCGTCAGAAGGGGCGGAAGGGGTCCGCGTGGCGCAAGCATGGCAGAGCTGGAGCGCTTTGTGGACCGGGTGCTCCCGCCTGATGACGTCAGCGCCTACGCCAACGACACTGATGGACCGCTCATCGAGGACGTAACACATGACAACACTGCTCAGGGCGACCTGGTCGACCTGAGTGAACCAGTGGTGACGTTGCCGGAGCCTACCCAGAGACGTGGACGGAGGTACGTCCACTCCTGGGAACGGCGGGTGACGGGGACGGACGTGAGCAAGGACGTGACAGACGGGGTAACGGTCCGGCTCCTCAGTGGGGAGGGCGATGTCGACAGGGCCCAGCAGGTGGTCCTGGACTTGCCTTCCGGGGAGCCGAGGATGACCGCTCACGCGGGGAGGGGACCGGCGTTGCGCCGGTCCACGCGTGAGAAGACGGCCCCCCACTACCTCCGGGACTACGAGTGGGGGAGTCAGCGCAAACCCCGCGACGTAAGACAAACGACCGACGGGGGGTTACGCTGCAGCGTGATGCAGCTCCTGCCCCAGTTTGCCCGACCCGGACGGAATGACGTGACGAGCTCCGACGACCAGACAAGTGGCCGGACGCGGACGCGGCTGCCGGTCTAGGTCAGCGTCGGGGGCCAGGACGGCCTCGGGAGAGGGGGGGCATATGACGACAGTCGTCGTACCCTCCCAGATACAGAGGCCGTACCTGGCCACCGACGCGGGCCTGAGGGGGCCTGTTTTCCCCCCCAGTGAACCCCAGTGTGTGCGACGGCCAGGGACGCACCCGCGTGCGCCCTAGCATGCCAACGAGTGTTTTTTCTATGTGACTTTATCTTTTATTTCAGTGTGTATATATTTGTAAACGATTAAGGGATTTGAATGTGTGTAATTAACTTATTTTATTTATTATTCATTGTGCAAGTTCGCTGTGTAATTAATGTCTCGTGTATGTCTTTGTAAATAATTCAATAACTTTTTCTGAAGTGTTTCGCCGTAGTATGTAATTGCAGCCTGGCGCGCCGCGGGACGGAGCTCTCTCCCACGCCGGCCGATTTTCCCCTCCCTCCCCGCCACCCGCGGGCGCCGGCCCGCGGGCGAGCGGGGAGAGGCAGTCGCGTCCTGGTCTCGAGCGGAGACAGACGTGTTCGTTGCTCCGCGAGCCGCGCACGTTGCGCTCGGGATTGAACGTTCGCTCAGTCCGCAGTCGGTCACGGCAGCTGAGCTGCCACCGCGAATCAGCTTAGCATTGTTAACTTACGAGTCATCGGGAGACGTGTCTAGCGGGCAGTTTCTACAACGCGAACGTGGTGCTACGAGTCTCTGAACTTTTCGCCGTCCACGGAACATTACGTAACGGGCCGCATATGTACAGCGCTCCGTCTTCGGGCCCTCTCTCACTGGGTCAGCCTAGCATTAATAAACTTTACGATTCGCGCCGAAACGTATTTGAGAACCGCCCCGTCATCAGGGAGTCCGTGTCGCCGTGGTAGGGCACTTGTTCCGCGACGGTTCCGCCAGGCTGCGGCAGGACTTTATAAGCGTTAATAAAAGACGGCTCGTGAAATTCGTTAATGCCGTGTTCTGCTTGCGACAACCTACCAACATTCCTCGCAATCACTTCACTCTCCCTCCAGGTCCCGCCTTTCCTGGTCCCGGCCACGTTGGCCTGGACCCACACCTCTCCGACGAGGGCAGTACGGGCATAACAGGACATTTATTTCAACGGGAAAACGGGGACCTGAAGCCGAGGGACGTCAACGTCTTTTTAATTTTTATTATAATTTTAAAATTATTTTTGGGAATTTTATTTTCCATATAAATTGGTTACAAAAGGGTGAGTTACTACACTTTGTTAGTCTGGTTTACTCTACTTAGTTAAACTTTGCTGCAGTGGCCCGAGGTACCTTTTCTCAGGGGCCAATCTGATATTTTGCAAGTCTAAGACGACGTTAGCAGCCCGGATGATATTTCACCCGCTTGCAGTCACGCCCGGGGCCTGTAACATTATTTCCCTGCATGACTAAATTTTGCACACAACAGCTCTGGGCGAGTTGTTACCACTTCTCAGAGCCCAGCTTGGACCATCTCTTCCCGTCACATATATGTCTTAGTTTCAGTCATAGTAAGTCACGTTAGGGCGCGTTTTCCCATGCCGAGTGGTGTCGTTTAGTCCCCCCTCTCACCCCCCTCTAGCGAGTGGCATCGAAAGTTCATGAACCCAGCAGGGCGATGGGCCTGAATCAAGGCCGTTCAGCCTCCAGTTCTGCGGTGTGATTTGGAGACACCCACGCCATCTGACGAGCTCCTTTAGAACTAACCACCTCGTGGCTGACAGAGAAAAGCCCCCAGCGCTCCCTGTGCGCTTGAGATGGGTACTTCCATTCCCCCTCTCAGTTAGGCCGCCAGAGCGCAGCACTGGCTACAGCATAAGAACACAGGCTTCACCATCTCGACCTGGCTAGAGTCGATAGGCGGTTGTTTTCGGAGTGTCTCTCTAGATAGCGCAGTGATCGCGCGAACTTCGAGTTAACCACTCGGGTTGTGTTTTGTTTCTCGGTCCGCCTCCTTCGGGCACCTTCGGGCACCTTCGGATATCTTCGGTACACCCCCGCCCCCAACCTTTGTCCCAGGTGGCTGAACCCTGTTTTTAATTAAGACACTTCCCGCGCGCCCCTGGACTTCTGCGCGCGACCTCTTCCTGGCTGGTCTACGGTAATCGTCCACGCGGGTTCCGGCGGAGTCGTCACATTATGTAGTCAATATGCTACCAGGGATGAGATCCCTAGATTAGATAGCATAATATATCCAGCCAGTAGTGAAAAGTAGAGTTATCTTTTCAGTACTTCTTCTTCTATGTAAATTAAATTTAATTATGAACTTGTTCTTTATCTACCGCGTCGGGATCTGGCCAGCCAAGACACGGCACTGTCCGGAGTGACGGCATCATCCACCCTCCTTTGGCAGGGTTCACGAATCCACGAATCCGCGAATTCACGAATCCACGAATCCAAGAAACCAAGAAGTGGTTTGGAGATATACTCCTAGAGCCAGCCCCGGAGTTCTGGTAGTTTTTCTCTGGAGTCTTCCCAGCGCTGCTTCCTGCGATGGCCTAGGGACTACCGCCCTGGTCCTCTAAGGCCTATTGCCTCACTTTTTGATCCATCCCCCACCCAAATCGTCAACGATTCGCGAGTGAAAACAAGCTTAAAAGTGTCAGCTTACGGACCGATAGGAAGATGTGAACTTAAGTAACAGGAACTTACAAATTTATATATATTTCAAGACCAAATAATTTTATTGTTTTTTTTTGGGTAATGTGTTATGATTGGAACTAAATGTAATTTCATATTTACTCTTTTACACATTTATAAAATTAATATAATGTATTTAATTTAATAATTTTTGCTAATATTTAATGCGGTTTCGGGTCCGTCCGTAGCATTCTCTCTTTTTATATATAGATAGGCCTATATATATAATGGGTGATCAGTCTTTTGATTGCTATTTTTTTGAAATTTAATCTTAAACAGGAGAAGAAAATTCTAAGGAATAAACCAAAATGCCTATAGACATGTTTGTGGTATCTCTTTGATGAATAACGATCCTCTTTCCCTCTCCTGTTTTGAAGGGAAGATCTGAATTAGTTTGTGTGGCCTCTCGTTGCTCCCTCTGATGGTATCTGCTCACACACCTCCATGTACTCTGTCGGCTGCAGGAGAGGCGGTCACGCCGGGATGAGCTGGTGGGGCGGCCTCAGGAGCGTGGTGGTCGGCGGCGGGCTAGGTCGCTCCCGCCGGGCGCAGGGCGAGACCCGGCCCGCGACGGCGGCGACCCTGCTGGACCGCCACCTGGACGACATGCTGGGCTCCGTGGCCTTCCTGAGGGCGCTGGCCGAGGACCTGGGCCGCGAGCTGGACGACCAGGAGCAGCAAGTCGCCCGCCTGGGCCTGGGGGCGGAGCGCGTGGCGGCGACCGTCGAGCGGCGCACCCGCGAGCTAGCCAGGCTCTTGTAGGCCCCGTGCCGCCCTCCCGACCACCTCCTATCTTCCCAGCCCCTAGGTACGGTTTATTTGTATTGCAGCGAAAATTCTTTGCTGAGGGGGTTTCACAATTTTCGAGCGTTACGAAAAATTCCCGATCTCATGAGGGGAATGAATAGTTGGGCACGTGGTGGGGATCCCGTTATACGGGAGGAGACGGTAGAGGGTAGGGGTAGAAATTACTCAGCATAATTGCACCATCGCATGCTTTCACACTCGTGCACTTGCATGCTTGCACACTCGCACTCTTGCATACTTGCACACTTGCATACTTGCATACTTGAATACTCGCACACTTGCACACTTGTACACTTGCATACTTGCATACTTGCATACTTGCATACTTACACACTTGAATACTCGCACACTTGCATACTTGCATACTTACACATTTGAATACTTACACATTTGAATACTTACACATTTGAATACTCGCACTCTTGCATACTTGCACACTTGCATACTTGCATACTTGAATACTCGCACACATGCTTACTTGCATACTTACACACTTGAATACTCGCACACTTGCATACTTGCATAATCGCATACTTTACACTTTCACACTCGCATACTTGCGCAATAGCATAATTTAGCGCTCGCATACTTGCGTATACATTTTTTGATCTGTGACCTCCGACAATTATAATTATGTTTCCTATAACTAATAATGTAATAAGTAAGAAGTATCACTGTCACGTGTCGTCTCCACGCACGCACTCTTTTTTTAAATTTCTTTTGGTCTTTACCACCAACGACTATAGCACTCGGTGAACGACACAACCCAGGGAAGTAACATCGGGAGAGGACTCGTGCCTGGGAAACAGGCGCCAGGATGGCTGTGATGGACCCGTGTTCCCGCGGTGTGAGGAGTGCAGTGTGCTACCACTGCGCACCTCGCTCCGTCAGCCTCGCCGAGCCTCCGACATGCAGTTGCTCGCCCCCATGTTCCTATGTTCCAAACACAAACTTACACTGGCCAAACACATTGACGAAGACCTCACTTAAATGTCTGACACGCGCCTGCCAATAGTGTTCATGGCGATGTGACGACCCCCTGTCATTCGCTGAGATGTAAATTAGGAATTCATACGTAGGCGCTGTGTAACAATGTGTGTAAACAACGACTCGGGGATTAGCTGCAACCTCGTTACAGGATTAGGCCAATGGAATGCAGATTGCAATGGCTCTGCGTATGGAGATTTACCCAACTCTTTCAGGTTTGACGATGACAAAAAAAAGACACAAGTATGTTCATAGTTTTCACACAGTAGCATTTATAATTAAGAACGATTGATTTATGCTGGAGGTACATTATAGGAAATACAATATATTTTACCCATTTATTAAAAAAATATATAAGTTAATATGTGTTTTATTGTGAACAATTCCTGCGTGTTTAAATTATATGTACATACTCGTATTTACGAAGTGGTATAACAGAGTAGGCTACATATTAAAAAAAACAACTTTTTATTACATAACATTCATGAATAATAATTAGCAGGTATATGTAAAGTTTGTTTGACGTAGATAGCACACTGAATAATCCATTTTCTCCTAAATTGATTCCAACAATATTCAGAAATCTGTGTTCTTTCAGCTAATGTACATTGTTGAAAATTACGGTAAATTTATGGATTTTTTTAAACGAAGAAGACCCTCAGACAAACAAAGAGCTCTTTGTAAATTAAAATAACAGAATCTCAGTTGAAACTAGATCGTATTTCGACTTCCGAGGTGTATGTTTCGTCCTAAACAACGGTAAACACACACGTGGGCAAAACAACAGTTTTATTGCTATAAGCTTAACTTTTTATTTATTTTTTATTAGATATTTTTGTAGTAAATATACCAAGAAAAATCTTTTGGATTCACGTTCAAAGTATAGTGAACTCAAGTGTCCATAAATTTAAGAAGATGTTTGTAAATTTACGAAGATCCCTGGATGATTTGTAACCAGTTTCCTTCGCGAATTTGAAGGTGAAAATATTTAACGGTGTGGACACTTCTGGGTCGACTCCTGACAGCCATCACTTTTTTCATCACGTGAACTGTCCGGGCTCCAAACTGGACATGGCCTGTCGCACATCTGCTCCGGCTGAGAACGGATTAGAAAAAAAAAACAAGTTTCATGTTTCGAACACTTCTTGATGAAATTCGACACTTAACAAGGACTCGAAAGTGTTGATATGAATGTAAATACGCTAAAAAATGAGAGTGAGTCTTTCAGTGATGTTTAAACATGTGACCTCGGTAACGAGCAAATTTATAATGTTGCAAATAAACATATAATACGAATTTAGGACACGACATTCAACGTATAGAGTTCTTCAAAATAATGCTGAGCATGATGAATATTCGAAAATCGTGTTTGCAACTACATTTTTTTTTGGATGCGAATCACACTCAGTTTTCGCACCCGCCGCTAGAATTCGCTGCCGAAGCAACTACGCCGACTGTCAAATGATTCAATTTGCAAAGCGAAATATTAAACTATAAAATGAACCGGCTCCGATAAAAGCGAAGAGACTTGAAACAAAATAATAAATACAGGCGTGGACCTGATTTTCGACAAGGGATTTTATTAACATATTGGTGGAGACCGGAAAAATTCGCGAATTCATTTCGCGATAGGCTAAAATAAAAACCGTTATACCTCAGTGCTGCCTCTGCTATCGGCTCACAACTCACCTGGATGACTCTGGGACAATGAGAAACACCCAACCAAAGCTTTATCGAATCACAGGCTGCTACGTTGGGACGTCTCACACGACAGCAGCCAATGAGTGGGTGGCATTTGACCGAGTGTACGTAGAACTATGGAGTTCATCCTGCAGGTCATTGAACCCGCGAATTTTTCCGGTCCTTACATATTGCCCATCTTGTAAATTAATTAAAAAGTTAATACTATAAAGTTTACATTTGTATCTATGAACTTTGGTTCGCGCCACCCGTCACAGATGGCAGCACCGTGGTTACACATTTCCGTTCCACGCAGCTTCCGTTCCATTCAAGAAATGATTTCTACCAAATGCCGTATACCGACAACTAAGATGTTTACAAATCAACAAAAATAAATATAAATTCAGCTGTGATAAATGTTAAAGGTGTAAATAAAAAGACCAGACATATTCATTTGGAGCGATTTATTTTTCAAAATAAAAATCCTTGTGTGCATTGGAAACAACACAAATTTCAAGTTCGTTTTTCACATCACATTCGTATTCGTATATTGGCTCTTAAGTCTAATGAAGGGACTGGCAGTGCAGTAGAGAAGAAACATGTCCCGTAGAATATTTTATAGTCTATGTGTAAATAAATTATAAATAAAGTGAATATAACACAATAAAATTCAACCAAAGGAAACAAGAAACGGAACAAAAGCGTTCCAAAAAAATAACTTAATGGAGATAATAAATAAGGAACGCTGTGATAAAATACAAGCAGTTTTTAAAAAGGGTTTGTAATTTTTTTTTTGTGTTTTCGTGATTTTTTATTGCTTGCTATTTTTAACGAAGGATAGAAAAAACAACCAAATTTGCCCTTTGAAACTACTCTTATAAAGTGTGTAGCATTACAATAAGACAAAATTCTCACTGTTTTGCTAAAAGGTCAAACGTTTCGACAATTATGTTGAAACTCCAGGAATGTCTTTTTAATATTTCATTGCTAATATAGGTTAGTAAATTTTCTGACAATTTTACACTACTGAAATTTCTAAAAGACATTTCTAGGGTTTTTCAAAAAAGGTATATGTTAGTTTTAAATTTCAATTAGAACTGTTTTATTCCATGTTCAACATATAATTTAGTACGCTATACATTCATAACAACAATAACAATAATAACGCTATATATTTATTTGCCACTTAAAAATAAATTGTTCGTTCTATGTTGATTCAATAAGTTTCTTAAAAATAATAATTTTTTTAAGCCGATATTTTGCTCTCAAAATATTTTTTAATACATTTTATTTAGTCCTTTTCTTAGAGTCTGGCATAGATTAAATTACTTACAGCAGCAAGAGATGATAATTTTTAAAAGACCTTTTGCGAGATAGGTGTCGGAAGACAATTAAAATTAAAAACTTAATAATCTTAAAATATTAAAACAAAATGAAAATGTGTGGCATAAAAAAGTTGTGTGTAGTGCCCACAAAAATATTCAATCAAATTTCCTGGGAGAAAAGTCAGGCTATAATAAAACAGATTATGGGTTGTTTAATTTTTTTTGCGGTTGAATAAATAATCAGCATGCGCGGAGTATTTTTTTACTTTACAAACATTTAAGTGGAAATTAATGATTATGTTTACATTAACTGAAAAAAAAAATATCAAGGATTTTAGTTGAAGAAACACCTGGTTTAAGGAACCATGCCTATGTGGTTGAAGCCTCACTTCATGTCTGAATGTCCACATGCGACAAGTAATTTGCTGAGACAAATCTTCCAGTTCCGCTGTGTGTCGGGGGCTACCGGTTGAGGGAAGCCTTCTTTTCACAGACGAGAGAGCCAAACGCCCGATCTTGCATCTTCGTTTTTTTTTGGTTCATGATAACTAATGGTCAATTAGGTTAGGTTAGCTACATTATAAATACTTTAAAACATTGTGGACGGTTGATTTGGTTAGGATAGCTACATTAAAGATACTGTGAAATCATGTGAACGGTTCCCTAGCCCTGGATAGCTATATATTATAAAGTTATTTGCTAAGCAAACATAAATTGTTTTTACAGTATTTTTAATGTAGCTATACTTACCTAATATAACCAACCATCCACATGTTTTAAAGTATTTATAATGTAGCTAACCTATCCTAATCGACCGCAAAATTTAATGCCACACCGGTTTATACAATGAGATAGAACGGGATAAAAAAAAAACGAGCATGAACTTCGGGGAACTTCGGGTGTGGCTCTCTCGTCTGTGAAATGAAGGCTTCCCCTGCTTGTCAGATCGAACAGTTGGTACCGTGTAGTGGCTGCGCCATAGAACACTCGAGTTGATAGAGTGCTGCGTGATGTAACAGGGTCGATATTCAAGTGTCGGAGCCTCGGGTCGCTCTCGGAGCGCCATAGAGTTGGTTCTCGCCTAGAAAACATGAGCTGGAACAGATAGAACACGCTACGTCAGGCGTTCTGTGAGCAATCGAGCATCAGTCAGGGGAAATATAAAAAAAAATGGAGTGAATATTTGGGTACAATGCTTTTAAAGAAACCTCCTTAGATAAACGGGAAGCAAAGTCAGTGCAGCATTACAATAAGACAAAATTCTCACTGTTTTACTAAAAAGTCAAACGTTGCGACAATTTAAGTTGAAACTCTAGGAATGTCTTTTTAATATTTCATTGCTAATATAGGTTAGTAAATTTTGTGACATTTGTACACTACTGAAATTTCTAAAATACATTTCTAGGGTTTTTTCAAAAAAGGTATGTGTTAGTTTTAAATTTCAATTAGAACTGTTTTATACCATGTTCAACATATAATTTAGTACGCTATACATTCATAACAACAAAAACAATAATAACGCCATATATTTATTTGCCACTTAAAAATGTGAGGGAGTCTTTGAGTACTCCCCAGTGATGTGTAACACCTAACTTCGATAACCAGAAAATTCACTTGTTCTCATGTTGCAAATACACTAATAAAACGAAACTCGGGCCTCTGACACGAAACTTAACGTAAAATCCTTAAAATTAATAATGCCAAGCGTGATGAGCATACGCAAATAGTGTTATCAAATACATTTCTGGACGCAATTCACACGTAGTTTCCGCTCCCGCTACGTCGACTATAGAATAATTCGATTTGGAGAGCGAAATTTTAAAATATATAATGAAACGGTTCCGATCTACAAAGATTTTAAGAAATACGAAACCCTGGCTTTTAACCTGATTTTAGACATGGAATTAGAATAAAAAAACACAGTTCATCTTGTTAAGATTAGCTAGACCGTTGATAATAATTATAAGGTTTGCCTTTGGCTTTGTGAACTTTTGTTTTCACCATCCGCCACAGATGGCAGCACCGTGATTTCACGAGACTTCCGTTCATTCACGAAATTTCTCCTATCGAATGCCGTATATCGAGAGCTCAGATATTACACATCAAAAAATTTTTAATCGAAGATACGTTTTTGATGAACCTCATGTTTTTGAAATAAACACAGTGAGCACAAACAAACGTTAAACGAGCCTTAAACAACATAACATACCTCGGATCATTTACCTGAAGAACGCACAGACGAGTAACTTGTGTTCTTGCCAAACATCATGTTCAAATGACAAGACACCATTGACCACTTGACGTAGTGTTTGTTAGTTTGTTGGCTGCAGTGCGCCAGAGCCCGAAGGCGGCGGGATTTCCAAGACACAACACATGACCTTGAACTCGGTGCTCGTGAACTCATGCCAGAGCGCGGGGTTCGAACCCACGACCCTCCTTAGCGCGCACAGCCTCCGAAATTCCTGTTTGTTCCTAGCGACGTATGCTTCAGATGGGAGTCAATTAGCCCTCAGAGTGGAATCTTCAGTTATTGTTATTGACTTTTACCTTTTTTCCTGATTTTTATGATTTTGTCTGAATCAACTGTATGTTAAAATTTTTTTTTTTGAACTAAAAGAAAATTTCACTAATGTGTATTCAGTGAGTGTTCAGCTGATATAAGAAGTAACTTTTCAAAGCTTGCAATATTTAACACCGCATTAAAGAGCCCAAACTTTTTCCCTGTGTCTATGGTTTGAACTGGGTCTAACTTATCTAGTTATGGTCTAGAACAGAGGTTCCCAGACATTTTTTTGACGTGACAACGTCTAATAAATCGATGAACGACGGCTGCACGCACGAAAAAGTGTCCCGTTACGCACATTGTCCCATTACGCTCATTGTACGCTTGCGTCGCATATATCTCTCTTCCACTCGATTGGAACAACCATCGATTTGACTTTTTCGAGGCACTTTAAACTGGAAACACTCCCATTCGTTTCCTACTTTTCCTATCATCGTCCTTTCCTTAACAGAATAACACAGATTGGAAGAAGTTAAATAGCAAACATGTATAAAATTTATAGTTAAAATAATCTCTTCGTTAAAGTAATAAACATATTTGAATTAAGGAGTGCAAATAAAAGTAAATTTATCGATTAAATTGTAGATTTCATTTCACTCCTTCTTTGTATCCATACAAAATAGTGATTCAATTTTATTCATAAAAGTATGCAATCATTTCATCACTGATTTTTTATGACGTCACGTTAAACTATCGTCCGTAAACCGACTTTACAGACAACCAATTTTTTTTTCCTCATAGACCACTTTCAAAATTTAGCTGGTTCTGGTGGAACCCCTGCAGCTACATTATTACATACCATATTCCCAAAAATCGACAAAAAAAATTTGAACATTAGATCGTCCCTTTGCACGTCTGAAGAAGCGTTGCGGACGGCGGCGGCGGCACTTTTGCAAGTCTCGACACGTTGTACTGAATATGGAATATGCAAGTTTTTTACACGTAACAGTCGCTGAGCTTCCTAAAATATCGTCTGCCTACATTGACGGGTGAAGTCAAGCCAACATTATGGTTCTTCACTATCGAAAGCAGATAAATTATCGTGGACCCCCCGCTTACGAATAAATTGTGAACCCTCCATTTTTTTTTGTCACGCCAACGTAGGCCCCCGACGAGTCTCCAGTGGACCACTAGAGGTCCACCTGGACCACTTTGGGGACTAAGGGTCTAGAGTTTAGGGGAGTCAGTCATGGTGTCAATCGCTGCCATGGCTGGGCAATCACCGAACAAAGCACGCGATGCATGCCACCCTTTCTGCATTGCTGAAGATCAGGCGTGAAGGCTTCGGCCCGGGACGCACCTGGAGCCTATTCTAACCAAGACCGCTCCCAAAACAAGTACACTTAGTTTCAGTTAGGTTAGGAACACGTGCTCCCTGAAATCACCCTCAGCAAAGTCACGGGTTAGAGTCCTGACTGCAACCCCGCCAAACCACCCCACTCACAACACCTCATGGTTATCTACATCACCATTAAAACCTAATATCTATCTTCACAACTAGAGGTAGCGGGCGGCAATCCACGGCCTGGAACTCTACGCGGGCCCGCGGTTCGATGCCCGGATCTTGCACTCGGACCTCGAGGCCCGCAATGGCTGTGATGACAGTACAGTTGCAGCTCACCCTGCGGCGGTATTGCCTGATCAATAGAGACCGGAAAAATTCGCGAATTCATTTCACGAAGGGCTAAAATACAAAACGTTATACCTCAGTGCTGCCTCTGCAATTGTCTCCCAAACTCACCTGGATGACGCTGGGCCAATGAGAAACACCCGACCAAAGCTTTATCGAATCACAGGCTGCTTCGCTGGAACGTCTCACAAGACAGCAGCCAATGAGTGGGTGGCATTTGACCGAGTGTACGTAGAACTATGGAGTTCATCCTGGAGGTGATTGAACCGCGAATTTTTCCGGTCCCTACTGATCAAGCAACAAGTCCGAGCTTAAGAGGGGCTCGTGTCTCGAGACACAGGAACTCACCGTAGGGCCTCATGGGGTGCTTGTCCCACAGGTAGGTCCTCTTGACGGGCGACAGGTAGCTGTCGCGCAGGTAGAAGGGCGAGTAGGACGAGTAGGGCCAGTTGTAGGGCGACTGGTAGGGCCGCAGCTCGGGGTAGTCCCACCACCAGGGGTCCCTGGTGATCCTCGACAGCGGCATGGAAGACAGTGGCTCCAGCAGCTCCGACAAGGGCCGGCGCGTCAGTCCGCCGCGGGTGTAGATGGGCTGGCCTGCAGACACGACCCTCGCTCAACACCGGGTAGAGAGCGCTCTGCAGCTGCGCATGCTCCCAGCGCTGAGCTGTCTACAGTCGAGCTCCGACAAGGGCCGGCGCGTCAGTCCGCCGCGGGTGTAGATGGGCTGGCCTGCAGACACGACCCTCGCTCAACACCGGGTAGAGAGCGCACTGCAGCTGCGCATTCTCCCAGCGCTGAGCTGCCTACAGTCGAGCTCCGACAAGGGCCGGCGCGTCAGTCCGCCGCGGGTGTAGATGGGCTGGCCTGCAGACACGACCCTCGCTCAACACCGGGTAGAGAGCGCTCTGCAGCTACGCATGCTCCCAGCGCTGAGCTGCCTACAGTCGAGCTCCGACGAGGGTGTAGATGGGCTGGCCTGCAGACATGACCCTCGCTCAACACCGGGTAGAGAGCGCTCTGCAGCTACGCATGCTCCCAGCGCTGAGCTGCCTACAGTCGAGCTCTGACGAGGACCGGCGCGTACATACGTAGAAGCATCCATTTTTTAAATACTAGATCCAAAAATAATAATAATCGTGTTTCACTACGCACTAATCTGTCAAATAGTAGAGGTTATGAAAAAAAAATTGCAGAAATGACATAGTATTTAGTAGCTAGTACACAAATTGCGAACTGAGTCACAGTGTACAATGGATGGCATGTGGAAGAAAAGCATGTGTAATGCGTCCAGCCCATTCTAGCCGATATTAATAATCTTTGATAAATGAACCTTTGAATATATATACTGTATAGAAGTCGCGAGTGGATAGGATTTACTCTACGTTTTTCAGAAGCGTATGATAAGCAGCTTGGGAACTTCACCGCTGCAGTGCGCTGCCGTAACGCCCTGTATCGTCTTAGTTGTTATTTACACGTTAGAGCGCAGCACTGTCGCCCGCTGTCAATCCTCCGCACCCTCCACCAATCATTTCACTGCAGCTCGAGGTCGTTCAACGGGAGGGGGAAGGGGTGTTTGAAGAGTTCGACACTTGTCCGCTAGGGACCACCACAAGTCGATGCCCTAGAGATGGTGGCGATTGCGGCGGTGAATTAACCAACCACCTCAAAACCGTATTAGAAATGTTAACCTGGGCTGGCGACTTCTATACAGTATATGTATTGAAAGAATGAAGGGAGGCTCACCGGCGTAGTTGAAGCCCAGGGCCTTGTCGGAGGGCGCCGGGGAGACGGTCCGCAGGGGCGTAGCGCTGCGCCGCGGGTTGGGCGAGCCCAGGCCGTAGCGGTACGACAGCGGGTACTTGCTGGGGTAGAAGCGGTCGATGTCGGCCAGCTTCTTCAGGTGGTCCTGCCACGCCTTGTCGTGGTCGTAGGGCGCCAGCACTGCAAGCAGCGCGACAGTCGCGGTCACCACACTCCGGGCTGCACTCTCCCTGTATCCACTAAACAATGCCCCAGTCAAGGCCCGTCTACAATTGTCCTAACCTGTGCGTGGTCCGCGTCCTTATCCGAATATGAATGACGTCACATTGACGCACGGAAAACAGCTTTGTCTACAATTGCAGTGTCCTACGTCCGAATATTGATTTCTAAAGTTGTCACCAGAGCGCAGTAAATGTCTTTCGATATTTTTTTTAAAATTGTTTTCGTGCATGTTTTGCAAACGGGAACCGGAAACTCGAATATTGTTAGTGTTCTGTTGCTGTTCAATGCTACCAAAGGACACAGGTTGGGACAAAAAGTTCAAATTGACGAATGTCTTCCGACAAAGTAGGTTCGGACCTTCGCCCACATGACGCATGGCGTCAGAGGGTCACGTGGACCAATCAGCGACGAGTGTCCTTCGGACACAGGTTAGGACATTGCAATTGTAGACCAGGCTTTATAGTAGCAACTGTAGGCGTCGGACTGTTTCGGTTCAAAGTCGCCTTTAAAGAGTAACATACTGCTTTTTTGTTTTCTCGCTTGTAGCGCGAAATAATGTTTTTTTCTCTATCAGTATAGGGTAAACCTAAAACCCGTAATTTTTATTCGGCAACCACAGGATGGAGCTCCTTCTAATTGGAATCTCTTTGTACGAGAGTGGTTGAACGTCGAAGTCCCTGACCGTTGGATTGGTCATAATGGCCGAGAAGACAGAGCTCTTTTTCGCTGGCCTCCTCGTTCAACTGACACAACGCCATGCGAATTTTTCCCCTCCCTCTGGGGCTTTGTGAAAGACAGTGTCTACGTTCCGCCGCTACCTAATGATTTGCCAGAGTTGAGACACAGAACTGAAGAGGCTATTGCTTCCATTACTCCGGACTCGTTAACCAAAGAGTGGGAAGAATGGGACTTTAAGTTGTACGTGTGCCGTGCAACAAAATGCGCACATACTGAATATTTGTATATTTCAATTTAATATATGATTAGTTATAAATAGTCCTAATTAAACTGTTATAATATATCACTGAAACTGGGACAATCTTTTATGGATACTGTTCAGTGACTTTAAAAAAGGACCCTTTGTATATATTTCTCATTTGTTTGTGCTCGGAGCATGGACATGTAACAGTGTTTTTCTTTTTGTTGTTGGTTGTGTGCGGACAAAACTTTCTCCTTGCTTGTGTATCCAACAAAGGACAGTAAAAATTAAGATGGCCGCCAAGACACAAGTTGGTGCTGGGCGCTGCTAGAATTCACCAATTTTCGGGTGAATTCTTTAACTTCCGTAGTCACGGAACAGATACTGTGTATAATATCAAGCTTTTCCAGACTGCTCTTAGATCGATTACAACGTGACATCCTCTTACGAGCTGCACTTGTTCATGACTGTCCAGGGACGTCAAGAGATCTGTAGTCATCACCAGCGTGAAGCAGATGTGCACTACTTTGCTACGTAATGTATCCGTCAAATAATCGTGGCTCTACGAGTCAAACGTTTATTTCAAGAGAATTCTAGAATTTGTGTTCGCTCGCGGTATCCGCTAGTTACGCATTCGGGTTTTTATCAAAGCTCAAAACCTTGGAAAGGCCTAAGCACACCAAGTAGTGGCGCCTGCAGAATCGTTATTCCGGTGGCAAATGACGATGACAGTCCTTCAGAATATTCTGCAAGTATATCTTTCTTTACCTCAGAACCGAACAAGCTCAAGTTCAGAATTTAACATGACACACTACTTGCTTTTACCGTGGAAAAATTTAACAAATAAAGAAGCGTGACTTAAAAACAAATAATGTAACAGTTTTTAGAAATGAACGTTCAAAGTAAAGATGGCAAAAGCAATTTTCTTGTGTTACGTTCGTGAGTTCTGAGCCATAGTTCATGAACAGGTTTCGCGTTCTTGCTTCGGGTGCACAGTTTCACTCGAGGGGGGGGGGGGGGTAGTGTCTATGGTGCTGGGATACGGGCTCAAGTCACTCACCATAGACGAGTATGCCATTGCAAAACCTTCAATTTTACATCAAATCGATGTTGACAGAAGAGGTGGTGTTGAAACACGTATCAGTTATTATCAACATTTTGAACTACAGCCACTGTGAACCAATTATTAACACTTAAACTCTCAATGGGAAGTGTACATTACTTTACAGATCACCTGGAGATGATAATTATTTCCTGTTTTGACTTTGTCCTCAGGTGGAGCCACTGGAGTTTGTAAGTATTACAAACGTGCATTATGCTGCAACCCTAATTAGAAATTACTAAAACGATAAACAAATAAGCCTACTGTAATATTTATTATTTAACATGCCTTATATTTTAACACAAGAATTCATTGGTTTCGAAATATTGTAACCTCACAGTTAAATATTGTATCATATTTACTTCATATTATATTAAATTGTTCAGAAGAATAAATAAACTGTTATAGAAAAATAATCCGTATTTATATCTACTCAGAATTAAAATAAATTAAATGAGTGATATTCTAATATAAATTAAATTCAAATAAACTTATTTTGTAAATTAATATAAAAAATATTTTAAATTTTATTTACAAATTAAAAATATATTACTACAATGACAACAGAGACATATTACCGTACGAGTTGACAGATAAAATAATAATTTTTATTTATTTATATAAATATTTTTCGAACATTTTGATTAGTTTATTCGCAAGACTAAGAGGTGTAAGCACTTAAAAAAAGAAAACAGCAGGAAGATATGGAAGAAAGCTTTTATAATTTTAGTGTAGTAGCAAAAATTGATTTCCTTCCAAAATATTTACTAAGAAACAAATAACTAACTAAAATTATGAAAAAAATACAAACTTGGCAAACAAGAGAGAAGTCAGTTATTGAACATCAAATAAATTATATTTCCAAAATTAAATACATGAAGGTTAATACGTTCTATTGGAATTTAAATGAAAACCTATTTCATATATCTAATATAGTAACTTAATGCTTATCAACAGAGAGTGATATAGTAAAGCACAGCACATAAAAAAGCTAGATAGCGATAACTCATTCAAAGTTCAGAAAGAGCGGATAGCTTAAAAATGTGGATTATAAGCACAGTTGCAGATCACGTTTATCAAGCATGCACAGTTCGAGCAAAGTGGATAGGGGAGGAACGTGAAGGAAATATTTGATAAGGAAAGTTAGCTACCGATAAAAACATATGGATGATAAAACAAAAAAAAATTCTCTTACCACCGGCCATTGTGTGTGTTCTTCCTCAGGGACAGCCATCTTGTGTTGGACCAGAGTTCATTTCTCAGACAAGCAATGCTTACGGTCGCCAGCGAATCCTATATAGGTCTACAACGTGTTAAACAGAATGTACCTATAGAGGTCCCCCCCTTCCCTCCCGTTAGTAACATTTGATGATATGTACAGTCACTTTTGAATGTATTGGAATTGCTTAGCCTTAGTGCTTTCTGACAAATTTTATCCTTCCAGCATTAAAGTAACTAAAATGTATCTTTATGATATTTTATTATAGTAGTTGAATCTACAACTTTTTATTTCGAATTCATTATATATATATTAATTGCAAAAAAATTGAGAGAAATCATAATACTTTGCATTTAGAAAACACCTTTAACCCTTTGTAACCAATGTTTTGAAAAAAAATTACAGCTACTTCTAAAATAACTTGCTTGTATATAAACAGTGTTTCTACTGACTAGGAACTTTAAAGCTGATTTTTGACCAAGATGATTGTTCAAGTAGATAAATCTGTGATTTTGGCATAAATTGAATTAATATTAGCTTTTTTTGACCAAACCAGAATTGCTACTCACATAATGTATAACTTATGCTACGATAAACGGGCACAATGTCATAAATACGACAATTTTTTCTGTTATGAAATAAACATTTTAATTTATTAACGTAACTTTTGGGTAGAGCTGTTAATTGTTGTATAAGTGCCTTAAATTTCATTTGGTATCAACATGAAGTTTTTCAAATGAGTGTACAGTGGGACTGACGTATTATTTCTTCAGATACCTTTTCTGTCAACAGTTTAGAACAGTATGTTGTATTTAATAACTTGTTCACACGACATTGTTGCTACCCTTCAGTATTTTACTTACTTTGAAGATATTTTTGTTGCCTTGGTTTTTCTAAGTCTCCACATTTCTACGGAAATGACTTCTTGCATTGTTGTCCATCAGACATTTTGCTCACTTTATTATAATTACTTGTTGTGTTAATGCTTACAGGAAAGAGAATATTTTCAAAAGGGAAGTGGTTTACAAAGGAATGCAAATGGAGCACCAAGTGCATGCTCACACAACACAACGACTAGTACCAACGCAAATTAACTAAACCGAAGTACGCACACTTGCAGCATGTTAACGGTTTGGCCTGGGAGCAGTTGGTAGTGATTGCATCAGTCATTTTAGTAAACATGGCGCAAATGGGTTATTTAAATTGCAAAAAAAAAAAAAATCGAGTTTTAAAAAATACTTACTAGCAAAAGAAAAAAAACATAAAAAATTTCAAAAAATGCATTTGGAGAGAAAAAAAAGAAAAACCAGACAGCAAAAATTTCTTCTGTTTGGAATTTTAATTTAAGCGTTTAATTACTCAGCTGCAAAATTAAATCATAACTTAAGGTTGTTATCGTCACAAGTAGCCAATATTTCGTATAATTAAGGAAATAAAGTTAAAATTAGAAACTTTTGGTTATATTTATATTTTTTTTAGCATCCTTAAGCTATGATTATTTTGTTAAGATATCTCAGAGATAAGTCAAGGATTAAAACACGTATGACGATGCCATTCATTAGCAAAAATTAATCATTATCAAACAAGAAAGCAAATGCAGTGCATCGAAGGATAAATTGTGTGATGCTTGAAACTGTATTGTAAAAACAACCATCGTTTATGTTTTAAAAAGTTAAAAATATCTCAAAGAATATAATATATTTAGTGGTAATGAAATACATATCTACACGGTTATTAATGATAGGTTATTAAATAATTCAATGAATGATATATCAACAGAATTTTTAAAATTTATATAATCCAAAATATTTATCCTTCAAGTTTTCTTAAAATTAAGGTACTGCAACAACCTGTGTAAACAGTCTTACGTGTTTTTTTAAAGTGAGCAGGATGTAAAAATAAAATTAAAAAACAACAGTGAACCGACATTGTTCAAAGGCTAGAAGATTCAAATATATTATAGCTGGCAAAGTGCGAACATTTTATTTGAAACTTTTTTGAGACTCTTACTTGCATTTCTTACCGAAGATCTTCTTGCATTTGACAGTGATGGTTTATGTTGTTGGTTTTTGTACTGGTCAACAATATTTTTCGTTTTATTGACCTTAAAAATGCCATGCCCTATGTACATATATTTTTAGTTTCTTATTATAAATTTCATATAAACCGTTACAGTATATATAACTTCAAATAAAGTTACCACAAAACAAACGACATAGTAATTTGATAACTCCATAAAGTTTCTTAATTTTATTTTGCAGTTAGCTTTTCAGCTGCCTTCAATTTGCAGCTTAAGCTTTACAGTACATGGCGAAATATTAATTTTAAATTAACTGCCACACGTTACCTAAATTTTTATGTCAAATAAAAATAAGGCAGAGCAAAAGTTATTGAAAAAATAGATGATAAAAACATTTATTTGTGTTTCACTTGTGAGACAGTAGACAAAAGTTCAAATTAGGCCTAAGTTTAGAAAATGGCTTCTAAGCCTGCTAGATCGTAGATGAAAACACCAAAAGTTTAAAAAAAATATTTTTTTTGTAGGGTTAACAACCAAACTCATGTTAAGATTACTTAAAAAACACTTAGCTATTTTTTTTTGTTACTGCTCGAGCCATTTTCTCAATCACTTCAAAACTTCCCCGCATATCATTCCCACCCTGGCCAGCCAACTGTCCGATGGACATGTGACTGTACGTAAAAAAAAAACAAATACAGTTCCACTCTGTGCGAAGAAAGATGGGGGGAAAAATGTCGGAAGATTTTAAGAGAGTCCCGCCACTTCGGAATTCTTAAAGCACCTGAGTCAGACCTACGTATCTCTTTGGTGGCACAGTCTCTCTCAGAAGGCCTGGAAAAAATAAAAAAAAAGAATTGGTTTAAAATCTGCAAGAATATTTTCATTGTCAGAAAAAATAAAAAAATAAATGAAAAGCACGAAGCAAAAACAAAAACAAGTAGGGGGATGCGAAGAGTTCTGGAGCACAGAATGGCGGGTGTCGACGTGGAGGCGGAGTGACTCAGCGCGGGGCGGGGCCTGGTGGACACTCGGAGCGCTATTGGCGGAGCACCGCTGGCCCCAGGGCGCGCTAGTACCTACCGGGGCGCGGGTACAGGTTTCGCGGCGAGTAACCGTAAATCTCCCGGTGGACGGGCAGGTAGCGGTAGCCGGGCACGGTGATGCGGTCGTGCGGAGACGTGGGGTCGTCGTAGATGGACTTGCTGTAGGGCCAGCTGGAGGACAGCTCCGGGAACTCGCTGGACAGTGGCAGTAGCGGCCGGAAGATGCCCCTGGGCCGGGGCGTGATGCGGTCGGGCGCCCTCATGTCGTCCGTACCTGCGTCACAGAGACACGCCTGAGCGACCGGGACCACCGCCGCTCTCTGCGGGACACTGAGTCAACTGCAGGGCTCCACACATTTCATTAGCTTCAACACCACTTCATGGTCTGTACTGTGTGGGCCTCTGAAAGATAACACATTGACTCACCAGTCTTCAATTGTCCTGATCATCGGATCTCTTGATTTACTCGTCCTTCGGGACTTGTGCACTGTCATCAGTTGTGATCCTCCAAAACATGAGCCATTTCAAAAGAGTTTTATTACACAAAAAGATGTAACATCAGACACAACACTGTTCTTGTTCTCAGAACATCGACTGATACACCATATATAATAAAAGTATTCAAGCTCATTGAATTTCCGACAGGAATGCCCATTACTGCCAAAAAAACTTCTTAAACTTCAACTTAAACATAGCCAGTCTAGTACTTTTTCAAAATTAAAGCAGTTATATTTTCATGAATTCTCGACTAAAAGAAACCACTTAGAAATAATTCAAAATGTGTTTTTTTGGTAACCATACACATGTTTCTAGATTCACATAATACACTTTCAGGAAACCTATATCACGTTTGCACAAATCAAGTTAAGATACTTCAGATACCAGCGCAGCCATCGCACAAGAATGTTTGTAAGACAGAAAAATTCTACATCGATGTAATTATATGCCATTTTATAGCCCCCCTCATCACGGTACTTTGAAAGGATGCCAGGAGGCTCAGACATGACTGTACACACACAGATTACGAGCTCGCCATCGTCAGCTACTGTAACAAGGTGCCTGGTCACTTTCCCACCCCCCTCTGAAGTTGCTACTGGCACTTTCAGAGGCTTATTATTTAGTCACCATTTGTTCGTGGAACAAGATGCATGTTCTCTTTCAATTCACTTCCAGAGTCTTGGTGGTAACTTGGAGTAACTCTATCGTAATTTCGATTATATTCTCTGCATGTTTTGGTATTTTCCATTTTACATAAATGTCTGATTACTATATACACTTATAGTCTTGGAAATGAGAAAAAAATATTAACATGGTTTAATCAGTTCGCGAATAAGTTGATTTTCAGTTATAAAAAAAACAGTGTCGCGTCTGTTGTTACATCTTTTTGTTTAAAACTCTCTTAAATATCAAATATTTTGGATGATTACAAGTGATAGCAGAGCATCGGTACTGAAAGACTAATAATTCAAGAGATCTTATAATTAGGACAATGGATCGTCCACTTTTTTGAGAAGACTGATTAATCAACAGAATTATCTATACAATGCAGACTCTTTGAAGTCACAAGGATTTTTGTGGATGGACTTTGGAGCCAAACAGATATAAAAAAAATACTCTCCTTTAATGTGATGCATAAAAATCAAAATGTGCTTAAAGAAAACTGGAATTTCCCTACACATTTTGCATCATTACAGTTTAAGATTTAATCATAACTTAATAATATAGAAATTAAGATGAGGGAAATATAGATAACTATTATTTGTAGTGCTACATTTTGCATTAAAAATGATTTAGTAATTAGCACGAAATTAATTGGTAAAATCCACGGTTCCTTACATCTAATTTAACTTTTAAGAATTTGGTATCCATCACTTTACCAATGGCTTGTGGTCAAATATGCGCGACCAACCTTCTTACAAAGTATTTTTTAATAGAATTAATTCCTCAAGGAGAAACTTTGACACTCTCAAAGCACGATGGTTTTAAATTGCAGAGACTTCCCCCCCCCCCACCACCATAACTGATGTGATATTGCACACAATTCTGTTTTGACACATGTAAAATTCTCAGAGTGCTTCCTGTGGAAACATCGAGAGAGTGTTGACTCCAGAGAGTGTGTGTGTGAGCTTACCTTTCAGGGCTCTGACGTAGGACTGCCAGAACTTGGCTTTCCTCTGTATCGGCTCGTTCCTGCCAATCATGTCCAGGTGATTTCGCAACATGGTGGGGGATCGCTCGATGGACTCGCTGTTCGCTGTTGCCTCGTCAAACCTCTGCAACACAAGAGTGAGGTGATGACACACGCGCCTTCCATTAGCTACAAACATATAGTCTCTACGTCTTTAGCACTGTGTAGCCTTCAGTCATATTTCCAAGACTAATATTGGACGGCATCTATTGGTTGCTTTATGTGTACAGGTAATGATAATTTTTTTTATAAATGATACTATTATGTAAACTTATATGCACTCAAAAAGTAACTGGTTCCAAGTATCACTTATCTTACTGATGTTTACAGAAATATGAATGGGTGCATGTTCGACCATAAGAGGCGATGTTTGTAAGTTAAAATATGTACCTATAGTGTCCTTTATTAAACTGCGAAACTGATTTATTACGTTTTACACTCCATGATTGAGTACTGGGAATGGGGCCTCCATGACTCCATCAGGATTCTCACCTGGAACATTCACTCACGATTCACGCGTGGTTCCGTGAGCTAATGTCGGCCTCTTCGTGCTCACGGATGACGAACTGGCGCACGCAAACAACCAAGGAACAGCAAGTGGGCGTGGGCCGACGCTTCATGCAACTCCGGGATGAATTGGGTCGGGAATGCGCGCTCTATATTTACGTGGAGCCAATAATAGTTTCCGCGAGACCATGGTTTCTCCCCGTGACACTGGGCCCCGTTTAGTCTGCAGGCGGTCCCACTGGGCCTGACTCAGACCTCGCTCTGGGCGGACAGGAGTCCCACACGAGACAGTCATTGCTCGTCCGACCACATCGCCGGCCACTCATATCCCACACCACGGAGTGGCTGCTCATCACACACCACTAGAGTGCGCATGTTTGTGTGCCGTCCACCGGACCAGAAGTGCAACACCAAAACACAATTCACTTGTGTTGTCTGCTAGAAGAATCTATTAAGATTTTATACACTTTAACATTGCACTAATTTATGGATATTTCATGCTCGGAAATTTTAAGGTGCCGATCAAGAAAAAAATATTTGATAAGCATATCTGGAAAATACATTGTAATATTGCTGTGTTAGTCATTTTTATTCATAAACGAAGTTGCTTTTACTGTATCAGTTTTTGGTAACTATATTGTATTTTTCCACTTATTTACTGTTCTCCTTTAGAAGCATTGATTAAACTAGTGCTAAATAAATTGGACGAGTAATGGGCTGCTTTTATAGATGTGAGAAGGTGGGAATCATGATAGCGTTGACCGGTAGTTATGAAGAATAATGTAAATTTGACATTTGTTCGTCGCCAAACCCAAACAGAAATTAACTGTGTATGAATAATTTTGTTCGATCCACAGGAAACACAATTCAGCTTTGTCAATATAACTGAGTATGTCCACACAGACATTCATCAACTAATTACAGGAATTTTTCTTTGTTCTAGAGCACAATTTTCGATGTAAATTTTTTATGATGAAATGTGCTTAATTATGTAATTTCCGTAACATTGTTACCACGTACTAAATATATTGCATTTTGAAATGCATCCATGAAAAGAAAAATCCAGTAGAAATTTGTGGTTTTTAGATAATGCTTCATTTTTTCGCGGTGATAATTTTGAAAAGCACGAGAATGCCTCAAGTAAGCATGGCCATCGGGAAACCGGAAGAGTTTAAAGGAGAGGATCTCGAAGTGCGTGCTTTATTCTGCCTTTGTGGTTTACCATGCCTTTGTGGTTGACCCTGCCGTGGTGGTTTACCCTGCCGTGGTGGTTTACGGACTGAGAGGAGACCTAACAAAAAGCATCAGAGGAGTCTTTAGGAAACAGAGTCTGCCCGCCGGGACCGCAGCCTGCAACGACGGGCCGAAGAACATCAAACAACTAGTACCGAAACACCGTTCAGACAATGAGGCTTCTGAACAGGGTGGCGTAGGAACACTGTTATCCTTCTACTAACATCAGTCATCTTGCCTGTGCCATTGTATGGAAAGGTAGAAGTGGAGTTCGTACAGTTATGCACGTTCATGTTAAGAATTCAAGGAACCTCTAAGATTGTACTGGACCCTCCGAATCATAAATTAATGCTCGCTTCGTTCGTTGGAAGCTTTGCCCCCAAAACCTCCAACTCTTTGAGGCTTTCCCGTTAAGGTAAGCTAATGAAGCTTCGTGCTCCGTTTGGCGTATTACACTTTATACATTCCCTCGAAAGGAATTCGTCCCTAAAATCCCACATGATATTTTATATGTAGATACCGTACATCGTACTCACTTAATGGACAGCTACATATTTCTATGTTGGCAAGCACACTGGAACATCCGCCAGTCACAAGCGGGCAAATTTGGATGTTACCAGCTGCATAACAAGAGAGGAAAATATTTAACGAATATAGGATGGAGTTTCGATAAAACGCCATAGAGTCAAATTATTATATATTTGTAAATGATATAGGCCTGCTTGCTTGAAGACTATAACTTTCCATTACTTGTAAAAAATATATGTGTTATACATATTTTAACATAGATATTATATATAAATGTAACAATTTTATACTAAATGTAAGTTTATAACTTCATTCTAATGTATTAACTACGGATATACGACCAAAATTCACGGAATCACAATTGTAGTAGACACAAAAATTAACGTAGGACTATTTAACATAAATACGAGCGTGATAAATAAACAAAAACCGATTACTAAAGTAGTCGCTTTTCAAATACCGGTACCAAAATTTCTAGATGCGAATCACACACGTAGTTTCTGCGCCCTTCGCTAGAATTCTCTGCCTGAATCGTAAACGTTGCCTGCCGCCATCAAACGCAGACAGCAATTGGCAGCACGAAAAAAAAAACGGAAATTTTAAACTATCATAAACGGTTCTGATAAAACTACGCCTTTGGAACTGATTTTCAAAAATGAATTTTATTAAAATACTGCCTGTCTTGTTAAAATTAATTTAAAAAAAATGGACTTTGGATTTGTGAACATTGGTTCGCGCCATCCGCCACGGGTGGCAGCACCGTGATCACACATTTCCGTTCCACGCGGCTTCCGTTCCGTTCGCGGGATAGCTCCCACCAAGTGCCGCGTGCCGGGAGCTCGGACGTGGAATGGATGACGGGAAGACGGGGTGACGGCGGAGACGGGATGACGGGAAGACGGGGTGACGGTGGAGACGGGGTGACGGGGTGACGGGGTGACGGGAAGACGGCGGAGTCGGGAGCACTCGGAGGAAAGCCGCGGGCCCGCGAAGTGGCCGGGGTCGCCTCCCCCGCGCCGGCGCCCCCCGGAGGCCTAGAGGGTGTGACACAATCGCGCGGGGCAGCGGTCCTGAAATAGCGGCGCGAGTCACCGGGGCGCAAATATAGCGCGGCGAGTCGGAGCGGACCAATTACAGGCAGCCCCGGGCAACCAGGCCGAGTGCCGGACATCTGCCCTGCGCGTGGGGGCGGCGGTACAACTGCAGCAGACAGCTCTTCCATCACCGAGCACAGCGAAGTCTCCGATCAGTTCCAAACAATACCCAACACCACAGCCAGAGAAGATGGACACAAGCTGAGCCACATATGGGTACAACGAACACCAGCAGAAAGCAAGAGGATTCAAGCCACGCATGGTCTGACTCAAAGTGACCAGCACAGCCGATGAGAAGAAGGTCAAACATTATTGGGAGATAAAGGAAGCGAATGACAGGAAATCCTCCATTGATTGGCCAATAAGAAGAAGCCACCTGTAGGAGACCCCTGGCATTATACAACCTTCTAGCTGTCAGTTGAAAAAAAAAGTAAATGTTGGTACAATATGTAACATATAAAGTCAAGAAAATTAATAAGCATTTCTGTCATGATAATTTATATTCAATCCATATTTATAACATTGTTTTCCATACTGTAATTTAATTGAGCCAAACCAAAGAGCGTGTGGCTCACAAAGTTCCAGAAATCCCTCGCCTTAATGCTAAGAGGCAGCGTGTTGCAGCATCGAGTTGAAACTGCACGTGTGACAAATCAGTCAGGTCTTTTCAACTATAACCGTGGAAGACTGCAAAAGTATAGTATTCATTTCAAAGCCTTGTGTCAAATGATTATACAGGAATTCCTTTAGTCTTACAAGGAGTAAAGTAGACACATACATAAGTCGGTGTTTTGAAGTAGCAAAAACTTCTCGTTTTTTATATCAGTTTTGAATAGTTAGTCTTAAACTCTCAATACTCCTATTTTTTAAAATATATTTTCTGTTGCTTTTGGGGTATTCAACAGTCGTGGCTCTGGAAAAACTTTTGTGGTGAAGCATTGGTGTTTTTGTCAAAATCGTAAATATAAATACTCGGATTGTAACCGAAACGACGTGAGAAATAAAATTGAATCAAAAGAAATGAAACCACTATTAACAGTGATAACAAAAGTAGTCAAAGTCAATCACCAAATAATTTACGTCCATACGTAGCTTTGAGGCGATTATAAATGTTGCACTTCTTTTTCACGCAACTCTGCTCAGAATTAATGTGCGTCACGAATAGCCTTGGAAGGTTATTTTGACACTAGGCGTAGTTACCCAACAGCCCTATACGCCTAGCTGCTAGGCAGCCTGCAATATGTGACAGCAATATGCGGCCTATATGTAAGGAAAACTAGTATTGGCAATTAGGAGTGTTGGAGTGTCGGCCACAGGAAGTGACTATTCTCAAAGTTGATTGGTTTCAAACATGTTGTATATAGGCTAGTACCAACTGCTATCATGGTTGCGTGTAAGTTTTTTTTCGTAGAAGTGGGTTTTGTTTTCATACTGTAGCTTGCATACAGTATTCAATAAGACATTGAGTACATAATTTAAGTTTAGTGTTAAGATAGTTCAGTCAGGATTGAATACAGCCATTTAAAATTGAGGGGGGATAATTGATATACCACACGAGCCTTTATAAGTATAACCAATGTGTATACACGTGTTTGTTGTGTGTGTATTGTTCCAGTAAAAAAAAAAAAACTTGACTTAAAATAACACGAAGTGCAAGAAAATTAACCACCTAATATATATAAATAAAAATTAAGTGTTCGTTCAAAATCTTAAATCTCCGAAAGTTATTCACCGATTGTTTTGAAATTTTGACACAACGATGCATTTGAATACGCGCGTGTTTTTATATACCTATTTCAAACCTGTGACAATTAAAAATACATATATAGGTAAAAACATAGATTTTTAATGTTTTCATTGCTATAGAGTGACATATATAGAGATGTTTAGTTAAAGGTATATTTAGGAGAGAGATGGAAGGGTACAGAGGGATATATAGAGAGATAGAGATAAAGATAGAGAGATTTAGATATACTTATATGCAGATGCAGATAGAGAGATAGAGACATTGATAGAAGGATAGAGAGTTAGAGAGAGATGATTTGTATATGTATACCTACTAAAACATTACAAAAAATGGATTGAGGCATTAGTAACATACAAATTCTTATAAACGAGCTCGCACATGAGCAGCGGGGAAGGGGGAGGGGGGCAGGGCCACTGGGCTCAGGTGTCTAGCGAGGCCGCGGGCGCTAGCCTAGACGACCGGCCTGGTCTATGAATAGTCACAGGAGCGGGCGGCCACGTGGTTGGTTCGACCGAGGTCAGGCCACTTGCGAGGAGGGAACCCTGCGGCCGCAGCTGACTGCTGCGAGCTGCTTCTCTTGTTTGTAGTCTCTTTCTCCTTGTGGTCACCCTTATTCTTTCTGTCTGTCCTGCGCAAACCCCGGCAAAGAACACGAGTACCACAGATCGATCATGGCAGAAAATTCTCCGATAACCAAAACACAACGCAGTATCCGATAGATTCAAAACAATAGCCAACATTACGGGAGAGAAAAAAAAACAGCCAGAGAAGCCAAACAAATATACAAACACCCAAAACACAAAGAACGGGAGAAGATGGCATTCAAGCTGAGCCAAATACGAATACAACGAACTCCAGCAGAAAGCAAGAGGAATCAAGCCACCCATAAGTCTAACTCAAAATGACTAGCAGAGCCAGTGAGAAGAAGGTCAAACACGATTGTCAGATACGGAAGCGAATGTCAGTATATCTCTACCCTGACTGGCTGATACCTGAGCTATTAGGATGAAGACTCTTGTGATTAGCCATCTGAAGAAGATCCTTAGCACCTTCTAGCTCTCTGTTGGAAAACAAGAGTCAACAACGTTGGTACAATTACAACTACTTCGAAAGTTAGACAATTTTATAAGCAATTTCGTAATTATAATTTTTTACTCAATCCGTATTCTAAACATTGTTTTTCATAATGTAATTTAATTCAGTCAAACTAATTAAACTTCCTACTTTGCAGTTGTGTTTGACACCAACATTACAGTTACGTCTTCAATACTGTAAAACCCATACGTTTAGTTTACTTTCTTTGGCATGATGCTACGAATTATTACCCTGGAATATTGCAATACTTTTGAAAATAAAAAATAATTATTGTTTAATTATTTTGATACAGTTTAAAAATTATGTTTACTTACAATCAAGTTTTTTACGTTATGAACCCACAGCTGAAGTTGGTCTGAAATTCACACTTCATATATATATATACACACACACACACACACACACACACACACACACACACACACACATGAAGTCTGAACTCATAACGTAAAAAAAACGTAAGCGAGTGTTTCAGCACTCACCAGTTATGTATGAACATCTAACCTCGGTAACGAGCAATTAATGTATTCTCATATTGTTCATGTAAAAAATAAACTTATAATACGAAACTCGGATACGAAATTTAAGGAAAGAATATATATATACATATGCAAACATACATAAAGCAAATTGAGCAGTGCACCCTCTGGTTTGGTCTAAGAGTCCATTCAATAGTTGGTCTAGGAGTCCATCCTTTTGGTTGGTCCTATGATCCAGCAGTCTACCCTCTTACTTCGTCCAGTGGTCCAAGATTTCACCATCTTGTTTGTCTAGTTCACCCACTTTTTTGGTCTAAATTCAACCCTCTTTGTTGGTCCAGTACTCCACACTCTTGGTTGGTCCATGAGTACGCCCTCTTGTACAGACCAGGAGTTCACAATCTCGTTTGTTCCCGTGGTCTAGGAGTCTACCTATTGGTTTGGTCCATTTTTCTAGGAGTACACCCTCTTGGTTGGTCCAGTGGTCAAAAGTCCAACTTCTTTTTTTGGTCCAATGGCACAGTAGTACACCATATTGGTTGTTAATCCATATTGGTTGGAATCCATTCACTTGTTGGGACTAGGAGTCCACCATCTTGGTTGGTCCAGTAGTCCATTCTCTTGTTTGATATATGAGTCCACCCTCTGGGATGGTCCATTGGTCCAGTAGTCCACCATTTTGATTGTTTCAGTAGTCCACTCTCTTGTTTGATATATGAGTCCACCCTCTGTGATGGTCCATTGGTCCAGTAGTCCACCATCTTGGTTGGTTCAGTGGTCCAGCAGTACACTCTCTTGGATGGTTCAGTGGTCCAGAAGTCCACCTTCTAGGCTGGTCCAGTAGTCCACTCTCTGGTTTGATATAGGAGTCCACACTCTTGGATGGTCCATTGGTCCAGCAGTCCACCATTTTGGTTGATCCAGTAGTCCACTCTCTTGTTTGATATAGGAGTCCACCCTCTTGGATGGTCCATTGGTCCAGCAGTCCACACTCTTGGATGGTACATTGGTCCAGCATTCCACCATGTTGGTTGATCCAGTAGTCCACTCTCTGGTTTGATATAGGAGTCCACCCTCTTGGATGGTCCATTGGTCCAGTAGTCCACTTTTTATATAGGAGTCCACCCTCTTGGGTGGTCCATTGGTCCAGTAGTCCACCATCTTGGTTGGTTCAGTGGTCCAGCAGTACACTCTCTTGGATGGTTCAGTGGTCCAGAAGTCTACCTTCTAGGCTGGTCCAGTAGTCCACTCTCTGGTTTGATATAGGAGTCCACACTCTTGGATGGTCCATTGGTCCAGCAGTCCACCATTTTGGTTGGTTCAGTGGTCCAGCAGTATACTCTCTTGGATGGTTCAGTGGTCCAGAAGTCCACCTTCTAGGCTGGTCCAGTAGTCCACTCTCTGGTTTGATATAGGAATCCACACTCTTGGATGGTCCATTGGTCCAGTAGTCCACCATCTTGGTTGGTTCAGTGGTCCAGCAGTACACTCTCTTGGATGGTTCAGTGGTCCAGAAGTCCACCTTCTAGGCTGGTCCAGTAGTCCACTCTCTGGTTTGATATAGGAGTCCACACTCTTGGATGGTCCATTGGTCCAGCAGTCCACCATTTTGGTTGATCCAGTAGTCCACTCTCTTGTTTGATATAGTTCACCCTCTTGGATGGTCCATTGGTCCAGTAGTCCAATATATTGTTTGATATAGGAGTCCACCCACTTGGATGGTCCATTGGTCCAGCAGTCCACTCTCTTGGATGGTACATTGGTCCAGCATTCCACCATGTTGGTTGATCCAGTAGTCCACTCTCTGGTTTTATATAGGAGTCCACCCTCTTGGATGGTCCATTGGTCCAGTAGTCCACTCTCTTGGATGGTACATTGGTCCAGCATTCCACCATGTTGGTTGATCCAGTAGTCCACTCTCTGGTTTGATATAGGAGTCCACCCTCTTGGATGGTCCATTGGTCCAGCAGTCCACTCTCTTGGATGGTACATTGGTCCAGCATTCCACCATGTTGGTTGATCCAGTAGTCCACTCTCTGGTTTGATATAGGAGTCCACCCTCTTGGATGGTCCATTGGTCCAGCAGTCCACTCTCTTGGATGGTACATTGGTCCAGCATTCCACCATGTTGGTTGATCCAGTAGTCCACTCTCTGGTTTGATATAGGAGTCCACACTCTTGGATGGTCCATTGGTCCAGCAGTCCACCATGTTGGTTGATCCAGTAGTCCACTCTCTGGTTTGATATAGGAGTCCACACTCTTGGATGGTCCATTGGTCCAGCAGTCCACTCTCTTGGATGGTACATTGGTCCAGCATTCCACCATGTTGGTTGATCCAGTAGTCCACTCTCTGGTTTGATATAGGAGTCCACCCTCTTGGATGGTCCATTGGTCCAGCAGTCCACTCTCTTGGATGGTACATTGGTCCAGCATTCCACCATGTTGGTTGATCCAGTAGTCCACTCTCTGGTTTGATATAGGAGTCCACCCTCTGGGATGGTCCATTGGTACAGCAGTCCACCATCTTGGTTGGTCCAAGAGTACACCTGAACCAACTCTCACATTGGTAAAACGTGGAGTAATTTTACCTCGCCCCAGTTGTACAACTTGGCACTCTGACTGTTTGGTGCTCAGGAAAGGGAACAAATGATATCGCAGGGTGCGCTGAATGTTGGCATCTCAGCAATAAGAGAGTAGATTTAACTATCTAACATAATCAACGGGACGATAGAGTATCCATCGACTAGCGTACAATTTCGCGTATATCTTAATCAACGTTTTAAATTAACTTTTACTTACAGTACACAATTTTCACCCGAAAGGAGACACACGGATGTAATGATTCCAAAGTTGGTTCGAATGTATAATAAAATTATATATAAAAACAACTAAAAAACGCGGTTTTATATTTGTATAAACTAAAATGTAAAAAGTAATATTTAAATTTAAGTAATTTTTTCAACAGCGATATAATGCACTACAACTCAGTATAATGTATTTTTTAAAATAAGATTAAAAAAGAATCAAGTTATATAAAAAAATAATTTTAATCAAAAATGCGTGAGGTAGGTACTCTCTTTCATTTTCATAATGACTCTATCTTAAAGAATAGTCATTAATGATAGAAAATTTAAAACTAGGAAATCAATTTAGTTTTTATTAGTTTTTAATAATCTTATGGAAACATAATGATTTATAATAAAGAATAGTACATGTTTATCTGTAAAAAAGAGCTGTATAAGAGTTTAATGTATATAATTGAAGGGATCAACATTAATTTTCTCGAATCTGAATCTGGAATTCGAATCCCATATAGTACCCTGAATATACCCTTCAAATCCGAATACAGGTGCCAAGGTTCAAAATAAAATTATAAACAATAAATGAAAACATATAATCTATAGCATTGCAAAATTCTAATCTTGTTGTAGATTACTGATGAGTGCCATAGAAGTCAGGGAATCAGGAAGGTACACATTAATCAAAGTAGGGCTCGTGAAATTTGTATCTTCATATATTTATTTATAATCTAGTTTAAACATTGAGTGTTAAGAAACTTCATTCCGCCACATTTTACCTCAGTATATTTGATCACATTGGTAACCATAATGAAAGGTCATCAATTTAATTTTTCTTCTTCCTCGCACGGTATAAATGCGTGTCACACAATCTGTCACATTATCACAAAACCTGTTTAAGTGTTCAGTACGGCATGATGACCTTTGAATTTTATATTTCAGCTGAAAGGGACCACAAGTCCGAGCTGAAGATGATTTCTTATCTTTAAGGCCCGGCTCCACACGACCATGTTGCTTTTTTTTGGTCATTATTTGTGTGTTTGGAAAATTCCTAAAATATTTTTCACATTTTGTCCACAAATATTTACATCAAGTTATCTGGCAAATATTCATAGTTATAATTTACTAGTTTTTGTTTTTGTTTTGTTGTTTGAATTATTCACACGCCCAGAAATTCGTTGTGTATGTTTCCAAGGGTGGTTAGTTATCGCAACTGGGCTTCTGTAGACTTATTTTGAAAACGAAATTTTTGGGGATCAGGAAAAAAAAATTGGTTGTCTGTAAAGTCGGTTTACGGACGATAGTTTAACGTGACAACGTCATAACAAAACATTGATGAAATGATTGCATACTTTTATGAATACAATTGAATCATTTTTATTGAATTATCACTATTTTGTATGGATACAAAGAAGGAGTGAAATGAAATCTACAATTTAATTGATAAATTTACTCTTATTTGCACTCATTAATTCAAATATGTTTATTACTTTAACGAACAGATTATTTTAACTATAACTTTTATACGTGTTTGCTATTTAACTTCTTCCAATCTGTGTTATTCTGCTTAGGATAGGACGATGATAGGAAAAGTAGGAAACGAATGGGAGTGTTTCAAGTTTAATGTGCCTCGAAAAAGTCAAATCGATGGTTGTTCCAATCGAGTGGGAGAGAGATAGATGCGGCGCAAGCGTACAATGTGCGTTACGGGACACTTTTCCGTGCGTGCAGCCGGCGTTCATCGATTTATTAGACATTGTCACGTCAAACAGAAAGTTTGTGAGTATGCGTAAGGCGGCTACGCGGTTACCTGGCGGGTGTTCTCCGAGTGCTGCCGCGACTGGCCGTGCTATCAGCCTGCTGGGTGGACGCGCACTAGCGCCCGGCGCTCCTCCGACCAGCGAGCAGGGCGCGGGAGGGGCGGGAGGGGAAGCCCCCACCCCCTCCACCCCGCTCTGCTCCCCCCTCCACCCCTCCTCACAGCCCCCTGCTGGCACGTCACAACGCAGCTGCGTGAAGACACACGTATGTAGTTAACCCTCAGATTATACAACTGTTGATCTCTTCGTGAATGTTAAATACTATTTTTTTTTTTAACAATTCTGAAGAAATTATTTACTGTGTAGTGCCTGGAACATTAATAAAATATAGGTTAATTACTGGAATTTTCAATATTATGAATATTAATTTGTTCACTGCATATTTGAAATTGATCGCACTGAATTTACATCTATCACTTTTTTTCTTTAGTGTTTATTAATTCGTAATAACTGTAACATTGGTGATTTAATCGTTTATCAGGCAGAAATTAAGGAACACAAGAGATTTTTTTCCCTTGACAAAAACAATATATATATATTTTTTAGCGTAGGAAGAAATGGGGGATGTTAGTGACAACTAACTGTAATGTTAGGGATTGAGCGCAAAGATTGACGCATCGTGATCAACCAGTCCCGTCAACCACCAACTCAGCAGAGGACGTGTGATGTGGGGCGAAGGCAGTGTTACACGACACGCAGGTCGCAGACGAGAGAGCTTCGACCCTGACCTACTTGCACCCCTTCCCCCCCCCCCCCTACTTGACCCCTGACACCTGTTCGCTCCCCCCACTCCCTCCTCAGAGAGGCGACCCCCTGCTTGTGATTGGCCAGTCTCATGAGCCCTGTGCGACACTCGTTGCAGTCACAACTCGTTCCTAGTTCCGTCGCTTAGCGAAGAAGTGGCAGAAGGATTTCTCATTATGTGTTGCACTGTCGAGTGAATTAACAACTGTATTTATCACTTTTTGGTATCATGCAAACAGCGTATTCTTCCTGAAAGTATATACACATATAACATAACGAGACTGGAATCTAGAGACACCATACTGGATTCAAGAGTTCCCGTTATATAATAAATAAACTTTCTTTTAGAATTGTTTTTAATGCATTTACCACATATTAAAAGAGTTCCTGAGACTGTTATAGAGTGACAATTAACGTCATGTAAAAATTATTTTAAAACTATTGAATACAGTGATATGGAGGGGAAAAAAATTGTGTTTTTACCAATCGCTAGGGACAAGATTATACGATCAACTGCGATAAAACCGAAATAACACCTAAATACATGTTAAACACCGCATAACCTTGAAATTCAAGTTAATACACCATATAGAAAATAGAAGTGAAATGCAAGTTGAATCATTGGACTGATTAGCATTTAACCAAAACTTAATTCAAATCATAAAAAAAAGCAATCTTTTAATGTTTGAAATACAAGGACTGTAATTATTTTAGGATAAAATTTGTACCAAGTGCATGGATGAGAAAAATTTGATTTAATTTGTTTTATTGTGTATCTCTTATTGTATCACTTTTAAAACACATATTCTCGCTATTGTTTTTATTGTTCTGAATGTTTTAGACCAATTTATTTTAATTTAAAAATGCAGCATATACATTTCACCACTATTATTGTGAAGTATTAAAAAAATAGCTTTTATAAAATAAAACAATAACACTGAGAGCCTGTATTAAAACTTGTTTATCAATCGCCTTTAACATCTGGTCTCCGTATGCATTGACAATGTAAACGCTAAAACAGAGTTTGACGTATTAAGCTGTGGTCCGCAAGATGGCGTCCCTCCCCACTCGAACCTGGTTCTGGCTTCTCGCGGACAGCCCGGGCCACGGGTGGGGTGAGGTAGGGGTGAGGGGCGCCCTGACCTCCCCTCCCCCGCCGGGCCTTGCGTACGCCTGGCAACGCCGTGGGTTGCGGCAGGCCGATGTTTTCCGGCCCGCTGCTAGCGGCCGGTCCGCCCTGCAACATGAGCCCGCCGGCCTTATATGGCGGGCCCAAAATGGACGCGCGGCGGCGTTGCCAGGTCTCCGCTCCGCCCCTCCACCCCTGAGGGCGCGGGCGGGCGCGCCGGCCGAGGAGCGAACCCCGACCTCCGCCACGCCGAGCCGAGCCGGTCCGTTCTCCTGGCGAGGGTTTTCTCGGGTTGCTCCCGTGCTGGTCTCACCAGCCCTCGTCTGTACTGACCCCGCCTCCCGCCCGCCAGCTTCATGTGGCGAGGACACCAACTAGTGCACAGAAACAAATTTTCTGTAGATACTTTTGGAAACCAGTTGGCAAGAAATAGTTTGAAATATTACATTAAATATACTGTAACTTTGTACAACACATGGCTAAGGTTATTTTTCACTTACGTATATGAACTCAATTTTTTGAAATACTTTACTAAGTATCTTATTTTACGAGAATTACATAATATTATATTTTAACTAGTGTTTCATTCAAAGAATTGTTTTAAACCACAGAAAAGATGATCGAATATTTAATCATTAGGCTTTACGTACAAGAACCGGCCAACCACCGTACGAGAAAATCAAACAGGTTAAGGCGGGCTTTTTAACTAATTGTTCGTGATTATATTTAAACAAATTATTTAAATTAAATTTGAAAAAAAAACTGTAAATAATTTTTGAAAATTAAAACGTATGCAATTTCTCATCAATGTTTTATTGTGACGTTATCACGTAAAATTTTCGTCTGTAAACCGACTTTACAGACAACCTTTTTTTTTTGTAATTTACATCAATATTTCTGTATAATTTGCAAAATAAAAAAAAACTTTCAGTGAAGTTCAAGTTCTGAGATCACACTAAGCCTCCGAAGAGCAAACAACACGTATCTCGGAACCAGCACTGTACCAGCTCACACGGCTGTTGGCTGGTCGTCAACTGCCCATGTGCCCACACAACCCTCTTGCGACACGGCGCAGCGCGAACTGCGTAGTGCTGCACATCCAATAACAGCCTGTAATTAACTGCCGCTGGCTAACTTCCTCCCGCCACTCGCTCCTAAATATAACTCCAACACATACTTTAACGAGCGTACGTCATGATCGAGCAATGCGTGCTTCAAAGTAGAGTTTAATAATGTGTTGTAAACTTAACACTGATCTATATAGTTTTCTGGACGATATCGGTTAGCACCAAGAGACAACATAACTATATAAAAAAAGGGGGTTGTCTGTAAAGTCGGTTTACGAACGATAATTTTACGTGATAACGTCCTTCATAAACAGTTGACAAAACAGTTCACGTGTAGGTTGTGTGCTGCCGCTGTCTCTCTTCTACTCGGACGCATCGGCCAATGGAGTGGAAGAAAGATAGATGCGTCACAAGCCTGATCGTGCCTCTCTATCGCTTGTTCCGCGCTCTCGCTTGCACGCTCGGCTCAGGCGGAACGTGACGATGAGTCATGCTTTTTCGTGCGTACAGCCGGTGTTAATCGAAAACGTCAAAAAATAATTACGAGCATATCAGTAACCTTTCTGACAAAGTGGAACTGTTTTTTTTTTTTAGTTTTTTTCAATTACAGGATTTTAATCAAGAAATTTGAACGAAACTTATTGGTTTGGAGGAAATTACGCATAAGGCATATGAATATAATTGAATATCTACAACACCTTGTGGGTAGACAACGCAGTTAGCGGACACGTCGATGGGTTGCCACGCTTTAAGGGGTATTTCTAACGCGCGCCCAAGTTTATGGCTGGTACAATACTTACAATATAAGCACGAGAGAGAGAGAGAGAGAGAGAGAGAGAGAGAGAGAGAGTCTTTTTAAGCGTGGTTCTTGATGAGTGACGCCACAGCATCGTTTAGATCCTGATATTTCCATTTCAGATAGACTTGTTCTGTGAGAAGTGTATGTTATACTGATAGCTTACAGCTAAGAAGCACGTTCTTCAAGGAGAGTTTAGACTCTGTACATAGTGACATGTACAATTTGCATATATTGGGGTGCTATGGAGATCAGGATGACTATTAAGAATTAATTAAACATTAATTAATTTGCAAATTTAATTACAACCATTGTAAGAAAAACTTAAGATAGACATGATATAATTTTTTGCTACGTGAGCACACAAGTAAAATGTGTTCAAATAATTCCTTGGATTATGTTACTAATGTTTCCTTGCGTCAAAATGTTTTTTATTAATTTCGAATGCTTTTTAGTTCCTTAAAATTAAATCTCAAAAACACCTTTTAAAATAATATTTTTGATATTTATGTGTAAAAATCTCCTGGATAACTGTTGATAATAGTGGTAGGTTAAAATGTTTTTTTGTGGGCGGGGTGAGGGTGATGGAAATACACAGAAAGAAGACACGATATATTATAAAACCCAAAATAAATAATCACATGGCGTTATGTCAGGTGAACGTGGAGGCCAGCGGAAAAGAGCTCTGTCGTCTCGACCATTACGACCAATCAAACTGTCAGGGACTTGGACGTTCAACCACTCTCGTGCAAAGATATTCAAAATTGGGAAGGGCTCCATCCTGTTGGCAAATAAAATTTACTAGTTCACCCTCTACTAATTGGGGAAAGAGCCAATCTTTTAGCATGAGCGTTATTCTTTAACCAACACTCTAAAACGCTTACAGTTTATCCTACTAAAATTTATAACTGAGATTTTCTTTTATGGACATGCTGTATTTTTATCGTTCTAACAGAGCGCAAAAATTACATCTTTACTAAACACTCAACAATTTACAGATTATTGCAACAGAGCACTTTAAGAGAGAGAGAAAAATAAATTCAAACACATAATGTTAAGGAAATACAATTACTTACAAACGATACATTCAAGTAAACTAATTTTTGTATTTTTTACTCTCTTCATTCCTTTTTATTATGAATTCCTTAATTTTTAACAGCTCCATTTACCTTATATTGACATATCTTATTTTCTCATTATTGGTGCATATACATACATCAATGAGTGTTTCCCACATCAACTGCAGGTGAATGACAAAGTAAACTCGTGCAATAACATCTTGTCAGTGTTAAGAAGACTGCCGATAGTCGCTCTACCACTCTGGTTCTGGGGTAGAGCGCCTGCCTTGTGACTTGTAGGACCCGGGTTCGCGCCCCGGCTCCTCCAAGGCGGATTGCCCAGACGAAATGGTGGCATTTTCTCTGGTAGGAATACAATCCCTTGTAACAAGTCAGGCTACCAAAGAAACGGTGGGTGGAACAGAAAAAAACCTTCCAGGTGGCTTCCAAATGGGGAGCCCGTTTCTTTTCCTGGGCTCCCCATGCGGTGGCCATTCCGGGGGTTTCTCCGGGGGAACGGAGTTTTGTTAAAAATATTTTTCAGTTTTGTTTTAGTATACTAAATCAAGCAATGATTGGAATATAAAATATACGAAAACATTTAACTTATGAAGTGTGTATCAAATCTTGCCGAACTGCTCTAGTGCATATGCGTATGTGACAGCTCTTGCTCATATCCTCAAATGAACGACACAGCAAGCTTAGATGCTGTTTACTTCACTGGGATTCCGAAAAAAAAAAAAAAAAAACGCATGTTCCCGAATACTGTACCTTCTCGACTGACACTGATTCCTGAAAAGTGGCCGGAAAGGTTGACAGCAGGGGAGAGGTAGAAATGACGCAGCAGTGTCTACTCCTACGATTGGCGCTACCATATTTATGCAAGTATCATAAGTATCTACAATTTATTTATTCGTCTGGGAAAGAGTTATCGAAATGTGCAACTAACTTTATGAGTATCATTCATTTTTTTACGTGAGTAGTGTGGCTGATAGCGTAAAAATAGACGTATGGACTAAAGAGTTAAACTTTATAAGTGTAATTTATTTTTGGTATGTGAAAACTGTTATTATAAATGTCAAAATGACTTATAGACTTTTGAGAAGACTTAATTTATGTTTGATATCCTCAATCATTATCTCTTGTTCATTAAAAAATAATATAGATTTATCTCTATCTATACCTAATAAGGTTTTGAAGATTATAGTCCATCTGGAAGTGAGTTAGATTTGTCACAGAACAGTCAGTGAGTGGGTAGGTCGCACTTGGGTTTGTATATATATTGGCTGTGGTAACATTAGCGGTATTGTTGTTTGTTGTTGAGTAGCTTATCGTGGTTTTGTAATGTGTATCCACGGTGGTTGTGGAAGCGAGCGTCGCTCCATGGGGGGAGAAACTCTAATTACCGAGACTGAGACCTAATTTTTGAAGTAGTTAATGGGCCCGTCTGCTAGATAGTAGTTTTCATAATATATTGTTGACATAACTACATTAATTTACTAGGAGAAGTAATGTATAAGCTTTTATCAGGCAAACAAACCCGTGAAAATTCACTCTAGGTAGTCACTAATTTTATGGTGTGTAATACAACGAGTTTTTGCACCTCCTACCCCTTTATTTATTACATGACGGTTTGTTACAAAACAGCATAAAGTATTTTCGCATTGATTAAGTTAGTTTTGCGCCGCCAAGGAGATAACTCAATATAACCAAAAAAAAAACGTATTAGGTAACCCAGGTGACCACCACATCTACAAGCAGCACTGCGCACCACTACCTCCAGCACCACCCACCAACAGCCATCATCACCGCCTCACCGTGCTGCTGGTGAGGGGCAGCAGCACGGCACCATCACCAGCAGAGCACCACCCCGCCAGCCAGCCAACAGACGCCACATAACGAGCAGCAGAGCCCCAGGGACGAAACGTCGGAGGAGCATCTTCATTGTACAAGTTGTAAATAAAACCATTGTCGCCCTGAAGCCCTTGCGGCCATGTATATACATTTATTTTCCACTTATCCGTGTACCTTTATATTTTAATAAAGATGCAGTTTTGGCGGGTGACTCCCTTTGCGGGAGTCCCCAATTTATTTAAAAAAAAAAACCTTTTTATGAGAACCTCTATTCCGATTTTTTATTTGCTGGTAGTTATGGGCCCGCCCAACAGATAGCGACACATGTCGCGTGAAACATGGTTTCAGTTTCCACTATAAGAGTCGCACTTCTATATCTCCCTCCTTGTTCTGTGCGCCGCCCGCGAGGCAACACTGCTGGCTGTGACGTGACTGTCTCCCCTCAAGGGGGGGGGAAACCGGCCCCGCGCGCGACCTTGAGGCGTCCAGAGGACGCTGGAGCGTCACGACGCTATATATACCGACGCAGGGCGTCCTCCCCAGCTGATCGCGGCGCGACCTTTTCCCGCGCACTCGTGCGTTCCGTAACTTTCTAAATGGCGCACGACTTCTCCCAGCGAGGGTCGCCGCTCGACGGGGTCCGAAATCCGCCAGTGGGAAAATGTTGGCGGTTATTTTGATTCACCGTGAAATTTGTAACGTTATCCAGCTACACCTCAAAATATGCCAAGGAAGAATCATGCAGCTTCCGAAAGGGTAGGAATTTAATTAAACAAGCATTGGTGTTGTCTAGGAAAAAAGACAAAACGACCATGTCTTTTCTTGAAGTCAACTAGTTAGCAATTGGATAGCAAAAAAAAAATTGTGCATCTTCGGTTTTTTTTGTTCATTGTAAATAAATATGGCGGTGTTGATAAAAGGATACTAATGGTCAAATAGGTTAGGTTAGCTACATTATAAATACTTTAAAACATTGTGGACGGTTGATTTGGTTAGGATAGCGACATTAAAGATACGGAAAAAAAGCATGAACTTCGGGGAACTTCGGGTTTTGGCTCTCTCGTCTGTGAAAAGAAGGCTTCCCGCTGTATCAAGACTGATTTGCTATAATTTTGTTTCGTAGTTAAAAGGAACTCGCTAGGAAGAATCGTAAAGATGTCATCATGATGTAACAAAAAAAACTTAAATTCAATACATCTGCAATACTTAGATTAGCGTTGACCTTCATTATAACAAAGAAAAATCGTTTTGCTTTGAAGACGGCAAAGGGAGGTGTACTCATTTTGACTTCAAGTATTAACACGGCAAAGATCGCACACACCAACTAACTTACTTCTCACCTCCATGAAAACGACCGAGTTATGAATGAACGGCGCACAACAGCACCACCGGATGGCAAGGCAACTGCGATGCCATCTCGTGTCTGGGAACGGTATTAGCGGGTTTACGGAGATGACGCCATCTACAGGAAAAGTCAGAACTCGACCGACAAAACTTCGGCTTCATATTCATGAACCCCGAGAAAAAAAAAAAAGATGGAATATTTAATTTAACGAATTTCTACAGCCACAGCAAAACTTACCTCTTACGGTTGAAATATGATTTGGTTGAAATAATAAAGGTTAGAAACACGTATGTAAAATAACGGATTTAAAAATGATGCCATTGTACGACAGTGACAAGTTTAGCGTTTTTTTTAGAACGTGTAGAACAATGTTTAATTAATCATTCCCAAATTATCTCTCTACTACTTGCAATAAAAAAGGGGGTTGTCTGTGAAGTAGGTTTACGGACGATAATTTTACGTGATAACGTCATAAGAAAACATTGATGAAAAATTGCATACTTTTTAATTTCCAAATATTAATTACAGTTTTTGCAAGATTAATTTAAATATTTTGTTTAAATATAATCACGAACAATTAGCTATGGAAATGAACTGAAATCAAATAAATGTCAGTAAATTGTTAATTTGAAATTACCAAATTGGACAAATAAATCAAATTTTTTAAATTGCTGCTTTTAAAAGCCCGCCTTAACCTGTTTGATATTATAGAAGATTTTCTCGCACGGTGGTTGGCCGGTTCTTGAACGCTCGGCTCAGGCGGAACGTGACGAGTCATGCTTTTTCGTGGCCGGCGTTCATCGATTTATAAGACGTTATAACGTCAAAACATTTTGTGAAACTTGATATTTAAAGTCGTATACTTCAGAGTATACGTGGTCGACACGTTAAAAATTTTTTTTGTTCGTGATGAGCTTGCAGCCGAACGCTCGCTTCGGGGCACTCCGTCCTTGTTTACCTCCTTGGCTGCAGGCCACAGCTTCGCACCTCCATGGCGACTACCCCCCCCCCCCCCAAGGCTCGCGAGTCTTGGCAGCTTGCCGCGGCTGTCGCCGACAAGCGTCTGAATTAGCAACCGCAGATAACATCGCCTCCAATCTCCCGACTGCTTTTAGCCTGCAAGCACACTGCCAAACCCAACAACGTCTTCACCGACACCAAAGCATATTAAAACAATAACAATTTTTGTCGTGGTATAGTTCAGAGTACGTCTCACTGTGTAGAATTGTATGAAATAAAAAAAAAAAATGTTTCATATCAATAGGGCCGTGTATTTTCTGAGAAGCCTAAGATGTCCATTACGTTCTGTCCTTGCCCAAACACTTTCGAATATTCACCTTCGGCCAACCTCGGTATTTGTTTTATTTTTGCGCATGAAAAATGAATTCAAATATTAAAAGTGGTCGGTTAGGTTAGCTACATTAAAACACTTTAAAACACTATGGACGGTTATTTAGGTTAGTATAGCTACATTAAAATAAACAGAGAAATATAAATATATATAAATAAACCCGAAGTTGGCCGAAGGTGAATATTCGGGCGTGTTCGGGCAGGGACAGAACTTGATGTAGGGTAGGTGACCCAAATATGAGACCCGGCCTTAATATGAGACCCTTGGTTATCTTGACAAGTAAGAGCTGCTACCTATCAGCCGCTCTTGGAACTACTAGCAGCCTCCATTTCCCGACCACGGATAGAGTGAGACATTTATCTGATGCGCGCGAGATCCAGAATAACAGTTTATACGATTTTCTTCATTTTGAGTTTTCGTGAGTGGCATCTTGCAGCTTTATTATCAACATAGAGGTACGTTTATATTAATTATCAATTCATACTTTCTTATGAGCAGTGAAGTAAGCTTCCATGTGTATAAATAAGGAACTATGGCAGTTTAAAATTTCAGCCTTGTTGATGTGTTTTGTAGCGGCCATGACAAGGTGCCTAATATGAGACCACTTACGTGTCCTAATTTGAGATAGGGTCTCATATTAGGAGTAAGGGTCTCATATTAGGTGATTTAGATATAAAATAATACTGTCGCTGTAAGAACAGTAACTAATAAGTTTAATTTTATATATAAAATATCTTAAAATTTTGTGATAGAACATAGTTAGACATGTAGGCCCTGCTGAGAAGGCCAGGGAAAGCCACGTTTCGATCGTCTGCTTACCTCCACACTCATCTCAGAAGATGCAGCTGTTGGACGTAGGTTTTATGTTCCCTCTCAAGACATCTTATGCTCAAGAAGTAGAAGACTGGCTGTGCCGAAACCCAAATCATGTTGTTACAAACTTTACAGTGGCTAAACTTTTCAGTGCTGCATACCAAAGAGCAGCAACAATGGAAATATCTGTTAATTCTTTTAATAAAACAGGCCTGTTTCCATTTAACCGAAACATATTTCGTGATTATGAATTTGGTGCTTTCTCTAAATCATTAAATGGCCAAGAAACTAGATAAGAAAATGGAGCTCAAGAGAATTCAGATACAGCCATTTGTAGAGAAGACCAGAGCCACCCAAGAAAAACTTCGATGCAGACAGATCAGCCATGTTGCAGCAGTGCAGTTAGTCCCTTTATCAGACCTGTGGATATTTCACCACTACCAAATTTTCCTTCAAAAGGAACATCCAGTAGATGTGGCAGTGCTAATGTTATCACATCATCGCCATACAAAACAAGCTTGGATGAAAATGTCGCAAGAAAAAAAAAAGGCTGGCTCGTAAGAAATTGGTTCTTGGGAAACAGAAAGGAAACGAAGCTAGACCTACATAACCAGATCTCGCAACACGGACAAATTAAGAATTACTACCAAATCATTCATCGCTGTAGATTCTGAGGACTCCAGTGACGAAAATATTTCGCTGCATGACAGTTCAAATGAAAGTGATGGACCTGAAAGTGATGGATGCAGAGTGTTTGTTATGCGGCTGCCTTTTCTCAGAGGACAAACATGGTGAGAAATGGCGGCAGTGCCTCAAGTGCTATGGGTGCGCTCATGAAGATTGCGGAGCCGATCCATGTTTTGTGTGTCCTATGTGTAACAAACAAAAGTGCAAAAAGTGACTAAATGATATCAAATATGGAATTTGTAACATAATGTAGGGGGTGTCTCATATTAGGAACACATTTTTGTTTTCACAAAATTTAGCATTTTTTTAATTTCTTAGTTTAATTATTTTCTGTATTAATACAAGTGCTCTATCCTGTTTTGAAGTAAAAGTGCATTACATAATATATCATATAAGATAAATAAATCTACCAATAGTGGTTTTAATAACAAAATATAAATATTTTTAAAAAGGGGTCTCATATTCGGTACACTTGCCCTACATCTTAGGCTTCCCGTATTTTTTTTCGGGAAATAATTTTATCGCTCGTCATACTGTAGTAAAGTATGCCGGCGCTGGCGATCGTGTCCTTGTGATTGGCTGCCGTCTGCAAGAGAATCCAGCCCATTCAGTACGTGATTGCTTCCACACTGGATGCGTGTGACTGGTGTGCTGATAGTGGACGTGTACCTGACCATAGACAATGCTACAAATATTTAACTCACAGCTGGTCTGAAAATCCTTCCTCAAAAAGTACTAGGCCCTGCCTATCAAGCATCATTAAATGAAATAACAATGAAAGTACACACATACAAACCACTTTTCAGGTAATTTTCAATTCCACGTCAACAGTTAAATCTGTTATGGTATGTGCTGAATTATTGATATAAAAAACAGCAGGCCTATTCAGTAACAGCAAATAATATTTACAGTTTTTGCAAATTTAATTTAAATAATTTGTTTAAATATAATCACAAACAATTAGTTAAAAAGCCCGCCTTAACCTGTTTATTTCTCGCACTGTGGTTGGCCGGTTCTTGCACGCTCGGCTCAGGTGGAACGTGAAAATTTTTCGTGCGTGCAGCCAGCGTTCTTCGATTTATAAGACGTTATCACGTCAAAAAAACTATAATGGTATATGAACGAATTGACAGAATTCGATGGGGTTTTGATTTGTTTCCTGGATATTTTCATTACCGACACCTGAATGAACAGAAATAGTCAATACCAAACGTATTGGTGTTACGAATTATACTTTATGATAGTGAAATTACCCTGGAATATATTGGTAAACTAAAATAGTCATATTAAAAAGTAATCCAAAGTTTTAAAATACCTAAGCAAGCTGGCATTACATCTCCGATGTGAACCGAATTGTTTAGACAGCGCAGTGGTAGAACGCTCGGTAAAGAAACTGTAAAAATAAATTTTGACGTGATTCAAAACTCATTACTTAAAATTTTTTTTTATTATTTCTTAATAACAGATTACTGGGTTTTACGAGTTTTACTTTAAGGAATTGTAGCTATTTAATTAATTTACTATTATTAATAGCTCAGTTCAAGATCTTGATTATTTCTTACCAGGCAGGCCTATAACTTTTTTTTAGTAAAATTGAAATAAAAATTTATTACGTTTATACTAGGAAATTAATATTTATGAATTAGCATTTGGTATTAAAAAATTAAGACTTTATAACATTACATCTATCAATTAATACCTTGTTATAATTTATAGGCTCCTAACGTTTGCGTAATATTTATAGTATAGTGTTTTTTCTAAAGCCGGGTAAGCATAAACGTGAGTACGTTAGGTTAGATATTTACACATCACAGGTGGTTACTGAAAGATCTCTCACATTTGTTTTCTGTGTACTATTGTTTTTTATTTAACTAATTCCGTACTTTTTTAACAGCATAATTTAATTCGTTTTCCTAGTCTTGGTTTACATACTGCTTCCCGAATCATCTGCCAGAAGTAAGCACGTGTTAATGACAAACACAACTACAGTAATGTCATGTAATGGAATGTCAGTGTTAAGAAGACTGCCGATCGTCGCTCTACCACTCTGGTTCTGGGGTAGAGCGCCTGCCTTGTGACTTGTAGGACCCGGGTTCGCGCCCCGGCTCCTCCAAGGCGGATTGCCCAGACGAAATGGTGGCATTTTCTCTGGTAGGAATACAATCCCTTATAACAAGTCAGGCTACCAAAGAAACGGTGGGTGGAACAGAAAAAAACCTTCCAGGTGGCTTCCAAATGGGGAGCCCGTTTCTTTTCCTGGGCTCCCCATGCGGTGGCCATTCCGGGGGTTTCTCCGGGGGAACGGAGTTTTGAAAAAAATAAAATTGTAAATTTTGTTTTTGTAGAAAATTCATTCCAATTTGTTTAAAATAAAGCTCAATTAAAAAAATATTTTAATCTCATGTGTACATAAAACATGAAAAATCACGTCACTTATTTTTTACTATAGTGAAACGTCAATTTTGTTAATTTTTTATCCTTTATCTTGATCTCAACCCGTGCATCATTAAACACATTCATCACATGGGAATAGTTTATTTATCAGGAATTTTTTAGTCTCTTGGTGAAGGACAGGAATGTTTAAAGAAGGATGGAAGAGGATTTTAGGTAAATACTTAAATTTTAAAATTTTTGGTATCATTTTTTTTTGCAAAAAAGTAATTATCTGAACTAAATTAATAAGAAGGTACAGGTACGGTTAAAAATGAATGTTTTTAAAAAAAAAGGTAGTTTGTGGAGGTATCGAAGGTGTAAAGGAGCAATTACGTAGAGAGGAAGATAATAACATTGAATTGTTAGTAAGAATTAACGAAAAAAAGGGGGTTGTCTGTAAAGTCGGTTTACGGACGATAATGTTACGTAATATCAAATTTTTTAAATTGCTGCATTTATAAAGCCCGCCTTAAATTGTTTGATATTATAGAAGATGTTCTTGCACGCTCGGCTCAGCCGGAACGTGACGATGAGTCATGCTTTTTCGTGCGTGCAGCTTGCGTTCATCGATTTATAAGACGTTATCACGTCAAAAGGACACACTTGTTGTTTTGAGAGATTATATACATGTGCGTCATAACAATGTGCTCCAGTGAAAATGCAGGCGTTTAAGAATTGTTCCCTGTAATTGCAATTTCAGTTTGGAGGGGTACATTTTGAAGAGAAACTTCTTTTCTGAGGAACAGTCAGGTGCGTGGTGGGGGAGCCGTTGGAGGAGGAGAGTGCGTCAGCGGCGACGCCACTCCAAAACATGCGGGAGTACATATAACAAACAACAATAGAATATGTACGACTTGATAGAATTCGATAGCGGTGTATAGCTTTTTTGACGTGATAACGTCTTATAAATCGATTAACGCCGGCTGCACGCACGAAAAATTGTCACGTTCCGCCTGAGCCGAGCGTGCAAGAACCGGCCAACCACCGTGCGAGAAAATCTATAATATCAAACAGGTTAAGAACGGGCTTTTAAACTAATTGTTCGTGATTATAGTTAAACAAATTAATTAAATTAAATTTGCAAAAACTGTTAATAATAATTTGAAAATTCAAAAGAATGCAATTTTTCATGAATGTTTTCTTATGACGTTATCACGTAAAAGTATCGTCCGTAAACCGACTTTGCAGACATCTCCCCCCCCCCCCTTTTTTAATATTCCCGCTGGCTACCAACCATGGGAAGCCTTCTTTTCACAGACGAGAGAGCCAAAACCCGAAGTTCCCCGAAGTTCATGCTTTTTTTTTCTGTATCTTTAATGTAGCTATCCTAACCAAATCAACCGTCCACAACGTTTTAAAGTATTTTTAATGTAGCTAAGCTAACCTAACCTAACTGACCATTAGTATCCTTTTATCAACACCGCCATATTTATTTACAATGAACAAAAAAAAAAAACCCGAAGATGCACGATCGGGCGTTTGGCTCTCTCGTCTGTGGAAAGAAGGCTTCCCACCAACCACAGGGTGTGACCAGACACCGAGCCGCGACAGTCTCGTGTCGGCTCGCGCGCACGACGCAGTGAACGAGATGGCGTGACGCAATGCCTGGCCGCGCGGAGAACTGCGATGCTGTAAGCAGGAGGTATTCCTGGCCGCCATCTGTCGGCGCGCCGGTGCGGCCGTCACTCGAACTAAAACATCCTCTCGGTGCCCGGGGCTCTGGTCCCAACAAACATGTCCTCGCTCTAAATCATTTCACTTGGAAATCACGTCCGAGCGTTGGAAGCAAATTTACGAGCATCTCACACTTTATTTAAAAGCGTGAAAGGGTTGCCGGATTTAGTGAAACAAAGAATGTTAATTTCACAAAAATTACAATGGCAGGAATTTCAAAGAGCAATAGTTGTATTTATAATATTAGATGTCAATAATTTTTCAAGTCATGTGATTTTAGCCTACATGGAGCACTCTAGTCTGAAACTATGTATTTGTACTGTTATACAATGATCCTACACTCTCGTCTGTAGCATGGGGCATCAATACAAGGCAATCTGAAGATGAGAAAATATACGCTATTGAAGTTTATGGACCGAGTCGTAAGACGCTAAATTAATATTCTAGTGAACACAGGTTCAAATTCCAGCTGGCAATTGTCATATCTTCATAAAGTCTTAAAATTAACAGCGACACATATAGGTACTAGAACAGAAGAAAATGTCTGTATTATCTTGCTTTAACATTTTCGGTCTGAGACGCACTTAAGAGTCTTTCCTACCTAGACCTCCCTAAAAGGTAGGCTACACGTAGTCATTATTGGTATATAGTATGTGACTTAAATTTAACTGCCAATAATAATTCAAGAAAATATAAACCGATAAATGGTTGAACACACAACATCGGTATACATACACTCACTGACTGTTACTCACTTAATTCAAATATTTTATGTACAAAAGCAATATTTTTTAAATGTTTGTTTGAGATTTTTTATAACATATTGGAATGATAATGATACAGTTACTAAAAACTAAAAAAAAATTTTTTTTTCAAAACTCCGTTCCCCCGGAGAAACCCCCGGAATGGCCACCGCATGGGGAGCCCAGGAAAAGAAACGGGCTCCCCATTTGGAAGCCACCTGGAAGGTTTTTTTCTGTTCCACCCACCGTTTCTTTGGTAGCCTGACTTGTTGCAAGGGATTGTATTCCTACCAGAGAAAATGCCACCATTTCGTCTGGGCAATCCGCCTTGGAGGAGCCGGGGCGCGAACCCGGGTCCTACAAGTCACAAGGCAGGCGCTCTACCCCAGAACCAGAGCGGTAGAGCGGATACTTGCAGTCTTCTTAACACTGACAACATGTTATTGCACGAGCTTACTGTAGTTTGGTTTGTCATGAACACGTGCGTACTTCTTGGAGATGATATGGGAAGCAATATGTTAACCAAGACTAGTAAAACAAAGCAATTAGAATTCAAGAGTACACAGTAAACAAATGTGAGCGATGTTTCAGTATTCACGTGATGTGTATACATCTAACCTAACGAGCAAATATACTTGTAATATTCTTTACTTACGTTATTGCGTTTCTTGCTTAGTTTATAAACCCAGCCTTGTAATAAAAGACATGGTAGTTAATACTATAAAGTTTACGTACACGTCAGGAGACTATAATTTATAACAAGGTATTAAGGGATGGTTTTAAAGTTTTATCTTTTAAATACCAAATGCTAATTCATAAACATTACTTTCCTGGTAAACTCAATGAATTTTAATTTTATTTTTAGTAACAAATAAAGGCTAGTGGCCTGTCTAATATGAAATAATCAAGCCAATGGACTGAGCTATTAATTAAAAATATTATATGAATAAGATAGGTATATTTGCTTAAAGAACAATTCGTATAACTCAGTCAGCTGTTATTAAGAAATAATTAAAAAATTCCACTTCCGAGGTTTCAACCACGTCAAAAAGTACTTCACGAGCGTGCTGCCTGAGGGCTGGAGACTGTGTGTTTTTAACGGCGTGATGCCGGCCTGCTTAGGTGTTTTAAAACTAGGGGTTACTATGACTATTTTAGTTTAACAAATATATTCCAGGGTAGTTTCACTACCATAAAGTTTCATTTGTCATACCAATATGTTTGGTATATACCCTAATATTTACGAAAGTGGCTATACACGGGTTTATGTTGCCACACGTGGGCCCGCCATTTACGTTCATCGAATTCCGTTCCATTTTCACGAAATTTCACCTACCAAGCTAAGTTGTTTACATATCAAAATTTTCTGCACTTTTACAAAAGTTTACTTTGGAAACCAGCTGTCAAAAATATAGTTTATAAAACTACATGAAATATATTGAAACTTTTTTTATTTTTACACATATAAAATACGATCTGTACGTGTTATTAGACTAACATTCGCAAAACCTGTGCGTGTTACTGTTTCTTCAAAAAAGATTCTGCCAATTGAAGCACGCCAAATCTCTGATCGAAATATGAAATTTCACAACAGGTAGCGCTTTCTATGCGGGAAATGCAGGGACTTTCTCAACAGCGCTCTCTACGCTACTACAGTAGTTGAACAAGTAGGAACGCGAGCGCGCTGCTAACAAATATAAAATTCAAGGGACTCACAGCTGACTGTAACTATCATCTGAAACAAGCGCACGTGCACTCTCTGTCTTTATCTTTAGTTCATCTGTCTCTCCTAGTTCTTTTATTATTTCGGCGGGCGACGAATCATCACACAAAGAGGAGAACGAAAACGAATCCAGTAACATATATGACATTTATATCTGTTTGGCAAAGTACCTATTCTGTATCCTTTCCGCGTCAGAAACTTTTCACAATATTTCACGAGAAAACGTCGCCTTGACATTCGGCCTGGAAATTTCCAAAAATTTCAACTACAAAGACTCTGTGGAACTCGTTTATTGTCTACCAAGATTTCACATTGCTATAAATACGGCTTTTATTGTTTTAGTTTAAAAGTAAATGTTTATTTATAACTATTTAATTCATTAAATCTCAGGATTTGGCTGAGATTTAAAAATTTACTTGAATTATTTCTATAGATAAGTGTTATTTATAATAATCAGATACTAAAGCGTTTGAAATGCATTACAGTGTAATTCAAATACACATTATGACTGTCAATATGCTCTAGATCGGTAACAGTCTATGTGAGGCTAACGAAAGTAATTTACATGCAGTTAGTTAGCACATAATAATATACTGTTTAAGATATTTGTATGGATCTCAACCCATTTTCTCGTTGAATACTAAGTATCTTAATAATACAAGTCCCAAAGAAGGGTTAAATAAATACCATGCCAGTTCATTATTTGAGTAGACAATATTGTTCGCAGATATTGCTGACTTGAGCAGCAGCCGCGCATGTTTGTGAGAGTCCATCGCGCAGTATTTGCGGTCCATCTGGGCACCGGATTCAGGTCGATGAAAGTCAGTGTGCTACTTTCCACATTCACGGCCCGTTTCCTCGGCTTGCGGAATTCGCACGTCTCCTAAATATACCTCGCGCCACACTTGTGCTGGCCCAGATGACAGCGCTGCCAAGAACCACCTACAGCTCGTCCGGAAAACATTTACCAGCAGCTCTGTGCAGTTCGGCGATCCACACAGGAGCTTAAAGGGGCGGATGCGATATGTGTTCGTGGGCGCAGGACTCAAATAAAGACCCGAAAATATTTTTTTTTGACGTGATAACGTCTTATAAATCGATGAAAGACGACTGCACGCTCGAAAAAATTATACCACAGTGCGAGAAAATCTTCTATAATATAAAACAGGTTAAGGCGGTTTTTTTATACTAATTGTTCGTGATTATATTTAAAGAAATTATTTTAATTAAATTTGCAAAAACTGTAAATAATATTTGAAAATTAAAAAGTATGCAATTTTTCATCAATATTTTCTTATGACGTTATCACGTAAATCGAATTTACAGACAAACCTCCCCCCCCCCTTTTTTTTTTACAAGTTTCCATAAACTTCAAAATGTTCACCATTAGTTGCCTTCCATAACATCAAATTAGCATTCACGTTAGCGCAATTTTGGTACAGCATCAGTTATGCCGTTCTGGTTCAGGTGTAGGCAGCCTCCACTCACAACCCCACAAGAACTAGTCTGGAGCGGCCACGTACGGCTTCCTTTGTGGCTAGAGTGTAGATGATTTAAATAAAAAAAAATTGGTTGTCTGTAAAGTCGTTTTACGGACGATAGTTTAACGTGACGTCATAATAAAACATTAATGAAATGATTTCATACTTTTATGAATAAAATTGAATCATCACTCTTTTGTATGAATACAAAGTGAAATGAAATCTACAATTTAATTGATATTTTTTTTCTTTTATTTGCACTCATTAATTCAAATATGTTTATTACTTTAACGAAGAGATTATTTTAACTATAACTTTTATACATGTATGCTATTTAACTTCATCCAATCTGTGTTATTCTGTTAAGGATAGGACGATGATAGGAAAAGTAGGAAACGAATGGGAGTGTTTCAAGTTTAATGTGCCTCGAAAAAGTCAAATCGATGGATGTTCCAATCGATTGGAAGAGAGATAGATGCGGCGCAAGCGTACAATGAGCGTAACGGGACAATGTGCGTAACGGGACACTTTTTTGCGTGCAGCCTGCGTTCATCGATTTATTAGACGTTGTCACGTCAAAAAAATAAATATGGTAGCGTCGATCGTGAGTAGTAGACAAACGCAAGCAGCGTAAAGAGAATTTACGTAGCGTCACAACTAGCATATAGCAAGCCACGCTACGTACCTAACTCCTCCCTTGCCGGCTTCCCATTCGACCGCTAGTGCATGTTTTAGAGTGGCGTAGCCGCTGACGCACTCTCCTCCTCCATCACGTACCTAACGACTCCTCAGAAAATAAGCTTCTCTTCAAAATAACACTTAATGTCAGCCCGCATAGATGTACCCCTCCAAACTGAAACTGCAATTACAGGGAAAAATTCTTAAACGCCTGCATTTTTACTGGATCACATTGTTATGCTGCACATGTATATAATCTCTCAATGCAACAAGTGTGTCCTTTTTTCGTTAATTCTTAATAAAAATTCAATGTTATCAACTTCCTCCCTACGTAAATGTTCCTCTACACCTTCGATACCTCCACAAACTACCCTTTTTAAAAACATGCCTTTTTAACCGTACTTGTAACTTCTTTGAATTAAGTACAGTAAATCACGTTTTTTTTGCAAAAAAAAAGATACATACAATAGTATTTACCTAAAAACCTCTTCCATCCGCCAAATGTACCTTCTTTAAATCATTCCTATCGTTCACCAAAAGACTTAAACTGTGATGAATGTGTTTAATGATGCACGGGTCGACATCAAGATTAAAGGATAAAAAATTAACAAGATAGAAGTTTCACTATACCTAGTTAAAAAAATGAATGATAAGTGACGTGAGTCTTCATGTTTTATGTACACATGCGATGGAAAGATTTTTTTTGTTTGTTTGTTTTGTTTTTTAAACAAATTGGAATGAATTTGTTACAAAAAACATTACAATTTTTTTTTTGCAAAACTCCGTTCCCCCGGAGAAACCCCCGGAATGGCCACCGCATGGGGAGCCCAGGAAAAGAAACGGGCTCCCCATTTGGAAGCCACCTGGAAGGTTTTTTTCTGTTCCACCCACCGTTTCTTTGGTAGCCTGACTTGTTACAAGGGATTGTATTCCTACCAGAGAAAATGCCGCCATTTTATCTGGGCAATCCGCCTTGGAGGAGCCGGGGCGCGAACCCGGGTCCTACAAGTCACAAGGCAGGCGCTCTACCCCAGAACCAGAGTGGTAGAGCGACGATCGGCAGTCTTCTTAACAGTGACAAGATGTTATTGCACGAGTTTACAGTAGTTTCGTGTGTCATTAACACGTGCTTACTTCTTGCAGATGATATGGGAAGCAATAAACCAAGACTAGCAAAACAAATAGGCTATATAGGCCACAGAACAAGAATTAAGTTATGCTGTTAAAAACGTACTGAATTCTGTAAAACAAAAGAATTAAAATTCAATAGTACACAGAAAATAAACGTGAGAGATCTTTCAATATTCACCATTGATGTGTAGACATCTAACCTATCGTACTCACGTCATGCTTAGTTTATAAACCCGGCCTTAGAAAATCACTATAGGCTACTATAAATTTTACGCAAACGTTAGGAGACTATAAATTATAACAAGGTGTTAAGGGATAGTAGTGATTTTATGAACTCTTATTTTTTTAATATCAAATGCCAATTCTTAAATATTAATGGCCTAGTAAACGTAATAAATTTTTATTTCAATTTTAGTAAAAATAAAGGTTATAGGCCTGCCTGGTATAAAATAATCAAGCTCCCGAACTGAGCTATTAATAACAGTATATAATTAAAATAGGTGCTTTTGCTTAAAGCAAAACTCGTATAACACAGCAATCTGTTATTAAGAAATAATACAAAAAAATTTCTGTGATGAGATTTGAACCACGTCAATAATTAGGTCTCGAGCTTGATAACCGAACGTTCTACCACTACGCTGTCGAGACAATTGGGTAAAGTTATGGAGCCTATGTTTGATATACGGCATAATGCCAGCTTCCTTAGGTATTTTAAAACTTTGGATTTTTTTTACTATAACTAATTTTAGTTTGCCAAATATATACCATAAAGTATAATTTGGCACACCAATACGTTTGGTATATACCCTAATATTTACGAAAGTGACTATATCGTGATTATGTTGCTACATGTTGGTCCGTATTAAAATTTTTGTACTTTTACAGAAGATTTCTTTGGAAATCAGCAGTCAAAAATTATTTTGCAAAACTACATGAAAGATATTGAAACTTTTCATATACATTTGAAATACGTTTTCCGAGATAAAATTAAGTATTTCTTATTGAAATTTTATATTTTATTTGATGTTTCATTCAAATATGATTTTTTTAAACCATGGGATAGTTAATCGATTATTCAATAATGTGACTATTTTGTTTTATTATGCATATTAATGTGCGCAGTTAACACTGGTAAGCTATTCTGGGAACGATTTACGAATAACTTAACTATTGGAGGTACTGGGACAGCACAAACCATAAATTCCCGGGTAAGAATCTGAACTCTGTATTACTGTGGAAACTATTTTGTAGTGGTACAGTTGATTTAAAGTAGTTTGTCATTTTATATGAATAGTTCTGTCCATTAACAAAAACAATTTAAAGTGAACACGTTAACATGGTAGTCGTTGAATGTATTTTTCCTAAGTAGTGTTCTGTGATATGTAAAGTAACAGATTATTTTTGGAGATTTGTGTAAACACAACATATATATATATATGTTTTCGTTCTGAAAACAGAATATTATTAATTAATAATAACGGAATAACAGTTTTTAAAACTGGTTTTGAAACATTATATGGCAAGACTGAAGATTTGATTTGCACTTAGTTTTGGGGAAAAAATAGTTTTGTGCTTGCAAAACAAATGTGAACTAAATTCCACATGGAGGCTGACAGCTATCGAATTATGAACTGTTAAGTAGTTTTGAAAGAATGAGTGGCAGACTTTCACATATGGCATGAAATAAAAAAAATGTCATGTCTTCACGGGGATTAAAACAAAAGCCTTCAAATGTGTGTAAAATATTAACTTTCAACTAAACAAAAATAAGTTTCAAATTGTTCGTAGACTTGGGTTTGCAAACATATTACACAAATAAATAAATCTCGCGTTTGTGCGAAAGTTGTTAACATTTAAAATCATACATGTCATTTAGATGTAAAAATTAGAATTATAATGTTTATTAACCGTATCTGTAAACCACACTTGCTATATTGACCTTCAATCTGATCGTTTCAAAGAGCTCCGAAATCCATTTTTTCTATGGCTGCAGACAGCTTCAAGCTTCTATTTTATCCTTGTCCCTTTCCAATTTATCATTCCACCATTCGTAGACTGAAGCAAGTTGGCATTACCAGCACTTATATCCACGGAACTAATTATTATTTACACGTTTACTATCTACCGATCTGTATCTATATATTATTAGACTAGCATTCGCAAGGGGATGCATAAACATAGATGTATAAATAAAAGGTTTTCATCCAATTCTTGGATGGATAGAATCATCAGATTTGGCAGACGAGTTGACACGTACAACTGTCATAATCGATGACACGTCAAGTGAGCGCTATCAGCAAGACGTTCAGCTGAACAGCGCCCAGTGGAGGTTAGTTGTTTTATTTTAGGGTTGGAAAAAAAGTGGGGGGGGGGGGGGGGGGGGGAACGTGGGAGTGGCTAGCAAGCCGAGATGACGGAATGACTGAGGTCGATAGTGATTGGCTGTGACAAATATTTTCCAATCTGAAGCCAATGTCGTTCAGTATTCAACTTATTTTTTTTTCACAAGGTTTACAACTGTTATGTTATTATTAACAGTCTCAAAATTTCAAATATTTATTAATATGTACTACCTGCATTAAATAATAGATATTTTTTAAGTAGACGATATAAAATGTAACTAACTGAAAAATTTTTTTAGTTCAGGATAGCGTCTCTGGTGTTTTAACACTTTTATTTAAACCAGTCTCTGAATTGTCTCAGCCCGTAACTACGTACAGTTTCATCACGTCAGTTTCCAGTGGCTTTCAGCAATATTGTGTAGCTTCGAGCTGGAGGTGTGTCTGATCGAAGAGGGGCTCGAACCAGCGAACCTCAGGACCGCGGCTGACGGTGATGACATGCTACGGTGCTACGGTGCTACCCGCTAACGAGATCATCGCCGGCGAAGAAGGAACGACCTTCCTGCCGCTAGATCTTGGGCACCTCGAGGAGGGGCGGGAGGGTGGGGCCGCCCCCCACCACTTCCGTCCCCCCGCGAGCCGGCCAATAGCGCCTGCGTTGCCATGGGAACGGCCCGGCGGGAGATCCATACCCCAGCGCCTGGACGGTCCGCCACCCGCCACACCTCTCTGCCCGGCGGGACTGCGTCGCGCTCCGGATCAGGCGAGGGCCTCTCGCAGCCGCGTTCAAGTTCTCTGCTCGCAGCGCTTCCATCGACCCCCAGACAGTCAATAAGGAGTCTTCAGTTACAGTCGACTGCTGTATTTTATTGCAGTCTGCCTCAATCCAACATCAATATTTATTATTTACATTTATTTTCAATACAACCAAATCGTACATAAAATTGAGACATGAATGATGTGTGTTATTTTGGAACCTCTGCTATTTTACAGATTTTTTTTACTATTGTATATGTAATAAAAGTGATCTACAGCTAACCTATTGCATTTCAAACAATGATTTCACACAACACGTATTTTAATACAACAATTTTAAAGTTATTATTTTTATATTAATATTATTCACTATTATTTCACAACGTATTTTAAACGTATTACGATGGATCGTAAAGAAAGCTCCGTTTGGCCATTAAAAAAATTAAATTGTATTTAAATGTTTTTATTAACAGTTTTAGGTTACTTCAGACCTACTTCCCATTTTCACTTGATTGGCACTCAGTTCCTAACACTTTTCGCAATGCTGCATCACTTTATTCGAACCTCTCTGTTTGGAAATCAAACCAGTTGATAATCGTATTTTTTGTAATTTTTACTGTAATTGTTGAACAACGTTTAATTAAATCAGCCAAAAATGACTTTTTTTCTTTTTTGTAGCCATCATTTATCGACTCGAGTATGGATATTGCTTAAAAGTTTTCCGGAGATGCTTACCGAGAGCCTGAACTTAGGCTACACGCATTGCCTATTTGAAGTCCATGATGCCTATAGCCGAGGCGTCCGTTCCACTCCCAGACGCGAACTGCTGTGCAGAGGGGTTGAAGAAACTGGTGCAGCGTTGCGAAAAGTGTTTTTGTAACTGAATGGCGGAAATGTTAAATTGTGAAGTAGATGTGTAGGTAAACTAAAACTATCAGTAAATACTTTTTCTCACGAGTTTGTAGAAACGCAACAAGGCAATGCGTCGCACTGTTCAAGACTGCTGTTAGCAGAACAGACGGTAAACAGCTATGTCTTATTTCTCTTCCTTTTTTTCCTCTCTCTATTTTAAAATAGCTCGCTGACACGCCACAGCACAAGCGCCAACTGCAATTGCGCTTCTCTCTGCTTCCTGTTACAAGTTTCCGTCGCATTCACGAAATTACCTTCGGGATTAAATCCAAAGCCTTAAGTTTGTTTTACCAACGTTTGCTTTCCCATTGGCACTTCTTGATTACGTTTACTTCTCTCCGAGCTGGGCATCCATCATTGGCTCACGTTCGTGGAGGGGCGTGTCCAAATAAACTAATAATAGGCCTAATAATAATAATAATAATAATAAATTTTATTTTCTCATTTTTTTACAGTTTGGTTACAATTCACTAAATTAATTACGAAAATTTATCAATCACAAAAGTAAATCTACTTGCGGTATTTTGAATAATGTAAACATTTTAAAAATTGCTAGAATTGACAAATAAATAAAAAAAAATAACATAAGAAACCGTACATTGTGTTATTAAAAAGTTTAAAGTTAAAGAAAGCAATTATATTACATACAATATAGAGTATAAGATTGTTTCAGAAAAGAACATATAAAAATAAAAAATAAAAAATATTTCTGGGGGAAGTACATGCGGTCGAGTCATTCAAAATGTGCCAGAGTAAAAAGTTCTTCACTCTGGCCTGCGATCAAATGAATCCCGGAAATGTCCGCACCTCAGATGCAGTACCTGGAACGTCGTGGGCGCTGAGTTTGCACAAGGTCGCCGAGGAGAGAGAGAGAAACGGAACGAAGGTCAAAGACGTCCTCGTGTGTTGGGAAGCCTTCTTTTCACAGACGAGAGAGCCAAACCCACGATCGTGCATCTTCGGTTTTTTTTGTTCATTGTAAAAGGTTAGGTTTGCTGCATTATAAATACTTTAAAACATTGCGGACGGTTGATTTGGTTAGGATAGCTACATTAAAGATACTGTGAAATCATGCAAACGGTTTCCTAGCTCTGGATAGCTACATATTAAAAAAAAGTTATTTGCTAAGCAACCATAACATTACTTTACAGTTATTTTTTATGTAGCCATACTTACCTAATATAACCAACCATCCACAATGTTTTAAAGTATTTATAATGTTGCTAACCTAACCTAATCGACCGCAAAAATTAATGCCACACCGGTTTATACAATGAGATAGAACGGGGGAAAAAAGAAGCGATCATGAACTTCGGGGAACTTCGGGTGTGGCTCTCTCGTCTGTGAAAAGAAGGCGTGCGGGCAGGGGTGGCAACCCGGCGGACGAGAACTTCCCGAGGCTGCGGAGGACACGTCCGGCGACAGCATCCTCCCTGAGGAGGGGAGGAGGCTCCTACCCCCTCCACGGGGATCAGCGAGGGAGGGGGGGAAGGCTCGGCTCAGGTGGAATGAAGGAAGCAGCCCGCGCGGCGAAGTAAGGACAGCCCACGGGGGGGAAGGGGGCGCTCAATTCCGCAAAGTAGCGCGGCGATAAATTCGCCGTAACAGCGACGGAAACGCACCGACAATGGCGGCGGCCCCCGCCGAGGCGGAGTGGCGCGCCGACATTCGCTGCCGGCGACAAGTGGAGCACCTACAGTCTGTTCGCGGGTCCGAAACCTCAGTCTTCACGCGCGTGGCAGGCCGGGGTCAGTTTCTTCGGGTCGTTACCACACCGCCGAAATACCATAACGCCGAATGTCAATATTGACCACAACGCATACAGCTATAAAACTGATGTGTACCACAACGCCGAAATAACAACTGAATGAATTTGTGTGTGTTTCTTAAATGAACCTTAACGCCGAAATACCACAATCATACCTAACCTTACCTGACCTTACATAACCTAGCGTAATATAACCTAACCTAACTTAACCTAGCCTATCCTAGCCTAGCCTAGCCTAACATAACCTAGCCTAGCCTAACATAACCTAGCCTAACCTAACCTAGTCTAACCTAACCTAGTCTAACCTAACCTAACCTTTGTGGCAGTCCTGCAATGACATTTTTCGGCGTTAGTGTATTTCGGCGTTGTGGTGCGTCCCCGTTTATTCTTGTTCTTCACGAGTAACATCTTAGCGTTTGGCAGGAGTAAGTTTGCGAAGCAACGGAAGTAGCGTGTAACTGCGGTGCTGCCATCCGTGGCCGATGGTGCGAAACAAAGTTCGCAAAACCAAAGGGAAACTTTGTGGTATTAATTATTCAATGAATTTTAGAAAGACGGGCAGTATTTCAATAAAATCGAAAATCAGGTCCAAACTCTGGCTTAAGTATTTTTTATAAGTTTTTGACGTAATGACGTCTTGTAAATCGATGAACGCCGGCTGCACGCACGAAAAATTCTCACGTTCCGCCTGAGCCGAGCGTGCAAGAACCGGCAAACCACCGTGCGAGAAAATCTTCTGTAATATCAAACAGGTTAAGGCGGGCTTTTTTAACTAATTTTTCGTGATTATATTTAAACAAATTATTTAAATTAAATTTGAAAAAAAAAAACTGTAAATAATATTTGAAAATTAAAAAGTATGCGATTTTTCATCAATGTTTTCTTATGACGTTATCACGTAAAATTATCGTCCCTAAACCGACTTTACAGACAAACACCTCCCCCTTTTTATTTGTTTGTTTTTATCAGAGCCGTTTTATTATACAGTTTAAATTTTCAGTTGCTAATAAGATGTTTCAATACTCTACGTAGCTGCCCGGCAGCGAACTGCGGGGGCGGAAACAACGTGTGATTCGCGTAAAGAAAAATAGTTGAGAACACAGTTTGCTTAGATTTATCACGCAAGACATTAATTTGACGTGACAACGTCTAATAAATCGATGAATGCCGGCTGCACGCACGAAAAAGTGTCCCGTTACGCACAATGTCCCGTTACGCTGTGTCCCGTTACGCTCATTGTACGCTTGCGCCGCATCTATCTCTCTTCCACTCGATTGGAACAACCATCGATTTGACTTTTTCGAGGCACATTAAACTTGAAACACTCCCATTCGTTTCCTACTTTTCCTATCATCGTCCTATCCTTAACAGATAACACAGATTGGAAGAAGTTAAATAGCAAACATGTATAAAAGTTACAGTTAAAATAATCTTTTCCTTAAAGTAATAAACATATTTGAATAAATGAGTGCAAATAAAAGTAAATTTATCAATTAAATTGTATATTTCATTTCACTCCTTCTTTTTATCCATACAAAATAGTGATAATTCAATAAAAATTATTCAATTTTATTAATAGAAGTATGCAATCATTTCATCAATGTTTTGTTATGACGTTGTCACGTTAAACTATCGTCCGTAAACCGACTTTACAGACAACCAATTTTTTTTTCTTTTTAAATAATCCTGCTTTAAATTTATGTCCATTTTCGTTTCATAAGTGTATTTGCAACATGAGAACACATTAATTTGCTCGTCACCTAGGTTTCATGTTTACATATATCTGGCCAGTAGGCTACTGAACGACTCGCCACATTAATTTTCGATCGTTAACCACGTCGACGACGGAAAGTAAATGGCTAATTCCCTGGAGTGACTTCGGGGGAACGAAAGGAAACAACAGAAATTAGGAGAAATGAAGCAGCATCTGAACCTTTGTTCCTCCGGGAGGCGGGTACAGTGTGTTACCACTGCGCTGCCTTCGCTAGCGGTTGAAGGAACGTATCGACCTATTTTAGGGCAACTATGCTCGAGTATAACCTTGGGCGAGTGAAACACGAACTAGGAAAGATTTGTGACAAGCAAATGAAACCTTGCTGCGTTCTTATCCTGCTCATTACTGCCGGCGTGTCTACAACCAGTAACACTTACGCCACTCTGCTTGAACTTCCTGACTTCTTTCTCGAACCCCGCTGAGTGAACCATTATAGAACGAATTTTTTTCACGACAGGAGAAACGTAGGAACAGCGTATCTTAAAACTAATTCATCTGTATTCAACGTTATTTTACTTAGTGCTCGTCACAACTGCAGTTTATCTAAGTGTGGTTACCACCGCATAGTCAAATTGACTTGTAGTCGGTGCGTTGAGGTGTTTCGAAATACAAATGAGCTGGTGGCGTGTTGATTCTTATAGAAGTATCCCATACCTACAGTACAAAATTTTAAGATGATATTCTGTTTCTGTAAATGTTGCAGAAACGTTGCAATGTTTCAGCAGTTGAAACACTGCGTGCATGAATGGTTTATCAGACCGATGGCTGGTTCGGTCCTGCCTAGCCCTGGCATCGCGTGGCAGTCCGATAACAGTGCACCAGAGTGTACTTGGCTGAAGCAGAGTGCAATGTATGTTACAAAAAAAAGGGGGGGGATTGTCTTTAAAGTCGGTTTACAGACGATAATTTTACGTGATAACGTCATAAGAAAACATTGATGAAAAATTGCATACTTTTTAATTTTCAAATATTATTTACAGTTTTTGCAAATTAAAATTTAAATAATTTGTTTAAATATAATCACGAACAATTAGTTAAAAAGCCCGTTCTTAACCTGTTTGATATTATAGAAGATTTTCTCGCACGGTGGTTGGCCGGTTCTTGCACGCTCGGCTCAGGCGGAACGTGACAAGTTATCGTGCGTGCAGCCGGCGTTCATCGATTTATAAGACGTTATCGCGTCAAAAAAGAACACAATATAAACTGCTTTGGAAAAAAAAAACAATTGAACTTTTTTGAGCTGTGGTATTTTAGTCAAAGTTCTGCACAGGTGTTACAGGTGGTGATTGGGTCCGAAAGTGTGCACTTAAGGGCGAGTATGCCGGCTACTTCAGAGTGTTCAGATGGACACGGACAGCCCTTAATCGCGCGAACTCTGCTGCAGCGGGCACGGACTGTACCAGGGGTGACTTTCGACAAGTCTCCGGGTATTCTTGACAATAGAATTTCTGTTTCTTTTTCTCCTTTATTTTTTTACCCTTCTCCCGGGTTTCTTTATCCTCGACGTCTCTTCCTCCAATCCGGCCGATAAAAAAACTCCGCCGGATAATTCCTGCCGATTGAAGTTGAGTAGTTTCCTGGACGTATAAATCTGGGGAGGCCAGGACTCGTGTGGCTGTGGGCAGGGGGGAGGGGGGAGGGTATCCAGGGGCGACTCCACTTCCTGCGGGAGGACTATGTCGACGAGTCCTTTGTGAGGACCTCGGCGTGCGGCGCCGACCTCAACAGCCACCACTCCTGCGACCAGTCACAGCACAACCCTTATTTATTTACAATCTACCCGGGGGGTGCGGATTGCGAGTCGAGGCAAATATAACGCCACGCTCGCCCATGCCTTGACCGGGATCCCAACCCGTAACTAGGGCCGTGAAAATTTAGCTAAAAGATCCCGAGAGTAGCTGGAAGTTAAAACACTGCAGCATCGTCTGTGTTTCGTGATTGGGTGAGTTACTTTGAGGCGCATGTCGATTGTCACAACAACCAATCACACTAATTCAGCGTGGAAGCGAACTCGTCCTTAGTGGCTTATCGTGCAAACAAGGAAACGACTTCTCTCGCAGACGGCCGCCAATCGCAAGGAAGAAACCGCTGGTGTCGGTATCCCTTGTTGCAGTCTAGTAGGCGTTCAGATTTTTTTTCGCGAAAATTTCCTGCCCCTACCCATAACCCATCGCACAGATGTCGGCGCTTCGACCAACTCAGAGTCTTCAGCCAGTTTTCCTTGACATTTTTACAAAGATTAGACTGCGGAAGCCACGATTGTCTGCGTTACGACAGACAAAGAATGCAGCGACGAAATATCAAGAATGAAATCCATCGATATCCACCAGCGCTCGGTTTGTCACTCTGCGTTGTCACTAGAGACCTGCGAAATTCGCGGATTCATTTCGTGATATGCTACAATTCAAATAATTATACCTTATCGCTGCTTCTACCACTGGTTCACTGTTAATCTGGAGGACTGAGGGCCAATTAGAGACCCTCACTCATAGAAGTGTCGAATCACAGGCCACCCAGTCGAGACGACTCACAAGTCAGCAGCCAATGAACAGGTGGCATTTGCCCGAGTGTGTAGAGGATAGTAGAGTCTATCCCGGAGGTCATTGAACCCGCGAATATTGCAGGTCTCTCTAGTTGTCACCAACAGCGCTTTTGATATCCGGTAACCAACCAACATAAACACTTGCAATAGTTTTTTTTCCGAATGAAAATGAAAGTGAAACACATTTCAGACGATCACGATTGACTTCTTATAAACCGTTATTTTGGAGCCCCACAGACATAGCCAAAAACAGAATTTCAGACTGTTATATAGTCTCCGAACAAACAAATCCGTCTGTCTGATGAAGTTTTTCACGTGACAATGTGTAATAAATCGATGTACGCCGGCTGCACGCACGAAAAAGGATGACTCATTGTCCCGTAACGCATATTGTCCCGTTAAGCTAATTGAACGCTTGCGCCGCATCTATCTCTCTTTCACTCCATTGGAACCACCATCGATTTGACTTTTTCGAGGCACATTAAACTTGAAACACTCCCATTCATTTGTTTCCTACTTTTCCAATCATCGTCCTATCCTTAACATAATAACACAGATTGGAAGAATAAATAACAAACATGTATAAAAGTTATAGTTGAAATAATCTGTTCGTTAAAATAAACATATTTGAATTAATGAGTGCAAATACAAATAAATTTATCAATTAAATTGTAGATTTCATTTCACTCCATCTTTGTATCCGTACAAAATAGTGATAATTCAATAAAAATGAATCAATTTTATTGATAAAAGTATGCAATAATTTCATCAATGTTTTGTTATGACGTTGTCACGTTAAACTATCGTCCGTAAACCGACTTTACAGACAACCAATTTTTTCCCCCCCTATCGCGGTGTTAAGGTGCACGCTTCGGTAACTCAATATCCTGCTACTTATTATAAAAGGTGTCTGTGGCCAATATAAATTAGGGGGGGGGGAGGTTTTCTCGTTGGTCTTCTTGGCTCGCCAACGCGTCACGCTCGTGTGGTTAGGGTCGGGGTTCGAGTCCAACACCCCAACGTGACTTAACTGACCAGGGTCACCAAGTGGCTCGGAGTGCGCCAAAGTACAAGGATCCTGTTGCCTTCAGCGATTGCCTTCTTTCCCCTTGTCAGTAGCGGTCCAGGCTGTGCGAGTGTTTGAATGATAATCTCGCGCATCCGGCAAAAGTGCGTCGTAACTAAAAAAATTGGCCATTTTTAATAATCACGTGAAAAATGTAAAGTTAAAGGTAATAATCTTCCAAAGTAAAAAAAAATGTTTTATATCCGTTTGGTGTAAAAAAATGTAATCCAAATACGTTACAATTTTACTATGTAAATCTCGGTAAAATAATGACGTAAGTATAGTTAGTCAAAATTGACATTTTCTGAGTTACGACACTATTTTACTGGTTGTTGCGATTTGGTACTAATTGGTTTAGCGTAATCCTTGGTGTGCTATGGTTAGAGAACGGAAAAATTCGTGGAATATGCATTTTTTGTAAGGCTAAAATTTTATATATTCTTACAGTTTTTTTTTGGTCTACTATTGGCTCACATTTTATCTGTACTCTGATTCAATAAGAAACGTTTGACCAAAGAAACATCTAATCGCAGGTGACTTGATAAACACCTATCTAAAGTCAGAGGACTATAAACAGGTGACGTTTACCCGAATATTCAAAGGAATATACACGTTCGAGGTCACTGAACTCGCGAATTTCCCCCCATTCTCTCCTTATCGCCAGTCCTTCATCTGAGCATGACGACCTGCTTCCTGCTGTATGAACATGTCGGCGGGGCTGGATTGCCGGCCGGAGAGAGATATTGGTGTTTTGCGGGGCGGGCGGGAGGGGGCAGATATCCCAGAAATGAAGGAAAGCCGAGCGTTTCCCGAGCACAGAGCAGTAAATGGTTCATTTCCGCGATGGCGGCATTTCTTATAGCCGACACAGGCGTGAGAGAGAGCAAGCGAGCGAGCCGCGGCCGGGGTGCAAGAACCAGCGCGCCGCCAGGGTGCAACGACACGGAGGTCGGTCTATGTGCGTCCTACTATACTGAAGGTAATGGCTTTGCGTCGCGAAGTCGGGCGCAAGGAAAATAAATTTTTTGGTGCTATTTTAGCTTGCCGAACTCTCAGGTTAAAGTAGAATTTGATGTCAACTTTTTAATAATAACCCTAAGTTGCGGTTATATCGTATGCAATAAAATAATATTTTTGGAGTATATACATTTACGTAAATATTGTTTTACGTGAGTGCTTGAGTTATCAAAGAGTTAAATAATCATTCACTGTTTACGTTTTCAGCTGGCAATAGCAGGACATAATAAAATGTGGAGGTTTTTTTTTTTCTATAAAATCATCAGCCACGCATTTGTACAGTTTATTTTTGCAGCGTGATCTGTCGAGTAGAGATAGTGCCTGGGCTAACGTCAGTGCGGTGGTAAGACACCGTCACGATTAAGGACCTTGCTTGCTTAAATATTCAGGCCCTTGCAGTGTGTGAGTTCTCGAAAATATTGCTTCCACTAAAATTTCATTTGTTATGTTTGCAGACTTGGTGTTGTAAAGGAGGAAAGCTTATACGGAAGCCTGAAAATTGAGATTTAAATAGTTGTTGTGACAATGTTTAAATAATTCTAAATTGTTTAATAAATTGTGTACGTATGTATGCATTCCATCTCACCCCTTCGTCCCTTTAAGTTTTCTTGCATTCCTCTCCTTTTAATGGAACGGTAACAAGACATAAGTGCCATACTGGATCGCATAATATCTACCTGGGCGTTAGTGGTGGAAGGACAGTCTTTCGGTGGATTCCATGGAGGAAGGATCATCGCCATTTTGTTTTTGCTCTCACCGGTTTGACTTGAAGACTTCAGTGCACTTATTAAGTACACTTATTAAATTTAACTTTTATAAGATTGCATTTAAATATTTTTTTATCAAATTTAAAAATTTGTAAGTTTTTTTAGATAATAATTACAAATTTAAAGTTGGCGGACGTGACATAAAAAATTAAAAATGACGGAATGTTTTTATTACAAATTTTATTATATATATTTATTTATAAATTAAAAAAATTACCCAATTTTTTCCGAATATAGTTACGGATTTTCAAGATGGCAACCGTAACAGTAATTGCAACGGTGACTTCTTAATTCAAAATGGTGGCCATGATATTCTAATGGATGAGGTAAAATGTTCCTATAGATTTTTTTGGAAGGAAGTATATGAGGAATTTAAGCCTATACATATGAGGACATTTTAAACCTCTGGCGTTTTTGAACACTAAAGTAGGAAATTTTTTCCTCAAAACGGAAATTTTTCTTTCAAACTAGGAAAATTTTAATTTTTCTGATTTTTTTTGAGATTTTTGGAGGAATCTTTTTCTAAAAAAAGGAAATTTTCGGAAAATATTTTGGCAGATTTTGACAAATTTTTAGTCATTGTTTGGCAATTTTATTCCAAATTTTGAAGGTCAATGTCAAAGGTCCTCCAAGATGGCCACCGTTACGTCACAATTAAATATGGCGGACTTCGACTTCGGTTCCAAGCACTGGCACCTGGCGCAGGACCTACATTTATATACTACTATTACCATATTTACCCCATTTTCGCTCCTTGGAAGTATAATTTCGTAATCATATACAGCCTAGTGTTTAAGTTAGCCAAACATATTACGGACAAAAAGTTTCATTTAAAATCGCTCAGTAGTTTTTGCATACTGCAAGAACCAGCCCATCAAACAGATAAGGAGTGGTCGTACGTTTATGGACATTTCTAGTGGTATTGGACTGGCGATAGATATACTAATCCTGATATTTAACTAAAAGGGAAAATCAGTGAATATGCTGAATTTTTATCCTTATTTAATGGTATTTGTTATTTATTATATAGTAATGTAATACGTTATAATGCAAATTAACTATACATACGGGAACATAACCTCACTTATACAAATACACTTGAAATAGTTTATTAACACAATTTATATCACTAATATTAACAATAAATAAATGATTTTAATTTTATGGACCAGTATTCAATATCAATCACCCAAAGTATAAGATTTAAAAGCGCATATATAATTTTTATTCGTATGTAGTCATTTTTTCATGCTGTTAAAAATTTCGTTGCATGGTGCGCGCGCGTCGCAAAAATTCACTCTCATATTTTTTTTTCACAACGCACCTAAAGAAAACTATTGTGTTTTTTTCGTCTTTTCGTTTTGTCGTGTTGTGCTGATTTTTTTTTTGCGTTCAATATTTTTGTGCAGTCATCATTTGTGGGGGGGTTTTCGTTCTCTTCTGTTTTTGGAAAACTATTGTGTTTGTTTGGTCTTTTCGTTTTGCTGTGTTTTTGTCTCGTTTCAACTGTTGTGCTGAATTTTTTTGTGTTCAATATTTTTCTGCTGTCATCATTTATGGTTTGTTTTTTTCTTTCTGTTAGTCTATTTTTCTTTGTTTTCCTTTGTTTGTTAACCATATTCCTGTTATGGAATATTATGTGGTGTTTTTATATCCTGTTGACAACAGCAATTTTTGCTTAATTTGTGTTTTTGTCTTTTGTGATTTTTGTAGTTTTCCTTTACAGACATTCATGTGCTTAGCAATGGGGTATGTCCAAAAGCTTACATCAAGTTGCGCCTAAAGAAGTGTGGCCTCGGTAACTGCAGCGGCTTGAAGGGCGGCAGTGGATTGCCCGGGGGGGGGGGGGGGGGCAGAAGCGGTCGAGGAGGTGATTGATGACTCCAGGGTCGAGATGAAGCCGGGATTAGTCCTAATTTAGCGCCGCGACTTCATTACAGCGAGGCGCGGGGCTTCAAGTCCAGATTAACCCCCCCCCCCCTTCACCCCCCAGGGCCGGAGCCCTCGGCCGTCACGGGACGGGGGTTCCTGGACGGTCCAGCGGCGTGTCAGAGATTTATAACGTCTCCACGAACTGTTACCAAAACTAAACTAACAGTAGTTCTAAAAGAGTCTAAATAATTGGAGACCGGACAATTTCGCGGTTTCATCTCACGACAGCCTGAAATTCAAATAGTTAGGACCTCAGTGCTGCCTCTGCTATTGGCTCACAACTCACCTGGATGACTCCGGGCCAGCGAGAAACACTCAACAGAAGCTGTGTCGAATCACAGGCTGCTAAGTTGGGACACATTCACAAGACAGCAGCCAATGAGAGGGTGACATTTGACCAAGTGTACGTAGAACTATAAAGTTCATCCTAGAGGTCACAAAATCCGCGAATTTCTCCGGTCCCTGTAAATAATACATTTAAAAAATGGGGGGGGGGGGGGGGGGTTTGTCTGTAAAGTCGGTTTACGGACGATAATTTTACGTGATAACGTCATAAGAAAACAAAGACGAAAAATTGCATACTTTTTAATTTTCAAATATTATTTTATTAAGTTTTTTCCAAATTTAATTTAAATAATTTGTTTAAATACAATCACGAACAATTGGTTAAAAAAGCCCGTTCTTAACCTGTTTGATATTTTATAGAAGATTTTCTCGCACGGTGGTTGGCTGGGATCTTGCACGCTCGGCTCAGGGCGGATCGTGACAAATTTTTCGTGCGTGCAGCCGGCGTTCGTAGATTTATAAGACGTTATCACGTCAAAAATGAACCAATTTAATAGGTCCCATGTGGACTGGGGTATATAATTTATTTTTTCCCCTCAGCTATTTAATATGTAGAACCGGGAAATAAAGAGTGTGTGTGTGTGTGTGTGTGTGTTTGTTTGAATCGTCCCCATTTGACCGCCACGTGTTGTCGAGTCTAACAAGCTGTCTGCTTCCTCGTGGCTGTCGCTAAGTGGCTTGTTCACGAGACATTGTTGGTGATCTAGTGCAGAGCTCCTCATGAATTGGGGCCAGAAAAAATCGCGGTTTAGATGACCTTCAGGATAGACTGCACATTCTCCTGTACACCCGGGCAAATAACGCAAGTTCATTGGCTGACGATTTGTGAGTCGTCTCAGCTGGTTTGTCTGTGATTCGCTCCTTCTTTGGTTGAGAGTTTTAAATTTATTGTTTGAGATTCGTCCAGATGAACAGTAAGCCAGTAGCAGAATCATCTAAAGGGTATATGTCTTTGAATTCTAGCCTATCGTCGAATGAATACGCGAATTTTGCAGGTCTCTACCCATCACTCATCACAGGCCACACAATCGAGACGACTCACAAGTCGGCAGCCAATGAACAGTTGGCATTTGCCCGAGAGTGTAGAGGATATTGGAGTCTATCCAGAAAGGTCATTAAACCCGCGATATTTTCCGGTCTCTAGACATTGTTGGTGATCTAGCGCAGAGCTACTCACGAAGGTGACCGAGGGAACAGATACTCGCCCAACTCCACACACACAACAGCACGAGTGAACGCACGGGCTGATGCCAGGGGGGGGGGGGTAACCTCCCGGGGGGGGAGGGGGGCTCGTTTAAACCCGCATGATTGCGAGGCGCCCGCGCCGGGAGATCTCCGCCGATGTTATTGCGACTCGAGCGACAATGGGAGGGCTGTTTGCATAGAGTTGGGCTCGGGGACGACTGCAATAACCCTCCCTCTGCCACCCTCCCTCGCGAGGGAGGGACTCGGCGAGGGAGGGGGGAACAGTTTCAATCAGACACGGCTAACCAGCGCGCCGAGAGACATCCAGCCAGCCAATAACCCGGCTCCGTGATGGCCTTTTAACGCGGAGTGGGGCAAGTGACGTAATAATCCACTTAGTGTGGAGGGGGGGGGGGAGAGGCGCCATAATTAGACTGCAGCCCAATATCGCGCCGGCACGGGCCGGGCGCGGCACGTCTAATAATGTTATATTGGAGAGCCGCTGTTTACGGGGCCTCGAGAGGAGCGCTTACACTGGGCCGGCCCCCGTGTTCCCGGCACTGCCGCACCCCGCGTCTCTGGGCTGGCGAGGAGTTCCAGGGCCTCCTCTGGAACCAGGGGCCCGCGAGGAGTTCCAGGGCCTCCTCTGGAACCAAGGCCCCGCGAGGAGTTCCAGGGCCTCCTCTGGAACCAGGGGCCCTCGAGGAGTTCCAGGGCCTCCTCTGGAACCAGGGGCCCGCGAGGAGTTCCAGGGCCTCCTCTGGAACCAGGGGCCCGCGAGGAGTTCCAGGGCCTCCTCTGGAACCAGGGGCCCGCGAGGAGTTCCAGGGCCTCCTCTGGAACCAGGGGCCCGCGAGGAGTTCCAGGGCCTCCTCTGGAACCAGGGGCCCGCGAGGAGTTCCAGGGCCTCCTCTGGAACCAGGGGCCCGCGAGGAGTTCCAGGGCCTCCTCTGGAACCAGGGGCCCGCGAGGAGTTCCAGGGCCTCCTCTGGAACCAGGGGCCCGCGAGGAGTTCCAGGGCCTCCTCTGGAACCAGGGGCCCGCGAGGAGTTCCAGGGCCTCCTCTGGAACCAGGGGCCCGCGAGGAGTTCCAGGGCCTCCTCTGGAACCAGGGGCCCGCGAGGAGTTCCAGGGCCTCCTCTGGAACCAGGGGCCCGCGAGGAGTTCCAGGGCCTCCTCTGGAACCAGGGGCCCGCGAGGAGTTCCAGGGCCTCCTCTGGAACCAGGGGCCCGCGAGGAGTTCCAGGGCCTCCTCTGGAACCAAGGCTCTCGAGGATTTCCAGGCCGTGGAGTGCCGCCCACCGCCCTCTTGTCGTGAAACAAGTGTTCATGTCTGGATGTCTGTGAAAGAGATGGTTCTGAGTTGAAAGCCTTTACAAAGCTCTAACTAAGCGGATCCTGGACATAGCTTTCAACTGCCAGGACAAGATATCAAGGGGTAACGGGGAGGGGCTGAATTTAAATGTAGGTCTACTCCTTTGTTCTTGTAAGCAAACGTACGGTAATAATTAAGTGAAGCATCTTTGTTAATCCGTAATTGTGTAGGAAAGTGTAATTTGAACTTGCTATTAGGGATTTATGCGCCCCTATTTTGTTGTCCCGCGCGCATACACACGCGTGCAAGTTCTGTAATTCTTATTGAAGCTTGTAAAGAGTTGTTTTTCTCTTGGGCTGTTTGCACGTCTATAAATATTTGTTATTGAGAAGTGCATTAGTTAAATGTAACCTGATATCATTTATTTTCAGAGTTACTTCTGAATTGTTGCTAACAATTGTTTCTTCAACGGCACCACGTCCGTACTCGAACCCAGGCGCTGCTGAAGCTAGTGAAGGAACGAGTCATCCGCAACAATGGACACGTCACACAGGTCATGGAATACCGGCAATATTCAAGTTCCAGTTGCGGAGGACACAAAATGGGTGCCTGTACTTAAGTATGTACGCATGTTAGAAGTTATTCTTACTTGGTGTGATAAAAAAAACTTTAATTTTGCATGCAAATAATTAATACAGATAAAACAATAAAAGGACTGGAGTGATATTATAAATACGGTTGTGAAAGTAATTTCAATCAAATTAAAAAAAAATGATAAATACTCATAATTCAGTATTAATAGGTAGGTATTTATTTTAGTAAAATAATCGATATAAATTTTAATTAATATTGAATATCAATAAAATTTTATGGATGTTTATTCTAATTTATTATTTTAATTATTTATTAAATAATCATATATTAATATATAATGCAAAGATATTTTACATATGGGAACATAATTTTACTTATATAAATACACTTTTAAAGTTTAAGAACACTATTTATATTACTAATATTCACATTAAATGTATTTTTTAATTACATATATGCACCAGTATTCATTATCAATAACTGAAGAATAAGATTTGAAAGCACATATATAGTTTTTATTTGTATGTATCCTTTTTATCATCCTGTGAATATATCGTTGCATGGTGCAAGCGTATCTTAAAAATTCACTCTCATCATTTTTTCATAACGCGTCTAAAGAAGTATAACTTCAGAGAATTATGTGAAAGTTATTCTGAAATTACCACACCACTTCAGTTAGTTATATTGAGTTGCACTAGCCGTGTTGAATTTTGGAGTTGTTTCTAGTTACAGATATTCATGAAGTTATGTTTTAAAAAATAAGACTGTAGATGATATTTTAATGTTTTATTCAGCTTTTACAACACATAAAAAAATTAACATCTGGTATGTGAGCATGAAGCAATAAATTAAGACAAAATTGATAATAAACACATGCCGGACGTTTAACAAATAGTAGTTATGAAGTTTGTAGCATATGTGCACAACTAATTTCAACTACTGTCAAACCAATGCTAGTCTAATGTCACAACGTATGTCAAAGACAGCAACAAGATAACTTCCGAGGTGCATTCGGCTGCAGCGCCGATTTCGGTGCAAGGTGTTCTGGGTTCGAGTCCCAGGTGTGTGGCATTTTTAAGTTTAACATAAGGGTTCTATTTATGTTGTAAGCCGCTTTCCGATTGGCCTAACGGTTTAAGAGCAGGGACCTTTATAACCTCAATGATAGAAAAAATCAGTTCACTCACTGCTGTGGCTACAGTAATTAAATTATATTCTGTACTACACGTTTACAGCTGTAAAAATAAACTTAAAGTAATTTGAACACATGAATTAGATATGCTTTTAAGTATGAATCATTGCAAATAATGTGTTCCGTCGTAAAACTCTTTGTGTGTGTTTACATACGGGAAGCCTCCTTTTCACAGACGAGAGAGCCAAACGCCCGATCGTGCATCTTCGGTTTTTTTTTGTTCATTGTAAATTAATATGGCGGTGTTATTCATTAACATACATCTGTATATTGGTGCGGCCGCCGCCGCCATATTTTTCGTTTGCCGTGTGTCCATGAATGTTTATTTTGGACAACTCATGATAACTAATGGAATGGTCAATTAGGTTAGGTACATTATAAATACTTTAAAACATTGTGGACGGTTGATTTGATTAGGATAGCTACATTAAAGATAATGTGAAATCATGTAAACGGTTTCCTAGCGCTGGATAGCTACATATTAAAAAGTTATTTGCTAAGCAACCATAAAATGATTTTACAGTATTTTTAATGTAGCTATACTTACCTAATACCGCGAATTTTTTTCCCACTCAAATATTTACACCTGTTGTGGTACGGAAAAAAAAAGCGAGCATGAACTTCGGGTAACTTCGGGTGTGGCTCTCTCGTCTGTGAAATGAAGGCTTCCCGTTTACATACAGGATATCCAGAGCTGTTATTGCCAGAGACGTGTCAGTGGCAGGGGCACAGAGCTAAAGTAGAATCTCTCTGGGACGTCTAATGCAGTATCGCCTCTATGTACAAGGCTCTGAACTGCTACGCAGATAACCGGCTGGTGTTCAGTCTGCAGTAAGGTCCGTGGACATGATTTGCGTGTGTTAAGTGACAATGTTTGAGAATACAGAAGTCTTAAAATGCACTTTTGGTTACTATCAGCGGTCCAAACAATAACGTTCGCGATGTGCACATCTTGAACTTTGTCGTTCGATATCGTCTGAAACTATTAGAAATCTATTCAACAAGTCGTTTAGAAATTTTTTTTTATATAAATTCCGTTGTAAAATTCACACGCTAAGTATGGAGTTTGGAACCAAACAAAAACCAGACACATCACCGTCTGAAGAGTGATTCGAGCCCAGAAACACCTATGCCTAGGGACCGGAAAAATTTGCGGGTTCAATGACCTGCAGGATGAACTCCACAGTTCCACGTACACTCGGTCAAATGCCACCCACTCATTGGCTGCTGTCCTGTGAGACGTCCCAGCGTAGCAGCCTGTGATTCGATAAAGCTTTGGTTGTGTGTTTCTCATTGGCCCAGAGTCATCCAAGTGAGTTGTGAGCCAATAGCAGAGGCAGCTAAGACGTTTGGCGCTGCTCGTGTGCTCAGGCCTCGCACAGACGCTGCTGTATCGACCGTGCGGGCGGCCAGTGTAAGCGCTCCCTGCTCGCCGGCTCCCATCCGCCGCCCGCCTAATGAAAATAAATGAGCTGGAGGACGGAGAGAGACACACAACTCAGTGGCGGGTGCGAGAGAGACGGTGCTCTGCGGGGCGGCTATACAGCGTGCGCCAGAGTGCAGCCGCTCCTGTGACGACTGTTGCGCCATTCCTTTGATGAATGTTAATAATGCAAACCCTGTTGTACATGTCGTTCCGCAACTCACACCGAAATACAATGCCATCTTCAGTGGCGGGTGCGGGAATTAATTTGGAGAGGTGATTTGTAAAAAAAAAAGTTGTATTTAAAAAAAAACCATTAACAACAAGTTATTCTATATCAATGTGCATCACAGTATTGGTGGTTTGTTATTCCCGGTGCTGTCACAGCTCCTTGCATCACCCACTGCCTTCACCGAGAACACACACACCTTCCCTGCGTCAACCACTGACGCCTCACCTCACCGCCCCCTGCATTTCCCCCCCCCCCCCTAGGGCCTCGTGCGTACTGTAGAGCGGCCCGGGTCGAAGGTCATTCAACATGGCGGCCACGACGTAGTTCAAGGACACGTCGTCACCGTCCGAACATTTGCACTACATTTACAACGTTCAGCGTCGATGAAAGTGGATTTGGAACTGTATTTAAAAATGAAGAAGACCTTAGAGATGTTAGCTAGGCAAGGGTATTCATAATGTGTACCAGAGCCAATATTAGTTTGCATGGAACGAAGCACTGTCTGATGGCAGGCAGTGGGAGATGAGAATGGAGGACGTGTAAGTGTCCCAGGGTGGCGGTGTGTAGTGTGTAGTGTGTAGTAGTGGCGGGGACTGCGACGTGGGACCGGCGACCGGATACACGCCGAGTTGGCGACCACAATGCTCGCACATTCCCCAGCAGAGGCCGTCTTGCCGCGGGGCGACGCAACCCGCACAATGACCGCCTTTGTGCCGGCGGCGCACCTGACTCCCTGCCCGCGCCATTGTGTTGGCTGCCCTGCGCCGCCCTCCTTCAGCCCCCGTGACACGACTTGCACCCTCGAGACGTCTCTGCGAGCCGGGAGTGACGGCTTTTCTTTCATTACACTCATCTATGGATTAGAAACATAACTCTATAGTAGTGGACAGGTGATAAAGTTAAGAGAAAATATATGGGAAAAAATCAATTTAAACCAAAAATTTCAATGCAAAATTTCTTACAATCTCTATACGAATTTAAAAGAGCGTTTATAATTGATTCCGATTGATTTTTTTTTTCCGGTTGCATCTTGTAAAACTCCTCAATTTTCCTTAATTTCAAAGCTTTTCGAATCCATTGAGATTTAAAAAAAAAATCACTTTTCAAGTTGTTTTTACTTATTTTACAACCATTTTATTGTTTTTTTGGATATAGATGACCTAACATAACGATCCCTATTACTTTAGATATATGTTATCACCTACAACCATCCTGAAAAAAAAAGGTTGACATCCTGACGATGGCTTTATGACAGTAGTTCGCTGGGAAATGATCTGTTCGATGGCACTGAAACAATTTGCACGTAAAAACAGAGTAATTATGATAAAATTTTAGTTCAGCCAACAACATAAAGGTTTCTTGAAATGCAGAAACGTAACCAATGAATAATCGTCTGCAGTACATTAAGCTGTTTGTTTGGTAGCGACCCCAGTGGAAGAAAGCACATGCTACCCTCAGGAAGAGTTCGAAATCTGGTTCATATTGTCGGTGTGTCTATATTCTGTCGCACGCCCTCTTTGGACCAGGTAAGGCTACCTGACGCCAAGTAATTCAACTAGAACAAGACAAGTCTCTCTTCGCAAATTGTAATCTATGAAAATAAAAAATGTGAATGTTCGTTCGTTCAAAATCTTAAAATCTCCGTAAGTTCTTCGCCGATTACTTGGGAAATTTTGACACAACGTTGCATTCGAATACGCGCGTGTTTATATATATATATATACACCTATGCCACATCTCTGACACTTAAAAATGTACATCAAAATACAGATAGACAAAACTATGAATATATAAGTGAATGTTAGTGTGTATGTCTACTGATTTGTAAAGATAAAGATATGTAGGAAAATATAGACATACCTACAGAGAGGGAGATACACAAAGAAACATAAAGAAATAGTGCGAGGGATATATAGAGAGATGTAAAGAGATATAGATAGGGAAATAGTTTGAGATATAGATAGAAAAAGAGATGCATAGAGATATAGAGATAGAGTGATATGGAGATAAAAGGATATATAGGCCTATATATAGATAGATGATATGTACAGGTGTATATATATAGAGAGAGAAATATAGTGGGATTTTTAGAGGGAAATATATAGAGAGATATAGAAAGATAGTTTGTATATGTGTACTTCCAAAAAAATTACAAAAAAAAAAAAAAATTAAAGAGGCATAGCCACGCATGCCGGCAATAGCTAGTTTGTAAATAATACTTTACCTTTTGCTACGGAATCAAGCTGAAATGTGACAGGTGGTTAGAGGTTTACACACTGTTAAAAATTACAGTAAATTTACAGACTTTTCAACGAAGAATTTAACTCAAACAAAGAGTTCTCAGTAATTAAAAATAATAATACTGAAAATAAATAAAAATATACATACAGGAACCAAACCTCATTTACATACACCTTAAAAAGTTTATAAACACAATTTATATCACCAATATTACACAATAAATAAATGTTTTTTTTTTAAATGATGTGGACCAATATTTAATATCAATCACTGAAATATAAGAATTTAAAGCACATAATATAATTTTCAATTTTGTATTTAGCCTTTTTTTTTTCCTGTGAACAATTTCGTTGAAAGGTTGCGCGCGCATATTAAAAAAAAATTCACTCTCGTATTTTTTTTATTACGCGATTTTCAAAAAAAGGAGGTATGACTGCGGAAGGCTCAGTTGTAACATTGCGGCCTGCTGGGTGGAGGAAGAGGGGGGAGGGGAGGACAAGTCGCGGCGAGGCATTGTCGCGGCGACACGGAGCGCACAAAGCGGCGACACCTGTAACCCCTCTCCCCCCCCCCCCTGAAGGGGCCCGGCCACCGGATGCGCTTTGAGCGGCCGGTGAATGGCCGGCGGGATACGCCCCAGGTGTCCCTGCCGCCCCCCATCCCCCAGCACCGCCCCGAGGGGTCGCAAATATTGATACAGGCACCCGGGGGACGGAGTTGCGCGGACCTATAGCGGGCCCGTGTGCTCGGCCGAGCGCAGAAGCCGACGGCCAGCACCAGCCACGTCCAGCGAGACTTGTCGTGCCGAGGTCACATCAGAGAACATCTACAAATCAATAATCTCGAATACCAGAACATTGCTTGTTTCATACAACTTTGAACAAAAAAAAGGGGGGGGGGGGGGGATTGTCTGTAAAGTCGGTTTATGGACGATAATTTTACGTGATAACGTCATAAGAAAACATCGATGAAAAATTGCATACTTTTTAATTTTCAAATATTATTTACAGTTTTTGCAAATTTAATTTAATTAATTTGTTTAACTATAATCACGAATAATTCGTTTGAAAGCCCGCCTTAAACCTGTTTGATATTATAGAAGATTTTCTTGCACGGTGGTTGGCCGGTTCTTGCACGCTCGGATCAGGCGGAACGTGACAATTTTTCGTGCGTGCACGCACGAAAAAGCTTGACTCATTGTCACGTTCCGCCTGAGCCGAGCGTGCAAGAACCGGCCAACCACCGCGCGAGAAAATCTTCTATAATATCAAACAGGTTAAGGAGTGGGTCTTTTTAAAAGCTGCAATTTAAAAAAAAATTGATATGACGTTATCACGTAAAATTATCGTCCGTGAATCGACTTTACAGACAACCCCCCCTTTTTTTAAATATAATTTGTGACATCTAAACAATGTCGGATCCTGGGCGACATCCAGCCGTGAAGGAGGAATGCCACTCTGCCGGCTGGGTATAGCGGGGGCGCAGTGGCCCGCGGCAGTCGGGGGCGGGTGCCGGGGTGACGGCACATCGTGGGCTCTGTGGGGCGGCCCATTGAGGGGCGGACACCTCTCTGCCACCCCGGGGACACGCAACAAGGCGGCGGTGAGGGCGGAGTCCTTGCTGGGGGTTTGTGCCGGCGAACCTGCCCGGTGCGCGCTTGTGTCGGTCATTGTGTCGTCATCGAGACACGCAAGGTCGTTAACACACACGCGGCCCGGTTGCGGAAACTACGTCTACAGTAATTCCGGTAATATTTTTTAATGTAGTGTGCGTCCCCGTGCGAACAATCGCACAGGGACTTCAATTATCATACAGTGTAATAAAAAAAGTTATCATCAATTTATTGTTCACAAAACTGAATTGAAACTAATAGTTTAGCTGCATGACGCCCAGCAACGCGGAGAAACGCTAAAAGACTGACGAAACTATTTACAGATGGCACTGCTGAACAATATGGCCGCCACAGTGGCGCACTCACCATCGATGGCGCCAAATTCAAATATCCAAACCACCACACATTCTAGCACTATGCCCAAACATCAATCGTGAAATAGTTATTGATTGCGAAATTTTTTGGGGGGGAATAACATGTGACATTTTCCTTCAAAAAAGATTATTTTTTCCCCTCGAAAAGGGATTTTTGACGTGACAACGTCTAATAAATCGATGAACGCCGGCTGCACGCACGAAAAAGTGTCCCACTACGGATGTCCCACTACGGATGTGTTCTGTTTGCTCATTGTACGCATGCGTGGCATCTCTCTTCATGCTCATTGTACGCATGCGTGGCATCTCTCTTCCACTCGATTGGAACAACCATCGATTTGACTTTTCAATCATATTTTCGTCGTTTGAATTATTAATATTATGTAATTTAACGATCATCCACTGATTTTCAGCACAATCGGTACGGTTATTTAAAAGTAATGTTGAAAATTCAAATACGTTTTGAACCAACAATGGTGTTTTACAGTTACACATAATAATTCAAATTACACCCGGGATCTTTTGCACAATGTTTTAAAAAATATTGTAACACATTATTAATAAGTTTGGTGTATTTGGGATGCATATTTGTTATAAAATCGTGTTAATATTATACCCCTACTGTGAACAAAGTTTTTATAAATATATATATTTATATATCATTTGAAACTACATTACCTTAAAATGGCCTCGTGGGCGTGTGGTTAGCGTACTTTACTCATAGCCTAATGGTTTTCAGTTCGAAACCCGGCAGCTGAGAATTTGTTATTGTACTTGTAAAAATAAATATGGCGCACGCAACATTTCAAAAGTAATAAATATATTTGAATTAATGAATGCAAATAAAAGTAAATTTATTAATTCAATTGCACATTTCATTTCACTCCTTAGTATCCATACAAAATGGTGATAATTCAATAAAAATGATTCAATTTTATTCATAAAAGTATGCAGAGGTAGATTTGATCATGCAAAAGACTGAAAAATTAAAAAAAAATTCTTCCTCAATGAATATAATATTTTGAATGCCTAAATGGTTTGGTTGCAAAAACCTATTACGGCTCAGTCTCAGGCCGAATATGATATTTCCTTTTCTTCTGGATCAATCATTTCATCAATGTTTTGTTATGACGTTGTCACGTTAAACTATCGTCCGTAAACCGACTTTACAACAAACCAATTTTTTTTCCAGGGTTTTTGATTTGTTTTTTAGCGTGAATATTTTCCTGGAAACTGAAAATTTTGAGTCATTTTGGAGATATTTTGGCTAATTTATATTTCACAATAAAAGTTGGTGGATAGAACCTCAACCCAAACCAACACCTCACGAGAAACCATGTCCCCGGACCGGCCGAGCTATACTACTATGTTTTGATATAATTAATAAATTAGATTATGTATGTGGTACATAGTAGTAGTAGTATTCGTATAAGTGGGTATTGGTTGCACTTGGTTGTTAAATCTTCAGCTCCCGTCACTGTAGCCAGTTTTTAAGACTAACCATAAGCTTTCAAACACAAAAAGTTTCATCAAAATCGGCCCAGTGCCTTTTGCGAGATACTCGAATAAACAAACAGAAAAACAGACAAATATTCAATAATAATAATTTAGAAATTCAATAATAAACTATTTTAATTCAAACTTCTTTCAACTAAACAAACTATTAATGATACGAAATTTATATGCATTAACTGCGTGGTTTTTGCTGAAAAGGGATAAATACATTTGAGGTCTTCTTGTATTAATATATAAGATGATGATAAGTTTATCAAGTTAAGTATCCCGTCAACAACGATGTCATTAGAGACCAAGGCCTGTTGCAAGGCAACTACTACTTCACCAAATTCTTCTCAGATTTGGTGATTAAATAATTAGTAGAGACCGGAAAAATTCGCGAATTAATTTCGCGATTGCTAAAATACATATAGGCCTAGTTATTCCTCAGTGCTGCCTCTGCTGTTGGCTCATAACTCACCTGGATGACTCTGGGCCAATGAGAAACACCCAACCAAAGCTTTATCGAATCACAGGCTGCTACTTTGGGAAGTCTCACAAGACAGCAGCCAATGAGTGGGTGACATTTGACCAAGTGTAAGTAGAACTATGGAGTTCATCCTACAGGTCATTGAACCCGCGAATTTTTCCAGTCCCTAATAATTAGTGCAAATATGTGCTGAGGCTCTTCTTTAATTTTGTAGAACATACATAGGCGAGGCAGATTTTTAGGTACGAACTAAAATGAACAGATGGTATGTTGCTGTAAGTTTATGAATCTCACATAAAACCCTTTACATTTTGTGGTAAAATAGATAGAAATAGTCGCGATAGCACTGGAACACGCTTGTCGTGATGAGAGGATACAACTTTACTGTTAGTAGATTATATTGGTGACATCCTCTGCTTTATATTGTTGAGTGTTGCAGATAGTAAATATTCTGATAGCTTTGAAGTCACATGCTAACTTAATTTTATATGTGTACTAGTGACCTGCCCCGACTTCGCACGGGTGCAATGCTGATACTAAATATACTAATTATAAATATAGATATAGACTAAAAACAAAAGATAATCGACAACAAAAGATTCATATTCTATTCAGTTCTTTTTTGAACTTAAATACCTTACTTTAAACTACGATTTTCAATAATTAAATAAAAAAATATTTCACTTACTATTCGTTCGACTAAAAACAAAAGATAATCAATAATTATCAACAACATGATCTAACTCATAGGGTTCAGCCAGCGTTTGCAATGTAAGCGCAAAAAAATTTGTTTATTTACGACATCACATTAGAAAACTCTAAAATTATAATTGTTTATCTACTTTATTATGCATGTATTATACATATACGCCTTCCTCTTGAATCACTATATATATTAAAACAAACCGCATCAAAATCTGATGCGTAGTTTTAAAGATCTAAGCATACATAGGGACAGACAGACAGTGGGAAGCGACTTTGTTTTATACTGTGTAGTGATATATTTTTAATTATTTATTTAGAATAAGTTTGGTTATCTTTTAGTTTATTTTTGACGTGACAACGTCTAATAAATCGATGAACGCCGGCTGCAAGCACGAAAAAGTGTCCCGTTACGCACATTGTCCCGTTTCGCTGTGTCCCGTTACGCTCATTTTATATTGCTCTTTGCTAACCTGAACCTCCTGGCATTACGACCGAGTCCGTGGCGTAATTCTGTTTTCATGCATTTCAATGTAACATTTTCATTGCTCTTTGCTAACCCGTTCCTCCTAGCATTGCTGCAGAGTCCGTGGCGCAAATATATTATTTTCCTTCACATCATTCTTGAAACATTCCCATTCGTTTCCTACTTTTCCTATCATCGGTCTATCCTTAACAGAATAACACAGATTGGAAGAAGTTAAATAGCAAACATGTATAAAAGTTATAAGTAGTTAAAATAATCTCTTCGTTAAAGTAATAAACATATTTGAATTGATGAGTGCAAATAAAAGTAAATTTATCAATTAAATTGTAGATTTCATTTCACTCCTTCTTTGTATCTATACAAAATAGTGATAATTCAATAAAAATGATTCAATTTTATTTCATAAAGGTATGCAATCATTTCATCAATGTTTTGTTATGACGTTGTCACGTTAAACTATCGTCCGTAAACCAACTTTACAGACAACCAATTTTTAATGTGTACCATCGTAGCTCTCGCTGTACAACGTTTGGTCGGAGCAACTTCGCGAATGCGACGGAATTAAAGGAAGGGAAAAGTGTGACAGACGGAGCTGCTATCTCTGTCGGATGGCGCGAACCTGAGTTCGCAAAGACAAAGGGACACTTTTTACTTCGTAGTATTAATTTTTTTGATGAATTTTTAACAAGCTGAACAGTATTATAATATTATTCCTTGTTGAAAGCCAGATTTTAGTATTATTTCAAGTATTTTATCGCTTTTATCGGAGACGTTTCATTACATATGTAGTTTAAAATTTCAGACTGAACGTGGTATGATTCGATAGTCGAAGCAGCTGCTCCGGCAGCGAATTACACGTGTGACTCGTGTCCAGAAATGTAGTTGAAAACATAATTTGCGTTTATTGATCACGCTCGGCAAAATTAAAAAAAAAATTCTACTTTAAATTTTGCGTCCGAGGTACGAGTTTCGTATTATAAGTGATTTGCAACCTCAGTGGCTTATGCCGGCTTGTCAATGTGCAATTTAAGCTGCTTTGGAGATATTTCAAAGCTCTGAAAATTCTTGGGGAATAAAATGGGTAATTTTCCCTCAAAAATGGATTTTTTCCCTCGAAAAGGGAATTTTAAATTTTTAAGTGTTTTGTTTTGGCGTAAATATTTTCCTGAAAACTGGAAATTTTGAGTAACTTTGGAGAAAATTTTAATAATTTTCGGCTAATTTTTATTTCAAAGGTCAAATGTCAAGGTCGTCATCCAATATATACGCCGTGGAGTCACAATCAAAGATGGTGGCCAAAATCTCAACCCAGCCCAGCCCCTCACGAGAAACACTGTTCCCGGACCGGCCAAACTATTCTACTTATGTTTATTGTTCTTACCAAATATTTTATCCTGCTGTATTAGCTTCGGAGATACAATTTTTTTTTAATAAAACAAAACTTTTCCCACTTTGAAACTCTTAACAGATGAATTCCGCAAATTAGAAACGTAACTCTTTATGAGTGTTTGTTCATTCTTTGTTTCGTACCTCTTGTTCTAGTGGTTTTCTTCTTAAAACCAAACTTACCCTTTTTTACACCCCTTATGGTGGAATTTCATAAATGGTTAAAAATGGTAAATATTTTTAGAATTCTTATAATTAATACCCATTTATTTTCTTATCCGTGATTAATTTCGGACATATGATAAATGATTAAAAAGCCATGTTTAGACATTTTTCACCCCCTTAGTTGTGTTAGTTCTGTAATTATGTATAGCCTAGATTTTAAGTTAATGAAGGACCTTACCTACCAAAATATTATTTTGTATAAATCCGTTCATTAGTTTTTGTGTGATGCTGGAAAAAACATACAAACAAACAAACAAAAAATTAAATATTTATTTTAATAAAAAAAATTAAAAATATGTTTCCATAAGATATTTTTATAAATCCTGACAATGTTCAGACTTTTCACCACGAACAGTTTTATTTTAAGTAGGCTCTATAGAGTCTATATATTTAAGAAAACATTTTTTTTTTCATATACTTAAATTAGAGACTTATACCGGCCAGATTTATATTTACAACACAGGCAAGAGTGAGAGAAATAACATAGCGGCAAGAAGTGTGACTATAAATTTTTTTTTATAGATAAATTGTAAATTATGTATTGTAATATTTGGCAAGAATTTGGAAGAAATGGAGCTTTATTTACCCCATAAATCTCAATAATGTTTAAATACATTTTTTAAGGGAAAATAAAGTTATTTTCCGTTGTTATAATGTTGGTGCCATGTGTATGAACATACACGCTGTTCATACTGGGCCTAACGTCTGCAATCTATCGTCCTGACTTAAAAACATCCGCAGGTTTTCTCACGGAAATCTTGGAGCTGTCAGGCGTTAGTCTATAGCTAGAGACCTGCAAAATTCGTGGTTTCGATGGCCTTCAGGATAGACTGCACATACCCCTGTACACTCGGGAAAATAACGCAAGTTCATTGGCTGCCGACTTGTAAGTCGTCTCAGCTGGTTTGTCTGTGATTCGATCCTTCTTTGGTTGAGGGTTTACAACTGGTTGAGATAATGAGGTATATGTGTTTGAATTCTAGCATATCACCGAATGAATCCGCGAATTTTGCAGGTCTCTATCTATAAGCGAATTTGAATATGTTTTAGCTATTATTTTTTACTAATAATTACGTAGGATGTTTACATAAATTTCACAATGTTTGCCTCGCTTTTTTTTTTCCGCCGAGGTGTTATTTCGAAAGTGGTCAATTAGCCGTGAAGCAGCTATATCGGCCCCAGGGAGAGGGGGTAAGTGCCCCCGGTGTTGGAGGAGTGGGAGGGGGAGGGGGAGGGGTTGCCCGCACGGAGGCGCTGGCTTCAGGCGGCGGTGATGACGAACAAGGCTCCTCCATTTCCTTCCTCCCATCCATCCTCATCTGCGGTCTTCCTGCCCGCTGAAAGCTTCCTCCCTCGCGGCTGCCACACACCCCTTCACCCCCCAACCCCCTCTTCAGGGCGCGCGTGTGTGGGCAAACACCCCCTCCCTCCGCCCCTAGCCCCAGGTAAACACGGGGGCTTGTCCGCCGCACGCACACACACACACACACACACACACACACACACACACAGCAGGCAGCCTCTACACGGGGCGTAAAGCAGCGCATCACCTGCAAGCACTACATTCAAGCCCTGTGAATCACTGATACCTAGAGACCTGAAAAAAATTCGCGGATTCATTTCGTGTTATGCTAAAATTAAAATAATTATACCTTAGCTCTGCTTCTGCCATTGGTTCACTGTTAATCTGGAGGACTGAGGGCCAGTTAGAGACCCATCACTCATAGAAGCGTCGTATCACAGGCCCCAATCAATCGAGACGACTCACAAGTCAGCAGCCAATGTACAGGTGGCATTTGCCATAGTGTGTAGAAGGATATTGCAGTCTATCCTGAAGGTCATTGAACACGCGAATTTTTTCGGTCTCTACTGATAGCAGGGCAAGGATTCTCCACATCAAAACATATTTGCCAACTTTGCACAAACATCATCCAAAATTTTTGTTGTATCCCCAATAGTATTAATAATTTTCGCAGGATTTCACGGCCATTGCCTGAAGTAGATTGGCTTCTGGGTTGTAGCCGTGTCCTTGGCGAATAATTCACCGACGTTTCGGTCGACATTGCAGTCGCCATCATCAGGGAGCAGCTACCTACTGGGTAGGTAACTGCAGGTAACAGTAGGTAACTGCTCCCTGATGATGGCGACTGCAATGTCGACCGAAACGTCGGTGAATTATTCGCCAAGGACGCGGCTACAACCCAGAAGCCAAGCTGCTTCCCAATAGTATTACCTTCACAATGTAGTATAAAAATTATTTGACCAAACTCGTTCTAAATTTATTTTTTGAAGTAATACTTTTTTTTAGATACGTTATAAAAAAAACGTGAAATTCCTACTTTCAGTAGGCTTACAGGTAATCACGTATATTTATTCACACTGGCCTGTGGCAGCGTTGGCTTCAATATGTCTAACTATGTAAACACTTTTGTTAGAAGAAAATAAATTTGAAATGTTTAACACAATTATAAATAAAAATGATTAAAAATCTTTTTTTGTGTGTTTTAATTTGTACATTATATGTATGGCCAATCAAAACAAATTGTTAAAGTATTTAATACCAATGTTATATGGTTTCCATTAGTAATCAGTAAAATGTAAGAGTTTATAATAAATTAAATTTAAAAATAACTTTCAAATAATACAAATTAAACAAAAAGTTTTGAGCTGAAAATAAAGTTAAAATAAAATATTCAGAAAGTAAATTAAAGACTAAATGTAATGCACAAGGGACCTTATTATAATGGTTGTTCCTCTACTTTAGAGTGACGTGCATGAAATAAAGTTTATCAGCACATGATAAATCAAAATATAAACTACATATCTTGTGCATTGTAAGATCACTAGATTTTAAGCCATAAAAAAATTTAAGGAAGTCGTTCGGAACTTGATTGGATATGTTCTAGTGAATTATAAGATTTAAAAATTATAATGATTGGAACGGAATACGAACCAGGCTCCGGCCAAATGTGAGTTCGATATTTTTCCTTCCATCACTGATCAACTTTTAGACTTTTTCAATTGTTTAACTTTTACGAAATTAAAAATATATACAGTGCATACTTTTTGCATAATTAGCTGCCAAAGTTACATTTTTAACGTTTTTGGGTTGTAAAAATAAGGATAATTTAATTTATTGCAAAAATGAAACTTTTTAAGTTTAACTGAAATTCCACTGGCTATTTCAAGAAATGGTTTAAATTTCTTTCAGAAAATATTAATTAATTTTACCTGGTATTTAAAAATTCTCAAATTTGTTACGATTTTGAGAGCCAAGAAACATGAAATTAATTTTTGTGATAGAAATTCAAACCATTTCTTGAAGTAGCCAGTGGCATTTCAGTTAAACCTACAAAGTTTCATTTCTGCAATAAATTCAATTATCCTTATTTGTACAACCTATAAACGTTAAAAATGTAACTTTGGCAGCTAATTATGCAAAACGTATGCGCTGTAAATATATTTCATTTCGTGAAAGTTAAACAATTGAAAAATCGACAGGTTTATCTGTAATTACTGTAAATATAAAATCTTGACCTGAAATGGGAGGCACCCCCTTAACTTGGCAACAGGCAGTTGGCCTAACGGCACAAGACAGAAAGTCATTTTACCAAAATTTCCGTCATATGACTTTTTGTCTAGTGCCTGCTACTCATTATAATCAGAATTTGTTTAACATATTTACGTTTATAGTATTTTTTGAATTTTACGTGAAGCTATGAAGCCCCATGGCAATGCTAGTATTGTAAAATTGTAGAAAAAAATTCTCCTTCGTCGGGCTTGTTTCCATAACAAACGATGTCCACAAAAAATGTGAGAAATTCTTTATAATTTGATTTTAAAATCAACGTTTACTTTCATTGTGTGATAGTTTAATACGCTGAAACGTGATGCGCGTGATAAAAATATAATTCGCAACATTCTATACGCGTTAGCGTCTGCATCTTTGAAAGTTCTCGACGGACTTAGATGGCGTGGATCGCAAGTTGAAACTCTTCAAGTTTGAAAGTTACCGTTGCGTTTTCGAGCTTCGCGTAATTTATAAAGTCGTCTTGCCTTTCATTATCCCCAGGGGCGCAACAACATTTGGGGGGGGGGGGGCGCAAGGGTATTTTGCCCTCCCTCTGAAACCTTGAAGTGGGGGCAAACGGGGGCAAAAAAAGTGCTGCGTAATCAATTTTTAGATGATAAAACTGCTTAAATAGCACCATTTTCCACCTTGAAATACAATTTTTCCCGGGGGATCGATGATTCTTTATAAAAAGGTATATTGCCCCTCCCCCCCTTGGAAATTTAGTTGTTGCGCCCCTGATTGTCCCCCCGGAAGGTTGTGAACCCGGCCTAACGGCTGCGAGGCTTGCCTGCGATTAGCGCGGGGCGCACGGGCAGTGAGGTCTAAGTGAATGTTAATGTTGACGTGAGGGAGACGCGCGCACAACGGGCTGAAAGGAGATCGCTAAGCGGCGCGGACTGTAGGTGGTCAGCGCGCCGGACTGCGGGGGAGGCGGGGACCCCACACGACGGGCCTGCAGCCCCCCCGCTGCGGGGGGAAATCGAGCGCGACGAGCCCAGTTGTCCGGCAGTCAGGGGGCGCGCCCACACGCAGCCCCATTCATCCCCGCCATTCTCAGACCGCGTGGCTCCGGCGAGGTTCCTGTTCCGCGCGCACATTCAGGTCTCCGGCACCTGGGCCCGTCTGTTTACCCTCCCCGCACCCCCTTCTTCCTGCTCCGGGCATCCCGCGCTTAACATTCACTGCCGGGCCGGCCAGTGAACACAGCACCGCTCCTCCAGACAGTCATTATCTGACTGTCAGAACCACGTGCAATGTTCTAGCAGAAAAAAAATATGATATTTTATTCTTGGATCATTATTTATAACAGAAATTTTATTTTATATAAATTAAAATAGCATTAACTTTTTTTTTCTCTCGGTAATTTTCCGAGTAAACTGGGTGCTTTTACGATTTAAGTTAGTAATTTTTAAAATTGTGATAAAAATAAATACATACATACTGCATGCTGGGTGATTTTTTTAAAGAGTTCGACAAACTTAACGGGCGTTACGGTGAACCCACTTAGAAAATACATATTGAGCATTTGTATTATTCTACCTTGAGAGCAAACGTCTAGCATTATTCTTTATAAGTCTATATAAAATTATTTAATTTTATGTCAAAAGTAAAGAAAAAAGAAACCTTAGTTATTAAAAAAGGCATATCACTAATTTCCAAAAAATTATCCAATCATACATTTAGCCTATTAGTTACATTTTTTTTTTTAAATATTGACCTCTTATCCCCTACAGCTTTATTGTCGTGTGTTTTAGATTTGATATTTTTACTTACGTTTTGGTTCCTGATGCATCATCTTTCGTCTATGCAAGGCAGTGTTAGATGCAAAGAACGACAAAAGAATTGGTTCTGAACTCATACAGTCAGAAAAATGGAAAAAAATTTGGCAAACAAAAAGTAAACTTTTACTTAATTAAAAAATATCACGTTCAAGAAGTTAAAATGCTTTAAAAACTTCCCTAGTTGTGATGTATTACAACTGTGTACTAAATTGATATGAAACTATATTAGTTTGTGTAAAAAATTAGACTGTAAGGGGAAATTGGAGTATTATTTTTATCAAAACGTTGCATATATGACTCAAATATTTCGCCCTTATTTCTAATTATTTTATGTTTAACGTTCTTCGACAGAAATAGAGAGGCGACTGGGAAACAAAAGCTGTTTACCTGCTCTATGAATGCTCGTCTGAAACCACTTGGTCACTTTGAGTAAACCACACAAGCCCAAGGAAGAAAGTAATATTTTATCGTTTACCTATTAAAATAGTATCCCGTTGTGGCATTTAAACCTTACACCTTCAACCATCGTAACCTGCTAAGTTTATTGTTTCTATTCAGATCATTTTGCTACAAATAATTAACCATTATGTACGAGATGTAGACCTAGACTTGTATCATTGAGTCAGCAATGTGACAAATTACAATCGTTTCAAGAGTAAAACGTTTACTGCTCTCCAATTATCCTTGTTCATGTAAACTATTAATAGACTTTTAGTGTAAACAAGTTTATATTCCTTACTTATTAAAATACGTTAACATAAATAACTAATATATTTCATCTGCTTCTAGCTTGATATGATTCTATTAGCAAGGGATGTAAATAAAATAGGTCGCGTTGTCGCAGGAAAGAGGTTTGAGGTGAAATTTCTTTGCTTAGGGGGTTATAATTTTCATGCGTTACGAAAATTCCGATCGTATGAGGGAAATATTTAGGTACGAGGTGGGGGAACCGGTAGAGGAGGAGAGTGAGTCAGCGGCGACGCCACTACAACGTATGCACCAGCGGTCTAATGGGAAGACGGCAAGGAGGGGGGGATGTGTACGTATCGTAACATTCTCTATGCTAGTTGTAACGACCGGAAGGAGAGACGGCAGGGGAGATGTATAAATGACGCAGCAGTGATGCTACGGAATTCTCGTAACGTTGCTTGTGTTTGTATACTCACTTTTCGTAACGGCTAACGATTGACGCTGTCATATATTTTTTTATTTAATTTAAATTATTTACGATTTATTTATTCGAGGGAAAAGAGTTATTTATTTATGCAATCGACTTAATACCCCAAGTGCCAGGTCGGGTACAACAATTATTGATGCTGTTTTTCCTATGAATTTAGAACGTATTAAATCTCAAACGTTTGTGTTGTATTTTAGCTATCATAAGTCAATTGTCAATATGATAGACACTGATGATATTGCGGGTAGTGATTCATAAAAAATGAGAAACTAACCACCATCATTAATTCATGTCTTTGTCAAATTAAAAAAAAAAAAAAACGAATTCATTGTAAAATATATTTGAAAACTTTATCTTTGAATTTTTTATTTGAGATCATATTCGGATCCTTAATATTTTAGCTCTTGTTCAATAAAAAAATTCTAATAAGTTATCTCACTTTATCTATTTTCATTACTACTAATAACAATTATGATCTCTTGTTTCAATAAAATAATGCTAATAATTTATATATACTTATACCTAATAAGCAAGACGATTCACTTCTATGGCGAGTGGACTCCACGCACACACTATTTGTTAAATCTATTAGTTGTATAAAAGTTGTTAGCGCCGAGTCTACCCTGAATGCCTCGTGAACAGAACTCTGCCCCTGGGTGGGTATACCACCCCGCAGCTCGACGTGTGGAGCGCGTTGCCTGCTGCCAGGCGCGGCATTCAGCACGTCACGGCTTGCGGGGGCCAACACGCCCACAATGCATGTCTTGCGGATAGCCAGAAAATACTTTTTACTCCCGCCAATTTGTCATCGGCTCCGGCCATTGTAAACTGACCGCGCCTCAGTGAAACATCGGGCTATGGGGGGAAATGATTCTTTCGTAACTGCACGTTACTTTAGATAAATTTGGAGGAAATACTGGGTAGTTATTACACATATAAACTAATAACTAATAATCCAATGAAATAAAAAATAATGTTCATCTATACCTATATTATTTTCATAGTCAATTAATTTTAAAAATGAAAAATTTGTGGTTATAAAAATATTTGTAATACAGAATGGCATTTTTCAATAGACAGCAAAACGAAATAAGTCTTTTTCATTTTTAAATACATTGTCACGATAGTTCCTGCCCACTATGACAATAAATATTAGTGTCTGTAGTTACCACAACACAGATTTTACCTGCTTTCAAAAAAGGCAATAATGTTTAATTATCATTAGAAGTTTTACTTCTTCTAAATAATAAAATGTTTTAAAATAAAACATTTTAGGTTTACAATAAAAAATAATTTTGAGATGTTTTTGAAATAGTTTTATTCAGTCCACACTTCAAGGTCACATAAACTCGTAGGTTTGTCATGGGATTAAAATTAAATAGTTCTTATTTTATTCATTTTTGACAGTAAATATTCAAAAAAAATTAAGAGAGACTGAAATAGGAACGATTTCAAATTAAAGATGTGAAGATATTTGGTCAACATGGACAGCAAGTTTAGCTCATCCTGTTAGAAAGTACAGTAAAACGTACGGACTTTTCGAGGAAGAATAAATTAACTCAATTAAACGCAGAGTTCTTGGTTATTTCAAATAACTCAGTCTTCGTAGAAAACACGCTGTATTTCTACTTACGATGGTTACGTTTCGTTCTAAATAATGATAAACACAAACACTGACAAAATAAAATGTTTTCTTACCGTAGGCTTAACAAAAGTATTAATAATGTTCGCGGGCTTTCACGGCCATCGTCTGAAAAGTAGCTTGGCTTCTGGGGTTGTAGCCGCGTACTAGGCGAATAACTCACCGACGTTTCGGTCGACATTGCAGTCGCCATCATCAGGAAGCAGTAGGTAGGTAACTGCACCTTGATGATGGCGACTGATAATGTCGACCGAAAACGTCGGTGAATTCTTCGCTTAGGACACGGCCTCAACCCAGAAGCCAAGCTACTTTAACAAACGTATTCTTTTTGGATTCGTGTTCAAAGCAAGAGAAAGTAAATTCACGAAGATCCCTGGAGTTGTTCGTAAATTGAAAGCAGTGTAGTTGCGAGTGTGTGATCAGTAGAGACCTGCAAAAGTCGCGGTTTCGATGGCCTTCAGGATAGACTGCACATAGCCCTGTACACTCGGGCAAATAACGCAAGTTCATTGGCTGCCGACTTGTAAGTCGTCTGAGCTGGTTTGTCTGTGATTCGATCCTTCTTTGGTTGAGGGTTTACAACTGGTTGAGATTCGTCCAGATGAACAGTAAGCCGATAGCAAAATTATCTAAGAGGTATATGTGTTTGAATTCTAGCCTATCACCGAATGAATCCGCGAATTGTGCAGGTCTCTATGATCAGGTGACAGGCGACCCCGAGGCAGCGAAGCGGAGGACTCTCGCCGCGGCGGCCGGCACTTGGGTCGCTGTTGCACGCCACACGGGCCCGCCCTATTTGCCGGCTCGGCGCGCCAGGTGATGGATTAGGAACGCCTTGTGAGATTCTCGCGAGAGGGGTGTGTGTGTGTCGGGGGCTACCCCAGGGGTAGCGACACCTCCGGAGCGAAGGGGGCGCAGGCCGTGGTAATTGTGTGTTGTTACCGCCCCATTAGGGGATGAAGGATTGGCGGGGAAAGGGGGAGGGGGGCGTAGCGGATCCCCAGGTGCGCCGTCAAGGGAGCGCGGTCCATCACCGGCGACCCCCAGTCTGCACTAGCGACGGCCGAGCTGGCGGCGTAACTGCGCCCTGATGGACCCGCCCACTTCCTGCCCGCTGACCGCTGGGGGTCATGGTGCCGGAGACACCATGCAGCCCGGAGCGCCGACACCACTTGGTCCACACGGGCACGTGCACGGACAATCAAGTCCAGCACTTTAACAACAACAAAATTGGTTGTCTGTAAAGTCGGTTTACGGACGATAGTTTAACGTGACAACGTCATAACAAAACATTGATGGAATGATTGCTTACTTTTATGAATGAAATTGAATCATTTTTATTTTAATAATAAACGAATAAATACTTGAAATTATACAAGTAATCATTTTTTTTAAAATGCAAGAATAATTAAACTTTATTGCCGATAGTTGTTGTTGTAATAAGCAATGAAAACCACATTAACTTTTCACTTCACTTTATAAACAGTCGAGTGGAAGAGAGATAGATGCGGCGCAAGCGTACAATGAGCGTAACGAGACACAGCGTAACGGAACAATGTGCGTAACGGAACACTTTTTCGTGCGTGCAGCCGGCGTTCATCGATTTATTAGACGTTGTCACGTCAATATTCCTTTGTAAACCTCTTGCAGTATGAAATAGGTTTTTCAACATACTACTGAGTGTTTCTTACGAAAATTTGCTCATAATTTAATATTTTCATAGACGTATTTTTAAACCATGGAGAAGATAATCGAATATTCAACAATTTGTCATTCATTTGTTAATATCATGCTTATTACGTGCGATTTTAATGCTGTAAAGCTATTCAGAGAACGGTTTGAAGATAACTTCAACTATTTAAGATAACGGGGCAACACGAAGCATAAATGCCGGGTAAGAATCCGAACCCATTATTGCTGCGAGCACTATTTTATAGTGATAAATTTTTATTCAAGTAAAATGTGCAAATTTATAAAATCTCTTATTTAAATGCATATTTCTGTTCCATTTACAAAAAAAATAATTAGAGGAGTGTGTTGAGAAAAAGTCATATGGCAACTTTAACCCGGGTTATTCCTGTCCCTGTATTGACAGTATATTTGGGATTGTAGAAATGCCTACAATTGTGGTTCCTACAACCATACTTTTTTTCTCAGTGCATCTCTAATAGACAGCGTTAGTTTTCTGCTGACGTTATATCCAGACACAAAACACAGTGGTAAAACACTCACTGGCGACGATACGGTTTATTATCCCCGTTCGACTAACCTGACTGCAGTCTTTCTTGGTTTCCTGAAATCCCTGTTAGTGGCAGATACATCTCCTTAGAGAAAAATATCTTCCCCAAGGATTGTATGATTATTGCAAGCAATGACCCATCGACAGCACGTAATCTTTATGCTCGCATCAATAAAGCGGACTTGGTCTGGGCTGAGCTCCTATACATATTTGGCTAATTTTTTATCATTGAACTTCGATATTTCGTTGTAACTATCACCACTATTTTCTTTTTTGGTTTGGACGACGTAAACATTTCCAAACAAGTTCCAAACCAAACTGGCTTATCTTACAAATGAACACAGAAAGCTTACGAGTATTTAATGTTTGACCTCGATGGTGTAAACCGTTAAACCATGATTATAGACCTGCAAAATTAGCGGATTCATTAGGTGATAGGTTAGATAATTTTGCTATTGGCTTACTGTTCATCTGGACGAATCTCAACCAGTTATAAACCCTCAACCAAAGAAGGATCGAATCACACACAAACCAGCTGAGACGACTTACAAGTCGGCAGCCAATTAACTGGCGTTATTTTCCCGAGTGTGCAGGGTTATGTGCAGTCTATCCTGAAGGCCATCGAAACCGCGAATTTTGCAGGTGTGTAACCATGATTTATTATTTCATTAAAACATTTAATCATAAATAGTTAAGTGAATGTTTTTTTTTCGAATGCCCATGAAGTATATCATGCACGGATAAGAAATAGCTTAGCCTTTCAATCAACATTTTTAAGTATCCCTTTTCATTCTTGTCAGTTTTAAGTCTGGTCTGATTTATATACGTGACATTATCGGTGGAAATCGTTTGACCGTCACGAAAGTATACCAAATGTTATTTTACCAACAGGCAGTAGACCGAAAATCGTTTGACTGACAGGCGGTAGAACAAAAGTCGCTACGCCGAAAGTAATTTAACCTACAGCAGCAGACCAAAAATTGTGTGACTCAGAGGTAGTGGACCAAAATTCGTCCCTCCGACATTTGAGAAGCATGACTTCAGGTCTACTGACCGCTGCTAAAGGTGTCTCTCGAACCACGACTCCGCGCTGACGGGTCCCGCAGCTGACAGTGCTGAATGCCGCCGCAGAGCTCACTCCGTCGCCGGTGCTGGAGTCAGGTCACAACTGAACTGAGCTGACGATGTGAGTGGTTTGCAGTCCACGCTGTGCTTGTTTCCCTCCAGAGGGCTAGCTGCTGGGAGGGTTTGTTGGGGGGGGGGGGGAACAGACGTCGTGTTTTCTAAAACAATTACCCGCCCCCGGGCCAGTGGCGAGGGCTGGGGGGGGGGGGGACAAAGTCTCGTGCGGTTGAACACGGATGTTTCGCGCTCGGCCGCCTGGAAAGTTGCCAGGGGTGGTTTAAACTGCCACCCCTCCCCCTCCCGCGCAGTTACCGCCCTTTCAGAACCTCCCCCCTTCCCCTGGTTTATAAGTCGAGCGACCAGCGGTCTTCAATCAACACACGTGCTGGAAGAAAACTGTGTTTAGTTATACTTCTTTAGACGCGTTATAAAAGAAATTATTTTTAATGAATTTTTACAATGCGCGCGAGGCCATGCAACGAAATTTTCACAGGATGAAGAAAGGGCTACATACAAATAAAAATAATATTTAAGCTTTCAAATCAAAATTTTTAGTGACTGATATTGAATACTGGTCCATATATTTATATATAGTGACTATTAGTGATATAAATTGTGTTTATAAAGTTTTTAAAGTGAATTTACATAAGTGAGGTTATGTTCCTGTATGTATGATTTATTTTCAATATAAATTATATTATTATTATTTAAAAATTAAAAAAATTAAAATGAAAATTCAAATTATTTATTGATTTTCGTTATTAATTAAAATTTATCTATTTGTTTTACTAAATTAAATCATTAATTTTAAACGTTTGCTTATATTAACATAGAATACTGATTATTTGTTTCTTAAATTTAATTTAATTTATACTTTTACAACCGTATTTATAATATCACTTCAGTCCTTTTATTATTTGAATTGTACTAATTATTTGCATGCAAAATAAAATTTTGCTACACCATGTAAGTATAAATTCTAACACGTAGGGTAAAGTCGGGAGAGATGCCGCAGGGGGTTAGATGCCGCAGGTAGTGAATCATCCTGAAGGCCATGAGTAACCGCGCTGCCTGCCAGTCGAGTGGAGAGTCTTGGAAGTGAATGTTCTTTGACAAGTTTCGTGCGGACCGTGCAGTGCAAACGGTTGTTTTATGTCGATTATAACGAAGAACTGTCGTTTCAAGGAGGCTTGAAAACTTTCAGGTAACTTTTCAACATCATGCTGAGTCAATAATCTTCGCAGTTTAACTGAGTCTTGCTATTTTATACGAAAGTGCAAATCGTTTTCTTTCTCGCTGTTGTGGTTAGAGGCCGTACGCCATGTTTTTTTCCCGTTTAGCTGGGTGCGGCATCTCTCCCACGATTTAAGGAGAGATGCCGCATCTGCGATTGGGGTAAGATGCCGCGCTTCAGCATTAAATGCGTGTACAAATGTCATGGTTTCAGAAGGAGGTGGTTAATAATTTTAGTAGTATATAATCCTAGCAATATAAAGGAATTGTCAAGAGATGTAAAAGGTTAAATATCCAAGGAAAATTGTTTTTTTTTTTTTCATTTATGTAGGTTAATAATAAAGTAGATAACGAGGTAGTGTTATTGTTAAAGGCCTCGCCTTATTTTAGCTTTCTTTCATTGTTGAGGCATGGTAGCATAATACACAATATTATTGAATATTTCTTTTTATTTCAGAGGAAATGCCACGTGTTTACACACGTAAAACTGATCGAGCGGCATGGTCACAAGAGGATTTGAACAATGCTATGCATGCTGTAATAGAAGATAAAGTGAAAATTAGGGAGGCGGGAAGACGTTTCAACATTCCAGAATGAACTTTACGTAGGCGACTCATTTCAAGAAATTTTGAGAAACGAAATCTAGGCCCTTCATCGTGTCTAGAAGAAATTAGTTTCTCATATTGAAAAATTGCAAGCTGCAGGTTTCGCACCGAACAGGAAAACAGTCCAGAAACTAGCTTACGACCTTGCTGTAAGTTGCGGTATACCCCACAAATTCAACAATGAAAGGCAGCGAGCGGGTCGGGATTGGTTCAAATCGTTTATGGAACGTAACGTTAACCTCTCTCTGAGAAAAGCTGAAGGAATTTCTGTTCTCAGAGCGCAGGGAATGAACAGAGAAGAGGTTAATAAATACTTTGATTTATTAACTGCTACACTGCAAGAACAGGGTCTTATGGGTAAACCAGGAAATGTCTTCAATGTCGATGAATCAGGTTTGCAGCTTAATAACAAGCCAGACAAGGTAATTGCAGTTAAGGGCAGCAAAGATGTCCATGTTCTTACATCAGGGGAGAAAGGGGAAACAATCTCTGTAATTGCATGCACAAATGCTGAAGGTAGTTTTTTGCCACCATATTGTATTTTTAAAGGCGTGAACAGAAAACCCGAATATTCAGATGGTATTCCACCAGGATCTATTGTTACCATGAGCAAAAAATCAGCTTATGTTACAAGCGAAATATTCATGGACTGGTTGGAAAATCATTTCTTACCACGTAAACCTGCAGGTAAAACTCTTCTTATTTTAGATGGCCATGCTTCACTCATGAACTGCTTCAAAATGCTAGAGTTTTGTGTGTTAAACGACATAATTCTCTTATGCCTCCCAAGTCACACTACTCACTACCTCCAGCCTCTAGACCGCTCTTATTTTAAGCCATTAAAAATGTACTTCTATCAGGCTTGTCAAAAATGGATGATAGCAAATGAGAACAGGAAAATCACTCGTTTTCAGTTTGGTGCTCTCCTTTCTAGTGCCTGGTCTCTTGCAGCAACTGTTGCAAATGCTGTTGCTGGTTTTCGTGGTACTGGAATTTTCCCGTTAGACAGGTCAGCTATTCCAGATCATGCTTTTCGTCTTTCTGAAAGCGTAGGTGTGCCGTCGTCCGGGGTCTCGGGCTCGAGTCCCGGTGTGGCTCCTAGTGGGAAAAGGCGGTTCTTGATCTGTGTTGTCCGGGTGGGCGCCAGACTAGCTCGTTTCTAGTCGTGAATTTGGGGTCGTGGATGTATGTGCCCCTGCGTGGCCCACTAGGGCCGGCGGCGGTGTTGCGTGAGATGATTTTAAATAAGAGACGTGGAGTTGAGGTGGTGGTGTCGTACCTTTTATTCAGAGGAGCGAGTCGTACACAATACAACACTCTACAGAGGTCCCCGGGGGGTTTTACTTGTTATTCCGTGGCGCCGTATTGTTTGTGTTCCGCGTTACGTGGCCTCGGATGCTGTTATGTCTCAGACGTCTCACTGGGTACGCAGGTAACGTAATTTCGTAACACAAAGGCGGGACACAAAATACACTGAATTAAGGGGGCGCGTACAGGTTACGTGGCACTCGTTACTCGGGTAACGTAAGTTAGCAATACAAAATACGGGATACAAAAATACACTGAATTAAGGGGGTGCGCACAAGTTACGTGGCACTCGTTACTCGGGTAACGTAAGTTAGCAATACAAAACACGGGATACAAAAATACACTGGATTAAGGGGGCGGGCGATTGGAGACGGCCAATCCCTTATGCAAATGTCTCGGCGCGGGTGTTGTGCCCACTGTGGTGAAACACGCACCGCAATTAGGTTTGTCCAAGTTCCCTTGCGGGTTTGTGGTCAGCGCCGTGCGCGTGACCTTAAACAAAGTTCTGTACGTTGCGGGAGACGGCCCGTGCCGTATGCTGAAGAGCAGCCCCGCTGACCAAGTGTGGTGCGGGGTGTCCTTAAGTTGATGCGGCCGGATTAGGTCCGGGACCGAAAAAAGGGACCGGGTACTCACGGAGAGGTTAAGTAATAAAAGGGGTTTGGTTAATTAGTGACTATATTTACCGGACGTTACTTTCAATGTAGACAAAGGATGTTGCCTCTCCGTGGGACGTAGGTCCGCCCCGGTCCGTGAGCTGCGCTGAACTGCCGAACTGGCATGGCGTCCGAGGGAGGCTCGGCCTCTCTCGCGCCAGGCGTGACCTCATTACGCTAGACTCCAAACGGGTGTGTCTGGAAGAGATTTTATTGTCGCTAAAATCCTCATTTAATGTTTCAGGAGGAATGGGTACGGTTCTTCTCTTGTCTACTCAGGTTTCCGCGGCTTTGTCTTTAATTGCTGTTCGGGTCGCCTGACTCGGGTGGGCCATGGCCAGGGGTGTGTTCCGTTAGCGGGAGCGTATACTGGCGGGTGCAGGTCGGGCTCTGGGGTGGTCGTCGGCCAGACGACGTCAGGTGTACCTAGTGGTTCTACTTCCATAAACTACCAGAATCATCAAGTAAGTGATGAAGCAAGCCTAAGCCAGCAGTTAGTCGATAGGCCTGTAAGTCCTTAACAGTGTTCATCGGTTGGCCCAAGTTCATCTAGGCCAGTGATCCTCCACAATAAAGCTGAAGTTTGTCAAAGCCCAGTAGATCCACAACTAACACCTAATAAGGCCCTTAGCGTAATATCTCCGATACCAGTGATGCCAGCAAGAAAAAACTCAAAGAGAAAGCAGTCAGCTGCAATTCTCACCGAACCCGATTTCATCTCCGGAAAAAAAAGTAAAATTTCTGCTAGCCAAACTGCAGGAAAATGTACGCCTAAACAGTTAATGTGCAACAAGACTGAGTCCAAGGGAAAACCAAGACTGAGGAAATGGAAAATTTCTTCGTCATCATCAGACAGCAGTTCGTTTAGTGTAGCATGCAGTGGACAATCAGAACTTTCCGAAGAAAACGAGTGCGTCGAGTGCTTAGAAGAGTACGAAAAAACAACTTCATCGGCAGACTGGATTAAATGTGTTATTTGTTCACGTTGGTTGCATGAAACATGCACGATTTATTGCAACATGTGTTCAGTGTGCGGTAGAATGGAAAAGAGGAAGAACTGGGCAGCTAAGAAACTATAATGTTATTTTCCATAAGCCATCTCTCCCACCACACTGCGGCATCACACCCACCCCTGGTGGGATAGATGGCCAAGTGTAATGATTTTTTAAATGTATTTTTATTTTGTGACATATGTTTTCAAACATACTTATAATAAGATTTAATGATTTGTCAACAAGTACAGATAAGTTTTTATTCATAAAACTTTAGTATTATTTAAATATTAACCTTTTTATTTTATTTTTATAAAATGTGCGGCATCTCTCCCGACTTTACCCTATACATAAGTACACAGTGACACGAACCTAGTGAATGCACCCCCCGTATGAAACATTTAGAGACCATAATTTAACTTAAAATTTATTGTCTTACACATTTTAAAGTTGGTAGAAACTGAGTTAGGCTATAAAATATTTTAGCCAGTAAATTAGAACATCATTATAAGTTATTAAATAAAAACTTTGAATAAAAATTAGAGGTTTTTAAGTTTGGGTGGATTTATAAGAATATTCTGAGAATTTTAACACAAAACTAAAATAATGTTTTTTTAAATAAATTGTAGATATCATTGATTTGGAGTAGCCAGTAGCACGTGCTTTCAATCTGGAAGTTTCAATTATGATAAAACACTTCGTTCTCGTTGCGAGCAGATCCCCTAAATGGACGGGGGGAAAAAAGGGGGGGGGGTTTGTCTGTAAAGTCAGTTTACGGACGATAATTCTACGTGACAACGTCATAAGATAACTTTCATGAAAAATGTCATACTTTTTAATTTTCAAAAATTATTTACAGTTTTTGCAAATTTAATTTAAATAATTTGTTTAAATATAATCACGAACAATTAGTTAAAAAGCTCGCCTTAACATGTTTGATATTATAGAAGATTTTCTCGCACGGAGGTTGGCCGGTTCTTGCACGCTCGGCTCAGGCGGAACGTGACTATTTTTCGTGCGTGCAGCCGGCATTCATCGATTTACAAGACGTTATCACGTCAAGAAAAGCAAAAAGAACAACCCCGGAATTTATAATGTATATTAAACATTAATACTTCACAATGTGTTCATAACGTATATTGGAAAAGCCACATGTCAATTTCGTTCAAGTCTACTTTTAGCGGAACGACGGTAAAAAGCTGTATATTCTCTCTCTCTCTCAACAGCAGGCCGCACTCGTCTCTGCTTCCTGTTACACACTTCCGTCGCAGTCGCGAGATCGCTCCCACCAAATGCCTAGAGACCGGAAAAATTCGCGGGTTCAGTGACCTTCAGGATGGACTCCAATATCCTCTACACACTCGGGCAAATGCCAACTGTTCATTGGCTGCTGACTTGTGAGTCGTCTCGATTGTGTGAGCCTGTGATTCGACGCTTCTATGAGTGATGGGTAGGGACCGGAAAAATTCGCGGGTTCAATGACCTGTAGGATGAACTCCATAGTTCTATGTACACTCGGTCAAATGTCACCCACTCATTGGTTGCTGTCTTTTGAGACGTCCCAGCGTAGCAGTCTGTGATTCGATACAGCTTTCGTTGGGTGTTTCTCATTTGCTCAGAGTCATCCAAGTGAGTTGTGAGCCAATGGCAGAGGCAGCACTGAGGTATAACTATTTGTATTTTAGCCTATCGCGAAATGAACTCGCGAATTTTTCCTCTGTCTAGTGATGGGTCTCTAACTGGCCCTCAGTCCTCCAGATGAACAGTGAACCAACGGCAGAAGCAGCACTACGGTATAATAATTTGAAATTTAGCATAACACGAAATAAATCCGTGAATTGTTCATGTCTCTGCAAATGCCGTGTGGCGAGAGGCATGGATGAAAGGTGTGGGAGGCCTGGCGTGGTGACGTCACGCGAGCACACCTGGACAGGCGCTGTACCGCCCCCCGTGATTACCGCGCTGTGGGGCGGCGCGCATCTGCCGGCCTGCCTGCCGCCCCCGGGGGCAGGCCTCGCTCGCGCCGCGTGTGTTCCTCCTGTGCGGAGGAGGGGGCAGTAGTGCGGACAGCCTCTCAGTCTCGGAGAGCGGTTGTCCGTACCAGCAGCGATTCCTCACAGTTCTGTTTTCTTAAGAGCTCTGGAATGTTTAATCAAAGAGAACTGGAATGTTATTCCCACCCTACCCTATTAGTAGGGACCGGAAAAATTCGCGGATTCAATGACCTCTAGGATAGCCTCCATTATCCTCTGCACATGTTAGGTAAACACGCGTGTTCATTGGTTACTAAATTGTGAGGCGTCTCCACTGGGTAGCTCGTGATTCGACGCTTCTTTGGTCAATAGTCTCTCATTGGGCCAGAGAGCTCCAGTTAAACTGCGAGCCAATAGCAGAACCAGCAGAATTGTACACATGTTTGAATTTCAGCCTATCACGAAATGAATCCGCGAATTTTTCCGGTCTCTACCATTAGGGCGCACATGTGGGAGGGGAACGTGAGAACGCCGGCCGTAAGGTCGGAATAATCTGTCCGTACCAGCATCGGTGGTGAGAGGTCAGCTTTTCAGGTGAAATAAAACCACGCACTTGAAAAACTGCTCCAGATATCAGAGCGGTGCTTGGTTAACGAAAAAACGTTCAAGAAAATGCTGAGTAATTATGTTGTTTTTTTTCGTATTTTGTTTCCAAACATTTTTCTAGAAGAGTCAAAATAGCTGAAACTCATGTTTTCAGAATAACTTTCAGACATGAAACCTCCGGGAGGTTTTCCGTCGCTATGTTTGTTACAATTGTGAACAACCTCCGCCGTGTATTTTGATTATTAGAATGAATTATTGAAGCGTGAAATTCCTCTTCTAACACGTGTTGCCGACACGCACCCGTTAAATTTTTAATCTCGTTATTTTCTAGTTGATTTCTATCAGATTGTAAAAAAAAAAAATTTAATTACTAAAACCATTAACATTTTTGCGGGTTTAGGCTATGCATGGGAGCATGCATATTTCGCGAAAATATTCCGAGACCAGTTGAAAATTAAAACACTGTAGCATCCTCTGTGTTTCGTGATTGGGTGGTTTATTTCCTGTTTATGTCGATCGTTTCACCAATTACAGTAATTCAGTGCGCAAGCAAACGCGTCATGAGTAGGGACCGGAAAAATTCGCGGGTTCAATGACCTGTAGGATGAACTACATAGTTCTACGTACACTCGGTCAAATGTCACCCACTCATTGGCTGCTGTCTTGTGAGACGTTCCAGCGAAGCAGCCTGTGATTCGATAAAGCTTTGGTTGGGTGTTTCTCATTGGTCCAGAGACATCCAGGTGAGTTGTGAGTCAATATCAGAGGCAGCACTAAGGTATAACGATTTGTATTTTAGCCTATCGCGAAATGAACTCGCGAATTTTTCCGGTCTCTAGTCATGAGTGGCTTTGTCAAACATGGCAACGACTTCTCTCGCTAGACGGCCGCCGATCACAAGGGAACAGTCGCTAGCACTACAGTCTGACGAGCGATCATGTTGTTTCGCTGGGAATACGTGGCCCTGGGGGTGGGGAGAGAGTGGAATACTGGCAAGCGAGACCCAAGCCTTGGAATGAAAAGGCTGGCTGGCAGCCTGGAGGGAAACGACAAAATGTCGCCCCCGAAACAACCAGCGCCACCCAAACTAACGTGGACAGAAATGTCCAAGTTCTCGCACTTTGCTTAGTAGTTTATTTCTACTCTGTCCAAACTTTCTTCCGGAACCATCCTTCTGTTTCCTGTAACCAACCTGCTTGTTATTAATGCGTGATATTTTTGCATCCCGCATGTCAGTGCCCAGGGTTTTCCCTGTGCCTATGCAGGTTTTACCTGGGCCCCAACTTATCTAGTTTTTAGTCTAGAATAGTCAGTGAGGGGAGTTAGTCATGGCACCAATCGCTGCCATGGCTGGCCAATTCCCCCTCCTAGCACATGATGCATGCTACCTCTCCTGCATGGCTAACAACCTGCATGATTAGAGCGTATGGGCTTCGGCCTGAGACGCACTTAGAGTTTTTTCTTAACCCTTGACCCCTCCCAAACACAGTTTTTAGTTAGGTTAGGCAAAAAAATTGGTTGTCTGTAAAGTCGGTTTACGAACGATAGTTTAACGTGACATCGTCATAACAAAGAATTGATGAAATGATTGCATACTTTATGATTAAAATTGAATCATTTTTATTTTAATAATAAAAGAATAAATACTTGAAATTATACTAGTAATCAGATTATTAAAATGCAAGAATAATTAACATTTATTGCCGAAATTGTTGTTGTAATAAGCAATGAAAACCACATTAACTTTTCACTTCAGTTTATAAACAGTCGAGTGGAAGAGAGATAGATGCGGCGCAAGCGTACAATGAGCGTAACGGGACACATCGTAACGGAACAATGTGCGTAACGGGACACTTTTCCGTGCGTGCAGCCGGCGTTCATCGACTTATTAGACGTTGTCACGTCAAAAAAATTAATTGTAGTGCTCAGATGATCCGGAACACAACTAAACTCCTGTTTGGACACTGCGGCGAGAGAGGGCGCTGCCCGCTTGTTTCGACTTGTTTGCCAGCCGGCAGTTGGGCCGCGCGGGCTGTGTTAGTCACCAGGGGGTGGGGGGAGGAGGAGACTTGACCGCCGAGTGGACCCTGGGGGTGGGTGGGGGGTGGATGCGCCCTACTGCGCCGGGAATGAACAAATGCGAGCCCCCTCCCCCGTCACTTCCGTAGACTGACTCAGTTTCCTGCAGACTCCTCCTCACTTCTCCCCCCCCCCCCCCCCCCCCACCCGCCGTGACGTAGTCCACACCCCCCGAGCAGAACATCCCCCGATGAATAAAACACACAAACTGACAAGTCAAATGGTACAATGAACTTACGGCGGCGTTTGGAAAATAAGGATGAGTTGGGGGTCGGAAGCCTCTCCTTTTTTATAAGTCATGCTTGATTCAGAAATCTACTTTATCGGGAGCTTCTGACGCTATCCGGCACTCATTTCACGCTTAGATCAGCATTTCATGAAAACGACTTCCAAATTGTGACCGATTAGTCGTAGTAGGTCTTCGTGCTTAGTAAAACTACGAGGGTCAGTTATTGAGCAGTTAGCGAGCAGTTAGTGAACAGAACCTCACCAGTTTTCATGATGGATAACATTAACAAATCTTTTTTTTAAGTGTTTGTCGGACTAGTATATTTTTTTCTGCATTATTTCTGGAAAACTCATTGAATGTAGTTAGCTTAGCGATTGATTCAAAATCTAAAACACTCGTATTTTTGGGAAATATTAGTTATTTAATCACTTAGTTTAGTTTTGATATTTTATACATTTTAAATTAGAGACCGGAAAAATTCGCGGGTTCAATTACCTTCAGGACTCCAATATTTTCTAACACTCGGGCAAATGCCACCTGTACATTGGCTGCTGACTTGTGAGTCGTCTCGATTGTTGTGTGGGCCTGTGATACGACACTTCTATGAGTGATGGGTCTCTAATTGGCCCTCAGTCCTTCAGATTAACAGTGAACCAATGGCAGTAGAAGCACTAAGGTATAATTATTTAAATTTTAGCATAACACGAAATGAATCCACGAAATTTTCAGGTCTCTAATTATAATTTTAGTTGCAATAGGTACATAGGTATGCACATTATTGTGGTCTGTAACTTTATTAATTATACTTACATATACACGAGGAAAAGTCATTAGCGTAAGTACGTAAGAAATAATTACTTCAAAACTATTTTTAATACATAACATAGTATACAAAAATTATCTAACATCATCGTTTTATAGTTACGCAAAACCAGCTGCTTAAAAATTCTTTGGGTTGCTGTCTCAGACACATTAGGATAAGGTGCTTATTCTAACGTATAATTATCGAGCACCAGCGTTAATTAAACCTAACATCAGTGATGCATATTCAATGTGAATGGAATACAATGCGAACAAATTTTAAGATCAAAAGCTTCTTTAAAATAAAATTACACATTTAAATTTTTTTATTTGTCATTTCATGAATATTTTTTGATTAGCGCAGATCACGAGACATCTATCTATATAAATATAATTGCGATACGAAATTTAGTAGTCAAGATACATTTTTTTTAAATGTTCATTACTATTTATTTTAAGTATCAAAAATGTAGTAAATACTAAACCATTTTGGTTGATTTCAGTACCAATTTTTCCCCTCCCAATATTTTAAGATGTATAAAATCATTTTGAAAGTTTAAAAAATGTTCAAAACTAAATGTTGAATCGCAATGTTTTTTTTTTTTTGGATGGATAGATGTCTCATAAAATATTCATGAAATGATAACTAAGAAAATAAGGTAAGTCTGTGTTGTTAAACTTCAGTCAGGCGCTGTATAATAAAATGTGAAAGTTCGACGTGTGAATGCTGGGATCTCCGCTGGAAGCGACGTGCGTTAGGGCGAGGAGTCGCGCCGAGTGCCAGCCAGTTCGGCCCTTAGCGCCCGGTGTTCCCACGGCGGACTTGTCCCCTGGGGTCCCACGCCCCCCGGTGTCACCAGGGAGGGGGGGGGGCAGCGCTAATTGCCCCGCGCGAGGCACAACAGGTCGCCGAGGGTCAGCCGGCACTCCGCCACGTGACACGCACGTGCTACCTCCCTCCTAGCTCTCACCAGGCCAGACACCGCGAGGGACCGAAGTAACACGCGCCTCTCCTGCAGACGGCGATCCTTGTGACATTATCTTGGAAGATCGGTGCAATGGGAATGCATGACTTGATGTCAGCTTTTGGACATACGCCATTGCTAAGCACATGTATGTCTGCAGAAGAAAACTACAAAAACCCAAAAGACAAAAAACTCAAATTAGCAAAAATTGCTGTTGTCAACAGGATATATACACCACATAATATTCCATAACAGGAATATGGTCAACAAACAAAGAAAAAAAATGGACTGAGAGAACGAAAAAAACCCCACAAATGATGAATTGAACCCCCCAAAAAAATTCAGCACAACAGTTAAAACGAGACAAAAACACAACAAAACGAAAAAGAAAATTTTTGCTTAATTTGTGTTTTTTATCTTTTTTTTTTTTTTTTTTTTGGAGTTTTCTTTTACATACATACGTGTGCTTAGCAATGGTGTATGTCCAAAAGCTTACATCAAGATCTTTATGAAACTTTTCATAATTCTTTGTCGATCGTCCGCATCTCCCACGCACGACCACCTGCGTGGATGATCACTGTAGCGCTGTGTTTGTGTCTCGTGATTGGTTGAATCACTCCCAAGGCACGTGTCTGCAGTCGGCGCGCGAAGGAAGAGTCCTGAAGGCCGGGCGAAGCAAGGAGGCCGCCAGTTGACAGGAAGACAGGCGTAACCTTCTAGCAATCTAATGAGAGGTCAGAAGTTTTTTTGTTTCCCCCACAAAGAAAAACCTGCCCCCATCTACGATAAACAGTCCTTCACGCTACCTGAACGATATCGGCGATATCATTTGCTACTTGTTGATTTCAATAACAGGGGCGCGATCTGTAGGATATGCGGGTGGGTGGGGGGAACACTCGCACCCTGAGATTTTGCCCGTAGGATTTAACCGAAACAAGTCATCTCTGTATAGGGTGTTTTTTATGTCGAATACTGCCCATGTGTTGCCCTATATGCATGCAATGAGCGGAAAAAACTTTGTAAAACACAGAAAGTTTACGATGGAACATGGTGTTACGAACGAGAGAGACAGAACCGTGATGCGCGCCAGGTTCGGAGCTGGCTGGCGGCCCCGCACGGCCTCTGACGTCACGCACCGTCCACTGACGTAAGGCATGCCACGCGTGCCTGGCTAACCCCCTACCCCCCTCCGCTCCCCGCGAATCATCACGCCTCGGGCTATAATCACATTTAGCGGCCTGGGGATTTACGGGCTTACAGAGGCCGCCGCGCGGAGTGGCGTGGATAAACACCGCCTTTCTCGATGTTTCGGGCGTCGGGTCGGCCCGGGATGACACGGAGAGTTCCGCGAGTGAAGTGAAGTGCGACATCGGATAAGAGGGCGAGAGACCTCCTCGAGAGTGGCGCGACGAGGTGAGAGTGCGACAGAGTGGCGCGAGACTGTGTGTGTGGACAGGCGCGGGGTGAGGGGCGAGCCACTGTCCAGCCTAGCTCCAGTGAGGAGTGCGAACTGCGGAACTTGACAGACATTGAGTGACTTGCGAATAAACATTTTTTAAGTGCCTGTGATTGGTGATCGGATATTTTTTTAAGTACAATTATTAATTGGTAATGTAAGTATTAGAAATTAATAAACCTGTAATAAAAACCTAATTGGGCTACCCCTTACGAACCAAGTTCACCCACATTACAAATCGTAACGATAGATTTAATATTGACGTCATAAACCCCGTGCTCGATGTATCCACATCGACATGTCGAACCAGCATGTAAGTGAATATCGACCCGTGGACGCACGCGCCTGTGGTTCGATCACCGGCCGCCGGCGGCGCCACTGCATTAGCGGTTCACGTGAGCGGCGCGTGGCAGCCGTGACGTCACCTGGAGTAACCTCCCCTCCCCCGCCATGCCTGGCGAGCACACCTGCATCGAGGGATGTTCTCTTCTTCCAACCCGCCAACCGACTCAACCAAACCCCCGTCGTATTAACTGCTAGTGGGTGGTCACGTCTGCATCATCACACGGTCATCGTGCAAAGCTTTTTTTTATGACGTGATAAAGTCTTATAAATCGATGAACGCCGGCAGCACGCACGAAAAATTGTTACGTTCCGCCTGAGCCGAGCGTGCAAGAACCGGCCAACCACCGTGCGAGAAAATCTTCTATAATATCAAACAGGTTAAGGCGGGCTTTTTAACTAATTGTTCGTGATTATATTTAAACAAATGATTTAAATTAAATTTGCAAAAACTGTAAATAATATTTGAAAATTAAAAATTATGCAAATTTTTCATCAATGTTTTCTTACGACGTTATCACTTAAATTTATCGTCCGTAAAACGACTTTACAGACAACCCCCCCCCCCCTTTTTTTTAGCTAATTGTCAGGTCACATTGCTTGGTCGCCCAAAACATTGGCGGAAGTGTTGTTTCATCGCATCGTGAAATTAGTTTCGAACTACTTTCAGGCGCGTTATAAAAAAAAAATATTAGAATGAATTTTTTAAAATGCGTGCGCACCATGAAACGAAATTTTCACAGGACCAAAAAAAGTTACATACAAATAAAAAAAACATATGTGTTTTAAATAATATACTTTAGTGATTGATATTGAATACAGGTTCATATAGGTAATTAAAAACATTTATTTATTTTGAATATTAGTGAAAGAAATTGTGCTTATAAACTTTTTCAAGTGTAATTATTTATATATATATATTTTTTTTTGTGGTGGTACAAAGTCATTTTTAGTGACTATAGGAAAATATACTTTTTAGTGTTAGTATAATTTGTCTGACACAAATGGTTAGAAACCTGCGGATTTCGTGATTTTTTTCCGGTTACAAGCTCGGCTTCACAGAGTCCAGACGTCATCTTGTGTTCATTGGCTGCAGCTACGTTTCACGTTCTCTCCGCGTCGCGCGTGATCGGCTCGGATGTTTCTAGAGGTGTTTGTCACTGGCTTACAAGTCCAACAGAGGGTGTCAAATACTCCGTGATACACTGTCCGGGAGTTTTGCAGGTGTCTGCCAATAAGTAGACACCCGGAAATTCCGTGAATTTTTTTGGCTTCCGGCTAAAATTCAAAATCATATGGTTCAACGACGTTTGCTTTTCCATTAACAGATTTCTAATTGATAGAGATCGGAAATAATCGCGGGTTCAATGACCTTCAGGATAGACTCCAATATCCTCTACACACTCGGGCAAATGCCAACTGTTCATTGGCTGCTGACTTAAGTGTCGTCTCGATTGTGTGGCCTGTGATTCGACGCTTCTATGAGTGATGGGTCTCTAATTGGCCCTCATTCCTTCAGATTAACAGTGAACCAATGGCAGAAGCAGCACTAAGGTATAATTATTTGAATTTTAGCATAACACGAAATGAATCCGCGAATTTTTCAGGTCTCTACTAATTGAGAACCTTTTTTGTTCTTGGTAGTTGACGCGACCTGATTCGCTTACTTGTCTCGCAGCTAGGCACTAGGAAAAGCAACGACCTCCAGGATAGACTGCACAGTCAGCTGCAAACTCACGCAAATAGCACACGGCCATAGGCTGCTCAGATGTGAGAACGTATCAACTGGATAGTCTGTGATTCGGCAATATTTTGGTTAAGGGTTTCTGATTTATCTTATTTATTATCTCATGAATTATTCAACAAGGATACGGCTACAACCCAGAAGCCAAGCTACTTTAAAAATCTTGAGTTATTTGCGCTGCTTTCATAATGTTGATCAAAGCGCTGTTGACTGATCAATCATATTCCACATTAGATTAAAACCTTCAAAATTTTACCAATTTTTGTATTTATTCGTTTTCTGCTGTTAAGGCAAAAATTATATTTTTTTACTATGCTGTACAGCAATTAATCAATTAAAAGAACTAAACGGTTTTCAACCAAATGTTTAAAACATGGGATCAACCTTTTACCTTTTAACTGAACTTTTATTTCATTATTAATATTTCAAAAACAAACCTATTTGCGTTATATATATATAATTTACTTGTGTTGTGCTGAAGGTGTTCAGCTTGCTGGATAAGCGTTCGCGTTAACTATGAGTGTATTCCTGCCAGCACAAGCCGCCTTATTTGCGAGATGAAAAAGTATTACCAATCACCAGCTTGGCGAGTGGAGCAAAGACTTGGTGATAAAGACGAGGAAAAGAAAATCAACAAAACGCCAAACTCCTCTTCATATATCTCTCTCTCTCCCTCTCTCTCTCTCTCTCTCTCTCTCTCTCTCTCTCTCTCTCTCTCTCTCAACTTCCCATCATATTAATATGAGCTTTACTCTGGGACACTTCCTTCGGTCGCCGCAGATTCAGGCTCGGAGAAAGACCTCCCCTGTTCGGCAGCATCATCCTCCCCCCTCCTTCACCAGGCCACGTGGTCGTGGGAGGCGCGGAGTGACGAAGCTAACTACGTGGCGGCACCTGGCGGTCATTATCTCAACCATCCGGACCGGCCGACCACTCAGCCGCGTCATTACCGCCCCGCCGGCTAAGTGCGCACGAACCACCGCGTTCCCTCTACTTACACGCGGTGCGCCAGAATCACCGTGTTCTCTCTACTTACACGCGGTGTGCGCTGCTCGCGAGTCTCTCCCGCGCTCCTCACGACAACCAACCCTCACGAGCGGAGATCGTGATTCATCACCGGCCTTTTTATAGCGCTCAAGTGTTTCACAAAACACCGCGACTCCACATCACTCTTTCGTCTGAGATAAATATGTTTAAGGACGTGTCGCCACATTTCAGGCGAATCACGGTTGTTCAGTAACACGGCAGCCGCCATCTCGCCAGCCCAGGCAGGGGGCGGAGCCAGCATCTGTCGCTAATCATGGGAATAATTGTTGCAAACGTGAACAATTCTTACCGCATATATTTAAACATTTCTAAATATTAAAGTTGTTAATTAATATATTTTAATACATGGTTTCACTCATACATTTGTTTGGGAAAATAATAAATTCATAGGAATGCCCCGTTTGTATAGTCAATTTTCTTTTGAGTGTACAAATTAAAAACAACCCTTACATGTTTTAAACGTTACAAATTTTTATAGTGTATCGAAACCTAATAGTGTAATTTTTCCGCAGTAGATGGCCATTTATAGTCACAAATCTTAGATATTTCGCAGCCATTTTATGAATATAGAGTTTTAAGTGCAACGATGGTTTATTTAAATATACCTATTGCCGCCCACTGCCCAACAGCCACTTTACAAGTGGCTAATGGGAAGTGGGTCCACTCAACTGCTTCTGAGAACTGTCAAATCTGAGCACTTGTTATACAACCAAATACACTAGTGACCAATAACGAACAGCTCCGAAAAAACCTGGTGTTGTTTCACGTCAGTACGATAGATAGCAGACGGTTTTCTCAGGATGAACAATGCATCTGTTTACCAATATTACGACAACGAAAATATTTTTTGACACCAAATTATATATATATAATAATTATCAATAAAATATTAAGGTATTTACATCCTCTTGCCAATAGGTTATTGTTCACATTATCACCTGTGTTATTAGTATAGAAGATATTAGATTCTAGTGTATTTCATACAACTGTTGCAATACTTTTTTTTTGTTTCTCCATCTGTCGCAGGTTTTAAAAAAATATATAGTTACAAAATAAAGTTAAAGGTTTGTAGACTTGGTGTTACGCAGAACTGGTGGTATATGAGGATATGTAATGGTGGCGGCCGGCCGGATAGTGGAGCGACTCGCGGGACACCCTGTGGCGACTGAAACAGCCGCATCACGGGGTGTAATCAGGAGTGCATTATGGGAGGAACGCGCGCGCCCCTGGCGGTGAGAGGCCTCAAACATTCCCCTCCGCCGAGGCCCGTCAGCCGCATCACTCAATCTCCCAGCGGCCGTCGAGATCCCCGCTTTGGCGACAGCCTTCAGGCCAGGGGCGCCTCCCATTCCAGGTCAAGACTTCATATTTATATTAATCACTGGTCAACTTTTAGACTTATCCAATTGTTTAACTGTCACTAAATGAACAAAATATATACAGCGCATACTTTTTGCATAATTAGTAGAGACCGGAAAAATTCGCGAGTTCATTTCGCGATAGGCTAAAATACAAAAAATAGTTATACCTCAATGCAGCCTCTCCTATTGGCTCACAACTCACCCGGATGACTCTGGGCCAATGAGAAACACCCAACCTAAGGCTTTATCGGGACGTCTCACACGACAGCAGCCAATGAGTGGGTCACATTTGACCTATTGTAAATATAACTATGGAGTTCATCCTGCAGGTCATTGAACCCGCGAATTTTTCCGGTCCCTAATAATTAGCTGCCAAAGTTACATTTTTAACGTTTTTAGGTCGTACAAATAAGGAGAATTTAATTTATTTCAGAACTGAAACTTTTTAGGTTTAACTGCAATGCCACTGGCTACTTCATGATATGGTTTGACATTTCTATCACAAAAACTCATTTCATGTTTCTTGGCTGTCAAAATCGTAACAAATTTTGAGAATTTTGAAATGCCAGATATAATTAATTAATATTTTCTGAAAGAAATTCAAACTAAGATACTCAGTAGGTAACTGTTCTCTGATGATGGTGACTGCAGTGTCGACCGAAACGTCGGTGAATTATTCGCCAAGGACACGGCTACGACCCAGAATCCAAGCTACTTCAGACAATGGCCGTGAAAGGCTGCAAACATTATCAATTATATTCGTGTTAACAGTTCGTAACCTCGGTGTGTGTAAACGTATAGTTTGTAACCAGTGTAGACTGAGGGTGAAAGGTTTCCTAACAGTGCGCGAATCACAAGAAGAACGCCAGTCGCTCTGCAGCAGTCGAGTGGTACGGGGTGATGTCACAACTTAGAAACACACAATATAGAATCTTCTGTTATGCCTGTTCTAAGTTCTGTGTTTCTAAGTTAAGACGTTTCTAGTTGTGTGGTTCTGCGTTGCGTGTTTCTAAGTTATGACAGTTCTAAGTTATGTTTTTCTAAGTTGTGATAGTTCTAAGTTATGACCTTCTAAGTTATGACGTTTCTAAGTTGTGTGTTTCTTCGTTGTGTGTTTCTAAGTTGTGTGTTTCTAAGTCACATGTTTCTAAGTTATGTGTTTCTAAGTTATGTGTTTCTAAGTTGTGGTAATTCTAAGTTATGACTTTCTAAGTTCTGACATTTCTAAGTTGTGTGTTCTTACGTTGTGTGTTTCTAAGTTATGTGTTTCTATGTTATGTATTTCTAAGTTATGATCGTTCTAACTTATGGCAGTTCTAAGTTACGTGGGTTTATTCGAGGTTTCAAAGTAATGCCTGTTCTAAGACGTGTGTTTCTAAGTGATGCGTGGTTCCCGGGTGGTACCTGGGGGCGCGTGGCCTCGGCTCCGCCTGAAGACCCGGTTAGCGGCCCCCGGGGTGTCGGGGTGAGGGGTAGGGGCGAGCCACCCTCGCCGATAAATCCCGATGTAAAAAGGAGGAGCGAATTGCCTTCAATCTGTCAGCACCCCTAAACACGGGCCCGGGGCTGGCGGAACAACGGCACAAGTCGCGTCGCCCAGAGCTCTGGGCTCGAGTCTCGTCTGCACTGTCCTTCGCAAACCAGTTGCCAACAAGCAGCTTGTGACACTACAAGAAAGATAACGTAAATGCGTACAACACATGGCTATGTTCAGTTTTGCATGTATGTAACACGAAAATTGGCGAATAATTCTATGTTTTGATTTATGTTTCATTAAAACATTACTTTTTTTTGACCAATGAAAATACAATCAAATATTAAACCATTTTTTTCTTGATTTGTTTTATTATGCTTATTAATATGAGAAGTTAATTCTGTATAAGATGTTCAGGGAACGGTTTACAAATAACTTTAACTATTGGAGGTACTGGGACAACATAAATCATAAATTCTCAGATAAGAATCCGAACCCAATACTACTGCGAATAGTGACACAGTTGTTTTCATGTAAATATTTTGTTTTTGTTTACTTTAATATTTATGTGCCATATACAAAACAAAACTGTACAGTGTGGGTTAGTCACATTTTTGTCCACCTCGATGAAGCCACAGAAATTCTGTGATGAGGCGGATCACGCTTGTCCTGCCGAGATGATCCGGCAGACGCTAGTGGAAACGTGACTGACGTTGCCGCGACCAGTTGGTTTTCTGTCTTCCCTACTAGTTCATTCCATTAACTACCCCCCTTCCCATTTTTTTTAAAGCCCTACGCATATACCAAAACAATATGTTTGTATGGTCGCAAAGTTTGAGTGCTGAAAATCATAACCTCTTTTTTCTATGCAAAAAAAAAAACAACAGCAAAAGCAAAGCACTCACAATATTTTGATTTGCAACCTTGCCTATTTCACTGCTACAAAAGTAATTTAAAATAAGCAGAAAAAAAATATTCCAAAGTAATATTTTGCCATTATAATCAATACACTGCTCCGTTAGTACACCATTCCAAAAATTCTGAACTAAGAATTTGTAAGAAATTTCTATGTTTGTTTTCCTCATTTTTAAAAAAAACAGAGATTAGGGAAATATTCAGATGAGCGTAAGGTCTGATTCCAAAAGTCAAGGGGGCAGGGGGGGAAGCCAAAAGGGGAGAGGTATTTCAGTGTGCTACACGTACCAATATGGCGGCCGCTTGTTTACAAATGTATCAACTGTAGGTTAAATTGGAGAAAAATGTCACGTATTATCATTACATTTGTGTTATGAAGATTATTTTTGGACTTTTAATTTATATATAAACTTATTAATATTTTGATGTAATTTTCTTCCGAGCAGGTTAAATACAGTCGTTAATAAAAACATGCTAGAATAGCTTACATAAGCATAAACCAACGTCCGCTATACTTGTTTGTGAAAATTAGAAAGAAAAAAAATGGGAGTTGTCTGTAAAGTCGGTTTACGGACGATAATTTTACGTTATAACGTCATAAGATAACATCGATGAAAAATTGCATACTTTTTTTATTTTTCAAACATTATTATTAACAGTTTTTTGCAAAATTAATTAAAATAATTTGTTTAAATATAATCACGAACAATTAGTTTAAAAAGGCCCGCCTTAACCTGTTTGATATTATAGAAGATTTTCTCGTAGGGTGTTTTGGCCGGTTCTTGCACGCTCGGCTCAGGCGGAACGTGACAATTTTTTCGTGCGTGCAGCCGGGCGTTCATCGATTTATAAGACGTTATCACGTCAAAAAGGGGGGAGGGAGGGGGGGGATATAAGGGCTTCACGGCTGAGGGCCGCGGGGACCGGGTCAGGCGGACTTGGGCCGCTCTGCCGCGGACCGCAGACCGCCGGCGGCTGATCTGGCCATTGTGTCCGCGAGGCCGCGAGGTGAGATAAGCCCTCCGGCTCACACCTGCAGCCTCCCTGGTCCAGCGCAGTGTCCCGGTGTGACAGTTCTCTCTGCCGCGAGCCCCCCTAGTGGTGGAGCGCTTACACGCACGCACACCACGGTGCGCAGGGCTTCAGAGGAAAAACAACGCGATCTGAAAACTGCTCAAAAGATATTCTAAAAGAATTTAAAAGTTCGCTGAGGCCCGAAAAGTTATTTTGATTTCGGAATAACATTTTAAACTGGATTTTTGTAAATGGTGTGATTTCAGAGGAAAGTTTTAGGCACAGTACAACCTTTACAGATTCTCGAAAGCACTTAAAGGGACTTGCGTTACGTATTTACGCTTGTTTCTCCGCCATATAATGTTACGGTCACCGCTCGAATGTAATAGTTGTCCTGTGTACGACGAGAAGACAGCGCGCCAGCTCAGAGGAGACACCGCGCCAGAAGCATCAGCAAACATTAACAATTTTTGTTTTTATTTTATTGCTTTCGATACCATTTTCTTAACTCAATTGTTTGATGCTTTCGATAAAAACAAACAAATATCATTATATATATATATATATATATATATATATATATATATATATATATGTGTGTATGTGTGTGTGTGTGTGTATTCTTTATTACATGACACACACATGTAAAGTTTGTATGAAAGTAATGTGCAAACGGGTATGAAATACAGACTTCTTGGAAACACATTCCTGCTGTTTCTGTGTACGAGGCATGCTGGTCTAGATTTGGAAGGAATTGAACTTGTTGCAGACTACTATAAGGACTACAATAATCCTTCCAAATAAAGCTCTCTGTATCCTTATGTAGCTAAGTTGCTGTGATTTACTCATTCTGTATTCACTCATGTTTTTTTTTAAATTTAAATCCTTGAAGGGAGGGGTCCTAACCCCTGGACCTTCCCCCCACCCCCCGGCTTCATCACTTCGTGGGCGTCACTTCGCGATAGTGCTCCTGCATCTGCTGTTCGTAGCTACAAGATTTTATGGTTTTATTTTTGGACCAATTTCTTTTGACGTGACAGCGTCTAATAAATCGATGAGCGCCGGCTGCACGCACGAAAAGTGTCCCGTTACGCACGTTGTCCCGTTACACACATTGTCCCGTTACGCGGTGTCCCGTTACGCTCATTGTACGCTTGCGCCGCGTCTATCTCTCTTCCACTCAATTGGAACAACCATCGATTTGACTTTTTCGAGGCACATTAAACTTGAAACACTCCCATTATTTTCCTACTTTTCCTATCATCGTACTATCCTTAACAGAATAACACAGATTGGAAGAAGTTAAATAGCAAATATGTATAAAAGTTATAGTTAAAATAATCTCTTCGTTAAAGTAATAAACATATTTGAATTAATGAGTGCAAATAAAAGTAAATTTATCAATGAAATTGTAGATTTCATTTCACTCCTTCTTTGTATCCATACAAAATAGTGATAATTCAATAAAAATGATTCAATTTTATTCATAAAAGTATGCAATCATTTCATCAATGTTTTGTTATGACATTTTCACGTTAAACTATCGTCCGTAAACCGACATTACAGAAAACCAATTTTTTTGGGGGTAAAATTTAACATAAACCTTGACATGACTTGATGTAGGCTTTTGGACATACGCCATTGCTTAGCACATGTAGGCTATGTCTGCAGAAGAAAACTACAAAAAAACAAAAATGACAAAAAACACAAACTAAGCAAAAATTGCTGTTGTCAGGATTTAACGCCACACAATATTCCACAACAGGAATATGGTCAAAAAACAAGGAAAAAACAAAGAAAAATGGACTAACAGAACGAAAATACCCCCACAAATGATGACAGCACAAAAAAATTCCGAACCCGCACCTGTGTTTCCGTACCATGTGCGTCTCTGCCTGAGGACGGGAGCAGATAGCAGTTCCCGAAACGTCGCTTGTTTCTGTTTTAGAAAACTGTTGTGTTTGTTTCGTCTTTTCGTTTGGTCGTGTTTTTGTCTCGTTTTGACTGTTGTGCTGAATTTTTTGGGTTCAATATTTCTTGTGCTGTCATCATTTGTGGGGGTTTTATGTTTCTCTCTTTGTTTTTGTTTTTTTTGAAAACTATTGTGTTTGTTTCGTCTTTTCGTTTTGCTGTGTTTTTGTCTCGTTTCAACTGTTGTGTTGAATTTTTTTGGGTTCGGAGTTTTTTCTGCTGTCATCATTTGTGGGAGTATTTTCGTTCTGTTAGTCCATTTTTCTTTGTTTTTTCCTTGTTTGTTGACCATACTCCTGTTGTGGAATATTGTGTGGTGTTAAATCCTGACAACAGCAATTTTTGCTTAATTTGTGTTTTTTGTCATTTGTGTTTTTTTGTAGTTTTCTTCTGCAGACATACATGTGCTAAGCAATGGCGTATGTCCAAAAGCCTACATCAAGTCATGCACTCCCATTGCACAAATCTTTCAAAGATAATATAAACCTTGACTTATAATGTACGCCGATGGACACTAACGCGGGAGGCGGAGAAGTGTGCGGCGCGGACAGCGGACAGCTCCTGCCCTGGCAGTGACCAGGAGGGACTGTGCGGGCTGTGAGGGCAGGGGGTGTCTGTCGGCGACACTTCTCCCCTCCGCCCGCGCCCCCTCCTCTAGTGATGTGTGGGGACCTCGCGCGGGGCACAAGGGGAGAGTAGTTGCAAAATAACGATTCCAGACCAGTTAGCATTTCGATCACATTTAATGTTTTTTTTCTTCATAAAATTTCGTGTTTTTAACACACCTTCCGATATCTAAGTTTCAATGTCATTCTAATAAGTCAAAGAAAACCAACTTATGTTTATTTTAAAGAGAGAATAACTTTAGTTGTATTCATATATATTAGAGTAATAAACGGAGAAGTAAACAAAAACATCAAATTTATTTTAAAATTTCAATTAAAAATATATATATAATTAAGTTATTTATTCGAAATAAAAATATTTTCTTAGATCCAAACGAGATTTTTATTGTTTGTTTTTTATTTTTTTTATTTTAATGAATAAATACGTAAATTTATGGGGGGGGGGGGGGGGGGAAATCTCGAAATTTCACTGTCACTTAGCTGTAGGTAGATTTGTTTGACACACTTGACTATATTAAAAACTTGGTATTTGATAGCTTACTGGTCTGGAGTGGTCTGGAATTGGCTTTTACAACTACTGGTGAATAAAAGTACAAAAGCGAAATAGCTTTGCAGATTCAGCTCTTGTAGCATTTTTGGTGAAGTTCCAAAATATGTTAGGGAAGATTCCAAAATAAATATTTTATGGGAAATTTTCCTTACATTATAGTAAATTACATATGACTTTCACATTTTCGTAAACAAATATAGGAGAGCTATCGAAAATTTAAAAGATGTAGCCTACCTGTGTTTACCATTCGAAATTTCGAATGGCCATATCATGTTAAAACGTCGTATTTCCGTATTATCTCTCGCAGAGTATGCACAGGTGCAGGGATGACCAGTAGGATTGGTTCTGCAGTCCTGTGCTCATTGGAGCAAACCTCGTGTGATCATTGGCTGCTGGCTTGCAGGAGTCGCCCGGCTCAGCCCTTCTCTCAGCGGCAGGGCTTGCGATTGGCGCAGAGGTCTCTCGCCCGATCTGAGGGCCAGTCAGAGAAGCGCACAGGTACGAGTGTCCACGCTTCAACTTGTGGCGAAACAGCTCCTGCTTCCAGGTATCTACTGTAGCCTGGCTTGTCGCAAGATAACAACGAGAGTTTCTACAGCACACTCGTTGGTTGACAAGAACTGAAATATATAAAATATTTATTTGTTTTTGACGTGACAACGTCTAATAAATCGATGTAAGCCGGCTGCACGCACGGAAAAGTGTACCGTTACGCACATTGCCCCGTTACGCTGTGTCCCGTTACGCTCATTGTACGCTTGCGCCGCATCTATCTCTCTTCCAGTCGACTGGAACAACCATCGATTTGACTTTTTCGAGGCACATTAAACTTGAAACACTCCCATTCGTTTCCTACTTTTCCTATCATCGTCATATCCTTAACAGAATAACACAGATTGGAAGAAGTTAAATAGCAAACATGTATAAAAGTTATAGTTAAAATAATCTGTTCGTTAAAGTAATTAACATATTTGAATTAATGAGTGCAAATAAAAGTAAATTTATCAATTAAATTGTAGATTTCATTTCACTCCTTCTTTATATCCATACAAAATAGTGATAATTCAATAAAAATGATTCAATTTTATTCATAAAAGTATGCAATCATTTGATCAATGTTTTGTTATGACGTTGTCACGTTAAACTATCGTCCGTAAACCGACTTTACAGACAACCATTTTTTTTCTTCTTCGTAAACAGGCCCTACTCAGATGTCGTGAAAGGTTTCTTGTGATGTTCCACACGCCGTAGTAGTGTCCAGGTAGGCGCGCCCACAATGTGTTGAACGGTGTCGCAGGTATCGCTTACTGGAGGATGACGGTGTGTGGGGGTGTCTCGTCGTGATCTCGTAAGTAACGCCCCTTGCCCTGAGGACGTGAGCGCATCGCGGTGGCCAGATCAATGTCGTGTCGCGAGGAGGGTATAGCGTCTCTTCGCGCGAGAGGCGGAGAGGGGGGTTAGGAAAACATGCCAAGGGTGACCGAAACATAAACACTCCCGTGTTTACTCTCGTCAGCTGAAGCCACGGGGATAACACGCCCCTCCAATCCGCGCAGACGTAATCGGGCGAGCGATGGTGAGTGCAGCTCGAGGTTTAGCGCAAGACGGCGCTAAGTAACATCCCTTGAAGTCTAAAAAACTTTTGAAACAAACTTCGTTAAAAGAAAACCGAGAATGGAAATACCGTGCGTTGGCTATTGCTTTTTTTTTTTTTTAATTTAAGTGGCATTAAGAGTTCGTGGTAGTCCTACGTGAAATTTTTTCCCGAAAATATGGCTATAAGGTCGACCCACACGCTTCAACCCAATACATCCTCACCTCTACGGTCGGCGAGGCGGAAATTTCGCTCTCTAGCGATACCTTAAGAACTCCATCTGCAACAATAGAGTTTTAAAGTGCGCATTTTTAATGTAACAGAATACAGAAAGTTTATGTCCATACAGATTTTGAAATAAATTGTAAAAATTTTTTACTGCAAAAACTTAACAGACTTTTAACAAATAAAAAATAGTAGAAAGATGAGATGATTGTTTGTGTCGGACACCGGCTGAAAGGTTTGATTCCCGGCGGGGCGAACCAGAATTTATCGCAAGTGGGAAACGAAGCGGACGTTTCGTGTCCTGTTCGTGTGTGTCCGTCCCATGCCGCCCATGTTTCAGGAGGGCAAACTTCATGTCGATATTCATTTTCATTTCATTCAAACCCCCAACGCACAAAATCCTTCGTCACCCGGCCTATGCGTTTGCTCCTGTGATCCCAGCATTTGCTTGTGTTCAATTCGGTAGACCCTGAAAAAACTGGATTCAATTGAACCTGGATACTGGAATCAGGTGACCATTGATACTGGAATATTGTGACTCTGGATACTGGAATAAGGTGACTCGGGATACTGTAATCAGGAGTCCCTGTATACTGGAATCAGGTGTCCCTGGATACTGGAATCAGGAGTCCCTGTATACTGGAATCAGGTGTCCCTGTATACTGGAATCAGGTGTCCCTGGATACAGGAATCAGGTGTCCCTGGATACTGGAATCAGGAGTCCCTGTATACTGGAATCAGGTGTCCCTGGATACTGGAATCAGGAGTCCCTGTATACTGGAATCAGGTGTCCCTGGATACTGGAATCAGGAGTCCCTGTATACTGGAATCAGGTGTCCCTGGATACAGGAATCAGGTGTCCCTGTATACTGGAATCAGGAGTCCCTGTATACTGGAATCAGGTGTCCCTGGATACTGGAATCAGGTGACCCTGTATACTGGAATCAGGAGTCCCTGTATACTGGAATCAGGTGTCCCTGGATACTGGAATCAGGTGACCCTGTATACTGGAATCAGGAGTCCCTGTATACTGGAATCAGGTGTCCCTGGATACTGGAATCAGGAGTCCCTGGATACTGGAATCAGGTGACCCTGTATACTGGAATCAGGAGTCCCTGTATACTGGAATCAGGTGACCCTGTATACTGGAATCAGGTGTCCCTGGATACTGGAATCAGGTGACCCTGTATACTGGAATCAGGAGTCCCTGTATACTGGAATCAGGTGTCCCTGGATACTGGAATCAGGAGTCCCTGTATACTGGAATCAGGTGTCCCTGGATACTGGAATCAGGTGACCCTGTATACTGGAATCAGGAGTCCCTGTATACTGGAATCAGGTGTCCCTGGATACTGGAATCAGGAGTCCCTGTATACTGGAATCAGGTGTCCCTGGATACTGGAATCAGGTGACCCTGTATACTGGAATCAGGAGTCCCTGTATACTGGAATCAGGTGTCCCTGGATACTGGAATCAGGTGACCCTGTATACTGGAATCAGGAGTCCCTGTATACTGGAATCAGGTGTCCCTGGATACTGGAATCAGGAGTCCCTGTATACTGGAATCAGGTGTCCCTGGATACTGGAATCAGGTGACCCTGTATACTGGAATCAGGAGTCCCTGTATACTGGAATCAGGTGTCCCTGGATACTGGAATCAGGTGACCCTGTATACTGGAATCAGGAGTCCCTGTATACTGGAATCAGGTGTCCCTGGATACTGGAATCAGGAGTCCCTGTATACTGGAATCAGGTGTCCCTGGATACTGGAATCAGGTGACCCTGTATACTGGAATCAGGAGTCCCTGTATACTGGAATCAGGTGTCCCTGGATACTGGAATCAGGAGTCCCTGTATACTGGAATCAGGTGTCCCTGGATACTGGAATCAGGTGACCCTGGAACTGCCGGGTAGCGTGTGGCCGCGGAGAGTCGCTACTGCGTGACTGTGCTACTTACATTCACTTGTCGGAGGCGACGGGAGTGTCTCGACCCCCAGTTGCCTGGCTACCGCGCTCGTGTTTTGTCATTGATTCTTCCTCGCGCGGCCGGATGCCATATCGCCTTCTCCGCGGACAAACAATGGGGCCGCGCGGAGGGATCGCTTCCTGCTACCCGGGACATAAATTACCCTCCAGCCACTTCCAGCCGGATCCCCTGTTTCGGCCCATGCCGTGCCTTCCTCGGCCCATAACTCTCTCCTCGCAGAATGTTTTTCCTTATCTGTGGTCCGGCCCACTGATTTATTCCCCGAGACCGTTGCCTGATGATGAGCCCGCCAGAAATAAACAAGCGCATCGGCGCAGCAGGCCATGACGGTTCGCCCACGGAGTTGCCTGCCTCGGCGTCTTCTCGGGCTATCAACAACAACAACACCTGGCCGTCATTAAACTGTTCTGGAGAATCATGTCGAGTGACATGCCTACCATTTGCGATCTATCACTAGAGAACGGAAAAATTCGCGGGTTCAATGACATCCAGGATGGACTCCCAATATCCTCTACACACTCGGGCAAATGCCAACTGTTCATTGGCTGCTGACTTGTGAGTCGTCTCGATTGTATGGCCTGTGATTCGACGCTTCTACGAGTGATGGGTCTCTAATTGGCCCTCAGTCCTCCAGATTAACTGAGAACCAATGGCAGAAGCAGCACTGAGGTATAATTATTTGAATTTTAGCATAACACGAAATGAATCCGCGAACTTTTCAGGTCTCTATCTATCACAAAAAACCTTTTTTTTTTTTTTTTTTCATCTTCTTAATAAAACTCTAACACTGACTGACGGACAACACACCGGTGGGTCTAACACCATGACATTTGGAGGAAATATTCCTTGAGAACCCTAGGTGTGTACAAAGAAAGACTTTTTAGAAATATCTTCCCGAAAAGGAAAATAAAGGGTGGTAAATTTGTACAGACTTGAAAATTTGCAGGTATATTCCTTCTGCTACAAAGACATCCGCTAATGATGGATTTTACAAAAAATTGGTTGTCTGTAAAGTCAGTTTACGGATGATAGTTTAACGTGACCACATCATAACAAAACATTGATGAAATGATTGCATACTTTTATGAATAAAATTGAATCATTTTTATTGAATTATCACTATTTTGTATGGATACAAAGATGGAGTGAAATGAATCTACAATTTAATTGACAAATTTACTTTTATTTGCACTCATTAATTCAAATATGTTTATTACTTTAACGAAGATATTATTTTAACTATAACTTTTATACATGTTTGCTATTTAACTTCTTCCAATCTGTGTTATTCTGTTAAGGATAGGACGATGATAGGAAAAGTAGGAAACTAATGGGAGTGTTTCAAGTTTAATGTGCCTCGAAAAAGTCAAATCAATGGTTGTTCCAATCGAGTGGAAGAGAGATGCGGCGCAAGCGTACAATGAGCGTAACGGGACAAATTGCGTAACGGGACACTTTTTCGTGCGTGCAGCCGGCGTTCATCGATTTATTAGACGTTGTCACGTCAAAGTCAGCTACCAAGGGTGGTTGCGAGGTCGTTAAAAATCAGAATTTTTTTGACGCATTCTGCTTCTCCTGGTGAGGGTTTAAATCTTTACTCACTTTCAGATCTTAATTAGCTAAATATTGGGTTGCGGGCGTTAAAGATTAAAATATTTCCCATCTTTCCAGTATATGTCCTACAGACTTGAAACTCGGTAGGGGTGTTCTTTATATTACATATACAATAACTAAGAACGGGGTTCTCCTAAAATCAGATACCAAGGTGAGTCTCGGGGAAGTCGTTAGTAGTATACAATAGTTCCTCCGGGTACAGGTTCCAGGTTCTGGAGCAGGGAGCCAGCCGCAATATTGGATTGTGACGTCACGACAGCCATATTAAATGATGTCACCATTTCATTTTTCGTTACGGTCACCATCTTATATAATGATGTCACGGCGGCCATCTTAAGTGACCTTGAACTTTGACCTCAGTCGCCATCTTGAATTTAGCCATCTTGGAATCGAGCAACCCATATCCCATAATGTTTCAAATTTAGTTACGGACGCCATTTTGAAATAATGACGTAACAATTGCAATTTCCGTTACGTCCACCTTCTTGAAAATCCATAGTTTTAAAACTAGTAAATTAAGGAAAAAAAAATTTATAAATAATTATTTAATAAAATTTTAATACAAAAACCTAAATTCACCAATTTGAAAATTTTCTGCCAACTTGACAATCCATATTATTTAAGGTAGAAAATCGAGAAAGTTTTAAAATGCATAAAAAGTTAATATACTAAAATTCAAATAAAAAACAAACTCAAGCAATGGAGTCCTCGGTGCGATCACGGTGAGATCATCCGATTAAAAATGTAGATGGAAAATTCCTCCACGGAAGCCACCGGCAGACCGACCTTCCACCATAAATGCCAACGCATATTTTACATCAGCCAGTATGGCATCATGGGGGCCATCTTGTTTACGTATGCTGGAGGCTGTCATATTAGATCCGACATATGGTTTTCGTCTGCCAGAGGGCGCTGTCGCCATATTAGTTTAATTTTATCCCGCTAGAGTGCCGTAATTATTTATTAACAGACGGTAAACTACCGCAATATCCGCCATCTTGTCGGCCGTCTTGGCCGCCATCTTGAAAATCTGTAATTGTTAACCTAGAATTTCGGGAAAAATTCCCAAAATCATCAGAAAATTGCTTATTTAAATAATTAATGACTTATTTCAAGCAGACAAGAGTCTTCGAAATGTCAGACTAATTTATATGTATCTAATCTAATACAAGACCAAGAGGTGCTAAAACATAAAATCTTCAGTCCTCAATACAGCGCTTAACTTCGCACATTTCGCAAAAAAAAAACTATAATTTTAAACGATCTAATCACATTAATACTATCTCGTCACAGAGATACGACTATGTCACAGGGTGACATAATTTTATTGTTTTAATCTCCTTTGTTTTTTTTTTCCTTCAGGTACTTACATGATTGAGTATCCCTGCACAATCTTCATTTCATGTCTGAACGAGATTTTGTGAGAATTTATCACGAGTTCGTGAGTGAACAGAGTAATCAGTAGGCTATACAAACTCACGGTGCCTCATTTTTCTTGCACCTATCTTTCTTTCTTGTGACCGCGATCCCTTTCGATATAAAGGAGTACTCTTTCACGTTTATAATTTATTGTCGTTTAGGATTATGAAATACATGTATTTTTAGTGTTGTTCTTTTTAATTTCGTTCAGAAGCGATTTGATGGCCGATATATTAAGTGGCTGCCCTGCGCGATGCTGTGATTCAGATGGAACTTGCAGTGAGTCGTCAATGCGAGGCTGAGGACACTTGGTAAGTAAGTGATCGCGAACCCTCAGTTCTTGCAGACTCTCGTTAGTTGAGAAAAAAAGGGGGAATAGAGAGAGAGGGGGAGAGAGAGAGAGAGAGAGAGAGAGAGAGAGAGAGAGAGAGAGAGAAGGGAGTAGGGGCAGTACAGTCTCGCCTAGAAAATTGTAGCCACGCATATAGCAGACTTGCTGGTAGGAAATTTGGCCTTAAGGGCCCTGCCTACCTGGGCACACACACGGTGTGCAGAGCTTCAGGAAAAAAAAAGGGAATTAAAAAAATTTCTTAAGATATCCAGTGGGGTCAGTTTACAAAAAGCATTTAAGAATTCGTTGAGGGCCGATAAGTAATTTGGTTTCTCGGATTAAGTTTTGAAACAGTGTTTTTTATAAATGTTAAAATGGTTAAAAGGCATGTTCTCAGAGTAATTTTCAGGCATGAAACAACAGTTACATATACTTGAAAGCACTTAAAGGGAATTGCATTACACCTTTATCTTCATTTCCTCCGTCATATAAAGTTTCGGCACCGCTCATGTTTCACAGCGACTGAGCGCCAGTTAAGTGCCTTGCGCTTAGAGGCGATGTCGCGCTAGAAGTCCCAGCGGGCGTCGCGCTTATCGTCCCGCCTCACGAACGCAGACACACCCCTGACTAGGGCTCGGAGTCGGCGCCCGAGTAGTTCTCATCGGTGCGTTAGAGGCGCTCAAGTCGCGCGGACACAGAGCAGCAAGGACAACACAGAAGATAGTTGTCTGAATGATTGATGACAAGGGACAAGGGGGTAAAAACAGGGCCGCAGCGAGTAAAACGTCCCTAAAGCGAGGCAGCAGCGCGCGCGAGGGGTCGCGTCGATATCGGAGGTTCGCAATATCTCGATACTAATCATCGATAGGTCATCCTTCTGCCCCATAAGCGCTCGAAGGAAAAAGCAGCGCGGTCCAGGGGAGGAGAAAGGGGCAAGGAATTGAATAAAAGTCCCAGAGGGTGGCGCATTATTTTAATAACCGGCTTGTCCCCCTCGGGAGATGGTGTAATGGCCCGGGGTTTCCCCGACTCGGGAAAAAACAGGGAAGGAAGAAAGGAGTTTTTTTTTTCCTCTCCTCTCCTGCAGACGTCGCTTCGCCCCCCCCCCCTCCCCCCCCCCCCCCCCAGTTCTCCCGGGCAGATGCGGCGATGAGCGGGAGATGGGGCGGAAACTTTAGACCCCGCAATTGACTGTCGCGACCGGCCGCCCTGGCGGCGCGGGCAAGAACCAGCCATCTCCCGGGCCTCGGAGGAACTGCAGCCCGCGAGCACCCGGTTATCTCCTTATCTCTGGCGGAGCGCACACGCCGCGGATTGATTTGTTCAGCAGGAAAATTAATGACTTGATGTAAGCTTTTGGACATACGCCATTGCTAAGCGCATGTATAGCTGTAGAAGAAAAATACAAAAAAACACAAATCAAGCAAAAAATTGCTGTTGTCAACAGGATATAAACACCGCATAATATTCCATAACAGGAATATGGTCAACAAACAAAGAAAAACAAAGAAAAATGGACTAAGAGAACGCAAAAAAAAAAAAACCTTAAAATTAATTCACACACAATTTTTTTTTGTGTTTATAAGAATTATGAAAAACAAGGAAAAAAAATAATAAAGCACACATTTATTAAAGACTGAACATTTTGTAAAATAGGAAACACGTAAGTAATGACAAACGTAATTTAAAAATGCTGATATTTTCCAAAGATTTCTAGACTGAAACTACTGGTTTTTTTTTGTGTATTCAGGTTATTTTGAGGTTATTTTCTAAAATATTATGCCAACATGCTAACACGGTGCAAGAACTAACTAAAGCGGGAAAACAATATACATATTTATATATTTAACATACTTTGTATCACATTCTTACCGATACATTGAAGCATATAGGATAATCGAAAAAAAACATACATACATACATAAATGAACTTATTCTATTTAAACACAGCTTTTAAACCTCTATATGCCCTGCAGTTGTTGAGCCAAAGGTCGTTGAATGTTTTGAAATACTCTCACGAGCGCACCGGTGAGCAAGATCGCGACACGCGCCAGTGCCTGAGCTTGCCTTACAGTGGTCTGGCCACTGACGTCACTCGCGCATACCTGTGGGCATTAGGGCGGCCCGACCTCACCACCCCCCTGCTCACTGCTCCATCCACCCTCCTTCCTCGGCGCTGCGTGGTCTGGGAATCCTGCGGGCTTTCAGAGGCCGCCGCGTGGACTGACGTGGTACTCACGCCACAGTTCTGGATGCTTCGGTATGACGCGACACGTCACGACCACTCCAGTACATTCCAGAAAGACGGCCAGCTGGTATATAAGCGGCGACGCCGGCCTCCGCGGAAATTCAAAAAGCGTGTGTTTAGTGAAGATAGCGAAAGCCCCCCCCCCCCCCTTCTTTTTTGCTTGCGGCGTGACGCGGAGTGACGGGACCGAGAGAGTGCGACTGAGTGGCGCGAGACTGTGTGTGTGTGTGTGGACAGGCGCGTGGTTAGGGGCGAGCCACTGTCCAGCCTAGATCCAGTGAGGACTGGACAGATACCTAGTGGTTTGTGAACAGACATTAAGTGTGATGATTTAATTGGTAATGTAAATATCAGTAGTAGATAAAACTGTATGAAAACTAATTGGGCTATCATTACGAACCCGTTTTCCCCACTCGTATAACAATATGTCCAACAGGTCAATCAAATATTTCAATCTAACATCATTACCTACTTCTATGTTCTCAAGCACGCCGTAGTAAAGCTATTTCTTTGTTGAACACATAAAAAATTGTGTGCATGTGCTTATGTAATATACTAACTTTAATATTGCATGAAAATAATAATAGGAATAAAATAATAGGAATGGAGTGATATCATAAATACAGTAGGTACAGTATAAATTAAATAATTACTCAGTGTTAAATATTAATATAAATAAGAATTTAATTGACCTTATTTAAATTAGTGAGATAATCGAGAAAATATTTAATTTATAATAATCAATCAATATGCTGAATGTGTATTCTAATTCATTAATTTTTATTATTTATTAAATAACAAAGCAATAAGTTAAAATTTATATTGCAAATAAATTACATCCTATAGATACTGGGACATAACTTCACTTATAACAATACACTCGAAAATACACTTGAAAAAGTTAATAAACACAAATTTGCTATATCTAATATTTACAATAAATAAACGTTTTTGATTATATTATAGCCTACTATTCGATATCTATCACTTAAGTATATGATTTTAAAGCACATACATAATTTTTATTTTTATGTGTAATTTTTTTTCTTCATTCTGTGAAAATTTTCTTCCATGCTGCGGGTGCATTGTAAATATTTCACTCTCATCAGTTCTCCCATAACACACCTGAAGGAGTTAAACTTAAAAAATTGGTTGACTGTAAAATCGGTTTACAGACGATAATTGAACGTGACAACTTCGTAACAAAACATTGATGAAATGATTGCATACTTTTATGAATAAAATTGAATCATTTGTATTGAATTATCACTAGTTTGTATGGATACAAAGAAGGAGTGAAATGAAATCTACTATTTAATTGATAAATTTACTTTTATTTGCACTCGTTAATTCAAATATGTTTATTACTTTAACGAAAAGATTATTTTAACTATAACTTTTATACATGTTTGCTATTTAACTTCTTCCAATCTGTGTTATTCTGTTAGGGATAGGACGATGATAGGAAAAGTAGGAAACGAATGGGAGTGTTTCAAGTTTAATGTGCCTCGAAAAAGTCAAATCGAAGGTTGTTCCAATCGAGTGGAAGAGAGATAGATGCGGCGCAAGCGTAAAATGATCGTTACGGGACAAAGCGTAACGGGACAATGAGTCACCTTTTTTCGTGCGTGCAGCCGGCGTTCATCGATTTATTAGACGTTGTCACGTCAATAAAAAAAAAAGGGAGAACGTTATTTATTAAAGCAACACTTTCCTGAAGAACAGTTTGTGAGGATTTTAAAAAAAAATATATTTTTTTACTGCATAACTACAGCTTCTTTCTCCTTTCCCACTTGATGAGAGGGATGACGGTTCCGGGGGTGGGGGGGGGGGGGGGCTGTAACAGTGGGGCGGGTCCTCCGAGCAAGGCACGAGTAGCTCGGAGACCGACGCGTCAGCAGGGAAGCCGAGGAGGAAACAGTCTCAGCGGCAGCGTGGATCGGGACTCGAACCATAGACCCTCCCGGCCTTCCACGGCGCGGCGGGCGTGGCTGGTTCTGTGGACGTCTCCGTGACAGATCGCTAGAGAACGGAAAAATTCGCGAGTTCATTTCGCGATAGGCTAAATATACAAATAGTTATACCTCAATGCAGCCTCTGTCATTGGCTCACAACTCACCTGGATGACTCTGGGCCAACGAGAAACACCCAACCAAAGCTGTATCGAATCACATGCTGCTACGTTGGGACGTCTCACAAGACATCAGCCAATGAGTGGGTCACATTTGACCGAGTGTTTGTAGAACTATGGAGTTCATCCTGCAGGTCATTGAACCCGCGAATTTTTCCGGTCCCTATCTAAGATCGTGTTCCACACAGAGAAGAAGGTTTGTTTGAATCAAACAAATATTTGTTTATACATGGCGAAACAAATATTTACTTGGTCGAACAAAATATATTTTTGTTAGTTTAACCAAACTCGGTAAGTAACAAAAAATTAATTTGTTACACCTAAACAAATATACATTTGAGTTGACAAATTCATTTTGTTGGGTCAACAGAATCTTTCCTACTACAAAATATTTGTTTTAATTAACAAAATATATTTATTTCGCCATATACAAACAAATATTTTGTTGAGGCAAACAAACCTTTCACTCAGTGCAGTAGATTCACAGGACGATACCGCAGTCGACAGTATGCCTAACGACAGCAGAATAAAAGCACCAACTAGGCGTGGAGACGGCGGGGACTGATAGCGTCATGGTTTCTAAGTTTCTAAGTTAGTGCTTGCCGGAGTTATGCCCAGACCTGCGGGCTGACCATCAACACCCATTAAGGGGGTGCCTCCCATTTCAGGTCAAGATTTTATATTTACAGTGATTACAGATAAACTTGTAGACTTTTTCAATTTTTTAACTTTCACGAACTGAAAAAATATATACAGGGTATACTTTTTGCATAATTAGCTGACAAAGTTACATTTTTTATGTTTTTAGGTTGTACAAATAAGGAGAATTTAATTTATTGCAGTACTGAAACTTTTTTTAGGTTTAACTGCAATGCCACTGGCTACTTCAAGAAATGGTTTGAATTTATTTCAGAAAATATTAATTAATTTTACCTGGCATTTAAAAATTCTCAAAATTGTTACGCCGTCAGCAGCGGGCCTCTTACTTCACTGCGCGACGTCAGCCCGGGATGTACACTCCGCGATAAAGCAATGGCGCAAGTGTAAACACGCAACCAACGAAAAAAAAGAAAAAATAAAGGGGGTTGTCTGTAAAGTCGGTTAACGGACGATAATTTTACGCGATAACGTCATAACAAAACAAGATTTTCTCGCACCGTGGTTGGCCGGTTCTTGCACACTAGGCTCAGGAGGAACGTGACAATGAGTCATGCTTTTTCGTGCGTGCAGCCGGCGTTCATCGATTTATAAGACGTTATCACGTCAAAAAATAAGTCTGTTTATAAAGCACGAGAGTCACAAGACAAAACCAAACTGTAAAAAAAAAATATTTCTCGGACTTTTTTTTATATAATTCATGTTGATCATGAAAACGTTATATATTACAAATTATTTTATTCAGATAGCTTTAACTTTGCGAAATTTAAAATACGTTAAGACGTAGTTCTAGGGGCTCTGTACAGATAACGTCTTTAAAAGTTTTCTGAATATTTCGCTTCAAATATAGAAGTAAGGAGTGTAGGTTCGAAACACAAGTTGGGAGTTCAACAATGCTTTTACTTGCGTGTTTGAATCTTACGTAAATTATAAACATGCATTCTAAAATATGTTTTTTTGACGTGATAACGTCTAATAAATATATGAACGCCGGCTGCACGCACAAAAAAGGATGACTCATTGTCCCGTTACGCTCATTGTCCCGTTATGCTTTCTCCCGTTACGCTCATTGTACGCTTGCGCCGTATCTATCTCACTTCCATCCGATTGGAACAAACATCGATTTGACTTTTTCGAGGCACATTAAACTTGAAACATACTCCCATTCGTTTCCTACTTTTCCTATCATCGTCCTATCCTTAACAAAATAACACAGATTGGAAGAAGTTAAATAGCAAACATGTATAAAAGTTATAGTTAAAATAATCTGTTCGTTAAAGTAATAAACATATTTGAATTAATGAGAGCAAATAAAAGTAAATTTATCAATTAAATTGTAGATTTCATTTCACTCCTTCTTTGTATACATACAAAATAGTGATAATTCAATAAAAATGATTCAATTTTATTCATGAAAGTATGCAATCATTTCATAAATGTTTTGTTATGACGTTGTCACGTTAAACTATCGTCCGTAAACCGACTTTACAGTCAACCAATTTTTTTTTTTTAACATGTTGCGTAATGCGCGTCTTCGGATTTTGCGTTCATTTCGTAGTTCATAAACCAGGCCACACTAAAATGCTGCGCATTGAGAAATAATAACGCCAAGAAGACAGCTTCGTTGGCACACAAACACCACCGCGCAGATAAGCTTGGCAAACAAGCACGCAAGCCTGAGGTATCAGTAAATTAGCGGCAGCACAAACCGAGATAAATGAGTAAAGAAAAGGGAACACGGTTGCTATCTGGTCGAGGACAGTAAACATCAACTTTGTTGATCTACAAACGAGTTAGAGTTAATAAGGAGTGGTGTTTTTAACCAAACCAATCGCAGCGGTAAAATGTTGGCCGAAAAATCAGTGATTTGATTACTGACTAAAAGATTCAGTCAAATGAAACGAGTGTCTTGAGCATAGGACAACACTCACAATCATTACAGCTCACCGTTAAATCATATTCAGTTACCATAATAAACAAAATCATTTATTCACTTGCAGATGAATAGGGACTGGAAAAATTCGCGGTTTCAATGACCACTAGGATAGACTCCACGATTCTTTATGCACTCGGGCAACTATCACCTGGTCATTGGCTACTGACTCGGGACACCTGTTTACTGCGATTCTTATGATTCGATACTTCTTTTGTTGAGTGTTTGCCATTGACTCAGAGTCCTTCAGGTAAATTGCGTTCCAATCACTGACGCAGCATTAAGCTAAACGAGTTTGGATTCCAGCCTGTCTCGAAAGGAATCCGCGAATTTTTCCGGTCTCTACAGATGAATTAATTACCCTCAAGCTCAGAGCATGTATGTATTATTGTTAGAGACCGGAAAAATTCGCGGATTCATTGCGTGATGCGCTAGAATCCAAATAATTATACCGTTGCGCTGCTTCTGCAATTGGTTCGCTGTTATTATGTAGGACTCTTGGCAAATTAGAGACCGTCAGTCAAAGAAGTATCCAACCACAAGTTACCCACTTGAGACGCCTCAAAATTCAGCACCCAATGAACAGGCGCCGTTTGCCCAAGTAGGTGGAGGATCGTGGAGTCTATCCTGGAGGTCATTGAACTCGCAAATTTTTTTAGTCTCTAGTTATTGTCTGTGTAACCGACCAACAGAGCTGTTTAACGCAACATTCTTTATGTACATCTCTGCATCACCTCCGTAGCCAATACTCGCAACATCTGCTTTGTCTCGAATTCAACTCTGCGTATTTAATTACCTTCGCTTAGTTCGTTAAGAGCAGGTAAGCTTTTCGTCCGACTTCGCCACAGATTGCTGCCGCCTTCAGCATTATCCAGCACACTTTCATTTGTTACCCTGTCTACCGGCCTTTCTGTCACCTGACTGAACATCTAACTTCAAAATCATTATTACTGATTACCATTCTGGATTGCAGTCGTACACAGGCCAGAATATGAAAAATAACCTAGCGGAGAGAGGTGTGACTACAAATATATTTTACAGATAAATTTCCAAAAGTAATTTAAAATTATGATAACAATTAAAAAATACGTCCCGATATACCTAATTTCCGGCACATACTCCCCCACTGAATGGCGGAGCCAGGGTAAGCAACCAACACTCAGCATAACATGTTTGAAACCTGGCATACTTACCCTGTACCAGAATCGACTTAGGTAAACTACTTACAATACCTGATGAACTTACTAGGTAACATGGCCATACAGAAAACTTTAAAAACTAAGTGACATGATTATTCATTGTTTAGACATAACTTTATGAACTAGGTATCATGATTCTCTTATGGACTAAGTTACATGATTCTCTTATGTACTATGTGTCATTGTTAAAAATTATTAACTTCTTTTTTAAAACCCCCAAGAACTGGAGGCTTGTATTGCCCATAAATCTGTATAGCGATTTAAAAAAAAAACGTTTTACCACGAGAAAGGAGTTATTTTTGTTATCATATTGTTGGTAAACAGTTGTACATTGTTAATACTGGGCATACCGTCGGACTGACGTGACAACATCGCCAGGTTTCTCGGAGCTGCCTGGTGTTGGCAACAGTGGCGAGGAACTGCCCCGCCCGAGACACGGCAGTCCCACCCGGGGGTTGGTTGCCTGGTTGTTGCCCGCGCCGCCAGGGGCGCCGCACTCGCCTCCGGGTCAGCAGGGTTATCTGCCGCTTTCCTGCTCACTGCGCGCGCCGCCTTATCGCCCCCCACGATGACCAACAGCGCGGCACAAAAACCCGGCGCGCAGGGTCGCCAACAGCCCGACAATGCGCCCTCCCCCTTCCTCTGACGTCACCTTGCCAGCCGAGCGTATGTCCCGACGTCGCCTCCCTTACAAGTCATGGCTGGACGGAGGGGGGGGGGGACACTCCCCATCGCTGGGAGGCCCGGCGTCCTCAAGGTACCCGAGCATGCCATCTTAGGTTCAACGGCTTTCATGCCATCAATAATATCTCAATGTCTCATGGTCAATGGTAACATCATCAAAGATGTCCTCCATGACGTCAGAATCCAAGATGGCCGCCCTGACGTCAGAATCCTAGATTGCCACCATGACATCAGAATCCAAGATGGCCACTATGACGTCATAATCCAAGATGGCCGCCATGACGTCAGAATCTAAGATGGCCGCCATGACATCATAATCAAAGATGGCCGCCATGATGTCAGAATCAAATATGGCCACCATGACATCAGAATCCAAGATGGCCGCCATTATGTCAGAATCTAAGATGGCCGCCATGATGTCAGAATCAAATATGGCCACCATGACATCAGAATCCAAGATGGCCGCCATGATGTCAGAATCCAAGTTGGCCGCCATGACGTCAGAATCCAAGATGGCCGCCATTATGTCAGAATCCAAGATGGCGGTGGTTTCCTCAGACTCCCCATCCAGGAACCCAGGTCTTGGATACACACGTAAACACTATTACTGTTCTTGTAGACATACACATGTGGCATTGTAAATGTGCAAAAAATATATGTCCGAGTTGATGTAGCTACTAATTCCAAGGTACCTGCAAAAAAAAATACAATGTATTTTGCAGTTCGTGCAGACCAAACTATATCTGATTTACGTTAGATTACGAAAGTGCTATTCCCATCACTTAATGATTGTAAGCGACTATGAAAGACTACGGTATGCAATTGTTAACAACTTTTTGATAATTTTTTTTTTCAGAATTTTCTTCCAAAGAAACTTAATTTATATTCTATTATACTTATAACTTCACAATTGAGGAAAAAAACTGAATAACTTGAAATAAAATTAGTTTAAAATATAAATTTTCACTCTTTTCGATTAGCCTCTATTAGCCTATTAGTCACCTCCCTCTCTTCGCTTCACTGCACTCGCAGGCCAACCTCCTCGCTTATAGACCCCTCAGATGCGTTCTGGAAACTTCTCGTAGCACTTCGAAGTGTAAATGTGCTAGAACAGTGGCGTCCTAGTTACTCCACTTCGCGCAGACGGGGCTCTGGGAACAAGCCGAACATGACAGAGAGAGAGAGAGACCGCTGCTAATCGGATCAGGCGTGCAGCGGTAGTGGAAACACGGATGCTACCTGCATCGCGCCCCTCCAGCAGGCTTGTGCGCGGCCAGCCTCGTCGCTAGCGTCCTCGTAACAATATGAAAATTTTGACTTTCGTTACGTGAGCTTTATTAAATGTCAGTAATGTATGTGAGAGTCCATTTCCTCTCCGGATCTGATCGACACGACACGCACGCACTTTTCGCACTTAACTTCATAACGCCTCTGATCAGCCTGAATACAACTACACAGTGTTAGAGAATCAATCTTTCGATTTCCATATGGATAGTAAATAGCTGTGTTTTGACAAAAACGTTTTCGCATAAATCACCAACCCTTATAATTTATGTGCTGTTATTTGGATGTATGAAGCAGCTTGGCTTCTGGGTTGTAGCCGTGTCATTGGCAAATAATTCACCAACGTTTCGGTCGACATTGTAGTCGCCATCATCAGGGAGCAGATACCTACAGTTACCCTCAGCTCTCAGAGAAAGAAGAAGAGTAGGGGAACTGTGCTTACCGGGAGAGAGAGAGAGAGAGAGAGAGAGAGAAAGAGAGAGAGAGAGAGAGGGAGAGAGGGAGAGAAGCGCGAGGTACTACTGCTTACTGTCTCTCACGGCGCACCAAGAGTATAAGGGGGCAAGCAGCAGTAAGCGAGCATGTGTGTGCTCATCATTGGTTAACTATTTTAATTAATTACTAATTACCTATGGGTCAGATCAAAAATCGGCAAACACTTCCTGTCTCAGAAATTTATTCTCTATCTGATCCCAAAAAAAAATGCGGTCTTTTATGGACATCCTGTATATGTGTGTATGCATATATATGTATATGTGTGAGTATATGTTTTATTCTTAACAAAAACTACTAACACCATATCAGTTTGAATGGAGGATTTTTCAGCCACGCCCCCCGAGATGGGTTATTCCCAGTGGTCTCCCGTGGACTCGCCGAAGTCAAAGTCTAAACAATGATGACGGCGAAATGTTCTTTGCCTCGTGACAAAGCAGGTAAGTGTACCATTTAACTTTTGAAAGTGATACTTCACAAACATTTGTCTTAATAAACTTAGGTACGTATATAATTATTACACAATGGAAATGAATATAATTTAGAGATACAGAATAATTAACAATTAAATAGATATGGGGCTATAAGTTATACTGAGTGTTTTTAAAGCATTTGGAGCAAATGTTCAATAGATTTTATGTGGGAAAAAATATATATATATATTTACAAAGCATATCTTGATTTACAATAAATGTCAAAAATAAAATTCCACACATTTATATCCTTCAAGATCAAAACCTATAACTTAATGGTTAAATAAAACATGGTTGTTGGCCACGCGACAGCGAGTATCGCGTGTCTGCGGGGGAGCGACAGGTCGTGGTCCGCCGGGAGTGACTTCCGGCGCGGGGATAGGCCCCTCGCCCCCCCCCCTCGTGACCCCGGGGAGGTCAGCCCCGGGTCGTGCGACTGTCCCCAGGCGTGCTGCGGCGGGGCCCGAGGATCAGCCGTCGCTGAAGAGCGCGTGCGCGTGACTCACCGTGCGTGTTGCTGTTTCTTCAAACAATCACGCCGTTCGGAACACACCAAGTCTCCGAACGAAATTTGAAATTCATAACAGTAGGGACCGGAAAAATTCGCGGATTCAATGACCTCTTAGGATAGCCTCCATTATCCTCTGCACTTCTCAAGTAAACACGCGTGTTCATTGGGTGCTAAATTGTGAGGCGTCTCCACTGGGTAGCTTGTGATTCGACGTTTCATTGGTCGATAGTCTCTCATTGGCCCAGAGAGCTCCAGTGAAACTGCGAGCCAATAGCAGAACCAGCAGAATTGTACACATTGTTTGAATTTCGGCCTATCATGAAATGAATCCGCGAATTTTTCCGGTCTCTACATAACAGGTAGCTAGCGCTATATATGCGGGATATGCAGGGACTGTCTCAACAGCGCTCTCTACGCTGCTGGTTGAACAAGGAGGAACACTAGCGCGCTAGTAGCAAGTATAAAAAATTCAAGGCATTCACATCTGACTGTATAGGATACCTATATCTATTTTCTGAAACAAGAGCATGCGCACGGTTTCTGTATTATTCTTTCGTTTATCTATCTCTCTCTCGGTTCTATTTTTTTTTTGCGGGGGAGGGGGCGGCACAGGACGAATCACCGCACAAAGAGGAGAACTAAAACGTTCCCAGCAATTTATATAGCATACTGCTTCTCTTTATATGTCAGGAAATAGTTTGTAGTACTATAAGAAAAATATTGGATACTAGCTAGGCTAACGCAGTCTCAGTGTTGTAACCCGCCCTTTTCTCGGGAATTCCGGCAGTTACGCCCTTCGATCTTTTTTACTTGCGGCTAGGACAGGGTAAAATCACGAGACTGGTTTTCGAGATCAGACAAATAAATGAAACCACAATTGAATTCAAAATGGCTGCTCGTAAAACTTGCCTCCTGGCGTTTCAAATTAGGACGAATTTAACATAATATTTTCTCATCTACTACTAGGATTATATCTTAAATCACGGAAGGACTTTTTAATCAATAATCAAACTATCCCGTGCTCTATGAAGGGGCTGATGAAATCCCCTGGGTTCTCCGCTAAGCTTCGTAATGAAATACTGGACGGTGGCGCGACCTTTCGAAGGTCGGACGAGTCAGTCCGCGCGTGTCCCCCGAGGAGGCTACCAATCAGACTCCTCGGAGCACTGAGCTCCGCCCCCGCAGCCAAACATCATGTTTGTGGGCGGAGTTTTACTGTCAGCTACTTAAAACTTTTATATTTGTGACATTTATACATTGGTACGTGGATATTAAATCTGAATTATTATTCGTGTCATATTTTAGAAAATATGTAGTTCTAAATATACCTAGTACGCAACTAGCCTTGAAATACAGCTTCCCCATTGGCCAGGACAGAAATATAAGTATCAGTCGCCTGGCTGGGTCCGCGAGAAACCCTACAGAACGTAACTTCACGATCGATAACTGAAGAAGGGTTCCGTTCGGCCAAGCTCTAGTGCATGGTTTTTTTTAAACAATGGGTAGAGACCTGAAAAATTCGCGGATTCATTTCGTGTTATGCTAAAATTGAAATAATTATACCTTAGTGCTGCTTCTGCCATTGGTTCACTGTTAATCTGGAGAACTGAGGGCCAATTAGAGACCCATCACTAGAGAACTGCAAAATTCGCGGATTCATTCGGTGATAGGCTAGAATTCAAACGCATATACCTCTTAGATAATTTTGCTATTGGCTTACTGTTCATCTGGACGAATCTACACCAGTTATAAACCCTCAACCAAAGAAGGATCGAATCACAGCCAAACCAGTTGAGACGACTTACAAGTCGGCAGCCAATGAACTTGCGTTATTTGCCCGAGTGTACAGGGGTATGTGCAGTCCATTCTGAAGGCCATCGAAACCGCGAATTTTGCAGGTCTCTACCCATCACTCATAGAGGTGTCGAATCACAGGGCCACACAATCGAGATGACTCACAAGTCAGCAGCCAATGAACAGTTGGCAATTTTCCCGAGTGTGTAGAGGTTATTGGACTCTATCCTGAAGGTCATTGAACCCGCGAATTTTTCCGGTCTCTAACAATGGGGAAGATAAAAGAATATTCAATATTGTAATTTCATTTGTTTTATTATGCTTGTTAATGTCCGCAGTTGATACTGGAAAGCTAATCAGGGAACGGTTTACAGATGACTTGTAACTATTGCAGGCACTGGGGCAACACAGAGCATAAATTGCCCGGGTGAGAATCCGATCCCAGTATTACTGCGAACATTATTTTGTAGTGGTACAGATGTTTTCATGTAAATGTAGAAAATGTACATATAATATCTGTAATTTAAGAATAATACTTCTGTTCCATTAAAAAAAAAATTACAGTGACCCATATTATATTAATTCCCGAAATTTATTTCCAGGTGGCGACAAACCAACACGGACTTGCTGAATGAATCAGAATAAGTAAGTGTCTTGGCCTTTTTGAAATCTTGATGGGGACATATTTGTTTGATGGAGCTTGAGTTTAAATGCTTCTTTTAAGTGCAGGGCGCTCGAAGACGAAACTTTTTTTTTGTTTTCAGGCGCCTGATACGATATCTTACCTCTTGCTCTCTCTCTCTCGCAGCATATTTGCTCTGGCAGAGAGAGCCCAATAACTGCGCACAGCAGTATCAACGTGGAGTGCTCGACGTGGCGTGAGATCGATAAGAGAGTTGCGAGGAGATAAACAAACCGTTCCTTCGCTCCGAGGACACTTGGACAATGTTATCTCGGAACTGATTTGGTGTTTGCCGAGAGTTATTAGCGGTCACGTGTTCTCGGTTCGTTGCAAGGTCAAATTTGGACTGGTGTGACTGCTGCTAAAAAAAAAAAAAAAGTTTAAGTGATAACAACTAGAGACCGGTAAAATTCGCGGATTCATTTCACGACAGCCTGAAATTCAAATAGTTATACCTCAGTGCTGCCTCTGCTATTGGCTCGCAACTCACCTGGATGACTCCAGGCCAGTGAGAAACACTCAACCGTAGCTGTATATAATCACAGGCCTCTACGTTGGGACACCTTCCACAAGACAGCAGCCAATGAAAGGGTGGCATTTGACCGAGTGTACGTAGAACTATAAAGTTCATCCTAGAGGTCATGGAACCCGCGAATTTTTCCGGGCCCTAGTGATAACTAAACAATTTATAAAGGTTTGTATTCTACTCGTTTAGTATCAAAACCTTAAAATTGCACATACGATGGAGATTAGCCTACAGCATATCAGAGAATGAGACCTTGAAGATTTTGCCAGACAGGACCATTTGGGAACCATACTTCAATATTATTATCCACAATACGGAGATCAAAAGTGTTCACAATATTAAAACAAGTGGAAAATATTATTTAGTCAACCGTTCTGCTGCTTTTTAAGATTATATATTATTTTATGGCAAGTAATGAAAAGTAAAATTGTCCTTTGAAACTAAGGGGAAATTAATCATGCTAAGGTTGCAAACTCTACTGGTGTCCACTGCAGTCATACAGCTGGAAATGGCCAAAAAGTACCCAACGGGTAAACTTATGATGAACACGGATATAAGATATAAACTTATCATGGTACTTCCTGGCCTAGTAAGATGTAGTTGTGTCCTATTTTTGTTTTGTGTATATGCCTATTGTTTTTTATTCTACAACTTTCTTATTTCGTTAATTTAGTTGACTCAGTTGGCAGTGACATGAGCGTCAGAATTACAATTTTTTTTAAATAATTATTTTGAGTACCTATATATGGAAAATTAACAAAACAAATTATTGTCCCGGCTAAAACAGCAAGAGAGCGCTTGTAATAACTAGTTTTCCGAAATAATTCGCTAGTGTGTTTTTTCTTCGTTTGAGTAAGCTAGAAAATTTAACCAAATTACTCATTAATCACTACTAACTTACCCCTTTGTCTTAAAAAGTTATTTCTTCCTTGAGCTACAGATGCAGTTAGCGCCTTATTTATTTTTAGGCTATTTTTTAGACCCAAGGTCTTTTGTAATAAGAAAGAATCTGGAGGGGGGAAAACTTATTCCTCTGTCTATATTTTATATTGCTGAGCCTCACGTAAAAGAATCGTTTAGGGCGACAGATATCCCAGGGGAAATTCGTATTCCTTGTACTGCGCCCTGTTTTTTTTTTCTAAACCGAAATTCTGTTCGGAAAGAATTAAAAACTGCAGTGGTGTCTGTGAGGGGCGGCGCGTATTCGAACAATTCTTTCCGAAAGTTTTGGAGGTAATGGCGTTTTAATTCCTCCGCGGGCGGGCAGAAATTTATTTTGTGGGGAATTTTTTATTTCTCGATCTTTAACGGTTGGCAGACACGCAAGGGGAGTCTCATGTTCCTCACGTTAAAAGTTTCGGTGTGGATGTTAAACGTTGTTTTAATATCTTCCGAGAAAGTTGCCGGATTTCTTAAACATTTCTCGTGTCTTTGTTCGTCGCGAATTTGTCTCTTACCAGTTCTTGGATACTGTTTTCTCTCTCTCTCTCCCCCCTCCAAAACCCATTTTCTCCCCACCACCACGTTATTAGCCCTAGACATTCGTGGCTTTTTGTTTTGTTTTATTTCCTACCATAATTTGGTTTTCAAACTAAATTATTTAATTAAAATGTGCAGTGCTGCTGCCGGACATGAAAAAAAAAAAACAATTTTAATTTTCTTCACGACAGTTTGTGCATTCGCAACCAACTACATAATGAATCTTCAAAGTGATTTTCAACCCCATAAAATATTTTGTGAAAGTTGAAAGTTTGAGCTAAGAAAAAAACACACACACAAATATTTGAAACAGTGTGAATCGAACTCCACACCCTGGTTCTTGGACTCGGACCAAGAGATAACAGCTACACTGTAAATGATGGTAAAACTGACTGTAAAATAGTTTGTCATTTGTGTCATACATAGTTAAATAAAAGGCAATAAAACTTTGTCATTATATGCATCGTAGCGCAACCAAAAGTAATACATTTGTCACCACCATCACTTGTATTAGAAGTTTGTAATTTCCATTACTAAAGCAAATTTAATTTTAACGAACACTAATTTTTTTGTAAATGACCCAGAAATATTCCTATAAAATTACATATAGTAGTACATTTGTACATTTACATGAAAACAACTGTATCACTACAAAACTGTATTAGGCGCAAATTTCCATAAGTGATACCCAATATCATCTCGAAAAACGTATTGCATGCAAGCAAAAATAATCGTAGTTTGGGTGAGTTATTTTCTTGTAGTATTGGGCCTACAAACTATTACTTGGTTTCCGTAGTTCAGGGTCGGCTGTTTGTTTGACAACACATCCGACTGGTCTTGTCCTTAAACGCGGTACATGTGATCCGGGCGTGGAGTGTCGCGGCTAGCACCACTCGAGCAGAGTGTCAGAGTAGCAGAGTGGCAGCGTGGCAGAGTGGCAGAGTGGCAGAGTGGCAGAGTGTCGGAGTGTCAGAGTGGCGGGGTGGCAGAGTGGCAGAGCGGCAGAGTGTTAAAGTGGCAGAGTGTCGGAGTGGCAGAGTGTCGGAGTGGCAGATTGTCGGAGTGTCAGAGTGGCAGAGTGGCGGGGTGGCAGAGTGGCAGAGTGTCAGAGTGGCAGAGTGTCGGAGTGGCAGAGTGGCGGGGTGGCAGAGTGGCAGAGCGGCAGAGTGTTAGAGTGGCAGAGTGTCGGAGTGGCAGATTGTCAGAGGGTCAGAGTGTCAGAGTGGCAGAGTGGCAGAGTGTCGGAGCGTCGGAGTGTCGGAGTGGCGGGGTGGCAGAGTGACAGAGTGGCAGAGCGGCAGAGAAGCAGAGTGGCAGAGTGTTAGAGTGGCAGAGTGTTGGAGTGGCAGAGTGTCGGAGTGGCGGGGTGGCAGAGTGACAGAGTGGCAGAGCGGCAGAGAAGCAGAGTGGCAGAGTGTTAGAGTGGCAGAGTGTCGGAGTGGCAGAGTGTCGGAGTGGCGGGGTGGCAGAGTGACAGAGTGGCAGAGCGGCAGAGAAGCAGAGTGGCAGAGTGTTAGAGTGGCAGAGTGTCGGAGTGGCAGAGTGTCGGAGTGTCAGAGTGGCAGAGTGGCAGAGTGGCAGAGTGGCAGAGCGGCAGAGAAGCAGAGTGGCAGAGTGTTAGAGTGGCAGAGTGTCGGAGTGGCAGAGTGTCGGAGTGTCAGAGTGGCAGAGTGACGGGGTGGCAGAGTGGCAGAGCGGCAGAGAAGCAGAGTGGCAGAGTGTTAGAGTGGCAGAGTGTCGGAGTGGCAGAGTGTCGGAGTGGCGGGGTGGCAGAGTGACAGAGTGGCAGAGCGGCAGAGAAGCAGAGTGGCAGAGTGTTAGAGTGGCAGAGTGTCGGAGTGGCAGAGTGTCGGAGTGGCAGAGTGTCGGAGTGTCAGAGTGGCAGAGTGGCAGAGTGGCAGAGCGGCAGAGAAGCAGAGTGGCAGAGTGTTAGAGTGGCAGAGTGTCGGAGTGGCAGAGTGTTGGAGTGTCAGAGTGGCAGAGTGACGGGGTGGCAGAGTGGCAGAGCGGCAGAGCGGCAGAGAAGCAGAGTGGCAGAGTGTTAGAGTGGCAGAGTGTCGGAGTGGCAGAGTGTCGGAGTGGCAGAGTGTCGGAGTGTCAGAGTGTCAGAGTGGCGGGGTGGCAGAGTGGCAGAGCGGCAGAGAAGCAGAGAAGCAGAGTGGCAGAGTGTTAGAGTGGCAGAGTGATGGAGTGGCAGAGTGTCGGAGTGGCAGAGTGATGGAGTGGCAGAGTGTCGGAGTGGCAGAGTGTTAGAGTGTCAGAGTGGCAGAGTGACGGGGTGGCAGAGTGGCAGAGCGGCAGAGAAGCAGAGTGGCAGAGTGTTAGAGTGGCAGAGTGTCGGAGTGGCAGAGTGTCGGAGTGGCAGAGTGTCGGAGTGTCAGAGTGGCAGAGTGACGGGGTGGCAGAGTGGCAGAGCGGCAGAGAAGCAGAGTGGCAGAGTGTTAGAGTGGCAGAGTGTCAGAGTGGCAGAGTGTCAAGGTGGCGGAGTGGTTCTGGCGCGGCCAGGCCGTCGCGCGGAAAGGAGAAGACTAAAAGAGGCACAGTCCGCGACGGGGCGGTGGGAGAAGAGAAGAGAAGTGGAGGGGCGAGGGGGAGTATCTCGTAGCAAATTGATTTGTTTGCCGACTGGGGTCGGGAGGGGGCGGCGCGCCATTACGATCATAAAACGCGCGGAGAGGTCAGATGCCCGACGGCTAATTCCCGCGCCGAGGGGTCATAACCCCCCCCCCCTCCCCCTCTGCTGGATGCTGGGCGCTGCTCGCATCTGGACCAGGCCCTGCCGCGCGCTGCGGAAAAAAAAAAGGGTGTTGACTGTAAAGTCTGTTCACGGACGATAATTTTACGTGATAACGTCATAACAAAACATTCATGAAAAATTGCATACTTACTTTTTTTTTTCAAATATTATTTACAATTTTTTTGCAAATTTAATTTAATTAACACAAGCCGAACGCTTTAGGCCGATCGTGCCTCTCCATCGCTTGTTCCGCGCTCTCGCTTGCACGCTCGGCTCAGGTGGAACGTGACAATGAGTCATGCTTTTTCTGTGCGTGCAGCCGGCGTTCATCGATTTATAAGACGTTATCACGTCAAAAAAAAAAACACGCTTCTGTCGTAAGATCTTGCATGGACGTCAATAATGTTCGCAGGCTTTCACGGCCGAAACGACGGTGGATTATTCGGCCGAGGACGCGGCTACAACCCAGAAGCCAAGCTTCTTACTACATGGACGTGTTTAGACATCGTCGTGAAACTGATAGCGGGAATGAAACCTCACATCTTGGATAAGGATGTCCGCGGGGGTGGGGGGGGGGGGGGATCGGCGCTTTTGTTAGAAGTTTCACTTACTTGGCGCGATAAAAAAAACTTTAATTTTGCATGCAAATAATTAATAGAAATAAAATAATAAAAATGGCGAAGTGATAAAATAAATGCGGCTAGTGAAGTATGAATTCAATCAGATTAAAACATTTAAATAAATACTCTGTATTGAATATTAATATAAACATGTACATAAAATTAACTATTTAATTTAGTAAAATAATCGAGAATTATTTAATTAAAAAGGAACATCTAAAAATACGCTGAATGTTTATTTTCATTAATTAATTAAATTATCTATTAAATACAAATTGAATAAATAAATTATACATACGGAAAAATAACCTCACTTAAAAATACATACATAATTTGTATTTGTATGTAGCCTTTTTTTCCTGTGAATATTTAGTTGCATGGTGATGTCGCGTCGTAAATATTATCTCTCAGCGTAAATGGAACTGAAATAATTGTGTAAAGTTACAGATATTCATTGTAAATGTGTACGTTTACGTGCAAGCAAACTGTATCGCTACAAAAAAAATTGGTTGTCTGTAAGGTCGGTTTCTGGTCAATAGTTTAACGTGACGTCATAACAAAGCATTGATGAAATGATTGCATACTTTTATGAATAAAATTGAATCATTTTTATTTTAATAATAAAAGAATAAATACTTGAAATTATACTAGTAATCAGATTTTTAAAATGCAAGAAAATTTAACCTTTATTGCCAAAATTGTTGTTGTAATAAGCAATGAAAAGCACATTAACTTTTCACTTCACTTTATAAACAGTCGACGAAACAGTTCACGTGTAGATGACTTGTAATTAATTTTAAAAACTGGCAATTAGCTATAAAGTTTAAATATAATAATGAACAAGTTTTCATATAAATAAACTGTAATAAAATATCTATCATCAGTTATATGAATCATCATAATTTTTAGTCAATTGTAACATAACCTATTATTACTGCACTCGCCGACAGCGTAACGGAACACAGCGTAACGGAACAATGAGCGTAACGGGACACAGTGTAACGGAACAATGAGCGTAACGGGACACAGAGTAACGGAACAATGTGCGTAACGGGACACTTTTTAATGCGTGCAGCCGGAGTTCATCGATTTATTAGACGTTGTTACGTCAAAATTAAAATTAAGCGCGACACGACAATTTCAGTATTCTATCCGGAAACTACTTCATATATGCGAATACATCTCTAGCAATGTGGTGTTAAAATTAATAAAAAAAAATTTCCTTTAACGTTAAGGGCTATTTCTTGGAAACGGGTTTCCAGAAGAGTCTAGAAGGCCCTGTGTCCCTCGATGCACTCGGGCCGTGTGTGTGGTTGGTGATGGGGTGTGGGTGGTGGCCCCTCGTCTAGGGGTGGTCCCCCCCCCAGCCACCCCGCGGGGGTGCGGGGGTCACATCCGCGCGCCGGAAGACAGCTCCGGCGACGAGAGCCGTCTCTTTCAGGGCTGCGACCTCCCCTTGCGCGCGCAGCCAGCCGAGACACGGCGTCCGTCCGTCCGTGTCCGTCCGCTGTCCGTCTGTCCGTCCTCGTCTGCGCCGGCGCCCGCAGCCACGCACTGTCGACACAGAGGCGCTTACTGGCTGGCGCAACTCCAGTGTTCCTGCGTCACATGCACGTCGATCTAGAACCAGTTAATAGAAAATATATATGAGTCAAATTATACTGCCTTCTTCTCAAGCACGGCAGTCGTGAGTATTGATGCCCGGGTTTAGGTTGTTCGTATCCGATCTATAATTTTTATACATTTGATTTAAGTAACGAATTTTAAACCCCTTTGCATTGATGCTCACGTCCATCCATGGTGTATAGGCCTACTGGGGATCCCGCCATGTAAAATAATGGGAACGCATCGTACGACACAGTACCTCCATGGCGATGTGGAAAGCTGTTTTTTTTTTTTTTAACTCGTGTGAATTTATAAGACCCTAAGTGGTTATCTGGGTGTGTCAATTTCGTAAAATTCATTCATGATAAATAATTAGGCAGCTAGTTAACAAAATTTAATATTTCTCTCGCTTGGCGTGTATTTTATGCCACGTGAGGCGGGCGGGTGACAGATAGTTTTCATATAAAATTACAGATATTTGTACATTTCTACATTTACTTGAAAACAACTGCCTGACTACAGAATGGTGTCAGCAGTAATGCTGGGCTCGGATACCTACCCTGGCGTTTATGCTTTGTGTTGCCCCAGTAGCTCCAATAGTTAAAGTTATTTGTAAACCGTTCTCTGAATAGCTTTCCAGTATTAACTGCGCACATAATAAGCATGGTGCAACTAAATAAAGTCCAAAAATTGAATATTCGTTTGTGTTTTTCATGCTATAAAAATTATACTTGAATGAAACCTCAATTAAAATATAAAATCATGCACCAATTTTCGTAAAGAAATGCTCAGTAATATCTTAAAACACTTATTTTGTAAATACAAAAATAACCATAGTCATGTGTTGTACTAAGTTACAATATCTTTCTTGTAGTGTTACAAACTATTTGTTGGCAACTGGTTTCCAAAGGATTTTTTTTTTGTAAAAGCACACAATTTTTTTTTTGTAAATTGTTACAGGCACTAGACTGATCTAATGCGTTTGGCCACATACATTACAACCATTACACGAAAGCTTCGTAATTTCTGTGCGACAAACGTGCAGTTGTCGTCACACCAGTCCAACACACGGCAGATTTGTTAGCTTTAGCATTGCATTTCTACGTCCTTTGTACGATCTTTGCAGCAATAGGGGGACTGACTAGAAACATTATTTTGGACATACTCTATTTTTGGTTCAGAGCCGCGTGCTCTGTATATGGAGTAAACACAGAGGCCGCGTGGTAGGGAAAACTTTGCAGCATCCACGGCGCATGAAAACACTTGGAAAGTTGCCATCAAGGACGCATACAGAAAAAGGATAACGTATTTTACTTTTTCTTCTAAAAATAAGCATTACGACACAACCAAAACTAAAATTATCATTTTTTATCTTGTATACAAATAGCGTCATGAGAAAATATGTATGTAAAACAACCAACATAAAAAAAAGTGTCACAAACCTTTATTCCTCATACTAGTCCGAACAACAAATTCATTGGTAGATGTCTTCTAAAATAATATTAGTGGTGAAAATAGTTTAAATAGACTTGCAGTTTAAAGATAACAGTCTTATAAGTGTTTACTTATAAAGATTTTTACTAGTTACAAACTTATATGTACAATTTTACGTCAAGACAACCTTGTTACGTTAGGAATAATAAAATATTGTTGGCAGAACAGAAAAATCTCAGACTTGTTTACTTACACCATCATTGCTTTTTGTTTTTGCAAACGTTATTATTTTATTTCTACTAACCAATCTTTCCTCAACCGGGTCCCATGAAATCGTTTTGCAGACTGATGACTGAAAACAATAGTTAATTAAATACTAGGCATTTGTAATACGAGTATAATGTAAAAGTACGCAAAAATTCAACTGTCTGTTGGATAAAATTTTTTGTTTCATCCAGTTAAACGTGTTGACAAAGAAAAATCAATTAATATTCTGAGAAATATAAAACAACATAATAATAAAAATATCTAATTGAAAATTTAACGTACAAAACGCTACGAATATTTTATAACAGTTCAAGTGAAATAGTGAAAATGCTGCAGCACATGACAGTGGACTGCAGGAAATGAATGTGGTGTACATCAGCCTGAATGTTAGTGATGAAGAGTCTCAGAGGTTTCAGAGGCTACAGGTTACATTTAACAGTATGTTCTGTTTACTACAGGCGCTGTTGGCTGGCTCCTGCCACAGTGTGAACATTTTTACTCTTCCTTTGTCTGCGCAGGGGACGCACCACAACGCCGAACGTACAATAACGCCGAAAACCATAACGCCGAAATGACAAACTGACCACAACGCCGACAGCTAGGAAACTGCTGTGTACCACAACGCCGAATTACCACAAAGCCGAAATACATTTACCCCGAAAAATGTCATTGTAGGACTGCCACAAAGGTTAGGTTAGGTAAGGTTAGCACACAAATTCATTCAGTTGTTTTTCATTTTGCTCCTGTGTCCCCCCCCCCCCTCCCCACCCGCAGCAACATTTTTCGGCGTTACTGTATTTCGGCGTTGTGGTACCCAGCAGTTTTCTAGCTGTCGGCGTTGCGGTCAATTTGGCATTCGGCGTTATGGCATTCGGCGTTATTGTACGTTCGGCGTTGTGGTATTTCGGCGTTGTGTTAACGACCCGTCTGCGCAGGGCGTCAGGGTGCTTGGCACTCGCTGAGAGATCTTCCTACCGCTCCGCCCCCTGCGTAATCCCTCCAACCAGCGGGCAGAGAAACGAGAGCATGCCCCGGTTCATTAGACTGCCCGCCAGCGAAACTACCCCTCTCCCCCCGTGATCCCTGGCAGACTGATAAACGTCGGCATATTGCAAGACGCTTGCAAGTTGCCTGTACCACGTTATCAAGCTCTGCGAGGAAGCGTTTTCCACAGTATGTCAATAATTGGACATTATTTTTTTTATGACGTGATGACGTCTTATAAATCGACGAAAGCCGGCTGCACGCACGAAAATATTGTCACATTCCGCCTGAGCCGAGTGTGGAAGAACCGGCCAACCAACTTGCGAGAAAATCTTCTGTAATATCAAACAGGTTAAGGCGGGCTTTTAACTAATTTTTCGTGATTTATATTTAAACAAATTATTTAAATTAAATTTGCAAAAACTGTAAATAATATTTGAAAATTAAAAATTATGCAATTTTTCATCAATGTTTTCTTATGACGTTATCACGTAAAATTATCGTCCGTAAACCGACTTTACAGACAACCCACCCCCCCTTTTTTTTTCATTGTGCTTTTTAATGTGCGCAGTTAATTAATGCAAGTGTTCGGAGTTTCAACTCACCATTAGATACATGAATCCGAACAAAAATTTACAGGTCTCTAGTCATGTATTCAAGACGGCATCTCTCAATTTTTACCCATCTTTCATTAAAAAAAAACAACTATAACCTTGTAAAAACCACCGGCTTGATGTACGATTTTGCCTTTCCCTTTCAGCCGTGACTAATTTCGCCTGAAATACGCATAATCTGTGCTTGTCCTCGGAAATGATAACACAAGGGCAGTCCGAACTGGCACTTGAGTATGCAAGTTTGTCTTTAAACGAATCTGTGTACTCTCGTACTTACAAATATTTCAAAGAAACGTCGTTATTTTGAAATGCGTTTTGTAGGTTGGTTTTTTTTTATTGGCCACTTTATTAGTAGTTAACATATTCTACAAATAATTTTCATTTTACGGTATGACACGATTAACATATTCCATGTAAATATATATTAACAATTTTATAATGAAGTTTAAACAAATACGTGCACATATACCGATCGTATGTTAGGAAACAAAGGTGGACACTTAAGGTAGATTGCCACAAATTCGTGAGTTTGTTATCGAGCGTAAAATTGTGCTATTTTAAGCTAGCATTTTTACTGGGAATAAACGTGTTTGTTGGATTGGTGGAAGGGTGGGAGGGAAGGGGAATTGTTAAGGGCCCGCCTCATCAGGGGTGTATGTGTGTCGGTGAGGCGGTAAGCGCGACGCTCGCTGGTGCTTCTAGCGCGGTGTCTCCTCTGGACTGGCGCGCAGTCTTCTCGTCGTCACAGGATAACTGTGAGATCTGAGCGGTGACCGTAACATTATATGGCGGGGGAAATGAAGATAAAGGTGTAATGCAAGTCCCTTAAGTGCTTTCAAGAATCTGTACCGGTTGTTTTAAGCCTAAAAATTACTCTGAAAACATGCGTTTTAGCCATTTTAACTCTTTTAAAAATACAGTTTAAAAACTTAATCCGAAATCAAAAGTACTTTTCGGCCCTCGGCGAACTCTTTAAATTCTATTCGTGAGCAGAACCCCACTCGGATGTCTCGAGTAGTTTTGAAATCGCGTTGTTTTTCCTGAAACTCTGCGCACCGTGTGTGTGCCCGGGTAGGCGGGGGGCTTAAGGCTGTTCAAGAGGCTAAAACATTTCGTAAATACTGCAGTTTTAAAGTTCTGTCTCTATTAGAATTTATTTACATTTAACAAAAACTTTGATATTCTAATTGAAATATGGAAAAAAAACTATTTTTTAATTCACTAAATTAATGTTTTAGAACTGTAACAGTTGCCAGACAACTGAGAGAAAATACTTAACTTCGGGTGATGAATAAATTGATTTCTGTCCAAAACATATTTGAGAACAATTTGGGGAAACATTTTTTTTTGGCAATACTAATTAAAATAAATAAAATATTTATTTTCCAGACATTTTTAATTGAAAAAAACAAACATTGTACGGAACTTTGACCCCATAGAATAAATAATAGCATTGTCTTGTTATATGATTTACATGATGTTATAGCCACAAAGTTTTACTTTACAACGATGCACCATTTGTAGCTGTGCGGTTAACGGTGTAATAATGGTGTTGAACTCCCTTTGGGCTGGGCAGTAGCACTTCCAGAGGCGCGAACAGAGCCGACGAGGGCCAGTGTACACGTGTACACGGGGTGTGCAGGCCGGCTTCCTCGGGGAGTGTCGAGGGAAGGTTGAGGTGTCAGGAAGCATCAGGAGTCGTGGTGGGTCGGGGGGGGGGGGGGGTGTTGCATGGGGCGTGGCCCGGCGGGATGATGTCATCACTCAATTACCCGCCGACAGCAGTACCTACCTCGGCATCGCGTCCTTTCTCAGGCTGCAGTACACTGTTGCCAGACCGACACCACACCCGGGTTCGTTGAGATTGAAAGTCCTATTCTGGACACCCTCGTCAATCACAATGAGTTTTAATATTCACTTAACCAAACTATTACTTGATTTGTCCACTGACAGTACTATCACAGTTGTCATTTTACGTTTACGCCTTGTGATACTAATTTTTTTTCTTTGAATTACCTTTATAAAAATAGTCTTAAAAATTTGCTTGTTTTTTTTCTTTCTCTTTTAAGAAGGCCTACAGGGTTTTTTTTTCCTTCAATTTCTATTAAACGGCAATGCAGTTCACAATTTTGAAGCTGGAGAAACCTAATTCGGACCTATGACTCGGCCTAAAGTGTCTGGGCCTAGAAACACTTGGTAAAATTCCTACCTAGTATTTGGTATACAGGATAGAGAAAATGGTTCCTTAGTGCAATGCACTACCAGTTTGACTGGATATTGTAGTCATGTTGATCCACAAAAATAGTGCGTTTTAAATATCTTAAAATATGATAACTGATGAAATTATACTAGATTAAAACTAGGACGTATTTTTTACAGTTTTATTGACATGTATAACATTACATATTTCACTAGTTGAAAGAGATCGTTATTTTCTGAAATGTACAGTAATTAAACAACATTGGATACACACAATAAATTAAAATCATCTATTTCATCTATTTCAATATATCTACAACACTTTTGTGACGAGAAATGATAAAGTCTTATGTACAATACACTTTTATTTTACATAATTATACAGTTTTTGGTGCACTGCTGAATTCTCTGAACTCATGCATTGCTACAATTTAAATATTTTATCAATAATGGGCAGTAACAACAATTGAACTTCGAATATTAATTATTCATTGATTACCAAGCCAAACAACTTGGCTTTATTTCCAAGGTGCATTATATTCTAAAAAGGAATTTTATTAACCGGAATATTAGTAGTGTTTACTTAAACTGGAGGTAGTAATGAAAACTCAACAAATGGTCATTATTTGCATAGCGTGATTCTTTGCTGTTCGTCATGTGTAGAAAGATTACTTTTGTTTAAAATAAAAACAAGTTCATCGAAGTCAACTTATAATTTCTTGAATTGAAAATAAATAAAGTTATCTTGATTATCACCTTTGTTTTAATATTGAGGAACACAATTAATGTTTCTGTATTTGTTTGAAAAAGAAAATACTTTTTTTTTCAGAATAAATGTTTGCGATATCTAACGACTAAGAAATTAAATATTATCTACTTTGTACTTTTTGATATAAACTAACTTTTTTCTCCCTAACTTTACCGAATATTCAAACGGAAAACTCAACATTTAAGATTGGGATAATTTTTTTTAATGAATGTGTATCATTTTCTCCAACACTAATTGAAAAACTTACAAATGATTTGATCTTAAAATACAGCGATATATTATATTCTTCAGAATGTTGCTTTGCGCTCTTAAGAATCCTTCTAGAAAAATTAGCGAAAAAAATTAAGTATTTAAGTATTCTTGTTCGTTAATGGTTCTTACCATAACTGTTCACATATTATCACAACATTTTCATAAATAGCACTTCGATTTCGCATCAATTAGTTTTACACAAACAAAGGATGAAGAAAAAATTATATCACTTTGTTTAAGGACACAACATTATATAATACTAAATATTGTCCTGACGACTTATTTGAAACACACTCATGACAGAAAAAAAAAACACCATAAAACATAATAAAAAATGGCCGACAGTTCCCAGAGCTCGCACGCGAATGTTCATCCAGCATTCTCCAAGTTCCGGCAGTAGGGCTAGTGATTTTCATCAAGCAATAATACTATAGAAATGTATGCTTGATATTAAAATAAATAATTTAATTTTTTTGTCATCACAATGTTTTTGTAATTTTTTTTTTAATTTGTGATGCATTAAAATACTTTATTAGCTACATCTCACCAAAAAGCACTTGAAATATATTACTTTTTTTAATTTTTCAGCTGCCCAAATGAAATTTTTAAAATTATTTATTTTGTGAACCAAATTTTTAAATTGGTTTCAGAAAAAAAACTTTTAAATCAGAAACGTATTCCAGCACACAGAATCGTACCGACGCACTACCGCTACTAGATTTTAATGAGTATTTGCGCAAAGTCAGCATCAGAACATTCGTTGTGCGAGCACCCTTAAGAAGAAGCGCCTTAAAATATATATGAAATCTGGTTTTCAAGCTAATAAGCTGATTGGAGGTCATGAACTGCACCTCGATGCACTTTATATAAAGTTTGTCACTGTATCTGCTGCAAATAATCGAATGGGAGTGAATAACAAGAATGTAAAAGTATCTAAGAAAATCAGAAAAACCAATACAACATCAATTTATGCACGATATTGCAAGTTTTTTTTTTTTTAGCAAAAGCACCTCAAATGCGCGTGCTTCGAACACTACGCTGTACGGGAAAAGAAGGGAAAATAGCTGTTTTGGACTTTTACGTTTCAGTGAGAATGTAGCTGAGCACTTGCATCAGGAGAATAGACGTATTTAGTAACAGGCTTATTTAAATATTTCTTTATTAAAAAAACATTTGACTGCGCGCGACCCGTCGCACCTATCAGTTGGCACCTCCGATGCCTGCAGATACGTTCGCCCGGCATACGTCAAGGACAGACTTTCCGCAAGAACACTTATCAGCTGCACTTATCTGACGGCGCTTCGATTGCTGGTGGTTCTTCGCTATCTCCCGGAGACATTGTCCGATCGGCACGGTCGATAGGGAATGTCCGACAGCCTCTAGAGGTGACAAGAGCGGACGGAATACGTAGACGGATGACGCAAGAGCATTGTGTGCTGAAGATCCGAGATGTCCGAATCCAAAGCGGTCCTTGACATTGAGACGATCTCCTTGGTAATAGAGAAGTCCTTCAAGACTCAGTTGTTTTCGGGCCCAGTCTACGCTCCACAACACTGTGTGTCATGAGTAGAGACCCGTGAATTTCGCGGATACAATGACCTCCAGGATAGACTCCAATATTCTCTACACACTCGGGCAAATGCCAACTGTTCATTGGCTGTTGACTTGTGAGTCGACTCGACTGGGTGGCCTGTGATTCGACATTTCTATGAGTGAGGGTCTCTAATTGGCCCTCAGTCCTCCAGATTAACAGAGAACCAATGACAGAAGCAACACTAAGGTATAATTATTTGTATTTTAGCATAACACGAAATAAATCCGCGAAATTCACGGGTCTCTAGTCATGAGTCATTTGCTCATTGGCTGCTTGCTGCCAGAGTAGAATTATTTTAACTACTGGTAATAACTTTTATAAATTTTGGTTTTATTGTCTTTAAAGGCGTGTCAAATTACTTACCCTCCGCAGTCTCAAATAATAACGCCAATATCGCAGGAACAAAATAACACTTCACGAGGGCCGTAAAACTGTAGAACCAACCTACTTTGGAGTTTACGTGCCGAGTTGTATTGAGCAGTTTTCCTTTCCGGGCCAAGTACAATAATGAGGATGAAGGACGCGAATAAGCGAACGGGGGATGAACAACAGGAGATCCGTGCAGGGCCTAACCTTTTTGCAGACGAAATGCATTGCGGCGAATGAAAACCATAAATTAAAAATATATATATCCTCAAGAATTTAGAATTGTGTATTATTACAAACGCCATTTCAGAGCAGTTGAACATCCATATGTCGTTTCTAGTGAGTTGTAACTGGAGGATGGAAGTAAAGTTAGAGCGAACCTGTTAAACCATGTTTGTTTATTTGTTTGTTTGTGGTAGCCATCGATTAAGGTCTTCGAGTATTCTCAAGGATGAACAAAATACACGTGATGAAAGATAGATCTGAGGATGAACCGAAATAATAAAATAAAAATTGGAAACAACGTTACGGAGGGCTGTTTGTTTAAAACCACGTGTAGATTTTAAAGAGCCCAGAAATAGCTGTCGGTTCTATATGCTTTTAAGTCCATCTCATGTTACTCGTGTCTTTATACTTGGATTTGAAGGGGGGGAAAAATCCAATTTTGGCGAGTTTTGATTCCTATGTGCAGCGGTTATTCTGGTTTTGAAGTTCTCTCTTTATTCGTTGACATTTATTGTACAAAGGCTAAATGAAAATCTGTAAAAAATCCGGCGGAAAAAGTTTGTAAATTGTATATTTTTTTAACGGTTCGTATTTCTTATTCGTTGTGAACACAATCTAAAATTGCTAAATCGTGTACAATTAACGATATACAATCACATACACTCCAGAATAAAATGAAGGCCTGTGTTAAAAAATTGTTTGACCACCAAATATTTTCGCAAGCAATAATTGCCATCCGCAGGTTCGGGTGACGATAATGTCGTTCACGTAAAAAAAAGACGCCATAAATCTGATGAGCTTCCAGTGACGTGTGACGTACACGCTCGTGCGCGTCAGGTCGTGGTGTGTTGGTGTTGACTTGTAACCGACGGACTCGGGACTCCAAGTTACGCCTTCGCCCGACGGGGAAGAAGGCATGCTCTGATTGGTGCTCAGTTTCGGGAAGCATTCATTTCACAGACGAGAGAAGTTCCCCGAAGTTCATGCTCGCTTTTTTTTATTTTTGATTTCACAGTATCTTTAATGTAGCTATCCTAACCAAATCAACCGTCCGCAGTGTTTTAAAGTATTTATAATGCAGCTAACCTAACATAATTGACCATTAGTTATCATGAGTTACAATGAACACAAAAAAAAACCTCGAAGATGCGCGATCGGGCGTTTGGCTGTCTCGTCTGTGAAAAGAATGCTTCCCAGTTTCCCGCGAGGCAGTGCGGCACCGGGGATGTTTCAACGACGCATGAAGACTGCCTGCAGTCCACTGCGGGTCCACCCGGCTGGTCAGGGTCCACCAGTGGAGGAGGGGGGAGGGGGCCACGCCCCTCGCTTTCTTTGCGCCAAGGCACGGGACTGCACCCGCAGTTCGATTCATCGCGTTGATTTAGACCCGGCTCCGCGCTTGGCTCGGGCTGGGAAGGGGGGGGGGGGGCTTCTTTTTGACAACCTGAGATTTAACGTCCCCGGCGCGACCGGGGGCGCCCAGAAAGGGTGGTTGCGGAGGAGAAGGGAGTCGCTACCCGTGCTCCACAGGAACAAAGAAAAATAAAATAAAAAGGGTCCCGACGGGGAGATGGGGTGAAAAAAAGGAGTCAGGGGCGGCATCTGTACCGAGATATCTCTTCGGACCGCAAAACGCAGAGGAACTTCGGTCCATCTCCAATATCGCGCGAGAGGGTGAAGGGGAAAAAAAAATTGGAAAGGGGGGAGAGAAAGGGTGAGTTCCGCATTCGTCTGTGTCGAGGGATGTCGGGAGCAAAAAAAAAAAAAAAAAAGGACGCCTGGCCATTTTCTGGGATGCTGAAGGGGTCGACGGGACCTTGCACATATTCTCCACCCCTTATCAACCCCCCTTCGCGTCGCCACCAGACATTAATAATAACGAAACGCGCGACGCTGTAATAATTCTTTTCCGAGTCGCCGGCTCCGCCCCCTCGGGTCCCCAGATCTAATTACTAACGAGCTACATCTTCCTGCCCCCTCCCCATCCTCCTCCCTCCCCCCTTCGCTGTCCGCTGGGACGCGCCAAGACATTACTCGGCCGTTTAAACCCGGCGGCCAAGTATGCTTCTCGACTTGTTAGTCAAACACAATTTTTTTTTCTTTCACTCCATTTGTAGAAATTACTTTCACCCCCGAGATTTTTTTTTGCAGCAGCCAAAGTGAACAAACAGTTTAAAAAAATACAGTAATTAAATATAAGGGAAAAAAAGTATTTAGCAACTTTCTGAAACAATTAAGTCTTAAAGTGTTGTGTCACAAAAAAATTGGAGGGAGATAAAGTGACTAGAGAACAAAAATTGTGAATATCATTTTTTTTTTTTAAGAGAGGTTTTAGATTTTAACGATGTTTGCTATTTCAGCCAAATCTGCTGCTGATATCTACAACTATACACTAATCACCAATCTTAGATAGAAAAGTAAGTGAATGAAATATTTGAAATATTTAAACTCTTGAAAACAATATTCACAGGTTGAAGCTGTTCGAAATTTCCACTGATTCTTGTTCATCGAACGAATCCGTGTTGGTACGAGGGATAAAGTTTAAACTGTAGTGCAATAATGGGTAAGAGCGGCTCTTCACAACTCTGTGTGCACTGCAGTGTGATATCCTCTGCGTCTCTCACGGTGCAGTGCAGACTTGGACTCGTGCGGTGAGGGGGCACTCCTTATGGCTGAGGCAGGGAGGTCCTGTCTGTACAGCCCTGGACTGCGACCTTGGCCATCACAGATGTGCAGTACATTGGCAGACAGCAGTGGACCATCCTCACGGCAGGGTGACTATCCACACTTGGGCATATACCAGTGGACGTACCTCACGGCAGATTGTGACTATCCGCACTTGGGCATATACCAGTGGATGGTCCTCACAGCAGATTGTGACTATCCACACTTGGGCATATACCAGTGGACGGTCCACAGGCCAGAGTGTGACTATCCGCACATGGGCATATACCAGTGGACGTACCTCACGGCAGATTGGGACTATCCGCATTTGGGCACGTGACTCAATGCTGACTGGAGCAGGAATTCCACATGCCAAAGTGAGACTATCCGCACATGGGCACATACCAGTGGATGGTCCGTACGGCAGATTGTGACTATCCACACTTGGGCACATACCAGTGGATGGTCCTCATGGCAGATTGTGACTATCCGCACTTCGGCATATACCAGTGGACTGTCCACAGGCCAAAGTGAGACTATCCGCACATGGGCATATACCAGTGGATGGTCCTCACAGCAGATTGTGACTATCCACACTTGGGCATATACCAGTGGACGGTCTACAGGCCAGAGTGTGACTATCCGCACATGGGCATATACCAGTGGACGTACCTCACGGCAGATTGGGACTATCCGCATTTGGGCACGTGACTCAATGCTGACTGGAGCAGGAATTCCACATGCCAAAGTGAGACTATCCGCACATGGGCACATACCAGTGGATGGTCCTTACGGCAGATTGTGACTATCCACACTTGGGCACATACCAGTGGATGGTCCTCATGGCAGATTGTGACTATCCGCACTTGGGCATATACCAGTGGACAGTCCACAGACCAGAGTGTGACTATCCGCACATGGGCACATACCAGTGGATGGTCCTCACGGCATTTTGTGACTATCCGCATTTGGGCACGTGACTCAATGATGACAGGAGTAGGCATTCCACAGTTCGGAGTGTGACTATCCGTACTTGGGCACATACCAGTGGACGGTCCTCGCGGCAGATTGTGACTATCCGCACTTGGGCACATACCAGTGGACGGTCCTCGCGGCAGATTGTGACTATCCGTACTTGGGCACGCGCCTCAAGGCCGACAGGAGCCGGCAGGCAGCGACTGCTCGCACGCGGCCAGGTAGCGCTGACCCGCGCTCGACGAGGGCTACCACCAGACGCGGTGAGGCTGGTGTATGAGCGAGTGCGAGTAGGGCGGCATGATGAGGTGCGCCTGCTGCTGCTGCTGCTGCTGCTGCTGCTGCTGCTGCTGCTCCGAGGCCTTGCCGCCGGCGAGGCAGGGCTTGCCGTCTCGCACCAGCACGGGCACGGCGACCCTGCGCGGGGAGGGCAGCGCGCCCCCCGGCCCGGGGCCCTGCTGCTCGTGCATGCCCTTCTCCTGCTGGGCGCGCTTCGTCTTGTAGCGGTGGTTCTGGAACCATATCTTCACCTGCGTCGGCGTCAGCCTGATGATGGAGGCCAGGTGCTCCCTCTCGGGGGCCGACAGGTACCTGCACACGGACAATCCCGTTGTTGGACATCCCCGTTCTCGGCCTAACCCTTTAATAGTGTTCCATATCACCTCCATAGGAACTGTCTTTGAAATTGTCTTTGAAAGATTTGTGCAAGGGGAGTGCATGACTTGATGTAAGTTTTTGGACATACGCCATTGCTAAGAACTTTTTCTGTTTAGTTTTTCTTCAACAGAAAAAGTTCTTAGCAATGGCGTATGTCGAAAAACTTACATCAAGTCACCTCCATAGAAGTACCTTCATCTCTCATTTTTTTGGCACTATTTACACTTTCTGCGATCACGTGTCAAGATATGATGATAAGTCGTATTAACCATTACGCCACGGTTTGACAGTCGTGATGTCCCTATGCTTGACAACTTGCCAATGCAGGATGATTCCGTGGTGTTTTACCATTGCCTTCCACAGGATGAAGGTGAAAGTAACATTACACACACACCCAGTCCTGAACCCAGGGAACCGAACAGGGCTCCTTGGCCCACCAGCCAGACACGCTAGCCTCTAGACCAAGTGGGCGGTCGTGTCAAGTTATACCTAAAAGGTAACTTTCCTCTAAGCGAAATACCACTTACTGACTCACTCATCACGAATTCTCCAAGATCAAAAAGACCTACAGATTTTTAATTCGTTACGTGTATTCCTTTCGCTCATAAGCATCCTCTATGAATTCTATGAAATCAACTCTCAAGAGGGTGAATGTGGTTGGATTAGTAAACTGAATGGGGGATACTCTCACTGGAACTATAAACTTTATAAATTTGAAATTTGGCAGGTACCTTCCTTATGCTCTATGAGCATCCACGAAGAACTAATACTTTGGAAATAACTCCCAAGAGATTGAACGAATGTTGACTAGTAAATTTGGCTGGTGAAACTTTCTCAGGAACTATGAGACTTAAAAACTTGAAATTAGACAGAAATTATTCCTTAGGACATATGAGCATCCACTAAGATTCGATTTTATGGAAATAAACTCCCAAGGGGTTGGACAAATGTTGGTTAGTAAATAGTACGGTTGATATTCTCTCTGGAAATATAAGACATAAAAAATTAATTTTGGCAGGCAGGTTAGTATTGCTCTATGAGCTACATCCAGTCAAACAATTGATTTACAGTATTTTGAACCACAATTCTCGAGAACTATATTGATATTTGATGGGTATGTTCCTTATGCTCTATGAGTGTCCGATAATATCTTATCACTTGTATCCCGACATTTTGGACACGTTCTGTCCCAACCATTTTCATAGGTGGTCTGAGTGGCGTGAGTTACAGCCTTATATTTATTTTTTACTGAGAGGCAGCCTAAAGACAGTAGCTATGCGCCTGCTGAGAGACGTTTGCTGTTCATCAGCGTGGTTATAGTTAGTTGATAGGGAGATAGTTTCTGTGCATCAACAGAGATGTTGATGCTGTTCATCAGCAGGGATAGTGGTTATGGTCAGTTAGTAGAGAGATAGTTTGCTGTTCATCAGCAGGAAGAGTGGTTATAGTTATTTAGTAGAGAGATGGTGTGCTGTGCCTCAGCAGGGATAGTGGTTATAGTCAGTTGGTAGAGAGATGGTTTGCTGTTCATCAGCAGGGAGAGAGCCAGCAGAGAGGCAGGTGGTGTGCTGTGCCCCAGCAGGGTGAGAGAGGGAGAGGGGTAGTCACGCACCTCTGCTGGCGGAACCTCCTCTCCAGCTCGTAGGTCTGCGCCTTGGAGAAGAGCACGCGCCTCTTGCGCTTCTTGTGCGCGGCGAGGTCGGCGCGGCCCGCCTGCTCGTCGTCGCTGGGGCCGGCCTGCTCCTCCTCGGGGTCCCCCTTGAGGCCCGGGGGGTCGTCGGACCGCAGCGGCGCCGTCGAGTCGGGCGGGTAGGCGGGGGCGTGGTCCAGGTGCAGGTCCGCGCGCACCGTCAGCAGCCCCGGGGACACGGCGGAGGGCGAGGTGCTGTCGGGGCTCGCCTGCTGCGGCTTGTGCTGGTGCGCCGCCTGCGGCACTGCTGCCCGCCAGACACCACCGGGTTACCACTCTGCAGCGGCGCCAGTGCTCAGGGGGATTCCTTCTTTACCTCTTTACACACACGTAGAGACCCGTGAATTTCGCGGATTCCTTTCGAGACAGGCCGGAATCCAAACTCGTTTAGCTTAACGCTGCGTCAGTGATCGGACCCGCAATTTACCTGAAGGATCTCTGAGCCAATGGCAAACACTCGACAAAAGAAGTATCGAATCATAAGAATCGCAGTAAAAAAAAGGTGTCCCGAGTCGGTAGCCAATGAACAGGTGATAGTTGCCCGAGTACACAGAGTATCGTGGAGTCTATCCTGGTGGTCGTTGAAACCGCGAATTTTTTTTCCAGTCCCTACACGTACGTGTAGGGGCACGCATCTTTCGCGAAAAGATTCCGAGGCTAGCTGAAAGTTAAAACACTGTAGCATCGTCTGCGTCTCGTGATTGGGCGAATTCATTTCAGGTCAATAGCGATTGTTACAACACCAATCACAGTGAGTCAGTGCGGAAGCAAACGAGTCCTGAGTGGCTCGGTCAATTAAGGCAACGACTTCCCTCGTAGACTGCCACCAATCACAAGGAAGAAACCGCTGGTGTGGGTATACCTTGTTGCAGTCTAGTAGGCGTTCAGATGTTTTCGCGAACATTTCCTGCCCTTAGTGATACCAAATATACAGGGTGTCCGTGAAAGACCACACTTGTTTTTTGATCAGATAGAGAATAAATTTCTGAGACAGGAAGTCTTTGCCGATTTTTGATCTGACCCATAGGTAATTAGTAATTAATTAAAATAGTTAACCAATGATGAGCGCGCACATCCTGGCTTACTGCTGCTTGCCCCCTTATACATACTCTTGGCGCGCCGTGAGAGACAGTAAGTAGTAGTAGGCCTACATCGCGCTTCTCTCTCTCTCTCTCTCTCTCTCTCTCTCTCTCCCGGTAAGCACAGTCCCCCCACTCTTCTTCTTTCTCTTAGAGCGCGCTCATCATGGTTAACTATTTTAATTAATTACTAATTACCTATGGGTCATATTAAAAATCGGCAAACACTTCCTGTCTCAGAATTTTATTCTCTATCTGATCCAAAAAAAAAACGTGCGGTTTTTCACGGGCATCCTGTATATGGACTGGAAAAATTCGCGGTTTCAACGACCTCCAGGATAAACTCCGCAGTCCTATGCACCGCTTGGGAGAGAGTCCCCTGCTCATTGGTCGCTCACTTGAGAGATTACTACCCTGGCTCGCCTGTGATTCGATAATTTTGTTGATCAGTGTTTCTCATTGGCTCGGAGTCCTTCACATAAACTGTGGGCTAACTGTAGAAGCAGGTAAAAGGTAAAACATTTTGGATTATAGCCGACCGCGAATTTTTCAGGTCTCTACACATACAACGCTAAAACAAACAAAAAAAACCAAAATTAACGTGCAAACATACAGAAAGAAATCCGCGCAGGAACTGCAATTATAAAATAAAAACAATCCAAAATGTAGGCTGTGGTGAAGCCAAAAGGCTGAAGTGTGAGATCTGAAGAGACACAATCATGTCGCACCCTGTTGCAACGAACACGCGCGTTTGTAACTCATGGCCGCGGGTCGACGTCCGAGGCCATCGCCAGGGACGTGCATCTTCGAGTTTTTTTGTTCATTGTAAAATGTTAGGTTAGCTACATTATGAATACTTTAAAACATTGTGGACGGTTGATTTGGTTAGGATAGCTACATTAAAGATACTGTGAAATCATGTGAACGGTTCCCTAGCCCTGGATAGCTATATATTATAAAGTTATTTTCTAAGCAAACATAAAATTATTTTACAGTATTTTTAATGTAGCTAATATAACCAACCATCCACAATGTTTTAAAGTATTTATAATGTAGCTAACCTATCCTAATCGACCGCAAAATTTAATGCCACACCGGTTTATACAATGGGATAGAACGGGGGAAAAAAGCGATCATGAACTTCGGGGAACTTCGGGTGTGGCTCTCTCGTCTGTGAACAAAAGTCTTCCCTGGCGTGATTGCGGCCCAACTCGCGCGGGAAACAAAACACGAGCGACGGAGCTACTTCCGGCGGTCCGCCCGCAGTTCAGCGGAGATACAGGAAAAAAACAAAACAAAAGAAAAAATTCCCAACTTCTTTTCCCCTCCGCCCGAATTTTCCCCAACAAAGGCCCTGGCGTGTTCCGCGGCCGTTTGCGGGGGAAGGATATACTGTTTCGCTGCGACGAGACAACAACAAAAGATTATCGCGTTTCCGCTTAAGTTTCTCCGTCACTTTGCATCGCAGATTTATGCGTTTTAAACCTCTATTCCGTTAAACTCATTACAGGTCTTTTCTCCGCAGAACACAGTGGGGACAACGGCTTGTTTTATAATTCATTTTGAAAAACGAGTGTAAGTAATTTAAAATGTTAGGTTTTATTTTTAGCACCAAAATGCCAACCATGATTTTTGTAACTTATATATGTTTACTCACGAAAGATTCCTTTGGAGACCACTTGCCAAGAAATAGTTTTTAATACTACAAGAAAGATATTGCAACTTTATAAAGCTTATGCTAAGCTATGCTTATTTTTGCAATTTTGAAATACGTTTGTCGAGATAATACTGAGTATTTCTAACAAATGTTGACTCATAATTTTACATTTTAAGTTGATGTTTCATTAAAGCAAAAGTTGATTTAAACCGCGGAAAAGAAAATCGAATATTCAATAATGGACTTTACTTTGTTGCATCATGCTTGTTAATACTGGAAAGCTATTCATTGAACGGTTTGCAAATAACTTCATCTATTGGAGGCGCTGGGAAACACTCAGGATAAATTTCCGGGTAAGAATTCGAACCCAGAATTACTTCGAACTCTATTTTGTAGTGATACAGTTGTTTTCGTGTAAATGTACAAAATTTATAAATATCTGCAATTATACCTGAATAGTTCAGTTACATTTACAAAAAAAATTGGTTGTCTGTCAAGTCGGTTTACGGACAATAGTTTATTTTAACCAGAACTTTTATACATGTTTGCTATTTAACTTCTTCCAGTCTGTGTTATTCTGTTAAGGATAGGACGATGATATGGAAAGTAGGAAACGAATGGGAGTGTTTCAAGGATGATGTGAAGGAAAATGGCTTACCCAACACCAAAATTCAGTCAAAAATAATATATTTGCGCCACGGACTCTGCAGCAATGCTAGGAGGAACGGGTTAGCAAAGAGCAATGAAAATGTTACATTGAAATGCATGAAAACAGAATTACGCCACGGACTCGGTCGAAATGCTAGGAGGTTCAGGTTAGCAAAGAGCAATATAAAATGAGCGTAACGGGTCACATCGAAACGGGACAATATGCGTAACAGGACACTTTTTCGTGCGTGCAGCCGGCTTTCATCGATTTATTAGACGTCACGTCAAAAATATTCAGCGTAGTTAAGTCATTCATTATGTATCCAGTGCCAAGCATGTTTGCAGGCGTGTGGCGAGTGCTGTACACAGACCAGTGCGTCTGTACAGCTGCGTGGGTTTCGATGACTGACAGACGTCACTGCGTCCCTTGCTGAGACGTGGCTGATGCAGACAGCAGACCTGCTCAGCATCGAACAAGTGTTTCAGCGTACAGACACAAATTCTTAAGCTTGCTTAACAGTCGTCAACAAAACGTATTCAGATACTGTTCGTGTCAACGTGTTTACCTAAGCTTATTAAACACGGGAGAATTTAAAACAAACACAAAGCCACAATATGTTTTTATGGAGAAAAAAAAATTACATGTCTTCTTGAATCACTTTTTCTTCGTTCAAGCCTTCCGAATATTTTCTTCCTTCATTTTAATTCATCAAAACATTCCAATTTTATGGCGACAGAATTCATAGCACGGCATGCTTCAAAATTACAAATTGTATTTAAAAAATTTTCTTTAAAACATTTATCGTTGATCCACATGCGAAGAAAATTTATTTATAGGAATAAATTATAAACCATTCTCCATAGGAATGAATATACATTTTAATTCATAATGCATTTAATTTTTTTTTAAATAAATACCATAAGTCTAGTTATTATGCTGATATATCTTCAGTGGTTTGTTTCTTATTTATTTGCCAACATTCTTTTCACGGTCAGATATTTTATTCTGAAACATTCAAACTAAGAATTATTTCATCTAAGAGATGTTCTCGCTCGTTATTGGTTTTATTACTTTAATCATATATATAGTCAAATATTTTATATTGCAATTTGTAGTTGACTGGAATTCGACGAACGTTTTAAGTTTCGTTCGGGGGTCAAAGACAGTATCTTGGCGACACAAAATCAGGATACTTTGAAATGCCCACTACGACCCAATTACACACTTGAGGCTGATATTTCTTGGCAACTGATTTACAAAGGATTATTTTGTAAAAGTACAGAAATTTTTTGTGCGTGTATTTCCGGGAAAAACGTCACCCACCCATAGGTCGCTGTCTTGTGAGACGTCCCAAGGTAGCAGCCTTTGATTTGATAAAGCAATGTTTGAGGAATTATCATTGGCCCAAAGTCCCACAGATAGAAGAACCAGAGCTAAGAATAACTATTCAAATTTTTAGCCTATCGCTAGAAACCTGTAAAAAATTCGCGATTTCAAATCCCTACAGGATAGACTCCATGATCCTCTATGCACTCGTGCAAATTACATCTGCTGATTGGTTACCGACTCGTAACACCTGTTGACTGGAATGATCGTGATTCGCTAATTCTTCTGTTAATTATTTTTCATTGGCCCAGAGTCCTTCATATATACTGTGGCCAAATCACTGAAGCAAAATAATGTCAAAAGTATTTGGACTCTATCCTATCGCGAAATGAATCCGCGAATTTTACAGGTCTGTACCTGTCGCGAAATTAAAATTCCTTTGTCTCTACTCATGACTTTGCAATCCAGCCCGCTGCAAAACGGTTGGTCGGTCCTGCGATCGCCACAGCCAATGAGGAAGCTCACACCGCAGTACAGAACCCCCGTGGTTGGCTCTGAGGTAACTGGGCCTTGCCTAGAGACAGGAATATTTCGCGGGTTCAATGACCTTCAGGATAGACTCCAATATCCTCTACACACTCTGGCAAAACCACCTGTACATTTCCTTCTGACTTGTGAGTCGTCTCGACTGGGTGGCCTGTGATTCGTCACTTCTATGAGTGAGGGTCTCTAATTGGCCCTCAGTCCTCCATATTAAAAGTGAACCAATGGCAGAAGCAGCACTAAGGTATGATTATTTAAATTTTAGCAAAACACGAAATGAACCCGCGAATTTTTCAGGTCTCTAGCCATGCCAAAACGTGATGAATACTTCTCGAAAAACATATAACACTGAGAAAAAAAAAGTCACGTTTGATTGCAGGCTGTTTTACTCGCGATAAATCACCGTCTCCGACGATTGTTTCCATGAAAACCGATTCATGAATCGTGATGTGTTTTTTGGACTGGGGGCGGGGTGTGGAACAGGTGAAATACGTGTGAACTGTTGGTGGGGGGTAGGGAGGGGGGTTTTTGAAGGGCATTTTGTCATTTTCAGCGGCGCGGCGGGAGATAAGTGTGGTCGCGGCGAGGAGCAGTGGCGAAGGGAAATTAATGGGTTCGACGGCGGGCGTCGCTCAGCGCGGGACCCGGCCGCGCGCAAGAGCGGCGCAAGTCCGCGCCTGATTGGCCCGCGGGAGCACCCGTCACGTCGCCTGCGGCCAATCAGGCGGCCCGAACCATTCCCCCCGCCCGTGCGTCGACCCCTCGTCCAGCTCCCACTTCCCGGCGGGCGGGTGAAACTACCGCCTCGGACATGTCTGAAAGCTAGGGGCAGACATTTTTTCCCGAAAAAAATCTGAACGCCTAATAGACTGCAAAAAGGTGTACCCGCACCAGCGGTTTCTCACTTGTGACTGGCGGCCGTCTAAGAGAGAAGTCGTTGCCATGTTTGACCGAGCCACTCAGGACGCTGTTTGCTTGCGCACTGAACTACTGTGATTGGTTGTGAAACGATCGACATAAATAGGAAATGAACCACCCAATCACGAAACACAGATGATGCCACAGTGTTTTAACTTTCAACTATGGTCTCGGAATATTTCCGCGGAATATGCATGCCCCTACTGAAAGGCATTGTCTGAATTTTAAAACTTTTTTTTAGTTGCGTTTATTTGTTTAGCTGCTTTCGCATTATGTTTCTGACTTGCCTAAGTACACGTTTTAAGCTTGATATTTGAAACAATAATTGTGTGATACACAAGAGTAAATAATAATGCAAGGTAACTCGAAATTATATCTAAATAAATATTTTAAAGTTTGTTTAATCAATTATAAGTGTTCGGCGTTTATGATCCTCAAGCTGGTAAACGTTTACAAGATAAATTTTTCTCAAAAACTGTTAGCCTTAATAGTTGTTGCCAGCATCCGAGTAGAAGAATAGTATGAGGGGCGTGCGTAACATTGTGAATCGCTCTGTTTGTAGTTACAAAACATTCAAAAACTTATACTTGCAAGACAAACCTTTTTTATATATAATTTTTTTAGGCGTGCTATTAAAAAATAATGAGAATTAATTTTTCCTTTGAGCGCACAGCATGCAACAAAAATTTACAGGCTGGAAAAAAAAGCTACATCAAATAAAAATTACATATTTGCTTTTAAATCATATCCATAATTGATTTATATTGGATACTGGTCCATATAATATAAAAAAATCATTTATTGTGAATATTATTGATATAAATTGTGTCCATAAACTTTTTCAATTTTATTTTCAATGGTATAAATATAATTGAGTTATTGTTTCCATATAATATATAATTTTTGTAATTTAGTTATAATGTTATAAATTATTGCATTATTATTTAAAAAAATAACTAGAATTAATATAGGCTATTAGACTAAGCATTCGGCATATTTATTGATTTTTATTATTAATTAAAATACATCTCGTTTTGTTTTATAAATTAAATAATTAATTTCATTCACGTGATTTAATTTATTTTAGTTTGATTGAATTTATACTTGAGCAAACGTTTCTATAATATCACTCCAGATCTTTTATTATTTTATTTCTATTTATTATTTGCTTGCGAAATTAAAGTTAGTTTTTTTTTTTACTACGTCAAGTAAGTTTAACTTCGAACGCACCAATTTTTCTCTCTCTCCCGCGTGTGAGTTCACCGTTATGTACGACGTTAACACGCAGCTCGGAAGTCGGAACTTGTCTTAGAAGTAGGTATCTCTTGGTTTATTTGGGGTCGATTCTTCGTCGGGAACTCCACGAATTGACTGTAATTTCCAACAGTTGCCGGACGTGTGGTTCTATGTACGCCCAGGACTGTGTGACGTCCCGACTGGGCTCTGACTTGTTGCTCAATCAGGCAATACCGCCGCAGGGTGTACTGCAACTGTACCGCCATCATTAGATACTGGAAAAATTCGCGAGTTCAATGACCTCCAGGATAGACTCCGCGATCCCCCGCCTACTTGGGCAAACGGCGCCTGTTCATTGGGTGCTGAATTTTGAGGCGTCTCAAGTGGGTAACTTGTGATTGGATACTTCTTTGACTAACGGTCTCTAATTGGCCAAGAGTCCTACATATTAACAGCGATCTAAATGGAGAAGCAGCGCAACGGTATAATTATTTGAATTCTAGCGCATCACGCAATGAATCCGCGCATTTTTCCGGTCTGTAGTCATCACAGCCATTGCGGGTCTCGAGGTCCGAGTGCAAGATCCGGGCATCGAACCGCGCTGGGTAGTCCGGACTGACCCAGGAGGTAGCGGCTGCAGAGTAGTCGTGCCCCCATGTTGCACGCCCCTCCGGGACAGCTGCCCTGGGAACCGCGACCCAGCGGAGCAGCTGCCAGGGGCCTCCGCCCCTCCTCGCAGTGTCCCATTGTGCCCCCCTCCTCCCGTGTGATCGCGCGCAGCCCCCGTGTAATGTGATTGTCGCCGGCCGTGTCATTGATAGCGGCGGGGGGCGGGACCCAGCATGGCCGACCAGGTGCCCTCCCCTCCCCTTTCCACCCTGCCTACCGCGGCCATCTTCCACCGACATCGGCAAGACACGGGATACACAATGGGGGTCCACTGGCGCTTGCAAAGTCGTGATAAATAGAGTCCCGGATTCCATTCGCGGATTCCTCTGACTTCAGGATAGAATTCAAAGTTATAGGTGTGCTCGACCCATGTTTACTTTCCCATTAGTTGATTTCTTAGCGAGAACATTTTTATCCTTGTCATTTGGCACTACCTGATTCAATTACTTCTCTCTTAGCTGGACATCATTGGCTCACGGTTGTAGAGGGCGTGTCCAAATAACTGCGGTCCAATCATGAACACAGTGCGACAGTGTGGAGGTTTGCATTCTAGCTTGCGACTAAATGAATCCGCGAAATTTCCGTGGTTCTAGTGATAAACATAAACGTCAACACTAGGTTTGTGGAAAACTTTCTGTGTGTATATACCTATATATTACATTTTTCTGCTTACTGCAAATATGTAGGCCAACATAAGGGAGTGTAAAACATACAAGCATCCTATTTTCTTCGAGATGTTCTGTTTATCTTCCAGGCGCCTGATAGTTAGGGGCAGGCATTTTTCTCGAAAAGATCTGCACACCTATTAGACTGCAACAAGGTATACCCACACCAGCGCGGTTTCTTCCTTGTGATTGGCGTCCGTCTGCGAGAGAAGTGGTTGCCTTATTTGGCCGAGCCATTTAAGACGCGTTTGCTTCCGCACTGAATTACTGTGATTGGTGTTTTTATACATTCGACATGTACCTGGAAGAAACTCACCCAATCACGAAACACAGACGATGCTACAGTGTTTTAACTTTCAGCTGGTCTCAAAATCTTTTCGCGAAATCTGCATGGCCCTACTGATAGTGTTCGTTCAGGTAACAGAGAAAGAACTTCAAGATGGACAGATAGTAGATAGTATCTGGAGAAGCTTTCAAATGTGTTCAACAGGATGACGAGAACGAATCAGAGCAATATTTTTTTCCCCATCTTGCAACATAGTTAGAATATCCGTTAGTTGTTTTTTTTTTTAACCTTTGCTCTAGAATATGCTACAACTAAAATAGTTCAATAATGTCATTCAAAACAAAGTAGCGTGTACCTTTTGGGTGTTTGAATTCAGTATAAAGCCGATTTAACTGATTCGAAACGATTTTCTATGTTCCGACTTAAAAGTACACTTAAAAATAGATCATTATCATTACTTTATTCTCTTCCCATATGCCCCTCCGTGTTTCTGTATTTACGAGCAGCAACAGTGGACACTGGGCGATCGGAGCTGATGGCCTAAGTGCGCACTTATTTCGTAATGACCCTGTAGCGGCGGCGGTGTTGTAGTGGCCACTCCGAGCCGTGGTCGATAGTCGCCGTACTATCGACCCCGCGCCGGTCGATCCCGGGCGGGCGCTCGACAAGATGGCGGCCCGCGCGCGGCGACAGAGCGACAGCAGCGCTAATGACGCCTCGCACTGCTGCGTTGCCTGGGGGGGGGGGGGGGGGGGGGAACACGACGACAAACAACGTCCAGCAGATTTCACGCGCGTGTCAGATGTAGGATAAGTACCGTGGGAGCGCACTAGGCGACCACCGGAACTTTCATTGAACACCTCGGGTGTGCGAAAAAAATTGGTTGTCTGTAAAGTCTGTTTACGGACGATAGTTTAACGTGACAACGTCATAACAAAACATTGATGAAATGATTGCATACTTTATGAATAAAATTGAATCATTCTTATTTTAATAATTCAAGAATAAATACTTGAAATTATAGTAGTAATCAGATTTTTAAAATGCAAGAATAATTAACATTTATTGCCGAAATTGTTGTTGTAATAAGCAATGAAAACCACATTAAATTTCACTTCACTTTATAAACAGTCGAGTGGAAGAGAGAGATGCGGCGCAAGTGTACAATGAGCGTAACGGGACACAGCGTAACGGAACAATGTGCGTAACGGGTCACAGCGTAATGGAACAATGTGCGTAAATGGACACTTTTTCGTGCGTGCAGCCGGCGTTCATCGATTTATTAGACTTTGTCACGTCAAAAACAAAAACGACCTATCAACATTCTTCCGAATTATTTTTCAAGAAACCAGCGAGAACAAATTTTTTTTTTGAAGCTATGTTCTTTTAAGTATTCCAAGAACATTTATACCCTACACTTAACCATAGATGAGTACACTTCTTACAATCAATATTTGAAAGGAAATATAATTTATTCTTGAGTGTTATTACTATTTATACTTACCCGAGGTCTTCAAATTTTTAAACTCACTTAAAGTAAACTTGAAGCGAAACCATATATGATCATTATGAATTTTTGGTTGCGTTTAAATGTTTTATGATGTCTCAGTACCTACATTAGTTAAAGTTATTTTTAAACCCTTTCCCTTAATAGCTTTACAGTAGGTATTAACCGCGCAAATTAATAAGCATAATAAAATAAAATGGAGTCAAATTGTTGAGTATTTGATTATATTTTCCGTGGTTTAAAAATTTTGTGATTGTATAAAAGTCAGTCAAAATGTTATATCATATACCAATTTTCTTAAGCGCAACAAGAAACATTCAGTATTGTTTTCAAAAGCGTTTTTCATAGATGCAAAAATAACCATAGCAATGTGTTCTACAAATTAACAATATGTTTCTTGTAGTATAAAAACTCTTTTTTGGCAGCTGGTTTACAAAGGAATATTGAGTGAAAGTATAAATGTGGTTTTTCTGTGTATGTCTATATTGCTTTCAAGTCATCGGGGGTTTCGTAATTATTTATTCTAAGGACAATAACAAAATGGGTTATGTCACGATGCTGTATCTTGAAACAGTCCAACTGATTGAAAAATGAAACCACCTAATGCCGTGCTTGAACTTCGTTACACGTTTTTCAGCGATATAATTAAAGGCTCACAGTTTAAAGTGTCGCAGCCGATGATAATACTGCAGCCCACTCACAGCCTCGCTGATAGAGGCTTATGGACACTTGATATATGAATCAGTGTAAGCCTTAAGCGATAAAATTAATACTAACACTCACGATGAAAATATTTACTTTTACAAGGAAATCCTTGGGGAACCCAGTGGCCAACGACATCACTTGTAAAACTGCGAGGCAAGAGCTTTGTAAAATTGCAAATCGTACAAAGCTCGGCCTCTCAGTTATGCAGGAGATAACACTGGCAGCTGCGCTTCCAAGGACTTTTCTTGTAAAAGTGCAAAACTTTTTTTTGACGTGATAAAGTCTTATAAATCGATGAACGCCGGCTGCACGCACGTAAGAGCATGACTCATTGTCACGTTTTCCGCCTGAGCCGAGCGTGCAAGAACCGGCCAACCACCGTGCGAGAAAATCTTCTATAATATCAAACAGGTTAAGGTGGGCTTTTTAAAATCAAAATTTAAAAAAAATGATTTATTTGTCCGATTTCGTCATTTCAAACTAACAATTTATTGTCATTGATTTGATTTCACTTGATTTCTATAACTAATTGTTCGTGATTATATTTTTAAAAAAATGTTTAAATTAAATTTGCAAAAACTGTAAAGAATATTTGAAAATTAAAAAGTATGCAATTTTTCATCAATGTTTTCTTATGATGTTATCACGTAAAATTATCGTCCGTAAACCGACTTTACAGACAACCTCCCCCCCCCCTTTTTTTTTTTTTTTTACAGAGATTCAAGTATGTGAGCCGCTAGCGCCTCTGATTTCACGCCGTCTGGCGAAGCAGGGGACAACTTGCAAGCCTAACTTGACTTCGAATGGAAACCTAGAACGCATCGCACATCCTTCCTTGCGGCTCTATACCACGGAATCTCTCGTCTCGCAACTAAGAAGTTTGGCCCTGCTGTGCGGCGGAACTAGTTTCCAGAGCGAAAACGCCCGCTGGAGAGGAAGCTGTCTCGCCCGATAAAACTATTCCTAGAGACCTGAAAAATTCGCGGGTTCATTTCGTGTTATGCTAAAATTCAAATAATTATACCTTATTGCTACTTCCGCCATTGGTTCACTGTTAATCTGGAGGACTGAGGGCCAATTAGAGACCCATCACTCATAGAAGTGTCGAATCACAGGCCACCCAGTCGAGACGACTCGCAAGTCATCAGCCAATGAACAGTTGGCATTTGCCCGAGTGTGTAGAAGATATTGGGAGTCTATCCTGAAGGTCATTGAACCCGCGAATTTTTCCGGTCTCTATTTATTCCACCGACACAGCAAAAAAACTGATTGCTTGAAATAACTGAAACCGATTGAGCCTGATTCCTCCAAGTGTGCGCGTTCTTTATTCTTGAGAGATGCCATCGAGCATGCTGACCTGATGAAATACAAACTATGTATCGTTTCATATGTAACCTTGAAAAATAAAAAATAAATTGAAGGTTGTTGGCAAGAGCCCGCGTCCACTTTTAAAAGGGTATAAGATTAAAAATTGTGATAAGGAATTAAAATTTTCATAAATAATCCTTCATGTGGTTTAATAAAATACAGAGACTTTGTTACATTATAAAAATATGTATATATTTTTGTATACCAATTTATTAATTTTTTTGTAAAAAGATAATAAAAGCATGAAATCATTATTTAAAAATTAAAAGTTTTCAAACTAAACTGTTTTTACAAACAATTTTTAACAAACAAATAATTTTCTGAATATTTTAAATTGAGACTAGTTAATAATATTTACTCTGCGTCAAAAATTACTTGACAAAAGGCCGCATATCCTCGCGAATTCTCTTCTGAGCGAGCCTCCGTACACGCGAACAATATGTGGCGAGTATGACGTCAGCATTCAGGTACCACAGCATTTCTATGTTAGGCTGGTCGGAAACATTATACAAGTTTGCATTATTAAATGAAGTACGAATCTCAAGTAAATACAGTCAGAGGCGATTGCTACTAATAAATAGAGACCGGACAAATTCGCGAGTTCATTTCGCAATAGGCTAAAATACAAATCGTTATACCTTAGTGCTGCCTCTGTTATTGGCTCACAACTTACCTAATTACTCTGGGCCAATGAGAAACACCCAACCAAAGCTGTATCGAATCACATGCTGCTACGTTGGGACTTTTCACAAGACTGCAGCCAATGAGTGGGTGGCATTTGACCGAGTGTACGTAGAACTATGGAGTTCATCCTGGAGTTCATTGAACCCGCGAATTTTTCCGGTCCCTACTACTAACTAGAGACATGAAAAATTCGCGGATTCATTTCGCGATAGGCTAGCATCAAAACAACTATACCTTCGTACCGCTTCTGCGATTGGCCCACATTTTATCCGGGGAACCGTGAGCCAATGGGAAACACTGAACCAAGAAAGTGCCGAATTACGGACAGCCTAGTTGAGACGTCTCACGCGTCAGTAGCCAATGAACAGGTGTCATTTCCGCGAGTATTTAAAGGACTGTGGAGTCTATCCTTGAGGTTAATGAATCCGCGAATTTTGCAGGTCTCTACTAATAACCCATCCCACTAGATCCCCAGACATGACGATGCGAGCGGTAAGGCGGTGATGCTACCCACAACGCACCGCGGTCGGGCATGGGTGTATAACCACGCGCGCATCGTCCATCAGTGAAGCTCGTCTCTACTGACTCGCTGTGTGATATAGCTAGGGGCAGGCATTTTTCGCGAAAAAAAAAAATGCGAACGGCTAATAGACTACAAAAAAGGTGTACACACACCAGCGGTTTCTTACTTGTGATTGGCGGCCGTCTAACGAGAGAAGTCGTTGCCATGTTTGACCGAGCCACTCAGGACACTGAACTACTGTGATTGGTTACGAAACGATCGACATAAATGGTAGAGACCGGAAAAATTCGCGGTTTCAATGACCTTCAGGATAGACTTCCAATAGCTTCTACACACTCGGGCAAATGCCAACTGTACATTGGCTGCTGACTTGTGAGTCGTCTCGGTTGTGTGGGCCTGTGATACGACACTTCTATGAGTGATGGGTCTCTATAATTGGCCCTCAGTCCTCCAGATTAACAGTGAACCAATGGCAGAAGCAGCACTAAGGTATAATTATTTGAATTTTAGCATAACACGAAATGAACCCGGGTATTTTTCTGGTCTCTATTTATATTGTATCTGCAAATTTTAATTTTCTTCAATCATCGTAAAGGCGATCTGGTGGTAACACATTACCTTAAAAAAACTGTTTAAACAAAAAAAACTAAAAAAAATGTACGATTTTTATTACTATTAATTAATTAATTTCGACATTTAATTCCGTCATTAACATTTCAATTAATATTTAATTATGAGTATTAACCCTCTCTATGAATTTCCAAAATAACTAGCTAGCTACAGTAGCGCTATGGCTCCGACTGACCAGGGGCCGCTCGGCTCTCCTCGGAAACACTCGGCTGCCCTCGGGAACTCTCGGCTCGGCACGAAGGCGTATTGTCCGCGCGCAATCACCATCCCGCTTTGATCCCGGCGGTTCGGTTATTAACCGGTTCCATCAATTACAATTAGCGGCCCTCGCAGCGGGGATCTAGGATGAGGGGGGAGGGGGAGGGGTGGCAGCAACACGGCAACATGGCAACACCGCAACACGGGCCCATTCAACCCTCCGAGACCACGCTTCCCTCCCCCCTCCATCTCTCCCCCGCTTCTCCCCTCCCGCTCTGACTGCCTCGGGGGACTAAACAACTGCTTCCCGGATCAACAGTTCTGTGTAACCGATCCCGTGTCGCCTGTTCATTGGCTGCTGCTGCGCGACTCGTGTCTTGTCATCGGTCCTTCTTCAGACAACCGCTCTTCGAGTGGCGGGCGTAGAAAAAAATTTACAGAAGTTTGCAGTTTAACCTGTTTGCCGGATTCATTTCGTGATAGTCTAGAATCCAAAAACGTTTGCCTTTTTACTGCATCAGTGATTGGGCCACAGTTTATCTGAATGAGACTTGGCCAATGAAAAACCTTTAACAAAAGAAGTATCGAAACACGAGCATCCCAATTAGCAGGTGTCACGAGTCAGTAGCCAATGGGCAGCTGTAATTTTCTCGCGTGCATAGAGGATCATGGAGTCTATCCTATAGGTCATTGAAATAGCGAATTTTTCCGGTCTCTATCTATTGGTGAATTATTAATAATGATTTTACATGTCTCTTCTACAAGCTGTTTAATCCACTGTTTATTTTTAGAATAAAACAGCCTATAAATATGCACAAGTGAGTCTGAATTGGACTCAGGTTAATCAAGACAAAACAATTTCAAAATATTTATAAGACTTATGGTTAGGGACACCTGTATTTCGCGAATACATTTCGTGTAAAGGTATGTCACAAAACACTGTTGCTTTTTCTTAGAGTAATGGCGAATCGTGTGCGTGCAGCGGTACGGTATCCACATTCCCATTGGCCCCGTCAAGTGCGGGAAAACACCTCTCACCGACCTCAGCCAATAACTACAAGAAAAAAACTACGGTGTTTTGCGATGTACCTAGACACGAAATATATTCGCGAAATACAGGTGTCCCTACTTATGGTCTAAAATTGTTTCTAACACTGGTACACATTTTTGAAGTATATTGATAATAATAGAGAAAGTTTTTTTTTTTTTTTAAGATGGAACTCTGAGTGGTTGGGTTAAGTTTAATTGAATGAAGATCTATAACCACCGCGAACTTTATCACTGGAGCAAAACTATTTCATCGAAATTATTGTGGGTACCATAATAATTGTTTATATATGGCCAAAAAAATATTTACTTGGTGGAACAAAATATTTTGTTAGCTTAACCAAACTCGGTAAGTAACAAAAAAAAATTTGTTACACCTAACCATAATATACATTTGAGTTGACAAAATCATTTTTTTGGGTCAACAGAATCTCTCCTACTACAAAATATTTGTTTGAATTAACAAAATATATTTATTTTACCATATATAAACAACAATTTTTTTGAGGCAAACAAACCTTTCTCTCAGTGTAAATGTTCCAATGAATAGAGACCGGAAAAATTCGCGGATTCTATGGCCTCTAGGATAGTCTCCACTATCCTCTGCATTTCTTAAGCAGACACGCGTGTTCATTGGGTGCTAACTTGTGAGGCGTCTCCCCTGGTAGCTTGTGATTCGATGCTTCTTTGGTCGAGAGTCTCTCTCATTGGCCCAGAGAGCTCCAGTTAAACTGCGGGCCAATAGCAGGACCAGCAGAATTGTACATGTGTTTGAATTTCATCTTGTCACGGAATGAATTCAAGAATTTTTTCCGGAGTCTACCAATGAAATAATTTTTCTACAGTGACAAGTTGTGCGGTAGTTTATGAACATATATATTTTTTTAACATAATCCATGCATATTTAATACTTTCTGTCAGATTGCCAATGGACATGGCCTGGAAGCACTCACCTGGCGCGTGCGAGGCCGGCTCGGCGGGCGACAGCTGAGGCCCCCAGGCGCGCGACGCCCCCAGCAGCGCCTGGGGGTCGGGCGAGCCCCCCGCCAGCAGTCCCGGGTGCGGGAACACGGCCCCCGCGTAGCCCGCCAGGGACAGCTCCTGGTGCGCGCCCAGCGACAGCGGCACTGCAACCACGCCGTCACCGCCGTCAGACAACCGGCAGCTAGAGACCTTCCGGAGATACTCCAATATCCACTACACACTCGGGCAAATGCCAACTGTTCATTGGCTGCTGACTTGTGAGTCGTCTCGACTGGGTGGCCTGTGATTCGACACTTCTATGAGTGAGGGTCTCTAATTGGCCCTCAGTCCTCCAGATTAACAGTGAACCAATGGCAGAAGCAGCACTAAGGTATAATTATTTGAATTTTAGCATAACAATAATGAATACGCGAATTTTTCAGGTCTCTAATTTTTAGGGGCATGCATATTTCGCGAAAAGATTCCGAGACCAGTTGAAAGTTAAAACACTGTAGTATCATCTGTGTTTTCGTGATTGGGTGGTTCATTTCCTATTTATCGTCGATCGTTTCATAACCAATCACAGCAATTCAGTGCTCAAGCAAACAGCGTCCTGAGTGGCTCGGTCGAACATGGCAACGACTTCTCTCGCAGACGGCCGCCAATCACAAGGAAGAAACCGCTGGTGCGGGTTCACCTTTTTGCAGTCTATTTGCGTTCAGATTTTTTCGCAAGAAATGTCTGCCCCTAGATTATTATTTCATAATTACGTAAGTAATACTAGGGACACCTGTATTTCGCGAATATATTTCGTGTCTAGGTACATCGCAAAACACCGTAGTTTTTTTCTTGTAGTTATTGGCTGAGGTCGGTGAGAGGTGTTTTCCCGCACTTGACGGGGCCAATGGGAATGTGGATACCGTACCGCTGCACGCACACGATTCGCCATTACTCTAAGAAAAAGCAACAGTGTTTTGTGACATACCTTGACACGAAATGTATTCGCGAAATACAGGTGTCCCTAGTAATACATCAGTAGAGCCCTGCTGAGTTCTGCTAATTTTCTGGTGACAAGCCCGAAACGTGTGCATTATCAAGTTGTGGTCGTGTGTTGATAGGCTGTTGCCAAATTTCACCATATCTCTGGGTCGCACATGATTCGTTCAGCTGTGTGTCATTTGCTCCTTGTCCTTCAGACGTGTAGACGTGTGGAGTACCCAGGAAACAATGAGAAGTGCAGGCACTCGAACGAGTGTAGAACTTCAATGAAACATAATTCAGGCACTCACTGCTCCATCTTAAATGCTTCATATTTTTATCGACTCGAGCACTACACGCTCATTTATTAGTGAGACTTTGTTCCAGGATCTATGAGATAGATATCCCTATCTTACCCGCCGAGTGGATTCGAGCGTCAATGTTGATGAATGTACTGCTGACGGTGAGTTTTTTTTTCCAACCGTGCGCCACTGTAGTTTTGCTAATTAAAACAGCGAGATATTCGAGGGACTGGCGCTTCGTGAAAGTCCCCAGCCTTCCTTTTGACGTGATTTTGGGTCTTGTAAATTTTTGAAGTGAAAACTTCTTTAGCCGCGTTGTTGAGCGATTTTTTGGTAGGGGCAAAAACGTATGGGTTCGCGTCACCAACATGCTAGTGACGTGTTGCGCCAGACTGGCGAATCGCAGCGGCCTGGGTACATGTATACGCATATATACACTAATTACTAGAGACCGGAAAAATTCGCGGGTTCAATGACCTTCAAGATAGACTCCAATATCCTCTACACACTCGGGCAAATGCCAACTGTTCATTGGCTGCTGACTTGTGAGTCGTCTCGATTGTGTGGGCCTGTGATACGACACTTCTATGAGTTATAGGTCTCTAATTGGCCCTCAGTCCTCCAAATTAACAGTGAACCAATGGCAGAAGAAGCATTAAGGTATAATTATTTGAATTTTAGCATAACACGAAAATAATCCGCGAGTTTTTCAGGTCTCTACTAATTTCATTGTATATACTCGACTGTATCATGTGCGTGTTGGACTCTTTTTTTAGATGGGTAAAATATTCAAACAAATTTTTTGCAGTAGAAAAGATTCTGTTGACTCAACAATATGATTTTGTCAACTCAAATGTATATTTAGTTAGTTGTAACAAATTATTTTTGTTACTTACTGAGTTTGGTTAAAATAACAAAATATTTTGTTCCACCAAGTAAATATTTGTTTCGCCATATACCTATCAACAAATATTTGTTTGATTCAAACAAACCTTTTTCTCTGTGTACATTTGACGTAGAAATGATGTCATATTACACATTTTAAAAACAAAGTTTTAATTTTTCACTTCTGTTGACAGTCCCCAGCAAGCCTTTTGTTTTTGTTGCGAAAGCGCTGTTTCCTGGCTGCTGGCCGCCGAGGGTTGAAACTAGGCCGACCCGCGAGACTGTCGGCTTGTTGTTCGTGTCCAGCTCGAGGGGAGGACTGCCGCATGTGCGAGGGGCGGCGGGGAGGGTGTGGGCGGCGGTGATGGCTGACCCACATCGGGCGAGTGGCCCTTCCAGATGCGATCACTGCACGCTCCGCGCTGCACTCGGACCTCGCGTGCTCACCCGAGTCGCCGCGTTCACCGCGCACTTGTTCCACCGCGCGAGCTCTGCGTATTACTCCTGGTCGTTCAGATACATCCCCACCTCACCCGCTACTAGTAAATAAAGCCAAGGAAATTATTAAATTATGCATAATTAAAATTTTCACGTACTTGTGTTACCTAATTTCCGCATGAAATACAAGTGTGTCTTGGTTTTTTGTATTTATAAAAAAATAAAGACCAGGAATCCATAATGTTTTTAATCAATAAATTGTGTCTTTGTAAATTGCCAGTAGTATTTTTTTTTGTGCTTTTACAATTGGAGATTGCATCTTATTTTAAATAGCACATTTTTTTTTAATTCGACATATTCACGTAGTGAGATAGCGCGGTGGTAATACACTACACTCGCAAAATGGGTTCGCTTTATGTTTCTCCCAGATTAGGTATGTAGGCTATGGCATATTCATTCCCCAATCCCTCTGTTTACTTTGTTCTGTTCATTTTCTTGGTGGTCCGCTGGCGACGAGACGTTTACATCTGTATATTTATAAAACATATACAATAGACGTAGCTTTACCGAAGAAAAGCTTTCTCTGGCACAGCAAAATGAGAAACAAAGCATATATAGATAGAGACCTGAAAAATTCCCCGGTTCATTTCGTGTTATGCTAAAATTCAAATAATTATACCTTAGTGCTGCTTCTGTCATTAGTACACTGTTAATCTGGAGGACTGAGGGCCAATTAGAGACCCATCACTCATAGAAGTGTCGTATCACAGGCCACACAATCGAGACGACTCACAAGTCAGCAGCCAATGAACAGTTGGCATTTTCCCGAGTGTGTAGAGGATATTGGATTCTATCCTGGAGGTCATTGGACCCGCGAATATTTCCTATAGACTATGAAAATAGTGGAAAACACCTTCTTGGTGATGAATATATTTAGTTACTAACCTAATTAAAGTTTTAGTTACAAGCCAAGATAATGTAACGACAAAAATATTGGCAGTAGAAAGCAGAAGTATCGAAAACAAAATTGATTTAAGAGGTGGTTCATAAGTGTGTCTCTCGTGATTACTGATTAGAGAAGGTGCGGTGCGCACGGGGATGACGTCACCAGGAGAGGGCGGGACCTGCACGCCCCCGACACCTTCGAGCAGGAGGAGGGGGGCAGGGGGCGGGGGAGGGGGAGCCCCGTGGCGCATGCGCACTGCGCCAGCGGCGTCGCGCGTCGCCTGTGCGGGCGCCATCTTGCGCGCGATCCCACCATCACACGGCGCACCGACCACACTCCTGCGCACCCATTCATTGGCTGTCGCTCGCCGGAGACACCTCGCGTTCTTCGACTAGAACAATCGATTAGTAGAGACCGGAAAATATATCGTGGGTTCAATGACCTTCAGGATAGACTCCAATATCCTCTACACACTCGGGCAAATGCCACCTGTTCATTGGCTGCTGACTTGTGAGTCGTCTCGACTGGGTGGCCTGTGATTCGACACTTCTATGAGTGAGGGTCTCTAATTGGCCCTCAGTCCTCCAGATTAACAGTGAACCAATGGCAGAAGAAGCACTAAGGTATAATAATTTTAATTTTAGCATAACACGAAATAAATCCGCGAATTTTTCAGGTCTCTATCGATTAGTAGGGGCAGGCATTTTTCGCGAGAAAAAAAATTCCGAACACCTAATAGACTGCAAAAAGGTGTACACACACCAGCGGTTTCTTACTTGTGATTGGCGGCCGTCTGCAATAGAATTCGTTGTCATATTTGACCGAGCCACTCAGGACGCGTTTGCTTGCGCACTGAACTACTGTGATCGGTTATGAAACGATGGACATAAATAGGAAATAAACCACCCAATCACGAAACACAGACGATGCTACAGTGTTTTAACTTTCAACTGGTCTCGGAATCTTTTCGCGAGATATGCATTCCCCTGTCGATTGGTATTGGCTAGAGACCGGAAAAATTCGCGAGTTCATTTCGCGATAGGCTAAAATACAAATCGTTATACCTAGAGTCCCGAAAATTTCGCGGATTCCTCTGGCCTCAGGATAGAATTCAAAGTTATAGGTGTGCTCGACCCATGTCTACTTTCCCATTGGTTGATTTCTTAGCGAGAACATTTTTATCCTTGTTATTTGTGACTACCTGATTCGCTTACTTCTCTCCTAGCTGGACATCATTGGCTCACGGTCGTAGAGGGGCGTGTCCATATAACTGCGGTCCAATCATGAACACAGTGCGACAGTGTGGAGGTTTGCATTCTAGCTTGCGACTAAATGAATCCGCGAAATTTCCGTGTCTCTAGTTACACCTCAGTGCTGCCTCTGCTATTGGCTCTCAACTCACCTGGATGACTCTGGACCAATGAGAAATACTCAACCGAAGCTGTATCGAATCACAGGCTGCTTCGCTGGAACGTCTGACAAGACAGCAGCCAATGAGTGGGTGACATTTGACCGAGTGTACGTAGAACTATGGAGTTCATCCTACAGGTCATTGAACCCGCGAATTTTTCCTGTCCCTAGTATTGGCACGCTTCAGAGCCAATTGGAAAAACACGAAGTTTTAGGTCTTCGCCTTTTCAATGCGTCTTCTTCTTAGCGGAGGTTGGCGGTCCACATAGCCAGCTCTGGACGTGATGTCGCAGCGTGCAGTTTTACCATCTGCAGATACCATTCCTCCTCATCTTCCCAACATACCTTTTTTCTTATACCTTTCCTTAAATTATGAGTTGCAATAGCTGGTATCTCTCGCCTTTCGCAATGTGCCCTATTGATTTGTAGTTGCAGCAGTTCTTTTTGCTTCTTGAACCGATGAAGATCTTCGTCGTTTGAAATTTTAAGCACTAAAGATATGCGTAAGAGACGCTATACAGATACATTTCAAAAACATCCATTCTTCTCTCTAGATTTTGTGCAATGGTCCATCCTTCGCATCTACAGAGAAAAATGGAGAACACGCAACCACGAATCATTCGTATTTTCGGTTGCAGAATAAGATCCGATCTTATAAATATTAAACCGGGAAAATTCGCTGGTTCATTTCACGATAGGCTAGAAGCGAAACGCGTTTACCCTTTTCTGCTTGTTTGATTGGACCGCAGATTATCAGAAGAACTCTGGGCCAATTAGAAACCCTCACCGAAAGAATAATCAATACATAGAGACCGGAAAAATTCGCGGGTTCATAGACCTCTAGGATAAACTCCACAGTACTTAACAAACTCGGGGAAATGACACCTGTTCATTGGCTGCTGATTCGTGAGACGTCTTAACCAATTTTTTTCCATGATTCGGCACTTTCTAGGTTTAGGTTTTCCCATTGGCCCGAAGTTCCCCAGATAACATGTGGGCCAATCGCAGAAGCTGTACGAAGGTATACCTTTTTGGATGTCAGTCTATTGCGAAATGAACACGCGAATTTTTCATGTCTCTAGCTATTCGTGAGCAGACCCCATTTGGACATCTAGAGTGGTTTTTGAAATCGCGTCGGTTCACGTGTAGCTCTGCGCACCGCGTGTGTGCCCGGGTGGGATCCGTAAAAAACTGGTGATCCCGAGGCCTACTCTATGTGCATTAATCAAATGCTAGTGACCTGAATATATGTTTGGGTTATTTACGAAAATATTTATGACAGGCATAAAAATGTCTAGCAAACTCTTAGAGTAGGTCTCTCGTTTAGAAGTCTTTTTTGGTAAGGCCTTTGAATATATATACTGTATAGAAGTCGCGAGTGTATAGGATTTACTCTACGTTTTTCAGAAGCGTTTAATGATCAGCTTGGGAACTTCACCGCTGCAGTGCGCTGCCGTAACGCCCTATATCGTCTTAGGTTGTTATTTACACGTTAGAGCGCAGCACTGTCGCCCGCTGTCATTCCCCCGCACCCCCGCACCTATCATTCACTGCAGCTAAGGTCGTTCAACGGGAGGGGGAAGGGGTGTTTGAAGAGTTCGACACTTGTCCGCTAGGGACCACCACAAGTCGATGCCCTAGAGATGGTGGCGATTGCGGCGGTGAATTAACCAACTACCTCAAAACCGTATTAGAAATTTTAACCTGGGCTGGCGACTTCTATACAGTATATATATTCAAAGGTAAGGCTGAGCAGAGATCGTCACTAAGGAGGTACATTTGACCGGCGCCCGAGGACGCCAGGTGTTGGAGGAGCAGCGGAGCGACCCTCCAGACAGCAGCGCTAACGAGCGGGCTTATCAGCCGAGTGGGTCGCCGCACAATGGCGCGCCGCTCCCTCGCTGTATCGCCGCTAACACTCCGCCACACACGCGCGACCCGCCAGCTTCTGCAAGTCATCGTGACGAGACCTGCTGCCCCACTCCCCTCCCTGGCCAGCAGTGGACTCGTCCCCCGGCAGCAGGGCAGGGCCGTGGAGGGTCCCTGTCCTCTCTCCTTCAGTCACTGCCAGACTGCCAGAACACCGTTGTTATCTGAGAATACAGGGGTGCCCACAAGGGGGGGGGGGGGTGTAAACGACGCAGACTGCGTCATTAAAATTTCAGGGGGGGGGGGGGGGTAAAAGACGAGAAAAATGTATATATTATTTACATAATTATAGCTTCTAATGTGAAAATACGTTTATGGTGCTTTGATAATTGAAAGGGATCTTGTAAATCAAATTGGCAACCCCGCACTTTCCTCAACAAAAGCAGTTTGGCATCTGTCGGTTCAGGATGGAAATATTACCTGATATGACCAAAATTATTATTAGAAAATCAGTTTTAATTAATGCAAAATGTGATAAAATATAATACTAAAAAAGTATAATATTATAAAATCATTGAGTAAATCATTGAGAAAATGGCATAAAAATTTGGGGGGGGGGGGGGGGTGGCGCATCATTAGGTTAGGGGGGGGGGGTGAGTCATAGTGTTTGGGGGGGGGCACCTCTGGAAAATAGTCTGGAATGCAACTATGTCTACGCTTGGATACTTCTTGTCATCGTATCATGGGATATTTGTAGGGACATGCATATTTCGCGAAAAGATTCCGATACCAGTTGAAAGTTAAAACACTGTAGCATCATCTGTGTTTCGTGATGAGGTGGTTCATTTCCTATTTATGTCGATCGTTTCATAACCAATCACAGAAATTCAGTGCTCAAGCGAAACGCGTCCTGAGTGGCTCCGTCAAACATGGCAACGACGTCTCTCGCAGACGGTCGCCAATCACAAGGAAGAAACCGCTGGTGCGGGTACACCTTTTTGCAGCCTATTAGGCGTTCAGATGTTTTCGCGAAAAATGCCTGCCCCTATCAATGCATGCAGGAAAACAATGTGGTGCGGCCTGAGGGACTCTGAGACAGCAGTTAGCAGGTGTCATTGGTTAGTAGCCAATGTGTAGGGACCGGAAAAATTCGCGTTTTCAATGACCTCTAGGATAGACTCCATGATCCTCTATGTACTTGAGCAGATTGCACCTGCTGATTGGCTACTGACTCGTGACACGTGTTAACTGGGAAGCTTGTGATTCGATACTTCTTTTGTCGAACGTTTTTCATTGGTCCAGAGTCCTTCAGATAAACTGTGGCCCAATCACTGAAGCAGCAAGAAAGGCAAATGTATTTGGATTCCAGCCTATCGCGAAATGAACCCGCGAATTTTTCAGGTCTCTACCAATGAGCAGGTGTAATTGCCCACTTGCGTAGAGGATCCCAGAGGTAGGTCTAACTGTAACAGCCACGGTGCCGAGTGACAAGCGTGACGGAACACGGGCGCCTGTGGAGGGACCGAAGCGCCAGTGGCGCCCCGTGCGGCATTGTTGCCAACCTCGCGAGAGCGCGAGTGCGAGATGGTATCGCCCTTTGACCCCGGTGCGTGCGGACACCCCCCTCCCCCTCCCCGACATGCCATCGACCAACCACTGGGCTCGCACTCCCAGGACACGGTTACACCCCGAGTGTCGGGGCATAAGCCTCCAGATGTAGGGACCTTTCATACTCAGCAAGTCGGATATGGCTGGGATCAGAGACCTGAAAAATTCGCGGATTTATTTCTAGGGACCGGAAAAATTCGCGGGTTCAATGTCCTGCAGGATGAACTCAATAGTTCTACTTACACTCGGTCAAATGTCACCCACTCATTGGCTGCTGTCGTGTGAGACGTCCCAGCGTAGCAGCCTGTGATTCGATAAAGCTTTGGTTGGATGTTTCTCATTGGCCCAGCGTCATCCAGGTGAGTTGTGAGCCAATAGCAGAGGTAGCACTGAGGTATAACTATTTGTATTTTAGCCTATCGCGAAATGAATTCGCGGATTTTTCCGGTCTCTATTTATTTCGTGTTATGCAAAAATTCAAATAATCATACTGTAGTGCTGCTTCTGCCATTGGTTCACCGTTAATCTGGAGGACTGAGGGCCAATTAGAGACCCATCACTCATAGAAGTGTCGAATCAAAGGCCCACACAATCGAGACGATTCACAAGTCAGCAGCCAATGTAAAGTTGGCATTTGCCAAGAAGATATTGGGAGTCTATCCTGAAGGACATTGAACCCGCTGGTTTTTTTCCGGTCTCTAGCTATGATGCTACTAGGGAAGTTATGCAAGGCAGGCACGCTTTGGTAATAAACATGCTACGATGAGGGTAACCTGCTATATATATATACAAGTATAAAACTGTAAACAGACTTGTGTTTGTCGGTTTGTTTGTACAAGCAATACTCAAAAAGTTCTGGACCGATTTTGAGGAAATGATTTGTGCATAAAAGCTTATGATTGAACATAAAAACGTGGTCCACCGTCACACTCTATTCCAGGCACTCAACCAGGCCAGGCTCTACCTTCACACTCTACTTCAGGCACTCAATCAGGCAAGGCAACACCGTCACACTCTACTCTAGGCAGTTTAAACTGCCCGTTGCTTGTTGCAACCACACCCGAGTGTTCAGTGTTTACCTTTGGCTCCACGTCTTCTAGGGCTGTCAGACTAACGATTAACCAAGTATCCACTCACCCAGTTCACCCATTCACGGGAATCCTGGTGATGGAATGAAATAATGAATAGGGACTGAAAGAAATTCTAGGGTTCCACGACCTCCAAAATCATCTGCACGTTCACTGGATGCTCACGTGTGCGAACGTATCAACAGGATAGCATTTGATTCTTCAATGTTTTTGGTTGAGCGTTTCTGATTGGTCCGGAGACCTCCAGGCGAACTGTGAGCCAATTGCAGAAGCAGCAAAAAAGGTATGTGTGTTTTGATTGTGGCCTATGGCGGAATGTATCCGCGAATTTGTTTTTGACCTCTGCCAATGACAAACACACATGTAAACACGTGCGGCGCGGAGAGACGAGATATTGAGATGGCCGTAGCAAGTCATACATGGCCCCCACCTGACTACGCACGCGTTCGTGTAGTCTTCAGCTTGGCAACAGAAGGTGAGGTGGATTTTGTCCTGTCTCGCAATTACTAGGGTCTTGAAAAATTCGCGTTTTCAATGACCTCTAGGATAGACTCCACGATCCTATAGGTTCTTGGACAAATAACAGCTACTCATTGGCTTCTTACTGATGACCAGAGACCTACAAAATTCGCGGATTCAATGACCTCCAGGATAGACTCTACTACACTCTACACACTCGGGCAAATGTCACCTGTTCATTGGCTGCTGACTTGTGAGTCGTCTCGACCGAGTGATTCAACACTTCTTTGAGCGAGGGTCTATAATTGGCCCTCATTACTCCAGATTAACAGTGAGCCAATGGCAGAAGCAGCTCTAAGGTATAATTATTTGAATTTTAGCATATTACGAAATGAATCCGCGAATTTTGCAGGTCTCTACTCATGACACTTGTTAACCGGGATGCTCGTGATTCGATACTTCTTTTGTCGAGGGTTTTTCATTGGCTTATAGTCCTTCGGGTAAATTTTGGTCCAATCACTAAAGCAGCGTGAATTTAAACGAGTGTGGATTCTAGCTTATCGCTGAATCAATCCGCGAATTTTTCCAGTCCCTAGCACTCACTCGGCGAAGACACGCACTAGTCTGGTGATGGCACGCACCACGGGGTGACAGTGTCGCGTGGATCATGGCGGCGAGACGTCGAGAGCCAATAACGCGACGCGCTGGGGTCGTTGACGACTGCGCCGTCAAAAGGAGGCTAAAAGAGTCGTCGCGCCGGGCCATCACGAGGCTGGTTTAAGGGCGCCGTTACGCCCCTCCGTCGCCTCGCTGGGCTGGCCGCCTCACTACCTCCAGGGCGATGCGCCAATCACTGGCCGTGACCAATCAGTAGAGACATGCAAAATTCGCGGATTCATTTCGCGGTAGGCTAGCATCAAAACAACTATACCTTCGTACCGCTTCTGCGATTGGCCCACATTTTATCCGGGGAACTGTGAGCCAATGGGAAACACAAAACCAAGAAAGTGTTGAATTACGGACAGCCTAGTTGAGACGTCTCACGCGTCAGTAGCCAATGAACAGGTGTCATTTTCGCGAGTATTTAAAGGACTGTGGAGTCTATCCTAGAGGTCAATGAATCCGCGAATTGTGCAGGTCTCTACCAATCAGGGTCGAGGCCGATCCACGCCCGACCAGGCCAGTAAACCACGCCTAGGTCCCAGGAGCCGCCAGTCCCATTCGTGCTCTTTGCTGAATCCTGCATTTCCACGTAAATGTAGTAGAACGATCTGGGGAAATATTTTGCTCCCAAAAGTATCCATAGATACAGAAGTATTTTACGGCAGTCTAGAATGCAACATTGCCTGCACTTAACGACTCTTTTCTCTGAATGACACAACCTCTTAAGGACAAGAAGCCATTGACAAAACGTCAACACTCAGCAAGCCACTTGACTGTGCATGAGCAGCGCAGCTTGGCTCCAGGATGTATCGGGAGTTTTTCAAGTCTCCAAGACGTAGGTAATTTCTAACCTGGATAGTTTAAATTATGCATTCAGCAATTTTTTATAAGGGATATGTACCCAAAATTTTAAAATTCGGCAAATATGTTTGATTTTTATTAAGTGGTCCTTGTATTCAGGGGGTAAACTTTACTGTTACCGAAGGAAGTGAAAGTGGAAGGTAGACGGTAAAAGGCGCAAGGCGGAAGGCTGAAGGCGGAAGGCGGAAGGCGGATGGCTGAAGGCGGAAAGCGCAAGGCGCAAGGCGGAAGGTGCAAGGCTGAAGGCTGAAGGCGGAAGGCGGAAGGCGCAAGGCGGAAGGCTGAAGGCGGAAGGCGGAAGGCGGAAGGCTGAAGGCGGAAGGCGGAAGGCGGATGGCTGAAGGATGAAGGCGGAAGGCGCAAGGCAGAAGGCAGAAGGCGGAAGGCTGAAGGCGGAAGGCGGATGGCTGAAGGATGAAGGCGGAAGGCGCAAGGCAGAAGGCTGAAGGCGCAAGGCGCAAGGCGCAAGGCTGAAGGCTGAAGGCTGAGGGTCGAGCCAGGCACTCACCGCTGCCGAGGTGCTGCTCAGCCGCCTGCTCCGCCTGGGCCTTGCTCGCCTCGTCCAGGTCCAGGATGTCGCAGATGTGGAAGCCGGAGGAGCGGGCCGGCATCTTCATGCTGTCCAGCAGCCTGCAACACGCCCCACGCGCTCAGCACATCCTGTATAAACTCGCAGCCACACAGCAGTCCACGCTTGTGTCTGCCGAGACACACTTCGCCAGGTGAAGGCCTACCATACGTGAATACAAAATAATGACCTGTAACAGCACATAAACATCAAACAGCAGATTAAAGTCTTCATTATGTTTAGGTATATGAGTAATGTAATTTTGTTAAGAACTGAGCGTAGTATCCTATAGGCCTAGTCTGTACCGGGCATCATCCGAGGATAATTATTAGAGACCTGAAAAATTCGCGGATTCATTCGTGTTATGCTAAAATTCAAATAGTTATACCTTAGTGCTGCTTCTGCCATTGGTTCACTGTTAATCTGGAGGACTGAGGGCCAATTAGAGACCCATCACTCATAGAAGCGTCGAATCACAGGCAACACATTCGAGACGACTTACAAGTCAGCAGCCAATGAACAGTTGGCATTTGCCCGAGTGTGTAGAGGATATTGGAGTCTATCCTGAAGGTCATTGAACCCGCGAATTTTTCCGGGCTCTAATAATTATACACAAGAAACTGAGCTGTGCTGAAAACTATATAATTAGATATGTCTGTCTTTTATAAGAATTTTGAGGTTATTTGACGTAATATTTATCACAGTCAAACCTCGTAATTTATCCTCATTCATCGTGGCATCGATAACGATGACACTCGCTGACGTATAAAATTGGATTAGCGTGAGGATATAACGGAATACAGGTTAAGCGAACAACTTATAATCCGTGAGTGCATCTTATCAAAAGGCTCAATCATACAATGGAGATAGTAATCCAAAAATGATACTGATTGGCAGCACTTAAAAAACTATTGTGCCGTAATATTAATTCGAACTTTAAGTTGTGACTTGAAGTTGGCAACAGTGCTACAGCCCCCCCCCCCCCCCCCCACCAATCTTGAGGGGTGTGGAGGGAAACTGACTCAAGAAAGTGGCAGGACTCAAACCCACGACTTCCAGTTATCGCGACATGTCAAACACGCACAGGGCTTGCCAATATATACTTATATAAATAAAAAATGTAAATGTTCGCTCGTTCAAAATCTCAAATCTCCGAAATTTCTTCGCCGGTTGCTTCGGAATTTTCTCACAAAGTTGCATTTGAATACCAGCGTGTTTTTATATACCTATGTCGCACCTGTGACAGGTAAAAAAGAGAGATAAAAATGTAGACAAGTAAAAACACCGATTTATAATATTTCCATTCCTATAGAGTAGCATATATAGATATATGTATGTCTATGGATATAGGTATATAAAAGAGAGATAGATATAGAGGGAAGTATAGATAAAGAGATAGAGAGAGTTAAAGAAAAATAGAGCTAGGTATAGGCCTATATACCTACATAGTGAGACAGAGAATTAAGAGATAGAGAGATGCTTTGTATATATGTACCTACTTCAAACAAATTACAACAAAAAACTGATTGAGGCATTGCAACGCATGCCCGGCCTTAGCAAATATACTATCATAATAAATATGACGAAATTAATAAAATAATACACAGCGGGGTTTGTTGGTTTTCAATTATTTTTCAAGTATTTAAGAATCCTAACCTCTTTTTATATTTATTAGAAATTTGATTAAAATAAATTAATAAACATAAGTACATTAATAAAAATATTACTCACTTTAAAATAACTGCCCACGATATAAATAATTATTGATAAATCAATAATGATTAACTAAGAAAAAAAAGTTACTCACTGTTGAAATACTCACACCATAAAGAAAAACTGTGCGTGTTACTGTTTCTTCAAACAATTCTGCCATTCAGAACAAGCCGAATCTCTGATAGAAATATGAAAACTGCCCTGAATAAGTTCCCAGTATTAACTGAGTACATTAATAAGCATAATAAAACAAAATATAGTCAAATTATTGAGTATCCTATTATCTATTCCGCGGTTTTAAAAATAATAATAACTAGGGACTGGAATAATGCGCGGTTTCAAAAACCTCTAGGGTAGGCTGCACGATCCTGCACGCTCTCGGGGAAATCACACCTGCTCATTGGCCACTAATTAACACCTGTTAACTGGGATGCTTGTGATTCAATACTTATTTTGCTGAGGGTTTTTCATTGGTTCAGAGTCATAAAGGTAAAATGTGGTCCAATCACTAAAGCAGCATGAAGGTGGAGGAGTTGGGATTCCAGTCAATCTCAAAATTAATCCGCGAATTTTTTTTTCCCATCTCTGCAAATAAAGAAAATTAATTACAAAATAGAATAGGCAAACGTTTGTCCTATCGAAACTTAACCTTTAGGCATACGAACAGGTGACTGATAGGTAGGGACCGGAAAAATTCGCGGGTTCAATGACCTGCAGGATGAACTCCATAGTTCTACGTACACTCGGTCAAATGCCACCCACTCATTGGCTGCTGTATTGTGAGACGTCCCAACGTATAGCAGCCTGTGATTCGATAAAGCTTTGGTTGGGTGTTTCTCATCGGCCCAGTCATCCAGGTGAGTTGTGAGCCAATAGCAGAGGCAGCACTGAGGTATAACTATTTGTATATTAGCCTATCGCGAAATGAACTCGCGAATTTTTTCCGGTCTCTACTGATAGGTGATAGCCGTGTAGTCTACCCACACCTGAATTTAGCTTACACACACGTCGCTGAAGACACAGAATTTCCATGTTCGCAACTTAAAAAAAATAATGTGGCCATCTAAGAAAAAGGTTTGGCTAAGCCAAAATTCTACAAAAAACTATATTGTTTTATCAGCGTGCGCTCGCACTATCAGCGCTCTCCAAACACAGCAGTGGCGGGTTCCCCCCCCCCCTCTCTTACTCCTGCGCAATGGAGCCGCGATAAACCTGATAACATTGATGGCCGGGAATCTGCGTGGCCGAGCGCCACTTGAGCGAGTTGCCACAGGCCTCCGCCAGAGGCGCCACTTGTCACCGCACTCAGCGCTGTCCTGGCCTAGGCTGGCGTTCGTGTTTCCGATTAGTAGAGACCGGAAAAATTCGCTGTTTCGATGGCCTTCAGGATAGACTGCACATACCCCTGTACACTCGGGAAAAAAACGAAAAATCATTGGCTGCCGACTTGTGAGTCGTCTCAGCTGGTTTGTCTGTGATTCGATCCTTCTTTGGTTGAGGGTTTATAACTGGTTGAGATTCGTCCATATGTACAGTAAGCCAATAGCGAAATTATCTAAGAGGTATATGTGTTTGAATTCTAGCCTATCACCGAATGAATCCGCGAATTTCGCAGGTCTCTACCAATCAGCTGTAGGCAGAGCCCGGGGGATCTCGCGACAGGATAAACTTAAAATATGTGTGCATCTGAGGTAATTCCGCTATTGGCACACAGCTAATAGGTAGGGGAGTTGCATATTTCGCGAAAAGATTCCGAGACCAGTTGAAAGTTAAAACCACTGTAGCATCGTCTGTGTTTCGTGATTGGGTGGTTTATTTCCTATTTATGTCGATCGGTTCATAACCAATCACAGTGATTCAGTGCGCAAGCAAACGCGTCCTGAGTGGCTCGGTCGAATAAGGCAACGACTTCTCTTGCAGACGGCCACCAATCACAAGTAACAAACCGCTTGTGCGGGTACACCCTTTTGCAGTCTATTTGGCGTTCAGATTTTTTTCGCTAAAAATGCCTGCCCCCTGCTTATAGGGAATACTCCTGGCCAATGAGGCTAAAGAATCGCCGAAACACAGGCTGGCAAGTGGCGACGTCTCACAGATCTGCTGCCAATGAACAGGTGACGTTTGGCCGAGCATACGGAAGATTGTGGTGTTTATCCTAGGGGTCACTGAAAACGCGAAATTTTCCAGTCCCAATTATAGGCACAGGTACGGAAATTTCGCGGATTCATTTGGTTGCAAGCTAGAATGCAAATCTCCATACTCTAGCGTAGTGTTCATGATTGTACCACAGTTATTTAGACAAGCCCCTCTATAACCGTAAAATAACGATGCTCAGCTAGGAGATAATAAAGCGAATCAGATAGTGTTTGTTATTAATGAGACCAAAATGGTTCACAGTTAAAAATTAGCCAATGGGAAAGCTAACATTGGTAGAGCAAACACAAGGCTTTGAAGTTTAGCTTGAAGCCAAACGAATAAGCAAATTTTCTGGGTCTCTAGTTATAGGTGCACATTGTCAGCTTTGCAAGGCATGCATGATACTTAACGCCAGCTGTATTTTGCAAAAAATTACAGTGACAAGCTATTTCTAAAATATATAGATAATCACTATAATCTGTAGTAAAAAACCGCATTCACTGGCTCAGTCAAAGAGAAATCGTCCATCCACTTAAACCAATGACTAAACAATTAGAGAAAAAACATTCACACAGTGTGTAGATGTCTAACAGTCAAATTTTCCTGCGGAATACAGTTCTCTCTTACGGTACTTTACCAAGCTAAATAAAGTAAAGTTTGTCATAGCATACATTGTATCAATTAACAGGCTGTATAACCACCGGTATTAAATAATTGATTGTTTTATATGGACCAATAACTGTGATAAAATACTTGCACTAAGACTCGAATGTTGTCTAGCAGGTGTCCAGATCTAGATTCTGAAGTTTGTCGAACCATGAAATGAAATATTCACAGAGGGAAACGATACCCTAGTCCAAGAAGGTCAATATAATGAACACAGTAAAGTGGATTGGAGGTACATAGCTGTTCCTGGAACTCACACAACTGTTACAATAACAGAAAAGTATGTCGCAGGTACTGGAATGTAGTTATTGAATTGTATGTGGTCATTGGTCTGGTTATTTTTTTTCAGTACAATTATTTAATATTTGCAGTGTCCCCTAGATTCGTTTATCTGCCGATCTGTTGCGAAAAAAAATAATATGCATAGTATACTCATCAAATTATGTGCTTCATTAGCCCAATACAATAAAGAATATGCCGTTTTAAGTTTAACACTTTCTCTGCTCAGTGGGGTAACATGAAATTCTAACATGACTTAGGCCTACTTGGAAACGTTTTCGTGTTTGCACGTGTTTGCGTAGAGAGCATTTACACGTTTCGTCATTAAAAAGAGTTCCGTGTGTCCAGTTGTTCACTTTCATAAAAAATTTGGAAGAGTTGAACGCGACGGAAAATTTTATCCGAGAGGGTACTTAACCTGCGTGAGAATAAACTTAATTACTTTGCTTCATAATTGGTGTCCCTTGTTCATTTTAACCTAACTTTGTCAAGCGAAACACAAGAAGACTATTAAAAACAACAAGATGACTCTTGAAACATTTATACTTGTGCCTGACTCGTCGTAATTAGAACACCAGACTTGTAACTTAAAGTGTTTTAATTTTGCTCCTCTCCGGAAACTAATTAAATATCTAGCGACATTTTTTCTTTCTTTCAAACGACAGTGTGAAGGTTTCTGAACTAAGAAGTAGGTGAGCTTTGAGATCCCGGGGCGTTAAAGACTGCGTGCGCTGAAACTATTAAACGAGAAAACACGTGCCTTTATTTGTAGCTTTCCCTTTCGACTTGTTGTCACTTGTTTTCCCCGGGGAAAATCAGCTTTTGTAAATGTGTTGATATCGAGTTGGAATTATAAGGAGAGACAGTGCACGATGGACGAGTCCCGGTAAGAATAATTCTGTCACCCGCTCGATAACTTTCCAGCTCCGACTTTATGTTTTAAGACTGGACCTGAAATGATAATCACGATGTATGACTAGAGACCGGAAAAATTCGCCGTTTCAATTACCTCTGGGATAGACTCCACGATCATCTATGAACTTGAGTAAATTACACTCGCTAATTGGCTACTGACTCGTGACACCTGCTAACTGGGATGCTCCTGATTCGGCACTTCTTTTGTTGAAGGTTTTCCATTGGTACAGAGTCCTTCAGATAAAAAGTGGCCCAATCACTGAAGCACAAAAAGGCAAATGTATTTGAATTCTAGCATATCGCGAAACGAACCCGCGAATTTTTCCGGTCTCTACGTATGACTGCAATTTTCTACCAAACCAACTCAATTTTTAATAACATAAATATTTGATAAACAATTTTTTTAAATAAATAATTTTAATTGTCTACAATAACAGACAATTGTTTTGAAATATCGAAAATCCTTAGTCATAGAGATAGTAATAATTTGGCGATTTATTAAACGACAAGATGAGCTACAAAAACTTGAGTGTTTACTTATGCAACGTCTTCAATTGGGCCCCTGTTGTTTTTAAATTAGCTAAGGCAGTCAAAATAAATACACTTTAATAATTTTATTTGTACTTTCTCAAGTAAACTCATTTACCAATTTTATATATATATTATATAGGTATATATAATAGGATGTTGGTATGTATGACGTTAATAAACTCCAACCGTTTGACCGATCGCCATGAAAGTTAGCACATCGTAAGTGTACGGAGAAAATTTTTATGCTATTATTTATTTGTAACTCGCCGCTAGATGGCGCTGCAGCGCATCAACTTCTAAACCGTTCAACCGATCGCCGCGGGTAAACCGAAATCACAGGTCATGGACATACAAACAGTATTTGAGGGTTATTTCTCTATGTCCTCCACACTGTCGTGTAGCGCTATCCGTTTTACTTCAACTCGCGGACCCCTGTGTTCAGCCCGGGCAACGCCGGGTACTGCGGCTAGCCACTTGTAAAACTGATGCAAGGCAGAGCTTTGTACCATCTGCAATTTTACAAAGTCTTGTTCTGTAGTTTTACAAGTGATATCGTTGGCAACTGAGTTTCCAAGGATTTCCCTTGATAAGGCACGCGCCTACCCGGGCACACACACGGTGCGCAGAGCTTCAGGAAAAACAACGCGATTTCGAAACTACTCAAAATATCCAAGTAAGGTCTGCTTACGAAAAGCATTTAAGAGTTCGCTGAGGGCTGAAAAGTACTTTTGAATTTATATTAAGTATTTAAACTGTATTTTTAGAAGGGTTAAAAATGGTTAAAACGCATGTTTTCAACGTAATTTTTAGGCGTCAAACAATCGGTACCGATTATTGAAAGCACTAATGGGAATTGCATTACACCTTCATCTTCATTTCTCCGCAGTATAATGTTACAGTCACAGCTCAGATCTCACAGTTATCCTGTGCACGACGAGAAGACTGCGCGCCAGATCAGAGCCTTATGCGTAGAGACCTATAAAATTCGCGATTTCAAATCCCTAGATAGACTCCATGATCCTCTATGCACTCGTGCAAATTACATCTGCTGATTGGTTACCGACTCGTAACACCTGTTGACTGGAATGATCGCGATTCGCTAATTCTTCTGTTAAAGATTTTTCATTGGCCCAGAGTCCTTCAGATAAACTGTGGCCCAATCACTGAAGCAAAATAATGTCAAAAGTATTTGGACTCTATCCTATCGCGAAATGAAATCCGCGAATTTTACAGGTCTCTACATGCGCTTAGAGGTCTCACTAACACAGATGCACGCCTGACGAGGTGGGCCCCTTAAAAGTACAAAAAAAAAATGTGTTTACGGTGTAGCGATTAAAGAGTGTAAGAGAGAGTGATGAGTGTAACAACCCTGCCCTCGGAGTCTCTGGGTTGCCCTCTGGTGTGTGGGTGATGAGGGCAGTGTAACCCTTGGAAGGGTGGTTGCGTGCGTCCCGCCGGATAGTGATATCGATCCCCCCTCCCTCCCCCCGACCCCCCTGGCCAGGACTGCAAGGGGCGAGCCTCAGACCTCAGCACCGGGCAGATGTCCGTCGACGCCAGGCGCACCGGGTGTCGCAGCCCAGTTGCAGCGAACACTCCCCAGAGCGAGTCTAGACTCCAGTGCAGGGTTCCTCACGACGACATGAGTTCCAAACACCCACACGACTTCCCGAGGCTGCCAGCTAGGGGCCACGTCTCTGAAGCAGGAATAATTAGAGACCGGAATAATTCGCGGATTCATTTCGTGATAGGCTGAAATTCAAACATGTGTACAATTCTGCTGGTTCTGCTATTGGCTCGCAGTTTAACTGGAGCTTCTCTGGGTCAATGAGAGACCATCGACCAAAGAAGCGTCGAATCACAAGCTACCCAGTGGAGACGCCTCACAATTTAGTACCCAAAGAACACGCGTGGATACTTGAGAAAATCAGAGGATAATGGAGGCTATCCTAGAGGTCATTGAATCCGCGAATTTTTCCGGTCCCTAGCAATAATGTTAACACTGAGCGTCTGGATCACGTTCAATCGGACGCATTTATAAACCACCGAGAAATGTGTGGCTGTAGAAAAAAAAAAAGGGGGATTGTCTGTAAAGTCGGTTTACGGGCGATAATTTTACATTATACATGAGAAGAAAACATTCATGAAAAATTGCATAATATTTAATTTTTAAATATTATTTATAGTTTTTGCAAATTTAAATAAAATAATTTGTTTAAATATAATCACGAACGATTAGTTAACAAACCCTCCTTAACCTGTTTGATATTACAGAAGATTTTCTCGCACGGTGGTTGGCCGGTTCTTCCACGCTCGGCTCAGTGCGTAACGTGACAATTCTTCGCGCGTGCAGCCGGCGTTAATCGATTTACAAGACGTTATCACTAGGGACAGGAAAAATTCGCGGGTTCAATGACCTGCAGGCTGATCTCCATAGTTCTACGTACACTCGGTCAAATGCCACCCAATCATTGGCTGATGTCTTGTAAGACGTCCCAACGTATAGCAGCCTGTGATTCGATAAAGCTTTGGTTGGGTGTTTCTCATTGGCCCAGAGTCATCCAGGTGAGTTGTGAGCCAATAGCAGAGGCAGCACTGAGGTATAAATATTTGTATTTTAGCCTGTCGCGAAAATGAATTCGCGAATTTTTTCCGGTCTCTATTTACAAGACGTTATGACGTCAATGATAAAACAAATGGCGGGTCCCTGCGCAGGTCCTATTGGAGCTCGCCCGCGGGAGGAGATCACCAGGTGGTGACCGCGCAGGACGAGGAGGCCAGGGCTGGTGTCGGCTCAGCCCTAGAGCTGTAGCAAACCGCATGTATTCGGTACTGAGTAACGGGTGCGCCATCTAGTACCGAGTAACTACACGTTACACACGGATGCATTTCGTTACTCGCATCTTTCGTATGTTTTACGCATGCGCGCGCTTATTCGTTACAAAGAACGATGTTTGTTTATTAATAAAAGTATAATTTGGAAATTCGTCGTCCAAGTTTTTTACTGTTTATTAAAGGTATTGTGTGTGTAGACAAAGTTTTAGATTCGAACAGAAACAACGTAAGAAAGTATTTTTTACAAATTATAAATATGTATGTTATTGTTTTTTATTATCGCGTATTTTCACGTTTTATGTTCTTATCTTAAAAGAGATATTATAATAAAGCCGCTCTAATGAGATTTAATTGTTTCTTGGTTAACAAAAGCTGTTAATCATCAAATGTTTTTAAATGTTTATATTCGATTTATTTTTATTTACGCGACGTCATACTGTACGCGTACGAAATACGACTCGATTCGTTGCTGTTACATAACATAGCATGTGCCATGTCATGCGGTATCAGAAGTAACGAGTAACGATACGATAGTAACGAGAACTAATTGTTATAGTAACGAATACATACGGGTACACATTTTTTCGTTACTTTTACACCTCTACTCAGCCCTGAGCGAGGACTGCCCCGGACAGCCCCCCGGGGTGGAGGGGGGTGTGTCGGCGAGTCAGGTGGCCGGTACGTGCCTGCCTCCACCTGGCGGCGGCCTCAAAGTCTCTCTGGAGGACCCTCGATAGCCCGCGCGCACGCCGTCAACGAGGCCGTGCCACTCCACGCTCACATCGCCCGCGGATCCCCGGAACATTTCACTAGAGACATGAAGAACTCGCGGATTCATTTCGTGTTATGCCAAAATTATAAAAAAAATTATACCTTAGCTCTGCTTCTGCCATTGGTTCACTGTTAATCTGGAGGACTGAGGGACAATTAGAGACCCATCACTCATAGAAGTGTCGAATCACAGGCCCACACAATTGAGACGACTCACAAGTCAGCAACCAATGTACAGTTGGCATTTGCCCGAGTGTGTAGAGGATATTGGGAGTCCATCCTGAAGGTCGTTGAACCGGCGAATGTTTCCGTTCTCTACATTTTGCATACTGCGCTAACTCACTTTCAACACGAACTCACGTGATTCACTTTGCAAGTATAAAGAAACCTTTAAAAAAAAACACGTACATTCGAAAGAAAGAAAAAGAAAACATAAGTATTCTACTTTTTTTTTTTGTTATAACTAGGGACTGAAAAAATTTCGCCGTTTCAACGGCATCCAGGATTAGAAAACAATTAGATATGGCATTGTATCAGAAAAACTGTTTGTTGAAAATTTTACATATTTTTTTTTTGCAGTGTAGTTTGGTTTGCAGAAGAAGTGGGTGTTTGCGGCCGAGCGCGGTGAGACGCGGTGTTGTGAGCGAGCCAGGAGCCGTGCGATCCGCGCCCCTCATTGTGGGGTCACGCGCGGGGTAGCGGTCCGGCCTCTCTGCCCCGAGTCGCGGTCCCGTGCCCATTGGTCGCCTCAGCCCCGCTCCTGACTGTCAGACGTATAGGCATGGAGACCGAGAAAACTCGCAAATTCAATTCACGATAAGCTATAAATTATAGCTAGGGACCGGAAAAATTCGCGGGTTCAATGAACTCCAGGATAGACTCCAAAATCCTCTACACACTCGGGCAAATGCCAACTGTTCATTGGCTGCTGACTTGTGAGTCGTCTCGATTGTGTGGGCCTGTGATTCGACGCTTCTATGAGTGATGGGTCTCTATAATTGGCCCTCAGTCCTCCAGATTAACAGTGAACCAATGGCAGAAGCAGCACTAATGTATAATTATTTGAATTTTAGCATAACACGAAATGAACCCGCGAATTTTTTAGGTCTCTAATTATATCTTATCGCCTGCGGCATGCATATTTAGGGGCAGGCATTTTTCGCGGAAAAAATCTAAATGCATATTGGACTGCAACAAAGTACCTACATCCTCACCAGCAGTTTCTTCCTTGTGATTGGCGGCTGTCTGCGAGAGAAGTGGTTGTCTTATTTGACCAATCTACTCAGGACGTGTTTGCTTTCGCAATGAATCACTGTGACTGGTGTTGTAACACTCGACATGTACCTGAAAGAAACTCACCCAATCACGAAACACAGACGATTATTCGGTGTTTTAACTTTCAGATAGTCTAGGAATCTTTTCGCGAATAATGCATGCTCCTACTTATCGCGAAACGAAACCGCGAAAATGCCGTGTAGTAAATGCCGTGTTACTGCAACATGTCGTGTAGTTAGGGACACCTGTATTTCGCGAATACATTTCGTGTCAAGGTATTTCACAAAATACTGTAGCTTTTTCTAAGAGTCGTGTCTCGTGTGGCAAATTGTGAGGGTGCAGCAGTACGGTGACCACATTCTCATTGGCCCCGTCAAGAGCGGGACGACACCTCTCACCGACCTCAGCCAATAACCACAGGAGAAAAGATACAGTATTTTGTGAATTACCTTGACACGAAATGTATTCGCGAAATACAGGTGTCCCTACGTGTAGTTTTCAGATGTCGCAAAGTCAAAGCTAGAGACAAGATTTTTTGGTTTTAATTTAACGCCAATTTGGTTTTTGAAACTGATTATTATTTTGGTTGATCATGAACATAGTGTATTATTTAACAAATATGACACCAAATTGTATATCTTGGTAGTATTTACTAATTTTATAAGTCTAAAAAATTGTGATGTGGTATACAGAATGTTTGTAACAAGTTTATTTTGAAATGCATACTGATGAAAACTATTTATTATAAAAACACACGAGAATGCAAACATATCTTTCTTCGGTTTTAAGAATTATTCTGCTATGGATAGCTTCTATGTAATTCAAACACATAAGCTTAAATTTTGTGTTGCTTTTCTATGTAACTTAGTACTTTGGACGTATTAAATAAATGACAAATACATTCACTAGAGTGTATAAACAGTTGCATTGCAGACTGTCGCCGAATAACGCGAATTTCGCACATCTCTAAAAATGACGTCTTATTGAAAAGGTTTCGCTCTGACTAGAGCACTATAAAGACCAGGTATTTAAGACCGCCCTTTTTGGTCTCGCACGAGAAGGCACACCGACTCCCGACCAACGCAGCTGCACGCAAAGGTAAAACTGTGAATTAACCAACAAACCAAACTCCACCAAAAAATATGAAAATTCTGGTCATTAATGGTTTAGTTTTTAACACTGTAGTCAGCAACTATAAAACGGTAGCAAAAAAATCTCGATGAAGGATTTTTGAGGTTTGTACACAGATAAACAAAGTTCTTTGAACAAGATTCCTTTGGAAAACAGTTTCCAAGAAATATTTTGTAATACTACAAGAAGAATATTGTAAATGTGTAAATTATATGGCTTTGGTTATTATGAAATATATTAAATACGTTTCTGGAGATAGTACTAAGTCTTTCTTACGAAATTGGTGCATAATTTTATATTTTAATTGATGTTTCGTTCAAGGAAAATAGAATCAAATATTCAACAATTTGACTTTAGTTTGTTGTAGTATTCTTATTATATGCGCAGTTAATACTGGAAAGCTATTCAGAGCACGGTTTACAAATAACATCAACTAATGCCGGTACTGGAACAACACAAAGCATAAATGAACGGGTAAGAATCCGAACCCAATATTACAGCGAACACTATTTTGTAATGATACAGTTGTTTAATGTAAAAGTACAAATTTACAAATATTTGTAATTTTACATGAATATTTCTGTTGGATGTACAAATAAATAATGTACAGTGTGAGGTGATTTGTTCAACTTATAATCGAAGGAATCCTGGTTTTTCTAATTACAGTAGGTTGGTAATGTAGTAAGAGTAAGAAATAAGTTGTAAGGGTCAAATATCAAGTCTACGTTTACTAAATGGTGATGTACCTTTATAGCCGTTTTCGCACAATCGGCTTGTATGTATGTTTTTTTATGTTTTCGGGTTTCGCGCGCTCTCGAACATGGCATCGTTGACATAAGCTCGTCATTGTGCAGAAACTACTTCACAAACCTTATAGTGCCAAATTTGTAAGCTCTGTTTCTTAAGGTATACAGCGTGAGTCCGAATTCTACCGGCAAACTTTAGCTGCAGATTCCTCACGGCAAAATAAGTTTAAAACGTCTTCATGACTTACGCGGTGTAAACGGCTTCCAAAGGCTGGTATAGGCTACGTCTTTGAAGATAGAGAAGAACAACATTTTTATCGTGAACAGCAGATAAAGTATTTAAGATGGAACACTTCTAATTGAACAAATTTCTACAACCACTGCGAAGTTTGTCACTGGCATCAAAATTGTTTCATTGAAATAATTGGGGGTTCTAACTCGTCACCTAAATATGTGTGGGTGTAAAATGAATTCGTTCCAAATACTTTATCTGTTATTTACAGTAACAATGCTGTGCCTCTCCATCTTCAAAGATGTATGCCCGTCTTGGGAAGCACTTCAGACCATAAGTAGAGACTGGAAAAATTCGCGAATTCATTTCACGATAGGCTAAAATACAAATAGTTATACCTCAGTGCTGCCTCTGCTATTGGCTCACAACTCACCTGGATGACACTGGGCCAATGAGAAACGCCCAACCAAAGCTTTATCGAATCACAGGCTGCTACGCTGGGACGTCTCACACGACAGCAGCCAATGAGTGGGTGGCATTTGACCGAGTGTACGTAGAACTATGGAGTTCATCCTGAAGGTCATTGAACACGCGAATTTTTCCGGTCCCTAACCATAAGTCGAATAGAAGTTTTCAACTTATCATGTTGTGATCAACCTGCAGTCGAAGCTTGTCTGTCGAATTCAGACGCACGCTGTACAGTCTTTAATGGTTAAACAATTAATATTTCAGCCGTTATAGTACGTTGGCAAGAATAAAAATAAATAAATTGTAGGTATATAATTTGTGACATTCCATTTTTTCGTCACCACAGATTATTTCCTTTAAATACCTTAGGTAAGCACATGGAATATGTATTTTATTAGAAAGTACACATTCGTTGAGTAAAAGTAATCAATAATAACACTTAATAGGTTGTACAGCATAAAATTACCATAGACAATATGTAATTTTGACTTCTTAAAGGAATATTTTAAATACTGATCAGTTATTTTAACACTCAAACCTTGTTCAATCAATTGATGCCTAAAAATAACAAATAGGCAGAAGATAAGAGGTATTATCAAAGGAAACGTGGGAATAAAGCGCCAAAACGGATACAAGAGTACAGGATGCGGAAAAAGTTTTTTTTTTTTCATTTAAGATCATACACGCATCCTTACTAACCTCAATTATTATCTCTTGTTCAAAAAATAATTGTTAATATTATATCTCTAGCCATACTTAATACGCAAGAAGTTTCACTTATGTTACTCGTGAACTCCACGCTCACTATTTTTTTTTCCACGTTCATGCAATGTTATAAAAATTAAGGTGAACGCAATACAGTTATATTTTGTATCGATTTCCAAGTGTCACAAACCATAGCACGTTTAGGTACAGGTCGCACGATCGACAGCATCACTGAAAATGAGGAATCAACAAAGGAAAGAATACTAGTGCGTAGAGATTCTAAAGATTGAATGTTGAAAGTTAACCTCGCGCAGGGAATCTGTGAATATACACTTTAGAGGGTTCATTAAAACTGAATGGATAAGTTATTAGGATAAACATTGTGAGCTAACGCCACCGCACAGCATTTGTTTGTCGTAAAAAAGAAAAGAAACACAGTTCCCGAAACTCCACATCTGTTTCGTCGTTTAGAGCTGTTTGTGTTCGCGTGTGTTGGCTTGTCATTGTCCTGTTTTCGTCCTCACTGCCTTCGTCGTGTTCGTCTGCTATCCATCACTGACTCGTCACGCGTTAATTTTTGTTCCCGTGTTGCGTTTGAGTCTACTTTTTTTATGACAGTAGATGACATTGGTTTTTTCCTCCTATATTTTCTCTTATAGGCCTACCCCTAAATATGTTATCAATGGAGAAAACTTTCGAATTATTTTCGCGATACGTTCAAATATTTAAAAGAAAAGTATTTTTTGGCTACTTAACTTATTGTTAGAGACCTGTAAAATTCGCGGATTCATTTCGCGATAGGATATAGTCCAAATACTTTTGACATTATTTTGCTTCAGTGATTGGGCCACAATTTATCTGAAGTACTCTGGGCCAATGGAAAATCTTTAACAGAAGAATTAATGAATCACGATCATTCCAGTCAATAGGTGTTACGAGTCGGTAACCAATCAGCAGATGTAATTTGCACGAGTGCATAGAGGATCATGGGGTCTATCCTTTAGGGATTTGAAATCGCGAATTTTACAGGTCTCTACTTATTGGCTTACAGTTTATAATTTGGGGGAGAGGAGGGGAGGAAACTCTTAACTCTGTGCCAATGAGAGACAATCAACCAAATAATGAACCAATTGACACGTCTCACAAGTGAGTAGCCAATGAGCAGATCGCATATGTCCGAGTACGGAGAAGATTGTGCAGTCCATCCTATTAGAAGTAACTGAAACCACGAATTTTTCTAGTCCCTATTAATGAGAGGTATCTCCCTTAACGAAGGCAAATTTCCATCACTAAAATACAAACAAAAAAATCTGAAACCAATATGGCGTCTTCCCCTCCCTTAAACGTCTCACTGTAAGTGTGCTCTCATAGCTGTTACACTGTAAAATATTTTGTAATTTTTAAAAGTAAAATCCTTGGAAACCCAGTTGCCAACTTGTAAAACTGCAAGGCAGAGCTTTGTAAAATTGCAAATGGTGCAAAGTTCCACCTTGCAATTTTACATGTGATATCACTGGCCACTGAGTTTCCAAGAACTATACTTGTAAAAGTTTTTAAAAAATCCAGTGATAACTAGGGACACTTGTATTTATCGAATACATTTCATTTCAAGTTATTTCACAAAATACTGTAGCTTTTCTCCTGTGGTTATTGGCTGAGGTCTGTGAGAGGTGTCGTCCCGCTCATGACGGGGCCAATGAGAATGTGGTCACCGTACTGCTGCACCCTCACTATTTGTCATGACTTAGAAAAAGCTACAGTGTTTTGTGAAATACCTTGACATGAAATGAAATCGCGAAATAAAAGTGTCCCAAGTGATAACTTTTTCCTGCGGTTTGCTGAAGTGTCGACACAGAATTTGGAGTTCTCGACGCAGTAGGAAGCCGTGTATCTTCAGCCACGACAGCCGCAAGGGCCAGTCGGCGATAAGATAAAGCTTCTATGGAGATTTCACTTGATATGTTTTCTAATAAAAGAGAGTCAGTATCTATATTGAGTATACAAAGCTATCTTGCGGCGATACCAGATTTGTTCCGACGCTTATCTGCCAACAGAAGACTTGCCAGGGCTTTGCAGCTCTCACGAACACTCCCGGAGTGATTTGCAGCGCCTTCAACCGCGGGCTTCTTTCTCCTTGAGAGCATTATCTCTGTCCACATATTGCCTCTCAGGCACTACATCGAATGAGTTGCGTTTACTTAATCGTTTCTTCGTGATCGCAGCAACTAATCGAAAGTGGCACGCAAATTTTGCGTTGTTACTTACAGAAAGCGGCTAGAGTCCGTGCCACTACACGCTTGAACACGGCTCTCATTTTACTACAGACATTGACGTGAATACGTCTTTAAAACTGCTTCCATATTGGGAGGCAATTCAAAAAAACTAACGATAACAAAATCAGGGGATACAGTTTGGTGTTGCAGCTACATACCTATCATCTCCATCCAAAATTTAATTACGCCACTGGATAGCTAAAGGATAAAATAATTCGTTAAGCTAAGTGAGAACTGTGACGCATCGCGCGTTGTGGAGGGGGAAGCGCCGCTATTTTTAGGTCTTTTTGCTGCGTTTCGAGATTTCCATTTAGTGTAACTTTTGACTCGGAGAAGCTACGACGTTCTTTTAAGTTTCAATCTTCAGTTCTCGTCAAAAGCTATCGATTACACATATAAAACATTAGAGTCAAATAGTTACAGTGAATATATAGATACTTATGGTGTTAAAATAAAAAAATAGGGTATTTTATAGATTTTTTATAGAAAATATTACCTGTTACGTACACGTATTCACGTACAACACACGGCCGTGTTCATGACACAGCCCCACCCCCACCCCTATTTTTTTTTAACACGGCCCGAGGAACGACTTTCAAATGACCTAATCGCGTGCAAACCAGCCGGAAATATAAACTGCGTCAGCGACAAGAGGACAAAAGACAAACGCGCGGAGTTCATTTTGCAGGTCATCTCTGCCGATTACATAATCACTCGTATTTCCCGGCTATTAAAATTGACTACCCGAAGGATAACACTAATTGACAAACACAATTTCCAAATTGTTTCTGTTTCAGAAATTAGGATGCAAGTATAAAAATTTTTGAAAACAAATGTTTCAGTTCGTAGCATAGGCTATCTGTTTTTTCAAACGATGTTGTGCTTTTTATTCCTTTTATAGTTAGAAACAGTTGCAGTTCGTGGGAAACACATATACGTACATACATACTGCAATGTAATTTTTTTTTTGTAAATGGAACAGAAATATTCGTGCAAAATTACAAATATTTGTAAATTAGTACATTTACGTGAAAAAAAAGCTTTATCACTACAAAATAGTGTTCGCAGTAATACTGAATTTGGATTCTTAGCCGGGCATTTATGCTTTGTGTTGTCCGAGTAGGTAGGCCTACATCCAATTATCAAAGTTATTTGTAAACCGTTGCCTGAATATCTTCCCAGCAGGTTGAGTCTGAATTCCACTGTACAAACTTAGACTGCAGTTTCGTCACGGCAAATTAAGTTGAAAACATACAGACATATTATGGTCTAAAGTGCTTACGTCTTTGAAGTTGAGGCTCAAAAACATTTTTATTGTAAATAGAGGAGAAAGTATTTAAGTTAAAACACTGAGCGCCTTGAATATGTTTAACTGAATGAATTTCTACAACCACCGTGGTTTTTTATCGATGCAGCTAAATTATTTAATTGGAATAATTAATAGGATAAAACACATATTTATTTTACAAATTTTTTTGGGTCGTGATACTACCTCCAGTTAACTCATTGAAATAATATTTTTTATAGACACAAAATTCGCGGTGGTTGCAGAACTACATTCAATTAAACATTTTGAAGATTATCAGTGTTCTATTTTAAATACTGTTTCTGTTATTATTTACAATAAATATGTTGTTCAGCCCAAAACTTCGAATACTTTTACCAGCACTGGGAAGCACTTTAAACCATAAGTCTTATAGCCTAGAGGATTTCAACTTATTTCGTTTATCGGTTGAATTCAGACTCATTCTGTGTATGAAGTTCGGGTGCAACGTGCTATGTCTATCGTTAATGGTTCACCTAATTGTAGGTACTTCATTTTAATAACTTGCTTTATGTGGCGTAGTTAAGGCGTTTCACCTTGCCTACCTCTCAATCATACAAATGTAAACTAAATGTAAAATTATAATAACAAAGTGTATGAATCTATGCTTACGCAGATTACGAAGCCACTCGTCGAAGATTATCTCTGACGGTACAACATGGTATGAATAAATTTATTACTAACAAGTAAACAATATTTTAAACATGTAATAGGTAAGTATAAGTAGTTGCAATATTATAATAACAATATGAAATATTTAAAATAATATTTTGTTATAAAATATTTTAAAATTTATTATGGAACAGGTTAAATGTTTAACAAACACGTACTAGCCTAATCAAAAAGTAGTATTGATAAAACACGTTATTTTTTTATTTTTTAAAAAGTCACGCTACGGTTTTCATGTCACACCAAATGATTGACATGTTCACGCCTATCCTCTCTCACATGACTGATGGCTGATAGGCTACTGCAGCCGCCCCAGCCTTGCGAGGGAGACTCAGATAGATTCGTATTGGTTCCTCACGCACAGCAGGTATGCTTTAAGGGCTCGGTTCACTCCCATGCTAGCCGAATGGCGGGATAGGGATTTACAGGTTAAACTTAAATGCACGCGATTCCGTCAGTTATTGTAATAGAAAACTAAAACAAACACCAAATTGTATATATTATAAGCATATAGGTTGCTACGAAAACAATTTTAATTTAATTTTTTAAGTTTGATATTGTCGTAGCGACGGAGCACTTCCCGCATGTACGTACGCTCTCCTTAGGAACTCAGCCGATCAAGAAACGCAGACGGTGCTACAGTACTTCAACTCTCAGCCATAGTCTCGAAATCTTTTCGCGAACAATTCTTGGCCCAAGAGATTATCATCACGTGTAGACCTCGGGGCTAAGTTAAATCACGATTTAATTCTCAGATGCTATTTAGTTCATAAATGACATCCAGCTAATTAGGTAAACGACTTACAAATCTTACTTGTGTGTAACCACAGGGAAAAAAAAACCGTAAATATATTAAATAAGTGCTTAGGCTATGTTTTGGTAAGTCCGACATTTTCTGATCAGTAAAAATGTCACATTTCCACGCGAAATGAACAAACAGAATTATTTCGTTTGCGCGAACAAAATGTTTCCTTGAAAAAAAAAACAAAGGTTAATCTCGGGAAAATCTGATCCACGCCACGCCACTCTCGAAACGTGATTGATTGAAAGCCTTGTCAGCTGTGCGGCCATGTGAGGATAACTGCAGTGCGACGAGTTTATTGCACGAACTAAAATGAACAGTTTAAGCTTTCGAGGATTTTAAGAAACATTGTTCGAGGCCTTTATAATTTATTTTTTAAAAATAATTATTATTCTATAGTTAGCCTATATTTAGCTTTATTGGATTGTGCAACGTACAAACGTCAGGACATAAATATCAGCGCGCTCCTGAAAAACTAAGGGAAATCGCCCTAAAATTTTAAAATTTCCATTTAGTGAGAAGGGCTATTTGTTTTATAATCCTACACGGATTAAATGAAATACAGGTATTTAGAGGAATACAGGTTTTTCTATTTTTAAAAATATATGTTTTGTAGGTATACCTATGTAATTTTCGTATTGTAGTCTTACCTACCGCAACATAAACATTACGCCATAATAGTAAGGATGACTAAAATTCAAAGTAAACTAATTATAGCTATTTCGCATGAGATGTAGCTAAGTATAGACAAAGCAACACACGCCCAAGAGTGACACTTAGACTAACTAACAAGGACACTTACAGACATACCTAACTATGCGGTGAGTCGTCTTTCAGCATCCAAGACAAGAGACGTACACATTGGCAGTATTTTAAAAATGCATGACCTTATTTATCACAGATTTCAAAATGCAATTTTATGAATGTGTGGACTTAAAAGTCGGTTTTCACAGACGTGACTTGAGGCAACGGTAAGTATTGGTAGGCAGCTTTCGCTCCAATTTCTGAGTAGATGTTTCTTACCTATATCCGTGCAAACCTTTGTGAATCATAGCTAGGAGCAGTCATTTTTCGCAAAAAAAATTCTGAACGTCTATTAGACTGCAACAAGGTATATCCGCAAGTGTGGTTTCTTCCTTCTGATTGGGAGGTCATCTGAGAGAGAAGTCGTTACCTTGATTGTCCGAGCCACTCAGGGCGCGTTTGCTCCCGCACTGATTTACTGTGATTGGTGTTGTAACAATCGACATTTACCTGAAAGAAACTCATCCAATCACGAAGCACAGGCGATGCAATATGCATTTCTCTAATCATCGCAACTTGGCTATTAGCGCTGTCTTCGTAAAAAATAGTATGTTGTAAGATACTACAATTCCATGCCATTTATTTAATGGAAATAAATAGATAACATTTTCTTAAAAAAAAAATGGGTTACAGAAATAAATTCCGGTAACTTATTACCTGCTATATAGGTGTTTATTTTAATTTTGCTAAAGCGAATTTCTTTCTTTTAGAGTAGCCTATCACGTAGATATAAATACTGCTGTGGCAAAAACAGCATTAAAAACATATCGCCTGCAAACGCTTAATTCGTCTAAATTTCGCAAATTCAATTTTTAGTGGCAAACCGGTAAGAACTACAATTTTTTTTTTCAATTTTGTGTGTTTTCGTTACTCACACACTTTGAAGATGTTATAGAATCTAAAATAAATAGTGGAAAGATTCAAGAAAGACTGAGTCCTGTAAAAATCGCTCAAGGTAGATAATGAATTACATTACAATAATTATATTTATGTGATTTAAACCTCTTTTTTTTTTCTTCAAAGAAATTGTTTTGTAATTTGGTACTCTCTAATTTGTAAAACTACTTAACATCAGTGGGGTTTTACTTCAAAATAGTTTTTAAATATTTCCAAACTAACAGTTTTCAAACGAATTGCATTATTTCACAGCAGTTTTTCAAGAGTGTGGACCGTTGATCATACGTCATTTTTTTTCGAAATAGTGCAGCTATTTTCCGCTTCCATGAAAATTGCTCACTCATCGACAGCTGTCGGGGTGGCCGAACTCTAGGTGGCCGGGTTGCGCGAGAAAGACAACATGACCACGTCGTTTGACATGGTTATTCGAGGGACCACCACTCCACCCTTGCGGCAGCGCGATCAGCAACGATTCAAAACTGCTTGTGTGGTCTACAAAGTAACAAAGTTCGCAGTTGACACAAATATTTTTTTACGTCCAAAAACACAGCCGAACTGTTAAAAAACTTCACAAAGAATTGTATTATCGACTTCACATTCTCTTAAAATATTTCAGGATCGCTAGAAACAAATGAAGAGAACCTTGCAATATCTGCGCTGTCCTCTGGTAGGTACTAGGCCCGACTTCAAACCACACAGCTCACTGTTTGTTACCTCGTTTCACCTTTTTTCCGGCTATAAGTAGCAGCCTTAAAGATTCTGCTTCATTCTTTGGAAATAGGCTTGACTGTACATATGCCATTGCTTGCGACGTTATCAAGATATCATGGGGAGACATGAAGATAAATCGCGGAAATGTTTTGGTCACCCTAAGCTACCGACTTATTTGTGATTATATGTTATTTGAGAGGACGTGGGTATTTTTCAGGCGAATCACGGACGGTCTCTACTGTAACAGCTGCGTTGTGATTGGTCAACGCAAGAGCCGCACATCGGACGCAGCATACCTACAGACATGAGGCCTAAACAAAGAGTAGCCTATCTATACTAAAGCCAAAAATCAATACAGGTCCTACTTTTTTACTTGACAAAAATATAATTTTTGCGTTCAGATTGTCTGCATTTCACTGTAACATTTTGTTAATATTATGAACTGAACATCAAAAAAATTAATATCCCGTTCATACAGTGAGTCCAAATTCGACCAATAAACTTCGACTTGAGGTTCTCCAAGACAAAATAGGTTGAAAACATCGTGGTCTGAAGTAGCTTTCCAAGGCTGATATAGGTACGTATTTGAAGTACGAGCTTAATTTTTTTTATTGCAAATAATAAAAAAAAAAGTATATAAGACGGATCTCTGAGCTTCTGAATAATGGTTCATCGAACAAAGCTCTGCAAACCAAATGCCCAAACTCTGTTGCGTAGAAAATATTATTTCATCGACGTGACGATTTTAAATGAAATAATTTGACGACAGCGAAAAAAACATTTCGCGGTGCTTGTAGAACTTCGTTTAGTTAAAACGTTATCAAGACGCTCAGTATTTATTCTTTTCAATAAAAAAAATGTTCAGCTCCTGCATGAAAGTGTTGGGAAGCACGTTACGTCAGCAGTGGTACACGCGTCTCGCTGTTACACACACACGAGTGGTGCAGGAGAGAGGCAGCAGGTAGCAGCAGGTAGCAGCGGTAGTTACCCGGGCAGGCCGGCGCGCAGCGACCAGGCGGGCAGCAGCGCCGGGCACCACGGGTACCACGCCAGCAGCGGCGGCGCCAGCAGCCGGGGGCGGCGCCCCGCCCCCTTGGCCGCCCCCGCCTCGTCGCCCGCCGCCGCCAGTCTTCAGCGCGCGACCACGAGCGGACAAACAACGACACCTCGAGGGCCCTCCAGCCGCCGCACTGGAGACCTCTCCAGCTGGAGGACCCGGGGGCCGGGGTGCCGCGGGGTGGGGGGGTGGCGCGGGCCAATGGGACGGCGAGGCGCGGTGGGCGGGGCGCCGGCGCGCGGGCCAACCCGGGGAGCCGGCGCGCCGCCATTGGCCGGTCTCCCCGGAGACCCGGAGGGAGGGGGGCAGGTCCTCAGGAGTGGCCCTCTAGACAGAGGGCGCGAGCTATTGTGCGCCGAGCATCTGTCGTGTAGTGTCGTGTCGCCCCTCGCCCCGCGAATAACAGCGTCTCCCGTTGTTGTCGCTTCACGGTTAAGTGAGCACTTGGGGATCGACCTGTCCCCCCCTCCCCTCCCGCCGCTAGACTCCCGAGTCGTTACGCACAGTTGCAGACGTGGGCTGGTAGCAAGTCGCTCAGTCGTACCGGGCGACAGCTGTTCATCCAGCACCGTGTGGCTATCACACGGTCACTTCGTAGCTGCAGCGAATGCTATTTCATCATGTCTGTAGATTCACGCTTCAGCTAAGATATGTATCTGACTAGTTTTACTTTTATGAAAAAAAAACATTTAGGCAATATCCGTGTTTATTTTTTGAGAGAATACCTATAAGTAGAGACCGGAAAAATTCGCAGATTCATTTCGCGATAGTCTGAAATTCATACACATATACCTTTAGGCTGCTCTTGCTATTGGTTCACTGTTCATCTGGGCGACTCTGGGCCGATGAGAAACCCTCAACCAAAGAAGTAACAAATCACAGGCAGACCAATTTGAGACGACTCACAAGTCAGCAGCCAACGAACTGGCGTTATTTTCCCGAGTGTACAGATGAATGTGTAGACTATCCTGAAGGTCATCGAAACCGCGAATTTTTCAGGTCCCTACCTATAAGTATCTAGGCAGGATGGAGTTTCCTAATGTATGTTAATTAATTCTTACTGCCGGAGTTCACCCGTACTATTTGGGATCACACAGGGGCATCAGCGCTACTACTGATCGAGGTGCTTTCAGGAGGTAAAGGCTCGGTGTGAACAACGCGACACATGTTCGGCACGAAATGGGTCATAGTCTACCGTGGCCGTCGGGGGGAAAAAAATGCGGCCCTGCAATGTTGGAGCTCCGTTTGGGAGGGTATAACAACTGGCGCATTGTTCAGACAATACCCAAGGCTATAAGGCTGTGTATTCTGTATTCCAGCAAGAGGCCAGGGGCTTTATGCTCGTCCTGACCATCAGGAAGCGAGCACCCTCGTGGACACGTGAGTCGACTACAGACAGTCTGCAGACCCGGGGCACTCCGACCTCGACCACAGTCCCGGAGACGAGCCAGTTGCTGGGAGCGAAGACAACCAGGACCACGACTTCACGTAGGGCCTACCTACTCTCAGTCTGACGGCACCGTGGAACGGTTCCAGCAGGTCCCTGGGCGAGCACCTGGCCATCTGACCATCTGAACATCTGACCATCTGACCATCTGACCATCTGAGGAGTTGAGACTACCCTGTGACACGTAGCTCGGCCGTCATCACGAGGAGCCAATTATCTGTAGTGCTACCGGTTCCGGTAACTTTCTTCATCCTGACGACGTCATCGTCGTGCACCTTCGACCGTCCTCGGGATTGCTCGGAACACCCAATACCCACTCAGCACTTGGCACTCTTTTCTACTCTGTCCAACACTTCATCCAGACCATCCTCTATCTGCTGTAAATTCCTACACGTAATGCATGCCAATTTGCATCCCGCATGAATGTGCCCAGGGTTTTCCCTGTGTCTATGCAGGTTTTACCTGGGCCCAACCTATCTCTAGTTAAAGTCTAGATTTAAGAATGAGGGGAGTTAGTCATGGCGCCAATCGCTGCCATGGCTGGCCAATCCCCTCCTAGCACATGATGCATGCGACCCTCTCCTTGCATGGCTAATCCCAGCATGACTAGGCGTATAGGCTTCGGGCTGAGACGCACCTAGGTCCCTCCCTAACCCGGACCCCTCCAAAATACACTTAGTTTTAGTTAGGTAAAAAAAAAAAAATAATCAACACTTGGCCTCCCTATGTACGATGGGCATGGCCCGCCTGGCAGGCTTCACCTCCAGTGCCGGTTGTGTTTCTGAAAGACATGGGATTTTGATGTTATCTTTAAATGATTTGTGCAATGGGAGCGCATGACTTGATGTAAGTTTTTGGACATACGCCATTGCTAAGAACTAAGTTCTTAGCAATGGCGTATGTCCAAAAACTTACATCAAGTCATGGGATTTTGAATTTCAAGCTTGCAACAAATACCAAAATGCGAATAGGTCTTGAATTAAATCACCTGTAACTTTATACACCGACAGTTCCTCTATATTTAACTAAAAGTATAGTAGTAGATATTAGAGATTTGTAAATTAGTAATAAGTCCTAGATACTAAGTAATAGTCATCAAAAATATATATCTAAAATAATAATAAAAAACTAAAAAAATAATAAAAATAAAAATAATATTTATAGTTATTATTTTAGTTTTATCTTAAGCACTGCACGTCCATCCCTGAGTTGGGTGTTTGCATATTTCGTAACGAAATGCCTAGTTTGTAAGTCATTTATCTGTTTCTGTCTTAGTTTCTTAGTTTTTTAGGTGCTGACTGGCGGCGGAGTGAGTGGTCAGTGCAACCACTCACCACCAGGGGCGCTTGCGTCCCTGGTCACTAAATCCAGTACTGGACAATTAGTAAAGCGGACCACGAGTCCAAGTGCCCAACCCCCGCATGGTAGACTCTTTTCTACTCTGTCCAACTCTTCATCCAGACCATCCTCTGTCTCCTGTAAATTCCTACACGTAATGCATGCCAATTTGCATCCCGCATGAATGTGCCCAGGGTTTTTCCCTGTGTCCATGCAGGTTTTACCTAGGTCCAACCTATCTCTAGTTATAGTCTAGATTTAAGAGTGAGGGGAGTTAGTCATGGCGCCAATCGCTCCCATGGCTGGCCAATCCCCTCCTATCACATGATGCATGCGACCCTCTCCCTGCATGGCTAATCCCAGCATGACTAGGCGTATAGGCTTCGGCCTGAGACGCACCTAGGTCCCTCCCTAACCCGGACCCCTCCAAAATACACTTAGTTTTAGTTAGGTTAGGAAAAAAAAATCAGCACTTGGCGTCCATTTAGCAAACGATTTCAGTTTCATTTTAGCATCCTAACGACATTACTTTAACAAAATGGCAATAGGTAGGCCTACATAGGTATTTTCTAATTAAACACAAAATTAAATACTTCTTCAAAGAATATAAACTTACGCAGGCAACAGCTAACTAAACAATAAATAAAGATAACGGAACCGGTAACAGTAGGAGCGTATATGACACACACACACACACAAACACACACACACACACGCACGCCCAGGCTCGTAAAAATCCTTCGATTAGATACGAACCGACTGAAAACAAGCTACGTAGGTACCTACCTGTAGGCTAACTCAACCGGATTTCAGTTACCTAAATGTACATTATAATATAGTTATAAGTACACATTTTTGGTGCAATAATTGGCTGGTGAGCAAAAAATAAACCAAATTTAAATTTTGTTATTAGTTTTTGGTTCATTCAACGATAAAAGCGTTTTTTTTTGTTTTTTTAAATTATAAATTTATTTATTTTTATTTTTAGTCTCAAAATAAAATAAAAATATATTGGATAGGAATAATTGAAACACATTAAAAATGCTAAATATTGTTGCCAGGCCTCTGGCCAAAATACGGTTTTGCCTTTGTAACTTGTGTGTGTGTGTATAGGCTATAAGTTACATAAGTACCTACTTATATGTATATGAATAAATATAAACTGGTTTATCTTTTTTTTAATATTTAATTGCTTCTTTGTTTTTTAATTAAAAGTTATGTATCCTACATATTTAATAATTTCTTGCTGGTTTAAATTCTATTGTATCGCTGGGGAGTTGCGCGGGAGTCTAGAGAGTTCACGTGACAGTTGGCAGTAGGAAGTGACAGTTGGCTGCCCTGGAACAAAGACGTTGGCCGGTGTGTGTTGTGAGGTGGCGATACCTCCTTGTAGCGCCTCGCGCGCGGGCAGTCAAATGGGCCCGCGACTGTTGGAGTGTACAGGCCATGCCCGGGCGCGGTGCAGAACTCTTCACGAGACTTGGAATTTCACTCGATGAACCTCGAGCACGTTTGTTGGGCTTTCGGGGTCAGGCCAGACATATTTATTATAGTAAGGCACGAAGAAATTTAAATGTCTTGTTTGAGACTAGCTACGAGTGTTTCTGCTGTAGCGACGAGAGAAATTGTGAGTACTGCTGATCTGATTACCTATAGAAGGTGTTGGTTTGGATAAATCAGATTTTTTTTTGACGTGACGTCTAATAAATCGATGAACGCCGGCTGCACGCTCGAAAAAGTGTCCCGTTACGCTCATTGTCCCGTTACGCGGTGTCCCGTTACGCTCATTGTACGCTTGCGCCGCATCTATCTCTCTTCCACTCGATTGGAACAACCATCGATTTGACTTTTTCGAGCCACATTAAACTTGAAACACTCCCATTCGTTTCCTGCTTTTCCTATCATCGTCCTATCCTTAACAGAATAACACAGATTGGAAGAAGTTAAATAGCAAACATGTATAAAAGTTATAGTTAAAATAATCTGTTCGTTAAAGTAATAAACATATTTGAATTAATGTGTGCAAATAAAAGTAAATTTATCAATTAAATTGTATATTTCATTTCACTCCTTCTTTGTATCCATACAAAATAGTGATAGTTCAATAAAAATGATTCAATTTTATTCATAAAAGTATGCAATCATTTCATCAATGTTTTGTTATGACGTTGTCACGTTAAACTATCGTCCGTAAACCGACTTTACAGACAACCAATTTTTTTGCTACGTGACTTTGCGGTGGGCCAGAATCTCCGTTACAGTATTGCGTGCACCTCAGCGGGCGAACATAAACTTGGTTTGGAAGATATAATTTTTTCAAGTTTATATTTATTTCAAGAAGTTAACTAACTATTTATTTAAACGCGAAATATTCGCGCACTCCCACAGCGCTTTGTATAGGACTTTGCTAGATGAACGTTTTTTTTAGTAAATTTAAATTGGTGTATTTTGTTAAATAGTGATTTTTGTTAATTATATCTTTGAATATAAACGCAGTTATAGGTATATTTTGATATCTTTAAGTAACTGTTGACAGTTTAGGAATATTAATTTTATAAGATTTTTAATACAAATATTGTTACGTAATTTAATTTTTTTTTATAAAATCGATTTTTATATAAACAATCTTTTCTAATATTTTAGTGTTATACCTTTTTGCACTTATTCTAGTAACCAAATGTTTGCGGGTTACAAGGAAATATTTTGGACTCTATATTTTAATTCATGTTTATTTGAAAACCAAGGCTTTCGTACAATATTGCGTCAAATAAAACAGAGTTAGGTATTATGATTAACAAAATTGTTTTGAATTCCATAAAATGCCCACTTCGACACCGTAATGTATTTGCTCTGCCTTTTAAGAATATAGGCCTACGTTTTACATTATTTTTCTTAACACTCGGGCTGGGTTCATGCGCGTACTTTTGGTATATTGTGTAGGGGTTTGTTTTAAATTCTATTTCAATAAAACCATTCGGGTGTTGAGTTTGTGTTGTCTACCAGCTGCAGAGGGTAGGTACCTCAATATGAGTGATTGAAGCCTTTATTTGTTTCAATTAACTTACAATTTAGGGTCATTAACCCCTCCCCCATTCTAGAGTGAGAAAGTCTAACCCTGGGCACATTTTCCACGATAACCCGACCTCTTGGATCGGAAAAACTTCAAATAGAAAAAGCATTGATTTTTTTTAATTTTCAAAATTGTGGGTCTTTAGCCCCCCTCCCCAGCGGCACAGTCGACCCCGGGGCAAATTCCCACCCTGCTCCGACCTCATGGATACACAGAAAGCATGTTTATTACCCATAGCTCAAAATTAGTGGAGTTTTGACCCTCTGATCTCCCTATTCCTCCTTAACACTAAGGTCTTAAGTGATCAAACATTTTATTGTCAGAGGTTCTTTATATGTATGCAAAATTTTAACACATACTGATGTCGAAAAGTAAGTAAAAATTTAATGGAATGATTCAATTACATAGTCAATTTATACATACAGGTCAATCTAATAAAAACGTGATAAAAACATAAATTTTATGTATAAATTTGTTGGAAAATTGTTAATCTCAGGTACAATGGTGAATATCTAAGGGTTTAATCACCAGGCTAGCAATTTAAAACTGGAATATTTTGTGACACCTTGTCGGAAATAACTATAGTCCCCCTCACATATCTTAATTGCACGCTTTAATTAAGAACATTATTTTTTACGACCCTTTTACTAATTTTACCATTAAGGACTGATAATTCATAAATGAATAAACCTACTGTATTGCGTCGAATCCCATGAGCGATAAAAGAAATTTAAATAATAAAAAAACACGGAACATCTTAAGAGGTTTTCACCGGACGAAAATGTAGAGGTCTTTTGAGAATTTTTTTTTTGTTCAGTGCAATAGGCAAACCGGCCCAAGCTATTCCACTGACTTCTCGAGTTTTCATCGTGTGGTGGTTCTCTGATATTCCATAGAAAGATTCAGAGGTCGTAACCCGACGAGAAGGCACCTCCAGCCTCTCTCTTTCTGCGCGTGCGCAGTTAGCGCAGTGGTGATTCGCGGTCGACATGCGAGTTGCGGCAACTCATTAAAAGTGGAAAATTTCTGTTGTCGGCAGCGGGGGGTGCTCGTGATAGGCACTACGTCGCGATGGTATCTGCGCGGGGGTAGGTACCCTCACCCCCTGCTAACCCCCAGATGCCGGAGTGTTCCGTGGCCGGAGGAAAAGAGCCATCCTCCGCGAGGGGCAATTACAGTCGGAACTCGAAAATAAGGGTGCGCCGTCTAGCGATCACGGTCGGTTCATTTACCACGCGCCATGGCCCTTCACCCCGGGACTCCTGGTGGGACCAGGCCGCGCCTACAGTCCGTCCGCGAGACTGCGAGCTCTTACCCGGGGGTAGCTCCTGGCTGTGCGGCGCTGGGCGTCTCCAGGGGCGACACGGCCTAGGGGTCGGCTGAGGCTAGACAACTGTGACGTCCACGTTGTAGTCTGTCGCCGGGTTTCGTTTTCCAGCAGTTCTTTGTTCTACACAGGGGCGTAAGAACCGGGGGGGACAGGGGGGACGTGTCCCCCTGAACTTTCTAGACCGTGATATTTTTATTTCATAACATTATTCTGCCCAACTTTATTTGTAATTTCTTCACTCTCAAATTATATCTTAAGGAAACAATAATAATTTTAACATCGATGTATCCAATGGTTGGATACAAAAACTGCTTAAAAAGCGCTATTTTGCACTTTTAAAATCAAAATTTTCCGGTGGAGGACCCCCAGACCCCGTCTTAGTAAGAGGGGAATGGGTTTACATGACATCAAAATCATTATTTGTCCCCCCCCCCCCCAACTTTATGAACACAGCTACGCCAATGGTTCTACACGTTCATTCTAGTAGGTATGACTTGGAGTAACGTATTTGACTTCTGCGTTAGGTTACTATTCTTGTCTCCGCCATTAAGTCAAAACATTAAACTCAATTATCTCCAGATTTTTAAACTGAATTGTTTAGGGTGTGGTGCGAGTATATGCTTTGTAGAAATGACATGACTCTTTAGGCCCCTTCTGCACTCACGCGGGAGCGGAGACGGACCTCACACAACGGTCACATGCTACCAACAGAACAACATCACTTGGCCGCGGTGGAAGCCGAATTTATTTACATTTTACTCATTGAAAATTGTTTCAAGTACAAGAATATCCAATATTTTATGATTTTTTTGTGGTTAGTTTTGATTATAACATGTAAATCCTGACCATATATATATATATATATATATATATATATATATATATATATTTTGTATTTGTGTATCAAAATTTGTGTCAATTGAATTTTATTTTTTTCCTTCGTATTCGGTTGTTACAATTCCGTGCATCGTGGAAACGATAAGCGGATATTAAATCTGTTTGAATCGCAGTGGGGACCCACGGAAATTTCCGTTTGGGGGGCGGGGGGCGTGGCCTTAGAGTTTTGCACGTGGGGTTTAACCGACACGTCATTGGTGGATACGGTGCTTGTATGCTGTATACTGCCTATATTCTGGTCTGCATGCATGCCATAAGCAGAAACCTTGAAAACCTACAGTAAATTCGGCCATCAAACCCTCTCAGTGAACGGCTTCCTATTTCCAGGGGGAAAGGACCTTCTCTGCCCTACCAATCTTAGTTGAACATAAATATCTTGCGATTACGGATCCGTTTGCGTGTCGTTGGGGAACGGGGCCTAATTGAGATCAATTTTTTTCTTCAGAAGCATGAGTAAGTTATCTCCCAAGTGCTCCGGCTAGCGCGGATGTAGTATGGCTACGAGCAGTTGGACAGAGAAGGGGGAAGTTCTCCCTTATTACTTATTCCTCCGGAGCAGTGCGTGTCGCGAGGCAGTTTGCCACGCGGATCTGCCCCTCCGACCGGGGGCTCGTCGGGGGTGGCTGTCGACGTCTTGCAATTGTTTTTATTGCCATGGGAAGTGGGGCACGTGCTGTCAGGTTTGCCAACTTGGTTTTCCCGCCGCTGCCCTCTCCACAACCGCCCGGTGTCGCGTTACGTGGGCGCCTGGCATACGCAACATAAACTACGCATCAGCTCTGTCGCGCGCGCTCGCTCGGTCCCAGCGGCGAGTCCGGGAACTAAACCCGGCGAGCGCGCCCGAACCAGCCCGAACCAGCCCGAACCAGCCCGAACTCGCCCGAACTCGCCCGAAGCGTCGCGCAGATCCAGTATACCTGCCGTCAGGCAATAGCGTGGTTGGTACCTTGTTTTAAAAGTTTAAATTATTATTATTATTTAAATTTTAACATCTATTGGGTGGATTTGATGTCCTACGTAAAACATTACATTACTGAGAAAAAAATTATAAAGGAAACGTTAGGATATTCACCTCCAAATATATCAGAACGAAGCTGGTGCCATGTTTTTCAGATATTTACTTACATTGCGATAACCGTTCAAAGAAGGCGAGAGCAGGACAGCTGTCAGTTACTCTCCAAGTGTCCAAGGAACTCATATTAACAAGTAGGTGTCAAACTTAAACGTGGCAATCTATAAGAAAAAAAAATCATTACGGCAGATCCAATGCCAGGAACATTTCGACTTAAACTGAAATGTGAAATTTTCATCGATAAAAATTCAAGGCTAGGCATTCATTGGTTATAAAGGGAAGGCATATTCCGTGAAGGCTACTTATGTGTCGACGAGCCATGTTCGTCTGGTGAAGCACACCCCAGCTAAGCCCGGCTGCTTGAGTCAGAGGTCCGGGGGCCGCTTATAGCCCGTGGCGCCTTAAGAACATCGCTGGAGTGCTCGGCAGATGGCAGACCAACAACACAACACAGTCTGGTGATAACTACCAGCGCCTGTGTCCCAGGCGGCCACAAAGGCCGTCGAGCGACGGGACACTCCGGCATGCGGCAGGGACTGTACCGCGAGGGAGCGAGCGGCCGCGACTGTACGCCCGCCGGAATTACCCGCCGAGGCAGCGGGTTTCCGTCCCGGAGCCCGGAGGGGGGTAGGGGTTGTCGTCGCACGACATCGAATCCAATCCCGCCGAAGGGCAGAGGGAAAACAGCACGTAACTGCCACCGCAGCAGCCCCTTCCTTCCTCCTCGAGAGCGGATACCCTCGTTTACTGCGCCGGAAATAGAGGATCATCTCCCGTTTCCCCGGCGAGGCCCCCGCGGATCACGTGTTCGTGTCGGGGCGGTCGTACCCCCGTCTAGCGGCGGGTCAAGCCCATCTCGCCGGAGAACACTCAGGTGGGTAGGCGACCGTCGCCCGAGTCGAGTGCCTCGAGTCACGAGGTCTGTTCCCCGCGCATGTCGCTGCTACCTCTAGGTCCCTCTAACAGAGTCGCTGCAGCCCGTCGCGGCACCGGCGGTGGTCGCTGAAGAGGACTCTGCCCGGAGGAACACAGCCTCGGGCAGCCTCGCCGAGGTGCTTCTGGTGGTGGCTGCGTCAGCCTGAAGCCCAGCAGTGCTGGAGGGTCCTCTGGTGATGGGTGGATCCCAGCTGAGGCAGCGGTGCTCTGCTCGGAGCAGGCTTGCAGGGTCCCGACCCCCTAGCGGCTACACAGCTCCGGTACCAGCTTGATAGCGGGGGAGCTGAATTGTTACCCCTTGGATGGGCAGCCATTCAGGATTTTTCTGACAGTGGTTAGGTTAGGTTACTTTACAAACTAACCACTGTCAGAAAAATCCTGAAAAGCTGCCCATCCAAGGGGCGACAATTCAGACAACCTTTCAAAAACACTACTGTCAGAAAAATCCTGATGTGCTGCCCTTCCAAGGGGCAAGTTTTCAGGATTATTTAAACACTTAAAGAAAAATGTTTTCAGAAATTGGATGGGCTGCCCTTCCAGTCGCTGTACAAACAAACCATTGCCAGAAAAATCCTGAAGATCTGCCCTTCCAAGGGGCAGCATTTCAGTCGCTCCTTGACAGCTAGGAGAGGCGGGACCACGGGTTTACTGGGCGACTGAGGGCTCCCAGGGCATGTGGTGGTCCGAGATGAGATGCCAGTAGTACTGTCCTCGGATGAAAGGGGCGGTCACCTAGCTGGTTAGATTCTTCCTGGTTGCGATAGGAAGGAGTGGATTACCTCCGCAAGTTTTAGGTCCGACTGGGACCTGGGGGACCTAGAAGGGCTGTGGTGGGTGTAAGGGCGTTGTACTATGGGTTGCGGCCGGTTGGAGGATTGGTCAATTATGGAAACCCCTGGCAGAAGCCTGCTTGACCTGCGGAAGGAAATTTCCAGCGCCTGCGTGGTTAGAAATTGGACACAGAAAATTTTAAAGACTTTCCAACGATGAATGCACGCCGTACAAAGGCAAGGTTCTTTGTATTTCCAGGTGTGTAAGGTCCTTCATGGGTCCCGATGTCGATAGTTCTTCTCGGTTCCATATTTCTATGGTTCTTCGTGGTTCCAGATGTCATGAAACGAAAACTGTATAAAAATAGCACCATGGTAACGGTTACAGTAGGTAGGCCTAGTATTTCTCCGTCAGCTACCTATAAAAAAAATAATGTGTGCGTTGCTACCGCGAGCATTAGAAGCAAAACTTCACATATGGAATGGCAGGAAAATGGCACGGCACACAAATATTTTAAGCACATTTAACAAGTGTACAAGTATACAAACGTACAGGCGAGTGTATAAGAATGTGCGGAATTATGCAAGTAAGCAAGTTGAAATTATGCAAGTATGCAAATGTGCAAGTTTAGAAATTCTAAAAAGTAAAATAGTGAGCTATTATGCATCAGCATTTATGCAGTTGCCGATTGATTTAATAACTGAAATATAAATTCGCGTCGACTGTTTGCTCCCCCGGTTACGCTGTGATGACGCTGATGAAGAGATGGTTTTAGTATTTAAGTGAGTTTTATATATTGTTATAACTTTGTACCTGTACTATACTTAAATACTAATTTTCATTTAATTATATTTCCATTTATTCGTGTAACAATGTTATAATTTATACGTTTTTATTGTTTATACATAATATTGAATTTTAATAAATTGTTCTCTTTAACTTTCATCCTTATAGATATAGGCTAACTAATGTTAAGTTTCTTAGGTTATATTTTATATAGGCTACTTATTTATTTCTCAGTTATTATACATTTACAAATGTTTACAATCGTCAAAATACCGCATGTAATTTGAAGTGACTTAGATGCACTCACATACAAGCTTGATTTCGTGAGTGCTAAATATCCTGGTTAATTAAGTGAATATTGTTAACAAAGTGTAAAAAAATGGGAAATAAATTATTATTATTGACGTGACAAAGTCTAATAAATCGATGAACGCCGGCTGCACGCACGAAAAAGTATCCCGTTACGCACATTGTCCCGTTTCGCTGTGTCCCGTTACGCTCATTTTATATTGCTCTTTGCTAACCTGAACCTCCTAGCATTGCAACCGAGTCCGTGGCGTAATTTTGTTTTCATGCATTTCAATGTAACATTTTCATTGCTCTTTGCTAACCCGTTCCTCCTAGCATTGCTGCAGAGTCCATGGCGCAAATATATTATTTTTGACTACATATTGGTGTTGGGTAAGCCATTTTCCTTCACATCATCCTTGAAACACTCCCATTCGTTTCCTACTTTTCCTATCATCGTCCTATCATTAACAGAATAACACAGATTGGAAGAAGTTAAATAGCAAACATGTATCAAAGTTATAGTTAAAATAATCTGTTCGTTAAAGTAATAAACATATTTGAATTAATGAGTGCAAATAAAAAGTAAATTTATCAATTAAATTGTAGATTTCATTTCACTCATTCTTTGTAACCATACAAAATAGTGATAATTCAATAAAAAAAATGATTCAATTTTATTCATAAAAGTATGCAATCATTTCATCAATGTTTTGTTATGACGTTGTCACGTTAAACTATCGTCCGTAAACCGACTTTACAGACAACCAATATTTTGTTATCATCAGTGGCCGGCCGCGGGCTCGCGAGAGGTGTGTCGACGTGGAGAGCTCCTCCAGCTATAGGGGGGCCTCCAGGAGGGGGGTATAGACGGCCGTCAACAAGTGCGACGGGCCCCGTCGTGCGGAGGGGAGGGGGGGCCCGTGCGACCCGCCCCAGCTGCCGCCGCCGTCCTTAATGAGGGGCGACGCCGTGGCCTGGTACCGGCCCGGCTCGCGTGCGCGCCGCTCCGCCCCTGGGGGTCATCCGCGTCCCCCGGGGTCTGCCCCAGTCCCCCGGGTCGCTCTTCCTCGCGGCACACGGGAGGCTGCAGTCGCAGTCGCACCTTCAGTCTCCTTCTAAATCCGGAGTTGGTGACACCTTTGAATATGTATACTGTATAGAAGTCGCCAGCCCAGGTCAACATTTATAATACGGTTTTGAGGTAGTTGGTTAATTCACCGCCGCAATCGCCACCATCTCTAGGGCATCGACTTGTGGTGGTCCCTAGCGGACAAGTGTCGAACTCTTCAAACACCCCTGTTCCCCCACCCTCCCGCAAACATGCGTTGTCCTCCACCCACCCTCTGCCCCGCCCCTCATCCCTACAGTTTTGTGACGCACAAACTCCCGTTGAACGACCTTGAGCTGCAGTGAATGTTTGATGGGGGTGCGGGGAATGGCAGCGGGCGACAGTGCTGCGCTCTAACGTGTAAATAACAACCTAAGACGATACAGGGCGTTACGGCAGCGCACTGCAGCGGTGAAGTTCCCAAGCTGCTCATCATACGCTCCTGAAAAACGTAGAGTAAATCATATCCACTCGCGACTTCTATACAGTATATATATTCAAAGGTAACACTGAATTCGATGTTGTGTTGGAATGAAATGTTTCCACTTTTGTCTATGGGTTTTTTTTTGTGTGAAAGTGCACCGTCTTTTGCCCGCACACAGCCGTGGCCTATCTATCAGTCGTGACGTCGCAAGATCTCAGTTTATTCCCTACCCGCTGACATGAAAGGTAAGCTTCTTCGTGTCCTTAAATGTTTGTTCGTAGAATCTTAAATTGACGTCTCGTGACCATACGCAAACAAAGATGTCTGCCACGTCAAGCAGCTGACGGGCTGATTGGTTCGGACCGGCGAAGACGTTGATCCCCCCCCCCCCCCCCGCGGCAGTTTGGACTGAGGGCTCCTGAGCCCATCCTTCCTCGCGCGCGGCTCAGCTCCGACCGGTCAGCTCGGACTGATCCTGGGAGAGGTTGGATAGGCCTCGACCGGACCACGGGTATTCTGGGTGTTTCGAGGGGAGCCAGGATGAGGTGGGAGATCGGAATGCGGCGCCAGTAGCGCTGAGTTTAAGGGCTTGGGACTCAGCCAACTGTCTGGTTAGCCAAATTCTGATTGCGTGTAGCGGCGTGATCCGTTACCCGCGCCCGTGGGGGCCCGGGGCTTCGGCGCCGGGTTAACAAAGAAAAATACCCGGATTTTGATGATATGAAATGCCACAAACAAAGAAACCCGAAATTAAAGGGATAAAGAATACCCCGGAGGGCTTATGCTAAGAGGGGTCTAAGTGCTTCTTTCTTTCTGTCTTTCTTGATCCTGTGCGAGGGGCCTTAATGGCGAGGGGGTTCAGCCAAGAGGGGGGCGGTACACAGCTGATTTAGACACATCGGTAAAACCCCGTCGGAAGGACAAGGACAACGAGTCACAGACAAGTTTCAGTGCCACAACTACTGTGTTCAGACTAACATACGCCCTTCTTACGTGGCTGAACGAACACTGGAGGAACTGGCCGAGCCTTTTTCAACACGCATTTAAGACCACAGAAGAAGAAGAAAATCTAGAGTTTCTGAACATTCCCGGGACAACAGTCGTGAAAATACTGTGGAAAAATTCTGCACGACTCACACAACCAATTAAAAGGAAAATATAAGAATTAGCATTTATTGTCAGCAGTAGCATTTGTATCAGTCGACAAAGTATTGAATTTAAAAATGTATATACCTTTAATTAAAACTGAAACTAATTTAAAACAAGGAACAAATGCAAACCAACTACCCTCGCAGCAAGATACCAGCAAGTAGCTCGGAATTTGTTTCTTAATGAAGCAGTCTCGTGCAGCTATGACTGACTGTCAATGGGCCATCATTATCCCAAGGGACGAATATCCGCATTTGGACTGAACCCAGGAGTCAGGGATGCTGCCCACAACCTCCAGTTTTCGGAACTTGTTGCCAAAGGTTTTCCTACCTTGAATGATTCATGAAACGGGGAATTTATATTTAATACAATTTCTTGGACATACGCTTTCTTATCGAAAATCAGGTCCAAGGCCGGCGTTACGTATTTTTAAAAGCCCTTTTCTCTTCTATCGAAACCGTTTCAAAATATAGTTTCAAATTTCGGTCTGCAAAACGAATAATTCGATAGACGACGTAGCTGCTCCGGCAGCGAATTCTAGCGGCGAGCGCGGAAACTACGTGTAATTCGCGTCCAGAAATTTAGTTTAATACACAATTAAATTATATTTATAGGCTTGGCATTGTTTTAAAATATTTCTACGTTAAATTTCGTGTCCGAGTTTCGTACTATAAGTATATTTGAAACATTAGAACACATTAATTTGCTCGTTACCAAGGTTAAGTGTACCACATTACTAGCGAGTATCAAAAGACTAGCTCAATTTTTTTTTATTAGAGAGATATTGTTATCGGGAATTCTAAACAGTTGGCACTTCAACAAAGTTCACATCTCAGCTATCTTTTGAAAATGTGTGACAAGAGCGTCACAATTGTGTACAGTCGACAGCGCGATCCAAAAGGACTACACACGTCAGCCAGGAAAACAACCAGGACAGTGAGGAGTGAATATATGCCGATGGCCCTACTGTGCTCGTAGTGTCAGGCTGGCAGTCACCCTACTGACCTCTCAGCCTCAAGCTGCCGACTGACCTACTGTACTCGGAGGTTCAGGCTGCCGACTGACCTACTGTACTTGCAGACCCAAGCTGCCGACTGACCTACTGTACTCGGAGGTTCAGGCTGCCGACTGACCTACTGTACTTGCAGACCCAAGCTGCCGACTGACCTACTGTACTTGCAGACCCAAGCTGCCGACTGACCTACTGTACTCGGAGATTCAGGCTGCCGACTGACCTACTGTACTTGCAGACCCAAGCTGCCGACTGACCTACTGTACTCGGAGATTCAGGCTGCCGACTGACCTACTGTACTTGCAGACCCAAGCTGCCGACTGACCTACTGTACTCGGAGGTTCAGGCTGCCGACTGACCTACTGTACTTGCAGACCCAAGCTGCCGACTGACCTACTGTACTCGGAGGTTCAGGCTGCCGACTGACCTACTGTACTTGCAGACCCAAGCTGCCGACTGACCTACTGTACTTGCAGACCCAAGCTGCCGACTGACCTACTGTACTCGGAGATTCAGGCTGCCGACTGACCTACTGTACTTGCAGACCCAAGCTGCCGACTGACCTACTGTACTCGGAGGTTCAGGCTGCCGACTGACCTACTGTACTTGCAGACCCAAGCTGCCGACTGACCTACTGTACTCGGAGGTTCAGGCTGCCGACTGACCTACTGTACTTGCAGACCCAAGCTGCCGACTGACCTACTGTACTCGGAGATTCAGGCTGCCGACTGACCTACTGTACTTGCAGACCCAAGCTGCCGACTGACCTACTGTACTCGGAGGTTCAGGCTGCCGACTGACCTACTGTACTTGCAGACCCAAGCTGCCGACTGACCTACTGTACTCGGAGGTTCAGGCTGCCGACTGACCTACTGTACTCGGAGGTTCAGGCTGCCGACTGACCTACTGTACTTGCAGACCCAAGCTGCCGACTGACCTACTGTACTCGGAGATTCAGGCTGCCGACTGACCTACTGTACTTGCAGACCCAAGCTGCCGACTGACCTACTGTACTTGCAGACCCAAGCTGCCGACTGACCTACTGTACTCGGAGGTTCAGGCTGCCGACTGACCTACTGTACTTGCAGACCCAAGCTGCCGACTGACCTACTGTACTCGGAGGTGCAGGCTGCCAGTTGGAGCCTCAGGCTGCCGGCGCACGGACTGTAGCCGGCGCGGCTGTGACTAATAGGCGTGTAATGGCCGCCGCTTGTGAGAACAGCCCGGTGCGCCAGGGGGGTTCAAGCCCTCTGCCGTGTGTGCAGGGGCGGGGAGGCGGCCGGGTGTTGACGAGGGAGGGGTTGTTGGGTTAAGGGTGATTGTCGATGGTGGCCGAGGGCGCGCGTTTAAACACACGAACGCGCCAATAACTCAACGAGGCGCTAAGTGGCCCTCTGGGCTCCACGCCACTCCGCCCCGGGCACAGAGTGGGCGCGCGCGCAGAAGCGCAGTGGTGGTGATGTGCCTTCCTGCTGATCCTCTACGTCTATCCACACGCCGCCCATCTGATTGGTTCCTGTGCACGTGATGCTCCGATGACAGCGTGCGGCTGGTAAAAGCTTAGCAGTAGAGACCTGCAAAATTCGCGGATTCATTCGGTGATAGGCTAGAATTCAAACACATATACCTCTTAGATAATTTTGCTATTGGCTTACTGTTCATCTGGACGAATCTCAAGCAGTTATAAACCCTCAACCAAAGAAGGATCGAATCACAGACAAACCAGCTGAGACGACTTACAAGTCGGCAGCCAATGAACTGGCGTTATTTGCCCGAGTGTACAGGGGTATGTGCAGTCTTTCCTGAAGGCCATCGAAACCACGAATTTTGCAGGTCTCTACTTATCAGCCAGCTTCATGTTACCATCTTAAGGGGGCCCGGGGGGAGGGGGGTGGATATGAACCAAAAAATGCTGTTTTTATTTCAACATTTTTATTAGACCATAGCAATTTTCAATTATTTTTTTTTTTTTTCATTTTTGGGATTCGTAAAAAATCATATCAATTGATTTAAGGAAATACCCACTGTCTGTTACATAAGTTTCTCTTGTGAAATCATTTGCGTTTAGTATTCAATTCATTCCATTTTGAAAAATTTCATAATGTGTGATAGGCATAATAGCCTTAAATAATCAATATTTGAATACGTTTTAGTATTAACTATATTTAAATACTGCAAAAGTACATTTCAAACATAAAAAAAACCTCTAGAAACCAATACATCGCAACTTTCTGATCCGATCTTCGCCCTTAAGCACTTCACTGTTCCCCTCTCCCCTTTACCCACTCTTCACCACCCGCAAAATAAATTTATTAAAGTGGTATATGCTCCAAATTAAAGAGATGTTTGTGAATAACTAAAATGATGCTCCATATCGATTAGTTGTATCCTAATTATTATTAAAGTGAAATGCATGCAGGTATCTACGATTCCTACTAACCGTTCCGCAAAAATTTTCATCGAGCTCCTCCGCTGTTCCTGTCACTGATTGTCACCGCTGCGCAGTGTTTGTTAACTGGAGTGTTAGCAGTAAATGTGTTCAGCGTTCAAGAAAGTGACTACCAGGGACTGAAAATATTCCGCGGGTCCAGCTACCTACAGGATAGACTCCACAGTCCCTTGTATATTCGGACCGATATCATTAGAGACCTGAAAAATTCGCGGGTTCATTTCGCGATAATATAGAATCCAAATACATTTGCCTTTCTTGCTGCTTCAGTGATTGGACCACAGTTTATCTGAAGGACTCTGGACCAATGAAAAACGTTCGACAGAAGAAGTATCGCATCACAAGCTTCCCAGTTAACACGTGTCGCGAGTTAGTAGCCAATCAGCAGGTGTAATCTGCACAAGTACATAGAGGATCATGGAGTCTATCCTATAGGTCATTGAAAACGCGAATTTTTACGGTCCCTAGATATCATCTATTCCTTGGCATGAGTGTGTGTGTGTGTTTCACGAGGTTGTTTTTCGATATTCAGCTGGTCTTCAAAGCAAGGACCGCTTTTGACGCAAAAGGCCTCCGCTTGAACTGTGGGTCAATCGAAGATGAAGCATTAGGAATACAAATGTCTGAATTTCAGATTTCTGCAAAATTAATCCTCCCATTTATTTATTTTTTTAATAATCAGGGGCACATTTTTTGCTAAAATATCTCGAGACCAGCTATGAGTTACAGTAATAAGCACGACGCAACAAAATAAAGTTAAAATATTTTGAATAGGTATTCGATTATATTTTGGATGGTTTAAAAAAAAAATTACGATCGATTAAAAAATCGATTAAAATATAAAATTACGCGTCAAGTTTTGTAAGAAATACTACTCAGTGTTATCTGGAGAGACGTGTTTCAAACATGCAGAGATAGCCACGGCCATGCGATGCACAAAGTTAACGATGCCCAACTGTTCGTTGGCAGAAAAAATAAATGTATGCACGCATGTATGTACGCCTCATGTAACTCGTCCACTGTTTTCTTCCTATGTTATTGAATTTTGTCGATGTATTTTCCTTGTATTGTGTATAAAAAATAAACAGAATTCCTGATATCATCCCTTCACCATCCCATCGAATGGGTCGCCGGACGATAGCCTCCCCGTGGTCCCGTGGAAACCAAACAACAGAGTATCTATGATAGAACCAAATACCGCTCTCCGCTAGGGGTGGAATATCCTCCAGATTCCTCCCTGTGCGGGCCAGAAGGGGATTTCCAAGCCGACCATGATAATATAAAGCCTAACCTTTGAATCTATACTTAAAAATCCTGGCAGAAAATTGTATGGTTTCGTTAATAGTATTAGTTCACTCACGGATAAAATAATAATGTAATTGTTATTACTAGTAAACTTATACCTCTGCAGGGCCACCACAGGCTAAGAGAGGTAAACGCGTCGTTCGTTTGTTTTGTTCGTTGGCATAGCGGCGGAGAGCCTTGTGCTGAGTGCTACAAGGACGCATCCAGCAAGCAACAAGAGGAGAGGAGTCGGGCTGGCTGGAGCGACCCGCCCGGACACAGGGCCGTCCTCGTGACAAGATGAGGGATGGTCCGCGGCCCGGGCATTGAGGCCGCTCCTCGCGGGGTTATTGATGCGCCGAAGATGGCCAGCCTGGGCGGGCGTCTCTTGTTCCTCGGCCATCGGAGCCTCGTTACCGCGTGGCGCCTCTCAAGGCCGTGACGAGGCGAGGTTTCCCGGGCAAACACCCCCTCTCCCCTCTGCCCTGCCCGGGGAGCAGTCGTCGGAGCGGGACTCCCAACACGCCGTCTGGGACTGTTCCAGTGCCTGTTCTCGGGGAATGCCACGGCGGTTATCGGAATCAACGGCGTCGGGTCAGCAAAAAAAAAATCTCTTTGGAAATGCAGTTTTGAAAAGCAGTTCTCGTTAATATTTCTGGTGATATTCGTAAATTAACGGAAGATCCTTTTGATAATGTGGTGACCAGCATTCTCCACAGATTAAAAGCAACCATTTTTTAACAGTACATTTACACGTGCACACGAATAACAATGGCTATCTTGACGTAGCCCTAACTGGTAGAAGGCCAAATCACAATGAGGAAGATTGTCCGATTCTTCTCATTCTTTTCGCCTCCGTTCTCTTGTTGGTAGAGGTAAAAGTTTTTTTTTTTTGAATAAGTTTAAAGATGGGTTCTAAGCTACGCCCGAGAAGCGCGAATTTTATGTCGGCATTTATGGAACAAAATGTTGCTCTGTGCAGGGGAAATTTTCGATGTGTAAAAACCTTAGCTTTGCGCGGCATTTGGTGAAACTAATTTCTTGAAAAAAAAAAATGAACGGAAATGTGATACAACGGTGCCGCGTCTGCGCAGAAGTCTCAAAAAAAACCTCGAAAAGATGGCGAACGCGCGTGTAGCAACGTTAACCCGTTGTGTGTCACTTTGGTAAATATTAGAGCTCATAACAAACGTATTGGTGTGTGAAACGAAACTTTATGATAGTGAAACTACCCTGAAATATATCTGGTAAACTTAAACAGTCATAGTACAAAGTAATCCTGAGTTTCAATGACCTAAAAATAACTGCCTTTAGAGTATAATCAATATTCTCCTCATTATTTCCCATCGGTCTCTGGAGCATGGTAGTAATATTACTTGATTGTCATGCAAAAAGGAAATTAATGTCGCTGACCTAACCCCGCCAATCGTTCACGCCAAACTAAAGTTCGTAACAGACGGATCCATGCGTGCAGAACAGCTAGATGGTACCAACAAGCACAAGATAAGTGTCATTATGAGAAGTCAGTTTGCTATAAACATAAGTATATTTTAAGAAAAACCATGCCACTCAAACGGTGTTAGAAATTTTTTTTTTTTGAAATAGCGACATATGTGGTTTTCAACCGAGTTGAATAAAAACAGAGCGCTCGAAATCCTTTTGTCGCTTATATTTGAAGTTTTATTTAATAACACCTGTAGGTCTGTGTACGTTAGCCACAGAGGCGAATGTGCGCTTAGTGAACATGTGCAGGTCGACCGTATGGCAACCCTGCCTTCTACAAGGTCACGCTAACACTAGCTCTCATAATTTAAGACCACGTTGGTTCGTTCATTTTCTTGTCGTCACTGTTAATTTGAAGATTTTTCCTGTAAACTCCTTCCAATGACTCTCCGGTATTTATTTGTTGTTGGTTCATACATTTATTTAACTAGATATTTATGAAAGGTCACGCAAGTAATTGAAATTATGAACACTTGTATGACTTTTTAGTTTTTACCGCTATTATGGATAATCTTAAGTAAGTATCTGTTCACAAAATTTGAGGCGAAACTGAAAATTCTCATATATCCTTACGAAATATGAGTATTTTATTTCTTAACGAATTTATGAGCATTTTCGGTTTCGCCTAAATTGTTCTCAACGGATGTTTACTAAAGATGATCCATAATAACAGTAAAAACTAAAAAGTACGTGCAAAAGGAGGCATGAGGTGTTAATGCGACGACACATCTAAGATTTTAATATATACTATTTGAACCACTTTGGTTTCTGACACGATGCTCAAAGTTTCGACTCATTCTAATGTGACGAAGAGAGCGAGAGAGAGGGAAGATAAAAATGCATCAAAATGGACAACTCTATTTATTTAAGTGTTATAGCAAGTAATGAGGTCACGTGAAGTTAGAAATAATACACCCTAAATAACATAGGCGTGCCCAGACATTTCCATTAGGAGGGTGCCTGCTAAATTTTTAAATCAGAAGCTGAATTTAGAATGTTAAATAGCCTAAATACATTCACTCATTGCCGTGTTTATATTTTTGTGCAGTATCAACGAGATATGTTTACTAGTTAATATTTATATCCGTATAATTTTAACAATCTTGAAAATAAGTTTTTTTTCATAGACAATGATTAAAGGGTACTTACACATTTTTCCCTCTCAAATTTTCCAATAGCTTGGTCCAGATCTACATTGAAATGAACTTCTTTTTAGTGAATGCAAGCACAGCAATTCAGACAACAGAACTTTAACAAACCTCTTAAAAAAAATTTTTTTTGCTTGACCATTTTAAGGGACCTCGTGTTTTAAATAAACTAAGGCGGCTGTATTTCCAGATCGATAAAATGTTTAAAAATATTGTTAATTAGCACGCTGCAACACTGAAAAACAGTTTGAGTGTCACAGTGCTAGGAATATACGAATATTAACGAACGCATTAGAGAAAATGCCGATCTGAGTGATTACATTAGGGGGGGGGGGGGGCCATGGCCCACCTGCCCCCCCCCCCCTGTAGGCACGCCTATGCTAAATAACAAACATTAAGTATGCAATCACTCAGTTTCACCACAACCGTGCTCTTCTGCATAAATCGTCTAAAACTGTTAAAATATCCTACTTATAAGCTGGTTTGAGTTACTTTATTACGTATTAAGCACATGCAAGTAAACAAAAATGATTTTATTGGCCACTAAAAAAAAATATTACTCCAAAAATTAAATTTATGTTTGTAAACACTTTCCTTATTTTATTGCCACTGTGTGTTTTACCAGGTATGTTTAAAATTAACTGTAAACAGCCTATTACAAAAGTGTCTAACGGAATATACATTCTATAGTTAGTGGACTATCCTACGGGTCTCTTCAGGCAACTCTGCGTGGCAGAAGTGTGCGACTGATTGCATAAACAGAGGCGTCGACAGCTTCTCTGTTCGTGAATACGGTTTGTAGCCATTAGCAGTCTGTCTCCGCGGTAATGGATATCAAACTGATTTGTTACGTCACAACGCCCTAGCCAACATCGGGTGTCGCGGTCGTGAAAGAGAATGAAGTGCGAACGTTAGCATTGACGGAAGGAACGGGCGGAGCACAGGAGTCCTTGCGATGGCAACTCATGGAAGCGTCAGCCTGCGATGGCCACCTGCGAACATCCACGCGCTGACTTCGTACATCTTTATCGCAGATCTGTGAACTGTGCGCACCAGATGGACTCGGTACCTACTCCCTAAAGGGCTGAACCCGAGTTTGTTCCGTTGGTGGATCTTTTACATGGCAGGTGTGAGTATAACGGGTCGTTATCACAACGCCGAAATACTATAACGCCGAATGTCAAAATTGACCACAACGCCAACAGCTAGAAAACTGCTGTGTACCACACCGCCGAAATAACAACTGAATGAATTTGTGTGTGTTTCTTAAATGTACCTTAACGCCTAAATACCACAATCAAACCTAACCTTACCTAACCTAACCTAACCTAGCGTAATATAACCTAACCTAACTTAACCTACCCTATCCTAGCCTAGCCTAACCTAACCTAACCTAACCTAACCTAACCTAGTATAACCTAACCTAGTCTAACCTAGCCTATCCTAACCTAACCTAGTCTAACCTAACCTAACCTTTGTGGCAGTCCTGCAATGACATATTTCGGCGTTAGTGTATTTCGGCGTTGTGGTAATTCGGCGTTGTGGTACACAGAAGTTTTCTAGCTATCGGCGTTGTGGTCAAGTTGGCATTTCGGCGTTGTGGTGCGTCCCCGAGTATAACTACCCATCCTTACCATGGGCCCCTAGGACCTGGAATGATTACGCTGTTCAGACGCGGTATGGCTCTGAAGGCCAACAGCTACGCACAGAGGTGGAGGAACCCATCCCAACACGATACGCCACCGGGGAACCGCCAGCCGCCGAATACCCCAGGACACCACCAGGGCCTGGTGAGTCCCGACACGGCCCATACCTCTCACATCACTGGGACCCCTCGACCACCCAGATGCTCTTGATGCTGACTTCGTGCAGTTTGTCAAGAGTAAAATAGTTCAATAATATAGTATCCTGCGAAGGGACCTAAACAATTATTACTACTCGCCGCGAATCACAGAGCCGCCGCGTCGACAGCCAAGAGCTAACGTGTGTCATTCCGAGAGGTGTGGGGGGGGGGGGGGGGAGGGGCAGGTATCGAACCATCGATTATTTACCGTCACGCGTAAGCAAGAATACTGTCGCGAGATCTCTGAAACCAAAAAAATTAACTCAATAATTAATCCGGGGAAAATATTTAAAAAATACACATAATTAACTGTCTCATTCACGAGAAATATAAATATATTTTAATTATTCGTATATCGTGAAATCCATCATTTCATCATCGTCATCATCAACTGCTTGTGGTCACTGGTCGGGTCAGCAAAGTAAAATGCATCCCTTTTCTCTGTCCCTCCACCATCTTTCATCCTTCGCTTTGAGTCTTCTCCTGGTTTTGCATATTTTTGAGCTTAAGCCATTAATAATATAATTTATTAGCCAAGATTGCCAAATTTAAGCATTTTGAGTGTGATTTAAGTTCTAAAAATAAAAATTATTTCAGGAGATTAATAATCATTGTTCACTTTACACAAAAGCTTTTAACATAAATAAGTTACAAAATGGTAGTTATACAAAAATATTCTAGTCTAGAATCTACTTTAACTTGGATTCAAGTTTTTTTAAATAAGGTTTATGAAGGGGAAATGTATCTAGTAAAGGAATGAGAAAATATGTCAGATATTCAGTGTGAAAAAAAAGACTCATTATTGTCTCGATTTTATTATGAAATTAAAACTAATCTCGATACCGTAAATGTTAACCAGACCGGGTGGTAGCAAAACTCGCTTATCGAACCTATTACTTCTACAGATTTCTGTAGATTTCCTTGACCAAAACAAATGAAAGTATCTAAATAAAAACAAACTAAGAGATATTTTTGAATACATCTTAAAAAAGGTCAACTGTACTTACTATAAGAGGAAATTAGTTTTGTATGGCTGATTCTCTGATGATTTATCAAAAACGTTCACAGAGTACTTAACAAAGAGCCTGGAAAGTACGTACAAACTAATGTTTCACCAGTCGCACTTCAAAGACACAATCATAAAAGGAATCCAGCCTTGTGCATACAGTGGGTAGGCTGAAACTTTACTTGGATACATTGCAAAACAACATTTCAACATGAGAAAAAAAAATAGAATAAAAAAAATACGCCTCTTTTTATATATATAATGGTGGATGTGCATGTTTGTCCGATTTTTTTTTAATTTCCTCTGACAGAACAGTTATTTTCATGATATTTTCCAGAAATTTCAAATTCATTTACATTTTTAAGTTCTCGTTGTTTTCCCCGATACTTGCCATTCTGTACATGAAGACCTGCAACATGCAGTTGAGTGTGGTCGAATTTCATGCCTTATTTTTTTTATTGACGTGACAACGTCTAATAAATCGATGAACGCCGGCTGCACGCACGAAAAAATGTCCCGTTACGCACATTGTTCCTTTACGCTGTGTCCCGTTACGCTAATTGTTCCGTTACGCTGTGTTCCGTTATGCTGTCGGCGAGTGCAGTAATAATATGTTATGTTACAATTTACTAAAAAATTATGGTGATTCATATAATTGATGATAGATATTTGATTACAGTTTATTTATATGAAAACTTGTCCATAATTATATTAAAACTTTATAGCTAAACGCCAGTTTTTAAAATTAATTACAAGTCATCTACACGTGAACTGTTTCGTCGACTGTTTATAAAGTGAAGTGAAAAGTTAATGTGGTTTTCATTGCTTATTACAACAACAATTTCGGCAATAAAGGTTAATTATTCTTGCATTTTAAAAATCTGATTACTACTATAATTTCAAGTATTTATTCTTTTATTATTAAAATAAAAATGATTCAATTTTATTCATAAAAGTATGCAATCATTTCATCAATGTTTTGTTATGACGTCACGTTAAACTATCGACCAGAAACCGACTTTACAGACAACCAATTTTTTTGGTGTTCATCAATTGCAAGCACGTGTGGGATCGGACCGAGAGTGATCCGCAGGGAAGGGTCGCCGGGAAGGAAGGAGAGAGCGGCCCGGAGCCCGCCCAGTCGCGCGGGTGGAGGGGCGCGGGGTCGGACAAGTGACGCAGTCGGACAAGTGTCGCCTACCTGTACTCCTCGTCCTGGGCCGCGGCGTAGTCCGGCGGCATGAGGTGCCAGGCGGCCGGCTCGTAGCACTCGTCGTAGCCGTTGCTGCACATGGCTGCAGGCGGGCTCACGCGACCGGTACGCCGCGGCGGACTGACACGGGGGGATCGGCGCCTCGCTCCCGGCAGCTGGTCGCTAGCCAATCTTATCAGCGTGTGTCAACTGCAGCCTCTGCCACGGCGGAGAGAGAGGGGTGCACCGGCTGATAACCCTGAGTCGGAGGAAGGGGGCGGCAGGACGCCGCTCGCAACAATGACCAACCGTGCAACAGAGACTGCAGGTACGAAGCAGTTGCAACACGCTCCGCACGTTTACTTTGTCGCTGCTGTCTACGTTCATTAATAACACACATACTTAAAATTGTCTACGTTCATTAATAGTATACCTACTTAAAATTGTCTACTTTCATTAATAATACACCTACTTAAAATTGTCTACGTTCATTAATAGTATACCTGCTTAACATTGTCTACGTTCATTAATAATACACCTACTTAAAATTCCGTATGCTAGTACTTACTTCAACACTTCTACCAACCAACATAAACCACCCAGGTAACAGAGGAAATACTGAATAACATCTGGAAATTATATTAGAGATCTAAAGGAGCTAAATAACTTAATGTAATAATATATATGGGAGTTCTGGGGAAAGCATAGGCGAGAAGCTATTCAGGTGAGAGTTACTACATTTTGCATATATTCATATTAACAAAAGTTGAAAGGAGTGAATACCAAGAAACTTTTGGGGGATAAGGAGCTAACCCATACCACTAGTGATTAAGGACATGTTTTATAAAATAAATGTTGGCCATTTAAAGTATTTTCAACTTCCCTAACACTACAATCGAAACCAATCACCTGTCTCCATTCTGACATGTTTCTATGCATGATTCTAACATTAGCTTAGGCTCTTTTATTGGCAAATAATTTGAATGTTGGGGCCGTGAGTGCAACTAATGGTTATGTTTACTACTGTGAAATACATATAAATCACTCATGCAATCTGGAAGTAGAAAAAATTTTGAGTTCACCATTTGCTCAGAGAACTGACAAAAATGTCTTATGACCAACAACAGTTAATAATTGGTTAAAAATTTAAATTTGTGTCAACTTGTTTGTTAGAGTTTCAGTACAATAATTCTTATCTATACTAATATTATAAAGCTGAAGAGTTTGTTTGCTTATTTGTTTGCTTGAACACGCTAATCTCAGGAACCACTGGTCCGATTTGAAAAGTTCTTTCAGTGTTGGATAGTACATTTATCGAGGAAGGCTATATGCTATATTATATTATCAATAACATTAGGGATCCTTACTAAAAGTCCGATTTAGAATCAAATGCGTTGGAGGGGGTTAAATACAACATGCAGTACACGTACGAAGTGTGTGTTGACAATGCCGCAGGCGCATAGAAGTTTATTTCCTATTGCCTATTAACATTGTTGCCACACACTAGATGCCTTATCATTCTTAATTTTCCCATACAAGTAAAAAACACCCTTGTGATATTAACAACGAAGCAATCAGTACCCTCATAAGAGTTCAATTAGTATTTAAATACTTTTTATCACTTTAAATCGCAAACCTAAACTATTGTTTTTTTTCCTCTCTCTGTGTTTAATATGTTTTTTTATTGCCCTTTTTTTCAAGTATATATATTTTACTGACTTGAAACTTCACAGTAATGTTCCTTATGTTACGCAGGATGACATTATCCGAAAATTAGATCCCATAGGTGGTTAAAACCAGGCAACAGTGGGTACTTTGTCTGCATGAGAACAGTATTTTGCCTTGTTCATGCCTTCTGCGTCTCCATGGCAACGGGCATCGCGCGGCAGTGGCGTACCCACAAGGAGGGGCATGTATAATGAGCGGCGCAAGAGTGATCTGCCTTTAGACTGCCGTAGCGAAGTACGGGTACATCAGTTGTACGTTGCGTGCACGAGTCGGGAAACCATCGGTGCTATTCATTTTATCTCCGGTACATTATACAGCTTGTAATAAATTTTCACTGAATATTTTTTATTTACCATTACTGTAAATGGGAGATGTGGCTTAATTTTTTCCCATTAGTATAGCCGTGCGAAGCCGGGTCGGGCAGCTAGTTATTTATAAGTTCATTTAAATATATTATATGCCAAGTTCATACTTTACATTTCAAAATTTCACAAAAACCTATGTTTTGAAGAAACCAATAAAAAAACACATGTCAGCTGAATGTAACAGTTAGTTACCAAATCCAAAGCTAAAGTAAAAAAAAAAAAATTGGTTGTCTGTAAAGTCGGTTTACATACGATCGTCTAATGTGACAATGTCATAACAAAACATTCATGAAATGATTGCATACTTTTATGAATAAAATTAAATCATTTTTATTGAATTATCACTATTTTGAATGTATACAAAGAAGGAATGAAATGAAATCTACAATTTATCTGATAAATTTACTTTTATTTGCACTCATTAATTCAAATATGTTTATTATTTTAACGAAGAGATTATTTTAACTATAACTTTTATACATGTTTGCTATTTAACTTCTTCCAATCTGTGTTATTCTGTTAAGGATAGGAAGATGATAGGCAAAGTAGGAAACGAATGGGAGTGTTTCAAGTTTAATGTGCCTCGAAAAAGTCAAATCGATGGTTGTTCCAATTGAGTGGAAGAGAGATAGATGCGACGCAAGCGTTCAATGAGCGTAACGGGACAGCATAACGGGACAATGTGCGTTACGGGACACTTTTTCGTGCGTGCAGCCGGCGTTCATCGATTTATTAGACGTCACGTCAAAATGTTCACAAAATACAGGAATCTGCCTATATCCATCGCCTGTATAATATTTTAATAAATTATATTTGCTATGCTGTAAGCAGTGCAGACATAGGCAAATAAGCACATTACAGAGAAAACATTATCGCACCATTATGACACAACCGTCAGTGCTCAGTCTGGTCGCTAGGCTGCTATGTTCCTGCACTGCCTCAACCAGACATGTGTAGTCAGAGTAGGATCGGACGATGCATCGAAAACTACCTGGAGTAGGACAGTTATCACCGAGGCAATGGTCGTCACAGGGACTATTTTCTGTGTTGTGTGAATTCATGTATTTTCCATTGACAGGGAACAATTAAAATGCCAACTAGCCACCCAGTATTATAATCAAGAAAACTAACTCATGTAACGGGTTTATTTGCTTATGTAAACGTTTATTATACCCGGTCTTCTGCGAAAACTACACCTGCAGGGGACACTCCCACCCGGGAGGTTAGTTACAATTCATCTTTACAAGGGGAAGGACGCACGCCACACCGCGAAGCCACCACCATAGTGCAACTGATTCAATTTTTGGTGCAGTAATTTACAGCCATGTTTTCCTGCCTGGACACGGGATCCGCTCCAGGTTTAAACTTAACAGACTATCGTTAATTAGACAATTTACAGCTTCAACCGCACAGGACTGTGGACCGCCACAATACATGCACCTATATTTTCATTAATTAAGGCTCAAAGACAGTCGGCACCTACTATGTAGTCGCCAATGTGGAATTTACTTAACTTTCCCGCTGAGACTGCATACTTTGAAAAGCAGTATCAGGCCATACACTTCGATGTGCTTCAAACCAATTATTGTCTGCATTATCTATTGCCACACTTAGAATTGACTTCAGTGTTATCAATAATCACACTCAGAATGTGCCTTAGTTTTAACAATGTCCACAAGTATTATGAGCTGTAGTGTTATCAATGTACACCCTTAGAAGTTGTTTTGGTGTTATTAATTACGAACTTAGAACATGCTTTGGTTTTATCGTTGTCCACACTTAGAAGTTGTTTTAGTGGACATTGTACCGACTGTAGCAGCAAAGCCTGGTCCTAACCCTGTCCATACCAGTCGCAACTGTTGGAACACACCCTCCGCCCAGCCCACATGAGTCCGAGACACAACTGTGAAACCATGCAAATAACTCATAATTATCACATTGGTTTGCCTGTGATTCTATTTCTGCGGCCTTGGGCCAGACTTAATTTAAAGTGCAACTCATTGTGTTTTTAGTGCCGTATTTTAAATGGAGTAGTTACAGCCAGTAACAGACAGTCTCTATTTTGACTCATGTTTTCAATTTATTATTATTTAAAGTATAAATAAAAATCAGCAATTATAAGCCTTAAACCAGTCACAATCTACCCAAGGAAATCACTTCAGGGGTAATATAATATGTCTATCTTGTAAGTTTTACATAATTTTTATTTGACATTTTTATGGGTTTTTGGTGTGAAGTGACGCTGTCCCCCTCCCACCCAACCATCCCTGTATGGCAGTCACATCAGCTCATGGCTCGAGGTGGATGTACCATTCCGTGGGGAGCCTTCAACTTTGCAGCACTAAATCGTAACTCTGGTTAACATCATCGACCTAAACCTTTTTCTTTTAGCTCTCCACGCATCTCTGGTTCATTTTATAGTGCCGGGTCTATCCCGCCTGTCTTAAACTTAACTCTGCCATGTGACCACGCCGCGAAGTCAACTTTTTTACGGGACTGGCCGAATCCAAGGAATTTTTATTTAATTAAACCGCACATATGTCTGCCGGCCTAATTGTACTACTGTAGATTCATGGCTTGCTGAGCTACATTTGTAGTCGCAGTTAGACAAACGAAATTATGCAATTGGCCGCCTCCAATAGTAAACAACTCCCCTTTGTGAAATTGCCGCTACCCACTGACGTCGTACCGACCATGGCCTCTAAGCCCGTGCTCCGCACTGCTAGTACCAGATCCCATTTTCGGAGCGCACTCCTAGCCAAGCGGAAATGAGTCAGGCGAGCACCTCGGGCGTGACCCCAATAAACGTAAAGAAACTTAAGGGCACGGAACCCCGGGGGCTCGAACCCATAAAACAATTCAGGGAGAAGCCATTAGGACAAATTTACTAATTACCGGAAATTAAACAAGTGTGTCGTAGCCACTCCGTGCGAGCACCGCACTCATGGAGCAAACAACAAACCTCATTAACATTCACCGCGGCCACTGGCCTTAATTAAAGTGCCAGTGACAATGATCAAGTCGGATTAGGAGAAATCCCACTAAAACAATTCACAGTGAGACAATATGTTAATAAATTTACAGTCGCCAACTTGATGCCACAATTCGAATAATTAAATACTCTAAAACAATTGTTAAGCTGCTCACGTCGACTCAGCGTGTATTTTGCCAGTTGATATATAAAAAATGTTTGAAATGCTGGCAACCGAAAGTCGAGTAAATTTATATATATATATATATATATATATATATATATATATATATATATATATATATATATATATATATATATTCCTTTCCGAAGTTTTTGAAAGCAGAACAAAAAGTTATCATCTTAGTTTCAAAAATTTTTAGTTTATTAAAGTATTATTTTATTTACATTTCAAAATTGGTTTTCTTTAGAAGTTAGTGTATAATTTGTTCTACTGTCTGAAGTTAACACTAACTTAAGTATGCAAATAGTTTTCTCTGTGAAGGTATTTGTTTTAGATTATTGTTAATTTTTTAATAAATCTTTCAATACCCATTATTATAGTTTTTGAAAATATCTCAATGCATGGTTTCTACCTTAAAGAAGATCAATTTTCATTATATTTAAATATTTGTTATAGCATAAAAGTGATGCATAATATGATACATAATTCAGTGAAATTTCTCATTTTTTTGTTAAAATATGTTGTGAACTAGGGACACCAAAAATAAAATTTTACAGCATGTAAAAACAAATAATATTTTAATGAATAAACACTCAACCAATAATAGTATCAGTAATAGTATTTTCCATTACGCAAACTTTAAATGGAAGTTAAATGCTAAATAATATATGTTAATTCTTTCTGGCTGTAGTACTTACTATGCAATGCCATTTGGAAAATTGAAATGAAAGCAAGGCATTAAAAAAATTGAGGTTATGTTGTTAAATTGAAGGGTAGTGTTGCAACGTCTATAGACATTGGTAGGCGTGTTTGAAACTGGCAACTTGTAAATATTTGTAAACTAAATACAATTGGTTTTATTTATTTTTTAAATAGCAGCAATTTTTAAAGTTTTGGTACGTTACTAATAATGAACAGTATTTATGATGACGAAGAATATGTTCTGAAAACGAAAAAGGATGTCGTCAAAGGATCTAGGTGAGTTATATGATAATCAGATTTTAAATTAGTAACTAATAGATTTAATTGTTATATGTTCAAGTGTTTGGAATAGAAATTTTGCCCACACCATCATTTCTTTTTTAATTTAATGTTATCTTAGTACTTTACTATTACCGATGTTTTGCTTGTAGAAAACTGAATAGGCCTTAATGTAGTTGAACCATGTTATAGACCTAGGTGACCTTATCCAGCATACCGCTTTGCTAACTGGAAGTAGTTTACAATGCTATACCATAACAGTATTGATGATTCGTCAGCATGATGGCGCTGGAGCTGGAGGGGATGCAGAGGAGAGCAGCTAGATGGGTGAAGGGCAAGGGGAGGAGAACGGACAGAGAAGGGAAGGGGGAGTGCAGTACCACAGAGATGATGATAGGAATGAGATGGGAGAGCTTAAAGGATAGAAGACAGAAGGAGAGACTGGTCAAGATATACCAAGTGCTGAGTGGAGTGGGAGGATGGGGAGACAAGTCAAAATGGGAACGCCTAGAAGTAGGAAGGAAAATACTAGGAAGGTTTTCAAAGAGAGGAAGAGGACAGAAAGGGGAAAGAATGCGATGGTCGTGAGGACGGTAGGGGAATGGAATAGGCTGGAGGAGGAGTGTGTGTCGGCTGGGAGTGTGGATCAGTTCAGAAGAAGAGTGCGGGGAAAGTAGGGAGAATGCTTGCCACCAGGCACTTTGTACCCAATTGCAGCTACAATAAAGATAGGGCCAATCACAAATATGTCTTTATCACCCTACACTTTGATAGGAGAAGTGCTTTAATATGGATCTATTTTGTGTTGTGTTTTGGGGGAGGAGGAGGAATATTAACATGCTAGTTTTGCACAAAAATATTTTCCTTTGTGAAACTAATGTTTGTGTCAAATTATATGAATACCACAGCCCTTCCTATTCTAGTATAGAACTCTAAAGAAAAGAAAAGTTCACCTAACTTCACTAATGAACCACACCAAACCTCTCTCTCATAACCGAAAAATACAAACACTAAAACATTTAATAACCCTTAAAACCATTTACCTTTCCAGGCTTCTTGACATTATTCGTTTACTATTTATATTACTCATATAGGCCTATATATTATTTTAACGCAAAAAAAATTAGCCAAAATTCATTTGCATGAACACTTCCATTCACTTCCCTTTCACTATTACAATCCTAACTACACATTCATTCTCTACACCGTAACATTAAATTGTTTCAATATAATATAAATAAACACAGACTTTCCTTTCATGACCACAACCTCATTACCACATAATTATATTTCTTACTACCTTCTAAATAAATATTGTATAGGTACTTATTTAAACACCTCTTATCGAGATATTCCATTTCACACATGTTTGGTTATAATTATCTTAAAAATTTATCCCTTCTCTCTTATATGTAACAGAACTACTATTTTTGCTCCTAAAGTAACACTATCATTTGTATTTATTTTCACAACTATATTCAGTCTTCCACTATTCCACCTTCACTCCTATAGTCTATTCTGTTAACATTGGCCAACTTCAATGATGTCATATATTTTCCCTGCGTTTTTTTTCAGACAGAAAAGACACATGCGCTGGCTTCCAGTATCGGGATGGAATCTTGACCCTGCTACTTTACTGAGTCTAAGTGTAAATGGATGAATCTCATGAAGTAACTGCTAACTTAAGTCTCGTACCCAATCCACAGAAGAAGTCACGAATTAGGGTTTCCCCCCTTTTCTTTGATAACCCAGCGCTCTTAGCCGTGAGGCCCTGCCGCCCTGGGGCCCCCATGGGCGTGGATGCGGATCACGCCGCATACGCAACCAGGAAGAGCGTTAGAGCTTTTGGCTATGCAAAGTGACTGAGGCTACCCATCTCAGTTTATGCACCACCTCTGGCCCCCTACTCCACTCAGCTAACCAGCAAGTTGGATGCTCCCTTGCCCTCTGGAGTATCACTTCTGGCGCCTACCCCGGTCTCCCACCTCACACTGGGACTCCTCAATCACCCAGCGAACCCGCGGTCCGGTGGAGGCCTACCCAACCTCTGCCAGCTGTCCAGGTTGGTTACCGGAGCTGTCCTCGTCGCTCACAACGTCAGTACTTCAATGGGCTAGGGAACCCTGATACCTGCCCCTAAAGCACTCGGGGCACCACTCCCAAGTACGAGTCCTACCTCACCAAGAATCCTGGGCCATAAGAAAACCTCAGCGGGGAACCATTCAAACATGATGGATTCTTCCCGTACTACGACCAACTTTTGGTCTCGTCGGCAGACTGTTCGCTGGTAGTTTGACCGGATCATCACGCTTCTGGGACGAACACCGCCAACCCCAGCTGGAAATGGCAATCACGGTGTCCGGGCAGGAAGCACCTGGGGCTCCTCAGTACCTCCACCGACTACAAGGCTAAAGGGGGAACCTCGCCGTGCAGTTTACAGCCCGTTTTTAGGCCCGGGCACCCGACACCGCACACAGAGAATAACAACTGACCTAGTCCTTCAGACGAGCTCTGCTAACCTGTTGCAGGCCGGAGGGCAGAGGGCGGCCGGAACGCCCTCCGCCGGACCGCCCGCCGCCCAGCAACCTCAAGGTGGAGATGCACACAATCAGCCTCAGCAAGGAGTCCCAGGAGGCGATGCTGCAGACCCTCCGGCTGATCCACGGCCCGGTGAGCTGCACTGAGCTCCGCTCCTCGGGCCAGGGGCGACAGCAGTCATTTGTCTTGTTCTGGGACACCTCTGCATGTGTGTGCGTCATTTGTCATGTTCTGGAACACGTCTGCATATGTACGCGTCACGTGTCATGTTCTGGGACACCTCTGGATATGTACGCGTCATTTGTCATGTTCTGGGACACCTGTGCATATGTACGCATCACTTGTCATGTTCTGGGACACCTCTGCATATGTTTGCATCATTTGTCATGTTCTGGGACACCTGTGCATATGTATGCGTCATTTGTCATGTTCTGGGACACCTCTGCATATGTACGCGTCATTTGTCATGTTCTGGGACACCTGTGCATATGTATGCATCACTTGTCATGTTCTGGGACACCTCTGCATATGTACGCGTCATTTGTCATGTTCTGGGACACCTCTGCATATATACGCGTCACTTGTCATGTTCTGGGACACCTCTGCATATGTACGCGTCATTTGTCATGTTCTGGGACACCTCTGCATGTGTATGCAGTGACCGAAAAACCTTTGAAAACATACTGTTGTTAATAAAGAAAATTCTATCAGTTTCTATTTTATATTTATAGTGTTTGTTAAATAAAAGATTTTTTATTTATTTATTTATTTACTAATCGAGCATAGCTATTTTAGCGAATTAAAACAGTATTTCCAAATATCAAAGTATTGAAATTTGACAAATAAATTTTCTATGAATCATGTATGTAGGTATGCATGCTTGGTATTCCATTATAATTTACTTATGTGTTAGTAACATTTAACATCAGAGATCTTTGAAAAAAATTCAGCAAGGAAAGACGTGTCCTCTTTGGCATTCCTACTCTAAGTGACTAACCTCGTGCTGCTGTCTGAGTGTGCATAGTCCTGCACACTCACTTTAAAATGGTTTGAATAGGATGTTGTTAGAATTTTCATCTTTGTTATATGATTCTTGTATCAAATTTATTATGTGAAATCTTGTTATAATATTTTTTTGTTCAGAATTAATTTTTAAAAGCAATCTTAATGTTTTTTTTATTCTAATTTTTTCTTTGTGTTTATAGTTTTTTTTTGCAATTAATTTTGGGCATAAAAATTTAATATTAAAAGAAATGAATAAAGGGGAAGCCATATAAGACAGCAATGGGGGCCAGATAGTGGATGCTGTAGTTTCTTTATTTTTCTCAGAAAATTGCAAAATTTATCAAAAGAAATGGATAATCTTGGTGAGGGAGGTTTCATCGCACGGTTGTGTGGACAGGAGTTCCGGCTGAAGGACCAGTCGTCCTACAAGGACAAGGGCAAGAACCTGGGCAGCCAGTACTGGGTGGACCGAGGCCACCTGGTGGTGTCGGGAGGCGTCGACTACTCCAACAAGCGAGGCAGCCAGATGTCCGACTCGGAGCTGCAGCACTCCTTCGCGCTCGACAGGCTGGCAAGGTACCTAGCGTGGCCACGTCTGTCTCTGCCTTCCTCCCTGCCGCCCTGTAGCGCTAGTCGAGGTCACAGGCCAACTTCAGTGCGTGGGAATTCCCGGGTTGGACATTGACGTTACAGTGGAATTTTTAACTGTAGGACACACCCAGTTAAGCCCTACTGTCATAAATACGGGAATATAAAAAAGGCAAGTAAAATTAATTATCTGTTTTCTTAGCTGATGTATTTAAGAGACATACCAGTTTTTTTCAGCAGCTGATGTACTACAGCTTCTTATTTGTAACAGTATGAATCTGCCAACTAAACACAATCGGCACGTCTTTCCAACTACCAACCATCTAATTGGCCAGCTTAGTGCTGAGTCCACAGTGTTCACACTGGAGACATGCTAGTAATCCTTATCGTCCAAGTACCTGGACGGATTGGCACTCAAAAAAGTGTTTCCCATTAAGCGTGCGCTTCAGAAAATTTACAAACTGGACCTAAGTTGATAGACCAGTATTCTCTACTTGTGAAACACCAGGGTTAGTTAGATGATCGTGCTGTCCAAGCTCTTGGCTGGGATCGTCCTGGCAGGTTGGATCCTGTGGACTGACGAGGATTGACTCCAGCATCGGCCGAGTGGTCGGATAGCTGCTTCTCCGGAGGTGATTCGGGTTCAGTTCCCGGTAGGGTCGGACCAGAAGTTTTCCCCCCTGCCCACCTCTCGTGACACCTGAAGCTGTGGCGACGGGGTGGTACCGGGGCTGTAGCCTCGCCGTGTGCTGTGCTGCAGCTACGGCTTCCAGAGGCAGCACTGCGCGCAGGCGCTCAAGGCCACGGGCGAGGACGTGGGCGCGGCCCTGGAGGTGCTGGGCTGCCGCTACTTCGGGCTGGACCTGCCGTTCCTGGCCGCGTACCGGCCGGGCGGGGGGGCCGGCCCCCCGCCGCCGCCGACGGAGGAGGAGCAGGCCCAGCGCGAGGACGAGAAGGGGGCGCTGGAGGCCATCTACGACGCGGCCTTCAAGGAGACGATAGCCGGCCGAGTGTGGGAGCTGGGGCTGCGGCTGGACCACCTGCTGGAGCTGTTCTCCGAGAAGACGGGCGGCCCCGAGGACCCCGCCCCCGCCCCCGCCCTGCAGAAGAAGCCCGGCGCCCAAGTGTGCCGCTTCTACCTGAAGGGCAAATGTAAATTCACTTACAATTGCAAATACTCCCACGACGTGCCGGTTACCAAAGCGGACGCTGCCGAAGAGAAGAATTATAATTTTCAACTGGAAATCAGGTTCCCAGAAGGTAATTTCAATCTTCTTAATTTGTCTTAAGTATAATCCTAGCTCATAAAGTAACCAGGCTAAAATATATTTTTAATTTGCATGTCAGCTTTTAACTTTATAAAAAAATATATATTCACGTCCCAGTTGATAGTATATCTATTACCTGTTATGTGTAAGAAAATTTTATCAAAAGATCCTGAGAAGTCCTGAAATTGGTTCACCAAGTATTTGCCGAGACCCTGATAAATACATTACCTCTGGTTTGTGCATTGTGGTTTGCCTTTAAAAAAATCGGATTTTTGAAGTTAGTATCTAATGGACTGGTTATAAAATTTAAAGTATTTGGCAGTTGTGTGAAAAATGAATGTAAAATAATTTTTTGTTGAAGATAAAAAAAAATTAGAAATCACAGTATTTGGAAGGATTAACAATAACATAGACTTGGAAGAACAAGGCCATAAAAATTATTGGTAAAACTAAAAAAAAGTGAAGGACTTTAAAATTGATCAATAAGAGAGGGGAATTAGGCTGTTAGAATAACAAACCAGCAATAAATTGGGAAGTTCGATTAATGTGGGTGCATCCTGAAATATTTAGCATCACATTGTTTCTATCATTTAAATGTGAACGAGTAATTGACATAACAGCCAAAGTTTGTGAGGTTTAGTAGTTATTGGTTAGTTGAAATGTTGAATGTCTGTGAAAGGAGATGGACCGACTGGTTGTTTTGTTATGTCGACCGGAGAACTGATGGCACGAGCATGTTTGGATCTCCACACGCCTTGTGGCAAACCCCCCGGGTCGTGGGTCTCTGCCGTGGCAGGTTCGCGCTACCCCCAGGAGCCAGCGCTCTTGTTCCTGAAGACCAAGGCCCCGCTCTTCCCCGCGGAGGCGCTGCTGCAGCTGACCAACTGGCTGATGCTGGAGGCGCGGGCGTGCGCGGAAGACAACAGCGCGTGCGTCTACACCATCGCGCAGATGCTGCAAGACAACGTGGAGGAGGCCGTCCGGATTGTGCTCGGTACGCACCACGCCCTGCCTTCGGAGCACTGCAAGCAGTAGCGCAGACTCGGAGTAGACAATTTTGATAAATTGATTTCGATTTTGATTATCAAAATTGATATATATTTAATTCGATATATATAGATATCGATTTCGATATTACGATTTTTATTTATGTATTTAGATATACATATTTTGATAGTTCGATATATCTATTTCGGTATATATCGATTAATCTATTTCTATATATATATTAATTTATCGATTTCGATATATATCATGATATATTTTCGATGTATATCAATATATCTATTTCGATATATATCGATATAACTATTTTGGTGTATCAATATATCTATTTCGATATATACCGATATATTTGTATATATATTGATATATCGATATTGATAATATATATTGATTTATTATATCAAGATATTTTTTCGATGTATATTGTTATAAATTGAGATATTTCAATATATCGATACATATCGATTTAAATATATATATATATATATATATATATATCTATTTGTATATAAAGTTTGATATATCACATTTATATCAGATATATATATATATATATATATATATATATATATATATATAGTTTTTGATTTATATCGATATAGTTTTTGATATATATCGATTTCTACATATTGATTTCGATGTATAGCTATGTATAGTTCGATATATCGATTTTGATATATATTGATATATATCAATTTTGATATATTGAATCTACCGCACGTCACACTCATTAGGCGAGGTAATGATAGTTGGTTCCATGATGAAGACTCATAAGTAGAGACAAGATTATATGGTGGATTGCAATAAAGTCAAAATAACACTTAAAACATGTCAGTACACGGTATAACATTAATTGCAAGCTAATACACAATAAAGCATGGACATGCATCAAAAATTCATGAAAGTATTCAGCATATTTAATCAAAATTCAACTCAGACTACAAAACCTAAACTTTTAATATATTATTTTCATTGAATGTTAATCATTTATCATGGAGTTAGTACCAAAATGTATTAAGTAAATGGGTTGTAAAAAAATTGTGTTTTTTTTTATATTCTAACTGTAATTATTAATTAATTTTTATATTTATGCCATTAGTACATTTTTCTTACGCCCATATACTTGCTGATGTTGTGATGTATAGTTATTGTTCCCAGTAGTAAGACATGCTTATTAAAAATTATTGTATTGTAATAGTGCATTGTGTATGTCAAAATGACACTACTGATGAAGTAAGTATCATTGAAAAAGTGTCATATTTGTTGAAACTTGTGCTATCTTTATGAATAAACATAGTTCATAAAAATATGTTAACAACAATGCTGAAATATCTTATTTTAAAAATAAAACCATTTGATCTTGTCCCTACTGATAAGAATTTGCAGTGTTTATGAGCCCCCTCACAATCTTGCAGTTTTCATTGACTGAATCATTGTGATGTCGTTTCCTGTCTATGGTTAGAAGGTACTGGCTTTTTCTGTTTTGCCTGATGCCATTGGTAATATTTTTAGGGCCATACAAAACATTTCTGCCCTTCACTGAACCTCTGTTTGGTTCTGGCGGTGCCCAGGACCCTCTGGTCGAAGAAAACACTCTCAAGCCTGAACTGAACGGCGAGCGGACGAAGCGGCTGCCTCGATCGTCCGTGCCTCTGGAGAGGTTGCAAAGGTAACCGTGGTAATGCAAGAGTATCCTTTATGGAGCAAGTACCCGTATTCCAGAGGACACAGGCTCCGATCTTGACGGTTTCCCGAAATCTTTCTTTCCAAATGTCCGTGTTCTGTGCAGTTGTGTTACGGTCTACTTGTCAACGAGGTGTTCAACCTAGTAAAAAATTATCACATGCACTACGGTTTATCAGTGAAAACCTATCTGTGTAAATCATTTAGTTGAAGATTTTGACAGATTAAAAAAATAAAGTGGAAGGTAAAGTGTGTAAAATGCTGTTTTCCAGTTGAGAATAATAATTCTTGAAATTCTTAGTTGGTAAGTTTGAACAAAATAATAGTACCTATAAACAGATTCAAGTAAATTTTGCATTGGTTTAGTTACCTAAATCGTGTGGATGCTAAGTGTAAACATTATGGTCCAGATTCATGTAGAAGTGTTACTGCATTGCATTGTAAAAAAAAATTAAAAGCTATTATGGAAAAAATTAAAAATGATTGTCAACCATATGCACAGTTCCACAGTTAAGCAAAGATTAATTATTCCTAAATAACTGCTTATATCTCTCTGGTGCCATGGAATTGCAGTTTTTAAAGCAGGAAGAATTAAATTTGAAAGAAATGTACTTAAACAAGGCTTTATTATTTCAATATACTCTTTATAAAATAAGAGTTCTTAAGAATATTTTTTTAATTAGAGTTCAATAATTTTTGTAAGTAGCCTCCTTCATCTATATTCTCAGAACTAAGTGCATCATTGGCCGATGGGATTTTTTTTTTTTTTTCCCATATTATTGTCCGTTAAAACAATTATTTCTAATGAAAAATATTTCTTAATTCATATACTATGAATCAAAATGTAAATATAATTGTAAGTTCACAGTTAACTCGATAGCATAGAAGAATAAGAACTCTTTGAGCATCCTAAATGTTGGATTTGTAAATAGTGCTTACCCTAGATTTATATTAACTAATCCAAGTGTTGGACGCTTCAAAATTCAAATATGGCGCCATTTTGCCGCCATTAACTCGAGCGATCCTGGTGGCCACCAGGAAAGACTCGGTGGTTCGTCTGGCACCGGCGTCATCGGACGTCCGGCTATCGTTTTTGACTTTCGTGTTACCTGGCAACAGTTTCAGTACGAAACAGTAAAAATGCAATAAAAAATAATAACTTTGAAAAGTATAAAACTGGGGTTTATGGACGTGGATGTTCATGGTCGTGGACATACTGAGACGGCAGGGGACGGAGGGGTGTGGAGCGAGGCTGGTTGTCGCAGGGAGGACGGCGCGCTGGCCAGCAAGTTCCTCAAGAAGAAGAGCCTGCCCAAGTACGTGAGGTTCATGGGTGTGCGGCAGCAGCTGCCGGCCTTCGCCAAGCTGCAGGAGGTGCTGGCCGCGGTGAGGCAGCACCAGGTGGTGGTGGTGTGCGGCGAGACCGGCTGCGGCAAGAGCACGCAGGTACGCCCTTCCTCCCTGCCTCCGTTCCCCTTCGTGTTCCTCTTTAGCGAGGTGGTGGTGGGTAGAGCCTCCACTGGATCACTGGTGATTAACCCATTTGCATCTACAAGCGTACTAGTACGCTTCTGTTTTTCTGGCCGATAACACCATAGGCGTACTGGTATGCAAAATGGCTAATCTGCCCGAAAAACTTGAAAATAATCCATCAGAGTAGCTAGTATTGTTATAACGAAGGTATATTATCGTGAAACTTAAACTATTTTGAAAATTTTATTTAAAGAATAAAAATATAATGAAAATAGAAAATAACTTTAATAATAGTAATACTATACATAAAAAAGTTTATGGATTCCATGGTATGTCTAACATTAAAGTGAGTGGATGCAAATGGGTTAAGAGTGTTCCTGAGAGAGAGACGCACACAGTCTCCTAATGAGTGCCAACTAGCACCGTGGGAAGGGAGATGTTTCGAGCCAGTCGAACTGGATCGTGTCACCCAGAGGACCACGATCTAAGTGGTGTTTCCGTCTCCTGATTTTTCCGTAGTCTGGCCGTGGTGTCAATAACTACATACTACTGGCCGAAGCTCGTAGTGCTGAAACAAAATATGCTTTGTTGAACAGCTGTTCTTCTTTCTCGTAACCACCTTCAGCTTCCTCTACAAAGTTTTTTAATTTGGGGTTATTTTTATTTCCCTTACAAAATATTTTGATGTCTATAGTAGCTCCTCCTTGTCATTATTACTATATAACGTAACAAAAAAATTTGTCTTATTCTTGATGATAATTGCTTGGGACACGCAGGTAACATTTGGGTAAAATTTGTGCAGGGACCATAGCTTTCGTCTGAAGATAGCAGACATTGTGTCACAGCCACGGTTGTAGCCTTGCAGTGTCGCAGCAGAGGGTCAGCCGGGCAGAGAGAGTGTGGGTCGCCCTGTCCAGATCCCGCAGTACCTGCTGGACGACTGGCTGGTGCGCTACCAGTCGACGCAGAGCCACGTGGAGATCGTGTGCACGCAGCCCCGGCGGCTGTCGGCCATCGGCGTGGCCGAGCGGGTGGCGGACGAGCGGGCGGAGAGGATCGGCGACACCGTGGGCTACCAGGTGAGGCCGGCGCTCTGCCCCGCGACAAGTCCCCGGGAGAACAACATTGTGTGGTTCGCAGTCCGATTTCTTTTTCAAACAGAGGATTTTGGTTTTCTTACCATTTTGTTATAAAAGCTGTTTTGTAGTACTTACCACACCAAGAAAATGGTAAAAATTTTGAATGCTGCAATTTTATGACAAATTGGCCTGGTCTAAAACGGATACATCTGGAACGATAAAAATAAATTAGCGAGCATGTGTGGTTTCGGAATGATACAATAAGAGATGCACAATAAAATTAATTTAATGTTTTCTGATCCTAGTACTTTGGTACAGTTTTTTTTTGTCCCGAAGTAATGATGTTCCTTGAATTTCAAACATCAGTGCATTAATTTTTTTATGATTTGAATTAAGTTTTTGGTTAAATGCCACGATTCCATGATATAACTTACATTTCGGTACAATGTGGTGCATTAACTTGCATGTCAACATTATGTGGTTTTTTGACAGGCTTTTCGGTTTTATCGCAATTCACCATATAATTTTGTCCCTTTTATATAATCATTGATTTGAGTTTTTTTTTTAAATACAAGTATAGTCGGCACTATGCTCCACATTTTAAATTAGGCTTGGGAAGAAGACAATTACAGTGAAATGGTCTTAATTCTGCATTCCGTGATTTGACACATCTGTAATACATCACCACGCTTGAGGTCAGAGTTTTTTTTTGGGTGGATTCCGGCTGTCAAATCTTGGCCACCAAATCACACTACTGCACTGCCTGTGTTTTTTATTTAGTTCACTCAGAGTTTATTGTTACTGTCAGTTTTATATTTCAGTACAGCATTTCTTGTTTTCTAGAATTGTTTCATTTCACACTTCACTGTTATCGCATTTGGTATTCCCGTCGGAGACTGTGTTGACGGTCAATGATCTGGAATAAACGCTATTGCTTGATGACCGTGGTCCGGAGTATGCTCGATTAAAGATCTTTCGTTATTGTTTTTGCCAGATGACAGATTTATAATCAGTGGCAATTATCTGTAGTAATTCCTTCAGTTTGTACGTAATTATGAAGAGGTTAAAAAATAGAGAATTGAAGGTCAGTAATTTTAATTTCTGCAACACGGCAGGGGGTCGTTACCACAACGCCGAAATACCATAACGCCGAATGTCAAAATTGACCACAACGCCGACAGCTAGAAAACTGCTGTGTACCACAACGCCGAAATAACAATTGAATGAATTTGTGTGTGTTTCTTAAATGTACCTTAACACCGAAATACACAATCAAACCTAACCTTACCTAACCTAACCTAACCTAACCTAACCTAGCGTAATATAACCTAACTTAACCTAGCCTATCCTAGCCTAGCCTAACCTAGCCTAACCTAACCTAGTCTAACCTAACCTAACCTAACCTTTGTGGCAGTCCTGCAATTACATTTTTCGGCGTTAATGTATTTTGGCGTTGTGGTGCACAGCAGTTTCCTAGCTGCCGGCGTTGTGGTCAATTCGGCATTTTGGCTTTGTGGTATTTCGGCGTTGTGGTGTGTCCCCCACGGGGGCAGGCACCGGAGGTGAAGCGAGAGGGAGTGTCGAGGCGCGTGCTGCCCACAGATCCGGCTGGAGAGCAAGATGTCGTCGGCCACGCGCCTGCTGTTCTGCACGACCGGGATCCTGCTGCGTCGACTCGAGAGCGACCCGGGGCTCGCCAACGTCTCGCACGTCATAGTGGACGAGGTGCACGAGCGCAGTGAGGAGAGGTGCGTCGCGGTGGCGTCCCTGCAGTGGTACTGACTGTACCAGTGTGCGACTCCAGAACACTGGTGCAGTTTCAGAAAATTGTTTCGTCAGTTGTGAATTTTTTATCCTTACTTTTTTAATATTGCTAAGTGACCAAAAAAAGATTGTATGAAACTTAAAAACATATAACATAAATATATTTCATGGCCATTCCCAAATACTTTCTAGAGATGGATGAGTATGCACATGTTTTAGTCGAGTTTAAGGTGAAGGTAGTAAAAATGTGGTTGAGTCCAGATTTGTAGTCAGGGCTGTAGAAAATTGTAATGTATTATGCAGACTAAGTATTAAAACCCTAGTTATTCACCCATTTTCGTTGTTAACAGCATATATGTATTTGGGCATGATATTTTAATTTCAAGGACTTTTTGATATTTTAAAATTGTAATTTTTTCACTACGTAAATGAACACTTGAACATTATTTTAATGCCATTCCATGTACGTGTTAAAATCTGTGTGCATGAACTATAAAACTGTAAAACCATAAAGTGTAAAACCAGGATAAAGTTCAACTCTGTAACAATTTCTTTTTCTTCCGACTTTTTCTCATTAGAAATTTTTTTTCCACGCTTCAAAAATTACAATACTTAGGCATTTTCAAATATTACTTCACATATATTTTTCGAGTAGGGGCATCAAATCTAAATGTAAATTACATGCAGTCAAACCTCATTATTACAAACCTGAAGGGACCATAATTTTAGCACTTTGTAATAACGAGGGTTTGTATTAACCAAACTATTGAGATATCATGACAAAAAAAATTTATTGAACTTTAAATGCCTATATTTACAACCATAAAGAAAATTATATACGTACACTATTGGTAGTATAAGCTGGCTTCACTACATGCATATATAATAGCTATTTCTTATAAACAAAAACAGCGCCGTTACTGTATTTGTAATCATTTAAAATAAACTGCACTTTAAGTAAAATGTGTAATTAAAATATAAATATGCGATTTTTGCTGTTCGCTAAATATGTGGTTGACTAATCCCTGAGAGAACTGTAATGTCGTCACGGGGACAACTGTAGGTGGGTCCACGTGTGTAGTGTCGTCACAGATGTTATGTTTCTGTCTGCAGCGACATACTGCTGCTGATCCTGAAGGATCTGCTGGAGGTTCGCAAGGACCTGAGGGTGATCCTGATGAGCGCCACCGTGAACGCAGAGCTGTTCTCGCAGTACTTCAGCTCCGCTCCAACGCTCAACATTCCAGGTGACGACGCTGTTTCCTCGTGTTTTTGCTGTTTGCCTGTGCGAAGCTTCGAGTAAGCAACTCAACCAAAGCACTTTCCAATATTCAATTTGAACTTCACCGGGAAATCCGGCGTTCATTTTTATTTTTTCATTCTAAGCTTTGGTTGTGATGGAAAGCTTCGAGCCTCTCGTGTGAAGCTTCGCGTTTGTTGAGAAGCTTTAAAACATCGGAAGCCTCGAGATTCATTCGCTCATGAATTTTTTATTTTTTTTATTTTGTGTTTTATATGTATTTCTTGAATAAAGTGAGTTAGTTACTTAAAAGACAGTAACAAAATATGGCAATCTGTTTGCGTTTATGAATGCTCAGTATTAATATTATGCATGGTTATTTTTATAATTTTCTTTGAATGATGTTCTATATAGGGCCGAACTGGTTAAATCACTTAAATAAAAATGTTGAACAATTATTTTTTTTTACTTCAATCATGTACCGTATTTACTCGCATAATATCAGCAGTAATTTGGCTACATTTTTGACGTGACGTCGCAGGCAGCTGCGCAGTGGAGTGCGAGTTTCCGAGTCCGGACAGTTTCACCACGCTACAAAACCCTCTCAGCGACCGCTCCGGAGGAAAAGAACAACTCAAGGTCAAAGCATTGTTGACAGCGTCGGTAAATTTCCATCCCGTTACTGTGCCTTTCAGGGGTGGCCAAGGTTTCTTTGTCTGGTTGCGGACTGCATGCGGATTTAAAAAAAATTCAATTTCAAGTGTTTGAAAAGAAATGTGCGGACATTATGCGATTAAACACGGTATTTTTTGTGAATTAAGTGTAATGCAGCTCTTTGCCGGGAACGGTATTCGCGTCGGAAGCCGCAGGGGCGAGAGCGGGGTGAGGACGGGGTGAGGACGGGTGGTCGCAGGGCGCACGTACCCGGTGGAGCAGGTGTTCCTGGAGGACGTGCTGGAGCAGCTGGACTACGTGCTGGAGGAGGGCACGGCGTACGCGCGCCCCGTGAAGGCCGCCAAGCGGGACGGCGCGGCCGCCAGCCTCGAGGTGGAGCTGGCGACCGCCGACCTCTCGTCGGCGCGCTCCCTCTCCAGCCCCAGGCTGCCCGACGAGGACCTGACCCTGCTGCAGCTGTGCGCCCGCTACCAGGGTGCGTGAGCCGAGCCGGTGACGCGGTTGCCTCACGGGTTATAGTTGGGGGTGGGCCGATCAAATCCCCAAACCCTCAAACACCATCAAATCCTTAACATTCGAAGGATTCAGTATTCATGGGAAAAGATCCAAAGAAAAATATCAAAGGATATAAAGTTCATTTAAATTTTCAAAACTGATAACCTCTTAAGTTTACTAGATAAATTTTTTTCTTCATACCTATCTTATCATTCACCGAGATATATTGTACGTTTAACATGTAATTATATAACGATGGCTTAGAATGAAAACCTTGTGTATCTCATAAAATGCACTTTTTACAGCAGAGACAAAAAATTTGTGCCACTGATATACGTACGTGGTTTATTTATTTTTCCCCCGATAAAAAGCAGTAGGATGCACATTTTCTTTCTTTCAGCCAAGCATTTTGTGAGATACGAGGTTTTCCAGCCAAAAAACATTAAAAAAAAAAAGTATTTTCGTCCAAAAATTGAGATACGAGGTTTTCATTCTAAGCCATTGATAAATAAAATTGCAATGTGTATTGATTCTGGATACTGAAGTTTGTGAAACAACTTTTTAAAGGATGGAATGTATTAGCATAATAGTTAATATTTTTAATTTATTGTACTTTATTTTATTTTTGTACCTTTGATACCGAGATTTGGATTTGAGGGGTATGTTTTATGTACTCTATGTGATTCAAATTCGAGAAAATTGGGTTTAGACATGTGGGGGGAAATCTAAAATTAAGTCAAGCAGAAAAAAAATAGTGTTGTAAAATTAGAATGTCTAGTAACCTAGTCATTTTTGCAGTTCCTGTAATTTATTTAGTACCAAATTATGTTTTAGACATTCTTACTTATTTTTGTTTCCTTTCTGCTCCATTTTGTCCAATTGATGGGATCAATATATCCCAAAATAGGAGTCAGTACATGTTAATTTTCTAGATTCATCGCCTAGCATGGTCGGCTAGAGGACCGTCGCAAATCTCCGAGTCTCTAACCACTAGAGGTAGAAATTATGTTCTAGTCCATAAGGGCATCAAGAATTTCTGGTTTAGGTTTTTTCATGGCTTGAAATTTTCTTCTACTTCATTTTTTTTTACTCTCTTGCTCCTCCAACTCCGTGTCCTATTTTATCAACAATCTTTTTTTGACCTGGACTGAGATTTAAAAAAAAATTGCTCTTATTTACTAGATAATTTATTGGTGTGTGTCCATTCTGTTTTTCTTTCTTTCCAGAGTATAGCAAGCAGACGGTTAAAAATCTGTACCTGATGGACATGTCGAAGATAAATAATGACTTGATTGAGAGCATCCTGGTGTGGATATTGGAAGGAACGCACCAGTATCCTAAGGATGGGTGTATATTGGTATGAAGATTATCATTTGTTAGTAGTAGAGACCTGCAAAATTCACGGATTCATTGACCTCTAGGATAGACTCCACAGTCCTTTAAATACTCGCGGAAATGACACCTGTTCATTGGCTACTGACGCGTGAGACGTCTCAACTAGGCTGTCCGTAATTCGGCACTTTCTTGGTTTAGTGTTTCCCATTGGCTCACAGTTCCCTGGATAAAATGTGGGCCAATCGCAGAAGCGGTACGAAGGTATAGTTGTTTTGATGCTAGCCTATCGCGAAATGACTCCGCGAATTTTGCATGTCTCTAGTTATTAGTGATGTCTTAAGTATGTAGATTTTTACCAATGAAAAAAAAAATCCATATTTTGATAGCTACCTATGTCAGTGCAGTTTAATATTGCATGAAACATGTGTTGGTTTTGAAGGTATGTCCAATACTCTGTGGGTTCGGGAACTGTACATTGAGCCACAAAAATTTAGTTCAGAACATTTTTAATAGACATTCAATAATCTGTAAGACAAAGCTTAGTCAGTGGTACAAAGTAAACAGAAAATTTTTGTATTGGGTGGTTTACTTATAATTACAGTTTTCTTATAATTACAGTTGATTAACCAAGGTTATGTATTATCCGAGCCAACCTAAAGTGCCATTGCTGGTAAACATTGTTGAAACATTTGCTCGAGGACCCTAGAAAGTGATCCAACTGTTATGGGAAACCTAAGCAGAATTCACCTCAAAAATGTCATTTATTGGATGGGCAAATTGTGGCATGGCGTGAAAGAATCTACACTGAAGAGAAGCTGGGAAAATTATCTCCAAATAAAAATTGAAATCACTGAGCCAATGGAAAACCAAGATGGTATTCTTATTCTATACCTGTTATCTGAGATTTAGCTTATCCGAGGTTGCCGCGGTCAACATTAACCTGGTTGATCAAGACTCTACAGAATAACGTTTGGTCAGGGAAGAGCTGCAAGATACCAAGAGAATTCGGGTGGGATTCTGTTAGTGGGTTTCGCTAGACAACAAAAAGCTGTTTGTAATACTTTCTCCAACAAAATAGGGGCAAAATTTATGTGCTGCATTTTTATGGTAAAATAATTGGTCTAAAACAGATGCTTTCAGAACAGTAAACAAATTAAATTAATTTTTTTCTGATCCGTGCAATTTTGGTACAATTTTTGAATTTCAAACCTTAAAAGATTCCTTTTTTTTTATTATTTGAATTAAGTTTTGGTTAAATGCTACTAATCCCATGACATAACTTGCATTCCGGTGCTTTATGGTGCGTTGATTTGCATTTAGGTGTTACGCTGTGTTTTGACATGCTTTTCGGTGTTACGTATTTTTGTTTTATCGCAATTTACCATATAAACTTGTGCCTATGGTGGACGTGGCGATTTCACAGTTATGTGTGTGGGCCGAGCACATGTAGTGTCGTGGGGGCTCGGGAGGGGAGGAGGGGGTACAGGGATGCTAGGAGCTCCCTTGGAAGTGACGAGCGCTTCCGGCGTGGCCTGCAGGTGTTCCTGCCGGGCATCGCGGAGATCATGTCACTGCACGACCAGCTGCTGTGCCACCCCGCCATGAGCCCGCAGGCCGGCACGGTCGTGTTGGTGCCCCTGCACTCCACGCTGGGCCACGAGGAGCAGGCGGCCGTGTTCAGGTACTCTCGTGTTCTCTCCACCGGCGCCTTCCGTCGTCCCGAAGCTCGGCCACGAAACAGCAAGCCCGCGATCAAGCCATTAAGGGGCTCGCCTCGGCAGGGGTGTATGTGTGTGAGTGAGGCAGGATGATAAGCGCGACGCTCGCTGGTGCTTCTAGCGCTGTGTCGCCTCTGGACTGGCGCGCAGTCTTCTCGTCGTCACAGGATAACTGTGAAATTTTGAGCGGTGACCGAAACATTATATGGCTGGTAAATGAAGATAAATGTGTAATGCAAGTTCCTTAAGTGCTTTTAATAATCTGTAGTGGTTGTTGTATGCCTCAAAATTACTCTGAAAACATTGTTTAAAAACATGATCCAAAATTAAAAGTACTTTTCGGGCCTCGACGAACTCTTAAATGCTTTTCGTAAACATACCCCACTTGGATATCTTGAGTAGTTTTGAAATCGCGTTGTTTTTCCTGAAGCTCTGCGCACCATGTGTGTGCCCGGGTAGGCGGGGGCCTTAAAGCATGTCCAGAGATAATGGAAATGTACAACTGGTACAACTTTTTTTTTTCTTCTTGTTATGCCAAAGTTACCCGTTTCACTGCTTCGAGGCTGCAGTGTGCAAACATGACTAAACACTTTGTGTCCTGCCCTACCTACTTGGTTGCTCCGGAATCACTCAGTGACATTTTTACTGTGAAGATACCTACATTTAAAATAAAAATTTTGTTGCTGTGCCTGCTTTACCAAGTCTATACCAGGCCTTTGGTTAAGATTGCTAAGAGATACGAATGCGTGGTTTTGATGATGATGTTAATTTTGTGACATGTGTGGATTGTGCTACTTAAGTCTGTCTGGTCATTACATGATTTGCCGTCATTACAGTCATTTGAGTTTTTTTTATTACTGCAAAAGTCAATGTTTGTGGTGTGTAATTGTGTAATGTCACTGTAAGATGAACTGCAGTGCAGTTTTGTACAGATTTTCTATCATTTTTGAATTATTCAACAGTGCAATGCAGAAAAAGTTTGTAATTTGAAATTATTATGTATCAGAATTTAAATAGGTTGTAGCAACCCCAAGAAATGATGGTGATGTGTTTTAATATTGAGCTATACTGGAATATGTCATTATTAGGGACAAGGTTATTTGGTGAATTGCGATATAACGGATATAACACGGAACATATTGTCAATAACCATATAAGGCCAAAATTCTTGTTATCTAATACCAAGAAAACACCAAAATGAAATTAAAATCATGAAACTAAACAGAATTTTCAATAAAAACATAATTCTAATCATAAATACCTAATCTTTTAAATATATATTTCAATGAAAGTAATTTATTAAACATTAAATTTATACCACATTTTATTAAAAATAATTTGAAAAAATTTTAATCTTGCAACTTTTATTAATTACTAATTTTTACATTATATTACAACGTTAGTACATTTATCAAACACAAAAATATTTAACAGATTTATTTTATTTGTTCCAAATAGTTAAACCTACTTATTACAAATCATTATATTGTAAAAGTGCATCATGTATCAGTTAAAATGACAGTTTTGGAGAAATTAGTATCATGAAACATTTAAGTGTCATATTTTTTCAGTAATATGCTATCTTTTTCAATAAAAATATTTCATAAAAAATAAAACCAACTCCTAAACCTTCTGTTTTAAAAATGAAATTGGCCTGAATATAAAACCATAAAATCTTGTCTCTAGTCATTAGCTCAATGCTAAAGCATTATTTTTTATTGAAAATGCATAAATTAGCTCAATAAACGACTTTGCTGTGTACGGTGATGACCCAGCAGAACAACTCAATTAAAAATAAAATTCAGGCATCTGTTACAGGAAGCCCAAACCTGGTGTTCGCAAGATAGTTCTCTCCACAAACATTGCAGAGACGTCCATTACCATTGACGACTGTGTGTTTGTCATTGACTCGGGCAGGATGAAAGAAAAACGGTGAGTACCTTCTGCTGCCACAGCTAGGCAAGAGCACCCATGAGCCCTTCTTGCATTCGAGGCCATCTGGAATGAGAGGTTTCCTACATTCGAGAGGATATTCTATTCACGGTTGTCTTTAAAATTGTACACATATGATGTTTATTGATAAAGAGTATAAATTTTTGTTTTAAATATTCAGTTTTGTTTATTAGCAAAAAATGTCTTATTCATTAATATCATACAAAATAAAACTAAAAATTATTAGACAATCAAACAATCTTTTTGCTCAAAAATGTTTATTTCATTGACTCATTAAAGGAATATTTTATGTAATTAAAAAAAAATAATATCTTGGGTGTTGATGTATATGAATATTTATCTCCATAGTGAGAATCTGTTGACAATCAAAAAAGAAACAAAACCTCATTTTTTTATAACTTTTTAATTAAGTATTTAGACTTTTAGACAGTAGTTAGATAGTGTTTTAACTTATCTCTTTGTGGTTTGCTAATTAGTTAATCATGATAGCTCTATAGCATGGTGTATGCGAATGAACTTAGGAAAATAATTGACTTTTGTAGGTGTGACTAAATGAATTTCAGAAGTAAATATAATTACGCATTTATGTTTGCATACTATTTGTGCAGTGTGCGCGTTTGTTTGCAAATAAGTACATTGTATTAACTTTTCCCATCATCGTATCCAGGTTGTTCATGTGGTTTGAGTTTAACAGTGGTGAAATGATACTTCGTAAGAGGTCGTCCATTAATCACGTGATGTTTTTTTAGCAAATTTTTAACCCCCCCTCCCCCCAATAAATCACGTGAATTTTTTTTGGTACAAAATATTTTTAAAAATTTCAGAGTATTATCTTTAAATGTAGGCATAATCTAATTTAATTCTGGAAAATTAAGCACAGTGATGATAAAAATGTCCAGGCACACACATTATTAAGTTAGCAGGTTTATTCTCACTGGCATAAAAAATAATAAAGGAAAGGCTTATAATAAATAGAAATTTCCCGAAAAAAAATAAATACACGTGATATTACTCTACACACACACACCTCCCCCCTCCCCCCTTGTGATATTTCGTGATTTTACCCGACCCGACCCTCCCCCCCCCCCCCCCCCCCCCAACCCTCTTTTTGAGCCTCGCGTGATTAATGGACGATCCCTAACGGGTAAGCGGCACGCCGAGGCCTCGGGAGCATGCCGGCTGTTTGGACTTGTAAATATTGTGTGTAATTTAGTGTATAGTGTTTGGAAACATTTGAATTTTGAACTTCCCGCGCTGCTTGCTAGCAGCGCCAAGTTTTTCAAGTTGGCTGCCTGCCAAGGCAGGTAGCCCTGCAGCTTCCGGCAACGAAGCAACAGTTGTTGTTGAACCATCATGGCGGTAAGTTGTGCTATCGTGCACGCTTGCTGCCAATCGAGTTGTTCGCGAGTGAATCGTTATTAATTGTTTCATTTTATATGGATTTTACAGTCTCGTACGTCTCTAGGCAAAATACCGGCCGTCTCGTCCCGCAGGTTCGACGCCAACAAGAACATGGAGAGCCTGGAGATGGCGTGGGAGTCGAGGGCCAACGCGAAGCAGCGGCGGGGGCGCGCGGGACGCGTCAAGCCCGGGGTGTGTGTGTGCCTGTTCACGCGGCACCGGCTGGAGCACGTGCTGGCCGCCCAGCCCGTCCCGGAGCTGCACCGCGTGCCGCTGGACCAGCTGCTGCTGCGCATCAAGACCCTGCCGCGCTTCGCCGCCGACGACGTCCACCAGGTGCTGGGTGAGTCCCCGGCGAGTCGTAGTCAAGTGATTCGTTCGCAATGTAAAGAATTTATTTTTGACGTGACAACGCCTAATAAATCGATGAACGCCGGCTGGACGCACGAAAAAATGTCCCGTTACGCACATTGTCCCATTACGCTCATTGTACGCTTGCGCCGCATCTATCTCTCTTCCACTCAATTGGGAACAACCGTCGATTTGACTTTTTTTCGAGGCACATTAAAACTTGAAACACTCCCACCATTCGTTTTCTTACTTTTCCTATATCATCGTCCTATCCTTAAACAGAATAACACAGATTGGAAGAAGTTAAATAGCGAACGTGTACAAAAGTTATAGTTAAAATAATCTCTTCGTTAAAGTAATAAACGTATTTGAATTAATGAGTGCAATTGAAAGTAAATTTAATCAATTAAATTGTAGATTTCATTTCACTCCTTCTTTGTATCCATACAAAATGGTGATAATTCAATAGAAATGATTCAATTTTATTCATAAAAGTATGCAATAATTTCATCAATGTTTTGTTATGTCACGTTAAACTATCGTCCGTAAACCGACTTCACGGACAGCCAATTTTTTTTTTGAGCGTCGATTGCTTGAAAGCTGAACACAAGTCAGAAGAAGGTATAACGCAATTGAGAACGAGATGAGAACCGTCCAAGCGTTCAGTCTGACTCGTTCCTCGGATTCGTTCGAGAAATGACTTCTGAAGTGGGGAAGACATTAAGCTGTAATCGCAGCGTGCACGTACTATACACAAGAGCAATCGATACCTGATAAAAGATAGATAGGGTGACATGAAAAGTATCTGCACTTGACACTGTTAACTGTTGGTTTAGAATTTATTTTTCACATTTACATACACAAACTGTGGAATTAAAAAACTAAAAATACCATGCAAATTTAAATAACAGGGTAAGTAACAATAAATGGACACCACGCTTACTATTTTAGGTTAATTACTTCACATTGCTGTACTGACTTTCTAGAACGGTCCTAAACCTGGTTGTTTAGTTATTGCTTTTAAGTAAATTTAATTTTAGACAAAATTTTATTAAAATATTCACTTGCTGTTGAACTTATTTGAATATTTACGTAATTTTGTAAACGCCTTATAATCCATCAATATCTGACGTAATTATGTCTGGCATTTTTAACTCAGTGTGCTGCGCTCCTGGTCAGAAAACTAAAGGTACAAATCTTGATTCCCAACCAATTATGGAATTTTTCTTTAGAAAAATTTTCCTCCCAGGTCCAGAACTGGGTGTTACGATTTCCTTTCACAGAAAGCAATGGTAAAAAATTGCACATTCAACCCGCCACAAAACCCAGGTACACTGCGGCAATCGTGCTCGGACGCGAGTATAAAGGAAACAGTAAAATCACCAGAAATTGACATACGAGGTTCTGCATCTGCAATAACAATATACAGTATGCAGCAAAAAAAAATTTGTCGCACTCCAGACCATCGGCTAGCAAATGGTTGGTCTAGGAATGGACATACATACGTAGTTCATTAGCACTTGAAGGAATGAGTTGGCCGCTGAAAATTATATAAGTTCCATAGTAGACGGTACAGTAGACGATCGGTTACGGACATAGTGTCTCTCGGAGACAAACTGATGTCAACATCATCACTTAAATCATTTAATAATTGGGAAGGGCCTTAACCTGGGTTGTTGCAAAATGCACGCATGACCTCTACCGTCACTGTTTGTTTTTATTGAGCCATGTAGTTGGTGTCTGCACTCACAACAACATTAAAAAAGGATGAAGTGTGATTACGAAGCTGGCGGCCATGAGAGTGGGAATGCTTTACCAGGGAAGACGATCGAGCCCCCTCCGGAGTCTGCCGTCGACTCTGCTCTGGCCCGCCTGAAGAACGTGGGCGCGCTGAACATAGACAAGGAGCTGACGCCCCTGGGTCGCCACCTCGCCGCCCTCCCCGTGGACGTGAGGTCAGTGAGTTCATCTCGTGTGCTCCACCGTGTTGCCGCGGTTTTCGATACGACTGGTCGGAAACCACGTCTCGTGGAGCGTATTTACATTGCTGTGATGTGGTGTTCATTAACAGACTTGAGTCCACGTCCCCCTTGGAATTAGTTAAACAACCAATTTTATTGTGGGCATCTATCACTGTTATAATAATTAATACACTTTTGGCAATATACTAGGTGTTTTTCCGCGAAGCGAATATCAAATCGGATGTTTAAAATGTTAATGAAATTGAATCTATTTGCAAATATTATTCTAGGGGAAGTATTATTATACTTAATCTTTGAAATACAGACTTAAAGGAGAAAAATTCTTTAATGTTTGAACTCATGAAGTGATTTAACTAATTGGACCCTATGTATAACATCGTTCAATAAAAATTATAAAGTGATCATGCATAATATTAATATTGAGCATTCATAAAAGCAGAGTGCCACCTTTTGATTTTTTTTAAGTTACCAAATTTCTACAAGCATAACATATACAAAACAAAAAAAAAACTATGTACTTATATATTTTAATCAGCAAACTTTAGCCTTTCAATGTTTTCAAGCTTTGCAACAAATGTGAAGCTTCAGATCAGAAGCAAAGGTTTTCATCACTACAGAAGCTTCAAATAAATGAGTAGCAAATTTCCTGACGAATTCAAATTGAATATTAAAATGAGCTTCAATTGATTCGCTTAGTCAAAGCTTCGCAAGGGTCTACTAATTACAAGAGCTTGAAAATGAAGCAGGTGGTGTGGTGAAGCAGTAGCAAGTGTAATTGATCGAGCATTTTGTGTGATGTGTTTGTATTGCAGGATAGGCAAGCTGATGTTGTTCGGAGCTATATTCAGTTGCATCGACTCGGCCCTGACCATCGCGGCGTGCTTGAACTACAAGTCCCCGTTCGTCTCTCCGTTCGGCAAACGAGATGCCGCAGACGCGAGCAAGAGAGAGTTTGCGACGGGGAACAGCGACCATCTCACCATGCTGAAAGCATACAAAGTTGGTTACATTTCATGTTGTGTTCTGAGTGTTTGCTCTCGTGGCAGCTGCTGAATTAATATTAGTGCATGATGCACTGAATTCGAACAATTTTTTTTTTTTTTTGCCCCTTGTTTTGTACTAGTAAATACTAAGTGTATTAGATATTTACAATTGAATTTTTAATTGTGATGAAGTATTTTTTTCTTGAGTTGATTCCATTTAAGTTAATCTGATCAATAACTAGGGATGGGTCGGTACCGGTTCTCGGTTCTTGGTTCCTACGGTTCTCAGCATTTTAACCGGCACCGAGAGCCGCAGCTAAAATGTCTGTGCTGGTGCCGGTACCGGCAGTATAGCAAAACCCTTTACGAAAATAGTCCTTGCTTACAATTTAACTGCAGCATGAAATGGCTCAACTAATGTTAGAATTATTTTTTTTTGCACTTGTGTGAATAATATACATCTCTAATTATAATATAAATTACACGTGAAAATATTTAATATTCTCGTCACATCTGTAAACAAAGTAAGTTTTTAATCAAAATATAACAATAATTGAAGGTGCCATAGATGTACATAGTTCGATATGTGCAACTGTATAACGTGCCTCAGCAGAGAGATGAGATGAGAAAGACGCCATGTTTGTTTCAATGGTTTTTGAAATAGGCAGATAATTGAGTCGTTGACACGTAAGTATGGGTGACTGGTGTATAAAGAAAAATTAAAAGTGAAATTTCCATAGTATATGTGTTTAATAGAATTGACGAAATATTTCCGTAATAATTTTCGGCATTCTAAAATTTTATTTCTTTGTGCAGTGCTGTGGAGTGTAAGTTCACTGCATCTGCAGCCATATAGCGGAATGGCTAGTAACTTTCTCTTTTAGGCAAATGGGATTCCTTTGAAGGTGGCACATATTTGTTTTTAGTGTTAATACCGTTGACAAAGATCCCGCAGACACAAATGATAAAAATAATGTTTTTATTTTTTTAATTTTTTTTACTATTTACTGGTTAAAAGAAATGCTTCTTGACTATTTAGAATTATTTTTCACTAATACATACAGTAGAACCCTGTTATAATGTTCCTGCATATAATGTTTTCCTGCTTATAATGTCATATTTTTAAAGTCCCAATATTTCCCCCATAAGGAGAATGTATTTATTTCCTGCATATAACGTTCATAAATAGTGTAATTTCCTGCTTATAATGTTTGCTTTCTAACAGTCAATAAATGGGGAAAAAATGTTTTAAAACCAAATTATATCAACACTTATGATAAAAAGTTTCCTTTATGTATGTTTATGTTTACAATCACTGCCATACAATACATTAAGTTTGTTAAAATACAATTTTATGCAATATACTGAAGGTACACAATGTTCATAGTTACGTGTCAATTGGCACCCTAGTCAACTCTTCTCTTCCTTGCCATTCCAGTGGGTATTCAGATGCACATACATAGTCCTACGATATTTAAGTTGCCAACCATTGAGCGAGGGCATAACTAAAAGTGTTTTCTATTGCTTACAAATAATATTTTTTTTTTCATTCATACGTAGGAATCCCAAAATTAAACATTTTCAGGTGGCGAAGGAGTAGACGTTCTCACTCTTAATGTTGTCATCATGAATTGTGAGACAATTTTACAAAAAATGTGGCAGTGTATCTTTAAAGACAAACAAAATTTAACTAGGGAACAAGACGAAGTTGAAAAATTGTTGGCTTGTTTCAGAAAATTCATGTATCAAGTATACTATCTTTGGTTTTAACATTAAAGTTGTTTACATAGCTTGGTGAGTCCATTGGTACAAAGCTCGAACATTGTTAAGTGCTAACTGGAGATTTCCTGCTTATAACGTTTTCCTGCTTATAATGTTTTTTTCTTGTGCTCCCTTGAAAAACATTATAACAGGGTTCTACTGTATTACATTTGTAATAGGTTGATGTGTTTGCTGTAGCTTGAAAACTATACTAAACCTTTTAATTTGCTTTGATAGCCTCTTTAAAGACTGAAACTTTATGCCAATGCATTTCTTTGTAATTGTATTTTCCGTGTTATAAACAGTAAATTGTTCAAGATGTAAGTCTGGATACAGGCTTTTAAGTACTTTTTTGTAGCCAAAACAATAGTTTATGACTTGACACACCTCATAAATAAAGTGTGAATAATGTTTATTTTATTTTTAAAGTCAGGACCGAGAACCGAGAACCGATTTTTAAGAACCGGTACCGAACCGAGATCCGAGAAGAAACAGGAACTGACCCATCGCTATCAATAACCTTAGTGAATTTCTGCACCATGTTCGAACACACATTAGTAAGGTCACCTGTATTTCGCGAATACATTTCATGTCGAGGTATTTCACGAAACACTGTAGCTTTTTTCTAAGAGCCATGTGGCAAATTGTGAGGGTGCAGCAGTAGGTACAGTGACCACATTCTCATTGGCCCCGTCAAGAGCGGGACGACACCTCTCACCGACCTCAGCGAATAACCACAGGTTAAAAGATACAGTATTTTTTTGTGAAATACCTTGGCACGAAATGTATTCGCGAAATACAGGTGTCCCTACACATTAGTGATCAGTAGAATTCCAAATCCTTGAAAGTGTTCCGTAAAGATGACCCTGAAGCGTACTGGTTGGATTGGATGTCGAACGACTCGGTGCAGACCTGGCTGGGCGTGCACAAGAAGGGCAGGAGCGCGGGCCACAGGTTCGCTCAGGAGAACTACCTGTCGGACCGCACGCTGCTCACGCTGGCCGACATCAAGCACCAGTTCCTGGAGCTGCTGGCGAGCATCGGGTTCGTGAGCCTGGCGCCGGCCCGCCGCCGCGCTGGCGAGGACTCCGTGCTGGAGATGACGGGCCCGCAGGTGCGACACCACCACGCCTTCGTGCGCTACTCTCAGGGCCACAACTAGAGTCTCTGGCACCCGGGGCATGAATGGATTCATGCACCCCCCCCCCCCCCTTCTCTTTTTTTCACATACCACACCAATAAAGCGGATGTCCGGGGGCCCTCCCACGGAAAAATGGTGCTATTTAAGCATTTTCCATACCTACATGTAACAGTTTCTGTGCTACTGTAACTTCCATGCAAAAACTTTTTACCAGTTACCAGTTGTAGTAGGAATTACAATGCAAGCGATTTCGGTGCCCCAACAGCTTTGCGCCCGGGGTGTATGCCCCGCTTGCCCCCCCCCCCCCCCCCCCCCCCCCCCCCCCCGCCCCGCCCTTCCTAGTTGCGGCCCTGGCTACTTTCAAAGAGTTGGTCCCGAGATAGAATAACGTGCAAGGCGTTAAAAAATAATCAACTGTGCAGCTGATACATTCAACCTTTGAATGGTTTAATCGTGAACTAAGTTTCCTGAATCAATGCATGTCGTCATTTTATTTTATATTCTAAATTGGACTTTCAGTAAGGATCCCTAATGTTATTGATAGTATAATATAGCCTATAGCCTTCCTCGATAAATGTACTATCCAACACTGAAAGAATTTTTCAAATCGGACCAGTGGTTCCTGAGATTAGCGCGTTCAAACAAACAAACAAACAAACCAACTCTTCAGCTTTATAATATTACTATAGATAATTACATGTTGAATGTACAATATCTTGGGAAATGGTAAGAGGATAGGTATGACCTAGTAAACGAGAGGTTGTGCGGCGTGGATTGTCGCAGATGAACGCCCACAGCGGGAACCAGCGGCTGCTGGCCGCCACGCTCTGTGCCGCGCTCTACCCCAACGTGGTGAAGGTGCTCACCCCGGAGAAGAGCTACGCCCCATCCGTCATGGGCGCCATCCCCATGGAGGTGAAGCCTGAGCAGATCCGCTTCAAGACCAAAGACGATGGCTTTGTAGGTACCACTTATGTGTACTGTGCATCCCCACTCTCCACCATCACTTTCCCGGTGATCGCTCGTCAGTCATCGGCAGAGACAAGATTAGGTGGTTTTATTTATAAGCCATTTGAAACATTGATATAGTGTTGGTTGTGAAGTGTTATTCTTGGTACTGCCATGCTCTCTCTCTCTCTCTCTATCTCTCCTACTCTCTCTCTCCCTCTCTTTATCTCTATCTCTCTATCTCCCTCTCTTTCTCCCTCTCTCTCTCTCTCTCTCTCTTCCTCTCTCTCTCTCCCTCTCTCTTCCTCCCTCTCTCCCTCCCTCCTCTCTATCTCTCACCCTCTCTCTATCTCTGTCCCTCTATCTCTCTCCCTCTATCTCTCTCCTTCTATCTCTCTCCCTCTATCTCTCTCCCTCTATCTCTCTCCCTCTATCTCTCTCCCTCTCTCTCTCTCCCTCTATCTCTCTCTCCATTCCCTCTCTATCCTTCTCTATCTCTCTCCCTCTCTCTCTCCCTCTCTCTCTCTCTCTCTCTCTCTATATATATATATATATATATATATATATATATATATATATATATATATATAAAGCAGTGTACTATGTGTTACAGTTTTGATTTCGATGGTATTATTTCAAAACGCTGACTGGAAACACGTTGGTGTAGACATAGCCTTGGTGTGTGGTTGCGCGCAGGTGTTCCTGCACCCCTCGTCGGTGAACTGTGCGGTGAGCCGGTTCGCCAGCCCCTACCTGGTGTACCAGGAGAAGATGAAGACGAGCCGCGTGTTCATCCGCGACAGCACCATGGTGCCGATGCTGCCCTTCGTGCTGTTCTCTGGCTGCGGGGTGTGTGTGGAGCTGCACCGGGGCGACACCGTGCTGTCCCTGGACGACGGCTGGGTCGTGTTCGCCGTCCACTCGCACCAGGTCGGGTGGCCTTGCTCTATGTCATCTCTCAACATCGACAACACTCGAGGCCTGATTCATTCAGTTTTATTACACCACTTGCTAGTATACTAAATACTTCATGATCAAGGACAAGATTTTATGATTTTATTTCTAGGTCAGTTTGTTTTTAAAGCAGTTCATTTCTTTGTTGTTATTAAATAGTCTTTTTTTATAGTGAATTCAAATATGAAACTAAAATATTACTTAATTCTTATTTTACCAAAATAGTCTCATTTTGATTCACACCTGATTCACCTATGCTGTAAAATCATCGGTAACAAGCATTTCTAGAACGGAACTACTCGGAATAATAAAAATTAATTGGAAATTTTTCTGTGCTTGAATCATGTGCCGTCGTTAATGTAAAATATGTGTTACTAATGTCAAGACGTGCAAGATCAAACAATATAATATTGATTTTTTTTTTCCAATCCATTTAGGTCATTTATTGTAGTATAAAATTAATGGTATATAAATTACATTCAATAATTATACAGTGATAAAACATTACATTTTTGTAATTTGAGTTAGGTTTTGTCATTAAGGCTAATTGATTTGGTGTTTTTAGTTAAATTTTAGTGTCTTATGGTGTATTAACGTGCACTGTCATGCTTTGCTGGGTTATTTCAGTTTTATCACAATTCACTATATATGTAATGTGTGCAGCACATCTTCTATATTAAAATGTTGTGAATATTCAAATGCTTTGACCATTAAACAAAATTAATTAATTTTAATGTAGGATTTTAACGCCCTCTCAACCTCCGATTTTGTTACAATGGTTGATGATGTTTTCCAGTTTGCGTTTAAGTTTTGTATTAAATAATCAACTAAATTAACCTGAGAGAGATGGTTACAATTTTAACATAGATACCAAGGATTTACTTTACTCAACCAAATTCAGGCTTTTCATCATCTTACCCGCAGTTTTGGCAGACAGCAAAATGACCCGCATAATCGTGTTAAATTATATTTGACGACGAAAACAATATAAGTTACTTCAATTTTTTGACAAGAAAACATTAGGCTCAAAAATACTAGCAGTGAAAAATAAAATTAGGCTACTATTACGTAAATATTTAATATATGATGTATCAAAGAAAGATATGTAAATTAAATAATTAACACAGTGGCATTAAAAGAATTTCGAGTTTTCGAGAGCTTAAACTATAATTACGAATTTCATCATATAGCAAACTATAAACTAAAAACAATTACATACCTACAAGAAAAAAAATGTCTTGGCTATTTATTGGAGAAAAAAATGGTTTCGTTTGCTGAAACGTTTATAAAACAGATTTCCCTGTGGCGTGCAGTTTATTACAATTGAGTTGAAGAATCGAATATGTTTTGATTTTCATATTTTAAAGTATTTATTATTAATTAAGTTTACATAATTATAAACAATTCAATCTCAGTGTGATAAATAATTGCCAGTAGTTACAGTTAGAAAAAAGAGAACACATTATTTTTAAGTTAATCAGCTATTTTTAATTATTCTGTGCTTAATATTCAAAATCGGATTCATATCTCAAATATTGCCAGGGATTCGAATCGGATTCGAACCGAACTGAAAATCAAGGATTCGCACATCCCTACTAAATATCATGATTTTTTCCTGGGTGCTCCATGCTCCGGTGTTGTTCCCGGGTAGTGAGTACCTTCAGCAGTGCTGACCGGCAAGTGGTCTGCCTGAAGGTGGCGGAGCTGCTCAGCCTGATCCGGCAGGAGCTGGTGAAGCTGCTGGAGGAGAAGATCGAGAACCCGGAGTTGAACCTGCTCGCCGACAGCAAGCTCCAGAAGGTCATAGCCACCATCATCAAGCTCGTCACCTCCCAGTGACGTCCCGGAGCCCCCGGGAGCTCGTGCCAGCCTTGCATCGTCTCCCAGCGCGAAACCAGGAGAGTCCGTGCGCTTCGCACACGGCCGTTCTCAAAGAGGTGTTCTGTTCATCCCTAGAAGTTTTTTAAACGATATTTATTCCTAACCGTTTTTTCTTTTCCGTTACCTAATTATGAATTTTAAATAATTTTTAGCATGTCAAAAAAGGTTGAAAAAAATGTTTGCACTGTGTACATGATGCAATATTCTAATGTGTAAAGTTGTGATGTATCATTGTACGTGGGGGGAAAATCATGTTTATTAGGGGGGAAAAAAATTGACTTTGATTTAAAAAATTTTTTTAAGTGTATGGTTAAGCTCGTTGGTTCAACTAATATTTGTCTATGAAGCAGAGCTAAAAAATTTGGAGTCTTTGCTGGCATTGTTATGTTTGTATTAGGTATAGGTATTAAGTTCAGCCACCAAAACAATCCGGGTTAAATTCCTGGCAGGGTCAAACCTTTATTCCCACAACAAGAAAACCTGGCTGACTTAACCATTGGCTTTAGGTTTTCCCCACCAATTCAGTCTGTTAATGCTCAATTCCTTATCTAATCATACCTCAACATCTCTAAAGACTCCAGTGTTGACAATACGTTAGGCTCTCATTCATTCTATCCATCGATCCATCCATCCATCCACCCACAGACATTTTGCAAACTTTCTGAGTTAATCAAGTTCTTAAATCATACCCAAGTAAAATTATTTAAAAACTCTAGTAGTCTATAACTTCTGGTTATTAAATGATTTGAAAAAAATATACATATTTTCATAATAAAAGTATTTTCTGAGTAAAACTTGTGACTCATTCATTATCTTTATGGTTACACAGATTATAATTTCATGTTCTGTTTTGTTTTTTTCTTGTTAATACGAATGCTCATCCTAGCACTGGTATGCATTAGTGGTGTATCGGTCTGGTGCTTAGTTGTCTGTGTGGTTCTGTGTTCCGCGTTCTCAGTAAGGTAACTGGCTGGAAGAACCGTAAATATAATCTTAACACAGAGATATTAACGGTCAAATCCCTACTTCAGTAGACTTCCGGTAAAATGCCATTGTCTGGCGACACTCGCACACGAACATGTATTTTCTAACGTTCCTTTAAACCACCGCTGAATACTTAACTATCTGCACAGTGAAAGTAATGGTTTGTAAATGTTGAAAATGTTTGGAAATTGCTAGCTATAGCGGTTTTTCTTCTCTTTCTTTGTGCTCTTCATCCCCGCTCACATGGAAAGATAATGTGGACAGGAAGTATTCGAAGGTAAACAAAACGGTTATTTGTGCAGAGATCCCAACTTTTTTTTTGTCCCACTTTTCACTGGGAGATGAGCATGATCATTTCAAGTGAAAGTAGACCTTTGAAAACAAGGCTCAGTGTGCTTTTGAATAAATCTATTACGATTTAGAACTGACTGCTTATGAACTGCTAATTTATAAAATAAAAAATAATAGATGCTAATTTTTCCAGCTCCTAGCTATAAGAGCATCCACTAATAACTGATATAAAAGAAATAAACTCCCAAGGGGGTGGGTAGGGAATTTTAAAATTAATTCAGTTGTATTATTCATAAAAAGCAGAAGGAACGTGTTCTGCTTGTAGACTTCAGTAGAAAAGCACGCACGGGTACAACAACTAGTATTTTATAATTTACTTAATCTCTTGTGAACAAATATTTACGTTTTTCTTTTCTCAACCGATTTTATTTATTGGTGTGCCTAAATTAAATAATGAACTAGGGACTAGGTGACTTTTTTGTGGTTAGATTATAGTAAAGAGGGGTGGGTGCTGAGAAGTCATACTAAACAGATGCACACCGTTTATTAGAACATATGTACTTTATCATTGGTCTGACTGTTGGAAATTGTGTGGAGGTTTACATATAACAGAGAAATGAGAAAGGTTTTTAAGAACCGGAACCAAATAGAGAACTGGGGAAAATTTATAACTGACACGTCACTGTATTAAGCAAGTAGATGCCATCTATCTGGACATAACTGTGGCTTTGGTACACGGGAAATTGTGTGGAGGAAAAAAGTAGAACCGAAACTTCACTAGTATGCATCAATGCAATTAACTGTAGCATTTAATGCTTGAGAAGATATGATATTTTTTTAGATTTTCACAGTATTTCTTTGGTCAAGTAATTTACCTTCTTATAATGAGTTTGGAGTTCTATCCCATATATATTTACTGTAAGAATAAATAAGGATTGTACATTGACACTGTATGCAACCATTAGAAATAACATATTTCATTGTACCAACTATTTATGACAAGGTTAGGTGTTATAGTTATAAACTGAGCAATGTAAAGTATGAAAATTATTTTCGGTTATTTAGATTTTGCTGTATCCGAGATTGCAATAAGTTGTTCGTGCATCACTGTTAAAGTGATTCTTGTATGTCTAGTTAATCTTAAGGCTGTGTCTGAATAGTCTTGTCAGTAACTCTTGAACAGTGGAACTTCATTATAAAGTTCTTCACTTTAAAACAATTATTTCCAGATCCCTCCGTACGAGTTGTTTTATCATTTTAGTAACAGTTCAATATAAAGTACCTTGAATATGAAGTACTAAAAATGTGGGTTTTCTTCAGGCATGTTGTAATGAGATTTCACTGTTTTAATTAATGTAATGGCTGTTGCAATCTTCTGCACTGACTAGTTATTTTATATGGCAAATAGGATGTGGTGTTATTTACTCATATATAATTTTTATTTATCCAATTTTGATTTTTATCAAACAAGAATGACCCGATAGAGGAATGGAATGTATGGCTACCACTCATAGTTCATACCTTCAGTGAGTAAGCAAAATAGAAGTATCAAATTATTTTTTAAAAAATTTTAAATAACTTTTTGAACTTGAAAATTGGGGCTTTTTTCTAATCAATTAGCATTTGTTTTATTTATTTGGTTCTCTGATACACACGGCAAATTCATCAACATTCTTAATGAGAACTCCGAGAGGAGAGGTTCACTCCCTCCCCTCCCCCCCCCCCCCCCCCCAACCCTGAAGTACGTTCTTCGAGAGTAAGTTATTTAGTAGTAAGGTGTGTGGCACAAGACACAGAGTCACTGTCACTTTAAGATAAAATGATAACTACAGGTTTCAAAACCTGGACAGGGCTGTGTGTTTAGTAAACTACTTAAAAAACCAATACACCTATATGAATATTGCTCCTCACCTTTAACAGAAAAAAAAAAAAACATGTTTTTTTTAAAATTAAAGTGCATCTTATTTTTGATGGTAAAGACTTTTCTTTCAGTGAAAATTAAAATAAAAAAGGAGGTATCCATTTTGGAATTGATAGCATCTTAGATTTGAGAAAATATTGTATTTATCAGGGGTAATATATGTTTATTTATGATTTTGACTCTGACAATAACATGCCAAAGACAAAGGAAGAGTATGAAACATTATACTTTTAGAGAAAATCTGGACACAGCACTTGGGGGATAGTCTAAGTTTTACAGTCTGATAAAATAAGTCATTGCCTCACAACTGCTGTCTATAAACATACTGCGTGGTTTGGTATTTTGAATTAAAAATCCATTGTGAAATTGCAGACATTTATCATTGTGTCTACTCCTGCTAACAAAAGCAGTCAAAGCAATCAAAAATAAATATTTTGTTGCCAACTTAGCATGGTCGCCGTTAAGAGACTAATGTTACATTTAAAAAAAACAGTAGTATAATCATGTAGTTCAGCAGTCACATTTGAAATTTGGTAAATAAATTAAGATTATAAGTGTATTTAAAAAATAATAATAATTTTTACTATGGGTTTAATATGCTAGGAAAAGAAAACTAAAGGAAAAATCTGCAATTAGGTAATTAATTATAAAAAAACATAAACCTAAAGCCATAAAGGTATAACAAATCACCTGGGACAACTTATGTTTTAAACTAACATTAAATTTTGGTGCATGGTAAAAAATTGTTTGCAGAATTCTTTTTAAATTGTACAATACAATACTGTATCACAAAAATAAAGATTTTTTTTTCCCACGCTATGGATGTTTTATACTTAAAAATATTAGAAGTAAAGAACTAGTAAGTCAATATTTTAATAATCTTTTCTGTGGTTGTAAAATTCTACATATTCCATATCATAGTGAAAATTACTGGCATAAGAGATCCTGGGCACTATAGTTATTCTCTAATATGTTGTTGTTTACATGGAATGATTACAATTTTTAATGAATTGGAAAATGTTCTTACTAAAAATGAAGCTGTCCATTGAAAAAAAGTGTCTATCAATAATCTGGTAAACTTTGTGGCCTTGTAAAAATATATGTATATTATAAAGGTTTTTTCTTAACCATTACGTGCTATGCTCATAATGACATGCATGTATAAATTATAATTTTCTTCACCAAGTGTTTTCAAACATAGATTAAAAAAAATAAAAAAAATTTCAAATGGAGCATTTTTGCATGCACCTATTCATGTATTGTTACAGTCTAGTATGTAACAAATTATTTGTATTTGTTAAATAATAATGATTGTTGTCAGTTGATGCAAATTTCTTTGTGGCTGCAGAAATCATTATTTCATTTTATGTTGGTTAAGAACAAAAGCTGATTGCACAAATAAAATATATTTCTATAATATCAAGCAATGTACAAAATAGGAAAACAGTAGTACATAGCTTAAGAACTGATGAAATTATTTGATACTACTGTAATTTTACATAAAGGTAAAAGTAAATAAGTAGTGGCTGTAGTAGCCAATAACATTAACGTCTCACGATTCTCAGTAACTAATTTTAATGTGACTTGATAGTGTTTCCCAGGTGATTTAAATATGTATATCCCTAGCATCAAGTATTATTTTACACAAGTTGTAACAAATTAAGTTTATTTCCTTACAGTGGTTAATGTAATTTTTCACTACATTTGTGCAGTTTTAATCAATGACATTCTAGTAACTGTTAAGCACTACGATGTCAGACATGCAAAGAATTGATTGTGCATGGCTAGCTATATTGAAAATGTAATTGCAATCGAAGATGCCTGAATGAGTATGCCTTCCTAACAACTTATTAGTCTGAATACCAGTTTTTTGGTAGTCTTTTATTTTCAGAAATCCATTGCCTGTAGAACACTGTTTGTAATTTATGTATCACTTATGAATTATGATTGCTTTTTTTTTTGTATTTTTTTTTTTTTATTATTGCTGAGTTACATCTTCAGAGCATTCATTTTCAGAACATCTGAGAATAATTAAGCAACCAAAGGTGATATTTTTATATGTGTTGAAGTATTAAAAGAGTATATATTTTTATGCTGAAATTTGTATTTTATTTTCCCTGCAGATTACCTCAGATTTAATTAGAAAGCCTTAATAAATTCCGGAGCTTCCAGCTCTCTGATATGCAGCAGTTTTTGTAACACACTCGTGCAAGGAAGTCCAGTAGGTTTGGTGATGTTAACTAAAAGGGCTGTTGTAATATTCTCTTTTAAAGTTTTAAAATAAAAATTGTATTTTTTTACCCCCAAATTTTATTTTAAGTTTTGAAATCACTAGTTCATGACTTGATCATATGGAAATGACTGCTGTCATTGTTTGAATAAGGAGCAGATATGTGTTTAAGTTTTGCACACAGTTGGGGGTTTCAATTTTTAATTTCCAAACCATAAGATTGTTCGAGGTGTAGAGGGTAGTAATAGAGATAGTAATGAAATATTCATTAAACTGAAGCAAGAGTAAGGATGTAATAATACACAATCTAGGATGTTGTAAGAAATTTCTGGCGGTTTTAGGTCTGACCCAAGTAGGTGCTTCCACCTGAATTAAGATTTTCAAGGAGTTCACATCAGTGGCGTAGCGTGCCATCTCGGCGCCTGGGGCGGGAGACCCATTTTGCCGCCCCCATTCTATAGGTGCTTAGTTAAAATTAAATTGCACATGCAATGAGGTACCTTTTATTGAAGTTAAAATAGGATGAGCGGTTTTACAAGCGGATTCTACGGGCCTTATGAGCAGCGAAGTCAGAAATAACTTTGTCAAAATCAATATTAGCAGCCAATTCTTGTTCAATCGACAATATAGCCAAGTTTGATAATCTAGCGGAGCTCATAGTAGATCTGAGGTAATTTTTTATTAGCTTCAACTTCGAAAAACTTCTCTCACAACTTGCAACACTATCACACTCGAACTTGCTGTCCAAAAGTTTCGCTGGCATCAAAAATCTGAACTTGTCCGATATTTCTTGAATTTGCTGGAATCGAGTCGTCATTTCTTGAATGATCTTGTCGAATGATGCGATAATCTCTCGACGGATTTCCTGTTCGTGAGACAAAGCTGCATCTTCAGAAGATTCATCGCCATGTACGGTTTTTTCCTGCGAATTCTTCTCGTTTCGAGTTCGATTCCGAGTTTTTCGCAGAGAGTCTTAGCAAAGTCAATTGCTTCTTGCACGAAACGGTCTCTACTTTCCACTAAGAGGGTTTTCAAAGCGCAGAGTTTCTGAGCACACTTATCCACACTTAGTCCTCGTTGCTGCAGGTAAATCTGTGCGTCATCTACTTCAGGTAGCACTGCAGCCCAAAAGCCAAGAAAAGTTAGGAAGTTAAATGACTGTATGGCTGTCAGGAGAAGACTGGCTCCCGATCTTGTTTCGGAAGTTTGAGATGAATCTGTTAATTGTTCCAGTACCTCAAGAACTACCTCAAACTTATTTTTAAGCATCTTGACAGCTACATGTCTAGCGCTCCAGCGCGTTTCAGTGACTCGTTTTACTGCTTGACCTGTGACGGCAACCAAAGCGTTCCATCGAACAGTTGATGCGGAAAAGAAGGCAAACAGCTTCTCCAGAGTTCCAAAAAACGTCACGGAATCCACTGATTCAGAAGCAGTGTGTACCCCAGCCAAGTTTAGTGAGTGGTTTGAGCATGCAACGAATATAGCTTTCGGATTCAGTGCTTTAATCCGGGCTTGAACTCCATTGTGGATCCCTGACATTGTGGCAGCATTGTCATAAGCCTGTCCTCTCAGATTCTGTATGTCCAGTCCGTCTGATGTTATCTTCGCGATTATATCGTTGCTGAGATCTTCTGCATTTTTTCCTTTTGGTTCGAAGAAGTCAATGAAAGGTTCTACCACGGCGACTTTTTCTCCTTCGATATGTACGTATCGCAGAACTTGGCTCATTTGGTCATTGTGGGAGATGTCTGGTGTACTGTCGAAGATTACGCAATAATATTTAGCTTCTTGAATACGACGGATGATGGTGGATCGAAATTGCTGTCCCAGTAAGTTTATAAATTCATTATGGGTTTCTGGAGATAGATACGAAACTGAGACTCTTGCTCCCAGCTATATCTTTGTCAGTTGTTCCATTAGAAGAGGGTCGTATTTAGCTAGGAGGTGCACTAACTCCAGAAAGTTCCCGCGATTGCCACTATCATCTCCTCGAATGTCTTCTCGATGTCCTCTGAAGGCCAGATTCTGTTTGGCTAAGAACTGGATAATATTCAGCAACCTGTACAGTACATCCCTCCACTTCTTTTCCTCACTTTAGAAAACTTCTTGTTGTTTCTGATCGATGGTTGCTTTACAGTTCAGGCGAACTTCCAACTCCTTCCATTTCAAGAAGCTCTGTTCATGTTCCAGGCTATTTTCATGGTCTCCTATTCTTGGATTTAGCTTCCACCATTTGTTGAATCCTTCTTCAGATGCGAAGTTAGAGCCGTAATTGCCAAACAGCTTGCACGAAAAACAATACAAGGATTGCTTCAAAGGCGAGTACGCCATCCATGTTCGGAGAACCTTTTCGCCTTTAGATAATGGTTTGTAGAACCACTCTTTGGTTAGTTTTCGGGTACCGCCTTTCGTTGAAGTCCCTGAGCGAACAACATCGGCAAATTTGGAATCGATGTGCTGTACTGAGTCAGATCCGCGACGTACTAGAAGCGTTCTTACTTCGTCGGTCATAGGAGAAGGCCAGCAACCTACATTGTCGAGATTCACATCTTTTATTTCGGCAGGAGCAGAAGGCACGATTTCAATTATGTCTTCTTTGGCAACATTCACTTTTTCTGCAGGCTAATGACTAGATGCTTGAGGTACTTTTGATGAGTCGACTTCGTCTTGACCCTGCTCTGTGGTGGGACCAGAACTACTTCCAACTGCGACGGCAGGTACGTCTTCTTCTTGTACCTGTAAAATAAGTTATGTATTGCCATGAATATTGGCCGGAGGACACGTTCGAATTTCAAATAAGTATTTTATCTATCACAAAACAAAAGTGGTTTTGGTGACGGCGCGGTTTTCCGGGCTTATAGGAAAATTTACAAACAAAATTGATATTGTATGGAAGCTACCTTTTTTAGAGTTTACCGGTAAAAACTGACTGAGTAAGCCATGTTATAGATGTTATTAAAAGATAAAATGACGAGAAATTTGAGAAAAATTGTTGGTGCTATTTTTGAGCTAAATGAAAAATTATGTTTTCTTTGTATGACAGGTACCATAAATAATCAAGTTATCCAAAAACAAAACAAAAATATTCCTAGACTACTACTAGATTTACAAAACATCACCTATTGAAGTTTTAAATTCAAGTAGCAGGACAAAATTCAGTCGTAAACTTAAAAAGATGTACCTTAACTCAATGTAATTTATGTTAATATACTCCATACTTTTTAAACAATAATCAATGTTCAAACAGCTATTAGAGCAATTTTAAGTGTATTATAAAATAAGATTTAATGAACGAGTGTGACTCCGTACTCGCAGACAAACCTAGGTGAATAGGTTTTTCGAGACTAATGTAAGAAATATTGTAACTTTTGTAAACAATAAATATATAAATAATAATAATAAATAACTGGAGTAATTCTAGGCCATGCATGATTCTAGATGGAGGAATCATATACCTACTTACACTGGAATCACTTCCGCTGCTGCACGATGCCACCGAAGACGTTAACGTGGCTTTCGAACCAGAACTGGAACTAAAATATTTCAGTAATGCACCTTGAGACTTCTTCGCATCTGCTTCTTTCTTAGCCTTTTTTTTTGCGGAATTCCGCACCGCTTTCTTTGACTCTTTACATTTTCAAAAACTAGTTCAAAGATTGGGTAAAGTTCTAAATGTTTAGTTTTAGAAGATTCAACAGTATTTAAAAGATCGAAACACAATCAAAATGACTTTCGTTCCGTATCCGAAACTCTCGCGAAACAAACATACGAGTAAAGCGTGATTGCGTAACGGTACTTCACGATGCACTAAAACAAACAAAGATCAGTGTGTAGCATGTGTGCTACAGCTAGAGGTGGGTCGAAAAGTATCAACCTAATACTTTGTCACTGATACGAGCCTGTATCAGGAACGGCAAACGAGTACACTTGAAAAGTATCAGAGACTTTAGTATCAGTTCAGAATTCACCTGGAACAACACCACGGCCAATGAGCTCAGTACCCGATCGCAGATGACGGTCACTTGGGCGGAGCTTGTGAAAGGGGAGGGAGCAGGAACGACGAATAAGGGATAAAGAAGGGAAAGAATGCAGGGGAGGAAGCGCAGGTGAAGGCGTTAAGGCCCTGTCACACTGTCAAATTTTAGCTTCCAACACCTTCCAATATGTTGGATACAATATCTTTGAGGGTTGTGACGTCACGTTAAACGTCACTATCGCAGCCATGTTTATTTGAGAGATTGAATGTCTAGAGTTTCCTTCAAATATTTTACGTATAGGACTGGTTCTAAAATATGTTGGATGTTGGATGGGATCAGCCAATCAGAGTATTCTAAAATAAAGCGGCCGCTTTTGTTTCCGTTTCCGAAGTGTAATAGTTTAAATATCAGCAATGGCGAATGGGAAATAAATGCAGTAATTGAATTAATACTATTTTATTTCCTGCTGGAATATGTAATTGTTATTGTATATTTTCCTCCAATTGAATCTGTATCTACGGAAGTGCAGGTTAATATATTTTACTAAAAGAAGTTACTGTAGTTTTGGAATATTATGGTCCTTAAACCAGAAAACATCTATTCAACTTACGATCATTATTTGACTGCTATACCAGTTTTGCTTATGTTCAGGTATTGTTGATACACTAAATTAAAACAGCAAGCATTGCGTACAAAATGTGCCATCAGGAATGAGGTATCAAAACTAGGATATGCATTTCGGAACTTTTACCTACAAATCCAAATTAATAACACCTAAAATAAATTTTAAAATATCTCAATTCAGAGACTTAATGTAACTAAAATTATTTTGGCTTACCCAATCCATCTTTCTTATAAGTCATTGTTCTCCTTATTTCACAATAGCTGCTACTCTGTAAGTATTGTCAGGAATTTTCTGGAATATAGACTCATAATTTCCTTACAATAGATGGTACTGACTTATGTTAAAGCAGCATCTCTGAGTAAGCAAGTAGCTCTGGTGATTTGCAAGAAAGGCCTAGAAATATTAAAATTCTGCCTACGTGTCCAATTATTATTATTTAAGTTTTGAAAGTAATACCATTTTTCGTGAATGTAAATATTTGTGTAGCAGATCCTTGTCAGTAAGCCTATACTTCCCAGGCTGTACGAAACAAGCATACCTGGTCTAATATCTCGTTAAAAAATTATTTTAAAAAGATAATGTGACTGAGGTGAAGTTAGCTTAAAGGCTCATCAGGTTGAGGTTTGTAACAGTAAATACACTTAATTCAAAATAAAACAAAATTGCCAATTTCTAAACACAGCAAAAATTAACACATTCACTTTAAAGTATAGGAACAATTTTGATGAAATACAAGTGAAAGTGTCCATACAACAGCAGCTAGTTGGGTGAGAAAATAAGCGGGAATGAGAAGGGATATGCCTACTTGCAGATTTACATTTAATTATATGTTTTATCCTTACAAAACATACCTTTAAATATAGTTTTTGAAGAGCACTATAAATTGCACTACAAATTTCAGGTAAAAATTTTGAGATGGTGTTGTGTGGAATACTTGTAGAGAACTTAAATGATTCCCCTGTCGCCAAAAATCTTAATGAACTGCCAGCCTCTGCTTTGATGGTATAGACTGGCACAAATGAGTATCCTTCTTTGCAATGCGAGACTCCACAATTGAATGAAGAAGATCAAAACTTTCAGAATCCATTATTACATAGTTCGGAAATGAATCGGCATCTTCGTATCGAAGTTCATGACAAAAAGGGGTAAAACACCATTTGTTTGCCGGGAAAGTATCCACTGTCTCGTCCACCATCTGCGTTTCCTTTTCTTAGATTTCTCTTCTAGTTTACTGAGACTTGCTACAAATGCAATTACAGCTACAGCTTTTGAAACACTTTGATGCTCTTAATGCAGGCATTGCAAACAACTGGAAAACGTAAATTTTAAACTGTGTATGATCACAATATACCTAAATTGGAATATAACCTACTTAAAAAAGCCAGTGTTCCTTGACCCAAAATTTGTTTTTGATTCTAAATACTGTCATTTACCGTTCTCTACAGAATGTTTGGTAAAACGAGCTCACTCAAAGAAAATTGATAGTGTGAAATGACTTCAAATATATTTTACATTGCTCGTCAAATAATATTGAATACAATATATTTGAAGACGTATTTCATCCATTATCACCCTTCAAATTTTGTTGTCCAATTTATTGGATACAATATATTTGACAGTGTGACAGGGCCTTTAAAGCCTTGAAGGAGAGGCGCAAAGCGATATTGTTACAAGCAGGGCTGCCACTCATGGGTTTTTCCACCCAGATCTTTTCCAATGGTGTTTGGGTTTCTGGGTTTTTAAAGAATGAATTCCAACAAATCTAGGTTTTTTTATAATTTTAATTATTTTTTTTACCTAAAACAATAATAAAGGTAGTAGCTACTGTATCTGTTGCAATATCTGTTTGATAAATGCAAACAAGTCTATGTGTTTCACACACAAAAATACATATAAACACAAAACTAGTTTTCAAGAAGCTAAGTCGAATATTAAATTAGACACATTCTTCAAAGAGGCTTGCAGAACACAAAACCAATGCAACAATTAACCTTCAAACCAATCTTGTAGAATCAGACTCTGAATAAAGACTAACGTAGCCTACATGATGCAGTTTTATAAAAACAATTACCGGTTTAAAGAATGCAGTGATGGTGTTTGTTTTGTCATGTATATATTTGTAGGTTTTTTTATGATATGTGCTGGTCCAAGAATTACTTATACAGCCATTTTGCTGCAGTGTAATTTTCTTGTATTGGTTGTATTTAACCGTTTTCAGTCTTGTAAGGTAATTAATTGTTTTATATTAAAACCAGTTATGTTTATATTTTTGAATTAGTACGCAAACATTTTCAACGATAGCATTTTAGACGCATCTGGGTTTTTTACCCATGTGTCTGGGGTTTTTTGTAGGTTATCTAGGTTTTTCATGAATATCAGAGTGGCAGCCCTGGTTACAAGTCGTTTTGTTTATTGTCCTACTTAAAAGTACACTCAGTGCGCAGTGCGTGCACCGTCTCGTTCAATAATAAAACTAATGAAAATTTAATATTAAAAAGTACCGTACATTAATACAAGATATAATATTTATATTTGTGCACCTAACAGCTATGAAAATGCAAATAAATTCTCAGTTGACACTAATAAAAGATGTAATCAACATATGGACTTTCTTTTTTCGAAAACAATTAGTAACTAGTGTTTTTATACATTAAAAATGCACGATTTTATCAAAAATAAAAAATAAAAAAACAGATAGGTACATTAGTGAGCATACTATAATACTATATCAATGTTTACGTTTCAAATGTTTCTTCAGATTAGTCGATGATTTATAACTCAGTTTTTGTTTACTCAAATTACAATTAGCAAACTCATTATTTTCCGTGAAAAAATTCCACACAAATGAAGTCTTTTTCGTGCACTTATCCATTCCTTATTTCACTATAAAGATACTAACTACAAAGCATGACAGCCCGCAACATGGTGATACACGGCCAGGACGAACTGCAGTGAATGTTGAACTGATTGATACTGGTTGTATCAGGCGGGCATGAGAGTATCAGAGGTAGAGAATTACCAGGCGTGATAAATGATGTATCAGATTCTCCTTCCGGTCGCACGGTCTGCGTACGCGGAGCTTTGTTGCCTCCTGGGACCGTCTGATACAGAAGTATCAGAGACTTGTTACATGGTACAATGCTGTATCAGTATCTGGTTGGAACAGATACCGAAAATTGCTGTAACAACCCACCTCTAGCTACAGCTGCTACCTTTGATAATGTTTATGTTGGCAGAAATGGTTAACGTATTTTATTAATCTTTCGGATGCCCTGGTAATACGAGTTATTTTGGATTTAAGTTTGTTATATGTTGTTTTAAAAAATAAATTTGTAATTCTTGTTTAGTCTTAATATGTTTAAGTTATAAGATTTTAAGTTATTAAATTGGTCTGGAAAGTTCGAGGACACTACCGAATATGTTGGTAATCGCTGCGCTAGACGGCGCGCGAGTAGAACAGCTGATTGTGTGACGTCAGGTGAGACGGGCGAGCGGAGTCGCCTGGTAGGCCCAGGCGGGCGCGCACGTGAAGTAAAACGCGGGTTGGCCATGGTGATGGTTCCACATCGAAGTAACTGTATACGAGTGTTCCTTTTTGAATATGAACGGGGTTCATTTATATAATTTAGAACGCTTTGGTACGATGAACGCGAGTGGTTGGTGAGGCGTGTGTGAATATCGCGAGGATTTTCCAAGGATGAATTATGTGCGCCGAAATAAACTCCAAGACGGTATGGCGAAGGATTCGTCATATCCGTACAAATACCTGCAGCTACGGTAACGTATAATGGCAAGGGTTTGCTATTAAAAACACTCGTGAGAAAACGAGTGTATTTGGTGATCGGACATCACGACGTCAAAAAGCAAGTAAGTGCCAGCCGTGCCACTGCCCCGTTGACCCCTTTGACCCCTGGTGCGAAACTATAATTTGTGGATTTTTGGGATTTAAATTAACGGATTAATATAACTGAAACTGGGATTTTACGTTCAGCGTGTTTCACCCAATCCCTGCCAGACCTAGAAGAAAAAAGGCGTCGACCGTTAGAAAATGACTTAAAATCAGCATTGCGCGTGAGACCGAGCCTCGAAGAAACGGAGCTCGGGACCGTTCTATAAAAAAGTCTCAACTGAGAACGGCTTGTAAACCCATAATTTGTAATTTGCTAAATTTTTGGTATATTTATTTGCATGTTAAGGTGTGTCAACTTTTTGCTAGATTTCGCCTATGTTAATTGGTATTTACAGCGGTGATACGCCCGGTGCGTATCTATATTTGTATTTGTATTAATATGTTCTTATATATTTTTAATGCCTTTTTGGTAATTATATTTAATTTTCGGAGCTCCGAAGTATATGATCAAATTATAATTTTTGGGGGAATTGTTAAAGTATTTTTTTAGTATTGTTTCGTACTGAAACTGTTACCAGATAACATGAAAGTCAAAAACGATAGCCGGACGTCCGATGACGCCGGTACCAGACGAACCACTGAGTCTTTCCTGATGGCCACCAGGATCGCTTGAGTTAATGGCAGCGAAATGGCGCCATATTTGAATTTTGAAGCGTCCAACACTTGAATTAGTTAACATAAATCTAGGGTAAGCACTATTTACAAATCCAACATACCGCCCACCAAAATGCATATTTTAAACATTTATTGGGCGGGCAACGGGCACAGCTTCACCACAGGCCGTAGAAAGGTGCCTTGTTGGGTCTTCACCTCAGCCACTCTCACGACACCATCTGAGCCAGGAAAAGTCTTCACAATACGGCCTAACTTCCAGCACAATGGTGGTAGATTCGGATCTTTGATGAGAACCAAGGTGCCAACACTGAGGATGTCTTGGTCAGTTAGGCTCTTGGGTCGTTGCTGCAGCTGTTGTAGATAATCCTGGTGCCAGCGCTTCCAGAATGACTGATGCGCTTGCTGGATGAGTTGCCATCGAGACAAACGATTTAGCTTGAGGTGGGACAAATCTGGTTCGGGCACTAGTGCAGGAGGCCCCAAGACTAGAAAATGACTGGGTGTCAGAGCAGCCATGTCGTTTGGATTATTTGAGAGAGCACACAGAGGCCGTGAGTTGAGAATGGCCTCCACTTGTGTCATGAGAGTGTATAATTCTTCATAAGTGAGTACCTGAGCACCTACACTCTTTATGAGGAGAGACTTCACAGACTTTACACCTGCCTCCCACAGGCCTCCAAAATGTGGTGCTGATGGGGGATTGAAATGCCAGGTAACTTGGTGTTCAACCAGCGACTGAGCAAAGGAGTCATGTGTATCCTTGCTTGACATGAAGGCTCTTAGTCCAGTCAACAAGCGACTGGCACCGACAAAGTTAGTCCCGCAATCGCTGTGAAGGTCAGAGCATCGCCCCCGACGAGACAAGAAACGGCGAAAGGCAGCTATGAAAGCATCTGTCGTCAGATCAGAGGCCAGCTCCAAGTGGATTGCCTTGGTGGCAAAGCATACAAACAGGCACAAGTAGGCATCCTGGATACAGGCCTTCCGCAGTCGGGACATGGTGATTTTAAAGGGTCCAGCATAGTCGACTCCTGTCTTGAGAAATGGCTTGGCTTGTGTGACACGATCGACTGGAAGATTACCCATGGGTGGGTTTCGAGGCACAGGGCGAACTCGAAAGCATAAAGTACACTTCTTCAGCCGTTGACGAATGAGGCCCCGAGCACCTACAATCCAGAAGTCACGTTGCACAGCAGACTGTAGTATGGTGGGACCACAGTGCATCAGATGGATGTGAAGGTGGTCAATTACAAGGTCTGTCAATCTGTGGTGTTTGGGCAGTAGAATTGGATGTCGTTGGTTGTAAGCCAAGTCTGATAGTTCCAAACGTCCGCCCACCCTGAGAATGCCAGCAGGATCCAAGAAGGGAGACAGCTTGAAGAGTGGACCCCGATATGGTTGGTTAGCTTGCAGAGCTTTGATATCAGATGCGAATGCTGAAGCCTGGGCTAAACGAACCCATACCATCATGGCATCCTTAAGCTCATTAGCATCTGGTGGACTACGGGGGGGAAGTTTCTTGAAGCGCAAACGTTGCACAAAGCGGAGACAATAGGCCGTAATGCGTTTGACCTTGCTTAAAGATGAGAACCTTTCCAGCAGCGTAGTGTCTGCCAGAGGGTTGACACTATGCAAGGTAAAGATCCGTTGTTCCATCACTGTTTCGTCCATGCTGTCCATCAAGCCGGTGAGTTGTGGCCATTCCTCTGGTGGCTTATACAGCCATGATGGACCGGTCCACCACAGCGAGTGGTCAGCTATCTCACTTGGAAACAAGCCCCTAGAGGCACAATCAGCCGGGTTGCTGTCTGACAACACATGATTCCAGTGCTTTGCTGGGACAAGGTCATGGATTTGGCCGACACGATTTGCAACAAAAGTTTTCCATTTATGAGGTGATCCACGGATCCAGTGGAGGACAACTGTAGAGTCTGTCCAGGCAAATATTTGGTCTAGGTTCACATGAGGTCCATAATTTTGCAAGATTCTATGCATTGTGCGAGCAAGCAGCAAAGCACCACAGAGTTCCAGGCGAGGCAATGACACTCTTTTAATTGGGGCTACCTTTGACCTTCCAACCAGAAGGTATACAGATACTGAGCCATCAGGTGAAGTGGCTCTGAGATAAACAACTGCCGCATAACCTTGCTCCGAACTATCAGAGAATCCATGGATCTCTAGTAAGAGTTCTCTTTGGGTCACTGGGACAAATCTTGAAATAGTGATGCTAGCCAGACTAGGAAGCTCTCGCTGGAACCGCTGCCACGTTGCAAGGATGTCGGCAGGAGGAGGGTCATCCCAATCTATGCATCGAATCCACAAGTGCTGAATGAGGCATTTTGCAAGCAGGACCACAGGTGACAGCCAACCTAGAGGGTCAAATATTCGCGCCAAGTCGGACAGTATGCTCCGCTTCGTAGCTGTCGAGGAAGTAGGTTGAACATTGTAAGCGAATGCATCCACTTCAGATTGCCACTGCAGACCCAATATTTTGACGGTGGGAAGTCCACAAGTGTTGTCCAAGGGGAGAGCCTTGCTGCCCTGCACCAAGTCTTCGGAAAGCCAAGAGAGCAGAGATAAATCATTACTGGCAAATTTTCGCAACTGAAAACCACCAGCCTTGAGGAGGTCAATTAACTCTCTTTGCAATGAGATAGCATCACGTGCATTGGGTGCTCCAGTTACAACATCATCAACATACGTGTCTTTTAGGAGGACTGATGATGCCCGAGGGAATCTATCTTTCTCATCTGCAGCCAGTTGATGGAGTGTGCGGATAGCAAGGTAGGGTGCAGATGACACGCCATAGGTAACAGTGTTGAGCCTGTACTCACAAACTGGATCATCATCAGATGGTCGCCACAGAATTCGTTGACAGTCGCGGAATTCCTCTTGAACTAGAATCTGACGGTACATCTGTCGTATGTCAGCAGTAAATGCAACTGCATGATCTCGAAATGAGAGAAGAATGTCAGCTATGTCTCTCTGCAGTTTGGGTCCCGTAAGTAATTGATCATTCAGAGAAGTTCCTTTGCTGTCCTTGGCCGATGCATCAAAGACCACACGTAACTTTGTTGTACTACTGTCTGGTTTCAAAACTCCGTGATGCGGAATATAAAACGACGGTGTAGTCAACTGGGGTTCTTGAACCATTGACATATGACCCTGGTCAATGTAATCTGACATAAATTCTACATAGGATGCCTTAAAATGAGGGTTTTTGTTCATCTTGCGTTCAAGGTAGTGAAAACGTTTTAGTGCTTGAACACGTGATTCCTCAAAATGAGGTGAAGGCTCCTTGAAAGGTAAGGCCACACTATATCTACCATTCTCATCTCTTCTGCAAGTCTCGAGAAAGATCTGTTCACATCGAATGTCCTCAGAGGAAGGCTTTGGGGGTACAATAACCTCTTCCACCTCCCAAAACTGCCGAACTGTGTCGTCAAGTGTTGGTGTAATAGAATGAAGTGATACACAACTGAGCGATACTGCAGATGTGGGTACTCTCCCCATCACTACCCATCCAAAGACAGTGTCAATCGCTACAGGGACCTGGGTACTGAGACTTAGTGTGCGTCCGCTCAGCACATAGGGAAACAGATCTGCCCCAATTAGCACATCAATAGGCCCAGGCTGTGCATAGTGAGGGTCAGCTAGTTGCAAATGGGAAAGATGATCCCATGAATGAGGGTTCAGTTGTGTTGTAGGCAGTGAGCCAGTGATCTTAGGCAAAATGAAGGCAGTGAGTGACAATCGCGGACCCTCCTGACCAACTGGTTTCACTAAACAGTCAACTACTCCCCTAGCGACATGCACTGGTACCTGGGAAACACCGTAGACTGGCAGAGCTGCCTTTCGACGTATTAAGCCTAGCCTCTTCACACAACCTTCTGTCATGAAGCTGGATTGGCTGGCAGAGTCCAAGAGTGCTCGAACTGTGTGAGTCCTGCCAGAGCTGACTGGAATTTCTATGAGTGCAGTGGACAGCAAAATCGTAGATGGACTATCTTGATTATGCAGTTCGGATGCAGCCAAATAGTGTCCAGGAGATGAAGCACACAACGCATTCACACCATCATGGTCTGGTGACTGTGGTCGCATGTCACTAAAATGAAGTAGTGTGTGATGTCGAGAGTCACAAGACCGACAATGAGAAGACGAAAGGCATGCACTTGCATGATGAGACGTTCGCAAGCAGTTCAAACAGAGGTTTCCTGACCTCACCATCTGATACCTTTCCTTTGGGGATGACTCAAGGAACTTGGGGCACTGGTAGATTTCGTGAGGTCCACTGCATATGACACACTTCACTGACTTGGAAACAGTGTTTCCTGCGAATGACTGATGTTGCACATATCTAGAAGCTGGCTTAGAATAAATAGACGACTTGCTCTTAAAGGTTTTCCCAGATGTCACTAGCTGTGACTCAGCTGCACGGCGATAACCCTCTAAAAATAACAAAAACTCGGTAAGCTTGGGTAACTCTGCTCCCTTGTCATTAATAAACAGCTCCCACTGGTTACGCAAAACCTTATCCAGCTTAGCTTCAATGATATGCAGCAACAGCGGGTCCCATTTTTCAACATTGACATCCAGCACTCGTAATGCCGCAATGTGCTCTGCCAGAAGAGACATCATCTTATTCACTGATGCTGGGGCCTCTAATGACACAGATGGTATTTGCATAATTGCTTCAATGTGCAATGAAACAATCAAGCGCTTGTTACTGTACCTCTTAGACAGTAGTTCCCAAGCAATACTATAGTTCGAATCAGTCAAGGGTAATGCCTGAATTACTGCCAACGCGTCACCAGACAAAGATGACTTTAGGTAAGATAGTCTCTCTACATTGGTGAGACTTCTGTTGTCTACAACTAGAGCCTCAAACAGGTTTGAGAAGCTGAGCCATTCTGTTGGATTACCCTGAAAGTGGGGTAAATCAATAGCTGGCAGACGGGGTGACGACCCAGCTGCACATTGATTACGTGTTTCTTTGTTCCGGTTCTTAGAATCCTGCACTAATGTGTCCCAGATTGCATTAACTTCATAATAAAGATCGTCGAAGTGATTTAGCCTACTTGTATGCCTTGTGTCATCAAAATCAACTTGCTCCTTGCATGCCAATTCATAAGCCAAATGGTCATCTTCAAACCCATTACGAAGCTGAGATAAGTCCCGACAGGTTGCAAAGAATAATGACTGCTTGGAAGTGTCTGTAGTAACCCTTTTGGCCAGATCCGCGGCACGCTGTAATCGGTTTTCGGCACGCTCCAGACGTCGCTCCAGAGCTGAAACACTGTCAGTCATGGTTGTGTTTATTCTACTTAAGTACACTCAGTCAAAAATGGAAGCACCAACTAAAAATTTAAATGTAAACGATTTTTCAGCAAAAAATCGATTCTGAACCGAGTGGTGTTTATAAAATCGATTTTATAACTAAAATCGATTCTAAACCGAGTAGTGTTTAAATAATCGATTTTCAATGTCCTGCGAATCGATTTTGTATCGATATGTGTAGTAATGCCGAACAAAGACTTGGCAAAATCTATGTTAACGGTCTACTTAATAATTCAAAGTCATTTTCACCGCCAGTCTTAGAAAACACGCAATCTTATAGCAGACCGGTCATTATCAGTATCTGGTTACCGTGGAAAGATAAGAAATAATAGTGCGGCACGACACAAAAGGCTTCGTCAGCACCAACACCGTCAGTGTGATAAAGGCAATTTTTATCTTCCCTTACGCACTCAGTTCTTATCTTCCCTTACGCACTCAGTTGTTATCTTCCCTTCCACTGGAAGCTAATAGCACATTAAGATGATAACCAGTTCACGTTTTTATGGCGGGGCAACGACGGACAAAGGAGACTCGGTACAATGAACGACGCAAACAAACACTCCGAATCTCTCCACGTAACTAGAACTGAGCCCGATAGCTCAGTAATCGCGGTTAGCGGATTGATCCGGCCCGGAGGACCAAGTGTTTCGTACTGAAACTGTTACCAGATAACATGAAAGTCAAAAACGATAGCCGGACGTCCGATGACGCCGGTACCAGACGAACCACTGAGTCTTTCCTGATGGCCACCAGGATCGCTTGAGTTAATGGCAGCGAAATGGCGCCATATTTGAATTTTGAAGCGTCCAACACTTGAATTAGTTAACATAAATCTAGGGTAAGCACTATTTACAAATCCAACAAGTATTATTATATAGCTATTTTTTTATAAGTAGTAATAGGGTATGTATTTTATGATGGATGCGCCGATTTGTGATGAAACGATTTTATGATATATATATTTATTAAATGTTGTCATATAAATTTTGCGTCTTTTTAACTTGCTGCCCCATCTCACTGTTCGCAACCTTATTAGTATTTTTAAGACTGCTATTAGTTTCGGTTTTAATATTTTTTTGGGTTTACCTGCGCTCGCGGTACGGGGCAATATAGGAGTTTTACTGTGTCCCGGTTTGCGGAAGTTGTTTGGTTTGCCCTGGGTTAAGGTCAAACTTTACAGTACAATGCGTAGTACTAAATTCAATGAGTGCGAAAGAGAGGCATCGACACGGGCCGACGCGTGAAACAAAAGATTTTGTATGAGTAATTAACATAATAAGGAGTGCCGCTCAACTCGGCTCGCGCGCGCCGGGCGGCGCGGCGTGATGCGATGTTGCCGTTCGTATGTAAACAAACAAACGTTATAAAGAGCTCTGTCAGTGATTTCGCAGTTTTTATTTTAAATAAATATTAAAAAATAGTTGGTGCGCAAAATGTTAGATAAAAATGTAACATTATAGTGTGTCTGACACATGTAATGAATGAATCATAGATCAGATCTCAACCCGCTTCACCGGCGACCCGCCCCCGCGGGCTGCCGCCCGGGGCGGGCCGCCCCCTCCGCCCCACCCACGCTACGCCACTGGTTCACATGCTGTATGAAACATTCTGTAGTCATTAGCACTAAAGGTTCTTTTTATAAATTTTATACAACTTGAAAACAAAACCAATGATGACACTAAAAAAATGATCAACTAAAGGAGAAATATCCAGGATTGCCACCTGAATCATTTGAAACCATTCGTGCCTATGAACAAAGGTACCTTCCATTATTATGACAAATAACATTTCACGTTTTTTGGCATTGGCACTTGAGTCATGTTTGCATCCCCATACAAAGTTATGCAAATAAAGATTAAAGACATCAAAAGTGATAAGGTAGATGTTAATAATCTGCCTAGTACAAAAAAATATAACTTTCAATCATTCTCAAAATTATTTAAAAAGGAAATATTGACTTCCACCATTCAAAGTTCTACAACAAAAGTTTAATTCAATAAGAAATTATCATAGACCATGTTACAGCTTGGCTCTCAAGTGGAAGTAAACTTTTATTGAGAAACTGTGTTCTTGTACGGGTTCACTGCTCGCCGGAAAGTGAGGCTGGTTTCAGGGCAAGCATCAGCCTTGGGTTGTGTCGTGTCGAGGCACCGAGGAACAGGCATTGATCCCGGCTGATGCGTCAACGTCACCCACGTCCGGTGCTTCATGGCGAGCCCTGATGTGGCTCGTCGATGACCCCTCCAGTGGACGGCACTCGCCGGCTGCTCCCTCGTCCGGGCAGTTCTCCCGGTGCCTGGTCTGAAGTCTCACGAGTAGCCACTCATGACTTTGGGCTGTCCTGTTGCTCCTCGCCGGTCACGGCGTCTCTCTCAACACTCGCTTTGCAGCGAGCAGCATGTCCTGGGCATTGGACTCAAGCCCGTGATCGAGCCGTGGCGTCACTGGTAGCACCAGCATCGACTGGGTGTGTAAGTCGTTGACGGGGTCCCTACTCGCTTGGCAAGTATAATCACCTAAAAAAGTGAGTTTCTCATCAATCATCTGCTACGGTTCTTCGCTGCTCTGACCAGCGCCCCGACGCCCTCCTCTGTGGTGATGGGCTGGTCTTCGGACGCCGTCGCACGTCGATGCACCTGGTAACGTGAATTGTGATATACAAAGAAACAGGCCGCCGCCTCTTGATCATCAATGGGAAATCCCTTAACGCGGGGGAGGTCATTAAGAGTTTGATGGGTAGGGGGGAAAGTCGTCTCCCACCCTCTTGTCTTTTATTTGTCTTATGGCATGCACAAGGCATCCCCAGCATTCGTTACCACACTTGCCCCTGGCAGCCTGCTTGGCGGCCTTATGTACTGGTCTGGGTGTAACGGTCGGAGCGACCGAGAATATTCCAATTTAGCCCAGCAAGTGGGCTCGTTGAACTCGGGTCTATTGTATTATGTCATATTCCGGTGCTCGCCTGACTCGGGTGGGCCATGGCTAGGGCGTTCCGTTAGCGGGGTCGGATAGTGGCGGTTGCAGGTCGGGCTTTATGGTGGCCTTCGGTCGGACAATGTCAAATAAAAATATGCATTTTCCACGATTCAAAATATTTTTTTTTAAACATCAAAACAATTTCTTAATGACTAGAATATTTTTATCTAATACTAAAATCACCAATAATTTAATTAGTTAGGGATTAACCCAGTATGGCATTTATAATGTCTCTAACTGCCCTTTTTTAAAACACGGATATTTCTTGCTACTGGAACGGAATTCTAGCCCACGGAATTTGGCAACACTGATAAAGAGGCACTTTAAACGTTAAAACTGTCAACAAGTATGGCGTTTGGTGTAAAGACGTGATAAGGGTGTGTAAGGTTTTTGTGCGTTAGGGCAAAGATGTCAAGATTTAAATTGGTAAATTATGAGTTAATTTTTTTAAAATAATGGCTTTTGCAGTGAGGTTATTTTTTTTGGTCTTGATTTCTGGTTATATCATTTATGGTTTTGAATGAGTATCAACTAACAAGAATGCATGATGCATACGAACTTGCGCAGTTATTGAAATTAACTGTTCATATTGAATCGATTGCAGCTTATGGTAAGTACTCAAATATTGTTAAATTTTTGCTTTTGGTGTAATTTAAATACTTAGTTACACATTTTAAATATTGATTGAACCCTGGGGGCCTTCTTGATAAATTCCTTTTCTGTTTTTAGATCCAAGCTTCTACTAAACATCTTTTAAATCTCACTTCTTTCATTCAGTTTAAGCACCCTAGATTCTTCAGTATTATTGCAAAACGGATTTTTAGTAGGTTTGCCATGGGATGACTCATTGGGATGTCATAGATATTTGACTGTCAAGTGTGTGTGTGTGTGTGTGTGATCAACTTATTTGACTCTTTCTTAATACATTTTAGTCGTAAATTTTACGCTAGGGTACTAGCATGCTCTGTATGCCAGCAGATAGTACAAATGTCAACTGAGCGGAACTTAGCTCTATCTGGCCGCCCGGTACCGAGTGCTTGGGACAACAACAACAAATTGTTATTTTATTGCTGTATGTGGGCACATGAATGGAGAAAATTATATTATTTTTTTTGGGATTATCAAAGCCCCTGTTAAAATAAAATACTTTAAGCATTATTATTTAATTAAAGTAAATCAATTATAAAATCATCTTAAAAATCTAGACAGTTTGAAAGAGATCCAGTTATTTATTGTAGCTTTTGAAATGTGTGCTTTTTTTACTGTCCAATGAAAATCTTTATATTGTCTTTTTTAAAAGTGGTAGTTTTATTTTGATCACTATTTATTAAAAATATATGGCATATCTATTAGCAAATATCTTAATAAAGTTTCTGAAGAAAAGTTAGCGTGAACTTATCTATTATAATGAACACATTTTTCGATTAGTTGTCCAGATGTATACATTGCACATTTCTATAGTACAAGCATGAAGAAATGACATTTTGGGTGGGGAATGTAAAACTCACAATCAGCAAGCAAATATAACACTGCCATATTCCAGCATATTGATTTTGGATCTCTGCTTGCCCTGTCAGTAGTGATATGACATCATTGTTAAGGTGTCTTTCACCAAATGTGACCACGGAACTTTTGTGGCACATTAAAATTATAACCTTGCATCTTAACTAAGGTGGTACCCAAATTTGGCAGTAATATTCCAAAAAAATAATTTTAAATTTCAAACACAATATTTATGTAGCATTTGTGAACATGTATTTGCTATTTCAACACCATAATTGCTACAATTATTATTTTAAGTCAGTAAACTAAATGTTTTTTTTTTTTTTTCCTAGATATCAAAAACTTTTGCAGCCAGCACTTTTCAAAGAATTTAAAATATGTTAATGATTTTCAGTAAATTTCTAAATGTGAAAAAAAAAAGGAAATTTAAGGTTTATAGCTCGGCTACTGCTAAAGATTTTGTGGTTGATAGTATTTAATTTTTTCTCAGATTTTTCTAAAAAATTTTTTTCCTTTTATTTGATTCCCGAAGTTGCAGCCGGTTGGTAATGTTGTGGTATTCACAGAGGAGTACCTTGAGCTGTATCATTCATCGCTGTGTTCCTGAGTAACTCTAGCAGGGTGGAGGGAACGATGCTGTGGACCTGCGCGTGTCCTCGGGAGGCGGAGGTGGAGAGCAGGGTGGGGGTTGTGTTGCAGACGACAACCTGCTGATAGGCACGCGCCAGGGCCACCTGCTGATGTACCGAGTGGCGGGGCAGCACGGCGACCAGAGGCACGACGTGCAGCTGCTGCGCTACAACAAGACCTTCAGCAAGAAGCCCATCCAGCAGCTGGACGTGGTCCCGGACTACCAGCTGCTGGTCAGCCTCGCAGGTGCGCTTCCCCGACGCCCGCTCGCCTGCCCCGACCACTTTCAATATATACATACTGTATAGAAGTCGCCAGCCCAGGTTAAAATTTCTAATATGGTTTGAGGTAGTTGGTTAATTCACCGCTGCAATCACCACCATCTCTAGGGCATCGACTTGTGGTGGTCCCTGGCGGACAAGTGTCGAACTCTTCAAACACCCCTTCCCCACCCTCCCTCAAACACGCGTTGTCCTCCACCCACCCTCTACCTACCTCTCATCCCTACAGTTTTGTGACGCACAAACTCCCGTTTAACGACCTTGAGCTGTGATGAATGTTGGGTGAGGGGTGCGGGGGGAATGACAGCGGGCGACAGTGCTGCGCTCTAACGTGCAAAAACAACCTGAGACGATACAGGGCGTTACAGCAGCGCCCTGCAGCGGTGAAATTCCCAAGCTGCTCATCATGCGCTCCTGAAAAACGTAGAGTAAATCCTATCCACTCGCGACTTCTATACAGTATATATATTCAAAAGGCGACGAGGAGTGGAGCATAGCTTCATGATTCATCTTGACTTTGACGAAGAATAGAGCTTTGCTTCATGATTCATCTAATTTAATAATTATAAAATAACTAAATGCATTATTTGACATCCCATGATCACAACTAAAGAGTAACTTAAACATTTCTAAGATTAGCGATTGTACGAGTACTGCTTTGTTTGTGTCCTCGCTTGCAGCACCACCTACGCGAAATAATATACCAATGGAACTTGGACGTTCTTTTATGGACAGACTGTACGATATGCATGATTAATTTTATCCATTTCAAAGGTAAATTATAACTATACGTATAAATATTTTTAACACCTTTATTAATCTCATAAGAGTGCAAAATGCAGAACACTGCAGTGTTGAAATTGTTGCAGATAACGTGATATGCGTGCACGACATCTCTGTCATCAACTTCCCGTTGGTCACCGTGGTCCAGGAGTCGCGAGGGGCCACGCTCTTCACCCTCGACATCAAGGTGCGGTAAATATTGGCTCTGAGTCTGGCCACCCGTATCTCCGTGGCAAGGGGCACTGGATGCCCGCTGATAAGAGAGGTGGCATCACGCACGACTGGGAGAAGATAAGCGTTCTTCCCACGATTCGTGGATGTAACGTCAACCTAATGAAAATCATACCTAATTTAGTGTAAGAGAGCTAAAGCAAATCGAGTTGAGTATAAATATTGTACCTAATAATTATTGTAGGAAACGAAACAAAGAATGATGTGACTATGGATCACTGACTAAAAATAACAACAGGCAAAATGTTTGGCATTTTTTGTTGATGGACCACAATTTTTATTTATTTTTTAAATTTTGTTCCATGTCCGCCAACAGTCAGGGGTTTTTAGCGGTGGGCACGAGATATACAAAGTACACACACAAATGTAAAACAAAAAGGACAAGACATACAAACACAGAACTAGTACAGATATAATATGTCAAATAATATTATTTGTATAAAGTAGGAAGATAGTAAGTAGCAAGACATAAAATTTAATAGAGTACAATAATGTAAACTTCAATTTGAAAAAAATACTAAATATAATTATTCTGACATAATTTTGCAGATATGCTGATACAACTGTTGCTGATTCATTGATTGCGAACTAATACAGGAGAAAACACATCTTGGTTTTAAAAAAAAAAATTATAAATTTAATAAATTACCCAAAATTACTCATTCAGAGAAAACCTTGCAATGAAAATGCATGTGTATTTTAGTTTATAAATAGAACATAATGTCTCTTTTTAAAATTCATTTTTTTAGCTTGTTTTCACTTGTTTGTTGGCAACCCCTTAGTTGCTTATCAAAACCTGAATTTACTAATGGAGGGCAGGAAATGTAATTATTTAATACATATATAATTATATAAAATAAAAATAGAAAAAGATTATTTAATAATAGATAACTATGAAATATATTTATTTACAAAATAGTAGTAAAACTAAGTCATAATCAGTGTTGTTAAGTAACGAATTACAAGTAATCGGATTACTTGTAACCAGGGCTAGATTTTAAGGAATATTTTAACCTGCCCAACGGACAGGTGTAATCGAAAATTTGCCTGTCCGCCATCCAATTTGCCTGTCCGCTGTTTTACCCAAATAAAAAAAATTTCAAAGTCGCTGAAAAAGTGAGGAAAAAGGATTTTTGCTATATTTTGCACCTATTTTTATCACACACTTAACATCCTTATTTAATCATCATTTTCAGACGAGTCACTGCACGAATTACTTGGCTGATTCTGTCTTGAACATCTTCGATAAGGAGGCTGAAAGGGTCAACGTTTTCTCTGAACATTATGATATCAGAGATTTATTGCTGGTGCTGGATCAAACTCACTTTCAGAAGGTGACTGTATTTGAACACGCATGAGGGCAGACAGTGTATCATCATTTAGACAGTTTCGCCAGTCTGTCTTTATAGACTTCTGATCCAGATGATTTTGAATGCGTTTCACAGACTTTGCAAAACATTTGTTTTGTTTCTGTGTCGTAACGAACCAAAGAAACTCGGAACACCAAGACGTTAAAAAGGTACGGGACCGGGCGATTTTGTCATATTTAACATTATATTCTGACTTGTCCTCGTCCGTTTTTCTTTTCTTTTCTGGTGGTTTTTAAGCACCAGTAATGAATTTCCACATTGTGTAACGCAGTTAATTAAATACTTAAACAATCGCCGTAACAAGATAAACTGTAAAAGATTACAGTGTCCTCTGTAAACAAGTAATGTTTATTTTTTGATGCAACAGTTGACAGGCGAATTTTCAAGCAGTCTCAGTCACTGCGGCCACTGTCACCTGCATCTGGAGTACGCCGTGAAATGTTAACCACGCGAAAACGCTTTTCTGTTAACAAACTATATTAAAGTAGAGCAAGTAATTAGTAAAGTCGCGATTTATAAAGACAATAAATTTAAAAAATTATATTTTGAAAGTAAACAACGGTAAATTACGTAATTGTTGGCTGCACTGCAACGAAATTAATATTAAAACATGGCAACAAAAACATACATAATCGGTGTGAGACGTTTTGCATCTCTAGCATACGAATACGACTATGTTATGTGAATCATGACGTGAACGTAAGATTTTAAGAATTATGATTCAGAAGATTTCAGCACGGTTTGTACAAAACCTATTTTTTTTCCCGCGGTATACAATAGCCAGAGTCGTCCGTCACAAAAGCGCAGCTATTATTGTTTATTTATAGATATTGTCAAAGATGTTTTATTTGCGGTCGCGGTCGCATAAATGTTATTAATCACCTCTGCTGCATTAGTGCGTGCGAATAACCTCGGCGTCACAAGTTGCACCTGTCCACCGGACAGTTGCCTTTTGTATTTTGCCTGCCCGGACGAGATTTTACCTGTCCCGGGCAGGCGGACAGGCGCTAAAATCGAGCCCTGCTTGTAACGATTACTTTTCAAGTAATTTATACTTGTAAGGAATTACATTTAAAAAATGTAATTCGTACTTGTAATCGGAATACATAACATTAATTGTAATCGTTACATTAAGGTAATCGATACTTTATATTTACTTGCCGTTACTTTTATTCTCGGAACGTATAATGAATACAGTTAAGAACAAGAAGAACATACATTTTTGTATTAGTAAAGTTTATAATTTTACGCTTGTAGTGCTAGTGACTTGCAGTGTATCCAACATTACCCTATCCTAAAATCTGCATTTTTAAAATTTAACACATCACTGCCGTTGAGCGTCTTTTTACTGTTGGTAAAGATGTTTTTGCCATCAAGAGAAGGAATATATTTGATGAGAACTTTAAAATGCAATTGTTTTGTAAGGTCAATTCCAGAATTTAAAGAGTGTTACTTTTATTACAGGTAGCTACTTGTATGAAGTCTTTTGAAGTTATTCAAGCATGTTTGTCCTCAAATATTATTCATTTAATTAAAGATAATATATTTAATCATTACATGAAATAATTTTTTTTAACAAAACATATATGTATGTTTATAAATGTAACAGTGTGTAAAAAAATTGAATCGGTAAGTCAGTTTTAAAATGGTAGTGGAAAGTAATTGTAATTGTAATTTTACTGATTACTTTTATGTAAAGTAATTTTTACTTGTAATTAGTTACATTGTCACCACAGTAATTGTAATTGAGCCCAATTACTTTTTCCGAGTACTTTTAACAACATTGGTCATAATAAGATATTAACTATAATTAAATACTTATAAAGTAAAAATTACAAAACCATTAAAATCATTAAAAAATATATACAAAAAAATTAATTAAATGGCACCCAAGATAGTCAAAACAACCAATCAGGTGTTACTAACAAGTTTTAGGCAAGGAGATGCGAGTATCATTTTCTGTGTTTCAGGTTTTTTGCCCTACTAAAATTATTTGGCCATTCTGCCATCTGGCAGTGTTATCTTGGATCTTGGTCAGTGTATGTTTTGATTTACTTGCAAATGGTTCACTGAGGAAGTTCACTACTAGAATCGACAACATCGTTAGGATATTGCAGGAAATCGTGAATAATTCAAATTAAAATATCACTGGTTTTACAAGAAAGTTTTGATAATTATGTTGCCATTGTCATATGGAAGAAAAAAATTTTTAGTGTATTATATCTTTCTCTGTCTTACACCCAATTTTTTTTATATTTTGTGTGCAAATTCAGAATTTATTTTTTCCTTTTTATGTACATTCAAAATTAGATGTCAAAATGTGTGTGGGTTTTCTCTCTCTCTCTCTCTCTCTCTCCATTTCTCTCTCTCTCCATCTCTCTCTATCCCACTCTTTCCCCCCCTCTATCTCTCTCCCTCCCTCTCTCCCCCTATCCCCCCCCTCTCCCCCCCCCCCCCCCCCCCCCCCCCAATAAGAGACGTTAGTGGGAACTGTGCTAAGGTAGTAACTGTTGGGTTGGTTCGCGAGAGAGGCGAGGAGGGTTCCCGAGCGTGCCCTTGGTGCTCAGAGACACAAGTCGCTGACGGGGGAGACCTCCGTGACGGTGCGCATGTGCGCGGTGGTGAAGCGGCGCCTGCAGCTCTACTACTGGAAGAACAACACCTTCCTGACGCTGCGCAAGGACCTGACCGTGCCGGACATCCCCCGCGCCCTCGCCTGGTGCCAGGAGACCCTGTGCGTCGGCTTCAAGGGCGAGTACTCCCTGCTCCAGGTGGGTGGAAGCTTCTATGGGAAGGTTTGGATAGGGAGTGAATTCATGTAAGTCGTCATCTGCGTGTTCACGTGACAGTAATGCACACGACATATACCATTACATATCTTATTAATACGCGTCTTCAGTCCCCGTACATCAGTGTTGTGCATATGCGAATTGAATGTGTGCATGCAGTAAAAAGGGAGTATAAAATATATTAATATTCTCATATAGATATGCAGTTTGAATAACGAAGAAAACCGAGTCTTTGTTGCAATATAACCTAAAAATTAAGAACATCATTATTTATTATTTTAATACCTACAATTACCATGCAGTGCGTATTTTATAGTAATTTGGGAGTTATTTTACTAACGTGATAAAACAAATTTGTTGTGTGATAATATTTTTTTGTAAAAATTGTGAAAAAGTCTCTGATTTTTATCAAAAATTAATTTGGTTATACAAAAATAACAACTGTTCGTTTATAGTTTTAAGTTTTCACTTCTGTCGGTAGTCCTCATCAATGCTTTGAAATTGTTTTATTATTATATCTATGTTGAAGTGCTCACTATGCTGTCTTTTGATGACAAGTCAACACTTACAGTTTGAATTTTTATGCGCTTTTAGTTTTAAATGTAATAAGATAAAACAATAATGAAATAGAACTTTTATGATAATATCATGCTTTAATTTTTAAATATTAAATGCAGTCAAATAAAAGTGCACAAAAAATAAAGTAATTTTACTTTTGGTTTGCTGATTTTGTGAGAGATAACACAGCTTTTGAGAAAAAATAAGCTTCTTTTTTTTTCAGGTCTCTTTAACTTTTAGTAGGGACAAGATTTATAATTTTTTTTTTAAGATAATTTAGTTTTTAAAACAATTAATTTCGGTGTTATTTTTTTTATTTTTTTTAAATGTACTATTAGTCAACAAATATGAAATGAAAATATTACTTTATACCTACTTATTTCACCAAAATATTCTCATTTTTATTGGCACTTTATGCACTTATATAGTAAAATCATTAGTATTAAGCATGTCTACACCAGAACTACTCAGAAAAATAAAAAAAATAAATCAACAAAGTTTTGTGTGTTTGAAACCTGTGTCTTCATTAATGTAAAAATTTTGTTACTAATGTAAGTGATGCAAGATTAAATAATATCATATAAATTTTTTCCCACTCCATTTGTATCATACATTCTGGTACAAAATTTGTGCTAAATAAATTACATTCATTAAATTTATCATAATAAAAGATTACATTTTTTTTAAAATTTGATGCAAGTTTTTGTCAAATTGCTGATAGATTTCATGTTTTTAGTTATTTCGATGCTAAATAGTATACTAACTTGCATTTTGGTTTCATGTGGTATATCGACGTGATTTGTGGTGTTATTTCGATTAAATCGCAATTCACCATATAATCTTGTCTTTAGCTATTACTATTACTGATCAATTCAAAAAATTCTAAATTGTTTAATTGTGTGTCCAGTTTTGTAATTGATTTTACTGTCGACCATACATACAGTCTTACATATTTTAAAGAATTTTATTTTAAAAAAAGAGGATTTAGTGCTTTTCACTTCAACAGTATTTATAGAGGTCATGGTGAAATTATGAAACTGCTGTAGATTGTTGTGTGACTGGAATAAAATTTTTTAAAATAGATTTTTTGACGTGACGTCTAATAAATCGATGAACGCCGGATGCACGCATGAAAAAGTGTCCCGTAAATCACATTGTCCCGTTACGCTGTGTCCCATTACGCTAATTGTACCCTTGCGCCGCATCTATCTTTCTTCCACTCGATTGGAACAACCATCAATTTGACTTTTTTGAGGCACACTAAACTTGAAACACTCCCATTCGTTTCCTACTTTTCCTATCATCGTCCTATACTTAACAGAATAACACAGATTGGAAGAAGTTAAATATCAAACATGTATGAATGTTAGTGTTGAAATAATCTGTTCGTTAAAGTAATAAACATATTTGAATTAATGAGTGCAAATAAAAGTAAATTTATCAATTAAATTGTAGATTTAATTTCACTCCTTCTTTGTATCTATACAAAATAGTAAAAATTCAATAAAAATTATTCAGTTTTCTTCATAAAACTATGCAATCATTTCATCAATGTTTTGTTATGACGTTGTCACATTAAACTATCGTCCGTAAACCGACTTTACAGACAACCAATTTTTTGTGTGCATACCTTGTGAGTGTGTATTGAACGAGTGCTACTGCCTGAGCGTGTGCGTCTGCGCAGCTGTCCGGCGCGCAGCAAGACCTGTTCCCCACGGGCAAGCACCTGGAGCCCAGCATCACCAAGCTGTCCGACGACACTTTCGCCCTCGGCAAGGACACGCAGTCCATCTTCATGGACACCAAGGGCAACCCCACGCAGAAGTACGCTGTCAAGTGGAGTGACGTGCCCGTCGACATCGGTGGGTGCTGCAGACCGCCAGTGCGTGACTCCAGCTGGACGCTAGCGTGTTCACTGTCCAATGTTGTTACCCGATGATTTTTTTTTTTTTGTCGTCGTGATTTTTTTTTGAGGTTAGGAAACGCAATGCGTCGTACAGTCAGTGGCGTGTTACATATCGATGGCTTAGGATGAAAACCTCGTATCTAAATTTTTGGACGAAAATAGGTTTTTTTTTTATGTTTTTGGGTGGAAAACCTCGTATCTCACAAAATGTTTGGCTGAAAGAAATAAAATGTGCATCCTGCTGCTTTCTATCTTGGGGAAAAAAAGGAAACCACGTGTATCAGTAGCACAAATTTTTTTGTCTTTGCTGTAAAATTTGCATTTTATGAGATGCAAGGTTTTCATTCCAAGCCATCGATATGCTGAATTTATTTCCATCGTAAGGTGCCTCGAGTTGGTGATAGGTGGGGTGTCGGCATGTTCCTGTGTGTTGTTTCGGCCGCGTGATCTCGCGGACGGGAGCTGGCGCGCGCGCTGCAGGCGGCGGAGAGAGAGAGAATGAGCGGGGTGTGGTTGGGTTTGCAGCGTACGACGAGCCGTACCTGGTGGCGGTGCTGCCCGAGGGCGTGGAGGTGCGCACCATCGAGCCCAACCTGCCGATCCAGGCGGTGGCCGCGGGCAAGGTGCGGCTGGCGTACCGCGCGCGCCAGGGCCTGGTGTACCTGGCCTCGACGGGGCAGGTGTGGTGCCTGCGCGCTCTGCCCCTCAGCCGCCAGATACACGTGCTGCTGGAGGACAAGCAGTTCCAGCTGGCCCTCAAGCTGACGGTGCGTCTCCTGTTTCAACTGTTTTGCTGTTTTATTATTTTTTTTTTTTGAGTTTAATATTTTTGTGCTGTCATCATTTTTGTGGGTTTTTTCGTTCTGTTAGTCCATTTTTCTTTGTTTTTCTGTTGACCATATTCCTGTTATGGAATATTACGTGGTGTTTATATCCTGTTGACAACAGAATTTTTTTTTGCTTGATTTGTGTTTTTTTGTCTCTTGTTTTTTTTTTTTTTTGTAGTTTTCTTTTACAGGCATGCATGTGCTTTAGCAATGGCGATATGTCCAAAAGCTTAGATCAAGTCATGCACTCCCATTACACAAATCTTTCAAAGATAATAATAATATAAAATATTTAAGATTGAGATAATATTGTGTGATGTAAATTAGCAAAACTGTTAACACGTCTTAATAAACACATAACACTAAAAAAGTTACAAAGAAATGTTTTTTTCTTTCCTTTTTTAGGAAGGTAAGAAAATGTTATCAAGCCTAAAGTTTTTTTTTTGGGGTGGGGGGTGGTCTTGCCACATAAAATCTGTATTAGTGTTACCGCCTAATTTTTTTTCACTCTGTTTTACATATTATTTGTCTCTGTGAATTTTTTTTTTGTCTTTTTACAGAATATATCGGATGAGTCTGAAGAAGAAAAGTCAAAGAACGTTTCTCAGATTCAGACACTCTATGCCTTTGACCTTTTCTACAACAAGCAGTTCCACGAGTCCATGAAAGAGTTCCTTAAACTTGGGACAGGTGAGTCCGGCCGTTTTAGTGTCGACTAGGGATGGGCCGGTCGAATCGTCGAATCCAACCGAATATGCAGTATTCAGAAAGATTCAGGATTCAGGGGAAAATATTCTTTTTAAAAAAAAAAAAAAAAAAAAAAAAAAATGGAGGAAAAATAGTAAATTAAAAACTTTTACCATTGGCAAACTCTTATTTAAGTTTATCTTTATACTTTTTCTAATACAGTTCCCCTGTTATTCTTTTAATATGTATGTATTAATTAGAGTAAATACATATCATGTACACATCTGGAAAACTTAATTCATGAAACGAATAAAATGAATAGGTTGCCGTTTTTAGGTACCCCAAAACCCCGAAATACGGTTACTGTTATTTTGGTGGAGTAAGTAGGTATTATATAAAACCGCTTTAATGAAATTAAAGACAATGGCCCAGGAATCGTCTGTTTGGAAACCGTATAATCTAGTCTGCGGTGGTGGAGGGTTGTAGCACGGTGTGGTGGTGCGCAGACCCGTACGACGTGATCCGGCTGTTCCCGGAGCTGCTGCCCCAGGAGGCGCGGCCCGCGCAGGACGCAGACCGCCCGCCCAGGCTGCAGGACCGCGACCTCGAGAACGGGCTGCTTGCGCTCATCGAGTTCCTCACCGAGGTGGGCCCGCCCCTCCACGAGATCTGCCTGCAGTATCCCGCTGTGATGTCGATGCCCATTCTCCTTTTGACGTGACAACGTCTAATAAATCGTTCCATGCCGGCTGCATGCACGAAAAAGTGTCCCCTTACACACATTGTCCCGTTACGCGGTGTCCCGTTGCACTCATTGTACGCTTGCGCCGCATCTATCTCTCTTCCACTCGATTGGAACAACCATCGATTTGACTTTTCCGAGGCACATTAAACTTGAAGCACTCCCATCCGTTTCCTACTTTTCCCATCATCGTCCTGTCCTTAACAGAATAACATGGATTGGAAGAAGTTAAATAGCAAACATGTATGAAAGTTATAGTTAAAATAATCTCTTCGTTAAAGTAATAAACATATTTGAATTAATGAGTGCAAAATAAAAGTGAATTTATCAATTAAATTATAGATTTCATTTCACTCCTTCTTTCTATCCATACAAAATAGTGATAATTCAATAAAAAATGATTAAATTTTATTCATAAAAGTATGCAATCATTTCATCAATGCTTTGTTATGACGTTGTCACGTTAAACTATCGTCCGTAAACATACTTTACAGACAACCAATTTTTTCTATATTTTCCTAATTATTCCCAATTCTCAAAATTTAAATTTAGCCTGCAGGTCACATACGTTTTCCACAAAAGCATTAAGACTAAAAAATTGTATGAAAGCAAACTGAGAACATGTCTGGAAAATATTTTTCTCGAATGTTAAGATTGCCACATTTGTGACATTTTCAGATCACTGAAAAAATGAATGTAAAATTAATTTTACTTTAAGAAAACTGCGATAATGTAAATATGAGAGTACGCTGTAAAGTGTGTGCAAAATATTGTGATTTCATGTACAGTACCTTGTAGATATTTTATCCGGAACAGTAAGAAAATGCTACTAATAATAATTGTGTTTTAGGTTCGGCACAAGTTGTTTGGAGAACCTAACAACAAGAAGAATGCTCCTACGAAGAAGCCAGTAAACCTCAATCACAAGTCCACACAGCAGCTGTTATCTATCATCGATACGACACTCCTGAAATGTTACCTTCAGGTGAATACGTTAGTGTAGAATGTAATATTCTCAGATTTGAGCTCGTTTCTGTCATTATATAAATATAAAGTAGAAACTCATGTTTACATATTTCAAGGTACCAAGAAAATTTTTTTGTAAAAACTGGGAAAACTTAAAAATAGGGAAGTGTGTAAAAAAAAAAAAAAATTCTCACTATGATGGAAACAATAAGCAACTATACACCACAGTAAATAAAATGTCAGTGATGCTTATATTTTTAGATATTAAATAGAACTTCATAATCTCAAATGGTGAAAACAGTAAATCCATTCAATCTTTCAGTAATTCACAACTGTTTAAAGTTGAACATGCATGAAAATTTCTGTTCTTGAGTAAGAGATGTGAATGTAGAAGCATCACAAAATCATTAAAACATTCAACCCTAGAAATTTTTTTTTTCCATGAAATTAGTTTCCCTGTATCATTGTATTATCATTATATATGTCGTAAAATATTTACAAAATTAAATATTAAAATTACAATTTATAGCATGAAGAAAACTCCAAAAAAGATCTAAAAGGTGTCAAGTGTAAATTTGGAGATCGCAGGAACCTTTGCTTGAATCTAGTGCTATGTTTTGAAGAATGTGTTTTGTATATGTTACAGTCTGTAAGTGTGTTTTTTTAGTATTGTAAAGTTGGTGTAAATTTCCGTGTTGCGAATTGGTTGTTTTTGTAAAAAGAAATGGCCCGCTGGGCGTTCGGTCGTGTTGTGGTGTTGGAACAGTAAAGTGTTATGGAAACTTCTGTTGTCTTATTTCATTACAGAGTTAACCCATTTGCATCTACAAGCGTACTAGTACGCAGCTGTTTTTCTGGCCAATAACACCATAGGCGTACTGGTACGCAAAATGGCTAATCTGCCCGAAAAACTTTAAAAAATCCCTTTAGAATGAAAATAACCCCTCAGAGTAGCTATTATTGTTATAACAGAGGTATATTATCATGGAAACTTAAACTATTTTTGAAATTTTATTTGAAGAATAAAAATGTAATGAAAATAGAAAATAACTTTAATAATAGTAATATATAAAAAGGTTTATGGATTCCATGGTATGTCTAACATTAAAGTGAGTGGATGCAAATGGGTTAACAGAGTGGAGGATCCGTTAAAGGATTGTGTGGTGTGTTGTTGTTGTTGTGGTGGTGTTAAAGAGGGTTGGGGGGGGGGGGGAACCCTCGGGGTTCGCCGCGAGTGATGGCGGAGGGCGTTTCCGCAGACGAACGACGCGCTGGTGGCCCCGCTGCTGCGGCTGAACCACTGCCACCTGCAGGAGACGGAGAAGACGCTGACGCGGCACCAGAAGTACAGCGAGCTCATCATCCTGTACCAGACGAAGGGGCTGCACCGCAAGGCCCTGGAGCTGCTCCGGCGGCAGGCGGACCAGCCCGAGTCGTGCCTGCGCGGCCACGACAAGACCGTGCAGTACCTGCAGCACCTGGGTACCGCATCCCCGCTCCCTCCGCGTCCCTTTTCCGAGTCACTGTGCGCAAACGGATTCATTTCTTGGAAATTACTTTTCGAACCATTGTGTAGAAATATATTTATTATTTCTTGGAAATTACTTGGCCTGTGCGGATATTCAAATTTTTTTAATACGAATAATATGCTATTCGTATTCGATTCGACCTCGAATACTAACACTTCAAAATAACGAATATTCGTTTCCCTGCAAATATTTGACCTAGCATGCCTCCTGAATTTGTCGTACACCCACGTTCACTGTTGAGGTTAAATCATTTGTGCGATATAAATACCCTTTTTGGATGTTTTAATGTGACTTCTAAAACATGAACAATAAGCAACGTTTTAAACATGTAACAAGTATTTATAGTTTTTTTTTACTACTGTCTCGGTAAACAGAACGGAAAAATCACTTAAACGATATAAAAAATGTAATATTATTAATTTTAAGCTTTAAAATAAAATATTTGTATTTTTCCATCACACCAAATATTGTCATACACATCACAATGGGAAAAAAAAAATAATAAACATCAACAACCATGGAATACAATACCACAAAACACGAACACTCCATTGCTGAGTCCAAAAAAAAAGTCACAGTTTAAATGGCATATCAATCTATAGTTACAGTCATTCTAACAACATGTGACACATTAGCAGCATCTTTGCTGTATTTGCAAGAACATATATTTAAAAAACATTATTAATGGTTTAAGATTCCAAATGAAACTAGCATAAATTTTGTTTATAATATTGCTGAACGAACAAAAAAAAATTATTTGACTGTGTTAACAATGAAAACGTGTGATTAACTAGAGTTTAAATATGTAAATATGAGCTCATATTTACTGTATGGAAAAAAAATTAAATTTTTTTTTTTTGTGAAATTGTTTGAATTAGTTTTCATGGTATTTTGCTGTTTGTGTTAATGTGCTGGATCAACTTTAAGAGTAGCAGGTTCTGGAAATTAGGCGAATAGGAACTGAAATGAAGGTTAGTTGGATAGGTTAGGCTGAGATTGGTTAGGCTGCATAATTAAAACACAATTTTTTATTACATAATTTAAATATTTTAGCGAATTTTTTTCGTATAATTATTGTAGCGGACTCAACCTAACAAAATTTTGACTTTATATTATTTGTCTTAATTTTCCAGAAGTTGTTATGTGGTATGAAAAAAAAATTAGTGGAATTCTATTATTCTTACTATTCAAATTCAACATTCGATTTCGCGAGTAATTTTGTGTTTGTATTTGATTCTAATTAAAAACTGATATTTGCATAGGCCTAGAAATTAGTGTTGAATGCTGCATAATAAATAAAAAAAATTAGGAATTGTTTTTTTATGTTTATTGTATTTACACGTAAGTCAATAGTGTTTGGTTACATAATATAATTGCCGCGGCTTGAAGAGTTTTCTGTAGTACATGTAGTAATGTATGTAATATATGATGAAAGCTAAATCAGATTGCGGGGGCATGTGTGTGCATGACTTGAGAGGTTGCAGACGTGTGGGCGCACCCGGGGAGCCCGGCTGTTTGACATGTTGTTGCCTGTGCCAGGGAAGGAACACATGAACCTAATTTTTGACTTTGCCGGCTGGGTGCTGGAGAAGCATCCGGAGGAAGGACTGAAAATATTCACGGAGGACATCCAGGAGGTGGAGCAGCTTCCGCGGCCGCGCGTCCTCGACTTCTTGCTGAGGGCGCACAAGCACCTGGTCATCCCGTACCTGGTGAGCCTACCCCCACCACCGTACCCCCTGCCACCCTTCCCCTTCCACCCATCCCCTTCCAACCTTTCCCCTTCCACCCTTCCCCCTTCTCCTTCCACATTTCCCCTTTAACACTTCCCCTTCGACCCTTCCACACTTCCCCTGCCCCCTTCCTGTTCCACCTCTTCCCCTTTTCCACCCACCCCCCTTCTCCTTCCACCCTTCCCCTTTAACACTTCCCCTTTGACCCTTCCACACTTCCCCTGCCCCCTTCCTGTTCCACCTCTTCCCCTTTTCCACCCATCCCCCTTCTTCCACCCTTCCCCTTCCACACTTCCCCTTTAACACTTCCCCTTCGACCCTTCCACACTTCCCCTGCCCCCTTCCTGTTCCACCTCTTCCCCTTTTCCACCCACCCCCCTTCTCCTTCCACCCTTCCCCTTTAACACTTCCCCTTCGACCCTTCCACACTTCCCCTGCCCCCTTCCTGTTCCACCTCTTCCCCTTTTCCACCCACCCCCCTTCTCCTTCCACCCTTCCCCTTTAACACTTCCCCTTCGACCCTTCCACACTTCCCCTGCCCCCTTCCTGTTCCACCTCTTCCCCTTTTCCACCCATCCCCCTTCTTCCACCCTTCCCCTTCCACCCTTCCCCTTCCACCCTTCCCCTTTAACACTTCCCCTTCCACACTTCCCCTGCCCCCTTCCTGTTCCACCTCTTCCCCTTTCCACCCATCCCCCTTCTCCTTCCACCCTTCCCCTTCCCCCCTTCCCTTTCCACCATTCCCCTTCCACCCCTTCCACCCTTCCCCTTCCACCCTTTCCCTTCCCCCCTTCTCATCCCCACCCCTTCCACTGCCCGTGGCAGTGTGGCACATTTTTGCGTGCACACATGCGTGTAGTGAGATGTGTTTCATGATTAGGTGTGTGGGATACTTTAAACAGCTCTTAAAGCAGGGTTGAGAAATAAAAGCAGTTTTTTTTTTTTTCCAGTAAACAACCAGTTTTTTTTAGGTTTAAACCACAATTTTTTTTTATTACGTAAGTTATTTCGGTTCTCAGCTTTTTCAACTGAAAGCCACACAACACCCCAATTTATGCCACTCATGTTGAATCAGGAAAGTTATGGCATCAAAGAACTGAAGTCCTGCAAATCTGCACTGAAAGGGTTTTTCCTCCACAGTAAGAGTATTCTCCATAGAATGGGTGTTTCCCGCAGAATGGGGATTTACAGTAAGTACAGTCTGATATTACCCACAGATAAGGAATTTTTTTTTAATAAATTTACTTATTTCCTCTCTTTCACTCTGACTACAATATACTAATTTATTAAATTTCAGAGGAGTATTTAGCTGAGTATAATTTACAAATTACTCAGATAACTTAAATGATAAGATCTTGATTAGTATGTAAATTATGTTTGTAAATCACAAGAAACATTAATAAGCAAAATTTTGTGTTTTTGGATTGGAATTTGACCTTTCATTTAAAAGATTAGGTTAGTCTATTTAAAAATACATTATTTTAAAAAAAAAATTTGTATAAACCGTTTGGTTTAAACCATGATTTAAACCAATGTGGTTTATATGAGCCAACCCTTTCTTAAAGTAAATTATTGCTTTATTTTTAATTTTTTTTTAAAATTCAGATAAGATTATATAAAAGGTAATAAAGATGAGTAAGCTTCACAAAGTATTCGTTATGGCTTTGACTAAAAATAAACAAAAAATTATTAATCCAAAACCATTTTGTATGGTCTGGAACCCTTTGTTTGTGAGTCTGACTTGATATTTACTGCTGACAAGGGACCATGATAAACTAGCCAGCAGATTCAGTAGACTAAAGAAATATTTATAAAAAGTTGTTAAAGTGGGGGTTAATATAATTTTGTTATATATAGTAGAGGTGGATGGGAATAGCATTTTTTTTTTTTTTACTTTTGGATGGGATTTGGTTGGGAAAGAAATTGTATTTTTTGGATCGGAATTAGCAGCAACAGCATTGATGTTAATTCTTCTGTGTGTAAATACAGAGGACATGTGTAGTGTGTGAAAATAATGTTTTCCAATTTTTTTTTTTCTTTCTGTTCTATTATATTTAAAAAAAAAATTAAATTGTGTCGTAAAACAGATTGCAATATATTTCACTGTATTTTGCGGTTCGCAAAAATTCCCTGGATAAAAATGTAGGTAGAGTATCAGGTTGTGAAAATAAGGCGAATAGGCACTGAAATGAAAGGTTGGTTGTTTAGGTTAAGTTAGATTAAGTTAGCTGCACAATTAAAAAAAAAAAAGTTATTTCATAAATTAAATATTTTAACAAATTTTTCCATATAATTATTGTAGTCGACTTAACTTAGTCAACCTTTCACTTAAGCAATATTTCTCTGATTTTCTGAAGTTGTGAAAAAAATGTCTTTAGTGCGATTGTAATTCTCATTCTTACTATTCGTATTCAATATTCGCCAATAATTTTATATTCAAATTCATATTTGATTCGAAACCTAAAAAAAACTGATATTCGCATAGGCCTAGATGCTTGGTTTACTGAATGTGGTGTATGGGCCAAACACTGACTAAACTAAAACAAATCCGACATTAGAAATGGCCACACATTTCCTTCTTCTACCGCGGAGCATTTGGCACGGTGGGAAGAGTGTGGACTCACATTCCATACGACACAGGTCTGAATCCTGGACCGGCCATCCTGACTTATGGTTTCGTGAAGTCATTCAAGACAGATGCCGGAGGGGTCCTTATTGTAGACCATTGCCAGTGGTCTCTTGAATATACTTGTTCTGTGTGGTGTATGTGTGTCGAGAGACGTGGGCCGGTCAGTAGCAGGGAGCCAGGCCGCGGCTAGCGGGGTCGGTGTGTGTTTCGTACTGAAACTGTTACCAGATAATATGAAAGTCCAAAAAAAACGATAGCCGGACGTTCGATGACACTGGTACCAGATGAACCACTGGGTCTTTCCTGGTGGCCACCAGGATCGCTCGAGGTAATGGCGGCAAAATGGCGCCATATTTGAATCTTGAAGCGTCCAACACTTTGGATTAGTTAATATGAATAAGCACTATTTACAAATCCAACAGTGTGTATTGGCGGCAGGAACACGTGGTGAACGGCTGGGAGGACGCCAACCCCATCTTCCACAACGCGCTGGTGCACCAGTACAGGGAGCGCGCGCAGCAGCTGCTGGCCAGCGACACGGCCGCGGAGCGCGAGGCCGGCCGGGAGGTGCGCAACCGGCTGCTCTTCTTCCTCGAGACCTCGGTCCACTACACGCCGGAGACCGTGCTGGTGCACTTCCCGCACAACTGTGAGTGCTCTTCCGTCCTCGCTCGCACGACTGCCTGCTGATTGCGACGACCGTATCTGCGTTCGCAAGTTTCCTTTATTCTCCCTCGAGACCGTGCTCTTCCGTCCTAGTCCCACCGCTCCCCCCCTCGCTCGCACGACTGCCTGCTGATCGCGACCACCGTACCTGCGTTCGCAGTCTCTGCTAGTCCACACAGAAGAAGATAAATGCTGAAACGGACTTATGCTGTCTCTGTCTATGCGTCACAACCATCCCAGCACTGCAAGGATGTACAATAAGTCCCAGAGCGGACGTTAGCACATAATTTACAAGGAATTATGGAAAGAGTTTTGGGATGGGGTCAGTTGCAATAAGTTTACTAGGGAAGAACAAGGGAAATGCATGGTTTTATAAACTATGTTAATGATGGAGGGTTTGTTTCCTATCTCCTTTTCCATGTGTGGCTCATTTTACTGTGAAGGAAGAAAGTTAATTTCAAAAAATTAAATACCTGTGTGACCCTCAGGTATTTATAAGATAGTAATTAAATCTTGCAACCTTTATTTTGGTAGAAAAAATTTTTTTAGGTATCACATTAACTTGTACATTAAAATTTACTGAAGAAGGCCTAATCACTTTCAAAAGCATAATTTGTCCTGAAACACTGTTCCCAGGTCTCTTTGAAGAGCGAGCCATCATCCTAGGAAGGCTTTGTCAGCACCGAGAGGCGTTGTCTATATACATCAGTGTGCTCGGAGATGTGGCGCGTGCCATGGAGTACTGTGATAAGGCAAGCAACTATTTCCTTCTTACTGCCAACTGGTAGGCCCGCCAGAATATTTTAAATTTATAATTTAAAACACATTTGTGGGGGGATTTATTATGTTTTATCCATTTGATTTCAAATACCTACTATCGTTTCGAAATAACGTGTATTTGTTTGTCAATCTAAATATAAAATTGGATGTTGGTTCATATGACGATAAACTCCGACACCGTTTGACAGATCACCACGAAAGTTGGCACCTCTGAGTGTTTTTTCATGGAGAAATTTTTATGCTGTCTATTTTGCTATAACTTCCTACTAGATAGTGCTGCAGCAAATTAACTTTGTTCGACCGATCACCATGAAAATTTTTATGTATATTGTGATTTTTACTGTCCTTAATCCTCATAGACAACAAATAGTGAATGTGGCAGTGGTTAATATTTAGTGAGTTTAAAATGGAATTCCATTTAAAATGCTTCATTGATTCTAGATTACATACAAAACATCCATTTTGGATATATAGAGGTAAATAAATAAACACTGGCAAGACAACTTCTGCCTGGTATTGCTAGTAGCATGTAATTGTTTGTGTAGTGATGCTGTTTCATATCACCTTGTTTAATGTTTTAACATCCAAACAAAAAAACAATAAATTATTCAATACCATCAAATATGTTTCTAATCAAATTTAACAACAGTATAGTAAAACAAGGTTTTTCACTCTTCAAAGTAGTCCAAGAATAACTAATTTTAAAGTAAATGTAAAGAAAAAGAGAAAATCAAATAATTCACTATCAAAGAATACTGGTTTCATATTAAAAGCACGTATATTATGTTCAAAATAAAAAATTGAAATTTCTGAATAACTTTTTGCTTCATACATGCGACGATACTTTAATTTTCTTTTACGAGTCCCACATCCGGTATCTATGGGTAATGAATACAGTACACTCCCGATTATCCGAGAAATTAAGTGGCGGGGCCACCGTGGATAGTGAAAATCACGGATGATCCACAAAAGAGCCGAAAATGGGAAACAAAAACCGGAAACATTAATTAAAGCCACCGTACGACTAGAAACAAAGCGCGACGGAGACAAAAATATAGCAACGCATGCCAGCCTACCGCGTAAGTTCCGAGAAGGGCCTGTGGCATTTTACCGTACACTGCACACAGTACACTCGTCAGCAGAGTTCAAATTTGCTCACTTGAAATAAAATACAGATATACATATGTGTGTTTTCTTTTTTTTCGGTAGCATGCGCGGTTAATAGGGAGCTTGCTGTATATCTAAACATAAATTTAATTGAAATGTTGAATAAAAAATGAAGTGATAGAGTTTGGGTTGAAGACGGTTGAACGGTGACGTGCGTGAGGGCAGGTGTACAAGCTGGGCTGCGCGGGCGCGGACGAGGTGTACGTAATCCTCATGCGGATGCTGATCTGCCCCGAGGACAACCGCTCGCTGGAGGTGCAGACGCCCGTGAAGAGGGAGCCCGACCTGGAGATGGCTCTGCTGCTGCTGGAGCAGCACGCCAGCAAGATCAACCCCAGCCTGGTAGGCCCGCCACCGCCCTTTACTCTCCAGTGGCGAGGGGTTGAATCCACCCCTCGAGTCCGCTCCATGAAACAACTCCTCCGTCATCAAATCCCTTTACTTTCCAGTAGCGAGGGGTTGGAGCCCAGTTCTCTCAGCTTGATTCCACCCCTCGAGTCCGCTCCATGAAACAACTCCTCCGTCATCAAATCCCTTTACTTTCCAGTAGCGAGGGGTTGGAGCCCAGTTCTCTCAGCTTGATTCCACCCCTCGAGTCCGCTCCACGAAACACCTCCTCCGTCATCAAATCCCTTACTTTCCAGTAGCGAGGGGTTGGAGCCCAGTTCTCTCAGCTTGAATCCACCCCTCGAGTCCGCTCCACGAAACACCTCCTCCGTCATCAAATCCCTTTACTTTCCAGTAGCGAGGGGTTGGAGCCCAGTTCTCTCAGCTTGAATCCACCCCTCGAGTCCGCTCCACGAAACACCTCCTCCGTCATCAAATCCCTTACTTTCCAGTAGCGAGGGGTTGGAGCCCAGTTCTCTCAGCTTGAATCCACCCCTCGAGTCCGCTCCACGAAACACCTCCTCCGTCATCAAATCCCTTTACTTTCCAGTAGCGAGGGGTTGGAGCCCAGTTCTCTCAGCTTGATTCCACCCCTCGAGTCCGCTCCACGAAACACCTCCTCCGTCATCAAATCCCTTTACTTTCCAGTAGCGAGGGGTTGGAGCCCAGTTCTCTCAGCTTGATTCCACCCCTCGAGTCCGCTCCACGAAACACCTCCTCCGTCATCAAATCCCTTTACTTTCCAGTAGCGAGGGGTTGGAGCCCAGTTCTCTCAGCTTGAATCCACCCCTCGAGTCCGCTCCACGAAACACCTCCTCCGTCATCAAATCCCTTACTTTCCAGTAGCGAGGGGTTGGAGCCCAGTTCTCTCAGCTTGAATCCACCCCTCGAGTCCGCTCCACGAAACACCTCCTCCGTCATCAAATCCCTTTACTTTCCAGTAGCGAGGGGTTGGAGCCCAGTTCTCTCAGCTTGAATCCACCCCTCTAGTCCGCTCCACGAAACACCTCCTCCGTCATCAAATCCCTTTACTTTCCAGTAGCGAGGGGTTGGAGCCCAGTTCTCTCAGCTTGATTCCACCCCTCGAGTCCGCTCCACGAAACACCTCCTCCGTCATCAAATCCCTTTACTTTCCAGTAGCGAGGGGTTGGAGCCCAGTTCTCTCAGCTTGATTCCACCCCTCGAGTCCGCTCCACGAAACACCTCCTCCGTCATCAAATCCCTTTACTTTCCAGTAGCGAGGGGTTGGAGCCCAGTTCTCTCAGCTTGAATCCACCCCTCGAGTCCGCTCCACGAAACACCTCCTCCGTCATCAAATCCCTTACTTTCCAGTAGCGAGGGGTTGGAGCCCAGTTCTCTCAGCTTGATTCCACCCCTCGAGTCCGCTCCACGAAACACCTCCTCCGTCATCAAATCCCTTTACTTTCCAGTAGCGAGGGGTTGGAGCCCAGTTCTCTCAGCTTGAATCCACCCCTCGAGTCCGCTCCACGAAACACCTCCTCCGTCATCAAATCCCTTACTTTCCAGTAGCGAGGGGTTGGAGCCCAGTTCTCTCAGCTTGATTCCACCCCTCGAGTCCGCTCCACGAAACACCTCCTCCGTCATCAAATCCCTTTACTTTCCAGTAGCGAGGGGTTGGAGCCCAGTTCTCTCAGCTTGAATCCACCCCTCGAGTCCGCTCCACGAAACACCTCCTCCGTCATCAAATCCCTTACTTTCCAGTAGCGAGGGGTTGGAGCCCAGTTCTCTCAGCTTGAATTCACCCCTCGAGTCCGCTCCACGAAACACCTCCTCCGTCATCAAATCCCTTACTTTCCGGTAGCGAGGGGTTGGAGCCCAGTTCTCTCAGCTTGATTCCACCCCTCGAGTCCGCTCCACGAAACACCTCCTCCGTCATCAAATCCCTTACTTTCCAGTAGCGAGGGGTTGGAGCCCAGTTCTCTCAGCTTGAATCCACCCCTCGAGTCCGCTCCACGAAACACCTCCTCCGTCATCAAATCCCTTACTTTCCAGTAGCGAGGGGTTGGAGCCCAGTTCTCTCAGCTTGATTCCACCCCTCGAGTCCGCTCCACGAAACACCTCCTCCGTCATCAAATCCCTTACTTTCCAGTAGCGAGGGGTTGGAGCCCAGTTCTCTCAGCTTGAATCCACCCCTCGAGTCCGCTCCACGAAACACCTCCTCCGTCATCAAATCCCTTACTTTCCAGTAGCGAGGGGTTGGAGCCCAGTTCTCTCAGCTTGAATCCACCCCTCGAGTCCGCTCCACGAAACACCTCCTCCGTCATCAAATCCCTTACTTTCCAGTAGCGAGGGGTTGGAGCCCAGTTCTTTCAGCTTGATTCCACCCCTCGAGTCCGCTCCACGAAACACCTCCTCCGTCATCAAATCCCTTACTTTCCAGTAGCGAGGGGTTGGAGCCCAGTTCTCTCAGCTTGAATCCACCCCTCGAGTCCGCTCCACGAAACACCTCCTCCGTCATCAAATCCCTTACTTTCCAGTAGCGAGGGGTTGGAGCCCAGTTCTCTCAGCTTGATTCCACCCCTCGAGTCCGCTCCACGAAACACCTCCTCCGTCATCAAATCCCTTTACTTTCCAGTAGCGAGGGGTTGGAGCCCAGTTCTCTCAGCTTGAATCCACCCCTCTAGTCCGCTCCACGAAACACCTCCTCCGTCATCAAATCCCTTTACTTTCCAGTAGCGAGGGGTTGGAGCCCAGTTCTCTCAGCTTGATTCCACCCCTCGAGTCCGCTCCACGAAACACCTCCTCCGTCATCAAATCCCTTTACTTTCCAGTAGCGAGGGGTTGGAGCCCAGTTCTCTCAGCTTGAATCCACCCCTCTAGTCCGCTCCACGAAACACCTCCTCCGTCATCAAATCCCTTACTTTCCAGTAGCGAGGGGTTGGAGCCCAGTTCTCTCAGCTTGATTCCACCCCTCGAGTCCGCTCCACGAAACACCTCCTCCGTCATCAAATCCCTTTACTTTCCAGTAGCGAGGGGTTGGAGCCCAGTTCTCTCAGCTTGAATCCACCCCTCTAGTCCGCTCCACGAAACACCTCCTCCGTCATCAAATCCCTTTACTTTCCAGTAGCGAGGGGTTGGAGCCCAGTTCTCTCAGCTTGATTCCACCCCTCGAGTCCGCTCCACGAAACACCTCCTCCGTCATCAAATCCCTTTACTTTCCAGTAGCGAGGGGTTGGAGCCCAGTTCTCTCAGCTTGATTCCACCCCTCGAGTCCGCTCCACGAAACACCTCCTCCGTCATCAAATCCCTTTACTTTCCAGTAGCGAGGGGTTGGAGCCCAGTTCTCTCAGCTTGATTCCACCCCTCGAGTCCGCTCCACGAAACACCTCCTCCGTCATCAAATCCCTTTACTTTCCAGTAGCGAGGGGTTGGAGCCCAGTTCTCTCAGCTTGAATCCACCCCTCTAGTCCGCTCCACGAAACACCTCCTCCGTCATCAAATCCCTTACTTTCCAGTAGCGAGGGGTTGGAGCCCAGTTCTCTCAGCTTGATTCCACCCCTCGAGTCCGCTCCACGAAACACCTCCTCCGTCATCAAATCCCTTTACTTTCCAGTAGCGAGGGGTTGGAGCCCAGTTCTCTCAGCTTGAATCCACCCCTCTAGTCCGCTCCACGAAACACCTCCTCCGTCATCAAATCCCTTACTTTCCAGTAGCGAGGGGTTGGAGCCCAGTTCTCTCAGCTTGATTCCACCCCTCGAGTCCGCTCCACGAAACACCTCCTCCGTCATCAAATCCCTTTACTTTCCAGTAGCGAGGGGTTGGAGCCCAGTTCTCTCAGCTTGAATCCACCCCTCTAGTCCGCTCCACGAAACACCTCCTCCGTCATCAAATCCCTTTACTTTCCAGTAGCGAGGGGTTGGAGCCCAGTTCTCTCAGCTTGATTCCACCCCTCGAGTCCGCTCCACGAAACACCTCCTCCGTCATCAAATCCCTTTACTTTCCAGTAGCGAGGGGTTGGAGCCCAGTTCTCTCAGCTTGAATCCACCCCTCTAGTCCGCTCCACGAAACACCTCCTCCGTCATCAAATCCCTTACTTTCCAGTAGCGAGGGGTTGGAGCCCAGTTCTCTCAGCTTGATTCCACCCCTCGAGTCCGCTCCACGAAACACCTCCTCCGTCATCAAATCCCTTACTTTCCAGTAGCGAGGGGTTGGAGCCCAATTCTCTCAGCTTGATTCCACCCCTCGAGTCCGCTCCACGAAACACCTCCTCCGTCATCAAATCCCTTTACTTTCCAGTAGCGAGGGGTTGGAGCCCAGTTCTCTCAGCTTGAATCCACCCCTCTAGTCCGCTCCACGAAACACCTCCTCCGTCATCAAATCCCTTACTTTCCAGTAGCGAGGGGTTGGAGCCCAGTTCTCTCAGCTTGATTCCACCCCTCGAGTCCGCTCCACGAAACACCTCCTCCGTCATCAAATCCCTTTACTTTCCAGTAGCGAGGGGTTGGAGCCCAGTTCTCTCAGCTTGAATCCACCCCTCTAGTCCGCTCCACGAAACACCTCCTCCGTCATCAAATCCCTTACTTTCCAGTAGCGAGGGGTTGGAGCCCAGTTCTCTCAGCTTGATTCCACCCCTCGAGTCCGCTCCACGAAACACCTCCTCCGTCATCAAATCCCTTTACTTTCCAGTAGCGAGGGGTTGGAGCCCAGTTCTCTCAGCTTGAATCCACCCCTCTAGTCCGCTCCACGAAACACCTCCTCCGTCATCAAATCCCTTACTTTCCAGTAGCGAGGGGTTGGAGCCCAGTTCTCTCAGCTTGATTCCACCCCTCGAGTCCGCTCCACGAAACACCTCCTCCGTCATCAAATCCCTTACTTTCCAGTAGCGAGGGGTTGGAGCCCAGTTCTCTCAGCTTGAATCCACCCCTCTAGTCCGCTCCACGAAACACCTCCTCCGTCATCAAATCCCTTACTTTCCAGTAGCGAGGGGTTGGAGCCCAGTTCTCTCAGCTTGATTCCACCCCTCGAGTCCGCTCCACGAAACACCTCCTCCGTCATCAAATCCCTTTACTTTCCAGTAGCGAGGGGTTGGAGCCCAGTTCTCTCAGCTTGAATCCACCCCTCTAGTCCGCTCCACGAAACACCTCCTCCGTCATCAAATCCCTTACTTTCCAGTAGCGAGGGGTTGGAGCCCAGTTCTCTCAGCTTGATTCCACCCCTCGAGTCCGCTCCACGAAACACCTCCTCCGTCATCAAATCCCTTTATTTTCCAGTAGCGAGGGGTTGGAGCCCAGTTCTCTCAGCTTGAATCCACCCCTCTAGTCCGCTCCACGAAACACCTCCTCCGTCATCAAATCCCTTACTTTCCAGTAGCGAGGGGTTGGAGCCCAGTTCTCTCAGCTTGATTCCACCCCTCGAGTCCGCTCCACGAAACACCTCCTCCGTCATCAAATCCCTTACTTTCCAGTAGCGAGGGGTTGGAGCCCAGTTCTCTCAGCTTGATTCCACCCCTCGAGTCCGCTCCACGAAACACCTCCTCCGTCATCAAATCCCTTACTTTCCAGTAGCGAGGGGTTGGAGCCCAGTTCTCTCAGCTTGAATCCACCCCTCTAGTCCGCTCCACGAAACACCTCCTCCGTCATCAAATCCCTTACTTTCCAGTAGCGAGGGGTTGGAGCCCAGTTCTCTCAGCTTGATTCCACCCCTCGAGTCCGCTCCACGAAACACCTCCTCCGTCATCAAATCCCTTTACTTTCCAGTAGCGAGGGGTTGGAGCCCAGTTCTCTCAGCTTGATTCCACCCCTCTAGTCCGCTCCACGAAACACCTCCTCCGTCATCAAATCCCTTACTTTCCAGTAGCGAGGGGTTGGAGCCCAGTTCTCTCAGCTTGATTCCACCCCTCGAGTCCGCTCCACGAAACACCTCCTCCGTCATCAAATCCCTTACTTTCCAGTAGCGAGGGGTTGGAGCCCAGTTCTCTCAGCTTGATTCCACCCCTCGAGTCCGCTCCACGAAACACCTCCTCCGTCATCAAATCCCTTACTTTCCAGTAGCGAGGGGTTGGAGCCCAGTTCTCTCAGCTTGATTCCACCCCTCGAGTCCGCTCCACGAAACACCTCCTCCGTCATCAAATCCCTTTACTTTCCAGTAGCGAGGGGTTGGAGCCCAGTTCTCTCAGCTTGATTCCACCCCTCGAGTCCGCTCCACGAAACACCTCCTCCGTCATCAAATCCCTTTACTTTCCAGTAGCGAGGGGTTGGAGCCCAGTTCTCTCAGCTTGATTCCACCCCTCGAGTCCGCTCCACGAAACACCTCCTCCGTCATCAAATCCCTTTACTTTCCAGTAGCGAGGGGTTGGAGCCCAGTTCTCTCAGCTTGAATCCACCCCTCTAGTCCGCTCCACGAAACACCTCCTCCGTCATCAAATCCCTTACTTTCCAGTAGCGAGGGGTTGGAGCCCAGTTCTCTCAGCTTGATTCCACCCCTCGAGTCCGCTCCACGAAACACCTCCTCCGTCATCAAATCCCTTACTTTCCAGTAGCGAGGGGTTGGAGCCCAGTTCTCTCAGCTTGATTCCACCCCTCGAGTCCGCTCCACGAAACACCTCCTCCGTCATCAAATCCCTTTACTTTCCAGTAGCGAGGGGTTGGAGCCCAGTTCTCTCAGCTTGAATCCACCCCTCTAGTCCGCTCCACGAAACACCTCCTCCGTCATCAAATCCCTTACTTTCCAGTAGCGAGGGGTTGGAGCCCAGTTCTCTCAGCTTGATTCCACCCCTCGAGTCCGCTCCACGAAACACCTCCTCCGTCATCAAATCCCTTTACTTTCCAGTAGCGAGGGGTTGGAGCCCAGTTCTCTCAGCTTGAATCCACCCCTCGAGTCCGCTCCACGAAACACCTCCTCCGTCATCAAATCCCTTACTTTCCAGTAGCGAGGGGTTGGAGCCCAGTTCTCTCAGCTTGATTCCACCCCTCGAGTCCGCTCCACGAAACACCTCCTCCGTCATCAAATCCCTTACTTTCCAGTAGCGAGGGGTTGGAGCCCAGTTCTCTCAGCTTGAATCCACCCCTCTAGTCCGCTCCACGAAACACCTCCTCCGTCATCAAATCCCTTTACTTTCCAGTAGCGAGGGGTTGGAGCCCAGTTCTCTCAGCTTGAATCCACCCCTCGAGTCCGCTCCACGAAACACCTCCTCCGTCATCAAATCCCTTACTTTCCAGTAGCGAGGGGTTGGAGCCCAGTTCTCTCAGCTTGAATCCACCCCTCGAGTCCGCTCCACGAAACACCTCCTCCGTCATCAAATCCCTTACTTTCCAGTAGCGAGGGGTTGGAGCCCAGTTCTCTCAGCTTGAATCCACCCCTCGAGTCCGCTCCACGAAACACCTCCTCCGTCATCAAATCCCTTACTTTCCAGTAGCGAGGGGTTGGAGCCCAGTTCTCTCAGCTTGATTCCACCCCTCGAGTCCGCTCCACGAAACACCTCCTCCGTCATCAAATCCCTTACTTTCCAGTAGCGAGGGGTTGGAGCCCAGTTCTCTCAGCTTGATTCCACCCCTCGAGTCCGCTCCACGAAACACCTCCTCCGTCATCAAATCCCTTTACTTTCCAGTAGCGAGGGGTTGGAGCCCAGTTCTCTCAGCTTGATTCCACCCCTCGAGTCCGCTCCACGAAACACCTCCTCCGTCATCAAATCCCTTACTTTCCAGTAGCGAGGGGTTGGAGCCCAGTTCTCTCAGCTTGAATCCACCCCTCGAGTCCGCTCCACGAAACACCTCCTCCGTCATCAAATCCCTTTACTTTCCAGTAGCGAGGGGTTGGAGCCCAGTTCTCTCAGCTTGATTCCACCCCTCGAGTCCGCTCCACGAAACACCTCCTCCGTCATCAAATCCCTTACTTTCCAGTAGCGAGGGGTTGGAGCCCAGTTCTCTCAGCTTGATTCCACCCCTCGAGTCCGCTCCACGAAACACCTCCTCCGTCATCAAATCCCTTTACTTTCCAGTAGCGAGGGGTTGGAGCCCAGTTCTCTCAGCTTGAATCCACCCCTCTAGTCCGCTCCACGAAACACCTCCTCCGTCATCAAATCCCTTTACTTTCCAGTAGCGAGGGGTTGGAGCCCAGTTCTCTCAGCTTGATTCCACCCCTCGAGTCCGCTCCACGAAACACCTCCTCCGTCATCAAATCCCTTTACTTTCCAGTAGCGAGGGGTTGGAGCCCAGTTCTCTCAGCTTGAATCCACCCCTCTAGTCCGCTCCACGAAACACCTCCTCCGTCATCAAATCCCTTTACTTTCCAGTAGCGAGGGGTTGGAGCCCAGTTCTCTCAGCTTGAATCCACCCCTCGAGTCCGCTCCACGAAACACCTCCTCCGTCATCAAATCCCTTTACTTTCCAGTAGCGAGGGGTTGGAGCCCAGTTCTCTCAGCTTGAATCCACCCCTCGAGTCCGCTCCACGAAACACCTCCTCCGTCATCAAATCCCTTTACTTTCCAGTAGCGAGGGGTTGGAGCCCAGTTCTCTCAGCTTGATTCCACCCCTCGAGTCCGCTCCACGAAACACCTCCTCCGTCATCAAATCCCTTTACTTTCCAGTAGCGAGGGGTTGGAGCCCAGTTCTCTCAGCTTGAATCCACCCCTCGAGTCCGCTCCACGAAACACCTCCTCCGTCATCAAATCCCTTACTTTCCAGTAGCGAGGGGTTGGAGCCCAGTTCTCTCAGCTTGATTCCACCCCTCGAGTCCGCTCCACGAAACACCTCCTCCGTCATCAAATCCCTTACTTTCCAGTAGCGAGGGGTTGGAGCCCAGTTCTCTCAGCTTGAATCCACCCCTCGAGTCCGCTCCACGAAACACCTCCTCCGTCATCAAATCCCTTACTTTCCAGTAGCGAGGGGTTGGAGCCCAGTTCTCTCAGCTTGATTCCACCCCTCGAGTCCGCTCCACGAAACACCTCCTCCGTCATCAAATCCCTTTACTTTCCAGTAGCGAGGGGTTGGAGCCCAGTTCTCTCAGCTTGAATCCACCCCTCGAGTCCGCTCCACGAAACACCTCCTCCGTCATCAAATCCCTTACTTTCCAGTAGCGAGGGGTTGGAGCCCAGTTCTCTCAGCTTGATTCCACCCCTCGAGTCCGCTCCACGAAACACCTCCTCCGTCATCAAATCCCTTACTTTCCAGTAGCGAGGGGTTGGAGCCCAGTTCTCTCAGCTTGAATCCACCCCTCGAGTCCGCTCCACGAAACACCTCCTCCGTCATCAAATCCCTTACTTTCCACTAGAGCTGGGCCGATCACCTATTTTGCCGATCATGCCGATGCCGATCATCTGCTGCCGATCTTGCCGATCTTCTGAGCCGATTAGAGCCTTTCAAGTACCTCTGATTACACGTTGCTTTTGATGGATCACTATAAACGGTGAAATATTCCCAGACAAAACTGATGGGTTAAGGCCAAGGTCATGTGACGTAACATCTCCCGAGGCTTACTGCGCCTTGGCAGCAAATGGATAAAAATAGTAAACTCCCCATTATTCGTTTTCATTGGGACCCGCCGATGCCCGGATAATTGAAATTCTGTAAAAAAAAAAATAATAATAAACCCGGATAATCGGTTAACGGTAAGGGCCGCCTTCGAATTGTTGTCTCGGCTTAAAAAAAAAAAACACGGCACTGCCTAGCCATTAGTTCACGGTCATTTACAACAGCCGAAGAGAGAAAGATAAGATCGTGCTGACCTTGTACACATAAATTTTGGGTAGCTCCCCACCCCCCTCCACCCCTTCGACCAGCCGAATGCCAGCCAGACACGTCACTCGCCAGGCGCCTGCCGTGCTGCGTTGGTGGGCGGAAAGTAACTCAGCAGCACGTGAAACAACATTCAAACAAACGGGAGACGGGAAGCAGAAGTCAGGACATCCCCCTCAAGTTTAAAGAGTGACAAATGTGACAGCTGAAAGGGGGGGCGACACAAAGGGTCGGTACAAACAGCGTTGCAGAGTTTGGCGGCCCATGCGATGGCTTGCAGTGTTTGCCGGCCGCCGGCCCGCGTGACGTTAATTTTAAGCGCTGACAATTTTAGCTTCTCTTTTTTTCTGCACTTTTAAATCGTCCCGGATTATCAGATTCCCGTATTAGCGCGTCACGGATTAACGAGGTTCTAATGTGGGAAACAAAACTCTTCATCAACCAGGTTTTTATACAACAGAAAGTTAAGCTCTATTTCCCGCTAAACAGGATAAGAATATTAATTTCGCTAAACAAAACTTTCAATAGGCCATATTTAGCGAGAAAAAACTAAATAGATGAATTCCCGAAGAGGTAGACTAACCACGAGACTACTAGCGCCATTAATCCGTACTAATTCCGTCGCGCGACGCGCGTCACTCTTATCTCTGGTGTCACATAACCAACCTAAACAACAGTCGCCATTCGCCATTGCGGTAATATTAACCGTAAATGGTAAACAAATACATAGTTTTCGGTTCGTAAATGATAAATAACTTTGCAAATAGTATAATGGAAAATTATTTTACCGATAGTACCGTAAATATACGTGGAAATTGATACTTAGGTATGTAACTGTTCAATGTTTATAAAACTTATGGTATTTGTTTACTTTATTGGTATATTTTTTTCATGTGTGGTTAGTTTTAAATTATTAAATCCTATTATTTTTCAATGAATAATCAAATTTTCTTCCCGAAAAGTACCGTAAACAAATATGGAAAGTTGTTAGGTATAGGTAAATTTTCAATGTTATAAGTTTTCAGTAGGAGACCAATGATCGGCTCAAATAATCGGCTACGTTTTGCCGATCATTATGATCGGCAAAATTAACAAAATCGGCCGATTATTACGATCGGGGATCGGCATCGGCCCAGCTCTACTTTCCACTAGCGAGGGGTTGGAGCCCAGTTCTCTCGACTTGAATCCACCCCTCTAGTCCGCTCCACGAAACACCTCCTAAGTCATCAAATCTCTTATTTTCCAGTAGCTAGGGGTTGGAGCCCGGTTCTCTCAACTTGAATCCACTCCTCAAGTCTGCTCCACGAAACACCTCCTCCTGTCATCAATCCCTTACTTTCCAGTAGCGAGGGGTTGGAGCCCAGTTCTCTCAGCTTGAATCCACCCCTCGAGTCCGCTCCACGAAACACCTCCTCCGTCATCAATCCCTTACTTTCCAGTAGCGAGGGGTTGGAGCCCAGTTCTCTCAGCTTGAATCCACCCCTCGAGTCCGCTCCACGAAACACCTCCTCCTGTCATCAATCCCTTACTTTCCAGTAGCGAGGGGTTGGAGCCCAGTTCTCTCAGCTTGAATCCACCCCTCGAGTCCGCTCCACGAAACACCTCCTAAGTCATCAAATCTCTTATTTTCCAGTAGCGAGGGGTTGGAGCCCAGTTCTCTCAGCTTGATTCCACCCCTCGAGTCCGCTCCACGAAACACCTCCTCCGTCATCAAATCCCTTACTTTCCAGTAGCGAGGGGTTGGAGCCCAGTTCTCTCAACACTTTTCTTTCCACCCCTCGAGTCCGAACGTAGGTAGGGTTAAAAATTAAATAATATTCACGAAATAAATAACTTACGGTTTTTAAACATTCGGCGCTAATTTAAATTCAACTTTAATTTGTTTCATTCGTAGGTAGGAATCCCTAAATTACACATTTTCGAGTAGTGAAGGAATTGGAAATGGGCATTCCCACTCTAAATGTATCATCACGAACTGTGAGACAGTTTTACCAAAAATGTAGGAGTGTGTCTTTGAAGACTAATAAAAAAAAAACTTGAAGCACAACCAAGGTGAAAAATTGTTGGCTTTGTTAAGCAATTACAAGCATCGAGTGTACCAGTTGGTGGTTTTTTTTACAGTACATTTGTTTAAAAATTGCTAAAAATTCTAAACACTGACAAGTGCAAAATTGATACTATTTCCAGCTTATAACATTTTCGTGCTCATTTTTTTTTTGTTATGCCCCCTTGAAAAACATTATATCATGGCTGTACTGTAGGAGGGAAAAATTATCTTAAAACTCAGATTTTGAAATGAAGTGATAGGAGTGTAATAAACATGAAAATTTCACAATAAATGTGATTACTGGTAGCATTTTTAAAATTACGCTGTGTGGTAAATGTTGGATTTATTTATTTTTTTTTTTTTTAACTTCCTGGATCTTTTGTAATGTTTCTACAATCCAGTTGCTCCTGTAATGGCATTAAAAAATGTGAAACAAGTACGTCTTTAAGTAAAATAACTTTTTTGGTACAATTATTTGACTACAGCTGGATTATTTGGTAACATATCTATTGAATGTAAATTTAAACATATATATATATATATATATATATATATATATATATATTTATATTTTTTCTTTCTGTTTAAATATTTTAATTTTAAAATATTAATTTTTTTTTTTTTTTTTAAGTGATAGAATTATTTGTAGCAGTTTGTATGATATTAGTATTTTATTTTTTTGGTATTTAATTATTTTCTTCATTTACTATCGTTCAGTAATTGTGATTATTAGATACGTTGGCACAGAAATAGAACAATTAGTGAATTTGTTTACTATTTTAATGTTTATAAAAATATTTAGAAAACCTTGAATACGAGATTGATTGTGTTGTGTGTTTCTCAGGCGCTGGAGGTGCTACCGGACAAGGTGCCTCTGGTTCGCATCAAGCACTTCCTGGAGACCAGCCTTCAGCACAAGCTGAACGAGAGGCGGAAAGCTGAAGTGCTGAAGGGCTTGCTGTACGCCGAACACCTGCAAGTGAGTTAATTGTGAATCTTGTTTACAGAATACGTATATTGAATCGATGAAGTAAACGTAAAGTTTAATTTATTTATATAAATCGATGAACGCCGGCTGCACGCATGAAAAATTTGTCACGTTCCGCCTGAGCCGAGCGTTCGAGAACCGGCCAACCCACCGTGCGAGAAAATCTTCTGTAATATCAAACAGGTTAAGGCGGGCCTTTTTAACTAATTGTTCGTGATTGTATTTTTAACAAATTATTTAAATTAAATTTGCAAAAACTGTAAATAATATTTGAAAATTAAAAAGTATGCGATTTTTCAACAATGTTTTCGTACAACGATATCGCGTAAAAGTATCGTCCGTAAACCGACTTTATTTCAATTCGTTTATTATTACCAAATGTTTGCAGAATCGTAGTTAATATGATTCTCACTGGATGGAGCTTCAGCACTTGTGAGAATATATCAGGATTTCCATATTTTTCACTTTTAATTGTACCACAGTAAAAGTTTAAGCGCAGAAAAATGTCCAAATGACTTTTGTATTCAATTAGAAATTTTAAATGGTAAAGAATTTTTTAAATGTAAATTATAATTATATTTTATTTGATAAAGCAAGCAAATAAAAATGCACTTGTTTGTCGGCACAGGTTCAAGAACTCAGAATGAGCTATGAATCTCAGTGCGTGGTTATGACGGAGTTCAACATTTGTCCTGTGTGCAAGAAGAGGTTTGGGAACCAAAGGTAATTTGGACTTAATTTGGAGATCTTGGTTCTTACTCATCACAACATGTACGGCACTAGCCGGTTGTGGTTTGCAAGCTTCATTACCTGTGAGTAGATTATAGGCTCCGCTGCCATCATATAACCAGTATAATGGTTTGGTAGTTTTTCGAGGTGGCCTCTTGTGATTGGCTCCTGAAGAAGAGCACCTCCCAGCTCTCAAATCATTCTTAACTCTGAAGATGCCTGCTGCAATGCAGAGTGAAACCTCACATATATTACCCTTGTGATGGGACTTGACCTTGAAAGTCAAGATGTTCATTTCCTTTAGCTGTTGTGCCATCGTTCGTTCTGCTTTTCTTGATGCTGATCCAAGCTGAATTGTTTTTTCTTTCTTTCTTTCTTTCTGTATTCACTGGACCATGTTAATGCCTAAGTAATAATGTATATAAAAACAGTTTTTTAAATTGTAGATTAAATTTAAAAAATAAAAAAAGTTTTGTATATATATTCTAAAAACTAAAATGTTTTACAGCTTCTAGAAATCCAGTTTAATGTAAGTTGATTTATAATTTTGTACCCTGGATTTCATTAGCTTCATATTTTTTGCTAAATTATTTTTAGTAAAATAATTTATTTATGATTTTGTTTTCAGTGCTTTTGCTCGCTACCCAAATGGAGACATAGTTCACTATTCCTGTCAGGAAAGAAGAGTATCTTAGCCTGCAAATTGATTAGTGCGTGAGTGAAGAGCAACAGATATTGCTACCTGACTTCTGGATATCTGCTACGTCGGCATCGCCTAGCGTTCCGGAGTGTATTCAACTCAAGATTGCTGTGGCGTGGCTCTCAAGATGATTCACTAATGAGTCAGTGTACTTTTTTTTTTTTTGCTGTGATCATGGTGAGACATTGTTTTTACAAACATGAAATTTTTTTTAGTTCACTGCTTTTTTATGTTGGCTAGACTTTATATAAAGGTCGGACTATTACATTCTACAGTGCAATACTTGACTCGTCCGTATTATTCTTAAGCGTATGTAATCAACTACGGAAATACATAGATCTCCTTCTGTAAAGTTCCAAGGGAGAATTGTATTTATATGTTTAATATTTTATATGTATTATTTTTACTGTTGCATACACATCATACATTTTTTAAGTTGAATTGTGTTTAGTTTAATAACTTAAAATTAAAATTGAAAATGCATTTTTGGGAGGGGAGGGTGATGTATTCACTCTGATCATTTTAGACTATTTTTCTCATGCATTTCCCGAAAATAATTTAAGTTTACTTTTACGTATAATTGAAGTGAACCCTTTAGATGCCTTCCCTGAGGTTTGCCCCTATACTCGGAAATTCCCTCTTCGAGAACGGGGCGACATTGGGATGAGACGCTCATCGTGGTCTCTCGGGGACACGCAGTCGTTGGAGGTCGTTGCAGCGACGTCCGGTGACCACAGCTGCATTCATTCAGGTGTCACGGGTGACGGGCGGCCATCATGGCTGCCACGAGGAGCGGAATAAAGGGGGAGGGATGGGTGTATTGACGTAAGCCGACAGTTGCGGTGCGGGACGTACCTTAAATTGTTAAAGAAGATTGGGAAAGGGAAGGATTTGCTAGATTGCACATTCAGCTATATGTTGATAGTTTCATACAGTGCTAATGTGCTTGTGGGGTGTGTGTATGATTTTGTTTGTTATTTTGCTTTGCTTGATGGGGGTTAAAAATTATCAGGAAACTGTCTGTTCCGGATGGAAATAGGAACCTCTTTTGTCATTTAATTTGTTCTACAGCAGCAAGGATTGTGATAAGTTCTGTGTTCTTTTAGAATATAATGTATGTAATATATTTTATTTAACCTACAATTTAACAATATTTGCTACTTCGCAAACTGATCAAAAAACCTGTAGAAAATTTTACATTCATTTTCAAATAAATATAATTTTTAATTTTTTAACCAAAATAAAAAAAAACTATGAAATTTCATGAGCCTGAATTTAAAAATAATTTGTTATTTCAAGCAATAAATTTTGACCAGAGCGATTCATTAACTAATCCTAGTTTTTTTTTGTTATTTTCTTTGATGTAAGATATCCTTAGTCATTTTACATTCAAGGTCACCTTAAAATTGAGTGTCTTCTACCGGAGTCTTGTTTCATTTGAGATCCCTATTTTATTCCAGCACTTCGTTATGTTTTTGAAGTTGTCTTGCAATTGTGTTCACTTTCATCTGAGGTCACCTTTCATTGGAAATCACCTTACATTCATCATCATCATCATCATTATTAAAATTATTATTATTTAGTTAAAAAGCATTTCAGGGCATCCCAAACTCAATAGCTACTTACATAATCAAAGGTAATCAAAAGTCAATCCTATTGTGGCTAGATTAATATTATTAGCGATGTGAATTTATAGTATTTAAAATTTAACTGTTAAGCATTTAAATTTTATGATTTAGCATTTTGGATCATTAAGACTTTACAGATCTAGCATTTTTTTTGGCAATTAGCATTTGTATACTATAAAATTCAAGTTCATAATACCAACAGCACTTGCGCAAATGGAAACTAATATTAGTTTATATGTAAGTCTGAAGAAGGTTGCATTATTTACCACTCGAGTAAGCACTTAAAAATGCACAGCATCTGATGTGATGGTAGTACGTTTTACTTTTGTACTTGAGGTTACTATTTGCATTTTCCTGAAAAAACGTTTGTTTTTGCTAATTTAAAAAAAAAAAAACTTTTTTTTAAAATTTTATTTTGTAGCATCTATTTTGCAAGTACTATAATACTAATGACGCTTAACATTTTTGTGTTGGAACTGATATCGGACATATTTAAAAAATTGCCTTTGAGATCATTAATTCCAAGTAGTAGTAGAATTTCATATAAAAAATAATTGAAAGTTGGTTGTGCTTTTTGAATATCATGTAACTGAAAAAGTATTTTGTGTCACTAACTTCCATTATAAAGTTTTATCATCAAAATTGAAAATAAGTTTTCTGAGTTTTTTAATATTGATAAGACTACTGAATATCTGCGCAACCCTAGACACACATCGTTATGCATAATTAATTTAAAGTTTTGAAAAAAAATATTAAAAATATAATTTTCTAATGAGAACTGAGACAAAATCAGTATAAAGACTTGTTTATATACATAATAAAATTAGTAACTATGTCATAAAATAATGAGATTTTCCTGACTGGTTATGTAACACTGATAAATTGTTGTATATTGACTGTTCATTTTCCAAATACTGGCTGTTACTATTCTTACCTTGTATTTAATGTAGGAATCACTGATTCACTACTAAAATAAAGTTATGAAAATGCCATTTGGAAGCAGGTGATGAGCCAGAAACACTGCCAATAAACACCTATAGTTGTTATTGGAAACAAAATCTTTGATCTGGTGCTATTGCACCTTGTACGCTCCCCACCTCCCCTCCAAACCTGTAGTCCCACCCGTGGCTGATAGCGTGATAGCTTAGGGCGACCAATCACACCTGTGTATCCACACGAACCCTGCCAAGTCAAAGCAACGTTCACTCAGCGACTATCTTATGTTTAGGTCAGACTTGAAAAATTGTACGTTTTCATTACAACAGTTGTGTTGTCAGTGTTTCTACCTACAATATTATTGATTATGAGCCAAAATCATTTGTCTTGACAATGTGTCTTTTGCAGATCTCATGTTTGAAAAATTTGTTCATCCTTTCCTATCAACATTGTTATAAAGTGTAAAGAATATACTGTTTGTGACTGAATTTTTTATGTATCTTTGAACATGAAAAGTTGATATCGTTCTTTCTTGTCCATATAAAATACCCGTCAAGACTGTTAATATTTTAAAAAAAATAATTAAATACCAAATAAATGGGTACTTATCAGTTGGTTTAAACAAGCAAACCATTGCATATAGAATGCAGAAAATGCAGTGAGCTGACACAATTATTTATTTTGTCACACTTTTTATTGATATTTTTTTGTTCATAGAATACTTTAATAAATTTACTGTATGTGTAATTATGTAAGAAATGGTTGATATGATTTGCACAAGAAATAGTGTATGTTAAAATCCTGTGTTTATATCATGTACATACTCATTAGATTTATATTACAGTAATATATTTGCATTATGTAAGTGATCATTTCACAAAAAAAAAAAATATATAGATAATTTTTTATGAACTAGGTAGGTATTTGGTGCATTATTTTGGTAACTTCCGTATGGAATATTGCGAAAGTCACCAGCCTCAGACCCTATCCTCATTCCACAAATACTTAGGTATGATTTCTGCAGGCAGGGAAAATCTAACACAGAAAAATCTCAGGGAATTGAAAATGTGTTTTAAAAACCTGGTACAAACCCAGGGTTTCCACATTGTGTAAAGTCTTTTGAAGTCAGGGAAGTTGAAATCAGAGAAATTCTTTAATACTTGGAAAAGTTATGGAAATTCCTCAGTGATGGTAATATAAGGGAAAATATGCTTCTGTATGCTGTCACCAAACACACTAGAGACTAATACCAGACTGGTCTATTCTAACAACACAGGCGAGTGAGAAATAACCTGACGGCAAGAGGTGTGACTACAAATATAAAATTATAAATATACTAGCTGCAGTACCTGGCGTTGCCCGGGCTGAACACAGGGTGATATATTGTCCACGAGTTAAAGCAAAATTGGTAACGCTATATGACAGTGTGGCGGACATGGAGAAACGACACACAATGCTGTTTATGTCTGCCAGGTTTTCAAACAAAATACTAGGAGCTGTCCTGTATTACCTAGTGAGTAGTGTATTTGCTGTCACCCAAGACTTTGAACACATTTTTTCCCAGGTGATGTAGTGTATAGTCGTACACACTTTAAAATGGTGTATGCAAGATTCTGTTTGAACTAGTATAGTGACAGGCTGTCCATTTCAATTTTCGTTTATAAGTTCTTTTTTTCTCTTTTCATTTTGGCTTTATTTTGTAGCAGTTTCCTTTGCTTCGGCCCGCACTAAATCACTGGCTAGTGTTGCTACCATCACAAATGTCTTTGCCAGATGTGTTGTGATGACATGTGAACCTACATGATGGAATAAAACCCTGGAATGATTTTCCATCTTCTGAAGACTACCCAAATTGTGTAATTGATCTTTTTCTGCCAACTGCTGTCTACTATCTCAACACTAGTTACTCATGTGCACATGTGTACACAGTGTAGATATCCAAGCAAACTGCAGAATGGCACATTTCATTACACACACACCGGGGTACCCAACATGGTACTTACAGGTACGTGACAGCGAAGTTAGTACCTGGCTCCATATAGGAAGCTGGTGATAATACTATTTTTTCCACATTCTTCAAACTTTATTGCAGGCAAACATGCGTACAGAAATCTGAAATGCCTTATACTTATTTCTGGAGAGGGAAAAATAATTTCCTTTATGGCTATTGAACATGCTATTTTGAATTCTGAGAAATACTGTAGATTGGCAGACATGGCCAAAACATTTGAAACTCATCTTTCAGTCTACCAGGATTTAGAAATTACTGGAAATTAATCTTCAAGGTTAATGAAGAAATAGTCTTGGTAGATTTAAAGGGGAGGGGGGCACTTCCCCCCTACCCCCCAACCCTGGGTAAAATATGCACTGGATAATAATAACTTTTGAAGTAATAAACAGGTGTTATACTAGGTCCAGGTTACTAGTGCCCTCCACCCCCATAAGTCAATCCTGGGTCCACCCCTGTTCTGAAAGTTATATTAAGCAGCGAGAATAACCAAGTGTGATCAATGCAGGTGTAGTTAATTGTAACTATGTGTGTAGCCCAATTGAATAGATGCCATTTTTTCTGCTCTGTGGCTAGCTGGTATATTCACTTATCTAAGGTATTAAGTTTGATGTTTGTTCAGACAAGATTCTATGGTGAATTGCGGTAAAATCAACAAAGCTTGTCAAAACATAAGGAAATAAAAGGATAAAAGACTTAAGTCATGAAATTAATCAGCATTTTACAAAACTTAAATTGAATCACAAATTGATTATTATTTGTGTAGTTCAAAAAGTTTAATTCATTTAGCACTAAATTCTTACTGAAGTTGTGTACCAAAAGACCAAAACTTAAACAATTTTTAAAAAGTAATAACTAAAATCTCCTGTTTTGAGAGAAATAATTTATTTTAAAAATAACAAAAAAAAAATTTGGCTACTCGTGTTACACCTTACATGTTTTGAATTTGAAATACACAATTTATTATTTTTTACTGCGGCTAATCAAAGGTTTCGGGGTTAGTTTCAGATTAAGCCAAACGTAACCATTTCTGAGTATTTTATAAAATAAAAAACATTTATGTGGAAGTAGATATATAAAAATTAAAAGTAGGCCTACAATATAAAAATTTCACATGTAGATTAGATTTAAAACGGTTGAGCGCTTTACTATGGAATTTTACTACAGTAACGAACCCTAAATTTACGGAGTAGTTAGTTACGAAGTAAAATTAAACTACCGTCAACCACGCCCACTTTCATTACGTGCTTCATTCAAGACACGCAGAAGTCAACGATGACATCATCGATTTAAATTTGAAGTATCTATCCGCACATGTATTAATTTAAACATTAAAGTAAGCACTTAATTCGTATACAGTGTCGCACGCAGTAAATTGTTTTATAAATTATAAGAAAATTTTACTTTAAGCTGAGCGACTAAGCAAAATGGCGTGCACGAGGAACTATTTCTACGCGGATGTGTAAACACTTTCTGCAGGAAACACAACAGCGGTCGGGATCGGGGTGGATGAGAGAGATCTGAGGTCGAGGCAAATCAGAATTTGGCGAAAGTGTATTTGGTGTTTTTTCCGTGGATTGTGCGCGAAGGAAAAGAATACGTATTTTCTTGTCGGTGAGTTTTAAAGTACGTGTGTGACATTGTTTGGTATGATGTACTTAAAATGGCCGGCTAGCTTGCCAAATTAGGGCTCCCCTAGTTTACGATAAATTTAGATTTTTGATTTTACACCCGTTTAATCACTTAATCAAATCTTATTCTGCAGTTTGATTACTTGGGCGAGTTTAAATTCTACTTTTTTTTTTTCTGGAGATGGTTTGGAAATTCTTTGGACTGTCAATTACTACGGTTAACAATAACTACAAATATAATAATTTGCTATTAATGGAATGAGCTATATTTTTTTTTTTTAAATTTTATTTGAGTTACTTACTCATCGATATTTTGCAGCTTGAAAGTGGTAGTGTTAACTACAATCACATGCTGTGTTAAGAAAATGTCATGTTCTCATTTGACGATGACCTGAGTGAAATTTCACCTGATCGTTATTTGAGTTAAATCGGCAACAATTCAAAACTGCTCATTGTATTAAAGCGGGATACAATTACATATATGCCTATTAGTTATTGGGTAATTATATAATGAGATTGGCAAGAATGTTAGTACAGCGAGGGGAGTGGCACATTGCACCATTTATTTTTGAACTAATGTCACGTTCTTTTGATTAGCTGTTAGCTATTAAAGATAAATGTAGAATCGTCTGTGAACTGGGCTTATGTCTACAAAATAAGTTGTCATATTACTGTGGTGCAGTATTTAAAATTGTATGATGTTTTTTAGAACATTTCTTGTCTGTTATTTTGGTAGGCCTACTTATACTCAACATAATTTAAATTATTTTTATTATATTTTTTTAATTTTCTAATGGGAACCTTTTATCGGTAGAATTGTATCTGATAATCTGAAGCTCTATGAAATTGTGAGACCAAAGAACATTAATTTACAGATTTGAGCGGTAACAGTGACATTATATGAGAATTTAAGATTAAGAAGTAATGCAAGGCTGCTTTCAAAATTAAATCAATATTATCCATTACAATCCAAGTACGTCAGACACTGTACAGTTTTTCTTGTGAAGGAAATGTTTGACATCTTTTGAGCTCAATTTTTTTTTTAAGTAGCTAACCTCTTTTAATTAATTCAACTTAAGTGAATTGCACGCCTAACCCAGCCTCAAATTGTTAGTCATAGGAGGTGACTTCTAACCTAGACTGGAATATATTTTCAGAGGTTATCAATAATCTTAGTGCTTTACTGTGCTATTTGAAAATAATATGCTGCACATTAATTAGATTTAAATAACTTTCATTGCACACAAATTCCAGAAGATTAAATAGTGTATTTAATGTGTTTGTTTATGCTTACAATAATATCTGCTGTTGAATGAAAGGTTTTAATAGTCCCATCACATTAACATGTGCATTTTTTGACAGATTGGTGTAATGCATTATGCTGTCATTCCTCACAAATAATTCCATTAAAGGAAATAAATATTTACTTTGGTTTTCAAGGAAGTGGGCTATCCAAACATTTGGGTACCTACCCTCCCGATTTTTTTTAATGATTTGGCACACTATAGTTTTTATTTCAAAATTCCTTTTAACACTCGGTTAATATTACACTCCAAATAATCTGCTCTTAAAACGTGGGAACTAACATTTTTTTTAGCTGCTAATACCTAGATGTATATTACTGTTTTGGCATATTACACAATATTATTTGAAACTATCTCCCTGGTGTATTATAGTGCGTGGCGTGATTTGCGAGCATATGTTTTATGGCTCTCCTGGTAAAGTGCTGATATAGGTACTTGTATAGCTCTGGCAAATTTTTTCTTCAAGTCCTAAGAACTTAAGATCCAAGGGTTCATCCTTCAGTTTCTTATTTCAAAAACATTGAAATACTGATTAGAAAAAAAACCTAAATTCTAGCCCTCTAGGTAGCCTTTTTAGAGCAGTTTAGCTTATCAACAGATACATTATTTTTCTGTTAAATTCTCTTTGTGCACTCACTTGTAAAGACCTTATGTTTATTTGCACATTATGCTTAACCGTGACTTTGATAAAGAAATTTTGGTGGCTCTTCAGTCACTTCTGTGCAGTGTGCGGCAGTGGGAAAGTGGCACGGCACTTTTTAGCCGCGTTAGAACCGTCGCAAGCAATTGGCACGTGTCCCTGCAGCAGTGGGCCTTGTTCTCCTCTCCGTGTTGAAAGAACCACTCATTGTCCATTTGCGAGGTGTAAGCAGTGCAAACTCATGAGCGTTTCCCTAGAGCCCGGTATTGTGCGCTCTGCGATGATTCCACATCTCAACAGAACTAGGTTTGGTTGGTGTGGTTTGTTTATAGTCAAGATTTAGATGAATAGAAATTGTAAAATAAAAAGTCTCAAAATGAATGTCTTTACTGTTTCCTGAAAGTTAGCATCTGAATAATAAGTAAAATTAGTTCATTCTATTGATATTTAATTCATTGCAAATATGCATTAGATACGACTTTAATCAGTGATGATTGGTATGTAAACTTTGTATTATAGATATGCTACTAGGCAGGAATGCAAATATGTAGTGCTTAGGGTTAATGGACACAAGTCACCTCTGATGAAAAGGTGCTTATATGTTGGATCATTCGTATATTTTGGCTTAAATGCAGGTAATAGCAGAAAACTATAATATACCTACACAAAGTTTTCCATAAAACATGGTTTTTATGGTCATGCTTGTGCAAGTACAAGAGCCCCCCCCCCCCCCCCCCCCCCCTCAGTGAGGTACTACTTAGTTTCTGGGAAAGGGGGGGGGGGGGGGGGTTCAGGCCCCCTGCTCCCCGGGATGTACCACCGTGTGTAGACTTCAGTTTCATATTTAGTTTTATAATTGTACCTATTAAATTGAGATTGTTGTTAACATGTGGTTTGTAAATAGAGAAGTCTTGGGGAGAAATCAATATGTAGAAATTTTGGTACTGTAACTTCTTGTACATCAAAATTTTGCATTTGGAAAATTTTACTCCAGGTTCTATTTGATCTGCTGGAGCTGGTATGTTGCAAATTGTGTGAGAATCAAAAGTAAAGAGTTTTTTTTTTCTTGAGGAAGAAGTCGACCTCGTAATTCCCAATTTTATAAATGGTAACTTGAGAGAATTCTCATTGGGGCTGAATTTAACAGGTGAGAAAATTTTGTTAAATGCACACTTTTAGAGTGAGCAATTATTTTTGCAGTGGAAATTTTGTTTGATTAGGTATGTGTAGACCACTTTTTTTCAATTCTTTTTTAGCCAAAACTGTTAGTATTGTGCTGTCTGTAGTCAAGAATACTGAAACAGGTCAGAAATTTCTGTAGGCCAAACCAAATGTCAAGTATATTTTTCGTTAAAAAAAAAAATCATTTTGTTTGTACTCCCTTTCACCCCTCACCACAATAAAAAAAACTTTGGTGTATAGGTAGGTATATTGCACTATGATATAAATTTTAAAAACTTGAACAAGCTTGTTTTAGTTGCTGTCTGTTAGGAAGGATAATTCGTTTTCACCAGTAGATGTGAATGAAGCAGCTTTGTATTAGAACTGTTGGCAGATGAGTGCTGTTAGGTTGGCACTGCCCCAGGTGTACTCTTGCTCGTTTTTGTCGCTGAAGTTTACTGTGCACAGTAACTTCTGCACTAGGAACACTCTTCAGGGTATGGTTTACTGTGGCTGCACAAGAATAATTATCAAACTTAATTTGAACGTCCCTGAGTGGATTGTGTTTCGCAGCTCACAGACGCCCACTGAATCTGCCAGAGTCGTGTCGTGTCTTGGCGAGGTTGCCGTTTGCCGAACTCCCTCCGGTGGCAGCGAGGATGTGGCTGCTCCCCACGCAAGTTCAGTGACACAGCCAATTAGCACGTCCTCTTTTCTGCCTTCCCCGTCGCAGCATCCTTCCCACACTCAGCCGGCGACAGGCGTTAGCAAATACCAGACCAAGGCCGTGTTCCAGAGCAGTGCCGTCAGCTGTTCCGTAATACAGTTCTACATGAAGACGTTGGACCCCCTGGATAAGAGATTGGGGAGACTCATTTACTTCAAATGCCTTATTTATATCCTGTTGATATTTCTACGATAATTATTTTAATTTTACCCACTTCTTTTGCATAAAAGTTTTTTTTAATAGTAGTTGGTAAATTTATTTTTTAAGTATTGTATTTATTGATAGTCATTGCAAAATAGGAACATGCTTTTTAAAATAGTGACATACTATTTGTACCCTAAGGCTCTCTCTCATGCAGAGTTTATTTTGTTGTCATTACGCTTGGTTACAGTTTGTGGAAATTTATTCTGATAGTTCTCTTGCATAAGTTGTAGTCTCAAATTTTCTCATCAGATATTAACTGAACAGTATTTGTGAGCTGTTGAAGATCACACAAGTATTCATTACTATGAGCACTTTGTATAATTTTTTACCATTATTATAGATTATCTTTAATAAATACCTGAGAAAATTTGAGGTGAAACACAAAATACAAGAGCCCTCGGATAGTAGTAATGACAAGAAAATGAAATAACCAACTTAGTAAGTGTGAACCAGCATTTAGACACGGGTTAAGCCACAATATATTTTTGTTACGGAAGGATGGCATGTTAACAATTCAATCGTAATAATTTTTTCGAGTATTATAAATATTAGGTAGGAAAATGTTTTGCAAGGAAATGTGAGTTGGTAGGGAATGGTTTGACATCAGGTTTACTTTTTAATATGTGCAGAATTAATTTATAAAAATTATAATAATGTAACATCACAGAAGGGACAGGAAAAAAGATATCTGTTCTCCATTCAATGTGAAATTGCATTTTTTACCTCTGAATAGAACACAATTTTAACAAGGCTCTCAGGTATGTACATCATTTTACATTCAACTAATTTTTATAGTTTGCTAAGCCCCGCTGCATCCAAAAATTTACTCAATTTGTTTGGTGAAAAAAGTCTTTAACAAGTTTTCCAATAATCTCAACACTTTTCCTTGGCAAATGAGGTAATGCCTTTTTCACTCAAACAGTTGCTTTATGTATAGCACTTGAGAAAGAAGTTAATGATCTGTGCAGTTTTGTTGTCTTATTTTCTTCTGTGCATCCTTTTTACTTTCTCATTCATATTTTCTTAATTTAAAATACCTAAAAATTTTGTTTGCTATTCTCTCTTTAATTTTTCCTTTCTTAATCTCTATGCCAAATTTATCTTTCTCTTTCTGAAAGTATCTTCTGCCACTTTCTGCATTCCTTTATCTGTTGGAGCACCTGTCTTGCCCATGTTTACTACAAACATAACCAATCACTTGTAAATTTATAAAAATGTTAGTTAAAGCAAGTTTTCCATTGTTTAAAGATTGTGTAAGTACATTACCAGACAGAATTGTAAGCATATAACAAAACCTCATTTTTAAAATATATGTTTAAAGATTATAAATGCAATTGGTTTACCAATTATTTTTAATATGAATAGTATATTCTTTAAAATGTGAAATGACAGGAAAGTTATCTTACCACATTTAACAAATTTGCTTCATAACAAGTATCTTCTGAGACTTAGTATTCAACTTCCAGCCTTCAGTAATAAAAATGGAGGGAAAATATTGTGTGATAAAAAATAGGAGGGAACAGGAAATTTGGTTGGACTTTTCTATCTGTGACAAAAAATAACATTCCATGACAGTTTGTAGGGCATGCAAACCAGTCACAAATAAGGTATGGAAAACATTTGGTGGCATTCCTCTGAGGAACATTCCAAGCAAGAAGTTGGTCTTGGCACCCATGGGTTGGTGTGCCATTGCATGATTCAACTAAACTGCAGGCAGTGCAGAGCATGTACCTTTTTCAATGTGGAAGAAATAATAAGAGCTTATAAGGGGAAAATATAGTTTGTGAAAGTGTAGCACAATTCAAAGATAGTAGAAACTATGACTGTTCTAATAACCTCGACATTGAATTAGAAATTAATAATATTGAACGGATCTTGATTACTGGTTCTGATGTAAATAAGCCATCAAGTATAATACTTAAAAAAAAAAAATCTGATCCCAACATTAGTGAACAAATGAAGGAACAATTTATTAGTAGCCCAAACAGTACTCAAATTATTGAAAAAATTTCTTGCCAGAAATTGCGAATCTCTTCCTTCACCATCAAAAAATCCTATCTCTGATGAGATTTGTGTGAACACATTCACTGGCCTGAAATTGGAAATGGATCTAAAAAAATAATAATAGAACCAATTCCAATGAAAAGGAAGATGCCGTTTGCAATTATTTTAAAGAAGTGGCAAGAACTAAGTGATGCAGAGCGAAATGAAAAAAAAAAGTGAAGATTAAGGAAAGATGTCACGAAAGAGGAGTGAGAATATAAAAAGAAAATAGTAAACCAAAGTATAAATCAGGTAAGTCATCAGAAGATACAGATTTAATTTCCTTACATATTCAGATGACAGCATTGATAATTTATAACAAAACAAATATCAGATTCAGAATTTAAAAATGAGACTCAGGCAACCTCTTTCCTTTTTGTGGAAAAAAATCCTTTGTGGTAGTATACTATGAGAACAATTTTCCAGGCATGGTCTTGCACAAAATAGAGAGAAAATTGGAAGTAAACACATACAGTGTATGGCACTCAAGGTCTTAACTGGAAAAGACCTGAACATGAAGACAAGCTGTACTATATTTACAATAAAGTTGAATTAATCACATTTCCACAGTTTTTATTTGCTACATCCTCTGTCATCAGTAGTATTCACTGTTTTAGGAATTAAAAACATTTAGGGAAAAAATTATATAATTCTTATTATCTTCAGTGTAGCCTTATTTATTGTTGTAGATTGATTTATTTTATAGTAATTTTTTTTGTTGCTCATAAACTCATAGTTAAAACCAAAGTCATACACAAAGCATTCATTTACTGTTACGTGTATGTTCATTTACCAGTATTAAGAGTAGGCTATTTTAACATGACCATTTTTTAACTTTACCTTATAAAACTAATTGTAAGTCTATTTTTCCACAGCATTACTTTTGAACCATTTTCAATGGCATGTCAGTATTTAAATATAATTCTTTAACACTTGGTAGTTTCTCGCCGGCCAGCATACCCTGTTTAGTTAGTGTAAGTGCTGGCGCAGTTTTGTCCCAACGAACTGCTTTTGAAGGGGCACTCGCAGTTGCCTTGCCGTGTCGATGGCATTCCGTCGCTGCTTCATCGCACCGGGACCCAGCTCTGCCACGATAGCTCTGCCCCGTAGTAGTGGTTTTACTCTTTCGGCTGGGGCTCAACCAACTGATAATACCTACTGCTTTTTTAAAACCTATTTTGTAACTCGTACTCACCATTTGTTGATTAATGCTCATATATATGTAAGGAGGGACGGACCAGTGATTTCATTTCGGATTTCACTTTGCGCGCTGTTTGTTTTCAAATTCTTTCTTTTTGTTGGTGGGAATCAGGGGCGCAAATCTTTAGTTCGTGAGGGGGGGGGGGGAGGGTGTACAGTGCTTGCATGTTGTATACTGTCCATATTTTGGCATGCATGCAATAAGAAGAAAACTTTTAAAAAGAGAGAGATTTTTTTCCATAAGACATAGTTTGGACATCAAACGCGTTTCTCAGTTATGCTTTTGCTAATTAGTTTTCGAGCTTAATTTCAGGCTCCCCCCCCCCCCCCTTTTTTTTTCCCCCCATTATTTTAGAAGTTTTTTTTAAGAACATCTCTACACAGAAGTAAGAAAATAATTTTTCTGATTTTTAATGCTTCTTAGTGTTTCTCTGGTGAATCGATTTACTAATCGATTGTTGAAGCGCCGGTAGCAGTCTGGCCGCGCGCGGGGGCGTCGACCCATCGATCCCGGCCGCGACCTGGGCGCCAGCCCTGTGCAGGGCGCTTTGACCCGGTTCCCGCGCCAGAGCGGGCCGTCCAACCTCGGAAACATAACAACCTAGCAGAGTTCCCTCGGGAAACCCGTTCTACGAGGGAAGCCTTCTTTTCACAGACGAGAGAGCCAAACGCCCGATCGTGCATTTCGTTTTTTTTTTTTTTTTTTCATTGTAAAAGGTTAGGTTAGCTACATTATAAATACTTTAAAACGTTGTGGACGGTTGATTTGGTTAGGATAGCTACATTAAAGATACTGTGAAATCATGTAAACGGTTTCCTAGCCCTGGATAGCTACATATTAAAAAAGTTATTTGCTAAGCAACCATGACATGATTTTACAGTATTTTTAATGTAGCTATACTTACCTAATATAACCAAACATCCACAATGTTTTAAAGTATTTATAATGCAGCTAACCTATCCTAATCGACCGCAACATTTAATGCCACGCCGATTTATACAATGAGGTAGAACGAAAAAAATAAATAAAGTGAGCATGAACTTCGGGTGTGGCTCTCTCGTCTGTGAAATGGAGGCTTCCCTCTAAGAGTGAGGCAGACTGTGGGAAGGCACGAGTGAACTGGGTCGCGGCTCGCCGCCAGGTGTCAGGGCGGTCGATAGCTCGCACTGCGCCACCCACAGCTGTCGAGGAACCTCCCGGCTCCCACCCCTCCTTCTCACCCTCCCCACCGCGATTACTGTAGAAATTACAGGCTTGTATATCCACTCGAAAACAGATATCAGTTGAAAGCTAATGTATTGTAGCCTACATCATCTGTATAAACCTACTCCAGTCATATTTTATTACGTCATAAAAGAAATTATGGCACGGTAAAAAAAAAATGTAGATCCTTGAGACTACCCATGACATGTCACAATCGACTGCAGAGAAATCGAAATTGAGGGGACTGAACCAGTTTCCGATCAGCTAGAGAACGCGTTTGTAAACATAAAATGTTCGAACTATTTTGAAAAAAAATATTTTTTTATGCAATTACATAAAATATTTCTCAGTGCATCAGCTGAATTTTTACACAAAGTACCATAAAATTTAAACATAATTTAACATTTAATATGTTTAAATTATGTGTGTAAAGTCTGACATAATATAATTATAATATTTTCTCATTTTCAATCCCTGGGCTAAGATGGAGAGCTAGGAACAGAAATACGCCGTATTGGCTTCAAGAGTTTTTCGTTCATATTAATTAATATTGAAAATTTGTCTTCGTTAATGCAAGTATGGCACATTGAGATGTTTGATAAGCTTTAAAATAGTGTCTGTCGACAGTAGCATTTCAGTTGTAATCATTTTCAAAGTTCAGTTAAATATTAAACACCAATGACTATCCAGGGAAAGTTATGTTCTTACGAAGCCAAATTTCCAATATTTAACTATAATACATGATTATGACATAAAATCTCCTTAAAATTAATATGGCATCCTTTGTCATATCTCTCGCCCTTAAGGGAGTTTAGGCCTCTCAATCTTGCAATTGCAGATACTTTGATACCACTTGCAATAAAGCTTCCACACAATTTTTTGTTTGTTTGACATGGCATAGGTTTATTTTTGGCTTTTTTGTCGGAAGTCAACACTTGCGAACTGGCGTGATTATCGTGTTATTGTAGTCCCCTGCGTGAAATAAGTTATTTTTCTCGAGGCGCTTACAAACCTGCAACAATGTATATAGCAGGTCTGGGAGATATGATTTATGTATTGACATGCAAAGAATTGGTTTGAAGAGTTCAAAATTAGAATCATAGCAAAAAAGATGGAAAAAAATCCAAAATGGCGGAGCCTCATTACCCTTAATTGGCTCTCCGTAAAGCAGTTGGTCGTTCCGTTGGGGGACGCACCACAACGCCGAAATGCCAAATTGACCACAACGCCGACAGCTAGAAAACTGCTGTGTACCACAACGCCGAAATACACTAACGCCGAAAAATGTCATTGCAGGACTGCCACAATGGTTAGACTAGGTTAGGCTAAGTTAGGTTATATTACGCTAGGTTAGGTTAGGGTTGATTGTGGTATTTCGGCGTTAAGGTACATTTAAGAAACACACACATATTCATTCAGTTGTTATTTCGGCGTTGTGGTACACAGCAGTTTTCTAGCTGTCGGCGTTGTGGTCAATTTTGACACTCGGCGTTGTGGTAACGACCCTAGTTGGTCGTTCCGTTGCAACGGCGTCTTTGCGAGCTGCGTCGCGACGGACGAATGACTGCAGCTGAGTCATCGTGCCGCGGGAACCGGTCCAGCCAGCCTCTGCCTCGTCTCCGCTCCTCTCCGTGACTGCCGCTAGGGCGAGCAAGGGACCGTTCTGTTGATTCTTTGTCGAGAAGACGGCCAAATTTGAAAATACCTCTCCTAGTGTGCTGTCTCTACGTACTTATTGTTGATATTGAATTTGTGTAGTTGTCTTGAAGGAAATTCAGAAGTCTGATTTGCTGGAATGCACTATACAGTCCGTTCCAGCTGATGTGAACTCACGATCAAAACTTGCAACAATTCACGCCCGTAGCTGAACTAACCTGCCCAGTTGAATTCTTAGCTAGCCGATTTCGGTGTTATATAAAAATAATTTCTAAACTGAGACTATAGAAGTTATGCTGTGTGTCTCCCTTACCCATAAAGGAAGAATTTCCACCATCATTGGACGCACCCTTCGCAAAATAAACGCGTGTGTTTGCAGCATGATGGTGCGCCGCCTCATTTTACTGGATGGCGCAAGCTCACCACATGAGCGTTTTCATGGCAGATGGGTCGGCCGTGATGGTCCGACACCATGGCGACCATTTAGAGTTGGGTGAGATATCCCGTATTCGAGACAGAAGTGGAAACAAGACATCAAATTATCTAGAGACGTACACTGGGCACCTCTGTACTGACAATACACGCAATAGGTGTTATAGCAAAAAATTATTCAATATAAATTGTTAAATTATCCATTATATTATCTGCTGTCAACTATAATTAACTTTTTTTTAAAGAAATTTGAATCACCAAGTATATGGTTATTTCTCATAATATTGTATAAGGAGAAAAAAAAAATTTAAAGACTATACTTTTGTCATGATTACCGTAATCGTAATGTTGTGAATCATGTATGTACTTGTAGCACCAGTTTGCGCCGCCAGGGAGCTGTTGTAAGGACCTCTCCTGAGTCAGTCTGCCGAGTGACGTCACTCGAAAACTACGAGTGTGATTTGTCTGGCAGTTCCGTGTGTGTGTGTGTGTCTTTAGTGCACCGGCGATACGTCAAAAAAATGAAAGCGCGTCTGTGAAGTTCGGTTTTTTTACTGGGCAAGAACGCAACGGAAACTTCTCAGCCGTACGTTCTTGAGAATCAGTTGTTTTTTTTTCGTGTTACGAGTGCACTATGCACACACACAGGGGAAGCTAAAAAATAGTTGGTTTAATCTACGAACTCCTACAAAACTGTTCTGTTCACAATCGGACGTGGAGAGGCCGCGAGTGAAGTGTCACGTGATGGAAACATCCAAACTCGCGCAGTACGTCTCGTAGACGCCCTCTGAAGAAGCGAGCACGTGCAGTGTCTCGTGACGTCAGCGGCCACGTGTGGCGTCGGTTCCTGTAGCCCGGTGACGTCAGCATCGCCACGTGTCGTTAGAAGTGCGTGATTCACCCGCAGGTGTAGTTGCACACCTCTCACGCCTTTTCTCGCGGCGTCTCCCCATATGGTGGGGAATAACAATATCAATCAGGTTTAAGTGGGAGAAATAGAAGCCGATTTATGCCATGTTAGCATCGACTCATTATCATTTTTGAACAGTACATTTTAAGAGAAGTACAACCACCAACGATGTGTGTGTTGACAGTACTATTATAGTTGTAGTTATTCCCAAAATGTAATTCCATACTTAATTGTAAACGCCAGTGACTTCACATGCACTCCTATAAATTATACACAGTGCTAACGAAGTCATATGTTGAAAATTAAATCCTGTGAAATTGTTGTCAGAATACAAAAGTTGAAACAAAGTTGGCGTCTTCCTTTCAATCCATATTCTTTGATCACTTATTTAAATTTTGTATTGTGTGGGCGTTTTGTGTTGAGCCCATGATCAAGTAATCACCGCAAACATTGATTGGCTTTATTTGATTTTAGAATATTATTTATGTTACTGTGGATTAACAGTGTGTTTACAGGTCACGGAAGTCAAAATGTAAACTGGAAGTAACTAAATTTTTAATTGCCAACAACCTTTTGCTAACTTGCGTTTTGATTCTTGGAGCATCACTTAGGTTTATGGTCTCACATTAAATGTAAATAGTTAGAGCTTGCCCTTAGATTTGTGACAATTATCTCTGAAAATATTTTTAAGCTTTGTATCAAAAAACCTTCACTCATTCAAATAGCATATATTCGTCGTATGATTATTTTTTCTTATATTTATGTGATATATATTAAACGGTTGTAGTATAAAAAATAGTACGCAGATTTTGTTTAATGGTTCTGAAAAAGTTGTGAATTTGGTTCACCGGATATTTATAGACACCGTGATTCAAATTAGAGACGTCGTAAGTCAAGGATGTTGTTCATTACAGCCCACACTGCAGTCAAGATGTGAAGTGGGGAGTATTGCCTCGCCCAATCACGGGTGTTGGCAGATTGTTTAATTGAAGTGTCTCGTGTGGGGGGCTAGGTAACGAGCATAGAAAGGGGGAAGGGGTGACAGCGCCATGTTAAATATAAGCCTGGGTGCCTGCCATCTCGCCGCTGACGCACGACACTTTCAGGGGAATGCTTACGCCCTCACCATCCCCTCCCCAACCAACTCTGAAAAATGTCAGGTTCGCCATGACGGTCCCTTGTGTTTTTTTTTCGTTTAATATCTTTGCCGTTCAGTATTTCGAAGTGACAAGTGGATTTCTTAGCTCGCATTTCTACGTTTATGTCCGTCTAAATGTAAACTCAAGTTGTGGCAACCCTGGACTCGAATTACATACGGCCTGTTTTCTAATCCCTTTCCGGCCATCTTGATTTCCGTTTTACAATGACGTTAAGATAGTTAAAATATAAAAGATGCTAACCGTTTAGCACCCTAGCTTTCTCACAGAAATTAATACTAACGTTACAAATGTTATATAATACTTACAAGTCGCAAATGGTGTTTGCGAGCTGCTGTTCATACTCTCGTTGCCGGAAAGACTGATTCTCTTGTTTTGTTGGTCAGTGCAGGGTTGCCAACTGGCGGCCGGCAACTACGCTTCTAAAATAACATTTCTTTCTTAGCTGTTATTACGTGGCAATTTTTTTTCAATTGGCAAAATTGATGTCAAGGTACAGTTATCCTATAAAAATACTCGAATTTTTCGTACGCATGACATTAATTAAAAAGGCACAATAAAAATTACGCATGAAAGGATTATGCGTATGCACGTGTGATACTGCTATTAAAATATAAATCATATAGGTAACTAAAATGTATTACAAAATAAGTCTGTTCTTTAGTAAACTAGCTTGACTTTTCAGGTCTGAGAAATGAACGCAGAGCGAAAAGTTCCATTTGTTTCTTAGATAATATCCGTGAAAGCCAGCAGTTAGCTTACAATATGTTGTTACTGATGAAACAGGGATATAAGATTGTAGTATGAGATTTTTTTTTTTACAGTTACAAACTTAGTTTGGTTATCCAGTGTGTTTGGAACTAGATTGAATAAATACAGGCAATGTTTGTGCTCTTGATTATATATTTTGTAATAATGATACTGGTTGGATAGTTACAAAAAAATTGGTTGTCTGTAAAGTCGATTTACGGACGATAGTTTAACGTGACAACGTCATAACAAAACATTGATGAAATGATTGCATAGTTTTATGAATAAAATTGAATCATTTTTATTGAATTATCACTATTTTGTATGGATACAATGAATGAGTGAAATGAAATCTACAATTTAATTGATAAATTTATTTTTATTTGCACTCTTTAATTCAAATATGTTTATTACTTTAACGAAGAGATTATTTTAACTATAACTTTTATACATTTTTGCTATTTAACTTCTTCCTATCTGTGTTATTCTGTTAAGGATAGGACGATGATAGGAAAAGTAGGAAACAAATGGGAGCGTTTCAAGTTTAATGTGCCTCGAAAAAGTCAAATCGATGGTTGTTCCAATCGAGTGGAAGAGAGAGATATATGCGGCGCAAGCGTACAATGAGCGTAACGGGACACAACGTAACGGGTCAATGTGCGTAAAGGGACACTTTTTCGTGCGTGCAGCCGGCGTTCATCAATTTATTAGACGTCACGTCAAAAAAAATATATATATATATATAAAATTATTTGACGGACGTTATTTCCGTGATGGTTTCGACACGCTTTATTAAAGAACTAGTTTACTTGGATGGTCGCGCAGCTCACCTTAAATGGGTTTGGGGGGGGGGGGGGGGTGGTTCGGCCGCGGGGATGTGCGGGGGAACGTGACGTAACGCCTCGTAGTGACGGCAGAGAGCCGCTATTACACGGTGGCGTCAGCGGCCGGGGCCAGTCCGCGCGCATCGAGGCGGGGGCAGAAACCAGTTTTCTCTTCTTCGTAAACAATGGCGTGCCGTCGGAAGAGTTGTATCATTCCTTTCTTCGACACTTCACGTGACACTTAATGTTTTAGTCGTTAAAACAAAAAAAGAATAATTTGTTACGCCAAAATAATTAAAATTTACTTTTTTTTTTTTTTGGTGTGAAACATCTCAGCTCCCGGTATGGAACGGTATGGTGCCATCTGCGTAGGGAAACTTTATAGTATTAATTGTTGGTTAATTTTAGCAAGTTGGGCGGTATTTTAATAGAATTTCCCTGTCGAGAATCAAGTCCAGAGCCGGCGTGGTTTAGTTTTTTTTTTTCTTCTTTCAAGTCTTTTTTTTTTCGCTTTGATCTGAGCCGTAGTATTATATAGTTTATGATTTCCTTCCGCTAATAAAATGCTTCAATAGTTGACGTAGCTCCTACCACAACGAATCCTAGCGGCGGTTGCGGAAACTACGTGAGATTCGCGTCCGGAAATGTAGTTGAAAACACAATTTGCATATATTGCGCTCGGCATTATTTAAAGAGTTTTACGTTAAAATTTCGTGCCTGAGGCTCGAGTTTGGTATCTGAAGTGTATTTGCGACATGAGAACACATGAATTTGCTAGTTACCGAGGTTATATGTTACACATCTCTGGCGAGTACTGGGAGACTCGCTTGACATTTTTTTTTTTAAATTGAGATAGTTAATTAGCAATTATCAATTAATGTAACGAGGTAACCAAGATCGGTCCACAAGCCAGATCCTTCCTGCCGAGATCGGTCCACAAGGAGCTCGCCGCTGTCGGGTGGGAATGCGGGTTGTCTCTCTCCATCGATTCCAACCGCGGCCCAGCTGTGTTAGGGGCCGTCGAGGGCTGGAGGAGGGGGGGAGGGGGAGGCGTCGTGGCGCCGCGCCGCTGCCACGTCCGCCAATCAATAGCCGCGGCTCTCGACTGGCATTTCCCTTACTCGCTCCACCCTCTGTGCCCTTGTGGTGGCTCGCCACTCGAGTCCAGCACCAAGTCCTGAGGCCAACAATGCATAATGTGTAGAGGCACGGTTATACCTTTGAATATATATACTGTATAGAAGTCGCGAGTGGATGGGATTTACTCTACGTTTTTCAGGAGCGTATGATGAGCAGCTTGGGAACTTCACCGCTGCAGTGCGCTGCCGTAACATCCTGTATCGTCTTAGTTGTTATTTACACGTTAGAGCGCAGCACTGTCGCCCGCTGTCATTCCCCGCACCCCTCATCCATCATTCACTGCAGCCCGAGGTCGTTCAACGAGAGGGGGAAGGGGTGTTTGAAGAGTTCGACACTTGTCCGCTAGGGACCACCACAAGTCGATGCCCTAGAGATGGTGGCGATTGCGGCGGTGAATTAACCAACTACCTCAAAACCGTATTAGAAATTTTAACCTGGGCTGGCGACTTCTATACAGTATATATATTCAAAGGTAACACCGAAATTCAGCAAAATTCACCTTGATTACCTCATTTAAGCCTTTGATTTGTATGATTTATTTCATAAATATTTATCTCTCTCCTTAACCTAAAATGTTAGGTAATAAGTAAAAAAAATTTTTTAGTGTTTTTATATAGTAAATGAAAGCTGTATATAGCTTGGGTAAAGGCCTGCATAGAAACACTACAAGGGAATGATCACGTATGATGATTTAGGGTTTTTTTACATTGTATATTTTTTTATTGATTATTGCACGTTTTGTTTGCAGTTTCTTTTGGTAACTCCTTATCAGTGTATGTAATATTGTTTTATGTAAATATTTCAAGAATCTTAGCACCAATGTTTGAAGCAATTAACCATTGTAATAGTGTACGATATTTACTTATCATTACATGTGTTTTAATTATTAATGATTAGACATAAATCTCTTTTAATAATGAAATTAGCTTTTTTCGTAACACCATAAAATCTTGGCTCTAATAGTGTGCAATGTAGAGGCAAGTGTAATTTTGATACGTGCTGTCTGTTTTTATTACAATTGTCTCGCTATTACATAAACCTCTGAATGCTGTTCGGCGAGAGCCTAGGTGCAGTCGCGGCTGGAAAATGAGGGAAGCCTAAGATGTACATCAAGTTCTGTCCCTGCCCGAACACGCCCGAGTATTCAACATCGGCCAACCTCGGGTTCATTTATATATATTTATATTTCTCTGTTTATTTTAATGTAGCTATCCTACTAACCTAACTAAACCGTCCATAGTGTTTAAAAGTGTTTTAATGTAGCTAACCTAACCGACCACTTTTAATATTTGAATTCATTTTTCCTGCGCAAAAATAAAACAAATCCTGAAGTTGGCCGAAGGTGAATATTCGGGCGTGTTCGGGCAGGGACAGAACTTGATGTACATCTTAGACTTATCGGAACAATGAGATCTGTTGGAGTGAATGAAGTGTTGGTGTTGCAGGTTGCTAGCTGCCCTCAGTCCAGCGTGGGGCCCCTCTAGTGCGGTGAGTACTCTTGCTTGTAGCTCGTGTCACGCCCCGCCATCTTGGATGCTTTTAAAACTGGTCACTGCAGCTTGCGACTTTTTTTTGACGTGATAACGTCTTATAAATCGATGAACGCCGGCTGCACGCACGAAAAATTGTCACGTTCCGCCTGAGCCGATCGTGCAAGAACCGGCCAACCATAGTGCGAGAAAATCTTCTATAACATCAAACAGGTTAAGGCGGGCTTTTTAACTAATCTTTCGTGATTATATTTAAACAAATTATTTAAATTAAATTTGCAAAAACTGTAAATAGTATTTTCATCAATGTTTTCTTATGACGTTATCACGTAAAATTATCGTCCGTAAACCGACTTTACAGACAACCCCCCCCCCCCCCCCCTTTTTTTTCCTTCAAATTCCAACTCGACGAGCTACAACACCTGCATGGAGTCCTTGTTTAAGATAACATTTGTGGCCATGCGTATCGTATTTTTGATTCGACTGACCCTGCTGTCGTAAAGCAATCCGTATTTCCCCGACGACGATAACAGCACACTAATGCCAATAATTAGGACAGATATTTCCTTGTAGAAATGACTACAAAAATCTCATCAATCCCAGATGGGGGAGTGGTTGTGTTTCCTCTTTTAAGACGTAATCAGGTTGGGCGAGATTCGGTTTTGACCCCGTGTCTTCTGGAATGTGGGGGATTTCAATATCCTCTAAAACGAAAGCAGTGAAAATAAATTACACCGTGAAAAATTGAATTTTGTTATACTATTGTGATTTTTTAGTCTTGTTGCATAGATGGAGGGTAAGTAATCAGTTGAACGCCCCTACTGGAAGTATCGCCGTCGGAGGAAACAAGCGAGACTCGCATGCAGGACTCGGTCCGCACGGCGACGAGACAGCGAAGGGTCGCTACCACAACGCCGAAATACCACAACGCCGAAATACCATAACGCCGAATGTCAAAATTGACCACAACGCCGACAGCTAAAAAACTGCTGTGTACCACCAACGCCGAAATAACAACTGAATGAATTTGTGTGTGTTTCTTAAATGTTCCTTAACGCCGAAATACCACAATCAAACCTAACCTTGCCTTACCTAACCTAACCTAGCGTAATATAACCTAACCTAACTTAACCTAGCCTATCCTAGCCTAGCCTAACCTATCCTGGTCTAACCTAGTCTAACCTAACCTAACCTTTGTGGCAGTCCTGCAATGACATTTTTCGGCGTTTTGGTAATTTGGCGTTGTGGTACACAGCAGTTTTCTAGCTGTCGGCGTTGTGGTCAATTTGGAATTTCGGCTTTGTTGTATTTCGGCGTTGTGGTCAATTTGGCATTTCGGCGTTGTGGTGCGTCCCCGACAGCGAACGCAGGCGCGACGAGGGAGAAACATGGCGGACGTCGCCGGAGCTCGGGCGGCCTCGGGACGAGAATCGGGGCCGTGTTTGGTCTTGTCCCCTCTTTGTGAAGCAGGGAATGTGCGGACGATCGCACAATAAGGACCTCGTCAGGGGGTGGGGTGAGGGGTCGAGGGGGGGGGGAAGGAAGACACTTACGTAACCTCGTTGGAGGAGTTGCTGAGTGCACAGTCATTGTGTCTGGGAGCAGCAGGTGCCATTAGCGTCGCCCCCGGGTCTGCAGACGTGGAAGGCGGGGGTCTGGAGAAAGCAGCGGTTCCCATCAGCCCCGGCGAGTGGCTTGTTAGGACCGTTTGACAAATGACCTCGTCTGCTCCTCTTGTCACGTGGGCGGCTGCGGAGACGACGGGAAATGACTGTGGACAGTCTTGGTCCTTCGGTAGAAGATCCTATAAGGGGGGGAGGGGGGGGGAATCCAAGAGTTATGACAGGCCTTTGAGAAGTGTCAGGTTGCATATCTCGCTAGATGGCGCGGTCCTGGTTCGTTCTCCTGCGGGTCAGTGCGGGAATATTCGCCAATGGGAAGCGTGGAGGGTTCCCCTCTCCTCAGTTTCCCTACTGCCCGTATCCTAATAATTAACCTAATTTCTTTTTAACATTGTGAGTTAATTTTTTTTTAATTACGACGTTGTAATGCTGTGTAATAATGACGACGCTGTGCGTTAACTTAATCTTAATAGTTTTCAAAATAACCCACGCTACAAACTAACCGCGAACTACCAATTGCACGAGCCAAACATTGCTTGTTCGAGCTCGGACGATAGAGGGTGCATGGAAACAAACTGGCACGAGTCAAGTCCGAAGGAATAACCACAGTTTAGATCGGTGCTACCAGTTACAGTTAGCGTAGTTATTTGGACTTGAGCGTGTTACGAAAGAAAGGAAATAATATCTTATATCTTAGTGGTTTTAAAGTTCAAGTTTTGTTCGAAACGGAATTCTTATAAACACCTGTTCATATCGCGGTTAAATTAAACGGGCACTTGCAATCAGTACAGGTAGAAACACACCAAGAAACTGAAATTTTTCGTTTTATCATTGCTCTGACGTCACCATACTCTGCCAAGACACCGCACTGCAGCATGCAGAAGGCGCAGAACATTCCAGACTTTATTTTCGAGCAAGAGCAACACACGTTATAACTGTTATATATTATCCGGATGACAGTACAATAATTTGGTACCTTCGACCTGATCTGATGATGGATCCAGGTGGATAGTGGAACTATTCAATTGCTACTATTAAAACCCTTTTTATTCCATTACAGACAAAAGCGCATATTTTAAGACTATAATTTATGAACTTTTTAGTAACTGATAAAAGCGTGTTTTTTGTTTTTTTAGTTTTACAAACTATATTTTTTGCTTATTAGCGCTATGGTTTGTTATGTTAACCAATTGCTAGCCAGAGCGACTTAAGCTGTTCAGGAGACACACCTCCATGGTACGTACGAATACCTTCAGATCCTGTCTCTTTGCTTGTGTAGTAACTAATTATTGTGCGATCGCGCAAATATGAACGTTTTTAAGAAATACATCCTTAGAAATAGAAATCTCTGCCGGAATTTTCCGCAAGTGGTGGAGCGCAGTGGCATAGCCAGGATTTGTGTATGGGGGTGTTAAGAAGCATGGCCCCCCCCCCCCCCCCCGTATTAAAGCGGGGGGTCCGGGGGTCCTCCCTCGGGAAAATTTGGATTTTAAGGTGTAAAATAGTGCTATTTTAGCAGTTTTCGGTTCTTAAATTTAAATATTGTAATGCTAACAATTTTATTAATTTTAATATGAAATTTGTTTGAGTGATGAATAAGAAATTAATTAAAGATTTGTTGCTAGGGGGGGGGGGGTTGAACACCTAATGATTCAATTTTATTCATAAAAGTATGCAATCATTTCGTCAATGTTTTGTTATGACGTCACGTTAAACTATCGTCCGTAAACCGACTTCACAGTCAACCAATTTATTTATTTTTTTACACTCGTGATGTGTTTGCTGCTCTGCTCGTGATCTGATCTGTGCAGGTGTCGAAGAAACACGTTATCAGCACTAGTTATCGGCGTGAAACCTTTCAGCTGTGGCTACTCAGCCTGTTCATGTGTTGATTCAGTATCTAAGGAATAAATACATTTTGTTTTTTGATCCAATATATGTATTAAATTAAATGTCAGAAATGCGGGTTAGAAATATTTGCTCATGCATTAGGCTACAAGTTACTCGCCATTAATGCCCTACTTGTGAAAGCGCGTTGAAGAGGTGGGGGGGGGGGGGGCTATATTATAGACGTTTATCAATCGCTATACGTGTCGATGCGTTTTCTCGCTTTCTGTGTCTAAAATCATACACAGCCATTTTTGCGCTGTTGCAAAATAATTCTACGAAAACATGATTTCGTGCAATACAACATGCAGAACGAAGTAATGAATGGCACCCTGCTTTAGAGGATATAAATAAATCAGCATAAAGTGTGCACAAACTTTGTACCTATGTTCTTCAACATTGTTTTGGAAAAGTCCAGTATTTCTCTTGCTGTGTTCCAAGAATATAATTTGGCTACTAGTATCATGGGAATTCTGTTGTTAAACATGCAACGTTTCATAATATGATATATTTTGTTTTAAAAATTTAAAATGGAGACAACGGGGTTTTCGCTATCATTTTAAAGTATGAACATTGGTGTAAAAAAAATGTGCAAAGTAGCAGAGGGATGATTTGCCTCCTGTTAAGGGGCGCCTTGCGCCTACACTGTCATAAATTACAGTAAATATACCGACTATAAACGAAAAATTTAACTTAAAGTAAGAGTTCTTCGTAATTTGAAATACCTGAGTCTTCGGAGAAACCACAGTATTTCGTATTTCAAGTTGTATGTTTTGTTCTAAACAAAGGTACACACACGTGGACAGGAGAGTTTTCTTGCTGTAGACTCGACCAGTTTTGAATGTTATGTTAATATGCCAAGAATGTTCCTTTGAATTCATTTTCAAAGTAGGCGAACTCAAGTGTCCGTAGATTTATGAAACGAGCGTTCTTCGTAGAGAAGCCTAAGATGTACATCAAGTTCTGTCCCTGCCCGAACGCGCCCGAATATTCACCTTCGGCCAACCTCGGGATTTGTTTTATTTTTGCGCAGGAAAAATTAATTCAAATATTAAAAGTGGTAGGTTAGGTTAGCTACATTAAAACACTTTAAAACACTATGGACTGTTAATTAGGTTAGTATAGATACATTAAAATAAACAGAGAAATATAAATATATATATAAATAAACCCGAGGTTGGCCGAAGGTGAATATTCGGGCGTGTTCGGGCAGGGACAGAACTAGATGTACATCTTGGGCTTCCCTTCTTCGTAAGTTGAAGGTGAAAAGTGCCAGAAGCACGGTAGAGGCGACGTTGCGCGCGGTGCCCCAGTCAGAGTCGCCCTTATCGCCACGCCGGCCGGGCCGCGCTGCCCTGCGCCAGGTCTGCGGACCGTCGCGGATGTTTGGACGGATCGATGCCTCGTGCCGCCCCCCCCCCCCCCCCCCCCCCCCCTTCCTCCACCTGGCAGGAAGCTGCCGTCCACACTTCCCTGCAGCTGCTCTGGCCGGCGTTACTGCGAGCAAGCCCTTTTCAACAAACAAACAGCTATATGACTTGATGTAAGCTTTTGGACATAGGCCATTGCTAAGCACTTTTCCTGTAGAGGAAAACTAAAAAATACCCAAAAGACAAAAAACACAAATTAAGCAAAAAATTGCTGTTAACAGCTGTTTTGTGCTGTCGTCATTTGTGTTTTTTTTTTTTTTCGTTCTCTTAGTCCATTTTTCTTTGTTTTTCTTCGTTTGTTGGCAATATTCCTGTTGTGGAATATTATGTGGTGTTATATCCTGTTGACAACAGAAATTTTTTGTTTAATTTGTGTTTTTTGTCTTTTGGGTATTTTTTTAGTTTTCTTCTACAGAAAAAGTGCTTAGAAATGGCGTAGTTCCAAAAGCTTACATCAAGTCATGCACTCCCATTGCACAAATCTTTCAAAGATAATAAACAGATATATATTAACAGTCGTTAATGTTACGTTAGTTCAAAATTACGTTATTAAGAAAAAAATCTACCTCATCCAAATTTAATATTTCACTCCCTCCCGAAAATTCATTGCACGTGAACGTATTTAATAAACGGATTTCCCAAATAAAATCACAAATAATAATTTTACTGTCGATGCACCAGTTAAACCAATATTATAAAGCTAATTTCCTCACACTTGTTATTTGAATGGCATCATGCTCGTGACGCAATTGGGGGGGGGGGGGGGAATTTTCATTTTGTTCATCGGGGAATCGGTTGCTTCTTCCATTTGTGTCGCGCTGACGTTGTAACTTTTCCCTTCGCATCGCGTCCAATACGTCGTGGTTCTAGAAGAACGTAGAGTGACTAACATATCTGAGGCGTTGCGGGTAAATAAATATCAGAAATTTCAGTGAAGCCTTGGCGATATATTATTTTTTATTCTTGAAAAAAAAATATTAAAATTTAAACCCGAAAACATTGTCGTGGACATGAGAGTGCACGTGATTCGCCGGCAGATGTTGTGGTGGGCCGCTGGCCGCTGGCTAGAGCTGGTGGCCGAGGTAGTGGCGACAGACAGGGGAGCAGTGGTCTGGTCGCTAGCTGCAAGGAGCGAGTGACACCTGCTCGAGCGATATCGAGAAGGCAAAATAGCCAAGGAGCATACTAGGAGATACAAGTTATGCAAGGACGACAGACGAGGTTAAAGTCAGTTATTAAAAAAAGTCAACATTATGAACTCACTGAACATGAACTACCTGCAGTGATTGGAAGTTCAGAAAGCATCCCACTGAATGAGCTGCGAAATGTTCCAGGAGTGTGGAATGAAGGTCCATCCTCTGGGAACGTCCGCGGATGTTTTGAGGAAATAACTTTACAGCTGTGAAGACAGTTAGTTGATTTTACAGATTCTCGTAAAAAAAAATATTTATGTATTATCCGTGAAGATGCCTTCTGTTCTGTTTAATAAATATGTCTTAAATTGTTTTTAAAGTGTGTTAATGTTTCGTTCGTGAGTGGTTCAGTGAAATAAAACAGTTCAAAATATGTTGACTCATGGCCAAATATAAAAAAAAAGATTAACCTAACGTAATGTGGCTGCGACACTGAACTAGTTTGTATTTTTATTTAAACACACAACGTGTCTAAACTGTCGCCGAAGTAAGACGATATTGAGATAGAGTATGTAGCCTACATAATGAATTCTAGAAAAATGTGTTCAGTTGCAGTTGCATGTTGGGACCTGCTTCGGGCAATAACCCATCCCCCCCCCCCCCCCCCCTTCTTCGACAGTGACAACACGTGGGTGGGTGGGGGAGGGAGGTTGTTCCGCTCCGTGGCTCTCGGCACGGCGAGCTCTTGTTTTTGTTGTTGTCGATCACGATTGTGGCCGTTTCCCGCCATCCGCTTCCCCTCGGCTCGGCGCTGCCAACTGTGGAGGGCGCGTTCCGTCTGTTGGGCGTCAGGGCAGTCTGCAGTTGTCAAGTTGCACTTCTTTAGGCGCGTCATGAAGGGGAAAAAAAATGAGGAGACTGGATTTTTACAGGGAAGCCTTCATTTCACAGACGAGAGAGCCCCACCTGAAGTTCCCCGAATTTTTTTTTCCGTTCTATTGTATAAACCGGCGTGGCATTATATTTTGCGGTCGATTAGGATAGCTTAGCTACATTATTATAAATACCGGTACTTCAAAACATTGTGGATGGTTGGTTATATTAGGTAAGTGTAGCTACATTAAAAATACTGTAGAATCATTTTATGGTTGCTTAGCAAATAGCTTTTTAATATGTAGCTATCCAGGGCTAGGAAACCGTTTAAATGATTTCACAGTATCTTTAATGTAGCTATCCTGACCAAATCAACCGTCCACAATGTTTTAAAGTATTTATAATTTAGCTAACCTAACCTTTTACAATGAACAAAAAAAAAACCGAAGATGCACGATCGGGTGTTTGGATCTCTCGTCTGTGAAAAGAAGGCTTACCATTTTTACAGGATGAAAGAAAAAAGGCTAAGTAAAAATAAAAATTATATATATATGCTATTAAAGCATATACTTTAGAGATTGATTTTGAATACTGGTGTATATAATTAAAACAAATATCGTGAATATTAGTGATATGAATTGTGTCTCTATAAACTTTTCAGTCTGTTTATACAAGCGAATTTATGTTCCCGTGTGTATAACGATGTCAGGTTGCTTGTAAGCTTCCACTGTCGCTGGCAGGGAGTGTCTGTGGAAGGTTTAGTAGTCTCCTGGCCGTTGTCATGGGAGCATTTGTGAGGTTGTTCTTGTATGTATAATTTATTTGCATCATAAATACACTAATATCCTATTTATAATCAACATTAATAAATATTCAGCATATTTATTAATTGTCATTATTAATTAAAATTATCTAGTTTATTGTACTAAATTATATAAATAATTTATACATGTGTTTGTATTAATATATAATACTGAGTTTTATTTTAAAAAAACTTATTTGATTGAATGTACACTTAACCGACCGTATTTATATTATTACTTAGCACTGCAGTCCTTTTAATTTATTTCTATTAATCATTTGCCAAGAAAGTATAACTTCAAACGCGCGTACATAAGAACATCCACCTATTAATTATCAACGAAATGAAATACCCGTTGCTAGTACTTGGTTACGCAGTAGAATTTCAGCTAATGTTTTGTTTCCAAATGAAGGGTTCATGCGCAGATTCGGGACCATCTTATAGTCTCTCTGTGTGAATTACGAACTGCCTACTTTTATGGCAAAGCTATGCCGTCAATACAGTGTAAGCCATGATCTTCATAAACTATTTCTATTTACGTTGTCGTATTTCTGTACTTTATCCATTGTTAATGTTTGTTTTTTAAGCATTCTAAAATAAATAATTTTCGAAACAGTTTTCGTGTTCGTGTGTTACAACATTTGACATCTTAACCACGTCTTCAGGGGTGCCGGTTTTGAACTTGAAGTACGGATTGGTTCAAAGTGACAGTTACGTTCCTAGGTAACTTGATTTTTCTGGAAGGAGGAGAAGGAAGCTTGTGATTTTAGAACATTTGGGGCTTCCTTTCGCCCCATCAACCAATAATGGCTGGCAGATAGTCAAGTATCTAAATTAAATGTTAGAAAGTTGAAGTTATTCCCAGTCATCCACGACAGGATGTGATGCCAATTTATTACGAGCAACGGAAATTGGTAAATTATGAGGGTAATCGCTGCGAGTGTGTGATATTCTACATAGTAACTGCAAACATGTTTGTTATTTGAAGAGGCTTCAGTTGACATTTTCCTTTGATTGACAAGTAAAAATTAACTGTCAAATTCATCAATTCTGTGATAGACACGTAAGTGAATATTTTTACTCAAAAAGTGTTTGTGCAAAATAATGAATTAAAATATTTTATCGCAAAATTAAGCAAAGTAAACGGATTTTAGGCGAGTCTTAACTGAACCTTTTTTTTTTTTTTAATTGGAGCCTCAGTGAATCCTATTACATTGGTCCCGAGATAGTAACTTAAAATAATATTTCATTTAAATAATATTCTTTATGTTATTGACGTGCCCAGTTGTTGCGTGTTACACTATAAGTTAATTAAACGTGAGGCGTTTATTCTCAGGAAGCAATAATGTAGTTGGTTGGTACATACATCCACTCTTCGGCTAGCCCGCACAATAAGGTCACTATTGATCACAACTTTTTGTAGGGAATACATTCATGAGCAGGAGGAGGCTCAACAACTTCACTCTTTACTCTTTGTGCTTGTTGCAACTGGTTCAGTTACAGGTTTCACGTGTACATATACACCAATACCAGATCTGTTGCTGTCTCGGGCAAGGCCCGTTACACTTCACTGTTTAATATGAGGAAAATAACTTTGTTTTAATTCTCTATAACGTGTTGTAAAAACTACAACAACATGGCGGGGCGATCACCGGCGTACTGGATGCAAGTAATATTCTGTGGTCGAAATTTTTGTGAGACATTCTTGAACTTGTTGAGGGCATTGACGTGCTTTCTTCGATGTCTTTCCGTGATGTTAGCTAAATAAAATGTTTTGAAGCCCTGCAAGTTCTAAAAAAGGTTGGCAGACGCAATTAAAAAGTAATGGCTGCTGATCCAAATGGTAATGAAAAAAAAAGTCGGTTTACGGACAATAATTTTACGTGATAACGTCATAAGAAAACATTGATGAAAAATTGCATACTTTTTTTAATTTTCAAATATTATTTACAGTTTTTGCAAATTTAATTTAAATAATTTGTTGAAATTTAATCACGAACAAATAGTTAAAAAGCCCGCCTTAACCTGTTTGATATTATAGAAGATTTTCTCGCAGGGTGGTTGGCCGGTTCCTTGCACGCTCGGCTCAGGCGGGACGTGATAATTTGTCGTGCGTGCAGCCAGCGTTCATCGATTTATAAGACGTTATCACGTCAAAAAAAATAATTTGTTTTCCCGTACAGATTTAATATATATGTTTTTACTATTTATTGCGTACGTACATAGAAGGATAAAATGTGGACGTATTGTTTATCGAGTTTCCAACCCGATCTCGCCGCGTTCTTGGCGCTGGTCTGGAAGCTGTCCCAAGGTCGGCGATAGGCGGGCGGGTGCTATCTGCCAACTCGTTGGCGGCCGTCGTACACACTTTTAGTAGCGCTGTTCCTCGCGTGCTGACCGTGCTGAACAAGGCAAGCTTGGCACGTGTTTCAAATGCAACTTGGGCAAGTTTGCAGTGGATCCTAGTAATGGCAATCAGGGCCTGATTAACCCTTAGGCTAATTAGGCTGCAGCCTAGGGCGCGAGGATCTGGGGGCCGCGCTGAAATCGTGTCTTCGCATGCACTATTAATCCAGCATCATTGCATCTACCCTACATATTTCAACCAGACCGAGACAAAAACACTAAAACTAAATGCGCTGTAAACTGAAAAAGCTTGGGACTCCCCGATTTTAACTTTTCTAGGTAGTATGAACCATATAAAATTTTTCACACTAGTAAACAAAGTCAGAGCTAATATACTACTTGTTAGGCCGACCTTAACACACACGCCTGGCGGGGGCGCGTCCTCATAATTAGCCTAGGGCGGTCAGAACTCTTGATCAGTCGCTGATGGCAATTCTGTGTTCGGCTGTTATCAGCGTACTTGATAATCAATCACGTCACTGCTGTAACATCTGCAGGCTTGCCATTTCCTGAATTCAGTTTCGCCTTGTCACCACGTGTATTTTTGTTTAGCAGAATTAGAGCTGTCAAGTTAGCTTTTCTAGTGTAGTTTTAAAGTTTTCATGTATGTAGCCTAATTGAAAAAAAAAATCTGCAATGAAACGCTTTTAAAACTTGGTTGGAGCGGTGGAATGGTCACTGTTGAGTAGGGTTTAAAACACATATTTGCAGTTACTGATACGGTTTAGTTGTGTGGGCGCGGCAGGTTCACTCGGTCGCGGACTCTTGAACACTTGAACACTGTTGCGAAGCGAGCCGCGAGCGTGTCTTAGGCGTCAATTGTATATTTGTATGCTTAATTAAATAGTGATTAATTTGTGGACGGAGATTAAAATTGTTGTAATTTAATTAACTGTTTAAATATTAGCTGATAAATAAAACTGCAAATAATTGTTGGGCCATCATTTCCAGACTTGTATTTCCCACTCCTGCTATTTATATAATTTTTTGTATTACATTTCTTAATTTACATTATGTATATTTATGTTGATTAATGGCTGTGTTAGGCTATTTGGCATTGTTTCTATAATTATATTTAATCACAGTAATTTGTGTGATATGGAGTAAAAATTGCTGCGTGTCTTTAACGCAAAAAATTTAACGTTTTGAAATGTCTTCCTAATTTTCATCTTGAAAAGTTGGCAGGTATGCACATTATTGACGTGACGTCTAATAAATCGATGAACGCCGGCTGCAAGCACGAAAAAGTGTCCCGTTACGCACATTGTCCCGTTGCGCTGTGTCCCGTTACGCTCATTGTACGCTTGCTACGCATCTATCTCTCTTCCACTCGATTGGAACAACTATCGATTTGACTTTTTCGAGGCACATTAAACTTGGAACACTCCCATTCGTTTCCTACTTTTCCTATCATCGTCCTATCCTTAACAGAATAACACAGATTGGAAGAAGTTAAATAGCAAACATGTATAAAAGTTATAGTTAAAGTAATCTGTTCATTAAAGTAATAAACATATTTGAATTAATGAGTGCAAATGAAAGTAAATTTATCAATTAAATTGTAGATTTCATTTCACTCCTTCTTTGTATCCATACAAGAAGTGATAATTCAATAAAAATGATTCAATTTTATTCATAAAAGTATGCAATAATTTCATCAATGTTTTGTTATGACGTTGTCACGTTAAACTATCGTCCTTAAACCGACTTTACAAACAATTTTTGCTGTGTTTGATTATATTGGTAAATGTTATGTGCGTGCACGAGCCTCGGCGAGGTACACGTCCAGCCGGCGTGATGTGGTGGTTGCGGAGGGGGAGGTGGGCTCTGGTCTCGCCGCACTGCGATGTGTCGCACCAGTCTCCTGGACGGCCGCCAGCCGGCGTCGCAGTGATCGTTACCGACCCTCCGAGACTCGCGTCCTTCCCAACTGTGTTATTTCCCGCATTCGTTTCACTTCACGGGGCGACTGAAATGCTGCCTTGGAAGGGCAGCCCATCAGGATTTTTCTGACAGTGGTTAGTTTGTAAAGTGACCTAACCTAATCTGACCTAACCTAAACTAACCACTGTCAGGAAAATCCTGAAGGGCTGCCCATCCAAGGGGCAACAATTCAGACAACCTTTCAAAAACACTACTGTCAGTAAAATCCTGAAGGGCTGCCCTTCCAAGGGGCAACCATTCAGACAACCTTTCAAAAACACCACTGTCAGAAAAATCCTGAAGGGCTGCCCTTCCAAGGGGCAACAATTCAGACAACCTTTCAAAAACACCACTGTCAGAAAAATCCTGATGGGCTGCCCTTCCAAGGGGCAAGTTTTCAGGATTATTTAAACACTTAAAGAAACATGTTTTCAGAAATTGGATGGGCTGCCCTTCCAGTCGCTGTACAAGCAAACCATTGCCAGAAAAAATCCTGAAGGGCTGCCTATCCAAGGGGTAACAATTCAGCTCCCCCCACTTCACGATGGACTCAGATTGCCTACGTAAGAGTCGAAACATTTAAGAGTTCTCATTGGTCGATAGCAAGGCCACATCCTTGGGCGGACGTGCCGGCGGTACATCAACAGCGTGAAGTAACTGCTACCCAAGTATCCGCGAAATAATCGTGTTTATAGACACACGCACACACTGACGCTCGCTCGCTCACTCACTCACTCGCTCACTCACTCACTCACTCACTCACTCACTCACTCACTCACTCACTCACTCACTCACTCACTCACTCACTCACTCACTCACTCACTCACTCACTCACTCACGCACTCACGCACACTCACACTCACACACACTACACTCCCAAAGCACCAATTATTAACACAATTTTTTTAAAGCTACTTTTCTGACCCAAGTGTGTAATAACGTTATTCCGCTACCAGTTTTCGGGTTGTATTTTTTTTCCCCTCCAACGGATAAGTGGACTGCATTGCGCGCGAGGTACGTTGGTACGGAGACCAGGGGGGGGGGGGCAATTAGTGCCTTATCACCTGCCTCTACACGCGGGACAATGAGGCACAGTTCTGTTTAAGCTAGTTTGGACATTTTGGAATCGTCTTCGGACATTCGTTGCCTTCTTGACTGAAACAAGGCACTTTTCCATGTTTCCACAGTTTTCTGGCTGGCTTTTATGTGTTAAATTATTTCATCTGAAATTACGTTCGTAGTAAATACTCAATTTAGTCATTATAACACACAAATACAACTCAGCGTGCAGTAAAGAAATTATATATACGTAGGTACATCTATTTAAATCCGAGTAAATAGCTTAGTGAAAACAGCAGAAACTACAGCAACATATGTTTAAACTCGGATTAAGTTATATGTGACGTCTAGTCAATCTTAATTAGGCCTTGAGTTAACTATAAAATCAATGTGGAGATGGTATTGGTGTTTAAAGTAATATATGGTGGGTATAATGCGATGCTGAGTGTGGGAGAGTAGGTTGACCACTGTGACCACTGCGACCACTGCTGTGCAGCATGTCGAAGGTGCGGTTAGTACGTTGTTGCCCGCAAGGGACCGGCGGCGGGTATTAATACCGGCCTGGGTATATTAATAACTGGCTACATGGGCGAGCTCTGGAGACAGCTCTACGTGCAGCCGTACTCGTGGTTCAACTGCCTGGTCGAACTGCCAGCTAATTAGTAGATGCCTACACGAAGATAGACCTAAAATAAACGAAGGTATCTTCGTAGCCCCTACAACTGGTTCTTCTTAGATTACGAGTTTTTTTGTCATCAAGGTAAACTTGCACATGGAAATAATTAATTTTTTTCTGTAGGAACATGTTTAAAGTGCTTATGAGTCCATGTTCAAGAAAGTAAAGTAGGTACCAGCAAATTCACGAAGATATTCTACATTTGAGGGGTTATCTAACATTTGTATTCATTGCTTTGAAAGCATAACGTGTGTGTTTGAAACGACTTCCATGTTCACAGGTTCATTCGGCCCTGTGTTAGTGTTAGCGTTGCCGTGCTTTACCAGCCTGGATGAATCACAACGAGGAATGGTGTTCAAATTAACGAAATACATTTGAGATCTTCGTTACGATTCAGGTCAAGTTGCAAACACGGGCGAGGGAAATTTAAGCAAAAGAAAAATTGCAGTTAATTGAGATTGAGTAATATTTTCCTTGGCCACAAGCATAAGTTCACAAAGTTTTCAAGCAGTAAACCACGTATCTTGGTGAATATTCCCTTATTCCTTCTCCCGTTTTCCGTGTCTTATTTCACTTGTTCTTTTCACCTCTGGTCACTCCTACAGCTTGGACAAAACAACCAAACTTAGTAGGCGCACTTTGCCCAATTCTTCGAATTGTATAAGTTCTTTTTGCACCTAAACCTTCTTCCTTGGCTTCCCTTTTACATTCTTTACTTCGAGGCTATTTCCCTCGCTTCATCTTCGCTTGCACAGGCCGACATTTTCTTTCGTTCTGTCCTCACCTTCATGCGGGGCACACTTTCCCCCAGTGCCCCACTTCCCTAAGCGCTCCCCAGTGAAAGTGCCTCGGTAATTGTGTCGCTAGATAGTCATTCAGTGCAACGAAACTCATTGTCGTTTCAATGTACTTGTGTGTTATTTCCTAACAGCTTACCTCGATAATCATCTTCGCTAATTTCTTACTTCCTGCGCTAACCAGATTCAGACACACTGTTACGAACATGTGTTGTTGTATCTTCATTAATGCCTGGTTCGTTTTAATTTGTTTTTCTACTAGTTTCCGTTATCATAATTTTTTTGTACTTATTTTCCCTACGTGTTACAGCTTCCGAATTATGGACATAAGGTGATGATCACCGACTGAACTACAAACAATAATCCATTACAATGGAATGAACCATAAGGTTTGGAACTCTGTACTGTGTTATGTCACGTCGTTACTACCCAATGTAACAAAAATTGTACCTATGATGGAGAGTTTGAAACCAAACCAAAGCAAACTGAGTAGGTCTTTTAGGCACTAGTGGTAACGAGAGTTGTTGAAATAGCTGTATGGTATTTGGTATTATAAATGATGGGGTGGTCAGACCAGAGGAAACATTGCCATGGTGAGACAGGGTGGACTAGGCAGGGTGATATGGCGATGGTTCGCTGCTGCCTTCTGCAGCACAGTGAGCTCACCAGCCACGAGCTCTAGCCACCAAGCCAGCTGGTCGGGAATAAGAGGGAAAGGTACAAACAACTTGGTCTCATACGTTAATGGGTAAGCATTCAGCAACGAACACATAGTGCAGCTTGCAAGTGTCATTCTGAACAACATGCGTATTGATCATACATTCTGCTTAACTTGTGGCGTACAGGTACATCAGCTTAATACAAAGTGCTTGTAGTTGGAAAGACTCTTTGGGTGTATGTAATCAGCTAGTCGTTTTTGCGACGTTTATTTTAGTGTGGTAAATAAAGGAGCGATAAACTCATCTATGCTTGGAACAATTTCCGGGAACGCCCAAACCCGATGGAGCTAAAGTGTTGGTGTGGTTGAAGGGTTATTGATACGATTGTTGCATCAGCTCTGTGGAGGGGTGGGGGGGAGGGAACATACACACAATCGCACCAAAATCAATGGGGGGGGGGGTTGTGGGTGGGGGGGGGGGGAGGTGGACGCCAATGGGTGCGCGGCTCGGGCGCCGCGCGGATCGACCCCGGGGGCGCGCCTGCGCAGTGACGCCTCGTCGCGTCGTGGGGGGTTGTCCCGGGCCCCACAGCGCCAGTAGCTCGCCCGCGTGACGTCACCCTGCCGCCCCCTGGCGGCGGCGACCAGCTGACCGGCCCGCCGCCCGCAGGTGAGGCTGCTGCCCTTCTGTCGTCAACCCCGCGTTCCGCCCGGAACATCCTGCAAACTGATGGCTTCTTAAGAGGCCACTCCAGTGTTTCAGGGGCACTACGCAACCCGCGTTAACCTCATAAGATTCAATGCTATTTTCATTTTGCTTATAACTTATTAACTAATATAGATTTCGAAATGATGCTTGCTTGACATGTAAGACAACGATGCTCTTATCAAAGCCCCTTTCTTCAAAAACGTGCATAAATTATGGTTCAAACTTAGACAATACACTTATGCATATTAGTAAAGATTAGAATGAAAACCATAATTTGTTGGAGTATTAACCGAGCGGCATATTAATGGATAATGGCGAAATATTCTTTGAAATAATTTTTTCCCGTGTTAAGTTAGTTTTGGTAGCAATGAAATAGGCATGGATGCGTGCTCGCGTGTCTTTTGGTATGATTTTAAGCACTTGAACTGTGCGACCATGCAGTTTTTAATGTTTGACCCAAAAGATAAAAAGCATTTTAACGTAAGTGTTTCAATTGTTCCGTATTGAAAAGTAAATAAGCTTATGCGTAATGCGGGTCAGGGGCGTAGCCAGGGGGGGGGGGTTAGGGGTTCAAAAAACCCCCCTTAGCACCAAATCTTTAGCCTAATTAATTTCTTATTCATCACTCAAAAAAAATTTCATATTAAAATTAATATAATTTTTACCATTACAATATTTAAATTTAAGAACCTAAAACTGTTAAAATAGCACTATTTTATACCTTAAAATCCAAATTTTCCCGGGGGAGGAACCCCGGACCCCCCCGCTTTAATACAGGGGGGCCATGCTTCTTAACACCCCCCATACACAAATCCTGGCTACGCCACTGATGCGGGTAATATTCCCCAGTAACGAACGACCATTAAAAAAAAATTAGGTTGTCAACATTTACTTGCGGGTTGTCGGGCAGTCTCTAAACCCCGCATGGTTCCCGGAGTTTGAAGGAGAACAAGAGCGCCAGTTGCATGATGGAGTCGCGACTGTGTGGAGTTGCCGGAGCTCCTGGCCGTGGACGCCGGATCTCTGCGGCGGAGCGACTGAAATGTTGCCCCTTGGAAGGGCAGCCCTTCAGGATTTTTCTGACAGTGGTTAGTTTGTAAAGTGTCCTAACCTAACCTAAACTAACCTCTGTCAGAAAAATCCTGAAGGGCTGCCCATCCAAGGGGCAAAAATTCAGACAACCTTTCAAAAACACTACTGTCAGAAAAATCCTGATGGGCTGCCCTTCCAAGGGGCAAGTTTTCAGGATTATTTAAACACTTAAAGAAACATGTTTTCAGAAATTGGATGGGCTGCCCTTCCAGTCGTTGTACAAACAAACCATTGCCAGAAGAAATCCTGAAGGCCTGCCCGTCCAAGGGGCAACAATACAGCTCCCCCTCTGCGGCGGCCGTGCCCTTGACGCCTGGTGGGCGACCTCGCGTGCCCTTCCTCCTTGGGGGGGGGGGGGGGGGCAGGTGCCCCGACATCGATCCCCGGACCGCCCGCGCCCTCTGCTGCCAGCTCCACGTACTGTGCACCCGAGAAGATCCGCTCGGAGAGAAAAAAATATTGGACGATATTCACTTGGAATGGAATACCGATTAGGGTGGGAAAAGAATGGAATACCGATTAGGGTGGGAAAAAGAGTCTTTTGCCCTGCCTTTTCGAAAACAGCCTCGGCTACGTATGTATATTCAGCGCAGTTACGTAGTTTTGTAGCAATAAAGATTTGTTACCCCAAGTGATTATCATAAAAATGACCTATCACTAGGGGCATACAGATTTCGCGAAACGATTTAGAGACTAGATGAAAGTTAACACTGTAGCGTCGTCTGTGTTTAGTGATTGGGGTGAGTTTCTCCCAGCTACATATCGATTGTAACAACACCAATCACAGTGATTCAGTGCGGAAGTAAACTCGTCCCGAGTGGCTCGGTCAAACAAGGCAACGACTTCTCTCGCAGACGGCCGCCAATCACAAGGAAGAAACCGCGCTGGTGCGGGTATACCGTGTTGCAGTATAATGTGTGTTCAGATCTTTTTCGCGAAAATTGCCTGCCCCTACCTATCACTAATTTATTTCGCAGTTAGGTTACTATAGGCAGTTATCTTGCACCGGGGTCGCAGGCTCCGTCGACCGGGAAGCGCGGTGCTGCGGGGCTTTTGTTCTTGTCGCCGGGTGCATTCTGGGTCGGGCTGGTTCCGCTCTGCTTGCCGAGACCTGCCGCCCGACGGCTCAGCTCGGAGGGGGAGGAGTGTAATCACCAGCGAGTCATCGATTGGTCATCCCGAAGTTGGCTCGAAGTCTATTTCCTTCCCATTCCATCCCATCCCCTCCCCCCCCCCCCCAACAGTTCATTTCACTGTGATCGTTTTTAAGCGACTGCCGATCTCCGCGCGGAGTTCCGACGCCAGCCAGGTTGAACCGCGCAAGGGCTTCTGGGACAAACCCCGGACAAGCAAGCCCCCAGCTGTGGCCGGCCGGCGTGGGATAAGGGCGTCTCTCGCTGGTGCTCGTAGTGCGTTGTCGCCTCTGAGCGCAATGCTCTCAGTTGGCGCGCAGTCGTCTTAATATTTCAAGGCGTGGAAATGTGGATGAATGTGTAGTCCACGTACCTATGGTGTTTTCGAGAATCCATACCGGGAGTTTCTTACCTGAAAGTTGTCCTGAGAATATCCTTTTGACGTGGCAACGTCTAATAAATCGATGAAAACCGGCTGCACGCACGAAAAAAAGTGTCCCGTTACGCATATTGTTCCGTTACGCTGTGTCCCGTTACGCTCATTGTATGCTTGCGCCGCATCTCTCTCTCTTCCACTCGATTGGCCTATGCGTCCGAGGAGAAGAAAGACAGCGGCAGCACACAACTTACATCTACACTTGAACTGTTTCGTCGACTGGTTATGAACAGAAGTGAAAAGTTAATGTGCTTCTCATTGCTTATTATAACAACAATTTCGGCAATAAAGTTTAATTATTCTTGCATTTTAAAAATCTGATTACTAGTATAATTTCAAGTGTTTATTATTTTATTATTAAAATAAAAATGATTCAATTTTATTCATAAAGTATGCAATCATTTCATCAATGTTTTGTTATGACGTCACGTTAAACTATCGTCCGTAAACCGACTTTGCAGACAACCAATTATTTTTTGTAGTCATTTTCACTCCCCCCCCCCCCCCCCCCCAAAAAAAAATTTTTAGGAAGCTTGAATATAATTCTGACATCAACAAACATTGTTATATATTTTTTCTGAAGCACCACTCTAGAGCCGTTTTTAGTTCGTGGCGGTGCCTTGGGCTCGGCTTCGCGGGTTTTTGTTTATATCCATAGTTTTACTGAGAAACCTTTGGAAAATTATGTTATTGTAGTATATTTGCCTTTCTGCGAAAGGCTTTAATGTGTTGTATTTATCTGGCGTCAATTTGCTACAAAACACAACATGTAATGCGGATATATTTAATATCGGTATACATTCTATAAAAACTAATGGCATGCAAATACGATGACCCAAACCCTCTATCAACCCACGACATAAAACAAGGATTAAATGAATTGTCTGTCTGTCTGTCTATCTCAGTAGCATCGAGCAAGTTAAAATGGTTGCCTGCTCCTCCACATCAGAGAAGCTTGATTGCGTGTCTGTGCTCCACTCGCTGTAGTGACTTGAGATTTTTGTTTTCTTGGAACAGTTTTCATTACTTAAATATAATGTTCAGCATATTAGCTTGTTTCTTTTTTTTTTATGTAGTCGATGTGTATGGCTGTTTGAATTAATTAGTCTGTTGATGACTATTTCTAATTAATCGCCATTTTCTTGTTGGCTGTTGCTGAGACAGCAGGCTCTTGCTGTACGGGAAGCCTTCTTTTCACAGACGAGAGAGCCAAAACCCGAAGTTCATGCTTTTTCCCCCGCATCTTTTATGTAGCTGTCCTAACCAAATCAACCGTCCACAATGTTTTAAAGTATTTATAATATAGCTAACCTAACCTAATTGACCATTAGTATCATTTTATCAACACCGCCATATTTATTTACTATGAACAAAAAAAAAAAAACGAAGATGTACTATCGGACGTTTGGCTCTCTCGTCTGTGGAAAGAAGCTCTAGCTGAGACAGCAGGCTCGTGCTGTACCACCCACCCTTGGAAGGGGGGGGGGGGGTTTGAGCGTGCAAGTGTGCGTGTTTTATCGCGGTTGTGCTCGCATTCCTTTGTTCGGCTTGATTCTGTTTGGGCAGGCGCGTGTCGCGAGTGTTCGCGCCACAAGAGACAAGCCTTCAAGCTTCCTTGCATGTGTCAGCCAGGCTCCAAACCTCGATATGAAAACTCATGTTTGTATTTGCAGTGAGTGGTTCCCAAAGTGTTAGCCTGTCGGTGGCTGCCAGTGAGATTGTATTCAAACACAATACACGTTAACGAGACAGTGTTTTAAGTTGTTGTTTATCGTATTTTGGTAATTAATGAAGCAGCTTGGCTTCTGGGTTGTAGCCGCGTCCTCGGCGAATAATTCACCGACGTTTCGGTCGACATTGCAGTCGCCATCATCAGGGAGCAGTTACCTACTGATCAATATCAGGTGGGAAAATTTGTGCCCCAACAGCAAATGCAAGAGAGGTATCGGAATAAATTCACGGGAAAATCCGTTAAACGATGGCGATGACAAGAAAATGGAATAACCAGTATTGGTGTGTATTGATGTTGCGGTATATGGCACCCGAGTGCGCGCCTACAAGATGTGCTTAGTGTGGGACTGTCTCGTCGCGGCAGCTCCTGCCTGCCACTGCGGTCAGGACACGTCCATTGGGCGGCCTTGTTCTCCGGCTCGTGTTACCAGCGACCAGCCGTGTGTGTGTGGCCGCAGTCCAGTTGTGCAACCAGCAGGGTCTCCACAGTTAGTACTTTCGTACTAGATCTAGTACTAGTGGTTTAGTACAGATCTAGTACATTTTTCTTTAATATAATCATATTATTGTAACTCCAATATGTTTTATTATTAAGCGTAATTATTTTTAAAAAAACTATGGAATGTATGTGTGTGTGTGGTGTGATATTTAAGTTCGAGCATTGCAATGTCATAATAATTTCCTAAATAGTTAAAAACCATAACAAATTATAATTAGGTACTTTTTTTTTCCTAATCTAGTACTTTTTTCTCGCTTAAGTTGGTACGAAATATTTTTTTCCTTGTGGACAGCCTGGCGACCAGTGGAGTGGCGAGTCCTCGACCAGCACGACGGAGACATTTCACTGCTGCTTCCGCAATGCACGGGAACTTAAAAAAAAAATTAATTGGTTGTCTGTAAAGTCGGTTTACGGACGATAGTTTAACGTGACAACGTCATAACAAAACATTGACGAAATGATTGCATACTTTTATGAATATTAATTGAATCATTTTTATTGAATTATCACTATTTTGTATGGATACAAAGAAGGAGTGAAATGAAATCTACAATTTAATTGATAAATTTACTATTATTTTGCACTCATTAATTCAAATATGTTTATTACTTTAACGAACAGATTATTTTAACTATAACTTTTATACATGTTTGCTATTTAACTTCTTCCAATCTGTGTTATTCTGTTAAGGATAGGACGATGATAGGAAAAGTAGGAAACGAATGGGAGTGTTTCAAGTTTAATGTGCCTCGAAAAAGTCAAATCGATGGTTGTTGCAATCGAGTGGAAGAGAGATAGATGCTGCGCAAGCGTACAATGAGCGTAACGGGACACAGCGTAGCGGGACACTATTCGTGCGTGCAGCCAACGTTCATCGATTTATTAGACATCACGTAAAAAAAAGGGCCACCAATCAGATTGCATTTCAATGTTACGAAATAGTAATTAATTAGAAACATATATATTTTGCTTTTAAGATCATAGCAAGGGGGAGAATTTGCATCATATATATGTATGTATGTATATATATATATATATATATATATATATGTGTGTGTGTGTGTGTGTGTGTGTGTAAATATATGTGTGTGTGTGTGTTTCCACTGGACTTCAAAATGGCTGGGCCGGGTTTTTGATTAAATTGTCAGGCAATCTTCAGAATAGCCCAGCGAGTAACCCTGTGTAAAAATATAATTTTGAACATTCACAATTAAAAGCGATATTATAATGAAAAATAAACCACAAAAGTCAAAATAGAACACTAGATATGCTTTGCACTTGAAACCATTTCTAACGTATTTAGAACATAAAAAAAAAAATATGGTACCACCGGCCAAATAACTACATTATGTATATGTTCAATGGTGTAGATCTGACCGGTGTTAGTTTGTAGTTGTATTTGATAAAAACATTCTACGTCGCGTCCGCGCCTTTGGTCGTGCTGACGTCACAGATGTGTCTATCGCAGTTTGGTTATGAATTAATGTTCGGGGTGCGCCCGTCGGCCCTCGGGGGGGGGGGGGGGGGGGGTTATGCAGACGCGAGTGTCCGTGCGGTCGTGTTCCCTCGCGGGTGGATGACAGGGATGCTGCCTGGACCTGGAGCCATCTTGGCATTTTCACACCTTCTTGCTGTCATTATCCAGCCCAATCTCCCAGACCTTCGATACCTTGAAGCGACCACATATATACCAACAGGCTCTAGTCCGTAAGCGCTGTGAGGAAACAACTTATTACTAGAGACCTGCAAAATTCGCGGTATCGATGGCCTTCAGGATAGACTGCACATACCCCTGTACACTCGGGCAAATAATGCAAGTTCATTGGCTACTGACTTGTAAATCGTCTCAGCTGGTTTGTCTGTGATTCGATCCTTCTTTGGTTGGGGGTTTGTAACTGGTTGAGATTCGTCCAGATGAACAGTAAGCCAATAGCAAAATTATCTAAGAGGTATAAGTGTTTGAATTCTAGCCTATCAGCGAATAAATCCGCGAATTTTGTAGGTCTCTACTTATTACTTTACGCGGGCGATCCACACTATCGTGATAATCACAAGGGTTGAATTCTAACGAGTAGCCGGAGCCGTGGCATGTTAAAACTCTGGAATTTTTTGCTCCGGGAGCTTGATTGCAAGAAGGCGGGGCCTAATCACCCTTAAGGGGATTGGTGCAGGACAAAAAACAGTCATTCGTCAGAATTTGTTGGAAATGAGCTTAAGTGTTTTATAAATGCTTGTTTATTACTACTGTACGGCCAGCCAGCACGTATATAAGCTAGCGGGTGAGATTTGGCAAGTTAGTGGCGAGAGAGCTTCTGTGAGGGGAGGTTGTCGAATGTTGCAGCTCTGAGGCCTGCCATCTAGCGGGAATCTTTCGAAGGTCTTCCACAATATCGCCTTTCTCTCTTTCTCTCTCTCTCTCTCTCTCTCTCTCTCTCTCTCTCTCTCTCTCTCTCCAACACGGACACCCAACCAGCTCTTATCTTCGCTTCCCATCTCGCCCTATCCTTCATTCTCGGATCAGGTAGCCGCCCTTCCCCGCGTAGACTTTCATGTTACTCCAGGAAACCAAGACAACCTGTGAAAAATTTGTCCAAAGCTGAATTTTTGTACTGTGGTAGAGTTGACTATGCTTGATAACATACCGAAAGTTTACCGCTGAAGACCTTGTGCGTTATCACCGAAAATTTGCATTTAAGTCCTAGGTGACAGCATCAGTCCATTAAAATACTACCCATTTATACAGTTTTTAATTTTGACTGTCCGTAAACTTACCAAAATAATCTAGAAACTGTAATACGCCCATTAATGTTAGAAAAAATTAAAATTTTTAATATTTAAGATATGATATAAAGCGATTAATTCACGACATATATTTATTTTATCTTTGCCACCCAGATAAAAATACGATTTACACCGATTTGAAGAGCCCAATAAGAAAAAATGTCTAAATAAATGTTTTTAATTATACTTTTAGCTTTAAGATAGTATATTTATAAAGAGTCTAGCATAATTAGTTGCCTCATTAAAGCTGCCCGAGCGTTGCAGTGTACTGCGGCCGTACTGATCTTTCACGGCCGGCGGGCTTTGAAACACGCTGCGTACTGCGACACTCAATAAACTTGGTCTTATTTAGGAATTACTTAAAATATATTTAATGCATATGATAGGGTGTATTCATGTTACATCTATTGAGATATACATATTCTTTTTTCTTATATGAATGATTTTTGATACAATAAAATTAACAATAAACAATTTCTGCTTGGAACTTGTAAATAAAAATTCTAGAGGACCTCTATTTTTATATATGTGTGTTCGTATTTTGTTACAAAAATTTTATTATTAAAAAATATTTTAATACCAAAAAATATAATTATTTTTTATTTCTAATACATTATATTATTTTAGATCAGAACTGTGCAAAATTTTAATGTAGCCTATATTATAAAATATATATATTTAATTATATGAAATTAGTTTACTACATAACAATTGAAGAAAACGATACACCGTAAATGTGCTTATTGAGTTTTGTCACTTTTATAACATAATTCGTATGATAATATTATTTTTTTCCAGAAAATAAATAAAACATAAGTTGTGTTGTAAAATGTATTGATAGAATTACATATTTAGTATTTTTTTTCTAAGTTAATTCATTGGAGTGCTGCGCCTAGCTTACTTCGTTGAATTGCTAGTGGCAAAGAGCGCTGGTGGATGTTTTTGCAAGAGTTTGACCGTATTTTATGACCCCAGCTGTGAGAGGGTGTTCGTCCCAGAAATCTTAACGGTCAAGGAAAATAGCCTTTCTCTGTAGTCACGTACGGGTCTGCTACTCGCGTAATATCGTCAGTTTATCACAACTTTCCGGGAAGTTCTATTGTTATTTATTTATAATTTAGAAATTAAAGAGTCGATCATACTAACATTTTTAACTAAGCAAATCGCATCCTGGAAGATTTTTATCTACGTAAGCAGCAAAAATCACATGCAGTTAGGAAACTTTTATTCTTTCAGAGTAAAATTCAGTCTGGAATTACCATACATTAAAAACCTTAGTTTTCTGGAGCAAAAAACGTCCCAGCACGAGCGACTTTAACACTGCTGTACACACACACTACGCAGCTTGAAATACATCAGTGGTCAGACTATTGTACCAGACACTCAAAATATACACATTAAAACCTTTAAAAAAAACACAGACAATATTTATGAAGTGATTTTGACGCTACACTCAACATATTTATGTAACATGTAGTCAAATTTCTAGAAAAAAAATATATTTCTTACCTTTTATGATTAAAATTACCAATTTAATAATAGGACGTTTAAACATTGAGGTGTTTATCACAGTTTCCATGTAGGACATTCTTTTATATTACTTTGGTGCCATAATGAGAACCGGCTTAAAAAAGTATTAAAGTTATTAAATTTACGAAACATTTTTGTGGATCATTGTAGAAATTATCATTAAGGACTCAACTGCTCATTATTGGTGTGATCACAAGGTTTCATCAGTAAACTTTTGACGTGTTACTAAGAAATGTTCATTCTACTACTGTACAAAATTTTTGCTTTGGGATAATTTTCCATGTATTAAAAATGTTTGTTTCTTAACAGCGAAATTCGTCCCGACCCGAGCCTACTTCGACAACCTCGCAGTAGTATACACTACGCGGCTCGGATCGCTTTAGTGGTCAGACTAATTGTATGAGACACTTAAAAAATATACCAATTTAAAGATGAATAAATATGCAACAACGTTTACTTTAAGCGATTTCCACGTTGGGCTCTTTAAGTTTATGTAAGATGTATTTATATTTTCTTAAAATTGAATGAAAGTGAATTCGTTAACTTTAATGATTTAAAAGGTATATTTTATAGAAACATGTTAAAACTTTGTGCTTTTTATCACTATCCTCAGATAGGGCAATGTTTCTAGATTATTTTGGGTTCCATACTGACGGTCTACTCCATAAAGTGCATTTGCAATATCCATTATTGTGGATCGTTGCATAAAATTGTCATTTTGGACTTAACTGCCCGTTTTTGGTGTGACGCACAAGGTTTGCGGCAGTACTTAAACTTTTGACGTGTTACTAAGAATTTTCATTCTACTACTGTACAAATTTTCGGCTTTGGGATAATTTTCCATGTATTAAAAACCTTTGTTTCTTCACAGCGAAATTCGTCCAGACCCGAGCCTACTTCGGCAACCTCGCAGTAGTATACACTACGCGGCTCGGATCGCTTTAGTGGTCAGACACATTGTACCAGGCTCTCAACAAATAAACTAATTTAAAATTTAAGAATTAAATCATGATCGTAAAATGGCTGCCATGGTGATTTGCGAATTTATGGAGAAATAAAAGCAGTTAAAATCTTATGTAGTTTCCAAGAGACATTATTACATCACCAATCATCTAAAGTAACAGGTTTACAAAATTTCAACATATTCAGTAACTAGTCAGTTTTTTTTCAAATGTGTTAGTATTAACAATCTGGACCATATCTAGTCTGTGAGGTCTGTATTGTTACAGACTATCTGTATTCCGGTATTTGGATTTTGAAGCTACTTAATGATTCGCTTTCAATGTCTATTAAAATATACCTAATGCTGATTGCAGGAATATTTCTACTCGATTTCAAAGTTATAATTCCTGAACATTTGTAGCAGACACATTTCAATGTAACACTTACTGATTTTCGAGTTGTGTTGAGGTTTCACATGCGTGGCCCCTGCTCTGGTAACAATGAGTCATCACAACCGGTGCCGTCTGTACGAGCGTCTACATAAGTTATCCTGAAATATGTTCTTAAATATTAATTCAAGTGAATTCTTAAAATCCTACACACCTTATCTTAAGTGTCGTAAATGAATCGTTATATTTTATAAATCCATATAATATAGGAGCCATAATGGCGCGAAGCAATGGACGCGATACGAATAATATTTTTTTTACCAACCACTACATCAGTAAATATTTGTGGTTTCCATTCGCTATGAATTCAAGCATGTAACATGCTTCTTCAATTCGGCCACAGTTAAATGGGAGGCTCTGAATCACTGAAAACTCCTCAACAAAATCAACGATGAATCACAGGCATTACAACAAACAGTTGTCACAAGTCAAGTAGGCAATGAGCAGGTGACATTTTTCGAGTTCGTAGAGGATTGTTGAGACTATCCTACAGGTCAATGGCAACGCGCCCTTACGCGCATGGTTAATACCCCGCATGAGTAGAGTGTAAAGGCGTAAGCCTGAGACACATCTAGGTCCTCATCTAACCGCGCACACTAAGATTTAACTCAGGATAGGGTGAAAAATATTTACTAATTTTGCAGTCCTAACAGTCACCAACGAATAGCCAGCATAATAAATAAATAAGCTCACGAATATTGTTCGTGAATGAAGGCGAAGCTGATACTTTGGAAACGTTACCAGCAGATATTAAATAATTTTTAACTATTATTTACGTAGCTTACTTCTTAAAACTGCATTCATGTAAACTGATTTTGTGTGAGACTATGTTGAGTGTTTTCTGCTACACTTAGTTTTCTGAAAAAAGTCTATTGTGGCTTAATAAACTTGTTAACATTGGTGCCTGTCATAAAAAAAAACTCAAACGTAATTATACGGATACATGTTGAGTATAGTTAATGAATGGTTCACGCATTGCTGAAAAAACCAAAAAAAAAAAAAAAAAAAACATGTTTAAAATTTTACACATCTTTTTGTTGTCGCATCGCGTCCATCGCGTTGTACATACGTAACTCTGAAAAATAAATATAAATGGTAAAAAAAGCTATAATAAAATAATCTCGTATCTTTCTTTATTCTTTTTTCTAAGCGCTCTAATGGTTTTCGATAGTTTTGTTCTTTTGTGTACGCTGCTTGGTGGAGGTTTCTTCTGCATTTTATTCCTGAATAAATCTCACGCTTACAACAAAAAACATCTAGCTAAATCACTGTGCTAAATAATAACAGAGAATAACCATTCAATTATACGCCGAGCTATACCAAACACGTTCTCTTATCTACTGAAAATGAGTACGTTGACCTTCATATCAGTTTCCCGCGAAATCCCGTCTCCCCTTCGTAAACAGCAGACAGCTGTGGCTGGGTGGGAACAAGCTGCAAAAAGTTTGGAAAACTGTCGCAAGGTGTCACTACTGTCCAGCGCGCTCCATAATTCCTCGTATCCGAGCTTGCACGCTGCTCAAATTTCTACAGCTACATTTTTACTTTAGGTCCGACTGCAATAAGCTAAAGACTAAAATAAAGTCAATCATTCAGCCGACATATATGTAGGCGTTTGAATTACAAATGAAAACGCGAATGTTATTAAATTCGCAAATGAATATCACGTAATTTCGTAGCAGCTTATTTATTAAAATTCAAATTGTAAATACGTTAAATTAATAATGATTACAGATAAAATAATGGTCACAGTTATATCTCCCGTGTCTGAAAATTTATCTGCGAAAGTTTTACCACTGAATTCTTTATAGTTTTTTAATAAAGCTTGAATTTAAAAAATTCCCGAAAATCAGCAATAACTTAATTAAAATAAAAAAATAAAAAAATAAATTTTACACCAGAATGGTTCAAATCTTCTCTAGCAGCTGAATCATTAACAAATATATTGTTTTTTTTTAATACGATGCTGGTGCACCAATCCCCTTAATGAAATCCTGACCTATTGACTGTACGATGTGTGGGTTCAGTATTCCTTTGTCGCAGTGCTGGCGTGCCAAGTGTTAGATGTGTGACACGCGGAACAGAATTCAGTCAGCGGTGGTGCATTTTGAGTGTAACACTCTGTGAATAGTTTCCAGGTTTTTTATAGGTAGCTTTCAAAGAAATACTACCTATTGTAGCCGTTACCATAGTGAGACTTCCGGAAATTTTTTTATATAGTTTTTCGTTTCATGGTCCATAGACCCCAAAATCATCGTCAACTCAAAAGTTTATATATATATATATATATATATATATATATACACATGCATACCTCGTAGGTGTAATACCAAAATATTTTGTCTGGATAATTTTTTTGACACGACCAACCATAAATGAAAGGGGTTGAAAGACTAAAAAAAAAAATCATTACTCCCTTCGTAGGCGCAACATCAAATTCTTACGAATTTTTTTATTAATCTTGTAATTTATATCTAAAACTTTTGTCTGAAACAATTTTTGATTAGATGAACCATCGCGGCAAGGTATTAAAAAAATAAGGGGTAGAATTTAAAAAAATAATATTCATAACTAGTAGGGATATTATCAAATCCGTTCAAATTGTTTGTGAATCTTATTTTTGCCTAAACTCGCGTAAACGTTCGTGAACGATGCGGGCTTGGTGTGTACCAAGTTTTTTTCTTTTTTTCTTTTTTTCCAGATTGGCTACTTTATTTTGTGTCCGGTTCTTAAACTTTTAGATCTATTGTTACAGACCTGTGCAAAGTAGGTGAACGAGATCGTGGTGCTCTATGAATGAGGCAGGCAGTGGCGGATCCAGAGGTTCACCTCGGAGGAAAAAATGTCTTAAAATCACTACATTTGTATTTAATCTACTCACACTACACATAACATCCAACCACCAGATTTTATTATTCTACAAGAAATTCATTAGTTATATTAAAATATTTTATTGGTTTCAGAAACAATCATTTTTGTCGGCAATATTAATGTAGCAGACAACTGGTTTTTTTGGGGGGGGGGGGGCATTTGCCCCTGGTGCCCCCCCTTGGATCCGCCACTGGAGGCAGGTATTCCTCTAGTTGTCGACTCGTCTAGAAGGCCACGTCACGGTGCAGTTATCTGGGGGTATCTATCAAACACAGTTATCAGGCACGGAGTGATAACAGCGTCATAGGTGCGGCTCGTTGTGTTCCAGTCTGTGTAATTGTTCACTGTCGAACTTTTTGAAGTTGTACTTCTTTAGGCGCGTTATGGAACAATGATGCGAGTGAATTTTTACAATGCGAGCGCACCGTGAAACGAAATTTTCACAGGAAGATAGATGGCAGACCCACGTTTATGAACATAAAACCGTGTAGAGTTACTTTTATAAACATTAGGGGGACATGCCAAATTCCAACTATGAACGTAAAACATTTTAAAACTCACATTATGTATGTTGGAAAGTTGCTTTTACTTAAACGATTGAAATCAGTCTGTAAATACTTCCTACAAACAAACCTTATTAAGCTAATTCGACATAATTTTTTAAAAAACTTAACATAAAAAATAATAAAAAAATACCCAGTGGCGAGATTTGAATCCCACCCCCTTCAGGTTAACAAGCGCACTTTCTACCACTAAGCTGTCGGGACAAATTTGGTTTTGGGAGGAGATAAGTATTATCAATAATGTAATGCCAATATCCTAACATGTTTTAAAACTTGAGAATACATTTTACTACGACTATTTTACTTTACCAGATATAATCAAGGGTAGTTTCACCATAAAGATTCGTTTGGTATGTATATGTGCCCTAATTATAACGAAATTGACCATATATACGGGTTTGTGTTGCTGCATGTGGGTCCGCCATCTGTATCCTACATTTCCGTTCAAAGACTTACGTTCTATTTCCACGAGAATACTCCTACCGAGAGCTCGTAGCATTGCAGACCTCTGCCCTAGTCCCGTTACGCTGTGTCCCGTTACGCTCATTGTACGCTTGCGCCGCATCTATCTCTTCCACACGATTGGAACAACCATCGATTTGACTTTTTCGAGGCACATTAAACTTGAAACACTCCCATTCGTTTCCTAATTTTCCTATCATCGTCCTATCCTTAACATAATGACACATTGGAAGAAGTTAAATAGCAAACATGTATAAAAGTTATTTTTAAAATAACCTCTTCGTTAAAGTAATAAACATATTTGAATTAATGAGTGCAAATAAAAGTAAATTTATCAATTAAATTGTAGATTTCATTTCACTCCTTTTAATCCATACAAAAGTGATAATTCAATAAAAATTATTTGATTTCATTCATAAAAGTATGCAATCATTTCATCAAGGATTTTGTTATGACGTCACGTTAAACTATCGTACGTAAACCGACTTTACGACCACCAATTTTTTAAGTAACGCAGTTGTATCAGCTGATTATATGTTCCAAGTTCATGGTGACCTAGTTGAATCATTCTTAATAGTCTTATAATTTATGTTAATATTGAACTTTATTATTCAGCAAAGCCGCTTGTCCATAATTTTTTTTTACGGGTTATCGCCTTGTTTGCTATGTTATTATTTGCGTAAATTAATTTTTTTAAATGTATTTCATTCATTTTTATGCTGGTATTTGACGTTGGTATTTATTTAAAAGCCACGAGTATGTTTCTAGAACAGTCTGTATTGTGTCGGCGAAAGTTTGTAAACAAGCAGCTACGCTACAACCACTCAGAGTTTCATAAAAGAACCTAAAAACACCCGCCTATGGAGCGACTCTGCCCGCACACTTGCTGTAACCCGTGTTGGTGCTAGGCTAGATGCTAGTTAATTTTTTTTTGTCAGTTGTAATAGTAGTACCTCACTCATCCTCACAAGCGCTAGTGTTATTTCAACGATCCGTTTTCAAAGCACATCGACGTACGTATGTGCACCACTTACTAACTTCAAAAGAGCTCATGTTTTGACCCCCCCCCCCCCCCCTTTTCATTATCCCCTCACTCACATCCCATTTTTTTCCCCCGTCTGAAGCCTCCATGGTAAATTTATGATGTGCTATTCTTTGTCCCTGCTGTTAAATGCAACTGTAGATATCAACCCACGTTGGTAATTGGCGCCCTCCAAAATAACAGTTGAGTTTACACACACATTACCTATTCATTGCGGAAAAAAGTAAGTCATTGTGGACAGAGATGACTGTCGGTCGGAAGTCGATTAAGAATGTCGGTGTCTGGTGGAGCGTATTAAAGTGATGTGCCTCTTGCAGCAGGGAAGCCTTCATTTCACAGACGAGAGAGCCACACCCGAAGTTGCCCGAAGTTCATGCTCGCTTTTTTTCCCCCCGTTCTATCTCATTGTATAAACCGGTGTGGCATTAAATTTTGCGGTCGATTAGGATAGGTTAGCTACATTATAAATACTTTAAAAACATTGTGGATGGTTGGTTATATTAGGTAAGTATAGCTACATTAAAAATACTGTAAAATAATTTTATGGTTGCTTAGCAAATAAGTTTTTAATATGTAGCCATCCAGCGCTAGGAAACCGTTTACATGATTTCACAGTATCTTTAATGTAGCTATTCTAACCAAATCAACCGTCCAAAATGTTTTAAAGTATTTATAATGTAGCTAACCTAACCTAATTGACCATTAGTTATGAGTTGTCCAAAATAAACATTAACTGACCCTCCAAAAAACAATTACAAATAAATACCGTTGCCTTGTTTATGGTCTTTCCTTTTATCAACATATTTATTTACAATGAACAAAAAAAAAAAAGGAAGATGCACGATCGGGCGTTTGGCTCCCTCGTCTGTGAAAAGAAGGCTTCCCACGGGTTGCCTTGGCGGGGATTGGCGCATGTGACAGGGGCCTCGTGACTGGACAGCGGTCGCCGGGTCGGGCAGTGACTCACGCGCGCTATCTCCCCTTCGCTGTGCAAGCTGCGTTCCGTTACTAGCTACTAGCTACTAGTTACCGCTAGGACGGCTTCCGTGCACTCATATTGCCTGTGGATCGAAACTACAGAGTCAATCACGAGTCAGCAAATTATTTTTAACTGTATGATCAGTTATTGTTTTTAGTTTGTAAATTCAGAATTCCTACAGTCTGGCACTATTATAATTGTAATTTAAATATTTCGCACGTATGAGACTAAGTAATTAGCACAGCGCTGCTGAAAACTTGCCTCCCTCCCCCCGCACCTTGTAATTCTGCTCTAGGGAATTTGTTCAGTAGCGAGTGGGGCGGGGCTGCCGGCAGCTGGGGTTATTTGAGCGGCTGACGTTGGCAGCACTGGTAGCGAGACGGTTACCGCCACCCCTCTCCCATTCTTTCTTTTTTTATCGTGTTCATTCCTTTCCCGCGGCGGTTGGCAGACACTGTTCCTGTCCCAGTCGCTGATGTGTCGGGCGAGCGCTAGTGTCGTGTGTCGCGTGTCGCGTGTCGCGTGTCGCGTGTCGGCGTGTGTCGTGTCGGGACATGAAACACTACTATTGCCACGGCTGCAGACAGTGATCACTGGATTATCGCGCCAGGTAACTGCCTTGTTCTGTTGTTTGCATCGCTGTCACCGGCCCGGCCCTGCCCTGTTCCCAGAGCAGCCTTCCTGTCCGAAACCGGTCACGCCAGTTAACGGTGAATCCACCGCGACGGACTGCGTTGCTGTGTTTTAAGTATGCGGCTTTCAATTCGTCACGTGTGAGATTTTAGTGGTGATATTGAGAAGTGATCATTCTTCAAGCACTGATGTGCATGTATCCACAGCAATTTCCGTAGCCCTGTGAACAATCAAGCTTTTAGTCATTGAAGATTTTGTTACTTTTATCATGGTTGGAGGCAAAAAAATGGCGATTTTATTAAATGCCGGTATCAAAGCAGGTATTAAGTGTTCAAAAGTTGTTAAACCAATGCTGTGTTTTACAACGGTCATGTGAACCTTATAAAAAGGTGCACGTTTATCATAAGCTTTTTTCGTGATTAACGAAGCTTACCGAATTACGAACGCTACGTAGTTGATATTCGTGGTAATAAAAGTTTTCTTGTGTCGAATTGTGCAGCTGTAACACGACTTAGACGTTCTTCTCGCTGCACAAACACCGGTGTGAATATGCGGACTACACTGTAATGTGGCTTTTAAAACTAATCTGAATTGTGTTTAATAGCTATACGAGAAAAGGAAACCACGCATAATTTTTAATTACTTTGTGCAATTGACATTTTGTATAAGAAGGCAGTCGCTTCCGTACTAGACGTAGCAAAACCAGGAGTTATCGCAGGGTGTGGGTGGGGGTAGGGTTAGGGGAGGGGGTTGTAAATCCCCTCCAAGTAATATAAAAAAAATCCAACGCTCTTTGCAGTAACTTCGCGACACGAGGGAAATAGAAAAAAATTGGTTGTCTGTAAAGTCGGTTTACGGACGATAGTTTAACGTGACGTCATAACAAAACATTGATGAAATGATTGCATACTTTCATGAATAAAATTGAATCATTTGTATTGAATTATCACTATTTTGTATGGATACAAAGAAGGAGTGAAATGAAAGCTACAATTTAATTGATACATTTACTTTTATTTGCACTCATTAATTCAAATATGTTTATTACTTTAACGAACAGATTATTTTAACTATAGCTTTTATACATGTTTGCGATTTAACTTCTTCCAATCTGTGTTATTCTGTAAAGGATAGGACGATGATAGGAAAAGTAGGAAACGAATGGGAGTGTTTCAAGTTTAATGTGCCTCGAAAAAGTCAAATCGATGGTTGTTCCAATCGAGTGGAAGAGATAGATGCGGCGCAAGCGTACAATGAGCGTAACGGGACAATGTGCGTAACGGGACACTTTCGTGCGTGCAGCCGGCGTTCATATATTTATTAGACGTTGTCACGTCAAAAAGTATCTGCCAGTTTAATCAATCATTACCATAAAGTCGACGTTTACGGGGAAACCAGAATTGTGTGTTAGACGAAGTGATAGGGTTGACTGCGCTTGGCACATCACAGGCACTATCAGCGTTATTAATAAACTTCGCGGACTTGCAGCGAATATTTATTATTCAAATTTAAAATTGAGAACATTGAGCTATTGAAAATTAAGCTATTTGTACATGACTTATACTTTTCCGCAATGAATAGGTATATGTGATATAAATATGTATGCGTAAACTCGCCTGTTACTTTTGATGTCGCCAGTTAACAACAGGGGTTGATACCTACAATTGCATTTAAAACCGGGACAAAGAATAGCACGTCATAAATTTAATAGTATGGAGGCTTCGGATAGGGAAAAAAATGGGATGTTAGTGAAGGTGGGGTCAGGACAGCTATTTTGAAGTTACTAAGTGGTGCACATACATAACGTCACTGTGCTTTGAAAGCGGTTTGTTGAATGAATACTTAGCACTTGTAAGGATGAGAAAAGCACTATTATTCCAGGGTGGCAACCTTCGCATGTGTAAATCAGTAAACCAAATTTTAAAACACTACAAACCCTAGTACATATATACTTTGTGATCTTTTTAGTACCAACATCTACACACATTCCGTTTTCCATTATGTAATGCCATTTTTTTGATCTGTTATGAAATAATCAAGTAAGCATTCTAGCAGCAAAATTCAAAATTCGTGTATACGTAGCAATTTTGAGTATAATTTACAGATTGAAATGTTGGCAAACTGTTATCTTTATTCAATTGCAATTCATTCAGCAGTCGGATGGTGATTTGCTGTTGGTGCTCACGGCTCATGGATCAGCCAGTGGGCCATGTATGTAGTGGTGGTTGTGTTTCATGGAGCTGTGATCGTGTCTGGCTTGGCGTGCGCGTGAAGTTGGACTCTCAAATGATATTTCCCACAATCATGTTACCTGCAGCCAATCAGATGACCCGAAAAATTCCGCCCGTCCGTCAAAACTTTACCATGTTTAAACTTTTGACGGACGGGTGGAATTATAACCTCAAGATTGTCTGAAATGCATTGCCTTAATTAAAAAAAAGTTCATTTGTTACAGCTGCTTCCATATAATGTTTTCAACTTGCGTTTGAACTTTTCAAGGTTTGATATTTAAAAAAAAATACGGAGACACGTGTAATAATTAGAGACTGGAAAAATTCGCGCTTTCGATAACCTCTAGGATAGACTCCACAACCTCCTACATAGTCAGGCAAATGCCATCTGCTCATTGGCTATTGACTCGTGACACCTGTCAACTGGGACGCTTGCGATTCGATACTTTTTTTTTTGAAGGTTTTCCATTGGCTCAAAGTCCTTCAGATAAACTGTAAGCCAATCACAGAAGCAATATAAAGGTACAGTTGTTTGGATTCTAGCATATCGTAAAATAAACCCGCGAATTTTTCCGGTCTCTAGTAATAATATACAGTAACTCGAAAATGTATTTAAATAAATATTCTAGTGATTAATGATTTATAAGATTGTAGCGTACTTAACGTCGAGTGTGCGGCATCCAAGTGTAATATGCTGGACGGGACGGGGGACGCACCACAACGCCGAAATGCCAAATTGACCACAACGCCGACCGCTAGGAAACTTCTGTGTACCACAACGCCGAAAAATGTCATTGCAGGACTGCCACAAAGGTTAGGTTAGACTAGGTTAGGCTAGGCTAGGCTAGGCTAGGATAGGCTAGGTTAAGTAAGGTTATATTACGCTAGGTTAGGTTAGGTTTGATTGTGGTATTTCGGCGTTAAGGTACATTTAAGAAACGCACACAAATTCATTCAGTTGTTATTTCGGCGTTGTGGTACACAGCAGTTTTCTAGCTGTCGGCGTTGTGGTCAATTTTGACATTCTGCGTTATGGTAACGACCCTGCTGGACGTGCGGATGCAGGTGAATCGCTGGACTTGTTGGGGCCGGCAGCAGGGGGGCGCGGCCTTGGTGGTCCGCAGTGGCGCCGTGGGTCGATACCCACTGCACCGGGGCACGGAGTTGCGGCATGCACCCCGCTGCAGTCTCGCCCCCTTCTTCCCTTCATCCCTCTCATAGTCTCATCCCCCAGTCTTACCATCACCCGTGTTGGGAAGGCACTTTTTCTTTCTTTCAGATAGTGTTTTTGTCTTATGCAAGGTTCTGATCGAGATTAAAATGGAGAGAGAACAAGGCAATTTATGAATTTTATTTATTACTAAAAAATATTTTTTTTTTTTTTTTAAATTATATCCAGTGTTTACCATCAAACGGTACCGCTCCCTTGTTCTCATAGGTTGAAAGTTGAATCCATGCTTCCACCGGAGGATCACGCAAATAATTGCGACTGATGCAAGTCCACGGAATTGTCCATACACACGTCACCGCACCAGTCCTACATCCCACAACACGTATTGTGTGCACGGCACACCCATTGTTCCCGGTAATCTTCAACCAACCACCGAAGTTGCTCCAAATTTCCGCACATAACTAACTCTCTAAAAACACGAACCGAACAACAGACAAAAAATGGCGCCTGGTAACGGTATTCTTCCACAGTCAGTGTCACTAACAAATCAGTTAAATTACCTCCTAACATCATTTATAGACTAGTTTATACTAAACATCCAGGAAATTTGACGTTTTGTCAAAGAGGAAAGTGTGGTAAATTTCTTCCAGATAGGTGTGAATATCCTGAATAAGCAAATGTTTATGATCAATTTTCTAGAATCGCCACTAGTCATTGTTCGCAGATTTGTTGCTCGGCTGCAACATTTGTTTTGGAAAATAATCACTGGTATTGGATTTGTAAGGGTTGAAAGCGGCGAGTATGTTGTTTTCTCGCGAGGACTCGCCTGCCTGACGCGCCTCGCCGCGGTGGTTTCTGGGAACCGACCACTCCGCCTCCTCGGGCCTTGTGTGGCGAGGTCGAGTGTGAATCAGCACGCCGGCGCCGTGCCTGCCTTCCGTCCGTGCTTTGAATATATATATATATATATTGTATAGAAGTCGCGAGTGGATAGGATTTACTCTACGTTTTTCAGGAGCGTATGATGAGCAGCTTGGGAACTTCACCGCTGCAGTGCGCTGCCGTAACGCCCTGCACCGTCTTAGGTTGTTATTTACACGTTAGAGCGCAGCACTGTCGCCCGCTGTCATTCCCCGCACCCCCCGCACCCATCATTCACTACAGCTCAAGGTCGTTCAACGGGAGGGGGAAGGGGTGTTTGAAGAGTTCGACACTTGTCCGCTAGGGACCACCACAAGTCGATGCCCTAGAGATGGTGGCGATTGCGGCGGTGAATTAACCAACTACCTCAAAACCGTATTAGAAATTTTAATCTGGGCTGGCGACTTCTATACAGTATATATATATTCAAAGGTCCATGGGAAGCCTACGATTCACGCCGAGTATTCGACATGCCCGAACTTCACCGAATACTTGCCTTCGAGTGTCTTCTGAATTCTTTTGTTTAGGTGAAAAAACGCCTGTTTTAAATGCCGGACATAAACGAATAAAGGTAGGAATTTTCATAACAATAATACAAATTAAGCCATTAAAACCAAGACTAATATTTGAGTAAATATACGAACATTATCATCTTTTACATTCGTCTTGCAATGTCATCAAATTAAAATGCGATGTAATTAACTTAAGATTTATTTGTTTGGATATTGTTGCGCAAGTAATAAGAAAAAAAAATACGTGAGTTCCTACTGTTCATCTTTTGTCCCGGTTTGTTAGGTCAGGCCAGTTACATTATAAATACTTTAAAACTAAACAGCCATTAAAAATAATTCATATCATTTTTAATGTCCGCTTAGTTTGAAAGTATTTATAATGAAACTGACCTGACATAATCGACCATTTTAACTAATTAGGCATTCACGAACACACGGCAAAATAAAAAATGCGTTTTTTTCACCTAAACAAAAGAATTCCGAAGTCACCGGAGGCAGGTATTCGGTAATCTTCGGGCATGTCGAGTACTCGGCGTGAATCGTAGGCTTCCCTTCCGTCCATAGGGGAACTGTACCAACTTAACCCTGCCAGACTAGGTTTGCTGAGCAGGAAGCCCCCATGAACCTTAGGCTCAATGGTACCACAAATTATATAAATAAATAACTACGCCGACTGGCTCACCACGCAGCCTTTACAATATTTGGAATTAAAATATTAAATGAAATAGGTATAAAATACTAACAATAGTCTTTGGAAGTCAACCATATCTTGATTTATATATATATATATATATATATATATATATATATATATATATATATATATATATATATATTTAAATATCCAACACGGTATTACGCTGACAAGATTTATAAATTAATCCAAATGACCGTCGAAAAGTGAATGACTAGGTCCCATGTTCCAGCCACCCAAGAAAAATTTAGCACCTAAAGGAAGCTTGACCATGAAAAATGAAATCACATTTAAAAAATCGAGAAAAGTCAGCAAAGGAGAGCATAACCAAATATACAACTGACTGGAATTTTAAAGAAACATTTTAGAGAAGAAATTAAAGTCAACACCATACCTCAAAATGAAGGCAATGCCACTACACCAAGCAGAAATCCACCAGAGGTAGCTGAAACGGTGAGTCACAGCAACACCGAGCCGAAGCTGCAATCATTCTAGAGAACGCCATGCAGCAGAAATCCCACAGGAGAGATGTCATGCAGCAACAAACCTAGTGCACAAAATCAAAACAAGAACAGTACCAAAAATAAGAACGGGGAAACTTGGAATAAAAGTGGCTAAACCAACTAAAGTTATTAGAATCAAGACATTAAACAACAGTTACAAGTGCAATGTGTGGCACAACATGATACAGCTGCATTGTGTGGAAAGATAGACAAGACATTCAACACCAACACAGTCAACATCCCCACACAACATACCATAACCTACAAAAATTAACTAGAAGCCACGATTATTGTTCAATTTTAAAAGATTACTAACCATACAAACGAAATAGAATAATGAGTCAAAGATAGCACTGAAACTTTTATTATTATTTTTAAAAATAAACAAAAAATATATATTACTAACCAAAAATAAAACTATCATTAAATGAGCAATCGGATCTTCCATGGCAGACATAGGATTTAATAAGAAAAATGACAGGTCGGCGAAGATAAGTGTTAGCGAAGCCTTAACACTTACAGAATGGTAATGGCTCAAGAGCTCTAAGGACCGCAAAATGCAAACGAATTTCCCAAAAGTTTGCCCACTGGCTAAACTTGCCAAAGTCAACAAAACAATAGAAAAATCTAATGTCTTCTTGAAGTCTCTTTCTTCGAACAACAAAAAATCGCAAACATACAATGCTTTAACCTACGAAACTTTCAATAATGGTGCTTACAATAATTCAAAGATCAAAACAACATCGGTATTGACTGAAGAAAACCACTGACCTTTTGCTGCAACCTTCTGAAACAAAACAATTAAAAACAAAACACGTTAAAAATAGTGAAATATAAACGAACACAAAATTATTGGCTTAAGTAAATAAAATTTAAACACTAAAACAGCTACGACAAAATTAACGACAGCAAATTACCAAACTTACGTGATTTAAAATATTGTTACAGGTTAAAGATATCTTGTTACACCAATTATTAAATTACGTGCAACGAATAGCACGAAACACCATGAAAACTAAACATGAGGATAACGAGTAAATATCTTAAAGAATAATAAAATACATACCCCAGATGACCTATAACAAAGATGGGCAAAACAAACGTTAAACAAGATTCAAACAGAAAGGGAAACCTAACTCATAACGACTTGAGAAAAAAAATTGTGGTAACACGTACATGAGTTAGGTTACGAAAAAACATGCCCACAGAGCGACATGACACCAACACACCAAGTAACAGAAACATACACTGCAAAACTATTGCCAACTTAACTGCTTAAAACATTTGGTTATGAGTTTAGATTTCAGAACAATAATTGAAACAAAAATTATGTAGGTAAATATGTAGTGTACGGATTATCGTCAAAAAAAATGTTAAAAATCTGAAATAACTTGCTTTTTATGCTCTTTTACGTCCTCTTGTTTCTTTTATTATTAACTTTAAATAATTTTCAGTGTTGAAATGGCCTTGTAGAGTTCTAACGATGTGTACACACAAAATATAATACATCGGTAAAAACTAAGTTGTCTATTTGCAACCCAGGGACATACAGCACAAAACTCACCCAATTGGCGGTGCGGAAAAACTATTATTACATTAAGTTGATAAACAAGCCGAAATAAACACTTAGTTTGTTACATTATGTTACACCTAAACAAAATGGAAGTGTAAATAAATCGGGAAGCCTACAACTCACGTTGTTTCGGTTCCCTACCACGTTCGTGCAACTTCGGATTTCTCTCAAAAATTGAAATTAAAAAAATCGAAGGGTTAGGTCAGTTACAACATGCTTGTTTTCATTGGAAACTTTTGATTTAGCGGCTGAAGTGGCGTTAATACCAAAACGCAAAACTTCGGAAATCTTCGGAAATTCTTGCAGGGAACCGAAACTACGTGAGTTGTAAGCTTCCCAAATAAATCACTTCCCCGCATCCAACATGTTCATAGATATTACATACAGCCACAGAATAAACAATTGGTTGTTTATTCTGTGATACAGCTAGACGTTAACACTTGCGACAAATTCTTGGGAGTTTGTCTCTGTTCCTAAATCAACACCATATAATACCTTATTTTTTTCATTATTTATAAATTTTAGTTGTTAAGCTATTGTTTTAAATTTTGTAATATTTTTTTTTTCATACTGTAGTACAATCTTGACACTTTACAACAGCTTTGTATTATATATATATAACACACCAAAGATTCATACCAGAGGTTATGATACTATATAAATCACAAAAACAAAAAAAAAACGCTTTACCATAAATATGTATGTGTATATACATATAAACATGTGAAGTTACAAAAAAAAAACATACGTGACGTTCAGTTTGCGAAACAAAAAAATAAAAAAAGTTAAGAAAACCGAGCATGCACCACAAACCACTGTGCCATGGCCTAGAACAAACACCGAAATGGGAATTACCACTTATTACTATTATGCAATATTTTTTCCCCCAGGAAAATATAACTTTATAATAGCCAAACGAGTGACAAGAAGGCCTAATGGCGTGTGGGTGTGGTTTTGTAAACAACGCAGCCAACACAAGAATCTCTAAAGCATGAAAGACGTCACCAACCCTACAACTTAAAATCGTAAAATTGTACGAAACATAATTTCTACTCCTGTCGTCTTTTGATAATTCAAATCGATAAGTGAAATAGTCTAATTTGATATTCGTTTTCTTTCACTGCGCGTAAATTTAAAAGCTGTAATAATGATATGTATAAAATAAGAAATGTTGACAGACTTCTATTGCATATAGCGTCTACGTATTAAAAAATTCTCGGAACACTTATTTTTAAATATGGCCGCCGGAAACTCAAGCCAAAACTCATAGTTGCACGTTTAAAAATACTTTCGTACTTTACAAACCAGGCGTAACAATATCTTGGGGCGTCAGGAATGTCAGTATCTGAGGCTGATGGCCAGCTAAGGGGGGTTGCGCAGAATACAGAATATTATTGGGAAGCCTTCATTTCACAGACGAGAGCCCACACCCTTAGTTCCCCGAAGTTCATGCTCGCCTTTTTTTTTTTTTTTTCGTTCTATCTCATTGTATAAACCGGTGTGGCATTAAATTTTGCGGTCGATTAGGATAGGTTGGCTACATTATAAATACTTTAAAACGTTGTGGATGGTTGGTTGTATTAGGTAAGTATAGCTACATTAAAAATACTGTAAAATCATTTTATGGTTGCTTAGCAAATAACTTTTTAATATGTAGCTATCCAGGGCTAGGAAACCGTTTACATGATTTCACATTATCTTTAATGTAGCTATCCTAACCAAATCAACCGTCCACAATGTATTAAAGTATTTATAATGTAGCTAACCTAACCTAATTGACCATTAATCATGAGTTACAATGAACAAAAATAAACCGAAGATGCACGATCGGGTGTTTGGCTCTCTCGTCTGTGAAAAGGCTTCCCGTGTTTCACGACCCGGCGCTGCCTGCTCACGTGAGCACGTGACTGCCGGCGGGCGGAAGTCCCGTGGCACACGTAACCGAGCCGCTTTCACCCGAGCAGGACTGCCAACTGTCCAATGTGCGCGCGTGTACACTCATCCCGTTATACTGCTTTGGGCGCGGTATGGAAAATGGGGAGAGTGCAACGAAATTTTCACAGGATGGAAAAAAAGAAAAGGGCTACATACAAATATCGTTTATATACGTCCTTTTAAATATTTTACTTCATTGATTTAAATTAAATGGAGCCACATTTAATTTAAAAAAAAACATTAATTGTGAATGTTAGTGATTGAAAATTGTGTTCATAAACTTTTTCTAGTGTATTAACATACGTGAAGTTATGTTCCCGCACGAACATTTATTTGCATTATAAATTATTTAGTTATTAAATAAATAATTTGAATTAATAATTTAAAATTTACCTAGGATATTTTACTTGCGTGTATTTGCTGTATGTTAACTACACTGCAATTTATTGTACTTCGTCTTGGAACGAGTGTAAGACTGGCTAACTTTTAAGTTTTTTTTTCCCAGTTGTCTTTTGGAAGAAGACAATTACAAAAGTTTCAAATTTATGTAAAGCTCTAAAGCTCTAGGTATGGACATAGACGTGTGTTGGATGTGTTGTCACTGCTGGTTGGGAACGTGTCGGACACATCTCAGTCGCCCGTCGATGGCTGTGACACCCGATTGTTTATCAGCGCTCTGCTCGCGATAAGATACCAGCTCGCTCTGTGCGAATGCAACAGCACTCTGCTGCCTGCGTGCATCGCAGCAGATCTGATCTCTTCCAGGGATATTCAATCCTAACTTCCCTCAAGCGCACAGCAATCCTGAAATGTTTAACAAATTATTTTCTTGTAAATAAGAGGCGTGGGAGAGACAAGATTTTTAGTTACGAGGTAATTTATTTCTTCCAGGCGGTTAGAATTATATTACCATTGTATTCGCAAGGGAAAAATATATTAGGCTATTGTGTATTCCATGCCAAGTGACAAAATGTGCATAGGGCTTATATGGAGAGTATGTGGGATAACTGGGAGAAGCCAACGGTAGTGGGTCGAAATCTGCCAACGCAAGATTTTGCACATGTATTTGGTTGTATTTTGACTTTGAGCACTACGTTGGTTAACATTTATGATCGCAAGGTAACAAATTTGTTTTAATGCACTTCTCACAATATTCAATTACTTTTTTGATTGAATCTTTGACCTTTGGAAGTCTCGCAAGAATCTATGACCTCAAGATATGATAGCGTTTGCGCGATGGAAATTTTTACAGTTGTGTACGTGTTCTTTTGCTGTTTGTGGGCGCTCCATTACAGAAGTTACTCTTTCGGAGCTGTCATATGTTCGAGTGGTCAGTCTGTTTCTTGACGAGTTGTTCACGGGCTGGGCTCTGGCCATTTGTGAGTGTGGTTATGACAATATTTGATTTCATACTCGGTTTTAGTTTCTCAGGTACTGCTGATAACCGATCTAAACAAAATACCGGCATTTACGTGCGTGACTGTGTTGGGAAAAATTTTTTTTTTGAGATTCTGAGTGCACGCGAAGCATTTTAAGAATCCATTTTAGCAGTTTATAACTTTTAAGTTTATACATACTTTCACGCTCATAAATTTTGTTATAAATAGCCTCTTTTTAACTTGAAACAAGAAGCAATTCACACACATTAATTGATTCGAATTCATACAAAAATTGTGAAGTTTCCTTGATAAATAAACAATATCCAATATCTTCAGTTTCAGGTACTTATAATTGGCAACAGCTCGCGCTGAAGCGACAGCGCTTACGGCGGTAGGCGTGTGTAAGAAAGAGAAATTTACTTCCAGAGGCAAGGAGTCTGCCGCGTGGAGTCATGGATTGACAGACCTATATGCCGTCAGGAACAACTGGATGTGTTGATCCCAATCCTGTTGATTCTCGGCCACAATTTTGGCAAGGTGTTCCTCAAAGAGTTGTGTTGAACATCTCCACCATGCCATCGGACTGAGGGTGTAGGCTCTGTGTATATTCCCAGCAACCGTCACACCTCCTGAAATATTGTCTACTCAAAATTGCGGCCAGTATGTAGGGCTGTATGTAATTCCAGCAACCGTCACACCTGAAATATTGTCGACTCAAACTTGCGGCCAGGATGTAGGGCTGTATATAATCCCAGCAACCAACACACCACCTGAAATATTGTCGACTCAAAATTGCGGCCATGATGTAGGGCTGCATATAATCCCAGCAACCGACACACCTCCTGAAATATTGCCGACTCAAAATTGCGGCCTAGCAGTGGGACGCTCTATAGACGACTAGGGCCAGGGAAACCTTATTTTCACAGACGAGAGAGCCAAACGCCCGATCGTGCATCTTCGGTTTTTTTTGTTTGTTAATTGTAAATAAATATGGCGGTGTTGATAAAAAGGATACTAATGGTCAATTAGGTTAGGTTAGCTACATTATAAGTACTTTAAAACATTGTGGACGGTTTATTTGGTTAGGATAGCTACATTAAAGATACGGAAAAAAAGCATGAACTTCGGGTTTTGGCTCTCTCGTCTGTGAAAGGTAGGGTTCCCCATGTGCCTGAACGTGTGGTGGATGCAGGCGGACGGAAGGCGCGTGCAGCAGTGTGAATGGCCGAGCGGGCAGGAAGTGGGCGTGGCCAGTCGCTGTGCTTTGCGCGCTATTCTCGCCGCTGACACTGACCAGCCGTCCAGCCAGTCAGCCGGGCGCCCTTCGACCCCGCTCGCGCGACCGTACTCGCGAGTGGTCGTGGGGTCAGTGGGCTGGTGTGCGCTCGACCCGTGTTCCGTGAGAGACTGTGCCGAGTCCCGCTACACATTGTTGTGCCGGGAAGGTAGCGGTGCCGTCAGGCACTGCACAGAACAAGGGAGTGCGGCTACTAGCAAACATGTTAGGTTTATAATGCCAATTTTACTATTTAAACACTAATTGCTGCGTAAAAGAGATTTAAGCTGTGCGAAAAAAAAAAAAAAAAAACAATTATGTTTTGTAATAAAACAAGCGTGTTCTATACCAATGAGTGGGAAATTTTCGGTATGTCACGCCACAGAATATGTGGCTATCAACCAAAATAAACTAAGTCTGAAGTCTCGGCAGTTAGTTTCTCCCACGTCAGTCACTGGCTGGGCCAGCGAGAACGCCACGTGATTGGTCCGATGTCTTGTTTTGTTTAAAACCTCGCGATCAACCGTCATATGGCAAATCCCTATCGCTATCCTGGTTTCCAATACACTGGCCATACCAAAACAGGTATACCGTGAAGTCATAGGCGAACAGTATTGAATCCATTGTTGGGAATAGTCTAAAACTGTGATGCGCTTCAATCGAAATTCCTTGAAGCATTCGTGATGCAAAGCAGCGGTGGCAGGAGCGCTGATGGCAGGTCGGTATCGAGCTGTGGTGTCAGCAGTGTTGCCAGGTCTACCACTCACCAAAACAGGAGATTGAACTGTGAAAAAACAGTAGAAAGAAGTAGATATCCTAAACATATAGTTTTCCTTTACAATTAATTTAGTAAACCTATTTTTACACACATTTACTTTTGCATTTACACATTTAATTTTGCCCCAAAATAGACATTTTCCAACGGCAGAAAAACTCTAGGATCTTTATAATCAACTTTATCTACATCAATGGATCTTACAATTTCTGGTTTAACAGAGCACTCGAGGAGAGTTTTTAATACAGAAACTACACTCGGCCTCAAATTTTGAATTTGTGGTTGCTCACTCTGCATTTGCTTGTTCAGGATATTGAACATAGGCAAAACAAACTGAAGAAACTCAAGATACAATTTGTTGAAGGGTGATTTTAATTTTTGAAGAATGGCATCTGATGCTAATAACTTATCTTCAAAGGCAGCCTGGGTGAAAAAAAGTATGAGGGCATCATACTGCTCCAAAACCCGAGATACAACTAACTCAAGGGATAACCATCTTGTCTGACTTGGATGCAACAGCTTATGTGGCTTTACATTCACAAAACTTTGAAATTCTTTGAAGGATTCAATACGTTTAGAACTTGAATGAAAATAATTGAAAATACCACGGACCAAATCTTCCGGTTCCCTTGGAAGCTTCGCACAAGCATATGATGAACACAAATGGAATGAGTGGCAAATACACCTCATTATAAAAAGGTCGGGCATGTCGTTTTTCAAAAGAATAGATAATGAATGTCTTTTACCCATCATTACACTAGCGTTATCAGCAGCGAAACCGATTAGGTTTTCTTTGTAAGGAATATTTTCCTTCTCAAATGACTGTACCAAGCTGTTATGCAAGTTAACAGCATTTGCTTCACTCACAGGAATGAGATCGTAAAATGCATCAACTACAACCCCTTCTCCAGAATGCACTCGTACGACTACACATAAATGTTTGGTAGAACTTGTGTCAGTTGATTCATCAACAATCACCGAGAATTTATTTTCCCTCAATATATTGCAAAGTAATTCCTTACTTTCCTGCCCTAAAACATGTTTAACAATGGTAGTTGCTTTAGTTCGGCCACACTTGATTTTTTTTTGCAATTTCAGAATCAGGGCAAACTGATCTAATAAGGGGTGTCAAGTGACTAATTATATTAAATGAAATGTTGTGTTCTGCTACAAATGCAGAAAGACGAATTTCAGCTTCTTTGACTTTATTACTTAAATTGGTTGCTTGAGATGCAAATGAAGTTAATGTTTTTTGACCAATAAGTTCCTTTCCACATTGCACATGTTTATCAGACTCTACATGTCTAATTAATGTACCTTTACCTCCAGAAGCAATGCTAATATCACAGTTACATGACTTACAATATGCAAAACCGCATCCTTTCTTGCTAGACTGTAACCAACCCTTAAACAACTCTTCGTTTTCCCACTCACGTTTGTACTTCTGAGAATACTTCACCTTTTTACTCATAGCAAATAATTAATAATAAATTCAGCGTTATCAAAATCCATTCGTAATAGACAACGGCACACTTTGTCCGTGACACCACATCGTCCGAAATTATTACAGGCGACCGCGAGACAATAACAGTAACATAAACTGTTTCACTTCAAAGCACACAAATATGATGACTGATAAACAGAGTACCGACAGGCGACAGTGACACGACACGATGACGACACTCAACAGACGGACGAGACGAGTCACGAGTGACGACAGCTCTATCTCAACCTATAAGGGCGCCTGGGGTGGGAAACTCCCGGAAAAAGATACGCTCATGCCACAGCCACACACCACTAACGAGGGGAAAGTCCCTTAGGTAACTATCAGAGATTCGATTTAAATGTATCTCGCAGTAAATCGATATATTGCAGTGTGACACTAAAATTTTAACTGTTGCAGGCTAGAAAACTCAAGAACATAAAAATATACACTTTTTAGTTAAAATTCAAGCCGTTTTTGTTAATTTTAATAAAAAAATTGTTGAGGCAGGAAAAAGCAGTAGATTTGCTTGACTTTTCGCTTTTTAGCAGTAGAAAAGTAGATTTTTTAAAAAGGAGATCTACTGCAAAAACAGTAGACCTGGCAACACTGGGTGTCAGCAGGCGACTGGCTGTCTCGACTGGCCGCCAGGCGCGCGCGTGTCGTGACAAGTGCGTGCACGCCTGGCACGCACGGCAGGGCCGCCAACCCCCGCGAGAACACACCGCCGCGCAGGCTGGCTTGGCTTCTGGGTTGTAGCCGTAGTTGGTAACTGCTCCCTGATGATGGCGACTGCTATGTCGACCGAAACGTCGGTGAATTATTCGCCAAGGACGCGGCTACAACCCCAGAAGGCAAGCTACTTCAGACAATGGCCGTGAAAGTCTGCGAACATCATTAAAGATAAATATTGCTTGGGAAATATAAGGTGTTTTTTACGGTCATGATGTTTGCATTATCAGTTATGAATTAGTGCAGATTGATAACTGGTCATCCGGAAAAATTAAAACATAGTTGCATTTTTTTTATGCCAGAGTAGCCGGTGTAGTTAGATGAAACTAAGCTTTTGTATTAGAAAAAAAATCACTTGATAGTAACATCGCTAGAGCAAAGTTTTTATTTGATATATCTTTTTTTTTTATAATCATCTCACTAGAATCGTCCATGCTTTATTATTTGTACGGAAGTAGAAGTTTCTCCAAAACTCAAAAGAATTTAAAACATTTATTTCAAATCGAAGAAATCTAATGCATCATGTTAGTTTTATTTTAACTACACACAACTCCAGTATTTTTCAGGAGAGAGAAAATTAGCATTGCAGTCACGAAACAGCTGTACTTAACAGCACATAACTTCCTGTGTTGGGACCGTAAATTATGTTTACGTATATAAATTTAGTGCAAATAGTTTAATTTCTGTTAAACTTGTAACAAAAACAAAAATCCATTTTTACGCATTTTTTATGCACATAAGTAATGTAATTAAATTTTTCCGAGCGTAACTTTGTCATCAAGATGATATCTTAGTTGAGATAATGCATATGAAAATATAAAACTACAGTAAAATTAATCAGTGGGTACTGATTGAAGTTGCAAGCTTCTACTTTAATGTTGAAATATTTAATGCATGTTTTTGATTACCAGCTAGAGGGAAGTGTTCAGCTCTTAACTTTTCTGTGCATAATCGTGTATGTATAAACCGTTGCCAGTGGAATATTTCTAACTTCTAATATTGAGTCGGAAGTTGTGAGCTTAATGCTATAACTGATGCTGTTATTTTCTTTGAAATCGGTGAACTGTGAGGTAATCATACGCAACGTAACAACTTAAAATTCGTTAATGTTTCGAAAGTAAATGTTGGCAACCTTGATTTATATTTTTAGTTGGTCGTTGCTGGAAATAATCATTTAAAATGTGTTAAGATTATCTACTTATTTTGCAATACGGGGCAACCAAAACACTGTCAGAATATATATATTTTGTTTCAAAAATATTTTAACGTGGTAGCCGCAAAGTGTGTTAAAAATCCTAACCTCAGTTTCAGTTGCAAGAAAATACACACCTGCACACAGTCTCCATGCGCACATGGCAGCCATGCTTATTTCATTGCTACCAACATCGTCAAAAATTATTCCGAAGTGTAATATTTTATCACTATACACAATTCGAAACTCCGCTAATACGCAATTCCATAAATTATAAACTAAGTATATTTGTAAAATTACTTTTTTTTTATTGACGTGACAACGTCTAATAAATCGATGAACGCCGGCTGCACGCACGAAAAAGGATGACTTCTTGTCCCGTTACGTTCATTGTACGCTTGCGCCCCATCTATCTCGCTTCCACTCGATTGGAACAACCATCGATTTGACTTTCTCGAGGCACATTAAACTTGAAACACTCCCATTCGTTTCCTACTTTTCCTATCATCGTCCTATCCTTAACAGAATAACACAGATTGGAAGAAGTCAAATAGCAAACATGTATAAAAGTTATAGTTAAAATAATCTCTTCATTAAAGTAATAAACATATTTGAATTAATGAGTGCAAATCAAAGTAAATTTATCAATTAAATTGTAGATTTCATTTCACATCTTCTTTGTATCCATACAAAATAGTGATAATTCAATAAAAATGATTCAATTTTATTCATAAAAGTATGCAATCATTTCATCAATGTTTTGTTATGACGTAACGTTAAACTATCGTCCGTAAACCGACTTTACACATAACCAATTTTTTAGTTCAAATATCTTTAACACATGTTTGAATGCAAGTTACATTCATAATATGGAAGGTCATTCCTTGCGAGATCATCCAGCTAATGTATACATTTTCCACCTCACCATCTAAGATTTGGATGAAATTTGATAAATGGTATCTTCGGTCAAATATAAGAATCCATATTTATTTAAGTAGTTAAGTTTCTCATCTGCCTGTCCAGTTGCGCTCCGCCACGTGGAGCGAGTGTGATCTGCATTGAGGCGGGTGGAAGTGTTAGCATTTACTATACAGCTGTTAATGGAATTATCGATTTTCTAATCCTAATATTCAATGTTTCTTAAGAACATATTCGGATACTCTTGGGCCCGTGTAGCTTTTTAACGTGATGGTTTGGGACGTTTTATCACTAATGAAAAGATATTCATGGCGATTGCCGGTGACTATACTCGTGTGCACGGACAGCCTGTGACAAGTGTGTTTGGCGCCGGACATTAGCACACAATACACAGTCGCGCCTGGCTCTGACCTTGACCCGGTCACACCGGCGTTAAGGCCCTGCGTCATTACGATCCAGCATGTCGGTAACACACACACACACACACACAAAAAAAGCTTCTAAAGTCTGAAATTAGCAAAAAAAAAAAAAAAAACGGTGGATGCTAAGGCGAGAGCTTAAAAAATATTATAGTACCGTGGAAATATTTATTTTCTGATTGTTTGTGATTCTGATAATTTTATCGGAAGCCCTGTGGATGATATTGATAATATGGTACAAATGGTTGTTGACTGGGTTCTTGCGCCTCCTTAATATTGTTACGAACTGGGAAGCAGAGCCGCGTCGCGTGCCAGGTGATGTTTTTTTTCTAGAGGGAAAATCTTTTAAAGACACCGCCTTGAGGGATGATACATGAGTCACTATAAACCCTCCTCTCCACTTTCCCTGTAAGTATTACAGATGATGTATTAGGTTTCTGACTTATTTCGGTATATGTGGATTTATTTCATTTCCATTGGTTTCGTTTAAGATTTTCTGTTATTTTTTTATTAATATGTTCAAGTAGATTACATTTCCACACATTTCAGTCCTTTGCATTGATTTATTTCGTTACAATTCATGCATTGATCATTGAAATTAGTTTCTATTAAAGTACACTTAATTCGTTATAAATGGATTCTTTTGATGCTTTTTGAGGTTTTTTTTACTTCATTTTATTTATTTAAGTAAATTAAGGTACAAATCAAACCAGTCCGTGTTACGTGGTTCGTCCATCGTTCGCACTCGAAGAATAAAAAAACGTGTGCTCGGCGTCATGTGTTTTGTCCGGGTTGTACTTGCACATCGGAGTGCGGCGAAGCCCCAGTTTTTGTGTAGGTGTGCTGCGTTGAATGAGCCATGGCCTGCCAACGGGAAGCCTTTTCACAGACGAGAGAGCCAAACTCCCGATCGTGCATCTTCGGTTTTTTTTTGTTCATAGTAACTCATGATAAGTAATGGTCAATTAGGTTAACTACATTATAAATACTTTAAAACAATGCGGATGGTTGATTTTGTTAAGATAGCTACATTAAAATACTGTGAAATCATGTAAACAGTTTCCTAGCCCTGGATAGCTACATATTAAAAAGTTATTTGCTAAGCAACCAAAAGATGATTTTACAGTATTTTTAATGTAGCTATACTTACCTAATATAACCAACCATCCGCAATGTTTTAAAGTATTTATAATGTAGCTAACCTATCCTAATCGACCGCAAAATGTAATGCTACACCGGTTTATACAATGAGATAGAACTGAAGAAAAAAAAAGCGAGCATGAACTTCGGGGAACTACGGGTGTGGCTCTCTGGTCTGTGAAATGAAGGCTTCCCTGCTGCCGGCAGTGCACCGTGACGTGTAGTGTGGGTCGTGGCGGGACCTGGGGGCGGAGGGGGGGGGGGAAGGAGGAGGCAGACACTTGCGCGCACGGCCTCACGTCACCCGCAGCTATACTGGTCGCCTGACGTCACTGTCCACACCCGGCGCGCTGCTTGCCTGCTGCTTCATTAATGCTGATGTCCTCGGCGCGCGGGGCTTTGATCAGCCTCGGCCGCTTCCCGCAGCTCCCACGAGGCCGGCACATTGCTCTGGCCGAGGTTTCTCTTCCCACTTCGTCACTGTGCAACAATCACACGGGTCGTTACCAACACGCCGAAATACCATAACGCCGAATGTCAAAATTGAACACAACGCCGACAGCTAGAAAACTGCTGTGTACCACAACGCCGAAGTAACAACTGAATGAATTTGTGTGTGTTTCTTAAATGTACCTTAACGCCGAAATACCACAATCAAACCTAACCTTACCTAACCTATAACCTAACCTAGCGTAATATAACCTAACCTAACTGAACCTAGCCTAACCTAGCCTAACCTCACATAACCTAGCCTAACCTCACATAACCTAGCCTAACCTTACATAACCTAGCCTAACCTAACATAACCTAGCCTAACCTAGCCTAACCTAACCTAGCCTAACCTAACCTAGTCTAACCTAACCTAGTCTAACCTAACCTAGTCTAACCTAACCTAGTCTAACCTAACCTAGTCTAACCTAACCTAGTCTAACCTAACCTAGTCTAACCTAACCTAGTCTAACCTAACCTTTGTGGCAGTCCTGCAAAGACATTTTACGGCGTTTTGGTATTTATTTATTTTTATTTATTTATTTGTGTTCCATTGAGCCTTCTTTTGGTAGAAACCATAAGGCTATGGAACATGTAATTTATACATATTTACAGTTTATATGTATATATATATATACACATACATACACACATACAGTTTTACATACACAGTTTTAAATACACATATTAGATTTACATACCTTTGAAGTAAAAAAAAAACATTTTTTTCAGATAATCTGCAGCAGTTTTCTAGCTGTCGGCGTTATGGTCAATTTGGCATTTCGGCGTTGTGGCGCGTCCCCCAATCACACTTTCAAACGTGTTGCACACGCATTATAAAAATCACGAGTGTGAGCAGACAGGTTACAAACAAAGCCTCATAGGCATTTTAGAGGTTATAATTTTGTACTTCTGCCGAAAAAAATTAAAAATGAACGATAGTGGGGCTTAATTCTCTCCTTAATGTTGGGTATAGCATAGGGAATCCACTTAAATATTAATATTGCCTGACACTATTTTCCGCGCTAGAGGTCCGGTAGCGCTTAGGGCGACACTGGCTCGCGCGGCAAACCCCTCTTCGCCTTTATGTGCGTGCAGTCTTATCGTCGAACTCGCGTCTCTAGGAAACTGCACGACGACCTTACAATATAGCGGTCAAATAATCAAAATGACCCAGAGTGGTCATTCTGTGGTTACCTGTGTGGCTATTAACAATTTGGAAGAATCAAATTTTTAGTAGTTTCTGTAAACTGTTTAGGAATCAGACTAGACTTTTTGGCAACACCAAGGAGGTCACGAAAAGCTTCGTGGGCGTAACTGTAAAGTTTGAAGTGCTTCGCTAGAGTACTTTTGCTCGTATTGCCTCGGTACAATCGTACAAGGTCACCTGTGATAACTTCTGTAGACTTTGTCATCTGCTGCTGACGCAGATATTGCGTGAATTATTTATACCTTCTACGGGAGCCATATGGCACTCGACCTTGGAAGAATTCGTGCCTCTAACCGAAATCCATGAAGGAGAATGGGTAATAGGGAAAAATGAGGGATGGAGTAGGAGTGGGAAGGCGTCTGTCCATGACGTCACGCCACGATCTAATTTTAAAATGACTGCACACATCCACGCCGAAGTTGAGACCGAACTCGGGAAATGTCAGTGGGCACGGATTAGGGATGGAATGTAGCTTGCGCCGTTGACTGCATCGCTGAAGACGAGAACGCCCTGGGACTGAACCACTGAATGACACGAGGCTAATGGGATCCTCAAACAAACCAAAAAGTTTCTTAGCATGGGCACTTAAGTTGAGACGCCTCACAAGTGGAAATTTTGCCGGAGTATTCACAGTACTGTAGAGTCCATCCTGGAGGCCAAATTACACTCGCGAATTTGGTCAGACTGTGGTCAACTTGTGTCCAACTTTCTGGCTGGCGGTAACGTCCGCGGAAATCAGTTCTCAGATGTTCCACGCTCAAAATGTACCATACAGGAGTGTGCCGTGATCAGCATCTGTATTTAATACATATATAATATACACAAGAGGGCAGAGGCGGATCCAGAGGTTCACCTCGGAGGGGGCACTCTAGGATTTCAGAGATACCAGAGAAAAAATGTCTTAAAATTACAAAATTTGTATTTAATCTACTCACACTACACAACATCCAACCACCAGATTTTATGATTCTACAAGAAATTAATTAATTATATAAAAATATTTTATTGGTTTCAGAACCAATCATTTTTGTCGGCAATATTAATGTAGCATACAACTGGTTTTTCGGTTGTGGAGGGGGGGGGGGGGGCACCTGCCCCTGGTGCCCTACCTTTGATCCGCCATTGCAAGAGGGAATGTTTGTGGTAGAAACTGAAGGGTAAAAAATAGTTAGCACGTGTTCATTGCCCTGCGGAGGCTCGGGTGATGCCTGTACGCCACCCTCGTCACAGCAGAATTCTGTTGTCCTCGTCTCGGCCGGCTGAGCTGGCCGGGTCTTGTTTCCGCCAGCCCGCCACCTGATCTGCGCCGAGAAGCCTTTATCTGAACCTAGTCCCCCTGTTGACACAAGCTCGGAACAATACACCGACCCGTGTGTGTTCCAGGGGGGAGGGGTTGTCTGTAAAGTCGGTTTACGGACGATATTTTTACGTGATTAACGTCATAAGAAAACATTTATGAAAAATTGCATACTTTTTTTTATTTTCAAATATTATTTACAGTGTTTTTTGCAAAATTTAATTTAAATAATTTGTTTAAATATAATCACGAACAATTAGTTAAAAAGCCCGCCTTAACCTGTTCGATATTACAGAAGATTTTCTCGCACGGTGGTTGGCCGGTTCTTGCACGCTCGGCTCAGGCGGAACGTGACAGTCATGCTTTTTCGTGCGTGCAGCCGGCGTTCATCGATTTATAAGACGTTTATCACGTCAAAGCTATATCACATTCCATGTCAAACCAAATAATTTTGCAGATACCTAAGCTTTATTGCAAGCAGGGGCGCAACAACTAAATTTCCAAAGGGGGGGCAATATACCTTTTTATAAAGAATCCTCGATCCCCCCTATTGAAGCGGGGGGTCCGGGGGTCCTCCCCCGGGAAAATTTGTATTTCAAGGTGGAAAATGGTGCTATTTAAGCAGTTTTATTATCTAAAAATTGATTACACAGCACTTTCTTTGCCCCTACTTCAAGGTTTCAGAGGGGGGGCAAAATACCCTTGCCCCACCCCTCCCATGTTGCGCCCCTGATTGCAAGCGGTATAAAAATATTAGAAATTGCAAAATGGTGAAGACTACTCCCTTAAGTTCACTAATTGATTGTAAATTAGACTGTTTTGACACTTGCTCTCGTGCTGTTTGGAAAACGTTTCGTTAAGGTTCGCGAAGCTGAAGACGAGTGGGTCTACAATTGTACCCTGACTCAATCAAACCAGAACTAACGGCGCAATTGTGGTGACGTCACGAGAGTTGAGACCTTTACAAGGGGCGGGTGGGTTTGGCGCTAGCGTAATGCCGGTGCAACGAAAGGCCATGACCTGGTTAGTCGGGCCGCTGCCGTCTAGCCTTGGTGCTGCCAACTGCTGCCAACTGCTGCCAACTGTGCAGAGTTCCCCGTAGCAGGCTGGCTTGGTGTAGGGGGTTGGTGGGGGAAGGAGTATCTTTCATGTGTAGACTATGTTATTGATGTGTGTGTCCTAGTTAATGTTCCAACACTTAATAAAGTGTGTGTAATAGTTTTCTCTCGAAACTCGTATATAAGCTAGAACGCACCTTGTTGGAAGCACAAGATATGCAGTCTTAGTATTTCTGGTATGGTATTTGGACCACCATTGCTAATCACTGTAAATTTAACTCTACATCAAAGCTTGAATTTAGGAGGAGGGGGTGAGACTTGTGCGCCCCCCCCCCCCTTCTTCCCATGAATTATAGGCCCATTGCCATTTGAGTCTCTCTCATAAATGCAGAGACAGGTATTCGGCTTCAAAATAAAAAAATAGAACAGCCAACTTTTTCTTTTGCTTTGTATTGCAAAAGATGCATTTAATTGTTAAACCTTAAAATATTTTTTAACACCTGTGTCAACACAGAGGTTTTCCTGATGGCTATCAAGATGAGGTTACTTATTTTATTAATTAAGAAAGGATTTTTAGTTTCTACTGTGTACTGTGTTGAGGGTTTGTCAAAACTACTGGAGTAAAGCAACAATGTGTTCTACCCAAGTGTCTGGCAGTGCTGTGGCAGGCAACTGAGTTTGTGGGCAGCTCGGCGGTATCTGTGGAAGCTTGCCTAAGTGACAGTTCACACCTCAGTCAGCTTAAGGAACGTGTAGCTTAAAACACGTGAAATACAGTACATCTACCTGCTGAAGTGAGATAAAACATTGACATTTTTCCTGCATTAGTATGTTCTACATACGTCTTACATATGTTTGGTCTTAACATAGTGTTGTGTAATTCTCAATATGTTGAAAAGGCATTTTTGTTTTTAAATTTTGATGCTATTAGTTTATATAAAAAAATTGTTAATATTTAACTCTTGTTGAAGTGAACATTAGTGTTTCGGTTATGTCTTTCGTAATTTATATTTTTTCTGCCATACACAAGCTAATAGCATCTACCAAACCCATGTATTTGATAAAATTAATAAATGTATGCTTTAAATTATATTTATCTGTGTTTTACATTTTAAGGTTTTCTTTTCTTAAAGTATTTTTGTGTGTAGATCAATACCTCGCTAGTCCACTCCCTCAGCACTTACTGGATGAGTTCAGTAGGTGTGCTAAAATGTTACAAATGTTTGCTGTGCAGTTCAGGTCCTGCACTATAAATACTAATGGTTCAGGTCAGTAGTGACAGGGCCTCCACAAACCGAGGGCCCCCACAATATTAACAGAAAATATCATTAACACTAAAATTTAATTTCATATAATTCTTGTCTCCGATTATATTTATGTATGTTTTTTTTAAATACTAAGAGAATCTACTTGATTTCACAATATATTATTTATTGGAAAACTCTATTGAAAAAAATTCATTTTATTTGTAAAATAATTTGGGGCCAGGGGACCTCCGCTCCTCTGTTGCCCCGAGGCCTCCAGACCTCTAAATCCGGCCCTGAGTAGTGATGTATAAGCGAGGTGGATGCATGTCTCAGCTTCGCGGTGTTTGTGCGCAGGGTGTAACCCGGGGTTGTCGCCATGACGACCGACATCTCTCTGGTCCGCTGGGACCCGACCCTGCAGCAAGAGATAGAGGACTATGAGTACGATGGTGGCAACTCATCGTCGCGCCTCTTCGAACGATCGAGGATCAAAGCCTTAGCAGGTCAGTCGAGGCTGAAACATTTTTTTGCAAATAATGTCAGGGTTTGTATGTCTCCTTAGTATTATCACAAATTCATTAATTTGTCTTTTATTGAATAAGCCCTATTAAAATTTAATTGGATAAGTCCCTTAAAAATTTATAAATCTCACTAATAATCCTTAAAAAAAAGACTTAATAGTGTGAAAGTAATGGATAAATGTGGGTATTTTATTATTCTGTTTTTGACTTGGCAGCAAGCAGTGCTTTCCACATGTGCAGTAAAGTTGGTGAATTTCGAGCGACGTGATTAGAATTTATGTAAAAAAAAAAAATGAATTAACAGTCTGTATTTTGTATCGCCTTTAAACAAAAAAAAAACATGGCTTTTACACTCTTTACTTTTAACTTATAAAGAAAATGTAATTAGTGATTAAATGTTGGGGCAGTAAATTTCAGATGGACACAATGCTTGAGTAATGTATGTATTCTCGGGATAATTCTGGACAAATCGGAGCTAGACTGTAACAACAAATTTTTTTATGTGCGTAACTATGAAACATCATTATTTTATTAAGGATTTTTGTGCAGTTACAAATAGTTTCCTTCACCTTGATAGTGGTGAATATTAAGTAAAGGGGTCCTTAAAAACTTCTTTATTTGATTGCACGAGAAGCAGGGATGTCGGAACAGGGGGGCAGCAGGGGCGAGTCGCCCCCGTGCTGTTATGCATGGGGGGGGGGGCGAGAGTATCATTTCGCCCCCCTCCTTTTCCCAGAACAAATTTTTGGTCCTAGTAGTATTTTTCTCAACCAGTAGTTACAAACGTTGCATTGGTGATCACATTGATTAGAAAATCAAATATGATTGTCAATATACTGTAAAATGATTGCAAATTCCTAGATTGTATTTTATTTAAATTGTACTACATGTACTGTCAGAGTAGTATTTAATACATACTACGTCATAAAATTCTTGGAATGGTATATTTAATATTTTGGTTCGGAAACTCGTTAAATAGCACAATTTTGCATCTAAAATTCCAACTTTTTCCCCGGACCCTTCGCTCTAGGACCGAGGTAAGTGTGATAACATCTTTTCGCCCCCCCCCCCCCCCCCCCCCCCAAATCAAACTCATGAAAACGTTCTGACATCCCTGACGAGAAGAGAGTATGAACCATAGCTGTATGGAGGCAGGGGCTGTCTTGAGGCGGCATACCAGTGTGTATATGTCACAGGTAACTAAGTGGAACAAAACTGAAGAACTAGTCACAAACTTTATTTTTCAGCACACTTTTGGTAACTTGTATTTGGTTTTTTTATGCCTCACATTTATAGTCTCATTCTAAATATAAATCGATGGAGTCCTGCTAATCCGAACCAATTGGGGTTGAGACCTGTCCAGACTAACCATGTTTCCAGATGAGCCAAATAATTGCTTAATGCAACTGTATTTATCAAGATACATCTCTAAGCATTAATTTATCACCTAACTCAGCCTATAACACGCCATTTACAACAGGTAAATAACCAAACATGTCAAAAAAATAGGTCAATACATCAAAAATAATTAATAAAATACAAAAATTTAAAGATTTTTGAAATTATTTTTCACTTTATACTTGTTCCGATAAACCAGATTTTTGTATTAGCAGGACTTCACTGCAGTTGGTGACTGACCACTTTAATGAAGTGGAAATAATCTCTGAAAAGGTTTTAGTTTTCCAAAATTAAAAAAAGGATGTTCCTATGAAGAGTTGAATTATTTTATATTGTACTTAATTTAACTTATAATTAAAAATAACCTATTATATAAAAATATTAATAAAATTTCTTGAAAAAAATCTTGATTGGTTCACCAGTTGTTTGTAGAGATCCTGGAGTACAGAGCAGGAACCGTGGATCTCCTAACCGAAGTTACTATCCTCGGACATTTGCCAGTCCTGAGTGTTGTGAAACGAGACCGTATATGTTTGTGCACTTGGCTTGGGAAACCCACACACTATCTAAAATGCCTGCAAAAATCAGATTTCACCCACTGGACTTGGAGGCAGGGACGTTGTGGTGAGAGGCAGGTACATAGTAGTGCCCTAGACACTCCGGCTATTCATTGGTATAACACAGGGCTTTATATCTCAGAAATACCTGAAGGCCACATTCTATATATAAAGAGTGGTGAACTATAACTCTGTGTTTGATAGTTAGTGTCTGAAGATGGACAGTTTTTATTGTTGAAAAATTATTATATCCGTGTCTTTGACAATAGTATTGTAGTTCTGTAAAATGTTTTTATCCATGAAGGATCTATAAAGAGAGAACCTGAGATAAATATTACTGTCTAGTATTATGAGAGAATTAATCAGTATTTAACAATATTTATTTGTTGTAATTATTAAATTATTTTATTAGTATTAAACAAGTACAATCAACGTAAGTTAAATGATAAAGTAATTTTCAGTCAATTTCAGTGTGACAAAATAATGAATATTGCTTTTGGCAATACCCGTTGGTTTTGCGACATCGTATCTTTTCAAGCTAGTTGTATTGGTGGCATAATTAATTTTCACTGCTCTGTTTATTTGGACCTAGGTCAAATCCTCCATAGACACAGGGAAAACACTCAGTTCATTTTGTTCTCTTATGACATAGCTGAATTTTTTATGGGGGAAAAAAAATTGATATAAAGAGTTTGCATTTCTTATAGAGCAAGTAATATTACAGATTAGATATTTTGAATTTGGTACTTTTTACTGAAGCCTAATTTTGTTTTGTTGTACCAGAGTGCGAGCTCACCTTATTGGGATCCATTGATTCTGACAATTCTCTTGGTGCGTTATCCTGATTGCTTAAATCTGTCCTAAGAATGAAGTAGCTTGGCTTCTGGGTTGTAGCTGTGTCCTTGGCAAATAATTCACCAACGTTTCGGTCGACATTGCAGTCGCCACCATCAGGAGCAGTTACCTACTACTCAGTAGTAGTACACTACTACAACCCAGAAGCCCAGCTACTTCAGACAATGGCCGTGAAAGCCTGCGAACATTATACGTCTTATGAACTTGCAGAAATTTATGTTTTATCCTTCAGAAATAAATCTTGCAGTAATGTGATCTTGGGGAGAGTACAGTTCAGTTTGAACTGCTCCTAAGTGAAGAGGATGTGTAGTGCTGCAGCTCTTGGCAGGTGCTAAACTGCGTTATGTGCCTGCTGCCCGGGACGTCAGTTATCACAGAGTTATCACAGTGGGACGAGCCAGCTGTGTTGTTAATTGCCGCCAGTCGGCCTGCAGACCTACTGTAGGAGGCCCGTGCAGCTGTGGGCTCGTGCAAAGAGTGCGGAATGCCGTATCGAGGCTACGTGTGGGCTCCCTTCGTAAACGCGACCGTAAAGTGCTGTCACTGCTGATGGTCCTTGGAGGCCACACTGGTAGTTCTGGTCGCACAGACTTGTGCTAGCGGGGGTGTGTTCTTGGGCTGCTCATAGCAGCAAGATGGGGGTGATGACGACAATGCAGTCTGTGATGGAGCCGGTGCAGCTCTTCTATGAGAAAATGTTCATGGAGCTAAGAGGTTTGATGTCATTGACTACGAGCCCATCGTGATTTTCAACTCGTAAATAATTTTGGTTAATGATTGAAAACCTTGTGAAAGATTAATAATGGATTCTTCCATATGTACATGCAGTATGATGTTACTATTTACAGGCTACTAAAAATTTCCACTTTTCTCCACCTGTAATAAATTTGTTATAGGTGTTTAAGACACCATTTAAAATTGTTTTTTTATAGCATAAATGCTCTCAATTAAATGTATTATTTAACTGATTATCACTGTTACTGGCTTTGTTTCATCTTTGGAATTCTCTCTAGCTAGGTAGTAAATCAGTTATTTTCCATTGTTAAATAAGTGATTACTGAACGTTCACAAGACGGTACTTTCTTTCATGTGATAGTACTTTCTTTCATGTGATAGTACTTTATTTCATGTGATAGTACTTTATTTCATGTGATAGTACTTTCTTTCATGTGATAGTACTTTCCTTCACGTGACAGTACTTTCCTTCACGTGACAGTACTTTCCTTCACGTGACAGTACTTTCCTTCACGTGACAGTACTTTCCTTCACGTGACAGTACTTTCCTTCACGTGACAGTACTTTCTTTCACGTGACAGTACTTTCTTTAAACGTGACAGTACTTTCCTTCACGTGACAGTACTTTCCTTCACGTGACAGTACTTTCCTTCACGTGACAGTACTTTCCTTCACGTGACAGTACTTTCCTTCACGTGACAGTACTTTCCTTCACGTGACAGTACTTTCCTTCACGTGACAGTACTTTCCTTCACGTGACAGTACTTTCCTTCACGTGACAGTACTTTCCTTCACGTGACAGTACTTTCCTTCACGTGACAGTACTTTCCTTCACGTGACAGTACTTTCCTTCACGTGACAGTACTTTCCTTCACGTGACAGTACTTTCCTTCACGTGACAGTACTTTCCTTCACGTGACAGTACTTTCCTTCACGTGACAGTACTTTCCTTCACGTGACAGTACTTTCCTTCACGTGACAGTACTTAACTTTAATAAAGATTAATGGGTTATTTTATAATTGTAGATCTACACACTTTTATATTGGCTAAAATGTAGATAAAATATTCAGATTTAATTTTTTACACATTGCTGCTTTTTTTTTCATGTATGCCGAAATGCTGCTTATATATTTGGCAGCAATAAAAATTGTTTAAAAATATCTTCAATAGAATATTAACATAAGCATTGCTGCTATTATTTTAATCATTTAGAATGTAAAAGTGTATTAATTTTTTTACTTTAAAACTTTTTGTTTTTCTACGTTATAGTTTTTAGTGTGTGTCTCTTAGTTTTTGTTTGAGCTCCAATTCTCACTGATTTTTTAACATGAATCAAAATGGGCATTAGACATATCTCTAAATTACACCACTTAAAAAAATTGAAGGTAATTTTTATTCTGATTTATTTGGTGGTGAAAATGTTTCGGATTTTCTAACAGTAAAATAATTTTACTGAGAAAAAAAACCAAATTTTACAATAATTCACTTCTAACCTTAGTAAATATTTTTTTTTAGAAATATAACAAAAGTCGTACTTCTTTTAAAGTTTATTTTCTAAAGGAGGCAAAAAAATACAATGAAAACATATTTTGGTTAGCATGTGTTGCCTGTATTAATTTTGAATTAAAGTATTTTGTCTAACTGGTAAATAAATTTTTCTTTACCCTTAATTACATAATAATCTGTAAGTCTAAATATTAATTCTTTATGTGATAGATTTATATAATTAGCAGACTCAACAGATGTTCTGTTCAAACGTTTTAAATTCGAAAATTTACAGGAAATTTCCCTGAATCTAATTGCAGCACCATCTGCCGGGTCAAACTGAAATAAAAATAAAATATTTTTGAATATTCGATAACGCGATCATAGCGCTTCCTACAGGATCCAATGTAAACCTACAGGATCCAATGTAAAACATGCAAAGTTCCACAAACACATTAATTAAATAAATAAATTAAAAAATATTATTTATCGGATTGAATTGTGAATCTAAACCATTCTTGAATCCACCTGAACACACACTTTAAAGTGGACCCGACAGACGTCCTGTTCAAACTTTGTAAATCCAAGAATTATAATTTTTTTTAAATAAACTATAAATTAAAAATATAAAACTTCAATTTTAAATATACTTTAAACTATAATTACTATAAGTAATTTTTATTTTCAAAGAGGCGTTCAATGCATTATAAGTTGCATAGAATAAAATGAGAACTGACAATTTAAAATTGTAGGTTAAGTTGATTGTTATTGAATGCACATCTATATATAATTAAAAGTAATGAAAAATCGTGTAAAATACTCCAATACTGCACCTTACATATTTTGAACAATGTATATTTTCTATTACACTTTAAAACGTATAATTTAAATTTAAATTTGTAGGTTAAGTTGATTGGTATTGAATGCAAGTGTATACATCATTAAAATCACGAAAAATCAATTAAAATACTCACTTCAATACTGTTCCTCACAAATTTGCACAATGTATATTTTTAATAACAATTTAAAATGTTGTTTTAAATAAATAATATAATATTCTCAATAAGCAATTCTATTTTAATTTTAATGTAATAACAATTCATAGAACCCATCCAAACATTAACAACACATAAATAAATACTGTGAACCTAAACCATCCAAAGAAAAAATTTATAAATAAAAAATTAATTAAATAAACATTTTCCAGTGGACTGAATTGTAAATCTCAACCATTCTCGAATCCACCTAAAGAGACTCACAAAATTTCATTAAAATTGGTCCAGCAGTGTAGGAGGAGTTCAGTGACACACACACGTACGGATGAATTATATATATAAAGATATATATATATTATATATATAAAGATAATATATATAAAGATATATAATGTTTAATCAATTTACCATTCTAAAGAAAAAAAATTTAAGCTAAATTTGTATCAGTTTGAATTATATTTATATTTAGTATTCATGTTCACAGCAATTCATATTCATAAATTTTGTTCGGCACTGAAAATACATTTTTTTTTTTTATAAATTCACTTTTGTGGGTTTGAAGTTCATCAAAGAGTGGATGGGGCAGTTGAAAGTGTAACATGATACGTAGAAGCTCATTACCCCTGCTGCAGCTACATGATGAGATGTACGTTGTCGAGAGTGTGCCTTGGGTATTAAAGCAGCTCTTACAGCATGAATGGACTGTGGGTAGGGGGTTGCTTTAAAGCTTCCCCCACTTTCTTGCTGTCCACCAGCCTTTATACGTTCTGTTTACTTACGGAGGTGCTCCCATCAAACACTGCTCATCTTCATGTATTATGACGTCAGCTTTTAAACACTATTTTAAATCTTTAGATAACATTTTTATACTGATTTTGTGCTTAACATTTTGAGGCTGAACTGTGTATGTACGCATTTTTTATCACTACATTCTATTTTAGGTACTCTTGTAGGAGGAAAAGGAAAAACTTGTATACTCATTTCTTATCTCTTGCATCTCTAGACTTGTGAATAGCTAGAAAATCCTTTCAGGTTTACACTCATAGCATATTTTAGTATGTACATACAGATGGTGAATAATTATTTTGAAATGGAAAATTTGTTTATATTCATTATACTATTTTAATGCAAATGTACCAACATTTTTCCCCCTCTTTTACAAAATTGAAAGTGAATATTCAAAAGGAAATATTATTAAATCACATTATTGCAGTCCACTTCAAGCATTCTGTTCTGTGTGCAATGCTGTATCACAATAACAACTGTAGTTTGCTTTCACTGGAAGTACTGCATTTGCATGCACTTAAAAAATTCTTGGATTTAACTACATGGTGCTATTTTGGAAAATTACAAAATTTTATTCATCTCCGCTGGATAATACTTTAAAGAAGTAGAAGTGAGATGATTTTGGTGCGGCAAAAATTGTTATAAAAGGTGTAGGTCTACAAGAAGTTGTATACGCATACTCTTGGAGTTTCTCGTTGACTACAGTTCTGTGTTGAGTGCAGTGGCGTAGCAGGCGGGTGGCAGGGATGGCCCCTGCCAGGGGCGCCAGAGCAGGGGGTGGGGGGGGGAGGCGCTGCTGCGACGGTTTCGCGGTTACTGAACGCTCCCCACCTCTGTTTTAATCCAAGAGGGGGCGCCATTTTCAAGTCTGGCCAGGGGTGCCAGTCACCTTAGCTACGCCACTGGTTGAATGTATTCAGCTAAGAGCACTGCGGGGTTGTACACATCGAAGCGAAGTGCATCGGCGAGTGTGGTGTTCCCGCAGACGAACGAGAGAGCGTCCAGAAGAAGACCTTCCAGAAATGGGTGAACTCCCACCTGGTGCGGGTGAACTGCCGCATCGGCGACCTGTACGTGGACATGAGGGACGGCAAGATGCTGCTGAAGCTGCTGGAGGTGCTGTCCGGGGAGCGACTGGTGAGCAGCGGCCGTTTCTGGCCGAAGTAGCACCTTTCATAGCATTCCTCGGGATAGCTTCTGTGTACAATTTTTGATATTTATTTCCCTTCTATATCGTGGGCTTAGTGGAAAAAGTTGGTAAGTCCACTTTTTTTTGTGAAAATGAGTTAACTTCACAGATAAAGTTGTAAGGGCAATATCTTCGCCAAGAAAACGTTTGGAAGTCCAAAGACGTTTTCTTTTAGCTTTATTTCGGCAAGTCCATTATAACACTATTCTAGGCAAGCAAAACTTGGTAAGTGAACTAACAGTCTTTTTCCAGAAATTGGACTTACCGACTTTTTACACTAAGCCCACGATATGGTCTGAGTGCTGCACCTATCCAAATTATTCTAGCCTCTTTTAAGAAATTATAAACACTGTACTTTTTTTTAGAACTTGCAAGTAAACCACACACGCAGATTGATCTTGTATACTACTTTGATATCCACCTTGTTTTATTCCCCTAATCCGCTCATGATTCAACATTCTGTCACAGTGTATTTTAATTCATTTTATTTTGTTTTAGTTTGAAGTATTCCCTGTGCATGCGCGGCTCCAAAGGAGTGGTGATTGCATTTCCCCGAGACTTTATTTAATTTATTTATATTATGTATGGTATGTTTGCTTTAAAATATTTAAATCCAAGTGCTTAACTTCTCTTCCATCAATTTATGAAAGTATTGAAGTCCTGTAATTAAGGCCATTTTTTTTTGTTAACAATCCAATCTCTTAACTAATGTCTTATTCTGCAACTGCACCCCGCTGAGTATTTTTTTTTTTTTTCAATTTGTTTGAATATATGCTTTAACAACCATATTTATAATGTAACTCCAATACTTATATTAATTTATTTATATTATTTGCGAGCAAAATTAGTTTTTTATTGCGCTAAGTAAGTATAAATTCTAATGTGCTTACATGACAAGTACACACACCCATTTATTTTTATGCTTGGCCAGAATCTAAATATAAGCCCATAAAATTTTTTGTACAGAGCTTTCTGAAGCACTTGTTAAACTGATGAAGAATGTCGTGGACATTGGGGGCTGAATGCGCTAGAGGGTGGGCGTGTCGGGGAGGGCGGCGGTCTGCAGCCGTGTGCTCTGCCCTCAGCCGCGCCCCACCAAGGGCAAGATGCGCATCCACTGCCTGGAGAACGTGGACAAGGCGCTGCAGTTCCTGCGGGAACAGCGAGTGCACCTGGAGAACATGGGCTCCCACGACATCGTGGACGGCAACCCACGCCTGTCGCTCGGCCTCATCTGGACCATCATCCTCCGCTTCCAGGCGAGTGCGCTCGTTCCTTGCCCGGGGGATTCCATTCCCCTGAGGGTGTAGACGGTGAACTCTCTTTGAGTCGACACTGCAGTTGCCAGCTGCTGCCCCGGAGATGGCTGGAACATCAACCGGAAGGGCAGCCAGAGATTATTTCAGTCTTTTGAGGCAGTTAAAACCCGCAATCCTAGCTAATTCAGACAACCACGAAAGTTTTTGATCACATTTCAAGTATTTTAACTTGCATTGAAAAAATAGAATAAGTTCTTTAACTAGGTATTAAAAATATCTTGACAAGCAGTTCTACTTCATTTTGTGGTCCTGTTTTTTTTTTTTTTAATTTTTTTATTTATTCATGCACTCCGTTTAGTCCCAAATTAGGCACATGGAGCAAGTTAAATACAATTTAATACACTAGAAGTTAAATATAAATCAACAATACAAATCATACAATCATATTACAATTGGTTCAAATAATCAAAATTAACGGTATATAAACCTATATCAGTTATAAAATAAATAAATAATAAAATACACACACACACACAGTAGGGCTTTAATACAATCAACACCAAGCTATAATTATGCGGAAATCAGAATTAAATTTATACATATATTGGTGATCCAAATATTCAATAATAGTATAAAAGGTATGGGTATGGAGAAATTCCTTTAATTTTTTTTAAAATAACGTACTGTTCTGAAAACAGAAAATTTGAAGATCTTTGGGCAATTTAATTGAAGTATTTTTGGATATGCAAGTTTTATTTTAGTTACTGGCAGGATTTAGTGGTATTGGGGTTTCACGACATCCTTGTTTGTTTAAAACTGTGCAGATCCAAGACATCACGATAGAGGAGACGGACAACCAGGAGACCAAGTCGGCCAAGGACGCGCTGCTGCTGTGGTGCCAGATGAAGACGGCCGGCTACCACAACGTGAACGTGCGCAACTTCACCACGTCGTGGCGCGACGGCCTCGCCTTCAACGCCATCATCCACAAGCACCGGCCGGACCTCATACAGTTCGACAAGCTGTCCAAGTCCAACGCCATGTACAACCTCAACAACGCCTTCACGGCCGCGGAGGACAAGCTGGGACTCACCAAGCTGCTGGACGCAGAGGGTACGTCAGTGGTCGTAGGATGTTTTAAACCTGCGCGACGGTTCTTGTTCGGCATTAATACTGGTAGGTGTTGAGAGATTTTCAATTAGTCGAAACACACACTGCCCCCAAGGGTCTTGAGTGGTCGTAAAGCAAAGCTACTCCAGAACGTTTTAAACCTGTATAATGGTTCTTGTTCAACATTAATACTGGTAGGTATTGAGAGATTTTCAATTACAAATACAGTTTTTGTGAGCATTTTTATATAGCATTTGTTTTGAATAAATTTAAATATGTACAACTGCAATGAACATTCATCAAAATAAAAAAAAATAAAAATTGTAATGTAAACATTGATAGGAAACATAAGAACTTAAATTAATTCTAGATGCAATTCAAACTAAGTAATGTAATGATTCCAGTTTTATCGTAGAGGTAAACTCACTTGAATTTCCACGGGAGTAATGGTAATGCTCACATTAACTTAGTGTTGCCCAATTAATAAGAAAGTTAACTTTTTTTAGTTGAAAGAAGTTTTTTTTATTCATTTAGTAGAAATACCAGCGAAGTGCTAAAATTATTTATGTTAACCATAGTACAGACTTTGAAAGAGAGATTACACTAAAAATAACAAAAAACCACAGACAACAAAAATCATTCAAGTTTTTGACTACAAGTGAGTTTTATCACGAGTAGGAGTTAAGTACTATATAGAAATTTTTTTTTTAAATTTTGGTTGTTTTTTTTCTCTCTTTGACTCATAAAAATTAATATTTTTTTCTTTAATAACTTGCAGTGCAATGCTGTTTTTTTTTTTTTATATTTTAGTTCAGAAAAATAGTCTTCGATGTGACATTTATACCGTGCTCAGAGGATCACATGAAAATTATTTATACTTAGGAGGAGCGAAATTGTGTAATTGTTTGTAATTACTTTGTTTGGAACAGAATGTGTTTGTTGACTGCAGACATCTTCGTGGAGCACCCCGACGAGAAGTCCATCATCACGTACGTGGTGACGTACTACCACTACTTCAGCAAGATGAAGCAGGAGACGGTGCAGGGCAAGCGCATCGGCAAGGTGGTGGGCATCGCCATGGAGAACGACCGCATGGTGCAGGAGTACGAGGGCCTCACCTCGGACCTGCTGCGCTGGATCCAGGGCACCATCGCCGCGCTGGGGGAGCGCGACTTCGCCAACTCCCTGGTCGGCGTGCAGCAGCAGCTGGCGCAGTTCAACAACTACCGCACCGTCGAGAAGCCGCCCAAGTGAGTGGCGGCATCTCCCGATCATTTCCTAACGAGTCCGCGTCTACTGGTTCCATGCCCGCCAACAGTCCAGGGAATTAAGCGGCAGGCATGACAAATACAGAATAAACACACAACTACATAAAATAACAAAAAAATAACTAGAAACAACACATCACAAGGACAAATAAAACGTATTATATAAATAATAGTAACATAGCAAGCAGCAAAACATTAAATTGAGTACAATAATGTTATTAACTTAGAAAGTCAAAAAAAATTACTAACCATAATAACTTTTACTATCAAAATTGTTAGAATTTGAAAATAATCTAGAAATAATATAATTATTTAAACTGTACACAAGGCTGATAAAAGGTGACTATTAAATTGGTGCATTCTTAAGGCCACTATTATCTGAAATACATTTGCTATTGATGTATGAATTATAACAATTATAACCAAAAAAATATATATATCAAGATTTGTTCAAAAAGAGTATACCACTATCTTTTCTTAAAAAGCTTTAAGTAATATACAGTTTCTTAATATGTAATGGATGTTTTTGGAACACCTTGAAGGATTTGTTTTTGTGTTGATAGTAATTAATATTGTACTATATTGTAGTTGAGAAGCTAGTGTGGTGTGACTTGAGGCGTGTTGCGACGGCAGGTTCGTGGAGAAGGGCAACCTGGAGGTGCTGCTGTTCACGCTGCAGTCGCGCATGCGGGCCAACAACCAGAAGCCCTACACGCCCAAGGAGGGCAAGATGATCTCCGACATCAACAAGGCCTGGGAGCGGCTGGAGAAGGCGGAGCACGAGCGGTGAGTGGCGACGTCGACTCAGTATTGCAATAACTTCATGTACACTGGTCGCACTGATCTGGACCCTCTCGCCGTCCATCCGTCCGTCACTTCGTATGGACTCAGTATTGCAATAGAACCAAGTTTCACATTTTTTTAAAACTTCATGTACACTAGGTCGCACTAATCTGGACCCCACTCGCCCGGATATCCAGTTCATCGGGGTAAAAGTTTCATTTTGTTAATCCTCCCATCAGTTTGTAGGTTTAAAATATAGCTCAACGTATTGTGTATTATATTTAAATTTAAATTAAAATTTAATAAACATTATATTAGATAAAAAAATAATTATATTTAAAGGTATTCAATGTAAAAATAATAATAAATATTCACGAATATAACCATTATAAAAAGAAAATGAACCAGAATAGTTGGACTCTAGTGTACTTCAAAAATTTTAACCTCAAAGAATGCTCAAAGTTCCAAATTTTTTTTTTTTTTTTTAGTCTTGTGGTTTTAGTATATTTGACTAATAATGAAGACAAGATTTTGTGGTGAATTGTTATTTAATGTAAATAACACTGTGGTGAAAGTGTGTGTTACGTTAAAATTGCAGGTTAATATTCTCCGAGCATCACTATAGCAGTTGAAAGAGAAGTTGACTGGTGTTGACAGGGAGCTGGCGCTGAGGGAGGAGCTGATCCGCCAGGAGAAGCTGGAGCAGCTGGCCGCCCGGTTCAACCGCAAGGCCAGCATGCGCGAGACGTGGCTCAGCGAGAACCAGCGCCTCGTGTCCCAGGACAACTTCGGCTTCGACCTGGCGGCGGTGGAGGCGGCGGCCAAGAAGCACGAGGCCATCGAGACGGACATCTTCGCGTACGAGGAGCGCGTGCAGGCGGTGGTGGCCGTGAGCCAGGAGCTGGAGGCCGAGAACTACCACGACATCGACCGCATCAACGCCAGGTGCGGCAGCCGTCGCCATCGCAGTTTCAGTTACTTCAGTTTTTGTCTTCTAAATTTGGTGGAATTCTTTGATATTTGGCCTCTAGCCCTATACTTTAAGGCATGGCTGTTGCAAGGCTTAAAAGTACTCATACTGAACTAATTAAATTTGTTCGATATTGTTTTTTAGAATACATAACTTTTAATTTTCAAAGCAGTCTGTAGAAGAGTAAATGTATTAAATTTAATGAGTACTTATTGCCTGAGCGAGATTGTTCAGCTCTAGTTAACAAGGCATTTTTGGTACCCTTATTGCGCTTGTGAAAAGAAGTGGACCACGTGGCCTAGTTGTACCGCGTGGTGAAGAGCGTGTGGTTTGTGCCGCAGGAAGGACAACGTGCTGCGGCTCTGGAACTACCTGCTGGAGCTGCTGCGGGCGCGCCGCATGCGGCTGGAGCTGTCCCTGCAGCTGCAGCAGAACTTCCAGGAGATGCTGTACATCCTGGACTCGATGGAGGAGCTGAAGATGCGGCTGCTGTCGGACGACTACGGCAAGCACCTGATGGGCGTGGAGGACCTCCTGCAGAAGCACTCGCTGGTGGAGGCGGACATCAACGTGCTGGGCGAGCGGGTGAAGGCCGTAGTGCAGCAGTCGCAGCGGTTCCTGGACCAGGAGACCAGCGAGGGCTACCGGCCCTGCGACCCCGCCATCATCGTCGAGCGCGTGCAGCAGCTTGAGGTACTGCCACCCCCGCTGCCCTCTTAACATTTCCTAGGATTCTTACCCTTCTACAATGTGAGTGTTCATCTTTTATGTTGTGTACATTATTTTTTTTTGTTTGATCCGTGATGCCTAGATTTGATTTGAGGGGTGTGTTTGAGGTACTTGATCGGAATTCAAATTTTTTTACGGAGTTTTTTATATGGTTTGAAAATAGGTAATGTGGAGTCTAATTACGTAATTTTATTTAGCTTAAAAGTTAATCAAAATATTTTGTACAAAAATTTTTGAATTGTTTAATTTTTATAGTCCAAAGTTTAGTACCGACTGAATTTTTTTTTCCTCTACATTTTAAAAGTCCTGCTCTTCATGGCAGGTTTTCCTGGCCGTATTTTCTCCTTTCTACTGTACCAGTAATCTGTCATTGACAACATGATGGTAGGATAGTCTGAACAAACTGAAGAAATGTTTGCTAGTGGCAAACGCCGGGTACTTTGCACCTGGCCGATGGGCTTGTTCCGCCCGTGCCCCTCACCCGTGTGACTATGCTCGCCGGCAGGACGCGTACGCGGAGCTGGTGCGGCTGGCGGTGGAGCGCCGCGCGCGCCTGGAGGAGTCCCGCCGCCTGTGGCAGTTCTACTGGGACATGGCGGACGAGGAGAACTGGATGAAGGAGAAGGAGCAAATAGCGTCGCAGGGCGAGATCGGCCACGACCTCACCACCATCAACCTGCTGCTGTCGAAGCACAAGGCGCTGGAGGGGGAGATGTCCAGCCACGAGCCGCAGCTCATGGCGGTGGTGGCCGTGGGGGAGGAGCTGGTCCGGCGGCAGCACTTCGGGGCGGACCGCATCCGCGACCGCCTGCAGGAGATCCTGGGCATGTGGGACCAGCTGCTGAAGGTGGCGGCCCTGCGGCGGCAGCGCCTGGAGGAGGCCGTCGACTACCACCAGGTGCCTATCTCTCTCTCTCCCTCTCCCCCCCTATCCCCCTATCCACCTCTCTCCCCCTCTACCCTCCCCCTCTCTCTCTCCCCCCTCTCTCCCCCCTCTCTCCCCCCTCTCTCCCCCCCTCTCCCCCCCCCTCTCCCCCCTCTCTCCCCCCTCTCTCCCCCCTCTCTCCCCCCTCCCCCTCTCTCCCCCCTCTCTCACCCTCTCTTCCTCGCCCTCTCTCTCACCCTCTCTTCCTCGCCCTCTCTCTCACCCTCTCTTCCTCTCCCCCTCTCTTTCCCCCTCTCTCTTTCCCCCTCTATTTCCCCCTCTCTTTCCCCCCCTCTTTCCCCCCCTCCCCCGCCTCCCCCGCCCCCCGCCTCCTGTGACCACCACTAGGACTCGGTCGAACGAGTGACGCGTGTATGTGTTTCCCTTCTCTCTATTGGTTGAATCCATGAGTGGATAAAAAAAAATCCAGTACTTTTATAACAACTTAATTCTTAATGTTCTTTTCGGAGTTTGAAAAGAAACTCCTCGTTTTAATCTCAAGTTTTCATATTTGTCATTAAGATTTTGTTAGAACTGAAAAATTTCTTGAATGAAGTAAATTTTGTTGTGTAGATCTAAAACTAATCAAACGTATTAGTCATGCTGTATTTTTTTTTAGTATTGTTGCTACATAATCATTATAAGTCATGTAACTGTTGCTGAATAACTACATTTAAATTTGTGATGCTTGTTGTATGAAGAAATTAATGTTTGTGCGTGTTTCGTGGACTTTATTTCCCAGTCTGCTAATTAATGTGCATTTGACGCAAATATAACTCACCTTGATGAGACTGTGTTTGAGAGGCGTGGTTGACGGGACGGCCGTGTGCGCCAGTTCTTCGCGGACGCGGACGACGTGGACATCTGGATGCTGGACACGCTGCGGCTGGTGTCGAGCGAGGACGTGGGTCGCGACGAGGCGAACGTGCAGTCGCTGCTGAAGAAGCACAAGGACGTGACGGACGAGCTGAAGAACTACGCCTCGGCCATCGAGGCGCTGCACCAGCAGGCTGAGCAGCTGGGCGAGCAGGACCGCCGGTCGCAGGAGGTGAGGCGGCCGTCGGTCGGAACATCAGGGAAGACCTTATTTATTTGATTTGTACCATGCCACACCAACAGCACAAGGCTCCAACGGTGGGCACAACATTTGGGACGAGTACAATACAAATACGGTAACATTATTAACACTATAACAGAACAAATACTAGTACAAAACAAATAGTACGACAAAAATAAATTTATATATATATATATATATATATATATATATATATATATATATAAAATTGTTAGATTAATTTAGAGTAAAATTATATAAGATATATAAAATATTAGTAATAACGAGAATTTTACTTGGTGTTGTGTCTATTATATGTAGTTTGTAATGAGTCTATAAATAAGATCATTCTTGTTATAAATAGTACATAAACTAGAAAAGAGGCGAGAATTGAATTGGGGGATTCTCAGTCCGGTGTTATCAAGAATACAACATTTTGTTTGCTGTAAAAAAATTTTTTAAATAGTCTAGATAGCATCTGAAATTAACTGTGAATACTTTTTTACAAATGTTAAAATTCTTTCTTTCATTATTTTGTCTTTTTTAAATTGTAGAATTCGCTAGTACAAATAGCACATGTGACTGTCTGGAAGGCCACAATGTTTTTTTTCTTCTTTGGAACAACTCTTTTCGTGTTCAAAATATATTTATAAAATATAGTAGATGCACGGTAGCCCTATCCAAATGATACCAAAATAACTCTTTGTACAGTAGTTCTGTGGAACAGACTTTAAGATAGCATAATTTTCTATCGGGCCTTTTTTTCATTAAAAGATTTCCTCTGGAAGGTACCATGATATAGTGTGATTTCTCAGTAATTGAAGGAACTTGTTCCTCTCCCCAGTTGCCCACCATAGTTGACAATGTTGAGCTGTGTCTCGTGACGGGCGTGTGGCATGTGGCGTGTTGTGCACAGGTGCTGGAGCGGCTGGAGAGCATCGACCACCGCTACAAGGAGCTGCTGGAGCTGGCCAAGCTCCGCAAGCAGCGCCTGCTCGACGCCCTGTCCCTCTACAAGCTGCTCAGCGAGTCGGACGGCGTCGAGCAGTGGATAGGGGAGAAGGTGGGTGCCTCCTCCCTCCCTCCGTTCACCATCTATACCATGCTTCGCCCGGGACACGATTTAGATAAGACCGCAGCGAAATGTAACCAAAAACCTTTAATCAATCAACATTCTGAAAAAAACTTAACTTGTTTGGTACTTAGCGTGAACTCTTGTACATAGAACTGTGTTGTGAGTTGACTTTGTGGCACTTGTTCCGGACCAAGTGATAAGAGACAGTTTAAATCACCCGTGCCCCAGCTCTTTACAGTTTGGCACCATGTTGGAACACTGCAAGGGTTGGCGTCCATAAACCATGAGAGTGGCATCCCTGCAGTGAGAAACAAAAAAAAAACTGTCTTCGTTTTGATCGGCGTGACGGCGGTAGGTCGCAATGGTGCGGGCTGATGCTATTGTATAATTTATGTTGCATCGTCGGTTAAAACCATCTCGATACAGTCCACATTAACATAACTTAAATTTTATCTTTTATTACAAAAATTTAATTAAATGTAATTTATTTAGCATCACTTTATTACCAAACTGTATAAACTAAATATATTCGGGGGAAAAAAAATTATTAAGTTTGATTTTGGATCTCTTATTAGTAACACTTTATAAGTTTTTAAATAAAAGACTGCACATTTTTCAAACTCAGAAAAATTTGCAAATATTGTTTTAGTTTCCTGAGAAGTTCTCTTCTATACATGCTTATTACTAATGATTGTATTGTAAAAGTGAATTATGTGCCATTTTAACACTAGGCAATTTTGGTGAAATAAGTATAGTAATAAAAAAATATTTTCTTTTTACATATATATTAATAATTTACAATACTTCATGAATCAAGACGAGGTATGAAATAAAAACAATTACCTTTGAAATCTCCTGTTTAAAACATGTAATTGATCTAAGAATAAAACCATAAAATCTCGTCTCTCCTAACAACGTATTTAGTTATTTCCAATTTTTCAGAGGTTTATAAAAATGTTCCTTTGATTCAACTTATTTAAATTTTTTTTAAGCAATGCTGTAATATAATTTTTATTATAAAGCAAGGGATACCTTCTGCTATTGGATAGAGAAATTATTTGGTAGAAAACAAAAATAAGTATTGGAAGAATGAAAATGTGAACTTTGAATGAATTAAGAATGCAGTACGTGTAAAGGAAGCTGGTGTGAGAGAGGTGGGCTGAGAGAGTGTGTGTGTTGCGCTCGTCGCCAGGACCGCATGCTGGAGACGATGGTCCCGGCCAAGGACATAGAGGACGTGGAGATCATGAAGCACCGTTACGACGGCTTCGAGAAGGAGATGAACGCCAACGCGTCGCGCGTCGCCGTGGTGAACCAGCTGGCGCGGCAGCTGCTGCACGTTGAGCACCCGGACTCCGAGCAGATCGTGGCGCGGCAGAACCAGGTGGGCTTCGTGTGGAAGTCGTTGGAATTAAAAATTTGTAGGGTCTTTGGGAGTCAGGGGCGCAACAACAGGGGGGTGGGGGAAGCAAGGGAATTTTGCTCCCCCCCCCCCGGAACCCTTGAAGTTGGGGCAAACGGGGGCAAAGAAAGTGCTGTGTAATCAATTTTTTAGATAACAAAACTGCTTAAATAGCACCATTTTCCACCTTGAAATAAAAATTTTTTTTCCGGGGGAGGACCTCCGGACCCCCCCCCCCCCCCCCCTTCTCCCACTTCAATAGGGTGGATAGATGATTCTTATAAAAAAGGTATATTGCCCCCCCCCCCCCCCCCCCCCTGGAAATTTAGTTGCTGCGCCCGTGTTGGGAGCAGTATGTTTAACGCACACTCCGCTGTAAATCTTTTATGATTCTAATTGGAAATTGGATGGTTACATCTATACAAACTTTCGATTACTGTTAAATCCTTTGAGGAGATAGATTCGAAGAATAAAAATTGGAGGAATCCAAGTAAATTCATAAATTTGACACGGAAAATTTCTTTAAGTATATTAGGGCTATAAGGTAGTGTTTTTCATTGTACATATCCTAGAAGTTAAAACTAATCCTTGAGATATTGTACTTTTAATATCTTATTTTATTATATGATTAACATTGCTGTATGTATATATTCGGGAAACTTTTTTGTGAAACTAACCTTTAAATATTTGAATTGCTTAACACATTAGTTAATTTTTGATCCTTGACATCTTGATTTGATTTGAGGGGTATGTTTGAGGTACTTGATCAGAATACAATTTTTTTACGCAATTTTTTGTTTAGTTTGAAAAATTTTAGAGTTGTGTGGAGTCTACTTATGTAATTTTATTTAGCTTAAAAGTTGATCAAAGTATTTTGTATAAAATTTTTTTGAGTTGTAAACTTTTATAATCTATAGTTTAGTACGGACATAAATTTTTTTTTTACTGTTACTGTTGTGATTCAAATTTTAACTTTGCAACATCTTGTTTGAAATAAATAAAATTCTCTATTTCTTTATAGCTTGTAGATGGCTATTGCCCAGTTACTGCACAGGTGTCGAACTAACTGCAGTACTGGCTCGTGTGAGAGGTTGAGAGGTGTAGTTGATGGTCTGACGGAGAGTCGCGTGTGCTGCAGCTGAACCACAAGTGGGCGGAGCTGCGCGAGAAGGCGGAGGGCAAGCGGGAGGAGCTGAACTCGGCGCACGGCGTGCAGACGTTCCACATCGAGTGCCGGGAGACGGTGTCCTGGATCGAGGACAAGAAGAGGATCCTGCAGTCGACGGACAGCCTGGAGATGGACCTGACGGGCATCATGACGCTGCAGCGCCGGCTGTCGGGCATGGAGCGCGACCTGGCGGCCATCCAGGCGAAGCTGGACGCCCTGGAGCAGGAGGCGGACTCCATCGGCTCGGAGCACCCCGAGGAGGCGGCGGCCATCCGCGAGCGCATCGCCCAGATCCAGCTCATGTGGGAGCAGCTCACGCAGATGGTGTGTCTGCATCCTTGCTTTCTCTTAACCAGCTCCCTTCCGTTCATCTCCTGGTGCAACAAACTACTTTTTGAATATTTAATTTATCTTCTCCAGCACTGTACCCCGCCTGACAGCTGTACAAGCTCCCTTCGGTTCATCTCCTGGTGTAATAAAACTACTTTTCGAATATGTATTTAATTTATCTTCTCCAGCACTGTACCCCGCCCGACAGCTGTACAAGCTCCCTTTGGTTTATCTCCTGGTGTAATAACAGTACTTTCTGAATGTTAAATTTATCGTGATATATTTTTGTATTTAAATATTAAACATTTTAAATTTCTGTTATGATAACATTACTTTTCATCTTGTATATCAAAAGCCGCTTTACTTTAGTCCAGTTTATTTGTGTAAATCTTCTTTATGGGCTTTTGCGAACTTGTATCCCAAAAAAATTGTGTGTGCAACGTGTTAAAGGTCTTTTAGAATGCCTTCTAAGTCTAACTTGACTTATTTTTGCCGGAGTAGATAAAAACCCCACCACACAACTTGTTGGTTACCTGTTAGCCTGGCGTGAAGGCAGCGTGTGCGTGTTTGTGTGGCCGACAGCTGAAGGAGCGCGACTCGAAGCTGGAGGAGGCGGGGGACCTGCACCGCTTCCTGCGCGACCTGGACCACTTCCAGACGTGGCTGACGAAGACGCAGACGGACGTGGCCTCGGAGGACACGCCCGCGTCGCTGGCCGAGGCGGAGAAGCTGCTCAGCCAGCACCAGAGCATCCACGAGGAGATACAGAACTACACCGAGGACTACAGCAAGATGATGGAGTACGGCGAGCGCATCACGGCCGTTAGTGTCTGCTTTCGTTTCGCGCTGTACGCCTCAGTCACTGTACAAAACCTAGATCATCCACCTTTTTCTATTTGGCCAAATCGTTCTTTTGACGTGTCATCCATTTTCCTTGAATTAATTCTTTGCAATTGATATTAAGTAGGGATGGGCCAATCATATCCTCAAATACCAACAATTTAAGGGGGAGGGGGGGGGTGGTGTGTTTTACGAATTCCATGCTTCATCAATTTTCTAGGTCCCTATCTCTAAAGCCCGCCGCACACGGTACAACATTCCTTACAATATCGTAAGCTAGGAGTCATACTGGCTCTACTACTAGTTTCTTCACTCAAATTCAAACTGGATACTAGTAGCTGTACGAGCTGGGCTACTGGTTTTGCATAATAGACTGCGTCCTATTTTCGTTGCTTGGTGTGCTCCAATAGTTGAGGAGTGGCCAATCAGAACTCACGAAAACAACACGAGGGGTTGTTTACACTTTTAAGCGCGCATGTCGTGATAGACGTGGACGGAAAGGAAGTGGAATAGTGACCAACTCCTCGTTTTAATAAATGCATACAAAGAAGAGCCTTGTTTGTATGCAGTAAAAAATGTGAATTATCATAATAAAAATTTGATGTGGAAAATATTCTCTTAACAAAACTAGTAAGACAGCTAGAAACTTGTAGCGCACATAGTGTTTCAGCTTGTAGCATACACAGTACAGAAACCAGTAAGCATTCTAGTAAGCAAACTAGTAGGAAATATTGTACCGTGTGCGGTGGGCTCGAGCATTGGGGTAGAGATATGTATTGTGTTGATGGTGTTGTGGTTGGCTGGGACGGAACAGGAGCCGTCGACCCAGGACGACCCACAGTACATGTTCCTGCGGGAGCGTCTGAAGGCGCTGCGGGACGGCTGGGAGGAGCTGCACCAGATGTGGGAGAACCGGCAGCAGCTGCTGTCGCAGTCGCTGAACCTGCAGATGTTCGACCGCGACGCCAAGCAGGCGGAGGTGCTGCTGTCCCAGCAGGAGCACGTGCTGAGCAAGGACGAGACTCCGGTACGCTCCTGCGCGGTAGCCACGCGCAAGTCATGCTACGAGATTACCTAGTAATCCCAACTAAAGCGACTAGTAAACTATAAAATTAAAAAAAAAAAAAAACTTTGGGCTCACATTTAAATGGCACACAGTTAAATGGACTTGACTGAGTAAAGTTTCGTGTTTTTTTTCCTGTTGCCACCTATTTCATGTGAAGTATTTGTATTTTAATATATTTATTTTATTTAAATTTGAAATCTAGTTTACTTCTTGAACTGTTAGCATGACTCAACACTTTATTAAGAATATTATCTTTTTAGATAAGGTGCGTAATACTTGTTGCAACCTTATTTCGTAAAATGAACATTTATGTTGTTTACATGTTTAATACACACCATTGATTATTCTTTTAAAGCGTAGTTGTAAATTTTTCATTAATGTAAAATTCGGCTGGAAAACTGAAATAACCAAAGACTTACTGAACTAGTATGGGGAAGAAGCTCTCTGAGGTCTAGTGTCAGGTTTGATGTGGAATAATAGCAGGATAGGGTTTGGGGTTTGGAGAATGCTTGGAGTGCAGGTGGTCTGAACACGGCAATGCGTAATGTGGGATGGTTTTATGGTGAGAGCGTGTACGTGTAGCAGTGTTCTGTGAGCAAGTTGTTTGTTCTGTGCGCGCAGACGAACTTGGAGCAGGCGGAGAACCTGATCAAGCGGCACGAGGCCTTCCTCACCACCATGGAGGCTAATGACGACAAGATCAACAGCGTGGTTCAGTTTGCTGGACGCCTCTGTGACGAGGGTCACTTTGCAGGTGGGCTTACTTCATGCAGTCTCTTTGAGTAGAGGAGCTCGGAAATTGGTTGCACATTTTTTTAGTAGCGGATGGATTGCAATTTGCAAATTTGAGCCAATTAAGAGTTCATGGTTAATTTACAGAATGAGATTGAACCACCATTTTTCGTAAAACGTGATACCTATTTGACATGTGCAATGACCATAAAAATAAATCGTTATTTTGAAATGTTGAATCAGTGAAACTTCGTAATCATGTTCATACTATTAACTATTTCCTGAAATGCACAAATTTTTAAAGTAGTTTTTGTTGCATGATCTTAATTCTCTGAAAAACCTACCTTCCTCTATTTACATTTCAAAACACTAAAAATGAGGTCATATATAGAATATAAGGCCTGCTGTAAGTCATATCTATATCTATTAAATGAGCAATTCTTGTATATATAACTTTATACATTGACATCTCAGAAATGGCTTTAACCATGTGAATGAAAATTTATGTTTAATATTTTTAAATTCTAGTTTATGTAATTATGTGTCTTTCCCTGAAAAAACCACAATTTTACCAAACGAAAATAAGACTGAGTTAAGCTCGGTCACCCTGGTACTAGGGTGGTGATAATTGAGTAAACCTTGAAAAAACAAATTGAATGCCTTGAACATGGATTTTTTTGTGCCGCAGCATCAGTTAACTGTCAGTGGTGTTCAGAACAAAAGAATCAACATGAGTGATAAATCTTGTCTTCATATCTTTCATTGTCCAGTTAAAATGTGAGGGTTTTTTTTCCCCATGATAAAAATGCTAGTATATACCGTATTTACTCGCATATAGGTCGCCATCGCAGATAGGTCGCACCCATTATTTAAGGTCTTGAATTTGGTATTTAAGATTCCCCCCATATAGGTCGCACCGGTAATTCATTACCGCGCCGTGCGCGGAGAAAGGTCATTGTACTCGATCAGCTGCTGTTACGGCGCGCCTGCCAGCTCTCTTTGGTCACTGAGCTGCGCATGCGCAGTATAACTCACTCAACGCTCCGCCCAGACTCATGACCTTCCATCAGCAGCCAGCCAATAGATGCGAGCTTAGCGGAAAAAAATACAAGCTCCACCTCCCGTGTACCAGTATTGTCCAGTTCTAATACCAGTTTATTGGTATACGCACCAGTTTTCTCGCTGCCGTGACATGTTCAAGTTTACATCCATCTTGATGTCTTGATACCAATAATTAATTACAATCCTTAGAAATAAATTGTTAGTTTAAAAAATATGTGTCAACTGTACAATACTTCCGAAATTATAAAATACGTATAAAACAGTTACCAAGACTCCGCTCATTTTATCTTGTGAAGTTTGTCTCGTACCAGTATTTCGGCTAAGTTGTGACATAAATACAGTATCAGAAATTAACAATCAGCCACGTTCATACATTCGTGGGTTTACGTTTTTTCCTCGTGCATTTTAGATTGTCTCCTGCTATAATTACTCGGACTTTTACACGCCTAGGCTTAAATTATAAAATGTTTAGAAATAAAAGCAACTTTTCATGTTATAAAATATGTATATTTTGCGATTTAAAATGTTTATTGCCGACTATAAACTTTACGTTTTTCACGATGTTTTTAGGCCTACTAGCTAATCTTATCTACTCTTAAAGTACCCACAGTATTTTCTGTTTGTTTATGGTTGTTACGTGACGTAAATAGCGGGATGGATTTGATTTTTGAGTCGTAATTTGTGTGAAAGTATTGAATTGGACTAAATGGGAACTAAACGGGACCTGAAGAATATAGTGCAAATAACGGGTAAACGTAAATAACAGTAACGTGAATAAGGGGTTTTGCTGTATGTGTACATTGTAAATAAATTTGCCTATACCTATATAAACTTCTTTTTCACATTTTAAAGCAAAATATTGCAAAAAAAAATTCCTCAAAAATTTAAAAAAAAAATTGTTCGTCACATATAGGTCGCACTTCATTTTTTCCCCATCAAATCTGGTAAAATTGCCGCGACCTATATGCGAGTAAATACGGTATTTCACATGGTTTATTGCTATTATTTTTTTTACATGAACATGTTTTAAAAAAATAAAATTGTTGTTTATAAAAGTGGGGGAAATTGTAAACAATTAAATTGTGGAAGGAAAAAAAAATTAAAAATAAATCTGAGATCCTGGTGGTGTACACTTTTTGTTTTAGTAATTTTTTTGCTTGCTTTTTAAATGCAACCATCAAATGTTTGGGATGCGGGATCACAAGTGTGTGCCGAGCCGCTAGAGGCCAGATCGAGGTCCTGACGCTGTGTGGTTGTGCCTTGTGACCGATCTGACTGCTGTGTCCTTGTGTTCCAGCGGACAAAGTGCACAAGAAGGCGGAGAGCATAAACGACCGCCGCAACGCCAACAGAGACAAGGCCCTGGAGTACATGGACAAGTTGAAGGACTTGCTGCAACTTCATCAGTTCCTACAGGCAAGCACTCTCAGTCTTGCCAACATGGTTTTCCAGAGGTCAAACTTGTGCACGCTTGTCTAACGTATTTTCAGATGTGCGGTAATTAATGAGACTGCCTGACTTTCCAACCAAACTCAAACTTAACACCAAAGTTAATTGATTAATATTTGAGCCACTTCAATGTATAATATTATTTAAGTAGTACTTCTAAGTAAAGTTTGTTTTCAAATAAAGCAAGAATACCTGTGTGGAGAATCGGAACAATTTATACATACCAGATGTTTATCTGTTACTGTCCAAAAGAGTGGACTAATTTTTTTAAATTTTTTATTGCAGGATTGCGAGGAACTGGGAGAATGGGTGCAGGAGAAAAATATCACTGCGCAGGACGAAACCTATCGTAGTGCCAAGACCGTTCATAGCAAGTGGACGAGGCATCAAGCGTTCGAAGCGGAGATTGCTTCCAATAAGGACCGGCTGGTCAAAATACAACAGGTAATTTAAATACATGTGTGTGTGTATGTGTGTGTGGGGAAACTATTGTTGTCAGATTTTTATTGTAGAAGTTGAAAAAAAAAAGGGTTGAAAAAAAAACTTCTTTACCATGAAGTTTCCAGAAAGTTTCCAGAAGAAATGAGTAGTTCAAAATGTGCCAAAAGGGATTTTTTTAAAGTACTGTTAAAATTAAGAAAATATATATGTTTACTTTTATTGTCTGGGTTTATTTGCAGTGATTAAGTTGCATGTACTTAGTTTTAACGTTTTCACATATTCTCCCTATTATGTGTATTTGCTTTATCCCTTTTTTATTTTTTATTCTTCCTCCTTGCCATTTTTTGTAGTATTATCTACTCTTTCTTTCTGTACCCCCTACAACTGTCTCGTTATTAACAACACAGAAGCGTGGCAGGGCCGTAATTTGTCATGTGCCGTAGTGAGAAATTATCAGAAGATATTTAGTATTTAAGTTTTTGAAGTCACTTGTTTAGTCACCATTGCCTTAATTACCCGAAACGTTGGAATAAATGATGGTCCGACAGCGCCCGGTGATGTTCAATTACAGTAGAATCTCAGTACTAAGTACTTACAGGGACCTCAAATTTTTGTACTTAGTACTGAAAGTACTTAGTACTGAAACATACATACATATTATCTTTATGAAAAGAAAAAAAATATTAAAAAATACAATAATAGCGATATTATAAAATACATTATTTTTTGCCCAACATCTGACATCAGTTTATACAATGGTGTGTTTGTATAACTTAAGTTTAGTTATTTATAAAAAAATCTGTTATTTCAGTTTGTTTTTGAGCTTGAATGATGCTCTGTTGAACAAAATGTTCTATCTCATATTACCTATGTCTTCGCAACTGCGACTTGTTTATTCCCTTTGTCTAGTTCTCTGAGTATTTTCACTTTTTCCTTAAGCGTGAATTGCTTTCGTTTCTTTTTATCCCACTTTATCTCATTTTGTAGCACAAATACAATGTGGTGTCTAAATAACGTAACCTGAAAATAAACTCAACAATAACAATAAACAATCCCGGCACAGACGACAAACAGTATATTAGCGTAGCGTAACACTTTTGTCTAAATAATTAATACTTCTCTCAAACTTCCGTGTTTCGATGTATTGAACAGTGTTGTGTTGCTCACGTCGCATACTACGTACGGTATAATCTATGGTAGTGCGCGCAACTGTTCATAACTTTGTTTTGAGGGTTTAGAGGTTAGATAATTTGTTGCGGTGGTATTTGTGTATGCTTGTTCTACAATATTAATCATTTAGCTGGAAATTTATTTACCAGTTTAAGTAAATTTTGGTGTAGTAATGCCACGCTACTAGTAGAATTATACGTTATAGTGAAAATATGATACTTTAAACTGAAACCGTTTTGCATGGTGAAGATACGATTTTTGGCGGGGACTTAAAAAAAAATATGTTAAAGTGAAATATACGTTATAATGAGGTACGTTGTACCGGTATTCTACTGTAGTATGAATCTGAATGTGTGTCGTTTAACACGTTCACTTAAATTTTAAAAAAAGTTCTTTAAAACCACACACTACACCAGTACACAAGTTACAATCTTTAAAGCTTCCACTGTGCAGAATGTATTCCGAACGCTCCCTAACCCTTGTGGGCCGGCGTGTACTCCGCATGCGGAGCAGAGTCTGACGGGAAACTGATATGATGAGTACACACAATATCGTCACCTGATTGGCAAAAAGGACGAATGTTACAAAATCGTAATTTTACAGGAGGAACCAAAAAACTGTTAAAATATTAACAAATACAATATATATAGGCAATAAGAGACATTGAAAAAAAAAAAAACACCAGTTTACTTTTTATTGTAGGTAGTCCGTTTGCCAAGATGTGTATGTATTTAATTTTAAAGAATCTTACCAAAATAAATCTAAAAATCGTAAAAAAAAAAAATGTAACATTCACCCTTTTGCCAATCGGGTGATGATGTGTAGACCGTCGAGGGGGGTTCGGACCCCCGCGGGCACGCGGTACGTGACGAGGGCGTGTGTGCCGCAGGCCGCGGAGGAGCTGATGCAGGAGAAGCCGGAGCTGGCCCAGCTCATCCGCCCCAAGATCAGCGAGCTGGACCAGCAGTTCGACGACCTGGAGGCGGCCACCAAGGGGAAGGGGGAGCGCCTGTTCGACGCCAACCGGGAGGTGCTGCTCCACCAGACCTGCGACGACATCGACTCCTGGATGACGGACCTGGAGAAGCAGATCGAGTCGGAGGACACGGGCAACGACCTGGCCTCCGTCAACATCCTCATGCAGAAGCAGCAGGTGCGGGGGCCGCTGTGTCCCAGTTCTGCTTTCATTAATACAAACAACTGATTATATATATCTGTGAACAAAACCACAAGACTATTAACATATTACATATTGATGATTTCTTTGAAGAATGTTTGTGTTAACTTTGAATCGGTCAACAAGATTATATTATACTTCAAAGCTTCAAACACCCCTAGCCGTGCACATTAATATTGAGCATTCTTAAAATGAGACCTGAGTGCCACCTTTTAATTTTCTTTTAAGCAACTAACTTAGTCATGCTAGACATAAATAACATAAAATGAATATCATAGCATAAAAAATTATTTTCTAGGTATAAAAAATGTACTATATTGTGATTTATGAATATTTTGTTGATTAAATATTAACAATGGCAGATAGCCAATAGACACACTTAAGGCATTTTCAAATGTCACATAAAATTCTTAAAAAAAATTATAAATCAGTTATGAATTTTTTTATTAATATTTCTATTTACAAAGTAAAATCTAGTGTACCATTACTAAAATTATTAAAATTACAAGGTAAACATTTTGTTGTAGTTACATGCAGCACATAAAGCCCTATATATTGATACAATTTATTAGCACTTAGAAAAAGGGAAGAAAAATAATAATTTGGTCTCGAAATAGGTTTTTTTTTTATAAATTTACATTTTACAAATCTGACTTACTGTCTGACGTGTATCCAAAAATTGTGTTGCTCTCGAAGCACAATTTCGAAATTGGAGAATTCGGTTTCGTAACTGGGGGAAGCAAGTCTCAACGCCAGCTCGCACATTCGTGACTTCAGGCAAAGTGAAGTGGTTCTCCGTTTTGAATAAACCGCGCAATTCTTTGGCTTAGATTTTGCTTAAGCTAACACTGCAAGTGGCCCCTTATAGTCTTACAATTTTTTTTAAAAGCTTCGCAACTAACTCAAAGCTTCACACCAAAAAAAAGATATTGTAAATCTTTTCATCATCACATTTGAAGGTTCAAATGACGCGAATAGCAGATCCAAGTGGTGTGTAGTGGCCTAGTCCTCCGCGCCTGTCGGCGGGACCCCGGCGGAGCCTCACGACGGCGCGGCGATGGCGTTGCAGATGATCGAGACGCAGATGGCGGTGAAGGCAAAGCAGGTGACGGAGCTGGAGAAGCAGGCGGAGTACATCAAGCGCACGGCCCCGGAGAAGATGGACGAGATCCAGCAGAAGAAGGTGAAGGTGGAGGAGCGCTTCCAGCAGCTCAAGGCCCCGCTGCTGGAGCGGCAGCAGCAGCTCGAGAAGAAGAAAGAGGCCTTCCAGGTGATTCTTACATCTTGCATCCTAGCACTGATTGCCGACAAGCTTTCGTTTCAACGCACAGGGTTATTTATAAACTATTTATTATGTTCACACTTTTTTTAAAGAACTTAAAATATTTACCTTGTTTTAAATATATCCAAACTAATGTTTTATGTATGTAACTTTTTAAATACAATAATTTTTTTTAATGTGTACCGCATAATCGTCGTCGTGTTATTTAAGAGCATCAAAATTTGCGAAAAATAAATTCTCGCATATAAATCGCATGATTTTTTTTTCTCCCCAAGGGCTTAATGTAGACTGTTATCAATTACCTTTCCAAAGATCACGGGACAAATCTCTGTACACCATTTTTTATTTTGTCAAGGAGGGAAGATATAGTAAATAAAACTTTAAGATGTACTGATACAATACAATTTTCTATCCAATGTGGTCAAAATTTTTTGTCCTGCAGTTTCCTCCATAAGATGTACGTTATTATTTCCCCTGGAGTATTGCTTATTAACATTTTTTCCAGTATAAAACGATGTATTTGGAATTTCAATCTATTATTCATTAAGATATTGCTGCTTATTTAATAAACAGAAATTTGAAGTTGTCCTATGTGTAAATATTATTTGAAAGAGGATTTGCTTGTTTTTTGGATATTTTATTTTTCATATTGGTATTCAAGTTGTGAAATTGTTTCTAAACAGTTCCGCCGCGACGTCGAGGATGAGAAGCTGTGGATAGCCGAGAAGATGCCTCAGGCCACGTCCACGGACTACGGAAACAGCTTGTTTAACGTCCACATGCTCAAGAAGAAGAATAAGGTTGGTTGTGTTGCTTGAACGTTCAGAATTGGTTTACGTGGCTTGCAAGGGTCGTTTCCAGTAAAGTTGGGTGGTGCTTGTTCCGCAGTCTCTGAACAACGAGATTGACAACCACGAGCCGCGCATCAAGGCCATCTGCAGCAACGGGCAGAAGCTGATCGACGAAGGTCACGAGGACTCCCCGGAGTTCAAGACGCGCATCGAGGAGCTGCTGGACAAGTGGCAGGTCCTCAAGGACGCCGTGGACAACCGTCACAACCTGCTCCTGCAGTCGGAGAAGGCACAGCAGGTACTGTTTCGTCTCGACACGTACGAGACTGTAAAATCCTGATAAAATGACACAATGATGATGCACTTGCAAACAACTCGATTGGCCGCAAGCGTGCACGATAGCACATTTTACCGCCATGATGGTTGAACAACAACTGTTGCTTCGTTGCCGGAAGCTGAAGGGCTACCCACCTTGGCAGGCAGCCAACTTGAAAAACTTGGCGCTGCTAGCAAGTAGCGCGGGAAGTTCAAAATTCAAATGTTTAAACACTATACACTAAATTAAACACAATATTTACAAGTCTAAACAGGTACGAATGCCTAAATCCGGTTTTAAATGCCACCTGACGACATTGAAATACTTTTAGTGTCTCTGAAACCTAGGTGGGCAAACGATTTTTCTATAGCACAGAATTTAAGATAGTTGTGATCAGGTATTTGAAGCGTTTACCAATAAATTGATTTTGTTTGTGTTTGCCTCTCGTTACTTACATGCTTACTGCTTGAACAAAATGGTCCAGCATTGAATTTCTAAATGGTTGCTAGAGCACTAATGTCGGGACAAGATTACATGGTGAATTGCGATAAAACCGAAGTAACGTCGAAAAGCATGTTAAAACATATTTGACATCGGCATATAAGTTAAAGTTAATACACCATATTGCACTGAAATGACAGTTATGTCAAGGAATTAAGTAATCCATTGATGTTTGAAATTCAAGGAATGTCTTTATTTCCTATAAAAAAAAAACTGTACCAAAGTGCATGGATCAGAAAAACTTGTTTAATTTTATTGTGCATCTCTTAATCATTTTTAAACCACAAAAGCTTGCTATTTATTTCCATTCTAAATGAATCTGTTGTAGACCAGACCAATTTGTTAAAAATAACTTTTACCATAAAATTGCAGCATATAAATTTTACCATTATAAAGGTGTAGTATAACAAATTGGCTTTATAAAAAAAATTTAAAAAAAAAAACGAAATAATCTGTTTTAAAAACGAGATTGGACCAAAAATAAAATGTGCAGTTTGTGGATGTCGTAATCTTGCTGCCTCCTCCTCTCGCAAATATGGCAGGTTACCGCCTTTTCCTAAGGTTAAACAGTCGCTTCTTCGGTGGACCCGGTGTCGAACAGAGTAAAATGAATTGAAATTATTTTTTTACTGAGCAGTAGCGTTCATTCGCAAATGCTTGATTATTATGTTTTTTTAACTACTGTTTTTTACTCGCGCTACTAACTTGCTGGAAATAAATTCTTCATACTTGTGAATTCTTAATAAGCAAAAAACATACACTTAAATATGCTACAAACATAGACTGTGGCTGGGTCAGCCAAGTAAAATGCCTCCATATAACTCTGTACTTCCACCATTTCTCATTCTTCACTTATTAGATTCTTCTCCTCTCTCCTGCACTCCTTTTAACTATCTGTTCTTCCAATCTCCTCAGTCTTCCTTGAGGTCTTCTTCCTGTGTACTTCGAACAGCTGCTAGCAGTGGGGCACGTGGGGTGTGTTCTGCTTGCAGTATTTCTTCGATGCGAACGAGGCGGAGTCGTGGATGAGCGAGCAGGAGCTGTACATGATGGTGGAGGACCGCGGCAAGGACGAGATCTCCGCCCAGAACCTGATGAAGAAGCACGAGATCCTGGAGCTGGCGGTGGAGGACTACGCCGACACCATCCGGCAGCTCGGCGAGACGGCCCGCCAGCTGACCAGCGAGGGCCACGAGCTCAGGTAACATCCCCTCTCTCTGTCTCTTTCTTTCTCTTTCTTTCTCTCTCTCGCTCTATCTCTCTCGCTCTATCTCTCTCGCTCTATCTCTCTCGCTCTATCTCTCTTTCTCTCTTTCTCTCTTTCTCTCTTTCTCTCTCTCTCTCTCTCTCTCTCTTTTCTTCAATCTCTCCCCACACTTCTACCTCCTTTTTGTGCAAGTCTCAAACTGTGTCTTTTTTGCTCACTTATCATTTCGTTCCTCTGTTTTAGCTCTTTTCCTGTTCTTATTTTTAATCATTCTACAAAAAAATTTTTTTCTTATCATTAATTTCTTGTTGGTAATGCTTCATACCTCCAACTTTTTTATTCCACAGGATTATCATTTGTGTATATAATTTGTTTTGTATTACTATTAAAGTTTTTGTCTTTATGCTTTATTTCATTATAATAGCTACTGTTTATGATAGTCATTTCACTCTTGCTTCTTTTATACCCTCACTTCCTTTTTGCATTAATCAATGCGTATCGAAATGCTTAAAAATTTTATATTTTTTTTAACAATCTTCTACCTGGTGTCACTACTCACAACCAGTGTGGAAGGCATGTTGGTCCGCCTGCGAGTGTCGCGGAGGAGGTACTGATGCCCGGCGGGGGTGGCGGTGGGCGCAGCGACCAGATCGCGGTGAAGCAGTCGCAGGTGGACAAGCTGTACGCGGGCCTCAAGGACCTGGCCGGGGAGCGGCGCGCCAAGCTGGACGAGGCGCTGCAGCTGTTCATGCTGAACCGCGAGGTGGATGACCTGGAGCAGTGGATCGCGGAGCGCGAGCTGGTGGCCGCCTCGCACGAGCTGGGGCAGGACTACGACCACGTCACCGTGAGTCGCTTCCACCGTCCTGGCGGTTCAACCGTGCACTGTTTTAACTACAGTTATGAGCAGATATGTTTTGTGTGTGTCTTCGTAGTTTTTGCCTACAATACTTACAACAAAGTACTTGTCTACAATAATTACAATAAATACTTAGTTACAATAAAGTACGTACTTGCCTACAATAATTACTCATCTCTAGGGACCCCAGAAAACTTAAAAAAAAAAAAAAACTACCAAAAGCTTTGTTAAAGCAAGGCAAAAGTGGTAAAAAAAAAACTCTGTACTAAAACATTAAACTAGTACTTGAAATCTTCATCAAATGCTGTATACAGTGTGTTAACCCTTATCCGGAGACGTGGGGTCTCCGTGACCCCAGCAAAACTTTAACTTGCTGCCATCTATGTGCTGTTCAAGGCACTTGCTTGTGGTGCCATCTACCTTTCGCTTGGATATCACATAGTCTCCTCCTGCAGTGTCAGATTTGTTTACGCTGTCTGGCGCTAGATATCAGGTCGCAAAGATAACTTGGGGTCGTAGTGGCACCACGTCACCAGTTATGTTTCTATCTCAGAAGTGATAAAAAGGCTTCTAAACGAACATGTGTACGTGTGGGCGATCCAGATTATGACGAAACTATTTCTAAGTGGTTGAAAGATATTTTTAGTGACTTAAGTGATCAATGTGTGTGTGGAAAAGCAATGTGTGATGATTGCAGAGCAAACAAATACTCTACTACAGAGTGACTTTTCGTACAAATTTAATTTTTTCAAACAATGTTCGGCTAATATATTTTATGTAAAAATGCCATTTTCAAAATATATAAGTATGCATGTGCTTTCTAGTTAGCGAGATTATATATTTTGTTGTGGTTTAAGCATTGGTTATGCAAGGAAAATATTTGGAGGGGAAAAAAGTAATTTCTTTTTTTGGGAAAATTTATCTGTTGTAGATTTTATGAAAAAGTCTTATTATTCATATAAGTTTTCTAGATTTTGTTTTGTCACTATATCTATATTGAATAGCAAATAAAACTTTTAGGCTACCATCTGCTTATTTTTTTTAAAAAAGCAATTATTACAAATAGGCATTTTTAGATTTATTTGAGCAAGCACCAATAGAAAAAATTGTATTTTATAATTGGTAAATAATTATTTACTAATTTATTTTTTAATTTAATTAATAAGTATAAAAATGCATTAAATAATTTTACATGGAACAAAAATAATTTCTAATCAGTTAACTTCTACAAAACATTTTGGGGTCTGAGGGGCACCACGTCACCAGATATGTCAAATATTTTCACGTCTCCGGCTAAGGGTTAAGATGTTGCACATCAAAAATGTACTACATTCGAGATATCAAAAACTTTATTGCAATGTTACCTGTGTTGCAAATCTATGACCAACCACGTGCTCATTAAAACAGCTGTATTTCACGCCAAACTGTTTCCACAAAAAGTGATAAAATTTTGTGAGAGACTTGAAATTGTCTTAATATTGTCAAGTTTTTACAGGGTCCCTACTTATCACTTTTTGACTTTAAATTGGTAGTTTTGCAGCTTATTTTAACATTTGATACAATAACTGCAATTATTTAAAACTTAAAATTTTAAAATCTCATCCATTTGTTTTTTATCTTCTTGTCATGTAGAATAAATAATGTTTTTTTTCCTTCTTTTGGTGTTATGATTGTCTGAACAGTCAGTTCAGTAATGTGTTTTGAAGTACTTGTAAGCTAGTTGTAGTTTTCTTGGATTTGTGTGATCAATTTATTTCAGATTGGGTGTACATATTTAATAACTAGAACATCTTTGTTAGAACTCCACATTTAAGGTTTTTTTTTTTTTTTTGAAACATTTTTCAAGTGTGAGTTGAAACGTAGCTTACTTTGTTGAAACATTAGTATAATGTTTGCATTAACATTATAACAACATTTAACATGGTGTTGATCCTGATTCATGCCATAGCTACTTTATGGTGTTATAAGTAGAGACCTGCAAAATTCGCGGATTCAGTGACCTCCAGGATAGACTGCAATATCCTCTACACACTCGGGCAAATGCCACCTGTTCATTGGCTGCTGACTTGTGAGTCGTCTCGATTGTGTGGCCTGTGATTCGACACTTCTATGAGTGAGGGTCTCTAATTGGCCCTCCTTACTCTAGATCAGTGGATCCCAAACTTTTTCAGCTGGCGACCCACCTTTCCGTTTTGGAATGCCTCCACGGTCCATCGGTCCATGGTGGAGTAAAAAACCGTATTTGTATCGTATCACTTCCTTGTGTGTGTGTGTGTGTATATACATATAATTTACCGTCAGATATTGCATATATATATATATATATATATATATATATATATATATATATATAATGTGTGTGTGTGTGTGTTGTGTGTTTTTTTGAAGATACAGATTGATTATTGATAAACAATTTGTGTTCTGATTTGAAAATGGTTGACAAAATATAACCACTTTGTAGCGAAACAGTTATTTATTTTAACAATAGATGTATGTTTGCACACAATTCAATTTGTTTCGATTTTTCTTATCTTTTCTGATGGTTTCTGATAGTTTTAGGATCGAGTCGCGACCCACTAGTGGGTTGCGACCCACTGGTTGGGAACCGCTGCTCTAGATTAACAGTGAACCAATTGCAGAAGCAGCGCTAAGGTATAATAATTTGAATTGTAGCATATCACGAAATGAATACGCAAATTTTTCCGGTCTCTAGTTATAAGTATGAAGCCACGATACTAAAAGGTGGAACGCCCCGAAGCAGGCAGGGCTCTCGGAAGCGGGTAGTACTTGACGGCGGCTTGCCGGGGGGTGTGCGCAGCTGCTGTGGGAGAGGTTCAAGGAGTTTGCGCGCGACACGGAGGCCATCGGCTCGGAGCGCGTGGCCGCCGTGAACAGCATCGCGGACCAGCTGATCGGGGCGGGCCACTCGGACTCTGCCACCATCGCCGAGTGGAAGGACGGCCTCAACGAGGCGTGGCAGGACCTGCTGGAGCTCATCGACACCAGGACGCAGGTCTGTGGCGAGGGCCTTGCTCGGCCAATACGCGAGGTCACCAGGTTACATATCTTTCCTAAAACATGTGATTTGAAGGAAATTTGTAACATAATTATTAAAAATAATTTTACCTTACGTGGTCAACCATACTCTCGTTTAAAATAGAAGACATTCGGTTATTTAAGATCTAGTATTGTACACTTTATTCTTGATAGTATGAAGGAGGACTAGTGATAATTATAAACATAAAACAAAGTAAATATCTTTCTTGGACTGTTTCTTGTAAGTTTTTAAGAAACTGGTTTTTGTAAGGGGATTAAGATTTTGTTGATGGGGATGTTAATTAATTTTAGAACACACCTGAAAAATGGGAGGTTATATTTTTTTGAATTTTGTTTTTTTTTTTGAAGCTGTGTTATTTTTTAACGTGGATATTTTTGTGCTTTTGTTTGATTACTTGTAATCCTAAACAAAGATTAAAATAATAACCGATTGGTAGAGAACTGGAAAAAAGGAGGTTATTTTTTCTCATAAGCAGTGTTATTTTTCACCAAATTCAAAGCAAAAAAGCGAGGTTATTTTAATATTTTGTACACTGTTGTTTAATTCCATTTAATTTTTAAAAAAATTATACAATAACATTGTTATTCTTTTATCTTAGTGTTAGTTTTTTTTTATTATGTTTTCTTTACAGCCCAGGAAGATTAATACGCTGTATTAATTTGTGCATGTTGTATATTTCAATAATTGAGTTAGTGACATGTTATATCATTTAAAGAAATTTCTTACATTAGGATCTAAATGTTGGGATTGCTGGGCTTATTCAGTTACATGCAGCAATGTAATTTAATAAACATGTACAGCTGTGCTGTGAGAATGTTGTGCACGGGGCGGAGGAAGCATGGGGAGCGGTCCGTGTCGGCAGATGCTGGCTGCCTCGCGGGAGCTGCACAAGTTCTTCCACGACTGCAAGGACGTGCTGGGGCGGATCCTGGAGAAGCAGCACGCCATGTCGGACGAGCTGGGGCGCGACGCGGGCTCCGTGTCCGCCCTGCAGCGCAAGCACCAGAACTTCCTGCAGGACCTGCTCACGCTGCAGTCGCAGGTACCGCCGCGCCGCCGGGTGCCCACCCGACCGCCCGACAATCAAGTCAAGCTTTTCAATAAATGGTACAAGGGCTTTATTACCTAAAGTATCCAAAAACGTGTATGCATCATACAACAAAATATAGGAAAAAACCACACCTCTGGACCACCCGACAGGTCCTCTGGAGGGGCTCGAAGGCTTGTAACGAGTCGCCAATATGTTTCATGTAGGCTCAAAACTATTTTTGGATTACTTGAAGGTCTCGCTTGGTATTAACTAATATATTTGCTATTGAAGTGCATTTTTTAAGGTTGAAATGCTACATTTTCTACAGTTCTTTTTTTCTTTGTGATTTTATATTGGTTAAGATTTTTTTTGTTTGAATTTAACAAAAATTAGTTGAATTTTGAATTTACTTTTAGCTCTGCCCCTTAGTTATATTTATTTTCACTATCTTCTTGAAGGAAAATGGGGGATTGTATCTAAAGAAGACTCAAGTACATTTTGTTTTATCAAGCCTGATAGATTCCTGAATTACTTTAGCTCAATAAATTCTTTAATTTAATTTACCAGTTAAAAATATGTACACAACATTTTATACAACAATAAATCTTCATTAAAAAGATTTTTAATGTATTTTACACATTAACAGGGAAATCCTATTTTTGAAGGATAAAATTGTATAGAGTAATAGATAATGCAAAAATTTTTAATTGGGATTTTCTTGATAGGGTGTCCCTGTATTCAGCTGCCGAGGGTGAACACATGTCGTCGTGCAGGTGGTGAGCGAAGGAAACGGGCTGTCGTTTGCGCCAGGTCCAGCAGATCCAGGACGAGTCGGCCAAGCTGCAGGCGTCGTACGCGGGCGACAAGGCCAAGGAGATCACCAACCGGGAGGCGGAGGTGATGAGCGCCTGGGCCAACTTGCAGGCCATGTGCGACGGCCGGCGCCAGAAGCTGGCCGACACCGGCGACCTGTTCAAGTTCTTCAACATGGTGCGCACGCTCATGCTGTGGATGGACGACGTGGTGCGGCAGATGAACACCTCGGAGAAGCCCCGGTGAGCCGCTGCCTCCGGTCGCCACTGCACCGGAGGACTGGTCACACAAAGTCTCGGAAAAAGAAAATTTCAAAGCAGTCATGAGGACTGCCAACATTTTTACGAAAAAATTTTACTACACAACAAATTTGTTTTATCACGTTAGTAAAATAACTCTTAAATTACTATAAAATACTATTTGCATTGTAATTTTAGTATTAAAAAAATAATAATTTTTAGGTTATATTGCTACATAGACTCTGTTCAGTGACTTTTAAAAAAGGACCATTTGTGTATATTTCTCATTTTTTTGTGCTCGGAGCATGGACATGTAAGTGTTTTTCTTTTTGTTGGTTGGATGCAGACGCAACTTTCTCCTTGCTTGTGTGTCCAACAAAGGACAGTAAAAATTAAGATGGCCGCCTAGACACAAGTTGGTGCTGGGCGCTGCTAGAATTTACCAATTTTCGGGTGAATTCTTTAACTTCTGTAGTCACCGAACAGACTCAGTTTTCTTCGTTATTCAAACTATATATCTATGTGAGAATATTAATATATTTTATACTCACTTTTTACTGCACGGTAATCTTAAACTTAAGATTTAAAAGCGCAATAAGTTATGCTAATAGGAACAGATGTAGTGTTATCGTTAACAGTCACGTGACCATGTCAATGACGACTTGCATGAATTTTCTCCCTATCCGAACCTTCCTGTAGAAGTTTTCACTTCGAAAACACTTGTGGTGTTGAAACTTTAATTTCCAGCAGGTTTTTGCTCATTTAAATGTTGCTTTCTTTGACACCTCGCTTAAGTAATTAGTTGCAAATTATATATATTCTGAGGATGTCCACTTAAATTGCTTAAATCGAAAGGCTTTTTTCACACTTCAGTTTTTGATTGGAAAAAAAAACTAGTGAAGTGACGTTAAAAGAAAAACCAGGGTATTGTGCATTAGTTTTCTTATAACTTATAAGACCTCAAAAAATAAGTGAACATTGCAGGAATGTGTAAAATTTTGGATTGAACTCTCAAATAAAGTTAAATAGTTTTTGAATAAAAAATTCTTATTAAGTAGTCTGCAGCATTGAATTTTAATTTGAAAAATTTTAATCAGTCACATAGTCCATTTAGGTCTCCTTATTTTTTAAGATGTGATATAACAGCTACTCATGGAAAATATGTTTTTTATTCATTTAATGGAATTTGAAAGCATTTAAAACAGCCCCAAGTTGAAAAGTGTATCATGTCAAGATAGAATGATGCCTGGAAAGGATACACTTCCGGTAAGGTTAGTACTCGCGCCAACAGTAAATATTTATTGGTAGTATCAGTGACGCAGCAGTTGTAGACTAAGCTGTGAGGGTTGGGAGATGGAGTGTGAGAGAGGCAGTGTCGAACGCTGCGCAGGGATGTGAGCGGAGTGGAGCTGCTCATGAACAACCACCAGAGCCTGAAGGCGGAGATCGACGCGCGCGAGGACAACTTCACGGCGTGCATCTCCCTGGGCAAGGAGCTGCTGTCGCGGAACCACTACGCGTCGGCGGAGATCAAGGAGAAGCTGCTGTCGCTGACCAACCAGCGCAACTCGCTGCTGCACCGCTGGGAGGAGCGCTGGGAGAACCTGCAGCTGATCCTGGAGGTGTACCAGTTCGCGCGGGACGCGGCCGTGGCGGAGGCCTGGCTGGTGGCCCAGGACCCGTACCTCTTCAGCCAGGAGCTGGGGGTGAGCGCGTCGCACCTATTGGCCTCGCCGACACGCCGATGTGTAGGGGCAGGCATATTTCGCGAAAAGATCTGAACACTCATTAGACTGTAACAAGGTGTACCCACACCTGTGGTTTCTTCTTTGTAATTGGCTATTTGTAATTTTACCGAGCCACTCAGGACGCGTTTACTTCCGCACTGTATCACTGTGATTGGTGTTGTAACAATCGATATGCGCCTGAAAGAAACTCGCTCAATCACGAAACACAGACGATACTACAGTGTTCTAACTTTCATTTAGTCCCGAATTCTTTACGCGAAATCTGCATGCCCCTACCGATATGCTATACGGGGGAAAACACGTTCGGGTTGCAAAAAATTTTATTAATTTACTAAATTACTTAATTTCTCATTCTTAGAAAATCATGCAATGCAAATACACATGTATTTTGAGCAAACAAAATTTATTTTAAAGCACAAAAGATAATCAAAGATAAAACTGATATTTCTTTTCTCAAAAAATTATGCTATACTTTAGTGGGAAAAAGGAAACTTTTTAGTTATCGTACATTAGAAATAATGCCCATTACTCAAATTTGATCAATTTTATTTTTTATTCAGAACTATCATTAATTGGCCTATCAACTGTTTACGGCGTGATGTTGAGTTCTGCGACATCCTGTATACTTGCTTTTGTCTCGTCTTATAAATTTAGTCAGCTACAGAAAAGGTTTTTTTTTTCCAACCCAGTGCCCTCTTTATGAGGGGATTAGAGTGCTGTTAACAAGGGAGAATTCTTTCAGTACAATCATTTTGTTCATATTCCTATTCCTAAGGGTTTGTTTAGAATCAAGCTGCAGTTTCACAATATATGTATGTATATAGCAGAGTAAGATTCTACTATGTGCATATCAATATCAATTTAATTTTCTTTTGTTCATTTAAGCTGAACATACACAAAGCAAGAGAAAAAGAGCCAGATTTTTTGTACCAAATTTAAAGGAATATGTCTTGTTTATTGGTTGCTGTATACTTTACATTTAACAGACATATTTTGAATTTACACAACAGCAGTTTTAAAGATGTTTAAGTGGATGCTTAGTTACATATAAGTTAATCTTGGTACTACAAGTGTTGCTTTTTATTCAGAAACAGTTGGTTAACTTGATGTTTCGTAGATCATTCTTAATCAATCATTCATGATGTGCTGATAAAATAGCTTACTCAAACGTATATAGAAGTATCTGATTCATTCTTAGGGCAGCTTGCAGAGTCAGATGAGTCAAGTCTGAGAAAAAACTTGGCAGGTTAATCAAATGGAAGAATACTCCACTTCGTCTCAAGTCACAACTGTGCAAGCCGGCCTTAATGTAGCAAACTATTTTTTGAAGTGATGTTAGGGCCAGATTTCATCGAAGACTTAGGTCTTTTGACTTGGATTCTAATTGAAAAAAAAAATGGCCTTTGCACACCGCTAATACCCACTGCGTAGATGTTTTGTGGAGCGATGCTGTTGGTTCTGACACTAATATTCAGTGGTGTGTTGCGTTGGTGCGATGCGTGTAAAGGGTTGCCAACGTGTGTAAATGTTCCCAGCACACGATCGACGAAGTGGAGAACCTGATAAAGAAGCACGAGGCGTTTGAGAAGTCGGCGGCGGCGCAGGAGGAGAGGTTCAGCGCGCTGGAGCGGCTCACGACGGTGAGTGCCTCCGTGCCGCGTGCTCGCGTGTGTTCCGTGCATTCCTCTGCTGATGTGTTCAGAAGTTGGTTATCTCCGTTACAGTCGTAACATTGCCCAGTACTATTAAGTGGAGGTAGCCTTCTTTTCACAGAGAGAGCCATAACCCGAAGTCCCCCAAAGTTCATGTTTTTTTCCGTATCTTTAATGTAGCTAACCGAAGTTCATGCTCGCTTTTTTTCCATTCTATCTCATTGTATAAACCGGTGTGGCATTAAATTTTGCGGTCGATTAGGGTAGGTTAGCTACATTATTAATACTTTAAAACATTGTGGATGGTTGGTTATATCAGGTAAGTATAGCTACATTAAAAATACTGTAAAATCATTTTATGGTTGCTTAGCAAATAACTTTTTAATATGTAGCTATCCAGTGCTAGGAAACCGTTTACATGATTTCACAGTATCTTTAATGTAGCTATCCTAACCAAATCAACCGTCCACATTCTTTTAAAGTATTTATAATGTAGCTAACCTAACCTAACCTAATTGACCATCAGTATCCTTTTATCAACACCGCCATATTTATTTACAGTGAACAAAAAAAAAAGCCCCGCAGATGCACGATCAAGCGTTTGGCTCTCTCGTCTGTGAAAAGAAGGCTGCCCTGTTAAGTGGTCTGTAGTTGGGTATTTAGTTGTTTGGTTCTTATTCTTTAGCGTTAACCATTAATGTAACAGTTTGACTGGAATGTATTAGTGAAAACAGGCATCTTTCATTAGACTAGAGATCTTGGAAATTTAAAAAAAAATTATTTGATGAATCTCACAATCTGGTAAGATTATGCTTTTGTAAATTATTCCTTTGTTTTTTTGGTGGAACATGGGGAAAGAAAAAAAATAATAAATTATCATATTTTATAGTTTTATGGGAGGTACTTGGCAAATGGTGCTGTCTTTTCGTGAGTCACTTTATAACCGTACAAGGACAAAGTACGGACTCTAGCTTCAAGATACGATACTGCTGAGTAAACATTGGCAACTGCAGCAAATGTGTGTCCTCTTACTCACTGTTGTTTCATGGCATTGCAGATAAATGTCTCAGCCACTCCTCACTTAAAATGCCTTTCTGTGATATTCTGTCCATAAACCTGTTTAGTATTGTAAGTATCTATGAAAAATGTCTGTACTTTTTATTAAAGACTTTTAATTTGGTATTTTGCATGATGTAAAAGTCCAAATGGATTCTTAAAGTTATTTCTATTAATTTAATTTTACATACCCAGCTCTTAGTCACATTATTAAAGCCTTTTATTGTTTAAAAACTTAAAAGCTTTACATAGTATTTAAACTAATTTGCTTTTTGTTTCAAGCTTTGTTGTTTTAATTAATTTTTGGTTAAATTTTATTTGTAGAGCTTGGTTTTTCAGTAGGTAGTCATATATTTTAACAAGTAGTTAGTTGGTAGTGGAGTTAATGTGCACGTGTGGTGTTGGTAACAGCATGTTGGTGAAGCATGTGAATGTTTGTTGGTGTTGTAGCATGAACGTCAGATGTGTAAGGGTGGTGGCAGGTTGGTGTCGCTGGCTCCCGTCCTGCCTCTCCACGGTCACTCGTACCCTCCCAGCTACTTCTGCCCTCCCACCCCACCTGCCGAATATGCCCGTAACGTAGTCCTGCCTCGGAGCGCTAGCCACTCGTCCTCCCGCAAGCGGAAAGTCAAGACGGACGAGCGAGTCATTAAGGAGATCCTTCTGGATAGCGAGAAGTTCTACAACCCGAATCGCAGGCAGCATCCTCGCGAGTTCACTTCGACGGGGACCAGACTCGTGTATCCTCCAGGCGCCATGAGGGGTGCGGGCGGCAAACCGAGCAGCTTCCGGTCGTTCTTGTGGAGCTCTGATTGGGGCAGGGGTTCCGAGCCCGACAGCCCTCTTTACGAACCGGACAACTTGCAGCTTGTTTACTCCAAGCAGCACGGGGGGAAAGGCTGGTCTAGTTTCCAGGATGAATTCGAGCCTCTAAATTCTGTGTCGTCAGCCCCACAGTTTAGCGTGGACCTAGCTCAGACATCTCCAGTCGCGTATATGAGGCAGACTTCCCTTCAAGAAAGGGAGATGGCCGATCTCAACTCCCAAATCTCTGCGTTGACGCACGGTTTAGACACTCTGGACGGTCATGGTGCATCGTATTACGACAGAGATGGGAGCTTGCCTCGTAGCCACGGCTCGACTCTACCCCGCCTCCACGAGGGGGAAAACGAGCCGGTGGGTTTCTTTTTATCGCCCAAGTCTCTGCAGGATCACATGTTCACGTTCCACAGCGACACAGGGGATGTGCGGGGGCCGGCTAGGAGCCCTGGTGGGGGCGTGGACTCGGGCCGTAGTAGCGTCAGTAGCGCTGGTAGGAGAACTATCCACCTGAGCACTTCCCCCCTCCCCTTCAGCCATGCTCGGGATTACTTGTACCACCCTGCCTCGTGCGCCACAGCTGACTTTTTGGCTAACGAGCTGCAGGTAAGGACATACAACCTACGTACGTTGTTCCGCTGCATGATGGATTGCTTGCTGCACTTTAAGAATCGCTATGAAGATCCTTCAACCGGGGAGTGAAGTTTTCAGTTTCGAAAGTTTTTAGAACACGAACCATTTAAATGAAAGCTGTTGTGTTTGACCTATTTCAAATCAGTTCAATGCCTTATGTACAAATATTAGCTGCAGGAAAAAGATTAATTTCCAAGTTATTAATTTCAAAATGAGTGTCAAATCTGTATCTGAATAGACTCAAAAATTTACAGAACTGGCACTATTTTGGCTTTTACATTTTCAACTTCTTATTTTGGGCATCTAATGTAGCTTTCCTGTTTTGTGATGAATGTTGTACAGCTCTCCTTACAATCCATGCCATGCCTGTCTGAAGTTTATCAAGATATATCTGTATGACACTTCTTCCTACACCTATTGCTGTACCAATATTTATCTTACATCCTCAATGTTTCACATCATCTATTGCTTACTTCTCTTCTCTTTTTTTTTTTTTTTTTTTTTTGTGTTAGCCATAATGCCTTTATAAGTTGTATTTAAACTCTGTCGTTCTTCTGTGGCTAAAACTCAATTGGGTCGAAGAAGTCTTTTCAGACCATAGTTACTGGTTGCTTTCTTGTTATTAGCCATGGCTTGTTTTTCTGTTTAGTTTATGCTTCTCTTCTCTCACACTAGCTTCATGCACATGGTCAGTCTGAGTTGTGATGTGAAACAAATATCAGTTCGCAATAGAAACCTGAAAGCCTACATGCAAGAATCTGAGAATCAACCTTGCATAAAAAAAAAATTTTTGAATTTTTTTTAAGTGAATTTATGTACAGTAGAACACTGTTATAATGTTCCCGCATATAATTTTATTTATTTAAAATTGTATGTATTGTTTTCTCACTTAAAATATCTATTTTAATTCCTGATATTTCCTTCATAAGGACAGTGTGTGTCATGAGTATAACTTTTTACAGATTATGTATTTTTACATTAGCAACATTTGCTTCACAAAATAAGAAAATTTTTATAAACTTAACTATTTTTTACAATTATTCCATCTGATAGGTTAAAAATGTTCAATATATCAAAGTTACATGGGTACTTTCACAGTTGTGCGTCTGTTGGCACCTTTGTCTTGGAAAACCAAGTAACAAATCCTTCTGTTCATTGCCATTAAGTTGTGTATTATTTATTATATTACTTTGCCATCCATTCTGCGATGGTACAAAAAAAAGTTAAGCATTTTCTATTTCTGCTTTGATTTCGGTTAAATATTTTACAGAGTACCATACTGTAGGTGTTTTTTTTTCTTGTATCAAAATTATGGTGCTGAGTGAATAATATCAAAATGTAGGAATATAGTGTAAAGAATTTTTTTTTCCGACATAAAATTAGTTTACATAGATTAAAGAACATTTTCCACTTACATATATGTTTTTTTTCTTTTGCTCTTGTGAAAAAATGTTAAAATAGGGTTCTGCTTGCTAATGGTTTAAAATTCTGCTACATTGTGGCTGTGAATTAATGCTACAAAAGTTTTTTTTTTATAGTGCGGGGAACATGTAAATGTAAAGGCAGTCGCAGGATGAGGAACATCCATATATCTGTGGTGCAGAAAATGTCAAAGCCTGAAACCTTAATATAGACAAAATAATTCAGGATTTTGAAAATCATTTGAAAACAAGACAGATTAGGCCACCATTCACTTAACATTTAAACTATTAAAAAGACTGTCCATTTAAATTACGTGTAAATAATTATTAAAAGGTTTTTAGCTTTCTAACTTAAAAATTTGTACATTCTTGTGGGTCTTCAAAAATTTTGTATTGTATTTTCTCAATCTGTATTTGAAAGATTTATGATTGGAGAAGATTAATTTAAAGCAACTTCATGGACGTACATCATTGTTGGTCACACTGGATAATATCATTTATGACATCTGGTGCAAATGTAAACCAGCAATGGTGTACGTCCTTTAGTTTGTTTTAAATTCAATGGCTCATTTTATTTTCGTTTGTAATCCTTTGATATAAAAATTAACATATTTTTAAATCTTTACTAAAACATTCTGAAAGTATTTAAATTTGTTTGCCACACATTTGTAGACATAATACGTAGTAGTGGCCACATTGTTGACCAAGTACAGTAATTGCACAGGGGAAAGAAGGAAAAAAAAATTCTTTTACCTTTGTTTTATATCCTTTTAGGCTGTGTTCTGTTAATTATTAGTGCATTTTGCTTCATCTGGATGGAAAAAAAATTCAGTTCGAGGTTACAAGTTTCTGATTTTTTAAAGCGACTGTGGGAAAAATCTTTTGAAATCTACGATGGGTTAAGTTGTAACTGTGGAAAGTGGTTGGAATGAGTGCAGAGGCCGACTGGCAGTTCCCTAAGCTGTGTTGGCCGGGAGTGGATGTGCCAGTGGGGCGAGGGACGGTGGATCAGTGCGCGGTTGGGGTCGGTGTGGTTGCAGTTTGAGCTGAAGGAGCTGAAGAGAAGGCAAGAGGAGGAGGAGAGGAAGAGACAGGAGGAACTAGCGGCCAAGCAGACACCACCTCCCAGCTCGCCGGATGAACAGCCGAGCGAAAGGTAACGACCGAACAGAGGTTTGCGACAGTGAACATGTCCTTGTCAGCAGCCAGTTGCAGACGGGAAATACGCATGGGCCTGTTCACTATCCCCATTGATCGCGAGTGTCACTCTTACTGTCGAAGGTTCAGTATTTTAAACTGTTTTAGTGGTGGACTTTGAGAGTTCTCCGGTAATTTTAATTACTGGGTACCTATGTTTTATGTTTAACAAGCATTTTTATGGTTCAATTGTGGTTTTGTATTACTCTCACTTCAGAGTGTAAACAGTTGATTTATTTCATTTGGTCAGTGATTGTATTTTCTTAATGATCGAAGTCTTGATGTTTTGTAGAGTAAAGGGTTTCGGGAGGTGGTTGATCTGAAATCCAGGGTTGAAAGAAAAAAAAATGTGAAGAGTTATCAAGCAATATTTGTGTGTTCTTAACGCCGTTTTCACTGCTGTCAGTCCCTAAAAATCTTTACTTGGCTGGCCTTAAAAAAACTGTTGAAACTGCAACCAGGCCATAAACATTTCTTAACCCTGTACATTGTTGGAGGTGCCATTACACAATTTTTGCTGTAATTATATGCAGTATATTTGCTTCTGTCATAAAATTCATATGATAAATGATTAGAATACACCTTTCCCTTGAATTAAGTCTTCTTTAAAAACAAAAATAGTGTGCTAATCAGAACTGTGCTAATGAATGGGTAACGAGTAATTGAAAAAAAATTATTAGATTCGAAATGTCGAATTGAATGTACATTTATTTGATTTGAATTCTAGACAGTCCTCGCAGACCCTACACTTGCTGTTCGTGCTGATGCTTGCATGCTTGTGCGTAGGGTGGACGGTGAAGTCTCGCCGGAAGCGGAGGCAGTGCAGGTGAACGGCGAGAAGGAGGCAGAAACGCGAGAAGGTAAGCCTGGGACCTGGGCTAGTACTTGCTGCGAGTTGGTCCAAGTCTCGTGTCGGGACCAGTTCAGAATGAGACTGCCGTGCTGGCGGTAGCGTGAGGGCGGTGTGTGGTTTCTTAGTCGACTGTCGGTGAGGCCCTGAGGTGCGTCTCGGTGGGTGTAATGCGTACCCCCAACTTCACGAGAAGTTTGTAAAACTTTTGACGAGTATCACTGCTAACTTCGTTGGTTTCAGCTATACGTTTTTAGGCTTTTTGGGATGAGTAAAGTCGTCGGACGATGTTTTTGTATCGTGCAGCATGTTGCCACGCACGAGCTCTTAAGTGTTCCACCGCATCGCTTTGTGTGTGTGTGCGATGCTGGGGCAACATCGTGGTGTATGCCATGCTGGTGTTCATGCTGGAAGATTGCACTATTGCATTTTCAGTGTACGTCAGCTTGTTTATACATTTATTGCTTATGTCTGTTGTCTTTCGGCTTTCGTATACATTAATACAATTTTTTTTTCAGCCACTATTTAAACTATTCTCTTATTATTAAATATTAAATTTTACTATCAGTTTAGTAGATAATTTATTGTCAGGTTTTGTTCCTATAGTTTAAAACTTTTTGAGATAAATTTGTAAATCACATTTTTCTATAAGGACGTGTTAAATTTTGCATTCTTATTCTTAAACATCATATTAAAAAATATCAGCCTTCTACTTAAATTTCCATAATTTCATTTAGAAAGAAAGTAAGATTGGGAATTAAAATTGGAATTGAACCTGGAATCTAGAGAAATTATGGAATCTGAATCTGAACGAAAAGAAATGTGGAATTGGACCTGTACCGAATATTAATATTTTGCGAACAGAGCATTTTGCAAAAAGAATTTGAGACCCTTTACCTCGTGTTCTTTTTTGTTTAGACAAATTCAAATTTTAACTGTTATTTATTTAAAATTAATGATCCTGTTAGTTATATATCATTCATTACGTCCTTTAAGTTGTTATCCAACCTGATAGCATTAGCACCTGTTATGAATACTGATTTCTCCTGTTGGTACTAAAGTTTTTCCAGAGTTACTGACGACGTTCCTATAGTTGTCCCAGATGTAAAAATGGCTATCCATATGTTTTAATTTTGTGTTTCCATGGGTCATGGTGCACTCGCATGGTTGCAATTGTTCATATATCCTTGATTTTACATTTGGAGAATATTTTTTTTGGTCCCCCATTACTCATCATCTACCCTTCCTAGCTGCCTGGCAGCACTTTAAGGAAGTATGAGTGCCTGATGTTTCTTAATTGTGTACCATTTACAGAAAATTGCCAGTTTCATCATAGTTTTACTTAAGGATGAAAGAACTTGCATATCAGTTATATGTAGCATGTCTGTTCCTTTTTAAACATCTGAGGCACTTACCAGACATTCCTATGCGAGTGTGCTGCAAGTGCTTTAAACTGGTAAACAGGGTGGAATGCACTTCTGCTGAACATTTTTCGTTTGCTAGTCATTTTAGCCTTAATGCCCATAGCTAACCAGGACCAAATTATGAAGAAACTCTTAAAATGTTTTTTTTATTGTGTTTTTCCGATTCTGTAAAGCAAAAACGAATTAACCAAATAACATTAAACTCGTGTTTGGAGGGACCTAAGTTTGAATATTAGATCAGTTTTCTTTTAGTTTCACATTCTAATAAAAAAAATAGGGGTGAATTACTAAAATACCACTAGTACTTGAACCACAAGTTTTGTGCTCAGGTATTGTATAGATGTGTAGGGAACCGGCACAAATCTACTAGTTTCAATGCAGTACATCTAGAGTTTATATTTGGGAAAAGAAATGAATAGTACAACATTTCCTTTTTGGCAGAAAATTTTAATTTTTTTATTTTATGTATGTTTTTTGAAATTTTAACTATGTAGCAGCATTTTAAATGAGACTGTGGTAGTACATACTTGCGTGATCACTTGCACAAGTGCTATCGGATACGAGCTACAGTGGCACTCACGGGAGGAGCGGGGGTCGTCGGTTTGTACGAGGTGAGGCGTGATTGGTAGTGCAGCGCGGTTCAGCAGGGGTGCACGCCCCGTGCCGACGGCCGGGCGTTGTGCACGTGGTGACTGTGGTCTTGTTTGCCCCGCCCCTCCCCCCGCCCCTGCAGCCTCGCGCAAGCCCTCCGCCAGAGCGACGGCGGCTGCCGAGAGACCCGCGCCCAGGGAAGGTGAGTGCAGATGGTGGTAGCACTGCGGTAGACGACCTAGACGCGGGTCCTGGCTGGATGCATGTGGGTCACCTTGGTCCTCCCCTTCCCGTGTCACTCACGCCGGTGGTGGTTGGCGGTTGGCAGTTGGCAGCAGTGCAGCTTTGTGGTGTGCAGCCGTGGCGTGCTTGTATTCCATCTTACCGTTTCTCCAAGCTGCTGAAGACATATTTTTATTTTAATTTGATTTATTAGTAAAGTGACACATACATTAATGGTACATTTTATCCATTAGTATTATACAAATAATTTTTTTTTTAGATTTCTGCATGTCGGTAAAATGCCGGATTTGGGAACTTTGCATGTACTACTTTTCATGTGGCTAGTTCTGTAAGATTTGTATTTTAGAAAGATGGTTATGAAATATATATATAATGTGGCTTATAAACATATTCTTTGCACTGGAGTGCTTGCAGCATTAACAGTGTTGTTGGGTTTTTAAATACAATGTGTTTGGCATTGAAAACTCTACAGTAAAAAAAATTATTTAAAAAAAAAATTTAATTTATTAATACAGTTTCCCCCCTCCAACTTTAAATAAATCAAACTTGTTTAAATTTTGAATTCATTCATAGGAACTAATTTTAAAAAAAATTACAGCATAGAAAGTTTTTCACAAACATTGTTGCCATGTTGGACTTGCTCTGCAGAACACTTGGGATAAGTCGGCACACCGCTGCATCCAGTGTGTGTATGTTGTGATGTGGAGGGCGAGTTGACCTGGACAGTTCACCAGATCTGTTTCTTTAGAACCGTGCAGGTTGTGTTATGTAATTTGGAGCTGAACAAATGGCCTATGGGAGTCTTGCGTAATGATTTGGGTGTGCTTTGAACAGTATCAAACTCTTCGTTCCCACACTTGCTGCAGCTGGTCTCAAACCTACTTTGAGGTAACCCACCAGCAAGTTGCCTCCTCATCACGGGAGTGCTTGGGGAGAGTTGCAGTGTTGTCTCTCTGGTGTCTGCCGCTGGTTCACGAGGCCATGCCTGCGGGGTGGGGTCCAGCTCTCTGCAGGTCCTGCGACGGCAGTCTCTGGTCTGGTCTCCTCGGGCGTGAGTTGCCTGCTCCCCCTCGGCAGCCTTGCGCGAGTAGCACGCCATCTAGGATGCCTTGATGCATGGTCAGCAGCCAGGAGGCAGGATCCACTGTTACCGCCCCGGGGCGAGTTACATTCGTTATATGCTCAATACTTAGCTTACCTCATTGTGCAGTTTGCTCTAATGGCCAATAGAAAATCCTTGAGATAGACTTGTAAGTGGGGATAGGCCAATCTAATTCTCAAATACCATTAAATCCTTCGTATTCGGATAATTCAATATTACAGAGACAATATTTGAAGAGAGAAAATAAAGTAAATTAAAAATTTCAACACTGATAAGCTCTGATGTTTATTAGGTCAATCTTTATTTTTATCCCTATCCTGTTAACCATTTCCCAAGGTACTATACTTTTAACATAAATTATATAAATAAAATTACAATATTTTTTTGTACTGGAAACTTTGTTTATGAATAAACAATTTAAATATGTAGTTAAACACCTTTGTTAATATTTTTCATTTATTGTACATTATATTATTTTGCATCCCGTAAGACCTAGATTCAAATATGAGGGGTATATTCAAAGTACTCTTTGGGATTGAAATTTGCGGTTCAGATTAGAAAAGATTGGGAATTGACCGAAAACTACTTGTAAGAAAATAAATGTTTTGGGCTGTCGTATTTATTTTCCATAAAAAAATGTTTTCCTCTCGTCTCGGAACTGTTTAAAGGTTTAAACATAAACTCTTTAACTGCTCGAAGGGTGGAAGAGTCCCGCTGTACAACTGGGCTGCACAGAAAGGCGTTGAGCTGGGAGTGAACGGAGTGAGTTGCGCGTGTTGCGTGGGGGTGGGAACTGGTTGGCTGAAGGGTGGCCAGTCGCATCTCTCGTCCTGGGCGTCCCAGAGCTCGGCCAGGCTGGAGAGAGGGTTGGAGGGTTGGAGGGTGGGTGTGTTCGGGACATTGCCCGTACCTGGGCCGGGCCACCAGAGGGTCCCCAGACTGCCGTGAGAGCGACTGAAGCTAAGCATTGTTCCTGTCCAGTGGCATGTGTGTTTCAATTCAGTCGGTCTGTTGCGATTATAAAATACATAATGCGTTGTCACTTGGGGAATACTTCAATACTCAGCACATCAGCATTTTACTTATACAAGAAAGTGTATCAAAGTTGTTAGTTGCCTGTAACGGAGATTCTCACATTTAAGTAATGGCTAGCCATTTATGAGAAACTAAATGTATTTTTATATTTTTTGTTGTAGAGGCATTTTCTACTAGTATTTAAAGTAGCAATTTGCATGAAGATGCACCATGGCATTTTATCATTTTTTCCACATTAATTCTATGTTATTCTCTCTAAAATATTTTATACTTATAAAGTTAAAAGTACAGCTGAGAGTTGGTCCCATTGGTAGTTCTTAGGGTGGTTTAATTGCTATTAATTTAATATGCCTAATATAACTTGCTGGGTTGCGAACATTTCCTTTAGATGTAGTTTATCAGTGTATAAAGTACATAACTTTATATTGTTTTTGGTTTGATTAGTTGTTCCAGCAGTAGTGTTTATTTTATTTAGTCATGTACATTTGAGTAATTGAAGCATTTAAAACTTTTTTTTTTTCAGTTATCAGAATTTGAGTGTGTAACACTTTTTGGTCTTTTCAGGTTTTTATGTGTTTTTGTTGGTGTTGAATGTTTCTCTGTTCTCTATGCATTAAAAATGTTCTGCCTTTTTTAAAAATCCTATGTGAAGAGTGAAAGACTAATATTTTCTGTGTGATTTGAGTTTCCTATCTTGTGAGAACTTCTGTGGCCCGGTGTACAAAATTAGGTGCAAAACTATGCTATGAAATGATGTTCTGCTCTGCTGTATTAACTCAAAGAATGGGCACCTTTTTCATGATGCTACCATGTTTGCACAGAATTAACATAGCACACTCTGCAGCTAGTTAGCAGTCGGTAACTGGGGTGATGTGTGCGAATGGACACTTGTACAGTGTTAATGATTTGGTGCATTGTGTGTAGGCCTATGTGAATATTTATTTTTGAATAACTTTAATTCAAATACCAAGAGTCTGAGAAATTTTTGTGATATTTTAAAAGTCCTATTTGAACAAGAACATGAACATTTTTTAATGCAACATCAATGGTTATATTATGTTAATGGTTATGAATACTAAATTACAACTTTAAAAAAAAATGGAGGATGAGGTCATAATGAAACAGCTTCACTACACACTTATAAATATTACAATCAAATATTTCTTATTTCAAAGTACTATAACTATGTGAAATCCCCAGATAATCAAATATTTGTTTTGGTATTAGAAATTTCAAATATTCACACGGGCCTTTTCTGCCTATTATGTAAATTTATTTATGAGCTACATTTATAAGTCACTAACCAAATTTAATTTGACATTTAATGTGCATACTAATAACATGCTTGTAGCTAAAAGTTAACTGTGTTACAATAGAGAAAACTCAAGGTTTTGCTTTCTTTTTCTACACATTTACATTGTAACCATGAGGCCCTTATTGAACAGGAAATACAAATAATTATCTAACATTATATCATGGTTATAATGTTGCTGGTCTACACTAGTTGTTGAAACAAGACATGGACTAAAAATTTGAATTCATAAATACACTCAGAACAAGCTAATATTGACGTTGAGTGTCACATAGTCAGACAGCCAAGAGAATTCCGTGGCAGGGATTACGTTTGTAAAATGACAGCGCAGACTGACGTAGTAGACTGATAACGATGACGGTTGCAACAAGAACAGTAAATACAGAAAAAACCAACTCAAACAACACAGCACAGACAAACTCGGTTACGGAATCAAACTGATGATGTGGATGAACACAAGTTTTTGCAATGTTTTCGGGACTGGTGTCGTGAACAAACATTTGACAACCAGCGTGAACCAGCAATAGCGTAAATCCCGAGATTTTGTTTAAACCAATCCCTCCCCCTCTGCAAGACACGTTCGAAGGCTGAATTTGTAGAAAATGCAGTGAATAACTGAGGATTTCTATGTAATCGTGCAGTTGATGAGAGTTGTGGAATCTCTGCAAGTAGTGTTGTATGTGGCTGTGAGTGGCTGGCTGGAGTGGATGGGGGCTGCGAAGTGTCAGCACTCGCATGCGTGTGCTCGTGTGTGCATGTCCACTGGTGTGGGGGCAGGGGGCAGGAGGCGGGGGTGGCTAACACACCGACTCACCGATGCTTGCTGGTGGCGGCAGCCCGTGTGCGAGGTGAGTGCTGCTTCTCTTCTTGCTCTTGGAAGGTCATTGGGCCAGTTCCAAAGAACTCGGCACCAGAAAGCTTCTTTGCTGCTTCTATTTTCCACTCTGCAGTGAAGTGTAACTGGATGTAGGATTGCACCGGTGCAAGTGTTATGCTTGGTGGCAGTTCTCACTGTTGTTGGCAAGTAAGTATCACTATCCTTATTGTGCTTGCTTTTTTTTTGCATTATGCATGTTGCATGTATGCACGTTTTCTTTCCGTGCTGCTTTGGATGTAAATATGTAGTAGTAATGTATATATGTATGTATTTAGGTTATTTTATTTTTGGTCATTTCTTATTAGGTAGTTTCTTCCACATTGCTTTCCTACAAGCTGCTGTTGTAATTTTCTTTAAAGGAATTTTTGATATAATGTTTCTTCATTGAAATTTTTTATTTTGTTACCTATGTAGCTAATATAACAATAATGTTACCGCAGGTTGTATTGTAACTCGTTTATTCGTATGAAAAATTTTCTGTTCAGCATGTTGCTAATAACTTTATTTCTCAAGTATTAAATGATCAGAAATTTTTACTTTTGTACAATGCATGTAGCTTAGTCAGTAATATTGTAGATGTTATGTTCAGTGTTAATTTTGTCCTTATATTTTGAATAGAGCTTATTATAAAAGAGCAGTAAAGTATACTTGCAATATGTAGGTGTTAATTTTGGTGTTGGACGCGAGGTTATTTGTAGTTGCTACACCGTGGCGTTTGCCGTAGTGGACTTGCGGGCATGATGACCGGTAGTGTGATGACGAGGACTGCATGGTGCATGTGAATGCAGTGCAGTGGTGTGTTGATGCAGTGCATGACTCTCCCGCGCCGCCCCGAGCCCCGGAGGCGCTCCCCTCCTCCTCGCAGGTCGGAGTCTCGCTCGCCGGCTCTCCGCAACGTTCGCCACGCTCGCCTGTCTCGCCCAGTAAGTATCGCTCCTCCGCCGCGGCTTCGCGCTTCACGTCTCGGCTTTCCTTCACAAGCTGTGCACATCCATTATGTGATAGTATAATTATTATATTGTAGTAACCACATCATCACGATTATTTCTCCCTTGGACAGATCTAAAAGATCGAGAAACACGAAAGGTTAAATCTGTATAGCTGAAAAATTCAAAAGTTTACTTTTCCCGATCATCTACCTCAGTGAGATGTAGCGAGGAGGCACTGTGCTAAGGCATCGGACTAACATTAAGCAGGGCCGGGGTTCAAATTCCTTTCTGGCCGTCCTGACTAGTTTCCGTGTTTCCTAGCATCGCTCCAGGCACTGGTTGGCTCCCTACAGCGACCAAGGTCGATCCATCTCCATTTTCCTCGAGCTGTGTTTCCATATTTTTTATTTAAGACCTGACTGTCGACAAGGAGTAAATTCAGGTTGTTCTGGTACTCAGTACTGGTTTCGGAAATAGACCAATATTCAATTCTCGGCCAGTTTTTTTTCCAGTTTTTTTTATCTCAGAAATATTTTTTAATTAAGGATGATTAAGTAATATTAAAGCCTATCAATGGAATGATAGAGAAGTCGGCATTTTTCAGTTTTAATATGTAGGTAATTTAATTTTTGAAACTTTTCCCTTTTATTATACCAGGTGAAGGTACTCACCATTTCAATTAATTTTACTAGATTTGTAAAGACAAATCTGAAAAGTTATTAAATTTGGGCACTGTTCAGTTACAATTAAACAGAAATAAAAGTGTTTACCTAAAAGTGATGCACATAGTTTCACTAAAAAAAATTTTGAATTCAAATGTAAAAATAAAGTACTTAAATTCTTTGACATACAATAAATAATGAAGTTACAATTATTTATTCATATTGTTTAGCAGAAATTGTAAATGATGCTTGTAGTAGAAGGTATCGGTGATGGTAGTAGAGTATTGGTAGTAGTAGTTGGATATTGGGAATTGGTATCAATCCAGAGAAAGAGGTTTTGGAACAGCTCTGCATTAAATAAAAGTACAAAAAAAAACCTTCAACATGAAGCTAAAGTTTCAAGTTTTTTCTCCTACCTTGGCATAGAAAAACACAATAATTAATGTATTCCATTCGGTAGATAGCAAAAAGCTTCAGGTTTATTGATGCTTCGGGGAAGGGGGGGAGATATTAAAAGATGTGTACTGTTTCATTACTATTCTACTTGATGATAGTAATAGCCATTTAAGAGTAAACAGTAATCACTGATCAGTATTATGGACCATAAAAATAAAGGTAACTTGTATTACAAATGGAAATAACTCTTACCACAATTAATGCAGTCATATTATTAAAAATAGTTTTGGCAATTTTGATGCCTCTAAAGCTTCTAAATTGGCAAAATTAATTTAGTTTTAAGGGGTTAGATTACTGCATCCAACATAAAATGTATCATGTGTAAGATAAATTATCTTAACCAAACTTTTTATGCAATGCAGTTTTATTTAATTTCAGTATTTTTTGCATGACTTTGTGAATTAATTGAGCTGTTTGCATTAATACACATAATAATTTTAATTTGCTTGTGCATTTAGCTTTTTAACACTTAAATTGGTGGCATGATTAACTTCCAAATGTTTTATGAAATGTGAAGTTATGAAGTATGTGTTTGGCTTGTTCGAATGCTCGCATGACCTAACTATTCATTCTGCATGTATTTTTTATTTTTTTACATTTTGATAGTGTTTATGTAGTAGTTACCTAATTCGTAAATGTTTGCAGAATGTATAGTAATGTTGTTTAGCTTTTTTGTGTGTGTAGCGTTTTGTTGGGATGTTTCAAGGCGACTTCAGAATTTTTCTGCTACATGTATTTTGGTTATTAAAATATTACTTCAGGAGATCAGTTACATTTAACTGTTGAAAAATTACTTTATTTTTATAAATGGTTATTTAAAAAAAAAATTAAGAAGTTAGTGTCATTCTGATAAAATTTCTCAATTTCTCTGTGGAAGGTCATTTATTAATTCTTCAAACACCATTCGAAACCTACCACATTTTATTTCCAAATCTATAAGTAGCAGTAGGTGTTGCTGCCGTCCTGAAGTCGCCTTCCTGCTTGTTGTGACTGTCGTATTGGCATCAGTGCGTAATGTAACAGCTCCGAGGGCGGGGGCTAAGGACTCGCCCGCCTCGACTCTGGACCGCAAGAAAGACCGCTCGCGCTCAAAGTCCCCGTTCAGGAGCTTCCGCTGGAAGAAGTCGCCCGGGCTGCCCAAGAGCCCGTCGTCGCGGAGCGCGGGCGCGCACAGCGACGATGAGGCAAGCCTGGAGCGAGCCGCAGGTGAGTGTCCGAGTGTCCCGGCGTGCAGGTAGGTAGCTCGTGGACGGCGTAGCGACCTAGCGGCGAGAGCTTGTAGCCGGTGAACGTGTGCTAGAAGTGTGTGTGTGTGTGGAAGGTTGTCTCGGATGAACACGTGAGAAAGGGTCTGGCAGGGTACGCATCTCGATGCCGTGGCATTCCGTGTGTGTGTGACGTCATTGGGCGGGGCAGCTTCAACCTTTGCAAAGTGTCGTTCCGTGAGATTGCAGAGTGTTTGTTGTTCGCGTGCTAGTTTACGTAGCGGCGGGTGTGTCGAGAGTGCCGGTCGTGAGAGGTGAAACGTTGTTGCCGCAGAGCGCCAGAGCCCTGGGGGAGAGGACGACCAGTTCGAAGGACTGTTGGTGCGCAAGCACGAGTGGGAGTCCACCACCAAGAAGGCCACCAACAGGTTTGTGTCTCCACCACCAACTGGTGGACGTTTCGCTTGCAACATATTCACTTAGTGTCTAAATGTGATTTGATTTTAAAGCTCTAGGCAGCATAAACGAAAAATGTAATTTTGGTTTCGTTGCAGTTATGTTAGTATACTATTAGTGTGGTTCCTTTATCAACATTGCCAACATCTAGTAGCAGTCGGCAAACATGCAAGAAAGAAAATCAAAGGTGATCTTGATTGTTATGCTGCACGACCAACTTACTGTTAGAAGGTTTGAAAAAGGGAAAAATTTAGCAGGGTGCAAAGTTGTGTTGTGCTAATTGCGAAGGTATATAAACCGTTAGGGCAATGCTGACGAAATGCCAGCCAGTTGCCGTGTCTGAAGTAGCGTGTGTGTGCAGGTCCTGGGACAAGATATACGTGGTGCTGAGGGGCAACCTGCTGTTCTTCTACAAGGACCAGAAGTCCTTCAAGTCCGCGCCCGAGTCGCTCTTCAAGAACGAGAGCCCGGTGGATCTGCGAGGCGGCACGGCCGTCGTCGCGACTGACTACGTCAAGCGGAAGCATGTCTTCAGGGTCAAGTATGTGATTCTCCGGATCTCTTGGATATGCGTCCTCCCACCGTCATCTTGGCTTCCCAGACTTCATTTTAAATTTGCTTCAAACTATTATTGTAGCCAAACAGAGCAGTGGTATAATGATATTTCTGTAGGTTTTTTTTATATCATTTTTAAGACTTCATGAGAAATATTTAAACTTTATTTAAAATAATCCTCATATGATTTATAAATTTTATAAAATCTATTGTTGTGTTCAAACTAGGTAGAAATGTGTGTAGGAAATTTGAGTTGTTAGTAAGGATACCATTACTGTGTGCCATTTTGACCATTCAATTATTTTTTATTTATTTATTTATTTTTTTGAAAAGAGTTTGTCTTGTATGGATCATGTCTTAGGTAAGTTCGGTAGAGAGTTCAAACGTTACGGAGAACAACGGTTGTGCCGTGCACACAATTCTGGTTGGGAATGCAGAAGTAGTGTGGTGACGTGTTGTGGACTATCCCTTGGATTCAAATCTATATCGCAAGTGATTGCGTATTCCTCAGGTGGAAAAGGGTTCAACGTTGTATGAACAAAGGAGCTGTGCTGTGTGATATTAAACACCTTTTGTATTTTTTTTTAGTATTTGAGAAATGTCAACTGTGTTGCTGATGAAACTGATGATGTCAAGACAGATAGCTTCAGAGCTTGAGGAAGAAGTGTTGACTGTTGGATTGCACGTGTGTGGCAGGCTGGCGAACGGGGCAGAGTACCTGTTCCACGCCAAGGATGACGAGGAGCTGAACCAGTGGATGTCCCGCATCGTGGTGCAGTGCGAGCTGGAGGGGTCGGCCGGCCCGTCTCGCTCCCAGACCCTGCCCGCGTCCGGCGACCGCAAGGACGAGCCCAAGAGGAGGAGCTTCTTCACACTCAAGAAAAAGTAATGTCCGCAGAGCTCGGCCGTTTCTGGCTGTGTTTGTCGCAGCACCACGCGAGTCTGGACACGTGCCTCGTTAGTAGGGACCAGAAAATTCGCGGGTTCAATGACCTCCAGGATAGACTCCAATATCCTCTACACACTCGGGCAAATGCCAACTGTTCATTGGCTGTTGACTTGTGAGTCGTCTCGATTGTGTGGCCTGTGATTCGACACTTCTATGAGTGAGGGTCTCTAATTGGCCCTCATAACCCCAGATTAACAGTGAACCAATTACAGAAGCAGCACTAAGGTATAATTATTTGAATTTTAGCATAACACGAAATGAACCCACGAATTTTCCGGGTCTCTACTTATTATACATTATACATTTTGACTCTCGAACTCATGAATATATTGTCTATGTTTAACAGTACCTTAATCGTGTATCTTGAGGTGTTCGAGGAAATAATTTTTTTATTAATTTTCTTAGGAGATAAAAATACTTCACTTATCAGAAGTAAATTTTTTTTATAACTAGTGCTTAAATGGTGACCAAATCGTAATATTGTAATTTGGGTTTCAGCGTGTGGAGTTGTCGTTTCAAGTAAAAACCATCTGTTTGCTATTCACCATCATTATATTCAAGTTTTTTAATATTTATGTTTATCAAGGTGCTGAATTGATCTAATGAGCTTTCAACTTCAATAACCACCAGGGGTGTGCTAAGAACACTGGCCTGTGAGTTCAAACGCTTTAGTTAGTTCAGTTGCCTGCAATTTTAAAAGATTCAGCGACATGACACTTTGTCACATGTCACCCCTGCATTTGTGCACTGCTGGATACATTTTGCCACTTTCTTTAAAGTCTAAAACCATAAAGGGGAGGTAAGTTATGTCCCCCAACACCCAAGTCTTAGCGAATATTTACTGCAGTTTGTTAGAGGAGGCATGTGGTTGGAAGAAATGGCAGGAATAGCGGTCTCTCTAGTTAGGAGTAACGGTTATCTGCTCACAACAAGTTGCTGGCAGCAGTTTCCGTTGCCAGGTTGCAGGATCAGTGAAGAATATTCTTGAAGCATGTATATCATACTAGTATAGTGATGACTAAAAAGAAGGAAAATATAACATAGTAAAAGCTTATCACATTCCTCTGTTATTCTTTCAATACATGTGTTCTCATTAAAAAGGCACTTATGTTATTTTTTCATGTCTGCAGTATCAACTTTTCTTTTGGTCAGTCAAGTGAAGCAGCTGGGAAAATAAAATCAGCTGGTAGTTTGTATTATCTTCCTGAAAATATGTCATGCTAAAAAGCAGTTAGCAGATACCACAGATGTTATTTATGACCCCATACAACCATTTTAAAATAGACTTTGTTGCTCTCAAAAAAAATCTCTGAATCTTGTTTTTTTTATTTAAAACAAGTCAAAAAAAAAGTCTGATTATTCTTTGATTTTCCAAAGCTTGGCACACCCCCAAAACCTCATCAATAAGCTTTCTCTATTTTTGGCTGCTTTTCACGGTAATCTCTGAGAGCCTTTGTACTAAGTGTGTGGCATTCAGTGAGCACTGTTTGGAGTTGGAGTTGTCTGTTGGCGTTGAGCAGTGTGTGGTGTGTGCTTGCAGCTAAGCGTATGAAATCGAGGCTCACGTCTTCTGTCGCTGACTGGCAGCTCTGTGGATGCACCGACGGCCCGAACAAGAAACTACCACGAGGTTGGCATCTTGTGACGTTGATGGAGAAGTCGCATGAACCTATAGGGCGCCTCGGTTTGATTCGTGCGTTATTTAAATACTACGTCTCATATGGTTTTGAAATATCTTGACACCTTAATATTTATTGCCTGCAAGCTGTCTTATCGCTGGTCGCCTGAAGGTTGTGCTCTCCAGACTTGACGTACTTCAAAATACATATTCGCAATACATCTTTTTGGCCCTGAAGAGAAGAATTGTGGCTGTATTTTTAAAATTTCCTGGTGTGTGGTTCAAGAAACATGCTGAGAATTGTGTTGGAGCCAGAGTGAGTTAAGTTGTATTATATTACTGCCAGACAAAACAGTTGATTTTGGAGTTAGGAATATTTAGTGCGATCATATGCAAACAGTATCCTTAAAGTGTGTTTCTTTCAAAGTGGACTCTGCGCTGAATTCACGCTGTAATTATAGCAACTTAAGTCATATCTTGAATTTGCTTGATTGATGCAGTTACGTTAATCTTCGTGAACTTACTGTGGATCATACTGCTTCATGCCCGTCTCTCTTTTAAGTGTGCGTATGTTTAAAAGTTGAGCAATATTTTCTTCCTTGCTGTTTAGAAAGTAAGTCATGACTCCAAGGATGAAAGTGCAGATTTGTTAAATACTGTTGTGTATGTACGTACGTAAACTGAATTCATTATTTGCTTTGATATCTTGTTTATAGCAGGTATGTATTATTGTTTTTGTGAATTATATATTTTTTTAATTTAGCTACACATTTTTAAGTCAATATACATGTACTAAGATTGTTTGAAAAAATTTTAACTTTATGCATTTTACACTTCATTTAAGAATTAATTTCAGTGTTACTTTTGGAAGTGGTGTCAGCAGATGATTGTGACCATTGATCACCATGTTGAATGTGTAGGTGAGACATGAAGAGATATTTTTACCATAAAGCTTATTTGTCGCCTTTGAACGACTACAAACTGTGAAATGCGTGGTTATCACTTGTCAGTGTGACCAGGACATTTGCGACAAACATTAATTGTTCTTTTGTCTTCAGAAGTATATTATATGGTAAAGTTATGTATTTTTAAGTAATTTCAGAGAGAAAATTTAAAATTAAATTATTAGTTACTAAATAGTAGAGCTAGTCAGTTTCAAATATATAGTTAAGTAAAAAGATTGTATATGGAAAAAATGAACTGTATTATGGAAAGCTATCTCTGGAATGGAAAGAAAATTGGAAGCTTCATGTTACTCATGCATTTAAAACAAAAAAATTACAAACTTTTTACGCATCATGTACTGTTTGGCCTTCACTCGTTTTGAGATTATGCATCAATAAATGTAGTATTTCGGGTTCATGCCACACTTTCTACATCACAGTAATCAGCTTCCATTTTCTTTGAGTAAAGTTTTGGTTGATTCTTGCTTCCACATCAGGCTGTACTTGTTCCACAATGTGTTAAGTTTTTTAAAGAAAGAAATGCTGACAGAGTTATGTATTATTGGGACAAATATCTTATGCTTTCAGTAATAAAAGTGTTTAAATACAAGTTTGGTTGTTTAATATCTGCACAAGCCTCTCCCCCCCGTGAGAAACGGGAAGACTGACTCCGTGCTTCTGCCGGATGTCTGGGTGTGCACGGTTGCTTTGTTCCCAAGTTCCCGACTCGAGCACATGATCCCAGCATCCCATGTGTTGGGTGAATATTTTGCTCAAACCTTAGATGGGCTTACAAAAGAAAATATGGTACTTTGTTGTTCAGTGACTAAAAAAAGGACCATTTGTATACATTTCTTATTTGTTTGTGCTCTGAGCGTGGACATGAAAGTTTTTTTTTTTGTTGGTTGGATGCGGACGAAACTTTCTCCTTGCTTGTGTCCAACAAAGGACAGTAAAATTAAGATGGCCGCCTAGACACAAGTTGGTGCTGGGCGCTGCTAGAATTCACCAATTTTCGGGTGAATTCTTTAACTTCCGAAGTCACGGAACATTTGTAATTTAAATTGGTAGTTCCAAATGAGTCATTTTTCACCAACCTTAATTTTGCTGGTTTTAATATATCAATACACACATTCTTATTAACATGGTACCACAATGCAATTAAAAGTTTTGTTCAGAGAAAGTAAAATTGTATTAAGTAGACATTAAATAAACATGTCCCAGTAGCTGGATGTTGGAAAATGAACACTAGACAAAGTACACAATTTTCAATAAAAAGGATATTTAATTTGTTACGGTCACTTGTAAGATGTTAAAATTAATATTCCACCAAACATTTTATTAAGTTGTAACCTTTATTTTTTGACTATCTCGGTTAATCCTGGTGTTTTGTCACTACTGTTAGCTGATGCTTGTTAATAAGGTGTTACCTGTGGCTTGCCTATACGTAGGGACCCTGAAAAATGGTAAATAAAAACTACCAATAGCAGTGAAAAAAACTAGTGAAAGCGGTGTAAAAAACCTGGTAAGAGCGGTGTAAAAAGTCAAAATTTTTAATAAAGTGGTAAATAAAATTTGTTTCACTTAACACGTAGTATATTTATGGAGGGGAAGTTGCAAAATTTGCACATCATTATTTTTTCTTTGCATCAAATATATAAAATCCAACAGTTGCAAATTGATACAATTTTCGGCATGATTTAAACGCTTTTAACACATTTAGATACGGTGAATTGCAATTGTATAACTCTTGTTTAAATTACATGCTTCATTCGTGGGCAAAATACTAGATAAATTACTGTTTCAGATAAATGTATGAATATATAAATTCAAGAGTAACACCTAAATCCACTTTTCAATTTAAAAAAAAATAAAAAGTAAGTATTCAACAACAAGCAACTTGAAAACAAACAAGTCCGGAGTTTCTGAGCCAAAGAAAAATCTGTTTCTCCGAACGTCTCTGAGAAGATGAGATAAAGTGTGTAAGTTTTGTTCACAATACATCAAGGCATTTTGTATGGAAGGATGCCATGTTGGTAAAATTGTTTTTGTAAATTACTGTAATTCGGTATTGACTTCAGATATATGGTGAATGTTCTAGAAAATTAAGACTTTATTTTACGTATGAATGGGTTTCTAAAAAAAAAAGTAAAGATTTGCAGCGAAAAATTATAAAATTCAACATGGTGTCGCAATGATAAAGTGTTTATGTACTTTGTCTATGGCTTGTTATGGCCGTTAGGTAACCCGTTGGCCAACTAATAGAAACAAAACAGTTGTGTTATTGTTAGGTTAATAAACGTAATAAACCCGTTTTCTTGAACCTGAGGGCGTTTAAATATTAAGGTATATTATCAAATTATAAAATGATTTGCCTAGGCATCATTCTGTAAAATATTTTCGTGTAGTTTTATCTTTGACTTGTAAATATATTCTTGCGCAAATCCACGGTCTAAGAAGGGGAGGTCTGGACACTCGCCAGATAAAAGTGACCACTTACTGTCTCCATAGTTCGTTCGACGTCCGCTATTCAACTCTAGCGCTAGGTGTCTTGCGGTGGAAATATATCATTAGGCGTTATGATGATATTGTCAATTCTCGTGAAAAACAAACAAGAGGTAAATAATATACGATACAACGATAGTTTAAAATCATCGCCGGAGGACGCACAGTAACGTGATAATCGGGCATAGGGCCACATTTCCGGAACCTAATTTGTTCATGTCTATAAAACTTTAAAAAATACACTCGTTTAAAAAGGTAATTTTTATGCAAATTACTGGAAATATCGCAATGCCGTTTTGCAGAATGATCAGGAATCATGTAAGGAAGTAAAATAAGTTTTGTTTTTACTTTTTTTTATTTCCATGGTGGCCCTATACTCCATAATTACAAACGTAGAGAGTTACGACAGTATTTGATGCACTGCAATGAATTTTAATATAATTACACTATATTTTAACATTTTAAATTAAAGGCTGAATCAAATTACATAACTTGGCTGATTTACGTATTTGAATAACAATACCAAACCTGCATTTTCAATACATTATTTGCTACACAAATAAGTGCCATCGTCAATGTTTCGTGTCTCATGTCAAGTGTTGACGCTTCAGCTTGGGTGCATAGTAGGGATGTATTTTTTTTATTTTTTTTTATTTACATTGCCTTACAATATCCAAATAAAAAATATATACGTTTTTATAAGTTGTCGAAAACAAACAAGACGCACATACACAGCAAACAAAAATAATTTTGATAGCCGCATGAATGCACAGGTATTGTAATGTAAATTACAAACTGCTATTACTCCTAAACGAGTTTGAATTCCGTATCTGCGCCTTTTAAGATAACAAAGGAAAGTTTAAAGCACTGAATAAAAGTATTTTGGGATTTTTATAATTTTTTTAAGGAAGAGATCGCACTCGTTTTGCAAATTTTGTATTTTAATAAAAAATGGTGAATTGTCAAACTACTTACAAACAGGTATTATCAGGGTTGTGCTGGTCATTAATAAAATTCAACATCATACATTCCATTTTTAAAAAAGTTGGGCCTATACAAAAATAAGTAATCTTTAGACTACATTCATACAAATAATAAAAATTAACTTACTATTCCAATGACGTTTCCGAACTGATCTTTGTGTTCCTTTTTTTGTGAGAATGTCGTCTTCCACAAAATGTTTTTCGCATACATAATGGGATCTTTTAAGTACAAACTTGTCTCATGGAATTGCTTTCTGCCACAATTGCCTAACATTGTCATCATTGGGAACTCTGAATATTGCAACTTTCTCGTCCGACTTTGCCTGATAATTTGTTTTGCACCCAGGTGCAACACAAAGGTTAGGCATTTTCACAATTAAAATAATATACGCTTATTCTCTTTACTAACAATCAATGCTCCTTGCTCACAATGAAGTTCCCGCCAATGCCAATGTGGAAACTATACTTCGTAACCTAATTGACCTAATTTATGAAATAATTCCCAAACTTATAAAAAATAAACACATCCAATTTGATACTGTATCGATATCTGGAGATTAATGCATTTTAAACATTTAAATGAAAATTTAAATGATTATTATGTTGAGTTGTTCATAACAACAAAGCTTAAAATACCACCGCAGAACAAGCAGCGCTACACGTCAGATGGTGGAGCGGAGCGGAACTACGGAGACATTAGGTGTGCCACTTTTGCATGCTGGCCAGGTTGGGGAGTGTCCAGACCTCCCCTTCTTAGACCGTGCGCAAATCTTTAAAATTAGGCATGTGCGAGAAAGACTTTTTTGAATTCGAGACGAGATCGAGAAAGAAATTTAAAAATTCTCGAGAATCGAGTCGAGATCGAGAAATCTGTACTTTAGTTAACAGGATAATATGATCCAAAAAAGTAAAACTCAATAATCTGACAAACATCCATAATTATTCAATAATTTTATCAAGTATCCACAATTGCAATTGCAATTACAACTTTACCTTTACACTCAACAGTTTATTTGCCTACTGTCGTATGTAAACATACGTTATTGACTCCATAGTCTATACAGTTTCCTTGAGCCATGGACGGTACTTGATCATTAAAGTCTGAATATTCACCACTATCGATATGTCACTATCGATACGGACCGCAATTTAAACATCATGTTGCTTGTTATATACTGCTGGCCGTGTGTATAACCTAAGGCCATAAAACAAAATGCAATCGCGGAAGAATTCTGCAGTCATGTTTATATTTTTATTTTTTACCGTACCATTTTACGTTGATACTTGATATTGATACCGAAAATGATTTAATGTTGGTTTTATTAACGGAAAATAATCATTTTCTTCTGTAATTTAATGTGATAACCACAGCACAATTCATTGTTTACGTTTACCGTTTCATGTAGTGACTTGTGAACGGAAGTTGTTCGTTTTTAACTTTTTAATAATTTATCGTGTATACTATTGTAACAAGTATATTTTATTTTATTCGATCTACGTTACGTTTAAGATATGTTAATTATTTCAACACGCAACGCAAAATGCTGCCTCAATATATTATATTACCTAACCTATTTCTTGTTTACAAAATTCTCGAAAATTCCGAGCCAAAAAAATTATCTAGAGACGAGATCGAGAAAATTTCTGTCTCGACTCGTTCTCGATGATGCCGAGACTCGCACATCACTATTTAAAATAGTGATTTTAAATGGGCTATTTCGTGCGAAATTTCGTGAAATAGAGGAATTTAGCCCTATTTCATGCAAAACTAGAAAAATGGCAAATTTCGCGACGTGACGCATAAACGGTTAGTAACACAATAAAAATAACATTGTTGGTATGTTGTCCCTATATGCTTGTATAAAAATTTCCAGTGATGAGTCGAGTCACCCTATTTCAGCATCGAGTCGAGTTCGAGTTAAACAAAGAAATTTATCTTCGAGTCGAGCTCGAGTCGAACTCATAGAAATTTGTCTTCGAGTCGAACTCGAGCCGTCGTCATGGAAATTTGTCGAGATGAGTCAAACTTAGCGAGGTTCAAGTGGCAGAATGATGAGCGAAATAAATATGTTAAATATTTCTCAATATAATATATGTAATTAAATATGAAAACTTTGAATTATTGAAGGTTGCCCTACACATTTGATTTTTTGTATTTTTTTTTTTTTAATCTTCATATGGACGCTTTAAGTGAAAATGCACATCCAAGTGATGAATAAAACGTGAATTTGATGATGACTAAGTCTTGTAAATTTTTTTTCAGCACTTGCATTTAGCTGTCTGATGATCAAATTTTTCAAAAAATTCCCAAATCTCTGCTCTTGATTTCTATTCATCACTTTGTGACGTCCCAGGCCGTACAAACATATCCATTCCACTAATACTAAACCGTTTATGATTAATACGACGCCGGCGACGCAAACTCAAGTGTAAACATAAACTTCAACAGCCTCAATTTTACGTTCGGCCATGGAAAACTGGTTGGAGATTTCAATTATTGTTGATATCGATTTGACAAAGTGGCAACATTCCCTGGCTGTATGATGGCTTACGTAGGCCATTGGCCAAGAGTTAAAATGGCGGCTATCTAGTGTTTAGTAGTAAATATTATTTACCTCCAAAGCTGCTCAAATATTAACGTGGTCTTGTTCATGACTGAATCTAGAGAACATTTTTTAATTCCGTTATAGTTAAATAAAGGTATTTTGTTGCAGTTATAAATATTAAGTGCATATTGAAGGATGGGATACACAGTTTGCGGTTATAAACGATCGAAAATAAATAATCTTCCGACTTCGTTTTCAAGGTTTTCAGTGTTGGATCAGAGGTTTTCCACTAGGTAGGCCTAAATAATACATTTTATTTTATTTTAATTTAAAGTGCATGGTTTCGGATAAGTACCTTCACTATTGGAAATTGTGCAACTTTATAGTCGAGCCAAAAACTAAACTTTGACGAGACTCGAGGACACGATCTTAATCAACTCGGTTTTCGAGTCGAGTTTAGTTTCGCCGGCTCGACTCGACTCGCTCGATTTTTCGAGTCTCGACCCATCACTAAAAATTTCGTGAATAAACCATTCGCAAAATAAAAGGGTCCCTAACTATACGCAAGCAACAAGGAAACCTAGTGACACTTGCTTGGTAACGTCCAATTAATGCCACAAATCAAAGTTTCCAGTGAGAGAATGCTGATCCACTCGGTTGAACGAATTCCAGCATGGTCCTGGCTAGCTCTGAACACTACCACACATGGGTTTCTTCACGAGATTCCTACATGCTGCTGCAAGGTCCAAATTGTATTAAATTATATTTTGAATATAGGGTAACTCTCAATTCATATAAGGGCTCCGAAAGCAAATTTTCACAGTGGTATTTGATTCCATAGAAAAATTTTTACAAGGATTTAGTTTGTCAGACTAAACACACCAGTCAATTTATAGGTATGATTGAAAGAAGGCAAGAATTTGTAACCAAGTTAAATAGGTTTATTAGTATTACATTGCTGTTTACACAACTCCACAAGAAAGGGAAGCCTTTTCACAGAGAGAGCCAAACTCCCGATCTTGCATCTTCAGGGTTTTTTGTTTGGTCATTGTAAATAAATATGTCCCTTTGCAATTTTACGCAACTTGTTATTTTCAGGTAAGGCTTTATGCTTTTTTTTTTTTGATTGATTTTTAGAATACTGAATCGTTCTGTATCAACATGTTTATAAAAATTACAAATGATCTATACTAATGGTCAATTAGGTTAGGTTAGCTACATTATAAATACTTTAAAACATTGTGGACGGTTGATTTGGTTAGGATAGCTACATTAAAAATCCTGTGGAATCATGTAAACTGTTTCCTAGCGCTGGATAGATACATATTAAAAAGTTTTTTGCTAAGCAACCATAAAATGATTTTACAGTATTTTTTAATGTAGCTGTACTTACCTAATATAACCAACCATCAACAATGTTTTAAATTATTTATAATGTAGCTAACCTATCTTATGCTTCTTTTGACTCAAAAAAAAAAGTTAACATTTTATCTTCATTTACTGAATAATTCTTTAAATTACTTCTTGCTAATTTTAAGAATGACATCTTATGAGTTAAACCCATGCATTTGGAGAATAAATGCCCGCTAATTCCTCCCCACCCTCCACCTCCCAAACCAAATAAATACACCTGTTGTGGTATGGAAAAAAAAAAGCGAGCATGAACTTCGGGTGTGGCTCTCCCGTCCGTGAAGTGAAGGCTTCCCCACCAGAAAGTTCAAAAGACAACTGGGTTACACTGTCTTAATATATGCCAGCAAAATTGACATGGTTGTAAAATCTCCTAGAGTGCCAACACTAGACAACGCACGGCAAGCGTCGAGGTGTAGCAGCCCCTCGGCACAAGCGTGTTCAGACGCTCTGCTTGCTGCCGACCCCGGAGAGGGCCTTGATGTTCTCCAGCAGCCGGTTGTTCAGTTCCCTCAGGTCGACCGGCTTGGCCTGCATCACGTTCATCTTCAGCCGCCGCTCGTCCTGGAACAGGGGTGCCACTCGCCACGTGCTGTCCTAGCTCTCTGGATCATTTTGCAGGTCCTCATGTGAATGTTGAACAGTCTTTGCAAATAATGGCGCTTCAGGTTGGCTCAGATAATACGGAACCTCGGTTAATCCAAGCTGACTTAATCAAGACACTACCGTACAAGATTACATTATTGAGTACTGCTAAAAACCGGACACCTATATAGAAAATATCTTAATAAAAAAACTTTATAGCAAACTGTTTGCTGAGTCCCTATCAAAACTGTATATGTATCACAAGGTATTTCCACCTCTTTCAGATGTAAACTCCTTAGTAATGAAATGAACAGAAATATTGATTCACATTACATATCTTAAAAATTGATTAATATTTGATAAATTACTTTAATGACTGAATAAACAACTTAAAAATATTTATTGAAAAAAATATGAATCCAGAATATTTTAATTTAAAAAAAAAATGTAGCAGAAATAAAATAAAAAAATACATGAACAAAAGTTTGACTAATTTATTAAACGAGCTAAAGGTAACAACTTCTGCACCCGGCCAGGATTTGAGTCGATTTCTATAGTGGTGTACCGATGCGGATACCGATGAATCGTAATCGGCGATTATGGGTACTTTCCGATTAATCGTAATCGCCGATTATCTTAACGATTACTTTGCCAATTATCTACGTCCCGGCGTAATTAAGTAGGTTTTTACCGTGTAATATTTTGTTACACATTTTAGGACATAATACGGTAATATTTGTATACATTATAAAATTCATCTAACTCCGTCATATCACGATTACAGATATTTCGTTAAGTTTAATAAATCTCATTGCCTCGAACAATAAAAAATACATTTTTCCTACACGTTTATTTACGTTTCGTCTTTTGTTCTGTCTTTAGTTTAGTGGCCTTGTACATTACCTATAGCCAGAGATGTAAAATAGATGGCACGCAATCAAAATACCACAAGCAGTTGCAGTGGATTCTATGACAATCAATCTTTTCAAGTCGTAGTAGCGGTTCAAAATCATGGTCCCGATACCTTCTAGAGTTTATCACTGTATTTTACAAGCTCGTGATGGGTGTCTTTGGTAACATTATCCGTTGTTGTGTTATTGTATGTGACGTGAAAAGTGAAAAAGTATTTATAATTATATATATTCAGTCAACATAAATAAAATCTCACGTGCTAGAATTGGTTTTGAGTCATTTTTATATAATTATAGTGAGATGGCGAGTAGGGAGAAAAAAAGTCAAGTGTGGAAACATTTTTATATAAACTCAAGTGAAAAAAATAAAGAAACATGTTTACATTGTTAAACTGTAATTTCTCGATGCAACCTTATGTGGTAGTCGATAATAATGCTAGTTTTCCGCAACAAAAACTTACCCATTGTAAATTTTATATATTTTTATACTGTTATTATAACTGTATTCTCAATTTTACCTAATCTTGTTATTAAATTCACATGGGAATAAAATTTTTTGTGTGCATTATTACACTTAAAAAGATTTGTTCATTATAATCGGTAACTGAATCGGTATCTGCAGATTATTGCTATCATAATCGGTAATCGAATCGGTAAAGTCATATCGGTGCACCACTAAATTTCTATAATCATTCAACTCTACCATTTTTAAGCACATAAAATGTTTTTTTAATCAGATATCACTAGCTATAATTATAACTTATATTAATTTATATATGTAAATTTTTTATATAAAATAAACTTATAAATATACCAAATCCCACTATGTATTTTTCTTCACAAGACTTTACCATGCTCAAATAGAATATTAAACAAAAATGCAATACATATTTATATTACAATTTAGATTTACAGATTAAAGCTGGGAGCTACCATATACTCTACGGCAAGACATCTTGCTTCAAACTGCATTTTTTTTATAAAAAAAAAAAAAAAAAAAAAAACCCTGCATAAATGTATTGGACTAAATTTAATTAAAATTCCTTGCCCGGGCAAAATACTTAAGTTTGTTGTGTGCCCTATCGACAAGTCTAAAGGGGCTTGAATCCGTTAACCTCGCATTAACGCAGCTGTTCCAAAGTTAACGTAATTCTGCAGAGCATGAATTACACATCTATGTGGTAGGCAGTTAAACATTTTACATGTGAGCCTGCGCAAAAAATTGTCACCGTTTAAACAGTAACTCTGGACTTAGTTTCATCACTGCAAATTTGTCCACTTGCTGTGTCCAAGAATAGTGGAAAATTGTATACTCTATACCTACTATAAACTTGCTACCCTCGTTTTATAAAAGAACCTATGTATACAAACACCTCACGTGTACTAGCAGAGTGCTAGGCTTGTTATATTTCGAAAGATCAGGTAGCTAGTCTACTCGTATTGTGTACCAGTGGATCACTAGGTTTGTCTCGTTTCAAAAATTCCAGTCGCTAGTCCACTCGTAGTGTATACTGGTGGAGCTGTTACAAAAGACCGGTCGCCAGTCTACTCATATTGTATACCGGTGGTCGCTAGCCCACTCACGTTGTAGACCTCCATCTTGGCGCGCAGGCGGAAGACGAAGGTCTTGAAGGTGGCGTTCTTGAAGATGGACTCGTACAAGGCGGGGTCGCTCTCGTGTGCCACGCCCACCTCCTGGGAGGTCATGCCCAGGATCTCTTCTCCCGTCTCCTGGAAGCAGGTCACCCACTGGCTCGACGTCCAGTCGCTGATGCACATCTGCAACACACCAGCACGCTCCGTCTCGCTCCGTCTCACTGGTTCCCTCCGTTCACGACCGGTCGGAACACGCTTCCGTCCATCACCACTGCACAGGAGTAACATTAACGTAGTTCAACATAACGTGTCAAACCTTAGAATGACCAGACAAAATATCTTATAAACTGTACACACACAAGTACCTGGTAATGAAAACAACCACATTTACACAGCAAGGAAATTATGTGTGATAGTTAAAAAATAAATATTTTCTGCAGTAGAAAATAAGCTGAAAAATTTGAATTGGAACTACACACAAAACATACTGTGGGTATCGGAGCAGAAATAATTGAACACATTCAATTTCCGTGGTCTAGAAACACTGATATGAATTAACCAAAGAGCTGTATGCACAGGCACAGTTGGTGAAATGGTGCACGGACGACAAGTGTGTTATACTCAAACCCATTTTATTTTACTTCACTGAAGCATAAAATTCCCTTACCACAAAATAATCCTTACACACTTGCCACGACCAAAACCGTGCAATTTCCAGCATCAAAAAAAAAAGGTGTTAAATTAATCCCAGTTTTATACCTCATTTCTTCACCACCCTGAAATGAATGGCTCAATTTCTTGCATCAACCCACTGCTACAACTACCGTAACAGGAGTCGTGTGGGGCGAACAAAGGGCCGGGGAGGGAAAAAAAGGGAGGTACTAATTGTCCACCCTATCTCACAACAGCTCAGCCATTCCCAGCCTCCGTGCCGTACATGTTGCACCAGTTCCTCGAGCAACAACGGAGGCACTTGCTCGCACTGGGCCTAGCCGTGTCGGCAGACAGAGTGTGGAAGAGTGGGACAGTAGGAGGGGGCGGTGTCGGACTGCATTTGGCAGCGGAAACAGGAGTACCCTGAGAAAACCCATCATCTTAAGGCCATGATTACAATGTCAATTACCCATTCTGCAATTGCTGTTTCTTGTTTTCATTTGAATCAAATATCAAACTAGTATTCACATACCTTGAATATTTTTTTTGAGTTTAATTTAATAATCCAGAGAAACCTTTTTGGCACACTTCACAAGTGATTAAGAACAACTGATAACAACTACAGTAAAATGAAAAAGAAAATGTAACCATAACAGTCACGTAAAATGCAAGAAAAAAATGCTATGTTGCAGAAAAAGAAACTAAATTTCACAATTACCATGTTTTCTCGCATAATTTTCGCACATTTTATTCTAAAATCAAGTTTGATATGTAGGGGTGTGACGATTATGCGGGAAAATTTTTTTTTTGTTAGATAAAGTATTCATAAAAACAAAACCCATTCATGGAAAGTACATTTATTTACAAAGTGAAGTATAAAAGAGCACGCCAAAATTTTTTATTTAATAACTTTATAAGTCATGCAACAAAAACCTTTCTTCAACTTTAAATAGAAAAACAAAATGTATGATCCAAATGCAAGCCGAACGAACGCGTAACTACCGTAGTAAACACCACGAGCGAGCGGAATATTAAATGTAGTTAACTCGGTTCCACATAGACAGCGCGCGTTGCATGCAATCGGCGAGATATCGATATTCGACTAGGTGTACGCGCTCTGTACGGGAAGCAACATAACCAAACACTAATGATTGCAACGAGCGCTGGCTACATTTTTGTAAGCAGTACACTGTGGCGACACAGCCGAACAATGACGATTATAACATTTAAAAAGTCTTTAAAAGAAAATTTACCCATCAGACAGCTTCGTATTTCTGTTATTTAAATAAGTACGCGGTAATTTCTGAAAAAATATTATATTTGTACTTTAAAATACATCATTTTATACAGAAAAGATACCTACACAAAGCGCTCAGCATCTAATAGCGGGACCAAAAACATCACGCGCGTTTACACGAGAGGTTTTTTTATCCAAATTTTGACGCCCTAAAATATGGTTGCGACGATTACGTGATAAAAGAGTGAAACCGGTCTGGCTTCAATCATGTTACACTCTTCTCTCTTTAAATATTTGTGAATGCACCTCGCTCGCTGCATTTAATAGTAAAACTAATGGGTAAAAATTATTTATTTAATTCTAAAGTTGAATCAAATATAAAATTATTCATTAATATTTAATATTTTTTTGAATACTTTCAACCCATGCTTGAATTCAACCCTGACAGCCTGCCAAAACAATTCAATGGAAGAAATAAAATGGTAGGTGGTAACTTACGGTCAGCAACAGACGGTGCTTGAAGTTGGGATATTCGCAGTTGCACTTCTCACAGCGATACATCCCGTTCCCGTTGTTGATCACCTGCACACACGCCGGTCATCAGCAAAACTGAACAAGGTCGCGGAACATTCGTTCTCGCTACTCTCTCAACATCATTTATCTCTGGCAGACATTGTAAAGGTTTTAAAAATGCCATAATCTTCAAGTGCTTAACACAATTCTACTGGAATCAACACTGAAGAGAAATGGAGAAATAAACATACTTTTGCTATAATGAATTGTTCACAAATTAACCTATGAAAGAAATCAACACATAAAAAAATTTACCAGCCTGCAAATACGTCTGTGCCAGCGATTTTTCACTCAAAATTAGTTCAGGGTGTCTACCACATTCCAACAGCAAAAATCAGTGACTTTATGGTGACTTTTGGAGACCTTTAAAAAATTCTTTACGACCTGAAATTTTAAGTATTATGCATTAAATTTTTTTACATTAGGTTAATTACTGGCACTAAAAACCATTTATACACTTTTCATCAGTTTTTTCAATTCCATCTCTATTTTTAATAATTCTCCTTTTTTCTCTTCGAGCAATTTTCCTTTTTTCGTTTTGAGTCTCTTGATTTTGAGTGCTGCTCTTTTCCTTGCATTTAACACCTCATCCTGTTCATTCTTTTTCATTTTTAGGTCTTCCTTCCTTCCTTCTTCCTTCTTGCTGAAGCACTGCGAACTTCCAAAATAATTTTTTTTTTGTTTGTTAGATGAACGAGAGAAGAAAGGGCTTCTGAAAAACCAAATAAACCAATACTCAAAGTAGTTGAGTAAAATAAAATTTTATGGTTCTATTTTCAGACAGATTTTGTTATTAAAGAAAGGAGATTTCAATGTTTTTGGTTCGAATTTTTTTTATGAAATCTGTTTATTAAAAAAGATAGCATATTCCATGAACAAATAAGAAGACTTAAATGTTCCAAAAACTAATTTCTCCAAAACTGAGTCATTTTAACTGATACATTATGCACCTTTACAATATAATGATTTGTAATAAGCATGGCCAATTATTCGGGACAAATAAAATATATCTTTAAAGTCTTTTTGAATTCAAAAAAATCTACTAATGTAGTAATGTAAAAATGAGAAATAATAAGTTTCAAGATTAAAAATCAAATTAAACATATTCATTTTTTTTTTGCGAATAAAATGTGGTACAAACATCAAGCCAAATAAATTATTCATTGAATTTAATATTTAAAAGATTATATATTTGTCATTAAATTTAATTTTTGATTGAAAATGCTGATTAAGTGATTAGTTTCATGATTTTAATTGCATTTCGGTGCTTTGCGGTTTATTAACTTGAACTTCGGTATTTATATGGTGCATTGGCGTTCCTTTAGTGTTATTTCGGTTCTAACGCTATATTTTGTTTTATGTCAGGTAATTTTTGGCAGTCTTGGAGGCTGAAGGGGAGCAGCGACGAGTACCTTCTTGTTGCAGTCGGGGCCGGGGCAGGCCTGGTACGTGGTGTTCTCGGTGCGGATCATCACGATGGTGGCCTTGCAGTTGAAGTAGTCCGCCACGTCCTTGGCCCCCAGGTCCGACTCGTCGGCCGTCTGCAGCGTGATCCACTCCCCGTCCGTGCCTGCACAACCACACCGCCACGCGGTCTCCCCTCGGCCCCGTCCTCGCCGGACCGCCTCCCCCGCTCTACACCAGGGACCGTCCCTTGCGAGGGATCGCAACCAACCACAACCCCACAGACCTGGTTCAAGCTGCTACTGACCTTTAAAGTAGGTCAATGTTATTATTATTTTTTTTTCCATTCTAGTACACAAAAATTCATTTAACATCATAAGTTAAGTAACAAATTTTCAAGTTGAATAATGTTATGTAAAGAAAACATATATATATGCTAATAGTTTTTAAAATTTTGGGAGCTCTGAAGTTTTTCACGCCACTTAAAAATGTAGTACTTCCATCCCCCAACATACAAAAAAAAAATATCCAAACTAAGGTCTGTTATTTTCTTAAACTACCAAACCTTAACATAAAACTAGTGCCATGCTATGTTGATACATTTTTTTTTTTTGCTAATATAACTATCTGCCGATTTAGCTTCAATATGTGCCAATATTTTTCAGATAGAGAAGGAACGTAAAATTTTATATTGTAGACATAAAGCACTGGCTTAACTAAAATTTAAAAAAAATATATTGCACAGACTAGAACTATGCATTGCAATAATGATTTTAAATATATACTTTTATTATTACAGGTATACATTTTCTTTGATAAAAAAAATTCTTGATCATCAAGTAAAAGAAACCTATTCTTACACTGTCTTTTTTAATCATCAATGTTAGAGTGCAAAGCTGTTTGTTCTTCCTGCTGGGAATACACAATAACTCGGAGACACTAGACATTGCTACTTGCAGCAGGGCAAGGCCCGGGGCGGAACGCACCTCCGCCGGAACTACCCGCGGAGCGCGTGGAGATGCTGGTGGTCTCCTGGTGAGCGCCGTAGTTGTCGAACCAGCCGCGCAGCCGGTGGGCCTCGGGGATGTCTGGGTTCACCTGCAGCGCGCTGGTCTGCATCAGCGACACCGAGCGCCCGCCCCCGAAGTCGTTGATCTTGCCGCACTTGATGGCCACCACCGGCTGCAGGCTGCCGTCAAACTCCTCCGCCTGGGCGCCCCACAGCGACACCGTCACCTGTCGGGCCCCACGTGGTTACGTCAGCGCGGCTCGCTCCCGTGACCCCTGGTGTACCCGACACACCCTTGGTAACCACCGACTCTACTGTACCGCATGCTGCACACGCAGAAGGAATACCAACTCAGATAAGTTAAAAATTATATTCATACCACAGAACCCTGGATTTAACGAAGTAGCAATTTCTCGAATTCATTCTAAGAAACCGTGCTAAAGTCGAAAATATAAATAATATGGTTTTCAAACTGTAAGGGGAAAAGTCCCTGGAAACAAAACACCCCCCCCCCCCCCCCCCCCCCCCACCACCGAAGGCCTGAACGCTACTCACTGCTGTGTTGGACTGATCCACGAGCGTGATGTCACGCTTCTTCACCTCCCGGTTGGTCGTCCTGGCCACGAACGTGTTGACGTCGCCCGCGCTCTTGCACACGCCGATGACGTCTGCAACCACCAATCACATCTGGTTACATACAGGAGACGTGCTTACATGAGCTCTTCATAACATACTGGTATCACAGACGAACATTAACGTCTGTGCCCAATGTCTTGGCAGGTGAGAATTCTGAATGCAGGGAGATCCTCACTTGAGAAACTTTTGAGGTAAGTCAATATTTTTTGTAAAAGTTTGTACAAGATGACCCTAATGTCAGCTACAATGATCCACGGAGTTGGTAACTTGTAGTGCTGGGCGCCAAGATGTTTCGTTTTTAAACATTTTGAATACTGCACTTGTAAGTATTTGCGATCATCACATAGCATGTAAGAATAAAGGAGTAGAAACAAAATAAACCTAATGGTTTTTGTTTGAACATAATAAAAATAAAAAAATCTTATTAATGCATTTATATAGAAAGTATTTTAATAAATCTTATCTAAAAAAGCTGCTAACCTTAATTATTTCACATATGAGAACATTAAATCCATCCAGTCAAGCGGTTCTTCACAACTTAGTTTCAAGTTGAACATGAAATCTTCTGTTCTTGGGAAAGAGATATGCACATCGGAGCATCTTAAAATGTCCACTTTGTAATGGACTTGGAATATAATTGCATGTTACCATTTAATTTATTTATTTATTTCAGATTTTTGTCAGATATAACTCAATTAAACACAACACAACAACTTTCAAACATTTGTTTATGCATAGTAACAGAAAAAGTTACAAATGTGTCCATTGCAATGTTTGGATAGTATTTTCTAGCATCAACCCTAACATTACCACAAGATTTTTATTTTTTATTTTTTGTTTATTTCTGGGGAGCAACACAATTTTTATCAGTGCAGGAACGTAGCTGATTTTGTAATTGCATTCTAGGGATGTGCGAGTACCCGATATTTTCGGATACGGTTCGAATCCACAATTACCCGAACCCGGAATCGTTGTACGTACATGGATTCGAACAGTATTACGAATATTCACAAAAGTTATAAATTAATTTAATACGGCTCAAAAATACTAACAGTGAAAAATAAAATTAGGCTAATATTACGTAATTGTTTATAATATGATGTATCAAAGAAAGATACGTAAATTAAATAATTAACACAGTGACATTAAAAGAATTTAGAGATTTTGAGAGCTTAAACTATAATTACGAATTTTGTCGTTTAGCAAACTATAAACTAAAAACAATTACATACCTACAAGAAAAAAACGTCTTGGCTATTTATTGGAGAAAAAATGGTTTTGTTTACTGAAAAGTTTATAAAACTGAGATTTCCCTGTGGCGTGCAGTTTATTATGATTGAGATGGAGAATCGAATACGTACGTTTTGGTTTTCATATTTTAAAGTGTTTGTTATTAATTAAATTTACATAATTATAAACATTTCAATCTCAGTGTAATAAATAATAGCCAGTAGTTACAGTTAGAAAAAAGAGAACACACATTATTTTTAAATTAATTAAATTATTTTTAATTATTCTGTGCTTAATATTTGGAATCGGATTCATATCTCAAATATTGCCAGGGATTCGAATCGGATTTGAACCAAACTGAAAATCAAGGATTCACACATCCCTATCGCATCCTGAAGGTTTCCAGTGGGGGAGTCGGCATCGTACCGACGATGGTGTTCCCGTCGGCCTCAGCCAGCTTGTTGATCGGCACGAAGTTGAACGAGGTGGTGGGGATGTCCTTGTCATCCTCGCACGGCGTCACCGCCGTGCCGTGGTTGAACGTGATCTCGTACTCGTGCTTGATGTTGCTGAACTGCTTGTTGGCCGCCTTCACCGTGAAGCCCTTGAAGACGTACACCTGGTTCACCTGCCGACACAGCCCACCAGCCGGGTCTGAACTCTCGAGCCAGCTTCCCAGCTACATCACAACTGTGCCCGGCTAAGACGACAACTGTTCCTTGCACTAAACACTTTTCATGCAACTCTACGATTATTGCAGGTAGATGTGTGCGTACGTTTAAGGCCATCAATTGATTTGAAACTACTGACGATAATTACTCAATAAAAACGTCTAGAACGAATTTCAGCTTTTATTCTTCTCTAGAACAACCAATCTTACATATTGCCGAGCCGCCGAGACTGCCCGTCCCTCGCATGATGACCAACACTTCACAGTACAAAACCGTTAGGAAAATTCAGTTAGCTGGGCACTTCCCCGAAATACACTGCCTTACCATTAGCTACAACATTTATTCTTACAACTAAGATTAAGTTAACTCCCCTCTTTGAAGTGCTTCCTCTCGCGCTGTTACGACCAATTCCTAATCAGATTTTGTTCCGTCTCCTTTTATTAACGAATAATACATAATCTTAGATATTATATTGTATGCAAACAAGGAAAGAACTTTCCAAGACCATCTAGCCAACTCCTGCAATGCTCCGAGACCCGAGCGCACTGGACGGCTAGACAGAACGCAGAAGCCAACAGTACCTCCAGCTGGTCGTAGAGCTTGTCCACCGCGTCGTTGAAGCCCGTGGCGCGAATCTCCCCGCTCTCGTCTGTCAAGGTCAGCGAGAACAGCTTCCCCTCCCCGCGGGCGTTACTGTACGTCTTGATGGGCGTCTTCAGCGTCACCCGAGCCTTGATGCCCGCGCTGGAACACGGAGTAGCACCCACGAGACGTCACCGTCCTGGACGCGATGCCAACAGCTCTGTGCAGTTCCCTTACACCCGTCTAAATGACATGCATCCCTAGGCCACTTGGAACTAGCACACAGTACTGTGAACATACTTTAAATAATTCTTTTTAACTTAATCATTGCAGAAGATTATTGAAGCCACATGGGGAATCACAATTAAACTTTAAACAAAATGTACGTTGAACACGTTGAACTGAAATTGCAGAACAGAAAAAGCTTTACGATCAGGAGTCGCCACCTTGCGCAGGTGGCGCTGCGAGCGAGAAAACAACAAAACAGTCCTCCAGAATATGCTTGTCTAAAACTGTTTGAATTACTCTTTAATTGTGACCTTGAACCAACACTTTGCAATGCTTATAGTTGATATTATTTAAATTTACAACCGGGACATTCTTTTATGGGGAATTTAAGGGAATGACTTCGGTAAGCAAGTTAAGTAAGGGACGAAGCGGGACTCACTTGGAGTACGGGCTTACGGCCGAGATGGGGACAGTCCTCTCCCCTCCGGCGGGCGAGCCCGTCCCCCCCACTCTCGACACGTTGCCGCCAGACACTCCCATTGCTGGAAACACGACACCCTTCCCATCACTTTCTGCACGTCCCCTTTGCGAGGTAATGCATGACACACAACATCCAAGTGAAAAGTCACTATGAAAGCGAGATGTAGACCACACCAATATTGAACGAGTAAGACAACAAGTTGGTTAGTGACATGAGACTGCAAACTGTGATGTCATTGGTGACGTGCCTTCTGCCTCAACCGACTACTGTCGCCAGTGGTGTGGTTGACGGCGAAGAGAGCACATCAGCAACGGCAGTACAGAGTGTAGATCCAGACAATGCAGACTGTAGGCAACTGTGACTAGGTAACTGTGAACTGATTAAACATTTAGACATGCATGCATGCATGCATGTATAGTGGTGTCTGAATTAACCAAGTTTACGTGGACCACGGAAACTCTGACAAGCTAAAGCTGTGTTAACACAGATATAGTACGAAAATTTTCCTCTTTTCAGCTAGCCCTGAAGTATCATTTTGCTGGGTTATGTTTTTCCAGCATTCGGTGTAGATGCTTTCATGTCACTCCATGATCTGTCCAACAATGGCATCTTTGTTGTTATTTTCTTTAGGCTTTTGACTACAGTTAAATCATTTTCCAGGTCTTCAAGCAAATGTTTCAACAGTCTTTGATACTGGAGCTTTAATGGAATAATGGGTGCCAGAGCTGGAGCACCCAGAGAAAACCCAGCTCCCGGCAACAGCCAACAGGTTCCCAACCTGCGAACGTAGTCCGGGAGTGGAACCCGGAACCCCTTGGTGGGAGGGGAGTGATCGACCATCTGACCACCACGACAGTCACCCTACAGAGCCAAGCCTACCAACATCCAGGGCTGAGAGTATCAGCACACCGAGCTACTGATGTTGGAATGTTGGTTTTCGTTAGCGTAAACTATGAAGAGGTTTTCAAACATTTACTTTTCACCTATCCACGAATGACATACTATATTATCTTCGTCCAAAAATTCCCTCCAGCTAGTTTTCTAGACAACGTAACCCTGGGTGATCGCTAATACTAGGTGAAGAAGTTTGGTAGGATCTGTGGCTCGTTTTAAAATGCAGAAACAAATATTTTAAAAAAACTTTGTTTCCATTACAAATAAATAACACTGAAAATTTGAAGTAATGCCTGTAAATATTTTCAAGTTGCAGGTGAAAATTTGTTCGCAGAAACCAACTTGAAGTGTTATTTGAACCCAAATGCACTAGCCAGCTCGCTACTGTGTCGCAACGAGCGCACGTACGTCTGGTCGGTGCGGTCGGCGTCCGCGCCTGCGCGGGCCGGGCGCCGCTCGGGGCCGGCGTAGTGGCGGCACTGGTGTCCGTGAAGGGGATGGGGTTGCCCAGCTTGGTGCCCACCTCCGAGCCGGGAGTCAGCACCGTCAGGTCCAGGATGATCATGACACGCCTGGGGACAGCAGGCAGCGCGTCACGCCCTCCGTGCCGAACACACACTACAAGATATCCTTCACAGAAGAACTACCTTGCCGGCTGCCGAGAGAAAACTACACGTAATATTGGTAACTAAAAAAAACGGGTAGGTGTAGTTATGTACGCACATCAGAAGTTACACTTACTTAGCGTAACACAAAACTAACTTTAATTTTGCATGCAAATAATTAATACAAATAAAATAGTAAAATGCCAGAGTGATATAAATATAATAAGTAAAAATATGAATTTAATCAAATTAAAAAAAAATTAAATACTCATTATTCAATATTAATATAAACATGTATATAAAATAATTTACTTGAGTGATAATTGAGATAAATTATAATTAATAATTAAAAACAATAACTAGGCTGAATGTTATACAATTTATAATGCAAATATATTATACTTATTTACACGAAAAAGTTTATAAAAACAATTTCTATAACAAATATTAACAATTAATTAATGTTTTTAATTATATGGACCGGTATTCAATATCAATGATTATAGTATGTATATGATTTAAAAGCATATATATCATTTTTTTTGTATGAAGCCTTTCATCATGCTGTCTATTTCTGTGGCACGCTGCGCAAGCACTGTATAACTCCAAGTGGCCCACAGCAGCAGCGACTCACTTCTCGCCCTTGCCGGTGTTGTTGATCATGCTGGTGATGTGGCGCCTGATCTGCACGACGGTGAAGTCCTCCAGCTCGCCGGACGTCACCTTGGCGTTGAGCTGCGTCGCCAGCATGGCGAAGCTGTTCAGGTGGCGGCCGTCCGACACCAGCAGGCGGAACCGCTCGCCCACGCCCTCCGCCCCCATGCGCTTGTGCCCCTGCCGGCACCCCTCTCGTCACAGCTCCGTCAACGTAACTTCCGATTTTTAATCGAATATTTTAAATCCCCCGCCCCAGTGACTTGTTTTCTTTCAGCTCGAACAATGACGGAGCAGCGCAAGGCACAAACACTTTCTGAACGCACCCTTATGCGGGCAGTTTATTTTTTTAACTTGATAAATAATTTACTAATGTTCTTTCGTGTTATTTGCTTCCTCGTGTAATTATTTATTAACGGTGTACAATGTCTGGTAGTCAGCAGTCCGCAACCGGGGCGGACACTCTTTTGGCAAAATCAAATTCAAGGGTTTTTTTTTTTTTCCACCACCAGGATATTTAAGGATTTTCAAAGATTTTCTTAAATGTTACGTTAGTAAAAATAATATATAAAGCTAACCATTTTTTGTTAAACAAGAGCTTATAAATCCAAACCAACCATTTAATATTACACATTAACCATTTAATATTATAAATAAATAAATACAATATATGAAAAAATTACCTTTTGTTTTATTCTGAAAATTAGATCCTCCTGTATTCCACATGCGTGCGTGTGCATGCCTGTATGTAAACTTTCGAGTTAATGATTAATTCAAGTCTAAGAATCATGAAATTTGAACTAGGTGTACCTTTTGTGGAAATTTCCCACAGCAATAACTGCAATACAAAGTCTTATTTCAAAATTTACATGATAAAATAAAACATAGTAGTAGAAAAATATGTTCAGTGTTTTTTAAATGTATTCTTGACAGTCGTGATGAGACACAACACAGGCGACAGACCAGGAATATCGCAGTTGGGGAAGGAATCACCATGGAGACACACACAGGTAAAAAAAAAAAAAAAAAAAAAAAAATTCTTTTACTACCTGACATTGCTCTAATCACTGTCTAAACCAGCAAAGCTAAAATTGTATTATTTCATTACCTTGAGACCAAATAATTTTCAGCAGCATGTTCAAAGACGAATATGATTTCCACCATTTTGAATAGGTAAAATAAGACATTCCCATGTTGACAGCAGTTTTAAGTCATTGCCCAAGTTACATTTTTTTACACAAGCTGTTGATACTTGCAAAAAAAAAAAAAAAGTGAGTTGGGTAAGGTCAGCTACATTAATAAAACATATTTGATACGTAATGAGTTCAAAATACGTAATTAATGTAGCTGACATAAACTTATCCGCCATCAAAACAGTAAGTTAACGGTAAACTACTTGAAATATCACTAGGCTGTATTAGAAAATAAGTCAGGCATTAAAAAACAAATTTTTGGATTTTTATTGGCTTTTTTCCATGCACTCACTCCATGACAACCTCACAGGTAACCGGCCCGGCATTGCCAGAGCACGCTCAGGAAACCACGGAACACGTATCTGGATGTATGACCCAGGATTCAAACCCAGGTCTACTGGAATGCAAGTCCCGTGTCTAGTAATTGAGCCTTATTGCATATCCAGGTTATATCTAAGTTTTATAATTCATAATTTCACAACTAAAAATATTTTAAGGGTACCGTTTCGCATCACAAGCACATTTAACTGCTTCCTTTATTTTAATGTTTTGATTTAAAAAAACAAACGGATATGTGAGACGAAACAATTGATCCTGTGAACAATATTCCTCATTGAATATCCAGTTTATATCAAAGCTTTATAACGTGTATCCTCAAAATCAAAAATATTTAGATAAATGTACAGTTTCAAATCACAAACAGAATTCCACTGCTTACTTTATTTAAAGTTTTTACATTAAAATACAATTGGGCATGTTACACAAAACAATATTCCTCAAAGTTATGTGTATATTTCAAAATCAAATATATTGTTGGTACATAATTCTATACTTTTCATCACAAACTCAACTAGTTCATATCTTCATTTTCTAATTTATTTTTAAATTACAAATTGATATGTGACGAATAATTACCAGTGTCTTACCAAACTTGCACCGCACTCCATCATTGAATTAAGATTATTTATTATTAGAAAAAAAAGCTTCATAATGATGCAGATAAACAATATCCGAGAGCATTGTTAAAGCACACACTCACGTACTGTTGTGATAGAAACCACGCTCTGACACTTCAGGCATGCTTGGTGGCTCGCAACACGAGGCAGAGAGCCTGGGAGAAAGACAGCGGGAGCTCGCCAGGCGAAGGGCGTTACGGGAGGCTGAGGAGACAGGCCAATGAAACTGAGATACAAGTGAACAGGTTTCTGGAAGGCACGAGTCATGAACAGAACGAGAGACAAAGAAATGCTGGTAAGGGTAGTCAGAAAGAATAATGACATGAATGAGAAGTGTGCTTCAGCGAATAACGCAGAGCAGCTGAGAGGAATAAGATCCCCAGCACAAGGAGCCGACATGTCTGCCGATTGCCGAGCGTACCCGGACTGCTTCCCACTCCCCGATGTTTCACAAAACGTCACTCACAAAAGCTAGCTTGTGTGCACGCCACTAGGTCTACTTTATTTCTTAAGGTCTTAGCACAGTTCGCTGATTGTCTGCACTGCAGAAGCCTATGGAGTAAAATATGTAAAAGAAAAAGTAAAATACTTAAAAATAAGTACAGTACACTTCTGGAAAATGCAGGTGCACAACAAAATACTGGTTTATATTGTTCAACCACATTCCAACTGAGCTACAGCCTGATGGCAAGGAACCTCAACCCCCCCCCCCCCCCCCCCAACCCTTTTATGATCCCAAAAAAAATAGTTTGCTCCAATAAATAATATCCATCCATCTCAACTCTTATCAAACTCACTGCAATGCCTAACCACGAATGATTTCTCCTCACTATGCATCTTTCCCTTAGAGGTCCACCCCCTTAGACCCCACCAACAAAGGCATTTAAACAGAGCAGGAACTCGTGGAATATATCTACAATAGCACGCATGTGGACACGAACCCGCTCGGATTAGCACGGAAATACTTTTGACATTTGTAATATTTCCGTGACTTGTGGAAAAAGCAGACAAATAGTGAAATATTTCGTGAGATCCGTCTGAGTTTACGAGTCACTGTAGAACAAGCCTTACAGGGTAGGCCCTGTCTGTAACCAACTCTGCTGTTAACCTCATCCCCATTCCCACTTGAAAAAAATTCTAACAGCTTACCAATATCTGCACTACTGGGTTCTCAACGTTGCCGCCTCGCATGATTGTCTGTAAATTGAAATAAACAAGGCATTAGTGACCCTGTTACAATGAACAAATAAACCCAAAACACAAAATACAAAGATACGTACGGCCAGGGCCCCCTCAGTTAACTTATAGCTCATATTGTATTTTAATAAAAAAAATTTGAAAAAAGCTCTTCAGGTAACAAAATAATGACACTTGAATACAAATCAATCTACCGTCAGCGAACATTACATGAAACTGACTTAAAAAGGCGGGTAACCTACCCATAGAACCCTGATCAAATTAGAACCTAAAATAAAATTAGAACCAACAATAATATAAAAATATTTAATTAGATAAACAAATAAAATTTATTAATATGTTTTGCACATCATTTGTATTATTCAATAATATGTTATTAAAAACTAAAGTTCCTGCAGGTACAAGATTTAGATTTTATTTTCAGTTTTGAATTGCCAATTTTTCTTTCATATTTTAAATTCATATATCCTGGCAACCATTATTAAATGCATAGTCTTCCAGATCATTTGTACTCATTTAGTAAAAGCTATGTAAATAAAAGTGTTTAGTGCTTGAAAATTTAATCACTAATCACAAACAAACACTTAACTGATTTAAAACACATATAAAATTGTTTCAGTACTTAATATAGGATTTATATTAAGTTAAAAAAAATTCGAGGTTCAAAAGAATCTGCAATTTTTTACAACGCGATCTGTACAATCAATTGCTTGAGACATGTTTGTAGTGGTCTTGGCAAAAATAGTCTAGTGCGTTCTCGCGGTTCTCCTAAGCACAGTCTCAGCGATTAGGAGACAGGATACCCTCTCTGAAACACAAAATATGAGACTATTTTAAGACTGTCTTAAAAAAACGCTGTCTTGTTTTATTTTTATTTTATTTTAGAAGATTTGAATCTACGTCTATTTCATAAAAACTATTTTACGTTTTTTTTTATAAAGCTAATGTGAATGACATGAATATAAATAAACCCCTTGTTCCAACCCGGGTCTTGATCCCGAAACAGCAAGTAACAATAAAATATTTTGAATGCAATTCTAATGAAAAAAAAGCTATGTTTAAAATTAGCATAATTAAAGTTTGAATACCAGTTATTAACAGCTCATTTTACAAGCACAATAGAATCCAAAATATTATGTGTTTTTTTAAAACTGATATTTATTTAGTTTTAAAAATAGTTTAAATGTTTTAATTGCCAAAAATAATGGAAACTTATTCCTTTGCATTTATATTATTTCATATTGGTAATTCCAAATCTCTGTTTGGCTATGATTCCGAATTCGGAAACTAGTTGGTGTTTGAAAGATTTGTTTGTTTTACTGTTTAATTACAAACATTTGACAAGCTTTCCTTTTTTAAAGTTTTTGTATATGTTTCGTTAATTATATGTAAATGTTTTGAGTATTTATTTATTTTTGTCAGAAAGGACACGAAAACATTGAAAACCCGAATGTCTCCTTTTAGTAATTGTGTAATTAATATTTGTTATTGTATTACCTGCTCTTCTGATAAATTACAATTTTTAAAGACGTTATTTATGAATATATCTCATTCAATTTGTTGATTCTCTGTAATTGCATTACGAACGATATTATAAGTAATGTACAAGTAGTTTATCGTTTTGAATAGTTGGTTAGGTTAAGTTATTGACATTTAAAATACTGTAAATCAAGTGCATTGTTGAATTGAATTTATTACGCTTTCAGCAGGTGGCAAGGATTCTTCCCTTTTAAATACATAACCCCCCCCTCCCCCTCATTCTCCTCAGATCCTTTGCATCTTTCACCCCTAGCATCTCTTCATCCAACCCATTCCACTCCCTGTCCTGCCAAGATAAGAGTTCCTATCCATTTCCATTCGCCTCCAGTCCCTCTGGAGCTTCTACCCGCGATCTTTCCACCCTTTATGCCCACTTCTGTGTATGCCAGCTGCTCCCAGCCCCCTTATTCCTTTAGCACCTTATACAGTCTGACTATCCTTTCAACCCTTCTAATGCTTCCCACCCTAGCTCTTTAATCACCTCAGTCGGGCTATGGGTAAATATGTACAGTCGCGGTAGATGCCAAAAAAAATGCTAAAAATCTGAAAATACTTTTATTCTGTGCTCTTTCGCTTCCTCTTTTCAAATCAACCGGCGGAGGTAAGAAATTCCAAATACTTTAGGAGATATCGAATTTTTAAATTTCATCATATGTAGAGTCGCGGTAGATGCCAAAAAAAATGCTAAAAATCTGAAAATACTTTTATTCTGTGCTCTTTCACTTCCTATTTTCAAATCAACCGGCGGAGGTAAGAAATTCCAAATACTTTAGGAGATATCGAATTTTTTAATTTTCATCACAATACCTGCGTAGTATGCGGCGATCACCATTGTTTCTTGTCATAGATAATAAGGTTTCTTGTTTATGAGTATCATGTTTCTTATTGGACAATTTTGTCACGTGACTGTTCCGTGATTGGCCAGTATTCAAATGAACCAATAGGTGATTATTTATTCCGTGATTGGTCAGTATTCAAAAGAACCAATACGTGATTATTTATGCATTTATTGTTCAATATGATGTTTAATTAATCGGTCAACTTCTGCCGTGAACGACTACATCATTTCCTTATAGTGGCAAAGGAAATGTACCCTTCTCCAACTTAGGTGAGTTTTTAACGTTTCTAATTTTAAAGTATTATTTTTTTATTTGGATATTGTTGCGCAAGTATTAAGTAAAAAAAATTACGTGAGTTGTTAATGTTCATCATTTGTCCGGGTTTTGTTAGGTCAGGTCAGTTACATTATAAATAATTTAAAACTAAAGAACCATTAAATTTAATTCACATTATTTTTAATGTCCGCTTAGTTTGAAAGTATTTATAATGTAACTGACCTGACCTAATCGACCATTTTATTTATTACGCATTCACTAACACACGTCAAAATAAAAAATGGCGACGTTCGAAGGGTTAAACGGGCGTTGTATTGCTAAATTAAAAAATTCGATATCTCATAAAGTATTTGGAATTTCTTATCTCTGCCGGTTGATTTGAAAAGAGGAAGTGAAAGAGCATAGAATAAAAGTATTTTCGGATTGTTAGCATTTTTTTCCGCATGAATACGCAGGTATTGTGATGAAAATTAAAAAATTCTATATCTCCGAAAGTAGTTGGAATTTCTTATCTCCGCCGGTTGATTTGAAAAGAGGAAGTGAAAGAGCACAGAATAAAAGTGTTTTCGGATTTTTAGCATTTTTTTTGGCATCTACCGCGACTGTACATATTTACCGGGCTATGCATTTTTCCCCTCTTGCCCTTCCTTTCAACAAACCCATCACCCACCTTGCTTCTCTACGCTGCACCTTCTCCAGCTCCACCTCAGTCACGAGGTTACAGCTGAACACTCCGTCACTGGCCTGACCAATGTGGAGTAGTCCTTACCCTATGCCTATTCCCGCACCCCTCCTCTCTGCCCCCTGCAGGGTCCGGCCAAGCAGCCCCAGTACCCTCCTGCCCTTACCCACCACCCGCTGAACTGCTTTGCCCATTGGTTAGTATAGATTAGCTACGTTTATAATAGCTATTGTAAATTTGTTTGAACCTTTTAAAAGTAATTGAGGAAAATTTTCGGGCAAGTAGTATTTTCAAATAAAGTTCTCCTAATTTTACTCCTTCAGAGAGCACTTTCTATAGAAAATTACCAAAATATTTTATTTACTAATGATTAACGAGGTGATGTGTTTTCTACTCAGAATTATTTGGTAATTTGTACTACTCAGGTATTCTGGTGTTATTTATGTGCATTTGTTGAGTTTAGGGGCTTTCCTAAAGAAATTAAAAGTTGTTAAATTTCTTTGTGATATTACATGTATACTATGGTCTTGCGAAATGTTCTGTTTTAAAAGTATAGTGTTGCTTGTCTTCAGGGTTGTTGCAGCATCCGAGAAGGCAAGCAACTCCAGACAACGGCCATGAAAGCCTGCAGTCTTTATTAAAATTACCATGTTTACTTTTTTTTTGCGGAGGGCACATCCTTCTACCTACTGCATTTTATTTTCTTGAACATTGGTTAGGATGATCTACCAAACAACTGCGAGAAACACAGTGAGAATAGATTGCAGCAGGAAGTTTGCTGTGCTATCCATGTTCGTGGTTGAGAAAGCAGAGTTGCTCAGATTTACTATACAAAAAAAGTTTAATAAGTAAGTCCATTGTTAATTAAATATGCATTTTCATTATTAGCAGTAACTATAAATTAATTTTTAGTTGTTTAAATTTTTTGAAACGACTTAAATTTCACAAATAAATGTGTGTAATATAAATCCCTTCTATAGAATATACACACACACAAAATCTCTCATACATGAGCAATACCACTCGCTGACTTACTAATCACAAATTCTCCAGAACTTAAACACAAACAGACTTGAAATTTGGCATGTATATTACTTTTACTACGTAAACATCTCCTAAGAAAGGATTTTACATAAATCAGCTCTCTGGGAGAGGGGTTTGCAGGGGCGTTAAAATTAAAAATTCTATTTTTTGGTAGAAAATCTCCATGGCATTAGCATTTGTATTGTTGATCCATTCTGCATCTCTATTAAAAAAATTTCAGTGGCTTTAAAAATCAATATTTATTGTTTTTCAAGCATATGTCGTACAGACTTGATTTTCGTTATACTAGATCAACTGAGAATGAGGTTTTCCATAAATCAGCTCCGAAGGGTTGTTTAGTCTGGGCAACGCCAGGTACTTCAGCTAGTTATGTATATATGTAACAACACAAACAATGGAGAGTACAGTTTTGAAAAACCAACTAATCTTTAAACAGTAATATGGTACTAGAATGGTTAAATAATTTATTTACTCAAATACAAGAGACCATTGAATTTAAGACGTTTGTCTGAAATGATGCTGAAGTTTTTTTTTTTTTTTTAAAGAAATCACCTACAAATGTAAGATGTATGTACAGTAAGTCCTCTATTTACGTCGTACCGATTTACGTAGTTTCGGATTAACGTCGCTAATGTTTGAGTACTCATGTTTCAATTTAAGTTGTCGCCGATTCACAATAACGTCATTTATAATGACCGTAAATCTTTATTTTAACAAAAACACCGTATATAATTAGTTTATAATTCTTTGTTTCCTTCGGTAGTTAATTTATGCTATGTAGTGTAAGCTACACGTTCACCGCCTTATCATACATCATGAGGGACGCTTCCTTCTCTCTGCTGCTCTCCGCGCGGTGATGCAATACTACCAGCCCGCCCGCTCGGCCACCCACGTATCTCGCACGTAGAAGTGTTATCTACTTCCCGCAACGACACAGCATTTTCTCCTACCCCTTCCGGCCGACCTTGGGCCGTGGCCGGCCGGTGGCATGAAACATGGCTCATTTTGCATCGTTTCTATTTACGTCGCGGTTTTCAGGAACGTAACCCCGACGTAAACCGAGGACTTACTGTACTTCAATTTAAGCAACACATTTATTTGTAGGTGCATTAGTTTTTCTAAGTAGGTGCCTTAATACTCTTGCAGGGCTGCTCAGCCAGTTTTGTGGCAGACTATCCTGCTTGACCTTGTTTTTATTTAGTTCCTTTGGCCTTCATTAAGAAGTGCTTATTCTGTGTTCTTTATCGATAGCATGTTACAAACATTAATTAGTTTGCCTGGAAGTGTTAAAAGTATTCAGTATTGTATGGCCCACTCAATTTTTAAATATTTAAAACACCTTATGTGTGTCCTAGAAGGGAATAATTTTAACAATTGTAAGAGACGTCCTATTTTTAGACCTCAAAAAGTGACAAAAATTGATGTTTTAAAATTGAGTAAATGCATTTTCTTCTTTCCATTGAATCAAGAATAAATTAACTTACAAAGATAAATTTAACTATTTCATATCAAAAATATTTAAGTTCACATGGCTATAACATGCATTTGTAGCCCTTTTTAGGTCCTACAGTCATTAAATCAACCAATTATATATTCAAATATTTAAATAAAATATCTTGCTGTCTGCTGTTACCAAGATCCCATGTCCTGAGATGACAATCCCCAGTAGTTTCTGTAGAATATGATTAAAGAACCTTGTTGTACATTTTAAGAAATGTTGCTTGCTACCTTAGACATTACATTTGTGAATGGTGAAAAATTTGAAGTGTATTTTTTTGTGAAACTGTAGTATAATGTTTTTACTTTGTATTTTATGTTTAGTTGCTGTATCTTCTTTTTCAGACAGCAAACTTAAGGAAGGTGTAAAACATATGATTCCAAAATGGACATGGAAATATTGCAGATGTGCAATGTTGATGATGACATGGAAAAGTCCATCTCATTTGAAGAACTTGTAATGTTTGCATTGTCCATACGTTCCAGTATTGAGAATATATCGGAGGATGCACATCCACTAAGCGATGTCTCGCCAAACATTATCCAGGAAAGTGATCATGAAATTAGAATCATGAAACCAGCAAGAACAGTGAGAAGAGAAACGTGTTTAAACAATTCTCTTTACAGCGCCTTTAGCTCCACTGATGTGAAGAAATTGTTTGCTTCAAACCCAGATGTCCTTAACAAAGTTCTGCCACCAAACAGTGGTGCCCAGATTGGAGCGATGGACGTGAAAGCTGTCAGGAGGGGTTGCGTAATGATTGCCGACGAAGAGTTAGATTTAGACGATGAGAACGAGGCCGTGTGGAGGAGCTCGGTAGATGCGGAGATCGACTTCCTCGTCCCCAAGAGCTGCTCGGACGAGGACGCCGCCACCATCAAGCACGTGATGGTCACGGACGATCTGAAATTCCATTGCAAGTTGTGTGGACTGCACTTGGCAACCTACGAGGACTTGTTCGCGCACCTCAACTCGCTGTCGCACAAAATGCTCACAGAGAAGGAAGAAAGGCGCCTAGATTTCGTGTACCACAAGAACCTGCTGCTCAAAGTGAAACAGGTGCGGGAGCTACTTGCCGAGGAGGGGGATCACATCAGCGTTCTCCAGGGGGAGCGGTACAATTGCAAGCTGTGTGACAAATGTTTCTACTGCGAACTGGACATGTTCTGCCACGTGACGTCGCTGAAGCACCAGCTGTTGAAAGTGAGGTACGAGAGCAGTAACAGAGGGCTGTGGCGGCTGCTGGAAGCGAACAGTATGGTGCAGCACGGCCAGACGTGGGAGTGCTCCGTGTGCGGCACTGGTGCAGTGACACTGGCCGAAGCAGTGATGCACATCAAGAAGGAAGAGCACAAAGAGGATTTGGTGAAAGAACATGCAAAGGTCGTTTGTGGAACGTGCGAAGAGCTGGCTGCCAGTGCATTTCCTAATTCAGAAACGTGCATTGCCAAGACAGAAAACACATCAGAAGTAGTATGTCCACAACAACCAACTCAGTGTGTGAACAAACATACTGTTGGAGGGTTGAGAGAGACTGCCCCGCACCTCACAACTAAAGAAGAAAATGAAAATTTACAAAACAAGATATTTCATGAAGAGTATAAATACCTGCTTTACATGTGCAAAGACATTTTCTTCTGCAAGCTGTGCACGACGTTTGTGAGTGCATACGGTGTCGACTACCACGTGTACAGCACGCTTCACAGCCAGGCTCTGGAAGAGAGGACTATCGTTCTGTCCCGGTTGTGGCTCACGGTCAGACTCCAGGAGCAGGGCGACTGGGGCAACGTGGCGGGCGACCGTGGGGACCCCACGCTGTTCGAGTGCCGTCTGTGCGGGGTGGCGTGCCTGGGGCTGGAGGAAGTGCCGGGGCACGTGGCGGGCGAGGCCCACGTCTCCAGCCTGGGGCAGGGACTGGTGCGGTACCGCAGGCTGTCGGGGGACTCCCTGGCGTGCCGGCTGTGTCACTCCGTGGTGCGTGACGACGAGTACGCCTCCCACGCACGCTCCGAGGCACACCGAGCCGCGTTCTCGTTGCAGGCGCACAGGCTGCAGCTCAGGCAGAACCTGCAGGAGCTGTTTGCCAAGCTGCCCGAGGTTCTGAGCATGCACCGGGAGTACTTCAGGCCGGCGTCTGGCACGGAGGCGAGATGCGTGCTGTGCAAGTGCGACGTGCCCCTGGCCGCGGACGACGTTTGGGCCCACGTCAACGACACCTACCACGTTTCACACATGAACTACTGCGTGCAGAAAATGCTGGCCAACCACAAAGTGGCAGACGAAGACAAACTGGAGGCAGCCCAGTGCAAAAACTTGAAAACTCTTCCGATCTGCAACGATGATGATGATGATGATGCCAACACTGATGTTTTAAGTGACACTGAACTGTCACAAATTGATGTAGCCAGCTTTGATAATGTAGAAGATGATAAAGAAAATGAAAACAAATTCAGTATAGATTGTATGAGAACAATTTATTCCAGTAAGTAGTTTTGTGAAAGTGATACAAGGCAGAATGTAAGAGGTCTTATGTAGCTACTACATACATGCAAGAAACAAAACTGGCATGTGCCATATATTAAAACTTCTTCTCTTGTAGTAGATTATTAATAACCTCTTAAGGATAGAATAAGTTTTATTTCTAGGGTTTCTTTTTTTTTTTAACATACACAAGGTTATCCAGATATGTATTACAATTTTGTACATAGCACAGTTAAAACAATCACATCAGCGACACAACAACTTCAACCAAAAACCCATAGCCTTCGGTACATGTACAGAATTTCTCTCTTGAAGCTTTCCAATTGCAATCCAACAACTCTCAATCCAGTCCTGAATTTTTTCAAATTTTTATCTAGTTAAACTTCGTGGTAAATATGTCAGTAGTTGCTCATGATTTACATTCATCAACTTTACATTAGTAGCTAGTGCAACTTTTCCTCCTATGACAATCCTCTTTATGACAATACCTTTTGGTCTGTAATGTGTTTATCATCTTAATGGAAGACTCAGCATCCTTGGAAACTACCACAGTTTTAATGCTTACATTTCATGACTCTTCAAGCAACTGAAGCACATATTTGTAATCCTTGTTGCCTTAACAGTAACTAAATACTGCTTACCATAAATAGGTTATGAAGTTGAACACTACGTACTGTGTTTTGCACTGAATTTAGGTATTTACTTTTTGTGACCAAGTCGTTCATGCCAGAGCTTAAAATTACTGCAGCTAACATTCAGCTCATTACATCTGGAAATCTTGAAAAGCATAGTATGGAGATTGATGTCCTCATGGTAACTTTCTTTGCTCGAATATTCAGCCTTATTATCTTATATTATCATTATCCCTGTTAAAGTGATAACCCTTAGGTTCTGTCTCAAAATTATTTTTGATAGTGGCTTCTGTCCAAGCATTATTCAGAAGTCTTTCAAACTCTACCTCTCCCTTTCATAGCCAAGTTAATATTGGTACTAGAATAAGTCTCACTCACAACAACAAATGTCAGAAGTGTCTTTTGGCTGGATGCCCCACCGTTCATTGTCCGTCTCACCTCATTATTCATATCACATTGGTGTTGAATGAAAGCTGTCTTGTCATGTGCAAAGACTCTGCTTCTAGCTGGTGGTTTGTCTGACCGCACGTGCTTGTAGTTCCTTGCTACGTGGCCTACTCTCCACGGTTGTAACACGTCACATTTCTTCATATTTGGAAATACTAAGAGCTGGCACTTGATTCCTGCGCATAGACAGTGTTGTTTCTTCATCCAGTAACCGAGTTTTCAGGTCAAGCAAGAATTATCTTTCATCTGTTGACAACCAGGCATTTTGGAATTTTCATGACTTGACAGGTAATGTAGATTGAGATGGGGTAAATCAGAGGTAAAATTTAAAAATGTTTTTTTTTTGTCCACACTTTTATAATACTCAGATTAAATTAAAACATGCTCAAATCTTGCATACACATATAGCAACACTATGAAAATAGCATCAATTTGAACATATTATAGAATTAACAGAAAAAAAAGTTTGTATCCAATCATTTCTGTAATTCTGATTTCCAATTTATTTATTTTTTTTACTGTAAAATATTGCCCTTACTTATTTTTTCAGTGGATGTGTACATTAAATAGAGTTTTTGGTTGTTGTTTGAGCATCAATTTACCCTAGAATTTTAACATGAACCAAAATAAGGTTCGGGGTCATGCCTCTTTTAGTTACACTAAAAATTAGAAGAATTTTAGGTAGATATCAAAGTTTCAAAGAAATACTACCCATTGTAGCTGTTACCATGGTGGGACTTCGGGAAATTTTTTTATCATAATTTTTAGTTTCATGGTCCATAAACCCAAAAACCATTGTCAACTCAAATATATAAAATCAAAATTTTGTGGACATAACTGGCACAATTTTTCACAAATCACTTCCAAACTAATACATAAAATCTAGTGGTGGAAAATCTCGGTCATGTTTGTTAATGGGCAATATCCGACCAAAGGGGTGGAAATGGGAAAGGTTTAAAAATAATAATAATAATTGCTGTAACTCTAATAATGAAAATATCACATCTGTTAGAAGGTTTTATAACTCATAGGATAAATACCAAAAAAAAAAATTTAATGATAAAATTTTTAATACGACCAACCATAACTGCCTTTGTAGGCGCACCAGATTTGTTCAGAATGTTTGTAAATCTTATCATTTTTATCTAAAAAAATTTGTCTGAAACAATTTTTGGTAAGATAAACCATTACTGCTGAAAAACATTACTGTTAATAAACCTGGGGTGAAAATAACAATGGTAGAAAGACAAAAAGGTTATTACTTTTTTTAATAGATATATCTTATTGTAAAACTCCTAAAATTGATCTAAATCCTTTGGCTGAAACAATTTTTGATAAAACAAACTATTACCATAAAAACAAGGGTTGAAATAAAAAAAAAATTAAAACTGCCTTAGTATCAAATTTGTAATAATTTATTTTTTACCTTCTTAGAATTACCTTAAAAATTTGTTAAAAAAATGTTTTATACAATTACATATTAGTGCAAGGGATGAAAAATAGTTTGAAGGTCAAAAATAATTGCATAACTACCTTAGTAGGCATAATATGAAATACTAGATGCATTTGAGTTAAGAACATTTCAGAATATTTTTGCTGCATGGAATTTGAGAAAATGTTTAATCAATTTTTATTTTATTTTAATATTGGTAAACACACAGAATGTATGTACATTAAGATTTTAAAATGATCCAGGAGTTTTTAGAAGTATCCACAACATTTCCAAAAGAAATCAGTTCTTTGAAATCTACCTACACCTGTAGACTGTGCTGAATGGGATTTTTTAAAATAATTTTTGTTAGATACATTGGTGGGCTCGTCTACCTTCAACAATTTTTATAATATAAACTATTTCAACAGTATTAGAGTGATTTTAAATATTACAATTAACCCTAGTTAATAACTTTGTTATAGTTGCTGTTCAGTCATATTTTCTCTGTTTCTCTAATTAACTTTGCCATATTTTGTACCATTCAGGGGCGTAGCCAGGGGGGGTTTTAGGGGTTAAACCCCCCCCCCCCCTTAGCACCAAATCTTTAATTAATTTCTTATTCATCACTCAAACAAATTTCATAGGTATTAAAATTAATAATTTTTTTATCATTACAATATTTAAATTTAAGAACCGAAAACTGCTAAAATAGCTTTAATTACACCTTAAAACCCAAATTTTCTCGGGGGAGGACCTCCGGACACCCCACTTTAATATGGGGGGGGGGGGGGGGGGGGGGGGCATGCTTCTTAACATCCCCCATACACAAATCCTGGCTACGCCACTGGTACCATTCAAATATACTTAATAATAATCCTTCATTATTCTCTATTTTTAACTGATAAAATTGTTCCAGTAGGGCCAATGATTTTTGGATAAATCTAATTTTTCAATTATTTCAAAAGTAGTTTTGCTATTTTCAAGTGATGTGATTTGAGGAAAGTCCAGGACAGATATCAACAAAACCATAGCATTAGTATTATTAGAAAATAGGTGTAAAACCTTTTAAGCTTAACATCTGCAAGTGTCCAAAACAAGTGAATTTTATTTGAACTAATTGAAATGTTCTTATTTCTTAATTTTTTTTAGAATTCAGTGTGTTACCACAAAGCATAAAAACAATGTTTTCGTCACAGAAGAATTTCAACAAACACTGCAATGAACTTCTTGGTCTTTCTGGAAATGAATTCTTGTCAACCCAGAATTCGCAGATTATTGCCATGCTCCAGCAGACTTTCCAACCAGTGTTCCAAGAGTGTAAAATTGTTATCTTTGGATCGAGGATGGCTGGATTTGCTGTCCAGAGTAATGACATTGATGTCTATCTTGATGTAGGTAAGTGATTTTGTCAAATAAGTATTTAACATCTGCCTGCAGAGAATGTAGACTATAAATCTTGGCACAGCATTCTTTGTTCTTTTTCTTAGCTTTGTAAACAAAATTGACTTACAGCATTATTGTGCCTAGTATATTTTACAATGAGTATGGTTTGTGCATAATTTCAATAAAATTTAAGTACTAGTAGCTACTTACCCCCTTCCCCTTCCTTATTCTTGCTGTAGATGTGGTTACTGTAATGTAATTTTTTACTCACGTAAAACTGGTAGTGTTCATGCTGGTTTTGTAAGTGTTCAGTACTGAAGTGTCGATAGAGTGACGAGAAAAGCACGAACATAAAACATGAAAGTTAGCTGGTGGTTCGCCATGGAGTCAGGGCCAACAGGGATGTGATAAGCGAAATGTCCGGGTAGTCGGACTAGTGGACAAAGGGAGGTTTGCACAGAGAAGCAGCACCTTGATTCCTGTACGGTACCCCATTTTTAATGAATTAGGGTAAACAGGTAGTTGATGGGCTGTAAATAGACTCAATGTTACAAACTTAATGCTTGGATATGTCTACACAGAAACTAGGTACACAATTTATTTATGTAATACATTTTAATATGCACATCAACACTCGAAATGAGTTTGCATGGATGTGCACAACAAAGACAACAATAACAATAAAAATACATACAATCAACATGATGGCACAAAAAAAAACAGACACAACAATATTAACAGTATAAAGAAAAAGTACAGAACTGATAAAATATGATAATATGCAAGGAACATTGCTGAAAACTAACTATGATATTAATTTTTGCAATGGAGATATTAATTACCTTAAAAAAAATTTTTTTTCCTAATTGGTGATTCAAGAAATAGTGACATAAGACATCAGCAACAGCATTCTGAGTTTCTTTGTTTGTGCCACATGCTAATTTAATCTCCATACATGTTTTCACAGAATAACCAAAACAACTTCTCCATGGTTAATTTAACAGCCTCATTTGAGAGGCTTCGGACAAAGGACCATGTAAAAAATTTAAAAAAAAAAGCTATTAATTTAAGCTAAGTATTCACCTCTAAAACGTTCACATTATTAATTGGTATAGTAAACTCAACTCTCAGCAAATCCTCGAAGCACACCTATATGTTCAGGTGCGCCTCGTTCGTTAAGTGGCAGCAAGGCTGGACAAAAATCTCTCATGTCTCTCCGCTGCTGATTTGCTGGTGAAAACATTCCAAAACAGGTGATGGTTGGAGTTGAATTACAGTTAAACAAGAAAAGAGTTGAAATTTTGAACCTTCTGTTCAGATTTGGAGACATTTACCTACCACAACCACCGAAACAAGGTGACTAAAATCCGAGCAGGTATCAAGTTTAAAAACTTAATTTACTACAAAATGTAGTTTGGATGAGTGATTTGACATTTGTAGAACAACCATACAAGAAATCATAAAGTTAATTTGCCAAAAATAAACGTAGACCAGCATTCTTCTCAATTTTTGTTTTATCTGTCACTGGTAATATATTAAATAAATATTTGTACCTGTTTTCTTGTTATTAACATATGGTGTAATTGACAGTTCAAAAATGGTGTCCATATAGAGTGATTTTGAGAATCGCAGAATTAGCATCAGAATCTGATACGCTATTAAACGCCTGAAGTGGCAAAAAAAACTTGGATGCAGCTACATTAGACCATGATAGTTGCAGTACACAGTATGCAGTAGTATAGCAACGAGTGTAGCTGGCCAATAGCTGAAACACACTCCACTGCCAGCTTGCAGGTGTGGGAGTGCTCTGTGGGGTAAGTAAGGCAATGAATGACTCAGAGAAAAAAAAAAAAAAAATTGAAAAACCTAGGAGTGGGAGAGTGGGGCGTTTGATGAAGGAGAGGGAGAAGGTGAATAATGAATAAAGTAGAAACGGACAACTGGAAGTGTGTGTCAGAGGTTGTTTGTGAGGATGGGCTACACTGTCCACTGTCAGCTTGCAGGTGTGGGAGTGTTGTGACATGCTGGTTCTTGCACCCAGGCAGCAGCAAGCTGAAGAGCCACGAGCACCAGGTGTGTCAGAGGTTGTTTGTGAGGATGGGCCACACTGTCCACTGTCAGCTTGCAGGTGTGGGAAGGTTGTGACATGCTGGTTCTTGCACCCAGGCAGCAGCAAGCTGAAGAGCCACGAGCACCAGGTGTGTCAGAGGTTGTTTGTGAGGATGGGCTACACTGTCCACTGCCAGCTTGCAGGTGTGGGATTGTTGTGACATGCTGGTTCTTGCACCAAGGCGGCAGCAAGCTGAAGAGCCACGAGAACCAGGTGTGTCAGAGGTTGTTTGTGAGGATGGGCTACACTGTCCACTGCCAGCTTGCAGGTGTGGGATTGTTGTGACTTGCTGGTTCTTGCACCCAGGCGGCAGCAAGCTGAAGAGCCACGAGAACCAGGTGTGTCAGAGGTTGTTTGTGAGGATGGGCCACACTGTCCACTGTCAGCTTGCAGGTGTGGGAGTGTTGTAACATGCTGGTTCTTGCACCCAGGCGGCAGCAAGCTGAAGAGCCACGAGAACCAGGTGTGTCAGAGGTTTTTTGTGAGGATAGGCTACACTGTCCACTGCCAGCTTGCAGGTGTGGGATTGTTGTGACTTGCTGGTTCTTGCACCCAGGCAGCAGCAAGCTGAAGAGCCACGAGAACCAGGTGTGTCAGAGGTTGTTTTTGAGGATGGGCTACACTGTCCACTGCCAGCTTGCAGGTGTGGGAGTGTTGTGACATGCTGGTTCTTGCACCCAGGCGGCAGCAAGCTGAAGAGCCACGAGAACCAGGTGTGTCAGAGGTTGTTTGTGAGGATGGGCTACACTGTCCACTGCCAGCTTGCAGGTGTGGGATTGTTGTGACTTGCTGGTTCTTGCACCCAGGCGGCAGCAAGCTGAAGAGCCATGAGAACCAGGTGTGTCAGAGGTTGTTTGTGAGGATGGGCCACACTGTCCACTGTCAGCTTGCAGGTGTGGGAGTGTTGTGACATGCTGGTTCTTGCACCCAGGCGGCAGCAAGCTGAAGAGCCACAAGAACCAGGTGTGTCAGAGGTTTTTTGTGAGGATAGGCTACACTGTCCACTGCCAGCTTGCAGGTGTGGGATTGTTGTGACTTGCTGGTTCTTGCACCCAGGCAGCAGCAAGCTGAAGAGCCACGAGAACCAGGTGTGTCAGAGGTTGTTTGTGAGGATGGGCTACACTGTCCACTGCCAGCTTGCAGGTGTGGGAGTGTTGTGACATGCTGGTTCTTGCACCCAGGCGGCAGCAAGCTGAAGAGCCACGAGAACCAGGTGTGTCAGAGGTTGTTTGTGAGGATGGGCTACACTGTCCACTGCCAGCTTGCAGGTGTGGGAGTGTTGTGACATGCTGGTTCTTGCACCCAGGCGGCAGCAAGCTGAAGAGCCACGAGAACCAGGTGTGTCAGAGGTTGTTTGTGAGGATGGGCTACACTGTCCACTGCCAGCTTGCAGGTGTGGGAGTGTTGTGACATGCTGGTTCTTGCACCCAGGCGGCAGCAAGCTGAAGAGCCACGAGAACCAGGTCTGTCAGAGGTTGTTTGTGAGGATGGGCTACACTGTCCACTGCCAGCTTGCAGGTGTGGGAAGGTTGTGACATGCTGATTCTTGCACCCAGGCGGCAGCAAGCTGAAGAGCCACGAGCACCAGGTGTGTCAGAGGTTGTTTGTGAGGATGGGCTACATGCTGCTGCGCAGTCACGAGGAATGCAGGAACTTGAAGGAGGTGCCATATGCCCGCACGCCCATCGTAAGGCTCACGTACGTCCCTCTGGGGATTGACTGCGACATAAATTTTGTAAATGAAATGAGCGTGTACAACACCCAGCTTGTGAGGTGAGCCAAGCCAAGTAATAGCCTTGTCCTGTACGAGTTGTTCTGTGAAGTGAACAGCAGGTTTTTAGCATCATTTTAAATGTACCATTGTCATTTTTGTTATATTAGTAGTCAATGAGGTCGTTGGAGAAAGACATGCACCATATAAATCAAGTAAATTGTGGAAGTAATCAAACATATTCTGTAATTTTGTAGCATCCCAGCATTTTCCCGAGCTACTTCAGTTCAGATTCTCTCATATCACACTAACATTTTGTAAAAAACAATTACAAAATTGTTGTCGAACTAGAGGCTATGTACAGTTAGCTTTTCAACAAGCTGCCTAACTAATACCAACTCTAGGTGAATGTGGTTTCCAGTTCCCGAACATATGATTACTATGATTAAAATGATGTTTCACATTTTTGAATTTGATGATGGTGCTGAGTTCAATATTACACAGTCAGTTTTATATACAGTGTTTACTGCAAGAGACATGAGAAGGTTCAAATAGCAATTCTTTTATAGGATACATATTTAGTAATGAATTCAGTTAGTGAATCATTGTATTTTTATTTTTTAAAAAAGCTACAATAAAGTTAAATGGCCTTAAACTTTATAACACTTGAATTTCATTGAGGAATGTGAAATTTGTTTTGCAGATTTTATTCCATGATTGACGAGAGGGTGAAGATGCTAATTTTGATATTGCGACACTGGGCTAAAACCACGAGGGCTACCAGGTTGGGCACTTTGGCCAAGATATCAAACTATGCACTCACGCTTCTGGTGATATTTTACCTGCAGCAGCTTGAACAACCAGTTGTGCCAACTGTTGAATTCCTGCAATCTCATCACACTGGAGAAGAAAAATTCATTCGAGGTATTGTTTGTTTAAGTAATATTTAGCATGTACTGCACATGCTTACCATGTATTTTCTAGAAAATATGAGTGTATTAATTTGTACACATGGCGCAATTCCACACAATATACTTGAATGCATTTCTCACATTCATGGGGGAAGTTGTTGACCATTAAGATAAAATCCCTACAGAGTGTCTTCGAGCTGACTTGCCTAGCAACTTGACTATCTGTCTTGTACAGCACAATCATACAGGGAAGTTAATGGGGTGAGATGACCAGTTCATTTCTCACTCCGGAGCCCAGGTACTTCATGCACGTGGTTTGCCCTCCGCCGACAGTAGTTGATGAGTCTGCGCTGGCAAGGTTGTTGTTCTCCTGTTCCAGGCTGGAACTGCAGCTTCTCGCAGGACCGGACGGCCGTGCCCGAGACCCGGAACGAGGCGTCGACGGCACGGCTCCTGCGCGGCTTCTTCGAGTTCTGCGGCGGCACGGACCTGGGCCAGGCGGTGCTGTGCCCCCACAGCGGGCGCCGCATGTCGCGGCCGGGCTTCGCGCGGTGGATGGGGCGGCAGCGCGCGCGGGAGAGGTTCTGCCTCAAGTCGCCCCTGTGCGTGCAGGACCCACTGGACCTGAGCCACAACGTGACCAAGGGCGTGACGGCCCAGTGCCTGGCCTCCTTCCAGCTGGCCTGCCTGGCGTCCGCGCAGCTCGCCGCCGCGCTCTGACACGCTTCTCGCACCGACTCTGTACTATCACCAGGCGATAGCCATTAAACAGACTTCGTAACAACCCATTTTCTTATTTGTGTATTTTGATATTACGCTCACTACTGCTAACCACCATCAAAATCTTATATCTTTAAACGAGAAATTCTTGTGCGTGTGTGGGTGTCTATATACGTATAAAAAAATCTGAATTTCGGAAACGGCTCCAACGATTTTCATGAAATTTAGCATGCAGGTGGTTTCGGGGGCGATAAATCGATCTAGCTAGGATTCATTTTTAGAAAATGTTGTTTTATCCGCATTTTCGAAAATCAACTTTATTATCGATAATCAACTTAAACATAAATGACTCTTCCTGACACCTATTGGCGAGTAATAATACAATTTTTTTTTTAAATTGGGAGCAACTAACTGCTTTAACGACACAACAACACTAAAGCTACTCCAGTAGATGGCGTTGTCAAGCAACACTAAGCCCATGAGTGTTTGGTTTGAGGTTAGACCAAGAAAATCAATTGTTTACTTATATTATTTGTGTCTTTTTGACTCATGTGTTCACTTAAAAATGCCTAAACGATCTTTGAAAAAAATGCTTATTATTATGTCGGTAAGATCGAAAAATTTTATTCATATTTCATCAGTATGTAATTCGTATTTAAATATAATTTCTAAAAAAAAAAAAAAAAACCAATTTACCAACCAAAAAAAAATACCGAGCTAAACTCGGTCGTCCAGGTACTGTCTGATTAAAATGTTCAACTTCTTGAACACAATTTTTATGATTCAGCCTCTACAATATTGATGACCTGGCATTATAATTTTACATCCAGCACCAGGCTGTCTAGTCCCTAAAATTTAATAGAGCTAATTAATCACAATGATAAAAATATTCAACAGTTTTACTTTCCTCCTAAAGAAACTCTATTTGGTTGAGCTATAAGCTTATTACATAAGCATAATTTCTAATTCAAATTTACACCCCTAACATTTAATTTGATCATTAATTACACTTATAAGTTCAAAGTAAGACAGTAAAACACACCTTTTTAGTTTAAAGGTTTATGAAAAACAAATTTAAAAAAAATAATAAATCGATGAACACCGGCTGCACGCACGAAAAAGGATGACTCATTGTCCCATTACACTTTGTCTCGTTACGCTCATTGTACGCTTGCGCCGCATCTATCTCTCTTCCACTCGATTGGAACAACCATCGATTTGACTTTTCCGAGGCACATTAAACTTGAAACACTCCCATTCGTTTCCTACTTTTCCTATAATCGTCCTACCCTTAACAGAATAACACAGATTGGAAGAAGTTAAATAGCAAACATGTATAAAAGTTACAGTTAAAATAATCTGTTCGTTAAAGTAATAAACATATTTGAATTAATGAGTGCAAAATAAAAGTAAATTTATCAATTAAATTGTACATTTCATTTTACTCCTTCTTTGTATCCATACAAAATAGTGATAATTCAATAAAAATGATTCAATTTTATTCATAAAAGTTCATCAATGTTTTGTTATGACGTCACTTTAAACTATCGTCTGTAAACCGACTTTACAGACAAACAATTTTTTTTATACTTTAAATCTAATCACGTGGCCCGAAATTTGATAACTGTACTGCGCATGCACTGTTTGCCGCCAAGTAGGCAACCAAATGACATTAAAATAAGCACTTATCCCTTATTTGTATGCAATCAGTCTTGATTAAGGATTATAAATGAAATTTAAGAATTTTTAACCACCCTTATTCAATTAAAGACAATTTAAGTACTTTTTAAGGATATTAAGGAGGTGTACGAACCCTGGTTGATTTTTTTTGTTTGGATGTGAATAGATATGAGTCTGTATGTTTAATTAGTTGGTTTTTTTTGTCATATCTGGACGCTGCAGTTTAACAAAAGTGGAGTGAGTTAACGGCTTGTGTTTATAGCACCAATGAATAGGAAAAGAGAGAGGTGTGTGTAATGGGAGCACAAGGCAGCCATTTCCAATGCAAATGTGAACATCATCTCTGTTTCTAAGATTAATAATGTCTGTCATCCTGTTTTATTTAGCAATTTTGGCTACTTATTAACTTCACAGTTCATAAATGAAACCTTGCATGGTTTGTGTGTCATTTTTATCTAATCAGCAAATGTGCTTTAATTATTTTACATATCATTTATAAATGCCAACATTTATAGTTACAATTTATTCAAAATTGTATGCTGCCCCTGAATTTTAGAAGCAGTCCTTTACTTTCATATGTTTAACTTAAATTGGATATGTACAGATACCAGTAATGATTTATCATAAGAAACCAAAAGTTATTTAAATTATTACTAGTACAGATTACCTGTTTGATAAAAAAAAAACACAAATACACTTTTGTCACAGCCAATATTCTATTTCAATAAGGTCTAAACTTTTTCATATTTATTAGCACAGGTTTAACAAGATATGAATTGCTGCCAAAATGATAACAGTTTTGGTGTATGAATTATGTGATTGATGAGGCATATGAGATGACAGTGAATTGAAACCACCACATTACATACTCAACTCAATGTGAAAAAAACTAATGTAACAAGATATTAGAATTACCTGTATTACTTCCACAGATATATAACAAAGAAAGAGGGTTCTAACATATCTACATAATCCCATTCAGAAGCTGTTTTCACCTTTATGTTTTAAAACTCAGTAAAATGTCTGCACTTAGGTACTACGTATTTACATCCCATATTTCAAGTTAGCACAATATCGTTTTAAATGTATCAACCCTGCCACACACTTAACCACTACAACTGCAGAAGCACGTTGAGAGAATGTAGCGTACGGCAACACTGAACAAATGTCTTCAGTGATTCGGTCCAGATAAACACACCAGAAACACTAAGCTAAGAGTTCCAACTTATAAGCTAACAGTCTTCAAGCGATATTTATAAACACGTTGGTGCACCTTCCTTCTCAATTGAGGGAGTATCATTAAAACAATAAACATTACGATCAACTATATATGAATACAGATCAATCACAGTCCCAGCAATGCTTATGCAGTGTTTGAATTCACTCGACCACAACACGCAACACCCGTCGTGACGGCGGAGTTGCCAGTTCTGCGGGCAGCATGTCTTCTCCAGCGCAAATAGCTTCCCTGGAATGACCCCGGACATCCAGCCGGGTGGAAACCTTGTGACAGCGCACGGTGATTCACAAGGGAAATATTTGTTCTTGCATTCGACGTACCTTTCTAGTAATGTCCTAAAAATTAAGATCCAAAATTAGAACAGCATTTGCAAGTATTTAAACAAGTGCTGAAATAACAAACGAGAACACTAAGAAATGAGAAAACAATAAAAATAAATTGAAGGAAAAAGATAAGCAATTCTATAAAACTTAAAGACATTAAAATGCAAAGAAATTTTTTTTTAACTTGCGTAGAAAGTAATACATAGTATGGAGGATAGTGGTAATGGCTAACATATTTACTAAAAAGTAAGCACAAACCAGTATATAAATAGGAAAATAGTTTTTGTAAACGCAATTGAACCAGAGAGAGCAGCAAAGTCATGAAACTGTAGTGTGCAATTATGTGAGCAAGAACTTCAAAACTTGAATCAAAAGAAAATTAAATTCTTTCAAAATGTGAATTTGGATAAAGATATAAGGAGTGAAAGAGGCAGATAAATTGATGAACAAGGAAATGCTACAATAAACAGGAGGAAGGACAATGTTAGAAGAAGAAGAAAAAACAGGAAAATATAATTTAACTGGAACTGACATCATTAGGAGCTGTGAACTCGAGCATTCATGGGCAAAGTACGGCCCTTCAGGCTAGTCAATCCGGCCCGCACATGGTTTTGAAAACCTCTACAATTACACATAGGTCAAAATGTATTTTCTGCATAGCTAGAATGGAATAACGGTTTTCTTCTCATTGCAGCTCAAACCGATTGATTTGCAATGTAACACACAAATTGAAGCAACTATTTTTCATGTTTCTAATATTGAGTTGTAAAAGGCCCTATCTTAATCAGGTTTCCCAAACCTGAAATCTCACGCTCATAAGATAATTGCGATGTTTGCATCCACCTACATCTGTGAACAGGTATTTTTGCCTAAGAAGCTTCACAAAACCAGCTTTAGAAACCTTTTTTATTGACTGACCACCATTTAGCTTCACTACTGCGAATCAGCTCATACCAGTTTCTACCAGATCATGAACAACTTTTAGAAGCTCAATCACTGTTCCATCTGTCATACTCTTTTTAAAGAATAATCAAGGTTTGTAATTTTTTTTTAAGTTTTTTTTTTTAACATTGTAGCATATAATATAATTTTTGTGTGATGTAAAAATCAAAAATAAAGTTTATCACTTATAAAAATAAGTTTTGTTCAATTTTTTTTCCGGCCCACCTAGAATAATTTTTTTTATTTTATCTGGGCCTCCCCTTAAAAAGTTTGTCCATGTCTGAACTAGAGGAAGGATGTGAGAACGGTGGCTCATTTCAAAAAGCTACATGTTTACAGATTACTTGCGATCCGTAGCATTCCAGACCCCTGCCCTCCCAAGTTTTGCAAAGTATTCCGTATGAAAATGTCTTCCAGTAGGCCGTATATCAGCTGATTATATGGTCCAAGGTCATAGTGGCTTAGTTTTGACATAGTTGTATTTTATCACTCTTAATATTATTGGAAGTAATAGTGACATTTAATTCAGAAAAGCAATCCCAACATACTGGTTTTATCTTTGTTAGGTTATTTTTGTACTATTTGTAATTATCAGTATTTTATTTACTTTCAATATGAATTGTTTTTATAACTATATTTTACGTTTGGAGTTACTTGGATGGTATAATTATGTTTCTGAACATTGTGTATTGTCTTGATAAAATGAAGCACAAGAGAGAGATGCGTAATTCAGCGGTGCCAAAATTTTTTTTAGACTTTTTATTGTGCTAAGATATTCTTGTGCATTCTGTCACATAATTATTATGATGGGAAAAACTGCAAAGGTTCTCTCTCACAGGAGACGGGAAAGTTATCACGTTGCTGCATCAACCAATTAGAAAAGACAGTGATTTTTTGTGGTTTATTTTTTAAAGGAAAAGCCTCAGTGAGAGGGTTAACAAATTTGAACACTGTTGTGTCCTTGTAATAGCTGCTTTGTGATTGGTTGATGAGGGAACGCACCTGGTGGTGGATGTACTTGCGTGTGGTCTCAGTCGTTGCTTGAGTGCTGTGCCAACAGGCCACGCCACTCGGCGGATCACAAATAACTTTTTGATGAGAGCCTAGGGCACAGAATTTAACGTCTGGGTGCCGGACCCATGCCGCTACTAAGTTTTAACCTTGTTTTCTTTTCAAGTTTCTGACGTTTGAATTAGAAATTATGCTCCAGACATGCGGCAAAGGCCCCAATGATGTTTTTTTGTATCTAGACGATAAGGTGGCTAGGGACATTATTTCACGAAGGGACACGACTATGAATGGCGATCGGCAGGAGGGAGTGAATGTTTTTAGATAGGAGTTATCTTGTAAAGGACATACAAGTTTTTTTCGTCGTGGGAAGAATGGAAGTTCTAATTCATTTCAACTCTTTTATTTGAGAACCACCATTAATAGTTTGGAGCTATTTAAAAGCCATAGACAGAACTTTACACCAGACTACCTGCAAATTCTGATGAAATATGTTTTCAAGTGTTTATTATGTGCAGTTCAGGCCATTGCTAGCCAGTGAGATCTGAATTGTAACAACCCGAAGAAATTAAAAAGTATTTTCTTGCACAATTATATAAACTTTGATACTACTCTAAGTAATGTTCTACAAGTTAGAAGTAATACTTTCGTGTTTCTGTTTTCTAGTGAGTTACATTCCACATTTTCACACTTGGTATTCAAAGTAAAGCTATAATGATGTTAAAAAATATGCCAAATTCGCTAGTCCTTGTAACTTTGCAAACCCCCTGCCCTCCTACCTAAATATTTTTCTTTTAAACTGTTTTCATGAATGTAAACATTTCTTAAAAAAGTCTCGCTAAGCATATTTTACCGTTTTTATGTATTTTAGGGCTGATATTTGTACTTGCTGTGTGTTTTAAGAATGTACTTTGTATTTTAACATACATTTTCAATCATTACTATTTTTTATGTAACTATTCACAAATAAGTCGTCGTACTGGATTCTTGTCTGTTTTGGCCTACTTTTTTCAATAAGTTTAATTTTGTCAAGTAATTTGTATTATGATTGCTGTTGCATAATGATTCTAGAACAAGGGACTGTGTCTGGGGTGATGTGTAGAAAGAGAGAGGCATAAGAGGCCTGTAAGTGCAAGTGAGATAGAAACAGTGATTCCCCAGTAAGAGAGAGACTGTAACGATATCTTGTCACTGCGTGGGAACTGGAGGAGAACTACTCTCCCACGGTGTTGGAGAGAGAAGGAGAAAGTGAATCCCCTGTTTCTATGTTTGAAAATGGTTTTCAGTGGATATGTTCTGTGTTCTGATTGGCTTGTAATTGCTAGTGTGAATGAAGCATGTGTGTGATTGGTCGGTGAGGTCATGTGACTGCCCTCCCTGCGTGAAGGACACAGTGCCATGATCTGACCAGTCGTCTGTCGATCGCTACACGAGAAGGGCGCGTTCGGTGGCTTCTCACAAAATATGTAGTAATTGTGGAATAGAAAATTTAACGTTGGTAGTTCGAGCCATGCCGTTTAATCATTTGTTGCTTTGAAACTTTTTGGACATTTTTTTAAAATTAGAAATTGCTGCTACCGACGTTGGCGTCTGGCTCGTGGCGAAATTCCTTTTCGCTGGGTGCAGCCATGTTTGAGGCCGCACTGATCTCGTGTACTTACAGTAAGATGTTACTGAAGGACTTAACCTACGTCATTTTTCGTTAATTTTCATCGCCCGAGCTGCGAGAATTTCTCGACAGGCAGATATACGTGTTGAATGAGTGAACAAAATATTGAAAGTGATTGGATTCAGTTGTTTCGTCTTTCGGACAATAAAACTCTCAAATGAAAAAGAAAGAACATCTTTTTATTTTTGTATATAACGAACCGTTATTTTCTGCATCACTGTCTCCCAAAAGTGTTGGATTAAACATCTTTCACTGCAGTACTGTACAACTAATATTCATCTATCTTCCGCATGAGATTACTACAACAACAGTAACTTTTTTTGTAGTGAATAGAGGTGTAAAAAAATGGTTATAATGAAACATTATAGGAGATTTTATACCACTATGCTTACACCCATCCCTCGAAGTAATGCCCTAAGTCATTCAAGAAAAACAGAGTGCTAATGAAATAAGTTTTTTTTCGTAAGTGTGTATATTAAGAACCATAATTTGTTTTCCAATCAGGTTGTGTGCTTGCTGACAAACTTTTTAATACAACACTACCTCCGTTAAAATCAATTACCAGTACTAATATACGTCTAAATACATTTGAAGTAGATTTAAATAAATTTGAATAACATTTAAAATGAAACAACCTAAAATTAAATTTTAAAAAAATCCATGGACTGCATTGTTTCCATATTAGGGCTTGGACATAACATTGCTAAGATGCTCCAACAACATTTCTGAGTTACAAAATAAAAAGTTATTAATATAGGAGATTTATTTAAAATGTGACAAGATTTTAAAAAATTATACTAATGTTTTTTAGTATTACAATGATTATTAAACCTGTAAATGTAATTCCAGTCTCTCTTGTTTACTAAATATATGTCTGCCATCATTTGCCACTAGCACATCCTAGTGAGCGTGAGATAAACCAGCCCTGAAAGCTTCTGGCTTTTCTCTCCAGAGCTGCTGCTGACATACGGGATGGCGGAATATACATGCCGGCTGAACAATCAGGCTGTTGTCCGAGATAAATATGAAATGAAGGAAGCTAATAACTATTAAGGAAAGAGCAATATATTGTTTTTTGATCTGTCACATTATTAATTTGTTGCATTGTATTTAATTCTACACAAGTGCTGTTACCATTGTTCCCACACCGAATTAAAAATTCACATAAAAGAAAAAAAAAGTGTTACTTCAAATCATGGCGTAATTTATTGGCGTTGTTACTTCAAAACCACGCAAATCAAACAGCATTACTTTGAAGTGCAAATGTAAATAATTAATCAGTGCTTAAGTAAAAAAAAAAAAAAAAAAAAAAAACAGCCAGGTTTGAAAATAAGCTTAAAAAGATAAATGAAAAGTATGAAATGTTGAGAAACACAATACAGCTGGCTTACCGCGTGATCCTGCTCCTGCCTCTGCTGGAGAATCCTGTCCATGATATCCTGGAACACGACCTCCCAGCCACACTTGCGCTGGTAGGACGCGGCGGTCCTGGCCGGCGCCCACAGGCACCAGAACCTGTGCTCCGCGATGGGGTCGAGCAGCGACCGGGGCTTCTGCACCTCCGCGTCGGGCTGCAGCCGCTTGGCGGCGGGCTGGGACTGCTCCGACTCCGACTCCGACCCCCGGCTCCTCTTGGTGCCCCGGCCGGCGACCTGCTCGCTCGCCTCGCACACGTCCATGGCCTCACCGTCCTGCCCCGCTGCCTCGTTCCCCTCGGTCCCTGCACTCTCCTCCGGACACACGTCCTCGGGAGGCTTGGGCTCGCACGACGCCCCTTCACTCGCCTTCTCGGACTGCGAGCTTGATGCTCCGACCACTGATTCAGCTTCCGGCTCAACTTTGTCTTCTCCGGCGTGCGGTAACTTCTCTGTCACACACCTTGTTGCATCCACCGAGTGACCGGTCTCACCGGGCGTGCTGTCTTCCTTGGATGCCTCCACCGATGCGGGACTCTCTGTCACCTTGTTCTCGCTGCCCTCGCCCTGCGCCGCCGAGGGAGCAGCCGGAGCCTCCACCTTCCCCCGCTCTTGCTTGACCTCCCGCACCAGGACCGGCATGTTGACCCCTGCATCTTCCGAGTCGGGCGCAGGTTGGGGCGTCCCCGTGCCGCTGCTTTCCGACCGCACCTCCGGCGACAGCACCGGCATGTTGCCGGGGCCGTTTTCCGCTGACTTGCCGGCAGGCACCGTCTGCTTTTGTGTCGCGGGCTCGCAGTCGCTGGGACTGACGGCCTCGCTTCGGGCGACCGCCGCACTCGAACCAACTTCACTCGCAGGAACTGCTGTTGTTGGCACGCACTCTGTTTCTGTGATCACCACTGTTTCACCACCTCCACCTCGGGTTGCAACAAGTGAGGCGTCTTCTTGTTCGGTGCTCTTTATCTCGGTTTGTTCCGAATTGCTTACTTCCGTAACTCCCACGCCGGCAGTGCCAGTGCTGCCACTGATTTCCTCTTCACATTTATTCTTTAGGCCATTTAACTCGCCAACTTCACAATGAGTGTCCTCGCACGTAACTCTCTCTTCTACCACTCTGCTTTTGTATGCTTCTGATGTCGTGAGATTGTCATCATCCTGACATATTTCACTATTTTTTTCAGCTCCTTCATCCAAGGGTATTTTCCCTACCTGCATACTACTTTTATCATCTTCCAAGTCACCAGCTACTACAACCGTACCATTTTCATCTATTGGTGATTCTTTATTACAATCATCAAAAGATATTGGCTTTCGCTTCGCATCTAACTCAAGTCCAATATCATTTTCATTGTCTCTTTTACGTTTCAGAGTAGTTTTTTCCTGCTTTTCAGACTTTTCAGACAATGTTACACCATCCTGACTTTCTACTTTATCCACATTAATTTTCAAAATATTTTCCTTCTCAGAATTCACACTTTTAGGATCTTGGTTTTTACTATCACCAGACAATCCAACACCTTCAATTTTTGTATCAGGTTTATCACTTAATTTTTCACAACTGTTTTGTTTATTTTCATCTGAGGCTAACTCTGTTACAATAACCTCTGTTTCAACCATCATTACTGAAGTGGGACTTGGAATAGTTTGTACCTTTTCCTTGGATTGTGGCTCAATTTCTTCATCTGAGTCACTTAATTCTATGACTTTATCAGAATCGTTTCCTTGAGACCTGCCATCTTCTGGCATTTCATCATAGTCTTCCTCATCTTCATCTTCTTCTTCTTCATCATCATCATCGTCATCATCATCCTCATCATCATCATCTTCATCATCATCCTCATCATCACAATCATCTTCATCATTCTCTTCATCTTCATCACCAATTTCTTCACCCTTCTCATGTTCAATCTCCTCTTCCTCAACCTCCAATCTAACATCATTTTCAACAAGTACATCATCATCACTACTTCCTATCTCATTTGCAGAATTAGAATACTGGTTTTCAACAGCATTGTGATATTCTTCATTTTGTTCATTTTCATTATTATGGTACTGCACCTGTTTGTGAGGAATTTTTAAATTTGCTGTTTTTTCTTCTTGTAAGTCCTCTTCGTTATCACTTATTATACTTTCATCAGAGGTTTCGACTTCTTGGGTGTTATCATAAGGGCCATCCTCATTTGGTGGTATTTCGTCATCTGTGTAGTCATCCACATCATCTTCCTCATTATAGTTACTTTCAACTAACTCCTGTGCTTCAAGTTCATCATAGTCTTCTTCCATCTCTACATCTTGATCATGATTTTGAAACGCTTCATATTTTTTTTCTTGAATGTGATTGTTTTGACTGTTTTTCAATTTAGAATTCAGTTCATTACCATATATTTCATTATCTACAGTGATGAAATCATCCTGTTCTGCTTCTTGGTCATAAACCTCATATTCAACTGCTTCCATTTCTTCATCCCCATCTTCTTCTTCTTCTGGTTCTTCTTCTTCGTCATCCCAGTCAGAGTCCACGTGGCTCAGCTCACTTAGCGGTGACTGACTGCCTTCCTCTTTGTCCTGGGCATCATCGACAAAACCTGTCTGCATGAACGATGCATTGTTTTCACTCAGCATGAGACGCCTTTGCTCTTCAAATGTTTGGACAGAAATCCAATGCCTGAGAGCAATTCTTCTGTCGCAGTAGCAACAACAGAGAATGCCTTTTGTGGAAGAGAGGCACCATCCACATAACGTGAGCACTACCGCAGAAACTGACACGTCATTAACAGGAACATCTTTCAAGAGACCACAAACAAGGAGTTCCAATGTCTCATTACCCAGTTTCTGAAAAAAAAAAAAAAATTACATACAATAATTAAACTACAAAGTATTTTTTTTTAATTTCAAAAACTTAATGTTTCAAAACCATAGAAGCAGATATCCACACACTAAAAATATCTGCAAGAACCACAAGTATCAAAGGCACACATAACTAATCAAATTAAAACAAAAGAAAATGGTAATACTTCTGCAGGCAACAAAATATAATTCTGATTAGAAGCACTCAACGATAAAATGTTAGGAACAAATTTTTTAGTAACGTCAACCGCCTATTATAAGCATGTTGGTTATCAACATTGCAAATTAACAGCGGCACCTATTAAATAGTCAATATTTCTAATATGTATCCACAAAAAGTGCAAGAAATTCGTAGTCTTACGACACAAATAATGATAAGAAAAACATTAAAGAAATTCTAATGTAGCAAATTCTCTGTACTTCTACAATAGAGCCGTGCATGACTTGGTGCCGCCACAGCCGTGCAGTGCACGCCGCGTCACCAGCGCATCTCTCTCTCTCCACCGCGACAACCACCCTTAGTGCTTCAGCCCTGGCCTGCGCTGCATGCAACTGTCCAGTGATTCTTCAGAAAGGTCGTTGCGGTGTTACACGAAAATGCCAGGGGATCGGAAAAGTGTTGTTTTAACAATCCAGCAAAAAACTGGGAAGAATAAGTTAGCTCGAGGGAGGATATACAGCAAAACAACTATCTAATGAACATGGGAGTGGGAGAAACGACAATCCGTGGTGTAGGGAGCGACAAGACAAAGCTTATTAGTCCATAATCATGCAAGCAGTGCTGATTCAACAAGTGGTTTATGTTAAAAGAACAACAATGAAACCATCGACCTACAATGAGCAGGACAAGGCAATGTTGGAATGGTTCAGTCAGAAACAAGTGGCGGGACACAGACATCAGCCCTGAGTGGAAAACAAGCACAGCTTTTTTTTACTACAGGCATTAAGACTCGAGGAAGAATTTAATGCATCTTCAGGCTGGCTAACAGATTTGAACAGCGTCACTGTATACGGAAAACCACCTTTATGGGTGAAAAACTAAGTGATGGTGATGGAGCAGTGGCCAGATTTTGTAAATATAGCTTAGATTTTGATTCCAAAGAAAATCCAGTTTGAAAAAAAATTATTATGTAGATGAAAAGGGAGTACAGGAACTATCTACGTACCTTCCAATACAAATGAGACTTTGTAGTGGAATGAAGAATGCAAGGCCATAATTCAATCAAAGAAAGGTTGACAGCAATATTCAAACACTACTGGCTCACACGAAGTCAAACTTTTTGTTACAGGGAAAGCGAAACAACCACATTATTTAGAAGGCATAGAGAAAACCAATTTGCCAGTACATTATTTTAACCAAAAAAAAGGTGCGTGGATGGATAGGGAAATTTATATAACATTTTTTGATCATTATTTTGGGACCACAGATGCAAGTCTAAAGTTTTGCCAGAAAAAGCTGTACGAACGATGTTTTGAATTATAAGCACATTTTGGATTAACAGAAGTTGACTGTATTACTCACACTGTAAAAAAAGCAATCTGAATAAATTACAAAAACTTCCTTATTACTAGCAAAATTATAACAAAAAAAAACCATAATGGGCAACTTACTTATTTACTATTTTGACATATAGAGTAGTTACAGACCTATCCTTGTCGCTGTCGAACGTCTGCCGGTGATGGTCGCTTTACTTGTGCGCTCCCGCGTTGGCAGTTACTAACTTTTTTCTCCAACACAAATAGTGATAGTTTTAAGATTAACTCGTCAATAAACGAATGTCAGGAATTTCTGGGGTTTCCAATGCCCCAGTAAAATGAATCTTTAACCTGTACCATCATTTCTAATGAAGATATGAATAAAAAAAAAACTCTCCTCTGAAGTGTTTATTAACCGGGAAGGAATCTTCAACGGCCGTCTCTATACCTCCTACAATGGAATCGAGTAAGTTAACTAAAATATTGGATCTCACTAAAATATTATGTAGTAAAATTGACGAACTGAGGAGTGAGAATCAAGTAAATAAAAATGCTTCTAAGTGATTCAAGAAACGAAATCTGTGATTTAAAAAAATGAATTAGTTCAAGTAAAGCAACAGCTAAATTGTAAAAATGATTTTCAAAGGTCATATAGTCAAGTTGTAACAAAAGCAAGTGCCATCAGTAAACATGACCATGTCGCGTCTGCGGTCTGCTCGCACGGCAACCGGACGGCTGACCTTACAACTCAGCGGGACTCTCGTGCTGACAATAACATCCTGCCCAACCAGCAGGTCCACGTCCAAGGTATCGCCTCAGTGAAAAACAGTCGCAAGTCCAACTCAAACGTGAACCAAGCTCCATTATCCTCTACAAGTGAAAAGAAAAGAGCACCTATGCAAGCTGGAATCAGGAATATGTACTTCCTCTTTAAAAATCACATTTGATAGACCCTCACTCTTTCGTGGTTAGTGCGTACTATTACAATACTTATGGGGACACTTTGTTAGTTCCAGCTCACTTTTTTAGTTTTTCTTTGTAAGTTTAACAAAATGTTTTTGTTGCAGGACTAATTAATTTAAATTGTTTGATGTGATTTTGTATACTCTACTTTTGAATTAAACATACTTTGAATAAAACATGTTTTGTTTTTATGAAAAACAACCCCAAACCAAAAATGCTTTTCTCTCATAAAAATTGCACCCCTACGTTTTAGCATTAAATTTGTGATAAAACACAGAACCCATTATATCAATTTGTTTCCGTTTTAAATAACTTTTTATGCAAATCTCCAATGTTATAAAAATTATTTCTACAAATGGGTTCATAGCCTGATTTCATACAGGTGTGAATTTTGTGAGTTTTTATTCAAACATTTTTTTGTGGCTATTTTTTCAGTTTCAAGTACAGTGTAAACTCTATATAACGACACTTAAGGGATTGAGTATTTTTCGGCGTTATAGAGAGTGGTCGTTAAATGGAGAGAAATAAAAGATATCATTTTACTTTTCTATAATAATATGTATTTACTAATATAGTACACATTTTACTCACGAACATTAATATTCATATAAATAACAACACTTATTGCATATAGTCTGTTATCTTCGTCTGATGTTTTTTGCTGCTCCAATATTTTAATTGTATTTTCTTATGTATTTTACTGATATCTTGAGATACTGCCGGATCATCTTGATTATATAAAAATATTTTACTAATAGTTTCACTGCATCAAGTGCTTAATAAAACTTTTTCGGCAATACACAAAGATGTTCGTTTACTTGCCATGTTTACAGTTTGTAAGTCTGTAAGCAACTGCGAAAATGATAACGTGTAACAACTTGAAAAAAGTCTAGTGACCGAGGTAAACATGTGCAAGTTCATCATACAAAAACAAAAGACAAAATTTCTTAGAATCTCCGGTACGTCAGTCAAAGTAAACACGTGCTAGATAATACAACAAAACAGCAAACAAAAGAATGTACACAGCTGCAGTTCTTATCAACTTTGGCCACTTAGAAAGTACTGCTTAATGTTTATAATGCTGTATTGTTGTCGTTAAATAGAGTGAGCATGACGCTGTATAGAGTGTATTATTGTATGGAAAACAAGGTAAACCAACCAAAGCCAAGCAATTTCGACGTTTTAAGGAGCTTGTCGTTAAATCGAGTGACGTTATAAAGAGTTTACATTGTAATTATAATTTTTGGTTGGGTTAGGTCAGACACATCAATACTGTTGAAAAATTGGAAATGTTTCCCAAAAGCAAAATTCTGAAGTTGCAAATTTTTTTTTGGGTGTGTGATTGATAGAGACCTGAAACTGGCGGTGTTATTTTCGGCCAAAAAGCTGTATAATTTTTGCCAAAAAGCGGTGTAAAAAAGCGGTGCTATTTTTTTTTATCTTGATAATTAAATTAAATAGTTGTAACTGTATAGGCTCAATAGTTGTAATTAATTTTCTTTGGCATAGCTTATAATTATCCTAATTTAAACACTCTCTTTACATTTGCTTAAACCAAAAGTACATAACAATGAAAACATGAAATTTCCAGTTGTACATATAGAAATTGCCCAGTGCTGACAGTGAAACTTCCATACAGAAACTTTTTACACGCTTTATATTAGCTTCACCTGTATGTTTGTTTGTTTGTTTGTATGTTTGTAACCGACTCCTTTGGGTGCGATTTTGACCCACTTTAAACGGCCAGATTTCATTCAAACTTTGTAGATTTATCGAGGACCGATGACATTACACTAATTTGATCAGATTATTCCATTAATCAATTTGCAAAATAAGATTTTTGTCAATTTATTGGTAAAATGAAACAAAGACATATATATAAAGAAAACCATTTCGCTCAAGTGTGAACTCTTTTCTTTCAGTTTCTCTTTGGCGCGATATAAACAAAGCCTACTAAATATTGTGACATCATAGAAAACTGAGTGTGGGTTATGATTATTGTGAACAATATACTTTCTTGAAGAGAAAAAAAAAGTGTGGGATGCATGGTGTCAACAGTTATAAATATTTTATTGACATATGAGTAGAAGGTTTATCATTTCGATAATATCTTAAAAAGCACCCCATGCTTTTTTTTAAATAAAATACATTATTTTCTTATTTACACTATTATTAATTTATATTTATAGAAAATTTTTACAGTATAATTAATTCAAATTTATTAGAATTTATTTTCTATCTTTTAGTTTGGTTTTCTACATAAAGCGTGTTTTTTTAGTTTTTTTAAACTATTATTCATTTCAGTCGCTTGTTAGCTGAATGCATGACTGACTGATGCAACGCCGAGCACCGGGAGCGCGGCGAAGGAAGGCACTCACCATGGCCCGAAGCACCACGTCGGGGACCTTGGGCAGGTCCCGTCCCAGGGCCACCAGCTGGCCCGCCGTGGCCGTGACGGTGTTCCTGAGGCCCTGTGAGCTCTGCACGTGGGGCGCACACGCGAAGAACTCGGGGCTCGACGCGGTGCGCCAGCGGCAGAAGGAGGCGTGCTGCTTCGACAGCAGCTTCAGGAGAGCTTCCTCCTGCGTGGACACTGGCAACAAACACATCAACAGCAACGTACATTTCACAAAAAAAGGAAAGAACATAACAAACACATGACTTGGTGTAAGTTTTTGGACGTACGCCATTGCTAAGAAGTTCTTAGCAATGGCGTACGTCCAAAAACTTACATCGAGTCATGCACTCCCATTGCACAAATCTTTCAAAGATAATATAACAAATACAACTTAAAAAGTGAACTACATAACAACAAATTTCACATTTGTTTTTACTTTAAAAAAGTATATCATTTTCTTTAAATATTATTTTGAATTTTTTTTGACGTGACAACATTTAATAAATCAATGAACGCCGGCTGCACGCACGAAAAAGTGTCCCACTACGGATGTCCCACTACGGATGTGTTCTGTTTGCTCATTGTACGCATGCGTGGCATCTCTCTTCCACTTGATTGGAACAACCATCGATTTGACTTTTCAATCATATTTTGTCGTTTGAATTATTAATATTATGTCATTTAACGATTGTCCACCGATTTTCAGCACAATCGGTACGGTTATTTAAAAGTAATGTTGAAAATTAAAATACGTTTTGAACCAACAATGGTGTTCTACAGTTACACATAATAATTCAAATTACACCCGGGATCTTTTGCACAATGTTTTAAAAAATATTGTAACACATTATAAATAAGTTTGGTGTATTTGGGATGTGTATTTGTTATAAAATCGTGTTAATATTATACCCCTACCGTGAACAAAGTTTTTATAAATATATATATATATATATATATATATATATATATATATATATACGTATATATATATATATGTATAACATTTGAAACTTTATTATCATAATGGCCTTTGGGTGTGTGGTTAGCATACTTAACTATTCATCTAAAAGGTTGTCGGTTCGAAACACGGCAGTTGTGAAATTTTTTTTTATACTTGTAAAAATAAATATGGTGCACGCAAAATTTCAAAAGTAATAAATATATTTGAATTAATGAATGCAAATAAAGGTAAATTTATTAATTCAATTGCACATTTCATTTCACTCCTTTGTATCCATACAAAATAGTGATAATTCAATAAAAATGATTCAATTTTATTCATAAAAGTATGCAGAGGTAGATTTTATCATGCAAAAGATTGAAAAATTAAAAAAAAATTATTTCTCAAAGAATATAATATTTTTAATGCCTAAATAGTTTTGCTGCAAAAACCTATTACGGCTCAGTCTGAGGCCGAATATGATATTTCCTTTTCTTCTGGATCAATCATTTCATCAATGTTTTGTTATGACGTTTTCACGTTAAACTATCGTCCGTAAACCGACTTTACAGACAACCAATTTTTTTCTCTGTTAGTAGCTTATAACGTGATATTCTAAGCAAAATTCTTCTATTACTATGAAAAGAATATTACTGTTTGCTATATTATTTTCTATGATATTGTGTGGTGGTAGATTGTGAAAACACACAGGTGCTACAACACCACGGTAAATCACACAAGACTATGGTTCCTTGGTCAATTAACATTATTCTGTAAATAAGTATATATTTTTTATTATTTTTGAAACTTGTTCTTCTGTGACATCTGGGTTAAATAGGTACTATGTACAGGTATGTCATCTACATACCAAAACATACTGTGTACTTGAACTACATGTAATGTACTTCATCTATATGTAGAAAATAAATATTAACTTTTTTTTTGCGGTTTTTAGTTCTTTGTAAATTATTTAAGCTAAGGGCTTGAATATTACTATGAATAACTGCATTGACAGTTCCACTCATTTCATAAACCAGGCACAATGTAAGGAAATATTCAGTACCTAGCAACAATTAAAATTATTCCTGGATTTCAGACAAAGTTACCCGAAGGCTCTGATAGAAATTATAATCAATATGAAGAGTAATTTATCAAAATTTGGAATGGGACCCACAATGAGCATAATTACAAAATTTTACTCCTGTGTATGCTTAGTAAATTTGTTTAATTTATGCCTACTGATCCATATAGTAAGATTTATAGCCCAGGAATTTTAGAGTTTTACCTGAAAAAAAGAAAATGTAGTTTTGAAATTTGGCACAGACGTTCCTTTGGGTGTTAAAAATTGATCCTAAAAAGTCCCCATCTCTCAGATGCCGGTTTCATACTTTTTAAAGGCAATAAGGGCGTAAGTGCCGAAATATGCATATCACGACTGTTGCGCGAAAAATATTCATTCTAATATTCTAATATATCAAAATTTGGTCAATTTTAAAGTTAAGGGCCCTTAGTCCTTAAATCATTCGTTTTTTTTTTTACTTTACAACCGCAAAAATTATCTTATAACCTAATTTATACTCAACTAATGGAAGTAAAATGTATCACTGCTCTATACAATCACCAGTTACATCAAATCCACCACTGATAGGCAAATATATACCTTAATAAAGGTTTTCCGTTATTTTATTAGCTTTGAATTTGTGGGTCAAAAATGTGTATGCGATAATAATTGACTGACATATTAAGGATTACAAGGAACTACTGCACAACAATGGGTTTTGAGCAATTTAGGTTAATATTGACTATAGCATTTTACCAGAAATAAAAATAATTTGGTTTTAAATTTGGCACAGACATTCCTTTTGGTGTTAAAAATTGATCCTAAAAAGTCCTCATCTCTCAGATGTCGGCTTCATACTTTTTTAATGCAATAAGGGTGTAAGTGCTGAAATATGCATATCACGACTGTTGCGCGAAAAATATTCATTCAGTTGTATCGCAACTTGTATAAGATGTGAAGTAAAAGGCACTTAGTTATTTAACATCCATTATTGTTGCATAATACATAGCAAAAAAAAAAATGTAACCTGATCTGAAATCAATTAATGGAAGTACACAAAAAAAAATTAACCAGTCCATTAAAGGTCCTCTTCATCAGAACCATCACTGATAACAACATTAGTGCATGTTGCCCCACGACATTTGGCACACGTCCAGCCCGCACAAACTCGCATTTGTAGCTGCATTCACTTTTACAGTTACATGATATCAAATTCAGGAGCTGTTCTGGAGCTGGAGGAAGGGATGTTGTTATAGGAACAAGTGTGCCACTCACACTTTTCCATCCCCACTCAACAGGATCTAATGAATGGCCCAGCCACTCTTGCACCTGTAGGTAAACCCGAAGAGAATGCTGTTCACATGCGGCACTGGTTGGTGGAAGAGAGGCTAGCTGGAAAGAAGCACTAACAGGCATCTTTGCTATCTTGCAGGTATACATATATACCCTCATTTCATCCAAAGTGGAATAGTTATCATGTCCCTGATACATTGCAATTGCAAATTTTCTCCAGCTGCAATTACAATCATCTTGTCTGCATGTGGACATGTAAAAACAAGTACTGTTCTCCGAATGGAAACATCATTCTTGATGATGTTCCATGCGTGCTTCTTTCCCTTACCGAAGAAAGCACTGGTTGTATCTGATCCGGTCATGGCATGACAAAACAAAATATAGTTTTTCATTTCACCAATGTCCTGCTGAATAGCTGATATACTGTAAATCTTTCCTGTTGTCTTGCTTGAGGGTGGATGGACAATTTCAATGTATGCATCTTCTTCTGACCTCGCAGTCAACATCGCAAGGATGTCTGTATCAGTTGCTATTACTTTTACACAACAGCTTGTTGAATACTGAAGAGCAATAGCTGCTATAGTGGTATCAGCATCTCCTGAGCACTGAATGGCGTGATGACCTGAAGCTCGAAAATAAGTTACTAATTATTTGATGAGCCCATTTTTGTAATGGCCATTCTTCAGAAAGTCAATTTGCATCGATGTAACAACATTGTTAGCAGCTATTGAAATATCGGTGGAAGACCTCCCTGCAGAACGCCGCCTTCGCTCTTCCTCTTTAGTGGTTAACTTGTCATAACCATCAAACACTACAGTTGCTGACACATAAAAATGTTTTTGAACGAATGTAACATAAGTCTCACATATTTGATCAAATGTAGCAGTAGAGCAGTGATACATTTTACTTCCATTAGTTGAGTATAAATTAGGTTATAAGATAATTTTTGCGGTGTATAAATTAATAAAAACGAATGATTAAGGACTAAGGGCACTTAAAATTAACATTTTGACCAAATTTTGATATATTAGAATGAATATTTTTCGCGCAACAGTCGTGATATGCATATTTCAGCACTTACGCCCTTATTGCCTTAAAAAAGTATGAAGCCAGCATCTGAGAGATGGGGACTTTTTAGGATCAATTTTTAACACCCAAAGGAATGTCTGTGCCAAATTAAAAACCAACATTATTTTTATTTCTGGTAAAATGCTATAGTCAATATTAACTTAATTGCTCAAAAACCCATTGTTGTGCAGCAGTTCCTTGTAATCCTTAATATGTCAGTCAATTATTATCGCATACACATGTTTGACCCACCAATTCAAAGCTAATAAAATAACGAAAAATGTTTATTAAGGTATATATTTGCCTATCAGTGGTGGATTTGATGTAACTGGTTATTGTATAGAACAGTGATACATTTTACTTCCATTAGTTGAATATAAATTAGGTTATAAGATAATTTTTGCGGTGTATAAAGTAATAAAAACAAATGATTAAGGACTGAGGGCCCTTAACTTTAAAATTTTGACCAAATTTTGATATATTAGAATGAATATTTTTCGTGCAACAGTCGTGATATGCATATTTCGGCACTTACGCCCTTATTGCCTTAAAAAAGTATGAAGCCGGCATCTGAGAGATGGGGACTTTTTAGGATCAATTTTTAACACCCAAAGGAATGTCTGTGCCAAATTTCAAAACTACATTATTTTTTTTTAGGTTTGCTCGATTTTTCCTCTAAAATGCCTGGACTATTATTGCTACAGATATATTGCCAAGGCTACATGTTTAGATGAATTATTGTTTTTTTAACTGATTTTTTTGTTAAGATGTTTTGTATGAAATACATTATTGACCTAGTCTCTGGTCTAAAGAGACAAAAAAATATGGGATTTTCTTGTAATGTCTTGAAAACTGTTTAAATATGGGGAGTAATTATTCTATTTTAGCACTGCTATTTTTTTTTAAATAAGAAAAAAATTTTTAGAATATATTTTTTTCTAAATGTAATATTATTACTTGAAAATTAAACCATACCAGATTTTACCATTGCTTCCTAAACTCATCCACATCAAAATCGGGTATTGTAACAGCGGTGGTCATTGGGTTCACAAATAACTAAGTAATGGCTTGTTTTGTGCGAAGTCACACCCACCCGAGGCTGACATAACAGGTCGTGTGCTCTGTCACCTTGTGACCTCCAACCAGAACTACAGGGGTCCGTACCCTCCCGTGCAAACAACAATCAAGGAATTTTTAAGCATCCCTTTACTTTGTCGCCTTCACCATTATCAGAAAATACCTCAAGAAAACAATTATGTTAAACAGTATGAGCAAAAATTATAATAATTTTGTTGATTAGTTCAATTCTTCTAGGTAAGCCTTTATTGTCCGGAACTATCTGTGGAACACATATCTCACCCAAGCATGGTGTCCGTCAGAAATTTAATTTGTGTACAAAAATATGCACACGCACATAAAACTCGTAGGAGTATAAAGGTTGGACTTGTTAATTTCACATAACAAGATGGATGAACAAAATTAATGTAGCATATTTATACTTTCACTTCACTACACAGCTTATTTCTCTATGAACCATAAAATCAGTAATTTGTATTTATATCTTTTAAGGAAAAACTTCTTTGCTCAAGTAATGATATTTGTTTGACTAATAAAATAGATTTTGTTCACAGTTCATATGCAATACTATATGACAAATATTTGTAAAACAATCTGGTATTGGTGGAAAACATTTAACAAAAATTATAGCTCGTTAATAAAAGTTTCGTTTGGAAGGAATAGGGAAAAAGAAAGAGACTTGATATAGGAACTTCGACTAAGAAAGACATGATTTTGATGACTGAAGTAATTGAATTTATAACTGTTGAAATAGTTTGAATAATTATAAAGAAATGATATTAAACAAGAAGAATATTAAGGAGTTGAAGAAAGATATTGAAATAAGGAAGAATTATTAATTATAAGAAGAATTGAGGACTACAAGGCGATACCAGTAAGAAGACTGCAAATATAAATTACGAAGACTGAAATCATAGAGGCGTTTCCAGTACGAAGAAAGAAGACGAAGACGATCAACGACTAGGCGTTCCCAGGACGAAGACCATCATCTAGAGGCGATTCCAGGACGAAGTTTGAAACAACGAAAGGCGTTCCAGTACGAAGACTACTAGTCCTTACTAGGCGTTCCCAGGACGAAGGTGCAAGACTACGAATGGGCGTACCAAGGACGAAGACACAGCCGATTCATTGCTGAGTTCCTGGCTGAGAGAAGGCGAATCTAGTAAATCATAGTTCGTTACCTCTGAACTATTATCACAGGTTGGTTAACTCTTTGAAGGGCAGAAATTTTGATCGAAAAAATACCTGTGAAGGGCGGAAATGGCGAGCAAAAAAATACCTGACAGGGGCAGAGAAAAAAAAATTCACGAATTAATTTCAACTGACTTATATTTAAATATTTATTACTTTTTATGTATACTACTGTGAAACATTCTTAAAATAACTTGTAAACAATCATAATCTATGATCATGAAAAGTGGTTAGACAACTAACCACAGCCCCACTAGGCAATCAAATGTAACAAACAGTACAGTAATGTTTTGTTTATAACCAACACTTTTCCAAGTAACTTTATCCTTCCATAACAGTTAAGCTATTTACTGTGATAACTTCTAAAACATTCCTTTCCTGCTCTAAGGCATAGGGGCACTTTACATACAGTGCACATCCACACAGTACGAACTGGTTTCTTCCTAGAACTGCAGACTGCACATCTCCTTGATGTTGAATGAACCGGTTGGTGCCCGCTGCTTTCATGGCGAATACTCTTGTCTACAAATGGTTTATGTGTCTTGATTGCGACTGGAGACATTCCTTTGCTTCCAGATGGAGTGGATGCTATCACAGCAACTATTCTTGGAGCTAGCAACCCTTTGTAAACCTCCCGACGAAAATCTTTGTTTGTAAATTGTTCTACAGGAAGTTCCTTGTGCATTATAAATGCGTTCGTAACACAACAGTCGATGAAATGAAAAAACAACCTCATCCACCACTTCTTACTTTTCCTGTTGATCGCATAATCTGATTTGAGTCTATCAAAGTTATCGACAAAATTCATGTGTGAGTTGTAGTCTTTCAAAACCTGAGGGCACTTGATGGTTGTTACAGTTCCATCTTTCATTTTGCGGTTGACAGAAGAAACATCCAGTGGATCATGGCATGTTGAAATCAAGTTCACTGCCTTGTTGTCCTTCCATCTGTACACAGCCACTCCATCTTCACTAACACGACAATCAAATTCACCCCTTTCAAGTTGTTTCTCATCCTTCAGTGCAGGTAGGTGTTTTCTTCTAGGGTTTATTGTTCCACACGCATATATTTCACTTTTTGACTTCAGGTTGCTGAACAGATCATAAGAAGAAAAATAATTGTCCATGAAAACAATGTGATGACAACCTTCGAGACCACTTAACAAATTTTGAACAACTTTTGCACCTAACCCTACTTCTGTTGCCCCTAATGTCTTTCCTGTGTAAATGTCAAACTTCAAATTGTAGGATGACTCATCGCACAACATCCATGACTTATAGCCCCGTTTTATAGGCTTATCTCGCATATACTGCTTGAGGGACGACCGCCCCTTGAACTTTACCATCGACTCATCAACTGCCAGTTTCTGGTGAGGTTGGTAACATTCAAAAAATTTTTTCGAAAGATGATCCAGCAAAGGCCGAAGCTTGTATAATTTGTCATAGCTTACACTATTTCTGTCTGGAGCTACGGTGTTGTCATTTAGATGCAGATGGCTCAAAAGGAAGCTAAATCTTTTCACAGTCATTAGTTTAGAAATGTAATTCTCACCGAGGTCAGGTTCAGAACTCCAATAGTCTCTATAGCTTGGTTTTTTGGTTATGCCCATGTATAAATTTATCCCAATAAATGTCCTGATTTCACATGCATCAGTAGGGACAAATTGTTTTCCTGTTTGGGTAGCATAAAGGTTTGTCTGAAATACAATATGGTTGATAAGCGTTTCATCAAAATACTCACAAAAGAGGTCCAATGGCTTGATATTTGCTTTGTTCTTTATTCTTGCTGCTACACCACTTTCTTTTGTGAAGGGAGGCACTGGAAGAACACGAGTATCTTGGGTCCATGTAACTGCGAAGCTGGATGAAGCTGTACGAGAGAGTACTTTAGAAACATTTGGCACATCACTGTCACTTTGTTCAGATTCACTGCTGCTTGACACTGTGTTGAAAACTTTTTCTTTGTTCAAATTCTTATTTATGTAAGTAGGATCAGATGAACTGTCATCGGAGTCTATGACACTATCTTCTTCTGAAGGTATTTCTTCAAACAGTAAACGGTAAATTTCATCCTCCGATAAACCTTTTTGCCGAGGCATATTAGATCTGTTATTTATGCTGAAGTTCTGGGAGGGCAGTGGTTAGCAGCACTAACCACATGCAAATACGCTGTCTGGAATAGAAACGAACATTTGTAAGTGCCCAAATACTATTAAAACATTTATATAAACACATTAAATATAAAAGCAAACACTTACCACACATATAATAGTAAAATTCCTAGTAAAAAGCACTATAATACGTAGCAACGCAAGAAACAATGGCGAGTCTGAGTAAAGTGGTGGCTCGAGTAATAAACAGGACATATAAATGTGGCGCGGTACTGTTCCTGCCATCTGTTGGGTCGCAGGACAACTACAACGTGTGGTTAGAGAGAATCGCCGCGACCCGTAAAAGGGAGCACACGAAAATAATGTGGTTAGAGGAAGTAACCACCGCCCACATAACGACTTTATTTTTGTGGTTAGCTACAGTAACCACCACCCATAAAACAGTATCATATTGGTGGTTAGTTGAGGTGACCCGCACCCTTCAAAGAGTTAAATAATGATGCATGAATGTCACTACACTTACTAGCTTTCAAAACTGACGCGCGGGAATAATTAAGATCACTTGAAATACCTTACTAAATGTTTTACACATTACCAGATTGTTGAAGTTAGGAACAACTTGAGTTAAAAATTCACGAAATCTTAATATACTAGCTAATCCAAGATTTTACGAACTTTTCCACGACATACCCCACTCTACCACTGAATTAGTCCGGACAATAATAAACATATTTTAATTAATGGTGTGTCTTACTAATTAATTCAAACAGAAGTAATTGCAATGATTATTCATAATTTCAACTTCTTAGAAGTTGTGGCGCCCACAAATTAAAATAAATGATTCGTTCTTTTGTTCTTATCACATAAATACACCAGAACGAGTCTAAGTACATTCGAGTCTTATCAAATTAGATCTCTTTATTCTACATAATAAAGAATTTGATAGGTAAGGCCCGTAAAGGAGTAATACCAAAAACTTTTGTATAAATAAATTTTTATAAGACCAACCATAACTGTAACAGACGGGAAATAAAGTTAGAGGACAAAAATTCATAATTTCCTCCCTTGGTACGCGCATTTTTAATACATTCAAAATGTTTATAAATTTTATAAAACAAAACATTACTGCAAGGGGTTAAAAAACAGGGGCAGAATTTAAAAAAAAAAATTATATATTTTGAACATTAATTACATTTACTTTATAGGTTCAAAGTAAGACAGTAAGACAGTAAAACAAACCTTTTTAGTTTAAAAGTGAGACGCTAGTTATTAAAAACAAATTCAGAACATTTCTTAAACATAAAACCTAATCACGAGCTCAAAATTTGCTGATCGTACTGTGCATGCGCACAGCGTTGTTTGCCGCCAAGTTGGATTCCCCATTACTTGTACAGTATCAGTGTCTATTAAAGGGTTTTTAAGGATTATTAGTGGAATTTGAGAACTTTCAAGGGCCCTTTTTTAATTAGAGATAAATTAAGAACTTTTTAAGGATCTTATGGAGTCATACGAATCCTGCCTTGTAGTTCTGGTTCCTACTGTTTGGGTGGCACACACACACACACACACACACACACACACACACACACACACACACACACACACACACAAACAAAAAAAGCACATTTAAATTAATTCTGATCTGCAATCCATAAAAAAAAATTGGTTGTCTGTAAAGTCGGTTTACGGACGATAGTTTAACATGACGTCATAACAAAACATTGATGAAATAATTGCATACTTTTATGAATAAAATTGATTAATTTTTATTGAATTATCATTATTTTGTTTGGTTACAAAGAAGGAGTGAAATGAAATCTACAATTTAATTGATATATTTAATTTTATTTGCACTCATTAATTCAAATATGTTTATTACTTAAACGAAGATATTATTTTAACTATAACGTTTATACATGTTTGCTATTTAACTTCTTCCAATCCGTGTTATTCTGTTAACGATAGGACGATGATAGGAAAAGTAGGAAATGAATGGAAGTGTTTCAAGTTTAATGTGCCTCGAAAAAGTCAAATCGATGGTTGTTCCAATCGAGTGGAAGAGAGATAGATGCGGCGCAAGCGTACAATGAGCGTAACGGGACACAGTGTAACAGGACAATGTGTGTAATGGGACACTTTTTCGTATGTGCAGCTGACGTTCATCGATTTAGTAGACGTTGTCACGTCAAAAATGCTTAATTTTTTGCAAGAGAGTGGCGTGTGATTTACCAAGAGCCCTGAGGTCCTCTTCTGCGTCGCAAAAGCAGCACCGGACGACGTACTCACTGACGTTCTCCCAGCCCCCTCTCGCCAACTGCAGTGCCGCATGTCGGTGCGCGTACCAGTACTTGATGTTGTACGTCTGCATGCGCTTCACGAAACCCTTGAAGCTCAACGGGTTGGAAATATTCTCCTCCACTTTCTTCAGCACCTCATTCTTCTCGGCTGACAAACTGCGAGACAAAAAAAAATGCTGCTGACACAACACTTGTCCCCGACTGCGAAACAGATTTATACTAGTCTCTGGGTCTTGTGATCAGGTTCAATTTACAGCACGGGTGAAGCTAGGATTATAAACCATGTCCCTACGAATAAGGCAAGGTCCAAATAATTTTCTCTTATCGTTTAACTGCTACAATATGCACATACTACCGCGGTTTTTGTTTGCGGACATTATAACTCTTCTCCAGTTTAAATTGGTACAGAAGAGGGGAACATTGCAGAGTCTACTCCAGAGGTCCTAATGTCAAACTGACACACGTGGTTCTGTTTTCAGTACAGCAGAGTACAACAGCTAGCCTTATTGCACCACTGTCCTGATGTCTGTCAAGCTAAATTAAATTCATGTCTTTTAATTTTAATGAATTAGTAATTTGTTAACTTCTCGGTTGAATCAGATCATTTTGATACTAATTGTTACCAACTGATTCAAATAACTATTTAACCTGATGAGATTAGTTATCTTAAATGTTGAATCTCACACTGTTTAATTTATTGTTCACATGAATTCCAGTAGGCCTAATTTACTCAGACGTCCCACTCTTCAAGCATTGAGCTAAGCCAGCGAATGCAATTATATTCATTTTAGAATACAAGTTTCAGAATAAGTAAACATATTTTGAGATTAACAGTTGAAGAATTATCTATTTGCGGATGCATTTTTGGTACTGACAGAATCATGCAACACTTGGGAATCATTATTATTTCTGACATAAGCTGTATCTATTTACAACTTAATATGTTGTATTTCTGTTGGAAATCCCTTTGTGAATCACTGAATGGAAAATACATTGTTAATAAAATAACATTGAAAATACATAATTATTAATGTTGCATCGGAATTATTCAGAATTTTTTTTTTTAAATAAGGCATCCATTCCGAGTACACTGAAACTTAGTGTGATAGACCTCATAGCTAATTGTGGAAATTGATTTTATCATTTTCTTAGGCACACACTTTAGTTTGGTACATTATTAAGTTTGAAATACACAAATCAAACATCATAGTTAATAACAAGATTTATCGATCAACATGTAGGCATATAGAGTTGAGTCACTACAAAGTACACCAACCCCTCACTTTGCACATCTTCAAATTGTGCTAATTCATTTAGCGCGATGTTAATTTTACTGCCCCAGTCTTGAATACCACGTCTGTAAATTTCAGTCAGCACAAAATGGCTACTGGCAAAAAAAAAACTCTGGAATGACGCCACAAAGTCTGCTCCAACTCAGTGAACAACAGCTGTACCGTGGCATACAGTTAGCCATACGAGGTTGGAAGAAATGTGCGCGCAGTTTTGACAACGCTATCAACTGTTGTACAAAGATCATCTATGGAAAGTTCAGTCACGGTTATTGAGTGTAAAGGACTAAATGTTTTTACGTCCGTGCGTATGCGTATGCCACCGGGCTGTACCGTTGTCGCCCGGCTACAGACTAGGCCGTAATGAACTTTAGTCTAGCCGGTGGCAGGGAACTCACACAACACGAAGCAACGTCTCCACATTCACCTGCCGGTAACTGTACGTGCGCAAGCACCTGCAGTCTGAATCATATTGGAATCACGGCTTCCAAGTGAGAGCGTAATGCATCGTGTTAAAGTATTTGAGACAAAACTAGCGTACCGAATGTTATGAAGGCCACACTTATGTTGGTCACATTTTAGTTTTGAGCAAGTCAACTGTGCGCACAATAGTTTGAAATAAGGACTCCATTGAACATTTATGTAAGTCTGATGCTGTTGGTTGTACTAGTGGAACAAAACCCCAAATTACCGTGCTTGTCCTGTACGAAAGTAGGGGTTGTAATGACATCAGCACAGCCTATTGGTAACTTCATCAATATTTTCATGGTATCGGGATCTAGACTACTCCTGACACTATTGTCTATTTTTAATAACAATTGTAGGATTGGTGAAACAAAAAAAGACAACCTACTCCAACTGCACTCGCACTGACTGTTGACCGAAAATTAACAATCTATATCCGCACCCTACAATCTGATTGGCTCAAAATGGGATTGGGCCCATTGGGTGGTCTCGACCACTATCACCAAATGCTCTCCACATGAAGAAGTTTGATTATCAATTTGAGTAAGTTGATTATCTAAACATGTCATGTAGAATATGCTAATAACTGACTATTTTAACAATATTGTGGTACTAGTAATGTAGATAACCTAAACACTCGTTAAAAAGGTTAACTACTAGTAGAATCACTAGGCGTTACCATCTAATAGAATGATTCAAAAGCATGTTAGTTTAAAAAAATATATATTATTATTTCAGAAAAAGTAAAAATGTGAATCCAACACCTGAAATCTAAATAAATTTAAATTAAATCAAAATATGTTCACCTTGTAGTATGATTAGTAAACAGGGGCTCGCCGCAGTTGTATGCAGTTACAACCACATCACTTATCATGGATATTATTTTATCAACACGATCCATTTTCATTTCGATATATAGAACTTCACTAAAAAAAAAAAAATCATAAAAAATTGTCAGCAGTCATCCCTCTGCCATCCACAAAAAACACCAACAAACTAAAATAGTAAATAAACTATTTGATAATATGAAACCGCTGCCATAGATACAAGTTAATATAAATCAAAACATGGAAAAGGGGTTACAGCGACAGCAACGCTCATAATAATACTAAATTAAAAACCAAAGATAACGTCTATCATATGACCAAATTAATATTAATTGTTAAAAATATTATAGTGTCGGCCAAACGGAATTAAACATGCCAGGAGATGGCATGCAGTTAATTAATAATATTCTAAATTATTCTTTGCATTTCCATATTATCACGCCAAAAATAAAGTGGAAATGAGGTTTGATCACAACTGAAGATGGTTAGTAGGTATGAATTATAATCTCTCTAAGTAAAAACAGTAACTATCATAGAACATAGTCTTTTCAAACTGTTTCCACAATGCAAATTCTAAACTTCAGCAAATGTTTAAAACGCCGGGGGGGGGGGGGGGGGAATTAGGAATTGTCTGTAAAGTCGGTTTAAGAGGCCACTCCAGTGTTTCAGGGGCACTACGCAACCCGCGTTAAACTCATAAAATTCAATGCTATTTTCATTTTGCTTATAACTTATTAACTAATATAGATTTCGAAATGATGCTTGCTTGATATGTAAGACAACGATGCCCTTATCAAAGCCACTTTCTTCAAAAATGTGCATAAATTATGGTTCAAACCTAAACAATACACTTATGCATATTAGTAAAGAGTGGAAATAATTCGTTTTCGGGTGCGATTCGTGTGCGAGACGATGCCTGGACAACTCCATCAGCTACACACATGAATGTGAGTGTTTTTATAATTTAATTCGCTCACAAAACGCTTTTTTATACAGTTGACATTTGCTATTTTTAACCCATAAATCAACAATGGGTTAGATTGTGCTTCAGTGTAGCCAACTGCGGCATACCCACGAGGGTATGGGCTGCTTCCATTAACAGACTAATATTTTCTTAATATATCTATAAACTATTTTGTGTGATAAACTGCGAACAATTGCGAAGCCTTATTTTCTTTATTTAATTATTTCTCAAAACCTGAAAATAATGTGTTCCACCAGTTAATTTTATTTTAATTCAATGTTGTGTGCCAAAAACAAAAAGTGCTTCGATTTATTGTTTTGCAAGTTTTTTTCACGCAATTTTACCGCGATTTAGACAGATAGTACACTGGCGTCACTCCAGACGAACTGTAGAGTCTGCTCAGTGACCATACAACAAGGACGATTCTGGCGAAAAACATTTTTTATTTTTTCTAAATTCAGGACTTAGTTTTAAATAATGGAAACCACCGAAATGAACTCAGACGAATACCCGGCACAACCCAATCTGGCCGCATCTCCAGAAAAACGGACTTACGCCCGTCAAAAACAGAAAAACTGTACCAATACCAATGAAACGAGCATTGTTTATGCTACAGCCTCACCAGTGGTCCCTGACCATACCGAACCACTTTCTCGCCCAGTGACGCCCACAGAGGCTCCTAGGAAGACCCAATCCACATGTGTCAAGGTGTCGGAACTCCAACGACTGGATGGGTTGATCCCAACATCCAGTCTCCCCCTTGCACTCACAACGACGACATTCACGACCACGACAGCCAGCATCGCGCCAATCAGTAGCAGTGTGCACAATTTCCCGTACAGCCAACAACACCACCAACTGCAACAACAAACCGACCCTCGACACCAACAACTTTAACAAGAACTACAACAACAACTACAACGACAAGACCTGCAACCACAACAACTCCAACAACAAATACTGGAACAGCAGCAACAGCAACAACAGGAACACGAAATACAACTCATGCTCCAACAACACCAACAACAACACCAACAACAACCTCAACAACAGATCCCTGCCCTACTGGACCTCCCTCTGGGGCCACCACCACCAGCTCACCAGGCACCACCACCAGCTCAACAGGCACCGCAGCCGCTGCGTGACGTAGTCATGGCGGATGGCTTCGTGAGGCCCAAGAAGGCCATCAAACGCGCCAGGAAGGAGTCAATGGGTTCCTCCTCATCTGTCGCCTCCACCATCGCCACCAGCAACAGATTCGCCGACAACCTTCAACTGGACGCAGACGATGCTGACGACGCCCCCACTCCCCCGACAAAAGCACGACAAACACCACAACACCAACAACAACGAAGACAGACTGTCAAAAAGGACCATCAACCGGCCTCTACTTCATTCGCCCCCGCCCCATCCCAAAACAGCCCTCCCCTAAGGTCCAGAATGTCACCCATCTCCTGCATCGTCCCAGCCCACGCACAACCATTCCTGACTGCCGCCCGACTCCAAAAACAATTGACTGGTACCCTCACCATCACCAGTATCAAGGACAAAACTTATTTCTACACATAAAACGAACACGACCACACGACGCTCTTCCACTCATTGAAACAACGAGGCTACCAGCCGTTCACAGGTCGACGTGATGACGAAAAGTGCGACAGGGTAGTCATCAAAAGACTACCACTTGCGACGACTGCCGACGAACTAAAAGAACAATTACTCCATGATGGCTACCCTGTCTCCACCGTGACCCCCCTTAGGATGGGGCCTGACGCGGACACCAAGCCCTTCTTGGTGTCCACCAACAAATTGGGGGAGGCACCCCAACTCCTTTAAATGAGAAACCTTGGCGGCTGGGTGGTCAGGGTAGAGAAGTACCGTGGATCCGGGAGGGTTTCGCAGTGCTATCGCTGCCAGACCCCCGGCCACCCCTCCAGCCTGTGCGAGCGCACTGTCCGGTGCTTCAAGTGCGCCGGGGAGCACTGGTCCCGGGAGTGCACTGCCGGCCCCGACAAGAAGAGATGCTGCCTCTGCAAGGGGGCACACATCGCCACCTCACCTGAATGCCCCACTCTCATCGCCTACGCAAAACGCCACCCACTCCGCACCACTGCTGACACCCCCACCACCACCGCTGCACCCCCCTCTCCACCCAACATCACCTCAGCCCGGTCCTTCCCCCCCTCAAGGGAAATGCCTGGACACAACCACATACGACCACCACACCACACCTCACTCCACCAGCCAACACCTCCCTGGCCCCCACAAACAACCCCCCTGCCCCTGCCTCCACAGATACTTCCTCACTCACCGAAATCTTCCACACCATCATCTCCTGGGTAAAGAGCTATCTACCCATCATCCGCCGCACCATGACTGCCCTCTCCCAAGCCCCCACCAAAACCGAGAAATTCGAAGTCCTCCTCCAAGCTCTCCTCTCATTCTTTGAATGAATCCTCCCCCACCCCTCAGAATCCTCATCTGGAATACCTTCTCCCTCCTTCCTAAACTACCCGACCTCCTCCAACTCCTCCAAACCCACTCCCCCGATGTCGTGTTCCTTTCAGAAACCTGGCTCTCCCTCACCAACCAACTCCAGATCCCCGGCTACGCCGCCCACCGCTCCGACCGGGATGGTCGGGGAGGGGGGGTGGCACTGCTTCTCCACTCCCGAATCTCCCACCACCGCCGCCACATCCAAACTTCCCCCGCGGCTGAGGCGGTCGCTGTACGGCTCCACGGAGGCCCTTATGCCCTCACCATTGTATCCCTTTACCTCCCCCCACAGCACCCCTTCCCCACAGCCGACATTGTGGCCCTCGGCAGGCTCGACGTGCACATCGTGCTTGCGGGGGACCTCAATGCCACACACCCCTTCTGAGGCTGCACGACTGCCAACAGGAGGGGCAGGTCACTCCGCCAGCTCCTCCGCACCTCCCATCTCACCCTTCATGCCCCCCCCCCAACATTCTACCCAGCCCAGCAGAACAGGCACCCCAGCATCATCGACCTCGCCCTATCCTCGGCCCTCCCCCTCATCACAGACCTCCGCACCATCACCACCGGCACCTCAGACCATATCCCCGTCATTGGCTCACTCCACTACTTACCACACACCAACCCCCACCTCCCCCGCTTCGACTTCCAGAAAGCGGATTGGTTCTCTTTCCAGAACACCCTTTCCCAATCCCTCGACCTCACCACCCCCTTCAACACACCTGCCGATATTGACGCCAACACCCTCACCCTCACCCGTGCAATATCGGACGCTGCCCACTCCCATGTCCCTATGACACCACCACGCTCCCTCATCATCCCCTTCCCTAAGACCATCAGAGACGCTCTGTCCCTCCGGAACCGCTTCCGCGCTCGCTGGCAGGACACCAGATCCCCGTTCGGCAGGAGGGTGTACCTCCTGCTGAGGGGCTGGTGTCGCCGGCTGACGGCGGAATGGAGTGCCCGGCAGGAAACTCAGCGTCTCGCCTCCCTCTACACAACCACCGGCTCCCTCTGGTCATACCTCAGAAGGCTCAAAGCCACCCCGTCGACCATCCCACCCATCACCACTCCCGCAGGGGTGGCGGAAACCGCCAAGGAGAGATCCGAGGCGGTGGCCGCCTACCTGCAAACCACCTTCGCCTCGGCCACCAACAACTCACTTTCCTCTGACTCCTCAGACGATGAATCCTTCCCCCTCTCCCACCATGTCACTCTCCCCCCCTTCCCGACACCCCTCCCTTCCCCCTGGTCACCCCCAGGGAACTGAAGGCAACGATATCCCACTTCCATCTCTCTGCGGCCCCTGGCGCAGACTCAATCCCCACCCCACTCCTGCGCCAACTACCCCGGCAAGCCATCGTCTTCCTCACCAAGCTCATAAATGCCATGTTCCTCCACTGCCACTTCCCCATCTCATGGAAGACAGCCATTGTCTGCCCCATCCCCAAACCTGGAAAGCCACCGACCCTCCCATCATCCTACAGACCAATCTCCCTCCTCCCCATCCTGTCCAAGGTTGCGGAAAGGACCATCCTAAAGCGCCTCCTCCTCGTCATTTCGACCCACAATCTCCTCCCCTCTCATCAGTTCAGCTTCAGACCACAACACTCAACTTCTCACGCCATTGCCCGGGTGGAGCTGCTGGTGGTGCAGGGCTTCTTCCGGCGGCAACACACGGGCATGGTACTCCTAGATCTCGCCCGAGCCTTCGACTCCGTCCCTCACGCTCAACTTCTTCACTGCCTCTCTGCCACAGCAATCCCCCTGCACCTCATCCACCTTCTCTGCTCCTTCCTGGAGGATCGCTCCTTCCAGGTGAGAGTAGAGAACATCCTTTCAGACTCCCGATCCATCCAGGCTGGCGTCCCTCAGGGTGCCATCCTGAGTCCCATCCTCTTCATCCTACACATCTCCGACCTCACTCCCCCTCCCGGCACCTACCTCGTTCAGTACGCTGACGACACCTGCCTCATCGCCTCCTCCGTCTCCGAGGGGCTGCTCAGGGATCGCCTCAGCCGAGGACTCACCTCCCTCAACACCCAATTCCTTGCGCACGGCATCGGACTGAACCACACCAAAACACAGGCTATCCTCTTCTCCCGTTATCACCCACACAAGGACCACCCCCCCAGAATCAAACAACACACCATCCCTTGGTCGCCCACCATCAGATACCTGGGAGTCACACTGGATGCATCCTTCACCTTCATACCACACCTCGACAACATCCGCACCAAAGCCAGGGCAGTCATGGTACAGCTCGCCCCAGTCCTCCGGCCTACCTCTGGCACCTCCCTCCAAAACAGGATCACCGTCTACCGCACACACGTCATGTCACACCTCACGTACGCCTGCCCCAACTGGACTCACTCATCTCTCTTCAACCTCCGACCCATCACCAGAACATATTTCCTCGGCACCAGACTCATCCTGGGACTTCCCCGCTCCACCTCACGACAACAACTCCTGCAGCAGACCGGACTCCCCCACATCCATGACATCATCATCAAATCAACAAAGAAATTCCTCAAAAAATGTTCATACAGCCTCAACCCCCTCATCAGACTCAATGCCGATCCCCCCCTTGACTCGCCACACCCCAGAAGACCCCTCTTCACTACCGACCACCTAGAAGTGGACTCTGAAGATGAAGAAGACGACATCCCAGTGGGCGGGGCCGGCGGCTAACCCAGGGGACCAGCAACTCTACAAGAATGTGCTGCGGGACCAATGATTCACGGTACTCCAGCACCTCTATCATGACCACCCCACCGAAACATCATCCCAGTTGCCGTCTGCACAGGCCAGCCCCGAGCCAAACGGGCCTGGTCTCACCACCACACCATCATCAACTTCACCAACACATGTAAAGAAACACTTCACCACTCATAAATCACCAGCCCCCAAGGACTCTTGTGTTGGGAGGGGCCCAGTGCCTTGTATATCATATTGTAAATATCTGTTTTTTATTGTTTATTGTGTCAAATTTTCTCTTTCATGGAAATAACCTTTTGTACTACTCTTTTTCAAATAAAGATACTTTTTTTTTTGGCGGGGTGGACCCCCTGGGGGGTCCCCCATTAAAAAAAAAAAATTAGGCAGCGACCTCTCAGGAGGACCGCTCCTACCCCTACCTCCCCTGGTAGGCAGCGACCTCTCTGGAGGACCGCTCCTCCTTTCCTACCTCTCCCTGCTCTTGGGCAGCGACCTCATCTCGGGGACCGCTCCCACTCTCTCCCCCCCCTCTTCCTGATCTCTCCCTGCTCTTGGGCAGCGACCCTAATTTGGGGACCGCTCCCGCTCCTCACCTCTGCCCGATCTTCCCCTGCTCTTGGGCAGCGACCCCTGTTCGGGGACCGCTCCCGCTCCTCCTCTCTGCCTGGGACAAGTCATATTATTTATAGTTTTGGCAAATTTAATTTAAATGATTTGTTTAAATATAATCACGAACAATTTGTTAAAAAGCACGCGGTAACCTGTTTGATATTATATAAGATTTTCTCGCACGGTGTTTGGCTGGATCTTGCACGCTCTGCTCAGGCGGAACGTGACAATGAGTCATGCTGATGCCGACCGTCAATGCTCCTCTATGTCGCATAGACCACTATGCCTCATCAACGTCTCGCAAAGGCGTGTGCACCGAACACGCTCATGCGCGCAACAAGGTGTAGTTCGTGCAACGAGGCGAACGCCAGGCAACGAGTGCTACGTCGGCGGAAGAATACCGGCCGGGTGTGGCATATCCCTCCGCCGAACTTGCCGTCACCCGACCTATGTGAAAGGCCCGGGGGGTACCTGACGGGCGCTACGGGCGTCGCGGTGCTCTTGTTGTCCGGAGGGGCGCCAGGCTAGCGGGCTGCTAGGCCGTTGGTGTTGGATCGTGGGTACTCTGCCCCCGCGTGCCCCGCCAGGTACACGGCTTGAATCTACCCTGAATGGCTCTCTCTTGATTGTGAAGGCCGCTCGGCCGTGTGGAGTACGGGAGACTCCAGAAAATTAGTATACACGAGTTGGTGAGAATTATCTTTAATCTAGTCCCGCTACAAAACACTCTCACCAACACTTGGCGACGTCTAGCCGTTACACAATTAACACAGAAAAAACATAACACTACGCGACACTAATGGTTACCGCGGCAGTCTCGCGGGACGCGGGTCGATGCTCGCTGGAGACGGCCAGCGCCGAACATTAGCGGGTGCTGCGGGGGGGGGGGGGGGGGGGGGGCTTTATGAGCGGGCTCCTAAATTCGGCGAAACACTTACGTGAGTGATACGATCTGCAGCGCGGTATCACGATGAAGACGGTCGGGATAGGCCCGGTTCCGTAAAATACGCGCCGAGTCGACGTGGGCAGCTATGTATTAATAAGAGGTTTAAATTTAAATATTTAGTACAGAATAAAATAATTGAAGAAAGAAAACTTGGATGCTGCCCACGGACACACGTCTGTTCCCGGCGCGGAGTGGTTCGAGTCTGCCGGACATGGCCGCCTCGCAAGGAAGTGAAACTTTCTCTTCTTTGTGAGTCGGCGTCAAAAAACTTATATTAACTTAATTTTCTCTATTATAAGCTAAAAACACGTTCCAGGTGCTCAATTAAAAGGTAGCACCTGGTAATTGTGTGGTTAAGGCTTAACAACTGTTTTATAGTAGTATTTAATTATTTGAATTGTGGCATCAAGTTGGCGACTGTAAATTTATCAACATATTGTCTCACTGTGAGCTGTTTCAGTTGGATTTCTTCTAATCTGACACGATCATAGTCACGGGCATTTTAATTAAGGCCAGTGGCCGTGGTGACTTTTAATGAGGTTTGTTGTCTATTGGGGTCACGCCCGGGACGCTCGCCTGACTCAATCCGGCTGGGCAAGGGGCGCGCTCCGAAAACGGGATACGGTACTGGCAGTGCGGAGCACGGGCTTAAAGGCCATGGTCGGTACGATGTCAACTATTAATATTTAATAATAGTCTCAAATTTCTTAACTGTTTATTAGCATCGCATTACACATAAAATTACGAAATGACAGGAGTGACGATGCGCACATTTCATTACCAACCAAAAGTTTTTGCTTCGGGTTCGACGATATTTTACTCTGTTTTATTTCACTGAATTTGGGTTCTTATTTATGATTACCTTGGCTAGATAGGTTTAATTAGGTCGGTAGCAGTGGCGGATCCAGGATTTTGGTTTGGGAGGGGCTTGGCCCAGCTGAGGCTAGGCTTTATCAAGGCAAACACTAAAACAATAGTGGACCCAGATGATTTTGGAGGGGGCTTGAGCCCCTTAGCCCCCCCTCTGGATCCACTACTGGTCGGTAGAGCACAGAGTCTCTCGCTCATCAGACCTTTGAGTTAAGTTAAATGTGTATAAAAATAAAATAGATTATATTTAAAAAAAAAGGGTCATTTTCTCTTAGACAATATTATTTAAATTCAAATCTCAATGTTTATATTCCATTTAGGCAGCGATGTGACGATTGTATGGGAGGTACTTGGTGATTAGCATTGAATTGGAGTGACAGACTCTTACAATTCTTATACTCACATATTTATCACTCCTAATGTCTTTATATTTTTAGATAAAGCCTACTTATGCACGTTTACACCCTAATAATGCATAATTACCATCCTTAGTCCAGGATGCCTACTACTTTCTAGCTATTTCGTAGGATTTATTTTAATCGACGTCACGAAGCAGTTCTAGTTTAAGCCGGCTATTACATTCTTCTTTCAACCATCTCTAATTAAGTCAGTTAACAATGCTTGACTTAATTTCAAATAGCGGCCCGTGATTGGCCGATATCAAAAACTGTTACATTATTTACTATTAAACTTCTCAAATCCGCGCGCAACAATAGCGCGGAACCCAACATTTTTCATACATTTTAAATTGACAAATATTGAAATAATTATTTACATTAAATAATAACGACGTCAATTTTACCGTTTATCGTTTCAAAGTCATTACGTCTTAAGAGGGGTCTCGGTAATTGTTCAATTTTAAACGTCTGTTTAGTTCATAGAACAACATTCTGGTAGATATACATTTAAAATAATTACCGTTTTTAAATAAATTAAATATCTGACATAGAGTACACAAATTAAATAAAACATTAATAATAACTTAATCTGGTGAAAACATTAAATGTTACAGTACAACCTAATTTGCAGATACCTTCTAAGAATTAGATTTAACAAGTTTACATTAATTAAGTTTGAATAATACGAGTCACACTGGAGACTCTTCGTCACTTGTTGAGTGTTGCAGTGGCGGGTTATACACAAAAATGGGGATATCATAATTACTTTACACAATACTCTAATTAATTTAGGCTGAAGGCTGCAAGGGGAGTACTCACAAATGTATTAACGTAAATTCACACGCGATTGACCCGGGCACTCCTACGTCGCACTTCCCTTGGACGTGGTTTTTAATAAAACGTGATTTTACCATTAAATTGTGTTTGATTTATAATGAATTGGGGTCGAGGTAGCTGGTAAATTAGGGCATGGTCTTTGATTATATCTGTCGTTCCGGTGTTCGCCTGACTCGCGTGGGCCATGGCTTTGGGTGCTTTCCATTAGCGGGGTCGGATACTAGCGGTTGCAGGTCGAGCTTTGGGTGGCTTTCGGTTAGACGACGTCAGTTGTGTATATCCATTTAGGAATCATATCGAAGTTATGTTAAATGAAATGTTTTGTCTCTGTATGTATTTTTAAGGCTTGTTGATACTGTAGTTTAGTTTATATTTTGTAAGTTTTTTCTCTTGACTTTTATTAATTTTTTAAAATAGAAATAACAGTTCATGTTGGCAACATGCGACCGGTGTCGACCCCTTGGTTTCCGTTTTCCTTTCAAGCCAAAATTATTGGATAATTCTATTTGCTTCCATTTTGGATCGGTTTGGTACTGTAATTTCGTGTTGTGTTTTGAGTGACAAGCTGTTTATTACGTTTATTAGGACAGAGTTATAAACCAAATGTAACCATAATATGATGTTCTTCCTATGCACAGTGATAATCAAGTAAGGCTACGAAAACGCTCATTGTTAGTTTTAAGTAATGGCATTTTTAATGCTACTTTTATATGGTCCATGTGTATAGCACAAGATAATTTTTTTAAATTTTATTTTAACGTAAAACTGGCAAAAAAAACTTATAAATGAGTTTTACCAGAATTAAAGACAATAAATAAGTGGTATTTGGTAATTACAATAGTAAAAACTTCAGGCTTTTTTACTATATATTTTGCTTTACTATACCTGACTATACGACATGTATAGATCAAGGATCTGTTATGTATTGCAACCCGACCACCGTAGCGTAGTCGGATGCACACCGGTTTACGGTGTGAGGGGTTTCGGGTTCGAGTCCCGGGTGCGGCATGGTTGTCCATTTACGTACGGCAATTTGATCGATATGAAAATATAAGGCTTCGAATATGAAAGAAATGACGCTTGGCGCATAGCTTTAAGCCACTAAAAAAATAAAAATAAAATATTCCGAATTATAGGAGAGGTAGGATGGAAAGTGTGACATCTTAGCTGTTCATAGGAACAATTGGTTAATGGAGTAAATTTGTAATGGGATCAATTTAGTTACGGGTTCAGGAGAAGAGTTCTAGGGTATTTTGGGAGTTGCTTGCCATTGCAATTGAATGCAAAAGCTGTGGGCTTCACAATTCAATGAATGAAATATTTCAATAAATTTATTCGAAGTAATCATAAAATGGCATGTTACTACTAATCAAGTTCCTTTGGCTCGTCTTCTAATTTTTTGATTGCTTGCATAGTGTTACCCTCAGTTGAATTTGTTCAGTTCACATTTGTTTTCAAAACTAATAATTTTTTTCAACTGCAAAAATACAACATTTTACTAATATTTGTTTGTGACATTGGATAATTATCTAGTATAGCTGTGCATCCGAAAAAATCTGAAAATGCCTATATTCTGACAATTTTTTATTCATTCACTGTAATATGGTACAGCTATTAACAGTGTTGTAAAGAGGCCCCATATATAATAGTTAGTGGTCTTCTGATGTGCCATTTGCTGCTCCTAATTTTGAAAGTTGATTGCACATGGTGTCTCTGCCTGCTGTGATGCCACTGTCATGATGGCCAACTTTTTTCTTTACGGCCGTCAGCAGTCCGGCAGGTCGTGTGATTGGTCATCGGTACGCCAAATTAAATGTACAGAGGTGCAATAAACACAATTTTGTCACATTGAAAATATATTCTCTAAAATAAAAGTAAATAATAGAACAAAAAACATATCTTGGTTTAAAAAACAAGCTCACTCAATAATCTGATGTTGGCTAAAATTGTTCTTGTGAACATAAACAAGTGGGTTTATATTATTTAAATATATATTTAATATTTGTAGAATTTATAGGTACACATACAAATTTTATTAAATTGTTCATTGTGCTGTGAATAGTAACCTGAAGCACAAAATTATGAAAGCTTTTATTTATGAATAACTAAAATATATAAGTGCTAGTGTATGTCCCTGTGCAAATAACATGGATTTTTCTTTTACTTTAAGTATATCATTTGAAAAAAAAAAGTTATCAATCATGAAACAAATATTGATTGTGGTAGAATATATAAATTAGATTATATATATGTGGTACATAATACAGTATATGTCCATAAAATAATGTACCAGTTATATAATTTAATAGTATCAAATGTTAAGTGTTTTAAGAGTGTTGGTTCAAGGTCACAATTAAAGAGAAACTCAAACAGTTTTAGACAACTGCATGTACGAGTACTGCTTTGTTTTACTATTTCAGCGTGAAATAATGCTTTTTTCTCCAATTAGTAGAGGGTGAACCTGTAAACTTTATTTGGCAACAGGATTGTATAGTATTGTATAATTGAGCTAACCTAATCTGTTAAAATGAATGGTAAACTAATAGAAAAGTATTTAACCAATCGTAATGCCAATTTACAGACGGGAACTAAAAAAATTGTCACAATTTTTTTCTTTAATATTAAAGTTCTTCTTGTTCTGAAATTAATGTTGTGCTGTCTGACTAACTTTGTTTCCCATTCAGCTGAAGAATTTAGCAAATTACATCTGATAACAGGACTTACCACGAACAATAAAAAAAAAATAAGTTGCAGTAGTTTTGCTTTGTTTTTAATTTTTCAGTAACTGTTCCTGCTGGTTAGGCTAGAATGTTTTACACGAGAAGACAAAAAGGCTTCATGTTTTGTTTACAGATATATACTTCATGGAAGCAGCTGTACTTAATGCTACCAACTCGTTCGGTCCTATGCGTAGATTTTAATGTTACTTTTTCCGCTTTTGTCTTCAATATTGTGTCTCAGCAGCAGTTGTCACCAGCTGTGTAAGAAAGTAACTTAACAAAAATCTTTTCTGACTGAGTCTAAACTCAAACTAAACTTATTTCTCTTGAAGATACTTTTTGTGCAAGTTAGCCTAACCTGGTAATTTTTTACTTATTACATTACATTACTGGATTTAAGTTATTTGGAAATCGGTATCACCCTGGAAAATGTTTCTAAATTATGTCCATCTCTTCTCTCATTTGAAACTTAAAATCAGCCCACCTTGCTTCCAGGTTGTCCTGTGGGATTGAAATGGGGGATGGCTGCAGTGAATGATGTGCAGTCGTTAGGATTGGGAATAGATGCATTGAATGATGTGCTGTCGTTAGGATTGGGAATAGATGCAGTGGATGATGTGCAGTCGTTAGGATCGGGAATAGATCCAGTGGATGATGTGCTGTCGTTAGGATTGGGGATACATGCAGTGGATGATGTGCAGTCGTTAGGATTGGGAATAGATCCAGTGGATGATGTGCTGTCGTTAGGATTGGGAATAGATCCAGTGGATGATGTGCTGTCGTTAGGATTGGAAACAGATGCAGTGAATGATATGCTGTCGTTAGGATTGGAAACAGATGCAGTGGATGATGTGCTGTCGTTAGGATTGGGAATAGATGGTGCTGGGCACCAGTTCACATCAACTCACGGTCGAACATGTGACTATTAAGGGGGTCGTGATGTGGCTACTTGGCATGAAAACATAGGAGGGACTGAATCTCACTTTTTAGATCTTAACACTGAATCTAAATTAACTGGGTGGGAGATAAGTATATCTATAGCAAGCAGTTTATATATATTTAGGTTTTCAAAATTGTCATCATGCAAAAATCTACATAGGATGTAGGCCTATAACAAGCTGTTTATATGTTTTTAAGTTTTGATAATTATTGTCATTAAGTTTTTTTTTTGTTTTTAGGTTAGCAGCAAATGTGCGTGACTTCTCTCCTATGAAAGAGACATAAACATATTGTATCTGGGATGGTTTCACAATATGTATTATTAAAAATCTTGTTTTCTGTTTCAGTGTAAGGACATTGGAGAGTTCATCTGGAGTGTGTAGTGTACCATAAGGTAAGTCAGTGCCGCTGTTCGAGGATCACAGTAAGCATTTCCTTCACATTATTTTGGTCAGTGCAACCCTTGGTGCTCATTGCCATTCCTCTATTGGTGAGTTGCAAGAATTTGCTTTCTTTCTGACTGTTTCACAAAGTGATGTGTATATATATAGAATATGAAATCTAATTGAAAGTATGTTCTCTATCATGATCTCTTGTGTACTAACTGAAATCAAAGATTATCACTAATTGTTTGTATGTATGTATTTGGTTTAGTTTTTGTTTTTAAAACAAATATGCATTTTGAATTTTATGAAGGGAAATTTGTCTTAATACTGAAGCAACGTGGAAAACTATAATATAATGACCAGTGATATTGTTGCTTGATTGTGATTATGGACTAACGTTTGATTCTGCTGGTATTGAAGAAATTAAATTAATAATTTATTTTGTAAGTTTGTGCTGTGGTGAAGTATTGGGACTGAAGTTACAAACATCTGGTATTTGTGGCAATTTATTTTATTTTTCTCGGGTGATTTTATAATACTGTTTTGTAAAGGATGGTATTCTGAGCAGTGACATTTAATGAGTACGAAACAAAACATTTAATTATTAAGTATGAAACCTAAATATGAAAGATCTACCTATTGCAACTAGTATTTATAAAACTTGGTGATGTGTAAAATATTGTTTGTTGTTCCAGGAAATGATAATTGTAACTGTATTTTAGAATGTTATACTGTTTTTTTTTAAATTGTGATTTATTGATTATCTGAAACTTGTCCTCTTATTGTGAAATGCTTCTCTACAAATGTATGAGATAAGGAACTTTCAGAAAATGAAAGTTTTTCGAAGCTGAGCAGCGTGGGAATGCTTTTGGAATATGATTTTTATTTCCATTTAAAAAAAAAAGAGAGGAAATATTACAAAATAACATAAATTTATACTGTATAGTCATTCTTTGACTTCAAAGAAATGTCAAAAAAATGGCAACATTAAGACAATCTTAAAAGAGAAGTGCTTTTTTTTTTGTTCGCGGGGAAACAATTATACAAGCATTATGTTGATAGCATACTGACTTATATTAGTTTATTGTGACTTACATTAGCATCTTCAATAAAAGTGTGTGAAATGATGATCAACATTTATGCAATATGAGTATGCTCTTACTCAGAATGCTAAGAAGGTGTGAAGATTTAGCAGTTTTACATTACTAGCTGTTTTTTTTTATTTGAAGAATTTAGTAAATATAAAGCTTAATCTTTCTTTGGCGAGACTTTGTATTATTGATTCCTAATATTTACTTCACAAAGAAAGTTGGTATGGTAATTTTTTTAATTAAAGTGATATATTGAACAGATCTATATTTTTTGCAGCTTATTCAATTAATTTTCTGCTAATGTCAATTTATCAATTGTATTTTCATCAATTTTGATTGAGTACATATTAATTAAATTGATAATTATAATAGTCTGTACCACTGCCTTTACTAACCTTAAAAGATGTACAATAACTAGATACATTTTCAACTTTTTTTTTATGTTTATAAAGTTGCAGTTAGTTTTTGATAATTTGAAACAAATGCTTCAATCAGAAATTAATGACTAATGAATATTCTGAAACATTAAATCTAAAGGAAATTATATTCACTTGGCAATTAACTGTTCAATAAAACCTTTTTTGTATGTAATTAAGTATATGTATGCAAAAAATATACAAAGATCCTCTTATCAGCAGTAGTGTCAGTCTGAACATCTCTTTATCACAGAAACTCTAACCTATCACCCATAGCATACTTAACATGCTAAAAAATTTACTCTTTGCATAAAACAACTTATAAATACAAATTGTAACTTCTGTTGTCATATAGCAAACAATTTAATTGTTGAGCAATCACTTCTCTTTTTTATTACTTAGATTACCAGAAAAATTACTGTCTCGAGAGTCAAAACACAATACTCAGTTTCAGCATACGTTTATTTGAGCTATGTCTTGAGTCTATGAGTAACACAGAAAACTAGCATGTCAATATTATGAGTTACACAGAAAACTAGCATGTCAAATTGATGAAACATTCATCGACATTGCGATAGTTAGCACCTCCCAACTTGTGCTAATAAAATGTAACTCCTGGCTTGACTTCTCCTACAGACCATTTATGCATCAACCCAACAGCCCAAGTTCACAGTCAAGTACGAACACCATGCCCACTGGTTTTTAAGGTGTTCATTTAATAAGGCTAAGATCGTGAGTTTCTCTCGAGCGCACAGCGAAAGAACACAATACACGTAGTTCCTAAAGTTCTTGATAGAGAGCATGGGGGAGCTGAATTGTTGCCCCTTGGAAGGGCAGCCCTTCAGGATTTTTCTGACAGTGGTTAGTTTGTAAAGTGACCTAAAAATCCTGAAGGGCTGCCCATCCAAGGGACAACAATTCAGAAAACCTTTCAAAAACACCACTGTCAGAAAAATCCTGATGGGCTACCCTTCCAAGGGGTAAGTTTTCAGGATTATTTAAACACTTAAAGAAACATGTTTTCAGAAATTGGATGGGCTGCCCTTCCAGTCGCTGTACAAACAAACCATTGCCAGAAAAATCCCGAAGGGCTGCCCTTCCAAGTGGCAGCATTTCAGTCGCCCTGAGAGCACCAGGTGTACGGATGAGCGATGGAGTGTTTTTTTTTTTTTTGGGGGGGGGGGGGGTTGGAGGAGAAAAGAAGGTACTTTTCTCAGAATTCCATATCGCCCAGGGGGGGGGGGGGGTCATGTTTACGACAGGGCTGAAAGAGGAGGGTGGGGGAAGGATGCCGACTGCCTGCCTTGAAATTTAGTAAGCTTTCCCCTCTGTCTTCTCTGTCAGTTCTTTACAATCACCAGACTTCTTCGACCGTTCGACCCCCACAGCGTGTGAGAGAATAAATATTACTATTTTCGATACATTTCAGTTCTAAACCCGTTAGTAACCGTGCGCAACTCAGCAAAATTATAATAAATATTAATTTTGTGCATATGCATTTAAACAAATATAAACACTCCACAATTACGATAAACATATTGTACGTTTTACTGCGGTGGATTGGCAGGGAACCAATCAGATTTTGTCTCTTTTGCAAGTTACGCAAGATCAAGTTTTTAGTTGTTTACTATAACATATTCAATTAGTTTGGCATGTTAATCCTAAATAAGCTAATCCACGAAATGACACAAGAACTCTCGTACACAGCTGACCACTACAATCAGTGAGGTTGGCCAGTAATACAGTTTTTCTGCCCGTAGAAAACAAAAATTGTTTTGTTACCTACTGTACGATAAAGGTTTTGCGCTTCTGCGGGTTTTCTTGCTTTACACATTTTGTCACAGCTATATAATTGGACGTCTAATTACGTGACTTTCGGTTGTAAAGAAGTATTTTTTGATTATGATAATTTTAGTTTTCTTTCAACGATATACAAAGGTGACCTTTATTATACAAACAATATATATATATATATTTGTAGCTGAATTTATGTCCACAAAATATTGCAGCTTATTGCAGTAATTATAGTTGTTTGAATGTATTATGCACGTAAGTACAGGATAATTATAAAGTCAGTGAAACATTTCATAAAATCGGTACAGCGAAATGGAAAAGAATAACATAACTATATACAGCGTGAAAGAACAACTCTCAAAGTTTTTTTTGAATGTAGCGCCAAAAAGCTATTTTAAAAAACAACCGACAGGGGCGCTAGTGCATGTAGTTGCTGAAAATGGCTGCGAACCAGGCAGAGAAAGCCTTTTGTGTGCTTGAATATGCCCGTAGCGAATCAGTAGTGAGTGTCCAAAGAGCTTTCCGTGGCAAGTTTAACAAAACACCACCAGTTTACAATAGCATAATGAAGTGGTACAAGAAATTCGAGGAAGATGGCTGTTTGTGTGATGCAAACGGTCAGGTCGGCCAGGCGTGTCTCAACAGACAGTGGATTGTGTACAGGACGTGATGGTGCGGAGTCCCAAGAAGTCAACTTATCGGGCTAGTGCAGAATTGAACATCCCTCAGCCAACATTGTGGAAAATTCTTCGTAAGCGATTAAGAGTGAAGCCGTACAAATTGCAGCTTCTGCAAGCCATCAGCCACGATGACAAATTGTTCCGACTGCAGTTCTGCATTGCCATGCATAACCGTCTTGAAGACGATGACTTTGCAAGCAAATTAATCTTTAGTGATGAAGCCACTTTTCATCTCTCCGGAAGAGTCAACCGACACAACACACGCATATGGGGGACAGAGAATCCACATGCAAATCTCGAACACGTCCGAGATTCGCCAAAAGTTAACTAACGTGTTCTGTGCCATGTAAAACAAGACAGTTTTTGGCCCCTTTTTCGCTGAGAGAACTGTCACTGGTATCACCTACCTCGACATGATGCAATTGTGGCTTATGCCACAACTTGAAGCTGATAGCAGGGACTTCATCTTCCAACAAGATGGTGCTCCACCTCATTACCACAATGTGGTACGAGATTATCTGAATGAGACGTTGCCACATCGCTGGATGGGCCGTGGGGCGGCTGCTGACCAAATGCTACTCCCGTGGCCACCACGATCACCGGACTTGACACCTTGTGATTTTTTCTTGTGGGGATACATCAAAGATAGTGTTTATGTTCCATCTCTACCACAGAACCTTGACGAATTGAGCCACCGCATCGTAGCAGCTGCTCTTACCATCACTCCTGATATTCTGGGTCGGGTATGGGCAGAATTGGACTATCAATTAGATGTGTGTCGTGTGACGCAAGGTGGACACAAAACATTTATAACTAGTGGAAAAAAAAACTTTTAAGAGTTTTTCTTTCATGTGGTATATAATTTGTTACATAATTCTTAGCCATTTCATTGTACCGATTTTTTTAAATGATTTACGGACTTTATAATTATCCAGTATATATGTGAGGATAGATCTGAAGCAGGTTTTGGTTTGCTTATTTAGCCGACCTGAAGCTTGTAGCTTTTGATGACCCCTTTTTTGTTTGTAATGTATGATGTTTGAAATCTATGTAACTACATTTTGAGGACAAAAGTAATTTATTTAAATAGCAATGGATTGAATAAAAAAAATTTACATAAGTATGCTATAGGCTCTGTCAGTAGTACGAATAAACCAAAGATCCCAAGTGTGATGTTTTTAGTGTAATATGTTTTTAAAGTAAAAAAAGATCTGCCTTAAAAAATTTATAGACAGATAACAGAGGTTTTTGGTATTGTGATAAATGAAGCGTCAGTTCAGAAATGGAACATCATGTTTAATGGCAGGCGAACAAATATTCATGATGAAGAACGCTCGGGCCGACCTTCCATTGTGACTGACAAATTCAAATCAGGGATTGAGGAAAAAATAAAAATTCCTCAAATTGAGGGATTTTTTTTTGCCGGAACCATTATGGACGTGACGGTGAACTGAAGGAGGGTGTTAAATGTCTGGCTCAACAACTTGGCGATAACCGAGTATTCACAAGACGAAGAAAAGTTGATACGCAATGACAAATGTTTAAATATGTGTGGCTACTGAGGTATCATATATGTTTTTAAATAAATTTTGTTTCATTTTAAGTAAAAATGAGAGAAACAAACGTTTTTACTTTTAGAATGACCCTGGTATTAAAAGTTATTATAGCAATTACTCAGATAACAATTAAAATATTTTACATGAGTTATAAGGTTCAAATTTCAATAATAAGTTAAATGAAAAGGGTAAAAAAAGGAAACCTCACTGAAGGGATTAGAGAGTACACCTATCCCTCACTTAGCACGACTAATTCGTTCCTAAAAATGCTCGTGTTATTCGAAATCGCGTATTCTGAAGCATTAGTTTCCATAAATAGCAAGGCTAATTTATTTAATGTGTTCAAAAATTGTGTCGGAAAATATACTTTACATAATAAAAATCGTTGAATAACACTCAACTATAAATATGTCACACCATTTATCTTTATATGCCTCCCATTGCACTATGTATGACAAATACAACACCGCGTAACGGGAGGTACTTGGTTATGTACTTTATTGTCAGTCGGCTGGCTGACTTGCCCACCCGGGCGTGACTTTCAACTCACGTCGCGTACCTTTCCAAACCATCCTTTACTGACAGTAAACAAATATTACTGTCCGAATAATTACATTTTAATTTTTCAAAAATTAAAGCGCTTATTCGCGTATCACCACCTGGTTCACACCAATCCTGTCAGGCCAATGATTATTTTTTTTCATTGCAACATTCATTTAACAACCTTTACCACGTGAATAATCTGTTCATTTCCGTTCCGGTATCTAATGTCAAATATATTCCCGCTAGTACAAACAACAGCATCAGACTTATATAAACTTTTGGTAAGAGTCCTTATTTCGTACTATTATGCGCACAGTTGACTTGCTTAAAACTAAAGAGCGACCAACATAAGCGTGGCCTTCATGACAATTTGCGTGCCGCAATACTTTTAGTTTTGTCTCAAATACTTGAACACGATGCGATGCGATGTGATCAAGCACGTACAGTTCCCGGCAGCTGAATGGGCAAACGTTGCATTTTTTTGAGTAAATTCCCTGACACTGGCTAGACTGAGATCACGGCCCGGTCTGTGGGCAGGTGACAACGGTACGGCACGGCGGCATACGCGCGGACGTAAAAAACATTTGGTCCTTTACACTCCATAGCCGCAATTTAACTTGCCACAGCTGATATTTGTAAAACAGCCGATACCGTAGGCAGACCTGCGCACGATTCTCTTCCCCCCTTGTTCGGCTTAATGTATCCACAGCACATGTTCACAGAAGTTGAAACGGACTTCGTGGCGTCGTGCTCGACTTTTTTTTTTCCTGCCGAGATTTCGTGCTAACTGAAGTTTACAGACGTGCTATTTGAGACTGGGGCAGTAAAATTAAAATCGCGCCAAATGAATTCGCACAATTTGAAACCGTGCTAAGTGAGGGATAGGTGTATTTGATTCTGGTTACCCATGCACTTTATCACTCGGCTACATACACACTATAGTTATAGTGTAGATACTGCTTTTGTTCAAAGCTGTAAAGCTGTAAAGCTTATTTTGTCAAGTATTTTTTTTAAGTTGCGACCATTTTTGTTTTGACCATTAAAGTGTACAAAATATTCCAGAATAGTTTCGCTGTCATAAAGTTTCATTTGGTACCTCCCCCTCCCCCGTCTACCTTCTGATGTTCACAAAGCAAATACGTACTAGTTCATGCCGCCACACTCAGGTCTGGCCAAAGACAAAATCACTGAAAAAGTGAACTCTGTGCATGCACAGTAATTTGGGACAGATCGGCCATGGATGGGACACCAAAATCCGTTCCGTAAAATTAAGGGACTGGCCATGACCTATCTAAGTGTTTGGGAGCAATAATTTACACTAGGGATATGGTTAGGTCACAGGTGTAGCATATTCAATGTTTAAACCCTTATTTTTGTGTCTTGTGCTTCTTTCTTCTAAGGACAATAGTGCACATGGGTAACAAAAACCGTAGACCTTGGTGGTGCCAAGGCATGACTTGATGCCAGGAATTAACGAGAGCTGGTGAAATGTAGTGTGCCCTCCATAATGTTAAAAAAAAAAAAAAAAAAAAATCTCATAATGAAATGGAAACAATTACACAAAGTAAAAAAATTTCATAGAATATCCTGCAAATCCTAATGGACTCGGAACACACTTGTCAGCCATGACATTCTATTTGTATCACTCCTATCTCAATTAAAACTAAAGTCAACACTGCTTGTTGCCTGCTCTTGACCAATATAAAAAGTGATAAAAACACTCCCAAGAGATCTTTTCTGAGCAGTGAAAGTCGACCGGGGGGCGAATGATTCAATTTTGGAGCATAGTGCGTGAGTGCGCCTGCTGATATTTTTAGCAAGTGTGTTTAAAAATTATGGAGTTTAGAATGTAGGCAAGTCTATGTGTGTATTGCCTTGTAGCTTCCTACACTCAACTTTGTAGTGCATAATATTTCTTTTGAATATATTATTATCTAAAATTATTGATGTATCAATGTGCAAACTTAATATATATTAAAAAGAACCTTAAATTCTTTTTTTGAAGACCTTCAAACTTATGTGCACTGCTGCAGCTAATTTTTTTGTTAAATTGATATTAAAACTTTATTTTTTTATTTAGAAAAATCCATATTTTCTCTAAAACATTATTAGACCATACTCTATACTATAGTTGAATACCTATTAAGTAAAATATTATTTATCTTATAAAACATCTAGTTCAGACAGGAAACTTATAAACATATCATTTGAATAACCTAAGAGATAAAATAAAAATAAGCAATTTGTGCAGGTTTTTTGCATTTTAAGTTTCCAAGTTGAAAAAATTTGAGGGTTTATCATCTTAATAAAATTATTGTTTGACATGTTATGTTATAAGACATAACTTTATAGTATACAATACAGTATACCTGGACTTTATTGTATTTTTTGTGTGGGCTATTTGCACTAAAATTCTATTTCCCACTTGACTACTATGAATTTTAAAATTACTATTATGGACTATTATGCATTTTAAAATTACGATTATGGTACATATTAGTATGTGATATTGTACCAGTACTGAATTCCGTACAATCATTTAATAGCCAACTAATTTATGGTAAAATAATGTGTGCAAATATATTTATATATATGTATATATTCATAAATATATCCCAGAGCATTATGCTCCATGTTTTAAAATAATACCACTGAAATTATGTTATTTGAAAGAATTCATCAAAAAGCCACATGTTTTATATATGTTCCTAGTAATAAAATCATCAACATATTTATGATGGTTTTGTGTACTTGATACCTGAAATTAGTTAATTTTATCTGATTTTTATTGCAATTGTGTGTTGTAAGTTAAAATTTGAAACTTTAAATGAAATTATTTCTGTTACACATCATTTTATAATCTTCACCAATTCAAGTCTTATTACTAAATTATTTTATTGGTAGTCATATATCTGCAGATATTTTATAAGAAATTTGAATATTTTCTGATAAGTTTTCCTTTTTGATGAACCATAATCAAACTATATAGCACATTACTATCTTAACATATGCTACTTTTTTAAGTCTGAAATATTCACGCTAAATAATTATTAGATTGCCGGTAACCTTTACTTCTCCATTAATTTTTACTTGTATATTAATTACAAGTGAAAAATCAGATTTTTATAACATGTGTTTGATCTGCATTTTGGTATTATTTGCATTTTATGCTATGCATTATATATGTTAACTCGATTTTCATTGCTGCTGTTTACTATTAATGTCTTGTGGAATACATTTTTAAGGATATTCAGTGAAGCAGCCATCTTGCGTTAATTGTGTTTCCGATCCTGTGGTTTTCCATATTTAAGAACATCTATATTTTATATTTGGATATTGTATCTCAATGGAATGTAAATAATAATTTTAAAAAATTACAATTACGTGAGTCCCTACTGTGCATTGAAACCCTTGCTTTACACCTCCATAATTCTGAAAAAAAATTCCCTGTCAAGGTTTGATTTGGATCCACAGTAGGCAATCTCATAAAAAATTTTTGAAATTATTATTAACATTCTATTGCATCACATTAAACAAATGCAAACTATACATGTTTTTTTCAAATGGAAAACCATAGGATCAGCAAAGCATTTAAAGCACAATATGGTGACGGCGGCTTCATCGTATAGGCTATCTAATGTGATCTACAAATGGTAATTTCTCAGAAACCAGAGGGAATTAAGAAACTCTGTTTACAGGGTAAATAGAGGAATGCCTTTAGTATTAAAAAACATAATTTCAGAATTTTATCATTCTACAGAAAAGCCGATACGTAAGTATTTTATTGGGATTAAAAACAATTACACCTTTTCTTTTCAATATTCCAAATGTGAGTTTTAAGAGATGTTAAATCTTACTTGGAAAAAGCCTTATCCAGTGTGTGACAGTACTAAATATTTAACGAGACAAAAATTAAATGTGTCCATGTGATAACACTAAACCAGTTAGTGATAAAATTATAATATGTACTAGAATCATTTACATTTTCTATAGATGTATTTTACTCATAGTATAGTATTGACCAAAGTTAACTAATAAAGCAATTAAAGTTTTAAATTTACTTATTTTATAAAACATAGATCAACACTCATAGAACAATACATGACAATTTTACACAAAAAGAATATTTGTAAAAATCAGACTTGAAATTCAAATACAATTATAATTAAATTAAAAACCCGACCACTGGTTGTTACTCAAAAAAAGTACATTCAGAAGTCTTTGGAATTGACCTTGTATTAAAAGCAAAGATAATGCCCGGCATGCGTTGCAATGCCTCAATCAAGTTTTTAATTTATTAATAATGTAATTTTTTAAACGTATACTAAGCATCTCTCTTTATCTCTCTAGCGGACCCGACAGACATTGTCCTGCCCAAATGTACTTTTTGTGAGATATGGATATGGCGGTAAGTATTTCTACGCTGGACATTTTGTATCTTCTCATTATACATACCCCTCCTCTTGGGCACGCCACTGCCGTTACCAAAAGCCTTTCCCATGTTTACGCAGAAGGCAACAACAATGCAAAAGCCCGTTGCCATGGAGGCTAATTATCAACAATGCTTAGTTTTTTGCTTTTAAAGCGTGTTTTTTTAGTTTTTTCTTAACTCAGAATCGAGATAAAATATCCAATTGTGAATCTAAACCATCCTCAAATCCCCGTGAACTCACAAAAAAAATTTCATCAAAATCGGTCCAGCCGTCTAGGAGTTCAGTGACATACACACGCACACAAGAAATATATATATAAAGATTTTATGTTTGTATGTATGATATTGATAAACTCACACTGTTTGACCCATCACCGAAAGTTGGTACATGAAAGTGTTTTTGCATGGAGAAGGTTTTTATGCTATTTGGCTATGACTGCACATCAGCTTCTATATCGTTCAACTGATCGCCAAGAAATTGGTATACATAGATATTTGAACACTGAATATTTTTGCTATAACTTGCCACTAAGTGGTGATGCAGTGCATTAACTTCTATACCATTCAACTGATTGCCATGAAAATTGGTATGTATAGGTATTTGAACTCTGAAAATATTCTCGTGCTATCCATTTAGCAATAACTCGCCACTAGATGGTACTGCAGTGCTGCAACTTATGTACAGTTCAACAGATTGCTGTGAAATGTGGTATATTGTGATTTTTACTGTCCTTATCCTCAATGTCAACAAATAGTGATTGTGACTAATTAGTATGTGGTGGGTGAGTTTAAAATGGAATACCATTTCAAACTCTTTATAGATTCCAGATTACTAACAAACCATTTATTTGAGATGTGTAAAGGTAAATAAGCAAACTGGCAGGATGACATCTGTTGTGTTCTGCTAGTATAAAATATAATTGATATATCTGCAAATAAGTTTATAGGTAATATTATAATGTAAGATGATTAATCTTATGGTTTTGAAGATATTTCAGCAACTTGATGGTTTTTACTTGGGCCCAAAGATGATCCATGTCAAAAAGTAAGCAAAGATCTATTTTCCTATTAGTTATTACAAATTGACAGTAATTCCCTGCGGAATACTATATGTACTTTAAAACTTGGCAATATGTAACTTGATCGTCAAAATTAATCATCCAGAAGCCAATATTTTGGAATTGATTAATTTACCATGTCATTCAAGCATCCCTGTTCTTGAATATATTTTCTTACATTCCAAACAACACTACATTCAAAGATTAAAATAAAATGTTAATATTTAACACATTTCAAATTAACTTCTTTGCTCTGTTTATGTATAAGAATTCTGGGAAAATGTCAAATTTAACCATTGTTTAAACAGATAATTGAAGCTTTTAAGCCAGGAAAATAAAACAAATAAAACAAGTATTCTGTTAGATCACTTTGTTCTCTCTGTCTCATACACTTTCTCACTTTCTCTTTTCCTCTCATTTCTTCTCTCTTTCTTTCTCCCTCTTTCTGATCTATTACAATTAACCAGTTGGATCATGCAGTTTTCAAGAACTAACCATTCTTTGATAAATCACGTCAAGGAAAAACGTGTTTTTATAATTGCTACTTATAGTTTTATGAAGAAACACCTTAGACAGTGGCTATCAATGATGACTCAACATGTTGGTGCCAGTTAAAGAAATTTTCCCAAATTACTGGAATGATACATTTTGTAGTACTTCAGATTGCAGTTGGCAAAATGCTGTCAGCATTTTCGAAAGTCTGTCATTAGTACTTTTTTTTGTGATCATAGAAACACAGCACTCACATTGTGTTCACAAAATTCTTACAACTAGAGCATGCTTGCAACATTATTAAAGCATGTTCACAACACTGGGTGATGCACACAATACTCAGAACACTAGTATCCTTACAATGCGCATAATATTCTATGGCTACGACATATTTAAAATGCTTATATTCTAGAGCATTTCACTATGCTCATGATACACTTAAGTTGTTCAAAGGGCTCAACACTTTAGATAAAGCTCACAGCGCCTACATCTTAAAACTAAACATACTGCATAACCGATGACAACTAATAATTTGTGCAAAATTTTATGTTTTCCTGTGAGGTTATTAGTTATTTTACTAATTAAAATGTTCAAGATTTCAAATGGCTACAAACATTAGAAATTCTATATTTATATTTATAAATTACTAAATAAATTAAAAATAACGTGAGTTGATATTATGCACTCAAGTTTCAAAGAAATATGACATAACCTGTATATTGTTGTCTGTGACCTCGACATGTTCAGATTTGCACGGTAATGATTATTATTTAAAAAGAGTTAGCATTAGTGACTGAATACAGAGAGCTGTTATAACTTACGATACAACATTAATTTTCACTTCACCGTAATGCTTGTGTACCTCACTTCTTTGATGTTCATATGTATATGTGTATGTGTGTTTCTAATGTGAAACAACACTTATATATATATATATTTTTTTTCGATACCAGTAGTTTTATAACTTATCTGTAGCTCAGCTTGCTATATTGCCTTAGCAACTAATGAGCCTGTATTTGCTGAATTGTTTATGTGACTTGAGTTCTCAAATAAAAAAAAATTTTGCAGTCATTTTGAAATGGCTATACAAAATTAATGAATTATTTTAATTTTATAATATTTATGGTCATTTCATAGCTTATATTTTATTTGTGTTATCGTTGTGCTTGTGAAAATACTGTTGTGCGTTTATCTGCCAATTTTATTTGTGTGTTATATGTTTTAGTTGGTTTATTTATAGAATTAAACGAATTAGCTTAATGAACTAATTTTTACGCATATTACTTGGAATAGTGTGGCATTGAAGTTTATACCTTAACAACTTTTTGTTTGAAATCTGACATTGGTAATCTAAGGATTTAATTGATCATTCAACAGGCTTGTAACTAGGCCAAGTGGAATATTGTATAAATTGTGACAAGTACCACCATGTCTCATTGTATATTTTGTTTCAGCATTTATATGTGAAAGTTTTTGTAAATTCTTACTATCCATATACATATATATGATATGGTTTTTTTAATGTAAAATTATATATGTAATAATTTAAGTTTTGATTATGAAGTGCACCAATTGATCTTGATGAAATATATATACACATTTACTCTGGTTGGAGACTTGTTCTGCAGCATGAAAAGTTAGAAATGCAAACACATATTTTGTGTAGATGTTTTACATATTTCAGCTTGAACACAGAAACCCACAATTGGTAAACTTATTTTTCGAGAAAATGTGACCCTTAATTCTTTCTTTGGCAAGATATGCCACAGGTGTGTGCATGTGTTATGTTAAGTCTCTGAGTACAGTAGTGATCACAGCTTTTATATTCAGCTTATATATTACTTTGATGCAATGCCAGTAAGTATGGCTGGAGTTAAATGCAGGTCATAAAGTAGAGGATGAAATCTTCAGCTCACCAATAGACACTTCCTCATTGTCTTTAGTCTTTGCTGCCTCTGAAGTTGTAATTTATATACGTAATGGTTTTTGGAATCAGTACGGGAGAGCTTTAGTAGTTATCACCCTCAAGACAGAGGAAAGAACGATTTCACAACGATGTTTTGGATGCATGTGTGGGTCTAAGTTGATGTGAATGAAGCAAGTAGCACTTTGTCACTCTGACTTACCAGCTTACGAGGGCCTAGAGAGTTGTATTTTTGAGAGTTTTTAGTGAGCTGTGTTATGGGAGCTTACTTATGACTTCTAACACAAAATTTCTGCTGTTAATGTTTTTTTTTTTGCTGCATTGAGTTGTTTTTTTTGGCAAGCACTGTTGCCAAATATTTTAAGGTTTTGGAGCAAAAATGTAGGATATATTATAATTTTTCAATGTAACATTGTGTTTCTTAAGCTCTATCAGATTGTTTTACATTCATGCTTCTAATAATAAATTCCAGGTAACAAATCATTTACTTCATATCCCCTGCAGCATTTGTCAAAAAGCTTTGCCATTTTTATGATGCCAAAATACGTACTTCTGGATTGTTTGTAGTCCTCAAAACTCTTTGCTGTTTACCTAGTATTAAAAAATTTTTCCACCTTACATGCATATTTTAATAAACCTATACTTAATGTAAAAATACAATCACTCTCTCTCTCTGTGTGTGTATGCGTGTGAACGTGTGTTTGAATATGTGAGTGAATGTGTGTGTGTGGGCACGCGCACATAATGTCAGTATGTGCGCTAGATACTTGTGTATGGTGGATGAATGGTTATTGTGTTTAAGTTAATTTCTTATGAATATGCTTATGAGGAATGTGTATAACTTTTTATTAGTACTGTATAAATGTGTGAAAGTTGTAAATAAATGATTTATTAAGTATGTGTAATTTATGAGAAAGCACATAATATATCACTTAATGTTACTGAATTATAATGAATTTTGTTATAGTTTAGAGTATGCAAAATATATTTTTGGGTTATTAATATTTTTATTATACCTATATTGCTTATTTTTCTGTAAATCTTAATTTTTTATTTTGTGACTTTAAATTTTTCAGGTATTAAACATGTTTAGTGATATACTAAAAATATAGTTCAAAAATTTGATTGGTTTTTTCCGTAAATGGAACAATTAACAAGAAAATATAAGTCTGTCGAAAGCTTTATTTTTTTAATAAGGATATATAATTTGTTATTAAAAAAATATGAAATAACATCTCCACATCTTGAATTACGGACATTTCAGGGAATTGTGAGGCTTGAGAAAAAAAATCTGAGGCCTGTCTAAAAATTATAACTTTACAACATTATGACACATAATTACTATTACTTCTGACAACATCAAATTAGGAAAAATAATACAAATTTCTGCCATTAGAGGTTGGTTTAGTTTAAATAGTATTCATTGGCCAAGTGCAAAAATGATCTACCTAAGTGTGATCAAATTATGTTGCTCAAGACATGCTGTTTCAAAAGCTGGAATACTGTCTCAAAGCAATTCCCTACTTATTGTATGTGTAATTTTTTTACGTTAAGGGATCCATTAATATGTTTGATCTAAAATTCAGAAAAGTAAATCCATTATGTAGTTTCAAAAAATTTATCGGATATGTGGACACTTAAAATTTGTGCTTCTACATGCAGGAGGACTGTCTTGACTGTTTCACGAAACATCAGAAAAGATTTTATTTTTAAATATTTTCTCTTGTATGTGTGCGAAGATTTGTGAGGTATGTGTGTATATGTCCACATATATGACATTTGAATACATCAATGGTGTGAATGCATTTATTTTCTGTGTGATCTGTAGTATATGTTGTTAATTTGTCTGTTCTTCCAAAAGCTTTGCGACTGGTGTGAAGAAGAGTAGCAGCCGGCAGAGATTTGCTTCCCGGCTGCTGCACCGGCAGCTGAAACTAACTCAGGTACACAGTCCGCATCATGCGCAGTAAACTTTATATTCCTGAACATGAGTGACGTTACACCGAAACATAGTCTGGTAAACGTATTTCTGGGTCGACATGGTGTAGGATATTGTAAACTTATATTGAATGGCAACCTAACATAACAGGGGTAAAAAAAAGGTGGTTGTCTGTAAGTTGGTTTACGGACGATAATTTTACGTGATAACGTCATAAGAAAACATTGATGAAAAATTGCATACTTTTTAATTTTCAAATATTATTTACAGTTTTTGCAAATTTTATTTAAATAATTTGTTTAAATATAATCATGAACAATTAGTTAAAAAGCCCGCCTTAACCTGTTTGATATTATAGAAGATTTTCTCGCACGGTGGTTGGCCGGTTCTTGCACGCTCGGCTCAGGCGGAACGTGACAATTTTTCGTGCGTGCAGCCGGCGTTCATCGATTTATAAGACGTTATCACTTCAAAAAGTCAGTGAAAGCCAAGAATCGTATGAATGAGAATTTTTGGCATTGACCAAATCACATTTTCACATGGATACGTTGTCTACAGGTCACGAAAGTCGTGGGAAAGTCCTTGAATAAAGTAACTGTCCTGGAAGTCATGAAACTTAATTCATAGAAGCCATTTGCTAACTTGCACTTGCACTTGGTTTTGTTACACGTCACTTTAGTTTTTATAGTTGGAGGCTGTCCACTTTAATTGTGTAGACATTTATTCCTTCTGGAAATATTTTAGCAATTTTAAAAATATGGAAGTTACTGTGAATTGTATATCCATTTTTAATTTTACTTATAAATAAAAATGCACCTGCAATATTTATTTTTATTTATTTATTAATTATTTTTGTAACATGCCCACCAACAGCCGAGGGCTTTAGCGGTGGGCACGACACATATATACAAGGACAACATATAAACAATACAAACAAAATACAAACAAAAATAAAGTTTAAAATAGAACTATTAAAAATAAACATCAAAATATAAAATGCATGAAAAGAAATACGAAACATAGACATTATAATGAAAGGCTTATGTAAAAAAAAATACATTATATAGCTACACTTTTACAGATTAATATTATCAATTTTATTGAAATTAGAAATGAGTCGAAAAATTATATAATTCTTTTTATGGTATGTACATAGGGTAGATGTTAAACGGCTGTTAAATAACAAAAGAATATATAATTAAAAGGTTCTGAAATTGGTTCACTGAGTATTCGTAGACACCTTGATAAAGCATTGCTGTACTTAAAAGACATTTGAGGGACTTCTTTCCATCCCAATTGTAACCTTTTGACTGCCTAACCAAAAGGAAGACAAATTTGTTTCCACAACTAACTTTCCAGCACACAAGTTACTGTCACGGGCTTCATCGCTACATAACTTTTATTTGTCCCAGATTAATTTATGTAACTATGTTCTGGTCTAAAAATTCTAAAATATTTGTTTCAAAATTGTGACACTAAAATAAAGTTGAAAATCTTCTCTTAAAGAAATATATATTTACTATATTAAATCATGAATTAGTCCGTTGCGTTGACTTCTAACAATAAGTTTAGTCCATTTATACTTTGTTTGGGTAGGCAGCCAATGTGCTAAATGTTGGACTTGGAGAGATCATAATGCTTTTTTTTTTTTTTTTTTTTTTTTAAATGAAAATGGCATTGAACAAGGTTACAATAACCCATTGTTTACATATTAGAAATTGTAGTGTAAGAGGTATGTCCAGGCATGAGCACACTGTACATACACCTTGACTTTATTTATTATTTATCATTTTGGTTCATTAACATCCGTTGCATATTTATTCTAAAAAAAATATTTACCGGCTGATTTTTTTGTGTGTATATATCATCTTTAGGTATTTTACAAATTTTATCTGTCCATAAATATCTTTTTAAATTATTTAAGTGGTAATGTTAACGCATGAGGCCTTGATAAAGGAATGAATAAGAGATATTAGTCCTCTGGTTAATTTTGACTGATGTGAAATGTGTTGTCATTTGGCTGTAATTAGATTTTTTTTAATCAAGTTCCTCAAAGGTATTAGCTAGATGTGGACCAACTTAATCTGTCAAACTGAGCAAGTTGGCGCTACGGTAAAACTTCAAAATCTCATACAGTCCCATCATTCGGAACTGCAGGGCATGACCAACTCCTCCCTCCACAGGACGTGAGCCCAAGGTGTAAGTAGATGAAGTGTTGTGTCCCGAGCAAGGTGCACGCGTGTTTGTAACACGGAGCTGTGTTGTTGGTTGCACGCTGGCACACGGGAAGACGGGAGACGGGGGCGCCGGGACAGTTGTAAGTTTTGGTTGCCTGCCGGCGCAAGGCTGCTTGGGCAGCGTGTTGCCCCGGGGGGTGCGGTCGCTGACACGGCGGGGGGCGATGGTGGTGTGCTCGCAGGATGCAGGCCTGGAACCAGTGGGGCGCCTCGGTGGGGTACACGGGAGCGGGTTACCAGCCGCCCACCACGCTCGCCGCCGCCGCGCCAGCCGCAGCCGCCGCCGCCTACACCATGGCGTACCCGTACTACGGAGCCACCCCCGCCATGCCAGCCACGCCGGTGAGTTGCCGTCCTAGCGCAGTGTCGAGGGGTGACCGTAACATTATACTGCGGAGAAATGAAGATAAAGGTGTAATGCAAGTCCCTCAAGTGCTTTAGAATCTGTACCGGTTGTTTTACGCCTAAAAATTACTCTGAAAACATGCGTTTTAGCCATTGTAACTCTTCTAAAAAATACAGTTTAAAAACAACTAAAGTACTTTTCGGCCCTCAGCGAACTTTTAAATGCTTTTCTTAAGCAGACCCCACTCGGATATCGTAATTAGTTTTGAAATCACGTTTTTCCGGAAGCTCTGCGCACCTTATGTGTGCCCCGGTAGGTGGAGCCCTTAAATGAGCCCTTAAAATTCCTGTTAAGAGAATAATAAAGAGACTTTGCTGTATCCTAAGCATCTGCCGAGAGTCTTTTCTCAAAAAAGCAGGATCTTCTAGTAGGATGTTTTGCGATTAGAAATACAATTATTGAAAATAAACACCAGCTATTAAATAATAGAGTAAATATTAAATCAGATATTTTGTGTGTTCAATATTGTTACTGATTTTGTTACACTCAAATTTTTAAAGACGTGTTCTATCACCTACCAATTTTGCAAAATTAATTTAGATTTTTTTTTTTTTAATCTTTGGAAAGACAGTAAGTAACCTGGTATTATATTATCATGTTTGTTTTCAAATAATGTGGTTGAGTGAAAATAATTTTTGTTCAAGCAGGTTTTTGATTAGTCTTTGAAATTTCTTGAAAAGATCATTAATTTTTTTTTTTTTTACAAAGGTCGGGGTGGACTGTGTGTTTTGGCTTTAATGCCAGCACCAATAAGCCACTCATATATACTAATATATAAATTCCTAATTGTGTGACATGAATGTCCAAAATTTCAGCACGGGCCCAAAAAATTTTTATATCTGGCCAATTTTTCCTTTTTTCCAAACTAAAATCTTAGATGTTTCTGTTAATATTTGTATTTTTCTTACATTTGTTGAAGATTACAGTATTAACTTTGCACAAAAGGTCCTTATGACCACCCCTTTTGATACAATAGAAATATCCAAGGTTGGGAGGAGGGATAAATTATGGAGATTTCCTAAGAATGGCTGTTCTTGATGTAGACTGCAGACTGCAGACTGCCAACAAGTTGGATTTCATGATAACCAGTATTATAATTGTTGCATGTGTTATTTTTTTAAGAATTATGAAAAGGAAGTAGATGTCTGAACTCACTCTGTATCTTTGCTATGTTGGGGTCCTAACCTTTTCCTCACTCCTTCTGTAGGACTTGCTGCTATACAGCTGGGTCAGGTGTGCCTTGGGTTGACGAGGTACTTTGGGGGGTGGGGGTGGGGTGGAGATTAGATAGCAGATTAACATTGCAGTGCCTTTCCCATATCAGTTCCTTTTACACCCTGCAAAACATATTATATTGAAAAAATTCTTTTAATGTCTGGGTTGCAGCCCTCATCCATACAGTATTGTCAAGCACAGTTGTCGACAGCAGCTGAAATAGAGCGTGTGGGTGTTTCAAGTTAAATGTCTGGGTTGCAGCCCTTATCCGTACTGTATTGTCAAGCACAGTTGTCGAGAGCAGCTGAAATAGAGCGTGTGAGTGTTTCAAGTTAATATCTGGGTTGCAGCCCTCAACCGTACAGTATTGTCAAGCACAGTTGTCGACAGCAGCTGAAATAGAGCGTGTGGGTGTTTCAAGTTAAATGTCTGGGTTGCAGCCCTTATCCGTACTGTATTGTCAAGCACAGTTGTCGAGAGCAGCTGAAATAGAGCGTGTGGGTGTTTCAAGTTAATATCTGGGTTGCAGCCCTCAACCGTACAGTATTGTCAAGCACAGTTGTCGACAGCAGCTGAAATAGAGCCAGGCTGAAAGTGTGGGTGTTGTAAGTGCACGCGACGGACAGGTGATGTGCCGAGACTGTCGGAGAGTGAAGCTGCAGGGCGCCGTGTTGCAGGACATGTCCGGCTACTCGCAGCAGCAGTGGAATGTCGTGCAGCAGCAGCACTGGCAGCAATGGCAGCAGTGGCAGCAGCAGTTCCAGCAGTGGCAGCAGCAGTACGGAGACAAAGTGAGTTCCTGAGTACCTTCAGTGACGAGCAGGGGAAGATGTCGTGGTTCCATTTGGTGTTTTTCATTTTATATGTTTTTAATTAATGAAGTTCACATTCGACCTATTTCTGTGCTATCATTATTATAATTCAATCATTAGAATGTTTTGTGTTTCAATAATGAAGCTATTATTTTTTTGGCAGTGAATTTATTTATTTTGACAATTTAGTTTTAATTGCTGTCTAGTACTGCCGTAGTATCGTGATTTGAATTTTTTCCTTCTATTACAGACTTAACTTTGTCATAGGAATGGGTCAAATTGATTCTCTAGAAAGATGTTTGCTCAAGTGCAACAACCATATAACTAAAGACTGGGAACTCAGCGTTGTGCTTTTGTACCCCACACACATTCACCGAGTTAATGATTTTACAAATGAAGTAATGTGATCAAAAGTGCGTTATGATTGAATGTATCAATTAAGGTATAAAAAAACTCTATTGTAAATGAGCTTTTAGGTTTCAAACTGTGTTACTAGATAACTATCAACATTATTATTACATGATAAAAATAATAATAACATTAATAAAGACCTGAGGATATTTGTTCATTTCGTACTTCCAAGATTCTCAATACAATTTCAGTATGCAGAAAACGTTCCTCTGTTAGAATATTAAACTAAGTATTTAAGTTTAGACATGTTTTGTCTAGCGCTTCAGATTTTGTATGTCATAAATAGGAACCTCGGAAAAATGGTGAATATACTAAAAGAAAAAAGTAATGAATGCTCTTAATGGCAGTAAAGAAATTTAAGTAGGGCGGGGGAGGGGATGGCACAATATATTTGTATCCTTTTCAGAATGCTGGTAATAGAATAAGAGGTAGTATTTTCTGTGTTTTAAATCATTCTTTTTTTTTTAATATAAAATAATCACTAATGTAGTTTTATTTATTTTCTAATCATGAAGTTCTGAACTTTTGTATGTGTGCATTCAATGTTTGTTCCAGTACCAAGAAAGTTTGAATGCAATGGCAGCAACTGGGGCAGCGGTGATACCACCGACGACCCTGAACAATCCACCGCCGCTCCCACCTTCGGACAAACCTCCCGCCCCTCCAGCGCCCCCTCCGCCGCCAGAGGAGACCAGTGACTCACAGGCAAAGTACGTGTGATAACTGTTTCGACAACCGTTACAGAATTTCACTTAGCCTACTGTTAATATGACATTTGAAAAGAAGAGAGGTGTACTTGTCAGTCCACACATGTGTTGCATCTCTTACATATGATTCATATGGTAGGCTGTATAAGCTTGCAATTCTTTTCATTTGCCTTAATTGCCATCAAAACAATAAATACCTAAAAATAAGTAGTTCTCTGAAATTTTATTTAACAGTAATAAAAAAATTGTTTTAAATTCTTAAAACAGGCAAACAAAACTGATTTCTTAGTAACTTGTGTGTTTACAGGACTGGTGCTGCAGCAATCAAGTCTGCTGATGTGCCAGCTACAAAAGTGGGCATTACCACTTCAGCTTCTGACTCCCTAAGTACATCTGCTGCCTTGACTGCACCTACACCAGCGGTTGCTGCTGCCATTTCTGCTGCTACAGCAGCAATGCCTGCCAGCACAGTTACGCCAGCTGCTGTTACTGCTTCAATCATGCAACAGGACCCGTATGCTCGTGCTACGTACGGTATGCCACCACCCTCATTGGGAAAGCCCCAAGACTATGGCAAGCCTCTAGATCCTTATGGAAAACCACTAGACATGTATGGCAAACCTCCAGATCCTTATGGAAAACTACAAGACCCATACGGCAAACCTCCAGATCTGTATGGTAAACTTTCAGATCCATATGGCAAGCCCCATGATCCCTATGGAAAGCCTCACGATCTATATGGAAAACCTCCTGATCCGTACGGCAAGCCTCCTGATCCGTACGGCAAGCCTCCTGATCCGTACGGAAAGCCTCCTGATCCGTACGGCAAGCCTCCTGATCCCTACGGCAAGCCTCCTGATCCGTACGGCAAGCCTCCTGATATGTATGGCAAACCACCAGACCCTTACGGCAAGCCTCCAGACACTTATGGCAAGCCACTAGACCCATATGGGAAGCCACCTGATCAATATGGAAAGCTGCCAGATCCATACGGAAAACCACTCGACCCTTATGGAAAGCCGGCCGATCTCTTCAATAAACCTTTTGACCCATACAGCAAGCCACCAGATCCATATGGCAAGCCTCAAGATCCATACGGCAAGCCTCAAGATCCATACGGCAAGCCTCAAGATCCATACGGCAAGCCTCCAGATACATACGGCAAGCCTCCAGATACATACGGCAAGCCTCCAGATCATTTCGGCAAACCTCCAGATCCTTACGGCAAACCTTCAGATCCTTACGGCAAACCTTCAGATCCTTACGGCAAACCTCCTGATCCTTATGGCAAAGCTCCAGATCCTTACGGAAAACCTCATGATCCATACGGCAAGCCCCCAGATTCTTACGGCAAGCCTAGAGATCCGTACGGAAAGCCCCCAGATCCATATGGCAAGCCTCAAGATCCGTATGGCAAGCCCCCGGATCCTTATGGCAAGCCTCAAGATCCTTATGGCAAGCCTCAAGATCCATATGGCAAGCCTCAAGATCCATATGGCAAGCCTCAAGATCCTTATGGCAAGCCCCCAGATCCTTATGGCAAGCCTCAAGATCCATATGGCAAGCCCCCAGATCCTTATGGCAAGCCTCAAGATCCATATGGCAAACCACCAGATCTTTATGGAAAGCCACCTGATCAATATGGAAGGCCTTCAGACCAATATGGAAAGCCACATGATTTGTTTGGAAAACCACCAGATCCATATGGTAAACCTCCAGATAATTTTGGAAAGCAACCAGATCCATATGGGAAACCAAGTGACACTTTTGGGAAGCAGTTTGACCCATTCAGCAAACCTCCAGACAATTACAACAAACCACCGCCACCACCGCCAACAAACTTTGATGCTCCCGGAGGCTTAAAGTCTCAGGAACCCTTCCAGGTGAATTGAAATGGTTTCTATGGCTTAGAAATATTACAGTAAAACCTCTGTTTAACAAACTTTGAAGGGACTCATTTTGTGTGTGTTTGGTAGTGAGGTTCTTTATAATTTATTTTTTATTTATTTATTTATTTATTTATTTATTTATTTATTTATTTGATTTGTTACATGCCACACCAACAGCACAAGGCTCCAACGGAGGGCACAACATGTAAGACATGTACAAAAAACAAATACAGTAACAGAACAAAAATAAGAACAAAACAAATTATAAGAACAACAAATAGTAGGACAAAAACAAAGACAAGACAACATAACATACAAATATCCATATGAGTGCTTAACTTCTGAAAAGTACTTAAAATAACAAAAATGTTTCATGAGAGTAATAAATGTATAAGTACAGAACATATTATATTATGTGGATAAATACAGTTGGTATCCTTAGATTAATACATCTGGTATTAAATAATTTAGGTAATAACATTAGAGCATAAAGATAATTAATCTTTGGATGCCGAAATAATAATTTTTTTAACAAGTTTTTTCTCTCTGGTAGGTTGTAAGTGATTAACATACATATTAAAATTGTTAACAAGTCTATATATAATATCATTTGTATTTTGAGGTGAATTCAATACTAACAAGTGACATGTAGTACAAAAATGAAAGACTTTATAGTTAATAGAGTTGAATATGGGATGCTAAGGGCATCAGAGTCAGGTAAGTAAAAATCTAAGCAAAATATTTTCAGGTAATTAGGTTAATCAAATTGATAAATACTTTGCCTCAAGTCATGACTATTCAAGCAGGCCTAAATCATTTTGGTAGCTAGACATTTCTGCCTCCCATATTGTTTGGAGTGTGTATAGTGTACATAGGTATTTAAGTATTTTTGCTGACGTTACGTGTGCAACAAATTTGAGACTGAACATTCGAACATTTGAATTCCCGCGCTGCACAAGTAGCAGTGCCACCCCTTCACAGTTGGCCACCATGGTTCCAGATTTGGCAACGCTGCCAAGGTTGGCAGCGCGTCGGACTTCCGTCAGGAAGTCAGTTCATCGTGTGTTTTCGTGATGGTAAGTGTGGCTATCGGGCCCGCTCACCATTGTTTTTCGTCTCGTAACGCAATCCGTTGCAATCGTTGTTTGTACAGTCAATTATTTCGCGTGATGCGAACATTTGGTCCTCCGGGCCGGATCTATTTGTGCCGGCGTCGCTTTCGTTGTTTCGGCGTGTCGTGTGCCGCGTGGTGAACGTTTTTGTGTGTAGGGCAAATTTCTTGGGTATGTAATTTTCTCTAACCTTTTGTGCTTTGTTGAACGTTGAGTTTGTCTCCTCTGTAGTTACTCGTGCGTCACCGAGGTAACATTTACCGGCATACTTCTCACGTGGTGGTGTTTTAGGTTATGTGTTGAGTCATTGTACTACATGACTATTTACTATGGCGGATAAACGGTCAGCGCTGATACGCGTGCGCATCGCAGAGAGTCGCCTGAAGCGGGCATTTGACCTTTCTCAAAGCGCGCGTGAGGACCCCTCGCAAAGAAACTTATTTCTTGCAACAGTGCGCGACTTGTAAAACATAAAGGAGCAGTTCGAAGTTGACTGCGTCGCGGTGGAAGCAGCCATCGGCGAAACAGATGTGGACGTAGCTGAGCACGCTTCTCGCATGGAAGCTTTCGATGATAAATACTTCCAAATCAGGGCCGTTGTAGCCGGCATAGAGGACTCAAAGGTACAGCCCTCCAGCCAACCACAGTCTCAGGTGAGCAAACCACGGGTGGCCCTGCCGAAGATATCACTTCCAAGTTTTGATGGTAGTCCACAGCAATGGCCCAACTTTTCGAACTTGTTCAGTACACTTATCACCAATAATAGTGAGCTTTCCCCTGTAGAAAAGTTAGCCTATCTGAGATCTGCCCTCAGTGGAGAGCCTTTAGGGATGATCAGTTCCTTGACTATGTCCAATGCCAACTTTGATGTGGCCTGGAAGCTACTCGCAGGGCGGTATGAAAATAAGCGACTTGTCGTGGCAATACACGTAGATGCACTCTTGCACGCACCAGCTGTTACCTCTGACTCACCTAAAGCACTACGCCAATTGTTGACAAACATCACTGAGAGCATTTCTGCCCTGACGGCACTGGATGTGCCAGTGACTCAGTGGGACTTGATCCTGCTTCCTATCCTATGCAAGCGCTTAGATTCTTGTCTTCAGACACAGTGGGAAATGTCGCTTACTAATGAGTTCCCTACAGTGAGTGATTTCGTAAAGTTTTTGGAAAAGCACTGTCGCGCTCAGGAGGCTGTTGCTCAGTCACGTGGCAAGTCGTCAGGACTGCAGCCGCCCATGAGAAAATCTTCTCCACCATTCGCTGGCTGGAAGCAATCTCGTGGTCAAGCGCTGAATAGTTTAGTCAGCTCCTCACAGACCTGCGGTCTGTGTGGTGGCCCACATGCTCTTGTAAAATGCAGTAAGTTTAATCAAAGTGACCCTAAAGATAGGTATACCATTGTGAAAAGACAGGATCTGTGCTTGAATTGTCTTTCGCCTGCACATCGAGCCAAAGGTTGTCCATCGTCAGCATGTCGTCATTGTGGAGCTCGCCACCATACTTTGTTACATTTTAAGCAGCAACCACCCGAAGGCAGCTGTGCATCTCCAGAAGGCTTCAATGCTTTGTCAACAGAAGCTAATTCTGCGACAGTTGCCGTTACCGCCGCAGCCCCGAGCTGTTCTAAGACTGTCCTGTTGTCAACTGCTCAGGTAAACATCCTCGACCGCACTGGTACACCATTTGTTGTTCGGGCACTGCTTGACACTGCTAGCCAAGCTAGCTTCATTTCAGAGAAGTGTGTTCAGAACCTGCGGTTAACTAAAAGGGGGACGCATTTGCCCATACAGGGCTTATCCAACACCCCTGTCAATGTGGCCAAATCCTATGTTTCAGTTGTTATCACACCAGTTGGCATCTTAGCGTCTCAGTTTGCGCTGGATGTTTTTGTGCTTCCTCGTATAACCAGTAGCGTGCCAGGTACAAAGTTGTCTGATAGGGTTCGTAAATCTGTGGCACACTTGCACCTTCCTGATCCTGCCTTTGACACTCCTGGTCCAGTCGACCTACTTATTGGTGCTGACCTGGTTCCGTATTTAATGAAAGGTGGAAAGATTGATGGGTCTCCAGTGGCTCTAGACTCTGTACTAGGTTGGATCCTGATGGGGAAGGTGGAAATTGAACAGACTTCAACCAACATGACATCCCTTTGTGTTTCGCTGGTGACCTCTCATCCCCCATTACCTGATGTCATGAGAAGGTTTTGGGAGATTGAAGAATTTCCCCTTGTGAAGCATCAGTCTCCCGAGGATGTACACTGTGAAGAGCTGTTTGTGAAGTCTTACACAAGGCATGAGACCGGCCGGTACAGCGTTGCGTTACCGTTTTGTCAACCTGAGCCAGAGTTAGGGTCCTCTAGACCTCAAGCCATTAATCGTTTGCTTCGCCTGGAAAGACGTCTCAAAGGGGACCCTGCCCTCAAGCAGAAGTATTCCGAGTTTATGGAGGATTATCTCACGATGGGCCACATGGAAAGAGTCGCTGAGACAGAAATGGACTGTGCCCATGCCTTCTATATACCTCACCACGCTGTCGTGAAACCAGACAGCTCCACTACAAAGGTGCGCGTTGTTTTTGATGCATCAGCCAAGAGTTCCACAGGTGTGTCGCTTAATGATACTTTGTTAACAGGGCCAAAATTGCAGCAAGATATTTTTAATCTACTATTGAGCTTTCGTTTACATGTTGTAGTTTTCACGGCAGACGTAAAACAAATGTATCGCCAGATCCATGTCCATCGTCATCATCAGGATTATCAACGTATTGTGTGGCGCTCTAGTGACGCAGCTCCAGTTCAGGACTACAGGCTGAAAACTGTGACCTATGGAGTGTCTTCAGCTCCATTCTTGGCACTCCGCACTCTTAAGCAGCTGGCTGAAGATGAGAGAGAACAATTTCCCACTGCCTCTGGAGTGTTGTTGTCGGATGTTTATGTGGACGATGTTGTTACGGGTGCGCCGTCTGTGGACTCTGCAGTGGCCATGCAGCAAGAGCTCATCAAGCTTTTAGCGAAAGGGGGATTTCAACTCCGAAAATTCATGAGCAACCATCCGACACTCCTGAATTGGCTTCCTGCTGAGGATATTGAAACCCTCCAACCGTTAGCCTTGGATCAGGACAGCTGCACTGTAATCAAGGTACTGGGACTACAGTGGAACCCCACCTCCGACACATATTCATACAAGGTCCGAGCCAGCGCCTGCCCTGCGACAAAAAGGACAATTTTATCGAACGTGGCAAGGATTTTCGATCCTCTCGGTTGGTTGACACCTATCAGCATGTTTGCAAAATGTCTCATTCAAGTCCTTTGGGTTCAAAATCTCGACTGGGATGCAAAACCACCACCAAACATATTAGACAGCTGGAACAAGTTCAACAGCCAGCTCCCTCTTCTGTCTGCACTCAACATCTCTCGCCTTGTCAGGGGAAAACAGGGCTGTTCCTATCAACTTCATGGATTTTCAGACAGTTCAGAATTGGGTTATGCAGCAAGTGTCTACCTTCGTGTGGTTGATGTTGATGGGACAATCACGGTACACCTGCTCGCTGGCAAATCTAAAGTAGCCCCTGTCAAGGCCCAGTCTCTACCTCGGTTGGAGTTGTGTGGAGCTCTTCTCTTGTCTCGGTTGCTTCGTCACATGATAAATGTGCATGGAATGGAACTTGAATTCACCTCCATTGTTGCCTGGACTGATTCACAAGTAGCCCTAGCATGGATCCACTCTTCATCTCATGAGTTAAAAACATTTGTGGCAAATAGGGTTAGTGAGATTCAGGACCTGACCCCTTCAAGTTGGTGGAGGCACGTGCGTTCAGAACACAACCCTGCTGACTGTGGCTCACGTGGATTGTTACCTGCCCAGATACTTGACCACCACCTTTGGTGGACAGGCCCTGCATGGTTGACGTTACCTGCAGATGAATGGCCTGCAAGTGCTTCGTGTAGTGACATTTCCGATTTGGTCCAACAGGAGAAGAAGTCGTTGGCATTGGCAACTATTCTGTATACTGAAGACATTGATTCACTGGTCGAACGTTTCAGCAGTCTAATGAAGTTACTGAGAGTGACTGCCTATATTCTGCGTTTTGTTGCTAATTGTCGTCACTCACAAAGTGCTCGTGAATCAGGGACCCCGTGTCCTCGTGAGTTGGAGACTGCCTTAAATTTCTGGATACTTCGAGTTCAGTCGATGGTGTTCAAAGATGACCTGGCCTCTTTGAGAAAGAATAAGCGAACCTCACCACAGATACGGAAGCTTCATCCTTTCCTCGACTCTGATGGGTTTCTTAGGGTGGGTGGCAGGCTTGACCAGTCGAAGCTCCCGTTTCAACACAAACACCCGGCCTTGCTTCCTAAATCAAACCCCTTGACGAGCAGGATTATACAACACTATCACAACGTCAATCAACATCCCGGGATACAAGCACTTCAAAGTATTCTTAGAGAGAAATTTTGGATTCTCTCAGATAAGCAGGCAATCACCAGCTGTGTTCACCGCTGCTTGAAGTGTTTCAAGGCACAGCCACCCACTTTTACACCCCTCATGGGAAGTCTCCCGGCCATGAGAGTCCAGCAAGTGAAACCATTTTCGAAGGCCGGCGTGGATTACGCTGGCCCCTTTTTCATAAAACTGGCTCGTGTGCGCAAAGTCACTCTGTTGAAGGCCTATCTGTGTATATTTGTATGTTGTACCACTAAGGCGGTTCATGTGGAGTTGGCGTCTGACCTGTCGACTGAGGTGTTCCTTGCTGCATACAAACGTTTCATCGCCCGCAGAGGGAGATCCTCTGACCTCTATAGCGATTGCGGGACGAACTTTGTTGGAGCCCACAACCAGCTGACAGAACTGCAACGCATGTTGTCATCCTCATCGCATCAGCAGACCATAGTGGATTGTTTAGCTCCTTTTGGAGTGAGGTGGCACTTCAACCCTCCAGCCGCTCCTCATTTCGGAGGCTTGTGGGAGGCTGCAGTTAAGGCGTTCAAGTCACATTTAAATCGGGTCATTGGTGAACAGATTCTCAGCTTTGAGGAGCTCTACACGGTCGTGGTCCAAGTGGAGGCCATACTGAATTCTAGGCCACTCTGTCCATTAAGTTCCGATCCCAATGATCTGCGTGCTCTCACCCCAGGACACTTCTTGACCATGGAGCCGCTGGTGTCGCATCCTGAACCCGAATTGGAACAGGTACAACTTAACAGACTGCAGCGTTGGCAACTAGTATCGCGGTTGCATCAAGACTTTTGGCACCGGTGGCACCGCGAATATCTGCACACACTGCAGCAGCGTTCGAAGTGGCAAGATCAAACGATAGCTATCACACCAAACCAATTGGTGTTGATAAAGGAAGATAGAGTACCTCCCCTGCAATGGAAGTTGGGACGCGTCCTGCATCTTCATCCTGGATCTGATGGTGTGCCTAGGGTCGCTACAGTGCGTACCACCTCTGGGAGTCTAAAACGCCCTGTAGTGAAGTTGTGCCCATTGCCTCTTGAGTAGTGTTGAAATGGGTCATTTCAAGGTGGGCGGAATGTTTGGAGTGTGTATAGTGTACATAGGTATTTAAGTATTTTTGCTGACGTTACGTGTGCAACAAATTTGAGACTGAACATTCGAACATTTGAATTCCCGCGCTGCACAAGTAGCAGTGCCACCCCTTCACAGTTGGCCACCATGGTTCCAGATTTGGCAACGCTGCCAAGGTTGGCAGCGCGTCGGACTTCCGTCAGGAAGTCAGTTCATCGTGTGTTTTCGTGATGGTAAGTGTGGCTATCGGGCCCGCTCACCATTGTTTTTCGTCTCGTAACGCAATCCGTTGCAATCGTTGTTTGTACAGTCAATTATTTCGCGTGATGCGAACACATATCAACACCATACAGAATTTTCAGTTTTGTGTGGTAGAAGATATTGATTGCCTTTTTTTTTTATTCAGTATCTGAAAACGAAAAATACATAATTGAAAGTAAACAAAATTAGGCCAAAAAAACTAATCTCTAAACTAGAAAACACGTCAAGTAACATTTATTTTACAATTAGGAAACAACTTTAAACTTATGCGAAGCACATATTGGCATTCATTACAACGATCGCTCATTTTCACAGGACACAGATGTAAAATTGTGTAAGTGGGATATGTGTGAATTTCAAGGTGACGTTCGCCATATAAATTAATCTGAGTGCAATTTTTTGTTAGTTTAGGTTGGTACAATGTGTTAAACTTCACTAGCTTCAAAATGTGTTTCAGTATGTCATTAGTTCTATGGTCAGACACTTGTAAGATGGCTGCAGTATTTCTTTATTTGCTGTTAAGATGCAAATGGGGGGAAAATATGATATTTCTAATGGAACCATTCGAAGATTTTTTTTTCTTCTTCGCTTTAGCTTTTTTTTTGGGAGGGGAACTGTGAAAAATATATTTTGTTTCTTAAAGTTACAATATAATGTTTTGGCAGGACCTAACGACTGGTTCATCGTAATGAGGATTTTAATATAAAGGAATTTGTTGTATGAGGTTTTACTGTACATAGCTTTTATGGCTTTGTGGATAGTTTTTTTTTGTAGTCAAATACAAGTAGAATATTTATTAATATTGTACAGAGTCATGTGTGTCCCAACAACGTCAAGAATGATTTGTGAAGAAAATATATTTTCTTATCTGTGGATTAATTTATAATCTTCAAAATTTACAAGCATATAGTCACATCCATCGCCAGTTATCCATCATCTCAACTTGCACATTGTGGTCATGTCAGAAAAGTTAAATGCCTCCCATCTTCCTCTGTCATTCCACCGTTCCTAATCAGGAATATTTTAACATGCTTTGTTCTGACATATGTAATTCTACTAATGAATTATTTTTAGAGCAAATACTAACAATTTTATTATTATTTGAAAAACACTTGGTTCCTATGCCCCACCCTGTCCCGGTATATGTGTGTGCAAAACATTAACATCTGTTAACCATCAAACACCAGTTTGAAAGTTAACATTTTTTACATAATTAGGTCTTTTCATTCCAGTTAGTAAGTAAAGGTTTCTTTGGTTTGAATTAGTTTTAGTATCGTCGTTTGTTTATACATATTTTTTCTCTTGAGTTCTACCCTAAAGCAAAGTCTGGACATGTTCCTTTCTCGCACACATCATAATTTTGTGCTGGTTCCCTGAAATACGATGGATAGAGGTTTTACTTGTTCGCCAAAACTCCAGTAGAAAGATAAATATTTTTAACTGAATAATATTTTAAAAAATTTAAAATTCAGTAATAGGTTTGTTCTGATTTAAAATTCAGTAATAGGTTTGCCTTCTACCAAATCATAAAAATTTAGCTGTTAATTTTAGTACTATTCTGGAGGAGTAAGTATTACAAAACAGCTTGTAAAAAAAAATATAATTTCACTTAAATCCTCTGTTATTAAAAATGAAATGAATTTGGACTAAAAATAAAACCATATAATCTTGTCTAATTATAATGGCATATTTGTACATAGTAATCATATTTTGATAAGTGTAATTATTCCACCCTTGGAACAAACTACTTTTTTATTTCATAATAACAATACTTTTGCATTAAACAAATTACTTAGCACTAGGGATGGGACGAATCCACATTTTGGTCGAATCCGAATCCTTGTTCGAATCCTCAGTGTTTGTCATCGAATCTCGAATCCCAGTCCTACACTAAACTTAACCACATGTTATTAAAAAAAATCACACATTTATTTTAATACATTACATAGGCCTATGTATTAAAAAAATCACATGTGTATTTATAAAATTATAAAATAAGTGCATAGTGTATACACCTGATATAAAATAGAGACAAATAACCTCAAAAACCACACACGTAAGTTTGCATCTGTCTAATTCACTGTTAAATTTATCCTTCCTATGTTTTCAATAAAATATGTTTGTATAACAGACACCATTTAAAAAAAGTTATGTTTTTTTCTGCAAAATGTTATATTATTGAAGGTTGGAAATGATTGAGTAGTTATGCTAATTGACAAAATGCAGCGTAGTTTATCTTATGTTTGTGCTATTTCCGTTACCTTTATAATATAGTTTAGGTATACAATTTTCTAGAGCTGGACGAACCTCAGTTCTCTGGTATCGAACCATAGCCGAACCGAACCTCATACAGAAATAATTGTTTTGAATTAAAATGAACCGAAACCAGCATTTTGGTCTTTAACAGAATGGTGAGAAATAAAGGTTCTTCAGCCATATGTAAAATTAAAACATTATATAGCTTACTTAGCTTTATTAAAACATTGCAAATACATTTTATAAGTTAAGTTTATGCAATAAATAATGAAGGAAAGAAAACAATTTAGAGAAAATCATTTTGCATTTAATTATACACACACACACTTTTAATTCATGAAGAAGTTTCATCTAAATTAAAAAAAAAACTATCTTCCTTTTTCAGTGTACACTAACCTTCATTTAAAAAAATATAATATTATAAAGATGACGAACATTCAGCATAAGGCCACATAACATATTTTTTGTGGTTAACATAACCTAACATTTTTAATAAGTAAAACTTTTTAATAGGACATTAAAAAAAAGTCGAATGTGAATTAAGTTACCTATCTACGTTACAAAACCCGCTGACTGCAGTTGCTGTTTTCTTGGAAGAATGCTGCTCGTCAGAAGAAACTTTAGACATGTTTTGGGGTGGTTCTGGGTCATCTGGGTCGTCATTATCTTTTCTTCAATTGGAAAACTTAAACGACGTAAGCCTGCTCATCGCAAATCACCTCAAGAACAATAATATTGTAAACGTAACGTAAGAAGTGTGGTTATAGAAATTTGCGTCGGAAAAAAGAAAACACGAGAAATAATGATGGTTGCCGCGACTACGCTAGTCACCTTAGTACCCTACTGTAAAATTTACTGGACCAGTACTTTTAATACAGAAGATTAAATTAATATTTTCAGTACCTGCTAGTTATAACCAAAAAGGCCAAAGAAAATAAATACATCCCAGTAATTTAAAATACGTAATTTACGTAATCATTTCCTACCGCATTTGTCTTGTATTAACTTGATCACGTTAGTTTTGCCAAAATACGAGAGTTCTCGTACATGCGCTTTAGTTTAACGTATGGGGTACGCAATCTTTGGTGATTTTACAACACTCTCGTACACGCACTATAGTTAAAGGTATAATATACAATACCTTTGGCATTTGTACGATAGTTTATATTACGTAGTACGAGAAATGCATACAAAAACAAACAAACAAACAAAAAACAAAGTGCGCCTATATGAAAAAATGCTATGGGAGTTATGCGACGATTAATAAATTTTTATTTTATTTTGTCTGCGATTGAAACTGTTGAGGTGACGATAATGCGATAAAAGTCGGAATATTACAAGTAATGGAATTTTGTTGTGCTGTTTTGTGAATGGTCTCAAATGGGGGTTAGAAAATTAGAAAAACGTAATTTTTTTTAAACGAACGTTCGGTTTTACGAATATATTTTAAGAGGTTTCGAACCGAACCGAACGTAATGGTTCGGTTCGAAGTTTTCTAACTTCGCCCAGCACTACAATTTTCAATTACTACCTAAAACTCTTAAAAACCCACCTCGAATTCTACCTCGAATCCCACCTCGGATCCTACGAATCCTCAAATCCATAGGATTCGGTATATTCGACGAATCCAAGATTCGAAAATCCCATCCCTACTTAGCACTCTAATTCCTATGTAATATCTAGGGACTTTGAAAACACTTTGTATTAACAAGAGTTTTTATGGAAAAGGTTTTGACCTTTCCTAAAGTAAAAAAAAATTCTTCTAGCACACCTCTTAGGGGTCGTCCATTAATCACGTGATGTTTTTTTTTAGCAAACTTTTAACCTCCCCTCCCCCCTAGTGATTTGTGGTGAGGTTTCAGACTACCCGCCCCCCCCCCCCCCATCCCCCCCCACAATAAATCACATGTATTTTTTTGGTACAAAATATTTTTAAAAATTTCAGAATATTATCTTTAAATATAGGTATAATCTAATTTAATTCTGGAAAATTAAGCACAGTGATAAAAATGTCCAGACACACATTAAGGTTGCAGGTTTATTCTCACTGGCATAAAAATAATAAAGAAAGGCTTATATGTGATTTACGTATGTATTCAGCGCCAAAATCACAGTCTTACTGGCGACTGGCAAGCCGAGCCGGGTGGTTCATGTTGCGGCGGGCGGGCGGGGATATTGTTGCCTGGCTATGGCGAGTCAAGGTCACGCGTCGCTTTTCGGTTTAGTAGAAATCTGGCGAAAAAATAAATAAACGTGATATCCCTCTACACCCCCCGCCCTCCCCCCTTGTGATATTTCGTGATTTTTCCCGACCCCCTCCCCCTTTTCGAGCCTCACGTGATTAATGGATGATCCCTTATTGTAAGGATAAAAATGTTACTAACTGAGGGAAGTGCAGTGTAGCAAGCGTACTGTTCCAGGGCATGAAGAGGCAGTTTGAAGGGAACGCCCAGTTCTCGCCCCAAGACGGCAAGAAGCCGCGGGGCGCGTGGGAGTCGGGACGGCAGCCGGCCGGCCGGTGGCCCGCCCCTGTGGACGAGCAGCCCAAGCCTCTCGCCCCCGCCAGCCAGCCCCCGGCCGGCGAGGACGCTGCCGCCGCCGCGGCCCAGAGGACCATAGCGCAGCGGGTGAGTACACTTGCTGTGGATTGCATGCTAGAAACCAAGGGTTTGAGATTTGTTTGGGCTCTTTGGTATGTGTACATTTTTTTTTTTTTTTGGTGAAAGATCAATTTCTTCTCGCACGGTTGCAAATGGATGGGCACCATGACATTACTTTCTTTTATCTCTTCATCTGAGAGTAAAACCTTCAAACATTTGTGCATTGCAAAAGTAAAAACATTTAGAAAATTTTGTAATTTTTGTCTCTTCCAAAATTACGTGCAGAAATGGTATCATCTTTCAGTGCCCCTATTTATAGGTATGCCATCTACATTCTACATATGAAGTAGTAACCTCAACATATTTTCTGCTCGGACTTAAAAAAAAAGTCTGAACCACAATGCAGTTTGGAAAGGCCTAGACTTGCAGTCACTAGCAATGCAGCCTAAAAGTTACACGTTTATAAACTTTTGTGCAAAATTTCTTGGGTTGTGAGATTTGTCTGTATTTGCTTTGACCTTAGAAGCTTAAAACATTTGGTGTAAAATTTAGTTTTTATCAAAAATAAGGTTTTGCTTGCTTGAATTTATTTTATTTGTTATATTGGGCACGACTAGAATGGAATGAGCTGCTAGTCTGGTTTCTTGTTAATACTGTAGTTTTTTGATAGTGAATGCTGACAGAAAAATTAACTTTATGGTGGAGGAATAATTATGTGTGATTTATTTTAGGATAATCCTGAAGAACTCTCTGAAGCAGAAAAGGCTTTTGACATTCAATTTAAACAGTGGGAGGAGCAGTTCAACAAGTGGAAAGAGCAGAATATCAATCATCCGGACAAGGTAGGCAAATATTTTGATGGATATATGGATCTATATTTCCATTATTTCTAATTATTTGGAGTTTGAAATGGACCCCTGCTTTTTAATATTTTCATAAATGATATAATAATGGTCCTTAATCACTCAACAGGCTCACTATTTGCGGATTCTAAGTTCATTTTATCTCGGGGGTCTTCATCTTCGTGCAGCTGCTCGGTACTGGGGACTGATTTCTTTATCGTGCTCTGGACATGTTTTAGCATTGTCCACTTCCACAAAGTTCCTTTCACTTGAAGGCACATCATCATCTTGGCTCCATCGTGTTCTGCAACGGCATTTGCAGGCAATCTGCCACAAAGCCTGCCCTCTGTATTGTCCACTTCCACAACGTTCCTTTCACTTGAAGGCACATCATCATCTTGGCTCCATCGTGTTCTGCAACGGCATTTGCAGGCAATCTGCCACAAAACCTGCCCTCTGTATTGTCCACTTCCACAACGTTCCTTTCACTTGAAGGCACATCATCATCTTGGCTCCATCGTGTTCTGCAACGGCATTTGCAGGCAACCTGCCACAAGCCACAAAACCTGCCCTCTGGATGCATTGGGTGATTGAAACTGATGGAATGGTGTTCCACACCGAGCACAGTCTTTAAATTGCATTGAGGATATTTCACTTCAGCCATGTTTCATCTGCCAACAAAATAATTGCACTGGCTGATGCCTGTAACGAGCGTTTTTCTTGAGTAATTACTCCCTTGTCGGGAGGTTGCTATTCGCTAGTGCAGTTTGGTGGGAAGAAGACACTCGAATCAACACAACCCTTGTGTGCAGTGCAAGAGTCAAGAAATAACAAAATCTTTTGATTACCTATATGTTCCCATTCATACATCCAAACTTTGGAGCCACTCTTTAAAACATACTGCATTTATCCACGAGCTTGTATACTATTACAGAAATATCTGGAAAGGGGAAAAAGTAAATTCCGGCCCGAAAATTCGGGACAGATAATTCCTGTTTTCCCCCAAAAATTTAGGTTGCCAAGCACTAACGATAATACAGCAGTTTGAGGTATTGATGTATTAAAGCTTTGGTTTTGGTATATACCATTGCCAAAAATATGCTGTAAGAATTGGTGACTGAGTTTGTGTTCATGGTTTTTGAGTTTTACAAACTGTAATCAAAAAACATAATGTAACGTAATTATTAAATTTTTATGATTTATTGTGTCAGTAACGCGTGGATAAGATGTTTTGGTAGTGTATTGTGGGGCAATTAGACGCCAATGCATGTACATACTTGGGACTATGCTGCTGTGGGATGATATTCGCTCCAGATGTGCTCAGTCTGTGTGTGGTGTGTGTGATGTGCAGAACCAGTACCGGGAGTACGAGGCCAAGTGGGAGAGCTGGCGCGAGCAGCTGCTTCAGCGTCGCGAGCAGATGAGGAAGAAGAGAGAAGCGACCAATAAGGCAGCAGCAGCCGCTGCCTCCGCGGGCACCCCCGATGACCAGGTAACGCAAGTTAGTACCTGTGCACGTTTCTATTTGCCTTCTAGTGAAAGTTAACAGAAATATAGTGGCCGCATTTAAGTATCAAAAAATACTTTGGTGGTAAACATAAAGTAACTTATTTGGATTTGTCAAACTGCTCTTGGCTCGAGTGAGTTGGGTAAAAAATATTTTGGTTTTTATTGAATGCGGTTTTAACGTTACGTATTGTTTTGATTATATGGTTATATTTAACTGTCAAATATTGCTTTTTGCCATAATATATTAGGTAGGCCTGTGCAAATATTTAGTTAAACAAATGAGTATTTTATTACTTGTATTCAGTCATACTTTGATTTAATGATGTGTCGGTCCCTGGTTCTCGGTCTTACCAGCAAACCAGCAAACAACGTGCACTCGTCTTTATAACTTTATGCTAAGCCTCATGTGACAAGTTAAAAAAAAAAAGGGGGGGGGGGGGGGGGGGAGTGTTAGCAAATATTTGAAAATCGTCAGTGGCAACAGCGATGGGTAGTCAGTCTTCCTTACCTCCCTACACCCCTTTGTGCTAGCCTCCTCTGACGGTAAGATAACGCCCCAGACAGGAAGTTTTAGTGTGTAAACAAAAGAGTTCTTTGTGCCGAGGTCCCTTGACCCTTTTTTTTGTTCTGTTTTCACTAGGCGACAGGGATGATAATTCCATCTAAGTTGTCTAATTAATACCCATTAACTGCAGGCATTTCTTACTATCTTTGCAGTCCTACATCAATTAAAACTAATCCAACAAATCATGTATTAATATACTCAAGACATACTGTATTTTGGTGTGACTTGAAATTAGTGCCGTTTTCCCCAGTTCTTGTTTTGGTTCCGGTTCTTAATAATCTGTTCCCGGATCTCGATCCTCAGTTTTAGGTTAATCTCCACACAATTTCAAGTCGCACCAAAGATACAATACGCCCAAATAAATTGTGTTTTTGTTTAACGCGACTTATCAGCACCCCACTTTACCACAATTAGACCACAAACAAGTCACCCAGTCCCTAGGTAGAACATTTGCTTCAAAGATTTACAAACAAATTTTCCAGAAGCCGTTTTACTTCATATTTATCTTTTGCTTTCCCTACTTTTTTTCTGTATGTGAAAAAAAATTTTTTTTAGTGAAATTATAATTTGTACTATTTGAATTCTATATTCAATTTTGATTCATAATCTGTATTCACACAGGCCTACATAATATTGTTGTGAAGTTGAGATAATTATGTTCCACCATCTGTTTTAACATTTATTTTTGTACCAGGCATCAGAGAATGTTTCTATGGACCAGAATGCAGGAAAACCATCTGAAGGGTCTCCCAGCAAGAGCACTGAACAATTTCCAGAAAATTCTGGCACACCAACCAAAGATGAATTCAAGTAAGCCTTTTTTTTTTTTAATAAATAAATTTTTTTAAATGTTTCACTCATATTTTATTCAGTTTCTTTGGCTAGTAGAGGAAATAGTTGATAGTGTCATTACTTATTTGTCTAGTATGTTGTGAATAAGGCTAAAAACATTGACAGAACTTATTGCTCTACAACTAACTAAATTTTATTCTTTATAGTATGCATTGTAAACATTAGAAAACTTTTGAAAACTACCATGAGCATTGGAAGGAAAAATAACTAGTTCTAATATTTAAAAATAAATTCAATACCAGTACCAATACCAATAAGAACTGTTCAAAAATTAAAATTTTTTTGTAGTAACTTAATTGAATACACAAAGCAAAATATTCAACACGAAGTTTGTGGTTCAAATTGCAAGGGCATTCACATTTTAGTCCTTATGAAAAAATTACAGCAAATACTGCTGTTTTTCATGATTTTAGGGCCTAATTCATTGTGGTTCTAGGTTCCAGAAAACTAACTTCTATTTTGCTAACATAAATAATCTTAAAACTCCTCCACTTCATCCAAAAATATTTTAATTGAAAATTTTGTACATTTAAATGTATTGTGATATGCTAGGACTAAATTTGTGGTTGGTATCATACTGAAAGAATGGATTTTCTGCTTTATTGCTTCCTTTTCTAGATTTTTATTTTTGTGTGTGATTCTGTTGCAGAGATGTGCCAAATTTTGGTGGTGTAGGTGACTTTGGCTCCCAAAATAAACCTTCGAGTGGGGATGTGGAGCAAGCTGCTGACTCAACAAACCAAGCAGCGCAGGAAGGGCAAGGACAAAAGCAAGATGCGGCAGGCAGTGCAGAGGGCAATAAGGAAGACAGAACAGAACCGCATGCTGACAAGGAAAATTCCCAGCCAGACACGCTAAACGATGAACAGTCGCAGCAAGAGAATAAAGACGAGGGTTCCAACTTCCTTAGAAGTTCTTCCAGTGATGGTATTCCAGGGCTGGATTTGCTTTCTGAGGAGAAGAAAGAGAGAGACTTGTCAGTGGGACATGATGTAGACGATAGAAGTGGGAATGGACTTAACTCGCAAAAGGACAAGGATGCCACTGCACCAGAGGGTAGCAATGCCTCTAAGGACACTGCTTCTCCTGCACCTTCAAAGAAGGAGGGTGACTTATCAGTGCAAAGCAACGAAAAACCTACTAATTTAAGCTATAACCAGCCTCCTCCAGGCATGCAGAAATTTGGTCCAGGTGGGTCTCAAGGATCACAATCAAATCAACCATTATCAAACCTTCTGGGAGGACCACAACCGAACCAATCAATAACGAGTCTGCTGGCTGGGATGCAAGGAGGACCGCAGTCAGGCCTTTTAGGTGCAAGTCCGGGATCACATTCAAACCAACCACTTCCTGGCCTATTAGGCACAAGTCCAGGTTCACATTCAAACCAACCACTTCCAGGCCTGCTAGGCACAAGCCCAGGATCACAATCAAACCAACCGCTTCCAGGCCTGCTAGGCACAAGCCCAGGATCACAATCAAACCAACCGCTTCCAGGCCTGCTAGGTACAAGTCCAGGATCACAGCCAAACCAACCACTCCCAAGCCTTTTGGGTTTTTGCCCTGGACCCAATCAAAATTTTGGCCCTGGGATGAACAGAGGAGGGCAGCCTGGCTTTGGCCCAGGAGGAAATCAAGGCTTTGGTGCCGGTGGAAACCAAGGTCCACCTAATCAGAGGTTTATGGGTGGTAATCAAGGACCACAAAATCAGAGATTCATGGGAGGTGGTGGTCAAGGTCCAATGAATCAAGGCTTTGGGCCACGTAATCAGGGACCTGCCAACCAAGGATTTGGTCCTGAAGGCAACCAGGGGCCACAAAACCAAGGCTTTGGTCCTGGTGGTAATCAAGGGCCAAACCCAGGAATTGGCCCTGGTGCTAATCAAGGTCCAGGAAATCAAGGATTTGGTCGGAGTGGTAATCAAGGGCCATCAAACCAAGGATTTGGTCCTGGTGGTAAGCATGGACCTCAGAATCAATCCTTTGCTCCTGGTGGCAACCAGGGACCTTTGCAGCAAGGATTTGGCCCTGATGGAAATCAGAGTTTCGGTCCAGGTGGCAATCAAGGAACCCCGAACAGGTTTGGTGGAAGTGGGAACCAGGGACCACCCAACCAGGGATTTGGCCAAGAAAGAAATTTTGGATCATTTTCACAAGATGGTCCTGGTCCTGGTTCTGGTTCCGGTCCCGGTCCCGGTCCTGGACCTGGTCCTGGTCCTGGTCCGGGTCCGGGTCCGGGTCCTGGAAGAAACCAAGGGTTTGGTTTTGGTGGGAATCGAGGACCATCTAATCAAAGGTTTGGTCCGGGTTTGAATCAGAATTTTCCGCCAGGAAATCAAGGGCCAGGGCAGTCATTTGGACCTGGTGGAAACCAGCGATTTGGCCCTGGTGGAAATCAAGGTCCTTCGAACCAATTTGGTCTTGGAGGCAATCAAAACCAAGGTGGGTTCAGAAATCAAAGTTTTGGTGGGCCTCAAGATACAGATAACAGATTTGGATCTGGAAGAGGCAGAGGATTTGGTGGTGGTAATGAAAACCCACAAGACTTAGGTGGACCTGATAATCAGCCGTGGGTAGGAAGCAATCAACCAACAGGTAACTTTGGAGCCAAGGATGGGTCTGGTCGTCAGCCGTGGCAAGATTTAGGTGCAGGCAGAGGTCGTGGCCAGAACCAGTGGAGAAATGATGGGTCAAACTTTGGTGGTAACCAACAGTTGGGTCCAAGAGATAGGTTCATGGGCCCTGGAAGTGAATTCCAAGGTCCCAGGGATAGAATGTCTGGTCCGGTTGGTGGTTTTCCAGGGGGACATCAAGATAGCCCATTAGGTCAGGATGACATGCAAAAACCTAAAGATTTTTCCGGAGGACAAAGTGATCAATTTGAAGGTCAGAAAACAGGTTTTGATATGTCCAAAACTGGTGGCGATGGAGAAGGAAACATGCTGCCGAAGGAAAGTCCGGGTAGGGTAGGTTTCGATACAATGTTACCGAGGGGCAACTTTCCGGGCCCGAAAGGTAATCAAGGGCCATTCGATGGCCTTCGAGAGAACATTCCACCTTTTGGGGGTGGCGGTGGCGGTGCATTCCCACAAGGTAGGGAAGAATTTGGTGAGGCAGACTTCAGGAGGGGGGGCCCGCAAGATTTCCCTCCTCCCCGGGATTTCTCGGACGGAGGCAGTTTTGGCCGAGGCCGAGGCCGAGGTCGTGGAAGAGGAGGCGGTGGAGGCAGAGGTCTGCTTCCTAGAGGCCCCGACGATGCTGGAAGGAGTAGGTTTCTTCCAGCGCCCCCTGACGATCAGGGGCAGGTAAGTCTACAACTTGGATTAGATCGAGTGTAGCATGCTGAAAGTATTTGTGTTACTAACATTATGAGGTGGTGGAAGCCTAAGTCTCCCATGCCATATTGGTTATATGGTTTTCGCGCCGTTACTATTGATAGCTCTTTTGCAATTGTTTGGTTGACTAATTTTGCCAGTAGATGTTATTTAACTTTATTTGCAAGCTGTGAAGATTAGGGACATTGCATGACATTTTACCTCTATTGGATAACACTCGCTTATTTTCTGGTGTTAGAGAGCTATTGAGATATTAGCCTTTTAATGACAATAATGATAAGAAAATAAAACAACTTGTGTGAGACTAAGCCATCAGCAATAAGGTATCAATGTGTGATTGATTGACTGAAAATAGTGAAAATTCATTTTATGTATGTACATATTTTAAATGTTAAGCCCTAAAATAATATTTTAAAAAATATGTTATATGCAGATGTTATGGTTAGGTATTTCTTAGCTATACATAAAATATTTAATGGAGATTATCAAAATCAGAGTATTCTTATTATTCTAATTTTTGTATTATATTAAGAATTTCAGGAAGTTTGGTAAACTGTCCCCCTAGCCTCTCACAAACTGTACTTTGGCAGCTCGCAGACATGTAGATTCGATCTAGGCTAGGCCATGTGGTAATAGGGGATTATTTGGATTGGGTCGAGGTTTTACACGTCCTGGATTTGTTGTTAGTCCTCTCTTAACAGACAAGGTGTTGTGATGAGGTGCCAGGACTATTTGTCAGAGACAAACAACCCCTGAATGAACCCTAGGTTTGTGCTGTTAACAAATGGCTAAGGAGAAACAGATAGCCAAAAAATATAATATCATGCATGCACAGCAGACATAAGCCTTGCCGAATCCAAATCTTAAGTGTAGAAAGAAGATAGTGTGACTGTTGGTGAAGTCAATTTAATAATCTCGTCCATGTAATGGTTTGAGATTGTTTTGTTTGGCATCAGTTCCATTTACCTTATCATAGTGCAATTGTATTGTGTTATTCAGTGAGGTTTAATTGTCAGGGCATGCATGTACTGCATTTTAATCTTGTTAAGCCTTTATTTTAAAAGTTAAAAACACTCGCTCTTCAAAACATTGGCTCGTAATACAGTAGAACCTCGATGATACATTCCCGTTTCATACATTTTCCCGTGTCATACGCCGATTAATTTTGGTCCCGCCGAAAGTACTATATTTACAATGGCTTACTTTCCCGGAACATACACATATAAAATCATTAATTTCCTGTTTCATACGTTTTTTCGAAGCGGAAAAGTCCTAAAATTCACAAATTTTTTTTGTTATATTCCTCCTTAAAAACTACGTTTTAATGCTTTTATTTTGAAAAACGTTCATTGTTTACCTTTGCAAACGTAAGAAAATAACTTTATCGCACCATAGATATGGATAGTATCAGGAAGACTGTGCACTTCGCTAGTAGCGTCTATGGCCAGCACCAAGCGAGACTAGTGGCGCAAACTAGCAATGATTATGAAAATGGTGCACACGCTTTACCATGGCACGGATCTCATATTTTGTGCATTCATTAATCTTTGAACTGAATATACCAGTTTGTTATTGTTTTCTTACGATTGGATTGTTTTGTATTTTACGTTTCTCAAGTTAAAATTTTATTGAAAATTGTTCTGTTGCATAATGTTTTCTAAAATAAAACAAACAAGCAAAAATTTCTGATTTTCTTTTTACAATAGCCTAATTTTTCTTATTTCTAATTTAGGCTTGGTGACTTTTCCCCCCTCCAAGAAAGGACTTCATAACATTTTGCAAGGCCATTGTTTCTCATGTCAGCTTTACTTGATTATGGACTGTATTTTACATTTATGGTGGTTTTATTATATGTATATATAATGATGAATTCATATATTTCATTAATATAATGCAATTATTTACACATTATGTATTTTAAGTTTAATCTGACATTGTGCTGGTATGCTAGATTGAAAAAAAATGTTATTATTGCCATTCCCTTTTCATACACTTTCCCGCATCATACACCATTTTTGTGCCCTCCGTTGAAAAGTGTATGACAGGGGTTCTACTGTACTTGCATAGAGTAAGTCAGTACTTCCGTAGGTGGATTCAATGTTGCAGAGACCTTTTTGTGTTATCACACTGCAAAGTTAGTGGTCTTGAAAATCAGTCCTTTAAAGTTGTAACTCACTGGAATAATCTGCACAATTTTCTTGAACCTGTGATTTTCAAATGTATATTATTGTACAAAATACCAAAGTTATATAGGTGCTATTATTCATTTTCTAGCTATCAATTTTTCCATCTTATTTTCAATCATGTTGAATGTACTTTTTACATTTGAATATTGTACACAGTTATACATTGCCAGTATAAATTATTTAATTACACATAGTTCCTGGATAAACAGTTAAAGCTAAAATGTATTTCTTGGTTCCTAGGAACATCACTAACTCAACAAGAGTCTCTGAAGAAGTAACAATAATTAGCCATTTTAATCCTCATCCTATTTATTACTGTGCTGGTTTTTATGAAATACTTTGGAAGAAAATATATTTGGATATTATCATCTATGTGGTAGAAGAGAATTTCATACTGTATTTAGAAGTAAGTTTCACGTATTGAAAATTTGACACTGAATGATTTTATAAATTCTTTATTTTGGAACTGTGGCATTTCATATACTATTTTAATTATGTACCAAGTATTTTTTTTAATTTTATTTTGTAGTGCAGAAGTTATTGATTAATACTTTTTTTTATGCATCTAAACTGCATTTGCAGTTGTACCATTGAGTTCCACAACTTCTGATTTTAAAAATCCATCAATATCATATATGATTCTTTGATAATACTGAAAATTATTTGTTACAACCTGTGTCTAAAATTGGCACTATATTTTTTATATACCCTTAAATTCCTATGTAGCCATAAGGGTAGCAGCAATACAGCCCTTTACAATTAATTGTTGTTACCTAGCAAAAATTGTTAAAAAATATCATGGGAATTCAAACGCCAGAAGCGCTCTGAAATATTTGAACCAGCATGGTTGGATCGTTGCTGAATTACAGAATCTGCCAAACAAAGAATGCCGGGATAGAGAGATTTTACTATTCGTGATATATGAAAATGTTTCATTTTTACTTAATACAGTCTGTCATCATTTCTTCTGAACACTTCTTTGTTCAATTATTGGTTTTTCTAAAGTCATGCTCACATAAATAAATATTGAACTGTAAAATTTTTACTGAAACTTTAGAATGGAATTTGCAATCTTAATCTTAAATTTTTAAACGTGCAATTTGTGTGCGTTTTGAAATTTTCTATAATTTATTATGGTATCTATTAAATATTTAAACTAGAATGTGCTTTATTCTGAAGGGGAAAACAAGTCATTCTCTTTGTCTGCAGTATGTGTTGCCTAATGGCTCGATTATCACTAAAACTATTTAGAACTTTTTAAATTGCTTAATTAACATGTAATGGATGGATCCTGTAATTATTATTAGTTGTATGAAAATGCTGTGTTCTGGAGGAACAAACTTGAGTATAATTCTGCATTGTAAAGGAAATAAGCATACCCTGGGAAGGGTTTTTGGGGAGGGGGTGGTTGAAAAAATCTTATGCGCGCGCGTGCGCACACACAAACACACACACAAACACACACATACACACAGAGAGAGAGGGAGAGAGAGAGAGAGAGAGAGGGAGGGAGAGAGATAGAGAGCGATAGAAAAATAGAGCGATAGAAAGATAGAGCGATAGAGATAGAGATATAGATAGATAGAGCGATAGAGATAGAGATAGATAGATAGAGAGATAGATAGATAGAGCGATAGAGATAGAGATATAGATAGATATACTGTATAAACCCACGTACCACCCGCACCTTTTTGAAAAAAATCAGGTTCGATAAAGTAGGGTGCGGGTGTTACATGGGTCTTGGGCCATTTTTGCACGGTGACGAAATAACGCCGGCGCGACTGGAGGTTGCTGCGATAGGCAAGAGGGGTAGAGGAAAAGGATGAGAAGGAAGTGGCAGACAGTCAAGGTCACATTCCTCGCAGCAGGTCACATTCCTCGCAGCGTTGTCAAACTGCAGCTTTGCTGGTTACAAACGCGCGCTCCCACGCACTGTCCTATCCTCATTTCCAAAGTATCCAGTGGTTTTACACGTGTGTTGGCTGCATGTATTGTATTGTAATGAATCGTAAAAAGTTGCGTTCTTTCACAGTTGTGGAAAAATTAAAAATAATCAGTGAAGCGGAAGAAATCGGTAACCGTGCTGCTTGGCAAAAATATGATGTCGACGAATCATGTGTGAGGGATTGGAGGAAAAGTAAAGACAAACTGCTTTCGGCCAGTGGCGATAGACGTGCGTTCCGTGGTGCGGTAGCAAAGTTTCCGGAGATAGAGGAAAAACTCTACGACTACCTACAGGACAGATGGCAATTCGGGTACGCTGTAATCACGGAAATGTGTTCACTAAAGGCGCTGCAAATTGCTCGTGAACTTGGCGTGGGTGAAGGCTTTAAAGCAAGTAGGAACTGGATGCGCAGGTTCATGGTAAGAAAAGGTTTGTCCATGAGGCGGCATACTACAATCTGCCAGCGTTTACCGACAAGCTACGATGAGAAATTAATAGCATTTCAGAGGCATGTGTTACAGCTGCGGAAGCAACACAATTATTTGTTTTCACAAATTGGAAACGCCGACCAAACACCTGTGTACTTTGAAATGCCTGCAGATACGACATTTGAAACAAAAGGTGTAAAAACAGTGTGCATCTTAACTGGAGGCTGTGAAAAAATGTGGTGCACTGTAATGTTGACAGTCCTTTCCGACGGAAAAAAACTACCGCCGTATGTGATTTTTAAAAGGAAATCACTCCCAAAAAAACAAAAAATTCCCTAATGGTATTATTGTGAGGGCTCAAGAGAAGGGATGGATGGACCATGCAATGGTTGTGGACTGGATTAAATTTGTGTGGGAATGATGACCCGGTGCTTTGTTGAAATTATGAAGCATGCTGGTTTTGGACAGCTTTCGCGGTCATTTAACTGAAGAAACAATGAAACGTCTGAAAGATGGGCGAACAGATCAGGTCGTAATACCTGGAGAATTAACTTCAGTTTTGCAGCCCCTTGACGACTGTATCAATAGGCTGTTTAAAATGCATCTGAAGCGGCAATACTCAGAGTGGATGTCGAGCGAAAACCACGAAATGACACCGACCGGGAGAAGAAGGCGACCAAGCTTGTATCTTGTGCGACAGTGGATTCTAAATGACTGTTCTGCGATCCCAGAAACATTAGCCGTAAAGAGTTTTAAAAAGTGCTGCATTTCAAATGCGCTCGACGGCACGGAAAACGATTGCTTGAGCTCCGATGATGAGTGCTCCGACACTGGCAGCACTGTGGACAAGTTGTGAGGAAGTTTAAGTCTGTTCTTGGCCGACGGCTGTGACATGTTATTCTTTGTGATTTTGTACGTGACTTTTAAAGTCTAATTAAATGCCGTATTTGTGTTAACCTAATTTATATTTTTATGTAGAATATGCCACATTTAGGCACAAGGTCTTTATTATGCATGTAATAAAAATAGTTTTTATTATGCGTGGCTAGGACTCGCGTGCTTTATCGTTTATTTGTTTGAACGAGGTCATTGCCCAGCGCACGATAATGGACGCGGAAGATTGTAACTGTAAACAGCTGGGATCTGGGCAAGGTCACGCGCACACACGGCGTGTTGTTAACGATCGCGCGCGCCGATGCCATGTTCTACTCGCGTGATGTTGCCACATTGCAGTTGCCTGCCTTCTGTACACTTTTAACACAAATGCCGAGGCTGTAATAAGTAGCATAGTACTTTTTTGGTAATTTTTTACGATTTGTTACTGTTTGAAAGGAAAAGAAATCACGACTAAATTATTTTTTTTCCATGCCGATTTGCAATAAAAACATTTTTTCCCTCCATGGCATTCTAAAAATAAGGGTGCGGGTGTTACCCGGGGGCGGGTGGTACGTGGGTTTATACCGTAGATATATATATATATATATATATATATATATATATATATATATATATATATATATCCAAATAAAGTCAAATAAAATTGAGGATGCTCATGTCATTCGAAGCTCATTGTCTATAGTTTCGCACAGAGCAATGAGTGAGATAATGTTACTGAGCAGCTCATTTAGTAAGCAACAAACCTAAAAAGTCGAATCGCAGTGGTTGGTTTGTGACTGGTCAGACTGAATTTTCGAATCTTGGTGGTTGGTGTATGGACTAATCATAATTGATACAACTCAACTTTGATTATGTTTTAGTTTTGTTTAGTGAATTCGAGCATTGGGTTCGAATACCTTTTAATTTTTGCTCAATGCAAGAGGTATTGTTATGGTAAAATTTTTAATAATGTGAATCGGATAACTACATATGAGAGCTTGCTTTTAACGTTTAAATAAAAAGACACTAAATTTCATTTTTAAATTTATAAACTTTTTCATTTTTATTTTCATTATAAATTATTAATTTACTTTTGTAATTGTATATTAAAATATATCGTTTAGAATTTATTTAAAAATAGTAATTTTCAGATGATGTGTCCTATGAGAACAAGTTTCAGTTAATTATATAAATAATTACAGTTGGCACTCTTGATCTGGCAGTCTTAGTTTGGGCAGATTCTTTGATCCAGAACCCTTTGACTGCTCATGTGTGGATTGGGTGTTTTTATTTCACTCGGTGTTTATCTTGCCTATTAGATTCATGGGCAAGTGTTGCCAAGAGACAACAGTAATTTTTTTTCTTTCCTTTGGAACAGCTAGTTTCAACTTCCTTTTAAGAATGTTCCATTATATTGTATTAATAATTTTTCTTTGATTTTCTTTTTGAAACTACACGCACAATCCATTCGTCCCGAACATGCCGAATTACAGAGTGCCTACTGTACAAAAGTTTATTGAATTTAGTATATGTATTGTCTGGTTTTGTAACATTTTGTCTGATTGTGTCAGTCATACTTTGCACGAAAAAGTACCCTGTTGCCATATGTAAATTACTCTGCTTGTTAACATTAACAATAATATTTGGTATACTATTATTAATTATATGAGTTTAAATATATACATATACATATTATATGTTCTATTTGTTGAATTTTCCAAAGCCAAAAAAATGTGTCTATTGGTAGTAATTTTACAGTTGTAGGCATTCTGAAAGAGAAAAAAAAAGTCATTCAATGCCAATCAACAATCACCTATTATCATTATTTCAAATGAGAAATGATTTGTAGCAATTGGGTACTATTAATAAGACATTCCATTAAATTATGTGTTGTGCTAAACCAGAGCCAACATTAAAAATATTATGATCTAAAATAGTTGTTGACTAACAAAAATGGTTGAAAATAAGATGGCATCTTTCAGTTATGCCTCCTTAAGGAGTAAAATGGAATATTATCAGATGAGCTCTTGATGAAATATGGAATGGATTAGAAATATTATTTCTAAAAATTATCATTCCACATTTTGCTTCATAAAATACAATGTTTTGTATACAAAAAAAATTAATTGCTATTATTATAAAATTGTTTCTAAAACTTTTGCGCTCTGTTGCATATACAGTAGAACCCTGTTATAATGTTCCTGCATATAATGTTTTCCTGCTTATAATGTCATATTTTTAAAGTCCCAATATTTCCCCTATAAGGACAATGTATTTATTTCCTGCATATAACGTTCATAAATAGTGTATATTCCTGCTTATAATGTTTGCTTTCTAACATTCAATACATGGGGAAAAAATGTTTTAAAATCAAATTATTCCAACACTTACGATAAAAAGTTTCCTTTATGTATGTTTATGTTTACAATCACTGCCATACAATACATGAAGTTTGTTAAAATTCAATTTTATGCAATATACTGAAGGTACACAATGTTCATAGTTACGTGTCAGTTGGCACCCTTAGTCAACTCTTCTCTTCCTTGCCATTCCAGTGGGTATTCAGATACATACATAGTCCTACAATATTTAAGTTGCCAACCATTGAGCAAGGGCATAACTAAAAGTGTTTTCTATTGCTTACAAATAATTTTTTTTTCATTCATACGTAGGAATACCAAAATTAAACAATTTCAGGTGGCGAAGGAGTAGACGTTCTCACTCTTAATGTTGTCATCATGAATCGTGAGACAATTTTACAAAAAATGTGGCAGTGTATCTTTAAAGAAAAACAAAATTTAACCAGGGAACAATACGAAGTTGAAAAATTGTTGGCTTGTTTCAGAAAATACATGTATCAAGTATACTATCTTTGGTTTTAACATTAAAGTTGTTTACATAGCTTGGTGAGTCCATTGGTACAAAGCTCAAACATTGTTAAGAGCTAAATTGAAATTTCCTGCTTATAACATTTTCCTGCTTATAATGTTTTTTTCTTGTGCTCCCTTGAAAAACATTATAACAGGGTTCTACTGTATCTGGCAACAGAGCACTTTGAAACTAGGACAGCAGTAGTGGCAGATAATGTGCATTGATAAGAGAGTGTGAACTGTCATTAAAATAAACTCTGCAAAATAAGGATAAGATGCTATATGCATGCTCTGTATGGTTACTATAAATTGAACATGATTAAACTGTGCTTTTTCTGCCCACGATAAATACAGATCTGGGTAATATTGATAATGTATTTTGAGTTTTCAGTTTTGTTAAGTTTGTGTGTGTTTTTTCTTATAGACTACTTATTTTTAGTAAATACTATATATACACACACACACACATATATATATATATATATATACACACATACACACACACACTTTATTTCACAGCTTTTTTTGTTAATAATTTTTAAAAAATAAAAAACAAATAAGAAGGTGAATATTTAGAAAACAAAGTAAAATTGTAAATTGTGTGTGCTATTTTTTAGAGGTGTAATTATATGGTCTGAATGAATTACCCTGAGAAAACCAGCTTTCCTTTGCCGTGCTTTGTTACTTTTATTTTTCTTGAGTGTCCTGTACATTCCAGCTTTATGCACACAGATTTAAAAAGAGAATTGATACAACCCCCATTTAAACACTACCCTTATAGGTGACTTACCTGGGACAAGGTCACTCGTAGATGACTGCTGCATTGTGACAGTCGCACTTTGCGTGCTGCTTCTCGGCAAGTCATCAGGCAGGGTTACAGAAACGTGCAGTTGTGAATGTCGAGTGTTACTTGCTCGGAGCGTGCGGCAGTGCACAATTAATTGCTGGAAGATGTGACGCTGTTCCCAGCCGGACAAGGGCCCGCTCGCGGCCGACCCCGACAGCCTGAGGGGCCCAGAGGGCCCACAGTCCGGTGAATGGGACCCGGGGCAGGACCAGGACCTACCCCCAGCTCGAGACCCCTGGGCCGGCGGCTACAGTCGGGGCCGAAAGTGAGTTTCCTCCCTCACCTAGAAGAATCCTTATGTTTGACGAAATTTGGTAAATATACTAGAACCTTTATTTTACACTTAAAGTGTTAAGGGCTAAGGTTATTAAATTCTAAATAAGAGGAATTTTAGTGCCTGGCATAAATAAGCATATTTTATAATAAATTCATTCCCCATTTGTGTAGAAGATAATTTTAATACACAATCTCATTGCTGAAACATGCCATTTCTGTTTATTTACTAAAGAACTATCAAATACAATTTAAAGGACTATTTAACTTCCCTCTGCTGACTAATGGAGGATACTTGGAACTGTTAATAAACTACCATCGTGTGGAATGATTGTTTAGGCCATTAAAATATTATAACAAATGTTTATGCAGTAAATAACAGTGCAAAGTAATGGCTTAACTTGGACCACAAAGGCTTTCCATCGTGAGCATCTGCAGTATAGCATTATTGTCACGCATGGCAGTCTTGAATGGCGAACCACTGCGTCTTGCATCAGGGAGTGTTTTTGCTTGAGTAATTGCATTTTTGTGAGTGGAGTGGCGTTTCCCTACTGCCGGAGATATTGTGCTTGTCGGTGTCCAAGTTTGTCTGATTAGATCATGATCTTTTTAAATGTCGGAACGTGCGGAACATTCAGTTAACTGTTTGATTGGTGGATTGGTTTAGCTCTGCTCTCCGGCAGACGACCTGTCGAGGGCACGGGGAAGGAACTGTGTGACGTGGGGATGTGGTTGCGTTGTTGCATGAACAGTTTTGGTGAGGATCTCCCGGGAAGAGGGTGGGACCGTGCGCGGTTCCCGCCGGACTACGAGGACGACAGGTACGCGCCCGGCTGGGGGCGGGGCCCGGCGCGGGGTCCCGCGCTGGAGCCGGCCACCGTCGTCGACTACGGCCACAAGCCCATCGCGCCCGCCGTCAAAGGTTGTCTTCCTGCATTCAACTTGTGTAGCTTCCGTATAAGTAGAGTGTATCTTGAGGAAAGAATTGTCTCAGCAGTTTGAAACAACACTTATAAACGAGTGCACGTACTTGACAGTTGTGAAAAATAGTTCAGCTTAGAATGATTACATAAGACGAAGCAAGCTTTTACCATTTATCTATACTCTATAGACATAGAGAAATAATACTTTTTTTTTTTATGTGTAACATCTTAGTTCTCTCAGTATTCGGCATTTGGTAGAAGTAGTTTCTTGATTGGAACGGAAGTCGCATGGTTCGGAACTGTGTAACCACGGTGCTGCCATCTGTGGTGGATAACACGAGCCAAAGGGAAACTGATAGTACTGTTTGATGAATTGTATCAGGATGGGCAGTATTTTAATAAAATTCCTTTTTGAAAATCCGGTCCAAATTTGGAGTTTTTTTTTCAAGTCTTGTTTGTTTTTATCAGAGCAATTTCAGTATATAGTTTAAATTTTCTGTCTGCAAATTGAATCATTCAATAAGTCTACATAGCTGCTACTGCATTCTAGCGGTATGTGTGGAAACCACGTGTGATTCATGTCCGGAAATTTAGTTGGAGACAAATAGTGTATATGTATCGCACATGGAATGATTTTTACGTAAAATTTTGTGTCTGTTTCTGAATTTGCAACATGAGAACACATTAATTTGCTCATTACTGGCGTTACAAGTTACACATCTTTGGCGAGTACTGATAGACTCTCTCATAGAATGTACTCAAGTGTGTAATTGATCTCTTATTTACACTTTTTTCATATGAAGAGAATCCTTCTTTGATATGTATTTTGTATCTTTCTGGCTGTTTTATATTCAGTTTGACATGGGCAGTCCATCACAAAATTGTTTTGTGTCTTCATAGGCACGCTGGCCCCCGAGGTCTTTGCTGCTCCTGTCGAGACTTTCGACTACTGCCACGGCACTCCGATCCGCAAGCCAGCTGCTGACCCATTGAGAGGTGAGCCAGTCCTGGTAAACGTTTTTAGATTTATGTAGGTATTGGATCTTTAGAAGGCGTTTCCTGACAGTTGTGTCTTCTCGGTCGCAGGCGAGCCATGGAGGAAAGATGAGCTGCCGGACCGGCCCCGCGACCGCGACCGCGACAAAGATCGAGATCACGGCCGGGCCGGTTGGGAAGACAGAGGTGAGCGTCATTATCTTGTTCCTTGCTGTGGTAGACGATCCTTGTCGAGTCAGGTGCTTTCTAGTGCCTTGATAAAGTTGGTTTATGGCAATATAAACCTTAGTTTCCACTGTTGTCACTGTTATTTGCCTTGACGTTGGGGGGTCGTGTTTTGTTATTTTTGCTCTATCAGTTTGCTGATCAAAGGCATTGTTCCCGCAAAAACACAAAAAAAAAAATCAAAATAATTTTTACATTACTCCAAACAAAATATTATAAAAAAAAATTAAAAAGCTGAAGGACTGGATTCCCTCGATAATTTTCTAGTCCATAAAAATGAGGAGTTCTTCTAATGGTTCAAAGCAATTATGGTTTCCAGTACAACTAAGTGAGACATGATTTTTCAGGAAAACACAGGAATGTATCTTTACAGTAAAGTTAAGAAATTACTTTTTTCTGGTTCTGTGAGTCCACTGCATTAGCTTACGTGTCAATGTATGTAATTGTTTTTAACAACAATTTTCAAAGAAAGCACTGCACTTAAACCTTAGTAAATACATGCATGCGATTGGAATCACACCATTCTCAGAAGTTCAATTTAAAACTTTTAATGGTGGAGTAAAAAAAATTCCCAAGCATGGTTGTAAACGAGTACTTTATTTAGCATTTGAAACATACAATAAACATCTAGAAATGTTCACACAATGTAGATTGGTTCTGCCTAATGTTGGGATGTGGTGTACTGTTCATACCTACAATGTCTCTATAATTTAACAGCAAGTTATTTGATCTTTTAGTTGTGTTTTATGAAAGTTATAGAGATAATCAATTGTATATTTAATTCGTAATTCTGAAGCACAGAATCCTTTTATAAATGAAACTAATAAAAAAAAATTTATTTACTTACATGTTTTTCAAATATTCTATAGAAGGATGCTGTGATTCATCTAATAGTTAACTATTTTAATTTTAATGAATGGTTAGGTTTGGTTGCTATGATTAGAATAGTTAAAAGAAAAGAAAGAAACTTGCCTGGTTGGTTAGGTTAGCTGCAATAGAAATAATGGAAAATCATTATTAAATACCAATTTTTAATTTACCTAAGTAAATTAACCTAACCAACCGTTCACACCATTTCACAGTATTTTTGTAATTACCAACCTAACCAACTGTTCACCCAATGTTGTAGTACTTTTAATATACTTAATGCAACCACTTATTAAAATGGTAAACTACTTTATCAAAACATCGTCATAAAAACAATTATAAATAATATCTGGAAGTAAAAAAAGCCTTTTAGAATTTTTTATTATTGTCTGGAAAAGGGTTTTTTCCTTCAGAATCCCTAAGAATTCTTATGTTTCAATTCATAACATATGGAAATAAAATTTTAAGGAAATAAAATGCTGAAATGAACATTTGATACCTAATTTTAGAAGAAACAACTTTTTTATGCTGATTTTTGTGTCTTTTATGTTTTGGTACCGAGTTTTTGCACTGCTTTTGCCTTATTTTAACACCACTTTTGATCAGTTTTATTTACAATTTTCTGGTGCCCTTAGCTTTTAGGGAAAGGGCAAGCTATATTTTTTATTTATAATAATATTAATGTTTTGTATTGTGTTTAGTTTTACACAATATGAAAAAGAGCGCTGCTTGAAATTTATTACCATGCTGCTTCAGACCATGCCTAATTGACGTTACTTTAAAGCCATGCAAATGGAGCAGGCAGCGTGACTTCAAGTGGAAGGTGTGTGGATGTTTTGGTGGCGTGCAGCCAGACTTGTAGTTGGAGCTGAAGTGCTCACCGGGCGTGGTGTTTGTTCCAGAGCCGGGGAGCAAGAGAGACAGCCGCTGGGAGAGGGACAGGGAGAGGGACAGGGACAAGGACAGAGATGACGACAGGTATTCCAGAGTCCCGAGCTGCTATCAAAGTGATGTGAACTGTGGACACCTCCACATTTAGTACATTACTCCACCCCTTGAAATAATGAAGGGCTAAACTTGTAATTTGTTTATTTGATACGTACACACAATATTAAAAAAAAAAAAGTTTGTCTGTAAAGTCGGTTTACGGACGATCGTTTAACATGATGTCATAACAAAACATTGATGAAATGATTGCATACTTTTATGAATAAAATTGAATCATTTTTATTGAATTATCACTATTTTGTATGGATACAAAGAAGGAGTGAAATGAAATCTACAATTTAATTGATAAATTTACTGTTATTTGCACTCATTAATTCAAATATGTTTATTACTTTAACGAACAGATTATTTTAACTATAACTTTTATACATGTTTGCTATTTAACTTCTTCCAATCTGTGTTATTCTGTTGAGGATAGGACGATGATAGGAAAAGTAGGAAACGAATGGGAGTGTTTCAAGTTTAATGTGCCTCGAAAAAGTCAAATCGATGGTTGTTCCAATCGAGTGGAAGAGAGATAGATGCGGCGCAAGCGTACAATGAGCGTAACGGGACACCTTTTCGTGCGTGCAGCCGGCATTCATCAATTTATTAGGCGTTGTCACGTCAAAAAATTAGAACAAAAGTTTGTATGATACAAAACCCACGATTCACAATTTGGTGTTACACTTGAGCTAATGTTACTCTTTGGTAAAATTTTGATGTGTAGTTTGTATTTTTGTGATGCTTAGATGTTAATGTTTTGTAACTGTCAGCATTATGAGATATAGAATGTTTCATGAATTATCTGAATTCTGTATAATAGAATATTTGTATAGTGATAGAGGAGAGGTTGATAAGGACTCTTACTTGTGATAAAATGCCATCATTTCAAAGTAAGACAATACTAATTCAAGAGTGAGTATTGTTTAATAAAAATAATTTCATGTTTTTACGTCTTTTATAATGGATTATCTTTAATATTATATAATTTTTACTTGTTCTCTTAAAAATGATCACTGTTTGCTCTGTATATTTGTTGCATGTAGAGTAGGAGTGGTTTAGAGGCAGGCTGGTAAGTGAGTGTTTATTTTAGTAATGGATTTGTACTGTTATATTGCTGTGTGAAATGCAACAAATTGGCATGCAGACATAAGCCATGGCTAGGGCCTGGAATTTTTCGCGATCGCGAATTTTGCGAAAATTCGTGCGAATTTCGCATGAAAACGCGATAAGTAAGTACATTCGCGAAAACCACAACATTTCTATATTACACTGCGAATATATCCCCGAAAAGTACCATTACAGTAGAATCCCGCCGATGCGACCCCCCTCTGATGCGTCCATTCCGTTTATACAACCGTTTTTTTGAGAAACCGTGAAAAATTTGAGCAGAGAAAGTCAAAAATTTGAGTAAAATCGGCTGAAAAACAAGTCTGTTACACTTTGTTGGGCGCTATGTGTTCACGTTTATCTTGGCGAGAGCTGTACTGTAAGCAGGCAGGCATACAAAAGACGGCTAAAAATAGATACCACCCCTCTAGACTGTCGACGCGGCAGTGTCTAGCCAAGCTCGGCGCGTCCACTATCGCACGAAAAGCAGTCTCAGCTGTCATGTTATCTTACCCGCCCGCACGAAAATCCGCTGTGGTAAGTTAGCTTCTGCGAGGGCTTAAGAAACTCGTCTGGCCAGGCTGGCTTTAGCGGCGGCTTGACGTCATACGTGACGTGACGCGACGCGACGCTTATCTCTCCCATCCCCTGCTAATTCTTCAAGGCTCATCCCTCTCAGAGCCACAAACAATGTAAAAACACCCCCTCTTTTTTCCAACTAACATTTCAACACATTCCCTCCCTTATTTCAACCTTCTGGGTGAGAAACTGTCAGCATCCTCCTCCCCTTCCACACCGCGTGCGACAAAAGCCAGGTTGTATAGTCCATTCTCGGTAAAATAAATATTTTAATGGGCTTATACGACTGTCCTTCGCCGTTAATATATACTTTATAAGTTTAAGTTATTATGATACAATTTGTTTATTAGTCACACAGCAGTTTCTGCTGAAAAATCACTAATACCTCAAATTTTATTGAATATAAAAATTTAGCAGGGCTGTAAATATATTTATTTTACTGCATAGTTACTTTTCCATCTGCATTCCAACGTGTTTTTTTTTCTTCTTTTTTTTACGCTGTGAAGGGATGTGGAAAATATAATTGCTTGAGCTGTCAAAATAAACATCGCTGACGGCAAGGGCGGGAGCGCATCCTGTCCGTCTGTCGCTGTGATTATCTACTCCAAAAACATGTCACAGCATTTCAGGATAGCATTATTCTTATATCTTTCATTTATAGCCGAATGTTTTCTACCTGATCCACACAAGTTCCTTCGCCACATTTTGAACGAAAAAAAACACCAGCAGGCTAGCATAGCCGAACTCGCATGACGCGAATTCACTTAGCACGAGTATTCATCGGAACCCATTGTTCGGGGTATGGGAGTCCGAGGTGTAATATGAATTTAAAAAGTTGTCTTTTTTACACCATAGACTATTTGAATATGAAATTTATGCGAACAAAGGCGAATTTTTTAATGTATTTGTATATACTTGGGGGGGGAGGGGGGGGGGGTAAAAATGGTTCCGAATTCTCCATTGCGACCATTCCGTTTATAAGTCCGTTTTTCCGGAAACCGTGAGGGGTCTCATCAGCGGGATTCTATTTGCAGATCACTAATACACAAGGTTAAAGTATCCTTTAACCCAAGTCTTGTGTTTCAGCATAATTACCTTATTTTTACATAAGCTGTGTTCGTGTATGGTTTTGATGCCAAAAATTGATCTCGGGTATAGTTCGCACTAAGTTTCTTCTCATTTGTGCGCCGGGGTTTGTTCAAGTGGCAACCCCATGTTCCTCCACTCCATTATTCCAATACCGTAATTATTGAATGCAAGCAAACAACATGGGTTTTATTGTACTGACAATAGCACAGTGATGTGCAAATTTTGCAACTGTAAAGTTTCATGGGAAAGAAAAGATTCCATTGACAAACACCTAAAGTAGGCTAAGCATGTGGCATCGGCAGCCGAAAAAAAAAATTTGTACTTGCAAACATCTATAGCAACGTGTCTGTTTTGTGTAACTGTTTTGGATTTAATTGGCTGTTATTATGCATATTAGTCTATTCCTAGTATACATGGATTATTTATTAAATATGTAAACTATTATATTCAATAACTGCACAATTTAGTCAACATTTAAAATACCAGTAAAATTACCATTGCATAACGAAAATACCGACTTTAAACCACCGCTTTTCTAATTTGAAAGTACTGCTTTTTGCATACTGAAAACACCGACATTTTCCAGGCCCTAGCCATGGCTCATCAACTTTCACACCAGTTCAAATTTTCTGTCATCCACTCTTGATAATAGTAGTGTGTGTAGTCTATACGAAGATTTTAAATTATGTTGTTCCTATGTTAATAGTAGTAGTAGTATTAGTAGTAATTATTATCGGTATGCTAAGTTAATTTCAGTTTTAATCATGCTTTAGCATTTGTTTCTTGCTAGTTTGATTTCTGTGCCTTTAAATGTTTATCTCCTTTGATCTTCCTTGAGGCCTTCTTCCTGTGTAATTCAACTGTGTCATTTTTCTATGCCTTTTTTCCCTCATTATCTTAACATGGCCATACCATCTCATTCTTGCTTTTTTCGTGATCTCATTTGTTCTGTTTGCACCCTCTCATTCCTGATCCTGCTTGCTCGGATTTTCCCAGCATATTTTTTGTCCACACACGAAGTCTCTGTTCCATAAGAGACTAGAGGCCATTAGAGCGACACTGTATGGCTTACTCCTGCACGTGGTACTCGGGAATGACGCTGTAGTTAGCATGTGAGCGATCATTGACACTGCCTGTTGGTAGATGGAGAAGTCGGCATCGACACACCAGCGGTCCTGATAGAGGAAGCTCCCGGCGTGATGATAGGTGAGAAAAACCTCGGCCATTTGCAGGTGGTGGTTTACGGTAGCAACCACACGGTTCTGTGAGCAAGTGTACTTTGAAAATAGTTCTCTTAAACATTGTTCATTCTCGCTCATTTTACTGCCCTTGCTGTAAACATGTATTGCATTACAAAATTCCTTCTGCCTCACGATCTTGGCATAATGTGGGAAAAGGCTATATTTAACCACATTACATTGTGCTAGACTAACCATTTGTTGAGTGTGTGCCTGGGTTGGGGGGAGCCGGATTTCTAATTTTTTCTTATTACATATAGTGTAAAAAGACAAACCTTTATTTTGTGAACTACTTTATTAAGAACAAATTGCTGGTTAAAATTATTTTTATTTATGCATCAGTTATATTAATATTCAAATAATAATAATATTTAAACCTAAAATAGTTGGAATAAAAAATACTCCTAGTAACTTTTGTCATTGGAAATGGAAAACCAAATAAAATATGCCACCAATCCTGGAGATTGCTGTTAAAGAAATCAGGTTATCAAAATATATATCAAATCAATTATGTAGTTTATCGATCCTAACCTCGATTCCCAGCTTGATTCTGATTCTGGATCATAGGTTTACAAAATTTGTGAGTACAAGATTAATTTCACAGTATTTCATATGTTTTGTGACAACTAAGATAAGTTATCCTTTTATAGAGAAAAAAAACAAAAACTACATAAGATTTCAGCACTACGGTTATATCAACATTTGTATGTGGTTTCCTAAATACAAAAATAATTCTTGCACAAGTTTTTATTTTTCCCCTAGAAGACTTGGTTTTTGATATTTTTTGAAAATCCAAACAATTTCGTTTTTTGTCTGCAAGGAGTCATTTTGTACTGAAAAGATGCTCGGAAAACAAAGTAGCTGGGGGATTACCTGGATATCGCTTAGCCAGTTTCTGCAGCCTTGGAAACACTCCTTTTCCCTTCCAATACTGCAGCACGTTACTGCCAGTGAGACTAGAGGGTCCTGAATGTAGGCATTCATTTTGTCAGCTGCTGACTTTGTTGAATGTGTTCCCCAACACTGCACAGTATTTCAGAATTGAACACATGGTTCTGCTTATATGCCCATAACTTACTGTTTGATGTTACTGGTTTTGCGTTTCCCACACAATGCTTCCTTTTCTTATGAAAGAAAGTTTTTAATTATAAATTTAACTTATATTTATTTGCTCATAGAATCGTTCTGTCCGTATCTATGAATTAAGGTTGGGGCTGGGAAAATTAGCATCTATTTTTTTTTATAAATTAGCATTTTAAATTACTGTAAACTAAACATTCATTTATACAAATACAGTACCTACAAATAACCCTCTAGTTTTGTAGAAAGAAAAAAACTTTAATTAAGATAGTTTTTCTAAATCAAAACCAAAAAAAATGCCTTTCTTTACTTTTTAAAAAATTGTTTTGGATAATTCTAGCAAACATTAATTGCAGGTTTAATTCATAGATTACACAAATCAACCATATTATTTGGGTTGGGTTTATATTGTAAAGTTATTTTGGATATCCGTAACTTGCTGCATCACACAAAGATGGCAATATCATGAATCATGCGGGTTTATAGAACAGTTAAGAGAAAATCACAACATGCTTGAAAATGCCAAGTACCTGTAGGCAACACTGCTGTGGTTTGTTTGACACTCGCGCTAAAGCAAAAAATGCAAGAGAGTGCTTTTTTTAATTTCAGACAACCATACACCTTGCATGTGTGATATGTGAAAACTTGCATCAAAGATGGTGTCCATGTTGTGTTAGTGCATTAACTGAAGTGCTGATAGGTCTTAAGTGACAGACGTAAATTAAAATAATTGCATTATACATGCACGTGTCCTAGGCAAACTGTAAAGTATGAATAAAAGTTAAGTTAGGTCACTGAAAATCTACAAGTTGTTTTGTTTCTGTCTAAAAATTGTAGTGGTTATGTACCGTTTATGAAGGATATTTTTACAAATGAATGACATTTCCAACTAATTTAGCAGATAAAAAGCATTTATTTAGAAAATGAGCTAAAATAGCATTTATTTTGGAAGTTAGCAAAAAAATATCATTATTGTAAATTCACAAGGAAATAGCATCTGTAACAACGTGCTACTTTTTCCGGCCCCTCAATTAGACTCCTTGTACTCTGCTGACAATTACGTAAGTACATTATTGCGTTTTTAATATCTTGTACTGTTAGTGAAGTGGTTTTGTTTGGGAATTAAAACCTGCATGTTGCCAGTTAAAAAAATGAAGTATTGGTAGTTACATTTGCACGGTGTGAATTCAAACTTCTTTGAAAGTTGTCAAACATCAGGTTTGGTGTCGGTGTTACCTTTGAATATATATACTGTATAGAAGTCGCGAGCGGATAGGATTTACTCTACGTTTTTCAGAAGCGTATGATGAGCAGCTTGGGAACTTCACCGCTGCAGTGCGCTGCCTGTAACGCCCTGTATCGTCTCAGGTTGTTATTTACACGTTAGTGCAGCACTGTCGCCCGCTGTTATTCCCCCGCACCCCCCACCCATCATTCACTGCAGCTCGAGGTCGTTCAACGGGAGGGGGAAGGGGTGTTTAAAGAGTTCGGCACTTGTCCGCTAGGGACCGCCACGAGTCGATGCCCTAGAGATGGTGGCGATTGCGGCGGCGAATCAACCAACTACCTAAAAAACCTTGTTAGAAATTTTGACCTGGGCTGGCGACTTCTATACAGTATATGTATTCAAGGGTGTTGCGTAGTCCACAGTGCTGTCGGCCTCGCTCTGGTATCCGCCAGCACGTCGTGGAGTGATGAGTAGGGGGAGTGAGCGCGTGGTTGGTTGCCGCAGGGCCCCGGAGGGGGAGGACCAGCCCCCGCCCCCGGACACCCCGCCCCCGCCCAGCTTCGCGGCCCCCGCCCCCGCCGTGCTCATGGAGGACCTGCTGTGCCCACCCGCGCGCGCGTCTCGGCCCGCCCGCCTGGTGGTCGTCCTGCGCGGGCCGCCGGGCTCCGGCAAGACCTTCGTCGCCAAGCTCATCAAGGTGCGTGCGCTCGCGACCCGGCAACGTCGCGTCTCGCCCTGCGCAACTGGTGCAGCGAGGGAGCTAACTCGTGGTTGTTTCCTCAGGACAAGGAAGTGGAGATGGGCGGTTCTGCTCCTCGGATACTCTGCCTCGACGACTACTTCATGGTGGAAGTGGAGAAGGAGGGCAAAGACCCAGAAACTGGTCGGAAGATCACCACCAAGGTGAGAAGAATTGGTGATTAAATATTAGAATTGCATCAGTTAAAAAAAATGGTTTGGTATTATGCATTGTAATACTGCTGTATTTTTTTTTGTGAGAAATTATTTTCTGTGGAAAGATGTCAGCATGATTGATTCAAGCTGTATGTATTGTGTACATCTTCGATTTAATTGCACTTATTCGGGTAAGGTTAATTCTTGGGTAGGTTACCTATATTTTATTTTCCTTGAGGAACCGGTGCCAATCAATAAATCGTAGAAAGTTAACAATTTTTTTTAGCTCATCCATTTGCATACCAGACACATGCAACATAGTGGCCAAAATTGTTCCACCCATTATAAGTCTAGTTTTCATCTTGTTCATTCAAGGCTGCTGCAATTTTTGTTGCATTATATTTTTATTTTATTTTGCATGATACAAATCTTCTGCTGGTTAAATGCTATAGAACTTTAGATAAATGTTGCGATGATCTCTATGTAGTTCTATAGAATGCGAGTGATGATAGTTTACTGCTCCCAACTGTGATGACTTGCTGCTGAGACCATTAGTTACCTATTGCAGGTAATGGAGTACGAATATGAAGCGGGCATGGAGAAGCACTATCACAGCTCGCTGCTGAAAGCCTTCAAGAAGACTGTGAATGACGGGTACTTCCCTTTCATCATTGTCGATTGCGTGAACGACCACGTCAAGCAGTTTGAGGAGATGTGGAGCTATGCCAAGCAAAAAGGCTTTCAGGTAAGGTGGGACTCTTCTTACCATCGTAAGTGTAGAAGGGGTGTTGTTTTCTTCCCGTCCTCCCGTACTCCATTTTAAAACGAGAATAAGGTATTAGCATTTATTGTTTGTTTGTGCTGATATTGCCAGTACAGTTTTTAAATTGTTTCAGCATCAAAATAGGCTGTTTATTGTAATCATTAATTTTTTTGTTCCTAAAACACGTGCTGAAGTATTGCCTTGCTACTAACACGTTTTAAAATTGTTAAATATTAAATATCTAAAACATTTCTATCTGAGGAAAGTAAATTAAATTGTCTAGTTGGTATTAAGATGGATTTCTGTGATTATTGGTACATAATTTTGTTTTGAAAGTGGCTTGTTGTGGGGAAATGCCGTGCAGCGTTGTGAACGGGGTGTTGGCAGGTGTACATCTGCGAGATGGACATGGATGTGTCGACCTGCACGAAGCGCAACATCCACGGCCGCTCGGAGGAGGACATCGCGAAGATCGTGAAAGAGTGGGAGGACACGCCCAAGCACTACCTCAGAGCAGACGTCCGCTCGCTTCTGCAATCTGTGGCCATTACCGAGGTCAGCTGTTCCCTATTCCTCATTGCATGTTCTTTCCACATTTCCTTTTCACCATGTCAATAATCCTCTTCAAAATTTTCTCGTAAAATTAATTTTAATTTTTTCAATACCTCTATTCTTGTGTGCCTGTTCTCTTTTCCATTAAACCCCCCCTCCCCCCCCCCCCCACTTTTCTCCTTTTCATTCTTTTTTTTAATATATATAAAAACTGAAGTGACCTTATAGCACTAAGGTGAGACACTGGCCTCTCATTCTAGATTACTGTGGTTCAAATCCTTGAACAGCCAGTAAGTAGACCATTGATGATTTCTTCCCTTAGTGCTAGTGTGGCTGGTCTCTTGTCATTTTGTGTAGTCTCTCTTGCTGTGGACACAAGTTTTAAGCCTAAATGGTATACAAATTCTCCCGACCATTTTTGTTTCTGTCATTTTTTGAACATTTATTTTTATGATTTCTTTGCTGACTTTTTTATAATTTTCACCTAGTTTATTTCTCCTGTAGTCATTTATCTATTACTCTGGTGGTCTATTTCTCTTGCAGTCCCTTGTCTATTTCTCTGTTGGTCCCTTGTCTATTTCTCTGGTGGTCCCTTGTCTATTTCTCTGGTAGCCCTTGTCAATTTCTCTTGTAGTCCGTCTACTTTTTTCTGATAGTCTTGCATCTATTTCTCTGGTGGTCCCTTGTCTATTTCTCTGTTGGTCCCTTGTCAGTGTGTGTGCTGGTGGCAGGTGGAGATGGAGGACTCTGTGCCGGACGAGGACCAGCCGGAGGCAGCGGAGCCGGAGGCAGACGAGCAGAAGGACAAGGACAAGGACAAGGCTGAGGCCGGGCAGGACCCGGACATCGACGAGGTGAGCCTTCTGCCCCTAGCACTCTGCCTGGGTCCACCCGGCGTTCAAGTTTTATTACTCTACTTATTTAGAATACGAACAATGTTACGATCCTCGCTGCCGAGGGGAAGGAAACGGGAATTTATTTTTTAATTTTGTTTATTTGCCGCATGTGTGATTTTTAAAGGTGTGCATTGATGTAATGTCAAAATTCGTAAGCCCCGCATTCGATTCTCACGAGCAGACCGGATGCGACAATGCTACTGCCTCGACTTGCCGAATGACTTGACGTGCTAAGTCCAAACGGCAATTTACAAGATGAAATTTTTATTGGATATAATTCTTTGAAGGTAGACGACACCACTAAAATGTTACAACTTCTTTGTAATGATTCTCAAGGTTAAATGGTCCTATTCCATCAAATATATTTGTTTGGGACTTGAATTCGTATTTTCTTGATGTGCTTTTTTGCTTATGATTGACATTTTTTCTAGTGCTTCCGCAACAATAAATAATTACCAGAAAACAATCCATATAAATTAATTTAATCATTTAAAGCTATTTTGAATTAAATTTAAATGCATTGGCAACCTTAACATGTAATTATAATTTTTTTAGGATGACATTGAAGACTAAACCAAAAGGTAATAATAAAATTTATATGATCTTTAGTTTATTAAATATATATGTTTACTTAAGGAGTCAAAAGTATGGATAGTATATGAAATACCTTTCAATAGGTAAATATTTAAAACTTTTGTTGAAATACTTTTTTTATGAATTGACATTAATCCTAAAATTGAATTAAAATAATTTCTTTATGTTTTAAAAATGTAATAAAAAGTGCTAAAATTAACAAAAACACAGTAAGAGTTATAAACTGGTCATTGTATGATTTATATTTGATTGTATTAGTTATGTTTCAGGGCATCATATGTACATGGTTGCCATTTTTTCAAAGTCCTATTCAGGGAACGTCAAATCAGGGAATTTGAGTTTGAATCTAACTGCAAATTATTCACCAAGTCCAAAGTCTTATCAAAAAAAATTTTTTGTCTATTTTCGAACAAGCTTAAATCAGTAGTCTTAGGCATTTTTGATTCTATCACGGAGTGGAATTGACACAGTTTTGACATGAGACTCTGGACTCTCATTCTTCTTAATTTAAATCCTAGGCCAGCCAAACTTATTTTGGCTTTACATGTGGTTTCCAAATTATTCACCAAATTATGCAGTGTCAATCCATATAAAGTGGCTTAAAAATATTTGTGGGCTGCTTTGCCATAATTTTTTTTTTAATTATTATTTTTTGACTTGCCAATGTGTTTTTTTTTATTATTTATTTATAGTTTGAATGCAATAGGCATACCAAATTATTCTCCAGTCTGAATATTAAATTCAAATATAGTTAAGGTTATATGTATCTTTTCATACTAAATTTCAATGACCTTCCCATTTGGAAATAAATACAGGAGAAACGAACGAAATTGTATGGCTTGCATTTACCAAGTCAACTTGATTTCAATATTACCTGGTTGTTTATAAACACTATTTCTATTAGATACACCATAGCTTGTTAATACTTTGACTATCACTATCTAGTAGGGATGGGAAAACCGATTCCCAATTTCATCGATACCTACCGATTCTACTTAAATAATCGATAATCGAGAATCGATGATAAAAGTCGATTCCCGTATGTAGCAAAAAAAATTAATTTCACAACATTGCAAATCTGTCAGATACAATTATTTAACGACTCTTTGAGTGGGGTTATGACTGACTAGATGCATATAATATATGCGTCTAGTCGATGTTATAAACAAGTCAAAGTACAAAAATTATTTATAAAAAAATTATCACTGCGTATTAGGAACGGGCGTATTCTTTTCGCGATCGCGATTAAACGACGATAAACGCGAAATCACCGTAAAATACAGTTTTTACGCGAAATCGCCACAACACATTGTTTTTCCACCAAATTTAGTAATAAAATGCGAAATCACAATGTTTTTACAGGATGTTTAAATACTGTGTAAAAGACTTGTCTCGTCACTGGTAAACAAACACCGCAACATGGCCGCCACTAAACATTAATCATAAATGTAAAGCAAACAAAAGCTTACACACGCTCACGTTATAATGTTAAACCCAAAAATATAGTGTAAAAATACGCAAAACTACGGCATTTATTTTCCTTTCAGGCATAATGTTTGGATAGATATGACAAACAGGCGAAGTTTTAAAGCCTACGCATACCGCTCGGGGCACTGACGTCAGCTTGGAACAGCGACAACGGATAAATACAAAAGCAAGCAGATGATTGGGCGAACGGTGTTTGGAACAGCCTTACGTGAGTGGCCATACCACGTCAGCCGGGGGCGCTGGTATATAGTTGGAACAGCGGCGTAGTATCAAGCAGATTATAATGGGCGAACCAGGTACCAGGCTCTGTACTTGTCACCCAGCTGTACGTGGCAGCACAAGCAATTTAAAACGCGCCAAAAAGCGGAAAAATGTAAACAATCATTCATTTTCGAATGGTGTGACGATGATGATTAGTTGGTCAACAGTGTTTTATAGATTTTGTTGGGTCGTTACCACAACGCCGAAATAACAACGAATGAATTTGTGTGTGTTTCTTAAATGTAACTTAACACTGAAATACCACAATCAAGTACAACACTTTCATTTGCTAGTTCTCTAGTTGCTTAATTTTGTTACTGTTTAATTTCACAATTTTTTTTAGTTAATTTGTACTCTTCTCTAAGTTAGGCAAGTTGTATTAATGAAAATAATTTATACTGCTCAAGGAAAGCTTAAAAATTTTTTTTATAGTTTATTCCGTATTACAAAACAAGTTTGACCCCTTTGACATATGAGCCATTAACTTCTAATGATGTAAACATTTATATGAGTTAATAACTTAGTTGTGTACTCAAATTTGATAAATATGAATTTATGATGTATGCTACATGATATATGTATTGAAAGCTGAAAAAAAAAAATGTTGCAAATAGAATTAGAATTATTTAATATTAAGTTAGCTAGGTGAGTATCGAGTATCGAGAATTGAAGGATTTTTTAAGAAATCGATAATCGGGTATCGGAATCGAAAATTTTGGAATCGTCCCATCCCTACTATCTAGTCATCTCATAAACAATTAATTATAAACATTCTTCTGTCGTCGCTTAAATAAACTCTGAGAATATTACATTTCATACCCCTAGGTATGTTTCAGCCCCTCCAATTCTACGTCAGATTCACGACGACCTGTATAATCAGGCGTGTCACCCCCACCCCTCTCTCTCACACACACACACAAAATCCCCAACCGTTCTTGCTCTCTCTGTAGATGTGTTTGTGTGTGTATATTTAAGAATACACTATCTACATTAACCTTGAAGTAAGTTCAGAAAACCATGGAAAAACTAAATTATTTTCACTGGACTGGAATTGAAACTAGACCCTTGTTTGTGTGTTCAGTGTCCACAATGCCATCTATAAAAATGGTCAAGTTAAATTAGTTCCATATTCACCCTTTTGTAAGACTAGGATTTTTTTACCAAGCTTTCAGCATATAGATTTAAATTCATTTTGGATTGGGATATAAAGATTATATTCTTAATATTAATATTATTTTCCTGCTTGCCTTTTAAAATAATGCTAAGCTACTTCACATACCATTTATTTCAGCTACATAAACAATAACCGGTGTACGATTAAAGATAGCCAACTTAACTTTAATTTGAAAAAAAGTAAGTGGTCCTGTAATATTGACAATACACGCAACCTGTATCAGCTGCAAAGTTTGAACAAATTCTAGTAGTATAAACCTTTAAAAATAGTTTTCTCCTGGGTAAAGGAGGAAAATGTGGGCCTTGTCTTGTATTAGTGCGGTCTTCCATTCAGGTGAATACAGTATCCAAACAGGGATTGAGATGTGTGGCTTTATCAGTGGTAATACAGGATTCTAGTGAATTATTTACAGCATTATTTGTACAAATATTTGTACAAAACATGCATGCCTACAATGTTAAAATATTGCAGTAGACAATAGATAACCAACTATTCTCACCATTTCACATGATTTTGCATGTAGCAACCTAAAAATCCATTCACACAATGCTGTAGTACTTTTAAAGTACCTAACCTAGCCACTTTTAAAATCCATTCAAGTATCCAAATTTCCTCTCTTGAAGAATGATGGGAAATGTCTGAAAGTAAAAAAATTACACTTTTTTTTTAGAGGTTTTTTCTTCGAAATCCAAATTTTAGTAGTAAATTCATGATTTTTACACAGATATTTTGCACAGTTTTTTGACTTCTCACTGCTTTTTCTTTATTTTAATGCCTCTTTTGGTTAATTTTTATCTACCATTTACTGGGGTGCTTATCTGTAAGTAACTTTAAAACTTTCTTTAAGTTCATTTTGCTTTTAATCCAGTTTTTTTATGTCCTCTCTTCTAAGTTTTTCCCTTCTATTTATTACATCACTCATCTCTTTAATTTGTAATACATATATAATTAAACAGTTATATATGAAAAACCAATTGTAAAACCTGAACCCATGAATTTTCAACTTCTTGATTTCATCAAGGGCATCATCCATAAACCAATTTAACAAGAGTTTTTCTAGATATTTACATTATTGTAATGAGTGGTTGACATTTCATTGAAATTAAGGATGACTGACTGGTGACAAGTAACCTTTTTAATACAAAATTATCTATATTTGCAGTATTAGTAAGTAATTGGAGATTCCTTATTATATTTATTTATGAAAAGTTGCGTTTTAAGTATACATTTGTATTAAAATATTGTATGTCTTATAATTTATTTTTAATGGGTTTGAATATGCATTTTGTACTGAATATTTAACACATTGATAAAAATATTTTAACTTAAGAGTTAACGTATCTGAATGTCCCAAAATTGTGATGAGATTGTTTTCATGTATGCATTACATGAATTTTTAAACCAGTTTTTTTTCTTCTTCATAATAGTTTTCTTAAATAATTTTGTGCATGTTGAAAAAAGATTTTTTGCTTCTTACCTACATATACTTGCTTAAATGTTTTGTAGGTGTTGCACATTTGTGCATATTTCCAATATAACTTGGAGCATTAAAAATACGTATATACATATTTTTCTACCCACAAATAATAAATATGTTTCATTTGTATATTTTGACTAAACCATTTATGGAAACTTTGCATGTTTTCATAAATTTCCTGATCCTGATTTGGAATCATTTTGTACTTGTGTAACTACCTATTTTGTTTGGTATGGTGTAGTAAAATGTTTCCATTTATAATTTCGTACACACACACACACACACATTCACACACACACATATATATATATATATATATATATATATATATATTTAATTTTAGTTAATATTATAAAACTTATTTCTTTGTGTCTTTATTCTTTATTATTACAATTTGATTTACATGATTCTTTTTTGTTTACCATTACTGTTTAGTAATTCTTGCTGAATCTGGCAAATATGGACAAGTACTGTTCTGTACATCCATTATGCAGTGTGTGTGTAAATGGCTTGTTATTTTTAAGCTAGCACATTGCTTGCTCAAGCATTGACAGAAATTTGTTTGATGCTGTAACATTATACTTACGCACACGAAAAAGGTTCATCACAGATTTTTTTCTGTGGTGACAAAAACCACAAAAATGCTTTTATTAGCACAATTTAGACGGGAATATTTGCGTGTGGCAGGATTCGCAACTGCCCGAAAGTACCATGTAATCCTTAATAAAGGCAAATGTTTTTATTCATAAAAACCACTCATGAAAACATTTCACGCACCAAGTTAAATCCAACTAGACTTTTAACATATCAAAGAGCAAAATCGGGTAAATATACTGGACAGTCCATACAACAGTGTTAAAATAATTTTGTACATCGTGTTACTGTGTTTTTTTTTTTCATCTTTATTTAATATATCAATTTCTGTATGCTCATAATTTTTTTTTTTTTCCATCAACAAACGCGAGAAAAATGTAAACAGAATATTTGGTTGCAGAATAACCAACCTACAGAGTAAAAAAATATGTCAACCTAATCAGGGTGTGTTCCATTACTTCTTAAAAAAAAAAAATTGCTAAATGAACACACCGTATGAATAGTTAATATGTTGGTGTGCATGTTTACATTTTAAAGTAGTTTGCTTTTAAAATTTTCGTAAAATTTATGGTTATCTCTGCTTTTTATTTGCTTGTGCGTCCGGTGGACAGAGAAAAATCTGGAAAATGGGGATATCTCTGGGATTTGAATAGGTGTCTTAAAGACTGTAAAACAATTGGAATTTGACATTTTACTTATTTTTATTATTTTTGTGAGATGGTTCACAAAGAATTAAAATAAACACAATTTTAATATGTAAATCATTAAACCAAAAACTCATCACTATTGAATTACGTTTTCAGTGGCAAAAATATTTTTTAATATTTGAGTCTACATCAGGCTTTCACAAATCTTATTTTTCTTTACTGAATTCTAATATAAAATTATTTATGAATGTCAAATATGATTCCAATTAAATTTAAGCATACAGTGAAATTTATTTTTATCACACTTTACAGGGATCCAAGGAAATTGATGCAAATTACATTGAAATTAGGGATATTATGGATGGGGCAACTGAATCTTAGATATTACAAATTCATTGAATCCTTGAGATTTGAGTATTCACAAGATTAAATGTAGGGTTCCAATCAAGATTTGTTCATAAATAAAATAATTTTGATCTTATGGTCTGAAGTTATGTTTGTACAAGAAATCTTATGATTTGCATGCTTACAATACACTACCTTAAAAATTATTGGAATGTAAAATGCTTGGAAAGCTAAAAAAAACACACACACACACAAACACACAAAGAGAGACAGACACACAGAGAGAGATATTCCATTTTTAAAACATGTGATTAAAAAAAATTATTTTTCATAAAGAAACTTACGTAAACAGTGTAATAGTTAGGACCCCTAATAAATAGTGAAGCGCAAAATATAGCAGTTCTACAGTTGAAATATCTAATAAATCTCAACATTGTGAAGCATGGAAGTTTATAGAAAAATATGACTGCCACGAGTTGATCGACACAATTTATAAAAGAATCACGCTGTTTGTCTTAGATTTGTAACAAGAGAGATAAATTTCAACATCTCAAATTAAGTTTTTTCTCTCCTACAGCTCAAATTGATAGTATTGATGAGTGACACTAACGTGAAAAGTTTCTCTTTGTGTTGTGTGATGCTCAGTTTATCCATTAATAAAATATTTACTGCCTATTGTTAAAGGCTCCGCCTACCCGGGCACACATACGGTGTGCAGAGCTTCAGGAAAAAACAACGCGATTTGAAAACCACTCAAGATATCCGAGTGGGATCTGCTTACGAAAAGCATTTAAGATTTCGTTGAGGGCCGAAAAGTACTTTTGATTTCGGATTAAGTTTTTAAACTGTATTTTTAGAAGAGTGAAAATGGCTAAAACACATGTTTTCAGAGTAATTTTTAGATGTAAAACAACCAGTACAGATTCTGGAAAGCACTTCATGGACTTGCATTACACCTTTATCTTCATTTCTCGGCCATATAATGTTATGGTCACCGCTCAAATTTCACAGTTGTCCTGTGACGACGAGAAGACTGCGCGCCAGTCCAGAGGAGATACCGCGCTAGAAGCACCAGCGAGCGTCGCACTTATCATCCCGCCTCACCGACACACATACACCCCTGACGAGGCGGGCCCTTTAAGGCTATACAGTTCTGGGTTGGTTGGATCTGTACCAGTTTGGTTTTACATCAATAACCTTGGTTCTTAGTTTCAGTTTCGGTAAAAAAAATGAATAAGATTTGCTGTGTAATTTTTTGGTTATTAAAAACAATTCAAAAACACAGAAAAGAGGAGTACACTCTTTGCACTAGCCTTAAACTTTATTTCATTTAGGTATTTTTAAGCTACCCTCAAACATTGAAATAGGTAGGTGCAAATGATGCTTGCATCAAAATCCTGGTGGCGAAGATACATTCTCATTTTCTGGTTCACCATTTTAAGCACTCATCTTTGTAATGCCAGAGATACGTGTATACCTTGGAGACAAGCATATCATAAACCACAAATATTAGCCTACTCCATAGATTTGTATAAAATAGAATAAAATGTATATATTTTTTGAGATATGTAGTTTTTAGAAAAAACTGTGATATTGCTTATATGGTTGGTTGTATTAGGTTAGCTACATTTGAAATATACTTTAAAATATTTTAGATGGTTTGGTTGGTTAGGTTTGGTTAGCTACATTAAAAATACTGTAAAATCATTAGGAATTACCGGTTTAAAATTCAGCCAACTTGACGTAACCCCCTGTTCGTACCGATTCACAGTATTTTTAGTGTACCTTACCTAACTGCTCATTAAGGGGCCCACCTAGTCAGGGGTGTATTTGTGTTAGGAAAGTTGATAAGTTTGATGCTCACTGGTGCTTGTAGTGCGATATCTTCTCTAAGTGCAAGGCTCTGAACTTTGCATATAGCAACTATGATATATGACATATGAGAAGTAACCGTAACATTATGTGGTGGAGAAATGAAGATTAAAGATGTAATGCTAGGCCCTTGGATGCTTTCAAGAATATTTACTGTGTATTTCATGACTAAAAATGATTTTGACTTCCTGCCAGTGTTTATTTATTTACTTACCTCTATATATATCTCAAATGGATGGTTTGTATGTAATCTGGAATCTATAAAGAGTTTAAAATGGTATTCCATTTTAAACTCACCTACCAAATACTAATCACTGTCACAATCACTATTTGTTGTTATTGAGGATTAAGGACAATAAAAATCGCAATATACCAATTTTCATGGTTATCGGTTGAACGGAATAGAAGTTGCTGCACTGGAATGAGTTATAGCCAAATTGATGCAGAAGTTGTCCTGCATGTGCATATTTTTTTTTATATTTAAAAAGGAAGGGTTGGTATTTTACCTAGAATCTATAATGCATTGTAAAAAATTTGGAATAATGAAAGATAACTTACAGTGATAAGATTTCATTATATTTATTGGCATAAACTGTAAACATTTTAAAAATAATTTTCTTGAATGAACATTATTTTTAGTCTATTCTGTTTGTTATGTAATTTAAACTAATACACAGGGTGATAGCACTGTTTGACAGTGTGGTGGACATAGAGAAATTACACACATTTACAGTTTGTATAACTATGACTTATGATTTTCTGTTTGCCCATGGCAATCGGTTGAATGTGTAGAATTTGATGTGGTGTAGCGCCATCTCTAGGGGCGAATTACAAAAAAAAATGGATAGCATAAAACGCTTCGATTTGCCAATTTTCATGGTGATTGGTCAAAGGATGTCCGAGTTTATTGACGTCATAGATAGATACATGCATGCATACATACGTACATACATACGTACATACATACATACATACATACATACATACCAACATCCTATTTTATACATGTAGATTAACGATGGGTGATACAGATTTAAACCGACATCAATCTAATTACCGATATGTTTCTTTATAACAGACTTGATAACCAATATATACTTTGATGATTTAAGAATACAACATTCAAGTATAGGCCCACATACTACTATTTGAATGAGCATGACTCATGAGAGATGAATAAGAAATACAAGTTATGATTTTAACGCATTACCACCAATACACTGTCTCATCTCAACCTTATTTATTTAGATAGCTATACACGAAAGGTGATACGTACAGTATTTTAAAATAAAACTTAAATAATCAAGATGTCAAAAAACGAACAACTTTAAAGAAAGCGTATTCCACATATAAGCTAATCTCCTCGCTGCAAATAATCTTGGGCTCTATGCATCATTTCTTAAATGTTCGTGTCTATGATTTCAAAGGGCCTAAACTATTTAAAAAAATTGGTGACACCGAATGAATGAACTTTTACTTTTTTCATGTTTATCACTTCATTAAGTATAGGTTGGAAATTATTTCAATGGAAATCCAGAAAATTGGGAATGTTAGCATATACTGATATTTAAATGATTAAATTGGTACGTCAATAAATAAAATAGGTAATTGCTTTTTCATGCCTGACATGTGTGGTCAGTTGATTAAATACTTGTGCTCTGGATTTACTGAAACAAAGCTAAAGCATGCCACAATGTTGTTTCAAGTTTTGGAATGTGTTGGTTACAATGATGGTAGTAACTGTTGAAAAGTTGAAACGATTGTTGTAATTTTGTAATTGTTAACGATGATTGTAGTAATTTTTTGAAAATATTGCATCTTAAGTCCTCTGATTTTTGTGAATCTCTATAGAGATCCATAGATGGAATCTGTGTTTATTTATATGTATAAATTGGGAAGCAATTCTACCAAAAATATGATCTCTTGGAACTATAGCATATACTTATTTAGGCTATTACTGTACATAAATGGAAAAAAAAAAATGCTTTTTCAGGATATCATGATTTTTATGTTTCGTTTTGGTTTGTTTTTGTGTATAAAGTTGTCGTTTATTTTTTTTTTTCCTTACAGCAAGGAGTTTCCAGAAATATTTTAACGGTCTGACCTGTCGACCATTTGTTTTTATTTTATTTATTAATGTGTTTGCTTGCTGTTGGAGTAATGTGCTGGCTGTAGTGGCCACTAGTGTTGACTGATGACCACCTGTGAGTTATTGTGTTCAGGAGCTCTCAAAGAATCCGTTCATCAGCAAGTGGGAGCGGCTAGAGTCCGCAGGAGAGAAACTGAGTAAGTGCCACTTTCACTGCTTTCCTTCCTCCCCCATCCCACTAGAGGTGGAGATTAGTTTATACTGCAGTGTTACATGGGTTAATCTTAATTTGTAATCATGCCAGAAATTCAAAAATTTTGAAAGGTTAAAATGTCTCAATTGATTTAAGTAGAGATAGTTTCTTTCCAGCATTGAATTATTTTAATGTAAAAACAGAACTACTGGAGTATCTGGTTTGCTTTTGATTAGTAACCGTGGATTCACAAATTTGCTATTTTATTTACCTGATTTACTGTTAAAATGTGTTCACTAAATGCATCAAAAGTATTTTTTTTCGATAATTATTTTTTTTGTTAGTGTTTATAAAAAGTTAGAATAAATAATGTTTTTCTGAGCTAATTTATTCCCTGTTTGCAGATCGGCTGGATGGGTTAGCCAAGAAGTGTAAGGGAGACGATAAGCCTCAGTCATTGGAGGATTGGCTGCAGTTGACGGATTATTATGACAAGCGTCAAACAACGCCAGGAAAAAAGAGGGTATGAACGTGTTACACGTCAGCATTTCATGGATTTAATACAATTATTGCTTGAAAGAGGTCCATATAGGAATCTTTCCTCTGTCTTTTGCTTGAAATCATCCTTTAAAAAGTATTCAAAAAAAAGTTTTAATAGGGTGTCTACCAACCATTAGACCGGGAAAATGGCTGGGATTTGATTTGGCGGGGAACTAACGGGGGAATAAGTGATGAATTTGTAGATAATTCAGAGAATTTTAAGTTATGTTTGTAATCCATTTCCAGTTTACGACGAGTGAGGATTAGCTACTTATTTTTTTCCCCCCATTCTATGTCATCAGGCCAATGGTAAATGTCTTTGTGAGCGAAGGTGCATTGCTGGAATCACAGCAGTGTGACTGATGCGTAGGATGCGATGCGACAGAAAAATATCCGGACGCAGGCCTCTGTCCACCCCTTCCCCCATGGAGTTTTAACAGCCACCTGTGATGGTTATCTTGGCAGCCGAGGCAATCAGCAATCATACAAGTTATATGCAACTGTGAAATATGCTATGCATACGTTACTGTCAATCACGGGTTGCTGTTGTAATTATCAACTAGGCTGTTGATTACATGCGGTGGTTATTTTTCATGCACAACTTATCAATTGTGAAAGAATGGTGACTAAAATGAACTGGGCTGGATGCACTCACCAGAGATCAAGGCTTTTCTTCCCAGTCGTTTTCTCAGTCGAGTTTACACCACCGTACCATGTCTGTCCGTGCTTTTCGACGTAACAGGTCGCCTGTCGTGTTTTATAAAAAAATATCGGGGAAACCCAGAAATTTAAAATTTCTAAGTTGGTAGACTCCATGTTTTTTAATATTTAAAAGCCATAAAAAGAAAGTATTAAAGTTTATCATGTGTTCAAATAATTGTAATAAAGATAAAGGGATTAAAAACTTTTTTCCCCCCCCTTCGTTTGTCAATCAAACTCTAAGTTTTTTTTCATTTACACAACGCATTGTACTGCTCATTTGCCAAATGTTTATTAATTTTTTTGTCTTCCTTTTCAACACGTTAAATTTATTAGTGAACTCGACTTTAAAACGGTGGCCCGAGTTTTCGAGCGGAACGCCAGTTGGCAGTGCAGTCGTGGAACCCGCCCCCTTTTTAAATAATTGTAATGAAGATTAAAATGTGTATTTAATTTTTTTTTTTTTTTTTCGCTTGTCAATCAAATTCTAAATTTTTGTTTATTTACACGACAAGTTATTCTGCTTATGTTTCAACTTGTTGAATTCGAAACGGTGGGCCGAGCCGCGGAGCGGAACAGTCGCGGAACGTGGGCCCTGCCCCGGCGGTCAGGGCCGGCACGTCCACACGGGCGAACTAGGCAACCGCCTAGGGCGCCAAGTAGCTGGGGGCGGCGCAGCACGACACATAACAGCTGATACGATATGTTTAACGATTATTGAAACTAGATGGATATGGATTTTTGTAACTGTTTGGAATGTTTATATTGATATAAGTAATTATTTAAAGTCCACGGTGACCTGTTTATGATATGTAAAAAAATAAAACACAAGCCTGCTTACATTTTATTGTTGGCAAAATCTTAGGCTTACGTGTTGTATTTTGAGACATGGAAAAAAAAATTTTTTTTGGGGGTGTTCCGAGGGGTGGGGAGAGGGGGGCAGCATTAAGGTTTTTCGTCTGGGGCGCCAATTGACCTTGCGTTGCAGGTTCGCTGGGCCGACCTGGAGGAGCAGCGCGAGCAGGAGAAGATGAGGGCCATCGGCTTCGTGGTCGGCCAGACGGACTGGTCGCGCATGACGGACCCCACCTTCGGCCAGGGCGCGCTCACCCAGACCAAGTACATCTGAGGACGGGAGATCCTCACCACAATTTTGTGACTAAGAACTCATAGGTAGATCAGTTTTCATTCATTAGTCTTAGTGTTCGTGTGTAGCCTAATGTTCTTGAAGTGAACAGTGGTTTTATTGTTTGCAACATAATCGTTTGATTTTATAATTACAAAGTATTTTGAATGCTGACTTTACAATACATCGGGAACCTTGTTTACATTCCTAACAGTGTTATTCTTCTAAGATGGCTAATATTGGTAATTTTAAGTGATGTTAGAGACATATTTTGAACTTTTTTTTTTTTTAGTGCTATGAATGTGAAGTGTATTGGTTACACTGTCGACGTAAGAGTTGTTTTGTCACAGTGTATAAACTATTTCTTACTGAGCAGTTCCAGTTTGCATATTATAGTTTGTCGTAACTCCAGTGTATGTAGCTAGTGTATTTGCGTTGTATCTGTGTGTACGTGTGTTTAAGGAAATACTTGTTACTTTAAGGACTGAGTTAGTTTGTTTGCAATGTCATGCGAACAGCATTTCTCTTAGAATAGTTTTAGAATTCGGTACAACAAATGCTTTTGATTATGTTTAAATCTTGGGTTTCAAGCATTTTTCACCAGTGTATATTTTCATTCTTTTGTGCAACTGATGTAATATATTTGCATTACAAAAATAAAATGATTCTTCGATTACAAATAATATTTGGTCCTGTTTTTTAAATATTTGAATTCAGATTTGTGTCGTGAAACTATCAACTGGGGAAGTACAATTTGAAATTTGTATGTGAATCTGATATTAAAATGTAGTGAAATTCAGGTATACTGTGTCGTTAAATATTTTACATGTCTAAAAATTAATGCAACCCAAAGTTATTTATTAAATTGATCCTCAGACTTTTTGTGTCAATGTCCATTTAACTATATTTTTACTTCATTCCAGGTTTTTTTATATTTATTTATCATTCCTGATATTTAAAAAAAAAACCTTTCATTTTTGTCCAATTTTATTGTAAAGCTTGTTTGATGCTGATTACTACTATTGGTAGTTATCCGCTTTTTTTTTATATATATATATTCTGCCATTCTTACCTAGATGTAGTTTTTACATCTAAATTTTAAGGTACTTAAACAAAGAAAAACTTTCTGGTATATTTATCACAACCTCATGTCCCTGATTGGCAACATCTTATTTTGAATGTTTGAATGGCCAAGTTCTTTATATGTCTGTGCTGTTTCGCTTTTATCGTGCACTTATCGTTCATTTTGGACTCGTAATCTATCCACACTTGTTCTATATGGGTATTTTGAATTCAGGGCACTCTCTAGAGGAAGTTTTCTAGTTGATTGCTGCACAACAAACGTGATATTTATCCACGACGGGTAAGTATATTTTGAATATGCATATTTTGTTGTGGTAATGCAGTTAGTCCCTAAAACTGTCAGGTGAGAACACCATTCCAAGCAAACAATGTACATTGCGAGCATATTTAGTGTCTTTCGTTGGTATCGATGACTGATTAGTTTTATCAACATGGAAAAATGTTCAATACATGTAAGATGCTGGAAGATAATGACTCATTCACCTGGTAAGTAAATAAATGTAAAATGTTGTATGTACATAAACCCTCATTGATAAAAACGACTATATTATATAACCTTTAATAATGGAATCATGCCAAGGATGGGGCACATCCGTGAACTGAAATGATGTGAAAAGTGCGTAACTTACTAGAAGAATAAGTTATATATTAGCTTTGTTAGATTATTTAAAAAATATAAACTCGACAATTTAAATTACATTTATAATAAGCAAACTGAGTGAAATAGTTTATCGGCCGGACAGTGGCTTGATGCGTTCAGAGTTAACATACACAGGGCTGTGTCCAAACCGGTGTGACACGTGTATAAAGCATGCAGAAATCATGGCAGACATTTCTTTTTGGAAGTGTTTTTTTTTCCTCTGCATACTCTTGGAGACTGTTTTCTCCACTATTAGATTCCATTTATGTTCCATTTATTCATCCCCCTTCGCCCATACTTGTTTCCTCTTTTCCTTCAATCCATCTCCATTGACATCAATGTCTGCCATATGTTAACCTGATTTTTTTTCATTCAATTATTTATTCATCCTTGAAGGATCTTCTTATATACTTTTTAATAAAGTAACAATTAGCACAAGGCTTGTCTTCAATATTTGTATGAGTTTTGTTAATCTCTAACATGATTGACGTTGGGAGTCCGTAGCATTTAGAAAGAAGACACTAGGCAGGACTTCCAGGTTTGTGAACTGACCATAAATAGAGGTGAATTGTATCATGTAGAAGCTGTCAATTTCGAGAGGCATTTGATCAATGAAGAGCTGGTTAAGGAGGTAGGATCTTAAATAATTTTGCTTCTAATATATTTTTTTTATATACATGATTTGTATTAATTTTGAACTATAATAACAATATTTAATTGTTAATAAAAGGTTTTCAACTAAACAAGTACTTTAAAGATTTTTAAGAATTTAAAGAAAAAAAATTTATGTCAATCGTTGCATGTACTGAAAGCATGAAATCACATGGTATACAGTTTTGGTATAACTGTTTAAGTCTTCAAACTCTTTGTATTTAGTAACTCCTCCATAAATCAATAAAAATTAAGTTTTCCCGAAGCCCTGACAAACACGGGTTTCTGTGCAGCTGCAGCTGCAGCCAATCAGAAACCACCCCTCTCAGGGGAGAGTATTTAAAGGAAGGAGAATCTTCAAGACCTTCAGTAGATAACCTCAATGTTGACCAAAACAGTGGTGAAATTTTGTCCTTCGACGCAGCTTGAACCCTCAGGCCTGGCATTTTCAGACAATGGCCGTGAAAGCATGTGGTCTTTAGAAATGAGGGAGTTTAGCAAATATTGAGGGAGCTTCCGCGACTAAAGAAAACACCATCTTCAAGAGACTTCTGAATATGGCTTCATCGTCACCATGATTCTTCTTAGAGCATTGGAGTTTTGTAAAACTTCCTCGATTCCTGTCCGTTTCTTCTACTGAATGAGTCCGGTTTCTTAAACTCTAAATATTTTTGACATTTATATGCTTTTTTTTTTGTTAACCTCTATTTTATTTGCTTGTTGACAGGCAACCTAGAGGGCCTTTATTTATGTACTTGTTTTAAGAACTTAAATGTTTTGTTTTCTTTGAAGTACATATTATATAAAAAATACAATTTCATTTTTACTAAAGCAGTATTTAACTGTCATTATTAATATTGTTGGAAAATCCACACTCTAGGGATATCAAAACATCTTTTTAAAGAGCAGTCCACCCAGATTACAAACACTTAAGTATTTTTCAGTGTTAAATTTGAGTGTTAGAATACTTCCTCCCCCTCGCCCGAAATTTTAATTGCTTGAAGGGAAGACTTCCCCCCCTCCCCCTGACATTTTAATTGCATAAAGGGAAGACTTATTCTACAAAACTTCAAAGTCATTGTAAATTGTGCCCTACTGCAGTAAAAATGGTGAAGGGGCCTCTATTTATTTATTTTAATTGAGGTAAGGAAAATTCATAGTTCAAAAATATATTATCTAATCTTTGATTTCAGTTGTGCTAGGGCTATAATTAGGTCAAGAGTTAGAGGTAATGTCTGTTAAAAAATATGATAATTCAGTACCAATTTAGCCGAACAGATGGGTTGTGAACTCGAAAATCAAAAACATTTCCTGTTATATATTTATGTACGAGGTTTTTTTTTTTCAACCTCCGATCGGCTGTAATAAAAAAAAATGGAATGAACTGGGAAATTATTTTAATGTCAAAAGAAACGTACATCTTTACTCAATTTTTCCACATAATCACCGTGCAGATTGAGGCATTTGTCGTACCGATGCACCAGCTTTCCAATACCCTCTGCATAAAATGATGCCTCCTGCCTATTCAGCCACGTTTTAACAGCTCCCTGCAGTGTGATTACAGTTTCATTTCTCCATGGCATGCCCATTAATCGATACCCTAATCGCTCGTACACGAATCGACACGTCTCGTAGTGTTTACCCCCTTCCACCAACCATGTGGAGCGGCCAACTCACACCTCAGTTGAAGCTTGGTTATGGGAATGTCAACATGGCTGCAACGATAAACTGTACGGCGAAATGCGAGCTGCGTGGAGTCATCCGTTTCTTACAGGCAGAAGGGCACACCAATGATGAACTGCAGAGCACTGTTTAAAACGTGGCTGAATAGGCAGGAGGCATCATTTTATGCAGAGGGTATTGGAAAGCTGGTGCATCGGTACGACAAATGCCTCAATCTGCGCGGTGATTATGTGGAAAAATAGAGTAAAGATGTACGTTTCTTTTGACATTAAAATAATTTCCCAATTCCTTTCCGTTTTTTTATTACAGCCGATCGGAGGTTGAAAAAAAATAACCCTCGTAGATTTTCCACCACTTACTTTAAGCTGTTCACAAAAAAAGTTTTACCATTATCTGGTGTACTGAGTAATTTTTTATATCCAGTATAATGCTATTAATGAAATAGGCTATTATCTCATCATGAATTTAGAATAATGTTTTGCAGGTCATTCCAAAAAGTGGTAAGTCATAGAATATTGCTTTTTATACACACACAAACATATGAAGCTTCAATCATCTTAACTCTAGCATTAAATAAAAGTACAGAAATGATTATCACGTTGATTTGACTTTTCAGATTATTGCTTTATTTGGTTTTGTCTTATAATTGTTTTTGATTTTGTGATGAATGAACAAACTTCATTCCAATTATTAAAAATGTTATTAATAATAACTCAGTGGTTTAAGTTACAAATTACGGAACTTAGCTAGACAACATAATAAAACAGTGCCACCGTCGCGTATGGAAACTGTTGCAGCTAGACTGGAGGTAAGTGGAAAATCGGCTGTTGTACATTTGCCTGTTGCTTGTGTTGTATTGGCAATCCTGAGTGGATAGTTTGCATATTTGTGGAGGAGGAGGAGGAGGAGGAGGACTAAGTATGTTTCGTAGCACTCATCGCCACAGAATATACTATCAAGTTCCTTAGCAATTAGGAACATTTAAGGGTGTTTCTCTGAAGATTTCGGAAATGCAGCAGTAAATATTTCACTGTAAATGGTTTTTAAAACATTCCGGTGACTATGGTCTCAAGTGACTGGGATGATAAATGCTATTGAAGGTAAACACTATTGAACAAGTTCCCTGACTATGCTTTGTACGAGATTGGAATGTTTAAATGACTGTTACAGACCTGCCAACTCTCACGATTTTGGAGTGAGGCTCACGATTTTAAGGTCCATCTCACGCCCTCACGCCAAAATAGTATTTCCTCACGATTTTTCGGGGCCCCAAGATTTTGTTTGTAAAAGTTACAAAACAAGTTTTACGAAAGCTTACAGTAACGAGTTTCCATCAATACTCCAGTCACGTAAAGGAAGCAATTTTGCGTTTTGTAGCGTGTGCCGTGCTGATTTTTTTTATCTCGCATAGTGGAAGAGGAGACATTGTGAAACATGTCGCTACAAAAAAAAAACACAACTAACACGTGAAGTGTATTGCTTCCAATAAAAAAAAATAATTTTGCTGTGAACAGTGATAATAGTGTTACACGAGCAGAATGTTATTTTACATCTTTTTTAGTTGCGGCCCTGCATGATCACTACACGACATCGCTAAATTATGTTCAACTAAATTAAATCTGCAACCTATAATTTGTTGAAATAAATTTTGAAGCAGGGACCATGTAACATGTGTACAGGTATGTCACTTAAATTTAAAGATTCTCATTTTTTGTTTTTTTATATCCAACCTGTATTTATGGGCCTGAAAATTTTTATCGAGGACCTCATGATTTTTTAAATTTGAATGTTGGCAGGTCTGCTGTTAAATAAGTCACTTTTATTGCATTTTAGACAACATAAAATTCTCATGTTTTACCTTAATCCCCACAATTTTAAAGGAATTAACGAGAGAAGAAAGGTTATACAATATACCACAAACAAAAAATGTTGTTAAGTTTATAACACTTAGCACAAGAAGTATTAAAGGCATGGGGTTTTTATTAGTTACCTTTCTAGTTTAGGAAAACATAAATACAGAAATATTTATCAAAAACATAAATATTTGATCAGTGGCTTGTGTTTTCCTTATTTTTTTTTCTTTGGCCACAGTAAAAGGTAAATCCAGCATTTTTGGGACAACGTACATGCCAAATAAGCAATTTTGCTGGATAAACAATTTTACCAGATTACCTTATATTTATCAGGAATGCTGAAAAATTGTTAAATACAGTAGAATAGTATTTAAAATAATTAGAATTCTGCTGCTCTATAAATGCAGATGAGTATTGGTTTGCTTCAAAAAATCATGATGTGTCATGAAGTATGCAATGTAACCCTCTAGAAAACAAACACTACTGATGTTATGAAATCATAAACTCTAAGCAAACTTAGTGCTGGCAGTGCAGTATATTGGGGCTGGGGAGAGAGACTTGACAGCTTCCTTGCTATTGATGTGAACATAATTTAATAGTCAATATTTTGAACATAAAATTTATAGATGATTGTGGTTTTCGGGTTGAAAGATTTGTAATCTACTACTAAGGATTGTACTTTTTCAAGTTGGCATCACTCAATTTCACACACTTATTCTGTAATGATGTGTCTTTTTTTTCTCTCTTGCAAAAAAAATTTCTGACTAAAAAAAAATTATTTAATTTTTACTCAGATTATCATGTGCTGTTGTTGATTATCAGTGCATCATCTTTAACATCATAGTAAATATAGGGCAGGGCTGTGCTGTGGAAAAAGTGGCCAACATGAACTGTGCCTGCAAATATGTCACATTAAAGATTTTTACAAAAAATTTGTCGTATTAATTTTTTTTAAGTTGACAACTGTAGAAACAATACTCAACTTTGTAAAAAAAAAAAAAATTTAGTACAGAACTAAATTAAAGAACAATATGTGTTAATTTTGCAATATCAGAATACTTGGAACTGGATAGACAAGACAACATTGTTCTATGCATTTAAAAACAAAGTTGATAGTAACATCTTTGACAATGTGCATGCTTCGCTTTGATATTCAAAAAGTTTGAAATTCATTGTTTAATAAACGAGCGCAGTGGATAGACACCAGATGTTTGTTCTTAAGAAATTTTTAAAAATGTTTTTGGAAATTGACCTAGAAGGATGGTCATATAGTTGCTCGTCATTTTGTATATATTAGAGCCTATGTTAGTTTTTTGTGTGATACTTATGGATTTACTATTGGACCTTGTGAGTCGTATGAACCAGTTTCCGAAACTGATGATTAAATCTACTAGTATAGAGCACAAAGTTCTCGTTGATTGTTAATGTCATAATGAGAAAACACTACAAAATGTATGAGTGTGTAACCGAGTATATGTATTAGATATGAGTGTATTTATGTAGAGGATTGGAAAATCATATAGGTATAATTTTACACCTGATACATTTGCAGTATGTGGTGAAGTTCAATTAAAATTATAACTTTTGCTTTATTTATTGATTGTTGCTACTCCTTACTATTAACGTTAACTTCCCCCAGTAGCCCTCTCACTTATCTCCATCTCTCTATCTCACTTTGTATATCTATCTTTATATCTCTTTCATATTCCATTCTGTAATGTGTGCGCACTCATACACCGAAAACACATGTACTGCTGGTAAATTGTATGAAATACACACATTTGTCTAAACGATTTGTGCGCTACCTATTGTAAATGGTTGTACTGGCTCGGAAACCTTCACGGGCATACACATAACTCTTCAAAGTTTCATCGCAATCAGATAAATGGTGTAGGAACGTATACAGGAAAAACAAACAAACTATACTTGACGGATGCACCAAACGACAGCTCTTTTAAAATTCAAGGCAATGCCATCTAACAACGAATTTCAAATCTAAACTGTTATTGGCGCCATTAGTTCGCTAGCTGCCGCAAGCTCCACTTAGCTGTTGGGTCTCACCAATGTGATGGATAGCAAGTTGCCAAAACTCTCTATATGACATTGAGAAATAACACACAGACTGGTTATATGTCTATGACCTATGATTTTCTGTTATTAAAAGGAATTCACACATGACGATTGATTGAAAGGTGTAGAAGTTCATGTGCTGTAGTGTCATCTAGTGAACAGCATAAAAACCTTCTCAATGAAAAAACATGTGTGCTAACTTTCATGAAGATCGGTCAAACAGTGTCGGAGTTTATCTATATTGTACATACCAACACCCATTTTTAAGTACATAGATGAAAAAACAAAAATTGTTGAGACTGCGGTGATATAACAAAAAAAAATACAGGACATCCATCTATATCGCTAGACAAAAAAAACACTTATGTGGAAATGTGAAAGAGCAAAGAATCTGACATTTTGGGGGGGAAAAAATATATGTTGAATGAGAGTATCATCATACTCTAAAGCAGTGAAATACGGTTTATTTCAACCTTTGCTGTAAACAAAGCAACTAAATATGGAATTGAAAACAAAGTTAATGGATTCACTCGCAGAAACTGGGCTTAGTCATAATTCCTTTGGGACTTCTCTTTGACAAAACACTACCATTTCAAGCAGTAATGCCTGTTAGGCTCATTGGAAGTGATGGCATATTCAAAAACAAATATTGTGGGTCTGCCAAGACTGCTTCATAAAACTGTGACAATGGGAAAAAAAATTATACTTTTTGGCAAACTGAATGATTAAAAATAAAAAGTTATATGCAAATGTACCAAATTCAGGGCCGATTCCACGCTGTCTCTCGCCAATACTACCAATTTATCTTTTATACTCCTAAATTAATGCTTTTTCAGAAAATTGCAAGAGATAAAAATTCCTGAAATAAAATTTATTGGAAGAAAAACTAATATATTTCTACATGAAGTTTACTGTCAGAATTGGCAGACCAAATGTAAACATGCAATCTGCCCATGAGAGAGCAGTCCTAAAGAAAGGATGTATAGCACTGTTTGCTCAATATTGTTTGTGAAATGTATGAACACATTTGAAAAACTTATTTTTAATTTAATTGTTTTTTAATGTCACAAATATATTTCAGAAGGAAATGAAAGCAGTATAGCAATTTTTTTTTTCAATCTGTAACTATAGGCTAACTTTCCTGTGCAGATTTGTCTGTAATATGCACAGAGATTTACGAAAGAAATTTAAAAATTATATCAAGCTCGCTGCTCTACAATTCGGTTGTTAGAACCATAAGAACAGGTAATGATTTACCATGAAGATATTTAAAGATCGCAAAGGTATAATTTCAACATAAATATTGGGTTCTACTATTCATTTTTTTTTTTTTTACAGGAATAGCTTTTCTAGAGATGATAACGCCATTTGGCATTCTAATTGGATGCTGATGTGTTGCAGGAAGGGTGGTTTGAAGTGTGCATGTGTTTGTGATGAGTTTGGAAAAACTGGATGTAGAATGAAATTTCTACAGAATATGTAAAATTTATATCAGGATAAATAATAAGTGAAGTTGTGGACATTGTTAGAATATGCATACAAACAATATAATTTATTATATATTAAACATATTTCTATATTTAAAGACTTTTTTTGTGTATTAATGTTTATGCTTTTTTTTTTTTTTGCTCTACTCTTTGTCCTTGTTTTATTATTGTTCGAATCACCTTGGGTGTTGCGAAGATGTGAAATAATTAAAGTAAACCATTGTTTATGTGCTGCGAGTATGCTTTGCTACTGAAATACTAGTGCGTCTGTCAACTTCCGTAGCTTTATGCACGTTTTGAGCACATTCTGCAGGTGAATTAAGACAGCAGTGAACGCGTTCAGGTCGAACTGAACCAAATCGGGCATCAACTCTGCCAGCTGATAGGTCTGGCCAGGCAGACCGGCAAACAATACAGGTAGCACCTGTCCCTCCCCTAGCGATACATGGTGTTATGTTTTCATTAATTATAAAATAATTAATTCAATGCTTCCAATGTATTCGTCCACTGAAGCGGACTATTTATATCTCAATGATACACGGCTATCAAACCTTAAATGTGTAGGTTAAGGTGTATCCTACATTCTGGTGGACATCATATTTTATGGCTATGAAATAAATTATATTTTGCTTTTATCAATTGTAAAATAATCATACATTAATATTACAATAATATATTAAAATTATTACTATGCAAATATATATATATATAATTTACAAAAGAAATTTGAAATATTTAAGGGTTAACACAACTTTTAACATTATTTTCCTGGGGTATTTTGAGATATTAGAACAAGTTTTTCACCTCTTTTTATAAAATCTTAACTTCTTTTATTTCACAAGAGTATGAACCATCACCTCAAACTAGCGTCTACGTCATAAAAATACAATAAAACTATTTGTTCTCGAAATATGTAGGCTGGACAATGAAATGGTATTCACCAGTAGGTTGTGTGTCTCTGAAATGATGCAAGTATTAGTCTGTCGCGCTGAGACAGGAAGTGCGCTGGTTCGAGGAATGGCCACGTGTCGCGCCTCTGGGCAGCGGCGCCGGTAGTAGGGCGGCCACACGTGCGGCCGGGGCGCCCATGATGCACCGCGCCGGATGTCACGTGCGCGCGCGCGAACAAGAGGACGCGTGTCGTCGCATTCACGTTATTTTTTCCAGAGGTCTGGCGTGCAACTGGCAGTAATTCACTCGTGCGAGACCGGGTACATGTTTATAAACGACCCATTAGCCCAGCGCAAGCATTGTTCAACTTAAACAACTTTTTTGTTTTGCGTTTTCGACAGCTTTATTTGGAGAGATGCGTTTCTTAAAGTACTTGTAGAAGTTTAAGAAACGCATCTCTCTAAGACGTAAATGTTTTGTTCTTAGAAGTCTACGATGTTCTATTTATTATATACATCATGTTTACACTTGATAAATTTTCATACAGTGAAAAATCAATATTGACAATTTATTAGGTTTTTCCTGATAAATATGACATGTCAAAAAGAATCCAGGGATAAAAATATGAATTCTGTTCTTTCAAATTTTTAATTTACTGGGTTGGCGACATCTTGCGACTTGGTTCATTATACACTATTGTGGCTTTTCTTGCTTAGTTTATTAACCAAGCATAAGATGGGAGTATAAATCACGCAAGGCGCACGGCTTCCGTTTATTATAAACAATCACACAGAGAAAACAAATGGCACTGCTAAACCAAATTATTAAGAAATTGTCTTGGGGGGGGGGGGGGATTTACATGTACTTACATTTTTACTTAATTTTGATTTAAGACACCCAATTATTTTAAAATTAAGTATTATATGTATATAAGTTGAAGTGCTCGACATTGCCTGGGATTTACGCAGTATTAAAGATGTTTTTGATGTGTATAACATCTTAGCTCTCGGTATACGGCATTTGATTGGAGTAATTTCGCGAATGGAACGGAAGTCTATTGAAACAAAATGTGTCCCTAAACAAGGTGCTGCCGGATCTGTTAACTTTCGGGAACATCGGGGGTATGTACTAGGCGTATTTTAGTTCCAAACTAAACATCAAACTGTTCAACAATTCTTCATTTTTGTTATAATTTATAGTTATAAAAATAATGACAATTTAAAAAATAAGCATTAGAATTTTGAGAATATTTATTGAAATGTATAGATAGCACAGCGTTCGTCTTGGCGCAGACACACAAGAAATTGTTACCCTGCATGTATCCGATGCTATTTTTAATAAAATAATAACGTGATGAAGTTTCTAATGTTGAAATTACATGTTGAACCAGCTCAATAAGGTAGTATCTTTCAGGAACTATATACAGACCGATTTATGTCGTTAAACTGTAGTGCGCGTTGTACACCTGTGAGGCGTTGTGAAAACTCGTTCTAAATTTGATACCTGCATCTCTCGAAAACTCATTATCTTTTTTTCAGTCTTGTTCAATCAAACATTACTACCCGGTTTCTTCGTGTTCCATTTTAAATACTTTCCCTGTTTGCAATTTTACCTGTTCAGCTTCAAAGGCGTATAGTACTGGTCTTGAACATCCACGTATACATAATGTTTGCGTGCGTGTTGGAACATGCATTCGAAGTTATTGTGGGTCGTATTCAGACTCATTCTGTATTATTTATCGTGCAGAATGCTTCCTATTAATTCGGTTACAGTAGACTATGACTAGTTTTTAAACTAATGTATTCGCCTGCGTACTGTTTATTTACGTGGTTTCGCGTCGGCCCAGGAAAGCTGGTGCATGATGAGGCACGGGAGGAGTCGCCCCGCCAGTTTCGCGCGGGAGGGAGTGTTAGTGTTTAGTGTTGGGTGTTCGCCCTTCGCCCTTCGCGGGGAGCGCAGTTATTTCGGAGAAGGTCGCCCGCCGGCCGCCGCAGTCGTTACGAGCCAGCCTGATCATTATTAGTATTGTGTACACGAGTGTAAACCGGCCGCTAAGAGCGGGCGCTGGCGTAAACACCGCGCTTCTTGGGTGGCTGGCGGCGCGGCCGCGTGCCGAGCGGCGGCGGTCTGGCCTCGCCCGGCCCCGCATCAGGGGCGGATCCAGGGGGGGGGGGGGCCACCAGGGGCAAGTGCCCCCCCCCCTCCGAAAAACAGTTGTCTGCTACTTTAATATTGCCGACAAAAATGATTGTTTCTGAAACCAATAAAATATTTTTATATAATTAATGAATTTCTTGTAGAATCATAAAATCTGGTGGTTGGATGTTATGTGTAGTGTGAGTAGATCAAATACAAATGTAGTAATTTTAAGTCATTTTTCTCTCTGGCTATTGTGAAATCCTAGAGTGCCCCCCTCCGAGGTGAACCTCTAGATCCGCCACTGCCCCGCATTCACTCCGCGCCTACTCAGGGCCGATATTATGACCTCCAGCTAAATCCTCAGGTTAGCTAGCCTCCAGGTAAGGCTAGCCTCCGGTTAACGAACGAGGGGTGTATTATGACCCATACTTAGCCTTCGGTTGGCTAACCGGAACCTGACGAAGCGTGTGGTGTAATAATGGTTGTGTTGGTAATGAAATAAAACAGAATTTGGTAACTTTTGTTGCAAGACAGTTATTTTTTCTGGTAGAATGTTAGTCAGCTGTTTGTTTGTATTGTGATTCGGAATGTTTACAGCTGCAGTAAAGAAATATGCCGCGAACTTTATCTTGCAACAGATATAATTAAATTAACCAAAAACTACTTTGACGTCAAACCTGCTTTGTATTAAACCATAAAATTACAATTTACGATTTAAAACCGTGTGTTTTCAACTTTACTCTTGTATTGAAACTCATGATTTTGTTAGGTTATATATTAAGCCAAAACTAACGAAGTAATTCTATACCAACAAATAAATAGGGATGACATTTTGCTAGAGAACACTTATTTCTTTCATAAATTTATTTCATAATCAAATAATATAGACCCCGTTTCGGGAAAATACTTGTCGATTTTCATTTCACTGGTGTAGGTTTCATTTTTGTACTAATAGTTTCGTATCACGTATCCAAATTAATCCGATCCTGATGGAATTAGTTTGTGGTATAGGATGCTTGCTGTTTTAATTTAGTAGGTCGAGAGATCCTAGATATATTCACTGGGGAAATAATTATGATTGTAAAATGTATACGAAAGAAATATATTTTTACAAGACCTGACATAATTTGTTTGCATCGTGATATGTTATGTACAGGATTTTTCAACATTCTAAATTAAAACAGCAAGTATAATGTAAAACAAGACCAACATATAAAGGGTCATGCCGATAGGATCAAGGGATAAACTTGGATACGGTAAACAGAATAATTCCAGTGCTGTTTTCGTTTTGCACTTGCGTGGCAGGTAGATAATAAGTACCTAATGGTTTGTAAGATAGGGAAGGGATAATTGGGTAACATTTATTTTCACATTCAATTGTATTCATTGAATTAGAACCACGTCTGAAGTCGTATGAAGTGCATTTCATTCCCGGCATATGTCCACTGTATTACGAATAAAAATTCACAGATACAACTTCCACGAAAACACGCATTTTATAGGTAATAATAACCCTCGTTTAGCAATTTTAAAATTCACTTATTTACACATATTCTTAAGCAGGAACATTTCAGTTTATATAGCATACGTTTATGTACTTCGTGATCAATTAAAGTCAAATAATAATACACGACTCGACGAGAATAGAAAAGCTTGACTACACTTTCATGCTATGTAATTTTTAATAAAACGTTGACGAATACGGCGAAGCATTTTACATTTAGTAATAAATTATTCCATTGCATCCTGCAAATATTCAATAGAATTCCTCAAATAGTCATCATCACTATCAACAACTAACCTCGCCTGATACATCGCCATTTTATTTTCTGTTGCTTAGCCTCCGGTTAAGCAGCTAGCGGCCGGTACATCCACCCGCTAGGTTAGCCGGAACTTTAACTGGAAGGTAGACGTTAACAGGGAGTCATAAAACCGAAATAAGAGCTAGCCTGCGGTTAAATTTTAGCCGGAACTTTAGCCGGAGGTCATACAACCGGCCCTCAGTGGCGTAGCAGGCGAGTGGCAGGGATGGCTCCCGCCAGGGGCGACGGAGCAGGAGGGGGAACCCCCCCCCCCCCTCTTTTAATCCAAGAGGGGGCGCCAGTCACCTTAGCTACGTCACTGCGGCCTACTGAACATTGTTCACAATTGTTAAACGGTCGCGCAAGCAATTGCGAACACTAAGGGAACATACTTGAAATTAAAATTGGGGAGTGCTATCATCTTACAGGAAAAAATTCTCATCAGTACGAGTAATGACAAGTAACGAAATAACTAACATAGTGTGTGGGACAAGAGTCTTTGGTGCAATAAATAATTTGTGTGTGTATTTTACATCTGTCAACAAATGTCGTGTTTGGAACATACCTTTCTTAATCTCGTCGCCCGTAATATTGATTCGTGATGTGTTTTATTGTTGCAGGTAGGTATGCATTAATTAGTTGATTCACGCTTGGCAACCATTGAGTGTCTTTAATTTGAACCAGAGCGGGAACACGTCTGCCGGCCTTTTATTCCCCATGTGACCAATCATAAAACTCTGAACATTAAATATTAATAATGATGATTGTATAACAGTATATACGTACCGATCTGTCTCTCTTCGCGGGGAGCCCCCGCGGGTGGCAGTACTCCAGACGTCTTGCTCGCTTGACGAAGAGTCAAGCCTTCATTTCACAGACGAGAGAGCCACACGCGAAGTTCCCCGAAGTTCATGCTCGCTTTTTTTCCCAATACCACAACAGGTGTATTTATTTGGGATGTAGCTTACTCATACGTCATACGCCGTTCCATCTCTTTGTATAAACCGGTGTGGCATTAAATTTTGCGATCGATTAGGATAGGTTAGCTACATTACAAACACTTTAAAACTTACTTGTGGATGGTTGGTTATATTAGGTAAGTATAGCGACATTAAAAATACTGTAAAATCATTTTATGGTTGCTTAGCAAATAACTTTTTAATATGTAGCTATCCAGCGCTAGGAAACCGTTTAAATGGTTTCACAGTATCTATATGTAGCTATCCTAACCAAATCAACAGTCCACGATGTTTTAAAGTATTTGTAATGTAGCTAACCTAACCTAATTGACCATTAGTTATCATGAGTTGTCCAGAATAAACATTGACGGACACAGGGCAAACGAAAAATATGGCGGCGTACAAATAAATGCTGTTGCCTTGTTTATGGTCTTTACTTTTATTAACACTGCCATATTTATTTTCAATGAACAAAAAAAAACCGGAGATGCACGAACACCGCCCAGGTGTGATGTCCGACATGCGATGTTCAGGTCTGGCGAGTTGCAACAGCCGAAGAGACAGTAATTTTGAATTGAGAACATACTTTCTTCTATGAAAAAATTAACCATCCCAACAAAAAAAAATGTATTTTACCCCTTCCCCGTAGCGACCTTTTCCCTGGTCTCTTTTCATTAGACTTCGTTGACTGATGGATATGACATGAACTCACCACTACATAACAGCAATCTTGTTATCGATTGGTGATGGACAGAAATATGTGAGTAAAGCATTTTGTACAAACATTTGTCTAAATCTCTAAAATTACTAGGTATAACTTTGATGCAAATATATTTATAATACATTTTAATATTTGCTAAGTATTGATTGTACTAGAATATTACTTAGGTCTTGTTGTTCACTAAAAAATTAAAAGTATTTTTAGGACAAGCATTCATATTGATGTAGCTGAAGCTTGCTGATAATGCATGTCACATTGATTGTATAACATTTCGTCCGCCACGGACCGATGTAACTGCTGACGTGCGACTCGAGCATTCTCGGAAGAAGGATGGAACTCATTTTTGACGTGACAACGTCTAATAAATCGATGAACGCCGGCTGCACGCACGAAAAAGTGTCCCGTTACGCTCATTGTACGCTTGCGCCGCATCTATCTTTATTCCACTCGATTGGAACAACCATCGATTTGACTTTTTCGAGGCACATTAAACTTGAAACACTCCCGCATTCGTTTCCTACTTTTCCTATCATCGTCCTATCCTTAACTGAATAACACAGATTGGAAGAAGTTAAATAGCAAACATGTATAAAAGTTATAGTTAAAATAATCTGTTCGTTAAAGTAATAAACATATTTGAATTAATGAGTGAAAATAAAAGTAAATTTATCAATTAAATTGTAGATTTCATTTCACTCCTTCTTTGTATCCATGCAAAATAGTGATAATTCAATAAAAATGATTCAATTTTATTCATAAAAGTATGCAATCATTTCATCAATGTTTTTTTTATCACTTCAGTTTAAACAATCGTCCGTAAACCAACTTTACAGACAACCAATTTTTTTTTACATCTCAGGACTATGGCGGAAAAAAAAATAAAGCTTCAAAGAGGGTAAGGACATTCTATTTTGTAGTTAAGAGGCTATGACTGTGAACCATCGCCTTTGTCATGCTACCGACACGTGTTTGTGAAGCTTTAGTGTGCATGCTTAAGTGTAGAATACATTGACGTTGGATTTGTGATGTGGGTATTCGTCGTTTGATCCTTCATCTGCACAGGTGGGTTCAATTGCTTGTTCATTTTCTAAATGTGCACCATCCAGTTCCTAAACTCGTGCAGGACAAATATATGGAGAATAAAATTCTCTACTTCGAGTTAATGATCAGCAATTTCCATCTTCCCGTGATTTCACTTGGCATTTAAAAGCCAGCCGTGAATGTGTGACGTTTGGGTCTGGCCACTTGGCTAGCCCCTGCCGGGGAGCAAGAGGCTGGCGGTGTTCTTGTTGGCGCGCGGCCCGGGCTTGTGTAAGCAAGTGGCAGCCAGTTTCCTCGGCCTGCTCCTGGCAGCCACTCCTGATTGATTCATGGCTGCTAAAACACGTCTGTTGGTTCCCGTGGCCGCCATATGGTGGCGCCCTGCGTCTCGAGGCGAGGTTGGAAACACATTTCACTAATAGTGTGCGCCTTTGAACCCAACTGAACAACTTGTTTACTGCAAGCAATAGATTATCGAGTACAGGGGGCCCATAAACGAATGTCCCAGTTTCAGTGGTATATTATAACAGTTTAATTTAGGGCCAATTTCACCATGTCAGCGTGTTTTAAGTTACCCTACCATTTTAAACAACTGTTAAACTTTTTTCACTTCACAACAGATTTATTGGATTTAACTAACTTCAGGCAGTTAAGCAAGGCTTCATTTTATTTATTTTGTTTGTTTTTGCATCATATCAAGTTAAGTTTGTAAACAAATACTGTTCATAAAGAATGAAAAAATATTTTAACATTCGTTATAATATTTGCAATTATTTATGTTAGTAGAAACTTAAGTTTTATATATAAATTACAAATGAACTTTATATAACACATTCGGGTACCTAAAAATGGTAAATTATTTGTTCAAAATAAAAAATTAAAGATCTTTCTATTTTGGTAAAACATTTGCAGTTAGCTTTATTTTAATTCTTTCGGGTTATTTCTGTTAGATGAAATACCTTGCTGTACTAAAATAATGAAAATGTCTTAACGATGTGTTCAAATATGCAAGTAAAATTTAACTGAAGTTGTTAAGTAATATAAAAATATATTTTTAGCCTCCGAACTTCCTTTGCTTCGGTTAAATTGAAAAATTTTGTTTTTAAGATATGTGTAGCTCTTTATTTGTGGTAATTATGTTAGAGATGAATGAGATATTCAACTCATAAATGATGTACAAGCATTTTGTATTAATCTTTGTGGAATAAATATAAAGGGACCTTGCAATACTGATAAATAATTGACTTGAACATAATTTAGGAAGTAAAGATCGTTAGTTTATAATGGTTCGAGTTTGTTTCAACTAACGAAAAGGAAATAAAGATAGCCGTATTCGCAAGTGTAAATTAATATATCTAACTTGTATGAAAACAAAAGACTAAAATATTAACTTTAACATTAGAATATGAACTTATTTATGTTAAAACAATCACCTGAAAGTTTATTTGAAATTATTTAATCATAAAAATAATATATGCTAAGTTTGTTTGATGGAAACACAAGCACAAGTTCACATTTATTTAGTTCAAAACATGCATTCAAATCATATCCTCGCCATCATAGTTATCTAATTTTACTTGCTTAAATTTTTGAGGTTATTTGAGTGTGTTGTTTATGTTCCAAGTATCGGGTGACATTATTGTGCGACCATTTTGGCGTGTGCTAAAAAACTGTTAGCGAAAAAGAGCTATGTCGTCTCGACCATTACGACCAGTCCGACTGCCAGGCATTTAGATGTTCAACCACTTTCGTACAAAGATATTCCAGTGGGAAGGGGCTCCATCCTGTTTGCCAAATAACATTTACAGGTTCACCCTCTGCTAATTGGAGAAACAGCCATTCTTTCGTGCTGCAAGCGAGAAAAAAAAAATCAGCAGTATTCGCGCATGCGCTTATCTAAAACGGGGTTGAGTTATTCTTTAATTGTGACGTCGAACCAACACACTACAATGTTTACAGTTGATACTATTAAATTTTAAAACTGGGGCATTCTTTGAATGAAACACTAATCGTCTGAATTATTATTTATTTCCTAAAATAACATGCTAGTATTGGGTTTTTGCTGTAAACCCCGCTGTTTCCTAGACATGCTAGTAGTCTCCCAAATCTGAACGATAAATTACAACACCTAGCATTTGTAAATCATGCACTGCACCCAGTATGATACAGCTGCTGCAAGTCGGGGTTCTGATAGTTACGTAAGGTACACGCCTATGAAGGTATATGTAAGAATACATTTTAATAAGTTAGTTTTGACACGTAAATCAATAATCTGCTTAAAAAAAATTAACACGCATATTATTTCAATATTATCATTTAGTCATGTTTTAGGAATTTGTAGAATTTAGTTAATTTGAACATCCCTATGTTTAGTTTTCCATCTTAATTACTTTAGTGTTTTGCAGATCCCAATTTCAAAGGTGTATTATTAACATTAGAAAGTAGCCTACTTTAGACCTTACGTCGTATGTATATTTTCAAATTATTTTTTAGTGATGAACATGCAGTCGATGATTGTCGACTGAATTCAGCCTTCCTTGTGTGTGTATCTATATCACCGGGATTAGAGAGTATATCAGCGGCTACAAAAAAACCACGATCAATCACAAAATTAACACCAGACACATAATTATATTTAACCAAATTAACATCATATTTAACATTCCTTATTCAAAGAAAATATGTTCGAGAAACAATGCAGATAACGCACTCTTTAAACACAAATAGGGAGGATGACTACAAATTTAGCAGATCCTGGGAACTTCTCTTCGGAAACCTCCAAAACCAAGCTCCGCATTGGGCAACACAAGTGCAACCAGTCAAAGAGACACCGACCATAGTGCTCACCCGAAGTGAATAGACATGGACGCCCACCACACTGCATGTATGTATATAGTTATAAAGTGCAAATTATTATATTTATGTACAGTAAAAGACAAAGTGTTTGTAAGTATGTGTAAATAAATAGTGTAAATGTGATTTTAGGTATAAGTTCCAAACCAAGACATTGAGCCAAACAAGGCTCCAAAAGAAAATATGAAAGGTTTTTTAAATTTTCCTTGTATGCATAACATGTTTATTTAAATAATTTCTTATACATATATCATTTAGATTAGGCAAAAGAGAACTGAGTGCTATGATGTCTCATTGTAAGTACCAAACCTGTAAAGTGTAAAGTATGTGTTAATAAAAAAACTTTTGTATTTGAATTGATTTGATTCAGCCAAAGACAAATAGCCTTTGCCGGGCCAGATAGTCCAGCTAGCTAGAAGAGAAGAGGCTACTCATTGGTCACCAGCTCCGACCAATCTACCCTATTGAGTTCAGTTTACCAAATATTAAATCGAATTTTATTTTCTTTCAAGACGTCCGCGTATTTTATTCCTTTCATCACGATGGATAATTTTCCACATACCTACATTACAACTATAATGCTATCTCTACATATTTGACTTAATATCAAACATACCATCCACTACAGTAGCCACACTATCAAATCATTTTGAATTGTTTGTAAACCTAATAAATATTGTCAAACAATTTTTGATAAGACGAACACTGTTTGGGCTTATAGAAATAGGGGTTTAAAAACAGAAAGAAAAAAATTAACATCTGTACCATGTGCACTATCATATCCGTTCTCTTTTTTTTTATTTAAAAACTTCTGAATATCAGTTATAACCTTTGTCTGAAGAACATTTTGATACTATTAATGCAAGGGGTGGAAATAACTAGGGTTAAAGGACAAAAATATCCTATAGTATGTATACTATCAAATCCCTTACAAATTATTTTAAAAATCCTAAACATTTTCTAAAACTTTTGGCTGATAATTTTTTGATGAGAAGTAGGGGAGACCAGGGCAGGTTGTAACAGTTTTTGTATTTAATTTTTTTTTGTTTTTCATATATAATACCTAAGAAAAATATTTACTGTGAAAATTATGAAAGAGCCCTTCTTCCATCTCAAGTATTTTGGAAACAATTCTGCTATTTTTTGCTGCGCATTGGGAAAACCGCTTAAGAGAAAAGTGTTACAACCAGCCCTGCTCTGGGGCTGGTTGTAACAGACCCTGGGGTTGGTTGTAACAGTATTTAAAAGTGTTTAAAAATTGAAATCCAGGAATTATTTACAATTTATTGCGAACCATACAGGAAATATTAAACATATACTTGTTTTCACATATTTGGCAGAACGAAAAAGTCTTACGAATGCATAGTAGGTACCTAATGCTTACTCGAATATTCCATCTGATTGACAGTTGTGACAAACATACTTTTTCGATTTTTTTCGCACAAGAAAAGTGTCACCACAATTGGCAGTCCAAACAACGAACCCACTCCTCACCAGACTTGCTTGAAGAAAATGGTTCTTAACACACTAAACAAAAACATGCACTGTCGTCCTCTGATGAGCTGCTGTCACTTTGTAATGAATTTCGTTGTTTTGGAGGAAGTTTTGGCTTAGCTTGAACACGTTTGCACATTTTTGGTAATTTTTTCTTTCCTTTCAGGAAGACCCGATTTCTTCGTTTCTCATATTCTTCCTTCAGCGCATTCTTTTCCGGAGTGTCTGTCAAAATGGCACTTTTCCTTGTTTTTCTGCCACCATTTGTTTTCCTCGGTGTGGATTTTGGAAGTGGCTGGACTGCTTCCGGGGAAAACAATTCTGGCACGAGTGAATTATTAGGACATGCTTGAGTTTGATAATCTGGAGATTCCCTTGCCATACCATGTGAACAACTTGGTGTTACGTCTGGATTTGGTCTGTCCGTCACAAACGAAGGAGCAAAATCTGTATCATTAAATATGTCTCTGTTGTAAGGAAAAATTTCATATTTCTAATCCTTGTTGGATGTTTATCGGAGTTGTAGCTAGCAGGAAAGCTATTTTTAAGATCGATGGAATATCATAGATTGTCATCGACTTAACTGTTGCCTCTGGGGTTTTGTTGTTCCTTAACCATGCATCCATTGCTGTGTTTGTCTGTCTCTTGAGTGGTAAAAAGACACTTTGATCAAGTGGCTGAAGCCAATGAGTGCAATGAGGTGGGAACGATAACATAACTATGCCATTTTGTTTTGCAAAATTTAGACATACGGGAGATATGTGTGACTGATGATTGTCTAAAAGTAGGAGGACTGGTGTCTCTAAGCTAGGACGAACACAAGCGACAAAATGCTTAAGAAAAATGAAAAACTCGGCTTCGGTTGTCTATACAGACTTATTTGCAGCACATATACACCCTGTTGGACCATCTCTGATGACGTGATATGAATACCTGACTCTAGGAAAGATGAACATGGGAGGAATAGAATTGCCTGCAGCATTCACTGCCACAGTTAAGGTTACGAACTATTATCGTTCGGCTGATATCATCGCTCCAAATTTCAGTTTCAGTGGGAAGCAAATTCGACACGTGTAGCTATCAAGGTGATAACGAGCAAGAGGTAATAAATCCTGCTCGAAATAGTATCTGTAGATTGTAGGGCAACAAGTGCAATAGGTTTTATTTTTAACTTTCAAAAGCTTAAGGGCGGGGCAGGTTGTAACAGTCGACGGGGTTGGTTGTAACAGCTTATTCGAGTTGTTACAACCTGCCCCAAATGACACTACTAGAGAATTCATACATTTTGACAAAGTAGTATATATATATATATATATAATATATATATATATATATAAATTTAAATGCCAATAACATATATGCAAAGCCAGTGTTTAGAATATGTATGTACTCCAAAGAGAGTTTTTAAACAATGTAAACACAAATTACAATAATTATGAATATTAAACGGGAAATATTTACTCAACTTGTCGAAAAACAGTCTTTCTCTTCTTGTTTCTAACGATCGTGTCTGACCGGCGATATGTTGCAATTCACACTGAGAGCAACTACAGGCGCTCCCGTGACTAAATGGAGAAGACTCTCTGGTGACTGGTTGTGGAACTAATGTCGTGAAACCTGCCCCTGTTACAACCAGCCCCGGTCTCCCCTACTATTACTGCAAGGATTTTAAATTTAAAAAAAAAACTTTGTTATTACGACTAAGAAATTCTTTCGAACTAATTGCAGTGTTCGAATGTGTATGAAATTCATTCTTAGGGCCGGTTTTATGACCCCCGGCTAAAGTTCCGGCTAAAATTTAACCGCAGGCTAGCTCTTATTTCGGTTTTATGACTCCCAGTTAACGTCTACCTTCCATTTAAAGTCCCGGCTAACCTAGCGGGTGGATGAACCGGAGGCTAAGCAACAGAAAATAAAATGGCGATGTATCAGGCGTGGTTAGTTGTTGATAGTGATGATGACTATTTGAGGAATTCTATTGAATATTTGCAGGATGCGATGGAATAATTTATTACTAAATATAAAATGCTTCGCCGTATTCGTCAAAGTTTTATTAAAAATTACATGACATGAAAGTGTAGTCACGCTTTTCTATTCTCGTCGAGTCGTGTATTATTATTTGACTTTAATTGATCACGAAGTACATAAATGTATGCCATGTATATAAACTTAAATGTTTCTACTTAAGAATATGTGTAAATAAGTGAATTTTAAAATTGCAAAACGAGGGTTATTATTACCTATAAAATGCGTGTTTTCGTGTAAGTTGTATCTGTGAATTTTTATTCGTAATACAGTGGACCTGTCCCGGGAATGAAATGCACTTCATACGACTTCAGACGTGGTTCTAATTCAATGAATACAATTGAATGTGAAAATAAATGTTACCCAATTATCCCTTCCCTATCTTACAAACCTTTAGGTACTTATTATCTACCTGCCACGCAAGTGCAAAACGAAAAAAGCACTGGAATTATTCTGTTTCCCGTATCCAAGTTTATCCCTTGATCCTATCGGCATGACCCTTTATATATGTTGGTCTTGTTTTACATTATAACTTGCTGTTTTAATTTAGAATGCTGAAAAATCCTGTACATAACTCAAAATACCTAACATATCACGATACAAACAAATTATGTCAGGTCTTGTAAAAATGTATATCTTTCGTATACATTTTACAATCATAATTATTTCACCAGTGAATATGTCTAGGATCTCTCGACCTACTAAATTAAAACAGCAAGCATCCTATACCACAAACTAATTCCATCAGGATCGGATTAATTTGGATACGTGATACGAAACTATTAGTACAAAAATGAAACCTACACCAGTGAAATGAAAATCGACAAGTATTTTTCCGAAACAGGGTCTATATTATTTGACTATGAAATAAATTTATGAAAGAAATAAGTGTTCTCTAGCAAAAATGTCATCCCTATTTATTTGTTTGTATAGAATTACTTCGTTGGTTTTGGCTTAATATATAACCTAACAAAATCATGAGTTTCAATAAAAGAGTAAAGTTGAAAACACACGGTTTTGAATCGTAAATTGTAATATTATGGTTTAATACAAAGCAGGTTTGACGTCGAAGTAGTTTTTGGTTAATTTAATTATATCTGTTGCAAGATAGAGTTCGCGGCATATTTCTTTACTGCAGCTGTAAACATTCCGAATCACAATACAAACAATTAGCTGACTAACATTCTACCAGAAAAAAAACTGTCTTGCAACAAACGTTACCAAACTCTGGTTTATTTCATTACCAACACACCCATTATTACACCACACGCTTCGTCAGGTTCCGGTTAGCCAACCGCAGGCTAAGTATGGGTCATAATACACCCCTCGTTCGTTAACCTGCGGCTAGCCTAACCTGAAGGCTAGCTAACCTGTAGATGTAGCCGGAGGTCATAATACCGGCCCTTAGTTATTTAATTCTCGGTGTATTTAATTAAAAATATTCGAAACATTTTCGCTACTTTAAATATGGAAAAATGTTTCATCGATCATATTGGAGAACATATAGTTTGTTATTTACATTAAATGTTCTAGAAGTTCCTAGAATATTCCAAATTAAATATCTTTCGAAATCTACCTACGTCTGTATACTGTGCGAAGGGGGATTTTATTTTATCATTGGTCGACTAGCATCGTTTCGCACATAAAATAATTAAAAAATATATCACGAAGTCTTGCAAGAAATGTTTCAAGAAGCAGTTAAATGTTACCATCAGGCAACCCAAGATGTTTGTCGCTGACGCAATTGCTAGAGTGAACTACACAATCCCTGTAGTGTGCATGATATTGACAGTATCTTCAACTTTTACCATAAGTGGAATAGAACATATGTTGAAAAAATTCCCATTGGTTGGTTTTGTAGAAGGATGGGGAGTCCTTCTTAACATAAGCACATATTTGTGTACCTTAAAATAATGGAGGTAATACGATCGTACCATTTGATGATCGTGTATGATTTTTTTTTACGTTTAATGGGACTGCCCAACTATGTATTGCAGCTATAGCTGTCATACTTGCTTAGATATCGGTTTCGAGCATGCTGTAATTGACAAAATAGAGCATACTACTTATTTGTAATGTTCCTTCATTTCTCAAACAAATACAAACAGGGTCTTGCAGGCGTGAGTTTTTCTCTCAATTGTGTATTTATGTAGTCACGAGAAGGTAAATCTGTCTCTTTGATGTTTGTAGCATCGTGTGTCGTAGTTGCATCATTTTTATTGTTTGTATTTTTTTTTTAGGTGACGTTTCGACCTCGTGCCATTCCAGTTTCAAGTGGAAGACTCGTTGCCTCGTGTGGTAACAAGGACCGCCGGGTTCTTGTGGCGAATGGAGTTGTTCTGTTCTTCTGGACTGTCGCTGAAGCGGCGAGGTGGGAGTGGGACATGGCTGAACTGTGCGTGTGGGGAGACCTAAGATGCAGATAAAGTTCTGCCATTCCCGATTACACCCGAACAATTCACCTTCGGCCAACTTCGGGATTTGTTTTATTTTTGCGCAGGAAAAATGAATTCAAATATTGAAAGTGGTCGGTTAGGTTAACTACATTAAAACACTTTAGAACACTATGGACGGTTAGTTAGGTTAGTATAGCTACATTAAAGTAAATATATTTAAATAAACCCGAGGTTGGCCGAAGGTGAATATTCGGGCGTGTTCGGGCAGGGACAGAACTTGATGGACATCTTAGGCCACCCGTCGCTGAAGCGGCGAGGTGGGAGTGGTGCCGAGGTGGGAGTGGGACCTGACTGAACTCTGCGTGTGAGGTCGTACCGCGTGTGCGTCGCTGGACGCCAGTGCGTGAGGTCCCAACTGCCGTGCTGGTCGCATCGCGCCAGTCAAGAGCATGTCTGTGTCAGCGCGACCCTCGCCAGAGTCATGCACAGGGCAACCGTGACGTTGTGTGGCGGAGAAATCAAGATAGAGGTGTAATGCAAGTCCCTTGAAGTTCTTCCATGGATCTCCACAGAGAGTTCCGTGTATTAAAAAGATTATGAAACACTCGTTTCAGCCATTTTTTACTTTCCTAAAACAATACAGCTTGAAGACGACATCTGGAAACAACCACTCATGCGCCCTCGGCGTATTAGAGTAAGGAAATTTTTAAATTTTTGTGTTTATAAATATTAGCATTCAGATTGCATATATCTTGCTTAGATTTTTTATTTGTCCGATAGTTTAATCTACTTTCATTTTTCCTTCCTCGGTTTGTTCGTTTTTTTTTTTGTTTTTTTTTCAGTTGTGCTAGTTTATTTGCAACTATCAATTCAACTTTATCCTTATCCCAGAGGAAACTCTTTTAGATGCTTTTATAGATTGACTGGCCACATTAACATAATCTTTCTTGGCTCAAAGGCATAGCGCACATTCATAGTACTTGTGCAATAGTTAAGATATATTCACAATAAAGGATGGATAATTTCAAACTTGAATTTGGATGCTAATATCGTTAGGAATTGTAGATTGTATTTTCTAAAGGTTTCATTTAAATTTCTGTGTACACAAATGTCTAATGTGCTGATAAAAATTGTACCAGTCATGTTTAGTGCAACTCCATGTGACACTAGTTGTTGATTTTGTGAAACCGGAAATTACATATCTTTCGTTAGCATAACTTCTATAAGGCTCTTTTTTTATTATTTAATGTAGTACTTTCCTTGTGAAATTAACTATTTGGTGGCACCTATATTTTACATAAATTTTATGTCCTGTTATCGTGGCATAGAAGAGATTGTAATTCCATCCTAAAGTCAAGTTAGACACCCAGTTTCTTCATTAAAATGCATCACTACAGAATTATTTGGCACACAACTTCAGAGCATAGGTAGCCATCGCCATATATATATATATATATATATATATATAAAATATGCAAAACACATATACAAGCTTCACATTATTTTAACAGGTTATGTTTTATCTAATCATATTTATGTTATTTGTTACTTGGAATTATCTTTGAAAGATTTGTGCAATGGGAGTGCATGACTTGATGTATGCTTTTGGACATACGCCATTGCTAAGCACATGTATGTTTGTAGAAGAAAATACAAAAAACACAAAAGACAAAAACACAAATTAAGCAAAAAATTGCTGTTGTCAACAGAATATAAACACCACATAATATTCCATAACAGAAATATGGTCAACAAAGAAAAACATAAAAAATGGACTAACAGAACGAAAAAACCCTTACAAATGATGACAGCACAAAATATTGAATACAAACAAAAAAAAATTCAGCACAACCGTTGAAACGAGACAAAAACACGACAAAACGAAAAGACGAAACGAACACAATAGTTTTCCAAAAACAGAAGAGAACGAAAAAAACCCCACAAATGATGACAGCACAAAAATATTGAACCCAAAAAAATTCAGCACAGCAGTTGAAACGAGACAAAAACACGACGAAACGAAAAAGACCAAACAAACACAATAGTTTTCTAAAACAGAAACAAGACTAGTGTCCACCCGTGGAACAGTAGCGTATACTTTCACTTGCCACGCCTGGCAGTGTCATGTACCACGCTCATTTGTACTTGCTCGTGGTTGCAATTGATTGAACTGAAAATTAAAATGTCCGAGGTAAAATACAAAACATTTAGGGTGCATTGGTCCAGTGCCTTGAAGTGTTGTTGAATTGGAAGCCTCTGCCATCTACTCCTCTTGTTCTTTTGTGTGTATAGAATTATGAAAAGTGACACACATACGTTTTTCGACGTTGCCTTAGCAGAGGGGAGGGAGCAGATATCACCCACCGCATTTTAGAAGTGTGGTTCTCCCTGAATAGTGAAGTGGAATGAGTTCCGTCAGTTGTTACTTGCGAAAAGGGGGGGGGGGGGGGGGGACCTTGATGCATCAAAGCCCGCCCTTTTCCTCACTGGAAGCGCGAACTACATCCCTTGGCACATATAGGTACCTGGCCATTGTTGCAGGCGGTAGGGCACACAGACAACAGAATTAGTATTAATAATTATGTTTGTATTTAATTTATTTACTCAGTTACAATGCTATGTACAAACTAGGTGTTTTTAAGGCTGTTAAAGAGGTCCAAAAATCGTCCCTACTTCAGAATGACTTCAAACTGATACATCACTCACAATAGCATGAAAACTGTGGCCGAGCACCCTGACAGCGCTGTATAAGACTCAGGGTCGCGCCGCTGGGCATTCAGTGGCGAGACAGCCTTCAAAGGGGGAGGGTGTATCGCTCCGCTCCCGAACAATGGAAAGGCGATGCGCGTAAGAAAATGGACAGTGTCACTCCTAGCGGAGAGAAACCTAACTGCTTGAAAGCCGGAGCAGGTAGTCGCGCTGGCTTGGACTAGGGGAAGGGGGAGGATGTGACAGCTCGGGCTCGGACGGTCCTCGCTGCCCGGCTCACAGGCCAGCAGGGCGCGGCGTCACACGTGTTCCTGCTCCGCAGACAATACAGCTACCATTTCGCATATACTTCCTAGATTTTCTATAATGTTGCTTCATCCATATGCGCTCGGCCTGTGCAATAGATAAGCTTATGTAATTTATAGAGGCATAAATATTTTATTTACTTATTGTCTACATCCAATAATACAGTAAATCAATATACATTTATATTGCAGAATGAGAGCCGTAACATTTTCCAATATGCATTATTGTATTTTATATGCCAAGACAAAACCTGCTGCAATAATTTTTTAAAAAAAATTATCCTTGTCCAAGGGGGATTGGAAGATTGAACTGTTTCATTATATTTAAGAATAAACATTATTCAAGACTTAAATCACACGGCTAACGATGTGACTATTTTTGCATCAAATTACTTTATTAATACTTCCTTGATTTTCCCCACCAGTAGACTTGATTGCACTATTCACATGAAACACATTACGAAACCTGCAAGCTACAATGGCTATAAATCGATTCAGTATCCGTTGTTAGATCTTTATAAAACCAAAAGAGTTTTACTGTCATTTGCCTCATGTTCTGAAAACAAAAGAAGACTCATTTAAAATGCGGCGAGATGGCCGAAGCTGCGTTGTTTCGAAACTTATCTCCAGCAAGACTGAAATTATTCTGTCAAGTAGTTCACAGCCCACTAGACCCCTGTAGATGCCGTCGCATGTAGCCTAGGTGAGCAGGGTGATGCTAATATTTTAATGACTTTTTTTTTAAATCATGTTTTATTAACGTTACCCGATTTATGCAATAACTATTTTTAGAGGCCGGTGCACAAACTGACACGAAAGTACATTATATATTTAATGTAATAAAGTAATTATAGGTATCATTGATGTGTCAGTCACTTGGTTACACATAGCACGCCAACATCTCTCCACGGCAATCCGGGTTTCCGGACAAATACCACTTGGGATGTTTGGTGATTGAGAGACGCGGAGAACGCTGTGAGTCTGAACCAGTCTTCTTCAGTTATCCCTCACGTCAACGACGGTTTGAAAATATTAAAGTTCTTTGTATTTGTCACTACAACACTGATAGAGTGGCATATGGACAATTTTTTTAAGTAAGAAAATATATTTTAAATAAAAAATAAATGCACCAGACAACTCAACATTTCCCCTCAGTGATAGGTGTGCTGCACGTGGAAAACGGTGATCATACTTGCAAATTGAGCTACTGAGTTGTTTCCTGCTTATTTTGGGATAACTGGTAAGATAAATATAGACTAAATGGTTGTTTTTTCTGGGAAAAGTACAAAACCGTTTATACAATTATACAACCAACAAAAATAAAACAACTATTTACAGTGTGTGAAAGTTTATGACACTGAGTAGAGAAAAACATTTTGTGTAGTAATAACTTTTATAATTTTTTTTTTTAACACTTCCACTCCCGCTAACGATATTATCATACATCGAGTACATTTTATGGTAATAACTATTAAAATGTTAACCGGAGTATTTCCATAAAATTATCTTAACACCTATATATTTTATTTTGTATATCATGCTGGTACAAATAATTTGGAATAAAATAAACGTCATCATGTAATTATTGTTATAAGTAATTTTTTTGTAAAAATAAAAACCTGACAGCTGGCAACTGAGACCATTAAAATATCACTAAGACAGATCCACAGAGTATACAGTCAAATTGTACACTATCTCCATCACGGGCGTCGCTGGCGGGTGGAGGGGGGGGGGGGGGTAGGTCGGGGGACCCCCCCCCCCCCCCAATATTTACAAGTTCATCCTAAAGTTGTATTTTTTTCATATTTATGAAATACCTGTAATTACAGTAATGTAATATAGTAGTTGATTACGTGTCAAATAAAAAACTACATACAAAGCATAGTATTGGGAAAAAGACACACTATATTAATAGTCAACATCCGTAGTGTTGTTAAATAAACTAGTGGAATTTTTTATATTTCGCTAAATAAAACTTGCATTTTGTCACTAAATTGGAGAGTGATCATGCCCAGCATGTGTTTGTATGAGCTCACAGAAGAGTCCCAGAAAATTCATGTTCCTGGAACTTAGTGACAGCAGCTCCAAGACTAGTATTTAAATACATTTATTTGATGTCCCCACCAAATGTTATAGGTATGCCAGAGAGGCCCATGATCTCCATTGCTCGTATGTATATTGTTGAGTATTATTTTGGTTGAAAAATAATAATTTCAATTATTGCCTACATACATTAACGTTTCGAAACTGATATTAAAATTGTGACATTTAACTGATAACATAGTCACTGTGTAACACTTTAATTGCAGACATGGTAAAATACTACGTACTGCCATTGAATATAAATAATTCTTATAGAAGTCTCCAAGCCATAGTAGAATTCTTATGCAGTTTTAAAACTAGTAGGACTGCCCGACACGAGATGGCATTGTAATCGCCTCGTCAAGCGGTGGCGCCGTTGTGGGGTGAGCAGTCAAATAAGTTATTCATTTATAGTTACATCGTTTTACTTTTTGGCTTAGAAATAACTTTTGCTGGTTTCATGAATGGCCCTGGAGCAGGGGCGTAGCCAGGGGGGGGTTTTAGGGGTTCAAACCCCCCCCTTAGCACCAAATCTTTAATTAATTTCCTATTCATCACTCAAACAAAGTTCATATTAAAATTAATAAAATTTTTACCATTACAATATTTAAATTTAAGAACCGAAAACTGCTAAAATAGCACTATTTTACACCTTACAATCCAAATTTTTCCGGGGGAGGACCCCCGGACCCCCCGCTTTAATACGGCGGGTGGGGGGGGGGGGGGGGGGCAGCTTCTTAACACCCCCCATACACAAATCCTGGCTACGCCACTGCCCTGGAGAACACAGACCACGGAACTAGGTGCCCGCTTTCTCCTTGGGATATCTGAGGGAGTGTCTACTGGCTTGAGTTTTGATCCTTTATAGCTAGCAATTGATTTTATACTTACAATGGGAACGTGAATTTTTAATGCTGATGGTGTCCTGCTAGTTTACACGTGCTTTTTTTTAATCCAAAAATATTTTTATCAGAATCAAAATAACTATTGAGGTTTGATTATCTCTACAAAACGTTCGACACAACTCCAACGAAATATGAATATGCTGTGTGTATTATGAATAACAAACAAGGTATCTATTCAGGTGTGACATCGGCAGCAAACCAGCGCTGCAGTGTTTGACGTATCCTGGAAATATCCCGTAACACTTCCGAAAAAACCCTTCTGCTTGCAACAGGTTATCAGCTACTGGGTCCATTTCAATAACCAATGCTATGGCACTATGTACTGCTAGTTTAATAACACGTGCGTCGACAATAAATACCTTTGCGTTGTATTTACTACAAGTCTACGGAAAAGTAAATGTTTCGTTGATTCAATTGATTATGAAAACGTTCTTTTTGTATATATTTCACAAGATTTTCAGTTCAGTACGGAAAAAAAAAAAAACCCTTTCTTGGCGAAATTTTGACATAGATACCTATACTTTACCTACAAACATTTTTTCAGTGCAGCGTACAAAAACCTCGAAATTCATAGCTCAAAAGAGGGCTTAAAAAACACGGATTGAGTATTATTTGTTTCCTGGTTTATTGTTCTACGAAACAAAAAACAATAAAAAGGAACAGCATGACACAATAAATCTTATCCTGGCATATAGAGCATCCCACTCTTAGATTGCAGTATGGAAGTAAATGGGCGCATTCTCTCTCTCTCTAACACACGCCGATTGCCGTTAGCACTGTCCTTGTTTCTTCGTGCGTTGTTGCCAAATATCAAACGAAATTTAAAATTTTAATTTTTGGACCAAGCTTTTTTTCATATTGTATAGAATGAAAATACGCATCAGGCAATGCTTATTTTGAATACTTAACAATATTTTAAGTGTCCGAAAAAATTAAAAAACATAACTTATTCGCTGCGAACTGTTTTGAAGTATTCCGATATGTTTCACATCAAAAAAAGAAAACCTACATGTGTATTTCATTCAGATTTTTTTTATTAGTAAATTAATGCCTTAGGACGCCACCGAACAAATGTTAAGACAAAAACTGTTCAGGTTTCACTTAAATAATTTTTTTTATATATTGAAATGCATTTTCTCACAAACTGACACATCAAAAAGTTGACCCGCGGAAAAAAATTTTTCTATTAAAGATAGATGGAGGACGAAAGCGAGAAAAATGTTCACAATGAATTGAATTAGTTTTTAAAAGCAGCTCCATCTCAATTGCTTCTACAGTTTCCGTGGAAATGGCTGTTAAAGATGTGTCTTATCAGTACAAGAGCGCGCGCTGCCGCCGTCGTAAGAGGAAACAGGGTCGTGTGTTTAGATAAGTGGGGTTCTGTCCTACAAGCAATTTCAAATACATGGCTTCCTTAGTCAACTAAAAATATTATAATCGATTCTTGAACATAATATTTAAAATGTATGAAATAAATACGAAGGAATTTAATAGCGTTCATGGTACAAAATTTTGAATTATTTTTCTATCCTTCTCACCAAGCATCTTATCAAACATTGTTTTAGACAAAGTTTTGGAAAATAATAATGATATTATTACAAACAATTTAAACAGATTTGATAAGGTGTCTACTAAGGCAGTTACGTTTTTTTGTCCGGTGAAAATTTTTTTCGAACCCATGCAGTTATGGCTGGTCGTATCAAAAATTTATTTAGAAAACATTTTTCGGCATTAGGTAATCCGAGTTATCATACGTTAAAACGGATTCGATATTATTCATATTATGGGAGTTGTTGCGATTTTTCTGTTTTTCAAAAAATCTTCCCCATTTCGAACCAATTGTTCGGATTTTTCCCATAACTTACTCGACCGAGAATTTCCATTACCGTATTTTATTTATCATTTTGGACATGACTTGTCCAAACATACGGCATTTATCGGGCCCATTAAAATGTGATATATATATAATTATATATATATATATATATATATATATATATATATATATATATATATATATATGGGATTTTTAGAACAGAAAAGAAAACTATAAGAAAATTTCGTCTACAGTAGGTAGTTTTTATTTGAAATTTACATAAAAGTGGCATTATTACAAATTTATATGTGTAATAGTATAAAATATTATAAATTACGATATGATTTCTTAAAATGCTTTTTGTTCGATCCAAATTACAAAGACAAGCATCTCCTGAAATTCGTAATGTGTTAGAGATTTGGCAACAGCGCGCGCCATAAGCCGTGTACTGCAATCTAAGAGTGGGACGGGCTATAGTAGGCACAAACAAGAGATAAAATATTACATATTTTATAACAAAACAAATAAGACAATTAATGTTATGTATATGTTGATTTTAGTTTGAATTCAAATGGAAAACCGTTTATCAATATGTTATAGATAGATCTATGATGTGTGTAGTATATATACATGCATATTTACATATAGGTACATATATAGTAAATTTGTGAACATTAAATAAATTGAGAAACTGCTTTTGCTCGGAAAATATAATTTAATATTATAGTAATATTAATGAATTATACAGTAATTCCTAAAAATATATTTTTATGCCTGCGAAAAGAAGCGTAATTATGTTTATTGTCACTACTCGCGGTATGTTTCGCCGAATCGTGGAAATTGTTAAATATGTTAAACGTATCATTTATTGTTTGACTATGACTTGGAACTTCATGATATACGTTTCTATGATTACAATTAAGTCAAAGGAAAATATAATGGGTTTGATTAAAAATAAATTATCTAATGCGGATCGACCATTGTTTACTATACATTTTCACTGCTGACAAACTTACGAACATATACAAGATGTTAATTGTTTTAGAACTTGTATTTGAAGTAGAATTTATGTGTCATAAAATCACTTTCATGCATAAACACTACCAGAAGGTACCAAAACAAAATACAGATAGTTAGTTACTTCCTACTAATAGACGAATTAATAGAGTAATTGGTGAAAAAAATTATGAACATAGTACACATACGACCATGCACACTATAAGAACAAAACTTCACCAACTATACAGATTAAAAATATACAAACACATAGTATATAAAATAACAATATAAAATGTTCACACCAGCAGTAAAAGTGTTGGCTTACAGGCACAAAGCTTTCAAAATAATATAAGAAAACAAAATCACTCTAAAACGTTGTACCAAAAAATGTATAATAATCGTTACGGCTTTAATGTAAAAAAAAAGGAATGTAAAAAACCGTTGTAACCAAAATGCATACAAATAAGTAGAGTTTCTTCCAAGTAGTTTATAATCTGTACTGCAAATATAGTAATTGAATCTTTAATGTTTAAAAGTAATTTGAAAAATTCTTGTAACAGGAATGGAATTTTGCAACAATGTATCTCGTTCACACAACACTGCAGCAGTGTCGCTTACAGAAAAAGAACTCAGAGAAGCAAAAAAAAGTAACAGCCGAGTTTAGCACATTGTAGTGATATGCAATGTATAAAATTTTGAAATCACCACAGAAAAATGTAAAGTATAATATATAAAGAATATATGTATAAATAAAAGTAAATGGCAGTCCAAAACGTGCGCATACACATTATATTTCCAAATAATGACGTTCAGTAAAAATAAATTTCCATGGTAATTTACAACGATCTATTTTTAATTCTCAATTTATCTGTAACAACAATGTTCGATAAAGTTTCATATTTTATATTAATACTGGATTTCGTGGTATGTACGCATGCCGGAATTGCATACTCTTGTCAACAAAAAAATATATGTTTTGCCACTATACCTTTATCAATAACAATACCTCACCTATTTTGAAATTTTTATTTCAAATGAAGTATCATAAATTTTAATATAAACATAGGTTAAATTCAAGCAAAATATTTTTGTAGACAAACGTTGCGTAATTTTGAAAATCGCTTACATAAATTTGTACATCATATGACTGCACAAATTCTCACATCTTTGACAAATGATTAAAAAAAATTAGTTTTGCACAAATGTATGTGTGTATATATGCATATATAACCAAGGGTAAACTTTCTAAATGTGATCGGCATGACTTTCTATGAAAAACTACAGCGCCTTAATGACATAGTTTTTAATATCATATTTTCTTATTACTGCGATCTGAGGAAGGTGTATTGTCAGCATATAATTGGCACGTGTGTCCCTGCAACTGTAGGCTACATAATATATATCCTTATGCAGTGACCGTATGCTACACAAAAGATCTAATAGCATAATGGTTGCATTAAGTTCCGTGTGGTTTTCTAATTATGAGTTTCGGATAATTTATGTATAATAAATTTTAAACTTTACTATTGGGTTTTTCTTTATTTTTTTTAACTTTTCTCTGTGCTTCAAGTACATAAGGTGGATCTCTGACTTTCATTTTTCGTTTTATTCTGCTGTCTACCAGTTCTGGGAGCATGCATTGTAAATAAAATGTCTTTAGCTTTGGCAGCATGACGTTCATCCAAACGAGTTCATCTTTCTCAATAGTTTGTATGTAAAAATCTTTTTCTGTGAGAATAATGAAATCGCAATAACGTCTGCCAGTGATATTTAGCTGCCCTTGCACCTGGTAATAATATTTGTGGGTTTTCTTTAGTTGAAGTTTTCCGTTAATAATTTCTAAACAGAGTGACGATTTTTTCTCCTTAGCAACTTCCATTAGGAGCTTATCTTTCACTGATGGTAAACATTTGACCTCAACCAACCCATCATCTTCTACCAGACCATCCGGTGTTGCAGCTAGAAAAGCTCATCGCACACTACAGCGCGCCGCGCCGCCCTGGAAAAATTCCGGCCGAACTCTTCGCATATAAAGCAATGACGATGCGCACACTTGGGCGCGCCGCGCCGCCCTGTCCGCCGCGGAATTATTCCGGCGCCGGAACTCCCGGGAGAATTCGGAGCGGAATTGTTCCGCCAAGGAGGCGGGCGAGGCGAGGCGCCAAGCGGCGCGCTATCGTGTCTGGTGACAGACGGAAGACAATATGGGCTGAGATAACCTTCCGGTGCCGGGTTTCTTCGGTGCTTCTCGTTCATTATTCTTTTTTGAGTCTATTTTATAAGACCTGCACACGGGCTGTACGTATCTAGTGTACACAGAAGACTATTTTAGGTAAGTTAAAGCATAGATTACTTTATTTTACATCTTTGATTTAACTATATAAATGGGCTAACCTTTGATTCAATTTTCAAACTTAAATAAACAGGTCGGGAAACAAAAGTTTTTGAGATAACAGAAGTGTAGATTTTGTTTAACCTCAAACTAACGTATCAGTCAAAAAGCTATCCTTCTCCTTTTTGTGGCCTTTAGTTTAATGTTGCCTAAGTTTCGAAAATTTAAATTGGTGATGGGTCACGTTGTATATGAAGTTATATGAAACTAAAACATGCAAATCTCTCTTCTCGTTAATCGGGTGAACCCACATCATCCTTTGTCTCTTTTCCATTCCTCTTCCGATTCCAGTAAACAATATAGAAACATATATTCCTCCTTAGAACTGCTCATGACTTTGAAATTAAATAGTAAACTAAACCTGAAAACCAACAACACAACTAAACGGAAGCAAAACTAGCCCCTCGGTACTCCTGTACTGTAGGTCACAATTGAAGGAACTGAGCGCGCGGAATCAGAAAACGGCATCTGTAGTGTGCGACCCCCTCCAGAACCATCGGAAATTTCCGCAAGGCTGCGCGGCGCGGCGCGCTGTAGTGTGCGATGAGCTAAAGGGTTCCTAAGCACCAATAAAAATGCCACACGGGTAAACTTTTACTCCTTTCACATCGCTGTATCTAAGCAACGCATCCGGTTCTCGCACTCTCCCGTACATGATAGCTGGAGTATTCAGTTCCCTGGGAAAGAGTAATTTAAAAACTAATAGGCTATTTGTTATATCTAACGCAAGAAACAAGTTGTTCGCAGTCAATAAATTGTGATGAAACAGAAACATCACTGCCACACATGATGCATACAATTTCGCTCAGAAATACTGTTCTGCATCAATACAATTAATTTGTATGCAATATTTTAAGATGCATTATTATTACAAAAAATATATGAAAAAACAATTTCTGACGTACTCTTGAATTATTCACTTTGATTGTCCTAAATTCGCTTTACAAAGAGCTACGCTTTATTACAATGGTAATTACGCTTTTTTACTGCATGAAAATTTGAGACAATTCAAGAGCTTTATCACGTTGCATACCGATATACATATCTATCCAGAAATCCTATAAATGAGAATTCGGTTTCGTCCATGGTTTGTCATCGGCAGAATTATTCCTGCATCGCAATTCATATTAAATTTCATCCTAGCCTGTAACACTATAAAAAGTCTAGACTGTAACTATATTGTGACGTGACTCCGTCAGACGTCCCGCGTACACCTATACACAACACAATAAATAACCTATAACATTGGGGGGGTGGTACTGTAGCTCGTTGGTAGGCATGGTACTCGAGACCAAGTCTTCTCCCTATACAGGAAGTGTAGGGTATAATTTATGTACTGAAAAGAAACATGATTAGTTCATTCAAGCACAGATTTTATTTATTAGGATAAATACTAGAAACACAATAAACAAACTCTGAAAAAAAAATTTAACACCTGAATTAATAACAAATAAGTTAACAAATAGATTCACGAATAAATAAATACATTAAATACACATTAGAGTGAAGTCAGCCGGCAAACAATTATCGCTACAACATGGCCGTTCTCTCATCGTCGCAGCTCCGCTGAGGAACAGTATACTTCCCAGTTACCACTACATACATGCTTATAACCAGACGCCGATTTTTCCCAAAACAAATAATAATAAATAATAGGGATGAAATAATACTACATTATTTCTTAAAAGATTAAGTACAGGACGAAGATCGTCCAGGAAATGATCGTGGCGGACGAGCCATGGCCAACCACTTACCCTCTGACTTGAGGCGGAGAAAAGTTGTTTCAAACCGACGTGGACCCGGCTTCCAGAGAGGTCCCCAGGCAAAAAGCCTAGGCCCCTCCCTGGAAGGAGGTTTTAACTACAAAATTAGGCCAAGCCGGAAGAAAAAAAAAACACGAACGCCGGGAAACTTAGCCAGGGGGAACTGGCTGTCCCCCCTCCCCACAAGGAAAAATGAAAAACAAGCGAAGTGGCCTGTTCCTTCTGCGCAGGCGCGAGCGAGCTCTCCCTCCCTCTCCCTCTTGCGCTGCTCGATTGTTTTTTTCAGTCTACGTTTCCAAAGTCGGACGCCAGATGGCAACACTAATCAGGACAGAGTCCTCGAAACGAGTACACAAAAGCCTCGCGTAGCAGAACAAACAGCACGACAAACAAGAGACTAGCGTAGCGCAGCGGGTTTTTCTGGAACGGCGTGTTGCAACCTCTCAGCGGGCCCTGGCCAGCGACCCGCGAGAATTAGCTAACCACGCAGCCTCGCAAAAGCCCGCGGTGCCTGTAAACTAATGTCGCAGCAACCTATATTCCAATACCCGCGTGTCGAAATCAACCGGCCGAGCATGGAAATGTGCACGTACACCAACACGTAAACCTGACGAGAAACAAAAGTAAAATAAATTTAAGAAAAAAAAGAATACTGAAATTTCCAGACCGCGACATTACCCCGGTCTACAAGGGCTTGTGCCCCACAAGCCATAAAAAAAATTCCTAACAATGAATAAAACCAAGGGGCAAAAAAAAATTTATAAGTTAAATGCCTACTCGAACAAGACAGCGCACGAAGGTTAGGTTTGACTACAACAATTAAATTCAAAGTCTAAACTGAAAAAGTTAAACCAATACAGGATACAATTTTAGTAAATAGCCCAGGAAACAATTCTTTCCTGTAAGAATCGATGGTGGCTGGCACATCGTAAAAATACTCGTACGACATACAACTAGGAGAGGCATGAACCGTGGACAGATCAGCCCTAGTTGAAGCTGGAGAGAAGAGTCCTTGAAGTGTGAACTGCAGCTCACACCCAGGATCCAGCCTTCAGAGCAGTTCTGCCCTCAGCCTGCCTTCCTCGCAGCATGTCATCGGGGATGTCTCCCCAGTGAAACTGAACAAACATTTCAACACCAGTATCAAAATCTCACCAAAGAACATACACTACACTGTCAAGCCTATTTCAACAAGTTAATTAGGGGGGAGGGTTTATTTTTAACGTCATATCAAAACACTATGTGAGTACAAGGTTGATAACAAACAAAAGTTAATTATTCCATTAAGTAAAACTGTGAAGTGACCCTATTGAATAATTAGCAAACAATGTTTACATTTTATAAAGTGACTGATTAACACAAAAAGATCCACCCTACATTTAATCTTTATCAGTTCCATAAACAGCATAACTAACCAAGGATGAGTCCAGGGGCATGTTATTCTCCAACAACAACAACAAAGATGATCATAAATATGTCAATAAAATGAAACAAACACAGCTAAATTAAAATGGGAGCTTGGCCTCCAAGAGAAAAGGAATGGACTATACAAGTCAGGAAAACAAAGGATAAACATCAGGAAAGGAACCTGAAATGTCCATAGGATTAGGTGAAGTCCAAGATCTTCATAACACGCCTCTGCAGCTACTAGCTACAGAACAGAAAAAAAAAATAGCATTGTCACTGGTTGGCCGAGAGTAACTGATTTATTCGTTCGGCACAAGTCGACGAAAACGAGCCCCATGCTGATCCGTTTCTTCATTCTTTTAAGACAGAAAGTTCACATACACACAGCAACCGATTTGGGAAGGGGCTTCCACAGTATAACTCCTCATGAGTTATAAGCAGCCCACCACACAACAGGGGAGGAAACAGTAGTCCGTCTCCCACACAAGTTCAATGGCTGCACAACACATGGTCCTCAGTCAGGAGGACATACATGGCGAAGGAAAGTTCTTCACATAACTTATGTAACGTAATCGTTGAAGTCTCTGGATGTGGTACATCGATGCACTGTCTCTTCTTCATGAAAGAAAAAGAAAACGTAAACACTTGTTGCTAACAACTCTGCCTCACTTGAGTCTGTGGAAAATGAATTACACTGTCTTCAGAGGCACGAGTGCACACCGGTTTGGACAGGGGAGGGGATAGACCAGGAACAAGGTATCCCTACCCAGGTTAAATCAAAGTCGAGCGTAAACAAATAATTAAAAAAAAATTAACCCTAGATTAATAATTGCTTGGACCCCTAGATTCATCCTCGATTGTTGTCTCTTTTTTTTATTCTTTAAACAAAAAGTAAAACCTCTGAACTGAACAGTTAATTACAAAAACATTATAAATCCTAACCACAAAAGTGTTTAACAACTATGTGCCCTCCATGGGGTGAACAGATCAAACATAACCTACAGTTCTGTTAAATTAATCACACAGGGTGAGATAAACATGAAATTCCTCACCTGACTCACTAACCAACTTAGATTTTAATCGACAATTCTCAGAAAATTTCTCACGTAAGTTAAAGGTTTCACTTGTAGTTGCAACATCAGTCTGTACAGTAGGTGAGATTTCCTCAGTTTTCCGTAATTTCCACTTGAGTGACAACCATTTCCATAGCAGAAAAAGAATCATACACATTATGACACCAAGTATAAATACAGTTATGCTTATCTCCATTGTTAACATGACATTTTCACTAAAAGCTGATACGCGGGGTAAGGTACCAATACCCACTAGGTAAGGGTTTCTTACAACAATTAGTAATAAAGTACCACCAATCACAAATAAAGAAATACTTTGTAAATGTTTTAACAAAAAGCTTACAACTTCCACCGGGTCTCGCAACTGTAATTCTTCGGGCCTCGCAAAGGAACGTGAAACGACCAAATTCAAGTGAGGAATAACAGAAGGCCAATCCTCGTCTAAACAATCTTCTAATGAAGGAAAAACTGTGTGTGAAGATGCTGTTAAAGGTAAAATCTTTAATTTTTTTAATTTTGACCAAGCAGCTGGAATCACATGAATCATTTGGAATTTAGCTTTAGAAAGAAAATCACACGGATAAAGTTCTATATTTTAAGCTCATCATTCATGTACAAGCGACAATCGCAAGGGACCTCAATGTCCACAGCGCCAGGTCGATCCGCAGCAGCTAAGAACAAGGTTTGGTTCTTATTTACTAGACACTGTACTTCTAGTTTACCAACAGGGTTAGTTAGAAAATACCGTTCAGGACCAGCCTGCGTAATCATGAGGTGGGTTCCCGAATGGCATCTGTAAGCACATAGTTCACCAAGTTTCTCTGCAGTCACTCCCTGAAATAAAGCTTTAGGACATAGAGAACTTCCCATGGCATCACCTGAAAATCTGGGAACAAAACATAAACTGTCTTCGAAGGGACGACAATCCAACAAATTTCTACCCTGAATGGTCACCAGTTGCTCATTATTTACTGCTAAAAAGTTGGGCTCGTGCTCCAAGTGGCAAGTGTTATTTTTCCAGCGGAAAGGTACCGCAACAAACTGAAATAGTTTCCAATTGGAATTAACATGAACAATAGGTATCTTAAGTTTGACATACAAGTTCTCCTGATAAATGTGACAGCGACAAATAGGCAAATGAAAATACTTTTGTACTTGGGCAACACTAATAGTTAAACGATTCTAAACAAAGATGGGTATAGGTTAACTATTTGAAAAGTCTTAAAAAAAAAATATTAAACATACCCACATGGAAAAAAACTCAATACCAAAACTAAATAATTTTACCAATAATCTCATCAATCAAAATTTAAATTATTCTGACGGTCTGACCTCTGGCACCTGGTCCAAGAATGACTCCGACCTGAAATCGATGACTATCAACATGCTTCTAACTTTTTCGAAATAACAAAATCCAATAGATGCCTAACATCCACCTCCTGTGGACACACCTAGTGGGACTCTAACCCAACAACAACAAAAAAAAAATTCTCAGCGGCAGGATTGGCTTTACCAATCATCCCTGTGGGGCCAATTCCTGGCCCACCACTTCTACACCTCCGTACCTCTTACATTGGTAGCCACTGCTACATCAAAAGGACACAACATTCCCCAGGCTCATTTCTCATTTACTAAGGGTCGCCTACCCTGCGAACCCAGTCACAACCAGGGCCTCCATGCCCTCACGCTACAGCCCATTCCTCCAGGGTCTGTATTACATTACTCTATAGCTTCCTACACTGGCATCATCAACAAAGAAATTTTGTTAACACAGTAACTACTCAATCGAACCAGGGCCATAGCCAAAATCAACAAAAATTATGTCTGTTACTTTTAACCATTATTTACTATTTAACTTGCTATCTTAATAAAACAAATTCCTGAATCAACATCATAAAATTAGACTGCCAAAAAAAAAATACTTTTCTTTATTCACTTAAAATCTGCCTGTTATTAATAAACCACGAAAGCTGAAATAAAAATGGTATTAAACATCCTAAACCAAATAATAAAAAAAATACATAACGAACATGATAACAAAAATAAAAATACTTTCACCTTAACATCTGCTATGCTGTAGGCAGCAATCAGCTGGTGGTTCTCGACTGGTGGAAACAGCAACACCTCGAAACAACAGCTACTGGTGGTGCCATCAGATTCACTCTGATGTGCAGCCCGCAACACCATGCTCAGTCTTCTTAGTCATGAAGCCAGTCACAGGTCACCACTGAACTGAGTACTGTAACACTACTTTCACAAAACCGATAAAAATCAAGCACAAACAAAACAACTCATTAAAAAAAAATGTTTTCTCTTTATCACAAGCTAAATACAAATTTTCGTGTAATTAAAATAAAATTATAAATAAATAAAAATGCTTTATTACTTGTGTCAGTAAATGTGTAAGGGGCACTGTATTAAAAAAAACTTATTTAAATTGTAATTATGTTGAGATAACAAATTAAAACATTACATTCCAAGTAGGATAAATAAAAAAAATTCAAAAATGCTCAATCATAACTGTCACCACTCACTCTATTATTTAACTTTATCACTTAAAATACTTTACTCAAAAACAATTTTAAAAAAATTAACTCACTTTCATTATCATTAACACAATAAACTTTCTCATAAATTAATTCAATAAAATTTAATTTAATACGTAGGCAGGTACACTAACTCACTCTCCAACAATGATTCACATTTCCCTACTTCCTAACATTAAGAACAATTCCTTAACTTAACCCAGGGAATTTACCTCCAGGACAACCAAAAATTTCGCTGTAGTGCCTATCTCCTATAGGCCCACTACACAACAGGAGACTCTAACCCCACCAATAAAATTAATTGAAGTGGTACCCTTATCCCATACGGGATAGCCACTTCCGGTACTACCATGGGGAACTCCTGCCCCAACTACTAACAACACAGGGTTCTCCCGACCCTTAACCAGTAGCCAGCCCATCTCCTATGGGTCTGCGCTACAGTCCCTACTCTCCCAGGGACACCTCAAATTGTCCCAGCTCAGCTCCACTGGCTGGACAATAACAACTCTCATCTCAAAGAAAAAACACAATAATGCCTTACTGTTCCCCTGGAGTTCATTCCCTTAACATACACAAATAAACAAACCTCACACTTTTCTCATAGCTAATCCATTCTACTGTGTACCTCCTACCATTCGAAACGCAAAGTTAAAAAAAAATTTATTATTATCAAAACAAAAATAATTATAATGACAAATAAATAACTGCTATTAAAATTTATTACTTTCAACATTATTAAATTAACTCATAAAAAAACGGTGTATTCAATGATGCACATAAAATTAATCATTAAAAAAAATAACTGTGAAACTCTTATCTGTCTGACGTCCAGCCGGCCGGTAAACACCGGGCCGGAACGAGCTTTGCCGCGCCGTGCCGAGCCGTGTCGCGCCAGGCCGGCCGCCGCTCAAGGTCAGCGCATAGCTGAGCGAAGCGTCCGTCATAGCATGCCAGCTCCACGACACATGACTTTACTCGTCCGCAACAAGCACTGTCTATAACATTACTTAACACAAGTTTTAACATCGTTCCTAAATCAAAACTCCACACAAACTCTTAGATTCTTAACCGAAATTTAATTATGATAATTTTCAAAATTAATTAATTAATCATTAAACCGGCATTAGAATTTACGTAAATAAAACTTAATAAAACCTAATAGATGACCTGAACGACCCAATGACTGACTGACTGACTGACTGACTGACTGACTGACTCACTGACTTAACTTAACTAAACCAAAGCTTTTTATTCATAAAATTTAAACAAAACAACCTTAACATTAAAACTAAAAATACGTGGACCAGCAAAACGCAACACCTTTGCTGCGTGTTTCCACACGACACTGCTTCCACTGGTCTGGAATAAAACATGATTAAATTCGAAAGAAAAAGGGAAGAGAAAAAAAAAATAAAGCACAAACAACCCTACAAGAGACTACCCGGCGCCTCCACCACTTGTGACGTGACTCCGTCAGACGTCCCGCGTACACCTATACACAACACAATAAATAACCTATAACATTGGGGGGGTGGTACTGTAGCTCGTTGGTAGGCATGGTACTCGAGACCAAGTCTTCTCCCTATACAGGAAGTGTAGGGTATAATTTATGTACTGAAAAGAAACATGATTAGTTCATTCAAGCACAAATTTTATTTATTAGGATAAATACTAGAAACACAATAAACAAACTCTGAAAAAAAAATTTAACACCTGAATTAATAACAAATAAGTTAACAAATAGATTCACGAATAAATAAATACATTAAATACACATTAGAGTGAAGTCAGCCGGCAAACAATTATCGCTACAACATGGCCGTTCTCTCATCGTCGCAGCTCCGCTGAGGAACAGTATACTTCCCAGTTACCACTACATACATTCTTATAACCAGACGTCGATTTTTCCCAAAACAAATAATAATAAATAATAGGGATGGAATAATACTACATTATTTCTTAAAAGATTAAGTACAGGACGAAGATCGTCCAGGAAATGATCGTGGCGGACGAGCCATGGCCAACCACTTACCCTCTGACTTGAGGCGGAGAAAAGTTGTTTCAAACCGACGTGGACCCGGCTTCCAGAGAGGTCCCCAGGCAAAAAGCCTCGGCCCCTCCCTGGAAGGAGGTTTTAACTACAAAATTAGGCCAAGCCGGAAGAAAAAAAAAACACCAACGCCGGGAAACTTAGCCAGGGGGAACTGGCTGTCCCCCCTCCCCACAAGGAAAAATGAAAAACAAGCGAAGTGGCCTGTTCCTTCTGCGCAGGCGCGAGCGAGCTCTCCCTCCCTCTCCCTCTTGCGCTGCTCGATTGTTTTTTTCAGTCTACGTTTCCAAAGTCGGACGCCAGATGGCAACACTAATCAGGACAGAGTCCTCGAAACGAGTACACAAAAGCCTCGCGTAGCAGAACAAACAGCACGACAAACAAGAGACTAGCGTAGCGCAGCGGGTTTTTCTGGAACGGCGTGTTGCAACCTCTCAGCGGGCCCTGGCCAGCGACCCGCGAGAATTAGCTAACCACGCAGCCTCGCAAAAGCCCGCGGTGCCTGTAAACTAATGTCGCAGCAACCTATATTCCAATACCCGCGTGTCGAAATCAACCGGCCGAGCATGGAAACGTGCACGTACACCAACACGTAAACCTGACGAGAAACAAAAGTAAAATAAATTTAAGAAAAAAAAGAATATTGAAATTTCCAGACCGCGACAATATAAACTATTTGTACCTGAAATAGGCAATTAAAAATAGTGAAATATAAATTTGTTAAAAATATTAATACAATAATAAATAACATCACTGTTGAAATGAGGCAACGAAAGAGTTTGAATCCAGTTATCTTTATCAACATTGTAACTTCCGATTCAAGGAATAAATAGTATGTATTTAACCTTTGTTATCGTAGTAAAACCTTTACTGATAAATGCTCAGCCAATACCAGTACGTTGAAGACAATATTCACGTTAAATACACATTATGTATATATAATGCAGTAATTTTTAAGCCGATTGAAAGAAAAAAATACTTACCTCGTAACTTCATTGTTTATTGTTAATTGATTTTCGGCTAATTTCTTTTTCTTCCAGAGAGCTCGTTGGATTTTAGATTTTTTACTCCGTTTGTAAGGCCGTGATTGCTTCCGTCGCCGAGCCTTTGACATCGTTAAACACCTCGAGGACAACGAAAAGCCTAATTTTCTATACCGCTGTTTGCTACAACTGCAATCACAACACTGCACCTCAAAAAGCCCGCGAAAAATAAATACAGCAAGCGAGCCCCCGACACCTCTCAAATACCCCACGCAGTTGCAAGAGGTGGCGCGAGGAGCGCCACCTCACCGATAGGTAAGAACGGCGGAGGGGCCGCTCGCCATGGCAGCTTTCGCGTCGCAGAAGAGGATGTGCACGTGCTGCTTTGGAACAGCACCGGAATGAATAGAAAGCTCGCATTGCTATAAACTTGGTATCGTTGTAATCAGGAAGAATGCTGCTATATGTTAAAAATGTAATGTTCGATAGAGATAAAACTGATTTTGTTTTTAGAGTACTACTAATGTTGCTAATTTTCGATACAAAATTTGCCAACAAGTTTTTTTTTCCCCTTGAGAACGACTTCTCGAAATTACACAAAACTTTCTTGGCCTATTAGAAATACAATTTTTTCAATTATAAAAAAAATTCACCTTTAAAACATAGACGGTATTGCCGTTTTGGAAAAATAATATCAAAACGATTAAATATTAAAAAAAAGTAATAAATATTTTTTTAATTACTTTGTGTTATTTCAGATGTACTATTTAATCAATGGTTTCCAGACAGGACAATGTAAATATTAAATTTCAGACTTTTTTTTTACCCTTGAACAGCCTTAACGTAATTGTAGATAGCACAGACACAGTTAATTAACACATGCACGTGAACTGTAATAGTGCTTCCAAAATTTAGTTTTTGCGCCAAATCCGAACAATACTGCGTGTCGCCTCTTTACCTTATCGAAGTATTCTCTTGCGAGGCACTTCCTTCCGTACCAGCTGGAGGTACGGCCCCATCCATGCCAACCCAGGCACGGACTGCCTGGCGCTGTGTCGAAGCATTATACACCTCTGCCCGCGGCGTAATTCCACCGCACGTGCGTCGGCGGCGACTCGCAGTCCATCGCTCCCCGAGGCTCACAGCTCACTCCCCACTCCCGCACTATGGGGCTGGTGACGTCAGACCGGGAAGCGACGATACCGCGCCCAGTAGCCGGCCATAGAACCAATATCGATGTACAGTATTAAAGAAACTGAATCAAACCAAAACAATGAATAATAAATAAAAGAATTATTCATAAAAATTAAACAATTAAAAATACTGCGACTTAGTTTTAAAGATTAAAACGGTAATTTAAAATTGAAATAATTGAGAAAAATCAGAATAGCCAAAATAAAATATAAATAATAATTGTGGCCTGGTGGCCACAACAACCCCTAACAAAAAAAAACTTTGGTAGATAAATTAGCTAAAGATAAACGCCAAATTGATAAGTGAGACAAACATTACGTTTACAAATTTAGTAACTAAAAATATGTTTTGCTTAGCTCAAAAGATACCTAGAAAAAAATATGCAAATAGGAAACGTTAAGATTAAGAAAAATATAAAAGATTAGAAAACCTTAACATCACAAAGCACATAGAAGATATGACTAGATAGCACTACAAATAACTGCATATTAGCAGGTAAATCTTAAAAGCTAAGACAAAAAAAAAAATCCAAATTTTAGTTTCAGTCCAAAAACATGATATTAGCAAAAATTGAAATGGTGTAGTCCAACAGTTAGGATCGATAAATTAACTTGGACACTTCGATCCAACAAGACGTACTCAAAAATAAATCAGGAATTTAGGTCCCGCCTTACAAATTTCTTTATGTGGCTTAAATGGGCCCCTTTTTAAAATCTTATTAGGCCTTTCGACGTCTTGCAACAGAGCGGTTACAGGTCCCAAAAACTTTATGATCTTGAAAGGTCCATCATAATCATATTCTAACTTCGCAGTTTTGTACATAGCTTTATTACTTAGTACAAATTGCTTACATAAAACTTCATCTCCTATCTTAAATTCATCATTCACCCGTCCTTTGTTATAATATATACTTATTTTATTTTTAGCTTTTTTGCAAATTATCAGCTGCTTCGCCCCACATTTTTTCCTGCAGACGAGGACTTTGAGTACTCAAACATTTCGGATGCAAACCCCAGCAGTTAAGTAAAGGATGCGGTACATTTCTCCCCAAAAATATTTCTGACGGCGTAAATTACACAGTCATATTGAAAGCCAAATTTAAAATATGGATGATACTATCCCACTTAAAACGATGATTGCGTTGTAGAAAAATAGTAAGACCGATCTTGATATTTTTGTTCATTCTTTCCACTAAATTAGGATTCGGGTAATAAGGACTGGTAGTGATATGTTTGATACCCCAATGGAGGCATATGACTTAAAAATTTTTACTAGTAAAATAAGTGGCATTGTCCGACACAATCTGTCCCGGGCTACCAAACATGCTCCACACCTTACTTTCCAAAGCTTTTATAATATTTTCACTTTTCATACTACGCAAAGGAAGAAATAAACAAAATTTTGAAAAAAAAAAAAAAAAAAAAAAAAACCATCCACCAAGGGTGAGCAAACAACTATTACCAGCTAGGGATCTTGGCAAAAACCGCTGGTAGCGGGGTATATACCTTGTTTCAGTCTAATAGGCGTTCAGATATCAATCCCTGATTTCAGGACTGTGAAAATCGTGTCCATCTGTGACGTGTGTGTTTTTTCAATGTTTGTTTTGGCGAATGACAATTTCGATTGACTATTTCGATGGATGGAGCCAGTGGCGTAGCCAGGATTTGTGTATGGGGGGTGTTAAGAAGCATCCCCCCTCCGTATTAAAGCGGGGGGTCCGGGGGTCCTCCCCCGGGAGAATTTGGATTTTAAGGTTGTAAAATAGTGCTATTTTAGCAGTTTTCGGTTCTTAAATTTAAATATTGTAATGGTAAATTTTTTATTAATTTTAATATGAAATTTGTTTGAGTGGTGAACAAGAAATTAATTAAAGATTTGGTGCTAAGGGGGGGGGGTGGAACCCCTAACTCCCCCCCCTGGCTACGCCCCTGGATGGAGCCACATAGGTCTCTACTGCGCAGCACGCTCCTCATCGCTAGTCCACGCACGTCACGTCACGTCACGTCACGTCAGTTGGGCCCGCCCGTCTGTCACGCTCCGCGGAGCGACACGCGCGCATCCTGGCGGCGGCCGGCCGAACCACGCCGCAGTCTCTCCTCTGCTGCACGGGCGCGCGGGAGTTCTCTCCCCCCTTCGCTTTGGGCGTCCTTGTACTGGAAAACAATTTTTTTAAAAACCCATTTAGAAAACGAACAAACAGGGCTACCACCGCAGCCAAGTAGTAGGCTTCTGTTGGTCGCACGTAGCAACGTAAACGGAAGAGCTGCAGCCAAGTAATCGGCTTCTAGACGTAAACGGGAGAGCTCAGCACTGCCGAGTTAATCCGCAAGGGTCCATCTCCGTTTACGTGTCACATATACGACGGGCCTTAGACCTGGCTTATAAACTACGCAAGAACGTAAGATGCAAACTATTGAACAACCTCATTTTAGAGTACCTGTTTATGAACTACGCAAGGTGCAATAGCTGGGGACCGGAAAGATTCGTCGGTCCAGTGTCCTCTGGGAAAGACTCTTTAAGACCTCTGTAGACACGGTGGCAAATACCACCGTTCATTGGCTGCCGACTTGTGAGACGTCAACAGGGTAGCTTGTGATTGGTTGCTTCTTTTGTTTAGTGTTTGTAATTGGATCAGTGACCTCCAGATTAACTGTGAGCCAACAGCAGAAGCAGCATAAGTAGAGACCGGAAAAATTCGCGAATTCATTTCGCGATAGGCTAATATACAAATAGTTTTACCTCAGTGCGGCCTCTGCTATTGGCTCACAATTCACCTGGATGACTCTGGGCCAATGAGAAACGCCCAACCAAAGCTTTATCGAATCACAGGCTGCTACGCTGGGACGTCTCACACGACAGCAGCCAATGAGTGGGTGGCATTTGACCGAGTGTACGTAGAACTGTGGAGTTCATCCTACAGGGCATTGAACCCGCGAATTTTTCAGGTCTCTAAGCATAAGTAGTACATATATGTATTTGAATTTCAGCCTATCGCGAGAGGAAACCGCTATATCTTCCGGTCTCTAGCAATAACGCAACGCAGCTTTCAATAAATTAAAACTATTTTAAATTCTTATGCCATTCACTGTAAGGTCGGTTCTGTTCATAGGAAGCTAGGAAATGTTATTCTATGAATTTTCACATAGAGTCTCGAGCTTTTCTTTTGTAAACTGTTGAACTTATTAATGGCATTAATATAATAAATTTTAAACGGTTAAACGTATTACATCAAAACCATTCTATGCATTTGCACAAAAATGATAGTTACGTAGTTATAATAAAAAAATCCAGTAAAAAAATTTAAGCACTTTGAAATAAGTTCAGTAGTCCTTAGTAAATATTTTTTTATGTTCGTATGGATATACCAGTCACAAATACATTTTGTATTAGATCAGTAGGTAGACTTAACTTAACGGGTATTCCACATCCCATTAATTATGGGATGAGTTTTGGCAGTTGTTACGAACGCCTTCGAACATCAAAGGAGCGTCAAACACACACACCAAACACAACACAAAACACACATCACAAACAACAACTAAAACACACAACACACAACCAAACAAACAACTAAAACGTACAACACAAATAACCTAAAACACACAGAAAACACAAAACCCATAACTCAAAATACATAAAACACATATCACAATACACAAAAAAACAAAAAATATAAAACAAACACAGACAAAACAATACATAAAATACACACACCACAACATGCAAAACACACACACACCACAACACAAAACACAATCATAACAAAACAGACACCACAAAACACAACACAAAACAGACACCACAAAACAAACAGCAAAACACACAACACCTTAAACACAAAACACAATCAACACAACACAAAAACACACATAACACAAAAACTCTAAACAAGAAACAAATTTCGATGCAAAATACATAACACACACAACTCAAAACAAAAAACATATAACACAAAACACACAAGCACAAACCACAAAACACACCACATCACACACCAAAATTCACTACACACACCACACCATACAACACATACTACACAACACACAACAGAAACCATATAAAAAACACATGACACAAAGCATAACACACAAAAAAAATTTCAAAAACCAACAAAACACACATCACATACAAAAAAACATAACACACACAACACAAAACACATAACATAAAACATAAACAAAAACCGAACACACACAAAAAACACCAAAAGCACACCACAGGACACATCACAACTCACTACTCACAACATATACTACACAACACACAACACAAACCACACAACATAAAAAACACACATGACACACTTAACACAAAACACACATCACAAAATACAAAAAACACAAAGCACACATAACACACAAAACACAAAAACACAACACACAACATGCATTAAACAAAAACACAAAACAAAAACAATATGAAACAAAACAAATATCACAAAAAACACAACAAACAATTAAACTCACAACAAAAAACACACTACAACAAAAAACACCTAAAAAACAAAACACAATACAAACTACACAAAAAACACACTACACACAACACAATAAACACACACAAAACACACCATCCACAACTTAACAAACACCACATTCCATTCACCACAAAACACACACCACATAACACCACATTCCACACAACACAATCAACTCAACACACCCCACTCAACACACCCCAATCAACACACCACTACACACAACACACTCCACACAACACACACCAAATCACACTCCACACAACAAACACCACATTCCATTCAACGCAAAACATACACACAAACACACAAAACACAATACGCATAACAAAAACATAAACCACAAAACACCAAAAACACAAAACAAAACACACAACACACACAAAACACTTGACACAAAAAACACCAAACACACAACACATAAAACACACAACACATAAATCACACAACACATACATTACAAAACACATAAATCACACAACACATTAAACACAAACCTATAAATCACACAACACACAACACAAAACACATAAAATGCAAAACACACAACACGAAACACAAAACACATACCACAATACACACACCACATCTAACACCACATCACACATCACTCCTCACACCACACACCACATCACACATCAGTCCACACACCACAAAACACTCACCACACCACACACCAAATTCACTACAAACACCCCAACAAACTACACAACAGACAACACAAAATGCAAATCAACATAACACTAAAAGCACCAACACAAAACATATACAACACAAATCACATTAAACATTTTACACATAAAAACATATAAAACATAAAACGCAAACACATAAATCACAAACACACAAAACATAAACACATAAAAAACAAAACACACAAAACAAAACGCATTACACAACACTAAAAACACTAAAACATAAAGCACATACAACACAAATCACACAACAAATAAAAAAAAACACTTATATACACAACACATAAAAAACAAAACACATAAAACACACAACACATAAAACACATAAAATGCAAAACACACACCAGAAAACAAACACAAAACACACAAAAATAACACAAAACCCACAAACCAAAACACACACCACATCAAACACCACATCCAACACCACACACTCATAACATCAGTTCACACACTACACACCACATTACACCACAAAACACTCACCACACCACACACCAAATTCACCACACTCCCCACCACACTACACAACGACAACGTGAAACACAACACACAATAATAAAAACAAAAACACACAAAACACATAAAACACATACAAATAAACACATACAACATAAAAACATACAACACAAACCAAATACAACACAAAACACATAAATCACAAACACATAAAAACATATAATACATTAAACACAAACACATAACACACAAAAAACATTAAAGACAATAAAAACAAAAGACAATAAACACAAAACACAATACACAACACTAGAAACACCAACACATAATACATAAAACACAGTAAAACATAAAAAACAGAACAATTAAACAAAAAACACACAAAACACACATAAAACACAACACAAATAACACACAAAACATACAAACACAATTCACAAAACACATAACACAAAACGCCAAACACACGCCACAATACACAAAACAAACACACACCACATCCAACACCACAGCAAAGACCACACATCACATTATACATCAGTCCCCACACCACATCACATCACAACACCAAACACTCACCACACCCCACACCAAATTCACTACATACACCCCACACACTACACATCAGACAAAACAATACTCATATCAACATAACACTAAAAACACCAACACACAACACATAAAAACACAACACATAAAACATGCAACTCATAAAACACACAACACATAAAACAAACAACACTTAAAACACATAACACAAATCCAAAATGAAAAACACTTCAGAAAAAACACAACACTAAACACACCACACAACACAAAACACATACAACAACACACATAAATAACAAAACACATAAAACACATATAATACAAACACATATAATACAAACACATATAATACAAACACATATAAAACAAACACATATTAAACAATCACATATAAAACAATCACATTAAACATAAAACACATTAAACATAAAACACATTAAACATAAAACACATTAAACATAAAACCCATAAAACATAAAACAAAAAAACATAAAACACATACTACATACAGCACATAATACACACAACACATAATACACACAACACATAATACACACAATACATAACACACACAATACATAAAAAGACAAATCGAAACACACAACACATAAAACACACAACACATAAAACATAAATGCAAAACACATCACAAAAACACACACCACAAACCACACATAACAGAACAGAAAACACACACAAAACAACAAAAAACACACGCAACACAAAACTCAAAACCACAACAGAAAACTCATTATACATAAAACAAATCACGAAACACAAAAAACACCAAACACATTAAACACACAACACAAAACATATAAAATGCAAAAACAATATACACGAAAACAAAATACACACCTCACAACACAATATCACACCACACTCCGCACACTACAAATTCACACCACACAACACACATCACACCACATTCCATTCACCACAACACACACAAAACGCACATCACAACAACACCTAAAACACACAACACAAATAACACACAACACACAAAACACTAAAATGTAAAACACACACCACTAAACACACAACACGAAACACAAAACACATAACACCAAACACACGCCACATCACACACCACATCCAACAGCACAGCAAACACCACACACCATACCAAACATCAGTCCACAAACCACATCCCAACACAAAACACTCACCACACCACACCACACCAAACACCAAATTCACTACATATACCCCACCACACTACACACAGAAAACACAAAACACATTACACAACACTAAAACCACCAACACACAAAACACATACAACATAAAACACATACAACACAAAACAATTACAACACAAAACAATTACAACACAATACACATACAACACAAAACATATACAACACAAATCACATAAAAAAATTTAACACATAAAACATATAAACATAAAACACAAACACATAAATCACAAACACATAAAACTAAACACATAACAAACCAAACACACAAAACACAAAACGCATTACACAACACTAAAACATAAAGCACATACAACACAAATCACAGAACAGTTAAACAAAAAACACTTAAACACACAACACATAAAACACATAAAAAACATAAAACACACAGCACATAAAAAAAAACACAGCACATAAAACACATAAAATGCAAAACACACACCAGAAAACAAACACAAAACACACACATGTAACGCATAACACACAAACCAAAACACACACACCACATCAAACACCACAGCAAACACCACACACTTAACACATCAGTCCACACACTACACACATCACACCTTAAACACTCAACACACCACACACAAATTCACTACACACACCACACGACACAACAGACAACACAAAACACATTACACAAAAATAAAAACACAAACACACAAAACACATAAAACACACACATAAAAATACAACACAAAACACATACAACACAAAAGACATAAATCACAAACACATACAACACAAAACACAAAAACATAAAACAAATTACACATAAAACACAAACACATAAATCAAACACAAAAACATAAAAACACAAAAATAACATATCAGCATAAACATAAAATGCATTACACAACACTAAAAACACCAACACATAATACATAAAACACAGTAAAACATAAACCATTTAAACAAAAAACACACAAAACACACACAAGAAACACAAAACACACAAACCAAAACTCCACCACATTACACACCATATCCAACACCACAGCAAATACCACACACCATACCAAGCATCAGTCCACACACCACAGACCACATCATACCACAAAACACTCAGAGCACCACACACCAAATTCACTAAATACTCCCCACCACACTACACAAAAGACAACACAAAATTCATTACACAACATTAAATACACCAACACACAAAACACATACAACATAAAACACATACAACATAAAACATACAACATAAAACACATACAACACATAACACATACAACACAAAGCACATACAACACAAAGGACATACAACACAAAACATATACAACACATTAAAACATACAAAACAAAACACATACAACACAAAAAACAAATCACAAAAAACATAAATCACAAAACACATAAATCACAAACACATAAAACACAAACACATAAAACACAAAATCATTAAACACAAACATTATAAAACACATTACACAAAATTAAAAACACAAACACATAAAACACAAAAAACGCATCACACAAACTATAAAAACACCAACACATATTACATAAAACACACAAAACACAGAACAATTAAACAAAAAAACATAAAACACACAACACATAATACACCAAACACATAAATAACACAACATAAATCAACACAATACATTAAACACATAACACATAAAACACACAACACTTAAAACACACAAAACTTAAAACACACAACACTTAAAACACACAACACATATACCACATAAAAACACAGCACTAAAACACACAACACATAAAACACACAACACAAAAACACACAACACACAAAACACACAACACACAAAACACACAAAACATAAAACACACAACACAAAACACACAACACATTACAACACTAAAAACACCAACACAAACAACATAAAACACATAGAAAAACATATACAACATAAAACACATAAAACACAAAATATAGAACACAAACACATAAAAACACTAACCAATAAAACACAAAACATCATTACACTAAACTAAAACACGAACACATAAAACACATACAACACTAAACACATACAAAACAAAACACATACAATACAAACACATAAAACACAAAAAACGCATCACACAACAATAAAAACACCAACACATATTACATAAAACACAAAACACAGAACAATTAAACAAAAACACATAAAACACACAACACATAATACACCAAACACATAAATAACACAACATAAATCAACACAATACATTAAACACACAACACATAAAACACACAATACTTAAAACACACAAAACTTAAAACACACAACACTTAAAACACACAACACATATACCACATAAAAACACAGCAAAAAAACACACAACACATAAAACACACAACACACAAAACACACAACACACAAAACATAAAACACACAACACAAAATACACAACACACATAACACACAACACATTATAACACTAAAAACACCAACACTCAAACAACATAAAACACATAAAATGCAATACACACACCAGAAAACAAACACAAAACATACAAAAATAACACAAAACCCACAAACCAAAACACACACCACATCAAACACCACATTCAACACCACAGCAAACACCACACACTCAACACATCAGTTCACACACTACACACCACATTACACCACAAAACACTCACCACACCACACACCAAATTCACCACACTCCCCACCACACTACACAACGACAACGTGAAACACAACACACTATAATAGAAACAAAAACACACAAAACACATAAAACACATACAAATAAACACATAAAACATAAAAAACATACAACACAAACCAAATACAACACAAAACACATAAATCACAAACACATAAAAACATATAATACATTAAACACAAACACATAACACACAAAAAACATTAAAGACAATAAAAACAAAAGACAATAAACACAAAACACAATACACAACACTAGAAACACCAACACATAATACATAAAACACAGTAAAACATAAAAAAAAAACAGAACAATTAAACAAAAAAACACAAAACACACATAAAACACAACACAAATAACACACAAAACATACAAACACAATTCACAAAACACATAACACAAAACAAACAACACAAAACAAACACAAAATAAACAACACAAAATGCCAAACACATACCACAATACACAAAACAAACACACACCACATCCAACACCACAGCAAAGACCACACATCACATTATACATCAGTCCCCACACCACATCACTACACCAAACACTCACCACACCCCACACCAAATTCACTACATACACCCCACACACTACACATCAGACAAAACAATACTCATATCAACATAACACTAAAAACACCAACACACAACACATAAACAAACAACAAATAAAACATACAAATCATAAACCATACAACACATAAAACAAACAACACTTAAATCACATAACACAAATCCAAAATACAAAACACTTCAGAAAAAAACACACCACAAAAACACAACATTAAACACACCACACAACACTAAACACACACAACAACACACATAAATAACAAAACACATAAAACACATATAATACAAACACATATAATACAAACACATATAAAACAAACACATAAAACACATTAAACATAAAACATATTAAACATAAAACACATTAAACATAAAACACATAAAACATAAAACACATTAAACATAAAACACATAAAACATATAACACATAAAACACATAAAACATAAAACACATGAAACACATGAAACACATACAGCACATAATACACACAACACATAATACACACAATACATAAAACACAATCAAAACACACAAATCAAAACACACAACACATAAAACACACAACACATAAAACACACAACACATAAAACACACAACACATAAAACACAACACATAAAACACAAAATGCAAAACACATCACAAAAACACACACAAAACAACAAAAAACACACGCAACACAAAACTCAAAATCACAACAGAAAACTCATTATACATAAAACAAATCACGAAACACAAAAAACACCAAACACATAAAACACACAACACATAACATATAAAATGCAAAAGCAATATACACGAAAACAAAATACACACCACAAAATACACACCTCACAACACAATATCACACCACACTCCGCACACTACAAATTCACACCACACAACACACATCACACCACATTCCATTCATCACAACACACACAAAACGCACATCACAACAACACCTAAAACACACAACACAAATAACACACAACACATATAACACACAACACACAAAACACTAAAATGTAAAACACACACCGCTAAACACAAAACACATAACACCAAACACACGCCACATCAAACACCACATCCAACAGCACAGCAAACACCACACAACATACCAAGCATCAGTCCACAAACCACATCCCAACACAAAACACTCACCACACCACACCACACACCAAATTCACTACATATACCCCACCACACTACACAACAGAAAACACAAAACCCATTACACAACACTAAAACCACCAACACACAAAACACATACAACATAAAACACATACAACTTAAAACACATACAACATAAAACACATACAACACAAAACAATTACAACACAAAACAATTACAACACAAAACACATACAACACAAAACACATAAAAAAATTTAACACATAAAACATATAAACATAAAACAAAACACATAAATCACAAAAACATAAAACTAAACACATAAAAAACCAACCACACAAAACACAAAACCCATTACACAACACTAAACATAAAGCACATACAACACAAATCACAGAACAGTTAAACAAAAAACACTTAAACAAACAACACATAAAACACATAACACATAAAAAACATAAAACACACAGCACATAAAAAACATAAAACACACAGCACATAAAACACATAATATGCAATACACACACCAGAAAACAAACACAAAACACACACATGTAACGCAAAACACACAAACCAAAACACACACACCACATCAAACACCACAGCAAACACCACACACTTAACACATCAGTCCACACACTACACACAACATCACACCTTAAACACTCAACACACCACACACCAAATTCACTACACACAACAGACAACACAAAACACATTACACAAAAATAAAAACACAAACACACAAAACACATAAAACTCACACAACATAAAAATACAACACAAAACACATACAACACAAACACATAAAACAAATAACACATAAAACACAAACACATAAAACAAACAAAAACACATAAAAATAACAAAACAGCATAAACATAAGACACATTACACAACACTAAAAACACCAACACATAATACATAAAACACAGTAATACATAGAACAATTAAACAAAAAACACACAAAACACACACACGTAACACAAAAAACACAAACCAAAACTCCACCACCTTACACACCATATCCAACACCACAGCAAAAACCACACACCATACCAAGCATCAGTCCACACACCACAGACCACATCATACCACAAAACACTCAGAGCACCACACACCAAATACACTAAATACTCCCCACCACACTACACAAAAGACAACACAAAATGCATTACACAACATTAAATACACCAACACACAAAACACATACAACATAAAACACATAGAACATAAAACATACAACATAAAACACATACAACACATAACACATACAACACAAAGCACATACAACACAAAGGACATACAACACAAAACATATACAACACATTAAAACATACAAAACAAAACACATACAACACAAAAAACAAATCACAAAAAACATAAATCACAAAACACATAAATCACAAACACATAAAACACAAACACATAAAACACAAAATCATTAAACACAAACATTATAAAACACATTACACAAAATTAAAAACACAAACACATAAAACACAAAAAACGCATCACACAAACTATAAAAACACCAACACATATTACATAAAACACACAAAACACAGAACAATTAAACAAAAACACATAAAACACACAACACATAATACACCAAACACATAAATAACACAACATAAATCATGACAATACATTAAACACACAACACATAAAACACACAACACTTAAAACACACATAACTTAAAATACGCAACACTTAAAACACACAACACATATACCACATAAAAACACAACACAAAAACACACAACACATAAAACACACAACACACAACACATTAAACACACAACACAAAACACACAACACACATAACACACAACCAATAAAACACACAAAACATAAAACACACAACACATAAAACACACAACACACAAAATGCAAAACACATCACAAAACACACAACACGAAACAAAAAAATCAAACACCACAGCAAAAACCACAAACCACATCATACATCAGTCCACACACCACACACATAACACCACAAAACACTCACCCGCACACACCTAATTCACTAAATACACCCCACCACACTACGCAAAAGACAACACATAATGCATTACAACACTAAAAACACCAACAAACAAACAACATGAAACTCATAGAAAAACATATACAACAAAAAACATAAACCACAAAATATAGAACACAAACACATAAAACACTAACAGATAAAACACAAAACATCATTACACTAAACTAAAACACGAAAACATAAAACATAAAACACATTCAACACTAAACACATACAACACTAAACACATACAATACAAAACACATACAATACAAAACACATACAATACAAAACACATAAAACACACAACACATAAAACACACAACACATAAACACACAACACAAAAAACACATACACAAAACACATACAAAATCACACAACACAAAACACACTACACGAAACTCAAAACACACAATACGAAACACATACCACAAAACACACAAAACAAAACAACCCACATCCAACACCATACACCACAAAATACACCAAATCCAACACCATACACCACAAAATACACCACATCATACAAAATCCACACACCACAAAACTCACCACACCCTAAATTCATTACATACACCCCACCACACTACACAACAGAAAAATAAAAACATAAACAACACAACACTAAAAACTAAACATACAACACATAAAACACAACACATAAAACACACAACACATAAAACAAAACACATAAAACACACAACACACAAAATGCAAAACACACAACACGAAACAAAAAACACACAACAAATCAAAAACCACAGCAAAAACCACACACCACATCATACATCAGTCCACACACCACACACATCACACCACAAAACACTCACCCGCACATACCTAAGTCACTAAATACACCCCACCACACTAAGCAAAAGACAACACAAAATGCATTACAACACTAAAAACACCAACACACAAACTACATAAAACACATACAACATAAAACACATAAAACAAATACCACATAAAACACATACCACATAAAACACAAAAACATAGAACACAAACACATACAATTCAAAACACATAAAACAAAATCACATAAAACACAAAACACACAGCACATAAATAACAAAACACATTAAATCACAATAACATAAAACAAAAAAACAAAAAACACATAACGCATTACCCAACACTTAAAACATCAACCTACAAAACACATAAAACACACAACGCATATTTCACAACACATAAGAACACCACATAAACACATAAAATACAAAACACACAACACTAAACACCAAACACACACCACAAAACACAAAACAAACACACATACATCACACACATCATCCAACACCACATCACACCACGAAACACTCACCACACCAAACACCAAATTCACTACATACACCCCTACACAACTACACATCAGACAACACAAAACCCAAATCAACATAACACTTAAAACATCAACATACAACACATATAACACACAATGCATAAAACATGCAACACATAAAACACACAACATAAAACACACAACATAAAATGCACAACACCTAACCCATAAAACACAACATATAAAACACAAAACACATACAACACAAAACACCTAAAACACAAACACTTAAATCACAAACACATAGTCACAAAACACATAATCACAAACACATACAACACAAAACACATACAACACAAAACACATTCAACACAAAACACATTCAACACAAAACACATACAAAACAAAACACATACAAAACAAAACACATACAAAACAAAACACATACAACACAAAACACAAATAACAAAACACCTAAATAACAAAACAAATAAATCACAAACAATTAATCACAATAAACACAACACACATTAAACACACAACAAATAAAACATACAACACATAAAAACACAACTTATAAAACACACAACACATATAACACAACACATAAAACACACAAAACATAAAACACACAAAACATAAAACACACAAAACATAAAACACAAAACATAAAACACAGAACACTTAATCACATAACACACAACATACAAAACATAAAACAAACAACACATAAAAAACATAAATTGCAAAAAACACAACACTTAAAACATACAACACAAAACATACACACATAACACAAAACACACAAATCAAAACACACACCAAATCACACTTCACATCCAACACTACAGCAAACACCACACACTTAACACATCATTCTACACACTACACACCACATTACACCACAAAACACTCATCACACCACACACCAAATTCACTACATACACCCCACCACACTACACAACAGACAACACAAAACACATTACACAAAACTAAAAACACCAACACACAAATTCATAGAAATAAACACATACCAATAAACACGTGAAAATAAACACATAATAACATAAAAAATATACAACACATAACACAAACAACAAAAAACAAATACATAAATCACAAAACTCATAAAACATATAACACATTAAACAAACAACATAAAACACAAACACATAAAACACTAACACATAAAACACTAACAAATAAAACACAAAACTACATTACACAACACTAAAAACCCCAAACACATACACATACAACACAAAACACTTACCACACAAAACACTTACCACACAAAACACTACCACACAAAACACTACCACACAAAACACTCACCACACCTCACACCAAATTCACCACACTCCCCACCACACTACACAACGACAACGTGAAACACAACACACTATAATAAAAACAAAAACACACAAAACACATAAAACACATACAAATAAACACATACAACATAAAAAACATACAACACAAACCAAATACAACACATAACACAAATCACAAACACATAAAAAATAAAATACATTAAACACAAACACATAACACACAAAAAACATTAAAGACAATAAAAACAAAAGACAATAAACACAAAACACAATACACAACACTAGAAACACCAACACATAATACATAAAACACAGTAAAACATAAAAAACAGAACAATTAAACAAAAAACACACAAAACACAACACAAATAACACACAAAACATACAAACACAATTCACAAAACACATAACACAAAACAAACAACACAAAACGCCAAACACACAAAACAAACACACACCACATCCAACACCACAGCAAAGACCACACATCACATTATACATCAGTCCCCACACCACATCACAACACAACACCAAACACTCACCACACCCCACACCAAATTCACTACATACACCCCACACACTACACATCAGACAAAACAATACTCATATCAACATAACACTAAAAACACCAACACACAACATAAAAAAACAACACATAAAACATACAACTCATAAAACACACAACACATAAAACAAACAACACTTAAAACACATAACACAAATCCAAAATGAAAAACACTTCAGAAAAAACACAACACTAAACACACCACACAACACAAAACACATACAACAACACACATAAATAACAAAACACATAAAACACATATAATACAAACACATATAATACAAACACATATAATACAAACACATATAAAACAAACACATATTAAACAATCACATATAAAACAATCACATTAAACATAAAACACATTAAACATAAAACACATTAAACATAAAACACATTAAACATAAAACCCATAAAACATAAAACAAAAAAACATAAAACACATACTACATACAGCACATAATACACACAACACATAATACACACAACACATAATACACACAATACATAACACACACAATACATAAAAAGACAAATCGAAACACACAACACATAAAACACACAACACATAAAACATAAATGCAAAACACATCACAAAAACACACACCACAAACCACACATAACAGAACAGAAAACACACACAAAACAACAAAAAACACACGCAACACAAAACTCAAAACCACAACAGAAAACTCATTATACATAAAACAAATCACGAAACACAAAAAACACCAAACACATTAAACACACAACACAAAACATATAAAATGCAAAAACAATATACACGAAAACAAAATACACACCTCACAACACAATATCACACCACACTCCGCACACTACAAATTCACACCACACAACACACATCACACCACATTCCATTCACCACAACACACACAAAACGCACATCACAACAACACCTAAAACACACAACACAAATAACACACAACACACAAAACACTAAAATGTAAAACACACACCACTAAACACACAACACGAAACACAAAACACATAACACCAAACACACGCCACATCACACACCACATCCAACAGCACAGCAAACACCACACACCATACCAAACATCAGTCCACAAACCACATCCCAACACAAAACACTCACCACACCACACCACACCAAACACCAAATTCACTACATATACCCCACCACACTACACACAGAAAACACAAAACACATTACACAACACTAAAACCACCAACACACAAAACACATACAACATAAAACACATACAACACAAAACAATTACAACACAAAACAATTACAACACAATACACATACAACACAAAACATATACAACACAAATCACATAAAAAAATTTAACACATAAAACATATAAACATAAAACACAAACACATAAATCACAAACACATAAAACTAAACACATAACAAACCAAACACACAAAACACAAAACGCATTACACAACACTAAAACATAAAGCACATACAACACAAATCACAGAACAGTTAAACAAAAAACACTTAAACACACAACACATAAAACACATAAAAAACATAAAACACACAGCACATAAAAAAAAACACAGCACATAAAACACATAAAATGCAAAACACACACCAGAAAACAAACAAAAAACACACACATGTAACGCATAACACACAAACCAAAACACACACACCACATCAAACACCACAGCAAACACCACACACTTAACACATCAGTCCACACACTACACACATCACACCTTAAACACTCAACACACCACACACAAATTCACTACACACACCACACGACACAACAGACAACACAAAACACATTACACAAAAATAAAAACACAAACACACAAAACACATAAAACACACACATAAAAATACAACACAAAACACATACAACACAAAAGACATAAATCACAAACACATACAACACAAAACACAAAAACATAAAACAAATTACACATAAAACACAAACACATAAATCAAACACAAAAACATAAAAACACAAAAATAACATATCAGCATAAACATAAAATGCATTACACAACACTAAAAACACCAACACATAATACATAAAACACAGTAAAACATAAACCATTTAAACAAAAAACACACAAAACACACACAAGAAACACAAAACACACAAACCAAAACTCCACCACATTACACACCATATCCAACACCACAGCAAATACCACACACCATACCAAGCATCAGTCCACACACCACAGACCACATCATACCACAAAACACTCAGAGCACCACACACCAAATTCACTAAATACTCCCCACCACACTACACAAAAGACAACACAAAATTCATTACACAACATTAAATACACCAACACACAAAACACATACAACATAAAACACATACAACATAAAACATACAACATAAAACACATACAACACATAACACATACAACACAAAGCACATACAACACAAAGGACATACAACACAAAACATATACAACACATTAAAACATACAAAACAAAACACATACAACACAAAAAACAAATCACAAAAAACATAAATCACAAAACACATAAATCACAAACACATAAAACACAAACACATAAAACACAAAATCATTAAACACAAACATTATAAAACACATTACACAAAATTAAAAACACAAACACATAAAACACAAAAAACGCATCACACAAACTATAAAAACACCAACACATATTACATAAAACACACAAAACACAGAACAATTAAACAAAAAAACATAAAACACACAACACATAATACACCAAACACATAAATAACACAACATAAATCAACACAATACATTAAACACATAACACATAAAACACACAACACTTAAAACACACAAAACTTAAAACACACAACACTTAAAACACACAACACATATACCACATAAAAACACAGCACTAAAACACACAACACATAAAACACACAACACAAAAACACACAACACACAAAACACACAACACACAAAACACACAAAACATAAAACACACAACACAAAACACACAACACATTACAACACTAAAAACACCAACACAAACAACATAAAACACATAGAAAAACATATACAACATAAAACACATAAAACACAAAATATAGAACACAAACACATAAAAACACTAACCAATAAAACACAAAACATCATTACACTAAACTAAAACACGAACACATAAAACACATACAACACTAAACACATACAAAACAAAACACATACAATACAAACACATAAAACACAAAAAACGCATCACACAACAATAAAAACACCAACACATATTACATAAAACACAAAACACAGAACAATTAAACAAAAACACATAAAACACACAACACATAATACACCAAACACATAAATAACACAACATAAATCAACACAATACATTAAACACACAACACATAAAACACACAATACTTAAAACACACAAAACTTAAAACACACAACACTTAAAACACACAACACATATACCACATAAAAACACAGCAAAAAAACACACAACACATAAAACACACAACACACAAAACACACAACACACAAAACATAAAACACACAACACAAAATACACAACACACATAACACACAACACATTATAACACTAAAAACACCAACACTCAAACAACATAAAACACATAAAATGCAATACACACACCAGAAAACAAACACAAAACATACAAAAATAACACAAAACCCACAAACCAAAACACACACCACATCAAACACCACATTCAACACCACAGCAAACACCACACACTCAACACATCAGTTCACACACTACACACCACATTACACCACAAAACACTCACCACACCACACACCAAATTCACCACACTCCCCACCACACTACACAACGACAACGTGAAACACAACACACTATAATAGAAACAAAAACACACAAAACACATAAAACACATACAAATAAACACATAAAACATAAAAAACATACAACACAAACCAAATACAACACAAAACACATAAATCACAAACACATAAAAACATATAATACATTAAACACAAACACATAACACACAAAAAACATTAAAGACAATAAAAACAAAAGACAATAAACACAAAACACAATACACAACACTAGAAACACCAACACATAATACATAAAACACAGTAAAACATAAAAAAAAAACAGAACAATTAAACAAAAAAACACAAAACACACATAAAACACAACACAAATAACACACAAAACATACAAACACAATTCACAAAACACATAACACAAAACAAACAACACAAAACAAACACAAAATAAACAACACAAAATGCCAAACACATACCACAATACACAAAACAAACACACACCACATCCAACACCACAGCAAAGACCACACATCACATTATACATCAGTCCCCACACCACATCACTACACCAAACACTCACCACACCCCACACCAAATTCACTACATACACCCCACACACTACACATCAGACAAAACAATACTCATATCAACATAACACTAAAAACACCAACACACAACACATAAACAAACAACAAATAAAACATACAAATCATAAACCATACAACACATAAAACAAACAACACTTAAATCACATAACACAAATCCAAAATACAAAACACTTCAGAAAAAAACACACCACAAAAACACAACATTAAACACACCACACAACACTAAACACACACAACAACACACATAAATAACAAAACACATAAAACACATATAATACAAACACATATAATACAAACACATATAAAACAAACACATAAAACACATTAAACATAAAACATATTAAACATAAAACACATTAAACATAAAACACATAAAACATAAAACACATTAAACATAAAACACATAAAACATATAACACATAAAACACATAAAACATAAAACACATGAAACACATGAAACACATACAGCACATAATACACACAACACATAATACACACAATACATAAAACACAATCAAAACACACAAATCAAAACACACAACACATAAAACACACAACACATAAAACACACAACACATAAAACACACAACACATAAAACACAACACATAAAACACAAAATGCAAAACACATCACAAAAACACACACAAAACAACAAAAAACACACGCAACACAAAACTCAAAATCACAACAGAAAACTCATTATACATAAAACAAATCACGAAACACAAAAAACACCAAACACATAAAACACACAACACATAACATATAAAATGCAAAAGCAATATACACGAAAACAAAATACACACCACAAAATACACACCTCACAACACAATATCACACCACACTCCGCACACTACAAATTCACACCACACAACACACATCACACCACATTCCATTCATCACAACACACACAAAACGCACATCACAACAACACCTAAAACACACAACACAAATAACACACAACACATATAACACACAACACACAAAACACTAAAATGTAAAACACACACCGCTAAACACAAAACACATAACACCAAACACACGCCACATCAAACACCACATCCAACAGCACAGCAAACACCACACAACATACCAAGCATCAGTCCACAAACCACATCCCAACACAAAACACTCACCACACCACACCACACACCAAATTCACTACATATACCCCACCACACTACACAACAGAAAACACAAAACCCATTACACAACACTAAAACCACCAACACACAAAACACATACAACATAAAACACATACAACTTAAAACACATACAACATAAAACACATACAACACAAAACAATTACAACACAAAACAATTACAACACAAAACACATACAACACAAAACACATAAAAAAATTTAACACATAAAACATATAAACATAAAACAAAACACATAAATCACAAAAACATAAAACTAAACACATAAAAAACCAACCACACAAAACACAAAACCCATTACACAACACTAAACATAAAGCACATACAACACAAATCACAGAACAGTTAAACAAAAAACACTTAAACAAACAACACATAAAACACATAACACATAAAAAACATAAAACACACAGCACATAAAAAACATAAAACACACAGCACATAAAACACATAATATGCAATACACACACCAGAAAACAAACACAAAACACACACATGTAACGCAAAACACACAAACCAAAACACACACACCACATCAAACACCACAGCAAACACCACACACTTAACACATCAGTCCACACACTACACACAACATCACACCTTAAACACTCAACACACCACACACCAAATTCACTACACACAACAGACAACACAAAACACATTACACAAAAATAAAAACACAAACACACAAAACACATAAAACTCACACAACATAAAAATACAACACAAAACACATACAACACAAACACATAAAACAAATAACACATAAAACACAAACACATAAAACAAACAAAAACACATAAAAATAACAAAACAGCATAAACATAAGACACATTACACAACACTAAAAACACCAACACATAATACATAAAACACAGTAATACATAGAACAATTAAACAAAAAACACACAAAACACACACACGTAACACAAAAAACACAAACCAAAACTCCACCACCTTACACACCATATCCAACACCACAGCAAAAACCACACACCATACCAAGCATCAGTCCACACACCACAGACCACATCATACCACAAAACACTCAGAGCACCACACACCAAATACACTAAATACTCCCCACCACACTACACAAAAGACAACACAAAATGCATTACACAACATTAAATACACCAACACACAAAACACATACAACATAAAACACATAGAACATAAAACATACAACATAAAACACATACAACACATAACACATACAACACAAAGCACATACAACACAAAGGACATACAACACAAAACATATACAACACATTAAAACATACAAAACAAAACACATACAACACAAAAAACAAATCACAAAAAACATAAATCACAAAACACATAAATCACAAACACATAAAACACAAACACATAAAACACAAAATCATTAAACACAAACATTATAAAACACATTACACAAAATTAAAAACACAAACACATAAAACACAAAAAACGCATCACACAAACTATAAAAACACCAACACATATTACATAAAACACACAAAACACAGAACAATTAAACAAAAACACATAAAACACACAACACATAATACACCAAACACATAAATAACACAACATAAATCATGACAATACATTAAACACACAACACATAAAACACACAACACTTAAAACACACATAACTTAAAATACGCAACACTTAAAACACACAACACATATACCACATAAAAACACAACACAAAAACACACAACACATAAAACACACAACACACAACACATTAAACACACAACACAAAACACACAACACACATAACACACAACCAATAAAACACACAAAACATAAAACACACAACACATAAAACACACAACACACAAAATGCAAAACACATCACAAAACACACAACACGAAACAAAAAAATCAAACACCACAGCAAAAACCACAAACCACATCATACATCAGTCCACACACCACACACATAACACCACAAAACACTCACCCGCACACACCTAATTCACTAAATACACCCCACCACACTACGCAAAAGACAACACATAATGCATTACAACACTAAAAACACCAACAAACAAACAACATGAAACTCATAGAAAAACATATACAACAAAAAACATAAACCACAAAATATAGAACACAAACACATAAAACACTAACAGATAAAACACAAAACATCATTACACTAAACTAAAACACGAAAACATAAAACATAAAACACATTCAACACTAAACACATACAACACTAAACACATACAATACAAAACACATACAATACAAAACACATACAATACAAAACACATAAAACACACAACACATAAAACACACAACACATAAACACACAACACAAAAAACACATACACAAAACACATACAAAATCACACAACACAAAACACACTACACGAAACTCAAAACACACAATACGAAACACATACCACAAAACACACAAAACAAAACAACCCACATCCAACACCATACACCACAAAATACACCAAATCCAACACCATACACCACAAAATACACCACATCATACAAAATCCACACACCACAAAACTCACCACACCCTAAATTCATTACATACACCCCACCACACTACACAACAGAAAAATAAAAACATAAACAACACAACACTAAAAACTAAACATACAACACATAAAACACAACACATAAAACACACAACACATAAAACAAAACACATAAAACACACAACACACAAAATGCAAAACACACAACACGAAACAAAAAACACACAACAAATCAAAAACCACAGCAAAAACCACACACCACATCATACATCAGTCCACACACCACACACATCACACCACAAAACACTCACCCGCACATACCTAAGTCACTAAATACACCCCACCACACTAAGCAAAAGACAACACAAAATGCATTACAACACTAAAAACACCAACACACAAACTACATAAAACACATACAACATAAAACACATAAAACAAATACCACATAAAACACATACCACATAAAACACAAAAACATAGAACACAAACACATACAATTCAAAACACATAAAACAAAATCACATAAAACACAAAACACACAGCACATAAATAACAAAACACATTAAATCACAATAACATAAAACAAAAAAACAAAAAACACATAACGCATTACCCAACACTTAAAACATCAACCTACAAAACACATAAAACACACAACGCATATTTCACAACACATAAGAACACCACATAAACACATAAAATACAAAACACACAACACTAAACACCAAACACACACCACAAAACACAAAACAAACACACATACATCACACACATCATCCAACACCACATCACACCACGAAACACTCACCACACCAAACACCAAATTCACTACATACACCCCTACACAACTACACATCAGACAACACAAAACCCAAATCAACATAACACTTAAAACATCAACATACAACACATATAACACACAATGCATAAAACATGCAACACATAAAACACACAACATAAAACACACAACATAAAATGCACAACACCTAACCCATAAAACACAACATATAAAACACAAAACACATACAACACAAAACACCTAAAACACAAACACTTAAATCACAAACACATAGTCACAAAACACATAATCACAAACACATACAACACAAAACACATACAACACAAAACACATTCAACACAAAACACATTCAACACAAAACACATACAAAACAAAACACATACAAAACAAAACACATACAAAACAAAACACATACAACACAAAACACAAATAACAAAACACCTAAATAACAAAACAAATAAATCACAAACAATTAATCACAATAAACACAACACACATTAAACACACAACAAATAAAACATACAACACATAAAAACACAACTTATAAAACACACAACACATATAACACAACACATAAAACACACAAAACATAAAACACACAAAACATAAAACACACAAAACATAAAACACAAAACATAAAACACAGAACACTTAATCACATAACACACAACATACAAAACATAAAACAAACAACACATAAAAAACATAAATTGCAAAAAACACAACACTTAAAACATACAACACAAAACATACACACATAACACAAAACACACAAATCAAAACACACACCAAATCACACTTCACATCCAACACTACAGCAAACACCACACACTTAACACATCATTCTACACACTACACACCACATTACACCACAAAACACTCATCACACCACACACCAAATTCACTACATACACCCCACCACACTACACAACAGACAACACAAAACACATTACACAAAACTAAAAACACCAACACACAAATTCATAGAAATAAACACATACCAATAAACACGTGAAAATAAACACATAATAACATAAAAAATATACAACACATAACACAAACAACAAAAAACAAATACATAAATCACAAAACTCATAAAACATATAACACATTAAACAAACAACATAAAACACAAACACATAAAACACTAACACATAAAACACTAACAAATAAAACACAAAACTACATTACACAACACTAAAAACCCCAAACACATACACATACAACACAAAACACTTACCACACAAAACACTTACCACACAAAACACTACCACACAAAACACTACCACACAAAACACTCACCACACCTCACACCAAATTCACCACACTCCCCACCACACTACACAACGACAACGTGAAACACAACACACTATAATAAAAACAAAAACACACAAAACACATAAAACACATACAAATAAACACATACAACATAAAAAACATACAACACAAACCAAATACAACACATAACACAAATCACAAACACATAAAAAATAAAATACATTAAACACAAACACATAACACACAAAAAACATTAAAGACAATAAAAACAAAAGACAATAAACACAAAACACAATACACAACACTAGAAACACCAACACATAATACATAAAACACAGTAAAACATAAAAAACAGAACAATTAAACAAAAAACACACAAAACACAACACAAATAACACACAAAACATACAAACACAATTCACAAAACACATAACACAAAACAAACAACACAAAACGCCAAACACACAAAACAAACACACACCACATCCAACACCACAGCAAAGACCACACATCACATTATACATCAGTCCCCACACCACATCACAACACAACACCAAACACTCACCACACCCCACACCAAATTCACTACATACACCCCACACACTACACATCAGACAAAACAATACTCATATCAACATAACACTAAAAACACCAACACACAACATAAAAAAACAACACATAAAACATACAACTCATAAAACACACAACACATAAAACAAACAACACTTAAAACACATAACAAAAAATCCAAAATACAAAACACTTCAGAAAAAAACACCACAAAAACACAACATTAAACACACCACACAACACAAAACACATACAACACACATAAATAACAAAACACATATAATACAAACACATATAATACAAACACATATAATACAAACACACATAAAACATAAAACACATAAAACATAAAACACATAAAACACATTAAACATAAAACACATTAAACATAAAACACATTAAACATAAAACATAAAACCCATAAAACACATAATACATAAAACACATACTACATACAGCACATAATACACACAACACATAATACACACAACACATAATACACACAATACATAAAACACAAATCAAAACACACAACACATAAATCACACAACACATAAAACACACAACACATAAAACACACAACACATAAAACACACAACACATAAAACACACAACACATAAAACACACAACACATAAAACACACAACACATAAAACACACACAAAACAACACAAAACTCAAAATCACAACAGAAAACTCATTATACATAAACAAATCACGAAACACAAAAAAACACCAAACACATAAAACACACAACACATAACATATAAAATGCAAAAGCAATATACACGAAAACAAAATACACACCACAAAATACACACCTCACAACACAATATCACACCACACTCCGCACACTACAAATTCACACCACACAACACACATCACACCACATTCCATTCATCACAACACACACAAAACGCACATCACAACAACACCTAAAACACACAACACAAATAACACACAACACATATAACACACAACACACAAAATACTAAAATGTAAAACACACACCAGTAAACACAAAACACATAACACCAAACACACGCCACATCAAACACCACATCCAACAGCACAGCAAACACCACACACCATACCAAGCATCAGTCCACAAACCACATCCCAACACAAAACACACACCACACCACACCATACACCAAATTCACTACATATAACCCACCACACTACACAACAGAAAACACAAAACACATTACACAACACTAAAACCACCAACACACAAAACACATACAACATAAAACACATACAACATAAAACACATACAACATAAAACACATACAACAAAAAACAATTACAACACAAAACAATTACAACACAAAAAACATACAACACAAAACACATAAAAATTTAACACATAAAACATATAAACATAAAACACAAACACATAAATCACAAACACATAAAACTAAACACATAATAAACCAAACACACAAAACACAAAACGCATTACACAACACTAAACATAAAGCACATACAACACAAATCACAGAACAGTTAAACAAAAAACACTTAAACAAACAACACATAAAACACATAACACATAAAAAACATAAAACACACAGCACATAAAAAACATAAAACACACAGCACATAAAACACATAATATGCAATACACACACCAGAAAACAAACACAAAACACACACATGTAACGCAAAACACACAAACCAAAACAAACACACCACATCAAACACCACAGCAAACACCACACACTTAACACATCAGTCCACACACTACACACAACATCACACCTTAAACACTCAACACACCACACACCAAATTCACTACACACAACAGACAACACAAAACACATTACACAAAAATAAAAACACAAACACACAAAACACATAAAACTCACACAACATAAAAATACAACACAAAACACATACAACACAAACTCATAAAACAAATAACACATAAAACACAAACACATAAAACAAACACAAACACATAAAAACATAAAAATAACAAAACAGCATAAACATAAAACACATTACACAACACTAAAAACACCAACACATAATACATAAAACACAGTAATACATAGAACAATTAAACAAAAAACACACAAAACACACACACGTAACACAAAACACACAAACCAAAACTCCACCACATTACACACCATATCCAACACCACAGCAAAAACCACACACCATACCAAGCATCAGTCCACACACCACAGACCACATCATACCACAAAACACTCAGAGCACCACACACCAAATTCACTAAATACTCCCCACCACACTACACAAAAGACAACACAAAATGCATTACACAACATTAAATACACCAACACACAAAACACATACAACATAAAACACATACAACATAAAACACATACAACATAAAACACATACAACATAAAACACATACAACATAAAACACATACAACACATAACACATACAACACAAATCACATACAACACAAATCACATACAACACAAATCACATACAACACAAAACACGTACAACACAAAACATGTACAACACAAAGCACATACAACACAAAACATATACAACACATAAAACATACAAAACAAAACACATACAACACAAAAACAAATAACAAAAAAAACATAAATCACAAAACATATAAATCACAAACACAAAAAAAACACATGAAACACAAAATCATTAAACACAAACATAAAAAAACACATTACACAAAATTTAAAACACAAACACATAAATCACAAAAAACGCATCACACAACAATAAAAACACCAACACATATTACATAAAACACAAAACACAGAACAATTAAACAAAAACACATAAAACACACAACACATAATACACCAAACACATAAATAACACAACATAAATCATGACAATACATTAAACACACAACACAAAAACACACAACACATAAAACACACAACACACAAAACACACAACACATAAAACACACAACACACAAAATGCAAAACACATCACAAAACACACAACACGAAACAAAAAAAATCAAACACAACAGCAAAAACCACACACCACATCATACATCAGTCCACACACCACACACATAACACCACAAAACACTCACCCGCACACACCTAATTCACTAAATACACCCCACCACACTACGCAAAAGACAACACATAATGCATTACAACACTAAAAACACCAACACACAAACAACATGAAACTCATAGGAAAACATATACAACAAAAAACATAAACCACAAAATATAGAACACAAACACATAAAACACTAACAGATAAAACACAAAACATCATTACACTAAACTAAAACACGAAAACATAAAACATAAAACACATTCAACACTAAACACATACAACACTAAACACAAACAATACAAAACACATACAATACAAAACACATACAATACAAAACACATAAAACACACAACACATAAAACACACAACACATAAACACACAACACAAAAAACACATACACAAAACACATACAAAATCACACAACACAAAACACACTACACGAAACTCAAAACACACAATACGAAACACATACCACAAAACACACAAAACAAAACAACCCACATCACACCCCACATCTAACACCATACACCACAAAATACACCAAATCCAACACCATACACCACAAAATACACCACATCATACAAAATCCACACACCACAAAACTCACCACACCCTAAATTCATTACATACACCCCACCACACTACACAACAGAAAAATAAAAACATAAACAACACAACACTAAAAACTAAACATACAACACATAAAACACAACACATAAAACACAAAACACATAAAACAAAACACATAAAACACACAACACACAAAATGCAAAACACACAACACGAAACAAAAAACACACAACAAATCAAAAACCACAGCAAAAACCACACACCACATCATACATCAGTCCACACACCACACACATCACACCACAAAACACTCACCCGCACACACCTAAGTCACTAAATACACCCCACCACACTAACCAAAAGTCAACACAAAATGCATTACAACACTAAAAACACCAACACACAAACTACATAAAACACATACAACATAAAACACAAAAGCATAGAACACAAACACATACAATTCAAAACACATAAAACAAAAACACATAAAACACAAAACACACAGCACATAAATAACAAAACACATTAAATCACAATAACATAAAACAAAAACACAAAAAACACATAACGCATTACCCAACACTTAAAACATCAACCTAAAAAACACATAAAACACACAACGCATATTTCACAACACATAAGAACACCACATAAACACATAAAATACAAACCACACAACACTAAACACCAAACACACACCACAAAACACAAAACAAACACACATACATAACACACATCATCCAACACCACATCACACCACGAAACACTCACCACACCAAACACCAAATTCACCACATACACCCCTACACAACTACACATCAGACAACACAAAACCCAAATCAACATAACACTTAAAACATCAACATACAACACATATAACACACAATGCATAAAACATGCAACACATAAAACACAAAACATAAAACACACAACATAAAATGCACAACACCTAACCCATAAAACACAACATATAAAACACAAAACACATACAACACAATACACCTAAAACACAATCACATAAATCACAAACACATAGTCACAAAACACATAATCACAAAACACATACAACACAAAACACATACAACACAAAACACATTCAACACAAAACACATACAACACAAAACACATACAAAACAAATAAACACAACACACATTAAACACACAACAAATAAAACATACAACACATAAAAAGACAACTTATAAAACACACAACACATATAACACAAAACATAAAACACACAAAACATAAAACACACAAAACATAAAACACACAAAACATAAAACACACAAAACATAAAACACAAAACATAAAACACAGAACACTTAATCACATAACAAAACATACAAAACATAAAACAAACAACACATAAAAACATAAATTGCAAAAAACACAACACTTAAAACATACAACACAAAACATACACACATAACACCAAACACACAAATCAAAACACACACCAAATCACACTTCACATCCAACACCACAGCAAACACCACACACTTAACACATCATTCTACACACTACACACCACATTACACCACAAAACACTAATCACACCACACACCAAATTCACTACATACACCCCACCACACTACACAACAGACAACACAAAACACATTACACAAAACTAAAAACACCAACACACAAAACTCATAGAAATAAACACATACCAATAAACACGTAAAAATAAACACATAATAACATAAAAAATATACAACACATAACACAAACAACACAAAACAAATACATAAATCACAAAACACATAAAACATATAACACATTAAACAAACAACATAAAACACAAACACATAAAACATTATCACATAAAACACTAACAAATAAAACACAAAACTACATTACACAACACTAAAAACCCCACACATACACATACAACATAAATCACTTACCACAAAAACACTTACCACACAAAACACTACCACACAAAACACTTACCACACAAAACACTTACCACACAAAACACTACCACACAAAACACTTACCACACAAAACACTTACCACACAAAACACTTACAACACAAAACACATATAACACATAAAAAATATATAACACATAAAACATATAACACATAAATCACTAACACATAAATCACTAACACATAAAACACTAACACATAAAACACAAAACATCATTACACAAAATAAAACATGAACACATAAAACATAAAACACATACAACACTAAATGCATACAATACAAAACACATAATACACACAACACATAAAACCACAACACAAAAACACACAACACAAAAAACACAAAACACATACAACATAAATTACATACAACACAAATCGCATTCAACACAAGACACATACAAATCAAAACACATAAAACACAAACACATAAAACAAAAACACACAAAACACAAAAAGCAACAAAAACTAAAAACACCAAAACATTATAAAACAATTAAACAAAAACACATAAAATACACAACACATAAAACAAACAATACAAAACACATAAAATGCAACACACACACACCACAGAAAACACCACACCACAACATCATACATCAGCCCACACACCATGCACTTTCTCACCTAAAAACACTCACCACACCACACACCAAATTCACTACATACACCCCACCACACTACACAACAGACCACACAAAACACATTACACAAAAATTAAAACAACACACACAACACATAAAACACATCCAAAAAACATGTACTCATCAAACAGACTCAACACAAAACACATACATAACAAAACACATATAAAACAAATACAGAAATCACAAAAACATATTACACAAACACATAAACATTAACACATAAAACAGTAACGCATAAAACACAAACACATAAAACTCAAAACACATAAAACAAAAACACAAAACACACAGCACATTAAACACAAGACACATAAATCACAAACACATAACACAAAAACATAAAACACAAAACACAGTACAGAACACTAAAAACACCAACCCACAAAAACATTAAACACATACAAAACACACAATGCATTAAACACATAAAACACCACCCAAAAAACACACAAAATATAAAAAACACTACACTCAAACACATAAAATTGAAACAAACACAAACAAAAAACACAACACGAAACACCAAACAGATACAACACAAAACACTTATAAAACAAATACATAAATCACAAAATACATAAAGACATATAACACATAAAATACAAACACATAAAACAGTAACACATAAAAACAAACACTTAGAACACAAACACATAAAACTCAAAACACATAAAACTATAAACAAAAACACATAAAACACAGCACACACAGCAAAAACAATAACTCATAATCAGAAAACACATTTAATCACAAATACATAAAACACAAACACAAAAAAAACACAAAAACATAAAACACAAAACACATTACACAACACTACAAACACCAACCCACAACACACATACAACTCAAAAACACATACAACACAAAAACATAAAACACACAACACACAAAACACACAAAACATAAAACACATCACACAAAACTCATAAAATGCTAAACACAACACAAAACACACAACACGAAACACCAAACACACACCACACAATACTCAACACAAATACACACCAAATCTATTACCGCAGAAAACACCACACACCACATCACACATAAGTCCACACACCACACACCACATCACACATAAGTCCACACACCACACACCACATCACAAAACAAAACATTCACCACACCACACACCAAAACTTACTTCATAAACCAACCACACTAAACAGACAACACAAAACGCATTACACAACATTAAAAACACCAAAACACAAAACACATAAAAAATAAAACACATTCAACTTAAAACACATACAACATAGAACACATAAAACACCAAACACATAAAACACACAACACATAAAATACAACACATAAAACACAACACATAAAACACACACACCACATAAAACACACACACCACATAAAACACACAACAGATAAAACACATAGCACATAAAAAACACGACACTTAAATCACACAGCACAAATAAACAACACAAAAAGACACAATACATTAAACACACAACACATTAAACACACAACACACAAAATACTAAAATGTAAAACACACCACACAAAACACACAACACGAAACGCAAAACACACAACACGAAACGCAAAACACACAACACACAACACGGAACACAAAACACACCCTCAAAACAAATCACACACCACATCACACACCACATCCACAGCACAGCAAACACCACACACAACACATAAAAAACACAACACAAAAACACACAACACAAAAAACAAACAACACATAAATCACACAACTGATAAATCACACAACAGATAAATCACACAACAGATACATCACACAACAGATAAAACACACAACACATAAATCATGCAACACATAAATCACACAGCACAAATAAACATAACACAAAAACACACAACAAATTAAACACACAACAAACAAAACACTAAAATGTAAAACACACCACACAAAACACACAACACGAAACGCAAAACACACAACACGAAACACAAAAAACACCCACAAAACAAATCACACACCACATCACACACCACATCCAGCAGCACAGCAAACACCACACACCACATCAAACATCAGTCCACACACCACACACCAAATCACAACACATAACACTCACCACACCACACACCAAATTCACTACTTACACCCCAGCACACTACACAACAGACAACACAAAACACCAACACACAAAACACCAACACACAAAACACCAACACACAAAACACCAACACACAAAACACATACAACACAAACCACGCACAACACATAAGACACAAACACATAAGACACAAACACATAAGACACAAACACATAAGACACAAACACATAAGACACTAACTCATACAAAACAAAACACACACCACACAAAACACACCACACAAAACACACCATACAAAACACACAACACAAAACACAAAACACAAAACACACCACACACCACACACCACACATCACACAACACACAACACACTACACACACCACTCACCACACAACACAAAACGCACAACATAAAACGCACAAAACGCACAAAACACACACCACACACCACAGACCACACACCACAGACCACAGACCACACACCACAAACCACACACAAGACACCACATACCATACCACATACCATACCACACACAAGACAGCACATACCTTACCACGCCATACACAACACACACCACATTTCTTACCACACCACACACATCACACACCACATCTAACAAAAATACCATACATCACACAACATAAAAACATACAAAACACGACATACTTTACACACCATACCATACTTCAAACACCCACACCACATCTAACAACACACACCTCAACAAACATCACATCACACCACACAACACACAACACAGCACAATATCACACCACATTCCGCACACTACAATATCACACCACACTCCGCACACAAAATCACACTACATTCCATTCACTACAAAACTCACACACAACACACAAAACTCAATAACACAAAAAAACCACAAAACACAAAAAAACTTACAACACCCAACACAAAACAACACAAAACACAACACAACACAAAACATAAAACATAAAACACACAACTCAAAACATATAAAATGCAAAACACACAACACGAAAAACAAAAAAAAAAACACCAAACACAATATCACACCACACTCCACACACAACAATATCACACCACACTCCGCACACATCACACCACTTTCCATTCACCACAAAACTCACCACAACACACAAAACACACACCACAACTACACCTAAAACACACAAGACACACAAAACACAAAACGCATAACATAAAAACATAAACCACCAAACACAAAAGACACCAAATTCACAACACAAAACATAAAACGCAAAACACACACGAGACACCACATACCTTACCACACAACACATCAAACACCAACACCACATCTAATACCACAACAAACATCACACACCAAACAATACACACTACAACAAACACCACACACCACATCACACCAAACAACACAATATTACACCACACTCCGCACACCACAATATCACATCACACTCCGCTCACATCACACCACATTCCTTTCACCACAAAACTCACACACAACACACAAAACACTCACCAAAACAACACCTAGAACACACAACACACAAAACACAAAACGCATAACACAAAAACATAAGATAAAACACCAAACATACAACATAAAACACAAAAACACCACAAACACATCAAAACTCACTGCACCTTATCCTCACCACACTACACACAACACACAAAACACACACAAAACAACACACACAAAACAACACACACAAAATAACACAAACTAAATAACACATGAAAAACAAAAACAACACAAAACACACAACACTGACAACAACCAAAACAAAATAATAAACACAAACACAACACACACAACGCAACTGCACGGGCGGAACATGACCACCAAAGGAACTGCGCGGTTGAGAAATACCAACATCGAAATTTAAGTTTAGAATTTGAGGGAAACATAAAACAATTCTTAAAAGTAATAACATAAATAAAAAATAATAATATTTACGAACATCCTTAGGTAAGAATTTATGGAATTGTGTATTAACGTAGTGGCGTTTTGATTAGAACGGCAAAATATTATATACTTTGGGATAATTTATGCTGAAATTAAATTATTTTTTTATCAATTAAATAAGCATGTGCTCGTGTGCAATTATTTTTTTTCTGCAATAGAAACTGACGTTAAAATTTTCAGCACTAATAAATTTGCTGCTATGCATGATTGTAATATTTGTAGGTAACAAAAGATAAATCATTTTTATGGTAGTAATGTTTTTGGTTGTTACGCAGTGAAAAAATAAATAAATTTACATTAAACGTAATGCGGTTAGTGTTCCTAACAACATAGTTCCTTGCTTCGTGCGCATGTTCCTGCGACTCGGCTGTCCACACGCCACTTCCGGTGCCTTACTTCAACAGGATGTCACGAGGGAAGGTTTGCGGGTGATAAGGTGTGAGAGCAAATTGTTTTGTCTCATTTTTTTTTTGTTGACGTGGATGCTGCATTTTAAAGTACAAAACCAGATACGCTCAGAATTTCTGCACGTGTGCTATTTTTAAAGTGGAACGTTTGTTCCAATAGGCTGGTGATGGCCGTGGTCGAACTACTTCCCCTCTTGAGGCTTATTCGTTCACACGGGCAACCGAGAGGTGGCATCAGGCGCGCCACGTGGTGACGGCTCATTCATGCGACTGCGTGGTGAGACAAGAGACCAAGTAGCCCGTGAGCAAGGTTGCCTTAATGCCCTCCACCCCCCCACCGCGGCTTGAAGGGAAATCATTGTCGTCATGTTACTCCCCACGCGGAGTGACAGTAGTGTTTTTACCAACAGCCGTCGTGTTTTAACAAAGCATTGATGCAATTGCCAAGGATTCATAACCAACTGGACAAAGCTATATTCTGGCTGCGGGCACGGCGGCTCAAACAGAAAGGTTTAAGTTGTTTTCTGGTTGAGGCTAAAGAAATGGTATAAAACCATCCGAATCACGGCATATGTTAACATCAAAAGGCCAAACATCCAGATGCCATCGTACATCCGGTGACATCCGGAGGAAAAGAAGAAAAGTTAGTGCTCCTGGGAACACCCTGACGGGTTCAGTCCCAGGAGGTGGAGGTTGTTGAGGCTAGGCCGGGCTTCGGTCCGAAACAAATTGTCGTTATGCTTTTATTCATCGTGGAGTGGGCTCGGCCTATGGGAAGAGGGGAGATAGTACCTCGTCGGGCCTCGTCGGGACAAGAAGGTTCATGCCGAAGGTCACATCGCTACGGACCCGCGTTGCATCGTTTATGATTTCTTTATAACTTCATCGTGCACCCTCTCACGCTCCCTTACCCCCCCCCCCCCCCTCCAACACCTTCATTCACCTTCACCCCTCCACCTGTTCCATAGACCTCAGCAGCTTCGACCTTTGAATATATATACTGTATAGAAGTCGCCAGCCCAGGTTAAAAATTTTCTAATACGGTTTTGAGGTAGTTGGTTAATTCACCGCCGCAATCGCCACCATCTCTAGGGCATCGACTTGTGGTGGTCCTTAGCGGACAAGTGTCGAACTCTTCATACACCCCTTCCCCCTCCCGTTGAACGACCTTGAGCTGCAGTGGGTGGGGGGTGCGGGGAATGACAGCGGGCGACAGTGCTGCGCTCTAACGTGTAAACAACAACCTGAGACGATACAGGGCGTTACGGCAGCGCCCTGCAGCGGTGGTAGTTCCCAAGCTGCTCATCATACGCTCCTGAAAAACGTAGAGTAAATCCTATCCACTCGCGACTTCTATACAGTATATATACTCAAAGCTTCGATGTAATTCGATCATTCTCCGGAGAGAGTGGCTCGTGTCAGGGTCGAGCAAGGGGGGGGGGGGAGGGGGAGGTATCCAGCTGTGATGTAATGTTCAATCCTATAACCTGATTCGTGCTCGGAGCCCCTTAGCGATGTGTGTCTGTGCCTGAAGGTGCCCCCGCCCCGTTTGTTCTATCGTAGATCTACTTTCGGAGGACATCGCCTCCATCTGACTTACAACTAGAGATAACAGTTAAAAAAAAAATTATTTGTGGAAATATTTTTACTGTAACTCACTGGAAAAGCTTCTGCTAAATCGGAAAATTTTCCAACGAGTTACACTTTCACAGAAACATATAAATAAATTTTTTATCAGCAGTTTTATACAAACGTAACCAAATTAAATAAGTCAGTCATCAGGTAGTAAAGAAAGAGAAAATGTACACTTCACAGTTCTATGCCTAACTTTGTATTCAACTTTTTTTTTTTAACTGTTCTCTACAAAATATCTGAACGAATTCAATGTTGTGTCTACGAAGGGAGTTACGATTTTTTTTCCTCCAACCCTTGTTTATTCTACACCTAGTAACATTGATTGGTCACATAAAAAATATTTCAGACGAAAACTGTAGATAATTTAAGGTTTTACAATTAAACAGAACGGATTTAACAGTGTACACGGTAAGTAATTTATGACTTTTTTTAAAATTCTACAACTTTATTTTTTAACCACCCTGGAACAATGGTTCGTATTTTTTTTTAATTTTCAGACAAAAGTTTTAAATAAAAAATTATAAGATTTACAAACAATTTGAACGAATTTGATAGTGTACCTACTAATGGAGTTATATATATATTTTTTTTAAATTCTACCCAGTAATTTTTAAACCCCTTGCAGTAATGGTTAGACTAATCGAAATAAAATATGCTATAAACTAAATCCATAACACTTCTAGAAAGCCATTAATCACGAGAGAATTGTTGGTGTAATAGTAAAAGATTAAATCTAAAAAAAAAGGGGGGAGAGAGTTTTTTTCAGTTCTCCTCAGAAATGTGTAACATCTAACCTTGGTAACAAGCAAATTCATGTGTTCACATGTTGCAAAAACACTATATAAATCTAAACTCGTAAACGAAATTTAACGTAGAATTCTTCAAAATAATGTCGAGCCTGATAAATTCACGCCAATTTATTTTTTTCAACTACATTCATTGACGCTGATCACACGTAGTTTCCGCACCCGCCGCTAGAATTCGTTGCAGGAGCTGCTACCTCACTATTCAATCATTCGATTTTCAGAACGAAAAGATTAAACTGTATAATAAAAAGGTTCCTATAAAAGAAAAAAAATAAATAATAAATCACGGCTAAGAACCTGATTTTCTACAAGGAATTTCATAAAAAATACCGCCCCTATCTTGTTAAAAATTCATCAAACAGTTAATGAAATGAAGTTTACCTTTGGCTTTGTGAACTTTCAGTTCGCGCCGCCAGCCACATAAAGCAGTACCGTGGGTACGTATTTTTCTTTACGTTCAGTAAATTATTCCCACAAAATGCCGTGTAAGGCGAGCTGAAGTATTACACATCAAACGGTTTTACTTCCATTTTTTTTTATAATAAGTGTGTCCACAGTGAAACAGCTAGGACGACGGCTGCTGGTCGGAGGTGAAGATATGCCAGAGGACCATGCCTACAGACTCCGCTTCTAAGGATACAGCCTGTCGCAGAAGTATCAAGACGCGTCGCGAGACGTTGAGACACGAGACGGAGACCGAAATGGATGAATACCATCGAGGGGAGATAAATTGGACCACCCACCGGAATCTATTCAATCCCGCGCCATGACAGCGCAATTATTATTTTTTTTTCACACCCTTTCACCGCTTGTTTCGTCGACATACTCGTTGAGAGAATTTCACGACACTTCACCCCTTCTGCATCGAGTGTGACGCGAAGTTTCGCAGGATACCCGAGTGTAGGACACATTTTAAAGGATATATTTCCTGCTACAGTACTACACTACCAAGAATTTTAAATCATTTTTATTTTACCAAACAAAAAAAAATTTAAGTCAGTCCGTAGTCCGTCTTATAGAGAGGGTAAACAACCCAATTTTTCAAATAAGTAAAATAATACATATTTTTTAAGTTAACTATTAGTGTAGTTAAGCATAATATACATAATATTCCCTTTGAATTGTACTTAACTTTATTTTTTTAAAAAAGAATATTTAAACGTAAGTCTAAACCGACAACGTTGGGTACCACGGAAAATGTAAAAAAAAAAAAAAAAAAACATATACAACACTTAAATTTCTTCCTTTTTACGTATATTTAACTAAAAAATACGCAAGACAACGTGCGTCAGCGCACTAGCATCGTGTGACGTCGCGCGTCGCGTAATCAACTATGTGAATCTTTCTTTAAAAAGTTGAGCATTCATGCAGTCGATATTCACACACTCACACATGCACCAGGACCTTGCATGGGCGTGACAAGCGTAGAGCGCATGAATCGCTCGGCGATGGTTACACGGAAGCGCGGCTACTCGCATGTTTTAGCTGTTCGGGGGTCTTTGCGTTTCACGAGTGCGTACATGCGTCCAGACGTGTCACCGACACGCTGCGTGCCATGCGTCCTCGTAGAACAAAGCCCCCAGCTAAATGCTTCCACTGCATTGCTTCTCGTGAGGTCATGCTTCGCGAACATGCTCTGCGTACGCAGGTACTTACCCCCACCACTCATGCATGGGATTCACTCACTCACTCTCTCTACGCCTGTAGCTTGGCGACAGCGTTGGTGCAAATTTGTTTTTAAATAAAAATGTTTTATTTTAATTTTAATTTTATTTTACTTTAAATTTTTATTTTATTTTAATTTTTATTTAATTTTTTTTTTTTTTTTATATTAATTTTAATTTTATTTTAATTTTAATTTTATTTTAATTTAATGAATAATTCGCTGTGGTACCCATAATTGACTGCGTTTGATTTATGTTCATTTATGCGGCGTTCTGTTGCTCTCAGCATCATATATGCACGTCTGTATCTATGATAACACCTGATACTCGCTTTATCCTCGCCATATAGAATCCGGGAAAAGTAAAAAAAAAAAATATACTTATATATATATATATATTCGTCTTGTACCGAGTAAAGTAAACCATTTATGTTCGTCTTGTTACGGAATTCAATAATGCTAACGTAAACATTTACAGTAGGCTAATTTTTTTTTGACGTGACGTCTAATAAATCGATGAACGCCGGCTGCACGCACGAAAAAGTGTCCCGTTACGCACATTGTCTCGTTACGCTCATTGTACGCTTGCGCCGCATCTATCTCTCTTCCACTCGATTGGAACAACCATCGATTTGATTTATCGAGGCACATTAAACTTGAAACACTCCCATTCGTTTCCTACTTTTCCTAACATCGTCCTATTCTTAACAGAATAACACAGATTGGAAGAAGTTAAATAGCAAACATGTATAAAAGTTATAGTTAAAATAATCTTTTTGTTAAAGTAATAAACATATTTGAATTAATGAGTGCAAATAAAAGTAAATTTATCAATTAAATTGTGGATTTAATTTCACTCCTTCTTTTTATCCATACAAAATAGTGATAATTCAATAAAAATGATTCAATTTTATTCATAAAAGTATGCAATCATTTCATCAATGTTTTGTTATGACGTCACGTTAAACTATCGTCCGTAAACCGACTTTTCAGACAACCAATTTTTTTGCTTTCGAATTTGATGTGTAAACATTTCAGCTCTCGGTATACGGCATTTGGTAGAAGTAGTCTCGTGAATGGAACGGCAGTGAAATGATCGGAAATGCGTAATCAGGGTGTTTTTTTCTGCCGGGAAGTCTCATAAATCTTGAAAATAGGTCGGACCCACGTATAAATATGTTTTTATGTTTATTACCAAGATTGACACAATAACCTACAATTAAACATACATTTATTTTTATTCTGTTTTTTGACGCAAGTCAGATTTTTTTTTCTTTTCGATTGACATTAATTTGCATGTTTTTATTACTTATGTCTTACGTAATGGTCTTTTTTTTCAGGAAAACTACTGTGCTTTCTGTAGTTGCGCTATTTTTAATAATTTTTTTCTCCCCGTCCTTGGTGGTATGTGAGTAAATTTTCGCACGGAATTGAATACCACAATGAAGCCACTACACACTTGCTCACACCGTGCGGAAGAACAGCATCGTAGCTGTTACGAAACCACCCGAAGCGCATCAGATGTATTGACTTTGAGAAAAACTGTAGGAATATAAAAAATATATATTTACCTAACATAAACTGGGTTGGGTGGTTGGGATTAGGTTCGTTTCAGTTAGGCAAGGTTATTATCATCTTGTTAACAGTAATTATAGTCAAGTTTTAAAACGGGGAAATGGCTTTTACATTTTTACCACACTCGGCATAAAATTAAAGAATTAAATTTTGAGTAATTGTTTCATATTATAAGTTTATTTTCAACGTGAGAACATATGAATTGGCTCGTTAACCAAGGTTAGATGTTACACATGTCTGGCGAGTAATGAGTGTTGTAACTTTTTTTTTGTGGCCTGGGCTAACATGGGTTATCTTTGTAAATGAAATGTCATATTTGTAATTCAATGAATTCTTGTCTTATAAAGAGATGAAGAGTACCTACGCCTTGATTCACAAAATAGCAAATTTCCAAGATAGCCTAAAAGGAATTGAATGTTATGAAATAATTATGACCACGCCCCTTTATGTTTATAATTACTTGCCCCTTAGGAGTGAAATTTCGTAACGATATCATAGCCTTTACTTAAATCCAGATTACGGCCTACCTCTGATCCAAATTTCATCTAAAACTGCTTCAGTAATAGAACGTTATTGAGTAATGCACATTTAATCATTCCAAATACGTTTTTTGTTGACGGAAGCAGGATATTTGTATGGCTTGCATCCAGAATGTGTAGGCAAATCATGCTTAGTACATAGGACGTTATTTAAATTTAATTTATTCGTATTTAACTCAAGGATAATGTAAAGAAAACCTTCTTTTACCATTGCCCTTTCTCTGAGGCAGTGCTAAAATCTGCAGCGCTTTGAGGGAATCTACATTACGCAATGGCGTCGCACACATCAACCGATTTTTTTCTAACTGCCGCACAAATAAAAAAAATTATCTCTAGAGTATTCTAGGGTGCCAGCAAACCTATACCTGAAATCGATATTTATGTTAAAAAATCTCAGCAGACAAAATTGGGTGTACGGATAAGCAACAGCATTTTAAAAAATTGAAAATTATATTTTTAACATTTACTATAAAACAAATAACTTCTCTTACAGCAAAAAAAATGCAAATGGCTTTGAATAGTTCTGAAACACACACTTTTTAATAAGACTTAAACCCATTATAAACTTGCGTCTAAAATATGACTACAGAAAATATAAAAAAAAACACCAAGCATTACGGCAACCTGTTAAAATACTAGACATTAAGAATTAATTAATTACGCCCAGGCGGAGACAAATACATGATTTTTTTTTTAAATCAAGTCATTTGAACTTTCGCGTGTGCAAAAGAAAATGTTTATTTAAAAAAAATACCGTTAAACAGGTCCGGAAAATGGCGGCTTTTCTTTGCTGATCATTACGTTCAAGTCCATTTCCGGGGGGAATTTTAAATACACTCCACGACGGCGTAGCGAAACCAAGACAAAAAAACCGTGTCGATTTTCTCTTCAGTGTACTTGTGAAATCACAAATACTTCGGAACAGACACGATCAGGCAAAGCACTAGGGGGGGGGGGGGGGGGGTTTGTATATGAAATGGCCGGCCAACACTTACTTTCGAGTTCGTGGCTTCTAGAAGTTTTCTTCTTCCGGGTGTTTGCGTGTTTGCTTTCCAGGGCAGCAAGCACACTGATGTAGCACCAACTGCACCCAGTTCTGTAGGACGCAAGTCAACGCTCTCGCCGATTCTGAAGGCTCGTCACTTCGGGGTGAAAAAAACCGTCCAGTTTGCCATCCCGAAACGTAACGCACACTTATAATCGCGAAGCAGCGAACGCGTCATCCGCGGCGGCCATTGGCTATCTGTCAACTTCACCCTCCGCCCTCCGGCCCACCAACACGCCAACGTACGAAAGCACGGCAAGCCTAAGACAAGAGTCTAGCGGCAGCACCGCTACTTCCTGCAACTGGCTGCAAATGCCGAGCCTTTCCGAAGTTGGCCGATCGGGAGCGCCTACCCCCTGGATGTTTTTATTTTTTTATTTTTACGCGCGCGTTTTTTCTCTCCAGTAAAAAAAAAGCCACCATAGACTGTTTAGTGTATGGTTGGTTATATTAGGTAAGTATAGCTACATTAAAAATACTGTAAAATCATTTTATGGTTTCTTAGCGAATAACTTTTTAATATGTAGCTATCCAGCGCTAGGAAACCGTTTGCATGATTTCACAGTATCTTAAATGTAGCTATCCTAACCAAATCAACCGTCCACAATGTTTTAAAGTATTTATAATGTAGCTAACCTAACCTAATTGACTATTAGTTATCATGTCCTCACATGAAAATTACAAGTTGCGTAAAATTGCAAGGGAATATGGGGCGCCCCGAGAATATTTGTGGAAGACAAAGACTTCCTAGAATTTATACGGTATGAAAAATATATAAATCCACGAAGTAAGTTTCTTCAATTAGGTATTTTCCTCTAAAAACAATTACAAATAAATACCATTGCCTTGTTTATGGTCTTTCCTTTTATCAACACCTCCATATTTATTTACGATGAACAAAAAAAAAAAAAAAACGAAAATGCACGATCGGACGTTTTGCTCTCTCGTCAGTGAAAAGGCTTCCCGTTGCGGAATCGCGCCGCCGGCCCCGGAACGAGCGTGAGCGGTGCGGCATTTGCAGCCAGTTGCAGGAAGTAGCGGTGCTGCCTCTAGACTCTTGTAGCCTAAGATGTACATCAAGTTCTGTCCCTGCCCGAACACGCCCGAATATTCACCTTCGGCCAACGTCGGGTTCATTTATATTTCTCTGTTTATTTTAATGTAGCTATACTAACCTAACTAACCGTCCATAGTGTTTTAAAGTGTTTTAATGTAGCTAACCTAACCGACCACTTTTAATATTTGAATTCATTTTTCCTGCGCAAAAATAAAACAAATCCCGAGGTTGGCCGAAGGTGAATATTCGGGCGTGTTCGGGCAGGGACGGAACTTGATGTACATCTTAGGCTTCTCCGGAAGCACGCGTGAACACACGTGACCAAATTGACGTCAGCGCACACGGCACGAAAATAGTTCAAACCCCCCTTCTTTTATAATAACTCGTGCCTATAACTCAGGTAGCCAAGTAATATATGAGTATTAAAAATCTCAAGCTAAAATTTTATGTAAATAATATTTTTAAGCATACTAAATACCCTACAACACGATTTGTAACAAACCACAAAGTTTTCGTAGCTTTCGGATCACGTGAGGTATTGCCAACTTAACAGTTACTTCCTTTTCTTAGCCTGTTTCCAGATAAATCGCTACATATAAAAAAAATTATAACTTAACATAAAAATTTACTTAGCTAAAAGGGCAAAAATATATATAAATTATAAGTGCTAAAAAACTAACTTAACTAGAAATAAATAATTAAACGTTAAAACCAATACTTCTATAGATATAAATTAGGAAAAGTATTTGATGTTCGCGCTAAAATACAATGAAAGTCATTTTGTATTTCATTTAGTTAAATATCGTTGTATATACACTTATTTAGGTTAATATGTTCAAAAAAGCTTTCGTATGGTGGTTCAGTAAAATATTTGCCTCACGATTTGTTTTAGAATGTGATCTGGACGAGAGAAGAGTTTTTTTACGGGGAAAACCGTTACGAGAAAAAACGAAAGAGGCGGATTTTTTTGTTGTTTTTATGTGGTTAGCGGTAGGTTAGGTAAGGCCTGTAGCATAAACATCACATTCGGCAAAATTCGCTTTTTAGACTTCAATACCACGTCTTATATAAATCGGGATACCAGTCTCAAAGTTAAAATAAAATATAACGATGGATTTTTAAACATTATAAAAATAAACCGGGCTTGACATATATATATATATATATATATATATATATAGAGAGAGAGAGAGAGAGAGAGAGAGAGAGAGAGAGAGAGAGAGAGAGAGAGATATTCATGGCTTTTCATGCGCCATTATAAACAGATTTGGTATACTTATAAGTCTGCACGAGTATTAGGCAAGTTTCTAGAACGATCGTGTCCGGTTGCCTCATATAATTTGACAGCTGATATTTGACACACGCGTTAGCCAAACTGAACGAGATAAAATAAATTTTGCACATAAAAATAAAGAACTACACTGTAACCAGTACAACTGTTTACAGTTATATGATTATTATTTTTATTATTATAACATTAATTGTATATTTCATGAGCGAATATTATGTATTTAATTGTTTTGATTGTAAAGAGTGTGACAACTGGTTGTTTTTTATTATTAGTTTATTTGATTTTGATTTGACTTGTTACTGCTACCAAATTATAATGAAATAAATATTGATATTATAAAATTATTTGTTTATGTAAGTAAAATGCTTGACTGGAAACGTGTCAGGGTAAACCAGCTTCACAACAGAATACACCTCATTAATTATTATTACTTAAGTCCAGAGGAACTTAGTTTAGTAAATGACAACAACATACGTATCTTCATCTATAAGTGGTGATATATTTAGTTAGAAAATACATTTAGAGCTAAACAAAAAAAACAATGACTCATCTGAAGAGGTAAACAAAAGTCATAAAATTATCATTAAAATGGAATATTTGTTATCAATAGTAAACCTAGGGTGCACCCAAATTACAGGCTAATAATGTTAAAAATTACTTTATATTAGTTATTTAGTTTTTATAATAAATTTAAATATCATGTTATATCCATAATTAGGATTTTACTAATTGAGTCTATAACTTTCAATGTAGATTAAAAACTTATTCAGGAACAAAACAAAACATATTACAAAAATACTTCATTTAAGTAATTAAAGTCCTTTTTTGGAAACATTAGGTAATTAAAATCTTTTGCCCAACATTAGTCGACGAAAGTCTTTTTCTTTTGTAAGCGTTAGGTGACGAAACGTTTGGACGACAAGCAATTATAAAAATTCATTTTAAAAAAGGAACGGACTTAGCTGAAGATGATAAATATCCGTGACATGTTCAAGACGAAAACTTGTACAGCAGCCGGCGCAGAACCATGCTTCCCGGGCCGATAGGACGTAGATTCAATTCATAATGTTTGAAGGTAGGTTAAAGAATAACCCAAAACGTAAAGAACTTGAAGAGGATCCAAAACGTTAAACCTCCTGCAACATAAGGTTGCAGAGAAACAAAAATTAAATAAAAAAGGCAACAACAAAAAAAATACTCTCACTCTCTCTCATGCTTTCTCGTGACTTACCGAAATCGGAGGCTGAAGCAATTTACACTGACTTTACGTCATCTTTTAAAACCAAATAAAAACATCACTTCTACGTGAGATGTCTACCAAAAAAAACTATGGTGCGAAAAAGTACATTAATCAACCACCATCACTGACTGGAGCCATCTTGGCGAATGCCGAGAACAACGGACGAAGCGGGTAAGTAATTCTAAAACAATGGAGCATCGGAAGCTTACCGAACTGCCACCAGGTTGCGTGGACGGTACTAAAAAAAAAGCTCTAGGAAAAAAAATGGTCTAGAGTACAGATTTTTGATATGAAATCACGTGAAGGAGCGAGGAGAAACTGCAAGCAACTGCTGACAATCACGTGGACAGCACGCCGGGACACGGCGGACAGGCGGGCGTTACTAAAAACTCTTAGGCTAGCACAGAACATCCGGCGAACAAATGGAAGGTTTTGACTGAAGCCAAACGAAAAATAGAATTGTGTGCTTAATGGAATATAATAAAAAAATTTAAAGTAAATATCATTAATAAAATTAAATTAAAAAAACTAAATTAGGTTTAAAATGTAATTAAACACAAGTAAACATTATAAGACTCAATATAAAATAATTATTAGGTACAGAAAACAAAAATAATTTTACTATTTTACGAGTGCCAAAACATGAAACGGCACAAGAGGACAACCAAGGTATAACAGATATAACACATCTTATTGCCATAGACAACACACTTTCAACTTCAGGGTCTTCTAAGAATTATTCTTTGGAAACTTTATTCATTTGGTCTTAGTTCGATACTCTTACACTCTAACATCCAAGTTTTTATTTCACTATGCAGTTTATTCTGTTTGCTGATATCGATAGCCCCTTGGTTGCTAGGGACTAAAAGTAAATAGTTATAAGGAGGAAGAAGGGAGACGCCATCGCCATCTTGCAGCGGGAAGACGTTTCTCGGGCTGGGGCGAACCAAAGCCTTGGTTGCCGCCCGAGAAATAGAAGATTCGCGTCATCCGCGATCGTGTCCTACTTAGAATTCTCCGCTCTACGAGTTGAGAGAATTGTATCTGGACTAAATAAGTCCTAGATAGGGAGTATCGGCGACTTCGAGTGCCAACTTCCGCGTCGGTCCCGTTTTCGTCCCGTAGTGGTTCCAGACAACTGAGGTCAGCGCCAGGTGCGATCGGCCACGACGATTGGTGAGACCGATCCAGATTAAACCAGACTTTCTAGGACGAGAGGGAAGTCGAGTCTTCAGCAGATACCCGGCTACCTCAGACCTTCTGTAGTTCGCTAATTACAGCTTACAGCATCCAGTGTTCCAGTGTAGCAGCAGACCACCTGGAGGTCCTGTGAAGAGAGCCTCAAGCCTCCGACAACGTATAGCTAGACCCGGCATGGTATTCAATGTGTTCCAGTGACGTCATTTGCATCCAATTACCGACACCTAGGTTTGACACCTTGGTTGTTCTCGCTTAATCACAGGTTAACAGTAACTTCACACCCATATTCAAGAACCCATTAAAATCATATGTTTTTCAGTTATTATTATTTCATTTATATGCAAATTTCTACTAGTCACACAACAATACCAAATTTTCTTTTTATAATTACTCTCTGGTCAGTAACACAGGGCAGTGACGTGCTAGCTGGACTATCAGTCTGGGCAGACCATCCAGTAGCAGCGTTCCTGATATTTACTGCGAAGAGGGTAGGCGCCAAGAACCCCGTGAGAACACACCAATAATTAGAGAGAGTTGAACACCATATACTATAGAGCAAGGAGGTTTTATTACAGTGGCTACCACAACTAGGGGCCAGCAGCATAAAGAGTTATTAGAACACAAACCACGCTTGAAAGGTTAAAAATAAAATTTATTGGTAAAACTGTGAGAAAATAAATTACGAAATAAATTGTACCAAAAATTACAATGTCGGGGCACACAGCGAATATATACGATCGTAATTGCAAGAAACGGCGATTAAAGAAAGGACAGCTTGTGATATTCACCGGTGCAGACTCTGAAAGCCAAAATGGCGGACGTCACCTTGCCTAGTTTTGAACTTCCCATTTACACGACGTACTCACGTTAAAAAATTTGCGGCTTCGTACCGATACAGTCTAAACTATTTTTGACGTGACAACGTCTAATAAATCGACGAACGCCGCGCCGGCTGCACGAACGAAAAAGTGTTCCGTTACGCTGTGTACCATTACGCTCATTGTACGCTTGCGCCGCATCTATCGCTCTTCCACTCGATTGGCCTATGCGTCCGAGGAGAAGAAAGACAGCGGCAGCACACAACTTACATCTACACGTGAACTGTTACGTCGACTGTTTATAAAGTGAAGTGAAAAGTTAATGTGGTTTTCATTGCTTATTACAACAACAATTTCGGCAATAAAGGTTAATTATTCTTGCATTTTAAAAATATGATTACTAGTATAATTTCAAGTATTTATTCTTTTATTATTAAAATAAAAATTATTCAATTTTATTAATAAAAGTATGCAATCATTTCATCAATGTTTTGTTATGACGTTGTCACGTTAAACTATCGTAAACCAACTTTACAGACAACTATTTTTTTTTTAATTTTTAGTAGTGTAGTTATCGCTAGTATTGACGAAGTTTGGTCATAAAAAAAGTGATTTTGAGTTACTCTTAAATGGAAAAAAAAGGGGGGGGGGGGAACTAGTCAAATGGTGCTTGATCTTTTGAAGTTGTTATTCTTTAGGCGCGTTATGAAAAAAAAGTGAGTGAATTTTTACGATGCTTGCGCACCTGCAAAGAAAATTTTCACAGGAAGACGGTGGACCTCACGTGTACGAAAATAAAAAAAAATCTTAATTTATTGTGAATATTAGTGATAGAAATAGTGTTTATAAACTTTTTCAAGTGTATGTTACTGTATGTACGTTTAATTTGTGCATATTATAAATTATTTATTGCTTTTTATTATTAATTAAAATTCATCTCGATTATTTTACCAAATTAAATAATTAGTTTTATACACGTGTTTGTTGTATTATTTAATACTGAGTATGTATTTACTTTAATTTTTGTTATAGTAAACTTAAAAATAGTTCAGTGTCTCTAAACCAGAAGGAAATGTTAACTTGTAACGCGCTATTCCCACAGCGAAACTGCGCGAGAGACTTGCAGTTTGTTCAGCAATGCACCGCGGAGGGTCGTTGGAATTTAAGGCTCCTCCATTACGCGAGCGTAGGCCAGTCAACAAGAGGCAAAGTAAGCACTTTTCACCAGCAGACCTGAAAACTTGAAATAAGGGTAATTCGAGGATGCTGAATCGAATGGTGTTATTATTATTATTTTTAATCGGACGTGAAGTTTTTAGAGAAAAGGGTTGTTAAAAATTGGTTCGACTCAGTTTTTCTCCTAATTTAGGCGTTTAAGCGAAAAACGTTTCAAACAAATGTTGCGGAGAATTTAAAAAATACATAAAAAAAGGTTCTCAGGTCCATCTTCGTATTTGCAAACATGAGCGAGAAATATTGGAGAGAAAGTAGTAAAGCGTAATTGTAAAAGTGGGGCTAGTGTGCATGCGAGCGTACGTGTGAACTGAACACAAACGAAGGGTCTTCGGCTATTCTCGGACCTATCTGTCTTTATTAGAGTGTGCGAGTGAGACGAAACCGTTTGTTCTCTTTTTCTATTTTTTCACGCGTTAGCGAGTAATTTTCGTCTTTGGCCGTCGAGTGTGGAGCGTTCTATATATCCATATCTGTGTGTGTGTGTATGTATATATATAAACGTCACTAGCATGTCGGTGACGCGAACCCGTAAGTTTTGCACGTACCAAAAATAACTTCGAATTAGAATAAATTTAAGTTTTAACATTAAAAAATCTATGAACTTAACTCACAAATAAAATAAACATTCACTTCGTAAATAACTGAACAAAAGAAAATCGCTCAACGCAATCAATTTTAACTTCACTTACTGCTACTACAGCATGTCGGTGATGCGAGCTCACAAGATTTTACCCATACAAACAGAGTCCAACACGCACATGATACAGTCGAGTATATACGATGTATTAGTGTATATATGAGTATACATGTACACAGGCCGCTGCGATTCGCCAGTCTGGCGCAACACGTCACGAGCATGTCGGAACCCTTTAAGTTTTGCCCCCTACAAAAAAAAAAAAGCTCAACGCGGCTAAAGAAGTTTTCACTTCAGAAAAAAAAAAGAGAGAGAATGATTGGAACGCGTTAGTGTTAGCTTAAACGCACTGTGGGAAGCCTACGATTCACTCATCCTTCTGGACATACCCGAATACTCACGTTGGCAAGCCTTCTTTCAACAAACGAGAGAGCCAAACGCCCGATCGTGCATCTTCGGTTTTTTTTTGTTCATTGTAACTCATGATAACTAATGGTCAATTAGGTTAGGTTAGCTACATTATAAATACCTACTTTAAAACATTGTAGACGGTTGATTTGGTTAGGATAGCTACATTAAAGATACTGTGAAATCATGTAAACGGTTTCCTAGCCCTGGATAGCTACATATTAAAAAGTTATTTGCTAAGCAACCATAAAATGATTTTGCAGTATTTTTAATGCAGCTATACCAACCATCCACAATGTTTTAAAGTATTTATAATGTAGCTAACCTATCCTAATCGACCGCAAAATTTAATGCCACACCGGTTTATACAATGAGATAGAACGAAAAAAAAAAGAGAGCATGAACTTCGGGGAACTTCGGGCTTGGCTCTCTCGTCTGTGAAAAAAAAAAGGCTTGCCAACGTGAGTATTCGGGTATGTCCAGAAAGACGAGTGAATCGTAGGCTTCCCGTTAGCTTAAACGCGCTGTGGCGTGACCGCAAAGATTCACTCACCTGTGGAACGTCTCCCCCCGTCTCAGCAGCGCAACTGAAACTGATTCAGCGCGTGCGGACTCGCTCCAACGTGGCCCATTTGACGCGAGCCGTCACACACTCTCGCGACTCCGCGCTACGTTCTTCCTTTTAAGGCCCCCGCCCACCCGGACACACACACACACACACACACACACACACACGCGCGCGCGCGCGCGGTGCGCAGAGCTTCAGGAGAAAAAAACAACGCGATTTCAAAACTACTTGAGATATCCGAGTTGGGGTCTGCTTACGAAAAGCGTTTAAGAGTTCGCTGAGGGCCAAAAAAGTACTTTTTGATTTCGGATTAAGTTTTCAAACTGTATTTTTAGAACACTTAAAATTGCTAAAACGCATATTTTCAGAGTAATTTTTTAGGCGTAAAACCACAGATACAGATTATTAAAAGCACTTAAGGGACTTGCATTACACCTTTATCTTCATTTATCGGCCATATAATGTTACGGTCACCGCTCAGATCTCACAGTTATCCTGTGCACGACGAGAAGACTGCGCGCCAGTCCAGAGGAGACACCGCGCTAGAAGCACCAGCGAGCATCGCGCTTATCATCCCGCCTCGCTGACGCATTTCACCCAACGGCCAGCGGGCAAGAGTGACCCAGGTCACAACTACTGACGTGCAACGTCTTCACCTCTCGGACATTGCAATGATTTCGTGAATTGGAAACAGGAGTCGCGTGGAAAACGGAAAAATTCGCAAAAGCGTTGCTTGTAATCCACAAAGTTAAAGGGATACTTCACAGTTATTTTAATAACATTCACTAGTCATTGAAGTATTTTTGTCGCTTTTATCGGAGCCGTTTAGTTAATATAGTTTTCAATTTTCACTCTGCAAACTAGTCGACGTAGCCGCTTCTTCTAAAGCGAATTCTAGCGGTGGTTGCGCAAACTACGTGCGATTCGCGCCAAGAAATGTAGTTCAAAACAATTTATTTTTTGTGTATTCTCAAGTTCAGCATTATTTTAAAGAATTCTGCCTTTGTAGCGAAACTGTTTCATTTAAATAATTTGAGGTGGTAAAACACCATAAAAGTGGCCGTAACAAACTCAGCTGGTAAAGAAGCAACGTCATCTACCTCATATCTGCGAGAGGCTTCCCATTTTATTTTGCAAAAGCTTTCGTCGGCAAATTTAGTTGCGAAAATATTTCCGAAGGTTTCAATTGTCTTGAGAACTTTCACGTAACAATCATATTCACGTAATTCTAATTCTGAAGTTACGATATTTATATGCAAGATAATTTGTATGAACTTCAAATTATTAAGCAGTGTCGCGCTACTCGGTCGCCGCACTCTCACGATCCAGTCGAACTCCGGGACGTCGCGCCACTCTCAGGGGGGAAGGGGGGGGGGGTCTCTCACCCTCTTCGCCGATGTCGCACTTCCCTTCGCTCGGAAACCGCTCGGAACTCCGCAACTGTCGCGGAACTCGGTACTCAACGCGACACTCCCACGCGGGACTCCGTTGTCGAACTCCCGCGGAGGGCCGGAGGATTCGCTGCTTAAGTACCTGGGCGTGCTTTCTCGAACCGACGAGAGCGGCCGTGACGAGTCGCGCCATCCCGCGCCGACCCGACGCCCGAACAATCCAGAAGGGCGGCGTAAATTCACGCCGCTCCGCGCGGCGGCCCCGCGGAATTTCCAAGGCCGCTCAACGGTAGATAGCAGCGCCGAGCCATGACAATCCGCGGGGAGCGGAAGGAGGGGGCGGGGGGTAGGGGTGGGCATCCGGCCAGGCACGCTTGTAATTCCTTACGTCAATTGATGGCGCGTGACGTCAGTGACCGTGCGGGGCTGCCAGCCAGCTCCGAACCTGGCATTGCGGTCTGGTCTGTCGCATTCGTAACTGTGTAATATTTACGTTGATGTTAAATCAACTTCTGCAAACTGCCCCACGTCCATGCAAATGATTTTGAATTGAACTCAGAAATGTTTTGGTTTTTGCATTTATGAAGTTCCAGGGGCCCCGACCAGTCATAGGTGTGTTAACGTCAGCGAGGCGGGATGATAAGTGCGACACCCACTGGTTCTTCTGACTCAGAATTACTCATCCACCCTCAGCGCATTCTCAAGTGCTCTTCGTGAGCAGATGATTGTCTGGTATCGCGAGCTGTTTCCAAATAGCGTAGTTTCTTTTCTGGAGCTCTTCTGCACACCGTACGTGTCTCCGGGTGGGCGGGGGGCCATTAAGTGGGTTTTACCTGTCCAATACATATTTTTTGCATCCATTTAACGCCCTGCACATTGGGCCTTGCCCAATTCTCGGGCTTAACCCCTCTTTACAATTTGTTTTGTTATTGTTATTCTGACGCTGGCGCTCAGGTGTGACGTGCGGGAACAAAGGAGCGCGCAGAGGGCGGGCTGCGAGATCCCTCCTGTCTGATCACAGCCTTCATTCAGATAGTGGGAGGCGATGCGCGCTTGCCCGGGCGACCGGTACCTAGTGGAGGCCGGACTACAATGGACGACGAATTATTCCGGTCTCTAATATTTTGTAGTGTGGCCCCGGGCACGAAATTTTATTTATAATTCATTAATAATAACGCCCCTCGCGATAAACAAAGGAAAATACTTATTAACGAGTGCCTGGTTCCCGAGGATTTCTTTTCTTCATCGCTGTCGCTCAACAGAGCCGTCCTGCGAAGAATGTAGGAGCGAGATTTCTCGCTCTGAGTATGCTCAGCCCCCCCCCCCCCCTCTCCTACCACTACCCGGCCCTCCCCCCCCCCTCACTCTCCTCCCCCTACCACTCAGTCAGTGCCGGAGGTCTCGAATTAGATTGCAGACTGATCGGAAATTAATAATTTATTTAATGTATCATTAATACAGTGTATATGTGTGTTACGAATAATGCTAAAATAAGTCAACCTAATTTCATCCCGGGTTAACTTAACTTAGAATTATCCAAGTTTGTTGACTATAGTCCGAATATTCACTCAAATAAATTTGAGTTCGACGTTTACCCGTGTACACCTAGGTCTGCCGAACGCTGGCTGGCATTACCCATAACATATTATTTATATATATACATATATGTGTGTGTAAGTGTGTATGTATGTATGGATTCTAAAATCAGTCTTGACCCCGTACTGTAGTGGTCCGAGGTTCTGACACCACCATAGTAAACTCTGAAAAGGAATGGGATAGAGAAGATAGGTGGGAAGTTCAATATTGTATTGGGATATCTGGGGATCTCTGGATCTTCGATCTTATCGGTTAAATCTATGGGAGACCTAATATGTATTCAGATACCAGCTTTCATTGTCTGCTCGGTTCCTTAAGGGTGTTCCAGTGGTCCAAAAAAACCGTCCCCACTTCCGAATGACTTCAAACTGATACATCACTCAAAATAGCATAAAAACTGATCTCTAAACACCCTAATAGCACTCTGTATAAGAGTCTGGGTCTCACCGCTGAGCGCTCAGTCGCCTGAGGGCCTTCGAAGGGGGAGGTTGTGTCACTCGGCTCCTGAACAGCGGGAGGTCGATGCGCGTAAGAATGTCGCCCCTGTCGCTCCAAGCGGGGGTTTAGCTAACCGTTTGTAGGCTGGCAGCAGGTAGGATCTTTGAATATATATACTGTATAGAAGTCGCGAGTGGATAGGATTTACTCTTACGTTTTTCAGGAGCGTATGATGTGCAGCTTGGGAACTTCACCGCTGCAGTGCGCTGCCGTAACGCCCTGTATCGTTTTAGGTTGTTATTTACACGTTAGAGCGCAGCACTGTCGCCCGCTGTCATTCCCCCGCACCCCCCACCCATCATTCACTGCAGCTCAAGGTCGTTCCACGGGAGGGGGAAGGGGTGTTTGAAGAGTTCGACACTTGTCCGCTAGGGACCACCACAAGTCGATGCCCTAGAGATGGTGGCGATTGCGGCGGTGAATTAACCAACTACCTCAAACCGTATTAGAAATTTTAACCTTGGCTGGCGCTTCTTTACAGTACATATATTCAAAGGTAGGATGGAGGGGGCGGAAGAAACAGCTGGGATATCACAACCAGAACTCACTCCTCGCCGGGTCGTATTCGCCTGGTGTCCGCCAGGCTTTTTGTGCCAGCACGGAGCGTAGCTTCGCGTGTTCATGCTAAGCAACGGCGTACTTTCACAGCGAATAATATGGCTGCCATTTAATATCCTTTCTCGATTATCTTTCTTGTTGCTTCATACACATGCCGATACTTATATATATCTATCACATGTACTCAGCTATACTTATATAGGTGTAAACTCTCTTAGCTTTTTGTCTGTATTCAACGTTAAAGTATATCAATATGTTTCTAGATTGAACAATGATTGCGGAAACAAATTTTATAGTTCTAAAATATTTTGGTATAAGGTATTGCATTTTATAACTCAAAGACACGATGCATATGCAGTGCATATTTCTTTTAAGACTGGCGTATTTATCTGAAAAGACATGGTAGATAAAACCGTTCCATTATATAAGAAGAAATAAAATTGATTCAATACTTAAATTACTCAGATCACCATTATGTTATTTCTGTATCAAATTATTAACACTTTCTTGATTTATCTCAACAGAAAACTCTTAGCACTGTCTACATTACACACATCACGGAACCTGCAAGCATAAGGTAGCTATGATTTGATTCAGATTTTGTTGACAAATATTTATACAATGGAAATATTTTTACTGTTATCCCTTATGTTCTGAAACAAAGCAGAAGACGTAACCGAATTCCGGCGATGAGCAGAACCTGCGTTGGTTTGAGACTCGGTGAGCGGTGTGACGCTAATACTTTAAAATTTGTATGGCCTATATGCATTAATTTTTTAATCCAAATATATTTACAACCCAACCCCTTGTGCGACTCACTGAAGTGACCTATAAAAATTCTAACCCACTTCCCGAAACGCTAGAAACTCGAAATTTTCACACGAAATAGATCTCGTCCCGTGACCGGCGGAAAAATTCCAAAAAGTTGAATTTTTTCTTATTCTTGACGTCGCAATAAAAAAATCGTCTAAATTCCACACCAAGCCAGGCCATCGTCCATTGTTATAGCAGCATCGTGATGGCAATCGGCCATTGTACCATTGTTGTAGAAGCCTCATCATGGAAAAACACACAAACTCGTGCATTTTCCCACTAAATAATCAGCTACAAGCCCCATTTCTATAAATTATATATATATAAGTTGATAAAGTATATAATGATGATCGACTATGGTTTAGGTATGCTGTTTAAAAAAAATCCTGTTATATTATGGAAAATATTGGTAAATATTTATCTTGAAATTTCCGTGAATATACTGACAAATTATTATAACAATTAGGTAAATTTCTGTAAATTTACGATTTTTCTGTTGAAAGTATGTATATGTATGTATGTATGTATGTATACTATGTGTATACACACGTTGTTGAAACTATGGAAATCGTCTGACGTCTCCTCTGACTAAAGTAATAAACAAAATCGAAATTATATATATATATATATATATATATTATTTCTAGCAAATGAAAACTAGAAAAATATATAGGTATTCCCCGAAATTTATGTAGGCTGATTCATGTAAACGATTTTGGCACGATTTTTAATGAGTGTTTCTGTTTTTAGCAATTTAATATTAATTTATTTTCTTAACTATAAGTACTTTGTCAAATTATATGATATCCCTAATTGTACAACACAATTTTTTTTTTAACTAATAATGATTCAGACCAAGCAGTGTTACAGTCGTATAGATAAATATTAGAACTACTTCAGTAGAACTATTCTTAAATTCAAGTGCCTTTTAAATCGTAATGATTATTACCAATTCACTCGGAAAGTTACTCATTTGACCAGAATTCAGATAAAGAACTAAGTATTATTTATTTTTAAAATGACATTTCAAGAATAACTGAGAGCTTAATCCAAGCTAGGAGAACTGATGGTTAAGTATTCAAGGACGAGAGCCAGTAAAATAATTCTCAAAATAAATCATAAGACTGTTAACGTTCATCAAAAAATTAAACACACAAAATTCATTCCAACTGAATAGACAAAAAAAAACGAAAAATATAATCTATATCAAATTTTAATCATAAAACAAAATACTATATCAAATTTTAATCATAAAACAAAATACTCTTATCATCAGTGTATAAATTAATAACAAATATAATGAACACATCTTAGTGTTTTGTCTTGTTTGCTGTCTGGTAGTATTCATCAAAAATAACATATAAAATACCAAATCCTGGAAACACCATCAACAAAGTACAATGGCCACTGGCAATGAAACCTGGAATAATTAGATCGCAGAAAAACATCAAACAATATTTGCAAAACAGAGAACGCAATTTTTAAATATGTGAAAAAAATTATTTCAGTTATTTTTTTAGCACAACCAATTAAAATGATTAGTATATTAATTTAAATATTAAATTGAGGAAGATGGCGCAACTCCTCCAATCACAGAGGGAGAAAATGGAGAGACAAAACACTTTTCATACACAAATACATTGGTTGTTACAAAATATGGATGAAATTACTGTCTCCCCGTGTGTGTCCCCAGAGTTCACTGGTTCAACTGCCCATCATAACAATACATGCAGTAGGCCTCAGAATGTCTTAGCGCCGGCTAGTCGCGGTGCACACCTGCCTGTCGTCTATTCTTTCACTAGCACATGCACCAACATTGCAGAAACGACACATAGCTTTTATAACATCGCTAATATAACACAAATCCATATGTGCCGGAAATTAGGTATTTCGGCACATTTCGACACGAGGGCCGTTTCACATAAAAAAAAAAATCATTTAAATTGTATGTTGTAAAATATTTATCCATAAACATTCTCCTAACCAAATACGAAAAATTTAGTAAATAGTGTAAATACACATTTTAAGTAAAAATGTAAAGCAAATATTAATTAACATGACCTTGATTGACATGATCAGCAAATCTTCTGTATAAGATAAAACATATTAGTATACCTTAAAAAACTAAAAGACCTGCTGGGTTTTGCAATGTTACATTTCGTCAATAAAACAAGTCTCATACTTAATTTATATTTTTATTTAATAAAAACTTATTAAGTCATAGTTATTGAAACCTTTTACTATACTTAAAACCCACACCTACATTTACTTAAATAATATGTGCAGTTAATTAAGAATAAAAGAAATACTATAAACTTTGAATACATTTCAATCTCCCGATCAACTCAATACCTAAAATAACTCCAAACACAAAAAATATAATACGATCATAAATAACCTTCCTTGTGAAATTAAAACTTAAGAAATTACACTGTATACTTAAAATTAAAGCAAGCAATTTTTGAAAGCAAAATGAATGAATAATCTTTAACATCTGAAGAATCACACGAAAGCAGATACAGTCCACCATTACATGACGCTGTTTACAAGGTCACAAATCTAATAATTGTTTATGACATTTTCCTGCTAGAATTTTAAAGGTAGATAAAAGTTAATTTCTGCCGAAAGGTTCTAACCCGGAGACAAGGTCCCGATATCACTTCATGAGGGCGGTACCAAAGGAATAGGACACAAGGGTCCAAGTAGAGGCGACTGAAAGAGAAATTGTGTACAGCCCCACTGTGGGCTGGATGTAGGTGATTATATATTTCTGAAAATAAAAAATAATGAGTACAGAGTGTGGGAATGCACACATTCATTTAAAACTACACATTGTCTAAGGATATACCAATAGACACAACTAAATACACGCAATGAAAATATGTGAAAGTTTTTCAGATTCGGTATCCTTAGCTTTTTTTCTCCAGCCAAAAATTCCTTTTGATCCTTGCTTTCTTGCTTTTTTTTTTTTTTTTTTTTTTTTTTGTGAGAGCGGCTCGGAGGTGGTTTAGACCTCGGCATGGCGCACGGAAGAATATTTTCAACGACTAACAAATGCACTTCACTAAAGAAAACACAAAATGCGCGCGATAGTAGTGTTTGACGAACGCGCAGTAACGCGGTGCGGCTGGTGGGAGCTCCCGGACGTAGTTCCAAGCAATGCCACCACGAGCGCCAGTGGACGGACACGCGGGGACGAAGGTTGCGCAGGAACGAAACACGAAGTCGGTTACTCGCGCGAGAGCGACACACGTCTCCATGTATTCTTACACCACAGCTGTATTTTTCATCGTATATATACAAATCATGTATCAGCGTAAAGTGAACAGACATGGCTGTATCCTCTGGTAATATGATTCAATAATACCCCTATTATAATTTCATTTTCTAAGTAAACTGCAACCATTTTTTTTCTGTTCAAATGACCATAATTCTTAATAGAATAAAAAAAAATAATCTTCTGGCTCTAACCAAATTAAATCTTCAGAGGATAATGTTGAAAAAATTTACAATAAATATATCTTTAAACATTACTAAAAAGAAATATAAGTATATCGATATGTATGAATGTATTTTGGACATTAAAACTTAAATTAAAAAGTTTAATAGAAGTAGTTTTGGTTTCGAAATGTTATTAAACATGCTCTTAACACATACTTGTTACATATATATGACTAATATCTCACATAACATTGCCTTTAATGACATGTCCGACTCCCTTGAACACCCTTAAACGAATGCTACATACATTTTGATTCTCAAATTTAATTGGAACTCACATTTTGACACAAGATACATTACGTTATGCAACATACAGCAAGTGTATTTTATTGCTATTAACTCGAATATGTTAATTATTTATCTGTGTTTACGTAATTTTGTAATAGTAACAATTTTTTTATCGTTATTTTGTGGAACATGCAAACCTGTCCTTCGCGCTTTTACAATTTACTGCGTTAAATAAAAAGTCGTTATATAGCTGTTGTCAGTTAATATGTGGAGACCATGATAGATCGTAGAGAATGTTTAGAGTCTGGCAGTTTTTCACAGTTTTAAATTTGAGCTATGAAAGTAGATTCAGCTCGGAGAAGTACTTTTATAGAAGTCCTAAACATAACGCAGCCCATCATTCTGTCAGCTCATAAAAAAACACGTACCTTAACGAACTTGTCATGCATTCATCTCATTATATTTCTATGAATGATATTTTCAACATCAATTTTCAACTTGTTCATCGGCTAGGACTAAATAACTATTTTTACGTATTTTCTTTCGTGATAAAATTATGAATCAGTGTTTCAGGTAATGCTCTAGTGAATGTTATATTCATTTGAGTACGAAATGAAAATTCAAAATAATTACTAGTGTATGAACAATGTTGATATTATCTGCGGTTACTTGAAATGTCAAAAGACGAAATGTATAACCACTTGTTGGAGTGTAGAATCACACTTTTTGGTATGCATAAGCATGTCGACTGTCTACGTGAAGCTCTCGATGACGGAGGCCGCCAGCGGCAGCCAGGTGCTCTCGCCGCCATGTTGGCAGTCCTGGATGTGCCTCGAGCAGCCGCCCGACTCCCGCGCGCTCTCCGCGGCCAGGGCGAGCTTCCTCGCGTAGTTCTCGTCGTCCCCGCTCAGCCACACCATGGCGCCACTGTCCGCGCAAACAACACACACCCCAGTCCAGTTACTAGACAAGCCTTGTTCCCGTTACTGCTCAGCCAGTACATCAGTTACTCAAAATATATGTACAATAATTTATTGTAAAACCGTTACATCCTGAATTCGTAAATAGTTTTTGACGTGAATATGTCTTATAAATCGGGATGCCAGTTTGAAAAGTGGAATGTTGCAGGTCGCTACGAGTGCCAGGCAAATTTCTGGAATGTGATTCCGGGTGGACTCATCTACTTTGAGAACAGATATTGGATTCTCCCGTCAACCAATTTGAATCAAATGAAATTAATATTGTGCAGAGAATAGTGAACTATTTAAAATACATTAGAAGAGTTTTTAAAAAGTTTATGATGTAACAACTGTAAGACCAAATTACGGAGAATAGTGTGGAAAAAATGTCAACATTGTCTAGGCATATGGCGAATTTACACAATAGGAATGGCAAGAAACAACGATTAGAAGAAAGAAGAGCCTGTGACGATCACAAAAAGATGCTGAACGGACCAGACCCTGCAGGTTGTGCCGTTAATTAGTAAATTCGACACGATATATTTTAAATTTTTATTATGATTTTAAATTTTTGTGTGGAAATTTTATTTGCTCTACTAGAGTGTGATTTTAATTTGTTAGTCTGGTGTACTCCTCTGAGTTAAACTTTGTCTCAGTGCTCTGAAGCCCCTTTCCCATCGGCGTATCGGATATTTTGCTGGCCTAATCCCTGACTGGCAGACAGCTTACCATTTCCCCCGCCTTCAGTCACGCCTCAAGCCTGTAATATCATTTCTCTTCGTGACCCTAACTGCATAAACAAGCCTGTAGCTTGCAGGCGACCAGTTCGCAGAGACGAGCTGAGATTGGCTTTTTTCATCACGTGTTAGTGTTATGTTCGCTCCTCTGCAGCCACGACGGGACGTAGATTCCCATCAGCGTTGCATTTTACCCCCCCCCCCCCCCCTTCTCAGTTCCAAGTAAGACCAATGACCGGTCGTAACCCCCTGGGCAACAGTGACCGTTCTCAAGGTCTTCTCGCAAAAGCGAGTGTGCCAAAACTGATCACAAGCGCTACCTAGCGACCAAGTCGCGAACTTCTCCGCTAACCTACCATCTAGGGCGCCAGAGAGCAGCACCTGCTTACCCTTGAGTTATATGGACGCCAGGCGCGAGTCGATTGTTTTCAACTCAGACCCCTCCGACAGAGTTCTCTACTGTCGCCCAGTGATGCCAACTTCAAGACTCCTGCTAGAGTTTTTTTTCTCGCCCGCATTCGGGCAAGTTCGGAATCGTTCGGCGGCCCAGACCTCCCTCCCCCTGTAAGAGCCGGCGGGCACTTTTAATTACGAGACGCGGTTGGCCGCGACACAGATCTACTCGCGTCGCGTCTGCAGACAGATCTCCATCGAGTATCGGCGAATCGGCAAGACTTCATCCGACCGCTAACGACTATGTAGTCGCTTTGCATAAGGGATGCTATCCCTCAAGTCAATCCTAGTAGATTAGTCTGTCTGCATAGTCTAATTATTTGCCTTCAAAATTTTTTTTCTTTTAATCATTATTATGAAGAAATCATCCGCGTCCTGCCGCGCAATTCGCGAGCTCCAGATCCTGGCTGACTCCACGACTGCAGCATGTTGGGCAACTCCCCTGTTTTGGTGAGTGATAATTCGCGACCCCCCCCCCCCCCTTTTTTTTCCTTAAAATTTTTTTTTGGGCATTTTCTGCCCCATAGACTGCCTGTATACAAGTTCTAATCAGGTTTGATTTGGACTGTTGCAGACAGGGTCGATGACAGGGAGAGACTGATGCTCCCATCTCGTGGCCCCCCCCCCCCCTTTTCCTGTTCCGTGGGTCACATTAGAAGAAACATTTCTACTACCCGACGTGATCGTTTTGAAGACCCCGGGTGGTAATGTAAATTCAACATTTCCCCCTTACCTAGCTACGAACTATCTTAAGCGGATGACCAACCCACCAGCGACCAGTGTTTTTCTCAAGAAAATGTAAAACGAATAGAACTAATTATCAATGTAATCATCGGATCCATCCAACTTTGGGTGTGAAACTCATAATACAAATGTTTATATTTCAAACTAAGAATGTAAATTGGTTTAAGTAAGCGCGGGCCGGCCCATTTTCGTTTTTCTTTTGTTAATCTTTGAAAATTGTTAAAACCTATTGTATGTAAAATAATGGAAACAAGAAAATTCATCAGGGCAAATAAAACAGGGAAACTATAGATCAAGTTAATCGTGTAGTTTTTATTTATTGATTTTAACGATCCCCCAACTTCCTCCTTGCTTGTTACAGGAAGTTCCTAAATTTTGTTTGTTCCCCACCTCGTGTCGCCTCTGGTAAATCAATTTATTTAACTTTTTTATCCAACATGTTTCCAAGGCTCCTTTTTAATTAATTCCAAATAATTCTATTTTGAGGCACGAGGGGTGTAACAAGGTAGAGGAAGAAAGCTAAGATGGTGGATGTCGTCCGGGCTAGTACGAGTGCAGGTATTGCTGATGGTGATTTGAGTGCTAGTGATAATCCCATGAACATCGATGCCTCTGATGAGACTCGTCTCCAACATCGTCGACCGTTGATTGAAACTACTACCCATTCACAAGATGTATTCATGTTAAAAACTTGCGGCCGTGCTCCGACACAATCAACCCCAATTTTTGTGTATTTTTTTCATATCATAACACTATGTAACAAAAAATTGTTCTTTTTTTTTTTTAGTGTTTATTGGATAAAATCAACGAGCTGAACACGAATATACCATTAGTTTTTTTTCTTTTCAAATGTCAATACTTTCAAAATAAAAAATTATAATAGGATTTTAATAATTTAGTATTAGTTTTGAATTTACAGCTTTTTTTCCCCTGACAATCGTAGTAGAAAGCAATCAGCAGTAGATGGCAGTGGTGTTTCTCATTTGTAAAATCAGTGTAAAGACATCTTTAACAGTCCTATCCAAATATATCGGTGTATATAGCTATTTTATACAAGTCTTCCTCTTGTTTGTGAAATACTGTTGCATTTTTGTGGTTATAAAAACGATTGGTAGTTGTCTTTAAATTAAATATGTCATCCAGACATTGTAAATTGCCTGCAGACACATTTTGTTATGTTTGGACATTACATCTGATCTAAACAGGTGAAACATACAATTGTGCTTGGGACAAAATTCTATGATGGTTACAAAGCTTATTTTGGTGTACGAATTGGAGGTAAAAATGTTGCATGGGCTCCTCATGTGTCTTGCATTAGCTCCTCATGTGTCTTGCATTAGCTGTAGGTCTAAATTAGAGGGTTGTTTACATGGAACAAAAAAATCTATGCCGTTTGCAGTTCCTCGAATATGGATAGATCCAGCGAACCATCACAACTGTTACTTATGTATGGTTTACTTGTCACATTACAAAAATACCAAAAATAGAAAAAACATTCCATATCCTAGCATTCCATCCATCAATTGATCTGGTACCACACTCTGAGGAGCTGCCGGTTCCATTGCCACCAGATCATTCTAATACTGAATTTGAAGTACAAAAATCTAGTGATGACAGTTCTCCAATAGTGATGATAGCAATGGAAAGAAACCACAGTTATTCACTCAAAAAAAAGTTGGATGACCTAATAATAACATTGGAACCAACCAAATCAAAGGCTGAACTCCTTGCATCCCGTTTTAAGGAAAATAACTTGCTTGCCGAAGGACGGAAATAATAAAATGCATTTATGGCCCAAGGTTTTTTCCTATTCTATGAAATGTCTGAACATCTATGTTTCTGCAGCAATGTTAATGCTCTCTTTAACACAAAGAGATTGCTTATGAATCAGACCAGTGGTGCCTGTTTATAGACAGCTCAGTTACAAGTCTACACAATGAGAACAAGTTTCCTTCATCCCAGTAGCTCATACTACTCAGCTGAAAGAAACACATGAAAACACCAGCTGGTCTTGGAAAAACTCAAGTATGGATTCCACAAGTGGGATATTTGGGGTGATTTCAAGATGTTGGGGTTTTCTTCTGGGGCTTCAAGGTGACTACATAAAGTATTCTTGTTTCCCCTGCTTATGAGATAGTAGGGCAGACGATCAGCATTACACCAGGAGAGATGTAAAACATGAACCTCTTGTGTCTACTAAGAAGATTGTTACTTCCACTCTATATCAAACTTGGACTAATCAAAAAATTCATCAAAGTTTTTAACAGCAACTCTGAGGCTCTAACTTTCATCAGACAAATGTGTCCCAAGTTATATGATGCAAAAATAAAAGGTGGAATCTTTACCGGACCTCATATTCGTACGATGCTACAATCTAAAGAACTTAGATGTAATGACTCTTGATGAACCTAATATTTTGAAGCTTTTCGAAAGGAAGTGCAATATTTTCTGGGCAACAAAATAATAGAAAATTACAAGGAACTAGTTGACAATTTGATACAGAGTTAGTGTGCTTGGGTGCAGACTGTCTGTCAAAAAGGCCTTATTTGTTTTCCCATATTGATTTATTTAGACCAAATTTATGAGAGGTGAGTAAGGAACATGGAGAACAGTTCCACCAGGAAATTCATCTTACGGAAAGAAGGTATCAGGGATGTTAGGATTGTGCAATGATGAGAGACCACGTATGTGGAATAGCATGTGCAGAGGAATCCAAAGAACATGAAAGGAAAAGCCATTCTCATTTACATTTTTCATTGAGGGCATTTTTGTATTGAAAATGATAAATTATTCAGTAATATGTGAACTATTATAGAACTAATATAGAACGTACCTATATTCTCTCATGTTCCTATTTGCATTAAATAAAAATGTTATTTTGGTTATTCTTAAGAATACTGAAAGATGGATTATTACATCAGAAATATCGACATTGGAAAAAAACCATGTAGTAAGTGGATAAGTTAATTACTATAATGTCCTTTTTATGAGGCGATAATGCATGTTGTACTAATAATGCATTCAGCATTGTTTGAGGATAAACCAAAATGACGGTAAATGATAAAGCACTCTGAATTTAACAATAAAGGTTTGGATGTTGATAAAATAAATTGCAAAAGTACGTGACACGTCTGGTGTAAGACATGGAGCGACGTGTGACCGTGCTGTGTGGTGTGAGCCCTAGAACACGCACCTGAGCAGGTCTGCCACCGCGCGTCCCGCCGCCCGGCGCGCTGCACACACCAGCAGCCCCGAGCAGGGCAAGATGGCCGCCGACTGCTCCACCGGGCTGGACACACCACCCGCCGTTACTTCCAGCTCGCCCCAAACACTGTACACTGTACACTACAACAGGCCGACTAGCCAGTGAAAAAACTCAAGGGAAGGAACTTTAACATCTCAAAATAATTCAGATTTTATTGATTACCCTTTAGCCTCCCCTCTTCAAAAATAAATACATTCCTATCTACCCAGGGTTCGTATGCCTTCTTAATATCCTTAAAAGACCTTTGCCATCTATTGAATGAGAGCCCTCAGAAGTCTTCAAATTTCACCTTAAGAACTCCATAAAAAGGTACATTTAATTGATAAATGACTTCGGCAGCATAGTTACACATTTCCGTTCTTTCGAATTCCGTTCCATTCACGAAATTATTCCTACCAAATGCCGTATACAGAGAGCTAACCTGTTTACACATCAAAAACAGAATCACTTAGAAAATAAATTGCATTCATTAGTATGACGAACAGTCAACAAGAGAAAGCTGTATCAGGTTTCTGAAAGTACAGGGAAAGATAATTCTCAAAACATCATTCTAGGTACTGTTATGCAATCCTATTAAGCTGGTTCAAATTGATGATAGTTATAAAGTTATAATTTTGATGAAGGTTGTCGCCATATTTTTTTCTACTAGCAGTTAACAAAGACAGCTGAAACTGCGCAATGTAATTCAGTTTACAATAATCACACAATGCTAGTTACCTGGCCTCCAACTGTAGCTCGAAGTCTTCATTTGCTTGATCCATGTCTTCCTCATGATTTTCATCCATCTTCTTGGACAACATTGGGTCTTCACTGTGGTCTATATCTATGTTGTTAGATGGCTTCAAGTCTTTCTCATGTTCTGCGTTCTTGGACAGAGTTGAAGCCTCGCCATGTTTCACGTCTATATCGTTGGGTGACATCAAATGTTTCTCATGTTCTTTGTTCATCTTCTTTGACAGTGTTGAGTCTTCTCCACCAACTTTAGCTATGTTGGGTGGCTTCAAATATACCTCATGTTCTGCATCCATATTTTTTGAGAGTATTGAGTGTTCACTATGTGCAGTGTTTATTTTGTTAGACATACTCAAATCTTCGTGTTCTGAGTTCGTGTGTATTGACAGCTCTAATATTTCACCATTTCCTATCTGTATATCGTTGGATGGCCTCATATCTCTATGAACTGCTTCCATCTTCTCGGACAGTGCTGAGTCCTCGTCGTGTGTGGTGTGTGCGTCTCTATACGGCGCGACTTCTTCGTCGTCCCAGTCCGAGTAGTTGGATGCATCTCCACCAGAGGCATTGTCCTCGCCTGGCGGTTCTGCCAGCACTTCCTCCAGGCTCTCCAACCCCTGAGACACACATCAGTTGGCAAGAGGGCGAGTGTTGAAGCAACAGTCTGACTACACTAACCTTTGAATGCAGTCTTAAGAGATCTCTACACATTTCAGTTGATTGTGCGAAGTACATCACACATGTATCAATTACATCTCGGATTAAACATTAAAATGCATGAAGAATTAATACCACCCATGTCTAATGTGAAAAAGAAACTCTTAATAATTTAATTCAACTGCATTGGAAATTATATTTTTGAGCATATTTAAAATTATATACAGATAAGAAAATAGCATTATAGGCCTAAATGAAAAAAAAACTTGAATTGTCTCCCATCGTCACCGCGATACCTAACACAATGAACATGTTTCTGGCAAGGGCATGCCGTGAGCCGGTATAAAGTTAATTATCAGAATGTGAGAAACACTCTACCTGAAGCCATGTTAGGATTGGTCAGTTCGTTATGTGTTATAATGTGATTTAGTATGTTTAATTCCGAATGCATTTCAATCTCGCTTTTTCAAACTCGTGTTAAAACTTTTATGTGGTTGTTAATTGTTCACATTTAAGTATACAGACATATCAGTTAAAATATAAATTTATTTTTAGTAAAACTCTGTCTGCAAATTTTGGTACATATTCAAGATATTAATATTTGTATTAATAACTTGCCTTATTTCTCACTTCTAAATTAGTTACTTGAACTTTTTTTTTTAAAAGGTTGAAATAAAAAAATACGAATTCACTATTCTGTAAGTTTCGCTAGAGACCGATCACGAAACATGTTTAACGTGGTGTCATGAGTCGGGTGGCTCGACATGGCGGGACCTGCAGGTGGAACCAGGGCCTTACGTATGTGTCGTCGGGGGCGGGCGCGTCCCGCTGCTGCCGCGACATGATCATGATGCTGGGGGCGGGGGCGGCGGCGGCGGGCGCCATCGTGGTCGTCGTCATCATCTTCTCCTCCAGCTTCTCCATGCTCATCTGCAACACGACACTTCGCCGCTCGTCATCTCTTCACGACCCCGGTGTGTGCGGGTCCTAAAGGTACCGTATTGATTTCAACTGTTTTTGTGCCATAACAATTTATCATCGTTTAATACTGAAAATTTGTCTACACTCGGGCACATATTAAGTAGAATATAACAGTCTATTGGCATTATTATAACAATTGTCATTTCCAGAAATAAATTCAACACTAAATGCTAATGGCTTCATAAGAGAAATTGTTTATTAGCAGCCAGTCACTATCGTATTCAGGTATGCCATTAAAATGTATACTAATGAAGACAAATTCTGAAAATCTCGAACGATAGAAAATTTTGGCCTAAAATCTGTTGAAACCAAGATGGTTGTCTTCTGTTTTTATCACCTCAAAGCCACAATCCCTCTATTTAAGAGAGCTCATAGCCCACGCTCGTGGGTGGTATAGCCATTGAGTTAGGAATTGTTGGGATACGGCATGCTGAGAAGTAGTTGAAGCCACTTTTCAACATCACTATCGCCATACTGTTCCGCCCAAAATATTGCAATAATGGTGTTTTATAATGTCTGATAACGGTCAGTAAGTATGAATTAGAATCTCCAAAATTAAAGACCGTCACTTTCATTAAAACAAAGTCATTTCAAACTGTTTCTGCACTATAGTACACCTCATCCAATGTTTTGGGCGTCTAATCAACATGGCGCAACAATTAGCTGGAGGGATGTAATCATGCAGATGTGGCCACTCCCTAGGTGTAGCAATGTGACACTGGCAAAGAAGCCACATAGAGTATCCCCCACATATACGGATGTATTGCTCTCATGTTGCTTAGAAAAGTTATATCTGTGCCAATTTCAGATGTCAAAGGTGTGGTTACTTAGGAGGGTAAAAAAATACTAATGAAGATATTAAAAGTATTACAGATCAAGAAGTTGTTTGGAGCATTAGAAAATAATCTAAGATTATGGCAAACTAGGACTCTATTTTAGCCAATAAATTGGTCTTAATCATTCATAGCAATTTAAGTTTCGGAGAAAATATATGCCATAGACGAATGTGTGTCTCAGTAGCACAATCTAAAAAATAAGAGTTAAGAAGAGTTTTTATACTGTCTGCTGGTTAGGGTGAAAAAAAAAGTATGGAGCAATATACCAACATTGGCTTTACTTTGGGATCTTGATAAGGGGTGAGGGTAATCATTTTCATGAAATCATTCCCTCCCCGATCTGCTATGCCGTAAGACCATACCACAGTATGTGTCGTCATTTACTGTCAATGGGTTGCATTCAGTGAAAAAATTGGCATTTAAAGGATATCCAGAAATGTTTCGACAATAATACAACATGGTGCATTGGCAGTCAACTGTTTGCATACACACATATTACATTATCTCTTTTGAGACAGTTTATAGTTTTATCACGTTCTTGTTAATTATTTTTTCAATAACTGATGAACATAAAATGGTATAGCCCGCAGTTGCCTGGCTAACCAGACGACTATCATTACATTTTTTTTGCCGCAAGATAGCACCACAAACCTCTTAACCCTTTCAGTCACACTCTTGTAATAATAATACGCTATAATTGTAATATTACTGTACAACTATTTTATAATAATTAATAAAATTTATTTCATAGCAATAAATTATGAAGTCCACTATAATGCAGGTACGCCTTAGCCCATATGCAATGTTTGATAAACCATCAAAATATTGTCAAGAATAATCGGAAGCGCTTGGAGAAAACCATCAAAATATTGACAAGAATAATCAGGAGCACACGGAGAAAACAACCATAATGTTGACAAGAATACACTCCGTGTATAATTGAGATATAGGCCTAAATTGTCCACTTTAGTGGAAAGGGTTGAAGCACCACAAGGAAGCGTGTCAGGACGTGAGGCTGCAACAGGACTCGTGCAAGGATCCTGGCCAGCCGAGTGTGTCCTGCGGGGGCAGGACACTCAGGAGCGCCTCGCTTGGCCAGTGGCGCGTGCAGATGTCGGCGAGGAGGGGCGCTGCTCCTGACGCGAGTAGCTGCACACTGGGTGCGCCCCTCCCAAGCACCCGTTAGCTCATGTCCGTCACAGGGATATTAGTCACACAGAAAAAATTGGTTGTCTGTAAAGTCTGTTTACGGACGATAGTTTAACGTGACAACGTCATAACAAAACATTGATGAAATGATTGCATACTTTGGTGAATAAAATTGAATCATTAATTCAAATATGTTTATTACTTTAACGAAGAGATTATTTTAATTATAACTTTTATACGTGTTTGCTATTTAAAATTCTTCCAAACTGTGTTATTCTGTTAAGGATAGGACGATGATAGGAAAAAGTAGGAAACGAATGGGAGTGTTTCAAGTTTAATGTGCCTCGAAAAAGTCAAATCGATGGTTGTTTCCAATCGAGTGGAAGAGAGATAGATGCGGCGCAAGCGTACAAAGAGCGTAACGGGACAATGAGTCATCCTTTTTCGTGCGTGCAGCCGGCGTTCATCGATTTATTAGACGTCACGTCAAAAAAAAAAGACACAAATTTGTATTTCTTAAAGAAGATTGCAGACTTTCGTGGTTGACGTCAAACAAACTCTCTCGACTTTCGAGCAGATACACCGCGGATACTTTGACGCGAAGGCCGGGAGAGGGGTGAGACGTGTGTGTGTGTCGAGACAAGCGAGTGTTTGGGCCGATACACGCACCAGACGCGCACTCACCTCCAGCATCTGCAGGAAGAACATGAACGACATCACTGTCATGGCCGACAGCGCGGACTTGGACATGCCGCCCTTCCCCTTGCCGCCCGACGAGCTGCAACACGCAACACACCGCGGCGTCTCGGGTGACAGCGCTCGCAGGGGCTGCGAGACTGCACTCTGCATATGGTGCCCTCTGTCTTCATTCTACCCCTTTGTTAACAACACAATTCTTATTTTGTATTCTATCTATTATAAGCAAGTGAAGTGGTGTGCCAGCAACTAAACAGCAGCTTCAGCAAGGCAGCTGCCAGCACGAGGCTTGTTGCTACACACTCGACTTAACCCACCAGTTTGAGTTTAAGGTTAATTGATTCGTACCCAATATAATCAATAATTTGTTTTAAAATGCGAATTCAAATTAATTGTATGCATTATCCAGCTGCGAAAACATATATAATTGACTTATAATGTGCGACCATGAAGAAATTCGTAAAAAAAAGTTTACCCTGACTAAGCAAATAGCAGAATGTAGACTGAATTTGCAAAGGAACGTAGTATATGTAGATGCTATATAGAGTTATATAATAAAGAGCTTGACATGCCATTTTTTTACATTTTCACGTAATTATTTATGTTTTATTGCAATTCCTAAGAATATTTCATTAAGCATTACAAACATTTTTTTTTGTTGCTAATTGCTGTGCCAGACAAATAATACATCTTATCTGTTGTTAGTATAAAGCAAATATTCTTAATAAAAATTATATTTCGTATCATATTATTATTACCAAGGCCACCCAATAGAATTTAATCTTCTGAGCTCTTATAGCTTGGCAATGCATTATTCTTTACTTCCAAAGACTTATTAAAAGTAATAATCATAAAATCATTAAAAGACACAAAACCTGAGTTCCAACTTAGTGAAGCCACGTGTATTTAATATAAGCGTAGAGAGCATATACTTAAGAAATTATAAACTGATTCTTGTCTCCTGTGCATGAGAACTGTCAAAATCATATATATATATATATATATATATATATATATATATTGACACGTGCGTTTGTTTAAAAACGGTAATCAAACATATTTTTAACATTATTAAAAGTAACGCAGTAATTTGACGCGGAAAATACAGGCTGTCCATAAATTAATGTCCCAGTTTCAACGGCATATTATAAAAGTTTAATTTAGACTATTTACAACAAATAATACATCAAATTGAATGTAAACTAACCTAGTTTTTTCTTACAAATGTTCAATATGTGCACCTTCGGTGCGACCCCAAGTCCAATTCTTCCACACTTTGGTTTAACACGTCCTCTTCAATTCCGTGTCGCAAGCCCGGGCAAATCATTAGGCAGCGGCGGAACGTAGACAGGATATTTTGTAAAGTCCTCAATAAAATAAATTGGTTGTCTGTAAAGTCGGTTTACGGACGATAGTTTAACGCTACGTCATAAAAAAAACATTGATGAAATTATTGCATACTTTTATGAATAAAATATAATCATTTTTATTGAATTATCACTATTTTGTATGGATACAAAGAAGAAGTGAAATGAAATCTACAATTTAATTGATAAATTTACTTTTATTTGCACTCATTAATTCAAATATGTTTATTACTTTAACGAAGAGATTATTTTCATTGCTTTCTGGACTAGGTTATCATCTAAGAAACTGATGATAGGTAACCTTTCAACAACTTACAAATATCTATTAGTGATTCAAATGCACTTTTTTTTTAATTTAGTCGTTAAAAATTTTTTTTAATAAAATTCCCTTAAATAATCTTTAAAACCGTGTAGAAACAAAGTAATTATTTTATGCTTACTTTCAATCATTATAGTGACAAGGCCTTGGGTTGAAGTTCTGTGTTAGCAATTTGCACTTCTAACAATCTACTTGACTGGTTACTTTCTACTTCACCTCTTACTACTGGTGGACGTGCAGCATAAATATTGCATTCGTACAATAATAAAACTGTTCCTTGCACGTAAGCAGTAAGCAGCTACTGCGCACGCGCCAGAATATCGCTCTGGCGCGGAGGGAAACGAACCAACCTCCTGCCGCGACATGTTCGCCTGATACAAGAGCGGAGTGGCAGCGGTGTGTCGCCGCGAGCCACGTCACGTGACGGGTGTGCCGGAAATTGATTCACGTTCCTGGCCACACTGCACCCTAGGGTTTGTCGTGTTAAAGTATGATGTACACCCGGTGACAGACGAACGTGTTAAGCCTGGCGACGAAAAGCGACCGCCGCCATTAGCCGGCGATTCCCAAGTAACAGAGAGTATTAGGCACTTAGCTACCTCCTTGCTTATCATGACTGCCTGATACTTGCGGTGTCTTAACCGTGCGGGACGGCTGAGAGCTTTTTTTGGCTCACCAAATTTGGCCGAGGTATGTTCCGCGCTCAGACCGTTCGTTACATACTAGAATTTCACCGGTATGGACTTTAAACGAAACGCCACATTGAACTGAAAATACGTATTAACTTGTAGCAAATTGCAGAACACAAAATGCTGTATCAAGACGCCATAGTAATGCAACGTGAGACACCAAACTGCAACAGCTGCGAGGTTTGTCCCCGTGAGCTGGAGACTCACCCGTGGTCCCCTCGCCGCAGCAGCCTGGGAGGCGGCCGGTACCCGCCGGGCCCCACCGGGTAGTCCAGCCTGTCCAGGGTGGGCGCCGTCGAGGTGGCAGCTCGCTCGCCGAACACGGCCGGCAGGAAGGACATGTCTGCAGCGGCCTCCAGCGGCGGAGTGGCGCGACGCCTGGAGCCGGCGGGGCGTCTCCCCGCCTCCCGGGCGTGACGGAGCCCCGCTAGCCGGCCTAGCGGTGTCCGCGCCTCAGGGGCGAGCCCTGGGGGCCGCCATCTTGGATCCCGACATCACAGCCGCTTTCTTCCGCTCCACCGCCATCTTGGATCCCGACACCACAGCCGCTTTCTTCCGCTCCACCGCCATCTTGGATCCCGACACCACAGCCGCTTTCTTCCGCTCCACCGCCATCTTGGATCCCGACACCACAGCCGCTTTCTTCCGCTCTACCGCCATCTTGGATCCCGACATCACAGCCACTTTCTTCCACTCCACCGCCATCTTGGATCCCGACACCACAGCCGCTTTCTTCCACTCTACCGTCACAACCTCCGTCGTGCCGCCATCTTGAACGACGTCACAGTCGCGATCATTACTTTTTCCTGATGTAATGTCCGCCATCTTAGAAGATGTAATGTCCGCCATCTTTGTTTCTGCTGGTTTTTTTTTCCTAAAGTGCACCAGCACCACTCTGTCTCATGCACGTAAGGTCTATGTCACGGGGCTCTCCTAGTTCTCACGTAACTCAATTGAGATTAAATTACTTACAATATGCATATTGTTAACTGTTAGAGCCGTGGTGGTCGGGTGGTTAGAACCCTCGCCTGTCACCGGAGCGACCGGGGTTCGATACCCTGTGTGGTCCAGTCCCGTTTTCGCAAGTAGGAAACGTGGCGGGCGTTGCCGTGGGCGTGTGGGTTTTCTCGGAGTGCTCCTGTTTCCCCCACCAGTTCATTCCGTAATCTCATCTTCCCTCACACTTTGCTGTTCTTCTTGTGCATGCGTAATCGAACAGTCGGATTTGAATTTAATTCTTGTATTTGAAAGGAAATGTATAAGGAATATTGAACAAGCAATACAAACAAGATCTCTCTAAAAAAAAGAATAAAATGATGACGTAAAAGCTATACCCTGGAAACTTGAATAAGTCAGATTAAAGGAACTGATTTATTTTATTATATAATATAAACTGTATAATATAATATATACATAATCTTGTGTGTGTCTATTAAAATTTGTGTACTACAATTAAAACATACTACTCTTGCAAACCTTGAAAAAGGATTATATCCAGAGTAGTTTTAAGCAATATATATATAACCTATAATAAATTTTTCTATAAGCTATAAGATTAATCTGGCAGGAACGACATGTCTGTCCGGCTACACTTCCTCCATGCGGACCCTGCCTCTAGCGGGAAAATACTCGTCGACAGTATAAACTGAAGTAAAGTGTGACAAACAACCAGTGCCACCAAATCCAATGCGGACAAAACGTCCAAGCTCCCGCCCTTTTGCTCAGTAGTCTTCCTACTCTGTCAAACTCTTCTTCCGGAACCATCCTTCTGTTGTAACCAACCTGCTTGTAATTAATCCATGATTTTCTTGCATCCCGCATGTCAGTGCCCAGGGTTTTCCCTGTGCCTATGCAGTTTTTACCTGGGCCCCAACTTATATAGTTTTAACTTAGAATAGTCAGCGAGGGGAGTTGGTCATGGCGCCAATTGCAGCCATGGCTGGCCAATCCCCCTCCTAGCATATGATGCATGCTACCTCTCCTGCAAGGTTCATAACCTGCATGATTAGAGCGTATAGGCTTCGGCCTTAGACGCACTTAAGAGTCTTTCCCTACCCAGACCCCTCCCAAACACACTTAGTTTTTAGTTAGGTTAGGAAAAAAAATGTAGAGCTCATAATTCCATAGTGATGCTGCTGACGTCTCTTCAGTAGAGCATTAAGCGAGCACTGACTGGGAGCGCATTGTTGAGTGTGTTCGTCTGATAGCTGAGTATGATGACTTTAGAGACGGAATAAAGTAAAAAAGTAAAATGCACAGTACCATTCTCAATCGTAGCCCTCACTATCAGATATATGCATGTCGGAAGAGGTTAATTTATGCGTATGAGGTGCACTAAAATTTTGTGGAAATTTGTACATCCGGCGTGAGTGTATTTTTACATTTATTTTTCGTGTAATTTGAAAAAAACACATACAGTTTGTGTACTTTTACCTTTACCTTTATATATTCTATGTATACTCAATATATATATTTTTTTCTGTATACCATTTATGCTAATCTACTCAATAGTCAGAAATATTTTTTTACATCATATCTGATTTGTAGAGTCGTTTGCTAACGTGGCAGAATCTTTATTCACATGATTTGAAAATAAACTGAGATTCAGCTGAGTGCACAACAGAACATTTTTGCATGTTTTTGTATTATCTCTGGACAAATTAACCTTCTACGTCCCTAAAATTATATCTGGCAAAAACTATAATGTCATTTTCAAGCAATGCTAATTGGTTATTGTTTTGGGTTGTGGAATACATACCTTCATTACTTGAACACGATAACCGAGATAGTTTACTAATACTCTGGAGATACCTTAGTTAGAAATGATCCAGATAAAATACTCTTCAATTTTTTTTGTCTCGATTTTGACTTCGTGCTGTCGGCATACGTGGGATATTGGCACGAAGACAACAATTCTTGGACATAAAGCTACCTGGCATACTAAAATTCGTGTGTTTTTAGTATCTTTGGGCTTGATAGGACCATATATCATAACCTGCCATCTTTTTGGAAAAATTAGTTTGAATATTTACTGTGAATTACGCACCCAGCCTAGAGTCATAAATATGCGTTATGGCTTCCATTTCTAGGGTAATTTTAAACCGCATGAATATTTTCCTTGGGTTCATTAGTTAAAGAAGGGCTTTCTTTGTCGAGAAATATTTCATAATGAATGAATAATAACCCACTTGCCATGGAGAGTTGTACACTAGGAGTCAAAGTTCAGTGAATAAATCACAATGCTGTGTGCTTCATGAAATATTATTCTTAGATTTATTTCTTCATCCATATTGCTCTCAGCTGGATATCACTTCTATGAGACTTGTTTATGTGGGAGCAACTGGGAGGGATGAATATTTAAGAGATATATTGAGTTACAGAGAGATTTACAAACTTAAAAACTTAAAAAAAAAAGATACAAAGTGACATTGCAATGCACGCCAGGCATGAGTTAGTAATTAATAAAAATTAAATAATTAAAGGACTGGAGTGATATTGTTAATATGAATGATAAAGTATAAATTCATTCCAATTAAAAATTTAAATAAATACTCTGTATTCAATATAAATATAAATACTAGTATTAAATTAATAATTTAATTTAGTCAAATAATTGGGATAAAATTTAAATAATAATGAAAAACAAAAATATGCTACATGCCTTTTTCTTATAATTTATTAATATTAATTATTTATTTAATAATAATTTAAAATGCTAATAAATTTAACATACGGGAACATTACCTCGTTTATACACATAAATACACTTAAAAAAGTTTATAAACACAATTTATATCACGAATATTCACAATAAATAAGTGTTTTTAATTATACGGACCAGTATTCAATATCAATCGTTAAACTATTATTTAAATGCATATATATAGTTTATACTTGTATGTAACCTTTCTTCAGTTTGTCAAATTTTGCTGTATGCTGCGCACGCATTGTAAAAATTCATTTTCATAAAAATCATTATCCCATAACGTGCCTAAAAAAGTATAACTTCAATATTTTTTTTTCAAAAGTATTCCTTTTATTTTTTCATGTACTTATATATTACATCAGAAATAATTTTTCATTTGCACAATATTAAAATTAATTTATGTGTTAGTAAATATTTCGTGTACATTAAATTATAATGTTTGTTATATTCATCTCTTTTTTTATATTATCTAGTGTATTGTTAAATATAATTTTTCGAACAACTTGTTTAATTTTTCCAAATCTAACATATACTTGACTTAAGCCAGTACTTAAACCTCCGCTAAGAAATACAATTAAAAATATGTTTTAAACTAGGTGAAACGAATATTTGTTGTGTTGAAACAATATCTTCAACGTTGAAATGGGATGGGATGTATTGAACACCTGGGCACATTTCATAAGGTTCTCCCACAGGAACATTATTAAAACATCGTTATTTGTTTTTAAAAGTTTATTCCATTTGCTGTTTACAAACTTAAACTTTAATGTATATACACACCAATGAAATATTATTTTTCCACTTTAAATTCCACAATTATTTTGGTACAACTGAGAAAATAAACTCCCTAACAACATTGTATTTCTCTCTTGCATCGTCATTCACTCTCGCACGACACATACGTAAACACAACACTCGTAGTCGTAATATTACAAATAAAATATATCTACTTAAAGACGAGAACGTAAAAGCTTGTTAGTAGACTAGCTATCGTCAGAGGAAACTTTTCCGCGAATAGGCGTCACTGTCTTTGAGCATGTAACTCTCTTGTAAGGCAGTCAGTCCATCAAGAACGTTGCAATTATTTACCGGTGAAACAAGTAGTTTGATTTTAGTAATGTTAGTATCTCTACAGTAGTTTGATTAACATAATTCACAAACGGTATGCTGAGTAAAACGGCACAAAAACATAATTCGTATGCATTTTTATTTAATTTTTTTAAAAAACTGTCAATTCCTGAGTTGTATTGATTGTATTTTCAATGCTGTTTCTTGCGGTCATATTACACGATGTTATTTTTTCCCTTAAAAAAATATTCGTAGCCCCATATTTTTTCATGATTTATTTTGATTTATGTCAATCAGAAAAAAAATATAAGTAAGGCATTTACTTTTTATTGCTGGCAAAAAATAAAAATTGCTCTGAGCTGTGGAAACACTATATGCTTGCATACAAAGCCCTAAAAGAAGTAACCTGTCTTGCGCCTGTACCTACTGGGCAAGAAAGATTTGTTCAGTTTCGTATGTACAGTCAAATGCTAGTAAGTAATGAGTATATTTCCACTGGCAACTGATGTAAAGTAAACAGTTAACACCTAAATGAATAATAGTGACTACATTAAAAATAAATTAAAAACTAATAAATTAAGAAATAAATAATACTAAAAGAATGTACACGTAAAGCAATAACGGAACTCTAATATCTTATGTCAATTGTTTATTAAAATTAAATTAAATATTGAGTTTTACAGTCTATGTAACAGTTTTTTGGCCAGAAACTAGCAGGGAACAAGTATTGTCTTTGAACAAAAAAAAATACTGCCTCAAAACACGGACAGAGTAATTCAGGCTTTATTCATTTCAATACTATCGTTCACATCCAGCTTTCTCTCTGCTGCGGTACCCACGTTTAAACAGATTCATGCTATGCGTGATGATTGTGAAAATTGATAACCTGGTACTTTGTGTAGTGCTGTGAAGGTACACTGTTATGATTCCCGTGACGAAGGTGGATGCAAGCCAGTACTCTGCTCCATTGCTCGCTGATCACTTCCGCGCGGTACTTGACAGTAGACACACTGTGAGAGTAGACCGAACTTTTTCCTTGCTTTCGAAATCGCGATACAGAACAATTTTTTTTCTTTCTCTCTCTTTAACACCACCACAAACCACGAATGCTTTTTTTATACGATATTAAGCTATGGAATGGAATGAGTAATGTCCCCAATTGCAACAGTGTACCCAGGTATGTGTGGATGGGCAGTGACAGTGTACCCAGGGAGTGTGGATGTGTGTACGGGCAGTGACAGTGTACCCAGGGAGTGTGCACGGGCAGTGACAGTGTACCCAGGCATGTGTGCACGGGCAGTGACAGTGTACCCTGGGATGTGTGGACGGGCAGTGACAGTGTACCCAGGTATGTGTGGATGGGCAGTGACAGTGTACTCAGGTATGTGTGGATGGGCAGTGACAGTGTACCCAGGTATGTGTGGATGGGCAGTGACAGTGTACCCAGGTATGTGTGAACGGGCAGTGACAGTTTACCCAGGGAGTGTGGACGCGTGCACGGGCAGTGACAGTGTACCCAGGGAGTGTGAATGTGTGTACGGGCAGCGACAGTGTACTCAGGGAGTGTGTACGGGCAGTGACAGTGTACCCAGGTGTGTGTGTACGGGCAGTGACAGTGTACCCAGGGAGTGTGTACGGGCAGTGACAGTGTACCCAGGGAGTGTGGACGTGTGCACGGGCAGTAACCAGGCGCCGGAACGACCCGCGGACTCTGCGACCTGCAGGAAGGCGGGCGCCGAGTGCACCCGCGGGTGTGTTCCGGCGGGCAGTCGGGGGTACAAGCGGGCCTAGTCCCTGGCCGCGGCGGAGGAGGGGGGGAGTAGCGCCGCTACACCTCGTTGCACGCGAGGTACAGCTGGCGGCAGTCGTCGCCGCTGCGCCCCCGCCGGCCAGCCTCGTAGTACGTGTCGAAGGGCAGCGAGCTGGACCGCTCGAACATGAAGCTGGCCGCGTACCTGCGGACCAGAGTGCTCCCGTCACTGTACATACTTGCTGTGACAGCTGTTCCTAGCGAACCTGCCCATGCGCTGGTCCACATGCGTGCAACACGCAGGAGTCTTTGAAACACACAGACTGTATATCAGATAAGGCAGTGAACACTTGTTGAATGAACAATATCTTTTTATGAACAATCAACCATAATTAATAATAAATTCATTTCAAATCACAACTCTAAACTATAGAATGGTGGTGATTATGGAAACCACCCCTGGCAGGCAGGGAGCCTGGCTGTGTGGAGACGCGCTTGTACTCACGAGCCGAGCTGGCAGAAGATGGCGCCCTGCGTGTCGTCGGAACACTCCCTGTTCGCCTCGCACATGTACTTCTGCATGCAGCTGTCGTCGTCAGTCTTCAGCGTGCGCACGTAGCCCTGCAAGCACGCGCCACAGCCGCCATAGAGTCGCCTCGCCGAGAGACGAACACTTTCAAAAAAGCTTGGTTACTCTGCCCTGCGTGGCCACTTTGAGAAACTGACATTGACGCTGCCCTAGTGGCGTGAATCCATCGTGTTGACCACGTGAAGCTGTGAGCACTATACACCAAGTCTTTCTGTCCATCAGGATCCATCATCACTGTCTCTAACTACTATGGCATGTTATGGCTCGACAGAGAAATTTCTTAAATAATTTTGATGCCATGTTTGTCCCAACACAGATTTTCTGGCTAATAAATTAAAGGTATATTTAAAGTTGTCCATTATATTTTGTTCTGACTATTCAAGTTTAAAAAATGTATTCCAGGATTCATTCACTACCATAAAGTTAACTTTGGCACACTATTATGCTTTGTACATCTCCCGTGGGGTCCGCCGTATTGACAACTTCGGCTCGTGGCTGTAGCAGTTTCTGCAATCATGCCCATTAAACTTTCAATATGTCTGATTTCTGTTGTGTAATACGCACTTATTTCATTGCATTTTTTGTTCATACTAATATTTTACCGTCAACGTGCCTAAAAAATAATTATAACTTCAAAAACGATAGCACCATCTTGTTAAAAATAGAATTATAGCAATTTTTTTTTAAAAAAGGAAAAGTTATTTTTAGATTTTTTTTCTAAAATGAATACTCGTAATATACATTTATCACGCTCGGCATTTGTTTCTAAAGCAATCTACGTTGAATTTGGTGTCCGAGGTTTGTATTACAAGTTTATTCGCTTCACGATCACACGTGAATTTGATCGTTTCCGAGGTTAGATGTTTACATGTAACTTGGGAGTACTTGAAGACTAGCTTCTTTTTTTAATGGTTTGTCGATTGTTCGACCAGGTAAACATGAGAAGAGCCACGATTCACTGGGTACTGAAGTGACGCTGACCCAGAAGTCGCGCCAAAGGCTGTACCTGGTCGCCGACTCTACACAAGGGACACGAGGAGGAGGGGAGGGGGTAGGGGTGTGTGACGTCACCTTGAACAAGGACAGCCCGGCTACGGTCGCCTCGGCCACGGAGTCCTTGCGCCCGATGTTCCTGGCGGCCAGCGAGCGGTGGCTGAAGGACGTCTTCAGCGCGTCCAGCAGGTTCACCACGATGTTGATGAACTGTCACAAGGCAGGCACACAGAGTCACCGCGTGTCACTGGGCCCCCGTGCTGCCCGCTCCCCAGCTGTCACTTGCAGTGCTTGTTGACGAACACTCCCCACTACGGGAGACCTAAGATGCACATAAAGTTTGGACCCTGCCCGAACACGCCCGAATAATTCACCTTCTGCCAACTTCGGGATTTGTTTAATTTTTGCGCGGGAAAAAATGAATTAAAATATTAAGAGTAGTCGGTTAGGTTAGCTACATTAAAACACTTTAAAACACTATGGACGGTTAGTTAGGTTAGTATAGCTACATTAAAATGAAAATAAACCCGAGGTTGGCCGAAGGTGAATTGTTCGGGTAAGTTACGGGCAGGGTCCAAACTTCATGTGCATCTTAGGTCTCCCGTCAACTACATACCTAAAGCCGTCATCTTGGTTTCAACTATTACTAAGTCGAATGTTTGAAGTTTATAAGTGTTTGGCTGCTAACGTGGACGTTTAAAGGAGGTGGAGGTTGACAAAAAAAAAACTAGTGAATATGTGAAGAAGGGAACAGCAATGAAAGATCTGCGAGTTATGAAGGTATTGATGTATTTGTATACCAACCAAAGGATTTGGAGAGTTGCGTAACTTTTTGTTTAAATTTTTGCTTATTTAAGTTCAAATCTGATAGGTTGGAAAGAAATTTGATAGTTTGGAAAGAGCTTCAGCATGATTATGTAAAATGTTATTGTATGTGAATTTGTTGACACATTTCTCCCGGAGCAAAATGCTCAGCGGGATGAAGCGGTGAATAGATACAACAAATAAAAATTTGACTCGATGTACGACTGGCATGTGCAAGTGCGGTGTCGGGCGGGAAAGGTCGGTTGAGAAGGGTTTTTTCTTTCAGGACACGGAGGTGGATGTTCCCCTGGAGCGTGCGTGGCTGCTGACGGCCGGTGCGCGGGAATGGATATCGGAAGTGACGAAGCACAAGGATCGACATTGTGCAGCTGCCACGGTGGGGTCTGGTAGAGGGGGAGGGGGAGGGGGGGTTAGAGGCGGGGCGGGGCGCGAGTTTATTATTGGTGCGGCTGCTGCGAGCCCCGCCCAAACACCAGCGACGCCCAGAAGCTCCTGGTCCGACGACAGACACTGTCGCGATGAGGCGTGAGAATTCACTGCGCAGACTAAATAAAGCCCCCGCCTGCGGTATTGTGCGGTGCGCGGTCTACCCCGAGTAGACCTACACGTAGCTCCGCCTGGCCTCGATGCACGATATCTGCATCATCGACCAGGTCTCTCTCGCTTTGGGACACTCCTGCCTCTACACTGCAGCGCTTTCCCTCTCCTCGGCGTTATCCGAAACATTTGACATCTCTCCCTTCCTTTTTCCTCTTTCCATGTTCGGTAAACACTTACTGCTCAAGCAATGACCAGTACAGCTAACTTTCAAAAAATAACTTGTAACTGGTTCTTCTCTAACTCTCCGCATAGCCTCGTCAATCCTTACCCTATCGACTCATTTAACTCTTTATATTCTACTCAGTAGCCAAGTATCGCTTCAAATATGCTTCCATCCACTTTCGATATCGTCCAAGTATCTACGCTATATAACAGCACTTCGATTTATTAAAAAAAAAAAAAAAAAAAACATTTGGCCTGATTTTGTTAACTTCCACTGATGTCGTTCCCACACAACATGTCGGCATGTCGGCAAGCTTGCAGGGTTACATGAAAGACTTACGGCACGAAGCTTGGAGATCGTGAAACATGTTTGCATTTTTAAGCTTTCTGTAAGTTTGGGTTTAACTTTAATACTTAACTTGCTGTGACAGCACTAATTTATCCAATGGAAGACCCGTAGATGTAGCCTTGCTGCAATATTCTCTATGATCGGCTCTGTGAGGTAATGTTTCCTTTATGACTGTGACAAGCATGTTCCAGAAGGATTGGGGGAGAAGGGATAGACCCTCCCGAGACTGAATTTTTTTTAAAATTTATATTTTGGATGATATTTTTATATTGACCTTAATACTTAAATTCGTGAGTTAAACTTTTCTTTCATCAAAAGTTGTGTGAAACTCTTAATGTTCAGTATTTGAAACCATAAATGTGTAAATATTCAGAGGCCAATCTCTGCCTTTTTCATGGTCATGTTTTGAAACTGTATCTTTCTTAGAGCGCAAAGCCCCTCCTGAGAAGTCTCATTGGAGCCGCCCCAGACCATGATCGGCACTTAACTGCAGGACCAATGAGAAAACAATGGCAGTTTTACTACAAAACGAGCGAGATTCTCCATACAGCCGTAAAAAAACATCAGCTATATTTTCCCACCATGCCAAAAAAAATTAATAAATGCTGTAAAGTAAAGTTTGAATGGTAACTTAATGAAATGTATAAGGTCATAACAGATTTCATTTACATTTCAGACAGCTATTTGAGCTTAAAGTAATATTCTAAAACAAGTTTCACTGTAATTAGTCAAAGGACACCAGCAAATAAAACAATTATCTTCTATGAGTTGCCTTCATGGCAGAGAAAAATATACAATATTTTTAGAGACAAACTTATTAAGTTTAGGATGCAGTCGTTTCCTGAAATAACTTTCATGTTTGTGGTAATAAGTCTTTTAAGGTAAAACTCAAACTGTAGCAGATTTTTATCTAAAATTTAACTGACTTCATTCTAATGTATTAATCATGCTTCAAACAGTTAATGAAACATTCAGTTCTAACATTGACATTTCTTCTTGGTCAAGAGAAAAAAAAAACAGTTTTCTGCTAAAAGTTTAACTTCCATTCATTCCAAAGTTTTAACCTAGATTTGGTAACTTCTTGTGAGAAAGCTTAAAGTTAAGTTATGATATAATATATAAGAACATATTTGCAAAAGCAAGATAACATTTTTGATCATTTTTTATTATTTTGTATCTACAAAGTTCCATTCCTGCATGGCTTTTTATATTGCAAAGATGAATGAAGCAGTGCCTTATACGTTTTTCAAAAAGAGTTTGAAGTAATTAGCTCTTAATATATGTCCATGCCTTATTTACAAAGCCATGCAGTTATGTCCCTACAAGGAAAAGTACATGCTACTTCATACAGTTCTTAAATAGATTTGATGATTTATTTCTACAATCCCGATAATAAATGATCTTTTATTTAAAATTGCATGATATAACTCCACTATCCTCAGCACAAAATTGTGAAAATGACAAGTGCACAAACAGCATACAGTATTTTATGATGTGGCTGAGCTTTTAAAAAATGACTCTACGGATATTCAAAATGCCATTGTTAAGCGAGGTGCATGTCTGAATAGCACGTTTTTCACAGCTTGAAGTAGCAAGCACTCCAACTTAGAGGGCAAAACCAACACCTCCTGGGAAACAGAAAGCCTCCAGTACCAGATTTGATCAAGAATGAAGGAGTCCCAATAATTGGACTAGGATTAAGGGGGCAGAAGGAAAAATAAGAGGTTAGAAAAGAGCGTTCTTCCATACTGTGTACATCAGAGGACAAAAAAAGCTCTATATTTTGACTTTGCTGAAAGGTGTAGGACAAGATATTTTTCCATGCAGAAATTCAAAGAACCACATTCTTGGACTGATACAGAGTGAGAGCGTGAGAGATGCAGGGAGAGAAGTGTCTCCTTCCATGCTGATGACATCGTAGGACTACGTAGTGAGACCTCACAGGACGAAATAATGAAATGAGTCCTCCCGTATGATGGAGAAGCCCCATGGTTGGATCGGGTTGAGAGGATGTGTCCTCCCCCTGACTGCGTGCCGACTGCACCGGTGACCTCCACTCACCTCGCCGGCCTGCTTGGCCATGGTGGACACCTGGTCGGGGTCTTTGGTGCCGAGCATCGCCGACAGAACCGCAGCCAGGATGCCCTGTGCGAGGGAGAACTAGTCTACAGTGCGGCCCACAACCAAGCATTCTGGTCCCACCCGGTGCCCCACCCCCGTAGTTGCCGCTCCACCCGTCATCTCGTCAGCAGTTTCACAGCTCCACCTGGGAACTTCACCAGTTCGTTTGAAAAGGAAAAAAACTTCAGAGTAAGAAATATTTTTACATGCTTTATATTAGCTTCACCTGTATGTTTGTAACCGACTCCTTTGCACTCGATTTTGACCCACTTTAAACGGACAGATTTAATCTAAACTTCGTACACTTATCGAGGACCGGTGAAAATACGCTAATTTAAAATTTTTATCTCATTATCCTGATTAGGATCGACAGGATTAAATAATTTCCTCACCCAGCCTCTGTGTGAGAGCAAGTGAGACAACCGTGCAGTCGGCGCATGCGTACCGTCTACCTACTTTCCAGCCCGAGCACTCGCGGTATTAGTGTAACTTCAGAGTAAGAAATATTTTTATTTAGTAACAGGCTAGGCATTACAAAATTTTGTAGTTATTTATTGTATCACTGGACTTTCATTTATAAAAAAAAAAAAAGAACTGCATGTCGTGATTGGCAGAAAATGGGAATAAGACTACTCTATTCCATAACGAAGACAATAACACAGCGTGCGATTTTTTTTTTTCCATTTTCTCCTCCATATTTCTTAACACAGCCGTTACTACTGTAGTTAATTTTCTAGAGGATTAAGTGAAATGTAAAATTCTGAAATGACCTGCTAGTGTTTTTAAATTTTAAGTTGAGGAACGAACAATTTTCTATGGAATTAGTATTCACTGAAGTTTAGAATGCTGTGCACAAATTTCTTTTTCACTTTGAACTCGGAACATATGTTTTTCCCCGTCGAGCCTTGTTAATGGAGGGCCACTGCCCCACACGCAAGAGATTTTGAGTTTCCTATTGCGGTAACATTTTCTGTCATATACGATGTAGTTCGTTCAATATAACGTGTACATTTATTTATGCAAACTGCCCGGTTCCGCAAAAGCCATATCCAGCTGGAAAATGTGGGATGTCGAACGAAGTTCTGATCCTGAAAGCGGAAGATCGTAGTCTACCATGGACCTGTGTTACAACGCGGGATGTAAGGGCATATATGCCACTACCCAGTCACAAAGAAACCATAAAACAAGGTGATTATTCGAAGTTTATTTCATTATCAAACAAACTCATGAAATTTCCTGGTCTCCCTTAATGTGATATTTTTTCTATTGTTGGTACTAAAATGTTAATTAATTCAAAATCCTTAATAGGCAGAGAAAACTATCTCATTCCAGTCTGAATGTAATTACTTCATCTGAATTTAAAAAAGTATGTACATTCCATCAATATGCATACATTTAAAGTGCCACATTTAATATCCACTATGCGAAGTTCAGTACCGGGCAAAATGCAGAGGGTTTATCAGCCTTACATGCGGGATGGGGCGAGAGCCACTGGATTGCTGTACCAACCAAACAAACGCAATGTGTACAGGAATCACCACCAGGTGTCTCAAAAGTGCCACAATATACAGTGAGAAATGTCAAGGATGGAAGAAACTAATTCGCTAGTATATTTAGGTTCTATGCTAATTCCTGTGCTGTTATGTCTTAAGCTCATAAGATACCTGTGCCTAACATTGCCCACCTATTTATTGAAATTTAATTTAACTCAGGAAACTTAAACATCTATGGATGAATTTTGTGCACACCCAAGGCTAGCCTCGAGGTCCCAGAATGTTAATAACAAATTTAAGGCTAGTGGGCGATATTAGTGCAGATGCTGCAGGTAAGAAAGTGACTGCTGTATTTCATGTTTGAATCTAGTTGTAATCGTATCGTCATGTTTATTTCGTTTCCAAAAATGAACAAGAACAGAATATTAATTGTATTATTTTCTTAACCATACAACAGTCATTTTCATATTATTTTTATTGTATGTACTAAGACGTATGAAAAAAAAATACATCTGAATTTTCAGTTGTTAGTATATACATGTGCATTTCTATACTAATGGTAGCTTCAGGAATTTCCCAAGATTTAGAAATGAAAATCTTGCGCTGAATTTTTGGCAAGGCTCAATTATAAAATAAGATAAACTAAGTAAGTAGCCAAGTTTTGCGAATGCAAGCAATTGTTAGAAGTGGAAGATAAAATTAACTTTCGAAGACATGACCTGATCCAGGAGATTTAAAATGTTAGTAGAAGAACCACTTACATGTGCAACATATTTGGAGAAAATTTTTCCCTTTCCTGTGTGTTTTATCTAAAAAAAAAATCTATATTTAGATATTTACTGATTTTCATCATAGCAGAATGGCTGGAGTTATTCAGTTATTTTTTCTTAGTACAATCAATTTACTATGTCTGGTTCGTGGTTCATTAAAAACCAACAATGTCACTCGCAGTGAGATTTTCAGGTGCCAAAGTTTGTGGATAAAATCTTTAAAACAGACCAAGATAAAGCTTGTTTGGGTGAAATAAATGACTGTTGAGTTTTTTAACTAGCTAAATATTAAAATAAAATGTTGGTTTGAAATCAGCAAATTATACTCATTTGGGTATCAAGATTCCAAAGATATACTCGAAACATTGTTTTGTTGCGGGTCAAAAATCTTTCAATCACCTAGAAGGTGCTGGCAACAGTTTCACAGGTAGTGTGAATCGCGTCACTCGAAGCGAAAGTAATGGTAACGGTAATATTTGCACGTGAGCTAACCCCGGGGAGCTCCCGAGTTGCAGCACCGGGTGGTTCAGACAGCGGACCCTGGGCCAAGCGACAGTGCGACAAGAAGAGGGCACGTCTGTACAGGTGCTGGGGATGGCGCGTGGTCTCCCCTGGGCTGCAGGGCTCGTACCTGCATGGGCGAGTTGCCGTTGTCCACCTTGTCGATGCCATCGCCGCTGCCGTTGCCGCCTCCCAGGATCGCGGTAAGGATCTTCAGGCCCATCGAGATGAAGTTGGCCCACGGCGACGGTGCTGCCCCCTGCGGTGACCACATTACGGCGGCATTAGACCCGTCAGAGACTCGAGGATCTCACAAAAACACTGTTGCTTGGTCCTCAAACTCATTTTAATGAATCTTGCCATACAGATTGTTCCGACCTTACGGCCGGCATCCTCGCGTTCCCCTCCCACATGTGTGCCCTAATAGGGTAGGGTGGGAGTAACATCCCAGTTCCTTTTTAATACATTCCAGAGCTTTTAGTTAACAGAACTGTGAGGGATCGCTCCCTGCTGTTGACCGGGAGGATATCAGACCAGCGGCTGGGACCACCAACCCAGCATAGTCGCCGCCTCAGCCCCTCTACCGCACTCAGCTGACCAGACAGTTGGCTGTGTCCTATCAGCACTGCTGGGGCCTTCCCCGATCTCCCACATCACACTGGAACCCAGTGAACCCGTGGTCCGGTGGAGGACTGTCCAACCTCTGCCAGCTGTCCGGGCTAGCACCGGAGCTGTGCCATACAGTTCACCAACTTATATTGTTCTTTCTTCACTAAGAAAGTCATCATGCTTTTCCTAACTTAACCTAGGACCGACATCCCAGAAACCCGCTGACCAAGCGGTTTCTACATTGGACGACGGGCACTTGTGCCACAAACACATCGTGGTTCAACCAAGTGCTGCGAAGGGTTGGAAGACGTACCGTGTCAGTATCGATGCCGTCGGACTTGTTGGGGCCTTGGTGAGGGTTGAAGAGCAGTCCCATGACCATAGCCAGCATGTTGCTCCACGAGAAGCCTTCCTGCTGCTGCAACAGTCACCAGCCGAGTCCGTAGAGCAATCTACCTTCTAGAGCCTCTCTACCAAGTGCCGCTGGGACAATCTACTGTAGCGCACTTTGAGACACAGGTTTGCTCCCGGCAAGCCAGTGCACAAGGCCGTGCTTATCTCGTCCATGGCACTCAGTGTTCTGCCCAGAGCGAGGTCTGCACCCAGGAGATGTCATGATGACGCATCTCCACAGTGCGGATGAAGAGACAATACAGACATTGCCCTGAATTACCTTTGGAGGGGGGAGAGGTTCGCACGTCTGGAAGAGTCTCAGGCCCAGCTGAGAACCCAACCTGCTAGATTCGATTGGCACGCAGGCTGACCTATTGATTTAAGAATCACGGCATATATTTCGCTCAGGTCATAGTGAACTACTGTACTGCGTTCACATGAATGATGCAGATTTCATTACATCAAAGGGTGAAATTTATTTATACTCATAAATGCATTTTAAGTTTACACTATTCAGTTTTAAATGTATTCAATACTATGAAACTAATTGGAGATCACACCCTTATTTTCCATGCATTTTTGTAATACTTCCTAGTTTAATGGAGAGTATGAAATTTAGGGATAACAATACCAGTTCCTTAAACGACTATTTTAACGAATTTCTAACGTTTTGAAAAGTCATTATTGAAACTATCTATTTATCTGATATTTTTTTACAGTACCAATTAATTATTATATAAATCACGCGCAGTACAGAAGTACTTAAAAAAATGTAAAATAATACATTTTTGCACACAAAACATCGTACCGACTTCAAAGGTGATGTTCTGAATGGAATAGATTGATTACATTGTGTTAACTCTACAATTTGGAAGGGATTATGGGATAAGATCGTGAGGGGTAAGGGGAGGTACGCACGCCCCCCACGCCCGCATGGGACCGCCACTAGTGGTGGCGACTTTTTTAAAATTTCCTATATTTTATTATATTTGACACGTGAAGGAGTTGCTGCAGCGCGAGCTGGCAGGACCTGAGGTCGAACCTCGAGGACGGCTGCACAGTGCTCCCGAGGCGTGAGGCTCAGAAGCTACGGGAGGCACGCACCTGCACCTGGTTGCTGGACCTCGAGACGTGAGGCACGAGGGAGGCACGCACCTGCACCTGGTTGCTGGACACGTCGTCCAGGTCGTTGCGGTCCACGGCCACCTTCTTCAGGTTGTTGGGCTTCTCGGCGAACTTGCGCGGCTGCGCCAGCTGCTCCGAGCCGGGGCCCGGGTAGCTCAGCGCCGGCGCCCCCAGAGAGCACACCACCAGCGCCGTCAGCGCCCAGCCCGCCGCCTGCCGCCTCGTCGTCATCCTGCGGGCAGACACCTCCTGCCTCACTTCCTGCAGGCCTGCCTCACTTCCTGCCGGCCAGACACCTCCTGCCTCACTTCCTGCAGGCCAATGCACACTAGGCTGACTGAACACTTCGCCTTTCAGTTTTAGTAGAAAAATCCTTTTAAAAACCAATGAAATATGGTTATATGATGAATTTATCTACAATCATGTGCAAGAACACGAAATATTATAAGGTAACTAATGTAGGATACATATTTTGTGTATATGTGTAAGTTTGTATATTTGTATGAATTTGTGTAAATGTGTTTAAATGTATATACGAGTATATGTTTAAATATGCGTAGACTGTATGTATATATGTGTACGTGTGTAAATACAAATATATGTGTTTATGCATATATATATATATATTTAAATATGCATATATGTGTAAATGTGAATAAGTGTACATGTGTTTATGTACATATATGTGTAAATGTGAATAAGTGCGCATGTGTCAATGGGCATGTATGTGTGAGTGTGAACGAGGGTGCATGTGTGAGTGTGAACGAGGAAGCCCCAGCCACTCGTGACGCGGCCTGTCCTCGCCTCCGAGTGCAGACACACGTGCCAGGTCTCGCATGGCCGGCTCGCCGCTCGCCGGTTGTCGCCATTGTCTCTCTCTCTCTCTCTCTCTCTCTCTCCCGAGGACCAGCTCTCTCCTCGCCTTGTTCCGGGGCCGCTGTGTCCTCTGCCTGCCGCCATCTGAGCCTCCCCCGCCCTTCCCCGTTCTTCCCCAGCGACACTCGCTCCGCCTCGATGCAGACACTCGCTACAAGCTACCTCGCGTCTGCATCTCTCCCAGGTCTGCGTCGACAAGTTTCCCTCGACACTATCCCGCGGCTCACTTGGCGTCGCTTTTTTTTTTTGAGGAAAAGACGTATGTCCTTTCTAACGTGTCACCTTAACAAAATTAACGCCATTAGATACACGTGTTTGTATAGGTACAGTTGCTATAGATTTCCCCTAAAGCTTTCGAATTTAGGCTATCGAACTTGCATGTACGCTTCCTGAATCCTTTGTGTTCACAGTAAAAATCACCAAGGTTTCAGGAAAAGGAAAGTCAACTAAATTAAGTGATCAACAAACGTTTAAGCAGTTTTTAAGGTACCCGAAAGTTGTCGGAAAATGGTATTTTCGGTTGAATTTTCCTGTAACAAGAAAAAAAAATACAGAAATATTTGGTGGTTTACCTGACTTTTCCAAGTACTTCCTCACCATTCTAATCTCCAAGTCTTTTTCCCTATTCCCCCTGGTTTCATATACATGTAGCAACACTGATAAATTTTCGGAACAAAGGCCTCCCCCTGCAGCGTCCAAAAACAACTTTCAGTGACCTTCCAGGTCCGCAACTGACCGTCCCTTGCCCACGTTATCCTGTCAGGTTCGTGTGACGTTCATTTATCACTCTCTGCTCTGCCTACCGTCTCTGGTGCTCATTACATTCCAGGTGAGGTCTCTCTATCTCTCTCTCCCTCTCTTTTAGGGTTCTTTGTAGATGTGCAAATTGCCTGCGCGCCCCGAGCTAGTAACTGTAACTGTTTCAGCGTAGACATGTTTACATGTAGCTACAAAAACACGTGTGAGTTACTCAGGTGGAGTCTGTATTCGACGGCCGCGGGTTCATCGCAACAGAATGAGGGTTGACAACGTCCGGCCGACTCGGGGTGCGAAGTGCTTCCCTGAGACCGGTGTACGTCTTCGAGGTCGGAGCTGAGCGACACTAGTAGAGTAGATAGTAGAGTAGGTGTCTGAGGTAGAGCTCTACTGCCCGCCAGTGGCAACACCGAGCAGGCCTCGAAGGCGGTCGAAGCGACCCACATCGCGCGAGACAAGCTCCGCTTTCCCCGGGAGTTTCCCCCCGGAACCCCGCGCGCATGCGCAGACCCCCTGCCCCTCCCCCTGGACGGCAGTGTGGCGCTGTCCGAAGACTTCTTAGCTTGTTATTAAATAGAACAGCGTACACTGAATAAGTGCAAGTGAGTAGCTACTTCATTAACGTGATCCTCGAGGTGACGAAACAACTTCATGGAGTTTCAATACTGCTGTATATCACATTATAATTAGTAAACGTTTTAAATGTTTTTTTTTTGTAATGTTGAACTTCTTTTATTATTTCATGTTCGTCAATTCGGTTTCGTGATTTAAATTCTTTTTTTCCCCCCTTGTTTGATTAATATGTAGCAGAGTTTTGTTGTGCTTATGTGTTTTTTGGGGCCTGTTTTGTCAGCAGTGCCTGCGTGTGCGTAGTGCCTTGCCAGTACGTGGTGACTGCCTACAGGTGGACCCTGGATAATGTGTCTGTGTGTGTGATTGTTGTTGCTTGTTCGCACGCCACAAAAACCTGTTGGCTGTTTAGTGTGCATGTCACAACTTATAAAATAAATAATCTGTCGACGTGATAACATCTTATAAATCGATGAACGACGGCTGCACGCACAAAAAATGGTCACGTTCCGCCTGAGCCGAGCGTGCAAGAACCGGCCAAACACCGTGCGAGAAAATCTTCTATAATATCAAACAGGTTAAGAGGGATTTTTTTTTAACTAATTGTTCGGGATTATATTTAAACAAATTATTTTGATTAAATTTGCAAAAAACTGTAAATAATATTTGAAAATTAAAAAAAGTATGCAATTTTTCATCAATGTTTTCGTACGACGTTAAAACGTAAAATTATCGTCCGTAAACCGACTTTACAGACAAACCCCTTTTTTTTAAATTGGTTTTCCAGCACAGTGACTATGTTTGCACGGTAAGTGGTATATTTCGAGTGGCTGGTTTACTCGCAGACGTGGTCGAGCACGAAGACGACAAGCGCCCAGTGAGCCGTGCTCGGAGGGACAGATGTATTCCGACCTTGCGGCCGGCATTTCTCAACGTTCCCCTCCCGATATGCGCCCTTGAAGGGCAGTGTGGGAGTATCTTCCTGTTCTCTTTTTAAAACATTCCAGAGCTTTTTAAATCACAGAACTGCTAGGGATCGCTACCTGTTGTTGATCGGGAGGGTGTTAGGGCTCCGGCAATGACAAGCGGCTGGGGCCATCAACCCAGCATGGTCGCCGCCTCAGCCCCTGTACCGCACTCAGCTGACCAGACAGTTGGCTGTGTTCTCAGCACTGCTGGCGCCTTCCCCGATCTGCCACATCACGCTGGGACCCCTCAAAACACCCGGTGAACCCGTGGTTCGGTTCGGAGGGACTGTGACCACGGAGCGGTCCCGGAGAGACACCCAGTGGGGCATGTCCGCGGGTGTCCTCCGGGTCTCTGGCAGCCTACCGCTACACGGCCAGGGGTAACGGTGGTCGGCATTCCACCGGCTCCCTCCTCGCCTCTCTCTGCCCACAGGTAACCTCTCACACCGCTGCTAGGTACCCCCCCCCCCCCCCTCCTTGTCTACCACTCTCGAGCACACTCACCACACGTCATGTCCAACGACACGCAAGTTACTGTTATATGACACTGCTTAGTTTTCAAATGATTAATATAACAGACTCTTTGATTTATTATTAACGAAATATATATCGAAAAATTAAAATTCTCATATATACATATATATATACGAGGGCTTTTCTTTTTTTTTTCAACCTCCAATGAGTTGTTTAAAAAAATTACATGATATAATAATTTTATCATCAAAAGTACAACAGGGTCTTAACTTATTTTTCTACATAATCGCCAATACGGTTGAGACATTTGTCATATCGTGACACAAGCTTCTCGTGAAACAAGCTTCCAGGAAGTCAGCCGCCAGTGAGTGAATAGAGATACAGGGCCAAGGCCTGTACCTCCCTCTCCCGCACAACGCCGCTGTGAGGCGGGTGGACTAATACTGCGGCGCATTCCGACCACTATTCGCATCTCTTTCTAAACGTCTTGACGAGTGAGACATCCGCGTGTACCTGCCGGACCTCCGTCCCGGTGACGGTGTCGGCGGTCGAGAGGCCGCCTCCGGGTCTGGAGGAAGCGACCGCCGCTGCGTGTCCGGAGCCACTGACCCACAAACCGGCGCGGAGGTCGTTCACACCTGGTGACGTCACACGGCACACTTTCCCGCCGCCGACCCACATGCGTGCCTTCCAGCCGCCCGGGTCGGCGAGTAGAGTGCCTGCCACTCGGTGACTGAGCTACTGCAGTCCTTGGGTCGGCGAGTAGAGTGCCTGTCACTCGGTGACTGAGCTACTGCAGTCCTCGGGTCGGCGAGTAGAGTGCCTGCCACTCGGTGACTGAGCTACTGCAGTCCTTGGGTCGGCGAGTAGAGTGCCTGCCACTCGGTGACTGAGCTACTCCAGTCCTCGGGGCGGCGAGTAGAGTGCCTGCCACTCGGTGACTGAGCTACTGCAGTCCTTGGGTCGGCGAGTAGAGTGCCTGCCACTCGGTGACTGAGCTACTGCAGTCCTCGGGGCGGCGAGTAGAGTGCCTGCCACTCGGTGACTGAGCTACTGCAGTCCTCGGGTCGGCGAGTAGAGTGCCTGCCACTCGGTGACTGAGCTACTGCAGTCCTCTGGGCGGCGAGTAGAGTGCCTGCCACTCGGTGACTGAGCTACTGCAGTCCTCGGGTCGGCGAGTAGAGTGCCTGCCACTCGGTGACTGAGCTACTGCAGTCCTCGGGGCGGCGAGTAGAGTGCCTGCCACTCGGTGACTGAGCTACTGCAGTCCTCGGGTCGGCGAGTAGAGTGCCTGCCACTCGGTGACTGAGCTACTGCAGTCCTCGGGGCGGCGAGTAGAGTGCCTGCCACTCGGTGACTGAGCTACTGCAGTCCTCGGGGCGGCGAGTAGAGTGCCTGCCACTCGGTGACTGAGCTACTGCAGTCCTTGGGTCGGCGAGTAGAGTGCCTGCCACTCGGTGACTGAGCTACTGCAGTCCTTGGGTCGGCGAGTAGAGTGCCTGCCACTCGGTGACTGAGCTACTGCAGTCCTTGGGTCGGCGAGTAGAGTGCCTGCCACTCGGTGACTGAGCTACTGCAGTCCTCGGGTCGGCGAGTATTGTGCCTGCCACTCGGTGACTGAGCTACTGCAGTCCTCGGGGCGGCGAGTAGAGTGCCTGCCACTCGGTGACTGAGCTACTGCAGTCCTCGGGGCGGCGAGTAGAGTGCCTGCCACTCGGTGACTGAGCTACTGCAGTCCTTGGGTCGGCGAGTAGAGTGCCTGCCACTCGGTGACTGAGCTACTGCAGTCCTTGGGTCGGCGAGTAGAGTGCCTGCCACTCGGTGACTGAGCTACTGCAGTCCTCGGGTCGGCGAGTATTGTGCCTGCCACTCGGTGACTGAGCTACTGCAGTCCTCGGGTCGGCGAGTATTGTGCCTGCCACTCGGTGACTGAGCTACTGCAGTCCTCGGGTCGGCGAGTAGAGTGCCTGCCACTCGGTGACTGAGCTACTGCAGTCCTTGGGTCGGCGAGTAGAGTGCCTGCCACTCGGTGACTGAGCTACTGCAGTCCTCGGGTCGGCGAGTAGAGTGCCTGCCACTCGGTGACTGAGCTACTGCAGTCCTTGGGTCGGCGAGTAGAGTGCCTGCCACTCGGTGACTGAGCTACTGCAGTCCTTGGGTCGGCGAGTATTGTGCCTGCCACTCGGTGACTGAGCTACTGCAGTCCTCGGGTCGGCGAGTAGAGTGCCTGCCACTCGGTGACTGAGCTACTGCAGTCCTTGGGTCGGCGAGTAGAGTGCCTGTCACTCGGTGACTGAGCTACTGCAGTCCTTGGGTCGACGAGTAGAGTGCCTGCCACTCGGTGACTGAGCTACTGCAGTCCTTGGGTCGGCGAGTAGAGTGCCTGCCACTCGGTGACTGAGCTACTGCAGTCCTCGGGTCGGCGAGTAGAGTGCCTGCCACTCGGTGACTGAGCTACTGCAGTCCTCGGGGCGGCGAGTAGAGTGCCTGCCACTCGGTGACTGAGCTACTGCAGTCCTCGGGTCGGCGAGTAGAGTGCCTGCCACTCGGTGACTGAGCTACTGCAGTCCTCGGGGCGGCGAGTAGAGTGCCTGCCACTCGGTGACTGAGCTACTGCAGTCCTCGGGGCGGCGAGTAGAGTGCCTGCCACTCGGTGACTGAGCTACTGCAGTCCTTGGGTCGGCGAGTAGAGTGCCTGCCACTCGGTGACTGAGATACTGCAGTCCTTGGGTCGGCGAGTAGAGTGCCTGCCACTCGGTGACTGAGCTACTGCAGTCCTTGGGTCGGCGAGTAGAGTGCCTGCCACTCGGTGACTGAGCTACTGCAGTCCTCGGGTCGGCGAGTATTGTGCCTGCCACTCGGTGACTGAGCTACTGCAGTCCTCGGGGCGGCGAGTAGAGTGCCTGCCACTCGGTGACTGAGCTACTGCAGTCCTCGGGGCGGCGAGTAGAGTGCCTGCCACTCGGTGACTGAGCTACTGCAGTCCTTGGGTCGGCGAGTAGAGTGCCTGCCACTCGGTGACTGAGCTACTGCAGTCCTTGGGTCGGCGAGTAGAGTGCCTGCCACTCGGTGACTGAGCTACTGCAGTCCTCGGGTCGGCGAGTATTGTGCCTGCCACTCGGTGACAGAGCTACTGCAGTCCTTGGGTCGGCGAGTATTGTGCCTGCCACTCGGTGACTGAGCTACTGCAGTCCTCGGGTCGGCGAGTAGAGTGCCTGCCACTCGGTGACTGAGCTACTGCAGTCCTTGGGTCGGCGAGTAGAGTGCCTGCCACTCGGTGACTGAGCTACTGCAGTCCTCGGGTCGGCGAGTAGAGTGCCTGCCACTCGGTGACTGAGCTACTGCAGTCCTTGGGTCGGCGAGTAGAGTGCCTGCCACTCGGTGACTGAGCTACTGCAGTCCTTGGGTCGGCGAGTATTGTGCCTGCCACTCGGTGACTGAGCTACTGCAGTCCTCGGGTCGGCGAGTAGAGTGCCTGCCACTCGGTGACTGAGCTACTGCAGTCCTTGGGTCGGCGAGTAGAGTGCCTGTCACTCGGTGACTGAGCTACTGCAGTCCTTGGGTCGACGAGTAGAGTGCCTGCCACTCGGTGACTGAGCTACTGCAGTCCTTGGGTCGGCGAGTAGAGTGCCTGCCACTCGGTGACTGAGCTACTGCAGTCCTCGGGTCGGCGAGTAGAGTGCCTGCCACTCGGTGACTGAGCTACTGCAGTCCTCGGGTCGGCGAGTATTGTGCCTGCCACTCGGTGACTGAGCTACTGCAGTCCTCGGGGCGGCGAGTAGAGTGCCTGCCACTCGGTGACTGAGCTACTGCAGTCCTCGGGTCGGCGAGTAGAGTGCCTGTCACTCGGTGACTGAGCTACTGCAGTCCTTGGGTCGGCGAGTAGAGTGCCTGCCACTCGGTGACTGAGCTACTGCAGTCCTCGGGTCGGCGAGTATTGTGCCTGCCACTCGGTGACTGAGCTACTGCAGTCCTCGGGGCGGCGAGTAGAGTGCCTGCCACTCGGTGACTGAGCTACTGCAGTCCTCGGGGCGGCGAGTAGAGTGCCTGCCACTCGGTGACTGAGCTACTGCAGTCCTTGGGTCGGCGAGTAGAGTGCCTGCCACTCGGTGACTGAGCTACTGCAGTCCTTGGGTCGGCGAGTAGAGTGCCTGCCACTCGGTGACTGAGCTACTGCAGTCCTTGGGTCGGCGAGTAGAGTGCCTGCCACTCGGTGACTGAGCTACTGCAGTCCTCGGGTCGGCGAGTATTGTGCCTGCCACTCGGTGACTGAGCTACTGCAGTCCTCGGGGCGGCGAGTAGAGTGCCTGCCACTCGGTGACTGAGCTACTGCAGTCCTCGGGGCGGCGAGTAGAGTGCCTGCCACTCGGTGACTGAGCTACTGCAGTCCTTGGGTCGGCGAGTAGAGTGCCTGCCACTCGGTGACTGAGCTACTGCAGTCCTTGGGTCGGCGAGTAGAGTGCCTGCCACTCGGTGACTGAGCTACTGCAGTCCTCGGGTCGGCGAGTATTGTGCCTGCCACTCGGTGACTGAGCTACTGCAGTCCTTGGGTCGGCGAGTATTGTGCCTGCCACTCGGTGACTGAGCTACTGCAGTCCTCGGGTCGGCGAGTAGAGTGCCTGCCACTCGGTGACTGAGCTACTGCAGTCCTTGGGTCGGCGAGTAGAGTGCCTGCCACTCGGTGACTGAGCTACTGCAGTCCTCGGGTCGGCGAGTAGAGTGCCTGCCACTCGGTGACTGAGCTACTGCAGTCCTTGGGTCGGCGAGTAGAGTGCCTGCCACTCGGTGACTGAGCTACTGCAGTCCTTGGGTCGGCGAGTATTGTGCCTGCCACTCGGTGACTGAGCTACTGCAGTCCTCGGGTCGGCGAGTAGAGTGCCTGCCACTCGGTGACTGAGCTACTGCAGTCCTTGGGTCGGCGAGTAGAGTGCCTGTCACTCGGTGACTGAGCTACTGCAGTCCTTGGGTCGACGAGTAGAGTGCCTGCCACTCGGTGACTGAGCTACTGCAGTCCTTGGGTCGGCGAGTAGAGTGCCTGCCACTCGGTGACTGAGCTACTGCAGTCCTCGGGTCGGCGAGTAGAGTGCCTGCCACTCGGTGACTGAGCTACTGCAGTCCTCGGGTCGGCGAGTATTGTGCCTGCCACTCGGTGACTGAGCTACTGCAGTCCTCGGGGCGGCGAGTAGAGTGCCTGCCACTCGGTGACTGAGCTACTGCAGTCCTCGGGTCGGCGAGTAGAGTGCCTGTCACTCGGTGACTGAGCTACTGCAGTCCTTGGGTCGGCGAGTAGAGTGCCTGCCACTCGGTGACTGAGCTACTGCAGTCCTCGGGTCGGCGAGTATTGTGCCTGCCACTCGGTGACTGAGCTACTGCAGTCCTCGGGGCGGCGAGTAGAGTGCCTGCCACTCGGTGACTGAGCTACTGCAGTCCTTGGGTCGGCGAGTAGAGTGCCTGCCACTCGGTGACTGAGCTACTGCAGTCCTTGGGTCGGCGAGTATTGTGCCTGCCACTCGGTGACTGAGCTACTGCAGTCCTCGGGGCGGCGAGTAGAGTGCCTGCCACTCGGTGACTGAGCTACTGCAGTCCTCGGGTCGGCGAGTAGAGTGCCTGTCACTCGGTGACTGAGCTACTGCAGTCCTTGGGTCGGCGAGTAGAGTGCCTGCCACTCGGTGACTGAGCTACTGCAGTCCTCGGGTCGGCGAGTATTGTGCCTGCCACTCGGTGACTGAGCTACTGCAGTCCTCGGGGCGGCGAGTAGAGTGCCTGCCACTCGGTGACTGAGCTACTGCAGTCCTCGGGTCGGCGAGTAGAGTGCCTGTCACTCGGTGACTGAGCTACTGCAGTCCTCGGGTCGGCGAGTAGAGTGCCTGCCACTCGGTGACTGAGCTACTGCAGTCCTCGGGGCGGCGAGTAGAGTGCCTGCCACTCGGTGACTGAGCTACTGCAGTCCTCGGGGCGGAGAGTAGAGTGCCTGCCACTCGGTGACTGAGCTACTGCAGTCCTTGGGTCGGCGAGTAGAGTGCCTGCCACTCGGTGACTGAGCTACTGCAGTCCTTGGGTCGGCGAGTATTGTGCCTGCCACTCGGTGACTGAGCTACTGCAGTCCTCGGGGCGGCGAGTAGAGTGCCTGCCACTCGGTGACTGAGCTACTGCAGTCCTCGGGTCGGCGAGTAGAGTGCCTGTCACTCGGTGACTGAGCTACTGCAGTCCTTGGGTCGGCGAGTAGAGTGCCTGCCACTCGGTGACTGAGCTACTGCAGTCCTCGGGTCGGCGAGTATTGTGCCTGCCACTCGGTGACTGAGCTACTGCAGTCCTCGGGGCGGCGAGTAGAGTGCCTGCCACTCGGTGACTGAGCTACTGCAGTCCTTGGGTCGGCGAGTAGAGTGCCTGCCACTCGGTGACTGAGCTACTGCAGTCCTTGGGTCGGCGAGTATTGTGCCTGCCACTCGGTGACTGAGCTACTGCAGTCCTCGGGGCGGCGAGTAGAGTGCCTGCCACTCGGTGACTGAGCTACTGCAGTCCTCGGGTCGGCGAGTAGAGTGCCTGTCACTCGGTGACTGAGCTACTGCAGTCCTTGGGTCGGCGAGTAGAGTGCCTGCCACTCGGTGACTGAGCTACTGCAGTCCTCGGGTCGGCGAGTATTGTGCCTGCCACTCGGTGACTGAGCTACTGCAGTCCTCGGGGCGGCGAGTAGAGTGCCTGCCACTCGGTGACTGAGCTACTGCAGTCCTTGGGTCGGCGAGTAGAGTGCCTGCCACTCGGTGACTGAGCTACTGCAGTCCTTGGGTCGGCGAGTATTGTGCCTGCCACTCGGTGACTGAGCTACTGCAGTCCTCGGGGCGGCGAGTAGAGTGCCTGCCACTCGGTGACTGAGCTACTGCAGTCCTCGGGTCGGCGAGTAGAGTGCCTGTCACTCGGTGACTGAGCTACTGCAGTCCTTGGGTCGGCGAGTAGAGTGCCTGCCACTCGGTGACTGAGCTACTGCAGTCCTCGGGTCGGCGAGTATTGTGCCTGCCACTCGGTGACTGAGCTACTGCAGTCCTCGGGGCGGCGAGTAGAGTGCCTGCCACTCGGTGACTGAGCTACTGCAGTCCTTGGGTCGGCGAGTAGAGTGCCTGTCACTCGGTGACTGAGCTACTGCAGTCCTCGGGTCGGCGAGTAGAGTGCCTGCCACTCGGTGACTGAGCTACTGCAGTCCTTGTGTCGGCGAGTAGAGTGCCTGCCACTCGGTGACTGAGCTACTCCAGTCCTCGGGGCGGCGAGTAGAGTGCCTGCCACTCGGTGACTGAGCTACTGCAGTCCTCGGGGCGGCGAGTAGAGTGCCTGCCACTCGGTGACTGAGCTACTGCAGTCCTTGGGTCGGCGAGTAGAGTGCCTGCCACTCGGTGACTGAGCTACTGCAGTCCTTGGGTCGGCGAGTAGAGTGCCTGTCACTCGGTGACTGAGCTACTGCAGTCCTCGGGGCGGCGAGTAGAGTGCCTGCCACTCGGTGACTGAGCTACTGCAGTCCTTTGGTCGGCGAGTAGAGTGCCTGCCACTCGGTGACTGAGCTACTGCAGTCCTTGGGTCGGCGAGTAGAGTGCCTGCCACTCGGTGACTGAGCTACTCCAGTCCTCGGGTCGGCGAGTAGAGTGCCTGTCACTCGGTGACTGAGCTACTGCAGTCCTTGGGTCGGCGAGTAGAGTGCCTGTCACTCGGTGACTGAGCTACTGCAGTCCTGTGCACACTATCGTTAGTCACGTGTTCATTGTTCCCGCACTTTTGAGACGTGTCAACATCTTGTACTTCACAACATTCCTAACACTGATATAAATGATATAGACTTCATAATAACTAAAAAAAAAACTGTTCACTGCGAAGCTTGTTCCCTGCGCAGATAACTAAAGTTAAAAACCCATCCCCTTTCCTTCACTTAAACTAGCCTTAAAGTAAATATTTCTACACTATAAATTCAATGAGTGATGCTAAAATTAAAATTAAAATCATTATATTTGGCAAAATAATTTCAGATTATCATCCCTTGAATTAAAACTTAACAACTGCTACAATCAATTACTATCTCATATTTGACCAACCCATCCTTAATGCACTAGCGCCACACACACAGGGGTGAGCTGCGAGGGTCGATTTCCCAGTCTGTCACTCGCCCTGGGGTTGCTGACAACGATGACGGTAGACCAGCGTGTGCTGGTAATAGATGTGGTAGTAGTTGTGGTAACAGCTGTGGTAATAGTCGTGGGACTGCATCATCAAGCAGCTATTCCGAGCGAACCTGATTATCCTGTGTTTCTTGACCGTACGACGGTAATGAAAACAGGAAGTTGATCAGCAATACAATTTTAAATACGTATGCTTGAAAACATTTGTAAATACAGATTTTTTTTTTTGCGAGGACTGATTTTAATCAGTACGTTTCACGGTTCTTCCTCGCGAGTTTTTAACATGACAACGTCTAATAAATCGATGAACGCCGGCTGCACGCACGAAAAAGGATGACTCATTGTCCCGTTACGCACATTGTCCCGTTACGCTCATTATACGCTTGCGCTGCATCTATCTCTCTTCCACTCGATTGGAACAACCATCGATTTGACTTTTTCGAGGCACATCAAACTTGAAACACTCCCATTCGTTTCCTACTTTTCCTGTCATCGTCCCATCCTTAACAGAATAACACAGATTGGAAGAAGTTAAACAGCAAACATGTGTAAAAGTTATAGTTAAAATAATCTCTTCGTTAAAGTAATAAACATATTTTAATTAATGAGTGCAAATAAAAGTAAATTTATCAATTAAATTGTAGATTTCATTTCACTCCTTCTTTCTATCCATACAAAATAGTGATAATTCAATAAAAATTATTCAATTTTATTTATAAAAGTATGCAATCATTTCATCAATGTTTTGTTATGACGTCACGTTAAACTATCGTCCATAAACCGACTTTACAGACAACCAATTTTTTTTTCGTCGAAGAAGGCCGATACCAAAAATGTACCGCTGGAATTTTTAAACGCGTTATTTTTTGTCGCCACGGAGCTGCCTGGAGCTTTCCTTTCGATCCTTTTTTTCTTCTCGTCGCGAGGCCGTTATAACGGGAGTGTCGGCTCGCAGGCATCCGCCTGGGTCGTCTTCAGGAAGGCGCCCCGAGTTTCCTGTGCTACTTGTTCGTTCAAGTCTCCGAGACGGGCCAGCGTGCTCCTCGTTTCAGACCCGGCGGTGCGCCGCACCACTCTCATTACCGTGCAGAGGGGGGTGTCACTCTCTCTCTCCCACACCCGGCAACTCCTCCGATTCCTGCATTAACATGTCAAGTCGCGATTAATCGCTTTGTTTCGTTCCGTCCGCTAGTTACCTTTTTCTTTTGTTTATGAACATAGCCTTAAACAGTTATATTTTCGGGAGTAAAGCGTACATAAAAGTTATTGACCAGAAATTTACTGAGTGAAGATGTGAACTATTTCTTTTAATTCAAAATACGAGACCAAAAAATAAAAAAATAATTTTTAAACCAAAATACATAAAACTGTTAAAAAAAATTACCCAACCGAAAATTTAGATTGTAAGAATCGAGTTAAAGCTTATATCATGCGCGGTCCGCCAGTAGACTCAGGGAGGCACAACTGTAAGGGCGGAACATGGCCACTAAAAAAACTGCGCGGTTGAGAGATGCCAACATCAAAAATTAAGTTTTCAATATGAGGGGGAAATAATATAAAATTCTTAAACACGAATAAAATAATAATATTTTTACGAACATTCATGGCTCAGAATTAATGGAATTGTGTATGAACGGAGTGGCGTATTCATCATAATGGCAACATATACTTAGGAATAATTGATGCCGATGTTGAATTAGTTTGGTAACAATGAAATAAGTATGGCTGCAAAGCAACAGATTTTATGGCTATGGAGTTTTCAGTAGTTTAAACAATTTTAACACAGTGTTTTGGCTGTTCTGTATTAAAAATAAACATAATACGGTTAATATTCCTAACAACGAATGACCAAAATAAAAAAAATAATCAAGGTTGCAAACATTTACTTTTAAATATTTAACGGCATTCGGGTTGTTAGGTCGCCTCTAAAACCCCGCACAGTTCTCGGATTCCCGAAGGAAATGAGAGTGTTAGCTGTAAGCATCGAGTGGCACTCTGTATCTCGCTCGCCCCGCAAGTTGACCGGGAAGTGGGGCGCGAACCTCCTGGAAGCCCCGTGCCGCCTCGTTCAGGGCAGCCAATTGCGGGGAAGAGTTCCCGATGCGGCCGCCAGGGGCGCGACTGTCGACCTCAAGAGCGTGACCTTGTTTCCAGCGCGGGACTGAGAGAGCTCGATGCACGACAGACGCGGAACTCCGTGACGACACGCGGCTAGCGGCTCGCTGCGGTGTTGCCAAGCGCTCGCCGTCGTCTCCTCCTTAAGGGTTAAGTTCCCCGCCCACGCATAGCTTCAGGAGAAAAAAAAATTGGTTGTCTGTAAAGTCGGTTTACGGACGAGAGTTTAACGTGACAACGTCAAAACAAAACATTGATGAAATGATTGCATACTTTTATTAATAAAATTGAATCATTTTTATTTTAATAATAAAAGAATAAATACTTGAAATTATAATATTAATCAGATTTTTAAATGCAAGAATAATTAACCTTTATTGCCGAAATTGTTGTTGTAATAAGCAATGAAAACCACATTAACTTTTCATTTCACTTTATAACCAGTCGACGAAACAGTTCACGTGTAGATGTAAGTTGTGTGCTGCCGCTTTATTCTCCTCGGACGCATAGGCCAATCGAGTGGAAGAGAGATAGATGCGGCGCAAGCGTACAATGAGCGTAACGGGACACAGCGTAACGGAACAATGAGCATAACGGGACACATCGTAACGGAACAATGTGCGTAACGGGACACTATTTCGTGCGTGCAGCTGGCGTTCATCGATTTATTAGACGTTGTCACGTCAAAAAAAACGTGATTTCAAAACTGCTCAACATACCCGAGTTGGGTCTGTCTACGAAAAGCATTTAAGAATTCGCTGAGGGCCGGCAAGTAGTTTTTGTTTCCGAATTATGTCTTACAACTGCATTTTTAGGCGTGTTTTCAGAGTAATCTTTAGGCATAGAGCAACCGGTGCTGATTCTTGAAAGCACTTAAGGGACTTGCATTTCACCTCTATCGTAATTTCTCAGCCCAATTATGTTACGGTCACCGATCAAATTTCACAGTTGTCCTGTGCACTGGGAGAAGACTGCGCGCCAGTCCAGAGGCGACACCGCGCTAGAATCACCAGCGAGCGTCGCGCTTATCATCCCGCATCACTAACACACATACACCCCTGACGAGGCGGGCCCCTTGCAGCCAATGATCAATGAACTATTACGCAAGACTTCGCCGAAACATCTTCAAATCATGACACATCTATAACCACTAAGAGAAAGCAGGGCTTCATAGTAATAAACCATATACCTCCGACCAGAACCACTCTACTTCAAATCACTGAACTCTTCACAGTAATTCAACTCATACCACTGTATTCCTCGCACTCCACGACTGTAAGAGCGAGTGAGCGCTCTAAGTGTGACACCAGGTCGCGCTATAAATGCCTGTTGCCCGCAGACCTTTACTTACTAACATAAAAATTAAATATCATAAACATGGTCACTTTTCCCGCATGAAAGTTAAGGTTTTGTTTTACAGCAAAATAGGAACTTAAATTTGCATAGGGCCTATGTTTTTCGTCACTTTACAAGTCGTATACGTTTTAGACTTTTTTTATTTATGCTTGTCGGCCGAGGCATTAACTCAACTACTGCAGTCCCTGAACTGTAGAGGTTTTGCGAAGGCAGGCTTTTACGTCACACTTATAGGCACGGAAAGTCATAAAGAAACAGTTCACCCATTGTAGACCTAAATTTCAGTAGCAGCCTAGGATCACTGTGAAATTTTTTCTCAGTGAGTGGCATTTCAACATTTCGCTACACATATTCAGCTTCAAAGTAAGTTAGCAAAACATTCCAAAAATGAAGTTTTTATTTGCTCACCAAAAAATCTTCGTGGGCTCACGGTAAGAAACAGTGACGCATCTGGTGAGAAACGGAATGGCTGTTAACGCAATGACACTTTACGCGTCACAAGAACAGGACAGCACGCAGGTCTGTGTTATGGTCAGTGAAGACAAGATGTGATCTCCGTGAACTAAACTGATGATCTGATCTTGGATTCCGGATCCAGCAGTCAAGGTGAATGCATCCTTCGTAAACTAGGTTCAAACCAGCTGGTCGTTTGAAGCGACGGACTGTCCAATAACCGCGCGGTTCTTAACCTTCCCTCCAAGCTAGAGAGAGGCCTTCCAGGAGTTCCGCAACAGACAACATTGCGCTCGTTATAACTGGCACCCTAATTTATTAAAATATAAAAAAAAGTTCTTAGTAAAGCTATTTGTTTTCAAAAGAAGTAGTGTTTTCGAAGCCTATGTTCAGCGGCGTACAACTCGGGCGTGTCATGTTAGATCAGATGTAAGCGCACTGGCGGATACCGAACCCTGAATAATTTTCCATTTTTTTCTCTTCCAATTTCCTCATTATAGTTTTCCAAACTTACTAAAGTACTATTTTACTGCAGTGCTATCGATAACAGGACTTTCTTTTCAACCACAAATAAAAATGTACTAGATGTACTAAAATTGCGTTAGAAAATTTAATTTGGCCCTCCCCTGGCCAGCACTCGAATCCGCCCTTGGCTATAAGAAGTGTACATACGTCCCAGGGCTAGCCTTCCGGTGCAAGGTGGTGACATATATTACATATTTATTATTAGTTATGCTAATAAAAAATAAATATGTAACATGTTTGAAGCACTCAGTTTGCTTACTCACGTCTCCGACGTTGCCACACGCCTAATTCACATTCCGGACCACAGAGGGCGATGCGTCGCACTTACCTTGCGAGTGATAGGGTTTCCTCCGGGTGCTGCTCGCTGCGTGGTCTGACGTCTCGCCGCCAGAGTAGAAATGAAGATGCCGGTGCCTTGAACTTGCTATATAACCGCTGGCCTACTTGAGCGGCCTACCGCCGCGTTGGAGGGGGGTAGGTGCAGTTATCCGCGCGGGCCGCGTGCTCAGCGGCGCAGGTCTGGCCTCCTCTGCCTTGCTGTCACACGGCCCGGGTGGAGTGGGCTGTGGCCCCTCCAATCATGTTTCAATTAATAAGCAACATTATGTCAGCATGCAATCCGCGCCACTTAACTAATATCAACTCAAACATAAAGTAACATGTCCTTTTTTTTTTACGTGATAACGTCTTATAAATAGATGAACGCCGGCTGCACGCACGAAAAATTGTCACGTTCCGCCTGAGCCGAGCGTGCAAGAACCGGCCAACCACCGTGCGAGAAAAGCTTCTATAATATCAAACAGGTTAAGGCGGGCTTTTTAACTAATTGTTCATGATTATATTAAAACAAATGATTTAAATTAAATTTACCAAAAACTGTAAATAATATTTGAAAATTAAAAAGTATGCAATTTTTCATCAATGTTTTCTTATGACGTTACCACGTAAAATTATCGTCCGTAAACCGACTTTACAGAAACTCCCTTTTTTTAAAAACAAAAGCAAATTACAATACGTTTATTCTCTCCCAAGATCAAATACCTACAAAAATTAATAGCGCCAAACATATTTTGTTTAAGTTCAAACTTTCAAAATGGCACTTTCGTATTGGCCCATACAATTGTAAATAAGCGATAAAAATGTTTTGGCACCCATTCATTAGTGTAAATATCTGGTGTGAAGTCATGACTTAAGCTTTACTTTTGCGTTGCGCCCGGGCTAATTTAGTGCCTTAGAACTTAGTATAAATATGCTATATATTATTTCTAGAGGAATCTCGGCTCAATGGTAAAACAAATACCGACGCAAACATTAAAAATAATAAAAAAAGATCATATCACTAGTCTCTCGCGAAAGGGGTTTGGAGTTCGGTTACCGGCAGAGAACTCCTGCTTCAACCTCCAGTGCAATCGTCCCTGCTCCAATCACGTCGCTGCACCCTCAGTGTCGGTGCTAACTGGCTCCAATCACACGACGTGTCTCTTGCGATGCATACACACTCGCGCTGTGTAGCTCGTTCCAGGAAACTGCTAGCAACTACTTTCACACTACCTTAAAATTGCGACGGATTAATTTTTTTTAAATACTAACAAACTCCTTTTAGACCTTTTTAGTAATGAAACGAATAAAGAGAACTAAAGTAAGGCAATTTTTCTCAAATACTTTTTACAATGAGACATCATTCACCAATGTTGCAGGGCAGTTATGAAATGAAAAGTTGTCGACAAAAAATCTGAGTAACGTTTGGTAGACCTCAATGTGGTGACCAGCAAGAAGTTAAAACCAATAACAGGAAATAAACGTACAGCGATAGGCGCATAGCAGTTAAGTTCGACGATGGAATGATATCCATTTGACATTGTTTAGTAGGCAGTTTCATGTGGCTATGTGGTTAGAACTGCTGGTTGGTCAAAGAGGGATCCACACAAAACTTAGAAACACACAACTTAGAACAGTCATAACTTAGCATTCTCGAAAAAATCCTCATAACTTAGAACTGTCATAAGATATAACGATAATAACTTAGAAATACATAACTTAGAAACACATAATCCAGAAACACGCAACTTAGTAACTTCGTAACTTAGAAAAAATAACTTAGAAACAAACACCTTAGAGTTGTCATAACTTAGAAACTCACAATGCTGAACTGGCAACTCAGAAACATCATTACTTAGAAACACACAACTTGGAAGTATTTCAACTTAGAAACACACATCATATAACTGCAACAACTTAGAAACACACGACTTAGAACTTCCATAGCTTAGAAACAAGTAATTTAGAAACATACAATGCCAAACCACACAACCTAGAAACATAATAACTGATAAACACGTGAATTAAGGTATCACAACTCAGAAACACACAACGTCAAATCACACAACTTAGAATAGTCGTAACCAAAACTAATTTTTGTATGTAAAACGCATTACCTCAAAGGCTAAGTCTGGTTATCTTATGTGGGGTAGCTGGTGCATTTCTATACGTCCGTGAGTAGTACGAAAATAACTACGTAATGTAAAAAAATAATAATTTTTCCAACCATTACTATACGAAGAAGTTACGCAGTTTTGTAAATTATACCGATCCAAAATCTATTCGTGATAAATCATGATCAATAACTATTTATCACGAAAAAAAAATGTTTTGTTTGAAATTGTTGTGCAATGCAACAGCTGCTGTCTCACTGGCCAACGCAAGAGCTGTGTGAGGTTCCTCAGCCTGACGGAGACAGCAAGCAGACGTGAAGGAGGCGTGCGGAGTACGACAGACCACCGTCTCCCCGGCAGAGGCCAGACGGGCGGCCGCTGAGCACGCGGCCCCGGGCGCCTGCGGCAGGTACCTCGCTGCAGCCCCATGCCGGAGAGGCGACCCTCTTCGGGGCTGGAGTCGACGGCCACACGTGACGGCTGCGGCGAGGAAGACGCGGATTGCCTCGACGGGGCACAGCCGGTGCGGGCCGCGACACTTAGCCGCAAGTCACTAGACCGAAAGTCATTTGACCGAAAGTCTAATTACTCTCTCTATCGCTAAACAAAGTGTGTGCACACTGCAGACATATATGTAGATTTAGTGAGAGATGTATAGAAAGATGTAGAGAGCTATAGGTAGGGAGATGCCTATAGAGAGAAACACAGATACAAAGAGAGAGCTACAGTGAGTGATATGGATAGATAAAGATATAAAGAGAAATGTATTGAGATTTATAGACACACACACACACACACCTATATATGCTTTGTAGATGTGTGCCTACTTCAAACAAATTATAAAAAAAAAGGAAAGAGGTATGGCAATACATGCCGGGCGTCAGCTAGTGTATATGCATTACGAGTCGGAAAACAGGTCCGGAAAGGATATCCCAACTAATTAAATACAGTTTCATGTATTGCCTACTTCCCTGCTCGCCCCCTCATATGCCGCCCTTTGGAAGTGTCGCGTCACCAGTCATCAGGGTCGACTCGACACCCGAAGCTCCCAGAACGAATGGCGTCCCATACACGCCACTTCACGCAGACGGTGTTGCGGTGACATGCCCGACCCTCGAGAGACAGGAAGCGTGTTGACGCACGAGGCCCCAGGGAGCGTGACTGTCCTGGCGGACTTGTGCTGTGTCAGCGAGCCCCCCGGCTGTAGCGGTCAGCGGCCGGCCGCGGGCTCCAGGGGTCAGCGCTCTCCTCCCGCCGCGGAGATCCGGGGTCCGCGGGGCTGAGACGGTGACCATGCTGGGTCGGTGGTCCCAGCCGCTGGTCTAACACCCTCCAGATCAAACAACAGGGAGCGAAGACTGTGTTCCTCGCAGGTAAACACGGCGGCCATGGGTCGGCGGGGTTTCCTCCGGGTACTCCCAGTTCCTCGGCCGGACGCCGCCCTGCTCTACAAGCGCATGTGCTTGTCCCCTCCGCCGCTACACACCGGGAGGCGCAGTGGTAACACACTGGCACCCCGGTCCCGGGGTCGACCATCGATATCCTGGTCTTCCGTGGTCCATTGGAATCACTCCAGGTTAATGCCGGGAAAATACAGATGAGATATCCACCCCGGTTGCATCAGACGAGTCTATGGGGAAAGGACAAAGGGAAACTTATACAGCCTCTTCTTCGAGTGGCTGGCGGACCAGAGGACTGTTCCGGCGCGGCTCCTAACCACGTGGCGCCTCGTCCTGTCGCGAACAGGCAACTCCAGGGGCCTCCAGGGTGTACCGCAGTCACGTGCTTGTTGTCCCTGACCGCTGAGACGCGTCAGCTTGATGGTCGTGCAGTTGTCACTGTTCAGACTGGTGTGTTTCATTGGCCCGCAGTGCTCCACGCGAACTTCAGGCATTTTCCAGAACAAATAACAATGGTCACATCCTTTGGCGGGTGACAGATGATTGGGCAACCACTCACTCTGCTTGTTTGTGACTGGCTCGGGGCGATCAGGGGCGTGGCGAGTGCTCCACGTCTCCTTTGTTGTCGCGAGGCAGGCCTAGCTGTCGGTGCAGGAATGTGCGGATACTTCCGGCGTGCTCTCGCGAGTCACCAGCCATTGTCGAGGTAGCGTCGCCCACGGACAGCTCTGCTCGGGGTTGTGCATGTGTGTCGCACTTTCTCCTGCGGTGCGCGGCGGCTGTGACGTCACGCCTTGTCGCGCCTGCGCCGTGCGCGCACTTTCCCTCTCGCCCTCTCGCATCTCGCCCTCTCGCCCTCTCGCCCTCTCGCATCTCGCCCTCTCGCATCTCGCCCTCTCGCATCTCGCCCTCTCGCATCTCGCCCTCTATCCCCTCTCACCCTCTCGCATCTCGCCCTCTCGCATCTCGCCCTCTCGCATCTCGCCCTCTCGCCCTCTCACCCTCTCGCATCTCGCCCTCTCGCATCTCGCCCTCTCGCATCTCGCCCTCTCGCATCTCGCCCTCTCGCATCTCGCCCTCTATCCCCTCTCACCCTCTCGCATCTCGCCCTCTCGCATCTCGCCCTCTCGCATCTCGCCCTCTCGCATCTCACCCTCTCGCATCTCGCCCTCTCACCTCTCGTCCTGTCGCCTCTAGCCTCTCACCTCTCGCCCTCTCGCCCTCTCGCCCTCTCGCCCTCTCACCTTTCTCGCCCTCTCGCATCTCGCCCCTCGCACCTCTCGCCCCTCTCGCCCCTCGCATTTCGCCTCTAGCCTCTCACCTCTCGCCCTCTCACCCTCTCGCATCTCGCCCTCTCACCCTCTCGCCTCTCGCCTCTAGCCTCTCGCCCTCTCACCTCTCGCCCTCTCACCTCTCGCCCTCTCACATCTCGCCCTCTCGCATCTCGCCCTCTCACCTCTCGTCCTGTCGCCTCTAGCCTCTCACCTCTCGCCCTCTCGTCTCTAGCCTCTCGCCCTCTCACCTCTCGCCTCTCGCCCTCTCACCCTCTCGCCTCTCGCCTCTAGCCTCTCGCCCTCTCACCTCTCGCATCTCGCCCTCTCACCCTCTCGCCTCTCGCCTCTAGCCTCTCGCCCTCTCACCTCTCGCCCTCTCGCATCTCGCCCTCTCGCATCTCGCCCTCTCACCTCTCGTCCTGTCGCCTCTAGCCTCTCACCTCTCGCCCTCTCGCCCTCTCGTCTCTAGCCTCTCGCCCTCTCGCCTCTCACCTCTCGCCTCTTGCCTCTCGCCCTCTCGCCCCTCTCTTGCGCTCGCAAGAGCGCGACTGCGAGCGAACCAGGGTGGATCGATGTAAACTTCAAAACTACGTTTTACGTGTGAAAACTTTCCGTGCATTTAAAAGTTTTCTGCTAATTCCCCGAATATACAATATATCGAGAGCAACGTGTCCAGAGATGACTTGTGTCGGTTAAAACCCACGCACAAACCTCTCGTTCTAGGCACCCCGCCCCCCTTTTATCTTGACAATCCCACAGATTCGCGCCCCTGCTGATCGCTATCCCATTGCAGAGAAGGTCATTGGTTGCCCGTTCCAACGCCACCAACCCGTCCTTGGCTGGTTGCATCCCCTTCACCATCCCCGATCCATTACCTTTACATTTTGGGAAAACTAGATGACAAAATATTTTCTGCTACATGAAATTAAACGTGTTGCACATTTAGAATTACGTTATTGCAAAATTTACAAAAGTAATTCTACGTTTCCACGTTAATGATTGTTGATAAGACTATCGTGCTTGCTTGTCCTTAAGAAGCATTATTTTTTTTATGCATTTCACAAAAAGACGTCAGTGTTGTACGAACAAGAGTGATTGTTTATACTGCTAGACCTATAAGTATACAGACAGGGATTTAGTGTTTTAGAGTGATGCCTGATTCCTCCTGTGACTGTGTGCAAGTGAAGCTGAGAGCAGGTGCTGCCATACTAAAAATCTGAAATTATACTTTTTTCCGGCAGATGCTAAATAATGACTCAACTGAATGTTTACTTAAATAAAGTAATTTTCCTTTTTTTCGGTCTAGCCAAAAAATAACGCTATGCTGCCATTAAGATTTAAAAAAACTCTTTGAATTCAATTAAAATAATACAAATATATAAATTTACACATATATTAAATACAAACATGTATGCTGCTAAGGTAACTGCCAATAATAATTTCATAATCTCAAGAGATATTCTTTTTAAACAGATAAATATATTTTACAAAAATACAATAATTAAAGTAATTGTTACTTCAGTATAAAATAAATAATTAAATATCAGAGTTCACTCTGCTAAATACCAAAATAACACTCGAATTTAAATTCACAAAATACGCCCAAGAAGCAAGATTCCGTAGGAAAGTGAAATGGAGAATGTAATATTTGCGACTAAAAATATATAACTCAAAATGTTTGCGCATTAGCTGTGTCGCCCCCCGGGAAGGGAAACATGAAAGGGTTGTTTATGAGCAAAACCAAAGAATTGGCTTGCGAGATACTCACAATTTATTATCTGCGAATAAATGTTTTACAAAGACAAACAGATAAATCTCAAGCACTCAGTTGGTATTGTGTGCATGTCCTTTGTTTCTTGACTTGTTCAAGGACACGCACATCATGTGTCTATCAACAAAAACATTTTGATTATTACCAACAAGTCGTACATCAACTGTAACATATAGTGAAATCTTATTATTCTGAAAAATAAACCAAAAGAATAATTATGTTTAAATTATTATTGACTTCAATATGTACAATAGCAAGATTGGCATGAATAGAAAACTCGCATACATTAAATGAAACTAGGCCAAGCGAGTAATATTTTAAGAACAACATATATGAGGCAAACAAATGCTAAAATTACTTGAGGACAAAGATGACATTTAACTGAACCAACTATTTACAGCATTACAAACATCCTCAAACATTTAGACTTCGGGTACAACGCCTCAAATTTAATATTTTTACCCGCAAAACTTCTACCAACTTTAAATGAAACCCCTCGAGTGTGTGGGGTGAAAACTGGCGTCCTGTCCCGGGCTCGCTCGACGAGTTGTCTCTTCCACCAGCTCGCCTGCCGACTAGCGCTCTGCTTCCCCAACAGCGCTCCAGCCGGACTTCAGTGGCGCGCTCCCGGACAGGAACGAGTTGCCCCGACGACTGCGACAGCGAAGAACAGGCCACAGCCCTCTTCGTCCACGTCATGCAAGTCCGCCCCTGTCGCACTCAAACCAGGGGGCTTAACAACCTCAACACTCGTACACAAAGTCAATGATAGTTGCCGTCGGGTTTGGAAGTCACTGTCGGGAACAAAGTCAAAGTCGGGTATATCATCACACTGCCATGACATGCCAAGACCACCGCAGTCACACACACGTAAGCCAAGAGTATTTCTTTCACGTTCTCCGCTCAACTATCTCGTACTCGCTCAGCGAGTGAAAAAAAGTGACACATCAACGGCGAGAATTTCCAGACCTCGGGTGCTACCTGTCCACCTTCCACGCGTTCCCGAAACAGTAGAGCGACCTTCCACATAAGACTCGCCCGACGAGTCCCCAACTCGGTCCGCGAGTTGACGGATCAAATCGCCGACGATGACCTTCTTCGCCGAGTCGCTCTCCGCAGCACTGCGCTCCGGGTCCCACCTCGGCGACTGGGCCAAGTCCGATTCCCGAAGTATCGTGTACTTTGGGCTCACCAGTCCCAGAGACTGAGTCCACTGTAGATGTCCGACTCGTGCTAGGGCATGGTGGCGCTCCTGGTGGCCTGGCTGGGCGACGATAGTGGAGGTGTGCTCCGTGCTCCTTCTCCCCGCACCCCCTGTGCTCTGCACGGGGGAGAAACTCCAGTTGCTGAGAGAGTGACCTAGTTTTTTGAAGCATATTTGGGCCCGCCCGCTAAATAGTAGCTTTCATAATATATTGCTAACACAGCTACATTGATTGTGAGAAGTAATGCATAAGCTGGTTGTGCGAGTGTACTCTACGCTAATAAAATGGCTGTACGAGTGCACAGATGTTGACGAGACGTTAAGGCCACAATAAAATAAATTCAAATCTTTAGGTCACCTGAAGTTAACAAACCAGCCTGTCGTATTTCGAAGGTTCTAGCTTTCGTTATATTATTGTGTAAGCGGCAAAACTAATGTGATTGGATTACAATAGGCTCAGATATTTTTTTTGTAATTTTATATTAAAATCTATTTATCAATATTTATCTAAATGTGTAATAATTATTGCCTTTTTTAGTTTAAAAAAAAAGTCAAGCTCCAATTACTTGACAGCCCTTAGACCACAGTATGTTTTTACAAATGTTACACAGTTTATCGATACATTACTAAGTTAATTTTTTAACCAATTAAAGATTGCAAGATAAAATGTTTGATTACTTTTTAAACATTTTTAAAAACAAATGTAATAAATGACTTTAGTCAAATCTGAATTATTTTTACTAATTATAATTTAGCCATCAAACTTAAATATTAACACTTTAGATATTTACAGTCAAACACTTAAAATTGCTAACATGAATACAGATTTCCACACACTGTTGTATTTTAATTGCTAAACTGTAACAGAATAATCAGATACGTGACTATCGTGCCAATGAAAGAAGTCATGAAACGAGAATCCAGGGTAATGTAGTCGCAAGCCGTGAACTGAACCTGGTTGCAGGACACGTCCTGCAGGAACAACTGTACTTCCTTCAGCTCTTCTGTTCCGAGAGCGCCCCACAGCGAGGCCTTCAGCAGACACGAGGCGGTGCGCTTGGCTTCAGTCGCCACGGCGTTGCAAGCACGCGTCAGGCACGCTTGCGCCAGCAAAATAACCAAACACCGAAACAAAATGGAAAAATAAAGCACATACGTATTCTCATTTCCTAATTTGTTTTTCAGTGTTAAATACAGGAATACTGTGATTACAATAAAATTACAATTAACTTGAAACAATATTGGCAGGCCATACAAGGATTTTACATAATCCCAAACCTCAATTAAATAGTAATAAAGTTTTCTATGATGACGTAATTCTAGTAGCCGTGAAATTTCAACATTTATAATATTTACTACTGTAGTATCCCGTCTGAAAAAAGGGTTTATTTTGGGTGTTAAACTTGAAAATTTTGTATCGCCATTTTCAAACAAACGGCACAGTTCTTTGTTTATTAACTTGTATCGATGCCATACCATTAAAATAAGAAGAATGATGTAATATAGCGCAGCTGATAAAATAAGTGCACATAAATGCATCGTTAATAATGTTAAAGGAAAGAAAAATTTATCACCCTCACTTATAGTAATATCAGAGCAACATAAATATACATGTACAGCAAGAATACCTATAATGACTAGTGCTTGCATGATCATCATTCTCCGGTAGAGCCTGGCGGGTTGCTTCACCAGGAGCCGGTCCACCTCGGCCAGCCGCGCGAAGACGCGCTCGGTGACCTGGTGACCTCTGAGCAGGGGCACCAGCAGGTAGGCGACCGCCGTGGAGTAGAAGCACAAGGTGCACGCGATGAAGGAGTGCTTCACCAGAGGGTCGCTGCTCTGCGTGTTGATCCTGTCCACGGTGGCCTTGCCGCAGCTGAGCACGACGGCGGCGGTGAAGAGCAGGTTGTAGCAGGAGTGCGGGAGTGAGCCTCGTGCGGGCGAGAGGCCCAGAGCCGCCAGCAGACAGCGCGTGGGGAGCGTGGCCGTGTGTAGTTCCCGGGGCGACCGCCAGGCGGCACCCATCTTCACGTGTTCACGTGTTTCCCTGACGGCCTGCCCACACAACTGGGAATACGGAAAAAAAACCTTTTGTGACTAACGTAGTTACGCAAAATTTCCTTCCATCTCCACACTATTTGATATTTTATTTATACCTAATATTTAAATTTTGCTAAACATAAAAATGATAACGTAACGTTAATCGAATCGTAGTTAACTTATTACGTTTTAAGAGTCAAATTTGTAATAGAAGCATTATTTGAAAAAAATATTTTATCTAGTTATTTAATTATTTTTATAAATAATCCGAGATAAAAACCACTAAGTGACACATACAATTGGGTGGCTCAACTGCTCCGCTGCTGGCTCCTGCCGTGACAACCTGCAGGGAAGTGTCCACACCGGCGCCGTCACTGCTGGCCGCGAGGAATGCACAGGGGAAATCATGTCCAGCACTCTTCCAGGGCACAAGGACCAGGCGGACATCCGTCTTGTGTCGCCTCGACTGACGGGACTCGGGCTCTAGGGAGGTCGATACTTCGGGCAAGGAAGGCAATACATAATGCGTAATTCAGAATCCTCAAGTCTAGTTGATCCATTCGAATTCGAAGAACAGCGCGTATCGCTCCAAATCATTCTTGGCATAATTTATTATGAATATGGAACTTTAACAAATTTGTTCCTTTTGATGACGATAGCTTCCACTCCAATTCGGTGTCAAATGATTGATCACTAGCGGCAATAAGTATCCAGGGGTTTATTCTTATTCGTTAGCAAAGTGGACTCGAAACACGTTGCCATCTAATGTACATTAGGAAATGGACTAAACTTCCTGAACGAACCTGAAGTCAGATACGTAGAAGGATAAGAGTTGACCCAACAATTTGCAACACATTCGAAATGATGACCCACTTCTGAACTTGGCATCGGAAAATGAACAAATTTTAACTGTCTATTATACATACCTATGATAGATGGGTTTAGCGTAGAACAAAAAAAAACATGTATATTACAATAGAGGCTCTTGTGACAACAAAATTTTAAATCTATAGAGTATGTCAGAATTCAACCTACAATATTTGGCAAAAGCTGAAATCAAAATAAGACTTATGCCTTAAGGAGCTTACTAAGACTCATCTATGTCTTTGAAGTAATAGCTGAACATTGCTTTGCAAACATTACGTTTTTGGTTTAATTTAATTATTTTAAAAATAATTTCAAACACAATGAAAATTGTTTTGTTGTAATTTTTCCTATTTTTTTATATTAAAATGCAATTATTTGTTATCCAAATCTTAATTATACAGTTTTGGTAGCTGTATGTTGCGTTTTCATCTCTGCCAGTTGCTCAATGAGTATTTTACTGCTAGGGTCATTTTTGAATTCGAAGAAAAAGTTATTTTTCTGTGCTCATAGTGTACCCAAATCATTTTAATTACTTGATATTGTAGTATGTTTATTCCGAACTTCTAATAAGAAATTAAGGCATGTTCTAGATTATTTTATATATTGTGTGTAGACATGTTTTCTGATTTTAAATTTATAAAAAAAAATAATGATTTACTAAGTTTTAGAACCATTTTTAAGGTACCTACATAATCAAATGTGTACCTATACTTATTATTTCAAGAATTATAAACCACCCCTTATCATTAGCATGTTTGGTATACTTCCTTGATAACTGGTAAAGAGAATTTGTCACTTTTTTAGGCGCAACAGGAGTTGGGCACTTGCTACTGTGTTCCACCTCTATATTCATTTACTGTTGAATTACTAACTCAGCTAAGTGAGTGGCTTTTAATCTAATTTTTTTAATTTACTTGTGTTGTCCATTCGTTTTTTGTTGGTTTCTAATTTAAACAAAATAAAAGTTCATTCATTTTCACAGCACCAGAGACTCGTGAAATAGCATCTCTATGGGCCGAATACACTTCAGCTTCCTCATTGGCTGTTGACTGGCACGTGACTGATCCGGGAGTGAGGAGATAGCTCACGCAATCTGCGGACCGCCTGAAGTCCGAAGTTCATTGGTGACCTCTAAAAGACCTTAACCAAGGCGTTTGGCAGGAAAGTAAGCCTTAACAATCATGAGTACAGAAGATATCACACCAATATAAAATTTTTTATTAAAATCGGATCACAGAACCACTTGTTTACAAAACTGAGTGTTCATAATCTTTTTTATCTTATTTATCTTGTGACCTTTTTATGACTGGGTTATGGCCAGGGATGATTTACTACAAAGCACCAATTACTTGTCAGATGTTGTGATGTTATTTACTTATATACATTATTACATTATTACATTTCGAAAACTGTGTGAGTTTGGTGATAACTCATAAACAAAGTGAAGATGCGTTGAGCCACATACACAATTTTATTCAATAAAGCAAGCAGCATTAAACTCTCAATAACAAGCATGAATAAAACAGTAAGGATCTTGCTTCGCATTAACTCAATGCTGCCCAACACTTGTTAGGCTCGCATGATGCGAAATGTACTGTAACACACAATATGTTTTCATTAATGCATTACCAGTAAAACATTTACACTCACGGTGAATAGCGCATACACGGAATTCAAAAGCACAAAACTTTCAGATTTTTCTCAAACATCGAATCCCAAGCAGCTGGTAGATATCAAACATTATCAGCTTGGGTTGAAAACAATCAAATAATTATTTTAATTATGTTTTAACACACAAAACTTATATTATTTACAATTAGTCATACATAACAGTAAAATAATTATTCCAGTCTCTGGTATATATTGTCCACAATAAAAGATTACACACTCGCAACCGTGCAAAATTTTATTCAGTGCGATAAAAGTGATATTACATAAGTTATTAATCAAATCGTGTTACTCGTAAAATATGTTACTAAGGCAGTGTATCTGAGAGTCTGGTCTGACCACCGCAAGAATTAACATGTGGCATATAAAACCACGCCGCCGCTTGCCTGCAATGCAGTCCCACAGGCAGCGAGCCCCCACTCGCTGGAGTAGTTGTAAGCTACTCGTGCGACGCCTGGGCTACTCGCCGGCGAGTTCAGCAACGAGTATGTTACTGGCGTCACCACTCGGTAACGTGTGCTCCCAGTGCTTACCCAGAATGTTTGGGGAGCCATTTTGCAAACTGAACTACCGAAGCACTACCCATTGATTGTTATATTGTTATATCGTATTTATCCCTAATAAACTGCTTCTAACAGCCCTGACTCTAACAGCATTGCCCTGCCTCTAACTTCTTTAACTGTTGCCCAACTATTAATAGTTGTCCGCAACGAGTTGATACCAAGTCCGTAAACCCCAGGGGGAAGTCTTCTCCGTGGTTGACATGTCCCAGCTTTTACGGTGATTCCGCTGTGTGGGTTAGAGCTTATACGCAGACGTAAACGTAAGCACATGCATTTCACACAACAGTTTCCTTGGTAACACTTTTATGACACACGCACATGTTCATGTGCGATCAATCCTTACGTAGAGTGTAAAATGCGTCCACTCGTGTTTCCTCCGTGAACGAGTCCCTCGTACCTGGCTTCTGTGAACGGGTACCTCGTAACGTCGTAACCAATCGTAAATGCATGACGTCATACAGCGAGTCAGAGCGTCTGGGTGGCATCGAATCGATCTTCTTCTGGCGGACGACTGAACTCGGCTCTGCGAATAAGGCTCTTATATACCCGTCCTGAGTAGCAGTCGAGACAGCCTGGAACATTCTACTACGAACTACTGGATGTTCGCGACAATGACAGGCCTCTTGTGACTTCATATCCGTTGTTGATATTGGAGCCTTTTTTTTCATTACTATGACACTTATTCTGGGTACTTGGCGGATTGCCTAAACCAAAGTCTACGGCAATGCTAAAACAGCAACTAACGACACAATAAGGGACATATCCAAGAAAGTTAGGGGGTATTCAAATTACGTCATATTATCCTCATAATTTGGTTTTGAACTTGCTTAATATTGTATAACAAAAACAAAGCGAGGTATTTATATTATTTAGTATTTGAGTAATGTTAAACATTATTAGTCCAGGACAAAATTTGTTTTCATTGAATCACTGAACATAGGTTATCATTTTCAAACATACAATAACACACATCTAATTGCTAACACGAATACGGATTGCTACACACATAGTATTTTAATTACTAAACTGTAACAGAATAATCAGATACGTGACGATCGTGCCAATGAAAGAAGTCATGAAACGAGAATCCAGGGTAATGTAGTCGCAAGCCGTGAACTGAACCTGGTTGCAGGACACGTCCTGCAGGAACAACTGTACTTCCTTCAGCTCTTCTGTTCCGAGAGCGCCCCACAGCGAGGCCTTCAGCAGACACGAGGCGGTGCGCTTGGCTTCAGTCGCCACGGCGTTGCAAGCACGCGTCAGGCACGCTTGCGCGAGCAAAATAAACAGACACCAAAGCACAAAGGATACATAAAGCAAATATGTATTCTCGTGTTTACCTGCGAATTTTAATAGGAAAAATAATAATACCGTGACTAAGATGAAATTAGAAATTACTTGAAGCAGTATTGGCACACCATACAATGATTTTACCAAATTTACAACTTCAGATATAGTGTAATGAACTTTTCTAAGATTAACTAATTTTTTTTGCGTTGTCATATTTCTATTCGTGACTGGAGCTATTTCTCGTAGGAATAAAGGGTTTATTTTGGGTGTTAAACTAAATATTTTTGTATCGCCATTTTCAAACAAAAGGCACAGTTCTCTGTTCAGAATCTTGTATCGATTCCACGCCAGTATGATAAGAAGAGTGATGTAATATGCGGCAGCTGAGCAAATCGCTGATGATAAGTGTATTGTTTTAACGGTCAGAGAAGTGAAAAAAGGGTTTATCTTACTTATTAACATGTCTGTATACAATAAAGAAAAATTTATAACAAGAATACCTATAATGACTAGTGCTTGCATGATCATCATTCTCCGGTAGAGCCTGGCGGGTTGCTTCACCAGGAGCCGGTCCACCTCGGCCAGCCGCGCGAAGACGCGCTCGGTGACCTGGTGACCTCTGAGCAGGGGCACCAGCAGGTAGGCGACCGCCGTGGAGTAGAAGCACAAGGTGCACGCGATGAAGGAGTGCTTCACCAGAGGGTCGCTGCTCTGCGTGTTGATCCTGTCCACGGTGGCCTTGCCGCAGCTGAGCACGACGGCGGCGGTGAAGAGCAGGTTGTAGCAGGAGTGCGGGAGTGAGCCTCGTGCGGGCGAGAGTCCCAGAGCCGCCAGCAGACAGCGCGTGGGGAGCGTGGCCGCGAGTAGTTCCCGGGGAGACCGCCAGGCGGCACCCATCTTCATGGGTTCACGTGTTTCCCTGATGGCCTGCCGACACAACTTGGAATACGGTAAAAACTTTTTGTGACTAACGTAGTTACGAAAAATAACCCTCCATGTCCTCACTATTTGATACTTTATTTATAGGTAATATTTAAAATATTGCTAAACATAAAAATGATAACGTATCGTTAATCGAATCGTAGTTAACTTATTACGTTTAAGAGTACAATTTGTAATAGAAGCATTATTTAAAAAAAATATTTACTTCTGGTTATTTAATTGGTTTTAAAAATAATCCGAGACAAAAAACCCTAAGTGACTTACATACAATTGGGTGGCTCAACTGCTCCGCTGCTGGCTCCTGCCGTGACAACCTGCAGGGAAGTGTCCACACCGGCGCCGTCACTGCTGGCCGCGAGGAATGCACAGGGGAAATCATGTCCAGCACTCTTCCAGGGCACAAGGACCAGGCGGACATCCGTCTTGTGTCGCCTCGACTGACGGGACTCGGGCTCTAGGGAGGTCGATACTTCGGGCAAGGAAGGCAACACATAATGTGTATTTCACCATTATCAAGTCTTGTTGATCCATTTGATATATAAGAACTGCGCGTATCGCTCCAAATCATTCATAGGCCTTATTTATTGTGAATATGGAATTTTAACAATTTTGTTCCTTTTGATGACGATAGCATCCAATCTAATTCGGTGTCAAATGATTGATCACTAGCGGCAATAAGTATCCAAGGGTTTATTCATTAGCAGAGTGGTCTCGAAACAAGTAGTCATCTAATGTACATTAAGAACAGGACATAACTTCCTGAACGAACCTGAAGTCAGATATATACAATGAAAAGAGTTGACCCAACAATTTGCAACACATTCAAAACGATGACGCGCTTGTGAACTTGGCATCGGCAAATGAACAAACGTTGACTGTCTATTATACATACTTATGATAATTGTGTTTAGCGTAAAACAAAAATTAACATGTATATATGAATACAGGCTTTTGTGATTACATAATTTTAAATCTATATAGTGAGTCAGAATTCAATTAGCAATATTCTGCAAAAGCTGAATCAAAATAAGACTTAAGGTTAAAGAGCTTCATAAGGCTCGTCTACGTCCTTGAATAATACCTGAACTTTGCTTTGTTTGAAAATTATATATATATATATATATATATATATATATATATATATATATATATATATATATATATATATATATATAGATATATATATATATGTATAGATATATATATATATATATATATATATATATAAGATTGTTTTCTTTGTTTGTATATGTTGCTTGATTTAAAAAATGTGGTATAATCATTGTAAAACTTGTTTGAATCGTCAAATGATTTAGCTGTGATAATAGTGAGTAATGTATTTTTGTTCATACATTTTCTGACGTGATGTTAACCCTATTTATTTCAATAAAATCATTTACTACAGCAAACATTGAATGGTTTTTTAAAAATGCCTATTTTAACTTTAGCTAGACATTAAGTGTTCCGTCTTATTTTTTGTTTTGTATTTAATTTGCAATGAATTGGCAATTCTGCTCCAACTTCAAAGACATGTACTAAAGTTAGGAAGAACTTTATACCATATCATATTCTGTTTTCAACTTTTTTTCGTGATGATCCTTCAGCCGAAGTTATTCGGTCGAATGATGACTCATGCTATACACCTATCTTTTTTTTCATGTAAACTTATGGAGCTTATCTAAATTTTAGTGTCTCATATATAATAATTGTTTATGCAAATGATATTTTACTTTTGGATTAGCAGATAATTACAACTCCTTTTTGGCAAAACTTGCAATTTCTCTTCTTAAACTGAACCATCTGTGTGTATAACAGATTTGGCCGTTAATTAATCTTGAAGTCTTTAACTATAGGTCCGCTTGTATATTCTACTTCAAGGTTGATTCTCTCGGGTTGCAGTATCCATGTCGCCATTCTGTAATTATTATTATTATAATTTTAGATTTGCAGGAGGAGCATGTAATTTCTGCCCCACACAAAGTATTTGAAAATTAGGTAATTAATCACTGTCACCCTCTTCCCCTTCCTGCTAGTCTTCGTTTATAGTCTGTCTTCATATGTATTACTTCTCCTGCAATCTTATATACAACCTAACCTTCTATCATCTTAATTGGGCCATGCTCTATTTTCCGTCTGGTTTAAATGTCAATCCTTGTAGTTAGTGGAACAAATGAGACGGTTTCGTTTCCCGGAAGAGTCTGGAATTTTACACTTGTGGAACATTTCCTCTCTGGGTTCAGTACTGGACCGAGCGGAAGGCAACGGCGAACCACCACGCTCTGGATCGAGCAACAAGCAACAAGCACACAAGTCACACACTTCATACGTGTTAATAATAGTCCTATATCCCTCTCTGTTTGAAATTACAGTATTCTTACGAATTTTACAAAACGACTGTACATTAAATGATAAAAGGGTTCTTGGTAGACCCAGACATCTGGAACTTCGTAGAATTTCTACTTCAAGATTCTTTGTTCAGTTATTAACACGGATAAACGTGCTATTAAAGACACTTTTTTTTTTGTATTTCAATTGGTGTTTAAAAATTTTGTTATTTTTTTATGTAAGTAAAAACAGCAAATTTATGAAGGTATCTGTAAAGTTAAGAATATAATTGGATAATTTGCAGCTAGTGCATTCGTAATTTTAAGGTGAATATTTATAATAGTGGGAAAACATTAAGTTTTTGTTTTAATTTAATTATTTTATATTGATTTCAAATAAAATAAAAGTTTGATTGCAATTTTTTCTGTTCTTTGCTATTACAATGCAATTATTTGTTATACAAATCTATATTTTACAGGTTTGTTGGATGTATCTTGTTTTTTCATCTCGGCCAGTTGCTCGATGGGCATTTGTCTTCTAGGGACCTTGTTGAGTTCGAAGAAAAAGATTATTTTTCTGTGCTCATAGTGTAGGCAAAACTTTGTTTAATAACTTTATACCGTAGAATGTGAATTTCGAACTTCTAATATGAAATTACGGTATGTTCCAGATTTATTTTCTATATTGTGAGTAGACATATTTTTTGATAATTAAATTCAAAAGAAGAACGAATTAATTAGTTTTAAAACCATTTTTATGGTACCTACATGTTCTACTGTGTACCTATACTTACTATTACAAGAATTATAAACCACCACTTGTCATTAGCATTTTTGGTATACTTCCTTGATGATTGGTAAAGAGAATGTGTCACTTCTTTAGGCGCGGCAGGAGCTACAATGTTCCACCTCTATATTCATGTTCTGTTCACTTACTAAGTAAGCTAAGACAGTGGCTTTTTTTCGTAATTTTTTAATTGACTTGTGTTGTCCAGCAGTTTGTGTTTTTGTGCCTAATTTAAACAAAACAAAATTATTAAATTTCACTATCTCCAGAGACAAAGTTAGCTTCAACTTCACAACACAATCATGCAAATAGAAGCTGTCACACCAATATGAAATTTAAATTTAAATCGGATCATAGAAACACTTGTTTACCAAACTGAGTGTTCATAATCTTTTTTAATCTTATTTATTTTGGGACTATTTTATTTCTGGGTTATTGCCAGGGATAATTTACTACAAAGCACCAATTACTTATCAGATGTTGTGATGTTATTTACTTATATACATTATCTCAGGTATTTATCTCTTTGTCCATTCCGAAAACTGAGTGAGTTTGGTGCTAACTCATAAACAAAGTGAAGATGCGTTGAGCCACAAAAACAATTTTATTCAATAAAGTAAGCAGCATTAAACTCCCAATAACAAGCATGAATAAAACAGTAAGGATCTTGCTTCGCATTGACTCAATGCTGCCCAACACTTGTTAGGTTCGCATGATGCGAATGGTACTGTAACACACAATATGTTTCCATTAATTCATTACCAGTAAAACATTTATACACACGGTGAATAGCGCATACACGGAATTCAAAAACACAAACATTCAGATTATTCTTAAACATTGAATCCCAAGCAGCTGGTAGTTATCAAACATTAACAGCTTGGATTTAAAACAATCAAATATTTATTTTAATTATGTTTTAAAACACAAAACTTATATTATTTACAATTAGTCACACATTACATTAAAATATTTATTCCAGTCTCTGATATATATTGTCAAAAAAAAAAGATTACACACTCACAACCATGCATAATTTTATAAAGCGTAAAAAGTGAAATAACATAAGTTAATAATCAAAATGTGTTACTCGTGAAATATGTTACTAAGGCAATGTATCTGAGAGTCTGGATTTACCAGCGCAAGAATTAATATGTAGCATATGAAACCACGCCGCCGCTTGCCTGCAGTGCAGTTCCTCAGGCAGCGATCCACCACTCGCTGGAGTAGTTGTAAGCTACTCGTGCGACGCCTGGGCTACTCGCCGGCGAGTTCAGCAACGAGTGTGTTACCGGCGTCACCACTCGGTAACGTGTGCTCGCAGTGCTTACCCAGAATGCTTGGAGATCCATTTTGCAACCTGAACTACCGAAGCACAACCCATTGATTGTTATATTGTTAAATCGTATTTAACCCTAATAAACTGTTGTTGCACAGCCCTGCCTCTAAATTCTTCAACCGTTGCCCAACTATTAATAGTTGTCCGCAACGAGTTATTCCCATCACCGCACACCCCCGGGGTAGTCTTCTCTGTGGTTGTCTTATCCCAGCTTTTACGGTGATACCGCTGTGTAGGGTCGAGCTTCTACGCAGACGTGAATGTAAGCACACTCATTTCGCACAGCAGTTTCCTCTGCAACACCTTTATGACACACGCCCATGTTCATGTGCGGCAAACCGTACGTGGAGTGTATCATGCTCCCGCTCGTGTTCTTCCGTGAACAGGTACCTCATAACGCCGTAACCAATCGAAAAAGAATGACGTCATACAGTGTTTCGTAGCGTCGTGACGGCATTCCGGCGAGCGACAGGCCTCGGCTCTGCGAATCAGGCCCTTATGTACCCGTCCTGAGCAGCAGTCGAGACAACCTGGAATATTCTACTGCGAACTTCTGGATGCTCGCGACAATGGCGATCTTCCTATGACTTAATATCCGTTGTTAATATTCGATCCTTTTTTTTATTATTACTGTGACACTTTTTAATTTGGTACACGGCGGTGTGCCTATAACACAGGCTTACAGGGCGCCGTGCTTTGCTTACACCTAAGGCTTCAGCAATGCTAAAAAGCAACTAACGACACAGTAAGGTACACATTTAAGCAAGTTAGGGGGTGATCAAATTACTTCATATTATCCTCATAATTTGGTTTTGTACTTGATAATTTTGTATAACCAACAAAAAGCGAGGTAATTATATTATTTAGTATTTAAGTAATGTAAAACAATATTAGTCCAGGACAAAATTTGTTTTCATTGAATCACTAAACATAGATTATCATTTTCAAACATACATAACACACACCTATTTGCTAACATGAACACAGATTTCCACACACTGTTTTATTTTAATTGCTAAACTGTAACAGAATAATCAGATACGTGACTATCGTGCCAATGAAAGAAGTCATGAAACGAGAATCCAGGGTAATGTAGTCGCAGGCCGTGAACTGAACCTGGTTGCAGGACACGTCCTGCAGGAACAACTGTACTTCCTTCAGCTCTTCTGTTCCGAGAGCGCCCCACAGCGAGGCCTTCAGCAGACACGAGGCGGTGCGCTTGGCTTCAGTCGCCACGGCGTTGCAAGCACGCGTCAGGCACGCTTGCGCGAGCAAAATAACCAAACACCGAAACAAAATGGAAAAATAAAGCACATACGTATTCTCATTTCCTAATTTGTTTTTCAGTGTTAAATATAGGTACACTGTGATTACAATAAAATTACAATTAACTTGAAACAATATTGGCAGGCCATACAAGGATTTTACATAATCCCAAACCTCAATTAAATAGTAATAAAGTTTTCTATGATGACGTAATTCTAGTAGCCGTGAAATTTCAACATTTATAATATTTACTACTGTAGTATCCCGTCTGAAAAAAGGGTTTATTTTGGGTGTTAAACTTGAAAATTTTGTATCGCCATTTTCAAACAAACGGCACAGTTCTTTGTTTATTAACTTGTATCGATGCCATACCATTAAAATAAGAAGAATGATGTAATATAGCGCAGCTGATAAAATAAGTGCACATAAATGCATCGTTAATAATGTTAAAGGAAAGAAAAATTTATCACCCTCACTTATAGTAATATCAGAGCAACATAAATATACATGTACAGCAAGAATACCTATAATGACTAGTGCTTGCATGATCATCATTCTCCGGTAGAGCCTGGCGGGTTGCTTCACCAGGAGCCGGTCCACCTCGGCCAGCCGCGCGAAGACGCGCTCGGTGACCTGGTGACCTCTGAGCAGGGGCACCAGCAGGTAGGCGACCGCCGTGGAGTAGAAGCACAAGGTGCACGCGATGAAGGAGTGCTTCACCAGAGGGTCGCTGCTCTGCGTGTTGATCCTGTCCACGGTGGCCTTGCCGCAGCTGAGCACGACGGCGGCGGTGAAGAGCAGGTTGTAGCAGGAGTGCGGAAGTGAGCCTCGTGCGGGCGAGAGGCCCAGAGCCGCCAGCAGACAGCGCGTGGGGAGCGTGGCCGTGTGTAGTTCCCGGGGCGACCGCCAGGCGGCACCCATCTTCACGTGTTCACGTGTTTCCCTGACGGCCTGCCCACACAACTGGGAATACGGAAAAAAAACCTTTTGTGACTAACGTAGTTACGCAAAATTTCCTTCCATCTCCACACTATTTGATATTTTATTTATACCTAATATTTAAATTTTGCTAAACATAAAAATGATAACGTAACGTTAATCGAATCGTAGTTAACTTATTACGTTTTAAGAGTCAAATTTGTAATAGAAGCATTATTTGAAAAAAATATTTTATCTAGTTATTTAATTATTTTTATAAATAATCCGAGATAAAAACCACTAAGTGACACATACAATTGGGTGGCTCAACTGCTCCGCTGCTGGCTCCTGCCGTGACAACCTGCAGGGAAGTGTCCACACCGGCGCCGTCACTGCTGGCCGCGAGGAATGCACAGGGGAAATCATGTCCAGCACTCTTCCAGGGCACAAGGACCAGGCGGACATCCGTCTTGTGTCGCCTCGACTGACGGGACTCGGGCTCTAGGGAGGGCGATACTTCGGGCAAGGAAGGCAATACATAATGCGTAATTCAGAATCCTCAAGTCTAGTTGATCCATTCGAATTCGAAGAACAGCGCGTATCGCTCCAAATCATTCTTGGCATAATTTATTATGAATATGGAACTTTAACAAATTTGTTCCTTTTGATGACGATAGCTTCCACTCCAATTCGGTGTCAAATGATTGATCACTAGCGGCAATAAGTATCCAGGGGTTTATTCTTATTCGTTAGCAAAGTGGACTCGAAACACGTTGCCATCTAATGTACATTAGGAAATGGACTAAACTTCCTGAACGAACCTGAAGTCAGATACGTAGAAGGATAAGAGTTGACCCAACAATTTGCAACACATTCGAAATGATGACCCACTTCTGAACTTGGCATCGGAAAATGAACAAATTTTAACTGTCTATTATACATACCTATGATAGATGGGTTTAGCGTAGAACAAAAAAAAACATGTATATTACAATAGAGGCTCTTGTGACAACAAAATTTTAAATCTATAGAGTATGTCAGAATTCAACCTACAATATTTGGCAAAAGCTGAAATCAAAATAAGACTTATGCCTTAAGGAGCTTACTAAGACTCATCTATGTCTTTGAAGTAATAGCTGAACATTGCTTTGCAAACATTACGTTTTTGGTTTAATTTAATTATTTTAAAAATAATTTCAAACACAATGAAAATTGTTTTGTTGTAATTTTTCCTATTTTTTTATATTAAAATGCAATTATTTGTTATCCAAATCTTAATTATACAGTTTTGGTAGCTGTATGTTGCGTTTTCATCTCTGCCAGTTGCTCAATGAGTATTTTACTGCTAGGGTCATTTTTGAATTCGAAGAAAAAGTTATTTTTCTGTGCTCATAGTGTACCCAAATCATTTTAATTACTTGATATTGTAGTATGTTTATTCCGAACTTCTAATAAGAAATTAAGGCATGTTCTAGATTATTTTATATATTGTGTGTAGACATGTTTTCTGATTTTAAATTTATAAAAAAAAATAATGATTTACTAAGTTTTAGAACCATTTTTAAGGTACCTACATAATCAAATGTGTACCTATACTTATTATTTCAAGAATTATAAACCACCCCTTATCATTAGCATGTTTGGTATACTTCCTTGATAACTGGTAAAGAGAATTTGTCACTTTTTTAGGCGCAACAGGAGTTGGGCACTTGCTACTGTGTTCCACCTCTATATTCATTTACTGTTGAATTACTAACTCAGCTAAGTGAGTGGCTTTTAATCTAATTTTTTTAATTTACTTGTGTTGTCCATTCGTTTTTTGTTGGTTTCTAATTTAAACAAAATAAAAGTTCATTCATTTTCACAGCACCAGAGACTCGTGAAATAGCATCTCTATGGGCCGAATACACTTCAGCTTCCTCATTGGCTGTTGACTGGCACGTGACTGATCCGGGAGTGAGGAGATAGCTCACGCAATCTGCGGACCGCCTGAAGTCCGAAGTTCATTGGTGACCTCTAAAAGACCTTAACCAAGGCGTTTGGCAGGAAAGTAAGCCTTAACAATCATGCGTACAGAAGATATCACACCAATATAAAAATTTTTATTAAAATCGGATCACAGAACCACTTGTTTACAAAACTGAGTGTTCATAATCTTTTTTATCTTATTTATCTTGTGACCTTTTTATGACTGGGTTATGGCCAGGGATGATTTACTACAAAGCACCAATTACTTGTCAGATGTTGTGATGTTATTTACTTATATACATTATTACATTATTACATTTCGAAAACTGTGTGAGTTTGGTGATAACTCATAAACAAAGTGAAGATGCGTTGAGCCACATACACAATTTTATTCAATAAAGCAAGCAGCATTAAACTCTCAATAACAAGCATGAATAAAACAGTAAGGATCTTGCTTCGCATTAACTCAATGCTGCCCAACACTTGTTAGGCTCGCATGATGCGAAATGTACTGTAACACACAATATGTTTTCATTAATGCATTACCAGTAAAACATTTACACTCACGGTGAATAGCGCATACACGGAATTCAAAAGCACAAAACTTTCAGATTTTTCTCAAACATCGAATCCCAAGCAGCTGGTAGATATCAAACATTATCAGCTTGGGTTGAAAACAATCAAATAATTATTTTAATTATGTTTTAACACACAAAACTTATACTATTTACAATTAGTCATACATAACAGTAAAATAATTATTCCAGTCTCTGGTATATATTGTCCACAATAAAAGATTACACACTCGCAACCGTGCAAAATTTTATTCAGTGCGATAAAAGTGATATTACATAAGTTATTAATCAAATCGTGTTACTCGTAAAATATGTTACTAAGGCAGTGTATCTGAGAGTCTGGTCTGACCACCGCAAGAATTAACATGTGGCATATAAAACCACGCCGCCGCTTGCCTGCAATGCAGTCCCACAGGCAGCGAGCCCCCACTCGCTGGAGTAGTTGTAAGCTACTCGTGCGACGCCTGGGCTACTCGCCGGCGAGTTCAGCAACGAGTCTGTTACTGGCGTCACCACTCGGTAACGTGTGCTCCCAGTGCTTACCCAGAATGTTTGGGGAGCCATTTTGCAAACTGAACTACCGAAGCACTACCCATTGATTGTTATATTGTTATATCGTATTTATCCCTAATAAACTGCTTCTAACAGCCCTGACTCTAACAACATTGCCCTGCCTCTAACTTCTTTAACTGTTGCCCAACTATTAATAGTTGTCCGCAACGAGTTGATACCAAGTCCGTAAACCCCAGGGGGAAGTCTTCTCCGTGGTTGACATGTCCCAGCTTTTACGGTGATTCCGCTGTGTGGGTTAGAGCTTATACGCAGACGTAAACGTAAGCACATGCATTTCACACAACAGTTTCCTTGGTAACACTTTTATGACACACGCACATGTTCATGTGCGATCAATCCTTACGTGGAGTGTAAAATGCGTCCACTCGTGTTTCCTCCGTGAACGAGTCCCTCGTACCTGGCTTCTGTGAACGGGTACCTCGTAACGTCGTAACCAATCGTAAATGCATGACGTCATACAGCGAGTCAGAGCGTCTGGGTGGCATCGAATCGATCTTCTTCTGGCGGACGACTGAACTCGGCTCTGCGAATAAGGCTCTTATATACCCGTCCTGAGTAGCAGTCGAGACAGCCTGGAACATTCTACTACGAACTACTGGATGTTCGCGACAATGACAGGCCTCTTGTGACTTCATATCCGTTGTTGATATTGGAGCCTTTTTTTTCATTACTATGACACTTATTCTGGGTACTTGGCGGATTGCCTAAACCAAAGTCTACGGCAATGCTAAAACAGCAACTAACGACACAATAAGGGACATATCCAAGAAAGTTAGGGGGTATTCAAATTACGTCATATTATCCTCATAATTTGGTTTTGAACTTGCTTAATATTGTATAACAAAAACAAAGCGAGGTATTTATATTATTTAGTATTTGAGTAATGTTAAACATTATAAGTCCAGGACAAAATTTGTTTTCATTGAATCACTGAACATAGGTTATCATTTTCAAACATACAATAACACACATCTAATTGCTAACACGAATACGGATTGCTACACACATAGTATTTTAATTACTAAACTGTAACAGAATAATCAGATACGTGACGATCGTGCCAATGAAAGAAGTCATGAAACGAGAATCCAGGGTAATGTAGTCGCAAGCCGTGAACTGAACCTGGTTGCAGGACACGTCCTGCAGGAACAACTGTACTTCCTTCAGCTCTTCTGTTCCGAGAGCGCCCCACAGCGAGGCCTTCAGCAGACACGAGGCGGTGCGCTTGGCTTCAGTCGCCACGGCGTTGCAAGCACGCGTCAGGCACGCTTGCGCGAGCAAAATGACCAGACACCAAAGCACAAAGGATACATAAAGCAAATATGTATTCTCGTGTTTACCTGCGAATTTTAATAGGAAAAATAATAATACCGTGACTAAGATGAAATTAGAAATTACTTGAAGCAGTATTGGCACACCATACAATGATTTTACCAAATTTACAACTTCAGATATAGTGTAATGAACTTTTCTAAGATTAACTAATTTTTTTTGCGTTGTCATATTTCTATTCGTGACTGGAGCTATTTCTCGTAGGAATAAAGGGTTTATTTTGGGTGTTAAACTAAATATTTTTGTATCGCCATTTTCAAACAAAAGGCACAGTTCTCTGTTCAGAATCTTGTATCGATTCCACGCCAGAATGATAAGAAGAGTGATGTAATATGCGGCAGCTGAGCAAATCGCTGATGATAAGTGTATTGTTTTAACGGTCAGAGAAGTGAAAAAAGGGTTTATCTTACTTATTAACATGTCTGTATACAATAAAGAAAAATTTATAACAAGAATACCTATAATGACTAGTGCTTGCATGATCATCATTCTCCGGTAGAGCCTGGCGGGTTGCTTCACCAGGAGCCGGTCCACCTCGGCCAGCCGCGCGAAGACGCACTCGGTGACCTGGTGACCTCTGAGCAGGGGCACCAGCAGGTAGGCGACCGCCGTGGAATAGAAGCACAAGGTGCACGCGATGAAGGAGTGCTTCACCAGAGGGTCGCTGCTCTGCGTGTTGATCCTGTCCACGGTGGCCTTGCCGCAGCTGAGCACGACGGCGGCGGTGAAGAGCAGGTTGTAGCAGGAGTGCGGAAGTGAGCCTCGTGCGGGCGAGAGGCCCAGAGCCGCCAGCAGACAGCGCGTGGGGAGCGTGGCCGCGAGTAGTTCCCGGGGAGACCGCCAGGCGGCACCCATCTTCACGTGATCACGTGTCTCCCTGACGGCCTGCCGACACAAATTGGAATTACGTAATTAGTACGCAATATTACTTTCCATTTCTTCCTTGTTCGCGATAATTGGTCTTTTATATTATAATCTCTTTTTATGCTTAGCTAAACGATAAAACTGTTTTCAGACTTTTGAAAAATATTATCTGTGACAATATTTACACAGTATTATATACTCATTCCTATTTTAAAGTAACACTGTTCCATGGTACGGTGTTACAAGAGTAAGTATGTAAATATATTTCCTGTGCCTGGTGCCGGTGTGTGGTGGTGGTTTTCGCCATCTTGAATTGTGAAGTCGCGGTAGCCATCTTGGATCTTTGATCTTGACCTTGACCTTGAATCAGGTTGCCATCCTGAATTATGTTATTTTGTTTTAGTCTGCTGGAGGTTGCCATCTTATTTATGTCTGTTCGAAGCCACCACAAAGAGTTTGTCATGATGGAATATAACGGTTTAAGGATTACTTAAATTAATGGATATAGCATCACTGATAAAAGTGAGAGAACATTCATGCCCTTGGGGAAGGCAGAAGGGGATGGGGAGGGAGGTATCGCACGAGCGCGCAGGCACGTACTTCGTGATAAGCTCCGCTATGAGACGTGATGACGGGGAGGCGCCCGGCTGAGTTCAGGGCCACGCGCTGAATTATGGCCTCACTAGATGGCCTCTAATACGGACTAAAAATTAACTTTATACTTCAAAGCAAAATATGTGCCTCAGAGACAACTTACAATTCTTCATACAATAAGGTTACCGATAGACCAAAACTAATGAAAATTTAAAATTTGATTTTTCTTATAATAATCACCAAGGTATGCTGATATACATAACCGTCGCGTATATGCGAACTAAACCACGCTCTGCTACCACTTTGTAACTGACTCTTGTGCTACAATATAAAATATAATTGCCCAAGTGACTGATTAAGAACTGGAAGTGTATGAGCACAAAAACTAAGTAAATATAACATCAGAGGGAGCAATGAGGGACCAGACAAACTAATTTAGATTTTCCCTTTAAAACAGGAGAGGGAAAGAGGATCGTTTTTTGTTAAAGAGATACTACAAACATCTCTATAGGCATCTTGGTTTATTCCTTAGAATTTTCTTTTCTTGCATAAGATTAAATTTCAAAAATAGTACTCAAAGGACAGATCACACATATATAAAGAGATAATGCTACGGACAGGGCCGAAACCATATTACATGTTAGCAAAATAAAATTATTAAATTAAATACATTTTATTAATTTTATAAATGTGAAAATGTGAAATTAGTTATTTTAGTTTCAATCATAAGACATTACCCAAACTAAACAATAAATTATTTGGTCTTGAAGAAAATATAAATTTGTAAGTTCCTGTTACTTAAGTTCACATCTTCCTATCGGTCAGTAAGCTGACACTTTTAAGTTTGTTTTCACTCACGTATCGTTGACAATTTGTGTGGGGGATGGATCAAAAGGTGAGGAAATAAGCCTTAGAGGACCATAGCAGTCATCCCTAGGTCATCGCAGGAAAAACGGTGCTGGGAAGACTCCCGAGAAAAACTAGCAGAGCTCCGGGGCTGGCTGTAGGAGTATATCTCCAAACCGTTTCTCGGAATCTTGCATTCTTGGATTCATGGCATAGATTCTGGGACCTTGCCTGCAACAGAAATCCATTCTGGCGAATAAGACCTGTTTGCAGACAAAAAGGCCTAAAAAGGGTGTGGTTGGGGGTGCTAATTTAGCGAAGTAGAAAAAAAACTCACTAAAGCAGGGTGGTTGATTGCCGTCACTCTGGACGGTGCCACGTCTTGGCTGGCCGAATCTCGCAGCGGTAGATGTAGAAAAATTTCATAATTTAATTTACATAGAAGAAGAAGAACTGAAAAGATAACTCTACTTTTTACTACTGGCTGGATTTATTATACTATCTAATCTAGGGATCTCATCCCTGGTAGCATATTGACTACATAATGCGACGATCTCCGCCGGAACCCGCGTGGACGATTACCGTAGACCAGCCAGGAAGAGGTCGCGCGCAGAAGTCCTGGGGCGCGCGGATATTGTCTTAATTAAAAACAGGGTTCAGCCTTGGAACAAAGGAAGGGGTGCGGGGGTGTACCGAAGATATCCGAAGGTGCCCGAAGGAGGCGGACCGAGAAACAAAACACAACCCGAGTGGTTAACTCAAAGTTCGCGCAATAACTGCGCTATCTAGAGGGCAACTCCGAAAACAATCGCCTATCGACTCTAGCCAGGTCGAGCTGGTGATGCCTGTGTTCTTATGCTGTAGCCAGTGCTGCGCTCTGGCGGCCTAACTGAGAGGGGGAATGGAAGTATCCATCTCAAGTGCACAGGGAGCGCTGGGGGCTTTTCTCTGTCAGCCACGAGGTGGTTAGTTCTAAAGGAGCTCGTTATATTGCATGGGTGTCTCCAAATCACACCGCAGAACGGGAGGCTGAACGGCCTTGACTCAGGCAAATCGCCCTGCTGGGTTCATGAACTTTCGACGCCACTCGCTAGGGGGGGGGGGGAGAAGGGGGGACTAAACGACACCACTCTGCATGGGAAAACGCACCCTAACATGACTTTCTATGAGTGAACCTAAGACGTATGCGTGACTGGAAGAGCTTCTGTAAGCTGGGCTCTGAGAAGTGGTAACCACTCGTCCAGAGCTGTTGTGTGCAAATTTAGTCATGCAGGGAAATTATGTTACAGGCCCCGGGCGTGACTGCAAGCGGGAGAAATGTCATCCGGGCTGCTAACGTCGTCTTTAGACTTGCAAAAGATCAGATTGGCCCCTGAGAAAAGGTGCCTCGGGCCACTGCAGCAAAGTTTAACAAAGTAGAGTACACCAGCCCAACAAAGTGTAAATCACCCTTTTGTAACCAATTTATATGGAAAATAAAATTTCCAAAAATAATGTAAAATCATAGTAAAAAAGTAAAATAAAAAAGTGTCGAAATACCTCATTTCCGGCACAAGTGGACCCTACATACTTTCGAAAAAATGATGTACACTTAAAAAGGAAGCTTTTAGACGATGAAGAAGCTTCGACATCATCGATTTCAAATTCTTACAGTAATCCAGGTGAAGTCAACGACTTCTACGATGATGGCAACAGTGACTCTGACAGTGACAAGAACAAACACTGTGATGAAACACATAAACCTGGCAATAACGATGGCTGTTATGGAGCCCTGAGACCAAAACAATGTAAACGATGCGTTAAATCTAATTATTCTGATCAAGCCTATGATGGTCACTGGGGTGATGACGAGGCTGATGTTAAAAAGGAAAACTTCAGAGATCTTAAAAATAATTAACTTGCATGTAAGATGGAAGCAGCAGCAGAAGAAATTGATTGCAAGTCATAAGAAGACCCGAATATATTGGTCGATCGTCTGACAATGTTGGTGGCATCGGTTCGTGGAGCAAAATACTCGCACATCGATGAAGTTCCCTCCATATTTAAGGAACTAAGGGTAGCTGGCTACAAACAAGGTATTCCAAGTATCGAAAAATTATACCTTCATGCTAGGCACAGCGACAACATTATTTCGTCAGGCAGTTTTCTTGTATAGAGTAGTTTTTCGTAGAGAGGATGTTTAATAAACTCCACTAAAGGTAATAGGAAACATAATTTAAATTTTATTTTAAACTTTAATTACACTTATCAGTGAACGAGAATCACGGCAAGGGCGTAAATCTATCAAGTCAATCCTACATGAATAGACCATATTTAAAAAAAATTTTAAATTTTTTTCAAAATTTCTAGTTTAATTATTACGAATTTTAAAGATGTCAATCAATATATCATCGGCTTACTGGAGGCTGATGAACTAGGAACCTAAGCTGCTTTTAGAATTTCTCACCACTTTAAATTGAATAATTTTTTTTTTACCTAGAATAATCTTTTTTTGGATCGAGTAAGGATCGAACAAGCACTGAAATCGATCGAATCAATCACTTAATATATTGCCGATATTCTCGGCGAATTTTGGAATTTTTTCCGAATTTCTGGCTTAATAAATATAGATTTCCAAGATGGCCGACAAGATGGCCTACAAGATGGCGGGTACCCAGGCAATAAATACTACTACACTATAGAGGATAATAATTAATTTAACATGGTGGCACCACACTTTGGCAGACGACGTGTGTATTACATGACACTGATGCTCCTGGTAGCAAGTACTGAAAACAAGATGGCGGCGGCACCCGCTAGAAGGTGATGTGTGCACTATGTGACACTAGCGCTCCTGGTGGCATGTATTGAAGAAATAGTTATTGTGGCTCGGTTTCGAACAGGCGATACTATTATTTCTTCGAATTCATAAAAAAATTTTAAGACCGAATATGAGTGTTTTTTATACCTTATTTAATTCTCAGTCTAGTAATTGTCTCAATGGCCATGCAGTCAAAGGCGTGTGTCTTCCAACCCAGAGGTCCGAGCGGTGATGGTATGAAACACAGTACTTCTAATGTATTTTGATTTTTAAAATAATATGTCGATAAGGACCATAACAACATTGGCATGTAATGGAACATCGACCTTATGTCCATGAGACTGAGCGATGATGACGCTCTCTAAGAACAAAAACCAGAAACAAAGTTGATGGAATGCAAGAAGGCGACCTCCAGCAGAACAGAATTAAACAATATGGTGAAATCAAAGATGGTGGTCTCGAGCAGACTCAAACAAGATGGCGACCTCCAGCAGACGAAAACCACAAGATGTCGGTATCCACGTAGCTGCCGGGTTCAAGGTCAAGGTAAAAGATCTGCGAGTAAATGTCAAAGGCAAGGTCATCAAATATGGCCACCGTGTCATCACAATACAAGATGGCGGACACCGTCACTGCCACTACGCACCGGCACCAGGAGCAGAAAATATATTTACATATTACTCTAAAGTTCTGTGTTTTTTTTTCACGTGACAACGTCTAATAAATCGATGAACGCTGGCTGCACGCACGAAAAAATGTCCCGTTACGCTGTGACCCGTTACGCTCATTGTACGCTTGCGCCGCATCTATCTCTCTTCCACTCGATTGGAACAACAATCGATTTGACTTTTTCGAGGCATATTCAACTTGAAACACTCCCATTCGTTTCCTACTTTTCCTATCATCGTCCTATCCTTAACAGAATAACACAGATTGGAAGAAGTTAAATAGCAAACATGTATAAAAGTTACAGTTAAAATAATCTCTTCGTTAAAGTAATAAACATATTTGAATTAATGAGTGCAAATAAAAGTAAATTTATCAATTAAATTGTAGATTTCATTTCACTCCTTCTTTGGATCCATACGAAATAGTGATAATTCAATAAAAATGATTCAATGTTATTCATAAAAGTATGCAATCATTTCATCAACGTTTTGTTATGACGTTGTCACGTTAAACCGACTTTGCAGACAACCAATTTTTTTCTTTTAAAATATATGTACTAAGGCGAAAAAAAAAAGTAGGACCAAAAAACGTTCGTCACAATTTTGATACTCGCCCACAGTGCGCCGTGTGAAGCCCAGCGCGGACAGCTGCGCCGACTACTTGAAGCGAAGTAGTCAAGGCGGACGGGGTAGTAGCGTCACCACAAACGCTCAGGGGCAGGGATGCCGTCGCTGCTGGCTGCGAGGAATGCACAGGGGAAATCATGTCCAGCACTCTTCCAGGGCACAAGGACCAGACGGGCATCCGTCTTGTGTCGCCTCGACTGACGTGACTCGGGCTCTAGGGAGGTCGATACTTCATGCGAGTTGAGGCCACTAAGAGCGTACTATAATGTGTGTTTTGACATGCTGAAGTCGAGTTGATGCATTCGATTTTTTATTTGATCGATATCCCAGATAATATTCTATCCATCCGGATTATAATTATACTTAATTTAATGTTAATCTGAAACTTACTATCTAATATTATTGCTACAAGAAAAAAACATATTTTAATTCTTTTCCCAAAAAACTAATATTGTAATTTTTCTTTCCTGTCAACATCTCTGACACTGATGGGTGTGGCATTAATGTATCGCCGATCCCTTTAGCAACGACAGTCTAGCAAGGACCCAATAGCTAGTATTTAGTTCGATGAGATTTTCTTTTACAGAATCTACAACGTGTAAACTACATTTCTTCCTATCTTCCTACAGTAATTGTAATAAAATGTATGTTGGAGTATTTCGTAAACTATCCTGGAGCAAACATTTATATTAATCATAGTGGTACTTCAGACATACGAGAACACACAGTCCAGACCGACAATCCATCACAGGCACCAGAAAACCGCGCGTGTATGTGTTTCTGCCACAGTCCTCCTGACACCATCCTGGTTAACCCATGTTTTTAGAAATTACAGTAAAATTACGTACTTTTCGACGAAGAATCAACCTGAATAATTGGTTGTCTGTAACGTCGGTTTACGGACGATAGTTTAACGTGACAACGTCATAACAAAACATTGATTAAATGATTGCATACTTTTATGAATAAAATTGAGTCATTTTTATTGAATTATCACTAGCTATTTTGTATGGATACAAAGAAGGAGTGAAATGAAATCTACAATTTCATTGATAAATTTACTTTTATTTGCACTCATTAATTCAAATATGTTTATTACTTTAACGAAGAGATTATTTTAGCTATGACTTTTATACATGTTTGCTATTTAACTTCTTCCAATCTGTGTTATTCTGTTAAGGATAGGACGATGATAGGAAAAGTAGGAAACGAATGGGAGTGTTTCAAGGATGATGTGAAGGAAAATAGCTTACCCAACACCAAAATGCAGTCAAAAATAATATATTTGCGCCACGGACTCTGCAGCAATGCTAGGAGGAACGGGTTAGCAAAGAGCAATGAAAATGTTACATTGAAATGCATGAAAACAGAATTACGCTACGGACTCGGTCGCAATGCTAGGAGGTTCAGGTTAGCAAAGAGAAATATAAAATGAGCGTAACGGGACACAGCGAAACGGGAAAATGTGCGTAACGGGACCATTTTTCGTACGTGCAGCCGGCGTTCATCGATTTATTAGACGTTGTCACGTCAATAAAACAAGAGTTCTTCGTAATTTCAAATAACGGAATATTCGTAGAAACTAAACCGTATTTTGATTTCCGAGTTGTGTGTATCGTTCTCAACAAAAGTAAACACACGAAAAGATCGTTCTTAACAAGTTTTTGAAAGGTATGTTAGTATACCAAAGAATATCCTTTTTGATTAATATTCAAAGAGAGCGATCTCAGTGTCTGTAAATACACTAAAAATCCCTGGAAAATTTGTAACCAGTGTTCTGCGTAAAGCGAAGGTGAGAATTTTTAACAGTGTAGAGCCATCAATAAACAAAGGAAAAAACGTTAACCCAAACATTTGAAGAATACTTTTATTGTTAAAGTAAGTACACACACTCGATATTTAAGAATATCTTCGTAAATATGCGGTTTCTGTTCGCCACAATATTGAAACAATTTAAGCTATGAGTTACAGAAAATAATTCGATGTAACTCGTAAGCCACTTCATGTACACTGTAATACTATTTTGTTGTCGCTTCCGAAATATTCTTCGTTTGCCACAGTGCAGTGCAAGTCGCGCGTACAATTTTTTTTCCTAACCATAACTAAAGCTAAGTGTGTTTGGGAGGGGTCCGGGTTAGGGAGGGAGACTAAGTGCGTCTCAGGCCGAAGCCTATACGCCTAGTCATGCTGGGATTAGCCATGCAGGGAGAGTGTCGCATGCATCGTGTGCTAGGAGGCGATTGGCCAGCCATGGCAGCGATTGATGCCATGACTAAATCCCTTCACTCTTATCTCTAGTCTAAACTACTAGTTAAGTTGGGCCAGGTAAAATCTGCATAGACACAGGGAAAACCCTGGGCACTTTCATGCGGGATGCAACGGGTATGCATTAAGTGTAGGAGGATACAGGAGACAGAGGATGGTCTGGATGAAGAGTTGGACGGAGTAGAAAAGAGTCTACCATGCGGGGGGGTTGGGCACTTGGACTCGTGGTCCGCTTTGTTGTCTTCTCCGGGACTGGAATCGATGGCCCGGGACGCAAGCGCTCCTGGCGGTGAGTGTAAACACTCACATCCGCTCCAGACAGCAGCCGCGCGTGCAGTTCGAACAGCGTGGAGTAAAGCTCCCTGACTGCAGATGAAACAGGTTGAAACACGTGAACGGACGGAAGGAGTCGCGTGAGTATGTCGCTATGTGGAGCAGCGGGAGGGTGTGTGAGGGTAACTGCTAACTGGCCGCAGGGTCGACGATGTTGTCCCGAAGTGTTGGCGCCGCGCCGCGCTGTTTGCTGCGGCCATCATCGCGGACTAACGGCGAGCCCCAGTTGCACTGCCCCCCCCCCCCCTCCAGGCGGGCCAATGGCGACACACTTCCCGCCCCGGCCGGGGTCCCCCTGGTTACCTACCGCAACAGTCACAGTTACCTCCCGGGCACACGAGTCTGGTCGCCGGCTGCACTGCGCCTCAACACACGGAACACGAGCACGCCGAGCCAAATTCAGCCAACGAGATCATTTTTACGTGAAAACGTCTAATAAATCGATGAACGCCGGCTGCACGTACGAAAAAGTGTCCCGTAACGCACCTTGTCCCGTTACGCCGTGTCCCGTTACGCTCATGGTACGCTTGCGCCGCATCTATCTCTCTTCCACTCGATTGGAACAACCATCGATTTGACTTTTTCGAGGCACATTAAACTTGAAACACTCCCGTTCGTTTCCTACTTTTCCTATCATCGTCCTATCCTTAACAGAATAACACAGATTGGAAGAAGTTAAATAACAAACATGTATAAAAGTTACAGTTAAAATAATCTCTTCGTTAAAGTAATAAACATATTTTAATTAATGAGTGCAAATAAAATTAAATTTATCAATTAAATTGTAGATTTCATTTCACTTCTTCTTTGTATCCATACAAAATAGTGATAATTCAATAAAAATGATTCAATATTATTCATAAAAGTATGCAATCATTTCATCAATGTTTTGTTATGACGTTGTCACGTTAAACTATCGTCCGTAAACCTACTTTACAGACAACGAATGTTTTTTTAATAAATTACTTTTACTTTAACATGATTTACATCCATTTTTTTACAGTTGGAATGGAAATCCTAAACGTACAGACAGCACCTAGAATCCCACGGGAGGAATTAGTCAAGTGGGTCGACGACGACGACAACAACGGTAGTTACAGACGAACAACAACCTCGGACAACCCAGCGGCAAACAGAGGAACCCGAAGATGACACAAAGCACAGATGACCTGAACGACACAACGAAACACGAAACAGAAACAAGCGACGTATAACTATTGTGTTTGTTTCGTCTTTTCGTTTTTTTTTTGTTGTGACTTGTCTCGTTTCAACTGTTGTGCTGATTTTTTGGGGTTTGATTCATCATTTGTGGTTGTTTTTTTTTTTTTCGTTTTTTCGTTCTCTTAGTCCAATTTTCTTTGTTTTTCTTTGTTTGTTGACCATATCCCTCTTATGGAATATTATGTGGTGTATATATCCTGTTGACAACAGTAATTTTTGCTTAATTTGTGTTTTTTGTAGTTTTCTTCTACAGACATACATGTGCTTAGCAATGGCGTATGTCCAAAAGCTTACGTCAAGTCATGCACTCCCATTGCACAAATCTTTCAAAGATAATACCTTTCACTCTCCTGAAAATACAGTTTAAATACGAACAATCGCCCTCAGCGTGAGCGTATTCCTCAGAAGCTGTTCGCAAACAGACAGCCCTCGGAGCTGTGCAGACGGTACGGCCGGGAGCTGGTGTGCTGGTACTCGACCACGTGGTACCGAGGAGCGCATGACGGCCTCAGAAGTCGGCCGCGACCTTGCTGAGCCCCTGCACGGGGGGAGGGGGAGCAGGGAGGCTGTGGTCCAGCCCGGATAACGGTCCTGGCGACCAGCCGGCCGGGGTCAGGCCGGGAGCAGGGCGCAGTGGTAACACACTGCACTGTCATCCCGGGAGACCCCGACCCTGCGTGCTTTCCCGGGAGCACTCAGTCCTTGCTTCAGATGTTTCCGAGCACCGTTGTTTGTGTTCCAGAGCGCTCTGTGTGTTTCCGAGCACTGTTGTTGTGTTTCAGAGCGCTCTGTGTGTTTCCGAGCACTGTTGTTGTGTTTCAGAGCACTCTGTGTGTTTCCGAGCACTATTGTGTTTCAGAGCACTCTGTGTGTTTCCGAGCACTCTGTGTGTTTCCGAGCACTATGTGTGTTTCCGAGCACAAATTCTCGATTTTCCGTTTGGTTTTGACCTCGGTGACGAGACGTGGGATTTAATCGAATATTCGATAATTTGACTCTTATTTCGTTTTATTGTGCTTGTTAGTGTGCGCAGTTAATACTGGAAAGATAATCAGGGAAAGGTTTACACATAATTTTAACTATTGAAAGTACTGTGACAACGCAAAATCTCAGATTCCGTGGTAAGAATCCCAACCCAGTATTAATACGAAAACTATTTTTTTTTTAGTAGTGATACTGATTGTACAAGTTTATAAATATCTGTAATTTTTACATGGATATTTCTTTTCCATTTACAAAAATATAATACAGTGTACAAGCAAGCTTCGCTCGTGGCGCGGTTGGCTTTTCTTCCTGTGAGAATGCACTAACTTTGCAGCAATGGTGCTGTTCCCGCCCACCTTTGTGTAATTCCCTCTCCCCCCCCCCCCCCTCCCTTGAGGAAGCCGTCGTCGCCAGTCGAGGGGCGCTGAAGCTGGGCTACTGTCTGCGTCATGCACTTGGCGCGCCGTTACGCGGCCTTATTCTCGCGAGCAGGAAAAACACTCTGATTACTCCTTTCCCTCCTCCAATCCGGCTGTGGCATTCTCCGGGGGTCTCTAGGCGGGGACGCACCACGACGCCGAAATACCACAACGCCGAACGTACAATAACGCCGAAAACCATAACGCCGAATGCCAAATTGACTACAACGCTGACAGCTAGAAAACTGCTGTGTACCACAAAGCCGAAATACCACAACGCCGAAATACATTAACGCCGAAAAACGTCATTGCAGGACTGCCACAAAGGTTAGGTTAGGTAAGGTTAGGTTATGTTAGGCTTGCCTAGGTTAGGTTAGGTTGTGGTAATTCGGCGTTAAGATATATTTAAGAAACACACACAAATTCATTCAGTTGTTGTTCATTTTGCTCCTGTGCCCCCCCCCCCCCTTCCCCACAGAAACATTTTTCGCGTCGGCGTTACTATATTTCGGCGTTGTGGTACACAGCAGTTTTGTAGCTGTCGGCGTTGCGGTCAATTTGGCATTCGGCGTTATTGTACGTTCGACGTTGTGGTGACGACCCTCTCTCGGCCTGCGGCATGTCCGCTGACGTCAGCACTGCCCCGGGCCTGGACAGCCGGACAGGGGTCAGCTGTCCCCCGGCGCGCAGTGCCTGACCCCTGCCGCACACACACACACGGGAACACACACGGACACTAGTGCCCTCGACACCTGCTTCATCTCACTTTCAATAACACGCTGGAAGCCGCATCACGTGACCCCATTTCTTGACGTGCCAACGTCTAATAAATCGATGACCGCCGGCTGCACGCACGAAAAAGGATGACTCATTGTCCCGTTATACGCTCACTGTACGCTTGCGCCGCATCTATCTCTCTCTTCCACTCGATTGGAACAACCATCGATTTGACTTTTTCCAGGAACATTAAACTTGAAAACACCCCCATTCGTTTCCTACTTTTCCTATCATCGTCCTATCCTTAACAGAATAACACAGATTGGAAGAAGTTAAATAGCAGACATGTATAAAAGTTATAGTTAAAATAATCTTTTCGTTAAAGTAATAAACATATTTGAATTAATGAGTGCAAATAAAAGTACATTTATCAATTAAATTGTAGATTTCATTTCACTCCTTCTTTGTATCCATACAAAATAGTGGTAATTCACTAAACATTATTCAATTTTATTCATAAAAGTATGAAATCATTTCATCAATGTTTTGTTATGACGTTGTCACGTTAAACTATCGTCCGTAAACCGACTTTACAGACAACCAATTTTTTTTTCTTCAAGAAATGATCGTTGTTTTACATATTTTGTTTTCAAAATACATCGCAATCCACGCCTCACTGGCGAGATCTATGCCATCCTGGCAGTCATGCGACTGCGCAGTACTGCGAGGTTTCCTTTCGCGCCGAGACGGTCGACGAATGGGCGAGCAGCAGAAGAAAGGTTTGGTTGCACGCGCAGAAAGCATGCCTCCGGCTGATCGGTGTTGACGTGAACCCCTGGATGTGTGGAGCTATACCAGCTCCCTGGCAGGAGAGCTCCGTCAGTTGCATAACAATCAGGGGTATCGAAGCCGAGTCCTGTGAGCAGTAGCTCGCACCCAGTCGGATGTGCATGGCAACAGAGATGTGGTATTGTCTTGCATTCAAAGTGCACACCGGAACTATTTTCAGCATGCTCCACTTCTCGTTTTCTAATCATGGAACATTTCTAGAGCATTTGTGGAGGAGTGTATTTTTTTACAGTTATACTTGCGTGTTATGAAAAAAATTATGAGAGTAATTTTTTACAATGCGCGCGAACCATGCAAATAAATTTTTGCAGGAAGAAAAATAGGTTACATACCAAAACAATCCCTTTCTGCACAGCCTACAGGCGTAGATACATTGAATGTCTTAACGAATTTCATATTATGCCTACTAAGATAGTTATGTAATTATTTGATATTCAAACACTATTTTTCATCCCTTGCACTAATACATGATCGTATAAAAATTATTTTTGGACAAAGGTTTAAGGAATAACAATATGGTTAAAAGTAAATCCCGACGAATGTGATACCAAGGAAGTACTATTCATATTTTTAATAATTTCAACACTTTTTTTTTTACGATAATAGTTTGATTCATCAAAAATTGTTTCTGCCAAAGGTTTTAGATAATTCGTACGATTGGAGTTCAGATTTTTTTTTTTTGCTCACCAACCCTGGCGTTTTCAACCCCTTGCAGTTATGGTTAGTCGTATCAAAATTTTAACCAGACGAAAGATTTTGTTATTATTCCTACGAGTTATAGTACGTTCAAAAGGATGTTATATTTTCCATATTATGGGAGTTAAAGCGATTTTTCTGTTTTTCAAAAAACCTTCGCAATTTCTACCCCTTCTTGGAAGGATATTGCCCATTAATGAACTCGACCGAAATTTTCCACTACTGGGATTGTATGTATAGTTTGGAAGTGATTTGTAAAAAATAAATGTGTTTTATACAAAATAACTTTTGATTTGACGATGGTTTTGGGGTTTATGGTCCATGAAACGAAAACATATGAAAAAAATTCCGGAAATCGCACCATGGTAATGGCTACAATATGTGGGATTTCTCAAATAAAAATTACATATGTGGTTTTAAATTGAATACTGGCCCACATAATTTTAAAAAGATATATTGTATTACTGGTGATATAAATTGTGTTATATAAATACGCTTGGAAAAGTTTATAAAGTGAGGTTATGTTCCTGTATGTATAATCTGTATTATAAATGATTACATTTTTATTTAATAAAAAATTAAAATTTATAAATTAGAGTAAAATTTAGCATAATAATTAATTCAAATTTATCACAATAATATTACTAAATTATATAATTAATATTATAAACATGTTTATTTTGATATTGAATACTTAATTTACCATCCGAAATATCGATCCAGTTCTATTATTATTTTATTTAAATTAATTATTTGCATTTAAATTTTAAGTTAGTTGTTAATTACGCGCCCAAACAGACAAAACGGTAGAACAGGACTGCTAACACTCACAAAAAAAGTGGAATGCCAGACATAGGATTGGGGGAAACAGATAAGGTCGTTCAAGCATTGGCTTGGATGAACGCAAGTGACAATGGAATGCGCAGTCGTTGAGCTTGGATTGCAACAAATGTACGTGCTCCATAGTCAGATCCTCTCTCTTGCGAAGACGCCTCTTTCACTCCAGATATTTAACAAAATTAATTTGCCTATATTGTTGAAGAAAAGAATGTTTCCGTTCAGTTTAGTGAAAGAGGTGTAATTATTTTTTTCCTCGCGGGCCTTTAAAGGAATGCATTAATCACGCTTTATTCATTGGAAAAGTGTGTTTTATCACTAGTACTTGGTTTTGCAAAAACGTGTTCTTTTTGTAACGATGCTGCTGATCAGTGCTTAATAAATAAATAAAAATTATTGTGGGAAAAAAGGGAGGGATATTATTTAAATGAGCCAAAAAAAATGTTTTTGTCATAAGCACGATGCTGTTAAAATGTAGTGCATTTAGGTAGTAATTATTATTAACGGGTGCTTAAAAATACACATTCCCCAGGTGAGGATCGAACTCACAGCCCCAGCATAGCTTGGTCTCTGTCTTATAAGTACCGTGCGCTAACCAATTGCGCCACTGAGGAGTCGGATGTATGTGGATATTTGTTCTATAATTCATTTACTTCATGACTCATATTATCAAATACTATTAAACGAGCAATTATTGTATGCATATTTGTACAATGGCATCTCGGAAACGGTTGTAACGATTAGGATGAAAATTTATATTTAGTACCGTTTTGTTTTACAACCTCATGGGGCATGGTTCAAATCACGTCACTGAAAAAAAATTACTTTTATTTTTTAAATATAATAATAATGGTTAATCAGTTCAATAAAGTTAAGGTTTGATGGTATAAAGTATTTACAGACTGATTACAGTCTTTTAAGTAAAAAAAAAAACCCACTTACAAACACATTGTTGTTTTAGGACAAGATTTTAGTAACTTCATAGAAGTATAAATTCAAACGTGCGGAGAAACTTTATAGTATTAACGAATTTGTTAATTTTAACAAGCCGGGCTCTATATTAATAAAATTCCTTGTCTAAAATGCTAATTGCTATCGGCGTCTGATGGTGGCAAGCAACGTTTACGTTACAGGCAGCGAATTCTAGCGGCGGCCGGTGAAAGTATACGTGTGATTCGCATCCAGAAATATTAGTATTTAAAAATCTATTATTTTATTTGTCCGTTTATATTTTTAAAAATGTGTCAGAGTTTCGTATTACAAAATGATTTGCAAGATGAGAAAAAATGAGTTCGCTCGTTACCGATGTTAGAAGTTTACACATCATTGGCGATACTGAAAACCTCGCTCACATTTGTTCAATACACTACATAGGTACATAATTACTTCCCAAATTAACTGCCAGAAGTAAGCACGTGTTAATGACAAACACAACTACAGTATACTCGTGGAATAACATCATGTCAGTGTTAAGAAGACTGCCGATAGTCGCTCTACCACTCTGGTTCTGGGGTAGAGCGCCTGCCTTGTGACTTGTAGGACCCGGGTTCGCGCCCCGGCTCCTCCAAGGCGGATTGCCCAGACGAAATGGTGGCATTTTCTCTGGTAGGAATACAATCCCTTGTAACAAGTCAGGCTACCAAAGAAACGGTGGGTGGAACAGAAAAAAACCTTCCAGGTGGCTTCCAAATGGGGAGCCCGTTTCTTTTCCTGGGCTCCCCATGCGGTGGCCATTCCGGGGGTTTCTCCGGGGGAACGGAGTTTTGCAAAAATATTTTGTTAGTTTTGAATAAGATAACTGTACCATGAAATCTAGTTGAAAAATCACTACGCGTACATTCATTATGCTCGGCATAAAGAATTCTACGTTAAATTCTGTGCCCGAGTTTAGTATTACAAGTGTTATTTGGTCATTACAGAGGTTACATATATGTTACACATCTTTGGCGAGTACATTTTTTTAGAGGTCTCTCAAGATGTAAGTTCTACGGAGCTGTCAAAACTACACAACTCATCCATCCGATGGGGGAAAAATTGCTTTTATCGTCATAGTTAAACCAAAATATTGCATTTACGTGTTATCTAATCAAAAGTATACATACATACTAAGCGCGAACACAGATACGTAAACATCACACACAGGTACGCATACGCAGACATTTTCACACCTTTTTTTAAGTTTTATTGATTTGCACGTAAATAATAAGTGTTAACGAAAGTTTACCGAATGAGTGCTGTTTTTATACACTTGTTTTTGGTTCTCCTTCACGTTGTGTACCAGCAACAAAGTGTTTTGAATACCGCCTAATAAAGAAGAAAGTTTCCCAAATGTAAGTGTTGTCTGCGTATTGGCGGACAATCAACACTTAGGTATTAACATGATGAACCTGAAGGGTCGGGTTTGTATCTCTTTTCTTTTATGAACTGAAATAAAGGTATCAAGGCTAATTATGCTGAGTATATTCTCATTCCATGCTCGGGTTACAAATATATTACAGCCATCCATGTGAACAGCACCCTGTGAAACGGGATAAAATTTCAAAATTAAACCTTGTCATTAAAATACATTTCGCCAAAAAAATTGCGTGTATCTATTCTTAAGGGAGGCATTCACAAACAATATATTTTACAAACAAAATTATGTGTGATGATATCTAAACACTTAGGATTATACTATTTAAATCAGTTTACAGCTTAACAAATAACATTATATTTATGTGTAAATATATGCCCTCATCCCTACACATAGGTGTAAAAAAAATAATGTTTTACTAAAAACTGTGCTAATTGATTAACGGGCCCAAAGCTTACTTTTCAACAAAACGTCATTTGTTTCTTCAAATTGATTTACCATATTAAATTAGTTATGGTTTACTCTTTTGTAGTATTTAGTAGTAGTTAAAATTTTAATTTGTTCTCTTAATATTTAGTCAACAACTGCTTATATCATGCTTAATTTTTAATATTCCACTATTTTATGTAATTGCATAAAAGTGGTTAAGTGTACGGAAAGGTGTACCACATTAACTTCCCCACCAATAAAGACGATAAATATTTCCGTTATTTCTTTCACTGCAAAATTTAACTTTTAATATAGGACTCTTTTACTAAAACCCCCACTGCTGGTACACGTAGTCAGTTGCCTTGCATTGCCGCAGCAGTCCTTCCCGGCCCATGCGCCGCCACTGATGACGTCATCGTCCCTGGTTCAGCCCTAGTTCACCGGGAGCAGCGACTTCGGCCACACCTCCCTGGTCTCCGGAGGCCCCGAGTGTCCCCCCGGAACCTGCTGCTCCTCTTCAGCTGGGCGGCTGCACTCCGCCCCCTGTGCCGCCTCTCCCCTGGTGTGGTCGCTGGTCGACACGTGGTGTTTCGGGCCTGCTTCAGGATCACTTTCCGGGAGGGGCCATCGCACAAAAGAAAGGTCGTAGTTGCAAAAAAAATGAAAGTGGTCAGATATTGGCCTCGTAAATTTATTTACAAATTACGGGTTTCAAATACAGAACCTTAGTAGCTCCATGCAACTTTTGATGAGATAAAAGTTTAACATATGTAATTAAATATTTAAGTAAACATGAATATACACTTATCAATAAAATTGGTCTCGGGAGGGGCTATCGCCCCCACCGCCCCCCCTTCCGGAGCCGCGCTTGGCTCGCCGGCGACTGCTTCTGCCTCGTCGCAGGGCTTGGATCCTCGTCTGCCAGCCTCCCTGCAGGACTCGTCCGAGGCCAGGTCATGCTCGTGGCACCTCGTGGCACGCTCCGGCGCCGCTCAGTCTTGTGTTGATCTCCTCCCCGTCAGACAGAGACACCAAGCAGCCCGCTGGCGTCACGTGATCTTCTTGGCGTCTGACTGATCCGTGCTGACGTCGCGATGCGTCTGGTTCTCTGTCGAGTCTATCTCTGACGTTAGGGTTGAAAGCCTTTACAAAGCCTTAACTAAGAGGATCCTGGACATGGCTATCAACTGCCAGGACAAGATATCAAGGTGTAACGGGGAGGAGCTTAATTTAAATATTCAGCACGGATCGTGCATTTAAAGGTGAACACACATAAAACCTGAGATTAAAAAAAAATGATATCAGGATACATTTAATTAATGCACTTCTTAATAACAATACTTATAGACGTGCAAACAGCCCAAGAGAAAAACAACTCTTTATAAGCTTCAATAAGAATTACAAGACTTGCACGCGTGTGTATGCGCGCGGGACAACAGAATAGGGGCTCAGAAATCCCTAATAACAATTTCAAATTACACTTTTCTCACTTCTTTCTGCAGTGACTTGTGTCGTTCCCTGCTACCGCGGCCTGCAATGCGTCACGACCAATCAGAATCTGCATTGCAGATGTTGGTGTGGCTGGTTGCCTAACTCCTGAGCGGTCCGCCGGTGCCACTGCGCTGGTTGCCTATCCGTCAGGGAGGTGCTTGCGTTAATAAAATAAATAAATAAAAGACAAAAAAACACAAAATTAAGCAAAAAATTGCTGTTGTCAACTGTTGACAACAGCAATTTTTTGCTTAATTTCGTGTTTTTTGTCTTTTTGGGGTTTTATTTTTTTTTATTTTTTTTTATTTTTTAGTTTTTCTTCAACAGAAAAAGTTCTTAGCAATGGCGTATGTTCAAAACTTACATCAAGTCAGGTAACAGTTATAATTTTTTGATTGATGCATAACATAGTTTAAAATTCTAGTTCACTTACATGGTTTTATCTCACTAGAGGAAGAACTGAACACGGACAATGTGTTGTAAAGGTAACCTACCTAAAACGAGAGCTAGGTATAAAATTAGTAGTAAGTTACTTGTGTCAGCTACAAGTTTGAAGATATAGCTACAGTAATCCAATATTTTTAGTAACTTACAACTAAACATGTGAAAATTCACAAGTCGTCACTATTTAAAAAAAAAGTGCTTATATGAAACACCAGTGAGTGTACTATATTTCCTCGTCAGTGAGACGTTGCATAATAACTGTTGATACTGAGACACCTGTTGCAGCACTTGTTGTTTCAGAGACATTGTACGTCAATTTATACAACTGTTTTTGTTTACTGAGATGTGTTGCGACATTGTAAACAATCTCACGTGCTTGTCCCCGCACTGGCGTGCCAGATTTAATACGTGATCTAAATCTCGACGTAGAAGCCATTACGTAGATCGGTTCGTGTAATACGGACTGCGAGACAGCCGAGCGCGAAGGTGTAATCAGCCGGACAGCGGCTCCATTACTAACCCCCTCCACTTCCTGACACCGCTCATCACGTGACAGTCTGCTGGCAGTGAGATCTTCCTTGTTGTCGCGCTGTAGTTGTGCAGGCAGGTCGCCTGGTCCACACGCACTGCAAACACGCGGCGCCGTGTCGAAGCCCGCCACTCGAGAGCTCGTGTGAACCTGCCGTCCAGACGCAGCGCAGGGGCGGCGCCACTCGCTTCCGGTGCAGGCGTAAACAGTTGAATGTCGCTGCTCTCCGCGTCTGAGAGCTGGTAGCTCTGTGGCGCGCAGCTCTTTGTACACTCTGCTCTATGGCCAGCGATCAGCACGTGTTAGCTTGCGAACACTTTCGCATTGATACAGTCAGTAACTGATAAGTCTCTGGATTTCATTGTTAGCCTACATGATTAGACTTACACTGAATTGTCATGACTCAGTTTTTTATTTTAATTTTAAAGACTAGCAGACCCGGCCACGCGTTGCTGTGGCTGAGTGATTTAGAAAGGATTTAAAAGACAAAATTTAACACAGTGTGCTGTTACATGACTGTCCCACGCACAGAAAGTGTTTTGTTTTTATTATAAATAACATTTTTTAATTATTATTATTATTATTTGTTGACATTTTTATGTTTTGCTCTATTGTTGTGTATTTGGACATATCTACGACTACCATACTCTATGGTGTAGCCCAAGTGACTTTGAACCTCAATTAGCAAGACCCCTCTAGGGAGCAATTGACTTAAACGGCAAATTGAACTTTTTATACATAATTTGCATAACAAAACTTTCATAACTTTCATTGTTGGAAAATCAAGTTTTAAATTTAAGACATTTTAGCATATTAAGTTGTATTGTTAAGTGTCTGTATTTTGTTTTTATGAGGTAATCAAGTCAACGATCTTTGTGTCTCGGCCAATGAGAGGCAATGTTACTTAAGATAAGCGTAATTACTAAAATTAACAAAAAAAAGTCTTGGAATAACGACGGCGTTGGCTAGATAGCCCGGGTTTCAATCCCCTTAAAAATCAGAAATATCTACGACCTAAGTAGATCATCCTATTACTAGGATGTTTTAAATCGTCGTTTGAGTATAAATTACATGTTATTTAAATAGGGCACGTCCTATATGACGTTTAATTAGGAGTGAATTACCGTGAGTAAAATACCGACTCATGATGCTATCCTGAATGAACTGTTTTCTGCATACACGTATTTTAATATTGCCGACGGACATATAAACATTGATTTTGTGCTGAACACATTAAAGACCTATTGATATAAATATTTGTTAAAGCCAATTACGTATCCTGATCTACACTTTAATTAGTTCTTACACCCAGAGGTGAAATGAGACGGAGCTCTCATGATGCTCTACCGCAACTATACACTGAATTCAGCCGCGGTATACTAAAATTAACTTAAATTACGAAGATAATAAACATTATTATTTTTTTTACACTAATTTTCGATTCTGAATTAAGAGCAACAGACATAATTAGTTTGAACTGTATGAACTTTTGTTGTGTTTTATCATGTGTGCAACATACCTCCAGTTATTTAAGAAAACATAATAGTATACCACTGGTACAACCATTAATTAACTATATTTTATTTGATTAAAGATTATTTGTTTTAATCATATGTTACCTTGTTATTATTTCTTTGTGTATATGTTTGTTTTCTTAATGATCTCAAATTACATGTTGCCAATCTCATGCCCATTATAGATTTAAAGTGTGAAATTATTTCATATTTTTTTCTCTTATGTACTACACTACATAAGGGTGGCACCCAGATACATATTTAAATTTAACCAAAGAGTTTATACTCGATAGTGTATTAATAATCATAATAATTAATATCCAGAGAGAGAACTACTGTTAATATTTATTATTTATAATATTATTAAACCTGACTACACCTGAGTTCAGATAATAGTCCATAGAGACTATATGCTGAATAATAGTTAAGATAGTTAAGGACCCTAGTTCATGAAATACATACGCTGAAATAGTTCAACAGATTAACATAAAGTTTTAAATTCTATAGATTATAAAATTTGCAGGAAAGGTATAATTAATTAATACTTGCAAATTTGATGAACTCTGATTCTCTAGCTAATATTATTTGTTTTATTATTATATCTGTTGATTGACAGCTGAATATAGATATAAATAATTGTAAACACGTGAGAATAAAATCAAAAATAATACAAAAAAGCGAGGTTACGTAGTACATTTATCAACGAAAATGTGCACAACATGGAGAAAAATAAAATTTGAATTGAAACGTAGCGCCATCTATGAGATATTTATGTCAGACAGTACAACAGTTGTCTGTACATAACTGATTAAAGGCGCCATCATGAAACTTACGATTAATTACACCAATCAACATTGATAATCAGTTTATTATTAATTATAAATTATTAAGACCATTAATCGAAATAAAAACTATCCTTTCTCTCAAGTTGGAAAAAATTACACATAAATGCCAATTTTCATCTAAATCGGTTGACTTGGTGAAGAGTTCACTGGAAACAAACATCAGGACACTGGATTTATATATATTAAGATAAATAAATAATTCTGTTTTCAAACGGAAGCCAGACAGACGTTCTTGTAAGATTTCCCGATGCACTTTAATACCGAAGAACATGGTGAGTCAAAAAATAGTTTAAAAGTTTACTTAATTTAATTATAAATTGAGTTGTAAATATTAAACTTCTCATTTCACGTATGGTAATTTGGTAATGATTATAAATTGAAATAAGTGGGTAAATGTGGTCGAAAATCGCTAAAAACATAAAATTTTAAAAAAATTGAGTTTTGGAAAAATTCACTTGTATGTGTAAACATACACACCCTCCTTCCTCCCCCCCCCCCCCTCCCCGAAGAATCTGTGTTTCTAATTTCACGTATTTATTCCTTCTTATCTCCACGCTACACTGATGACAGATAAGCGCTGTCTTATAGCCTGCCAGTACATGTTAAACAACTGCCCGAATCTTCACAGTAATGTTCAACTGTCATATATAAAAAATAATTAACTTTGATAACAACTAAATATTATTCAAACTATATTTTACTCTTTAATGCTTACAGTTATTTAAAATATTCACTTTTAAGACTTCACTGGAGGTAATGAGTAACGAAGACTTTCATGAGAACTGGAATGAATTAATGTATACAAAACTATATATATATAAACTGATCATGTGAAAAAATCTAGAATATTTGTAAATTAATGTAATTTTTAGTATTTCATTATTTATTCCAAAAGTATAAAAAATGTGGCATGCCGTTTATTCGGAAGTCTACCTTCATCTTGACATAGTGTCAAAAATATTGTTTTCATAATAATTTCACACCCAAAAGAAACATTTTGTGACTCGGAAGTTCAGGTTCTCACATTTCATTGTTACCACTACTATAAAAAAATTATTTGCATAAGTGTACACGGATTTACCTATGCATGTGTGTGAATTCCTCAGGGATTTGTCTGTTAGGTTGAAATTAGATTTTTGTATTGGAACAAAAAAATTGTTTGCAATTTAGTAATCATTCATGAGTTATTGAGTGCTGCTCTAGCACTTGATTTGGGTTTAATATCGAAACATATTGCTTAAAAAAAAGTTTGTAAATAGTCGGATTTTGGCATCAGTGTATTATATCTAGTACATAATTAAATTACAATGTGAAATATAATTTTATGTTGAAAAAGTAAACTTTATGATAAATAAGGCAGAAACATAATTAGCCTATATTATATTTATCTCAACAATTTCTAACCCATACACATTGTAAACACACACTGGGAAAATAAAACAGGAGTGATTCGGTAATTCCTTAGCTTCCAAGGTGACAAAAGTCCGATTACAAAACTACGTCATCAGTTTTATTAAACTTGATTGGGTTATGCCATACTCACACGAACGAAACGAAAGGAACACAATACGTATTTGCTGAACTGCGTAATTTTGAGCAACAAATTAAGCATCGTTCGGCAACATGACACTGGTTTATTTAATACAATGCTTTGGACACACCCATTGCAGAGATAGCGTAGATTGAAGAGATATTGTAGGTTGCAGAGATATTGTAGATTGCAGATATAGTGTAGATTGGAGAGATAATGTAGATTGCAGAGATAGTGTAGATTGTAGAGATAATTTAGTTTGCTGGGATAGTGTATATTGCAGAGATAGTGTAGATTGCAGAGATAGTGTAGATTGCAGAGATAGTATAGATTGCAGAGATAGTGTAGAATGCAGAAATAGTGTAGATTTCAGGGTTAGTGTAGATTGCAGAGGTAGTTTATATTGCAGAGATAGTGTAGATTTCAGAGATAGTGTAGATTGCAGAGATAGTGTAGATTGCAGATATAGTGTAGATTGCAGATATAGTGTAGATTGCAGGGATAGCGTAGATTGCAGAAATAGTGTAGATTGCAGGGCTAGTGTAGATTGCAGATATAGTGTAGATTGCAGGGATAGTGTAGATTGCAGAAATAGTGTAGATTGCAGGGATAGTGTCGATTGCAGAAATAGTGTAGATTGCAGGACTAGTGTAGATTGCAGAGATAGTGTAGCTTGATACAATGCCTACGCGCAAGAACGTAGTGAACTACCAATGACGCAGTAATGCCCGTGTCCTCAGATGAAGAAGCATGGCAGACAGGAACCTGCGATGGCGGTGCTTGACTCCCGACCGGGAGATAGAAGCCCACGTTGTGTTTCATTGCGCCCACAAATCACCGCATCATGCTCTCTGGCGCTGCGGGTCAGCTGTTTAGTTATGCCCTCTGTGGGGCCTTGTAACGACCCCTCGCTGAAACTGTGATTTACAACCCCCTCCCGCGCCTTCTTTACGTCACGAGGCGGCTGTGAGTACCTGGCGGAGTAAAAAAAAAAAAAATAAACGCGACACCTTTCTGACTTATTGTATGTTTTCGGTGTATACACGGCGGTAATTATTATAGCTCTATACACTTTAGCCGTCTCTACGGAACACCCCGTGTGCTTGCATAATGAAGATGAGTTAAATGCAAAACAAACAAAAATAATACACTCAAGCCAAACGTGAATCTAGCAACACTACTGTGGGTGTGTAATTTTTAAGTAACTATATGGTGGCTGTAAGGGAAAGTGATAGCTTAATTCGTCCTACACACTTTGAACTATCAGGAGTACGAGTAATTTTTTTTAGTCTCGAGACGTTCGTAACGGTTGTTGTGTGTGCTTTGTCTGAGCTGCTTGGCGTCCGTTGTGCGGTGTTTTCGTCAACAAAGCTCCGAGTTTACATGCACAGCAAGAAACAGTAGCCTTTATTTTCACGTCGACGTATTCACACGGGTATTTATAAAGCTACCAAACGGCACACATATGTTTTTTTTTTATCTTATGCCTAAGTTATTCTTGAAATAAAAGTCCTACATATTTTAATTTTTTTTTTTAACTAGCCGGATATTCTGCTAGTTTTAGATAAGGACACAATAAATAATATTGGAAAACAGCAAAAACATTGGCTTCAATTGCGTGAAAATTCTCGATTTCTCTAAGCAGAATTTCACAATCATTTTTATACAATTTAAAAATTCTTATAGTATCTACATACATTTTTATATTGTTGAATTTTGCCCATTTTGAAAAAATTCAGTTGGCCTACGTTATTTCCCAATTAACCATTTGTTCAAATATGTCACTAGAAATATTGATTGTTACCAAATTTTTTTTGTTTACAATTAATAAATTTACACATCTCTGTCTTCACAACAGTACTTATTAAATTAGTCATTAGGATACGATGGAAAATTTCGTGAACAGAAAAGTTTTCTGAGTGTAAAACAACTGTGAAGATACTTTCTGTCGGGAACCATGGCCCATGGAGATCAGCCTGTAACAAGCAGCTTACACCATGTAGCATGGTGAATGCTTGCGATAACAAAGCCTAGGATACGGCCCATGGAGGATGTGGCAATTACGGAGAGGGAAAAAATAAATATATACGCAACTTGTAAATTATTTTTACCTCTGTGATTATTTAACACGGTGTAAGAGTTCCCTTTATAATTGTCAAGCATGATAGAACCACCAATTAATGTTGGTCCAAATAAGTATACAAATCATTTATTCGGTTGTATGGCAAGGTTTCAGTTTGCGTCTGCATTAAGAGCAGAAGAAAATAACTGCTAAGATATGTTCGTAAAAACTAAACAGAACACTATCGAGGGATAAATAAATGTCAGGCACGAACTACGCACTGAGGTACAAACAAAAATATATTTCAATCTTTGGCTGAATAAGTTAACTGATGAAGAGATTTCTTTAGTATTTAAGTAAGGTATAACATACTGTTGTGACTTATGTACCGTTCTTCTCCTTTAAAAAAATAATTTTTGACTGTTTTATGTATAGAATATTTCTCAAACAATGTTATTCTTCAACACGTATTTAAATTAATTGCTCTTTTTAACTTTTATCCTTATAAGAATTAATGTAAAATTGCTTGTTATTTTTATTTATTTATTTTCCAATTATTACATTTTTTAATTGTTTACATTAGTCATAACACCGCACGTAGATTAAAGTGACTAGATGCACTCACACACAAGCTTTCTTTTGTTGAGTGATACATTTCCTGTGTAATTGAGTGAAATGTAGTCAAATGAATGAAAATGGAAAGAGGAAATAAATGAATGTGTTCATCATTAGTAGGGACCGGAAAAATTCGCGGGTTCAATGAACTGCAGGATGAACTCCATAGTTCTACAAACACTCGGTCAAATGTGACCCTTCTCATTGGCTGCTGTTTTGTGAGACGTCCCAACGCAGCAGCATGTGATTCGATACAGCTTTGGTCGGGTGTTTCTCATTGGCCCAGAGTCATCCAGGTGAGTTGTGAGGCAATAACAGAGGCTGCACTGAGGTATAACTATTTGTATTTTTAGCCTATCGCGAAATGAAATCGCGGATTTTTCCGGTCCCTAATCATTAGTTGTGAGAGCGGCTCGAGTTCCCCGGCGATGGTTGAAGTCGCGCTGCCGGGGGCGGCGTCAGGGCGCGGGGGCGGCGTGGTAGGCGGCGTAGCCCTCGGCCAGCGTGTGCAGCGCCGCCAGCATGTGCTCCGCCCCCGGCGAGGCGTCCCGCCGCCGCCGCCGCCTTCCTGCCCCCAGCCCGCCTGCACAGACACGCACCAGCAACCTCGTGTACGTCAGCCACGCCAAACGTGAGCAGCCACTCAATATTCCACCTGTGCACTGACAAATCAGTAAGTTAAACCCACTCAACACTTGGCGTACATTTAGCAAACGATTTCAGTTTCATTTTAGCAGCCCAGCGACATTACTATAACAAAATGGCAAAAACCAATAAAAATGAGTATTTTCTAATTAAACATAAAAATAAATACTTCTTCAAAGAAAATAAACTCACGTGGGTAACAGCTAACTAGACAATGAAGAAAGTTACCGGAACCGGTAACATTTTGATCAGGCATTTAAAACTATCGGTGGCTTATTTCATAATTATTTAATTTAATGATGGAGTCAAATAAATGTCAATGTTAAACTACCTGCATATTGCTGTATATGTAATCATGAAACCGTATATAGGAAAAAAAATTCTACAGTAATAATTCCTAAACTTAAATTTTGTAAATAGTTTTTGGTTCCTTAACACACACCCAGCTATGATAAAAAAAATCGTGTCATTAATATTTCACATTATTTAATTCTTATTAAAGTTTGAATTACCTCGCTAACATCTTATTCGCTTCACACCACCGACTGATACACACGTGCCATACATAGAGACCTGCAAAATTCGCGGATTCATTTCGTGTTATGCTAAAATTCAAATAATTATACCTTAGTGCGGCTTCTGCCATTGGTTAACTGTTAATCTGGAGGACTGAGGACCAATTAGAGACCCATCACTCATAGAAGCGTCGAATCACCACAGGCCACCCAGTCGAGACGACTCACAAGTCAGCAGCCAATGAACAGGTGGCATTTGCCCGAGTGTGTAGAGGATATTGGGAGTCTATCCTGGAGGTCATTGAACCCGCGAATTTTTACTGAGGGTCTCTGTCGGCCCGGAGTCCACCAGAAGACGGCGAACCAACAGTACAAGGAGCGCAACGGTGTAATCATATGAACTGTTGCGTATCACAAAATGATTCCGCGTGATGCCCCATCTCTAGAGACCGGAAAAATTCGCGGGTCCAGTGACCTTCAGGATGGACTCCAATATCCTCTACACACTCGGGCAAATGCCAACTGTTCATTGGCTGCTGACTTGTGAGTCGTCTCGACTGGGTGGCCTGTGATTCGACACTTCTATGAGTGAGAGTCTCTAATTGGCCCTCAGTCCTCCAGATTAACAGTGAACCAATGGTAGAAGCAGCACTAAGGAATAATTATTTGAATTTTAGCATAACACGAAATGAATCCGCGAATTGTTCAGGTCTCTACGGCCATCTCCCTTGCTCGTGTGTTTGTGTGTTGTCTCTGATGGCCTCGCTGTTCGTGAGACGTCCTGGCACAAGGGCGGAGGCGAGAGGCTACGGGAGCTCCATGTGGATGGTGGACTCGGAGCCACTCGGACGCGACTCGTCAAGTCGTGTCGTGGTGTTGGTATCGAGCCCGGCACCCTCGCTACGTGAGCGTGACTCAGAGACACTGGTGCCAACAGAGCGACGAGATGTCCCAATCTCGCTCGTCATCCCACTCACACGTTTTTCGGGGGGAGGGGGGGCAGCTCAGGTTCGCGTAAACACGGTGGATTCGTTTGTAGGACACGTGTACGAGGCAGAAAAATGTGAATGAGAACATAATTATTATATAAGTTCATCTGTTTATCACTATCGCTAGAGCCGCTACTGTGAACGCAGAGTTTCACCCTCGGTACGTATATGAGTAGAGGAATACGGTGCATCCTGGACCAGACAGCGCTCCTTGCTGAGCTCGGCCCCAGTGTTGCCAGGTAGCAATGACAAAATTCTGGTTCCGTGGTCATTCTTATTATTCTTGTATTTTTTCTCTATAGTTATTTTACACAATAAAAAATTTATTAGATTGATTTTTTTTAATTGCAGTTTTTTTTAGCATGAAATGACATTTAAATTACGACACAATTGGTCATTATGTACAACATGAATTACAAGTAGCACTGTCTGGCACTTGGCCAACAGTCTAGTAGTGACGGGACTGGGGTGTTCTGGCGGGCCGGGGTGGGGAAGTGGAGGTACACGTGGCAACACCGCAGGGCCCAGCAGCCGGTACTCACGCGAGGCGGCGCTGTTGGCGCGCGCCGCAGACACGGCCAGGCACAGGATGTAGCCGCCGAACGCGAGGAACGCCAGCGTGGTCACAGTGCCCTGCGCACAGAGCAATGACGTCAACACACCGCGTCCTGCGCACAGCACAATGACGTCACCTCACCATGCCGGGGGCTGTCTCCAGACAGTCCACACGGCCTGGATTACCTGCATACCAACATCGGAGAGTCATCCGCAGTCAGAGCTAAACTATAAATGTGATTTGTGAACAAACTGAAATGTCATCTTATTAATATGAATATTTTGACTCGTATAACATTTTAGTGTCGAGGAAACCCTTTTACAAATCTTTTTAAATAAAGGTGCCAATAATCAAAGGTTGCACAGGGACCAGGGACCAGATGAAGGACGAGGGACCAGCAGGGACCAGATGAAGGACCAACTGAGGGACCAGCAGGGACCAGCAGGGACCAGCAGGGACCAGCAGGGACCAGCAGGGACCAGCAGGGACCAGCACGGACCAGCAGGGACCAGCAAGGACCAGCAGGGACCAGCAGGGACCAGCAGGGACCAGCAGGGACCAGCAGGGACCAGCAGGGACCAGCAGGGACCAGCAGGGACCAGCAGGGACCAGCAGGGACCAGCAGGGACCAGCAGGGACCAGCAGGGACCAGCACGGACCAGCAGGGACCAGCAAGGACCAGCAGGGACCAGCAGGGACCAGCAGGGACCAGCAGGGACCAGCAGGGACCAGCAGGGACCAGCACGGACCAGCAGGGACCAGCAAGGACCAGCAGGGACCAGCAGGGACCAGCACGGACCAGCAGGGACCAGCAGGGACCAGCAGGGACCAGCAGGGACCAGCAGGGACCAGCAGGGACCAGCAGGGACCAGCAGGGACCAGCAAGGACCAGCAGGGACCAGCAGGGACCAGCAGGGACCAGCAGGGACCAGCAGGGACCAGCAGGGACCAGCAGGGACCAGCAGGGACCAGCACGGACCAGCAGGGACCAGCAGGGACCAGCAGGGACCAGCAGGGACCAGCAGGGACCAGCAGGGACCAGCAGGGACCAGCAGGGACCAGCTCCTCACCTGAAACAAAGAGGGCGTGCCGGCCTTGCCTCGGGCGCCGCGCGCCGACCAGTCTCCCCCCTTCGCCCCCGTCAGAGCCATGGCCTCTGGGCGGTGGCTGTCTGCAGCCGGGGTCTCCGAGCCGTCACCTGGGACAGCACACACGCACTCTCACACACTCTCACACACTCTCACACCCTGCACGCACTCTCACCCTACACGTGGCTGCAGGAACCCTCGGCCTTTCAGGTTGTCAATACAGCCATCAGCAACACACGTGGAACTACTGTGGCTTAGGATCATTATGTTGCTGGTACTGGGGTCTATTCTCTCTTTCCTTAATTAAACCTGCTACAGTACTATTTTTCTGTTATACTCGCAAACCTCATTTACTTCACAGCCCCTAATTCTTTGTAAACTATTGTAGAAATTTTTTGTCGTAACACTGCACTTGAAGCACTGGAAATGAACACTGTGGATTTTGTTGACACTTCACCATGAAACGTATGAATTTAATGCTTATTTATAATATAAAACTTCAGTCTCGCTCATGAGAGCTCCCATGTTCAAATAAAACTCCGGCCATTCTGTTTTCCCGTTTTCTATGATTTCTCGAAATTTTTCCAGGCAAATGCTAGGATGGTTGCTCACTGCAGATGAATCTCTCCCCAATTTACATGAAAATTATCATTTAGTGTCAACATGTCTAATGACAGCGAGACGAAAAGACCACAATTTAAGAAATTAAATGCGTCAAGTCGTCCATAGCGAGGTAGCAGGTAAATATAATTTGAGATTTTGAAACGGAATGCCAAAACCGCTTCCCAGTAGTAACACACACTGGACCAGACGACCTGTTCTCCCTGCAGTCAGACCTAGGTTTAGGTTTACTGCACTGCGACCAGTATCTCAACTGCTCTCCGAGTTAACCCACAAGCATTCAAAACAGGTTTTCAGTCCTCATAACCATTACTTAACAATTTTGGTTAGGGGAAAGCGTCATTTTAATCTATAGAATATTTTTTTTTTCCGTCCATAATTTCGGACAGTGTAAACTAAGGCGAGAGTAACGACAGATTCTTAACCACTCCTTCTGTTTTTATGGCTTACTAAACCGCTTCGGTAAATGCAATAAAAATTTCAAACGGGAAACTACCAACGCCATTAAACCAGTTCATTCAAATGTGACATTCTTTATGCCGACATAATCTAAACTTTATACTCGGTAGTATTAAGGCAGTTTAAATCGTCGCTGTAGCTACAAGTATTAAGGTTTACAGACATCGCTATTGAATTAATTTTTAAAATATGTTGCCACGGTGACATTTAACTGAATTTATAATCCTGCAGAATGTTACGTCCCTTGTGTATTTTTTTTTGTGCACGCGCTGCACTGATGCCAAAAAAGTATTTGTATTTGTTTTTGTTGCAGTCTGCCCGTCAGGCAGCCTGCAGTGATCTTCCATCAGCACCGTCATGCCGTGTGCACCCGTCATCGCGAGCCCGGCTCCGTGTGTCTCGTCTGAGCTGTGCCAGTGGCGTAGACCCAGGGCAGGTCGGCGAGCATGGCCCGTGCCTGCTGGGGAGGGGAGAGCCTTAGCACAGCGCAGCCTCGTCCGGTGTCTGCACTGTGCCGCCAGGTGGGGTGCTGTCACAACTTAGAAACACACAACTCAGAAACACACAAGAAGGAATCTTCTAAGTTATGCTTATTCTAAGTTGTGTGTTTCTAATTTGTGATAGTTCTAAGTTATTACTTTCTAAGTTATGACGTTTATAAGTTGTGTGGTTCCGCGTTGCGTGTCTCTAAGTTACGTGTTTCTAAGTTATGACAATTCTAAGTTGTATGTTTCTAAGTTGTGATAGTTCTAAGTTGTGATTTTCTAAGTTATGACGTTTCTAAGTTGTGTGGATCTGTGTTGCGTGTTTCTAAGTTACTAGTTTCTAAGTTATGACTGTTCTAAGTTGTGTGTTCCTAAGTTATGTGTGGTTCCCCCGCTAGGTGGGGGGTGTTGAAGGTCTGCAGCTAGGACCTCGAGGACCTGGGCTCCAGGGGTCCGCTCCAGGCTCCAGTCCGCCCATTGCAATTACACTGCTCTCTCTATTCTCATGTCCAGCCACAGCAGATGCGAGGCTTTGCCCCAAAATACCGTAACGCATCAACTTTACAATATTCGTCAAGCATTTTTATTTACCGACGTTACTAACGATAATTATTCTTAGTTGCTTGACGTTCAAATTTACGAGACAGATATATAAAAGAGTCACGTTAATTGAGCGTACTGCCCCCTTAGCTGGGAGGTTGTGTGTTCCATGCCACCCGAAAACCATCGAGTCATGAACCCCCCCCCCCCCCTCCTTACCCCGGGAGAGGGGGAACTGCCAGTGACTAGCAGCGGTCCTGTGGGAGTCACTCCCCCCACCCCAACCATAACCCCTAGGACTGGATAAATAAACAAACCATAGTTGGCGGTGCCACGCAAAATCTACTCCAGTCGGCACATACCATGTGATGTCAATTCAATTTTTTTTTTTTTTTTTTTTTTTTAAGTTTTGGTTTTGCAATTTTTTAAAGTGATATATCCACTGTGTGTTGATTTTGTTACACTTAAGTTATTTTTAAAAGTCATGTGTAACCGAAGTTTTCAAGAATTTCAATTTATATCTCCGGCCTCCCCTTTGACTGGGAGATACACTTGAAATCCCGAAGACACCCGCCAGCCACTGCCGGACTTGTGGGGGGGGGGGGGGGGGCTGACCTTGGGCGGGCGGCGCGGGGCAGAAGGCCTGCTTCACGTGCAGCAGCTTGTCCAATGGCAGCTCGCTGAGCTCCCTGGCCTCGTCCAGCAGCGAGGGGTCCGGGCACAGGACCGCGCGCGCCGCCAGTAGCAGCAGCGCGAGCCGGCGCAGGACAGCCATCGCCGCCAGTACCTCCACTCTCCGCTCCTGGCGCCGCGCATACACACACGGGCTCCCTTGTCACTGCCGTCTCACCGTGGGCAGCCTTCTGTTCACTGACGAGAGAGCCAAAACCCGAAGTTCCCCGAAGTTCATAATTTTTTTCCGTATCTTTAATGTAGCTGTCCTAACCAAATCAACCGTCCACAATATTTTAAAGTATTTATAATGTAGCTAACCTAACCTAATTGACCATTAGTATCCTTTTATCAACACCGCCATATTTATTTACAGTGAACAAAAACTAACCGAAGATGCACGATCGGACGTTTGGCTCTCTCGTCTGTGAAAAGAAGGCTGCCCGTCACGTGCAACAGCTCAGCTCTCGGCGACTCCCCGAGTGTGCGACCACGGTGCTGCCATCTGTGGCGGACGGCGCGAACTGGAGTTCGCAAAGCCAAAGGGAAACTTCATGGTATTAACTGTTTAACGCAGTGGTTCGCAGACTTTTTCAGCTGGCGACCCACCTTTCCATGGTCTATGGTGGAGTAAAAAACCTTATTTGTATCGTATCCCTTCCTTATGTGAATAAAATTTACCATCAAATATTGCATATATATACCTATATATGCATTCTTTTTTTAAGATACCGATTTATTATTGATAAACAATTTGTGTTCTGATTTGAAACTGGTTTGACAAAATATAAGTACTTTGTAGCAAAACAGTTATTTATTTAACGCTAGATATGTGTTTGCACACCATTCGAATTGTTTAGATTTTTCTTATCTTTTCTGATGGTTTTTTCGATGGTTTGTGATAGTTTTAGGATCGAGTCGCGACACATCCGTAACCCTTCCGCGACCCCGCTGGTGGGTCGCGAACCACCGTTTGAAAACCACTGGTCTAACTAATTTCAACAAACTGGGCAGTATTTTAATAAGATTCCAAGTATAAACTCAGATACAAAGCTAGTGTTTAGTTGTTTTTAATTTTAATTTTTTCTCGCTTTTATCGGAGCCGTTTCATTGTATAGTTTATAAACTCGGTCTGCTAATCAAATGATTCGATGGTTGACGTAGCTGCTCCGACAACGAATTCTAGCGGCGGGTGCGGAAACTACGAGTGAGTAGCATCAAGAAGTGTAGTCGAAAACCCAATTTTGCGTATATTTATCACGCTGGGCAATATTTTAAGGAATTCTACGTTAAATTTCGTCTCCGAGTTTTGTATTGTAAGTGTTTTTGCAACATGAGAACATATGAGTTTGCTCGTTATCCAGGTTAGATGTTACACATCACTGGCTACTACTGAAAGGTTTGCTCATAATTGTTATTTTCTTGTCATTACTGTAATTTAAGGTATATTTCTGTAAATCTAACTCTATATATATATTTTTTTCTTTTGATCAGTCCCAAATATTTGCATCAGATATTTTCTTAGTCTTATATAATGTATGTAAAACGTCACACGGGGGGGGGGGGGGGGGGGGGGGCTGTAATTGTTATGCGCGACATTCTACTGCAATTATATCTCACTTTGTAAATATAGTTTTTTTTAATATTTCCAATATATCAACAAATTCAAGTGAAGTATAGTGTAAAATTTACATAAATAACCCTTAACTATATGTATTAATTTGCGAGAAAATGAAAAAGAAGGCATCATGGCGTATGAGACCTCACCTTAAAGGAGGTTATTACCTTCATCTTGATTTTTTTTTTAAATGGCTAATGCTATAGATAAAAAAAATCGTGAAAATCTATTCAGAGAACCACTTACAAATAACTTTAACTAATGGAGGTATTAGGACTACACAACGCACAAATAGCCAGGGTAATAATGTGAACCCAGTATTACTGCGAACACTGTTTTGAAGTCATTCAGTTGTTTTCACGTAAAAGTACAAATTATAAAATATCTGTAATTTTACATGAATATTTCTGTTACATTTACAAAAAAAAGGGGGAGGTGGTTGTCTGTAAAGTCGGTTCACGGAAGATAATTTTACGTGATAACGTGAGTGGAAGAGAGACGGATGCGTCACAAGCCGAACGCTTAGGCCGATCGTGCCTCTCTATCGCTTGTTCCGCGCTCTCGCTTGCACGCTCGGCTCAGGCGGAACGTGACAATTAGTCATGCCTTTTTCGTGCGTGCAGCCGGCGTTCATCGATTTATAAGATGTTATCACGTAAAATAAAATATAAAAACAACTCACAGTGACGCTGCAGAGTAGCGCAGAGTAGCGCAGAGTAGCGCAGAGTAGCGCAGAGCTGGTGACTCCTCGGGCTGCGGTGACGGACTGCAGGCAGCGACACGCGACCTGGTCGCTAACTGCTCCTCGCGACACGCAGGCCGGAGAGCTTGCCGCTACAGCGACCAGGCGCTGCAAGCCACGCCCCAGACCTCGTAGTGCTTCCGGGAAACCAGCTGTAACCACCGGTAACCAGCGGTAAGCAGCGGTAACCTGCGGTAACAGTCGGTAACCCGCGGTAACCAGCAGTAACTGGCGGTAAGCGCTGGTTACCGGTGGTTAAGCGGCTGTAACAGTCGGTAACTGGTGGTAACCGGCAGTAACTGGCGGTAAGCGGTGGTTACCGGTGGTTAAGCGGCTGTAACAGTCGGTAACTGGTGGTAACCGGCAGTAACTGGCGGTAAGCGGTGGTTACCGGTGGTAAGAGGTAGTAACCAGCGGTAACCTGCAGTAACCGGTGGTAACCGGTGCTAACCGGTGGTAGCCGGTGGTTGCCGGTGGTAAGCGGTGGTAAGCGGCGGTAAGCGGTGGTAAACAGCGGTAACCTGCGTACACCGAGACAATACACAACACAATCTTTACTCCTTGGATGTTGTTCATCACCATCGAGCCAAGGTTGACATAATTCATTTCCCCCCAATTTTCACAGCTCTACAGTCCGCGCGACAAGAGTTGCGGTTCGCTACTTCAAGCTCGTGTGTTGGCGGGGACTCGAACCCGCGGCCCGCGCCGTGAGAAGTGGTGCCAACTGCGCTCCGCCGCCGCTCAGTGTACATAAGGCGGAATAACAATGCCCGTCGCCTCCGTCCGTCGTCCTTACGTCCGCGCCGCGCAGCCAGCCAGAGCCTTTCGCAACTTGACTTCCTCTGCAGGTCTAAATATTTTCCCAAGTAATTGCTACCAACAATCCGTGTTTTTTCCCCCTCTCGGAGACTTATTTCGACGTAGTTTACTATTTATGACTTGTTCTTGTATGTACTTAACAGCATATCCTCTGAAAAAAATTCAGAGTCGTGATTGATATGTTTTGACGTTAGATTTAAGAACCGCGATGATATCACACAAAGTGAAGCCTAAGATGTACATCAAGTTCTGTCCCTGCCCGAATACGCCCGAATATTCACCTCCGGCCAACCTCGGGTTTATTTTTATATATATTTATACTTATTTCTCTGTTTGTTTTAATGTAGCTATACTAACCTAACTAACCGTCCATAGTGCTTTAAAGTCTTTTAATGTAGCTAACCTAACCGACCACTTTTAATATTTGAATTCATTTCTCCTGCCCAAAAAATAAAACAAATCCCGAGGTTGGCCGAAGGTGAATGTTCGGGCGTGTTCGGGCAGGGACAGAACTTGATGCACATCTTAGGCTGTTTTCACACAAGACACCTGGGCTACCTGCAGGCATTGCGGTGACAAGTGACTGTCGCAGCTGAAACCACAGATACGATCCATCCGTCCGCCCGTCAGAAGTATGAGTTGGCCAATCTTTTGGCGGGCCGGCGGATGAAAGTTGTCAGTCCCTCGGATTGGCTCCAGGTCTCGTGACCGATGCACGGACGACGGACGGACGACGGCAGCGGGCTCTTGTAATCCGGCCTTGAAAGGCGAGACCTACCCTACAACTTGCTGCTATAACTTCTGTTTTGAAATACTTATCCAAATTATTGGCAGGCCTGGAAATAAATCCACGTTGTTAGAGCCCGGTAATAATTAAAAAAAAAAAAATCCTTAATGAGGGGATTTCCGTCAGGCTGAAAGATACAGTGTACACGGGTGGTCTCGTCCGCCTTACCTGAACTGCTGCTTATTAACTTTATTTTTTTTAATGTTAAATAAAATACACAAAGACAAAGAATAAAAACCCCTTACCACCCATACACTACATAGCCCATACTCAGGAACACAAATTCTCATATCCATCCATTCTTCAGATGATCACAACTACCCACACAAACCAACACGTACCCATTTGTGTTTTTTTTTTTTTAGGTCTCTTAGTCCATTTTTCTTTGTTTTTTCTTTGTTTGTTGACCATATTCCTGTTATGGAATATTATGTGGTGTTTATATCCTGTTAACAACAGCAATTGTTTTGTTTCATTTTGTGTTTTTGTCTTTTGGGTATTTTTTAGTTTTCTTCTACAGACATACATGTGCTTAGCAATGGCGTATGTCCAAAAGCTTACATAAAGTCACTATGTGCAAGCATGTATACAGTTATACATTTATTTTACCAAATTTTTCACTAATTGATGGAAAGAAACGATTATAATATTTGAAAAGTTATAAGCTTTTCTTCGAACTCATAAAATTGCAAGCTGATTTTTTTTTTAAATGTTGTAAATGTGTATCGGATAACTAATTCACAGAATATTCACACTATGTGTTCTTTAATGTACTAAATTATCTCAAGCTGAATCAAGGGTGTGCGGTTGGATTCTATTTAGCGTCTAATTAGTGAACTGTAAGTTTGGCTGATAAACATTTTTATTGAACCGGTTGCTGTATCCTGAACTCATAATGGTTTCGTTGACCCTCGCAGTTCCAGAAAACAGAATCATGAACTCGTGTCTTCTGTAAACGAGACCGCGATTATCCGGTGTTATGGCTTGAATAACAGTTTCAGAGTGTGTTCTTAAGAGTCCCACTGGTTTCCTTTTGAAAGGCGATTTACTGTTGCTGGCTCCTTGAAGCGGTAAGGACCGCGCACATAACTCTAGCCCTGCGCTGCTTCTTTATCGCCGAGATTATAACTGCACTTCTGGTGTCAGATGTTTTCAGGACGGTCGACCTGTATGTACTCTGCGTTCCAAAAGTGTAAGTCATAATATTTAGAAAGGAAATGTTTCTGGAATTAAAAGTTGATAAAAAAAATGGGTGCGTGTACTTAGGTACGCGCGTGAGAAGTTACACTTCTTTGGCATCATTAAAAAATAGTTTTTAATTGCATGCAAAAATAGTGCGTGGAGTCCCTCCGCGCGGAAGAAGTGAAACTTCGTAACGTGGAAATGAAAATTGATTTTTAGTGAAATCATATTGTATCAAATCAAACTAAAAAAAATAAAGGAAATAAATTTGTAACGATTCATAGATTGATTTTCAGAGAGAGTGTGTGAGAGAGAGAGAGAGAGAGAGAGGCCTATTGAATGTCTATAAAACTAACTTTTTTATGAGAGCAGATTTTCATGAAATAAATCATGAAATCATTCAACGATAAAAGCTGTTTATTTGACTAAGCGGACGGGTTCGCCCCAAGGAGAAAATTGACAATAGCATTCACTCTCGCTCTCTCTCTCTTTCTATTCCCCCTCCACAGGAGCGTTAAACGTTTAACGCAACCTTGTTGGGAGTCGCATTAGAAGTATAACTTCAAAGTTTATTTTGTTAAAATAGAAGAACTTTTTGTTTGTGTAATATTTTTTATTTATTTATGGTTGCTAGTAAATGTATAGGTTATAATAATAGTTAAATATAATGACTTATTGCGAATAGAATTTTACACAAAAGTACTTCTCGTACACTTCCGGTACGCCATTCCTGCGTTGGTGGCACCCCTGCTCTATTTAATAATAATTATAAAAAATACAAAAATATTCTCGTTGAAAATGACAATATTTTTGAGAGAAAATAGGCACAGTCCGATATTATTTATAAACAAAGAAAGTAAATTAATAAAAATACAATGTACCAAAACTAGTAAAGTATACCTTGAAGTAAAATATTAAATTTAAAAATTATACTTATGTATATTTAGACAAAACACACGTCATTAGACGTATAGCCCTCGGACTGGAAACAAAAATAGTTTTGTGGCCATCACAAAAATAAATGGTCACTACAGAGCCCACCAGATATGTTATGGTTTCAAAAACAAAATTGTGTTTACGAGGTGGCTAGGATTTTTTTTTTTTTTTTTTATGTGTTAACATCTTAGCTCTTAGTATACGGCATTGGGTAGGAGCAATTTCTTGTAAATGGAACGGAAGCAGATGAACGGAAATATGATACAAAGATGGTGGACCCTCGTGTAGCAACATATAACACGTATATAGTCATTTTCTTGAACATTATGATACATGCCAAACGTATTGGTCTGCCAAATGAAACTTTATGATAGTGAAACTACCTTGGAATATTAATAGTAAAATGTATTCTCAAGTTATAAAATACATAATAAAACTGGCATTTAAGAATTCTACGTTAATTTTCGTGACCTAGTGACTTGCAACATGAAGGACACGAGAACACGCGAGTCTGCTCGTTGCCGAGGTATAGGGTGGTCACGCGTCACTGGCGAGAACTTAAACACATGGTGTGTTCTACCTATACATTGACTGGATGTTTTCGGGGTTGCCACAAAAAATGTATTTTCAGAGCGTGGGACGTGAAAACTGGTCTTGACCTCTTGCTCGCAGCCAAGCAGTTGGTACCCCTGACAGCCAAGCAGTTGGTACCCCTGACAGCCAAGCAGTTGGCACCCCTGGTAGCCACGCAGTTGGCACCCCTGGTGGCCAAGCAGTTGGCACCCCTGGTAGCCACGCAGTTGGCACCCCTGGCAGCCAAGCAGTTGGCACCCCTGGTAGCCACGCAGTTGGCACCCCTGGCAGCCAAGCAGTTGGCACCCCTGGCAGCCAAGCAGTTGGCACCCCTGGCAGCCACGCAGTTGGCACCCCTGGCGCGGTGTAATAATCCGCGTGTTAACTCGCCGGCCGCTGCTTTACGACCTCTCTGCCCCTATATAAAAGTAATATTTAATTTGATTTAATCGCGGCGAGTGTGGCGAGTGTGGCGAGTGTATAATGTGGACGCGGCTCGGCCGTAAACAGCAACACAACACCGGCTGAGAGCGACGGGGCGCTTGGTGCGTGGTTTAGAGAGTGGACCGGGTGGACCGGGTGGACCGGGGACCCGGGCGGGCCCCTGCTGTCCTGGGTCCACTCCCCGGCCCAGCTTCAGGCGTAATCCCTATCCCTAGTAGGTGTGTTTGTCTGTTTATCCTTCCTCCACGTAGCAACGGAGCAAAGGATCGACATGATTGTTTGCATATATGTACATAGATAGTTTATGGCCCGGAGAGTGATAAAAAAACTACGTATAATTATGAAATTCCGTCCCTATATGGGATGAAAATTGTGTATATTCAGTTCAATAATAATTTTAAAAAAAAACCATAGGAGGTATACTTAAACAGTGAGTTTGTGTCTTTTCTTCATGTCCGCCACACGGTCATATAGTAAGCCTGGCACCTTCTCATCCATCTCCTGTGGCGAAACCCATCCGCTTAGTAAAGCTCGCGGCTGCTAGTGAACTAAAGGCGCTAATAACAGTTTAGTTTATAACTTCGTCAATAGATGACGTTCACTTGAGTTTCTCGGGGTACTCCCGTATCCCGCACTAATTCACACCCCGTCTAATCTCACCTCGGGTAGGGCAGCCGCCAGTCCCATTTCATCCATGCGGACCCTGCCTCAGGCGGGACACTGTCGAATCTCAAGGTACTTTTTACATTACAATTTGCAACCTTATATAGATAGTTACGTTATGAATTAAATTTTAGATATACAGTAAACTCCCTATTATTCGCGCATGCTACGAAAAAATACAGCACATATGTAAATCTGTATTTTATTAAAAGTGAGCAAATTTGAACTCTACTGACGAGTGTATTGTGTGCAGTATACAGTAAAACGCCACAGGCCTTCTCGGAACTCACGCAGTAGGCTGGCATGCGTTGCTATTTTTGTCTGTCGCGCTTTGTTTCTAGTCGTATTGTTGAGCACTTTTATGTTCACATTACTGAAATGTATTGTATGTTAATAATTCAGTAAAATACTAAAATTTTAGCATCATTTAAAATTTTGTACTGTTGATTGTAACTTTTACTGTACATAAATGTTTAGACTTTTAAGTTGAAATAAATGTTTCCTTTTTTGTTTCCCATTTTCGGCTCTTTTGCGGATCATCCGCGATTTTCACTATCCGCGGTGGCCCTGCCACTAATTTCGCGGATAATCGGGAGTGCACTGTATCTGATATTCAAAGTGGTTTTTTTTTTAGTTTAAAATATTGTAATTATTCACAAATATATGTGACCGTGGTGCATTATCAGCAGTATCCTGAAGTTGCCACGAGCGAAGCCTCGGGTTATAAGCTAGTTTGTTTGTACATACACACATTCACACACACTCACACACACACGTACATACACACATCACAATTTTATAGACACGATATCTGTCGCAATTTTTCACAAATAATTTCCAAGCAGATGCATAAAATAAAGTACTGTAGTGGAAAATCTCTAATGGGCAATATCCTACCAAAGGGGTAGAAATGGGGGAGGTTTTTTGAAAAACAGAAAAATCGCTGTAACTCCCATAATATGTAAAATATCACATCCGTTTGAAAGAATGATAACTCGTAGGAGTAATACCATAATATTTTGTTTGAATACATTTATGATACGACCAGCCATTACTGCAAGAGTTTGAAAAAAAACACAGGGGTTGGAGGACAAAATAATCATAACTCCCTTCTTAGGCACACCATCAAATTCTTTCAAATTTTTTTGTAGATATTATAATATTTATCTAAAACTTTTGTCTTAAACAATTTTCGATAAGACAAATTATTGCTGCATGGAGTTGAAAAAAATTAGCAGTATAATTAAAAACAAATTCACAAACTCCCTTAGTAGGTACACTATCAAATCCGTTCAAATTGTTTGCAAATCTTATAAATTTTTACCTAAAACTTTCGTTTGAAACAATTTGTGTTAAGTCAAATCATTAGGCCTACTGAAAGGGGTTGAAAAAATCTGTGGTGAAATTAGAAAATAACTAAAAATTCCATACCATATACCTACTCTATCGAATTAATGTTTTTTTTTTTTTTTCAAATATTGTTGAATAGTTTTCTCTAAAGTAAATTCTATAACACTATAAAATCCATTTTAATTAGAGACCCGTGAATTTCGCGGATTCATTTCGTGTTATGCTAAAATTCAAATAATTATACCTTAGTGCTGCTTCTGACATAGGTTCACTGTTAATCTGGAGGACTGAGGGCCAATTAGAGACCCTCACTCATAGAAGTGTCGAATCACAGGCCACCCAGTCGAGACGACTCACAAGTCATCAGCCAATGAACAGTTGGCATTTGCCCGAGTGTGTAGAGGATATTGGAGTCTATCCTGGAGGTCATTGAATCCGTGAAATTCACGGGTCTCTAATTATAATTTATTGTGGAACACCTAAACTTCATCTTAAACCTTTGACTGAAACATTTTTTTTTATGAAATTAACTATTGCCGTAAAAACAGAGGTGAAATTTAAAAAAAAAAAACATCTTACTTAGTATAAAATTCGTTGGAATTTATTAATAACTATCTTAATATCACCTTAAACCTTTGTCCAAAAAAAATTTCTACGAACACGTATTAGTAAAATGGATGAAAAATAGTGTTTGAGTTCAAAAATAATTGCATAACTACCTTAGTTGGAATAATATGAAATTCATTCTGACATTTAATTATGGATGCATTAAGTTCAAAACATTAAAATTATGTCCGCAGCATGGAATATGAGAAAATGTTAAATAAATCTTTTTTTTTTAATATTGGCAAACATAGAGGATGTTATGTAGACTACATTAAGTTCTTAAAATGTCCCAGGAGTTTATAGAAGTTTCCACAATATTTCCAGAAGAAATAGGTACTTAGAAATCTACCTACACCTTTAGGCTGTGCCGAAATATTTTGTTTTTGTTTTTAATCCTACCCCTGTTTTGTTTTCAACCCATCGCAGTAAGGATTCGTCTTATCAAGAATTGTTTCAGACAAAAGTTTTAAATAAAAATTATAAGAAAAAAAAAAGCTTTAACAATTTCGATAGTGTGCCTACTAAGGGAGTTACGAATATTTTTTGTCCTCCAACCCCTGTTTCATGCAGCCCTTGTAGTTGGTCGTATCAAAAATTTATTTTCACAATTTTTTTTTTGTTATAACTCTTATGAGCTATGATACTTTCAAACGGATGCGATATTTGTCATATTATGGTTGTTATGGTGAATTTTTCTGTTTTCAAAAAAAAACATTCCCCGTTTATACCCTTTTGGTCGGATTTTGCCCAATAACGTACTCGATCAAGATTTTTCCATTACTTTATTATACGTATCAGTTAGGAAGTGATCATGCTAGTTGTCGAATCTATAAAAAAAATTGAGTTGTCCTTAGTTTTGTGATCTAAGGACCTTGAAACGAAAAACTATATAATAATTTTCTATAAGACACATCGTGGTAACGGCTACATGAGGTAGTCTTTATTCAAAATGTACGTTAGTTGAACACACAAACACGCAGGAAATAAGTCAATGTCAGCACACATTAAATGAACAGACAGCACAGAGAATTCCGTGAGAGAATTAGAACAACATCACAGCAATTTCTTCCACAAAATTCTTTATGTTTGTCTATACATTCAACGTTTAACAACGACTGATTTTGGCTGGTTTTCTGTGCATTTGTGTATTCATTATTCTTGGTCAGTTATTTAGATCTTCTGTATGAGATACAGGATGAATCGGCAATGTCGTGTGACAAAAAAAAATGGGGAGCGTGTATTTAAGTATCTGCGCGCGTTAGAAGTTACACTTTCTTGGCGTGATAAAAGACTAACTTTAATTTTAAATGCAAATAATTAATTGAAATAAAATAATAAAAGGACTGGACTGATATTATAAATACGGCTGTTAAAGTAGGCCTATATATTCATTCAAATTCATATTATTTTTTTAAAATAAATACTTAGTATTCTATATTAACATAAACATGTGTATAAAATTAATTATTTCATTTAGTACAATTTTCTAGATAATTTTAATTTATAATGAAAATCAATAATTATGCATAACGTTTTTTTTCTATTTTTTTTTAATTTTTATTATTTATTAAATAATGATGTAATGATTTAATATGAAAATAAATTATAAATACGGGAACATAACCTTACTTATATAAATACACTTGGAAATGTTTATAAACACAATTTCTATCAATAATATTCGTAATAAATAAATATTTTCATATGATATGGACCAGTATTCAATATCAGTCACTAAAGTTTAATATTTAAAAGCACATGCATAATTTATTATTTTTATTGTATGTAGATTTTTTTTCCTCCTGTGAAAATTTCGTTGCATGGTGCGAGCGCATCGTAAAAAAAAAATCCCTCTCGTCATTTCTTCATAACGCGCCTAAATAAGTATAACTTCAAATCATGTTTCAAATCAGTAGAGACCGGAAAAATTCGCGATTTCGATGACCTTTAGGTTAGACTCCACGATCCTCTACGCACGCCGGGAAAATTACATCTGCTCATCGGCTACTGACTCGTGTCGCCCGTCAAACTGGGACGTTTACTCATTCGATACTTCTTTCGTTGAAAAATTTTCCATTAGCCGAGTGTCGTTCAGAAAAACTGTGGCCGAATCACTCACGCAGTAAAAAGGGCAAACGTTTTTGATTCTAGACTATCACGAAATGAATCCGCGAATTTTTCAGGTCTCTATGAATCAGTCTTCCTCGTGGCAAAGAGTCGTTGGAAGAACGTAAAAAGTTCAGTCGTGAACACGTCGCTGACTGTAACGTGTGGCTTGCTTGTGTGTGGTGTAGATGGCTAGGAGGGGGGGGGGGGAGGGTGCCCCACACATCTCTCCGCGCTCGATCTGAGTTATCTCCGGGCGCGCCATCGCTCGGGGCACGCCCCGCCGAGCCGCGATTGGCCGGCGCCGCGCCAGGCCACGCCCCCATCCACCCCCCTCCACACCGGGCGCCAGGGACGCGCGCAGGACGTCTCTGCGCGCCAGTCCCCGAACCACGGGCGACGAGGCAAGGAGCGCGAGGTATCGATAGCTCGCCGGATCAGTTCAGGACGGGAGATGCGCGCACGCGTCAGCAAGCCGACAATGCGTTAGTCGGCTTTTCCCGTCGCGGCTCCACCGATGCCAAGGCGCCACACGGGGGGCGCTGCCTGTGGACTGCTCGAGGACTCTGCCCCCGGGGGCCGAGACCCCGTCGCGCGGGAGACATCGAGGACTGCTAGACACCCGGGACTGCCGGAGGAGGTTGCGCGCCATGCCGTGTCTGTGACCGTCGCGACACCGGGGCTGCCGCGAGGCGAGGGGTCGATAGTCGCGCGATGAGTGTCGACGCGGGGTCGAGGGGTCGCGGCGTGCTGCGGCCCGTGGCGCGCAAGCAGCCGGCCGTCGCGTCCAGGCAGCTCAAGTTCGGCGTGGACCGCATCCTGTCGCCGGACATCTCGCCGGCGGCGGCGCGGGTTCCTGAGGCCTGGGCCTGTCCGCCGCCCCCGGACCTCGGTGCGTGCCGCCCCCACCCTGCCCCCCGCAGTCCTGCGCAGCACGACGTGTCCAGCCGTGACACACGTAACAAGCGATGAGTAGGGGCTTGCAGATTTCGCGAAAAGATTTCGAGACTAGATGAAAGTTAAAACACTGTAGCATCGTCTGTGTTTAGTGATTGGGGTGAGTTTCTCCCAGGTACATGTCGATTGTGACAACACCAATCACAGTGATTCAGTGCGGAAGTAAAAGCGTCCTGAGTGGCTCTGCCAAATAAGGCAACGACTTCTCTCGCAGACGGCCGCCAATTACAAGGAAGAAACCACAGGTGCGGGTATACCTTGTTGCAGTCTAATAAGTGTTCTGATCTTTTCGCGAAAAATACCTGCCCCTACAAATGAGTAGAGACCTGAAACATTCGCGGATTCATTTCGTGTTATGGTAGAATTAAAATAATTACACCTTATTGCTGCTTCTGCCATTGGTTCACTGTTAATCTGGAGGACTGAGGGCCAATTAGAGACCCATCTCTCATAGAAGTGTCGAATCACAGGCCCACACAATCGAGACGACTCACAAGTCAGCAGCCAATGAACACGACTCACAAGTCAGCAGCCAATGAACAGTTGGCATTTGCCCGAGTGTGTGGAAGATATTGGGAGTCTATCGTGAAGGTCATTGAACCCACGATTTTTTTCCTGTCTCTAGGAATAACTAAGAGGCAGGTATTTTTCGCGAAAAATATCTGTACGTCCATTAGACTGCATTAAGTTATGCCCGCGCCTATTGTTTCTTCCTTGTGATTGGCGGCCGTCTGCGAGAGAAGCCACTGCCTTGTTTGGGCCGGGCCATTCAGGACGCGTTGCTTCCGCACTGGACGGCTGTGATTGGTGCGCCGACAGTGGACATGTGACTGAAACCTAACCCAGCCAACCACGAAACACAGACAAGTCAACAAAATTTTTAACACACAGCTGGTCTGGTAAACCTTTTTCGCGCAAAATACATGGCTCCAACAAATAGCTATGCAGGGACACTTGCGTTTAATTTGGTGCTATTTGAACATCAAAATATTGTGTTCATATTTTCTACGTTAGTTACTTTTATTGCCTCTGGCCGGCGAGGAAAGCTTGAACTACACTTGTCATGGCCAATCAGTAGAGACCAACGAATATCGCAGATTAATTTCGTGGGAGGTTAGGATTCATAAAATTATTTCCTTCGTTCTGTTTGTGTGTTTGTCTGGAGGACTGAGAACCAATAAGAGACATCCAACCAAATAAGTGTCCAATCTCAGTCATTGCAGCTGAGAACTCTCAATAAGAGGGTATCATCCAAAATTATTTTGCTTCTAATATTTATTATTTTTAAGATGAGTTTAAATAAAGCCATAGTATAACCACATTATATATGTGAATGTTTGTTTGTTTGTCCCGTATGCGTTGCAATACCAGTCATCCGATTGTGATGTAACTTTGGTGGGGCGTGATAGTTTTAACAAACGTGTGTGTGTATTATATATAAATAGAGACTGGAAAAATTCGCGAGTTCAATGACTTCAGGATAGACTCCAAAACCCTCTACACACTCGGGCAAATGCCAACTGTTCATTGGCTGATGACTTGTGAGTCGTCTCGATTGTGTGGGCCTGTGATTCGACACTTCTATGAGTGAGGGGTCTCTAATTGGCCCTCAGTCCTCCAGATTAACAGTGAACCAATGACAGAAGCAACACTAAGGTATAATTATTTGAATTTTAGCATAACACGAAACGAATCCGCGAATTTTTCAGGTCTCTATATATAAATTAATGTTTGTGTGTTCGTCTTCCATGTGTTTGCGGCTCGTTCATCCGATCTCAGTTAAATTTGGCACACTTGACCTTAGTTACACGAGGAATATCACTGTTTAGGCGAGCTTTCGATAAAACCAACACTTAAAGCATATTTTAAGGTGGCGCTTGAGTAGTATCGGATAATTACTAGAGACCGGAAAATTTTGCGAGTTCATTTCGCGATAGGCTAAAATACAAATAGTTATACCTCAATGCAGCCTCTGTTATTGGCTCACAACTCACCTGGATGACGCTGGGCCAATGAGAAACACCCAACCAAATCTGTATCGAATCACAGGCTGCTACGTTGGGACGTCTCACAAGACAGCAGCAAATGAGTAGATGATATTTGACCAAGTGTAAGTAGAACTATGGAGTTCATCCTACAGGTCACAGAACCCGCGAATTTTTCCGGTCCCTAGATATAGGGAGATACAAACTGATACAGGGAGATATAGAGGGAGATATAGCGATGCATGTATAAATGCTTTGCATATGTGAACCTACTTCAAACAAAATGCAAAAAAAAAACTGGAAGAGGCATTGCAACGCATGCTGGGCATTAACTAGTTATTCATATTTTTTTTTTACTAAGCAAGTTCTTAGAGCCTATTTAATGTTTTTTTATAAACTTTAAGGCAAATTGCTATGTCAGTCCCAGCATGCAATTTACTGAAAGCACAATGTCATGTTACAAAGTTTATGATTAACAGCATACAGCATTCATCTTAAAACTTCTTTTTTTTATTATTTCGTTCATAAATATATATATATATATAAGGATTATCTAAAACCCCTGAAATCTCAGGTTTGTACGGTGTTAAGAATACCTAATTTCTTTTATTGATTCAATGAATTGATGATGATGATGATGATGATGATGATGATGATGATGATGCTGATGATGATGAATCACGAGCATGCAACGTCACAATGTCTGTGCTTACCGAGGCAGGATGCCTAGAGACCGGAAAAATTCGCGGGTTCAATGACCTTCAGGATAGACTCCAATATCCTCTACACACTCGGGCAAATGCCAACTGTTCATTGGCTGCTGACTTGTGAGTCGTCTCGATTGTGTGGGCCTGTGATTCGACGCTTCTATGAGTGATGGGTCTCTAATTGGCCCTCAGTCCTCCAGATTAACAGTGAGCCGATGACAGAAGCAGCACTAAGGTATAATTATTTGAATTTTAGCATAACACGAAATGAATCCGCGAATTTTTCAGGTCTCTAAGGATGGGTGGGGCCGGGTGGGGGTGAAAGCGGCACCACAAACAGTCCCGAACCCAGGGAGAAGGGTAGGGGAGTGTATCAGGGGGTCTCTCGGCCCGCCAGCCACTGCATCGAGTCGGCGGACATTCGACCAAGTATACCTATACTTATAGACCGGAAAAATTCGCGAGATCATTTCGCAATAGGCTAAAATACAAATCGTTATACCTCAGTGCTGCGTCTGCTATTGGCTCACAACTCACCTGGATGACTCTGGACCAATGAGAAACACCCAACCAAAGCTGTATCGAATCACAGGCTGCTACGTTGGGACGTCTCACAAGACAGCAGCCAATGAGTGGGTGACATTCGACCGAGTGTACGTAGAACTATGGAGTTCATCCTGCAGGTCATTGAACCCGCGAATTTTTCCGGTCCCTACCTATACTTAAGATAAAGAGTTTTGATACGAGGCTGCACACGAACGGTCGATCCAAAACTGTACACAACATGACTTCATACTCTCAGTACATGCTAGAATTTACATAATAATTTCCTTTTAAGTTTATAAAATTCCTCAAATCAAAACTTTTTAATTAGAAAGAAAAAAATTTTAATATTATATATTATATTTATATAATAAATTAATTCAAATTCATTTTAAAATACACGAAAATTTTGAATCAAAATAATTTAGGACACTACCGCCTAAAGTCAGCAGCCAATGAGCGGGTGACATTCGGACAATTATGTGATACCCGCGAATGTAAACATTCTCACCAATCAGAAGGCGGGTGTTGTACTACTGAGCGGCTGTGATTCGCTGGGACACCGCTGCGTCTGTTGAAATTGATGCTGCCAATCAGGAGCTAGTAAAAGCTTTGAGAAGTGTTCTGGTTGGACACATTTGAGCTAGATAAAACTGGTCTCTTTTGGGCATGCAGCCTGTATGTTTTCCGGGACAAAGGCAGGCGACTAGTGAAATGTAGCAGCAGTTGCACGGGCAATGGAACAGCCAGCGCCTAGGGCTGACAGCCCACAGACCACGGGCTTTGCTGCGCCCATCTTGTAGTTACGTATAAGCTCAGCTGTCCTGGTGGCATGAGCTGTACCTAGTGTAGTAAACAATGTTGATGGTACAAGATTGGTAAATGTTTTATTTAACATTAATTGCTAGAGACCTGAACAATTCGCGGATTCATTTCGTGTTATGCTAAAATTCAAATAATTAGCTATACCTTGGTTCTGCTTCTGCCATTGGTTCACTGTTAATCTGGAGGACTGAGGGCCAATTAGAGACCCATCACTCATAGAAGTGTCAAATCAGGCCACACAATCGAGACGACTCACAAGTCAGCAGCCAATGAACAGTTGGCATTTTCCCGAGTGTGTAGAGGATATTGGAAGTCTATCCTGAAGGTCATTGAACACGCGAATTTTTCCTGTCTCTATTAATTGCTAATTGTGTGTGTGTGTGTGTGTGATTTTTAAGCATGAATACATTTTCAGAACTTTGGAGTTATACGAAAAATACATAATTTTCAGTACAAAAGAAGTTTTTATTCCGAATTAGAGAAAAACTGTGCCTAAGTCATGGTGCGGACGCTTGCAGCTCACGCCGCTAGGAGCGCGGTCTCGTGCTTCGCCCATGCTAACAGGCCTCAGTTTCCTACACTGTCTTCTACAATATTTGCATGATGGGCTATCAGAGCCCGTAACCAGGCTAGTTTTTAGGAGGAGGTCCATATTTCGAACTAAATCGATTTAAATGAAAACAATAGCTTACCAATTATATTTCGAACATTGCTATGCATATCTAACTTTCCGGATGCTATCACAAAGATAGGTTCAAAGAAAGCAATTAATGTGAGATCAAGTTGACATAATAGTAATCTATGTAAGATGGGATGGAATTTAGGCTACAGCCATAACTAGAGACCAGAAAAATTCGCGGGTTCAATTACCTCCAGGATAGACTCCAATATCCTCTACACACTCGGGCAAATGCCACCTGTACATTGGCTGCTGACTTGTGAGTCGTCTCGACTGGGTGGCCTGTGATACGACACTTCTACGAGTGATGGGTCTCTAATTGGCCCTCAGTCCTCCAGATTAACAGTGAACCAGTGGCAGAAGCAGCACTAAGGTATAATTATTTGAATTGTAGCATATCACGAAATGAACCCGCGAATTTTTCAGGTCTCTAGCCATAACTATATCAATTATCCAGCTAACACACATTTATTTACAAATAGAGCTGTTGTACTCAATTAGTTACATGTTCTCTCTGTATATAGATGACCTACATAACTTGGTGTCATTAATAGAGAAAATATCACATTCACTGATAGATGTCAACCAGTTTGATATTGATCTCGGAAATTGGGCACCGATAACAGGCATAACATTGATCATAACAAATCAGAAACTATTTTGTTTGGTGGTGGTAATTCATTACTGAATTTGATACGCACAGAATTCCTAAAACTTGTTGTAGATTATGCAGGAATTTAATTTAAGCTAAAATTTAAAAATGTTGGTCTCATTCTTAACAGTGCTTTGGACTGGTCTGATTAAGTTGCAAATTTGAACAGGAAAACATTATCTTCAGCCCATGTTTTGAAACGTTCAATTTTTTTCCCCCATGGGCGTATAAAAAAATATCTTGTCCAGACACTGATGTTTCTGTGTTTTGATTACTGTGACATAGTTATTTATAATGACCTTACTGGGAACAAAATAGGTTGCAAAAAATTGTCGTAGGGCTAAATTTTGTTGCCTAGAACACAAATAGACAATGTAACGGGATTTATGCGACAATTTGTTTTTATACGAGTATGACTGTTCCTATGTAGATTTTATCAAAAAAAAATTTATTTTAATTTTTTCATTCTGAGACCATCACTTGTCTCGAGGTTTTTCAACGACTTTCCTAAATTAACCTACTACAATATTTGGTATATGTAATGTAATGGTATGAACTTATTTATGTTTAATAATTGGCAATTAATTTTATCAATACTTAATTTTAAATGACGTGAATTAACTACATAGCAAAACAAACACTTTACATATAAATCCCTGATATGTTTAAAAAAATTTCAAAGCAGTCATGAGGTCTGCCGACAGAAGTGAAAACTTAGAACTATAAACAAACAGTTGTTACTTTGGGATATCCAAATTAATTTTTGATAAAAATCGGAGACTTTTTTGCAAGTTTTACGAAAAAATATTATCACACAAAAAATTTGTTTTATCACGTTAGTAAAATTACTCATAAAGTCATAAATTACTATAAAATAAGCATTGCATAGTAATTGTAGGTATTATAAAATAAATAATGCTGTTCTTAATTTTTAGGTTGTATTGCTGCAAAGACTCCGTTTACTTCGTTATTCAAAATATATTTATATGAGAATATTAATATATTTTATACTCACTTTTTACTGTATACACACATTCGATTCGCATATGCACAGCACTGATGTACAGTGACTGAAGACGCGTATTAATAAGATATGTATTGGTATATGTCGTGAGCATTACTTGTTGACCTGTGTTATGTGTACTGGCTGCGCGCGCACCACTGAGTGTGTGTGTGTGTCTATATATATACATATATATACACAGTTGACGTCACGTAACCATGTCGATGACGACTTACATGAATTTACTCCCTATCCAAACCTTCCTATAGAAGTTTTTACTTCAAAAAGACATGTTGTTAGAAAAATTGGCTGTTTGTAAAGTCGTTTTACGGACGATAGTTTAACGTGACAACGTAATAACAAAACATTGATGAATAGATTGCGTAATTTTATGAATAAAATTGAATCATTTTTATTGAATCATCACTATTTTGTATGTATACAAAGAAGGAGTGAAATGAAATCTACAATTTAATTGATAAATTTACTTATATTTGCACTCAATAATTCAAATATGTTTATTACTTTAACGAACAGATTATTTTAATATAAATTTTATACGTGTTTGCTATTTAACTTATTCGAATCTGTGTTATTCTGTTAAGGATAGGATGATGATAGGAAAAGTAGGAAACGAATGGGAGTGTTTCAAGTTAAATGTGCCTCGAAAAAGTCAAATCGATGGTTGTTCCAATCGAGTGGAAGAGAGATAGATGCGGCGCAAGCGTACAATGAGCGTAACGGGACAAAGCGTAACGGGAAAATGTGCGTAACGGGACAATGAGTCATCCTTTTTCGTGCGTGCAGCCGGCGTTCATAGATTTATTAGACGTTGTCACGTCAAAATTGTGTTAATACGTTGTTACTAAAAATGAATGAACTCACCTCGGTGAATCACTGTGCGTGCACTCAAGTCTTCGTAACAACGGAAGAACGAGGCGATGTGAACGGGAGGTTTGTTTCCTCGGCGCCAGCCACCGTCAGAGAAGGAGGAAGGGGGGGGGGGGGGTGTGAGAAGAAAGAAGACGCGTCTTTATTGAACAATGCGCGTTTATTTTGGTAGTTGGTCGGGCAGGATGCCGCTCGTGTCGTGTTTAACCTCACTCCCCGGTGGATGCGAGCTGCTGTTTGGGGGATCGTCATTCAGACGTGTGATAATTCAGGGCGCATGATCAGGTCGGCTCGAGAAATGAGATGATGAAGGACAAGCAGTTACCAACCTGCAGTCGGTGCCAGTAGGCTGAATTAATCATCTGCATACATAACATGTTAGTTAGTTTATGGTGGTTCTGCATATTGCAGAAAACCTTTTTTGGGCCCTGTTGTACCAAAAAGCCTACATTTTATTTAGCAGTGATATATATGTGCGTTGTGTAGCCTTTTCTTAAATTCGGTTACTGCAACAATTAGTTTTTTTTATTTATGCACTTAGGCCTAGCAGAGCAGAATTTTTATAACAATGTTTACGTGGTTTTTCTTTGAACAATTAGTATTTTACTATATTCCTACACATGTAAATTATTTGTAAGTATATATGTATTTATATTTTCATTATGACTATTAATTTTGTTAATAATATTATTATTTTTTCAGCCATGGGGTTATCCCTGGTTTTTGCAGCTATAAAAATTGCACAACCTTTTTCAAAATCTTACTCTACGAAGCTGAGTAACATGATAATTCTTTATAAAGATATCAAAATAAAGCCCTCATTGGGTGAATATGTGAATGTAGGTTTGAAATGTTGTCACCTTATCAACCACGTTAAAACCACGCAACTTATTTTGATGGAAATTCCACCCGGACTTACAATTAGGGTACTGAAATAATATAAATATTTTTGAATATTTAAGCTCGAATTACGAAACAATCTGCAGCCATTCAAATAAATGACGTGAGTTAAGTAGAATGTACCAAAATTATTCAACCAAAAAAAAGTTATTATTACAATGAAAAACTACATTGTAAACTACATTGTTTTACGACACGCAGTAAAATAACAAAATCCCGTAAACAAGTAAAGGACTTTACATTCCTCGGCAATAAGTGTTACAAAAGCAGTAACCGATATAAGTTTCGTGGATTCAGTTACAGTGTGTTTGAAGCCAGGCCTCGTGCGCACTTAATGGGAGAAGAAATCAGTGAATGAGAGCGACGTTTGACTGAATGACGAAGTGGCGTATCGGCAACAACGCCACTTTATAACGGGCCTTTGTGTGGGTGGTTATTTAGGGACGCTCCTGGCTTCTTCAAACACTCGCGCCCAACTGTATACAACGAGTAGCAACAATTTATGTTCAACAGGCTTGCCTCCCACTTTGAGCGTGAGAAGTAAACTCCAACAACCCACTTTTATTCCTCGCAAACAGCCGCTTGGCAACGGCCGCTTGGTCCGACACTAAACATCTGATTGTTCCGTCTTCTGCTCGGGACGCCAGCTCGCCACGCGTTTGTCTGCGCTCGAGGCATCGCGACCAGGCAGCGTGCGGGTTCGAGTCCCTCCCGCGACCCCGCCAGAGAAACAACATTTTGACACCGCCTTATAAGTAGAGACCGGGAAAATTCGCGGATTCATTTCGTGTTATGCTAAAATTCAAATAATTATACCTTAGTGCTGCTTCTGCCATTGGTTCACTGTTAATCTGGAGGACTGAGGGCCAATTAGAGACCCATCACTCATAGAAGCGTCGAATCACAGGCCCACACAATCGAGACGACTCACAAGTCAGCAGCCAATGAACAGGTGGCATTTGCCCGAGTGTGTAGAGGATATTGGAGTCTATCCTGAAGGTCATTGAACCCGCGAATTTTTCTGGTCTCTACTTATAAGTAGAGACTGGAAAAATTCGCGAGATCATTTCGCGATAGGCTAAAATACGAATCGTTATACCTCAGTGCTGCCTCCGCTATTGGCTCACAACTCACCTGGATGTCTCTGGGCCAATGAGAAACACCCAACCAAAGCTGTATCGAATCACAGGCTGCTATACGTTGGGAAGTCTCACAAGACAGCAGACAATGAGTGGGTGGCATTTGACCGAGTGTACGTATAACTATGGAGTTTATCCTACAGGTCACTGAACCCGCGAATTTTTCCGGTCCCTACTTATAAGTAACCCAGAATCACAGACATCCAAACATGAACAAGAGGCAGTGGGCGGGTCCTTGGTTCGATGCTGGGCTCTGGCACTCGGACCACGAGGCCCGCAGCAGCTGTGCTGACAGCACACTGTGTCGCGGTGTGGTCTGACTGAGCCAGCAGGCCGAACAGCTGACAGCATAGGGTCGCAGCCAGGGGGGGGGTTGGTAGGGGTTCAGCCCCACCCCCCCCCCCCCTTGGCACCAAATATTTAATTAATTTCTTATTCATTACTCAAACAAATTTCATATTAAAATTAATAAAATTTTTACCATTACAATATTTAAATTTAAGAACCGAAAACTTCTAAAATAGCCCTATTTTACACCTTAAAATCCAAATTTTCGGGGTAGGACCCCCGGACCCCCCGCTTTAATACGGGGGGGGGGGGGGCGCATGCTTCTTAACACCCCCCATACACAAATCCTGGCTACGCCACTGGCTGCGCGACCTCTCGGCTTGCAGATGTGCAGTGTGGTGTACCGAGCTCGCTGGAACTTCAGTGATGTAGGGATTTTTCTATTTATTTTTTAATTATTTTCAATCCACCTGCAGATCCCCACATGAGCCAACAGCTCAAGGGATATAGGCCTTGTCACATTATAAACAAAAATTAAACGTAGTTAAAATTAAGATAAAATAATTAAGTTTACAATTATAATGAATTTTGTTTATTTACACTCTCAACAAATAATCACAAATTTTACAATCTTCACAATTTACACAATACAACAAACAGTACATATTTATCATTTAATATACTCTGAATCATTTATAGGGTGTCATATTAATTATATAGCAAATTACATACATTCTAAAACATCACATACATTACATTCTAAAACACGCCCGCGCTCTACGTCTGAACGCATACAACTGAAACTGTTTTCGCAATTGAAACCTCGACTCGCAAGTATAAAGTAAGGAGTAAACTGAGAGATAAATAGAGAGAGAGAATACAATATTCTAAATAAATATAACTTACTGTTGAAATACACCTTATAAAAAAACTGTGCGCGTTACTGTTTCTTCAAAAAATTCTGCCTTTGGGACACGTAACATCTCTGAACGAAATATGAAATCCACAACAGGTAGCGCTATATATGCGGGAAATGCAGGGACTGTCTCAACAGCGCTCTCTACGCTGCTGGTTGAACAAGCAGGAACGTGAGCGCGCTGGTAGCAAGTATAACATTCAAGAACTAGTCCAACCAACCGTTTCCTAATTTTTTTCTCATATATATGATGTAGGACTATTCAGTTGTCAGACTAAAAACGTGGCTAAAGTCAAATGTCAGAAATCACATTAATTCGTAGGACATGCTACACACATTCTGACTGGTTAGTTAAAAGTTCTTATAATTACCAAGCGCAGGGTTCTTAGAAAAGTGTTGGGTGAGGGGGGAGGGGGGAGTAGAGAGATGGTGGTAAAGGGTGTATGTATGTTTATTTTAATACTTAAATTCAAAGCTCTATATATGAGATCATCATTATTATTTTTTTAAATTTCAATCCTATTTCTCGTCATGCCAATGATATGCGGGCCTTGTATGTGTTTGGAATACATGCATAGACCTACAGTTTCGAACAGAATACTTCCGAAGATTAACTATGAAAGTGCTCAGATTAGCGTGAACGTATACAACAACAAAAAATGTAATGCAACCTGTGTTACATAAATAAGAGTATACGCAATTAAATATTAGACAGAAAAGTTAAAAAAAAAAAAGTGGCTCTAGCTCGATATCCAAAGCAGTTACGCCCGGATGAGGCAGGTAAACGCCAGGCAGGTAGGCAACCTACGAAACGAGAGAGCCGACAAGGCTGCCTACCGCCTCGGATCAAGTCTCACAGTTCTGGCATGATACTGGGTCTAATTGGGTTCAATATTTGCTATCCATGTGGAACATTGTCCTTTTTGTGGTTTTTTAAAGAACTTCATTTACTTGGAATGAAAAAATACCATTGTATATTTGTCCCATAATAAGCTGTCAAAGTACCATTATTAAACATTAAGGGGACATGCCATTTATAAAAAACCAAATAGATCACGGAACTGAAACAGTTCACGTTAGAAGTCAAAACGTTATGTCAATAAAATATGTATCAAAATAATGTAGTACATTCTACACGTTTGAGACTGATGACGCCAAATGAATGTTAAAAGAAGAAAATAATATATTTGTGAATATTCCGAATTGAATTAATATTCGAACACCAGGTAGGTAAAAAAAGGGGTCGTCTGTAAAGTCGGTTTACGGAAGATAATTTTACGTGATAACCTCATAAGAAAACATTGATGAAAAAATTACATTCTTTTTTTAATTTTCAAATATTATTTACAGTTTTTGCAAATTTAATTTAAATAATTTGTTTAAATATAATCACGAACAATTGGTTAAAAAAAAATTCCGCCTTAACCTGTTTGATATTACAGAAGATTTTTCTCGCACGGTGGTTGGCCGGTTCTTTCACGCTCGGCTCAGGCGGAACGTGACAATTTTTTCGTGCGTGCAGCCGGCGTTAATCGATTTATAAGACGTTATCACGTCAAAAAAAAGGTGTTTGCTGTAGACACGAAAGGTTTTCCAATGTTTATTTTAATGTGATAAGATTGTTATTGTTTATTAATGTTCAGCCCAACTGACGAAGACGCTCCTGGTGGTTTAAGGCCGGTGTTGTTGGCGGAGTTGAGGTGAGGTGTTCTCGCGGTGGGCGCTACAGACAGCCGGGGGCCTCGGGGCTGGAGGAATGCGGAGGTGCGGACCCGCCAGGGCCCATGGACCATGTGGTCCGGCTTGGCACCGTTTATTTTGGAGCGCGCGTCGCACCGACCGCACGGCGCTCTTAAATTAACTTGTAATCGTTCCCTGAAGAAGCGAGGGGGCAAACAAACCGTCCCGAGACGTCGGCCAATGAAATTCCAGGCTATGTACTGAGAGGCTGTCCCTCGCCTCGTGGTTGGAGGGCCTTCGAGTAGCCGTGGTGTCCCATGACTAGAGACCTGCAAAATTCGCGGGTTCAATGACCTTCAGGATGGACTCAACTATCCTCTACACACTCGGGAAAATGCCAACTATTCATTGGCTGCTGACTTGTGAGTCGTCTCGACTGTGTGGGCCTGTGATTCGACACTTCTATTGAGTGATGGGTAGAGACCTGAAAAATTCGCGGATTCATATCGTGTTATGTTAAAATTCAAATAATTATACCTTGGTGCTGCTTCTGCCATTGGTCCACTGTTAATCTGGAGGACTGAGGTCCAATTAGAGACCCATCACTCATAGAAGTGTCGAATCACAGGCCACCCAGTCGAGACGACGCATAGGTCAGCAGCCAATGTACAGGTGGCATTTGTCCGAGTGTGTGAGGATATTGGAGTTTATCCTGAAAGTCATTGAACCCGCAAATTTTTCCGGTCTCTAATGATGGGTCTCTAATTGGCCCTCAGTCCTCCAGATTAACAGTGAACCAATGGCAGAAGCAGCACTAAGGTATAATTATTCGAATTTTAGCATTACACTAAATGAACCCGCGAATTTTTCAGGTCTCTACCCATGAGTAGTGTTAGTTATACGGTGTCATATAGTGGTACGTGTGTTGGGGAGAGGGGACTTATGCCTGGCAACCCTCTGCTCAAGTCCTGCGCACGCCTCCAGTAGCATTTACTCTACGGAACATTTGCACCTCGAAAGTAACTTTAAATGAAATATCGCGGCCGACAACCGATGGGAAAAAAAGCTTATCGAAACAAATTCACAGGAAACTCGCTTGCACAACAGCAGCGAGGTGAGTCGCGTGGCTCGTGGGTTGTAGCCGCGTCCAAGGAGAAGACGTCACGGAAGTTTCGGCTCGACGCTGCAGTCGCCATCGTCAGGGTAGCAGCTGGCGACTGCTTCCCTGATGGCGACTGCAACTCCGGACAAGGGTCGGGGAAGTATGCGGTCCTTATCAGCAGCTCTGACGATAACATGAAATAACCAACTTGAGTTAAGGAACCGAGCCTTAAAAACTAAAACCTATGGTGTGCACATGTCATTATAGTAATAGAGAAATGACACTTTGAGTACGATAAGTAAACAGCATAGCTTGAAATTAGGTGTGTTAAAAACTATAATACATACTGTCATAAATTAGAAACTTTCACTGGAAAGAAAATAACACACAAATATATTTTATAACTATTATAATTTTTTTATTTAGTCGATAAAATTGAAATAATATTTATGTTCTTGTCATAATTTAGGAAAGCTGTTAATATATATAATTTTAGCTTAATTTTGTTTTTAAATATGTTTAATTCTCATTATTTAGGATAGGCTGTAGAAATATTTTTACAAATTGTTGTTATGAACACTTTTTACATCTATGTGTTGTCTGTGTGTTGTGTTGTGTACATTGTCACTTAGGTCCTCTCCTAACCTGGACCCTCCCCTTACACACTTAGAATAACTTAGGCTAGGAAAAAATATCCCCGAAAAAAAACCTGGGTTTGATCCCTACATGACACGGCCCAGGGTTTTCCGTGTGTCTATACAGGTTTTACCTGGGTCACTTTAGTTAGCTTTAGGCTAAGGCAATCTAAGGGGCGTCAGTCATGGCAAAAATGGTGCCATGGCTGGCCAATAAACCCCAAATAAGCACACGATGCACGCGCACTTGTACTGCATGGTTAAAACCTCGCATGGTAGAGTGTATAGGCTTCGGCCCAAGACACACTTAGGTCCTCCCCTAACCTGGACCCTCCCCTTACACACTTAGAATAACTTAGGCTAGGAAAAAATATCCCCGAAAAAAAAACCTGGGTTTGATCCCTACATGACACGGCCCAGGGTTTTCCGTGTGTCTATACAGGTTTTACCTAGGTCACTTTAGTTAGCTTTAAGCTAAGGCAATCTAAGGGGCGTCAGTCATGGCAAAAATGGTGCCATGGCTGGCCAATAAACCCCAAATAAGCACACGATGCACGCGCACTTGTACTCCATGGTTAAAACCTCGCATGGTAGAGTGTATAGGCTTCGGCCCAAGACACACTTAGGTCCTCCCCTAACCTGGACCCTCCCCTTACACACTTAGAATAACTTAGGCTAGGAAAAAAAATTAGAGCGTATAGGCTTCGGCCTGAGACGCACTTAGAGTCTTATTATCTTTGAAAGATTTGTGCAATGGGAGTGCATGACTTGATGTAGGCTTTTGGACATACGCCATTGCTATGCTCATGTATGTCTGTAGAAGAAAACTACAAAAAACACATACAAATGACAAAAACACAAATTAAGCAAAAAAATTGCTGTTGTCGGGATATAAACACCACACAATACTCCACAACACTTTGTTTGCTGACCATATTCCTGTTGTGGAGTATTGTGTGGTGTTTGTATCCTGACAACAGCAATTTTTTGCTTAATTTGTGTTTTTGTCATTTGTGTGTGTTTTTTGTAGTTTTATTCTACAAACATACATGAGCATAGCAATGGTGTATGTCCAAAAGCCTACATCAAGTCACTTAGAGTTTTACCTACCCAGAACTCTCCCGCACACTCATAGCTTTAAGTTAGGTTAGGGAGGGGGGGGGGAAAAACGGAAAACGTTGCATGAAAATTCGGCCTCGGGATTGTTCTCCCGTGGTTTCACTGGAATGACCGACGTGTGTGCCTCAGGATCTGCCCGCGGCGCTGAGCTGCCCTGCGCCGAGTGTGTCGGCTCGCTCCTGCGCTGCTGTCGCCTCAGCAGCGAGCCCTGCTACGCCGGCTACTACGCCACGCTGCACGCGCCTAGGCCGCTACGACCCTTCACCAGCCGTGAGTGTCCGCCTCGCCTGTGTGTCGCGGGAGGCCCTCATCTCACAGACGAGAGAGCCACACCCGCAGTTCCCCCGAGTTCATGCTCGCTTCTTTTTCCCCTCCCGTTCTATCTCGTTGTACAAACCGGTGTAGCATTACATTTTGCGGTCGATTAGGATAGGTCAGCTACATTATAAATACTTTAAAACATTGTGGATGGTTGGTTATATTAGGTAAGTATAGCTACATTAAAAAATACTGTGAAATCATTTTATGGTTGCTTAGCAAATAACTTTTTTAATATGTAGCTATCCAGGGCTAGGAAACCGTTTACATGATTTCGCAGTATCTTTAATGTAGTTATATCCTAACCAAATCAACCGTCCACAATGTTTTAAAGTATTTATGATGTAGCTAACCTAACCTAATTGACCATTAGTTATCATGAGTTACAATGAACAAAAAAAAACAACCGAAGATGCACGATCGGGAGTTTGGCTCTCTCGTCTGTGAGAAGAAGGTTTCCCGTGTGTCGTGACCATCCTCACTGCAGTGTAGTGGCCCTACTGGTGGTGTGTCCGGGCGAGCTAGGCCTGTAAGCCTGTGAGCCTGTAAGCCTGTAAGCCTGTAAGCCTAGCCGAGGGCAGGATCCCAGAGGGCCTGCGTGACTGCGAGACAGGTTTGGCAGCAGTAAACAGCGAAACAATGTTTTATGGAAAAAAAAAAAAAAAGGAGGTTGAAATGTAAATTCGGTTTACGGACGATAATTTTACGTGATAACGTCATAAGAAAACATTGATGAAAAATTGCATACTTTTTTTTTAATTTTCAAATATTATTTACAGTTTTTTTTCGCAAAATTTAATTTAAATAATTTCTTTAAATTTAATCACGAAGAATTAGTTTAAAAAAGCCTGCCTTAACCTGTTTGGTATTACAGAAGATTTTCTCGCACGGTGGTTGGTTGGCCGGTTCTTTGCACGCTCGGCTCAGGCGGAACGTGACAACTTTTCGTGCGTGCAGCCGGCGTTCATCGATTTATAAGACGTTTATCACGTCAAAAATGTCTGCATCTGATATATAGTTTTCTGCTTGATGCGTGCGTGTTGACCAACATATGAGCAGTGTACAACATACAAGCAGCTATCCAGGGATGACCTGTGTCGCTTAAAACCCACGAGCAAAACTCTCGTGTCACGGATTCCCCCCCCCCTTCCCCCCCCCACCATTGCGCTATTAGAATTTCCCCGGGCCCTCCTTGCGGATCCTACAGATTTGCATATTTGCAGGCCCAAACCACGGCTTCAACAAGTAGCCAGAGCTAATTCCTATGCCATGTCAAACAAAGCAAAAAATGGTTGTCTGTAAAGTCGGTTTACGGGCGATAGTTTAACGTGACAACGTCATAACAAAACATTGATTAAATGATATTTTAGATAAAGTACTAAATTTAAAAGCCACTTTTGAAAAGCCCGCCTTAACCTATTTAATATAATAGTCGATTCATAGGCCAATCGAGTGTAAGAGAGATAGATGCGGCGCAAGCGTACAATGAGCGTAACGGGACACAGTGTAACGGGACAATGTGCGTAACGGGACACTTTTTCGTGCGTGCAGCCGGCGTTCTTCGATTTATTAGACGTTGTAACGTCAAAAAATGAATATAAAAGAGGTCGGAAGCTAACTGTAGCTAAATCAAAAATATTTGAAATTGCTATAGATGGTGAGGCTTAATCCCCGTTGATGAAAGTGTGATTAATTTGTGGACAGACAATTAAATGTTTATAACTTTACGAATATATTAGGTAATAAATAAAACTGCATTTAATTAATTGTCCTTCCAAACCTGTATTCCCACACACGTAACAGTATTATAACATTTTACTTGTAGTGGCTTCTAACTAGTTGTAAAGGTTCGAGCTTCTAAAACCAATTACTTTTTTCTTTTTTTTTTTTTGCAATAGTGTCTAGTCTTATGTCTGACGCAACCACACAAAAAAAAAGAGAGAGATAATTTCCGCTATTCTGTAAAGTACGTTTCTTTTTCCTGCGCTTGTGGACGTCGAACGACAATGAACCAGACGGCGGTGTATTGTCAGCGCACATTCCGAGGTGGTGACGTCGAGTCTCACTTTGAGAGCGGATGTTTCTGGAACTAGCTGATGGCCGCCCTGCAGACTGGGGCGCTAGTGTCTCCTGGAAGGAGGCGTGTTCCCGACGAACAGCTGTGGCGGCGCACTTCCCGTCGCCGTGTTTGTTGTGATTTCCTGCCTGTCGCGACGGCAGCGCGCGCGTGGCCGGCCGCGCAACTTCCTCGTGCGAGCCAGGGTTGCCAACCGCGAGGACATCAGGAGCATAACAGTAGGTCGTCGCACGGGAAGGATTTGACCGCCATTTTCTCCTACCTACTGATTCACAACAGCGCTGAGGACGGTAGCGTGCGTAGGCTACATGGGAAACGAACATATTTTATTTCTGTTGCGGACGCATGGCGCAACAACCAGTGAGAGTTGGGACTAGAGAACTGTTTATATTTATCAATCATATATTGTGGCAAGAAATAGTCGATATATTACAATGCTCAGGTGTAATTCCTGCTTTAAAAATTAATTAATGTTAATACTTATAAGTCATTAGCAAAAATTGTAAATTTAAAAAACGTTTCGTAGTTAAAAAGGTAAACTAAATTTTTTTTATATTCCTTATTTATTTATATGTTCAAAAACTGTGCTCTCAAATCGCTGGTTGGATGATGTCCCGGAAAAAAATAATTTGGTAGTTAATATAATTACTTAATAACACTGCCAACATTTGTCGGATGCATCGCGAAATTTAATGCAGTAAAGTGTCTCACGCTTCGCCAATGTTAATTGGCCAGTTTTTTCAATATTGTCCTACTACGACATGTGTTACAGGGTCATGTTTACGTACATGAAATTATTTCAGTTAAATTAGTTTTTCATAACAGTGGAATTCGTTCTCATTGGTTGCCGTGTGTTAGTGTACCGTCGGGAGGGGGTTAGGGGCTGGAGGGGAAGAAGGTGCGCGGGTCTGTTCGGCGCGCGAGGAGTGCAAGAAGCGGGGTCTGGTTCGCTCGCCCGAAGCTGACCCCACAAAGACGAGGCGTGTTGCAAGCGGGCTCTTGTTTCCGGCCTCGCGAGTGGTCCTTTGCCGCGCCAGACTGCTCCCCCCTCCCCCTGATCTTCGTACCCTCCTCCGAGCTGGCATCGTTTGTTTACCGCCGACGGCTGAGGGGGCGGGACATCCACTTTCCGGATGAAGTGAGCGAGCAAGCTGTTTACCCGGAGTTTATAAACACGCGGCTGTGACGGGAGCCAAACTGCCTGCGCGCCGTGTTTACACAGCAGCGCCTCTGCTGGCGGCGGCGCGCACTGCAGGCTTCGCGCCCGCTTATTGTCACACACGTGTTTCGTGATATACAACACTATTTGAACGGAATGCCTCACGTTCTAAATGATCACCTGTAGTTTATATTTTCTTCGTTTTTGGACATTGTTGTCACATGGGTTGTTGTCATAACTTACAAACACACAACTTAGGAACACTTAAACTTGAGAAACACCCCAAGACAGAATTTTCTAAGTTATGATGTTTCGGCGTTGCGTGTTTCTTATGACATTTCTAAGTTTTGACGTTCTAAGTTATGAAATGTTCTAAGTTGTGTGATTCGGCTTTGAATGTTTCTTAGTCAGGTACATATATTTCTAAGATATGACAGTTCTAAGTTCTGTTTATAAGTTGTGATAGTACGAAGTTATGACGTTTCTAAGTTGTGTTTCGGCGTTTGTTTCTAAGTTATGATCGTTCTAAGTTATGTGATTTTATTATATAATTCTAGATATTGACAGTTCTAAATTGTGACTTTATAAATTATGTTGGGATCCTTTCTCTTGACTTTCTAGTTTATGTGGGGATCCCTTCATCTTACATTGCCCAATCAAATATTTGCAAAATTACTGCCGAAAGATCCGGTATCAAGATAAGGAATATTGGAACTACTCTTTATTCTATGACACTCCCTATTCGGCCGTTCACACCTGAAGACTGCGGCTGACGCTCCATCCAATGGAGATGGTCTTTGCCGGCCCCATTCATCCGACCAGAATAACTATCCTTTAATACCTAATAGTTTATAGTCATCTAACGTGTGCGGAACTATATGGTATTAACTGTTTAATGAAGTCTATCAGTGTGGGCAGTATTTTAATAAAATTAGGGCCTACTCGTCAAAAATCGGGCCAAGCCGCGGCTTCGTTTTTTTTTTTTTTTTCCATTTTATTTGAGACATTTCATTATATAGTTTAATCTTTCGCTCTACAAATGAATGATTCTATAGTCTAACGTCCTTAAGCATAACAATAGTTTTTACTCATAACAGGAAGTTTCCTACCTGTTTAGTTTTAATATAACTCATTTTAAACTTCAGTTATAATTCAAGAAAAATTTACATTTGTTTTTTTATTATATTTGTACAATGTTCAACGTTTTAGGAGTAATAACTGAAAAATGGTATTTTATAATTATTATTTTAATGCTGAATTGATTTAATTTGTGAAATGAGATCATTTCTTGCATGAACTGTGTTGTATATTAAAAGGATGCTGATTGATTGGGTTAACATTTATACCACTTTGTAGCCTGGCCCCGCCATCTTGGCCCACTTGCTTTACTCCATAGATATATTCTTGGTGTGTGTGCCCCACACACTATATATAACCGGAGAGGTGGAGAGACTGTGGTGGCGTGCCCAGTGGTGGGGTCGGAGGCCCCCCGCGGCGGGGCGGAGCCACCCGGGCCGGGCGCCAAGAGGAGGCGCTCCTGGTCGCGCGCCGTCTTCTCCAACCTGCAGCGCAAGGGCCTGGAGAAGCGCTTCCAGCTCCAGAAGTACATCACCAAGCCGGACCGGCGCCAGCTGGCCGCCACGCTGGGCCTCACCGACGCCCAGGTCAGCACACCACTCGCCACTCGTGCGTTCAAGCTTTGAATATATATACTGTATAGAGGTCGCCAGCCCAGGTTAACATTTATAATACGGTTTTGAGGTAGTTGGTTAATTCACCGCCGCAATCGCCACCATCTCTAGGGCAGCGACTTGTGGTGGTCCCTAGCGGACAAGTGTCCAACTCCTCAAACACCCCTTCCCCCTCCTGTTGAACGACCTTGAGATGCAGTGAATGATTGGTGGGGAGTGCGGGGAATGACAGCGGGCGACAGGAGTGTAAATAACAGCCTAAGTCGATACAGGGCGTTACGGCAGCGCACTGCAGCGGTGAAGTTCCCAAGCTGCTCATTATACGCTTCTGAAAAACGTAGAGTAAATCCTATCCACTCGCGACTTCTATACAGTATATATATTCAAAGATTCAAGGGACATTCTCCTCCTAATAGTCACCTGATACCCAGGGACGTAACTACAGGGGCAGGCAGGGCTTGTGCCCCGGGCGCCTCATTGGTGGGCTGGGGGGTTGCTAAACTGTCAGAGTAATTTTTTCTGTAGATAAGATATACTTGAATATCCGAAATGTTAGAAAACACAAAAAAAAAAAGTTGGGAGGGCAGGTGATCTAAATTATTTGTATCGAAAGGTACATGCATGTAAATCTCATATATTGTAAAACTGGTATTTTTTTTTAGCACACTATTCAACTTGCGATGTATTAAAAATGAAATGGCTGCAAATAAATCAATTCATTAACTATCTAGGTTGAATAAAAAAATATTTGGAATAGTTAAATCAAAACGGGGTGGTGATATGAAATGTCGGAAAATGTTTTGGTTTCGTTGTTTGATAAAAAAAGGAAGGAGGGGGCAGATGAGTTTTTGCCCCGGGTGGAAACTAGTCTAGTTACGTCTCTGCTGATACCTACTAAACATTATTATTTGTGAGCTACACAATGTCAACCACCAAGTCATCATAATGATGAACACACACAATTGTTCACCACTACTACTTTACTACCATTGCCGCACACATCCCTTTTAGATATCGTCGCTTAAGAAACAGCACCGCCTGTGTGACAAAAAGCCAAATTTTTCAGGAGAGCTTCATAACTTTATGCACCACGCTGGAACTGAATGATTGTGCCAGTGTTTAGAAAAAGAGACCATAGCGGAGCATTCTGTTGGACTTTTTTGCGAAACACGTCATGAGAAAACGCTAAATGCTTTAAGTTTCCATGGAAGAACAAAATGCTAATTTACAACAAAAAAAGTCACTTAGGCAGTGTTGTTTTTTTAAGCAAAATATATGTAAAGTTAAATTCATATTAACATTCGCAACGTTTTCAACGCTTCTGCAGCCGTAACAAAACAAGAGGCAATACGATTATAAATGAAGCATCAACGAGGTTAATGGAGGGGACGAAACAGGAGTACCCTGAGAAAACCTACCAGCGTACGGTAATGTCTGAAATGTTTCCCGGTGGGGTTGCATAAAGTCTCCAGGTTGGAGCCCACTGGGAACTGAACCAGATCACCTTGTTAGTCAGAGACTGATACCTCCACTCAACCGCCACAGCACCACAGAAACAATACACGCAGTAAAATACCCCACCGACACTTCAGAACTATGACTTCATGTAGGCTTTTGGATATACGCCATTGCTATGTTACTATGTTGCTATTGTTATTATTACTATGTTACTATGTTACTATGTTACTATGTTACTATGTTACTATGTTACTATGTTACTATGTTATTATGTTGCTATTGCTATTTGGGTTCAATATATTTGTGGGGTTTTTTTTTTTCCTTCTCTTCTGTTTTTGGAAAACTGTTTTGTTTGTTTCGTCTTTACGTTTTGCTGTATTTTTGTCTCGTTTCAACTGTTGTGCTGAATTTTTTGGGTTCGGTATTTTTGTGCTGTCATCATTTGTGGGGGTTTTTTCGTTTTTGTTAGTCCATTGTTCTTTGTTTTTCTTTGTTTGTTGGCCGTATTCCTGTTGTGAAGTATTGTGTGGTGTTTATATCCTGACAACAGCAATTTTTTTTGCTTGATTTGTGTTTTTGTCATTTGTGTTTTTAGTTTTCTTCTACAGACATACATGTGCTTGGCGCTCACAGTGTAGAGGGGGTTTGGTTCTCCGGTGACACAACAGTTGTGATGTGCGCCTGGTGTGTGTGTGTGTCGTTGCGCAGGTGAAGGTGTGGTTCCAGAACCGCCGCATGAAGTGGCGGCACAGCAAGGAGGGCAAGCACGCCCCCGCAGACGCGGGGCAGGCGCGCGACGAGGCGGGGCGCCCCGACTCCACCCAGGGCGAGGAGCTCATCGACGTGCACACCGTGGACAGCTGAGGGGGCAGGGGGTCACCTACACTCGCACGTGCACTGCCGTGAGCGGGGAAAAAAAAACTATCACAAACGTGAAAAGATCAAACACACAAAAATGTGTTTTCCACCAAATACTGGTCACTAAAGTAAAACCTTGTAAAGAAAATTCTGAAATTACAAAATATTTATTCTTATTACCATGAAAAATTCTAAAAAAAAAAAACACGTTTTTTTACAGTATTATGCCAATCTAGAGGGGTTTTTTTTTTTTTTGAACAGCTCGTACTGTCAAAGCTAGGTTGTACAAACATGTTGCAACAATGACTTTGACATACATTTTTGCATCAACACGATTTTAAACCAAACAAACTATTGCAGGATTTATTTCAAAATATTTGGGCGTCCAAACTGCTATCATGTGCTAACTACATTAGCTTTAGTAAACTTCTCTTTAATAGTACACTTAAAACAGCAGGAAGCATAGGCCTGTGCGAATATACTAGTTTTGGCTCTGTACGCTGCATTTGGTAGGAGGAATTTCGTGAATATGAAACCAAAATGCGTAACCACAATGCTGCATCTACGTAAAAGTCTTAGAAACTTCGAAAAGGTGATGGACCTGTGAGATTCATTCGCATGTGTGTGTGTCCATACCGACCAATATAATTGGTTTTCGAAATTTACTTGCTGTTTTACAAATCTATGGCTTAGTCTGAAATTTATCAAAAATGGTGAGAATACCAAATGTTTAGAAACATAAAAAAATATTTGGTGATGTGTATTTGAGGGAGTATTTAGCACCGATTTAAAATAGAATGTTACCTTTGAAAACCTTCATAAATTGCTGGAAAATATAAACATCAATAACGTAAATAGAAGGTTTCTTCAAGTTAATGTGGCTGATCTTATCGAACTAACCACCTCTTCATTTTAGTTATGTTAATCTGCACTCACATAATTTTAAAACAGAATTACAAAATTAGAAAATTTGGGCTTGTAACTGAGCAGCAGCAAATCCTAGACTCCCTTTTTTTTTTTAAAAGCTTCACAACTAATGCCAAGCTTCACATCAAATGCAAACCTTTGCTTTACATTCGAAGCTTGAAATTAAACAAACACAAATATCATGGTGAAGTCAAATTGAATATTATAAAGAGTTTTGATTGATTCACTTAGTCAAAGCTTAGCACAGGCCTAAGAAGCACTGTATTATAAGTTATATCCTGTAATGACTAAAACAATTTAAATAAACATGATTAAGCACACAACTGGCCGACAGAAAACAAAAGTCGGCTTTCAGGAGTGCCTGGGCTTCCAAGAAAAAAACTAGCACACTGCGAGTGCAAGGGTCAGAATTGCATTCGCACACGTCAGGTAACGCTTACCTCACAAAGCTTATCACCTTCCAATAAAAATTATTTCCTAAAGTATTTTCTCAAGGAATCCACAGGCACACAAAAACTATTAGTAGCAGACGGGTCGAAGAGGAGGGGGGGGGGGGGGGGGGAAAGAACCTTACTATGACGTACAATGTCCCTCCTAAGTCATTTTCACAAATTGTTGCTGGGCGTGTTGTCTACCGACGAGAACAGTGGTGCCAATATTGGTAAAACTAATACATTTATAACCACAAAAAAAAAACATTATTTTAATGACTTTTTCAGAACTTTGTATAGTAATATAAATTAGTATAGCATACTACAGTCTATTTAAACTGCAGTACAAAACTATTTTTCATATAAAGGTGTATATAAAACTAAAACTCTTAGTCATGTAAGACTGCAAGACTAAAGGAAATGAAAGTCTTCTGAACTTTCACGAATTTCCTACTAAATACATAATGTCTTTGTTGAAAATGTACATCTTATATTCAGGTTGAATTTTAAGATGAATTTTTTTTCCAATAAACAAACTTGTTATCAAAAGTTGTCTTTCTCTGTCTATAAAACATTGAACACACAACATGATCGATCTTAATAATTATTAACCTATTCATTCATGTTAAATAGCAAAGCTATTAATTATGCTTAACAAAACTATTCCAAAGTGGAAATGTCGCAGTCTTGGTCATTGGTATGTTATAATTTCTGACTCATAAAGATGATGGATAAAAAAAAAAGATTATATCACAATTAAATGAAAACCCTGCAATTTCGAGAGACCTTGGGAAATCTCAATCGGAATGTTCCGACCAGGATTGCTATGCCTAGTGAGTGTGCCACCTCGCTTGGTGGTTTATTAAACAAACACGTTTGGAAGAATTGGCAGCCCTGGGTGAGGGCCTAATCACCTGTCATCCTCGAGAGGACTCCCCTGCTACGGTACACAGTGGTACCAACAAAAACAACCTGAGATAATGCCAGCTACAGTCATGTCTACTAGAGTAGCTACTACTAATTCCCCTCGCCAACTAAGGATTTCAAATTAAATCATTACATCCAAATCCATGTTATAATTAATTCATAATAAAATTAGGTCACAATTCACTTATAACAAGTATATTAATAACATTCAGAGTAAACTCAATATTTTTGTGATAGGTCTTTTAAAAATACTAAAAGGTCAGGCATAAACACACAAGAATAAATACAAAGAAAAATAAGTGTCGCATGTATGGTACATCAGAAGTTACCTTTATTTATTTCTCAGAGGAACACAAATTTCTCACATTGGTTTAGAGTGGTTCTGTGAACAGTGAGGCAAGAATTATATTCTTGTTATAATTTTTACTTTGATAAGGCTGTTTTTTTACCACCAGTTGGTGTCTTGCACAGTGAACAAACCACCTAAATAAATACACATAATTTATATACATGCACTTTTACTGAATAATTTTTCCCACAAGTTTTGAATAGTAAAAAGATAAATATAAAAGACGAGGGAAAAACATGATTTTACACAATGGTACCGGAGAATCTAAAAACAAATTCACAATTTCTGGTGAAGACTTCAAGCGAATTGCCAACATTCATAGAAGTTTATTCAAAATATGCACAATATAGCTAGTTTTATTTTTTATTTTTTTTTTTAATTTCAGCTACATTTTCCTTTGACGATATAAATTCATATACAGACAACATGGACTACTTTGGTTCCACTTCACCCAACAGGACTTGTTCCACGGCTCCAGCCTCCGCGGCAAGGTGCACAGCTCGGGACAACGTGGGTGCCTCAGCACCACTCGGCAGACTGTCGTCCCGCCCACGGGACTCGGGTTACTCCAGGCCGGGGGGCGCCGGCTCTGCCATGAGCGTCGCGTCTTCTACCTCGTCCTTCATGTCTATGGTCAGCTCCGTCGGCGACATCTGGCGCAGGAGAGAACAAACACAGCTAGGTTGTTGTTTGTGTTATTGTTATTAGTCAGCTCCGTCGGCGACATCTGGCACAGGAGAGAACAAACACAGCTAGGTTGTTGTTTGTGTTATTGTTATTAGTCAGCTCCGTCGGCGACATCTGGCGCAGGCGAGAACAAACAAACACAGCTAGGTTGTTGTTTGTGTTGTTGTTATTAGTCAGCTCCGACTGCGACATCTGGCGCAGGAGAGAACAAACACAGCTAGGTTGTTGTTTGTGTTGTTATTATTAGTCAGCTCCATCTGCGACATCTGGCGCAGGCGAGAACAAACACAGCTAGGTTGTTGTTTGTGTTGTTATTATTAGTCAGCTCCGTCGGCGAAATCTGGCGCAGGAGAGAACAAACAAACACAGCTAGGTTGTTGTTTGTGTTGTTGTTATTAGTCAGCTCCATCGGCGACATCTGGCACAGGAGAGAACAAACACAGCTAGGTTTTTGTTTGTGTTATTGTTATTAGTCAGCTCCGTCGGCGAAATCTGGCACAGGAGAGAACAAACACAGCTAGGTTGTTGTTTGTGTTGTTGTTATTAGTCAGCTCCGACTGCGACATCTGGCGCAGGAGAGAACAAACACAGCTAGGTTGTTGTTTGTGTTGTTATTATTAGTCAGCTCCATCTGCGACATCTGGCGCAGGCGAGAACAAACACAGCTAGGTTGTTGTTTGTGTTGTTATTATTAGTCAGCTCCGTCGGCGAAATCTGGCGCAGGAGAGAACAAACAAACACAGCTAGGTTGTTGTTTGTGTTGTTGTTATTAGTCAGCTCCATCGGCGACATCTGGCACAGGAGAGAACAAACACAGCTAGGTTTTTGTTTGTGTTATTGTTATTAGTCAGCTCCGTCGGCGAAATCTGGCACAGGAGAGAACAAACACAGCTAGGTTGTTGTTTGTGTTGTTGTTATTAGTCAGCTCCGACTGCGACATCTGGCGCAGGAGAGAACAAACACAGCTAGGTTGTTGTTTGTGTTGTTATTAGTCAGCTCTGTCGGCGACATCTGGTGCAGGAGAGAACAAACACAGCTAGGTCGTTGTTTGTGTTGTTGTTATTAGTCAGCTCCATCGGCGACATCTGGCACAGGAGAGAACAAACACAGCTAGGTTTTTGTTTGTGTTATTGTTATTAGTCAGCTCCGTCGGCGAAATCTGGCACAGGAGAGAACAAACACAGCTAGGTTGTTGTTTGTGTTGTTGTTATTAGTCAGCTCCGACTGCGACATCTGGCGCAGGAGAGAACAAACACAGCTAGGTTGTTGTTTGTGTTGTTATTAGTCAGCTCTGTCGGCGACATCTGGTGCAGGAGAGAACAAACACAGCTAGGTCGTTGTTTGTGTTGTTGTTATTAGTCAGCTCCGTCTGCGACATCTGGCGCAGGAGAGAACAAACACAGCCAAGTTGTTGTTTGTGTTGTTGTTAATAGTTAATTCTAGTAAAAAAATACTGTAAAATCCCATTACAACAAACGACCTGAAAAACAAGAAGTATTGGTACTTAGTACTTTATACTGCACTGCTAACAAATGTAAAAACAACTTGTAAGGATCTCAAAACACTATAAGGCAAGAAATCCTTTAAAGCAATAATTTAAATTTGTAATCAGATTTTACTGCATTTATTAAAAAAAAAACCAGGGATGGGCCAATCAAATCCTCAAATCCTTAGTATTTGAAGTATTTGATATTTGAGGAAAAAGATTCAAAGAAAAATATTAGAGATACTAAAATTAAAAATTTCTACACCCATAACCTCTGAAGTTTACAACGTCAATATTTTTCTACATACCTAGCCTGTTACCATTCCCCAAGATACAGTACTTTTAACATGTAATTACATGTATAAAATACATTATGTAATGATTCCGGAAACTTAGTTTACGAATAAAACTTTTGAAGGGTCTAATGTTTCAATACCAAAGTTAATAATTTTTTTTCTTATACATTATTTTATTTTGAACCCTTCATACCTAGATTTGGATTAGAGGGGTACATTTGAGGTACTCTTTGGGATTCAAATTCAAGATTTGGCCCATCATTAATTAAATTATACATTCTTTGAAAAGGTTTGAAGATGCACAGTCATGCACTAGAGGCTTAAAGTGGGCTCCAAGCTGCTGGGTGACTCAGCAGTGCTCGTGATGCTGAGTCACGCCCGAGTGTCGGGCCAACATGGACACACTGATCCACTGTGGCTTAGAGATGAGCTGGGAATGAAACTGCAGTGGAAACAAAGGAAACAAAATGTTATAATGGGAAATGGAAATGAGATAAGGGGGGAAAAGTGAATAAATGTACTTAAGATTAAGATTACAGACAACATTTAGTAAAACCAAATTCATCCCTAATATGTAAGCCCATTGTAAAAATTTATGGGTAACATTTTCACACTAATGTGTGTATCTGTGAACTGAATTCACAATTTTGTGCTTATTTAATATTTTTTTTTGTATTAACTCATAAGGGGGAAAAAAAACACAAAATCTTAAAATTTTTGTAAATACATTATTGCTTCATAACCAAAAATATTCCGAGATGCCTCGACAAGATAAAATGCATTAAGGTTTATCATCTCCTTGACGAAGAGGGTCGCTAGAGATGGTAAAGGAGAAATGGCAATGCACGTGCCCTGGTGGGTGGCGAGTGGACCACTAGACTGCCGCCGTGCTCAGTGACGAGAGAGACTCACCACATCAGCTCCCAGCACGTACTCCTCGGCCATGGCTCTCCGTTTGCCCATCAGCACGTCCATGATGGACTGGGGGATGTGCGTGCGCTGGAACACCACCACAGAGCTCTACACACTCTACACTCACTGCCTTCACACCACCACACAGCTCTACACACTCTACACTCACTGCCTTCACACCACCACACAGCTCTACACACTCTACACTCACTGCCTTCACACCACCACACAGCTCTACACACTCTACACTCACTGCCTTCCACAACACCACCAAGCCACTTCATCTGACACACCAAATCAGTCACTTCGCCCTACTTGGAATCCACCCACATCTACGACCCATGCTAAAAATAACATACAATATGTTTTTGTCATTCAAACCACGGGATCAACGCATGCATCATTAGGTTTAGGGAAAAAGTTAGCTTTCACATGTAGTGGATACAGATGATACATGCTTGTCAGCGAGGGACTACAAAAGTATTTTCTGGCAAAAAATACAAGAATTTTATTCAAATTAATAGAGCTCTAAGCTGGTAAATCATCTTACACGACAACCTTCTCACGTGATGGTAGTACACGTGTTGCCGCTACATGTATAGACACAACTCGCCAAACTTATGTTCCCGTTACGAATAAAGGATAGAAAGAGCTAATACTGTTGGAATGAACTGACCCATCTTAAGCCTCTGTACCCACACTTACAACCTCCATTAATTGGTGTTCTGCATCTTCGTGTTTTTATTTTCGCATGATGTCATCATTTCTAGCGTGCAGAATTCGAAATCAAATCAGTTAACAGATCCCTCCCCAATATGTTAAAAAAAAAAAAAACTGCCAGTCGATAATTTTACGCAACAACCCTTCGCTTCAATATCCTGCCAGGACACAGCGCAGTGAGGGGAGAGGGGAAAAAACTGAACTTGTCCATTATCCCTAAAATTCTCATCAGAGAGTGAACCAAACCGCCACATGACTTCACCGAGAGCGTGTGAAGCACCGAGCGGAGGACAGCGCACCTGGTTGTCCGTGAGGGCCTCCACGTGGGCCAGCAGCGGCGCCTGCAGCTCGCTGCAGCTGTCGAACACGTCCTGCAGCTGCAGGGCTGGCAGCTGCAGCAGCACCTGGAAGCTCTGCGGCTGAGTGCGCTGGCAGCACTTGATGAAGCCCTCCCACACCTTCTTCTGCGTCCACACCTGCACACCGCACCCCACGCCCCGCCCGTCAGTCCCCCCTCCCCGACCGCACACCACACCTGTTCATCATGCAGGGGTCTGCAAGTGTTGGCAAAATATTTGACGATCACGAGCAATTTGATATGCGATCCACGTTTCAAATAAAATAAATTTTATTACTCATTCATTAGCTATACATACAAAAAGTGGGACTAATTCACAAAAAATTTAAGTGAAAAGACTAACATTAATGATGCCCAGAATATTCATTAAAAATTTGTAATTTAAAAAAAAAAAAAAAGATTTAATATGAAACAAATAATCCGTAATTTTGAATAACAAATATATCACTTTATTATAATTCCATATACATTTCCATCTTTTTTTAATTTTCATGTATACTGCATATTATTCTTTATTTTTTAAAATCAAGTTTAAAAATGAGTGCATGTATTTATGTATGCACGTTAGACGTTATACTTACTTGATGTAATAAAAAAAAACTAACTTTAATTTAGGATGCGTTTAATGAATAAAAATAAAATATCCAAAAGGTCTGATTTGATATTATTAAATACAGTTCATAAGTATAAATTGAATCAAATTAAATTTTTTATTAATAAATACTCTGTATTCAATATTAATATAAAAATGTGTTTAAGATTTAAATTAAATAAATTAATGAAGATAAATTTTTAATTAATCATGATAATGTGCTGACAGTTTATTCTAATGTAATATTTTTTATTATATATTAAATAATAGTGTAATAACTGTTTAGTTATAATTTAAATTGAAAATAAATTACACATACTGGAACATAATCTCACTTACATAAATACACTTAAAAAATTGTATAAATACAATTACTATCACTAACATTTACAATGAACGCATTTTATTTTTTTTTTTAATTTTTATGAACCAGTATTCAATATCCATCACTAGAGTACATGTTTTGAGAGCACATGTAGAGTTTTTATTTGTGTGTCGCCTTTTTTTTTCATCCTGTCAATTTTTGTTGCATGGTGCGTGCGTATCTAAAAATCCACTTTCATCTTTTTTTTTTCCATAACGCACCTAAAGAAGTATAACTCCAAAAATTTAATTACAAAAATATTTGATGTTGGTGAATAACTGGATGTTGGAAGCGGCCGCACCTGCTTGAGGATGAGGCGCTGCAGGATGTTCATGACGAAGCCGATGAGACGCGGGTAGAGCGACAGGGACTGGATGACGGTGCGCATCAGCAGCGTGGGCAGCGGGCTCTGCTCCATGAGGTGCTGCATCACCACCGCCAGCACCTCCTGCGTGTACGCCTGCTTGTCGGAGAAGCACAGCGACGTGGCTGCAACACACCCCCGCCCGTTGCACACACACGGCCACCGGCCACCGAGCTTCGTCCGCACCAGCCCTGGTGCGAAGTTCCTCAAGCGCTGGAGACAATTTTACTAACAAAAAGGTTAAATTGGAATTTGGAAATGTTCGTAATTGGGATTTAAGGTACTCCTCCTGGGCTGTCCATTCAAGAGAAGCCAGTTCATTGTCCCTATACACACAATTCGATAATCATCTTTCCTCTGCCGACCAAGAATTCGTGGAAAGAAAAAAAAAAAGATATACCTAGAGGGGACTTAAAATTAAAATTTTATTTTCCCTTTAAAGTTAACTTTAGGTATCTTTAAACACAGTATGTACTCCGTGTCTCCTTGCTTTGCAGTGCAATCTCCGTCACGCCCCCCGGCCCTCCCGAACTCACCCTTGATGACCATCTTCAGCTCGCACTTGAGTGGGTCGATGTTGTGCAGGGCTATGAGCAGCTCCGCCGGGGTGATGGGCGAGGAATGGTACTCCGAGTGCGTCCCCAGTAACCTGCGGGCAACGCACCGCTGGCTGTCCCACAAGCAGTGTACACTCAAGCCTCATTAATGCAATATATGTTCACAGTCCCTAGTAATCACCCACGAGTTATAATGCCAAGCAGTTACCATTTAATATATATAGTTTTTTTTTACCAAGACAAAAAAAATTACATGTATTAAATGTTAACGTCTCGTCAACACCTAGGTCCTGAGACACGATGTAAAGTGATGCTGCTAAAAAAAAGAAGAGCGACACAGAAATACCCTGAGAAAACCTACTGGCCTTGTCAACTCCAGTCATGTTTCACAATGTTCTACGCAGCAGCTCACGCGGGATGAATACAAACCGAAAGACGGCACCTTGGTTTTTAACAATTTTTTTTACGACATACTGAAAAACTGTCTTCTCAGAACAAATTAAGATATTTATCGAGATCATAAAACATTGTACATTGACGTTATTAGCTACAAAATTACAGTTGCTGTCATTCCCAAACACTGATGTACGTTGACACTCCACGGGGGAAACTAGTTGTAGCAGCCAGTCACTACAGTATAGAGTATAGACTAACCTTTCAAGAAGACAAACTACAAATCTATTTCAAACAGTTAAATATTGTCAGAATCTAATAAGGACGGTTGTAACCCGGGAAGCTCCGCCGGTACCTGTTGAAGACCTCCTTCACATCTATTTCAAACAGTTAAATATTGTCAGGATCTAACAAGAACGGGAAGCTCCGCCGGTACCTGTTGAAGACCTCCTTCACATCTGTTTCAAACAGTTAAATATTGTCAAGATCTAATAAGGACAGTTGTAACCCAGGACGCTCCGCCGGTACCTGTTGAAGACCTCCTTCACCACGACGGGGTTCAGCTTGATGAGCTTGGGCAGGGCCGCCACCACCTCCTTCTTGGTGAGCCCGTTCAGCACGGGGATGAGGAACCGCACGTCCGACACCCGCGTGTGGTACAGCTCTCGCACCCGCTCCACCAGCTCCGAGCTCGGCGGGGTCTTCTCGGTGAGGATGTGGATGACGCGCGTGACCAGGGTCTCCGCCCCCTTGGGGCACTCCTCCACCAGCCGCAGCAGCTCCAGGGAGTGCATGCCCATGCCCCTCACCGGCTGCTCCAGCAGGCGCAGGATGGTGCGCTTCACGTCCGCCGACGTCTGCACGTACACGCGCGCCAGCCTGCACAGCACGCACGCTCGCTCTCCAGCTCTGCCTGCACACAGTAACTGCTCGCTCGCAGTCACTCCCCGCTCACACACAGTCACTCCTCGCTCGCACACAGTCACTCCCCGCTCGCACACAGTCACTCCCCGCTCGCACACAGTCACTCCCCGCTCGCGCACAGTCACTCCCCGCTCGCGCACAGTCACTCCCCGCTCGCACAGTCACTCCCCACTCGCACACAGTCACTCCCCGCTCGCACAGTCACTACCCGCTCGCACACTATCACTCCTCACTCGCAGTCAATCCTCGCTCGCTCACAGTCACTCCTCGCTCGCACACACAGTCACTCCTCGCTCGCACACAGAGTCACTCCCCGCTCGCACACAGAGTCACTCCTCGTTAGCACAGAGAGTCACTCCTCGTTAGCACAGAGAGTCACTCCCCACTCGCACACAGTCACTCCCCGCTCGCAGTCACTCCCCGCTCGCACACAGTCACTCCCCGCTCGCACACAGTCACTCCCCGCTCGCGCACAGTCACTCCCCGCTCGCGCACAGTCACTCCCCGCTCGCACAGTCACTCCCCACTCGCACACAGTCACTCCCCGCTCGCACAGTCACTACCCGCTCGCACACTATCACTCCTCACTCGCAGTCAATCCTCGCTCGCTCACAGTCACTCCTCGCTCGCACACACAGTCACTCCTCGCTCGCACACAGAGTCACTCCCCGCTCGCACACAGAGTCACTCCTCGTTAGCACAGAGAGTCACTCCTCGTTAGCACAGAGAGTCACTCCGCACTCGCACACAGTCACTCCCCGCTCGCAGTCACTCCCCGCTCGCACACAGTCACTCCCCGCTCGCACATAGTCACTCCCCGCTCGCACACAGTCACTCCCCGCTCGCACACAGTCACTCCCCGCTCGCACACAGTCACTCCCCGCTCGCACACAGTCACTCCCCGCTCGCAGTCACTCCCCGCTCGCAGTCACTCCCCGCTCACACACAGAGTCACTCCCCGCTCGCACACAGAGTCACTCCTCGCTCGCACAGAGAGTCACTCCCCGCTCGCACAGTCACTCCCCGCTCACACACAGTCACTCCCCGCTCGCTCACAGTCACTCCCCACTCGCACACAGTCACTCCCCGCTCGCACACAGAGTCACTCCCCGCTCCCACACAGTCACTCCCCGCTCGCTCACAGTCACTCCTCGCTCGCTCACAGTCACTCCTCGCTCGCACAGTCACTCCCCGCTCACAGTCACTCCCCACTCGCACACAGTCACTCCCCGCTCGCACACAGTCACTCCCCGCTCGCACAGAGTCACTCCCCACTCGCACACAGTCACTCCCCACTCGCACACAGTCACTCCCCGCTCGCACACAGTCACTCCCCGCTCGCACACAGTCACTCCCCGCTCGCACACAGAGTCACTCCCCGCTCGCACACAGAGTCACTCCCCGCTCGCACACAGTCACTCCCCGCTCGCACAGTCACTCCCCGCTCGCACACAGAGTCACTCCTCGCTCGCACAGTCACTCCTCGCTCGCACAGTCACTCCTCGCTCGCACACAGAGTCACTCCCCGCTCGCACACAGAGTCACTCCCCGCTCGCACACAGAGTCACTCCCCGCTCGCACACAGAGTCACTCCCCGCTCGCACACAGAGTCACTCCCCGCTCGCACACAGTCACTCCCCGCTCGCACAGTCACTCCCCGCTCGCACACAGAGTCACTCCTCGCTCGCACAGTCACTCCTCGCTCGCACAGAGTCACTCCCCGCTCGCACACAGAGTCACTCCCCGCTCGCACACAGAGTCACTCCTCGCTCGCACACAGAGTCACTACTCGCTCGCGCACAGTCACTCCCTGCACGCACATGTCTCCCTGACGAAACCCACAACACTTTCCCAACCTTTCAAAAAAACTAATCACAACTACCGTAGTCTGTTGGTACTTGAATGAAACATACACCAAAATTCAAAATGAACAGAAATTTTTCAAAATGTTTGTATCCTTTTCTACAAAAAGTATGAATGGGCCCTTTAAATCATATAAAAAATTTTGTGTCACTGAAAGATTTGAGTTTTAATGGAAAAGATATAAATATTGAATTAAGTAAAATCAAAAATTCAATATTGACAACTAAAGTTAACTATGTATGCACATCTCCATTTTCTTCATGCCTATCCTATTTCGATACCCGTGATATAGTACTTTTAATATGTAATCATGAAAATAAAGTTACAATATATACATATTGATTTGGGAAACTTATTGAAAATTCAACATTGAAAACTAAAGTTAACTATGCACATCTCCATTTTCTTCATGCCTATCCCATTTCGCTACCCATGACAATGTAATTTTAATACGTAATCATGAAAATAAAGTTACAATATATATTTATTTGGGACACTTATTGAACTGAACATTATATGTACATATGTTTAATGTTTTAACTAGGCTTGTGAGAATATTTCAGATACTGGTCGCAGTCCTCAACCAAGTCACAGGCTTGGCCACGGTATGGCGGGCGGACCGGGTATCTTGCAGTGGTTTCCCAGTGCCTTCCGCAGCACACCATTGGTCCTGAACCAGCGACAAGTGACAAGTCCTCGACCCGGCCAGTATCAGAACCCGGGCATTTCCCAAAACCCTCAAGATATGGCGAGCTCTTCAAGCCCACATTTTTCTCCTGGCTCAAAGCCACTGCTACCATTTTACTCATTTAAGAATAATCACAACCAAAAAAAAATTACATTTATTGAAACAAATCAGCCTGAGGCAAATGATCCTTGCTGATTTTCATTATTGAATATATCTGGAATGCTTCACAGGCAAACAGCTAACAAACTAAACAATTCTAAATGCATCAAAGCCAGAAGCAGAACTTAAACCCGGGACCTCGGGGTAAGAGGTCAGGTACACTGACCTCTAAACCAACGCCATTCAGCAAATGTTCTGAGCACCACAACTGGTAGGCCTGTGCGAATACTAGTTTTTTGATGTAAAAAATAAATAGTGAATACTCTCAGCGAAGCTGTATCACACTTACTTTATAAAATACAAGATTTCATTTTTCAAAAAAAAAATAATCATTTAACATTTGTAGTGTTTGAACTGATTAAGTGATTAACCATTTGGGCCCTTTGAATAACCTCATTCAATACAAATTATAACATAACCATGCCTAAATTTAATTGAGCATTCATAAAAAAGCAAAAATTTGCAACCTTTATTTCAGCAAAAAACATACAACACATATAATATATATATATATATTTTTACGAGCAAATCTTAAGACTTCCAATGTTTTAAAGCTCTGCAACAAATACAAAGCTTCACATTACAAGCGAAGCTCCAAATAAAATGAAAAGCACATGTTAGAAAGAGCTGGGACTGAAGACGACCGGGACTCACTCGTGTATGAGCTTCTCGTTGACGGGCAGCAGGGCCATGTAGAGGTAGAGGCAGGCGCGCACTATGTCGTCCGACCAGGCCTCGGACTTGGTGGGCCGGCCCCGCTCCAAGCCGAACAGCAGGTCGGGCGGCTGCGGGAAGCGCAGGAAGCTCAGGTAGAAGATGGCGTACTCCTCCACGATGCTGTGCAGCTCGCTGCGGCCGTACAGCTCCGTCACGCACTCTATCGCCTTGGCGCGCACCTGGAACACGCCTCGCCGCTAGCCATCGCTCAACATTCTGCAGTTGCGCACCTGGAACACACCTCGCCGCTAGCCATCGCTCAACATTCTGCAGTTGCGCACCTGGAACACACCTCGCTGCTTGAGATCACTCAAACTTCATTCACTAACGCCTCCGAGATGTACGAGAAAGAAAAACACATCTGTTTTAGGAAATTTTAAAGATAGTTTACAACACGTTTGTAGAATGCGTTAAATTTTTAACACTGAAAACTACGTGTAAAATAAATAATATTTGTTGAAGACAAAAATTAAGCCACCTGCCATTTTCACTAGATAGTCAAAGATATGAATATACACAGTGCAACAATTTCGTGTTCGAGTAGTGCAGTAATACTCTAAACGTTTATTCCCGACAATGTTTTCTTTTGTAGTTTATTTGCTATGTAACAAATCTATAAAATACAACAGACCATTCCAAACTGGCGCCTTTACCTTTGTTCTGAAACGTAAATAGTGGAATAAACATTTTATGTTTTAACCATACTTTAAGAAAATTGTGATAATGTAAATATGATATTACATTGGGAAATGCTTCCAAATTATTTTATGCTCTATGAAATATTTTAAAAATGTAACAAGTTATAAATAAAGATTGTCAAGTCTCATCCTGTTGCGTATAAAGAACTCAAATTTAGAGTCAAGTCAAGCTTTAGCTGATCACTTGATTTGGCTCAAACTTCGAGCCTCATCCCCTCTCTAACATAATAATATAGATTACAAAAAATAGAAATAATATATTTGGGTATTTTTAGAGAATAACGCTCTTTCTTCTGACAAATTATCCAACATCCGTGCAAGCAAAGCGGCTAACACGCAACTGTATACCTAAAAATATTACTTTGCTGAATGATTCTTCGGTGGGCCGCAGTAAACAATTTCAGTCGGGCAGAACAGGCACAGATCGCCAGCTGGCCTTCACTGATGTAAATAATCAGTTTTTCCTTAAAACGTTGCCTCGAAATAAGTGCGATAATTTCACACAAACTACTTGAACCCTATGTTTAAGCACTCGAGCGTTCATCCAACTGGGTGATGGGTGATTCTCCTCCGCAAGGAGGCGGGGGCATACCTGCGGGTTCTCGTGGGAGGTGTGCTCGAGCAGGGCGTTGAGGAAGACGAGCTGGCGCGGGGGCCGTCGCAGCACCAGCTCCTGCAGCAGTCCCAGGCCCACGGCCGAGCGGCCCTCGTCTCGGCACAGCTGCTTCAGCAGCTCCACCGCCCCCTCCGTGATGTGGGGCGCCTCCAGGTACAGCCGCGTCACCAGCCTGCGCCAGGGCCGGATCCAGAGGTCTGGAGGCCTCGGGGCGACAGAGGAGCGGAGGGCCCCCCCCCCCCCGGCCCCAAATTTGTTTTCCAAATAAAATGAACAATTTTTTTTTTCAGGCGAGTTTTCCAATAAATAATTTATTGTGAAATCAAGTAGATTCTCTTAGCATTAAAAAAAAAACATACATGAATACAACCGGAGACAAGAATTATGTATATGAAATTAAATTTTAGTGTTAATGAATATTTCTGTTAATATTTAACAATGATGTAATCATGCATGTACAAAGTACTGTAGGTAGGTAAAGGTAAAACAGCGAAAAAAGAATATCAAAGGATTTGTGGGGGCCCCCTCCGTTTGTGGAGTCCCCGGGGCTCTCGCCCCGGTTGCCCTCCCCTAAATAGGGCCCTGGCCTGCGCGCACCACGCCCGGCCATTGTCCCCCTCGCCACCTCCGTGCACACAGCATCTCTCTCCATCACTACATGTTTCCCTACGGATCTCCACCGTCACCAGCCTGCGAGCACGACACTGCACGTGCCACCTCTCGCCACCTCCGTGCTCACAGCGTCTCTATTTCCCTGTGGATCTCCACCAACAACTCATTAGTAGAGACCGGAAAAAAATCGCGGGTTCAATGACCTCCAGGATGGACTCCAATATCCTCTACACACTCGGGCAAATGCCAACTGTTCATTGGCCGCTGACTTGTGAGTCGTCACGAATGGGTGACCGTCTGTGATTCGACGCTTCTACGAGTGATGGGTCGCTAATTGGCCCTCAGTCCTCCAGATTAACAGTGGTCCAATGGCAGAAGCAGCACTAAGATATAATTATTTGAATTTTTAGCACAGCACGTAATGAACCCGCAAATTTTTCAGGTCTCTACTCATTAGTAATCAACATGAATCATATGTGTACTTTCAATTTTCAAAATTTTTCAGAAGCAACAGGCAACAGAACCTTTCAGATTTTACAACAAAACCTCGTTAATTTTAACTTATATCATATTAAAGGTACAGTTTAATTGAAATGGTTTTTAGATGCTTCGTAATTAAGTTTTAAAAGTAGTACAATGTGAAAGTCAAAACAAAATGACCTGTTATATAAACCGGCGGCCAGAAAACTGCCCGGCTTACGAATGCTAACAACCGGCAGCTCCAAATCCTTGTGACACTTTACCAGACATCCTAGCAACCCTGTCTTCAACTTTCCAGACTCGTAAATCTTTGCTATACAATAGGCGATAGACTCCCGATGAACCAACGTAATGACTGGCAAGAGGTCCATGGATTACCAAAACAACATGGTTACAGCAATGTAAAAAAAAATTTTTAATTTTTCATCCTGACTATTAATACAACCACTGTAACAGACGTCCCTCAAAATAACACCTTAATTTGTTTCAGTAGAACATTGTACTAATCAAAACAACACTAGTCAAGTACAATTTTTTCATTAATATAATATTTTAATCCAAATAATTTGCTTTCCAATTAGGTTAAGTGTGCTTGCTGACTAAAATTTAATCAAGACACTACATCATTAAAATTAATTTACAGTACTAATGCACATAAGTCTAAACAAACTTGAAATACTTTTAAATGACATTCCTATGTAGTCGCTACCAACATTTCTGAGTTACATAATGTGTTTGACATCAGTTAAAATTCAGTTACACACAAGTGAAGTTGTCACTGTGCGCGCAGGGAAATAAAAAGTCAAAATGGTTTATGGAAATATGGCACGGTTAACCTGCCGGGTAGTCAAGATTCTACTGTGAGAAAGCAAAAATTTGCAGTATTTCACACTTCACCATGTGGCCGGCCAATTGAGAAAAGTAGTTCCTGGCTTAGTGTAGTGTAACAAAACTCCAATTCTGAAACGGGCGGCTGTAGGTACAGTAAACTCCCTATTATCCGAGCATGCTACAAAAAAATACAGCACATATGTAAATCTGTATTTTATTACAAGTGAGCAAATTTGAACTCTACTGACAAGTGTATTGTGTGCAGTATACAGTAAAACGCCACAGGTCTTCTCGGAACTCACGCAGTGTCTAATGAAGTCTCCGAGTACGTACAGTACTGTATCCTTGTCACGAAGCAAGCACCGAGCACTTTTATGTTTACATTACTGAAATGTATTGTACGTTAATTATTCAGTAAAATACTAAAAATTTTAGCATCATTTAAAATTTTTAAACTGTTAATTGTAACTTTTACTGTACATACATGTTTAGATTTTTAAGTTGAAAATTAATGTTTATTTTTTTTGTTTCCCATTTTCGGCTCTTTTGCAGATCATCCGCGATTTTCACTATCCGCGGTGGCCTTGCCAATTAATTTCGCGGATAAGGGATCGTCCATTAATCACATGAGGCTCGAAATGGGGGGGGGGAAGGTTGGGAAAAATCACGTAATATCACAAGGGGGGAGGGGGGGGGTGTACAGAGACATCACGTGTATTTATTTTTTGGGCCCGATTTATACTAAATCGAAAAGTGACGCGTGACCTTGACTCGCCGCAGCCGGGCGACGATATCCCCCCCGCCGCTACATGAACCGCCCGGCTCGGCTCGCTGGTCGCCAGAAAAGACTGCGATTTTGGCGTCGAATACACGCGTAAATCACACATAAGCTTTTTCCTTTTTTTTTATTTTTATTTCCGGTGAGAATAAAACCTGCAACCTTAATGTGTGCGCCTGGACATTTTTATCACTGTGCTTAATTTTCCGAAAATACAATTAGATTATACCTATATTTAAAGATAGTATTCTGAAATTTTTAAAAATATTTCGTACCAAAAAAAAATACACGTGATTTATTGGGGGGAGGGGTGGAGGGGGGGTTTAGTCTTAAACCTCACCACAAATCACTAGGGGAGAGGGTGGGAGGTTGAAAATTTGCTAAAAAAAACCATCACGTGATGAACGGACGACCCCTAACTGGGAGCGCCGGGTGCGCACTCACGAGTCCTTGGCGTCCACGAGGCGGCGCGCGAGGGCGCACAGCAGCTCGTCGTAGGCGCCCGCCGGGTCCACGTCGCGCCGCAGGAAGCCCGGCACGCGGCTGAACCCCTGCATGAAGCTGTACTCCTCGTAGAGCCACGCCAGCGCCAGGTCGAGGCGCGCCCGCACGTCCTCCAGCAGGAACCCCAGCACCTCTGCGGGCCAACACACACACCACACACTCGCGCGTGCCGGGGCGCTCGAGAGCCGTCGCCCTCGCCGGTCGCCGGCCGGCCGGGCACTCACCGTGGCGCACTCGCGCGTCGAAGGTGGCGGCCATGGTCGTTATCATCTTGCTCCGGAGCAGGCCGACCCCGGTGGGGCCCGTCGCCCCCTCCGTGCGCATGACGCGCTGCACCGCGCTCACCAGCATCCGGCCGGACGTCTCCCCGTCCAGCGGCTTGGTCACCTCCGACAGCTTCAGCGTCTTGATGCGCTGCTTCGGCGCCTGCGCACGCACACGGCTCACTTCCCCGTGTCCCCACAGCAGGTTCGTGCACACAACACCACCTCAGACATCGCAATTTTCAATGTATTCTCTCCTGACTACCTCAACTTACCAGAAAACATAACTGGTGAAGCTAAGCATCAACGCTCATTGACTTCCTCCGTCACACAAACATTGCCAGTGAAAACAATTCATGCCATGTGACACTCAACTGCTAAAAAAATTGAGTTGTCTCATTTTTTAAAAAATCAAACCTGTTAAAGTCTTCCGACCGTGAATATATTTATATGCTTAGTGGTGTTAATTTTTTTTCCAGCATATTTTAACTACTATGTAGTTGAAATATGAACAGTTAATCCAACTGGCTCAAACTTAAGCATACTGAAAGACCGAGCATATGCGAAGTTAAAGCACCGCATGTCAAAGATTCAACACAAGAAAGGGGGATGCACATAAAGGATAAAGATAGTTATCTTGGGACCACAAGGTCCAACTGAGAGTTTTTAAATATTCATCATGCCTGGTGTTTGAATAAACCCTTGCCTTGTCACATGAGCAAGATGAGTCAGTGGTCCTGGCCTCTGAGCCACTCTGATGGCATGCAGTTGTTCACATCTGCGATTTTAAATTAACTGCTTTTTTTTTTGTGAAAACCTTTTCTTTATAAACTCAAATAATAAATAACTGGACATGCAATATCTGTTCTAAACACAACACAATGGAATAAAGACCTTTCACTATATTCTGACAAAAATAACTGTAATCTAACATGAACTCCAGAATAAGATACAGTGAAACCTCCTTTATCGGGTTCAGATTTATAGACATTTTACATATTTAATGACAATAGTGTTCCACATCCATGCAAACAACTGTTAGCACACGATAAAATACCTGATTATATTTTTGCTACATAAATGTAGCAAAGACCACCACACGCAGCAAAAAAAATACCTGCCACTAGTTTTCATAATGCCGCGTTTGATCAGCACCCACTGTATGGTACGAGGATCATTCTAAAAGTAAAGAACGTCTTGATGTTGACGAGCCACGCAGTCCTGCCAACGCCCCCACCGCTGCGTTGTGGACCTTCCCGTTCCTTCGCCGGTCTGAAGCTAACAGTATCACAGGGCGTTGACGTGGATTATTTTTTTTTATATTTAAATAGTATAGAGCATGTATACTATGTATTTTTCTTTAAAAAAAAATTAAAATTTGTAGTAAACAGTAAGTCTGCGTAGGGATTTTGTTTTGCTTTATTAACCATATTGCCTGGATCATCCAGATTTAAAACTGTCCTGATTTCCTTCGGTCCCAGTTAGGTCCAGATAAAGGAGGTTTAACGGTACGTCACGAACACGCGGGTGATCCCCGGCAGCCAATCACGACTTGCCTTGGCCGGGCCGCCCGCGGGCAGCAGCGTCGCCCGGGAGGCCTTGGAGTCGCGGTCGTCCATCATGCCGGTCACCACGTTCAGCACGGAGCTCTTGGTCGCGTCTATCTCGTCGTCCTCGCTCATGGACACCAGCTGACACCACGCATACAGACACAAGACACGGTACACTACACAGAGCTGGTCCCAACATGGGCCAACCTCCCTATCCATTAGTTTCATATCAATATTAACAATAATTAGGAACTGGAGATTTTTTTTTTTTTTTTTTTAAGAGAGCAGTACTTTAAAATTAAAATCTAAGTTTTTTCAGCCTGGTGTTTTTTGACTAACATAATATTACTGCTTTGTATCCCAAAATGACTTTCAAAATTGAATGATACAAAAATTAAAAGAAAAACAAGCCGAATAAATGTGTGTGATGAATGTCAAAATGTTTAATTAAAATCATCTACAGATATGAATAGTAGTACTTCAGATCATTAAGGTGAACAACATTAGCTCTAGCATTGTGCGCAAAATTTTATCATAGGAACAAAAAAAACCTCATGCATGATTGCATGGTGTAAAAACAAATGTAAAATTCAGCTATTTGAGGCATCTAACAGGAACTGCTTTTTAGATTCAAACCCAATTGTAATTGAAGTACATTGTAGGTTTTCGGTGTAAATTCTTAAACAATCAAATCTGGCTACTAGAAAAAAAAAATTTTTTTCTAATGTTAATGAGGATGGCCATTAAACAATTGGAAAATCTGCCAAAATTTTGAAGTTTCAAGAACATTTACAACTCGCTCTGTGATAAACAAAAACTCATGCATGATGCTACTGTCTATTTTCACATGTGGTCTAAAATTCACGGTGTAAAACGAAATGTAAAATTCAGCTATTAGAGGCACTTAAGGGGTCGTCCATTAATCACGTGATGTTTTTTTTAGCAAATATTTAACCCCCCCACCCCCCTAGTTATTTGTGGTGAGGGTTCAGACTACCCCCCCCCCCCCAACCCACCCACCCACCCAATAAATCACGTGTATTTTTTTGGTACAAAATATTTTTAAACATTTCACAATATTATCTTTAAATATAGGTATAATCTAATTTAATTCTGGAAAATTAAGCATAGTGATAAAAATGTCCAGACACACACATTAAGGTTGCAGTTTTATTCTCACTGGGCATAATAATAATAAAGGAACAGGCTTATATGTGATATACGCATGTATTCGGCGCCAAAACTACAGTCTTACCAGCGACTGGCGAGCCGAGCCGGGTGGTTCGTATTGCGGCGGGCGGGGACATTGTTGCCTGGCTACGGCAAGTCAAGGTCGGTTTAGTAGAAATAGTGCGAAAAAATAAATACACGTGATATCCCTCTACACCCCCCCCCCCCCCTCTCACCCCCTGGTGATATTTCGTGATTTTTTTCCCGACCCCCTTTTCGAGCCTCACGTGATTGACGGACGATCCCCGACGGGATGCCAGGGGCGCGGGCGGCCGCGGAAGGGCCACTCACGGCGAGCAGTCACCTTGGTGAGCGGCAGCAGCTTCTTGCTCTTGCCGCCCGTGCCGACGCCCGCCGAGGCGAACTGCGTCGCCATGAGGCGCGCCACGTGCTTGATCTGGCCGTGCGTGCCGGCCGCAGCTATGGGCGTGTACATCGCGCTGAAGTGGGGCGGCATCGCCTCCGGCAGCTTGCTCTGCGACACGGAGACACACGCACCTGCGGCGAGGACCGCCCGGGCCAGGGACACAAGTTCCCGTACCGGAGCGGAAGCTCACAAAAAAAGTCACATCTCAGGGGTCAACTACTTGTAAATACATGCCATACAGAAACTAAATTAGTTGAATAGTCTCTTTTTTATTATTATTATTATTATGTTTAAAAATATATCTATTATATAAGTTTCCGATAGGCCTGTGTGTGAAATACCAATTTTTTTTTATGCAAAGCAAATTTCAAATTGAATATATAAAATTTTTGCAAAGTCAAATCAAATTGTGAATATTGATCTCAGCGGAGCTGTATTAGGTGTAACACTTATTTCATAAAATACACAACTGAAGTAAAAAAAATAAACAAATGAAATGTAAGGATTGAACTCGATTATGGCTTCTATTAATAATTCAATAATACCTAATATAAAATACACATGCATAATATTAATATTAAGCATTCATGAAGGCAAACGGAACACCTTCTTGTCGATTTCTTTAAGTAACCAAATCTATACAACTAAAAAAAATAAAACACCAATAAAAAATAATATTTTCATGAACAAATCTTGAGCATCAATTTTTTTTTTTTAATCTTTGCTTCACAACCAAAGCTTCAAATAAAACCAATATCAAATATCCCGGTGAAGTGAGCGAGCTTCGATTGCGACAGCTAACCATGGAGGCGATGACGAGCTGCGTGGCCAGCTCGGGGCTGAGCCGCTCCGCGATGAACTGCTCCATGAGGTCGAGCGTGACCTCGGTCTGCTTCTTGGCGCGCTCGGAGGGCGGGGGAGGGGGGGCCGCCGCGTCCTCCACGGACACCGCCGCCTCCTGCTCCTCCGGGGGCTGAGGCCCCTCCGCCTCCACCCGGGGCCGCTTGGCCACCACCGCCTGCACCACCAGGCTCTCCGCGGCCAGCCGCTTCTGGCGCTTCCGCACCTCGTCCGGCTTGGGGTAGTACTTCATCACCTGCGCACGCACACACACGCACACGCATGTCGCGTGCCTGCTGGGTTCATCCCCTGCACACACCCTCCCCTCACATCACACACACACACACACACACACACACACAGGGGCGAAGCCAGGGGGAAGTTTTAGGGGTTCAACCTCCCCCCTCCTTAGCCACAAATCTTTAATTAATTTCTTATTCATCAGTGATCACTCAAACAAATTTCATATTAAAATTAATAAAATTTTTACCATTACAATATTTAAATTTAAGTATCGAAAACTGCTAAAATAGCACTATTTTACACCTTACATTCCAAATTTTCCCAGGGGAAGACCCCCGGACCCCCCGCTTTAATACAGGGGGGGCGGGCGGCATGCTTGTTAACACTCCGCATACACAAATCCTGGCTACGCCACTGCACACACACACACACACACACACACATATTGCTTAGCTGCTGGGTTGCACGAGTAAACATAACACAGTAAAACCCCTTCTTTACACTATTCAAGGGGGGTGTACGAAAATGTTGTAAAATGCGGGAAAGTGTAAAATAAAGGAAATGTGTAAAATTCCTTTTTTTTTTTGCCCGAAGAACTGTTATATTATAAGACCTAAACACAGAGTACTCTGGTATACACATAATTGTTCGTTATGAGTGTCTGACACATAGCTAAAAAGGGTTATTAATACTTAAGTCCCATACTATATATATTCTGTAGAGGGTAAAAATTGGCACAGTCTATGTACATACTTCCTTACTTTAATTAGCAATTGATACTAACATTAACAGAGGTTCCGCATTATCCGAGCTTACCTCAAGATGTTCTTTCAATGATTCATGCAACGGGGGTATTTTGATTCAATACAACTTCTTGGACATGCACCATTGCAGTTTCGCAAATTGTCATGGGGAAAAAAAAAAATCAAGAATGCAAATTAAGAACTAAAAATGAAAACATTAAGACTCGCAGAGAACAGGACTAAATCAGCCGATGTCAAACAGATAAACCCAACGATGAACCTGAACAGGTATTATAGACAACACGGCGGTGACAGCACACATGAAATCATCCAAACTTACACAACAGACAGCACAAGAATTACGTGGAAGGTTTGACATAGTGGCGAGTTTTCCTTATTATTTCTTAATTTGCATTCTTGAATTTTTTTTTCCATGAAAAACAGTGCAAAACTGTAATGTCATATGTCCAAGAAATTGTATTAAATTATCAAAGACTGTTGAAAAATTTGCTTGAGAACCTATAAAATGATCTAACTGTTGTCGAAAGCCTGAAGATATTGGTAGGGCAAATCATGGAGTGACGTGAAAGAATCTACACCAAAAAAAAACTAGAAAAATGCTAGCCCAAAATTGATACCACTGTGTCAACTGAAAACCAATTATTATAGTATTATATCAGTATTATCCAAGATTTGGCTAATCTAAGGTTGCTGCCAACCACATTAACTTGGTTCGTTGAGACTCCACTGTAACTTCTTTACTTTGTAAGGCAGAAATAGGAATATGTTACTTTAACTTTCCTTTCTATGGTTCCTCAAAAAAAAATTAGTAAGGTTAATCAAACAAATTTCCACCATCAGTACTGAATTTATACTGACCTCATGGAAGATATAAAATAATACTTCAGCTAGTGACTTAAAAAAAATTATAGCTTTGCTTCAGTTTTAAAGAAACTTGCTTGGAGAATGTCAAAATAAAGTAAATAAACAAAAACAAACTTTCAAGTTCAACACATTTTCAATTGTTTGTTACATGCTTATAGATATGTCCACAGAGAATAACAACCACTGCAAGGTTAAACACATTACGAAGGACTTACTCCTGATTTTTAAAACAACCATTAAATAAAGCTTATAGAAAATTTTGATTCAGTTTAGTATCATATTAATAATGCTAAATTCTTCTATTAAACTCTAATTAAATTTTTTTTAAGATATCACTTTATTCTCAGTCATACTCTCCATCTTTAACTTTGAAAGAAAGAAAAAAAAAAACAATTAAGCAAATAACCATTTTAATGCATGCAAAAACACAGAATTGTTAGCTTAAAATAACATTTCTACTTTTAAAAATAAACAAAATCGAAAAAAAACATTGTTATTTAAGGAATACTGGCGCAACAACCACAGGCGCACACATGCAGCAGTGCGAACACCGACTGGCGACTGACTCGTCCCACCCGCATCACTCGCCTCGCCAGAGGAGAAGAGCAAATGAAAGTAACCTCAGCGCACAATAAAAACAAAAATGTCATGCCCGTCCGTGTCGAGTTCCCAAAAGCACCCGTCCGTGTCGAGTTCCCAAAAGCACCCGTCCGTGTCGAGTTCCCAAAAGTACCCGTCCATGTCAAGTTCCCAAAAGTACCCGTCCATGTCAAGTTCCCAAAAGTACCCGTCCATGTCAAGTTCCCAAAAGCACCCGTCCGTGTCGAGTTCCCAAAAGTACCCGTCCATGTCAAGTTCCCAAAAGTACCCGTCCATGTCAAGTTCCCAAAAGTACCCGTCCATGTCAAGTTCCCAAAAGTACCCGTCCATGTCAAGTTCCCAAAAGTACCTGTCCATGACAAGTTCCCAAAAGTACCCGTCCATGACAAGTTCCCAAAAGTACCAAACGAACCGGTTATCGTGTTTAAATTCCCAATTCTTTTACTTCATTGAAAGTTCCGGGAATCCCGGTACTCCCGGGGCCAGGGCCTTGCTAGTTCGGAACCCCACCCTCCTCCCACCTGCACCGCCGAGGAGCCCCCAGGAATATGACGGGTGAGGACGGGGGAAGGGAAGCGAAGGCAGCAGGGGCGGACTTGCCTCCTGGTAGGTGGCACCCAGGTCGGTGAGCAGCGTGGTGATGTTGGTGTGGTAGTCGACCGAGGACGGGTGCTTCAGCAGGTTCAGCAGCTGGATCTTGAGGTGCTTGCGCACGGAGCTCACCTGCGACTTGGACAGCGTCGGCGGCAGGTTGGCTGTGGGGCGACACACACGCCACGTTCCGTTCATCAACTAGCATCGCATGTGTGCACCATAGTAAAGAAAACCACAAAATAGGATACAAAAATTTTAGAGCTGTAGCAAACTGTATGTATTCGGTACTGAGTAACGGGTGCACCATCTAGTACTGAGTAACGAAACGTTACACACGAATGCATTTCGTTACTCGCATTTTTCGTATGTTTTACGCATGCGCGCGCTTATTCGATGAATTTAAAAACGTACGTTACAAAGAACGATGTTTGTTTATTAAGTAAAGCATAATTTAGAAACTCGTCGTCCAAGTTTTTTACTGTTTATTAAAGGTATTGTGTGTGTAAACAAAGTTTGAAAATGGAACAGAAACAACGTAAGAAAGTATTTTTACAAATTAGAAATATGTGTTTTTGTTTTTTATTATCGTGAAATTTCACTTTTTTTTTTGTTCTTATCTTAAAAGATATAATATAATAAAGCCACTCTAATGAGATTTAATTGTTTCATGGTTAACAAAAACTGTTAATTATCAAATATTTCCTTTATTTTAGCTTTTACATTACACATACAACAAAAGACATTTATTAGCATTTGTTAATATTACACAACTTATAATTCTAGCTCATGATGTTTGTATTTATGTGTTTATGAGAAAAAAAATGTGAATTTCAGCAAAACAATTTTTTTTTTTTTACATTTTCTTGGCTTCTGGGTGTAGGCCGTGTCAGGTAAATTGTCTTGCGACGTTTCGCAAGTCACTGCAACTGCCATCATCAGGTAGACTAAGTCAGACTGTCAGACTTAAAGTCTACCTGATGATGGCAGCTGCAATGACCGCCGAAACATCGCGAGACAACTTACCTGACACGGCCTACACCCAGAAGCAAAAAACAAAAAAAATGCAGACAACGGCCATGAAAGCATGGGATGTTTATTAAATTTTATTTTTAATTCATAAATTGAAACCTGCTAGTCACGATTACTCTGCTCAAGTTTTCGAGTCTCGGCCCATCCCTACTGATTCAACACTCACGTGCGAACGGCCACCATTCTGAGGACTGAACATATCTCATCAGTAGAGACCTGCGAAATTCGCGGTTTCGATGGCCTTCAGGATAGACTGCACATACCTCTGTACACTCGGGCAAATAACGCAAGTTCATTGGCTGCCGACTTGTTAAGTCGTCTCAGCTGGTTTGTCTGCGATTCGATAATTCTTTGGTTGAGGGTTTATAACTGGTTGAGATTCGTCCAGGTGAACAGTAAGCCAATAGCAAAATTATCTAAGAGGTATATGTGTTTGAATTCTAGCCTATCACCGAATGAATCCGCAAATTTTGCAGGTCTCTACTCATCGGGCGGGTCGAGGAATCGGCACAAGGACCGGACTCACTGTGCAGCGTCTCCAAGGCGGCGATGACCCGGCCCATGAACTGGGGGCGCATCTTGGCGATGAGCGTCAGCGAGCCCATGCACGTCATGAGGTTGACGCTGCTGATGTGCGGCGAGCTGTGGAACTTGAGCAGCAGCTCAAACACCATGCTGCCGACACACACACACACACGGACACACGGCCGTCAGTGCAGCCACACGCTTGTCTGCACAGCCGTGCCAGCAGCCACGCTGGCTCAGTCTGCTCGAGCTTTGGTTTCGGAGAGAGAGAAACACGTACACACAGTGGTACATCTCTACAGACGAGATTTTTATGGTTTTATTTTTGGTCCAAAATTTTTTTGAAACAGAGAATTCAGATATTTTTTTTATTTTTATAACAGCTGTTTTGTAATTTACTTACTTCAAAAGTTAGGGGTAAAATTTATGCGCCTCATTTTTACGGTAAAACAATTTTTAATAAATTGGTCTAAACAGATAAGTAAAAAAAAAAAATTAGCAATAATTTATGGCATAAAATTCATTTGATAATGGATGTGCAATAAAACAAATTTAATTTATTTTTCCGATCCACACACACTTTGGAGTAATTTTTTTCCCCCGGAAATAACATTTCTTGAATTTCACACATTAAAAGATAACAGTTTTTTATGAGTTGATTTAAGTTTTGGTTGAAAGCTACTTGATTCCATGATGTAACTTGCGTTTCGGTGCTACATGGTGTGTAACTCACATGTCGGTGTTAAAAGGTGTTGGTACAGTTTCATCGCAACTCGCCACACAATCTCGTCTCTAGGCACGAGGGACGAAGCCTCAATGCGGGCGGGCGGCACAGGAGCTACTCACTTTGCCTCCTCCTCCAGCTTGCGACGACGCGCCACCTTCAGGGTGAGGGGGATGTCCTCCAGCGAGAGGTCGTTCTCCCGGTGCATGCTGTCGGGCGTGGGGTAGGTCTGGGTCAGCACCACCCGCTCCAGGAACTTGACGGAGTGGGTACGGATGCTGCGGCACACGCGGACGCAAGCTTCAGGAATCAAGAGGGTCTGGGCCCAGCCAACTCGCAATTTTTTTATTGCCAGAAAATTTAATTTTGAGTTATTCATCACAATTTCCGGCATGGCAGGCCTTTTTAACACCTCTTTACAGAATGATATTATTTTAATAGGTTACAGTCTCTAAAAACCCCTGGGAGAACATAACTGATTATTCAGCGTGAGCAGCAACTACAACAAACAAAATAATCAACCGTCCACGAATGTTGACGTCAACAAAAAAGCTCAAAGCCCAGTCCTGGCTGCGTCGAGCCAAAGAATACGATAACCAAGATGGCATGATGCCTGGCAGATTATCTGGAGGACCAAAGGACCTTCGCACTGACTACATTAGGTGAAGATAAGTTACTCAGTTTTTACATCTCTTTTGGTTTAACGTTAAAAACATGTAGTTTGTTTTAATTTTCATGTTAAGTAGTTTGTGACGGCTGCAGCTTTGTGTTTCTCTCTGCCATCCTGGAAGTATAATCATTTACATAAGATTGCAGGGGGAATTATATAGTTATAAGATCGGGTCCGTATTTGATTTAAAAAGCTCTAAGTTTGTAAGTGAAATTATTAAAAGACTTAGAAAACTGGGTTTGTTCTGAAGCATTTTTTTTTATTTTGCAGTTTATAGATTGCCTGTTCTGTGATTAAGTATTTGGCTTGTTTTAATAATTCCTTATTTTTTTATGGCCCACAATTAGCTATTAGGTTTGGTTTGGCAATTTCACAGTCTGCAATGCCAAAAGATTCCGGTATCATATTACCTAATCACTCTTCTAGAGCTACGAGGTGTTAGATGTGATTTCTCTGGTGACTTGGCGAGATCATTCACGTCAGTAATCAGGGTTTGAAGGTCGTTGTATGAGTGATGGCTCATCCTAAATGCTTTCGTAATGTTGGATTATTTTCAATATAGTTTTATTTAAACAATTTTAATAAGGCCATGTTGTCTTAGTCATTCTTTTTTCACGAGTTCATTTTTACTATCTCCCATAAGCACGCATAAAAAAAATCACGGCTTCAATATAATCAAAGCAAATGTAGTACGAAATTTTCTACGATTAGCAGGAACGTCCCGGTTTTTATGTTGTAAGGTTAAACGTTTACTGAGAGGATGAACACACGCGACTGCAAACTGAAGTAACGACACGTGAGCTAGCGAAGGTTCTGCGGCCTCACTGACCCGTCGTTGTCGCTGTCCACCTTGTTGACGATGCTGGCCTTGATGCGGTTCATGACGGACCAGGCGGCCTCCATCTCCTCGGTGACGTTCTTGACGCGCGACAGCCACACCAGCGTGCAGCGGTACACCTGGCCGGCAGCCTGGATCACGCGCTTCTGCACCTGCACGCTGGGGTCCTCCAGCAGCATCGCCAGGTTGGTGATCACCTTGGGCAGCACGTCCGGGTCCTTCTTGCTGCACACCCACCCATCAACCATTCGTCAACGCAGCTGCGCCAGCGCTGGGCCTTTTCCGATACTGACACTGCCCGTTCCCATTACCGATACTGCCCAAATGTTATTACTAGTGTGCAGCGGCGTAGCCAGGATTTGTGTATGCGGGGGTGTTAAGAAGCATGGCTCCCCCCTCCCGTATTAAAGCGTGGGGTCCTCCCCCCGGGGAAAATTTGGATTTTAAGGTGTAAAATAGCGCCATTTTAGCAGTTTTCGGTACTTAAATTTAAATATTGTAACTGTAAAATTTTTTATTAACTTTAATATGAAATTTGTTTGAGTGATGAATAAGAAATTAATTAAAGATTTGATGGAAGGGGGGGGGGGGGGGGGGTGGTTTGAACCACTAAAACCCTCCTCCTGGCTACGCCCCTGCTAGTGTGTTGGATGAGGATGAGGTCAACATATTTTACTTTGGAAATATAATGCAATAACACAAATCAATGACCATAACTTTAAATACAACTTATCACTTTTCGAACGCATCTAGTTGAAAATTTTACAATACCCGGCATAATCCTAGTGAGTTCATAAAACTACTTGTACCTTTTTATACTTTCGTATTTTGATTTTTTTAACGCATAAACATGCACTGTAGACTGTAACCATATTTATTTTTTTTCTTTCTGTTCGGCGAAATTTTTTTAGAAATGGATAAATAAACTCGGTTGGGATCATGTAATAAAAAACAATGTTTAATTATTAAAATGTACAAATTTATCAATTTTAATATAGGCATTTTTTATGTGAATCTTGCACGACTCCGATATTGATTATATCGGCCGGTTTCGATATTCGGAACCTGGTTCGGCTCAGCACTAAACTACACACTGGGATAACAGGTGGAAATTTTATATGTACGTCCATACACCAATTGTTTCAATGTGCAAACGTCTTAACTCTCCTTATAAAGCATTTGGCAGGAGTAAATTCGTGAATATGAATCAAGAATGCATAACCACGGTGCTACGTCTCGTGGAAGTCTCAGGAACCTCGAAAAATTGGTGGACAAGCGTGATTCATTCGTACATAAAATGGTGCTTGACTTTGATAGTAGTCCGAACTCAAGGATACACCTTTAAGCTTTAACCGCTCGGCCACCACGACATCATGAAATATAATAGCGTTATAAACTAAGATATATAAGAAAAATATCTCGGAAAAAAATAAAAATTTTACAAGTATTTTAACTGTAAAGTTAAAGTTTTGTTCTTTCAAGCCACCCTGCCTACACCAGCGCAGAAACTGCATTGTAAATGTACCGAAACTACCCAAAGCACACCAAATGCACTGATTTTGAAGGGAATAAAAATAATTAGCCTAACCTGGATTGGGTTGTATTTTGTTCGGTTATTACCATCATGTTAAACAGAATTATAGTTATATTTTAAAACGGGAATTTTTTTTTTTTACTTGTTTCCCTAAAATGAATCCTTTTTGTATAATAATCACGCTCTGACCTGTTTTTTAAGAATACTACGTTAAATTTTGCGTTCGAGTTTTGTATTATAAGTTTATTTGCAACATAATCTCATTACAAAGGTTACATGTTTACACATCACTGCGGAGGACTGAAAGACTTGCGGACATATATTTTTTTCTCTTTATGTTTAAACATATTGTAGGAATTTGAAACATACCTACTTAATACTCTTGTCTCAAATGCAAAGTTAGTTATTTCATTCTTCATTACCACAAATAAAGTGTTTTTCCTGCAATTCATTCTGCTAGAGCTCATGCAGTGGTTGTTGCATCACCGGTTTTTTTTTTTTTTCACCGGAAAATTACTAAACATTATTTTTGAGTTGAATAAAGTCACACAAATTTGAGAAAAAAATTTTAATGCAAGGAGAGCTATCGTAATAAATTTACAGAAGCATTCAAACAACCGTAACAACAAGAAAATGAAATACTCAACATGAAATGTGAGACTGACCTTTTAGGAAGTGACACAACGTATAAACCTGTGGCTGTATGCACATGATTATACTACTTCAATTTTAAGGTTTAACAAAATTTTCATATTACTTAGAGTGTTTTTTCAGATGTCACATTATCATCCTGAAATGGTTTTATCGGCATTATAAGTTATATTATTAGATTATTACAGTAAACTTCCCATTTCCAAGATCAGGACAAAAATTAATGTTTATAACATGCATCCTTCCAGGAAAAACTGATCCGATCTGCTCTAGGTCGTTAAGTTACTTCCAGGGGAAGTTTTACTTCCAGTAGCTTTGTGAGTTTTTAATTCACTGACATTTCTTAGTAACCTCAGTGTTCCAGGTCTGTGGGGCCCCCTCAGCACCTTCTGGCTGCCCAAGAAGAGCAGTTCGATCGTGGCTAGACGCTAGACCTGAGGAACTCACTACTCACATTGCTTCCTCAATGAAGCCAACTATTGTCTTCCGCACGTCTGCGCTGCGATCGTTCTGGAAGCCCAGAACTTCATCCAGGAAGTTGTCCAAAAGGCTCGCGTCCTTATTTATGATAATTTCTTGCACTTTGCGAAGGAACTCCATCTTGCTGTTGTCGGAAGAGGAAAGAGAGGCTTGATTCAGCCATTCTACAATCTGCAGGAACAAGGATTACATTTTCAGATGGTTTCACATGACAACTTACCCACATAACATGTGGCAGAAACTACAAAACGATGGCTCTTGAAAGTCGAAAACCGAGTTCCAAGACAGAAATTCACTCCAGGAAAATACCATTTTACAAACTCCAATCTATGTGAACGTTAAAAGTGAATATGAGGACTCTTTGAGAAAGAGAATTCCAAAAGATAATTTATGAGTAGGATTGCTAATGTTACTTGATTAGTCCTATCCAGCAAAGATACATTTTTAAATTTCAACTCAATTCTAAGAAAAGTGCAGGTAGGTGTGACTATTTAATTTTTATGAAGTGTTTAATTTGTAAAATATGATATTTCAAGGTCAACTTTTTGTTTTGATAATGTTAAAACTGTTCAAAGTTGTGTTTTTTTAGTAAAAAATAGTTGACTCCTCATATATTTTTAGATTACATACTGGTAATTCATTTTGTCACCAAAAAAAAAAAAAAATATTAAATAAAAGTGAAACCGGAAAAAAATAAATAGAATAATACAATACTCAAAAAAGCACATTATTTTAGGGCATACAAATCAAATGGTGAAGTAAGTAGAGCCTGCCCACTTACAACATAGAAATTTACATAATATTAGGTCCCTGTCTATCTTGAACATGTGCCTATTTTTCCAAAAGAACCAAGCCTATTTTTCGGTTGTCAATATAGGCCTAATTTGCCAATAAAATGTAACTATTTCCCTTCATCCTTACGTCACATATAATAGCTACGATACACATGTCCGGTATCAAAAGGTGCACCTAATTTTACTTAAATTTTCTAACCAATTTACTCGATTGATATATATAGGCTAGATTTTAATGGTTCTAGAGCCACAATCTGTTACTAATTACCAGTTTTTCCAGTTTTGTTTCAATTTTGTCATGTTAATGTTAAAGATAAACCTAGGTATTATGGTTACTCAAACGTAGAGCCAAGTTAAAAATAAAATCCAACCATACACTGTAAACATCAATTCAGAGTACTGACGTTCTTGAACACATAATACAGTCCGCTATAACAAGAATGTTAATACTAGAGTAAGCTAGATGTGTTCAAGGGCTTCGAATGAGTGGGCTATCAATGTGATTGCACTCAGGTGGTTAAAGATAAAGAGGGATCATGAGATTAGAGCAGTATAGAGTGCTGGCAGAAGGAATAGGTGGAAAAAATTGGACCACTCCCAGAAGATACACAGACTCACAGCAGCATCAACCACGTTTCCACTCAAAACTTCTGGGTTCAACTTCTCCGGCAATCTAACACAGAGTGCCTTGGCAGCAGGCGAGTGATCTGACCTCTCACTCACCATGGAGCCTTCAAGGCTTCTGATTGGCTTAAGACCGGGATAATAACGAAGCAAGAAACGCAAGATGTAAAAAGTTAAATACCGTAACAACTTTTTCAAACACCAGTTCAAAAACAATGCAAGGCGCAACAGCCGCAACGAAAGCATCTGCCAACTTTCAACTTCTTGAGCTTTGGCTTGCGTTTTCATCTTCCATGTTTTTATAATACATACATAAATACATAACATTACATACATACATAACACTTGAACTTGTTAAACTTTTGCAAAGTAAAAGACAATATTAAAGTAAATAAAATTATTGAGAATAATATGTTTTCATGGTAAACATAAACTATCACGAAAAGCCCAGGGAAGAAATTTGTTTTCTATGTTATTGTCTACTGTAGGGACGTCAAATTAAAAAAAAAGTATTTAAAGTTCCTTGTTTTATTTCTAATGATTCTGTCAAGGCACATTCAGATTTTCCAAGAACTTCATGTGTCAATAAGCATTTTACGTATTGTAAATTATTAATGTAAATATAGTGATGTAAATTTATGTTGTGCTTTAATAGCATATCCAAGACTGTTTTCAACTAGAAATAAATTTTAATAATATTAAAATTGACACAAAAGTTTAATTTACAAATTCCCCCAAGACCTGATGCTACAAAATCAAATTTTATATGTACAACTAAACAAGGAAGAGAGAAACGGAGTGGGATACAATAAAAAAGTTAAATTTTTACAAATAGGCCTATATAATTATTTTAAAATACCAAAAAAAAACTTTCACAAAATAAAATATATACAGAAGCTGAAACTGTTTAAGATGAATAACCTAAATACTACTAAAATCTGAATATTAACTATACTTAAAAATTAAATATTAACATACATACATAATGAAATATTTAAAAAAAAATAAAGTATATAGAGGTTATACATGACGTGCCATCCAGTGCAACATAGTCTAAATAATGCTTTTATTCGCTTTATACTATAAAATAATGGTTTTAAGAGCTCGTAATCGCAAACACACGTATAATGTTAAGTTGAGTATTTTTTAAAACGGTTGGGGCGTTGCTACAAAAAAAACTTGTCAATCTATTTCAGTCAACTAAAACATATTATGCGGAACTCAATAAATATAAATACTTGAAGTGTTTAAATTATTTTATTTATTCACTACCAGACACATTTATTATTCGATTTATATTAGCATGCCTACTTTGGTACTACAAATTCCACATAACCTTATTGTACGAAGAAGACAATTCTTCATTATCTTGCAAAAAGAACTGAGCTGCGGTGCTCCGTCGGGAATCTAGTGCTTTATGAGTCATTCTGTTAAATATTTAAATACATTAATACTTTAGAAAGCCTGCCTACATATACAATTTAGTTAGGTTTATTTATATGCCGCCATTTGTACTGCAGTTTGTCAAACGCAGTCGACTGTCGTCAAAAAACGATCGAAAAGTCCACTGAAATACCAACAAAAAAACATTTTTAACCGTAAGAACACTACACTTTTATACACTGTTCTGTTCAGTATTATTATCATTCGATTGTTCCTTTTTTCAAGAGAATGAAAATTAAACTGAAAGACCGAGAAGGATTACGACTTTTTGTGGAGAACATTTAAATGTACGAATTTTATGTGTTTTGTAACAAAATGGACCCACTCTATCACAATACACACGTTAGGGAGGCTACCTATTCCTTCTTATTGAATAAATATTGAAAATATGACGAAAAGTCAACAAAGCCAATGGTGATGTCCTAATTAATAAACTATGTTGAACTTTCAACCAAGTTTATCGCCAAAACTATCAAAAATTTTCATTGAAAAGAGTTATTCATTTTTTTTTCACTTTGCGAAAGTTTTATAATGAATTAAAAAAAATATACCTATCATAAAAAAAATTTCTAACCAACCATATTACTTTTGTCTCTTTTTGGAAAAAGTTTCTTCGAATATCGAAGGCTGAGACACAAGAAATTGCTCCTTCGGTTGGCCAATGCGTTTTCGCGATTCGCTTAATTCCAAAAAAAAAGTATGGAAGTATGCTAAAGAATGGTAAAAACTTTTCACTAAATGGTTTTCGGAAAAATTGAGTACATTTAATATATGGGTATTTTTAAAGTTATGATAAAACGAATAATGCAAATGCTTGCCAGCTTCTTCCCTATTTAACGAGCTATATTACAATTTACAAGTATTAAATAAAAGAGTGTTGTAACAGTCACTTAATTATGAGCCATTACCATCTCTTCTTCAAATAAGGCAGACAATTGTCTGCTACGAATGAATCTGATTGGATAGGAATGTACAAACACAAGTAATATTTTAATATATATCTTTGTTCAATAAAAACAGTTCTGACACATTCGTAATTTTAAGACTAAGTTTCACATATAACATAAATATTCACAAAATTAATTCCTCGTACCGTCTAATTGTTATACAGTTAAGAGTAATCATTCCATTTTTAGTGCTATGTGTACAAAATTTTAGTTTTACAAATGTCTTTAATCAAAACTATAAAATTTTATTTCAGTAAACAGTAAAAGTTTTTACTGTTAGGTGACATTGGTTGGTTCAATGTTAGTCAAAAGGTAGCTGTGGTGATATTGGTTTTAACCTCTTAGCAACCTCTTAGCAACCTCTTTGCATGAACATTGTTTAACCTTCAATATTACCTCTTATTCAAATCTATGTATTAATTCATGTAACAATCTAAGTCATGTTTTGTGCTTAATAAAGCCTTAGTTTCTGATGATAAGGTTTATTATGTCAGTAGCGCAGTACTGTGTCAATGTACGATAAGAAATCTTGTAACTATGTAGCATTTCGCTGGCACTCATGACATTATTTTTTAGCATTTGGTTCTCTCTACTTTTGGCACATACAGTGTACTATTTTCATGTCGTCATATAGTTCACAAATACGAAATACGTCACAAATACTATATTTGACGTTGTTGTCAAAAAGTCTAAAAAATTAAATTCACACAAATACCTAAATCCCTGTGCGAAGTGTATGTAACCGATAATTGCTCATGTGAAAGCAGATTATCTCCAGCTGTTCTTTTCGCGCGTGCCCTAAATGTCAGCGTGTATAGTGAAATCTAACATATTTGATTTCATTTAATCAAAAATATAAGCTCTAGATTTCAAGACACTTAATGTGCCGTCACCCGACCTCTGTGAAAGGTCCGGGGGGTACCTGACGGGCGCTACGGGCGTCTCGATGCTGTGGTTGTCCGGAGGGGCGCCAGGCTAGCGGACTGCTAGGCCGTTGATGTTGGGTCGTGGGTACTCTGCCCCCGCGTGCCCCGCCAGGTACACGGCTTGAATCTAACCTGAATGGTTCTCCCTTGACTGTGAAGGCCGCTCGGCCGTGTGGAGGACGGGAGACTACGGAAAATTATTGTACACGAGTTGGTGAGAATTACCTTTGATTTAGTCCCGCTACAAAAACTCTCACCAACACTTGGCGTCGTCTAGCGGTTACACAATTAACACAAAAAAACACGACACTACGCGACACCAATGGTTACCGCGGCAGTCTCGCGGGACGTGGGTCGATGCTCGCTGGAGACGGCCAGCGCCGAAAGTTAACGGGTGCAGGGGGGGCTCTATGAGCGGGCCCATAAGTTTGGAGAAACACTTACGTGAGTGCAGCCGGCAGGCATATGCACGGCATCCTTAATTAAAAATACTTTCGCTGGAGTCGGCCAGTACCGTACGTTCCGTGATACGATACGTAGCGCGGTATCACACTGAAGACGGTCGGGATAGGCCCGGTTCCGCAAAATATGCGCCGAGTCGACGTGGGCAGCGGTGAATTAATAAAAGGTTTTAAATTTGAAGATGTAGTACAGAATAAAAATAATCAATGAAACAAACTTGAATGCTGCCCACGGACACACGTCTGTTCCCGGCGCGGAGTGGTTGGAGACTGCCGAACATGGCTGCCTCGCAAGGAAGAGAAACTTTCTCTTCTTTGTGAATCGGCACCAAAAACTTATAATAATTTAATTAGTTATATGATGAGTAAAAAACATGCTCCAGGTGCTTGATTAAAACTTTGCACCTGGTAAATATTAGCCTAAGGCTTAGCAATTGTTTTACTTGAATAATTAATTTAAAAAGCGGCACCAAGTTGGCGACTATAAATTTAACTACAAATTGTCTCAATGTGCACTGTTTGGGTTTGAATTCCCTTAGTTTGGCTAGACCACTATCATAGGCCAATTAATCAAGGCCCGTAGCCGCTGTGGCTAGTAACGAGGGTTGTTTTCTGTTCCGTGCGAGCCGCGCACGCACGGAATCTCTACGACGCACTTGCTCACTGCATGTGATTACTTAATTTCGTCCTAATGCCTCGTTTGGGCATTGTTTTCCGTAATCGAGCCCCCGGGGTTTCGTGTCCTGTTGTTTAAATTCAGTTAATTGAGGTCACGCCCGGGGCGCTCGCTTGACTCAATCCGGCTGGGCGGGGGGTGCGTTCCGATAACGGGATACGGTACTGGTGGTGCGGAGCACGGGCTTAACGGCCATGGTCGGTATGACGTCAAATGTAATAAAAATATTGTGATAGTTTACCTGTGCTAAAATTATATAGTTAGATTCGTGTTTGGTGTGTATGACATCGTATCAAATATTTCTGCGAGACTGCCGAGACTCGCAATAGCTACAATGGAGCACCTGTGTTTACTGTTCATATATCCGCCTTATCAGCTCACCATGACTGCACGCGGCAGTATGTTCGGCCGCTGAAAACGCTAAAAACAAACAGGTAATATACAGACAATGCAACAAATAATGTTGCTGCGGGATGTCAATTTGCGAGTTTCCTACGAGACCAAAGTTCGATAGGTGACGTGAACGCTACCCTGTGGCCTGGCAGTTCATTGTAAACACATTAATTAGGCGGCAATGCTGTATTTGCTCGTAAGGGATTCAAACCCATGGTCTGATTCTAATTACTGTTATTTAACCCAAATTAACTATAATAATATGGATGTGCAAACAGCTTAGCTCCCGGTATACAGCATTTGGTGGAAGTAATTTCGTAAATTGAACAGAAGTCGCATGAAACATAAATGTGCAACCGCGGAGCTGTCCAGTTTTCTTTATCTTAATGGGAGCAGTTTAATCACATAGTTTAAAATTTCCATCTGCAAATTGAATGATTCGATAATTGACTTAACTACTCCGGCAGCGAATACTAGTGGCAGGTGCATAAACGTCCTGAAATTTAGTTGAAAACACAATTTGTGTATATTTATCACGCTCAGCCTTATTTTGAAGTCCAAGTTTCGTAAGTGTATTTTCAACATGAGAACACATGAATTTGCTCGTTAACGAGATTGGATGTTACACATCACTGGTGAGTACTAGAAGACTCGCTCTATTTTTATTAGCTCATTATAATAATTACATTTTATCCTATCCCCAAAAAAACATTTATAAACTAGTTGTAATAAAGTAAACATCATTTCAGTTAGTCACTCAAAACAACCAAGAAGTTATCACAACTGGAGGTAGGGTGACAGTCTGCCGTCTGATATTTTACGAGGACCCGCGGTGGGAGATATGATGGTAACATATGGTTTTGTAGCACATTGTACTTCAGAAGCAACCAGTCTGAACTGTTTCACACGATCTGTGTACGCTATTAATCGGGTATAAAAAACTACAGCAACGATGTAAAACTGATCTGAAAATAGGAAAACGAACAATGTTAGACATTACTGTTTATGTCCACCTGGAAAGAATTGGTTCGAGCATGAAGATGAATGCTGTGGGTCAGGGGCGAAAATCTAAAGGATTACCGGGGGCGGAGGAGGTTGGCGGGATTAACTTTATCGATTCCGTTCCTCAGTTACGTTTTTATAAGCGCAAGCAAACCCCCTCAGAGAGGGTCTTTTTGATCCCAGAGGAAGCCCTGGCCCCACTTCCCCTCCCCCCCCACCAACCCGACGATCTACGTCCATGGAAATCTGTTCTAAAGTTAGTCGCTCTGACTAGTGATTCGTTAACAAATCAAGCCGCAGCTATATAAAGGTGAGTAATAATTTTTCAGATGTCATCACGAAAATAGTGACATTAACAAAGATTTTAAAAACGTGTTAGCGAGTATTTATCTTTAAAATTAATTTTAACAAAAAAAATGTTTGTAATTGGGAAAGAATGTGAGGGGGATAAAACTTATATTATCTTCAATATTAGCATGGCAAATATTACATACACACATGCTCTAGCTTCTTACCTCTGCCGCCGCCCGGGTTCTCGTGTTCGAGACCGGGCGTGTATCCTAGCGGGAAAACTGGCTCCGATTCAAATTGTGTTCCGGGAGGGCGTCAGATTAGCTCAGCGTCTAACCAAATTTGGGTTTCGTGGGTGCGTTGCCCTGCGTGGCCTGCTAGGATCGTCTGCGAAGTTCGTGGTTGGAGGGGTCCCTAGCTTGTATCACATCACAGGCTTTGTGCAGCATAATATTAATGGGTTTAAGATTTTCAACATTTACCGCAGTTTGCAGAAGCCTGGCATTCAAGTGACAAAGAGTGCACTTTAATTTTCAAGCAAAAAAAAATTTAATAAAATAACAAAACAGCAACAAGCCTTGTAATTTTGTTTTTTAAGTCATTTCAGCCTTTTTATGATTGTACTATTACATAGGTATGAATGCTTACTGAAACTTTACTTTTAATTTTTATTTCAGTTGCATAGAGAAAAAGAATATATTTCTGCAATACAGACTCGTAATACTTACCTGTTTGTAGCTTTATATCTATGCATTTTTTTGGTCATGTTTTGAAATATTTTGTGTTTATTTTTTCAGCTAATTGTTCATTATTATTATCAAAATTGTAGTAATTTTTATGTTATTGATGATATTGTGCTAGCTGTGATATGTAAAATCTTTTTAGTCTCCAGTTAAGTTAAGCAACCGGATTGGTTTCAGATTGTTTGGCGCACTATTCAAATGATATGTTAACTCCTGTTATTGGCTCGAATAACTTTAAAATTATGTGATAGTGAACCAGGAGGTAGAGATTAAAACAGAGGGCTCTTCTGCCATCATGGAAGAATGATTGATGTAATTTGGCTTGGCCCATTTTATGGCCTAACGGATATTCTAGGCATATATCCGAGTTAAATACTGTTTAAGTTTAAAGCCAAAAGAACCTGAAAGTATTTATATTTAGTATGTGTGATATAATTTGTACTACGAAGATATTTGATTATATAAAAAACAGTGGTTGATTTTGTAAATGGCCATATCCATTTTGGTATCTTCAGCGTGAGTTTAACTGTTCACCAATTGAAATTACATAAACGTTTTGACTACTTGAATCTAGAGCGATTAGGCAGCAAGCTTTGATCAGCAATAGTTAGCTAAATCCAGAGGTACTGAACTGTGATTTAAGAGACCTCTGTCTCGAACCTTCTAAGTTTTAAAATGTCATATTTATTTTTTCCTGAACCCAGAGAATTAAGAACTAATATGAAGCACCTAACATTGGTTTCGTAAATTAATGATTAATTTTTAACCAATCTTTTAACTTTTTAAAATACAGAGCACCAGCATAATTTTTTAGCTAGGGAATAGGTAAATATGTTCTTGATTATATTAATGTGAAAAGTATGGTTTTTCTCGATAACAATAATATATAATATTTTAATACTTGTAATTCTATTTAAGATAATTGTGTACTAAAATACATTGTTCATGTTGTTAAGTTTGTGTTTTTATGTTAAAATTAGATATACAGACAGGATACTGCATCAACATAGAGTGATAACCATTTTAGAGAGTCGATAGTAGATAACTACAATAAATAACACTATATACTAATACTACTCTCTTCATGAAGCAGTGTGGTGAAAAATCTGCGAATCATCATTTGATTGTGTGATAATTTTATTCAAGTATACCTGCTGTGAACTGTGATACTTAACTTCAATATTTTCTTAACTCTTTTAGTCCATACATCCACTGAAGTGGATAATTTATATACCAATGATACATGGAGTTTGTCAAACCTTGAATGTGTGGATTAAGGTGTATGGGTTAAAGTGTACCTACATTCTAGTGGACATCATATTTTATGGCTATTAAATAAATTTAATTTAACTTTTATTGATTATAAAATAATTATTCATTAATATTATAATTATAGTGTAAGATTATTACCAAAAATTCAAAAAAATAGTATAGGCCTAGTTCAATAAAAAATAATAATTAGGACTATCTTACGAATTGACATATTGTGACAAAAAGAGTTACGACTTTTTATTTAAAAACTGTGAATGGTGAAATTATATCAGAATATTTCATTTGAGAGAGATTAGTTTTCATTGAAATTTAATTTTTATAGATTATGTATTGTGGTTTTTTGTTTATAAAATATGAATGAAATACTAATCGTAAATTGTTAGTGGAAGAATGAAAGAAAAGTAAAGTCACATCTCGACAAAATAAATTACACATTCCATGTCAGTTTATTACAAAATTATATTTTTTACTATTTACATTAAATATATATATATATCACTTTAATATTTCTCAAAATCACATATCTGGTTCCTGTACACAGTAATGACTCATGACATACCAATTTCACACAGAAATTACATCTTTTCCCATCTTTTCTTCATTGCACTTGAAAAACTGATGCTAGTAATTTCATTACCGTAGTAACTGCCAGCCTTGTTTCACTGATGTGGTTTCATGTTCGACAGTAGGTACACATGATGCACCTAGTAATACAAGCCACTTATTTGCTTGAAGTATTTGCTTGATACCAAGAAGTGTAATAATGTAAACTAAGATATGGTGTTAGTCTGATTATTTTGATGCAGAAGTTCCTACATGTGTAGTATTAGTTGAGATACATATTGTTAATATTGTAAACAGATAAATATTGGTTACAACTAAGCAAAATTTTTTAACTACCTAACCACATTCTACTTTCAAGTATATTTGAGAATTTATTGTCATCAGTGTGAGAAACTTCAAGTTAAAAGATTACAAAAGAATTAAAACAAAACTCTTGTGTACTGATTTGGATAAATATAACCTTTTAGTCACACTCAATGAGTACAAATCATTAGCTCTCAGCCTTAATGTGAGACATTTTGCCATTACTGACTTGATGCTCAGTTTTCACTGCAACGAATGTAATATGCACATTTTCCCACAATACTTACTTAATGTACACATATTTACAAAATGTTATGTGCAAATGTCACACCTCAGTTGACTAAGGAATTGAACGTTCAAGACACTGTATATTATAAACTCTATGTCTTAGCCTTCTAGCACAGTTAAAGATGTGTTTTTTCGGTCTTCTGTATCTTAAAATATACAGATCGGATACCATTATTTACTATGATAACTTCTTACCTGAAATTATGACATTCAAAATAATGAAGTTTTGTGCTATTTCTTTTTAATAGGCATTACACTGCTTTGCTGAGTTAAGCACAATTAAAATTACAATAAACACACTAGTTTTTATTTGCAAACTTAGAACTTGTTTATATGCTTTCATCCATTAATTAAAGCATTAACGGACCATGAGTTAAAACATACACAACACATCTTCCATACAGTCCAGTAAATATAAGGTCCATAAAACTAAGTACATATTTCTACATTTAAGCTACAAAGTTAACTGTTAGGGTAGGTACTATAAATTACGTAGTGAAATATACAAGAAAAGCTGTATAAACTTTACAAAACAAGTAAAGAGACAAGTTTCATCCATCACGCTGAATACCTAACATGAACTATCATATTACATATATACAATAAATATTCAGAGAAAGAGAAAACGTTGCGAACATACAACATTTATAAATCCCTATTGCAACATTTTTAAAGATAACCCATAATTTCTCCACGAGATCACAACTTTACAACCAAATAAAATCTATTTGAAAATAAATTAGTATAGTGAAGTGGAGGGTGCTTCATGAACAGGAATACATCATTAACTGATTGTGATAAGATTATCCTATTTAAAACATGATGCAGTGATGAGATCAACAATTAATACTTTGTCCATTCTCTCAAGACCAGAGATGCTGCCATGTACTGCCTCGTGCACAGATCCAAGGAAAACTGTCGCGTTCGGGCCGGAGCATAAAATTGCACGCTCAATGGCGCTACTGGAAGAAAATAATAAAACGTCCTTCGGGCAGCCAGGGGCGGCTCGAGGACAGGACAAGTCAAGCAGGCATCCTGGCTCGTGCCGATGTTTTTCGCTTGAATTTTAATTGTTCTGCTAATGTTCTCTTTTAAAATATGGACATTAATGGGAAAAGGAAAATTAAAATTTTATCAGCATGTCACAAAAAAAAAAAAAATGAAAAATCAAAGATATTACGATAAAACTCTGCCCACGGGTATCAAATTTGGCTGCGGGGGCAGGGCTTAGCCTTTCGAGGAGTGATGGTTGGTGAACCTGGAGGACTCCGGGCCACTGAACAGGCCTCCTCCAGGGACAATGTGCGGAGAAACAACTGGAGTCTCAATACTGCCACGAAGGCACGACCTTCGAAGAGTCAGCACCGTTTGTTTTGCCTCTGGCTTTGGAGTGCACGAGTATGATTGAAATACTGAATCCAAGTGCGACCAGTATTTTCTGTACAGTACAAATCGTATATTAGTAAATGATATGTTAAATTATACATAAGTTTTACCTTCTGCAGCCAAGTTTAACAAGTGGCCATCTTTTAATTTGTTTAATTTATTGCTGATCTCGCAAGCATAGTATTGTACCATTTACCCTGAGTCTAGCTGGAGCAAGGCCATACAAATATTTCAAAAGATGTAACTGCAGTTATTCACCGAGAAGGGCGGGTTGCAGTATTCTGAATACTTAAGAGTGAACTAGAAAAGAGAAGATCAGAGAGCTGGAGCAGACGATTCACAAAATGTTAAGCTTAAGGAAAACATTCACGTTTAGGTTTGCACAGAAATCCTACTAGCTTGCTTGCAACAACCAAATTAACGCACCCAGCAGTCTTGCATTGTTTGTCCTCTGGACATCTTCATGCTGCCAACAGTTAATATTAATTAGGGCAGCTGTTTAGTTCCATATATGTTCTGACTTGAGTGTGCTTGGGTTTTAGCATACGTTTGCTCTGAATTCTTCTCCCCAGTACACTTCAGCGATGAGGTTGGATCACCCCAATCAACTCCTGTTTCGGTCACGTTGGAATGTGTTCAGGCTTAGTTCTAATCACCTCAAGTAGTCATTATACTCTTAACAGGTTACGTATGTCGCTTTGCACGATGGTTTACAACGCGCTGACAGTGGCTCCGTGGTTGGAGCAGCAAGGTCTAGCGGGCGAGGCAGAATGGCAGAATTGCATGGCAGGTCCACCAGTGGTTGAAACAGTAGGTCCACTTGTGTTGCTGCTGGAAGGCCAGGTCTACCCGTTGTTGAAACAGTAGGTCTGCTTGTGTTGCTGCTGGAGGCCAGGTCTACCTGTTGTTGCTGAAGGCCAGGTCTATGAGCGGCTGCTGGGAGGCGGGCGAGGTGCGGCACGTCCACCTGCTGCTGAGCGACAGGTCCACCTGCTGCTGCTGCTGCTGCTGCTGCGGCTGCGCGGGGCGGTCCGTGCCGTTGAACAGCAGGTAGCGCAGCTTGGAGGTCTCGGTGCGCAGCGCCGTCACCTCGTAGCGCAGCTTGAGGTTCTCCTGCTCCAGGAAGGCGGCGCGGATGGCGAGCTCGTCCTCCTTGGCCCGCCGCGCGTCGCGCGACCTCTTGGCCGCCTCGTTGTTCTTCCTGCGGGCCGGCCCACAAGCCTCACTCCCCGTGCTCCGTACTACCAACATCCTGAACACACTCATTGTTGAACGAATGTCTCAACATCACGGCCGGTGCTAGGTAAATTGGCGCCCTAGGCGAAAAACCTTAATCTCACCCCCCCCCCCCCCCCCCCCCCCACCGCGGCCGGACACCCAAAAAAAATTGTCCTTGCCTCAAAATACATCACGTAAGACTAATATTTTGTCAACAATCAAATGTAAGCAGGCTTCTGTTTTTTTTTTGTTTTTTTACTGTTTGACTTATTACAAATCATAAACAGGTCACCGTGGACTTTAAATAATTACTTATATCAATATAAACATTCCAAACTGTAAAAAAAAAATAATCCATTTTCATCTAGTTTCAGTAATCGTTAAACATATTATATGAGCTGTTATGTGTCGTGCTGCGCCGCCCCCAACTACTTGGCGACCTAGGCGGTTGCCTAGTTCGCCTAAATGGACGCGCCGGCCCTGAAGGGACATCGTGATAATCAGAGACGACGAGGGATGAGGTTAGACTGTAGCGTAGGAGAAATGGAAATGTGAGGGAGGCGGCGCCCCCCCCCCCCCCCCCCAACCCCCCCACAGATAAGCCCGCCGGCTTACGCAACGTCCGCCATGTTTCCCACTAGCGGAAAACCGCCGGGTTTTACCCGGTAGGCAAGTGTCATACCGTTAAACCACCACCCCCCGCCCCCTGTCTCGGCCTCCACCAATGGGTTTCTTGTCCAGTACTTTGATGTGGCTACAAGAAACAGGAAATGTAGGTAAAATGCATCTGGTTGGTCACAAACGTACGTGAGACAGTCTGAACGGCTACCCCGTGGCTAGTGACTGCTGAGCGGAGAGGAGGCTGCAGCAGTTGCAGTGCTCGGATTCTCGAGAAGCGCTAAGGGCGACAGTGGCTCGCGCAGGCCTCTGGTCGGAGGGTGAAGCCTTCTTTTCACAGACGAGAGAGTCAAACTCCCGATCGTGCATCTTGGGTTTTTTTTTTTTTGTTCATTGTAAAAGGTTAGGTTAGCTACATTATAAATACTTTTAAACATTGTGGACGGTTGATTTGGTTAGGACAGCTACATTAAAGATACTGAGAAATCACGTAAACGGTTTCCTGGCCCTGGATGGCTACATATTAAAAACTTATTTTGCCAAGCAACCATAAAATGATTTTACAGTATTTTTTAATGTAGCTACACTTACCTGATATAACCAACCATCCACAATGTTTTAAAGTATTTATAATGAAGCTAACCTATCCTAATCGACCGCCACGCCGGTTTGTACAATGAGATAGAACGGGGGGGGGGGGGGGGGGGGGAAATAAGCTAGCATGAACTTGGGGTAACCTCGGGTGTGTCTCTCTCGTCTGTGAAGTGAAGGTTCGCCCTGGTCGGAGGGCAGTAGCAGCAGTGGTACCAACCTCCTCCGCTCCCAGTAGGCGGCGCTCTTGCCGCTATCGTCCCCGGGGGCGGGCTCGGAGGACGAGGGCTGCTGCAGGGGGCTGCCCGGGGCGCGCGCCGCCCCCGCCGGCCGGGACGCGCCGCCCCCGGAGGAGGCCTGCAGCTGCTCCAGCATGCGGCGCCGGAACTGCAGGTACGCCTCGCTGGAGCCGTAGCCCAGCAGGCTCTCCGTGGCCGCCATGCTGAGCGGGTTCTTGGGGTAGGCCTGGGGGCAAGCGTGCCAACACTAACTTGTAATGGTACTCGTTTTTGACGTGACAACGACTAACAAATCGATGAACGCCGGCTGCAAAAGGATGACTCATTGTCCCGTTACGCTCATTGTACGCTTGCGCCGCATCTATCTCTCTTCCACTCGATTGGGAACAACCATCGATTCGACTTTTTTCGAGGCACATTAAACTTGAAACACTCCCATTCGTTTCCTACTTTTTCCTATCATCGTCCTATCCTTACCAGAATAACACAGATTGGAAGAAGTTAAATAGCAAACATGTATAAAAGTTCTAGTTAAAATAATCTCTTCGTTAAAGTAATAAACATATTTGAATTAATGAGTGCAAATAAAAGTAAATTTATCAATTAAATTGTAGATTTCATTTCACTCCTTCTTTGTATCCATACGAAATACTGATAATTGAATAAAAATGATTCAATTTTATTCATAAAAGTATGCAATCATTTCATCAATGTTTTGTTATGACGTTGTCACGTTAAACTATCGTCCGTAAACCGACTTTACAGACAACCAATTTTTTTTTTGGGAAACTTCTTTGGGCGCGATGTGAGTAAAATATCAAGGCCGAATTTTAATGCAACATTTTCGTGAAACATCGTTTCTTACGCGAAAAGGACAAAGAATAGGTGTATTTTTAATCATTGATTTTACAGTGAGTAATAGTTGTTTATTAGGTAATCATTGTTGATCGATCAATAATTATTGAAATCCTAAGCAGTTATTTCGAAGCAAATAATAATTTTGTTAGTTAATGTTTATTAATTTATTTTTATTTTAATCAAATTTCTACAGAATACAAAATGGGTTAGGATTCTTAAATATCTGAAAAATAAATGAAAGCCAAATCAAACTGTGCTGTTATTTTTAGAAAGTTGTCTTATTTCTCTCTTTCTCTCTCACTGCCGTTTTACCCCTTGCGATATACTTTGACGTCGTCCCAAGTGCTCCGGCTCGCGAGAGCGACGCACTCGAACGCATGCGCGTAGTGTACCTGTTACAGGCCAGCGCGAGCGTTTGCAACGAGTAGCGTCCAATATTCCAACGCAAGAGGGAGAGAGAAAGAGAGTGAGTCGGTAGATCCCACGCACATGCGCGTGGTATTCTTGCTATGCAGCGAAGTAAACAGTGTGAGCGTCGTGAAAACCAAAGGGGAACTACCATTGATGCAGTTTTTGCAAGAAATATTGAAAAAATAGAACTCAAACATTTCGTAACTTACTTAAGTTATCATAATCCCATTGTAAATGTTATATATAGATTTGGATGTTTCTCCACTCGAAAATGATAATTAAAACATGCGATCAATTGTGAATTGTAAGCAATGTTAATAAAGTTTGTCTTAAATAAACAATATGATTTCACTAAAAAATCAATTTCTACCCCTTCCTATTTTCATTTGCACATTACGAAGTTTCACTTCTTCCGCGCGGAGGGACTCCACGCACTATTTTTTTATGAGTAAGTTTTCTTTATAATTGTGTTTTAAAAGAAAATCTTCTCACTAAAATCTCAGGGAATAGTGCACTTTTTGAAGTTCAACGTTTACGCTTAGAAATTTCAGTAATGATTTTGCCTGAGAGAATAAAACAAAAAATACTATATTGTTGTTTTTATTTAGTTGTTTTTAATAATTTTTTAAGTCAAATGTTTGATGATTTCCTTAAAACCAGTCTTAAATTCATATATCAATTGTATTTAATATATGAAGCACACATTTCAAGTTTGTATGAAATACGTGCTTACAAATAACACGTGGGCAAAATGGCATACTTGGAGACACAATTCCTGCCGCTTCTGTTGAGGCGTGTTTTGGTCGGTGGGAGAGGGAACACATTGTTGCAGCCCACTACGGATTACAATAATCCCTACAGATTAATTTCTCTGAAACATAATGCAGCTAAGTTGCTTTACATTTTTTTTTGTTTTGACGTGATAACGTCTTATAAATCGATGAACGCCGGCTGCACGCACGAAAAATTGTCACGTTCCACCGTGCGAGAAAATCTTCTATAATATCAAACAGGTTAAGGCGGGCTTTTTAACTAATTGTTTGTGATTATATTTAAACTAATTATTTAAATTAAATTTGCAAAAAAAACTGTAAATGATATTTGAAAATTAAAAAATTACGCAATTTTTCATCAATGTTTTCTTACGACGTTATCACGTAAAATTATCGTCCATAAACCGACTTTACAGACAACCCCCCCCCCCCCCTTTTTTTTTTTTAATCCTGGAAGGGAGGGGTCCGGTCCCCTGGCAGCGCCCCTGAAGGCCCGTCTACAATAGCAATGTCCTAAACTGTGTCCGAAGGACGCTCGTCGCTGATTGGTCCACGTGACCCTCTGACGTCATGCGTCAAGTGGGCGAAGGTCCGAACCTACCTGGTCCGGAGACATTCGTCAATTTGAACTTTTTGTTCCAACCTGCGTACTTCGGACACAGAAAAAGAACAGAACACTCACGATATTTGAATTTCCCGGTTCCCGTTTGAAAACGTGGTGTTTGTTTTGTTATTGAAGGAAATGGATTTTGCTGTAAGTCAAGAAGAGCCACTTTGCCCTTACTGAATAAATTTATAATATTGAACTCCCACAACTTTCATAAGTTCAATCTCAAACTACAAAGCATCAAAACAATTAAAAAAAAAAAACATTTGGTTTGGCACATTTACTGCGCTCTGGTGACAACTTTAGAAATAAAAACATTCGGACGTCGGACATCGCAGTTGCGGACAGGGCAGTTTTCGGTGGGACAATGTGACGTCACTCACATTCGGATGAGGACACGGACCACGCACGGGTTCGGACTATTGTAGACGGGCTCTGATGCTACCACAGGACTCCAACTGGGACGTGACGGCGGAGCGCGCGAGCGACTGACCTTGAAGGGCCTGGTGGGGCGGGCGCCCTTGTTGTGCGCGCCCAGGATGGGCGAGAAGACCAGCTCCTGCTGCTCCTGGGGGCTGAGCGGCGGCGGCGGCGGCGGCGAGGCCGGGGGCGGCGGACAGGCGTCGCGCCGCCTCCTCAGGCACAGGTCCAGCACCTCGTCCTGGCCGGCGTCTGGCGGCGGCACCTGCGCGCGGGAGGCGGTCAGCCCCTGGCCCCTGGCCCCTCCCCTACACTCCACGCGACACGCTACAGTCTTTGAATATATATACTGTATAGAAGTCGCGAGTGGATAGGATTTACTCTACGTTTTTCAGAAGCGTATGATGAGCAGCTTGGGAACTTCACCGCTGCAGTGCGCTGCCGTAACGCCCTGTATCGTCTTAGTTGTTATTTAGACGTTAGAGCGCAGCACTGTCGCCCGCTGTCATTCCCGCACCCCTCATCCATCATTCACTGCAGCTCAACGTCGTTCAACAGGAGGGGGAAGGGGTGTTTGAAGAGTTTGACACTTGTCCGCTAGGGACCACCACAAGTCGATGCCCTAGAGATGGTGGCGATTGCGGCGGTGAATTAACCAACTACCTCAAAACCGTATTAGAAATTTTAACCTGGGCTGGCGACTTCTATACAGTATATATATTCAAAGGTTCAGCACCGTCTGTGTTCCGTGATCGGTAGAGAGACCGGGAAAAAATTATTTCTCTCAAATAATCACCCAAGGGATGGATATCCAAGAAACAAGACTTTCGTTTCATATTAAACCCACTGCTCTACATTGCTAGCTAGTCTGAGGTTAACTGGATAAGTGTTAAACTTAAATTGTGCATAAAATTCTAACTTGTGTACATAAGTGAAAAAAGGAATGTTATCGAGAGCAACTCAATGGCAGTATTTATAGTTTTCATGGAAAATAGCTCTGCAGAGTTCAAATGGTAACTATATTGTAAAGTTCTGTACCTGCTTTTGATCTGAAGGATAATTATTACTCTGATAACTTCATTTTATCAATTTGTGAATCTCTATATCAGGATAGATTCCAATATCCTCTACACACTCGGGCAAATGCCAACTTTTCATTGGCTGCTGACTTGTGAGTCATCTGGATTGTGTGGGCCTGTGATTCGACGCTTCTACGAGTGACGGGTCTCTAATTGGCCCTCAGTCCTCCAGATTAACAGTGGACCAGTGGCAGAAGCAGCACTAAGGTATAATAATTATTTGAATTTTAGCATAACACGAAATGAATCCGCGAATTTGTCAGGTCTCTAGTGATTGGTTGGACTTGTTTTGAGCAAATGTTTACTGTTGGTACTCACCTCCCACGAAATTAAATTAAATTGAATTGGCCGTTTTTTAGTCATCAATGCCTTGCAGCAGAATTTCAAAGTCTGTTATTTACAAAACCCTCAAAACATTTTTATAGGTACTACCTTTGAATATATTCAAAGGTACTACACAGGAGGTAAGGGGTCGCATTCCGCGACCTGGGACTTCTTGCGGGCCTCGGGGTTCGGGTACTCGGCCTCTGGGTCCGCTACTGGCGGCGATGATACCCCTGTTGGCCAGTCAGCGATGACTGCTGGGGGTCGCTTCATTAAGCTATTAATTAATCTGAGGTACACGACATCGCAGCCAGTGTGGACGCAGACCCACCGCTTATACTAAGTACAGTGTAAACTCTTTGTAACTAACGACAAACTCCTTAAAACGTTGAAATCGCTTGACTTTGGTTGGTTTGCCTTGTTTTATAAACAATAATACACTCTATATAGCGACACGCTCACTCTATTTAACGACAACAATACGGCATTATAAATCATTGAGCAGTACTTTCTATGTTGTCGAAGTTGATAAGAAATGCAGCTGTGTACTTTCTTTTTGTTTGCTGTTTTGTTGTTGTATTATCTAGCACGTGTTTACTACTACTGACGTACCGGAGATTCTAACAAATTTTGTCTTTTGTTTTTGTATGATGAACTTGCACATGTTTACCTCGGTCACTAAGACTTTTTTTCAAGTTGTTACACGTTATCATTACGGCAGTTGCTTACAGACATTCGAACTGTAAACATGGCGAGTAAACGAAAATCTTTGTGTATTGACGAAAAAGTTTTGTTAATACGCTCAATAGAGGCGGGAGAAAAAATCAGTGATGTTGGAAGACGCTTTGGATTTTGCCGCTCTGCCGTGTCTACAATATGGAAAAACAAAGAAAAAATAACAGACTATATGCAATAAGTAGAGACCTGCAAAATTCGCGGATTCATTCGGTGATAGGCTAGAATTCAAACACATATACCTCGTAGATAATTTTGCTATTGGCTTACTGTTCATCTGGACGAATCTCAACCAGTTATAAATTCTCAACCAAAGAAGGATCGAATCACAGACAAACCAGCTGAGAAGACTTAGAAGTCGGCAGCCAATGAACTTGCGTTATTTGCCTGAGTGTACAGGGGTATGTACAGTCTATCCTGAAGCCCATCAAAACCGCGAATTTTGCAGGTCTCTACTTATAAGTGTTATTTGTATTAATATTAATGTTCATGTGCAAAATGTGTACTATGTAAATACATATTATTATAGAATGGTAAAATTATATCTTTTATTTCTCTCTATTTAAAGACCACTCTCTATAACGCCGAAACATGCTCAGTCCTTTAAAGTCGTTATATAGAGTTTACACTGTATATCGTTACACACATCGAGTCATCTCGACGTGGAGTTCCCTCGATGGGGTTTCTAACCACAGAAGACATCGAGAGCAAGTTAAGTGTTTTCCAAGTACGTAATCGTTAAGACGTTTCAATGGCTCGGGTAAGTTCGGGTTTTTTCGATTTCCTATCCTCCTACCGAGAACTTGAGAGGGCATGACGTCACAGCGACAACGTAACGAAAGAAAAACAACCCATGTAATTCTTAAGTATTACAAATAAAACACATTTTGTTTTCTGAAACACAAATTTGCTGTATTAAAACATGTTATGATTTTTAGAATCAAAATTTTATTGGTTGGTAGAATAAGGATAAAGTGTAATTATAAAATATGTAGGTCACTCACTCCCGGGATTAAAAATTTGAGTTTCCAACTGTAGTGACACTGCGACAGTTTATACAGCAGAAGAAAAGCAAAAAATGGGTTTCTTAACACATACGATACCTAAAGTACTAACAGAAAAACAGCCAACGCAATTGCCGACCAAAGAAACTGCTTATCTGTATAAACATAAACATGTTTTTGTTAAATAACCCAAAATATAAAAAAAGAAGCCACGAAAAATTCAGCCGTTTATTATGAACCTATTTAACCCAGGAATGGCGTTTTGATACTTTATAATCTATACTTCACTTGCAAGAAAATGCAATTAAGTTGACTTAATATGTATTTTAAAAAATCCTGTGAAATTTTCGACTTGACGAGATTAAATTTTCTTTGTTATGCAAGCTTGGAAATTGGTGTCTGCTTTAGATGTACGTGAGTTATTTATGATATAAGCTTATAATTAAAGACCGGAAAAATTCGCGAGATCATTTCGCGATAGGCTAAAATACAAATAGTTATATTATATGCAGCCTCTGTTATTGGCTCACAACACACCTAGATGACTCTGGACCAATGAGAAAAACTCAACTGAAGCAGCATCAAATCACAGGCTGATACGTTGGAACGTCTCACAAGACAGCAGCCAATGAGTGGGTGAAATTTGATCGAGTGTAAGTAGAACTATGGAGTTCATCCTACAGGTCATTGAACCCGCGAATTTTTCCGGTCCCTACTTATAATTCAATGTGTTTAGTCAGCTCATGGAGATAATTCGCAGCTCGTTAGACTGCACTGAGGTATTCCCTCGCTAGCGATTTTTTGCTTTGTGATTGGCGGCCGTCTGCGAGAGAAGTAATTGCCGTGTCTGGGCCGGGCCACTGAGGACGGCTGTGATTGGTGTGCCGACAGTGGAGTAACCCCGGCCAACCACGGAGCAGCACGACCCCAGTGTCTCTGCGTGGCTGAAGACGTACCTCGTCGTCGAGACAGCGTCTCGAGAAGTGGGACAGCCTAGGATGTACATCAAGCTCTGTCCCTGCCCGAACACGCCCGAATATTCACCTTCGGCCAACCTCGGGATTTGTTTTATTTTTGCGCAGGAAAGTGCTGACTGGCGGCGGAGTGAGTGGTCAGTGCAACCACGTACCAACAGGGGCGCTTGCGTCCCTGGTCACTAAATCCGGTACTGGACAACTGGAAAAGCGGACCACGAGTCCAAGTGCCCAACCCCCTGTATGGTAGACTCTTTTCTACTCTGTCCAACACTTCATCCAGACCATCCTCTGTCTCCTGTAAATTCCTACACGTAATGCATGCCAATTTGCATCCCGCATGAATGTGCCCAGGGTTTTCCCTGTGTCTAGGCAGGTTTTACCTGGGCCCAACCTATCTCTAGTTATAGTCTAGATTTAAGAGTGAGGGGAGTTGGTCATGGCGCCAATCGCTGCCATGGCTGGCCAATCCCCTCCTAGCACATGATGCATGCGACCCTCTCCTTGCATGGCTAATCCCAGCATGACTAAGCGTATAGGCTTCGGCCTGAGACGCACCTAGGTCCCTCCCTAACCCGGACCCCTCCAAAATACACTTAGTTTTAGTTAGGTTAGGAAAAAACAATCGCGCAGGAAAAATGAATTCAAATATTAAAAGTGGTCGGTTAGGTTATCTGCATTAAAACACTTTAAAACACTATGGACGGTTAGTTAGGTTAGTATAGCTACATTAAAATAAACAGAGAAATATAAATATAAATACAAATAAACCCGAGGTTGGCCGAAGGTGAATATTCGGGCGTGTTCGGGCAGGGACAGAACTTGATGGACATCTTAGGCTGGGTTCACAATTGAAAAAATAACAGTAACAGTAACAGTAGGTCGTGTGCGTAGGATATGAACGCCATGTTTCCTAACCTAACGATTCACAACAGCAGAAAATTGGTCGTGTGCATGGGAGCGAGGTCGTGCGCATAGGAGTGAAATGAATATATTTTATTTCGGTCGCGTACGCATGGCACAACAGCCAATGAGAGAAGAGCAGGGTGCTTTTTTGGCGGGACTAGAAATATGTATATAAGAAAATGTCGAGATAATAATAGAATTATCGTTATTTTGAAAGTTAATATGTTTATTTACAAACACTGCCAACAGATGTCGCATAGTTCACGAAATTTCATTGGCTGAAACTAACAGTAAGAATTCAATTGTGAATCGATTTCGCAGTTCGCACAGGTCGTGTGCACAGGTCGTGTGCTGCATAGCTTGCTATGCACTCGCTTGATTTTTTTAATTGTGAACCCAGCCTTAGGCTTCCCCTCGCACAAGCATTGCGCGCGCGCGGGTGACGTGGTGACGTGGTGACGTCACTGGCCTGATGTCCGACCCGGCACACAGGCGCGAGTTTACCCTCGAGTGACACGCCAATCACCACGTCATCCAGTCAGCAAACACGGCCGCAGATAGGCCCGCCACTCGGCATGACGTCCGTCGTGTCGGTGCAGTTGCGTGTCTGGCGTGTGTCACGCTCGCTCAGTCCGGAGATAAGCTTTAGCCGATCAGATCCTTAGTGTTCCAAGCATTCGATATTCCAGGGAAAAGATTAGAAAAAAATAGTTAATTTCAAAAAATGGTTGTAAAGTCGGTTTACGTACGATAGTTTGGCGTGACAACGTCATAACAAAACAAGGTGAAATTATTGCATACTTTTATGAATAAAATTGAATCATTTTTATTGAATTATCACTATTTTGTATGGATACAAAGAAGGAGTGAAATGAAATCTACAATTTAATTGATAAATTTACTTTTATTTGCACTCATTAATTCAAATATGTTTATTACTTTAACGAAGAGATTTTATTACATGTGCTTAGCAATGGCGTATGTCCAAAAGCTAACATCAGGTCATGCACTCCCATTGCACAAAGCTTTCAAAGATAATATTAAGTTTTATAAATTAATTTAAGAATGACGTAGGCTCATGTAGGACCACGATGGTCGTGTAGTGAATTACAACAGTTCGTCACCTCCGTCCGTGTATCACGAGACCTGCAGCCAATCATACAGCCAGAAAAATTACATCCGTCCGTCAAAAGATTCATAACTCCGTACTTTTCACAGACGGCCGGATAAAATTATAACCTCCAAATGGTTGCAAGGGGTTTGCACGTCAAATTTTATATTAGAATTTTTTTTTTGAAGTTTGTTTAATTCTTTAGTGGCTTCATAATTATTTTTTTAAAATTATGTTAGAACACACTTGGAAAGTTTATGTTTTTGAAAAAAAATCGTCAGATTCACAGAAATGTAATTAATTACGCATGCTAATTCTGGTATGTTGAGAGAGAGAGAGAAAGAGTGAGAAATATTCAGTTGAATGAGTTATAAGAGCATAGTTTACATGACTGTCAAACAAATCTAATTATTTAAGATATTTTTTTCTCCGCAATTCAAATGTTTCTCATAATTTGGCAGCATGTCTAAGGGAGATGATTATGTAGAAAGAACGGAGAGCTGTAAATCGCTTGGCGGACGAACGGACAACGGACGGACGCGACGGACTGTTGTAGTTCCGGCTTAGATCCGAAGGTCGCACGGCTGTCAGATACACTGCAAGTGTAAGCACTCGATTCGCCGCCAAAAAACATTTTTCTCCCGTTTCGTGCGAAAGTGACTTCAGTGGAGTCTCTATTGTATTGCCCACTATTGACTACTGTGATGTGGTGTATGATAATTCAACGGAAGACTTGCAAATCAAATCTACAAAGGATCCAGAATACCTACATTTTAAAGGTTTTTTTTTAATTCTGAAGTCTCGTGATTGTCTCTGGGTATTATGACCAGCTTCGGTTGGTTGCGACCTCGTGGAAGACGGATATGAAATCGTTTAACAATCGTCCGTAAAAATTTTTTTAAGTCCTGGCAAAGTTTATTCGAGCAACGGACTGGTCTCACTAAGTGCTCAGATCAACTGCTTAACGAAGCGACTCCAAGCAGCCATTGCCGACTAACCAACAGGGACACTATCACCGCCAGTAGCGGCCCCAGGGGCGGAGCACCCGGATCCCAAGGCCCACGAGGAGTCCCAGGCCGCTGAATGCGGCCCCCAACCTCCTGCTCTGTGCCTGTAAATAACAAGTTTCGACGGGGATTTGTGAAATAACTGACTTTGAAAATTCGCTGCGAAACTCGGTGACTACAAATGGCCTGAGTTAAATTTCATTTATTTTAATTTCGAGGGAAATTGATTTATTTTTACGTTAAACTCGTGTGTTGTCCAGCCTCAACTTTGTGTAAGGAGGGAGGGAGGGGGGTAATTTAATATTTAGCTGATTAGCTGGCCCTAACTGCTCAGGTTATCTTGTTGATTTTTTTTTTTATAAGTTGAAGTGACGTCCACAAGTTTTCATACACGCTCTAAACCGGACCTTGAACTTCGTATCCCCGGCCACAGGACGTAGCGCTGTTCCAACTGCACAGACTCTGCGACGCGACTGAACAGACTCCCTGCAGAGTTGCGAGGCTCAGAAACACTCTCCGAGTTCAAACCAGAGGTTGCCAAATACATCTCTCAATGTCGCCAGTGTTCCCACAACCACAGCCGCTTACGCGTGTGTGCAGTGTTTTGTAAACCACTTGTATATACCTGCTGTATTCCTGTTTTAAGTTCGTTGCATTTTTAATGTTATTAACTTTTGTTTATACTTATTCTTTAGTAGTGAGCAATTTCTGGATTTTAAGTTCTTAAGCTATTAGTAGAGACCGGAAAAATTCACGGATTAATTTCGTGATAGGCTAAATTCAAACATGTGAACAATTCTGCTGGTTCTGCTATTGGCTTGCAGTTTAACTGGAGCTCTCTGGGCAAATGACAGACTATTGACCAAAGAAGCGTCGAATCACAAGCTACCCAGTGGAGACGCCTCACAATTTAGTAACCAATGTTTACTTGAGAAATGCAGAGGATAATGGAAGCTATCCTAGAGGTCATTGAATCCGCGAATTTTTCAGGTCTCTAGCTATTAGGTTAGTTTAGTATTATAAGTTTAGGAAGTATGATTTCTGTGTAGTTGTGTAGTACACAAACAGGCTGATGACGGGGACTGACGCCAGTTCTCCGAAACTTCGCAAATATTTTGTCACAGGAAACCTACGGTTGTTATGTTGTCCGTAATGCCTGTTTAGCTCATCGTTGTGTTCTTTGTTACAACTGCTTACCATGACCACTTCGCCGCTACCCTACTGCTTGAATCTGTGTGTGAATGTGCGAGTGACTGGTTTTAATGTATACAGTAGCACCTATTTTTTTTGATACTATTTGCTGTATGTTTAATCACTTTCCTTTTTATGTATGTCTATGCTTAATTTTTAATTACTTTAAATTAGTTATGGTTGAATCTTTTGTAATAGTTAATATTTGAACATTAAGTTAAAATTTTAATTTGTTCTCTTAATATCTAGTCAACATCTGCTTATATCATGCTTAATTTTTAATATTCCACTATTTGGTGTAATTGCAGAAAAGTAGTTAAGTGTAACCTCGCCACCAATAAAGACGATAAATAAATAAATTAATTAATTAATATGTTTGCTGCGTTGTCAAGGTTTTGTTACCTGTCTGCATTTACTCTCGTCGTTGTTAGCCAACTCTGCTCGTCCGTGCTGTTGTTTTTTTTTTTTTCATGACTAAATTCCTTCCACGTAATTCTGTGTTTGAATGTGTTCGTCCCTGCTGTAGTCATTGTATTGCACATAATACCTGTTTAGGTTCATCGTTGGGTTTATCTGCTTGACATCAACTGATTTAAGGCTTGTTTCCTGTGAGTTTATGTTTTCATTTTTAATGCTTATTTTGCATGTATGAATTTTTTCACATGACAAAACAGTTGCAAAACTGAAATGACGTTCGTCCAAGAAATTGTGTTAGATATAAATTCTCCATCGCATGAATTATTTAAAGAACGTGTGCAGTGCTGTGGTTAATTGTTGGAGAGGGCTTGACGCCTTTAAGGGGCCCGCCTCGTTAGTGAGGCGGGATGATAAGCGCGACGCTCGCTAGTATGTCTAGTGCGGTATCGCCTCTAAGCGCAAGGCTCTGAACTGGCGCGCATTCGTCTCGTCGTCACAGGACAACTGTGAAATTTGAGCGGTGACCGTAACATTAAATGGCGGAGAAATGAAGGTAAAGGTGTAATGCAAATCCCTTTAAGGGCTTTCAAGAATCTGTACCGGTTATTTTACGCCAAAACAAATTACTCTGAAAACATGCGTTTTAGCCATTTTAACTCTTCTAAATATACAGTGTAAAAACTTGATCCGAAATCAAAAGTACTTTTCGGTCCTATAGGCGAAATCTTAAATGCTTTTCGTGAGCAGACCCCACTCGGATATCTCGAGTAGTTTTGAAATTGCGTTGTTTTTCCTGAAGCTCTGCGCACCGTGTGTGTGTCCGGGCAGGCGGGGCCTCGAAGTAGAGTGTGTGTGTGTGAGTGTGAACTGTGATTGCCTGGGTACCAACCTGCTGATTGGCTCCTGAGGGACCTTTTGCAGTTAAGATACGGAGTGCCTGACCTTGCGGTCGTACCTCCTGCCTATTGAAGTGAACACTCGAACAGAATCACTGACCTGCGGACAGTGCAGCGGCCAGGAGCGCAGTGGGACGCAGGTCGCGACATCCATGACGACCCTCTGGGCTGCGCGGCTGCGGACTCGCTACTCGCTGGCCTCCAGCGCCGGCCGGGGGTCAGTTCGCGCACAGGTGACGTCACCCGCAACCCTTTCCCGCTCCGCCAATGGGCGCGCTCCTCCGCCGCCTCCCCCCTACTCCTCCCCGCACACACACCCCCCAGGCTGCGTGACACATTCCAGCGCGTAACGGCGCAACAGCGGCGTCCGGTAGCGCATAGAGCCTCCCCGGGCTGGCTGCGCTACTGTGGTGTCACTACTCCTGCCACTGCTTGCCTCTGTAAGGCCCCCGCCTACCCGGGCACACACACGGTGCGCAGAGCTTCAGGAAAAACAACGCGATTTCAAAACTACTCGAGACATCCGAGTGGGGTCTGTTTACTAAAAGCATTTAAGAGTTCGCTGAGGACCGAAAAGTACTTTTTGATTTCGGATTAAGTTTTTAAACTGTATTTTTAGAAGAGTTAAAAATGGCTAAAACGCATGTTTTCAGAGTAATTTTTAGGCGTAAAACAACCGGTACAGATTCTTGAAAGCACTTAAGGGACTTGCATTACACCTTTATCTTCATTTATCCGCCATATAATGTCACGGTAACCGCTCAAATGTCACAGTTGTCCTGTGCACTGGGAGAAGACTGCGCGCCAGTTCAGAGGAGACAGCGTGCTAGAAGCACCAGCGAGCGTCGCGCTTATCATCCCGCCTCACTGACACATACACCCCTGATGAGGCGGGCCCTTAAGAACGGTCTCGTCAATTACAAGGAACGCAACGCCAAGAAATCAAAGTAGTCAGAAAGCAAGCAGGTCTCATGACGTAACCAACAGTATCACTTGAAATTGTAAAGATAGTCTAAAAGAAACTGTGAACAATTCGATTTAAAAGTGTTATTTTTTTTCCACTGTTTAAGAGTTTAACAAGTAAAAAACAGGATAGGATATATTATATACATGTAGGGGCGGGCATTTTTTCGCGACGTAATCTAAGTGGCCATAAGACCGCAATACTGCGGCAGCGTTTCCTGCCTTGCAATCGTTGGCTGTCTTCCAGCCATCACTTTGGCCGAGCTGTTTGGGACGCGTTTATTTCTCCTCCCCCCCCCCCCCCCTTACTCCTTGCAACGAATTACTGTGATTGGTGTGCCGACAGTATACTTGTAGCTACCCCATCACGAAACCCAGACGCGAAATAAATTTCGTAAAATATACACGCCCCTAGCTATACATATATACATGGCCCCCACAAGGGTGGGGCTGGGTAGACCCCTGGATCCAGGACCCGGGTTCAGCCCTGCTTATTTTTATCTCAATGCGTGAAATAAATATACCTAATCGCTATGGTTATTTTAAAGTAAAAATAATTTTATAAATAAAGCTTAGTTTGGTCTAAAAATAGTAACCATGATTTTACCCTGCATTTTCAGGTTAATAACATACTAAAAAGAGTGTAGGTAAGAAATAACCATGCTATTATAATGTAGCGCGTGAGTGTAAATTTGTTTTATGGGGTTGGTGGCCGTGGCCGTCTCCGATCCTGGGTGGAGAAGCCTAGGATGTACATCACGTTCTGTCCCTGCCCGAACACGCCCGAATATTCACCTTCGGCCAACCTCGGGTTTATTTATATATATTTATATTTCTCTGTTTATTTTAATGTAGCTATACTAACCTAACTAACCGTCCATAGTGTTTTAATGTAGCTAACCTAACCGACCACTTTTAATATTTGAATTCATTTTTCCTGCGCAAAAAAAAAATAAAACAAATCCTGAGGTTGGCCGAAGGTGAATATTCGGGCGTGTTCGGGAAGGGACAGAACTTGATGTACATCTTAGGCTTCTCATTCTGGGTCCAGGGCCCGTAATCGAATGTGGAGGCCATGCACATATATTAAAAAGAACATATATGAGCATGCGGAACACCTCTGTTCGAAAACGGCTTTCGGAAAACGCAACACGCCGTCGCCGACCCATCATGTACATAATATGTTGCCATCCGGGGCGGTCAGTCAGTGCGTGCGAGACCAGAGATATCGAAGTTTCCTCCAACCCGCTCTCTGTGCGCATTGTGACTCAGGCGCAACCCAAACACTCCCGTCGTGCAATCACGTGCGGATCACGCGTGCGCGTGGAATATCACGCGGCGCGTAAAACCGTGCGATCGGGCCTCCGTCGTGGCGTGAAGCTGAAGGAAGGTTACGTACGTTTCCCTGGCTCAGAATAATTGCTCAGTGAAGCAACCCCAGGTAGACTCTCGTCCGGCCGACAGGGACCTCATCATCGCCGGTGTGTACCTGGGGGCCCGAGTGCCGCGACTGCGCATCGACCCCCGAGGCCCGCCTATTTGCGACCCACAACCTCCTGGTTGGTCCTATAGTAACTTTATTTTGGCTTTTTCTGATATTGTTTTCTAAAGTATGCTGCGAAGCAGTGGTGAATGCAATTGGCCTTGAATATTTAAATTTAATTTCGTGTGTTGACTTTATTTTAAACTCGTGTTGTTGTCCAACACTCCATTTAAGTTTAAGTTTAAAGGGGGAAGGAGGGGGGTGAACATTAGGTTAAGCTGAGCAGTTGGCCTTAGCTGCTCAGGTTGTTTTGATTTTATTACGTTTCCCTAACGTCGACGGAGGAGGGAAGCCCCCCCCCCCCCCCCCACATAAGTTGGGTTAATCAACTGGCGTGACGTAGAGTCGTGTTGCTGAGCATTTTGCACATGGCTGTACGGTAATGACCCTTGTCCAAAGGCAACAAAAGGGGTGGCGGAATGGGAACAGACCTCCCCCCCACCCCCCCCGCAACATATAGTCGTAACCTCAGAACGGTGGTTTTTTTAAATTTCAGTTATAATGCACCTCATTAAATAGCTTAAAATATCTAAAAGCATAGCACAATTATTTATGGACATAAATCATATTGAGTGATAGGAAATAAGGATTTACCCTTCATATCTTTTTAGCTAAGAATTTCTGGTTATGAAAAAAAAAAAACTTGAAGTTCCTCAGATAGCTTTCAAAATGCGTGTTCAAGCATCAGCTCTTCACATAATCTCCAGGGGAGGTCTCCCGGAAACCCCCCGTCGCAGACGTGGCACGGAACAGCTCGTGTGACATGTGACATGCTGGTGTGGCGCCAACCCAGGCGGTGAGGAAACACCGCGGCGCGCTGCCATTGGCGCACGAGCCTCCGCGTGGGCGGGGACAAGTGTCCGCGTGTGCAGCAGGAAGCCCGCCGGTGCAGTCACGTCACTCGGGGCCTCCCCTGCCGCGAGCCGGGGTCCGCGGCAGTTACATACGTGAATACGTATATAATATATAGTAATGTATTCCATAAATATAATTATATTATTATGTAAATATGATTATAATATTATAAATATATAGTTAATAATAATATATTTAAAAATACGCAAAATAATAATAAAATAATACGTTAACATTAGAAAAAAAATTATAAGAATGAATAATTCGCCGATGCCGCACTTCCCTTCGCTCGCGGCACTCTCCGAACTCTCGCCGAGCTGTCGTGGGACTGACGCGGAGGCCGACAGCTTCAGTCCTTCAGGCGCCCTTCTCGAACCGACGAGAGCCGCTGTGACGAGTAGCGTCATCCTGGGCCAGACCCGACGCTTGAAACATCCAGAAAGGCGCCGCCCGTTCTCGCCGCTCCGCGCGGCAGGCCCGCGGGAACCCCAAGGCTGCTCAGTGACAGAAAACAGCTCCGAGGCAGGACGATGCGCGGGGAATGTGGGGGGACGGGGGTAGTTCCGACCCTTGCAATCCGGCCAGGGCACGAGTGGCATGCCTCACGTCAGTGGACGGCACGTGACGTCAGAGGCCGTGCGGGGCCGCCAGCCAGCTCCGAGCCTGGCGTCGCGGTCTGGTCTCTCACGTTCGTAACAATATATATAAAGAACTTTTCGTTTATTGGAGTTGCATACTTCGTTGAAAAGTCTGCCATTTTACTATAATTTCGAACAATGGGAGCCAAGAAAATTCAAACGCTAATTCCTTTATTTTGTTTAACAATACTTAATGATGATTATTTAGCCTTTCAAGTAACTTTTAAAAAAACTCGCACAAGTTTTTACAACACAAATTAATTGTTTTACCAGCCAGAGTGACAAAAAACTTGATCAGCGGTTCTATCCATGCACTGATACCTCCACGACCCCGCAGCTCGCAGTAGCTGGGACGCACTGTAGGCGGCCGGCCTGGGAGGTGGTGGGGGAAGCCACGCTTGCTCGTGTTGTTCTGGCTCGCAGTAGCTGGGACGCACTGTAGGCGGCCGGCCTGGGAGGTGGTGGGGGAAGCCACGCTTGCTCGTGTTGTTCTGGCTCGCAGTAGCTGGGACGCACTGTAGGCGGCCGGCCTGGGAGGTGGTGGGGGAAGCCACGCTTGCTCGTGTTGTTCTGGCTCGCAGTAGCTGGGACGCACTGTAGGCGGCCGGCCTGGGAGGTGGTGGGGGAAGCCACGCTTGCTCGTGTTGTTCTGGCTCGCAGTAGCTGGGACGCACTGTAGGCGGCCGGCCTGGGAGGTGGTGGGGGAAGCCACGCCTGCTCGTGTTGTTCTGGCTCGCAGTAGCTGGGACGCACTGTAGGCGGCCGGCCTGGGAGGTGGTGGGGGAAGCCACGCTTGCTCGTGTTGTTCTGGCTCGCAGTAGCTGGGACGCACTGTAGGCGGCCGGCCTGGGAGGTGGTGGGGGAAGCCACGCCTGCTCGTGTTGTTCTGGCTCGCAGTAGCTGGGACGCACTGTAGGCGGCCGGCCTGGGAGGTGGTGGGGGCAGCCTCGCTTGCTCGTGTTGTTCTGGCTCGCAGTAGCTGGGACGCACTGTAGGCGGCCGGCCTGGGAGGTGGTGGGGGAAGCCACGCTTGCTCGTGTTGTTCTGGCTCGCATTAGCTGGGACGCACTGTAGGCGGCCGGCCTGGGAGGTGGTGGGGGAAGCCACGCTTGCTCGTGTTGTTCTGGCTCGCAGTAGCTGGGACGCACTGTAGGCGGCCGGCCTGAGAGGTGGTGGGGGAAGCCACGCTTGCTCGTGTTGTTCTGGCTCGCAGTAGCTGGGACGCACTGTAGGCGGCCGGCCTGGGAGGTGGTGGGGGCAGCCTCGCTTGCTCGTGTTGTTCTGGCTCGCAGTAGCTGGGACGCACTGTAGGCGGCCGGCCTGGGAGGTGGTGGGGGAAGCCACGCTTGCTCGTGTTGTTCTGGCTCGCAGTAGCTGGGACGCACTGTAGGCGGCCGGCCTGGGAGGTGGTGGGGGAAGCCTCGCTTGCTCGTGTTGTTCTGGCTCGCAGTAGCTGGGACGCACTGTAGGCGGCCGGCCTGGGAGGTGGTGGGGGCAGCCACGCCTGCTCGTGTTGTTCTGGCTCGCAGTAGCTGGGACGCACTGTAGGCGGCCGGCCTGGGAGGTGGTGGGGGAAGCCTCGCTTGCTCGTGTTGTTCTGGCTCGCAGTAGCTGGGACGCACTGTAGGCGGCCGGCCTGGGAGGTGGTGGGGGCAGCCACGCCTGCTCGTGTTGTTCTGGCTCGCAGTAGCTGGGACGCACTGTAGGCGGCCGGCCTGGGAGGTGGTGGGGGAAGCCACGCTTGCTCGTGTTGTTCTGGCTCGCAGTAGCTGGGACGCACTGTAGGCGGCCGGCCTGGGAGGTGGTGGGGGAAGCCACGCCTGCTCGTGTTGTTCTGGCTCGCAGTAGCTGGGACGCACTGTAGGCGGCCGGCCTGGGAGGTGGTGGGGGCAGCCTCGCTTGCTCGTGTTGTTCTGGCTCGCAGTAGCTGGGACGCACTGTAGGCGGCCGGCCTGGGAGGTGGTGGGGGCAGCCACGCCTGCTCGTGTTGTTCTGGCTCGCAGTAGCTGGGACGCACTGTAGGCGGCCGGCCTGGGAGGTGGTGGGGGCAGCCACGCCTGCTCGTGTTGTTCTGGCTCGCAGTAGCTGGGACGCACTGTAGGCGGCCGGCCTGGGAGGTGGTGGGGGAAGCCACGCCTGCTCGTGTTGTTCTGGCTCGCAGTAGCTGGGACGCACTGTAGGCGGCCGGCCTGGGAGGTGGTGGGGGAAGCCACGCTTGCTCGTGTTGTTCTGGCTCGCAGTAGCTGGGACGCACTGTAGGCGGCCGGCCTGGGAGGTGGTGGGGGAAGCCACGCTTGCTCGTGTTGTTCTGGCTCGCAGTAGCTGGGACGCACTGTAGGCGGCCGGCCTGGGAGGTGGTGGGGGAAGCCACGCTTGCTCGTGTTGTTCTGGCTCGCAGTAGCTGGGACGCACTGTAGGCGGCCGGCCTGGGAGGTGGTGGGGGAAGCCACGCTTGCTCGTGTTGTTCTGGCTCGCAGTAGCTGGGACGCACTGTAGGCGGCCGGCCTGGGAGGTGGTGGGGGAAGCCACGCTTGCTCGTGTTGTTCTGGCTCGCAGTAGCTGGGACGCACTGTAGGCGGCCGGCCTGGGAGGTGGTGGGGGAAGCCACGCTTGCTCGTGTTGTTCTGGCTCGCAGTAGCTGGGACGCACTGTAGGCGGCCGGCCTGGAAGGTGGTGGGGGCAGCCACGCCTGCTCGTGTTGTTCTGGCTCGCAGTAGCTGGGACGCACTGTAGGCGGCCGGCCTGGGAGGTGGTGGGGGAAGCCACGCTTGCTCGTGTTGTTCTGGCTCGCAGTAGCTGGGACGCACTGTAGGCGGCCGGCCTGGGAGGTGGTGGGGGAAGCCACGCCTGCTCGTGTTGTTCTGGCTCGCAGTAGCTGGGACGCACTGTAGGCGGCCGGCCTGGGAGGTGGTGGGGGAAGCCACGCTTGCTCGTGTTGTTCTGGCTCGCAGTAGCTGGGACGCACTGTAGGCGGCCGGCCTGGGAGGTGGTGGGGGAAGCCACGCTTGCTCGTGTTGTTCTGGCTCGCAGTAGCTGGGACGCACTGTAGGCGGCCGGCCTGGGAGGTGGTGGGGGAAGCCACGCTTGCTCGTGTTGTTCTGGCTCGCAGTAGCTGGGACGCACTGTAGGCGGCCGGCCTGGGAGGTGGTGGGGGAAGCCACGCTTGCTCGTGTTGTTCTGGCTCGCATTAGCTGGGACGCACTGTAGGCGGCCGGCCTGGGAGGTGGTGGGGGAAGCCACGCTTGCTCGTGTTGTTCTGGCTCGCAGTAGCTGGGACGCACTGTAGGCGGCCGGCCTGGGAGGTGGTGGGGGAAGCCACGCTTGCTCGTGTTGTTCTGGCTCGCGGCTGTTTGTCCCTGGCGCAGGAGGGCGAAAAACAAACCCCCGGGTGTTAATTACAAAGATATTCCGCCTCTGAAGGTTTCCCGCTGCACAATCGCCCGCTTTCCCTGGGCAGCTGCCTGCCACGTGACCTTGAAGGCGCGCAGGAGGCGTGGGGTCTTGCGCCGCGCCTCAGGGTCCGGCCAGGCCGTCACTCAGACAAGCTGTGGCCGCCATCTTAGTTGCCACTGGAGCAGTTCTGTCAGATGGTTCCTTCAAAGTATTTAGTTTCGAACAAGTTTTTTGACGTGATGGATGTCTTCTTACAAATCGGTGAACGCCGGCTGCACGCACGTAAAAGCATGACTCCTTGTCACGTTCCGCCTGAGCCGAGCGTGCAAGAACCGGCCAACCACCGTGCGAGAAAATATTCTATAATATCGAACCGTTTAAGGCGGGCTTTTTAAAAGCAGCAATTAAAAAAAAATTGATATTACGTTATCACGTAAAATTATCGTCCGTAAACCGACTTTACAGACAAACACACCCCCCTTTTTTACCACTATACTATAAATTTCCATTTTTTTCATTTTCCATCCGTCAGTTATAATTCTGCTAGTTCTTTCAGGGTTTAGAAATGAAGTCTCGAGCACGTACGACTTATTTTTTCCCGGGGGTGCATACCTTTGTTTTAAAAAAGAAAGGGAGATTCAAATATTTATTTTTAATGCAATTTTTTTGCACATACACCATTGCAGTTTTGCATTGTTTTGTCACGGGAAAAAAATTAATGAATACAAAAATAAGAAATAAAAATGAAAACATAACACTGTTAACTTTTCTTTATCAAGATGTTCAGGTGCGGGTCGCAGAGCGATGTTTTCCTTTAACATTTGTGACGTGAGGTTAAAGTTAACACAATGTGGCAACATACAAAGATAACATAGCGACGGCCGACCAGACCGGAGAAACTATTGTGTTTCTTTTGTTTCTGTATTTATTTTCATTTTAAGCTATCTCCTCTGGTACTTGAGGCAATTTTTATTGAAGGTTAAAATTGATTTCTTTGTGAACATGAATATTTTTATGTTACATAACATAAAGTTTTCAGAATCCTCAAAAGAACTAAAAAAAACTGTGGCTTCTAAATAATCAAAGAATTTGGTTAATATGCAAATATAATGAGATCGTATGAAAATAAAGCAGGTAGAAAGATGTGTTATCAAAATATTAATCTAAATTCATGTCAAAAATGTTTTAATACATTCATCGTCTAAATTTTCAATTCATTTTTAGTTATTTTACAGGAATCAAATATGTTTGGTAGTTTTCCATAACTATGACACTCACTAGCATGGCATTCTTAACTTCAATACGAACTTAGTTAACTGCTGTGTACGAGCTCAGACGTAAAGTAAACGTAAAATGAACATAACGAGCCCTTTTCGATGCGGCTGGCTCATCAGGCAAGAAATGCAATAATGCAAGAAACGCAAGACGCATACAGTTCAGTAATGACGTTTACAAACACTCGTTTATAAAATTTGCAACTCTCAAAATCACAACGCAAGCATCGCCCTATTGTAAATTTCATAAGTTTTCATGATAAAAGTGAATTAAAAAAAAAGAGCCAAGGGAATAAATTTGATTTAAATTGTTTTACAGTTTCAATTATAACTTCCGTAATTTATAAACGACAGTGGTGTTTGCGTTGTTGTGGTGGGTGTGATGCACAGGCGCTGAACGCAGCCCGCTTCTCGCCGGCGTGGTGCGGGTTGCCTGCCAACGCCAACAGGAGCTGCGCAACCCTGCCTAGCTGGCAACACTGGAGACAACCACTGCGCATGTCTGCACGTGTGTCACTGCCTGCAGCCTCTCGGTCCAGTTGCCACCGGGCCGGGGGAGTCACGCAATCCGCGTCATTAAGTGGACTGTTAGCAGCCGGAATCCGTTGTTTCTATTTCTCATAATTTCATACAATAGAATTAATAGTCATTAGTCATTATAATAGACATTTATTTTACTTTCGAAAATTCACTTTCTCAATGTATTCGCACGAACATGATCCGCCAAGTGCGATATTTCGCGGAACGATACACAGTGATGCGAAGTAGATTATTAAGTGAATTCTCAAAAAAGGTTTCGAAACTTCGCAATACATAATGTTGTCAGTTACTGTAACTTACATTGTCTATGACAATGAGTCATGCTTTTTCGTGCGTGCAGCCGCCGTTCAACGAAGTATAAGACGTTATCACGTCAAAAATAAAGACGGAATCAGGGAAAGATGTCATGTTATGAAGGAAACTCCCATTCAACACGGTGTTGATGACTTGTGCTGGCGCCGTTGGATCGCGGGCCGCCGCTGAGAGAGAGGGAGACAGAGAGAGAGAGAGAGAGAGAGAGACGCACAGGCGAAGGGAAGCCTTCTTTTCACAGACGAGAGAGCCAAACGCCCGATCGTGCATCTTCGGTTTTTTTTTGTTCATTGTAACTCATGATAACTAATGGTCAATTAGGTTAGGTTAACTACATTATAAATACTTTAAAACATTGTGGACGGTTGATTCGGTTAGGATAGCTACATTAAAGATACTGTGAAATCATGTAAACGGTTTCCTAGCCCTGGATAGCTACGCGTACATATTAAAAAGTTATTTGCTAAGCAACCATAAAATGATTTTACAGTATTTTTAATGTAGCTATACTTACCTAATATAACCAACCATCCACAATGTTTTAAAGTATTTATAATGTAGCTAACCTATCCTAATCGACCGCAATATTTAATGCCACGCCGGTTTATACAATGAGATAGAACGGGGGGGAAAGCGAGCATGAAGTTCGGGTGTGGCTGTCTCGTCTGTGAAACGAAGGCTCCCCACAGGCGACAAGATGGCGCCCGGTGACTCAATGCGGCGAGGAGCTGTTGACCGAGGGCTGCTGCGGGGCGCCCGTCACGCGCCATTGTTGTTCCTGCTGCGCATGCGCAGTGCAAACAACCGCCGGCCGGGGAAGTCACTCGCAAACAGCCGGGAAGCCTGAGATGTCCATCAAGTTCTGTCCCTGCCCGAACACGCCCGAACAATTCATCTTCGGCCAACCTCGGGTTTATTTATATATAATATTTACTCTAATTAAAGTAACGATTGAAAAACAGTATTTAAAGATGTAGTCAGCTATAAACACACTACGGCATTCCTTTGTCGACATACATTTTACACTCGCGTATGCGCAGAACACAGCAGCCATCAGCCTGTCCAAGAAATGAAAAATAAACGAATCAAAATACCAACGAACTAAAACTAAAACGAGAAAAAAATTGAAATTCATGATTCATGGCTTCGTCATTAAGAGGAATGGAGAATAGATAGACAAGATGGATCAAAGCGATCTGAGCAAAAACTCACATTTTGGTTCACAGACTTCGTTTGTTAATGATTAAAGATAAAAAGTAGTGCGTGTGTGGAGGAAAAAGTGTTTTTTTACAAAAGCAATGTTGGGAATTACATTTCGTTCATTGTTCTCAACTAAACGTGAATTAAACCCAGCAGTGATCTACGGGCAGTAATATTTCCAAAGGTTGTGGCTCAGCCACCCCTACTCTCGCCTATGGTCAAATGGGGTACCCAAGCGGACCGCTGCTGCGCAGTTAGGCCCGTCCTGCAGTTGCACGTGAACGGAGACACGTCACTATCGCACGGAAACGCAACAAACGACAACCCATTTCGCAAGTGTTCCTGTAGTAGAATATAAATTAAATAATAAATATTACGTTTGTAAAAGAACTTGTGGTGTTTTATGTCTCTAACCTGGCACTTTTGTGGTATTTTTACATTAAATTACATGTTTAGCTTCGTCCATAGATCGAACCAAGTATCGATTCAATATTTAAATTAATGTGTAATTTTTTTAATGAATTTAATATATTTTTTTTTAAATTTGTGGGGCAAAAAATACAAATTTACAAGATGGCGGACATAGCGAGTTATAGGATGTTGGTTGGCTAGGAAATAAAGCCTCTTTAAGAATTCTGAATGAGATTTATTTAAATTATTATTTTTACATAAAATTAAGATTTTTTGCCTCGTCCATTGATCGAACCGATGACTTCAAGGCCTAAGTGCATTTTTAAATTGTGTTGAATTATATTTAATATTAACATTTTTTTTATAATTTTCGAAATTTTTTCTGAATTTCTAGCATACAAATTACTGTTTTTCAAGGTGGCGGCCGTAACGAAAAGTGCAACGCTCTAGAATCTAAAATGGTGGGCATAACGAAAAGTGTAACGATGACATCATACTCAACCAAGATGACGGGCGTAACGAAACATGCAACATTTATAGAATCCAAGATGGAGGCCGTAACGGTATTTGCAACGGTTACAAAATATTAATTTAATCAAAAATATATAGGTATAGGTATATTAAGCTTCCAGATCATAGCACGGACAGAATTTACAAACAATATAAAAATAACTAAAAATTGGTTGTCTGTAAAGTCGGTTTACGGACGATAGTTTAACGTGACAACGTCATAACAAAACATTGATAAAACGATTGCATACTTATATGAATAAAATTGAATCATTTTTATTGAATTATCATTATTTTGTATGGATACAAAGAAGGAGTGAAATGAAATGTATAATTTAATTGATAAATTTACTTTTATTTTCACTCATCAATTCAAATTTTTTATTACTTTAACGAAGAGATTATTTTAACTATAACTTTTATACATGTTTGGTATTTAACTTCTTCCAATCTGTGTTATTCTGCTAAGGATTGGACGATGATAGGAAAAGTAGGAAACGAATGGGAGTGTTTCAAGTTTAATGTGCCTCGAAAAAAGTCAAATCGATGGTTGTTCCAATCGAGTGGAAGAGAGATAGATGCGGCGCAAGCGTACAATGAGCGTTATGGTACACAGCGTAACGGGGCAGTGTGCGTAACGGGACAATTTTTCCGTGCGTGCAGCCGGCGTTCATCGATTTATTAGACGTTGTCACGTCAAAAAGTAATAATCGAACAACAGATATTTTTGTACTTGAATTTGTTTTTTAAACAAACATGGCTATCACAGCAGCTTCTATCGGTCGCACGCAAGAGCTCAGCTCTGCCGAACTAGTCCGCACGGGTCCGTTGCGGCGCTGCGTGCCGTGGTAGAGTCTCTGTTGCGTGAGATCCGTACGCCGCTCCCGTGACACGCAGTGAAGCATGGATAAGGGGGGATAGGGGGTCCACGTTGCGTCGGCGGAGGGGCGGGGCCGACGCTGAGTCACCCTCCGCGCATGCGCAGTGCCGGCCACGCCGCCATCTTCCTCGCCGGCGCCTCCCTTCCCTGCTGGCGGTTGCGTCGCTTCCGCGATTGTTTTTTTTTTCCCCCTGGGTATGAATGGCGGCCCCGGGAAGACTTCTATGGGAGGGGCTACCCAATGTTACAAGCACGGCAGTGTAAATAAATTTTGTATGAAACCCCTTATTTATTGATTTAACATGCGCACCTGTAGGTAACAGCAGACTGATAAAAAAAAAATACTGAATATACCTCCGGAATGCTCAAAAACGTATTATGAGAAATCCTCTTTCGTGTCAGACCTGTTGATATAGGAAGATAACTCTACAGAAAATGGAGACAGACAACTGCAATACATGCTTTTCAAAATACGACAAGTATTAGGCAATACCGTGCGTAGATATTTCAACGTTAACACTGGGCAAATTTTGAATGCATTCCAAGAACTAAATAGTAAAAATATATTCATTCCAATGTATCAGCCCCTATTTACGAAGTAAATGAATATTATTGACATGCTACCAACTTTAATCCTGTTTAGTTAAAATATATTTTTTTCCAAAATATAATTCTGATATTTACTAGGCAGATTTGACTGTCCCTAGTTTGTTTACTGTTTTAGTTATAGTAATAATTAAAGGTCTGCTTGATGTATTATGAACTCCGTAAAGCAAATTCTGTGTCATCGTTTTAAACAGGTTTTACAACAAATTGTTATTACTTATTAAAACATAGAAAAGTTACAAAACAAAAGGATTTCAAATTAAAATTTTAATTAGCGTTTTCATTTTTTTTCATATTTGAACCTGAGATCCATCCAGAAATAATATGAGCTAATGTAAAATAATATAAAATTAATTTTCATGCTTACCTTGCTGTGCCATTTAGAATGGCTAGATGCCGCAATTCGGATGAGTTATGATTAGAGATAAAAAAAATCGCCGATTAATAGAGACCTGTAAAATTCGCGATTTCAAATCCCTAAAGGATAGACTCCATGATCCTCTATGCACTCGTGCAAATTACATCTGCTGATTGGTTACCGACTCGTAACACCTGTTGACTGGAATGGTCGTGATTCGCTAATTCTTCTGTTATAGATTTTTCATTGGCCCAGAGTCCTTCAGATAAACTGTGGCCCAATCACTAAAGAAAAATAATTAGAGCCACGGAATTTTCGCACATTCATTTAGTCGCAAGCTAGAATGCAAACCTCCACACTGTCGCACTGTGTTCATGATTTGACCGCAGTTATCTGGACACGCCCCTCTACGACCGTGAGTCAACGATGTCCAGCTAGGAGAGAAGTAAGCGAATAAGGCAGTGCCAAATAACAAGGATAAAAATGTTCTCGCTAAGAAATCAACCAATGGGAAAGTAAACATGGGTCGAGCACACCTATAACTTTGAATTCTATCCTGAGGCCAGAAGAATCCACGAAATTTCCGGGACTCTAAAAATAATGTCAAAGTATTTGGACTCTATCCTATCGCGAAATGAATCCGCGAATTTTACAGGTCTCTACCGATTAATTAAACGATAGGCTAGAATTCAAATACATATTTTATTTTCCTATTGCCTCACTGTTCATCCGGATGACAGTGGGCCAATGAGGATTCCTCAACTCCGCACATCGCGACTCACGCAGGGAAATCACGGTCCACGCACTGCTTACGACGCTTAACATATTTCCTCTCTCCCAGAATTAGAACCATCCATGTTCAGGCATTAATCATGCCTCACTTTGACTACTGCTATGTTTAGAGACCGGAAAAATTCGCGGATTCATTTCGTGATAGGCTGAAATTCAAACAAGTGTACTATTCTGCTGGTTCTGCTATTGGCTCGCAGTTTAACTGGAGCTCTCTGGGCCAATGAGAGATACTATCGACCAAAGAAGCATCAAATCACAAGCTACCCAGTGGAGACGCCTCACAATTTAATACCCAATGAACACGCGTGTTTACCTAAGATGTGCAGAGGATAATGGAGGCTATCCTAGAGGTAATTGAATCCGCGAATTTTTCCGGTCCCTAGCTATGTTTTTTTTCCCCGATACGACAGTTAAACAGGCGAAGAGGCATCAGAAGCTCCAAGACTTCTGCGGAAGATTTATTTTCAACCTGATATCACGAGACGATCTAATCCTGTACCATCCGCAGTTGAAATGGTTGAAACTCACTCAGAGACGAAATATGCACACACTGGTTTTTACTTGTAATTAGAGACCTGAAAAATTCGCGGATTCATTTCGTGTTATGCTAAAATTCAAATAATTATAACTTAGCGCTGCTTCTGCCATTGGTTCACTGTTAATCTGGAGGGCTGAGGGTCAATTAGAGACCCATCACTCATAGGAGCGTCGAATCACAGGCCCACACAATCGAGACGACTCACAAGTCAGCAGCCAATGAACAGTTGGCATTTGCCCGAGTGTGTAGTGGATATTGGAGTCTATCCTGAAGGTCATTGAACCCGCGATATTTTCCGGTCTCTACTTGTAATGCACTGCAGCCGCGGATACCCTCGGCCAGTTTAAATGACCCGCGCAGCTACCGTAGCCACGAGGCACGATCCACAGACAACTCTGCGCTGGCAATCCCCAGTCATCCAACAGCTTATCAGGACCTCTGGCAACTACGAGCAGCAGCTCTGGAACCAACTGCACCAGGCGACAAGGCAGATTATTCCGAACTTGCGGCCGGCATCCTCACGTTCCCATCCCACATGTGCGCCCTAATAAGTAGGGACCGGAAAAATTTCGCGGGTTCAATGACCTGTAGGATGAACTCCATAGTTCTACGTACACTCGGTCAAATGTCACCCACCCATTGGCTGCTGTCTTGTGAGACGTTCCAGCGAAGCAGCCTGTGATTCGATAAAGCTTTGGTTGGGTGTTTCTCATTGGTCCAGAGTCATCCAGGTGAGTTGTGAGCCAATAGCAGAGGCAGCACTGAGGTATAACGATTTATATTTTAGCCTATCGCGAAATTAACTCGCGAATTTTTCCGGTCTCTACTAATAGGGTAGGGTGGGAGTAATATTCCAGATCCTTTTTAATACACTACAGAGCTTTTTAAAAGAACATAACTCTTAGGGATCGCACCCTTTTGTTGATCGGGAGGGTGTTAGGGCTTCGGCAATGACCAGCGGCTGGGGCCACCAACCCAGCATAGTCACCGCCTCAACCCTGTACCTCACTCAGCTGACCAGACAGTTGGCTGTGTCCTGAGCACTGCTGGCGCCTACATCACGCTGGAACCCAGTGAACCCGTGGTCCGGTGGAGGACTGTCCAACCTCTGCCAGCTGTCCGGGCTAGCACCGGAGCTGTGTCGTCAGGCGACGAGGCAGTCTGACAACCTAGCGACCTTCAAGCACAGGCTTGAGCACCTGCTCAGCGTGATCACTGCGCAGCTCACCTGCTGTGAGAATGTCCATGAGATCGCTCAAGGCGTGAGCGCTGGGCTGGATGCAGACAGCTAACTGCCTCGCCGTATAGAGGTGACTTGATAGAGCCGGCCTTAGACCGGGTTTGTTAATACACGCAAGGAATGAAATACAAAGAGTTCAACAACGACGTTTTCAAATACCCGTTTGTAAAAACTACGCAAGACGCAAGAACGCAATGCAAGCATGAAAGTTATAAGATATGTGTTTCTAAGCAATGACAGGTGTATGTTGAGTGCTTCTAGGCAAGTACAATGCCAAGGTGTGTGTTTCTAAACATTGACAGGTGTATGTTGTGTGCTTCTAGGCAGGGGCGCAACAACAGGGGGGGGCAAGGGTATTTTGCCCCCCCCCCCCCTTCTGAAACCTTGAAGTGGGGGCAAACGGGGGCAAAGAAAGTGCGCTGTGTAATCAATTTTTAGATAATAAAACTGCTTAAATAGCACCATTTTCCACCTTGAAATACAAATTTTCCCGGGGGAGGACCCCCCCACCCCCCGTTTCAATAGGGGGGAATGATGATTCTTTATAAAAAGGTGTATTGTTGCGCCCCTGCTTCTAGGCAAGTACAATGCCAAGGTGTGTGTTTCTAAGCAATGACAGGTGTATGTTGACTGCTTCTAGGCAAGCACTGAACGTGTCGCCAGTGGCAGCAGGCTCCAGCAGGCTCCAGCAGGCTCCAGGGGCAGGAGGCTGGGCCACCCAGGAGACATAACGGGGCCGAGGGATGGGGTTGTCCCGGACAGAGGGGAGGGGGAGGGATATTCGCGCCACATAACGGGAACTGCCTCGCCCCACGTTACGCACGGAGAGGCGAGCATGGCGTCTCCCGGCTCTCGCCCCTTTTCAAGCCGAGCTGCGCCCTTTGTGGCCGGGCCCAGTGACTACCCCTGGGACCGCGATGTAGTCGTCGCGTCGCCTGACAGCCGCCAGGTGCGGGCCGGGGCGTAAACACCCGCGCATTCCTCCCGGCGGAGCCGTCAGGCCACATCGGGCTTAGGTTTGCTTATCTCGTGCAATGGGAGAGCATGACTTGATGTAAGCTTTTGGACATTCGCCATTGCTAAGCACATGTTTGTATGTAGAAGAAAACTACAAATAACCAAAAGACAAAAAAACACAAATTAAGCAAACATTACTGTTGTCAACAGGATATATACACCACATAATATTCCATAACAGAAATATGGTCAACAAACAAAGAAAAACAAAGAAAAATGGACTAAGATAACGAAAAAACCCAACAAATGATGAATTGAACCCCCAAAAAAATTCAGCACAACAGTTGAAACGAGACAAAAACACAACAAAACGAAAAGACGAAACAAACACAATAGTTTTCCAAAACAGAAACAAGCCAGCACAACAGTTGAAACGAGACAAAAACACAACAAAACTAAAATTAAACCTAATATTAGGTTTACTGTTCATCCACTTTCACATCATCTTAAAAATGTTCACATTTTTATTTTCTTTGCTAAGGGGCCTGCCTATGTTTACTTTTAGGTCTGCAACAATTATTGATTAAATTAACTATATTTGTACTTAAGAGAGTTTGTTACGAGGATATTTGCCTACAAGATTCTAAATTCAAACAAAACTCCAAAGAAACATATATTCACAATATGATTTATATTTTCCCATGAATAAATAAACCTATTCCATAGGGTTCAAAATATATTTGTTTCCGTTATGTTTTCATTTTCTTAAAACCTTTAAAAAAAAATTTTTTTTTGTTTAGTGGACCCAATAGTGCGTGTAGTTTCTACCGCCCCGTATACACAAGGTTGGTGATTAGATTATTTGTTACACCTAATCATAAATTACCACTAGCCACAACTATAAAATGAATCATGTTAAGCAGTACTACTGCTGTTGTTGATCCGTTAGTAGTAACGTCTGAACATAATAATCACGACGCGAAAGGAGACACAATAGGGTATTTGATTATAGTTAAAATATTGATTTAAATGTTGTTAGCTTTACAGTAAACATTTTTCAAAACCAATTTAGCCAACGCATTATTCAGAAATATATATGATTATTATAAGAAATCATTAATAAAATAATTAAATTCTCATGTTTGACCACGTGATTGAAAACGCACGGGATTGGCTGAATCTGGCGTGACGTCACCTGCTTGTAAACAGTAAATGCCAGTCGAAGTTTTGTACGGTGCATCGGTGTTTTCTTCAAGGTTTTTTTCGTCATATTAACTAGTATTCTTATCTAATGCTGACTAAAAGTAAGAAATTATTGTAATTATTAGAAAAAATATAATGGAGAACAACTTCATTAAAGCTGAGAGTGGAAACCTCCCGAGAATAGACGCAATAATGGTCGGACTATTTTTTAAAAACAATCCCGATTTTTATGCTGCAGAATTAAAGAACGTGAAAGTAGCGTTGTAAGTGTTATTATAAATGATTAAAATATACTTTTAAATAATTAAGTAAATTAGAAAAGCCTAAAAATATTTTATTTTTGTAAACATTTTATATAATGTTGACAGATTGATTGGTTTGACCATTCAATAACAAAAGTAGGGCTCCCGTTAGAACTAATTTAAAGCGAATAAAAAAATGAAATGAAGTATGTATTTCAATGTATATAGATATAAAATTATTCACCAAATTATATTTTTGTGAACCACAGTTATGTCAACATTACTTTAATAGGTAAGAGTTCCGTATCGCGTATCCAAATTGGTCTCTTGCTATGGATGGCATGACCCTGTACATTTTTGTTACTGTGGTACATAATTTTTCTGTTTTAGTTCGTCGAAAGATCCTGGATATAATCAAAATTTGTGGTAAAATAATTACTAATGGTCGTAAGTTGAATGCACGATATATTTCACTTTTTATTCAAATCAAGATCATAATTAATTGGTAGATCATAAGTTTTTGTTTTATGCAGTATATTTCCACGTACTAAATTTAAACAGCAAGCATCATTTACCACAGGATCAATAATTATAGGATCATGCCATTAGGAGTAAGGGATAAACCTGGATACGTGATACGTAACACATGAAAGCATTAGTACTTGCTGCTATATCTTTCGGGTCTCTGCGAGCGAGCATTAACCACTTTTGTACGATCTTACTGTTCTTCGGAATGCTTACAAATATTTTCTCCGGTGTTTTAACGGACGTGTTAGTGCATTGTGGCACTACGCACCATTTGTAAGCCATTTCACATAACAGTAAGAATATCAAAGTTCTCACTAGCCGCATTGCGACGTGTAAGCTGACAGTTTGTTTACAAGCATGTGACGTCATGACATCAGGTGACCTGCAAACATGGCGTCTCACCGTTTTGGCGGCTTTTTTATTCATTTAAACTTTGATGGTGATTTTCATAGAAAATAGATAACTTCACAAAGAATTAATCAAATTGCTTAGGAATTATGTCATAATGAAAATTTTTAGACATTTACCTAAAACCTGTCAAATACCCTATTGAGCAAAACAAAGGAATAACCTGCAATAACGGACAGTTACATACGTAATGGTTTATGACAGCGGTAGAACAACACACTGAGAAACAGGATTGTTTAAATTAACTTTTTTTTTGACGTGATAAAACGTCTTATAAATCGATGAACGCCGGCTGCACGCACGAAAAATTGTCAAGTTCCGCCTGAGCCGAACGGGCAAAGAACCGACCAACCACCGTTCGCGAGAATATCTTCTACAATATCAAACAGGTTAAGGCGGGCTTTTTAAACTAATTGTTCGTGATTATATTTAAACAAATTATTTAAATTAAATTTGCAAAAAAAAATTATAATTAAATATTTGAAAATTAAAAAGTATGCAATTTATCATCAATGTTTTCTTATGACGTTAACACGTAAAATTATCGTCCGTTAACAGACTTTACAGAACACCCCCCCCCCCTTTTTTTTAAATAATGCTCCGTTAGCAGTAGAATAAAATACGAAGGAAAGAGAGGAAGTTAGTGTTAACTCCAGTTGGTTCGAGTTTAGAAAATGCTACTACACTCAGATGACCGGGAAATATCGTCAACACGCTTGCGGGTGCGCGCAGCAGATGCAGTGTTGGGATGAAAAGTGTCGAGACGAGCCACGTGCTGTAAGCCAGGGCGTCAGGGGGGAAGTTCCGCGCTGCCATTTCCCAGTCGTGCCTTCCGCTTCCGCCACCCCTCCCACCCTCCTCCTCCGCACGGGGGGCGAGGAGGGGGGGGGGGGGGGCAGCTCGCAAAACCCACCCCTACAGCCGCGACCGCACATCTGCCCTGGGAGGGGCGGCGCGGCGACAATAATATAAGTGGTGGGCCCGCGCCCTGAGAGGGTGTGAGGGGGGAGGAAGGGTTGAGGGCTAACGGGACCCGGCATTAGGGCAGACAAGTGGCCCCTCCCCCCGCCCCCCGCCCCCCGCGGTCTGCAGCTCTGTTGGGGCGCAAACACGACGACCACGGCTGACCCACTGGCGCGTTCCTGTCGGCCTCAACCCTGTTATAATGATAATAATAATTTATTTCCCCATTTTTTTTTAAACTTTGTTAACAACATTCACTTAATTAACCAGGGAATTTAGCACTCACGAAAGTAAGCTTGTATGTGAGTGCATCTAAGTCACTTCAAATTACATGCGGTATTTGGACGATTGTAAACATTTTTGTAAATGTATAATAACTGAGAAATAAATATATAAAATATATAACCTAAGAAACTTTGCATTAGTTACATAAAGATGAATGTTAAAAAAGAGCAATTTATTAAAATTCAATATTATGTATAAACAAAAAAACGTATAAATTATAACATTGTTAGATGGATAAATGAAAATATAATTAAATAAAAAATAGTATTTAAGTAAAGTACACGTACAAAGTTCTAACAATAAAACATACTTAAATACTAAAGCCATCTCTTCATCAGTTAAATTATGTAGCCAAATATTAACATATTTTTTAAAGTATTTAATACGAAATTTTCGGACATACGCCTTGCAATTTTGCACTGTCAGTCACGAGAACAAAGAAAAATTCAAGAAAATACTATACATTTATTGACGCTCATCACTGAATCACTCTTTCACTTTTCGAATGTGATCAATTAACTTCGCAAAATAAGTAAGTATTCATTTTGTCGCTGAAAATCAATTGCGATTATTTATGTCCTTATAATTCATTAAGGATGATTAAATGAGACAATTCACCACAATGTAGGTTTTTCAAGAGATTTTTTTTTGTAAAGCTAAGTACACATCATTTGCTTTTCAGATTTAGAATCATTTTATGTATTAAATTCATATTGACATTGTTTTGGTTTTTTTCACGTTTATAACCTTGCTGGATCTTTAGGGCGTTTGAAACTCCCGCCAAGGTGCGGTGAAGAGACATATTTTTGAATAGTGACCAAGCGACAAAGCAAACAAAAAATCTAACTTCCTTTAAGTACAGGCTGAAAAAACATATTTGTAACAACTGCTTACCATGACCACTTCGCCGCTACCCTACTGCTTGAATCTGTGTGTGAATGTGCGAGTGACTGGTTTTAATGTAGTAGCACCAATTTTTTTAATACTATTTGCTGTATGTTTAATCACTTTCCTTTTTATGTATGTCTATGCTTAATTTTTAATTACTTTAGATTAGTTAAGGTTGAATCTTTTGTAATATTTAATATTTGAACATTAAGTTAAAATTTTAATTTGTTCTCTTAATATTTAGTCAACATCTGCTTATATCATGCTTAATTTTTAATATTCCACTATTTTATGTAATTGCAGAAAAGTGGTTAAGTGTATGAAAAGGCGTACTGCCTTAACTTCGCCACCAATAATGACGATGAATAAATAAATAAATAAATAAAAACAACATGGCGGTACTAGGCCAGGTCATCAGCACCACTCCACTCGGGGGTTATTTAAGAGTACAATGAACTATCACCCCTTGCTACGTACATACATGGTGAAAGATCTTCGTAGAAGTTGGCTGACGTGGAAGTGTTCATAATGGGTTGCAAACGAAACACAGGTTTTCCGGGTCGTATTTGGCTTCGGTACTTCGTGTGTGGTTGTGAAATTTTCGACGCGTGGAATAATCCTAAGGACAAAGTAATCGTCTATAACACGTACTGAAACTGCGGTAATTACTTCATTCCGTTGAGAAATGAACAAAACTCTCTAATCGTCCATGTGTAGCTAGTGTAGGGTGACCAAACGTCCCGTAAAAACGGGATTGTCCCGTTTTTTAACGATCGCACACGGGGTCCCGAAAAAGTCTCCCGGGACGCCTAAATGTCCCGTATTTACGTTGGGTTGATGATACACTTTAGTCGCACCTCTCATCAGGCCGTCTTCCCGCCTCCGCGACAGTTGAACTCACCCATTTTAGATACCTTGTTTAATTATGTTTTTAAGTATGTCAGACATACTTATAATAAATAAGTATTCACTGCAAAGTTATTGTTTTTATTTATTATACGCCTCACAATTTAAATTAAATTACATATTCATAGGTAAATTGAAAAAGAATCATAGGTCTCAAATAAGCAAAAAAAGAGCATGTTTCAATGATTACGTCTCGATGGCGGCGCCTCGGACTCCCCTCTAGCTGGAGGGTATCGCCCCCAAACCCTCCTTGGATGTGTCCCGTTTTTTCAAGTTTATGATTTGGTCACCCTAAGCTAGTAGCAATGACGAGATGGAACAGAGCCCTGAAGTCCGTGCTACAACGACACGGAAGAGTAGACCGGTAGCCTAAACGGAGACGGATCTAATAGAACGGAGTGTCTACAATGGCACGCATGCGGGCATGGAACCGTACGAAGTGAGTCCGTTCACGTGACTCCGTGCGACCAATGAAAACCGAGTATTTGGCTGTGGTGGCACGTTAAAAATTCTTTCTCCTGCATGGATATATAGTATTCTGTTATTACTTTGTGGTTCATTTTTAATATAGATGAAAATCTTGACATGCTATGATTTCGAAGCTCAATCTCTTTTGGACGTGATAACGTCTTATAAATCGATGAACGCCGGCTGCACGCACGAAAAATTGTCACGTTCCGCCTGAGCCGAGCGTGCAAGAACCGGCCAACCACCGTGCGAGAAAATCTTCTATAATATCAAACAGGTTTAGGCGGGCTTTTTAACTAATTGTTCGTGATTATATTTAAACAAATTATTTAAATTAAATTTGCAAGAACTGTAAATAATATTTGAAAATTAAAAAGTATGCAAATTTTTATCAGTGTTTTCTTATGACGTTATCACGTAAAATTATCGTCCGTAAACCGACTTTACAGACAACCCCCTTTTTTTTTTATTAAATTAATATTCCGGAACCGTGAAATGCAATCTCATTGGTGGCCATTTGTCACGTTTCCGTGCGCTGTGGGAGCGACAGTGAAATGTTTCCGGAGATCCGTCTCCGGTTACGTGTTCCGTTTCCGATCCGTGTCGTGTCGTCGTGCAACGGGGCCAAGGGACATGTTTGCTGCTCAAGAAGAAGGACGCGACCTGACTCAGCGTGTTGCGACAGTGCTCGGCAGGAGCGCTGCGGTCGCGGCTGCAGATACCATCTGCCCGGTGACGTCACACTCGCCGAGTCCCCGCAACGCCCTGCTAACGACCATGCCACAGTTACAAATCCCCCCCCCCCTGCCCCCACCGACCCGTCTTCTTCGGAGAAAGCACCTCTGGCCCGGGGCTGGGCGCATACTTCCACAGGTCCTCGACTTTCAAGTCCGTGCTGACTGGCGGCGGAGTGAGTGGTCAGTGCAGCCACTCACCACCAGGCTGGTCACTAAATCCAGCCCTGGATACACGAGTCCAAGTGCCGAACCTCCCGCATGGTAGACTCTTTTCTACTCTGTCCAACTCTTTATCCAGACCATCCTCTGTCTCCTGTATTCTCCTCCCCTAATACATGCAAATTTGCATCCCGCATAAATGTGCCCAGGGTTTTCCCTGTGTCTATGCAGGTTTTACCTGGGCCCAACCTATCTCTAGTTATAGTCTAGATTTAAGAGTGAGGGGAGTTAGTCATGGCGCCAATAGCTGCCATGGCTGGCCAATCCCCTCCTAGCACACGATGCATGCGACCCTCTCCCTGCATGGCTAATTCCAGCATGACTAGGCGTATAGGCTTCGGCCTGAGACTTTTTGCTTTCACGGAGGCCCTCCCCTGGAACATTTGAAAAATTAACTCTTACAAGCAAAATTCTAAGCCAACCTGAAACATACATTTCGACGGTGGGTTTTATATATTTTAGCTTGAGAAATGATATTCTTATCCTGGTAAATATCCTCGGGAAAGTTGTATAAATGCTTGCGTTAAAATTACGGTGAAATCGCGTAATTATACGTGGAAAAATATTTGAAAGTTTTGTTTTAATACGATATCATGGATTTAAATTGGTATTGACCAGGACTTTAGTTTAAATTCTATTAAAATTTTTACTTTCTTTTTGCCACTGACGTCCATATTTTTAACAGAAAACTAGACAAACAAGTAGAATAAAAATGGAAAACTCCGGCGCTCGCTCCTGGAGCCGCCCCTGGCCGCGTCGAAGGCAAGAATTTCACCGACGTTTCGGTTGATATTGCAGTCGCCATCATCAGGGTAGCTGCAACACTGGTCAGTGAGATGACACTTTGGAACGAAATTTAATGTTTGTGTTCTTTAAATGTATATTTAGGTAGGGATGTAGGATTTTCTTGATGTAAAGTATTTCAGCATAGTAAAAAACATAAAACACCTTCAAAACAATAGTTAGGTACTTTTTTTAAAATAATTTATTTTGAAGTAGTATGGAAATAAAAATAAATATTACCATATAAAATCAGAGTAATGGATTTCACAACAAAAAAAAATTATTGTTTGAAATAAATGTTAGATTCCACGAGGAGTTGGAGACGGTTGATAAAACAGACAGCAGCAGTTCACTCTTTGCCGCTCCAATGCTTCACATCACTAGCACTCACTAGCTCTCACTAGCGCTCACTAGCGATATCTGTGGTCGTCGGCAACGACGGGACCTGCTGGTGATGATGGCCGCAGTACCTATTTATAGAGACCTGCAAAATTCGCGGATTCAATGACCTCCAGGATAGACTCTACTACACTCTACACACTCGGGCACTTGCCACCTGTTCATTGGCTGCTGACTTGTGAGTCGTCTCGACTGTGTGGCCTGTGATTCGACACTTCTATGAGTGAGGGTCTCTAATTGGCCCTCAGTCCTCCAGATTAACAGTGAACCAATTGCAGAAGCAGCGCTAAGGTATAATTATTTGAATTGTAGCATATCACGAAATGAATCCGCGAATTTTGCAGGTCTCTACCTATTTATAAAGACCGGAAAAATTCGCAGATTCATTCGACGATAGGCTAGAATTCAAACACATATACCCTTTAGATGATTCTGCTATTGGCTTACTGTTCAACTGGACGAAACTCAAACAATTAAAAACTCTCAACCAAAGAAGGATCGAATCACAGACAAACCAGCTGAGACGACTCACAAGTCGGCAGCCAATGAACTTGCGTTATTTGCCCAATTGTACAGGGTAATGTGCAGTCTATCCTGAAGGCCATCGAAACCGCGAATTTTGCAGGTCTCTATTGATAGTAAATTTAATGTGGGAATTTTGAAGTGTGTGGTGGCGCCCTCAGCGGGAGGCCGCTAGGTGCTCAGTTCGCACCGAGCAGTCCGAACTGACAGTTTGAACTGAACTGAAGCCTTCCCCACACACGACCAGTCTTGTGGATGGTGCTGCTGTTGGATGTATCGTCTCATCTAAAAACATGGACGATACTTTGGATGTGTTAGTTGCAGTTGCACTTTCAGTTAGAAAAAAGGGGGGGGGGGGGTGATAGCCAGAAACAACCAAAGAGAATGAAAAAAAGATGTCTGCCGCGACACTCAGCTGTTAGACTGATGGACTGATGGACTGATTGTTTGGACTACGAGACGCTGTTCCCACACTTATTACATGACGGTAACTAAAAAAACTTTGTATGAGAACCTCTATTCCGATTTTTTAATTGCTGGTAGTTATGGGCCCGCCCAACAGATAGCGACACTTGTGGCGTGAAACATGGTTTCAGTTTCCACTGCAAGAGTCGCACTTCTTTATTTCCCTCCTTGTTCTGTGGTTCGAACTGAGGGTTCTCGAGCCCGCGGCCCGATTTGACGGGAAGCCATCAGTTCCGACTGATAGTGCGTGGGGGCCGCAGCGCCCCCTCCCCTCTCCCTAGCGGGCTAAGCCTCACGTGACCGCGCGCCGCCTGACAACATGGCGCGTCATTACCGCGCCATTCGTCTCGCTCGACGCCCGGGCCTGCCCCTTCCGCCATGTTGGATTCCCTGCGCTCCCCGGGGTAACCCCCGTAGACCTGCGGCTTGTGAACCACGCAAGGGTCGCAACTGCAACAACGCAAATAAAGTACAGTTGTTTACAAAGCACGTCGCCAACCATGCCACTTGAGATTGTATAACAGTAGAAAACAAATCTCTTCCTCTGAGATTATTTTGATAATTCATTTTTGGACATATAAAAAAAATATGAAATTGTAAATAATTTGATTTAAAATTGCTATAATCTTTCACTATGCGAAAGTTTAACAGGTAAAAACGCCATGGTTGTTTCTAGGCACATAACGTCTACCTACGTATTTAGAAGTTTTCTGAAACTTAACTTTATCTATGGATAGTTGAAACGCAAGAAGTTGGAAGTTGGGCGATACTTGCGTTGCGGTTTTGTGTCGTGCGTGATTTATAAACGAGCATTTGAAAATTTTGTTGTTGAACATTTAGTAACACCGAATTTCTTGCGTTTTTGCGTTTCCTGAGCAGTTTATCCTTCTTTGTTTACCCTTCTTTAAAATGGCTTATTACTTACCACACCGGCTTATTGCACCAGCCGAAATTAATTATGTTTACGAGGTAACTGCATTCAAATTGACCTTTATTTTCACATAAATTTGTTTCGTGTTACCAACCCCAATTATTTTAATGAAATAATTTTGCCACAGCGACAAAACTCGCGTTGGTTGTAGAACTTTATTCAATCAATCATAATTTAAAAGCTTAGTGTTACATCTTATATACTTTCTCTACTATTTTAAAATAAAAAAGGGGGTTGTCTGTAAAGTCGGTTTACGGACGATAATTTTACGTGATAACGTCATAAGATTAAATTGCTGCTTTTAAGAAGACCGCCTTAACCTGTTTGATATTATAGAAGATTTTCTCGCATGTTGGTTGGCCGATTCTTGCACGCCCTGGCTCAGGCGGAACGTGACAATGAGTCATGCTTTTTCGTGCGTACAGCCGGCGTTCATTGATTTATAAGACGTTATCACGTCAAAATGTTGTTCAGTTGCAACTTCTAGGATGTGGGATGCTAGCCATGGGGAGCACTTTACATGTTAAGTCGTTTAAATAATGTTGTCTTGAAGAACCTCTATCCGAAGTTCGTTAGTCGAATTCGGACTCACGTATTGCACAATATACGCACCAGATGTCAAATTAAATAGTAATTATGATTTTTTTTTTTAGTTTTGTTTTTACACATTCATAGTCGTAAAAAAACCTACTTAAGAGTTTATTTCTATACATTATACATAGGGACCGGAAAAATTCGCGGGTTCAATGACCTGTAGGATGAACTCCATAGTTCTACGTACACTCGGTCAAATGTCACCCACTCATTGGCTGCTGTCTTGTGAGACGTTCCAGCGAAGCAGCCTGTGATTCTATACAGCTTTGGTTGGGTGTTTCTCATTGGCCCAGAGTCATCCAGGTGAGTTGTGAGCCAATAGCAGAGGCAGCACTAAGGTATAACGATTAGTATTTTAGCCTGTCGCGAAATGAACTCACGAATTTTTCCGGTTTCTAATTATACAGCATCTTTGGTAATATTGACTGTGTGGGGTCACACTTGCAGTGCGCTGTCTCTGCTAATGGGGCAGAGTTCCAGCTGACTGTTTCTTGTGAAGCAGTGCTCGATAACGTGTTTTGAAAACAGCGGCGGGCGACTTCTGCCGGAGGGAGTGTCTGGCATGTCATTCCGCAGATGGTTTGTCCAAGTAACTAAATCATCTTCTAAAGAAGGCATGGCCCCCACAAGGGTGGGCCTGGCTGGACCCCTGGGTCCAGGGCCCAGCCTAATTTTATTTTTCTATAAATATTTTCATTTTTATCTCATTGTGTGAAATAAATATACATACTCGCTGTGGTTATTTTAAATTAAAAATATTTTATATATAAAGCTTAGTTTGGACTTGTAAAATAGTAACCATAATTATACCCTGTATTTTCAGGTTAAATAACATTCTAAAAAGAGTGTAGGTAAGAAATAACCATGCAATTATAATGTAGCACGTGACTGTAAAATCGGGGGGGGGGGGGGGGGGGGGGGGTCGTCTCCGATCCTGGGTCCAGGGCCCGTAATCGAATGTGGGGGCCACGAAAGAAGGTGCTACGGTGCGTAGGTATCTGAATATTTTTTCTTATGCGCGGTGTTGTAGCCATGTTTTTACCAACTGTTGAGAAAGCTTAGCATACATGAAATTTGGTGACGCTCTATAAAATTTATATTTTCGAGTTGGGTCATAAAGTTAAATTGCCGTCTGTGATCCATGTTGAGCCAGTTCGTTTTCAATGGTTTCTTGACTTCTTCAAATTAAAAAATCGTAACGTAAACATGCACTCTGCAGTAGTTTCTGAATTATATGTCAGTGTTTTGTCAATGCCGACAAATAATCCTGCACCCTCCAGCAATAGGAATCCTTCTTTTCACAGACGAGAGAGCCAAACGCCCGATCGTGCATCTTCGGTTTTTTTTTTATGTTGGACAACTCATGATAACTAATGGTTAGAGACCGGAAAAATTAGCGGATTATTTTCGCGATATGATAGAATCCAAACAACTGCACCTTTATATTGCTTCTTTGATTGGCTTACAGTTTATCTGAAGGACTTTGAGCCAATGGAAAACCTTCAACCAAAAAAGTATCGAATCGCAAGCGTCCCAGTTGACAGGTGTCATGGTCAGTAGTTAATGAGCAGGTGGCATTTGCCCGTGTGTAGGGGATTGTGGAGTCTATCCTAGAGGTAATCGAAATCGCGAATTTTTCCAGTCTCTACTAATGGTTATAGACAGGAAAAATTCGCGGATTCATTTCGCGATACGCTAAAATTCAAATACATATATGTACCTTAAAGCTGCTTTTGTTATTGGTTCACTGTTCATCTGGACGACTCTGGGCCAATGGGAAATGCTCAACCAAAGAATTATCGTATCACAAGCTAACTAGTTGAAACGACTCACAAGTCAGCAGCCAATGAACAGGCGTTATTTTCCCGAGTAGGTATACTGAGGACTGTGTAGTCTATCCTGAAGGTGATCGAAACAGCGAATTTTTCCAGTCCCTACTAATGGTCAATTAGGTTAGGTTAGCTACATTATAAATACTTTAAAACATTGTGTGACGGTTGATTTGGTTAGGATAGCTACATTAAAGATACGGTGAAATCATGTAGAACGGTTTCCTAGCCCTGGATAGCTACATATTAGAAAGTTATTTGCCAAGCAACCTTCGGGGAACTTCGGGTGTGGCTCTCTCGTCTGTGAACTGAAGGCTCCCAGCGGGGCTGCGTCACGTGTTCGGAGCGGCCTGCACACGTCACCGCGACAAACAGTTGCGCCGCGACCCACAAATATTTGTAGCAGCGACGCGGCGCCTCAAGGCTGGAGGGAAAGGGCTGCTCGGCGAGTGTTTGTCGCTAGTAGTATATGACAGTAGGTCCGGGGACTGGATTATGGGTGACCGCCATCTTGAATTGTGACGTCACGGCGGCCATCGAGGATGATCTAGACCTTCAAAATTTGCCAAAAATAGCCAAAATTTACTCAGAATTGCAAAAAAATTCACCAAAATCTGTAAAAACTTCCAGTTTTTTAGAAAAAAAATTCTGCCAAAAAATCTCAAAAAAATCAGAACAATAAAAATTACCCTATTTCAAGGAAACATTTCCCGTTTTAGTCCTCGAAAAAGTTAACAGCTTGAAAATTCCCCAAAGCGGCTTACATTCCCCATGGACAAGCCGCCCTAAGTCGCCGAGGTCATGACAACGACCATTAGGACGTCATGGCCGCCATTTCAAATTATGATGTAACCGTTCAAAGTATCGTTACTGACGCCATCTTGAAAATCCGTAATTATATGACTTTAATGTGAATTTTTTTAATTAATTAAATTTTAATAAAAACATTCTGCCAATTTGGATTATGACTTCATGTCCGCCATCTTAAAAATTTATAATTTTCATTCAAAAAATCAGAAAAAAAATTTTATTACAAATATTTATTAGTCAAATTTAATTAATAAACGTACTTACATCATAGTCTTCGGTTCGAACCCATTGAGAGCAAAAATAAAAATGGCGACAGATCCTTCCTCCACGAAAACCACGGGCAAACTGACCTCCCACTACTAATACAAAGATATATTTCTCCAGCTAGTGTGTCACGTCCGCCATCTTGTTTTTGTCTGCTGGAGGCCGCCATCTTTAATTCGATATACTGTTTTTGCCTGCTAGAATGTGCTACCGCCATTTTAGTTTTATTTTACCTACTAGAGTGCAATAATTAATTTCCAGGGCGTCCTCCATCTTGTCGGCCATCGTTACCGCCATCTTGGAAATATATATTTATTAGGCTAAAAAATTCGGGGAAAATTCTAAAATTCAACAAAAATTCACTTATGAAAATAATGTTTGATTTGAATCAATTACAGTGATTGGTTTGATAAAAAAAAAAGTTTATTCTAGGTAACATAATATTTATTCTATTAAAGCTGCTTATTTTCAAGTAGCCTAAGTATAGTAGGTATTTGATGTAATTATATTTTTATTTTGAAACATTTTGAATACTTTTATTTACTATAAAGCAAGGGTAAACAGCTACACTCCTATTAACTCAGCATGGAGCCTACTGCAGTTAGTAAGTGCGATGGTGCTGATGCTATCTATGATTTTTGCCGGGGAAAATTGCATCGGTTGGATGCGAAACGTCTGCTCTGGATGCGTTGGAACAAAAAAAAAACTCAATTTCGTTGAAAATGTTGGGTAGGCAGAATTGTACGCTCAGCGGCGTTGTTTAAATCCTGAACGCGCTATGCTCTCGGAGCTTGTAACCCGTTAAGTTCAGTTGCACGGCTGCCATTTTGTTAAGTTTCCGTGCATCGTCTCCGTTGCCGTGTCGCTGCAGTACGGGCCTTGTCGATAAACGGTGGCGAGTAAGAGAACGAAATGACTAAGCCTGGCTTGCGCGACCGGGCATTTATAAAAGTGTTGGGACGACGTGTTGTTATTATTATTTCCGCATTCCCGGTGCAGGGGGTAGGGGGCAGCACGTGCCGGCTGCAGGGTTGCTGATAGACGCGGAACTCGTGGCGGGGGAGGCGCGTGACCCACATCCCTCCCTCCCCTCCAACACCCCCCGAGCAGGGAGGACAGACTCGCAAACAAGCACTCCGCGCGGCAACAATGTTTGATCAGCGCTCGGCCCCGGGTTTCCACACACAGCACGGGACCAGCCAATGGCCGGCCTGCGTTGCTATGCCGCTTTCAAACTGTTCGAAGTAGGTACTCATATACAAAGCATCTCTCACTGTCTCCTCATAAATAGAGACCTGAAAAATTCGCGGATTCATTTCGTGTTATGCTGAAATTCAAATAATTATACCTTAGTGCTGCTTCTGCCATTGGTTCACTGTTAATCTGGAGGACTGAGGGCCAATTAGAGACCCATCACTCATAGAAGTGTCGTATCACAGGTCCACACAATCGAGACGATTCACAAGTCAGCAGCCAATGAACAGTTGGTATTTGCCCGAGTGTGTAGAGGATATTGGAGTCTATCCTGAAGGTCATTGAACCCGTGATTTTTTCCGGCCTGTACTTATAAACGACCCTCTATAAATCTCACTATATTTCTCTCTATGTATAAATCTCTCTGTATCTCTATCTTTTAATATCACAATATCTGTCTCTATACATCTATGTTTCTATTTATACATCAGTCTATCTCCCTATCTACATATTTCTGCATATTTCTATATTTGTATATACCTGATCTATCTCTATACATCTGTATATATCTCTATACCTCTCTCTATATATATAGCTCTATCTCTCTGTGTCTAAATCTTCCTATCTACGTCTTTATCTTTACAAAACAGAAGACGAACACAAAAATTTATATATTTATATATATATAGGTAAACATATATTCTTCTTTTTATTCTTATATTTTCATCTGTCATAGGTGTGACATAGGTATATAAAAACACGCGCATAATCGAATGCAACGTTGTGTTTGAAATTTCAAAGCAATCGGTGAAGAACTTTCTGAGATTTAAGATTTTCAACGAAAGGAAATTTACATTTATTTATTTATTTTTTGGTACAGATTACACTTCAGCATTGTGACTGTTACTCACTTGTGGGAACAAACCGAAATCGTAATTAATCAGGGAAATTTTTTGAATTAGGATACGAATATTTGCCTGATTTTATTTGAACTGCAGGTAACGTCTGAAATGTACATAGCCTATATGGTGCAAAAATAAACAAAAATTAATTTTCACTGTTTATACGTTGTGGTGAAATATCAGTAAAAACTGCAGACGAAAATGGCAATAAGTCTTTGTGTGACTCTGAGAAGTAGTAGTATGCTTATTAGGCATTTCTGTATCTGGTCCTATACACAAGAATGGATTTTGTTACTAATCTGGATGCTAAACTTAGGTAAAGACTTAAGATAAGACTTAGGGCAAAATTAGGACATTTACTAAACGTAGGGATATCTTGTTTGGCTAATCAATATCACAACTTTTTGATTCGAAGTCACTCTAGCGAGATAATCAGCAATGTTCACTGGAAGTCACTAACTATTAAATATATTAAATAAGTAGCCCCCTTAGAATTCTGGGAAGCTAATATGATTCATACAGTGCAGTGTCACAAAAGTATAAGACTACTTCTGACAGTTCTAACCAATTGTAAAAAAAATTATCAGAGACTACCGTTATCAGAACCTTCTAGAAGTTATGTGATCATTCTGTGTGTATTTTATCAAACTTTTTTTTAAAGAAATCAAGACCTTGAAATTGTTTTCTTAATTATTTTGCGAAATTTACTGAATTTGCCTAATGCGTTCGTTTTTATAGTCAATCGGAATGAAACTACAGTAAAATCGCTTGATCAATAGCAATTACAAGAAAATTAAACAATCAGCATTGTGGGAGATCAGGGGCGTAGCCAGGGGGGGGGGGGGTTTAGGGGTTCAACCCCCCCCCCCCTTAGCACAAAATCTTTAATTAATATCTTATTCATCACTCAAACAAATATCATATTAAAATTAATAAAAATTTTACCATTACAATATTTAAATTTAAGAACCGAAAACTGCTAAAATAGCACTATTTTACACCTTAAAATCCAAATTTTCCCGGGGGAGAACCCCCGGACCCCCCGCTTTAATATGGGGGGGGGGGCCATGCTTCTTGACACCCCCCATACACAAATCCTGGCTACGCCACTGTGGGAGATCGAACCTTAATCACTTGATCAGCAGCCCCTTAAGGTCCGCCTACCCGGGCACACACACGGTGCGAGCTTTAGAAGAAACCACTGCTCAAGACATCCGAGTGGGGTCTGTTTACGAAAAAAGTATTTAAGAATACGACAAAGGTGGATGAGTAATTGTTTTCCTACTTTGTTTTTTTAACTTAATTTTTAGAAGAGTGGTAAGGGCTAAAACGCGTGCTTTCAGAATAATATTCAAACACAAAACGACCAGTAAAGATTGTTGAAAGCATCCAAGGGAATTTTATTAAACTTGTATCGACATTTCTCCGCCATATAATGTTATGTCCCACCGCTCAAATTTCATGATCGCCCTGTGACGAAGAGAAGACAGCGCGCCTTGCGCTTAGAGGCGACACCGCGCTAGAAGCACCAGCGAGCGTCGCTCTTATGATCCCGCCTCTCTGACAAGGCGGCCCCCTTAGCCAGGGTTAAGTCCCGTAATACGCCGATAGTAGCCGCAGTGTCTTTGAGAGAGAACTGGCTAGGGTTCAAGCCCCTGCCTTAGATAAGTAACCCTATTCCAAACTCCCACTATTTCTTATGTTAAGATGAAACACTTAAAACAGGTGACATGTTGAAACGCTATGATTTTATTTATTTGAGGCTCGTATTTGGTTTGTAAGACGTTAAAGGTAAAGTAACATTTATCTCGTAGGTAGTCTCTAACGCACTCTAGGTACAGTAGAACCTTCACAAGAACTATTATACTACGCCTTCGTTTGAGAATACTCGGATACAATGTCAGTACCCTTATTTTATCAGATTACATCATCGTTCACGCTGACAACCCCACCCCCCCTCCTTACTCGATCTACACTTGTACCGAGGTCTTAGCTCCTCCACAACCATGCTTGTACGTTCGTGCGCGCGGGAGAAATGTCGTGTGTGTACGAGGGAAATTAATGTATTATATTTATGTCACGGACGCGTGGCGCATCTACGAACCACCAATCAGAGTAGAGTACTGTGGCATTTTGGCGGAAGTTGAAAATCTTTTTTTCTTTTTTGCATCATGGCGGCGAGTAATTGCCAAAATATTGCTCGGGTAATTTCTTAAAATAAAAAATTTAAAAAAACAATCGTTAGTGTCTGGATAGGTGAGTACTTATTTATTTTTTATTTATTTATCGTCTTTATTGGTGGCGAAGTTAAGGCGGTACGCCTTTTCTTACACTTAACCACTTTTCTGCAATTACATCTAATAGTGGAATATTAAGAATTAAGCATGATATAAGCAGACGTTGACTAAATATTAATAGAACAAATTAAAATTTTAACATAATGTTCAAATATTAACTATTACAAAAGATTCAACCATAACTAATTTAAAGTAATTAAAAATTAAGCATAGACATACAACTAAAGGAAAGTGATTAAACATACAGCAAATAGTATCAAAAAATAGGTGCTACTGTATACATTAAAACCAGTCACTCGCACATTCACACACAGATTCAAGCAATAGGGTAGCGGCGAAGTGGTCATGGTAAGCAGTTGTTACAAATATGTTTTTTTTCAGCCTGTACTGAAAGGAAGCTAGATTTTTTGTTTGCCTTGTCGCTTGGTCTAGTTTATTCCAGAGCCTGCTCACGGTTGCAAAATATCCCGACAGACATTTGGATAAAGGTTGTCAAAATCAAGGCATCGAAATGGTTTTTATATGTTGAAACAAAAGTGTTGTTAGTCTGCTGGTCATATATGTGGCAAAATAAACGCTACCAACAGATGTCGGAGTCATTGGCTTGAATTACAATCGTGAACTGGCACAGGTGGAGTGGTTATGCCCTTCTGCCCACTGGTTGCAGCCGTGGCAGGACGCCGCCATGTTGTCGGCCGGCCATTCACAAGCCGCGCGGGGCCCTTGGGGGGGAAGGGGGGAAGTCGTCATCCATCACTGCCCCCCCCCCCCCCTGGGGCGGTCAAGGCACCGCACAAACAAGACCGCGGCCTGCCTCTGACCGCAGACTGGACAACTATTAGCAGGGAGGCCGGACACTCTGTCCGCCATCTGCAGCTACCCGCGTCCTCAGGTTAGCTCTGCTGACACTCCCCGGTTTGTGTCATCTGCCGAAAACATCTCTAAAGGTTTTCACAAGTTTTGTTTTTCAATATTCTTTACTAAGTCTCCTAACCATTTTCATTCACAAAAAAAAAAGGATAGGGGGTTGTTGTCTGTAAAGTCGGTTTACGGACGATAATTTTACGTTGATAACGTCATAAAGATTAAATTGCTGCTTTTAAAAAGCCCGCCTTAACCTGTTTGATATTATAGAAGGTTTATCTCGCACGGTGGTTGGCCGGTTCTTGCACGCTCGGCTCAGTGCGGAACGTGACAATGAGTCATGCTTTCTTCGTGCGTGCAGCCCCGGCGTTCATCGATTTATAAGACGTTATCACGTCAAAAAAAAAATCATTGAGAATGTCTTCCGGGATTATAAACTGTTATAGTAAAATAACGTTTGGCATTTTTTTTTTAAGTTCAGAAAAGATTTTTTTAGACCTGGCTTGGTGCACACTGATTCGAGAGCCGTTTCAGCTCTGGCGATGTCTAGATGTCTGGCAAGTCTTTTGAATCGTGTCCACAGTTAGAGTTGTGATTGCTGCGGCGACTCTCTCTTTGAGATGCTGGATAGTCACCGTATTCTCGGTGCAGGAGATGTTTATTAACGTATTCCCACAGAAAGGAGTTAAGTTTTCGCGCGAACTTGCATGGCACAGTAAATAGGTTGGCATTACAGAAAAACATACAATTCCCCGACTTTACCAGACGTTATAAATTCCCTGCTATTTCAGTTTTCCCTGTTTCTCCTGAGCCTGACAGTATAGTGTTCGATACGCAGTCCATTTGAACAAACAACCCTCTTCCAAAATTTAGTGCTGCATTGTGGGTGCAGAAAGGCGAGGGAAAGGGAATTATGTGGCAAGTCATAGGTGTTGAGTCAACTCGAGTTATTTCAAGGTCTTAGCTCAGGTAGTGACTGATTTAACTATCGGACGGAGTGTTGCGAGACACTGCAGTAACTCCCAATTAAAGCCAAAGGGAGACTTCATAATATTAACTGGTTAATGGATTTTTAACAATATGAGCAGTATATGAATAAAATTCCTTGTCAAATACCAGGTACACAGCCGGGTTTGGTGTTACTTCAAGTCATTTTCGCTTTCATCGGAGTCGTTTCATTATATAAGTATTTGAACATTTCGCTCTGCAAATCTAATGATTCAATAGTCCACGTAGTGTTCCGGCAACGAATCCCAGCGGCGAGTTTGGAAACTACGTGTGATTCACGACAAGAAATGTAGTTGAAAAACAATGTTTGTATATCTATCACGTTCGCCATTATTTTAAATAATAACACATGAATTTGCTAGTTACCGAGGCTAGATGTTACACATCTCTGGCGAGTAAAGACTCGTTCACAATTTTTTTTAAATAATTATTTTGGACATATCGCCATTGCTAGTTCGCACTGTATGTTATAGAGAAAATGCAAAGAACAAACAAAGATGAATGAATACACAAACACACAGACAAGCCAAACTGAGCCGATGCCAAATGTTGAATGCAAAGAAACCACAGAGAATTCCGTGGAAGGAATCAACCACACAAACATCACAGCGCAGACAAACACCGTGGGTTGACAACGAGAACAGTAAACACAAACAACAACTTTGAACTGCGCAGCCACAAACAGATGAACCGAGCGATGATACCACAGATAAACAGGACGACACACCGTCAATACAGCGGAACGCAAGCGAACCCAGGGATGAAGTTAAACAGGTGTTCTGTCGACACGAAGAACGCAGTAGGCTTCCAAAGACAAAAAAAAAAGTCTTATCATGTTTTTCATGTTGCAAATGAACCTTTTCTACAGGGAATTTTATGAAAGGACGTTAGAAGTTAAACTTTCGTGACATTACTAAAATATTAACCTGAAACATTTCAAAACACATATTATAACACTTCGTATATGTTTGTATGCATTTGTTTTTGTTTAAACGACTGAAATCAGTCTGTAAATAATCATTACAAACAAACCTTAACCTTTTTGAGCTGATTATCAATTATTATTACATAACATTTTTTTTATATTTCATAAAAAAAAGTAAAAAAGGACAATTTTTTTTTACCAGTGACGAAATTCGAACCACGTTCCTTGAGTTTCATTGACGCGCGCTAAAAACTAGCCCGTTCACATATTACAAAGAGAATATGTATTATAATCACTGTAATGCCAGATTGCTTAGGTGTTTTAAACCTTTACTTTTTTACTATGACTATTTTAGTTTGCGAAATATATTTCGGGGTAGTTTCACTATCATACAATTTCAACTGGCACACCAATACGTTCGTTAGGTATGTCCCCTGATGTTTACGAAAGTGACTATATTCCGGGTTTATGTTGCTACACGTGGGGTCCGCCATCTTTGTGCCACATTTCCGTTCGTCGACTTCCGTTCCATTTTCTCGCCTTACACCGAGAGCTAAGATGCTAACACATCAGGAAGTCGCGAAGTTTCGGGAAGTGAGATCTGCTCCCATCATCAGGCACACACGGGCTGATGAGAGTACAACTGGAAAGACAGGTGGTCGTCGTGGTTTCAAACCACGCGGGAGAGGTAGCGTGTATTTGTGCTTTGTTCGGCGAGTGAACGCCATGACCGACTCCGACTACGGCTAGCCTAAGTTGGCATGGAGCTAGAAGTTGCCACAGGAGACGGAATGCTGTCACGTATTTGAAGTCACATTTTAACCTCGCCTTCCACCATATTTAATTGTCCCCGCGGGAATGGTGCTTGATAACGTCATCTCCGTCGTTAAAAACCTTCACTTGAATGAATCTAGTAATTTAAAACGGGGACGCACCACAACGCCAACAGCTAGAAAACTGCTGTGTACCACAACGCCGAATTACCACAACGCCGAAATACACAAACGCCGAAAAATGTCATTGCAGGACTGCCACAAAGGTTAGGTTAGGTTAGACTAGGTTAGGTTACGCTAGGCTAGGATATGCTAGGTTAAGTTAGGTTAGGTTAGGTAAGGTTAGGTTTGATTGTGGTATTTCGGCGTTAAGGTACATTTAAGAAACACACACAAATTCATTCAGTTGTTATTTCGGCGTTGGTGGTACACAGCAGTTTTCTAGCTGTCGGCGTTGTGGTCAATTTTGACATTCGGCGTTGTGGTAACGACCCATTTAAAACTGTTTCCGCAGTGCAAACACCGCACTTGAGCCAATGTTTCGGGCGACCAACCAACAGAAGAAGTGACCGCGCAGACGGGGAGCAGGTGCGGACTGACCAGGCGCCGGACAGCTGTCCCGGCGAGCAGGCAGCACGCGACAACAGCCTCCCGCTACCTGGACCAGGCTCCTGTCCTGGCTCGTCTCCGGCCGTCGCCGACACGCGAGGACTTCTCCGAGTCGGCAGCCCGTGGCCCGTCTCGATCCTTATCCTAGCCGCGCCCGTGGCCTCCACCCTCCCCTCCCGTCCGGGATTTCAAAACCAAAACAGAATTATAAAAAAAATTGGTTGTCTGTAAAGTCGGTTTACGGACGATAGTTTAACGTGACAACGTCATAACGAAACATTGATGAAATGATTGCATACTTTTATGAATAAAATTGAAAATTGTACACTATTCCGTGAGATTTTAGTGTGAAAAAAAAAATTCATTTTAAAATTACAAAAAAATTCCATTATAAAGAATACTTACTTGTGAAAAATTATATAATGTTAATACTGGACGCTCTCCTTCAAGGCATCCTCGCTACGGCCTTGTGGACAGTATCCACGACTACCAACACTTGCGTGGCCTCTGGCAACTCCAAAATAACGTCTAGCGTCTGGTGGCAACATTTGTGACCCAAACACAATTGCAAGAGAGACATCAATACAATTTCACAGCTAAATCCCTTAGTTAGCAGAAACGACAAGCAACTCGGCGTGCGAGACGAAACCTTATCTATGTATAGAGACATGCAAAAATTCGCGGATTCATTTCGCGATAGGCTAGCATCAAAACAACTATACCTTCGTACCGCTGGCCCACATTTTATCCGGGGAACTGTGTGCCAATGGGGAAACACTAAACCAAGAAAGTGCCGAATTACGGACAGCCTATAGTTGAGATGTCTCCCGCGTCAGTAGCCAATGAACAGGTGTCATTTACGCGAGTATTTAAAGGACTGTGGAGTCTATCATAGAGGTCAATGAACCCGCGAATTTTGCAGGTCTCTACGTTATGTAACATGTGCTTGCCTGCCTCGCAGGTGCACTTTCACCCGGTAGGCAAACAAGTCTCGACGCGAATGATCGTACACCCGCCTTCAATGGTTGCATCGTGGTTCAGTTGACATGCAGAAGAAGTGTGGTCCCGATCATACTCAACCCGGGCCAAGTGATGACAAGCACTTGAACTTGGTACTGGCCGAAGAGCAAACTAGTGACATGGTTGTCTCGGACATGCACGGAGCAGTTGGGTCTGCAGCGTGGAGCGAAACTAATCAGCGAAATAGTCGCGTTTGCACCTACAGAAGATCCCGTTGTACAGAAAAGTACAGAAAAGCTTAAGCTTTCATCTGCGGACGTAAAAATGAAAATCATTCAAACAAACCAAATTAAAAAAAAAACCTTCCATTAATTTTCGTAACCTTTAAACGCAGTCTCACTGGTTGCAATTTGTTACGTCCCCGTGCCATAGTGGAACGGGCCCAAGAAGCCATTGCCGACAAACAAACTAAATTTAAATCACAACGTAAATAACAGTAAATAATATCATCAAGATTACCAGAGCAGCAAAGGCCAACTGCTCAGCTTATACTAAATTAAACCCCCCCCCCCCTTCTTTTTTCACTTAAAGGGAGGGCTGGACAACACTACGATTTTAAAGTAAAATATAAATTGATCACACGAAATTAAATTTAAATTTTTCGGCCACTTGCATTCACCCCTGCTTCGGAGCATTTTTTTAGAAACACTGTATTCAAAAACGGTCAAAAACAAAACTCACATCAGTCAAATCAGGAGGTTAGGGGTCGCAATCAGGCGACCTGGGACTCCTTCACGGGCCTCGGGGTTCGATGCCAAGTCCCGGTGCTCGGCCCCCTGGGCCCGCACGGGGCGATGATGAAACCCCTGTCAGTCAGACGTCACGTCTGCTTGAGGTTGCTTCATTAAAGCAACTAATTCTGAGCCAAGAAGGGGTAGGTAGGACAAGAAAGACGTCAGATTGGTTTCAAAAAGTTTTAATGCCGAAACAAAGCGGACAGTACATGGCAGGGGCAGCAGCGCTACTTCTTGACGACGTGCGGCAGGTCGTACTTGCCGCGCACGCAGCGGATCTTGACCCCGGGCACGTCCTGCAGCCGCCCCACGCGGCACAGCACGATATTGTGCTCCTGCAGGTTGTGGCCGATGCCCGGCACGTAGGCCACCATCTCCTTGCCCGTGCTCAGGCGCACCAGCACGCACTTGCGGTTCGCCGAGTTGGGCTTCTTGGGCTTCTTGATGAGCGTGCGCAGCACCACGCCCTTGGCGAAGGGCTTGCCGTCCAAGGGCTGTCGCGGCGGGCGCGTCTTCACGTGCGGGCCCGAGCGGTGCATCTGGATCAGCGTGGCCATGCCGGCGCCGCGACCTGCGCGCGGGAAACACACGTCACTTAGAACTGTCATAAGTAGAGACCTGTACAATTCGCGGATTCATTTCGCCATAGGATAGAGTCCAAATACTTTTGACATTATTTTGCTTCAGTGATTGGGCCCACAGTTTATCTGAAGGACTCTGGGCCGATGAAAAAATCTTTAACACAACAATTAGCGAATCACGATCATTCCAGTCAACAGGTGTTACGAGTCGGTAACCAACCAGCAGATGTAATTTGCACGAGTGCGTAGAGGATCATGGGAGTCCATCCTTTAGGGATTTGAAATCGCGAATTTTAAAGGTCTCTAGTCATAAGTTAGAACGATCACAACTTAAAAACACGTAACTTAGGAACACGCAACGCAGAACCACACAACTTAGAAACGTCGTAACGTAGAAAGTCATAACTTAGAAACACGTAACTTAGAAACACACATCTCAGAACAGGCATAACTTAGAAGATTCTATATTGTGTCTTTCTAAGTTGTGACAGCTCCCCCAGTGCACCATCTCTCTGTCCGCGCCTGGCCGGACATCGCAACCTGGCCTGTAAGCCTAGGCTGAAGCGCGAGACACTTACTGCATCGCTTTCTAACTACACTCCACGCCGCCAGGCACTCTGGCATCGCGTGTCCCGCGCATTTCCTGAGGCCCAGTTACACTGTCCAATCTTCGTTTCCAACACCTTCCAATATGTTGTGTCAAATAATAAAGTTGGAGGGTTGTGACGTCACCGAAAAACCTCACTAGCACAGCCATGTTCGTTTTGACAAGCTGAATGATTTGAGTCTCCCATCAAATATTTTGAATTAAGGACTGGTTATAAAATATGTTTGATGTTGGACGTGATTGGCCAATCAAAATACCGTTCCACCACAACGATTTTTTTTTTTAAAAATGGCGAGGAGCACATGGGCGATTTACGAAGTTATACAACTTAAATAACTTAACTTAAATAACTAAAATAACGTTAATATAAATATCTTACGCAAAACATTTTATGAGTAAACTGAAATTGTTTCTATAACTTTAAATAATGCATCATTATGTAACGTAAATTATTGTAATGTAGATTCATATACATTCAAAAAATTAAAAAAAATGAACAAATATAAATACAACATGTTAAAAAAATTCACCAGCACTGTTTAGTTACATCATTGGATTTAAAATTGAAAAGTTTGAGATATCTCAGACCAAAAAATTATTTTTTAATGGTGTGACAGGACTTAAAACAAATCTGAGGTAATCGGTCCAAACGTATTTGATGCAAGAACATCGGAAGCACCTTTTTTCCGTCCGATACTATACCTGCAATTCTACTGTCTAATTTATTGGAGACACGTAATTAGACGGCGTGCCAGGGCACTTCACCAGTTGTCCCGTGTTATCCCTATTGCCGAGTTCGGCCGAGGTCACAGGGGAAGCCTAAGATGTACATCAAGTTCTGTCCCTGCCCGAACACGCCCGAATATTCACCTTCGGCCAACCTCGAGTTCATTTATATATATTTATATTTCTCCGTTTATTTTAATGTAGCTATACTAACCTAACTAACCGTCCATAGTGTTTTAAAGTGTTTTAATGTAGCTAACCTAACCGACCACTTTTAATATTTGAATTCATTTTTCCTGCGCAAAAATAAAACAAATCCCGAGGTTGGCCGAAGGTGAATATTCGGGCGTGTTCGGGCAGGGACAGAGCTTGATGGACATCTTAGGCTTCTCGGGGTCACAGCGATGGAGGGTGATGTTAGCACGGATGACAGATGGATGCAAGGCACCCTTCCCACGCCCTGCTTTATCGTCATCATCAATATTTACTACTCTCCCGTTTTCGTGGTCGCAATTTAATGAAATCATTTTGGGCTTGATTTGCGAGTGCGTGTTCCGAGAGGTCTGCTTCCCTCGGGCGAGTTATCGACCAGAGAGGAGGAAGGGTGACTCACCTCCCACCCTTCCCCCTGCCTCATCTGCGGGTGATGGGAGGGTGGTGGAACTCTAATGAGAGACCGGTGACCATCCTGCTGCTTGCCGGACTCTAACGCGCTCTGCTATCGTCTGCCGCGAGAGCGCAGCTGCGTGCAAGAAAATAGTACGGTCGAGTTGAGGTCTGCAACTGACACTATTCCACTCCTGATGCTGTGACGCAACAGCCTTACTGAGCTCGGATCAGCTTCAAAAGAAAAACACGTTTAGAAATTATTTGTGTACGCATTTTATGTTTACATGAATAAACATATTACTATAAAAAAAAAAAAGTTGTCTGTAAAGTCGGTTTACGGACGATAGTTTGACGTGACGTCATAACAAAACATTGATGAAATGATTGCATACTTTTATGAATAACATTGAATCATTTTTATTTTAATAATAAAAGAATAAATACTTGAAATTATACAAGTAATCAGATTTTTTTTAAAATGCAAGAATAATTAACCTTTATTGCCGAAATTGTTGTAATAAGCAATGAAAACCACATTAACTTTTCACTTCACTTTACAAACACTCGACGAAACAGTTCAAGTGTAGATGACTTGTAATTAATTTTAAAAACTGGTGTTTAGCTATAAAGTTTAAATATAATTATGAACAAGTTTTCATATAAATAAATTGTAATCAAATATCTATCATCAATTATATGAATCACCATAATTTTTTAGTCAATTGTAACATAACCTATTATTACTGCACTCGCCGACAGCGTAACGGACCACAGTGTAACGGAACAATGAGCGTAACGGGACACCGCGCGTAACGGGACACTTTTTCGTGCGTGCAGCCGGCGTTCATCGATTTATTAGACGTTGTCACGTCAAAAAAATTAAAATTTTGTTGAACACAATAAAACATCTCTGTAGCTAACACTGCACAAAAAAAAATTGTAAACAAATTTTGCTGTCCCTTATACGCACAAGGGCCTTAAAAATCAAGGATGCGAACACGAGAAAGACCAAGTATTTTGATATGTTGTCTACCAACGGCGACAGTATCGCTGTGTCCAAATTTTGCTTTACGTTATACTTTGACGGGTCCGGTTCACGTTTCATATAATTTGACCTGGCTAAGAGGACGACAACTTTTAGACCGATGTTGTGACGAATTACGTAGCAAGTAGACATTCACGTAAACTGCCGGAAGCTGATGATGCGCCGCTGGACAACTGCCCCCAAATCAATGGCTATCAACAAGTGGCTGTCGCGTAGCCCCGACCCGCGATGATACGATAATAGGTTGTAGCAGGTTGGATGCTGCTCCAGGTTGCACCATGTCTCTCCGTCATTTTACATCATCCCGTCATCAGGCACTAGCTGATATATGACACTAAACAGGAGGTTTCAACCCTGCAGGAAGGGTGGCATGCATCTGCGCTTCAAGCAGTGGCGGATCCAGAGGTTCACCTCTAGGATTTCAGAATAGCCAGAGAAAAAATGTCTTAAAATTACTAAATTTGTATTTAATCTACCCACACTACACATAACATCCAACCACCAGATTTTATGAACGTATACAAGAAATTAATTATATTAAAATAATTTATTGGTTTCAGAAACAATCATTTTTGTCGGCAATATTGATGTAGCAGACAACTGGTTTTTCGGACGGGGGGGGGGGGGGGGCACTTGCCCCTGGTGCCCCCCCCCCCCCCCCTTGGATCCGCCACTGGCTTCAATCGGGGTTGGCCAGCCATGGCAGCGACTGATGATGACATGATGCAGCGCGTATGAAATCTATGGATTTTTGAACTACAGGGAGTTTCAGGTAGTTAAGGTTAATTGGACCTGGCTATCCTAGTTACCAGAGGCTTCTCTCTCTAAATACAATACAAAATGTTCACAATTCAAGAATCCACAAAATAAAAGAAGTGCGCTTACCTTGTGGCACTGAAGGCAGAATGCTCGTGTTTAAAGTTCTACTAAGAACCTGAGAGAATTTTTGGCAGAGGAAGTTCATCTTGCAATCGTCACGGAACTTGTAACGTACCAGGTACCTGACAAAAAAAAATTAATAGGGTTACATCCTGGTTCTACGGACAAAAAAAGTCACACGGTCTACTCAGAAAGTCAACGTGATAATTCAATTAATCCATAATTCACATTTCTAATATTAGGTTCCTCGGTGGCTGTGGCATTAGAATTCAGGCTTCCTATCACTGCAATTTCGGAGGATCCTCGGTGGAAGTAGGCTTTGCCCTTGCTCTATGGTGGCTCCTATCTTAGCTAAGAAGGAATTGTACAATTGTATAATAAACAGTATACCAGGGTTTCGTTGTTTCCACAACGATATTAAGAACCAAATATTTCTGATTTTATACGTTCTTTAAATGATTCGTGCAATGAGGAATTTTGATTTAATACAATTTATTTTTGTTTGTCATGAAAAAAAAATTCAAGAACGAAAATTAAGAAATATGTAATCTGTTGTCAAACAGATAAACCTAACGATGAACCTAAACAGGACTACACATCGACGACAGCACAGACTAACACATTCAAACGTAAATATCGGACAGAACAAGAATTCCGAGGAAGGAATTTAGTCATGAAAAAAATAATAACAGCAAAGACGAATACAGCGGGCTAACGACAAATACAGTCCGGGCTAACAACGACGAGACTGTTTCAACAATAACGGTAAGTGCAGAAACATAATAACAAAACCTGGACAACGCCGCAAATATACGAACACAACAATGAAGATAAAAAATATATTATCGACAACACAACAACACCACCAACGAACGCAGTTGGTTTCTCTGGTCAAATTTCCAAAGGCGGGTAGTTTGCACTTGTTTCAGGGCTAAGGTCCGTTCACCCCATTACCCCAGGAGACACAGACAGTATCGCGTCAACCAGTCTGCGCAAACACGCCGCGCCGTGGCCAATCCCATGGCGGTGTCTAGGACTGACAACCAACCTCTGGCCTGATCACCTCACCACCATCACCACCATTAACACCATCATTGTAAGTCATCAAAAGTCAAGTTCAGGAGCCACAAGAAGGAAAAATACACACCTGTCAGAGCTATGTTCAAACAAGAAGACATTTTTCCTCGATAACCACTCAATATATAATACATTTAACAGCATGTCCATACTTTCACGGTCCACTACAATCACACATAACACTTATTACCTTCTTGTAAAACAAAAATCATCATATATTACACATTGTTTATATGTTTTCAACTCTAGGAGAGTACCAAGCTTTGTTTATAATTATATTTTTTGCTGTTGTAAGGATCAGTGATTCATCAAGCTAGGCTAGGTTGTATGATTTTTGTGTTTTTTACCCTTCTAGACTAGGTTACCATGTGTCTACTGTGATTCATCCCTCCTATCAAACAAGAACGTGAAATTATGAGTACTTAAGAGGTTTTATACGAATCGCCCATTAACACCAAGGTAGATTCTGTTTGTAATTTATTTTTTACAAACCCTAGGTTAAGTTGGTTAGGTCAACAACCTTTTTATTACTAGCCCTATTACACAGAACCAGAAGCCGCACTTATAAAAACCATCCAGCTTACGCTCAGTCCTAAGATTTTCCACTTGGAGCAAAATATGTATTTCACCTCGCTGGGGATCGAACCCGGGATCGTACAATGCACTTGACCCAAACAGGAACGCAGTGATGAGAGGCGAGTGATCTGAAAACTTAACTATTATGTTCCTCTGGACTACAATGTAATATTGGAGGATTGGAGGTTATTGGGGCGAAAGTGTAATGCAGGCCGTGGATGATTTCTTGCCACCGGCTAAATATCTAATGGCAAGAAGCAATAGAAATTAACAATCACTATGGCCAAGGATATTAAGCATTTGCTGTTACTGGAATGCCAAACGAACTTTTCCACTTACCAATATCATGTAGGTTAATTTCCAAACGTTTGTGGACTGTTATGACATAAAATTATGAAACAACCACGTTATTTATCAAGTTGAAGATTTACGAGTTAGGTTAAGTTGCTGCAATGTACTTTTTGAATTAGCACAGGTCAATTCTAAGACGCTTTTTCACTTATTCTGTCACTGCATTTTACTCAAAAAAAATTATAACTATCGTGATAGTTATCTCTACGAATACTTTGTTTATTTTAAATTTTTCTGTTATGATTGAAAACAAAAACAAAATTAGTTTCCACTATGAACAGTATGTTAAACATTATAAAACCAAAATCCTATAAATAATACGTAAAACTTGTTCCATTTACGGAATTTTAATGTCAGAAATAAAGCGATCTACATATGTAAATATTTCTTATTAAATTCTGATTTCCAATAAACACTAAAAAAAATTTAAACGACAAAAAAAATTACTATTTGTTTACGCACCTTCAATTATTTGAAGGAAAAGCAGACCGTCAACCCGCCAAGTAGCAAGTACCACATGAAATGTGTGTGGATGACATGTGCAGTGGTTATGTGTGATAAAAATAAAATAAATTTTGATAACTAATAGTGTGTAGATATGAGCAGAAAATAAATTTGATGAAAGTTTACACTTATTGTTTCTTCCAGAAGTCACGTCTTACAGTATAGAAAATGCAAGCACTGTTAAATGCATACGGCGTCGGGAAAAGACATCCAGAAGACCCATTTTTCGAAGAAGGTGATAAACTATGTAAACCTTACAAAAGAGAGGGTGTATTTGATGTTGATGATGAAGACCTTTGCCATGAAGTGTAAGTACTTGTATAAGAAATAAGTAAAATATAAAGAACTGACATTAAAAAAAAAAATGTTTTCAACCTAAAAACTTGGTACTTCATTAACATTACGAAAATTTAAATTTGTGCAGGTCAATGAATACGATGTAAATTGTGTTGTAAACGATAAATAAATTGCTTAAAACAGACCTCGGACAACTTTAAGAAAAAGGACACAAACTCATTCTCATCTTTGTATTTAATTATTTAATTACTTTTGAACAATTTAAGAAACAACTGTACAACTCAATAACCCATCATAAAAGCATAAAAAGCTGAACTTTAGGGGCTATGAGATGACATGCATGTCATGTATCATCTTAATATACGTGACAAATGCCTGTTTGTGCAATACTGCATACATAAATTCTAAAAAATTGTATTTAAAAATAAATATTAAAAAAAAAAAATTAGTTATGTTTGTGATGCAAAACTGTATGATTACAAAAACATATTTGATTTTTAAAATTAAGTCTTTGAGGAATGTTTTTCTGGGGAACAGTTATTCTGTGTAACATGTTCTATTGTATTAGTATTACATAAAAAATTTAAGCAAGCAGTTGAATGTATTTGGAATGTGAAACTGTAAAATTAACAAAATATTTTGAAGGTACAAATTTTAAAGCTTTCATATAAATTTGATAAGCAATAAGGAACATTGTCTCCAGGAGCATTAGTTTAAATTGTGTAATGTATCCAATTGAATATTAACATAAAATATCGAAATAAAGTAAGCAGTTAAATGTTTGTGATGCAAAACTGTACCATAGCCAAATATATATTTGATTTTGAAAATATGAATTAGGCCTACATAACTTTGATATAAACTGGATTCCCAATAAGGAACAATTTAATGCCAGGTGGGTTAGAACTAACCCACTAGTTTGTTTTCTTTTCTATTACTTGCCATGTGGTTCATCATAGGCCTACAGTTAATTTTTCTTTTTTTTTCCCTTTAGTATCGAAACATTTTCGTGCACCGTGCTCGGCTGTCATTGGCAGATGAAGTCCCTCCTGGAGTTCGAAGCGCACTACAACTCCGTCCACCGCTACACGTGCGCAAAGTGCAAGAAGCATCTGCCCACGCCTCACTTGTTGGATCTGCACGTCGCCGAGACGCACGACTCGTTCTTCCAGGCCCAGGCCGAGAGACAACCGATGGTGCGTACTCGACCCCGCTCGAAGCGACGATCCGGCCTCCGTGTTAGCGCCCAATGAGAGGTCCCGAGCAGCCGCGATCACAGTCATGCCACGTTCGCTGGCGGCCCAAGGGACGAGCTTTGCTCCTGGTTGAACTAGAATTTTTTTTTTTAAATTTAATTACTGATGCAGCTAGCATTTCTCAATTTACAGCTGAACAAAGATATTGGCTAAATCACATAAGTATACCATATTCATCACTACTCAGTATTTGATTTATACGTTATAAAATTTGCATTGGTTAAAAAAGTCTATGTGCTCTAGAAACCCCCACATAAAACAAATAGGAGAGACACAAGAAGCACCTGAAACACTTGAACGGCGTACATGTTCCTACAACTGCATCTGGTTGCAATTAATTCAAAGTGGTTATTCATGAGTCTGGAGCCCACCCCATTCTTCGAGATTTTATTGCCTTAAAGCTTTTCTTTTGCAAAACTATTCTGTGTGAGAGCCCACATTTATTTTACTCCAGGTACTGCAACCTTTCAGATGGCGAAATATCCAAGATGCATGTGTTTTTTACTCACTCGTTCAGATTGAAGGTTGTGTGCTACACAAACCATGGATCTCATCAGAGTCGCAACGCCAGCCTGGGGCCACATAACTATCACGAATGACAAGATACTCCATGCTACATTATCTTTTGAAAGATTTGTGCAATGGGAATGCATGACTTGATGTAAGCTTTTGCACATATGCCATTGCTAAGCACATGTATGTCTGTAGAAGAAAACTACAAAAAACACAAAAGACAAAAATCACAAACACAGAGTCGCACCTGTGTTTTCGTACCATGTGCGTATCTGCCTGAGGACGGGAGCAGATAGTTCTCGAAACGTCACGTGTTTCTGTTTTAGAAAACTACCTATTGTGTTTGTTTCATCTTTTCGTTTTGTCATGTTTTTGTCTCGTTTCAACTGTTGTACTGAATTTTTTTTGGGTTGAATATTTTTGTGCTGTCGTCATTAGTGGGGGTTTTTTCGTTCTCTTCTGTTTTTTGGAAAACTATTGTGTGTGTTTCGTCTTTTCTTTTTGCTGTGTTTTTGTCTCGTTTCAACTGTTGTGCTGAATTTGTTTTTTTTTTTGGGGGGGGGTTCAATTTTTTTCTGCTCATCATTTTTGTGTGTTTTTTCGTTCTGTTAGTCCATTTTTCTTTGTTTTTCTTTGTTTGTTGACCATATTACTGTTATGGAATATTATGTGGTGTTTATATCCTGTTGACAACAGCAATTTTTTTTGCTTAATTTGTGTTTTTGTCGTTTTCTTCTACAGACATACATGTGCTTAGCAATGGCGTATGTCCGAAAGCTTACATCAAGCCATGCCACATCCGTCGCCCTCACTTTGGCCAGCAGAGGAAATGTTTAAATGATAAAAGTTCAGCAGAAAACAAACGTGCAAATGTCGGCACTCCAGCATAGTTCCAGCACCGCAGTGTAGAGATGGTGAAGGTAGCACCTCTGGCCGGATTCAGGCTTTTATTTGTGCATGAAGTTTGTACCACAAATTTTGCATTAAAAAAATTGGAAATCGTTTACTTCTTTTTATTCTTGAAGCTTTCATTAGTTACGATGTTAGTGCGTTTTCCAAACACAAAAATTCTTAACAGATTTATTTCATTTGTTATGAATAGTTATAACTTGCTCATTACAAACCATTATATCATAAAAGTACGTAATGTAACAATCGAAATGACAATTTTGGAGAAATTAGTATCATGGAATATTTAAGTGTCATATTTGTTTAGTAATATGTTATATTTTTTTAATAAACAATTTTCATAAGAAATAAAACCAGTAACACAGAATTCTCCTGTTTTAAAATCGGGATCGGCCTGAAAACAAAACCCGTAAAATCTCGTCTATGCATTAGTAGAGACATGCAAAAATTTGCGGATTCATTTCGCGATAGGCTAGCATCAAAACAACTATACCTTCGTACCGCTACTGCGATTGGCCCACATTTTATCCGGGGAACTGTGAGCCAATGGGAAACGCTAAACCAAGAAAGTGCCGAATTAAGGACAGCCTATAGTTGAGACGTCTCACGCGTCAGTAACCAATGAACAGGTGTCATTTCCGCGACCATTTAAAGGACTGTGGAGTCTATCCTAGAGGTCAATGAATCCGCAAATTTTGCAGGTCTCTATGCATTAGATAACATTGTAGGTGGAAATGCACAGTATGTGTGCTGTTGTTTGTCGGCAGTACTGCTGCTACGTGGAGTCGTGCCAGGAGAAGTTCAGCGACCCGCCGTCTCGCCGCAGCCACTGCGTGCAGGAGCACAAGTACCCGGCAGACTTCAGGTTCGACGCGGTGCGCACCAAGCACGGGAGCACCCCTCGGAGGCACGGCAAGAGCCGGCCGGCCGGCAAGGGCGTGCTCGGGCCGAGACACGGCATCGGGTGCGAGTGGCACACCAGGGGCCGGCGCGCCTCCCGGGACAGCCCCTTGGACGGCGAGGCGTTCGCGGCAGAGCTGCGAGACAGCCTGCCGCAGTGAGAGTCGGCGATGTTTGTTCCGCCTCGCGTGTCGTTCCTTACTGGCATTTTGCACCAGTAACCGTGTGTCCGATTCTCAAAAAAAAAAACGCACTGTACACGTCAACCCAGGAAACTAAAAATTCCAGATTTTTTTCCTATACAGTTAAATGTCTAGTGAAGTGACCTATAAATAATAGACAGGTGTAAAAAATAAAAGTTTTTATTTTCAGGGAGTAGTTGCGATGATTGACGTGCATAATTTTTAAAAGCAAACAACACAGGTGCAAATGGTGATAAGAAATGTCTTTCAAACTACAAAATTGATGATCAGAATTGACAATATGTGGGAATTGAGCTGAAAAGTAACTCCCACCAGAACTGGGGAACTGGCTGGTTTAAATGGAATGTGATTTATTATTGTATCCAGAATTAAATATACCTATTTTAGTTTCGTTGTACTTATTAAGATACTTTTACAAGTGAATATTAACTGAAATAAAATTAACAATGAAGAACAGTATTTAACTAGTCAGCTATGAACACACTACACCATGCCTTTGTTGACAAATTTTTTAATACTAGCGTATGCACAGTTTTTGATTCTTTGAGCACTGCTCTTAGATAAAATATTGTATTGTGTCATATTCTGTGTCATTCTGTGTCTTACCCTCTTAATATAACAAAGCACTATTCATTAGTAAACCTTAGTCAAAACCAATTTTAATATAGATTGCTAATTTTTTTAAAAACTCAGGAATTGGTTACATTATAAAAATATCTTTTTTGCACTGTATATTTTTATAATAAAGAGCTGAAGAGATGCCTTTTTTTACACCTAAAAAGCTTTATATAACTGAATAATTATGTTTCAAGACAAAAAAATAATACATTTGAGGCATTACTATGAAAGCCAGATCTTGTTACAAAAAAAATTTATTTTACAAACTTTTATTTACATCAGGTGTCCATGTTACAACACTTAACAAGTGAAGGAAGGGTTATAGTTTAGGTCGAAGTCTTAACCTGACAGCCACCCAGCAGGCTAATCAAGCGGCAACTTTGCACACAGATTTGAGACATACCGGCACACGCAGAAGTGGTTAGCACTTGTTCGATGGACGATGGTGAATAAAACACATTCTTATAATTTTTTTTTCTGATCACCTGTAAACAAATTAATGTTTTATAAACATATTATTTAAAAAAAAAAAGCTTTATTTACATAAAGTTGCTAAAGATGATGGAAAATCACATTTATAAAATACTTCATAGAATTTATTTTGCAGTATTTTAAACTTACTCAAACTAAACAACCACTCATATAGGTAATTTATTGTAGGTAATTATTTGAATATCACAATTCTGCTATTACAGAATAATCACAGTAATTTCTTAAAAATGGCACACAAAATAATTTTTATTAAATTTGTTTCAGCACAATTTGCGACTGAAGAATACTACCAGAGTGAGTTTACAGAGTTTGCATTTATCTTCTTTTGGACAACTAAAACATAAATCATTAGGGTGCAATTTTAAAGTGGTGTCACGCGACAGAATAACGAATGTGTGCCACTTATGTCCAACTTTAACTGAAACGTTGCACTAATAAGTGCTGCTTTTAACATGCATTTTGCTTCACATTTACCAGGCTCAAATGTAAAAATTAAGAGATGTGATTTCTGTTATATGGCATGGGGTATGTTACATACAAAATTTGAAAGTTTTAAATAGATTGAATTATTAGCTTCAGGACACTGCAACAGTGATTGACTGGTTATTGCAGCATTTGATGAATTATTAGCTTCAGGGCACTGCAACAGTGATTGACTGGTTATTGTAGCATTTGATGAATTATTAGCGTCAGGGCACTGCAACAGTGATTGACTGGTTATTGCAGCATTTGATGAATTATTAGCTTCAGGACACTGCAACAGTGATTGACTGGTTATTGCAGCATTTGATGAATTATTAGCGTCAGGGCACTGCAACAGTGATTGACTGGTTATTGCAGCATTTGATGAATTATTAGCTTCAGGGCACTGCAACAGTGATTGACTGGTTATTGTAGCATTTGATGAATTATTAGCGTCAGGGCACTGCAACAGTGATTGACTGGTTATTGCAGCATTTGATGAATTATTAGCGTCAGGGCACTGCAACAGTAATTGACTGGTTATTGTAGCATTTGATGAATTATTAGCGTCAGGGCACTGCAACAGTGATTGACTGGTTATTGCAGCATTTGATGAATTATTAGCGTCAGGGCACTGCAACAGTGATTGACTGGTTATTGCAGCATTTGATGAATTATTAGCTTCAGGACACTGCACCAGTGATTGACTGGTTATTGTAGCATTTGATGAATTATTAGCTTCAGGGCACTGCAACAGTGATTGACTGGTTATTGTAGCATTTGATGAATTATTAGCGTCAGGGCACTGCAACAGTGATTGACTGGTTATTGCAGCATTTGATGAATTATTAGCGTCAGGGCACTGCAACAGTGATTGACTGGTTATTGTAGCATTTGATGAATTATTAGCGTCAGGGCACTGCAACAGTGATTGACTGGTTATTGCAGCATTTGATGAATTATTAGCTTCAGGGCACTGCAACAGTGATTGACTGGTTATTGTAGCATTTGATTAATTATTAGCGTCAGGGTACTGCAACAGTGATTGACTGGTTATTGCAGCATTTGATGAATTATTAGCTTCAGGACACTGCAACAGTGATTGACTGGTTATTGTAGCATTTGATGAATTATTAGCGTCAGGGCACTGCAACAGTGATTGACTGGTTATTGCAGCATTTGATGAATTATTAGCGTCAGGGCACTGCAACAGTGATTGACTGGTTATTGCAGCATTTGATGAATTATTAGCTTCAGGACACTGCAACAGTGATTGACTGGTTATTGTAGCATTTGATGAATTATTAGCTTCAGGGCACTGCAACAGTGATTGACTGGTTATTGTAGCATTTGATGAATTATTAGCGTCAGGGCACTGCAACAGTGATTGACTGGTTATTGCAGCATTTGATGAATTATTAGCTTCAGGACACTGCAACAGTGATTGACTGGTTATTGTAGCATTTGATGAATTATTAGCGTCAGGGCACTGCAACAGTGATTGACTGGTTATTGCAGCATTTGATGAATTATTAGCTTCAGGGCACTGCAACAATGATTGACTGGTTATTGTAGCATTTGATGAATTACGTATTAGATTCAAGTCACTGCAACAGTGATTGGCTGGTTATCGCAGCATTTAATTTCAAAACTCAAAAACTGAAGGAAAAACACTGGCATGTGCTGACTACTTCGTACAAACCCGTCTCTTGGTTTTGCTGTTAAGTGGCGAGCCTGCACGACGCTCTCCACTCACGCGCGCGCCTCATGACTCGGTCTGGGCCGCCCGTTCCGGACTGTGTTTCACAAACTCTGCTTGCACCTTCAGGAGGTCGTCTTCCGCCGCTTTGTTGCTGTCGCACTCTTTCTGGAACTGCCGACCGGAACGCTGCTCATTTACCTCTCTTATGCCTTCAAGTCCCCTATACCAATGCTGTATGGAACTTAAAATAATGGCAAATGTTCAGCAAAAGCATCCTTTACTCAACTTTTTAAGTGATGGTACAATGTTGAGGGCAAAGTAGTAACTGTTAACATAGCGAGTGGCATCTCTAAATGAGTGCTCTAGGGCTCCGTTATGATACACTTTCCCACAGTTAGCGCTATTGGTGGTTGGACCTAGATGTCCCATTACTCGTTTTGAAAACAAATATTTTTTTTACCCCCTTTTATCAATTATATTAGATTTTTACAAAAAAAAAATTTTCCAGTGTGCTAATAAAAATTTCATAAACTTTAAATACCATCAAATCCTTAGCATTCAAAGGATTCAATATTCTAGGAAAAAAATTTGAAGACAATAGAGAAAGTAAAGTAAACTTAAAAAAATTCAACACTGATAACCCCAGAACTTCATTAGGTAAAATTTTTTTTTTCATGCCTGTCTAACCATCCCCTAAAATATTGTACTATGTATTAACATGTAATTATATAAATAAAATTACATTATGTAATGATTCTGGAAACCTAGTTTATGGAACAACCATTTAAAGGATAGAATGTATCAACACCATGGTTAATATTTTTAATTTATTGTACATTATTTCAGTTTTGGACCCTTAACACCTAGGTGCGGATTCGATGGGTATACATATTCGAGGTATCTCTGGGATTCAAACCGTAGATTTGGATTCAACCTATCAGGATCACTAATATCTTTATCTTATTACTGTTAGTTTGATTGCACCCAGCAGGCTGACACTGCCGCACCCTCCACCTCGGAGCGCTGAACGCGGCAGTAGTCACCAGCGTGCGACACTACCAGGGTAGCCGCTGCGCGCACCTCTCTGCCGACGGAACTGATCCTCTCGCACATGCTGGAGCTGAGGAACTCTGCCCCGGCCAGGAAGGACACCTCCGCGGACGCGGTGGCCAGCTGCGTCACGCGGTCCATCAGCCCGGCCAGCTCCTGTGCACCGGCAGCCTGCCTGTGTCGAGGCCGAGGGACCCAGCTCGCAGAGCACAGGATAACCCGTGCGATACTGTAGCACGGTCTCATTCACGTCACTTTTGGAAGATAAAAGTTTTTTTTTTTTTTTTAGAAACTTATTACCATATTTACCTGAAAATAATGCGACTCCGAATATAACGCGACCCCAAACTTTTTGATCGTAAGTTTATGAAAAAGACTTTACGGGCTTTAAATCACAATTTAAATACATAGCACTCAAAAAATATTTAAATTATTACATTTATTCCATATATACTTAATACCCTCTGTGGTGCCACTTTCGTCAGTAGAGTGATTTATGTGGTTTCTTCTAAAATACCAAGATGCAGTTAGAAAAAAAAAAAACTGTGTTTTATGACTGTAGTTCTAGAAGCAAAGAATGGGGTGGTGGCCTTTGTCGGCAGCCACTGTGAAGAGGAGCAGGAAGAAACCAGCCTCTAATTTCACTGCATCTCTCATCTGTCACGCCTGTGCAGACGTTCAGGAAGTCCCGGACTGAGTGGCATGAGTGATGCAGTTTATCGGCGGAGCCTGTAGTGGAGGTTCAGGAGGCAGTACTTAACAGCGGTCTGAAGTCACACAAGTGACACATTTAAAATGCAGAGTCTCTAGATTTTTAACTAAGCTATTTTCAAGATACAAATTTGCGATTGCTATGCGACCCCTACTTTTAGTTTCCGCAGTTCGGGAAACAATTGTAACGTTATATTTAGGTAAATACGGTACCATGTATTTTACTTGGAGATGAAATCAAACACTAAGTACGATAAACTCATTCAAAAGGAAGAAGAAGAAAAAATTCAGGCACGGTCAAATATCCACAATAGAGATTGTGCAAGTTTAGAGAACACTTGTTTTGATAAAATTAAAGTTTGACTGCACAAAACTGTGTCCACAACAAATACTAGCTCATTTGAGAAAAAAAAAACAGTTATTCATATAAATATGATTGTTTTTCTTGCTAAGAACAAGATTATTCAACACATTTTAAAATTTGTATCACATTTACTGCCTTTTTTTTTTTTGAAACAACAAACACGTTTCAGAAAACTGCAAAACTTTTTAGCCTGAAACCCATTTAAACATGAACGTGGAGCACCTCGGCGAGAGGCGAGAGGCACTACCGCAGAGAGCCGTGTGCGGATGAACCGGGGCTCGTCGCGGACACGGGGAGGGGCACCCCGGCAGGTACCTGCAGCGAGGTGCGCAGCTCCTGGGACTCGAGGCGGGCGTCCATCACGCCGTCCCACAGTCGCTGCTTGTACAAGTCCGACACGCCGGGCTCCATCAGCTCCGTCATCAGCCCCGCGTGTCTCTGGACGGCCGCCCTGGAACCAGCAGGGCGCATGCACCCTCGGTGGACAGCGAACGCGATCCAAAACCATATTCCCAACTCCGATAACAACATAATCTACCAAAACTTAAAACTTAGAAACTGTAGCAAGCAATCAAATAAGCTGTGTTAGTATATACAGTACACCCTGCAACTTATAAAGCTTTATTCTAAACCTTCCTGTTTCATATTTGTCATTAATTACCTATTTTAATCGCATTTACAACTCTTTCTTGGCCCTGAAGAACAACTTGGAATATGAGACTCAATTAAATAAATTAAAATTTAATTTGTTACATTAAACTTACTTACATATTTAGTAACCTAGCCAAAAAAAAACCGTAAAAAGTACCATAAAAGTATTGTTTAAAGGCTTTTCAAAATAAAATAATTAAATATCAAAATTAATTACAAGAATATTGCAAACAATAAAATATAAATGCAAAACTATGGCCCTGTGACCTTGAGCTTACAACTCTGAATGGCAAAACATAATATTTATTCCTCGAAAACAATTCCCATAAACGCTGGGGAGGGCAGAGTCTTGCAAACGTTACAGGCCTTTCTGCACGGCTCGGCACCACAGGATTAATTTCCGTTAAAAAGAAGGATGATTTACCAGTCGCAAACAAGTCTGATAAGGCTGTCACTTCCAGTTCACGAGTATTCGCGTGCCATGTTCTATCCGATCTGCCAGTGTTCACCTGTAACGACCAGAGACGTCACTGAAGGCGTTGACGGTGAAGGTGAGGAGCTGCAACGACGTCTCCAGGCTCCCAGCACACGCCTGTCTGATGAGGGACCGGTGCGTGACGTCCCCCATGCCCGGGATCTGCACACACGCCCCGAGCACCGACAGCTTGGTCGCGAGCCAGACTTAGTGAGACGCTCGCGAGCGGGTCAAGCCAACTCCAACCCATCAGCTGACGTTCGGGAGGAAACTTTCACGAACGTTTCGAGCTCCGCCCGATTTCGCTACCCCGTCCGCCACTGAAGTTACTGCAGTCCGGCACACGTTGAGGACCAGCAATCTGGCCTGCTTATCCAATGACATTGAAGTTTGCATTGTAACAAAAAGAAAAATTCATATACAGTACAATGGTATTTAAAACAATTAGCAATAAGCTTTTTTACAAAAATAAAAAAAATTAAATACTGTTGAATGTTTGTCTTCTAAAAAAAAAAAAAAAAACTATTACAAAATGAACCCATGAAACTCCCTAGAAAATAGGCAACACTGTACTGAAACCAAAACAGACAGTAACCAAGTTGTCCACATTGTGGAAAGTCTGGGGTAAAGTCAGGGAAGTTACTTTAAAACCTGTAAAAGTCATGAAAATTCCCCAGTGACAGTAATTTAAGCATCACCCAGACTTTGAGCATATTTTTTTTTTCTTCCAGATGGTGTTTCAGGGCACAGTCACTCTCTCAGTAAAATGGAAAATGCAAGGTTCTGTTTGAACTAGTACAGCTCTAGGGATGGTGGAAGCTGGACTGTCTTTTATTTCTTTCAGAAAATTGAAAATTGGTAAATTATTTTTAAACATTTGTCAGGGAAATTTGTAATTTCAGTCGGAAAAGTCAAGAGACATACTGATAACAACAAACTCTGAAGCAAACTGAAAATGCTGGCAGCGCATTTATGAGACCTTGCAGCCTAGCTCAACAACTGGAGTTTGAACGCGATCGACTCAACTGACGCTGAATTTGGAAAGAAAAAAAAATTAATAACTTCTCGTAACAAAATTTAACTTAAATCTTTTAGCTTAAATCTTTAACAAACACAGTTACTTTGGCTTCAAGTTAAAAAGTTGAACATAAAAAAGTTATAACTGGCACACGAACGCATATTTTCAGGTTCATAATCATTTTTTTAAGTTAAATGTTATTTATGCAAGGAAAAAAATTATTGTATTGTAGGAGTAGGTAAATTTAAGGTTATGAAGTTTTTCATAAGCTGCTTTTAAAAAAAAAGTGCACCGCAATACAAAACACAATAAGCAAACAATGTGAGCGAGAGTGATTACATGAGCAGCAGGCATTAATAAAATGAGGCTGCGGTAACGCACTTTCCAAACAGCCTCTCAGAGACAACATCGCTGCCTGTGGCCACACGTTTGCACCGCGGTCACATCCTGACTCTCTGCCCCTTGAGCGAAGCCATGAGGGTGCGGGGTTCAGAGCGCATCTCTGGGTGCGAGCCCTTGGACGCAACCACGAGGTTTCACACGGACGTTGCCGTCGGGTTGTCTTGGAGAGCTCCCAGTCGCCAGCCTCTGTACTCAGCCCCAACTATCACATCACTGCTTCACAGGGCCGGATTTAGGGGAGGGCAACCGGGGCGAAACGGACTTCGGAAAAAAAATCTTTCAACTTCCGACAAGTAAACACTAGTAAACATCTTTTCCTTTGATATTCTTTTTTAGCTGTTTTACCTTTACCTAAAGTACTTTGTACATACATAATTATATTATTGTTAAATATTAACAGATATATTCATTAACACTAAAATTTAATTTTCTATAATTCTTGTCTCCGATTATATTTATGTATGTTTTTTAAATACTAAGAGAATCTACTTGATTTCACTATAAATTATTTATTGGAAAACTCAACTGAAAAAAATTGTTCATTTTATTTGGAAAATAATTTGGGGCCAGGGGGCCTCCGCTCCTCTGTTGCCCCGAGGCCTCCAGACCTCTAAATCCGGCCCTGTTGCTTTATGTCCTATTCACGAATGACCGGCAGCTGCGAGAACCACCTGGAACTGCCTCTGCCCCACTGAGACAGTTCATCAGGTAAAAAAAGTAATTTTCAAACTAGTGGCTACTTAATTCAGTTTTAGTTTCTTCACAGGTTTGTTAAATAATTATTGTAACAAAGATAACCTATTTGTGACACAAGTGCCATCGTCATGGGACGACAAAGCCGGGGATGCAAAGAAAGAAATCAAGTTATTTCTCGTACCTCTACCTGAGTTATCGAAAGTGGTTTTTCCTGTGCATTGCTCTGGGCGTATGCAATGAACAAACCGCTTTTGAAGCCTGTTTCCAGTATCGGCGGGACCCACCTTGCCTGGAAATAAGTAACATTGAAGTATTTAAAAAAAATTTAATGGTAAAAAAATTGTCTACCCAAATTGCATGATCAGTTTGAAAATTGTTTACTTTGTAGTCCACAATGAGACATAATACGTGAAAACATTCTTGCTGTCCTGTGCTGTACCATCTCCAGCTCTCATATTTCCACCACCAGATACAGGTCCCAAGGAGCCGTCACATACTCCCACCATTTGTTTCACCAACACGGAATATGCCTTTTCCTCTACCCTACCTCCTGATCATGTTAATGTCCTACCGATCAATCCCGTTGCCCTCCTTTCCTTATAACACTCTCTGGACCTGTTTACCCCACCCCAAGTCGCTCCGCAGTCACGCCAGGTACTTACACTCCTGTGCCTCCTTGCCCCTTCTAGCAACACTTCCTTCTCTTAAACCTAACCACCTTAGTCATTTATACTCAACCAGTGATTCAGCTTTATCAGACCAGCTTCCAAATGTCCGCGTTACAGGGGAGAAGGGTGGAAAGGTTAGTCAGCTGTATGAGGTGATAAAGGTAGAGGGTGGCTGGGGTTAGCTGGGAACTAGGGTACACAGGATGGAGAGATCATGAGGCTTCAGAGGGAATGGAGGTGAACGGAAAGAGGGTCGGCATGCCTTCCTTGACAGGACACAGGGAGGGAGTGGAATGGGCTGGAGGATGGAATGCTGGGGGTGACAGATGCAAGGGATCTGACGAGACGACTAAAACCGGAGGGGGAGGGGAGAAAAGGGAGGACTCCTTGCCACCGGGTAAAAGCCTAATTGCAAGTCTAATATATCAACTAGCATCCTCCCATCCACTGCTGATACCAGATCCTCTAGTAGTCCAGCTATCTGAGTCTCGCACTAATTTCCCCCTCCTATAACCCATGTTGCCTGTCACCCATCAATGCCAACACATTTATTTTTTTCATAACATACCTGGCTCCATTTCATGATGTAAACAAATTACGATATTATTCGTGGTCGAATCTACAAATGTTATCCTCAAAAACCATACGTCTAGATCACCTGTATTAAGATATTTTCTCCTAATGCATAAAATAAAACATTTCCTTATACCTGCGTATCTACACACTTACCAAATAACCTGATAATACACGAAACGCACGATTACTGATTTTTATTGTAAATGACATAGTGAAAGTTGCTAAAGAAACGTTTACTTCATTTTATTCTCAAAGTTGAGGTTAGGGTACTGTTGTGTATGTTAGTTGATAAACATACGATTAGTTGGGTTCGAGTAGAATGTTTCTTCGAATTACGTAACCGAACTGCTGCAACTTTATATTTCTTTGTTCTCGTTGGATACACGTTTGGGAACCTGCCATTAGATATGTAGTAGGTGTAGAGAGGAACGCGTTTGCTGGAGTCACGGGATGTGCATTCATTAGAGAGATGCTTGAACAACGTTTTGTTTGTGTGCACGCTGCACGGCCGTAAGAGCGCTAGTGTGCTAACTGCTCCATGTTTGTTTACGATTCGTTGCTAAAGCTCATTTGTAATGGCGGAAATTTTTCTTTCGTATTTTTGTTTAGGACTTTAGGTTATTTGCGTGCTACTTGCTTATTGCTTCGAAGGTGGAAACTGTAAAATATCTGGCGTTTATTTATTCAATTATTTAGTGGTCATATTTTCATTGAGGTAAGATTGTTAAATTGAGTATAAAATTACGTATTAAGTAAAATACAATGCCGCCACGTGTACGAAAATGCTGTGTGCCTGGTTGCGAAAATAAATTTGCTGTTAGACACCGCTTCCCAGTTTACGAAGAAACGGTATACAATGAATGGATACAGAGAATAAACGTCGAGAAACTGAAAACTCTCCACCCTTTTAATGCTGTAGATGTGATTGCAAACTTCAATAGTAATTAGAGCTGTAGCGAACCGTATGTATTCGTTACTGAGTAACGGGTGCGCCGTCTATATACGAGTAACGAAACGTTACACACGGCTGCATTTCGTTACTCGCATCTCGCATCTTTCGTATGTTTCACGCATGCGCGCGCATATTCGATGAATTTACGTTACAAAGAACGATGTTTGTTTATTAAGTAAAGTATAATTTGGAAATTCGTCGTCCAAGTTATTTTACTGTTTATTAAAGGTATTGTGTGTGTAGACAAAGTTTGAGATTGGAACAGAAACAACGTAAGAAAGTATTTTTTACAAATTAGAAATATGTATGTTTTTGTTTTTTTATTATCGCGAATTTTCACGTTTTTTTTATTATCTTAAAAGAGATAATATAATAAGGCCGCTCTAATGAGATTTAATTGTTTCTTGGTTAACAAAAACTGTTAATTATCAAATATTGTTAATTGTATATATTCTAATTATTATTATTTACACGACGTCATACTGTACGCGTACGCAATACGACTCGATTCGTTGCATGTTATGCGGTATCAGAAGTAACGAGTAACGATACGATAGTAACGAGTACTGAATGTTATAGTAACGAATACATAAGGGTACGCTTATTTTCGTTACTTTTACAGCTCTAATAGTAATGCTAGCTTGTGACATAGGTGGTTTCAGCATAAATAGCTACTTAGGTCATTCTTCCACCAATATTTATACGGTTAGTACTGTGCACGGCCACAACAGCGCTGCAAATAGTGTTCTAGCTGTTATTCAGAGAGTGGCCTTTCTATCCCTCCCTCTCTTTTCTATGGCTGGAGTGAAAATTCCTTAAGGCCCTGTCACACTGTCAAATTTTAGCTTCCAACTCCTTCCAATATGTTGGATCCAATATCTTTGAGGGTTGTGACGTCACGTTCAACGTCACTATCGCAGCCATGTTTATTTGAGAGATTGAATGTCTAGAGTTTCCTTCAAATATTTTACGTATAGGACTGGTTCTAAAATATGTTGGATGTTGGATGGGATCAGCCAATCAGAGTTATCTAAAATAAAGCGGCCGCTTTTGTTTCCGTTTCCGAAGTGTAATAGTTTAAATATCAGCAATGGCGAATGGGAAATAAATGCAGTAATTGAATTAATACTATTTTATTTCCTGCTGGAATATGTAATTGTTATTGTATATTTTCCTCCAATTGAATCTGTATGTACGGAAGTGCAGGTTAATATATTTGACTAAAAGAAGTTACTGTAGTTTTGGAATATTATGGTCCTTAAACCAGAAAACATCTTCTATTCAACTTACGATCATTATTTGATTGCTATACCAGTTTTGCTTATGTTCAGGTATTGTTGATACACTAAATTAAAACAGCAAGCATTGCGTACAAAATGTGCCATCAGGAATGAGGTATCAAAACTAGGATATGCATTTCGGAACTTTTACCTACAAATCCAAATTAATAACACCTAAAATAAATTTTAAAATATTTCAATTCAGAGACTTAATGTAACTAAAATTATTTTGGCTTACCTAATCAATCTTTCTTATAAGTCATTGTTCTCCTTATTTCACAATAGCTGCTTCTCTGTAAGTATTGTCTGGAATTTTCTGGAATATAGACTCATAATTTCCTGACAATAGATGGTACTGACTTATGTTAAAGCAGCATCTCTGAGTAAGCAAGTAGCTCTGGTGATTTGCAAGAAAGGCCTAGAAATATTAAAATTCTGCCTACGTGTTCACTTATTATTACCTATTTAAGTTTTAAAAGTAATACCATTTTTCGTGAATGTAAATATTTGTGTAGCAGATCCTTGTCAGTAAGCCTATACTTGCCAGGCTGTACGAAACAAGCATACCTGGTCTAATATCTCGTTAAAAAATTATTTTAAAGAGATAATGTGACTGAGGTGAAGTTAGCTTAAAGGCTCAGGTTGAGGTTTGTAACAGTAAATACACTTAATTCAAAATAAAACAAAATTGCCAATTTCTAAACACAGCAAAAATCAACACATTCACTTTAAAGTATAGGAACAATTTTGATGAAATACAAGTGAAAGTGTCCATACAACAGCAGCTAGTTGGGTGAGAAAATAAGCGGGAATGAGAAGGGATATGCCTACTTGCAGATTTACATTTAATTATATGTTTTATTCTTACTAAACATACCTTTAAATATTGTTTTTGAAGAGCACTATAAATTGCACTGACGTCGTACCGACGCTACCCTTAAGCCGGTTTCACCCGATCAGTGGCAGGTTGCCCTTTCGGAGCGCATCCTCTCCAAACCCCGGACGAGTCAAGTGAGAGCTCCGCCACGGGACCTAATTCGATGCATAACTTATAAACATAATATAAGTACAATGATCAGTCCCGTTAATTTCAATCACCACCAACACTTTAATTACTTAGTTAATCAATGCGCATCAGTGTAATTACGTGTAAACAACAGTCGTCCACTGACTTATATTTTCAAACAGTTACTTGCTAGTTTGTCATATATCAAGCCCTCAGCAATTAGTTTCCAGATACTAATTTGTAATTAAGTACCTGGAACGATTTTTTTACTTAAACTTATAGTTGTAAGGTGATATAAGTGTCTTGGCGCGCGGCGCGGGGTGGTGGGGGTAGCCCGGAAGCTACCCCGCGCGGCGGCCATCTTCCGGCAGTCTTCTCCAAGCTCAGGCCCGGGGCGCAACTAACGTTCCGTGAGCGGCCATCATCTTTGAATTCAACGATCACTCATTCTGCCATGTGAGTAATTACCCCAAAACTTCCTTTTATTAGCTGCCCACGTGTCCCCGAGCCCTTTTTCCGCGGATCCGGGACTATCCCGACCGGCTTAAAGAGCATCGAGTGCAACTGCGCCACTGGCTCCACTTGCGGTACTGGCCGTCTCCAGTGAACTTTTTAATTAACATGTCGTGCAAATGCCTGCCGGTATCACGAGCGAATAATTTGTAACGCCAAGCTTCGTAACGCCATCACGCGACCCCCCATGGTAACATACGGCACTGGCCGCCTCCAGTGAACTTTTAACCCGCAAGACTGCCGCGGAGTTAGATCGTAGCGTAATAATTAATTAGTGTTTTCATTGGGTAACCCGGAACTTGTACCGTGTACCAACGTAACTTGTCATTCGTGAGTAACGACTAATAAAGTTACTCAGAAACGTCCCCGTGTGTAATTTCAGTGTTCTTGTAATCCCATCAGCCAGGCATGCAACCCCCTATACCGTAGAATGGGGATACTTGCAATGGTGGGGTAACTTGCAACAAAACTACAGGTAAATATATTTTGTGTGTTGGCTACCATGATTCAGTTCGATGTGTACATGTTTCTATTGCCATTTGTTTACAAATGTCTGTTGCAGCTTGTACATGTTGTTTTAGGCGGTACTTATTGTTTTGTGCATTTGTTTTTCATAAATAAATATTATTATTGAAAATCTGCAAAAAGTAACATCTGGAAACTTCCTGTAGAAGTTCTTAGAAGTACACATCTAAAGACATTGTAAGGTATGTATGGCTTTAATGTAGTGTCAAGAAGTGTATCCTATAGTCATACCATGCAATGATAATTCGTTTTCTGTCAGTTGGCTTTTTTATGAATTTGTGATTCCAGTGGGGTAACTTGCAACCCAGACACACCCACTTTTGTTATCAATTAAAACCTAAAATACAACCTTCACATATGTTTTTCTGTAATTATTACATACCTACCAACTTCATATTAATTCCCCTGTTAGTTTAACTTCGGAATGTTGCCCTTTTATGTAGGTAAATGTAAAGGCTATGTAATTTTTTTTTTTTTTGTGTTTTAGGTTATGGCCAGAAAACACAAGAAAGTTCCAGGACATCGTAGTTATGCCAATTTTTCGAAGGAAAGCCTTTTAGCTGCAATAGAAGATGTAAAAACAAAAGGCCTTTCATACAGACAAGCTGGTGAAAAGTATGGAATCACTGGATCAACAATCTACAGGGCGTTCAAAAAGAAGCACCCCAAAAGTTATGGAAGACCTGCAGTGCTGACAGAAGATGAAGAACGTAAGCTGGTTCATGGGATTTTATTGGCGAGTGATTGGGGGTTTCCATTTGACAAGTTGGATATTTGTTTACTTGTTAAAAGCTTTTTAGATAATGAGGGGCGAACAGAACTTAGATTTAAAAAAAATATGCCAGGTAGGGATTGGTATCTTTCTTTTATAGGAAGGCACAAGAAAATTCTGTCACCACGATTTTGTCAGAACATTACGAGAGCAAGGGCTGGTGTTAGCAGAGAAGTTCTAGAGAAATATTTTGCTAACTTACAGATCTCTTTGCATGGAGTAAAACCAAACATGATCGTCAATTACGACGAAACCAATATGACAGATGATCCGCAAAGAGCAAAGGTGGTGGTTAGACGGGGGGCAAAGTACCCAGAACGTGTTATGGATCACTCCAAAGTTAGCGTTTCTGTGATGTTCTCAGGAACAGCATCAGGCATTGTATTACCACCCATGATTGTTTACAAGTCTGAGCACCTGTATGATACATGGATGGAGAACGGACCAAAGGGTACAATATACGGGTGCTCCAAAAGTGGGTGGTTTGATGGTCACCTATTTCAAAAATGGTTTTGCAATATAGCATTGCCCTATTTCCGATCTTGCGATAAAGGAGGTGGAAATTCTCCAAAAGTCTTGATTGGGGACAATCTTGCTAGCCATCTGTCCATGCCAGTCATTGAAGAATGCAGGAAACATAACATTAAATTTGTTTTACTGCCACCAAACAGCACACATATTTGTCAGCCTCTCGATGTAGCCTTTTTTCGTCCTCTGAAAATTAAGTGGCGACAAACTCTTGCAGAGTTCAAAGCAAAGTACAAGGGGACAATACCAAAAAATTTATTTCCCAGATATTTGAATGCAACACTGGAAAAATTGGAAAATGCTTCGCAAAATTTATGCTCAGGGTTCAGAGCAACTGGCTTGTATCCGTTCAATCCGCAACAAGTTTTAAATAAACTTCCAGCTGAGAATGAAGATTCCTCTGCCAACTCAACAGCAGATGGCTCTTGGTCTGAAGCATTCATTGAGGTTCTGCGAGAAGCCCGATTTGGCCAGTCATCAGCCCCTCGAGTTCGCAAGAGAAGGGTTGTTAATGTTAATCCTGGTCTAAGTGTAAATGGAAGTTTAGAAGATACCAGCATTGACCAGGACCCTTCTTCAACTTCAGCTCCTTCAACTACAGCTTCTTCAACTTTAGCTTCAACTTCAGCTCCTACAACTTCAGCTCCTACAACTTCAACTCCATATGCAAAGGCTAGAACATGGTCCAAGTTTTCATCAGAATCTGTGGATTTTGAAATGACAGATGTGCATCAGAATGCAGAAAGTGAACATGAGACTGCGAACTTCTGTCTTATCAAAACCGGTGACTTTTTATTGGTGAAGTTAATGTATGATAGCAGATCAAATAAGGCAGTTCAAAGGTTCTTTGTTGCTAAAGTCTTGGAAAAGAATGAATCTGTTGTTTATTGTTCTTTTCTCCGTAAAAGTGCTAAGGCCGAAAAAGTATTTCTCTTCCCATCAGTGGAAGATACCTTTAATGTGATGAAAGAAAACATTGTGAAAATATTGAGAGAACCAAGAGTAGTACGAGGACGACATATTTTTACAGAGTATTTTACTGAACAAATTCAATGAACTCACCTGATTCATAACATGCATTGTTAATTTTTTTTTTATGGGTTTACTGATCAGTTTCTTGTGACATTTGGTTTCTATTTTATTGCATTTTTACTTAAATATAGTATTTAAATATTCCAACTGTTGCAAGTAACCCCACATAAGTGTTAACTTGTAATTCCTAAATGATTTAGTAAGTGTTGCAAGTTACCCCACTGATGGGGTTACTTGCAACAGCTATATTTTGTCATTATTCGTGAAAACTATTTTGGGTAAAAACATTTTGTGCATATCATTGTATTCTACATGCATATATTATGTACCATGTCTATATTTATCCCATTAACATGAGTCTGGCATAGTGTAATATATTGTTGAATTCATTCTCTGTTGCAAGTATCCCCATTCTACGGTATTGCTTAGGGCGTATCCAGCACCAACACAGTAAGTTCGTCGTCATCGTAAGCCGACTTATCTAGCGGACCACGCTGGGGCAGAAAGAACCCACGATTCATCTCATGGTCTAGTTCAGGCTAGCCTGGCGCCCACCGGACATTCAATCCACATACACGTCACTGCAACCCGCTAGATATTCCCCCTCAGCTCCCACAGAGAGACGGGCGGCGGCAAATGGCGCCCCTGCGTGGTGCGTGACAAGAAAAACGAAATCAGAAAAATTCGAAAAATTCGCAGGAAAAGTAGGAAATTACGACGGAGAACGACCATTTTTAGAAAGCGAAGGGCGAATAGTCGCGGGCGTGACGTGGAAGGCAGACAAAGGTTTTTCCACCCCCCACCCCCTCAAGATTCAACATTCCAGCAGGACGTGCGACGCGGGCGACGACGTCACACTACCCCCACTCCGCGGCGACCGTTTCGCTCTCTGCTTTGTGCGGTGTTCCGGGCATTCCTCCTGCCCACCGTTCGTTCTCGCTCTTCGCTTCACACAGCCGGCGCGGCAGCCCCTTCCACCGACGATTTGGATCGGCGCGCGCAGCTCCAGCTGCCACCATTATCGGCCTCTGTTATATGCGACAGTCCGGGCACCTAGCTCGCGACCCGGCGTAGCGCGCACGCGGACACGCAACAAAACAGGCACGTACAGTGCGTGTCATCACACGGCCACGCATACGAGACGAAAGTTACGTGTTAACACTAGACATCATGTCATACCAGGGCGGCGGATTACCGGCTAATATGGATTTATTAACCGGACCGGAACCCGCCTGGGTACAATTCCTAAGTGGAAAGGGGAAAACGGAACCCACGACACAAGTTAACAACGGACTCACCGCGCCCGGAGCGACGGCTGTTTGCCCAGCGGCAAATCACGCCGAACACGTGCCCCAGTTACAAGACACCACGCGGTACATACCTGACTGGGCCACGGTGACCACACTCGCACGACCGAGCACTGGCCAGGCGATGTCGCTACCCGAATTCGGAGGGGCCCCACACGAGGACCCAAGCATGTTTCTCGAACAATGCACATCGCGGCTAACGCATAATGGCACACACCCTGCCGAATGGGCGGAGAGGGCCAGCGGGCAGCTACGCGGCGCGGCGCGGACTTGGTGGACCAGGTGGGGGCGCTTCGGAATGCCGTGGTCCGAATTCGCCGACAGCTTTACGCACCGGTTCGATACCGGATGCCCACTCATAGACTGCTCGGCGCAGTTTTATGGGGTTAGACAGCGAGAGGGTGAAGATGCGGAGGCATTCGTAGCCAATAAGATCAGGCTGTTTCGGCGAATTTCGCCTAACCAGGATCCCGCCCAAGCACTGCCAGTCGTGACCAAACTGCTTAGGGACGACCTACAGCCATTCATGCGGCTATACCAAACCACGTCCGTCGTGGACTATGCTCGACAAGCACAGGCCACGGAAAACAACCTCGGCGCCGGGAACCAGCGTCATCAGGCGTCCACGACCCCGCGACGACCTTCGATACTACCCCCACCGCCTCAGGCGACGCAAGATGTTCGCGGGCACGAGGAGCAGTCACGCGGGACAGCCGGACGAGCGCCAGACGTTAGGGTAACCGAAGCCCGGGCCCCCCAGTGCAGGTTAGGTTGCCCGCGCGGCACGTTCCATTGGCACAACGACTGCCCCCGGAGGAACGACTCACCCGGCCCACCGCCACCCACAGCACGACCGGACCCGCCCCCGCAGCGACAGACACCCCCGTTCGCCCCCACCATGTCGGGAAACGGGCCCCGGGGGGACCATTACTGAGTCCCCCGGCCGTGGCACCAGCTGTCCCGCCGAGCGCCCATCAACCCCTACCGACCCTGGGGCAACTGCACAGCCTGCCCGCCGGTCTTATGCGTGTGCTCGTGGAGGTCAACGGACACCCAGCCACCGCACTGATCGACACCGGAGCAAGTGCGGTCTTCGTGCGCCCCAACCTGGTGCCGCCTGGCACAATGCACCCGGAGCAGGGCGAACTACGCCTGGCCACCACCGCCCACACCGGACGGATGATCGGCCGCGCGGATATCAAGGTAAGCCTACGGGAGCTCGACACCAGGGTAAAGGCCATTGTAGTGCAGGATCTGAACGAGGAGGTCGTGCTGGGCATGCCGTGGTTAATTGACCAGGACGCCGTGCTTGAGCTACGTCATGCCCGACTCAACCTGGGCCGGACGGAACGCTACGTGGCTTACGCTATGGGACAGACGCCCGTGCCGGAAGGCACCATCACGACGTTAGCCGACATCCGTCATAATGTCCCTCCACAACACCAGGCCGACATAAACCGAGTGCTGTCGGGACGACCGGGCGTCTTCATGACAACAGGCCCGTTGAGACGCACCACGGTGGCAGAACACCGTATCCCGACCACCTCTGATCAACCAGTGTACGACCCACCACGAGGTTATGGTTTCCACGAACAGCGAGCCATCCGAGAACAAGTCACTGAGATGCTACTGAGCGGCGTTATCGAGCCATCACACAGTGCCTACAACTCCTGTGTCGTTCTGGCCTCCAAGAAGGACGGTACGAACCGGTTCTGCGTCGACTTCCGCCCCCTGAACGCCGTCACTGTTAGTGCCCCGCCCCCTCAAATCAGCGTCGAGGCCGCCGTGGCCGGACTGGGGAAAGCGTGTGTATTCAGCACGCTAGACTTAAAGTCCGGTTACTGGCAGGTGCCGATACGGCGCGAGGACCGGGAAAAAACGGCGTTCACGGTACCCGACGGACGCCGATTCCAGTTCCGAGCCATGCCCTTCGGACTGAAGTGCGCCCCAGCCACCTTCCAGACCATGATGACCAGGGTCCTGGAGGGCTACATCGGGGAGTTCGCCCTGGCATACTTAGATGACGTCATCGTGTTCTCGGAGTCGTGGGAGGACCACTGTCGACATCTGGCGCTGGTGATGGAGAGACTGGCCACCAATCACTTGACCGCTAATCCCGCAAAGTGCCACATTGGGGCGACCGAAGTCGATTTTCTGGGACACATAGTTAGCGAGGACGGCAACAGGCCACAACCGGGTCATCTCCGGCAGATAGCTGAAGCGGAAGTGCCACGCACGCGCAAACGGCTACAGCAATTCGTCGGTCTTATCAACTGGCTGCGAAACTATATACCTAATTTTTCGCAACGGATCGCGCCGCTTACAGACTTGTTGTCGCCCCAGACTCGTTATCGATGGACCCCGCCCGCCCAACTGGCCTTCGACGAGATAAAACAGGAGTTCACCCGATGCCACACACTAGCGCGCATAGACCCTGACCGGCCCTTGGTCCTACAGACCGACGCCAGCGCCCTCGGAACCGGCGCTGTACTGTTCCAGGTCGACGACCAAGGGGAGCGGCAAATAGTGGACTATGCTAGCGCTAAGTTTGGGGCAGCCGAAACACGCTACCACAGCAACGAACAGGAATGTCTCGCCGTCGTGTGGGCGATTAAGAAGTACCGCCCACACCTGGAGGGCCGTCCGTTTACGCTCCGCACGGACAACCGCTGCCTCACCTGGCTGCATACCATGCAGGGGCGGAAGGGGAAACTGATCCGCTGGGCACTGCTCCTACAGTCCTTCGACTTCGTCGTTGAGCACGTGCCCGGCGTCGAGAACCAGCTCCCCGACCTGCTCTCCCGTGAACCCGACACCAGCGAAGGGGTGGTGGATGACCACGACTGGGAAGACGTCCTGCCCCCAGACTACGCCACGGCACGAGGCGCCCAACAACCCGCCTACGCTCAGAACATCGTAGGCGAGGCCACGGACGACGCGCCTCCGAACACGGCCGCCGACGTAGACCGCCGCGTCTTAGAGGCCCAACAGCGATCTCCTGATGCCCACCGCCGTCGGCAATCGGCCGAGAGAGTGGGGCAGACGACCTGGCTCCTCCAAGGGGACAGGATAATGAATAGGTCTCCCGACCCGACGGGAACATGGAGGACCTACGTGCCACCGGAGGCCCGCGAGGCCGTGTTGCTGTTTCACCATGACCACGACCTCGCGGGACATCCGGGGGCAGATCAGACCCACCGGGCCATCGGGCAGTACTACCACTGGCCCGGGGTAGCTCGGGACGTCCGTGAATACATCAAGGGGTGCGAGGTCTGCCAGCAGCGCAAGGCTCGGCGTGGGGACGGGGTGCAACAACAACAACCCCGCCTACCGTCGACGCCATTCCAGACCATCGCCCTCGACGTGATGGGGCCCTACCCGCGCTCACCACGTGGCAAACGGTTCCTGATCGTCATCACGGACATGTTCACCAGGTGGACCGAGGCCTACCCCTGCGGCAACTCCCGGGCGGCAACCATCATCGGCCTACTGACCCGCGAGTTCCTTCCTCGTTGGGGCTACCCCCAATCCGCACTGACGGACAACGGCAGCCAGTTCCTGGGTGCACGTTGGAGGGACTGGTGTCGTGAGGCCCACATCGACCACCACACGACGCCCTCCTACCATCCAAGGGCGAACCCCACTGAGCGCCGGAACCAAGAGCTCAAGATCCAGCTACGACTCCGCCTCGGGGACGATCATGCTCAGTGGGACAGCCACGTCGCCGACGCGCTCTTCTGCGTCCGGAGGCGCGTGAACGCCGCCACCGGCATGACACCTGCGGAGATGGTACAGGGCCACAACCTCCCTCTGCCCGGCGAGTGGGCCACCCACGGCGTCCCCCACCCCGAGGAGCGAGGGGGAGAACGCGACCAACGGCGCACAGCTGAACATGATGCCGCCCGGCAACAGCAGGAACAGTATACCCAACATATCACCCCCCAGACCACCAGGGCACCACCCCCTCTACGGACGGGAGACCTGGTGTTCGTGCGGGTCCACCCGCTGTCCACCGCCCCGCGGAATTACTGCGCCGGACTCGCACCCCGTTGGCGGGGGCCCTACGTTGTCCAACGCCGCGTGGGAGCGACCTCGTACCGGATCAACCTGGGTGGTCGCCATGTCCGGAAAATTCATCGAGACGACCTCCGGCTAGCGGCCGTACCGGGTGCCCCGCCGCCCGATGGAGCGGATGACGACGGCCCAGTGGAACCCCGAGACGACGATGAAACAACTCCGGCCACCATGAGCCCGACGCCGCATGGGATGGGCCCCGCGGACGAGCCCCACCCCAACCCAAATGGAACCCCGGACCAGGCCGTTACCCCTCAAGGGGCTCAACGGGGCACCACGCGCCCCAAGAGGCTCTGCTTCGCCCCCACGACGGCAGGCGAAGAAGGCCACGGAGCTGGGCCCGCGTCTCAGAGGGGCGAGGGGTCGCCTGGCGAGAGAGTAGACCGCCCCCGCCGAAGACGACGCCGCCCTGCTCGGCGTCGGGGCTGTGTCCCCGACCGCGCCCCCGACGGGAATATGACGAGTCCCACAGGCGAAGTCCGCGTGACACGCCCAAGCGACGGCCCGGGAACCAGCACGGACAATCGGCTCGGCACGTCCGGCCCCGGGACGCCAACGCCCGGGACCCCCCCATCCGACCCGGCCACGGTCTTCATGGGCCCCGACGGGGATTCCAGCCGGAGCACGAATAGGCCACGACGGGAGCGCCACCCTCCGACGTGGCTCCAGGACTATGTGCTCGACGACGGCGAGCCAGGCGCCGCAACGCCGCCGCCCGACCCGGCAGCCACTGTCGCGTCGCCCCGCAGCGAACCCGCCGGACGTGAACACTCCCCAAACCGGGAGAGCTCCATCGCCCACGACGTGGCCCTACAAGGGGGAACGGACCGGGATTGGTCAGGCCAGTGTCGAATTACGGAGGCGACGCCGTCGGAGCTCAGGGACCTTGACGGGAACATGTCCGACGCGAACCCCGTCATCACGGAACCAGACGAGCCACTAAGCATTGCTACGGGAAGGCCACGACGGGAGCGCCACCCGCCGACGTGGCTCCAGGACTATGTGCTAGACGACAGCGAGCCGTGCGTCGCGACGCCGCCTCCCGGCCCAGCTGACATCGCAGGGATTGGGGCGGCGTCCCCATGCGCCGCGATGCTGCCTCCCGGCCCCGCTGCCTTCGCAGGGACTGAGGCAGCGTCCCCGTGCGCCACCGCTTCGTTCATCGCGACGCCGCCTCCCGGCCCAGCTGACATCGCAGGGATTGGGGCGGCGTCCCCATGCGCCGCGATGCTGCCTCCCGGCCCCGCTGCCTTCGCAGGGACTGAGGCAGCGTCCCCGTGCGCCACCGCTTCGTTCATCGCGACGCCGCCTCCCGGCCCAGCTGACATCGCAGGGATTGGGGCGGCGTCCCCATGCGCCGCGATGCTGCCTCCCGGCCCCGCTGCCTTCGCAGGGACTGAGGCAGCGTCCCCGTGCGCCAACGCTTCGTTCATCGCGACGCCGCCTCCCGGCCCAGCTGACATCGCAGGGATTGGGGCGGCGTCCCCATGCGCCGCGATGCTGCCTCCCGGCCCCGCTGCCTTCGCAGGGACTGAGGCAGCGTCCCCGTGCGCCACCGCTTCGTTCATCGCGACGCCGCCTCCCGGCCCAGCTGACATCGCAGGGATTGGGGCGGCGTCCCCATGCGCCGCGATGCTGCCTCCCGGCCCCGCTGCCTTCGCAGGGACTGAGGCAGCGTCCCCGTGCGCCAACGCTTCGTTCATCGCGACGCCGCCTCCCGGCCCAGCTGACATCGCAGGGATTGGGGCGGCGTCCCCATGCGCCGCGATGCTGCCTCCCGGCCCCGCTGCCTTCGCAGGGACTGAGGCAGCGTCCCCGTGCGCCACCGCTTCGTTCATCGCGACGCCGCCTCCCGGCCCAGCTGACATCGCAGGGATTGGGGCGGCGTCCCCATGCGCCGCGATGTTGCCTCCCGGCCCCGCTGCCTTCGCAGGGACTGAGGCAGCGTCCCCGTGCGCCAACGCTTCGTTCATCGCGACGCCGCCTCCCGGCCCAGCTGACATCGCAGGGATTGGGGCGGCGTCCCCATGCGCCGCCATATCTATGCAGCACACGTTCAAGTGCTGTATTTGGCTGAAGATACCAAGTGACGTCGGAGACTAATCGGCAAAACCGGGCTTCTCTAGGGGGGGGCGTTTGACGTCGTACCGACGCTACCCTTAAGCCGGTTTCACCCGATCAGTGGCAGGTTGCCCTTTCGGAGCGCATCCTCTCCAAACCCCGGACGAGTCAAGTGAGAGCTCCGCCACGGGACCTAATTCGATGCATAACTTATAAACATAATATAAGTACAATGATCAGTCCCGTTAATTTCAATCACCACCAACACTTTAATTACTTAGTTAATCAATGCGCATCAGTGTAATTACGTGTAAACAACAGTCGTCCACTGACTTATATTTTCAAACAGTTACTTGCTAGTTTGTCATATATCAAGCCCTCAGCAATTAGTTTCCAGATACTAATTTGTAATTAAGTACCTGGAACGATTTTTTTACTTAAACTTATAGTTGTAAGGTGATATAAGTGTCTTGGCGCGCGGCGCGGGGTGGTGGGGGTAGCCCGGAAGCTACCCCGCGCGGCGGCCATCTTCCGGCAGTCTTCTCCAAGCTCAGGCCCGGGGCGCAACTAACGTTCCGTGAGCGGCCATCATCTTTGAATTCAACGATCACTCATTCTGCCATGTGAGTAATTACCCCAAAACTTCCTTTTATTAGCTGCCCACGTGTCCCCGAGCCCTTTTTCCGCGGATCCGGGACTATCCCGACCGGCTTAAAGAGCATCGAGTGCAACTGCGCCACTGGCTCCACTTGCGGTACTGGCCGTCTCCAGTGAACTTTTTAATTAACATGTCGTGCAAATGCCTGCCGGTATCACGAGCGAATAATTTGTAACGCCAAGCTTCGTAACGCCATCACGCGACCCCCCATGGTAACATACGGCACTGGCCGCCTCCAGTGAACTTTTAACCCGCAAGACTGCCGCGGAGTTAGATCGTAGCGTAATAATTAATTAGTGTTTTCATTGGGTAACCCGGAACTTGTACCGTGTACCAACGTAACTTGTCATTCGTGAGTAACGACTAATAAAGTTACTCAGAAACGTCCCCGTGTGTAATTTCAGTGTTCTTGTAATCCCATCAGCCAGGCATGCAACCCCCTATATTGCTTAGGGCGTATCCAGCACCAACACAGTAAGTTCGTCGTCATCGTAAGCCGACTTATCTAGCGGACCACGCTGGGGCAGAAAGAACCCACGATTCATCTCATGGTCTAGTTCAGGCTAGCCTGGCGCCCACCGGACATTCAATCCACATACACGTCACTGCAACCCGCTAGATATTCCCCCTCAGCTCCCACAGAGAGACGGGCGGCGGCAGCACTACAAATTTCAGGTAAAAATTTTGAGATGGTGTTGTGTGGAATACTTGTAGAGAACATAAGGGACTTAAATGATTCCCCTGTCGCCAAAAATCTTAATGTAACTGCCAGCCTCTGCTTTGCTGGTATAGACTGGCACAAATGAGTATCCTTCTTTGCAATGCGAGACTCCACAATTGAAAGAAGAAAATCAAAACTTTCAGAATCCATTATTACATAGTTCGGAAATGAATCGGCATCTTCGTATCGAAGTTCATGACAAAAAGGGGTAAAACACCATTTGTTTGCCGGGAAAGTATCCACTGTCTCGTCCACCATCTGCGTTTCTTTTTCTTAGATTTCTCTTCTAGTTTACTGAGACTTGCTACAATTGCAATTACAGCTACAGCTTTTGAAACACTTTGATGCTCTTAATGCAGGCATTGCAAACACCTGGAAAACGTAAATTTTAAACTGTGTATGATCACAATATACCTAAATTGGAATATAACTTACTTAAAAAAGCCCGCGTTCCTTGACCCAAAATTTGTTTTTTGATTCTAAATACTGTCATTTACAGTTCTCTACAGAATGTTTGGTAAAACGAGCTCATTCAAAGAAAATTGATAGTGTGAAATGACTTCAAATATATTTTACATTGCTCGTCAAATAATATTGAATACAATATATTTGAAGACGTATTTAATCCAAAATCACCCTTCAAATTTTGTTGTCCAATTTATTGGATACAATATATTTGACAGTGTGACAGGGCCTTTATAAACAATTTCGGGCAAATGAAATAAAATTTTATTCCAAAAACTTGTTCAATAAATATTATTGCTTAGTTCTCAATAAAGCCAGAAAAGTTATTTGAAAGACATTAAATAAGTTTATAAATGGATTGTGTTTTTACAGGACTAATGGTACATTGGCCGTTGTTGCACTTAATGCAACTAGTTAAAGTTATAAACATAAACGGTTTCAATATTGGGAATTAACAATTAAGAATTCAAAGTCCCCTATCTTATAATGTTCTATATTTTCTAAATAATTAATTCCCACGCCAATTTGTAGTAAATCATGAGCGAATTTATATAACATGGGCAGAAATAACTAGCACTGAAAGTATGGAACTCCAGAAATCGGCATCTATGGTAATATACAAAGGGGGAGATGTATATATCCCACTACATCGTGAAATTTATATATAAAAAAAAAAACTATTGTTCTCCAACAAATAAGAATTTCAAAGCAAACAGCAGGCAAAGAGATTCTATCTATCCCCTTCCCTCCTTTTTTTCACTGTCAAGAAAATAAAAACCTGATCGGCAGCTTATATAGAACAGCAAACTAACACTTTCTTTGAATGCAGGTAGTGGTGCAATTTTTGGATGTGATTTTCATAAGTTGACTAGTATTTGACAGATGTGGAGGCTTTGGTCCATAAATTACCTCCCTTTTTTCTTCTGTATGCACCATACCTGTTGTCTACTGGCTTAAACTGCCATTACCTGCAGTCTTCATTTTGAGACCCGGGATGTACCTAGTGGAGGCTTGCGTGAATGAGGTTGACTTTGCTCTGGGAGGGTACCAGGCTAGTTCTTGAGGCTAACATGATGTCTCGTTGGTCGTCGGACCCAGCATGGCCCATTAGGCTCGGAGGCTGAGGTTTTATTAGAAGCCCAATACACACCAGACACTCGCATCACAGGTTAAGCTGAAAAGGGTCTCTGAATGAATCATTTAGAACACATGCACTGCACACCTAGCGATCAGAAGACCTACTTATTAATAATAGCCATGTGAACGTAAATACGTACCTAACTGCACCTTGAAACGCTAATCACCAAACGTAAGGTTGTCTCACGTCAGCTTAGGGTCCAGACGGGATAAAGACCATGTCAACCGGCAGCACCATGTATGAGCGTAACATGCTGAATAAAAACAATCTTAGCAGGATACCAAAACCTTCACTGCAAATAGAAATAACCATCGCCTGCCACCTGCTGGCCACGTCACGCCCCGAGAAGAAACCTTGTGCCCTGCCTGTATACTAGCATACAGGACCATGTTAATTGCTAATTGATGCCTCGGGTAATGATAGCAGAAGGCGGTAGGAAGACAGTCTGTATTTTCGTTTATTTATCTTAATGTTAGTATTTCTGTAATGCTTAATGTCACTGTATGTTCCCCCTTGTCTGACCCCCTCCAAGCTTTTCATTTTCAGTAGTCTTTAATATTGAGCAAATGATTAACTAACTGCTTGTTAAAGCCCGCGATGCGCTGCCCAGAAATGAATTTGCTGATGCTGTTTGAAGTTTTAAGTATTTGGTCTTTCAATCTGCTATTTCAGCATGTGCGAGTACATCATGGCAGTTTTGGATTGCTAGTCCCTGTTTAACTTCTACTTGGGTGGGCCTGCCACTCGGTAACTCTTGCCTGGCTGCGAATTTTTGCATGGATGAAAACCACACGTTTTGCCTCTGGGCTCATGCTGTGTAATCTAAGTATTTAATTGATCTCGCTGTTTAACTTGTAATCCCTGAACATCTGTGCTGAGAATCGTAATTATATTGCCTTTAAATTTTCACTACAGTATTATTTTGTTATGATTTTGGGTTACCATTTGAATGTTTAAGTAAAACTGTATATTTATATTTATCATAATTCAATTTTCTGGATAGCCCTATGTAGGATATTTTCTGTGTCAAACTTTTTGTGCATTGTGACATACTGTTTCGTTTTTATTACTCGTAATCAACTACAAGAAATATTTGTCTAAGCATGTGGCTGTGATCACAGACATTCAAAGCTAAATTCATTTGTTATCAGTTTTTCAGAGGTTTTTATTTCATCTTTACGATGCAATGTAATGATTGTTGTTAAACATTATTGCTTTGTTTTATTTATTATGAAAGAAATGAATAAAATGGCAGGCATTAAACATTCATCAGAATCCCTTGTAATGTGCCTTTTTGCAGTTCAACATTCAATCTTTGCTTCTCCAATATAGCTTAGAGCCTTGTCGTCAACTCTTTTTCTGTACATATATGTATGTTTCATAACTTCTGTGGATGGTTTAGAGAGGAACAAAGTAGCTAGTGCAAAGGACGTTGAAATACCACCTAACATATATGTATATAAGTGCTATTAAGAGGTAATTAATAATTATTTGTATAAAAAATTACTGTATCATATATTAGTAGTCAGTTAATCTGAAGAGAAAATGTTTAATCATATGATAGAAAAAAGTTATAAATAAAATTTTAAATTATGTAGGTAAGACAAATTTTGTTTAATGGGTAACACTGTTTTCTTGCTTCTTTCTAAATTTCTACTCAAAATTTTCTAATACATTAGATTTTGTCTTAGCCTCCATATTGTAACTATGACATTATTTATTCCAAATAATCAAGTCACAATGCTGTCACAAAACCTGGTACCTATTCAAATGTGTGATTTCCCATCCACGTACACCTTTTGCACTATTTAACCCACTTTTATTTTTCCAACAGATGTAGCATACATGTGCAGGTGTTGTAGTTACACCTTCCAGTAGAACTTAATGTAATGTAGTACTGGTAGGTAGTAGTAGCAATCTAATTATGGAACAATAACACCAAGTTAAGTAGCTATTTGGTTACTGAAGTCGTCGAAGGCACAGACCACGCAAACACAGTTAAAGATTCTGGTAGTGTGTCTACTTTGTGTGACACTAGCCTAACAGAAACATTCACATTCTTATCAGTTAAATAAAAATAAGTTGAGGAAAAAATAAAAAAATTTACTCTTCGTATTTTATATACACCTTTACTTCCATGTAAATACAACATGGTTACAAAAACATTCATAAACAAAATATAAGCATACAAATTTTTCCCTGAAATCAAATACATTATAAATGTAGAAACTAACATCAGACAGTGATATGCTACCAACACAGGTGAGCATGCAACCAACAATCTGGTAGCATCAAGTACACTACAATAATTATTAATTATTTTATGAAGTAACATAAAGTATATTAACCTGCGACAAACATTCTCTTCTATCCAGAAATTTGAAACAACTGGACGTGTATTTTTTTACCATAAAATTGTTTTGTGTAACAATAAAAAATGTTTTGCAAAAAAAAAAAAAGTACTACAAGAAAGGAACCTTTTTTTACCATCATAATGTTTATATAGAAAATTTTAAATAAATACAATGTTAATACTGCACTTATTTTCTGCCATTTATTGGACTGGTGTGATAATAAAGACAGATTTGTCATCATGAAGCTATACAACAGGGACTGGAAGTAACGCGCTATTAGTAACGACGTTATTTGTAACAGTTACTTTTAATGGTAACGATCATGGTAACGCAATATATTAAGTTTTCAGTAACTGTAACTGTAACTGAATTACATTTTTTGCCTTAAAGTAACGATAATTGTCGTTACTTCTTGCGTTACATTTTTTAAATGAATTTCTTATTGAACGAACAACGATTTGTTGATATTTTCAATCCCAGAACGAAAATCCCATACGAGCATATTATTTGCGATGGTATTGCTTGTACTTGTAAAACTGCTGTTGGCTAGCCTGCGCTCGTATTTTGATTGTCATTTCTTTAATATTTGCGGCATGCGGGTTTACTGCTGTGCTGTTTAATTAATTAACCTACCTGTGCACATGCGCGAAAGCAATGACAGAATCTAATGATGCGAGAAGCCGAGAAAGCAGTCCAGAATTTTCGTTGCAGTGGCCTTCATATTCTAATTTTTTCGAAGTTCGGTCGAGTGATAAAAATAACCTTATTGTGAAATGCTTGTTGCGTGGTGCTGCGAACAATTTTGTAGTGTGAACTAATTACTCAATGTAATTTAAGACCTATTTAAAAATTTTCAGTTTAAATAAACATATATCTTTACTAAACACAATATGTTTTATTAGCTTTTAATTAATTATAACAATATTACGTATCACATTTTTAGTTTTTCACAAAGTAACTGTTAAAGTAACTTACAGTTACTTTTCTCATAACTGTAACTGGTTTATTTTCAGTAGTGTAACTTGTAGTTGTAACAGGGTTACATTTCCAATGGAATATTTGTAACTGTAACTGAGTTACTTTTTAAAAGTAACTTTCCGGTCCCTGCTATACAGTCTTGATTTCTAGCATATTTGCTCAGAATTTATTTGAGAGTTTTCATTTGAATACGTAAAAAACACAAAACTACTTTTGTAATTTATAAAATAATACTTAATTTTTTTACCTAAATCAGTATTAAACAGAAAAATTCAAGATTACACACTTGAAAAGTTTTAACATATTTCTGCAAATAGAACATAAGTGATTGTTTCATTATATTTTCCACATTTTTGTTGGTCAATACTAAACTTTTCAATGAAACTAAACATAAATGTATGCACTGTGTCTGCATAGCAAGTCATTTAGCAATGTAACAGAAAATGCCCTCACTCTGGTTGCTACTATGGCAAGTTCACGCCTGAACTAACTGCACTAATGAATTTGCAAATTTGAGAATACATTTTCTCTTGCATCAGTCAATTCCTACCACGAGATTAACCACGTTAACTAACAAGTACATCACTGAACCCTGCTGCATAAGCTACACTTCTCTTTTTATTTTTATTAACATATTTACATACATACTTACAAAATCATGCAAATAAAAGCCTTCCTTAATTAAAAGTATTGAGTACTCTTAATTATGTATTTTTGAATAACAAGCAACAAAATAAAAATACCATGTAATGGAGAAAAATGAGCAATATATTTATATTAAAATCAGGTCATAATTCCATATTTTGTGCTAGTACCAATTCTTGCCGTTTTTTCCAGACACCAGTTTGCACTAACTGTTCCAAAAGCACATTATGTACAGCTCTTTTAAGTCTCTGATATATTTAGTACTGTGTTATTATCTTCAGTTGACAAATTCATTCCTCTGCAACTTCAAGCATGTTGAAAATGTCTTTAAAATGTCTTGAAAAAGAACTACATAGCAAAACGGTTAAAAGAGAAATTTACTACAGGTTATTTGTAATACTAATACAAGCTTAGGATACAACTAAAAAAAAAATATATATATATATATATATATATATATAAAATTATTTCTTTAAGGTCTAACTTAACCATGTGGAGGTACAGTGAACTAACTACATATAGCCTAATTATGATGCTTAAAAAAACCTGTATATATTGTAACAACATACAAATTAGAGGAGTAGCAATGCAAATGTGTATTCATTCTGATTGGCTGAAATAGCTTCATAGTTAATAATCGTTATCTGCAAACTATGGAATATTGGTAACACTGTGACCGCGCAAACTTCATGTTGGGAGCCAAAAGTAAAATAAAACAACTTTGAGAGCTGTCGTTCAGTGTTGAAAACAATGTAATTAGAAGTGATCTTGAAAATAGTGCTTCTATTTCCAAAAATATTTTTGAGATACCCATGGAATAAGAATTATCAGTAGAAACTAATGAAGTTAAACCATTAGAAGCCCCACTCATAAATTAGAAATTCAATATTGGTACATCCCTAGTGAATATCCGTCTTTTGTAAACCCATTTTTTTAAATTCATAACGAATTTTGAAACAAGTATCAAATTATTCACAAAAATCAAATACTTTACAAGTCAAATTTTAACATACTGTGAAAACGTTTATTTTCACACTTCACACGAGTCCAAGAAACATTAATGAAAAATGTATGGAACCATAACTATTAACGAATAACAGAAAAACTGACTGCAAATTTTTTTCCAATTATTATTTTAAGTTTTAAAATTGCTTTGTTAATAATCTGAAATCATAACCACTTTATTTTTGTTACACTTGCAACAAATGTTGTAGAAAACAAATCTAAATTTCTCAACAAATCTTTTTGGCTTCATACATATTATCCTTATTCAATTTTGTTGCGAATGAATCCCACTTGCTGTATCAAATGCCATGCTGGTAAATGAAAAACAATTATTCCTTTTCAAATGTCGAATCATATCTTAAATTACTCATCATTACAATCAAATATTTTCAGACCCCTAATAAAAAAAAAGAGCATAACAGACTAGTAATAGGGAACACACGTGGTAATAAACAAAGTAAATACAGAACATGTTTTTGCAGTGGGGCCACTTGTAAAGGCACCAGCGACGCGCCACTCTCCTCGACCGCTCGGCTCAGCTGTCCTTGTAGCGGAGCGCTCCACTTCTGGCCAAGGAATCTGCCATCTCGTTGCCCAAGATGCCCGCGTGGCCACGAACATGGTTCTGCGACCCAACACAGACACAGACGACTTCGACACACACTCGGTCCAGTTGCTAAAATATGGCGTTCTGCACTAACCAAGGCGAAGAGGACGGTTACCGTGTACAGAAGAAGTCAATCATATTTCTAGAACATTTAAATATTTTGGCAAGTACAATTTTGTTTCTTTTTTAACAGAACAATACTTGACACTGTGTCAAAATTTTCAAAGCAATCAGTGAAGAATTTTTCAGAGATTTAAGATTTTGAACGAACCAACATTTTTATATTTTCACGCAGACAGGTTTCCTCGCTACCTTCACGGAGGCCAGTTCTATCGTCCCTCCCCCCGCCGGGCACTCACCCACTTGACGCTGAGCCCCCGCAGCGCCGCCTCGAGAGCCTCGAAGCTCTCCTTGTTCTTGACGGGCCCCCCGCCCGACAGCTGCCACTTGTTCCTCTTCCACTTGTCCAGCCACAGGGTCATGCTGTTGATGAGGAACATGGAGTCCGTGTTGATGCACAGCTTGCGCACGCCTGCAACACGGCAGGCCCGCGTCACGCTTCTCCGCGGGGTTTCCTCGCAGCTCTTCACGTAGCGTTTCACATTCGCTCCCTCGGCAAGGCGATCGATCCTTCTTGCAAAACTTCCCATTAACAAGTTTCCCTGCTAAATAAGCATCTGTAATTTGTACAAATAACCATTTTTTTTCTTCCCTCAGCAAAGTTTTGTTTTAAATGTATTTTTTTTTTTCCCCAAGCCTGTGTAGTTTAAAACAAACTGCAAAAACCTCTCAAGCACAACCTCAAAGCTTGAACCCCCTTCTCGTACGAATGTCGTTACGAGTTCCGATGAAAAGCAGCACGTTTCGGCGACAAACAAACAATACCATGTCGATTCTTTACTCTCTTAAGAGACTTTTTGTGACTCTTTGGGGTAATCGAAATATGTTCGTGGCCTACAGTGTGCCCCATCCTTAGATTGCAGTGTGCATTTTGAAGGGCATTCGCTGTTTATTTCCAATGCACAATATCTGCTATTAGCGTTGCTGTCCTTGTTTCAGTGTGCTGTTGCCAAACACATCCAAAAAGCACAATAAGTTTAGACAAAAATTTATCTTAGTTAATTTTTTTTAAATGAACTTAAAAACACATTAAAAAAAAAGACATTGTAATGAAAATTTTGGAAATACATTTTCTTATAGTTCATGAAGAGCATCACCTAATAATATTCAACTCTAGCTTCAAACGTAACAGAGAGAAGCCATCTTATTTTTTGAACATTTTGTCCCCCTCCCTTTTTTTTTTAATTTTGTTTAATATTAATTTTTTTTGCCATATTTTACCACAGGACATAATTAATGGATTTCCTTGTTGTTTTTTTTATTGTGACTGACTGCTAAAAATAGTTTCTCCTGTGAAATAATAATTGGTGTATGGTTTTTCTTCTCCAGAATGTTTACAACTGTAATAATACAGGGGTGCCCACAAGGGGGGGGTAACGACGCAGACTGCGTTATTAAAATTTCAGGGCGGGGGGGGGGGGGGGGGGGGTTAAAATACGAGAAAAATGTATATATTATTTACATAATTATAGCTTCTAATGTGAAAATACGTTTCTGGTGTTTTGATAATTGAAAGGGATCTTGTAAATCAAATTGGCAACCCCGCACTTTCCTCAACAAAAGCAGTTTGGCATCTGTCGGTTCAGGATGGAAATATTACCTGATATGACCAAAATTATTATTAGAAAATCAGTTTTAATTAATGTGATAAAATATAATACTAAAAAAGTATAATATTATAAAATAATTGAGTAAATCATTGAGAAAATGGCATAACAAATTTCGGGGGGGGAGGGGGGGGAGTCATAGTGTTTGGGGGAGGGGGGGTGGGCACCTCTGAATAATACCATAAAAAAACACTATTTTATGGTCTTTCAAAATTAACAAATAATTAAATAACATTTATAACATTAATAACATACTAAAACTTATTGACAGTATATAAAATAAGAATTTTTATTTAGTAAACCAGGTAGCATTAATTTGGGAACAGTAGACTCATTTGCTTTGTAAACTGCAATCTAAGCATGAGATGGACTATAATAGACAAACTGCAGCATGAACTTATTCCAGAATGGAAATGGCGAGTACTAATTTATAGTCACATTTCGAGCCGCACTTATGCCACAATGATTTGCGATTATCATTTTTGCTGTAGCCATAATAGATGAACTGTTACTCTAGGATAATGGATTTCTGATCCACTTACGACTTGTGTCTTCTGGGTATAGTTTGAGTCGCCTCTACATGGACTCTGGCACCAGACAAGGACTTAATTTATGCTATTATAAATTACGAAGACCAGCTGATAAATTTAATTATCATGTGAAACAATGGCTCATCAAATTCGGAAGCCTGTTACAAAAAATGGCAGGTGAAGCTCTTATCACTTACGTACTTGATGATGCAGCACGTAACTCTGTGTTTAATTTTCTGCGGCAAGCGTGTTTCGCTCACCTGCGCCGCGAGCCAACTCCGCTGCGTACTGGGCGGCCTGTATCTCTGCCGTGTTGTTGGTCGGCCTGCCCCTGACAGGCTCTGATGAGTTCCTGCCAAACAGAGCACCTGTCAGCTCGGCATTACCGCCAATTTTATATGAAATGATACATGAAATAAATAATTGGTGTTTGCAGGATTCCAGTTTCAAGTAATCTTCACACACAAGTCATGAAAATGTTAATTATTATCTGCTGTAAGAATAAACAGCCCATAAACCATACAAATATATTTGTTTAGGATCAAATAGAATAAAATTCAGCGAAGAACGTATTTTCTTTCTCTGTATTTATTACGTTTTCCCGTAATTAACATTTTTTTGGTCCCATTTACGTCATTAAACGCTGTATTAATTAGTTTTCCAAAAGATGGGTTAAAGATAGTTACCGCTGAATAAATATTAATAATATGAATTTCAGAATTTCTTCGTAAGAACTAGAGTAAAATCTAATATCAGAGTACAAGCATGAAATAGTAAAGTTTATAAAACTTAAACAGTGTTTTGCATATTCAATGACTCGATAATGTTGACTGACACAAGAAAAAGCTACACGAGGCTGTGGCATTGTTCTCAACAATGCACGGAGATTTCAAATAACACGGATGAACGGACACTCACAGTGGGTGATTGTGACCGAACCAGACGCCGATCCCTGCCTTAGCCCCGGAGAAACCGTTCTTCTCACACGCGCCATCTGTGTAAACATGGACGTAGCCGTCGGGGTCCACATTGAAACTGTAACTGCCCCCGCCGTCCGCTACGTCATCGCCGTCGGCTGGCTCCTCTTTGACGGTCGTAACTCCGTGGTTCACCTCCGTCTTGACCACTTTCAGCGGAGGCTCGTCGCCATCTTTCCCGTCCGTGCTGAAGCTTCTGCAAACCAAAAACGAGCACTAACTAATTCTAAACCTACCTCACCAGCCAATCCCACTACAAGTTGGGTGGTGGTGGGGGGTCAACAGAGAAACACAAGTCTGGCCACTCGTACACATCCTTGAAACACTACGTTCATGCTGAAACTTCATGTCATGCTAAGCAACCTACATCTCACATCTGTGCTGGAAAGAAAGCTAGGAATGTCAGAAGGTCAAAATGAAGCAAGTTCACTACCAAATTAGTCTGCGTGATTTTGTCTTTATTCTGATAACTACTGTTTTGTAAAACTTACTCCATTAAAACAGTGTATTTGTATGCTGCAATTTTACGATAAAATCATTTTTAATGAATTGGTCTAAAACAGATACATTCCGAACAATGAAAATAAAATGGTGAGCATCAGTGGTTTAAAAATGATTAAACAAGAGAATCATAATAACACAAAGTAAATTAATTTTCTGAGCTATGCACTTTGGTATGATTTTTGTCAGGAAATCATAACATTCCTTGAATCGCAAACATTAAAAGATTATTCTTTTTGTGATCTGAATTACGTTTTGGTTAAATGCTGCCGAACTCAACTTACATTTTGGTGGTATGGGGTGTACTGACATTGTTTTCGGTGTTATTTCAGTTTTATCACAATTCACTATACAATCTTGTCCCTAAGTATTACTTACGAGACTCCCAGTCAGGCGAACCACAAAGGAGTCAATTTGCAATCACTTTTTTAGAGATGCTATGGGTGGAAAGGAAAACGTTAACAAATAACGTACAATGTTAAACATGCAAACAGAAAACACAACAGACACTAAATGACATACATCAGCCATCGACCGAAGCAAGTGTGTTTATGCGTCCAGTAGGATATTGACTGATATCAGATACAGTGGAGTACACGTTTGGTGCAAAAATTAATAATAATAAAATAATTTGCAATATTAATACAGTGAAACATTGGTAAAACTTGCAGTCAAACAACACTGCATTTTACAGCCTGCCCATAAAAGAATGTGTAAATTTTAATAGTACCTAAGCATTGTAGAGTGTAGTTGGTCACAATTAAAGAATAGCAAACAGTTTTAGATAAGCGCATGCGCGAGTACTGCTGTGTTGTTTTCTCGCTTACAGCGCCACCTATGTTGAAAGAATGGCTCTTTCCCCAATTAGTAGAGCGGATGATTGGTCGTAATGGTCAATACGACAGAGCTCTTTATCATTGGCCTCCACATTCACCTGACATAACGCCATGCAAATTGTGTCTACTTTCCACCGCTACCTAATGATTTGCCAGAGCTGAGATACAGAATTGAAAAGGCTTTTGCTTCCATTACTCCAGATGTGTTAACCAAAGTGTGGGAAGAATAATTGGACTTTAGGTTGTATGTGTGTCGTATAGCTAAAGATGCACATATTGAACATTTGTAAGAAAAACTAGAAAACTAGGTTAGTTTACCTTCAATTTGATGTTATGATTTGTTGCAAACAGTCTAAATTAAACTGTTATAATATATAATTGGAACTTGGACGTTCTTTTATGGAGACCACTTATTTGCAGTTAGTCGCATGTACTAATGGTACTGATACAACTCATCAAGGACAATGAAGTAGGAAGGTAGTGCACGATGCACCTCAGCAGAAACGTACCTCTTGTTGGCGAAAAGGACCTGTGTCGGGGTCATGGGCTGCATCATCGCAGCCAGCTTCATCCTGGCGGATGTCGACCCCTTGCCCCTCTTAGCCTTCCTCTTCTCCACCCGGGCGACCCTGGAGAGGTGGGCCGAGCCGTCGGCCAGCGACGACACCATCGCCGCTATCTTGTCCTCGGTCATGCGCTTCTGCAGGGCGTGCACCTCCGCGCTGAAGTCTACCATGACGGCCTTCAAGCGGGTCTCGAGCGAGCCCATGCCCTGCGTGATGGACGCCTGCAGCCGCCGGTGGGCCGGCGTGTCCTTGAACGCAGTCCTCTGGAAGTTCTTCAGCCTCTTCTTGGTGCTCCGCATTTCAGTCACCATTTGCTTGTGGAACTCCATGTACATTCTCATGAACGATTCGAATCGCGTTTCCAAATCCTCGGCCGGGAGCGCCGGGGGAGTGCTCGTGTGATCAGAAGAAGGACCTGGAGTAGCAGTTTCTGGTGCTGCGGCATTGTTCGCATGTGGTTCTTGTGTGCCGTTACTGAAAGGAACATTGTTAACACCTTGAATCGTATTCTTGTCGAATTTAACCTGCGTCTGTGACAGCGGTAACGGCAACCTCCTGGTTGACGAAGGCTCCACTGGGTCTTGCGACACCCCGATCACCTCCATATCTGAGTCGTGTTTCTTCTTCACGGGTGACAGAGCCAACGGCAAGGACCTCACCGGAGCAGCAACGGGATATTTTTTGGCCGAGACAGTTGTGGCCGGAATTGCAAACTTTTTAACAAATTCATTCGCTTCTTTAGCCGTATTGAACTTCCTGTACATAGCATTGGCCATTTTGGTAACCTGAGCTAGACAAGTGTCCCTGAAACAAATTATTCTCAAAGTAATTATGCTCTAAATGTTATAATATAATTTCTTAGGTAATTGCTAACTTAACTACTTATATATTTTAAAATTAAATAAAAATTCAAAAAATTTTATAAATTAAAATTACTAACATGCTGATAATCCTACAAAGAGGCATTATTTGATTCAGATTATATTTCAAGAAATTTATTAGTGTAACAGGCTATGAAGAATGAATAGGTACCAGGAATTTTCTGTCATAAATCATTAAAAATGAGAAAATATTATAGGAAAAATGCTAAAAATTGCACATATTAACACCATTCACACATTACAAATGTATTTACTAGGAAAATAAATATATGGAATCCTCAGAAAATACTACAAATTCTTCATGTAAATGACACATTTTGGAAGTCCTAAAAATTTTGCAAAGACTCTGATGATGTGCCCAGGTGTCTTTCGAAATTCCTTGAGTTGTTTATCTGGAAGCGTGCTGGGCCCATAACCCAGAGGTCTGGGGAATAGAACCACGCTCTGCTACCCAACGACAAGGGCAGGGAGTTGCACCTGTGCGATGAACATCTCAGAAGAAAAAAAAAGTGATGACGGAAAACCTGGATATACCACAGTTAGAAAAAACTCCCTCAGCAACCTTTGCCTCAAAAGTAGACATGACATACATGACTATTGTACATGTAACACTCATACACAATACAAGTAAAGGGGAAAACACTACAAAAAGAGGACAGAAAAATTATAAATATTTTCAAAATCAAATATATTTTGGTAATTATACAGCTTACATCTCAAACATATCCATATCCTTTTTATTTTAATATTTTACATTAAAATACAACTGGATATTCAATTACAAACCAATTTACAAAAGAACATGCATTTAATTAATTCCTGCAATGTAGTTCAAGAATTTTCTAAGGGAAGATTGCAATACTTCATGTCACTGATAGTTTAAACACTCTGTTAAACTAGGTAAATTAGGTTGATTAGGATAAGTTAACCACATTAAAAATACTGTGAAATTTTGTAAATGTGTGGACAATTGGTTAGGTTAGCTACTACATAATTGTTAATTCCTAACCAACCATTCAAATGATTTAACAGTAATTTTAATATGGTTAACTTAATATAATCAATTGTTAAGATGATTAACTATATGAAGCCTCACAAAACCCTCCCACAGAATGATTGGAAAACATGTCACAAAGTAAAAAAATTTAAGTTTGTAATTTTTAATTTTAATGGTTAAATAACTTTTTTCTATGAAATTTTAGATAAATACCAAGCAGAGTTGTGCATTATGTAAGTACTGTAACATAATGTGGACGGTTGGTTAGGTAAGATTACATTAATTACAAATATTAAAAAATTATGTTAATGAGTAGTAAACAACGTACCAATCATTGTAAACACCCGGGTGTCTTCCTCGAGCAACAGCATAAAACTTAACCATCCTTGGAAAATAAAATAAAAAACAATTCGCCACACTTTTGCTAATCATTAATTCTTAAAAAAAATTATAATAAATAAATAGAGAATATTATTTTTTTCTAACCATGGCCTAGGATAAACACATTGACATGGAACAACGGTGTATCATAGATTATATAAACAAAATAGAAACATACCTATATAATATACACACCAACGTGGAAAAGTTACGCACATGCAACCCAGCCTATCACAAAGACAGCTATTTTAACAGAAAAATTAAAATTGACATATAGATACGTTTTTAACAAAAATTATATATTTTCAAAAAGTTAAAAAAAGTATTATTTCATTGAAAAAAATAACTATTCAGGTGTGGTTGTGGCTTTCATTTAAATTAATTGTTGGAAACCCAAGATTTAGCTTTAGTGTAGTATAGCAATCTATGCGTAGTTTCTCTGGTTCAATGGTCGGCTGTGTCATATTAGAATCAAATATTTGGTAGAGTATTTGTTTGGGCTATATTATTACGTGTTGTTTGAAATTGTTTGGTTTGGGTGTGATTAATTGTGAGCTCTGTTTCATTCATAATGATTTTTTTACTGTCAGCGTTTAGAAAGTGATAGTTTTAGTGACCAAAATGTCCAAGTGGAGTGGGTCGCTTTCTTCTATACTTTTCGTAGTGAAATGTTGATATTTCTTTTACTCTAGTAAGTTTATTCGGGTCCGTTTTGGACCCGATAATTTCAAACGGTTCAAGCTGCTTTCAACTATGTGGCATGAAGCTAGAAAGCAAGAAAAGAAAATTCGCGGCATAATGGTTGACTACAAGAAAAGAGCGGAGCGAAGAAGAGATTTCTACGAAAAAATCGTAAGTAGTAGCGCCAGTTGTAGCTACTGCAGGAATTGTATCTTTTTACAGCAAATCTCGTGATTGGCGGCTTTTTAATGAATAAAATACGAAACTGGTACTTTCGAGCATTATATATCTATACCCGAAAACAGCGTTCTCAAATTGCTAATGGATTCTAAGAAACTCGCTGGTGTGCGGGTACATGAAGTCGATGGCAATTGTAGGTTAAAAGCCATTAAAACCAGTAATATTTATTGTAAAATCATTAAAGTCTTTAACAAAAATATATGTACAGCTAATTGTGCTGGAGTCACAATGCCACAACAAATACGTTTTATACAACGTATTATACGTTGTACATCATTCAGGTACGACAGTTAATAGCATAGGGTCACAATACGACAACATTGACTCGGCAAACTCTAATATAGCTGTCTTCAAATCTTATGCCAGATGCTTCAGTAAAAGTCAGTATATAATGACGGTCTTGTGGCTCTCGGTCGGCAGAAGGCAGACCCGACGCAGTTCCTCCAGATCCATGGCCGGCCCGCGAAGATACACCTGGACCCCGCGGTGGTGGCTGCCGCAGACAGTCCGGCCAGCATGTGAGTGCACTTCTGATCCTGTGCAGATGACACCTTCAGATAACGTTTCTTGAAAACTTAATTTATTTCTTTTATCACTGCATTATCCAATCATTTGGGTCATGCCAATGGTCGGTTGTAACAAATGTCATGCCTGTTTGGTAGCAGGAACTTTTCAGGTGGACCTTATAGGACAATTGTAAAAGCTAGTGTCGACAGTGTAAAGTGATGTACATACAGTAAGTTCTTGTGGTAGATCAGTTTATTATGTGGTCCAAGGTCATCATGATTTTTTTGTAATTATGTTTTATCATTTTTCTGTAAGAAATTCTGATATTTAATTATTTTTATTTAACTACGTTTTTAACAAATGTCACATGTCGACTAGGCTCCTATTTAGGTAAGGGTGATTTACAATATTTTATTTCATTTAAATTTTTTTATAGCTCTTTTTTTTTCATACCAATTTCATAGTGTGTTGGTGACATTTTTAGAACATAGGACAGAGGTTTTTGTAAAAGAAAGAAAGATGCCTGATGCCATGGTGCCGAAATGATAGACAATGTTTCATCGCGTCCAGTGTTCTAGACAGAGATGTCCACCAGAACCATGGGAGCATTCTCTGACCGAGAGTAGTAGTTGTAAGAATCATCTTTGCAGCCAATAGGAAGCAGCTTTTCTGGGGAAGTCCCCAGTTTGTACTCTGCTTTTTCTCGTCGAGTCATTCGCGTGCTGGGGCAAGAGGTCACGCCATTTTGACAGCTCAGCAAAAGGAAAAGAGTAAAATTCAGTTCAAACACTTTTATTTACATTCAACCAGTAACAGTTTTCTGAAAGTTTAATAATCATAACCAGAACTTTACACCCCACCACCTGGAACTTCAGATGGTACATATTTTTAAAGTGTTTTATTTGCAAGGAGTAGTCGTGGTCTTAGCCAGGCACAATTGTGACCTGTTACAAGTTTAACGACGAGAAAGCTAGACCAGTATTGAGAGGTAGCGCTAGCACTTTGCTGAAGTGGCGACTGCCCGGCCCCTTGCAGCGCTTCGCTCTGACGTGAACACGTGGTCACAGGTCGGAGACCGTGGGAGTCAGGGTAAAGATCGCTGAAGTTGTAACTTTTAATCTGATAACACCTGTGGGTGTCAAAAATAATTTTGATTATGAATGATTTTTTTTTTGATTGTGTCCTAATTACATAAAAAAACATAAATAATAGATACATTTAAATTGCAACAAATTTGGCTTAAAACAGTAGAATATTTTATATTTTGGTGTGCAAGTTTGATTTAAGTACACGTAGGGAAATTCTGCTGTTTTTCGTTTGTGAAACCTGATGTGTGATGTTGCATGACAACTTTTTAAGTTATACTTCATGTAATTTGGTATTTGTGTGTACGTATTGTTAAGGTACTCAGTAGTTGCGTTAATTGTTTGTTTTAAAAAGATTTTGTATCAATGGTTTACGTTTGACTTCATGGTTAAGTTACTAGCTGTATCGAAGGAATATCTGGCATTGTATTTAGTTTAGTACAAATTTAAGGTTGATACAGGCTGTCCACAGTTAGTACTTTCGTACTAGATCTAGTACTTTTATAACTTTTTTAGTTGTTTAGTACAGATATAGTACATTTTTCTTTAATATAATAATATTATTGTAACTCCAATATGTTTTATTATTAAGCGTAATTATTTAAAAAAAAAAAATTATGGAATGTATGTGTGTGTGGTGTGATATTTAAGTTCGAGCATTGCAATGTCATAATAACTTCCTAAATTGTTAAAAACCGTAACAAATTATAATTTAGTACTTTTTTTTTCTAATCTAGTACTTGTTTCTTGCCTAAGTTGGTATGAAATATTTTTTCCTTGTGGACACCCTGGGTTGATAATCATTTTGGGGAAGCCTGTGAAGTGAAGGTTCACAAGCGGAGGACCGTGCTGTTGGCAGGATGCCGTGGCAGGGCCACCAGGACCTGCTGATCGACCGGTTCGACGTGCGGGCTCACCTCGACCACATCTCCGAGAACGTCTCCAAAGAGCCGGCCCCCAACGAGATAGTCCCCCGAGAAGACAGAATGATAAACTACGAGCGGTACAGGATTATAGTGCAGAATGAGTTCCTGGGAGGTAATGTGCCCTTGCATTAGTCGTACAAGCAGTCGCTGTGGTAGTGTGTCGTGTCAAAGATCTCTGTCTCGTAAATTTTGGGCGTTTGCTGTTAATTACATTTTTAATTACATTGCTAGTTTTAAGAAGTTTAACTCAAACATTCGTGCTTGTGTTGGGAGGTGAATAAGTATACTAAGGAAGCCAGTTCATTTATTATTTTAATCGACCGTTTTGAACGAAAGATTTTTTTTTTTATTGAAAAAATAATAATTATATTACAACTTCATTTGTGTTATGTAATGAACCACACTTCTGTAGATGTTTCATAGTCTTACACTTACGTCATTTGTGTTAAGCGTACATATAACTTAGAGTATAAGCTAAAACTAAAGCTATCAGATTGATTTTGATCTGTGTTCATGCATTGTTCGCTATGTTTATGGCCGGTCTTACCACTTCTAGGCTAGGTGTGCCTAATAAGTAGAGATCCCGAAAAATGGTGAAGTGCGAAATTCACGAAATAACGCGAAAATTTGATACTTTAAACAAATTTTGCGACTTTCCTTTGATTTTGACATAGTCGCGAAATTCACGCTTTTTTGCACAAAATAATGTCCTTATGTCGTAAGTTCTATTTATTTACGCAATCATAAACATAGGTGTGAAATAAACATAGACTGAAAGACTAGTGTCGTGATATTATCTTCGTTTTGACACGTTACTGAAATCCACGTATTTTTATTACTCTGTTTACAAGCAGTAAATATTGCCATCACAAATGAAAAAAAATGTAAAAATTGTCAACAATCGATATGTGCGCACTACCAACATAACAAATTGACTCCACAGTTTTCGTGTTTTGAATAATGGTCGTTTCTGCCGCAAGGCGCACTGGTGTCGATTTTTCTAACCTAATTTAATCGCATCGAGCTAAGATGGCAGTCATTTTTGCTTGCACATTTCTATGAGTGTTTACAACTACCGTCCACATTTTGTAAGTTTTGTGATACAATTGAATTTGTGGCTAAGATGCCGAAAACTTTGACAAATTTTGATCGCGAAAGAGAGATAATATCGGAACATTGGCAGGATTGGCCGTTAGATGTGCTGGTTTTTTGTTGTTGCTGAGTTGGCGAACTGTAAAGTTTGTGACACGTGTAAAGGGTCTTGAATAGTTGCTACGCATTCCAGCTAATGTGAATATTTTGGAATCAACCTTCGTAATTCTCTCCGGTCAGCTAGAACATGTTTCACCTTACAACTTGTAAGAACAAGTAGAATTTTTAATCTGACACAGGATTTCCTAGTGTGCTGTGAAGCATCTTTAGATTGGTTGCAAGATTCTGGTAGATTATAAATATATTTGAAAACTAATACGGATAATTTTTAAACCCAGAAGTTAAAATGTAAAAAAAATAATTATGTGTAAAATTGGCATACATGTTTTATCTAGTGTCGTGAACAGAAGAAGGTTGGGTCCCACTGTTTTAATGTCTTCTTGACAGAAAAATTAAACGCATAGCAAGAAAACAAAAGTGTTCAGTAGTGAGAACATCCTCTTAAGTTACTGTTTAGTTTTATTTGGTTTTCAATTTCTTGCGAACAGCTGGGTCATTAAGGGTGGTAATATTCAACTTTGAAATTCAGGGATGTTGAGAAAATAATCAGCCATTTCGATTGTGTGAAATCTAGGGTTCTTGAGGCAGGAAAAAAACCAGGAAAAATTGGGGAAAAAATACTGAAAACTTGGTTTTTTTTATCAGTACACAAATTTTATGGAAAAATTGGAAAAAATAAAAAAACTCAATACTACTAAATTTCCTTTAATAAAAACATAATAGCCTACTTAAATATTTATAACAATAAAAGTAGATTCAATAATTAATAATATTAAATAAGTTACATTTTAATTATAATTTCTTTTTCCAATTTTTCGGAAAAATTGGTTTTTTTCTTGGTTTTTTATCTGGTTTTTTTTCCCCGGATTCAATATTTTCGGAAATTTTAGAACCCTAGTGAAATCATCCCGGTGTACGTCGGGAGTGTTTCGGGAAACCAAGGGAGATTGTAAGGGCGGAGTACAGGTTCTCGGGAGGCGAATCCGTGCATACGTGGCGGTGAGCAGCGACGCGGCTGTTGCAGTGGACGAGGAGAAGTTCCTGCACCAGTTGTACCTGGAGGAGCAGTTCGGGCCGGTGCCGCGCCCGCCCGAGGACAAGAAGCAGAAGCAGCCGCGGGGCGGGGAGAAGGCGGCCATCCCCTACACGTACGAGGACACCCCTCCCGCCCCCGTCCCGGCGGAGAAGCCCGACCCGGAGGGCCCGGAGCCGGCGGAGGAGGCGAGGGACGATGATGACGACGATGATAGCGACATTGACTTTGGTGAGCCAGTCCGGCTCGTCCGGAGAACCTCGCCAGTATCTCGGTTTTTCGTTTTTTATTTTCATTCCTACAATTGGATAGGCCATACATTTTCACTAATGCTTATAGAATATTCTGATTTTTAGTTGGTTATGAATTTTAGTTTTTTTTGGCGACACTTTGGCCTTTGTCACAGGAAAAAACAATTCCCGTTCACAGGAAAACTCACTATCCTACATATTGAGGTTTGAGCATGATTGGTGCTGGAGCACTGTGAGTGTGACGCAAACCGGCCGTGTTTGCCGCAGACCTGTGCGTGGACGTGAGCCAGGTGTCCCCCGACCAGGCCCACGAGATGAACAAGTGCGGGGCCAACTACGGCATGGTGGGCGTCGACTTCTTCAGCTTCCTGACCAACGATGTGGAGGAGAAGGAGAGCCTGCGACTGGCGCGCGAGCAGGAGGAGGAGAAGGCCATGTACTCTGTGAGTCTGCGGTGGTTTCACGTCGCCTGTAGCCCCCTAGCCTGAGTGGTCTCCTGTACATTTGTATTCCTGTTCCTCGTCTCATAATTGTGATGTTTTTGTTGCAGGGGCGTAAGTCACGAAGAGAAAGAAGAGCATTCAGGGAAAAGCGCCTTCAGGGACGCAAGATCAGCCCTCCCAGGTAAGAAATTTAGTCATGGATTGCACTAGCTGCATACTATGGATTTTTAATTGAATATCGTTATTTACCAACACATGGAAATATGAGAAATTATTGTATGAACCCAGTTTTTGTTTGAAAGTATTTATTAAGTCCAGGACTGTAGCTTTGGAATCTCTTTAAACTTTTTGACTATGATCTTGGCTTGGTTGACAATTCTTTGTCATTCAAAGATTGTTACACCTATTTTATATGGCAATCTTTTTGTAAAGAGTATCTGTGGCACTATCTACAACCATGTTACACATAATGTTCTTCAATTGTAAAAAAATCCAGTAAAGAATTAAAGTTGTACTATGGTAATTTTTTTAGTTAAGTTAGTTGCTGGTTTCAGCAACTGAATTCACAATCTGTCCTAAAGGTGTTTATTAGTATTCAGATACTGGCCGTTGGCCGAGTGAAGCCTGACACAACGTCACAGCACTGCGGTGTGTTGCAGCTACGCCGCCCGCACCAGTCCCACGTACGACCCCTACCGCAAGTCGACATCCAAGTCCCGGTCCCGCTCGCACTCGCCGTCGCCCAGCGTGCCGGGCCAGATCACCTACATCACCAGCTTCGGCGGGGAGGAGGAGGGCGGGGCTGCCCCGCCACAGCCCCAGGCAGGCACCTCCAGGTGTCCCCCGGCCAGCCGGTCCGTATGTCGCCCCCCCGCCGCAGCCTGTGTGGTCCCCCGCTTCTCTCTCTCTCTCTCTCTCTGCCTCTGTCCGTGTGCCGGAGTGCTCCAGGCCTCTGCACTGTAGCCTGCGCCCGAAACTATCTCTCGTCTTGTCATTCAGTGCTGACCGGTTGGGATGGCATGTGTCGGGTGCTAAGTGCGAGTGGATAATCAGGGGTAGATGCCCCTCTGCAGGGTGGGACAGAGAGGCAAGGGCAAGAGTGGGACTGGAGAGATGTGCACTCGGAAAAGAGAAGATTGGAAAAATTGTGGGATGTAGAGGTGGTGGAAAGATACAATAAATGGAGGCGCTCGTGCTATTAGTATTCCCGCTCGGTGGCTGGGAACATGGTGGGGATGATGGCTTTATTATGATGTGGTGAAACATGTAACATTATGTAATGACGACCACCATCACAGCACTTCATTTTGCTTGAATGGTACAAGTTACAGTTTTCAGTATATTACCATATCTCGATGATTACTTAAAAATGCCGCTGCTTTGACTGTCTTAATATCTTTCCATCACTTTTCGAGCTTCCATCAAACGGTGTTGTTACCTCATTCTTTATTCATTGTTCCATGTGGGTGCCTTTCACAGATAAATATCCTTGCTGTCGTGTTACGTTCAGTCTGTCTCTTGCCATTTCCTGGACGTAGTCTTGCCTTATTAGTTATTATGCGTGTCCACTCGGTATTCACATGACAGTATGAGTAGTTAACGAGGACGGAGCGTACAGCGGTCGGGCGCGGTTCAGTGCAGGGGCCGGGACGTGCCTTGTGTGTGAGTGGTTGGTGCTGTGGCACCCGTGGTGGTTCACGTGCCGTGTGGCCCCCCCCCCTCCCGCAGATCTCGCTCCCCGCACAGGCCAGCCGCCTCCAAGTGGAGCTCACGCAGCAGCCGGGAGTCCCTCCTGGACAAGTCGAGGGCCTCGCGCTCCCCCGACCGCTACAGGGGCAGGTGAGTGGGCCCCATGTCGTGTTCCCCCCTCCCCGCCCGCACCTCGCGGGCCCGGTCTTGTCGCTCACACTCCCCCTGCTTGTTCCAGGGTCCGCGAGGAGAGGCTGTACTACCGTCGCAACCGCAGCCGGTCCTCTTCGCGACAGATGTGAGTATCGCACAGCAACTCTCCGAGCACTGTTCAACCAAAAAGTTTCGAAAATTAATGATAGTTAAATAACATTTAATGACTATCTTTGTATCTTTAAAAAAAAATGTAATTCTAATTATCAGTTATTTGGAATTTTTTTTTGAATTTTTTAAATAAACACGTGATCAAGATAATTGTGTGGATACCAACCAAATAAGCAGCTTAGCAGCTTGGAAACATCCACATGGCGATATGCTCTTAGGTCTGTAACATAGTAGGGGGAGCACACGGGTTCTGGGGCACTGTAAACAATCAAACAGGTTGGTGTTGGACCACGTGTCCGGGTGGGCGTGGCCGGGAGCCACGTGGAGGGGAATCCTCAGGTGGTCGTTGACGTCACGTGGAGGGTCGTCTGCTCGTGCGATAGTTCTAGTTTAGTGAAGTGCTTTAATTTTCAGCAGTTATCATACATGAAATATACAAAATAATCTTATCAATTGAAATGAAATAAATCCACATATACCGAAATGAGTCGGAAACTTAATACATCAAACAAAATGACTCAATACAATAGAAATAAAATGATTTGCAACCAAATGTATGTACTTACAAATATAAAAAAGAAGTAAAAAAAAATCAAAAAGCATCAAAGGTACCAATTTTTGACGAAGAGAGACAATTGTCTTCTTAGACCCACACACAAGTGTGCAGAACTTCAGAGGAAACGAGACGTGATTTGTAAACTGCTCAGGATGTCACAGTGGGGTCAGTTCACAAAAAGCAATTTAAAATATGCTCAGAGACTGACGTGTGGCGGATGCGTGTGGGTGGCAGGTCGCGCAGACGACGCAGCGCCAGCAGCAGCAGCCTGGGCTCGGAGCGGTCGCGCAACCGTGGCAGCGTGCACAGCTTCTCGAAGGACCAGCAAGATGCTGCCACACAGCCTCTGCCGCCGCCGCCTGTGCGCAGGTCAGTCCCGTCCTCCGCTGTCGCTGCCCCTCGCAGTGTCTGGGGGTGGGTCACACGAGTCCACATTCAGTCGTCTCTGGCAAGAAGTTTACAAGTTTTCAAACTCTTAATGTAAATTCACTTTTTCAAAGCAGCCGTCTTCCAAAGAAAGATACCCGAGAAAAGAGCACATCGGCCCACCTACTGTCACCAAAAACAAGCATAATAAATGCAATCCTGAAACGTTTCCCGAAAACTGGGACATCGGAACGCGTAAAAGTATCAGGATCGCTATTTTTTTTTTTTTTTTTTTTTTCATTGGACAGGGAAAATATTTTTTACTCATTTAATACAAATCAAAAGTCCGTAGGTATATTATATTATTTTTAACGTGCTGGTTGTCAACGGTTCATAAAAAAAAAAACTTAATTAGTCATCAAGAAATGGTTATCAATGCCAAAAGAACAAAAAAATTTCAGAGTTTCATGGAAAAGGGTGGTGATAGAGAAGTGATCTTAATAATTGGGGTCGTAACAAAGGTTTTGCTGTGTTTTAACGAGTACCTCAAATTGAAGTGCTTGGTTCTGATATTCCACCGTGCAGCAGTCGTGTGACGGTGCTGCGTTGCAGGTACTACGGGAGGCGAGGAGCGTCCTCCTCGTCGGAGCTCGACGTGTCCGACTCGGACAGCGAAAAGAAAACTGACTCCACGTCGGAGCGAGACAAGCCAGCGACAACTAAGTATGCACCTGCGTTACCGCTGACCTGTTGTTTGGTTTTCTTCGCACTGAGCAGTCATTCCACTTGATGGCATGTTATGTTATATACTTTAAACTTTAATCCCAGTGCAAAGGTAATTTAGAATGTAGCTTAAAATAACAACAATAAATTAAGTTTGACCGTAATACATACCTGAATTAAGTGTGGAGGCCAGCTTTTGACCTCTGCACATCACATCACATCACATGTAAAAAAAAAAAAAAACTTTTATTCTAAAGATAATGAAGAAAACTAACTAAAATTAGATTTTGCATTTAGTACAATCTGATTACAATTAATGTTTCAAATGAATGCTGTTCCCATGTTCACCGGGTGAAGGTTTTTGAGATTTAAGTAGACTTTTGTCACCAACATGAACATACTACTTCATTTTTGTTATTACAACAAAGAAACGTGTGTAAGCAAATGTTGCTCATTCGTTAGACACACGGACTGTTTTTTCCTCCGGACGTTACGGAACGGTGTCTGTTCTGCTCTTGTTTCAGGAACCTGGGTAGCACAGGCTTGTTTGGTAATTCTGGTGCCGGAACCAAAGTCAGTAAGAATCTCTACTCTACCCTACTTAAGTATAGTTAGGCCTACTCTTACTGAGTGTCTTTTTTTTTCCCCTTTAGTTGTGTTGAATAATCACAAGTGCCATTGTAACAACTTCTCATACCCAACTAAATAGGAAGTAATTTTTATTATAATAAACAAAGTGGTGATAATCATTTTGATATTTTTGAGATGATTAGAGTTCATCTACTTATCTCAAACAGTGGAAGGGTGTACGGCCTTCATTAGATTACATAATTACATGCTTTTCATTTTTTTAAATTTGTAGAGCTTTTCATTTTATTAAATTGTAGATTAAGGCACAGTCCCACATCTTCATTCGTAAATTTTATGTTCTTGTGTTGTGAGTGTGATCCATCAGAAATCGTTAGTTGAAGCTGTGAAGATTTTGTTGGTTACAGGTCGATATATGATTAAAATGTTTTGTTGCCTCTAAACACGGTTCTGCGTTAAAAATTTTCTTCGCATATTTCCAGTGTGTTGATTATTAGCAGATTTACGTGGGTACCCGTTTACGATTTTACAATTTCTAATAAATATGTATGTAAATGTTTATTAAAAAAATTCTGTCAAGAATTAGTAGGTAGTTATTTCTGCTTAATAAGGTTCTTTTTTGCTCTTGGAAATACAAACTTTGGTTGTTTTATGCTTTATGGCCTGCATTCAAAGTATACACCACTCAAACCAGGTTTACCATACATGTCCTATTATTTTACACTGTCACTTGAGGTTTTTAATTTTTTCATGTGAACTGTTGTTAATGGTATATCAACTTGACCATTTGCTTCCACCGTACCTTTTCACCGTCTTCTACCACGCGGTGGTGAAAATGGTTTCCATTTGTTTGTTCGGAATACATGCTATTAGCATATTTTACGCAAGATAACTTATTGTTCACTCTTTAAACTTTAAGATAAAAAGCACGTTTGGTTGGTAGTTAGGTATCTAGTTGTGCAAAAGTAAAACATGTCTTGCTTTTGGAAGAACTCAGGGTTCTAATCCCAGTCCATCCTTATTTTGGTTTTTCCCTTTTCCATGGGTTCTCGATACGACTCCAAGGGAATACCTGATGTCTTTTCTGTTCCTAGATGGGTGTTGGTATAAATTTTAGTCTCTAGATTTAACGTTTAGCATTCAAGCTAGTTTTATAACTTACCTAAGTGCATAATTGTCTGTGGCTAGTGTTTGGAGAGGTACATTTACGCATGAATGTTGCATGTTTAGTTTGTACGTAAGTTATTTTAGACTGAGTGTAAAGTATACATATGGTGAAGTCTTATGGCTGGATAAGATTGATAATTTGTGAAATAGGGAGAGCAGAAAACTTGCAGCCCTAAGAAGATACACCTTCTAAAGTTAGAGATGCGTGATCTAAGTGATTAGTGGTTGCGTTTGTGTTCTGCGAGTTTTGCTTATTGTTTGTGTTTGGTATGCTGGTGTGCGTTCACTTGTTTCAAGTCTACGCTTTCAGGATAGTGGTGTTGCCACCAGCTCTTTTTTATTCAACTTGTGTTATAGCATCCATATCTAAATGGAGGTAGCATAAAAAAAAACGGTACTTTAAAAGTTACTTTCGTACATTAATATGAAAGAGAGTGTGATGAAAAAAAAAATTTGTTATGAAAGGTTTTTTATTCTAAATTCATAACTAATTGATGTATTTTTTACAAGTATTTAAGCTATATTAATTTTTTATTGAATTTATGTAAATGAAATTTTATTTTTAGTTTAATGCGTAGAGAAAGCAAGCTCGACTCAAAATGAATCCTGACTCGTTCTTTCTCTTGTGTCAAATCTGTATTTTGAATCTGCTTCTTTACAATGTGTAACTGGTGAAGAAATACAAAATACAAACAATTCACACTGACTTAGATCTCTTTGTTGAGATATTATTAGTTTCTGGTGTATTGAATGTGTGTCTTGTCATCTGAATTGAGCCGCCTCTGTTCATTTTTTTTTTCTTTCCCAGTCTAGTTACAACCTTGTACGTCATCCTACAACATAGTATTTCTTTCTCGTGTTTTTATTACTTGCCGTTTGCATTCACGTGCCTTCCCCCATACTCGTCCCTCTACTCAGGTGGAAGGGGCGACCAGGGGTTGAGACCTCGTCGGGGCCACAAGACGTCGAGTCGCAGGGGGCAGGCACAAGTCGCCATGGGTGCAGAGAGCTCTTCGTGGCATTAACGAGGCTGGCGTATCTTGCCAGAGCATGCACAAGGTCGACTGTAAATAACTTCTCAAGACAATTTCCAGTGCTGTGTCATTTGTCGTGCTGACGAAAACAAATGATAGAATCTGGCCCCCTTGACATCTGCCCCTGAGTGCCGTCTGAGCTAACAGAAAACGCACCAGGGCGCAGAACTGCCTGCGACAGTCGTGCATTCTTCTTCGGGTCTCGGCGGTTGCGCGCTGCCACGGAGAGGCGTCTTGTAAGTAGATGGATCAACACAACGCTGTCCCTCTCTCGTCGCGCATCAAACGAGACTCGGCCATTGAAGGTCACTATAGTAGTGTTGAGCCAAGCCCATATTCCTTTATGGCGTGCGTCGACGTGTTTTTCCTAAGCTGTTCAATGTTAAGTTTTGCTTCTTTTGACATTCTTCTATATTTTTTTTTCCAAGATCACTACAACACTGCTGTTCTAGTATGTATATGCTAATGTCTTCAACAATATCAAACTGTTGCGTGTATTCTTGAATTCTGATTCCTTACTCTCTTAAGTCTGGAAGGTTGACACTGCATACATCTCGTGCTCTTTCATGAATGACTTATCCACATCACTACATTTAACTTTTACTAAGCTGCTCTTTGCTGTATTGTTTGGATCATCTAAAATGCTCGAACAGTTACTTAACTTTCGCAATGATTGGTAGAAATTTCGAAATAGTTCCTTGCTTTCAAGACTTCCAAATCCTGCACATCGGAATAACATATAGCCGCTGACTTTCTGGTTTAAATTACCAGATATACAGTTTCCTCATCAGCTAACTTCTAATTCATGGTATACATTATTCTTATGGACATAGTACATTGACAGTCCTGCAGCTATTGGCATTATTAGTGGATTGTTTTCCCGAGTTGAATCAGGGTGTTATCAGGTAGGTGAGGCAGGTGTGAGACCCATGTACGAATGCTGGTTCTGACACAGCAAATGGAATGAAGAGTTGAAGCTTTCATGACTCGTGAGGGATTCATTCGCCCACAAGCCAACTTAACACGCCCTGTCGGTGCTGTTTGCGCCGTGTCCGTGTACACGGACCGACTCATCTTTGTTGTGCTCGCAACCTGTGCAACTTCATTTTCTTCAGCGGGGTTTGCCCGCCGCGTCTTGAATGTCTTGTCGGCAGTTCTAACACGTGTGCTTGTGTTCCAGCAGAAAATTGCACCTCAAGAACGCCTTAAGAGGAAGATGCAGATTTTGCTAAACAAGCAGTGTAAGTAGAAGTGCTGCAGGAATATAGAAGACATAGCTTAAGAATTTTAACTTGAAATATATGTTTTTATTTTTAGTGATCAGGGATAAAATAAGATTCGGAGAAAGACCTAATTCTGATAGAATTAATAAAAACAGTGTGTTGTAAGTCATATTTTTTAACGTAGTTCATAGTATTCTGGCTTTATGGCTCGCCAGTCGCCAATAATTTTAATTTTATCTGCATGAGACCTTTTTCAAGGACCCACTCTGAAATGAAAGAATACGTAATTTTAATGTGGGATCTAATTAAACATCTAGGTTTAAATTAATGTTCTAGTTAATTTAAACAAGTCTAGGGCTCGCTTGCTTAGTCGTAACTTGGACAGGAAAGTATTACTTCATTCGACTAACCTGCAGAGTTTTTGATCAGATTTTGCTTACCTGACTGTACAGCTAGCCTAAGTCCACTTTTTTTAAGTGCAGTTGTCAAAGTAATGTCTGTTCAAGGGAATAACTTTGTAGTTAATTTGCCGTTCAGAGCATATAGTATTGTACTTCACACTTGATCCACTACTTTTGACTGCACTGCATCATAATGTGTTCTGAAATTTGGTCATGTTCTGTGGAATAGAGATTTTACTTCCATTTGGACCAGTAAGTGAATTTAAGTCGTAATTTTCCTACAGTTCTGCTCGCTGATATGAGTTTTTGCCGTGGGGGGGCTCGAAACTTGAAGCTGCTTTAATCCTTTTAGCCACACTTTGTCAATTCCTAAGACATACATAATTATGATATTTTTTATTGTAACCAAACTTTTTTTGTGTAGTAATAATATTCTTACACTATAATTGTAATGTTAATGTATGATTATAATTTTAAAATAATTAAATCGAAATAAAATTTAATTCATAGCCATGAATTATGATATCTACTAGAATGTATTAACCCACACATTTAAGGTACTCCACGTATCAATGCGATTTAAATAGTCCACTTCAGTGGATGAATAGACTGAAAGGGTTAATATCATCCAAGTTGATTTTGTTCTGTTGCGTTCTCCCCTTTCCCCCCCCCCCCCCCCCCCCCCCCCCCCCCGGGTCGTCATGGATCAGTTGGCTTGAGGTATTCTTGGGGTGCCGGAAAGCGGAGGTGGCCATATGAGGTGTGCCTGCTTGCAGTCAAGGCAGACAAGCGCGCGGAAAGGTTGCGCTATGCCAAGCAGGAGCAGGAGAGACAGGACCGCGAGGACGAGCTGCGCATGATGGCCATCAAGCTGCGCAGGAGGTAACAACCGCTCTCGTACGCCCCAAACGTGTCTGTTCATCTTCCGTTCTGTAAATATATTGGTAGGAGGATGTAGAGAGATAGAAAGAGGGAGATAATGATAAGAGAGACATACATTTGGAGAGATGTAGAAAATGATAGATGTATAGATAGTTATGGACAGTGGCATAGCCAGGATTTGTGTATGGGGGGGGGTGTTAAGAAGCATGCCCCCCCCCCCCCCCAATCCGTATTAAAGCGGCAGGGTCCGGGGGCCCTCCACCCCGGGAAAGTTTGGATTTTAAGGTGTAAAATAGTGCTATTTTAGCAGTTTTCGGTACTTAAATTTAAATATATATTGTAATGGTGAAATTTATATTAATTTTGATATGAAATTTGTTTGAGCGATGAATGAGAAACTAATTAAAGATTTGGCGCTAAGGGGGGGGGGGGGGGGGGGGGGTTTGGAACCCCTAAATAAACCCCCTGGCTACGCCCCTGGTTATGGATATAGATTGAGATATAGAGATAGTGCAATGGAAAGGAATCACTAACATTGCGAGCGTATGAAGCGTGACCCTCGTCCGGAGCGCCGGTGGACCGGGAGGTCGGGTGGTCGCAGGGAGCGCGAGAAGCGGCACCGCATGAAGGACGGCGACGAGGAGGAGGACGACCTGGACGGCGAGGAGTACCTGGAGGACGGCGAGGACGAGCGGGAGGGACGCGACCCGGGCCTCAGCTCCGTGAGCTCCTCGTCGCCCGTGCGCTCGCCCAGCCCGCCGCCCGCCCAGTACCGCCGCAACCGCTGGTGAGCGACGCCCTCCCCTGCTGGTGTGATTCCTTGCTACAGGCCGAGGTCGCAGAAACTTTCCCAGCTTGTGTTTGTATTTCCGTCTCTGTTAATGAACTTATCGACAAACTTAATCAGGGGAGGGAGCAGAGCAGTTAAATTTATACTCGCCCCAAAATAAGTATTAAGAGTTATGTAGGGTTTGAATTATAAAGTTAGAAGAAACGCAGTTATTCAAAGTGTAGTACTTGTGGATAGTCGCACGCTGGAAGCAAACTGTGCTAATATTGCGAAAATACTACTTGCCGGTATTCATTAAGACTGTGATCAGACTTCAAAATCTGTGCAACCTCAGCCAGTGTGATAATTAAGAAATGATTTAAAAATAGAAGGAAAAAATTAGGAAAAACAAGTGATTTACCAAGCAGTTTTGTTTTTATTTAATATTCCAAATTGTTTATGATTGTGCCAACTATAGAGGTTAGGTATTTTTATTTTTACCCCTACCACTTTTTTCAGGTTAGTTCTACCCTAAAGGAAAGGCCACACATGATTGCCTGCACACGTCTTCATTGTGTGCTGTTTCCTGAAATCGATGATTGAAGGTTTTAATTGTACATCAAGCCTCTAGTAACAGGATAACATGACGCGAGGTCGCTCATGTAGGCCAGTTGGCTGGAGTGGGAAAGTGCTGCTGCAGTTTCGTGGCACTGGCGTCCACTAACAGAACTTGATGGCTCGCAAATTTGAATTTGCTGACCGAAATGCTTTCGACTAACTTTTGTTTCATTTGATCAGTATCGATGCTCTACTGTAGTACATATTTTGTCTTTACTTTCTAATGGCTCACGTCTTTTATTATTTTGTTATGATTTTATAAAATGATTTAATGAAATATTTGTTTCTTTTTGTGAAAGTCCACAGAAAATTCTTTATTTTAGCAACAAAAGAATTTTTTTAAAAATTGCCTGAAAATTAAAATCTCTACACAAGGGTAAAACTAACATTCTTGAAATCTTGTTTTGGTAGCAAAAATGTTAATGTACTTCTTGCTGCAACAGTAAAAGCACTGAGTCGCAATTCTCGCTGGTTGTAAAGCGTGGGGCGTGTGGGGCTACCGTAGGGACCAGGCGGACTCCTCGCGGGATCGGGAGATGGAGCGGCGACGCGAGTTGCTCGCAGAGCAGCACCGCGAGATGGATGCAGGCCGGCGACGCGAGGCTGAGTTCGAGCGCCGACGCCAGGCAGTTGGCGAGTGGGAGCACGCGGAGATGTACCGGCGCCGCAGGCCGGAGCACCAGGACTACCGGCGGGAGCGCGACAACTACTGGGACAGCTATCGTGAGGGTTACCGGGAGCGGGTGCCGGGCTCCCGAGAACGGGAACCGGGCTACCGGGAGCGGGAACCGGGCTACCGAGAACGGGAACCGGGCTACCGAGAACGAGACTTGAGCTACCGAGACCGAGAGCCGAGCTCCCGAGAACGAGAACCAGGCTACCGGGAGCGGGACCCCAGCTACCGAGAGCGGGTGCCAGGCTTCCGAGAGCGGGAACCGGGCTCCAGAGAGCGGGAACTGGGCTCCAGAGAGCGGGAGCCGAACTGGGAGCGGGAGAGGCCCAGTCGCAGCCCGCCACGCAAGAGCAAGCCGAGGTACGGGGAAGACCGGCCGTACAGCTCGCATTGGCGCTCGTGATTCCCGCACCTCTCTTGCTGCTTGTCAAACCCCTTGTTTGTGTGCAAAAAATAAAGCTTTCTGGCAACCCACTTGGTAAGGTAGGTTTTTGTTAATTCTGATGAGTCATTATCACTCAGAGTTATTGTCTGGTGTGTTTTCTTTCTGTGTACCAGGTTATACAGTTGCTGAAGATTATATTTTGCTTTTTGTAGACCCGCCTGTTACGATTAATTTTTATTTTGTTCTAAACTGATTTACTAGTATTAGGTAGTTACTATCATGCAAAAGAAATTTGTAAATGTGTTTATTTTTTATTTTTCTCAATCGTGTTAATAAATATCTTAAGTGCAAAAAAAGTGTTATTTTTTATTTTACATCACCCCATGTATTTTATTAAAAACTAGCTGCCCGACCCGGCTTCGCACGGTTGTATTAATGGGGGGGAAATGAGACCAAATCTCTTATTTACAGTTATAATAAATGAAATAAAATGAAAATTAATTAATTTTGACAAAAACTTAATACAATGCTTTGTAATGTACCGAAGAAAAAACGAATAGCACCGATGGTTTCCCAACTCTCGAGCACGCAACGTTGTCATGGAGACGAAGTACCCACTGTTTCCCGGGCTTAAACACCAATCAACATTGATAATCAGTTTATTATTAATTATTAAGACCATTAATCGAAATAAAATCTATCCTATCTCAAGTTGGAAAAAATTACACATAAATGCCAATTTTCATTGAAATTGGTTGACTTGGTGAAGAGTTCACTGGAAACAAAACATCAGGACACTGGATTTATATGTACTGACGTCGTCCCAGGTGCTCCTGTGGCTCGCACAGGTCGTTATGCCACCTCGGTGCCTCACTGGTCGGCATTTGTGGTCGGTGGTAAGTGTCTCGAATGGGTGTAGGTCGATTGTCATGGAGAGCGGAGATCGACTCAAGCCCTAACGGGACCTGTCAGGACACGCCAGTTGGCCTTCACCCCTCGGCGCGAGCAGTCGTGTGCGGACCGGACAGTGTGTGTGCCGACAACGTTTTAAGTTAGTCGTGTGTGTGGTCCAACCACTCCTGCCTGCCACGTGGCGACGTCACGACCACCGAGAGAAAGGAGTCTCGTGCTGTGAACTAGCCCACAGCAGCCACCACCATTAAAGGTTAGTTGGCGCCCTCAGACACCACCCATCCACGCATCAACATCGGCAGGACGACAATACGTATATTAAGATTTTCAAAAGGTGCCATGTCCAGGACATGAGTCCTTTTGCAAATTCCCTAAATATTCATAGTGCATTTAACTGTGCTAAATTAATTGGACTTTTTCCTGCTGAATAGATAGCCCATACTTTATAAATCATTTACATTGTCATAACTCATTTTCGCCAAAAAGTGGACTGTGTACCTTTTTCAAATTCCTGGTTAAATTGTTAAGCCTTAAGCACCCAATTACCAGGTGCTACCTTTTAATTGGGCACCTGGAACATGTTTTTAGCTTATAATAGAGCAAATTAAGTTAATATAAGTTTTTGGCGCCGACTCACAAAGGAGGCGAAACTTTCCCTACCTTGCGAGGCGACCATGTTCGGCAGTCTCCAACCACTCCGCGCCGGGTCAAGACGTGTGTCCGTGAGCAGCCTTTCACTTTGTTTCACCGATCGGTCATTCTGCAGTTATCTTAATACTTAAACCTTTTCTTTTATTTCACAGCTGCTCACGTCGACTCGGCGTGTATTTTGCGGGCCCGGGCTTATACCGACCGCCTTCGTTAGTGGTTCCGCACCGCGTCGCGGATCACGCCACGTACGGCACTGGCTGACTCCAGCCAACACGCTTTCGATAAACCACCGTGCATATGCCTGCCGGCTGCAACCACAAGTAAGTGTAATTTAAGGTCACGCTCACTGAGCCACCCGAAGACTCGGTACTGGCCATCTCCAGAACACTCGCAACCGCATCCCGCATGACTACCGCTGCGAAATGATTGTGTGATATTAGTGTCGTGTTTTGTTCTGTAAGTAACGTATGTTCATGTAACTGTTTCGCGTAGTGTTTGTAGCAGTTCTGCCACCGCGTAGAGTATACATAGGGAGTACCGCGTACCCATGCGTACCACCAGAGAAGTCCGTTAATTAAATGTAAATCCACATAACCGATTTCGCTTACAATTATTTCGCGCCACCCTGTCCTCCACACTGCCGAGCGGCCTCAGGGGATTTCAGGGTTGACTTCAAGCCACATACCTGGCGGGGCACGCAGGGGCAGAGTACCCACGACCCACCATCAATGGCCTAGTGTCTCACTAGCCTGCCCCCCCCTCCCCCCCGGACAGCAGCAGCACCGCGATGCCCGTAGTGCCCGTCAGGTACTTCCTGGGCCTTCTACAGAGGCCGGGTGACTGAAACATAAACGAACCTTTAATGTATTAAACTTTTAAAAATTACTTAAAATTTAAAATCAGTGTCCTGTTTGGTGCATTGACGTCACATTGCCAGGCGCAGCAGAACACACAAACAATAAAAGCAAAAGTGATCAAAATCCAATGTCTTTTTTTTTTTTTTTTGCCTAACCTAACTTAAAGCTATGAGTGTGCGGGAGGGGTCAGGCCGAAGCCTATACGCTCTAAACATGCACATTATTAATAATGCAGGAGAGGTAGCATGCGTCATGTGCTAGGAGGGGATTGGCAAGCCATGGCTGCGATTGGTGCCATGACTAACTCCCATCACTGACTATTCTAGACTAAAACTATGACGCCACTCCCGCTGCCTGGTTTTAGCTTTTTAATTAATTATTAGTATTGTAAAAGATCTCAGGGTTTTAACGGGGGTTCGGCCTCGTGGCTGCAGGCAGGAGTGCGTCTCGGAGTTTGAAAATTACGTTCAGAAATTACCTGGGCTGTTTAGGCCACCCAGGACGCCTTGAAAATAATTAATAAACAGATTATCAGAACACTGCACTTTATTCAACGTCGATACACTGGATGGTCCTTTTACTGGCCGCGTCCGTTGTCGTACCGCTGTGACACACGTAAACGCCGGTGAATAATACGCGCGACCAGGATAGATTGCAAAGTGGATCGACGGATTGAAGCTGTGGCTACGTGTCTCTGAGTAAGATTTAGCATACAGTCACGGAGTTGTGGACGCAACAAATTATACAGAAAAGTTAACTAATAGCGGAGTTCCCGTGATTAGGGTGGTTTGCAGTCTAGCTTGCGACAAAATTACAGACTCGAAAAGTTATGCAATCACGTCAGTGAGCGACGTACGCGTAAAGTCTCAATGCGTGGCAAGATGGTCACTTAAAACACATGTTACCAATTACACTAAAACATGATGAAAGTTACAATATGAAAGTTATTCAGTCTTTCACAAGATTCTCGACGATAATAATTAATTGGCTACTGGAGCCGAAAACTGCGTGCCAATATTACGCGGTCCTTAAACTGGACATGGCCTTACGTATTACGTTAAAAATCCCTAAAGGGAATTAAATATTAAGTTAAGTGTCGCACGAAGTATCGTGCGACTTAAGTGGGGTCGGCGCCGAGCTAATTGAAAGGTTTGTAGAAACTTACACTATTGCTGAAATGTTGATGAGAAACTAGAAGTGCTGGCCCGACGTTCGCGAAGCGTCCGACCCCTGTGAGCCCCCGATCCAGACTGAGCGCGAGACCGCCCGGCGGCCTCGCGTCTAAACGCGTGGAACGCGGGAAAACCGACCCGACCAGTTTTGGACTTAGAAACAAATTACACAACATATGCTTATAAGACAATTAGACATAATTACCCTTACATGAACCCTTCTTTTAAATTGTTATTAATTTGGTTGTTCTAATTAACAAAATAATCAAGAGTTTAATTAGGCGCATTGCCACACCCGGCCGGGCGCTGTCGTCGTCGCGGCGTTCGTTGCGGTGCACTTTCTTACACTTTGTGAAGATCATTCTCGGGCGTGTTCGTTGCACTTCGGAGCCAGTGTTGTTGTGGCATAACGACCGTTGCGGACCAGAGGGAGCACCGGCGGTTGGCGTCAACTAGGTAAGTTGGCCCCAGATAAAACCTGCATATACACAGGGAAAAAGCCTCGGCTCTTTCATGCGAGGTGTAAATATGATTAATTATGGATGCAGGTTGGTCACTGGAAACAGAAGGATGGATCTGGAAGAACAGTTGGACAGAGTAGAAAAGAGTCTACCATGCGGGGGTTGAGCACTTGGCATTGCTGTCCGCATTGGTTTGGTTGACACTGGTTGTTTTGGGGGCATCTTTCTGATGGCAACTGATTTGGGACTGCTTTGCCTAGGCTGGGTTGACCTCCATCAGAGGTAGTGTTTACAGGAAATACTTATCAATCTGAGGCCGAGTCTAGGTCACATAAACCAGTTACATCGATTTGGAAATTTAAGTACACTGCTGGGTTAATTTTTTACCCCCTTTTAATGTCTCCATTAAATCAATATATAAGTAAAGAACACACAATAGTTTTTCTGCAGTGATCATCGCGCAATCGATAGTCTACCTTGTGTTCGAGACCGATACACTAGCTGTGTTGCACTGTTCTGCCTTGGCTAGTGCATGGCCCTACCCCTGCTACACAAACCTGAGTGGGATGGTGATTGGACATTGTGCGAACAGAGGGAGCACTGACGGGTGTCGTCACAGTTAATTAAATACAAACAGAAAAAAATCCCAAGTACATGATTTTAATGTGTCAGCTGCAAAGAAGAATCAACGCGCTAAATTAACCCCTCTTACCATTTCCGCGGTACTAATGGTGTTTGTAGAACATGCCATATTACACTTATCTCATTCATGAGAACAAGGTGGATCGGCGAGCCAAGAATAGTATTTGATTCCCCGAAGCACGATGGTTGACTTCCAGAGAAGAGGTCGCCAGCTAATGTAAAAAAAAAAAATGTACTTGTCGCTGTACCATATAAATTTAATGTACAATGAAATAAATAAACAGAGCTTTGTAACTATCAATGTGGCGGTAAAGGGACCTTAAGGGTAGCTGACAGCACCAAACGAACCCCACCTTTTTATCTCTCTGATGCCATGACACAGGGAACTAGAATCCTGATGGTTGGTGTCATAAAAAAATAAAGTTAAAATTAAAATAAGTTGTAACTTGAAGTAAATTTTGTTACACTTTTTTTTAACCTTGCTGTGGTGAATTTTTCCTGGGTGGGTTTCTAGTTTTTGTATTTGCTAGGGATTTTCTCTCAAACGAGGGATAGAAATTTATTTAAAATATTTATTTTGGGTTGGCATTGTCAATGTGGTGAGAATTTGCTTTGATTGTTTATAAACAATGTCGTTTATTAATTTTGAGAGTGGTAAAGTTATCGACGATAAACGAGACGCGTTAAGGAAAGCTAGGGATAATGTTTTGAAAAAGGTCAAGTATGTTTGTTTACAGAATTAATTTTTGAAAATTTTTGACCTTTCAGCATCATCCCTGTGGTAAGGAGATTTTTAACTGTATTAAACTGACGCCGTCCCCACTACCTCTATTGAATTTTACGTGATTTTAGTATTGTTCGGAATCTCAGGGTAGGTTCGGCCTTGTGGCTAGAGGTAGCGGTTCAACGCAGTAGGGCCCCCCGAGCTGTTATGGCCACTCGGGACGCCTGAAAGAGAACACGAAAATACTGATTGATGTCTGATGAATTTATTACGGCACAGCCCTATACATAGTGCTGCCCGTCCTGGCCATAACGGTTGTCCCGAATTGAATAGTCACACGCGCGACCACTTCCACAGTGGCGGCTCACGATTTTATTCCCCGGTAAGGTCATACACTTGGGCACGATGCGCTGATTATAAAACTAACCCTTACACGACATATTAAAACCTGACAAATAAAACACTTTACAAATACACATTACGTATTACACTGGGCTAATGACACGTAGGCCCATAGCTCCGGCGACTCTACCTGACTCTTAGACTTGTCCCAGACACTGACTCGTTATTAAGTTTGCGTGCATGTTTTGCCTACTGGCTGCCCCGTGCGGGCTGAAACTAGTAGCCGGTTGGCTAAGTTATCGCGTGAAGCGCCGACGTAACATCTCGTAGATCACACACAGTGCTTACGTATTACGACGAACGCTCGTCTTGGAGCACTGAATAATTTAAGTTAAATACCTCATGGTAAGTCGAGGCCGACCACGGAACTGAAAGAAAAGGTTTACGAAAGATTACGACTATTGAAAACTACATATCAGTGAAAATGAAAGTTGCTGGTTCCATGTTGCACGAAGGCTGCCGGCCTCTATGAGCTCCGGAAGGATACTGCCGCTCTCACCGCGTGTGACCCCCCTCCCCCGCCAGCCCTCCCGCGGAAACGTGTGATTTTCGTGGGAAACTGAACCAGCCAGGTTCGGGACAAATCACACGGTGAAATTGGAGAAATTTTGGAGAAAATGAAGTGTTAAATAATGAAAATAATGTCTAATAATATCCTGTGGAAAAAAATACATACATTACATTTGTTGAAGTGCGGCGGAGGGATATGCCACACCCGGCCGGATCCTTCCGCCGACGTAGCACTTGTTACCTGGCGTTCGCCCCGTTGCACTTTTGACACTCCAGTGCGCGCACGAGCACGTTCGGTGCACACGCCTTCGTGAGACGTTGATGAGGCATAGCGGTCTATGCGACATAGAGGAGCATTGGCGGTCGGCGTCAAAACCTCTTATAAGTCCTAAACTGCCGCACCCCTATTGCCTCTTCCAACCTCCCGTTTAACTCCGGGTAATACCTCAGAGAAGCGACTTCTGAGAAATATGCGAATAATAACTTAAGTAAAACTCTGGTTAGGTTAGGTTAGCCACATCAATAATATGTAAAGACGTAATAATTTAAATATTTTTACAATAATTTACGTATCATTTAAATAGTTGACACAACCTAATGGAGTGCGAACACTGGAACTTGATTGACATTGAGTGACTTGTGAATAAATATTTTTAAGTGCAAGTGATTGGTGATAAGACATTTTTAAGTACAATTATTTATTAGTAATTAATAAAACTAATGAAACTTAATTGGACTATCCCTTACGAACCCAGTTCTCTCCAAATAAGCTCGTAACACTGTGTCACATCCTTTCTCCCCCTGCCGAACCATTATCTAAGTGTTACAAAAGGTTTTCCTCTCACTCTTGTGCCTAAATCAGCACTGGGACCATGCACACCGACTTAGTGCTATCAACAGTGCTGTGATAAAATAATTTACAATTGTCTGCTGCAATAGTGAAGTGCGGTAGGCCTACGAGTCATGATTTTGAATTTGACATTTTTAAAGTTATTGGTGACTGAATAATATCAGTGGTCAGGGAAATAATTTCCCCATGCCTGGAAAAGTCAAGGAATTTTTAATCACAGGTTTGCTAGCCACCCGTAGAATACCTAAACAATGAACTAGAATCATGAAAGTAGTGAAGAACATGGTAAAGGTATGCAATGCGGGTGGGCTCTTACCAAAAGAAATATTTAAGTTAAATTTCTTTAAAATACCTTTTTCATAGTTTTATTGGCCTAGTGTACTAACTAATGTTATCTACTTTTTTTTTTTTTTTTTTTTTTTTTTCCAAGTTTTGTTTGTGTGTAGGCAGAAGAAAAGTTTCATCAGCAGAAGGAGAAAGAAGAGAGAGCTAAGCGGCGTGGGGAAGACAAATGGATGCTTCCATCTTTGGAGAAGCGTTTGAAGGAAGAAGGAAAACCTAAGCAGAAGAAACACAAGAAGAAGAAGAAGAAAAGAAAAAGAACTACAGATTCTGTGAGTCTCATTTTTAATCGGATGTCTAGACTTTGTGAGATTCAAGTCTGTGTTGTTTAGGGTCTTGTAGCCTGGAAGGATTTGATCAGGTTAGAATATGTTTGATAAAGCCGTTACATATTCCCAAAATTTCAGTGAAACCTGAGCTCACCACCAGCGATAAGTACTCTCAGTGCCAATTCAAAATAGTGTGAAGCACACAGGTGTATGTACAACCCCCTCGGGTTCTCTGCCTGTCGTGTTAGTGCTGACTCTCATGTCTGATGGCATCGCCCGCCTGGCAGGCCTCACCTCCAGTGCTGGCTGTGTTCTGAAAGGCATGAGATTTTGAATTGCAGCTTTAATAAATTAACTAAAATTTCCTTCTTCGTAATATTAAGTGGGCTGGCTGGCAGCTTGGCGGGAAACGACTAAAGTCGCCCCCGAAACAACCAGTGCCACCCGGACCAATGCGGACAGCAATGTCCAAGCCCCCAACCCCCCCGCATGGTAGACTCTTTTCCACTCTGTCCAACTCTTCTTCCAGATCCATCCTTCTGTTTTCCCGTAAGCCTCCTGCTTGATACTAATGCATGAAATTTTGCATCCCGCATGTCAAAGCCCAGGGTTTTCCCTGTGTCTATGCAGGTTTTACCTGGGCCCAACTTATCTAGTTTTAGTCTAGTATAGTCAGTGAGGGGAGTTAGTCATGGCGCCAATCGCTGCCATGGTTGGCCAATCCCCCTCCTATCACATGATGCATGCTACCCCTCCTGCATGGCTAATACCCTGCATGATTAGAGCGTATGGGCTTCGGCCTGAGACGCACTTAGTCTCCCTCCCTAACCCGGAACCCTCCCCAACACACTTAGATTTAATTTAGGTTAGGAAAAAAAAAACCTGAGCTTAGGCTAAGTTCTTGTACTTCAGTGACACTGGTAAGACAGTGGTTCGCACGTTTCAGAACCTACCTGCTTGCTGTATAGGGTAGGTAGTGGGTGTGAGTGGTTGTAGGTGAAGAGTGTTAGTTTGGCAAGATGGTTTCACTTTTTGTTGGTATGTGTCTTCTTTTGTTTGCTTGCTCCACCGTCACAGATAGTCGCATAAGCACTGTATGTGAGGTTGCATCCAAGAGTGCTGATGCGTACAGGCTTAAAGCGAAAGGTCTCCGAGGTTTCGGTGCCGACTCGGTCCTCGCCTCGCCGCGGGGCGTGGAGACAGCTGGTGCAGGAACGCTGGCTTGTCCCCAGAGCACGCCGGAGGGGAGCAGCGACGAGGGGGAGTGGGTGGAGAAGGCGACCCCGCCCGAGGCAGTGGAGCGCGACAAGTGGATGAGCATGCCCATCGCGGTGCCGACCGTGGGCGTGCTCGAGGCTCGGGGAGGGTCTCGTCGTCGGGACGAGGAGGCCAAGAGGGCAGAGCGGGAGAAGATCATGTTGGACCGGGTGAGTGCTGCAAGTACCAGTGTTTCATCCCCAGATCACCACGGCTACAGGATTTAGTATCTGTTGCGGATATTTACCTTATTCTTTAATCAAGGAAAATGCTTGCACATTTTTCAAATCCCACATTAAGGAACCATTATTTTGTATATTCCGTTATTTAATTTTTTAATTGATTAAATCGGTGATTGTAGTTTGGGATGTTAACGGAGCAGTGCAAGTCCTTTGAGTGCTTTCAAGAATTTATACCAGGTGTTCCACATTAAAAATTATCCTGAAAATAATCATTTCAGCTGTTTTCACTGTGGTAAAAAAAAAACTAATTTTGAAAACGTAATACGGAAATAGAACTAAATACTCATCTGTGCTCAGCACCACTCGGATATCTTGAGCATTTGTCAAATCACATGGGTTTTTCCTGAAGCTCTGCACACTGTGTGGCCCTGATTCCCTGAAGAGAGAAGTAGTTCACATGCATCCTTATCACTGTCAGTGACTAGATTTGAAAAGCAGAATGATAACAAAGAATGAAAATAAATGTACAATCTTTGAAAACATGTGTACCCCTTCTGCACCAACTAAATGTTATTTTTACCCTTTCGTGGCTAGCGTCAACTGAGCCAGCAAATTCGTGGCTTCAGGTTGAGGATGGTCTGTGACGTTGTGGCGCGCCTGGGTGCATCCATCTATACTCGAGCTCTAGATGCTCGACAACGGCTTCCTGCCAATCACTGACCACACAATTTGACATTTCAGTTTGATTTATATTTTCAACTATTTGTTACCAATATAGAGATAGGCCTACACCATGTGGAACTCATTCACAAAAAGATTTATTGTAAAAATGTAACATGTATGAGGCTAAGACAATTTATTGAGACATTTAGATTTGGTTTATACAAAATTATTCACACATTCTTTTATATTTAACAAATAATTATTTTATTATTTATAATTATTTAATTGTTATATAACAATTAACTTTATGATCTAAAATTTAAAATTATTATATAATAAATTTCTATGCATATAAGTAATAGATCAACAAAGTGTTTTTAAAAAAGAATTTTTTAACTTAAAATTTTACTGGTTCATGTAAATTCACTGTCAGGTTATTTTATATTACTTGATTTTACATGGTTCCACGTCTGTTCCTTTATTTTACTGTATTTTGGATCAAGTTTCCTTGGACTCCTGTGAAGTGTGAAAATTAAGTTTCACTGTAGGTTAAAATTTGATCATAAAAAAATATTGTGATATTCGATTTAGAATTTGATTGGAATGAAGAAAGCAGCACTCGCGGAAACCCTACGCACCAGACGTGCTCGATCACCGGGGTGCTGACAGGCTGACGAGCCTTGCCGTGGTGACGAGCGTTGCCGTGGTGACGAGCGTTGCCGTGGTGACGAGCGTTGCCGTGGTGACGAGCGTTGCCCGGGTGACGAGCGTTGCTGTGGTGACGAGCGTTGCCGGGGTGTGCCGCAGCCGGGGCAGAGCAGCCGGGAGCTGAACCCCTACTGGCGGGACGGAGGCTCGGGGCTGCCGGGGGCCGAGACCCCGGGACGGGGCGGAGCGGGCGGCGTGGGCGACCGCGGGGCGGACTGGCTGCGACGGGCCCTCCAGCGTGTCCGGGAGCAGGCCTCGGAGCAGGGCCGGACTCCCGAGGCGGTCGCCGCGGAGCGCTGGGGCGTGAGTGAAGGGGGCAGCGACCCATATCTTGATTACTTGCATCTAGCCCATGCACGGCATGTATGTTAACCTTGCAAAGTGTCTCCATTTTTTTTTTTATCTGCAGTATCTGTTCTATAGATTAATGGGAATAATCAGGACTTCAAATACGTGCCTCAGTGCCTAGTTTAAAGTGCACACTGTAAAAATAAACTTTGAATTAATTAACAACAGGTGACAGGCCTTGGTACACCACGTGCTTGCTATGCCATAGAAGAGACAGACAACAACTAAGCACAATCCATGATCCATACCTGCTGAAAAAAATTATTCTAAGTCAAATTTTCTTCCCTGTCCCCTAATTGTAGTGGGCCTTCCACAGAGCGGTAATACAATCTAGCCCATGGGCACTTTTGAACGATAGGAGGCTTTCCCCCCTTCCTTTTTTTTTTCCATTTCCTTGGGATGAGTTTGAATTACGAGCAAAACTTTTGTTCTTGAATAATGAGTATGATACTCATGTTTGAAGACAAACATTTCATGTGTGATCTAAATACAGTTACTAGTAAATGAAAACTGTCAAAACATCGTTCGGTAATGTGATCAATCCTAATCTTGTTATTACAAAAAAAAACATAATTTTGTTTTTTCCTTGGGGTTCTTATTCAAAAAGGTTTTGAAAATCTTTCACTATCAAGTAAACTTCAAAATATTTACACATTTTAATTTACTAACCTGTGAAAAAAATTATCATAAGCTTCAAAGTGGAATAGTGCCATAGTGGAACACTAACCGCTATACACAAAATGCCATAAAATTACACAACAGTTGTATTATTTCAGCAGAGGCAGCTGATAGGATTTAAAGAATGCATTTTCCTTTCTGAAAGCTGTTAGTCATTTGTAAATTAAAAGCTCGCAGTTGTTCATCGCTGCGCGCAGTGTACCGGAGCAAGCGGAGTCGTCACGTCCTCTTGTGGCGACTCCCTGGCTGCTCTCGGAGCTGATGTCTGAGTGGCTGGGACCCGCCAGTGATGCCTGGTTGTCCCGGCAGTCGCTGGAGAGGCTGGAGGCGATGCTGGCGGAGGCGGAGGGCCGCGACGGGGACTCGGGGCGGAGCCGAAGGGGGCGGAGCGAGCGGGACGGCCGGGCCCCGGGGGCGCGGGAGAGGCGGGACTTCAAGCGGCCGGGCGAGGGAGCGCCCGCCGGCCGCGACAGGGTGCACAACTCGACGGACCGCCGGTGGAAGAAGAGCGACGCCCAGCCCCGCGAGGCGAGCCAGCCCCGGCCCCCGTCCCGCTCCTCCTCGTCCGACTCCGAGGCCGCAGGAGCGGGCGAGCGGCCGCCGCAGCAGGACTGCCAACCGCTGACGGACAAGGAGCTCAACGAGCTGGGCGCGAGGCTCGTCAAGGCTGAGATACTGGGGAACGAGGTGAGAATCAGTGCGACTGCATGCCCTGGCCAGTTAAAACAACGGACTGTGTGGTATCACATTAAGCATTCTATGTATATTAATTCTTAATGGAGGTAAATGGTGCATTGGCAAGGTACTAGAGTTGCAGTCTAGAGTACCTGGGCTTGGGGTGTAAGGAGGCCTGTGCGAATATTCAAAATTTGTTATACAAATAAAAATAATAAACTGTTCGATTCTACCTCGAATACTAATACTTTGAAATAACTAATACTTCGAAATAACAAATAGTTGCTTGCTTACGAATATTTCACATAGCTTACCTCTTGAGTTTGTTTTGCGTGTAAATAAATATACACAATCAATTTAACACCATGCGTCACAGTAGCAGCTTACTTGCTGAATGTATCTATAATGAAACAGATGTTGTAACTCAAAAAATACATAAAAAATGTAAATAATGGTTTCAGATTTTAGTAGAATCATGTTTATAATATTATATGTGTTTTTATCCGGCTGCTGTTACTAATGAAAAAATATGACTAAGTAATTTTAAAATAATTTTTTTCCAAATTAGTGATAAAATTAGCTCCATATTAAATATTTGAACCCTACTTAGTCACACATTTTCATTATTAACAGCAGCCAGATAAACATATTTTAGTTCAGCCTTATTAAAAACTTGATTCTCCTAAAATGGATTACGTTGAATTTTATGGTATTATGCAGTTGTTGAAAATATTCTGGATCAATATATAGAGTAGTAGGTTCTAGAAAATATGGTGAATAAGAACTGATATGAAAGGTTGGTTTTTAGGTTAGGTTATGTTAAGTACAGTTGAAAGCACAATTTTTCATTTTATAATTACATATAACATTTAACAAATATTTCACATATAATTATTATAGCTGACTCTAACTAACCAACCATTCATTTTAGTTTCATTTGTCTAATTTCTCAGAAGCCACTACACTACACATTTACATTTTCTTTCCCCATTAGTTAGTTGTATGATGTGAAAAAAAAAACTTTTAGTTGGATTCTAATTCTCATTCTTACTATTCAAATTCAATATTCGTGTTACAGAATAAGTGAAGAATGGATATCGGCACAGGCCCAGTTGTAAGCCAGTCCTGTGTTGCAGTCGCTGGCCGCGGAGCTGAAGCAGCGGCTGGAGCGCGGCCGTGCCGCGAGGGCCCGGCCCTCGGGAGCGGGGGCAGAGGCCCGGGAGGAGACGGTGCTGCTCACCAGGACGGGAGCCGGGGGCCTGGTGCACCCCCTGCCCCCGCCGGGAGCCCCCGAGCCGTCCGGCGGCCGGCGCAAGCGGCAGAGGGCGGGCACGCACGTGGACGGCAAGCGGGTGCGCTACTTCGCGGACGACGACGAGTTCACGCTCCAGGAGATGGTGAGGGGCGAGCGCTCTGTACGCTAACCTGCCCGTGTTACTTCAACCCGCCGTCGCGGTCCGGCGTTTCCCTGACCTGCGTCGTGTCTTGTTCCAGTTTGAACGCGAGAAATTGACGACCGTCGACGATCAGAATGAAATGTTCTCGAAGATGGCAGCAAAGGTTTGTGTCATAATCGTAACAAAGAAGGTGTTTCCCGCTCCGGGAGGAAGAGCGTCTGTGTGGTTGGTGGATCACCGGGGTCTCTGTCGCAGGGCGCGGGGCGCACGGGCAGCGAACACGACGTGGACGACGTGTGCGAGGAGCGTGCCAGCCTGAAGGAGAGCGAGGGGCGCGCCCAGGCACGGGAGCACGGCCGTGCCGTCGCGCAGCACCGGCGCACGGAGAGGGCGCTGGAGGGCTGCGCGCTGTGCCTCGACGGCAAGCTGATGCTGAAGCACTTGCTGGTGGCCCTCGGCTCCAAGGTGAGTCCCCGTCCCGATCACAGCGGGAGCCATTACCCTGCGATGTGTAGATGTGTAGTGAACTTAAACTTTCCATTAAACCTTTTTTTCTTTCTGTGTTTTTATAATGACCAAACGGTACTTACTTTCTGGACGCGCCTCGTAATTTAGTTAAAATAGCGTGTGGCCGAAAGGGGAGGGTAAAAGGCAGAAGGAGCAAGCGGTAAACGGGGTGGAGGGGGAAAGGGACAAGCAGGACACTCCGCCTGTCGGGTGCACAGTAGCATCTGTCCGCTCGTCTCCAGGCCAACAGTGGCGAGAAGGTTCCAGTCGCCGGTTCAAGTTGCTTTTGGTTGAAATGTATGTATTTTGCATGTGGATTACTCGGGTAGCTTGTCGGCACTCCGGCTGATTGATGGTCCGTGTCCTCGCCGTGTTGTTTGAATGGGGGGGGTTGGGTGTTCCGGGGGGCAGGTGTTCCTGTCGCTGCCGCCGTACCAGTCGCTGACGGAGGGGCACTGCCTGCTGGCGCCCGTGCAGCACGCCGCCTGCGCCACCGCGCTGGACGAGGACGTGTGGGCGGAGATGCAGGTGCGCTCCCGGGCGACCGGTCACCTTCCTGTCGGCTGCCATTCATTTTATCTTTTCCTAACCTAACTATTAACCAGGGGCGCAACAACAGGGGGGGGGGAAGGATATTTTGCGCCCTCCCCCCCTCCCTCTGAAACCTTGATGTAGGGGCAAACGGGGGCAAAGAAATTGCTGTGTTATCAATTTTTAGATAATAAAACTGCTTAAATAGCACCATTTTCCACCTTGAAACACAGTTTTTCCCGGGGGAGGACCCCCGGACCCCCCGCTTCAATAGGAAGGATCGAAGATTCTTTATAAATAGGTATATTGCCCCCCCCCCCCCCTTGTAAATTTAGTTTTTGCGCCCCTGCTATTAACTGAGTGTGTTTGGGAGGGGTCTGAGTTGGGGATAGACTCCAAGTGCGTCTCAGGCCGAAGCCTATACGCTCTAATCATTCAGGGTTTAAGCCATGCGGGAGAGGTAGCATGCATCATGTGCTAGGAGGGGGATTGGCCAGCCATGGCTGCGATTGGCGCCATGACTAACTCCCCTCACTGACTATTCTAGACTATAAACTAGATAAGTTGGGTCCCAGGTGAAACCTGTATAGACACAGGGAGGCTGTCATTATGTGATCGGCAGGGGCAAGACTGTATGGTGAACAGCAGTCAACTGAAGTAACAGCAAATTTGAAAGTCATTACAAACCACCAAACACCGAAATGCAAGGCAAAGGTCACGTCAGTTTGCCTCGTTTTGTTTTTTAAAATATAGAACTCACTTGATAAATCTTTGAAACAAAATATCATGTGCCAAGTAAAAATATTTAATCAGTAATGTATGGTTTTTCAAAGTCAAGTCAAGTAAATAAAAGCAGTCTATAGCTGAGACCATACAGATTAATTAAATAAAAAATGTTTTTTTTCTACTGCTTAAAACATTATGTAGGATTGATAGGTGCAAGTTACACCATTTGGTGTTCTAATATTTGAGCAAGTTTACTTGAAAAATATAAAACTATAAAATAATGACTAAACATTGCATTTTAAAAAATTAATTGTATTTTTTATTTTTATTGTTTTAACTTTCTCATGAACTAAGGAATGTTACAGAATAAATTTGAATGTTTCAGATGTGGTTTTTCATTCAACGTTGTTATATGTATGTACGTAATAGTGGTTTATTTACACATTTTAAGGGTCTTGCAACAAATTAATTGTTTAAGCAGTTGATCAATGTAAAATGTGCTTTATACGTACCTATTATCACAAGTGCTTTAATTTTTAGTGATGACAATTTAGTGATGACAATGATGAAATGTAGTAGTTTATTACAGGGGCATAGCCAGGGGGGGGGGTTTAGGGGTTCAAAACTCCCTCCTTAGCACCAAATCTTTAATTAATTTCTTATTACTCACTCAAATAAATTTCATATTAAAATTAATAAAAATTTTACCATTACAATATTTAAATTTAAGTACCGAAAACTGCTAAAATAGCACTATTTTACACCTTAAAATCCAAAATTTCCTGGGGGAGGATTTAATACGGGGGGGGGGCATGCTTCTTAACACCCCCCATACACAAATCCTGGCTACGCCACTGGTTTATGACATCATCAGTGGTGGAAGTCGGACCAGCAGCGACGAGCGAGGGCACGTTGTGTTGGGGGCGACAGTCGTTCCGGAAGGCGCTGACGGCCATGTTCGGGAAGATGGACCAGGACGTGGTGTTCTTCGAGACGGCCGTGCGACTGCGCCAGTTGCCCCACATGGCGCTGCACTGCGTGCCCTTGCCGCGCCAGGCTGGCGACCTCGCCCCCATCTACTTCAAGGTGCGTGCCCTAGAGTCACAAAGTCCCAGTATGGGAGGTAACAATTTGCTGCACCAGTTCGCTAACTTGCCTCTTGTTCATCAATGTCGCAACTGAGTAGCGTTGGTTAGGCGATGCTGCGTAAGCAAGAAAAATTATTATAATTCGTGGGCATGCAAGGAAAACCCTTTAAGAGGCCACTCCAGTGATTCAGGGGCACTACGCAACCCGCGTTAACCTCATAAGATTCAATGCTATTTTCATTTTGCTTATAAATAATTAACTAATATAGATTTCGAAATGATGCTTGCTTGATATGTAAGACAACGATGCTCTTATCGAAGCCCCTTTCTTCAAAAACGTGCATAAATTATGGTTCAAACCTAGACAATACACTTATTCATATTAGTAAAGATTGGTATAAAACCATATCTATGTTTTAAAGTTAAAATTAGTATTTTGTATTGTCTGTAATTTACTGTAATGAGTATGTTTGTAACAAGTCATCTGTGACAATAAAACCATAAATAATTTATTTGTAAGACATAGAACATATAAGGTTCCAGTTTCTATTTGTGAATGAGGTATGTACCGAAAAAGGCACTGAATTTATAAAAGATAATGGAAATCCCCAAAAAGTTTATAGTTATCAAGAATTTTTTTTTAAGTCACCAAAATTTGCTGCTTTTAATTGAAACTTCTTTAGAACAAGTTGGTTAGAAACAGTCTGGCCAAAGAATCATTGGGTGTGATTTCTTAAATTTTTTTTTTTTGTATTTTTTAAGTTATTTACCAATATTTAGGGAAAAGATTATGTGGTGAATTGCGATAAAACCGAAATAACACCGAAAAGCATATCGGACAACATCAAAATTCAAGTTAACTCTCCATGTAGCACCAAAATGCAAGTTATAGCATGGAATTAAGCAGCATTTAACCTAAACTTAATTCACACATATAAAAATACTTATATTATAATATTTTTAAATTCAAGTAATGTCAATCCCAGACAAAAAATTATATCAAAGTACGTGGATCAAAAATAAATAAATAAATTTTATTGTGCATCACTTATTAAATCACTTTTAAACCACAAATTTTTGCTATTTTATTTTTATTGTTCTGAATACATATGTTTAAGACCAATTTATTATAAATTATTTTATTGTAAAAATGCAGCATATAAATTTTACCTCTATTTTGGTGAAGTGTCACAAAACAGCTTTTATAAGAGCAAAAACAATAACACCGAAATCTTCTGTTTTAAAAACTAAATTGGTCTAAAAATTAAACCAATAAATCTTGTCTCTACCAATATTTTTTTTATAGTGAAGTTGATTGTCGAAAGATTGTAATTAAAGTTTCCTTGAGAAGGCTGCTTCTATTCACCCTCAGTTTCTACCCGCCGGTCCCACAGTGTTTAGACCAGTTGTAATACGCTTCTCAGGAGAAATGATAAATTCTGGGCGGGCTGTATTTTGGACTAGAGCCGCCAGGGGTTTGTTTCATGAATTTTCCATCGTGCTGGACTGTAATGATGTATATGAAATAAAATAATTTAACAAAATTGATGTTCGATAAACTCAGCCCATCGTTAACAGCCGCTGGTTCAACTGACTATTTCAGCATCGGAGAGAAAATCCTTGTCCATTACCATGCAACTTTCTGCATTCCCCGTGGCTTCTCGCGAGGTAGACGGTTGAAGCTCGCTCGAGCGCAAATTTCATTTCTCGTTCGGGGTTTTGTATTGCTTCACTGTCTCATTTCTCTCGGCTAATTATTTGCCTCATTCGATACCTACGACACTTCTCTGCATTTTTAATTGCTTCTGCTCTTGTTTCCTTTCTTTCCTCTAACACAACATGTTTTCGCTTAGGCATTTTGCGATTAATGGCTCCGAAACCGAAGTTCGTAACTTTATAGTTATTCCAATCAACTAGCACAACTCAGTGCTCACTCAGGAGCAAATAAAAGTTCAAATCACGCAACTCTGTCTATTACTCTTGCAGTCACAGCTCTCACTGACTTCGATTCCACGCTCCCCACCAATGCTCATTACGTCATCACTGCAAATGTGAACCGGGTGAGTCATACGTGACGAACACGAGCAAAGTCCGCTCTACTGAGATATTTTTTACTTCAACTCTGTAGCTGTCATAGTTTACGAGTGTTGAGCGGTGTCGAATCCTCAGCCGAAGCGACACCCAACCCGAGATTTCTGTCGGAAATGCGTGTCTAAACCGCGGACGAGGATGGGGAACGCAAGCAGCGTGTGCTGTAAGTGGTGTGTGAAGGGGCCGCCAGCCCTGAGACGCGCTTGCGTGCTGCAGAAAGCCATCCTGGAGTGCGAGACGGAGTGGGCGACCAACAAGAAGCTGGTGGAGCTGGCCGGGCGGGACGTGCGTCGCGCCGTGCCCCGGGGGCTGCCCTACTTCTGCGTGGACTTCGGGCTGCAGGGCGGCTTCGCACACGTCGTGGAGGACGACTGCCTGTTCCCCGCCAACTTCGCTCAGGTCTCGCTCCATCTGGGTGACAGTTACATGTTCCCTCGTCAAGCTTCCTTCTCTTAACCAGGATCATGCCCTAACGGGATCAATTGCCTGGGGGAGTATTGATGTCAATTAGAGGTGTGAACCTAAGTACATGTCTGTTTCATAAGAAATGTCACCGTGTTAAATAAAGTAATTACACTTTACTTTTGAAGTTATACTTCTTTAGGCACATAATGAAAAAAAAATTATAATTAATTTTATGATGTGCATATGCACCAAGCAACAAAAATTGACAGGATGAAAAAAATGCTATATACACATAAAAATTATTCATGTGCTTTTAAATCATATACTTACAGCGACTAATCAAGAGTCCTGACCTCCCTGGGCTAATTATGAGGATGCGAGTTGGTGTGTTACGGTCGCCCTAAAGAAGTAGTATGTTAGTTCTGACTTTGCTTACTAGTTTGAAAATTTTAACATGGTTCATACTACCTATAAAAGTTAAAAATCAGGGAGTCCCAAGCTTTTTTCAGTTCACGGCGCATTTAGTTTTAGTGTTTCGTCTCGGTCTAGTTGAAATATGTAGGGTAGATGAAATGATGCTAGATCAATAGCGCATGCGAAGACACGATCCTCGCGCCCTAGGCTGCAGCCTAATTAGCCTAAGGGTTAATCAGACCCTGTATACTTAAGTGAGATTGATGTTGAATTCTGGTCCACACAATTAAAAGCATGTGTTGATTGTGTGGGCAGGAGATCATCGGTGGGATGCTGGATCTGGACCACGGCGTGTGGCGGAAGCAGCGTCGAGAGAACTTCGACGCGCAGCGCAAGAAGGTGGTGCAGTTCGCGCAGTGGTGGAAACCGTTCGACTTCACGCGCGACGGTCGAAGCAGCTCTTGCTCGGACAGCGACTGAGCCGCTCTCTCCGGCTTGTTTGTTTGTACATAGCGTTATGTAAATAAACATTTCTACCTTGTGGTATTCCTGTATCGAATGTAAATTAAAATTTCCACATATTATTATTTTCTAAATTCATTAAATTGTTATGGCTTTTATTTTTGGTTTGTTCGAGTAGCATCTGAAGAGAGATTAGTTATGTACTTTTTATGTTTTTATCATCAAAAATATGCTTTAGGAATAAAAAAAAATTTATTAGACAGGCACTAACATAAATAAAAAATTAAGTTGTAAAAACTAAATTTCATTATTTTGTAAATATGGGAAAGCCAGATGGGAAGGTTGTAAGAAAGTATTGGTGAAGCTTCTCTGAATTGTATAGACAAGTGAGACGGAACTGGACGTATAGTATAAAGTGAGGGAACTAGACATGGGATAATGCTGACAAATGGAAGTGTTGAACCCGGTGTTATGTTGCTCGAGTAATCATCCCAAAACTTTGCGAAGAAGAGTTGCAGCTGTGAGGTCCTCAAAGAGTGTGGTTGGAAACACGTGTTCGTCCTGGAACTCCTCTGTTTAGTTCAACTTCTTGTTTAAGGCGATTGGTGCATGGAAAATATTGCGACGAAACTAATTGAACATTACATATTTACTTTTGTTTCTCCTTTTTAAGTAATGAATATACATTAGTTATTTTTCAAATATATTTTTAACTGAGTTATGGGCTTGTAAACGTGACCTACAGAGGCATCTAGACACTTTAGTAAGCAACTATCCAAAATTCATTGTTTTCTGAGTGGTGACCGTTTTTTACTGTGCTCCAATCGCCTTAATCGCCGTGCGAAGCGAGTTCTTCTAATCAACCTGAGCAAAATTGGCTTTGAACCGTTAATTGGATCTTTTCAATAATAAAATTTGGTAGCAGGTGTGAAGGGCCAGTAGAATTTTCAAGTTTGTATATGATCTAAGTTGGTAGAGGGGTTGTTGATATGTTGGAATCAGAGTTAGTATTTTTATGAGTTTATCATATCAGTGGGGTTATCCTATGAGAGTATTTTGTAAATTTAATAACTATTCTTTCGGCTTTATTTTTTTAGTCAATAATCCAAAATATAGTGAAAATTTCATTTAGTAAGCTGCAGTTGAATCAAGATGGGGTTAAAATTTACTAAGTCAAATAAAATTCATTACAAAAGTATTCACACATTCACTTTTATAACTACAACTACGATACTGTGTGAGGTCTTGGTTCGAGGAGGCAAACTGCTAGTTGATTGGAAATGACCACGTGTGGTGTTAAAACACTTATATGATGAACTTTCTTAATCTTCAAACAGCTCACTGTTAAGGAGATATTACAAATATTCTTGAGATTGATACATTTTTATTGAAAAATAATGCAAAGCAGAAATTGTTGACATCACTAGTAAGCTCCAGGCACCTACATCTAATAGTCAACAAAGTCATTAGAGATGATATGAGAATGTAGCAGCAAAGAAATGCATGGTTTGGGAAAAAAACATGAGTGCCCCGAGAAAACTCATCAGCTCATGTCATCAGCCCATGGTAACGTCTGCTGCAATTTCTGTCAACATTAAATTTGGAATTGAATCCTCCTTAGTTAGAACCTGACTTCTCGCTTATCGTAACCCCATTTGGTACAGTTCATTAATACAATATTAATAAATGTGGTCACCTAAAGCCCGTGTGCATAACTGTATGTCGTAGAACCCTACAGGTCATCAGGGAAGAATAAACCATTAATTATGGAGGCCTCCAATTTCTGTGTCACATGGGCGTATATGCATGTATTCACATCTCACCAATCATGTTTCGTGTGGAGAACAAACAGAAGGTGTTCATGATAAAACATAACAATTAATGTTTGTTCAATTGGAAAGTAACCTCCAGTTAAACTTACCATATTACACTTCTTTTTATTTTATGTGATCACTGGTAACATTTATGAACAAAACTTGAATCACATATGACATACACACTATAAATATATGATATTGCAGACAGGGTTTATTATTCGTTCAGAGATTCTCAAGCAATGTTCATGTTGATTAGTTAGTAATTTTGACTTGCAATTTGGTAGGTTTCAACTGAGACATATTCACCATTCACATCTTTCACTCTCTCACAGATAATCAATTTGGTTAGTATTGAATATTGAAAAATAGATTTTAAAATGTACATAATTAGAAGGTTATCAATTTTATTAAATACATCTTTCAAATACATAAAGCCATTTATACCAACAAAATATAACAAATTTCAACTGATGGTTTATACTAAAATAATCATTAAAAATTATTAAGTCAATTTAATTGGTAACAGAATTCAATTTGTTATCTTTAAAAGATTTGTGCAATGGGAGCGCATGACTTGATGTAAGTTTTTGGACATACGCCATTGCTAAGAACTTTTTCTGCAGTCGCACCTGTGTTTCCATACCATGTGCGTCTCTGCCTGAGGACGGGAGCAGATAGCAGTTCCCGAAACGTCGCTTGTTTCTGTTTTGGTAAAACTATTGTATTTTTTTGTCTTTTCCTTTTGTCGTGTTTTTGTCTCGTTTCAACTGTTGTGCTGAATTATTTTGGTTTCAATATTTTTGTGTTGTCATCATTTGTGTGTTTTTTTGTTCACTTAGTACTTTTTTCTTTGTTTGTTGACCATATTTCTGTTTCGGAATATTTTGTGGTGTTTATATTCTTGTTGACAACAGCAATTGTTTGCTTAATTTTGTGTGTTTTTTGTCTTTCGTGTGTATTTTTATTTATTTTATTTATTAGTTTTTCTTCAACAGAAAAAGTTCTTAGCAATGGCGTATGTCCAAAAACTTACATCAAGTCAGAATTCAATTTGGTTGCCATGCCTATTTTATGCATTAAAAATTTATTAATAACACAGCTAACTTATTTTTATTTTAAAAGTAAAAAGTAACATTGAAAATTCATGTTTTTTTTTTTTAATATTATGAGTTTTCTTAAATAAAAATACAGAAATCTAATTCACAAAATATGTCATCATTTTCAAACAATATCAGATGATATAACACTGAAATCTGCCAAATTTGAACACTGCACCCACTTATTGGGTGTTCTGGCAATCCAGAAGTTGGGGTTCCTCTAACCCTGTTCATGTGTTGTCTGGATCGAACTATTAATTTTAATTTAAAATATATAAAATGCAGCTAAATTAACTAATAAAATATAAATACTTAATTACTGAAGGAACTTCTCTGCCCGGACTAGGCGCCGTCCTGCAAACATGCCACAGCTATATTTAAAAATGAGGCGGCCTTATAAATTACATTTGTAGACAATATGGTTATGTGGCTTTATTTATAGAATTTTTTTTTCAAGTTGGAGAAAACAAATGCAACCAGCCATGAATCAAATTTTTCAAATTTGCCATGTTTATTTTAACCATGATAATAGTAATAACCTTTGTGTGTTATTTGCATATTATGAGCTTACAATTGAAATAAATATTAAAAATTCCTGAAGATGCAATACTTAGCGAAAAAAAAAATCTTTATTTCAAAGAAAATCATTACTACGATTTTATGTATTTATATTAATTTACATTTGAGGTATTTGAGAGAAGTAATAATCATGTAGCATGAGACATAATCTTTGAAAAACATTTAAATCTACTTTTAAAATGTTAAATATTACCCTCATCGAAAGGTTCGTTGTGAGTGCAAGTCACGAGCTCAACAGTGATGAGTTGACCAATTACAACCGGCCTGATGCGCGAGAGAGGGGGACTAGACTCTATAGACGGCCCCCCCCCCCCCCTTACATGCTGAGGGCTGAGGGCTAGCGCGTGGCCACATCAGGGTCGGTCACGTGACTGCATGCGGGCCGACACCCTTCCTCAGCCAGTCCTCCACTTCACACGAGTGGCCAATAGTACTGAGCCACTGACCACTTGATAACAGCTGCGGGCGGGGTTTTCCAATTTTTCCCAGCATCCTATACCTTTGCTGGTAATACCTCATTTTAATTCTTTTTCTTTATTTTCCCCCGCTCGTAGCAGTGTTTACAAGAGCTGGAGCGTTTGAACCCAACTGTTGGTGGTGGTATTGTGTAATTTACACGAGTGAGTATCTTGCTCAATAGGTGATACCTGACTTGTCAAAACTATTTTTAAAAAAAACACTAAACGTAATAACAGTTAACATTAATAGCTAAAGAAAAACAACGGTCTTGAAAATAAAGAATTTGTTAAGTCAATCGTGTTCTTTTTTTATATATAAAATAAACTAAATGATAATCTACCAAAATAATTATAAAAATACAAAATTCCCGTTATTTACAATAATATTTCATAGTATCTGCAATTTATTTTTTACACTGTAGGCTACAGTATGGCTTTTTTTTTTCCGCGAAAATACGTCTAAGTTGCACGTCTACTGTCGGCACACCAATCACAGCCGTCCAGTGCGGAAGCAAACTAGCGCGTGCGTGCCTTCCTGCAGTCTGACGAGTGATTAGTTTTATTCGCGGGAAAAAAAAAACTGCCCCTACGTTCTCGTGCTTCTAATGTTGCGATTGGCTTGCATTGAAAAATATTACATTTTTAATTCAACCTCAAAATTAAAAAAAAAAAAAATGAATAGACGGGGTTGCGATTAATCCCCCTGCTTAGTCCAGAAACTAATAATTTCAAACTGCTTTTATAGTAACTCGAATTTCAGCACCTCGCTACAGTCAAAGGCTAATAACTATATATTATGTCATTTATGAGACATCACATGACTGTACTGTCGAAACACAATACGTATTTCTGAAATGCGTCCGAAACATTTTTGGTGCTGGGATGTTCATCCTGTGAGCTTTTCGTGTTATCAAAATAATATCTGACACACACACACACACACACACACATAGGTGTATGTGTATATATATGTGTGTGTGTGTGTTTTGAATTTTTACGATATTGAATCTCACAGTTCTCTCCTGGTTTGGATTTCGTCAATTTTTCATAATATTAAAAAAATATTGGCCTAATATTTGTTAGCATTTATATGATGTTTGTTATGACACAGCTAAGTATGTTCTACTGTTCGGAGCAATACATTTATCGTTCGATACTGCAATGAAAATAAAATTCGTTCTACTTGTCGAAAGATTATTATCGGAAGCAGGGGCGCAGCCAGGGGGCGGGGGGGGGGGGGTGTTAGGGGTTCAACCCCCCCCCCCTAGCCACCAAATATTTAATTAAATTACTTATTCATCACTCAAACAAATTTCATATTAAAAATTAATAAAAATTTTAAGATTACAATATTTAAATTTAAGTACCGAAAACTGCTAAAATAGCACTATTTTACACCTTAAAATCCAAATTTTCCCGGGGGCCACCGCTTTAATTCGGGGGGGGGGGGGGGGGCATGCTTCTTAACACCCCCCATACACAAATCCTGGCTACGCCACTGATCGGAAGTAATCGTGCGATATCAATCGGTTGCGTGCATACTGCCTTGCCGTAGAATGAACCTAGAAGCGTGTGTTGGCAGTTGGCACCTCTGTGTTACTGACGTCACGAGGGTTGTTTTCCCGGCCGGTCGCTCGGGGCGCTTCTTGTCGGCGGATGCTAACAGTTGACCAAGGACAGAGCGAGTAGTCAGTTGCCGAGTTCCATTCACAGCCGTGCTCTGTGCAGCTGCTAGCTCTGGAGCTATTGGCAAATATCGTAATGGGACAATGTGGGGAACTCTGGCCAATTAACATTGCCGAAGCGCGAGACACTTTTCTGCTTGGGAAGCCTTCATTTCACAGACGAGAGAGCCACACCCGAAGTTCACGCTCGCTTTTTTTATTTTTTTTTCCGTTCTATCTCATTGTATAAACCGGTGTGGCATTAAATTTTGCGGGCGTTTAGTATAGGTTAGCTACATTATAAATACTTTAAAACATTGTGGATCGTTGGTTATATTAGGTAAGTATAGCTACATTAAAAATACTGTAAAATCATTTGATGGTTGCTTAGCAAATAACTTTTTAATATGTAGCTATCCAGGGCTAGGAAACCGTTTACATGATTTCACAGTATTTTTAATGTAGCTATCCTAACAAAATCAACCGTCCACAATGTTTTAAAGTATTTATAATGTAGCTAACCTAACCTTTTACAATGAGCAAAAAAAAAACCGAAGATGCACGATCGGGAGTTTGGCTCTCTCGTCGGTGAAAAGAAGGCTTCCCTTTCTACTTTGCTTTTCTAGCTAGTTTCAACTGCACGTTGCTAGATGCCACTACTGTAAACCCTTTTAAACGCATTTAAAACGTAGGCAAAATCTAAACCGCCAGGTTCGCTGGCATCACTGGCCTCGCGTATTTCTTACCAGTTTCCCATATCGTCCCTATCAATATTTGGTGCAAGTTATTACACTTTGTTGAGTGTCGCGTGATACAGGCTAGGCCTGTGTGTATGCGCCATGTTAGCGGCGGACTGACATCACGACTGCTGACGCACGGCTTGCAGGGCGTAACAGCTGAGGCAGCGGGCAATTTGCGACTGGCTGCAACCTCGCAACTGGTTTAGGATGAGTCCTCGCGCCGGCCATTTCCCATCATCATACCAGATCACGTGCCATTTTTAATCATTATAATCACTCTACATTGAATCTAATGGACGTCACTGAAACATCATAACGTTTCGCACGTGTTGAAAATTTTATTGTATGTCATTTTTAATTATAATTTTTAATAGCTTAAGTGTTTTCGCGGTAATCGTGTGTGATTTGAAAACGAACAAATTATTATTTTTTTAATTGATTATGTAATTATAGAAAATAGAAACCTAACATTTATAGATATAGCTAATCATACGTATAATATTATTACTAACCTTTTTTCCAGTGGCCCTGAAGTTCCTTTATTGCAGGTTCAACCTTAGAAAATAAAAGATAAACTATAAAGAAACAAGCGTAGGGAATAAAATAAATATAACTAAATAATGTTCAATGAAACCGATCAATAACTCTATAAAATGTGTGAAGTCTATAAAATGGCGTTTAATTGAACTGTTTAATTTTTTTTTGTTCCTGTCTTTGAAAGAATCTTATTCACATATATCAACATATTAAGTTCAATAAATTTTAGACATTGTGTAAGGGCCTTGAGTTCCTAAATATATATTTATTTAATTATTAGTTTTATGGACCGTCAAACGGGATGTGTAACTAATTCATCTCAGAGATAGTTTTAATTAACACAAACCTTAACTGTTACAACCTTTTTATTTCATAATGTGTTAACCAGGGGTGCCCACAAGGGGGGGGGGGGGGGTAACAACGCAGACTGCGTCATTAAAATTTCGGGGGGGGGGGGGGGGGGGGGGTTGTTAAAAGACGAGAAAAATGTATATATTATTTACATAATTATAGCTTCTAATGTGAAAATACGTTTCTGGTGCTTTGATAATTGAAAGGGATCTTGTAAATCAAATTGGAAACCCCGCACTTTCCTCAACAAAAGCAGTTTGGCATCTGTCGGTTCAGGATGGAAATATTACCTGATATGACCAAAATTATTATTAGAAAATATAGTTTTAATTAATGCAAAATGTGATAAAATATAATACTAAAAAAGTATAATATTATAAAATAATTGAGTAAATCATTGAGAAAATGGCATAAAAAAAATTCGGGGGGGGGGCGCATCATTAAGTTAGGGGGGTGAGTAATAGTGTTTGGGGGGGGGGGGGGGCACCTCTGTGTTAACTGCCTCATAGGGTTGAGTGGAACAAGACTTTTATCAAGAGGTTTTATCTGCCATTTTGAATTTTTGGTTATTCACTAATTGTCATGATTTACTGAACAATCCAAGTTGTATATGAAATTTATTTCCTGATGAATTTTATTTATCGACTTTATTGTTGGCGAAGTTAAGGCGATATGCCTTTTCTTACACTTAACCACATAAACATTTACATTTCTCTATATTAACATTGCATATTAAAAATAAAATAAACTTTAGCAAAATAATACTTTTGATATTTCTGCATTGTTTGATACAAAATAGTAATGAAAATAAGAAATAAAAAAGTTGCCTCCTGTGAGGTTTGAACTCACGACCCCTGGTTTACGAGACCAGTGCTCTACCACTGAGCTAAAGAGGCAGGTGGTGGGAGGGCTGGTTATAATAGTATAAATAATCTTGATTTGCAAATATTTCATAAATAATTTTTAAAATTATTTATTTAAAATCATTAACTATACATTAACGTTACATATTTACTGATTCTGTTATACATGTTTAAAAAAACTCAAATGTTATAACAACGAATAGAGGCTGCGTTTACTGGCTCTTTGATATGAAAACAAACAAGAATTTGTGTATTAAAAAATACTTACGTCAACAAAAAGGGTTTGTACAGTTACGTTAACTTTCTCTACGTATATCATTTCTTGCGTGGTTAAAAGTTCCATATTTTGAAACAGCTCACCTGGCATCACTCAAAATAACACACTGCCTTTCGCCAAGATCTCGAATTTCTTTTAAAAATTCGGAGGTGGAACGCCTCAACCCTTATGACCTACTAGATGGCGTTGTGAATCGCTCGGCAAGTTGACAGACCCGTATGATCAATTATTGAAGTACTTTGGTTAAAATGACGGCTGCTCGCAGCCCACATGGCTCCAGAACATTGTCTCGCTGATAGAGGCACTGGACAGTTGATGCCCGTGCAAATGTCGCCCTTAGAGCCTCCTTGTTTTCGACTCTCAAGTAAGTAGCAAGTAGCGCACTCTACGGCGTACAATTGCATGAACGAGTCGTAGTGGGCCGGGCTAATAAACTACGCAAGAAACGCAGCAACACACACACAAAAAAAAAGCAAGATAAAGAAAAATGCGTTTTCGAATTCCAGTTTCATAAATTATGCCTGACGCAAAAAGCAACGCAAGCATCAACCAACTTTCATTTTCCAGCTTTTCCGCCTTTGAATGACGTAGGCGTAATGCGTATCGAAAGTAATAATTTCATTTTTATTATACGCTTTAGGAATTCACTTATTAAACCATCGTACAGTGAAATAAAATTGCGCTTTTATATCAAATTATTAAGAATTTCTAACTTTTTTTCTGTAAAAAAAGCATTATTTATTATAACTAAAATTGATATTTAAAATTGAAGTTATAGAGTTGTGAATTGGTGTTCTCTACATTACCGGGGTTTTTTTTTTTTTGTTTTTTTTTTTTTTTTTTGCGAGCTGTGTTCTTGCATTTAACTTAGGCGGAAGTTTCTGAACTCGCTTTGGATCATTTCGTAGCACCGATCCGCCATTTCTCCCAGGTTAGATGTTCGCATCTCATTAGCGGATGTTTGTAGTTTTAAAACGTTGGAATGTTGGTACAACCTATTTAGTCATCTTACTTACGAAAATGTAAGAACCGGACTCCATTGTTCTCTGAAAACAATGGGGCACGCACTCTTGTCAGACAGTTAGGCTGCGCTCGTGACGTATCGTTCCGAGAAGGGTCTAAGCCGACAACGCCATTCCGAACATCTTTTCTTCCACGCTGAATGGCTGTGATTCGTGCACCAACAGTGGACGTGCGGCTGAAAGAACCCCAACCAATCACAAATCACAGACAATGCTACAGTGTTTTAACACTCGGCTGGTCTCGATGTGTTCGCGAACAATACGCGGCCGTGTGTGTCTGCCTTGCGCGTTAGTAGTGGGATGTAGTGAGTTCAGGAACAGACACGAGTGGAGCTGGAGCTTGCTGCCATAGGAGGCGCGGTGATTGGCTGGCTGATTCCCCCCGGGGAAATCCCGGAATGCTCGCGAGCGGGAAACAACAGCACGGAGCCGTGTAACGGTGGGTTTTCTCGGAGTGCTCCAGTCCCCCCACACCGCTCGCAATTCGTCAACAATGCGACGTGTAACCAACCTCCAAGAAGATGTACACTGGTCAACAATGCAAGGGCTTAGACCCTCTCCCGGCCATTTTCGCATGCAGGCAGCATTGAATATTTATAATTGGATATGAATTCTGTTTTAGTTTCCAACGAGTTGTGTAACTGAAGTGATCAGGATTACCAACAGACACTTGTCACATACTGAAACTTTTTACTCTGTACTGAAAACTTTAGAAATCTACGTGGAATGCCTTTTCGTAACAACTTGTGACTACAGGAGCTTTATTTTTAAATTATTGATAAAAACAAGGCTTGTGCCTTTGTAACACGGGCGCAAAGATGCAGTGATACTTGCGGAAGACGGTTCTTCGGAAACTGACCAATGAGAATTTAATGTTGTTCGTTATGTGCATGATTGCGGAGTAGAGCTATGCGGAGCTATTGGAAAAAATGAAACTTTTTATGTTTAACTGCAGTGCCACTGGCTACTTCAAGAAATGGTTTGAATTTCTTTCAGAAAATATTAATTAATTTTACCTGGCATTTAAAAATTCTCAAATTTGTTACGATTTTGACAGCCAAGAAACGAGTTTTTGTGATAGAAATGTAAACCATATCATTAAGTAGCCAGTGACATTGCAGTTAAACCTAAAAATTTTCAGTTCTGCAATAAATTAAATTCTCCTTATTTGTATAATCCAAAAACGTTAAAACTGTAACTTTGGCAGCTAATTATGCAAAAAATATGCGCTGTATAAAATTTTTTTCGTGAAAGTTAAACAATTTAAAAAGTCTAAAAGTTGATCAATGATTAATATAAATATAAAATCATGACCTGAAATGGGAGGCTCTCCTTTAAGAGGGAGTGGAGAGTTGGGGTGGAGGGGAGGAAAACCGGTTGGGGATGCGGCGCAACAGAGGGTGGCTGTCGAACAAGGACATACAACTCGCCAGTGGAGGGATTTAGGAAGCCTGGTGGCCCGGCGGGAAACGACAAAAAAGACGCCCCCGAAAAAAAAATAAACAGCACCGCCCAAAAATCAATGTGGACAGCAATTTCCAAGCTTCCACCCTTTCTTCTTCCTGAACCATCCCTCTTGTTTCCCGTAACCAACCTGCTTGCTTAATGCACGAAATTTCTCACACTGCATGAAAGCGCCTTTGTCTATGCAGGTTTAGCTTGGGCCCAACTTGTCTAGTTTTAGTCTAGAGTTAAGAAGCGAGGGGAGTTAGTCATGGCGCCAATAGCAGCCATGGCTGGCCACTCCACGCTTGGGAACCATAGAACAAGGAGAGAGAGAGAGAAATAGAAGTGCGACTCTCACACTGGAAAATGAAAACCATGTTTTGAGCGACACGTGGCGCTAGCTGTTGTGTGGGCCCATAACTACTAACAAAAAACAAACTGGGGCGGGAAGTTCAAAACCAAATGGTTAGTTTTATAATATTAATTTAACTAATTGATGACTAATTGCTTAGTTACAGAGATTTAACCTGTGCGAAAAAAACTTAATGCTTTTTGTAAAAATTAAAGAAAAAAGAATGTTCTGTATAAATTGGTAGATGGTGGAATTGCTGGTATGCCACACCACAAAATATGTGGCTACCAAAATAAAGTAATTTAATTTGTACTTGTTTGTTTGTCTGATAATAGCTAATGCATTACTTCTCACAGTCGGTATAGCCTTGTTAGTGATATATTATGAAAGATGCTATCTAGCGGATGGACCCAAAACTACTTAAAAAAACAAGGTCTCATCGGCAATTAAGAGTTTCTGTTCTGCGGTGGGAAGTCCGTCAAACCGGTCAGTAGGCACCACGTTGCGCTTCTGGCAGAGCGACTGTTCTGTGCTCGGGCTGCAGTGTCGCCGCGCGGCGGACGGCGGGGGAATTATAGCGCGTGCCGTCAGACGCCGCGGCGCGGGGAAAGATCCAGGAGCTGCTGTCTCCCGCCGCCATTGTTCCCGCAGACGGCGCAGAGCGGCAACCTAACCTCAACCCCTGGCCGGCTGAGCCGTCCATGCGCTGACGTCACGGTGAAGGGAAGGGGGCTCATGTTCGACGGACCCAAGAAACACGTGTTCACACCTGGAGGGTCAATGCGCTGACTGGCTTTCATAGTGGCATCCAAAAACACTAGAAAAAAATTTTAGTGTGACCCAAAAGCGGGGACGCACCACAACGCCGAAATGCCAAATTGACCACAACGCCGACAGCTACAAAACTGCTGTGTACCACAACGCCGAAATACACTAACGCCGAAAAATGTCATTGCAGGACTGCCACAAAGGTTAGGTTAGGTTAGGTTAGACTAGGTTAGGTTATACTAGGTTAGGTTGGGCTAGGTTAGGTTAGGCTAGGCTAGGATAGGCTAGGTTAAGTTAGGTTAGGTTATATTACGCTAGGTTAGGTTAGGTTAGGTAAGGTTAGGTTTGATTGTGGTATTTCAGCGTTAAGGTACACAGCAGTTTTCTAGCTGTCGGCGTTGTGGTCAGTTTTGACATTCGGCGTTGTGGTATTTCTGCGTTGTGGTAACGACCCACACAAAGCTATTGTTAGTGTCCATCTTGATTCCAACTCGTCACGACAGTCATTCAGTTTCCTCGTCTCCCGACGTGGCGACTGTCGCTTGTTCCCGTGCGAGTGGCTGGAGGGCCTCGCTGGCCGGGTCGCTGCAGGGTCGCGGGTTCGAGTCCTCCCCCGGCACCAGCTCGCGACCCCCGAGCTCAGACCTGGAGACCGCGTGGTCTCGTGAGGCGCAGCTCCGCCTGGCGTCTGCTGCAGCGCACTTGCTATGAACCCTGTGTTAACTATGTTTACAGAGTGTGTTCCTATTTTAAAAAAATTGGTTTTCTGTAAAGTCGGTTTACGGACGATAGTTTAACGTGACAACGTCATAACAAAACATTTATGAAATGATTGCGTACTTTTATGAATAAAATTGAATCATTTTTATTGAATTATCACTATTTTGTAAGGATACAAAGAAGGAGTGAAATGAAATCTACAATTTAATTGATAAATTTACTTTTATCTGCACTCATTAATTCAAATATGTTTATTACTTTAACGAACAGATTATTTTAACTGTAACATGTTTGCTATTTAACTTCTTACAATCTGTGTTGTTCTGTTAAGGATAGGACGATGATAGGAAAAGTAGGAAACGAATAGGAGTGTTTTAAGTTTAATGTGCCTCGAAAAAGTAAAATCGATGGTTGTTCCAATCGAGTGGAAAAGAGATAGATGCGGCGCAAGCGTACAATGAGCGTAACGGGACACAACGTAACGGGACAATATGCGTAACGGGACAATGTGCGTAACGGGAATCTTTTTCGTGCGTGCAGCCGGCGTTCATCGATTTATTAGACGTTGTCACGTCAAAAACATCAAATGAATTTAACGATGCCGTACAACTCTTAAACTGTCCTACATATAAGTATGTCAAAAGACATTATTTTTCTACCAGTCAACATTTAAAGAAAAGTTTTGTGTTCTCACGTACGTACGCGCGGCTTTAAGACACTAAACTAATTTTAAATTTACTGTAAATAAATTAATAAAATAAATAATCAGTATCCAATATAAATATTAACACGCGTTAAATTAATTATTTATTCTAGTAAAATAATCGAGATATTTTTAATTAATAATGAAAATAAATAAATATGCTGAATTTTTATTCTAAATTATTGATTTCAATTATTTATTAAATAAATATATTATAATTTATAATGCGAATAATTTTTAGTTACGGGAACATACCTCACTTACATAAATACACTTGAAAAATATTATAAAACAAAGCAATAAATGTTTTTATTCAATGGACTTGTATTCTACATAAATCACTCAAGTATAATATTTAAAAGCATATATATTTTTTATTTTAATTTACCATTTTTTTATTCTGTGGAACTTCTGTTGCATGGTGCGTTTTCATAGTAAAAATTCACCCTCCTCTCTTTTTTTTTTTTGCATAGTGCGCCTAAAGAAGTATAACTTCAAAAACAATCATTACTACTGAATCTGGAAACAGAATACACACTACATATGTAAACAAGTTTTTTTAAATGTAAATTATGGGTTTTAAGTCAGAAGTCTGGGTTTGTAGCAACTTTGAATATATATACTGTATAGAAGTCGCCAGCCCAGGTTAAAATTTCTAATACGGTTTTGAGGTAGTTGGTTAATTCACCGCCGCAATCGCCACCATCTCTAGGGCATCGACTTGTGGTGGTCCCTGGCGGACAAGTGTCGAACTCTTCAAACAACCCTTCCCCCTCCTGTTGAACGACCATGAGTTGTAGTGAATGATGGGTGGGGGGTGCGGGGAATGACAGCGGGCGACATTGCTGCGCTCTAACGTGTAAATAACAACTAAGACGATACAGGGCGTTACGGCAGCGCACTGCAGCGGTGAAGTTCCCAAGCTGCTCATCATACGCTTCCGAAAAACGTAGAGTAAATCCTATCCACTCGCGACTTCTATACAGTATATATATTCAAAGGTAGCAACGACCTTCACCACTCAAACTCTTCTGCCATCTCTGTGTCTTTCATAACACTTCATGCGACCTCTTACATGCGTCAGTCAAGTACAACTGTGATAAATATACCATTACTGACTTACTCTGATGCTTTAGTAACCTGCGTGTACCCCAATTACACATTACAATATATAGCTACGATCTAAAACTTTTCTTTTGACGTGATAACGTATATAAATCGATGAACGTCGGCTGCACGCAAGAAAAAGATTGACTCATTGTCACGTTCCACTTGAGCCGAGCGTGCAAGAACCGGCCAACCACCGTGCGAGAAAATCTTCTGTAATATCAAACAGGTTAAGGCGGGCTTTTTAACTAACTGTTCGTAATTATATTTAAACAAATTATTTAAATTAAATTTGAAAAAACTGTAAATAACGTTTGAAAATTAAAATGTATGCCACTTTTTTCATCAATGTTTTCTTATGACGTTATCACGTAAAATTATCGTCCGTAAACCGACTTTACAGACAACCACCTCAACCTTTTTTTTTTTTTTTTTTTTTTTTTTTTTTTTAACCAAATTTATAAACTAATACCATGCAACATTTAAATTATGATTTACGTGACTGCCGACAGAAGTATCTAAAGGGACTATTGGAACATCGTCCAGATAACACGTGCAGAACGTTGCGCAAGCAACAGCGAACAGCGCAGCAGCAATAACTTGTTAATTCCTTGCAAGAGCTTCAAGGGTGTTACATAAGCCACAATGAGACAAGTGGAAGTTGAAAGTCTATGAGAAACAGTAAAGCATCCCGTAAGACTCTGTGATCCAGTCAGTGCGCAGTCGCAGTAAACATCTCTCTCTCTCTCTCTCTCTCTCTCTCTCTCTTGATGGTTCGTCGAGTAAGCCTCTCCGCTCGTGACGTCAGAGATAAGGGTTCAAGCCGTGTACTTGTGTATGAGGGAAGGTTTGTCGCGTTATCTCGTCTTCTGCCGCTGGCAACAACAGATAGCAGTGTTCTCGAAGAGTCGTATCGGAATCCTGTTTCAGACCTGCCTTTTCCTGCTCTTCTATACCGCGAGCTGGTTATTATTATTATTATTATTTATATTTCTTGAAAGTTTGAAGGCTCTCCGTCGTCTGTGGTCCTGGACCTCTTTGAGAATGTGACTTAGTGCCGTTGGGGAGGGGGGGGGGGTTGCGACATAATGCCACCGAAGATAAAACGGTTGGTCGAAACGCCAACTTTCAAACGAGAGAATCCGGTATTATCTTTGAAAGATTTGTGCAATGGGAGTGCATGACTTGACGTAAGCTTTTGGACATACGCCATTGCTAAGCACATGTGTGTAGAAGAAAACTACACAAAAAAAACCCAAAAGACAAAAACACAAATTAAGCAAAAAAATTGCTGTGGTCAACAGGATGTAAACACCTCATAATATTCCATATTCTTCCATATTCTTTGTTTGTTTACCATATTCCTGTTTTGGAACATACATGTACTTAGCAATGGCGTATGTCCAAAAGCTTACATCAAGAGAGATTCCGGGCTCTGACCTTGGGAAAGACCCTGTGTATGATACGATTAGCGCCCCCCCCCCCCCCCTTTTCTCATGCGATCAAAGTAACTCCACACAAGCGGGAGCCGAATAAAACTATAACTAGAGACAGGAAAAATTCGCGGGTTCAATGATCTTCAGGATGGACTCCAATATCCTCTGCACACTCGGGCAAATGCCAACAGTTCATTGGCTGCTGATTTGTGAGTCGTCTCGATTGTATGGGCCTGTGATTCGACATTTCTATGAGTGAAGGGTCTATAATTGGCCCTCAGTCCTTCAGATTAACAGTGAACCAATGGCAGAAGCAGCACTAAGGTATAATTATTTGAATTTTAGCATAACACGAAATGAATCCGCGAATTATTCAGGTCCCTACTAAGTATTTCATATGCGTGCATCATTTTGTACGAGGCTTAGTTGTTTTCTCAATTAAACATGCGATTTTCGTTTCCCCGCAAAATCTTGAAACTTTATTATTTTTTTTTAAATTTAATTACGTAAATTTCAAATGTTGACGTGAAGAAAGCTGGCAGTGAAGCGTTCCGAGGGGAGATTGTTATCGGGCGTATGGTGAGAGATAAGGCTGAACACGAAGATAGCGGAGTGTGTGGGTGGCATGCTCGCATGTGTGGGCGTTGATAACAGAGAAGACAAGTGGTCGCGTCTCTTTGGCGCTAGCTGGCTTCACTTTGCTTCGCTTCCCAGACCGCGAGACACACAACGTACTTCCACTGTTTGTTAGACTGCGCCTGGCGCGATCTTGTGAACTACCTACACGACTGTTTATATCTTTATCTCATATAATAATGAACTTAAAAATATATATTCATTTATTTATTGACTTAATGGAGAACTTGATGTAAGCTTTTGGACATACGCCATTGCTAAGCACATGTATGTATGTAGAGGAAAACTACAAAAAAAAAACCAATAGACAAAAACACAAATTAAGCAAAAATTGCTGTTGTCAACAGGATATAAACACCACATAACATTCCATAACAGGAATATGTTCAACAAAAAAAAATGGACTAAGAGAACGAAAAAAAAAAAACCCACAAATGATGACAGCACAAAAATATTGAACCAAAAAAAAAAAAGCACAACAGTTGAAACGAGACAAAAACACGACAAAACGAGAAGTTTAGGCTTTTAGCCTACTCTTACACTTAATCATAGTACTACAAAACTACACAAAAATCGTACTTCATATACTTATATTACTAAACTAACATAAACTAATACTTAGGAACTAAAATCCAGACATTTGAACTACTAGGAACATTAACAAAAACAATCTAATAACATTAAAAATTAAAAAAACTTTAAAAAAAGAATACAGCAGATATACAAGTGGTTACAAACGTCACACATACATAAAAGCGTAAGTAGTTGTGAGTAGGCAGGGTTTGTAGGTCCTGGGACACAGGCTCCAGGCTCGGGATGCAGGGATTCGCGGCGGCCATCTTGGATCACGTCACTTCCGGTGGCCATCTTGCTTTAAGTCATTCCCTGCAGCCATCTTGGATGACCTTGGCATTTGACCCAAGCGACCATCTTAGATTCCGCCATTTTGTTTTTAGAACATTCAACCATTTTGTTTCATTGAACATTCCACTATTGAGAATTATGACATCATGTCCGACATCTTGAAATCTATATTCATTAACTTATAAAATTAAAAAAATTAAAATTCATAAAAAATATTTAATAACACTTTATTTTTAAAACACAATTACATAAACATTGAGGGCCCCAATCCTTACGTTAAACTTTTTGTTATGCAGTCATAATAACCGAGTGCCCCATGTTATTTTTACTGGCATTACACTTTTCGTTACGATGACATTAACATCAAGCGCCCCACTCATGTGCGTTGCACCTTTCGTTATTATGACATCATCATAACAAAATCTCTAAATATACGCAGAAAACAATAAATCTCGAAACATTGTACGATTTATATGAATGTGCTCAATTGTTGGTTGGTAGATTTATATTTGCAAAAGGAGGCCAACAACTTGAATTATATTTAACAGAAGGGTGTTAGCCATGCAGGAGGGGTAGCATGCATCAAGTGCTAGGAGGGGGATTGGCCAGCCATGGCAGCGATTGGCGCCATGACTAACTCCCCTCACTGACTATACTAGACTAAAACTAGATAAGTTGAGCCCAGGTGAAACCTGCATAGGCACAGGTAAAACCCTGGGCTCTGACATGCGTGATGCAAAAGTTTCATGCAATAATATCAAGCAGGATGCTTACGGGAAATCAGAAGGATGGATCTGGAAGAAGAGTTGGACAAGAGTAGAAAAGAGTCTACCATGCAGGGGGGGGGGGGGGGATGGGGGCTTGGACATTGCTGTCCGCATTGTGTTTGGGTGGCACTGGTTTGTTTCGGGGGCGACTAGTCGTTACACGACGGGCTGCCAGCCAGCCCAGCTGATACAGAGCTATTATGAACAGCGACAAGGCAAACAAAAAATCTAGCTTCCTTTAAGTACAGGCTGAAAAAACATCTTTGAAACAACTGCTTACCATGACCACTTCGCCGCTATCCTATTGCTTCAATCTGTGTGTGAATGTGCGAGTGACTGGTTTTAATGTAGTACCACCTATTTTTTTTTCCGGTTTTGATACTATTTGCTGTATGTTTAATTACTTTCCTTTTTATGTATGTCTATTCTTAATTTTTAATTACGTTAAATCAGTTATGGTTAAATCATTTGTAATAGTTAATATTTGAACATTAAGTTAAAATTTTAATTTGTTCACTTAATATTTAGTCAAATCTGCTTATATCATGCTTAATTTTTAATACTCCACTATTTGATGTAATCGCAGAAAAGTGGTTAAGTATAAGAAAAGGCGTACCGCCTTAACTTCGCCACCAATAAAGACGATAAAATTATATATATATATATATATATATAGACACACACACACGAAGACATGTGGTATCTTGGTGGTCTCGCACCGCGCGGTGGCTCCCAGGGGCCAGAGCCGGGCGCGCGGTGACGTCACGGGGCGCCGCGCTGACGTCACGCGGAGACCGCCACCTGGCGCAGGCGCGCGCGCTTCGCGGAAGCAGCCTGTGGTCTGGCGAGGCCAGCTTGCCTCAAGGACACGTGTAGGCAGCTGAGCGGGCAAGGTCTCCGCAACACCCACGCTGTTCAGGGAATTACCTTTGAAAGATTTGTGCCATGGGAGTGCGTGACTTGATGTTAGCTTTAGGACATACGCCATTGCTAAAGCACATGTATGTCTGTAGAGGAAAACTACAAAAAAAACCCAAAAGACAAAAAAAAAACACAAATCAAGCAAAAAAATTGCTGTTGTCAACAGGATATAAACACCACATAATACTCCATAACACGAATATGGTCAACAAACAAAGAAAAAACAAAGAAAAATTGACTAACAGAACGAAAAAAAAACCCACAAATGATGAAAGCACAAAAATATTGAACCCAAAAAAATTCAGCACAACAGTTGAAAAAGGCTGTCATCATTTGTGTGTGTGTGTTTTTTTTTTTTTCGTTCTCTTCTGTTTTCGAAAATTATTGTATTTGTACCGTATTTTCGTTTTGTCGTGGTTTTGTCTCGTTGTGGTACACAGCAGTTTTCTAGCTGTCGGCGTTGTGGTCAATTTTGACATTCGGCGTTATGGTATTTCGGCGTTGAAATAACGACCCCATCGAACCTCGTATGCTGCTATTAACTGGAGGTTGTGTTGCCGTGAAGGGTGAAGGAGGGTCGGGGGGGGGGGGGGAGTCCATGGGATGTTCACGCCATTTGATTGCTTCCCCCGACCATACATGGATTGTGCTTTGTAATGGCTGAGCAGACGGGAGAGTTCTTTAACACTTTTATCTAATCTCGATGGTTGCGCTGGGAATACCGTATATATTTATATGTACAGCCATTCATCATTCGAACATACGTCCTCGTTGTGTTTTAAGGTTCGTCTGTTCAGCTGGCGGGTTTATCAGTTGTTTACATCCTTTTTTTTTTACTGCATCCGTTTGTGCTGCTGTCCATTTTCTTCGACTTTGAATCAACTAGACTTAATTAGGGAAAACAAACAAAAAAAGAGGAAATAATGAAAAATAAAGTTGGGCATTTTAATGCCGCCATAGATAGATATTTTTTTATTTACTAAGTCTCATGAGACACCAACCGCATACACATCTGCTGTTCCAGTTACATGAAACAGACAGTGCACAAGAAATGGAAATTTGGCCATCCATCTAGATATCATTGTAATTAATATCAAGTATTTAAAATCAAAACTCCCCCTCAAATTTTAAATTAGTACTTGATGTATTGATGTAAATGTATGTAGCTATTCATCGTAAAAACTGTATACAGCAACGATATAAGAACCAACTTATTTTTTTTTAATTTACAGGCATTTCAACAAAAAAAATCTTTGCAAACAACACTGAAGATGCCTGCTGCAATGCAGAGCGAAACGTCGGTGGACACTTCCACTGCGACGCGAACCAACCTCAAGAGAAGATACAGCTTAGACTGCAACAACGTGTGTCCTTCCTTGTAACTGGCGACCAGCTTCAAGTGCCTCGTGCGTAGAGGCGAAATGGCGTGCGATGCGCGAGCCCGTGTCGCCCTTAGCGACCCCACGCTGGCCCGGAATACTTTCACGAGAACACCTCCTTTCCCCTGGCCCCATCAAGGCGGTAATATCCTTTATTATTCCGCTTCCATAATTTCGTGTTTGGATCATTATTTTGAACGAATTCATATATAACTTTAATTGCTTATAAAGTTTTTTTTTTCCGTAAATTTAATACACATTTATTTGATATTTTTCAGAAACTTAAAAGGCCAATTTTTATGTCAACCCTAGCATGGACTAAGAGCACGTAATAAAATCTTGAAAATCTCAGGTTTGTAGCATTGTGGGTAAACCGATTTTTTTATTGATCAATGGATGATATACATAGAATTAAGTAATACACGGCAAAGGGTTGACATAATAACTGACATTTAAGTTTCTATAAAATGGGGGTTGTCTGTTAAGTAGGTCAAATCAAATATTATTTTCAGTTTTTGAAAATGTAATTTAAATAACTTGTTTAAATATAATCACGAACAATTAGTTAAAAAGCCCGCCTTAACCTGTTTGATGTTATAGAAGATTTTCTCGCACGGTGGTTGGCCGGTTCTTGCACGCTCGGCTCAGGCGGAACGCGACAATTTTTCGTGCGTGCAGCCGGCGTTCATCGATTTACAAGACGTTATCACGTCAAGAAAAAACTTATAAACTTAATCAATTTATATCACATTTCATTACACAATAAACAAAAGTTATATTATTAATTTATCTAAAAATAATAATAATAATAATAATAATGCGTAAAAACACGAAATGTTGGAAGCGAAACAATGTCGGAAGCCACCCCCTTGACCTGAAGTTTCCCACTCTCCAGCTGCAGAAGTCGCAGATGGCGCCTGCGCAGGTCAGCTCGTCGCTTCCGCTTCCTCCAGCGCCGCGCGCCTACGTCACCGCGCCGGCCTCCAGTCTGGTGACGTCAGCTCTCTCCCCGCCGCGTCACGCGCCCCGCGGGCCAATCAGAGCGCCGCCTCCACGCTCCCTTGTTTGGGGAGGGGGGGAATCCAGCCGCGCAGACATGTCGGAGCGCGCCCTGCTCTTTTATTCTCTTTGTTTCGCAAGGACTCGCGCAGTTTCGGAAGTACGTACCGTGGTACACAGCTACTGACTCATATCCGCGCCAACACGTTTATACCAAGTGCTGTGCCTTCTCAGTCGCCGGTTTCCGAGAAATACTTACCTTGGGCAGTCGCTGTAGAAGTGACTCACGGATTTCATCATCAGTTTGGTTTTTGAGTAGAACCTCCTGGTCTATAGAACGTGCAAACAACCACGTAGTAAACAACCACGCAGTATACACACGTGCATTGCTATGTGCTTAGGAAAAAACCTTCTCTAACTTCTAAAAATAGATTACTATACAAACTACATTTCACGAAATATAACAATTTGTACAAATGTAAAAAAAAAATAGTGGTATGAAACAAGTCAGCCATTCTTACACTAAATATTTTTAATAGTTTTAATATTTTCTATGACAAAAAAAAAATTAATGACAGTTCCGTTTTTTTCTCTCTTATTAGGTCAAAGAATTTATTCATATTGTAGGAAAGTGTTTAAGTTTTTTTTATATTTGTATACAGCTTATATATATATAATTTTAATCTTTTGCACTAACAAATTGTAGAGTGTAATGCACGTCATGTAATTTCTACCTATCTCAAATTGTCTGGTGTTATGATTGTTGTCCTCAGTTTTTTGGATTTTCTGGTGTGTGAAAATGTTTTGTGTTAATGTTTTTTTAAATTCCCTATGAATGAATGAAAATACTCTTAGGGTGTTTTAATTTTAGGCGGTGAAGATTTTAAGGTAATTTTTTTTTACTTACAGTGAAGATATATTTAATTATTTGATACTATACGAATAGCTTTTTTACTTCTAATCTTAAAATGTTTCGACTCCCACTGTATTACCAAAGTTCAATTATTTACGTCATCACCGAGTGGAAGTAAACATTGTGAAAAGTTCTCAATGTCGAACAATTCTTTCTTTAGTCCTTTGTACTGGGTCTTTTGGCTCCCTGAGCTGTATGTTTCTGTAACGACAAACGCAATTCAGTTTCAGGCCAACAGTCATATATTTTTGAGTTGTAATAATAATAGTAACGTACTTACTACCCTTACTTATTAGACCAAGCGACAAGGCAAACAAAAAATCTAGCATCCTTTAAGTACAGGCTGAAAAAACATCTTTGTAACAACTGCTTACCATGACCACTTCACTGCTACCCTACTGCTTGATTCTGTGTGTGAATGTGCGAGTGACTGGTTTTAATGTAGTAGCACCTAATGTTTTTTTTTCTTTTTTTTTTCGGTTTTGATACTTTTTGCTGTATGTTTAATTACTTTCCTTTTTATGTATGGCTATGCTTAGTTTTTAATTACTTTATAATAAGTTATGGTTGAATCTTTTGTAATAGTTAATATTTGAACATTAAGTTAAAATTTTAATTTGTTCTCTTAATATTTAGTCTATGTCATGCTTAGTTTTTAATATTCAAATCTTTGATGTAATTGCAGAAAAGTGGTTAAGTGTAAGACGATAAACAAACAAACAAACAAACAAACTTCTGGAAGGGTAAGAAAGGACGTTAATACCGCCGATAAAAGACATCTTTGAGTTATCATAAATTCCAGTCGAAATGGCAAAATGGGTTCAGACAAAAGAAGCACTTCCCAATCTAGTGCCAGTCTCCATCCAATAGTAATTTGTTTGGGGGGGGGGGGGGGGGGGGAAGGTTCCCTTCGTTTTAACAACTGCGTGCCACTTGACATTTTTAGAAACGTTGGTGCACGACTAGGCACTAGGCCAAGTTAATCTTTTAGTTTTAGGTAACATATAAGATATGGTTATATTTCGAATGTAGGAAAAATAAAATGTATATTGCAAAATGGCAGTTTTATTTATATTTCTGAAGAAAAAACAATTATAGACATACATACAAATTGAACAATATTTAAAAAAACTAATTTTAGACAATTATTATAAATGAGTCCAAAAATCAAGATTAATAAAAAATCCAGTTATTGTTATTGGTAAACTTGTTGCTGTTTGTTCATTATCAAATTATCAATATCAGGGTCAATGGAACTTAACTTGACTCTTAAGTACTTTTTACACTGATTCTGTTCCTGTTTTTTTTTTTTTTTTATGTTCCACCTGCAACGTTGCCACGTACCACTCGTGGTACTCGTACCACATGTTGGGGCTCCCTGCACCAGACAGTAACCGCCGCGCTGGTCCTGTAGTCGGGGCTTACAGACTCACACCTCGAGCCGGGGAGATCCTGGGTCGACTCCCGGCGGCGACGGTTTCTCTCCTACTCTCGTACTCTCAAACTCTCGCACTCTTTACTTCTCGTACACACGTACTCTCGTACTCATGTACTCTCGTTCTATCGTACTCTCGTCCTTTCGTTGTATCGTACTTATACTCTCGTACTTTCACTCTTTACTTTCGTACTCTGGTACTGTAGTTCTCTCGTTTTATCGTACTATTTACTCTCGTACACACATACTCTTGTACTCTTAACCTCTCGTTCTATCCTACTCTCGTACTCTTGTACTCTTGTTCTCTGTTACTCTCGTACTCTTGTTCTCTGCTTCTCTGGTACTCTTGTTCTCTGGTACTCTTGTTCTCTGGTACTCTTGTTCTCTGTTACTCTCGTACTGTTGTTCTCTGGTTCTCTGGTACTCTGGTACTCTTGTTCTCTGGTACTCTCGTACTCTTGTTCTCTGGTACTCTTGTTCTCTGGTACTCTGGTACTCTGGTACTCTGGTACTCTTGTTCTCTGGTACTCTGGTTCTCTGGTACTCTTGTTCTCTGTTACTCTCGTACTGTTGTTCTCTGGTTCTCTGGTACTCTGGTACTCTTGTTCTCTGGTACTCTCGTACTCTTGTTCTCTGGTACTCTTGTTCTCTGGTACTCTTGTACTCTGGTACTCTGGTACTCTGGTACTCTTGTTCTCTGGTACTCTGGTTCTCTGGTACTCTGGTACTCTGGTACTCTTGTTATCTGGTACTCTTGTTCTCTGGTACTCTTGTTCTCTGGTACTCTGGTTCTCTGGTACTCTGGTACTCTGGTACTCTTGTTATCTGGTACTCTTGTTCTCTGGTACTCTTGTTCTCTGGTACTCTGGTACTCTGGTACTCTGGTACTCTTGTTCTCTGGTACTCTGGTACTCTTGTTCTCTGGTACTCTGGTACTCTTGTTCTCTGGTACTCTGGTTCTCTGGTACTCTGGTACTCTGGTACTCTTGTTATCTAGTACTCTTGTTCTCTGGTACTCTTGTTCTCTGGTACTCTGGTACTCTGGTACTCTGGTCCTGCAGTGGCCCCGACACGCAGAAGCACGCAGACCTGGCGGTGGCGCGGCGAGGCACGTACAAGTGTTTATCGGCAGAGCGCGGAGGTAAACAGGCGCAGATAAGATAGCCGCAGTGGAACATAAACACGCGCGCGGTGCCGGCAGAGGGACCCCAGCACACAGACAGTCCGCGGCGATCAGCGACGGCGTCTCGTTTTCATTCTTTTCAAGTTACATTAGAGTTGATATCATAATAAAAAAAAACATAGTGGAAATACGCCCAACATTACCTACCTGTCTGTCTAGGATTTTAGTTAACTTATAAACAAACCACTACTGCAACTAATATATATTTGTTTAAATATAAATGTAAAAACGTGGATGATATTTCTAAAATATGGAATGTTTACTATAAGCTGTTTTCCAGGGGTTTGTAAGGACAATAAATTTAGTCTTCGAACACACTTTTATTTTAATTATATTTTATTTCGTGCCTTAATTTTCTTACTACAAATGAATTAGTTAATGTTTTAGGTAACTGAGCGCTAATTAGGAAGTTGTCAGAAAAATGTGGAAAACACATTAATGAAAAATTTTGGTATGAAAAAAAAATATATAGTATATAAAGCCCACAATTGTTTTTAGAAATCAGTTTTCGATCCAAAAATCGTTTTTATTTGCTTATACGAATTTGTGTACCACTTCCTCCCTGTAACTTTCCGTTATTGAACAGTGAACGAACTGTAATCTATTTCAGAGCCACCAAGTCATCGATAAACATTTCTAATAACATTTTAAAACTCATAAGTACTTCTCAACAGAGGTTAGACTGTGTCTCAAGGCATTCTGCAGCTAAACCAATAGATAAACAATGTTCGCAGGCTTTCACGGGCCGTTGTCTGAAGCAGCTTGGCTTCTGGGTTTGTAGCCGCGTCCTCGGCGAATAATTCACCGACGTTTCGGTCGACATTGCAGTCACCATCATCAAGGGAGCAGTTACCAACCAGTTCGCCAAGGACGCGGCCACAACCCCAGAAGCCGAGATAATTCAAACCAACGAACAGTCGGGAACAGAAAGTTGTTGATCGAATGTTGACGTAACACAATGTTTGTGACTACCGCCGGCACTAGCACGGCGGCTCTGGGGCCGGTACGCTATCTCCGAGGGGCCCCGAAAGAACAAGAACTGCAACTAGGAGATAGCGTGTGGCAGCCGATAGCCGTAGCTCGTTCGCCGGGGCAGGTTCCGCGGCACTGCCAAGGCTGGAACACAAGGTTGTCTGCAATCTTGGGAACACCACATAACTTAGAAAGTCACAAATTAGAACTGTCATAACTTAGAAACACGCAACGCTGAATCACACAACTTAGAAGCGCCATAACGTAGAAAATCATAATTTAGAACTATCACAACTTAGAAATCTCATAACTTAGAAAAACGTAACTTAAAAACACGCAACGCAGAACCACATAACTTAGAAACGTCATAACGTAGAGAGTCACAACTTAGAACTATCACAACTTAGAAAAACGCAACTTAGAACTGTCATAACTTAGAAACACGTAACTTAGAAACACGCAACGCAGAACCACACAACTTAGAAACACCATAACGTAGAAAGTCATAACTTATAGCTGGCATTACTTAGAAAATTCTAAGTTATGTGTTTCTAAGTTGTGTGTTTCTAAGTTGTGTGTTTCTAAGTTATGATAGCACCCCTGCAATCTTCACTCTTCGTTGCTGGCGGTCACGCGACGGGCACATCCATCACATTACGGGATGTCTGAAGGGCGTTACTTTAAGCCCTGTTTTGCAATGGCATGGCAGGCGCCGAGCAGAGAAACAAACCACCCCGAAGTACCCAGAGGCGTGTGTTACGTCCCGCTTATATTACGTACATTCCAACCTGCAAGTAGCGCACTTTTTTTTAAAAAAAAAGCAGCCTATGTTTGATACGTATGAAAAAAAAACTAATTTAAATTTTACCTGGGTTATACTTCGTGAAAACTGTTAACACTAACCTGAATATTCAGAGAATATAATACTATATATATAATTCTATACTTCTACACATTGGCGAAATCTGTGCCATGACATTGTCGCAGAGATCCATACAGGTACAAACACCACGAGGGCACGTCTGTCGAGCCAGAGGAGTGGGGGTATCGATGACCTGGGAGGGAGACGGGGTATGTTGCTACTCGCCGCGGCCATCTTTGTTCCGCGGGCCGAGGTCGCGTGACGTCACAGACATGGCCGCCGAGGCCGCACTGCCTTTTGTCAGCCGCGGTCGAACTTCTGAGGAGCTGACATGCCGTCACACAAACAAAATAAGTAATTAAATTTAATTAGCAGGATGAATCACGTGCAGGACATACATACAGCGCAGTCAGAAACGTCAGTGAAAACTGTAGCTCACGTGCTTCTGTTCGTCGCTATAGCAGGGCGTAAACAAGGGCGAATAGGGTGGGTGGAGGGGGGGGGGGGAAACGCTGCCCCCTTTCTGAAGTGGGAAAGAAAAAACTAAATGGAATCAAATTACAAACAACAAAAGATTAGAAAAATTTTATAACATTTCGAGCTGGATATGCCATTGCAAATAGGTAGGCCTACCTACACTGGAAGAAGTAGCTTGGTTTGTGGGTTGTAGCCGTGTCCTTGGCGAATAATTCACCAACGTTTCGGTGGAAATTGCAGTCGCCATCACCTAATCCCTGATGATGGCGACTGCAATGTCGGCTCGAAACGTCGGTGTATTTTGGTTTGTGGGTAGTAGCCGTGTCCGTTGGGACTCGGGTTCGGCTCGCAGATACAGGTATAAACAAGCACCTTACACCACGGTCCCTCCTGCGCAGTTCAAGTGCAATTCATTCCGGGCGTATCTTATCGGTCAAGAGGTCCCGGGCTATCTTCACAGAGGCGCTATCTTCACCTTCGCGCTTCACCGTCCCAGCACATCATGTCCGCGCACGTCACGTGGTGTAGCGCGAGCTGGCGGCGCCATCTTGCCACCTGAGAGGCACGGTGCTTCATCACAAGAGACCTGAGAAAAACGCGGATTCATTTCGTGTTATGCTAAAATTCAAATAATTTTACCTTAGTGCTGCTTCTGCCATTCGTTCACTGTTGATCTGGAGGACTGAGGGTCAATTAGAGACCCATCACTCACAGAAGCGTCGAATCACAGGCCCACACAATCGAGACGACTCACAAGTCAGCAGCCAATGAACAGTTGGCATTTGCCCGTGTGTGTAGAGGATATTGGAGTCTATCCTGAAGGTCATTGAACCCGCGAATTTTTCCGGTCTCTATTCATCAACCGCATTTACAAATCGCTAGAGACCTGAAAAATTCGCGGATTCATTTCGTGTTATGCTAAAATTCAAATAATTTTACCTTAGTGCTGCTTCTGCCATTGGTTCACTGTTAATCTGGAGGACTGAGGGCCAATTAGAGACCCATCACTCATAGAAGTGTCGAATCACAGGCCCACACAATCGAAACGACTCACAAGTCAGCAGCCAATGAACAGTTGGCATTTGCCCGAGTGTGTAGAGGATATTGGAGTCTATCCTGAAGGTCATTGAACCCGCGAATTTTTCCGGTCTCTACAAATCGCTGATCCAGCCGTACTATTGGTTTTGTGTTATTCGTCCAACCATGTTCTTTCCAGTAAAATGAACCAAAATTTTCGCGGATTTCTTTTGGTCGCAAGGTAGACTGCAAACGTTTATTTGAAGATTGATTCACAATCCTCTTGACAATATCCTCTACTGCTGTGAACCAGTCAACCAGCTAGTTGAAGGGATTTTTTATGAAAAAAAATAAATTGGAAAAATTGCCTGTAAAATTTGTAAATTAGTGGAAAACTAAAATTTCTTTTTTTTTTCTATGAGATTTTTGTATGAACTTAAGACCATAATTCACGTTTCGAACGATGGATGTACGTAGCCCAATTCTATTTTGGTTTAGTTCGTTATGGTCTTGCAAAGGTTTTCGGGAAAAAAAGGAAAGTCGGAAGATTCGGAGAGACTGCAAAAATCATAATTTTTGTAAGCTCTCTCGATCATAACTGACGTTAGAAACGGCATGTTTGGTTGATTCTTTTTTTTTTTTTTTTTTGTTCGTTTAGCTCCCAGAATTGAAAATAAATTTATATATGTAGTATAATATATAGTAAATATATATAGCCAGATCGGTCCAGCCGTTCTCAAATGATGAGCTTACCAACGAACATCTTTTAATTTTTTATTTATATAGACGAGAGCGTACGCAGTATTTCATTTACGCAGTGATTTTTTGGGGGTAGGGCATATAACATATTTTCCTGTTGTTTGCTTTCAAATTCTTTCCTTTTGTCAATGGGACTCTTTTTATGATTTCGAGGGGAGAGGGTATATCCCCCAATTTGCCCCCCCCCCCCCCCCCCCCCCAATTCTTACCCTTGATTATTAACAATTCACATTCTCCGAAGAAAGGAGACTGCAACCTTTTCTGAAATACTTTACATTAGCAGATAACATTGTTATTTACCGAGTAATTTACCAAAATAAAACGTTTTCACTTTACAATGTGCACATCGTATTAATTTAATTTAATATTCTTGCGGGGGTTTTTAAATCGTGGAGTTACAGCTGGTTTCTTTTTTTATGTGAATGTTCTGAAAACTGTTCTCGCTCGAGGCTTATCTGATACGGCACCACTGAAGGCACAGCTCGCACTCGAAGACAATAGCCGACTGCCTTTTCGCCGATTTTACGTTCCGCGAGAAAAAAAAAGAAAAAGAAAAAAAAAAAGGACACATTTTTGGCAGCTGGTTGAACTCGCTCAGCTATATGTACACCTCAGCGACGAGATAACGCGTGGCTTCGCTTCAGTAGCGTCGGAGCTGAACCCCGAGGCCGGCGCGACCTGACCTCCCCCCCCCCCCCCCCCCCCGGGCAGACACAACACGCGATAGCAGCGCCGGGGAGCCGGGGGTCAGGGGTCAGAGGTCACCTCTCACTTCGCTCGGAGCTACCCCCTCCCCTCTCCACCGGAGACCCCAGCCGGCCGCGTGCAGGCTTCAACCCCGCGGACACTGCGAGACACGCGTGGGTTCGAGTCCCTCCCGCGACCCCCGCCAGAGAAACACACAAATAGTTACACCTCAGTGCTGCCTCTGCTATTGGCTCACAACTCACCTGGATGACTCTGAGCCAATGAGAAACACTCAACCGAAAGCTGTATCGAATCACAGGCTGCTACGTTGGGACGTCTCACAAAACAGCAGCCAATGAGTGGGTGACATTTGACCGAGTGTAAGTAGAACTACGGAGTTCATCCTACAGGTCATTGAACCCACAATTTTTTCCGGTCCCTACTTATAGCGTTGATTTTCCGTGAAGTACTAATAATTCTCAGTTTTTTTTTTTTTTTTTTTCGAAAAATAGACATTTTCCTGTATTTACCCTGAAAACAACGTTTCTATATTCCTACTGGTTTCTGAGAAATTTCCGTTTATATATCACATCAGATAGCATGCAGGGATGACGAAGCTTTGTTGGCGAACGTGCCATTCTTTATAGGAAAAAAAAATTGTGGCTAGTACAAGCCATCAAAGAATCTTGACTTAGTGAAAATAATAATGGATAAAGGTAAAAAAAAAAAAAAGATGCCATTTACTTAAAATTTGTACAGCAATCGCATTTTTTTTTTTTTACTTTTAGCGATGAAGTACAGAGAGTCTTTGATTATTGGCGTGTCATTGGTTCGCCATGCGTGGCCCGTGCATTGAAGCGGCAGACACCACGTTGTGCCGTGCTTTCTGCTGCATGAGAACGTGTTTGTTTTGTGTTTGGACATTGTGACGCGATGGAAGGTGAATAAATAAAAAAACCGCGAGTTCCTACACGACTCGCCGTGGACCCAGTTGGGGAAGTCTCGCAAGCAGCATTGCGCGCGGGCAACACTGGAGATCACGGGGCCTGCTGGGAGGTGCTCGGACTAGAGCTGTAGCTTTGAATATATATACTGTATAGAAGTCGCGAGTGGATAGGATTTACTCTACGTTTTTCAGGAGCGTATGATGAGCATCTTGGGAACTTCACCGCTGCAGCGCGCTGCCGTAACGCCCTGTATCGTCTTAGTTGTTATTTACACGTTAGAGCGCAGCGCTGTCGCCCTCTGTCATTCCCCGCACCCCCCCCCCGCACCCATCATTCACTGCAGCTCAACGTCGTTCAACAGGAGGGGGAAGGGGTGTTTGAAGAGTTCGACACTTGTCCGCCAGGGACCACCACAAGTCGATGCCCTAGAGATGGTGGCGATTGCGGCGGTGAATTAACCAACTACCTCAAAACCGTATTAGAAATTTTAACCTGGGCTGGCGACTTCTATACAGTATATATATTCAAAGGTTGGGCCCAGGTAAAACCTGCATAGACACAGGGAAAACCCTGGGCACATTCATGTGGGATGCAAATTGGCATGCATTACGTGTAGGAGGATACAGGAGACAGAGGATGGTCTGGATGAAGAGTAGGACAGAGTAGAAAAGAATCTACCATGCGGGGGTTGGGCACTTGGACTCGTGGTCCGCTTTGAATTTTATTTGTATCTGGAATATTTGACCAGGGATACTGAGTAACGGGTTTGCCATCTAGTAGCGAGTAACGAAACGTTACACACGGATGCATTACGTTACTCGCATTTTTCAAGTAGTATGGATAATTTTCGACACCTATTTGTTGCTTTTTCATTATAATTGACGCATAATGGATTGCGATGTTATTGTGATATAACATAAGCTCACGGTTAAAATTTTCAAAATAGTAAATCCATTGTAAATTTAGTAGATTCCGTCAACATTTCACTTGTAGTTCTACACTTTACCTATTAAATCAAATTAAATTTAGAATGACAAACACAAGTCTGGTTCAACATACGGAAAAGTGAAAAAAAAAAATGCACCTTACGCAGTTTCGTATGTAATGTATAACTGCATGTTTTCTACAAATTACGAATGTGTGCGACGCCGCGCCGTCATACTGCAAGCGTACGCAATACGACTCGATTCGATATGTTCTAACATATCATAGCATGTTATGAGTAGTGATCGGAAAAATTCGGGGATTAATTTCGCGATAGGTTAAGATTCAAATACATAAAACCGTGCGATATTTCTGCTATTGGCTGACGGTTTGTCAGGTGGACTCTGACCCAATTAGAGACGCTCACCAAAAGAAGTGTCGAATCGCGAGGAACCCAGTTGAGACGTCTCACAAGTCAGCAGCCAATGAAAAGGTGACATTTGTTCTAGTATGCATAGGACAATTGAGTTTATCCTAGAGGTCATTGAAACTGCGAATTTTTCCGGTCCCTAGTTATGAGGTATCAGAAGTAACGAGTAACGTAAGGATACGCATGGGCGTCGCAAGGATATATTTTTTTGGGGGGGGGGGGGACTTCAATTGATTTAGTGTTAAGGAATATCCATCCCCTGGAAAAAAGCGGGGGGTCCGGGGGTCCGGGGGTCCTCCCCCGGAAAAAGTTGGGGTTTGAAGGTGCAAAAAGGTGGTTTTTAGGCATTTTTCTTTCCTAAACATTCTAATTATAGTTGGTTGCAATATATAATTTATTTTTTATAAAAAATATTTTCAGAGAACAAATTTGTAAAAACACAGTTAACATATCTGTATTCGGTATCGGACCTGATTTAGATTTTACACAAAGATTGAATTAAAAAGTGCTAATATTACCACGATTGGACTAAATGCAACATATGGGTTATATCACAGAAATCATATTTTTAATATAACTATGAAACTAAATATATTATTGGAGGGGACGAAATTGAAATCTTTTATTATTGGGGGGGACGTGTCCCTCCCCTCCCCCACCCCCCCCTCCCCACGGTTGCGACGCCCATGGGATACGATAGTAATGAGTACATACTGGTACGCTTTTTTTCCCGTTACTTTTACACCTCTAGTTCGGACCAGCACGTCGGTGGGGTGGATGTCGGAAGAAGACCCCCCCCCCCCCCCTTCCTGAGACGACGCGACCGAGGCCGGGCTTGAGCAAGTGGGCGGAGCCACGTCGCCGCCGATAAGCGCCGCCAGGGGCGCGACCTTCGCTCCGCCATGCCTCGAGCAGCGCCTTTGTTCCGGGCTGTGCGCGGTGCAGCTGCACTCCTGCAGTGTATCAAATAATATTATAGCAACACGATGAACAAATAATATATATATACACATGCTTAAAGCACGATTTGCATAACCCAGTAATAAGTAATTTAAAAAGAAGTAGAAAAAGGTGGGTTGTCTGTAAAGTCGGTTTACGGACGATAGTTTAACGTGACAACGTCATAACAAAACATTGATGAAATGATTGCATACTTTTATGAATAAAATTGAATCTTTTTTATTGAATTATCACTATTTTGTATGGATACAAAGAAGGAGTGGAATGAAATCTACAATTTAATTGATAAATTTACTTTTATTTGCACTCATTAATTCAAATATGTTTATTACTTTAACGAAGAGATTATTTTAACTATAACTTTTATACATGTTTGCTATTTAACTTGTTCCAATCTGTGTTATTCTGTTGAGGATAGGACGATGATGGGAAAAGCAGGAAACGAATGGGAGTGTTTCAAGTTTTTATGTGCCTCGAAAAAAGTCAAATCGGTGGTTGTTCCAATCGAGTGGAAGAGAGATATAGATGCGGCGCAAGCGTACAATGGGCGCGACGGGACACTTTTTCGTGCGTGCAGCCGGCGTTCATCGATTTATTAGACGTTGTCACGTCAAAAATGTTCGGGGCGAAGAGGCGTGTGCCGTGTGGTGCTCGAGCCAATGTCGTGCCCTGTCAGCCGGCCAGGCGACCACCTTGGTGACAGGAACCACGAGCGCCGATGCTATCTGGCGGGCGCCATCCGACTTGCAGATGCTGCGACTGCGGCGCCGGTCACGCGGTGAGGTCGTCTGGGACTGCGGACATCCCCCGCGGAGGAGGCGTGTTGGCAGGGCGAGTGCTGTCTCCCGTCTGCCTCCTGCCCACAAGTACCTACAGTAGCATGTCCATACATGACTGTCACAGCTTCAACGGTATATTATCAAAGTTTAATTTCGACTATTTACAACAAATCATACATCAAATTGAAGGTAAACTAACCTTGTTTTTCTCACAAGTGTTCAACAAGTGCAAATTTACTTATACGGCATACATCAAACCTAGAGTCAAATTCTTCCCATACTTTGGTTAACAAATCCGGAGTAATGGAAGCAATTGTCTCTTCAATTCTGTGTCTCAACTCTGGCAAATCATTATGTAGCGGCGGAAGGCTTTATAATACATTTATAAAGCTTTATAAAGTCTTTATAAAGCCTCAAGGGAAAAAATCGCATGGCGTTATGTCAAGTGAACGTGGATGCCAGCGAAAAAGAGCTCTGTCGTCTCGACCATTACGACCAATTCAACCGTCAGGGACTTAGACGTTCAGCCACTCTCGTGCAAAGAGATTCCAACGGGCAGGGGCTCCATCCTGTTCACAGGTTCACCCTCTACTAATTAAACTCAGGAGTCACTATTTTGCATAGGTAGTGCTGCAAGCGAGAAAACAACATAGCGCTTATCTAAAACTGTTTGAGTTACTCTTTAACTGTGATCTTGAACCAACACTCTACAACACTTACAGTTCATACTATTAATTAAAATTTATAACTGGGACATTCGGTTAACGACATGTTGTATGTGCATTAATCCCACCATCAAACGGAAAGAATTAGAAAGCAAACAGCAGGCAAAGAGGTTGTATCCCCCTTCCCTCTGCGTATACTCTCCTGTTGTCGTATTCTGTATTTTCATCGCTCTTTTCAAGCTGCACCAAGTCAACAAAACTAGTGCCAACTGAAGGTTCGAGTCATATCCACAAAGTCAAGATCTGAGATTACTTCCAACAAGAACAGTTGCCAAATGCCGGGAGTGTGTTATCAACACGTCTAGCGTTGTGTCGGCTGGCATTGTCATTCAAAGAACTAACAACTTTCTCAGTGACGCGGGCAGCTGATATTGCTGCAAACAGACGTTTTGTATCGCAAGTCAAATTATTGTGGACTCAAATAATTTTTAATGTCCAAACAAAAGAAATTTTTTTTACTGACAATGATATCGTGATTCTTTAACACTAACGTTAATTTGATGCAACGTATATGTATGATTTGTCCACAGTATCAGTTTGGGTATTGTTGTTCCTTGCTACGAGAAAGTGGGGTTCAGAGTGAAGCAAGCAACCCCCTCCCCCTAACCCTTCCAGACATCCATGTGATGGGATTAACGTATCAGCGAGGGTGCTGAGTGGTGTAGCGACCTATCTCAACTCTAGCACGTCTGTCACGGAGTGTCCATCTGCCCTTTATTTTTGTATACGATAAACACGTCAAAATATACGTTGATGTTGAACACACAAAAATGGCAGACATGAAAGTAAAAAAAAAAAGTCGGTAATTCAGATACAAATATAGCCTACAAAGATAAAGTAGATTCAAGTATGCACGGATGGTTGTAAAACAGCAATACAGCAGCATATAAAGACCAAAAAAAAGATACAAGTATTAAAACATATAAAATTAAAATAGATACAAATATATTCTCTTCAGTCACAAATACATCCAAGTATGCACATACGTGGTTCTACAATCCGCGGCCTCTAGGCTGCAGACCTGGCGTCCTCGTTGTGAAACACCCGGTAGTGCGGTCGACACTCGGTACTATTCCAGTGCGTTATCTCTTCAAGGTCAACGTCGTGATTTCGTGACGTCAGGACCACCGAGGCCGTTGATGGGCTCTGTCCTTAAAAAGAGAGATCAGCCACCAAATGCCATTTGTTTTAATTGAAATGGCCCAGTGATGCAGGATGAACCGTGGGCAGATTTAGTTGCCTTTTTGAAGTGAAACTTCTTTACAGTCTTTAAGGTTTAGGGTAAGCCAAGATCAAAGCGTAACGAACAACGAAAAGTGCAATACTCGGGAGTAGAGTACTCTATGGCGGCTACATTGATTGTGAGAAGTAATGCATCAGCTATTTATATCAAGCAAACAAAACCAGTGAAGATTAATTCACTTTATTTTGGTAGCCTCGTGTTTTGAGGTGTGGCATACCAGAAATTTTGAATGTCCCACTCATTAATGTAAAGCATGTTTTTTTTTATCACAAAACAGCATTAAGTTTTTCTCTCACAATTTAAATCTCGGTTATCAAGCAATTAGTCGTCGAGTAGTTACATTGACATTATAAACTTAACATCCCATAGATAGGATAAGAATTAAGCTCTAGAAAAACAGTTTTTTTTCCTAATTATTTTCAGAATAAGTGAGTAATAATTTTTTTTTTTCAACGGAGTCTCGTTTTCTTATGTGTCACATGAAAGAGCAGATATGGCTGAATCATGTAATGATTCACATTGTATTAAGGGTAGCCTCTCATGCCAGACGTCATTTTATATATATATATATATATATATATATATTCTGTGCCAAACAACTACTTACTCACTTAATTATCAACCAAACAATAAAAACCTCCCGTACGAGTCATCTGCGCTACTAGTTAGAGATGACACAACTTTTCAACATATAGAATATGGGTCAATTATAATATACAATCATTTACCCGTGCTTTACTTATAAAAAATTATTATTTAGTAAAGTTTGTGTAGAGTTGTTGATACATCTAAGATAATATAAAGTAATTACAATTTTGCATCAGTTTTGCTGAGTCATGTAAAGTAAACACCCCCCCCCCCCCCCCCACACACACACACACACGCGTCGTATTAGGAGCCATGCCGTCACAACACTGAATGCAAAATCACTCCGTCACAATACAACACTGAAAAGACTCAATGCGAATATAAAATCAGTTACTAGATATACATCCACGTATCTACTTCCCCGTCATCACCGGCCACTGGCCTTGTACAACAGTCACCTGTCACTGCATTGCAGTGTTGCAACTTACAACCTGTGAAATTCCCTACCGTGAACGCCAATATTTTCCTTTTTTTCCCCTCCTTTAAAATAATAATTTGTTCTTTCCGAAGCCTTCGGTCCACCATTTTTTTTCCCTGCCAAATTTAATTACAGATAATTTTAATAAACTTAATTTATTCAAATTCGATATCCAAAAAAAAAAACATATTTCGGCACTAAAATATCGATATTTTTAACCTGAAATATCAATATGACAGCTGGACATAATAATGTGCAGGTAGCCAATTCGAGTCATGATAGCTACGAATACTCAGCAAAACCTAGATAAATACGACCTATTAAAAATTTTTTTAATGTAGTGTTATAAATGTTAGCGAACAAAATAAAAAAAAACAGTTATGAATTTAAAACGAGTTTTAAATACCCCTATAACTTTAAGTTCGCCTTTCGGTAATTTTTATAAACGTTTTATTCGTGTCTATTTGCATTATTTCTTACGCCAAAATTCTAAAGTAATATTAAGTACAAACGTAATAAAACACGGTTCCGAAGATAGTGCATGTAGGGGCGCATCAGTGGACGCGATATCGCATCCCTATAATCCCTGTTTTAGTGGACACATGCAGGGATGTATCGGCATCTCTTGTGGGAATCTAGAAGCCACGCAAAGATGGCCGCGTCCACTGCTAAGGGGGAGCCAAGCGCGGCTCCAGAAGGGGGGCGGTGGGGGCGATTTTATTGATTAGTGTATATTTATGTTTACTGAAATATTTAATTTCATATGATAAACTATTATCTCATCAAAAGTTGTGTCGCGGGTTTCACTAGAGGAACAGGACACACTAACAAGGTAGGAAAGAACGGATGCGAGTGTGTCAGAATTGGGTGCCCAGAGCATTTCGTAAAAACAACATTTTATAAACAGCAAGGTTCTAACAAACAAATAGCTCATCTCCTTCTCGAACTGGCATAGATCTTTTGAAGCGGCACCCCTGAGTGGTGGGCTCGAATACCCTTCGTGGACGGCTGTTAGGGCGACGTGACTTTTAGGGGCACTCTCGATTCTGAGTGTGTACGACGGTACACACGTTACAGTTGCATGGAGCTACAACTGGGGTTCTGTATTTGAAACCTGCAATTTGTAAATAATATTCCAAGGCCAATATCTGACCAATTTTTTTTGCAACTACGGCCTTTCTTTTGTGCGATGGCCCCTCCCGGAAAGTCATCCTGAAGCCGCCACTGAAGGGACACGGCTAAGGGCTCCATCGGGCCGGCATGTCTCTACGAGGGGTCCCTGGGACCTTTGAATATATATACTGTATAGAAGTCGCCAGCCCAGGTTAAAATTTCTAATCCGGTTTTGAGGTAGTTGGTTAATTCACCGCCGCAATCGCCACCATCTCTAGGGCATCGACTTGTGGTGGTCCCTAGCGGACAAGTGTCGAACTCTTCAAACACCCCTTCCCCCTCCCGTTGAACGACCTTGAGCTGCAGTGAATGATGGGTGCGGGGGGTGCGGGGAATGACAGCGGGCGACAGTTCTGCGCTCTAACGTGTAAATAACAACCTAAGACGATACAGGGCGTTACGGCAGCGCACTGCAGCGGTGAAGTTCCCAAGCTGCTCTTCATACGCTCCTGAAAAAAGTAGAGTAAATCCTATCCACTCGCGACTTCTGTACAGTATATATATATTCAAAGCTGGGAGCTCGGCAGTTCCTGGAGGGGTCCCCGGGTCACGGGGCCGGCGCAGTGGAAAACTCCAGTGTTGTTCAGAGCAGCGCCGCTAGCGGGAGGAGGAGGCGGTGTTGTCTGTTATCTCCGCGCCTCCCCCCACCACCACCTACACGCTATCTCGCCGTGACGTCACGGGTGGCCTGATGTTTACGGGAAGCCTTCTTTTCACAGGCGAGAGAGCCGAACCCCCGATCGTGCATCTTCGGGTTTTTATTTTTGTTCATTGTAAAAGGTTAGGTTAGCTACATTATAAATACTTTAAAACATTGTGGACGGTTGATTTGGTCAGGATAGCTACGTTAAAGATACTGTGAAATCATGTAAACGGTTTCCTAGCCCTGGATAGCTACATATTAAAAAGTTATTTGCTAAGCAACCATAAAATTATTTTACAGTATTTTTAATGTAGCTATACTTACCTAATATAACCAACCATCCACAATGTTTTAAAGTATTTATAATGAGCTAACCTATCCTAATCGACCGCAAAATTTAATGCCACACCGGTTTATACAATGAGATAGAACGGAAAAATAAAAAGCGAGCATGAACTTCGGGGAACTTCGGGTGTGGCTCTCTCGTCTGTGAAATTCAGGCTTCCCCACACTACACGAGCATGCTCTTTCTCTATAAAGACAGTCGGTGTTGTACTCGCACAACGGCTGCAACCAGCATTGAACTGTTTGGCGGATTGTTTTGTCAGGATGAAGAGCCACTAAAAAAGACACAAAGTGATTGGTATAAAAGGTGGCTTGTGGAACGAAATCGTTATAGTGACATGTCGATGCTGACAGAGCTGGAAATCTCAGAGCCTAAAGACCTGCATAGTTATTTGAGGATGGATAAATGTACATTCACATTCACAAGTAATGTTAATTCACATTTCACTGGCTTTGATATACCTATTGACATATTCCTTACTCCTTATATCCCACAGTGATCGAAGAGTGCGATATAAATTTATGAACTCCTCCCAAAAAAAAACCTTATTGTCATTAAAAGACATGATGATGCGACAACAGTGGGCTCGGGGCGAGCATGTTGGGACCTGCCACACACTAGCGGATATGCTCGGTCCGGGGCCGGCTCGGAGGGAACTGCCATGCCCGGTCTGACAGAGGCCGGACCATAGAGTAAGTAAAGGGAGAGGCGCCACTCCCATAGTATTAATCGATCGGTTAAATTTGTAAACAAAACCCTTGCGATCATACCATTTCTTTGCAACATGACAACGAAAAAATTACAGCCAAATACAACCTGAGGAAGGTTTAGCGCGTGATAGTTGGCATCTTTATTCACAAGCTTGGTGCAAATACGGCACATCAATTCTATTTATTTTACTTTGCTCGTGTTTTTGTTTGTATAAACGGCGAAAGCAACCTCAACCTGTCCTCGATAATTGTGTAAACACTAACCCCCGTATCACGCCTCACTGTTATTGTTACGAGAATGTGTGATACGGTTTTATGTTCTTTGCAACACATATATTTTTAACTTGCGTTAAATTAAGGTGCTAAGCTTTAAGTGGTGAACAATTTTTTTTGCAACAATGGCACTTAAGTACATTGACTCGTTAATTAATTTTACTAACAGTTCATAATATTACATATGACACAATAAATTTAGTATAGGTCTACTTTCACTAAAATTAACTAAAATTAATTTAAAACTATTTATAATTAGAATAGAAGTAATTTCTAGTACTGTAACAGCAACTTAGATTAACACAAATTAATAACAACTGGACATGTAATAAACTAAAGAGATCAAAACTTGTAATCTATTTTTCCCGAAGTTGGTGAAACATGGTATGATCCAATTTTTAAGGATTCATTTCAGTTCGTCCTATCTACTGCCACCCCCCTGAGCCGGACCAGGCCATACACTAGCGGATATGCTCGTCGAGCCAAGTCGGCGAGAATGTCCGCTAGTGTATGGGGCGCTTTGTAAAGTAGAAAAAGAATTTATTCAGCCTGAGTTTGAAATTAGCAAGGTTTTTTTTATTACCTTGTCGCCTATGTAGTCTAGTTCGTTCCAGAGCAGCTTCTCGTGGCTGCAAGTGGTCCTGAAACATATTTAAAGGCATAATTTTTTAAATACGAAATTCAATTCCCTCCCCCCCCCCCAAAAGTATAAAATGAGAATTATTTAACGAGTCTTAAATTTATTTAGATTTTCTATCAATTATACGTATAACCTTCAAAACGCTTTTTTTTTTTTTTTTTTTTTTTTAATGGCGTGATGTCACTTCCTGGGACAAGCACGGATAAATACATACTTCAGGCGAATTCGGACACAGCACGAATCATCGTAAAACAATTTTTTTTTTTTAATGAGATAGTGATCCTCCACACAAACGGCTCTGTCAAGCAAAACCAGGTAACAAGGCTCTGAGCTGGCGTGTGAATCACTCAGCTGTGGCATCACACCACAGGAAACAGCTTCTTCGTGTCAAATGTATGTATGTATGGTACTCCGTTGCAGAAACTGGCAGTACTTGGTGAACTACTATCCCTATAGACCTGCAAAATTCGCGGTTTCGATGGCCTTCAGGATAGACTGCTCATACCCCTGTACACTCGGGCAAATAACGCAAGTTCATTGGCTGCCGACTTGTGAGTCGTCTCAGCTGGTTTGTCTGTGATTCGATCCTTCTTTGGTTGAGGGTTTATAACTGCATGATATTCGTCCAGAAGAACAGTAAGCCAATAGCAAAATTATCTAAGAGGTATATGTGTTTGAATTCTAGCCTATCACCGAATGAATCCGCTAATTTTGCAGGTCTCTAGCGATGGGGCTCTAATTGGAGCTCAGTCCTCCAGATTAACAGTGAACCAATGGCAGAAGCAGCACTAGGGTATAATAATTTTTTGATTTTAGCATAACACGAAATGAATCCGCGAATTTTTCAGGTCTCTAACCATCCCGAACAGAAACATTGTTGCGATGAGTCATCGTGAGGGACTGGGTACACGGGGAGGGGGAGGCTCGGGGCAGCTCCCGCAGCACCTGCTGTCACGTCACGCGGCTGAGGTCCAGCCAGTGTTGCCAAGTGTTGCCCTCTGTCACGTGACAGTGACGACACCCCGCAGAGAACACGCCCTTCGCCCCTGGCCCTGGGGCGCGCCGACTGCCCAGATAGTGGACCGCACGTACACACCGGCCTTCTCGGCTGTTCCAGAACACCACTTCGCCGCTACCCTACTGCTTCAATCCGTGTGTGAATGTGCGACTGACTGGTTTTAATGTAGCAGCACCTTTTTTTTATATACTATTTGCTGTATGTTTAATCACTTTACTTTTTATGTATGTCTATGCTTAATTTTCAATTACTTTAAATTAGTTTGTTTGTTTGTTTGTTTGTTTATCGTCTTTATTGGTGGCGAAGTTAAGGCGGTACGCCTTCTCTTACACTTAACCACTTTTCTGCAATTACATCAAAGATTTGAATATTAAAAACTAAGCATGATATAGACTAAATATTAAGAGAACAAATTAAAATTTTAACTTAATGTTCAAATATTAACTATTACAAAAGATTCAACCATAACTAATTATAAAGTAATTAAAAACTAAGCATAGACATACATAAAAAGGAAAGTAATTAAACATACAGCAAAAAGTATCAAAACCGAAAAAAAAAGAAAAAAAACATTAGGTGCTACTACATTAAAACCAGTCACTCGTACATTCACACACAGAATCAAGCAGTAGGGTAGCAGTGAAGTGGTCATGGTAAGCAGTTGTTACAAAGATGTTTTTTCAGCCTGTGCTTAAAGGATGCTAGATTTTTTGTTTGCCTTTTGTAAAAGCTAATATTCGAACATTAAGTTAAAATTTTAATTTGTCCTCTTAATATTTAGTCAAAATCTACTTATATCATGCTTAAATTTTAATATTCCACTATTTGATGCAATTGCAGAAAAGTGGTTAAGTGTAAGAAAAGGCGTACCGCCTTAACCTCGCCACCAATAAAGACTATAAATAGACCGCACAAGTTCTTTCGTAGTCCCAAACGCGAGCCGCGCGTGAACATTGTATTCAGTGAAATAAAACTCAGATTTTTTTTTTCTTTTGACGTGATAACGTCTTATAAATCGATGAACGCCGGCTGCAAGCACGAAAAAGGCATGACTCAATTGTCACGTTCCGCCTGAGCCGAGCGTGCAAGAACCGGCCAACCACCGTGCGAGAAAATATTCTATATCAAAACAGGTTGTGGCGGGCTTTCTAACTAATTTTTCGTGATTATATTTAAACAAATCATTTAAATTGAATTTGCAAAAACTGTAAATAATATTTGAAAATTAAAAAACGTATGCAATTTTTCATCACTGTTTTCTTATGACGTTATCACGTAAAATTATCGTCCGTAAACCGACTTCACAGACAATCCCCCTCCCTTTTTTTTTTTTTTTTTTTTAAATATTTAGTTTGAAGCTGTCCGGCCCGAGCCATGTGTTCCTGGTTCTACTTCCGGCCAGGCAACGGTCCGGGGCTGTGTGGTCCTGCACCTCCACTCTCGGAAGGCAACGTGAACCCACGGCAGGATCCCGCCTGCAGGCAGCAAGTAGCAAGGACACACAACACATGGAAGTGGAAGTCGACGTCGCGACTTCGCAAGGTTAAGAATGGGCTGAAAATGTTCAGCAAGGGGCACAAAAGGGGGAGTTGGTACACTGAAGAAAAAAAGCATAGCAAAAACTCTCACTATAGATTCCTGCTGAATTCTGGTTACTGCAACCTTTGTAGCTCACTGCAGAACTGCGCTGAGGTCGCTCGCCCAAAGACACGCGAGGCACAGACACGCTAGGCACAGCCATGCCGCAGACAAATGTCGCAGTGCAACGGAAGTAGCAACGTCTGCACCCGCGAGGAAAACCCCCAGGAGACGAAGTCATGCATCCGTGATTGTAACACTCGCAAGTAACCGAGTTTCATACTTGGGAAGAGAACATCTTCTGGCCAACGAAGAACAATGGAGGAAGAAGAGGAACACTTACGCCAATCCTGCCCACAAAAAAATCATTTGTTCGCAGAAGTTAAACGTTAGGAATTTCAAGGATTCAACATGTTTACAAAAAAAAAAAAGCTTGAAGCTCTGTACTTACAAAATTCAGCTGCGTGAAGTTAAACCGAGCGACAGACAAACACAAAGACACCACACGTCTTGTGTATCCTGGACGACTCTGTGGATTGCAGACTTTCGTGGCCATTGTCTTACAAACCACCTCGGCTCTCGTGTCTGAGCCGCGGCCAAGTGCACCGACGTTTCGTCATGAAGTGCAGGAGCATCTTTATTCAGGGTTGAGTAATTGACTGAGAACTGAGAACTAAGCACGTGAAAATCAGAAGAGTTTTTTTTTTTTTTAGTTAATTTTCAAAGTAAAATAAAATAAGATCTCTTAGATTTACGACTGACATCCGTAAATTTTCAAAGATCCATGATTCTTCGTAAATATAAGATTGAGCCATGTATTTATTACTTTCTGGCTCTCCGAAGCGAGTCTGGCATATGCCCTGCTACAATGTTCTAGGCGCGACTGTACTGTCCCTAATGTCTTCCCTTTCCCACCCCCCATCCCCCCTATCTAATCTCCCCACCAAACTAAACACACAATTTCACCAGAGGACTACCTGCAGTGTTTCCCCGAACTGGGGGACAACAGAAACAGCAAAGCTAAGAGTGACAGTGACAATTTACTTGACAAGCTGTCGTTAGCGTCGCAATGTCATTTCCACTGTTGATTACAGCAGAATCACAGCACTACGCATGTCGGCCAGCATAGCACCCCTGCACGATATTCGAATGAACACTTAATTCTAAATGTCAATTAATTAAAAAGGTAAAATAACACTATTTTATACCGAAAAGGATCGCGGTCACAAAAAAAGAGAGAGATTCAGCAAAAATGAGAAGTAATTAAGAGTTCGCCAGTCCAACAAGTTAGGTATAATTTATTACTGTTCACAGAATCTAGTTTAGATATGAAATGAATATTGTACAGGCTAACTCAATCATGGACCTGAAGGAAAAAGTCAAAAGGAAATTCTCCCAATCAAACTACGACACTCTGGAAATTGTGTTACAACAAAGAAGAATAAATATAAAAATAATGACATTTATAAAATACTAATTAAATATTATTCGGCATTATTTTAAATAACTCTACGTTCAATTTCGTGTCCGAGTTACTAATTATAAGCGTATTTGCAACATGATAACACATGGATTTGCTCGTTACCGTGGTTAGATGTTACACATTTATTTATTTATTTATATATTTATTTATTTATCATCTTTATTGGTGGCGAAGTTAAGGCGGTACTCCTTTTCTTACACTTAACCACTTTTCTGCAATTACATTAAATAGTGGAATATTAAAAATTAAGCATAATATAAGCAGATGTTGACTAAATATTAATATAACAAATTAAAATTTTAACTTAATGTTCAAATATTAGCTATTACAAAAGATTCAACCATAGCTAATTTAAAGTAATTAAAAATTTAGCATAAAAATACATAAAAAGGAAAGTGATTAAACATACAGCAAATAGTATTTAAAAAAATAGGTGTTACTACATTAAAACCAGTCACTCGCACATTCACGCACAGATTCAAGCAATAGGGTAGCGGCGAAGTGGTCATGGTAAGCAGTTGTTACAAATATGTTTTTTCAGCCTGTACTTAAAGGAAGCTACCGCTTCCGAAATCAACTGCCAGAAGTAAGCTCGAGTGAATGAGAAACCAAACTACAGTACACGCTTTAAATAACATCTTGTCATTGTTAAGAAGACTGCATATCGTCGCTCTACCACTCTGGTTCTGGGGTAGAGCGCCTGCCTTGTGACTTGTAGGACCCGGGTTCGCGCCCCGGCTCCTCCAAGGCGGATTGCCCAGACGAAATGGTGGCATTTTCTCTGGTAGGAATACAATCCCTTGTAACAAGTCAGGCTACCAAAGAAACGGTGGGTGGAACAGAAAAAAACCTTCCAGGTGGCTTCCAAATGGGGAGCCCGTTTCTTTCTAGGGCTCCCCATGCGGAGGCCATCCGGGGGTTTCTCCGGATTATGGAAAATTTTTCCAGCCCAACTCTTCTATCGGACCATCCTCTTGTCCTGTGTTCGACCTGCTTGCCATATGGCACCAGGCAGGACTGAGCCCTGGTTCTCTTATACAAATTATAGCCACGGCTGGCCAATCCCCGAACAGAGAAGACGACTCAGGCGAAACCTTACCTGCAAGGCTAATCTGAAAGCTGTCTAGTCGTATGGGAATCCGCCTGAGACGCACTTAGATCCGTCACTAACCTGATTTAGGGGGAGGGGGGGGGATTATTATAGTGTGCCGTGCACACTGTCGCTGATATGGCGTTCCACATAACAAACACCCAGTGTAACAGCTCCAACGATGAACATATCTGTCTCCTCTGCTTGACCTGCGCAATTCACCCACAGTTACACATCCCGTTTATCAGACGTGCGACATTTGTCACTGGTCTGCAGACGACGACTGCCGAATGTGGAACATCTGGACGCCACGCGAGCTGGCTAATGACTGGCATCAGCAGTGATTGACGGCTACAGTCGTGGACTGCATCACCTGGTCACTGGCCGAGCGCGTCACTGTGCAGTGGCCACTCACCACGCGGGTCCGGGCTAGTGAACTACGCAACACGCTATCAACGAAAGAAAATAGCAGTCGTTTATAAAGCACGCTGGTCGCAATACATCACCAACCATATAACTTAAAATTGTAAACTGAAAAAAAAAAAAAAAACAATCTTCTACCTTGGGCTTCTTTTGAAAACATCAATTTGATTTTAATTTTTTTTTAAATTTCATTGTATGATAATTATAAAAGTGAAAACGTGATGCATACAATAAAATGAACAATGGCCTTTTTTTTTCAGCACATATTTTTGAAACACAACTCTAACATAGGATCATAAATCTAATAACCTTAATTTTTTTAAAAATAATAATTATGTTAATCTTTTGAATCTTCAGGAATTGAATGAAAGATGCTAAATCAAACTACTATATCTGTCTTGCCGGTAATAAGACTTCAATTAACTTTAATTTTCGAGTTAAATATATATATAAGACATTATATAATATTAAAATTTCTATCCAAACGTATAATGTTTGAAATAATTACATTACTGGAAATGATATGAATTCAGTTTGTTAAGAATATTAAATTAGGTCGATTAATTGTGTAGGTGGCTGTGTTTTTCGCGCTACTTTTCTTACTAGTTTGCAACACCCAGTTGCAAAATGCAAGCTGTGACGCGGAAAGGCGCTGGACCCGAACCACGGAGACCTGGGTTCGTAACTCGGTGCGGTCCAGGGGCGCAACAACAGGGGGGGGGGCAAGGGTATTTTGCCCCCCCCCCCCTCTGAAACCTTGAAGTGGGGGCAAACGGGGGCAAATAAAGTGCTGTGTAATCAATTTTTATATAATAAAACTGCTTAAATAGCACCATTTTCCACCTTAAAATAAAAATTTTTCCCGGGGGGGTACCCCCGGACCCCCCGCTTCAATAGGGGGGATCGATGATTCTTTATAAAAAGGTAATTGCCCCCCCCCCCTTTGGATATTTAGTTGTTGCACCCCTGGTGCGGTCACGGCCTCCTGTGTTCACGGTCTGCGCAGCTGGGGACGCGCGCGTTACAAAAGAAACTTCACAGACAGAGGCACAACAATGTGCAATACGTCCATAAAAGAAATTCCCCAGTTATAAATTTTAATAGCAGCAACCGTAAGCGCTGTAGGGTGTTGATTCAAGGTCACAATTAAAGCGTAACTCAAACGAGTACCGCTTTGTTGTTGTTTTTTTCCGCTTGCAGCGCATCGTACGCAAAACGGCGACCCCCGAGCTGCAATTTGCTAAAGAGTGAATCTTTAATTCCTGTTCAACGTTCGTTTCGTTTTTAATTGTGATCACCTAATGTGTAGAGACCTGAAAAATTCGCGGATTCATTTCGTGTTATGCTAAAATTCAAATAATTATACCTTAGTGCTGCTTCTGACATAGGTTCACTGTTAATCTGGAGGACTGAGGGCCAATTAGAGACCCTCACTCATAGAAGTGTCGAATCACAGGCCACCCAGTCGAGACGACTCACAAGTCAGCAGCCAATGAACAGTTGGCATTTGCCCGAGTGTGTAGAGGATATTGTAGTCCATCCTAAAGGTCATCGAACCCGTGAATTTTTCCGGTCTCTACCCATGTGGCAAAAAGATCCGCCGATGTTATAGATATTCAGTTCGAGACGACAGAGCTCTTTTTCGCTGGCCTCCGCGTTCACCTGACTGAACGCCATGCGGTTTTTTTTCCTTTGGGGCTTTATAAAAGATCGCATCTACGTTCAGCCGCTACCTAATGATTTGCCAGAGTCGAGACACAGAATTGAAGAGGCTATTTGCTTCCATTACTCCGGACTTGTTAACCCAAAGTGTGGGATAAATTGAACTTTAAGTTGAATGTGTGCTGTATAAGTAAAAGTGCACATATTTAACATTTGTAAGAAAGACTAGGTTAGTTTGACGTATGTTTTGTTGTAAATGGTCTAGATCAAACTGTTGTATTATACCATCGGAACTGCGACATTCTTCTACGGACACCTGTATAAGAATGTGTGCAAGTATAAAAGTGTGCCATAGCGCAAACATGTCGTCGATCGCCCCACTCCTGATAGTCGAGGTCTGATGACGTGGTCGTCTCCGAGCAGTCTCACTTCCGGGCAGGACAGGGGAAGTGCCGGGAGCGGAAACGAGGGCCGTCATCGCCGCGATTGCGGGCGGAAGTCGCAGCTGCGGCGGGAGACTGCGTCACCGCCGCTGAAGACACCCGGACAGCGAGTCACCGCCGCCTTTGAATATATATACTGTATAGAAGTCGCGAGCGGATAGGATTTACTCTACGTTTTTCACGTATGATGAGCAGCTTGGGAACTTCACCGCTGCAGTGCGCTGCCGTAACGCCCTGTATCGTCTTAGTTGTTATTTACACGTTAGAGCGCAGCACTGTAGCCTGCTGTCATCCCCCGCACCCCCCATCTATCATTCACTGCAGCTCAATGTCGTTCAACGGGAGGGGGAAGGGGTGTTTGAAGAGTTCGACACTTGTCCGCTAGGGACCACCACAAGTCGATGCCCTAGAGATGGTGGCGATTGCGGCGGTGAATTAACCAACTACCTCAAAACCGCATTAGAAATTTTAACCTGGGCTGGCGACTTCTATACAGTATATATATTCAAAGCCGCCGCTGAAGACACCCGGACAAGTCACGGCTCGAAGGCCCTCGCGGCTGTGGGTCCCAGGGCCACTGTCTGTCAGGAGAAACAGTCATAAACGCAATCAACTGTGCGAGGGGAGGAGGTCGAACATACACAAACCCCCTGTTTTCCAGAGTTCCGTGTCAGTCTGTTTGTGCCTGATGACGGGAACAGGTGCCATTTCCCGAAACGACGCAACTGTTTTGTCATAGGGAAACATGATATGGTCGTCGGTGTTGTCATTGTTGTGTTGTCCATGATACCTGTTCAGGTAGACCGTTGGGTTTATATGTTTGACGTCAGCTGATTTAGGCTTGTTTTCTCTGGGTTAATGGGTTTAATTTTTCAATTGTGAATTTTTTCCCCGTGACAAAACGGTGCAAAACTGCAATGGGGTATGTCGTGTGTCCAAGAGATTGTTCTGAATCGCGATAACGCGCGAAGTGTCTGTTCGGCGAGGCTAGGTGCTGCACAGCTCTCTCCGGTCGAGGCAACACGCGGCGCGGAAGGCCAGGGATGCGCGGGGATGGGAGACATCGGGCCTCGGCCGGCGGGAGGGAGGGTTCCCCGGCAGCCCTCGCTGCAGGACGGGCGCAGCTGCAGCTGCAGCAGAGGGCGCGGCAGCTCGTCCAATCAGCGGCCAGCCGTCTTCCTGCCCCGCCGGACGCGAGCTTCCCGGCCGATGAGACACCGTCCGAGTCCGTCCTCCGCCGACTGGAGACTGTCCCTTGTTCGCTCCAGACAAGGCGTCAACGTACCCCACACACACGAGGCCGCGAAAGCCTGCGATTATCGTTAGATGTTCACCACATTTTTTTTGACGTGATGACGTCTTATAAATCGATGAACGCCGGCTGCACGCACGAAAAAGGATGACTCATTGTCCCGTTACGCTTTGTCCCGTTACGCTCATTGAACGCTTGCGCCGCATCTATCTCTCTTCCACTCGATTGGAACAACCATCGATTTGACTTTTTCCGAGGCACATTAAACTTGAAACACTCCCATTCGTTTCCTACTTTCCCTATCATCGTCCTATCCTTAACAGAATAACACAGATTGGAAGAAGTTAAATAGCAAACACGTATAAAAGTTAAAGTTAAAATAATCTCTTCGTTAAAGTAATAAACATATTTGAATTAATGAGTGCAAATAAAAGTAAATTTATCAATTAAATTGTAGATTTTATTTCACTCCTTCTTTGTATCCATACAAAATAGTGATAATTCAATAAGAATGATTCAATTTTATTCATAAAAGAATGCAATCATTTCATCAATGTTTTGTTATGACGTTGTCATATTAAACTATCGTCCGTAAACCGACTTTACGGACAACCTTTTTTTAAATAAAAATAATATATATAATAAAAATAAAGAATGGACTGGAGTGATATCATAAATAACAGTTGGTAAAAAAAAGCCGCAAAACTATCGCGATCGGACATCGAACCACTGCTCCAACTTCGTCGCGATCAGAGACTGTCTGACGGCTGCGGTGTTTTGCGCATGCGCGAGTGTAAAAAATTTTTGCCAACGAAGGCATGCCGTAGTACGTTAGTGACAGACTAGCTGAACACAGTGTTTCATCGTCACTTTAATTTGAATAAATATTCACTTGTAAAGTATTTTAAATGATTTTTTTTTCTCATAATGGAGCTGGATTCATATCGTTTAGTACAGAATACAATCCATATTTGAAGGAGTATCAGGACAATCAGTTGGTTTCAAGGACGTGGGAAGAAATAACGTGAAGGAAACACAGGATCAAGCTGCCTCGTGTGATGACGCGCGGGAAGCCATATTTTCACAGACGAGAGAGCCATAGCCCGATCGTGCATCTTCTGTTTTTTTTGTTCATTGTAACTCATGATAACTAATTGACAATTAGGTTAGGTTAGCTACATTATAAATACTTTAAAACATCGTGGACGGTTGATTTGGTTAGGATAGCTGCATTAAAGATACTGTGAAATCATGTAAACAGTTTCCTAGCGCTGGATAGCTACATATTAAAAAGTTATTTGCTAAGCAACCATAAAATGATTTTAAAATATTTTTAATGTAGCTATACTTACCTAATATAACCAACCATCCACAATGTTTTAAAGTATTTATAATGCAGCCAACCTATCCTAATCGACCGCAAAATTTAATGCCACTCCGGGTTATACAATGAGATGGAACGGGGGGAAAAGAAAGCGAGCATGAACTTGGGGTAACTTCGGGTGTGGCTCTCGTCTGTGGGAGGAAGGCTTCCCTTGCCGAGCTGTGCCCAGCCTCGCAGCCTGTGTGTAGCCCGGCGGGCTGTCACCTCTAGACGTCCTCTCGCTCGACGATAGTGACACCAGCTAGCCGCAACACTTCCCCTTGTCACGTGACGTGACGTGAGGCGAGGACACGAGGACTTGCACCAGCTCGTGCAAGTCCCGACTTGCTGGCGTCCGGCGAGAAACCTCGGAACAAAGGAGTGCGACTCTTGGTGGAGAATGAAACGGGGACGCACCACAACGCCGAACGTACAATAACGCCGAAATGCCAAATTGACCATAACGCCGACAGCTAGAAAACTGCTTTGTACCACAACGCGGAATTACCACAACGCCGAAAAATTACGTTGCAGGACTACCACAAAGGTTAGGTTAGGTTAGACTAGGTTAGGTTAGACTAGGTTAGGTTAGGTTAGGCTAGGCTAGGTTACGTTAGGCTAGGCTAGGATAGGCTTGGTTTTATTAGGTTATGTTAGGCTAGGTTAGGTTAGGTTTGATTGTGGTATTTCGGCTTTAAGGTACATTTAAGAAACACACACAAATTCATTCAGTTGTTATTTCGGCGTTTGGTACACAGCAGTTTTCTAGCTGTCGGCGTTGTGGTCAATTTCGACATTCGGCGTTATGGTATTTCGGCGTTGTGGTAACGACCCGAATGAAACCACGTTTTGCGCGACATGTGACGCTATCTGTCGGGTGGGCCCATACCTAATGGCAAAAAGAAAAAATTGGGCTAGAGGTTAAAATCTTTAGGTTTATTATAAGTAAGTAGTTAATTGACACAGAAAATATACATAAAATGGCACCTAGCATGTGAGACTACCCTTAATACAATGTGAATCATTACATGCTCCAGTATTATCGGCTCTTTCATGTGGCTAAAGAAAACGTGAATCTGTTTTTTTTTTTAAAAAAAGAAAAAAACTTATGGTGAAAAATAATCAGTAGATTAAAAATATATATATTTTCTAGATCATAATTCTTATCCTATCTATGGGTTTATAATTTTATTTCAATTATTTGACGACTAATTGTTTAGTAACAGAAATTTAAACTGTGTGAGAAAAACACTTAATGTTGGAGATTAATATCTTGTATGCCACACCACAAAAAATGAGGCTACCAAAATAAAGTGAATTAATTTTCACTGGTTTTGTTTGCCTGATAATAGCTTATGCATTACTCCTCACAGTTAATGTAGCTATGTCAGTAATCTTTTATGAATTCTCCCATCTAGTGGGTGGACCCAAATCTTACATTATAATAGTTTAATTTAGACTATTTACAACAAATAATACATAAAATTGAAGGTAAATTAACCTTATTTTTGTTACAAAAGTTAAATATGTGCACTTTTAGTTATACGGCACACATCTTGCCACACTTTGGTTATCACGTCCGGAGTACTGGAAGAAAATAGCCTATTCAATTGTGTGTCTCAACACATGAAAATCTCTAGGTAGCTGCAGAACGTAGACACGATCTTTATTAAAGTCCCAAAGTGAAAAAAAAATCGCATGACGTTATGTTAGGTAGCGAAAATGAGCTGTGTCGTCTCGACCAACGGTCAGGGAAGTTCAACCACTCTCGTACAAAGAGATTCCAATGGGGAGGGGCTCCATCCTGTTGTCAAATAACGTTTACATGTTCACCCTTTACTGGCTGGGAAAATTACGCTCAGGTATCGCCATTTTGCCTGGGTGGCACTTATCTCAAACTTTACGAGTTACTCTTTAGTTGTGACGTTGAACCAACACACTAACCCTCTTACAGTCAAAACTATTAAAATTTATAACTGGGACATTTTTACGGACATTATGTACAAGAAACTATTACGCAAAATGGCATGCTTCTAGACTTACATGTTTGAGCTATGCGGTGTCTGTCACCCAGTGTTAGAGTTTCGTTAAGTATAAACGGCCGAGACACATGCCTAGCTCGTTCCCTGGACATTCCGTCTCCTAACAGACGGATCGCCTGATTTCTCGCGCTGACGACAGAGCTGCAAAAACGATAAGAACCGGCGATAGCAAAAAAGAAAGGAACACAGAAATAGTGCGCCGGGAAAAAAAAACTCTGCACTTTGCTTGGACGGACCTCTCGGTGACGTCACGAGATAACGCCGCAGATTACACACTTGCGTCCGCCGAGAGGTTAATAGGCATAACCTACAACCGTACAACCACTGAACCTTCCGAGTTGTTTGTTAACAGTTCGCAGATACATGCGTATTACGTTGTGGTAGATGAATTGTGACTGGATATGAGCCCTTTTTTTTGACGTGACAACGTCTAATAAATCGATGAACGCCGGCTGCACGCACGAAAAAGTGTCCCGTTACGCACATTGTCCCGTTATGCTGTGTCCCGTTACGCTCATTGTACGCTTGCGCCGCACCTATCTCTCTTCCACTCGATTGGAACAACCATCAATTTGACTTTTTCGAGGCACATTAATCTTGAAACACTCCCATTCGTTTCCTACTTTCCCTATCATCGTCCTATCCTTAACAGAATAACACAGATTGGAAGAAGTTAAATAGCGAACATGTATAAAAGTTATAGTTAAAAAAATCTCTTCGTTAATGTAATAAACATATTTGAATAAATGAGTGCAAATAAAAGTAAATTTATCAATTAAATTGTAGATTTCATTTCACTCCTTCGTTGTATCCATACAAAATAGTGATAATTCAATAAAAAAGATTCAATTTTATTCATAAAAGTATGCAATCATTTCATCAATGTTTCGTTATGACGTCACGTTAAACTATCGTTCGTAAACCGACTTTACAGACAACCAATTTTTTTTTTACTTATCTTATATTCAATTAATTTTAGACGGTCAGCACATTTTCGTGTCGCAATGCCGACAGAGACTTTATCTACATTGATTGTATCCATAGCTGATTCGAATAAAAGCTGTGTTCAAGCAACATTTCAGTAAACAGCAATGTAATAACTATACGGAATGAGTAAGAATTCGACGGGCAAACGTCATCTGAGCCGGTTCTTCATGGAAAAAAATATTAGTTGAAAACTTATCTACCACTTACGGTCTAAAGTTCTTCCCGATACTTGAACCAGCATCCTTGAGATAACTGTTTTCGTATCAACCTATTGCTAATACAGGAACAGTTATCTGACGGGATTTTATACCAGAGTGTAATACGTATGTATTTGCTACTACTACCAAACACTTCGGTAAAGTCCCGGCCACAATCAACGCAAGCTCTTCACAAGCAACAACACATTATTATACGTAACAGTTGAACTCCATGCAGTTCAGTCTGACTTGCTACAATGGCATTTACGCAAGCCCGGTGTTAGTATTGTTACGAACGTGAGAGACCAGACCGCGACGCCAGGTTCGGAGCTGGCTGGCGGCCACTGACGTCACGCGCCGTCCACTGACGTCAGGCATGCCACACGTGCCTGGCCGGATTACAAGGGTCGTCGCTTCCCCCTCCCCCCTCCTCATCCCACGCATCGTCCTGCCTCGGAGCTGTTTTCCATCGCTGAGCGGCCTTGGGAATTCCGCGACGCTATTCTCGATGCTTCGGGCGACGGGTCGGCCCGGTATGACGCGACTCGTCACAGCTGCTCTCGTCGGTTCGAGAAGGGCACCGCAGACTACTTAAAGCAGCGACACCCGGCCTCTTCGACAGTTTTTGGCGAGAGTTCCGAACTGATTCCGAGCGAAGGGAAGTGCGACATCGGCGGAGAGGGTGAGAGAGACACCCCCCCCCCCCCCACCATTGAGAGTGGCGCGACGCGGAGTCCGACTGGCTCGTGAGAGTGCGACTGAGTGGCGCGAGGCTGTGTGTGTGGTCTGGCGCGGGGTGAGGGGCGAACCACTATCGAGCCTAGCTCCAGTGAGGAGTGCGAACTGTGGAACTTGACAGACATTGAGTGACGTGAGGATAAACATTTTTAAGTGCCAGTGATTTGAGATCGGACATTTTTAAGTACAATTATTTATTATTACTGTAAATATTAGTAATCAATAAAAATGTAAAAAATAATTGATTGGGCTATCCCTTACGAACCCAGTTCTCCCAAAATTATAAATCGTAACAGTATTAAGTAGAGATCTATTTTGGTTAAATTCTTGCTTAATAGTATGTTATGCTGAAACTGTGATTTGTTTCCGGCCAATCAGGAGCTCTGGGCGTTCTGCTACGTTGTCATTTGAGTATTTAATTTAATAAATAAAAACTTTTGTGTGTTGACTAGATTGTGCCGAATATCATCCTCATTCTCAGCGACAGCGTTATGTTGGTCTGTTGGTCGCCGAGTTGACCAAGGTCGTTGTTTGTCTGTATTTTCTGTTCTTCTTACAACTGTCTGTTGTCACTCAACTGGTTGTCTGTGCTGTGATATATTCCTCCCACGTAATTCTCTCTGTGCTGCCTGTGTGTTTAAAAGTTAACATCAGCTGATTTTGGTTAGTTTTCTGTGTGTTTATGTTTTCACCTTTCTTGTTGATTATTGTTTTTTATCCCCTCTATGACATTCAGTTGAAACCAGCAATGGCGTTATGTCCTTGAAAATCTTGTAATTCAAGCTTCCACATCGCAAGAATCATTAAAAAAAAGGGGGGGGGGGGGGGTTTGTCTATAAAGTTGGTTTACGGACGATAATTTTACGTGATAACATCATAAGAAAACATTGATGAAAAATTGCATACTTTTTTTAATTTTGAAATATTATTTACAGTTTTTTTGCAAATTTAATTTAAATAATTTGATTAAATATAATCACGAACAATTAGTTAAAAAAAGCCCCGCCTTAACCTGTTTGATATTATAGGTTTTCTCGCACGGTGGTTGGTGCATATGGGAATGGAGGGTCGAACCCCGACCCCCCGCTTGGACGGGCGTGTTGGTCGTGAAGCCATCTCCCCTGATTGGCCCGCGGCGAAGCCCGCGCAGCCGGTGACGTCACGACCCCAGCTGCGCCGCCTCGCCCGACGATAACACACGAAAAGAAAATTCCCTTCTTTTTTTTCGCTTTCAGCGCACGTCATCTTGTCCCGAACAAAAAAATTATGAATGCCGGCGAAATCTGGTGTGCGAAGGAAGGTCTCCGCGGAAAAAAAGTGCTCATTTGGCAGCCAGTCAGAGACAGGGTTTGTTCTGAACTGTTGTCGAGGGCTGGTGCGCACTTCTTCGATATGTAAGGGGAGGCAGGGTATAGTAGTATCTATAGTATATAGTAGTTAGTTTCCCTATGGTAGTAGTATAGCTAAATACATATGACTGTGGTGAATTGGGCGCCGTTGCTATACTATCCAAAAGGGTCTATTATGTTGATTGTGAGTAATTGAACACGTACATAAAAAATATGAATTAATGAGTAATAATTATGTTTAATGATCCAGATGTATGTGGCTTGTGACAGAAACATAACACATTTTAATAAATAAAGAACGACACACAACGATAACACATGCACTTAACAATCCTAACTATAAACAAATAACTACACAAAAACATAACACTTCAACTGCAAATAATCTGTAATTAACTATTTTGTTAAGGGGAAATAGATATGGTGTAGGTTGATAGTAACAAAATTCTGAGTTTATATGGTTTAATGTGGCTTTCCTGGTTATTTTTATGTTGTTTAATATTCAGGATATAGGTAGGCACAGATTTATATTCAAACAAAAGTTCGTTAATTTAAAATTATCATCACTCAAAAATTCATGTACTAGAAACAGTTTAGTGTTCAAACTCTTCAACTTACTTAAAATTACCGTAGCTCAGTGTCGGTAAAATCTAAGTGAAATAAATAAATATCGTAGAATTTATTCAATATATAATGTTTTCACCTCGGCTATAGCTCAGGGTTTGTAGGAGTTCTGCTCTAAGACCACTGAGTAGAATCAACTGTAAATGACACTGAAATAATAATATCAATTTGTAATAAATGTTCAATCAGATGTTAAAAAGTACATCATAAGGGTGATTAACTTTGCAATAATTAAAAGATTCCCAATTACAATCGCAGAAAAGTCTGTACTAGGGACGCTACCAAGCGCAAAAATGGCTACTTTTGGCTTAGAGCATAAGCCTCAATCTAATTTGTAGGTAACTTATCTCTTTGCCGCCGGATCTTGCTGCAAACACTCACGTTCGTAGCTACCACAATACAAATTAATATCAAGACACTGAATTTACTTTATTTTATAAGATTATGAAAAATATGCTAATTTAGATAAGGCCGGCGTCGGGATAGGCCCTGACGAAGAGACGCCTATTCTTACTTTTTTCTACATGACATAATTCACGGACGCATTTCCGCCCACGGCAGTATGCTATTTTACAAGATAGCCTGCGGCTGTAAACAATGCAGCCAAGAACAGGTAATCTAAATGTTGGTGATTAACAATCACATCAAAACAATATGTAAACACAATTAAATATAAAATATCTGTGGTGAGACAAAAATTACAATAAATAACAGAAGTGAAGTTACCACAATGAGTTAAATATTGAATCAGGTTAGGTTTGATGGTAATATAGTCAGTTCAATGTTTATGAATGCTAAGCTGTAGCATGACAGTTCCGTAGTTTGCAGGTCAGACATATTATATAAGAGGGTTAAACAACAACATAGTATCATTACTAATAAAGAAATACATATATGATAATAAAACAATTAATAAGTAGTCTTATGTTGCTGTACGCGGTACCATGTAACCGTACAAGGGGGGTTTGAGTTTCGAGTTTTTAACGTGATAACGTCTTATAAATCGATGCCGGCTGCACGAACGAACAATTGTCACGTTCCGCCTGTGCCGAGCGTGCAGGAACCGGCCAACCACCGTGCGAGAAAATCTTCTATAATAACAAACAGGTTAAGGCGGGCTTTTTATCTAATTGTTCGTGAATTATATTTAAACAAAATATTTAAATTAAAATTTAAAAAACTTTAAATAACATTTGAAAATAAAAAAGTATGCAATTTTTCATCAATGTTTTCTTATGACGTTATCACGTAAAATTATGGTCCGTAAACCGACTTTACAGACAACTCCCCTTGTTTATATGCATGAGTCCACCCTGACAGTAGGTCGAAATTACAAATCTTCTGCTGATACAATTCGTTGGAAAATTACAAGTTGGACAATACGCACAGGCGCATGTTACAGTTATGACCACAGTAAAATTTAAAGTATTTAAATATATTTTTTTTATTGTGGAATTAAAATATATATATATATATTACTTTGAGTAAGGCCAACATTATTATTTGCTCCTGGGTCCATGGTTGTCCTCGAATGCTTTGCAAACAAACATAGCTCATGTAGAGACGTGAACCGAACTTTAAGGGGAAACATAACCATTGCCATCTTGGAGTGTGTAATTTTCCTTTGGCGCAACAAGGCATATGCAATACGTCTGCAAGCTTTCTCGCGCTGTTAGCTTCAGGCTCCGCCATTTTACTGTTCGCTTAACACAAGGACAAGTCCTTAGTCACAAACTGATGTGATTTAACTCAATGTAGTAACGCGATATTTTAAACGATGTTAATATATGACCACATCGACCAGCTTCATGATATTCAAATCATGTTGACAATGTATTATTCGCTCACATGCGTCATTTGGTGCTCGATAATTGTACGCTAGATTAGCGGCGTGTACTATCGTGGCAGCGATAGTAACCTCGAAGATTGTTACGCAACTGGTATTGAGGCGCTGATAGAACGATGGAATGAGTGCATCAATATGGTGGAGATTGTGTCCAGAGAAATCAAAATGTATTTCAATGGATTATCACCGTAAGTTATTTTGTTACTTAAAAAATAATTAAATAACAAGGTTAATTTTTCTGTGGCTTTAAAACCAAATAAATAAATTGTTATACAATAACTTCATGCATATTTTAACTAAACACTGTAAACCGTCACTATGTTTACAGTTTTTATTTTTTTTATGAGATTATGAGTGCAAAATTGATGTAATTTATTTAAAAGGTTTTATGTTAAAAACAGTAGGAGAAAGATGTGAATAGAGAGCCTCAAATCTAATTAATGATTCTATTGCAAAGCTATTTTATCTATGCATTTATAAAACCATTACTATATTTTAGCGCGGTTTAAATTCTCGTTATTCCTACTTGCATAAGTCTGTGAATTTTCAATTCCAGCTTTGGTTAGTTCATCTATGGTTGCTATAAACAGGTATTCGTTCGATAGTGGTTTTTGGAATATGGATGTGTAAAAAAAAAACAAATAAAATAAGAAAAAAATATCTGGATAGGAAGATACGTACTGAGTGAGGGTCGTACTTCTCTTTACATTTCCGTTCAGCTCACAAGAAGAGACTACAGTGGAGTTCCGTTATTTTGGTTGATATCTACATTCATGACCATCCTGGGTTCGAATTTTCGTACTTTCCATCCCTGAAGGACGATGGTCGGAGCCGTCAGTCGCTGTCACAAGAATTCTGAGGCCTGAGTTCCCGTTACAACCATGACAACCATACATCCAAGGTTCCATGTGGTCTACGTCGCTGGTCGAAACGTCCTTGTCTCTGGTTACCGCTACCCAGATGTCCAGTGCTGCAGAGTTCGCAGTGTCTCCGAACAACTGAACTAGACGTAAGGTTACGTGAATCGAGACATTACTAGTATGAAATACCTTTAATTAGATTTTGGCTCTCTAGGAATATATGTCCGCATACAGATAACTATCACTGATATAGTATATATGAGATTATTTGATTACCTAAATAGATGTCATGTATGTTCGCTTGTTCTGTTAAGTCAAGGTAATAATAAAAAAAACTAATATTTTGGAAGGTATAACTAGTTATGTAAAAATTCCTAACCTTTGGCATTACTTTTAAAATATATATATATAATTAGGCGCCCAATTGCAATAATTAAATATACCACGTTCTACAACACACTATTTTAATATGTAACATTTATTTCAAAATAACTTTACCAGTATCTTTACTAGTCTATAGTTCTACATAATTATTGTACAGCGGGACTGTAAGTTTGTTTGTAGAAAATCAACTAAAAAATTGCCAGAAATTAAAATTAAAAATTATATTTCACTGTTATGAAATTACATAATTCATGCTGAACGCACAACGTAAGAACACATAAATTTGTTCGTTACCGAGGTTAGATGTTACTGCACGTGTAATGACACACGAAACTACAGTAAACTCGTGGAGTAACATCTTGTCACTGCTAAGAAGACTGCCGATAGTCGCTCTACCACTCTGGTTCTGGGGTAGAGCGCCTGCCTTGTGACTTGTAGGACCCGGGTTCGCGCCCCGGCTCCTCCAAGGCGGATTGCCCAGATAAAATGGCGGCATTTTCTCTGGTAGGAATACAATCCCTTGTAACAAGTCAGGCTACCAAAGAAACGGTGGGTGGAACAGAAAAAAACCTTCCAGGTGGCTTCCAAATGGGGAGCCCGTTTCTTTTCTTGGGCTCCCCATGCGGTGGCCATTCCGGGGGTTTCTCCGGGGGAACGGAGTTTTGCAAAAATATATATTTTTTTCAGTTTTGTAGCGTTTTAGATTTTAGTAACTGTAGCATTATCATTCCAACATGTTAAAAAAAAAAAGTTCAAACAAACATTTTAAACATTTAAAAAAAAATTGCTTTTGAACATAAAATATTTGAATTAAATGTGTATCAGTCAGTGAGTTGTTGTATACCGATGTTGTGTGTTCAACCATTTATCAGTATTTTTTTCTTGAAGTATTATTGACAGTTATGTAGTATTTTAGACTTTTTTGACGAAAAAAATATCTATAGGCACATTAATTTTATTCCAAAAAATAATATTTCAGAAAAACCACGTAGTTTTCAATCAGGAAGATCGTCTTTAACACACACAGTGTGTATGAATGTTTTAATTATCTTACAAATAGATGCTTTGCATGCTATTTCAATTTCATGATATTAGGTGATCAGCAAAGTAGTAGTTTATCTCAACTACTCTTTAATATTTAATAAATGATATTCCAACTGTAGTCGGAATTGATCAATTAAAGATGCTGAAGGGAAAAAAATTAAAAAGGAAATATGTTTGTGAAACTATTCAGCAAGATATTTCAGCTGTCCAGATCTGATGTTCAAGTTAACAAACGTCTCAGAATTACGATAGCATTTATTGAATAACCTTTAGTCAAAAAACTAATTTAATTAATCAGAATTATCACATAGTAAGTAATGACATTAAACGTGGTGTCCTCTTTTAAGACCTTCGAGTTATATTGAATGCCAAGCTTTTTTTTACCAACATGTAGATGATACTATTAGCAACACATAAAGATATTTAGGTTTTATTAAATTTAAAACTTTCTCTGCATCAAATGATTTTGATTAGAAAAGAATTGAAAGTATGCAGAAAAAGTTCTTCAATTAATACTTAAAAATTTCAGGCATTTAAATTATTTTGAATATGCTACATTACTATGTAACCTATTTGCATTTTCTATCTATTAGACGTTCGATCAGTTATGAACTTTTTATTATATATATTTTATTACCATTTTTGTTGGTTTAGATATAACATCTCGGTTTGGATTAAGAATTCCAACTTGCAATTACAGAATTAGTGACACTTTTAAAACCATTAGTAACTATCAAATGTGTAAAAAATTATAACTCCTTTTGAATAGTCTACTAATATTCATTGGTAAAACTTTTGTAATGTACATATTTATTTTGTATACACCATTTTAGTTTCGTTTTAAGATTTTTGTGAAAACCAAAGTAACCAGAGGTGCCCCCCCCCCCCACCAAACACTATGACTCACCCCCTAATCTAGTGATGCCCCCCCCCCCCCCCAGAATTTTTTTATGCCATTTTCTCAATGATTTACTCTATTTTATAATATTATACTTTTTTAGTATTATATTTTATCACATTTTGCATTAATTAAAACTGATTTTCTAATAATAATATTGGTCATATCAGGTAATATTTCCATCCTGAACCGACTGCCAAACTGCTTTTATTGAGGAAAGTGCGGGGTTTCCAATTTGATTTAAAAGATCCATTTCAATTATCAAAGCACCAGAAACGTATTTTAACATTAGAAGCTATAATTATGTAAATAATATATACATTTTTCTCGTCTTTTAACCACCCCCCCCCCCCCTGAAATTTTAATGATGCAGTCTGCGTCGTTACCCCCCCCCCCCCCTTGTGGGCACCCCTGAAGTAACTAATTGGTTAACATGAACTTTATATATCTGGGTGTTGTGTTTTGACGCATTGATGTGTATCAGTGTATGTCTTGTGTTATTGTTGTTATTTTATGTGTCATACAAACACAGTGGGCTAACAAAGACAAGACAGTAACTGTAACCGCAGGCAGGCAACAAAACCTGGACAACGCCGCAAATGTACAATCACAAAAGAAGCAGCAGTGATTGGCCAGACACCAAATCGCCCACATCGGTTGCCCAAGGAAAAGAAGTGACTTCTATCTTTATTCATCGCATTGCCCTCAGCAGCACGTGGGTTCGAGTCTCTCCCGCGATCCCGCCAGAGAAACAAATCTGAACACCGCCTTATAAGTAACCCAGTATCACAGACATCCACACATGAGCGAGAGGCGGTGGGCGGCACTCCACAGCCTGGGACTCCTCACGGGCCCTTGGTTCGATGCCTGGTTCTGGCATCCGGACCACGAGGCCCGCAGAAGCTATGATGACAATACAGTTTGCGGCACACTGTGTCGCAGTGTTGTCTGATTAAGCAAACAGTCTGAGCAACAACTCAGGCCTCCAGTTCGCCAGCACCTAGTCTGAACATTGGTGGTTCATGGGGCTTTCCCTTCACTGGTGGTAGCCTCGCTACATATCGTAGTCACCTTCTTTTATAAGTAATTATCTATTCACTATCAGTAAATGCAGATTGGTCTAGAGGTAATTAAGTTCCGGGTTCATTTCGTGGTCTCGTCGGGGAATTTCCCTTCCCCGTCTGAGGACTGTAAGCTGTGTTGTCGCTTCTCCCTGAGACTGAAGAAGGCAACGGCAAGCCATTGCGTGATACCTTTGAATATATATACTGTATAGAAGTCGCGAGTGGATAGGATTTACTCTACGTTTTTCAGAAGCGTATGATGAGCAGCTTGGGAAATTCACCGCTGCAGTGCGCTGCCGTAACGCCCTGTATCATCTTAGTTGTTATTTACACGTTCGAGCGCAGCGCTGTCGCCCGCTGTCATTCCCCGCACCCCTCATCTATCATTCACTGCAGCTCAAGGTCGTTCAACGGGAGGGGGAAGGGGTGTTTGAAGAGTTCGACACTTGTCCGCTAGGGACCACCACAAGTCGATGCCCTAGAGATGGTGGCGATTGCGACGGTGAATTAACCAACTACCTCAAAACCGTATTAGAAATTTTAACCTGGGCTGGCGACTTCTATACAGTGTATATATTCAAAGGTGATACCCTGTCGCGGTAGCGGGACAGAGTAGCTTCCACTACCGCAGCGCATTCACTTACCTAATGTATTTTTCTTACACTTAACCACAGTACTACACAGCTACACAAAATCACACTTCTTAAACTTACAATACTAAAACTGACCTCAACTCATCAGCTTCAAAAAAGATTTGTTAACAACACGTTTACAAATTTTACGCAGCGAAAAGCGTAATGTCACAAAGGCTACTGTTATCTGAAAACAAGAAATCGTTAGTGTGAATCGTGATGCATGTTGTACACAATAACACAATGTAAATACATGCGTGCGTGTGTGTGCGGACTTTGCACTCCAAGTGCGACGAGCCGTGAAGGGCAGAAGGGTGGATGGTGGATGGCTGTAGCGTGGGGGCGTGGTCTAGGCCGGTCGTCCGCCCAATCAGAACGCGGTGTTATCGCTGGGTCAGGGGTGGAACTGTACCCCCCCCCCCCCCGCCCCCAGAATCTCCAAGAGGGCGTGGGGGTCGCGAACTCTCACAGCTGATAGTGCTGACTCGCTGAGTCCCGACTTCGGCCAACACTAGACGACTAGACCTGTAGCAAACCGCATGTATTCGGTACTGAGTAACGGGTGCGCCATCTGTTTCCGAGTAACGAAACGTTCCACACGAATGCATTTCGTTACTCGCATTTTTCTTGGTATGGAACAGTTCACTTGTAGATCTACACTTTACCTATTAAATCAAATTAAATTTAGAATTACTTAAACACAAGTCTGGTTCAAAATACGGAAAAGTGAAAAAAATGCACCTTACGCAATTTGGTATGTAATATATGTTTGTTTTCTACAAATTAAAATGTTGCGACGCCATACTGTACGCGTACGCAATACGACTCGATTCGTTGCTCTAACATAACATAGCATGTTATGAGGGTATCAGAAGTAACGAGTAACGTAACGATACGATAGTAACGAGTAGGTACTAATTGTTATAGTAACGAGTACATACGGGTACGCTTTTTTTCGTTACTTTTACACCTCTAGCCAACACTCCCGAAGGCAGTTTTGCCCGCTCGTTTGTCCCTGAATAAACTCCAGTTGCTTTGAAAGGTCGGTTCGTTCGCAAAAATATATATTCAATTGCCAGTAGGAAAACAAGTACATATGTCATTTTTAAAATCCCTTTCTAGTTGAACACCAGTACAATTGTGCTAAAAAAATAAAAAATGGATTAAAACCCTGAAGGTACCCAAACGTTTCGGGACGGAATATGTCGACCAGAAACTACTGATTCGACTCGCAAGTTATGCCATTGAAACATGTGGAACGGTAGTTGCTGGATATTTCGATCAAGAGTTGGCAACCCTGAACACTACACAGTGGTGACATAGCACGGAAATTGTTTTCCGGTTGTACAGAGCGTTTCGAACCAACTAATCACAACATTTTCAAACCCTCATCAAGTCATTTCTTCCAGTCAGTAGTACTTCGAAAATACGCAACTATTACTTAATGGATTGGAGCAGTGTGGGCCAGTGCCACTGAGGACTGAGATGAAATCTGGAGAAAGTGGTTTTGCGTGAAACAACTTTATCGCTTGACAGACCTCAACACATTGTGCTCAAGTTTGAAAGTGGTCTTCCTTTGTTTGCTGGGGCGATGTCAGCGCGCTCTCTCTCTCTCCCTGCTGGTGACTGGCCAGTCACAATGCCCCGGTTGTGCCGTTGAAAGTTCGCAATTCGCTTGACAATAGTTGTGGCTGGCCACAGCCATCCCATCTGCCAAGCCAGAGAGTGAGGAGTGACACTGCACAGAAGTCGTTAAGGGCGCCTCCAAGTGCGTGCGGGGCAGGCAGGTTCGGCCTTACGCCCGCAGTGCGACAGCCGCGAGTTCTCTCGGGGGCTCAAGGCGAGACAGGAACACCTGGGGTCACATGACTCTGGCATTGACACAGACACACACATGGCTGTCTCAGCGACTACCACGTCATCAGAGGCGACAACACAGACCGCACCGACCAGGGACTGACACAGACACACACATGGCTGTCTCAGCGACAGCCATGTCATCAGAGGCGACAACACAGACCGCACCGACCAGGGACTGACACAGACACACACATGGCTGTCTCAGCGACAGCCATGTCATCAGAGGCGACAACACAGACTGCACAGACCAGGGACTGCTGCGACGTTCCTGATTGAGTCATCTCGAGGAACCATGTCCAACCATCTAGGCATGGTCGGACCGATGCTCGAAGCGGTGTCCTCCGAGTTCCGAGTCCAGTGTGTTACCACTGCGCCTGCTAGCTCCGACTAACCAACAGTGGACATACACGTAGGTGCAGAGAGACCAAAGGAAACTGTAGCTACCACGAAACACAAAAACCCTTGCAGCTAAGTCTCGAAATCATTTGGAGAAAAAAAGTCACTATCCTAGTTCGAGATAATGCAGCATGATACACGGGGAACTGAACCAATTTCAACACTTTAATTCCACATAGTTTTTTTTAAAATTGCGTGTAAATGTCTGGATAGGCACGAGTGTGACACAAACATCGATACGCGGTTTATTAGAGCTTCGTGTCGCCCTGCGCAGATATTGGAGATTGATGGCCTCCTTTGGTTGATCCCCGCTCGACGGTTGACTTCCGCGACTGGTCGAAACGAACGCCTCAGCGGGTCTGACACGTGTCCAGGCGTCGACACGAGGGAGATTGTCACGCGACAGTTGGTTGTCCTGATTCTCCGCTGCCCCGAGTGCGCGACCAGCCAGAGAAACTGTACGGGAAGTGGGCAGCGCTTCTCGTCGTCAATTTAACTATTGAAAAAATATATATATATAGTGGGGAAAAATTAAGACTATGAGAGTGTGTTTTAAATAATGTTACTGCCACTAAAAAAAAAATATTTGAAGACAAAAAACTTATTTCATTTGCTGAAATCGCGGTTGTGTTGTATATATTGTGGAGCCAGTTAGTGTCTAAAATGGAATTATCTAATTTATTTAATAATTTCCTCAATTCTAGCCTAAATCTCCCAATTATCAAGAATTGTGTTACGGTACTTGAGTGTAAAAGTCAAGGTAAGCTGTTTCAAAGGTACGTTAAATAATAATATCGTAACTTTAGACCTTGGAATAAAGTGTAATCAAAATCCAAATGTAATGTTTATATTCATGTGTAGTTTATGACGGTGACAAGACACTGCGACATATATAAAACAACACGTAACATGAAGATATAACTGACAATTAATGTGGGGTTAGATGCGGGGCAAATAAACACTTAGGCCCCTTACAGTCGATACACATAATTTATCCCTGCTCTCTTGAAAGATACGCTAACGCATATGATTAAATATCTAACTATCAAAAGTATTTAAGTTTAAATTTTTTATAACATAGGATCAATTAATACGCAGTAAGAAAACAATGTAGATAAAGAATTGAAAACCAGATCCTATCAGAACCCACTGCAGCCTGAGTGCAGGAAGGCGGTCAGGCAAAGTGAGTTAGTTACCTACTGTATACATTTTATACAAATTCTTAGTTATTATTTTAGTCATAAAATTGGCAACACAAACAGTTTCCCTTCATTTCATGAGCTTGATTACATTGCAAAAATATCATGTTTAGGCAAAAACATAAAATTTTTAGCCTATTGCCATAAGTCTAAGTATTAAAAAAACTAATGTATACCCACAATGTAAACTTTGCAGCCAGGTAGTAAAAAAGGCTTCAAGAGAAAATGTCGTTATTTCAGATGAAGAGAATAACTACTATGAAATTATTCAGTAAGATGAAGATGAGCAGTGTAGGTAGCAAACTTGAAAAATAAGCTAAAACTGTTTTTAGTAGGAGCTGTTTTTTTTGTTTTTTTTTAATTTCCTGAATAATAGTTCAGTGTTTTCAACTACATTTCATGGTAAAGTTATTTTATACAAAGCTAAAAAAATATTTTTTCAAAACTCCGTTCCCCCGGAGAAACCCCCGGAATGGCCACCGCATGGGGAGCCCAAGAAAAGAAACGGGCTCCCCATTTGGAAGCCACCTGGAAGGTTTTTTTCTGTTCCACACCACCGTTTCTTTGGTAGCCTGACTTGTTACAAGGGATTGTATTCCTACCAGAGAAAATGCCACCATTTCGTCTGGGCAATCCGCCTTGGAGGAGCCGGGGCGCGAACCCGGGTCCTACAAGTCACAAGGCAGGCGCTCTACCCCCAGAACCAGAGTGGTAGAGCGACTATCGGCAGTCTTCTTAACACTGACATGATGTTATTCCGCGAGTTTACTGTAGTTTGTTTGTCATTAGCACGTGCTTACTTCTGGCAGTTAATTTGGGAAGTAATTATGTACATATGTAGTGTATTAAAAAATTGTGAGCGAGGTTTTCAGTATCGCCAATGATGTGTAAACTTCTAACCTCGGTAACTCATTTGTTCTCATGTTGCAAATAATTTTGTAATACGAAACTCTGACAAAATTTAACATAGAATTATTTTTAAAACATAAACTGATAAATGAAATAGCAGATTTTTAAATACTAATATTTCTGTATGCGAAAAACACGTATACTTTAACCGGCCGCCGCTAGAATTCGTTGCCTGTAACGCAACCGTTGCTTGCCACCATCAGACGCCGATAGCGATTAGCATTTTAGACAAGGAATTTTATTCATATACTGCTCAGCTTGTTAAACTTTACAAAACAGTTAATACCATAAAGTTTCAATTTATAATTCTGTGAAATTACTAAAATATTAACATAAAACCTTTAAAAACACATATAATAACAATAATACGTTTGTATATATGTTTTTACTTAAAAGACTGTAATCACTGTGTTAAAAAAACTTCGTACCATCAAACATTAACTAAATTGAAATGATTTCACTCTATTATTATATTAAAAAATGGGAGCGTGTACTTGTACGCGCGTGAGAAGTTATACTTCTTTGGCATCATTAAAAAATAGTTTTGAATTGCATGCAAATAATTAATTACTATAAAATAATAAAAGGGCTGGAAAAAGATAGTCAACACAGTCAATAAAGTTCAGTTTAAATTTGAAAAATTAAATAAATACAATTTAGAGAATAATAAATATATGACATAATTTGTACTAAATATCATAAGATTCTTAATTTTAAATATTTATTATTGATTATTTAATATTTTAAAAGAAAATAAATAAATGTAATAATAAATACAAAAATTTAATTTAAGTTTATTCATTTTAAATATTAATTATTTTCTTAATTTAATATTCACTTTTCATAATTATAAAAAAGTTTTCAATAAATTTGTTCATTTATTTTTATAAATATTTATTATTTATTCAAATTAATAATAAATATTAAAAATTAATATTTTAATTTGATGTTCGATTTTAATTTTTATCACACATTTTTTATTCAATTTATTTCTTCATTTTGTAAATATTAAATAACCAATAATAAATATTTAACATTAGTAATATTTAGTATTAATTATATTAAATAATAATATTTTAATTTATATCAATAAATAATACATACGGATAGTTAACCTCAATTATATTGGAGCACTTGAAAAAGTATTAGTTGTCAGTTATAATATATGTAATAAACATTTACATTATAATAAGATCTTAATATATTAGTTCAACCCGTTTAAACTAATAAGTAATAGATGCATTAAATATCATAAACATACAAAATTTATCTGTCTTTGACTTAATGGAAACTGACAAACTATCAAAAACTGTACTGCTTATATGTTAAATTACTTTCCTACCTACATATGTTGTATCTAACCTACAGATTGTAAATAAACTTTTCAATATGCGTCGGTGTAATTCTAAGGTAACTCAGCATTATGAGGAGGAGGGAATAGGGGTCACAAGGTATGACATATTATTTAAAAAACTTTAATTTTGACCCAGTACACTTTTAGATCAGTAGCATTAATTTTTTCCCCCTCCTATTGCTATGGCAGTATGTCTTGATGAATACAAAGCAAACTATCAATTTAACAAGCGGTGAAAATCGCAGTCATTCAACTAATTTCCACTTACAGATTACCTCCACTTGACTATACTGAGCCGGAAGCATGGGCGTGATAATTGTTGAAATTTTTCTCTGGTAATAACTATTTGCCTGACCTTCCACATTTATTTGGAGACCACGCGGCCTCTTGCAGCCACTCTCAGCACACGCAGGTTGTTATCGCGCTATCCGACACAGTGAGAGCTGGCGGCAGACCAACTCCCCCCCCCCCCCCCCCCAACAAGGGCAACAGTCTGCCGGCACGAGGGAGACGGGGACGCACCACAACGCCGAAATACCACAACGCCGAAATACATTAACGCCGAAAAATGTCATTGCAGGACTGTCACAAAAGTTAGGTTAGGTGAGGTTAGGTTAGGCTAGTCTAGGTTAGGTTAGGTTGTGGTATTTCGGCGTTAAGATACATTTAAGAAACACACACAAATTCATTCAGTTGTTTTTCATTTTGCTCCTGTGGCCCCCCCCCCTCCTCCACGCAGCAACATTTTTCGGCGTTGTGGTATTTCGGCGTTGTGGTAACGACCTGAGGGAGACACCTCCTGCCAGGATGAATGCGCGGAAATGCGTTCCGTCGTAAGAAAATCCTGCTAGTTTTTCTGCGAATACCTGTATATTTTTATACACCCTCTTAATATACATTTCATACTCTAGCTGTGTTCATTTTTCCTTTTTTTTTTCCTTATGAATTAAACACGGGCTATAAAACAGGCGATATAAAACCGTAAACTATGTTCCAAACTTTAAATAGCATTATAACATTTTAAGACGGGTTCATTCATCCTTTCCTAATAAGCTAAAAAACAAACACGATGTTGTTATCTGTTATGGGCAGCTGTTTCCTGAACAAAAGGCCCTGCAATCACGAGCTGAAGACAGCCTCTGAAGGGACTGCCCGACTGGTGGTTTTTTTTTTAAATTCTACTTTTCCCCATGTATTCTATGTCTGCTTATAGTCTGTTTTATTATGTATCACTTTATCCTGTTTATGCTTCTCGATTATCACCTATTCAAGAAGAGACAATTTCGTCTGGTATTGCTGTTTGTGTGTGCATCGCAAGGTTTGTGTGTGTTTATTATTATTCTGTCATTGTATATATATAACCGTATATATAAACGTATATAATTATATACAATGACAGAATAATAATAATAAACACACACAAACAGCAATACAAACAATAGTTCGGTATTCGGCCTGGAACCGAGCCAAACTGTTGGTTGCAACAATAGTCACCGCGCGCCTCGATCGCGCTGGCTGGGACGGCAGCACACGGCGCCAAGATGGCCGACCTGGCCGGCAACATGGCGGACCACCACTCGCAGCCAGCGAGCAAGCATCGTCTGGAGGGACTCCGAGCCCCCATGGAGGTCAGAGCCGATCTCATCCGCCATCCAACCCATCAAACAAACATGGCTGCGCTAGTGACGTCATAACCCTCCAACTTTATTTTACACGACATATCGGAAGGTATTGGAAGCGAAAATGTGACAGAGATTTTAAAAAAAAATATGTCTATTTAGTAAAATTTAAATTAATATTAATGAATCAGTTGGTAAATGAAATAAAAATGGTCGTCTCGAGGTTCTTCCGCCCGGCAGCGCGCCAGTGCGCATGCGCGCTCCGGCCGTGAAACCGCGCGGGCAAGGCCGGGGCACTTTCGCTCTTTCACCGCCGCGTCATCACTTTCTCCTGGGCTGCCTCTCTCTCCCCCTCTCTCTAGCGTCGCACGGGCTGCGGAAATGAAAGTCATCACGCTTCGCCGCGCGGCCAGGCTGGCGACCATGTGGTTAGGTTTATGGTTTTCAAAAATGCTATTTATTCAATGAGTATATTGATTTCAAAGGCCGTGGCCAAATATATGTATGTATGCACTCTGGCAAAGGATCGCGCACTCTGCTCTCTGATTGGCCCGCTGTTTTACTACGCTCCGCCAATCGCGTTAATTCTAGACAGTGTTTTGTTTTTGTGCAGTTTATACGGCAATTTCTAACTCCATGGGTTATACGGTGCTCAATTGCGCGAAGTAAACAAACAATTTTAATTTTGCGATCGATCTTTTTAAAAATTTTTGTGATTTTGAAACAACAATGTGATGAGTATAAAAGGTCTCCAGTTTGGATTTATTTTAAAGAAAATGACGTAGATTCGCGTAATCTGCATAGCAAAGTATGTGATACAAAACTTCTCGTGGAGGTACGGGGGAAAAAGCTTTGACGTCGGGTTTGATAAATCATTTGAATAACAAGCATAAGGAGGAGTATCAGAATATACAAAAATCTATCCCAACGAAAGAAAACGCAGCGGATGATGTTATTCCCTGTTCAAGTAGTCCGCGAGGCAATTAACCCCTTACGACTGCCAATAAAAAAACAAAACAAAAATGGGATAAAGATGAACCTAAGTTTATGAAATAGGCCTACCATTATCATATTTCCAAATTTTTGCCGATTGATAATGAACCAGTGAACATTGTTGAAAGATCCTTATGTTCAGCATTAATAGAAGTTACATGATTAATTGACTACCTATGTTTTTTGTTAGTTCTTACTCCTGTTTATAGGAATTCGGTATTCGACCAAATAGAGAAAAATAAGCGAATAGGCCGAATAACGAATAGTTACCTAATATTCTTTGCTACTCTAATTTAAAACAAGTAAATTTACACTGAAGTATGTTAATGAAATCGGGCACCAAAGGTTTCCTCAACAACACGGAAAAACAATAATATTTCAAAATTGCCCGTGTTGAGTTGTAGTTCATATAAAAAAAAAAGTTAATTGGAGCTCAAACACGTATCGAAAGCTAGCTTTTTTTTTTTTTTTTTTTTTTTTTTTACGGGGCAATCCTTTCAGAACTGGAAAAACGAGTTTCACTTCTCGCAACGTTTATCCTGATCTATTAATTTTCCAGTTGGCCGAAACCTGTTGTATATATAACTTGCGATAAAAGTGCAAAGTCATGCTGTCGACCTTCGATTTTAGTTCTGCTATTGACTTCCTTTTAGTTGGTTTTTTTTTCTTTCTTTCTTTCTGGAATGATCTGTAAATTATCCTGGGACGTCGAGATAAAAAGCCACGAGGAAAACAAGTCGTGGCTTGTCTCGCAGTGACCAGCGTTAAAAATATTTACCGACAGAAAAAAATAAATAGTTCCAGACTTTTAAATGGCATTTCCCGCGTCCCGCAAAAGCAAAAGTGAGCACTATGATATTTTTTTATATTAATCTCGTACATCCGCCAAGCCAGCCGCCTGGGCACTAGCTGCTGAATCTCCGTCGGGTAGGGGGGGGGGGGGGGGCGCACTTCTACCTGCAGCAACGTCTGTCATGTTTACCCCTCGGCCTCTCCAGCCTGTGGAGTGGTCCGAACAAAGACACAATACGATTTTTTTGGTTGGTATTTTTACTAACGATTCCTTTGGGAAACCAGATGTCAAAATCTTTTTGTAATACTACATACATACAAGAAAAGTATTGTAAATTAGTAAAACAAATTGCTGTGGTTATTTTTGAATATATGAAATACTTATTTTTTTTAAATCTTATCACGCTCACGAAATTTAAAAGTTTGATTGATGATTTGATACAAGCATAACTTTTTAAAAATTTGAAAAAAAAAATCGATTATTCAAACAATAATAAGACTTTATTTCGTTTTATTGTGCTTATTAATGAGCTCAGTTAATACTGAAAAGCTAATCAGGGAAAGGTCTACAAAAACACAAACTTCCGGGAAAGAACCCTAATTCATTATTACTGCGAACATTTTTTTTGTAGCGATACAACTACTGATTTCATGTAAAAATATACAAATATCTGTAAGTTTAGGCTACATGATTATATAATTTAATTTACAAATATATATTTACAGTGTATAATGTATTTTAAGTATTCCATCGTGTTCTTGGGATTTTATTTATTCATTACCGACTTATGGTGAGTTTAAGGCTTCTAGACTTCACTAACACTTGACCATAATGGTACTAATTCAGACCCAAGACTTACCCCACCGTCTTCAATTAACGACGCATGCTGGTTACAAATTACCCAGGGATAATCGTAAGTTAACTAACTTAGAAAATGAATCCACAAAAATAATATTTGTATACAGTCAAAAATCACTCAAATACTGTTTAAGATTTCTGCAGAAACACGTGTGTGTTTACCGTGTTTATAAAGAAAAACATATATATATATATATTTTCAGCCATGGACAGGATTAGAACCTACGACCGGTGAGCACGTAAATTGTAGTCATCGAAGACCCTTGCCTTAATCCGCTCGGCCAACAAACCAACTGACGAGGGTATATTGTAACAATACTAATACCGCGAGTGCTCGAGCTGGAAAGTAGGTAGACGGTACGCATGCGCCGACTGCACGGTTGTCTCACTTGCTCTCACACAGAGGCTGGGTGAGGAAATTATTTAATCCTGTCGATCCTATTCAGGATGAGATAAACTTATTAAATTAGAGTATTGTCACCGGTCCTCGATAAGTGCACGAAGTTTAGATTAAATCTGTCCGTTTAAAGTGGGACAAAATAGAGTGCAAAGGAGTCGGTTACAAACATACAGGTGAAGCTAATATAAAGCGTGTAAAAACAGAACTAACAAGTCGAAACACAGCGTTGTTTTCCACGAAGAATGACTGATATCAGGAATCACGAAGAGATCTTGGTTTGTGCGTCAAGTGAAATCTTAGTTGAAAAGTCCGTGAATTTGGCTACTTGTAGTTTGTGGCGGTGTGGCTGGCGGATGGCATCTGCAGAGGACCAGCTGTGGTAGCGCGCCTCGAGGGCTGGTGAGTGGATGCCCCCCCCCCCCCAGCAGGGGGCAGTGTGGGCCCCCACCCGGGGGGGGGGGCACGTGAAGCCCGCACGCTCCCACGGCTGGTCGCGTGCGGGGGCATGCGGGCATCAGCCCCCCACACATAGTTGCCCCTCGTCTCCTCCGATGACCCACACACGCCACCTTCATTTGTTCCGTTTTTTTTTATTTGACGTGACAACGTCTAATAAATCTACGAACGCCGGCTGCACGCACAAAAAAGTATCCCGTTAACGCACATTGCCCCGTTACGCTGTGTCCCGTTACGCTCATTGTTCCGTTACGCTGTGTTCCGTTACGCTGTCGGCGAGTGCAGTAATAATAGGTTATGTTACAATTGACTAACAAATTATGGTGTTTCATATAAATTGATGATAGATATTTGATTACAGTTTATTTATATGAAAACTTGTTCATAATTATATTTAAACTTTATAGCTAAACGCCAGTTTTTAAAATTAATTACAAGTAATCTACACGGGAACTGTTTCGTCGACTGTTTTTAAAGTGAAGTGAAAAAAAAGTTAATGTGGTTTTCATTGCTTATTACAAAAACAATTTCGGCAATAAAGGTTAATTATTCTTGCATTTAAAAAATCTGATTACTAGTATAATTTCAAGTATTTATTCTTTTATTATTAAAATAAAAATGATTCAATTTTATTCATAAAAGTATGCAATCATTTCATCAATGTTTTGTCATGACGTTGTCACATTAAACATTCGTCCTTAAACGGACTTTACAGACAACCAATTTTTTTTTCATTACTTTTATTCACAGGTTTTTTTGGCTCTGACACAAATATTTAAAAAAATATATATATTCACTTAGTGCAACATCATGGGTGTAAAAAAATGCAGGCAAAGTCTTCGTAACTATCATCCTTTGCGGGTTTTGTATCTGGATGCAATCAACCAATAAAAAATCGTGCCTAGCGTAAACGTAAATGGCGCCCGTTTACCTCACAACGTATGTATGTTTAAAATGGCAAAAGACTCTTGGACGATTAAAGATGTTTAAATAGCTAAAATATTTCTAATATGAATGTCGTACATAAAATATTTTTTATTGAAAAATAAAAATTATGTTTCTTTAAATTTTAAGTGTCACCAAAAATTTATTTTAATATGTGCTGGGTGTAAATGTGTGTAAAATTTATCAGTGTTTTAAAAGTTTATAAATGCTCAAATATCATTACAAGTAAAAAAAAAATCCATCCAGCACTAAGTAAGATAAATTATTTTAATTTCAAAATGTTTGAGCTAGCCCAGCCAAATTAAAATATTCGGTAGAATATCACGATTAAAAACATATTTGTGGTTATCTGCTCAAATGTATTTGATGAAGAAAATTGGAAGCCATCGTATATTTCAAAATTACCTTTCCGAACTCTATATCATGTATATTTGTAGACGAAAATCTGAGTGTGTGACAGGCAAGGCCTGTGGGGTTCGAGTTGAGATGAAATAGTGGTTTTTGAAGAAGGTCGAAGGGATGTTGGCAGCACTGGGCCCGCGCCCGGAACAGGAAGTGAGCTCCGAGGTCGCGCCACTGCTGCTTGTCTCGACCCTCGCTCGCTCTCGTCTACATGATTGGCTGGAGTAAGTCACACGTCACGGCAACAGTTCGCAAACGGGAAGCCTTCTTTTCACAGACGAGAGAGCCACACGCCACACCCGAAGTTCATGCTCGCTTTTTTTTTTCTTCCGTCTATCTCATTGTATTATCCGGTGTGGCGTTAGATTTTGCGGTCGATTAGGATAGGTTAGCTACATTATAAATACTTTAAAACATTGTGGATGGTTGGTTATATTAGGTAAGTATAGCTACATTAAAAATACTGTAAAATCATTTCATGGTTGCTTAGCAAATAACTTTTTAATATGTAGCTATCCAGGGCTAGGAAACCGTTTACATGATTTCACAGTATCTTTAATGTAGCTATCCTGACCAAATCAACCGTCCACAATGTTTTAAAGTATTTATAATGTAGCTAACCTAACCTAATTGACCATTAGTATCTTTTTATCAACACCGCCATATTTATTTACAATGAACAAAAAAACCCGAAGAAGCACGATCGGGAGTTTGGTTCTCTCGTCTGTGAAATGTTGGCTTCCCGTCTCTTGTGTGCTGTTATTTTGATTATCCCCCCCACAAGAAGTGCGCAGTGATCCAGACAAAGGACCTGGGACCAGCTGTCTGGCCGAGGACGAGCGGGGACTGGGTGAGCAGGCAGTGACCTGGGGCAAGGTCGCGCTCCAGCCAGCACGCGGAAGCACCTCGAGACATTGCAAATGGCGGCCGGTCGCGGAACCGGAAGTGCTGCTCCTATCTGCGCGCTCGTCCGTCGTCACAGCAGAGCCTTCATCGGCCGTGCACAAAGGAGCCAAGGCGAGCCAAGACGTATCAGCTTGAGGCGCTTCATTTGCTTCCGTCTCCGTCCGTCTAATATCGGGTGTTCCGTGGTTGGAGTTGATTTCAGCCATCCTAGCCTCTGCGCTGGTAGACGCCCTCATTGGTCCCACGGTAGCGCTCAGCCTTCACGAGCCTCTCTCTACCACCGCCTTTGTGACTGTCACCCGGCACTACTTCTCTCTCTCTCTCTCTCTCTCTCTATATATATATATATATATATATATATATATATATATATATATATATATGACGCTATGCACCCGTACAAGCCAAGAAGTCTCTCCCAGAAATTAAGCAACCTTCAAACAATATTAAAATTTAAAACATCGTTCAAAACATTATCTTCGCGCCACGGACTCTGCAGCAATGCTAGTAGGAACAGATCAGCAAAGAGCAATGAAAATGTTACACTGCAAGCGCGTGAAAACAGAATTCACACAGCGTTACAGAGTGAGTCAGTGATGTGTGTGTGTATATATATATGAACTGACTATATATATATATATATATATATATCGCTAAGTTAACCTGTTACATCACCTCAATATCCACACGACTCACAAGTAACTCTTGTAACCCTTTTACGCTGCGGAGATATGACTAATTCTTTGGTCGCGCAGGTTGAATTCCGAGGCTTTTTTTTTCCCCCAACCCTCGGTGACGTAGGCGCACGTAGGCGTAAGTGCGATAGCAGGCAACGTACGGTGGTCTATTTCCAGAACACATACAACGCTTGGCGATACAACCCTCGAGTCACGAAATGTATAAAAAAAATTGGGTGTCTGTAAAGTCGGTTTACGGACGATAGTTTAACGTGACAACGTCATAACAAAACATTGATGAAATGATTGCATACTTTAATGAATAAAATTGAATCATTTTTATTGAATTATCACTATTTTGTATGAATACAAAGAAGGAGTGAAATTAAATATACAATTTAATTGATAAACTTACTTTTATTTGCACTCATTAATTCAAATATGTTTATTACCTTAACGAACAGATTATTTTAACTATAACTTTTATACATGTTTGCTATTTAACTTCTTCCAGTCTGTGTTATTCTGTTAAGGATAGGACGATGATAGGAAAAGTAGGAAACGAATGGGAGTGTTTCAAGTTTAATGTGCCTCGAAAAAGTCAAATCGATGGTTGTTCCAATCGAGTGGAGGAGTGATAAATGCGGCGCAAGCGTACAATGAGCGTAACGGGACACAGCGTAACGGGACAATGTGCGTTACGGGACACTTTTTCGTGCGTGCAGCCGGCGTTCATCGATTTATTAGACGTCACGTCAAAAATTTTTTTTGGCGACAACAATAGCGTTCCATCGCCGACTGTGGCGGGACCGTAGTGTGGAAGCCATGGCCCGGCCCTGTTTATTTTTTAAATGTTTATCTATCATAATTGTTTTTACAAACTAGAAAAAAAAATGGTCATTTTATAAATAAAGCCTAGTTTGGACTTATAAAATAGTAACCATAAGCAATAGTAACCTGTATTTAGATTAAGTAACCTTGTAAAACGAGTGCAGGTAAGAAATAACCATGCAATTATAATGTAGCACGTGACTGTAAAATTTGAGTGTGTGGGTTTGGCGCGGCTGTGGGGGGTGGGTTACAATAATCGAATGTGGGGGTCGTGGTGGAAGCCTTTTAAAAACTGTTTTTTTTTTTCCACGTTGAAAGTACCAGTTTTTATTTTACTATTTGCTGTATGTTTAATCTCTTTCCTTTTAATGTATGCCTATGCTTAATTTTTTAAATTTATTTAAATTAGTTATGGTTGAATCTTTTGTAATAGCTAATATTTGAACAGTAGGTTAAAAATTTTAATTTTGTTCTCTTAATATTTAGTGTACATCTGCTTAAATCATGCTTAAATTTTGAATATTCCACTATTTGATGTAATTGCAAAAAAAGTGGTCAAGTGAAAGATGAGGCCGCCTTAACTTCGCCACCAATAAATAAATAAATAAATAAATAAATAAATAAATAAATAAATAAATAAGATGTCGCAGGACAGTACTGGCCGTGACAGCTGCGCTCTCCACTTCCGCAGAGGAAGTGACGCACCCAGAATTCTCCCGCGGAAGAGCGGACGGACCAACCACAGCCGTCGACAGTCTTGTCGGGAGATGCGTGTCACGGAATACATGCATGTATGTATGTATGTATGTATGTATGTATGTATGTATGTATGTATATATATTCAAGCTCACCTCTGACTCACTCTGCAACGCTGTCTGAATTCTGTTCACGTGCGCTTGCAGTGTAACATTCTCATCGCTCTATTTGCTGATCTGTTCCTCCTAGCATTGTTGCCGAGTACCGTGGCAGCAAAGATAAATGATTTGAATTACGTTTTTGACGTGATAACGTCTTGTAAATCGATGAACGCCGGCTGCACGCATGAAAAAGTGTCACGTTCCGCCTGAGCCGAGCGTGCAAGAACCGGCCAACCATCGTGCGAGAAAATCTATAATATATAACAGGTTAAGGCGGGCTTTTTTAACTATTTTTTCGTGATTATATTTAAACAAATTATTTAAATTAAATTTGCAAAAAACTTTAAATAATATTTGAAAATTAAAATGTATGCAATTTTTCATCAATTTTTTTCTTATGGCGTCTTCACGTAAAATTATCGTCCGTAAACCGACTTTACAGACAACCCCCTTTTTTAATTTTACCATTGTTTGAAGGTTGCTGAATTTCTGTGAGAGACTACTTGGCCTGCATTAGTGGGGGGGGGGGGGGGGGGGGGGGGAAAGCATAGCGTCATATATTGACGAGACCGATAGTTTCAGCATTTTCCAGTGATGAGTTGCGACCCGTGGTTTAGTATGCCACGTTTTAGCCGCTGTCAAGTCTCGGTGTTAAATGTTGTGTATTTGTTGCATAAAAAGACGTATAGTTAAGTCATTTCCAACATCTTGTTGTTGAGTAAGCCATTTTCCAGCACATCATCGGTGAATTAGGTATTAACTTCGCAAAGTAGGTAAATATTCAACTTGAACTTATCGCTGAAAATACATTTGTATAACCAATTAACTTTTAGACTTAGAAATAACGAAACATCATCAAATTAAAGTGCGATATATTCATTGCTAAATTATATAAATAATCAATAAAATTGCTTAAGGAAAAAATTTAAATTTTAACTTAAATTAAAATTTAATGAAATCCTTTGTTCTTAAGCCATTTTATCAATATGACTGATCTAAAGCACAATGTAAAAATAAAATTGAATTTTTAATCAACATTCCACGTATACTAAAATGAAGTGTATATTGTATTCATTTTTCAACGAGAGCCTTACAATTCCCTAGTTATTATTATTTGACAGGGTACACTAGCGCATAAATGTGTACAAACAATAATCCTGGGACGTATACGGTGAAACTAGAACGAAGACAGGACTTTATTTCAGTAGGAGGACTAAAAGGGTAAATATTTTGGCATCGTATGCCAATATACATAAACATACATAATACACACACACACACACTCGCTTCGCTCGTACATTGACAAAGTCAACTTTTATAAAAGTGACAAATTTAGGTGTTCTGGTTTCCCTGGAAATAAAGAAAATTAGAAATACTATGTGAAAAATGCATACCAATTCTGAGTCAAAAGTCAAAGGACAGGTCTGCCAACTTTAAAAACTGCAGCGACGGTTCAGTGAGGAAAATAACGGAAAATTATGAGAAAAAATACACGAGATCCCCTAAATCTAATAATACTGTCTTACCTGGAATTAAAAATATAAAGAAAAAATAATAAAATAAATAGGTTTTAAAAATGGCGTAAAAATATTTTTTGCGTGCCGTCAATTTCAGCAATATATCGCGATTAAGAAACGGTGGGAAAACCCTGGATAAACTTCATCTTGGGATCTAGAGAGAGAGAGAGAGAGAGAGAGAGAGAGAGAGAGAGAGAGTGTGTGTGTGTGAGTGTGTGTGACAGTATTCCATCGAATAGAGGCATGTTGACGTCACATATTGTGTCGTTAGCCAGTCGAATCAACGGGAATTGAAAGCCTGTACCACGCCTGGCACATAATACCGAGTTTTTTTATATGGATAATGTATGATCTTCAGTGTTTCCCGTCTTCGTTTGTAGAGTTTCCCCCGTGCGCTCGTACTTTCCCGCATCAAACCGGAGAAACTTGTACATCTGCTGGCGGTTCCGCCCCTCGCCACGAGAGCGCAGGCTGGTCGGCTGCCGGCAGTCGATACTATCGACCCAACATGCGAGTCGACTCTCGCCTATCGACCAAGCCGGCCACTGCAACAGTGAAGAGACAAAATAGTATTTTGGCAGACAAAAACATTGTTTCGTCTTCATACAGGCTAAAAAAAAAGTCTAAAAAATTATGTTCTAGTTGATAATTAGTACGATTAAGTTTCAGAATACACTAATTTACTGGGTGAGAGTATTCTTAAAATTGTTTCAGTATTAAGGTAAAATTTTTGAAATAAAAAGAAACCCAGGAAAAAATGGGGTCAAATGAGATAGTCCATAAACCCTTAATACCTCGATCCTATTCAGGAGTGCATTTATAATTTTTTTTTCTAAAAGTTATAATGAAACTGCAATGAGTAAAAAGAATTAATATTAAATTTTTTGATTATTTAGTAGGTAATCAAGTAATTTGTATTGTCAATGTGTACTCATTTCTGATGTTTATTTAATGAATTCACTCATATACAACAATAGGTAATTATATGTAACTCAATGGCAGATTTAAAGCTCTAACTGTTCTGTAAAAGAAACTGAGAGTAGTTTATTGCCAAGCAGAGTATCCTATACACAATCACATACACACGCACAAGCACGTACATACGCACAACCGCACACATTCTCATATCCGTGTATATGTGTGTGTGTGTGTATATACTCAGACCTTGGAGTCAAGAAGTCAAGATGCAGAAGAACGCATTTAAATTACGCTCATGTCAACAATAAGTCGTGTATCAAATATTGATTGCAATTCAGTATTAAAATAAAAATAAAAAGTTAATTGATTGTGGCGGCTAAAATAAACGCTGAAAACCAACCGTAAAAAGAGTTTCATTGGGCGTTAAACGCATTTTAAAAATTTTTACGTACACACACACACACACACAATAGTTTGTTATTTAAATAACCATTTAACTAGTATATATACTAGTTTTTTATTTATATATACTAACAAACTTATATATACACTAGTTTGTTATTTGAATAACTTTTTGTTTTATTTATTTACTGAATTGTAATCAACATCCAAAACAAGACTTTTTGTGGACATGAGAATAATTGCAGTCTTTTGCATCTCGAATTCTTGACTCCCAAGGTTTGAGAACTCACGTATTGTGCGGGACATTTATAACTAAAAAAGTATCCTTTCAAAAAATATTTTGTGTTTGTAATGTGTTTTTGAGTGATAGTATTTTTAATTTAAAGTATAAATGTTTTCAGGATGACGACTTTGTCCTCGTCCAACGAATTGTTTACAAACCTGAACGTGTAAACAACCCACGCCAGGTTTTTTCTTTTTTTTACGTGCGTGTGTCCTTTTCGTGTATTGCGTCAAAGAAAACTTTCCCAATTCGCCTCGGCCATGACTGCTCCCAAGCCACTGACGTCTCCTCGAGATGGGAGAGAACTTCAAAAAAAGAAGAAGTCGTTAGAATGATGTAAAAATAATACAAGACGTGAATTAATCGGCCATCCCGCGGGACGGGAGAGGGGAAGACTGTTCCCGTAAATGAAATCAAGAGTTTTTTTTACTGCCGGCGCAGGGGAGTTGTTGATAACACGCGGAGTAGGGGGGGAATTTTTTTACGATCTGTGTCAGAGTAGTCATTGACGTAATGGGCGGCGCGCTGATTGGTCCGGCGGCGCGCGGAGGGGAGGGGACAGCCCCTCCAGCCAGTCGAGTGAAGGCTGGCGCGCCGACGCGTCTCGCGGCAGTAGTTTAGCAACGTTGGACGCGAGTGAACCGGACGTGGAAGGTCTGGTGCGGTGTAGCGCTCTGAGTGCCGCGGTAGTATTGTTAAAAAATAAATAAATAAACACTCGTTTTTAAGGAGAAAACCACCAAGTATTAACCGTTTGGTCTCATAAACCACAGTAAGCAAAAGTTACTTTTTATTTTTCCCTTCTCAATTTACATGTTTATTATTGGACGTTACCTCATTACCGAGTGATAAATTTCTTATCGACGATTATATATTGTTTGCAGTATTGAGAACCTGCGATGTCTACAGCTGTGATGTCTCCCTCGAGTGTTTACGATTTTGGGGATATGTTGTACAAGGTAAGAATCAAGTTTTGAATACCTTTTGTTTAAAAAGTTCTGAGTTGTGTGTTCATTCACAAAGCAGTTTTGTGTTTAATATATTTTATAGTTTTTTTAAAATAAATATTTTATGTATCCAAATAAAGTTTAGTTGGAAAATTTCGAGATTTAAGCTAGGAAATTCTGGTTTGTGGCTTGAACGTTGCGTTAGTTAGTACCGGCCTATTCTAAATGCGTGCAGTTACTGAAATTTTTTTTTATTATTAGGTACGTCTGCTTGTAGGTTTGAGTTACTGACAATTGTTCCGTTAATACGGTTTAGAATTAAGTCGAAATACTGTTGTACGTGCAATTGTCGGTAGTTTTTTTTTTTTTTAGGGTTTTAGAATATATTAAACCTTCATTTCTCGCCATTCCGTTAAAAAGTTATATAAAAAAAATTTTTTTTTCATTATGGTAAATTATATTTTTTACTTCGTGTATTATTTGTTTGGAACGCGCGGCCTGATGTTTTTCGCGCGGCCAGCGACGGCATTTGACGCAGGCGCCGTTGCGTCGCAACAATGGCCACCTGTTGACATGCGGCCGGGTTGTCAGGTGGCCACGGCAGCTGCCGGCTACCTGTTTACCAACACGAGGGCGCTGCCTCCCCTCCTTGCTGCTACGCCTCGAGGGGAGCGGATGGCCGGAATAGAAAGGGGAAAGGAGGCGTAACGTGATTCGTTTCGCTCTTTAGAATTCTTTTGCCTAGCATTTCAAATGCATTGTATACGTTGCACTATGTGAAAGTACAGGTGGCTGTCGTTCCAACGAAAAAAAAAAAAATTATCTTCATGTTCCCGACAGATTTAGTTTTTCAGTGTTTCTAGGTAGGCTAGGCGCTTTCAGAAGTTTTGAGTTCTTAGGGCGGATGTGTATAAATCAGGGACTAGAGGGTGTTTCTGGACAAATAGTGGTAAGTGGTAACTTTTAACAGGCGTAATTGCACTATTCGTACATATTCGGTAAATGTTTGGAAGATTTTGTTTTGTTGCATTTTTTTTTCAACAAGGCGATTTTCTATCAGCCAGTTATCCACTAGTGTGAAACCTTAGTAATGCCAGCGTGAGTATATTTATTTAGTGAAACCCGCAAGGGAGTATTATTTTGATCTTAACGTAGTGTAATCGAGCCTTATCTGCCTAACCGTTTTTGCTTTACGTATCAAGAATATCGATGTCCGAACAAATAGTTATAGTTACTGTGCTAGTAACAGCCTTTACATACAATCCCGTCCAGTTTCTTGTAGTTGGTTGATTGTTGGATATTTTTCTATTTTATTCTGGCTTTCCCGTTTGAATTGACGTTAGCATAGTTGCTGTAGCAGGTGCTTAGTTCTACAAACGTTCAGTATGATTCTTTTAAAAAGTATATATTTTTTTTCGTTATCTCGTATTGTTGTAGATGTTATTTATAACCGCCATCTAACTCGGTGTAAATGCAGAGTACACTATTGCTCTTGGCGGTCGGTTGGCAACTCGTTGCCCGCGACACACTGGCGGGCCCAGATGTGATCACGTGGGCGCCGAGGCCCGCAGGAACTCGCTCTTCCGCCCCCCCCCCCCCTCACCATCTACATGAACCCGGCTGATGGCTTCCGCGTATCTGTGCGGCCATGATTCACGTCTCGGGGTCCGGCCCGGGTCGGCACTAGCGTCCGAACAGACCATTCCCGCTTGCACGTGCTTTCGACTGTTCGAGGCGACGTGACCACTGCTCGGTGACTTGCAGGTTTTTTGATGACGTAGATTACACGCACGGGACAAGTCGATTACATTCACACGCAACATAACGGTTTACAGTTTCGAACGTTTTTTTGATTGATACACTTGCGATTGGGTTTTCGCCCGGTGGCAAGAATCCCCCCCCCCTTCTCTTTTGTTTTTTTTTCCCTTCAAATTCACGTATTTTTGAAGCCTCAAGTCCTTTCCTCTTCTGTCCCCTGTAAACACAACCCTTTGTTCAACCTGTCTCCCAGCTCCCTCCCAGCCCTCCTGAAGTAAAATCGCTCTTTTCCAGAAGCTCCACACACTCCTGCCCGCCTCTCCCCCTAATTACTATAAGCCCCTTCCCCCCTTCTTCATCCTGACATAGCGATACAGATCCGCCATATTCCCCCTATCCTCACTCACCCATATAGGCATCCTTTGCCTCCTTGTCTTTTTCCCCTGTTCCTGCCCCGGCCTCTTCATCACTGCTTTTAGCCCTTTCCCCTCCTAGCTTCTTTGAATTATTGTTTACCTAATCTAAGCATTTAATTTCTCCGTTTAATTTTTAACGACTTTTATAATAAACTACAAAGCATTGCCTCGCAAATAAATATATTTAAATTAGTTTCACTTTATATCTTTGAGAACTGCACATGTCAAAACAGTAGTTGTGGTTGTCTACTCTGCTGGTTGGCCACGAACAGAAATGGCCAGTTTTGCAGCTGCCGTCTACTAGCAAGTGGTTAAGTGTAAGAGAAGTGTTAAGTGTAACTTCGCCACCAATAAAGACGATAAACAAACAAACAAACAAAGCATTCCGACTGCCGCGCGTTCGCTGCTGCGACTGTTTCCAGCCTTGGAAAACTCTCGTGCCCGACGTTAAATAAACTTATAAGATGATTTAACTTCCAACCTTAGCGGGAATGCATTGTTGCAATGGCCGTTGTAAACCCGTGGACAAAAAGTGCTTGGAGGTTGTAGCTCTGGCGAGGAGTGGCTGGTATTTGTTCCACTTGTTCGAAATGGATTAAACCCGGCCAGGTTCTCTAATATCCTTGCGATTTACGAACAAGTTATTACGAATGGTCACTTACCGTACATAATACACATATCGGACTACACGGTATGAGTTTTGACGGAGCATAATGCCATGCTTAGTCACTTTTGTTTGTTTTGTATGCTGTATTGTTTTGATAGTAGTTATTTTATGCTGTTGGTAATTTCGGTGACTTGCTCATATCGCTAACAATTGTACTGCAGTACGAGACTCCACGACCAAAACCGTATTAAATAGATCAGAGAAGACCCTGAACTCGACCTAGATGGACAGTAACTGTCGAAGTCGCAGCTTCGCGGGGGTCCATTTCATCTATGTCGAAGAAAAAAAATAGATGGTACTATCACTACTCATCTGATAGTAAAAATTTACATGAGATTTTGTCATTTTATTACGGAAATGTTTTCATACTTTTGTGTGTAGCATTCGGCAAAAAATTTCAAAAAATTTTACCGGATTGTATTGTAGCCAGCCAGTTATGTAAAAACCTTTTGAATATCAGGATTACCAAAATACTGTATTTAGACATTTTCGATGCCACCTATAATTCCAGAAGCGAAAATAACGTTCCGGAATAGCAGGCAAACGACTTTGGCGCTTGTTACGCTCTTGTCCCACGATCCACTACAGCGCTGTTCTACCATGGAGGAGTGAGGTGTCTGCTCTGAAGCGAAGTCAACTGGTTAGCAGTTGGATAACAAATCAAATCGTAGCCGTATAAAGGCCGATATGCTATACATGTGTTAATAGCTTAGAAACAACTCGTTAGGCAGAATGTAAAGATGCCATGTAATGAAACACAAATTAACACGGCAAAGATTGTACACGAGAACTCCCTTACCTTCCATGATTGTAACGACGTCCACACAGATTGTCCATAGTCTATAAGTTTTTTAAAACAATTATCGAAAAAATATGTGATTGTTAGGTGATGCACTAAATTTGTCTCAATTTTTTCTACACCTTATTTTATCTTGTCAAACATTTTTCAGACTTGGAAGCTTTGTTACGGATCGGTAAAAAAATTTTTTAATATTTTCAAAACTTGTCAAAATTTGGGTGCTCAGGTTTTCTTCTGAAAAAAAAAATTCGTATTGGCCCAAATCTAGTAAAACAAGTTTTTTTTCAGGCGGTTTTTGGTGATTTTTTTCTCATAAATTAATTTTTTCAAGTGGTTTCGGTGTCTGAAAAACGCATTTTCGGTATTTACTTGTATAATCCTGCTGCATCTAAAAAATCAGACGTATTGCTATGATAAAAGTTCCAGTAAAATTTGTTGACACATTTGAAAATGCAGTCAGGTCAGACACGACGCGAAATTTTTTTCGATGTTTGTAAGTTTAATACGGTTATTGACCGTATTGCTGTCGGGTCAGACCATTTGGTCGTGGGCTCTCGTAACACTGCCTGTGAGGAAACTATCGCAGTTGTTGAGCTGCCTGTGTAGCGGCGATGGACTGGCGCCTGTATTGTCTACCTGCTGTGGCCACGGTCCCCAGGCCTGGCTTACCTGTCAAGGTCACGCAACTTTCCCAAACACTTCACAGATTGCCTTGGGGGGGAAAAAGGGGATTGTCTGTCAAAGTCGGTGTACGGACGATAACTTTACGTGATAACGTCATAAGAAAACACTGATAAAAATGGCATACATTTTTAATTTTCAAATATTACTTACAGTTTTTGTGTACGGTGGTTGGCCGGTTCTCGCACGCTAGGCTCAGGCGGAACGTGACAGTGTCTCATGCTATTTCGTGCGTGCAGCCGGCGTTCATCGATTTGTCACGTCAAAAAAGTATATTAACTATTGTAGTTCTATTAACGAGCATTTTATTTGTCTGGTCGCTTATCTAGCAAACCTTTATAGTCTACTCTAATTCAAGATATAATTGAGATATTATGTTCTGTAGTTAGCTTGCTCTTGACTTTATTATAAGCCCGCTTTAAATTAACGTGTTTACGTGATTTTTTTGGGGGGTGGGGATGGGGGGTGTGTTTCCTTAGCTACTACTTGCACAGGACGATAAATAAGAGATAGGTAATTCCAGCCTCGTTTATTTTCCTTGATGGCACGCGAATAGCTGAGACTGCCTTTTCACATATTACACACTCGCTTTAAATTTCCGGTTGAAGCGTTTGATAATTTGCCGATGGTTGAATGTCCAAAGCTTTGTGTGGTATTCTTATATAGCGTTGTTTTATGACTTAGTCTTATTGCGAGATACAACAAACTAGGTTCCAAATTTGGCTCATGATTTTCTATTATAACTGTCAAAAAAATATAGTAAACAAAAATCACGTGCGTTTATATACTTTGGTTTTTTTAATACACCAGCTATCATGTTAAAGTTATTATTTTGCAATTTATTGGTATGCCTTTTTAGATTTCTAGGGAAATATTTCTAAACTCAGGTTTTGCGAAGTGCTTCGAGGCATATTGTTTAGGTTTGAGTCGTGCCGGTTGCGCATCTAGTCTTTACACTCCGTCCTGCATCAGTCTACCAGTCGCTGCAAGCGTGAGATGAAGCGCGGCGCGGCGGATGTTTTCAGCGCGGGCGGCAGCCGGGTGCTCTCGCGCGCAGGCGCAGAAGTAGGCCTGTGTGCCACGGCGCAGAGGCTTCTGTCGGAAAGAGAGAGTTATTGGCGGGGAAATGGAGCGTGGTAACCCTGGCCGCTGACTGTCGTCTCTGCGACTGCGCAGTGCGCTGTGTCTTGTGCCTGCCTGTGCTGTTGTTATGTCATCGGCTGAGGATGGCCAACAAAGTGCTTTACAAAATTTTATCTTTAAAAAGAACGTACGATGTTATTGTTCACAACCGCCTGTGTGAATATCTTATTATAATGCTAATCAGGTCACTAAACGCACATTACTTTCAATTTTCCCCTTTTTAATTTTTTTTTACCATTGTTGCAATTGTGTTAGTAAGGTTGATACGTTAAGCTGAGAAAGACTTCATGGAATACAGTAAATACATTTGCCTGTTTTGAAACCCCGCTGGTAGATCCAGTCGGTGAAAGTTGCCACTTCAGAGTCCATGCTGCCTGCTACGAGTCCGCGCTATGGCCAAGAAGACAGTACTTGGTACAGAATGCCCATTATATAATATTTCAACTTGTATATTATTGTAATCCAGTAAATACTTATTGACTGCGCGACAAAATTAAACATTTGATTTTAATCTTAGGACTGTATTTGAATGACTGGGACATGCAAGAGCGTACGCAGAATTAAAATATGTTTGGGGGAGGGGGTAAATGTATTCCCAACTGCGTAAAATGTTGGAAATGTAGCTAATTATTCTCGGTGCAATATAAAGGGTTCATTAAAAAAAAAGCGTCATTTGAACACCAAAGTTAACAAGAAAGGAAACCATGTACGTGGCGAGATACCTTCCCCCCCGCAGTTATTTTCCTCGCGTGCGTGTGTGCGTGGATGTACGTGTAACATTCCTGGAGGTCGCCGGCGGGCATTAGCGTGGTGTGCTGGAGCGTGTTTGTCGAGTGTTCGGCCGGCGATGTTGGCGCCACTGCGCGGTGGCGGACTGCGGAACTACTGCCGCTCCGACCGAACCCCTAGTCGCTGCTGACATTACAGCTACTTGCGTACGGGCTGTGGCATTTAATTTTGCGGTCGATCAGGACAGGTTAGCTACATTATAAATACTTTAAACATTGTGCATGGTTGGTTATATTAGGTAAGTATAGCTACATTAGAAATACTGTAAAATTATTTTATAGTTGCTTAGCAAATAACTTTTTAATATGTAGCTATCCAGGGCTAGGAAACCGTTTACATGATTTCTTAGTATCTTTAATGTAGCTATCCTAACCAAATCAACCGTCCACAATGTTTTAAAGTATTTATAATGTAGCTAACCTAACGTAATTGACCATTAGTTATCATGAGTTACAATGAACAAAAAAAAACAAAACCGAAGATGCACGATCGGGCGTTTGGCTCTCTCGTCTGTGAAATGGCTTCCCCATGAGTACTTCGCTCGGTAGCAGTGTAAGGAAATAATTAGAGGTGTAAAAGTAACTGGAAAAAAAACGTACCCGTATATTATTTACTATAACAATTATTAGTACTCGTTACAATCGTATCGTTTCGTTACTCGTTACTTCTGATACCTCATAAAATAACACGCTGTTTTATGTCAGAGCAACGAATCGAGTCGTATTGCGTACGCGTACAGTATGACGTCGTGGTGTCGCAACATTCGTAATTTGTAGAAAACATTCTTATACATTACATACCAAACTGCGTAAGGTGCATTTTTTCACTTTTCCGTATTTTGAATTAGACTTGTGTTTAAGTCATTCTAAATTTATATTTGATTTCATAGGTAAAGTGTAGACCTACAAATGAACTGTTCAATACTACGAAAAATGCGAGTAACGAAATGCGTTCGTGTGTAATGTTTCATTACTCGTTACTGGATGGCGCACCCGTTACTCAGTACCGAATACATACGGTTTTGCTTCAGCTCTATAAATAATCTACACAATGACGCTACAGTTAACACAAGATCAAATAACATTATAAAGAATGCAATTGCTTCCTACTTTTCCTCTTGAAACTCCACGAGAATAATTATCAGTTTTACCTCTCGTAGGCATTGACCTCACAACGTATCGGCAGTCCGTTAAATTGCCGAAAACAACCTAAACGCTGTAGCCAATCAGCTGTTCCGTTTGTATGTGTTGGCATGTTCGTACCCAAACCCTGATGTAGCGGCGCTTTGTACCTTATCGGTTCGCCCACGCGGTGTAATGATCCCGCGTATTCCTAAAAAATATTGACGGTTTGCTGTCATGCTCAGTTCGCATTACACTGCGAAGATTCTTGGAATGTGATTTAACGATACAAATTTCAAATTATAATGCTAATAAGTTATACATGCGGTAACATAGCCTCACTTACATAAATACACTTGTAAAAGTTTATAAACATAATTTCTATGACTAATATTGAAAAAATATTTTTTTAAATAGTATTAACCAATATTCGATATAGATCACAAAAGTATAAGATTTAAAAGCAAATACATAATTTTTATTTATATGTAGTTTTTATTGTATGTAGCTTTTTTTTTCAACCTGTGAAAATATCGTTGCATGGTGCGCGGACATCGTATAAATTCACTCGGATAATTTTTTAACACGCCCAAAGAAATAAAAAACTTAAAGCGAAACTAAAATAGACTTCACGATGAAGTAGATAAGATAATATAAAACAAACTTGAATGATAACTAAATTAACAAGATAAAAACAAAAAAATATTTTCTTATGTAACTCGAAATTAATCATAGGCCTATAGGGTGGCTAGCAATCCTTTTTTTTAAAACTTAACCTGACATTACAATGTTTGAAAAAAACTGACATTAGTTAATTGCTAATAACTTATCAAAAATTCCAATTCTATTGAAGTTACGTTATAATACATAACGTAACTTAAATCATCAAAAACTTGTCCGTTTGCGGCAGGCGCTTTTCAAAGGCTGGAAACACACGAACGAATAAATTTTTGCAGTGTGCTTATAATTAATTTGTTAGCCGCACAGAATAAATAATATTGAAATCCCACAAATTTTTCACAAGTTAAAAATGAATACTCGAAACATAGCTGCGTACATATTTACAATGCCTTGTAAACAATGGGAAGAAAATTGTTTTTGGCGCTCTATATTCACTGCGCCCCGGTGACTTCTTAAAAAAGCAAGATTAGGACAGCGGACAGGTTGGTTATCCGTGCGGCAGTGTGACGTCATTCACATTGGGCCAAGGACGCGCACCGCCCACAAGTTCGGTCTGTCGTGGACGGACACTCCAACTTATAGAATGACGATATCTTAGGAATAGTGATTCTTAGGAAGAAAAAAATTAGGACCATTTCTGTAGATTATTTTATAATCAAAAATGTTTTGTCTGAGCTATATTTTTTTTGATAAAACTTACCGTTTTTGAGAAAAATCTAAAAAAAGGAAATTTTTGACATTTGACCGTGAATTAACTTTTTTTATAACATACACGGGATCAATGGGGACTTTTGGCACCTTATTTCTACTGGTGTACCCCAAGGTCTCTACCGAAATTCAGCTCTGTCGGGATTTTTGTTATTTGATCACTATTTACGTGATAACGTCTTGTAAATCGATGAACGCCGGCTGCACGCACGAAAAAGCATGTCTCACTGTCACGTTCCGCCTGAGCCGAGCGTGCAAAAACCGGCCGATCACCGTGCGAGAATATTTTCTATCATATCAAACAGGTTAAGGCGGGCTTTTAAACTAATTGTTCGTGATTATATTTAGATTAAATTTGCAAAAAAAACTGTAAATAATATTTGAAAATTAAAAAAGTATGCAATTTTTCATCAATGTTTTCTTATGACGTTATCACCGTAAAATTATCGTCCGTAAACCGACTTAACAGACAACCCCCTTTTTATGTCTTATTTTGCCTTAATTCGACGTGGATGCAAAATGTGTCAGGCGTTGGGTTAGTGAACGCGAAAAACTGGAAAAGGCCCCAAAAAAATAAACGCGCCTTCCGTGGAGGAAAAATGCAAGTACCCCCCCAAGTTGAAGATGAAATTTATACATATATAACGGACACAAGGAAATCGGGATATGCTGTGACAACGGAAATGATAACAAGTCGAGGCAAATCAAATTGCAAGACGATTGAACAATTCCACACGACGAATTACGTGCCAGCTATGGCTGGATTCGCAGATTTATGCGCAGAAAAATATCTATAAATACGTAGGCGGACTGCGGTTTCACAGAAGCTGCCAGAGCAGTTCGAAGAGAGAATGCTGTCCTTCCAGCGCTGTGTGATATCGCTAGGAAAGCAGCGCTGAGGGCGGTATTCCAAGATGTTTGAGTAAGGTAGCGAATTTGCACTGCCTTGTTGGGCAACTGCCGTACCGTAACTCTCGGGTCATATTCCAAAACGTGTCCTATCTGAAGTCCTGTTAGGAATCAGATCGGCAGCCGTTTTAATAAACGAGGACTTGTGCGAGGCTATAAACAGTTGTACTTCGTGGAATCCATCGTAATTTTAGCTTATTTTTTTAAACCATGATATTATGATGTGAAATAAAATATTTAATTTTGGTTGTACATGAATAAACTATGCATTTTTGGCAGTATTTAAGTTTGCTGTTTTCTAAGATATTAGGGGGGAAATTGTAACCGTAAAAGTTCCGTTAAATTTCATTGAAAAGGAAAAAAATATATATACAGTTATGGATCAAATCGGCAACAGATAGGACACCAAAAATCAGTGCCCTAAAAATAAGGGACTGGCTGTGTCCTATCGTGCACTTGGAATATGGTTAGGGTACAGGTATTGCATATTCAACACGTAAACCCTTATTCTTGTGTCTTGGCATACAGCCCTGAGTCGTGTGGTCACGCGGGTAGCGATGAAGCCTGCGCGCTGCCGCCGTGTTGACGGGACTAGCCGCGGACCCTGCAGCCCTCTGTGGGAGGAGGCGGTGGGGAGGTACCTGCCCTGGCGAGGGACTGACCTTCAAGCGCCCTCGGGGCCAGGGGTGTCCAAGGAGGTTCGTGGCCACTCGCCGGGAGAAACTCCACCAAGCGTTTGCATGCAGGCACAGCCTGTCCTTTCTGTCCCTGCCCGAATATTCACCTTCGGCAAACCTCTGGATTTGTTTCATTTTTGCGCAGGAAAAAAATGAATTCAAATATAAAAATAGTGGTCGGTTAGGTTAGCTACATTAAAAAAAACTTTAAAAACACTATGGACGGTTAGTTAGATTAGTATAGCTACATTAAAATAAACGGAGAAATATATATATATATATAAAATATAACTATACAAAAATATAAATAAACTCGAGGTTGGCCGAAGGTGAATATCCGGGCGTGTTCGGGCAGGGACAGAACTTGATGGACATCTTAGGCTTCACGTCCTTTTCAGTTCTCCACCACGCCCAAACTGAACACTTCTGAACATGATCGCTAAATCCACTACTAACTCATGTTGACAATTGAATTTCCTTTAAAACCATCAGTTACATTTCAGGTTGAGTGCTGTTTACTTTTAACTTTTGTGCATCGTAGTACGCGACAGCCTTTTTTTGAACTTGTAACTGTTGATTTTCTGCGAATGCCACAGCTCAAGAATATGAGTTTGTACGTTTCAGTAAATGAAAGAAGTACTTTCGGCTCGGATTTGGGTGGAGGCTTAATACATACATATCTGTTTAGAGAAACCAGAAGTTACTGAATAGTTAAGATCGCTTACGGCTACTACTTACTGTAGGCCCATATGTTAGTGTCAATAGTAGTGTAAGTTATTTTTGAATAGATGTAAGAAACTTCAAATTTTTTCTTCCCCTTCAAAATCCAACTTCAGAAAGAAATCCTGTATCTGCCATTGTGTCGTAGAATCTATGTATCTGAATAATGTCAGTATCTACAGTATATTTCACTTTTTTTTCTCGTTGCTCAGAACACTAAAATGGGATACATCAACAATATTGCCGACTGTTTATAAATTCGCGAATTAGATAAAATGTATGTTACGACGCCATGGCACAGAAATGCAAGGTGCATTTCAACTCGATAGTTGCTTCACAATTTCCTGATTCAGAGTACACCGTGTCTCTACCGGTTGTCAGGCCATAGCATTTTCTTTCTTTTTGACTTTCGCGAGTTCGCTTCGTTGAGCACAGCTCATAATTCAATTAGGGACTACTCTAGAACGCGATACCATAGCATTTTTTTGTGAAGTCACAAAGATGGGGTCGCTTACGTCATTACCACACATACTTTCTTTCGGGACAAGCGGTGGAGGTTTTAAGCAGGAAACACTTTATTTACTATTTTTTGTTTTGACGTTTTCTTATATTTTCCGTTGTTAACTATAATTCCTCCTCCCCCTTCTATTCAATATTACGATACCAATCAGGATTGTTTTACCAACTAACCATTTGTCATGTCTCATTTTTAACAATTATTATTGTTATCGCGAAATAAGAGTAGACCGGGTGGCACTGTACTTCACGATACCAAGAATACTTTGATACCAACACCACCAATAACTACACTGATACCAACATGAAAATGCCCTGAATTATTTTTTCCCCCCATTAATCTACTTCTATGACGTCATTCACTTCCCCTACCTTTCTACCTCATTCCCGTATTGTGCTTCCTAAATTGCTGGCTCGTTCTAGAATTGAATGCCTGCAATTAATAACTGCTTCAAATAGTTTCCCCAGTGAAGTATTGGTGTTAAATATTGAATTTATTTATCTGAATGACGACAAATGTGTTAATACTATCAATAGACACTACTTTGTTGGCTCTGTAAACATCTAACGGCGCCTAGTCAGGGGTGTATCTGAGTTAGTGAGGCTCTCAGGTGTTTCTATTATAGCCCGGTCTTTTCATAGCGCACAGGACAGCCATGGGATTAGAGCGGTAACCATAACAATACACTGCAGAGAAATGATGATAAAGATGCAATGCAAGTCCCGTGAGAGTTTTAAATATCTGTACCCTGTGTTCCATGCGTAGAAAAACTTCTGATAATACGCGTTTTGAGCATTATTACTCTAAAAAAAGTTTGCAAACGAGATCCGGATTGTATATTATGACTTTGAAGCTATTCTGGAGAAAATCATTACGTGCCACCCGAATTCTGATGAGCCATACACACCACAGTATCAAAAGCATATACAGCTACTGCATTTATGTGAAAGCAGATAACTGCATCATTCATGCAAACCTCACTACAGCACTTCCATCAGAGCCTGAATTGTATCGTGGTTGTGACGCAGAAGATAAGTTCATCTCACGCATTAAAAGCGTTTTGTATTGACAGCATTCGGTTGTCTGGAACTGCAGTTTTCACTATTATTTCGTCTTGGTCTTCTTGTCTTTCTGTTCCTAACTTTTATCTTCCTTTGTTTTCTGACGAAAACGGCAATTGTCACCACGATTGTTCTTCTGTGCTAGCAAAGGACACAGATGTGTTCGGACCAGTCGGAGCGAATCACACAATTTAGGACATCGCAGTTTGTGGCTGGGCCTTCGGCAGGGACGGCTGTAGGCTTCCCCCCTCCCCTCTTCATACACCACTCACACAGCTCCACTCTCAAGCTGTGTCGCAATTGGCTGGATGGTTGACGCCCGGCGCCCCTATTGCAGTGCCCGCGCGACCTTCACCTTTCACCGCCTGCGCGCGCATCCGTCCAGCTCCGACGCCCCATCGCCAGCGCGCTGTTGCCGCGCCTCGCGCCGCGCGACGTTGCCACACCGCCAGTGGGTCACTATCTGGGATGCTGTGGGTTTTCAGTTTCAGCCCATTGCATTAGTTTGTTCTTCTTGCATCGTTGCCTGAAGTTTGTTGCTGATTAAGATGTATATATTTTTTTCTTGAAATTCATTGGGGTTCATTAAGGGTATAACGGACATTCTCTAAACTATATTATAACATTGCCAGTTTTTAACATTCCGACCGTATGGCAAAAAATTGATTCTATTTCTTGATGTATTTACTAATACGAATTTTAAGGGCAACATTTTTTTTAAGTATATTGTAGTATAATTTGCTAATAACATTGTTCATTGTAATATAAGTAGAACTTCCATGTATGGTGATGGTTTTTAAACCGATCCTTATTAATGTTATGGTCAGAAAAAAATTGGTTGTCTGTAAAGTCGGTTTAAGGACGATAGTTCAACGTGGCAACGTCATAACAAAACATTAATGAAATGATTGCATACTTTTATGAATAAAATTAAATCATTTTTATTGAATTATCACTATTTTGTATGGATACAACGAAGGAGTGAAATGAAATCTACAATTTAATTGGTAAATTTACTTTTATTTGCACTCATTAATTCAAATATGTTTATTACTTTAACGAAGAGATTACTTTAACTATAACTTTAATACATGTTTGCTATTTAACTTCTTCCAATCTGTGTTATCCTGTTAAGGATAGGACGATGATAGGAAAAGTAGGAAACGAATGGGAGTGTTTCGAGTTTAATGTGCCTCGAAAAAGTCAAATCGATGGTTGTTCCAATCGAGTGGAAGAGGGATAGATGCGGCGCAAGCGTACAATGATCGTAACTGGACACGTTTTCGTGCGTGCAGCCGGCGTTCGTCGATTTATTAGACGTTGTCACGTCGAAAAGACGAGACTTGCGGATTGCTGTAACACGCGATCGTGGTCGACATGAGTACACCCGCCAATGCGAGGCGTCGGGTGACAAGCGCCGCTGCCTTGTTGGTGATATCTGACAGGCCTTGTTATTGTGTTTTGTCGAGCCGGAGGTTTCGCAACGCCTCGACGGCATTGTCACGGTGCTATCGAAGCCTTCTCGCGTGAACCTCGAGAGATTACCGGCAGATGTTATCAGCGTGTCATTAACTGATTAGGGAGTCGTGGCCAGGCACTCCAGATAACCTCCCGCGTTCAGCCGGGTGAACCGACCTTGTGCTTCAAGTGAACTGCAGTGAGGCTGAGTTCACAAGCGCGCCCGCAGCATGCCGCGCGCACGTACCTGTCAGAAGTCGATTCACAATTTAATTCTTACTGTTGATTTCGGCCCAATCGAATTTCGCGATGTATCGGACATTTGTTGGCAGTGTTGGTAATGCTGGAGGTGGAGATGTGCAGTTGTCAGGAGCTGCGCCAGTGCTCCGCCACTCGGCGTCACTGATGGGGGTCGCACCACAACGCCGAAATGCCAAATTGACCACAACGCCAAGATACACTTAACGCCGAAAAATGTCATTGTAGGACTGCCACAAAGGTTAGATTAGACTAGACTAGACTAGGTTAGGTTAGGTTTGATTGTGGTATTTCGGCGGTAAGGTACATTTAAGAAACACACACAAATTCATTCATTTCGGCGTTGTGGTACACGGCAGTTTTCTGGCTGTCGGCGTTGTGGTCAATTTTGACATTCGGCGTTATGGTATTTCGGCGTTGTGGTGACGACCCCACTTGACGGCGTGGTCGAGTGACCCGGGCCTTCGCCGCCGCCGGGGGCAGTTAGCCGCCGCCGCCTGACGCAACCCCGCGGCGTGTAATGAGCTCCAGCCTCGCGCCAAAGGCCGTGTGTTTCTCTAATTACTCTGCTGCAGTTGCCTTTTTTGGCGTGATAACGTCTTATAAACCGACGAACGCCGGCTGCACGCACGAAAAAAGTATGACTATTGTCACGTTCCGCCTGAGCCGAGCGTGCAAGAACCCGGCCGACCACCGTGCGAGAAAATCTTCCATAACATCAAAACAGTTTAAGGCGGGCTTCTTTTAAAACTAATTGTTCGTGTTTATATTTAAACAAATTATTTAAATTAAATTTGCAAAAAAAACTGTAAACAATATTTGAAAATTAAAAAAAGTATGCAATTTTTTCATCAATGTTTTCTTAAGCCGTTATCACGTAAAATTATCGTCCGTAAACCGACTTTACAGACAACCCCCCTTTTTTTAATACATGCACAAACCTGCCCTGAGCCCCACTTCCTGGGTGTTCTTGTGGCTGATCGTTCTATCGATTAACGGTTGAGAAATCGTATGAAAAAGTTTTAAGATCTGAGAACTGGTTTTGGTCACACGTACATGCCCTAGCCTGCAAACACACATACACCCCCCCCCCCTACCTCATACTCCCTAAAATATTTATGTCGAAAGAGGTGTATCTATGAGCTTCAATTCGGGGCTCCAGCCAGCAATAGCGCGACTGCTGTGAACAGCTGTTCTGTGACGTTGAAGGAAGGCAAACTTAACGTTCTCTTTTGATTATCCGTGCAGAATTTCGATGTGGCTGGGGGAGGGAAAAATCCTAATTGTGCCCGCATCAGAAGCGACCAGAGTAGGCGAGGGAGTAATGACGGTTATGCGTGATGCAATATTGTTGGTGTCTGAACGTGTGTGTGGGGGGCAAATTTTGTAAATGTTGTTAACCGCGGCGACGGGTGTGGTCTTGAGACCAATGGGGCTCGCCGACGCCTGCCAGACAAGGCGAGTCCGCAGTGCGATTTTGAAGTACTCGGATGTTTTTTCGGTGGGAAAAAAGGGAAAAGGGGGGGGATGTTTTGTCAGAACGTGAGAAACCCCCCGGTCGTCATGTCGTGGTGACGGCGGATCTGTCTGCAAGGACGTGGGAGTATTCCTCTGCCGAACTCTCACGGGCTGTCATTCAGCCTGGAGCTTCCTTCAGGAATACTGCGGTGTGATTGGCACATCCCATTGCGGCGCGCTTGTCGGCTCACGCGAGGCGCTGTATGACACCCCCCTTCCCCTCTGTACTTGTTCTTCGTCTCTTGTAACCCGTCTTCGTCTGGTTTTTCTCTGGTTAGGGGAGGGGGGGGGGCAAAACAAGGAACATTATTGGTGGACAGGAAAAGAGTAATTTTTATTCCCACCTAATTTAAAAGGCCGACAAAACCTTTCGATTTCACTTTGAGATGCCGCGTTCAAAGATTTTACTGCCTCATGTATATTCACGTGTGATTTCACCGGGGATTTGATAATAACTAAGGCCCGGGTATAAATTCGCTAGAAAGAAAGTCAGCATTTCTTGAGATAGGTAAATCATGGTTGAAGGTTAGGACCAGGGCCACTGCGAGGAATATTGGCACTGGATAAAAATTAACCGCGTACACGTTTAGTTTTTCCAAAGATCAAGGCCAACCGACAAGTCACGGGGTGTTTTCTCTCTCTCTCTCTCTCTCTCTCTCTGAAATGAGCTGTCGGCTATAAATATTGGTAAATTGACCTGTCTTGACATTTGCGCTGGTTCGTTTTTAGCATCGGCTATTCCGACGTACCACTCCGTCGTGGCAGGTGCTTCTGATCTTGTCAGGGTCGAAGACTGCTCGGAATGTACGCTCTTGCCGTTCTCTGCGTTTATATTTTACGTTAGAATACAATTGGATATACGTTATAGTTCGATGGAACTATTGTTTCAATGTTTCGTATCGCTTATCCAGTTTTTTATAAAAGCTTATAAAGTGTACATATTTAGAATCAAAAATTTTTTGGTCGTATTACAGTTTCAATTCACAAACACATTCATCTCCATACTTGGTATGTTTTACAATTGGATATGTTACACAGAACAATTTCTCTCCAGAGCAATGTTTCTCAAAAGTATATATACTTATTTTCTATATCAAATATATATATAATTATACAGCTTTGCATCACGAACACAACCAATTCCTTTTTTTTTTTTAAAACACAACTTGTTAAACGTGTCCGTTGGAAAGTATCAATCTTGGTTTCAACCAATTTTTAGATCATAAGTCATATTGGAAATGGGCGTCGTTAAAGCAAAGTGCTCATTTTATCACTGAATTGGCGACTGGCTGCTTAACAAGTAGTTTCCCTTGTGAAGTCACTGGCGCTTAGTATGAAAATACCCTTGAAAAGAAAAACACCTGTACTATAATACTGTCAATATACGCTAATTTATGTGTGCAGTTATTACATGATAAACAATTATGGTCTTTAAAACTTCAGAAACCAAGATAATTTATCTCGTCAAAGTTGCATACGGCTCAGTTCATTTCACCCAACGGCCATATATTTGAAAGACTTGATATATTTGAAAGACTTGATATATTTGAAAGACTTGAAACTCAACGTTGTTCTGTACCCACGTACAATCACAGACTACACTGCCATCTATGAATCTACAAATGACGTAACATGATAAAGCGCGTGACGAGGGAATATATTGGGATATCGATTGCCAACGGTTTTTTAGGCTCGAACGGAGGCTCTAGATAACTGTCTCGCATAGTATATTATTAATGGTGATAAATGCCTCAAGCCTTGTGCATTGTCGGGAAGCTCGACACAATTTCAGAACACGGGAAATTATTTTGTTTGTTTTAAAAACATTTCTTTACAGTATGGACTACGTTATGCCTGATAATTTCATTTTATTTAGATATTATAGAACCAGTCAGGTGGTAATTTATTTATTTATTTATCGTCTTTATTGGTGGCGAAGTTAAGGCTGTATGCCTTCTCTTACACTTAACCACTTTTCTGCAATTACATCAAAGATTTGAATATTAAAACCTAAGCATGATATAGACTAAATATTAAGAGAACAAATTAAAATTTTAACTTAATGTTCAAATATTAACTGTTACAAAAGATTCAACCATAACTAATTATAAAGTAATTAAAAACTAAGCATAGACATACATGAAAAGGAAAGTAATTAAACATACAGCAAATAGTATCTAAACCGACAAAAAAAACATTAGGTGCTACTACATTAAAATAAGATCACCGTAAAAAAAACTTAAATAATTGTTTTAGCTGCTGTTTATTATTTAATTCTTACATTTGTCACGGTTTTTTTTAAATTTAATATTTGGTTAAAAGTATGAACGCTCTCTGTGGACTCGATAAAGCACCAGCTCGCAGCGCAGCGCGTGCCCTCGCTTGTTTCCTGGTAGTTGCGGGTCCGGCCGCCAGGGCGACCTTGGCGCGTGTGTCGCGGCCGCCGGCCGGAACGACTGCTTCCGTCTGCGTCGCCGCGTGACACGCCACTGCGCACCGCAGAACAAGGAGGGAAATAAACAAGTGCGACTCTTACCGTGGATACTGAAGCCATGTGTCGCTATCTGTCGGGCGGGCCCATAACTACCAGCAAATAACATATCGGAATAGACGTTCTCATTCAAAGTTGTTTTTTTAAATGGGGGACCCCCCGCCAAAAAAAAAAAGACTATATTTTAAAAAGAGAATACTAATGGTTACATGAAGGGGAGGAAACATTTGGTAAATTTACATCAAAAAGAATTACAATAAATTATAGATACATACATAAATTGTCCCTTCCAACATTCAAGTCCTTGGGGGCAGGTGATTTGTGTGAGGTGAAGTGTCTATTTACATTTGGTGGTGGTGATGTGATGGTGTGGCCGGGTCAGTTGGCTCGTTAATACGTTTTTTTTGTTATATTCTTTTATCTCCTTGGTGGCGTAAAACTAATTTAATCAATGCGAAAATACTTTATGCTGTTTTGTAACAAACCGTCATGTAATAAATAAAGGAGTAGGAGGTGCAAAAACTCATTGTATTACACACCACAAAATTAGTGGCTACCTAAATATAGTGAATTTTCACTGGTTTGTTTGCTTATACATTACTTCCCCTTATAAATTAATGTAGTTATGTCAGCAATATATTATGAAAACTACTATCTAGCGGATGGGCCCATAACTACTTCAAAAAACTAGGTCTCAGTCTCGGCAATTAGTTTCTCCCCCATGCTGCGCACTTCAGTAGCCTTCGGGCGATGCTGAATTTACTGCTTCTTCCCACGTGCTCTGTTGCAAGGCGCGCGCCATAAGAGCGCCAAACCATAAGGCACAGCTTCGCGATGCAAAGTTTGTATTTTCTAAGATCAAACTTGGAATGAGAATTGTGGAATTACATTTTTTATTTCCGAAGGAAATGTAATTAAAAAGACGCATTCTTGGTTAACAGTTTCAATAACATTTGGGTTATATAATTTAATTTTAAGAAGTTAAGCTTTTTTTTTTTTTTTGCATTTCACATACCTATTGGAATATTTTTTTCTCTAAATTGGCATTCAGTTTTTTAAAATAAATCTTAAAACGACACAACCTTCTGTTACAATTTAAAAGCTCAAGTGTTCAAGCTTAATCACAAGAGCCAAGTTACGCGTAATGCAAGTACTGCCTCATATAATGACGTAGGTCGACTTATTGTATTCATCCTTGCTGTACGAGGTCATACGGAGCTCTTAGAACTTACACTTAAAAAAAAACATTTAAACATTTCGCATCTTCCTATGCACACGAAGCTAGCAGCTTTTAACATTTGTGTGTTTTGAAATCAACTCGGAAGTTAAGGCGGAAAAACAAAGCCTGAGTGACAGTCTTCATGCTTTGTTTTTTTTGCTCGGGTTGCGTAGTTGATAAAGTGTTGGCAATCGACGGAAGAATGCGCGGCAGACATTGACTCAGCGAGCTGCCAGTACAAACACACTTATTGTGCGGCTCGCGGGCGGAAGTCACAGGCGAGTCGACAACCTCTCGCCCTTGTAGTGATTTAGCGTCGCCGCTCGCTGACGGAGCTGGGTTGTGTTGTGAAAGTTCGCAGCGGGTTTCGACCTCTGTGGGAGGCAGCCACGCGCACTGGCGAGCCTCGGTTACACTGGGCGGGCTCGCTCGGTGCAGGCACGCTTACACTGGCCGGGCTCGCTCGGTGCAGGCACGCTTACACTGGGCGGGCTCGCTCGGTGCAGGCACGCTTACCCTGGGCGGGCTCGCTCGGTGCAGGCACGCTTACACTGGGCAGGCACGCTTACACTGGCTGTGCTCGCTCGGTGCAGGCACGCTTACACTGGCTGTGCTCGCTCGGTGCAGGCACGCTTACACTGGGGCAGTCTTCTATTCACAGACGAGTAAGCCAAAAAAAACCCGAAGTTCATGTTATTTCCGTATTTTTAATGTTAGCTATCCTAACCAAATAAACCGTCCACAATGTTTTAAAGTATTTATTTAGCTAACCTAACATAATTGACAATTAGTATCCTTTTATCAACACCTCCATATTTATTTACAATGAACAAAAAAAAAAGCCCCGAAGATGCACGATCGGGCGTTTGGCTCTCTGGTCTGTGAAAAGAAGGCTGCCCATTAAACTGAGCGGGCCCGCTCAGTGCAACCACGCTTAGAGCAGCTGCAGGTAGTATCCAGTTCTGTGAGAAACAGTCATCAATGAGGAAAAGTAAAAAAAAAAAAACTGTCGATTTCAACGGAGTATTCATGATTTCATATGATTAAAAACCTTTAAGAGATATTAATGCCTCATATAATGAAATGATTTTGCAAAGTTTGATCATTAGCATTAATAATCCTGTATGTATTTCTTCTTCTTCTTGAAAGTAAGTACATGAACATGTCTTAACATGAAACGTAGTTTTCAATAGTTTATTTTTTTTACCCCCTCCCCGGTAAGGCCCCTCTACAAAATAATACAACCTGAGAAGCAAATAGCCTTGTTTGTGGCCTCGCCGCATCTAGGGCCGACACTAGCCTTCACGAAACGTCGCGACTGCTTCGTCATCTGCTCGTGTCGTCCATTTTATCTGTTATTCGCCACTGGGTTAGTATGTCAGTTTTTTTTCTGTATTTACTGTTCTTTTACAACTCTCGTCGTCGGTCCATTGTGTTAGTTTGTGCTGCTTATTTTCTGACTCAATTCCTTCCCTATTTCGCGCCAGCTGATAGTCGCTGGTTCTCCTTTTCTTACAGATTCATCGCTGTCCATTCCTGAGGTTTTTTGTAGTTGTACTTCTATAGGCGCGTTTTGAAAAAAAATATTAATTTTTACGATGCGCGCTCAACATGCAACAAATATTTACAATATTAAAAAGGCTACATATAAATAAAAACATTATATATTTTTGCTTTAAAATTACATACGTTAGTGATATTGAATACTGGTCCATATCATTAAAAATATTTATTTATAAACTTTTCAAGTGTATTTATGTAATTGAGGTCCCCGTATGTATAACGATGTCAGGTTGCTTGTAAGCTTCCATTGTTGCTGGCAGGGAGTGTCTGTGGAAGGTTTAGTCATCTCCTGATCGTGTTTGGGAGGTTATGTTCCCATGTGTGTAATTTATGTGCATTATAAATTATTACATTACTTAATGAATAATTAAATTAAAATGTCACTTTTATTATTTTACAAATGTTCCGCCTGAGCCGAGCGTGCAAGAACCGGCCAACCGCCATGCGAGAAAATCTTCTATAATATCAAACAGGTTAAGGCGGGCTTTTTAACTAATTGTTCGTGATTATATTTAAACAAATTATTTAAATTAAATTTGAAAAAAAAACTAAGTAATGTGTGAAAATTAAAAAAGTATGCAATTTTTCATCAATGTTTTCTTATGGCGTTATCACGTAAAATTATCGTCCGTAAACCGACTATGGACAAACCCCCCCCCCCCCCCTTTTTTTTTAATTCGTTGAATTTTATACTTTATTAACTGAATTTATCGCTCCAGTCCTTTGTTTTTGTTTTATTTACATTAATTATTTGAAAGCACAAGTTGGTTGGTTAGTTATGACGCTGACGCCGAGCAAGTGTAACCTCTAAGGCGCGCGCGTTATGCAAGTGTGCGCAAGTGGCGGTGTGCGCACGTGGGGGGCGCGGCAAGTGGGTTAGCGAGGCCGGCCTTGCGCCGCCGGAAGCGCGCTGACGTGGCCTCGCGCCGGCGCGCTGTACCAGAACCACCTCGCTCCCCCTACTCGGTTACACTTGCTGCGCGCGGCCCCGCCGTCTACCTTCGCCCCGGTCCCGCGCCGCGGCGAGGAGTAGCAAGGGAAGCCTTCTGTTCACAGGCGAGAGAGCCAAACTCCCGATCGTGCATCTTCGGTTTTTTTTTGTTCATTGTAAATAAATATGGCGGTGTTGATAAAATGATACTAATGGTCAATTTGGTTAGGTTAGCTACATTATAAATACTTTAAAACATTGTGAACGGTTGATTTGGTTAGGATAGCTACATTAAAGATACGGGGGGAAAAGCGAGCACGAACTTCGGGTGTGGCTCTCTTTGTTTTTCGCTCACGTCTTCTCTAGTACCAAATGCTATTTTCAATAAGGTCACAAGTTACACAGCGTGGCATTTAACCAGTGTAAAGCTACTCTTTTAATATGTTAAAATATCTGTCGCGAAAATGTATACGTAACATTAATTACCGACAAAAAAAAAGCTATCGTGATAAATATATAAACGGACGAAACCAGCAGTACGTGTCAGACTTAAACCCCATTATTTAAATTGTGGATAGCTTTGGTTGATTTAAAAATGGTTTATACAAAAAAAAACTGTATTTTATAATGAATTATAAATCCCTTAAAAGGCTTATTTATATTTCAACCCCGTCATTAACTAGACACACATTCTTTTGGTATATTGCGTTTTGAAAAAAAACCGGTTCTCGTCGTAAATCTGATTTCAGAATTTTCATTCTTGATCTACAAAAACTAGTTTTACAGATTTCGGAAAAACCAATTAATATTTAACGGACCCTAAATACATATATAAACAGTTATGCAATGCTCACATTTACATGGTTGGTTCAAAACAGTATAGGTAGTGCAAACTTTCAGTTCATTCTAGATTGGAAGTATAAATCGTCCTTTTTTAAGTTTTTTAATCGTTATTAATTAAATACAGAAAACTAATCCCTTGCAATCGTTAAAACAGGGCCAGCTATCAACACGCCATGCTGGAATCTGTGACGTCAGGGCGATAAATGTGGCGGACTGGGCAGACTGGTCGATTATACTTATTTTCTATTTCTATCGTGTAATGGCGCGAAGTTACTTGAAATGAACGTTATAAATTTGATTTTTGAAAGAAGTCTAGGACTGGTGCAATGCTAATAGTATTATTTTTCGTGTATATTATAGGGTTTTGTTCACTAAATTTATCTTCTGCTTTTCTCCCACCGTTAAAGGATGTCTACATGAAATAATATAATTGGTTTTAAGGAAAAAAATATTAGTTCGTGTTTCTATCAGAGTTTATGTGAAAACATAATAATTACAATAATACATAGTACAATAAGTCCAGAGTTGCTTCAAGTGAGTGTGTATTGAATGAGCCTGTTCAGGGATATGGCAGACGTATGTGGCACCAGCCTTCTCTCGCTGTTGCTAGTTTATTGGGTTTGCATCTTTTGGCCATTTTCATGTGTAATATATTCGATTTTTTTTCATGCATGTGTGGAGGATGTACAAATTTGACACTAAGTTCATGTTTTTATTTTTACATGAATTTCGGCAAACATTCAGACTCTTGACAGCTGTAGCGCTAGACTGTGTGGTGATGCAGCGCATGCCGTGAAAGTAGCTAGTAGTTGGTGAGCTGTGTGGGCAGTGTGGCCTGTTAGTTGGTGAGCTCTGTACAATGTTAGTTGGTGAGCTCTGCACACAGTGTTAGTTGGTGAGCTCTGCACAAAGTGTTAGTTGGTGAGCTCTGCACACAGTGTTAGTTGGTGAGCTCTGCACAAAGTGTTAGTTGGTGAGCTCTGCACACAGTGTTAGTTGGTGAGCTCTGCACACAGTGTTAGTTGGTGAGCTCTGCACACAGTGTTAGTTGGTGAGCTCTGCACACAGTGTTAGTTGGTGAGCTCTGCACACAGTGTTAGTTGGTGAGCTCTGCACACAGTGTTAGTTGGCGGGCAGTGTGGACCGTGCTGACGGGCGGACCGTGTTGCAGAACCACGGCAGCAGCGGGCGCAGTGCAGCCGCCAGCCACCCCAAGGTGCTGCGCTGGGGCGCCGACTCCAGCCCGCGCGCTGTAGGCTCCCCGCTGCCCCACCAGACCCTGTCTCGCCGCAGCTCCACGCCGGCCACGGTCGGCTCGGGAGGCGACATGTCCATCGCGTCCCTCGTCAGCTCGGTCAGCTCGCTGCTGCTGGACAACATCCGCGAGCAGAGCGAGCTGCAGGCGCAGTCTGGCGGCCAGCACAGGAAGCTGGACCGCAGCCAGAGCGAGCCCGCCAGGGGCGCCAACATCAACACCAGCCGCTACAAGACGGAGCTGTGCCGCCCCTACGAGGAGAGCGGCTCCTGCAAGTACGGCGACAAGTGCCAGTTCGCGCACGGCATGCACGAGCTCAGGAACCTGGTGCGTCACCCCAAGTACAAGACGGAGCTGTGCCGCACCTTCCACACCATCGGCTTCTGCCCCTACGGCCCGCGCTGCCACTTCATCCACAACGCCGAGGAGGCGCGCGGCCGAGGGGCGGCCTCTCCGCCCCCGGCCCGCCCCCAGCCGCTCAGCATCTGCTCGTCGCACTTCGGCGGGCTGCTGTCCGGCGAGTCGACCTCCCCCGGGTCCTCCAGCCTCAGCCAGAGCCCCACCACGTCCGTGGGCTCCTTCTTCTCGTCGGACCCCGACGTGGTGGCGCTGCTGTCCGCCGCCGGCTCGCCGCCGCCCTCCGCCGCCTCCGTCAACAACGCCTTCTCGTTCGCGCGCGACTTCGCCAGTCCGCTGGTGCAGCTGGGGGCGGGGCTGTCTCCGCCGCCGTCGCCCGCCGCCTCCCTGTGCAGCTCGCGGCAGTCTCCCACGCCCCAGGGGCTGGACTCGCGGCTGCCCGTGTTCAACAGGCTCAGCAGCACCATGGCCTAGCTCCAGCTCCAGCTCCGGCGAGTGGTATTACACGTTTCCCTGCTCCCTCTTGTACATATGTGTCTTTTTCTTTTGTAGCTATTTATAATTTTGTATTGCTTTTATAGTATGGTAGAATGAAGACTGGTATATTTATTAACTGCATTCCATAGGCGAGGGAATGGAGTGGAGTAAAAAACATTTAAGGAGGCTGTGGAGAAACAAATTTTGATGTTAAGAAAAAGTCATGTTTGTATCATTGAAGTGCTCTTATATGCATAATATATAAGTTTGAATTTATCCATTATGTATATTGTTGTTTGTGATAAAAGAAAAAAAAAGCAATAAGAAGCAAATTATTTCAGTTACTTTCCAAGTAAACATTTGTTGCAATGGTGATAAGAAATCATGTGATGCACATTTATACATATTTTTAATATATATATTGTATCATAGTCTTGAGTGTATCGAGTTGATGAGGGTACCAACATTAATAAAGACATTTCGATTGTATCATTAAGATATTTTTGATGGCATTTTTTCAAAGTGTGTAAACATGCCTATAAGCACTTGTATTATAATAGGCTAAGTGATAATATTTTTGATCTGGAAGTTGGTAGTCTGTTAAGCTTACAATATCTTAATATCCTACATTGCCTTTAATGAGGTTGCAGAACTGAAAGGGAGATGTGTTTATTACAAAATGATAATAGTTCAATATAACTTAGTCATCCAATGGTATTCTAGTTCATATGACTGTGCATACATATTTATTTTATACATTAGAATATGGGACATGATAAAAAATTTTGTTTAGAAAGCAATTTCTTTTTTATTTGAATTAGTTTTCCCATGAAGGCTCAAGTCATTTTATGATGTAATCATATTCCTGGAAGTGTCCTGCAACTTTGGTTTGTTAACAAATAGTTGTAACACTTATGGTGCATATATAAATAAGTACATTGAAAAACACTTAATTATGATATTTTAATTTATTTTATTTGCAAATTTTAACTATTTTTATTCTTAATTTATATGGTTATAGTTCATTTTAGACTGAGTCATGTTTAAAATATTTTTGTGTGTACTACAAAATGTTATATTTGTATTTATATAACTTATTTATATTCAAGAAACATATTTATGAAGCTAAATGTATGTGGAAGTGAAAGAATGCTAAACACTTTTTTATGTATTTTTTTATTCGTTATTCAAATGTGTTTTTGTAATGACAACACATTTGTCAATAAAACGAGTTCAGAGTTGAAGATTTATATAATTCAATCTTTTTCATTTGTGTATTCCATATTCCAAGTTTGCAGAAGTTTTTAAAATTTTAATTGAAGTTAAAGTATGCAATATTAAATATGTATAAGTTGTGCATATTGTAAATCCGTGCCAACTTTAATTACCAAAATATTACCACTTTTTATCATGTATTCTTAAATTATGGTGTGTTTTTGTATGTAGTTCAAATGAGACTACTAATTGAGTGAAATTTGAAAAAGATGAATATATAATTTTCCTTTATTTTTAAAAAAAAAGTTTGCCTTTTTTCTTCAAACCTTTTTTCTCCCATTTATAAATAATGATACATCATTATAAGTACCATTTTTTTATATTTTAAGCTACAGCCATTTTCACGATGTGTGTTCTTCTGAAGTCTTGGTCTAACTGGTGTTTAGTAGTGGACTGTGTTAACTAGTAAGTCAATAAATACACACAGGTTTTAAATGTTATTGATGGGAAAGTACTAACCACACCATTGAGTAAATCAAAAGGTAAAATGTAAATTGAAAACCCTTCACTGTTAAAGAGGTCGTAACACAACACAAATATTTATGGAAATCCTCACAAAGGGGCCCTAGTGAAATGTAGCGCGCTGGGTTACTAGCCATGTGCTGCAGCTAGTGTTGGGTGGATGCTATTGTCACTATCTGCTGGAGTCCAGTTGCTGGGTTATCTGTGAACAAGGTCACAGTAATGCGAAGGAATGCCTACCGCTACATGCACCAACAGGATCAATCTCATATCGCCTTACTTGCTTTTCGACAGTGTTTAATTTGAAAATACATCCACGAATTACAAAAAAAAAAAAAAACTTTCATTTGTAAGTGTTTTAGTTCCTATACTGCATAATTTTAGGGATTACAATCATAAAGAAAAATAACAAAAAAATCGACGAATGGCTCATGGTTTCAAAACGTCGGCTACCTAATAAAGGTTAAGAAATCACAAAAATTCTCCTAACATTTTTACTTTCGAAATAAATATTTAAGTGACAATGGTTTTTCATGTGGTCACATGTTGATATAAATCTTCCGGTCTGCGACAAAAATTCACGTCCTACTATTAGAGTGTTTTCTAAAACTGAGAATAAAAAGATGGAAAAATTAAATATTTTTACTCACACAGCGCCTTTTTGCAAACAGTCCGAGATATCTCGAAAGTGTCTGATTAGAAATATTACTTTAAGAGCCATTGCACTTGGCCTGTACAAGTCTCTTTTTGAGCTATTGTCTGAAATATGTTGTTTTTTTTTTTTTTTGAGGGCGAAAAAAGGGTTGCACTTTTTTTTTGTCGCGGACGTTCTTACGTGTTGTAAGTGGAATACAGATGTGCAGGCGGCCTTTAATCTTCACTATTGCTGAAGAAAAATAAAGTCTCTTAGACACATGGCCAGTTCGGTGACTGGCACTTAGAGGCGTGTGATGGCGCGAGCCATTTTCGACCTTAGCGACCTTGCGCTCCAGGCAAGAACGTAAACTAGACAAGTTTCTATCCGAGGCCACAACTTATCTTGACTCTCTCCCCCCCCCCCCCCCCTGATTTCTTTTCCTCAAACCAGCCAAACGAAAACCTTTCAAGACACCTTGTATCGCCACCACAAATTTAGGGAAGCCTTTTCACAGACGAGAGAGCCAAAACCCGAAGTTTTTTTTCCGTATCTTAAATGTAGCTATCCTTACCAAATCAACCGTCCACAATGTTTTTTTAAAGTATTTATAATGTAGTTAACCTAACCTAATTGATTATTGGTATCCTTTTTATCAACACCGCCATATTTATTTACAATGAACAAAAAAAACCGAAGATACACGATCGGGGCGTTTGGGTCTCTCGTCTGTGAAAAGGATTCCAAAACATTTAACCCACCATTCCGGATTATTATTTTTACGTGTGTGTTTCGTTAAATATAAATTATTCAGTTCATCTCGATGAGGAAACAACAGTTTCAAATGATTTATTCAATGAAAGACACTTTTTAACGGCGGGGATCCTAATTCATACTTCGCCACCATCTGACGTCAAGCACCACTGGGACAGGACAACATGGCCGCCGCGAGACAGCGGACACCGGAAGTGCGGAGCTGGCATGTGACTTCCTGCAGCGGCAGCAGAGACCAGCGCTACTGTCAACTGGGGCCAGACTGTCGATACACCCGGGTGAGCAGTACGTGTTGAACGGGAAGCCTTCATTTCACAGACGAGAGAGCCAAACCCGAAGTTCATGCTCGCTTCCCCCCCCCCCCCCCATTTTTGCGGTCGATTGGGATAGGTTAGCTACATTATAAATACTTTAAAACATTGAGGATGGTTGGTTATATTTGGTAAGTATAGTAGCTACATTAAAAATACTGTGAAATCATTTTATGGTTGCTTAGCAAATAACTTTTTAATATGTAGCTATCCAGGGCTAGGAAACCGTTTACATGATTTCACAGTATCTTTAACGTAGCTATCCTAACCAAATCAACCGTCCACGATGTTTTAAAGTATTTATAATGTAGCTAACCTAACCTTATACAATGAACAAATAAAAACCAAGATGTACGATCGGGCGTTTGGCTCTCTCGTCTGTGAAATGAAGGCTTCCCGTGTTTAACCTGGCCCTGGGCCGCAGAAGATATTACGGCGTTCGTCGAACAAGGTACCTACTCTTACACGCATACTTAAACGACGCATTCTCTTTCGTGAATATTATGACGTGACATAAATTTCTTACGGGAAATAAATACAGAGAGCACTCATACATTGCCAAACGAGATATAAATCGGTTTCTAAAGTATTTGGTTTAGATATATATATATATATATATATATATAAGCGCAAATCAATAATGTAAACTAAAGTTACACTTGAGATTTCTTGTCCTATTGTTTTCGTACCTGAAATTCTCCCGCGCGGGGCACAAGTGTGTCTGAAGGGGGGCGGGTTCTATATCCCGGCGCACAGTGTGTCCCGCAAATCAAGGTAGGTGGACAAAATTCATTATCAGTTTCCCGGAATTTATTGACAGGTTACTGTCAGCAACACTCCCAAACCTCAGATTCCAGGAATTGTATACGTATTACATTACAGATTGAGTAAATTGAACACAATCAATTACCATATAAAAACTATACCTATAGATACAGTCACGGAAATCACGGAAAATAATTTTGTCCACCTGGCTTGTTCTGCGGGACGCACTGTGCGGCGGTGAGCTGGCAGGGCCGCGCATGTCAAGGTGACTGAGGACGTCGGTGAGTCAGGGGCTTATCTGCCTGCTCGGCGAGTTTCTGGAGGACGCGGTGATAAGCCCTGCGCGGGAGAGACCTCGCATCTGCCCCGCGCGGCTGTCTGACCTCGTCCGTGGTTGCACTCCGGTGCGTCCTCTTGATCATTCCTGGTGAGAACAACCACGAATAACGCAAATGCCACAAGGTAACGCCTCCTGATACACGTTATCTGCTTAGTTGACATTGTAGATAACGGTACTAATTTAAAAACAATCTCTCAATTCAATAGCCCTGAAAATGTACGAACAAAAAAATATAAACCCCCGTGCAGAAATTAAATCGTCCAGTACAATAACAAACAACGGCTACAAAACAGCAATTCAGTAGCCTACTTGGGTGTAGTTTTTGTTATTCTTGGTATTTGTTTTGCAAGTTTGTGTGTGGTGTTGGGCCTATTTTTCTCCATTCTTTAGTTAAAAAACACTCTTTAAGTTTTACCTACGTGGAATTCCTTTTTTCTCAATATCTGTTTATTAAGGCCCATAAATGCTCAATGGGGTAGTGTGTCTACCCGGAGGGTGGGTGGTTGTTTGCAGGACGTGAGTCTGTCGTACAACAATCAGTCCTTGACCTAGAGGTATGCCTCGGAACATTCTTGCTGTCAACCCAGCCTCTTTACGCTAGGCCCGGGGTTCTGCTTTAATATATTCAGATACACTACCTTATCCATAGTTGCAGGTATTACTGATACCATTATGCGTCTGTAGCCATATGAGGCTGCAGAATCTTACAGTGGAGGTCTTAGTTCGTCTCCCCCTACACACTTCGTTTGTCTGATGAATAAAATGAACAGAATTTGAGTTCATCGGTAAATGACAGCCCCCTCCAAGACTCCGGTGGCTTGCTAACGTAATGCTTATCAAAAGTGAACTGTTTCTCTTGTTTTCTTTGCTTATGAAGAGCTTCTAACGTCCCACTATTCCAGCTCTTTTCAGCACCCGTCTCACTGTGTGGATGCTGACGTTCTTCCCGTAGCAGCTGCTGCATCAGGGCGAAGCACAGTGCTTCGCTCATCTCGTCGTGTCAGCTTCCTTTGTCGTCCACTTCTTGGTTTGTTAATCACAGAAGAACTATTATATATCTCTGGATAGTACTAGCTACTGTTGTTGGTGGTATTCCTGTAAATTTCAAAAAATCTTTCGCCGTGACTTTCCGTCCGTTTGTGTTGGATAGTGTGATCCATTTCAACAACGGTTCATTCGTATCTTGTCTTGCTCATTCTACTCTCCAAGTGGTCGCTTACTCGCAAATACTCGAGTTCACACTGAATCAGTGCACCCGATATGTGTGCGCTTAGATTCTACAAACATGATTCAACACGGATAACGAAGTGGACGAATACTATTTATTGCGTTACTGTTTCCAAACACTTTTACGAACACGTTTTGACGTGACAACGTCTAATAAATCGATGAACGCCGGCTGCACGCACGAAAAGTGTCCCGTTACGCACACTGTCCCGATACGCTCATTGTACGCTATCTCTCTTCCACTCGATTAGAACAACCATCGATTTGACTTTTTCGAGGCACATTAAACTTGAAACACTCCCATTCGTTTCCTACTTTTCCTATCATCGTCCTATCCTTAACAGAATAACACAGATTGGAAGAAGTTAAATAGCAAACATATATAAAAGTTATAGTTAAAATAATCTCTTCGTTAAAGTAATAAACATATTTGAATTAATGAGTGCCAATAAAAGTAAATTTATCAATTAAATTGTAGATTTCATTTCACTCCTTCTTTGTATCCATACAAAATAGTGATAATTCAATAAAAATGATTCAATTTTATTCATAAAATTATGCAATCATTTCATCAATGTTTTGTTATGACGTCACGTTAAACTATCGTCCGTAAACCGACTTTACAGACAACCAATTTTTTTTAGTTCTATTCCACGAGAATAAAACATAATTATGTTGCTTTCATGTTGAAAGCCAAAGGCAGTATGAAACATAGAGTAGAGGTGATGATAAAATGTTGTTATTAATCTCCATCTCAACCTTGCTCTCGGACGAATGAATACTTTTACGATTAACTGCGTGTAGTTCATGAACTTGAATAGGCCCGGCCTCAGTCGTATAGGTGTCCGTATTCCCTGCTCTTTATGTTCTGAAGATTTTATGGAGACGGGATTTTGTGGGTCATTAGTAAATTCTGCTGTACTTGCTATTCGTTAAGTTCATAGATTATTTCACAGTGCTACTGAACACACATCACTGGTAATAGATATTGCATGTAGGCCACGCATAGTAACCGTCCCGCCCCACTAACACACACACACCCCTGACCAGACGACCCCATTAAAACAATGATATGTAAAATTGTATTTTGACGCAGAACTCATTTTAATTGTACCTTTTAGTCACTTTGTGTTACATGATGTAAGCTGTTGTACATATGCCATTGCTAAGCACATGTATGTATGTAGAAGAAAACTACAAAAAACACAAATTAAGCAAAAAATTGCTGTTGTCAACAGGATATAAACATCACATAATATTCCATAACAGGAATATGGTCAACAAACAAATAAAAACAAAGAAAAATGGACTAACAGAACGGAAAAAAAAACACAAATGATAACAGCACTCTTTGTTGATAAAACTTCTTGGATTTGTGCTGTGGCATACTAAGTGACAAGATGTGTCACCCACGTGCGACAGTTCTGTTGGCAGATAGGCCGTGCTGTGCTTTCAGCCGCGCGCAGGACTGGACCAGTGCCACACTTCATCACGTGACATAATACGTGTTTGTTTGCGCCTATGCACATTTCAAGCCCTAAGTAAGCGGAATAACTGTCTACTGAAATGGTTTCTTGTCACTAAATAAAGTCTGTAGTTTAATGGTTGAGTAGTTTATGTGTATCTCACGCGAACAAAAATTATAAATGAGTTAAACGGTCTGCCTAATCTTGTCTAATTCTTGTCAGCGCAGCTCACATCCCCAGGGGCGTAACTAGACTAGTTTACCACCCGGGACAAGAACTCATCCTTTTCCATACCAACCAAACCAAAACCTTTCCCGACAACACATTTTAACTCCACAATTCCAAATATTTCTGATTCAACTTGGATGGTAAATTAATACTTTTTTTTGCAGTCATTACATTTTTAATACAATACATCGCAAGTTGGACACTACGCTAAAAAAAAAAAAAAAACAGTTCTTTAATGCATGTATCTTTCAAATACAATAATAATTCAGTTCATCTGCCCTCCAATATGTTCTAACATTACGATATTCAATTAAATATCTTTAGTAAAGTTTATTCTGCCACCAGTTTAACGGCTTCCACCCCCCCCCCCCCCCTTCCACTAGGTAGGTCCCTGCACATGCCTGCCGACTACACAAGGGAAGCTTTCTTTTCACAGACGAGAGAGCCAAACGCACGATCGTGCATCTTCGGTTTTTTTTTTTGTTCATTGTAAATAAATATGGCGGTGTTGATAAAAGGAAAGACCATAAACAAGACAACGGTATTTATTTGTACGCCGCCATATTTTTTCGTTTGCCGTGTGTCCGTGAATGTTTATTTTGGACAACTCATGATAACTAATGGTCAATTAGGTTAGGTTAGCTACATTGTAAATACTTGTGGACGGTTGATTCGGTTAGGATAGCTACATTAAAGATACTGTGAAATCATGTAAACGTTTTCCTAGCGCTGGATAGCTACATATTAAAAAGTTATTTGCTAAGCAACCATAAAATGATTTGCAGGTATTTTTTAATGTAGCTATACTTACCTAATATAACCGACCATCCACAATGTTTTAAAGTATTTTATAATGTAGCTAAACTATCCTAATCGATCGCCAAATTTAATGCCACGCCGGTTTATACAATGGGATAGAACGGCGTATGCCGTATGAGTAAGCTACAGCACAAATAAATACACCTGTTGTGGTACGGAAAAAAAAAGCGAGCAGGAACTTCGGGTGTGGCTCTCTCGTCTGTGAAATGAAGGATTCCCCACGTCCACGGGTCTGCGCTGTGGCCGCGGGTATTCCTGTGCGTGGCCGCGCGCGACCAGTCAGCCGGGAGACAGAGACAGAGCCTGGCAGAACTCAGCTACGCAGTTGCGTGTTTGCGACACCGCGTCCTGGTGTCGTACTTGTCGTATCTGGAAGGTTTTTAACGTCTGGCCTTTTCAAAACGTACACGTTGTGTTCAACCTTTTGTTTTTTCGTCAAAGAAATTTGATTGGAAAATTTTGTTTAACTGAAATCAGTCATTTTTAACATCTCGTTTGTGTCCCTATGTTTCGTAAAATTACGCTCTTTAATTAATGTAAGTGCATGTATTTATGGAAACTAGCGGATTTTTAAATTCAATTTATTGATGTCAGTCTAATATAATAGTGTAAGTGATTTTAGAAATCTTTTAATTACTTAAATTAAATGCTGTTTAAAATATACGCTACAAAACCTTTTTTTTCTTTCAAAAATGGCGACGTGTCATTAACTCGAAGCTTAAACGTCGCTCATCCGAACAATCGAAAATCCGGATAAATCGGGTAATATAGGTAATAAGCAAAATAACAGTTTTCAATAATCAGACTGGCAATATATATCACGTCATTCCTTTACAGAGCATTCGTCAACTTTCTTCTGTTTTCAAACATGTACGGTGTTTGAACGAAGCACGGTTTATTGTTTTATTGTTTATTGTTGTTGTTAATAGCACAGATGCTAACATAATCACATAAAAATAAAACATAGATCCAATACTGACAACATTATAACATCGTATACATACAAAATCACCTTGGTATACATTTATACACCATCCGACTTATAAGTTGGTATTCAAGTCATTGCTGTCTTTTGCATAACAAATAGTTTCGTGTTTCCTGAACATTTTTAAAAGTGGACATTCTTTAATGTAAACTGGCAAATTGTTGTATTCCTGGAGACCTTTAGCATAGTTTGACTGTTGAGCTGAAGCAGTCCTCCTATATTGCAAATGGAACTTATTGCAATTACGTGTGGCATAAGAATGTACATTTGAATTTTTTTTTAACCTGTTGCTTAAATATTTTGGCAAGACTCCAATATTATTCTTAAATATAAAAATCATACAATTGTAATAAAGACATTCACGGACACTTAGCAAACACAATTCCTCTAGCATAACATCACATTTTCTCGTACCTATCTTTCAACAGTGTAGCTCGCATTGTCCTGTTCTGTAATACTTGCAATCTGGCTTTGTAGCTTTGATTTTGTTCTAACCGTCTTTGTTTAGCATGGGCGTCGCAACCGGGGGGGGGGGGGCACTCCCCCCCCCCCCCCCAAATAATAAAAGTCTTCAATTTTTGTCCCCTCCAATAATATATTTAGTTTCGTAGTTATATTAAAAATATTTTTTCTGTGATCTAACCCATATGTTGCGCATGGTGCATTTAGTCCAATCGTGGTAATGTGAGCACTGTGTTAATACAAATTAGTTCTCTGAAAATATTTTTTATAAAAAATAAACTATATATTGCAACCAACTATAATTAGAATATTTAGGAAAGAAAAATGCCTAAAAACCACCTTTTTGCACCTTCAAACCCCAAAATTTCCCGGGCACCCCGCTTTGTTTTTTCTTCCAGGGGATGGATAGTCCTCAACAACTAAATGAATTGCAGTCCCCCCCCCCCCCCTTTCCCCCCCAAAAAAAAATATATCCTTGCGACGCCCATGTATGTTTAGAATACATTTGTCCGCAGAAGTGTATCAGCGAGGGACGGGTACACGAGGTTCAACTACGTGGATTCGTTTACTTGCGCACTTCACTTACGCCCTTGTGATAAGTACGTGTGAGTATGCACGGCCCGGGTGTGGAAGCTTCTGGCTGGAGCGGCTGGTAGTCCCAAGAGTGGGGGGGGGGGGGGGGGGTCAAGCTCAAGGCTGCGGCGGACGTGCGCTGGCGGGCGTGATAAGGAGGCGCGCGCGCTGTTGCCGGCTGCCTAGCGCGGCGGAGCTGGCAACGCCGCGCGCTGCTCCCTCCTCACTTCTCCTTATCCGTCCTTGCGCGGTGTTTACCACTGCGCCTGCGCGCGAGACGTCTTATCGCCGCGACCACTGCGCAGGCTAAATATGTGCGGTCGAGGAATGCCAACGTCGGAAAACGTATTTCAGTATCAGACAATCATAGATATTTCTTAAACATAACAAACATAAATAAAAACGTAATTTTACTGTGCCTAATAAACTGTTATTTGTTGAACGAAATTGTGTGAATTCCTTGGAAAGTATTATTTTTTTCTTGTAAGAGTTCACATGTCCTTCATTAGGCACCTTGCTTCTTCAATGCTAATGTTCTATTGCAGTTTTCTATTACATTAATTGGTAAATATTTGTACTAATTCCCGAGGTTGATACACTACAAACATTCTTAGTTCATAAATTATGGAATGTTGTTTTAACGGAGTGGCGTATTGCAATATATTATACCTTGGAATAATATTTGTGAATGTTGAATTATTTTGGTAGCAATGAAATAAGCACGGCTGTTAAATAAAAATCGTTTATGTGTTTGTTCGACACGAAACTCGCGTCAATGATGCTTTAAATGAAATATATTTGAACTTTTTTTTAAAATTTGAACTAAACAATTTTATGCTACAACTAAACAATATTAACTGTTACCGGTTTATGTTGCTAAATATTTTATTTTACAAGAGTACCAGCTACACTTCTTATCACACACAACTATACCTTATACTTGTTAGTAAAAACTTTTGAAAATCTATGTGAAACTCCTGTTCGTAACAACTTGTGACCACACAATCTTATTATTTGCATTTATTAATATTGTTAATAAACGACAAGAATGGTGCATTTGTGAAACAGTCCACAGGAATGTTGAACAAGTGAATTCAAACAAGGTAACCCAGTCGCACAACATTTTTATTTGTAAGCTTTCTCTTAAATTACTCTAATTGGTTTCATTGCACATTAAACACCTTTCACCATATGTATGCGACACATTTTTAAAACTAAAACATTTTGTTTCTTTGCTCGCTAGAAGTTTATTTCTTGCATTCCTATAGCCGGTGAATAGGTATAACATTTCCCCTGCATTTTTTCTGCTTCATAAAAATCTAGAATTAAAATATATGTGCGCGAAATCTATCAGTATCGCCATGATGTGTGCACACCCTAACATCGGTAACGAGCAAATTCATGTGTTCTCATGTTGTTCGTGTTGCAAATAAACTTATAATACGAAATCCGGACACGAAATTAAAGTATAATTCTGTAAAATAATGCGAGTATGATATTACCAATATTACCTAAGAAAATTCATAACATGCGGTATAATGTATAGAAATAAACTTTTAAGTAGTTTTTTATGGAAGGGCTAGTATTACTTTTTTTATTATGTTAATTATTAAGTTTCTTTAGTGTTAACCTAATATTTTACCTTTCTGTAATATGTAAAAAAAACACGAGACAACTGAAAACTGGCCTAGTGCTGAATTTTGTTCATGTATATATAAATAAATAAATAAATAAATAAACTTGTTAACGGCTACAATATGTAGTATTTCTTCTTGATCTATTTGATACGATCAATAAAACTCCCATTATGTGATATATATATATATATATATATATATATATTCCACCCCTTGCAGTAATATATATGCATACACATATGCATGTATACATACATACACATAGATTTTGAGTTGACGATGGTTTTGGAGTCTATGGACCATGAAACGAAAAACTATGTACTACATATTTGTCCTTGCATTTAGTTCACAACACTCCTAGCAACAGCCTGCAATCAGACTCACTGCCAACTACAAAATGACGACATGCATACATCAGTCGGAACAACACTGCCTGTCTGGTGATGAAATGTTTTTTCCACCTGCCGCCATCTTGCCTGAGGCAAGGTTCAGAGTTCGCTTGTTCCCCGGCGTCCTTGGAGACGATGTAATTAATTGCGCATGCGCCAACTCCACGCTGCGGCGGCCAGTGTGAGTAGAGGGAATAAGTCGGTCCTGGCGCACTAGAGTTCTTTTTTTTGTCAGTGATTAATTTAATATTTTTCCGTCTACGCATTTCGTATCGTTCTACCACGTGTCAACAGTAACACACAGGCGTAGTTGATCACTAAATATCAATGGTTTTGCAAAAAAATAAAATAGTATTGCATTATTTGCATTGGGGAAGGATCTAAATGATTATTTTGGACATACGACGTATCAAGTTTGCACTGTGTGTCCCAGAGGAAAACGCAAAGAACAGACAAACAAAAAGATGAATACACAAACACACACAAAACAAGTCCAAATCAACTGATGTCAAATGTAAAATGTAAAGACAGCACAGATAATTCCGTAGAAGGAATTAGTCGGTACAATGTAACACACAGCACATGCGAACCTAGTGGGTTGACAGCGACAAAACAGTTGCAACGAAAAACAGTGAATACATACAACAACCTTAGAAAACACAGCGGCAGATAGAGGAGACCAACTATGATACTATTCCGATAATATGGGTAACACATCGACAATACAGTGACGCACATGCAAACCCAGCGATGGAATTTGAAAAAAAAAGTATTATGACAACACTACGACGACAGAACAGACGAACACAACAGGCTAACCTGCAGTTACAGGCTAACCTGCAGTTACAGGTTCTTTAGAACGAATTCGCGGACTGAATACACGAATCAGGGTTCACCGCTCTTCGCCTGGGGTGGGGGCGAGGTGAGGCAGGGACGGAATGTATTTCTGGGGGGGGGGGTGATGGAAACACCCCGAGGAAACCCACCGCTCCCAGCTAAGCCCACCACACTTCTTACCTGAGCGATGAATCGCTGTGAATCGAGCACCGGATGGCCCTGATTCCCCGTGGCTCCTTCGTGCACGCTACAGTGTTGTGCGCAGATCCGGACTTAACTTCGGTCGATTTTCCGTTTTGAAGAGTAATGTTAGTTCCAGAAGCCATTTTAATGGTTAAACTGGAATATATGGAATACAATCAAGCAGTAGCGGATCCAGAGGGGGGCTAAGGGGCTCAAGCCCCCTCCAAAAGCATCTGGGTCCACTATTGTTTTAGTGTTTGCCTTGATAAAGCCTAGCCTCAGCTGGGTCAAGCCCCTCCCAAACCAAAATCCTGGATCCGCCACTGCAATCAAGTGTTCAACTGCAAAGCGTGCTTTTTTTGAACATAATTTTTTTTTCTACTCAGTAGTAGATGTAATCAGATCCAATAATGGGCGCATTAATTTTTTTTAAGGAACTCAGACTTCTCCATTTGAGAGTTCATGAATTTATTTCTAGCTTAGTTTCATAGGGAAGTATTTATCATCTAGCCCCACCAGAGCAAAAAGCTATATTGCGACTGTTATTCTAAAATTAATAATTAGCTGCATTTGATGTCGTCACAGTTGTAACTACAAATACAAGTAATTATATATTCTTATAATTTAATCCCACGCGAAAAATTGCGACTGTTACTCCGTCTGTACTAGTAGCATCAGAAAATCAATTTTTCCTGAAAATTGGTTCACGGAAGGTACAAAAATATTCTAGTTGTTCATGCTAACCTGATATGTAACATTAACGATTAATGGCTTTGGTTGGATCGAATAAGTCCGAGTTCAAACAAATTTTTTTTGGTTTGGTGTTATGTAATGGGCTGTGTTTGGTTGGCGAACGTGTATTTCCGAGTACCCAAGGACTCCGAGGAAGTGAAGTCGAAACAGGAAGAATGTGGCTTTCCTTCCAACTACTTTGGTGTAATCTAATCTGTGTTTCCCTCAGCTTTTGCGCGACCGCAACTGTAGAGCCCCTTTCTCACGCTCGACCTAGCTTCAGACTGAAGTCATGGTTTACAGAATTCAGTTTGTTTTTAATAAACATGACGTCAGAGAGCGTGGTTCCAAAAAAGGGCACTAGCTCTTTCCGAGCCCAAATTTTATTTTCTGTGTTATTTTGTAGGGTAAAGTTATGTAAACTCAAATTCTTACAATCATATACGAAACTTTTCTTTCGTCAACATTTGTATTAAAAACTTTTAAAGTTCAATATTTGAGACCATAAATATGAAAATACTCCAAGACTATCTCTGATTTATTTAATTAATGTTTATGTTTTGTAACTGCAAATTTCTTTCTACGATATGGATGCTGTCATAACTTAGCTCTGCGCACTGTATGCGCGCCCCGGATAGGCAGATGCCACGGCTGTGATTGGCTGTGTCGCTGTGTGTTCATGTCTGTGACGACCTTGCTGTCGAGACGAACACACCTGCTGTCACGTGGGGCGGCCATTCCCCGGCGTCTGACAGTCTTCATCCGTGTTAGGGCATCCTCTACCCCTCATTCTATGAGCAAACATCTGTAATCATTACGTTAGTTTAAGGAAAATTGATTTTGACGTGACAACGTCTAATATCGATGAACGCCGGCTGCACGCACGAAAAAGTGTTCCGTTACGCACATTGTTCCGTTACGCTGTGTCCCGTTACGCTCATTGTACGCCTGCGCCGCATCTATCTCTCTTCCACTCGACTGTTTATAAAGTGAAGTGAAAAGTTAATGTGGTTTTCATTGTTTATTACAACAATAATATGGGCAATAAAGGTTAATTATTCTTTTAAAAATCTGATTACTTGTATAATTTCAAGTTTTTATTCTTTTATTATTAAAATTAAAATGATTCAATTTTATTCATAAAGTATGCAATCATTTCATCAATGTTTTGTTATGACGTTGTCAGGTTAAACTATCGTCCGTAAACCGACTTTACAGACAACCAATTTTTTTTTTTACTCATCACTTTGGACGTTGCTAGTTTGCACTGTATGTCATCGAGAACATCTAAAGAACGGACAAATAATAGACGAATACACAAACACACATAAAAAAGAGGCCAGAATCAACTGATGTCAAGAATGTTAAATATATAGACATCACGGAGAATGCCGCGGAAGGATTTTTTTTACAGAAAATACCACAGCACAGACGATCATAAAGGGCTAACAACGACGAGAGAGTTGCAACAGAAACAGTCACTGCGACAAACAGAGGAACCCAACGATGATAAATAAACATATAAAACTAACAACACAACGATGACAGCACAGATGAACTTCCCAAGACAAAACAGTTGCGAAGTTTCTGGAACTGGAATCTGTACCCGTCATCAGACACAATCCGACTAATTACGGCCGGGGACGCACCACAACGCCGACTGTACCACAACGCCGAAACCGAAAAATGTCATTTCAGGACTGCCACAAAGGTTAGGTTAGGTAAGGTAAGATTAGGCTAGCCTAGGTTAGATTAAGTTGTGGTACATTTATCGGCGTTACTGTATTTCGGCGTTGTGGTACACAGCAGTTTTCTAGCTGTCGGCGTTGCGGTCAATTTGGCATTCGGCTTTATGGTATTCGGCGTTATTGTACGTTCGGCGTTGTGGTAACGACCCCTTAACGGGCTCTTGACATGGGATGATTCCGGCTTGTTTTTCTGCGAGGTTTGTGTATTCATGTTTCTCCGTGCCTTCATCAGGTTTTCTCTACGACGACGTACAGTGGAAACTAGCAGTCCTAAAGTAATTATTTGAATCTTTGATTATTCTCATTACGTCTGAGGTCGAGAGAGACTTCGGATGCAGGCTGTTTGAGCTCTCGAAGAGTTACTGTGTATTTTGTTTTGTAACCTTCGCTGGCAAGTAATTTAATTAATTAACGTTTAAGTGCGGTCGACGCTGGGTTGCTCTGGAGACCTGGGCGAGGCGGCAGTCAGACGTGAAATCCATACGCAAAGAGAGAAAATATAGATCCGCCTTGCCAGGAACCGGTTTGGCGAGATGAGGAGATTCTTGTTTCCACCTCCCCCCCCCCCCCCCCTCCTTCTTCCTTTTCCTTGGCCTCTTCTTCTCCACCCATCCCCCCTTCCCCCATCACCTTCGTCCTCGGTTATATCTTTTCCTCTTTCGACGTGCGTGGAACCACAGCGGCGCCTCGAGATCCAGGGTGACGGAAATATTTTTGAAAGAAAGGTTAAAAATGGGGGGGAAGGTAGTTTACCACAGAGGTACGTACAATTCGCTTAAAGGGGGTGCCTCCCATTTCAGGTCAAGATTTTATATTTACAATAATTACAGATAAACTTGTAGACTTTTTCAATTGTTTAACTTTCGCGAAATGAAAAATATATATACAGCTCATACGTTTTGCATGATTAACTGCCAAAGTCAAATTTTTATGGCTTTTGGGTTGTACAAATAAGGAGGCACACACACGGTGCGCAGAGCTCCAGGAAAAAAACACAACGCGATTTGAAAACTGCTCGGGATATCCGTGTGGAGTCTGCTTACGAAAAGTATTTTAAGAATTTTTTTTCTGAGAGCCGATAAGTAGTTTTGTTTTAGGATCAAGTTTTTGACGTGATAACGTCTTATAAATCGATGAACGCCGGCTGCACGCACGAAAAAAAGCATGACTCATTGTCACGTTCCACCTGAGCCGAGCGTTGCAAAAACCGGCCGACCACCGTGCGAAAAAAAAACCTTCTATAATATCAAAACAGGTTAAGGCGGGCTTTTTTAACCTAATTGTTCGTGATTATATTTAAACCAATTATTTAAATTAAAATTTGCAAATAAACTGTAAATGATATTTGAAAAATTAAAAAAAGTATGCAATTTTTCGTCAATGTTTTCTCATGACGTTATCACGTAAAATTATCGTCCGTAAACCGACTTTTCAAAGTAATGATTCCTGAAAGCACCTAACAAGAACTCGCCGACAGGCGACGCTAGCAGCAGGCAGCGCCGCGCTAGACTGTCGCCGGCTGGCGTGGACCTTGGGCGTAGCCCGGGGAGACTCGTGGCAACTCGTTCTCCCCTCCCCACCCCACACCCCTGTGCTCCACGTGGAGTTGCGCCGGCGCGTGGGATGGAGTCATGGAGTTCCCGCGCGGAGCACGCCACTCACTCGCCCTCGGCGGTGAGAGACAGTTAGTACTTTCCTACTACCTCCAGTACTTTAGTGGTCTAGTTCATTTAGCTCTGATCTAGTACTTTTTTCTTTAGTACAATAATGTTACAGTAACTCCAATTATTAAGCGTAATTATATTTAAAAACTATGGAAATGTATATGTGTGTGTGTGGTGTGTGATATTTAAGTTCGAGCATTGCAATGTCATAATAACTTCCTTAATGGTTAAAACCATAACAAATTATAATTTAGTAATTTTTTTTTTCAAATCTAGTAATTTTTTTCTCGCTTAAGTTGGTACGAAATATTTATTTTCCTCGTGGACACCCCGGGTGGCAGTAGATAGGACGAACTGAATCCTTAAAAAATTGTATCATACCATGTTTCACCAACATCAGGAAAAAAAAAAAGATTACAAGTTTTGATCTCTCTAGTTTATTACATGTCCAGTTGTCATTAATTTGTGTTAATCTAAGTTGCTGTTACAGTACTAGAAATTACTTCTTTTCTAATTATAAATAGTTTCTTGTGATGCAATTTTTATAATTTTGTTGGGTTTGATTCTCTGTTCTGCGGTCGAGCTTCGAGCTATCATACGGCCATCTTTGTATTGTCTCGTGGTAATAATGGGATTTGAAAGTAAAAGCGTATACTTTTACACCTTAATTTAACGCAAGTTAAAAATATATGTGTTGCAAAGAACATAAAACCGTATCACACATTCTCGTAACAATAACAGTGAGGCGTGATACGGAGGTTAGTGTTTACACAATTATCGAGGACAGGTTGGGGTTGCTTTCGCCGTTTATATAAACAAAAACACGAGCAAAGTAAAATAAATAGAATTGATGTGCCGTTTTTGCACCAAGCTTGTGAACAAAGATGCCAACTATCACGCGCTAAACCTTCCTCAGGTTGTATTTGGCTGTAATTTGTTCGTTGTCAAGTTGCAAAGAAATGGCATGATCGCAAGGGTTTTGTTTACAAATTTAAGCGAACGATAATTTCTATGGTAGTGGCGCCTCTCCCTTTGCTTACTCTATGCACTCGCCCTCGCACTCCTGCGACCAAGTTCCGTGCTCGAAAACAACAAGGTCGTTTGGTTTTTTCTTCACCGACACTACGAAGCATTCATTGTGTACAGCAGGATGTCCACATTTTGGAAAGTCAGGGAAGTTGAAATGAGCGAGGGAAAGTCAGGGAAATTCACTTTAAAACCTGGAAAAGTCATGGAAATGCCTCAGTTAATAGTATTTTAGATTCATGTTGAAAGTAAGTGAACTCAGAGTCAGTAAATTTACGAAGGAAAACCGTGAAATTACGAAGATCTCCTTATTATTATGCAACCAGCGTTCTGCGAAATTTAAAGGTTAACATATTTAACACTGTGCAGTTAAGAAAAGTGGTCGCTTTTTTATTTTCCTCGTCACTGCGGGGGATTCCAGTTTTTGAGAATGTCGACTACATTTATGAGTTGAGGTAAGTAAACTCATCTGCAGGAAGTAATTACTTCATAAAGCAGAAGTATTGACTTTCCACCTGGAAAGTTCCATTTCTGTAGACGGATGGGCTCGTCACCAAAATGTCACAAGTGTGACTTTGACAGCTCACAATACAAAAAAAAAGTATTTTATTTTTAACTTCGTGACAGTTACGTAACATAAGATTTTTTTAAGTTAAAAAACACACCAATCTTCCCCTTTAAAAAAATCGGTTGTCTGTAAAGTCGGTTTACGGATGATATTTTAACGTGACGTCATAACAAAACAAAGATGAAATTATTACATACTTTTATGAATAAAATTGAATCATTTTTATTGAATTATCACTATTTTGTATGCATACAACGAAGGAGTGAAATGAAATCTATAATTTATTTGATAAATTTACTTTTATTTGCACTCATTAATTCAAATATGTTTATTACTTTAACGAAGAGATTATTTTAACTATAACTTTTATACATGTTTGCTATTTAACTTCCTCCAATCTGTGTTATTCTGTTAAGGATAGGACGATGATAGGAAAAATAGGAAACGAATGGGAGTGTTTCAAGTTTAATGTGCCTCGAAGAAGTCAAATCGATGGTTGTTCCAATCGAGTGGAAGAGAGATAGATGCGGCGCAAGCGTACAAATAGCGTAACGGGACACAGCGGGACGGGACAATGTGCGTAACGGGACCCTTTTTCGTGCGTGCAGCCGGCGTTCATCGATTTTATTAGACGTTGTGACGTCAAAAACTCCGACCTGGAGCGTCCAGTTCCCACCCTGAAGAACACCCACGCCTCAACCGACCTCAACCGCCAACACGCATGCCTCGAGGTCGCCAGTGTAGCCACCACAACAACCTGAGAGTGTCAGCAGTCGGGAAGCCAGCACACGGCCTGGGGGGAGGGGTCGACGGAAGCTGATTACAGAAGTGCTGGCGAGCCCAATTAGCGCGAGGCGTATCTGCTGCGTATCGCGGCTGCAGGGTTGCCAACAGTCCGCCCTCGGAGAGCAAGCAGCTCTCTGGCCGCCGATACACCACTTTGCCGCTTTCATTTAGCTTCACTCGTAACTTACTATGCGATCAAATCCTCCAATTTTGATCACTAACGCCATTTGCTGACTAGTTTCGCGGCCATACTATAACATAAGAAATTAAAGATACTTATAAATAACTATTTTTCCACACGAATAAATAAATTGTAGATACTTTAAATTAAATAAAAAGAAATATGGTAGCGTCAATCGTTAGCCGTGACGAAAACTGAGGAGTAGACAAACACCAGCAACGTTACGAGAATTCCGTAGCATCACTGCTCCTGGGCCCAGCCGTCTCCACTTCCGGCCGTTACAACTAGCACATCGTACCTATCCCCTCCCCTCAATTACCCATCTTCCCATTGGACCGCTAGCGCATGCGTTGGAGTGGCGTCGCCGCTGACGCACTCTCCTCTACCGGTTCCCCCACCACGAACCTGACTATTCCCCTCATGCGATCAGAATGTTTGTAACGCTCGAAAATTGTAACCCTACCAGCAAATAAGTTACACTTTGAAAAAAAAATCAAGAAAAAATAACTGAATTTCAAGTCTCAAATTATAGTTCTTAATTATGTTTCCCATTAACAGCTATTGCACGGCACTACGGGGTATGAGAGGGGGGGGGGGGGGAGTTACCTGCTGACGTCATGAGTGGTCTGGAACGTGGCTTGTGCAAATGTTGGCTGCTCTGCTTTAGGCAAATGCACAAACAGTATTTGTAGCAGTTTTACATGTCGAGTCTCCAACCCATAGCATGTTCTTGCGATGATTGGCTCTAATAGTCTATTGTATTTTCTTTAAAACACTCCGTTAACGTAATAGTTTGGACGACCCTGGTGTACGCTGGTTGTCGTGAGAAATCTGTGTCGTCTGAGCTTGTAGCGATTGTTGTTCGTGTGTTTTGGGTTCGTGTTGTTTTTTTTTATTAATTTTTTTATTTGTTCCTAACCTAAATTAAAACTAAGTGTGTTTTGGAGGGTTCCGGGTTAGGGAGGGAGACTAAGTGCGTCTCAGGCCGAAGCCCATACGCTCTAAGCATGCAGGGTTTAAGCCATGCGGGAGAGGAAGCATGCATCATGTGCTATAGCCCGTCCCACTCTTAGATTGCAGTACACGGCTTATGGCGCGCGCTGTTGCCAAATCTCTAACACATTACGAATTTCAGGAGATGCGTGTCTTTGTAATTTGGATCGAACAAGAAGCATTTTAAGAAATCATATCGTAATTTATAATATTTTATACTATTACACATATAAAATTGTAATAATACCACTTTTATGTAAATTTCAAATAAAAACTACCTATTGTAGACGAAAATTTCTTATAGTTTTCTTTTCTGTTCTAAAAATCCCATATATATATATATATATATATATATATATATATATATATATATATTTATATATATCAAATTTTCATGAGCCCGATAAATGCCGTATTTTTGGACAAGTCATGTCCAAAATGATAAATAAAATACAGTAATGGAAATTCTCGGTCGAGTAAGTTATGGGAAAAATCAGAACAATTGGTTCGAAATGGGGAAGATTTTTTGAAAAACAGAAAAATCGCAACAACTCCCATAATATGAATAATATCGAATCCGTTTTAACGTATGATAACTCGGATTACCTAATGCCGAAAAATGTTTTCTAAATACATTTTTGATACGACCAGCCATAACTGCATGGGTTCGAAAAAAATTTTCACCGGACAAAAAAACGTAACTGCCTTAGTAGACACCTTATCAAATCTGTTTAAATTGTTTGTAATAATATCATAGTTATTTTCCAAAACTTTGTCTAAAACAATGTTTGATAAGATGCTTGGTGTTGAGAAGGATAGAAAAGTAATTCAAAATTTTGTACCATGATCGCTATTGAATTCCTTCGTATTTATTTCATACATTTTACATATTATGTTCAAGAATCGATTATAATATTTTTTGTTGACTAAGGAAGCCATGTATTTGAAATTGCTTGTAGGACAGAACCCCACTTATCTAAACACACGACCCTGTTTCCTCTTACGACGGCAGCGCGCGCTCTTGTACTGATAAGACACATCTTTAACAGCTATTTCCACGGAAACTGTAGAAGCAATTGAGATGGGGCTGCTTTTAAAAACTAATTCAATTCATTGTGAACATTTTTCTCGCTTTCGTTCCCCATCTATCTTTAATATAAATTTTTTTTCTCCGCGGGTCAACTTTTTGATGTTTCAGTTTGTGAGAAAATGCATTTCAATATTTAAAAAAAATTATTTAAGTGAAACCTGTACAGTTTTTGTCTTAACATTTGTTCGGTGGCGTCCTAAGGCATTAATTTACTAATAAAAAAAATCTGAATGAAATACACATGTAGGTTTTCTTTTTTTGATGTGAAACATATCGGAATACTTCAAAACAGTTCGCAGCGAATACGTTATGTTTTTTAATTTTTTCGGACACTTAAAATATTGTTAAGTATTCAAAATAAGCATTGCCTGATGCGTATTTTGATTCTATACAATATGAAAAAAAGCTTGGTCCAAAAATTAAAATTTTAAATTTCGTTTGATATTTGGCAACAACGCACGAAGAAACAAGGACAGTGCTAACGGCAATCGGCGTGTGTTAGAGAGAGAGAGAATGCGCCCATTTACTTCCACACTGCAATCTAAGAGTGGGATGCTCTATAGGAGGGGGATTGGCCAGCCATGGCAGCGATTGGCGCCATGACTAACTCCCCTCACTGATTATACTAGACTAAAACTAGATACGTTGGGTCCCAGGTGAAACCTGCATAGACACAGAGGAAAACCCTGGGCTCTGACATGCGGGATGCAAAATTTCATGCATTAATATCAAGCAGGATGCTTACGGGAAATCAGAAGGATGGATATGGAAGGAGAGTTGGACAAGAGTCTACCATGCGGTGGGGGTTGGGGGCTTGGACATTGCTGTCAGCATTGGTTTGGGTGGCGCTGGTTGTTTCGGGGGCTCCCGGCCAGCGCAGTGTTGGTTGCCCGGCCGTAAGGCGCACCAGCCGCGGCGCTCTGGAGTCCCAGGAGGAGACAGACACCCGGTGCGACGCGCGCCGCTCAAGGGCAGACTGCGTCCTCGTGCCGCCGGCGAGACGGGCGGTCATCAGCCGGCCCGGGGGTCGCCAGCACTATCAGGTATTCATGCGCAGCCCGCGCCCTGAATAATGCATGATGCCACTGTCAGATATCTGCCTCGAACGCATTTGACAAGTTGTTTCGGTTCCGAAGCTCGGCCTAGCCTCACCACCTCCTCCTAGGTCTGAACCCGTGAGGGTACACCAGGAGCACTACTTGTCTGTTCGTCCAGATGTCAACCGGTGGTACGTTTAACCCCAGTTGTACCATTTGCCAAATTTTAGAATGGTGTGTACTATTCTTTTGCCTCAACCAGAAACAACTTATCCATTCTGTTTAGCCGCCGTGGCTTGGCAGTGCGACTCGCATGAAGATGCTCAGTTGATAAAGTCCGCTACAACATTAGCATGCTACAGTTGAAACGCCTTAACATCCATTCGCGATAAATTTAATCCTTTCATTAGCGCTGGAATATGATTCAACAGTGGTTGGTAGATTCAGATTTGCAAAAAGGAGGCCAATCACTTGAATTATATTAAACAGATATACGGGGCCAAAATTTGGCAAATTAGGCCACGCTGGCTATTTTATCACTGAAAAATGCTGAAACTATCGGCCTCGTCAAAATATTATGCTATGCTCCCATGCTTATTATCTTTGCGTCACGGCCTCGGCAGCAATGCTAGGAGGAAAATGAGGTCAAAGAGCAACGAAAATGTTACACTGTAAGCGCATGAAAACAGAATTATTACGCCGGTACAGAGTTGGTCTGTGAGTAAGTCGGTGAGTCAGTCAGTGAGTCAGTGATGAGTGTATTTATATTTACTAACTGAAGTTCCCGGCGTTGCCCGGGCTAAACACATAACAATATATAAAAATTGGTTGTCTGTAAAGTCGGTTTACGGACGATAGTTTAACGTGACAACGTCATAACAAAACATTGATGAAATGATTGCATACTTTTATGAATAAAATTGAATCATTTTTATTGAATTGTCACTATATTGTATGGATACAAAAAAAGAGTGAAATGAAATCTACAATTTAATTGATAAATTTACTTTTATTTGCACTCATTAATTCAAATATGTTTATTACTTTAACGAAGAGATTATTTTAACTATAACTTTTATACATGTTTGCTATTTAACTTCTTCCAATCTGTGTTATTCTGTTAAGGATAGGACGATGATAGGAAAAGTAGGAAACGAATGGGAGTGTTTCAAGTTTAATGTGCCTCGAAAAAGTCAAATCGATGGTTGTTCCAATCGAGTCGAAGAGAGATAGATGCGGCGCAAGCGTACACTGAGCGTAACGGGACACAGCGTAACGGGACTATGTGCTTAAAGGGACACTTTTTCGTGCGTGCAGCCGGCGTTGATCGATTTATTAGACGTTGTCACGTTAAAAAAACATTACTACCGATTTTCAAGTCTGTAGGATATACACTTGAAAAAACTGGATGATATGATTTTAAAGTCCCATTGATTGCACAATCTCTATGCATTAAGACTACGTATTAGCAAACCCGGGACGCCAATCTTCAGGTAAGGAAGGCAGGTAACCCCGAGGCAAGACGTGACAGACGCACCAAACGATAGCGCGTTACATATTCAAGGCAACACCATCTATTGATGAAGTTCCAAACTAAACTGTTATTGGCGCCTTTAGTTCGCTAGCAGTCTCGAGCTTCACCAAGCGGATGGGTTTCGTCAAGGAGAAGGATAGGAAGTTGCCAGACCTTACTATATGACTGTGTGGCGGACATGGGGAAATTACACAACTCACTGTTTATGTGTCTATGACCTATCTCCTATGATGTTCTATTGCAGACAAACACATTTTCGCATTTATAATATAAGTAGGTATATATATTTCTTCAATTTTTTCGGGGCATATTCTCGGGCACACAGCTATCCTTATTTAAAATCCCTGTCCTCAGAGCCGCAGAGCTCCAAAGCCTCGGAGCCTCATAGCCCCGGAGCCCCAGAACCCAGATCCCCAAAGCTAGAGACCGGAAAAATTCGCGGGTTCAATGACCTTCAGGATAGACTCCAAATTCCTCTAAACGCTCGGGCAAATGCCAACTGTTCATTGGCTGCTGATGACTTGTGAATCGTCTCGATTGTGTGGGCCTGTGATTCGACACTTCTATGAGTGATGGGTCTCCAATTGGCCCTCAGTCCTCCAGATCAACAGTGAACTAAAGGCAGAAGCAGCGCTAAGGTATAATTATTTGAATTTTAGCATAACACGAAATGAATCCGCGAATTTTTCAGGTCTCTAGCCATAGCCTTGGAGCCCCAGAGCATCATTGCCCTGGAGCCCCAAGGCCCCAGAGCATCATAGCCCCGGTGCCCCGGATCCCCAGAGCCACAAGAGCCCCATATACGCAAGTCCAACGGCGCCCGCCCCCGGCTAGGGCCTCCGCCGCCGCCGCCGCCCTATCGCCGCCACCCACGCGTGCTGACCGCGCCACATTCCGCCCCGTGTCACGTGACCTGCGCTGTCTCACGACGCGCATGGACCGCGCTCAGATGTCCCAGGCGCCGACTTCCAACTGCTTACTCGTCGGTGCAACTCAACCACGCGTGTTCACGGCCCTCGAGCTGATGCAACCTCGTGCCAACTACGCAACGACGCCAGACGCGAAACGTTCGATAACGACATTTTCAAATACCCGTCCATAAACTACGCACGACGCAAAATTTTCAACATCTCGCGTTTCTGCTTCCAAAAGGCAGGCTTGTAGAGAAGTCCACGAAGTTGTTCTTATTATATCCAAGATATTTTCACTTGTTAAACTTTCACAAAAGGAATAAAATTAAAATTTGAAATAAAATATTGACAATTTCGTATGTTTTCATGATGAACATGTATTAACGAAAGAAGCCCGGGGAAGTAATTAGTTTTCTAATGCGACTTCTTGCGGAATTCCGTGTTTTGTAAACGACCGTGTTGCGTCGTTGCGATTCTTGCTTAGTTTATAAACCTGGCCTTTATGTCCGAGATTTTACGCAGTGAGTGCGCCAAATTATTTCATTACTTTTAATGATTTTTTACAAATAAAACGTTTGGATGTTGAGGGACACTTGTCACGCAAAATCACATTACGTTGTTTACATCAGCTGAATGTGACAATGAAGTTGGTAAGCCAATATTGGCAGAGCACACCCAGAGAGGAGGCAGCTATCAGCTATGCATCAGCCGCCAGTTGGCAAGGGGTCCCAAACAGTAAAAATATGAATACCATTAAATTGTGATCCGAGACCGGTCTTCAGGCTGTGGTGAGCTGGGCCGACCCGCCATGACGTCACGGCGGCCATCTTAGATGACCTTGTCCTTAACCTTTGACCTTGATCTTTGGCCCTCAAAATGTGCTATAATATCGCTCAAATTACAGTATTTTTAGGGGGAAATTAGTAAAAACAATAAAAATAAAAATTTCAGAAAAATAAAAATTAACCGATTTTGAGGGGAAAAAATTCCCATTTTGATGGAAACATTCCCATTTAAATCCTAAAAAAAATGCCGACGGCTTGAAGTGTCCTAAAAGTGGCTTAAGAGTTCTTAAAAATATAAAAAATTCAAGCTGCTAAGCCAGGTTCGTGACCACGAAAAGTGATGCAATTTACATTATGGCCGCCATCATGAATTCCGCCATCTTGAAATTGAACATCCTAATCACCGAATGTTGCAGTTACCATTACATCCAAATAAAAGATGGCGCTCGTAATGTCCGCCATTTTGAATTCAGATGTCACATCGGCCATCTTGGTTTCTGATGTCACGTCTGCAATCTTGAATCTGACATCACAATAATTTTTTCCGAGTCTGACAATATGTCTGCCATCTTGTTTCGTCTTCTGGAGGCCGACATTTGGATTCTAGACCATTGCAATTTCGTTACAGTCACCATCTTGGATTATAGAGCATTGCACATTTCGTTATAGTCATCATCTTGGATTATAGAGCACTGCACATTTCGTTATAAGTAGGCTTGGAGGGGCGGCAGCCCCTGGGAAAAATTATGTTAAAAATTAAACCTTGAAATTTCCATAAAGATAAACACATTTTTCGGAAACTTTTTTGTATTATGTTTTATATTAAAATTATTTACATTAAATTAGTATTAATATGTTAATAAAACAAAAAAAAGTTATTTCCCCATTCCAAACAGTTCAGACAGACTTGAAAGTAATTCTTTTAACATGTACTTTTTACTTCTAAATAGTTCATAAAAGTCTGAGCAATAGGGATGCAAATTTACTTTGCGTGTCAAAAAAAAATCCCTGTCGTCTCCCCAAAGCGTTGTTCACTAATGAAAATTTTTCTTTCTACAATAATTGCCGATGTACCTGGCAAACAAAACATATATTCTAAAACCCTGCCAAGATTTGGAAAGTTGACCCCTTGAACAGAGAAGTGATTAAAGAGCTGCGTATATTGGCTGGTAGTTCTGTTCAACCTGTTTCCATTTTTTTAATACAATTTTTTTGTTGTTACTTACCGCTGACCGGGACACGGACAAAACCGGCCTGGACACCGGGACAACAGCTTCAAACCGGGGCTGTCCCGGTCAAACCGGGACGTATGGCAAGCCTAATTATAAGTCATCATCTTGGATTCTAGAACGTTGCACGTGGAGTATCTTCCCTTAAAATTTTGAAAAAAATTACCTTTTCAACCATTTTTTTTAATACAACCCTGGAACTTAAATTTCAATAATGTTTTTTTTTTGCTCATTTATCTTAGGATATTTCGATATAATTTCCTGATCAAATTATTATCCTCGGGTCATTTACAAAATTCTTAATATCAAATTTCCGGTATAATCACATCAGTGAAATCTTTGTAAGTTTTATTCTTTCTAATACGAAATAATTTGTTATTGACCAGCACATTACCTTACAACAAAATAAAAAATTAAATTTTCTTTTTCTCTTTAGTGTTCATAATTTTGACGGAACAGAAAAAACAAGCCGAATTAAACAGAACTGAAAGGCATCTGCGCGAGGCCCTCCCCTCCACCCGACCTCAGAGGTAGTAGCGGCGGTGGAGAAGCCTAGGATGTACAAGTTCTGTCCCTGCCCGAACACGCCCGAATATTCATTCACCTTCGGCCAACCTCGGGATTGGTTTTATTTTTGCGCAGGAAAAATGAATTCAAATATTAAAAGTGGTCGGTTAGGTTAGCTACATTAAAAAATTGGTTGTCTGTAAAGTCGGTTTACGGACAATAGTTTAACGTGACAACGTAATAACAAAACATTGATGAAATGATTGCATACTTTTATGAATAAAATTGAATCATTTTTATTGAATTATCACTATTTTGTATGGATACAAAGAAGGAGTGAAATGAAATCTACAATTTAATTGATAAATTTACTTTTATTTGCACTCATTAATTCAAATATGTTTATTACTTTAACGAAGAGATTATTTTAACTATAACTTTTATACATGTTTGCTATTTAACTTCTTACAATCTTTGTTATTCTGTTAAGGATGGACGATGATAGGAAAAGTATCAAACGAATGGGAGTTTTTCAAGTTTAATGTGCCTCGAAAAAGTCAAATCAATGGTTGTTCCAATCGAGTGGAAGAGAGATAGATGCGGCGCAAGCGTACAATGAGCGTAACGGGACACATCGTAACGGGACAATGTGCGTAACGGGACACTTTTTCATGCGTGCAGCCAGCGTTCATCGATTTATTAGACGTTATCACGTCAAAAACTATGGACGGTTAGTTAGGTTAGTACAGCTACATTAAAATAAACAGAGAAATAAATAAATAAATAAATATATATATATATAAACCTCGAGGTTGGCCGAAGGCGAACATTCGGGCGTGTTCGGGCAGGGACAGAAGCGGCGGTGGTGGGTGCGCGACAAGATGGCGGCCACTGACTCAGCGCCGCCTCGGATAGCTGCGTGCGCAGCTCCGGGCTGTTTGCCCGCGGCGACCCTAGCGCCAGACACGTCCTGCTGACGCCCGTCTTCCTGTCGGCGTCGCCATTCAGCCCTGCGCGCCAGGGTTGCCAACCGCGGCCCCGGCTGCCCACGTGCACGGACGATAGTTATACGTGATAACGTCATAAGAAAACATTGGTGAAAAATTGCGTATTTTTTTTAATTTTCAAATGTTATTTACAGTTTTTACAAATTTAATTTAAATAATTTGGCCTGAGGACACACTTAGGTCCTCCCTTAACCTGGCTAAGAAAATAAATAAATAGAAGTGCGTCTTCCCTACCAAGACCCCTCCCAAATAAAAATTAGTTATTATTTAGGTTAAGGGGGGGGGGGGGGAAAAGAAACAACAACGTTTCACGAAAACGTAGCATTCAAATTCGACCTTGAATTTTTACTACCATCGCGCCAAAGATGTTTCACTTCAAAAATATTTGCTAACTTAACAGCCGCCCCCCCCCCCCCCCCCCCCCCCCCCCCCCCCCCCCCCCCCCCCCCCCCCCCCCCCCCCCCCCCCCCCCCCCCCCCCCCCCGGTAACCGGGCAGGCGGGAATTTTCCCTCACTCGACTCGTGTGTTTGAACAGTTCTGTTGGAGAGTGAGTGGCCCATTGTGCTCATTGTTTGCCCATTGTCGCTGCGAAGAAATTAACTTGTAATTGGTTCGTGTGGGAATGTACCATTTTTGTTGGATATTCTTCCAGAAGACTTACAACATTGCCGTGCGCCGAGCAAGTTGATCCTGGGTTAGAGCAGGCACTCGCCGGGCGAGTGGACGGCTGCAAGGCGAGTGACCAGACACGTCACCGAGGCGAGTCCCTGGTGCGAGCAGGCACTCGCCGGGCGAGTGTTCATCCACGGGAGGTATAATTCAGTCTGTTACGCCAGCGGAGACTGCGAGAGACGAGCCAATAGAAGTCGCGCCGTAAACAAGCGAGCACAGAATTAGACTGATTGATTACTCTTCTTGTGACATGTTTGTAAGAGATTGGAATAAACAACAAGACCTTGTGCTGCTGTTATCGGCCCGCGCGAGATTCCCTGTGTGTTCCGAACACACACCACACCAGACACTGTTGTCCTTATGATGGCGACCGAAACACCACTGAACTGCAATTTTTTTTGACGTGACAACGTCTAATAAATCGATTAACGCCGGCTGCACGCACGAAAAAGTGTCCCGTATTGCACATTGTCCCGTTACGCTGTGTCCAGTTACGCTCATTGTACGCTTGCACCGCATCTATCTCTCTTCCACTCGATTGGAACAACCATCTATTTGACTTTTTCGAGGTACATTAAACTTGAAACATCCCCATTCCTTTCTTACTTTTTTTATCATCGTCCTATCCTTAACAGAATAACACAGATTGGAAGAAGTTAAATAGCAAACATGTATAAAAGTTATAGTTAAAATAATCTATTCGTTAAAGTAATAAACATATTTGAATTAATGAGTGCAAATAAAAGTAAATTTATCAATTAAATTGTAGATTTCATTTCACGCCTTCTTTGTATCCATACAAAATAATGATAATTCGATAAAAATGATTCAATTATATTCATAAAAGTATGCAATCATTTCATCAATGCTTTGTTATGACAGTGTCACGTTTAACTATCGTCCGTAAACCGACTTTACATACAACCAATTTTTTTTTGTAAATGGAACTGAAATTTTTTGTGTTAAATTTAAGATTATTTGTACTTTTGTACATTTATATGAAAAAAACTGTATCACTACAAAATTATGTTCGCAGCTAATACTGGGATCGGATTCTTTCCCGAACATTCATGCTTTGTGCTGTCCCAGTACCTCCAATAGTTAAAGTTATTTGTTAACCGTTCTCCGAATAGATTTCCAGTCGTAAGCATGGTACTACAAAATAAAGTCGAAGTGTTTAATATTCGATTTTCTGTTCCATTGTTTTTAAAAAAAGATATATGCTTGGATTAACATCAATTAAAATATATACGATTATGAGCCAATTATTTGTTAGAAATACTCTTTAAAAAATATCGTAATACATATGTGCAAAAATAACCATATCCATGCGTTGTACAAAGTTACAACATATTTCTTGAAGTATTACAAACTATTTCTTTGCAACTGGTTTCCAAAGGAATGTTTTGTGAAAGCACAGAATTTTTTTTTTTTCTGTTTAAGTCCTTAACGTTGACTCGGCTGAGATCCACTAAACAGTGCCTGTCCTTCTCCAATGAGGCAACGAGTTTTGTCTGGGAGGCGCGAAGACGAAGTAAATAAACAACCTGACGTCCCGAGGCATCTTTCACGATCCTCGCGCGGTGTCTCCGGGTCCGCGATAGTTTTATTTTTTATTTTTATATATGACTAACTCCCCTCACTCATAAATCTAGACTATAACTAGAGATAGGTTGGGCCAAGGTAAAACCTGCATAGACACAGGGAAAACCCTGGGCACTGTCATGCGGGGTGCAAATTTGCGTGCATCAAGTGTAGGAGAATACAGGAGACAGAGGATGGTCTGGATGAAGAGTTGGACAGAGTAGAAAAGAGTCTACCATGCGGGGGGGGGGGGGGGGGGGGAGGGGCTTGGACATTGATGTCCGCATTGGTTTGGGTGGCACTGGTTGGGGACGCACCACAACGCCGAAATACCACAACGCCGAACGTACAATAACGCCGAATACCATAACGCCAAATTTCAAAATTGACCACAACGCCGACAGCTAGAAAACTGCTGTGTACCACAACGCCGAATTACCACAACGCCGAAATACATTAACGCCGAAAAATGTCATTGCAGGACTGCCACAAAGGTTACGTTAGGTAAGGTTAACACACAAATTCATTCAGTTGTTTTTTCATTTTGCTCCTGTGGCTCCCCTTCCCCGCAAAATCATTTTTCGGCGTTGTGGCACACAGCAGTTTTCTAGCTGTCAGCGTTGCGGTCAGTTTTGACATTCGGCGTTATGGTATTTCGGCGTTGTGGTATTTCGGCGTCGTGGTAACGACCCCACTGGTTGTGTTTCGGGGGCGAGTTGAGTCGTTTCCCGCCGGGCTGCCGGCCAGCCCACTGGGTCCTCGTCAGCACACGTGCAGCTGCTGTTGGGCGGCTGTTGACTCGCCGGCCGCTAACAGCCGGGCAAACAGCCGTCACGTCACACCCGGGTGTTGCCTGCACTCAGGACTGCTGTTCGCGCCCCGAACACACGGCGCATTGTCGCACTGGCGCGCTGCGGCCTTCGACTCGTTCCACACGACAAGTGGATTTCTTTCGTGCCTCCTCATTTCTTTTTTCAAAACCTTTTTGACGTGACAATCGTCCAATAAATCGATGAACGCCGGCTGCACGCACGAAAAAAGTGTCCCGTTACGCACATTGTCCCGTTACGCTGTGTCCCGTTACGCTCATTGTACGCTTGCGCCGCATCTATCTCTCGTCCACTCGATTGGCCTATGAATCTACTATTATATTAAATAGGTTAAGGCGGGCTTTTCAAAAGTAGCTTTTAAATTTAGTACTTTAACGAAACTATCATTTCATCAATGTTTTGTTATGACGTCACTTTAAACTATCGTCCGTAAACCGACTTTACAGACAACAATTTTTTTTATAAACAAACAGAATTTTAAAATTCATGTGTATTTCACTTTTATTTATTGTTATCAATACATTATCTTTAAAAAAAAAGGGGGGTTGTCTGTAAAGTCAGTTTACGGACGATGATTTTACGTGATAACGTCACAAGAAAACATAGATGAAAAATTGCATACTTTTTTAATTTTCAAATATTATTTATAGTTTTTGCAAATTTAATTTGAATAATTTATTTAAATATAATCACGAACAATTTGTTAAAAAGCCCGCCTTAACATGTTTGATATTATAGAAGATTTTCTCGCTCGGTGGTTGGCTTGTTCTTGCACGCTCGGCTCAGGTGGAACGTGACAATGAGTCATGCTTTTTCGTGCGTTAAGCCGGCGTTCATCGATTTATAAGACTTTATCACGTAAAAAAAAAAAATCTCGTATGTAACACGCTTGGAAACATTTCAACTGGTTAAAATATAACGGGGAATCACCCTTATGCAGTTAACGCGAATGTGTGAAAATAACTACTACATCGCTATGCTGCAGCTAATGAGCATCGCTTTCAAACACCCGTCACATTCGAACACATCAACCCATTGCCAGTGGTTGGGGTTAAAAGAAAAGCAAATGGCGGCGCAAAGGATGAGGAAATACGGATAACTTCAGTGGAAAAACTAACGGGTGTTCAACTTTTGTAATGTGAAAACGGGAAGCTCCTTCGGAAGTGACGAAAATTCTCGGGATATGGAACACGTTTATTTTCCTGCAGCTCATCGGAGTTGGTTTTTCCTGCTTGCGCGGACAGCCCGTGACTCCCTACGGAGTGTCGGAGTCAGGGCCGAATTTAGGGGAGGGCAACCGGGGCGAAAGCCCCGGGGCCTCCACAAACGGAGGGCCCCCACAATAGACACTTCGGAAAAAAAATCTTTCAAATTCCGACAAGTAAACACTAGTAAACATCTTTGCCTTTGATATTCTTTTTTCGCTGTTTTACCTTTACCTGCAGTACATTGTACATACATGATTATATTATTGTTAAATATTAACAGAAATATTCATTAACACTATAATTTAATTTCATATAATTCTTGTCTCCGATTATATTTATGTATGTTTTTTAAATACTAAGAGAATCTACTTGATTTCACAATAAATTATTTATTGGAAAACTCGACTGAAAAAAATTGTTCATTTTATTTGTAAAATAATTTGGGGCCAGGGGACCTCCGCTCCTCTGTTGCCCCGAGGCCTCCAGACCTCTGAGTCCACCCCTGGTCGGAGTGTCGGGAGCAGACCCCCCCCATCATTCTGTGGGCCCCGTTGCTAGAAGTCATGATCCCCCCCTTTTTTTTCTAACAGAGATAAAAAAAAATTTCCTTTATGCATATTGTTTTAGTTATATATATTTTTTTATCCTTTAAACAATTACTTTTAAAACACATTAAAACTAGTTTTAAGTCAGCGTTTCGATTGTCAACGTAAATTAATTTTGAATAATGGCAAATAAATGAGTGTAAGTGTTCTGCACTGTCAACATGGTGTCACGTCAATTGGTGGTGGTTTTGTTATACTCACAGTTGTAGATTCAGACACGTTCTGTACGCACAGCATATTCCGAATAATATTACTCTGGTGTAATATTTCATCGGTAACTAAATTCAGGCCTTACTGTTTAATTGTTTTCTATGATTTATTTAAAATTGTCTACTTTTTTTTTGTTTTAAGTATTTTTTTCTTTCCTTCGCAGGTCCCCTAGACCCATGGGCCCCGTTGCCGTAGCAACGGTAGCACCGGCCATGTGGGGGTCCTGCTAGTCTGGAGTGTCGGAGTGTCGGAGTGTCGGAGTGTCGGGGTGTCGGGAGTGTCCGACCACTTGAGCTTCGCTGCCGGCCAGCTCCGCAGCTGCGAGAAAACCACGAGACAAGGAAGTCCCTGCAACGTGTAGTTCTCGAGAGTTCCGCCGGGAAACAGGAAAACACATACACTACCGTAATGTGTGGAAATATTCGTGAGTTATGTTTTTGTGATAAGTACATCCTAAGTTGTGCAAGTACCTACTCGGACCAATCAGTGCGGTTTATGTAACCACGTATGGTGCATTCTACGTTGTGCTGTTTATGTCCTGTGGCTAGGGTCCGCACCTTATACTCGCTTGTTTTTGTACACCTCATAGCTAGAGACCTGCAAAATTCGCGGTTTCGATGGCTTTCAGGATAGACTGCACATACCCCTGTAACCTCGGGCAAATAACGCAAGTTCATTGGCTGCCGACTTGTAAGTCGTCTCAGCTGGTTTGTCTGTGATTCGATCCTTCTTTGGTTGAGAGGGTTTATAACTGGTTGAGATTCGTCCAGATGACCAGTAAGCCAATAGCAAAATTATCTATGAGGTATATGTGTTTGAATTCTAGCCTATCACCGAATAAATCCGCGAATTTTGCAGGTCTTTACAGCTCAATATGAAACAGGATTGTTGATAAGAAACGTGCACTCACGGCGGTGTCGTCATTGAAAGAAATCATGGACGATTTGATAACAACAAAGCTAAGTTTGGTTACGGACATAACAAGCCTGTTCCGCCGTACACAGCTAATAACGGAAAAACTTGGACTAAAGTGTTTTTTAAAGAACTAACAATCTGTTAAATAGTTCCGCAATGAACCACCATTATTGCTAAGCTAATGAGAGTGAAATATGTCTTGCCACTGTATTGAGTTAGATGAAACCACCAGAAATCTGAATGAGCGAAACGTTATAGTTAGTAATAACCAAGTTATATTTATGGTCAAGGATCTTAGAAGAGTTGGTTGAAACAAATATTACGTTGTGAGATAGATTTTGTTGACTTAAAACATACAGCTTCACCCTCTCAAAAATTTATCGTTTTGATATGCAAAATAATAATTTATGTTAAACACCAATTTAAGTTTTGGAAAACAGCCACTGATCATATTAAAACCAATAAATAGGTCCACTGTGTTTACCTACTGAAATATTTTTAGAGTACATTTGCCTATGTTTTTGAATACATTAAGTATGTTTATTAGAAAGACCTTGTTGAACCTTATATTTTTCTTATATTCTTTCATCCAAATAGAATCTTAGTCCATTCGCGCAAAGAACTTTAATAATTACGCCACGATTGCGTAGTAAAAAATAACCAAGAATTGAAGACTCGAACCCGGACCCACGTCGCAGTGTGTCGCAGAATATTTCACAACATTATCGCTATTCGCGCACACAATTGCCCCTTCTCTTTGATAAACTCCGAGACCTTGTACTCGCTAGAAGATAACGATGCCTTGGGTTGGAAACTGATAAACACACTTCGTTCTTTTATCGCGAAGTCTTGAAACGATACTGCCTTTTTCCCCGAACGGATTATTTTTCTTTTTCTTCCTTTTTTTTATGTAGGAAATGCAATTTTGCAGTCGCCTCACGTACTGATGCCGGCTCTCGAACATACCAGCAAACGACGCCGTCAGACAATACACTCGATGCATCAATCAGCGAAACTGTACAGAGGCACAGAACAAGTAACCTCGCAGAAGCGAAGTGACGAGGCTGATCCTGCGCTCGGGCGTTCATTGGCTGAACAGAAGACTGCGCGGGCAGCCTCGCCTGTTGATTGGTCACTCCGCGACGCGGAAGGCCTGGCTCCTGGCCGGTGATTGGCAGACACGGCTGCGGCGCGAGTTCTCAGTGTTAATGCTTTCCGTGGTTGAGCTTTCATAAAGTTAAAATTACATTGTTTTTTTTTTTAAGTTATTCTTTTTAGGCGCGTTACGAAAAAAAAAAAAACAATAACGAGAAAGAATATTTATGATGCGCGCGCAGCATGCAAAAAATAAATTGACTGGATGAATATAGACTACATATAAATAAAAATTATATAAGTGCTTTTAAATAAAATACTTTAGTGGTTGATACTTGACTACTGGTACTTATAATTAAAAACATTTATTTACTGTGAATATTAGTGATTAAAAAATTGTATTTTTAAACCTTTTAAAGTGTATTTATATAAGTGATGTCATGTTTCCGTATGTATAATTTATTTGCATTATAAAATTATTATCTCAAAAATAATTACAATTAATAATTTTGAATAAACATTCAGTATATTAAAAGATTTTCATTACTAATTAAAAATTGTCTCAATAATTTTACTAAATCAAATAATTATTTTATACACATGTTTATATTATTATTGAATACTGAGTATTTATTTAATTTTTTTTTAAATTTGAATGAATTTATACTTTAGAAACCTTATTTATACTCTCACTCCAGTCATTTTATTATTTTATTTCAATTAATTCTTTACATACCATATTAAATTAGTTTTTTATCACGCCAAGTAAGCATATCTTCTAACACGCCCATTTTTTTTAACTAAAGAGGGGAAGTTTTTTTTTGTCGTTGCTTTGGCTAGAAAATAAACTAAACTACGGTACCGCTGGTTGCATTGGTATGGAAACAGTGCAAGTCGTCAATTACAAAAATTACAAATTTACCAGCACGTACCTAAACAATTAGCGTTTTTTTTTTGACAGTCTAGATTGAGTGACCACTGGTAATCGATAGGTACCGGAAAAATTCGCGGGTTCAATGACCTGTAGGATGAATTGCATAGTTCGACTTACACTCGGTCAAATGTGACCCACTCATTGGCTGCTGTCTTGTGAGACGTCCCAACGTAGCAGCCTGTGATTCGATATATCTTTGGTTGGGTGTTTCTCATTGGCCCAGCGTCATCCATGTGAGTTGTGAGCCAATAGCAGAGGCAGCACTGAGGTATAACTATTTGTATTTTAGCCTATCGCGAAATGAATTAGCGAATTTTCCCGGCCTCTAGTGATCGAACCCGCCGTGTCGGACTGAAAGCCGGTAACTAGGGCCTAGGTGACGCCGGCGCCCCCTCGTCCAGTGTGCTCGGCAAAGTCGCTGGACGACTGGGGCGTGCTACTTGCTGGTCGCCCGGTGGCTCCGCGTACAGGGTGTCCCTCAACTTGTGCTCTCGCTCAGCGAGGAGTCAGAGCCCACTCACACCGGTGCACTGTAGATGCGAGTGTCGGATAGCACCACTGCTCCCGGCTTGCACTGACACTCAGCAAGCACAACACGAGTGTAGTTAGTTTCATGAGGGAAAATACCTCATTATAATTAACACTTTTTTTTTAATAAATTGCGAAAATTTTATACTATATATATTTTTTTAAATTTTAAATCATAAAAATTGTTAGAAACTTTGATATACCATCTGTCTAAGGTTCGTAAGCTGATTTTTTTTCTCTTCATATTTAAAGACTCGTCTGATGGTGATAAAAACACTGTATGATAACAGACACGTAAACGTTAACACACTAAATTTCCATCAGGTGTCCGTTTTTATTTACTCTCCTTCCTTATAGAGATAATGAGGTTTGGCTTTCACTATACAATGCATTGGGTTTGGGACCTTTCCAGATACATACTTTCAACGCATTGTTAGAGACCGGAAAAATTCGCGGGTTCAATGACCTTCAGGATATACTCCAATATCCTCTACACACTCGGGCAAATGCCAACTGTTCATTGGCTGCTGACTTGTGAGTCGTCTCGATTGCGTGGCCTGTGATTCGACACTTCCTTGAGTGATGGGTCTCTAATTGGCCTTCAGTCCTCCAGATTAACAGTAAACCATTGGCGGAAGCAGCACTAAGGTATAATTATTTGAATTTTAGCATATACACGAAATGAATCCGCGAATTTTTCAGATCTCTACCTATTATATATGAAGCGTGAATACCAACAGTACCTTCTGGCACACCCAGTGTCGGGCTTTCAGTGGAGTGGTTTTAGCTGGGGGGGGGGGGGGAGTAGGAGGGGTGGAACGGGTTCCAAAAAGCGTAAACAGCTTCCAAGAAGAAGTAACGCTCTTGTGTGTGTCTTTTTTATAAATGCCACCTCCGTTTTTTTTTATATTTCTCTCCCTCTCTCTCTCTCTCTCTCTCTCTCTCTGTCTGTCTGTCTCTCGTACATTCTCGCCCACTCCTCCTGCCAAGATGTTCATTGAATACATTTGCACTTTCCAGTCTCTCCCCCCCCCCTCAATCGCGAAGAGTGGCTCGTCCAAGGCCACGCGAGATGCGCGCGCAGTTTCCCGCTGGACCGCGCCCTATCTCTCTGGCAGCCACGGAACAAGCAGGGACACACTCTCGCAGTGGGAACTGAAACCATGTGTCGCGCGACATGTTTTATTTATTTTTATTTATTTATCGTCTTTATTGGTGGCTAAGTTAAGGCGGTACGCCTTTTCTCACACTTAACCACTTTTCTGCAATTACATCAAATAGCGGAATGTTAAAAATTAAGCATGATAGAAGCAGATGTTGACTAAATATTTAGAGAACAAATTAAAATTTTAACTTAATGTTCAAATATTAACTATTACAAAAGATTTAACCATAACGAATTTAAAGTAATTAAAATTATCATATACATAAAAAGGAAAGTGATTAAACATACAGCAAATTGTGTAAAAAAAAAAGTGCTACTACATTAAAAGCAGTCACTCGCACATTCACACACAGATTCAAGCAATAGGGTACCTATCTGTTGGGCGGGCCCATAACTACCAGCAAAAAAAAAAAAAAACATTTCGGGATAGAGGTTCTAGTAGAAAGTTTTATGTTAGCAATGTAAATTTATCTACTTGACGACTAATTACTTAGTAAAATGATTTCAACTATGCGAAAAAAACACTTAATAATGTTTTTGTAATAAAAAGGTCATGTTACGCATAAATGAGTAGGAGATGCAAACATTTCTGTTTTGACACACCACAAAAATAGAGTAAATTAATTTTCACTTGTTTGTTTACCTGATAATAAATAGCTTATGCAATACTTTCTCACATTCAGTTCAGTCGTGTTGGCAATACATATATTATGAAAGCCACCATCTAGGGACGGGCCCAACACTGCTTCAAAAAAACTAGGTCTCATTTTCGGCAATTGCAGTTTCTATTCCACCCCCCCCCCCCCCTCCCCTTGACAAATGCTGACAGCTCCATCTCCTCTCTGGCTGCGGGCCCCCTGGTGCTCTCTGGTGCTCTCTGGTGCTCACTGGTGCTCTCTGGTGCTCTCTGGTGCTCTCTGGTGCTCCCTAGTAGGCGCGGCTGAATGGACCAGGCCGGTATTCGAACACAGGCCTTGAACACGCCGCACCTGTTCCCTAACCATAGTGCACGATGGGGCACGGCCAGTCATTAACTGCCCGAATCCAGCGCATGCGCAGAGCTTCCCCCCCCCCCCCCCCCCCCATCCAATATTGTTGAAATCTTAAGATGTTATCTTATTAGTTTTAATTTGAGTGACATTTTGCAAATCTTGACGGAGTCCGAGTGCTTCCGCCACAAATACAGTCTATTTCTGGTTATAGAAAAAAAAATAGCACCGACCTTCTTCCAGCCTTGGTGTAACGACATCCTCGAATTTAGTTTGGGTTTCTGTTACTTCCTGCGCTTTGTTTTGTTTTCCGAGTCGGTAAGTTTGTCGGTCAGCGCTTCGCTCGACCAGTTCCGTCTGAAGCGCGCGGCCTCGCTTCCCCGCGGCCGAGACACTCAACACTCGTCGAGCTAGCTGCGCTGCCCGGCTTCCAACACTGCATTGTTGTTGACGTGACGATGGACGCCGGCTGCACGCATGACTCATTGTCACGTTCCGCCTGAGCCGAGCGTGCGAGAACGCGGCCGACCACCGTGCGAGAAAAATCTTCTATAATATCAAAACAGGTTAAGGTGGGTTTTTTTTTAAAATAATTGTTCGTGATTATATTCAAACATAATTATTTAAATTAAATTTACAAAAACTGTAAATAATAATGTTTGAAATTAAAAAAAGTATACAATTTTTCTTCGATGTTTTCTTATGACGTTATCACGTAAAATTATCGTCCGTAAACCGACTTTACAGACAAACCACCACCACCCCACCTTGTCACAGATTAAAAAAAACAGTGAATTTTGTAGCAGTTGATCGGAGAAGTGTCTGGATGCCTCTGCAGGTCGCAGTTGTCTCGTGAAGGGAGGTCCAGTGCTTCAGTGGCGAGATGGCCTTCAGACGGGGAGGGTGTGCATGCTCCGCTCTGCGGCCTGGCGTCTGTGGGGTCCTATCTCGCTCTCACTCCCACTCGCAGCCGATACGGCTCGGCCGTGGGCGGGGGAGAGTTAGGGCTTATCAGCTTTCTCTTCCACCAGTCCTCCTCTTCCACCAGTCCTCCTCCTCTTCTGTCTGTCCTGGTGTCGGCTGTCCGCGGCTGAGGTATTCAGGATGGACTCCAATATCCACTACACACTCGGGCAAATGCCAACTGTTCATTGGCTGCTGACTTGTGAGTCGTCTCGATTGTGTGGGCCTGTGATTCGACGCTTCTATGAGTCATGGGTCTCTAATTGGCCCTCAGTCCTCCAGATTAACAGTGAACCAATGGCCAGAAGCAGCACTAAGGTATAATTATTTCAATTTTTAGCATAACACGTAATAAATCCGCGAATTTTTCAGGTCTCTAGTTATGAAACATACAATCACTAACTTGAAAATAAATAACGTTTACCTAGATAACTTGATAAGCCACTTTCTCTTTTATATCTGCAATTCGTGATTTTAACTCAAAGCAAGAAAATTTCCCCTAGCCACACTTACTACCAGATAAATTTTAAGTGATATGAATAGCTGTAAGATTTATATTTCGTAACAATCGTAATATTTTTATCTTTTTTAAAGTTTTTTTACTATATAAAAGAAAATGTTACACGGCGCATAGTGTAGTTATCTAACGGAAGTTGTTTTGTAACGCATAAAAAGGAATAGGTTATTTATTTATTACCCGTACACCCAAATCAACACGCAAGAACTCTCAAGACTAGAGATCTGGTACACAAACTTACGTGCGTCTACCTAGTTTATTTAGCCGGAAAACTAATTTAAATAATTAAAAACAGTGTGTTTTTAATTTATTTAAATAACTTTTTCTATACTCATTAACACATCGAAGTCGATGGATAAAAACATTTATGTTGTATCCAGCATACTGGCAACGCTAGATAATTATTTGAAATTGAATTTTATTATTTTTTTATTACCAGGAATAAAGTTGGAATGTTTATTTACATCTGGTGTTATAATTAAATTTTTCTTTGCCAACTTCACTTTCATAAAATATTGTTATTTTGTTGTAAGTAACTGTTCGTTGTTTAGTAAACAAAGCAAGTCAACCCTGTATACAGTTTTACATTCGTTGTTTTGAAAGGTGGGAGTTGTGTAGATTGCGTCTGATACACAGGATTGGAACACCTTAGTCATTCTGGACGCGGGATAAGCTGGGTTGCGAGGACAACACTGTTGCCAGGTTGTCACCAGATGGAGGGGGAGGGGGGTGAAGCCAAGAGGGGAGGGGGATTACACGTGCCAATATGGCGGGCCGTTCCTTTACAAATGTATCAGCTTCATCACCTGCACTGGAAGTTAAATTGGAGAAAAATGTCAACTCATATCATTACATTTGTATTATGAAGATTCGTTTTGGTCTTTTGTGTGTATGTGTGTGTATATATGTATGTATATATATATATATATATATATATATATATATATATATATATATATATATATGTGTGTGTGTGTGTGTGTGTGTGTGTGTGTGTGTGTATGCGTATATAGATAAACATATTAACCAGCAATATTTTGAACAAATTTTCTTCTAACAGCTCATCTACAGTCCGTTAATAAGAGCAGGCTAGAACAGGGGAAACCTTCGTTTCACAGACGAGAGAGCCAAACGCCCGATCGTGCATCTTCGGTTTTTTTTTTGTTCATTGTAAATAAATATGGCATTGTTGATAAAAGGATACTAATGGTCAATAAGGTTAGGTTAGCTACATTATAAATACTTTAAAACATTGTGGACGGATGATTTGGTTAGTATAGCTGCATTAAAGATACGGAAAAGAAGCATGAACTTCGGGTGTGGCTCTCTCGTCTGTGAAATGAAGGCTTCTCCTAGAACAGCTGATGCAAATATAAACAAACTTCCGCCATATTGGTCTTGTGAGGAATCGGAAGGAAGGAACGGGGAGGGACGGCAGGTGGAGGCAGAGGCGGGCCTGTCCCGGGACCTCGCCCCAGCAGCCGGCGTGCGCCGCGACAGGTCCACAGGTCCACAGGTCCACAGGTCGGCCCAAGGACGAGGTGGGCGCCTGACCAGGCCTGACGGCAGTTTCCGCCACCCGGAGAGGGGCGCGCACTGTTGCCAACCCACCGGCTGGCCTTCGCCAGGACGCCAACACACCGCGGCTAAAACCCCCGAGACGGCTCTGGCGGGAGTGTCTCTTCAGGGAAGCCTTCTTATTACAGACGAGAGAGCAACATCCGAAGTTCCCCGAAGTTCATGCTTTTTTCCATATCTTTAATGTAGCTATCCTAACCAAATCAACCGTCCACAATGTTTTTAAGTATTTATAATGTAGCTAACCTAACCTAATTGACCATTAGTATCCTTTTAACAACACCGCCATATTTATTTACGATGAACAAAAAAAAAACGAAGATGCACGGACGGTAGGGACCGGAAAAATTCGCGTATTCATTTCACGATATGCTAGAATCCAAAAAAAAACTATACATTTATATTGCTTCTGTGATTGGCTTACAGTTTATCTTAAGGACTTTTAGCCAATGGGAAACCTTCGACAAAAAAAGTATCGAATCGCAAGCGTCCCAGTTGACAAGTGTCACGAGTCAATAGCCAACGTGCAAGTGGCATTTGCCTGAGTATGTAGAGGGTCGTGGAGTCTATTCTAGAGGTCATCGAAAGCGCGAATTTTTCCAGTCTCTAACGATCGGGCGTTTGGCTCTCTCGTCTGTGAAAAGAAGAATTCCCTGGCGGGAGTGTCTCTTCACGTGCGAGACGCCCCTTAAGAAACATGACTTGTTTCCTCGTCGAGTGGAAGCCAGTCCACCCGCGATGGAAGCGAATCTTCTTTGCTTGTTTTGTTAGCTGTTGATTGAGCTATTGAACAAGAGATGACGACTAACCTTTTTCCACGTCCTGAACTCTCAATCCGTTTACTGGCACTTTTTTTGGCGCCTCTGTTTGGTGGTTTATTCCAACGTTGCCTTTGATAATGCCTCTTATCTGCTTCAGAATTTATATCATTTTTAGGCATGATGTAAATAAAATTAAAGAACAAAAAAAAAATCCAACCGAACAAAAATTATACTTATAATCGCATAAGTCTATAAGTCATTTAAACATTTCAAATCACAATGTGCACACACAAAAAAATATTACCCTTATAAAGCTAAAATCGTAAGTCTAAAAAGTATTTTTTTTAAAGTTTTCAATCACATTATTCACATAAAAATGAATTTCGTAACATCACTGCTGCGTAATTTCCACCTCTCCCCAGCCGTCTCTCCTTCCGGCCGTTACAACTAGCATAGAGCATGCTACACTACGTACCTATCCCCTCCCCTCAATTACCCATCTTACCATTCGACCGCCAGTGCATGCGTTGGAGTGGCGTCGCCGCTGACGCACTCTCCTCTACCGGTTCCCCCACCACGTACCTAACTATTCCCCTCATACGATCGGAATGTTCGTAACGCTCGAAAATTGTAACCCTACCAGCAAAGAAGTTACACTTCAAAACTCCAAAACTTTTTCACGTGACAACGTCTAATAAATCTATGAACACTGGCTGCACACACGAAAAAAAGTGTCCCGTAACGCACATTGTCCCGTTACGTTGTGTCCCGTTACGCTCATTGTACGCTTGCGCCGCATCTATCTCTCTTCCACTCGATTGGAACAACCATCGATTTGACTTTTTCGAGGCACATTAAACTTGAAACACTCCCATTCGTTTCCTACTTTTCCTATCATCGTCCTATCCTTAACAGAATAACACAGATTGGAAGAAGTTAAATAGCAAACATGCATAAAAGTTATAGTTAAAATAATTTGTTCGTTAAAGTAATAAACATATTGGAATTAATGAGTGCAAATAAAAGTAAATTTATTAATTAAATTGTAGATTTAATTTCACTCCTTTGTATCCATACAAAATAGTGATAATTCAATAAGAAATATTCAATTTTAGTTATAAAAGTATGCAATCACTTCATCAATGTTTTGTTATGACGTCACGTTAAACTATCATCCGTAAAACAACTTTACAGACAACCAATTTTTTCATTAAAAACGTGCCAAGTGCGCGTTATTTTCTGGTTACACCAACAGAGCTCAGTCTTAGATCCGATTCCTGGTCCAATCATTCCGCCTGTGCTCCACCCCCACCCCGTCACCTCCGATCACATCCAATCAGCTCGATGGACACGACACATGTCACTGATTCAACTTTCTCCTGGCCAGACTGACTTGCGTCGATCATCACTTTGTTTCTGCCTGCCTTCGTGCCTTTCTGTGAAGATTGCGTTTTAGGTCGCGGTCAGTTGAAGGACTATGATGGCTCGCGCGAAAGCTGGTACACGTACGTACGTATAATAAGTGTTTCGCATTTCTGCGCAGAAAGTAGCCGAGGTATTAAAAAATGCATACATTAACTCATCATCTCAGTGCTAATGTGTTCTGCAGTCTGAGCAGAGTCAGTCGGAGGTAGGGTTACCAGATGTCCGGCAAAAGGAGGACATGTCCTTAATGCTCCAAAATGTCCGGCTTTTTTATAAAGTGAGATAATTCCTGCAGTTACACTCTGGGCAAAGCGCGCGCTGTCCGCAGAGTCACCCCACTAGTAAGTAGTTCTATGACAGCTTGACAGGTAGCAGCACATGCAGAAGCACGTGTTTTTAATATGCTGTATATGCGTAGTTTGTTTGATTCTTTATACTGAAACTGTATTAAATGCCAAAACATTGTAAAATATCGTACTCCATTGTAATTAATTCATGGCTTTTTAAAAATATATATACATTGTCCTCCTTTTTAGTGAAATGTCCTCCTTTTGCGAGGTGAATGTCCTCCTTTTTTTTTATCAGTGTCTGGTAACCCTAGTCGGAGGTTCCTTTGCCTGAGTGCAACCACGTGTAAATGTTTAGAGGTAGACCCAAGTGTGCGGTGCCCGGGACTTGCATATCTTCCCTGGGATTCTTCCCTCTCCAAGTTATACTTCGCTTTCCTTGCCTGCTTGAGCAGCCGTCACCACCTCCCCCCCTGCTTCAAGGCGAGACTCAGTGTTGGCTCCATTCCAGTGCTCAGCGCGTGAAGATGTCCTTTCCGGCTCCAGGAAAAAGTCTCGGCAAAATAACAAACCTCGTACCGCTGGACTGTCCATGTATAAATGAATAAATTAGTAATCTTCAGTGCCAAAAACGAGCAAATAAGTTGGGATGACAGCAAATTCTAAACGATCCCCTCGCTTCAAAATTACACCAGTTTTATTCAAATGCCAAGCACCGAAATATATAAATTTTTTGGCATATTACTAAGATAATAATTAGGTTTGTTTTATTGTGAAGAGTACACACTTGATACGTGGCTAACTTTCAGCCTCGTGACGTGGGCACCTCGTCGAAGCATGCCCCTCCGCGGGCAACACACTCGCTCCCACGCCACTGGTTCGGAGACACGGTCGCGAGGATGTTCCACAGCCAAGTCAGGAGCGCCAGTTGAGGACAGCTTCAGCACTGCGGAAGGCAGGTGACCCACCGCAGAATCTACCTCGCCTAGTTATCCCAGTCACGCGTGTTCATCTAGTGGCGATGGCTGCGGGCAGATCCTGCATCATCGTCATCATCATCATCATCATCATCATCATCATCATCAAGACAATAAACCATTACGTGATTAAGCCATTACTAGAGACCGGAAAAATTCGCGGGTTCAATGACCTTCAGGATAGACTCCAATATCCACTACACACTCGGGAAAATGCCAACTGTTCATTGGCTGCTGACTTGATAGTCGTCTGGATTGTGTGTGCCTGTGATTCGATGCTTCTATGAGTGATGGGTCTCTAATTGGCCCTCAGTCCTCCAGATTAACTGTGAACCAATGGCAGAAGCAGAACTAAGGTATAATTATTTGAATTTTTGCATAGCATAAAATGAATCCGCGAATTTTTCAGGTCTCTAACCATTACTGTTCCAGAGCAACCCAATGCGCCATGGTAAAAATTTTATAACACCCAGAAAATATTTCCAGTAAATCCTTGTCTCTTCTTATGCGTATGTACATCGGTTGTCTGGCATAGTCCGTGTCTTTGTGAATCTTACCACGTGTGTGTGGAGTACAGCCTATAATTAACAAGTACGCTTTGTTAACAAAACCACAGTAGTTTCGAGTCTGCCGTCACGTGACCCAGCTGCAAGGCTTTCTGCGTGCAAGGAAGGAAAAAAAGAAGTTATTTTCTACTACAAGTTGTTTCGGTTCCGAAGCCCGGCCTGGCCTCACCTCCTCCTCCTGGGACTGAACCCGTGAGGGTGTACCAGGAACACTACTTGTCTGTTCGTCCAGATGTCAACCGGTGATTTGCTGGCATCTGGTACGTTTGGCCTCACTTGTACCATTTGCCAATATTAGAATGGTGTGTACCATTCTTTTGCCTCAACCAGAAACAAATTATCCATTCTGTTTTAGCCACCGTGCCTGCAGCCAGAATATAGCTTTGTCAGATTATAATATTTCCTTGTCCATTTTGCATCCATGCATAAAATACACGACGGCTGATGCTAAAATACTACGGTCATTCCTAGTAGGATCTCTTGCATACCATTTCTCCGGGACGGTATTTTCAACGACAGCAATCTGTGCAGACGTCGTTTAACAGGCGAGGGATTGCGGGTGTTTACAGCGCCATCCTGCCTTTTCTGGAACAAGTGATCACCGCGGAGGTCTGGCGCGAGGTCGACCAGCAGGGTAGACCTCTGGCGATGCAGTGTCTCGGCTTGGTGCAGTCAGACGCTTGAGCGGATAGACAGTGATTTACCAATTATATATTTATAGGGACTGGAAAAATTGGCGGTTTCAATGACCACTAGGATAGACTCCACGATTCTCTATGTACTCGGGCAACTATCACCTGGACATTGGCTACCGACTCGGGACACCTGTTTACTGCGATTCTTATGATTCGATACTTATTTTGCTTGAGTGTCTGCCATTGGCTCAGAGTCCTTCAGGTAAATTGCGGGTCCAATCACTGACGCAGCATTAAGCTAAACGAGTTTGGATTCCAGCCTGTCTCGAAACGAATCCGCGAATTTTTCCGGTCTCTATGTATTTAGAAACCGGGTGCAAATCTGTGGGATTCTCAAGGTGGTTGGAGGGGGGGAGGTGTTAGCGTGGCCCGTGAGTTTTGCACGTGGGTTTAACCGTCACGTCATTTCTGAATACGGTGCTTGTATGTTGTACACTGCCCTTGTTTCGGCATGCGTGCATTGCAATCAGCACAACAACAAAAAAACATCCAGAAAGTTATCCATGAAACATAGTCTCGACATTATTACGTTCATCAGCTACCTTTTCAATGGTCACAATCTTGCAAGAGCGCACGAACCCACGGGCCCTCAAAGCAAAGGGGCTTCTTGATTCCAGGGGGGACACAGGCCCCCTGCAAACAACCGGGATCTACGTCTGTGACTATAAATATGGGTACATATTGTTACACATGTGCCTGCTGGGCTCGTAGCTTCCCGTCGGGCTAGTCATAACGGTGACTAACGCTCGTGTTTTCTTCGGAAATCGGCGAACCGTGCGATGTTCATAGGTAACCTTTCAATTTAAAAATTAATTTTTGACTTTACCATTTTACAATCCACAGATTTATTAGTGTCCGTATTCCGCGTGTGCAGTTGCGCCCCTCTGGGTGTGAGTGTCTCCCGGGGGTTACCGCTGCAGTCCGCGGTGTTGCCGGCGGCGACACGTGGCAACACTGCAGAGTCGTGCCGGACCTGCTCCACCGCCGCGCCGAGTCACGCACCTGCCCCCCCCCCCCCCCCCGGCGCCTCAAGGCCAGGCCGCGCCGCGACGTCCGGCGTCCCGACGCTAGCAGCTCCCAGCCCTGCCCTCTGCAGTCCGCGGTGTTGCCGGCGGCGACACGTGGCAACGCTGCAGAGCTTCTCGTGGCGTTTGTTCATAAAAGCACTCAATAATGCACTCAAGAAACCGTATTTTTGTAAGAGTGAAAATGGCTAATACGCGTGGTTCGAGATAATTTTTTAGGCATGAAACATAAGCACTCATGGAACATACAATACACCCTTATCTTTCTTTTCTCGGTCAGATAATGTTACGATCACTGCTGAAATCTCGTTGTTGCCATATGCACGACGAGAAGACTGCGCGCCATTCCACAGCATTGCGCTTAGAGGCGACACCGCGCTAGAAGCACTAACGAGCGTCGCCTTTATCATCCCGCCTCATTTACACAAACGCAGCCCTGGCTAGGCATTTCCCTTGGAAGTGTTTGCCCTAAAATGTCGAGGTCTTCTAGGGTGAGTCAAACTAACGATGGTCGAATCATGCAGTACGTGTAATCTTACACATATTTTATTTGCATGGACAGCGAGTTGGTTGAATACGCCGATAAACGGAACGGTTTCTGGTGGAGACTACGTCATTTCGATGTTTGTTTTACAGTTTCTCACCAGACTGCCTTTTAAAAGCCTCTGCAACCCCCCTGCCCCCTTCTATAGTGACCGCACGCTCCTGGGAGATCTCGAGTCAGTTGTGGACACCTGCAGATCCGAGCCGAGCAGAAGGACGGCTTGTTTACACTAGCCTGGGGCAACGAGCTGTTTACCACTCGCCGACTGCGCTGACCCGACAGTCGGGCCAACATCCACACATCTCAGGCAGCGGATAACTCTGATGTCTAGAGACAGGCTGGAATCCAAACTCGTTTAGCTTAATCCTGCGTCAGTGATTGGACCGCAATTTACCTGAAGGACTCTGAGAAAATGGCAAACACTCAACAAAAGAAGTATCGAATCATAATAATCGCAGTAAACAGGTTTCCCGAGTCAGTAGCCAATGACCAGGTGATAGTTGCCCGAGTACATAGAGAATCGTGGAGTCTATCCTAGTGGTCATTGAAACCGCGAATTTTTACAGTCCCTACTGATGTCTTAACACGCGGATACGGACTCAAGAACATGCAGCCAACGGTGTGAAGTACTGCCCCTCTGGTTTCCATTTACACGATGTAACCATTGTTGCAAACACTTGCGGGAGTATTGGTGTTGCAACCTCTGTGGGATACAGCCAGCCTCTCTCGCTGTCTGGGCAGCCTCCCTGGTCCATGCGGCGACGCGCATAATCAGGCAGTCAGTTATTTTTTTTTGGTCTCCCGGCAGGCGCGCGCGTCCATTGTTCCTCGCGGGCCTCGCATTCCACCCTGCCTCCGGCGCGGGAACCACACGTAACTTAGGAACACACAACTTAGAACTGTCATAACTTAGAAACACGTAACTTAGAAACAAGCAACGCAGAACCACACAACTTAGAAACGTCATAACTTAGAAAGTCATATCTTAGAAATATCACAACTTAGAAACACGCAACTTAGATCTGTCAAAACTTAGAAACACGTAACTTAGAAACACGAAACGCAGAACCACACAACTTAGAAACGTCATAACTTAGAAACACACAACTTAGAACAGGCATAACTTAGAAGATTCTATCTTGTGTGTTTCTAAGTTGTGACAGCTCCTCCTCCGGCGCGTGGCCGCCATTGCGGTGACGGACTGCCGCCCCTCCCTTCTGGAGCGAGACCCCGTGCTCGGAACATTCGCGGGGTCACAGGCAAGACTAGGAAACTGACAGAAACTATGTGAAAGTACTGTTACGAGCGCGGGAGACAAGGACGCACAGCGCGCCTGGTACCCGGGCGCCACTGACGTCAGTAACTCTTGTCGTGACGTCACACGCGCACACAGTTGCAGGATTGGAGCGGGCCAGTCTCGTCATCCACCTGCCCCCGCGCCCTCCTTATCCATCCATGATTGGCCTGGGAACCCCGCGGGCTTACAGAGGCCACCGCGTGGAGTGGCGTGAATGAGCGCCGTTACTCTGGATGCTTCGAGCGTCGGGTCGGCCCGACCATTCCAGTCGGTTCCAGAAAGACTGCCAAGGGTATAAAAGCGGCGACGCCTGCCTCCGCGGCAGTTCCGAGAGTTCAACAGGCGAGAGAGTGGAGTGCGAGTTCGGCGAATGGCGCGACGAGTAGCGACGGGACCGTAGAGTGCGACCGAGTGGCGCGAGACTGCGTGTGTGGTCAGGCGCGGGGTGAGGTGCGAACCACTGTCCAGCCTAGCTCCAGTGAGGAGTGCGAACTGCGGACTGGACAGACATAGTGTGACTTGTGGACAGACATTAGTAATTAGTTATATGTGAACAGTCATTCTGTGTGGTGATTTAATTAATAATGTAATTATTAGTAGCAAATAAAACTGTATAAAATTAATTGGACTATCTTTACAAACCCGCTTTCTGGAAAAAAAAATTATTTTCGTGCTTTTTGACTATTTTAGGCCACACGGAAACTGTTATTTTCGGCTTAGATATTACAGAACACCAGATTCCAGAAACTGGACATGCTGATTTTTCAAAAAAAAAAAAAAAAAAAAGACTCCCACGATATGGTGACGAAATTTTCTTTCGCACAAGCCAAAAATTAGTTTCCTTCGAACTATTGATTCAGTTTTTTCTTGATAAAGTGAGGCTTAATTTTTTTCTGTTAGTGACGAAAACACCCAAATGTGTACATTATTTTCATCTTACTAGAAAATAACTACTTAAAAACGAAACCTTAGCAGAGTATCACATAATTATTCTAGATGTTCAGAAGATTCTGTCGCTGGCACCGAAGTCAGGTTACTGCTTCATTGGAAGGTCCCTATGCTTCGGCACATCCTGTAATCCGGCACCAATCGAGCCGCTCGCGTTCAGAAGTTTCCGGGTGGACTCCAGGTCGCAGCACTGCGGGGTTTCCTGTTTTCTAGCGAGTAGCGTGTCATATTTCACATTTTTGACGTGATAACGTCTATCGATGAACGCCGGCTGCACGCACGAAAAAAGCATGACTCATTGTCACGTTCCGCCTGAGCCGAGAGTGTAAGAACCGGCCAACCTCCGTGCGAGAAAATTTTCTATAATATCAAACAGGTAAACGCGGGCTTTTTAAAAGCAGCAATTTAAAAAAAAAATGTTGATTTATTTGTCCAATTTCATCATTTAAAATGTACAATTTATTGACTTTGATTTGATTTCAGTTTATTTCTATAACTAATTGTTCGTGATTATATTTAAACCAATTTTTCATTAATGTTTTCTTATGACGTTATCACGTAAAATTATCGTCCGTAAACTGACTTTACTGATAACCCCCTTTTTTACATTCGGTATTTCCGTCAAAACTATATTAACGTTTGATGATCCGACAAGTTCTCTAATCCGGCATGGCCGTGGTTCCCAGTACTTGCCGGATTAGAGAGCTACCAGGGAGGCAGGGGTTGCCTCCCTGGGCGTGGCCAGGTGGCGCGCATGCGCGCTGTGGACGCCAGGCGTCGGCCCCGCCCCCTCGCCGCTATTGGCCGAGCGCAGGGGGCCTGCCGCCCAGCCCGCCAGTGGTGCCAACTGCTGCCTCGCGGCTTTCTCTTGAAGCCGGCCACGCACGCGACCTGTGCTAGACTTGTTCACTATTGAAGTCCAACTGTTAATTTCAGCCAATGAAATTTCGCGATGTATCCATGTATTGGCAGTGTTAGTAAGTAACTATATCAACTACCAAGTGATTAGCCCGCGACATCAGACCAGAAATCTGTGAGCATAGTTTCTCAACATATAAATTTATTTGGGTTCTGTAAAATTTTCAGTTTACGATTCTACCCACGAAACATTTTTTTTATTATTTACTAGCTGCCCGATCCGGCTTCACACGGCTATACTAATGGAAAAAAATTAAGCCACATCTCCCATTTACAGTAATGGTAAATAAAAAAAATTCAGTGAAAATTTATTACAATGCTGTATAATGTACCGGAGAGAAAATGAATAGCACCGATGGTTTCCCGACTCGTGCACGCAATGTACAACTGATGTACCCGTACTTCGCTACAGCAGTCTACAGGCAGATCACTCTTGCGCCGCTCATTATACATGCCCCTCCTTGCGGGTACGCCACTGCCGCGCGATGCCCGTTGCCATGGATACGCAGATGGCATGAACAATGCAAAATCCTGTTCTCATGCAGACAAAGTACCCACTGCTGCCTGGTTTTAACCACCCATGGGATCTAATTTTCGGAAAATGTCATCCTGCGTAACATAAGGAACATTACTGTGAAGTTTCAAGTCTGTAAAATATATATATATATATATATACTTGAAAAAAGGGCAATTTTTGATATTTAAAGTACCCGCGAAATTTCAACGGTTATGAGGACTGCACTAACAATGAAATAGTCGTTGCCATAGAGACGAATGAAGCATCAACAAAGCAACAGCCGTTGCCATGGTGATTTCCTACCAAAAACTGGAAATTTTGATATATTACGCCCCCGAAACTCCCCTTGGGATCGGATTTCAGCAGAATCCTTTCATAGCGGATGCCTACGTCATAACATCTACCTGCATGAAAATTTCATCCCGATCCGTCCAGTGGTTTGGGCTGTGCGTTGATAGATCACTATGTCAGTCAGTCAGTCAGTCACCTTTGAGTTATATATATTTAGACTTACTTTTATTGCTAAGAGATATTTTATAATCTGTAATAGCTAATAGAAATAATTCATTTTTAAAGCAGTAATTACAAACACCTGTACATTTTAATATCTCGACAATTTCTTGCCACAGTATTATTTATAATTATAAACAGTTATGACTCCCGCCAAAATTACATCCTGCTCTACTCTCATTGGCTGTTGCGCCATGCGTCCGTAACGGAAATGAAATACCTCCTATGCACACGAACGTCCTATGCGCTGTCGCGAATCAGCAGGTTCGAAAACACGGTGGTCAAGTTTTGTGCGCTCGCCATGCTGTTACTGTTACTGTTATTTTTTCCAATCGTGCACCCGGCTTTAGACTTAGCGTCCAGTCTCCAGCGAGGTCGTTGGGACAGGAAACATTCCTGTATTCATTGGCATCCACAAATCCTCGCATGCTTGGCCAATGGTCATATGTTCATTGGCTGCCGACTTGAGGGAAATTCCAACTAGGCGAAATGTGATTGGATACTTCTTTCGATGGGGGTTTCTTATGTCATGGGAGGGGCGGAAAATGTAACTTTGCCTATGGTGGCAGACCTGGTTGCGCCTATGGTGGCAGACCTGGTTTCGGTTAACGAGTACATCCATCTGTAAAACCTAAATTCAAGGATATATCAGTATATTCAAGAAGATATGCATAAATTCAGGAGTATATCCTTATGTTCTCGCAGATGTCCATGAATTACAAATACCTACATGTATACTTAAATTCACGAAGATATCTGTCAATTCACCAATATATCCATAATTTTACGAATATATCAGTAAATTCACCAATATATCAGTAAATTCACGAAGATATCCATACATTCACCAAGATATCAGTATATTCTCGAAGATATCCATACATTCACCAAGATATCAGTATATTCTCGAATATATCCATACATTCACCAAGATATCAATATATTCTCGAAGATATCCATACATTCACCAAGATATCAGTATATTCTCGAAGATATCCATACATTCACCAAGATATCAGTATATTCTCGAAGATATCCATACATTCACCAAGATATCAGTATATTCTCAAAGATGTCCGATAACTTAGCCACATGTCCTCCCAGCGAGGCAGAGCGGCGGCGCTGAGGGCTGGCAGAACACGGCCGCTGCTGTCGCGCTGTTCACACGAGGCGCGGCGCCGGCCGTGAAAGTGAAACACGAGCCGAGAGGGGAACTTTCTCCCGGAGTGCCGGGGAAAGTAGCGGGCGCCTCTCTCCTCCGCTGCCCCTCCCACACAAGCAGTCAATCACTGCGCCAGCGTGTCTCGTGTGCCTGGCCTCGTGTCCCAGCTGTCACCGTCATGCTTGCTTACCAACACTACCACACCAACACTGACAACCTCACCAACACTGACAACTTCACCGACACTGACAACCTCAATGACACTGACAACCTCAAAGACACTGAATACCTCACCAACACTAGCGTAAAGGCCCCGCCACACACCGTTAATTCCAGCTCCCAGCTTGAACTGAACTGAAGCCTTCCCCACACACGACCAGTCTTGTGGTTGCTGCTGCTGTTGGATGTATAGTTCATCGTAGAATTAGGAAGAAACTTTGGATGTTGCAATTGCGTTTGCATTTAAAGTTCGAAAAGGGAAATAAAAGGGGGATTGTCTGTAAAGTCGGTTTACGGACGATAATTTTACGTGATAACGTCATAAGAAAACATTGATGGAAAATTGCATACTTTTTAATTTTCAAACATTATTATTTACAGTTTTTGCAAATTTAATTTAAATAATTCGTTTAAATATAATCACGAACAATTAGGTTTAAAAGCCCGCCTTACCCGGTTTGATATTACAGAAGATTTTCTCGCACGGTGGTTGGCCGGTTATTGCACGCGCGGGCTCAGGCGGAACGTGACAATGAGTCACGCTTTTTCGTGCGTGCAGCTGGCGTTCATCGATTTATAAGACGTTATCACGCCAAAAATTTAACTTAGTAACCAAAGAGATCCCCGCGACACCCAGCTGATGGACTGACTGGTTAGTAGTCGCTGTTCCCACACACGGCAGCTCCAGACTTGTGTTGCTGGCTCGTGCAAACACGTGGCCGCGCGCAGACTGCCGGCAGGTGTTGGTGGCCAACACTTCACAGTTAAGCCTCATGTCCGGTGCCTGTGGGCTGATCCCGACCGAGAAGTGCCGACAAAGAGTGTCCCCAGGGGCGGGCCCCGGGTCCTGGAGGGACTGTTAGTCCTCCGAGGACTTCCGCCGGTACCTGCCCCGCAGGGTCACTGACCCCTGGCACCTTGCAGCCTCTCGAGGGAGAGTTGACACACGACTAAGAACCACCTCAAGTTATAACTACAGACTGGAAAAATTCGCTATTTCAATGACCTCTAGGATAGACTCCAAGATCCTCTATGTACTAGGACAAATTGCACCTGCTCATTGGATAATGACTCGTGACACGTGTTACCTGGGATGCTTGTGATTTGATACTTCTTTTGTTGAAGGTTTTTCACTGGCTTGGAGTCCTTCAGGTAAACGGTGGTCCAATCACTGACTCAGAATGAAGATGAACAAGTTTGGAGTCTAGCCTACCGCGAAATTAATCCGCGAATTTTTTCCGGTCTCTAGTTATAACACAACCTACAACAGGCATAAGTAAATACTGGAAAAAAAATTGGCCTTTAGGATAGACTCCACGATCTTATACGTACTTCGGGCTTGTTCTCCTGCTTTTTGACTATCTACTCGCGACACCTAGAGGGATGATTGTAATTCAATACTTCTTTTTTGAGGAGGGTTTTCAATTGGCTCAGAGTCCGTTTGGTAAACTGTGGCCCAATCACTGAAGTAGCATGAAGGTGGACGAGTTTGGATTATAGCCTATCGCGAAATGAACCAACGAATTTTTCCGATCTCTATAGGCATAATCTGACACCCCGGAAATTTCGCGAGTTCATTTTAACGACCCGTTTACATTCCGAACATTTGTACGATTTAAAGACGTCTTTAATTGATTCACAGTAGTTGTTTCAGTTGTTATGACATTTCACGGGCTAATACAAACCAATGGAAATCCAGCAGCAAATGAACGGACCAATCGCCTTCAAGTCGTTTGAAACGAGAATGTCTTCTCTCGGGGAGAGCAACCAGTCAGCAGAACAACATGGCCCAGGAACAAAGGTTTCAGCCTCCAAAATATTTTTGTCCAAAGCTGAATTTTTGCACAATCTTAGAATTTACTATGCTTAATAACTAGAGACCTGCAAAATTCGCGGATTCATTCGATGATAGGATAGAATTCAAACACATATACCTCTTAGAAAATTTTGCTATTGGCTTGTTCATCTTGGCGAACTCAACCAATTATAAACCCTCAAGCAAAGAAGGATCGAATCACAGACAAACCATCTGAGACAACTTACAAGTCAACAACCAATGAACTTGCGTTATTTGCCCGAGTGTACAGGGGTATGAGCAGTCTATCCTGAAGGCCATCGAAACCGCGAATTTTGCAGGTCTCTATTAATAACATACCGAAAGTTTACCGCTGTATACATTGTGCGTGTCACCGAAAACTTGCAGTTAACTCCTAGATGACAGTGACATACAGCAGTCCATTAAAATGCTTCCCATTTACGCAGTTTATAACGTAGACTCTCCATAATCTTACAAAAATAATCTAGAAACACTATCATACACATTCATGTTTAAAGATACGAATTTTAAAATCAACGGTAAGATATAAATCGACTAATTAATTAAATAGGTTTTTTAAAATCTCATTCAAGGACATAAAAAACAGAATAACATAAAAATAAAGGTTCCGACGTAACAATCATTTTTACTGAAGTTGTTGCATATTTTTCAAGCTTTAAATTGGTATATTTGTTGAGAGTCTGGTACGATTGTTCTGACCACTGGTTTTACGTATCGTAGGTCGCAAAGTTTAAGTAGCTCTTAGGCAATAAAGGTTATTAATGTATTGAAAACAACCTACCCCCTTTTAATATCAATGAACTTGAAATGGGAGCTCACCTTATATGTTTTTTTGTGCTTGGTAGTGAAAAAAATGTGGTTTTATTGTTATATTCTCCAGCTCCCGTCATCGTAAGGAGATAAAATATACATAAGTTTTTTTACGTCTAATCATAAAATTTAAAAACAAAACGTTTTATCTAAATGGGTCCAGTAGTTTTTGCGTTAACCTATATCAAACAAACAGACAAACTACAGTTTTATAATAGTAATGCGATTTTAAGGGCCCCACCTACCTAGGCACACACGAGGCGAGCAGAGCTTCAGGAAAAACAACGCGATTTCAAAACTACTCAAGATATCCGAGTGGGGTCTGTTTACGAAAAGCATTGAAGAGTTCGCTGAGGCCCGATAAGTAGTTTTGTTTCCAAATTAAGATATTTAAACTGTATTGTTAGAAGAGTTAAAATGGCTAAAAGGCGTGTTTTCAGAGTCCCTTTTTTTTAGGCATAGAACAACCGGTATAGATTCTCGAAGCACTTAAGAGACTTGAATTACACGTTTATCTTCATTTCTCCGCCATATGAAGTAATGGTTACCGCTCAGATCTCACAGTTGTCCTGTGCCTCACTGACACAGATACAGCCCTGACTAGGAAATGCTAATGTTTGATGTGGTTAAGTGTAGGAAAGGTCGTTACGCCGCCAGTAAAGAGGGTAAATAAGTGAGTGCGTTGTAAAAGTACGACCATCTGCGATGAGAACTGGCAATGCGCGGGGAAGCCCGCTCCGTGGCACCCGGTGTCCAGACCTCCCCCCCCCCCCCCACCAATCCTCTCACCCGGCAGCAGGGCGGCTGAGGGGGAGGGGGGTTGTCCTTGACTCGGCGCAAGGTCGACCCGCGCGCAACAAGCGCCCAAGTCCAGGCCGCAGCCCGCACCGCCTGCGCTGCGCTGTTCACACGGGGAGTGGCCTCGCCTCCAGGGCGGCCCTCAGCTGTTCGGGAAGCCTTCTTTCCACAGACGAGAGAGCCAAAACCCGAAGTTACCCGAAGTACATGCTTTTTATCCGTATCTTTAATGTAGCTATCCTGACCAAATCAACCGTCCGCAATGTTTTAAAGTATTTATAATGTGGCTAACCTAACCTAATTGACCATTAGTATCCTTTTATCAACACCGCCATATTTATTTACAATGAACAAAAAAAAAACCGAAGATGCACGATCGGGCACTTGGCTCTCTCGTCTGTGAAAAAAAGGCTTCCCTAGTTGTTTGCGTAGCACGGCCTTGCAGCGAGCGTAGCCCGGCCTTGCAGCGAGCGTAGCACGGCCCTGCAGCGAGCGTGCCGGCCCTGCAACGAGCGTGCGAGACCCCGATACTGTCCACCGGCGCGTAGCTACAAACAAAACCAAACTGGTCATTTCCTACAGTCTAGACTTTTCAGAGAAAATTTAAAAAAATAAATCTGGGCAGGCTGTGTTTTGGACTACAGTCGCCAGGGGTTTGTTTCGCGTGTTTCCATAGCTCTGAACGGGAATGTTGTTTATGAAATAAATAAAATTATTTAACAAAAATTGATGTTGCTTTAATTTCCCACGTGAATTCTTTGAACGTCTTGCTTGACGGACGGGCGGCGACATCAGACCGCGACAACCACCGGCTCTGCTGACTCCATATCATCAGATTCATCAGAGAACACATCCACGTCCATCACCGAACAACTTCCTGCCTTCCCCGTCGCTTCAAACGAGGCGGACGGCTGAGGCTCGCTCGAGCGCAGATTTCATGCCTCGTTCCGGGCTCGTTTTGCCCCGCTGACTCATTTCCCTCGGCCACTTTTTGCCTCATTCGATACCCACGACACTTCTGTACATTTTAAATGTCTTCTGCTTGGACGATTTCACTTGATTAAGAATTCTGATAATGCATGGGCACTGCAACAGTAGTGAGATATTCTGAGCTCAACCAATAGATGGCTCTGCCGTCGTTATAAAAAAGGGTTTCAGTTGTAGAAGCTAAGTCACACTTAAATACTTCCTCCATTTGCTCTGTTTAGTTATAGTGTGAGTTTTTGTGTTTTCAAGACGTTAGTGCATATAAAATGATAATGAAAACATACAGTTTAAGCTTTCAAGATGATCCTGCTAAATGGGGAAGCGTTTCTTCGTTAGCTATACCTTATGACTAGGACTATGCATGTTTCGCGTGGAGATTTCCAGACAAGCTTTGTAGCCTTGTCTGTGTTTCATGGTTGACTGGGTTTATTTCGGGTACATGTCGACACCAATCACAGCCGTCCAGTGCGGAAGCAAACGGGTCCTGATTGGCCCGGCCAAATAAAGCGATGGCTTCTCTCGAAGATGGCCGCCAATCACAAGGAAACAGTTGCTAGCCCAGGCATACCTTATTGCAGTCTAATGAGCGATCAGATGTTTTCGCGAAAAATGCACGGCCCGACTTATGAATAGAGACCTGCAAAATTCGCGGATTCATTCGGTGATAGGCTAGAATTCAAACACATATACCTCTTAGATAATTTTGCTATTGGCTTACTGTTCATCTGGACGAATCTCAACCAGTTATAAACCCTCAACCAAAGAAGGATCGAATCACAGACAAACCAGCTGAGACGACTTACAAGTCGGCAGCCAATGAACTTGCGTTATTTGCCCGAGTGTACAGGGGTTTGTGCAGTCTATTCTGAAGGCCATCGAAACCGCTAATTTTGCAGGTCTCTACTTATGAAATCTCCAGAACATATGTGAGCCAATGACAAGTCGCACATACGTACAAAGGTTTGAAGTTAAGTTTGGAAGAAATGAACTCGCAAAATAGCAGGTGGTCTAACGATTAATGTGTAGCTAGTTTTTTTGCGAGCAGGAAAACTGGGAAAAGGTAGCGTCCGTGTGAACTCCACACCGGTGGACTTGGCCGCTTCTTGCCCCCGGATCTCGGCTTGTCCCAATGACCTTGAACAAGAGACAAACCCAGAGCTGCGAGATCCGATCCAGCTATCCCGCGAGCCGCTACAGTCCGGCAATCCGCAGCCTGAGTGATCCGTGGCTACAGTCGAGAAATCTGCAGCTTGTATCGTCACGTGTCTACCTTCATCACCCAACCTGTTAGCTGCGCCTGTTCATGTCGCATGATGGCATGCACTCCTGTTCCCTTGTCACATCATGTCGCGCGCTCAGCGTTTAAGAAGACGTAACTGAATTACGCCATCTCGGTTTCCAAAGTTATTTGTCAGCATGTGTTTTAAATAATTTAATATTAAAATTTTTGCTTTTTTTTTTTTTTTAGCACACACTGGAATGCCTGGTCTATAATACTGACCCGCTGATACAAATAGTTCTTCCTGTGAAGTAATAATTGGTGTTTAGCATTGACTTCTTTTTTTCTTTCAGGATAACTAAAACTGCATTAATACTGTCCATATACACGTTTTATGGTCTTAGAAAAAACAACAATTATTGAAAGTAAAATAACAAAAGTTATATACAAGTAACAAAGAAATAAAAATGAGACTTTTAACGTTAACAAGCTCGTTAGTGTCAATCTAGCAACAGTGGACGCCATTTACTATACTGCAAACTAAGTGAGAGACACTAATCTATATAAATAAAAACGAATGTTTGTTTGTCATTTTTGCGTTCTTAAACCATTCATCCGATTGCGATGAAACTTCGGTGAACTGTTACGCGCATGCCCGAGAAAATTTCTGAATTATTACAACCATTTTTTACAATAGGCGGCGCGCGAATCGTTTCAACAAATGTGTGTATATCATATAGTCGTGTGTTTTCGATGTATGAGTACGCACACATGACAAAATGGAATTGAATTAAATATAAAAGAGAGATAGATATAATGATAGATAACGAGAGATAAAGAGATATAGAGAGGCATAGAGAATTAGAGAGAAAAGGAGATTTAGAGGTGTATAGAGATACATATATAGAGGTATATAGATATAGGTATAGAGGAGAGATATAGAGGGATATATATAAAGAGAGATATGTATAGATATATAGATACCGTGAATTAGAGAGGGATAGAGTTTGTATATGTGTACCTACTTCAAATTACAAATAAAAAAAAATGGTTGTCTATAATGTCGGTTTACGGACGATAGTTTAACGTGACGTTATAACAAAACATTCATGAAATGATTGCATACTTTTATGAATAAAATTGAATCATTTTTATTGAATTATCACTATTTTGTATGGATACAAAGAAGGAGTGAAATGAAATCTACAATTTAATTGATAAATTTACGTTTATTTGCACACATTAATTCATATATGGTTATTACTTTAACGAAGAGACTATTTTAACTATAACTTTTATACATGTTTGCTATATAACTTCTTCCAATCTGTGTTATTCTGTTAAGGATAGGACGATGATAGGAAAAGTAGGAAACGAATGGGAGTGTCAAAAGTTTAATGTGCCTCGAAAAAGTCAAATCGATGGTTGTTCCAATCAAGTGGAAGAGAGATAGATGCGGCGCAAGCGTACAATGAGCCTAACGGGACACCGCGTAACGGGACACCACGTAACGTGACAATGTGCGTAACGGGAAACTTTTTCGTACGTGCAGCTGGCGTTCATCGGTTTATTAGATGTTGTCACGTAAAAAAAAAAATAGAATGAACCATTTGACACGCGTGCCGGGGGCATTAGTTAGTGTGAGTCCGACGTGAGTTACGTTCTGCTGTGCCTCGTGCAGGTACTTGTGTAACCGCCGGTAGACGGCAGCAGTGTCCCCCTGCTGGATGGCTGTGGCTGACACGCACGTGATCCAGGGACACAATGGCCCGGACAGGAGTCAGCAAGCGCCTTCTCCCCTCCTCTGTACACCTTCACTACTTCCTTCACTAGTCCGCCAGGGAGAGCGGCCTGCAGTATCTACCGCGCGCATTCCTCGACCGCCAGTACCCGGAGTAAACAACTGAACCGTATTTCCGGCTTAACTATATTTCTACGAACTCGAAAATTCCACGGGGTCGCTAATGGTCCTGACGCACTGTCAAATAAGTGTGTGTCTCCAATATATTTGACAATAGAGCTGGAGAGGTAGTATTGGACGTAAAATGGCTTCCAATTTTCTCCATTAAATATATTTGGAGACGTAACATCAAATATGTTTTAAATCATGTCACACTATCAAAGATTTTTTATTGGGTTTGAATTTAGAGTTATTTCAATTTTTTTTTTCAATTTTAAACTTATTTGGATATTAAAAAATGCAACGCAGTGCTTCACCGATATAATTTAAATTTATTATTTTTTTGTGATTTTTAAAATTTTTTTGAACAGGAATAACTTTAAATAAAAATAGTATTCGTTACATAATAAAAAAAAAATCATAATTTTTTTAAAGTTGTATAGAAACATTTCATTTTTAAGCATGAAATGTTTTTGCATGCGACATTCATATTACACTATTTAAGTCGTTTAACTTTTTATTTTTTAACTTCAGGGCGAATTGATCAGCGCCGTTTTAAGGATCGTTTATAACCCGCCCTATGTGTAAAGTGTTTGATAGAAGCTCGAGTCGTCCAACACGTCAGACAGACATGGCTGTCGCCAGACGCGGCACGCACGTTGATAAGGGGGGGGGGGGGGGGGGGGGGTAGCGCCAGGTGACCTTGGGATGGCGCACAGCTGCCCTGCGCCGCCAGATACAACTGCGCAGTTCCTCCGGTCCGCGTCTCTGCTGGTCGGGGGAAGCCCCCTTTCAACAGACAAGAGAGCCAAACTCCCGATCGTGCATCTTCGTTTTTTTTTTGTTCATTGTAAATAAATATGGCGGTGTTGATAAAAGGAACGACCATAAACAAGGCAACGGTATTTATTTGTCATTTTTTTTAGAGGAAAATACCTAATTGAAGAAACGTACTTCGTGGATTTGTATATTTTTAATACCGTATAAAATCTAGGAAGTCTTTGTCTTGCACAAATATTCTCGGGACGCCCCATATTACTTGAATGATTATTTTGGACAACTAATGATAAGTTGATAACTAATGGTCAATTAGGTTAGGTTAGATACATTATAAATACTTTAAAACATTGTGGACGGTTGATTTGGTTAGGATAGCTACATTAAAGATACTCTGAAATCATGTAAACTGTTTCCTAGCCCTGGATAGCTACATATTAAAAAGTTAATTGCTAAGCAACCATAAAATTAATTTACAGTTATTTTTAATGTAGTTATACTTACATAATATAACCAACCATCCACAATGTTTTTTTTTTTTAAGTATTTATAATATAGCTAACCTATCCTAATCGACCGCAAAATTTAATGCCACACCTTTTTATACAATGAGATGGAACGGGGAAAAAAGCGAGCATGAACTTCGGGTGTGGCTCTCTCGTCTGTGAAGTGAAGGCTTCTGTCGCGTCTCGCAGCCCCGTTGTGCCGTGAGCGGTCCGCCATTTTCCATGCACCTTACGCACCTTCATTTAATCAAACTTTCAGATCACATATAATACAAGTAATCACAGTTTTTTGAAGTGATAACGTCTTATGAATCGATGAACGCCGGCTGCACGCACGGAAAAAAGCATGACTCAATTGTCACGTTCCGCCTGAGCCGAGCGTGCAAGAACCGGCCAACCACCGTGCGAGAAAATCTTCCATAATATCGAACAGGTTAAGGCGGGATTTTTAACTAATTGTTCGTAATTATATTTAAATTAAATTTGCAAAAAATGTAAATATTTGAAAATTAAAAAGTGTGCAATTTTTCGTCAATGTTTTCTTTTGTCGTTATCACGTAAAATTATCGTCAGTAAACTGAATTAACAGACAAACCCCCTTTTTTTGTGAAAAATTTCGATATCTATGTTTTAAACTTTGGTTGTAATCACCAAAATGGAGGTTATCGTACACGTTTTCGAATCGTCACTCTGTCCTGAAAAATTATTAAATTATAATCATCAACAAGACGAAACTTGCATATTGTAAATATATGGATATTGCAGCACACATCCATGCGTGTGTCATGTTCCCTCCTCCCGCCCGACTGAAGCGACGAGAGTAGAAGGATCGCGGTGGTTCGGGGACAGTCGCGGGGCGCGACCGGCGGAACAAGGCGCTTGTTGTCCGGCGAGCGAGCCTGGTCGCTGATTGGCTGGCGCGTGTCGCCCCTCGACACAGCACAAGGCGTCGTGGCTTATCTCCGCGCGGCTCAAGGGAAACAGCTCCTCAAGGTCAGCCACGCCGCCAAGGAGAACACCATTCTACCCGCCGCCGACTGAGTAAATATTCCTCCTTGGACGGAGAGAAGGACTCTGCAATACTCGGGTTCAGTGACCTGCGGGACGAGATGGGTCTTTATGTTATTTGTAGAGACCTGCAAAATTCGCGGTTTCATTCGGTGATAGGCTAGAATTCAAACACATATACCTCTTAGATAATTTTGCTATTGGCTTACTGTTCATCTGGACGAATCTCAACCAGTTATAAACCCTCTCAACCAAAGAAGAATCGAATCACAGACAAACCAGCTGAGACGACTTACAAGTCGGCAGCCAATGAACTTGCGTTATTTACCCGAGTGTACAGGGGTATCATAGGTGTGCCCAGAAATTTCCATTAGGGGGGGGGGGGGGGCTGCTAAATTTTTAAATCAGAAGCTGAATTTATAATGTTAAATAGCCTAAATACATTCACTCATTGACTTTTTTATATTTTTGTGCAGTATCAACGAGATATGTTTACTAGTTAATATTTATATCCGTATAATTTTAACAAGCTTTAAAATATGTTTTTTTATAGACAATGTTTAAAGGTTTCTTACACATTTCCCCCCCTCGAATTTCCAATAGCTTGGTCCAGATCTACCTTGAAATGAATTTATTTTTAGTGAATGCAAACACAGCAATTCAGACAACAGAACTTTAACAAACCTCTTAAAATATTTTTTTTTGCTTGACCATTCTAAGGGACCTCATGTTTTAAATAAACTAAGGCGGCTGTATTTCCATAACAATAAAATGTTTAACAATATTGTTAATTAGCTTGATGCAACACCGAAACAAAGTTTGAGTGTCACAGTGCCAGGAATATACGAATATTAACGAACGCATTAGAGAAAATGCCGATCTGAGTGATTACATTAGGGGGGGGGGGGGGGCATGGCCCACCTGTCCCCCCTGTAGGCACGCCTATGAGGGGTATGTGCAGTCTATCCTGAAGGCCGTCGAAACCGCGAATATTGCAGGTCTCTAGTTATTTGGGACTGACGTCTCCCGACAATGATGTTTCTAGAGATTGTTATTTATTTATTTTATTTATTATAATTATTTTAGTGCCTACCAACATTCAGAGCCTTTAACAGGCGGGCTCTTAACAAATATTACACAAAAATAACAATAACATACTGTTCCGTGACTACGGAAGTTAAAGAATTCACCCGAAAATTGGTGAATTCTAGCAGCGCCCAATACCAACTTGTGTCTAGGCGGCCATCTTAATTTTTACTGTCCTTTGTTGGTCACACACAAGCAAGGAGAAAGTTTCGTCCGCATCCAACCAACAACAAAAAGAAAAACACTGTTTCATGTCCACGCTCCGAGCACAAACAAATAAGAAATATATACAAATGGTCCTTTTTTAAAGTCACTGAACACATACACAAAAAACAATAATAACACAACAATAAAATGGGACAACACAAACATAAACACATGACAAAAGACACTCAAAAAAATATAACTAAATTTGTCAATTTTAAATTAATTAATTAAATAACAATAATACATTATTTACGTCAGAAATTATCTTAGCTGCAAGAAAATTAAGAATTCAAAATGTCTTTCATTGAAATTTTTGCCCTTTTGAAAGGGTCTAAATCTTTCAAAATATCATTACAATTATCAGTACACCGTTTTGATAGCTCATTTTTTATGTGATACGTTCGAAAAGGTCGCATTGTTCTATGATTGAATGAAGGAACTCGAAGACCAATTTTGTTTAGTATTTCAGTGCTGTGGTAAACATTTATAAAACAATTTATTACAAAAACAGTATCAGAAACTTTCCTTCTAAACTGCAGTGAGATGGCAACAATCTTAGCACTGTTTGGAATTGTTTCGGTAAACCACGGATCACCTTCTGGGACCCGAACCACAATCCTCTGTGCAGGTTGGTCCTCATACTAATTTTTGACGTGATAACGTATTATAAATCGATGAACGCCGGCTGCACGCACGAAAAAAGCATGACTCATCGTCACGTTCCGCCTGAGCCGAGCGTGCAAGCGAGAGCGCGGAACAAGCGATAGAGAGGCACGATCGGCTTGTGACGCATAGTAGTATATAAATGGGGCTACTGGGACAGGCTTCTGGCTGTGGATTGATGATTGTCTGTCCGCCATCTTGGATTGTGATGACACGGCGGCCATCTTGGATGAATGTAACGGGACACAGCGTAACGGGACATAACGTAACGGGACATAACGTAACGGGACATAACGTAACGGGACAAGTATATCACGGCAGCCATCTTGGATCCGCCATCTTGGATCCGCCATTTTGGATGACGTCATTTTGTTTTCTCGAACTTTCCGCCATTTTGTTTTCCGCCATATTGGATGATGACGTCACCGTTGCAATTTCCGTTACGGCCGCCATCTTTAACTTTTTTATTTATTATCCGATTTTAATGAAATTTTTTTTTAAAAATTATAAAAAAATTTAAATAATATAAATTTAATAAAATATTTATAAAAAACAAACATTATCGATACGGAGCTCGGAGTCCTCGGTTCGAACCCGACGAGGTCAAAAAATTAAAAATGGCGACCGATCCTTCCCCCTGTGGTGGCTGCTGACAGACTGCCCCCCCACCACTTTTTTCAAAGCATATATATCGACAGTGAGCATGACGTCATGTCCGCCATCTTGAAATCTGGACGCCATCTTGAAAATCTTTATTTATTATCCGATTTTAATGAAACAAATTCCAAAATTCATCAAAAAATTAACGTATTTGAATTCTGTTTGATTATATCGATGTACGTCCTTGGTTCGATTCCCGGCGAGAGTAAACGATCAATCCTTCCTCCATGAAAGCTACCTAGACTGATCTACCACCAACAATACCAAGGTTTATATCATCAACTGGTATGACATCATGTCCGCCATCTTGTCTTCATCCGCTGGAGTCCACCATCTTGTTTTCGTCTGCTAGAGTGTGCCGATACCATGTAGTATAATTATCTGGTCACCATACTTTTGTCCTCAACTGTTGTCATTGACCTTGGCCTTTGACCTTGACCTTGAAATTTGACCTTGACCTTGAAATTTGACCTTGACCTTGAAATTTGACCTTGACATTGAAATTTGACCTTGACCTTGAAATTTGACCTTGACATTGAAATTTGACTTTGTCCTCGAAATTTGACTTTGTCCTTGTTGACCATTATGGATCCGACATTTTATGTTCAGTAGATGCTACCAGGAGCTACCACCTGCTGGAGTAAGCCATCTTGTGTGTGTGTACTCGTATTATAGAGTTCATTTCCATCTGGATAATTTTATTCTAACCCGCTACAGTACAGTAATCAATTACTACTGTGACACACGACATCTTGAAATTTGGACGCCATCTTGAAAATCCGTAATTTTAATGCTAGAGATTCGGGAAAAAGTTCAAAATTCATTAAATAAATTTGTAATCTATATACTGATTGATTGGATCGACTAAGGTCCTTGCTTCGACCCCTGACCGATACCAATCAACTTTAATTTTAAAAAATACCACAAAAGCGACAGGTTTGAGAAAATAAAAAACACCACAAGTTCTTTTAAAAACTTTTATTACATACATTCTAATCTACTACAAGTACATAATAAACACAGACAAAGTACTAAAGTCTTGTGGATTCCTCGATTCAAACAGTCTTCTTATTGTACGGACAAAGCCTTTTACATGACTTTAAATGTCTATACGATCCGTTCATCACCGCAGCCAGAGACGGACTGAAGTTCATATCACCAGGGTCCCACTTATATATTCTCATTTGCTGGTACAACACACGAGTCAAAACAATAACCATGTTCATTATACTTCTCGGAGCATTTTTTATAATGAAGATGTAAGCTATCAAGACGTGAAATTAGTTTTTTGCACTTATTGCACTGAAATTGTATTCTTTTAACATTATTAGAACAACTGCTTCTTTCATGTCTGCGAGCATTTGAGGTAATAGTAAATGATGCGTCACAGTATTTGCACCGACGCAATGTATGCTTTTCATTAGTGGAAGAATCCATTGCTGACGATGAAACTTCGGATGATGGTGGTATCACATCTGCAATGAGAAGTTCACAAGCCAGAATGTTTGATTTTTTTTTTCGTTTTTATTTTTAATTTTTTATTAATTTTTTTTTATATTTTTATGATATCAAAGAAAACTTGTGTCGGTTTTCTCCGTGTGCTCCTGATTATTCTTGCCAATATTATGATGGTTTTTCTCCGTGTGCTCCTGATTATTCTTATCAATATTTTGATGGTTAATCCGTGTGCTTGCGATCATTCCTGAGGTTTCGGTCAAAGGTCAAGGTCACACCCATCCAAGATGGCCGCCGTGACGTCACAATCCAAGATGGTGTACCGTGAGAAATCTGAGAAGCACGGACGAACTTTTTTTCTCCTTGGATACTATCGAAGCCAACCTCCCTTTGCGATCGATAGTGAGCGTTACGCATCCCACATTAATGAAATAGATATTATTTACCTACAAGCAACACGTAGCGACATCTGTTGACGACAGCCAGAACTACTTGCATCAATTTTCTTTGCATTAGATAACTTAACTCTCGCTGATGAAACATTTCAAAAACTCTATTTAAGAAATGGTTCCAATTGGAGAAAACTGACAGTTTGTATCTAACATTAGTCACAGAAGCTACCATGGATCGTGGTTTGTTATCTGCAGCTGAATCGGAAGGAAGCCGCTGTAGATACTGTGGCAAGGATTTTGCCATGAGAAGGAATGCTAGACGTCATGAGAAGAATGATTGTGCTAGAAACCCACTACGCAACATGTTAAGCTGTAATCGTTGTAGCAGGTTGTTAACAAGAATTGACAGCTTAAAAAGACATGGTAGAACATGTAAAGTCAAGACTACTTACGGCATAGAGGACACCGATGAATCCACTAGACTAAAGAAGAGTGATCTGCATTACGTCAATAATTTTCCTTGTCCTGAGCGTGATGGTATTAGCTCACCCGATTGTGAGGAAGAACATAAATTGAAGGATGCTAATGGCTTCGGGAAGACTGAAACTAATGGAAGTATCAACACCGTGAAAAGTGAGAATACATTCAAGCCTATATTCAGTAGATCCTCCATTCTTTGTAAAAATGATGGACTCCTAAAAAGGAAGCATGAAGACGATGAAGACACTTCGACATCATCGATAGCGAATTCATACGGTAATATGGGTGAAGAGGATGTCTTCTACAGTGATTGTTACAGTGACTCTGAGGCTGTTGACAAAGGCATAGACTGTGATGAAGCACCTAGAGCTGACAAGATCGAAGAATGTGGCGATGTCCTGAGACCGAAACGATGGAAACGTCGTGTTATAAAAAATAAATCTGATAATGCTTATTATGATCGCAGGGACGATTGTGATATTAACAGTATTTATAATAAACAAGCAAGTAAGATGGTGGTAGAAGAGATTGATTACACATCATGGAAAGATCCAAACATATTGGTTGACCGGCTAAGACTTCTACATGACTCGCTTTGTGCAGGAAACTATTCGTGCATCAAAGAAATATCCTTCATACTCAAAGAACTGAGGAAAGCTGGCTACATACAATAATGGTTTCTTTTACTTGTATTTGTGTAATGTTGAGAAGTAATTAAATATTGAAAGTAAAAATTTAATGTTTTTGTTTCTTGTATTCTGATTTCCAACTAAGCCTGTGTGTTTCCGCTAATGTATGTGTGATCATTCCGTTTAATGTGTGTAATGTGTGTATACGTTTCCTTTCCTGTGTGTACTGTGTGTACGTTTCGTTTCCTGTGTGTACGTTCCGTTTTCTGTGTGTACTGTGTGTACGTTCCGTTTTCTGTGTGTACTGTGTGTACGTTTCGTTTCCTGTGTGTACGTTCTGTTTCCTGTGTGTACTGTGTATACGATCCGTTTCCTGTGTGTACTGTGTGTACGTTCCGTTTCCTGTGTGTACTGTGTGTACGTTCCTTTTCCTGTGTGTACTGTGTGTACGTTCCGTTTCCTGTGTGTACTGTGTGTATACGTTTCGTTTCCTGTGTGTACTGTGTGTACGTTTCGTTTCCTGTGTGTATTGTGTGTACGTTTCGTTTCCTGTGTGTACTGTGTGTACGTTCCGTTTCCTGTGTGTACTGTGTGTACGTTCCGTTTCCTGTGTGTATTGTGTGTACGTTCCGTTTCCTGTGTGTACTGTGTGTACGTTCCGTTTCCTGTGTGTACTGTGTGTGTACGTTCCGCTTCCTGTGTGTACTGTGTGTACGTTTCGTTTCCTGTGTGTACTGTGTGTACGTTTCGTTTCCTGTGTGTACTGTGTGTACGTTCCGTTTCCTGTGTGTACTGTGTGCACGTTTCGTTTCCTGTGTGTATTGTGTGTACGTTCCGTTTCCTGTGTGTACTGTGTGTACGTTCCGTTTCCTGTGTGTACTGAGTGATCATTACATTTATTGCATGTAAATTGCATGTATTGTGCGTACATTGCGTACATTACGTGTTGTAGCTGATGGATCTGTTGGAGCACTTGCAGCTAATGGTCAATTGAAGCATAGGAGCAAAATTTAGATGGATCTGATGACGTGAATTGTAGCTCTTGGAGCCTGGCGTATATTGGAGAGATCGAATTTTTTTTCGATCAAATGATCCTCTTTTTTAATTTGTAGATTTGACTCTAGTATTATTGTAAATGGTTCTTGATTTGACTAGCGTATTATTATTCCATCCGGTGCATGTATATAAGCGAGTCCTAGACAGCAGGACGCTCAGTTAGTTACTGACGTCGGCGGTGTAAGGATCACCTAGTTTGTTTCTTCTGGTGCATAAGACGTGTCAATTAGCTGTTCTTGAGACCTCGATGGCATCTTTACCGTCTTTAACGTCGAACTCGGAGGTTGTACCATCGTCTACGGGAACCTTGACGACAGCTACGATGGAGAAGGTGCAGATCTCGTTGGCAACGACGACGTCAACATTGGAGGAGATTTCAACAGATGTGATACCACCATCATCCGAAGTTTCATCGTCAGCAATGGATTCTTCCACTAATGAAAAGCATACATTGCGTCGGTGCAAATACTGTGACGCATCATTTACTATTACCTCAAATGCTCGCAGACATGAAAGAAGCAGTTGTTCTAATAATGTTAAAAGAATACAATTTCAGTGCAATAAGTGCAAAAAACTAATTTCACGTCTTGATAGCTTACATCTTCATTATAAAAAATGCTCCGAGAAGTATAATGAACATGGTTATTGTTTTGACTCGTGTGTTGTACCAGCAAATGAGAATATATAAGTGGGACCCTGGTGATATGAACTTCAGTCCGTCTCTGGCTGCGGTGATGAACGGATCGTATAGACATTTAAAGTCATGTAAAAGGCTTGTCCGTACAATAAGAAGACTGTTTTAATCGAGGAATCCACAAGACTTTAGTACTTTGTCTGTGTTTATTATGTACTTGTAGTAGATTAGAATGTATGTAATAAAAGTTTTTAAAAGAACTTGTGGTGTTTTTTATTTTCTCAAACCTGTCGCTTTTGTGGTATTTTTTAAAATTAAAGTTGATTGGTATCGGTCAGGGGTCGAAGCAAGGACCTTAGTCGATCCAATCAATCAGTATATAGATTACAAATTTATTTAATGAATTTTGAACTTTTTCCCGAATCTCTAGCATTAAAATTACGGATTTTCAAGATGGCGTCCAAATTTCAAGATGTCGTGTGTCACAGTAGTAATTGATTACTGTACTGTAGCGGGTTAGAATAAAATTATCCAGATGGAAATGAACTCTATAATACGAGTACACACACACAAGATGGCTTACTCCAGCAGGTGGTAGCTCCTGGTAGCATCTACTGAACATAAAATGTCGGATCCATAATGGTCAACAAGGACAAAGTCAAATTTCGAGGACAAAGTCAAATTTCAATGTCAAGGTCAAATTTCAAGGTCAAGGTCAAATTTCAATGTCAAGGTCAAATTTCAAGGTCAAGGTCAAATTTCAAGGTCAAGGTCAAATTTCAAGGTCAAGGTCAAATTTCAAGGTCAAGGTCAAAGGCCAAGGTCAATGACAACAGTTGAGGACAAAAGTATGGTGACCAGATAATTATACTACATGGTATCGGCACACTCTAGCAGACGAAAACAAGATGGTGGACTCCAGCGGATGAAGACAAGATGGCGGACATGATGTCATACCAGTTGATGATATAAACCTTGGTATTGTTGGTGGTAGATCAGTCTAGGTAGCTTTCATGGAGGAAGGATTGATCGTTTACTCTCGCCGGGAATCGAACCAAGGACGTACATCGATATAATCAAACAGAATTCAAATACGTTAATTTTTTGATGAATTTTGGAATTTGTTTCATTAAAATCGGATAATAAATAAAGATTTTCAAGATGGCGTCCAGATTTCAAGATGGCGGACATGACGTCATGCTCACTGTCGATATATATGCTTTGAAAAAAGAGGTGGGGGGGCAGTCTGTCAGCAGCCACCACAGGGGGAAGGATCGGTCGCCATTTTTAATTTTTTGACCTCGTCGGGTTCGAACCGAGGACTCCGAGCTCCGTATCGATAATGTTTGTTTTTTATAAATATTTTATTAAATTTATATTATTTAAATTTTTTTATAATTTTTAAAAAAAAATTTCATTAAAATCGGATAATAAATAAAAAAGTTAAAGATGGCGGCCGTAACGGAAATTGCAACGGTGACGTCATCATCCAATATGGCGGAAAACAAAATGGCGGAAAGTTCGAGAAAACAAAATGACGTCATCCAAAATGGCGGATCCAAGATGGCGGATCCAAGATGGCTGCCGTGATATACTTGTCCCGTTACGTTATGTCCCGTTACGTTATGTCCCGTTACGCTGTGTCCCGTTACATTCATCCAAGATGCCCGCCGTGACATCACAATCCAAGATGGCGGACAGACAATCATCAATCCACAGCCAGAAGCCTGTCCCAGTAGCCCCATTTATATACTACTACGCATCCGTCTCTCTTCCACTCCATCGGCCGATGCGTCCGAGTAGAAGAGAGACAGCGGCAGCACACAACCTGCACGTGAACTGTTTTGTCAACTGTTTATAAAGGACGTTATCACGTAATATTATCGTTCGTAAACCGACTTTACAGACAACACTCTTTTTTTATTGTCTATATTTTTGGGCGAAATTAAGGCGACACACCTTTTCCTGCACTTAAGTTGGGTCTCACACGCCATGTTAATTTTTATTTTTTTTCGTCATTACTTTCCCAAGGGTTATTTATAAATTTAAATCCAACCGTCCTTTGCATTCTTTGTTCTGCTAGAAACAATTTTCAACCGATGTCCACTATGGGTAAAATCATGGGTGCAAAAATTCGCGTAAGTGATGATAATTGTAAAGATTTTCCTGCATTTTTACATCAATTATATAACACTATCCGTTGAAAATATTCCTGGAAGAACGACAAATGCAAGGGAAGTAACGAGTAAATTTTTTTTTTAGAAATAGTCCTTGAAAATAGTAATAACAAAAAAATCAACATGGTGTATGAGACCGAGCAATAACTACTATTTTTGTTCCTAATTAAAAAGTGTTTATCGTGTGCATTTACCTTGTTGTAACTAGCTTGTGTTAGAAGTGGTATGAACTTGTTTCAGTTAATTGGCCCGCGGTGCATGATTGCTCCCTGGCCTCGCCGGCAGGTATCGACGAACAAAGGAGCGCGGCGCTGTCTCTCGGCGCCGCCGCAGCGCCGGGCATGGCGCTAGTGTCGCGCTGCGGGCGACCGCGGCTTTCTCCGCGGCTTTCCCCGCGCTTTCTTCCCGCCCCCCGCCCCCCGCCCCCTCCTTCCCTGAGGGTCGCACTGAACCACTTGCGTGTGGGCACACTCCATACACAAAGGTCGTGTCATTTTCGAGTGACAAATTATTAGAGACCGGAAAAATTCGCGGATTCCTTTCGAGACAGGCTGGAATCCAAACTCGTTCAGCTTAATGCTGCGTCAGTGATAGGACCGCAATTTACCTGAAGGACTCTGAGCCAATGGCAAACACTCAACAAAAGAAGTATCGAATCATAAGAATCGCAGTAAACAGGTGTCCCGAGTCGGTAGCCAATGACCAGGTGATAGTTGCCCGAGTACATAGAGAATCGTGGAGTCTATCCTGGTGGTCATTGAAACCGCGAGTTTTTCCAGTCCCTAGATATGATAGGCGACTTACAGGCTAGAATTGATGGCACTGCGCTTTCTCGCTGCTGGCCCCGAGAAGAGACATGTCCTCAATGCCGTTGAGTGCTTGTGTGTGATGCTGGGTATGTGTTTTCCGCTTCCTATACTTGCAGTAGGTGGCGAACATAGCGAACATAGCCAGCATAGCGAGCATAGAGCCCTGTGTGGCCGTAGGTTAGGGTCCCGCCTCGTCAGGGGCGTATCTGTGTCGGCGAGGCGGGATGCTGGTGCTTCTAGCGCGGTGTCTCCTCTGGACTGGCGCGCAGTCTTCTCCCAGTGCACAGGACAACTGTGAGATCTGAGCGGTTACCATAACATATGGCGGAGAAATGAAGATAAACGTGTAATGCAAGTACCCTAAGTGCTTTCAGGAATCTGTACCGGTTGTTTTACGCCTAAAAATTACTCCGAAAACACGCATTTTAGCCATTTTCACTCTTAATCCGAAATCAGCTCAGCAAATTCGTAAACAGACGTCGTGAGGGCATCTCGAGTAGTTCTGGTATCGCGTTGTTTCTCCTGAAGCTCTGCGCGGCGTGTGTGCGTCCTTGGAGTAGCACTACACGTCTTCCTCCTTTGTCCGTGAGTGTCACGGACTCCGACATGTCGGCCCGTGTCCGGGTGGGGCATCACCTCGTGTCCACACCCGGGCAGGGGTGCTGTCACAACTTAGAAACACACAACTTAGAATCTTCTGAGTTATGACAGTTCTAAGTTGTGATAGTTCTAAGTTATGTGGTTCGGCGTCGTGTGTTTCTAAGTTATGACTGTTCTAAGTTGTGATAGTTCTAAGTTATGACTTTCTAAGTTACGACGTTTCTAAGTTTTGAGGTTCTGCGTTGCGGGTTTCTAAGTTACGTGTTTCAAGTTATGACAGTTCTAAGTTGTGATAGTTCTAAGTTATGAATTTTGAAGTTACGACCTTTCATAATTTGTGTGATTCTGCGTTGTGTGTTTCTAAGTTACGATCGTTCTAACTTATGACAGTTCTCAGTTACGTTGATTTTTTTTTCGAGGTTTCTAATTTATGACTGTTCTAAGTTGTGTGTTTCTAAGTCATGTGTGGTTGCCATGCGGGCAGACGGGCCGCAGTCCCGGGCGGGAATCACAAGAATGCGCGGCTCTGCTGCAACGGGACCTGGCCGCCAGCCTGCCGGGAACACTTGCAGGAGCAACAACAGTCCTGCCGTGACCTGAGGATGTGGTGTCCGTACCCTACCTAGCCGCAGCGGGTGTTGCAGTAACACCGCCCCTTACATTCTGCAGATTCGTTTGATTTTATAAAAAGTAACGTTAACTCTTTTTTTACGTTATAACGTCTTATAAATAGGGATCGGAAAAATTCGGAGATTCATTCGGCGATAGGGTAGAATTCAAATACATATACCTTTATAATGATTTTGCTATTGGCTTACTGTTCAACAGGACGAATCTCAACCAATTATAAAACCTCAACCAAAGAAGGAATGAATCACAGACAAACCAGCTGAGACGACTCACAAGTCGGCAGCCAATGAACTTGCGTTATTTGCCCAAGTGTACAGGGAAATTTGCAGTCTATCCTGAATGCCATCAAAACCGCGAATTTTTCCGGCCCCTGCTTATAAATAGATGAACGCAGGATGCACGCACGAAAAAAGCACTACTCATCGTCACGTTCCGCCTGAGCCGAGCGTGCAAGCGAGAGCGCGGAACAAGCGATAGAGAGGCACGATCGGCTTGTGACGCATCCGTCTCTCTTCCACTCCATCGGCCGATGCGTCCGAGTAGAAGAGAGACAGCGGCAGCACACAACCTGCACGTGAACTGTTCTGTCAACTGTTTATAAAGGACGTTATCACGTAAAATTATCTTCCGTAAACCGACTTTACAGACAACCCCCTTTTTTTCCTTTACCAAGCCCAAATGCCAATTTTTTCACACATCTTCTGAAGATAGTCCAGAGATTCGTTGTTCAGTTGTTATATTGCAGGTTGGCTCGGCTACGCAACCCAGAATAGCAACGAGACACTTTAATCGCTGGAGTGTAAATGATGTATTTATATGATGACTTTGAATACGCCACGTCCTACTTCATACATTTTAATACCTACTTTCTGTGTGATACAGTAGTGCCATTGATATTTGTCTAGGAGAGGGACGCATCCAAATCAAAGCAAATAAAAATCCGTATTTTAGTTCTTGATAATTTTTTTCTAATCGTTCTGTAAAAGGACAGAAGAAGAATTTTTGTACGAAAACTTGGCGTTGTTGTCACGTCAGTCTTATAGATGATAGACGGTATGCCCAGTATGAACCATGTATCTATTTAATGCCTGTGGCCATGACAAAAAAGAGGGTTGTCTGTAAAGTCGGTTTACGAACGATAATTTTACGTGATAACGTCATAAGAAAACATTGATGAAAAATGGCATACCTGAACCTGTTTGACATCATAGAAGATTTTCTCGCACGGTGGTTGACCGGTTATTGCACGCTCGGCTCAGGCGGAACGTGACAATGAGTCGTGCTTTTTCCGTGCGTGCAGACGGCGTTCATCGATTTATAAGATGTTATCACGTCCAAAAAAAAACTTTCTTTTCTCTTGGAATGAGTTTTTTTTTAAATAGTTGTACAGACTTAGAGGAGATATAAATTTCCTTTTCTTAAAGTTTTTTTTAAATAAGTTATTTTTTGATACCAGATAAAGTAATATTGTATTTTACAGTTTATCTGTTGAAACAGAGTTGTAGTTACAGCCAAGCGCGGCTCCAGAAGGGGGGCGGTGGGGGCGATAGCCCCTCCCGAGACCAATTTTATTGATTAGTGTATATTTATGTTTACTTAAATATTTAATTTCATATGTTAAACTTTTATCTCATCAAAAGTTGCATGGAGCTACTAAGGTTCTGTATTGAAACCTGTAATTTGTAAATAATATTCCGAGGCCAATATCTGACCACTTTCATTTTTTGCAACTACGACCTTTCTTTGTGCTATAGCTAGAGACCTGAAAAATTCGCGGATTCATTTCGTGTTATGCTAAAATTCAAATAATTATACCTTAGTGCTGCTTCTGCCATTGGTTCCCTGTTAATCTGGAGGACTGAGGGCCAATTAGAGACCCATCACTCATAGAAGCGTCGAATCACAGGCCATCCTTTCGAGACGACTCACAAGTCAGCAGCCAATGAACAGTTGGCATTTGCCCGAGTGTGTAGGGGATATTGGAGTCTATCCTGAAGGTCATTGAACCCGCGATTTTTTTCCGGTCTCTAGCTATAGCCCCTCCCGAAAAGTCATCCTGAAGCCGCCACTGAGTCGCACCTGTTGTCGCTAGCACAGAGCTGCCAGTGGAGGTCTATGGGCTCGCGAGGGAGACTGTACCAGCTCCCCTGCGTGTGGGGCTGCCCTGGTGTTGTGGGAGTCACTCTGCCACGCCAGGGCTGAGACTATCAGAGGGGGAGGGAGGGCTCAACAAGTGGTTGCTGGCTGCAGGCGCGCGGCGTTGCCACGTGTACCACCCTCACCCTCCGCCACGCCTGCATAGCGCTGCAGAGCGACGCGCCAGTCGTTCATCATTGGGAAAAACCCTCAGCGCGGCCGCCGTTTCTTCACATGCTCTAGTGGGAGCGTGCGACAGCGATACCAGGAACTATCACGTTCCCATAACTCGCCATGTGGGAGGTCAATACGAGATTGCGACCCCGTCACTTTGTTCGAGTCATCAGAAACGACGGCGGGGCTCGAAGTGTGCGATTTTAAGATTAAAGTTGGCTCGCGGTCCAGAAGTCTCAGCGCGGGGGAGGTACAAGCCTTTTTATTGGCTCTTGTCCTCTCATTTTGTAGTCATTACTAGAGACCTGTAAAATTCGCGATTTTAAATCCCTAAAGGATAGACTCCATGATCCTCTATGCACTCGTGCAAATTACATCTGCTGATTGTTTACCGACTCGTAACACCTTTTGACTGGAATGATCGTGATTCGCTAATTCTTCTGTTAAATATTTTTCATTGGCCCAGAGTCCTTCAGATAAACTGTAGCCCAATCACTGAAGAAAAATAATGTCAAAAGTATTTTGCCTCTATCCTATCGCGAAATGAATCCGCGAATTTTACAGGTCTCTAGTCATTACGAGTTTGAAGGGTAGAGGGGGAAATCCCTCCCCCTCCCCTTGCCATATTGTGTTTTATTTGTCTTATGGCATGCACATGGCATCCCCAGCAGTCGTTGATTGTGTGTCGCCACACTTGCGCCTGGTGTCCTTGTGTTTCACCCCCCCCCCCCCCCCCCCCTTCCTTTTACCCTGCCTACAGGGGGAGGGAGTGAGGGCAGGATTACCCACCTGTCCTGGTGCCTGGATGCAGAAATGTGGAATAATGTAGGTCTTTTCGGTGTTTTAATAAACTTTAGACCCGTTTAAGAAAAAAAAATAGAGAATGAATTTTTACGATGCGCGCGCACCGTGCAACGAAATTTTCACAGAATGAAAAAAAAAAGGCTGCATAAAAATAAAGTATGTGCTTTTAAATGTTATACTTAAGTGATTGATACTGAATACTGGTCCATATCATTTAAAAAAAATATTTATTGTGAATAATAGTGATAATAATTATGTTTATGAGTTTTTTCAATTGTTTTTATATAAGTGAGGTTATGTTCCCGTAAGTATAATTTTTTGCATTATAATTTATAACAATATTTAATAATTAATTAAAATTAAATTAGAATAAATATTCAGCATGTTTATTGATTTCATTATTAGTTAAAATTTATCTAAATTATTTGACTGAATTAAATAATTAATTTTATACGCATGTATATATTAATACTGAATACTGGATATTTATTTAAATCTTTTAATTTAATTTTTACTTTACCAACCATATTAATAATATTACTCCAGTCATATTATTATTTATTTATTTTAATTGTATTAATGCAAAATTAAAATTAGATTTTTATCACCCCAAGTAAGGGGAAATTTTAACCCTCGTACATAAGTACACGCACCCATTTTTTTTTATTATTCGTCTTTATTATTGGTTTAAGTTAAGGCAGTAAGCGTTTTCTTACACTCAAACACATTAAAAGAGTCTTTACATTTACATTACATATTTAAAAAGAAAGTAATAAAGCTTAACAAAAAATATACTTGATGAGAAAGTATTTCCTAAGTTGAAAAATAAAACTTGAATGCTAACTAAAAGTTTAAACCTTAAAGATCAGCGCGGACGCAAGGGAGATAAGAGGGATAAATCTCCCCCCCCCCCTTTTCTTACGAGGTTACTGTGTGAAGAAGCCATGTTGCATATGGTAACTACTGTAAGTCTATATGCCAGTGTGTCAGTGTCAATAGAAATGTAAGTTATTTTCAATACACATGTTCAAATTTCTAAATTTTTCTCTATATATTTTTCAAAACTCTCCCCGATAAATATTCCTGTATTCACCACTGTAAAAGATAAACAGAAAACTAATTCATACGTGACTCGAAATTAAAGAATAGACATACACTTGTTTATTTATTTATTTATTTATTTATTTATTTATTTATCGTCTTTATTGGTGGCGAAGTTAAGGCGGTACGCCTTTTCTTACACTCAACCACTTTTCTGCAATTACATCAAATAGTGGAATATTAAAAATTAAGCATGATCACAAGTTGGCAACATGAGATGATGTGAGATATCATTACAGTAATCATCCTTACAGCGGGCAGCAAGTGCTCCGCAGATGCGTGTGAATATACACACCGGTCCTAGTGGGCTCAGAACCATGTGGATATTAACAGGGGCGCAACAACAAGAAAGGGGGGAAGGGTATTTTGCCCCGCCTCTGAAACCTTGAAGTGGGGGCAAACGGAGGCAAAGAAAGTGCTGTGTAATCAATTTTTAGATAGTAAAACTGCTTAAATAGCACCATTTTCCACCACCGCTTCAATAGGGGGGAATCGATGATTTTTTATAAAAAGTATATTGCCCCTTCCCTTTTGTAAATTTAGGTGTTGCGCCCCTGGATATTAACACTGCTCATGACGTGAGTGCTGCGTGCGTCATCATTCATAGTTTTGCAATCAATTTGTGATCTGTCAAGTTTCCGTTCCGATGCATTCAGCATTACGTATTTTCTTTCAGACTCATGTCATTAACACTGCGATATGGTTAAACCATTCGAAACCAGATTTAAAAAACATTCAACTATAAAATAACTTTCTATTTTTTATTTAAAATTTCTTCTCTGAAATTTTTTAGATGTAACTCATATATTTCCACAATAACAGTTTTCATTGGAAACTATTTTAACTAATTACCTAAAATATAATTAAATTATAAGTAAAAAAGTAATTATTTTGACTTATCCGCAAGTAACTGGGTCCATCCAAACCAACAAAATGACAAACTTTCTATGTAAAACGAAACCACCTGATTCGTTTTAACTTTAAAAATAAACACGTGTTAATGGGAAATTATTTGTGTTTAAAGTTAAGATCCATTTCTAATGATTTAAAATAAATATTATAAGTTGCATTTTCTGCTGTTTTGTTTGTTTATTCGATTTACGGTGGAATCATTAATACATTCATAGAAAAATACTTTTAAAATTTAGTTAGCTAAATTTTGGTAAAATTCAAAGGCAAAATAACATAGTTTGGACTTTTATTCTTGGAATCCGCACTTGAATAGTTAACTTAAATAGTTTACAAACTCATTAGAATGTTGTCACGAGTGGAAACCATTCAACCTGACTGTACACTAAATACGTAACTAATCAATAGGGGCATGCAGATTTCGCGAAAAGATTTCGAGACCAGTTGAAAGTTAAAACACTGTAGCATCATCTGTGTTTCGTGATTGGGTAGTTTATTTCTTTATTTCCTATTTATGTCGATCGTTTCATAACCAATCACAGTAATTCAGTGCGCAAGTAAACCCGTCCTGAGTGGCTCGGTCAAACATGGCAACGACTTCTCTCGCCAATCACAAGGAAGAAACCACAGTTGCGGGTATACCTTGTTGCAGTGTAATAAGTGTTCAGATCTTTTCGCGAAAAATGCCTGCCCCTACTAATCAACCATTTCGAACACATCCTCATCAACGATATTGTTCTGGGAACGTAGCGTGGCAAAAATTAAAACAACGCGTAGATAATCAAAGAATATGTTTCGTTATACATTCGATGCCACTTTCCTGCTCTTTTTTTTTCTTTTCTATATTGCCTTCTCACGTACCGGGAAAGTTTATGTTATCAATGTCACACTAATTTAATATTTTATTAAAATATTAAAATTTCGTGTGTTAGTTGCAATTTTAAAACGCTGGTTTGTGCAGTAGTAAGTATTGTGTATTTGTTTGTTTTTTTAATTTATGCGAACATTTTTACAGTCTAAAACTGGAAGTGCCTGCCGAGTTGGTGAATTAACTTACGTCCATGTGTGTACACTTGCTAATGGCTGTAATTTCTTAAAATTTTAGTGTTTGTTCTTTAGAGATTGTTCTATCGAAATGTGTCATTGAAAGTTTTTTTTTAAAGTGAAACTTCTTGGCAGTTGGTGGGGAACTCGAGGCGATGACTCATCAGAGCGTAACAAAATGTGCAACGCTCATGAGTGAGGAACTCTTAGACGAAGAGCGGGGGAGGGGGAAGGAAATAACGAAGAACAGTGAGACACTTTCCAGGTTTCTCGCCACCATGTTTGTTACAATTGTGAACTTATTTATTTATTTATTTGTTTTATCATGATCCAAGTGGATGATGCGATGTGAGGTCCACTCATGTGGCACCCCCCCCCTCCCCCCTGAGTGAGACAGCCCGCAGTGCCGTATCCTGCACGTACCAGGCGGGATCCGCACATAGCTTAGAAACACACCACACCACTTAGAACAGTCATTACTTAGAACTGTCATAAGTTACAACGATCATAACTAAGAACCACGTAACTCAGAAACACATAACGCCCAGCCACGCAACTTGGAAACGTCGTAGCTTAGAAAAAAATTATAACTTATAACTATAATAATTTAGAAACACCGCATCTTAGAAGTGTTATATCTTAGAAACATTCAACTTAGAAATGTCATAACTTAGTAACTATTAACTTAGAAACTCACATAGCCCAAAAAAACACAAAAATGTTATAACTTAGAAATATCATAATTTAGAAACATATAACTTAGAACTGTCATAACTTAGAATCACGTAACTAAGTAACACACAACGCCGAACCACACAACATAATAAATATAGTTAAAAAAACTAAAGAAACATGCTTTTAAAGATTATCAAACTAAAAAGTAAAAAATAATTTTAAAATTTAATTTATGACAATAGTATATAAGCAATACTAGTATAAATGAGAAAAAAGCATGGGGCGCTTAATATACAAAAAATATGGCACAAAGCGCCTCAAGCTTTTTTCTCATTTATACTAGTATTGCTTATATACTATTGTCATAAATTAAATTTTAAAATTATTTTTTCCTTTTTAGTTTGATAATCTTTAAAAGCATGTTTCTTTAGTTTTTTAAACTATATTTATTTTTAACTTTTTAGTTTGATATTCTTTAAAAGCATGTTTTTTTAGTTTTTTAAACTATATTTATTTTTAACTTTTTAGTTTGATATTCTTTAAAAGCCATAATTTTTGTATATTAAGCGCCCCATGCTTTTTTCTCATTTATACTAGTATTGCTTATATACTATTGTCATAAATTAAATTTTAAAATTATTTTTTACTTTTTAGTTTGATAATCTTTAAAAGCATGTTTCTTTAGTTTTTTTAACTATATTTATTTTTAACTTTTTAGTTTGATATTCTTTAAAAGCATGTTTTTTTAGTTTTTTAAACTATATTTATTTTTAACTTTTTAGTTTGATATTCTTTAAAAGCATGTTTTTTTTAGTTTTTTAAACTATATTTATGTATAATTATCATAGGGAAATGAGTTACCGACACTACCTATTACCATCTGAGATAACTATTTGGAGTTGCAACGTCACAAAGAAATGGTAAAGTCTCTCCGAATCATTTACAGTTAGATATATGGATATAATCTTAGAATTTACCGGAAGAAAAAAAAAACATTTTTTTTTTCGGCGTGGTTAAGCAAGCTGAAAGGCTAGCACAGAGGAAGGAACAATTGAAACTGGTAAAAGTATGTGCTTTGCAAGAAAAGAAAACTTAGTCGAAAGAGTTACAGACGGACAGACAAACAGTTACAGACGGACAGACAAACATACAGGTGAAGCTAATATAAAGCATGTAAAAACAACATATCTTAAAAATTAATAACTTATAAATATCATAACTTATAAATACGCTACGCCTAACCACTCAACTTAGAAACGTCTCCACTTAGAAATACAAAACTTATAAATGTCTTAAGAGTCGTTACCACAACGCCGAAATACCATAACGCCGAATGTCAAAATTGACCACAACGCCGACAGCTAGAAAACCGCTGTGTACCACAACGCCGAAATAACAACTGAATGAATTTGTGTGTGTTTCTTAAATGTACCTTAACGCCGAAAAACCACAATCAAACCTAACCTTACCTAACCTTACCTAACCTAACCTAGCGTAATATAACGTAACCTAACTTAACCTAGCCTATCCTAGCCTAGCCTAACATAACCTAGCCTAACCTAACCTAGCATAACCTAACCTAGTCTAACCTAACCTTTCTGGCAGTCCTGCAATTACATTTTTCGGCGTTAATGTATTTCGGCGTTGTGGTACACAGCAGTTTTCTAGCTGTCGGCGTTGTAGTCAATTTGGCATTAGTAGAGACCTGTAAAATTCGCGATTTCAAATCCCTAAAGGATAGACTCCACGATCCTCTATGCACTCGTGCAAATTACATCTTCTGATTGGTTACCGACTCGTAACACCTGTTGACTGGAATGATCGTGATTCGCTAATTCTTCTGTTAAAGATTTTTCATTGGCCCAGAGTCCTTCGGATAAACTGTGGCCCAATCACTGAAGCAAAATAATGTCAAAAGTATTTGGTCTCTATCCTATCGCGAAATGAACCCGCGAATTTTACAGGTCTCTAGGCATTAGGCGTTATGGTTTTCGGCGTTATTGTACGTTCGGCGTTGTGGTATTTCGGCGTTGTGGTGCGTCCCTTTTCTAAGTGGTGTTATCCTAAGTTGAAACAGCGGCCCGCCACTGGCCAGGAGCCCGAGGCTAACTGCAGACTGCTCGCTCCACGGATCCCGGCTGTTAGCGCACGAGCGCCGCACAACACCGCACAACACTGCACAACACCGCACAACACCGCACAACACGTCACGGCGCGCAACCGAGAATAACAGTCGCATGTCAGATGCAGCTTGGTTCGGGAAGTGAGAGTTTTTAAAAAGGGAGGGTGAGGTAATTACTGTGTTCACGTGCGGCAGGACTCGAACCAGCGACATTCCTTCGCGATTGTTCCAAGCCAGATGTGTTGAGCCTTGTTTGAATCAGGGGCCTATTGTTTCCTCGGCTTGAGTGGTGCAGGCCGCACCAAGTACCGCTCCAGTTGATCCTCAGGGTTTGTGAGGAGGATACCGCGGTTTCTCTGCGTCTGCTTCCTTGCCAGAACCATCCCTCCTCGCACTTCTCTTATTTCCCTCGTCTTCCGCAGCATGTTTTGATTACAATTCTGCCTTACGTGCCCGTGTGCACTGCTTCCTTTTACGCTTCTCCTTTCTGTCCGTCGAGTCATGCAACTTTTTATTTTCTTCCTGTCCTTAAAATCCCCGGATTTCTGTCTTCTTTCTTCGGTGAAGTCAAATATTGCCTCCGCCCATTTATCCCCCCTCAGTGAGTGCTCGAAATAGATATTTTAGTTCTATCCTTCACATTTCTGCCATCCTTTAGCTTCTTTGTCTACTCCATCTTCCTTCTCTGTGCCTGGATCTTCATTCTAAAAGAAGCCACAACAAGATGATAATCACTATAGAATTCAGCTCCTCTCTTATTGTTCATACTCCAGTTATGGAGAGTAGAGTGTAGAAGTGATGGAGTGGTGGAGTGGACAAGTGGCGGAGTGGTGAGATGGCGGAGTGGAAGAGTGGTGGAGTGGTGAAGTGGCTGAGTGTAAGATTAGTGTAGTGATGGAGTGACTAAGTGACTGAGTGATGGAGTGGCTAAGTGACGGAATGGCGGAGAGGCGAAGTGGTGGAATGGATTAGTGGTAGAGTGGCGGAAGTGCAGACGGCAACACCGCCGGGGAATGTGGGTCATGGAGGTCCACCAGTCCCGACCTGCGACCCCCTTCAGACCCTAGGTCTGTGTCGATACCCTGCACACCCCCTGAACCTTGCCCCCTGCCCCCTCGGCACAGTGTTCCCAGGGGCGGGGCAGGGCCCTTCACGTGTGCATGTAGCCTGGCTACACATTAGGATGCGAGTTGCCCTAACCATAACTCCATAACTAGACACTGGCAGGGACGTTACTTGTGGGAAGAAGGGGGGGGGGGGGTGGGCTAAACTTACAGTAGTTTTTACTATACACAGTTACTTGAATATCGAATATCGTAAGGTTAGAACACAAAAAAAATGTTGTAGGGCAGATGAACAGAATTATTTGTACTGAAAGTTCGAAATATATATACGCGTAGAGCTTCAAATAATTATTTGAAAGCTCGTATTTTTCCTTGGGATATCCAATGACTATCAATAAATATATTTATTTACCATACATGTTGAATGAAAAATATTTGTAATAGGTGAATTAATATGTGGTGGTGATATGAGGTGTGATGGGGAAATGTTTTGGTTTGATAAAAAAGGGGGGAGGGAGCAACCAATGTGAGTTCTTGCCCCGGGTGGAAACTAGTGCAGTTACGTCTCTCGAGACCGGAAAATCTCGCAGATTCATTTATCGATAGGCTAGAATACAAATAGTTATACCTCAATGCAGCCTCTGTTATTGGCTCACAACTCACCTAGATGACTCTGGGCCAATGAGAAACACCCAACCGAAGCTTTATGGAATCACATGCTGCTACGTTGGGACGTCTCACAAGTAGAGACCGGAAAAATTCGCGGATTCATTTCGTGATATACTAACATTCAAACAATTACACCTTTGTGCTGCTTCTGCTATTGGTTCACTTTTAATCTGGAGGACTGTGGCCCAATCAGAGACGCTCGACCATGGAAGTATCGAATCACAGGCTACCCAGTCGAGACGACTCACAAATAATCATCCAATGAACAGGTGTCATTTGCCTGAATGTACAGAGGATTTTGGAGGCTATCCTAGAGGTCATTGAACCCGCGAATTTTTTCTGTCTCTACTCACAAGATAGCAGCCAATGAGTGGGTCACATTTGACCGAGTGTAAGTAGAACTGCGGAGTTCATCCTACAGGTGATTGAACCCGCGAAATTTTCCGGTCCCTACTCATTGAACTTCATGTTGCTTAGTTATTGGACCCCAGTTGACCTGAAGGACTCTGAGCCAATGAAAAACTCTCGACAAAAGAAGTATCGAACCACAATCACTTCAGATAACAGTTCTCGCGCGTAATTATCCAATGAGCTAGTGTAACTTTCCCGTGAACATAGAGTATTGTCCGGCCCTATCCATGAAACACCTAATTGAGATTGGACAACGCATGAAACTGGCCATGGCTGGGATGTGGTGTTTGACAAAAGCGCTGGCTCTATCCCACACGCAATATTGTTTCATATTTTTACTATCATTAGAGACTGGAAAAATTCGCGGTTTGAATGACCTCTAGGATAGACTCCACGATCCTCTATGTGCTGGGATAAATTGCACCCTGCTCATTGGATACTGACTCGTGACACGCGTTACTTGAGATTTGATACTTCTTTCGTTGAAAGTTTTTCATTGGCTTAGAGTCCTTCAGATAAACGGTGGTCCAATCACTGACTCAGCATAAAGGTGTACGAGTTTGGAGTCTAGCCTATTGCGAAATGAATCCGCGAATTTTTCGGGTCTCTAACTATCATTTATTAAATTTAAAGGCTTTTCTTGTACATTCAAAGCATTCTTGAATTTTATGTTTCATCTCAAATTTTTTCACCCGAGTGTTCATAGTTATGGTCAAATACTTGACCTTGACGACTCTAAAATAACTTTCAGTGGATGTCTAGTGGGATTAAGCATCGGGAAATACCGGTCTCGAAAGTATTTTAATATTGACTAGTTGTGTTTTTTCTCTAAAATAGATTAATACGAAAATGTGACTTGTCGTTGCCAATGTTCCCTTAAATAACGATATTTTTTGACGTGATAACATCTTATAAATCGATGAACACCGGCTGCACGCACGAAAAATTGTCACGTTCCGCCTGAGCCGAGCGTGCAAGAACCGGCCAACCACCGTGCGAGAAAATCTTCTATAATATCAAACAGGTTAAGTGCGGGCTTTTAAACTAATTGTTCGTGATTATATTTAAACAAATTATTTAAATTAAAATTTCAAAAACTGTGTAAATAATATTTGAAAATTAAAAAAAAAAAGTATGCATTTTTTCATCAATGTTTTTTTATGACGTTATCACGTAAAATCATCGTCCGTAAACCGACTTCCCAGACAACCATCTAGCGAGGCGCTGGTCAGAAGTCTGCTAGCGGCGCGGCGGGAGGCGGGAGGCGGCATGCCAGCAGACAGACGGCGGCAGGCGGGCAGGGATGGAGGACGCTTCATTGTAATGATCATTGCACGCCAAGGCTGCAGTCACGTGACACGGGCCCTGGCCGGCACGTGACACGGGAACACAACACTGGCCGCGTGCCCGAAGCCTTCCAGAGCTCCCGCGGATCACCGAGTTGTTCCAGTAGCCCTGGGTTCGACGGCGCAGGGCGATGCTGTCGGTTTTGTTGCTCTTTTCAAGAATCACGCGTCTCGGCGGAGAGTGAAGCTCCCAAAAACATCTTTATAACTACAAAATGGGAGGACAAGAGCCCCTAAGAAGGCTTGTACCTCCCCCACGCTGAGGGATTACCCAATGATGAACAATTGGCGGCGGCCGAAGCTAACTTTTCTAGGGAGCTCGTATTTGCGAGGGGGAAGAAAAATCCGTGACACTCAATGAGTACCACCCGCGCAAGCAAGCAGTTTCTTCGCTGGAGCAGGAGGCAGACCTCGAGAGAAACCGTCGCTTCCGTGCAGAATGGATGCGACTGGATTCATTTTGCGATAGGTTAGAATCAGAACGCATTCAACGCCATGCCGCTTCAGTGGTCGGATCACAGTACCCGGACATATACACACGGTGCGCAGAGCTTCAGGAAAAACAACGCGATTTCAAAACTACTCAAGACATCCGAGTGGGGTCTGCTTACGAAAAGCATTTAAGAGTTCGCTGATGGCTGGAAAGTACTTTTGATTTCGGATTAAGTTTTTTAACTGTATTTTTATAACAATTAAAATGGCTAAAACGCGTGTTTTCAGAGTACCTAATGTTTAGGCGTAAAACAACCGGTACAAATTCTTAAAAGCACTTCAGGGACTTGCATTACACCTTTATCTTCATTTCTCCGCAGTATAATATTACGGTTACCGCACAGTTATCCTGTGACGACGAGAAGATTGCGCGTAAATTCACAGTCTTGCGCTTAGAGGTTATAGCGCGCTAGAATTACCAAAGAGTGTGGCGCTTATCATCCCTCCTCACTAACACACACACACCCCTGACGAGGCACTTAAAAAAAAAAAAAAAAAATCGACAAAAGAAGTATCGAATCACAAGCATGTCAGTTAACAGTTCTCATGTGTGAGTAGCCAACGAGCTGGTGCATAGAGGATTGTGGAGTCCATTGATGACTTCCAGGCGCCGCCGATATAGGTTAGGAAGAACATTCGCTCGCAACAACAGTTAGGAAGAGGGAGGGGGGAAGGAGGATAGGCTCTGGGAAAATTTCGCACGCGCAGCGGTGGGTTCCTGGGAAGCCGGCCGCCATCTTGTCTCGCGCGCGGGTTGTTTGAAGGCCAAGGTTGGTCACGCGACCGGCCGCGCACTGCGCAGTGCAGCCAACCGCCACGAAAGTGAGGGCGAAACGTAGCGGCAGCACTATCATGTATATGTAGCGATTAGAGATGCAAATATCGAATATGAATATATCGATTACTTTTAAAACTATTCAAATATTCACAATGAATATTTTGGAAAAAATATCGATTTTACGATATATCGACATTAATATTTTACGATACCTTTTTTTCTACTGAAAAATTAAATGCACATACATACTGTATTCCTCAGTTTTATTCAGTTATTTCCAAAAATAATAAATTCTTGTTCTTGATTGACTAAAGTAAGTATCGTTGTTTTACATGAAGGCAACGCCAATTTGGACAGTGAAACTAACTTTCTCATATTCAGTTGGTGCTACAATAAATGATTTTAGCATCATTTCTGATCGATGATATATTTCCACACTTTACTGGCACTCATGATGCACACACAATTCACATTACACTACACAGCACACCACAGCACAGCACAGCACTAGCAGGAGTCGAGCACAGTATAGGCCAGCCCAGGAACCAGGAGTGATGCATCGGGGCTTTTGGACAGAAACATACCGTAAGAAATGGTTTCCCTCCCCCCTCCTTGTGTTTCACATAAAGCGGTAGTTCCCACTTCCCACAGAAGTTATATTCACAGGTAGAGTTTTTCCAGTTAGTGTTGCCAAATTTAAAAAACCAAAATTGAAAAAAAAAATACAAAAAAATATTCACATGAATATGAATACTCTTATAATATCGAATGAATATATCGTAGTTACAAAACTATTTACTTGCTTCGATAATATGGAGACAAAATATCGAATAGTTGGATATATTCGATATATATTTGCATCTCTAGAAGCGACAGTTCTGGCGTAGAGGCGTGTCTTGGAGCGGCTGGCAGAATGGAACCTTCTGGACTCTGCGTGCGGCCTCCCCCACCCTCCCCTCCCCCTCCCTAGCTGACGACCTTGCTGCTCTCTGGCGGAGAGGAGTGGAGTCGAGTGGCGAGTGTGATTCCAGTGGAGGTCAGGCCTCGTCAGGGGTGTATGTGTGTCAGCGAGGCGAGATGATAAGCGCGACGCTCGCTGGTGCTTCTAGCGCGGTGTATCCTCTGGACTGGCGCGCAGTCTTCTCGTCGTCACAGGATAACTGTGACATTTGAGCGGTTACCGTGACATTATATGGCCGAGAAATGAAGATAAAGGTGTAATGCAAGTCCCTTAAGTGCTTTCAAGAATCTGTACCGGTTGTTTTCCGCCTAAAAATTACTCTGAAAACACTCCTTTTAGCCATTTTAACTCTTCTAAACATACAGTTTAAAAACATACGAAATCAAAAGTACTTTTCGGTCCTCAGCGAACTCTTAAATTCTTTTAGTAAGCAGATCCCATTCGGATATCTTGAGTGGTTTTTGAAATCGCGTTGTTTTTTCCTGAAGCTCTGCTCACCGTGTGTGTGTGTGTGTGTGCCCGGGTAGGCGCAGCCCTTAACGCCGCATTGATACGTCCTTTAAAATATTTCACGCGATGGGGCAGTTTTAAATTTAATACAACTTCCTGGACACACACCACCAAAAGGTATTCAGAGATTATTCTTGCTGAATTCGTGCTAGATGCAAATGAAAATCATTACCCGTTAGTAGGGGCAGGAATTTTTCGCGAAAAAATTCTGAATGCCTATTAGACTGCAACAAGTTATACACGCATCAGCTGTTTCTGCCTTGTGATTGGCGGCCGTTTGCGAGAGAAGTCGTTGCCTTGTTTGACCGAGCCACTCAGGACGCGTTTGCTTCCTCACTGAATCACTGTGATTGGTGTTGTTACGATCGATATGTACCCGGGAGAAACACACCCAATCACGAAACACAGACGATGGTAGAGTGTTTTAACTTTCATCTGGTCTCCAAATCTTTTCGCGAAATCTGCAGGACCCTACCCGTTAGTTAAGCGTGAAGATAAGCGTGAGTTGATGAAGATCGCCGGATAATTCTTCCCAAAGTTGACGTGGAAACTGTCGGCAGCGTGGGAAGAGCTCGTGCGCCCAGGGTTGTCCTTGGCACCTGGCACTCCCGCCTGACACGTGACTTGGCTCGGGCGGAGGAGGGGAGGAGTGGAGGAGTGGGGGGAACCCCCTTGTTTACCTGTTCTCCTCGGCTCACGACTCCCGCAAGGAGAACAGGAACTCAGGAACCGCCCGGCAGACAGTGTGTGTCGGCTCGCCTCAAGGTCGCGTGTGCGCTCAGTCCACCACGCACCAGCTCGCCACTGCACCTGCGTGATGAGACCGAGATACGAGTAGCTACGAGTAGCTAAAGTAGCTACGGGCAGCCACGAGTAGCTTCGGGCAGCTACGAGTAGCTCAAGTAGCTACGAGTAGCTTAAGTAGCTACGGGCAGCTACGAGTAGCTACGAGCCGCTACGAGCAGCAGGCTCTGGAACGAACTGGATCAGGCGCCGGACCTTTTTTAAAAACTTCATTTACTTTCCAGCACGTGCTTGGTTTTTAGTTAGCTGTAAATTATATTTTTAGTTAACTTTTGTAAAGATTACCTCTTATCTTTGAACATTTAGTTAAAACTTAATCCTGTTTTTTTTATCTTATTGCCTATTTTATCATATTTTATGTTATGCTTATTTTATTTAAATTTCCTTGTACGATGCAATAGCAGAAAATGTGGTTAAGTGTAAGCAAAGGCTTTTCGCCGTAACTTCACCACCAATAGATTAAAATAAATATTTTAAAACAAATTGATTTAAAAACAGCATTGGTTGAAAAACGTAATGGGGATATTGTTTGTATACAGTCTTTATTTTATTTTGCACGGTTTAAGAGGGTGTTATACGAAATACGCTATCTTGGTTTCAACAGTATTAAGGCTTTAACAATATGGTGTCTTACCGGTTCCATCGCTGAATGCCTATTGGTCAGTTTGGCGCGGGACTCGAATAGCCCGATATGTATCCAAGTGGTGGTTCAAATCGACATGATGGATAGCGCTACTGTAGCTAGCTAGGTCTTTTGTGAATTCACATAGAGCGTTAAAACTTAAGATCAAATATTAATTTAAATGTTTATGGGGGGATTAAATGAATTAATTAAATAAATAATAAATCGTAGAAAAAATGTGTAATGTGTTACTAACATAAGCAACTCTAATTATAAAGTATAATGTAGTCCGATATGTAATGAAAAAAATATCATTCCAGGTGTTCTCAAATTGTACTGAACATCCTGGCAATGAACAAGTCTTGAGGCATTATTACTAACACTCTACTATGCGAGACTGATAGTTATCTAGTGCATGCGTTAGAGTCTAAAAAAAAAAAACCCGTTGACAATCGATTTCTTTAATATATTCCCTCGCCACGCACTTACGATAAAATAATGTACTTCATTTGTAGATTCATAGATGGCAGTGAGTAGTATATAATAGGGCATCCGAGATCTGGCTTCTGGCTGTGGAGCCGAGAGCCGGCTCCGCCATCTTGGATTGTGACGTCACGGCGGCCATCTTGTATGAGTGTAACGGGACACAGCGTAACGGGACAAGTTTGACCTTGACCTTTGACCCTCAAAATCCGCCAAAATTGGGCAAAAATTGCCCAAAATTCGTCAAAATTTACATTTCTGTGAAAAAAATTCCGCCAAAAATTCTCAAAAAATTCCACAATTTAAAAATCAGGATTTCGAAAATCCTCAAAAGTCGTTTTGTCCTAGAAAGAACCCAAATTCCTAAAAGCGGCTTAAAACTCCTAAGAGCTAGCCGCTCTAAGCTGCAGAGGTCATGACCTTGAAAATTAGGATGCCATGACAGCCATTTTGAATGATGACGTCACCGTTACAATTTCCGTTACGGCCGCCATCTTTAACTTTTTTATTTATTATCCGATTTAAACGAATTTTTTTTAAAATTTATAAAAAAATTCACTTAATAAAAATTTAATAAAATATTAATAAAAAAATTACTTTTACGACACGGAGCTCGGAGCCCTCGGTTCGAACCCGGTGAGGTCAAAAAAATAAAAATGGCGACCGATCCTTCCCCCCGTGGTGACTTTTGGCAGACTGACTCCCACCACTTTTTTTCAAAGCATATATATCGTCACCTAGTATGACATCATGTCCGCCATCTTGTCTTCGTTGCTGGAGACCACCATCTTGTTTTCGTCGGCGAGAGTGCACTGACGCCATGTTAGTTTAGTTCTTATCCGCTAGAGTGCAGTAATCATTTAGTACTGTGACACCCACCATCTTGAAATTTGGCCGCCATCTTGGAATCGTGTAATTATTTAGCTAGAAATTCGGGAAAAGTTCCAAAATTCATTAAATAAATCACTCATTAACTTACATATTGATTCGATCGATTCCTGTCCTCGGTTCGATACCCGATCGATGCAATAATGTTTAATTTTATGTAAAAAATAATAATTTCAATAAACCATGTTCAACATTCGTAAAGAGACTTTAAATCATCTACTACCATCATCCTATCAGACAACAAGACCACCATATTGGAAATTCGTAATTGTAATGCTAGAGATTCGGGAAAATGTTCAAAAATCATTAAATAAATTTGTAATCCATATAATGATTGATTGGATCGACTTAGGTCCTTGGTTCAATCCCTGGCCGATACAAAACAACTTTAATTTAAAAAAATACTAAAAAAGTGTTAGGTTTGAGAAAATAAAAACACCACAAGTTCTTTTAAAAAAATTTTATTACATAAATTCAATACACTACTACAAGTACAAAAAAAAACACTGACAAATTACTAAAGCCTTTTGGATTCCTCGATTCAAACAGTCTTCTTATTGTACGGACTAAGCCTTTTACATGGCTTTAAATGTCTATCCGATCCGGTCATCACCGCAGCCAGAGACGGACTGAAGTTCATATCACTTATATAGTCTCATTAGCCGGTACAACACATGAGTCAAATCAATAACCATGTTCATTATACGTCTCGGAGCATTTTTTATAATGACGATGTAAGCTATCGAGACGTGAAATTAGTTTATTGCACTTATTGCACTGAAATTGTATTCTTTGAACATTATAAGAACAACCGCTTCTTTCATGTCTGCGAGCATTTGAGGTGATAGTAAATGATACACCACAGTATTTGCACTGATGCGAAGTACGCTCTTCATTAATTGAAGTATTCAATGATGATGAAACTTCAGCTAATGGTGGAACAGCACATATCGAAGTCTCCTCCAGTGTTGTCAGAGGCGTTGCCAACGGGATCTGCTCCAACATCGTCGGCGCCGACGTCATGGTTCCCGTAGTCGATGGTACATCCTCCATCGAGTACGACGTTAAAGTCGGCAAAGATGCCATCGAAGTCTCAAGAACAAGCAATTACACGTCTTATGCACCAGAAGAAACAAACTAGGTGATCCGTACACCGTCGACGTCAGTAACAAAACTGAGCGTCCTGCTGTCTAGGACTCGCTTATATACATGCACCGTATGGAATAATACGCTAGTCAAACCAAGAACATTTTACTAAAATACTAGAGTCAAAACAACATTAAAAAAATAGAAGCACCATCAAAAAAAAAAAGGAAGCACACTTGGAAGCACCTTCAAAAAAGGAAAAAAAAATTGGAAGCACCATCAAAAAAAGGAAGCACACTTGGAAGCACCTTCAAAAAAGGAAAAAAAAATTGGAAGCACCAACTACGAAAAGGCAGCACATTTGGAAGCACCGACAACGAAAAGGCAGCACATTTGGCAGCACCGACAACGAAAAGACAGCACATTTGGCAGCACCGACAACGAAAAGGCAGCACATTTGGAAGCACCGACAACGCAAAGGCAGCACATTTGGAAGCACCGACTACGAAAAGGCAGCACATTTGGAAGCACCACCTACGAAAAGGCAGCACATTTGGAAGCACCGACAACGAAAAGGCAGCACATTTGGAAGCACCGACAACGAAAAGGCAGCACATTTGGAAGCACCGACTACGAAAAGGCAGCACATTTGGAAGCACCGACAACGAAAAGGCAGCACATTTGGAAGCACCGACAACGAAAAGGCAGCACATTTGGAAGCACCATCATCGAAAAGGCAGCACATTTGGAAGCACCGACTACGAAAAGGCAGCACATTTGGAAGCACCGACTACGAAAAGACAGCACATTTGGAAGCACCGACAACGAAAAGGCAGCACATTTGGAAGCACCGACAACGAAAAGGCAGCACATTTGGAAGCACCATCATCGAAAAGGCAGCACATTTGGAAGCTCCATCAACAAAAAAAAAAGGCAACAAGGAAGCACAAGTTACGAGATCTAAGTCTTAGAAATCAGAATACAAGAAATAAAAACATTAAATTCCTATAATTTAAATTGTTTATTTTATTGCTTTACATTATACAAATGCAAGTAAAACAAGCCATTATTGTATGTAGCCAGCATTCCTCAGTTCCTTGAGTATGAAGGATATTTCTTTGATGCACGAATAGTTTCCTGCACAAAGCGAACCATGTAGAAGTCTTAACCGGTCAACCAATATGTTTGGATCTTTCCATGATGTGTAATCAATCCCTTATACCACCATCTTCCTTGCACCTTTATAAATATTATGATCTCTGGTGTCTTCCGTTTTACCACCAACCTCAGGGTAACTTTCATGTTTGAGACGGTGATCATCTCAAGCTTGATCAGATTTATTTAATATATCACGTCGTTTCCACCGTTTCGGTCTCAGGACACCGCCACATTCTTCGATCTTGGCAGCTTTAGGTGCTTCATCATAGTCTATGTCTTTGTCAATAGCCTCAGAGTCACTGTAACAATCACCGTAGAAGGAATCGTCTTCACCCAATTTTCCGTAATATTTCGATGTTGATGATGTTGAAGCGTCTTCATCGTCTTCATGCTTCCTTTTTAGGAGTCCATCATTTTTACAAAGTAGGAAAGATCTACTTGAATTCGGCTGGAATATATTCTCACTTTTCACGTTAAGGATTCTTCCATTGTCTTCATTCTTCCGTAAATCATCAACCTCCTTCAATTTAAGTTCTTTGTCGAGATCGGAAGAGCCAAGAAAATTATTGTGGTAATGCAGATCACTCTTCCTTAGGATGGTAGATTCATCGTTGTCCTCTAGCTTGTACGCAGGCTTGGCGCTACAAGTTCTTCCATGTCTTTTTAGGCTCTCTCTCCGCGTAAACGACTTGCTACATCGTACACAACTTATCATATTGCGCAGTGGATTTTTAACACAGTCATTCTTCTCGTGTTGTCTTTTATTCTTTCTCAAGATAAAATCTTTACTGCAAAACTTACACCTATGTTCTTTCGATACAGCGTCAGATCCCAAATCAGAATTCATATTAGTTACTGAGACTAATACCAGATACCAATTGAGTGTTTTAAATTAGATTCAATACTTAAATAGAAATTTTTTCATATTTCATCAGCGAGAATTAATATATCTCCTGCAAAAGTACTTTATGCATGTAGTTCTGCTTTTCAACTACAGATGTCGCCACATGTTGCTTGCAGGTAAATAATATTTAGTTATTTTATGCGGGATGCGGGATGCTCACTAACGATCGCAAAAGAAGGATGGCTTCGCTAGATTCCAAGGAAAAGGAAGTTCGTCTTGCATGTTGGTGCTCCACAGATGTCTCATGGCATAATATTAATTTGACTGAGTAATGATATGTGTTAATTCCACCTTATAAAAATATTGCAAGTTTTGATTTAGTAGCAGAAATTATCGAATTAAATGTAACTCCAAATAAAATGACATGTCTCATTAGACAAAAAAAATCCATGCAGAGAGCGGTTTCTCAGAATAGTCAGAAACACTTGAAGAAACCACAGGAATGATTGCAAGAACACGAGAAAACCATCAAAATATTGACAAGAATATTCAGGAGCACACGGAGAAAACCACCATAATATTGACAAGAATAATCGGAAGCACACGGAGAAAACCGCCACAAGTTTTCTTTGTTATCATAAAATTACAGAAAAAAATCAAAAATAAAAAAAACACAAAAATTCAAAAACTGATTCTGGCTTGGACTAGAACTCTATCTTTGCTCAACAATGAGAAGTTCACAAGCTAGCATAATCATTTTTTGAATTTTTGTGTTTTTTTATTTTTGATTTTTTTCTGTAATTTTATGATAACAAAGAAAACTTGTGGCGGTTTTCTCCGTGTGCTTCCGATTATTTTTGTCAATATTATGGTGGTTTTCTCCGTGTGCTCCTGAATATTCTTGTCAATATTTTGATGGTTTTCTCGTGTTCTTGCAATCATTCCTGTGGTTTCTTCAAGTGTTTCTGACTATTCTGAGAAACCGCTCTCTGCATGGATTTTTTTTGTCTAATGAGACATGTCATTTTATTTGGAGTTACATTTAATTCGATAATTTCTGCTACTAAATCAAAACTTGCAATATTTTTATAAGGTGGAATTAACACATATCATTACTCAGTCAAATTAATATTATGCCATGAGACATCTGTGGAGCACCAACATGCAAGACGAACTTCCTTTTCCTTGGAGTCTAGCGAAGCCATCCTTCTTTTGCGATCGTTAGTGAGCATCCCGCATCCCGCATAAAATAACTAAATATTATTTACCTGCAAGCAACATGTGGCGACATCTGTTGTTGAAAAGCAGAACTACATGCATAAAGTACTTTTGCAGGAGATATATTAATTCTCGCTGATGAAATATGAAAAAATTTCTATTTAAGTATTGAATCTAATTTAAAACACTCAATTGGTATCTGGTATTAGTCTCAGTAACTAATATGAATTCTGATTTGGGATCTGACGCTGTATCGAAAGAACATAGGTGTAAGTTTTGCAGTAAAGATTTTATCTTGAGAAAGAATAAAAGACAACACGAGAAGAATGACAGTGTTAAAAATCCACTGCGCAATATGATAAGTTGTGTACGATGTAGCAAGTCGTTTACGCGGAGAGAGAGCCTAAAAAGACATGGAAGAACTTGTAGCGCCAAGCCTGCGTACAAGCTAGAGGACAACGATGAATCTACCATCCTAAGGAAGAGTGATCTGCATTACCACAATAATTTTCTTGGCTCTTCTGATCTCGACAAAGAACTTAAATTGAAGGAGGTTGATTATTTACGGAAGAATGAAGACAATGGAAGAATCCTTAACGTGAAAAGTGAGAATATATTCCAGCCGAATTCAAGTAGATCTTTCCTACTTTGTAAAAATGATGGACTCCTAAAAAGGAAGCATGAAGACGATGAAGACGCTTCAACATCATCAACATCGAAATATTACGGAAAATTGGTTGAAGACGATTCCTTCTACGGTGATTGTTACAGTGACTCTGAGGCTGTTGACAATGACATAGACTATGATGAAGCACCTAAAGCTGCCAAGATCGAAGAATGTGGCGGTGTCCTGAGACCGAAACGGTGGAAACGACGTGATATATTAAATAAATCTGATCAAGCTTGAGATGATCACCGTCTCAAACATGAAAGTTACCCTGAGGTTGGTGGTAAAACGGAAGACACCAGAGATCATAATATTTATAAAGGTGCAAGGAAGATGGTGGTAGAAGAGATTGATTACACATCATGGAAAGATCCAAACATATTGGTTGACCGGTTAAGACTTCTACATGGTTCGCTTTGTGCAGGAAACTATTCGTGCATCAAAGAAATATCCTTCATACTCAAGGAACTGAGGAATGCTGGCTACATACAATAATGGCTTGTTTTACTTGCATTTGTATAATGTAAAGCAATAAAATAAACAATTTAAATTATAGGAATTTAATGTTTTTATTTCTTGTATTCTGATTTCTAAGACTTAGATCTCGTAACTTGTGCTTCCTTGTTGCCTTTTTTTTTTGTTGATGGAGCTTCCAAATGTGCTGCCTTTTCGATGATGGTGCTTCCAAATGTGCTGCCTTTTCGTTGTCGGTGCTTCCAAATGTGCTGCCTTTTCGTTGTCGGTGCTTCCAAATGTGCTGTCTTTTCGTAGTCGGTGCTTCCAAATGTGCTGCCTTTTCGTAGTCGGTGCTTCCAAATGTGCTGCCTTTTCGATGATGGTGCTTCCAAATGTGCTGCCTTTTCGTTGTCGGTGCTTCCAAATGTGCTGCCTTTTCGTTGTCGGTGCTTCCAAATGTGCTGCCTTTTCGTAGTCGGTGCTTCCAAATGTGCTGCCTTTTCGTTGTCGGTGCTTCCAAATGTGCTGCCTTTTCGTTGTCGGTGCTTCCAAATGTGCTGCCTTTTCGTAGGTGGTGCTTCCAAATGTGCTGCCTTTTCGTAGTCGGTGCTTCCAAATGTGCTGCCTTTGCGTTGTCGGTGCTTCCAAATGTGCTGCCTTTTCGTTGTCGGTGCTGCCAAATGTGCTGTCTTTTCGTTGTCGGTGCTGCCAAATGTGCTGCCTTTTCGTTGTCGGTGCTTCCAAATGTGCTGCCTTTTCGTAGTTGGTGCTTCCAATTTTTTTTCCTTTTTTGAAGGTGCTTCCAAGTGTGCTTCCTTTTTTTGATGGTGCTTCCAATTTTTTTTTCCTTTTTTGAAGGTGCTTCCAAGTGTGCTTCCTTTTTTTTTTGATGGTGCTTCTATTTTTTTAATGTTGTTTTGACTCTAGTATTTTAGTAAAATGTTCTTGGTTTGACTAGCGTATTATTCCATACGGTGCATGTATATAAGCGAGTCCTAGACAGCAGGACGCTCAGTTTTGTTACTGACGTCGACGGTGTACGGATCACCTAGTTTGTTTCTTCTGGTGCATAAGACGTGTAATTGCTTGTTCTTGAGACTTCGATGGCATCTTTGCCGACTTTAACGTCGTACTCGATGGAGGATGTACCATCGACTACGGGAACCATGACGTCGGCGCCGACGATGTTGGAGCAGATCCCGTTGGCAACGCCTCTGACAACACTGGAGGAGACTTCGATATGTGCTGTTCCACCATTAGCTGAAGTTTCATCAGCATTGAATACTTCAATTAATGAAGAGCGTACTTCGCATCAGTGCAAATACTGTGGTGTATCATTTACTATCACCTCAAATGCTCGCAGACATGAAAGAAGCGGTTGTTCTTATAATGTTCAAAGAATACAATTTCAGTGCAATAAGTGCAATAAACTAATTTCACGTCTCGATAGCTTACATCGTCATTATAAAAAATGCTCCGAGACGTATAATGAACATGGTTATTGATTTGACTCATGTGTTGTACCGGCTAATGAGACTATATAAGTGATATGAACTTCAGTCCGTCTCTGGCTGCGGTGATGACCGGATCGGATAGACATTTAAAGCCATGTAAAAGGCTTAGTCCGTACAATAAGAAGACTGTTTGAATCGAGGAATCCAAAAGGCTTTAGTAATTTGTCAGTGTTTTTTTTTTGTACTTGTAGTAGTGTATTGAATTTATGTAATAAAATTTTTTTAAAAGAACTTGTGGTGTTTTTATTTTCTCAAACCTAACACTTTTTTAGTATTTTTTTAAATTAAAGTTGTTTTGTATCGGTCAGGGATTGAACCAAGGACCTAAGTCGATCCAATCAATCATTATATGGATTACAAATTTATTTAATGATTTTTGAACATTTTCCCGAATCTCTAGCATTACAATTACGAATTTCCAATATGGTGGTCTTGTTGTCTGATAGGATGATGGTAGTAGATGATTTAAAGTCTCTTTACGAATGTTGAACATGGTTTATTGAAATTATTATTTTTTACATAAAATTAAACATTATTGCATCGATAGGGTATCGAACCGAGGACAGGAATCGATCGAATCAATATGTAAGTTAATGAGTGATTTATTTAATGAATTTTGGAACTTTTCCCGAATTTCTAGCTAAATAATTACACGATTCCAAGATGGCGGCCAAATTTCAAGATGGTGGGTGTCACAGTACTAAATGATTACTGCACTCTAGCGGATAAGAACTAAACTAACATGGCGTCAGTGCACTCTCGCCGACGAAAACAAGATGGTGGTCTCCAGCAACGAAGACAAGATGGCGGACATGATGTCATACTAGGTGACGATATATATGCTTTGAAAAAAAGTGGTGGGAGTCAGTCTGCCAAAAGTCACCACGGGGGAAGGATCGGTCGCCATTTTTATTTTTTTGCCCTCACCGGGTTCGAACCGAGGGCTCCGAGCTCCGTGTCGTAAAAGTAATTTTTTTATTAATATTTTATTAAATTTTTATTAAGTGAATTTTTTTATAAATTTTAAAAAAAATTTCGTTTAAATCGGATAATAAATAAAAAAGTTAAAGATGGCGGCCGTAACGGAAATTGTAACGGTGACGTCATCATTCAAAATGGCTGTCATGGCATCCTAATTTTCAAGGTCATGACCTCTGCAGCTTAGAGCGGCTAGCTCTTAGGAGTTTTAAGCCGCTTTTAGGAATTTGGGTTCTTTCTAGGACAAAACGACTTTTGAGGATTTTCGAAATCCTGATTTTTAAATTGTGGAATTTTTTGAGAATTTTTGGCGGAATTTTTTTCACAGAAATGTAAATTTTGACGAATTTTGTGGAATTTTGGGCAATTTTTGCCCAATTTTGGCGGATTTTGAGGGTCAAAGGTCAAGGTCAAACTTGTTCCGTTACACTCATACAAGATGGCCGCCGTGACGTCACAATCCAAGATGGCGGAGCCGGCTCTCGGCTCCACAGCCAGAAGCCAGATCTCGGATGCCCTATTATATACTACTGCAGTGTAGTCATGCGGGTACAGGAAAAGCAAGGTTGTGAGTTTCCAGTCGTTCAGACGTGTGGTCGTTGTTCGTCCGCGCTCAGACACCTTGACCTTGACCTCTGCTGGACCCCGCGCAGTCGTGACGGGCTTCCTGGAGTTGTTCCTGGAAGCGGCCTGCCTGGAGATTCTCTGGAGTCCCCCCCCCCCCCCCTCCGTATAGGTCGCGAGGTTGCCCGGAACTCCGTGCTCCCTCCTCTGAAGAAAAGAAGCCTACATAAACTTTGGACACCACCCACAGTGCCATTAAAAATAGTTAAATTTAGAAATCAAACAACGAACACCAACCAAAGTGAAACATGCAAATATAGCGTTATTAATGTAAAATAATTGTTTAATAGTGTAATGTTTAGTTTAAGTAATTATATCTTGTAATACAACAAGAAACCAAAAACAAAAAAAAAATTGAGAGCTCACAAAACTATTACGAAAGTTTTTTTTAATTTTTCTCTTTCAGTGTAAATACAAAAACTCAAGTGTAAATATGTATGTGTGTATACCATGAACCAAAACATTATTACGGGCAAAAGAGCACAGAGTGCTGGTGTGCCGAGATAAAAATGTATAGAATCTGTAAAGAGTGCAAATATGTACAATAAAGACATTGAAATTGAGATTGATCCTCTGAAGCCTCAGTCACGTGGCCTGCTTCATGCTTGCGCCTCGCGCCATTCGCGGCGACTGCGTGTTCAGCGTCCACTCTTTTAAACTGACATTATTGGATTGTCAAAAATAAAAAAAATAAAAGTACTGCCAAATTTTTTACAAATAAGAACAGACTAATAAATGCTCGCAGGCTTTCGCGGCCGTTGTCTGAAGCAGCTTGGCTTCTGGGTTTGAAGCCGTGTCCACGGCGAATAATTCACCGACTTTTCGGGTCGACATTGCAGTCGCCATCAGGGAGCAGTTACCTACTGTAACAGTTACAGTTACAGTTACAATAGGTAACTGCTCCCTGATGATGGCGACTGCAATGTCGACCCGAAAAGTCGGTGAATTATTCGCCGAGGACACGGCTTCAAACCCGGAAGCCAAGCTACTTAATAACAGACTACATGCACGCAACACAAAACCACAAGCAGAGGACATCCGAGGATAAAAGGTCAGAAGACGAAAACAATTAGGTAGGCAAAAAAAAAAAACACAGAACAGAGACAACTCATTTACAGTCTGTTGGCAGTAGTAGAATGGTAAATTACTCGAGGGAGGTGCGGATGTTTGTGAATCGCTCGGCTTGCTGACGGACGGTTGACGGAGTGAGTCCAGCTTCACCCGGGTCCAACTTATCTAGTTTTTAGTCTGGAATAGTCAGTGAGAGGAGTTAGTCATGGCGCCAATAGCTGCCGTGGCTGGCCAATCCCCCTCCTAGCACATGATGCATATTAGAGCGTATGGGCTTCGGCCTGAAACGCACTTGGAGTCTTTTCCTAACCCTTAACCCCTCCCCAACACACTTAGTTCTTTAGTTAGGTTAGGAAATAAAAATTCCACAGCAAGCAGATGAGGAAGCTGTTTCCGCCGGAGGGGACGCACCACAACGCCGAAATACACTAACGCCGAAAAATGTCATTGCAGGACTGCCACAAAGGTTAGGTTAGGTTAGACTAGGTTAGGTTAGATTAGGTTAGGTTAGAATAGGGTAGGTTAGGTTAGGTAAGGTTAGGTTTGATTGTGGTATTTCGGCGTTAAGGTACATTTAAGAAACACACACAAATTCATTCAGTTGTTATTTCGGCGTTGTGGTACACAGCAGTTTTCTAGCTGTCGGCGTTGTGGTCAATTTTGACATTCGGCGTTATGGTATTTCGGCGTCGTGGTGACGACCCTCCGCCGGGACCACTATTTTACACCTTAAAATCCAAATTTTTCCGGGGGAGGACCCCAGACCCCCCGCTTTAATACGGGGGGGGGGGGGGGTGGGCGCGTACTTCTTAACACCCCCCATACACAAACCCTGGCTACGCCACTGCGTAGAACTATGGAGTTCATCCTACAGGTCATCGAATCCGCGAATTTTTTCCGGTCCCTAGTTATAGCTAGTTGCTGTCTAACAGGAGTTCAGATCTTTTCGCGAAAAATGCCTGCCCCTACACTTAGTTTTTTTTTAGGTTATGGAAGAAAAAAAATCCCGCGGCAAGCAGAGGAGGAAGCTGTCTCCGCCGGGAGGATGGGGCCGAGCCGCGGGGGGCGGGCGACAAGATGGCGGGTCGCGTGTCACGTGGTGTCGGCGGAGCGGCGCGGCGGGCACGCACGGCCGTGTGTCGCCGCGCGCACACGCACGCCTCGGCCAGGTGCGCTCCCACGCAGGGTCCCCCCTCCCCTCACACACACAACTGCACAGTCACGTGTAGGGGCATGCAGATTTCGCGAAAAGATTTGGAGACTAGATGAAAGTTAAAACACTTTACTATCGTCTCTGTTTCGTGATTGATAAGAGTCCCGGAAATTTCGCGGATTCCTCTGGCCTCAGGATAGAATTCAAAGTTATAGGTGTGCTCGACCCATGTTTACTTTCACATTGGTTGATTTCTTAGCGAGAACATTTTTATCCTTGTTATTTGGCACTACCTGATTCGCTTACTTCTCTCCTAGCTGGTCATCGTTGGCTCACGGTCGTAGAGGGGCGTGTCCATATAACTGCGGTCCAATCATGAACACAGTGCGACAGTGTGGAGGTTTGCATTCTAGCTTGCGACTAAATGAATCCGCGAAATTTCCGTGGCTCTAGTGATTGATAGAGATCGGAAAAATTCGCGGTTTCATTTCGCGATAGGCTAGAATCCAAATGTGTTTAACCTTTTGCTGCTTCAGTGATTGGACCACAGGTTGTCTGAAGGAATCAGAGCCAATGAATAATCCTCAACGAAAGAAGTATCGAATCAAAAGCATCCTAGTTAATAGTTGTCACGAGTCAGTGGCCAATGAGCAGATGTAATTTATCCGAGTGCATTGAGTATCTTGGAGTCTATCCTGTGGGTAATTGAATTCGCGAATTTTTCCTGTCCCTAGTGATTGAGTGTGTTTCTCTCAGGTACATTTCGATTGTAATAACACCAATCACAGTGATTCAGTGCGGAAGCAAACGCGCCCTGAGTGGCTCGGTCAAACAAGGCAACGACTTCTCTCGCAGACGACCGCCATTCACAAGGCAGAAACAGCTGGTGCGTGTATAACTTGTTGCAGACTAATAGTCATTCAGATTTTTTTTCGCGAAAAATGCCTACCCCTGGTCACGTGCCACATTATAATCAGAGACCTGAAAAATTCGCGGATTAATTTCGTGTTATGCTAAAATTCAAATAATTTTACCTTATTGCTGCTTCTGCCATTGGTTCACTGTTAATCTGGAGGACTGAGGGCCAATTAGAGACCCATCACTCACAGAAGCGTCGAATCACAGGCCCGCACAATCGAGACGACTCACAAGTCAGCAGCCAATGTGCAGGTGGCATTTGCCCGAGTGTTTAGAGGATATTGGGGGTCTATCCTGAAGGTCATTGATCCCGCGAAATTTTTCCGGTCTCTAATTATAATTGCATGGTTATTTTTTTAGCTACACTCTTTTCAGAATGTTATTTCACCTAAAAATACAGGGTAAAATTACGGTTACAATTTTTATAAGTCCAAACTAAGCTTTATTTATAAAATTATTTTTACTTTAATATAACCACAGCGAGTATGTGTATTTATTTCACACCCTGAGATAAAAATAAACAGGTCTGGGCCGGGGTCCTGGATCCAGGGGTCCACCCCCCCCCCCCCCCCCCCCTTTGAGAGCCATGGTGGTTCAGGCCCATCTTGTAGATTGTAGATGATTTAATACAAGTTCTTGGAATACGCTGCCATCGCAGTTTTGCACTTCTTGTCATGGGAACAATTCTTAAATGAAAAATTGAAAAAAATAAAATCAAATAATCCACAGAAAACAAGCCTAAATCAGCTTATGTCAAACAGATAAACCCAACGATGAACCTGAACAGGTATTATGGTCAACACGACGAACACAGCATGTTTCCTGTGACAAAACAGTTGCCACGTTTCGGGAACTGGCGTCTGTTCCCGTCTTCAAGTACAAACAAACTGATCAGTCTGTTGTTCTGTGTTCGTCTGTGTTCGTCGTTATACTGTCCATAATCTGTTTATCTTCATCATTGTGTTGGTATATTTGTTGAGTTGTACAGGTTTTGTTGTCTCTGCATTTACAGTTACTGTTGAAACTGTCTTGTCGTAGTTAGCCCACTGTGTCGTCCGTGCTGTTATTATTTTTTTCTTTCAAGATTAAATTTCTTCCGCGGAATTCTAGTGCTGTCCGATATTTAAATTTTTATTTATTCAATCAATTGTTAAAAAAAGAGGAATGAATGCGTTTGTAACTACATTCATATGACAACATAATTTTCAACTTTACGTAACATTCAGCCTTTCCAAAATGAAAAACCCGACGAAATAGCACTGAAACAAAAAAAAAATCATGAAAAATAAATAACGAACCTGGCGAAACCATGTTTTTGATGAAATTATTTGTTATTCGTGAAACGAACGATGCTGCACATACGTCAAAGTAATACCGTTGTTTCTAAACACTGTTTTTAGAAGTATTGTATTCGTGATTATTTATCAACTGTTCTTTAACTTGGCCTACAAGAAGCATGGCAATTTAACAAAACTCAGTATTTTTTGTATCGGGTAAAGCAGCATCCATCAGCCTTGTTCAACCTGTTTGTTGAAGTTTAAGTGTTAATTTTTCTTGGCCTTGTTATGATCTTTGACAATACAAAATGAGGAGGGCGAGGTGAATTATAGCTTTGATTTCTCTTTCCCCGACGGTTATTTTTTGCTCTGAAATTCCAATTAAAGTCAATCAATATACTCATCAGTTCGAACCGTCCAAAATGATGTTCCAATCACAAAAATAAAATATACAGCGTCCTGTTAAAAATTATTTACGCAGTGATTATTCACGGTTGTTAGTTCTTATCTTGTCTGGGGATTCAAAATTGGAGAATAGCAACAAAAGATTTTTCAATTTTTTTTTGCCGCCACGAACTAGCTGTCGGGAACAGAATCAATTTGAAGAGAAGTTTTAAAAAGCATTGCGGGAGGGATGACAAATAAAACCAAGACGGCAACAAAAACTGGTGGAGGGTTTTTTCTTTCCGGGGGTATTTTTTTGGGGGGTTGTGCCGTCTAGGGTGGAGGAAGGGTGGGGAGGGCCCGACCCCTGCACACAAAGGGCTGGTTGTAGGGTCGCTGGAGGGTGGCCGTGGAGGATCGCAGGCCAGCGCGGGAGGAACATCGGCTCCTGAGGGATGCTGCAACATCTCGAGGCTCAGCGCGCGCCTGCGCCACTTCCCACCGCTGAGCAGCTCAGCTTCCCGCTGGCAGAACAACACAGCAGACGTAGCTGTCGCACAGAAGAAAACAAAAATAAGTTTCTTTTTGTTTGACGTGATAACGTCTTATAAATCGACGAACACCGGGCTGCACGCACGAAAAAAAAGCGTGACTCATCGTCACGTTCCGCCTGAGCCGAGCGTGCAAGAATGGGCCGACCACCGTGCGAGAAAAATCTTCTATAATATCAAATAGGTTGAGGCGGGCCTTTTAAAAAGAAGCAATTTAAAAAAAAAATGATATGACGTCATCACTAGAGACCGGAAAAAAATTCGCGAGTTCATTTCGCGATAGGCTAAAATACAAATCGTTTTACCTAAGTGCTGCCTCTGCTATTGGCACCGTACATTCACACATATTCAATCACACATGTCTGATACCACAGCTAAACCTGATTGCAGCCAAACAAGTACATGAATAATGTTTTCTTAAACATATTAAGGGAATTTTGAAGTCTGATTGACTCGAGTGATTTATTCCAGGCACGAGCAGTAGTCACAGAGAAAGATTTTGAGTATACAGCTGTTTCATGTCTGTGTTTTCCTCATATTTAAAACTTGATTGTTTGATGTTGGCATCTCTGAGCAGCACAGCCTAGCCTGGAGCGACACGCGGTCACGACCTTGGCACAAGATGAACTGTTTGCAGTCTAGCCACAGAGCAAAGAAGATAAAGAGTGCAACTCAATGCCATAATAACGCTCTCATTTTCTTTGGAAATCCGGGAACTGTGCAGGATTTATAGGCAACCTTACAACCTTAAAGACGTTACCTTTTTAAAAGTAAATGTTGGCAACCGTGATTTCTTTTTGTGGTCGTTAGTTACCGGGAATATTAATCGTATCATGTTTAAGATGATTTATTTTTCTGATACGGAACAACCAAAACACTACGTCATCATGTTTTTTTAATAATTTGTTTCAAATATTAAAAACTGCACAGCCGCGGAAAATCATAACCTCAGTTTCTTTTACAAAAAAAAAATACACACGAGCAAAAGCAAACACACAATCTCGGCTGCCGGGAACACAGCTCGTGGAAGCAGGTACCTGCCTGTCCGCGGCAGGTTACACTGCGAGCAGCAGGTGGATCGACCCTCAGCGGGGCGGGGCAACGGGGTGGAAACTGACCCCGGGCATGGCCCCCCCCCTCCCCAGAGGGGTCGCACTTGGCACAATAGCGCCCGCGACCCAGGGCTGCACACCTGCGCCGGTCGCGCCAACCCCACATTGTTTACGTTCGCTGGAGACCGCCATCTTGATCTCGTCTGGTGCGCGTCGCCATCTTCGTTTCCCGGTGCTGGTTCCTAGTATTGCGTCATGTCGTCATTATTTCTCTTTATGACTATGAATTATAACAAAGTATTAAAGGATGGTTGTACTATTACAAAGTTTTATTTTTTTAATACCTACGTGCGGTGTAAATTCTGTGATGTTCGGGAAAGCAGTTTACACGGATGAATCACGTGGATCCGCCATCTTCTCGAGATATCCGAGACTTCCACATACATGTAAGATCGGGTTTCTATTGCCTACAAGTGTTGTTATAAACCTTGTGGACCACATTAATCTTCAAATAATTTTTATATATTTAATAATTTAGACGTATTTTATAAATTTTATATATTCATGTAAAAGTATGGATATATATTTTTTTAATTTGTACATTTACTATAAAATAGTGTTCGCAGAAATTATGATTTATGTTGTTTCAGTGCCTCCAATACTTAAAGTTATTTGTAAACCATTCCATAATAAAATATAAAGACCAATTATTAAACACTCGATTACTTTTCCATGGATTAAATTATTCGTGTTTGAATGAAACAATAATTAAAATATACAATTATGCGCAAATTATCGTAATAAATACTCAGATTTATATTTAAAAAATGTATTTCGTATATGCAAAAATAACCATAGCCATGTGTTGTGCAAATTTGCAAGATCATTCTAGTAGTACCTATTGGAAACTATTTCTTGGCAAATGGTTTTCAAAGGAATCTTTTTTCTGTGTGCGGCCTTATGCCGGTATGTTTGTTGCATTGTAGTTCGCGCTTGAAAATTAAACCAGTTGACAATCGTAATTTTAATCATTTTGCTGTAATTATTGACTCATGTTTCATCATATCAACAAAAATGAAACCCTGTTCGTCCCCAAAAAAAAAAGTAGCCATTATTTTTCGACTCCAGTACGGAGATTACTTAAAAATTTCCGGAGATGTTTACAAAGCACCTGCAGGGACGGAACGCGCCCGGCAGGGAGGGAACGCGCCCGGCAGAGAGCGGCAGGGACGGAACGCGCCCGGCAGTGAGCGGCAGGGAAGGAACTCGCCCGGCAGAGAGCGGCAGGGACGGAACGCGCCCGGCACAGAGCGGCGGGGAGGGAACGCGCCCGGCAGTGAGCGGCAGGGAAGGAACGCGCCCGGCAGAGAGCGGCAAGGACGGAACGCGCCCAGCAGAGAGCGGCAGGGACGGAACGCGCCCGGCAGAGAGCGGCAGGGAAGAAACGCGCCCGGCAGAGAGCGGCAGGGAAGGAACGCGCCCGGCAGAGAGCGGCAGGGTGGGAACGCGCCCGGCAGAGAGCGGCAGGGAACGCGCCCGGCAGAGAGCGGCGGGGACGGAACGCGCCCGGCAGTGAGCGGCAGGGAAGGAACGCGCCCGGCAGAGAGCGGCAAGGACGGAACGCGCCCAGCAGAGAGCGGCAGGGACGGAACGCGCCCGGCAGAGAGCGGCAGGGAACGCGCCCGGCACAGAGCGGCGGGGAGGGAACGCGCCCGGCAGTGAGCGGCAGGGAAGGAACGCGCCCGGCAGAGAGCGGCAAGGACGGAACGCGCCCGGCAGTGAGCGGCAGGGAACGTGCCCAGCATATAGCGGCGGGGACGGAACGCGCCCGGCAGTGAGCGGCAGGGAAGAAACGCGCCCGGCAGAGAGCGGCAAGGACGGAACGCGCCCGGCAGTGAGCGGCAGGGAACGTGCCCAGCATATAGCGGCGGGGACGGAACGCGCCCGGCAGAGAGCGGCAGGGAAGAAACGCGCCCAGCAGAGAGCGGCAGGGACGGAACGCGCCCGGCAGTGTCGGTCCCGCCGACCTTGGCGGAAAACCGGCACGACTTTCGGCGGCTAACCAAAATAACCTTCGGGGCCTCCATAAACTACAGCGGGCAGGTTTAATTGCTTGCCTGTCCCTCTCTGCCCCCCTCATCGTCCTACCACACACTTCCTCAGTGGAACAAAGACTCCGAGGGGAAGAAACCAGCAACCAGAGGGTGGATACTGCAGCGATAGGAGAGGAGAGATGCACCAGTCGTCCTTAATCTGGACAGCAGAGACTCTACTATATGCGATGGGTAGTAGAGCGGGCCTCCGAGGTTTCTCCCAGCTGTCACGTGGCGCAATAACAAGTAACCTCTACTGATGTTTGCAAAATGTTTCATCTACGGAATCTTATAACTTTTATTTAGTTATTTATTTATCATTTTTATATGTGGCGAATTTGAGGCGATGCGTCTTCTCTTACACATAACCACATTAAACTATTACATTTCACTGGATTAAAATTGTATATTAGAAACGAAAATAACAAAGCATAAAAAATAATACTTGTTATTAAACAAACTTAAATGTAAACGGAATATACAAAGATAAACAGAAAACATATTTCTATTTAAATTTAGATTGGCATGCACATCTTGCTGAAAGGTTACGAGACATCTGTTGCCAATATGTAATAGTATAACAATAATGCTTACAGTAGGTAAGCTGCAAAGTAATCATGCTGAATAGGTGTTCCAGGTATGTTTTTTTTTCCAGCTTGTTTTTAAAGTTTGCTAGGTTATATCATCGATTGTTATTTGTTTGAGTAATTCCTATAATAACTTAAAATACATAGCTCAGTCCGTTGGTTGGTTAATTCGACAGGCCGTTCGCTCTTATTTTTTTGGCTTATAAAAATAAATAATATAAACTAAACTTTAAGTGATAATGTGTACAACAATTTAACAATTATAGTATATCCTCTAAACCGTGAAACATTTTTCAGTAACCACAATTATGGTACCAAATTATGATGAGTGTTTCGTGGAGAGTACCGAGTCGTGGAGAGTACCGAGTGGTGGGGAGTGCCGAGTCGTGGAGAGTACCGAGTGGTGGGGAGTGCCGAGTGATGAAGAGAGCCGAGTGGTGGGGAGTGCCGAGTCGTGGAGAGTGGCGAGTCGTGGAGAGTACCGAGTGGTGGGGAGTGCCGAGTCGTGGAGAGTACCGAGTGGTGGGGAGTGCCGAGTGGTGAAGAGAGCCGAGTGGTGGGGAGTGGCGAGTCGTGGAGAGTGGCGAGTCGTGGAGAGTGCCGAGTGGTGGAGCGCAGGCCACGCGCGGCCCCTGGACACCCCTGCGCCCGGCGGAGGGCTTATCGCCCACAGCTGCGCCGGGTCGCGGCCAGATGTGTGCCCCGCCCGCCGCCCCTCCTGCCCCGAATATCTCCGCTTCTTTGTGCCGCTGCGGGCCTCGCTGACATCATTCCGCGTTACAAAACACTGCTCCGTCGTCTGGAGACTCCGTGGCGTGCTCGCTCCACCGGCTCCAGCCTCGCTGTTCGTCCACTTCCCTTAGCTGTTCGTCCACTTCCCTTAGCTGTTCGTCCACTTCCCTTAGCTGTTCGTCCACTTCCCTTAGCTGTTCGTCCACTTCCCTTAGCTGTTCGTCCACTTCCCTTAGCTGTTCGTCCACTTCCCTTAGCTGTTCGTCCACTTCCCTTAGCTGTTCGTCCACTTCCCTTAGCTGTTCGTCCACTTCCCTTAGCTGTTCGTCCACTTCCCTTAGCTGTTCAACTGCCCCGGCCGGCGGCGCTCGCTGGTGCTTCTGGCGCCGTGTCGCCCCGTCGCGAGATCTGAGCGGTGACCGTGACATTACACGGCGGGGGAAATGAAGACGCTGGTGTAATGCAAGTCCCTTAAGGGTCCCGCCTCGTCAGGGGTGTGTGTGTGTCGGTGAGGCGGGATGATAAGCGCGACGCTCGCTGGTGCTTCTAGCGCGCTGTCTCCTCTGGACTGGCGCGCAGTCTTCTCGTCGTCACAGGACAACTGTGACATCTGAGCGGTGAACGTGCCATTATATGACGGGGGAAATGAAGATAAAGGTGTAATGCATGTCCCTTAATTGCTTTCAAGAATCTGTACCGGTTGTTTTACGCCCAAAAATTACTCTGAAAACACTCCTTTTAGCCAATTTTAATTCTTCTAAAAATACAGTTTAACAATTTTATCCGTAAACTAAACTCAAGGAACTCTTAATTTTTTTTTCGTAAGCAGACACCACTCGGATGTCTCGAGTGGTTTTGAAATGGCGTTTGTTTTTCTCCTGAAGCTCTGCGCACCGTGTGTGTGCCCGGGTGGGCGGGGGCCTAACACAGTTTGTTTACGTTCGTAGCGGGCGGCGATCCGCCGGGCCCGTGGTTCGATGGCGGTGTTGCCGTTCTGCGGTGTTGCCTGGTCGAGCGACGAGTCAGCGCTGCGGCAATGACTAGAGACAGGAAAAATTCGCAGATTCATTTCGCGATAGTCTGAAATTCATCCACGTATACTTTCAAACTGCTCTTGCTATTGGCTCACTGTTTGTCTGGGCGACTCTGGGCCGATGAGAAACCCTCAACCAAAGAAGTAACGAATCACGGGCGAACACCAGTTGAGACGACTCACAAGTCAGCAGCCAGCGAACTGGCGTTATTTGCCCGAGTGTACAGAGGACTGTGTAGACTATCCCGAAGGTCATCGAAACCGCGTATTTTTCAGGTCCCTAACAAGGACTGAAGTAAAGGTGGTTACTTCTTTGCTGCACCTTCGCGGATGGGTATCCATTGGTCGCATGTTACCCGCTGCGTGGCATCGTTACGTACTAACACCGGGACACGACACGGTGCAGAGATGTTGGGGTTCCCACCGTGTCATTCATCTGCTACAGCTAGGGACCGGAAAAATTCGCGGGTTCAATGACCTGTAGGATGAACTCCATAGTTCTACGTACACTCGGGCAAATGTCACCCACTCATTGGCTGATGTGTTTTGAGACGTTACAACGTAGCAGCCTGTGATTCGATAAAGCTATGGTTGCGTGTTTCTCATTGGCCCAGAGTCATCCAGGTGAGTTGTGAGCCAATAGCAGAGGCATCACTGAGGTATAACTATTTGTATTTTAGCCTATTGTGAAACTAATTCGCGAATTTTTCTGGTCTGTAGCTACAGCGTGTCCGCGTTCAAAACAAATGTTACTTCCCGTAGGCACAAGGTCCACAGCGACCGAGCACTCACCACATGCGATACCGTGGCAATCGCTAAGGGGAAATGACAATGGAGGTAACAACACACATGCATTCTCGGGAAGCCTTCTTTTCACAGACCAGAGAGCCAAACACCCGATCGTGCATCTTCGGTTTTTTTTTGTTCATTGTAAATAAATATGGCGGTGTTGAAAAAAGGATACTAATGGTCAATTAGGTTAGGTTAGCTACATTATAAATACTTTAAAACATTGTGGACGGTTGATTTGGTTAGGATAGCTACATTAAAGATACGGGAAAAAACCCATGAACTTCGGGGAACTTCGGGTTTTGGCTCTCTCGTCTGTGAAAAGAAGGCTTCCCAACATTATCGCCGGTCTCTGAACTTTTTTTTATTTGCTACGTGGCCTACAGCTTGCCCCAACGGCCATAGGTCAATTTTTTTCCTTATTCGAATCTCTTTATCGTTACCAATCAAATATCAGCATGTGTATGTTACAGCCATGCCTTGCCCGGGACTCGAACCCAGGACCCCTCGCACCGCGAGCATGTGTGCGTCCGACTGCGCTACGGAGGTCGGCTGTCTCCGAACTGTACTGCGCGTCTCACTTCCCTTTGCAGTACAGAGTACACTGTTGCCAGAGTGATGCCACTCGGCGACATAGATTACTTGCGTTGCACTAATTAATCATAGGACTTATTTAAACTAAAAAAAGTTTGTTATATACGTTATCGTTATTTATATCAATTATGGTTATTTACTTGTAATTTAAATTTTTTGGTATCTTTTTAAGACAAATAGAGTCATTGACAGTATCATTACCGCTGCAGTCATTCTGAAAACACTTATTCAACACATGTTCGAACACAGCCAACATGTTAATATAAATTTGTAACAAAAACGTTGTTGACTAAAATCATTTGAAACCAACGTGGTACCCACCTCTCGATTTTATCTTCTTGGAAGTGAAAATGATCTTATGATATTGACGCAATACGAGAAGATGCATTATCTCCCAAATCATCATTTTAAATATCCCTTAAAAATACAGTAATTAAGATACTTTTAAAATAATTTTTCTCGAACTTTCAGAAAAATAATTACTCTCAAACATTACAAAATTGTATATCTTAAACGTTTGTACTTTATGGCCTATATCAGGCAACACTGCACACGGAAACAAGGACATAGCTAGTGGCAGGAATCGTGTATTGGTAAAAGAGGGTTAATGTCGACTACACTTTGGAAGGCGCTTAAACGGTTGTTGTTCCGAAGTAAGTTTGTTTTTTAGTTTCCCGTAGACTCGAGCAGTCTCGCTGATAACACGACTCGCTGAGAGTTCAAGGCGGAGACATCTCGCAGCTCTGCAAACAAATGACTGCAGCGAACATCGCTGCCTTCACGGAAAGGACGTGTCTGGGCCGTTACGTAAAACTCAAGACTTTACTGACCGCTCGAAGCTACTCCAGTGATGCCGACACAGGCAGGCACAGAGTAGCAGAGCTTCCAGAAGCGGAGTTATTATGTTATCTTTGAAAGATTTGTGCAATGGGAGTGCATGACTTGATGGAAGCTTTTGGACATACGCCATTGCTAAGCACATGTATGTCTGTAAAAGAAGACTACAAAAAACCCAAAAGACAAAAAATAAAACACAAATTAAGCAAAAATTGCTGTAGTCAACAGGATACATACACCACATAATATTCCATAACAGGAATATGGTCAACAAACAAAGAAAAACAAAGAAAAACCCACAAATGATGACAGCATATTCCTGTTATGGAATATTATGTGGTGTTTATATCCTGTTGACAACAACAATTTTTTGCTTAGTTTGTGTTTTTGTTTTTTTGTCTTTTTTTTTTTTTTTTTGTAGTTTTATTCTACTGACATACATGTGCTTAGCAATGGCGTACGTCCAAAAGCTTCCATCAAGGAGTTATTATGGTCTGTTTGTTTCTGGAAATCCGCGTGCTGCTATCTAGCGGTGTGTTACCATTGACAACGTCTGCTTGCAGATAGAACTGTCCAACTGAAATGTAATTATGTCACACGATCGTCACCCCTCACTCACTCGCAGCGAGCCAGGCCTGACACTGGACAGGGAAAATAAGCTCTCATCTGTATTAGTCCCTACGCTGTTGCCAACCTCGAAATAATGCACCAACCGGTATGTTTTAAAGGTATTCTTTGTATTAGAGCGAAGATAATTGTTCTACGATAACTTAAAAATCGTTCTTTTTCATCTTCAAATATACAATGGTTACAAAGCTATTAAATTTTAGTGTGTCTTAATTATCACCTTTATTGTGGACATACATAAAACTATTCGGAAGGGTTTCGTTTGCTAGATATCTTGAAAATTCTAATCGAATTAGTTTATAAAATCTAAATTGGGCCGAAAATTCTTTGGATGCGAGTTATGAACAAAAACCTCCCCGAAACGAAGAAGACTATTGAGGAAGGAAATAACTGGACTGTGAAAGAAATAAAATCAACTAAAATGCCACCCTGCATGGCTGTAAATATTAATACTATGAGCAGTTAGATGTAAGATTTATTTGGAAAAAAAAAACGGAAGACACTAAACAATGAACACAAATGTTTTAAGTTATTGGCATTGTTATGCGGGATAGAGGCTCTATTATATACAATAATTTGCTTTTGTTGATTCAATGGACCGAACAACGACACACCCTCAAACCTAAACCGAAATTGGTCATATTTTACCTAACTCAACATTTTATACGTGTTTGGGTCATTTGAGAAATTTCCAAACGAAAAAAACAAAACAAGGCTCTAATTTTTTTCCCCCTTTAGCTTTTTTTTAAAAAATTTCAATTGAAATTTTTATTGAAGAAACACTTTTGATTTATTACTGTGTTTTAAAAGTTTTAAGTAGCTAATAACTAAGTTCAGATTTCACGGCGGCTAACGATCAGCAGTTTTTCGAATCTGTGTCTGCATCTCGCAACACTTCTTCCAAGAAAACACGCTAACTTTAAGTAACTTTTTAGTTCCTTTTCTTTTTTATACACCGCTCAAGGTCGAGTTGGTTTACGAACCTGTTTTACGAACACGAAGTGAGTGAGGTGGATTTCAAATGAGAGTGGGAAACAGCCTTACCTGTCATTGTTCAGCTGTATATGTGACATTTCATTGCGTAGCTACAGCATTCTTTGTTTTTCAAGGTAGATACGTGTTTTTTATGTAAGACAAAAAAAAGCTGCCTGGGCGAAAACTGTAGATAACAATTTTTGCTCCTTGAAAAATTCAGTCAAGTTTCGCTGAGTGTTGAAAGTAGCGGCATAAATAAACTAAATGTTTTTTTGACGTGATAACGTCTTATAAATCGATGAACGCCGGCTGCACGCACGAAAAATTGTCACGTTCCGCCTGAGCCGAACGTGCAAGAACCGGCCAACCACCGTGCCAGAAAATCTTCCATAATATCAAACAGGTTAAGGCGGGCTGTTTAAACTAATTGTTCGCGATTATATTTAAACAAATTATTTAAATTAAAATTTGCAAAAAAACTGTAAATAATATTTGAAAATTAAAAAGTATGCAATTCTTCATCAATGTTTTCTTATGACGTTATCACGTAGAATTATCGTCCGTAAACCAACTTTACAGACAAACCCCTCCCCCCCTTTTTTTTATTTGTCACGCAGATGAATGCTGTGTTATTTGCGGGTGGCTGAGTGTCGGACCCCCGACTCCCCCTGAGGAGACCTGGGTTCGATGCCCGGCGGGTCCAACCAGGAGAGACATGGCGGACGTTGCCGTGGCGCGAGGGTTGTCTCGGGGTGCTCCACGCCCCGTCTCGCCTCACTCACTCTTCATGCCAGCCATGCTAGCATGTTGTCGTCCAGCAGCATTGCAGCACTCCTTGCGGTGATTCCACCTGTGAGAGATTACTTGATAGGCTAGTTTGTTCACGTCAACGCACCATTTGCACCATAATGACTTTATCAGTAGAGACCTGTAAAATTCGCGATTTCAAATCCCTAAAGGATAGACTCCATGATCCTCTACGCACTCGTGCAAATTACATCTGCTGATTGGTTACCGACTCGTAACACCTGTTGACTGGAATGATCGTGATTCGCTAATTATTCTGTTAAAGATTTTTCATTGGCCCAGAGTCCTTCAGATAAACTGTGGCCCAATCACTGAAGCAAAATAATGGCAAAAGTAATTGGACTCTATCCTATCGCGAAATGAATCCGCGAATTTTACAGGTCTCTACTTATCAGTGACTGTCTTTTGTATCTTCAGATTAAAAAAAAATTCACTTTTTGTAGTAAACTAGTTTGGTAATTAATTGAGATGATATTGGAACATAAAAAAAATAATTGTTCGTTTATTTTCATGTAACAATTTTTTTTTGTTGTAAAATCGAGAAGTATATATTTTTATATTCATTAATTTGTTCGACTAACAGTTTGGCAATATTAGTAGAACCACAAGTTTTGTTGTTGTTGTTGTTGTTGTTGTTGTTGTTGTAAGGTTTGCAGTGATCGGTGACTTTGTAGACGCCGCCGGAGTTCAGCGAACACGTGATAAGTGCGGAGTGCTTTTTGTTTGTGGATGCGTAAACGCCTTGGCAACTGTCGAATTTTCATCTCCAGCTAAATTTAACAACCAACGTCTTTATCAAAGTTGAAGATCACCGGGAACTTAAAAGAAATTGGTACTTATAAGTACTTACTTATTAGATCTAAATGACGCCACGTTAGCAGATCGCATACGTGCGAATCTGGGGCGTGTCGCTATTTAAAAAAAAAAAATAGAATGCATCATAGTGCTGAAGGGAAAATTTTAACTTATTATGATTTTTGTGCAGTTCTTAACTTTAAAAAAAATCTGTGAATTGATACCACAACAAAAAACTGCGCATAATAAAATTTATGTTCTGCCATCTCCAAAAGTGATAGAGGGACCGGAAAAATTCGCGGATACAATGTCCTCTAGGATAGCCTCCATTATCCTCTACATTTCTCAAGTAAACACGCGTGTTCATTGGTTACTAAATTGTGAGTCGTCTCCACTGGGTAGCTTGTGATTCGACTCTTCTTTGGTCGATAGTCTCTCATTGGCCCAGAGAGCTCCAGTTAAACCGCGAGCCAATAGCCGAACCAGCAGAATTATGCACATGTTTGAATTTTAGCTTATCACGAAATGAATCCGCGAATTTTTCCGGTATCTAGTTATAGACGCATTATTTGATTTTTTCAGGTAAATTACTTTACAAATGACATTATTATTAGCATTATGATCGTTATATTTACCTTCAAAACCTCCTTAAACTCCCGTGTTTTCTTCGCCATTTTTAATATTCGTGGAGACGGAAAAATAAGCCACTTCCGTTTCCGCTCGGCACGATTCTGATTGGTGGACTCCGTCGAACATCCGCCATAACCAGTTCAATTAGCATAGCATTTGGAGGAAACTAAAGTCATCCAACTATTCAAACAAACATGGCTGCTCAATTGAAGTTATCGGTGTCATAATCCTCCAATATTATTTGACCAACTTTATTGAAAGGTTTTGGAAGCTAAAGTTCGACAGTGTGACAGAGCCTTAATATGTAATGATATTACGATTTACTTATTGTGTAAATTTCTGTGAGGTTGCACATTAATCTTAAATATTTCATTGAATTAAAGGCGGATAGTGTTGGTGTGAGAGGCATTACGAAGTGTTGATAGCGAGTCCGAAAAATCTGAGTTTGTGTGTTTCTTAGTAATGTTTATGTTTTACTTTGTCGCGGGTTGTATGGTTTTTCCGAAAAGGTTTTGTGATCGTAACTTGAATGAAGAGTTGGTTAGGCTAGGTCTGTGACATTTAAAATATGCAGTAAAACCGTGAAAATGGCAAAAATTGATTTTTATTAAATTCTGAATGTATTCTAGAAATTTCGATAGTTGTGAAGGGATTTGAATTCAAAGAACGTGTGCGGTTTACTGAATTAAAAACGAGTTAATTTGATAACATATTATTAGAATCGCTGATTATAATTATTTATTGAAATTTTGACAACTGTCACATTTATATTTTCCGTTTTAATGAAATTCACCCTAGAATTTCACTAAACCTTCACACCCACTACACAACTGAGTTTTTCAGAATTCAGTAGGAGTTTAAAAAAAGCCATTTTTCGGGATAATCAAACGACATTTGTTGTACTCAAAAATATAATAATTCGTATTTTTTTTTAAAAGCGGCTCCTTTAAAACTTGACCCCAGTTCCAATACTTAGAGAAGTATCGATACCTCGAGAGACACACTATCAACGAACCTAAGCTACGCTATCTAGGGTACTGAATATCTCTCCAATTATCTTACTTAGCAACACCGGCAGTTCTGTGCATAACAAAGTACTCGCACTTAATGACTGTAGTCGCTCAGAGTGAATTAATCCCCCCTTATCAAGAGAATTCATAGTTGAAAGACACAAATATCTTCATGTAGTTCTAAAACCGCCCATGTCACCGCTATACATGAGAGACCTTCCAGAAAAACATTCTGCTAGTTTTAACTGATTTACTGATACTTACGTATTTGTTATCACACTTTTATTTTGTTGTATTTATACCTTTCAGATGTGTTTTAAAGCGCAGGTGTGATTATTGATGTGCATTTTAAACAAATAATGAGTTTTTTAAAATAAATATTTTAACTATTCCGCAGTCTGTAAATTCTATTTTTTTAAACACATATTTGTTTTGGGTTACGATAAGTTTAATAAATATTATTATTTTAATAAACTGAATTCAATGATCATGTATTCATGTATTCATTCACAAGTCACTCGGGACTATTGCGAGCAGGATGTAAACATAAATAGTTCCCAAGTTGCGGTTCCTCTGGCCTCGAAGGCTGTGGTCGATCGCGCCGCACTATCGACCCGGCGGGTATCGACTCAGCGGGTATCGATAGTCGGGAAGCCTTCCTTTCACAGACGAGAGAGCCAAACGCCCGATCGTGCATCTTCGGTTTTTTTTTTTTTGGTTCATTGTAAATAAATATGGCGGTGTTGATAAAAGGAAAGACCATAAACAAGGCAACGGTATTTATTTGTAATTGTTTTTAGCGGAAAAAAGCTAATTGAAGAAACTTACTTCGTGGATTTGTATATTTTTTATACCGTATAAAATATAGGAAGTGTTTGTCTTCTACAAATATTCTCTGGACGCCCCATATTTCGTGAATGTTTATTTTGGACAACTCATGATAACTAATGGTCAATTACAATTAGGTTAGCTACATTATAAATACTTTAAAACATTTTGGACGGTTGATTTGGTTAGGTTAGCTACATTTAAGATACTGTGAAATCATGTAAACCGTTTCTTATCCCTGGATAGCTACATATTTAAAAAGTTATTTGCTAAGGAACCATAAAATGATTTTACAGTTATTTTTAATGTAGCTACTATACTTACCTAACATAACCAACCATCCACAATGTTTTAAAGTATTTTATAATGTAGCTAACCTATCCTGATCGACCGCAAAATTAAATGCCACACCGGTGTATACAATGAGATAGAAAGCGAGCATGAACTCGGGGTGTGTCTCTCTCTGGTCTGTGAGATGAAGGCTTGCCATCGACAGTCGAAGGTCGAGCGGCACACGACGCACAGAGGCGCGCAGTGTTCCCCGCGCCCAGGGGGGGGGTGGGTGGAGGGATCAGGGGGCGGGGGGAGATAGCCGGGCTGATGAATGGCCGCCCTTGTGCGGGCCCGCTAGGCCTCCAGGCCAAATAGTCGGCCTGTCGCTGGCTGGCGAGACTCGCAGCTCCGAGACGGCTGCCCGGCCAACACTGTTGTTGCCAAACATCACACCGTAACCAGGTACAAAAGTTAAGTCCGAGCGAAATGAATTTTTTTTTTCCGGGGGTGTCGAGGCCACGATCGCCGATAGAGTGACCTTGTCGCGGGGTCAGGGGTGCAACAACAGGGGGGGGGGGACAAGCATGGGCGTAGATCCCGGGGGGGGCAGGGGGGCCCGGGCCCCCCTGGAATTAATGGGCCCCTCCTTGGGGGGGCCCACTTCGTGATTTTAAAGTTAATGGTGTACACAACATATATATCAGATTATTATTTACAACGACGACAGACACTTTGACATGCTTTATATTCCTACCTTTGAGTTCCGTAGTTATTTTCCCCTACCCCTTCTGCGAAAGCCATGGTATGGAGTTTTCCAGTGAGAACTTTGAAACCCTTAATTCCTAGAAACCGTTCATTCCAAAGGACGAAGCTAGGGTAGGGTTCCGTTAGCATTTCCTCCCCATTGTTACCCACACTACCTTGTCCTCTGAAACGACAGTATTATAGGTTTCAGGTAGTCTGTTTTTAAAGTGGTTTTGCTCTCGTGTGCGCCAGTCTTCTGATTTCTTGGCAAACATCAACATGGATAATTTCGTGACGCGGAAGAAACGGAAAACAGAATCTGATTCTCACCTGGTAGGCTTGATTGTTTTATAAGTAGTGATTAATACCATTTTCTGGAATTTTTTAGCTCATCTCCATTCTGTAAGGCTAGCTGCTCTGTACGTTACATGTGAATATACAGGGAATAATTTTTTTCCTCGTCAATATGGAATTTAAAATCACTCTCCTTTTATTATCAAATGATAATTTTCACAATTCATGGCCGATAATCACTTTATAACATTTGTTATTTGATAACTGCAACACTGCACGAGTAAACAGAAGTAAGAGTGAGAAAGAAGTATTTAAACGTTACACATCCGTATTTAAGTTAATAAGGAAGCAAACGCGTCTCTTTAATAACTAATCAAGCGACATATTTTAACTAAATAATTCACTGCCAAAATACTGATTATACTAAATATAAGCCGAGAAATGTATGTGGTTCAATTAGCTGTAGTATAAATTTCATAGTTCTATCTCCGATATTTAACATTTGTGTCTTTAAGATTTTTTTTCTTTTTTACCTGGTTGATGGCTTTACTAAATAAAATAGTCTTTAAGGGTTTTAATATGATTCGATCGTTAATTTTATGTTGATCCGTTTATTAGCTTTGGCGCTTTGGGTTTTTAGGGCGCATCAAACACTGTGAACAAAGAATTTTACGAATAGCATTTGAATCGCAGTAATTATGTGATGTGGCATAAAAAACCCGACAAAGTGCGAATCTAACTCGCGCACGAAGGGTTCCGTACCATTATCTATAAAAACGGCAAAAAAAATCATGTCTGTTGTATGGGAGCCCCACTTAAATATTTAATTTATTCTGTTTTAGTATTTCTTGTTATAGCGGCAACATAAATACATCATTTGTGAAATTTTATTCTGTTTTCACTGGTGAAATTGCTCTTAGTTATTCCAGCTTCTTCATGCGAAGTTGAGCGCAGCTTCAGCGCTCTGAGGCGTCTGAAGACACGGTTAAGAAGTACCACGACTCAAACCCGTCTCAACTCAGTGACTGTGTGTCATGTTCACAAAAGTCGTTTGGATGAACTTAGTTTACATGAATTAGCTAAAGATTTTGCTTCAAGATCTGAAATTAGAATAAACACTTTTGGAAAATGGTAATGTATGGGTGGGGTGTTATCTATTTGCATTATAATCACGTATATTATTTTTATAGTTTTTTTCATGGATATTTTATGTATTTAGGTTAGCAAATTATTCAAACATGTTTGAGAGATCACTTCTTATAGGCATTAATTAATAATTACTAAAACATATGTTGCTCTGCTTTATTGTTAATATCACTTACGTAAAAATAAAGTGTATAACATACGATCTTATCATCCCGAGAAGACTTGTTTCGGTTGACCTCTAGCGCAAAATTCTTAAACCACAGAATTCACGGGCCCCCCCTGGAAATCCTACAGATTTGCGCCCATGGGGACAAGGGTATTTTGCCCCCCCCTCCTCTCTGAAACCTTGATGTGGGGGCAAACGGGGGCAAAGAAAGTGCTGTGTAATCAATTTTTAGATAATAAAACTGCTCAAATAGCACCATTTTCCACCTTGAAATACAAATTTTCCCGGCGGAGGACCCCCGGACCCCCCGCTTCAATAGGGGGGATCGATGATTCTTTATGAAAAGGTATATTGCCCCCCCCCCCTTTTGGAAATTTAGTTGTGCCCCTGCGCGGGGTATAACATTTTCAGAATCCCAGACGTCCAGTTAGGCGCATAATCACCCAAAACTATCATAAATTATTCTAGGACATAAACATTTTAAAAATATTTCAATACCTCCTGGGCCACCATCCCCCCCCCCCCCCCAAAAAAAAATAACAGAAAATGACTGTGTCCAGAATAGACAAAAATTCGGAGCGCTAAGATTTTCCCGGGATGGATGTCGATGCATCGATCGCCTGGAGAGTAACCTTGAATCGGGGTATAAAAGGGGGTTGTCTGTAAAGTCGGTTTACGGACGATAATTTCACGTGATAACGTCATAAGAAAAACATTGATGAAAAATTGCATATATTTTTTTTAATTTTCAAATATTATTGACAGTTTTTTTTTGAAAATTTAATTTAAATAATTTGTTTAAATATAATCACGAACAATTAGTTAAAAAGCCCGTCTTAGCTTGTTTGATATTATAGAAGAATCTCGCACGGTGGTTGGCCGGTTATTGCACGCTCGGCTCGGGCGGAACGTGACAATTTTTTCATACGTGCAGCCGGCGTTCATCGATTTATAAGACGTTATCACGTCAAAAATAGCTCATATTTGAAATCATACACAGACAAATGTTCACGAAATTCAAGATGACGGGGATAATCCCATGAAATATATAAATTCTAAATACATGTATTCAGTGAAGTTGTGGTTTGATGTCTAATGGTCAAAGGTTCCGGGGTCTATTCCCGGCCAAACCGGGCATTTACAGCTGTGGCACATTTCCTTTACCTCGAGCTGCATGCCGCGGGGGGCAAGGGGAAACCACCGCGGGATCGCCCGAACGAGACCACCCCGGGTCTTCGCCAGGAGAAGAGTGGTTCCTCGTGCCTCGTGCACTCGCAGCCACTCTGCGCACTTCACACTGCATACTACATACTGCTTACTGCATACTCCTCATAGTCCTCTGCACACTGCACACTGCACACTGCACACTGCACACTGCACACTGTCCGCTGCATTACAGCACACTCGCCTACCTGCGCACTTGTGACCGAGCACAAACACTCGCTGCGAGGGTTGAAAGCGAAACGCTCAAACTACTCTGCATCTTCGCATTCGTTATCCTGACTCAATGCAGAGTAAAAACAAATAAATAATGCAATGAGCTACTGCGTGAGTAGGTGCTTGCGTGTCTCTAACCACGCACAGCAGTGGCTGGGCCAGCATTGGTCAAGCAGCTCGTTTGGCAAGGCGTGCCAGAGATGGAGTCTGTATTCAAACTTCTGGTGAGCTTTATGAGACAACACTCGCACAGTTGCCTGTTTTAGGCTCTATCGCGCACTGCACGAGGCTGAACAATATCTTAAAACACAAATCCTTCTGTAAGGAAAAAATACTTTTTCAACGACGAATCTAAATAATTTGATCTTTAACTTTATGAAATGAAAGAGCTTGAAAAGTGAAAATATATTCAATTAAAAGTATATTTATTGATGTAAAAATTAAAGCAAGATTTAAGTTTCAAGCCTGTTTTGTAAACAGACGTGTCAACAACTTTGGGAACATTCATACTAGTTGTTTTATCGTCATGATATGAGGAAGTGGAGTGGAGGGGGGGGGAAACCCATAAAAAAATAAATAACATATGCAGTTATGTGTTCGCACATTGGGACTACGGCGGGTGTAACAATGGCTGGAACTAATTCGTCTGTTTACGCGCCCGGCGTGTTTCGGGAAGGAAACACAGCAGCAATCTGAGCGTTGCAACACCTCGCCCCGTCCCTTTCGAACCCACCTAGGGTGGGGGGGGGGAGGTTTCATTTGTGAAAACACTCGTTCCGTTTTTCTCCCCGCGGACGGTAGAAGAAAACAGAAATTCAATTTTTCCCGCGCGCGCGCGCCGTCGCCTGCCGTCTAGGCAACCCGCACACCTCCGCTGCTTGCGGCGTTGCATCGCTCTGTCAGTCGATCCATGTACACATCAGTCCGTCGTGTGCGATTGCATTGTTCGAGAAGCTTCGTGTGTTGCGGAGGGGGGGGGGGGAATAACAACACACACACACACACACACACGGCTGAGCTATGCGTACGTGACTTGCGTAGCTTCAACACGCGTGTACGGTGAGGCGCTGGGATCTAAACACGCGGCGGAAAGATGTCCACGCGAGATACACAACTCCAACTGGTCCCAGCGAACCTGTTTCTCTCTACAGCCTGGAAGTGAGACAGGTTTTCATCTTTTACAAATGCCTCCAACACCCAGTTACATGTGTGCCAGAATCACTGTCAAAAACCACGTGAGCTAAGCTGTAAATCATGCATTTAATAATGTTTGTTGTTTCTGACAACCAAGTAGCTCTTATAAAAAAAAGATTCGAAGGACAGTTATATAATTTGTCACAGTGCACTTACTGTATTTCTCTCCAACTCTAAATTGCTTTTTTTTTTTTTTTAGCTGGCCTAAATGTTTCTTAGGGCTTTGTAAGATTAATTCAACAAATTGAATGAAGTAACATCAGTGTGGTTCGATATCATGTCTTTGTGGTATTACACACAACACACGCCAAATATACGCATATTTCACAAAAAATACCGACCATTGAATGAAATTTCTTGCAGTAAACACGCCATGATACCTTCTAGGTTTTGCAAAGATGATGCAATTGCAACTGGGTAAAAAAATACAATTAAATTTCTCATACTCATAAGAAGTAACAATTGAATGGTTACATAAAGTAGAAGATGAGTAAAGCAGGTCTGCTCCGTGTGGCGGTACAAGGGACACAGTGGCTACTGCTGGGCCGTGTCCGCCAATGGCAGCGCCCGGCGGAGAGGCAGGGGCGGCGCGGCGCGGCTGCAGCCTCGTTACGGCCAATCAGAGCTCGTTAAGCGCGCGCGGCCGGCGAGTGGCTGGTTGTCGGGGATCGAGCCCCGCTCGAGGCCGCCTGTCCGCCTGTCCGCCTGTCCGCCTGTCCGCCTGTTCTCCTGTCCGCCTGTCCGCCTGTCTACCTGTCCTCATGCTCTCCTGTCCGCCTGTCCTCCTGTCCTCCTGTCCGCCTGTATTCCTGTCCTCCTGTCCGCCTGTCCTCATGCTCTCCTGTTCACCTGTCCGCCTGTCTGCCTGTCCTCATGCTCTCCTGTCCTCCTGTTCTCCTGTCCGCCTGTCCTCCTGTCCTGTCTGCCTGTCCTCCTGTCCTGTCTGCCTGTCCTCCTGTCCTGTCTGCCTGTCCTCCTGTCCTGTCTGCCTGTCCTCCTGTCCTGTCCTCATGCTCTCCTGTCCGCCTGTCCTCCTGTCCTGTCTGCCTGTCCTCCTGTCCTGTCTGCCTGTCCTCCTGTCCTGTCTGCCTGTCCTCCTGTCCTGTCCTCATGCTCTCCTGTCCGCCTGTCTTCCTGTCCTCCTGTCCGCCTGTCTACCTGTCCTCATGCTCTCCTGTCCTCCTGTTCTCCTGTCCGCCTGTCCTCCTGTCCGCCTGTCCTCCTGTCCGCCTGTCCTCCTGTCCTGTCTGCCTGTCCTCCTGTCCTGTCCTCATGCTCTCCTGTTCACCTGTCTGCCTGTTCTCCTGTCCGCCTGTCCTCATGCTCCTGTCCGCCGACCATGCGCCGTGCTGCTGACACAACAGCTCGGGAACCACCCACAGCTCTGCACCGTCCATTAACACACACGGACTTCCTATAAACAAAACGGAGCTAATCAGCTGATGTGTAACGCGCCATTTGCTAATCGTTGAAGCCTAGCCTGGTGTTGCGCTGTGAGGCTGAACTGGAACAATGCCAGCTTTTTCCTCGGTGACTTCATGTACAACTCTTCATTACACGTGCGTTTTGATAACTTCAATTTGTGCATTCGTGACAGAACATCAGTCTGAAAAGAGCGATTAAGAAATAATCAGCCAAATTAAATTTTGCTTAAGTTGTAGCTGCAATAGTGTGATATCAGTCTTACGTCTGATCACGAATAACATTCAATAAAATTTTATTTTGGTATATAGTTTTGTTTCTAACATGTACTTTTTTTGGGAAATGAAAAACGATAAAAACCAGTGTTACACGGGTGTATTGGTGTTTGGAAAATGTGCTGTACAGTAATGAAAGTAAGGTGTGAAAGTAATGTGTTTAGTGATACACCACTCGAAGTACTGCAGAGTGGTGGTGCGGACGTGAAGACTGCAGGCCAGTTCCGTGGCTGGTGCGTAGAGGCGACGTGGTACGTGATGTGTGAGCCGGTGTCGCCCTTAGCGACCCGCGATGGTGGATCCATGTGCACTCTCGTCCTAACATCGCCACACCTCCATGGTTATCAAAATCTGGCAGAATACAGAATTAACTTTTTCAGATATTAATAAACGAGTTTTAAATATTCAAAGTTACAAGAAAATATTTCGGAAACCAGATTCCACAGAATTTATTTGTAAATTAAGAAAACAATTATATTCTGATTGTGTTCGAGCACATATGTAAAGGACATGGGACTCCATATTCACCACGAATAATAATTTTGTTAACTTCTAAAAATTTAAAAGTAACTAGTTTCCAAAAAAAATTTAAGTTGTTTTCTTTTACTTGGGATTAACATTTGTTTGACTGCGAGTTCATCGAAGCGGAGTTGAAGAACAAGTCACAGGGATTCACAGGGAAGAACCGCCTACGACAGACAGCAATGAACCAGGGAAACACTCGTCTCGAGTACTTCAGGGAAACATGAGAACCACAGCCAGGGCCTAGCTGGGATATGAACCCGCTCAACTATGTTACCATTGCTCCAATAAACTTTTTAATGTTTGGCTAGTTTGTAACTGTCATCACCAACAATACTAACACTCCTCCCAATTATTATTTTTATTGACATTCAATTGTTGAAATCGACAGTTTTCATTGACTTTGACCTACTTTCACTACGAATTCAGAAGACAGACACAAATGCACACCCATGCCGCAGCCGGCCCAGCAACTGGCTTCCCTCTAGCCGCAGCAACTGGATTCCCTCTAGCCGCAGCGACTGGGATGCCCTTCACTCTTGCTCAGGAATGCAGCGGTGGCTCTGGGACTTGTTACCAAGTCGGTGCACGTCTTGGCGGACGAAACAGAAGATTCTGAGGAATGGACCGAGCCCCCCTCCCCCCTCCCCCCGTAGAATACTACATACAAGTAAAATGAAAGACTCTGTGACAAGGAAGTGAAGCAAGGGAGGTAAAAGGGAGGAATAAGATTCCCATCACGCCACGCACGACCTTTTCGCTGTGCTTACGGTGACCATGTTTCCATTGTTACAGTATCACGACGCGAGCATGACCATGTTACCAAGTCCGCCCTACTTAGCTGCGGGCGAGGGAAGATATTTGTTCCCCTCGGAACACCTTCAGTAGGATTCGGCCCACACAGGTGCAGTGGCCCGCCACTGAACATGTCGGAGCCAGAGGCGGGTGCAAACCTGATGCACCCACTCTTCTCCCAGGCCAAACTCTCTTGTCCTGCACTGGTGTGTGTGTGTCAGTGAGGCGGGATGATAAGCGCGACGCTCGCTGGTGCTTCTAGGGCGGTATAGCCTCTAATCTCAATGCTCAGAACTGACGTGCAGTCTTCTCGTAGTCACAGTATAACTGTGACATTTCAGCGGTGACAGTAACGTTATATGGCCGAGAAATGAAGATGAAGGTGTAATGCAAGTCCCTTAAGTGCTTTCAGGAATCTGTACTGGTTGTTTTACGCCTAAAAATTACTCTGAAAACATGCGTTTTAGCCATTTTTATTGTTCTAAAAATACAGTTTAAAAACTTAATCCTAAATCAAAAAGTACTTTTTGACGGCTCGGTAAAATGGGCCACGTTGGAGCGAGTCCGCACGCGCTGAATCAGTCAGTTTCAGTTGCGCTGCTGAAGGGGAGCCAGCGACCACGTGGGAGACGTTCCACAGGTCTACTTATGTGCGCGCGTTAAAAGTTATAATTACTTGGCGTGATAAAAAAACAAATTTTAATTTTCATGCAAATAATATAAATAAAATAACAAAAGTACGTCGGTGTTATTACAAATACCTTTTGACAAAGTAGAAATTCAATCAATTTAAAAAAAAAATACTCAGCATTTATATACATAAACATTTTTTTAATTTAGTAAGATAATCGAGTTAAATTTTAATTAATAATTAAAAAGTATACATACGAGAACATAACTTCACCTATATAAATGCACACGATGAAGTTTATAAACACAATTTATATAACTAATATTCACAATAAATAATTTTTTTTATGATATCTACCGGTATTAAATGTCACTCACTAACGTATATGATTTAAAAGCACATATTAATTTATTGCCATTTTTCATCCTGTCAGGTTTTGTTGCGTGTTGCGCTCGTAAAAATGCATTCTCATAATTTTTTTTTCATAACGTGGTGAAGATGGGGTCGTTACCACAACGCCGAAATACCATACCGCCGAATGTCAAAATTGACCACAACGCCGACAGCTAGAAAACAGCTGTGTACCACAACGCCGAAATAACAACTGAATGAATTTGTGTGTGTTTCTTAAATGTACCTTAACACCGAAATACCACAATCAAACCTAACCTAGCGTAATATAACCTAACCTAACTTAACCTAGCCTATCCTAGCCTAGTCTAACCTAACCTAGTCTAACCTAACCAAGTCTAACCTAACCTAACCTTTGTGGCAGTCCTGCAATGACATTTTTCGGCGTTAGTGTATATCGGCGTTGTGGTACTTCGGCGTTGTGGTACACAGCAGTTTTCTAACTGTCGGCTTTTTGGTCAATATTGGCTTTTCAGCGTTGTGGTGCGTCCCCGTGAAGAAGTATATCTTCAAAAATGGTTTTATTTCTGAACGACTGCAGTATCCGGCGCGGAGTCGAGGCGGGCTGCTCACAGCTGCAGCGCAGGCGGGCCGGGACGATGTCCTTGGAGCGACTCCTCGGGTCGTGCGGTCCCCGGGCCCCAAGGTCCCCGCCCCAGCATCCCAGCCACTCATCTCATCTGCTCCCCCCTCCTCCTCCCACTTGTTGCTCGCCGCGGCGAGGGGAGACCCTGGACCCTTCTTGCTTCTCTTCTCTCCTCTAACGACCCTCCGGTCTCTCCCCCCCCCCCCCCACTCAGCATCCACCCCGCCGAGGAGCTCCACAAACAATGTGACTGGCGAGATAAGCCCTGCAAGGCGCCTGACTGAACTAGTCACAGCCTAGATGCAAGATAGAGGAGTTAGTCAAGCCATGACTGGCCAATCCCCGAACAAAGCACATGATGCATGCTCCCCTTGCTGCATGATTGGGCGTATGGGCTTCGGCCTGAGGGGCACTTAGGGTTTCCGTAACCCAGACGCGTCCAAAAAAAAAAAACCCCTTAGGCTGGGAAAAAAAGACATTTCCTAACGTACAGAAACACACACTCAGGAAGGATAAAAAAAAATTGATTGTCTGTAAAGTCGGTTTACGGACGATAGTTTAACGTGACAACGTCATAACAAAACATTGATGAAATGATTGCATACTTTTATGAATAAAATTGAATCATTTTTATTTTAATAATAAAAGAATAAATACTTGAAATGATACTAGTAATCAGATTTTTATAAATGCAAGAACAATTAACCTTTATCGCCGAAATTGTTGTTGTAATAAGCAATGAAAACCACATTAACTTTTCACTTCACTTTATAAACTGTCGACGAAACAGTTCACGTGTAGATGACTCGTAATTAATTTTAAAAACTGGCGTTTAGCTATAAAGTTTAAATATAATTATGAACAAGTTTTCATATAAATAAACTTATCAAATATCTACCATCAATTATATGAATCACCATAATTTTTTAGTAAATTGTAACATAACATATTATTACTGCACACGCCGACAGCGTAACGGGACACATCGTAACTGAACAATGAGTGTAACGGGACACAGCGTAACGGAACAATATGCGTAACGGGACACTTTGTCGTGCGTGCAGCCGGCGTTCATCGATTTATTAGATGTTGTCACGTCAAAACAAAAAACGTTATCTACATAATGTATAGTTCACAACGTCTCGCTCGTCGCCTCGATCTGCCTCGGAAGCTGCAATCAGAGACTCGGCTGGTTCTCCGAGTGGCCGTCGGAAGACTGCCGGAACAGCGCGCCGCCATCGCCGCCGCGGAGACTTTCCCCTCGGAGGTGAAGGCCAGACAGGCGCGGCGTCTGCCGCACACGTGGCCAGTGTCCCCTGCTGTCCCCTGCTGTCCCCTGCTGTCCCCTGCTGTCCCCTGCTGTCCCCTGCTGTCCCCTGCTGGCGCTGGAGCTCTAGTCCCGTCGCTGTTCCTAGTGGTTCCTTTCAAGTGCGTTTGAATTTCACAAAGATTCTTAATCGTATTTTTATTCATTTTTTTTGACGTGACAACGTCTAATAAATCGATGAATGCCGGCTGCACGCACGAAAAAAGTGTCCCGTTACGCACATTGTCCCGTTACGCTTTGTCCCGTTACAATCATTGTACGCTTGCGCCGCATCTCTCTCTCTCTCTCTCTTCCACTCGATTGGAACAACCATCGATTTGATTTTTTCGAGGCACATTAAACTTGAAACACTCCGATTCGTTTCCTACTTTTCCCATCATCGTCCTATCCTTAACAGAATAACACAGATTTGAAGAAGTTAAATAGCGAACATGTATAAAAGTTATAGTTAAAATAATCTCTTCGTTAAAGTAATAAACATATTTGAATTAATGAGTGCAAATTAAATTAAATTTATCAATTAAATTGTAGATTTCATTTCACTCCTTCTTTGTATCCATACAAAATAGTGATAATTTAAAAAAAAATATTCAAATTTTATTCATAAAAATTTGCAATAATTTCATCAATATTTTGTTATGACGTTGTCACGTTAAACTATCGTCCGTAAACCGACTTTACAGACAACCATTTTTTTTCTTCGAAATCTGGAGCCGATTTGCACGTGTCGCCGCCTCTCGCTGCGGCAGGACAACTGCTCCTCCCTGAGCTGCACAGGATCCACGCCTCTCGGGGGAAACCGCGCTCGGCCAATCAGAAGCGTCCTTGCACGAGCACACTCATTTCAAAACGCCATTAAAATTTAACAAATGCGTCATTTTTTTTTTCATTTAATGAAATATATTCTACCGTATCCGGCATCAGAAGAAACGAGACTGTTGAAGAAACATTAGATCACTAACTCATTACATTAACTTCCAATATATCAAAATAAGTATGGGATTTCAGGAGCTAAAAAAGCTTACTTTGGATTGTTCGCTATGAAAAAAAAACTAGAAGATAAAGATCCAAAGTAGAAAAAATCTGAAGTGAAATTGAAGCATGAACGTAACATTTTGTAATTCCTAGAGATTAAAAAAAAAATGGTTGTCTGTAAAGTCGGTTTACGGACGATAGTTTAACGTGACAACGTCATAACAAAATATTGATGAAATGATTGCATACTTTTATGAATATAATTGATTCATTTTTATTGAATTATCACTATTTTGTATGGATACAAAGAAGGAGTGGAATTAAATCTACAATTTAATTGATAAATTTACTTTTATTTGCACTCATTAATTCAAATATGTTTATTACTTTAACGAACAGATTATTTTAACTATAACTTTTATACATGTTCGCTATTTAACTTCTTCCAATCAGTGTTATTCTGTTAAGGATAGGACGATAATGGGAAAAGTAGGAAACGAATGGGAGTGTTTCAAGGTTAATGTGCCTCGAAAAAGTCAAATCTATGCATGTCCCAATCGAGTGGAAGAGAGAGTGAGATGCGGCGCAAACGTACAATGAGCGTAACGGGACACAGCGCAACGGGATAATGTGCGTTACGGGACACATTGTCGTGCGTGCAGCCGGCGTTCATCGATTTATTAGACGTTGTCACGTCAAAAAAATTACTACGATTGAAAATCTCGGTGAACAATGGTTTCAACTTCCGGTAGGGTAGCGACTGTACTTGCGAGCGGGGAAAGTGACGGTGCTCCAAGTCATGCCGGCAGTGAGCCTGATGTCAGAGACACAGCCCTCCCTGATTGCTCCCAACAGCTACAGCAGACCTGGGCCAGCGACTGATCAACAGTTCCGACCGCCCTGGGCTAATTATGAGGACACGCCCCCGCCAGGCGTGTGTGTTACAGTCTGCCTAAAAAAATTAGTATATTAGTTCTGACTTTGCTTACTAGTGTTAACAATTTTACATGGTTCATACTAGCTATAAAAGTTAAAATCAGGGAGTCGCAAGCTTTTTTCAGTTCACAGCGCATTTAGTTTTAGTGTTTCGTCTCGGTCTGGTTGAAACATGTAGGGTAGATGCAATGATGCTGGATTAATAGTGCATGCGAAGACACGATTTCAGCGCGGCCCCCAGGTCCTCGCGCCCTAGGCTGCAGCCTAATTAGCCTAAGGGTTAATCAGGCCCTGACCAGGGTCAAATGCATCCGAAATTCAAAAATAGATGTTCGACCTCCAGACAGAAAGTATGACAGCGATTATTGTGTGCCGCTCCATTGATTGTCCGCATGCCGATTAGATAGCATCGGTCGCTTTATTTTTCTTCAGTTGTGTTATCAACCCGCAACATGAAAAATAGCCTCTCGCGAAGGTCAGGGGTCAAGAAGGTCGCCGGCGACAACAGGGCTTAACCCCCCGCCCGGCTTATCACTCCGCACCAGCTCTTCAGAAAGAAACCAACAAATAACTCCTATCAGTTGTCATGCTTTTTTTTTTTAATGTAACCCTTCGTTCTATGTGAGTTTTTATGCATTTGCAGTTGCGTAAACACTTCCTGAGTACAATCCTTTATTGAAAAAAAAAAACTCCCTGCTCGTGGTTGCGTGTATTTGAAGCGTGCTCTAAGTAGTCCAGGAAACCAAGACTTAAAAAGGCACAAACCTGTGAAAAATTTGTCCAAAGCTGAATTTTTGCACAGTTGTAGATTTGACTATGCTTAATAACATACCGAAAGTTTACCGCTGTAGACCTTGTGCGTATCGCCGAAAATTTGCATTTAAGTCCTAGATGACGGCGACTTACATCAGTCCATTAAAATGCTACCCATTTGTACAGTTTTTCATTTAGACTGTCCATAAAACCACCAAAATAATCTTGAGACTCTAATACAGCCATTAATGTTGTAAAAAGCATAAATTGTTAATATTAAAGATGTGATATTAAGCGATTAATTCATGACATATTATTTTTTATCTTTGCCACTCAGATAAAAATACTATTTACACCAATTTGAAGAGTCCAATGCGAAAAATGTCCAAATAAATGTTTTTGGTTATACCTTTAGCTTTAAGACAGTATATTTATAAAGAGTCTAACATAATTAGTTGGCTCATTAAAGCGGCCCGAGCGTTGCAGTGTACTGCGGCCGTACTGATCTCTCACGGCCACCGCCGTTCCAGCGCGGCATTGCGACACACTTCGTACTGCGACACTCATTCAACTGGGTCTTATTTAGGGATTACTTAAAACATAGCTAATTCATATGAGAGGGTGTATGTTACATGTAATGAGATATGCATTTTTTTTCTTATATGAATGTTTTTTGATACAATAAAATTAACAATAAACGATTTCTGCTTGGAAGTTGTAAATGAAAAACTCTAGAGGACCTCTGGTGATATATCTGCATGGATTTATTCTGTTTCAAAAATTTTATTACTAAAAATTATTTTTTTAGCAACAAATTTTTTTTATTTCTGATACATCGTTTTATTTTCGATCAGAACAATGCAAAATTTGAATGTAGCCTGTATTCGACAAAATGAAAAATTATATACTTACTTCTTTAAAATCAGTTTACTACATAAAAATAGAATAAAACGATACATCGTAAATGTACTCTGAGTTTGTTTCACTTAAAAAACATAATTCCTATAATAATAGGGTTTTTTTTTCTTCAGAAAATAAATAAAACACGAGTTGTGTTGTAAAACGTATAGGTAGCATTACATATTCAGTTTTTTTTTAAATAAGTTAATGTATTTGAGTGCTGCGCCTAGCTGACGTCGTTGGATTGCTAGTGGCAAAGAGCGGTGGTGGATGGTTTTGCAAGAGTTTGACCGTATTTTATGACGCTACCTGTGGGAGGGTGTTCGTACCAGAAATCCTAACGGCTAAGGAAACTATCCATTCTCTGTAGTCACGTACGGGTGTGCTACTCGCGCAATATCGTCAAATATCACAACTTTCCGGGACGTTCGGTCATTTCTCGGTTAGCTCTGGTTTCACCAGAACAAAATCTTGTCTGTAGTGATTTCATATTCCTATTACCGTAGTAGTATGGCGTTTGAGAACAAACCAAGTTTGCTGTATACTGGGAGCCTACTTAAAAAAAAAGTATTTATAGAGTTATTAAATTATTTACGAAACACAATTTTGTGGATCGTTTGGGAAATTATCATTTAGGACTTAACTGCTCGTTATTGGTGTGACGCACAAGGGTTACATCGGTAAACTTTTGACATGTTACTAAGAAACGTTTATTCTACAACTGTACGAAGTTTCTGCTTTGGAATAATTTTCCATGTTTCTTAACAGCGAAATTCGTCCCGACCCCAAGCCGACTTCGGCAACCTCACAGTAGTACACACTACACGGCTCGGATAGCTTCAGGGGTCAAACAAATTGTATGAGACCCTTAAAAAATATACCCATTTAAAGAAGAATAAATATGCAACAACGTTTATTGAAAGCGATTTTCACGTAGGGCTCTTTATATTTATGTAAGATGTATTAACTTTTCCGTAAAATTGAATGAAAATGAATTTCTCAACTTTAATGATTTAAATTGTCTATTTTATACAAAGATGTTAAAACTGTGTACTTTTTATTACTATCATCAGATAGGGCAATGTTTCTAGATTATTTTGGGTTCCATACTGTCAGTCTACTCCATAAACTGCATTTGCAATATCGATTATTGTGGATATTTGCAAAAAATTGACATTTTGGGCTTAACTGCTCGTTTTTTGTGTGACGCACAAGATTTGCATCGGTAAACTTTTGATATGTTACCAAGAAACGTTCACTCTACAACTGTACAAAGTTTCTTCTTTGGGATAATTTTCCATGTATTAAAAACCTTTGTTTCTTTACAGCGAAATTCGTCCCGACCCGAGCCTACTTCGACAACATCGCAGTAGTACACACTACGCGGCTCGGATCGCTTCAGCGGTCAGACTAATTGTATGAGACACTTAAAAAATATACCAATTTAAAGATGAATAAATATGCAACAACGTTTACTCTAAGCGAATTCCATTTTGGGCTCTTTAAGTTTATGTAAAATGTATTTATATTTCCTAAAATTTGAATGAAAGTGAATTCGTTAACTTTAATGATTTAAATTGTCTATTTTATAGAAAGATGTTTAAACTTAGTACTTTTTATTACTATCCTCAGATAGGGCAATGTTTCTAGATTATTTTGGGTTCCAAACTGTCAGTCTACTCCATAAACTGCATTTGCAATATCCATTATTGTGGATCGTTGCAAACAATTGACATTTTGGGCTTAACTGCTCGTTTTTTGTGTGACGCACAAGTTTTGCATCGGTAAACTTTTGATATGTTACCAAGAAACGTTCACTCTACAACTGTACAAAGTTTCTTCTTTGGGATAATTTTCCATGTATTAAAAACCTTTGTTTCTTTACAGCGAAATTCGTCCCGACCCGAGCCTATTTCGACAACATCGCAGTAGTATACACTACGCGGCTCGGATCACTTCAGCGGTCAGACTAATTGTATGAGACCCTTAAAAAATATACCAATTTAAAGATGAATAAATATGCAACAACGTTTACTCTAAGCGATTTCCATGTTGGGCTCCTTAAGTTTATGTAAAATGTATTTATATTTCTTAAAAATTGAATGAAAGTGAATTCGTTGTCTTTAATGATTTAAATTGTCTATTTTATAGAAAGATGTTTAAACTTCGTACTTTTAATCACTATACTCAGATAGGGAAATGTTTCTAGATTATTTTGGGTTCCATACTGTCAGTATACTCCATAAACTGCATTTGCAATATCCATTATTGTGGATCGTTGCAAAAAATTGATATTTTGGGCTTAACTGCTCGTTTTTTGCGTGACGCACAAGGTTTGCATCGGTAAACTTTTGATATGTCACCAAGAAACGTTCATTCTAAAACTGTACAAAGTTTTTTCTTTGGGATAATTTTCCATGTATTAAAAACCTTTGTTTCTTTACGGCGAAATTCGTCCCGACCCGAGCCTACTTCGACAATCTCGCAGTAGTATACACTACGCGGCTCGGATCGCTTTAGCGGTCAGACACATTGTACCAAGCTCTCAACAAATGAACTAATTTAAAGTTTAAGAACTTTGCAACTACTTTTATTTAATGTTTTCAAATCGGGCTCTACGTGTTTCTGTAATACGTATTTGCGTTTGTGCCCTTTTTTTCAGAACACCTCTCTTATAATATTATTGAATAAATATCATATTTAGTCAAACGTAGTGAAAGATTTTTAAATTTAATCATTGAGAATAATGTTTTGAGTAAGTTTTTGTTTGCTATTCTGAAAGTATACTATAGTAATTACGTTATAGTGCCATATTGTTGAGTGGTCAATAAAGTATTATTTAGGACTTAACTTCTCGTTTTCGGTGTTCCGCGCAAGGTTTGCGGAGGTAAACATTTCAAATGTTGCTAGAAAGCTTGAATGTTACCACTGTTTTAAATTTCAGTTAGGAGCAAATTTTACAAAGATTAAAAATCTTCGTTTTCGTGGGAGTGAGAGTGGCCACAGCGCTTGCGGCTGTGGCTCTGTCGCAGTGCGTAGACGACACTGATAAGCTCGGGAGTCTCTAGTGATCCTATAAATTAAGCTAGACTTTTGAGAGATATGTCCCTGTAAAGCTTAAGAACTATACAACAACTTTTGTAAAAGAAATATTTGCGTAAGACCCTTTATTTGTAAGTGAATTGTCTTTTTATTGCCTTGACTGATGTAAAAAAAACTTATTTCATTAATTTTACATTTTTTTCTTACCTTTAATATTAACTTTTAGAACTTTATTCATTATCAATGTGAGTAGTAGTGCTTTAAGATTATTTTCATATAGCTATCGAGAGTCTACGGTAAAAAGTGCAAAAATGGGAAGCATTTTAATGAACTTTTGCAAGTCGCTGTCCTCTAGGACTTAACTGCAAATTTTCAGTGATACGCACAAGGTCTACAGCGGTAAACTTTCGGTATGTTATTAAGCATAGTCGACTCTACCACTGTGCAAAAATTCAGCTTTGGACAAATTTTTCACAGGTTGAAACCTTTGTTTCCTGGGCTAAAGGTCATGTTCTACAATCTGAAAAACAACTGTGTGATTTTACACATAACGTATGTGGCAACACAGTCTCCACCAAAGTTAGTCGTTTTACACCTACGTGTGTTCTGTGTTGGTATATGTTTTAATCTACACAAACAAAAAATGTTCTGTACTTTAAAAACAAAAACTTCCTTTGAAATCCAGTTGCCAAGAAATTTTTTTTTGTTGATATTACAAGAAAGATTTTGTAACTTTGTACTTCGTACCCCGGGATATGTTTGGTAAGCTAAAATAGTATGAGTAAAAAGGAATCTGAAGTTTTAAAATATATAAGGAAACTGGCATCCCACTGATTATAACTAGAGAGACGGAATTTTCGCGCATTCATTTAGTCGCAAGCTAGAATGCAAACCTCCACACTGTCGCACTGTGTTCATGATTGGACCGCAGTTGTTTGGACACGCCCATCTACGACCGAGAGCCAACGATGTCCAGCTAGGAGAGAAGTAAGCGAATCAGGTAGTGCCAAATAACAAGGATAAAAATGTTCTCGCTAAGAAATCAACCAATGGGAAAGTAAACATGGCTCGAGCACACCTATAACTTTGAATTCTATCCTGAGGCCAGAAGAATCCGCGAAATTTCCGGGTCTCTAATTATAACGCATTTCTTCCTTCCATTGCTTGAGTGGCTTGCTCGCAGCGCAGTCGGAAACGCGCCGGGCCAGGATGCGGGGGCGCGGGGTTCGAGTCTCGGGTAGGACATGGATCTACTTCATGTTGTCCTGATCGTCTCTTCGGCGCTTACCCATCCGCCAAAAATTACTATCACACAACGACTCGGAATTATTTGAATAAATGCAACAGGATGGGAGGTGAGGTGATGGTCACCTGGTAACTCAAACTTGCCTGTGTGTCACTCATCTTTAAAAAGATTGGTTGTCTGTAAAGTCGGTTTACGGACGATAGTTTAACGTGACAACGTCATAACAAAACATTTATGAAATGATTGCATACTTTTATGAATAAAATTAAATAATTTTTTTTGAATTATCACTATTTTGTATGGATACAAAGAAGGAGTGAAATGAAATCTACAATTTAATTGATAAATTTACTTTTATTTGCACTCATTAATTCAAATACCTATGTTTATTACTTTAACGAAGAGATTATTTTAACTATAACTTTTATACATGTTTGCTATTTAACTTATTCCAATCAGTGTTATTCTGTTAAGGATAGGACGATGATAGGAAAAGAAGGCAACGAATGGGAGTGTTTAAAGTTTAATGTGCCTTGAAAAAGTCAATTCGATGGTTGTTCCAATCTAGTGGAAGAGAGATAGATGCGGCGCAAGCGTACAATGAGCGTAACGGGACACAGCGTAACAGGAAATGTGCGTAACGGGACACTTTTTCGTGCGTGCAGCCGGCGTTCATCGATTTATTAGTAAGGTTGGTTTTAAGTAATTATTTACAGACTTGATTTTTTCAGTCGTTTCAGCAAAAACAAATAATCAAGCGTGTACTTAGTGTTATAATTTGTGTTTTTGAAAATGTTTCAGGTTAATTTTTTATTGATGCCGTAGAAGTGTAATTTAAAGTACTAACAGCTTATCGAAAATGTTATGTGTAGGGACTGGAAAAATTCGCGGTTTCAATGATCACAAGGACTCCACGATTCCCCATGTACTCGGGCAACTATCACCTGGTCATTGGCTACCGACTCGGGACACCTGTTTACTGCGATTCTTATGATTCGAGACTTCTTTGTTGAGTGTTTGCCATTGGCTCAGAGCCCTTCAGGTAAATTGCGGTCCAATCACTGACGCAGCATTAAGCTAAACGAGTTTGGATTCCAGCCTGTCTCGAAAGGAATCCGCGAATTTTTCCGGTCTCTAGTTATGTGCAACATGAACAACACGTGAATTAGCTCGTTACCGAGGTTAGATGTTACACATCACTAGCGAGAACTGAAACACTCGCTCACACACACACATATATTTAATTCTTCACAGACGCCTAGTTCCGACCAAGTGTGTACCGGAAGTGGTCGCTAGGGCTCGCGCGGGCAGCGAGAGACGTGATTGGCCGGCTCGAAGCACGCGGCGCTCCTACAGCCCTGAGTCGAGCCGGACCCAGACGCGGGCTCATGCATGTGTATGAGGCATGAGGCATGAGGCGGCTGCCCTCCACCAGCGAAGGCCGAGACAGTGATCGCATACTTTATGAGGTGCATCTCCCTACAGCGTGGGATGTTTCCCTGTGTGTCAGAGATCAATAAATAAGTGAAGCATTTGCGATGTAAATCTTCGTACGACATACAGCTCCTTCCACTTGTGAAGAAGACGGTTCAAATAAATTTATATTATTGAGTTTTAAATAAATAATCAAGTTGAAACAAAATGAAAACAGTACATACTCAGATTTTGACATAACAAATTATAAAAAATCATAAAAATTATACTTGTTCCAGGAGGAGTTCCAGGGCCAGGCTTTAGGAGTCACATGGGCCCAGGCTTTAGGAGTCACAGGGGCCCAGGCTTTAGAAGTCACAGGGACCCAGGCTTTAGGAGTCACAGGGGCCCAGGCTTTAGGAGTCACAGGGGCCCAGGCTTTAGGAGTCACAGGGGCCCAGGCTTTAGGAGTCACAGGGGCCCAGGCTTTAGGAGTCACAGGGGCCCAGGCTTTAGGAGTCACAGGGGCCCAGGCTTTAGGAGTCACAGGGGCCCAGGCTTTAGGAGTCACAGGGGCCCAGGCTTTAGGAGTCACAGGGGCCCAGGCTTTAGGAGTCACAGGGGCCCAGGCTTTAGGAGTCACAGGGGCCCAGGCTTTAGGAGTCACAGGGGCCCAGGCTTTAGGAGTCACAGGGGCCCAGGCTTTAGGAGTCACAGGGGCCCAGGCTTTAGGAGTCACAGGGGCCCAGGCTTTAGGAGTCACAGGGGCCCAGGCTTTAGGAGTCACAGGGGCCCAGGCTTTAGGAGTCACATGGGCTCAGGCTTTAGGAGTCACAGGGGCCCAGGCTTTAGGAGTCACAGGGGCCCAGGCTTTAGGAGTCACAGGGGCCCAGGCTTTAGGAGTCACAGGGGCCCAGGCTTTAGGAGTCACAGGGGCTCAGGCTTTAGGAGTCACAGGGGCCCAGGCTTTAGGAGTCACAGGGGCCCAGGCTTTAGGAGTCACAGGGACCCAGGCTTTAGGAGTCACAGGGGCCCAGGCTTTAGGAGTCACAGGGACCCAGGCTTTAGGAGTCACAGGGGCCCAGGCTTTAGGAGTCACAGGGGCCCAGGCTTTAGGAGTCACAGGGGCCCAGGCTTTAGGAGTCACAGGGGCCCAGGCTTTAGGAGTCACAGGGGCCCAGGCTTTAGGAGTCACAGGGACCCAGGCTTTAGGAGTCACAGGGGCCCAGGCTTTAGGAGTCACAGGGGCCCAGGCTTTAGGAGTCACAGGGACCCAGGCTTTAGGAGTCACAGGGGCCCAGGCTTTAGGAGTCACAGGGGCCCAGGCTTTAGGAGTCACAGGGACCCAGGCTTTAGGAGTCACAGGGGCCCAGGCTTTAGGAGTCACAGGGACCCAGGCTTTAGGAGTCACAGGGACCCAGGCTTTAGGAGTCACAGGGGCCCAGGCTTTAGGAGTCACAGGGGCCCAGGCTTTAGGAGTCACAGGGGCCCAGGCTTTAGGAGTCACAGGGGCCCAGGCTTTAGGAGTCACAGGGACCCAGGCTTTAGGAGTCACAGGGGCCCAGGCTTTAGGAGTCACAGGGGCCCAGGCTTTAGGAGTCACAGGGGCCCAGGCTTTAGGAGTCACAGGGGCCCAGGCTTTAGGAGTCACAGGGGCCCAGGCTTTAGGAGTCACAGGGGCCCAGGCTTCGGGAGCAGGCCGGGTGAGTTTCAAGAATGTCATGGAACTCAAGGAAATGTTATCACTTTCACAGTAATGGCCACGGTAACTTTTACGATTATTTTTTATTAATTTATTTTTTAAATTATGTAGGTCTAAAAGTTGTACTTTAAGTACTAGGGAGGAGGCCCGACCAAAATTATTTCCCCGGGGCCATTGGTCGCTCTCGATGTCCCTGGCTGCAGGGCGTAGCGCTTGGAGGCTTCTCTGGACAGCTTGCAATCCACTCCTGACAACAATCGCTACACGGAACAAGTTCCAGCCTGTCTTTAAGGTTTTCCAACCGACTTCGTGTTAGGTCTAATAGTTTCAATTGCAAAACGAATTCGAAAACTTGAAATTAGCTATGATCTAGACTCTTGCTGGAAACCTCCCTACCTACAGGTAATTTTTTATTTATTCTGTATTCCAGTGCTGGTTCGGTGGACTTCGTTCGCTGAGTTTGAGGCGTGTTAGGCGAGGGAAGCCTAAGATGTACATCAAGTTCTGTCCCTGCCCGAACACGCCCGAATATTCACCTTCGACCAACCTCGGGTTTATTTATATATATTTATATTTATATGTTTATTTTATTGTAGCTATACTAACCGACCACTTTTAATATTTGAATTCAGTTTTCCTGCGCAAAAATAAAACAAATCCTGAGGTTGGCCGAAGGTGAATATTCGGGCGTGATCGGGCAGGGACAACTTGGTGTACATCTTAGACTGGGTTCACAATTAAAAAAATTAAGCGAGTGCATAGCAAGCCATGCACACGACCTGTGCGAACTGCGAAATCGGTTCACAATTGAATTCTTACTGTTAATTTCAGCCAATGAAATTTCGCGAACTCTGTGACATCTGTTTGCAGTGTTAGTAAATAAACATATTAACTTTCAAAATAACGATAAAACTATTATTATCATCTCGGCATTTTCTTACCACAATATGGTTAATAAATATAAACATATTTCTAGTCCCGCCAAAAAAGCATCCTGCTCTTCTCTCATTGGCTGTTGTGCCATGCGTACGCGACCGAAATAAAATATATTCATTTCAATCCTATGCGCACGACCTCGCTCCCATGCACACGACCAACTTTCTGCTGTTGTGAATCGTTAGGTTAGGAAACATGGCGTTCATATCCTATGCACACGACCTACTGTTACTGTTACTGTTATTTTTTAAATTGTGAACCCAGCCTCAGGCTTCTCGTTTGGCGAGACTGCGACGGGATTGAGCGCGAGTGACGTCACGCGGCGACACGGCCATGACGCGGCTGGGGACCGAACAATGCACCAGGGTCTCCGCCCCTCCACTCCTGTAGCTGCCCCGCTGGGAGATTTGCGGTTTGTTGATTGCGCCTGCGGTCGCACCGCGGTCTCAGCGAAACAGAGACAGAGGGAAAAATAGGCGTGGAAGGAAAAAAAAACAAAAGGCGAAAGGGAAACTGTTTTAGAGTCAAGGTTTGGAGTCTTATTTTCCTCACACGTACTCTTCGGGACAAGTGAACATGTTGCGGTAGCCTGTGACGGCTTTGGACTTTTGACTTTCAAGGAGGCCCACCTCTGGAAAATTAGAAAATATAACTCTTTCAAACAAAATTTTACCTAACCTGGAACTTAAGTTTCATGGACGGTTTTGCTAATTTCCCTTAAGAAATTTTGATTTTTTCCCCTTATAAATTATCTTAGGGTAAGTTTTATAAATGCTTACGATCAAATTCCTGCGGAAAAAACGTAATTAACACCCAGGGGCAATAAAATCTTTTAAAATTTTTCTAATACGAAATCATGAATTAAATTTTTTTTACTAGCCAGTACTTAAATTACGTACATGCTAATATAATTTTAATTTTTGTTCCCATTAATGTGTCGGTCAGTGACTGGCTACCTTCAGACATACCACAAAGTCGTTGATTGCAACCTTCGCATGTCGAAAACAATACATCTCATATTGTTTCAGTATTAAAACTGTTGAGTTTAAAAAAAAAACCCTTATGGAACCGAATGACTAAAGGTAATAGAATCTGTTATTTTTTTTGGTTTTAGTAACAAAAATAAACGCAGGACGCTTCTGTCTGAAGCTATTTGAGATTCTGAATTATTTGTGCACTGAAAAATTTTGGTCAATAAAGACCCTATAAAATATTTCGTGGTGACAAAATTGATTTCGTTGTCTCAACAAAACCAGGTTGTTAGTTTGTCGACACACAATATTTGTTAGTATTATCATTGTGGCAGCCACACAACTTGGTTCAGGGACACAAGTCAGACGCGTGTGACTCCCCGCCGCTTGAGGGGGGGGGGGGGGGGGAGTGCGAGGGCGGGGCGTGTTGCGAAAGGCACGCGTGTTTGTCCGGCGTGTGTGTCTGAGGAGAGCCAGCCGCGAGTGTTGGCGCGAGGCAAACAGCGGGCAGACTGGACGGCCGCGCGGGTCCCTGCTGTCCGCTCGCGGGCTCACAGCAGGCGTCACTTAGACCTGTCGTAACTTAGAAACACGTCCATTAGAACGATCAAAACTTAGAAACACACGACTCAAAACCTTCGTAAATTAGAAACACGTAATTTAAAATTACACAACGTTTAAACACACACATTATAAACATCATAACGTAGAAAGGCTTAACTTCGAACTATCGCAACTTAGAAATACACACAACTGTGAAATGTCATAACTTAGATATGCATAATTTAGAAACTCTAAGCCAAAACCGGCAACTTATTACACCGTTTCTTAAAACTATCACAACTTAGAAACATCATCTTAGAACTGACATCACGTAGAAATCGTAACTTAGATATACACAACTTGGAAACATAATAAATTAGAAAGGCATGTCTTAGATGTATCATACCATAGAAATACAAAACTTGGAAACACACGACTCCCAACACACAACTTAGAAACATAACTTATAACTATCACATCTTAGATGTTTCCATGTTGTGTGATCCGGGGTTGTGTGTTTCTAAGTGACGTGTTTCTGAGTTAAGAAAGTTATAAGTTGTTTGTTTCTAAGGTAAGATAGTTATAATTTATGATGTTTTCATGTTGTGTGGTCCAGCGTTCTAAGTTGTGCGAGTTGTTTCGAGAACTCGCTCTCAGTTCTGACTGCGCGGTGCTGCGTGGTGGCGTGTGGTGGAGTGTGGGGGCTTGTGGTGGCGTGACACCGCTGCAGTGGCGGGCCTGTGTCAACAGGCGCTCCAACTTGACGGCCAGGTGCTAACCTGTCCTCACACCGCCCACCCGCCAGCAGTATCGTCACGTGGCCATGTCTCCTCTCCTCTCCTCTCCTTTCCTAGCTGCAGGAGCTGGGGGAAGGGCGACTTCAAACTTTGAATATATATATACTGTATAGAAGTCGCGAGTGGATAGGATTTACTCTACGTTTTTCAGAAGCGTATGATGAGCAGCTTGGGAACTTCACCGCTGCAGTGCGCTGCCGTAACGCCCTGTATCGTCTTACTTGTTATTTACACGTTAGAGTGCAGCACTGTCGCCCGCTGTCATTCCCCGCACCCTCATCTATCATTCACTGCAGCTCAAGGTCGTTCAACAGGAGGGGGAAGGGGTGTATGAAGAGTTTGACACTTGTCCGCTAGGGACCACCACAAGTCGATGCCCTAGAGATGGTGGCGATTGCGGCGGTGAATTAACCAACTATGTACCCCAAAACCGTATTAGAAATTTTAACCTGGGCTGGCGACTTCTATACAGTATATATATTAAAAGCTTCAACTAAAACATTGACAACTGAAATACAATATAAACCCTAAGTCATCCGCGAGGGGCTTTTCGACTGCTATCTTGTCATTTCTTAACACGCTTCATATCCTGCGTGATTTGTAACTGCAGGGGTTGTGACAGCTCACCTTGTGTCACTCAATATAACATACCAACTTCACCGGAATCTTGTCAAATTTTTCATGATTTCGAGGGACAAGTACGTCAATGATACAAGCATGTATGACAAGTTTTGGGCTCGTAATTCAAATAAAATACTCAGCAATGATTTTAAAGTGACCATTACAAATAAGATGACTTTCTTAAATTTATTCGTTGCTATTTAGCTACGGTAATTGTTTTTTTTTTAATTAATTGGCTAGATCTAGTGTGCATGCGATTCTTCGTGGAATAATATGTTATGTTCAGACGTGGCCAACTGAATCAGGCTTGAATAAACTTGCAGCCCATCTCTGACGAATTAATTCGAAACGAGATGTCGATGGAATAGAAATGTACTCCGCATATTTCTTTAACTTCCTGTCTGTAACTGTTATGTACTACATCAACAGTTGTCACTGGAACAAGTGATCTGGACAAGCTATTTCCTTTTTTATCTCTCTCTTTTTCATGGAAAGAAATAAGCGTGCCGTACGTAACCTTACGTAAATCAGTACTAGGAAATTTAAATTCGTATTTGTAGGTCACGAATGCTATAAATCTTTATGCTAGGCTTACGTAAGAACGCCCCTCTGAGTGTCGCTTACAAGTCTTGTTCTCGCTCTGAACGTAGCGCTAGATCACAGCGACGCGACTAATGGACCTGCGACCAATCATCGCTGTTCATCTCTGCTGGTTGTTTTATCTTTACATTATTAGTTGGTTATGAGTGGGGAAGAAAACCGGTTCTGTATTTGCTACTAAAATTTACATTGCTAATTAAATAACCAAACTTAATGTCTAGAGACCTGAAAAATTCGAGGATTCAATTCGTGTTATGCAAAAATTCAAATAATTATACCTTAGTGCCGCTTCTGCCATTGGTTCACTGTTGATCTGGAGGACTGAGGGCCAATTAGAGACCCATCACTCATAGAAGTGTCGAATCACAGGCCCACACAATCGAGACGATTCACAAGTCAGCAGCCAATGAACAGTTGGAATTTTCCCGAGTGTGTAGAGTATATTGGAGTCTATCCTGAAGGTCATTGAACCCGTGAATTTTCCAGTCTCTATTAATGTCTGTTCACAAATCACAAGGTATCTGTTCAGTCCACAGTTCACACTCCTCACTGGAGCTGTGCTCGACAGTGGTTCGCCCCTCACCTCGCGCCTACCCACACACGCAGTCAACTCCGTGGAGGTCGGCGTCTCCGCTTTTATACCCTTGTCAGTCTTTCTGGAACCGACTGGAGTGATTGTGACGTGTCGCGTCATCCCGATGCTCGAAGCATCCAGAATAGCGACGCCTTGTTCACGCCAGTCCACGCGGCGGCCCCTGTAAGCCCTCTGAAGTGCCAGGCTGCTCAGTAGGGTGCGGGGACAGGGGGTGGGGAGGCCGGGCCGCTCTAATCCCCGAAGGTATGCGCTATGTCAGTGGCCTTGTGGGCCCGCTAGGCGCCTGGCGAGCATCGCGCCCTTGCCGACCACGTTCGTAACAGTATTATTATTTAAGGGCTATTCCTATTGATATAACATGATAGCTCTCTTCCATTTTTATGTTCCATCACACACTTTTCGTCAGCAGATAATCACTCAGCGCTACCTACCAGCGGTGAACAGTCACACAAGTGACTACTGTTTGTCCTCTGAGTGGAGGCCACGTACACCAAAATAATGTGCCCAACGTTTCGGCATGCTTTTTTTGCAGCTATCCTCAAGGGCGATTTACAATTTTTGCTGTACGGAATTTCCCAGTTTCAATGGTTTATTATAACAGTTTAATGTAGACTATTTACAACAAATCATACATCTAACTGAAGGTAAACTAACATAGTTTTTCTTACAAATTTCCAATATGTGGACCTTTAGTTATACGGCACACATCCAACCTTAAGTACAATTTTTCCTACACTTTGGTTAACAAGTCCGGGGTAATGGAAGCAATAGCCTCTTCAATTCCGTGACTCAACTTTGGCAAATCATTAAGTAGCGACGGAACGTAAACGCGATCTTTTATAAAGACTCAAAGGAAAAAAATATACATATGGTGTTATGTTAGGCGAACGTGGAGGCCAGCGAAAAAGAGCTCTGTCGTCTCGACCATTACGACCAATCCAGCGGTCAGGGACTTCGACGTTCAACCACTCTCGTGCAAAGAGATTACAATGGCGAGAGGTTTCATCCTGTTGTCAAATAAAGTTAACAGGTTCACCCTCTACTGATTGGGGAAAGAACCATTCTTTCGCGCTGCAAGCGAGAAAACAAAAAAAGCAGTACTCGCGCATGTGACCTTGTGACCTTGAACTAACACTCCACAAAGGTGCGATATTCTTTTGCCATGTAGCGGGGTGTTAATTACAGGTTTATTTTTTTTCCTAACCTAACTAAAACTAAGTGTATTTTGGAGGGGTCCGGGTTAGGGAGGGACCTAGGTGCGTCTCAGGCCGAAGCCTATACGCTCTAATCATGCAGGGTGTTAGCCATGCAGGAGGGGTAGCATGCATCATGTGCTAGGAGGGAGATTGGCCAGCCATGGTAGCAATTGGCGCCATGACTCCCCTCACTCTTAAATCTAGACTATAACTAGAGATAGGTTGGGCCAAGGTAAAACCTGCATAGACACAGGGAAAACCCTGGGCACATTCATGCGGGATGCAAATTGGCATGCATTACGTGTAGGAATTTACAGGAGACAGAGGATGGTCTGGATGAAGTGTTGGACAGAGTAGAAAAGAGTCTACGATGCGGGGGTTGGGCACTTGGACTCGTGGATCGTGGTCCGCTTTGTATTTTATTTGTATCTGGAATATTTGACCAGGGACACAAGCGCCTAAATTACAGGATTTTATAATTCTTTTCCTAACCTAACTAAAACTAAGTGTATTTTGGAGGGGTCCGGGTTAGGGAGGGACCTAGGTGCGTCTCAGGCCGAAGCCTATACGCCTGGTCATGCTGGGATTAGCCATGCAGGGAGAGGGTCGCATGCATCATGTGCTAGGAGGGGATTGGCCAGCCATGGCAGCGATTGGCGCCATGACTAACTCCCCTCACTCTTAAATCTAGACTATAACTAGAGATAGGTTGGGCCAAGGTAAAACCTGCATAGACACAGGGAAAACCCTGGGCACATTCTTGCGGGATGCAAATTGGCATGCATTACGTGTAGGAATTTACAGGAGACAGAGGATGGTCTGGATGAAGTGTTGGACAGAGTAGAAAAGAGTCTACCATGCGGGGGTTGGGCACTTGGACTCGTGGTCCGCTTTCCTAGTTGTCCAGTACTGGATTTAGTGACCAGGGACGCAAGCGCCCCTGGTGGTGAGTGGTTGCACTGACCACTCACTCCGCCGCCAGTCAGCACCTAAAAAACTAAGAAACTAAAACAGAAAAAAGATAAATGACTTACAAACTAGGCATTTCGTTACGAAATATGCAAACACCCAACTCAGGGATGGACGTGCAGTGCTTAAGATAAAACTAAAATAAGAAATAAAAATATATTTTTTTTAATTATTTTTTTTTTAGATTTTTTATTATTATTTTAGTAATATATATTTTTGATGACTATTACTAAGTATCTAGGACTTATTGCTAATTTACAAATCTCTAATATCTACTACTATACTACTAGTTAAATATAGAGGAACTGTCGGTGTATAAAGTTACAGGTGAATTAAGTCAAGACCTATTCGCATTCTGGCATTTGTTGCAAGCTTGTAATTCAAAATCCCATGTATTTCAGAAACACAACAGGCACTGGAGGTGAAGCCTGCCAGGCGGGCCATGCCCATCGGACATAGGGAGTCAGCCCTAACAGCACAGGCAGTGAACTCCCGGGAGCCGAACCTACACCTGCGTGCTTCGGACCATTTTGAATTAGCTAATTATTCATTAATGTCTATAATTTAAGTTTCAACTCGCGGGAGACTGATCGCTCAGCCAGCCACAGCACACTACGGAGGTCTGTGAGCCAAGATTGAATTTGGCATTTTATATTTTCCATGCAACTCTGGATCTTGTTCGCCCAGTGATGAAATATATGGGTTTCTTCTTATGGCACATTTATCATAGAATTTTTGCGCAGTTCGGAAATAATAATGTTTTAAAAGTTTGAGTTTGAGCTCTCTGTGCATAGCCCTTACGGGGCAATACACAGGCGCATCTGTCGCAATACGAATACTCTTATTCTGAATTCTCTGTAGCTTGATTAAGTGAGATTTCGCTGCTGTTGCCCACACCGGCGCTGCATACGTGATTATTGTTTTTATTAGTGCGTTATAAATTATTATTCCGTTTTTAACAGAGCTACCTAAACGTCTGCTCATGACGGGGTAGAGGGCCATGAGCCTAGTGAAAGCTGTTTTTCTTTTCGCCTCTATGTGATCGCGCCATAGTAGTTTCCTATCCATGTGCACGCCTAAATATTTAACAACATTTTTGTGAGGAATTTGCTCATTGAAAAGTGTTAGTCGTGGTCTATCTTCGAGTGGCGGGAGATGTTTACGCGTAAAAACTATAGCTTCTGATTTAGTAGGGTTTACCTTAATTCGCCATTTTGTGCACCACTGTTCTATTGAATTTAACGCGGTTTGCAATCTGTCTGCTGCGAGTTCTAGAATACTAGATCTGCTAAACAATACCGTATCGTCCGCGTAGCAGCCAAACTGAACTGATCGGTGTGCGGGCTTAGGCATATCATGGATATAAATATTGAATAAAACCGGCCCCAAAATGCTGCCTTGTGGGACTCCTGCTTTAATTATTTTTAAATCGGACTGTGCTCCTTCTGTCGTGACTCTAAACGATCGATTTTCTAAATACGAGGCCAGTAATTTAATATAACAATCGGGGAAGCCAGTTTTATATAATTTATAAATTAAGCCTTCATGAAGTACTCTATCAAAGGCTTTTTCTATGTCCAAAAACGCTGCGAGATTATAGCTATTCCGATTGAACGCAGTTATTATTTGTTCTGTCAAACGGACCAGTTGATGCGTTGTTGAATGCGCGCTGCGAAAACCAAATTGTTCGTCCGGCAGTACGTTATTTTCTTTAATGTGAGCATTTAGTCGCTGCAGAATTATGCATTCGGCTACTTTTGACAATGTACTCAGCAGACTAATGGGCCTATAATTTTGGGGCAGTGTCTTATCTTTTCTGGATTTATGAAAAACTATCACATTCGCTTCTTTCCACTGCAATGGAAAATACTGTAGTTTAAGTATTCCATTTATTAATTGAGCTAGGTATTCCAAAATTTCGTCGGGCAGTTTCTTAAGGACTACTGCCTGAATGCCATCGTTTCCCGGTGCCTTACGTGGTTTCATACGCCTGATAGCCTGTTTAACTTCCTGAGATTGAGTTAAGTAAGGTTTTGAAGTTAAAGGCTGATTAAGTTTAATTGTAAGGTCTCTGTATATTCCGGCATTAAATTGCGGGTCACAGGGTTCGATATTAGGTTGAAAGGCTAATTCAAGGGTATTCGCGAAGGCTTGTGCCTTGTCTGTCGGTGTAAAAGCGAACCCAGTGCGAGTTTGTAGCGGAGGTATTTTATCTATCTTATGAAGGAATCGCTTTGTCATACTCCAGGTGCTACCATCTTGCACCTGTAGCTGAGAGACTTTCGTCTCCCATTGGCTGCTCCTCCATAGAGTTATTTCATCGGAAATTATTTTCTGTAATTCATTAATTCTCGCTTTAATGTCGCGCTGCCTACGTCGAGTATATTCGCGCCTTAATCTATTTTTCTGAGAAATTAAATCCCTAATATACACCTAATAAAAAACCTAATATATCCCTAATATAACCACCTTTTCTGGGATGCACGAGTTAATTGCAGTTTGAATTTTAACTGTAAGTTCAGTGACTGCTGATTCGATGTTATCTTACGTTTCGAAGTTGGCAGCATCGGCTGCAGGCAAATTATCGACTAAATACGTCTGAAAGCCTCTCCAGTCAGCTTTCTTGTAGTCTTTAATTTTTCTCGGAGGACTGATGTCAGTGTACACGTCATCGAATAGTAGATGTACTGGAAAGTGATCAGACGACATTTCGTGAAAAACTCTGAGTTCGAATCCCGTTTGAACTCTCTTATTTAATGCAATATCTAAAATATCGGGGTTGTGCCTTAGTACTCCGCTATCATGAGTGGGCTCTGAGGGAGCATGTACTTGATAATTTTTGTTAGACTCGTGTCTTTGCAGCAGTAGGCCATTGGCTGTATTGCTCCGACAGTTCCAGTCTTTATGCTTGGCATTAATATCGCCGACTGCTAGAAATGTGGGAGCTGAGCCATATAATATGTCCAGCTCGTTTTCAGTTAGTGACCTCCCCGGCGGTGCATACATCGAAATAAGCACTATTTGTTGTTTATTGACTTTAAAAGTAATTGCAACAGCTTCTAATTTATTAAATTCAGGTAAATGAAATTCACTATGTTGTATACTTCTGTGGATTAGTAGGGCAACCCCTCCACTTCTGGTATCGCGGTCGCGCCTATAAATAGTGTAATTTAAGATAGTTAGACGATCTGTTGGAATTAAGTGTGTTTCGTTTATCGCCGCGATTCTAATATTATGTTTAATTAAATGATCGGTAAATTCGATTATTTTATTTCTAATTCCTCGTGCATTCCAGTAAAGGATGGTACCTAATCTACTGTCTACGGGGGTAGTATTAATGGCAGAACCTAAATTAAGGGTGTACGGCATTAAAGCTGGCCGCTAATGCTGTCACGAAGCCCGTGGTGGCTTTTATTTTGTCCTCTATTGACTTGGACGGATTACACCAAATAGCCATTAAAATGCACATTGGTTCCAGGACGTGTGCCAGGTTAGGGTTCTGTGCAATGGCATCCGATTGGCCCTCGAGCTTCAGAAAGTCACTCGCGCCCATCGCTGGATTCTCCAAGGGTTTTAGCTGCGGTGAAGCAGTTGGCAATTCTGTTGGTGAGTCTGTCTGCAACGGGCTGGCTTGTTGTTGCGCGACTTTCTTGGAATCACTGGGGGGAGGAGTGGAGTTGGGTGGCGCCTTAGTACCTGGCTGATCCGTCACCTGACCTTGCGCCCGGCCTTTACTGTTTTTGTGCCCCGAATGGTGTTTCTTCGGGGGCCTCTGGGGCAGGGGCTGGCCTCTAGGCCTGGGTGGGTTTGCCAAGACAGGGTACTCCAGTTCATGCCTATCGCTCAGCAATGAATATTGATTAGGGCTCTGCCATTGCGGGGGGGCGGGGTAGCTCGGGGCTCGCCACGGCTGCCTTGGGGGCTGGGGGCAGTAGCCTGAGGGGCCGGCTTGTTGTGGGGGCGGGCGGACTTGAGCCGCGGCTGTTGCTCGCTTGTTTTCGCGCAATGCGCGTTTGGACTGCAGCTCTCTGTCTTTCCGCTCCTGTTGCGGGAGGTGACGCCAGTTCTCCCTCTTGTAGGCCATGCAGCCTCTGTAATTGGCGCAATGCGGGCCTTCACATCGCGCGCACTTTGCCTTCGTCCTGTCACCTCCCTGGGGGCAAACCTCTGTTTTGTGCCCTTGGCTGCACCATCGGCACACAGGGGAGGCTCTGCAGCCTTTTGCGGGGTGGCCAAACCTCTGACAGTTGCCACATTGGAGGGGGCCTTTGGGGTGTCGATAGTCCTCAACACGAATGCTGAGGCCTCCGAATGACTTCAGGTCGTAAATCCTTTCTGGATTTACGGCCTTCGGGAGCTCTACAACTAACTTATTTATAGGTTGCCTTGTCTGTCTGTTGTACAGAAACCAGAAGTTCTGCACTGGAAGCCCCATTGCGGCGAACTCAGCCTGAATGAATTGTTTGTCGGTGCTGCTATGCACTCGACAAAACACAAACTTGTTCGGGATCTCGTCCCGTTGCAGCAGCACAGAGTGTTGCACTCCGGCCTGCTCCAGTGCACGCACTGCCCTGTGGTACTCCTACATGGTGGCAGTGTGAATCATGAGCTGGTCATGGCCGCGACTGACGCACGACCAGCGCTCCTGCAGTGCTGCATCCAGCACTGTTTTAATGGCCGGGTAGCTGTGGCCAGAATCCACGAATACATACAGGGGTTTCACCTGCATTTTCTTTGCCTGAGGGGCAGGGTTTGGCGGGGCAGGGCTCGAACCTGCGGGCGTGTTGGCGGCCGTTTGACTGGCCGAGTTGTTTGCCCTTCTGACGGGCTGCTTGCGAAGTCGCTCAGCCTGCTGCCTGGCGATCGCGGGGTTCGTCAGTGGGGGGCGCAGTCTTTCGTTCTTTCCTCCCGTTTTCTGTTTTTTTGAGACGACTGTAGTGAAACCGTCGTCGCTAGACATTTCGGTTTCGTCGTCGCTCGGCAAGGGCACATCGATGCACTCCTGCATCACCTGCTCGTCACTTAACTGCTCCGTCATGTCGCTAGTGTACACCCTAAAACGTACTAACACCCACTGACCACGCACCCGGTATTAAGCCGGGTTGTGGCTAGGCTGTAGGGTTAGCTACAACCCGGGTTGTTTTGCACTCTTACACTTCCTAGAAAACCTGGGAATACCACCTGGCCTGTGTGCGAGTAAACAGGCTGTTCCTGGAATCTCGCAGCTCCGCTTGATGCGTCCGTCCTCGGCCAAGGCTCGAAGCGAACTCCTAAATTACAGGGTAGATCTGCCAGGCCACGGAAACGCCCGAGCGACCACGGAAGCCGGCGAGCTGCGTGACCTTGGCGTCTCGGCGCGGCCTTGAGGCGGAAACACGAGCCACGCACTGGGCCATTGTTCCGGGCGGACGTGACGTCACTCGTCTTCAGCGCTCTGGTCGTCTGGTGTCAGGTCCCGGACTCAGGTGGCATTCTGGAACACACCCATCCTGGTGGCTAGTTACGAACTTCGTTTAATGGCTCGGAAGCTATAAATGGACGAGAATCGTGGAAAATGTCGTGTTCTTCTAATCGTTTTACAAAAGGTTTAAGGCCGTATTACCTACCAGCTGTGTGCGGCTATACTGTCTCTTAACGCCTACTCTCTTTCCCCCTTCCAAGCCCCCAGCGCAAAACAAGGACTGCCTGCGGTGTTTCCCGGAACTGAGGGACAACTGAAACCGCAAAGCGAAGAGGACAGAGACAACAGGGCATGCTATCACTTCTTGACAAGGAGCAATTAGCCTTGCATTGCTCAAGGCAGCCAGCTTACATGTCGGGCCAGCATAGCACCACTGCACGACATTCAAATGAGTACTTAAAAACACAGATATTTCCTAATCCTAAAAGACTATCAATCAAAAAGTGAAATAGCACTCATTTATACCGAAAAAGATCGTGGTCACGAGATGTGGCCATAGGCGGCATGGCCACTTGATTTTATATTCATTTTAAGTAATTTTGAATTATGGTTGTTACGTAATTTTAGTTTTAATATTTGCCCCTTTCTTTTTTTTAAAAAAGTATTGGTTTGTTATAAGTTTTGTAAATCTTATTTTTAAATATGTTTTTATATTATGTTATTTTTTACGTTAATGGTAAACGTTAATATTTAATAATAGCGCTTTGGACTTTCTATCAAAATACTGTGTGCGACGCTCCCCCGCTGTGAGCATGCAAATGGACTGTTCCAAGGCTATAAGGTGGTGGGGTAAATACGTCAAGAAAAAAGAAAAAGACAGTATGAGCTGTAGGCGGGGTGTCATCAGCTGATCGCCGTGTGGCGTGTGTGCGCTTCGAGCGTAACGGGCGCGATGGCTCGTGGTATTGGACCTGGGCAAGCTCGCGAATACTTTTTCAATAAAATCAGCTGACGTGTATTGAGCATACTTACGTTGTCACGGGTGCTGCCAAGAAGAAGAAGAGTTCACGCTACATTTTCCGTTGATTGCAGAGTTAATATGAAGCATTTAGCGCCTCTGCTAAATTACAGCCCGCTAAACTCCGGGCCAGGAGGTCTGGGGTGTGATTCAACGTACATCGTTCGTCCAAGTAAGTGATTCCGGCCCTGAATTTTGCCCCTGTAATCCCGGGGCGTTGATTTGGACTTTGCCAAAATAAGAGTGAATAATTCAAAAATAACTTCTGCAAAAAGACCCTGCCCACAACTTCGAGTGTATGTTCCATCGTGGTACCAATTTTAACGAACCTTGTATCATGCTTGCCGCGAAGCGTCTAAAATTAAAAATCACCCGGGTGTAAATAAGACATTTTAGAGTGACATTTATTTTTATTAACTTTTATTTAAAAAGAATTATAATTCATTATTTATATACATATATATATATATATGTATTTTTGGAGCAGCTTTTCATCAATGTCTGATTTTATTTATGGGTTTATTACAGTATTTATTTATTGGTATATACTAAAACGTGGCTCTATTAAAAGCCTCTGTAGCACTATAGGGCAAAAGGTTATAGGTATTATTGTAATCCTTTTGAGATTTTGTCTTCAATTAAATTGCCTGCCATGTTCATGCGCAAGTAGTCCTATTAAAGTTTTTGGCATTTCAAGTAATTACGTGTTTTTCGTTTTAAATACTATTACTCTGTTCTCTTCCTTTTCCAAACGGTCTTTGAATAATTTACTTAAGAATTTTGGGGCACCCGTTTATTGGAGAAGCGCGCAAAATAATAATTTGAAAAAGATTAAGAATTTACGTGGAGTGTTTAAGGCTGTTCCGAGACGGGTGTCCGACTTGTGGTGGTGTGACACAGGGGGTGCCAACCACGACAGAGAAAGAGAGATTCAGCAAAATTTGAGAAGTAGAGTTTGCCATTCCAACAAGTAAGTATAATTTATTAATATTGTGCCGGGCAACTCAATCATGGATCTGAAGGAAAAAATGCAATAGAAATTATCACAATCAAATTATGACCCCCTGGATATTGTGTTACAGCAAATATGAACAAATAATAAAAAAAATATTTAAAAAATTCTAAGGCTATTAGTGTGCAAAAAAAAACTGCCTTATATGTGATATTTTGAGAAAAGAGTTATTATTCTGACAATGTTTGTATGGCCGTCTTTGGAGAAGCATTAGAAAAAAATAAAATAAAATAAAAGATTGCTGGCAAGAAAGAGAGATGCAGAAGAAATATGTCTGAATTGTAACGTATGTAGTCCAAGTATAACTTTAACATACCGCATATTTATCACGATCGGCATTATTTTAAAGAATTTCGTGTCTGAGTTTCTTATGAAATTGCTCTTTACCGAGTATTAGACACACACCAGTACGTGTACCAAATGTGGTATTTTTTTTTTTTTTAATGCTTCCCAAATTAACTGCCAGAAGTAAGCATGTGTTAATGACAAACCAAACTACAGTAAACTCGTGCAATAACATCATGTCAGTGTTAAGAAGACTGCTGATAGTCGCTCTACCACTCTGGTTCTGGGGTAGAGCGCCTGCCTTGTGACTTGTAGGACCCGGGTTCGCGCCCCGGCTCCTCCAAGGCGGATTGCCCAGACGAAATGGTGGCATTTTCTCTGGTAGGAATACAATCCCTTGTAACAAGTCAGGCTACCAAAGAAACGGTGGGTGGAACAGAAAAAAACCTTCCAGGTGGCTTCCAAATGGGGAGCCCGTTTCTTTTCCTGGGCTCCCCATGCGGTGGCCATTCCGGGGGTTTCTCCGGGGGAACGGAGTTTTGCTAAAATATTTTTTCGTTTTATATAGGATAATTTTATCCAACCATATTTTAATTAAAGATCAATCAAAAAAGAAAAATTATTGTAAAAAAATTGTTTTGTACATGAAATACGTATTTAAAAAATACACGTTTGAATTTGTGTTAATTATACAGTGAGTGGATCGCACGTAGGGATGTGTATTAAATTTTTTTTTTAAATTTATTTTTATATTTATTTTATTTTTTATATATTTTATAGTAGTTTAATTTTATATATTTCATATATAATATTATTTTTAAGTTAACTTCCTTAGAAGCTTTGCGGGAGAAATTTAAGTATGCACGGCTCACCATGTCTCAGAAGTGTAACAGGTTGAAGTCTAAAGCTGTACTGACATATATATATATAGTCACGGAAAGAAATAGCCGCAACTTTAAAATCACGTTGTAAATCTGGAATTTCGTAATTGATAACACGAAACAAAGAGGACAATTGCATCTGATTACTGTCCATATAGCTGAATTTCGTTACTTCTTGATTTTGTAGTCAAAATCATACGAAAATTATTGTCTAAAAAAAAACAACTCGGGAACTACGTGTGAAACGCTCGGCATTAATTTAAATAATCCTATGTTTAATTTCGTTGTTCATCTTTTTAAAATTCACTTTGGCCACAGTTGGCAGCGCCGTTGTTACACATTTCCGTTCCAACAATTATTCTGTAGTGACAAGAGTCAACAACAAACACATTTACTGCGATGGAAATTATTTGGCCATTAAACGAATTGGTTCGAAGGTTGTCATGAAGAAGGCGACCACACTCGACTGTTGCCAATGTAAAACCGACCAGTAGAGTGTCTGAGCGGCTGACGAAACTGCCGACCAATCAGAGCTCTCTTCGTCTGCTGTGGAGAGCCCGGCCCGATGGAGACTGCTCCTGCCGTTCTTCAGCGCAACAATGGCGCAAGGCGCGTGTTCCTACAGCTCTGCAAGCATCTTTCCGCTTCAGAATGTCCTTGGCGATATTTTCCCGTTGAGAGTTGTTAAGCCTTGTCTTTGAATATTTTATAAAGAATTTAATGTTAGGACATGCTTGTAGATAAGGTTGGGTTAGGTTAGTTTCAACCCAATGTAGTGATAATGCAAAACCATCAAGATTTTAGCATAATGCTTCTTCTGTGTCTAAATAACCAGTAGTATCCATATGCTTAATTGTGTAATCATTTCCCGTTAATCTATAAAAATTTACTCTTTAGCCAGTTCAGCGTATCACTCTAGCATAATATGTTCACTCTCGCGTTGTCATTAACATAAACGGGAACAGCCGAGAACCTAAAAAAAAGTTGATTTTCGAAAATTGGGTTAGTTGATTTGGTTAGGATAACTACATTAAAGATACTGTGAAATCATGTAAACGGTTTCCTAGCCCTGGATAGCTACAAATTAAAAAGTTATTTGCTAAGCAACCATAAAATGATTTTACAGTATTTTTAATGTAGCTATACTTACCTAATATAACCAACCATCCACAATGTTTTAAAGTATTTATAATGTAGCTATACTTACCTAATATAACCAACCATCCACGATTTTTAATGTAGCTATACTTACCTAATATAACCAACCATCCACGATGTTTTAAAGTATTTATAATGTAGCTAACCTATCCTAATCGACCGCAAAATTTAATGCCACACCAGTTTATACAATGAGATAGAGCATGATCTTCGGGGAACTTCGGGTGTGGTTCTCACGTCTGTGAGAAGAAGGCTTCCCGCGTGCCGAGGCTGCGCGGAGTTGCGGCTGAAGGAACCTCACAGGGCCACGCTCAGCCTGAGGCTCGGCTGTCTCTCGCCATCTTGCTCTGTCTCCCCGCTCGCCCCTCTGCCGTCTGTCAGCTGCAGAACAAGGCTTGCCCCCTCCCCCCTCCACCCTGACAGTCACCGCAGAGATGCAGCTCTCGCCGACAAGCGGAAAGAATTTGAAAGCAAACAGTGGGCCGAGTGGACCTACATCCCCACGAAACGAAATTGTGGGCTTTGCATCAAAAACGAACTTTATTTATTTCCGATGGTTTTGGACAAACAAGAAAGATAGAAAAAAAGGTTGCTAGAAAATTAGATATTTATTGGTTTGAAGTTTGTAAGATTCGTGTTACAAAGGAATGGAGTACATTTAGACAGAATACCTTACGTGTGCCCGGGCAGGCGGGGTCCTTTATCTAACCGCGGGAGACAACTGGAATATTTGCTGGGGGAAGGGGGGGGGTCGTCTGTATAGGCGGAGTAATACCACTTAAAAAACTATGCTTTTTAAAAATGCCAACACCAATAATTAAGTCTAAAAATGAGGAAATCATATAATTTTTTTAAACATATTAACATAAATTAAAAGATAATAATATTGACAAGCACTCTTACTTCAGAATTTATGGAATGGTGCATTGACGGAGTGGCGTATTAATTATAATGACAAAATATTATACTTTGGATAGAAAAAGAGATTATGGTTTTCAGAACTCAAACTGTTTAATATTTGAAACTAAAGATGAAGCATTGTAACATAGTGTTTTGGTTCTTCTGTATTTAAAACTTAAATAAACTTAAACTTATATATGGTTAATGTGCTCAGCAACGAAGACCATACAATAATTGAAGGTTGCCGACATGTACTTGGACGAAGGTCACGACTGTCAGGTTGTCAGGTTGTCAGGTTGTCAGGTTGTCAGGTTGCCTGTAAGCTCTGGAGAAGCCTAAGATGTACATCAAGCTCTGTCCCTGCCCGAACACGCCCGAATATTCACCTTCGGCCAACCTCGGGATTTGTTTTATTTTTGCGCAGGAAAAAATGAATTCAAATATTAAAAAAGTGGTCGGTTAGGTTAGCTACATGAAAACACTTCAAAACTTTATGGACGGTTAGTTAGGTTAGTATAGCTACATTGAAATAAACAGAGAAATATAAACCCGAGGTTGGCCGAAGGTGAATATTCGGGCGTGTTCGGGCAGGGACAGAACTTGTACATCTGGGGGGGCGAGTGGACGTGTGCCTGTCTTGCGCGCGCAGTCGTCGATAAGCGAACCCAGTGGCGGATGTTTGCAAGTCACGGGCCCATCTGAGCCGGCGCTTGTCGAGCAAACAGAGGCAGCTCCCGGGGAACTGGCCAATAGTAGCGCCTCGTCTCGACGGCGGGTGGTTCGTCGACCCCGTGCGACGCCCAGAGTCCCCCAGCGCATGTGACGTAGCTTTGAATATATATACTGTATAGAAGTCGCCAGCCCAGATTAACATTTCTAATACGGTTTTGAGGTAGTTGGTTAATTCACCGCCGCAATCGCCACCATCTCTAGGGCATCGACTTGTGGTGGTCCCTAGCGGACAAGTGTCGAACTCTTCAAACACCCCTTCCCCCTCCTGTTGGACGACCTCGAGCTGCAGTGAATGATGGCTGAGGGGTGCGGGGAATGACAGCAGGCGACAGCGCTGCGCTCTAACGTGTAAATAAGAACTAAGACGATACAGGGCGTTACGACAGCGCACTGCAGCGGTGAAGTTCCCAAGCTGCTCATCATACGATTCTGAAAAACGTAGAGTAAATCCTATCCACTCGCGACTTCTATACAGTATATATATTCAAAGGACGTAGTCACCTCCACGTCACTGTTCACCTGGGGCAGTTTGTCATTTCAAACCAGGTGGTTCTGATGTGAAACTTCTTTGGGCGCGAAAACTTGTGACTACATGGTTTTTGTCCGTGACTTTAACCCTTATCACTAGAGACCGGAAAAATTCGCGGATTCATTTCGCGGTAGGCTAGACTCCAAACTCGTTCACCTTCATTCCGAGTCAGTGATTGGACCACCGTTTACCTGAAGGATTCTAAGCCAGAGAAAAACCTACAACAAAAGAAATATCAAATTACAAGCATCCCAGGTAACACGTGTCACGAGTCAGTATCCAATGAGCAGGTGCAATTTGTCCTAGTACATAGAGGATCTTGGAGTATATCCTAGAGGTAATTGAAATCGCGAATTTTTCCATTCTCTACTTATCACTAGGGACCTGAAAAATTCGCGGTTTCGATGACCTTCAGGATAGTCTGCACAGTCCTCTGTACACTAGGGGAAATAACGCCAGTTCGTTTGGCTGCTGACTTGTGAGTCGTCTCAACTGGTTTGTCCGAGATTCCTCACTTCTTCGGTTGAGGGTTTCTCATTGGCCCAGAGTCGCCCAGACGAACAGTGAGCCAATAGCAAGAGCAGCTTAAAGGTATATGTGTATGAATTTCACACTATCGCGAAATTAATCTGCGAATTTTTCCGGTCTCTACTTATCACACAACACACGTAAACAGTTATCTTATCTACCTCACCGCTATAATTATCATACCCCGGCTTGTAATATTCTTAACTTGGTTCGAAAATAATTTACTTCAAAATTCAAATCACATATGATTAGGGGCATGCAGATTTCGCGAAAAGATATCGAGACTAGATGAAAGTTTAAACACTGTAGCACCGTCGGTGTTTCGTGATTGGGTGAATTTCTCCCAGGTACATATCGATTGTAATACACCAATCACAGTGATTCAGTGCGGAAGTAAACGCGTCCTGAGTGGCTCGGTCAAATAATGCAACGACTTCTCTTGCAGACGGCCGCCAATCACAAGGAAGTAACCACATGTGTGTGTATACCTTGTTGCAGTCTAATAAGTGTTCAGATCTTTTCGCGAAAAATGCCTGCCCCTACATATGTGTCCTACCAACTCTCCCGATGGGTTCCGATTGTTCCTCGGAAATATGACCATTTGACTTTAACTTTTAGTTTAAATTTTTCGTAAATCGTAAAGCCAGGAGTTGTTCGGTTCTCGACTGGACGTGACGGGGCCCATGAGAAATCAGAGGACGGACGACCAGGGGCGAGCCGCGGAGTCACGTGTCCGCAGTCCTCGGCCGCGCGAAAGTGTCTGCGGTCGGCGCGTTTCCCCGGCCCGCCGCCGCGCCGCGCCACCGGCGCGATGACCCACAAAATGGCGGCGGCGCGTCTCCGGCCGGGAGTTGCGCAAGGCTGCCGCCTGGCGGGACTGTTCCCGGTATCGCCTCTCTCTCTTTCTCACCGAGAGAGGCGCCTGGACAGCTCTCTCCTCCCCCCGACTAGCATCACGTGGTCAGCAGGGACGCACCACAACGCCGACAGCTAGAAAACTGCTGTGTGCCACAACGCCGAAATACACTAACGCCAAAAAAATGTCATTGCAGGACTTCCACAAAGGTTAGGTTTGGTAAGACTAGGTTAGGCTAGGAGAGGCTAGGTTAAGTTAGATTAGGTTATTTACGCTAGGTTAGGTTAGGTAAGGTTAGGTTTGATTGTGGTATTTCGGCGTTAAGGTACATTTAAGAAACAGCAGTTTTCTAGCTGTCGGCGTTGTGGTCAATTTTGACATTCGGCGTTATGGTATTTCGGCGTTGTGGCAATTCGGCGTCGTGGAGCTGTCGGCGTTGTGGTCAATTTTAACATTCGGCGTTATGGTATTTCGGCGTTGTGGTAACGACCCGTGGTCAGCCAGCGCCAAGACGAGTCCCCGGACCCCTCCCTCAAGGATCTGATACAGCGAAGACAGAATAAGAAACTTACAGCAATTCAGCTACACAATGTTACAGAGAGATTGTTTTGAGGGGTTCAGCACGCACTTCCTCTCCATTATAGCGCAATATGCCTCATACATCGAAGCGGCGGGAGTTGTTTCACCACGTAGTGTATATTCAACGCCGTTTTGCAACAGATGTTGACGAAAGCGTGGGTTCCAAACAAATCCGGACATGTGTGGTTTTTATATATTTGATAACATCAGCATATGTACTTATTATTTGTTTTGGACAGAATCATCAGACATTTCCAGTCGCAGAGTTGCACCTTCCTGCAGCGGGTCATAGAGTAGGAGCCACGGGTGCTGCCTGGGTGGAGCTCTATGACGCGCTCCGCACAGGGAGTTGTGACTCTCGACCACGGGAAGATTCTTTTCACAGACGAGATAGCCAAAACCCGAAGTTACCCGAAGTCCTACATGCTCGCTTTTTTCCCCCGTATCTTTAATGTAGCTATCCTAACCAAAATCAACCGTCCACAATGTTTTAAAGTGTTTATAATGTAGCTTACCTAACATAATTGACCAATAGTATCCTTCATCAACACATTTACAATGAACAAAAAAAAACCAAAGATGCACGATCGGGTGTTTGGCTCTCTCGTCTGTGAAAAGCAGGCTTCCCGTCGGCCACACGTGGATGTCGCCAGGGGGGCGCGGAAGAGGGATATACTTTCATTCTGAAATCTAAAAAAAAAAAAATCTAAAAATCCATCATTTACACCAACAAAAGGACAGAACTTGAAAGCAAACAGGCGAACAGGTCCACCCCTGTCCTGCGTGTGGCTTGTCAGGGACATCCAGCCCACTAGTCCCCAGGTCCAGTCAGAACGAGCCGGCGGAGAGCGAGGCTCACCAGGAACCAGCAGGCCAGTCTGGCGGGGAGGAAGTGCGGCAGGTATTCCAGACACACGCGCGCCGGGAGGTGCGGCACGCAGCTCACGCGCCGATCCTTCCTCGCAGGACACGCACCGCGCATCGCCCCGGGACACCACGATCCTGCCAGCTCGTCTGCGCCGCACGTGACTGCCTTAGGAGTCCTCGCGGGTCTGAGGAGTCCTCGTGGGCCTGAGGAGTCCTCGCGGGCCTGAGGAGTCCTCGTGGGCCTGAGGAGTCCTCGTGGGCCTGAGGAGTCCTCGCGGGCCTGAGGAGTCCTCGTGGGCCTGAGGAGTCCTCGCGGGCCTGAGGAGTCCTCGTGGGCCTGAGGAGTCCTCGTGGGCCTGAGGAGTCCTCGTGGGCCTGAGGAGTCCTCGCGGGCCTGTGGAGTCCTCGCGGGCCTGAGGAGTCCTCGTGGGCCTGAGGAGTCCTCGCGGGCCTGAGGAGTCCTCGTGGGCCTGAGGAGTCCTCGCGGGCCTGAGGAGTCCTCGTGGGCCTGAGGAGTCCTCGCGGGCCTGAGGAGTCCTCGTGGGCCTGAGGAGTCCTCGCGGGCCTGAGGAGTCCTCGTGGGCCTGAGGAGTCCTCGCGGGCCTGAGGAGTCCTCGTGGGCCTGAGGAGTCCTCGCGGGCCTGAGGAGTCCTCGCGGGTCTGAGGAGTCCTCGCGGGCCTGAGGAGTCCTCGTGGGCCTGAGGAGTCCTCGCGGGCCGGTGGAGTCCTCGCGGGCCTGTGGAGTCCTCGTGGGCCTGAGGAGTCCTCGTGGGCCTGAGGAGTCCTCGCGGGCCTGAGGAGTCCTCGTGGGCCTGAGGAGTCCTCGTGGGCCTGAGGAGTCCTCGCGGGCCTGAGGAGTCCTCGTGGGCCTGAGGAGTCCTCGCGGGCCTGAGGAGTCCTCGTGGGCCTGAGGAGTCCTCGTGGGCCTGAGGAGTCCTCGTGGGCCTGAGGAGTCCTCGCGGGCCTGTGGAGTCCTCGCGGGCCTGAGGAGTCCTCGTGGGCCTGAGGAGTCCTCGCGGGCCTGAGGAGTCCTCGTGGGCCTGAGGAGTCCTCGCGGGCCTGAGGAGTCCTCGTGGGCCTGAGGAGTCCTCGCGGGCCTGAGGAGTCCTCGTGGGCCTGAGGAGTCCTCGCGGGCCTGAGGAGTCCTCGTGGGCCTGAGGAGTCCTCGCGGGCCTGAGGAGTCCTCGTGGGCCTGAGGAGTCCTCGCGGGCCTGAGGAGTCCTCGCGGGTCTGAGGAGTCCTCGCGGGCCTGAGGAGTCCTCGTGGGTCTGAGGAGTCCTCGCGGGCCTGAGGAGTCCTCGCGGGCCTGTGGAGTCCTCGCGGGCCTGAGGAGTCCTCGCGGGCCTGTGGAGTCCTCGCGGGCCTGTGGAGTCCTCGTGGGCCTGAGGAGTCCTCGCGGGCCTGTGGAGTCCTCGCGGGCCTGAGGAGTCCTCGCGGGCCTGAGGAGTCCTCGCGGGCCTGAGGAGTCCTCGCGGGTCTGAGGAGTCCTCGCGGGCCTGAGGAGTCCTCGTGGGCCTGAGGAGTCCTCGCGGGCCTGAGGAGTCCTCGTGGACCTGAGGAGTCCTCGCGGGTCTGAGGAGTCCTCGTGGGTCTGAGGAGTCCTCGCGGGCCTGAGGAGTCCTCGCGGGCCTGAGGAGTCCTCGCGGGCCTGAGGAGTCCTCGCGGGCCTGAGGAGTCCTCGCGGGCCTGAGGAGTCCTCGCGGGCCTGAGGAGTCCTCGCGGGCCTGAGGAGTCCTCGCGGGCCTGTGGAGTCCTCGCGGGCCTGTGGAGTCCTCGTGGGCCTGAGGAGTCCTCGCGGGCCTGTGGAGTCCTCGCGGGCCTGAGGAGTCCTCGCGGGCCTGTGGAGTCCTCGCGGGTCTGAGGAGTCCTCGTGGGTCTGAGGAGTCCTCGCGGGCCGGTGGAGTCCTCGCGGGCCTGTGGAGTCCTCGTGGGCCTGAGGAGTCCTCGCGGGCCTGTGGAGTCCTCGCGGGCCTGAGGAGTCCTCGCGGGCCTGAGGAGTCCTCGCGGGCCTGAGGAGTCCTCGCGGGCCTGTGGAGTCCTCGCGGGCCTGAGGAGTCCTCGCGGGCCTGTGGAGTCCTCGCGGGCCTGTGGAGTCCTCGCGGGCCTGTGGAGTCCTCGCGGGCCTGTGGAGTCCTCGCGGGCCTGAGGAGTCCTCGCGGGCCTGAGGAGTCCTCGCGGGCCTGAGGAGTCCTCGCGGGCCTGAGGAGTCCTCGCGGGCCGGTGGAGTCCTCGCGGGCCTGTGGAGTCCTCGCGGGCCTGTGGAGTCCTCGTGGGCCTGTGGAGTCCTCGCGGGCCTGAGGAGTCCTCGCGGGCCTGAGGAGTCCTCGCGGGCCTGAGGAGTCCTCGCGGGCCTGAGGAGTCCTCGTGGTACTGAGGAGTCCTCGCGGGCCTGAGGAGTCCTCGCGGGCCTGAGGAGTCCTCGCGGGCCTGAGGAGTCCTCGTGGGCCTGAGGAGTCCTCGTGGACCTGAGGAGTCCTCGCGGGCCTGAGGAGTCCTCGCAGGGAAGATGCAACCGATGGAAATCATTCAGTAATTATTTTCTAAAATATCTAACTGCTTGTCCTAATAAGTTTTTAATTGGACAAATGTTACCAATAAGTTTTGATAAAACAAACCTTGTGTGGTTTTCGACAGGAAAAGCTGTTAATGATTCGTTTTCAGGTGAGCTGGATGAACTACAGACAGTTAATCTGCTCTGGAATTGTGGAACGTACCGTTGAGAAGTGTGCTGGTATTTATTGAAACTTACTAAACTTCAATTAGTGGCGACAGAATGATAAGAATTTGGATACAGTTTTCTCAATTTTCTTCCGTAGAGTTTTTTTGCTGCCATTTAAATTACTTGTTTATATTGGTTTCACCATATAAACCAGAAAATGGGAGAGTAATAGCCCATCTATATTATAATAGGCCCACCACCAGGCCAGATATGTGTATTTGCCAACATTTTCCCGGAGTAATTTGAAGAAATTCTGAAAAACCGAAGTCATGTTGCTGAACCGTGTATCGAATAGTTTAATATTCCATCACCTCTTTCAGGCACATAGAAGCACAATAGCTTTCTATTCATTTTTTTCATTTTGAGTTTTTTTTTAAATGTGAGCTACGGAACCAATGTGAATGGCAGCAGTGTATACTGATTCATTCGGCGTCTGGTGACAGGATTGAGGAATAGGATTGGGGTTCAGCCATCTTGGATTGTGATCTCACGGCCGCCGTCGAAGCGACCACAATCCAAGATGTCGGACCCCGACACCGTCATCCAGAGTCAAGATCATCCAAGATGGCGGCAGAGACCGAGATCAAGGTCACAATCCCAGACGGCGGATCCCTAATCCTAAAACTAACCCCGACTCCAGCCGCTGGATTAACCACTATACAGGCTGTCCATAAGAGAATGCCCCAGTTACAATGGTACTTTGTAACAGTTTAATTAAGACTACTGTATTTACAAAAAAAAACAATACATAAAATTGAAGGTAAACTAACCTAGTTTTTTCTTACAAATGTTCAATTATGTGCACTATTAGATGTACTGCACATATCCAACATAAGTTAAATTTTTCCCACACTCTGGTTAACACGTCCGGAGTAATGGAAGCAATAGCCTCTTCAACTCTGTGTCTCGACTCTGGCACATCATTACGTAGCGGCGGAACGTAGATGCGATCTTTTATAAAGCCCCAAAGGAAAAAAAACCGCATGGCGTTCAGTCAGGTGAACGCGGAGGCCAGCGAAAAAGAGCTCTGTCGTCTCGACCATTACGACCAATCCAACGGTCAGACGTTCAACCACTCTCGTACAAAGAGATTCCAACGGGGAGGGGCTACATGCTGTTGCCAAACAAAGTTTACAGGTTCACCCTCTACTGATTGGGGGAAGAGCCATTCTGTCGCGCTGCAGGCGAGAAAACTACAAAGCAACACTCCCGCAGGCGCTTGTCTAAACCTGTTTGAGTTACTCTTTAATTGTGACCTTTAACCAGCACTATTCAATGCTTACAGTCATTCTTTGAAGGATATGCTGTACTATACAGTACTAACGGCCTGGGTGGGCACTGGTTAATGTTTGAAGATATCGTGATCGGAATCAGAATGGGTAAGGAAGCGCAATTCTAAGAGACCTGAAAAATTCGCGGATTCATTTAGTGTTATGCTAAAATTCAAATAATGATACCTTAGTGCTGCTTCTGCCATTGTTTCACTGTTAATCTGGAGGACTGAGGGCCAATTAGAGACCTATCACTCATAGAAGCGTCGAATCACAGGCCCACACAATCCAGATGACTCACAAGTCAGCAGCCAATGAACAGTTGGCATTTGCCAGAGTGTGTAGAGGATATTGGAGTCTATCCTGAACCAGCGATTTTTTCCGGTCTCTAGCTATTGTTTATTTTGCACGTGTCGCACTCGTGTGAAACGAAGCCACACCGGCAGGCATCTCGGAACACGGGAGAGATAGCCCAGCGGGGGGGAAACATGCAGGAAAGTGGCGTCTGGCGCGAGAGACAGGCGCTCAGCCACTTCCTGTGTACGCCCGCGCGCGTGGCTTTCACTGAGCGCCGGTGCTTTCTCCGCGGGCAGCGCTCCTAGCGGCGGCCGCCAGCAACACCTCGAGAGACCAGATATCTCGTACTTCAGCAATGTCCTTATTCCCAGGGGGGAATCCTCCTTTTCTCAGACGAGAGAGCCAACCGCCCGATCGTGCATCTTCGGTTTTTTTTTGTTCATTGTAAATAAATATGGCGGTGTTGATAAAAGGATACTAATGGTCAATTAGGTTAGGTTAGCTACATTATAAATACTTTAAAACATTGTAGACGGTTGATTTGGTTAGGATAGCTACATTGAAGATACGGGAAAAAACATGAACTTCGGGGAACTTCGGTTTTGGCTCTCTCTCGTCTGTGAAAAAAGACATCCCGTTCCAGGGTCACGTACAATATAATCCACGCGCCTTTACTTCTAAGACATCCGATAATATGTGGACCATAGTATGCAACTGTTTTAGTACTGAATAGTACACATTTACCGAATATATTTGTCTGCATTCAAGTCATTTCAATAAATTAAAAAAAAAATTAGGATACAAAAGATCAAATCTTTTCACCAAAAGTACGCCCAAATCAATTTTTGACGTGATAACGTCTTATAAATCGATGAACGCCGGCTGCATGCACGAAAAAAAGCATGACTCATTTGTCACGTTCCGCCTGAGCCGAGCGTGCAAGAACCGGCCAACCACCGTGCGAGAAAATCTTCTATAATATCAAACAGGTTAAGGCGGGCCTTTTAAAAGCAGCAATTAAAAATATCACGTAAAATGTTTACCTAAAAATTAACTGTATACCAATGATTTTGAGCAAATATCTCTTTATATGATTAACTAGACTTGATCTAGTTATGCTATGAACCCACTTAATCTCCTTTCGATTTCATTAAACCTTGTCAAGTTGGTGTTGCACATTGCAAGAATGTGATGGTAGAGACAGTAAGGAGGATGAAAACTAGTAAGTGTTGCATACAAGAATCAGGTTTAGCAGGAAAAAGTATAGAGAGAGGATGCAGATGTAAAATATATACATCGTCGTGGTCTTTTGAAAGAAATAGAGTTAGAAGAGGCTGCAGAAAATTTTTTATATTCGCACCACACAGTGGGACGTGCTGTTGAGAGATAGGATGAGCATCACAGGCTATAAAAGGGTTGAAGGTTAGTCAAGGCAAGGCAGCAGACTGGTGCTGGTGTTAAGACAGCAATGATTAGTGGGACAGACTATAGAAGGGTTGAAGTCTAAGCGAGGCGGCAGACTGATGCTGGTGTTGAGACAGCAATGACGAGTGGGACAGGCTATAGAAGGGTTGAAGTCTAGGCGAAGCAGCAGATAAGACAGCAGTGACGCGTGGGACAGGCTATAGAAAAGTTGAAGGCTAGGCGAAGCAGCAGACAAGTGTTGGTGTTGAAGCCAGATCCTGGTCGCCAAGAGGAATATAAAAGCAGCTCCCGGCCCGCAGCTGTTCCCATACATACGTAATGACGCGCTTGTTTACCGACACTCGTCTATCTCACGGCGTCTGGCCTCGGCTGCCGGATACCCCCCTCCCCCTGCCCCACTCGCGCGTCACAGGAGATCTGTCTTCCCCGCGGGACACGGAAACCTAACGGATCTTTTCCGAAAACAACTACGACTGCGAATTAATATTCAGCATATATCAGTACGGACGTGTGCTGTTCGCCAAAAAGTGTTTAAGACTAGCTGAGTGTTAGAACACACTAGCATTGTCTGTGTTTCTTCATTGATTTTCCTTCACTTACATGTCTACTGTTAGAACACCAATCACAGTGATTCGCTCAGTGACTCGGTCAAATAAGGAAATGTCTTCTCTTTCAGACGGCCGACATAATTGCATGGAGGAAACCGCTGGTTACTGCAGTCTAATGGGCGGTAATATTTTTTTGCTAGAAAATAAAAACCTGCCATTAGTTATCAGTAAAGACGACAAAAAAATTTGCGATTCCATTTCGCGATAAGCTATAATCCAAACTCACGTATGTTGTGCTGATTGCTCGGTACTTCTTATTAAACCACTGTTCTAACCAGTGGCTTGATCAGTACTTGTACGTGTTGAGTGATTCCGCAGCTGAGCACAGCATTAGTGGCTTGCACGATTTTGCTAATTTGTGGTTTTTGCTGCTGTTGTTTTGCTACCGTTGAGTTTTCCTGCAGAACTTGTACTCGTATGTGGATATATCTTACTTTCATTCTAGCTGTCAAGATGTTTTTAGTTTGAAACAATCGTAAGCAAAGTTTATTCTGGTGCAGCTACCAGCCAGACTGCCTACTGGTTTGAATTTGAAAAGGTCCGACCTATAAACAAAAAGGTTAAAGGTGAATTGATTTGTGGAGCGTCGACCTTCTGTAGTCACAACACATACGATAACCAACATTGTGGTTCTCCAAACACCAAGTCGATGAAAGCCCTGATGGTTCTTACAAGGAAAACCTAATTCAACCTGTTTCCTCTAAGAAAATTCTCAATGGAATTTTTATTCCTTTTTTTTTTGTGTGTTACGTAGTGTTCTTTGTGTCATCTTGAATAAATCATTTTGTTTCTTTTTTGTTCATCTTTTCTTTGTCGTTAATTGTCTGTTAATAAACTGTAATTTATTTTTGTAATTCTCCAGATAAAATCGTTGTAAAAAAACTGCTAAAAACGTTTTTTGAAAGTCATTACATAAAAAAGAGTATATTGTTAAAATAAATTCACGTGGGATGTAGAGGCGTAAACATGACGCTAGGTTAACAGTATATTTTGTAGTGTATATCAGGCGTGTGTTAGAAAATATAAAATAAGTTACTTGCAGCACCAAAATAAAATGTTTGAGCAATAAAGTAAAAAAAAAAGTTTAAAAACTGTACAGCGCACGGATTCATCATTATTTCAAAATAATCCCGCTTTATTTACAAGAACTAAAGGCCCAGGCTACCAACCAAACATATCAGTTGGTCGTATGTATGAGAACACGAAGAATACAACAACAAAACGTTTTATTCAACAAGTACAGTTAGAAACATCCTGTAAAGACACGCAGATGCAGATTTTTCAACAAAGAATTAACTTGAAATAAACAAAGAGTTCTTTATGATCTCATATTACTAGATCTTCGTAGTAACTACACATGATTCCGACTTCGAGTTGAGTGTTTCGTTGTAAACAGGGTAAACACAAGCGTGGGAGGAAAAAATCTATCTCTCCTCTCTCTCTCTCTCTCTCTCTCTCTCTCTATATATATATATATATATATATATACATACACATATATATATATACATATATATGTATATATATACATATATATACATATATATATGTATATATACATATATATATGTAAATTTTTGACTTGATAACGTCTTATAAATCGGTGAACGCCGGCTGCACGCACGAAAAATTGTCACGTTCCGCCTGAGCCGAGCGTGCAAGAAGAGACCAACCACCGTGCGAGAAAATCTTCTATAATATCAAACAGGTTTAGGCGGGATTTTTAACTAATTGTTCGCGATTATATTTAAACAAATTATTTAAATTAAATTTTTCGAAAAAAACTGTAAATAATATTTGAAAAATAAAAAAATAAAAAGTATGCAATTTTTCATTAATTGTTATCTTATGACGTTATCACGTAAAATTATCGTCCGTAAACCGACTTTACAGACAACCCCCTTTTCTTTTCTTTTCTTTTAGTATACTCAACAAGATTCTGAATGTTTTGTCAATATAAAAAAAAAAAGATTTTTATTGTTTATTCGTTTCGAAAACTACGTTAGCTCGGTTCCGTAAATTGACGTTTGAGATATCCGTGGGTGACTTGAAAGCAGCGCTACTCGCGACTGTAATGGTTGACAGAGCGGCGAGGCAGACGGACAGATCATGACGTGACACCCCCCCCCCCTCCCGCGCGAGGGTCACGTGTTCACGTCAACAACCAGCGCCGCCTTCCTGTCTCTGCCGATACCAGCTATGCTGCATCTTTAGAGCTCGGGATGCAACCACTAGTCTGGTTGGCTGAGTGGGGTGAGGGGTGAAGGTATGCTGGGATGGGTAGCCTCAGTCTCTGGACATAGCTGGACCTCCAACACCTCTCCTGTTACACGTATCCACGCCCGTGGGGCCCCCAGGCCGGCAGGGCCTAACGGCTACGAGGGCCGGGTTAACAATCCCTTTGACATTCGTGTCTCTGCCGATAGTCCAGCTGTTCGCATGCTCTAGCCTTTTATTCTTACATATTTGATACTGAAGATTTGCCTTCCTTCGTTAAAGCAGAGTGTCTACGGACAGTGTTATTACAGTTATTTCCAAAACTACTTCAGCAAACCAGGTCTCAGTCAGCAATTAGAGAGTTTCTCCCCCATAGCATTGAATATATATAACTTATAGAAGTCGCGAGGGGATAGGATTTATTATTCCAATTTTCGGATCCAAAACTGTGGTAGTTGTTAGCTCCGCCGCTAGACAGCTCTTCTTTCCACAAGAGGGTGCTCGTAGTTACCAGCTTCCACGCTAGAGCGCTGTAGCGTCGCTTTTGTCAAGGTCATGCGCGTAATTCTCTGTCTCACTCTATCGAGAGGCGGTGCCTTTTGTTGAAATCCGAGCGCTCAGATACGGGCGGGCGCAACTGAAATGGAGAAGTACGGCCACCGAAAAAAAAAAGTGCGGTTAAAAGATGCCAACATCAAAATTTAAGTTTTAATTATAAGAAAACTACAGAAATTTCTTAAACGTAATAACGTAAAAAAAAATACTGACATTCGTAGTTCAGAATTTATAAAATGTTGTGTTAACGGAGTGGCGCATTGAGTAAAATGGCAAAACATAATTTGGAATAATTCTTGACGTTGAATGATTTTGGTAGCTATGAAACAACTATGGCTGCGATGACTGTTCAAACGCGTGCACGTGTTGTTATTAGTAACTGAAACTAATGGTATGATGTCATACTTTGTGGCTATGCAGTTTATAATTTTTTTTAACATAAGATGAAGCATTTTTACATAATGTTTTGGTTGTTTCGTAATTCAAAATAAATAATTTTAAACGTTATATGGTGAATATTCCCAGTAACGAATGACCACTAAAAAAATCAATTTTGCCAACATAGATCTGAAAAGTTAACGATTTACTATGTTAAGTTGCTTATAAATAACGCACATTTCCCGGATCTCCAAAGAAAATAAGAGTTTTTGTTATAGCATTGAGTTGCCACTCTTTATATTCCTTGCTTTGAGGTTAGATACACAAGTTATGCTCGTAAAAACGATGCGCAAGTATTTTGAATACAAATATATTTTCTTTTAATAACCGAAAGGTAAATATTATTTCCATGAAATATAATACAATTATTTAAACACAGACAACATATCAGAGCTATTTTTTGTTTATTATTCCATCTGGCGTGATAAATATTATATTTTAAAAACAGTTTGTGGATTTTTATTATAAAATAAATATTTATTTATGACATCAATTTAAGTTGTTCAAAAAATTCACTTTGGTATGAATTCAACCAAATTCATGTTATTCAGGGCAGAAAATTATAAACTTCCAAAAAAGATTATCTACATTGCTGTTTTGTGTAAATCTGTGAACGGACTTAGTAAGTGATATATTTATAATTCCTCATTTTAGCAACCCATTTTAACACAAGAGATAAAGGATTTTATACTAAAAATTATTATGTTAAACCATTAATTAGCAGGAAACATTTATGAATAATCTATTTAAATTTGCATTTGAACAGTGAATATTATTTTGCAATAATAAATATATTTTATGATCGTATATTACGGATGAAAAGTTTGTATTTCCATCTAATCAGAAGAATTATGACACAGTTAATTAAATTGCTTTACAAGTTTTTATTCACATGAAAATCATTAAAAATTGGTTGGGAAGTTATATAAATATACAAAAACAAATCATTATACATACAATTTTATTATATTAGTGGATTTAAATTAATGGTGTCCCAGTGACTACTGCGAAGAAAAAAAATCTTGCGAAAGGTTTCCTCGTAATTGAAATTCGTCAAAAAAAAAAATCTATCTCTCATTTTTGGTGACATTTTTGACAAGTGGTAGGATGAAATTTGAGACTGGCAAATGAATATTGTGAAGCAATAAACAAAATATCACATTCGTGAACTACAAATATATAGTTGTTTTTATTTTATAGTAAAAGTATATCTAATAACCCGTGGCTTCGCTCACGTAATTTCCGGGTATTGCTGATATTCTACCATTTTAAGAAAAGTATGTAGGTATTAAATTCCAAAGATTTTTGAAGAATTATACACAAAGAACTGTCAAGTATAGAACATATTTAATAAATAAAAATATTTTTACGACTTATTTTTAATTGGTTTAGCGTAAGCCTATTTTAACTTTTATTTAAAATTAAGTACCTACCTTATTTTCTATCTCCCGGTTTAGTGACTTTGAGAATATATTTTTCCTTGATGAAATCTTAACTCTTTTCCATCTGACGAAGAAGCCAATTAAAATATAAACTAAGACTCGCGCACTTATTGTATGTTAAGACTGCCATCGTTTTAAATTACTGTAATTTTTTTAGTTATAGTCATGCTTAGGATAATAACATAATATGCCTTATTACGCATACATTTCAGTATTCATGAAACCAATGCATTTTTATTTGAAATGTAGAGCAGTTAGGCCAGTTACCAAATTTCTTATCTCGCATATTGATTTTTTGGTATGGCTAGTATTACTTAAACTAAATTTTTGAATTTTCACTGATGTACTCTTTTCCCTTTTCTATGTTATTGAGAAAATATAGCAATATACGTAAACCAATTAAACCAAAATCATCCTGAATTTTTATTACCGAAAAAAGTTAAATACAAAAAATTTTTATATGCGTATTTTATTATTGAATTTATATATATCTTGCCAATACTGATTTAGTGGGTTCCATTTTTTTTATTTTTAAAAATAATATCTACCCTGTTTTACTACTTAATAGATAACGTTGAATAAGAGAAGGTTGTTTAAGGTATGTTGATTTTCCTTGCCAATATCTAAAAGTAAATTTGTACAAACGCGAAATATAGTTAAAAATATTTTGAACGGAACACTGACTATTGGCCCAATACAAAGTTTTAATAGCTAATTTTCACTTCACTCGGGTACAGAATCCCATCATTCAGTGATTTCCGTGGCTAGCTTCTTTTGGGATTTCATCATTCTCAAACGACGGTAAAGGAAGCTCCTCTTCAAGGTCGCCTAACGATGCTGATAAGACCTGCCGGGTAATTTGAATCGTTGGTCTTGGATTTTCGAAGGGTTGGTTGTGGGGGGGGGGGGGGGGGGGATGAAGGATGATGTCACGACTGGGCTGGTTAACCTAGTTCTGCCAAATACCACCAGGGGCGTATACGGCCGATACCCAGCGATGAAAGCGATCGCAGCGGCGGAGCTTGGAACTACAACAATTCTTCTGAGAAACCGGACAGAAAATTTAACCTGGGCTCGCGACTTCTATACATTATATATATTCAATGCCCATAGTACCTATGCCAATGCGGCATGGAATATCCCAGAATACTCGTTTTGGCGGTATTACAAACTTTGTTGAGGTGTTGTTATTGTCGAAAAAACTGAGTTGATGTGTTTTAATCGTGCAGACTGCAGACTGCACTGGCTTCCCGTGCTGCCGCACGGATTCCCGATGTCAACCCGTCACGTCACGAAGACGACGGAAAGCGCCCAGTTATATTCCGTCGTGCATTATTCATGAGCGGGGCCCGGACGCAGCGATCGCGGCGGGTGAGACGAGAAGCAACTGGAAAGCGCGAAGTGTTTACGCGCTGCGAGCCAAGCCCGCTGTTTACGCCGCGTCCGGCGCGCTATTTTTAGAACCGCTCGCGCGCGCTTCACGGCCGCTGGAAGTTGGCGGCGCGGCCGCTAGAGCGCAGCACCTCCCAGCGCGCTCCGCGGCGAAGCGGAGCTGCCAAGCGGCGACACTTATCGATACGTAGGGATAGGAAAAATTCGCGGGTTCATTTCGCGACAGGCTAAAATCCATATAGTTACACCTCAGTGCTGCCTCTGCTATTGGCTCACAAATCACCTGGATGACTCTGGGCCAATTAGAAACGCCCGACCAAAGCTTTATCGAATCACAGGCTGCTACGTTGGGACGTCTCACAAGACGGTAGCCAATGGGTGGGTGGCATTTGACCGAGTGTACGTAGAACTATGGAGTTCATCCCGCAGGTCATTGAACCCGCGAATTTTTCCTATCCCTATCGATACGGTATCAACACGAGCTGCATCGAATACTAGCCTGATGACAGGGGCGTAGGAACCGGGGGGGACAGGGGGGACGTGTACCCCTGATCTTTTTGGGTGGAGGGGACTGTCCCCCCCAACTTTTTAGACCATGATATTTTTATTTTATAATATTATTCTGGCCAACTTTATTTGTAATTTCTTCACTCATCAAATTTTATCTTAAGGGGATTGGTGCAGGACAAAAAACAGTCATTCGTCAGAATTTGTTGGAAATGAGCTTAAGTGTTTTATAAATGCTTGTTTATTACTACTGTACGGCCAGCCAGCACGTATATAAGCTAGCGGGTGAGATTTGGCAAGTTAGTGGCGAGAGAGCTTCTGTGAGGGGAGGTTGTCGAATGTTGCAGCTCTGAGGCCTGCCATCTAGCGGGAATCTTTCGAAGGTCTTCCACAATATCGCCTTTCTCTCTTTCTCTCTCTCTCTCTCTCTCTCTCTCTCTCTCTCTCTCTCTCTCTCTCCAACACGGACACCCAACCAGCTCTTATCTTCGCTTCCCATCTCGCCCTATCCTTCATTCTCGGATCAGGTAGCCGCCCTTCCCCGCGTAGACTTTCATGTTACTCCAGGAAACCAAGACAACCTGTGAAAAATTTGTCCAAAGCTGAATTTTTGTACTGTGGTAGAGTTGACTATGCTTGATAACATACCGAAAGTTTACCGCTGAAGACCTTGTGCGTTATCACCGAAAATTTGCATTTAAGTCCTAGGTGACAGCATCAGTCCATTAAAATACTACCCATTTATACAGTTTTTAATTTTGACTGTCCGTAAACTTACCAAAATAATCTAGAAACTGTAATACGCCCATTAATGTTAGAAAAAATTAAAATTTTTAATATTTAAGATATGATATAAAGCGATTAATTCACGACATATATTTATTTTATCTTTGCCACCCAGATAAAAATACGATTTACACCGATTTGAAGAGCCCAATAAGAAAAAATGTCTAAATAAATGTTTTTAATTATACTTTTAGCTTTAAGATAGTATATTTATAAAGAGTCTAGCATAATTAGTTGCCTCATTAAAGCTGCCCGAGCGTTGCAGTGTACTGCGGCCGTACTGATCTTTCACGGCCGGCGGGCTTTGAAACACGCTGCGTACTGCGACACTCAATAAACTTGGTCTTATTTAGGAATTACTTAAAATATATTTAATGCATATGATAGGGTGTATTCATGTTACATCTATTGAGATATACATATTCTTTTTTCTTATATGAATGATTTTTGATACAATAAAATTAACAATAAACAATTTCTGCTTGGAACTTGTAAATAAAAATTCTAGAGGACCTCTATTTTTATATATGTGTGTTCGTATTTTGTTAAAAAATTTTATTATTAAAAAATATTTTAATACCAAAAAATATAATTATTTTTTATTTCTAATACATTATATTATTTTAGATCAGAACTGTGCAAAATTTTAATGTAGCCTATATTATAAAATATATATATTTAATTATATGAAATTAGTTTACTACATAACAATTGAAGAAAACGATACACCGTAAATGTGCTTATTGAGTTTTGTCACTTTTATAACATAATTCGTATGATAATATTATTTTTTTCCAGAAAATAAATAAAACATAAGTTGTGTTGTAAAATGTATTGATAGAATTACATATTTAGTATTTTTTTTCTAAGTTAATTCATTGGAGTGCTGCGCCTAGCTTACTTCGTTGAATTGCTAGTGGCAAAGAGCGCTGGTGGATGTTTTTGCAAGAGTTTGACCGTATTTTATGACCCCAGCTGTGAGAGGGTGTTCGTCCCAGAAATCTTAACGGTCAAGGAAAATAGCCTTTCTCTGTAGTCACGTACGGGTCTGCTACTCGCGTAATATCGTCAGTTTATCACAACTTTCCGGGAAGTTCTATTGTTATTTATTTATAATTTAGAAATTAAAGAGTCGATCATACTAACATTTTTAACTAAGCAAATCGCATCCTGGAAGATTTTTATCTACGTAAGCAGCAAAAATCACATGCAGTTAGGAAACTTTTATTCTTTCAGAGTAAAATTCAGTCTGGAATTACCATACATTAAAAACCTTAGTTTTCTGGAGCAAAAAACGTCCCAGCACGAGCGACTTTAACACTGCTGTACACACACACTACGCAGCTTGAAATACATCAGTGGTCAGACTATTGTACCAGACACTCAAAATATACACATTAAAACCTTTAAAAAAAACACACAGACAATATTTATGAAGTGATTTTGACGCTACACTCAACATATTTATGTAACATGTAGTCAAATTTCTAGAAAAAAAATATATTTCTTACCTTTTATGATTAAAATTACCAATTTAATAATAGGACGTTTAAACATTGAGGTGTTTATCACAGTTTCCATGTAGGACATTCTTTTATATTACTTTGGTGCCATAATGAGAACCGGCTTAAAAAAGTATTAAAGTTATTAAATTTACGAAACATTTTTGTGGATCATTGTAGAAATTATCATTAAGGACTCAACTGCTCATTATTGGTGTGATCACAAGGTTTCATCAGTAAACTTTTGACGTGTTACTAAGAAATGTTCATTCTACTACTGTACAAAATTTTTGCTTTGGGATAATTTTCCATGTATTAAAAATGTTTGTTTCTTAACAGCGAAATTCGTCCCGACCCGAGCCTACTTCGACAACCTCGCAGTAGTATACACTACGCGGCTCGGATCGCTTTAGTGGTCAGACTAATTGTATGAGACACTTAAAAAATATACCAATTTAAAGATGAATAAATATGCAACAACGTTTACTTTAAGCGATTTCCACGTTGGGCTCTTTAAGTTTATGTAAGATGTATTTATATTTCCTTAAAATTGAATGAAAGTGAATTCGTTAACTTTAATGATTTAAAAGGTATATTTTATAGAAACATGTTAAAACTTTGTGCTTTTTATCACTATCCTCAGATAGGGCAATGTTTCTAGATTATTTTGGGTTCCATACTGACGGTCTACTCCATAAAGTGCATTTGCAATATCCATTATTGTGGATCGTTGCATAAAATTGTCATTTTGGACTTAACTGCCCGTTTTTGGTGTGACGCACAAGGTTTGCGGCAGTACTTAAACTTTTGACGTGTTACTAAGAATTTTCATTCTACTACTGTACAAATTTTCGGCTTTGGGATAATTTTCCATGTATTAAAAACCTTTGTTTCTTCACAGCGAAATTCGTCCAGACCCGAGCCTACTTCGGCAACCTCGCAGTAGTATACACTACGCGGCTCGGATCGCTTTAGTGGTCAGACACATTGTACCAGGCTCTCAACAAATAAACTAATTTAAAATTTAAGAATTAAATCATGATCGTAAAATGGCTGCCATGGTGATTTGCGAATTTATGGAGAAATAAAAGCAGTTAAAATCTTATGTAGTTTCCAAGAGACATTATTACATCACCAATCATCTAAAGTAACAGGTTTACAAAATTTCAACATATTCAGTAACTAGTCAGTTTTTTTTCAAATGTGTTAGTATTAACAATCTGGACCATATCTAGTCTGTGAGGTCTGTATTGTTACAGACTATCTGTATTCCGGTATTTGGATTTTGAAGCTACTTAATGATTCGCTTTCAATGTCTATTAAAATATACCTAATGCTGATTGCAGGAATATTTCTACTCGATTTCAAAGTTATAATTCCTGAACATTTGTAGCAGACACATTTCAATGTAACACTTACTGATTTTCGAGTTGTGTTGAGGTTTCACATGCGTGGCCCCTGCTCTGGTAACAATGAGTCATCACAACCGGTGCCGTCTGTACGAGCGTCTACATAAGTTATCCTGAAATATGTTCTTAAATATTAATTCAAGTGAATTCTTAAAATCCTACACACCTTATCTTAAGTGTCGTAAATGAATCGTTATATTTTATAAATCCATATAATATAGGAGCCATAATGGCGCGAAGCAATGGACGCGATACGAATAATATTTTTTTTTACCAACCACTACATCAGTAAATATTTGTGGTTTCCATTCGCTATGAATTCAAGCATGTAACATGCTTCTTCAATTCGGCCACAGTTAAATGGGAGGCTCTGAATCACTGAAAACTCCTCAACAAAATCAACGATGAATCACAGGCATTACAACAAACAGTTGTCACAAGTCAAGTAGGCAATGAGCAGGTGACATTTTTCGAGTTCGTAGAGGATTGTTGAGACTATCCTACAGGTCAATGGCAACGCGCCCTTACGCGCATGGTTAATACCCCGCATGAGTAGAGTGTAAAGGCGTAAGCCTGAGACACATCTAGGTCCTCATCTAACCGCGCACACTAAGATTTAACTCAGGATAGGGTGAAAAATATTTACTAATTTTGCAGTCCTAACAGTCACCAACGAATAGCCAGCATAATAAATAAATAAGCTCACGAATATTGTTCGTGAATGAAGGCGAAGCTGATACTTTGGAAACGTTACCAGCAGATATTAAATAATTTTTAACTATTATTTACGTAGCTTACTTCTTAAAACTGCATTCATGTAAACTGATTTTGTGTGAGACTATGTTGAGTGTTTTCTGCTACACTTAGTTTTCTGAAAAAAGTCTATTGTGGCTTAATAAACTTGTTAACATTGGTGCCTGTCATAAAAAAAAACTCAAACGTAATTATACGGATACATGTTGAGTATAGTTAATGAATGGTTCACGCATTGCTGAAAAAACAAAAAAAAAAAAAAAAAAAAACATGTTTAAAATTTTACACATCTTTTTGTTGTCGCATCGCGTCCATCGCGTTGTACATACGTAACTCTGAAAAATAAATATAAATGGTAAAAAAAGCTATAATAAAATAATCTCGTATCTTTCTTTATTCTTTTTTCTAAGCGCTCTAATGGTTTTCGATAGTTTTGTTCTTTTGTGTACGCTGCTTGGTGGAGGTTTCTTCTGCATTTTATTCCTGAATAAATCTCACGCTTACAACAAAAAACATCTAGCTAAATCACTGTGCTAAATAATAACAGAGAATAACCATTCAATTATACGCCGAGCTATACCAAACACGTTCTCTTATCTACTGAAAATGAGTACGTTGACCTTCATATCAGTTTCCCGCGAAATCCCGTCTCCCCTTCGTAAACAGCAGACAGCTGTGGCTGGGTGGGAACAAGCTGCAAAAAGTTTGGAAAACTGTCGCAAGGTGTCACTACTGTCCAGCGCGCTCCATAATTCCTCGTATCCGAGCTTGCACGCTGCTCAAATTTCTACAGCTACATTTTTACTTTAGGTCCGACTGCAATAAGCTAAAGACTAAAATAAAGTCAATCATTCAGCCGACATATATGTAGGCGTTTGAATTACAAATGAAAACGCGAATGTTATTAAATTCGCAAATGAATATCACGTAATTTCGTAGCAGCTTATTTATTAAAATTCAAATTGTAAATACGTTAAATTAATAATGATTACAGATAAAATAATGGTCACAGTTATATCTCCCGTGTCTGAAAATTTATCTGCGAAAGTTTTACCACTGAATTCTTTATAGTTTTTTAATAAAGCTTGAATTTAAAAAATTCCCGAAAATCAGCAATAACTTAATTACAATAAAAAAATAAAAAAATAAATTTTACACCAGAATGGTTCAAATCTTCTCTAGCAGCTGAATCATTAACAAATATATTGTTTTTTTTTAATACGATGCTGGTGCACCAATCCCCTTAAGGAAACAATAATAATTTTAACATCGATGTATCCAATGGTTGGATACAAAAACTGCTTAAAAAGCGCTATTTTGCAGTTTTAAAATCAAAATTTTCCGGTGGAGGATCCTCCCGTCTTAGTAAGAGGGGAATGGGTTTACGTGACATCAAAATCATTATTTGTCCCCCCCAACTTTATGAACACAGCTACGCCAATGCCTGATGAATCCCTTAGCTATGGAATCCACTGGAAGTACACCGCTGTGGACGCGGCCATGTTTACGTGGCTTCTGAATTCTTACAAGATGCGTCCACTAAAATAGGGACTCCTGGGGATGTGAAACTCGCGTCCACTGATGCGTTCCTACAAGCATTAGCTTCGGAACCGTGTTTCATTTCGTTTGTATGTGAAATTGTTTCAGTGCTTCAGTGGCATAAGTCTAAGTAATAACTACCAATACGTTCGGTATGTACCCTAATATTTACGAAAGTGACCATATATGGGTTAATTATGCTTCACGTGTGTCCACCATATTTGTGTCACATTTCCGTTCATCGACTTCTGTTCCGTTTTCACGTCTACCAATTGTCGTGTACCGAGAGCTAAGATGTTTACACATTAAAAAAAAAATTGACCGGCAAAGGGCCTTGCTAGTCAACACATGCATTCATTTTCGTTCCAATATGTGACATGTTCGTTTTTTTTTATTTGGTAAAATTTAAATATTAACTTAGTGAATTTGATTTAAAGACAGTTAAAATTGTTATATCCTGTTAGTGATTATTTACTATTTGTTGGCTACTGTGATCATGGTTTTATGGTTTTTAAATGGGAAGGTAGGTAGTTGAGCTGTTATTTGAATACGCTTCTCATTTAACACGTTTGAAAATGAATTTATTGTCTTATTCGGTGATAATGCTACACAATATTCGAACTATATACAAACATAATGACAGTACATTCGAGTAATCTACCTGACAATCAAAACTTGGTGTACTTCCTGAAACACACCCAGGTATACCAGAGTGTGCACTGAACGCCTGATTGCCTTGCGAGCGACGTGCTACGCCCTGCAAGGTGGAGATGGAGGGGGGGGGGGGGGAGGTAATTGCTCCCTGATTGCTGGCGGGCCGACTAATTAACCGGTTATGGAGGCCGCTCGTGCGTGGTGCAGGGTCACAGGGTCGTTGAAGGGGGGGGGGGGGATGATTGTGTCCTCGAGTCTGCCTGCCTGGGCGAGCTCACACACCAGCTACTACCATCGCTGGTTCAGTGACCTCCAGGGTAGACTCTGCGGTTCTATGTATGTACACCCTCTTCATTGGCTGCTGACTGGTGGGACGTCTCGACTGGGTTTGCCCGTGAATAGAGACAGGAAAAATTCGCGATTTCAATGACCTCTAGGATAGACTGCAAGATCATCTATGTACTAGGACAAATTGCACCTGCTCATTGAATAATGTCTCGTGACACGCGTTGCCTGGGATGCTTGTAATTTGATTCTTCTTTTGTTGAAGGTTTTCACTGGCTTAGAGTCCTTCAGGTAAACGGTGGTCCAATCACTGACTCAGAACGAAAGGTGAACGAGTTTGGAGTCTAGCCTACCGCGAAATGAATCCGCGAATTTTTCCGGTCTCTACCCGTGAGCCGTTGCTTCTCTGGATAAATGTTTCTAATTGGCCCAGTGACATCCGGAAGAACTATGAGCCAACAGTACAAGTCTTTGAATTTTAGCCTATTGCGATGTAAAACCAGGAATGTTGCCGGACTCTTTAACTACAACACATATCACACGGAATACTTGCAAACACACACCAGAACATCAAACAAATGGCGCACCGGAAAACCAACACCGTCAAAAGGCACGAAGCTGCTTCCACGGGGATTCGAACCCATGCTCTCGAATCGCATTTATCCGATTCCCACTTCCTTTCCTCACTCTTGAGGCCCTCATAGACCCGGGCACACACACGGTGCGCAGAGCTTCAGGGGGAAAACAATCCACGCGATTTGAAAACTACTCAAGACATCCGAGTGGAGTCTGTTTACGTAAATCATTTAAGAATACGATGTTGAGTAGTTCTGTTGCCGTACCTAGTTTTAAAACTGTATTTTTAGAAGAGTGCAAAAAAGGCTAAAATGATTTTTTATTCAGTATAGTATGCATTTAGGAATGAAGCAGTCCATAGAGAACTTGAAGGCACTCAAGGGACCTTCATTGCATCTTTTCCTTCACGTCTCAAATCTGCACGACGAGATGGGGGAATGATGGAAGCACCAGCGAGCGTAGCAGCGCCATTTCGGTTGCAAATATGCCACTTGATGAGTGGTACAGGGAAGTAGCTGGTAGTATTCCAGGTGAAAGCGAGGACCGCGCGCCAGTTGGGTGCCCGGCGCATAGAGGCGGCGCGGAGCTTGCTGCGCGAGCCAGAGTCGCCCTTAGAGACCCCGGGACTTTGTTCGGCGAGGCGACCTTGCCCTTGAGGGTATGCCCGTCCTTCTCGGCCTTCTCTCTCTCTCTCTCTCTCTCTCTCTCTCTCCCTCCAAATAAGAAATGTCTTGAGGCGTGGAGAAAGAACCGGTATGCAAATAGGTTCGCCATATGGGCGTGTACAGGACATGGCGAGCCTTCCAGACGGAATACTTAAAATATCTTCATGCGGCACATCAACGCTGTTATGGGCGGGGCCACAGGAGAGAGTATTAAAAAGTTTGAACAATAATGGTACAATTTTCTTTTAACGTTTCTGAGTGTGTTAGGGTAACCGGATCTATCAAGACTGAAACAAAAAAAAGTAAACAATAATATTGAGGTTAGGAATTGTTACTGTAGATGTTTAATTTTGTTAGACTATTTATTTCATGCTTGCTGTGGCAATGCCCTCATTTGGCAACACTGACGACAAAAATTTATTATGAACTGTAAATTTAGTTCGATGCACGCTTTACATAACTTTTCCGGAGGTTGCCAGCCCTTTGACGTCATTGATTTGTTCCGTGGCCCGCAGAGCTTGCGGAGTTTCAACGAAGCACACGCCGCGTGTTGGCTGGCAGTGGAGTGCAGCCGCAGAACAAAAAGGGAAATAAACAAGTGCGACTCTTACAGTGGAAACTGAAACCATGTTTCACGCGACATGTGTCGCTATCTTTTGGGCGGGCCCACAACTACCAGCAAATAAAAAATCGGAATAAAGGTTCTCATACAAAGTTTTATTAGTTTTTTTTTTTTTAAATGGGTGACTCCCCCAGGGGGTCCACCCCGCCAAAAAAATTCACTCATTTTATTTACATGAGAGGTACAAAATATATAAATATATGCATGGAGGAGAAAATTTGATTACATTAAACAAGAGAGAAAGATATTTACAGTATATTACATAACGCGGCACAGGGCCGCTTCCGACTATTGAGTCCTTGGAGGCCGGTTTTTTTTTAGTTAATACGTTTTTTTTTTGTTACATGAAGTTATCTCCTTAGGCGCAAAAAAAAACTAATTTAATCGATGTGAAAAATACTTAATGCTGTTTTGTAATAAACCGTCATGTAATAAATGCTGTTTTGTTGTAATACCTAGGACGGACCTTGCGCATTACCGTTCCTCCGAGCGACGCAGACGTCTCGCTCGATTGTCGCGCCTCGCTCGATTGTCGCGGGGAGCTCTCGGCAGTCGAGACACGCCGCGGGGTCCCCCCCCCCCCCCCCCCCCCCCACCAGTCATAACTCCTCATCGGCCATCGACGCCCGCGGGTGTCGCAAGCCGCGGCGGGAGTTGACCAAGAGGCCCGGCGCGCCTCGCAACAGTCACCTGCAGTCACCAGCCCTGACTGTCCACGGAGACACGCGCGCCTTCCACCAGTCACCGTCGGCAAGCCTTCTTTTCACAGACGAGAGAGCCAAACGCCCGATCGTGCACCTTCGTTTTTTTTTTTTTTTGTTCATTGTAACTCATGATAACTAGAGACCCGGAAAATTCGCGGGTTCATTTCGTGTTATGCTACAATTCAAATAATTATACCTTAGTGCTGCTTCTGCCATTGGTTCACTGTTAATCTGGAGGTCTGAGGGACAATTAGAGACCCATCATTCATAGAAGTGTCGAATCACAGGCCCACACAATCGAGACGACTCACAAGTCAGCAGCCAATGGACAGTTGGCATTTGCCCGAGTGTGTAGAGGATATTGGAGTCTATCCTGGAGGTCTTTGAACCCGCGAATTTTCCGGGTCTCTACTCATGATAACTAGAGACCGGAAAAATTCGCGGATTCCTTTCGAGACAGGCTGGAATCCAAACTCGTTTGGCTCAATGCTGCGTCAGTGATTGGACCGCAATTTACCTGAAGGACTCTGAGCCAATGGCAAACACTCAACAAAAGAAGTATCGAATCATAAGAATCGCAGTAAACAGGTGTCGCGAGTCGGTAGCCAATGACCAGATGATAGTTGCCCGAGTACATAGAGAATCGTGGAGTTTATCCTAGAGGTCATTGAAACCGCGAATTTTTTCCCAGTCCCTACAGATAAGTTGGCGACGTATTTCAATAGACACTCACTTGTATGGAGATCGCTGACAGTCGCAAATTCATTTCGCAGCAGCTCAGACATAAAGCCCTACTTATACAGTTTGTTCATAAAAAATGCCCCAGTTTTCAAATTTAATATTATCAACTGTAAGCGTTGATTTAAGGTCAAAATTAAAAAGGAACTCAAACAGTTTTAGATAAGCGCATGTGAGAGTAATGTTTTGTGGTTTTCTCGCCTGCAGCGCCACCTACGCAAAATGGCGACTCCTGAGCGTAAAGCGTTTTGTGTTTTGCAGTTTGCTAAGAGTGAATCTCTAATTTCAGTTCAACGTGCGTTCCCCGTTAGAATCTCTTTGGCCGAGAGTTTGAACGTCCAAGTCCCTGACCGTTGGGATAGGTCGTAATGGTCGAGACGACAGAGCTCCTTTTTCGCTGGCTTCAACGTTCACTTGAATTAACGGCATGTGATTTTATTTTTTTCCTTTGGGGCTTTATAAAAGATCGTGTCTACGTTCCGCCGCTGCCTAATGATTTGCCAGAGTTGAGACACAGAATTTAAGAGGCTATTGCTTCCATTACTCCGGGCGTGTTAACCAGAGTGTGGGAAGAATTGGACTATAGGTTGGATGTGTGCCGTATAACTAAAGGTGCACATATTGGACATTTGTAAATAAAAAAAAATGTTATTTTACCTTCAATTTGATGTATGATTTGCAGAGACCCGAAAAATTCGCGGATTCATTTCGTGTTATGATAAAATTCACATAATTATACCTTATTGCTGCTTCTGCCATTGGTTCACTGTTAATCTGGAGGACTGAGGGCCAATTCAGAGACCCATCACTCATAGAAGCGTGGAATCACAGGCCCACACAATCGAGACGACTCACAAGTCAGCAGCCAATGAACAGGTGGCATTTGCCCGAGTGTGTAGAGGATATTGGAGTCTATCCTGAAGGTCATTGAACCAGCGAATTTTTCCGGTCTCTAGTGATTTGTTGTTAATATTCTAGATTAAGCTGTAGTAGTATAACATTGAAACTGGGGTATTCTGTAATGGACATCCTGTGCTACACTCCTCGCTCCCGTGCAACAGTTGGCGAAGCGAGGCCACAGCACTGCTGAGCATGGGCGTCGCAACCGGGGGGGGGGGGGGGGGGGGGGGACATTTTCCCCTCAATAATAAGTCTTCAATTTCTTCCCCTCCAATAATATATTTAGTTTCGTAGTTATATTAAAAATATGGTTTCTGTGATATAACCCGTATGTTGCGCATGGTGCATTTAGTCCAATCGTGGTAATGTGAGCAGTTTTTAATTCGATCTTCGTGTAAAATCAAAATCAGGTCCGATACCAAGGAGAGATACTATAATAATAGTGAATATGATCACTTTACTACTTAAATGTTTGTGTACATGTGCGAAATATTCTTAATACTGCTGCGGCATTTAAGAGCGTTCATCAGAGCAGCAAGTTCTCAGCTCGCGCCTGGCATCTGCATTTGGGTGTGTGTGTGTGTGACCGCGAAGAGAGCAAAAGGAGGAGACAAAAAAAGTGTCGGTTATCGCTCTCGTACTGTCTTCTCCACACCATTCGGGAGGTGTTACCTTTCTTCCCCCCACCCTGCGGGCCCCTTGTCAAGATAAACCCTTCCCAAGGCCACGGACGCACAACAACCGATGCGAGCCACAGCCACAGTGCTACGCATACGTATATATGTACACTCCAACGATTCACTCATCCTATTTAGTCTTGTTTCATATTAATATATTATAATCACAAAAGTAAAAATGGTGTTATAATACATACCGCACTTTAACTTGAATACATTTCGAATAGTTGTAATGGGAAACTAGGAACTATGATAGAAAATTTTCCAAATTAGTTAATAATTTCTATAAGTGCAAATATTAATTTTTGACGTAACAACGTCTAATAAATCTATGAACGCCGGCTGCACGCACGAAAAAGGATGACTCATTATCCCGTTACGCTCATTGTACCTTTGCGCCGCATCTATCTCTCTTCCACTAGATTGGCCTATGAATCTACTATTATATTAAATAGGTTAAGGCGGGCTTTTCAAAAGTAGCTTTTAAATTTAGTACTTTAACTAAACTATTTTTTTATTAATTAATTAATCATTAGCTTTTAAATTTAGTATTTTAACTAAACTATTTTTACGTGACGTCTAATACATCGAAGAACTCCTGCTGCACGCACAAAAAAAGTGTCCCGTTGCGCTCATTGTTCCGTTACGCTGTGTCCCGTTACGCTCTTTGTTCCGTTACACTGTGTTCCGTTACGCTGTCGGCCAGTGCAGTAATAATAGGCTATGTTACAATTGACTAAAAAATTATAGTGATTCATATAATTGGTAGATATTTGATTACAGTTTATTAATATGAAAACTTGTTCATAATTATATTTAAACTTTATAGCTAAACGCCAGTTTTTAAAATTAATTACAAGTCATCTACAGGTGAACTGTTTCGTCGACTGTTTATAAAGTGAAAAAAGTTAATGTGGTTTTCATTGCTTATTACAACAACAATTTCGGCAATAAAGGTTAATTATTCTTGCATTTTAAAAATCTGATTACTAGTATAATTTCAAGTATTTATTCTTTTAATATTAAAATAAAAATGATTAAATTTTATTCATAAAGTATGCAATCATTTCATCAATGTTTTGTTATGACATCACGTTAAACTATCGTCCGAAAACCGACTTTACAGACAACCAAATTTTTTTATTAATTAATTTTTTGACGTAACAACGTCTAATAAATCGATGAACGCCGGCTGCACGCACGAAAAAGCATGACTCATTGTCCCGTTACGTTCATTCTACGCTTGTGCCGCATCTATCTTCCACTCGTTTGGCCAATGAATCTACTATTATATTAAATATGTTAAGGCGGGCTTTTCGAAAGTAGCTTTTAAATTTAGTACTTTAACTAAACTATTTTTTATTAATTAATTTTTTTTTTTGGTTTTTTTTTTCATTTTTCCAAAATAAAGAGCAATAAACAAAAAGAAACATAAAAGAGAATTTTAATAATATTTAGAAATTTTAATATCAAGTTGAACCGCCTAACCGACGTGCAAGGGAATATACTATTTTATGGAGCCAGTTGAACATTCCAATTAAACAATCACTTTCATTCAAAAAGTTATAGTTAAAATAATCTGTTCGTTAAAGTAATAAAAATATTTGAATTAATGAGTGCAAATAAAAGTAAATTTATCAATTAAATTGTAGATTTCATTTTGTATCCATGCAAAATAGTGATAATTCAATAAAAATGATTCAATTTTATTCATAAAGTATGCAATCATTTCATCAATGTTTTGTTATGACGTCACGTTAAACTATCGTACGTAACCCGACTTTACAGACAACCAATTTTTTTTTGATGATCTTTAAATACTACGGACAAAATACGATAATCTAAACCCCCTCGTCAAAAGTCAGACATTCTCCATCTGTATATTTCTCTAATCTCTGGATGTGACACTGAATTTAACATGAAGTACATGTCGCCAAATTACAAGGTTCAGTTTCCTCTATGAGAAACAATGTAAAATCAAAGTCGGAGATATTAACATTCCAAATTAGTTTAAATTCATTTAATTTGCTTTATCTGGGATAATACAAACCAACTCTAGACTAGCATAATCAATTATAGAGAACTCAAAGTTATATAAAACAAAATATAGCTGGTACAGGCTTGTCAGTTAGGGTAAAGCACTTTACGATAAACTTTTCTAAATTGATGATAGTTATGGAAAATTACTTCACAATAATTGGTGCAGCAAATTGAATATTATAATATTGATGTTACATTAATTAATCAGGAATAAATCTACAGATCAACACGTCGTTTGGATTACCTACTAATATTTCAAAGCACTTCACATACATATTTACACTGTCAATTAACAGTAACTCCATACCACTTTAATCCTTCTGTAGTTCCAAACATAAGTCAAAGGATATCGTGGTGTTATTCGTCCAACCATAACATATAGTCATGACACTCCATAAATGTCTTCATTGTCACGGCGTTTGTTGGTAGGTAGCAGTAGAAATAACCAGTAGATCCTTAGACATCAACTCTATATTCGGAGTTTGACTATCATCATGTATACCCAGGTTCTTCAAGGTATTATGAAATTTGAATTATGGGGTTCTTGATTTAGTTATCCCTCGTCCTGAAGTTCGTGGTCCAGCATAATAGTCGAAGCAAGATATTTCGCAGGACAATTATAAGTTCGTAGTTTTCACTCTAAGATACACGCTGAAGTCGCCAACAGTTCTTTTTTCAATCTCCGTAGTAGCTTAGTTCACATTTTATACGATTAAGTATATGTGGATCACAATTTTAATAAATTATAATCACCGTACATAATACAGTCTTAGTGTATAAAATAACATTGATGTATTTACTTCTTTCAAAAAAGAACCAAATTTTTTGCGTTTCAAACAAACAATTTTGTTTCTCATATATAAATTAGTAATACCCAATTTCAGCCACAAGTACAAATAAAAAATACGTAGTGTTGATAGCAACACAGTTCGCATTTCGTAATCAAAATGGCATTTAGTACGGAACTAAATGTCACTTGTAATACGCGTGGCACCCACGCACACAATTTTTATACATTATGTAATTAGTGCGTTAGTAACGAGCGATAGTCATTCCTGTGAGTTACCTCGACCTCGATTTCTCAGTTACTTCCACAACGATCACCAACAGAAGGACAATGAAAAACAAAAATTACATAAACTACAGCAACACAGAGATTGTTCTTGGTTTTCTGTTGTATAGCACAGACATTTTATCCTATGAAAACAATTTTAATTTACATAATTGCATGATTAAGTACCAGTACATAAGTTACAGTGGTTTTATTTTTATCAATGTAGGCTAACAAGAACACACGGCAAAGAACACTGGTCAAGATACAGTAACACAATCACATATACAACATATACACAATATAACAAACGACGTGAACATAAATAAGATACAGTAGTGTACATTTAAAGTTGATACAGTCCTACAAAGTACAAAAAAAATAATAAGGAATAATGTGTTCCAGAATTTGAATGTAAAAGTTATTGTTCACATATTTGTCCAGTTAAAATTTAAATATTTTCTGGAACTTAAAAGTTACATAATTGCAATTGAACTAATTTCTGAACACAGGTTTTATTGCAAATGACCTTCTCAATTGTTGGTTTCAAATTAACTTCAGACTATAAAATACTTTAATGGTGTGAAGTTTTAAGCAAAATGTATCAATTCAAGCAATCAAAAAAAAAATGTATTGGCGAGATAACTTCACAGGTTGAATAAATCAACTCTATACCTATAATCAAGTAGCAAATTTAGTTATAATCAATTTAATTACATTGACAATAAAATTCATAAAAACGAATGTCGGGTTTAACCTATAATTAATTTAGATAGTTATATAATTATTTTGACACGAACCATTATGAATCAGAGGACCTTTAAAATAAATAACATAAATTTAGTTATAATGGTAAAACAATCGTTTACCATTAAACTGTTGAACTCTAGAAATGGTTTTACAAAAAAATACTTTGTGGAATAAGTTTTTGGATATTCGTTGAAAATGAAGCGTCAACTTGTAGCAAAAATCAGTTCAAAATAATTAATTCGTGCAGAAATATGATGTAATTGACATAAATAATTAAGTACTTAATTTTTTTTTACACTGGTAGCAACCACCAAAATCATCAACACTATCTATGAATTAGAATTTTCGAAGTGCTAACAAATACGATATAGCTGTTTAGTACTTGGTCACCAAGTCTTGGTGCTACATCTAAACACATTTTTATGTATTCATTGGAGGATTGAAACTCTCTGTACACCCTAACAGCCAAAATTTAGACACTTAGTTATACCTTACAGTCTAACAACCAGTCATCGTGCGGCTTATTAATGCATTCAAAATTGCAATTAACTTTGAATAAACTTACTTACAACTTAATTAAGCTTATTTTCTTATATAGTTATCCTTTAAAACACATTAAATGATCAGAGTTAGGAAAATAGTACATTTACAAATTTACAACAAAAAAAAATTTTCTTTTGGTTATTTACGAGGGTGGTAATACTTCCTGGTAATCTGAGCTTACGCAGCAATGCCGCGGCGCGCCGGGTCAGGTAGAAATCTATCTTCGTCTCCTCTTTGACGCTTCTTCGCATTCCAGATAGGAACCGCGAGTATCTCTTGTTCCATTCTCACACAGACAGGGCAGTCCGGCGCGCCCAGCAGTATGCTATAAACGCGTGCAGTGCCTTCGGTTTAGGAAGATTACTCGAAATTTGTCGCGGTGACAATGGGGGACAAAGCGACAAAGTTTCTGGCGAAGAAATACAGTTTTTGCCTATTAAAACAGAATGGAGATGTGCCTATATTTCTTGGCTACAACGCCGTTTGAAAATGGCTAAAAATGGCAATTACAGTATGCTTTTAAAGCAACTTTCGATTGATATTTTCAAAATGTTATGCATTTAAAATGTTCACCAACATTTAAATTCTTTTAATGCGTCAACAGAAATGCTAAACGTGTAAAAGTATAGTAGTAATCTTCCGAATCCTGGATGACTGTATTAGAAAGTTTAACTCCATCTGATGCACGCTCTTAAGTGTAACATTCAGGTTTCTCCTGATGTTTAAATTAATGATTTTGTATGGATGTAGCACCAGCAGGTATGTTAACTGTGTTTTTACAAATTTGTTCTCTGAAAATATTTTTTATAAAAAAATAAATTATATATTGCAAACAACTATAATTAGAATATTTAGGAAAGAAATATGCCTTAAAACCACCATTTTGCACCTTCAAACCCCAAATTTTTCCGGGGGAGGACCCCCGGACCCCCCACTTTCCACCCCCCCCCCACCCCCCATCCGGGGATGGATATTCCTCAACAACTAAATCAATTGAAGTCCCCCCCCCTCCACCCAAATATATCCTTGCGACGCCCATGCTGCTGAGGACACAGCCTCTGGAGACACCCGGGCCGCCTCTAGCTGCACGGTCAGTGTTGTGGTTCAAGTGTGAAGTCTCACTTGCAGCGCACCCGGTGGCGCGCGCAGACACCCTGGCGTGGGAGCGGGTGTCTCCGAGCTGCAGGGGGCAGGGTGCGGGGAGGGGTCCCCGTCAGGACGCAGCTGCGACATGTGTCTGCGCGGCGCTCGGCGGGACCCTCACCCCTCCTCCACAGGAGCGCGTCAGGGTCGGGGAAACCACACCAGCGGCACGACACGTACCAAGCAGAGTTTCACATCGACACGACAGGCAGATAGTTCTTTTGTTAATTCACAGAGAGCCACATAGATGCAGAGCCACAGATCCACAGTCACAGAGTCACAAAGCCACAATATACAGATCCACAGAGCCACACAGACACAGTGCCACAAGCCACAAAGCCACACAGACATTGTGCCTCCAGCCACAAAGCCACACAGACAGTGCCACAAGCCACACATCCACATAGCCACACAGCCACATAACCACAGAGCCACACAGACACAGTGCCACAAGCCACACATCCACATAGCCACACAGCCACACAGACACAGTGCCACAAGCCACACTTCCACATAGCCACACAGCCACAGAGCCACAGAGTGGTGCTGTATGAGGAAGGCAGGCGCGCCACTCGCGGAGACAAGCTCTGGCGAAACAAGTGTCGCACTTCACAATCACGAGCCAACACTCGTCATGGCCGCGAGGCCTGTGACTCACTGAATAAACCAGTGATGGCAAAGGGCAAGCAACCTCTGAATAGTTTATGTGGTCGTTGAATCAAATATTGTTTCGCTGATAACAGCGATGCTTATTTTTGATATGTTACTTTATTGTCTGAAGTATTTCACGAATTAAAAATTAAACTACTATACAGTATTGTTTACGTTAAACTTCAGGTTGGATAAGCTAACTATGTTAAAAGAAAACAATTACTCTATAAATTTCCAACTATTTCATACTTTTTATAGTTAAATTACATCGTTTCAGGTCACCAACTGATACACATGTGGAATATAGCGGGGTACCAGTACTCAAAGGTTACGGTACATGTATACCGCCACCTTAACACCAACAGTCTTAGTTTAACGAGGAATATTGTGTTTTTACTCGTGTACACTGTTAGAAATTACAGTTAATTTGCGGACCGTTCAACGAAGAATTCTTCGCAATTTCAAATAACTGAATCTTCGTTGAAACTACGTAGTATCTTTGAATATATATATATATATATATATATATATATATATATATATTCAAAGGTAGTATTTCGACTCCTCGTTATAAACAAAGGTAAACACAGATATAGACTTAACCAACTTTGAATGTTTTGTTGATATACCAAGGGATATTCTTTTGCAATCATGTCCCAAATAAGTGAAACCCAACGTCCGTAAATTTGCGAAGATAGTCGTAATTTTAGAATATCCTTGGATGGTTTGTAAGCATCGTTCTGTGTCAGTGATGAGCGTAAAAATAAATATACAGGGTGTTTTCATGAGCGGAAGAAACAGTTCATCACGCCAGGTTGGTAACTTCCAAGCTGATCACGGGGCGGTTATAATTATGTTGTATTTTCCCCCCGCATTGGTCCAGCCAATGAGGAGCTTCCTCCTCCGACCACAGTTCCTGCGAGGGTAGACATAGCGCAGGCAGGAACCAATGAGAAGACACCCCGCTATGAGCCACTATCGTGACGTCCTGCACGAAAATGTCGTCCTACATTGATGCTTGGGTACAGTGTTCAATACTCATGTAGCTACTACAACCAGATTGACTGTTAAAATTGGATTGGATTGTAAATTGTTATTTGTTATGAGTAGGGGCATGCAGATTTTGCGAAAAATTTCGAGACTAGATGAAAGTCAAAACACTGTAGCATCGTCTGTGTTTCGTGATTGGGTGAATTTCTCCCAGGTACATATCGATTGTTACAACACCAATCACAGTGATTCAGTGCGGGAGCAAACGCGTCCTTAGTGGCTCGGTCAAACAAGGCAACGACTTCTCTCGCAGACGGCCGCTAATTACAAGGAAGAAACCACAGGTACGCGTACACCTTGTTGCAGCCTAATACGCATTCAGATCTTTTCGCGAAAAACTCCTGCCCTTAGTTATGAGTAGAGACCGGAAAAATTCGCGGGTTCAATGACCTGTAGGATGAACTCCATAGTTCTACTTACACTCGGTCAAATGTGACCCACTCATTGGCTGCTGTCTTGTGAGACGTCCCAACGTAGCAGCATGTGATTCGATACAGCTTTGGTTGGTTGTTTCTCATTGGCCAAGAGTCATCCAGGTGAGTTGTGAGCTAATAACAGTGGCTGCATTGACGTATAACTATTTGTATTTTAGCCTATCGCGAAATGAACTCACGAATTTTGTCGGTCTGTTGTTATGAGTAGGGACCGGAAAAATTCGCGGATTGAATGACCTCTAGTATAGCCTCCATTATCCTCTGCATTTCTCAAGTAAACACGCGTGTTCATTGGATACTAAATTGTGAGGCGTCTCCACTGGGTAGCTTGTGATTCGACGCTTCTTTGGTCGATAGTCTCTCATTGGCCCAGAGATGTCCAGTTAAACTGCGAGCCAATAGCAGAACCAGCAGAATTGTACACATGTTTGAATTTCAGCCTATCACGAAATGAATCCACGATTTTTTCCGGTCTCTAGTTATGAGTTTAATAAATTTGTTTCCAAGAGTACAAAGGCGTAACAGCACGAAGAGCCTCCAGCCAATAATGCGGATCTAATCTGCGAGTAATCTTATATGATGTAAATGAAATTTCCAGTAGTTTTTTTTTTTTTTGTTGGGTCTGTTTCGGAGAAGCCAATGCTTTAAGCGCGTTGTAGCATGGGATAATATAAAAGGCTTTAACGGCTTATCTGTTCCGAGAAAGACCGCCTCTCTAATTAACACAGGCGCGCCGCGAGAACCGGGCAGCGCCAGGTTGTTGCCGAGTGTGGATGGCTTCCAGCCAAGCAGTGGCTGGGAGGAGAACAGGTTTGCCCGGCTGGTTCGGGCGACGAAGGTCTCTCCGAGTGGACCGGCGCTGTGGTCCACACGCTATCCCCTCGACACGGCAACCTCCCCCCCGTCCGGCATCCGGGATGTCCGAGCGAGCGACAGGATGGACTGCGCAGTCCTGTACGCGCGCCCGGCCAGATCGCCTGTTGACGGGCGGCGAGTAGAGACCGGAAAAATTCGCGATTTCAATGACCACTAGGATAGATTCCACGATTCTCTATGTACTCGGGCAACTATCACCTGGTCATTGGCTACCGACTCGGGACACCTGTTTACTGCGATTCTTATGATTCGAGACTTCTTTTGTTGAAGTGTTTGCCATTGGCTCAGAGTCCTTCAGGTAAATTGCGGTCCAATCACTGACGCAGCATTAAGCTGAACGAGTTTGATTCCAGCCTGTCTCGACAGGAATCCGCGAATTTTTCCGGTCTCTATTTATTGATAAATATGAATTATCGAAAGAATTCCGAGAGAGAAATTTCTTTTCTATTGTTTCACAATTTTAAGTTGTATGATTGGCGATGTCTTGTGACTTGCGTGCTTTATAAACGGCTGTGAATTTTTTTTTTTTCTGCGTTGGTTGCGCGGTTGCGTTCCTCGGCGTAGTGGTTCGTAGACCCGGCCTTATCCCCGAGCAAAAACCAGCCGACTGCGATGAAGTCTCCGCTCATGTGTGCCTTGTGTGTCCTCCTTCTCGTCGGACCCCCCCCCCCCCCCCCGGCCTGACGCAACTCTGTCGCGTCTCTAGTGCTCGCTCGGCGCGGCCGTTATCACTCTCACTCTCACTCTCACTCCACTCTCACTCTCTCCCCCCACTCCTCCTCGCGCGGCGTCGCGGCAAACTTGACGATTCATTTCACGTCTTCGTGTGCGGCGAGGTTACACGCCGTCAGAAACTACAGCAACTTTACCAACTTTCCAACGAAGAATTCAACTCTTATGAGTTCTTCTTTATTTCAAATAACTGAATCTCCGTACAAACTACGCCCGTATTATGACTTCCGAGTTGTGTGTTTCGTTCTAAACAGACGCAAACACACACATTGACAAAATAAGAGTGTTCATTACTGTAGACTTGACCAGTTTTTTGGACGTGACAACGTCTAATAAATAGATGAACGCCGGCTGCACGCACGAAAAATTGTCCCGTTACGCACACTGTCCCGTTACGCTGTGTCCCGATACGTTCATTGTACGCTATCTCTCTTCCACTCGATTGGAACAACCATCGATTTGACTTTTTCGAGGCACATCATCCTTGAAACACTCCCATTAGTTTCCTACTTTTCCTATCATCGCCCTATCCTTAACAGAATAACACAGATTGGAAGAAGTTAAATAGCAAACATGTATAAAAGTTATAGTTAAATTATTTTCGTTGAAGTAATAAACATATTTGAATTAATGAGTGCAAATAAAAGTAAATTTATCAATTAAATTGTAGATTTCATTTTACTCTCCTTCTTTGTATCCATACAAAATAGTGATAATTCAATAAAAATGATTCAATTTTATTCATTAAAGTATGCAATATTTAATCAATGTTTTGTTATGACGTTGTCACGTTCAACTATCGTCCGTAAACCGACTTTACAGACAAGCAATTGTTTTTATGTTTTGTTAATATCCCAAGCATTTTCTTTTGGATTCACGTTAAAAGTAAGTGAACACAGTGTCCGTGAACTAACGAAGAAAGCAGTCCATCTACGATGATCCCTGGATAATTTGTAACCAGCGTTTTTTCTTTTTCTTTTTCTTTTTTTCGTAAATCGAAGGTGACAATTTTTAACAAAGTATGGCGATACGACTTCTCTTATACTTGAACACATTTGTTGATCAAAAAGCAAGTTTAATTGGAACTATAAAAAAAACAATTAAATATTTCTAATTATAGTTGACAGTAAATGAAGTTCGACAGGGGTGTGTGTGTGTGTCAGTGAGGCGGGATGATAAGCGCGACGCTCGCTGGTGCTTCTAGCGCGGTGTCTCCTCTGGACTGGCGCGCAGTCTTCTCGTCGTGCATCGGGCGGCGACCGTGACATTTGAGCGGTTACCGTGACATTATATGGCCGAGAAATGAAGATAAGGGTGTAATGCAAGTCCCTTAAGTGCTTTCAAAAATCTGTACCGGTTGTTTTACGCCTAAAAATTACTCTGAAAACATGCGTTTTTGCCATTTCGACTCTTCTAAAAATACAGTTTAAAAACTTAATCCGAAATCAAAAGCACTTTTCGGCCCTCAGCGAACTCTTAAATGATTTTAGTAAGCAGACCCCGCTTGGATATGTCGAGTAGTTTTGAAATCGCGTTGTTTTCCCTGAAGCTCTGCACACCGTGTGTGTGCCCGGGTAGGCTGAGCCCTTAAGTGGTAGGCAAATGTTAAAAAAAAAAATATTGAAAATTACTAAATCCAATTAAAAACTAATTTTCATTCATATTGCTCTAGATTAAGTATGAGCATACACCTGCTGCAGTTAAATTAAGAATAAAACATTACACGTTGCCAATTTAAGATTATAATAATTCATGGCATTAGTAACATTCTCCACAGGTGCATGCAGTTGGTAAGGCATGAAGTGATCTTGCTAAGTATGTGTTCTGAAGATGCTTTGTTAGCCTGGCTTTTAAAGTAGTTATGTTTTTAGATTGCTTTTCTTAGTCTTAACGTTACAAAGTTATGTTACAATAAATACTTCTGACACCAAATATTGAAATAACTAAAATACCTAAAAATTTAAATATCTAATAGCTAAAACAAATATATAATAACCATATAAAAAGAATAACTGTAAAGCATCAACTGAAATAATTTTTTTGTAGTCCATTAGTTGATAATTATTCCATTTTAAAACTTCACCGATTTCACAAGGTAAATGAACCATTTGTTGCAGGCATCCATTAAAGTATGTACAATAACTTAAAAAAAAAAAAAAAATTCAATTTTAAACTAAACATAATGGCTGTGGTCATTAGTTAAGTGAGAGTTGTTGAGTAAGCGTGTTGACCAGTTCTTGCAAGCCGTGAGAGATGACTTCCTCGACTTTTCCGCGGTGACGGGACAGTTTGCGCGCCAGAGGGAGAGAAATGAAATTTCCCTGCGATTTCCCTTTTCGCCGCTCACCTGAACACGTGAGCACGTGAACACGTGAACACGTGAAAGCAGCCGAGAGATTCAGGAGTGCATGAGCACCGTGCGAGACCCGCGCTGCCGTGTCGTTGCAAGCTGCGGAAGGATACACAGTGTGCAGGAAAACCAAACAATGGCGGTTTTAGAAATGCCAGATTTAATTATTGACAAAATGGTTGACTGACCTGATTTTTAACACGAAGCATTCCTTATTTCTTATTTCACGATTTATGTAGCAAATATATTTTTTTACCTATATTAAAAACTATAAACTATGAAAATAACAGTTTATAGTATAATATTTATTGGGTTATTATGGATATTATTATTAAAGAAATAGAGCACGATTTTAACCTTATCCATTCTCTGGGGGCTTTTTTAAACACTAGAGTTGTTAGGAATTACTATCTGAGATGGCATCGTGTCGTAGTAAAAGCTTTGAATATATATACTGTATAGAAGTCGCGAGTGGATAGGATTTACTCTACGTTTTTCAGAAGCTTATGATGAGCAGCTTGGGAACTTCACCGCTGCAGTGCGCTGCCGTAACGCCCTGTATCGTCTTAGTTGTTATTTACACGTTAGAGCGCAGCGCTGTCGCCCGCTGTCATTCCCCGCTCCCCTCTTCCATCATTCACTGCAGCTCAACGTCGTTCAACAGTAGGGGGAAGGGGTGATTGAAGAGTTCGACACTTGTCCGCTAGGGACCACCACAAGTCGATGCCCTAGAGATGGTGGCGATTGCGGCGGTGAATTAACCAACTACCTCAAAACCGTATTAGAAGTTTTAACCTGGGCTGGCGACTTCTATACAGTATATATATTCAAAGGTAAAAGTGACTTTCTACTTCACCATCATCATATTGCAACGTTGCGGAAATGGTGCTTGACTATGCCTGGTGATGGTTAATGAGTATGAATTATAATTTCCGGCTTACAGTCAACGAATATTTTGGGTGTCTCGCAAACACGCGGAAGACTATCAGCTGAAAAAAGGCCAGGTTGCCGCGTATCCGTGCAATATGCGTTCATGGCTGCCCCCTGGTGTAATAAGACACTACGACACTGCGTGCACTCAGGTTGAAAGGCGCCTAATCACACCGGGCTGCGTGTAGTACGCGGAACGGCCGCTAGGGGCGGAGCTGGGCGAGCGATCAGTGGGCCAGGAAGTGCTGACGCGCTTGCGCAACGCGTGGCTCCGCCCATCCGGGAGCCGGTTTGCGTGTGTGCCTCCGCCCGCGGGCGGCCAGGAACTAGTCCCACAGCTCCACGACTCCAGCTGCGGTCGAATGTGATCACTTTTGACATGAATATTTGAGAAATATCACCGTTTGCTGCTACGAACAAATGTACGCATGCATTGCCTGGAATGCATTCAGTTAATTTACCTATCAACCAATTAAAGAAGTTCCATGTTAAGGCGTGGCTTAACTCGCCTTACATTGTCCATTAATTTTATTCGACTTAAGGTATTCCTTCGCATGATCCACTAAAGGTTTTAAGAATCAGGTATTTGTTTTGTTTAATATCTTGTTCCCAAATATGCACTATAATTAATTGCTATTTGTAAAGAATGAACCAGGTATTAAATGAGGTGTTACGCGTAAAAGGGGCGTATAGAGGAAAAACTTGTTTGGAGAAAATCAGCTGTAAAGATTTTTCATGATTGAAGCCTTTATAGAATATAATTCTTAAAATGGACCGTATAATAAAATGTGTAAACATAAAATACAAATTTTACGGTATAATGTCACATATACTATGTTGTGAGAGAAAATAAATTAAGAGCAAAAGAAAAAAAGCACCTGAAAACGTCCTTTATCGGTAGATGGATTTAGGCTATATTTATTTATATTTACGTATATGGTATGTTCTGTAAGTAAAATAAGTTTTAACTGGGTATGAATAATATATATTTCTTCTCTTTGTAATTCTGATAAAAAATGGCAAATTATTATTATTATTATTATTATTAGAATTCTATCTTTATAAAATAGTCAATGAAAATGTAGTGAAAACAATCATAAATTGAGGAGTTCTATGTAAAAGGCGTATTCCAGTATGATGCTGTTTGGTTCACAACCATGTAGTTCCTGGTTCAATATGCGTTATTCTGAAACCAAATGCAAAGATATCTAGACGAAATATTATGTTCTTAGAGAATACACAGAGAATTCAAAAATAGCATTTACCTTAATGGACTTGTACTGGAATACGCCTCCCTTTTTTTTTTACACATAGAACGCCTCAAACCATAATAATTATTATTTTTTACTTATTGTATTATGGCTCGTTTTGAAAGTTTATTATTATTTGGTGTTCCTAGAGTTGGGTCATACATACAATTTAACGTTTATGGTACCACTGTCTAATTTTTCATAACAATTTAAATTTAAAAAAAAAATCTAATTTGGTGGTAGAAACTGACATTCAACGGTGCAAACACGAGGAATGTTGTTTACCCGTCTTGCAAGGTGGAAGTTCACTCTGGAGACATCCAATTGTAAACCAAAATGGCGATGGACGACCTGCAAAGAGTCTGACTCACTACTTTATTCGTAGAGACCGGAAAAATTAGCGGGTTCAATGACCTTCAGGATAGACTTCAATATCTTCTACACACTCGGGCAAATGCCAACCGTTCATTGGCTGCTGACTTGCGAGTCGTCTCGATTGTGTGGGCCTGTGATTCGACGATTCTATGAGTGATGGGTCTCTAATTGGCCCTCAGTCCTCCAGGTTAACAGTGGACCAATGGCAGAAGCAGCACTGACGTATAATTATTTGAATTTTAGCATAACACGAAATGAATCCGCGAATTTTACCGGTCTCCATTTATTCGTTATTCCGCCGTCGAGCTCCCCACTCCTGGGCGCTGCTCTCCTTGTTACGCCGTGGACGGGTGCTAACTGCTAAGCGGTGACAGCGGTCTGCAAGTGTGCGTCAACTGAAGGCGGGAGACGCGATGTACACACACGTGGGTAGCGCGGGCTGGCAGCAGCGGAGTGGCTCGGCGGCACTTGCGCCGGTCTTGCACTCGCCCCGAGACGCCTACCACCCCACCCCTCTCTCCCCTACACCCCCCACCCCCCGGGTGTGGTGGGGGAACGGGTTTTCAAAATAAAGGGCAGACAGGTTCTCTGCGCCGCGGTTGTTTTTGTTCTGCGGCATCTGGGCGGGACTGGTCCCGGGTTAAGTCTGGGTGGGATGGGGGGATAGCCTTTCGGCGGACTGGAGAAAGTGCCGCGACTGTCGCTTTCTCCGGAAACTGACGGGCGTCGGGTTGCCACGGGGCAGAGCGGCGGCAGTTCGCTATGCCTTTTGACCTTTATCAAGTTGCATCGCCGGCGATTGTTACGAATAATACGTAAAACAAAGAGGAACTATTTTAATTTTGAAAAAAAAAAATGGGGGTCTGTCTGTAAAGTCTGGTTTAAGGACGATAGTTTTACGTGATAACGTCATAAGAAAACATTGATGAAAAATTGCGTTACTTTTTAATTTTCAAATATTATTATTTACAGTTTTTTGGTAAATTTAATTTAAATAATTTTGTTTAAATATAAACACGAACAATTAGTCATAGAAAAAAAATTGAAATCAAATCAATGTCAATAAATTGTTAGTTTGAAATGTCGAAATTGGACAAATAAATCAAATTTTTTTTGAATTGCTGCATTTAAAAAGCGCGCCTTTAACCCGTTTGATATTACAGAAGATTTTCTCGCACGGTGGTTGGCCGGTTCTTGCACGCTCGGCTCAGGCGGAACGTGAAAATGAGTCGTGATTTTTAAGACTTATAAGACGTTATCACGTCAAAAAAAAAAAGTAGGATAATCTACTTGTCATTATCACTTCACGGTTTACCTGCTGCTTTAATTTGTGAACCTGTGTGGGGATGTATCTAATAGGTATACTTAATATTATCTTGTTTTAACAAGTATTTATCTCTCTATCATTCTGAATTTCTCTATCACTCTCTCTGTCTATATTCCTCTCTATCTCACTCCGTCACTCTCTGCCTCTCTTTCTCTCGCTGGCGAGTACTGAACGACTCGCGCATTTTTTTTTTTTAAATTCTAACTTAAAATAGTAGCCATCGCACTTTCAATGAGACGCTGGTTCAAGAAGCCACTGTTTCTGCAATGCAGCCAACCTAACTGGGCGAGTGCCAAACAATGAACACGTTCATTCATTCGCATTCCGCGGGCGTTGGTTTTTTTACAATGGTTGGTTTCGAAAGGCTTCAGGAAAGCGTGAATGGATAGTGCTTACTGAAGGGGCCCGACTTTTAAAAGTTCCCAGTTGGTTGTGAAGCAATCAATCATAGACATGCGAGAGATTTGTTGGCCTTTCTTGGGAAGTAACTTTTTTTTTACATGTCCTACGACTTAATGTGTAAATGTATGTATGGTCATGGCTCTTGGTTTTCTCTTGCACCCAACGGAATTAGGTACGAAGAAAATTCTGTCCCACGATATATAAGTGGAAATAAATGTCAGCAATGAATGACACAATACCAAATGCTTTTGTAGGTCAGAAAACCAATTCAAATGAATAAAACAGAAAACAGTTGTACGTCTGTAAAAGGAACCTCAGGAACTTTCTCCCTAATGACACTTGGGAGCCCAACCCAGTCCTTGACTTTTTCGTGTAGTGAATTACTCAATTAGCTGAAACTGTGGGTCGTAGTTTCCCATGGCAGGTAATTAAATAAAACATGGGTGTTCCTTTGATTAATTATAAAAATTGGCCAGAATGGACTTATAAATAATTAGAAAAGTATGTCGGCAAGAAAAAAAAATTTTTTTTTTTAAAGTAAGAAAATAACGTAGTAAGGCGAACAGCCGGAACCACCAGACATCTGCACGCGATTGGCTGGATTGGTGCCGGATTACAGCACGTGCCAAACAGTCGACTGCGGAATTTATGACTTTTCTCTGTACATACTGCACTGTTAACAATTTTGATCTTAAATTTACGTAGAATGCTGGTTACGAATTATCTAAGGATATCCTAAATTTACGTCTATCTTTGTGAATTATTTTGAGCACGAATCAACAAGAACAATCTGGGTGTATAGTACCATTCAACAACTTGTAAAAGCATTCACGAATCAACAAGAACAATCTGGGTCTAGTACCATTCAACAACTTGTAAAATCATTCACGAATCAACAAGAACAATCTGGGTCTAGTACCATTCAACAACTTGTAAAAGCATTCACGAATCAACAAGAACAATCTGGGTCTAGTACCATTCAACAACTTGTAAAAGCATTCACGAATCAACAAGAACAATCTGGGTCTAGTACCATTCAACAACTTGTAAACGCATCCACGAATCAACCAGAATAATCTAGGTGTAGTAACATCCAACAACTTGTAGAAGCACTCCTGTTTCTGCCAAGTGTGTGTTTGCGTTGTCTACTACGAAACACAAAACTCGGAATTCGGAACACGGCGCATTTTGCTGCGAAGATTCAGTCACCTGGATTTTTGAACAACTCTTCGATCATTCAAGATACTTTCTTCATTAAAAAAATTCGTATATTTACTTGTAATTTCTAACAGTGTGAAGCTTGGTTGATTACATGTCCTTCCTGCGAAAGAGTGACTGTGGAACGGGTTGATGTTAAAACTATATCTAATGACAATTTTCTGTATATTATAAATTCATCTGCCTGTTGTATGCATGCAGACGAGAATACGGGCAGTATACACATATAAGCACCCTGTCCAGATATGACGTATCTGTAGAGACCTGTTAAATTCGCGATTTAAAATCCCTAAAGGATAGACTCCATGATCCTCTATGCACTCGTGCAAATTACATCTTTTGATTGGTTTACCGACTCGCAACACCTGTTGACTGGAATGATCGTGATTCGCTAATTATTAGTTTTAAAGATTTTTCATTGGCCCAGAGTCCTTCAGATAAAATGTGGCCCAATCACTGAAGCAAAATAATGTCAACAGTATTTGGACTATATCCTGTCGCGAAATGAATCCGCGAATTTTACAGGTCTCTACGTATCGGTTAATCCCGTTGCAGTACGCTCGGCCAATCCTCCCCTGGAAATTTCCGCCACCTTCCCCCACTGTTTTTTTTTAAAAAATCGTTCAGAGTTGCGCCTCAGACTGACTACATACCTGGTCCGAGAAGTAGCTTTCGCTCAGAGTCTTCCCGGGCGAGGGAGGGGTAGAGTAGAGCGAGGGTAGAGCAGATGCTGGGTAGATGGTAGAGTAGGGCGAGGGTAGAGCAGATGCTGGGTAGATGGTAGAGGGCAGTGGAGAGGGAGGGCAGAAGGCGGCTCGCAGCGACAGACACATTAGCAGTTATTGATGTCTGTCTGGATGAAGCCCGCATGCCCCTTCAAGCCAGTTGACCCTCGACCCCGCACGACCCGGCTAGCGGCCTCCTCCCGCACACAGCTGCACTCGTGCACTCTCCCGGGGGCGGAGTGCACTCGCACACGGCTGCACTCGTGCACTCTCCCGGGGCGGAGTGCTCGCCTTCAGACAACAACACCTCCATGTGGCCTCGCGTGTTGTCAGTTTGAAGAGATGCGAGACAATTCATGTACAATTTTTATTTTGGACGAAATGTTCATACTAGCAGGAACATCACTTTAAAACCAGACGGACCACGGATGTCGGGGAAAGGCATCGGCCATGCCTATTGGAAGGAGCCACCCCGTCACGAGAGACCAGTGGAAGGTGAGCCAAGATGAACGGGCCGGGGAGAAAGACTTGGGTTCGAATCCCGGCCGGTCGCGAGAACAAAAAAACATTTTGTAGTGACCATAAAGTTGGTTATTTTATTCATCTTGTTCGACGTTCTTATTGGTGGAGAAGTTAAAGCGATACGCCTTTTCTTACACTTAACTACATTAAAAGATTCTCTAAATTAACATTGAATAGTAAAAAAAAAAATATTCTAATAGAGCCTTAAAAAACCCGATAAAGTATTATTGTCTGTGATGGAAAACACACTTGAATGTTAAACCAGATGTTCAAAGATGAAAGATAGAACAGAACTCTAATTCGTATGTTCTCTAAATCAAGCGTAGACATAACACTCCTGCTGTGAACCGATGACGCCACAAAGCACCTGCTGGGGAGTGCAGGAGTGACCGGACGCCGACGGCTCAGGTCGAGGCGGCAGACCACACAGCCTCCCCGGGTCCAGCAGGCTGCGAGGGAGAGCGGTGCGTCTCGGGCCGAAGCCTGTACGCCTGGTCGGGGTGCTGCCCCAACTTAGAAACACTAGAAACACACAACTTAGAAACACGCAAATTAGAAATACACAACTTAGAAACACATAACTTAGAAACACATAATTTACAAACACACAACTTAGAAACACACACGATATAATATTCTAAGTTGTGTGTTTCTAAGTTATGATAGTTCTACGTTATGTGGTTCAGCGTTGCGTGTTTCTAAGTTATTACAGTTCTAAGTTGTGAGTTTCTAAGTTGTGATAGTTCTAAGTTCCGACATTTCTAAGTTGTGCGATTCTGCGTTGTGTGTTTCTAAGTTACGTGTTTCTAAGTTATGATCGTTCTGACTAATGACAGTTCTAAGTTACGTGGATTTTTTTCGAGGTGTCTAAAGTTATGACTGTTCCAAGTTGTGTGTTTCCAAGTCATGTGTGGTTCCCCGCCTGGTCACGCTAGGATCAGCCACGCAGGGAGAGGGTCGCATGCATCGTGTGCTTTGTACGGGGATTGGCCAGCCGTGACTAACTCCAAGTTGGGCCCAGGTGAAACCTGCACAGACGTGGATGAAACCCTGGGCACAGACGTGCGGAATGCAAGGACACGCATTACTTACGCAGGACTACACAGAACACAGAGGGTGGCATGGATGAAGAGTTGGACAGAGTAGAAAAGAGTCCATCACGCGGGTTGGGGAACTTGGAAACACAGTCCACTTTCATATTTGTATCCATTGCTGGGTTCATGACCAGGGTCGCTCGCTCCCTGGTGTTGAGTGGCTGCACCGACCACTCACTCCACTGGTAGTCAGCACCTAGCACTATAGAAGAAAGAAATACACACTAGACACTCGATTAGTAGAGACCGAAAAAATTCGCGGGTTCAATGACCTGTAGGATGAACTCCATAGTTCTACTTACACTCGGTCAAATGCGACCCACTCATTGGCTGCTGTCTTGTGAGACGTCCCAGCGTAGCAGCATGTGATTCGATACAGCTTTGGTTGGGTGTTTCTCTTTGGCCCAGAGTCATCTAGGTGAGCTGTGAGCCAATAACAGAGGCTGCATTGTATTTTAGCCTATCGCGAAATGAACTCGCGAATTTTTCCGGTCTCCATCGATTAGTCAGTTGCTATGAAAACCGGCACTGGAGGTGAGGCCTGCCAGGCGGGCAGGTTGCTTGCTGCAATAATTTTTTTTCCTAACCTATCTAAAACTAAGTGTATTTTGGAGGGGTCCGGGTTAGGGTGGGACCTAAGTGCGTCTCAGGCCGAAGCCTATACGCCTGGTCATGCTGGGATTAGCCATGCAGGATGATGGTCGCATGCATCATGTGCTAGGAGGGGATTGGCCAGCCATGGCAGTGATTGGCGCTATGCTTGCTGCACCACGTCAGGGTCGCGCCGAAGACGCCCGAGGTTCGCCGAACTCCCGCGAGCTGCGAGCGGTTGCGCCACGGGGCGAGATAAGGGCGCGCGGCTCTGTGGCCTCGCTGCGCCCCCACTTGGCAACGCCGCCATCCCGAGGGCGACGTTGCCAAGCGCTCGGCCGTCGGCCAGACACGCCGTGCGAAGCTACCTGCCGATATTGAACATTCCGAACACGGTCTGTTATCGTCCCTCGATTAAAACGTGCCCTGCATGTGTAACGCAGGTACATCGCCGCTGAAACATTGGCACGGCGAAACGGCGTGACTTAGGCCGTTGCAACAAGGGGCAGTTTGTTCATAGTTGCCACTTCTCAATGGAACGGAACATAACCTAAAAAAAAAGAGAGCGTCTATCTCAGTACACGTCATAGAAATGAAACTTCTTTGGCAAATCAAACCTCGACTCGCAAGTGTATCGTAATAGGTAAAATGGCAGAGAGAAAGAAAGAGAGGAAAAAAAATTATCATAATAAATATTATTCACTGTTGAAATACTCATACCATAAAGAAACAAACTGTGCTTGTTACTGTTTCTTCAAACAATTCTGCCGTTTAAAACACGCCAAATCTCTGAACGAAATATATAATTGCTAACAGGTGGCGCTATCTGTGCGGGAAACGCAGGGACTGTCTCCGCTGCTGGCTGAACACCGCTGCGTGTCCAGTCACGAGGCATGTGGGTTGCGTCACGCGCCTGCCCGAACAGTTCCGAAGTTATCCGAATTTTGCCGATCGCTCGTGAAAAAAAAAGCAATATTGCATGGATTTGTTTATTTTACTGTCATGAAGTAGTAAAAATAACGCTAGCCTAACCTAACCAACCAACCTTTCATTTTAATTATGATAACCTAACCTAACCTACCCTCCTGGAAGAAAATAACTATTATTTATTACACTGACCAAACCTAACCTAACGTTTTACTTCGGTAATCTTCTGAACTGTTCGGGTTATGGTTGTGACTTTCATCCCTGTGTACTGTATAGTAGGCTATTCACACTTTAGGCAGGGGCTTAGAAGCTCTTATCTCAAGTTAGTCCCTATGATATTGGAAATTTCCAAATAATGTACCAACCAGTATGTTTTAAAAGTATATTTTGTATTCCAATGATATTAATTGTTTTTGATAGCTTAAAAATCGCTATTTTGTGTAAGGAAAAGAATCAACAAAATTGCTGCCCTGCATGAAAGAAATTAAACATTCAACACGAAAAAAATAGTTATTAGCACTAGTATTCAGGATATAGGCACTACTACTTATTAAAAATGCGTCTTTTCTTGCATAGTATTTGGTGATTTTGTTTCCCGTTTTTATTGACGGAGTTTGGTACGTTCACTGAGACCAATACATACACACCCACCACCCCTGAACGAGAATATCCAATAAGGAACTTTCGCCAACATGTTTGTTGCTACGTCGCGCAAGTGACGTGAACATCAAAACACCTGATGACGAAAAAATTCGGTTCAGTGCAGGTAGTTATTTTTTTTTTACTAAAAGTATTTGAATCGACTCGATCAGCTCACAGGGAACGTGATTGTGATTGTGTCGTGCGGCAGGGAGAGCTAACATGTCGCAAACGCGCGGCGAAGACACAAGATGGCGCCGCGTGCGTGTACGCGGACCGGTCCCCCGGACCCAGTCGCTGGTTACGTCACGGCGTCCTGGCCGGCGGCGCCACGCACACACGCACTCTCTCTCGCCATCACGCATGCGCGCGACTCTCCCCCCTCCCTCCATCGGCCGCACCCGAAACATTTACGAGGTCCCCCCCTCGTTTTTACTCTCCGTTGCCTCACCGGTTACGAGCTCTGACTCTCCCCCTGGCTTTTGCCCCGTGAGGACTCTCCCTTCCGCCTCACTTGTTTCGGTGGCTACAGCCCCCACCCCCTCCCTACCCCCTCCTCTAACCCTTTTTTATGGGATGTTTCCGAGAAGAACGCTGCGCAGCGGTAATTTTATGGCCAGAAAAACGACTTCCTCTCAGTTTCTGCCGCGCGCGTCGCGGGCTCTTTAAATGTGCTCCTTGTTTTGTTGTTGTTATTATTATTCTTTTCCGATGGATGTTTCTGGAAGGGATGAACTTCTCGGGCCGTGTGTTCACCACTTCCGCTCCGAGAGAGCGCGGTCTTTGGTTCGAACACTTGTTAGGCCCTTAAAACATTCTTCATTTGTTAAGTATTGGAGATCGGGCCTCCTTTAAAGGCGGTGTTTATCTACTATCTATGGACACAGTGGTTCTTGTATGAGAATGCGCATTCCGCATTTGCTGAAAGTTTGTGATTCGCCTCGAAATACTGCCTACAACTACCGTCCTCTTGAAAATTATCCCCCCCCCCCCCCCCAAGTTATAAAAGCAAAAGAAACTGGTACAGTGTTTTTGTTGTTTTTTTTTTTGGGGGGGGGGGGGACACGTAAAAGCTTTATATACGTACTTCACACTCTTAGAAATTACAGTAGATTCACTGTATTTTTCGACGAAGAATTCACATCAAATAAACGAAAAAGTTCTTCGGAATTTCAGATAACTGAATCTTCGTGAAAACTACGCAGTATTTCGACTTTACTTCCAAGTTTTGTTAGGGGGTAAGAACACAGGTGCGTGGTGGGTCGTAACCACAACGCCAAATACCATAACGCCGAATGTCAAAATTGACCACAACGCCGACAGCTAGAAAACTGCTGTGTACCATCACAACGCCGAAATAACAACAGAATGAATTTGTGTGTGTTTCTTAAATGTACCTTACCGCCGAAATACCCCAATCAAACCTAACCTAACCTAACCTAGCGTAATATAACCTAACCTAACTTAACCTAGCCTATCCTAGCCTAGCCTAACCTAACCTAACCTAGTCTAACCTAACTTTTGTGGCAGTCCTGCAATGACATTTTTCGGCGTTAGTATATTTCGGCGTTGTGGTATTTGGGCGTTGTGGTATTTCGGCGTTGTGGTATTTCGGCGTTGTGGTGCGTCCCCGTGCGAGGTGGGTGAGGTTGTCAAGGTGGGCGAAAGGGTAGGTGTGCGAGGTGTTTGGGGTGGGCGAGGTGGCCACTCGGGGCGGACGCGGACACAATGGGTCCCCGAGAGGGGAGGTTGGCCGAGGGCCTTGACACGCTCCGCGCATGTCATCACAGACTACAGTCTACACCATCACTGCTCTCCCAATAGGCTGCATGCCGTGCCGAGGTGAAGTGGCCCACCGCTCTTTCAACACCCCGGGAGTCCTGGCTACCGTGTCCATACCGTAGCTATCGAGTCGTGCGTGTCCATACCGCGACTATCGATACCGCTAGTGTTGGCCCCGCGACTATCGATACCGCTAGTGTCGGCCCCGCAGCTATCGATACCGCCAGTGTTGGCCCCACAACTATCGATACCGCTAGTGTCGGCCCCGCAACTATCGATACCGCTAGTGTCGGCCCCACAACTATCGATACCGCCAGTGTTGGCCCCGCAACTATCGATACCGCCAGTGTTGGCCCCGCAACTATCGATACCGCTAGTGTTGGCCTCACAAAAAAAATTACATACCGCAAAAATATACTTTGCCAACTTGATTGAAACACATTTCCGAAAGAAAAAAAAATATCGTGAGTAGGTACACTGTAAATATTGAGAATACGCATGTAACGCATAATAATTAGAATCAAAATATCGATACAGCAAACACATAACATATTTTTTTTATATTGGTCTATGTTTTTTTTTTCACCACATCGCTGTTGTCATATCTGGAAAATTATATCGGATTGTGACATATCTATCGACACATGGTATAGTTCTCCTAACTGTCCGACCTTACCACGTGGGAGTGCGAGTATTTCATTTCAATGTCATTTGTTGTATTGTTTTGGATTTTATCGACGAGGAATTGCGGACACGCGAAACTGCAGATCAGTTGTCTGTCGCAAAGAACATGACTTGCAGAGAAAACACGCACGAGGGGGAGACTCGGTCAGCACCGGTTTTGAAAATTTCATTGCATTTCGCGCGCGCTTCGTAAAAATTCACGCTCATAATTTTTTCCTTAACGGGCATTAAGAATTATAACTTTAAAAATAATCATCAAATAAAAAGTGATCAATTAAAAAAAATGGCTTAACTAAGAAAATAGTTCTCACTTAAACTACGGAGAAAAGTATAATTTATTATTTTTCTTTTTTCAATATGTGCGTCTTGCCATCAGTCTATTTGTGCCTGATGACGAGAACAGAAACAGACGCCAGTTCCCGAAACGTCGCAACTTGTTTTGTTGGTTTTGTCGCCGTTTTGTTGTCCATAATATCTGTTTATCTCCATCGTTCTGTTCGTATGTTTTCCGAGTTGTCCAGGTTTTGTTGTCTGTCTGCATTTACTGTTATTGTTGAAACTGTCTCGTCGTTGTTATAGCCCGCTGTGTTAGTCTCTGCAGTTATAATTTTATTCGTAACTAAATTCCTACCACGGAGTTCTTGTGGTGTCTCGTTTTTAAGTTTGAATGTATTCGCCTGTACTGTCGTTTCGTTTATCTGTCTTAACATCAGCTGACCCGAGCTTCGTAGCTCACTGTTCGAGTCCTTCGTAGAACAGCTTAGCCAGCAGCTGTTTAAAAAACGTGTAATGACAGTTGTTCCTACGTTGAGGTTATGAAATCTCTCGTCTTTTTTGTACGTCCGAGTTGCGGTACAGTAAGTGTTCAGTGTTTTCATTACTGGTGAATTTTTAATATGTTTTGCATCTGATGTATCAAATTGAATATGTGTTACGTGTCAATGTTTACAACATGTTATCATGGCAGTCAGTGGCGTAGCCAGGATTTGTGTATGGGGGGGTGTTAAGTAGCATGGCCCCCCCCCCCTCGTATTAAAGCGGGGGGTCCGGGGGTTCTCCCCCGGGAAAATTTGGATTTTAAGGTGTAAAATAGTGTTATTTTAGCAGTTTTCGGTACTGAAATTTAAATATTGTAATGGTAAAATTTTTATTAATTTTAATATGAAATTTGTTTGAGTGATGAATAAGAAATTAATTAAAGATTTGGTGCTAAGGGGGAGGGGGGTTTGAACCCCTAACCCCCCCCCCCCCCCCCTGGTTACGCCCCTGATGGCAGTCCAGCTGGCCAAACGCGAGCCAGTGTCGGCCTCGTGCGACGAGCGTGTGTCTACATCATCGCTGCTCTATGGTCCCGTCGGCTCCGCGCGAGGTTGGCAACACTGCCGACGCGCGCGCGCTCGCTCCAGCCAGGCGAGACGAACACTCGTGCAGTCGCGGCCCTGCGGCCATCTGGGTGAAGGGCGGGCTAGCGTTCTGCACTTTGTTTACTCGCGTTCCTTTATTCACGTTGTCATGATTGTTTTTACCGGCCTCGCTTCGATCCAGTCGGAGCCCGCCTCAAACATCCCACTGAATCTGAATATCAAAACAGATCCGGAAATAATAGAAGGTTCAACGACCTTCATTTGTTATATTGTCAACCCTGATTTCCACGTAGGAAGAAATTAAATTTAATTAACGCCCTACGGGACCGTGTATGTAGGTTTTTAATTAAAGTTTTGTCACTTCAGTTATGGGGTGATTTGGCGCAGCAGTAAGATCCCGCCGCCATCTTGGTTTCCACAAACCCGTGGTCTGTGTCGTGTGTTGTCATGTCCAATGACCTCGCTACCGACAAGAGTTTACCTCATTCAGATGCAGCTGTGTTCGTTCACAAGTGCTACTCCAACAGACACGCGGTTTAAAAAAAAAAAAACCTATGAAATGTATAGTAGTAATTTGACGCAGACCAATTTTTAATGTATCTACTAGTCACGACATATTGTATACTTTCTTTATATGATTCATGCAATGTGAAATTTTGATTTAATGAAATTATTTGGACATACACCATTGCAGTTTGGCACGGTTTGTCATGGGAAAAATTCAAGAATGCAAAATAAGAAACCCTGAACAACACAGCAAACAGATGGATCCAATGATGAAACTAAATACGTAGATATTATGGACAACACATCGACTACAGCACAGACGAACACGGCCAAACTTTAAAAATGAGACAGCACAAGGAATCCGTGGAAGGGATACAGTCATGAAAAAAAATTGGTTGTCTGTAAAGTCGGTTTACGGACGATAGTTTAACGTGACAACGTCATAACAAAACATTGATGAAATGACTGCATACTTTTATGAATAAAATTGAATCATTTTTATTGAATTATCTCTATTTTGTATGGATACAAAGAAGGAGTGAAATGAAATAGATTTCATTGATAATTTCTTTTGCACTCATTAATCCAAATCTGTTTATTACTTTAACGAAGAGATTATTTTAACTATAACATTTATACATGTTTGCTATTTAACTTCTTCCAACCTGTGTTATTCTGTTAAGGATAGGACGATGATAGGAAAAGTAGGAAACGAATGGGAGTGTTTCAAGGATGATGTGCCTCAAAAAAGTCGAATCTATGGTTGTTACAATCGAGTGGAAGAGAGATAGATGCGGCGCAAGCGTACAATGAGCGTAACGGGACACAGCGTAACGGGACACTTTTTCGTGCGTGCAGCCGTCGTTCATCGATTTATTAGACTTTGTCACGTCACAAAAATTATAGCCCAGGCGAACACAGTCGGGTAACAACGACGAGACAGTTTCAACAAGAACAGTAAGTGCAGACAGACAACAAACTTGGACAACTCAGCAAACATACGAACACAACATGGAAACAGTTATTATGAACAGCACAACACAGCACCGACAGCTTCCTGTGACAAACCAGTTAAAACATTTTGGAAATTGTCATCTGTTCCCGTCATCAGGCGCAAACAGACCGACCAATCTGTTCTTGTGTTGTTCATAAAACCTGTTCAGTTTCATCGTTGGCTTCATCCGTTCGCTGTGTTGTCCAGGATTTCTTAATTTGCATTCTTCAATTTTTTCCATGACAGTGCAAAACTGCAATGGCGTATGTCTAGAGACCGGAAAAATTCTCGATTTCAATGACCTACAGGATGGACTCCATGATCCTCTATGCACTCGGGCGAATTGCATCTGCTCATTGGTTGCGGACTCGTAGCACATGTTAACTGGGATGCTTGTGATTCGCTACTTCTTTTGTTTACATTTTCTCACTGGCCCAAAGTCATCCAGATATACTGTGGCCCAATCAGCGAAGCAGCAAAAAATGCAAACGTTTTGGATTCCAGCCTATCGTGAAATGAATGTGCGAATTTTTCAGGTCTCTACGTATGTCCAAAGAATTGCACATTTACTGCATTGAAACCCAGGCGTCCGTTACGACGCACGATCCTGACATTTTGTTCAGCAAATAAGCTGTGCAATGCTGGGTTAATAATTACTCTGCGGTCTACATGTCTCATTAGTCTGTGGTCGAGACAGACAGAGATAGGATGATGGTACCTCATACATTCTAACATTTGAAAACAATTTGGGTACCGACTCAGTGCTCCAACATTACGACTAGAATCGCCGTAACTAACTAACGCCTGCAAACGTGGTATCCATCACAACAAACACTATAACAAGATATGTAGACAAACTGTTGTCTTGGGCGCAATGTTCGTCATTGGCAGTGTATCCGTAGAAATCATCTGATGCAAACAATTAGGCCTACACATCCATTGCGTAATGTGAGACAGCAAACCTTTTGTTGCAGTGAAACTCAAATGTTAGGTCCGATAATTTTTTTTTTTTAAACGAGCAAATGTTTACGTTCAGAAATTAGCTTTGAAGTATTATGGTGATATTATAGCGTTCAATATTTCCTGGAGCGTACGTAGAATTTCATTTTGGTGGTTATGATAGGAACCACTTTTCCAGCAGCTGTTTGCTTTCAAATTCTTTCCATTTGTTGGTGGGAATGATAGATTATTTAGGATTCTGGTGGTGGAGGAGGGGGGTGGATCGAGAGGGTATATCTCCTCCCTAGCGTACACCCTTGGTCTTTTATTACAATTAAACATCACTACAACCAAAAACATGTAACATAAATACTTTTCTCGACAATACTAGAAACTTAATCCAACTAATAGCGAATGACTAAAATACAGAATTTTATAAAACGATAAAGTGAAAAACAAAAGAATCAGATAAAAAAATTTAATTAATAATTGTAGAATACGATAGTGAACTGGAAAGAGATAAATTCCAATCGAACTAAGGGGGAGGGGAACTTGAGCAGAGAACAGATGAGTAGGTACCTACTTACCTGGCAATGTTTAGGGACTGGAAATATTCGCGGTTTCAATGACCACTAGGATAGACTCCACTATTCTCTATGTACTCGGGCAACTATCACCTGGTCATTGGCTACCGACTTGGGACACCTGTTTTACTGCGATTCTTTTGATTCGAGACTTCTTTTGTTGTAGTGTTTGCCATTGGCTCAGAGTCCTTCAGGTAAATCGCCGTCCGATCACTGACGCAGCATTAAGCTAAACGAGTTTGGATTCCAGCCTGTCTCGAAAGGAATCCGCGAATTTTTCCGGTCTCTAGCAATGTTCCCTCCGGGTCAGAAGAGTGTGCTCGCGGTCCGCCGGCGTGCCTTGCGCCGCTGTTGCACGGAGCGGCGTGCCAGCATCCCGACGCTCTTGGAACCTGTTCCCCCCTCTCCCCCCTCCCCCGAGAGGGCGAGTGACAGGACTGGGGGAACCCCGCACCCCTCGTCATAGCTGCAGGGGAGACAACCCCCGCACTGCCGCCTCGCCGCGCGGACCAAAGAGCAAGGAAGACAGAGAGTCGCAACTCGGTGTAAAAACTGACGTTCTTATTTTCTTTGAAAATCAGCTGATTGCAGAGATTAGAGAAAGTTACAGATGGAACATAAACGCAGTTTGTAGGTATCTCTGCTGAAGCCAGGGGACGTAAGGGGGAAGCAGGTTGCCGCCATATTGTGACATGAAGAAAATCGCATTTCCTCATAAGTGATGTATGTATGGTGGTGGAAACATGCATGAATATTAAACAAATAAAGACTGTTGACTCGAGGAAAATGAATGTGTACAAGAGTATGTATATACTATATAAACAAATGGCCGCCATCTTCTTACGTGAACAAACTGGCCACAGTGCTCAGAGCTTATGCTCCATCTGTAACTTTCTCTATTCTCTGGCTAATTGTGCGGTATTTATCAGCAATCTAAGAACATAAAAAGTTGTTAACTTTTTGAAAGGAAATTTTGGCTAGCTTGATTTTTTTTTCCTTGCTGGGAATATTCACCATGAACGTTTCGTATCATCTATTTTCCGACACAAAACAACCATAACCCTAATTGCTTTATCTTTTGTTTCAAAACTTAAAAAAATCTGCATAAACCTAAAGTATAAGTGTTGAAAAACATAACTTCAGTTTCAATTGCAAATAATACACACAAGCACACGTTCGCACATGTGCACATGGCAGCCATGCTTATTTCATTGCTACCAAAATCTGGATAATTCAACATTATCAAAAAAAATTTCTGAAGTTCACATAATAGTCTGCAATTATACTCAATACGACACCTCGTTAATACACAATTCCATGAATTCTTAACTAATAATGTCTGTAAAATTACTTTTTTTATTTAAGTAATTATGTTTAAGAAATTTCTTAGTATTAAACGCTTAATTTTTCACAACCGCACAAATATTTTAGTGGCCCTATTCCACCTATTCAGTTTGCCCCCTGCGCAGACCACGGAGTCGTGGTGATGTGGACCGACTCTTGTCTCCTGCGCATAGCTTCTGCGCATGGCCACGTCGTGTGAAGCCGTTTCATTGTTGCGCCATATTGGTTAAACGTTTAAATCATTCGCTGAAGTGTGATGTTCGCATTGTGGAAACAGTTTTAAATGACTTATTTTTTTATGAAAGTGGCGGTTATTAACGATGGAGATTCTAATTCATACTTACTATATATCATCAGACGTTATCAAAGCACTATTTCCGCTATATTTTGGGCGGAACCATTACGAGGGCGAGGTTAAAAAGTGACTTCATCTATGTCACAGTAAGCTGTTTCCCGTAAATTCTTAACTTCATGGCTCCAACATCCCTTCACGATCTGCCAACACAACAGTCAGTATCAGCTGGTGTAAACAATGGCAAGTAGGTTTGCTTACAAACGCTTCTCAAACAGACACGAGCTAATGTTAAATGTAAGGATTTATTTTGATGCTGCAGATATTTGAGAAAACCCAAGGGCCCAGGCAAATAGTTTGTCGGGATCCCTTCCCGTTATTTAATATACAATTCTTCAAACCTCCAATAACTGTGTATATATACATATATAAATATAAACATATAGTTTTACACTGTAATGCTTGTGTTTTCGCCATGCTCTCTAAGGGTAAACTCAGGCAGTTTAAAAACAATATCGAAACTCAACCGGGTCCTAGAGATTTGCCTCCCCCCCTCCCCGCCCCTTTTTTTCTCAACGGCCCTGCTAGTAATGAAAAAAATCTTCATTAAAACTGAGACATTGAAAGTAATACGAGATGCCATAACCTCAACAAGTCTCAGCTACGTCCGGCTGAAGGATGACAAACGTTTTTGACAGCTGTGTTCGGCGAAAAAGCCGTGCAATGTTGGGGCCACTTGTGCCAAGATTGTTTCACGCGTGAGCAAACAGTGAGACAGCCTACGCTTCTCATTTACATATAACTACCTACTTTGGAAGTGAGAAATGCTACAAGATGAAGAATCGCCAAAGTTATGTTATTGCTTATTAGATTGCGTATCTGAACTCATTTTGAACGATTTTTTCAACAAACAAAATGTTGAGGATTTAAGTGTGGCATATTTTTTTTTACAGAAACATTGTGTAGTTAAAAATATGTATTTAATTAAAGCAATGACACAAAATGATCTCATAATAATTATTTTCCCCATTCGAGACTATTACACCGCGCAATGAAAAGTAACTTCAAACCTTGACAACTAAACCATTATTAAAGGTAACAACGACTAAAAATAAAAAGACTTTTACTGTCAAAAAACTGAACCATGAACCATACAGTTAAGATATTTATTACACACGAGTTTATATTGTGTGTAAAGGAAGGGTCGAACCCAGACAGATGTAAGTACTCGCTTGAAGATGCCAGCCGCGCGCTCGCAGCTGGTGGTTCTCCTAGTGGCCGCTGCGTCGGGCGGCGCCACTGTACAGACGCACTGCTTGGAGAAAGAGAGAGCAAGAGAGAGCGCGTGTGTGCGCGCGCAAGGTGTAGGAAGAAAGAAACAAGACGAGATATCACGACTTTTCGGTGGAATCTATCAGCATCTTCAGGTGGGAAAATGGATTGTGATATTTTTTGATTCATGCTCTGGAAGTATAAAGAGTCAAGTAAAATATATTAAGCATTGATACGCCAGTACCAGATATCGTAGCAGGAGACCGACAGCGATGGCAAAGAGGATGACGCCTGTCATGCGTGATTCCAACCAGCCACATCTTACGCCCTACGCTTCATCCCGTCGCGTCAGACATAATCACCACCACCACCATCATCATCATCATCATCTGGAATGTGTCTTCCATCTGGGCCGGCGCTCAGGCTGACAGGCGCGACGGGGGAGTGGCCACATGCTCTTTCGCCGGGACGTCAGCCATGTTATTTACGTCATCATTCCCACTTACAAAACAATCCGTTACCAGCACGCCAAACAGACAAAAACTTCATTGATTAATCGAGAACTCTCGCTTGGAGGCGCTCTGGTAGACTCCCATAGGGGTTAGGCCCTAACTAGTCTTCTCATAACCTCCCCGCCTGTTCCGACACGCAGCCCAGCAGATACGCCGTTCCAAACTGCTTTCAGGCACGTTCTGCAAAAGGCACGGAAACCAAGTTAGATTTCACGGAACAGAGTTTCAACAATAGCACGCAGACGGAGACGGAGCCGTACGGATCAGCTCGGCATTTTTTTTTCCCCCTTGTTTGCTTGAATCTCAGAGTGTGTATCCTGTTGGATACCACCCAGAGACTCGTGCAGTTTGCTATGGAGTACCGTGAGACCAATAGAAGCCGACTACTTGGCTGCGGTGGCAGCCATGTTTGTTTATGTTCTAAATACGTTAAAAAAAATGTTCGAATTACAAGAATACCAAAAAGTCACAAAAAAATGAGAATTATAGCAAGATGGCGGAGCATAATTTGCTTGTGTTCTCGCCGGCTGAACAAGAAAGCGGACTCTGACGTCAGCCGAGGAAGGTTGCTTCATCGCCGGCAGGTTGGCAGCGCTTGACGGAGTTCCCCCCCCCCCCACGGGGGCCCGTGTTCGTACCTCGCGAGCAGTCGTGACCGAGGGTGCGCCTTCTCTAGTTCAAGGTCACAATCCCCGCTCCCCCTCCAGTCGCTGCCTTTCTCTCGAGGCAAGGTCTCGCCTTCTTGCCATTGTTAAGTTACGTATTTCCGAGCCGTAAAAGGTCAATTAAGTAATCTGAAAATATAAACACTTGCGTGACTTTTAAAACGCGAATACCTACGTCTTATAAATTGGGATGCCAGTAAGAAAAGTAGAGAGTAACGAAAAATGAATAGATTTTGAAACGTTATAAAATAGAAACCGGACTTTGCACACATATATAGGAAGAGCAAGGGTTTACGCATGCGTTATTATAAACAGTTTTTGTATATATTCAAGTGATAGGCAAGTTTGTAGTCCGATGACTCAACTGCTTGGAGAGCAGACAAAGGATGCATCAGGGAACAAACATAAATAAATAAAATATCAAATCTAAAACACGCACAAAAAGGCTATAAGGGTTAAGAGGTGAAATTTCGGTGAAACTTAAGGAAAAACAAATATTGTAACCAAAGAATTGAACTTCTAGGGACTTTTCACTCAATATTTATTTTCTAAATGGGTCCACCAAAATGCCTGTTCAGTTTGTCTAAGCCTCTACAAATCAACCTATATATACACACACACATATACACTTAAATCAGAAAAAAAAATTGTTTGCACAATTTAAATTTAAAAAAAAAAAATCGAATTTTCAATAAATATATCGTGTATATTTTAAATGAAAGTGTTTGTTATATTCATAATTTTTCCAAGTGCGCGTTAGGCGCCGGACGTCTACAGCTGCTTGTGTACAGGCTCGGCCAGTAGTTCCCCGTGGCGCGGCGCGGTATCGGAACACTCCCTCGTGCTCTGACGCGAGTCATCCGTGCCACGTGTCTCGCCGTTCTTACAGTTCTTACGGATTGTATTCTAGAGGTGTACCCGTATGTATTCGTTACTATAACAATTAGTACTCGTTACTATCGTATCGTTACGTTACTCGTTACTTCTGATACCGCATAACATGCTATGTTATGTTACAGCAACTAATCGAGTCGTATTGCGTACGCGTACAGTATGAAGTCGCGTAAATAATAATAAATCGAATATAAACAATTAACAATATTTGATAATTAACAGTTTTTGTTAACCAAGAAACAATTAAATCTCATTAGAGCGGCTTTATTATATTATCTCTTTTAAGATAAGAACAAAAAGAGTGAAAATACGCGATAGTAAAAAAACAAAAAATACATATTTCTAATTTGTAAAAAATACTTTCTTACGTTGTTTCTGTTCCAATCACAAACTTTTGTCTACACACACAATACCTTTAATAAACAGTAAAAAAACTTGGACGACGAATTTCCAAATTATACTTTACTTAATAAACAAACATCGTTCTTTGTAACGTACGTTTTTAAATTCATCGAATAATCGCGCGCATGCGTAAAACATACGAAAGAAAGCGAGTAACGAGATGCAGCCGTGTGTAACGTTTCGTTGCTCGGTACTAGATGGCGCACCCGTTACTCAGTACCGAATACATGCGGTTTGCTACAGCTCTATAATATGTATTCTGTTGCTGAGTATGCTGCATGTTTTCTTAGAATAATACGAAGTCAGATAAGCAGTCGTAATGTAAATTTGCCTGTTTGAATAATAACGTGTGTGTCACTGATCAGAAGATCAGAAGACTAGTGTTGTCGACCAGTGGCGGATCCAGGATTTTGGTTTGGGAAGGGCTTGACCCAGCTGAGGCTAGGCTTTATCAAGGCAAACACTAAAACAATAGTGGACCCAGATGCTTTTGGAGGGGGCTTGAGCCCCTTAGCCCCCCCCCCTCTGGATCCGCTACTGTTGTCAACAGCCCTGCCTTCAAGATGGCGCCGGACGAGAGGAGTGTGGCAACAGCGAGTCACGTGGTGGCGCCTCGTGCGCCTCTTTTTTTTCTCTCTTTCTTTTCGGCCAGCAGTCAACGACGAGGCAGTTAACCGGGTGACGTCAGCAGTCGGCCCAAGGTCACCGTCGCTCGGAGCGCCGCTGGTGCGGGACCACAGGGTGTCCACGGGGACGCACCACAACGCCGAAATACCACAACGCCGAAATGCTAAATTGACCACAACGCCGAAATGCTAAATTGACCACAACGCCGAAATGCCAAATTGACCACAACGCCGACAGCTAGAAAACTGCTGTGTACCACAACGCCGAAATACACTAACGCCGAAAAATGTCATTGCAGGACTGCCACAAAGGTTAGGTTAGGTTAGACTAGGTTAGGTTAGGCTAGGTTAGGTTAGGCTAGGTAAAGTTAGGCTAGGCTAGGATAGGCTAGGTTTAAGTTAGGTTAGGTTATATTACGCTAGGTTAGGTTAGGTAAGGTTAGGTTTGATTGTGGTATTTCCGCGTTAAGGTACATTTAAAAAACACACACAAATTCATTCAGTTGTTATTTCGGCGTTGTGGTACACAGCAGTTTTCTAGCTGTCGGCGTTGTGGTCAATTTTGACATTCGGCGTTATGGTATTTCGGCGTTGTGGTAACGACCCGGTATCCACAGTTAGTACTTTCCTACTAGATATAGTACTTTAGTGGTCTAGTACATTTACGCTCAGATCTAGTACTTTTTTTTTCTTTAATATAATAATGTTACAGTAACTACAATATGTTTTATTATTAAGCGTAATTATTTTTAAAAACTATGGGATGCATGTGTGTGTGTGTGGTGTGATATTTAAGTTAGAGCATTGCAATTCCATTACAACTTCCTAGATTGTGAAAATCATAACAAATTATAATTTAGTACTTACTTTTTTTTTTTTTCAAATCTAGTACTTTTTTCTCGCCTAAGTTGGTACGAAATATTTTTTCCTTGTGGACACCCTGGACGGGCCGCACCGCGGAGCCCTCGAGGGGTGGACACGGCGGCTTCTGACACGTCGTGACGCGAACCTGCACCTGGTCCCGGGATAGCCCGTCGCCTCCATCCGCCCATTTCCGTTTTCACAAATTCAGTTATTAATTAAAGAGATTACATACGGCGGCGAAGCCAGATATACAACAATACATACACACAAAAAAAAACTATTTACACACACTTGCTGCAATACCAGACGGTCATTTGTCTCTTCCTGCAGTCCATGACACGAATAAAATACAAAGGGATGATATAGCATGCATGACAAAACAATACACGACAAAATATACATAGTAGCATGGGGAAAAGTAGTTAAAAAAAAAATTACCCACTTGTATGGACTCTTGATTTAAGGGTATAAAAGCGGAGACGCCGACCTCCGCGGCAGTTCCGAGAGTTCAACATGTGAGTGGAGTGGAGTGAGAGTGCGACCTTTGAATATATATACTGTATAGAAGTCGCGAGTGGATAGGATTTACTCTACGTTTTTCAGAAGCGTATGAAGAGCAGCTTGGGAACTTCACCGCTGCAGTGCGCTGCCGTAACGCCCTGTATCGTCTTAGTTGTTATTTACACGTTAGAGCGCAGCACTATCGCCCGCTGTCATTCCCCGCACCCCTCATCCATCATTCACTGCAGCTGAAAGTCGTTCAACGGGAGGGGGAAGAGGTGTTTGAAGAGTTCGACACTTGTCCGCTAGGGACCATCACAAGTCGATACCCTAGAGATGGTGGCGATTGCGGCGGTGAATTAACCAACTACCTCAAAACCGTATTAGAAATTTTAACCTGGGCTGGCGACTTCTATACAGTATATATATTCAAAGGTGCGACTGAGTGGCGCGAGACTGTGTGTGTGGACAGGCGCCAGGTGAGGGGCGAACCACTGTCGAGCCTAGCTCAGTGAGGAGTGTGAACTGTGGACTGGACAGATACTTAGTGATTTGTGAATAGCCATTAAGTATGGTTATTTAATTACTAATCTAAATGTTAGTAGTAAATAAAATTGTAAAAAAATTAATTGGGCTATCCAATTCCTCACTCGTAATAAAGGAAAGGCCTGTGTATACATATATATATAATTAGTAAAACTCTAACATGACTGTTGACAGACAGTGGCGTAGCCAGGATTTGTATATGGGGGGTGTTAGGAAGCATGCCCCCCCCCCCCCATCCCTGTATTAAAGCGGGTGGTCCGGGGGTCCTCCGCCGGGAAAATTTGGATTTTAAGGTGTAAAATAGTGCTATTTTAGCAGTTTTTGGTACTTAAATTTAAATATTGTAATGGTAAAATTTTTATTAATTTTAATATGAAATTTGTTTGAGTGATGAATAAGAAATTAATTAAAGATTTGGTGCTAGAGAGGGATGGGGGGGGGGAGGGGTTGAACCACTAACCCCCCCCCTGACTAGGCCCCTGCTGACAGATAACACACAGCTTAAACCAGTTGGTCTAGAAGCATCAAATTTTGCATAGGAGTTCCTTATATAATGTAGGTGAGTGCCGGGGAAGTAAAAAAAGCTAAAAGAATAAAGTTTAGGTCGAAGAAATTTTTATCAGAGTTAAGATTCAGTGCTGCAAAGTTGAAGGCTCCCCATGGATCGGTATGTTCGCCCCAGACCGTGAGGTGTAAGAGAGAGTGCAAGGAAGAACAACAATATCATCTTCCGCCAAAACCCACATAAAAGTTAAATAAAAATTACACGAAATTTATAAGATAGACTTATTATATTACAGTTGAATGAATCTCTTTGGTGGAATGTAAATGGCAAATGGCAGAAGGCTACTATAAATAATAATTTGAAAACACGAGAAAAAATGGAGACTGTTACTGGCAGTAACTACTCTGTTTCAATTAAAAACACAATGTTTCACTATAAATTAAGTCGTGCCTTAGTCCATAAAAAATAATTACGGGCAAATAAAAACTGTAATTAAGTTATCTGCATGCTTGCGCAGTTGTGTCTCTGACTCCTGCGGGCTGAGTGGAGGGTGCTTTCCACCAGTGGGGACTGGTATGGACAAGGTTGGGACCGGGTTTCGCTGCTACAGTCGGTAAGGCATCAGTATTAAATGTTTAATGAATTTTAACAAGATGGGTAGTATTTTAATAAAATTCCTTGAAGGGTCACACATATACTTAACGACACAGTTTCTTTTGTGAATATTATTACTTTACATAAATTCTTACGGGAATTAAATAGAATGGTATTCATACAGGTGCCTAACACACGGAACGGAACACTTACTTAGTTGCGGACACAATCACTAAGTTGACTCGTGTGAATGTGATGTATAGGTGCGTTCCGCCAGCGGAGACTAGTACTGGCTGGATGGAGACCGGGCTTTACTATCATAGGAGTTACGATGTCAGTTTAAAACCTAATTTGCTAATATAATATCATGCGTGGCATTATTTTGATATTTATATATTAAATTTCGTGTTTGATTGTCATATTATAAGTGTTTTTGCAAGATGAGAACACACGAATTTGCTCATTACTAATATTAGATATTACATATCACGGGTGTGTACCTACTTTGTTTCCGTTACAGTGTAGAATAGGTCAATTGGAGATTGTAAATCCATCATTAAATTGGGAGAGTGAGAGATTGATTGAGGTAATCTTTTATTTAATAGTGTATATTAAAAAAAAACCTTTTCACTACATAATATATAATTAATTAATATTGCATGTATATAAAATTAATGATTAATTATTCATCATATATTGTAAAATTTTCTGTACCAGTTATAAGATTAATTTATTAAAGATACATTTTATTGTTATTGTTCTTAAATAATAATTTAATCTAAACTGTAAGGTTTCACATGATATAATTTTTGAAACACTACACTTGGAATGTTTGGTGAATTACCGATTATTTTGTATTTTGCTGACCAGATGATTTGAATTGTGTTTTCCACAGAGATATCTCTGGTTCTCCATAAGTCTTTCTTCTATGCAAATATGTCGGAAAGTGTGGATGTGATGTGTAACAGCTGTCGTAAGTATATACTTGGGAATATGAAATATGTTTACTGATCTTGATGGTAATGTGGCTGCAATTGAAGTTATCTGATTACGAACCGAATATAGTTTAATAATTAAATTATAAAGTTTCTGAGATGATTTTTACTACAGTTAAAAAATTGTTTTAGCGAGTGTTCGATTTGTGCCCGTTCCTAGTTTCAAATTTAAAAATGATTTTTAATAAAATTGATCTGGTACTGCTAAAAGGCGAAATGACAAAAATTGCTCAATTGAAAGTTTTTTGAGATGTGACTTAGAAGTGGAGGTATTTGCAATATAGTTGTTGCTATCCTGGACTACGATCATCACAACTAGGTATTGATACTTCCAGTAACAGCGTCAGCTTAGAATGTAAACATCGTATTTCAGAAATATCAAACTTTGCTGTAAAAGAAAAGAAAAAATGTAAAACAAAATTTGTACAACTTTATACATTTCAAATATATTTATTTTTAATTATTTATGGAGGTACTTGACCATGGTTGAGATACGAGGTTTTCTACCTAATAATTCAGTAAAGAAATATATATAGGTTTTAGCCGATAATTACTATAACCAAGCATAGTGATCTTGCTGTAATGTAGTCGAAAAATTGTAGTTTATTCTGTTAATTTTTAGCTTATGAGAAATTAATTCAGCTGTTGATAAGTAAAAATGTTTGCGTTAAATAAATGAGAGTATGAATTTTAAAAAAAATGTGGAAAGTAAATTGATAATTTCGAGAACATTTTTTGACTTGAGGGGAGTAGTATAGATCTTGATACCTTCACAATATTCACATCATGTTATCAGCATTGTGGTGCTGACATCATTACCACGTATATATTCTTACGGGACAAGTGTGGGAATATGGTTTTTTTTTTGGATGGGGAGCATTCACTTGTTTGTTTTGCACAAAATGTGTTTCTTAATTAACTTTTAATCAGGCGCAAGCTATTCATGAGATGCAGACTTGTTTTGTGTTTTAAAACGGCCTTTTCCCTTTGGCAATAACTTCCAGTTACACACTCTCACAGTGATCAGTGGTGCGCTGACCCTTGGGTGTGTTAACATGTAATTATCTGCAGGATACATTGCGCCCATATAAGTAGTAGTGTTGGTATCTGTGAGGTACATTGTGACCTATAGTATACATGTTTGATAAGACTGTATATGATTGTAAGTGCATATTGATTGAATAAAATGACTGCTGCAAGGAACAGACATTTTGAAATTAGCAAACACAGTAATTATAAAAATGTAATGGATATGATGTTCAATGAAAGTGATGTCGATTATGTTGGGAATGCGATACAGATGCTGAAGATACATAGTCGAAAAATGTCTTGAAGTGTGTGACAAGTATTTATAACTTTTTAATTGCATATTGCTGTGGTTTTAAACAAATATCCATGCGCATGGAAACGTACCATTATTTCCATTCCAAAAGTCTTATTTTTCTATTTGAGCTAAATAAAGGTGCTGAAAGGTTTTTTATTTGGGGTTAATTAAAAGAAATATTAATATACGTGGTTTTTTTGATTACCCAAGGCACCATGCTAAGAGTAGATTCAATGGTGGAAATGAGTGTTCTCACTGTGTTGTGTACTAGTGACCAGGGCTTGTGGTTGGTTGAGGACTCGTTCGGAAGACAGCTGATTGGACACAGATGGAAGGCCCGCTCCAGTGTCATGACACAGCACAGTAGTACATGCAGTGATGAGAAACCTTTCTCATGTTCAGTGAAACTTAAAGACACATTGCACATGAGAAAGGTTTCTCACCAGTGTGCGTACCCTTGAAGAATGACGACTTGTGGGAGCAGACGTAACGCTGACCAGGATCTTTGCCAGCGTGCCGGAGGATGCTGTGATTGGGTGAGAGATAATAACGGCATGGTTGTTACAGGTGTAGAAAATCTGGGCATTTGATAGTTACCACTGAAAACTATCTCTTAAACTGTACTTTTTAATCTGAAATATGGCCTTGAATAACAAAATTCTCATTGCAAAAACATTAAACCATGAGTGTCAATATTTTATTTTGGTGTACACAATTATTTGATTTAAATATTTGATGTAATAAATACAATTTTGTTGTCAGGAAAATTTAACCCTATGTTCTATTGCTACAATGCTAGTTGATTTTATTGTAATTATCAGGTTCCAAATAAATCAAGAGGCCATACAAGTGGGTAATTTTTTTTCCATTTGTACTATACTTATGGTACTTTTAATTTAAATGTTATAAAATCACTGTGAATATAAGGAAATGTTGCATGTCCTTTCAACTGAAATCAAGTAAGTATAGACTATTGAGAGAGATTTGTGGTTGAAGGATACAACTTGACGTGTTTGAAAACATTTCTGAAAGAGAATTTGCACATTGAACAGATATTCTAATTTTGCGTTTGGTCCACTTTTAGTTGACACCATATTACTAGCAAATAAATATTATGAAAAGAAATAAAAAAATTTGTGTTATCTTTAAATTGATAAAAAAAAAACATGACCTTAACGTTGCATACCGATAACTGTCGTCATGCATGCTAATCACGAAAGAGTGTGGGCTATAATTTTAACATATAAATAAATTATGAAAACCATCATTGACTTAAGTTCCTTTTTGGCTTTAAAATTTTGCTTTAAAAAGTTTATTTTTCAAATTTTTCAGGGGGAGTGCCCCCAAACCCCTATCTCTGGGTGTAGTTCCATACTTCGAATGTTCGAATCCTTGGTAAGGATCTTCTCCCTTGCTTAATCTAGGGCTACTGTATAGGGACGGATGAACCTAAAATGTCTGAAAGATAATTTACACATCAGAAAGTTTTGTATTTCTGTAAATTAAATAAGCAACTTAAATAACTGTTTTATACGGGAAATGGAAGTTTTTGGACGACTTCTTACATGGAAATAACGTACATCTTATGGAGAAAATGGTGGGTCAGAAACATTTTGACATATTATATGGGAAATTGTATTTTGCGGCAACGTCTTAAGAGTTTTAATTTTAGTTATATGTTGGAAATTGTGCATTGTGGAGAAATATTTTACTCTTAATTTTAAATGCTTTGTCTCTACAGTGGCATGGAAAATAATTTGTTAATAAGACATCTGTGAGGCATGAAGGTTTAATGAAATTTCTTTAGTGGAAGTTAAACACCACATATATAGTGTGTATCAGTTCTTAATGACCAAACTCTGGGAATCAATTGAACATTTAAGAAGAAAAAAAAATCTTAGGTAAGGAGTTATTTTTATATTTTTCCAACTGCAACTCCTTGCTGTATAAATATGTTACATGTATACATAAGCTACAACAAATCTGATTGCATCTTTTGAAAGAACAGTTTTTTTTTATTCTGTTAATCTTAATTTGGAGACACTGTTAAATTGCTGTGACATTTATCTGAAGCAACACTCTTTTCATCTGTGTTAATTTTTTATTCCCATGAATGCATAATGGTAACGACACTTTTGCATCATCACTTAAACACAGTGTAATGAATTAATATTATGAATGTAAACCAATACCGTTTCCTTAACAGCTATTTGCTCTCTTCATTGCCTATTTACTTGAGCACAATTAAAATGGTAGAATGGTTTATATTGTGCAGAAATATTTCTACTGCCCATGTGTTTTCAGCTAGGTTTATAACATGCCATCCTGCAAGTCTGCAGCAGCTCTGATGAGAAGGACTAGTTTACCTCGAGCCAACCGTGTGGTGCTAGTGGCAAGACATGTGGTTAGCGATTCATGTCAGACTGCATTTTCTTCTTTATTATAGCTGCAATTGGGTACAGAAGTGCCCGGTGGCAAGCATTCTCCCTACTTTCCCCGCACTCTTCTTCTGAACTGATCCACTCTCCCAGCCGACACACTCCTCCTCCAGCCTATTCCATTCCCCTACCGTACTCACGACCATCACATTCTTTCCCCTTTCTGTCCTCTTCCTCTCTTTGAAAACCTTCCTAGTATTTTCCTTCCTACTTCTAGGCATTCCCATTTTGACTTGTCTCCCCATCCTCCCACTCCACTCAGCACCTGGTATATATTGACCAGTCTCTCCTTCTGTCTTCTATCCTTTAAGCTCTCCCATCTCATTCCTGTCAGGAAACAGTAGTGGGGCATTATGTTAGAAGGGTAAATAATCGGAGTTGCTTGGCTTCTGGGTTGTACCCGTGTCTGAAGATATCAATGTTTCGGTCGACGTAGTCGCCATCATCAGGGAGCAGTTACGTACCTAATATATTTTTCTCGTAGTTTCTCAAAATGTAATTGAAACCTTTTCAAAAAGTACTTTAAATATACTAAGACAATTGATTTTAGCAGTATTAGTGCCTTAATTAAGTTAACAAGCACCCTTTAGCTGTATGGAAAAAAAAATATATTTCCATTATCATAGTCTCTAAGGGAAAAATCTTATCTGATTAGCTCTTTTGTTTTGCTTGAATGAATTGGGTCATTATTTTGTGGGGCTGGAATACAGCATTTAAAATTTAAAATAACTTAATCTAATAGACTTTACCCAGATACGCAGTAATGTCGGAAAACGATTGAATGTCCAAAAACGTGGTCCAAATTGACATTTTTTTTAGGGAAGAAAGTGTCTAAAATTATCAAAAGTTTGAACTGATATGGACCAATTTTTTAACTTTCTCTGGAGATTAAAGATTGTCTGACAGAAGAAAAACTCTTTTGAATGTTGCATCATATTTGTTGTAGTCCTAGTATATTTATAGTTAAGCATTTTTTTCTATTGTAAGATGGTAAAAAAAACAATAAATTAGAACCTCTTGAACTGATTTTGCCAAAAAAAACCTTAAACGGTTGTACAATATATTGTAAAAGTGTGGCTATTAAAAAACAAACAAAATGAATGCTCTTATGAATCTAAAGAAACAGTTTACTAGATTTAGTGTTACATGACTTTGAGTTTTTGTAAAATTTGAACGTTTGCTGATTTTAATATAGTGTACCTAATATTGAATTAGGTTTTAGTCATGATATTAAATGAACAATAGGCTACAAAGTTGTTCTAATAAAATCAAAATTCACCTAACATCAATCTCTGTAAATGTTTTTTTTCTTCTTTCAATTACTAGTTTTTACATTTCTATTTGTGTGTCTGTGTGATATCAATTTTAATAAACACTTTAATTGGTTAACTTATTCTGTGATTGTCAACCACGCCAAAATTTCTTGTGATTCTTTTTGGGTGTAATGTTTAATAATATTGGTAAACTTTTTGAGTGTCATGTGCAAGTTTAGTGAGGCAGTAATAACCAACAAACTGTACATGAAGTCGTGTGCTTGGAATGAAAAATTTGCAGTATGTATTTTGTTTGATTTGGTTAGTAGTCACATGATTGAAGTTAAATTACAGTGATCTCCATTTTGTATTTGCTTATTCATTTGATATGAGTATGAGATAAATAAATGATGTAATTTTTTTGATTGATGAAAATTTAAGTCCCAGACCGTCGGATTGGTTGTGATGGTCAAACGACAGCTCTCTTTCGCTGGTCTCCACGTTCACGTGACATAACGCCATGCAATTTTTTCCTTCGGGGCTTTATAAAAGATTGTGTCTACGTTCCGCCGCTACCGAATGATTTGCCAGAGTTGAGACACACAATTGAAGAGGCTATTGCTTCCATTACTCATAGAGAAGAATTGGGCTTTACATTGGATGTGTGCCGTATAATTAATGGTGCAAATATTTAACATTTGTGAAAAAGAACTAGGTAAATTTACCTTCAAATTAATGGAAGATTTGTTGTAAATAGTTTTAAAACTGTTATAATATAACATTGAAACAAAACTGGGACAGTCTTGAAGGACATCTTGTATTTAATGGCAGTAGTGAAAAAAATGCTATATAATTTGTATTTATATTGTAAAATTCTGTATATATATGCAGCATTTTAAATTGTTGAAAATTTTTCATATTAAGAATCAGTACTGGCTTGGCCAAACACTATTTCATTTCCATTGTGTAATATCATGTGTAAAGTTTATTTTCGTTGGCTAGTGCCAGTCCGCTTGACAAAATTAGGACAATCAACTGCAAAAATCTAGAATATTTTAGTCTGCAAGTTTAAACTTAAAGTATTTTTTACAACCATTTTGATTATATATGTTTGTTTTGCAAAATTCTAAATATAGGTTTTTAAGAAAGATGCTTTTCAGCAGTTGTCATTTACAAATTTTGTCATGTAAGACAACCTAACTGCATTAATATCCTATTTTAAAATAAGTTTAGAATTATATTTTTATGATGGAAAAATCTAAAGTAGTTTTATTATAAACTTTAGCAGTTATAAGCACTATTGTACAGAAACCTTAAATACTAACACATAATTCCAGGCTATAATAAAAGAATTATGTTAATAGTTCAAGACATTTTATTTTTTAACTTTCGAGTCTTACAACACAAATAAAGAAACATTTTACATTGCAAATATATAGATCACATTGAAACAAGTCTGAATGTTTACAGTAATTTCAGTATAAAAAATTGTCTTTGTCAAAGGTGGCAAGATTGCCATGGCTGCATTCATTTCTTTGCCACTGGTAAATGCAAACTGGTGCTACTTTGCAGATAGTTTACTGGCAAGTAACAACATTGTCTTTGATCAGATGCACTACACTTCCACTTCACAAATAAATAAAGGTTAACAAAACAATACATAAAGCTGTACATAATAAAGGTCTCCAAATTTGAAATTGTGTGCTTTTTACCTTAAGCCTCGGCTAGATTAAGAAAGTTCACTAGCTAATCTACTAGCTAACAAACCCGCTCAATGTATCATACTAGCTCGCTCTGGTCCAGCCCATGCATGTGACAAATTTGTTGATTGAGAGGATTTTATAAACCTGGGGCTAGTGGACATCTTATTTATTTCACGCTGACCTTTGAGCCTTGAATGATGCCAGCCAGCACTTGAGTTATCACTATTAGTATGATTTAGAGCAAGTCTGGGTTTGATACAAAATACTGCATTATGTAAACCCAGTGACGTAGCCAGGATTTGTGTATGGGGGTGTGTTAAGAAGCATGCCCCCCCCCCCCCCCCCCCCCCCCCCCCACCGTATGAAAGCTTGGGGTCCGGGGGCCCTCCCCTGGGAAAATTTGGATTTTAGGGTGTAAAATAGTGCTGTTTTAGCAGTTTTCAGTACTTAAAATTAAATATTGTAATGGTAAAATTTTTATTAATTTTAATATGAAATTAGTTTGAGTGATGAATAAGAAATTAATTAAAGATTTGGTGCTTGGGGGGGGGGTTTGAACCCCTGAAACCTCCCCCTGGCTACGCCCCTTTGTAAACCTTCAACTCTTCTCCCCAGATTCCACACACTAATGTTCCACTTAAAACCAGCTTGTGCTAACTACTGCCCCGAAGCTCTGTAATATGTTTGTGGGAAGGCTCTGGACTCGGGAACAGTCCACACCACGCGTGCGTCATCGGCTTGTTCGAGAGCCACATCGCGGTAGCCGCGTGGCGCGACTATCTCTTGCCGCGCTTGTTGCCCACGGGCGGCTTCTGCAGCTGGAAGTTTGCGTTGTCGACGGGCTGCGGAGTCTTGAGGGAGCTGAACGGACTGGCCGCCCCGCCCAGGCTGAATGCGGCACCCGTCGTCAGCTGTGGCTGCGGCGTCGCCGTCGGCAACCCCCACCCTGCAACCACACGCCACTGCACTCCTCTACCACGCACCCTCGCTTCACTCGGTGAACAGCAAGTGTGTCGGTATCCATGTGCTAATATTATTTACATCTTCACCCTTCCTTTTTTAAAATTTAAGTTGCACAACTTTTTAATGGCTTTGTTAATATTTCAACATCTTCTAGTGTTGACATAGTCTATAAAGAATGTCTAAAGATTACCACAAAAACAATTGCAGTGAAAAAAAAAAGGCCAAAGGTACGTCACTGCTTGGTTTATCAACAACCCGCGGATATGCCCAACAGGACCCTCGCAGCATTGTTATAGTTTTGACTTTTATATACTACTGGTGTGTGTTAATTATTGGATGTTTTAACAAGAGATACCAATTCACTAGAAGCATGTACTATTGAGTCATGTGGAGCACGATTGAAACAAAAATACAGAAACCAATCTTTCATCCAACCATGCAAAACAACCATGTGAGATAACTATGCACTAAGTGATTCTCAAGACTTGCAATGTGTTACCAAGAAATAAATATCAGTTACGTAAATATGGGTATGTGGTTAATGAAGATATTAGCATCAAAGAAAAACGGTGCGGAGAGTTGAATGTAGTATATCAAATATTTAATCTTAGCCTGGACATGTTTAGTAGCCTTGTTAAAGTATGCTGTGGCAGCAGATATGAAATAGGGAACACACATTATTACTGTGGTATGAATAAAATCTTCTAGCCATGTGTTTTCAGGTCTACTCAACCCAGAGGTAAATGTGCAGATTGTGCCAATGTACTTGTCCATTCAAAGTATCAGGCAGGGCTCAAGCACTGCACATAATAGCATTGGTGTCACTATAACTGGATGGTAATACACCAAAGTGAAAGTGCCAAAACCAAACTTTCGAGTAAATGGAAGTTAAAGTTCAGGGTACTATAGAAAATTCCAAGAAATAGATACAATGTAATTCTAAAGTGGCATACCATTTCTATAGTGTTCCATGTACTATGGCCATCAATAGACCATTGCAGAAAAAGTTTACTGTCACAAAGTATTTAATAATAGTTCCAGTAATGGGATATAGTACACTCTGGCATAAAATCTCTTTAGCAGTTTTTGTAGATACAATAATAAACATAAAAAAAATATAATTCTTACAAGTTTAATATATGAAATAAACATAGTTATAATTAACACTGTAAGAGACAAAAAAAAATTACTGGCTCAATAATGTCATTGTTACTAGTATTATTTTTAATGAACTCTTATAAGCCAAAAAGTAACACAGTACACTCTTGCTTGCAATGTGGTCATTTCTTATTCTATACCGTCATCTTCACATTCTTCTTCAGTATTGCCTTCTACAGTGTCATTTCCACACCTCTGCAAACCATCATAAAAATAATGATATACAGGTGGCACAAACTGCAGAAGACTTCTTACATCTTTGAGCTTCTCTTCACTAAGTTTTCTTCCTTGAGGGTACAAGATCGGCATGACCACAAGGCCTAGATTTACAGGCCTTTGAGTCTTTTGTTTAAATTTATCGAATAAAAACCAACCATATTGTTGTGAGTGTACTTGTATTCCATTATGCCAGGTTTGTCCATTGTGAATCTCATCTCTTTGATGTTGAACCACGTAACTTTTTCACCTGGCCCAGTTTTCTTTCTGTTTACTATGTTTTCTTGAAGACTTAGTGCTTTTGAAGTCATCTTTTTTCATATGTATAACATCAAATTTATTTTTCTTCACTCTAGAATTGGAAATTATCTCGCACCATTGCGTTGGCGCACTAATCTCGGGGTGATATTTCAATTTTCTCTCTATATCACCAAAGTCACTGTCATTCGGAAGGTAGGAGTGGCCAGGTTCTGCAAATTTGTGGCAGACTTTTTTCACATTCATTCTAGGAGACTGCACTATATGCATCCACATGGCAGCCATTTTTACGTTCCTGTTTTGTCCCCCACACGAATCTGACCAAGCTATAATATTTTCTTTGTGGTCACGAATGTTCAAGTATTTCATCACACAGGATCCAATTTCTTGTGCTCCTCGTGATGCAACACTTTCGTCCCAAACATGCATCGCACCAATCTCTGTTGAAAAATCGTGAATACCAAGATTGTAACATGACACCTGTCTTTTGTAATACACAACCCCTGCAGTCAGTTTAGGTAAAAGCATTACTTTTTGCATGTCAAATGAAAACACAGTAGCACCTTCAGTGTGGCTTGATGTCTCATCGTCTCTAATACTTTGTCTTGCAAGTTGAACTTTACGGTGGTGGAGTTCTTGTTTGATTTTTAATGTGTGGCATAGTTCTTGGTTATGTTCGCTCTCAGCAGCCTGTATCTGAATGTTTAGCTTGTCACACGTTTGACATGTATCTTTCCTTGGTGGTTTGAAACTCAAACAGAAGTCACGTCTAAAAACCTTCTCGTACATTGACTGGCTTGGTATCTTTTCTAAATGGGATTTATCTTTCATGTCTTCAACGAAAAGTCGATACATCAAACTGAGATTCAGATTTGTTCCCAAATATTTTTTCTTTGTCCGAGATCTTGCATAATGGCTATGTGTAGTCGGGAAACTTTTTACGTGGGCATGAATCAACTCTAGTGTAGCTGAAGAACTTTTGTTGTGAGGGACATGCTTTCCTCTTAGATCACTGGTTGTTGAAGACTTTACCTTAAGTAATGCTCTATGAATTCGAGCACTGTCAATCTGCAATGTTCCAGTAAACATATTTTTGCACACTTTTATGTCACCTTTTGATGTAGGTATATAATAAGTCCTGCTAACTTGCTTCTTGTTTTTGTTCTTTGTATTTGAACGACTTCTTTCAACACTCCTACACTTAACAGCACCAGCAATAAGCACAGTTTGCGTATCCCAAGACTCTGCGCTATAAAATAGTTCATGAAACTTCTGCTTATCGTCCACACTCACCTTACTTCCACAGTTATATTTACATTTGCACGAGGAGTCTTTAAATTCCTTGGCTTGAACCACAGCACCTTTACTATTCACATACTCTTTGCCTTTGAGTCTTCAACTTTTCCTTATATTCTTCTTCCATTTTTGTGGATTCCCTTTTCTTCTCTTTTTGGGGGATTCCTTTACATGTGTAGTTTCTGCATCTGAATTGAAAAGAAAAAAAAATGTATAAATATTTTGTGGAAGACAGTTTTTATTTATTACCTAAGCATATTCTCATGACACATAAAACAATTTCAAAATAATTTTATCGTCATGGTTTATTTATTTAAGTTATGCTAAGTGTGTTTATAATGCTTTTATACAACACCATCAGAAAAGTTCTACATACACACTTTTGCCAGAGTGAACTATCTCCTTCTTAGTTAAAGAAGAAAAGGATTACTTCACTATATTTTGGATATTTTATAATAAAACGTATGTTTAAATGCTGGCAACACTGCAAAATCTGAAGTGCTGCTTGATGTGGTGAGCTTGGAAACTTCTATTTTAACATGGTTCACTTTGGCATAAGAAAGTGCTATATATAAACCCTGTTTACATAACCTAGATTACCAATGTGTTTATAGTTATAAATATTTATAATAATCACCTGTGGATGGTGTTTCTGACTCAAAACTCGGTATATAGTTGTCAGATGATCCATTGCTGATATCACTCACTTCGCTATCACTACTACTGCAACAAAATGTATCAGTATTACATCTTGACCTTTTTGAACTGTGTCCTTTAGATGCCATCTTGATGTGGTCTATAGTTCACTTTGGCGGACTAAATACAGGTATACCAACCATATGCCACAACAAAACTACAACATTACCAACTCCCCTACTGAAGTGGATCATAGTTCTCTGTGCATAAGAAAGATCATGAAATACTGAACATGCACATATACTGAACATGCACATATATTAATCCACATTTTAAAAATTTGGTTAATGGTTCACTCTGGCATAAGGCCATTCAACTATCCTAGTTGCCAAAGCCACTCAAATGGCTGGAGAAGCAAGCAACAGTGCGGTGTTTTGTCTCCTAAATGACAGGCTTCCACTCCTCATCTGTCGGGATGAAAATTTACCTGTCATTGCTGGTGAACAGGCGTTAAAATCAAACACCGATTGTGCCTTTCATTAACCTCACTAAGAATAACTTCAGAAGCCAATTATGAACTAGTTCACAGCATTTACAAGTGATTATTTCAAGTTCACACAAAGTTACGAGATAGTTTAACAAGTACATGTAAAATAAATGGATTCTACATGGCTATCATTAGAATCGATGAATGGTGGGGGAAATGGCATGCCACCGGCCCACAGTATCTGCAGTGCTTCCTATATATGAAACACCACAGGTTTAACAGCTGGGAATCTTGTCCATCTCAGTGGAATGTGAGGGATCTGGCCACTCTCTCCACGACTTAACTGTAGGTAACTGTGGTGGGCCGCATGGCGAAACTATTCAGTTTATAGGTGTGACAACCAAGTCACACCATGTATTGAGTCACCTTTTGTATGAATACCAAAAATTATTTTGCCAAGTCAACATCTAAATTAATTTACTATGAGTGGATTTCATAATTGGAGGATTATTTAGCTTTGTAAAGTAGTGCTTAATTTGATATAAGCCTCATTTATATGAGTGATAAATTCATGTTAAAAAAAGTTTTACTTGACAAAGTAGTGGTTAATGAAGCACTACTTGTACTGCAAGTAAAGATAATAGGTGTACTTGATGCCATTTTTTTTATCTTGTACCTTGCATAACAGTACTTCCAGCATGTGAGAATAATTATTATTCTAAACCTCCAAAACCTCCCAAGCTCAAGACTGGTCTCCATGCTGATTCTCACTCGTGAAGGTCACACTGGAGTGTTCTTGTGATGAACTCAGAATTATAAACCGTTGAAACAAATGAAATTATTGCACTTTAATTCACATTTTCTTTTGTGGAGGAGTATTGTTTCAACTCTTACCATTAATAACATTTTAGTACTTATTTCAACACCGCTAAAAAAAAGAATTATTTGAAAAACAAAACCGTAGTGACATTTAAATTAAATGTAGAGCAGAACATTTTTGATAGTTGTTTAAAACTAAACCTGTAATAAATAAATATTGGTGATTTATTGAACCAAGTGTGCTAATGATTTACAAAAATCTGTATTACTTAATAGTTACAAATGTGAACAATTATTTGGCAAATCCGTCCAAACATCTTAATACTTTTCACACTTGTCAAAAACAAATTTCTAAAGCTTCGATGAATCATTCTGGTCTACATATTTTGGAGTTTTTTAATCTATAAAATAAAAAGTTCAATATTTAATTATTGCATTCAATTTTTTTCAAAAATAATTTACTGTAAAAATTACAAATTTGTCAAAATCATTATTCCAATTTCTCATAATTAACCCATTCATACTATAACCATAGTATACAAAATTAACGAAGCACCATAAAAACTGAAAAACAATGTGCCACAACAGGATTTCCTCAGCATATTTTCATTCCATGTTTCCATCCAAATTCCATAAAAATTGTTTAACACACCTATGATTCTATATGACTACGTTCAATGGGGGATATTACTGAAGCTAATAAATATTTAAAATGCTCAAACTGATGAATGTTTAGACGTCATAAGTGTTTGTTCTGTATAATCTCAAGTAAAATATCACAAATTTATAGTTATGTATACACACATTAAATAGGTCATAGATAAAGTATAGCAAAATAATAAAGAAAACATAAATAAACTAAAATAAGCTATTAAAATTGTTCAAAAATACTACGTATTGTTATTGTTAAGGTTAGAATAGAATAGTTACAGAAAGTTATTCAAAAAAATGCTCTAAAACATTTAAAATATTCATTATTTCCTTGCTAGCACATTATAAATTCAGTTTATAGGTTGTAATAAATGTATAGTGTATAGGGTGGCCAGACCTTAACCCCAACAATAGTAATTTTTTTCAAAAATTTTAATGGCCATTATAATTACCTATGACCTACATAATGTGTGTATACATATTTATTAATTCATTAAATTAGTTCACTTGAGATTATACAGAACAATCATATTCATCAGTGATGGCTTTCTAATTAACCACTCGGTCTGAAACAAGGCCTAATCTTGCACCGCCCTGTGTTTGATACCAACACAGGTGACTGGACTACCTGTGTGCGAGTTTTTAAGTCCTAACAATCTCACAGTGTCTTAAACATAAACATAAATAATAATAAAAAAAACTGATTTTAACAAAGGCTAAACACAGCTGTAGGTTCATTGCAAAGCAGATCCCTTGCATCAAAACGTTCATGCGTGCCACTCTAACTGAAAACCTGGTACCAATGGCATAGACACAGAGGTAAGCGCTCCCAACTTCTAAACATGTGCACTGGTTCCAATACAATCTTGAACTCAGATTTTGTTTTAAAAAATTAGTTTATAAGCCATCTTTCTCTTAGCATCTCAACAAATGGCGAGGATTAATGTTCTCTAATACATATATAAAAAATAGTAGACATTGCTTTTGCTTTGTTAAACAGTTTTTCGCAGGCATCTGCTAAAACACTGAGTAGTTCTAGACCACATGTCTACTGCTGAGCAGGAAACTGCCAACCATGGGTCTGTTAAGGCTCACTTTCACTTAGTCATGACCTGATAGAAGTATGGCACATACCCTATTTTAGCAATGACAGAAAAAATATTGAGATGGAAAATAATCCTGGCATCAATTAACAGTGTAGTATCTTCAATGAATCAATATTTAAGAGTTTTCAATTAATTGAGTTCTATCAGGTTTTTACGTGTCAAAGCACATCGAATGGTGAAAAAAACACACACCAGGCACAACTTGTTCGCAAAGTGGAAATGTAATCTGAACACTGGACTGACACAGAGGAACAAATTGTAATCTCGAGCTTAGGAATGCATGAGCTAAGAACGGGAAATGTCTGCAGAAGGGGGAGAGAAAATGCCATACTGGGTCAAAACTCACCAAGTTTAACTACATACCGCTAGAAACTACAGAGGAACCTCCATAATTACACGCATACTTAAATTTTTTTTACAATTTCCTGCATTCTGATCTGTATTCTTTAATTCCACATGAAACACCAATTTGTACGATGATAAGGTTTTGTTTTGAATAACTACGCACACACAGGCTTAAGGTGACAGGATCTCCGAATCACACAGGTACAGACAGTGCTCATAAATATCAGTTGTGCTGAGGCGTTGGGATCAAACTCAATGACCCTCACCCCTTGAGTTGTGACATCCACAAAAGAATAGAGCTCACACTGTAAAAAAAAAAGTCTAAAACTCCTTTTTTTTTTTTTTTTTTACAATTTTCTACTAATTTTTTTAAAAATATTTTCCCTGGTTCCATGGAAACTACCCCCCCCCCCCCAATAGGTTTATCAATGACTCATACTTTACTGATAGATAGGGGTAGTCAAATTTCGTTAATGACGAAATCGCGAAATTTTAAAAAAATCACTTGCACATGATGTGTAATACAAATAACCTTACTTGGTAGTGATAAGACGTTAATATACTGCATTTCGTTTTAACGAAATTTGCTGTGATGCGCGAAATCCGTAGTTTTTCACGAAATATGACGAAATTGCGATATTCGCGCGAAATTAACCTTTTTTATCGCGAAAAATCACGTTGAATCATTCTGGAACTTGCACAAAACGTTTATTATTCCAAGAGGTTATATGTGAGACGCCATCTTTGCTTTTGTTTTTCTCTAGCACCCATAGAGTAGAGCGTGGCAATAAACATTATCACTTTAGCTACTGGTGGACAAATCACAGATGGCGTTGGTAGTTACGAGTGTCGAAATGTTCTATGATTTTGTTTTCACGAGTGCGTGTCTGTCGAGTTTAAGTTCTTTATTTCCGAGTGGATGCAATATGTCTCTCTTCCGCATCTATGATCGTTTTCCGTTGAAAGTTTTTGTGTCATTTTGGTCATATTACCGTGGTCACTGGATAAGCGTATAAAATGTCGAAAGTTGTGTTTTCGAAAGAGCTGAAGGATTTTACGTAATCAGTAAAGAAAAAGGCATCATGATGTGCAAGTTCTGTAATGTGCAAGTCGACTGGAAAATAAAATACACGTGTGAAAACACTGTAAATTTCGAGCATCGCACAAGGTGAACAAAGCATCGGGTTCTGGAACTAAGCGTCAAGTTACTCTAGAACCATATATTTCACAAATGAAAATTATTACATCCAGACGTACGCCTACTCAGTCTCCGTCGTCGCACACGTTCCTACGAGACGTAGAAGGCCATAAAACGGCAAAAATGACATTATTTTGCCGACAGCAAATGCGTCTGGTGACGCAATCGTCGATAGGCCTTAACTCAATCTTTGTTCCTTTCTCTGAATCGGCCAAACGCAGTCCAGAAAAATAGCGTCACTTCCACATTAGCCAATCAAATCATAACTTTCAAAATGTTAATTGTTGTATTTGGGCGTCCTAGCCGAGGCGACTATTTATTTTCGTAGTTGTCACGGCAATGCACGAAAATAAATGCCGGCCAAGAGTGCCAACATATACATGAACAAATACCGCACACGCAGTTGAGGCGGTGAAAAAGTAAACAAAAAAAAAAAATACTCTGTACTGTTGAATAAGTACAGTGTTTTGGTGGGGACTAGTTTGCAGGAAACATATAATAGCTGATTTTCAGAGATAGGTAGTCAAAATGGACTTGAGCCACTAACGTTTATGATCAGTTTCCAATTTTTTTGTATGTAATCTTGAGAATTTTAATTACAAATGCAGCGTGCTAAATTTTAGATGTGAATGTACTTCAAAACATTGTTTTTGATAAATTTCGACCAAATAAAACAATTATTCCATCAAACATATACATGTGTATAAAATTATAATGACGAAATAGTTATTTTTTCTAACTAAACAATTTTTTTTCCACCGAAATTTGGCACCGAAATAACTCTTTTTATTCACCGAAATGGGCCTTTTTTATTTACCATTTTTCATTGGCCCTACTGATAGAGATTGGGTATTTACGTAAAGGTTCGCTGGCCGATTCTATCGCGCAACATTGCTTGAAGCTCCTCACGTGTACGCTAGCCAGCGGCACGGCTGCTTGCTGCAAGTAACTATCCCTCCATTTCCCCCCCTCACAACGCAAGCATCGCACCCCTATTGTTGATTCGTCACATTGATTTGTTTCAATGTATTCAATGCTACACAAGTGCTGTTGTCATTGTAAGGACACGGAAATAAAATTCACGTAAAAGGAAAAAAGCACTCCTTTGAATCTATGACTTCGCTACTTCAAATAATGCTGTAATTTGTTCGCGTCATTACTTCAAAACAGCGCAAACTGAACCACATTTTTTGGATGTGCGGTTGCACAGTACACAGAATGTTATGTTTATTTGTTATAGGTTTAAAAGTACATATATTTATCTTCTTAGAATGAATTTAACTATGCTTTAAAGGCAAATCTTAAGTGAAGATAAATGATGATACACACAATTTTTCAATAAACTTACTTTGAATTTAGATTTAAAAATAAAATACATGTAATAAAATTCTCCAATACCGTTATCAAAAAAATGTTGTGCCAATTTTTAATATAGTATGACCAATAGTTGGTATTTGAACAGCCCTATTACAGATACATGTTCATAAACTGGGTAATTTGGGCGATTTTCTTTATTTTGTTCATAAAAACACATTTTTTTTATGTAAAAGGAATGCTGGCTTGTAAAATTTGCCATTATGAAATTATATCTATTGCTTCCTTGAAAAATAACATAATACGGTAACAATTCATTTATTGGTATGTACATATTTATAATTGACAAATTTTTTTACTAACCATTTCATAAAAAAATATTTCATTACTTTATAATCTTCTGTAAAATTGAGTTAATAAATTACATAAATTTCTATTCCTATTCATTCAAAACACATGTGAGAAGGAATCACAAAAATAGTAATGAAATTCAATCACTATTTAGTAACTTTTGTAAGATGCAGAACATGCAACTAATAATAAAAAAAGCCCACCTAAAACACTCATTAAAAAAAATGAATAGCCATAAATAAAAAATAAAATGTTTAAACATATATTTAAAAACTTGAAACTTACGAGTTGAACCAACGTAGTAAGTCCTCGATTAATGCGGATATTTGTTATAATGCACCAGTTATGAATTGTGAGGGTTGGTACTTCTTGAATAGCCTGTGTATAGACAGTCCATTAAAAAAATCTTAAACGAATTTTACTACAGTTGCCAACTTAATTTTGTTAATGATTTCTTTATAGTTCACCATTTTTGAGAAATGATGCAAAATTTGTGGAAGACATAACCCAGAACATTACATTGTTCCTTATGGGGAAACGTGATTAATAATTAACGAACAATTTTTGGGAACGTAAAATGTGTGATAATCGAGGACTTGCTGTACTATGCAACAAAAAAGGGACACAGAAATAGTCACGATTACTGAAGTGATTACTTAAGCAAATATTCTAAGAATTATTTTTAAAAACGATCTAGTCTAATTAAAGCTGTTAAACAGATTTGCACAAAAAAAAAATCAACAAATGACTTGGCTCGGATGTTTCATTAAGTAAAGCAGCAGTAAATGAATAATGAAAATATGATAAGATAATGTCTGTGGCAAAAATTACAATTAAATTTTAATTTCATTTACCTTCCTGCATCAAAACAACATATATTGCAACAGATCAAATAGCTTTAGATGCTTGTACCAGTCGTAAGCTCATTCTTGCTGTAATTTGTTTCTATGCATGTCTGCAACGTTACTATTATTTAAAACACATGGCAGGAAAGTAGCGAGTTGGGTACAAAGCATAATACATATTTATACAAGTTTATAAATTATACTTTCCACAGTAAAACTGAAGGGGTGAAAAAAAAAAGCCGCAGAAATAATGGCAGGACTTCAGTTTCAGCAACGAACTCACAACCAACCGCATGCTGACCTCTAAAAAGCCGAACATGCCGAGAACAGAAACCACAAACTAGACACTACTAGGTTTGGTCCTTTGAACCACGCTTACCAAGTTACCACTATTTACCTAAGGGGTTAGTCGATGGCAGAGTGGACGGAGTGTCAGAGGCCGTCGAGAACATAAGCCCAAAGCCCATCTGGCTGCCGACACCTGCAACAACCAGTGAGCAAAAAACAAGTGGTTTAAAAAATAGAAGTACTCACAAGCACTCGTGGATGAAGAGAGAAGAGGAAAGAGAGAGAAAATAACAAACGTTAACTCTCAAGTTGCACACTAAGTGCAAAAAGTTCACAGAACAATGTGAAAATGTTTACCGAAAATGGTTCAGTTATCACCAAAATAAAATTTTTAGTTTAAGTTACTGTAACAAAATAAATTCAGAGGATTTTTCTACTTTTTTTTTTGCATTACTAGGCCCATATTAAAATAAGTTTTAAACAACATAACCAAAATCCCCAAAACATTTGGCATCTTCGTGCATAACCGGCAATGCTCAATTTACCACATTAGGATTACTTTTGAAACTCGCAAGCAGTACACAAATTTCTAAACATTGTTGCGTTCCTCCACCATTTACAATATTTGTTTTGTTTTACAAACAACGATGTACGTAAGTATATTATGCAAATTGCATTTTGTAAAAATCGGTGTTAATTTAGTTTGATCTGGGAATCCTTTTTAAAGGCTGAAATCAGTGAAATACGCAGGTCCTGGTTTACGTTATTTTAAAAGTAGGGTTTGGCTGTTAAGATTTATATGGTACCTGGATTCAATTCTACGGTCTAAATGCCGGTCAAATGCAGGCGCATCACTGCAAGCGCTACGCACCCGAGAACGGCGACGGCCCGGGCAGGGTGGCCGCGGCGGACCGGGGCCGCTGGGGTCCGGCCGACGTCTCGAGCGGCTGCTGGTCGAACACGTTGGTGGCGTCCTTGAGGAAGTACTTGCGCAGGTTCAGGTACTGCTGCTTCTGCATCTCCACCGAGTTGTGCACGGCCTGGAGACGTCCAGCCAGGAACACGAACGTGTGGTGGATGCGCTGCATCGCCGACGTCAGCTCTGCCCCGGCAACACACACCGCGCACGAGGTTCAACAACCGGGGTATCTCAGGTTGAACGGTACAAGGACCGGGGAGCCACCCACCGTCCGGGGAGAGAGCGCGGGGCTGGGCCAGGGAGTGCAGGTGCTTCTCCGCCTCGTCGATAGCGACCGTGAACCTGGCGACCTCGTCCTCAAACCTGGACACCAGCTCCTCGAAGTACTGCTGTGGCGCCGTGTTGTTGTACTGCAGCTCTGGGGACATGTCCTGGGTGCGCTGCGCCATCTCCGCATTCTGCAGGCACTGCAACAACACACACCCCATCCCCTCTAGCTAGCACTCTCACTTCACCACCCCTCTGCATTCTGCAGGCACTGCAACACCACACACGCCCCGTCCCCTCTAGCTAGCGCTCTCACTGCACCACCCCCCTGCATTCTGCAGGCACTGCAACACCACACACGCCCCGTCCCCTCTAGCTAGCGCTCTCACTGCACCACCCCCCTGCATTCTGCAACTGCGATGAAGAGGAGCAGGACGCTCGCCCGTCCCGTGCGCTCTCACCTTGGCCGTGTCATACTTGAGGTTGTCTGCGAGGGCCGTGTGCCTCCGGAGGTCCGCGCCGAGGCTCGACAGCACCTTCTTCATCGCCTCTATGTCCTCCTCCACCTTGTGCAGAGGCTGCGCGGAGCCGCGCGCTACCTCCGAGCTCAGGCCCTTCTGCACCTTCACGAAGTTCCTGCGCGCACACACACACACACGCTGCTCGGCATCCACCGGGACAACAAATGACAATCAGCGACTTTATCGCGACCTTTTCCCAACTGCACGTAAACTGGCACAAACGTGGCAAATATATCTGCCACTGGTTTTATGTATCATAATTGGGTTTGTTACAAAGCGTCAGGTAAAAGGCAGAGTCGTACAAACTGCACTCTTATTTAATCATCTCGCCAACTTTAAAATATTGAGTTAATCTAAAGCATCACGTGTTTTTAATTTAAAAAAGTTAAATATAGTTGACTTTACTTGTGACATTTTTGAAGATTCACGAGTACTGGGGGACCTCCATGTCCCAGTACTGTCTGCATGTGCGAGATGACAAGGGGCGCGACAGACCGTCGCTCGCGGCCGGCCCGGGAGTGGCCAAGGTGAGGCGTGAGGGGAGCAGGGAAGGGCAAGGCTTCCCCTCTGCGCGACACATGTCTGCATCCGCGAGGATTTAAACCTAGACTGTCGTGGTGGGAGGCAAGTCATCTGGCCAACATCACAGCTACCTACCGATTAATTTGAGTTCTAATTTTTAAGAAGAAGTCGCAAAATGTAGCTAAGAGATATCTAGCCAAATACAGTATCTACATGACTGCATAGGCACACTAAAATATTTTTTGTAATGTTTCAAAACACGTACTTATTTTTAAGGAACAAAGTCAAATGCATATGATATGTACTTTTAAGTATGGATATTTCTCATACAATTGTAAAGGATAATACCTTCAATTAAAAGTTTTGAAAAAATTTCCAAAATATTATAATGAGTAGATTACATAGCAGGCTACTTACTTGAAAGCATCTATGGTTTGAATTATTTCAACCGGGATTTCATTTTCTTTAACAGCTTTACTCTCTTGACGCTGATTGCCAACTCCTGAAATCAACAGTCACAATTCAAACTAACAGATCAGAATCCTACATACATATGTATTAATTCATAAAATGTTAATAATTTAATAATTACATAGACCTAGTTAAAACATTACTGAAAGACCAACTATATCTATTTCTACAATTATTTTGTTACACTTTGCAAGGGGACATGATATCAAAGATGTTCACAAGTATCAATTTTTCACTTGATTTAAAATAATGCAAAATCTGGATATTACTAAAATAAAGTTTTCCCCATAAAGTATAAAATTCCTACAATTAATTAGTATATAAAAAAAGAGAGAGGAGATAAAGGAAATAAAAATGCCACACACATACCTGGGTATCCACACATAACTTAAAAAAAAAGTAACAACTTTAGAAAAGCAATTTTTTAAAAATTGTAATAAAAATACCCTAAATTATAATCACACAAATTAAAACATTAATAAACTTAGAAAACACAATGCTAAACTATATTAGAGTGAAACGTTTGTAACAAATGCTCAAAATCAGGAAACTGCACTACCTGGATTTAAGTGTTTATTTGTGACTTCTTCCTGTGGGGTTACCCCAAGGAAAAGTTTTCAAACATTGTCCTTACATCTTGAAAGAACTGAAGATACAAATTCTGGAGGGGAGGAAATCAACGCTATACCCCTCGAAATGTGCTGATAAGCAGTCGAAGAGTTCTGAAATTGCCTTCATCAATTAATTGCTGCTGATAGCTACCATACTCCTGATGTGGTCTTCAGAAAAGAAAAAAATAAATAGAAAGGGATGTATATTGATTCCAATAAAATAAATCTCATTTCTGTAAGTTACTCCTTTTTTTTTTCAATAGCCCTTAAAATCCGATACACACCTTAGGCCCCACCATGAATTTACATGCGCAACCATCACCCTTACATGTGACTTGGCTTTAAGGTGGAGAAAAACCAATGGACACCATCTTGGTTTCAACTGTTCTTAAGCTATTAAAATTTTCCATCTCATAAATTTTTGACATTTCACTTCGTTAAATCATAGTTACAATTTAGTGGAATGCCTGCAGTTAATCGTGATTGGCTGCTATGAATAGCTTAGCTACATCTGTGAAGTCACTGGCATTTAGTACTGATTTCATTTTGGGGACGTCTACAACTGTAATAATATTCAATAGACACTTGTTTATAGTCTTGAAAATGTACAATCTTTGCCTTAATGTAAACTAATTTTCAATATTAAACATAAAATAATTGCTATGGCATAAACCCAATATTGTGTCATTCTATTTGTACCATTGATTTCAATTGATTTACTGTTGGACATTTAATGAATTATGAGTAATGCTGCAGTTGGTAATAAAATTTTGAAAACGTTTCAGACACAATCTGATATGAAAGTTAATAATGAGGTAGAAACACGATCAATACAGCAGAAACGTACCAGCCAAGCCCGACTTTGCTTCAACACCTCCCAGGCCGACGGATGCTATGGTGGTGGCTGGAGCCGTCCCAAGGGCTGCAACGCTAGCAGCGGGCTTCGACGTCTGGCCGAACAAGCCAAAGCCGCCAGACGTACTGGTGGAACCCAGTCCAAACCCGATGGACGTGCTGGTGGTGCCTAGACCGAGTGCGGGGGCAGTGCTGGTGGCGCCCAGACCCAGTCCGGGGGCAGTACTGGTGGTGCCCAGACCTAACCCGGGGGCAGTACTGGTGGTGCCCAGACCTAACCCGGGGGCAGTGGTGGTGGTCCCCAGACCGAGTCCGGGGGCAGTGCTGGTGGTGCCCAGACCAAGCCCGGGGGCAGTACTGGTGGCACCCAGACTGAGCCTGGGGGCAGTGCTGGTGGCACCCAGACCGAGCCCCGCTGTGGTGCTGGCGGTGCCCAAGCTGAGTCCGGCGGACGTGGTGGGTGTGGAGAACAAGGAGCCCCCAAGGGGCTTCCCTGCGCCCAGGCCCTGGAAGGAGAGGGCGGCTCCACTCGTGGCTGGCGTGGTGGAGCCAAACGTCAGCCCTGAAAGAGCCGTTGATGCTGCTGCCTGGGTGGTGCCGAAACCGAGTGAGATCCCGGACGCAGAGGTAGCAGCAGGGGCCCCGAACAGGCCTCCTCCCGTGCTTCCAGCTCCCAGGTTCAGCGTCCCGGGGGTGGGAGTGGCAGTTGTTGCCTGAGCAGGAGTGCCAAACCTGATCCCACCGCTCGCCGAGGTCGCCGGTGTCCCAAACGTGAGACCCGTGGCCGGCATTGCGAACCCGGCGGGGGCCGTGCTGGCAGGTGGGCCGAACGACAGCCCTGTGGTGGTCGTGGGTGCCGAGAACTGGAAGTTAGTGGGCTGCGGGGCATTGAAGCTCAGTCCGCTGGCTGCGGTGGATGCCGGGGCCCCGAAGGTCAGCGCCGGAGTCTGACCTGCGTTCAAGGCCAGCCCGCCGGAGGGCTGAGAAGTCGCAGCTGACCCGAACAACGGCGTCGCACCGGAACCAAACGTGGGTGCGGTGGTGGGCGTCCCGAACAGTCCTCCGGTGGAAGCCGTGGTCACCGGCCTGAACACACAGCAGGTCTTACTTACCTCACACTTCACCATCTTTTAGCTAGAATGTGTGTGTCTGTATTTTCACGTCTAAACTAACAAAATTGTTGCTTTGTTTTACTTCCCTGAACCCCACTGTTATAAAATTTAAAAGGAAAAAAACTGTAGCATCTGGCAGGTGTGCAACACAACAAAACTCTGACTGCTACACATTGTGGTTGGAACGTGCAGCCACACGTAACTCCTGTACTGAGCAGCGAAGCTAAGGGGACGAACTGCTCAACAACCGTACAGGAAGCGATACTGGAACAGACCAGACACCTCACCACCTGTTTGTTTCTGTGGACTGACAGCTGAGGGCAAATGGAAGTTTCAAGGCAACCAGATGTAACGCTGGCTGTAAACAAACCGTGCATACACCAGGGTTCTAAAGAATGTTCTCCGAAAGTCAAGAAGTACGCATACGATAACTCCCATGAAAAAAATGTCTCAGAGCACTGATAATACACGAGTTTATGGGAATATTTTGTAGATGTCTTTCTTGTGTAGTAACTTGTGCTGTGCGCTCTGTGATTATAATTTTTTTTTTGTTAAAATTGAATGCTAGACAATTTTTTTTAAAATTATGATTTAATTTATACTGCGAGATTTCTAACCAAAATCATTGTTTCGAGTGTGGTGGATAGAGATAGGAACTGTGTCAACTTGTGTTGTTAAGTGCTGTAATCCTTTTCACTGCAAAATTTTTGATTAAAATATTTGAAGAAAAATTCATTGATAAGATTTTCTTTCAAACAGTGGGTTGCAGTTGATCGATGTACGATGGAAACTGTGATTAAAGGATAAAGTGAAAGTAGTGTTTTGAATCACGTAGTAACCAATGATTCATAGGTTACATTATAATATAATACTTAAAAATATTGTGGACGGTTGATTGGGTTAGTACAGCAACATTAATACCACGTGAAATTATGTTATTTTAGGTTAGCGAACTTAAAAATCACGTAAACGGTTGGTTAGGTCAGGATAGCCACATCTTAAATTGGTAATACCTAAACAACCATAAGGAATATTTTGTAGTTTTTGTTAACAGAGCTATAATAACCCAACAACTATCCACAATATTTGAAAGTACTTTTAATGTACCTAACCTTACCTAATTGACCATTCACAACCATATTTGAATAAATTCATCAAAATAAAAACACATACCGACACGGGTAAACAATTAATGGCGGCACCAGCGGCAATGCACAGGAATTAAAATGTGAGATAAAAACTTTTATTTCTCAGAAACTAGTAGAAATTTATTAACGCTGTTTTCAAGGTAAATGCAGGAACGTCTCTAGTGTTGCAAAATAGTGTTTTCGTAATTTTATTTTTACTTTGGGGAAAAGCCGTGACGTAAGTTATTTATAAACGGTAAAGGTCAAAACAGAGACACGGTTTACGTAAACGGAGACGGATCTCCCGGAACATTCCACTATCGCGTCTGCTGCTTCTACAATTAATGGAAACGTAACAAATGGAAACCTATAAGATTACGTTTAAAGGTTACGAAATATTAATTCATATAAAAAATTTATGCTTCAAGATTATAGCACGGGCAGAATTTACTTATATATAATAAAAATAAACCACATAGAAATGATCGAACACTTGATATTCTTTTACTTAAAACAATTTCTAACATACTTAGAACAAAAACACAACAAAACAGCCAAACACTCGGCTTCTACTAGTGTCACGGAGCAACGTGATATTGTAGAAACTCTGTTCTGTGATATCTGTAGTTTCCATGCCATTGTAGAACGGGCCTAACAAGGTGTAACTTTATGGAATGGTATTACAAATATGTATGAAGATAAAATGAAGTGACTAGAAAGGCAAATAAGACTTACAAGGTGGCAGTTTTAAAACAAATAAAAGAAGATTATACAAATGTTATACTCACTGACTTGATCCAAAAGAAAATGATGAGCCTGTTCCTAACCCTGTATTCCCAAAACTAAAACCCGACATGGTTTCTTTTTACATTCAAACTACTAATCACAAAAAAAAAAAACTAGATTTATTTATAACATAACCAAGGAGCAATGCAATTATTCAATACCGCCTTCTTTTCTTACATTCAAATCATAGAACCATAGATAAAGGTGCATGAAAAAGTAAAAACATTTAAGGAGTAAACATAGAGTTTTAATATGCACTGAACTGCGCAGTACTAAATTTTTGTGGCATCTACGAGGCCTACATACAAATGCATAACGGTTAATTACACAAAATCATTCCTAATAATCCAAAAAAGAAAACGGTGGAAAATTGACAATTCTTAACTTCCTTTTAATATACAACGAAAAGAAGAGAGACAATAAAAAACATTTTTTTTTTTGAGAACTAACATTACTCCTTTGTGACGTAAACAAGTTTATGCCATTAATTATGTACCCACTATTTGTATGCGTTGTATTATATTGTAATTGTACTTGTATTGTGTATATATACTCAAACAAACATGCATAATACATACATATATACTCAAACAAACATGCATAATACATACAAAAATTAAATTGTTCTATATCCCGGCAATAAGATGGACTGCGATGTAAGTGTGGCTCACTGCAATGTACACAACCATCCATTTAACTGGATGGGGATCCAGAACAGTTCGCCAACCTCTAAGCCCAGGTTTTCGAGCTTTGGAAGTACGTCATGGGGCCCTGCAGCTGGGGCCGGGTTCGCAGACGATGACTGGTAGGAGGCGTCGCTCGCCAGCTATCCAGGACGAGGTGGTTCATTGTGGTGAATCCTGGCCCTACTGGTTTTAGGTGAGTGGGGTGGCATGTCAAGAGACGAATCTGAGAGAGAGGTCAGGGAGTGGTGGAAACTTATGTCACAACTCCCTATCGGGTGTTTCCTGATGGTACTGCTATTCCTCCAAACATTTCCTATAGAGCAGCCCAGGTTGGGCATACTGTGCCAATGGTGTTCTTCTGTCGGGCAGTACTGACAGTGTGGCGGTAGCTCATTGCACGCCTCCTGTCTCTCGTTGTGCCGTTTCTTTCGAAGTGGTTGGCACCATGATTGTCTAGATAGGCCCTGTTTTTCTGGGCCTCTTCAGTGTAACGAGCCTGCTAAGGCCAAAAGTTCCAGTGGCAGAGGGTTTGGGGAGGGCTTACCTATGTTTGGCATGACTGCTAATGCATTTTCGGGTGGTACTGCTGTCGGGGGCAGGATAGCCTTTTGCGAGTTTGGCAGATTGCTTGGGTAGTGGCGCGCGCCCTTTAAATACTGTTCAAAGTCTCTTGCTGTTGCCAGAATATCATCCAAATGCCTTCTGGTGCTCCATGCCAGAACGAGCGCTACTCTGGGGTCAATAGTTCCATGATGATTGGCAACTTTTCACACACTAGGCTCCCCATTCAAATGCTTTGGTGGAGCCGATGTTCCACGAGGAAAAAATCTTTGACGCTCTCGCCACTGGTTTCACATGGCAGAATAGTTGGCATGGGCAGTGCACACACACGTGATGATTAAAATTTGACTCTAGCCATTGTGTGAAATCATCCCTTTCCTTATTGTACTTGCTCATCTATGTCCATCGGGTCCTGGCACTGCCACACAATTGGCAGCTGATGTGCTCTATCCATTTGTTGGTGGCCACATAATCATGAGTCAGCTTGTCTCTACATGTACGTGTGGAGAGACATGGAACTTCATGTGCCTGCTATCACAGTGAGTGTGTAAAGTGCTATCACCGAGTGTGTAAAAGTGCGCCGCGACGAACACCAAAGCGACGACAGCGCCCGGCCGGGTGTGGCAATGCGCAAAACTAAAGCAGTAATTATTCTTTTAAATCATAAACAGCCAAATTAATAACAATTGAAAGATAATTAATTCAAGGGAAATTATGTCCAGTTGTTCAATAATTATATATTGTTAAATATGTCATTAAGTCCAAAACTGGTCGGAGCTGTTTTCCCGCGCTACACTTGTGGCGGCGCAAGGCCGCAGGCCGGTCTCGCGCCCAGTTGCTGTCGGGGACTTGCAGGGGTCGGTCGCTCCGCGCACACAGAGCCTTCAGATTTCGCGCCTCATACAAGTCTCAGCAATAGTGTAAGTTCTTCAAATCCTTTTATCAGCTCTGCGCCGACCCCACTCAGTCGCACATCATTTCGTGTGACTCGTTAACTAATCAATTATTCCCAACAGGGAGATTTTCAACTCTTTACGTAATTTTCATGTCCAGAGTTTAAGGTCAGCGTAATTGAGTTACGCAGATTTCCGGCTTCCAAAGCCAAGTAATCGTTATCGTCGAAGGCTCTCAGCCAGCCACGTGTGTCGAGTTAATACTCGTTAATTTACGTATCTAACTTTCATCGCATTAAAATGTGTAACTTGTAATGTGCATTCTAACCACCTCATAACTGTTTAGTTAGTAACTGTAACTTGTATGTTTTATCTAACCGGACCTACGCACTTTTCGTGACTTTAAATATTTTACAACAGGCTAGATTGCAACTAACTATAGAACATCCATTCGTACGTGCTGTCGTACATAATAACGTCAATCTATGCATAAGCTGTGGTAGCATTGCAACTCCGCGACTATCCGCCGCATCTTTCACGTTGATAATCGGCCACTGTATAAGTCCGTACATACCACTTTGCAACCTATCCTGGTCGCGCGCACCGTCTACGCATAGAGACTCGCGTGCCGCAGTGGTCAGACAACAGACGCGGCCAGTACTTGGACCAGTGAGTGTAACGGTTCTGAATAAAGTGCAGTGTCGTGTCAATCAGTTTACCATTTATTTAAGGTGTCCTGGGTGGCCTGAACAGCCCGGGTAGATTTCGAACCGCGACGCGCTCCTGACTGCAGCCTCGAACCCCCGTTAAAATCCCTGAGATCACTTTCCAAATTAATAATTACTTCAAAAACTTAGACAGGCAGCGGAAGTGGCATCAACAGGAGGTGGCGGAATAATTCCGACAGTTTGTGCTGTAATTCCGATATTTAATTCTGCTAGCGAGTGTTCAAGAATAGGGTTTAGCAAATCTCTTTTGGAATAAAGCCATTCCACTAGTGGAATTATTCTGGCAGCATCAAGAATAGGTCCCATGTACCTTACTATATTTCTATTGCATGATAGGAAACGGCCAGTAACATATTTTTAGGCAACGAATTTTGGTGTTATATTCATTGTCGTTCTATTGCCCAAACTACACGCATGCCCAGAACTTACCTTTTCGCTAGATTCGTCCACATTGTTGAGTCACATTTTGTACCATTAACTCGTATATATTTAATTTTTTTTTTAATTTTAGGGGAAGTACCAAACAAATATATGTGCCAAATAAAACTCTTATGGTAGTGAAACTATTCTGGAATACATTTTAAACACTTTAATCGCCAAAAAAAAACACATAAATACAACTTTATAAAACTACTTAAGTTTTTTTCGCCTAGGGCACCAATTTACCGTGCACCGGCCCTGCCAAACAATTGCAGGTTTGATAAATATAAAGAAACATGTCACAATTACTATACACATTTAAGTGAATATGCTCCAGAAGAAATATGTTGGACTAGTAATTGTAAGACTGTATATGAATTTAAACCATTTTGCATGCATGTGATGATTAAGAAAATAATTCTCAAATTAAGAACATACTAATTTTAAACTTTATTGCAATGGTAAGTTTCCCAATATGTTCCACAAAAGAATGCAATAAAAATAAGTACATATAGAATCACATCGTATTTTAAATATTATCAATTTACTAATAAGTATACATGTATTATGTAAACGCAACGCAGCCACTGGTCCATGGCACACGGTTCCACGCTGCAGTTTCCCATCGTTTGGTCACTCGGCTCCACCCCCGCAGTTCGCAACCACACGGTCACTAGGCTCTGTTTTGAAGTTCCCCACCGCGCGGTCACTTGGCCCCGCTCTGCAGGCTGCACAGCTGGTGGTAGATCCCGCCGAGTGCCAGCAGCTCAGCGTGCGAGCCCGTCTCGGCGACCGTGCCCCCGTCGAGGACACAGATCACGTCCGCGTCCTGCACGGTCGACAGGCGGTGGGCGATCATGATGCACGTGCGACCCTGCTTCGCCTTGTCCAGCGCTTCCTGCACCACCTGCGGCAACGTGTTCCACACGCGTCTCTGTGGCGTCGCTTCGCGGAAGTCAGCTCGCAGCGATCTATACTTAACTTTCAAAAGCTTTACCCATCATTCATGCTGGAATCACAGAATATTAAATATAAAAGGAAAAGTGTTGCTATTAAAAAATAACATAGAATTTAAAAAGAAGGTGCAAATATTACCATAAAAACTAATCATGAAGTAGGGGTATTAGAATCATAACCTGTTAACTTCAATGCTAAAGGTGGAACTACAATAGCCCATCGCCTCTGTTCGTCTGTCATCCCTCCGTCGGTCACATGACCTGCAGCCAATCAGAGGACCCAAAAAAATTAATCCCTTGGCCCATCAAAAGTTTGGCCTGCTCATACTTTTAATGGATGGATTATATCCATGTTTTTAGCTGTGGCAGTCAATTTCCTGTGGTGTTTGTATTAGGTATTTCAGATGTTTTGTATGATAACATTGCGGTTCTTAAGCCTCACATCCAAAAAAATTCAATCACGACTCTAAATGTTTTCAAGGATATGCTAATACAATATGTACAAGAACATGACCTGAACAGTAAACAACATCGAAATAAGTCTCTGAGAGAAATACACTGATTATTGATAGAACTTAATTATTGAAAATATTTTGACGTCAAGCTGTATATCGCTTGGCTAGCTGCGTGGCGTTAATGGACGAAAACGTGAAGAAGAAGGAAAAAAAGCTAAGTACTAAAAACTTTTGAAACTAAGACGGCATCTTTCGGTACTTATCACTTTCCCTTAAAAGTAAAGTGTTATACTGGTTACCTTCTCGCTCTCTGTGTCCAGGGCAGATGTGGCTTCATCGAGCAGCAGCACTCGGGGGTTCCTGACCAGCGCCCGGGCGATGGCTATCCTCTGCTTCTGCCCCCCGGACAACTGGGCCCCCTTCTCGCCCATGTACGTCTCATAGCCCTGGACGACAACCCTCCATCTTCAAACAACTGGACACTCACATTCTAACAAATTATGACAGCATTGACTCAGGCGAATTTACGAAAATAAAACGATAGTACTGCTCTTAGAAAATGTTAAGTAGTGCATATCGGCTCAGTTAAAGGAATGGTAAAAAGACCACAGTGCCAATTAATGAAAAGCTAGTCTCCAAGGGTAAGGGCATGACAACACATGCCCTAACATCCAAGCAATATAAAATTGCCTTTCTGAAGTACTGCAATGTTACCGCAACATAATGTAACATTGCTTCTGTAAGACCATGCAATGTATCATGTTCCTACAACACAACAGGTAATGTATGAAATGTTTGTGCCGTACAGGAAGTCACAGATGTAACGGCCGAGAGGACTCACCGCGGGGAGGGACGAGATAAACGTGTGTATGTTGGCCTGCCTGGCGGCTGCAATGATGTCGTCCAAGGGCACACTGCGCGAGTTGTCTCCGTATGCGATGTTCTCGGCGATCGTGCGGTTGAAGAGCACCGGCTCCTGGGACACCAGCCCCAGCTGGCCCCGCAGGCTGCCCAGGGTCACCGACGACACGTCTCGGTCGCCCACGAACTGTGAAGGCACGACCGAGATCGCGAATCATTGACACACGTGGGAGAGGTCACATGCGTCTTCCACTACTAAGGAGTGCATGGCAGCGATTGAGGCCATGGCTAATGCCACAGTGATCACCCTAATCTAAGCTAGTTATGTGGTCAAAGTAAAACCTGCATATATTCAGGAAAAACATTGGGCTGAGTCACACAGGAATCAACTAATATGCTTTAAGGACTCAAGATCACTACCGGATAAAGGGGAAAGGTCCAAGTGAGAAAAGTTGGGTGGATCGGAAACAGATGCCATGCAGGGGTTTGTAACTTGGGCCTTTGGGCCTGCATTGCATGTTGCTAAATCCTGTATTGCAGTACCAGGGTTGCATCAAAAATCTTAGCTGCGTGTAAAACATAAAATACGCTGCTGCACATATGTCCTTAGCTTGACGCAAGTGCCTCGGCTCCAGCAACTTCCACAGCAGTGGAAGGGCCGGTGGTGGTGAACAGCCGAGACAGTAAACTGGCTCGAATTGCGGGCGCACGGGGATCCAGGAAGCCAGGCGTCGCTCATCTTCGTCTTCTTGCCTTGGAGTCGTCAAGAGCTACCTTTCATTGCCTGGTTGGTAGGAATGGGAAGGGTTAACCAATTCCTCGAGCACCCAAACTTCGACGAGTCGGTGTTAAAGGCGTGCCACCATCTTCCCAAGGATGGCTCCAGCAGTAGAAAGGCATCGTTTCCTTCCTCGTGGACATTCGACACTCTTAAGGTCTATTGCGTGTGCAGCCGTTCATGGCTCACAGGCTGCGTATCAAACAGTACGTGTAAAAATGTATTTGGGATATGTTGCTGCAAATGAGTTGATTAGAATTTGATGGCTAGTTTCATTAAAGTTTTCTTTACGAAGCGGAGTTTTTACCAGATGTCTGAACGAGGTTTTACTGCTCACTTGGTGTACAGATGACTACTCAGTGATCAGGTGACCGGCATAGCAACATATTAATTTGGTAATTCTCAAAGTTTCGCATGACATTTCGTATGATAGATGCATGTATGAAAGTCATTAGTGTTCAAGGCAGTGGGACATGTTGTTTAGAGGGTTCACAAAAGACAGAAAGTAAAGAACCAAACAGAGTTTCTAGAAGTGCCCAGGTATCAAATTAAACAACTGCCCTGTACATCGTCGTCACAACTGGAAACAAGCTTCTAAGGGAAAACCTTGATGAATAGTAGGCCTACATACTGGATGTACCAAAACCAATTTGCAGTCGCTACTTTGAGTAGCATGTTTATGGACAGAATTAAAAAAAAAAAAATCGTACATGAGAACATATTTGGCATTTTTTGATCACAAACTATTACATTGTTTGATATTTGGAGTTTAATTTATATAAAACATGTAGTAAAGGCGGACATTATTTGTAGAAATAAATGCATGCATCATTTAATTCCTCAGATAATTTGTATTAAGGAGACATGTAAGCTGAAAGATGTATTCTTAAACTGAACTGTTTTAGGTCATAAATTTTTATTATTCGTTATTGTGAAATTGACCTTGTTTGATTAGTAGATTTTCTGAGACTGTAAAATAATGAGTGTTTGAAATGACGCACCACGTGGCCCGAGCAGGGGTCGTAGAAGCGCTCCAGCAGCTGCACGCAGGTGGACTTGCCACAGCCGCTCTGCCCCACCAGCGCCACCGTCCGGCCGGCCGGGATGGCCAGGCTCAGGCCTCGCAGCACACGGGCGCTCCTGCGCGCCGGGTAGCTGAACTCCACCCCCGAGTAGCGCACGCTGCCGTCCGCCACCTGCCCCGTCCCTGGCTGTCACGCTGAATTCTTTACCATAACTACGAACAATCTGGCAATATTAAACCACTTGAGTGCGAGACAGGTAATTACATTGTCAATGCAATGCTTCCTTGCAAGTTTCGACAAGTGTCTCCTTCGTAATCCTTGCATTAAAATGATGCAATCAAACAAGAAAAGGTATATATTAAAATTTCAGAGCTGCAAGAAACTCACCCATTTTCCAGAACTGTGCACATCTGGATCTGCAACCAGTGGTTTCCTGTCCAAAAGTCTAAAAATTTTACTAGCCGCAGCGAGACCTTTTTCAAAATTGGGAGCATACGCCAACGCATTCGCTATTGAAGCTGTTCCAGTTATTAGTGCATTTGAAATCCTAGAAGAAAAAAGTTAACAATAATTACATAAGTTCTAATAATTTGTTCAGAAACAGTAGATTGTGTAATCATGCATATAATATGGAAATTTTATTAATCAGATAACCAAAACAGCTGGACTTTCCCAAATAAATGTAAAGCTGTGCATCCCCCTTAAATACCCACAAATGAGATCTTTGAATGAAGAACCTTAAGGGAAGGAGTAAGCAAAACACGAATTGGCCGGAGTAGGGGAGAAAAGAGAAGAGTGGGAAAGGTTAAAAGTATAGAGATGGTAAAAATATACAGAGCGATAGCATAATTTTACTCCAATTGGTCCCTAAAAACCCCTCTGCGCAAATTTTTTAAGAGATCTGAACTCATTCCAAACGCATACACGAGTTATGGTTGATAAAATAACAGGGAGAAACATTACCTAGGAACTGAAAAAAAAATTATTTGCTTCTCGTAACCTCGAAGCAAATATCACAAGTATGTGCGACACAGTGAAAATGCTAGAGTATAAATAGTATTACTCCAGCTGGGCAGAGGTTCTGGGGGCACCAGCAAATGCCAGGACAATGCACCAAACCATCAGAAATGTACATCTGAATGCCCTTCGACTAATCTGCCAGGTCGTGCGCACTCACTTGAACACCTCGGCGAACCGCATGTCGCCGCGTTCGACCAGCTGGCCGCCGTAGTACATGGTTGCGGCGAAGGCGAAGTACTGCAAGCTCTGGGCCAAGGCGAACACACAGCCACGGACGTGGGTTTCCCGCAGGGCCGGCCGCAGACCCACTACCAGCTCCCGCGAGTAGTCGTCCAGGAACCCCCGCTCGCGTCCCAGGCCAGCCACCGTGCGGATGTTGCTCACTGCCTCCACAGCTATCTGCAACAAACACCAACGACATGATACGAACCTCTACTTGGCCTTTATTACCTTACATTTGGCCAATAGAACAGGCAACAGAAAGGAAAGGGTGAAAGAGAAATATTTATTCTGCGAATACTGGTTAAGGTTTATTCCCGAAGAATGCTCTGGGGTAAGGATTTCTGCCATTATGTTAGATTTTAACTTAAAAAAGTATTCCTAACCAAAGTTTAAAACTAAGAGTGTTTGGGAGGGGTCTAGGTAGGTAAGAAGGGATAAATGTTAATTAAAGAACTTTTAATCGTTTATAGTTATTATCCTACATAACATCTTGATTATATCAGTGATTAGTTTATAATGTTAGCTATGAATATTCGTAACTGCCATCTATGGGCGACTGTGGTACTAACTTTACCTTAGAGGTTACGATACTACAGTAGAGCAGACTTATTTCGTAGGTCTTTCACTAGTGCGTGAAAGCTCTGACCGAGGTCAAGATGGTGGACATGACAAAATATATATTATAAATACTACTTCGAATACACTGTACCTTGGTAGCCTTTTCCAGGGACTTCTTATTGGCCTTCTGGCCATCCTTCTCCATGGAGCCGGAGAAATAGTAAACAACCAGTATGATGGGAGTGAATGCCAGGGTGGTGAGGCCCAGACGCCACTCGTACACCATGGCCAAGGTTACCCCGAGGAGGATAGTCGCTGCTGACTGGAATATCGTGCCGAGCCTCTGGCCGGTAGCCTGGCAGACACAACCACTTTGGACCTCAGTCGTCTTCGTTCGAGTGGTGCAACATTTAATGGAAAACAAAGTGATCTCTGTGCAATACCTACATGTGAACAGCATTTAACATCTAGTAGGTACATGATTATTTTAAAAAGTATTTTAAGAATTTTTTTTTTCTACCAGGATATACCTATCTTAAATGTTTTTATCTAATGTTTAGCGTAAATTTTTAAAATAAGTTCACCAGAAAATTATTAGGGTCACAACTTGATGTAAGATAGTTATGATTTGACTACGAAAAATTTGCATTCCAATAGAGTTCCAAACACACATAGGTTAAAAGTAATTCGCTGTCTCTCAGTGTAGCAGATACATTTCAATAATGTAACATTCAATTTATGCAATGCTGTATTGTTTATGCGATACAACATTTATGTTCTTTGAAATTTTTGTGCTGTACGAGCCTTGACATTCTCACTCGTTCGCACATACACATTACCAAACACACTCATGCATATTAAACACATACACACAGTCTAACTCCTCATTAGTGACATATCATTCGAATACTCCTCGCACACGATTTTTATAGGGAACGAAGAGAGAACATTTTGCGAATAAATACAGGAGTTGTGTAGGTCTGTACCTCTCGGACTGACAAACTGTCTCCCGAGAGACCTCTCTGGCGGAGAAGTAGCCTCACCCCCTGCACCGTCGAGGTGTCCCCGGACAGCTTGGCACACAGAGCCCCCGTGCTGTTGGCCTTGTCGTCGAACCACGCGATCTCCTGGCGCAGCATCGCCTCAAACAGCATCCTGCGCAGCCTCATGGTCAGCGCCTCGCCGGCCAGCGTGAACAAGAAGATCTGCGCACAGCATTCATTCGCAAGTGTCGACGCACATTTTGGCCATTTGGTGCGGTATTCCAAGATGTTCGGGTAAGGTAGCGTATAAGCACTGCATTGTTGGGATGCAACTGTAACGTATCACGTGGGCCGTATTACAGAACATATTCATACTGAATCCCATTAAGGAAACCAATCGGCAACTGTTTTAATAAACGGTAACCTGCGCGAGGCTAGAAACTAGTTTCAGTGTATTCTAAAGGACGTTTCGCAACCATCGATAATTTTTTATGGCAAAAAGTGTCTATACATGATGTTGACCATTTTAGAGCATCTTACTTGGGTAGTCCTAAAATCTGTTCGGAAAGCAAGTCTTGAACTTCAGTTCCCAAATACGACTGTGTGGAAGGTTTTAAGAATGCATTTACACATGCATCCATACATGCTTTAAAGCCAGATTACTATGGTGTAAGATGTAACTTTGCACTTCAAGTGTTTAAGCGGAAAAATGACTTGCTTGATGGGGTGATGTTCAGAGATGTGTCAACTTTTCATCTAAATGAAAAGGTAAAATACCCACAATGTTGATGTCTGGGGGGTCAGAACATCCTCATGAACTTGTAGAACACTAAAAAGATCCCCAAAATTAAACATTTTCTGCGCTGTGTCCTGATGTCAAGTGTATGGATAATTTTGATTCACTGAAGCTAATGTAACAGGGGTAACTTATCAGGATATGTTTAAATAATGGCTCTTTCGCCAATTAGTAGAGGGTGAACCTGTAAAATTTATTTGGCAACAATATGGAGTCCCTCCCCATTGGTATCTCTATGTTCAAGATTGGTGAAACGTCGAAGTCCATAACCGTTGGATTGGTATAATGGTCAAGATGACTGAGCTATTTTTTGCTAGCCTCCTCAATCGCCTGACTTAATGCCATTTACTTTTTTCCTTCGGGGCTTTATAAAAGATTGTGTCTATGTTCCACTGCTATCTAATTATATTTGCCAGAGTTGAGACACAGAATTGAAGAGGCTATTGCTTCCATTACTCTGGACATGTTGACCAAAGTGCGGGAAGAATTGGACTTTAGGTTGAATGTGTGTCATATAACTAAAGAATGACATATTAATATATAAAAAACTAGGTTAGTTTACCTTCAATTTTATGTATGATTTGTTGTAAATAGTCTAAATCAAACTATTATATTATACCACTGAAATTGGGACAGTCTTTTATGGATATCCTATGTTATGAATACTTAAGTGAGCATGGAAATAAAAATTTTCACAGTTCTTCTGTACGAGGTAATTATTTAAATTGCATTAGTTAAAAATGAATACATTTTCTTTGTTCATTCCTAGTAAAACACACATTAAAAAAAAAACAAAGATATGAAGAAGAACTCGATGCCTTCCAATTTAATTATACATTCTAAGAATTACACCTGTTAAAAATCTTTCAAATAAAAAATTTACAGCCATACAAATAAATTCAATTTGAATAAATATTTTGTCAATAAAAAATTCATTGTAGTGAAGTACCTGTAAAAAAGTGGTTAAACCAACGACGACACCAGCCACTACATAGTAAATACAAAACAAGTTTGTTTTTTCTCGAACCTCGGTTCGGTCGTTCAAAGCGAGATTCTGAAAACAAAAGAAAATATGTCAATTTAAATGAATTCGTGATCCACACTTGAGGATTTAATAATACTTGCATTATTTTAAAAATTGTACCTATAGGAATTGGGAATAAATTGTTCCTTCCAGAGGCTGATACAACAGGAATAAAATCTTCCCTCCTAAGTGGCTAGAGCCCAAAAGCCAATCAACTTTAGACAATGGTAGTGAAAGCCTACGATCCTTATTATTAATAAATCGAGGTCAACGCTTCTAGTACTTGCTTGCCTTACTGGAGGGGACATTCCATTTTCTGCTGCCTGAAGAATGGGTGAGATGAGAATGGAGAGTCAGTAGTACAAGTAAAAGAGAGGAGTATCAAAAGCAAACCTCGCCCCTCACCAGTATTCACCGCAATGCCATTGTGAAAAACACTGCATGTAAAATTTAAAACTCACTGACATTAACATTTCAAACAAATAATTCAATGAAAATAAATGGCTCACACTAAAAACAAACCTCCAATAAAATTCTTAAAACTTTCACGAAGATCAACGAAGACAGAGTCAAATATGTACAACAGAAGTAAAGTATCTACGGAAAGGAATAGGCCATGGCTTGTAGTAAGTAACGAGGCCATCCAACAACTTGCTTCAGTGAATTTGGGAAAAACTATAAAAATGAAGAAAATTGTGTGTGGACAAAGATTGAAATACAGGTCCACCCATATAACATACTGTATTTGATGGATTTTTAATCATAAAATGACTTTAAATGTTTAATCTATGTTATATTTATTGTCTAGATGGAGCAACTATGAAGTACAGGGCAAAAAACTGTTTAACTTTTGAAGATAGTATCCCTCTACAATACCTTCGTTCTATGTATTTGGTTTTAGCTACACAGAAAATAATGAGTCAATTTCTGATGCATCAAAACAGTTCCTCACTCACATACACAATGTTCAGAGAGGCAGCCTACCCCGATGATGTCGCCGAAGAGAACGGCATAGACCGGGAAGGCGCAGCCCACGACCACCGAGCAGAGACACGCGATGAAGATCCACTTCCACTCGGGCCTGTTGAGCTGCAGCACTCGTACCATGGACAAGTGCTCGTCTTTCTCGTCGGTCATCGGCTCGTCCGACCTCAACGGGACGTCGCTCTCCGAAGTGCTGGACGTGATGCTCTTCAAGCTCGATGATCGCTCCAGCTCGTTCCTACAGTCTGCATTACCACGGGGCAAACACGGTTCAGAAACATTTCTGCAACATTGAAGAAACATTTCAAAATTTCAAAAGGTTTATTATTATTCCTGAAAGTGGTCTGAAACAATGTGTTACATACATGACCTCCCGTAGAAATTGCCACTCACATCATAACCACTAACATACCAGAATGTCTCCCAGCAAAGTTGACCAATTCATCACGAATCCAACACTTTCAGTTATAATAACCATAGGATATTGTTCAAGATTCTGCTCATTTCAGAGGAAAATGTGCTGTGTCTGTGGACAGAGGATGGCCCATGGCTATCAGTCTATTATTGTTCATTAACTGTCGGCTCTCTTAGTTCACTTCAGCAGCTATGAAAGATTAATAAGATTGCAGCAAGCTTGCCATGACAATCCTGAAAGTTTGAACCAAGATAACCATTATCCACAAGGCCAACTTGCTGCCAGCTAGCCTGAAAAATAAACTTACAAGCTATAAACAAGCTTCAATAAAGATGACTAGTTAAGTACAAAATTTAGCTTAAAACATGTTTGGATAAAGCTTGTAATGTCTATATAGCACTGTGAGAATAAATCAAGCCTCTCGCAACCCAATGTGATATGCCAGAGTTAACCTAAAAGCTCTACTGGGGAATATATCCGGCGAGTGCGCTGTTGCACACTACAGTTGGAGCACGAACCTCGGTGGGCGGTCGGGGCGGCATCGACGGTGCCGACCTGCGCAGTGACCAGGGCGTGGTAGTGACCGCCCAGACTCATCAGCTCGTCGTGGGCGCCCTGCTCCACCATGCGGCCCTCTGCCAGCACCACGATCCTGCTGGCGTGCCGTATGGTGGAGAGCCGGTGCGCCACGATGATGGTGGTGCGCCCCTGGCTCGCCTGCCCGCGACACACACAGCACGGCTGGTTGGCGAGTAAATTGTCTGGTGCGGTGTGTACACAAAAAATAGCCATTGTATTAATGTGTCGATGCTCTGTATCGACACACTGAGGTGTGCGAGTGTACCGAGTGTAGAGTTCTTTATCGAACCTTTATTGTGTCGGGTGAGTCAGGAACCAGAGAGTGCACATTGCGGCATGATTCTGGCATCAGGAAATTGCCTTTATTTGCACGCTGTCTTACTTGTATCGTTATTCAATCCACACACTGCCTGATGCCATGAAAACATGCTTGTCATTGTAACGCATATCGTAGGGTTTATTGACGTGTGTAAATAATCTCGCTTGGTCTGCCATCTCACAGTTACTTAATAATTTTGTCAATGTATTTTGTATCCAAAAACTGTTTTGAAACAATATTCTGTGTTGTTACAAATGAGTCGAGACACTTAAGGCAGTCACTTTGCCCAAATATACTGTGCACCAGCTCTATGGAAACCTCGCTGTCGAACTGCAACGTGCAGGGAGAGTGCAGGGAGACGCACCTTGTCCAGCGCGGCCTGGACCTTGGCCTCGCTGCCCGAGTCCAGCGCAGACGTGGCCTCGTCCAGTAGCAGGATGCGAGGCCTGCGCACCAGCGCACGTGCGATGGCGACCCGCTGCTTCTGGCCGCCCGAGAGCTGGGCGCCCCGCTCCCCCACGAGCGTGTCGTAGCCCTGCGCACATCACAGCCCGCTCCACAGCTGGCTACGTGACCCTACGTTCCACAGCCATGTGACGATGTCACAACCATGGAGAAAGAGTCTATGCTTTGTTAGCTAGTGTATGGGGAAAATACAACATTAACTGACATTTAGCTTCAACACTATGTCACCAACTCAAAAATATAGGCAGTAGGTGTCAGCATTTATGAATTTAAAAAAAACCGAAAACTTAACTACCGTTTGCGAAGGTACCTGGGGCAACTTCTTGATGAAGTCGTGTGCGTTGGCCTCCTTGGCAGCTTCCTCTATGTCCTCGGTGGTGGCCGCCTCCCTGCCGTAGCGGATGTTCTCAGCGACGGTGGTCTGGAACAGCACCGGCTCTTGCCCCACGATGCCGATGTTGCTCCGCAGCCAGGCTATGTTCAGGTCCCGGATGTCCTTGCCATCCAGCCGCACCTGCAGGCCATGCCTTATACATCATGCACACGAAGTTACAAACATATTTAATACAAATTGTAATGTTGAAGCAACATTGTAAAGAATATTTGGTATAATATTGTTCTTTATAAGCCTAACATTCATACGTTACCAAAGCCTTTAACACATTCTTGTCACATCGAAAAATCAAAACAATGTTTCTCGCATGTTGCTAGGGGCATATCTGTAAACATTTTTTTTTCCAGAGCATTTCCTTTTACCAGACCACATTAATAATTCAGACTGCAGGAAAGGTCCCGCATTGACTCACACTGCCCCGAGCTGGATCATAGAGCCGCTGCAAGAGCTGGATGCAGGTGGACTTGCCACAGCCAGAGCTGCCCACCAGCGCCACCGTCTCGCCGGCCAGGACAGTCAGGCTCAGGCCTCGCAGCACCTGTCCACATAGAAGCATTAGCCCAGATAGCCAAATAGATTCGATTCAAGCCTCAAACAAGCTTACCATGACAAGCCTACAAGATTGCTTTGTCATGTATGTTCTCATGCAGAAAGGTTGATTCAAGCTAACTAGTTTGCATATGACATGCTTGCAGCAATCCTGCAATGACATGTTTGCTAGGACCTGCTTTCAGAAGGCTTCTTATTACAAGTATGTTAGCTTGTATCAAGCTTGATTCAAGCTAGCTAGACTCCAAACATAATACATTCAGTAAGCCTCCTTTGCAAGCCCACAGTGTAGTTGCCATTTGACACTACCCTTAGGATTGGCAGAAGCCAATTACGCATGATACTTAGACAGAATGCTTACAATTACCTACAATTAACACATGACAAGCTAGCAGCAAGTCACCTAAGGCAAACCCACAGCACGATTGCCACAAGCCGGCAAACTTGTAGTAGTCAATCCTGTCGATAAATGGCAGCCACAGTTATCAGCCTCAAATATAAACGTGCTGGGTACGGCTGTAGCCTTCCACCTGTATGTATTTTCAATGTGTTTTAAAGTAATGTAATGGTGATTTTATAACATTTTAACAACAATTTAATAACGAAAGTTTTGTTCAATGTGCGAATAAGTCTAACTCTTGGCCTAGTTCGTTTCTTGTGCTTTGTGTTCTCCGTGAGTGAAAGTGGCCCCGGGCATTGCGCGCCTCCAGGGGGACACGGAAATTGTCGTTCACCCGGCGCCAAGGCCGGACGCGTTCGCGCACCACGGAGCCTTCACTTTCCCGCCATCACTGATAAACAGCAACAGAGAAAGTTATCTACATCCGTTTGTATCTGCTCTGTGGCCGGCCTCCATCGACTTCGCCAGACACTGCCAGTCGCTTAATTAATCACTTTGTGCTCCTGCAGGACACATTTTGGTATTGCTACGTGATTTTCTTTGTTAATGTTAATGACTGAATAACTACTTGGGTATGTAAATAAATTATATACATATGCATAGGCACTAGATACATAAAAGGCAGAAAAACAGGCAAGTTGTGGTCTGCGCATGTTCGAACAGTGACTTGACCCGTGATTTTCGGCGGCACCTCGACTTGGGGCCGCGAGGGGTACTGGAAGTGCACGTCCTCGAACTGGAGCTGGCCCCTGATGGTCGCCGGCCGAGCGCCCTCGGCTGACTTGCTGTCGATGCGCGACCTGCGGTCGATCACGGAGAACACCGTGGCCGCCGCGCCCTTGGCGATGCCGAACGTCTCCAGATAGGGCGAGGCGATGCTGATGCTCATCGAGCCCATCATCACGCCGAAGAACACCTGCGAGGAGAATAAGGCAACAATCATTACCATCGCATGTAGAAACTCAGACTTGAAAATTCTGCAAGTACGTTCCCAACTTCACAGATTGGCACAAAATTAAAAACACAGAGTCTGAGAATCGTACATTCTTGGAAGTCCTGTCGTATTTAGCTTTTCTTTATTATCATGCAATTTAAAAACCATTTACTGACTTTACAATTTCAATGACCTCTAAAGTACACACAACAACCGACTACTTTCTCGGTCAAATGTCACCTGTTCGTCTGCTGCTGGGGTTCATGTAGTTTGGACTTAAAGTCTCATCGACACCGAGGTCATTAGAGATGGACAGACACAAGCACGGTGCAGGGAAAATTGGAGATGGAATTGAACATGGTCTAGTAAGAAACCAACCAAGTGTTTCCCCAAAGTAACTTATGGGAAACAATTGAAAACCAATATCATGATGGTTGACTTAGTATTGGAATCATGGTTATATATAGGCTCAGAAAACAATAGAAAAAGTAGAAATTGTGTCCAATAATGGAAGGCACACTAAAGTAAATGTCTTTGCTTTTCACCACATCATGAATTTAATCCGCAAATATGACCAAGTAAATCCACACTGTCTACATGGACAGGATTGGACTGACGCTAATTGTAGTAGGACACTTATGTCGTTCTAAAGATTGTGTGGGATAGCGATTGTTTGAACATCACTGTAACATCATAAGTCACCTTGTTGCTAATATTTCTGTGCTTACGGATGTGTTTGTTGTAAATCACAAATTCATTAAAAATGTTTTATTTGTTGAAACATCCTGCATTTCAAGTAGGTATATTTTTTACACATAATTTTAATTAATTATTTAAGGGCGTCATTCGCTTTTTGTATTTACTCTTAATCTTAATTTGTTTGTTACCTTCGATTACGACTTTTTAGCAGGACACAATTAAAAATTTCTTTCTGGTACACGCATCATAGCTTCTGTGTTTTGCGCACCATGTTTATGTGACGGGTCGTACCATAACTTTCGTCGATTTGTGTTGGTTGCAAGGAGTTGTCGCCATCTTGCGGCCTTTTGGCCTGGGCTGCTGACCGAGGAGGTCGTGCTGACACTCTCGTGCACCGAACTGTCGTTCCCACCCGAACTGTGTCAACCACCCGTGACTCCGTCATCAACACGCCCTGGAAGCTTTCTTTTCGGCAGGGACCACAGCGCCGATATCACAAGTGAGAGAGGTGCATGGGTATAGTGAGCCAGACACCAGGCTAGTAATTTTCGTAAGTGCATGCTGCATTAAGACTTAGTGGTACGAACGGTATGAATGGTAGTTGCTTGTATAATTTTTCGCTACCTCAGTCATTGCTTCGCAACGCAGCTTGGACTTGGCTGTCCTGAATGGCACATTTTGCTAAAGGAATTGCATTACAAAATTAATTGCAGAAAAACCAGTGTAGAAACTTTATGGTATCGAGATAGCAGCGTTTTGCATGTTTACATGGCTACCAAGTAGTAGCAGTGACGAACTCGAACTGACAGTTATACCTCAACTCCGTCACAACTGATAAAGGTGTCATTTTTTTCGTGAAATAATTGCCGTAGAATGCACAAACGCCAGCCGAGCTTGCATCTGACTTTAAATTTTGTGTCCACCACCCGCAATTAAGCCTCATTATGAATCGAGAAAATACATTCCCAACACATAGGTATGGCATATTTTAAGTTGGTTTTCTTTGAAAATATTATAGAAAAATCGCGGTTCATTTGAATAATACTGTTTCATATTAAGAAACACATAATCTAAATAAATTGAAAAATAAATCCACTGTAGTTTTCAACAGTTAAAACCCACAAAAGACTTTAGGTGAGTGTGCGTTGCTAAAAGAAGTCACAGCTCTGACATCATAATGCAGGACCAACTTTATGTATAGTGGAGTTGTAATATCCTTGTTAACTTACCGTGACCATAGTTGACACGCTGTACTTTCCATCCAGGATGAGCCCCACACCATACCAAAACGAAAGGGCATAACTGGCGTAGATGCAGAGCCATAGGATGCCCATTCCCAGGCCGCTGATCAGACCTCGCTTCACGTTATTGTCTCTGGCGGCCCCGAGATTCGACTGATACCTGGATTTAATAAAAACCAAGAAAACTTTGCTAACTTATTTAGCAAATTTTGTAATTTAAGATTCTTTTGCTGAGGGATCAAAGATCTAATGCATAGAATCCACTGTTAGTATGCATATAATCATCGCATGTAACAAAAATTAGATGACGAGATTAGTAATCGCTCTGTTGAGGGAAGTTACTGTAGCTTGTTACCAAAAATTCTACATATGTATTTCAGAGCCTACCAGCAGTCAAATTCAGAGATGGTCAAGCAATTCAAAACATTTTTTGAGAGACTAGCCAATACATCCAGGGGTGTTTCCCTTAGCAGCCTATCACAAGTGGACTCCCCAAATAGCTTCAGTACATTCAAACGACTCTTGTTGGCTGTTAAAGACCAATCTAACATAGTGGGTCTTGACCTGTTCCTTATGTACCCTGGCTGACAATGAGGAGCCATTATTGCTTGATTCCAAGCATGTTGACTTGTGGTAGCAGTAAAATGGTGGAAGGGCCACGACACACCTGATGTTTCCGCAGTAGGTTGACCTGTGAAGGTCAACACAACACTCAGTCCTGAATATGGTAAGGATATTTTCCAAAAATGAAAATTCTCCGACCAGCTGGAGTCCTTACCACTAGACTAAAGTGTATAGTGCTTGCGTGAACATGTTCTGCGATCTGTTTCGAGTGATTTAAAGGCCATTACATAATTGAAAGGTCTAAAGATTTGATTAAATTATATTTTGGTCCAAGAATTTAACTCTCATTGCCCAAAACAAATCTAAAGTTCGCTTTTAACATCGATGAAGTCATTTATATTTACTTCAAATCAAAATCACACAATATCTCCCGCCATATGCTGCATAAAAATAATCTGGCTGGTGGGCGCGACTACACTCAAATAATGTCTTGATGTACCTCTTTTGCACACAGCATGTTAGCGGGTGAAGCCAGCTCCAAGTGGCGCTCCGGACCCTGGGAAGTTTTACTTCTCTCATCACCGGGACTAGGCGGAATCTCCCAATTAGCTACTAAGTTTTAAGTTTTTTGTCATTAATTTTCATCGGTTCTGTGGCTAGCACCTCAAGCCTGTCTCGAACTGCACCAGTCGTTTAGCGTAATATCCCATCCCCTGGCCTGGAGCCTGGACGCACCTGCTCACTTCCTTGGGTTCGCCACTGAACGACACCACGGTCCTGATGGAGCTGAGCACCTCCTCGGCGATGCATCCCGCCCTCGCATACAGCTGCAGCTCCTTCTTGGCCAGCTTCGATGTCACCTGCACGCACATATCGATAGTAAGTATGTATCGAACATAAGTACATGGATACTAAAAACATTGGTGTGTGCAGGGCCGCAACTAAGGGGGGGCAAGCGGGGCATATGCCCCGGGCGCAAAGCTGTGGGGGTGCCGAAATCGCTTGCATTGTAATTCCTACTACAACTGGTAACTGGTAAAAAGGTTTTTTAACTTGCATTCCAGGAATGTCTAATCTGATTTACAATATAAAGTCTCAACATATTTAATGAACAAGTCTAGTGATTATACGGACTACTTTATGGACATAGTGGGTTCATGCATGGAAGTTACAGTAGCACAGAAACTGTTACATGTAGGTATGGAAAATGCTTAAATAGCACCATTTTTCCGTGGGAGGGCCCCTGGACCCCCCGCTTTATTGGTGTGGTATGTGCAAAAAAAAGAGGGGGGGGGGGGCGCATGAATTCATTCATGCCCCGGGTGCCAGAGACTCTAGTTGCTGCCCTGGGTGTGTGGGAATCCAGCCTGTAAAACATCTGTCATACCCACCATTTTGGCCTCGGCTGGTATAATAGCACAAGCCCCAGGTGCGCCACCCCTCCTACACACTCTATGGGCAGGACATTTAGTTCGCCACCCGCCCCTAGATGGCAGACAAAGGGGAATGTAAAGTAAGGTGACTTTGTCTACCTGCCCCGTCTAACTCAGGGCAAATATGTAAATATATGGTGTTGTGACAAGAAACTGTTAATGATACAAGTGAATGTAAAGAGTTTTGTAAGTCGAATATGTATGCACAGGAAGGGTACAGATGTGCCCTCCCTACTGAATATGTACATATTTTGTATATTTACCCTGGCTGAGCTAAGCCAGGCAGAAAGCTCTTCCCAGTATTTCTGGGCCAATAAAAGTGACTGAATACTTGAGCAGTATTGTTTTAGGCAGCGACCTCTCTGGAGGACCGCTCCTCCCCCTTCCTTCCTCTGGTAGGCAGCGACCTCTCTGCAGGACCGCTCCTCCTCCTTCCTTCCTTCTCTGGTAGGCAGCGACCTCTCTGCAGGACCGCTCCTCCTCCTTCCCCCCTCCTCCTCTGGTAGGCAGCTACCTCTCTGGGGGACCGCTCCTACCTCTCCCTGTGCTTGGGCAGCGACCTCTACTTGGGGACCGCTCCCGCTCCTCACCTCTGCCCGATCTTCCCCTGCTCTTGGGCAGCGACCCCTGTTCGGGGACCGCTCCCGCTCCTCCTCTCTGCCTGGGACAAGTCAATTTGGCGCCCAACGTGGGGCCAGTCAGCTTGGATAACCTGAGGACCACGCCCTGCCTCTACGAGAGCCATCAGCACAGCTGGAGCAAACATCCACTTCCAGGAGTGCAGACAACACCTGGTGGCGCCCAACAGAAGTACCGCGATGGAGGTTACACCGTGCGCCGCCCCAGATTGCAGTGCCCAGGATGGACCCCAAACCCCCTGCGTGTGTTGCAGGACATTATTCCACTTGCAGTGTCTGGGACACAATAAGCGAGACCTCGATCTCCAAGACTTCATCCACATATGCCAAACCTGCCGAGAACAATTGCGGGACCAGAAGCCAACGTCAGTTGTACCACGCCGATGCTTCGCCCAAGGCTGCCCACGGACTGCCCTAGTACTTACCACCTGCAAGAGCTGCTATCGGAAGTACCATTTATCCTGCTTAGGCTGGGAGGACACCCCACTGAACCTCACAGAACTCTCTTTCAAGTGCGGGATATGTAGGAACATCCCAGAAATTCCCAGTGGCGCCGAAACAAATATGACACCGAGGCCTTTCCGGGGACAAGACCATGAGGATCCTGTCAAACAGCTCCAGCACTGGGAGCAGGCCCTACAGACCCAGGGGATTCCCCAGGGCGAATGGATCGACCATGTCGGAGGACTACTAATGGGAGAAGCTATTGGATGGTGGAAGAGTCATGAAGGACTTTACGACACCTGGGAAGATTTCGCCTCAAGTTTCGCCAACCAGTTCGGCAGCCTGCCACGAATCGCGGAACTTACTGCCCAGTTGTTCAGCCGCAAGCAGAAGGACAGCGAGGAGATAGAGAGTTTCCTCGCCCGCAAGAAGAAACTATATGAACGCCTCTACCCTGATAGAAATGTGAAGGAATTCCTTCCTACGGCACTGGAATTGGTCAGACCCAACCTACGGCCATTCCTCAGACATCCACCTCCCAAGGATTGGGCAGAGCTACATCTCCGAGCAACCGCAGTACAACGGGACTATCAAGAGATCCGGAGCACTCCCACGGGAAAAGTGAACACCTTCCCCACTCGGGAAGAGAAACCTGTCAGCCGCCAGGAGGTACCAAAATGCTGGTACTGCCCTGAGAGGCACTTCAACGCAGAATGCCCGGTCCGACGCCAACAGCGGGACACCCAGGACAAGAAGCCCTTGCAGGGAAACGCATAAGGGGAAGGAAACCTACCTCCGGAACCTTCCCCAAGGGAATGGAGGAATACAAGAACCCGCTGGCCATATCAAGAGAACCAGAGGGAGCTGGGCAAGTGACGAGCATCCAGCAGAACCACCCTCGGGTCCTACCCCGCCTTTCCGTACAGCTGGGCCCTCACCAAATCTATGCATTACTGGATTCTGCAGCCACTACCAGTTACGTAAAAGCTGAGTTGGTTCAGAAGACTGGAGCCGCCATGACCACACAAGTACAGTATGCCCAACTGGCACAACGAAACACCCGTATTATGCTCCAAGGCAGGACCTCCTTGAGATGCCACATTGGAGACAGGGAAGTGCCAGTTTCCTGCTGGGTAGCCGAGGACCTCCATGAAGACATGATACTGGGGCAAGACTGGCTTATTGAACAAAAGGCTGTTATGGATTTCGAAGCAGAGCGGATATGTTTTGGAAGAGCTCCACGCCAAACCCTCTACTGGGTAGCCCGGCGAGTAACTGAGACATCCCTACCGGAACTATCATTGGCAGACCTACAACAAGCCTTCCCTGAGTCTCTTCAACAACAATTGGTTGATATGCTCCAGCCCTATAGAGTTGTATTCATGCCCAATGGGAACCTGCCACGAACTTCAAGTGCATGTCACCAAATCACGCTGAAAGACAACCGTCCCATCTACTGTAGGCCGGGGGATCCTCCACACCTCAAGCGGAAGTTGATTGCAGAACAGGTGGCTGAAATGCGGGAGGCGGATATCATAGAGCCCAGCCGGTCTCCATACAACTCGAAAATTGTCATAGTGACAAAAAAGGACAAGACACCACGCTTCTGCATTAACTTCCAGCCGCTGAATGAGGCGACAGTCAGTGCAGCGCCCCCGGCAGTAAATATCCACGAAACGCTTAAAGCCATTGGGACAGCACGGGTATTTTCCACCCTGGATCTTAAATCAGGGTACTGGCAGATCCCCATGCACCCAGACTCCAAGCATTTGACTGCCTTCACCACTCCGACAGGGGAGCGTTATCAGTTCAAAGTCATGCCCTTCGGCCTGAAGAACGCCCCTAGTACGTTCCAGCAAATGATGTCACAGGATGTATTACCGGACCTCATTGGGCAATGCTGCTTTGCCTACCTCGATGACATTATTATTTTTTCCAACTCTTGGGAGGAGCACCTAACCCATCTAGCACAAGTACTGGAACGTTGTCAGTTACACCATCTAACTTGTCATCTAAAAAAATGTCACTTTGGAAAGAGCCAACTGGAGTACCTGGGACACATCGTATCAGCAGATGGAAACGAAGCTAATCCAGAGAAAATACAGGCCATCATGTAAGCTGAAGCGCCCAGATCGGTACGTCAAGTCCGGAAGCTAATGGGTCTCTGCAATTGGATCAGGGAATTTGTACCACATTTCTCTAGTATCTGCCAACCCATTACCGATCTGCTGAGCCCCCAAGTGCGCTTTCACTGGGGGGCCGAACAAGCACAAGCCCTGGCAGACCTCCGCAAGACATTCTCCCAGATCAAGAGGCTAGGCCGACCCGACCCAACCCAGCCAGAGTTTTGTAAGTCGAATATGTATGCACAGGAAGGGTACAGATGTGCCCTCCCTACTGAATATGTACATATTTTGTATATTTACCCTGGCTGAGCTAAGCCAGGCAGAAAGCTCTTCCCAGTATTTCTGGGCCAATAAAAGTGACTGAATACTTGAGCAGTATTGTTTTAGGCAGCGACCTCTCTGGAGGACCGCTCCTCCCCCTTCCTTCCTCTGGTAGGCAGCGACCTCTCTGCAGGACCGCTCCTCCTCCTTCCTTCCTTCTCTGGTAGGCAGCGACCTCTCTGCAGGACCGCTCCTCCTCCTTCCCCCCTCCTCCTCTGGTAGGCAGCTACCTCTCTGGGGGACCGCTCCTACCTCTCCCTGTGCTTGGGCAGCGACCTCTACTTGGGGACCGCTCCCGCTCCTCACCTCTGCCCGATCTTCCCCTGCTCTTGGGCAGCGACCCCTGTTCGGGGACCGCTCCCGCTCCTCCTCTCTGCCTGGGACAAGTCACATCGCTTTACTTCCAGCTGAATCTACAGGACTGCAGAAAGGCAAATAGTCTCAGCTGTAGCAGAATACGGCCTAACTGAAAATTTATCACTCTAATCACTTCCGAAGTTCAATTTGGTAAATGTATTGCTTAATATATCCTGTTAAAATAATTTTTTGATGTGAAATTAGGTGAATTTATCCCCAGTAATTAATATTACATAAAACATAGGTTCAGAAACCATAGCAGAAACTGCAAAGTCTGGCCGCACATCAGAACCAGAATCAGAACTTGACAGACACTGAGTGACTTGGGAATAAACATTTTCAATTGCTATTAACTGGTGATTAGGCATTTTTAAATAAGATTATTTATGTAAATATTAGTATTCAATAAAACTGTGTAATACTACTTAATAGGGCTATCCCTTACGAACCCAGCAGCCACCCCCCCCCCCCCCTCCTAATCAAAATTAATAAATCGCAACAATATTAAATTTTAAGCTGTCCATGTGTTAGTTTAGATGGACTATCTAAGGAAAATATAAATTTTTAACAAAGAAATATACTTGCAACCCGCCATTTAAAATTGTAACACATTCATAAATATCGTTATTTCTCTCGCACAAACACTGCGACAATTAATTCTACACTTGGCTGACTCTGCCTGGCTTGATGGGTTACAATTCCCGTTTCGGAGAAGAAAAGGATTATGAGTGAATTCGGAGTGTTTTGAAGTGTTCGAGGTCAAGAGTATTGAGTTTTTGGTAGGCGGAATCTCACGCGAATCTTGCTTATAGTTTTCTTATTTATTCTTATTTACATTTTGGACATATATTTGTTTAGAAAACAATGACCTAATTTGCTAAGGATTTATAAAAGCAATTAGTTTACAATTAGCTGATAATCACACACATATTCAAGAGTTTTCATAATATTTAAAATAATTTATTTAATGACCCTTTAATAAAAAATGATTAGTTAATAGAAATAAAAAAATTAGTTTTACGAAATAATGTTTGTCAGCATTCAAGTGATTGTATGTAAACCCCTCTTTTCTTTTCTCACTCGATCTGAGACAATAGAACATTATTAAGGCTAAACGACTCGTTAATCTGGATGTTATTAGAAATGTTAGAGAGGTTGAACTGTGAGATGGCAAGGTGCTGGAATCGTGAACACACAAAAAATTCTCGTGGCGTCATTCGTCACGTTTCTTCGTTGCAAAAAAATGTGTTCGGACCCATTACAATTTGGCACCTGAATCGCTCAAAGTTCATCTCAGTGTGAAACTTAAAATTAAACTATTTTCGTGTCTCGCAGCACCACTCACAGTTTCGATGAGTCCCATGGATACCATCATCACAGGCATCGAGATGAGACAGATGAGCGTCAGCTCCCAGCCTCGGGAGAACGCGAGCCCCAGGTTGCCGAGGAAGGCCACCATGAACAGCTCACACATCACTACTTTCTCGCCAATCCCTTCTTCAAATTTGTTCATGTCCCTGTGAAAAAAAAAAAAACATCAAAACATATCACGGCCTAGGCCTGTGTTAACATGACACAAGAGAGTACAAGGATCACAACGTACACATAAATCACGGAACACAGTATCTACCAAGGCACACACACGGACCCGAAAGTGTGCGGATAAGCTGGGCAACTCCCATCACTTCCACTTATGTCACTCTGTATGACCAGGAGAAACCAAATATTTGACCCCGTTGGTAGCCATGTTTGTTGATGTTATAGATGAGTTGAGATTTGTCTCAAGTACCAACATATTTACATGCGACCATTGTTCAATCAGTCATGGTGTTCCGGAAATTTGGTATTTCGACACATTTTTTTTTAAAATTTTATTATAATTTTAAATAATTTTTGGAAATTTTATTAGCTCTATAATTTGGTTACTAAAGGGCGATTTACACTTTGTTAGTCTGGTGTACTCCCCCAAGTTAAACTTTGTGCCATGAGTCTGAAGCACCTTTCCCAGAGATGTATATGATATTTTGCAGATCTAATACTTTGCTGGCAGCCAGTTTAAAATTTCCCTCGCTTACAGGCACGTCCCAGGCCTGTAACGTTATTTCACTTCATGACTAAAACCGCCTACAGCAGCTCTGGACGAGCTGTTACCATTTCTCAGAGACGAGCTGACCATAGCCTTTACTGTCACGAATACGTATTAGGTTCTCTCCTCGAAAAGCACGTCATGGACGCCCATTCTCAGCGTCGTTGCACTTTTCTCCACCCCCCCCCCCCCCCTCTTCAGTTCTAAGAATTCGTCTAAGGACAATGACCGGTCAGAAACCCCAGCAGACAGCGACCGTATCCAAGGACGCCTTGTATAAAAAATGTGTGTGCCAACATGGACCACCCCGCGACACCTAGCGGCAAATTCGCGAACCTCCCCGCCCACTTATCCTGTAGGCCGCCAGAGTGTAGCACCAGACTGCGCCCTTTATTCCCTTGGTTAAGCAGATGCCTTGGGCGAGTCGATTCTTTTTATTTCAGACACCTCTCAACAGGTAGCGCTAAAGTAGGCCAGTGCTACCAACTTCGAGACATCAGTCAGAGTTTTTTTATGACGCCCACTCGGGGAACTTCGGGACCTTTCGGTCCGGACTCCCAGTCCCCCCCCCCCTCCACTTTTGATAGAACAGTTACTTTTAATTACGAGACGCGGTTCTCCGCGGGACACTTCGCGTCGCGACTGCGGACAGACCATTTTGCGAAAATCGTCGGATCGACGAGACACTGCAAGACTTCCATCCGGCCGCAACCGACTATGTAGTCGCCTAAATAAGGGATGCTATCCCTATAATCTTTTTCAAGTAGTTTAGTCCGTCTGCATAGTATAAAGTGTAATAGTTATTTTCCTTTTAATTTTTTTGAAATGATGAAAACGACCGCGCCCAGCCGCGTATTCGCGGGATCCATTTCCTGGCTGGCTACGCATCTGTAAACAGAAGCCAACTCCCCTGTCTGGTGAGTGACGATTCGCGACTTTCCCCAACCTTCCCTTAACTTTTCCGGGCATTTTCTGCCCCGTATACTGTCTGTGTTCAAGTTCTGATCAGTTTTGATTCGGACTGTTCCAGACAGGGTCCGAGAGCCGGACGCCGAATTGGCATTTTCATCTCCCTTCCACAACAGGACACAAGCGCCCTGGCATCATGTACCCGCGTGATCTCCGGGAAACGAAGCCCCGACCTCCGGTGCTTCTGTATCTTTTGACCCTTTTCTGAACTTTCTTTAAATTACGTCGTCAGATGCAGTTAATTATATAAACATAATTTATGGACTTTAAGTATATAACCTGGGATCGTTTAGACATATTTGTATTTTTTTTATTGTTTTATGTATTTTAGTAAATGAAACTTTTGATAATTCCATGTACGGCCGGCCAATTTTTTTTTTTTTTAATATACCTGAGAGCTGTTTAAGAATGTAACTAATACTGTACGTTAATATTTTCTTGTATCTGTTATAAGTTTCCTCAGTATGGAGTAATTATATTTCAGACGGAATCACACCTTGTTTTTGTTCGTTTCTAATAAACTGGTGAAACCTAAAGATCCACCCAGCAAGGCAAAGATGGTGGTCAGACCGTGGTTTGCTGCTACAAGAATGATGGCAGTTGGCAAGGTTTGAACCTTGCTACAATGGTTAATTGGAATTTTACCATCTCAAGAATCGTATTAAATGGTAAATCTGCTGTAGGCTTTGATCATGGAGCCTAGTTAGCTTGAATTAAGTTTCCTGCAAGCTAAACGTGTTATAAGCATTTCACACCAAGCTTGCTGCATTTTCTGCTAGCTTGCGGCAAGCATGCCTTGGGAACTTGCTGCAAGCTGACAACCTGTACATGACAAGCAAGTCTATCTTGCCATGTGGGAAGGGTTCACCGACATGAGCAGCAGGATGGGGGAAGCGGTCACTCACTCAGCCATGCGGCTGGCGAACTCCCCCGCGCTGTTGGTGTCGAACCAGGCGATCTCCTGGCGCAGCACCGACTCCAGGAACAGGCTGCGGATACGGAACACCTGCGAGCAAGCATTCTGTCGGAGTGTGTTCGGTACAACAGGCGTCAGTGACTCCCTGATAAGCCACTGCAATCTTTTGCACATAACCAAGACTGACAATACATATGTGAACAAGTACTGAACATGGAAAACAAGCAAAGTTGAGACATTACCAAAAATATTTTTTAAAAATCAAAGATATATATTTCAGCAAGTATGAGGAATCAGGGATATAGTAAAACAGACAAAATCGCTGAAAGTTGTGTATGTGCATGAACTGAGTTGGAGTGACCTGCAAACACTTTGACCAAGCCTTTTCTGAAAGAGAGGTTCTGGGGGAATATTCACTAATTTACTCATTCTAACAGTTAGTTCACTATTTAATTTACATTTTACGACCCCTTTTAAAAATCTTTTCTTCCACCAGATATATTAAAAACAATTCTGTGAACCAATATGATTCTGCATACATGTGTCAACTGTTACGAAAAAAAAAAATTTTGAGATTTGAATTCATGTTAGCTATCTTCAAAGGCTGGATGAACCCCTGTTTATTTACTATTTTTTTAAAATACATTTATATACAACAGTAAGTTATTCGGGAGACAGCAGACATTATTAGTTTAATCTAATGACACCTTAAAAAGTTATACATTTACATACAAAATTTAAGATTCAAACTCCGTACCCACTGGTACCAAAATCAAAAGTCTGCGTGTAATGTTTCAGTGGCGTCACAAGGCTTCAGTAAGGTGATTTAAAATTTTTGAAATGTTCGTGAAAGATTGTGTGTCTCATGCAGTGCCTCACCTGCATGTGCGCCGCATAGTTGAAGCTCGTGATGGACACGTAGGTGCCGACGAGCAGAACGGCGCCGACGACGGACATGCCGGTGGTGTAGACCAGCACGGCGTCGGAGAGGGCCCGGCCGGGGTCCGTGGCGTTGGGGGCTGCCCCGGCCGCCATGCTGCCCGTCAGGTCGCCCAGCAGCACGGACATGGCCGGCGTGCCCAGGCCACACACCAGCGAGGCCAGCGCCCCGACTGCCAGCAGCGCCGTCTCCGCTGGACCCGCGAACCTGAACTGCGACCAAATGGCGCTGTGAGCCACGGGAATGAGAGGACTCGCCTATTTTGACATTTCTATTTGATAAGTTTAATATTGTTAAAGCATAGCCTATTACTTAATGAAAAATAAAATACCAACTAAATCTTGTTTTTACCACATGATTCCAGCATTGGCATAAGATTTGCCTTTATTGCTGACAAAACCAGCCAATACCAATGATATTAAATGTAAAAGTAGTGATATGAATAAATTTATCTTTAAATTCACTACTTATATGACACAAGAATGTTGTCACAAATTGTGACTATTTTTCATATGATTATTATTATTTTTTGTGCAAATTGAGTAACAAAGATAAAAGTCAATACTGTATTAGTCCCCAACATCTTACAGATTGAATTCCAGTTTGCATTTTACATTTTTTGGCTTGACAGGTAATCGGATCAAGCATTGGCCATTGCCAGTGTTCGTGGACTGATGCATTTGCTTCGCTATTAAATTTAGTCCCTATTTCCTCCTAGAAATTACTGGTTGGAGCTTGATATTTATTCTAATATACCAAAATAAGGTTCGAAAGCTTGAAACCATATTATTAAACTCCTATTATGCTGAAAATTTCAATCAATAACTAAAATTATAAACATAATAATTTAAGATAACTAGGCTAGAGATTAATTCAACGCAACGTCTTTAATATTGATCATGATGCATTAGTGGGTGTAACCACTCTGCGATGTAGCGAAATGTAACCTTACAAGTCTGTAGAAAGCCACAGGTGGCGGTCCTTCATCTGTCTGCTTTCCATCTTTCTCTCCATCTTGAGCATTTCCCTCTTTCGGTGTTGTGAAGTGTCTGAAACGTAAAACTGATGATTAAGTGAAACAATGACATGTATCACTCTAAACGTGGGGAAGGTGAGATGGTCTTGATTGTGGTTCATAATTTTTTATTTATTTATTTTTATCAAAACCATTAATTTATAAAAATTTATTTCTAAATATTTTATGCTGATAAAGCATTACACCAATGAGTAATAACTTACTCTCCAACCCCCATCACCATCCACATTTTCCCATCAAAACAAATTTCTCTTAGTACAGACAAGTCAACATTATTATAACAAAAAATAAAATAAATTATTTAATCAAAGTGGTGTGTATTTATTACTAACTATATTAATATATTTCATTTATTTAATTATAAAACATTAAAACCGAAAAGCTCTTTTTAGCTTTAAATATTCCACTGAATCCCAAAACATTAAAATGAACTGATAGGTAGCTACCTTATTTTACTTTTTTTGTAAATGTACCTACATAATTTTAAAGAAAATATGTAGTAAATGATAGGATCCCAATAAAGATGTACATAAAGAGATACTATATATATTATAGAACGTATTTATGTAATAATAAAATCGTTTTGCAAAATAATATAATTTATTTATAATAATGCAAATGAAAACCTAATGGTCTGATGAATAATTATATTCGGGTAATTTTGTATAGAAGGTTGTTAGCAGAGAATTGTAGGTAGGTTATTTGAGGTTAGGTTACATTCCCATCGGAGTTTAAGACAGCCAACTCCTTGGTACCGCGCCACCACAGGCGATATTCCTATCCTGATCTCGAAGCAGCTGCTACGAATGTTCCCAGCAGCACTCACACATCTAAGGGGCACCATTTCACGCCATCCTCGTCAAGCGCTCTCACACTCAGGATTTCGATGCCATTGTTGTCTGCCTTGACTGCTTTCTCACGCCTCATTACCAGTCAGCTGCTGGACTTGGTCTGCAGGCGGTGAGGCCGGGCTACTGGAAGGACCAGGGCCTCATTTCACAAAGGTACAAGTATTGATATAAACCACTGTAAAAATATATATAAGCTCGTGCAATCACTAGTTGTTATGAACAGGCTTTTTACATAGATTGTCCAAAGTAATCACAAACAAGTATATATTTCAGTTGTGTGTGACAAGTGTAGTTGGTACACTTGTAAAACAAGATTGGGCAACATAACCTTGTTTCCATGTTGTAACAGTTACTATTGTTTAGTTGTTGCATAAATTTGTTTATAATTCTACCACATCTATATTGTTCTTATTTTAACTCACTAGGTAAAGGACTAGTTAATGACCTCTTTTTTTTGGGAGAATTTTAAAGAATTTCATGATGGTGCCCAAGATGGCCAACAAGATGGTGGACGCCAAGGTAATAAATAATACTGGACTCTAGTTGGTAAAAATTAAACAAATATGGGGACAGTGACCTCTAGCAAACACAAACAATATGTCGAATCTTAGATGGCAGCCTTCAACAGACTAATAATAATATCATACTGGCATATCTGCCTTGGTATTGGTAATTGGATGTCAGTCTGCCGGTAGCTTCCATGGAGGATGAATTCGTCGCCATTTTTAATCGAATGACCACACCGATTTCGAACCCAGTATTTATAATTTTATGATTGCTGCTTAAATTTAATTTTCCATTATGCACAACGATAAGACTGCCCGCCAATTCAAAGGTTTCCACTTACAAAGGTAGTATCATGCTAGAAGAACCAGCACCTCACTACTATAGACCCTGTGCATAATGCTAACCCCAGTTACGAAAAAAATAACGTATTCTTCTTGTTGAAAATAAACTTATAATACAAAACTCGGTCCCAAAATATTATGTAGAATTCTTTAAAATAATGCCTAGCATGATATGTATGCAGAAATTGTGTTCATTGGTACATTTATTGGCGTGAATCACACATAGTTTCTACACCTGCCGCTAGAATTCGCTGCCAGAGCAGCTACATCGACTATAGAATTGTTTGCTTAGCAGATAGAAATGTTAAACTAATGAAAAGGCTCCGATAAAAGCGAAAATACTTGAAAAAATATTAAAACTAAGCTTTGCACCTGATTTTCGACAAGGAATTTTATAAAAATATTGTCTATCTTGTTAAAATTCATTAAAATGTTGATACTATAACGTTTCGGTTCGCGCCATCCGCCTGAGATGGCAGCACTGATGTTACACATTTCCATTACATGATACTTCTGTTACATTCACGAAATTATTCCAACCAAATGTCGTATACCGAGAGCTATAATGTTATACAAAAAAAAATCACAGGAAGTAAATCCAGACAGTAGGGTGTAAAACCGAGGCAAGCTTATATAATTGGGCCTTTGTTTACCTGAGTTCTTGATCCGGTAGTGCGGTTACGATGACTGATCCTGCACGAAATTGTTGTTGACGCTTCGATTTGCTTCGCAGGTCATGGTGCCAACCTACCATCAACACGTAGAAGTAGAGTGCTCGCGGAATTTATGAAAGTCAAGTGGTCACTTGACCCCGGTATCAGACAAGTCGTCGCCTTGATGCTCCATTCAGCGCGAACCAAGGCAACGTGATCATTCGTGTGCCTGTCGGGCGGAGGGCTGATCTCAGACACTTGCAGTGAGTATCTAGGCTGCCCGTCTGACTCGGCCACCGAAAGGAGAGAAAAGCTACACAATATGCACGAAGTAAAAATCTACTCAAGATGTCTGATAGGTGACGTTGCCGAAATGGCATTTCGGTTCTCGTGTTTTACCTCCCAATGTCTTGATTTGTTACTTCTTTAGGCGCGTTATGAAAAAATAACTACAGTAAATTTTTACGATGCACCTGCACTACGCAACGAAATTTTCACCCAAACAAAAAGGGTACGGTACATAAAATAAAAATTATATATGTGATATAAAATCTTATTTTTTAATGATTGATATTTAAAACTGATTTATTAAAATAGAAACATTTGTTTATTGTGAATATTAATAATACAATTTGTATTTCTAAACTTTTTCAAGTGTGTTTATTTAAGTGAGGTTATGTTTCTATATGAATGATTTATTTGCATTATATATTATTGCATTTTTATTTAATCAATAATATAATTTAATAAATTAGAATAAACATACAGAATATTAATTTTTTCTTTATTTATTAAATTTTATTCTACTATTTAACTAGATTTAATCATTCATTTTATACACTTCAATAATATTGAATACTGAGTATTTATTTATTTTTAAATTTGATTGTATTTTTTTTTATTTTACCAGTCATATTTATATATATATCCAGTTCTTTTATTACTTTATTTCAATTAAATATTATTTGCATGCAAAATTAAAGTACTTTCTGTAAAATATTTTGGGCAGTTGGAAAAGTTAACTACATTTAAAATACTGTAAAAAAGGGTAAACATTTGCTTATGTTTGGAAGGCAACATTTAAAGCACTAAACTAAATTTTGTGGCCAACCAAAAAACGTTAAAAAAAATACTATTTTTGTATTTGTTTATACAAAATCCATATGTTTTGAACAAATAAACATAAATTTGAAAAGTTAATAACCTAGTCCTATTCGGATAAATGATCAGATTTATGTGACTGAATTTTCTAGGGGCAGTGTCGACTACATCAATTCAGCCCAACTTCTTTTTTTTTTTTTTGGATCTGCCCTGAACATCATCCTTGGTTTAACCTGGCATCACATAAACAATTCTTTTGCCCCTGTGAACCTTCATATGTTGTGATAGTAACTGACAATGTAGATTCGTATGTAGGGGAAAAAAGAATTACACTTAAATGTTCAATTGCTGCACATATTGCGTGTTATCATTGTCTTAACAGATGCAGGATGTTTCAAACCAAACGACTCGGCCAATACTGAACATCCTATCTATACAGCACAACAGGATCATATAATTTATATAAAGATGAATAAAATTTGCAATGTTCCACTAAGCTGAATATCTTGTGCTGTTTGAGTGTTTGTATTTATTTTCAGGAAAAAAATAATTACACGAAACACTTTATAATCATTGAAATGTATCTATAGTTATATCTCCCTAAAGATTGTTCGGAAAATCGCCCGAAATGTTTCAGAGTGATTCCTTGTGTAAATTTATCTATATCATCTAGAAGCCACTTACGGCGAGTGCTACGAACAGGAGTAGTGCTGCGAGGGTGTGTGTTAGTGCAGCTCCTCGAATGAACGACACCACCGAGGAGTCGATTGCCGCCCGATTGGTAATAAACTATTATTGTAACTGTACTCCCAAATGTGTTTTCTTATAATCAATCAATTGTTTCCTTCACTTCAATTATGTTTTGATATATGAACACTTTCAAACACACAATTACTCTCCAAGCATTGCTGGCGTACCTCGCTGCACATGGAACAATTGTCCGTGAAGCCAAATCCTAGTAATGCACAGCTACTACGGACAAAGGCAGTTGACCTTCACCGGCCACCAGGGCTCACCCATTTGCAGCACCATCACCATCAAAACCGAGTGAGTGAATCATCCAATTTAATTAGCCTCACAGCTAGTTCCCCACACCCGTTAAAATTTCACAAGCTCCATATTACATTAGTTAATGTATTCTACATAAACATCGTCCCGGCTTCAATGGGTTTTATTGGGCGTTTTTGTGTATTCACATGGTATGCTACCGCGAATGTAGTCACCAGGCTTAAGCGTAATAGCAACTTTGGGTCAATGTATTGTCAAGTCACATGTAAGAGCTATCATACTGGATTTATTATGTGTGGACCACATCTTTAAATCAAGATGGAGTGACTCATGCATACATGCTTTTAGCTTTTGATTAAGGCCAGAGTGCCCTCACATAGTAATAGACAGTTTTACTCGTTATTACGAAATCATAACAGAATGCCATACATATGTCACATGGAACCAGGATCTCAGTTTACGAAACATAGCAACTGTAATTTCTTGGTAAGCCTACTGCCTTTTAATCTGTGCTGTCATTGTAAAGTGGTCAGAACCCTATTTAATTTCATTGTTGTGTTGGCATGTGTGTCACCATAATGTCAGTGTGTTGCCCATATTATCTCTTCAATATCATACTTACTTACTAACCAATATAAGTTGTTGTCAAAAACAATTTCTTCCATGTTTTGGGTGTAACAATATGGATATGCTGTGGTTAAAATATGCGACTTGTATCGATACTTAATGTTTGGTCGTTTGTCTATTTATTTTTGCTCGACTTAAAAAATACTATGCAAGTCAATCATAAAAAATCAAATAAAATTACAAATACAATAAATTCAGAAAGTAAATAAAACAAATAATATTTATCTAATATTCTATTTTTAGGCTAATTAAATTTTCTTTAGTGAGAGGAGCTGATTCAACATCACTATATATTAAAAAAAAAAAAAGAGATAAAACTAAATAATTTATAAAATAATTTAAAATTATTTTTTGTTTAAAATATGAATTATTTTAATGCCTAAATTTAGTTATAACTAAATAAATAAATTTTAAAATAGCTTTAACTTTGAGATCAATTTCCGGTTTTATCATTTTCATTTTGACCATTCTTCTTTTCCGTTTGTTCTTTGGTGGAATATTTCTTGTAAAGATGTCTGCTGCAAGGCTAGCTCAATTTTCGAGGAATTTTGTCACTTCTGCGATTAGGCGAAGTGGTGACCATCATGATACTGGTGGTATTATTGGATCGGTGTGTATTAGGACTAATTAAATTGTATTTTCCCCGTTGAAGAATAGACTGTATTTAAGTCTTTTATTTTTATCAATGGCACTAACCCAATTGGTAGAAATAAAACGTTTTGTCCGTATTCGTATGTTATGCAAACGTTAGTTTCTACTGTTTTTATTATTTGTACAGCCTTCTAGGTATATTTTAACAGTAGCGATTAATTGCGAGTATTTACCGTTAAAATTAAAAATAGCGGAATTAGAGGATTAACATGTGTATTTTTTTTTTTTTAACTTTAAAGTTTTACATAATTATTTTATTCATCTGGCAATAAAACCGCTTGCTGGTGCCACAGAGCCTTCTCCTATAATGCTCTACCTATATTTATTGCCTCACTCCTTAATGCCCATTCCTCCCCGACTTCTAATATCTTCACATCTCAGTCATTCCTTTTCCCCATGTCATTACAAATGACTGCTATTTCCCTCTCCTCGGGAGAGAATACAGAATTTAATCTGGGAGGGAAATAGCTATAAAACGTCCTAACCCTATCCTTCGTATGCTCATGTGTATCCATCCTTCTCCAAACCCTATGGCAACCTAACCTCTAGATGTTCCTTCCTCTGTGGAATAATTTCTGCAGTATTCTCTGCCCCATATCCCTCCCCATTTGCAATTTTAAACAGCTTGCCAGCTTCTTCCGGCCCTTTCTCCTGAAGCACTCCCTTACCCAGCTCCCTAACCGCTGCTGATGGCCAGCGAGTCTCGATTCCCTTCCCACCTTTTGGTCTAGATATGTGTACCACTTCTGCCCCATTCACACTCATGGACCCTTTTTTCTCCACCCATATTGTAGGCTACAATAAACAATCATCTGCTCATAGTTTCATCCTGCACTTCACATCCCCACCCCACTGTATTCGTATTTATTACAAATAACAACCCCTTTCTTGTAGCATCCCGTATGTCACCTACACTCATCTGATGACTGCTTTCCAACTCTTGAAGTAAAGGAAGCAAAAGGTTATACTAGGAATTCAGTAGTGGGAAAGTTTCTGAAGATGAAGAGCAAAATTTGCAGAGTTTCCAGACCATGATTGAATGCAGTTCTGGTCTTGCGACTTCATGGTAATTATGGAATAAGAAAGCTCTCTGAAGAACTTAATATAAACTTACAAGAATTTTTTCATAGATGCTCTTTGTTTCTTTGAGTATCCCACTCAAGTGTTTTTTTTTTAATTCAGATTGTTTCCTCTATAAATATTGAAGTTTGTTGTTTTTTTTTTTTTTTTCAAGGAAAAAATTTAGGTGAAGTATTTTGAATAATACTAATCAATTGTCAGTATCTAGCAATTTGAGTTTTTCACTGGATTCTAAATATAAAAAAAAATTTAAAAAATTGAGAATGGAGAGGGTGATGAAGTCTAGGGAAATTGTCAGGTTACTATCACTGAGAAAGATAAATTATTAATGCTAAATATTTGATACTAAGAAAAAAAAATTGAACAAATCTTTCAGTACTCGCCAGTGTTATATAAACATACCTCAGTAAGGAGCAAATTTATGTATTCTCATAATAAATTCATGTGTTCCTCACAATAAACTTATAAAACTCTGACACAAAATTTTCAAATAATGCTGAATGTGATAAATTTAGAAATAACTATAATATTCACTTTTCAAATACCAAGATTTTTGGATTCGAATATCACTTATTCTCTGCCTACCGCTAGAATTTGCTGCCTGAATCGTAAATGTTGCTTCCTACAATCACGTACAGATAGCAGCAAGAAATGCACAAAAATTCTAAATCTGTATAAATGGCTCCAATAAAAACGTAAAAGTCTTAAAATCCTAAACTCTGGATTTGGGCCTATTTTAGACAAGGTATTTTTATTAAAATACTTCTAATCTGGTTAAAATTCACTAAACAGTTAATGGCATAAAGTTTCTGCAAATGTTAGAAGTTATATACTTTCATGGCATTACATAAATACTAATCTGAAACATTTAAAATCATTTATTATAACACTAAGTATATGTTTGTCTGTTATTCCTTGAATGACTGAAATCTGCCTGATGAATGATGTGGATGATGATGGATGATTAATGATAGTTGATAATGAATGATGACGAATTAAGATTGATAATGCATAATGTTGAAATGATAATGTATGATGAGGGATGATGATGAATTATTTATTGTGAATATTAGTGATAAAAATTGTGTCTACAAACATTTTTAAGGGTATTGTAAACTGTATTTATATAAGTGAGGTTAGGTTATACTTCTTTAGCCAAATTGTAAAAAAAAATTATGAAAATAATTTTTTACTATGTCATGTGTACGGAGTATGCACCAAAAACTGACAGGATGAAAAAAATTTAGACAAATAAAAATTATATAAGTGTGCTTTTAATACATATACCTTAGTGATTATGTTGAATATTGGTCCATTTCATTAAAACATTTATTGAGCATAGTACACTAGGCGCAATATAACTCCGAGCTTGAGCTACGTCACACATGAGGAGTAGGGACTGCAACACGTGTGGGGGGTCGGGTGGATGAGGAGGGGGTATAAGCAGATACGGCAACCTTGCACAGCAGGTAGAGAAAAGCAGATAACATTGACCACTTACCACTGATGTTCCAAGCACTACCTCAGTTCTTCAACGCCACTGACTGTTCCTTCCGAAGAGTCTGATGTGTAAACGTCACTGCTGTCACTGTTTGCATCACCTAACTGAACAATCACTTTATCAATTTCAATGTCAAAACGCACATCCTTATCCCAATATTCGTTCTCGAGTGTCTTGACGTGATTGCAAATCGGTATACAATGTTCTGGACCCATTCGGTTAAATATCTCCTCGCAAAGTTTTTTTACATTTGTCAAATTGCAAGTAACATTTCTTGAAGCGACTTCTCCTTTAACTTGAGCCCATATGCTTTCTATCGGATTCAAATCCGGATGATAAGGGGGCAGACGAAGTAATGTGTGGCCACTATTTACCAATAATCTGTCTGCCGAGTACTGCACTTGCGAAGGTTTGTGCTTCTTTATGAGGTTATGCAAGTTTGGTTTGAGCATGTCGCTAGCAAAGAAAATATTCTCTTTACTTAACCACTGCTGCATTTCCGATTTTGTCGAGCTGGAGGTAGGCGTTTTATTTATTTTTACATTGTGATAGGGAGCATTATCTATCACAACAACACTGTTTGGTGGAAGATTTTGTATTAATTGTTCGATGAGCCATTTTTCATAATTATCTTTATTCATGTTTTTGTGATAATCCCCTGTTGCCTGGTGCGACTTCCACATTGCAAGAGCATTTGGGATGAAACCTTTTTCGCCACCTGCATGAATCATTATTAATCTTTGACCCTTCGCGACAGGCACTAGTAAACCATTTGAGGACATGTCACTCCACATTTTATTTTTTACATGAGACGACAATATCTACGACACATCCATGTATATAATTGTGCTTTCATCGTTTCTATATTGACGCATACTCTTGAGATATTCTATATGTTTTTGCCGAATATCTGATTTTTCTATTAAAAGTAAGCACTGCGATTTGGTTTTCTGCCACCTGAATCCTAGCTTCTTCAAAGTCGTCCTTAAGGTTGTATTGCTACCTTGGTAATTTATGTCATTCTTTAGTTTACGTCGTACAGTTTCGACGTTCGGCACACGTTTTTCAAGTAAGTAAAAATTGTACACAGTACGTTGTACCACAGCTTCATCAAAGGTATCAAGTTCGTATTTACATGTTTTCTTTCGCTTCTTGTTGGGCGTCTCGAAAGATGTTCCTTCACCAGCTTCATTCCTCTTAGCCTCCCTTTTAATTGTTTGTACAGTCGTGCGAGACACACCCGTTGCCTTAGCTGTTCTCAGCTGTGCTTTATCTAGTGAAATGGAGTATTCCTGCAATCGCGCTTCATTTTCCATAAACTGCAGAACGTTATAGACGATTTCCCGCGCCTGCGAGTGCAGTTTTTTACTCTTAACTTTCGACAACACTGGAGGCATTTTATATTAAAAGTTGTACTTTACTGAAGTACTGCACTAAATATATGCAACACTGGCTCTGATCAAAAGTGATACACTACATGCACACAAACCTCAGATCCAAACTGTAAACGAAAACGTTTAGTAAGTACCACGAATGTGTTAATGAACGTATTCGTCGGATTTCACCGAAGGACTAAGTTTTCACTCAGTGCAGTAGCGTGTAGCCCCTGTTATCAAGTTACACATTATCGCTCTCCGCGCCACGTCTGCCTTCTCCAATGTCGTGACTCACATACAACGATTTTCTAACCGTCACCCAGGCTCGGAGTTATGTTGCGTCTACTGTAGTGGTATAAATTGTTTATAACATCTTCAGCTGTATTTATAAATTAGGTTATGTTCCTGTAAGTAAAATTTATTTGCTTTATAAGTCATAAGTTATTACATTATTATTAATTTTTAATAAATTAGAATAAACACATCATATTTGTTGATTTTCAATATTGATTAAAATTTATCTCTATTGTTTTATTAAATAAAAAAATTAATTTTAAATGTATGTTTTTATTAATATTGAATACTGAGTGTCTATTTTAATTTTTTAATTTGTTTTATTTCTATTTTGTTATTTTCATGCAAAATTAGTTATTTTTTTTATTACACTAAGTAAGTATAACTTCTAGGGTGTGTACATAAATACATACACTTTTTTAAAAAAAATTATTGCAGTGTCTTTGTTTACCATAAAATAAATTTATTTCCAGAACTTGCCGTTCTCCCTGGGCAACCGCTACAAGTTGACGGCCATGTTCATTCTGTTCTTCGGCAGCGGTGCCGCCATACCGTTCCTGACGGTGCGCCATCAGTTGCTGAAGATGTGACCCGGCTTGTGGTGAGCTGATGTGGTTGCTGTAAGAACTGAACATGCCGCTTATTTGGTTCCCTGGTTTCACCCTCCGTTGTTCACTCTCTAGAGCAAAGTATCCATACCTGTAAATTGTAATCACAACTTTTGTATGTTGCCGTTTTCAAACAGCACCGGCCAGCCAGCCAGCCAGCCAGCCATGGGCAGAATTAGTTACATTTATAATTTAGCTATTTTTTTACCCTTCCCTATTTACACTTGGTGTCTGTGGTCTAAAATGAGGTGTGTATGAAGAATTCTGTACTACCAGAGAGGGGCTTTTCCACGATAACAAAAATCAGAAACTGTTATTTTTGAGTACTAACAGTGTTTACCGTTTCGTATTGAAAACTTGTTTTTATCAAATATTGAACTGAATGTTGTTATAATGAATATAAATATTACAGCAATCTCAAAAATTAGGCATTAAAATTTAACCATCAATTTTTAATCCAAGGCCTTCTCCAAATTAAGGGGAAAAAATGTCAATTTATTGCTGCTTTATTGAATGTTTAGATTTGTGAAGCCAAATGTTCTGAAAACCTCTGCCAAGTTGGAGGTAAATCACCATTTCACAGAAAATCAGCGGCAGGACCATGATTTGGTAGTTGGGATCACATCTGAGAAGTTGAGTGCATTAACAAGAAGGTTATTTTTCTGTCAGAAAAAATTTTTCCACTTCTTGTGACTAAATAGTCAACAAACTTACCTTCAGAAATGAAGTTATACAGAAAGCATGTAGCTGTTGTTGAAAAAATTCCAGAAGCCAGTTTCTGTGATTTTGAGATTTTTCTAGACTTACGTTTCTTTTTCCTGTAAATTAACAATGATACCAGAGATAAGGCAACTATATGTGCTTTTTTTTTAGTCAATGGTTTCTTCTTGATGTGGAAGATTTAAACAACCCAGGTTAAGAAGGGCAATTCAGAAGACTCAGAACTAGATAAATGGGTCAGAATATCACACCTGCCAAGAATGAATGGTAAACCTAAATACATATGATAGATTATGCAGCATTATGTTAAGGATTTTGACTATACCACACAGCAGTGCTTAATGCAAGAGAGTGTTCAGTCTTGTCAAAAAGAACAGAACCTAGTTTCGTTCTCAAATTTCTAATACTGTTCTTGAAAATGTATCTGTTATCAAGTTTAATAGGTTTCTGAAGAAGAAAATGCTAAAATAGACTTTCTGTGACAAATTCTTGCTAGCAGCAAACTGTTAAATTCAGCAAACCAGAAAGAGTGGGTTGTCTTTGAGTGCAGTGAAGTTCTTCAGTTGTAGGTATAGTTTTCTTGTTTGCACTTAAAACTGTTAATTCATGTTACCGGATATCTTGCAACTCAAGTGATTTGTTTCATTGATGAATTTCTTAGTTTCATGTTTATTAAAGTTTTATCTTCAAACTGTGAGGTAATGGAAAAAAAAAATTTCTATTTGTTTCACTATTTCTGAATAATGAATACAAGTTTTATGTTGGTTTTCAGCTATAAATTGAATATTTATTTAATTTGCAAAGTTAGTTATTCAAATTAGAAAAGTAAAAGAATAATTAAAATCTTACAAATTAAATGAAATTAAAAAATTTCTGGAACTTTTAATGCAATCTTTTGGTGAAAAATTCAAGTGCACTTCTTAACACTTTTAAAAAGTGAAAGTGTGGCTGTGTGTGGAACAGCAAGTACTGCTACCTGCCGAGTGCCGGCCCCAGACTCCTGGTGGGCGACTTCCCGTCGCACGCTGGCATTCTGAAGGCAGCGCTGTCTCACAGCGTTAGACGATCATTAAGTCAGTAACGAGCATAACTAAATAGTATAGGATTATTTTGGTAATTCTCTGTCACATTTTATTGATATTGGAAGAAATCAGCAATTTTTTTTTTTTTACTCAAATATGATATAAACTTATTTATACGCACAATTAAAATGACAAAAAATTCTAATTACACAAGTATATTAAAATTACATAATTGTTTCAGAAAATTATTTAGTTTTTCTTTGAAGATCAACTACAATATATCTAACATCTGGTCTGTTTTATCTTGTTGTGTTTCTACTGATTGGAGGAGACCAAAATTTAGAACTGGTTATAAATTACACTTGAAAATAAAAATTGTATGTCTAAACTTCATCAAAGAAGTGATGACTGATGACCATTCTATAATATTCATTACTTCACAGAAAATTTTGTAGTTTGAGATAGCCTTAAATAGGGATTCTTTCAAACTGCTTAGATAATAAGTGAAAAATAAAATTAGTATGTTTCCTAACCTTAGGTAAACTGTTTTTGTTCCAGGTGGCGTTAGTGTTAGTCCAAGTAGGACAAGAACTGTACATATGTGATAAGAATGTCTTGCTTTCACTTTGCTGCAAGGATATGTGTGTAAGACATTCTACTTTATGTGAATAAAGTAATGTAACAAATCATATAAAATTAATTATTAACATTTTGCCTTTATGTTTCTTTCGTAACCATATTTCCCAATATTTTAACCTGTGCAGGTGACATATTTTTCTCGGATGATGTATAATGTTAATGCGTGATCTAGTTGATTAGGTATCGAAGGACCCATGCACTTACTTGTCAGTCCAGTAGTCAAGTCTCATCTCAGATATGCATAAGGCAAGAGTGTGTAGCGTTATTAGTCATGTTATCACATTCTGCCTTTAACGGCAGAATTGTGTTAAAAACCCACGGAGACATTAATTTTCAGTTGGTACGTAGAAAATGCAGTCTTCAGTAAGACGAAAGGCACACACAGTGAAAAGATGGAGAACGGAAAGATGCGTGCCATGACTGAGCTTTTAGCTTACGGAATGGCTCATTTAATATAGTTTAAAAACAAAAAGGATGGACTAAAAATAATCAAACAACTAAAAAATATTTATTTATTAACTTTCAACTTTCTGTAACAATAACATTCTTTGAACACATAATCTTTATACAATAATTGCAATTTTGTATTATTCAACTTTGATTCTCCTTGAATAGGATAAGGATTTAAATTTTCGAATGGTGGTAGTGTTGATCTTTTGACTTGACGCTGTGGCTGTAGCGACACTTGTTTCTTCTACTGCTGATGGAATTTTAGTTTTTAGATGGCCTCGCCTTGCGGCCGGACTATTATCTCGTGAATCTATAGACAAGCAAAAACATTCAAACGCATATGATCAAAGCTGAACACATCACAGAAAGTTTAGAGAAGAATTGGGAACTTTTGGCATCATCGCATCAGGGACAGAGAATAATCCTAATAAATAATTTAAATTAAGGTTTTTCACCTAGGGAGCCAATTTACCTTGCACCGGACCTGGCTGCAGCGTGCAAGTTATTCTCATGTACATGACTGCACAGACAAGTAACACAAAAAAAATTTCTTTGTGAAATCGTACATTATAGTGGCAATAGAGTTTTCCACCAACCCTTTCCAGTGCAGCTATCACACTCGCAAACGCAAACTACTTCAGTAATTGTGTTTGCCTTAAGCCCTCACTCACATGTGCAATGTCATACGAGGTGACTAGAATCACCTGACCAATAATTCCAGAAAGCCATCTTTATTTCTGGTTACTGTATTCGCAGAACAATGACACGTTACCTGCACTCTGCTGGGCGTGGACAGGGCATACACGACCAGATCTGCTACGTCCTCTGGCTTCAGAGATGGCGGCGGCACGTCGAGTGGAGTCTTCCAGAGCATGTTAGTGTCCACAGCGCCCGGGCTGATGGCCTGGAACACGATGCCCATTGCGACATCCAGGGCACTGCCCTCCGTTGGCTTCGAAGGCACGACCTCCCGTGAGGCAACTTTTCAGGGTATTGGCACCTATTGTCAACGAGACAACAGAAAAGCGTATGGCAATGGTAATCAAAATTTCTTACTTACGACCCTTTCAAACTGTTAACACATACAAGGACAGTAATAAGATGGATTGGTGGTACCGTGTAACGTTTGACACACGGAAGAGTTAAGAGCTATTTTTATTTTACATATTTTATACACTATGTATACATATATTATATGAATCCATTATTATGTGCTGTCATTCTCTGCTTACTTCAGTGATACATTCAGTCGTATAATGGGAAGAAGACGTGTTTACAAAGGAATCGGCTGAGGCCAAAAAATGTGTGATAAAGTTAGATGGACGAGGTCTGGTTGAACACACTGTTTGCATAGTGGCAACAGAAGTACCTATTGCCATCTGAACGAGAGGAGTTGCTACATTTTGTTTTATGACAATAGTGATAGACACAAACTTGTTACTTGGATTTATTTTACAAGTCAAATCACTAATGCCAGAGGTCTTGGTGAAGGATGACTTTCACTAAGTTGATCAACTCAATAAATAGTATAATAATTAAAAAATTCACAAAATAAAATTAGATGTGTTAATTCTGTAAGTTGCTTTACTTAACCCTTTCATCCATACTGTCAATTCCTAAGAAATACCTATTTTCAAATTTTTTATTGTAACTAAACTTATTTTTGTATGGTAATAATCTTACAATGTATAATTAATTTTTAATAAAAGTGAAATACAATTTATTTAAAAGCCATAAAGTATGATGTCCACTAGAATGTACACTACACCTTAACCCACACATTCAAGGTTTGACAAACTCCATGTATCATTGATATATAAATCGACCACTTCAGTAAATGAGAGAGGGTTAAACATTGTGGAAAATTCAAGCTCATTAATACTAATGCAAGTTTGAGCAACATTCATTATTTCTTGTGGGATAAAGTAATTCAGTACTTTAAACTATGGTTATAGACGTGACAAAAGTAAGTAAATGACTCTCCGTGTCTTTTGTAATGAAGAAATACAAACAAAAACCCGAGGAGGACGCAGCACTGGAACACCTCGAGTTGAGGGAGCCATCAGAAGCCTGCCAGCCACCTTGCTTGTCAAGGACCCGGCAGACCCTCGTCCCACTGGACTCACCGTGATCCTGATGTGGGACTTGAGAGAGGTCAGCTCCTTCCTCAGCCCATCTGTGAGCGCCGTGACGGCGTGCTTGGTGGCGCAGTACATGGAGATCCCCTCCACGACGGACACCCAGTGTCCGCAGACGCTGGAACAAGCAATCACGCACTTACCCACTGTCTACTGAGAAAATACGCAGTAAAACATGTCTAGCTCATGTGCTGACACATTTAAAAAGGAGAAGAACTAGAGACCCAGATATTATGTGGATTCGTTTAGAGCCACAGCAGAACCTCATAGTTATTTGGAGGAATAGAGTCCTATGAATGGCTGTATTCCAAGACGTTTGGCTAAGTTAACATATCAGCACTGCCTTGTTGGGACACGACCATAACCTAACTCGCGGGCCGTATTCCAGGACATGTCCAAACCGAATCCCAGTAAGGGAACAGATGAAGCCATTTAAAAAATGGTGCCCTACACGAGGCTAGACACTAGTTCTAGCGCATCCTATCTGACCTTTAGCAACCATCAATATAATTGTTACTGCAAAAATACTAGAAATAGCATCCCCATCGCACAAAAATAGAACAGCCTTTATAATATTCTTAGGTACTTTTAAGTTGCGAATATTTCTTGTTATAGCCATGAAAATGTACAAAATGTACTCCAGAAAGTTTTTCTATCATAAAGTTTCATTTGGCACACCAACACGCTTGGGACACCCCTCCGATGATCACAAAAAGTGAGCTCTGCACATGCGTGAAATTGGAGCAACAGAACAGAAACGAATCTATACCCTAAAAATAAGGGACTGGCTGAATCCCTTAGTACATTCAACACCTAAACCCTCAATTTTGTGTCTTGGAATAGTGGCCTTAGTGAAGAGATAGCAAAAGTAATGGGTCCTATGCAGCCGTGATAGCACTCGTGTCTGTTGTGGATTTGATCACAACAGTATTCCGGAGTCCACAGTGATTTTGGGGGTAACTGTGTACAATTGTGTCTCGTAAAACCATAACAAACAAGCAAAAAGTTAATACGTATATGATGAAGCGAGATGGTAAAGACATTTTGCATTCTAGAGGTCATTCAGATGATAATGAAAGGAGTTTTAATTTGCGGCGGAGCCACGGCGTTAACCCTAGTTCCAGTACCTGCTGATGTGGAAGATGTATCCGTCATCTACTCCCCTCTGCTTCATGTTCTGGATGGCCTCTCTCGTGCAGATGCTGAGTCCGAGCACGTTGACCTCGAGCATGCTCTTCCAGTCGCTCGTCTTGGCCTCTGCGAGAGAAACATTCTCTCACAGCATCCCTGTCACGAGTCACGTGCCAGTTATCCAGTTACAATCTGCTCACACTGGTGGTTGGTGGTCAAGCCACTCGCCACACCAAGGCTGTGTGGAATATAGCCGGGAGCGTGGATGTTCCAGTGAACCACCTGTTTCTCTCCATCAGTGCATTACATCGATAATCCACACCAAATTTCTACCTATCGTTCGCCTCTGATATGTAGGTGAGACATTAAAAAAAGTTACGTAAAAGTACATTCCCTTATTCTACTCACCTGACAGTTTTGACAAATTGTACAGGGCAGCATTGTTCACCAGGACGTCGACTCCTCCCAGATTCTCTGTGACCCACTTGAAGGCGGCCAAGATGTCCTTCTCCACGGCCAGGTCAGCCTTAAGAGGGTACAACTTTCCTGGGGCATCCTTGAGGCTGGCAGCCAGCTCCTGGAACACCCGCGAAGTGCAGTCGTGGTCACTATATGGACAGCCTTCCCACTAAGGAGTACAGTCCATTCAGGCTACTCTGATAAGGGTGGTGCAAAGTGATTCTATCCCTTCTAGAAATGAAATTCTGAGTACGCTCCTGCCTCTGAACACTTTAGAAAGCAACATATAAAAATGTCACTTCCTGGAACTGCACTATATACTTAGCCATGTTCACTCCCTGCCAAGTTGACCATAAATTGAGAAAATAGTTTCACTACCAAATGTCTAATTAAATTTACTACATTTAAATTGAATGGCCCATGAAATATGTTCGTATTTGTTCACACTATTTATTATAGTCAGATTTGGTGGAAAAGGAAGATATTTTTGTTTGTGACTCTTTGACAAAGTATTGTGATTCTTACACAAATGCAAGTGTCTGGGTCCATAGCGATGTTGAAGTAGCCACTCTTGCCTGCCCAGTGCTCCATCCTCCCTGCAGTCGACTCAAACTCACCTGTATGAGCTCGGGTCTTCGTGCCAGCCCCACTACCTTCATGCCTCTCAGCACCAGCTCCTTCGCTATGGCGGCCCCTATACCAACACTGGCCCCAGTCACCACCGCCACTCTGCCCTTCCAGTGCTCCATCTTCCTTGTAGCTGCACTGTCTATTCCTTCTGCCCTGCAATTCTGCGATCGACTTGGCTCTTGCAGGCTCGTGAAGGCCTTTTGTATTGACGTGGTATCTTATCGCCTCGAGTGAAGATTAACACCTGGCGTGGCCAATTGTGAGTAAACACTATTATTAGCCAGCAGTTGGTAGAGATGTAGGCAAACTTCGCAAGTGTGATAATCCGAACTTGCCTCCTTGCCAGGTTAATAAACGTTTTAATGTATCGTGACACAGCAACATTGAATTGTTTACTTTTTTCATGTTCAAACTCTTACTAAATTTTTTATGTACTTCTATGTAGGCTAGTATTATCTTTCACAGAATAATTTTTCACTATCTAATCACGAGATAACTTTATTTTGTCATCTACAGATGGGCTATCATTAAACTGTTTGTTTCCCAAGATTGGTGCACCCTCAGAAGTGTCACAGCCACGTGATGCCACCCCTGCGGGTTGACTCGAGTTAAGAGCACTGAGTAGTTGCTCACGTACTGTTTGTTTACCCGTGTTCTAAATATGTTTAAAAAAAAATATTCAAGTACAAGAACATCTAGTGTTCTATTATTACTTTGTAGTTTATTATTATATATGTAATTTCTGCTTGTACTATAATCTTGAATATATGTTTAAAATTAAATTAAGATTTAGTAACCTTGGAATGCAATATCATTGGTTGACATTCGCACGTTTCCGCGCGTTGTTGAAGCAGAAGAAACGCGACAGTGAAATGTTCCTGTTGAACTGTCTCCGTTTACGTGCCATTGTAGATCGGGACTAATCGTGAAATAACACTATAACATGATGCTGTCTTATCACCAGCTCCCGGTCAAGTAAAACTGAAATGTAGCTTTTCCGATTAAAAAAAAATTGGTGGTCTGTAAAGTCGGTTTACGGACGATAGTTTAACGTGACGTCATAACAAAACATTGATGAAATGATTGCATACTTTATGAATAAAATTGAATAATTTTTATTTTAATAATAAAAGAATAAATACTTGAAATTATACTAGTAATCCGATTGTTAAAATGCAAGAATAATTAACCTTTATTGCCGAAATTGTTGTTGTAATAAGCAATGAAAACCACATTAACTTTTCACTTCACTTTATAAATAGTCGAGTTGAAGAGAGATAGATGCGGCGTAAGCGTACAATGAGCGTAATGGGACACAGCGTAACGGAACAATGTCCCGCCCGTGTGAGAAGCCGTCGACCGCGCGAAGAGTTGTGCAAATCGCCGGCTATCGCAAGCCTCTCCACATTCTGCTTGTTCATCGTCAGTGAGCCCGTGTGAAAAGGCATTGTTGGATAACGACTTGATAACGTAATCTTCTCAGTCTCTTAGGCCTTAGACAAAAATATCGGCTTTTAAAAAGCGATTGATAAGCGTACACTTTTATGACTTCGTATACATATCGATGACGTGACAATTGACGAATTTTAACGCGTCCTATGAGCTTTCTTCGATTAAGCGTGACATGTAATCTCTAACAGCTGTATAAAAAAAACGTTTCTCTCTTGCCACTGTTGGCTACAAAGATAATACGGTTAACGGTGGTGAGATTGTTAAGTATGCACTGACTCCCGGAAATGTCCAATATCATCTCACAATGCCATATCATTGCAAGTATTCTTTGTACAGGAATTTTTGGATTTTTAAAGAGAACATTTTTTTGTCACACTAAAATCTCAGGAAATAGTAGACTTTTAGTACCCAACGTTTGCTCATACAGTTTTCAAGTAATGATTTTGCTTGAGAAAAGAAAACCAGACATTTTATACTTTGTTTAATTTTATTTAATTGTTTTGATACTTTTTCATTAAGTTAATTGTTCGATTTCATTAAGACAAGTCATAAATACATGTATATTAATGTTAATAAATACATGAAACACATGTCAAATTTGTATGAAAGACATACAACACATATGCAAACTGGCATGAAATATATACTTATATACTGTACTTGGAAATACAATTCCTGCTGTTTCTGTGTATGATGGTTTTAATACACTAATGTTGCCCACTAAGGATTACTATAATATTTCCAAAATGATATCTTTGTAACCTTATGTAGCTAAATTGCTGTTATTTTATAATTATGTTTTCGCTTTTTTTTCCTTTCAAATCCCGGAAGGAAGGGCTGTACAGCAGGAAACCCGCCCCCCTTGGTCTAGCCTCTGCATCTTAGCCACCGCTGTTGGGGTCAGAGGTCAGCCGGCCACGTGAGGACGTGTGGAGAGTGAGGGGGGTAGGGGGGTTGTAATCGCGCGGCGCGCCTGTGGTGCGAGCAATCGAGGCGTGACGCGGCTGCGATAAGTAATCGATCTGACCGCCGATACGTCACGGGTCTTGACAACCACCCACCTGGCGCGTCCTCCAGATTGCATGTCAAAAAAAAAAGTTACGACGAATAATGCATAGATTCAAAACGACGAGGCCTCAATCTACCGCCCCTCCCCCCTAAATTTTAGTTTATTGCATTTTGATGCCAAAATTATCATTTTTATCTAAGACAAGCGTTGCAAATTGTGTTCTATATTAAAATTTTGTGATCGTAATTATACTTGTTAACAGCTATTTACTAAAATTATTGTCTGCTCAATTTCGTCGTGATCCATAACTAGAAGTCTATTTCCTGGGTTTCCTAAGCAAATGTCTTCCGTAATCCCATTTAAAGAAATATTTCGTAATGAAAATTTGAAATGAGAGATGGACCGAAACTGCAACGTGTCAGGCGGAGCGATGTGGCGCAGTGGTAACGCACTGCACTCGCGATCCAGAGGAACCAGGTTGGAACCCAGGAGTGCGGCCGTCCTGACCTCAGTTGCTCACAGTTTCCTGGAGCCAATCCGGGCGAGGCTGGGGCGTGGTCTCGCTGAAGGCCGCGGTCTGGTTCTTCCCCGACATCCCTGATTCGCGTTGTTTACGTGCGTGTGTTGGCTGGCTGGCAGCCTGGCGGGAAACGACGATAGTCTCCCCCTAACAACCACTCATGCCCGAAACCCCCAATGCGGACAAAAATGTCCAAGTGCCCGCCCTTGCTTAGTAGATATTTTCCACTCTGTCCAACTCTTCTTCCGGAACCATCCTTCTGTTTCCTGTAATCAACCTGCTTGTCAATAATGCATGGAATTTTTGCATCCCGCATGTAAGTACCCAGGGTTTTCCCTGTGTCTATGCAGGTTTTATCTGGAGCCCAACTTATCTAGTTTTTAGTCTAGAATAGTCAGTGAGGGGAGTTAGTCATGGCGCCAATAGCTGCCATGGCTGGCCAACCCCCCTCCTAGCACATGATGCATGCTACCTCTCCTGCATGGCTAACACCCTGCATGCTTAGAGCGTATAGGCTTCGGCCTGAGACGCACTTAGAGTCTATCCCTAACCAGGACCCCTCCCAAATACACTTAGTTTTAATTTAGGCTAGGAAAAAAAAATTACGTATGTGTGGTGACCACGCTGTTTGTGAGACGCAGAATTACGACGCAGCGTGAAAATGGAAGAAACATGCCGAGAGCTTTCTCGCAAGCACATGCGAGGCGTACGCTTCTTTGAACCTCGGCAGGTGCAGCATTTCACCCGACTGTTGCAGACCTCCGGCTAGCCCTAATCGAGCTGACTGTCACGTGCACGAAAACGCTTGAAATAATTTGATTGGCGTCGAAAATAGTGTTTGCTTGATCCCATTTAACGATATTTTAAATTAAATGGAAGTGTCTCGAAAATTTTTACTGAATTTTCCTGCTTTTAATTTCTCCTCAAAACATTCCACCATTCACCATGGCAGACACGTCCCGACTGTGACACTTGACACGACTCTAAAGGTTGTTGGGTTACGTATGGATACAGCACAGTTCTCTGATTCCCAAAGAAAACAGGAGCGTCAGTCGCGGCAGTGAGTTGCGACTCTGTCTCCCTCGCTTCGCGAGGCGCATGACCGCGACTCACCAGATGATTCGCCCCTGCCTGGGTGAAGGGGGGAGGGGGCGGATCCAATCAAGCGGAGAGGCTCTCGTCTTTGTTTACCGGGCGCAGCTGCCGGCCCCAGGGACAAGTCGCTGGCCGGTCCAGCAGCCGGCAGCGCTCTCCGTGGGGCAGAGAGACTCTAATTGCCAAGACGAAGTAGTTCCGCGCCCGCCCGCTAGGTAGCAGGTTTCTTAATATATTTTTAACACGGTTACATTGATTGTGAGAAGTGGGAAGCCTTCTTTTCACAGACGAGAGAGACAAAACCCGAAGTTCCCCGAAGTTCATGTTTTTTTCCCCGGATCTTTAATGTAGCTATCCTAACCAAATCAACCGTCCACAATGTTTTAAAGTTTTTATAATGTAGCTAACCTAACCTAATTGACCATTAGTATCCTTTTATCAACACCGCCATAATTATTTACAATGAACAAAAAAACCCGAAGATGCACGATCGGACGTTTGGCTCTCTCGTCTGTGAAAAGGTTCCCCTAATACATAACATATTATCAAATAAACAAATATAAGTGAAAACTAATTCACTTTATTTTGCTAGCCACATATTTAGTGGCGTGGCATACCGGAAATGTTGCATCTCATTTATATAGAACATGCTTTTTTTTTTTAAATTACAAAACAGTATTACGTGTTTATTGTACCGTTTACTAAGCAATTAATCGTCAAGTAGTTCAATTAACAATATAAACCATTGTGAACTTCCCGCCCGAGTGTTATTTGCAAGTAGTTATGGGCCCATCCGACAGATAGCGTCACATGTCCCGTAAAACATTCCACTGTAAGCGTCGCACTTCTATGTCTCGCTCCTTGTTCTTGTTCTATGGCGCTCCCGCCTGGCTCCTGTCCCTCATCGGCGCTACAAGCGACACTCGCCGTCAGCACATACACTTGAACAATAAAACAAAACAAAAAAGTACGCAATGACATACTGAACACTATTATACCTAGGAAACGTACAGCTAGAGGCGGCCCGGGTGTCTCCAGAGGAGCGGAGGTCGCAATTATTCGGTAATGTTCGGGCATGTCGAATACTCGGCGTGAATCGTAGGCTTCCCGGCGTTGCTTCGCCAACTCTTGCCTGAGAGTGAGGAGTGGGGCGCCAAATATTACCCCCTCCCCCTATCCGTCACAGTGCGTCCAACTCCTGAGCGTTTCACTTTTCGTTACTCTCTTGATGAGTCTTCACCTCAGCTTAACCTTACCAACTGCAAATAAATTTCACTTAAATTTTTTTTTTCTCAGTGAAATTTGATGTGCGGTTCTTATGGGAAATCGGCGAAATGTAAATCGGACACAGATGGAATGTATTAGCTATAATGTAATTATTGATGATAACCTTAAGTGACGCCCGTTTATCATAATGACGGTAACAAGTAATAGTATAAATTACATTACAGTAAAAACATTCCATTTATACCCAATTTTCACCATTATCGATTTTCCTATGAGACCTAACTTTGAGAATAAAATATGAATATTATTTTGGCGGTTTATTTTTTTGTAATTTATTTTGAATGAAAAACCTATGTTTCCCATTACCAAAAAAATTAACCAAAACCTAAACTGTTAAGCTCCACAGCTGCAAACTGTTGCTATCTGGTAGGCTTTACCAATGAGACAAGGAGACAGGGCATGGCCTACTCATGCTGAGAGACCCAGGCTGACGTCACACGTGAACTGCTCCGACACAGGACAACAGACGGGACTAAGAAAAACTATTAAATCTCATGTCAGCACTGGATTCCTGGTGACGGCTAGGTTTCCTGTTGAGTGCCAAGCTAGCCCTGAGCTGCCAGGGGGCGAGGCGCCTGCGTGCCCGCTTCCCGCGCTACACCCGCGCGCTCCTGGCGGCCGCGAGTATAAGTGCAGGCGCAGCCGGCCGCGGGCCCAGTGAGCGGGGAGAAGTCGCAGGGGAGGTGGTTGTTTCCGGTCACGTGGTTTCCGCCGTCCCCGCCGCTTACTGGCGCACGCGGACAGTGATTAACGTTCCGTAACGCAGTGCAGATTCGATCAGGAGAGAAAACTTGGTACGTTTCTACAAACATTAAAGCCAATAGCTATACAATGTACACCGCTCTAAATGTTTTACGAAAACATTATTTCCTATTCTTATACTATGCTCCCAACCATTTGGTTACCGACTTACTGTTCAAATGTTGCAAAATTGTTGCCAATATTTAAAAAAAATGTTTAATTGGTTAATCAAACAAAATACAGAGTTGGATTATTTGAATCCTTTACATCAGCATTCGTTCTCTTTCAGATTTTTTTTTTTTTTTTTTTTCGGTTCGAACGACTATCCAATTAAATTTTTTCTCTGAAAGAATTTCAATCTTCAAGTTATAACATTAAAGAAAACTAAATTTTAACTTTTTTTTTTCAAGAAATTTAAACATTAATTAAGTATAAGTTGTCAATAATTATTAACGATAGTAGTCTGTTTTTCGCTAAGTTTTTACGATACAAGATTTTTTGATTTTTTTTTTTCTGAAACAATCTTTTGGACTTATCAGTCATGCCATATTTCCGTGAAATCGTTTTAATCGATCTTTGCCATTGCAAGAATCATCCAAGAACTTTGTTTTTTGTTTGATTTCTATATCAACGAAATTCATTTTAGGATTTCTTACAAGAAATTTTACTTTTTAATAGGAAATATATATTTTTACATATTTGTTAGTTACGTGTCAGAGGCTACGAATAAAACGATTTTTCTCTGCTGTTTTGTAGATCTTTAATAAAAGCAAGCACGCTCCACTCCAGCTACTTAGAAAGGTCTGCAATAGTTTGTGAATTGCGGTTATAAATAATCAGTTAAAAATGGTTACGTTATTTTAGTTTGCTAAAGATTCTAAAGTTGTAGGCTAAAAAAAATAAGAAAAAAAATTATCGTTTTGCTAGTGTGCGGCCAGTTAGAGTCCAGTGAAGTGAAAAAATAAAACTAACTAAACAAGTAGATGCAATAGCTTACAGTACGGCAACAGCCGTTTCTATCACGAGGCCTCATACATGAGACGATTTTTTTCAAGTGAACTATTCGACAATTAGGTGACGAATTTCGAGACCATGATAAATAAAACACGACAGATAAAGTAAGTTGTGTTGCTCGACGTTGGTCTGGACGCAGCTCTGTGTCTGTGTCTGTGTGTGTGTGTGTGTGTGTGTGTGTGTGTGTGTGTGTGTGTGTGTGTGTGTGTGCGCGTGCGTGTGCGCGTGCGCGTGCGCGCGTGCGTGCGTGCGTGCGTGTGTGCGTGTGTGTGTGCAAGGGCGAAGGAATCGGGGGGGACAGGGCGGACATGTCCCCCTGAACTTTTTGGGTGGAGGGGACTGTCCCCCCCAACTTTCTAGACCGTGATATTTTAATTTAAAATATTATTCTGCCCAACCTTATTTGTAATTTCTTCACTCTAAAATTTAACTTAAGGAAACAATAATAATTTTAACATCGATGTATCCAATGGATAGATACAAAAACTGCTTAAAAAGCGCTATTTTGCACTTTTAAAATAAAAATTTTCCGGTGGAGGACCCCCGGACCACCCCTTAGTAAGAGGGGAATCGGTTTACATGACATCAAAATCATTTGTCCCCCCCCCCCCCCAACTTTATGAACACATTTACACCAATGTGTGTGTGTCCCGCAGCGCGGCATGAGAGGGCCGGTGGGCCTGGTGCTGCTGGCAGCCTTGGCTGTGGTCCCCGCGCTGCGCCCCCCGGAGCAGGCCCCCGTCCCTCGAGCGGACCCCGGCGCCCGTGAGTACCTCAGCCTCAGCACCTCGGCACCTCGGTACCATTACAGTGCAAGTTGTCTACAAGTGTTACCTCCGCACCATTCCCCATCTAACCTACGCCGCTTCTCTTCCCTAGAAATCTGGTCGCTTTTATCGCTTACTCACTGGTCGCTTGATCGAATGTTCGCTTGCACATTATTGCTCGCATGCTTCCTTTTTTTGTTTGGTTTTACTTGCTCGTTTGATCGCATGCTCGCGCTTGATTAAAATTTAAGTGCTTTGCACACAAAACAATATTCAAGCAAGTTTAACAATCATAATTGTCGTTACTTTTTCATATTTACCTTTTCCAGATGAATGATATCACAGTATGTAGTTCACATTCTTGCCAGACACACGCCAAACTACCTATTAGAGCCTTGTTGTGTTCCCGCGGTACCTTCGTTGAGCACGTCCATTGTTTTTATGGCAACAAACAATAGACGTTAGAAATACTGTCATTTATGTTTATCCAAAACGACAACCTGTCAGTGTACATCTTTGCCAACCTGATAAATACAAAAAAAATTTTATCGTATTTTTCTGTCGACAGACTTCACTAATACACTTCACTCCAGCACGCACATGTCGTTCTATTCTTCTGGTGGCGGATTTCCCCAGGGGGGCGCAAGTCTATAGGCCGAATCATGACACTAAATTATTGTGCGGTTTACATAGGGCCAATACAGGGAAAATTATTCGTAACTGTAATTACTGAGCATGAATTAGACAAAATAATTGCATCTTACGTGAAACTTAATTTTATTACTATTGAAGTACTGATTTACTATAATTATTCCATAATTATAACTTTTATCTAAACTGTGATTAATTGTAAATAATGTACTGTTTTTAAGTTGTTAAGTTGCTTCCAAAATCCTCATGGTTTCCATTTTAAGGCAGAAAATAAGATCGATTGTTATAACATTGAGTTGCGACTCTTTATCTTACTTGCTTAGTGGATTTCCCCCACTCACCGCAACATACAATTAGGTACAATACGTGTTTGAAGTTCGCGAGAACAGTTACGGTGGTGGCATCTAGCGGCGCGGAGTGGAAACAGCTGGAGAGCAACGCAGTTTAGTAGAGATGTGGAGTTGAGGTTAGGCACGACCGGGCGCAGGCGACGCGGAGGCGTGGTTGGCGAGCCTGGACGCCGAGCTGGGGCGCCTGAACGCCGCCGCGGCGGCGGTCACGTGGCACCTGGCCGTGGGGCAGGGCCGGGGGCTGGCGGCGCTGGCGGGGCGCCTGGCGGAGCGCCAGGCAGCCTGGAGGTCGCGTCGCTGCGCCCGGGCGCCCGCCCTCGCTTCGCTGGACGCCGCCGGGCGCCGCCAGGTGTACCTGCTGTGCCGCGGGCCGGCGCTCACCCCAGCCTCCGCCAGGTGCGCCAACAATGTTTGGTTCTGCATGCAAATAATTAATAGAAATAAAATAATAAAACGACTGGAGTGATATTATAAATATGGTTTAAAGCCATTTTAAAAATTAATCAAAACTAATATTTCATAGAACTATTTATTTTAGTAAAATAAACTAGATTGATTTTTATAATGGAAATCAATAATATCTTAGATGATTATTCTAATTTATTAATTACAGTTATTTATTAGATAATAATGCAATAATTTATAATGCAAATTAATTAACACATGTGAACATAACCTCACTTATAAAGATACACCTGAAACAGTGTATAAACACAATTTATATCACTAATATTCACAAAAAAAAAATGTTTTTAATAATATAAACATGTATTCAATATCAACTATAATATTATTTGAAGGCAAATTAAAATTTCTATTTGTGTTTAGCCTTTTTTTTACATCCTGTCAAATTTTGTTGAAAGACACACACGCATCATAAAACATTATTCTCATATTTTTTTCATAACACGCCCAACGAATTATAAACTAACCCTACTTACAAAAATATACTTGAAAAGGTTAATAAACATTTTTTTATCACTAATATTCACAATAAATAAATATTTTAATTATATGGACCACTTTTTAATATCGACTTCTAAAGTACAAGATTTAAAGTAAAAATATAATTTTTATTTATAAGTAACCTTTTATTTTGTATGAACCCTTTTTTTCATCCTGTAAAACTTTTGTTGAATGTTGCATTCGCATTGTAAAAATTCACTCTCGTCATTTTTTCATAATGTAGGTACTTAAAGATGTAAACCTTTGAAAACAGAAACCACAGATTTCACGATTACATAGTATTATACAATATCGCGAAATATTTTTATTTTTTATTTTTAGCTAAATGCAGGAAAAAACTTTGTACACCTTTCTTTATTGTCCAACCGAGCTGTAAAGTAGGCAATTGGCTTAGTTAATGGAAATTGCAAGTTTGTTCAAGCATTACATCTCTAAGTTCCACCCGCAGCTATGAGCTCTACCAGGCGGACGTGGGGCGAAATGTAATCCTGCAATTGGAATTACTGTGAATATGAAGTAACATATTAGGCCTACTTTGCTAGTATTTTTGTCGCATTCTGTTTGTATGTCGTTTAAGCTATTCAGCGGGGAGGGTAATGCACTTACAAACTAAATTCAACACAATCACACATTATAGAATGCCACACACGCACAGATGTGTTCGCAAATGCAGGCAGCTTACTAGCGCTGCCAGCTGTCTAATGGAGGTGTACTCTAGTGGGCAGGTTTGTAAACACATGCTCCTTGGTGTGGGTGTCGCAGGCAGCTGACTGTCGCCGCCGGCCGGCAGATGGAGGTGTACTCTAGCGGGCGAGTGTGCCGTCGACATAAGGAGCCGTGCTACAGCGGCGAGCCAGACTTGGAGCGCCTCATGAAGCGATCTCGGGACCCCGCCGAGCTCCTGTGGGGATGGCAGCAGTGGCGCAGGGCTGTGGGTCCACCCGCCCTGAGGCCCTTCCTTGTCACCATGGCACTGCAGAACCAAGCCGCCAGGGCCAACGGTGAGTGCTCTTCCTTCAACCTCACTTTCCTTCTTCATTAAGAATAGATTTATAAATCGATTGACGCCATCTTGGTTTCAACAATTTTAAGTATAATATTTTTTATGGTCGGTGAGTGCTCTTCCTTCAACCTCACTTTCCTTCTTCATTAAGTATAGAGTTATAAATAGATTGACGCCATCTTGGTTTCAACAATTTTAAATCTAACATTTTTATGGTGTAATACTTCAAATCTTCCATCATATTTCCCTTTTCTTTTTTTAAAGTTTTTTTAATTCATTACTTAAATTTATGAAGTATTTGTATGATAACAACTCAATACCTTCTTTGCGATTGTTGTTGTGACACAAATATCCACTTAATTTAATATCATGAGTGTAAAAAGGCACACAATTTTCGTAATTTTCATTACTTGCGTGATTTTTTTAAACCCATGGAATTAAACAAGGTGAATAACTGTTGAAAATATTTTTATCATAGGCACAATTGCGAGGGAGGCATCAGGTAAAAATGTCAGAAATAAAAGTAATGGGCGAGGTCTGGCGGGAGGAGCTGGAGACTCCACACCTGGAGGACCTAGTGGACGAGCTCTACCACCAGGCGGAGCCCCTCTACAAGCTGCTGCACTAGTGTTGGTTGTCACCGTCTCTAGTACCTCGCTGCCTGTTGTGTGCAGGCTACGCCAACATGGGCGAGGTCTGGCGGGAGGAGCTGGAGACTCCACACCTGGAGGACCTAGTGGACGAGCTCTACCACCAGGCGGAGCCCCTCTACAAGCTGCTGCACTAGTGTTGGTTGTCACCGTCTCTAGTACCTCGCTGCCTGTTGTGTGCAGGCTACGCCGACATGGGCGAGGTCTGGCGGGAGGAGCTGGAGACTCCACACCTGGAGGACCTAGTGGACGAGCTCTACCGCCAGGTGGAGCCCCTCTACAAGCTGCTGCACTAGTGTTGGTTGTCACCGTCTCTAGTACCTCGCTGCCTGTTGTGTGCAGGCTACGCCGACATGGGCGAGGTCTGGCGGGAGGAGCTGGAGACTCCACGCCTGGAGGACCTAGTGGACGAGCTCTACCACCAGGCGGAGCCCCTCTACAAGCTGCTGCACTAGTGTTGGTTGTCACCGTCTCTAGTACCTCGCTGCCTGTTGTGTGCAGGCTACGCCGACATGGGCGAGGTCTGGCGGGAGGAGCTGGAGACTCCACGCCTGGAGGACCTAGTGGACGAGCTCTACCACCAGGCGGAGCCCCTCTACAAGCTGCTGCACTAGTGTTGGTTGTCACCGTCTCTAGTACCTCGCTGCCTGTTGTGTGCAGGCTACGCCGACATGGGCGAGGTCTGGCGGGAGGAGCTGGAGACTCCACACCTGGAGGACCTAGTGGACGAGCTCTACCACCAGGTGGAGCCCCTCTACAAGCTGCTGCACGCCTATGTGCGCCACTGTCTGGTGCGCTACTATGGCGACCAGCTCGTTGACCCGCGCGGGCCCATACCCGCGCACCTTCTGGGTGCGTACCGGGGTCTTCTGCAGCCTTGTGTCCCTCTGATGTGATGTGGGGTCATTCCCGGCGAGGTCCTACGCAGGGCCAGTGGGTTTCTCGGAGTAGCCCGGTCACTAATTCATTCCGCCAAGCCTCCATTCTCATCTGCTTACCCATCGACGTCCCTGAATAGGACGTCTATATCTCAAAGATGTATCCCACATAGCTACGCACGCTCGCAGCAAGCTCGCCATGGCAAACCAATTAGCCAGCCACGAGAAAGAAGGAGCAAGCCCTAGAGTTTGAGTTGATCTTGCAGAAAGATTACTAGACGATGAGTCATGTTGTAAACGTATTTCAAGCAAAGCGAAGCTTGTCTTGCTTGCCTGAAACCTTAATTACAAATTTTCCGCCGAAAAATTCGCAAGTGTTGTCGCCAAACTGTGCGACTAAGAAAATTAAACCACGTTTTTGTTTATTAGATCATAATTTCCAATGAAACAGCACCACGTGTCCATAAAATCGGGATGCACAAATTTTGTGTGTAATAATAACAGTTTGCTATCTCCATAATACTTCTGTACAATTGCACCATTCTGCTCTTCGATCTGCGATCCAATGATCTTAGCCCAAGGATGATCTGTCCATCATTCTTCTAAACTTTGTGTCAACACATATTGGGACTACAATAGCTTAGCTTTCATGAACTATAATTCATACATATCCAATCTACAACAACAGGTAGCAGCAGTGTCAAATAAATTTTAGGGGCATTTCTTTTGGTTGGTACCCATAATCGATTGTGGCTCGGCGAACAAATGGTTGATGCGATTTAACAAGATAGCAGCACATATATTCGCTGCCTTTACCTTTTGAATTTTAATACAATTGATAACACATACTGATATTTAAAAGTTGGTACAGAACGAAAGTAGAAAATATGAATAGGTTTTGACTAAATTTTTTTGAATTTAATATGAAAAGTAATAATTACAAAATAAAATATTTTAACATTATACAAAAATTATAAGCATTTCATACATTTGAAATATTGGTATTTTGAGTGAGAATAGGCTGTACCACTAGAATAAGTTAAAATTTTAATGTGTGCGTTATACATAAAATACATTTTTTAAAATGAAGTTTAATAAATATTTACGTCTGATGTAATTTACATGCATAAAGTCTGTGAAAATGCCTGGCACATCTGCTGGCGCAGTGTCGATAATACACTTATAATATGAAACTCGGGTACGAAATTTAATGTGGAATTATTTAAAATAATGGCACCAAGTGTGATAAATATCTGCAAATTATGTTTTCAGCTGAATGTTTGGACGCGAATCACACGTAATTTCCGCAACCGCCGTCGACTACCGAATCATTCAATTTTCAGACCGAAAAAAAAAAAAAAAAAAACGAAAAAAGACTTGAAAAAATACTAAACACTGGTTTCGACCTGATTTTCGACAAATAATTTTAAATAAAATTCTGCCTATCGTGTTGAAATTCGCTAAACAGTTAATCACGGGTGAAGTAGGCAGATCGCTTCAGTCACGGAACTAAGCGTGCCGTGTTCGACCGACCCGAGCTGGGAAAGGAATGAATGGCGAGTCCAGACACGACCCGGGCGGTAATGCGAGCAGGCTTCACCCCCGAACACTCGTGCCAGAGCAAACCAAGCGAGCTGCTGTCCACGGATTGTCACCTCCCCTACCCAACCCTCACGTTCACGGGGGCGAATTAATTAACTGCGCTGTTTGCGAGGGGAGGGGGGGGGGGGTCGCGGCCGTGTCGGGAATACGCGCGAGGCGACGGAAATGAAGACGAGTTCTCGCGGCGTCGGGAACTAATTTGGGGGGAGACAAGGCCGAATGCTCTCCATTCTTCTTGTTCTTCTTTCCTATACTTCCCCCCTCCCCCCACCCACGGTGAGGCTGAGTCCCTGGCGAGAGTCTGATGAATACGAGAGATCATCCCTCCTCATCGCGACGAGTGGATCGTGGGGGGGGGGGGGGGGGGGGGGGGGGGGCTACACACCGGGACGGTCGGCAACGTTTCATTTGGAAATTAAACCCCTGTGACGTAGAAGTGTTGTCTTTACGTGTACACCAGACACTTCCTACTGCAATTTCAATCAGCGGCTCCCTGATGAAAGCCTCGTGGCGTGCTTGACGGAGACAGAGCTGTGTCACGCGTAGTTGGCGGACCTGAGACCCGCGGATGAGATCACTCGAGAGAAACAGGGTGCTGCAGTCAGCACTTCACTACATGTACTACACTTTACAAGTTGTACTTCTTTTTGATTGCAAGACACTGAACTATTTTTGAAATTTATTGTAACAATATTCATATAAACACTGGTATAAAAAATTTATTTATTTATTAAAATAATCTAATAAATTTATGCTGAATTTTTATTCTTATTTCTTAATTTTAGTTACATATTTAAAAAAATTAATGCAAACTAATTATACATACGGGAACATAACCTCACTTACCTAAATACACTTGAAAATACAAAACTCAGCTAGACCTGATTTTTGACAGGGAATTTTTTTATTAAAATATTACCCATATTGTTAAAATTAAAAAGTTAATACTATGTAGTTTACGCACATGTTAGATGACTATACATCAATTAATATTAAAGGATCGTACTATTATAAAATTTTATTTTCGATTACCCATGCAAATTCATGGAAATTCATTTCCTAACAAACATATATAATTTAATATTACTTTAAGTAAAAAAAAGCCAGAAGGGTAAGTCGAGGGTATGACTATCAGAGCGTAAAAAAAAAATTGGTTGTCTGTAAAGTCGGTTTACGGACGGTAGTTTAACGTGTCAACGTCATAACAAAACATTGATGAAATGATTGCATAATTTTATGAACAAAATTGAATCATTTTTATTTTATTAATAAATTAATAAATACTTGAAATTATACTAGTAATCAGATTTTTAAAATGCAAGAATAATTAACCTTTATTGCCGAAATTGTTGTTGTAATAAGCAATGAAAACCACATTAACTTTGCACTTCACTTTATAAACAGTCGACGAAACAGTTCACGTGTAGATGTAAGTTGTGTGCTGCCGCTGTCTTTCTTCTCCTCGGACGCATAGGCCAATCGAGTGGAAGAGAGATAGATGCGGCGCAAGCGTACAATGAGCGTAACGGGACACAGCGTAACGGAACAATGTGCGTAACGGGATACAGTGTAACGGAACAATGTGCGTAACGGGACACTTTTTCGTGCGTGCAGCCGGCGTACATCGATATATTAGACGTTGTCACGTCAAAAATGTAACGCCCAGGAGTTGGACAATGATGTGTTTGCATTTTAGCACATTCGCATATTTGAGTACTAGCACTCTCATACTTGCTCACATTCTATTGGCCTGTCTCTATTTGCAACCACATATCCGCATGGTTATTTTTTAAGTTATTCTTCTTTGGTCCGCATGGAAAACAATGACGAGGGAGACGGCGGCGGGGTGTTGCTCGCAGGCGACATGTGGGCGCAGAACTGGGCCGCTCTGGGCGACGTGCTCGCAGCGCCGCGCCTCGACCTGACGGCAGCGCTCCGGCACAGGAACTACACCGTGGAGGCCATGGCGCGCCACGCCGAGGACTTCTACACCTCTCTGGGCCTGGACGCCATGACGCCCACCTTCTGGCGGCAGTCGCAGCTGCGGGCTCCCCCGGGCAGCAACACCACGTGCCACGGCACTGCCGCCAACATGTTCCGGCCCGGCGACTACAGGCGAGTCCCAGTTCCATAGAGTACACACTTGGGTAGAGCATGCTGGGTCTGGACGCCATGACGCCGACCTCCTGGCGGGCTCCCTCGGGCAGCAACACCACGTGCCACGGCACTGCCGCCAACATGTTCCGGCCCGGCGACTACAGGCGAGTCCCAGTTCCATAGAGTACACACTTGGGTAGAGCATGCTGGGTCTGGACGCCATGACGCCGACCTCCTGGCGGGCTCCCTCGGGCAGCAACACCACGTGCCACGGCACTGCCGCCAACATGTTCCGGCCCGGCGACTACAGGCGAGTCCCAGTTCCATAGAGTACACACTTGGGTAGAGCATGCTGGGTCTGGACGCCATGACGCCGACCTCCTGGCGGGCTCCCCCGGGCAGCAACACCACGTGCCACGGCACTGCCGCCAACATGTTCCGGCCCGGCGACTACAGGCGAGTCCCAGTTCCATAGAGTACATACTTGGGTAGAGCATGCTGGGTGTGGACGCCATTACGCCGACCTGCTGGCGGGCTCCCTCGGGCAGCAACACCACGTGCCACGGCACTGCCGCCAACATGTTCCGGCCCGGCGACTACAGGCGAGTCCCAGTTCCATAGAGTACATACTTGGGTAGAGCATGCTGGGTCTGGACGCCATGACGCCGACCTCCTGGCGGGCTCCCTCGGGCAGCAACACCACGTGCCACGGCACTGCCGCCAACATGTTCCGGCCCGGCGACTACAGGCGAGTCCCAGTTCCATAGAGTACATACTTGGGTAGAGCATGCTGGGTCTGGACGCCATGACGCCGACCTCCTGGCGGGCTCCCTCGGGCAGAAACACCACGTGCCACGGCACTGCCGCCAACATGTTCCGGCCCGGCGACTACAGGCGAGTCCGAGTTCCATAGAGTACACACTTGGGTAGAACATGATGACAAGTGCTGTTATAGACTTGTAAGGAAAATGTTTATTTTATATATAAAAAAATTGGTTATTGAATTATTTCTATCAACAAATTATTTTATTAAAATAATACAATTCAACTCAAAAAAATTAAGCAACTAACTTAGGTAAAAGATTTTTTTATAATCAATCTTTAGTTCTTATCGTCTTTTGGGATGCTAAGACTCAGCGAAGTAATTGAGTACGTATCGTTTATAGTACATAAAGGACCACCCTAATGTTTTGCCAGTAATAATTTGTGAGATACTATGGTTTGTCAAAATCTGATTAGTTTGACAGGATTCCAACCCATGTCCTCTGGAATACGATTTCAACCTCGTAACACTGTAGCACCTAACCCTGTTGGAGTAGATATGATTATATTTATAAGTGTGTAAAAATCTTTTTAGGGTCTACCTTCTCAGGTGTATCACATGCACCTTTGGCCTTAGGCTCGAATAGGCGGCCTCGCGTATAAGAAATGCAGCTCTTGAACTACTGATATTAAAAAAAAAATGACATTAGTTCATATTTTAGTTCGTTTATATGCATTTATGACTGGAAATATTAAAATGTCTACTTCGTAAGCGGCTGAGTGATCGCGAACATACTTCAGCCTTCACTCGCACTAGCTCAAAAACCACGCGGTGGCAGTTTCTTCTTGAATGTGGTCTTGTTTCTGGATCCAACTTGTCTGCTCCGTGGTCCATCGCTCCAGGATGCTGCTGTGTGCAGAGGTCTCTGCTGAGGACTTCTACGTCATTCACCACGAGATGGGCCACATAGAGTACTACATGTCGTACCGTGACCAGCCGGCCATATTCCAGGTGAGTGTACCAGCGCAGAACTACCAGAGTGTGGATGCTCACTGTGTCTTTAGTAGTCGTCCAAGAATGTTGCACAGGTCTGTATCCTCTCTCGCTGACAGTCATTCTGCGTGACTAATGTCCTGTGTCTTGTTCGACTGGGGTTTAATGATACCCGAGAGAGGACAGATCCCTCCCGAAATAAAAAGTATCAATATTTCATTTAATTGGGAGATTCTCCACCAGACATCAATTGTATTGCCATCCTATCGCCTTGCCTCGCTTCAGGTAAAGACAATAGAGAAAAAAATGTGACAAAATTCGTTATTAATATATTAAAAAGTCAAGTAATGATTTTATTTGATAGCATGAAATATCTATAAACACAAAGAGCAAATAGGTCATTTGACTCAAACTCATTAATTTTAGTTAATTACATTACTGAAATAATTTTACTGACTTCATCATCTAATTGTATGCTACAGGAAACAAATATGTAGTCAACAATTTTGACTTATTCTACTGCCATAAACTCCCAGACGAAAGACAGGCCTATGTGCCTCTATGTTTGAATTGTTGGTGAATTAAATAATTTTCCCTCGGTTCTGAGAGTATCTCTGAGAATACAGGAAGGACAGGTGCTGTCCGGAGCGAGTAGCGAGTAGCGAGCCGTGGGACACGGCACCGGGGCCGAGGCTGGACGCGTGTTGCAGGACGGCGCCAACTCGGCCTTCCAGGAGGCGGTGGGCGACGCCGTCATGTTCGGTGTACTGGCGCCACAGCACCTGCTCCGGCTGCGACTCGTGGACGATGACGAAGCCTTCTCGCCAGGTGTGTAGCCACAGCCACAGCCACACAGTGCATACCAGCTAGGGCCACGACCAGGGGGTGGCCACTCTGCGCGACCTGTGGATACTGGGTGAAGCCTAGCTCTACGGTGATGGACACCAGTACACCCGCATCTTTTATATTTTATTGGTCTACCTTTTCGCCACTTACCAGGGGGTAATACCAATATTAGTTCTATTCTTCTTTAGTCATTCTTTCATATCCTCACACCCACGCCTTACCAAGGATTCGAACCCAGAAATACTCAAACTGTAAGCAGTTTGTGCAACCGACTATGCTAAGGAGGTCTGCTTTGGACCTGGAGTACTCTACTCAGAGTCTTTTTGGACATCAAACCTTTCATACTATTTAGATAAGGCCACATCATGTGGGATTATTGAATTTTCAGCATTCACTAGCATGATATAAATAATAACTTCCCAATCTTTTACAATTTTGTTGCTTAATCTTGTTGTTTCTAGGTCTCAATCCAGCAGTGCCAAGAACTGACATCATTACTTGTTCAGTCAATGAATGTCGTTATCAGTTAAGTGTCCATAGCTAGTCCTGCTGAGCCATGAGTCAGATGCATTATAGATGTACACAGCAAGCTAAGGCTTTGAATAATCATGATGGCGGGGCCTGATACCCTTGAGCCGAGCAGAACAAGTCCTGACGCCCGGCGGAGTGGCCTGCTTGTTTCTGCAAGGCAAAACCATCAGTTCCCAGGACATCGACCGTCTCTCTTGCGCGTTGTTTCCCTCAGTTGTTTTCGAAGTGGTGTGTTACAGAATTATGCAATCAGAGCACAACAGAAGTGTAGCGATCAGGAGTTGGGGACTCGACGGCCGAGAGGGGGGATCGATTGCTGGCATGGTGGAGGGGCCTGCCAAGGACTGGGGGAGTGACGAGGCGGTGTGCCCGCAGACACGCAGATAGCGCTGCTGCTGCAGCAGGCGCTGGCCAGGCTCCCCCAGGTCCCGTTCGGCCTGCTGGTGGACAAGTGGCGCTGGCGGGCTCTCAGCGGGGCCCTACGCCCGCCCGAGTACACCGCGGCGTGGTGGGCGCTGCGCTCGCACTACCAGGGCGTCAGCCCCCCGGTGCCGCGCGCCGCGGACGACTTCGACCCGGCCGCCAAGTTCCACATCCCCGACAACACGCCCTACGTCAGGTGGGGGTCTGTCCAGGTTCCCGCCCCCCCTCCCCGCACCACCGACAGCGGACAGATGCTAAACCTCATATCCTAAACTGACACATTAGCGATGTGGTGTATGGACAGTAACCTGGTATATTTTGAAAACTATGCCCAGTTTTACAGGTACAACCCAGGCATATTTCCACACATTATTTGGTTTTGCCCAAAAAAATGGCTACCGAGATATATCAACCAAAAAATAATTGAAATGTTCATGATCAAACTTGCAATGCATCTTTTTTTAAAAGTAAAAATGTATAAAGATACTTGAGAGTAGAAAGAAACTGAGTGACAGACATAACCTCAAAGGCATTCCACGGCAACTCGTGCCACGTCACATCCGCTGCCGCTGAGGTTAGCCAGTTCACAGAACTCACAAATGGTATATACGTGATGCTGTCTGTAGGAATGGCGAGAAGTTTTTCAACTAAGCTGTAAATAAAGTTAAAAAAAATTGTATGATTGACACATTTTGTAGGCACGGCGTGTAGTTTTTTCAAATAGCTCTTTTCAACTTGAAAGACAAACAGTTAATTCCCAATGGCTTTCAAATATTCACTGGTTTCTCCCGGATTTCCCTGGCACCAAAAATATTCACGCCTAAACCAAGATTTGCCGATTTTCCTGGTCGGCTGGCCGCCCTGTACATGACTTATGTTTTAATTACAAGTGTGTAATTTGGTATGTTTAATCAAAAGAGGCCGTGAGTGTTGGCTCTACTGATGCGTGATGTCGCCAGGTACTTCCTCGCCAGCTTCCTGCAGATGCAGCTCTTCAAGGCCATGTGCGAGGCAGCTGTCCTCGGGCGAGTGGGCCCGCCGGCCCGCCTCTCGCTGCCGCTGCACCAGTGCGACATCTACGGCTCCAAGGACGCCGGCAAGAGGCTCAGGTGCGTCACCCACGTTTCCTGCAGTAGCTTACAGTCAGGAAAACCACGTCACTCGCTGGAACCTACTTTCTGATAGCCTTACTTTGCCTTGCTTTTTGACATGAATTCCCGACAGGGATATGGATGTCTTTAATCTCGGGTTGTGTGTCACTTCGGCTGAGGATTCGACACCGCTTAAAACTTGAAAAATACGAAAGTTACAGAGTTGAAGTAAATATATTTTAGCAGAGCAGACTTTGCTCGTGGTCGTTATGTATGACTCACGCGGTGAACATTTGCAGTGATGACGTAATGAGCGTTGGCGGGGAGCGTAGACACAGAACGAGGGAAATAAATAAGTGCGACTCTTACAGTGGGAAACTGAAACCATGTTTCACGCGACATGTGTCGCTATCTGTTAGGTGGGCCCATAACTACCAGCAAATAAAAAATCGGAATCGAGGTTCTCATACAAAGTTTTTTTAGTTAATATGTTTTTTTGGTATAATAAGTTATCTCCTTGGCGGCGCAAAACTAATTTAATCGATGCGAAAATACTTAATGCTGTTTTGTAATAAACCGTCATGTAATAAATAAAGGAGTAGGAGGTGCAAAAATTCATTGTATTACACACCACAAAATTAGTGGCTACCTAAATAGAGTGAATTAAAACTGGTTTGTTTGCTTGATAATAGCTTATACATTACTTCTCCTAATAAATTAATGTAGTTATGTTAGCAATATATTATGAAAACTACTATCTAGCGGACGGGCCCATATAGTCCATTGAAAAGTTACATTTGGGGTTGCGTTTTTTAGAGGACGCAATTTTATTTTTTTGATGTGTTGGGGGGGTCAGTGTAAAGCTAAAACCAAGTTTGTGGGGTCGCCTCCCTTGTCCCACGGCCGCCATCTTGAAAATAGGGGTTGAAATGGTTTTTTACGATATATCTCTTAAACTATTTATTTGATAAACAAAATTTGCTAACATTTTTTGTTGAAAATTAAATTCTCTACAACTTTGGTCCAGTAACTTTTTGTCGTAGAACTATAAATAAAAAAGTTATAAGCGAAAATCTTCAGAAATTCGAGAAAAAAATTTATATTTTTCGATATAACTTTTTTTTTTATCATTTTACGAAAAAATGATATCTGGCCATTTTTGTAGATCGTTTTTTGAGGAACAACGTTTAATCGCAGCATTTTTTCATTAAGTCAATAGCTAAGGTTTTACAGCGCTCCGAAGTGAGTACTATTTTTCAGTACTCTTAAATATACCTATATTATACGTGTGTACTAATAATATGTCATCAGTTATTGTTTTTTTTTTATTATAACTTTTTTAATTACAAATTTTGCAATATTATTAATCATTAATTACTGACTCTTTTCCCCACCACCCACGAGGTAGAGTCTAGAGGCGCGTTTTTTTTTTTACGTGGTATCCCCAATAGGCATAATCCACGGTGATTTTCTAAATTAGAACTACTCCGTCCTCAGTCGTTTCGATGGACCAGGCTGCGGCTCAGCATCTGATCGGCTTTCTGAATTAAATACCAGTGGGAGAACTGGAGAAGGAAGGGGTGTTAATGTAGGCGGTTCATCATCAGTCATTTTCATTTATTAATTCTGAGAGTTCCATTAAGTTGCTGCAACTCTTTCCAGAACAATGGAAGCACACTGCAGAACATTTCAGCCCTGCTTATCGACTTCCACACATCGCTCCACAGTTTCCTTTGCATTTGCAAAAGATCAATTTTAGAAGCTCAAGGGGTGCTGGAGGTTTAGAGTTCTGCACTGGCATCAATAATTTTCCACATTTTTTCCAGCCCCAGTCTTCAGGATCATTATAATTACCAAGCCACGACTGGACCTGATGGTAGACTCGGAAAGTATGAAAGCGAGCTGTGTCTTGTGTTGGAGGAAGTGAAGATAAGTTAAATGTACTTTTTGTCACTACCTTGGCGAATTGTTTGTATCTTGGCCTGTCAAGAGAATTATCATCTTTATTACCACCGTATAAAGAGATAAAAAAACGTTCACCAATTACAGTGAGCAAAGCAGGGTCAACTCTCTTGTTGAGAAACAAAGCCGTTCCACTTGCAAACTCTAAATGTTTTTCCAGGTTTTTCACAAATTTCATTTTACCGATATTGTAAGGAGCTGAAGTTGTGTCACATCCTGAAAAAGCATGAAGAAACAGCAAGTTATCCGCAATGACATTTCCGTACATAAAACCTGACGCACAATATAATTGTTCTGCTGTTCGTCCTTTTGATGGTTTTAAAAAAAATACATTTGCTTGTTCTCTGCCAAGTGCTGTGAGCAATATCAGTATGTCAATATCTTCAGCTACAATAGTAACGGTATTAAATAATGGAGATGCAGCAAGAGCAGTGCGAACGATAAGAGCGTCTGCGTCTGATTCTGCTTGGTCAACAGTGAAACCCATTTCCGAGAATACAGTTTTAAGAAGTATAATAAAGTTAGATTTGTTCTACTCATTACCAAGAAATTTCTCTTGTGATAATGTCGGTATGGTGTTCTTGACAAATTTTACTTCTGTCGACTGGTGTTTTTTCGTGCGACGCAAACGTTCCCAAGACTTTGTTCCTGCGACATCAGGGTCGTCTGAGTAACCGTGAAACACAATGCTTGCAGAGAGCCCGAAGTGTTCTTGTACATATTTGACGTATTTTGTAGTTATATCCTTGGTCACTTGGGTATTTTCTACCTGATAAGTATTCTCGGTAACGGCCATCAGATTTAAAATTATTTTAAAAATCAATAATTGTTAAATCCTGTTATGGAGTGAAAAAGAGTCAATAATTAATGATTAATAATATTGCAAAATTTGTAATTAAAAAAGTTATAATAACAAAAAAAAAAAAACAATAACTGATGACATATTATTAGTACACACATATAACATAGGTATATTTAAGAGTACTGAAAAATAGTACTCACTTCGGAGCGCTGTAAAACCTTAGCTATTGACTTAATGAAAAAATGCTGCGATTAAACGTTGTTCCTCAAAAAACGATCTACAAAAATGGTCAGATATCATTTTTTTGTAAAATGATAAAAAAAAAGTTATATAGAAAAATATAAATTTTTTTCTCGAATTTCTGAAGATTTTCGCTTATAACTTTTTTATTTATAGTTCTACGACAAATAGTTACTGGACCAAAGTTGCAGAGAATTTAATTTTCAACAAAAAATGTTAGCAAATTTTGTTTATCAAATAAATAGTTTAAGAGATATATCGTAAAAAACCATTTCAACCCCTATTTTCAAGATGGCGGCCGTGGGACAAGGGTGGCGACCCCACAAACTTGGTTTTAGCTTTACACGGACCCCCCCCCCCCCCCCTACACATCAAAAAAATAAAATTGCGTCCTCTAAAAAACGCAAGGTAAGGCCTAAAAAATGTAACATTTTAATGGACTAATAACTACTTCAAAAAACTAGGTCTCAGTCTCGGTAATTAGAGTTTCTCCCCCATGAGCATAGAACTGAAGTCAGTGAGAGCTTAGTTTATGAATTACAGCCTCTGCAAAGTACATGTTTTTGGTATCTCAATTTTCCTATTGTGGCCGCCCGACCATCAAGTAAGACGTATTCACGTCAAAAAAAAAAAGTTAATTTTGTTCAATTATTTTATTTATTTCATATACAACATTCCCATTTAGCGCGAAGGAAATTTATGAGACAAACCCCTGGTGGCTGTAGTACAAACACAGCCTACCCAGAATTTTTTTCCGCACTTTATCCTGCCAGTTCTGAAACTCTATATGGTACCACTGTGTGGAACATATATGATAATCAGGAGAACTCACAAGTATGCAATTATAAGTTCATGGCAAACTAAGAGTTTTAACATTCGAGCCAATTTCCATTAATTATTCAAATGTAAATATTAGTAACATATTTCATGGTTACTCATACAGGATAATATGAAACAAGTTCTTCCCAATCAAAATAAAAAATAACTTAATAATAATAATAATAATTTATTTTACAAGATAGCTTTGAAACAAATGACAACTTTACTATCACAAATGATAACACAAATAAATGCAGAATAATCATTCACAGACTATAATTACAACACATAAAGCTATGTGGAAACAGCAGAAAATTAAAGCACAACTTAAGCACTTCCTTTAAACAGCTAATTCATTTAATTGAACTCCACTTAATCACACAATGAAATTGATCTTTTTTTTTTTTTGTACAAATGATGTTATAGTAGTTCTAAACTGAACCAAATTCAATCTCTCCATTTTCATGAAGTTACATGCACACCACAGTTACAGACTTACAATGAAACAAGAGCAATCTTTGACAAGGCTTACTTACGTAGGAGCACATAGTTTCATTTTAAATGACTAAGCCCTTCATACACACTAGTCTCAAATAAAAGTTTCCATCTCTTTCATTGCACTACCTCTGATGCAATAAAACTCCAATGCTATGAACTTTGAACCCTTCACACTAGTAATTATTAATAAACATACATTATTAATAAAAAATTTCAGAAAGTTTAAATTTATTAATTCAGTGGTGGTTTGGTCGATTCCGCCCTGTTGAAAATGGTTTTACAAGAGTATAATAAAAAATTATAACTTTATCCACATGGAAGTTAGCTCACTTCACATTTTAATACCTTTACTAATTTCATATTTTTCAAAATGACAAAAAATTTTGAATTAATTACATGTATACTTTTTAAAAAGGTGTAGAAACCTGAAGAATGCTTGTCATTGCCATTGTCAGTCATTTGTTCTACATACATACATACTTATTTCATGTTTAATGGGACTTCAGAATCAAAAACATTAACAAAGAGCGACGTTTAAAACATGCAACATATACTCAAAGATTTTTTCATTACTATCTCGCTAAATAGTGAAAAAAAATTGCGTAAACAATCCAAAACACGTCATATTTATCATTTAAAACTTGAAAATAAAATATTATTTGTATTCTTTACGTCACACACACTACGAGTGGGTAAAAAATAAACGTCAACAACCACGGACTATACCACAACAAAACATGGACACTCCATCGAAATGGGCATTAAAAAAAGTATTGTCATAGTTTCAACGGCGGATAATTCAATAGCCATAATCGATCTAACACCATGTGATACAGTAGCATGAAATTAGCAAAAATGGTGTCTATAATATTGATGAATTAAAATACAAATTACCTGGTGCCAGTCAAACAACTAAAATTCAGGAATAATTACATTTAAAATATGTAAATATAAGCTTATTCAATCACTGCTTTGGGAATACAACATTAACATTTTTTTTTTTTTTTTTTTTTAAATATTCCACGATATTTGGCAGTTAGTAAAATTTTTCCATGTAAAGTAGCAGGTTGTGGAAAATAAGGCGAATAGGAACTGAAATTAAGAGTTGGTTGGTTGGTTGATAAAGTTAGGTTAGATTACCTACATAATTTAAAAAAAAAAAACAATTAATTTATAATTTAAATATTTTAACAAACTTTTTCCATATAATTACTGTAGTTAACTTAACTTAAGAAATTTTTTATTTTAGTATTATTTGTCTAATTTTCCGAAGTTTTTACATGACATAAAAAACATTTTTTAGTGGGATTGCAATTTTCATTCTTACTATTTTTAGCGGGATTGTAATTCTCTTTCTTACTATTTGAATTCAATATTCATATTCGCGAATAATTTGATATTCTTATTCGTATTCCATGCGAACTAAGAAACTGATATTCGCGCAGGCCTAACTACGACCCATATGCGTCTGGCGGGCTGTTGCAAGTGTCTGGCGGGCTGTTGCGAGTGTCTGGCGGGCTGTTGCGAGTGTCTGGCGGGCTGTTGCGAGTGTCTGGCGGGCTGTTGCGAGTGTCTGGCGGGCTGTAGCGAGTGTCTGGCGGGCTGTAGCAAGTGTCTGGCGGGCTGTTGCAAGTGTCTGGCGGGCTGTTGCGAGTGTCTGGCGGGCTGTAGCGAGTGTCTGGCGGGCTGTAGCGAGTGTCTGGCGGGCTGTAGCAAGTGTCTGGCGGGCTGTTGCAAGTGTCTGGCGGGCTGTAGCGAGTGTCTGGCGGGCTGTAGCGAGTGTCTGGCGGGCTGTTGCGAGTGTCTGGCGGGCTGTAGCGAGTGTCTGGCGGGCTGTAGCGAGTGTCTGGCGGGCTGTTGCGAGTGTCTGGCGGGCTGTAGCGAGTGTCTGGCGGGCTGTTGCGAGTGTCTGGCGGGCTGTAGCGAGTGTCTGGCGGGCTGTAGCGAGTGTCTGGCGGGCTGTTGCGAGTGTCTGGCGGGCTGTTGCGAGTGTCTGGCGGGCTGTAGCGAGTGTCTGGCGGGCTGTTGCGAGTGTCTGGCGGGCTGTTGCGAGTGTCTGGCGGGCTGTTGCGAGTGTCTGGCGGGCTGTAGCGAGTGTCTGGCGGGCTGTAGCGAGTGTCTGGCGGGCTGTTGCGAGTGTCTGGCGGGCTGTAGCGAGTGTCTGGCGGGCTGTAGCAAGTGTCTGGCGGGCTGTTGCGAGTGTCTGGCGGGCTGTTGCGAGTGTCTGGCGGGCTGTTGCGAGTGTCTGGCGGGCTGTAGCGAGTGTCTGGCGGGCTGTAGCGAGTGTCTGGCAAGCTGTAGCGAGTGTCTGGCGGGCTGTAGCAAGTGTCTGGTGGGCTGTTGCAAGTGTCTGGCGGGCTGTAGCGAGTGTCTGGCGGGCTGTAGCGAGTGTCTGGCGGGCTGTAGCAAGATACTGGTGGGCTGTAGCAAGTGTCTGGTGGGCTGCTGGCAGGGCCATGATGGAAATGGGCAGCAGCCGGCCCTGGCCCGCCGCCCTGGAGGCCGTCGCGGGCGAGCGGGGCTACAGCGCCGGGCCCCTCCTCCAGTACTACGCGCCCCTTCACGACTGGCTGGCTCGCCAGGTGTGGCGACACCGCATCCCCGTCGGCTGGGACCGGGACTGACCGTTCCCTCCGGGCGACACACCTGTCACGTTCCCCCAATAAAACCTCTGGCAAGATCACACAGACTGCTCATTCGCTCGCTCCCCCATAGCACACACCCACAATCCTGGACTTTCATCCGTGCAGCAATCACTTGGCTCCAAACACGCTATTCCACTGCTAGCCAAGCCTGAGTTGGTGACAGTGAGTTTTAACCCACCATGACTACAGCCAACACTCACAAGGAAGAAGTACCATGTGTACTCTTCTGGTAATAATTGTGCAGTATGTTAAGATTTATTGTACTATAGGTAGGGGGCGAGATTATATGATGAATTACAACAAAACCAAAATAACACTGAAAAGAATGTCAAGACTCTGCATTACACTGAATCGAAGATATATAATATAATTAAGTAGCAGTTAACGAAGATATAATTCAAATCATTAAAAAATGAATGTCATTAATGTTTTAGATTAAGGAATGTTGTAATTAACAGATAAAATATTTAAACAAATTGCATGGATTAGAAAAATTATTTTCATTAGTTTTATGGTGCATCTATTATTGCATCGATTTTAAACCATAAATGCTTGCTAGTATATTGTTATAATTATAATTCTGAATGTGTCTGTTTTTAGGCCAATTAAAAAAAATTATTTTACAGCAAAAATTAAGAATATAGATTTTACTCCTATTTTGGTGGTATAAGTACTACATAACCACATTTATAAAATAAAAACACTAAAACTGAAATCCTTTGTTTTAAAAACAAAAATTGGACTAAAAATAAAACCATAAAAAGTTGTCTATAACTATACGTTAAAAATAAAATGGGATGTGTTATGTGTGAGTTTTGCACAGACTGGAACCGAATCGAAAAAAAGGAAAAATGTAGAACAGACACATCACAAATATAAACTAGTATGTTGATTTTTTCTTTGGTATTCTCGTAAACTCTATTGCCATTTTATCATCTGGCAAGATCAATGATCCGTAATGTGCTGGATCATACACACTTTACCGTTCACTTTATTGCAGTGAAAACTCATTACACACCCTGTTCACGACAAAACTCTCGTTAACGGCTGCTCGCACCAGGAGTGGAGTAGCGCTGCGGACGCACCTGCTCTGACGACGCACAGGAGCGACCGTCCTCAGCCGGTGTCCGTCGCCTGCACGCCCAGGCCGAAGTTGGTGAACATGTCGAACTCCGGCCTGCCCAGCAGGGCCTCCACCACGTCGCACGCCATCACCGTCTCCGGGGGCCTGGAACACCCGGGGACACCCTCCGGTACGACTGCCTAGCCCAGAAGTACTAGCATTCTGCTTTCCTGAACACTCCCCGGTTTACAGAACGCTCGAGTTGGTGGCGAATCAATGAACGTCTTACTGAACATGTGGCTGGCCAATAAAATTATTACTAAACGTATGGCTGGCCAATAAAATTCTTACTGAACGTGTGGCTGGCCAATAAAATTCTTACTGAACGTGTGGCTGGCCAATAAAATTCTTACTGAACATGTGGCTGGCCAATATAATTCTTACTGAACGTGTGGCTGGCCAATAACATTATTACTGGACGTGTGGCTGGCAAATGAACTAAGCTTCTTGTGGTTTATGAACATCAGAGCAAGACTGTTGTACAAGTACATAACATGTTTATATTCAAGCAGACATGCCATGTCAAATTGAATATGAACAAATTAAATATAAATACACCAATAAATAATAAATTTAAAAAAAACCGAGGAATAGACAATACAGCACTTATTATTACAACTGAACTAGCATTACTGCAAACATAATACCTGTTAGAATTCCGCACCCACGCTCTACAAAGCGCTCTTCTCAACAGATCTTCAGCGAGAGATTTCATTGCCTGTGAACAAACAATTAACATAAGCAATACATGCAGAGTAATACAAAATTAAATACTGTGTGCCTCTTCATTAGTAATTGCCTAATGGGTTGACTTGTGATTCTGAACGTCATCTATTTTAAGAATACAACCTGCACGTGTAGTTTGAAAACACTGTCAAACTCAAAACATTTAAAGGAAGGGAATCGGAGGGAGGAATCAGTTGTGAAGCGAATATGTGGAATGTCCAAACGCTTTTAGACGTTCAGTACTATCAACACTCCGAATATGCCTACTCATGGGTAGTACGGCTTTCATCCCCGTGATCTATCCCATTTTGCAGGCGCACAGACATAGTAGAATAGTGGGTTCTAACTTGTGAACCCGCTGAGCGCCATGCTAGAGACTGCGAACCACTGCCGGGCATCATGCGAGGCAGCGCCCTAGTGCAAAAACGGGCCGCTGCCTCGGAGCAGCACGCGCGGAGGCGGGGGACGACGCACGCACCTCCAACAGGACCCGCTCGGCGGCGGGGTACAGGATCCCGGGCGCGACGGGCTCGGCGGCCATCTTGAAGCCCAGGCGACGCACTTCCTCGCCCAGCAGCGCGCAGCTCGCCTCGACGGTCGGGTCGTGCTCCATGCCCTCCCCTCCCCTCCAGGGCTCCGCCCCGGCCGCCGGTCGCGCTGCTCGCAACACACACACACACTCACACACTCTCGCCGCCCTCGCTCCAAGCAACACACACAGCCAGACCCTCTTACCAAGTCTCTCAAGGGACTTCGACACTTTACACTTTCATTTCAACTAGGAGAACAAACTCGGTTACTTTGGTATTCTAACTTATTTACATGGACGAGATTACATGTCGAACTGCGATGAAACCAAAATAACACCAACATCCGAACACACAACACCGAAATTCAAGTTGACACACCACCAAAAAAACCCAAAATGCAATTAAATCATGAAAATAATCAGCTCAAACTTAACTCTAATGACGAATACATATAACCGTTTCAATATTAAATTCAATTAAAGTGATTTATTTAACATGAAATTTGTACCAGAATTCAGTAAAAAAGAGATTGGAATAAGTTTACTTTTTTTTTAATCTTGCAACTGTAATTAGCTACTAATTATTTTTTTTTTACATTACGACCTTAGACCATTTTTCTAACACAAAAATACTTAACCGAATTATTTCCTTTGCTCAGAAAAGTTAAGACTTGCTTATTACAAATCATTGTATTAAAAAAAGAGTTGATCCCATGTTAGTCAAAATGACTCTGTTTTAGAGAAACTGGCTATATGCTATCTTTTTAAATAAACTGATTTCAAGAAATAAAACGACGACACTGAAATCTCCTTATTAAAAAAAAAAAAAAAATGCCTGAAAATAAAACCATAAAATTCTTGGCACTACTTATTTAACTAGGAAGACAGACCAAGTTCAAATGGAATCTTCTTTACTCTCCCATTAGTAATCATGCAGAACGCCCTCAATTACACTTCTTAAGGTGACCAGGAACATTAAGGTGCAAAGTAAAGAAAGGTGTTAAAGTAAGAAATTTATACTGGACAGTCAAGCAGGGCCCCCACATGGCCGGTGCTACCGTTGCTACGGCAATGGGGCCCTACTCGATTAGGTAACTGCTCCCTGATGATGGCGACCGCAATGTCGACCGTAACGTCGGTGGATTATTCACCAAGGACACGGCTACAACCCATACAATGGCCGTGGAAGCTTGCGAACATTATTGAAAATTAATATAACTAAAACAATATACATAAAGGCCAATTTTTTTTTATCTTTGTTACTAAAAAAGGATGGGGGGGGGGGGGGGGGGGGGGGGGAGAAAATCATGACTTCTAGAAACGGGGCCCCACAGAATGATGTGGGGGGGGCCTGCAGTCAAGCAACATACAGGACCACAGAGATTCCAGGTAAAATGCAGAAAAGTGTGAAACAGGGCGTGGCATTGCAAGGATACACTGTGTACTTGTGAAGACAGGACAGAAAGGACCGTGCTGTCTGTCGTACCGATGGGCGCGGGCGCGGGCAGACCCACGACGTCTATCTCCACGTCATCGTCGGCGCGGAGGGTCGCGCTGCCGCTGGTCTCCAGCCACTCCAGCACCTGCATGGGCTCGGAAAGCGTGCTGCCCCCCTCGGGCACGGCACACGGCAGCTCGTGAGTCTTCGGCCCCCCTGCATGAGAGAACCACCCCGGGACTCGCACTGGCTCACCACTCACGAGCAGGGGCCAGGTCGTCGTGCGGCGAAATGCGATAAGACCGAAGTAACACCCACAAGCACCTCGATACCCCACCCAATACCTGAATGCAAGTTAAGGGCTCGGTTCACTCCCATGCTAGCCGAATGGCGGGATAGGGATTTACAGGTTAAACTTAAATGCACGCGATTCCGTCAGTTATTGTAATAGAAAACTAAAACAAACACCAAATTGTAGATATTATAAGCATACAGGTTTCTACGAAAACAATTTTAATTTAATTTAAGTTTTTAAGTTTGATATTGTAAAATTAAGTTTTAAAATTGTCACAATTATCAGTCAGTATGTTCTACCCCCTTAATCAACTCGTAACAACGTTGGTCATATCTCAATCTCACGAAAAGTCCTTGGCTTTGGCAATGTATCTGGTTAAATATACAAGCAACACTAAAATTTTTAAATGTATATTGTGGAAGTGCCTGATGTATAGGCTGCAATGCACGCTGGTAATATGACGTGCTCCGCCGGCGGCTGACAAGAGATAAGGGCCGCGTAGAATGAGAGAAGGAACGGCCTAGTTGCCACTTCGCCTATCTCCTCCTCACCCACCCCTTATCTTCAGCTCTCACGCGACAGTAAAACCGCACTTCAAGTGATTTTGTTCCTCGGTTCAATTCTCCAGTTGCTACGCTACAGCCATGGGAAGAAATTGGCGTAAGTGTTCCAAGATCGCCCGACCTTTATCTCACCGTAGAAAGTCCATGAAAAATCGAATGAAGCTTCTTCTAGCATCTAAACGTCAAAGTAAATGGTATATATTTTTATTTAACGTTAAGCCCTAAAAACGTTTAATAAGATGATAGGATTATACAATATCGAGGAGGTTTTGCATCAATTAACACGTCTTTGTCTGAAAACAATATTTCCGAATCATAACTGTGTAATAAGCATGCTTTCTTAACAATAGTCATGTATTTAACATTTAGTTAAAATATGTATTTGTACTAATTTCTTATTTTATTATTGTTAAGCACATTTTATTCTTATTTTTATTTTACAGTTCGGCTGTTTGTGAAGATTTTAATGAGCATTTACCAAACCTCATTGTTGAAAACAGCCAAATTGAGAGTTCTTCATGGATAAATTTACAAGGAAACAGGATATTCAGACCCTCATATGTAATACCATATTTATTAAACCTACAAGAAAAGCACACAAGACAGTGCACTGCAGGAACCATTCAGTTCAAAAAAGTTATTTCCTATTATTTTTAACTGATAATAATGTATTCGTTATGGGACTTACTCAAGTTAAACATGGATATTTATTATTTAATACGTAGCTTCACAAAATTAGTGGGTAACGTTTATTAATTGAGTTGCTACCATATAGTACGATTTTGAAATGAACTCAAAACTAGAGAGTAAGTAAGGAAGACTGCAGTACTTGTGCAATTAATTAATTACAGTTGTGGCCTTATTTGTATCACTGTGCATTGTGTTCACGAATTTTCCAGTATTTCTTATACTGACCCCACTTCCAGCCTCCTGATCCCGAAGTAACTACAGCGACACAGGTAGAAGATTTATCTTGACTCTGAAGTGCAGACCGATTCAGGCTGGATTTATTGTAATATGAGACTAAATCAAATTATGTGATTGAATTTAGGTTTTGTAATCAGTGAAATGTATGATGTTTGAAAAATTGAAACATTTATCACGGTAAATCTTTATATTTACTTACCTAAATTTGTGTAACATTACAACACTGACGAGAGTTTATATGTTTGGAATGCCAATTTTTTACTTAGCATAAAGCTAAGTGTAATTAATACATCATATTTGATATAAATAGTAGACAAATCAATTGTGATACTTCAAATAATCACAAACCAAAATCGCACCATGGAGAAATATTTTTTTTTTACCATCTACATTGTAACTCTACAAGTTTACCTGGGAAACTAAATATTGCTTGAGTTTCATCGAATGCCTATAACAAAATCATTATACATCTTTGGTGTGGTCGTACATAGACCTTTCAGGGGTTTCCCCCCTTTTCTTTGTTGACCCGGCGCTCTTAGCCATAAGGCCCTGCCGCCCCGGGCCCCCACGGGCGTGGATATGGATGCGACATAAACGCAATCGGAAAAGCCGCTAGAGCTCCGGCTATGCACAGAGGCTGAGGCATGTCCACCACCTCGGCCCCCTGTTCGCTCAGCTCGCCTCAGCCCCTGGAGCAGCACTGCTGGCGCCTACATCACACTGGGACCCCTCAGTCACCCAGTGGAGGCCGTCCCGGTGTTGTCGTACAGTAGTGTCTCGCTTATCCGATATAAACGGGTCAGCAGAAAGTCGGATAGTTAAAATGTCGGATTAATAGGGAATTGCTAATAAAAACATTATGAAAGTAAAAGTTTGCTAATGTTTTAAACAGTTCAAACCTAATAAACATTTTTACAACCAAAAAATAACAAAAATATCTGGCTGAATAATAAGTTGCAGTACCTAGAGTTGGGATCAAAAAAAATTATTATGACACAAATTGTCGTTTATGTTTCCGATAGAATAGTTTTTATTTTTGAGATGTCAGATAATACGAAATGTTGGATAAGAAAAGGTCGGATGAACGTGACACTCCGGTATTTGATTATTTGTGCATAATTCAGTCATATTCATTTAGTAAGAAAATGAAAGTAGGTAATCAAAATAAATCATAACATTGCGTGGTTAAGTTTATAACAATCATTTATTGGAATTAAATAAAACCTGCATGTGTAGTTCCGATGCGAGTGGTAAATTCTCTGTTTTCAATGAGTAGAATTCGTGATTTTCCGGAGGTTCAAAGTACAGGAGGTGCTTTTGGGCGTTATTTATTTAATGCCTAAATTATTTCGATAAATACTAATTGTTTACATGGAATTATGTTAATATAAAGCAGTGTTTACGTTTACAGTAGTCAAATGTCAAGTTTCCTTTCGAAATGACTGTGAAAAACGGGGAGGTTCATCGCAGCAATGATGGAAATAATTTTGTGTCCAATATAAGTTATAAACCGAGGCTCCAGATTGTAAGTATCTCAAGGCAATCGCGGGCTACATATATATTGGGTGAAAAATATTGGGTCAAGTAAAGTATTGCATTAAATGTTCCGGAACCACGAGATGAAAATAAACTGTGGAAAAATGCTAAAATGTCGTTTATTTATTATTAATTCTGCTTGCGTTTTGTAACATATTGTCCCAGCCTAATCAAAACGCGAGTCAATAGGCCTCAAAGATATAAATTTTTTATTGGTAAAAATGTATTAGCCTGGATTAGTATATATTGCACTGAAGATTTTCTGTTTGTCACACAACAAATTCTTTTCAATCCAGTGTTAGTTTAATACGGTAAAATTTCAAATTTATATAAATATAGAAACATTTGAAACAAACAAACGGTACGTATTTTGCTGAATGTATCAAATATTTATTATACTTAAAACCGATTGGATGATGATATCAGGAAACTAAAAAAAGTTACATTAACTTATTAAAATATTGTTTGCAAAATCGAAACCATTAAATAAATGTATATGTCCTTTATGGAAATAACTTTAAACTGAGAATACACAAAAAAATAATTCTGTTTTAATTCTTGAATCACTATATTCGGATTTTGCCCTTAGTTCTGTGGTTTTTTTTTATTAGAATATAATTTTGTAGGTATTGTTCTATTTAACCTTTCATTAATCGTACCGGACTGCCTTTCCCACCAGCCGGCCAAATGGTCCACGGACTGCTATTCAATATATCCATGGTTAAACCAGCAAGCAAATAGCACACGCCGCCAATTGGGGCCCATTCGGAAGCAGAAGGCACTGCCTAGCTGCCCTCGGATAGCTAGCAGAGCGACCGCGGAACCGCCTGACTTCGGTAGCCCATAGCCCTTGGTGCGAGCGTCACGTGTCAGATAACGCTTGGCAACACCGCGTTGTAATTATCGTGTCCCCCCCGCTTCTGCCCGGATGACAGCGGCGCCCGGGAAGAATATATGTCTGTGATAACGCGTGTTCAACTGATCGTGACTACTAGCGCTCTCCAGCGGGACAGAATCACAACCGTGACCTTGAACCGAGCCCTTAACACACCATTCAGCACAAAAAATGTAACAACAAACATTAAATCAATCAGCAATTTGACAAAACTTAACTCAAATTACAAATATTTAATGTTCTATGGGATCGTCCATTAATCACGTGAGGCTCAAAAAAGGGGCATAGGGGGGGGGGGGGGGGGGAATGTTCGGGGGAAAAAAAAAGGGGGGGGGGGGGTAGAGATATATCATGTGTATTAATTTTTTCGCGCGATTTCTACTAAAACAGAAAAGCGACGCGTGACCTTGACTCGCCGTAGCCAGGCAACGATATCCCCGCCCGCCGCAACATGAACCACCCGGCTCGGCTTGCCAGTCACCAGTAAGACTTTGATTTTGGCGCCGAATAAATACATGCTGTGCTTAATTTTCCAGAATTAAATTAGATTATACCTATATTTAAAGATAATATTCTGAAATTTTTTAAAAATATCTGGTACCAGAAAAATACACGTGATTTTTTTTTTGGTGGAAAAAAAAGGGGGGGGGGGGGGGTTGTATAGTGTAAAACCTCACCACAAAACACTAGGGGGGAGGGGGGTTAAAAATTTGCTAAAAAAAATCACGTGATTAATGGACAACCCCTATCATGGAAAAGTCATTGAATCTAGGTAATTTATCTTGTATGAATTTCATACGAGAATGTATTACCTAAATGAATTGGGAAAAAAATTTTTTATATCATATTGTTTGATTTTTCATCTCTTACATTTGTAACACATTTTTTTTATTAATTATGGCAAATGTTTCAAACACACAAATTTTTGCGGACTCATTTTTTTTTTCCCGAGTAGTTATGTTCTAGACATGCTTAAAACTAATGATTTTACTATATCAGTACGTCAGGTGTCAATCACAATGAGATTATTTCGGTGAAATAAGTACTAAGATATACTTTAGTTTCCTATTTGTTAAATAATACACTTTTATTAAACGACTAAAAGACAATGTATACAAATAAAAACACTAACACCGAAATCTCCCGTTTTAGAAAAAACGAAACTGTCCTGAAAATAAAACCATAATATCTTGTCCCTAATGGTGTTTTATCTTTTGATTTCCATTCCTTCCCATTAAACTGGTTTCAGGAATAAACTGTGCTCTCGCGACTATCCTTCAACAAGCTGAAAGCCTGCAACATCACAGCTACAGCACGAAACTGAACTGTGTAGTGCCGGGTAGTGAATTAACAGCATGTCTGGGTGCACCACGGGGTCAAGGCTAGGAGCTCACCGCTGTCACCGCCGTGCTGGGACACCGGGGTGTAGCCGTGCCGCCGCGCCCACTCGACGATGGCGCGGGTCGACCACACGTCCTTCGCGCAGCTCAGCTGCAGCTGCTGCAGCTGCAGCAGCAGCTTCTGCACCTTCTTGGCCCTCAGCCACTGGACACAGCGCAGTCCGCACGTCACCGCTTCATACACAAGTTAGCTTCACTTCTCGCAGTTACACCTGCTCCTTTAGGCGCGTCATGAAAAATATCATGACAGTGAATTTTTACGATGCACCAAAATTTTAACAGGATGGAAAAAAAAAGGGCTGCATTCAAATGAAAACTATACATGTGTTTTTTTAATCTTATATTTTAGTGATGAAGTGGTCGTTATCAATAAAAAAAATTTATTTGCTGTCAATATTAGTGATAGAAATTCTGTTCATAAACTTTTTCAAGCATATTTATATAAGTGATGTTATGTTTCCATTGCATCAATTATTTTCATTATTAATTAAAATTCATCTAGATTATTTTACTAAATTAAATAATTACTTTTATACACATGTTTATAGCAATATTTTATGATTAATTCTTTAAATTTTTTAATATGATTGAATTTATAATTTACCAAACAAATTTATAATATCAACCTAGCCTTTTATTATTTTAGTTCTATTATTTGCATGCATCATTTAAATTAGTTTTTTAATCATACCAAGTAAGTATAACTTCTAACACGTGTACTTGAGTACACACACTTTTTTTTAATGTGCCTCTTTTATAAGCTTAACTGGCTTAAAATGTTGTTCATTTGTAACATCCTCTTTGACTCATCGGACACCACAGCAGTACTAAGGGCGCATGGAGTTCCCCAAATGTTGAACACCAGATCACTTTTGCAATGTTGAAATTTTCTGGTTGTCGTTCTCTACACTACATAGTTTTTATGAGTGGCATGCTTCATGATATTGCCAGTTTGACACGCGTCTGTGATGCGATCCAATTACAGACATCCATTATATTTTTGTAAGTTAACTTCAACCAAATTAATCCAATATATTTTTTGGATTTTACCAATTCTTTAAAGCAAAATACACTTTTGAAAAGTGTTGTGGTTATAACCAAGAGAGGCACGAACAAAACATTTTTTGTACTAAAATAAATACGAATGTTATTTGTAAACAAGAATACCGTTAAATTATCAATTATTTAGAATAAAAATATTTAGTTTTAAATAAGTTTAACGGGAAAACCAACACCTCAGTCACAATCATAATTGATCACAAAACTAATTCTAAGTTTATAAAAGATAAGTACGTATGTACTAATTTTGCAATCCCCGACAGTAAGCACCAGCCAGTGCGAACCTAGTTCACTCCACGGAGCAGAAGGCATAGTGCGGTGGCAGAATGAACGCTGACGAGAAGAGCAAGTTGGCCCCGTTTGCCCTTGTACACCCTGGTTACGAAACACTCGCATGTTAACATGTAGCTTGCGTTCCGGGTGATCAGCAACCAAACCAGATAGGATATTACTGAACCAATATGATAGTTAAATGTTCCATGATATTAGTTTCTCCAAAACAGTTTGATTTCAAATATTTCAGGATCCACTTTTTCAATATATGTAATGAGTTATATAATATGTAAGTCTAACTTTTTGGAACAAATAAATAAAAAAAACGTTCTAAGGTCGTAATGTAAAAATGAGTTACTAGATTTAAAACACTAAAAAATTTTCCAATCTTTTTTTCTTTTATTAAGCTGTGGTACAAACATCATGCTAAATAAAATAGTTTCATCGAATTTAATATTTTAAAGATTACATTATTTGTCATTATGGTAAAGTTTTGATATAATTTGCTGTTTAAGTTTCATGATTTTAATTCCATTTCAGCAGTTTTTGGTGTATCCACATGATCATTTGGCGTCACATGGTGTACGGAATGGCTTTTCGATGTTGTTTCGGTTTAATCACAATTTAACATAATTCGATGACTTAGAATGAAAACCTCGTATCTCAATTTTTGGACGAAAATACGTTTTTTATGTTTTTGGCTGGAAAACCTCGTATCTCACAAAATGTTTGGCTGAAAAGAAATAAAATGTGCATCCTACTGCTATCTATTGGGAAAAAAAGAAACCACGTATATCAGTAGCACGGTTTTTCGTCTCTGCTGTAAAATGTGAATTTTATGAGATACAAGGTTTTCATTCTAAGCCATCGATATAACCTTGTCCTAGTATTTATATTGCGGCCTACTCGCGTGCAGAGCAATGACGGGCTCTGCCGGGCGGCGGGGGGAGGGAGCTCACCTCGGCGGCCCGCTGCTTGCCGATGTTCCAGGCGAGGAAGGCGCCGTGCGAGGGCGCTGCGTAGGGGTGCACGGCCCTGAAGGCGCGGTCGGACGCCAGGCGGCTCACCAGCGGCAGGTGACGCAGCAGCCAGCGCACGCACAGCGTCTGTGTGGGGAACCGGCACGCCTCCACCGCGGCCCTGCAACCAGCCGGCACCGCCGCGCCGTTCCCTCACTCCCTCGCTCCCCACTCCCGCCGTTACAGCCCTTAACAACCGCGACTTGTCGAGTATCAGCAGGGATGAACTGGTGGAACAATCAGAGAAAACCAGTTAGCTCATAGAAATGTACGCCACATTTCCCCACGTGCTAATAGTATAGGTTCGACCCGGCTGGGGATGGAATGTAACTAGACACTTATTATTCTGCAGCATTAAAAAAATAATAGAAACGTATGAAAATTACATGGTATATATCTTGGATCTAGGAAACTGTAGCAATTTCCATAAAGGATGCTACTTAAAATTCACGGCTTGTCGCAGCCTTACTCCCAGGAGAAAGGGGCCTTCGACGAAGGGAGGGGCCAGCAAAGAGTGTGGTAGCGGTGATTAAATACTCATGCTGGAGAGTTTTGGCTAGCAGTTGAAATTTTTTTTAGTTACGTCCCTGTTTAAAGATTAGCAGAATCCCCAAATACCCAATTTTTTTCATTCGTCAACATCATCAACTGTATGACCTGTGCACTCACTTGAGTGCCTCCTCGTGGTGGCTCGTTCGGGGCGGCGTGGCGGCGGTGATGGGGCCGTGCGCGCGGTTCAGCACGACCATCTTGCGGTCGGCCTTCTTGGCGCCGGGCCGCGCGATGGGCGCAAGGGGAGGCAGGGCCTGGCCGTTCGTCACCCGCGTCTTCAGCAGACTGCAGCCCGGTTTGGGCTGCGGGCCGCTCGAGACCCCGGCCGCTGGCATCTTGAAGACCGCGGCTTGCTGCTGGGGCTGCTTCACCACGTAGCACTGCCCGTTCCTCAGCAGCAGGACCGTCTGGCCCCGCCCCGGCTGCGTCCCGGCGGGCGGGGCTTGTTTCGTCACCAGCACCACCTTCTTGGACGTCATAGTCTGCACACTACCCACGCTGCCGTCAGCCACCTGTACGTTCTTCACATCCGACGCACTTCTTGCTGGTGGCAACGACGAATTCGACAAGAGCGACTTGCTGTCTCGCACTGCATTGTTTACCACGTGACAAGCAATGTTGGCGGAGGACCGGGATAGCGTTGGAATCGCGGTGCCAGAGGGGACGGAGCACGTATCTCGCCCTCCAGAGACGGGCAACTGGGGGACGGCGGCCGCAGAGTTGTCGGGAACCGTCGCCGTAGAGCAACCAGTCCGGGTGACGCACGGGAGCCGAGGCCTCACCGCTGCGGTGCTCGGCTTCTCGGGCTTGGAGCTGTTCGATCTCGTTCCGGAGAGCGTGATGTAAAACACATTCCCCGACGAGTCCATGCACTTCACGCGCGTCCCTGCTCTCCTCGACACATCCACACTCTGCACGTCTGGTGCCACTTTGGCCGCGCCGGCACAGGTGGAGGAGTTACTGGTGGCTACTTTACCTACAGGATGTTCTACTGGATTGGTAATCAACAAACTACTATCTACACTACTTGTTTTGGTTTCTGGAAAATCATTTACATCATGTTCTCGTACACCATTCATGACTGAAAAAGGAACATTATTATCACTGCCATTACACATTTTTGTCGAATTACCCTCGTTCACTACTTTGGATCTTTTTTCTTCTCTTCTTGGTGGTTTCGCACAGCTGAAATAATCATGGTCAAACATGGTGCTAATGAACTCAGGTTTGTCATCAAAATTTTCAGGGCCATTCTCTGAAGGGCCATCAACTTCTAGTTTGTTCTCAAATTGTTTGATGCCCACGCACCTCTCTAACGTGTCATCAACCAGTATTTCTTCTTCAACCGTCTCCAGTTTGATACCACAGTCGGCAAACACATCTTTAGCAAGGTTGCCACAGTTCGTTTCCGCGTCACTGTCCAAAGGTTCTTCTTTGATGGTGACGTTGCAATCCGAACGACCGGCCGCCGAGTGCAAGGGAATTTCCTCCTCGCGCGTTTGCGGCTCAACTTTGCAGAACGACGGCTCAGACGCGTCACTCGAGCCACAACTCTCTATCCCGGACTCCTCCTTGACGCACGCGTTCCCGCCTTGCGCACACGTGTAGGGGCTGTGCAGCTCCGCGCCGCTCACATTCCCGCGGCCGAGGGGCGACGCACGCTCGGCGGTCGGGCCGGTCTCGTCCGTGGACGGGAGCCTCGCGTCACCGACCTGCTCGTCGGAGCAGTTCCCTTCTCCCGGGGCGCAGCTCAGGGGCGTGGGGATCACGTACAGCCAGATGTCCACAACCGTCTCCGCACCTGCACATCAACGCACAACTAATACAACTTCTATTACCAATGACTAGGGACAAGATTTTACTGGTATTTTTTTTCCAGACACTCTCAAATGTGTCTAAATACAAATTTCACCAAAATAGTACCATTTTGACTATTATGTAATGCTTTTTTTTACAATAAAATAATTTGTAATAAGTATGTCTAGGGAGAACTATTTGGAATAGATACATTTTTGGAGGGGTGTGTGTGTGTGTTTGGAAAATGTACCAAAGGCAGGAGTGTAAATTACTTGCTACCAATGTTTAAAAATAAGAGATAAAGCTTTAACACTGTAAAATTCTTTAATTTTAATACATAAATATTTAATTTTTTTGCATCTAAGCAAAGTTCTGCTGAAACACTGATATTGATTTCATGTTTATAATTGCATTTCGGTGCTTTCTGATGTATTACTTGCATTTCAGTGTTATATAATGCACTGACAAGCTTTTGGGTGTTATTTTGTTTTTACCACAATTCACCACATAATCTTGTCCCTGCCAACGATGCAAGGAGGTGTCGGAAGTGACAGCGACACAGTGATGGACCAAGAGCAGGCGAGGGAACGCACTCAGGGAGACTCGCCCCAGCACACCCCAGTGTCGGCAGTCGCGCTTGGCACGGCACCAGCGAGCAACCGTGCCCGGACACAGTCTCCACCCAGAGCGCACTGCTTACCAACTGAGCTGCTTTCACACATGCCCCCCCTCAATCAAATATATGCACTAATGACGTGCAAGCTGAATCCAACACAAAAACCGTGTTTGTATTGCTGTAAACCTATAAAAAAAATTTTTTTTGACGTGACAACATCTAATAAATCGATGAACGCAGCTGCATGCACGAAAAAGTGTCCCGTAACGCACATTGACCCGTTACGCTCATTGTACGCTTGCGTCGCATCTATCTCTCTTCCACTCAATTGGAACAACCATCGATATGACTTTTTTGAGGCACATTAAACTTGAAACACTCCCATTTGTTTCCTACTTTTCCTATCATCGTCCTATCCTTAACAGAATAACACAGATTGGAAGAAGTTAAATAGCAAACATGTATAAAAGTTATAGTTAAAATAATCTCTTCGTTAAAGTAATAAACTTATTTGAATTAATGAGTGCCAATAAAAGTAAATTTATCAATTAAATTGTAGATTTCATTTCACTCCTTCTTTGTATCCCTACAAAATAGTGATAATTCAATAAATGTGATTCAATTTTATTCATAAAAGTATGCAATCATTTCATCAATATTTTGTTATGATGTCACGTTAAACTATCGTCCGTAAACAGACTTTACAGACAACCAATTTTTTTTGTACCAAAGTGAAAGTAAGCTTGCATTTAGATAGTCCTTTCACGAGGTATCAATATAATCCAGGAATGAAAACAACGCTACGTACTGTAGACCTTAGGCTATCCTAACACCAGATGCCGCAGAGTGCAGCCACCGCTCAGAACACTAATATTTACCGGTATACTTAGTATATATTCTATTCCGCGATAGGATAAGAGTCCAAAAACTTTTGACATTATTTTTGCTTCAGTGATTGGGCCCACAGTTTATCTGAAGGACTCTGGGCCAACGAAAAAATTTTGAACAGAAGAATTAGCGAATCACGATCATTCCGGTCAACGGGTGTTACGAGTCGGTAACCAATCAGCAGATGTAATTTGCATGAAAGCATAGAGAGAGGATCATGGAGTCTATCCTTTAGGGATTTGAAATCGCGAAGTTTACAGGTCTCTGTCTATTAGGTATCGTTACGTATTCCTATGCTCGTAAAAATAAATTAATGAAACAGTATAAAGAACACGGTAAGGACCAGATACAGCAAGTATTAATACTGAACGACATGATTGGCCTACGAAACAAAGAGCCCCGGGGGACCGCACCTAGCCTCTGCAGGCCGGTGTACGAGCTGTCCAGCTTCAGGTGGTGCAACAGGTCCACGGGCTTGTTGAGGGGGTGTCTGAAGTGCACCTGCACCCTCGCCGGGAACTCGCCCCAGCCCCGCCGCGACAGGTGGAACGGCGGCGAACTGCAACACGCAGACCACCACGAGCTTCACCAGTCTCCGCCTCGCCGGCCCATGCTCTCGTGGGCGAATTGGCAAACCTGAGCATACTACAGTTTTTTTAAGTTTCAATCAATTTCAAAATACAATGACAGTAGAACCCTGTTATAATGTTCCTGCATATAATGTTTTCCTGCTTATAATGTCATATTTTTAAAGTCCCAATATTTCTCCCATAAGGACAATGTATTTATTTCCTGCATATAACGTTCATAAATAGTGTAATTTCCTGCTTATAATGTTTGCTCTCTAACATTCAATACATGGGGAAAAAATGTTTTAAAACCATATTATTCCAACACTTACGATAAAAAGTTTCCTTTATGTATGTTTATGTTTACAATCACTGCCATACAATACAAGAAGTTTGCTAAAATACAATTTTATGCAATATACTGAAGGTACACAATGTTCATAGTTACGTGTCAGTTGGCAACCTTAGTCAACTCTTCTCTTCCTTGCCATTCCAGTGGGTATTCAGATGCACGTACATAGTCCTGCGATATTTAAGTTGCCAACCATTGAGCGAGGGCATAACTAAAAGTTTTTCTATTGCTTACAAATAATTTTTTTTCCATTCATACGTAGGAATCCCAAAATTAAACATTTTCAGGTGGCGAAGGAGTAGACGTTCTCACTCTTAATGTTGTCATCATGAATCGTGAGACAATTTTACAAAAAATGTGGCAGTGTATCTTTAAAGACAAACAAAATTTAACCAGGGAACAAGATGAAGTTGAAAAATTGTTGGCTTGTTTCAGAAAATTCATGTATCAAGTATACTATCTTTGGTTTTAACATTAAAGTTGTTTACATAGCTTGGTGAGTCCATTGGTACAAAGCTCAAACATTGTTAAGTGCTAAATTGAGATTTCCTGCTTATAATGTTTTTTTCTTGTGCTCCCTTGAAAAACATTATAACAGGGTTCTACTGTATTATCAAACTTTAGAATATTCTCCAATACAAATATTAAAGAGTGGGAAAAATTATATCTTGAATATTTTTGATGATAGTAGAAGTCGTGCATTAACAAATAATCCTGAAAATGGTTGTAAATACTCCATAACCACAACTTTAATAAGACTTCTTTTATTTTTGGTTTTTAGGGATTTTTCTATAGTGTTTGCATACTGCATATCGTTTGCTAGCCTTATGTTTAAAATGATGAAAATATTTCCCAATTACAGATAGTGAAATATAGAGAAATAGCACACAATCGCTCCCGCCCACATAAAATCAGCACTATTAAGGCTATCATTTGCAACTGAATACACTTAAAAAATTATTGAAGAGTACACCAAACTGAGATACAAAAAATTCTTAAACTGCTTGCACTGACCCATAGCTAATTGTAAGGTTCATAGAGATAAGCTGTGGCCACAATCGGAACGTTGTCGAAGCTCATGCACCGGAAGAGCTGACCGGGACCGTCACCATTCCCCCGGCAAAGCACTCACGTCACTTCCACGACGTCGTTCGGGCGGAAACTCGGGTGCAGGAAGAAGCGCACTTTGGAGACAAATCCCGACACGTCCGGGGCCTCCCTCGGGCCCCGCACGTAAATCATCCACTTGTGGCTCGCCGAGTCTTCCCGGGAGTCCACGGGAATCCACTTGGATATGTTACCGATCACCAACCTGGGACCAAGACATAACCCACAGTCTCAGTTGTTCAATTGCACAGCATTTAACCCAGCAGCTTGATAAATAAACATTTTTCATCTCCAGAAAACACGATGCACCTTTTCTTAACTTTGTGCCGCAGTCCCCTGGACAAGCCTATCTGCGGCTGTAGCTTGGTCTCGTCGGGCTTGGGCGGGACGTAGCGGGGGACCTTGGTCACCCTGGTCTCGGGCCCCGCGCCGAGGCCCGGGGACTCTGGGTCCGGGGGCTCGCTCTTCAGCGCGACGCTGCTCGCCTGGCGGTACTTGGACGGCCGCTGCTCCAGCTGTCCCAGGAACGGATGCTGCGGCTGCTTGCCGATCAGCTTCTTGACGGCCGGGTGGATGTGGGTCTGCTGGCTGCTCTGCTGACTCTGCTCGGTAAAACAATTCAGTTTTTTAAATTTAAGTTATGGTTTACGTCAAGTCAGGGCAGCAACTAGAGTCTCTGGCACCCGGGGCATGAATGGATTCATGCGCCCCCCCCCCCCCCCCCCTCTTTTTTTGCACATACCTCGGAAAAATGGTGCTATTTAAGCATTTTCGGTACCTACATGTAACAGTTTCTGTGCTACTGTAACTTCCATGCATGAATCCACTAGTAGGAATTACAATGCAAGCGATTTCGGCGCCCCCACAGCTTTGTGCCCAGGGCGTATGCCCCGCTTGCCCCCCCTCTAGTTGCGGCCCTGCGTCCGGTGGATACGTGCAGAGGGCTCGCGGCGAGGATACCTCGCTCCGCGTGTAGTAGTTCCTGACGATGGCGTAGCGTAGCAGGTGCAGCGTCTTCTGGGCGTGGTGCAGTCTCTCCTGGATGCACACCGCCTCGCGCTCCTTGGAGCCCAGCTCCTTGCCGAACTCTCGCTCCACGATCGCGCACACCCTCTGAGACACGTCCGCCTTGGCTGCAACACACCCTCGCTCACTCCCCGCTTGCTCCCCATCAGACACAGTGGAACAAGTGCTAGCGGTATTACAACTTTTAGTGATGTTCGAGTGATTCCGTACAGGACCTAGGTTTAACAAGTCGTTAGTTTATGCTAGCTACTTTCAGAATACTTTATAGTGGTGTGGATGGGTGGTTAGGTTAACTACATGAAAAAAAAAAAAACATTAAGTCATTTTGGTGAAATTTTCGCGTTGCGGCTTTTCCGTAAATATAATAATAAAAGTCGGAAACACTTTTTTTTTCAAACACTTGATGCTGAATATTACTTTAAATAAAAATATAATTTTTCTGAAGTTTGTTTTTGTGTTAAGTCCCTCTTGTAAATAATTACTGTAGATAATATGTTAATAATATGTCACCGTAGATTTTAAGCAATGTTATGATGGTTAAAAATGAATTATTGTTTTAGATGCTCATTGAAGAATTCTTTGGGTTAAAGGGTCCGGTAAGGCACAGGAGCTATTAGGTATAAAAAAAATTGGACTGGTTGCATTATAAAAGAACTTATATGGATAAAATAATAGCAACCCCTAGTACTGAAAATAAGAAAAAAAATATTACCTAGACCACTATTCCCAATTTCTATTAATAATTAAACCTAGAGTATAAATCAATAAAGTGTTGTTTACAATTAAAAAATATGCTTCAATTTTTAAAATTTCAATTCAAAATTTTTCATTAATATAATAAACTTACTATCGACTAATCATGTCATTAATGTTTGTTCATAACATTATTTGTAATTTTTCACTTTGTAATTTTAATAATTGTAATATTAAAGGTTTAATTTGAATATCCCGCCATTCATGCAGCTGTAGTAGCTCTAAACACCACCTGGAGCAGCACTACAGCTAATTACGGTGATGCCAACAGTAAAATTTGGATTTTGGGAAAATTTGTTTTACCTATGTTGGTGTGTGTGGATAGGGCCTAAAAAAATAGGCGACCACAGAGGAACATTGCTGTCACCCCTAGGGGACACCCTTATTTTTCCTATGCTAGTGAGCAGACACCAGACCACAGTTCCCAACACAACACTCACCATTTTGCTCCAGCAATCGTAGACGCTTGGCTTCATTCGGTGCACTGTCTTCATAATCTGGATCTTGTCCGTCGAGAAATCGCTTCAAGCATGCCATTAGGCTGCACAAAACTGCAAGCAACCATCACACAAACATAGCTATTTTGGATAGTCTATAAACATTCAGTTCATTCACATTTAACTAGGTAAACACTTTGTAAGCCTTCCCCTATCTTACGATAGTTTCAACTCAGCAGAGAACAGAATGTAGATTGGTGATGGGAAATGAGTAATCTGATTACACAATCCCTGAAGACCCTAATATATACATTGAAGTTACCCCTGAAATCATGGATAGGCTTGTTGTGACTTTTCCCAAACACCAAACACTATTTAAGTGAAGCTGGCTTCCAAAGTATTATGTTGGCCTTCTGGACTTCACATAGATTTTAGTTTCAGGGAATAAAATATGTTGCAGTGGTTAGAGGTTTAATAGAGAAAAACCATGGGTGTAAGCTCGCAGTATGGAATACAGAAATACAGGCACTCTTCCTTGGTAAGGTTAGAGGGAGTGGAATAAGCTTGATGTAAGGTCATATACGCAAATGTGATGGAGTTTGGAAGGGGAGTGAACATAGAAAAGGGAGGGAGTGAAGGAAGTTTTATTCGTGGAACCTCATTGCCAATGGGCTAACGCGCAATTGCAAGAAAATGTAAATCTAAATATACCTAACCTAAACATACCTGTACCCAACTCTACAGATGCGAGTTCTTACATTTATACATCCAAATAAACCGTAACCCAGCCATATGTCTAAAAATCACCTCAAAATCCAAAAATTACAAAACAGCAAAACACTTTTTTTAAAAATCAACACACACCTGTCACTATTTAAAGGCGGGTATGGATGTGAACATTCGCCGATAGGTACAAACATTTCATCGCTCATTACTTTACGACTGTAAACTCAAAACATAGAATATTAAATTTTCCCCTCACCCTTGATTATCCACAATTATCATGCACTGATGAATTTTTATTATTTCTTCTATTAATTTAACTTATGATGACCCACAAAGAAAATATTTTTAGATAGTTTATCCTTCTTGGGTGGGTTGGTAGAAGGCAATAGTTGGCGTTTAAAAACATGAGGGACCGTGAAAATTAAAAACCCAAACAAGAAATTTTATAATGCTAATGTCAATCTTTAAATATAATTAGAAATAAATTTTATTTATGGTACGCCACATATCGCTTCTTCTGAAGGCCGCTTTCCTTTTTCCATCGGCAGTACTGAGGTTACTGGCCAGTAGAGAACAATTTTGAAATCACCATATTATGTTAGAACTAATTTTTGCAAGAACTCTTTCCTCCCTGCTCTTGTTAACAAGCAAGGTACCGATTTATTTGTCTTTAATTAGACTGGTACACGCTCTTCAAATATATTTGCTGAAACCATTATTCTCTATTTCACAACGCAATTAAGCGTGCCCCATGCAAGATAGTATCTTCCAAGTTCAATCGTTTAAGAAACGGAATGTATCTTGTAATATTATATGCGAAATGCTAGTATGAGCGGAAAATTTCACGTGGCAACGCACGTGACAGCGTGATAGGCATTGTTATAAACCTTTATCTTCGATTGTTATCGCGTCACCCGCATTGTTATGCGATGTAAAATATATTTAAACTATAGAAAAAAAAACTAAAGATTATTTGCTGAAGAGGCCAGTAACAGGTGAATCCAGCTCATTGTTGCAGTGAAAATGTGCTAACTAAATATTTGACAGTTAATGAAGGAATTAATTCAGTATACGGAGGATTTACAGCAAATGCACTATTTCTCTCCAAATCAGAGTAATTTTACAATACAGGATCAAAAATTAACACGTCACTAGAAAGATCCAAAGGAATTTTTTTTTAAATATTTCACTAAGTACTGAAGATTTTGTAATGGCAAAAAAAAAAAAAAAAAATAGCTTCCAATAAATTACAGATTTGTGAAATCTAGTTATTATTGTTTGTGTTTTCGTTTAAAGTTGAAAGTAGTTGCTGCTGGGGAATTAAGTGAATAATAATTTAAGTAAAATGTTGGTTGGATTAGGGTAAGCTACATTAATAATAAGTAATAATTAATAATTATATTAGAGTGCAAAATATAGTTTAAGTATCACATTCTATACGAGAATAGAAAGGGCTATTGCTAAATAAGTCGAAATATTTATTATTTGTTAAATAAGTCGAAAAATCGTGGCCGTATCAAAAACGTGTGATTTAACAGTGAATTATGGTCATAAGTTGAATAAAAAAAAATTTCCAGAAGGCCTGACATAATTTCTTTGTATTGTAATATTTTTGTTATGTCCAAGATCTTTCGACGTACTAAGTACTTAATTAAAACAGCAAACATTAGGTACCAAGGGATAAACTTGGATGCGTGATACTTGATCACTGTGTGGGCCTACCATTGTTGAGTAAAATTTGGTGTAACATTGCGTTTAATATTCTGAAATTTTTTAATGTTAGCTATAGTAAAATCAACTGTTGTTTTTATGTAAAAAAAAAAAACTTGCTAATGCAAACACGCAGGCATGAGCCGGGTCTCCGGTGAACACTCACTGCCATGGGCTCGGAGAACGTGTTCGTGTACGGCACGCTGAAGCGCGGCGAGCCCAACCACCATTGGATCACGAACCCGTGCAACGGATCCGCGCGGCTGGTTGGCGTCGCCCAGACGGTGGAGCTGTATCCGCTGGTCATCGCCAGCAAGTACAACATTCCCTTCCTGCTGCACCACCCAGGACATGGCCACGTGGGTACCAGCGTGGAACAAGGGGTCGAGTGTCTTGCCGTTACGGAGGTGATTAGAGGTGCCGTCTAGGGGCATGGCCAGGGGAGGGGGAACCCTCGGGGGCTTGGTAGCTTTGAAAGATTTTTTTAATAATGCGTGAGAGTACCATGATAGCAGGGGCGCAACAGGGGGGGGGGGCAAGGGTATTTTGCCCCCCCCCCCCCCCTGAAACCTTGAAGTGGGGGCAAACGGGGGCAAAGAAAGTACTGTGTAATCAATATTTAGATAATAAAACTGCTTAAGCTTCAGTAGGGGGGATCGATGATTCTTTATAAAAAGGTATATTGCCCCCCCCCCCCCCCCCCTCTTTGGAAATTTAGTAGTTGCGCCCCTGCATGATAGTACAATCTACGTGATACGCGCAGATCACACAGTTATGGCCGGTAACGCTCATAATCTGTAGATGTTTTTTTTTTTTAACCGTTGGGTTTGAAAGGTTGTACATTAAAACAATATGGAAATGTTTTGTCCCCGGACCCTAAGTGTCTCTCGACGACCCTGGAGGTAGCCTGGGGATTGCAGCGGCGAGGTGGAGCAGTGTTGGAACATACAGGTGCGGGGAACAAGAGTACCGCGAGGAAAACTCACCACATTTCCCGCTTACGCTTGACCCTGGTGGAACCAAGTCACCCGATCAGCAACCACTTTTAAATGTAAGGGCAAGGGTCCCGAACAATCGTGAGCAATTTCTTGACAGACAAGTTAAGGCCAACGTGAATAGTTTACATTATTTTGAATTATTACATCATTACTTATAATTAGAGATTCCAAACATAGGCATTTCATCAATTCTGATTCTTAACAGCTGGATTTAATTTCCAGCTTGATTACGATTCTGGATCATCGATCTGCAAAATTTGTGAGTTGAAGAAATAGTAAACACATATTTAATGTATTGTCACATACAGATTAGAAATAAATACGCATCAACAAAAAAAAAATTCTGATGTGTGACTAATCTAAATGAAATGTTTTCAATATTTTTCACACTACGACATAGTAGCAATTATTAAATGAAATACAATTATAATTACTGGTAGTACATACACCTTTTTAAAGTACTTCAGTTACATCCAGCTACACAAGTTCCATAAATTGAGAACACATTGCACATGCAAATAATAATAATTAGATATTATTATCACCAAGTTTGAAAGTAATTAATCAAAATTTCCAGTTGCAACAGGAGGGCCACCTCCTGGAAATATCAAATTCCATATTTTTTCAAGGGTTTTCTGTCATCTTAGTTTATGGTCAGACTTGATAAAACCTCGTTTGTCAAACTTCATAGTGTTATAAATAACAGTCTTATTTTATCAAAGTATTTCTCTTGTAAATAATTTGATGATTTTTTTACATTTTGCCTCGAATTTAAAAACATCAACTGTAATAATAATTATAGAGTTGAATATATATTACACTGCACTATACTTGGACTGTTTACACTTGATTACATACACATCTACATTTTAATATGTATGAACACAGATGATTTACCACGATAGTGGTTGAGGACGTGACAAGAAATGAACGGATCATCAACTGCCACATCCAGAGAGCACACAACGTGCGAATGAGGCCAGTGTTTATTTCAGGTCCTTAATGAAGCTTGAAGCAGCCAGACTGCCGTGGGCTGGCTGGCAGTCCGGCGGGAAACAACAAAATTTCGCCCCCGAAATAACCAGCACCACCCAAACCAAAGCGGACAGCAATGTCCAAGTTCCCGCCCTTTGCTTAGTAGTTTATTTCTACTCTGCCGAACTCTTCTTCCGGAACCATCCCTCTGATTTCCCATACGCATCCTGCTTTGATATTAATGCATGAAATTTTGCATCCCGCATGTCAGAGCCCAGGGTTTTCCCTGTGTCTATGCAGGTTTTACCCGGGCCCAACTTATCTAGTTTTTAGTCTAGGATAGTCAGTGATGGGAGTTAAGTCATGGCGCCAATCGCTGCCATGACTGGCCAATCCCCCTCCTAGCACATGATGCATGCGTCCTCTCCCGCAAGGCTAATACCCTGCATGATTAGAGCGTATGGGTAGAGACCTGCAAAATTCGCGGATTCATTGACCTCTAGGACAGACTCCACAGTCCTTTGAATGCTCGCGGAAATGACACCTGTTCATTGGCTACTGACGCGCAAGACGTCTGAACTAGGCCGTCCGTAATTCGACACATTCTCGGTTTAGTGTTTGCCCGGATAGAATGCGCGCCAGTCGCAGAAGCGGTACGAAGGTATAGTTGTTTTGAGGCTGGCCTATCGCGAAATGAATCCGCGAAATTTGCATGTCTCTCTCTACGTATGGGCTTCGGCCTGAGACTCACTTAGAGTCTTTCCCGAACCCGGAACCCTCCCAAACAGAATTAGTTTTTAGTTAGGTTAGGAAAAGAAATCCCAGACTGTAAGGTGAGGTGGGCAGGACGGGACGAGCGACGTGTGCCCACAGGCGGTGTCGGGGGAAGTGTACAGCGTGGACGGGGCCATGCTGTGCAGCCTGGACGCGCTGGAAGACCACCCGCGCCTGTACGCGCGCTCGCGGGTCGCCGCGCGGCTGCTGCCCGCGGGGGAGACTGTCGCGTGCTGGGCCTACCTCCTGACCGCCTTCAGGCCGGAGCTGCTCGCGCTGCCGTGCCACACGGACTACCGCTCCAGCGGGCCACACGGCCTCGAGTACTGCGAGGGGCGCTCGCGAGACCCCGGCCACGAGCTCCTGTGGGACGTGAAGCCGCGAGGCGGGGCGTGATTGGCACCCAGCCGGCTAGCCCGGATTCGCCCATGCAACTTGAAATACATGAAGTACCTATCATACGTTTTGCATGGCTTTTTAAATAAATAAATAAATAAATAAATCTGTATGGTACTTAATCGTTGCAGTGCTTAATTTTTTTCGATGGATACATTTTCCACTGGAAATTACTTTAAAAACGGTGTACCAGTATCCTTCACACTCAAGTGAAGCAACTTTACGGTGTGCAACGTGAAAAATGTATTTAGTGGAAATGTTATTCTTATCTAAACATTTTTTTTTTTTAAATTGAGATGAAAAGATCTTGGCAACATACGCACTAGATCCTCAAAAGAGGCTTGATGGAAATTAATATGAATTGTTTCATGTAGGTTTTTTTTTAAGTTTAAGAATAATAAAAATTAAATTTTGGAAAATTTGCCCTCGTTACAGCTGCAGCAAATCAAAAATTATTTAGGAATGTTATTAATAATTTTGATTACAACTTATATTAATGGTCCAAATCATTTGCGCTATAGTTAGGGGTAAGATTAAATGGTAAATTGTGATAAAATTGAAATAGCACCAAAAGTATGTCAATACACAGCACCAAAATGCAATTAGTCACGTAATTAATTAGCATTTCCAATCAAAACTTAACTCTAATGACAAATACCTAATCTTTTAAGTATTAAATTCAATGAAACTAATTTATTTAGCATGATGTTTGTACCAGCACTTAATAAAGATTGGAATAAGTATCTAGTAACTTTATTAGTTACTCATTTTTACATTACTACTTTAACACATTTTTCAAACACATAAATACTTAACATTTTTATTTTATTTGTTCCAAAAAGTTACATGTGCTTATTACAAATCATATTTTTAAAAATGCATCACGTATCAAACAAAATAACAGTTTTGGAGAAATTAGTATCATGAAACATTTAAGTATCATTTTTGTTAAGTAGGTAATATGCTATATTTTGTAATAAAGTTCATAATAAAAAAAATACCAAAATAACATGTTTTTAAAAAAATATGGGCCTGAAAATAATACCATAAAAACTTCTCTCTAGCTATAGTTAATAGTCCTAGTTAGCATCAGTATGTTTTACTAGTCATGAAATTTGTTCATGCTTGAAAAAGCAGAATTTGTTTTCTACATTCTCAAATCCTACGAGACTTCCCTAGCATGTTTCATCGATTCCTCGGGCGGTGTCGCTAAGTCTGCGTGCCGCTGCCGAGAAAATGGTTATTTATTTGTTGCAGCAACAACGAATCGTCGTTGGACGACGTCTGAAGTTCTCACAGTTGCACGTAGCTTCTTGAACGAAAGAGAACTTAAATGAAAAACCTAGACATCTGCTGTGCTAAAGTGTCGATGAGATCTGGACTATAAAGGGTTGATTACTGCTGTGACTACAAACTCTCACGACAACCAATCATGCATGCCAAATATGTACAAAATTTTCCACCGTTGTAATTTGAATTTTGGTCATGTTTGCATACTCTCCTGTTATGATTTTTTAATGTAATTTCTGCAATTTAAGAAATTTATCACCAACACTATATTTCAGATAAAATGTACAACTCGAGTGATTATTTTCCATGACCTATTTTCCTGTCTAATGATTTGCGATAAAACAGAAATAACATGTCAAATCATCTAAAACAGTAATCTTATAATTTTTGAAATTCAAGGAATGTCATTATTTCAGGACAAAAAATTTGTACCTAAGTGTACGAACCGCAAAAATTAATTTAATTTTTTGTTTTATTTTGCATCTCTTGGAACCACACATGCTCACTTTTTTTATTTATATGTATTTATGTTAGACCAATTTATTACAAATTTTTTTATCGTAAAAATGCAGCATGTAAATTTTAATACTATTCTGGTGAAGTTGGTATTACAAATAGCTTTTATAATAATAAAAACAATAACACTGAAATCCTCTGCTTCTAAAAATTAAATTGGACTAAAAATAAAACCATAAAAGCTTGTCTACTTATGAGTTATTTGAGGTGAAATGACAACTATTCAAGTATAACTAACCAATTTTAGCAGCAGAGCAGCAGCAATTCATGTGGTAATGGGTCTTGTAAGGTTGACCCTACAGAAAAATCCAATTTTTTGCTATTCGCAACCTGTGGAGTGCTGTGCCAATTCCACAGGTCCGTGAGGATGTCTGACATGTCTCAGCGCAGTTCAGTCTGGAGAATGTGTATTGGTGATATGCACGGGTGCACATCTGTAGGATTAGCAAGGGCGACCCACACGGCACAAGAGTCTTGTGCGTGGATTTTAACCGACACGTCAACTCTGGATAGGGATCTTTGTATGTCGCACACTGCCCATACTCTGGCATGCATGTACGCAATAAGCAGAATACTTCAAAATATAAAGTTCTCCATCAGACATAGTTTTAGACTTCAAACGCGTTTCACAATCACGGTTGGTTTTGCAAGTGCAGGCAGCTAGCTACCCCCCCCCCAGAGCTTCTTAATTCCTGGAAGGCAAAGTCTGGGATGTTTCACTAGTGGGAAATTTTCTCGTGGGTTCAGGAATATTTATTATGTCGTCTCTCCGCAGAATTCCCCCCGATGGCTGGGGGACCGAGGACTGCACACCGACCTATCATGTCATAAAGCCTGCCATAACTTTATTAAAAGCATGTTTACTGGAAAGAGCCTGAAAACTTTAATAAAAATATATTTTATTTAATTACTTTACCAAAAATGTTAAACCTTTTTTTTTATTTCAGACGTGTAGTTAAGTTTTCCTACTTCCCTACGAAATAACGCTCCAAAATTCCGTAACAGGACACTTTAATCAGTAATAACCACAGAAAATACGTAATACTGGGTAACACTGGCCAAATGACTTGCTTAGCAATTTTAATGTAATACATTCTCACAAAATTTAAATTCATTAATACTTTCCAATTGCTTTTGACGGGAACTGTTTTATCGGCATTCATTATGTAATTCATCACTACACGTTACAGAGCATCCTTATCAGGTACAACATGTTTCCCAGAATAGATATTTTATTTATTTTATGCTGATTAATTTTTTATTGTACATGCATACTGCTAGGAACTGGAAAAATTAGCATCTATTTTTCTGACTGGCATTGTCATTGAAGTATTCAAAACCTAAATAATAATAATGTCTAAATTATTAAGAAATAAATATTCAAACACATACAAATATTTAAAAATAGCAATAATGTTTGATTTTGTACAAAAAAAAATTGTTTGAAGCCTCCCTGTGTAAATACAAATACCACAAAACAATTTCTCTTTAAAAATTTGTACTAAAACATTTCTAATAATTATTATATATTACTTCAAGCATTTTTATAACCTTGCTATAAACCACTTTCTCAACATGTCTCAGTGTGGGAGTAAACAATTTAAAAAAAAAAATTGTGATGGTTATTAGTGTTATCACACATCTGCTGCGAAAAGTTCAGCATACTGTCTTTGAGCTTTGCCCTTCTGACTGACACGACATAATTGTAACGGGATAAAAGTGGTTAACAATGTTTGTCAGTGTCGAAACAGCTTGAAGACAGATCTTCACAAACACTCCACAATCTGCAGAAACAGCACGCACATGCACTTTTCCCCTTTTTCTCAACACCACTTGCAGCCTCAGCTATGTTTTCCTCGTGACCCCTGGAGATGTCATTTTTGAAAATCCTCTCAGCTTTCTTATTCCTGCTCTTCATCTTTGTTGTAGAGATTCATTTTGGGGGTCGAAGGCTTGTGCAAAATTCTTGAAGTGTTCCTTCTGAGATCCTTTTCCCCCTGATTTAGACATCTGAGTCTCGAACATGCTTCTCTTTTGAACATCTCTACAACTGAAGCTGTCTTTGTTCCTGGCAGAAACTTCCCTCACAAGCCATGTCCAATGTATCCAACTTTGGGTAGAGATGATGGGTGGTTGGATACTTGGATCCTTCGAAGGAAAAAAAAAAAAAGTCAACAATTCAACCGTTTCCTTAGCATGCTCCTCTACAAATGATGGCTTTACCTCCTTTTCACGGAGCTCAGAAAAGAAGCCGATTCCACTGTTATTTCCTTAATTTCGGGACTTTGAAGAACTGAACATCTGAGAAGTGATCAGCTAAATAAAAAACAGTAAAAAACCGTTTCGAGTTGACACTTGGAAATAGCCTAAAACACCAACCACTTGCAAAATATCACATCTGTGGTCTAATGCAAACTCACTCAAAAACACAATAGTACAGGCACAGACCTGAACCATACAACCATGGTGCAGCAGGCACTAGACAAACGAAAATCTGCATCAAGATGATGGATGTGTTGTGGTTATTTATTAACTGGCACATCAAAAATGATAAACATACATAAAAATGGATAAAATTATAAATTGTGATGTGTAGCAGACAATCCGTGAAGTAAAAATATATTGTTTATGTAATAGAGAGGTGTTTCAAGTTTTGGTAAATCTACAAAAACTTTGAAGTCGAATGCAAAGCGATGCATTTATAACAATTTTGGAAACTTTCTTTTATTGAAATGTAGCAGTATTGTGGCAAATTATGAATTTTTAGTTACAAATGAATGATATTTTAATATTTCCACAAAAACAAAAATTGTTGAATATTGGCAAAAATAGCATTTAAAGTGGAAATTTGCAAAAAAGTTGAATCTATTGCAAGTTGCTAATATAATCTGAAGGTACTATATTTTTCAGTTCTCTACCACTAGAATAGAATAATGCTTAAAGAACCGTATCTTAAAACAAAGCATTAATTACCATCACAATTCTTAAATATGATCACCACTCCAAGGACTATGGAGTACAGTACAAAATTTATCATGGAAAAATAAAAGACCGAGTTTATTTGATGAAAGAAATATAAAACCTTTCTTTTTTTATCCAAAACAAGTTTTTATTGCTAGGGATAAGGGAGCGTTGGGTTAATACAAGCCGTAGATACTGCAAATGAAGAACGCAAGCTGGGTTTTCACTTCTGCACAGAGTTGTCGCAGACCGCCACTCTCTGCAGTGGCCAATCGGCATCGAGTCCGCGACAGAAGCTACATCAGTGTTGTCCGTTAAATATCAACAATCTAGTATATACACATGTTATTATACAGTTGCACTTATTAGTATCTGCACATAATTTTAAACAACAAACACCGGTCCCACACAGTACACATACAGCGTCCGATTGCAGTTCAATGCCCGAAGGTGAGCAGACCCCAGTTGCTAAAAATCACACGCCTTGCTCGATCGAGAGTGCACGAGATTACAACCCCACCCCTTCCTTCCCCATCGCTGCGAGTCAGTTTTACCCGAAAATAAACAAGTCCGCACTTCGCACGTAATCTTGCCAGTCTCGAGCCAGCCACATCAAAAAATATTCATCCAATATTTACATGATCATACCTGTGAGAACATACTTCACGTATACATATTGCATTGACATTATTTCCGAGGCTTAATTAATTTTCACACTGAAGAAAGACTTTTTGTATTACAGAAATAGAAACCAAATTGAATACAATTTCTTTTTTAACTTGTGCAAACATTAAGATTTCAAACCAGAGAGCAAGCACTGCACACAACAAAAGATTAGCTCTTAACGTTGTGTGATAACACCGACTTTTTTTTCAATCCTTTCAATAACGAAATGAGAAATTATAAACTGGTTCAGACGCAATTTTATGCATGGTTTAAGACAATAATTAGATTTACCGCCAGAACTGTAGCCACGTCATGCCCTGACATGTCGTCCCGGCTGACGTATGACTCCCACAGGAACTGCCCTGCGCTCGTACAATCCCACAACTGCAATTCACCCGTGAAGGATAACGCGAGCGAGCTGAACGGTGCAACCTTCCGTCCAGATTCCCACCGAGAAATAACAACTGCCTTCACCCACCGATGTCGGACACAGCTCACCGAAACAGCGCCAGGTGCACAATCTGTGTTTCTGGACCAAAGCTTCTTCATCGCATTTCCGATTTCAACGACCACACCAACCCTGAACAAATTCACAACTGCCAACACTCTTTTATCATTTAACCAGCAGCCACAGTAAACACAAACAAAAATTAGAAAACTCATTTCCAACGAGCACCAACATTTTCAAGACACAACCGTGTGCAGTGTCATATATTTAGTCCGGCCGTTCCCCAACGGACGCTACCTGCCGCAACGCTACTTGGAAGTACAGTGAAGAACTAGTCGACGACTTGCGCGCAGCAGTTAAGTGTGATATGTCAGAATCTGCGTGAACAGTGCGGGTGGGTAGTTAAGGTGAACAATCAGCTGAACTGTGGCCCTAACATGAAGCCAAAAGCACAACTATGAAACATCCCCTTGTATAACATGCTAGTTCTCACAGCCTTGGGCTTCATGTTTTCATAATTTAAGCACGAAACTGCTTATATTTATTACATACTTTGTAAACCTTTCATAAATAAATAAACACAACATTGTATCTGCACAAAATATAAACTAAACAATATATTGTTTGGATCAGCAATAAAAAAAAAAGCATATTTTTTTATAAAAAAAAGTTTGGTCTAAATGCACAGTAGTAAAACTATTAATTTACAAGATCATGTTTGCTTCAATTTATCTCATTCTAAACTTGGAATGAATGAATGCATTAGGACTTAAAAGCTTCATTGACATCAAGGTCATTGGAGACAATCCGAGAACAGCAAATCAAAATCATAAACATGGACCAATTACCTTCATTAAAATATAAGCAAAGAACGACATAACCTAGTAAATTTTCTGAGCCGTAAAAAACCAAATCTCCTTTGGGATACTATAATGATGTTTACTAAACTTGATTTTATTTTAAAACAACTTCAGTAATAATAAATTGATGTGACAATTCATCCAACTGCCAACACACAGTTTACCCTTGACCTGCCTTAAAACTACTTCAATGCTACAGAAGAGTGGCGTAAGTTTCCGTTTCGAAGTACATAACACCTATATAATAAAGTGAATTAAATTTAGAATGCATACCCAAAAAAATATCATAATACTACACTCTCATAATGATATTTTAACAATAATAATATTGTTTGATCACAGGCGGACAAACGTGAGACACGGCCCATCGATCCGACACCGCGGGAAACTCGTAAGCCATCTTGCGTAGTAGATCACAACGCCCTCACAACGCTTCGTGTCTGAAGACACAACTAAAATGTATGTAATGACCTCGGTACGTCAAGACTTAACTACATAATTATAACGAAAAGTCAAAAGTTTTCTTTTCCAAAGAAAACTAAGCACTGCAACCACGCACTCCGTTTTTTGTTTCCATACAACAGGTAATTTACAAACACATTAAAACAGCGATGACAGTACAATAAAATTCTTTATGCATGCACAAGCAGCCTTCACAAGAAACTGTCACCGACACAGCATTCCATATCTACATGATAAGTGTGACATGCAATCACGTCAGCATTTTCTGCGAACATTTCCGATACGCCCCTTTAAGATTATGTGGAACAAAACTGAATACAATGTTCATTTCAGTTTGGGGGACATTCTTAGACATTAATTTTTTCTGCTTCGATAATTTTTATATTGCTAATACCAACAGTACTTTTTTTTAGTCTGATTTTTACACGTTTAAAAAATTAGTTTAAACAAAACACACATATATTTTGTTTACCTAAAACCACTACACTACAACAAATGCACACAAATAATAAATTCCAATAACACTTCTAAAATTTTATAGAATCAAAAACAATTTTTTTTTGCAAAAAAAAAATTTACATGAAATATGCCTGACAAAATCGAAAAAAAAAAAAAAAAAAAAAAAAACGGTAAAAAGTTGCACCCAACATAAATATAAAAATTCCAGTTTGCTCGAATAGCTGTGGCAGGGCCTGATACAGAAATCACACGGAGTTTATTGAAACAAGAGCGGAACTATAACTTTTTTTAAATTTTGAAGTACTAATTGATTCAAGGATTATGCATACAAGAGCTTAGAACATAAATCCAAAACAAAAAAAAAAAATTTGTAGCACGTCCGGCTGGATTCGGGAGCGACAGCTGAAGACAGCTGAAGACGGGAGTCCCGGGGCGGGAGGACGTGTCGCACCCCTCGAGTCTCTGACCCGGCAGGATTCAGCTCTGGTCGTGGTCCTGGCTCAGCGCACCGTACTTGTTGCCGAGGCTCAGCTTGGGGCCGCCCGCGCCAGACACCTTGTTCGCGGCGTCCGAGTAGCGGCCCGAGTAGGCCTTGCTGTTGCGCACTTCCTCGAAGCTGCCCTCGTCTCGTTTCCTGCGCGACCGCGAGACCATCCCACCATCACACTTCGTGCGACCTTCCACTACTCGTCAGTCTAACTGTCGCAAGTCCTATTTCAAATTATTCACATGGCAAAGAATAAAGGGGCCACCGGCAAAAAATTTTACTCAACTTTTTGAAGGTGTCGTGTTTGTACAAAAATATTGAGTGTGTGAGGAAATATATTGTGCAAAAAAAAAGGTGGTGTTCAATATTTTGTGGAGTGTTCAAAAGTTTTCTGACAGATTAGAAAAGTTTTGCGGACCCGTCAATATTTTATAGCGCGAGAGTGCCGTGTGAGGGGGCTGACAAAATACTGCGCAATATTTTTGCGTAGTGTGAGGGGTCCAGACCATTCAATATTGTTGTACAAAAATGAGCTCAACAATTTTGCGCAAAATATTGAACGAAATTTTTGCCTGTGTGAGGGCCCAAGTATCCTCTTGCGCAAACAAAAATTCACAAAATACCTCAAGAAAATAACAATGTTAAATAGTTGGTGCATTAAAAATATTTTCTTGATTCAATTTTTAAAACTTAACTCATACCGTCCAGAATTATCTCTGGCACACAAATCTAACCCAAACATGGTGTCTATTCGAAATTTATAGCCCTAACATTTAATTTGATCACTAATTACATTTACTTTATAAATTGAAAGACAGTAAGTTTAAAGGTTTGTTATTAAATACATATTCAAAACATTTCTTATATACATAAAATATAATTGTGTGGCCTGAAATTTGCATACAGCATTATTCGCCACCAAGTCAGAAGCAACAGAACATCTATTACTTTCATGTTATGAGTCTTTATTCAGTTTTTTTAAAAGGACCATTAGTGAAATAAAAGGACTTTTAGAGGCAGTTAAAGACAAATTAAGGACTTTTAAAGGATATTAAGGAAGCGTACAAACCATGTAAATACCAATAAATAACTAATTCTTAAGTTATGTTGTTTTACAGTCCAGTTTGCATAAGTTAACAGGCCCCAGCATGTCACCATCAAACGCAACTGCAGATCAAGGTTGTAAAAATAAAGGTTTTTTTTTTAAACAAACAAACAAGTTGTTTTTTTATTTATTACATTATTTTGGTTCTTACCATGTTCAATTGAAAGCCATACAACATCCCGCTTTCTGCCACTCATGTTGAACCAGAAAAGTTATAACTAGGGACAGGTACTTTACGCGATCGCGAATCACCGTCGTTATTTCGCAAATTTGTCCCCCCCCCCCTTTTTTTTTTTTTACGAAAATGCGAATTTTGCGATTTTCGACTGTTTCGTCGCGAATTTGGTCAGAATTTCGTTATTTGAAGCTTAAATTGCCACAAACACATATCATTTATATATAATTCATCTTCCGTTCGTAACACCAGCGCACCAATAAAAAAGAAAACAATAAAACACTATTTACATAAAAATACATTTCACCGTGCCGACAACATTACTAGGCAAAACTAGGTAAACAATTTATTTTCTCCAGCCATAACCACAAAAACCTCATTCTGTGGCAATAATATCACGGCAAAGTTAACGACCACAGATGACGGTAATCCAGGACCGTTTTTAACATTACAAGCTTCAACATTTGTTTCTCGTGCCATGAAGTTATCAAAACAAAACGCGTTACTCAATAAACGTGTTACCAACGTAGCAGTACGAGAATATGAGAAAGAACACGAACGTTTATGAACAATCGATTGTTGTTCAATCATACGATCAATCGTATTCGGTAGATAAAAACGATACCGCGTTCGAAACGCGTAAATTTTGATATCAACAAAAATTACAAGTGTGTTTTTTCTTCATAATTTACTTAACCATAAAATACTTCAGGCAATTTTAAACTGCAACAAACAAACTGATGGATGGATGTATTTTTTTTTTCTTCGGTTGTGTTAAGGTACTGCACATGCGTGCATTTATTATTGTTCGGTGGCTATTCGTTGCGGTAAGGGAATGAATATCGTGTTGACAGTTTTCTCGCTGCTTCGCGATGCCGAAGTATGACGTAAACCCACTAGATAGGGCCAAAGAATTTTCTTCTGATGGTCTCTATTCGACAGATAAGGCAGTTTTATTTTGTAAATTCTGTAATTGCAGGGTTAGTTGGGACCTTAGATACTCAATTGTTAAGCACATAAGCAGTGAAAAGCACAAAACATCACGCATTTCTACCACTGCTACTGTAGCACTGCAGTATACTACTTCATAAATTTCAGGACCCCACTATTTTAAGCTGAATGAAGAAATACGTTGAAGGTTTGTATTTATGCCTACATCAATATCTGTAATCATGGAGTGGCTTAAATTTAGAAGCTCTCAAAACCAAACTCAACTTAAGCTAGTTGGAAATGGGCATTTTAAAACTAACCTAAGTTAAACTTACCAAATATAAAATAAGACTTACCTAAACCAACCAAACCTAAAACTAAACAAACCTAACTTTTCTGGCCTAGCATACCACCTGAGTTAGGAATATATTTTATTTACAAACCTTCCCTCTAAACCCAAAAGTTTTGACAGTCTGGAAGAGTAGCTAATCTCTTTGTCTTTAAAGCTTTTGAATTTGAAGGGTTTTTCACTTCTAAATGTTAGTTTTAAACATTTTTATCAATCTTAATTGAGTTCATTTAACTTTTTCTTAAAAAAGGTATGCTTGGATACATTTCGCCGCTTTTTTTCGTCACCGCTTTTGGCATTTTTCCTCACCGCTTTTGGCATTTTTGCTCACCGCTTTTCACTAATTTTATTCACCGAAAAGTTCCTGTCCCTAGTTATAACATCAAAGAACTGAAGTCAGCAAATCTGCACATCTGACTGAAAGGACTTTTCCCCACAGGACGGGGATTCTAATTACATAAATGTTTTTTTGTTCCTCTTTCCTCACAAGATGGGGATTTACATTACAGTCTGAGATTTTTTTACAAAATAGGAATTTTATTTTTAAATAATAAATTTATTTATTTCCGTTTCTCTCTCGCTTTGACTACAATTTACTACGTAATTTAATTTCAGAGGAGAATTTATCTACGTATAATATACAACTTATTCAGTTACTTTAAATGATAAGATCTTATTAGTATATAATTTTTTGTTCTTGTAAATTACAAGAAACATTTATGAGCAAACTTTAGTTGTTATTACGTTATTAGATTGAAATTAGTGTTTTCATTAAAACGTAAAGATATTCATTTAAATAATAGATTTAAAATAAAAAATCAGGTTTTTGCAATAAAAGCACTTGGTTGAAACCACTGATGCGACGTCGCGGAGCTGGACTCACCTTCTCCCCGGCTCGCCGGTGTTGGACGCGAACAGGCTCGGGAAGAACTTCTCGTCGCTGATGTCGGGGGCAGTCTTCTTGGAGCGCAGGCCCCCACCTGCACACACACGAGACGGCGGGCCAGTCCGGCAAGCCACTCGGCCGACACCGGTCGAGCAACGCTGGACTCGGAATGACACGTCTCCGCCGTCCGTCCGTCACGATCAGATGGCTCGGAAAGTTCCGTCCGTCCGTAAAAAACATTACCGAGCTTGAACTTTCGCCAGCCGGACGGATTAAATAACCTTCATAACGTCAGCAAGATACCTGTTGCCAGTAACCTTTACTATCGTAAAAGGTTTTTAATCATATTTATTTGTTTAGCTGCTTCCATTAGCTGCTTGTAATATTAACTTACGTTTGAAGGTATGAACATATTATTAACGGAAAATATTTTAATAAATGTCAGAAGGAAAAAAAATTGAATTTAATGATTTATTAAGTGCTTAACTTTCACGATCATCAATATGATATATCTACACAAGATAAATTTTCACCAGTATTTAAGATTTCTAGTCTGTTGGCAGCATCAAAGTATTTGACGGACATGCGCTCGGCTCGCTGACGGACGGACGGACGGATCACTGCCGAGTCCAGCTTCAACGCGCAGATGTTCATCGTGACAACTCACTAGTGCGAGTCTGCTCCCTTGCCGAGGACCGCAAGTGCGGAGGCATGTACCTCGACGGACCCTGGCTCTGCGCTTGCTGCGGCTCTTGGACAACTGAGAACACAAACAAAAAATGTTGAACAGCAAGAAGCACATGGTTGGAAACTAAAACCAAAAATATAGTTCAATGATATCCCAGTGTAAACAAGAACCACAGGCTGAAACAGCTGAGCCATCAGAAGAATAAGGTAAAACAAGTTTGCCAGAAGCCACCCATGAAGTATTTCCCCCACTCTTTACAGCTCTGAGGAGCAGAAACACTGTCAGTTCTCATTAATACATACAATTTACAATTTTGATCAATGCAATATTTTGGATGGTATTCTTCACTTAAAAATTTAATAGCTATTTACAAAAAAAAATTGTTTCATAATATTTAAAAAATCTCTACTGCTTGTCGATAACAATGTGAATACCTATCTCCAGTTTTTCATTGCAAGTTACAGTCTTAATAATATTCATCTGGGTAAAAAAATATTTTTAGAAAACAAAATAGCAGAGATATTGAAATTCCAATGTGGGGTGGCATTTCCAGAATATGGGTGTAACCCACCTATGGCTACATCCCCCGAGACCTATAAATACATACCATTTTACCGTTTTAATAAGTTTAAATGTCTAAGTACTTGGAGAAACTTCTAAACAGGGACTTACTGCACTAAATTTGCTATAACTTAACTCTTCCATTAAACATCAATTAAGGAATTAAAATTAAAGGAATATTAGGTATAAAAAAAAAACTATGTTTAAACAAAAATATCTGCCATTCTTTTCCTCTGCAGTACAAGAGCAATTACAATGGCCACACCCCACACCCACCTACCAACAGCACTAACACTGTGATTACGTATGCCTCACTATCAGATACTTTTCTGTTTGAAGTTACTTCTACGTGTGAAGAGTTTTTACTACAGCAATTTTCCATCCATCCCGTAGAACTGTCTTGACCCAGGCAGTGTGCAGACTATTTTTTTTTTTTAATCTTGACCACAAACTCACCTGAAACTATATCACAATGACAATTGCGTTGAAACATACTTCAAAACACAGTTAAACAACTGTATTAGTATTAGAGGCTTTGATGGAATTTTGTTCCATTGTCACTTGCAGGAATATGTACAGTTGATATAATTCTGTTCAATATTTTATCGCAAACTAGATTTTGATGGTTTGAAGCATATTTTGCTAATGTGAAGAAAAAATAATAGAGGAAAAGTTAATCCAGGTTTGACCCAGGCACTTAGGCTGAGTGAGATTGGGCCTTGTGAACTCTAAGCCTACTCACGTCTGCTAGCGCACTTCCCCCAAATACCACAGAATTGACATTTAGAGGTTAGTGGAGTGTCTAGTTGTTTTTAATTTTTATTTAATAATTTTTTATTACTGTTAGTGAGTGTTCAACGAGTGAAAATTAGTGACCGATATGAACTTTGCAAAAAGTCATTCAAGAAATCGAAGACAAAAAAATATCACTTAGAGCTGCTAGAAAGAAATAATCTTTACCAAAGTCCACTTTAAGAGATCCATTTCTGGAAAATACAAATGTCCTCATGGCAAACAGCCGATATTTTCAGAAGCTGAGGAACGGGTTTTTTGCTTCTAACGCAGCTAAATTACATAGCAGAACGGGGGTTTCCTTTCACTAGACTCGATATACGCCTTGTAGTGAAAATGTATTTGGAGAAGGAGGGCCATCCTGGAGAAGAATGGGTTAACAGATTTTTGTCCAGAAATCCTGATTTCAGACTACGCATGAGTATAAATATCACCCATGGGCGAACAATGATCAGCCACGATGTTTCAAAATACTTTGAAAACCTTAAACTATCTATTGGCAACACGCCCCCAGCCAACGTACTAAATAATGATGAAACCAACCTGAGTGATGACCCTGGCTCATCAAAATGTAGTTTTAAACGGGGTACGAAATACCCAAAGAGGATTCTGAACAGCTCGAAAGCTTATACCCCTCATGTTCGCCAGAACAGCAAGTGGGGAGTTATTGCCACCTCGCGTCTGTTATAAGGCAGAAAGAATGTATGACACTTGGTTGGCTGGAGGCATACCTGGGGCTCGTTACAACCGCTCAAAATCCGGATGGAACTGACGAGGATACTTTTTTGGACGGGTTTAAAATCATTTTGTCTTGGGCAAAGTCTGAAGGCGACAAAGTTGTCATTGATGACAACCTTTCAACGCACTTCTCTGAAGACGTACTGAAACTTTGCGAGTAAAAAAAAATCAAATTTGTTTGACTTCCCTCAAAACGCAACACACTTGCGGCAACCCCTCGACGTAGGTTTTTTTTTTTAGGTCGTTGAAGGCAACTTGGAGGCAGATTCTCCTAGAATGGAATGTGTGGCACATTAAATAGATTGGGTTACCTACAGTAAGAATACTGTGAAATCATGTGAACGGTTGATTATGTCAGGATCTTTAATTGATAGTTCATAAGCAACTATGAAAATTTTTTTCCAGTATTTTTAATACAGCTGTAAGTAATAACTTAACCGTATACAATGTTTCTAAGTATTTTTAAGGAAGCTAACCTAAGTGACCATTCTCAAAATTTGACAAGAGTTCTTCAAAACATAAACACACAGACCCACACGGGAAAGCAAAAAAATGGTGACGGTCGCATCAATGCAGTTATAGAAATGTAAGCTATAAACTATGATTTCTTAGACACAAGTAGGAATATAAAGACACTGTTTTCAGGGTAAATACAGGAGAATTTTAGACAAAACTTGCAAAACTAGCATTAATTAAGTCTAATTAGGGTGGAAAACACTCTTGGAACTAGCCGTAACTTACTGACATTAAACTTTTTTAGTAATAAAAAAAAATACCAACATTAAAAATCCCTGTCTTTTTTGAAAACGTACTGACATTTATCATCCCTGTCTTTTTGAAAACAATCTTAGCTACACCATATTTCTAATGATCTCTGGAAAACCACATGATCAAATAGAAGTTGGTACAAGTAAACAGTGGGTGGAAACCACAATAAGGCCATGGAAAAGTCTCTGCTACGCTAAAGCACAATGGCTACGGCTGAGTCAATGCAAAGGGTACCTAATGTAATCTATAAATGGTAAATTCACAGAAAACAGTAGGAATATTGAAACACTTGTTTTCAGTGTAAATAGAGGAACATATGTAAATGTTAATTAACTGACACATTTGGAATTTCTGTTTTTTTTTTTTATATGAAAAAGCCAGGACCGGTAAATCTGTATTGTACGGATTAGCGCCAAAAAAAATTGTACAAATATGAAATAACTTTCATTATATGCTCTTTTACGTCCTCTTTTCAAAACCGCCTGCGGAGATTAAAAATTCCAATTACTTTTGGAGATATCGCCGTTCTTATTTTGCAATACAAGCCCTATGTAATCATTCAACAGACCCCATTTTATATTTTGCCGTGTGTGCGTGAATGCCTAAATAACAGAAATTTTCAATTAAGTAAGGTTAGTTACATGATAAATACTTCAAAATAAACGGAAATTAAAAATAATATCAATTAATTTTACTTGTATAGTTTTAAGTATTTATAATGTAACTGACCTGACCTAACAAAACGGGACAAAGGAAGATTAGGTCAGGTCAGCTACAGTATAAATACTTTGAAACTGAACGGACATTAAAAATAATAAAAATTAATTTTAATGGTTGTTTAGTTTTAAAGTATTTATAATGTAGCTGACCTGACCTAACAAACCGGGAAAAAGGATGAACAGTAGGAACTCACGTAATTTTCATTTTACGTGATGTAGTCATTCAACTACGTCGCGAAAAAAAAAAAAATCATACTTGTAAACAAGCAACAATGGTGAACGCGGGAAGCCTACGATTCACTCATCTTTCTGGACATACCCGAATACTCACGTTGGCAAGCCTTCTTTCAACAGACGAGAGGCAAACGCCCGATCGTGCATCTTCGGTTTTTTTTTTGTTTATTGTAAATAAATATGCAACTCATGAAAACTAATGGTCAATTAGGTTATGTTAGCTACATTATAAATACTTCAAAACAATGTGGATGGTTGATTTGGTTAGGACAGCTACATTAAAAATACTGTGAAATCATGTAAACGGTTTCCTAGCGCTGGATAGCTACATATTAAAAAGTTATTTGCTAAGCAACCATAAAATGATTTTACAGTTTTTTTAATGTAGCTATACTTACCTAATATAACCAACCATCCACAGTGTTTTAAAGTATTTTTAATTACTTCTTGCTAATTTTAAGAAAAGAAGGCTTGCCAACGTGAGTATTCGGGTATGTCCAGAAGGATGTGTGAATCGTAGGCTTCCCGCTCAACGCCGCATCAGTGCACATCATGAAAATTAAAAAATTCCATATCTCCTAAAGTATTTGGAATTTCTGATCTCCGCCGGGTTTAATGAAAAGAGGAAGTTAAAGAGCACAGAATAAAGGTATTTTCGGATTTAAAAATTTTTTTTTTTTAAAAAAAATCACCAAAAAATGAATATTAAAAAATTTGATATCTCCAAACGTAATTGGAATTTTTTATCTCCGCAGGCGGTTCTGAAAAGAGGACGTAAGATAGCATATAATGAAAGTTATTTCATATTTGTACGATTTTTTTTGGCGCTAATCCGTACAATACAGATTTACCCCAGGACCCTTACAATTAACCATTTAAATAATAGAAATGTCACAATGCCGTTTTACGCAGTGATTAGGAAAAAGTTAAGGATATAAAAAATTGAATTTTCTAATTCTTGTTTATCTTTGTTTCGATACGCCCCTGTCGCCTGTCCTCAATATGTACCCAAAGTATTCAGATTCAGAATTGTCTACAGACAGCTAGTGCTAAACAGCAAACAGGAGTAAAGTGGTGGGTACCTTGGAGCTCTGGTACTTCCTGGAGAGGCTGCTGTTGCTGTTGCTGTTGTTGCTGTTGCTGCTGCTGCTGTTGGTTCAGCTTCCATGGCCCCGACTGTACTTTCCGTCTGACCATCTCCCCTGCCTCGTTTTCCTCCATGACGTGTTCTTCTTCATCGTCTTCACCATTCTGATCTGGGAGCTCACTTATCTGCAGATTTCCGATCTTCAGACCCGTATAATCTTTCTTCTCTTCCTCGAATTCCTTCCACTCGTCGTCTTCCTATTGCAATAAAGATCAGCTGTTACGTCTACCATATGCACGGTTCTAACCGCACATATCAGAATGGTCCACAACAAACAAAATCTGTCATTTAAATACAAGTTTTTTTTTATCCTGCGAAGTAACACATATTCGCTTAGCTATCATGCAAACGCTTATTTAAACAAAATAAACTTTACCGCAATGATAACCACAAATATGGCCGTTGCGAAGTTTATTGAACGTTCGTAAAATGACAGTGACAAGACACCACCTTAGATTTAAGCTTACCTGAATTCGATTCCCCTGGTCATCTTCGCCTGTCCCTACAACAGGGGTAGAAAGCGTTGATTTATCTTTTTTATTCGATTTTTCTGCCTTTTTCCCCGTTTCTTCTAGCTTCTTGGCGATCTCGTCGGTCGTAGTGAACTTTTTACGATTAGCTTTCTTTCGGTCTTTCTTCGCAAAGAAATCGTCTAAATCGGCCATAATGTCGTTAAGAATATTCAAGGTACGTTATTAGATCACGAAATTAAGCTTAAACTGAAATAAAACGATATTTCTAGCATAAAACTCCACATGTGTGTTACTTCTAGGCAGCCGGAAAGGAAGTCATAGATCAAGCCAGTGAATAATAACTTGTAAAGAATTTATTACAGTATAAACTGTTAACAAGATTATACAGGAAATTACTTTAGTGAATTATTAGATACAAATTTTGAAAATCAGTTAATTTTGTATTGTAATTAATTTTTACGTGTAAGAGTTTTGACATAAATATGTGTCTATACAACTTTTAGATTACCAGCTAGATGGCGTTGGCAAACACAACGCGCTCTATCTTGTTATGACCGAACTACGTTCGTCAGCTGTTAAATGTTGGAAATGGCGTTTTTATCGGGCAGCGATTATAAAAAGAAGTGTTTTGCTCCGGTCAGTCAAAGACATTCGTTTCAGTAGTGGGTCTACTGCTTAGCAGTTCGCAGGTCGACGACTTTATGCCGACGTGTGAGCGTTTTCAGCGAAGACAGCATTATGAAGTTGTCTCAGAAGGCATTAGGCAACATCCACAAGATGCTGGACTTTTATTCACAGTTCAACCCGTCTCCGTTATCTATTAAGCAATTCATCGATTTTGGTGAGTGAATCGTTTTTAATATATTTATATGATGCTTTTTATTGATAAATACATAAATCTTAATTGTAGGAAAGATTCGATTGTTTTTTACTTGTGGGTTGTCCCCGACTTGCTATTTGGTTGCGCAGTAGCGCTTTGCAGTTCGTGATACGTTCTTATAATAATGTAAATACAACAAGAACGTTTAGGATGCAAGTATCGTAGTTTTTTAATTTCTGCATTTAAGACTGCTTCCTAATCTGGAGTCTTCAGTTTTGCAAATATGAAACTAATTTTTGCCCCAAATAAAGTACATAATAATAGGAATCTGCACTTGTTTTGCTATGTTCCTATGTAGCGACCTATCCCTCTTTGTCATAAAAAGTAATAGTAGTAGTAGTTTTATTGTCCAAGTAGACTACAAAAATATACAATTATATTGTACATGTAATATAGGCCTTGTCAAGAATATTAAACATTATGAATACACATTTAAGTACAATACACATAAACAAAAATAATAGTAAAAAACAAATAATGTACATGATATAATAATAATAATAATAATAATAATACATTTTTAGCATAGTTTTGCTTCCATAAAATCATTAATAGAATAAAAACTGAATTCCAACAGCAAATCTTTCAGTTTTTTTTTAATGCACAGAGTTGGTTTTCTGATTTAAAATGTGGTGGAAGATTGTTATAAAAATATATATCAGAGTATCTCGGACTATTGCAAAACATTTTGTACGATGTTGTAATATATGAATATTATTTTTTGTTCTAGTCGAATAATTATGTAAATTGAAATTCTGCAGTCCATTCAACTGTGAATGAGCAAATATAAGTAATTCATAAATGTATAACGATGGTAATGTTAAGACACCTAAGCTTTTGGAAAGTTGTCTGCATGAGGTAATATGTAAATGACATGTTCCACAGCCTTATGGTTTCTATCAAAAGAAGGCTCAATGGAATAAAAATAAATAAAAATAAATACGATAATTTACATGCATTATTATACGTACAAATCTGTTCTATATTTGAAAAATTTTAGATGAGTCCGTAGAATTACTCCAAAATATTATTCCATATCATAAGTGAGGTTCAACATAACCAAAGTAGCTAAATAATTTTTAAAGCATTTAGATTAGTCAGTTTTGAAAATGTTCTCATAGCAAATAATATTGAGCTATTTTTTTTTGTTAAATGAGCAATATGAGATTTCCAATTAAGGTTCTTGTCAATATATATAGGCTACCTGTATTTTTGTTGAATTTTATTGAGATATATTATCACCATTAATTGATACAGTTGGGTATTGCAAATTGTATAAGTTATTAAGTTTAAAATGCAGCCACGTTGTTTTTGTGTTATTAAGAATTAATTCATTAGCCGTAAACCAATATATGATGTCCCTAGTTAAAACTTTGATATTTGCAATTAAACTTAAAGGGTTGTCGTCAGCATATAATACAATTTTCCCACTCTTAACGTAGGACTTCAGGCTGCCTTTTAAACACCTTGCGTGTCTTCCCCTCGAGTGATTGGTCCATCGCTACCTTGGACACGCCCCCTAGAAGATCTCGAGCTAATAGGGAACAGTTAACGCTCTTCTCTGCAGACAATGCACAGGTTACTCACGTGTATGCAGCATTGGAGTCTAGGCTGGTGGTCGAATACGCCGTGCTGTGATAGGTCGGTACCTAGGCCCGTCAGCGTTGCTGGTCCTAGACTTCACTGGACCCTGGGCCTTTTTACTCTTATGGATAGAGACCTGTAAAATTCGCGGATTCATTTCGCGATAGGATAGAGTCCAAATACTTTGGACATTATTTTGCTTCAGTGATTGGGTCACAGTTTATCTGAAGGACTCTGGGCCAATGAAAAATCTTTAACAGAAGAATTAGCGAATCACGATCATTCCAGTCAACAGGTGTTACGAGTCGGTAACCAATCAGCAGATGTAATTTGCACGAGTGCATAGAGGATCATGGAGTCTATCCTTTAGGGATTTGAAATCGCGAATTTTACAGGTCTCTACTTATGGAGGCTCTCCTCAGGAAAATTTTTAAAAATTAACTCTTTCAAACAAAATTTCAAGCCAACCTGGAACTTAAGTTTCAACGATGTTTACTTAATTTATCTTAATCAATGTTGATTTTCTTTCCTGATAAAATATATTCGGGTCAGTTTAATTTATAATGAAAATCAATAAATATGCGTGATGTTTATTCTAATTAATTAATTTTGTATTAAATAATGTAATGTATTAATTTATAATTGAAATAAATTACAAACGGTAACATAACCTCATGTAGGTATATACACTTGAAAAAGTTTACAAACAAAATTTCTATCACTAACATTCAAAATAAATAAACGTTTCTTAATAATATTTTGGCCTGAACTAAACATCAATCACTTAAGTATAAGAATTAAAAGCACATATCTATAGCCTATTTTATTTGTATGTACATAATTTTTATTTGTATGTGTTTTTTTTTTCTTTAACCTGTGAACATGTCGTTGCATGGTGCGCGCGCATCGTATATAGAAGTTCACTCTCATCATTTTTCACAACGCGCCTAGAGAAGTACACCTTCAAAAAAGGTATGTAAGCTGTGTGTGGAGAAAGGGCGGATCTAGAATGATGCTCAGGGAGGGGCCAATTAAATTTTTCAAATAAATTTTAGTATATTTATAATTGTTATACAGAACAGAAAGTTTAGAATGGTCTTAATTACCTTGCGGCTCTATTTAACAGTGGGTTGGATGTTGAATAATAATTTTGTTGTTATTATTTGGTCGTGTGTATTAGATTTCTGGTTCAAAAACGTCCTATTATGTATAGCACTGCAGTAAAATAATACTTTAGTAATTCTGTAAAACTATGATTAGGCAATTCAGAAATTATTCAGGGTTCAGAGGGGGGCCATGCCGCTATGGACCCCCCCCCCCCTCTTGATCCGCCGATGGTGTGGAGTGGTGGAGCGTCACCCCGTGTGCTCCGCCAGCTGCTCCGTGCTCCGTGCTCCCCGCGTCACGAGGAGTTGCGCAGCCCGCCGTGGGAGCGCTGGTGACCCAGATACGGCGAGGCCCCGCCCCCCTCGTGCCAGGCCCCGCCCAGTGGCGGACACACCAATTTTTTTTCTGGGGGGCATTTGAAAAAAAAAATCGGTTGTCTGTAAAGTCGGTTTACGGACGATAGTTTAACGTGACAACGTCATAACAAAACATTGATGAAATGATTGCATACTTCTATGAATAAAATTGAATCATTTTTATTTTAATAATAAAAGAATAAATACTTGAAATTATACCAGTTATCAGATTTTTAAAATGCAAGAATAATTAACCTTAATTGTCGAAATTGTTGTAATAAGCAATGAAAACCACATTAACTTTTCACTTTACTTTATAAACAGTCGAGTGGAAGAGAGATAGATGCGGGGCAAGCGTACAATGAACGTAACGGGACACAGTGTAACGGAACAATGTGCCTAATGGGACACTTTTTCGGCGTTCATCGATTTATTAGACGTCACGTCAAAAAAAAAGGAATTACATTGTTGACACTGGCTTATGGACCTACAGAAGTAGCCGCAGGGCACACGGCTGGCTCCTCAAACAGTTGAAACTGCGAGTGTTGCAACAGTTTGCTTTACCATCCCAACCTCGCGAAAAAGGAGGGGGGGGGGGTATCTTCCCTCAATAAACACTCCCCTCCCTCCCTCCCTCTTCTGTAAATACTGGCCACGCAATCTCGCAATATTGCCACAGCTTGCGGTACGGTCACCGTGTTTGCAATTCTTTAGCAAAGGAGATGACTTGGACGCTTGTCGAGGTAAACATGCTTGGACTGCAGTAGCAGTGGTTGCTCCCGTGATGTATTGCCAGAATTCGCGTTATTGTGCCTTGACAGCGTGGAGCGCAAAGGTTTCCAAGTCCAAACGACCTCCCGACATCCGATCACAACTTAATCCGACACGCCTTGAAGGATTAGAAGCCAAACAACTGATAAACAGCTGGACCAATCACGAGCGACCGTAGCAGAAGGGGAAATGAGACTTGGTTCTTCACATGCTTGTGGACTGTGGAGTGTAGCTTTGTACGTCTCTAGTAACTCGGCGGCTCCATACTAACGAGTTAGTAATAATCAAACTGTAATATGGTATAAAAGCTTGTCATGCCGAATATTTATACAAATAATTCAAAATATTATTATGGCAGAAAAAAAATTAAAAAATCTGAAACGATGGGGAAGAGATACAGACGGAAATACGCCATTTTGTATTCGACCATTTTTATATCATAACAATGCTTTATCGTTTATTATTGAGAGTTTAATCTCCTGCAAATGTCCCCACAAACTACAAATGTAGCTTACAGTCAGGAAAACCACGGGACTTGCTGTTTATACCAATTAGTTTTGAATGGTCGTGTGTAATTATGTTTTCAACCGGAAGTTGGCTTTGTTGTCGGTTGGCTAACTTTAGATTTAACGGGAGGTCGTAAAACCGGCTCTAAAACAAGTTTTCTGTGTTAAGCACTAAAGATAAAACTATGACTTAGTGTGGGTTTGACTTCTGTGCGATAAAAAAAAAACTCTCTTTGTGACAAGTTCTTCGAAGGGGAAAAAAAAATCATTTTTGATTCTCAGAATGTTGTGTGAAGTAATGCAGAATTTCTATTCATTGGAAAATCCCGATAATTATTTGTACCGAGTGTTTCTTAATGGTTGTGCGTAATTATGTTGTTAGTTAAAATGTGGAATGTGTGAAAAAAAGCGCGCCATTGTTGCGCTGCAAGAAAGAAAAAAAAAGAGGGCAATTTTTTGTTGTGGACAGCCCCCAATTACAACGAAGGCACTCGTTGGTGCGGGCATACTTTATTGCAGTCTGACGAGGGCTTGTCCCTGTTACCGGGCTGCGGGATGTGGTCAATAGGAGGCTGCCCTGAAGATGGCGACCGCAATCTTACTGTCTCCAAGACTGACAAACAACGGCAAGCCATTAGTTAATTCTAAATATTACAAAATTAAAAGAAGACACTGATCTAGTTTGAAATTTACAGTAAAATCAATATTAATATAAACACGTGTAAAAAGGAATGATTTAATTTATAAAAAATAATTGATATGAATAAGAATTAAAATCAATAAATATGCTAAATTCTGACTCTAAATTATTAATTTTAATTATTTATTAAATAACAATGTATTAATTCATAGTTAATGTAAAACAATTATACATACGGGCATATAGCATCACTTATATAAATACAACGCGCCCTCGACGCGGCGGGAGTCCCCCGGCCGAGCAACTCCAGTCGGTGACCGCGACAGCTCGCGATCTCTTGTTATCACGCAGCGGCGCGTGGGCTGGCGGAGTTAGCGCCTGTGTCGTCAGCGGGCGTGGGGGCGGGAGGCGACGTGTTTGCCGATGCGTGCGGCACGCGCCGTCGTCCCGGGGAGATGCCCCCCATGTCCCCCTGTCGCCAGCCAGAGCTCCGCCGATCCCGGCCCTGGACCACCCTTCTTGTCCTGCGCTGAACTTTCTATTTATTTATTTCACATCACAAAATATACAATTACATTTTACTTATAAGTTATTAATTACAGCATATGAAACTACTGAAAGTATAATTAAAAGTGAAACAGAACATATAACACATAATTAGTATGCAATAAAGACGAACCTACCAGTTTCGTGCACTATTTCCCCTGAGTCCATGCAGGTTTTACCTGGGCACAACTCAACTAGTTATAGTCCAGATCAGTGGTGCCCAACCTTTTTCAGCTGGCGACCCACCTTTCCTTATCGGAATACCTCCACGGTCCATCGGTCAATGGTGGAGTAAAAAACCTTATTTGTATCGTATCCCTTCCTTATGTACGTACTTATATATTTTACCATCAAATATTGAAAAAAAATGTCAATTATATACCTATATATATACTTTTTTGAAGATACAGATTGATTATTGATAAACAATTGGTGTTCTGATTTGAAAATGGTTGACAAATTATAAGCACTTTGTAGTAAAACAGTTATTAATTAACTATATATATATATATATATATATATATATATGCACACAATTCGATATGTTTCGATTTTTCTTATATTTTCTGAAGGTTTGGTAGATGGTTTCTGTAGTTTTAGGATCGAGTCGCGACCCACCGTTTGGGAACCGCCGGTCTAGATAGTTCGTCATGGCATCAACTGCTGCCATGGCTGGCCAATACCCGAAATATGCACACGATGCATGCTGCCCTTCCTGCATGGCTGAAACCAAGCATGACTAGGTGTAAAGGCTTCGGCCTGAGACGCACTTGGAGTCTTCCCTAACCCAGACGCCTCCCACAACAAATAACACTTCGTTTTAGTTAGGTTAGGAAAATAAAAATTAGCGCCACCAAAAGTTCCTCTGTCCGGCTGCAGTGTGTCATAACTCCCAGTTAAATTGCGAGCCCGACATCAAAAATAACTCCCCATCAGTGGCTATTTTTTTTAACGCGTCTGTGACGTCACGCCAACAGAATTCAAAATAACCAGCAGCGCAAAAAAAAAAAAGTAAAATTAGTATAGTTAAAAGAAATGAACAGACTCCAAAACCAGGCGCGGCTTTGAAAAGAATGCAAGACCGTGTGCAGATTTAATTTCCAGTAAGAATTATGGAAAAGGGGGGAGTGGTAAATTGAACCACTTTTCCCTCTGTTTGCTTTCAAATTCTCTCCATTGGTTAGTGGGAATGATGGTTTTTGCAGGTAACCCCCCCCCCCCCCCCCCCCCCACCCATTTTCACTGGCGACGGGGGAAGAGTGCGTGACACCTCCATCGACCTTCTCATAGGCCGCCGCGTTTGTTTACAAAAAATATATGTGGAAATCACAGTTCAATAAATGGACTTAGTCCTTGAAAAATCGGGCACGAATAATAATTATAAGTGTTTATTATATATGAGGTATTAGATTGTAATCAGATTGTAATGTGACATAAAAGCAAACTGTTAACATGCCGATTGCATAAGAAACTGTTTTGACCGTTCAAAGCTCAAAAAAATAAAAGTGTGACGTATGTGTTCCATCGACAGAAGAACAAACAGTTGCTGCGTTTTGATTCCTGGCTTTGTTATTGCCAGATGGTTATCTAATCTAATCGCGAATGTGGAAATTATGTTAACTGGATATTTTCGTAATTCCTGTTGATGGTGAAATTATCAGGAAGGCTTTGTGGGCTGAGGCTCGAAAAGTGTGCAGTAAACCACTCACCTCTGTTATCGTAATCTGTTAGCGAGTTATATTTGTCAACAAGAGCCATAACCTGATTGGACCACAAGTGTGTGTTAAAAAAAAAAAGGGTGGGGGGGGGGGGATGATCTATCTTTAGTGGCGGTGCCAGGCACTCGTGAATGCAAGGGTCTATCCAGAAAACGGGGGAGGGTCTGCCACCCTTCAGAAGTGGAAAATAAAATAAAACAGTACACACACACAACAAACAAATTTCTGAAAATTTTATTAAAAACTTCGTTGTTGGTATTTCAAGATTTTGAGAAGTCATGGACCATCTTCCCACATGAAAGAGTCTGATGTCCGATGTGTGCCGCACTTTTTATTTTTTTTTATTTTTTACCCCGTTTTGATCTGGACACGCTCCTTAGATACCTGAAACAATTTTTTTTATTTAATTTGGAATGTGTGCTGTTATTTTTGAGTTTATGTGGAGACAAGTGAGGAAATATAACGTTTGTGAGACAAGACACTGGCCCACTATAGTGATACTGAAAGAAAAAAAAACAATGCAAGAATACGTGTAATTTCAGCATTCAATAAAACAAATTAGGCAGGTTTATTGAAAATGGGTAAGTTTTTTTTAAGTTTATGTAAATATATATGACAATAACATTAATCGCATGATTTTATACATTGTATGACGAAAAAAATAAAGCTAAAATAAAATCACATAATGCTCAACGTATGTAACAATAATATTTACTTTAATGCGGTAAGCAACTTTTCATCAGCGGTCATTGCATTTCTGTAATTGGTGTCTTGTTTCTTCAGTAGAGAGTAAACCTTTTGATGAAGTTCGTAATGTGTTTCTGGATTCATTCGATATAATGTACTAAATTAGAACGGATTTTCCAACAAATCGCAAGTTAGGACGTATGCCCCAAGTTGAATTATTAAATCAATTTTTTTTAATCATTTAAATCGTGCCAGATATACATTTAAAAATTATTTTCACTCGCAAAGTCGCAAAGTCGTCTCGTGAGCCGAAAAGTTCTTTTGATTTCGGGTTAAGTTTTTGAACTGCGTTTTTAGAAGAGTGAAAAGGCGTGTTTTCGGAGTAATTTTTAGGCTAAAAACAACCAGTAGAGATTCCTGAAAGCACTTAAGGCTCTTGCACTCCACCTTTATCTTCATTTCTCCGCCATATAATGTTACGGTCACCTCTCAAATTTCACAGTTTTCTTGTGACGAAGAGAAGACTGCGCGTCTGTTTCAACTCCTAATAATTTAAATAAAAAATGCTTTTATATGAGTGTGTACCTATATATATCAAAACCGCATTGTGTTTTTCACACAGCTTAAATATCTATTACTTAGCAATTAGTCGACAAGTAGTTAAATTAACATCATATATCTTAAAACATTGGATGATTTGAACCTCCCGTTCTAGTTTTTTTTGTCGCCCACCCGACAGCCGATAGATGGCGTCACATGTCGCACAAAACATGGTTTCAGTTTCCACTGTAAGAGTCTCACCTCTATATCTCCCTTGTTCTATGGTTGGTGTAGCGTGCGCGCTGGGAATCCTTCTTTTCACAGACGAGAGAGCCAAACTTCCGATCGTGCATCTTCGGTTTTTTTGTTCATTGTAAATAAATATGGTGGTGTTGATAAAAGGAAAGACCATAAACAAGGCAACGGTAGTTATTTGTAATTGTTTTTAGAGGAAAATACCTAATTGTGCTACAAAAATTCTTCTATTTAATACAACTTGCGGAGATACGAAATTCCAACACGTTTACGAGAAATCGCCGTTTATTCATTAACTTACATCTGTACATTGGTGCGGCCGTCGCCATATTTTTCGTTTGCCGTGTGTCCGTGAATGTTAATTTTGGACAACTCATGATAACTAATGGTCAATTAGGTTAGGTTAGCTACATTATAAATACTTTAAAACATTGTGGACGGTTGATTTTGGTTAGGATAGCTACATTACAGATACTGTGAAATCATGTAAACGGTTTCCTAGCGCTGGATAGCTACATATTAAAAAGTTATTTGCTAAGCAACCATAAAATTATTTTACAGTATTTTTAATGTAGCTATACTTACCTAATATAACCAACCATCCAAAATGTTTTAAAGTATTTATAATGTAGCTAACCTATCCTAATCGACCGCAAAATTTAATGCCACACCGGTTTATACAATGAGATAGAACGGCGTATGACATATGAGTAAGCTACATCCCAAATAAATACACCTGTCGTGGTACGGAAAAATAAAAAAGCGAGCATGAACTTCGGGGAACTTCGGGTGTGGCTCTCTCGTCTGTGAAATGTAGGCTTCCCGTGCGCGCGTCTAGAGAAGCCACGCGGCCTGCGCCGTGACCTTCTGCGCACGTCACGTGGTGGCACGTGGGGTGACGTCACTCGACCTTGCCGCGCGCTCAGGAAGAAGACCGCCTGACACATCACTCCCTCTCCTCTCCCCTTCATCACCTTCTCCTACTTCACTTAACTTCCTCATCCAGTTTTACAACACAAGCAAAAAAGGCAACGGAACAACGCGCGGAGTTTTCAGAGTGTGGCAACAGGGAAAACCTGAAACTGCCAGGGAATCTATGGAAAAATCTGGTATTTATCAGGGAAATATATTGTTACGAGTGGGGAAACAGGTTCGAAAATGGAAACTCCAATATTAAATACAGTTTTATTTATTAACCTTTATTTACTCTATTAATTTAAGTATAACCCTTAAAATGTCTGCTCACTAATCAATCACTCTTTCGTTCAGATCTCAGTTCACTCTCCCCGCTGGAGCTCGGCTCGTCTCGTCTCTTACCACTCACCTCCGTCCCAACTCACTGCCTCGCGCCACTCACTCGCCCGCCGCGATGCACAGAGGCCCGATCATCACTCGCCCTCTTCGCTTCACTCTGTTGGAGGTCGTGGTCTCGCGCCCCTCTGACGCGACACTCGAAGCTCCCAGAACAACGGCGTGCTGGTTACGCCACTCCGCGCGGCGGACTCCGGGTTCCCGCAGAACACTCCAGAGGGGGGACTAGGGGATCGGCGACAAAGCGCGGAGGGAGGGAGGGTAGCGAGGCCGAGCCGCTAATCCGACAAGGTATGCGCTGCGTCAATGGGCCAATGGAAGGCCCACTGTCCCTACGCTCCCAACAATGTGCTAAGTCATTCCGTGTCACCAAAAAAAAACACTTACTAAATATGTGTATTTTTTTACCATATACCTTACATATTTTATACCATATAATGGCGATATATTCTTGTGTGGCATCAAGCGGCGACAGGTTGATTTTGTTTTGAAATTTTCAAGGAACAATATTTTAGTGAATTGTGGTTGGATAAAAAAGTTATCGTGTTCATTATAAAGTTTAAACCTTTTGTTTTAAAACATCGTAGACTGTATTTTCCTTCTTTACTAAGTACTTTATTGCAATAATGTTTCCGAGTTTGTGGATATAACTATGGATCGAGACCGTGAACACATTAACGTACCCATTAAGTAACGTAAATAAGTTCAGTGGAATAAGTGAAACGAAATATGTTTCTACAGCAATACGCAAGAGCTCACTGGTCACCGCGCCATCTCACTAAAACTTCCCGTTGTGAGTTCATTGTTTACATAACTCGTTCATGTAGCTCTTACAGTCGTAGCATCGTCCTGGTGACATTACAGGGTTATTTCCTTTGGCTTGTCATTTCAGTCAGACATGTATATAATTAATTATTTAATTTATTAAGATAATCAAGATCAAGTATAATTATTAAAATAATAAATTTACACACACATTTATAAAAAATACAGAATACTGAGTATTAATTTAATATTTTCAATTTGATTGAATTTATAATTTATTAACCGTATTGATAATATCACTCCAATCCTTTTATTATTTTATTTCTTTTAATTATTTGCTGCAAAAACAAAGATAGTTTTTTTATTACCCCAATTAAGTATATATTCTAACGTGCGTACATAAATACAGTCACCCATTTATTTATTTATTTATTTATTTATTTTTCCAATAAAAGCAGGATTGAAAGATGTCGTTTGAATGGATCCTGTTTGTTCAGGCTGTCGAGTGCTTGGAACGGTTGCTCTCGAACTGCCGACAATGTCACCTTCCGGCAAGTGTCTTTGGGAGGCTGCCCGCGTCCTTGGCTGTTGCAGTTTTATAGTCGCTCCTTCCCTTTCTCTCTCCCCTCCGAGACTTCCCGCCTCCCTCCCCCTCCCACGCCGGGATAGAACTGGGACTATTTCGGAACCGGCGAATACAGCGGGAGTTGCAGCGAAGCATCCTGTAGGTGCAGTCCGCTGTCCTTGGAGCGACCACGCTCTTTTTATCCGAGCGAGATATGCGACCGAAAATGCCTACCTTTTACGCTCACCAGACTCAAGGTAGAGCCAGTCCAAATGTGTGTCCAAAAAAACATTTTTAAAAGTTTTCAAACTTTCCCCCAGCGATTGTTGTTGGGAGAGGGGGGGGGGGGCAGATAGATAGAGAGAGAGAGAGAGTGAGAGAGAGAGAGAGACACTCGCATTAACTGTGAAATCTGAAACTGATCCTACCTTAGGAGGCCATAGAAGGTCAATAGTTTGATCAAAAGGGGTGGGCCAATCGAATGACGCGCCCTTCAATCAACCCGTGAATGTGTTGATCCGTATATGGAAGGTAGTTTACTTCTGTTGCGTCAAACGGGTTCCTAGAGGGTCAGACAGACTCGACTCAATTGATTGACGCAACCTTTTGATCTTAATGATTGGCAGTGTAGGGCCTGTTTCACATGAGTAATCGTTAGAGACCTGAAAAATTCGCGGATTCATTTCGTGTTATGCTAAAATTCAAATAATTATACCTTAGTGCTGCTTCTGCCATTGGTTTACTGTTAATCTGAAGGACTGAGGGCCAATTAGAGACATATCACTCATAGAAGCGTCGAATCACAGGCCCACACAATCGAGACGACTCACAAGTCAGCAGCCAATGAACAGTTGGCATTTGACCGAGTGTGTAGAGGACATTGGAGTCTATCCTGAAGGTCATTGAACCAGCCTTTTTTTTCCGGTCTCTAGTAATCGTGCTTAGAAACGCCACTGTCGCAGGTGTATTTCAGGAGTGACCTCGTTAGCGCCGACAGCCACAGGGGCGAGGATCTCCTCGAGAAAGGCGTGTGGCTCGACCTTGTGGCCGGCTCAAGGTCACGCGCCAGAGGGCATCGCTCCCGGGACGTGTTGACACGCACGCACGGAGCGCAGGGCTTCACTGGGCAACTGCTGTAGCGTGAGAGTGGCGTCTGCTCGCGGGAAACATCCGAGAATAGCTGAGGCCGGACGAGCAGTTTTATTTCAGCATTCCGTTGTTAGAAGAGTGAAAATGGTTAAAATAGCGTGTTTCCAGAGCAATTTTTGGGCATGAAACATCCGGTAGAGATTCTTGAAAGCACTCAAGGGAATCTTGAATTGTTTGTGTTTGCATTGGTCGTATCTGTGTTTTCTGCTGCGTGTATCATTCATTCTGTTATCGGTGCAACAAGAACGCGAAATGATTGCGTGTGTTACGTGGGTGCCAACCATATTGGTTTCAAGTGTTTTGTTTTGTATCAACGATATTATTTTTAGTATGAAAATGTTTTTTTCTCTTTGGAGTGGAGCACATAATTTTATTTGTTATTAATAGTGACCGACTCCTATAGTTAATTTCTCCTGTAAAATAATAATTAGTGGTTAGCATAGAATTATTATTTTGTCAGAATTACTGCTACTGTAAGAATACTGTTAATAGACATTAATTTATGGTATTAAAAATCATCAAATAGTAAAAATTGAAAAATATTAAAACTAATTATGATTAAAGTTGGTATACAAAATAAAATTTTTAATGTTAACATTATAGGTTGTTACAATCCGGCGACAGAGGTCTCCATTAACTGTGTACTGCAATGTGAGCGTGAGACAGACTATAGAACTTTTTTTTTTTTTTTTTTTTACTTTTTTAGGTTGTGGAGTACTTAGTATTGAATTAAATATGGAGCTTCCCACATCATATTTCAGCGTAAATCAACAAACACCTCTAGAATCCAGAACAAGTTATTTTTAATGAAATTAATTATTTTAAAATAATATACAAACACAACTATGGTTTGTACAACTACACTTACGATTTGTAGAATCACATGTGTTTTAGGGCCAATGACGGTGTCAGAAGTAACCGCTGAGCATTAGGTATTCAAGTGCAGGAAGAGTTTATCGTCAGATGGTTTTTGCGAAATTCAACTGCCTCTGAAAATTTCGTACCTGGAAACTGTGTGCAAGTGTGTGTGCAACTGTGTGCAAAGGTTTGTGCCGCGCCGTCTCCTCTGCCGGTTCCCCCACCACATACCTCGCAATTTCCTCTCATGCGATCGTAATTTTATTAACGCTTGAAAATTGTTACCATCCTCAGCAAAGAAGTTGCACTTAAAAAAAAAAAAAATTCTACACTGCAAACATCACATTTGATCCAATGTTCTGGGCGTCTAACCAATAGAGAAAGGAAAAAATCGCGGGTTCTTGACCTTCAGGATAGACTCCAATATCCTCTACACACTCGGGCAAATGCCAACTGTTCATTGGCTGCTGACTTGTGAGTCGTCTCGATTGTGTGGGCCTGTGATTCGACGCTTCTATGAGTCATGAGTCTCTAATTGACCCTCAGTCCTCCAGATTAACAGTGAACCAATGGCAGAAGCAGCACTAAGGTATAATTATTTGAATTTTAGCATAACACGAAATAAATCCGCGAATTTTTCAGGTCTCTACTAACCAATATGTAGAGACCGGAAAATTTCGTGAGTTCATTTCGCGATAGGCTAAAATACAAATAGTTATACCTCAATGCAGCCACTGTTATTGGCTCACAACTCACCTGGATGACTCTTGGCCAATGAGAAACGCCCAACCAAAGCTGTATCGAATCACATGCTGCTACGTTGGGACGTCTCACAAGACAGCAGCCAATGAGTGGGTGGCATTTGACCGAGTGTAAGTAGAACTATGGAGTTCTTCTTACAGGTCATTGAACCCGCGAATTTTTCCGGTCTCTACCAATATGGCACAACAATTAACTGAAGGGGTGGAAAAAAAAACACTCTCCATATTATCATGCGGGCGATGCCACCCCATGAGTTTCACAACCTCCAGTTTTATGTCTAGTTTGGTTTAGGTTTTGAGGACTGGTTATTATTGTTCTCGTCTCTCGGGCAGCGGGCAATGGCTGCGCCCGCTTCTCGGGACTCCTCGGGACACGTCGGGTCTCCTCGGGACTGCTCGGGACTGCCTGCGCCGCGGATTGGTAGTCAGCGATGCTAACCGCAAGGCCACGAGGCCATAGTTAGTCATGGCGCCAATCGCTGCCATGGCTGGCCAATCCCCTCCTAGCGCATGATGCATGCTACCCTCTTCCTGCATGGCTAATCCCAGCATGACTAGGCGTATAGGCTTCGGCCTGAGACGCACCTAGGTCCCTCCCTAACCCGGACCCCTCCAAAATACTAGAGGTGGGTTGTGACAGCAATTTTCGGTATCTGTTCCAACCTGATACTGATACAACATTGTACCATGTTACAAGTCTCTGATATTTCTGTATCAGACGGTCCCAGGAGGCAACAAAGCTCCGCGTACGCAGACCGTGCGACCGGAAGGAGAATCTGATACATTATTTATCACGCCTGGTAATTCTCTACCTCTGATACTCTCATGATCGTCTGATACAACCAGTATCAATCAGTTCAACATTCACTGCAGTTCGTCCTGGCCGTGTATCACCATGTTGCGGGCTGTCATGCTTTGTAGTTAGTATCTTTATAGTGAAATAAGGAATGGATAAGTGCACGAAAAAGACTTCATTTGTGTGGAATTTTTTCACGGAAAATAATGAGTTTGCTAATTGTAATTTGTGTAAACAAAAACTGAGTTATAAATCATCGACTAATCTGAAGAAACATTTGAAAAAACATTGATATAGTATGCTCACTAATGTACCTATCTGTTTTTTTATTTTTGATAAAATCGTGAATTTTTAATGTATAAAAACACTAGTTACTAATTGTTTTCGAAAAAAGAAAGTCCATATGTTGATTACATCTGTTATTAGTGTCAACTGAGAATTTATTTGCATTTTCATAGCTGTTAGGTGCACAAATATAAATATTATATGTATCTTGTATTAATGTACTTTTTAATATTTAAATTTCATTAGTTTTATTATTGAACGAGACGGTGCACGCACTGCGCACTGAGCGTACTTTGAAGTAGGACAATAAACAAAACGTCTTGTAACCAGGGCTGCCACTCTGATATTCATGAAAAACCTAGATAACCTACAAAAAAACCCAGACACATGGGTAAAAAACCCAGATGCGTCTAAAATGCTATCGTTGAAAATGTTTGCGTACTAATTCAAAAATATAAACATAACTGGTTTTAATATAAAACAATTAATTACCTTACAAGACTGAAAACGGTTAAATACAACCAATACAAGAAAATTACACTGCAGCAAAATGGCTGTATAAGTAATTCTTGGACCAGCACATATAAAAAACCTACAAATATATACATGACAAAACAAACACCATCACTGCATTCTTTAAACCGGTAATTGTTTTTATAAAACTGCATAATGTACGTTAGTCTTTATTCAGAGTCTGATTCTACAAGATTGGTTTGAAGGTTAATTGTTGCATTGGTTTTGTGTTCTGCAAGCCTCTTTGAAGAATGTGTCTAATTTAATATTCGACTTAGCTTCTTGAAAACTAGTTTTGTGTTTATATGTATTTTTGTGTGTGAAACACATAGACTTGTTTGCATTTATCAAACAGATATTGCAACAGATACAGTAGCTACTACCTTTATTATTGTTTTAGGTATAAAAATAATTAAAATTATAAAAAACCTAGAATTGTTGGAATTCATTATTTAAAAACCCATAAACCCAAACACCATTGGAAAAACCCAGATCTGGGTGGAAAAACCCATGAGTGGCAGCCCTGCTTGTAACAATATCGCTTTGCGCCTCTCCTTCAAGGCTTCAACGCCTTCCCCTGCGCTTCCTCCCCTACATTCTTTCCCTTCTTTATCCCTTATTCGTCGTTCCTGTTCCCTCCCCTTTCACAAGCTCCGCCCAAGTGACCGTCATCTGCGATCGGGTACTGCGCTCATTGGTCGTGGTGTTGTTCCAGGTGAATTCTGAACTGATACTAAAGTCTCTGATACTTTTCAAGTGTACTCGTTTGCCGTTCCTGATACAGGCGCGTATCAGTGACAAAGTATCAGGTTGATACTTTTCGACCCACCTCTACAAAATACACTTAGTTTTAGTTAGGTTAGGGAAAAAAAGAAATCGACGATGACTACGTGCCACGCGCCACGCGCTGTCGGGCAATGGCCGAGCCCGCTTCTCGGGACTCCTCGGGACTTGTCGGGACTGCTCGGGACTTCTCGGAACTGCTCGGGACTTCTCGGAACTGACTGCGCCGCGTGACGACTACGTGCCACGCGCCACGCTGTCTCGATGCGCCGTCAGGAGACCGACTGCAATGCTGGAGCGAGGAGTGAACGACCGCGACTGCTTCAACAGTCGCCTCCAACTCTCCGTACAACTATGTTTTTACAGGCTTTATTTAACTGTACATGTTTGTTTTGTTAGTTTGTCTGTTTAGTTCTAATCTTACAAACCACTTCCGCTTGAACTAGAGAGTTGGAATTTTACATACTTGTTCGGTTCTGATGACAGTAAATTTATTTGATACACAATTCTGCCATTTTGAATTTTGGTCGCCATCTTGAAATCCGTTATTACTATCAGAAAATGGGGGGAAATGGTAACATTTATAGACTTTTACTAAATTTTAATTTAAATAAAAATCTTATACAAAACTTATTTTGCTATTTTGAATTTTTACACCATCTTTGAATTCAGTAATTAACGTCGGAAAATTTTGACACGGTTATAGAAATTTACTTATTCGTACGTATAAAAACGAAGACTCGAAGGTCTTTATTGTGACTGCTGTGTGTAGACGGCGGACCGCAGCTATAAAAATGCACCTAGTTGCTTTGGTCGCTCGCATTGTTCAGTTCGGAATACTGAATGATGACCTTGGGAACTGTTTAAAACAGTGTGCGACCGCGCACCCTGTCACACACGCGGCCCAGTAGTTCCGAGAGGCGTGTAACAGTGGCCTATATAACTAGAGATCGATAGTTCACGTGCTGAGCATTGTGGAGTCGGGCCGAAGCGATAGTGTTTTCCAGGCATCGTTCAGCCAAGTCTTCGTTCACGCCTTCAGGCATAAAACAAACACAAGCGTGTCATTCATATAACTTCTAAAAAACAGATAATTTTTATTTTAAAAATATCCTTATGCGATAAAAAATATTTCGCGTGTAAAAGTAAAATACGTGCACCGATGAAGTTGAAAATACAAAACGAATGCTGCCGATTTAATACTTAGCAGGCTGCTGGTTATTTTACACCATTGTTTTATCACTAGAGACCTGCAAAATTCGCGGATTCATTCGGTGATAGGCTAGAATTAAAACACATATACCTCTTAGATAATTTTGCTATTGCATTGGCATACTGTTCATCTGGACGAATCTCAACCAGTTATAAACCCTCAACAAAAGAAGGATCGAATCACAGACAAACCAGCTGAGACGACTTACAAGTCGGCAGCCAATGAACTTGCGTTACTTGCCCGAGTGCACAGGGGAATGTGCAGTCTATCCTGAAGGCCATCGGAACCGCGAATTTTTCTGGTCCCTACGCATTGATTCGTAGAAAGCAGCTACGTAGATATTTGTCCGGGCGAGTGTCTGCAGCACAAACAGTGACACGCACTACGGCACAGTCAAATGGGAGCAGCTGCTCGTACTCCTCGGCGTAACGCCTTTTGCCACGTCTTTAAGCATAAACTTATTAAACAAGTAAATCATGTCCTTCGGCTTGATTACGCAACATACCTTCGATGGATTGCGTCCATACATAATACGTGGATATAAGAAATCGCCGACATGACGAATCGAAAAACGGCCTGATGTTGTAGGCATTAAGTTTATCACTGATGTTATTCGTAGGGATTGGAAAAATTCGCGGTTTCCATGACCACTAGGATAGACTCCACGATTCTCTATGTACTCGGGCAACTATCACCTGGTCATTGGCTACCGACTCGGGACACCTGTTTTACTGCGATTCTTATGATTCGACACTTCTTCTGTTGAGTGTTTGCCGTTGGCTCAGAGTCCTTCAGGTAAATTGAGGTCCAATCACTGACGCAGCATTAAGCTAAACGAGTTTGTATTTCAGCCTGTCTCAAAAGGAATCCGCGAATTTTTCCGGTCTCTAGTTATTCGGCTGAGCTTTTTAAAAATCCACTGCCAGTGATTTCAAGGCAGCCAGCTACAAAAATAAGTGTCATCTCTGAAGCAGGCGAGGGTAAAAAAAAAAAGTGTCTCTGTCAAAACCACGCGTAGCGATAGCAATGTTAAATTTCACCCGCACTGCTCTAGCTGGCAAATGATGTCGCAATCGAGTATTGGGTCTTACTGGCCAAAGTTTTTTTCAGATGTTCTCTTTACCGGGGTTCCGCGGTGTGGTACAGTGCACCGCCCGCGAAGTAGCTATCCTCTCCCCCACTCTCTCTCTCTCTCTCTATTTCTTTCTCTCTTTCTCTCTCTCTCTTTCTCTCTTTCTCTCTTTCTCTCTTTCTCTCTTTCTCTCTTTCTCTTTCTCTCTTTCTCTCTTTCTTTTTCTCTCTTTCTCTCTTTCTCTCTTTCTCTCTCTTCTCTCTTCTCTCTCTCTCTCTCTCTCTCTCTCTCTCTCGTCACGTCTCACTCAGTCCGCGCCGGCCGACACAAGCAGCACTCTCAGGCGTGACGTCACTCGCCTCGACGCCCGCGCTCCCAAGCGGCAGTTGCGTGAAACAACCAACTCGCAAACGATATATACATATAATATACTGCATAACCGCTAAATTTGTGTGTGGAAAAATCATAACCCCAGTTTCTGTTGTAAAAATTTACACGAGCACAAGCAAAGCGCACACAAGATTTTGTTTTGCAGCCGTGCTTATTTCATTGCTACCAACATAATTTAACATTGGAAAAAATGTTTTTTTTTTAAGTACCCCATTCATACACCATTCCATTCATTCTGACTTAATAATGTTCATGAATATTATTATTTTTTTTATTTATGTTGATATGTTCAAGACATTTCATTGTTTTCCTTTGTATTGAGATAGTAATAGTTAGAGACCGGAAAAATTCGCGAATTCATTTCGCGATAGGCTAAAATACAAATAGTCATACCTCAGTGCTGCCTCTGCTATTGGCTCACAACTCACCTGGATGACTCTGGGCCAATGAGAAACACACAACCAAAGCTTTATCAAATCACAAGCTGCTACGTTGGGAAGTCTCACAAGACAGCAGCCAATGAGTGGGTGGCATTTGACCGAGTGTACGTAGAACTATGGAGTTCATCCTGCAGGTCATTGAACCCGCGAGATATGCATGGCCCTAATAATAGTTGATGCTGGCGTGTCTCGACAGCGGGCACATCCCGCCCGCCCGGGCGGTGGGTATCGACCCTGGCAGTGAGTATCGACCAGGCGCTGTCGCACCCCGGCGCTCAGCTGGCTTCCGTCCGCCATCTTGGCATCTGCACCGGCGTCACTCGCCCGCGCACGGGAGAACTCTGGCAACCTAACAGCGACGAGTAGAGACCTGAAAAATTCGCGGATTCATTTCGTGTTATGCTAAAATTCAAATAATTATATACCTTAGTGCTGCTTCTGCCATTGGTTTCACTGTTAATCTGGAGGACTGAGGGCCAATTAGAGACCCATCGCTCATAGAAGCGTCGAATCACAGGCCCACACAATCGAGACGACTCACAAGTCAGCAGCCAATGTACAGTTGGCATTTGCCCGAGTGTATAGAGGATATTGGAGTCTATCCGGAAGGTCATTGAACCCGCGATTTTTTTCCGGTCTCTAGCGATGAGATTTATCCGCGAGAAACAACGAAAAAACAACTGCTCTTAATCATGGCTGTCTCGTGTCTGTCTCGGGTAACCTCGGCTGGATCTCGAGCAACTGGGTGACCGAGGGGTCCCAGTGATGTGAGAGGTATGGGCCGTGTCGGGACTCACCAGGCCCTGGTGGTGTCCTGGGGTATTCGGCGGCTGGGGGTTCTCCTGTTGGGATGGGTTCCTCAACCTCTGTGCGTAGCTGTTGGCCTTCAGAACCGTGCCGCGTCTGAATAGCGTAATCATTCCAGGTCCTAGGGGCCCATGGTAATGATGGGTTGTTAAACCCACACCTGCCACGTAAAAGATCCACCATACGGAAACATACTCGGATTCAGCCCTTCAGGGAGTATGTAATGAGTAGAGACCGGAAAAATTCGCGTATTCATTTCACGATATGCTAAAATCCGAACAACTGTACCTTTATATTGCTTCTGCGATTAGCTTACCGTTTATCTGAAGGATTTTTGAGCCAATGGAAAACCTTAAACCAAAAAAAGTATCGAATCGCAAGCGTCCCAGTTGACAGGTGTCATGAGTCAATAGCCAATGAGCAGGTGGCATTTGCCTGAGTGTATAGAGGGTTGTGGAGTATATCCTGGAGGTCATCGAAAGCGCGAATTTTTCCGGTCTCTAGTAATGAGCCCAGGTGAGCACAGATAATAGATATGAGAAATCATGTCTCATGCCTTGTCTTGTGAAACATTAGGATAAACAGCTCGCAATTGTTTTAGCAGGGTAGTTGGAAGATGCAAGGTGGCGGGGATCCCGCAAGATCGCATTATTATTTCTGTGGTTCCCTTGCTGACGCAGTGCGGGTGTTCGAAGTTTTTACGTGTTGTCCGATCTACTCTGGAAACTTTCTCGTCCGTGCCAGCCTTCAACACGGCGGTGCCGAAGTCTTACCGAACTGTCGTGGATCGCGTAGTCTGGCTGGCGCTCTGAAAGGTCCTTATTCCGGTACGTTCGTGCCGGATTAGCGAACGTCAGTTTAGTTTCAAAGGGAATACCAAAGAACAATCAGTAAACATCACAGCGGTATTTAAGAGGCCTGCCTCTTCAGGGGTGTTGCGTCAGTGAGGCGGGACGATAAGCGCGACGCTCGCTGGAGCTTCTAGCGCGGTGTCGCCCCTAAGCGCAAGGCTGTGAACTGGCGCGCGGTTGTCTCGTGAAACTTAAGCGGCGACCGTTACATCATAAGGCGGTGATATGAAGATAAAGGTGTAATGCAATTCCCTTGAGTGCTTTCAAGACTCTTGTACCGGTCGTTTTGTTGTTAAAAATTACTCTGAACAATGCGTTTTAGCCATTTTAAATCTTGTAAAAATCAATGGCGGCTCCAGGAACACCTCTCGGGAAGGGCTCACACACTGGAGGATGCAGTTAACAATCATGACATTGCCCTAGGGATATTCACAAAATATATGGTCTCAAATAATGAAATTTAGTATTTCCGTACAAATTTTGATTGAAAGAAGAGTTCAGTACATTAACGAAAGTATTTAAGTTAACATTAATATTCCCTAGAAAGAAATAAGAAGTAAAATTTGGGCTCGGAAGGGGCTGTCGCCCCCTGCGCCCTTCCTCTGGAGCCGCGATTGGTAGAAATACGGGTTTAAAAACTTAATCCGGGAACCAGGGTTTAAAAACTTAATCCGGGAATCAAGCCACTTTTCAACCCTCAGCGAACTCTTAAATTCTTTTCGAAAAGACTCCACAAAGGGCCCCCCACCTGAACACGCGGCGCGCGGAGCTTCAGGAAAACCAGTGAAGGTGTCGCCGCGCCAGGGAAGCACGCTGGGTTGCTGTCAAGTGGGTCGCCGCGGTGCCCTCGGCTGGCGCCGGGGGGGGGGGGGAATAAAAATAAGCCGTGACGCCGGTGGTTGGCTGTCCGCTGCTGCGTGTTGGCCAACAGCGACGAGCGACGCGCGACCGTCCGTGCTGACCTGGGCCCGCCTGCCGGGGGCGACGACCCCTCAGTCCCCTGTACCGCGCCCTCGGGGTCCCGGCGCGATGTGGGCGCCAGCAGGGCTCGGGACACAGCCAACTGTCTGGTCAGCTGAGTGCGGTGGTGTCTATGCTGGGTCGGTGGTCCCAGCCGCTGGACTAACACCCTCCCGATCAAACAACAGGGAGTGATCCCTAGAGACCTGAAAAATTCGCAGATTCATTTCGTTTTATGCTAAAATTCAAATAATTATACCTTAGTGCTGCTTCTGTCATTGTTTCACTGTTAATCTGGAGGACTGAGGGCCAATTAGAGACCATCACTCATATAAGTGTCGAATCACAGGCCACCCAGTCGAGACGACTCACAAGTCAGCAGCCAATGAACAGTTGGCATTTGCCCGAGTGTATAGAAGATATTGGAGTCTTTCCTGAAGGCTATTGAACCGAACAGTTGGCATTTGCCCGAGTGTATAGAAGATATTGGAGTCTTTCCTGAAGGCTATTGAACCCGCGATTTTTTCCGGTCGTTAGGCCGATCCCTAACAGTTCTGTTTATTTAAAAGCTCTGGAATGTCTAATCAAAGAGAACTGGAACGATACTCCCACCCTACCCTATTAGGGCGCATATGTGGGAGGGGAACGTGAGAATGCCGGCCGTAAGGTCGGAATATATCTGTGTCGCACCCTCGGGCGGCCACTGCAGTGGTCTCGACATACCTGGCGGATACCTGCCGAAAATGTGACCTTGTTATCGACCAACAAGCATAAAAACGAAAAAGACTTAAAAAAAAATAAATACTTGGACCTGATTTTCGAAATGGTCGAGACGACATAGTGTATTTTCGCCGGCCTCCTCGTTCACCTAACATAACACCATGAGATTTTTTTTCCTTTGGGGCTTTATGAAAGATCGTGTCTACGTTCCGCCGCTACCTAATGATTTGCCAGAGTTGAGACATAGAATTGATGAATTTGACTTTGGGTTGGATGCGTGCCGTACAACTAAAGGTGCATATATTGAACACTTGTAAGAAAAACTGGGGTAGTTTACCTTCAGTTTGAAGTATGATTTTTTTTAAATAGTCTAAATTAAACTGTTATAATAGACCATTGAAACTGGGACATTATTTTATGGACACTCTATATAACTTTAAAAAAGGGGGTTGTCTGTAAAGTCGGTTTACGGACGATAATTTTACGTGATAATGTCACAAGAAAACATTGATGAAAAATTGCTTACTTTTTAATGTTCAAATATTATTTACAGGTTTTGCAAATTTAATTTAAATAATTTTTTAAAATATTATCACGAACAATTCGTTAAAGAAATAAACTGAAATCAAATCAATGTCAATAAATTGTTTATTTTAAATGACGAAATTGGACAAATAAATCAAATTTTTTAAATTGCTGCTTTTAAAAAGCCCACCTTAACCTGTTTGACATTATAGAAAATATTCTCGCACGGTGGTTGGCCGGTTCTTGCACGCTCGGCTCAGGCGGAACGTGGCAATGAGTCATGCTTAGAGACCGGAAAAATTCGCATTCATTTCGTGATAGGCTGAAATTCAAACATGTGTACAATTCTGCTGGTTCTGCTATTGGCTCGCAGTTTAACTGGAGCTCTCTGGGCCAATGAGAGACTATCGACCAAAGAAGAGTCGAATCACAAGCTACTCAGTGGAGACGCCTCACAAGTTAGCACCCAATGAACACGCGTGTTTACTTGAGAAATGCAGAGGATAATGGAGGCTATCCTAGAGCTCATTGAATCCGCGAATATTTCCGGTCCCTAGTCATGCTTTTTTTCGTGCATGCAGCCGACGTTCATCGATTTATAAGACGTTATCACGTCAAAAAAAAAGTATCAGTGTACAGACTCGCTACTGTGGAGCTAACGCAAAGCTGTTCACCTTCTCGCTGGCTGTTAAATGGGCCAGGCAGGCTGCCGGGGGGGGGGGGGGGGACAGGCTGAATGTTGGGCTGGGCCAATGGCAGCTCGGCTGGTTGTCTGCCAACCCCGCACCGTCGCCTGTTGTGTACCTCTCTCTCTCTCTCTCTCTCTCTCTCTCTCTCTCTCTCTCTCTCTCTCTCTCACACTCACTCACTCACTCACTCACTCACTCACTCACTCACTCACTCACTCACTCACTCACTCACTCACTCACTCACTCACTCACTCACTCACTCACTCACTCACTCACTCACTCACTCACTCACTCACTCACTCACTCACTCACTCACTCACTCACTCACTCACTCACTCACTCACTCACTCACTCACTCACTCACTCACTCACTCACTCACTCACTCACTCACTCACTCACTCACTCACTCACTCACTCACTCACTCACTCACTCACTCACTCACTCACTCACTCACTCACTCACTCACTCACTCACTCACTCACTCACTCACTCACTCACTCACTCACTCACTCACTCACTCACTCACTCACTCACTCACTCACTCACTCACTCACTCACTCACTCACTCACTCACTCACTCACTCACTCACTCACTCACTCACTCACTCACTCACTCACTCACTCACTCACTCACTCACTCACTCACTCACTCACTCACTCACTCACTCACTCACTCACTCACTCACTCACTCACTCACTCACTCACTCACTCACTCACTCACTCACTCACTCACTCACTCACTCACTCACTCACTCACTCACTCACTCACTCACTCACTCACTCACTCACTCACTCACTCACTCACTCACTCACTCACTCACTCACTCACTCACTCACTCACTCACTCACTCACTCACTCACTCACTCACTCACTCACTCACTCACTCACTCACTCACTCACTCACTCACTCACTCACTCACTCACTCACTCACTCACTCACTCACTCACTCACTCACTCACTCACTCACTCACTCACTCACTCACTCACTCACTCACTCACTCACTCACTCACTCACTCACTCACTCACTCACTCACTCACTCACTCACTCACTCACTCACTCACTCACTCACTCACTCACTCACTCACTCACTCACTCACTCACTCACTCACTCACTCACTCACTCACTCACTCACTCACTCACTCACTCACTCACTCACTCACTCACTCACTCACTCACTCACTCACTCACTCACTCACTCACTCACTCACTCACTCACTCACTCACTCACTCACTCACTCACTCACTCACTCACTCACTCACTCACTCACTCACTCACTCACTCACTCACTCACTCACTCACTCACTCACTCACTCACTCACTCACTCACTCACTCACTCACTCACTCACTCACTCACTCACTCACTCACTCACTCACTCACTCACTCACTCACTCACTCACTCACTCACTCACTCACTCACTCACTCACTCACTCACTCACTCACTCACTCACTCACTCACTCACTCACTCACTCACTCACTCACTCACTCACTCACTCACTCACTCACTCACTCACTCACTCACTCACTCACTCACTCACTCACTCACTCACTCACTCACTCACTCACTCACTCACTCACTCACTCACTCACTCACTCACTCACTCACTCACTCACTCACTCACTCACTCACTCACTCACTCACTCACTCACTCACTCACTCACTCACTCACTCACTCACTCACTCACTCACTCACTCACTCACTCACTCACTCACTCACTCACTCACTCACTCACTCACTCACTCACTCACTCACTCACTCACTCACTCACTCACTCACTCACTCACTCACTCACTCACTCACTCACTCACTCACTCACTCACTCACTCACTCACTCACTCACTCACTCACTCACTCACTCACTCACTCACTCACTCACTCACTCACTCACTCACTCACTCACTCACTCACTCACTCACTCACTCACTCACTCACTCACTCACTCACTCACTCACTCACTCACTCACTCACTCACTCACTCACTCACTCACTCACTCACTCACTCACTCACTCACTCACTCACTCACTCACTCACTCACTCACTCACTCACTCACTCACTCACTCACTCACTCACTCACTCACTCACTCACTCACTCACCAAGGTCGTGTCGACGTGTTTGTTTACCTTTCTGCCGCGAGCTGCAGGTACTGTGTCAACACGCGTGTGTCTGTCTCTCTAACACACTCGAGTTAAAATTACTCTGTGTGTGATTACTAGAGACATGCAAAATTCGTGGATTCATTTCGCGATAGGCTAGCATCAAAACAACTATACCTTCGTACCGCTTCTGCGATTGGCCCACATTTTATCCGGGGAACTGTGAGCCAATGGGAAACACTAAACCAAGAAAGTGCCGAATTACGGACAGCCTAGTTGAGACGTCTCACGCGTCAGTAGCCAATGAACAGGTGTCATTTCCACGAGTATTTAAAGGACTGTGGAGTCTATCCTAGAGGTCAGTGAATCCGCGAATTTTGCAAGTCTCTAGTGATTACTAAAGACAGGAAAAATTCGCGGGTTCAGTAACCTCCAGGATAGACTCTACTACACTCTACACACTCGGGCAAATGCCAACTGTTCATTGGCTGCTGACTTGTGAGTCGTCTCGACTGGGTGGCCTGTGATTCGACACTTCTACGAGTGATGGGTCTCTAATTGGCCCTCAGTCCTCCAGATTAACAGTGAACCAGTGGTAGAAACAGCGCTGAGGTATAATTATTTGAACTGTAGCATATCATGAAATGAATCCGCGAATTTGGCAGGTCTCTAGTGATTACGCTTCCTTATCATTTAATTGTTGGCTATGTTCAGGTGCCTCGAAAATAATTTTTTAATGTGCATGGCGATAACTGTTTTTTCCTTTGAAAATGAAAACCTAGCTAGCACCGAAGATACGCTCTTCGAATTATTTCTTGCGATGGGAAATGATGATTCAAATCATCTATCGAAGTTTTTTTTTTTTTTTGCTAGTGTTTCCAACACGCAGCAACTGTTCCACGAGTTGTGGTGTCTCAGACGACGCGGTGCACAATGCGGCGTGGTACTGCTCATGTGGCAACAGCGCATCTCTCCCGGTTCCGTCTCTTGTGGGCGGAGTCTATTGTGGTGACTGTCAGAGACAGCTGTAGTTCACCAACTCGTTTCTTGCCAAGGCATGCAGTTTGCGGTCCTAGACTTTACGGGGCCCTGGGCTACTTACATATATGGATTTCTCCCGAGGCATGGCAATAAAGGGGGGGGGGGGGGAGTGCATAGCGCCATGCCGTTCCCCCCCCCCCCCCCCCTCCGATCCTTGAATATTTTTTTAAATTTTCTCCTCATTCCTTGTCATAGTTTACCAACTTACTTAAATATTATTTTACTGCAGTGCTATATGCTATAGATAACAGGCCGTTTTTTAACCACAATTAAAATTCTCAAAATATATCAATTCTAAATGAACTAAAATGGTATTATAAAATTTAATTTGGCCCTCCCCTGACCATCACTCTGTATCCGCCTCTGCGCCCAGGAAATTTGAAAAATTAACAATTTCAAATAAAAGTTTTTTCAAGCCAACCTGGAGCGTAAATTTGTACGATGGTTTTGCTAACTTGTGTTAAATGTTGATTTTCTTTCCGGATAAATTATCTCCGTGTCAGTTTAGTAAATGCTGTGCGACCAAATTCTGGTGGAACCGCGTAATTATATACGTGGTAGAGACCGGAAAAATTCGCGAGTTCATTTCGCGATAGGCTAAAATACAAAACGTTATACCTTAGTGCTGCCTCTGCTATTGGCTCACAACTCACCTGGATGACTCTGGACCAATGAGAAACACCCAACCAAAGCTTTATCGAATCACAGGCTGCTTCGCTGGAACGTCTCACAAGACAGCAGCCAATGAGTGGGTCGCATTTGACCGAGTGTACGTAGAACTATGGAGTTCATCCTACAGGTCATTGAACCCGCGAATTTTTCCGGTCCCTAATACGTGGCAATTCAATATTTGAAAATTTATTTTAATATGAAAATTCTGCCCGTGTTATGGTATTGAAGCATAATATATAATTTTTTCATTAATTAATATTTCGTAACCTTAAAATGTAATCTCATTGGTAGAGACCTGCAAAATTCGCGGATTCATTCGGTGATAGGCTAGAATTCAAACACATATACCTCTTAGATAATTTTGCTATTTGCTTACTGTTCATATGGACGAATCTCAACCAGTTATAAACCCTCAACCAAAGAAGGATCGAATCACAGACAAGCCAGCTGAGACGACTCACAAGTCGGCAGCCAATGAACTTGCGTTATTTGCCCGAGTGTACAGGGGTATGTGCAGTCTATCCTGAAGGTCATCGAAACCGCGAATTTTGCAGGTCTCTAGTAATTTTTTTTTTATTACTATTCCGCGCATTGTGGAAGCAGCAGACGCGATGGTGAAATATTCCGGCGAATCCGTCTCCGTTTTGTATAACGGGCGGGCGTAACTTATCTCGGAGCGACATAACGTAGCGCCCGGGTGGTGACGCAACTGGCCTTAGCGGCCCGTTGCAACATGTGCGTCGGCGCGAACCGCTCTCGGGCGCTTCACAGTCGGGCGAGGTCAGAGGCTATCTGCGTGTCGCAAACAGCTTGTTTGTGCATTTCGGGAAGTTTCCCCCGATCTCATAACGTGTTATGCATGTTGTCGACCGAGCACACCCCTCCTGGCACACGGTCACACCTTCGCTTCCAACCCCTCCCAGCGCGCCGTCTCTAATAAAGTTCGAGGATTATGACTAGAGACCTGCAAAATTCGCGGATTCATTGACCTCTAGGATAGACTCCACAGTCCTTTAAATACACGCGGAAATGACACCTGTTCATTGGCTACTGACGCGTGAGACGTCTCGACTAGGCTGTCCGTAATTCGGCACTTTCTTGGTTTAGTGTTTCCCATTGGCTCACAGTTCCCCGGATAAAATGTGGGCCAATCGCAGAAGCGGTACGAAGGTATAGTTGTTTTGATGCTAGCCTATCGCGAAATGAATCCGCAAATTTTGCATGTCTCTAGTTATGACTAGGGACTGGAAAAATTCGCGGGTTCAATGACCTGTAGGATGAACTCCATAGTTCTACGTACACTCGGTCAAATGCCACCCACTCATTGGCTGCTGTCTTGTGAAGGTGTCCCAACGTAGCAGCCTGTGATTCGATAAAGCTTTGGTCGGGTGTTTCTCATTGGTCCAGAGTCATCCAGGTGAGTTGTGAGCCAATAGCAGAGGCAGCACTGAGGTATAACGATTTGTATTTTAGCCTATCGCGAAATGAACTCGCGAATTTTTCCGGTCTCTAGTTATGACGTCACCGTAAAACGTCACCGTTTGTTTGGTCAAGTCGGTCTGACCTGAGTTGCCATCAAATATTTCGCATGTAGGACGGGATCTAAAATAAGTTGGATGTCGCACGCGACAAGCCAATCAGAATCGTGCCTATAGCGGAAACGGAAATGAAATCTGTTGACGTCTCAGCGATCCTTTAAAATGGCGAAGAGAACATGGCCGATTAAAGAGGTTAAAAAATAGTTAAATGACTATAATAATTAAAATAAGAATGTAATGTTGCAGGCGCGGGAAACAATTTGAGGGACGGTAAAAATAAGTTTTTTTTTGACGTGATAACGTCTTATAAATCTATGAACGCCGGCTGCACGCACGAAAAAGCATGACTCATTGTTACGTTCCGCCTGAGCCGAGCGTGCAGGAACCGGCCAACCTCCGTGCGAGAAAATCTTCTATATCATGAAACAGGTTAAGGCGGGATTTTTAACTAATGATTCGTGATTAAATTTAAACAAATTATTTAATTTTAATTTGCAAAAACTGTAAATAATATTTGAAAATTAAAAATTTAGCAATTTTTCAATATTTTCTTATGACGTTATCACGTAAAATTATCGTCCGTAAATCGACTTTACAGACAGCCCCCCCCCCCCCTTTTTTAACGTACGGTAATGATTAGATCGTCAGGAACACAGGTCAAGGCGAAATTCAAGTTTATACTAACTATTGCAGTGCACTTTAAAACATTAGGACCATAAACCAAAATACTTTAGAAATAGATTTAAAACTTGTTGAAAAATATACGGTATACTTTAACTCACGTATTACTTCGGTAGTTATAATAGCCGTAATAAACTGCAAAACCCACTTAATACGTTTAAATAAGAAAAGGAAATAAAAAAAGGACAAAGAGCCCATGTCTTTGAAAAAAACTTTAGTATTAGTTGCATGATGTGCTGTTTTGGAACTTTCAATTGATAATCTTGAATTTGTATAATTTGTACGATGTGTGGTGGGAACTGGAAAAGGGGGGGAAGGGTGGGGGTGGAGGGAGGGGCTATAAATGATCTGCCCAGAGCGCTAGCCGCACCCCCCCCCCTTCCCCGAGTGTAGTCTGCAGGTGTGTGCCAGTAGCATGGGGGAGAAACTCTAATTACCGAGACTGAGACCTAGTTTTTTTAAGTAGGTATGGGCCCGTCCGCTAGATAGTAGTTGCTGACATAACTACATTAATTTATTAGGAGAAGTAATGTATAAGCTATTATCAGGCAAACAAACCAGTGAAAATTCACTCTATTTAGGTAGCCACTAATTTTGTGGGTGTGTGATAACAATGAGTTTTTGCACCTCCTACTACTTTATTTATTACATGACGGTTTATTACAAAACAGCATTAAGTATTTTCGCATCGATTAAATTAGTTTTGCGCCGCCAAGGAGATAACTTAATATAACCAAAAAAAACGGTGTGGCAGGGTCTTCACGAACATCTAGCTCTTTGGGGTGCGAACCGCATGTTCAAGTAAGAAATGGACAGGGCTTGGTACTTACTGAAGCGACAGCCAGGAGCACAAAAGCACAGGAGCACAGGAGCAAATAAGCACAGGAGCACTGGACCACAGGAGCACATAAGTACAGGAGCACATAAGCACTGGAGCACAGAAGTACAGGAACACATAAGTACAGGAGCACATAAGCACTGGAGCACAGAAGTACAGGAGCACATAAGCACAGAAGCACAGAAGTACAGGAGGACAGGAGCTCAGAAGTACAGGAGCACAGGAGCTCAGAAGTACAGGAGCACAGGAGAAAATAAGCACTGGAGCACTGAACCACAGGAGCACATAAGTACAGGAGCACATAAGCACTGGAGCACAGAAGTACAGGAGCACATAAGCACAGAAGCACAGAAGTACAGGAGCACAGGAGCTCAGAAGTACAGGAGCACAGGAGAAAATAAGCACTGGAGCACTGAACCACAGGAGCACATAAGTACAGGAGCACATAAGCACTGGAGTACAGGAGCACATAAGCACAGAAGTACAGGAGCTCAGAAGTACAGGAGCACAGGAGAAAATAAGCACTGGAGCACTGAACCACAGGAGCACATAAGTACAGGAGCACATAAGCACAGAAGCACAGAAGTACAGGAGCACATAAGCACTGGAGCACATAAGCACTGGAGCACAGAAGTACAGGAGCACATAAGCACTGGAGCACATAAGTACAGGAGCACAGAAGTACAGGAGCACCTGAACACATAAGCACAGGAGTGCAGGAGCACAGCAGCACAGAACCACAGGAGCACAGAAGCGCAGGAGCACGAACAGGCGGGACTGCAGTGTCTCACTACCCCAGGAGGTTATGTCGCTCGCCGATCGGACCTCAGCCTTCATTACATTCACAGCTCGTCCAGACATGGCACCCAGATACCACCATGCACCATACACATTACCACGGAAACACTTGTGTTGGGATTTTTAAAAAGTGTTTTTTAAGTTAGGTAGTTAATTAGCACGTATTAATCGTTGCAGGTACCATTCATGGTAGTCAAGTATGTTTTGTCATTATTTATTGATAGTCTTTTTTAGTGAGCAAGTAAAGGAACATGGAAAAACTTCCTTTAATCTGCAATTAAATGTATTTTATTAAAAAAAAAAAAAACGAACTAAGTTATGTTTACCTATTTAGTTATGTTTACCTATGTTTGAGAACCCTAAAGAAGACGCCCGGCTAGCGACACATGCTGGTACCTGAGCAGGCGGAAGGCAGGTGGGGGGCAGAAGGCAGTGGGCGTCACGTGACCACTCTCCCGCGCTCCGCGCTGTCTCCTGCGGCGATTGACGTCACAGCTCTTATAAATACACGCCACGCGCCCCTTCGTCCAGTTGGGGCGTATTTTTAACTGATCCAACTGTTCCATGCCGCCAAATCGGACAGGAAGTAGTTCCGGATGCCCGTGTCTTGCGAAACTGCTTCACTGGGAAATTGTTAAAAAAAATGGATTGGGGGGGAATGATTTAGCTTTTTTCCCTGAGCCACCCGCTGTGGTACGGGACAATTTTGTGATTTGGTATGAAAGAAAGTCCGCCGCACCTAAAGCACATTTCTTCCAACCAAAATTGAGTACAGATAAATTAAAGGGGCTTGTAAAACTATTTGGGCGCAAACGGTTTCCCAGGAAGCCTGTCATGGTTGAGCCCCGCTGGAAGCTAACATTGTGGAGTGTTCACGGCGTATTGTTGAACATACGCCATTACTGATTACACCGTATGTCATAAGAAACCTCATCGACAGACCAAAAAAAAAAGACAAATATGCAAAAACTAGGTGTCGAATCAATCTCCCCCATTGCAATAATCATGCAAAGAACATACTGCGGTAATTTTACTAATATTATAAATATGAGAGTTTGGATGGATGGATGTTTGTTACTCAATCACACCAGAACGGCTGAACGGATCTGGATGAAATTTGGCCTACAGCGAGCTCATAACCTGGATTAACACATAGACCACATATTAATATGAGATTCCATCCCTCTCTTTTCTATGATTCCATCCCTAAGGGAGTGAAAAAGTGATAATTTCATTTTATAACAGAAACAAATTATAGGTCATAGACATACAAATAGTGAGTGTCATTTCTCTATGTTTGCCACACGATCATACACAAAGTAAGGTCTGGCAAATTAATATTTTTCTCCTTGGTGAGACCAGCAGTGGAGCTCGCAGCGGCTAGCAAAATAAAGGCGCTAATAACATTTGTGTTCTTTACTTCGTCAATAGATAAAGTTGCCTTGCATTTTAAACGCACCATCGTTTGATGCGTTTGTCATGTCTTTAATTTTCGTTTATTTGTGCCGTATGCGTTCCTATACCATTTATCCGATTGCGATAAAATTTTGGTGAGTTGTTATGCGCATGTCCGTGAAGGTTTCTGAGACGGTATAACTATTTTGCAATATTTGGAGCACGAATCGTTTCGACGAAGTTCGTTCGCGAAGTGTCTCTCTTCTTGTACTTGTTGTCATGGGTAGTTATTTGTGACTCTAGTGCTCGCGGGTGAGTGCTGGGATGTGTGGTTGAGAGTCGAGGAACGAGGCCGGGCGAGTGTTGTCTCCCTGCAGCCGGACTCTTTGTTTTTGCAGTCGTGGGTTGTGAGCACTCTCTGCCGTGCACGTGTCCCGAGCTCGGCTGGAAGACCGCGGCACGTGAGTCGGGCCTGGCCCGCCCTCAGCACACGTGGACACACACGTGGACACACACGTGGACATTACACGGGGAGCTTGCGAGTTCAACCACCGCGCGTCGGGGATTGAAGGCTGAAGCGGACAATGTCCGCCGTCAGGCTGAGCTGCGCCACGCTCTTGGTTTGCAGTGCACTGTTGCCAGTTCCACAACCGGGTCGTCGACATTAAAAATGTCTTTTTGTACGCCATCTTTAATTAATTATAAAATGTTCATTTTTTATTTTTGCTGTTTGTTAACTTTTCTAATACCATAAAACACGTATTTGTATTCATTCTGAAATAAATAAAAATTCAGTATTATTTTTTTATTATTATTTCACTGGAGAAACTATTTATCAGTCGGTAACTATTTAAACAAGAAAGTTATTCCATTAAACTATGTGCTTTGCTCAAACACAGCCAAATTTTTTAATATTAAAATACATGGAAAAATTATTGACAAAAACGTTGAAACCAAGATGGCGTATTTCAGTTGCGTCTTTTTAGAAGTAAAAATTAAATATTATCAGATTATGCTGTTAATAAAATACAAGAAAACTTATTTCTAAAATTCTCATTTCAATTTTTTTCTTTATATAATACAATGACTTGATGTAAGTTTTTGGACATACGCCATTGCTAAGAACTTTTTCTGTTGAAGAAAAACTAATAAATAAAATAAATAAATAAAAATAAAAATAAAAATACTCAAAAAAAGATACAAAAAACACACAAAATTAAGCAAACAATTGCTGTTGTCAACAAGGATATGAACACCACAAAATATTCCGAAACAGGAATATGGTCAGCAAACAAAGAAAAAACAAAGAAAAATGTACTAAGAGAACGAAAAAATCCCCACAAATGATGACAACACAAAAATATTGAAACCCAAAATAATTCAGCACAACAGTTGAAGCGAGACAAAAAACATGACAAAACATGTGTGTTTTTTGTATCTTTTTTTTGTATCTTTTTTTATTTTTATTTTTATTTATTTATTTTATTTATTAGTTTTTCTTCAACAGAAAAAGTTCTTAGCAATGGCGTATGTCCAAAAACTTACATCAAGTCATGCACTCCCATTGCACAAATCTTTTACAGATAACAAATAATACAATGTTTCAGATAAATTAAACATTTTTTTCGTTATATTATAAAGTTGGGTGTAAACATTGTGCTCCGTGGTGTATATCTGGCAACAGAGCACGCGCATCGAAACAAGGACGGCGCTAATGGCAGAAATCGTGCGCTGGAAAGAGAGAGAAAATGCACGCTGCAAACTAAAGAACGAGACCCGCAACAGAGACGGTTACTTAAGCGGAGAAATTTGATTGCCCGCGGGACTTTTTGACACTCGTAAGCTGAAGCGGCGCCATTTGTTGAATTCGCAAGACGTCCCAGCTGGTAACCAGCGCACACGACGGCTCCAGGCCAGCCAGTAGACAGCAGGCGTGTGTTCGTGTGCATGGTTTGCTGTGTTTAGTTCTAGAGGGCGTGCTTCTTAGTTGCGACTGCGTTGTTCGAACACCACTAAAATCCTGAGATTGCGTTGTTGCTGAGCTTATTAACTTTTGCCATCGCACAGCATGTAGGACTTGGCTGTTGTTAGAGACCATGTCTTGTGCGAGGTGGTATTTACTTCATTCTGGGACAGGGGCGACATCAGACTAGCCACGGACTCCTGTTCTTCGTCATCATTCCATTCATCCCTTGTTCATCCGTTCAACCCTTCTTACTTTGTCCTTCATCCATCAGTTTTCCGTCTGTTCGTCATCCAACCAGCTGTCAACCTCTCCTCAGCCGTTATGCTCCACGTGACCGAAATCCGATCTGCAGAGTTACAGCGCTGCCATCATTCGGTGCGTAAACATTTTTCTTAACATTTTTCCCCCCCAGATTGTTGGAAAAATATTCCCTTGATAACTTGGTTCTTGACATTAGTAACATTTGTGTTGGGGAGGCTGCAGAACTTTTTCTTTATTTTAAGTTTTGGTTTGTTTGCCTGCTGCCTGCTCCCTCTTCACTTCAGTATGATGTCTTAGCAATCGCGGTCAGAGCATATTTAAGAGGGAAATAAAAAAAGGTTGCGGATTCAACATCCACCCCCGACTAGACTGTTGGAGAAACTTGCGCCGTTAGCGCTTACAATAATTTGTGGTATTTTTAAGTTTTGGAATTTTTTTTCTTTGTTAACGCATTGAACATAATTTAGCTGAATGTCCGCATTTCTCAGTGATTGATTGCAACAAATATAAGATGGGCTATGAAAAAAGACAAATTAACATAACATAAAAATTTTACCTCCAAAATTTCAGCAGAGTCTGAATTATTTTTCTACTTATTCGCCCAAACGATCGAGGTATAGGTTACATCGTAAAAAATGCTTCTCGTTACACAAGCTTCCAGGAAGTCAGCTGTCAGTGAGGAGAGACAGGGCCAGCGCCTGTACCTCCCTCTCCCTCACAGCGGCGTCGTGTGTGAGAGGGAGATCAAGGCTCTAACCCTGTTATCTCTATTCGCTGGCGGCTGACTTCCTCGAAGAAGGCATCGAGAAGCCTTTTTTATGATTTAACAAATGCCTCGATGGTTTTGGCGATTTATTTAGGAAAAAAAAAAAGCCTGACCCTGCTAAACTTTTAGTAGTACTGCATTTTAACAGTTTGTGTGATTGTTTGCAAGTAACGCTTTCACCTGTGGTGTTTTAAGCCGAACTCTAATGGCTTCGGCTAGCTTAAGAATGTATTTATAAATTAAAGTGTGACGTATAAATAATGCCAATAATATAATAATTTTTGTTTGTAGAGCCCTAGCACCGAGTGTAGTGAGACTGTCCCGCTGACGGCATGTACTCTGAGACCTCTGGCTAGGCCTGCATGACTACCAAGTCTGTCACAGAGGCCTAGAACTACTTCAAACTTTTGAAAATTTATGTCAGTAGTTTCATAAGTAACTTGTTACAAAGCTTTTATATGCTGCTCTCAACAAATGTATTATATTTTTCCCTTGGTTAAATGAAACTTACTTATCATTTGTATTATTATGAGAGATTTTATGCCATTGTGTCAAAAAAAACTGTCGATAAAAACAGCATCTTGGTGCGCTGTATGTAATAGAGATGTTCCATACGTAAAGTATTTAATTAACTTTTATAACTTGAGAGAAACAGTTTTTCCATAAGCGACGAGATCCATCTATAGTAAAACACTAAGTGTGTATGTATCTAAGATAGGCCTATGTGCACAGAGAATAAAAATCAAACAAAATTTTTGAGTTTAGACTTAAAATAATTTTAAAAGAACATTGGACGTCGTTATAACACGTCTTGTACGTGTTTGCTCATGATCGTTTAAAAAGCTTTGACTTTTGAAGAAGTTGGCGGGTCGTGCTTTTAGCCCAGACTCCAGAAACATGACATCTGGGGGTCAGAATTGTACAGGCAAAACAATTTACTTGTGTCGGGTTCAAACGTAGTGGCTACTAGTATAACTTCAGTGGTTTATAGCGGCAGTCTACAGAGTATATCGGCGGTTGCATACCGGCTGTGACGGTCGTACACAGGTTCTGTGGCAGGGCTGACGACAGTATAAAGATAAGCCTTCTTTTCACAGCCGAGAGAGCCAAACGTCCGATCGTGCATCTTCGGTTTTTTTTTGTTCATTGTAAATAAATATGGCGTTGTTGATAAAAGGAAAGGCCTAATTGCTTTTAGAGGAAAATCCCTAATTGAAGAAACGTACTTCATGGATTTGTATATTTTTCATACCGTATAAAATCTAGGAAGTCTTTGTCTTCCACAAAAAAGCGAGCATGAACTTCGGGTGTGGGTCTCTCGTCTGTGAAATGAGGGCGTCCCCAGTATAAAGGGTGCGCGGGTCGTGTGCAGGTTGTGTCGAGGGTTGTGTAAGAGCAGACGGCAGTATAAAATATGTGTCAAGGGTCGTGGAAGGGCGGACGGAAGTATAAAGGATGTGTCAAGGGTCGTGGAAGGGCGGACGGCAGTATAAAGAATGTGTCAAGGGTCGTGGAAGGGCGGACGGCAGTATAAAGAATGTGTCAAGGGTCGTGGAAGGGCAGACGGCAGTATAAAGGGTGAGTCGAGGGTCGTGGAAGGGCGGATGGCAGTATAAAGGATGTGTTGAGGTTGTCGAGGGTCGTGGAAGGGCGGACGGCAGTATAAAGGTTGTGTCGATGGTCGTGTGCGGCAGGGCTGAACGCGTGCGAGCGCAAGTCGTTCATCTTCCTGCGCAAGGAGCTGCCGGTGCGGCTGGCCAACATCATGAAGGAGATCCACCTTCTGCCGGACACGCTGCTGCGCATGCCCTCCGTGGGGCTCGTCAACAACTGGTACATGCGCAGCTTCGACGAGATCCTCGAGTTCGAGAAGGCCGAGGTGAACGACACCACGCTGCACAGGTGGGTGTCTTAGCCTCTTCTACCCCTGCTCCTGGTTCTGTCCCTTCTCCTAGTTCTGCTCCTACCCCCGCTTCCACCCCCGCCTGTGTCCCTGTCCGCAGTCCAGTTCTTGACTCCTTCTAGAGGTTTTCATCTGAATTGCGTATTGTACGATAGAATTTAGTTTGATAATTGAATGATAAGAAATGTAGGGCCTAAGCAATAAAGAAAAATATGCAATAACCTATATAATCATTTTTTTTTTCAATTTCAAAATGTTATTTAGATTACCGTTGTGGGTATATAGCCTTCTAGCAAAATATTGTTGCTACATTTTCGTGGTTCCGCCTGGTTTCGCGAGGATTCCCTTATGTTTCTCCATGTATAAGTGAAATATGACTTTAAAATTTTTAGAATCATTTTACTATTTAGCACTAACTTAGGGAGATTTCGCAGATGACGCGGGTTCGAATCACAATCCAGTTTTGGCCATCTTCGTATCTGTTTCCCATAGTTTCAGAAATCACCTTTCATTTGTCACAGTCTCTGAAGATGTTCAATAAAATAAAAATGAATAATTTTACATTCATGCTGCTTTTTTTGTTTTGTTTAATGTGGTCATAACTCCTTGACAGTGATATAGAGAGACCCGGGGACATTGGGACAGCTGTGGTAAGGAATCAGTCCAGTGTTTGCCGGAGTTGTTTCGGGAGACCGTGGTTGCCCCGGAGGTCCGGTGCCTCGCCGGCTGCAGTGGGCAGGTGTGGAAGCGTGTACACGGGCGTGAGCGGATCGTGCGTGGCAGGTTCTGCGAGTCGCTGGTGAAGATACGCAACCGCCACACGGACGTGATCCCCACCATGGCGCAGGGCGTGCTGGAGCTGAAGGAGTCGCACGAGGTCAACCAGCAGACGGAGGGCAGCATCCAGTACTTCCTGGACCGCTTCTACATGTCGCGCATCAGCATCCGCATGCTCATCAACCAGCACAGTGAGTGCCGTGTGTCGTCACATCCGACACAAGTCAGATTAACTAACGGCAACTCGCTGCTCGAATACCACAGAAATTCTGATCAATTAGATCTTTCAACTGCCATGTGAGAGCCGGGACTTTACTGCTGTATTGCTTGATTCCTTTTATTTGTGAACTGTAAACATCCCAAAATGCTATAGTTCAGGGAAAAAAATGTACAGGGAGTTTGTTATTAATATTGAAAAGACTATTAAGGTATTTGGCCCTCACAATTTAAAAATTGGCCACCACTGGGTCTTGAGTCAGTATTTCCGAAGAGGAATTGCTTTGAGAAGAACAATGTCTTAGTTAAATAAACAAAATTTTCGAGAAAAATTACAATATATAGTCTTTACAGGGTGAGTTATCGGAACAGTAAAACGTTGAACTACCATTCGGGAGCACCCTGATATGAATCACTATGACACCATGCACGTAGCGCAGTAACGCTGCTGCAGTGACAGCCACGTGGAGCAGGTGACGGTGGTTGGTTGCAGCTCTGCTGTTCGGCAAGAAGATCAGCAACAGCAACAGCCGCCACATCGGCAGCATCGACCCGCAGTGCGACGTGCTGGACGTGGTGCAGGATGCCTACGAGAACGCCAGGTTCCTGTGCGACCAGTACTACTTGTCGTCGCCCGAGCTGGTAGTCCAGCAGCACGCAGGTGTGCCGGCACTCTCCCGTCTCGCACTGTCCTCCCTTCCTTCCTTCCTCACAATCTTCCTAACTGACGCTCTTTCTGGACGACCAGTACTACTTGTCACCCGAGCTGGTCGTCAAAAAGGCACGCAGGTTTGCAAACACTACCTTCTCTCTTAATGTCGTCCTTACTTCCTTCCTTTCTTACTCCCTCCCTCCCTTCCTTCCTTCCTTCCTTCCTTCCTTCCTTTTTTACTTCTTTCCTCACCCACTCCCTCAATCTCTTTCTGGCCGACCAGTACTACTTGTCGCCCGAGCTGGTCGTCAAAAAGGCACGCAGGTGTGCAAACACTACTTACTCTCTTAATGTCCTCCCTTCCTTCCTTCCTTCCTTCCTTCCTTTTTTACTTCCTTCCTCACCCACTCCCTCAATCTCTTTCTGGTCGGCCAGTAATATTTTTCGTCGCCCGAGATAGTCTCAAACAGCACGCAAGTGTGTCGACTCTCTCCCCATACACTCTAAAGTGAACAGGAACACTTCTTTGTGCAGTGACATCATATCTATTGAACAAACAAACCCACAATATTTCTTCTTCTACACCATAAATTACTCTCTCACTAAATAACACCTTCTGTTTGTACTTTTATCAGACCGTGAATGAAGGAATATTTCGATTGTAATACACAGCTCACTTTCAGAGCTCAAAATGTGTGTCCTTGGCAAATAATTCACCAACGTTTCTGTCGACATTGCAGTCGCCATCATCAGGGAGCAGTTTACCTACAGTAACAGTATCAGTATGTAACTGCTCCCTGATGATGGCGACTGCAATGTCGACCGAAACGTTGGTGAATTATTCGCAGAGGACACGGCTACAACCCAGAAGCCAAACTACTTTAAATTATACTAGTTTATCGAAAAATTCTGCTGTTTGAAGTCGAGCACGCCAGCCGAACAAAGCAGAGAAAGTGTGCTCAACTGCCGTGTGGTTGCGCAGACGGTGACTCCGACCCCGCGTCTCCCATACGCATCGTGTACGTGCCGTCGCATCTGTACCACATCCTGTTCGAGCTGTTCAAGAACTCAATGCGAGCCGTGATGGAGTACCACAGCGCCACGGAGCAGTACCCGGCCATCGAGGTGCGCCTGGTGAAGGGCAAGGAGGACATCTGCGTCAAGGCGAGTGCCGAGCTGTGGCAGTGGTGGTCACACACACTATGTGTTCGTTTGTGCTGATTCCTCGCGTGTTAGTCTTACCAGAGGTGGCATCAGCTTACTGGTCATTGGAAAATATTACCATGAAACGGGGTGAATATAAATTGCGGGGCGAATAGGAAATCTGCTCGAAAAATCTTTACGAATAAAATCATTAGTTAAAATTTTTCCATTTTGAAAGTTATTTGCTAAAATTATTAAGAGTAATTTTTATTGAAGAATTGGGTTGTTTATAATTCTCTGAAACATACTTTTACTCTATACCCTGCTGTTTCCATTAATTTTATTTTTATGGTAAGTAAAATGGCGAGATTGCACCAACATGACATAAGGCTTTCTTGTTTTGGGGAAAGTTTCGAAGATTGCTGTTTCATAATTTTTTATTCATGAAATGTGACTATGGAAATAAATTACATATTCATTGCTGGTTTGCAACTGTGTTCCTTCCACTGAGTATCTCGGGTCAGCTCTTCTGGAGGTTTCTTGCTGGTGAATGTTTGCAAGTAGGGAACTTGGTGGTCTCTGCTCATTGCTGGTGGGTTTTCTCAGGGTACTTACATTTCTTTTCACCTCTGCATTCAACCACGGCCTGTCCGCCCATCTCTTCTCTTTTTCATTCCTCGGGTATCGCCCTGTACACATGAGCAGTAACAAAGGTTTATTTACTCGTACCTTGTGTGTGTCATGGACAACAGTCCTTACGTAATGGTGTTGTATGTGCATGCAGATTTAACCGTGATACTGTATGTCACACTATACAAATACTGTATCTTTTTGGGTGATTGGCGTGTTCTTGGCAACTTTAGCTCGCCCCCTGGATACCCCTTTCCCACGATCGTTCGTTGCTTGCCCGCAACTTCTCCTGATTTTGCGACTCATTGGCCGTAGTCGGTCTCAGGAGACATGTCACTACCTTACGTCGAGCATCAACATGTAATTTTTCTGAGACACCGAACCAGGGAACACATCCAAGTACTGCATGCCATGGTCCAAACGTGGCGCTACTGCCCGGGTAGTCACGGGCGACGTGTTGGCAACCCTGTGTCCGTGCTGCCCAGGTGTCGGACCGCGGGGGCGGCATACCGCGCAGCCACACGGACCAGCTGTTCAACTACATGTTCTCCACGGCGCCGCAGCCGCCCAAGACTGACAGCCACACCGTCCCGCTCGCCGGTGAGGCCCGTGCTAATTAATCAACCATTAATTAACTGAAGTCGTTTCCCCGGTAGACCTGGGTGACGAACACACGGTCTTCCAGATGTACGGCTTGGTAAGGGGACACTATCTTGGCTTCAACTGTTTCTAGGCCATCACAATTGGTTTTTGTATAATATTGAACATTTGTCTTCGGTAAGGCAGGCAACACACATTGAGAGATTTTCAGACAATATAAAATAGTATCTAATAACATTAGTTTTATCATTGTGGCCATTCTGGGAAGAAAAAAAATCATACTCAGTGCTAATAGTCACTCACTATTAACTTCAAGCATTCAATTAAGTAGTGTACTAGGCCTTCATAAAAACAAGTTAAAAAAAAAAATTAAAGTTATGGCTTAAAACTGTTGAAACGAAAATGGCATCTTGCAGTTCCTATCTGTGTCCCTTACAAGTGATAGAGGAGTTTTTCAGTGTACAATATGACATACTATAATGACACAGTAAATGTTCAACCACCTGAGAAAAAATATACCAACCTCCTTCACCCTGATATTATTTAACAGGAAAATACTTGACTCAGACAACCTTACATATTTGAGATCAGATTTTTGACTGTAGGCAGGCACTAAGTTTAAACCTCTTCAGAGTCACTCGAATCAGAGTAAACGTTTACTATATCAGTTCTGGAAGGTAATCCACGGTGGTAAAAATAAAGATCAAACTAGCACAATTCTTTAACCCTTTCCCTTCAGCTGCAACCTCCTCACGGTTGTGCAATAAGCCGGGAGTTACAGGCAAGTGCCAAATTGATCCTAGAATTAACAGTGTAGCAACTTACCAAACCCAACAATCCTCAGCCACAGATTTTTTAAGCAAATGTAAGAATGTAAGTGTGTGTTTGATTGGTCGGGCATTCTGCCGGGCATGCCTGAAGGTTTATCCCGGTCAGAGGGGGGTAAGTTTGATGAATGAAAACGAAATGAGTGTTTTATATTATTCCACAAGCAGAACCAGTATTACTTTGTAACTTCGAGCATGTCGTATTAATTTGCTTTCAACAATCTCATTGCAAAATGAAAATGTTTAATATTCTAGATGCAAGGGATACAAATTTTTATTTGTCACATAATTAACAGCTTACAGGAGAAGTGTAGATATGAGTCATATATGTATGGTTCGGTAGTTACGAGTCTTTCAGGTACAGTGCTGTGTCAGGTATATTTTGATTTACGTTATCCCACCTGGAATTTCTGTTGAATAGTTTGAAGAAGCTGTAAAATTAAGTGTGTTGATTGTTAATTCTTATTAGCTTATGTGTTGGTCCGTCCATATTTTTTGTGTGTTATGTTGCAGGCTACGGGTATGGCTTGCCGATCGCACGCGTGTATGCGCGGTATCTGCACGGCGACCTTGCCCTCTTGTCGTGCGAAGGCTACGGGACGGACTGTATCGTCTACCTGAAGGTTGGTCTCCCAACAACGAACGGTTACATTTTATAAATTCTGCAGACCAACAGAAATGTGATGGTTTTGATACACCATTAAACCTATCATTAAATTCTCATACCACCACAAAATATTTTCCATTACATTATAACTAATTTAAATAAAACCAATAATGATTTTTGTTTTAATTTTTCTTTAACTGCATAAATTTTTTTCAATTCTATGATTTAATCAAGAAAAAAGCATTATTATTTGGACCCAATATGTAATTTGGACATATGCAAATTTGGAAATTTATTTTCATGCTGGAACCATAACAACAGGATGGCGCTATGAAAAAATGGCGATTTGACATCAAAATATAAATGCGATATTGTAAACCTAGGATTTTTACTGGCAAGACAACAAAAATTGAAGATTGTATTTACGTAAAATGTTTCTTGCCATTACATACGGAACCTACACATGACGGCCTTCAATGCTTGTAAGTTTTTTTTAGTAGATTTGTTTGAGAGAGTAATTTGTTTAGTTCAAATTTGATACTCAGTAATAAAAATTATTGCGTCAATACATTCCAGATATTTCTAGGATAATTTTAGTAAACAAAACCATAAAAATACAAGAATATTAATAGAATTACCATTGCACCAGTTTAACCATCTTTCACAAAACAAAATTCTTGGACACATTTCAGTAACACCGTTCCCGTGGCGCAACGGAAATAGAAAATATTTTAAATTGAAAATCCTGTTTCATCCGCAATTTTTGTCGTGCTGAAATCATAGATGTATTGAACGTGATTGGTTAGAAATCTTTGTGTCGCTGTCTTCGTGCTATTATTTCAGCTTCTCACACAAAATATTTGTGTATATATAATAAAAAATTTTAAACCTGCGTAAGTGTAAAATTGGGAATTAGTAATGCTGCATAGCAGAATGTTGGTATTTGAAAGTAAAGTTAACAGACTCTCTTAGTTATTTTCGATGGATAGACGTATTTGCCACTGTAGTGTGAAATTTTGTCGAGCCAGAGTATGCTTCATCTTGTGCCATTTTGTGTGAGCTGATGCGGCCAGGAGTCCAGACCTGCCTCGGGCACGGACTCGTTAATTCACGAGCGTTGAAGTGAGTTTGCACCGAGTGGGTTTGGAGCTCGCTGCAGTCACGTGAGTGACGGCGATGCGCGGATTCCCAAGCGTGCGAGCATGTCCGTGCGTCCCCGTGGCGGTAGTTGCGAACCTACGCCACGGGGAAGTCAAAACGCACAAATGCAAACAAACGGAAAATTTTTTGTTATTTCACCAACAGTAAATAGTCCCACTCAAGCTACGCACTGCTAGCCCTTCTCATTGAATGTGGTTTCACAAATCACAGCAGATGTGGACATACTAATGTTTTAGTTATTTCTATGCATTATTTTTTCTTTAAGTGTTTCACCACTTTTTTAAAAATATATATATTTTTAATTTTATTTCAGATTTTTGCTATATTTATTTAATGGCGCATATAGGTATGCATTGGGACGCTCAGCAGTTGCGAATAGCCGGAAGCGAGGGAGGAGGTACAGTCGTGAGCAAGTGCTGTGTGGCAGGCGCTGTCGAACGAGGCCAACGAGCTGCTCCCCATCTTCAACAAGGCGTCGAGCCGGTTCTACCGCACGCCTGTGCAGACGGGCGACTGGAGCCACGCCACCACCATGGGCGCGCGCCACGCGTCCGTGTCGATGCCGCGCAAGCACTCCCTCTCCTCGCCCCTGACCCAGCAGCACCTGCAGTGCTAGCCTCGCTGGCTGGCCGACCCCCGAGAGAGCGAGACCGCCGACTGAGCGCACTTCCCCTCTGCCCACGACTGTCGCGCGTTCTCTGCAGCGCCGTGGCAGAAAATACTACAGTTAAATTTATGTTTGATGTAGCGCACTGTTTAAATATTACCATCCGTGAACCGTATAATATATATACATAACACTCAGAGGGCCAACTACACACTTTGTGCCGCATAATTGTGACAGTTCTGGCAAACAAGCCGTTAACTCCTGGAAATACAAATTTCTCTCCCCCACAGCTTGTGTGCGCTCTAACGCCCCTCCCTCCCTCCTGCCGCCCGGGCCTCCTCTGTTTCCCGTGTCCGGGTGGGCGTGTTGTTGTGTCGGGTGACTTGAGATGGCTGATGTACGCGTTATGTTCTTAAAATATTAGTTCATGCAAAACAAAAAAAAAATAAGCTCAATTTCATGTTCTCTCGTGGTTACAGTTGTGTTGCCTTCACCACCAGGAAACAGTGTGTTACAGGCGTTTATGAGCATTCATTGGCTAGAGTCTGCCACATCGACCTAGTTGTGTGACCAAGTTTAGCCGAGCATTGTCTTTGAATGCTTAAAGAGCACTAGACAAGAGTACAGTTCTTTAAAAAAAAAAAAAATTATAACATTGGGGGTGTTTGTAAGTGATGCTATATGTATATGATGATAAAGATTAATGTGTGAGGACCACATTCTGGTGTATCCGATTGAGTTACGAAATTCCTTCCTTCCCAAGTAATACTCGTTCATACCGTGTACATTTCCGTTAAATTGTGTCACTCTTGAAAAACTGTAGAAAAATATATATACTATATTCATCTATCCTTGGGTTGGTGTTGGCACGCGTATAGTAGTCGTGTAGCTCCACAGTCACGCTACTTGACCGGAATAAAAGCGATCCCAGTTTCCGTCTTCGAGACTATTTTCCCGACCAACATAATGTGTGCTAGCGCTCTGAGTACCCGCAGCTTGGTACATTCTGAAGTCTCATAGAAGTATATCTCATGGTTATTGTGTTGCAGTCGAGTTCTCTTACATGGTAACTAGCCAGCCACCGGTGGCTCACTCACGTCTTTGAATATATATACTGTATAGAAGTCGCCAGCCCAGGTTAAAATTTCTAATACGGTTTGACGTAGTTGGTTAATTCACCGCCGCAATCGCCACCATCTCTAGGGCATCGACTTGTGGTGGTCCCTAGTGGACAAGTGTCGAACTCTTCAAACACCCCTTCCCCCTCCTGTTGAACGAACTCGAGCTGCAGTGAATGATGGATGAGGGGTGCGGGGAATGACAGCAGGCTACAGTGCTGCGCCCTAAAGGGTAAATAACAACCTAAGACGATACAGGGCGTTACGGCAGCGCACTGCAGCGGTGAAGTTCCCAAGCTGCTCATCATACGCTTCTGAAAAACGTAGAGTAAATCCTATCCGCTCGCGACTTGTATACAGTATATATATTCAAAGCTCACGCACTGCAGATATTGTAAAAATTGTAAGAAAATACCTATGTCATAAATTACAAACATAGTTAAGTAAAACATTAGACCTAAAAAAAGTTTGGTCTTTATAAGGAGTCATTCACCAAAAAACCTGGAACCATTCAGGGTTGGAATTTTTAAATCGGTAGTGTTAGTTAGTTAGTATATAAAACTGTATATATTTGTAATAAAGAGAAAAGCTGCAACTTTTTTTTTAAAACCCATTTTAACCTCAATAAAATCCCACCACTTTTCGCTCCATTAGGGAGTAAATCTTAAAAATTTGTAATGTACGTGCTTCTTTTTTTAAAAAAATGTAGATTATACCAACTTTTGTATTTTCTTTTTATTTGGATTTGATCACGTGCAAAGCCTAATAAAATAATACTTCTTTATTTTAAACCTCATTAAAAAATTGTATAACACTTGCACTCTTAATTTTTATGTAGGTAAAAACCAATTAAAATTTTTAATCTTCCATATCATTTAGTACGTAGACATGTTAAGACTTATTGAAGCAAGCTTAAAAAAGTACAGCTCCCTTTTTCACAAGCATGCAATAAAAAAACAGTTTTTTCTTTAACTTAAGTGTAAAAAAATTATTTTTAATATCCACATAGCCATAGTGGATTTGGTTAAATCCATTGCCCTGATCAGACTAAACTTATACCGTCTTTACCACCTCACAGGTAAAATCTCAAAACCACTGATAATAAAATTTTCATTTACTTTTAATTAATACTAGGAAATTTTTAAATTTGGCATTACTTAAGAAGATTATGAAACCACATCTACTCACATTTTAAATAATTGTAAATGGAGATTAAAAAATTGTAAAACATAGAATAGATTGCTTCTTCTTTTTTTATTAAAAAAAAAAAAGGATTTAGTAGTTTTGTTGTGTAAATTATTCATACCCAATGGCCAATATCTTTACTTCTGATTGATTAGCTTTGGTAATATAATAAATTATTGTAAAGCCTTATTTACACCTGTTTTTCCTCCGTACTGGTGGAATTATTGGATTATGTATGGTTTAATGTTTAGGTTAGCCAAAGAAATTACTATGTATTGAAAAGGTTGGAGTAAACAGGCAAGAATTTAAAATTTGGTGTATTTGAGTTTTATATAATGTAAATAGCCATTCATAATTTCATCCAATGTACAGACTTTTTACCCCGAACAGTTTTATTATTAGTGTTGCATATGACTTTCGTCAACCAGACATCATGGTGGTTGTATATATCTATTATGTTTAAGTTTTTTTTTTGCATTTAAGAATGTTTTTACCCTTATTTTTAAGCTTTGTTTGAGTGATCTTATTACAAACTTGATTTCTTTTTTTAATTAATTTCTGTGTCTGTGTAACATTGCAGAAAGCCTGAAAAATAAAAATTCAGTATCTTCTCAGTTTGTGTGAACAAGTGGCTTGTACCTGCTTGAACGATGCAAACAGGATTAGTTGAACGGTCACCGAGTGTTTGACACTGTTCGTTTGTTTTGTGGTGTTCAGCACGTATTGCTAATTCACCATTTTCACTTGATGCTTGTCCATCGACAGGGAGAAGTAACGTGCGAAACACCATCTTGTATGTAGAGCTCTGCAGTCGCAAAGGTGAAGATGTGCATGAAGTGTGTAAAGTGTGTTTCCTTGCCTGTCAAAGGACACAACAGACCTTGTAACTCACCATGCAGTAGGTTCAAAACCTGAACTAGTAGGGCATGTACAACTAAATAAATTCCATATCAGTATTAAGATGTGGCCTAAAATGTTTGAAAGCTTTCTTGATTGTAACTCCATGTTTTAACCTTTGTATGTCCAACCATCTATTCATGCTGTGGATATAATTGAGTGATTTAAGGACATTTGTGGAAAAAAAAAAAAAAAAAAAAATTATCCAATCATGAATGAACTGTAATAACCTTAGTAGCCATAATATGACAGTTGTAATAATCTGTACATATATGACGTGATCCTGAAGATGTCTGTGATGTGACGGTGCATGTAGCGATTCATTATGTGCAAGTGTGTATGCTCGTGTAATGAGAACGTGTTTATTTTATTTCACAATTTTGTATTGTGTCTTTATGTATAAGTGTATATTTCTTTATGTGTACAGAGAAAATAAATGCATGTAAATGTGGTATCATAAAAAATGGATTTGCTATACAATGATATTATTATTTGTTTTAAATTATTTTGACTTGTTGAAGAGAAATTCCTAAAATAAAATAAAAATGATTGTTTATTTATATATATATATATATACTCAAAAATTTCTTAAAGATTTTCAACACTATAACATTATGTGTATGTTTGAATGAAGTACAAAATTATTCAAACTAATAGGTAACATCTTAAAAGGGTTTTACTATGCAAATAAAGATAATAATGAGCTAATTAAAATGTTTTTTGGCTGGTGAAAATTGTTCTTGTTTAGTGATGAGTGGTGTATAAGAGCGTAGAATAACTGTCCAGTACCTATTTGAGGATGTTAGCCACCTATTTATAATAATGGATTTATTATTTATGTTCAGTGAAAAATATCTCAATTTTCTCAGTTCCATTGCATGAGAGTCCATTGGCTCATAAAACACGCTCTTTGCAGAAGTCTCTACTCAATTGATGTTGATAGTCCTGAGATAGGCTTGTTTAAGAATGCTGCTTATTCTATCTTTACAGTTCGATGTATTTACCTGATTTGCATGTTGCAAGAGGTCAGAAAAGATGTTTCAAAACAAGGGAAATACTGTAAATGGAAGTGTAAATAGAAGCAAATTAGTAGTGCATGTTAGAAGGGATAGAATGAAATGTGTGCAGAATATAAGAAAACTGTGAAACTAAGGTTACATCTGCAATGTGGGTTTTTTAAACTGTAATAGATTTTATGATTTTCTTTTAATGTATAAAACATGTGGATTTGCAAGTATTTATGACTGTTATGCGGAATAAAATTTGTATTAACATGATCCAGGCATTTATTGCTTGCAAAATTATTTTTCTCGTAAAGTTAATACTACAATAAAGTTTTGTGCAAAATACGTAAAATATCTTAAAAAAAATTATTCCATAATATTTAAATATTACAACACACTGTTGACAAGCCATTATTTTATACCAAATTTCCCTGTTATTTCACTTCAGCATTTTAATTATTGTTGCTTGATGTTGGTTAACATCAGTGTGTTTCACAGTTACATGCCATTAACAGTTGTACGAACAATGTAGATTAGGTAATTCATTATCGTTTTGCACTAGAGACTAGAGTGTATGATTATGGCTATGGACTGACTTCAGATATTTGACCTATTAAATATAGAAAATATAATGTAAATGGCTGAACCCAGCTTATATAAACAAATAATTTATGGGCGAATCACAGAATCTAGTTTAAACCAAGGATAAAATTGCAGGTTCTATTGCTTACACATATTTTATTTTTAACAGTATAACAGAAGGAGATCCATCTTGCCAGAGCATGTGTGTGGGTGTATCAGTGTTGTTGGTTCATAGGCATGCTGGTCTAAAAGGTAACGGTTGTTGGATATATGCGCATGTAATAGACGTGCCACAAATAATGAATGATACTGCAAAGTGTTTACATTCGTCAGACACGACAGTAACAACAAGTGTATTAAAAACAATATTTTCAAATGCAGTTTGTAATTTTGTAGACTTAAAATGAATGTTTGCTGTCGAACAGCAATAGAGTCAAAGACTGGATGTTCCTAGGGAATGTACCACTTTATAGTTACGTGTTCACATGAAAAATAAAATTCATGTTCCAAATTGCTTCTGGCTGTGTTTCTGTTGTGTTTATTTTCCCCTAAGTTATCAGGTGTGGTGGATGGTGTCTGGTATTGTGTAGCACTGACTTAGAACAGCAGTTAGTAGGCTCGTGGGGACCCGGGCGTGGTCCCTCAGTTCACTGCTGTGTGACCAGCACAGCTACCCTTCAGGTACTACTTGCACCAGGGAGATCAACTAGTTTACAACAGTCCTCTCGACCGGCCACAGAACACAGCCACTCTGCCGGGGACGCCCACATGGGACGAATGCACACCAACACGTAAACATGCAAGTGTGGTCGACACAAGGGAAGACCACGAAGGACAGATAGTTTTACGTGGTTTTAGTCCTGCGTAGTTCGTGGAAGAACAACTTCTCAGCGATGATCTTTGCAACGCCGACGAGAGCTAACAGTCAACCACTCGTACGTCTGTCCTCTTCCTCTGCTGCGCTGGAACTCTCTGCAACATGAGCACTAGCCCAAACCCTCTAGTCACTCAATTTCCGATAGTTATTTTGGCACATGAGCCAGTCATGCGGGCACACGCAGAAGAGAAAAACTGATCTGCATGTGCTAACCTTTGCTGACCCAGCAACAGACTAAAAGCAGTTTATGATGATGATGATGCACGTGCTTTACTATAATTTTTGTTCAAAATTTTCGGATCTCAAATACAGTTTCATGGAAATGATTACCAGGATTCTAACCTGTTTGTTATAAAAAAAAATTGTATGTAATGAATATACATATATTTGGTCTTAAAATGTTCAGGAAAGTTAAAAAATTTATTTTGACAATAGTTTTTGGTAAAGTTTAAAGTTTTAATCCTCACTGTCACACAAAAACTTTTATCTTTTCTGGGGATGTGGCTAGGGGAAGTGGTGACAACAGTGTCACCTTGGGCTGTTAATCTTAATTACAAACAAATTACCAAGGAAACTAATAATACACGCCGACTACATGGCATCCATCCTCTTGGCGTGTTTTAAATAAATAAAAATTATGTTAAATGCAAAACATGTTCCGAAAGAAAAAAGTACAATTAGTGAAGCGACTGGCAGTGTATAGCCGAATCGGAGGCCGGCCAAGGAGCAGATGAAATGGATTCAAAATAATTTACATTATTGCTGTTGATCGGTGATGGCGGGTAGGTGAAGGCTCTATTGTACGCATACGCGACTGGTCATGGCACCGGGAGGTGTGCGCTCCCACGGGGTAATTTTCGCACAATAAGTGCACAAAATGCGTGAAACGATTCAGGCCAAGAGTTGGATGTATTCGCACGGTGAATAAACATTAATTACATTATTCAATTGCTATCAAAGTGTTATTAAATTTTTATTACCTGTCATTTAAGGCTTATCACACTGTCAAATTTTTGTCTCCAATATATTTGACAATACAGTTGAAGGGGCAGTATTGGATGGAAAATGACTTCCAATTTTCTCCATAAAATATGTTTTTAATCATGTCACACTAGCAAAGTTTATTTTTGGTCTGAGCTATTTTAAACTTTTCAGAATTTTCTTAATTTTGAAATTAAATAATGCATCACAGTGCTGGACAGTATTTTTTTTTTTTTAGCATGTTATTATATTTGTGCCTTTTGAAATTTTGTAAACATGAAAAGAATTTAAAACACAATAATATTCGTTATTTAACAAATTAAATTTTCAGAGATTTTTTAAGTTAAAGATTATTTCATGCATAATTAAATTCTGTTTTTCTCCAGTGTTATTTTTATTATAATCACTCACAATTTGAAACAAATCATAGGAAACTGTTAGCAACTAGTCACTATTTAACTTAAAGCACTTCATTAAATTATGTGCGTTATTATTTTTAACGAAGCAAAATGAATAATTAAATGTTAGATGATTTCTAAAAAGAAAAAAAAAATCAGTTGAAACAAACATGTCTTTTAGATACATTTGCTTTTTTCTTTAAAAAAAAGAGAGAAAAAAAAAAGCGTACTCATGTGTTTTCAACTCCACAATCAGCTTTTCAATCACATCAAACACAATTTGCGGTGATAATGAAATTATTTATTTGGTTCAAAACAGTTAAGAACAGCATAGCCGACCTCCGTAGCGTAGTCGGATGCGCACCGGCTACAGTGCGAGGCATAGAAAACGTTGTGCGAGTGGTCCTGGGTTCGAGTTCCGGGCAAGGCATGGGTGTAACGTACACATGCTGATATGATTGCGATATTATAACGATATTTGAACAAGGATAAATTGACACTTTGGCTGTTGGTGTAAGCTGTAGGCCTCATAGAAAAAAAAAGTATAGGCAAAACTGGGGGAGGTCTACCATTCACTCATCATTCTGGACATACCCGAATACTCACGTTGGCTTCTTTCAACAGACGAGAGAGCCAAACGCCCGATCGTGCATCTTCGGTTTTTTTTGTTCATTGTAAATAAATATACAACTCATGATAACTATTTGGTTAGGATAGCTACATTAAAGATACTGTGAAATCATGTAAACTGTTTACCCCAAATAAATACACCTGTTGTGGTACGAAAAAATAAAGCGAGCATGAACTTCGGGAACCTTCGGGTTTGCTCTTTCATCTGTGAAAAGAAGGCTTGCCAACGTGAGTATTCGGGTATGTCCAGAAGGACGAGTGAATAGTAGGCTTCCCGCAAACTGGCGGTGTTTAGAATATTTGGTTAATGAGGCAATAACGGAGCAGAATGTTTAAAAGAAATAGTTGGTTAGCTGTGAAAAGATTTTCAACTACAGCTCAAAAAAATGAAAAAATTAGGTAAGAGAGAATGATCGCCCGTTCTAAAACTAATAGGTATCATAAGTTTGAAACTTCCAGAAATATGACTAGGTTATTCGAAGTTAATTTGTGATGGAACTAGATAAATCAACTGTCGGCGTTGTGTTTATTCTTTGTTACAGTTGCAAATTGCTGGTGGTTGGAGGCGGGTCTGGTGGTTGTTCGATGGCTGCAAAGTTCAGCAAGAAATTAGGGAAAAATAAAGTCGTCATTGTCGAACCGGCTGCAGTACGTGGTTAAAGTTTTTCTGGCTTGTTGTAGAATGCACAGAATTTTCAGAAAAATCCAATTCCGATACAATCTTGCTAACAGTTATTTTTTCCTGAATTTTCTAAAAATGAATGGTAATATAAAGATTATGTTTGTGTTGGAGGGGTGGGAATTTTAAAACGATGGTAAAATATTTGTCACGTCTTTTCCATAAATAAAATAATAAAATTCTGAAATATTTTTTTTTTTTAAACACTAAAGATGTTTCGCTTGGTAAATTTCTAGGGTTGTGGCTTTTCTTTAACTAAAATTATACAATTACGAAAGAGGTGTTTTCAACACTACCTACAGTTTACCCTAAAAATATTTCCTTTAGAATACTGCGTAGCCGAGGCTGTTTTCAAAAAGATGGTACATTACAGCTGGGGCCAAGACTGTTTTTCACTTTAATTAGGCACAATTAGAGTGGATATGGACAATTACAGGATCATCAAACATCTGCGTCTTTTTGAAAACAGCCTAGGTTTTGCTATATTCCTTAGGATCTCTGGAGAACCACAGGATCAGGTTGCAGCTAGTATCAAGGAAACAGTACGTAGGGTGGCAACAACACAATCAGGCACATCTCTCGCTGAAAACATTCTTGACTGCGCTATTAAAGCACATGGCAGCATCACTGCACTGGATACACGACTTCACATACAAACGTGAGTTTTTTCAGAATCCAATTGGAATTTTAAAGCTCTTTTTCAGGGTTAAATAGAGAGAACTTCTGTAATGTTAGAAGAAACCTATTTTAGAATTTTATTATTTTATTTAAGTAAAGCCAATACTCTGTAAATTCATCAAGACAGGCGATCTATTTAGATGTGATGCCCAACAGAAGGGCAGTTGGAACTTTGCTCTGTTCTGGAGACAGTGGCAGGTGCCTGCTTCGGCGTGTGCAGATGCACTACTACCAGCCCTTGTTCACGCTGGTGGGGGGTGGGCTGAAGTCGCTGGCCCAGGCGGGGCGCCCCATGGCCTCCGTGCTGCCCCGGGAGGCCCGCTGGCTGCAGGACGAGGTCGCGGAGTTCAGCCCCGCCCACAACCAGGTGCGCACGCGCGAGGGCCACGTCGTCGACTACGAGTACATGATCGTGGCGACGGGCGTCAAGCTCAACTACGACCAGGTGAGCGCGAGTCGTGCGTCTCGTGACCGCCAGCGCTCTGTCTCGCTTGCCTTGCCGGTCCGTGGGGTTCGCTCGTTTCATGTCTCGGAATCAAAGTTGTGTGCACACAAGGTACGGTAACACAGAGTGTAAATGATGCTCTTAGCTGGGGAAATTTTTGTTAATTAATGTGTGCCTTACTTAAAAAATGGGGCACGTCAGAAGTATACTTACTTAGCATGATAAAAAAGTAACAAATTTTTGTTATTAAAATGAATTATGATAGCCTGTTAAATACTAAAGAAAAAAATTCCACAAGACCTGATATAAATGGGCTTTTTTTGTGATCTTCCGATGTACTAAAAACAGCAAGCTTTCATGTACCACAGGATGAATAGTCAGGATCAAGGGTTAGATACGTAACAGTTCCCGGGAAGACTCGGGGAAACGGCTGGAGTGAGTCTGCGGGTAACCCTGCACTTGTGCCAGACGGTCTCTCGGCTGCAGATCCCGGGACTGCTGGAGGGTCTGTCGCGGCCGGACAGCGGGGTGTGCTCCAACTACTCCCCGAAGTACGTGGACCTGACCCGCAAGTCGCTGGAGGCCTTCATCGAGGGCAACGTCATCTGCACGTTCCCGAAGCCACCCGTCAAGTGCCCGGGGGCGCCTCAGAAGATAGCGTACCTGGCAGACGACTTTCTCAGGAAGGTTCGTGTACCAGCATCCCAGCTGCTGTCCATAGCATTTCTTATTTTGTCTGTCGGCTAGGCATACAATATAATGTTACATGTATCATGCATTGACAGCATACTGAAGAAATTAATGTGCTTCAACTCTAGACCATGCTATTTGAAGGCCATATTGCCACATTTGATTTGGTATATCTGTTCTGTTTCTGGTATTATATACATAGTACAAATATATGTTGTATGACATTTAGTTGCATTTTCATTATTATTTTCTGTTCAAAATTTAAGTTAAGGATTTTAGGCCTTCCATTAATAATTTTTTCAATTAATTAATTCAACGTCTTCCTAGGTGGTGAAGTTAAGGCGATATGCCTTATTTTACACTACACTAAAAATATAAATGAGTAATTTTTTTTTAATAAATTATAATTTTAAACTTTGAATGATGTGTATCTTATGTTTTTGAACTTAGGGCTTTTAAATATTTATTTCATAATTCGCAGAATACGACACAGGTTGTTAATTTACTATGACTGGGTAATCTGTGCACTTGATATTGACGTGTTGTCCTTCTGCAGAGCTCTCTTTGTATAAAGTTAATATTTCCAAGATGTTACGCAGAAGTGAGAGTGATGCTTCTTGCAGCGCGGGAAGCGGCAGTCGGCGGAGGTGATGTACAACACGGCGCTGCCCATGCTGTTCGGCGTGAAGAAGTACGCTGACGCGCTGTGGCAGGTGGCACGACGGAAGGGCGTGCGTGTGAACGTCGGCAGGAACCTGCTGGAAGTGAAGCCCGACCGGAGGACTGCAGTGTTCGAGGACCTGACCAGGCCCGGCACCACGGAGGAGGTAGAGGTGCGTGCCCGGGCGTTATCTGCGCCTGATAAGGTGATAAGGCACGCCAACTGTCCTTATTGATCGGTCGGGTGTATCTGAGAGCTGAACCCTCTCTGCTTGTAGTGCTGTTGTTTCAGTCGGCCAGTATTCTCAAGCGTGGGTCCCCCCCCGTGTTTATGGGTGTTTGATCCCAGCTAACACATTCAGGTGTTACGACCCCTCACAGTTCCCGGGAATAGAGTCATATTAGAGGAGGACTGTAATAAACAAGTTAGACTGATTGCCTTCCCCCCCTCTCCCCCAACTTCTGTGTGTCAAAGTATGACATTTTTCTTATTCACACAAACAGAAGCAAATAGAGGATATTGTGTCCAAGGGCAAATGATATCACAATGGTTATTACAGGCACCGGGCAGATTGAAGACATGTTTGGCATCATGGAACTGTTATCTTTGGAACAGAACCATCAGCCAGGGGGAGGTGGTGACCACTACATCGCGTGCAGTACAATGCTCACCTAGAGAAACGCAGCGCAACACGCTTTGAACAAATTCTCCGCCAAAAATTCCCTTTAACATTTTCAGATATTTTAACACAAATTTTTCGCACTTCCTTGCAAAGGGGTCGTAATAGACAGTAGCGGATCCAGAGGGGGGGCTAAGGGGCTCAAGCCCCCTCCAAAAGCGTCTGGGTCCACTATTGTTTTAGTGTTTGCCTTGATAAAGCCTAGCCTCAGCTGGGTCCAGCCCCTCCCCAACCAAACCAAAATCCTGGATTCGCCACTGGTAATAGATAGGTGGTACTAACACCGGAGTTTTACTGTACTCCGTCGCGACTTAAATGGAACGCAAAGTTTGGCACTCGGCTGCACGATGTTTGAAGACAGTCTCGGGGAGTGTGACGAGATGTAGCGTGCGCGGTGGTGCTGTGCAGTACGCGGTGCTCCACGTGACGCCCCCCCAGGGCCCGGTGGGCGCCCTGCGCGGCTGCGCGGAGCTCACGGACACGGCAGGCTTCCTGGACGTGCACAGGGAGACGCTGCAGCACGCTCGCTTCCCCAGCGTGTTCGGCATCGGAGACTGCACCAATCTCGCCTGCTCCAAGACCGCAGCGGCTGTGGGTGAGCACGAGACGGGGGGCAACAACAACCACAACCACACTTACATGCATTTATTTTCTCTGTACACACAAAGAAATATACACATACAGACACAATACAAAATTGTGAAATAAAATAAACACGTTCTCATTACACAAGCATACAAACTTGCACATATTGAATCGCTATATGCACTGTAACATCACAACAGGGGGGGGGGGGGGGGGGGGGCAAGGGTATTTCCCCCCCCCCCCCTTTCTGAAACCTTGAAGTGGGGGCAAACAAAGTGCTGTGTGATCAATTTTTAGATAATAAAACTGCTCAAATAGCACCATTTTCCACCTTGAAATACAAATTTTCCTGGGGGAGGACCCTTAGACCCCCTCACTTCAATAGGGGGGATCGATGATTCTTTATAAAAAGGTATATTGCCCCCCCCCTCCTTTGGAAATTTAGTTGTTGCGCCCCTGATCGCACGTCGATGCAGGCCGTGCGTCCGTCGCACCAAACTGTCAACGTTAGTGCGTCTTTTACACCCGATCTTACTCTAATGCTTCGGAGTTGATGTAGCGTGTTCCTTCAGCAGGGGTGTCTTTAAACAACTTGGTTTCTAAAACAGGAGGATATTATGGTGTTAACTGTTTTTATTTTTATATTTTCACTTTGTTCATAAAAACAGTGTGTATTTGAACAAGTATTAGATACGTATAATTCTGAATACTAATTTCACCGAAACAGTACCATTTGGAATATTACGTGATTAATTTTTACAATAAAATAATTTTCAATAAGCATCCCTAATGAAGAAATAGTTGGAATGAAAATAATTTTTTTGCATGAAGGAGATTGTGTTTTTGGAAAATATGCTGACGTCAAAAGTGTACATGAGTAACTTATTACGTTATAAGAGATTAAAGCTTAAAACACAAGTAAAATTGATAGTTTTCTAATCCATTTTAATAATACATATATACATTATAGTACAAACTTAATTCCAAAAAAAAATAACATTCAATAAATTTTATACACTTAAATTTAAATTGTTGTATTTAAGTAAAGTTCTGCTAAAACACTGATTACCTAATTTTGTGATTTTAATTGCTATTTGGTGTTACATGGTGATTTATCACAATTCACCATGCAATTTTGCCCCTGTCAATCAGACGTCAAGTTGGGGAAAACTTGTCTAGACTTGCTGCCAACTTGACAAGGTGTGAACCTGGCTGTGTTTACTTTGTTGAATCGTAACCACACACGACTTATTTCGTGGGAAAATGCAACTGTTTGATAGTTTTCGACTCGCTACTTATGTTTGTGCAAAATGTTTCGTGGAAGGCTCTGGTCAGTGAGAGATGCTTCCTTGCACCGGCCTGGGCCGTGATTTGCTTGAACACGTCCATGCCTTGTTTAGCATTACCCTGCCTACAATAACAGTGCAAGCTATGCTGCTTTGGGAAATATGTACCTTGATATAACCAGGTGTCTAATTTATTACATGTAGTCACACACAATGACTATATCATTACTAACGTCCAGCAGCATGGTTTCTAAGATGGCGTGAACGTTGCTGTGACAAAACTTAATGAAATGAGTTATTTAATTTTTTTTTAGGCAAAAATCTAAGTTCCGGTTTGATATTGAATTTAAAAAGGCCTTATATTCTAAGTCCTATTATATGATTGTTTTGATAGATATATAACTTTTAATTTTCATTTGATACTCTTTAATATTTTAAGTTTAACTTGAATTTCATTATTACTACCAGTAATGGTACTAATGATCTCTGGATTAAAATTAAATTTATTTTTTATTGTGAAATATATACTGAATGACTTGATGTAGGCTATTGGACATACGCCATTGCTTAGCACATGTATGTCTGTAGAAGAAAACTACAAAAAAAAAAAACACAAATTAAGCAAAAAATTGCTGTTGTCAGGATACAGACATACATGTGCTAAGCAATGGCGTATGTCCAAAAGCCTACATCAAGTCATCCACTTCCATTGCACAAATCTTTCAAAGATAATATACTGAATGTTTACACAACCATAATTTTTTTCTGTGGCAAAAATTAGCATGGGAATTTCGTAGAGGACCAAACTGAAAAGTTATTGTGGTCACGTTGATGACTTGTGAATGTAGTTATGGCGGCGGGGCTGGGCAGCTCAGACACTGATGGCGGTTGCAGCGGCCCAGAGCGGGGTGCTGCGTCGCAACCTGGAGGCCGCGATGGGGGGCTCCTCCGTGCTGCCCGCCCGCTACGACGGCTACGCGTCCTGCCCGCTCGTCACGGGCGCCAACAAGTGCATCCTGGCGGAGTTCGACTACGACATGCGGCCGCTGGAGACGTTCCCCGTGAACCAGGCGGTGGAGCGCACCTCCATGTACCTGCTGAAGGCCCACGTGCTGCCCCACCAGTACTGGCTCGCCATGCTCAGGTGATCCACTCTCACACGACCGGTACTGGCTGGCCATGCTCGGGTTACCCACTACCACACGACCGGTACTGGCTGGCCATGCTCGGGTTACCCACTACCACACGACCGGTACTGGCTGGCCATGCTCAGGTGATCCACTCCCACACGACCGGTACTGGCTGGCCATGCTCGGGTTACCCACTACCACACGACCGGTACTGGCTGGCCATGCTCGGGTTACCCACTACCACACGACCGGTACTGGCTGGCCATGCTCGGGTTACCCACTACCACACGACCGGTACTGGCTGGCCATGCTCGGGTTACCCACTACCACACGACCGGTACTGGCTGGCCATGCTCGGGTGATCCACTCCCACACGACCGGTACTGGCTGGCCATGCTCGGGTTACCCACTACCACACGACCGGTACTGGCTGGCCATGCTCGGGTTACCCACTACCACACGACCGGTACTGGCTGGCCATGCTCGGGTTACCCACTACCACACGACCGGTACTGGCTGGCCATGCTCGGGTTACCCACTACCACACGACCGGTACTGGCTGGCCATGCTCGGGTTACCCACTACCACACGACCGGTACTGGCTGGCCATGCTCGGGTGATCCACTCCCACACGACCGGTACTGGCTGGCCATGCTCGGGTTACCCACTACCACACGACCGGTACTGGCTGGCCATGCTCGGGTTACCCACTACCACACGACCGGTACTGGCTGGCCATGCTCAGGTGATCCACTCCCACACGACCGGTACTGGCTGGCCATGCTCGGGTTACCCACTACCACACGACCGGTACTGGCTGGCCATGCTCGGGTTACCCACTACCACACGACCGGTACTGGCTGGCCATGCTCGGGTTACCCACTACCACACGACCGGTACTGGCTGGCCATGCTCGGGTTACCCACTACCACACGACCGGTACTGGCTGGCCATGCTCAGGTGATCCACTCCCACACGACCGGTACTGGCCGTATTTCTCACTCTTATTTCTCACTTTAGTTTCAATTATTATTTTTTAGTAATATTTTAGTATAATTTTTATTCTAATTTTCTCCTATTAGTTTCCTGCATGGTTAAAATGTGTGAAATTTTTCCTTTTTTAGTCATACATTAGCGAATGCATCTCAAAATTGCTGGCAGTTGCACAAAAGGAGAGCAAACATACTTACAATAAAGGACACTTGCTAATCAAATGATGTACGATTACCAACTGACATTTAAACACTGCACTTGTATCACATATGAGAATTATCTTGAAGTTATAATTTTTTGTATAAGTTGATGAGTTATCGCTGGTTTTATGTTGTTGAGGGTCAGCATGTGAAAAGTAGTGCCTGAAATATAAAATTATTACATAAATCTTTTTGAAAAAAATAATAGAATATGAATACAATGCCAAACCCAAGCACGGTGTTTATGATTGACAATAGCTGTGATGGAAGGATTCACTGCTTTTCTACCGCTCTGAAATCAGAATACAAGGTTAGCAGACAGGCGGTTTATGAGAAAAATGTGGGGGGAAACTAAATTAATACTGATGTGTGATACATTGTACTGGGGTCTTGTGTGCTCCCTTGAGGGAGTGTTCTTGGGGTGTGGTCGTGTGCTTGCACTGGAGAAACAGGCTTCTTCCAGCCAAGACAAGGCTGTAGTTATACATGTCGCCTGTAAGTGGTTGGTGGTTGGTTGGAGGAATTGCCCCGGCCTTCCTAGACTGTCAGCTCCAGCAGAGCAGGTGAGCGAGACTCAGTCAGCATTCTTCAACGATTTGTGAACCTTTTAGTACTTTAGGAAATTAGACAGAAGTGTGTGTGGATTGGCAATTATATAGGTATGGTGTTTTATGGGATTTACAGAACGTCTAATTTTTCACCGGGTAACATTTGGTTGTAAAGCTGTTCTTGGTACCGTTATTATATTAACGGTTCTAGGTGCCGGCTAATTTGCCGGGAACCGACACATCACTAAGGGACTAGTGTTTTCCAGTCAGTCTTGACATTTTGCTTAGTTTGTCTGTTTTTGGGGGAATTTTTTACTTCTCTGCAGTAAAGGAAGGAAATAAATATGTTCTGTTTGTGCTTTTATGTTGTAGTGGGTATTGGGAAGGACCAAAAACAATCAGGAAGCTGTTGCACCTTGGGTTGAGCAGGTGACCATTACAACTGGCCACGGCATTGGACAGCGTGAAGTCACACCGGTTTTCTTTCTCTCTCTCCATATGTAATTGTCAAGTAAGTTTGGGCTGGTAATGGTATAAACGTGAAATGTTAATACAGCTCCATCTACTAGGCCTGTGCAATGTTTTTTTTTTTAGTTCAAATCAAATATAAACATATTTTTTTGTGAATATCAAATACAAATATTTTTTTAAAATGAATTTATAATTTGAATAGGTATATATTGAAAATATTTCTTTCATTAGTTGAAAACTGCTTTTAGTTTGTTTGCTTGGAAAAAAAATAATTATGTATTTGTAGACCAAGTATTGAATTTGTCTAATGTTGAAACTTTGCAGATGTATACATACTTTTATATATGCTTTGTTAATTCCTTTGAGTTCCTGCAAAGGTGGTTTATTCTGCTGTGATAATAGTGGCTCTGCCCATATGTTTACTTAGAGTATTTTTGTACATGTTGTGTATAAATAAAAATAAAAGGTATTTTCAGTTAGTACCATTATGATTCTTCTGAAATTATTTGTTTAATGTAAACACACACAGGTATATAATAGTATTTTGGTATTAATTACTGGACTAGTCAGATACTGGCAGCTTGTTAGTACCTAGTACCCAAACAGTCATCAAGAACAAAGATGTCTCTCTGTACTGTCAATGTCGACTGTATTGCCTCATCACTGTCGCAGCTGAGATCAACTGGAAGCATTCTATGCCTCCAGCCTGGAATTACTACGTATTCCAGTTATAACTGAAATGTTAAATTTACTGTTGACTTCTAATAACATAAAACAGAACATGACAATCAGTAGGGGGCTTAAAAAATTAGCATCTCCTGTTAAATTAGTATTTTTAATACCACTTATGTAGAACAATATGTACATTCTATATGTTTCCAAAGTGAATATTCACATATACAAGTTACTACAAATAAACCTCTAGTTGTGTACAAAGAATTTAATGCTTATTTTAACAACTGGTAGTGCAATATGCAACAAACATTGAGTTGCCTGTTTAATTCGTAGAATAGTAATACACAAATGTATTTCAAGTCTGCAAATTACAGTAGAACCCGTTTATAGTGAACCCGCATGTAATCAATTCCCGTTTATTGTGAATTTCCGTCTCCGCAAAATGATGTGAGGTTATGTATTAATTTATTGGATATAACGCACAACTTTTGTCAATGTTGATACGTTTTCCCGTGTACCACGAACAAATTTTGCTGACATGCACATTTATCTCAAATATTTTCATACAATTACAAGTTTTTTCACAAAACGTCTATTCTGGATCATATTGAAGTTTTTCTCCGCAATACGCTACTCGATTGTCCACTGTTCATATTATAAACAAGTCGTATTTGAGTGGCCTCGGTAGGCTACGTGTAGCCAAAAATGGTGATCAGTTTGGTGAAAATAAAAAACAGTTTTCCCTGCATGGTTAAAGAATGGGTGAAGGCGTGTACTTTTAATATGTTATCAAAATTAAACATAAATTACCGCCACACAAATACGTATGTACATTATAGCAGCAAATTCAATATTTTTACGTCTCATTTTTATCGTACAGGTACCTTATCGAGTAAGGTTCGTAAGACTACCACTAGATAGAACTCTGTGGACTAATTTTTTCCATAGAAAATGAGAAAATTTCGTTCCAGCTTTAGCAACTGCGATACTAAATGATACGTAGTGATCTTTGATGCGCCAGACTTATTTTTTGTTTATTTACTTTTTACGGTAAAAAGAATTTCGTGTTATTAAGCTGCAAATGTACTTCAATAAGAAATACGTACATAAAAAATGGTGAAAAACGTGGTAAAAAACGTAAGGCATTATCTGTGCGAGATAAACTGGACATTATTGAAAAGGTTGTACACAAACGTGTACTTGAAGAAATTAATGTTTCTCTTTTAGAATTACTCATGAACGCTATTGCAGGAACTAACCATAGGGCGCCAGAGGTATTCCACAGGTAACAACAAAATAATACTATTAATAATTAATTTTATTGCATTAACCATAGCATGAAAAACCTCAAGTCATGGAACCAACAAACAAATATTAAATCCAGTCTATGGGATGTAGATAACCTGACTCTTAAACAAAAATGAAATAAAAATATTTAAGTTCCTGAAAGTGTTCACAAAGTAAAAAGTCTTGGGGTTTGCTCCGGCTTGCTCGAGCATGAAATTCCTAACTTCTGGACCTCTGAACTCGTGTGCGAGTAAATTGTGAAATTTTAAATATTTTTGCCGATAATTGCCGAAAGTCAATATTCACTTAATTTGACGATAATTCAAAGTTTAAACTAATACTGTCCAAATAAGTCGACGGTAAAAATTACGTCAGCGTCCCAATATAAAGACGATGCAGACCATACCTTAACTCTGAACGATTAAGGTCGTTCAGAAAATACGTCGGCACTCACGTAAATTGAATGCAATCCTTCTGCATTCAATATCAGGGCATCACTGATTATTGCCCTGTATTTTGACGTATTTTTCACAACAATATAGCCGAAATTAGCCTCGCCACGTATAAATATTCCCCGAGGGAATACACTTCAACACGCACTAAATGGCGTCATTTTCCACTCTCTTTCTTCTCTCTTGCCTAAATAAAATTGTTTCTTGAAAAGGGCCAATCACGGCCGCGACACGTTAGCGTCCTTTTTAACTAAGCCAATAAAATGTCATTATTACACAAGCATAGGCTCGTTGAAGCTGTTCGAAACGCCGCACAATTATTTATATCAGCAGTTGTCATGACGACGCAGCACGAGCTGCGCGCGCCGCCATGCAAGAAGCAAAAAAAAAAACACTGCCGAAAGTCCGGGAAGCGGTATTAACCTCGAACGTAAAACAATAACAAACAGTTTCAGTTAGTCTGATAATACCGTAGTATTACAAGGTAGACTCCAACCCCACTGTCCCGCACATGTTAATAGCAAAGGAACTGGGAATTGCAACATCCATTAAACAAGCTGAAAAATCTTCTTTCTCAAGCTGCAAAAACGTCACAGAGTATTAAATGCCTGAAAAAAGGATAATACGCCGATGTCCAAGAACCATTAGGTAATAGAAAGTTTGTACATGTGTAGTTCATTAAAAATAATATCTGCATTTGTAATAAAACTGTTGCTTTGAGTATTTTCGTTCGTTCTTTTCTTGGCTTAGGCCTATGTGTAGTAAAGATTTTGCTTTTGAGTATGTATTGCCAATATAAAAGTTTTCCCAGATATAAAGTTTCCCCTCTATAGTGAACATACAAACTACTCCCTTCAGATTCATTATAACAGGGTTCTACTGTAGTAGACAACATGGTTAAAATGCTTGAGTTTTGTACTTTTATCAGTCATATATTACATAACGCAGTTCAGAATGGTCCATTAACGTATGCAATGTGAGCAAACATATTTAAGATTAACGAAACTTGCTTGCTTATGTGACGTACTAATGCCAACCGACATGTTAAAACACTGAGTGTATCACACATGAGAATTGCCTTACAGAAAAGTTTTCTGAGTTAGTAAGCTTCCGTATTTTTGTCCCTTGAAGCATTTCACTCATGCGAAGGGGTTAATGCTGTCTTCATTTCCAATGGAGGCTTAATAGTACCTGATCACACAGTCAGGCAGCATAGTTTCCTATTTGCTCGTTCTAGTCACTGTTCCAACATTAGCCATGCGGCCCCGGTGCCTTAGTGGCAACACTGTCGCTCTGCACGGGAACAGAGAACTGCTCGCTGCTGGCTGCAGCCATGGGCAGATTGTCGATGAAGTGATCCTCGCTGTGATCCGCTGCGACACTCAGACCAGTCACTAGGAAGCTCCGCCTGATGGTCTCCTGTTGAAATTGAATGAAATGACTTTAGCTTAAAATTAAGTCAACTTCATTAGAGGCAGTGACATGTGATAGATGCTAATGGAGTATCGACACAATACCCTGAGAAATACCAGTGACTCGCTGCAAGACATGTCACGTTCCCAACTTGTGAATCTTATGCTAGAATCACAAACGATGTGATGGCGCGTTGCGACAGCAAATTATCGCTTTATTGTGAAAATACAGTTTTTACCCGTACGACATCCAAAAATATATTAGTGTATACAAAATGTTTCTTTACGCTAACTAACATGGAACATACAAAAGCCATTAATGCTTGCAGGAGTTTTTTTAAAAATATATATGTTTTAGAAAATAATTTGTTTAATTCAAAATTAACATTTAATATTAAAATCACTGCGCATAAACATATTTCAAAGAATTTAAACATAAATTTCATGAACAAACACCAGATCTCCGAAAAAAATACAACAATAATAATAGAATAACCAATGACGTGCTTAGAAAAACAAATTCTGACAAAACGTTTCAGTACCACTGTGCGACGCGATTGAAATATATAATATGTCTAATCAGGAACTCTGTGGCATCTGCCATTTCGTGTCCTGTAAATTCATAGATTGTCGAACGTGATTGGTTAAAAAAATCTCTGGGTCACCGCCACTGCGTGATTGTGATTCCGGCATCAGGATTCAAACCCGCCCATGCAGTGACCACGCTGGTTGAGTGTTCAAGCGCACACCTCCCACCTTCCACGAGGGAAACATGGCGGGTGTGCTGTCACCTGTTGGGTTTTCTCGAGATACTCCTGTTCCTCCCACCCATTCACTCAATGCTCTATACGCATTCTCTCTCACTGCCTCAACGTCGAGACATTAGACACTTTCATTTCTTTTTGTCTTCGCTCTTGTATTTAATTGGCAACTGTGGAGCTCGCGAGTCAGACTGGGCGAGGTTGGCCCCGAGCGCTCACCTGCATGGTGGTCGCGACGTGCTCGTGTGCTGCTGCGACCCACCGTGCCACCTCGAGGGGTCCCGGCAGCTTCCGCGCGCTCCCTCCGTCCCAGGAGCACGCCGGCCGTGCCCTCCCGGCCGCCCACTGCCTCTCCACCGCATCCTGCGCGCACGCCCCACACACGACTACACCTTTCTGACACCTCGATCTTACTGGCAACAGTGATATCACTAGAGACCTGTGAAATTCGTGGGTTCAATGACCTCCAGTATGGAGTACAATATCCTCTGCACACTCGGACAAATGCCAACTGTTCAGTGGCCGCTGACTTGCGAGTCGTCTCGATTGTGTGACCCTGTGATTCGACGCTTCTACGAGTGATGGGTCTCTAGTTGGCCCTCGGTCCTCCAGATTAACAGTGAACCATTTGACAGAAGCAGCACTAAGGTATAATTACTTGAATTTTAGCTAAACACGAAATGAACCCGCAAATTTAACGGGTCTCTAGATATCGCTTAAGGGCAATTTAGAAGTTATCCCACCAAACCTACCACTTCAAAATTAGAATATTCTTATTGATATCATCTATAAACATTCATTTTTGAACGAACACTCTCGGCAGCCCTAGCTAAAATCTACGTACCTAGTGAGCCAGGTTCGTGAAGCAGTAGCTGATGCAGGGGAGAGGGGGACGGGAAGGGTGTGGTCCACTTCCTTGGAGCACTGACGGAGGTGTTGCACAGGGGTCAGTGGTGTAGTGTTGGTGTACCTGGAAGCGGTCCCGCACGGCCACGTCGAGCGGCTGCAGCCTGGAGGAGCAGCCCCCGGGCATGACCAGGCAGCGCGTGTCTCGCGCCGCGCACGCCTCTCGCACAGCTGGGCCCGTGTGCGCGTCGTGGCAGTCCATCACCAGCGCGCTGGGCGACGTCACGCTCCTGCAGGGACAGTCACTCTTGAATATATATACTGTATAGAAGTCGCCAGCCCAGGTTAACATTTCTAATACGGTTTTTTAGGTAGTTGGTTAATTCACCGCCGCAATCGCCACCGTCTCTAGGGGCACCGACTCGTGGTGGTCCCTAGCGGACAAGTGTCGAACTCTTCAAACACCCCTTCCCCCTCCCATTGAACGACATCGAGCTGCAGTGAATGATGGGTGAGTTGGGGGGGGGGGGGGTGCGGGGAATGACAGCGGGCGACACTGCTGCCCTCTAACATGTAAATGACAACCTAAGACGATACAGGGCATTACAGGCAGCCCACTGCAGCGGTGAAGTTCCCAAGCTGCTCATCATGCGCTTCTGAAAAACCTAGAGTAAATCCTATCCGCTCGCGACTTCTATACAGTATATAATTACATATGTTCAAAGCAATCGCTGAACCTCATTCCTCCCCTGGGGCGTGGGACTCACCCAGCACGACCCCGGGCTGGCCGTCCTGACTTCAGCCTCGCGGGCTTTCCCCAACGCCGGTACCGCTCTCCGATAAATACTGACAAGTCCCTCCCTGACACAGCATTGGCAGTTCCTTCACAAACATTAGTACTGATTTGAATCTCCGACTCTCGGTCACAAGATGCCGAGCCCAAGCTAAGGTAAAAAAAAAAAAAAAAAAAAACTAACATTCCCCAATGCCATTTTACGATTTCTTACTTACAGCTCATCAATACACATGTACGATTTTCACGGACATGCACCATTGCTGGTTTTAACTGCATGTAATAAGAGTAACCACAAGAATGAACAAGAAAGATGAATACACAAACACACAGAAAACAAGCCATAATCAGTTGATGTCAAATGCTAAACACACAGACAGCACAGAGAGAATTCCGTGGAAGGAATTAGTTGGGGGGAGGGGGGGGGGGGGATATATCACAGCAAAAACAGTGGCTGAAAACAATGATACAGTTGTAACAAGACCAAAAAATAAAGACATCAACAACCTTGGAAAAATCAGCAGCAAATAGAAAAAACCCAATGATGATACAAAACAGATAATCTGGACAACTCAAAACAAATATTATATTTTTATCAAATTACTTTAGTATAGTTTTGTTTTTCAATTATGTTATCTTGTTAGCAACATTGAATATTTAATTCGTCCAAAAATAGATCAGATGCTTCTAGAATTTTTGTTATGAATGACGGTAAGAAATTAGCTGTTTCTTGAATGAGGAAGTAGTAAGTATTGTTTGAAAACTGCTTAACCCACACAAACTTAGAGGCAATGAAAAGAAAAAAAAAATCTGTAAAAAAAATAAAAACTTTGTGCTGTGGCGAACACTTTTAAAAGCAAACAGTTACAAACAAAACCAAACAAAAAATATGTAGGTAACAACGAATATCTGTGAAAAGCGCAGTCTTGAGACCACACAGATGCGTAGAACTGTGTTCTTACGGTGTGGTACTCACTTGAACCACACATGCTCGAGCCAGAGCTTCATGCTTCGCTCGTCCATGCGAGCGTTCCGCTGCCGGACGACCAACACTCCTCGCTCGTCCGAAACCACGTCCGAGTTCCCCTGCAACACCCACCGGGACGCTGTCTTGTTCCCCTCACATTTCACGACACGCAGCAGTTGGTGTTTACAGATCAGTGTCAACAGTAAAAATGTTAATTCTTCAATTATGTTGAGGAGAAACAGGTACAGAAATACCACACCTTCTTGGATCTAATTTTTTCTACCATAACAATTAAATGTTAATTTTGTTACAAAACTGGAAGATGTACCAAAGACAATGAGATCTTAAATTATGTATTTGAAAACCAACAAAAAATTTACTTTTTAAGGTTTTGGTTTTTTTTTTGTTTTGTCTCTTTTTAAAGATTATTATTATCATTATTATTAAAAGTTTATAATTTCCCTGTGAAATCATTTAATCATATGTAGTTCAAAGTTAAATTCAGTTTATAGAATGACTACAACTATAAATTACTATCTACTGCATGATTTTTAGTGTTTTAAAAATATTAATGTTTACTTGCTTCCATAACAGACAGATTTACAATTATGAATGATAAGATATGATGACCTAAATGAAAGCTGTTGACTCCGAGAAGAGGGGAGTAAGGGGCAGTACCATGGTCGTGACGAAGGCAGGCAGGAGAGTGCCGTCGGCCAGGCACGCCAGCACGACCGTGACGTAGCAGTTGCTTCGCTCCGGCCGCCTGAGGAGGGGGGGGCGGGTCGCGGAGTCCGGTCCCTCTGCACAGACCCCACTCGACACACTCTCGCTGTCCTGCCGCCTCCCTGCCAGCGACGCTGCTGCTGCAGTAACTATTACCAGCGGTAGCGGTCAGTTGGGAAGACCACTGACGCACGACAACACCAAGTCTCGGAAAGACCACGTTTATAACTGTGCTTGTACATTAGCAATTTGCGTCACCGTTGCACCATTGTAGTTCCACTACTTTAGCAGGGCTATCTGGAATGTCTACTTCACGACTGGGGACAGGTTTTATGGTGTTCCTTTCAGGCCAATTTCGTTTTTTTAAAACAAGAGATTTAGGTGTCACTGGTTTTTATATTTTATGAACTCTTTTTTTATACTTAAAGAGCACAATTTTCAACTAACACAACGCTTACTTGTTCGATGAAACGTGCTTCACCAAAACAGTGTCATTTTGAATGGTACACGATGCACTTTCACTATAAAATAAATCGGCAAGTGTATGTATTTGCGCTTGTTCTAACGTGGTAACGTAGGTAAAGATGAGTGGGTGAGCGGACTCACCGGCCGGCAGCCAGACGTGCAGCTCTCCCACGCAGCCCAGGGCGTGAGGCCCCAGGCCCAGCCCCCGCACGCTCGCCCGGAACTCCCCCACCTTGCGCGCCAGGCAGCGCGGCAGCGCGCAGCTCGGCGCGGGGCGGCGGCGCAGCAGCTCGGGGTAGCCCCGGCAGAACCGCATGGCCCAGCCTCGCGATGCCTGCATACCAGCACACACGCACACACACCGAGTCCTGTTTCAACTAGCGAAGTTTCAAGTCTGGTTGGTTTCAACTACTAACCTCGATTTTATTTAAAAACAAACAACAACAACAACAACAACAACAACAACAACAACATATTTTTAAGTGATAAAGAGTATGTACTAACCTTGATTAGCCATTATTATTTTTAAATAATCATGCTTATACCAAAAACCATAATCACTCCACAGCCATGATAAAATACTTTTGCCATTGGATGTTTTGATTTTTTTTTTAAACACAAATTCTTCCACCTAATCAAAATCTATTTCTTGTGTGTAAGTATTGAACATTTTATTTATATTACTGTGAATTCACTTTTTTTTCTACTGCAAATGCACATTTATTACTTATTTTATTTTCATTTTGTACACACTCCCATTTTTTGCACCAAGTCAAGTCAATTTGCTTTAATGTTGACTTAAAATGTGACAGTCTTCACTGGTGATTATTTTACTGTTTCAGTCCACACCATGCTAGAATTTTGTGCATGTAGGTATATTTCATTAGTAATTCTTACCTACAAAGTTTTGATAGTACTAGGTATTAATAAGTTTTGCTCTTGTAGCAGAATTCTCGAGGCTCAGCAAGGTGTTAGCGCTAGGTGTTAGAGAAGTGGAGTCGAGTGCAGTCAAGTGCGATTTTCTGCAGTCTGGTCTGCATCCGAGAAGCTATGGTCAGCTGCGATTAGGCAGACGCAGCTGAAGTCTTCTTTCTTCTGATTTAACAGAGAGGAAAGAAGAGCGAATATAGGTGGAACTTCTGCATCTGCAGAAAATGCCTTAGTCTTGGAAAGACTTTTGGCAGGTAACGCTATCGACACCACACCTCTCCTTCGAGCATCGGAGTTTGTTACAATCTCCGATTCCCCTCCATCATCTTTTAAACGAGACTTACTGCTTTGCAATACAGTAGGGCCATTTTTTTTTTTCTGTTTCTTCGTATTTTCATAATTTGCCTCTTGCCTATAAGCACGTTTGCATTGCATGACATGGAGGTCCGTGGAAGCGACAGTTCCAGACTACCAAGGATATTTGATATTCATAAATAATTTGATATTGGATTTGGAATTGGACGTAGTTATGCAAAAAGGAATCAACTCACAATTTTGTTATAGTATTTTATTTGAAAATAAATTAAAATAGTACAAGGTTGATCGTACTGTCTTTGCTATTATTATATCAGTATTTATACTAGACCATTAAAATTATACCCACAATATTTTATCAACATGAGAATTACAATTTATAATTAACTTTAACTTCAAAATACTCAGAATATGTTTCATGTGGGTTGGTTCCTTTTTGCATAACTACATCCAATTGATTTGCAATAAAAAAAATAGGATTTGTAGAAATCTAATTTTTAACTTTTGGTATTACTGTTAAGAAAAAAAGTGAATTGTCGGAACAGAAGCAAGTGAGGCGGGGAGCGGCATATTCCTCACCTTGAAGTGCTCAGCCTTGGAGCCAGCCAGGAGCGTCACGGCGCGCGCCTGAAGGTCGGAGAGGCAGACCGCACGGCCGCGCTCCAGCTGCGTCAGCGCCCACTCCAGCAGCGGCCCGTCCTCGTCGCGCGGCGCCGTGCCTGCCGCGTGGCGCTGCCTCCAGCGGCGGTACCAGCCGTGCGAGCACTGCATGTGGGCGTGGCCGCGCGCCCGGTACAGCTCCGCCCCCTTCTGCCCAACCTGTCGCCGGCACGCAGGCCTTGTGCAGGAGGCCACTCCGCTGGCCGGAGCAAAATTTCCAGTTTTTTTTTCTAAAGTTCTTAAAGGGTTTTCATAGACTGTTTAGAACTAACAAAACGTAGTCTGTCTGTCAACTATTAAATTTTAAATTATAGTATACATAGTTTATCAAAATACTGTTTATGATCTAGTACTTCTGAATAATTATGATTTGGTAGCATTTACTCAGTGTTTCAAATGTGAAAACATCAACTAAAATGACTTATACCTTATAATTACACGAAATACAATTTACAATAAACCATATAGACTTTAGAAATAAAATGTAAGATGAAATAATATTTTTAGCTTCAATAACGTTTGTTTCACAATGGTAAGATTTAAAGAAATCAAATATAATTATTTTTTGTTATTTTTTTTTTTTTAAATTTTAATTTGAAGTTTTATTTCACAAAACATTTTAGTCAAGCTCTACACTGCGATACTTGCTGTTTGAAGCGGTTGCAGGGAGCGGGCTACCTGTAGCGAGCTGGGCCTCCGGCGCTGCTGCTGGAACCACGCCCAGACCTCCGCGTCCACCTGCGCGTCTGCCGGCGGCCGCCCGCCCGCGCCGCGCCGCGCCTCGCCCTCCGGCGCTGGGGGACCAACACTGTCACTGCACGCAGCCCTCAGCTACAACCACCAGTGTGAACCCTTTCAGCAAGTTCCCTGCCTGATACTTGTGTGGCGATTGTGCTGCGAAATGCGATAGAAGCGAAAAGCACGTCACTACACCATAACACACCAAAATGCATCTGAAATCACTAAAAGAATTTTTAATCAAAAATTTCCCTAGAGTAAAAAAAAACTTTTTTTTTAAATATACATATATATATATTAAACTCGTGAAATTGCATATTTAGCATAAAGATAGTACGAAATTGACATAATAGAAAGATTCAATTTTTTTAAACTTTTTTTTATCTGTTAACTGTTATTAACTTTTTTTTTCATGGCATTGGTACAGCAGGTTATACAACATTAGAGCTTGAAAGGACTTTTGCTATGCAGCGTTGTCAAGTTTTGAATAAATCGCAGACATTGCTTTAAAAACACACATTTTAAGAAAAATTCTGCATGGATCATTGGGTGAAAATGGTCATATGCTGACACAATTTTGAATATGATGCAGCTAACTCACATTTTTATACCGAATGGCCATTAGAAACCAATACGATTTTGAAACAAGTTTATCTCAAAATCAAAAAAATTACATGACCTTTCCCCAGTTTTCTCGGTCTATGGCCACCCTGAAAGATTAGGTATTTGTCATTAGAGTTAAGTTTTGATTGAAAATGATGATTAGTTTCATGATTTTAATTGTATTTTGGCGCTTTGTGGTGTGATAACTTGAATTTCAGTATTATTACTGACTTGAATTTCTGATTTATCACAATTTACCATTAAATAGTGTCCTTAGCAATTATTATGAAAAGAATTTAAAAAAAGGGATGATTGCAAAAAGGTAATAACCATTCTGGTTCTTCTTGAAGAGGTTGAACCACTCGAAAACCCTCTTCCTGGAGATGTTGAATGTCACCGACGCTCTGTTTTGACTGTGGCAGTCTGCGAACTTGGCCACTTCCACCTTGAAGGCAGTCGGGTATCGTATGTGCCGTTCCTTCTCGTGGTCCGAGGTCACCTTCAGCTCCAGCTCCTCGTCACTCGGCCGCTTCTGCAGTCTGTCAGAACATGCATATTTACTGGTTCTCGTTATTTCGTCACAAAAGCTTTCGTACAGATCTTTCACAGGCCAAATTTAAACTCTTGGGTGCCATTAAGAAATTGTTGCTGCATGAATTCGCAATTACTTTCACCAGCAAAAAACACAGGATCATTACATGTCTGCTCAAGTCGCATAACTACAACAAAATAACGGGTTTTTACTACTTTATACACAACACAGATTATTCCTTTCTATTCTATTTTTGAATTTCAGGCCAGACAATGCCATGTTTTCAGTTGGGTTATTTGACACGTTTTCTTCGCATACTTCTGTGTCACTCACTGTGGATGTTGACTGGAGGACGGAGCCGGCGAGGCACGCACCTGTCCGCCCACATGAGGAGCCAGCGGCCGGGTGCCGACCCGTCGCACTGCGCGGCCAGTCGCTCCGCCCTCTGCCTCACCTCCTCCCGGGACACCTGGTGGCCCGCCTCCCTGCACGCCCGCAGCCAGGTCAGGAGCTGCTCGCTCTCCGGGGAGCCTGCCCCCTCCCGGGGCGCGGGTGCCCGCCCTCCTGGCGCCTGCAACGACACTCCACCTGCACCGCGCGCAGTCTGAACACTCGGTCACCTCTGTCGAGAGGTTTGGAGTCGACGTGGCCCAAACATGAGGTCATCTTACGTTCATCTTATATTCTGATACTCTGCTTTGGGCGTCTGGGCCACGAGCATAAGTAAACACACACCACAATAAAACTAAGTAAACCAATTCTTTATGAAATTTTTTGAAATTTACGTATGATTTTGTTAGAAAATAACACACTAACAATCCCATGACTGAATAATCTTGTGTTAATAAATGAGAGTTTGAAATGGTACATCTAATTTGTTTGTTTTGTAGGTTATTATTGTATATTGGTCAGACTTATTACTTGATTTTGGCAAAAGCTCTCAAGGTATTAAATAGATTTCTTCAAACTGTTATAAAAATAAATATACTTTCTTGTATCAAAAAAAAAAAAAAAAAAAAAACCCACCATAATAACATAACCAACATAAAATTGGCTGCATTAGCCACACCTAAACATGGAAAATATGGTTACATTTGCAGTCATAAAGCACGAGATGGAAGAACCAAATGTACTCCATTCCGACAGGCACCTTTTTTGTGGATTAATGTGCTCATAATTTTGGGTACGACTTAAAATCGACTGCATACAACACGTTCACCTAGTTTATTATGTTATAAGACACACGTATTTATAATTATCAAATTGGTACAACTTAAAATGTTAATAACTCTATTTGCAGACCAAATTGTAACAAGCATAAATAGTGGAGGTATTAGTAATATGGTAATTCAGAATGTGGCACATGGAACAGGAATGGCTAGTCAACCATCACTTCAGGATAAAATGTTCACAACCACAGGCGCCACTCAGTAGGCAAGGCTCCAGTCTGTCTCAAAGACAAGACTCCTCACCAGTACAGGGGCAGCAGTGGTCGAGAGGGCCGGCCTCCGTAGCACAGGCCTACGTGCAAGGGGTTCTGGGTTCGAGTCCCGGGTAGTCCCAGCAGCTGTAGATACTGTAGCAAGATTTTGACATGAGAAGGAATGCAAGACGTCATGAGAAGAATGAATGTGTTAAAAACCCACTACACAATATGTTATGCTGTAATTGGTGTAGCAGGTTGTTAACACGAATTGACAGCTTAAAAAGACAAGGTAGAACATGTAAAGCAAAGCCCACTTACGGGATAGAGGACATCGATAAAGACACTACACTAAGGAAGAGTGTGCTGGATGATGTAAATAATTTTCCTTTACCTGAGCGTGATGGTATTAGCTCATCCGATCACAACAAAGAACATAAATGGGTATAAATTTGTAACTGTCCCAAAAAAAGTCACTCTCATGTCACTGTCATTTGAAAACGTTAAAATTAAAATAAAATTTAACACAGTCCAATATTAGTTGTTGAAGAGGGGATGCTTGGCTCATTGGTATTAAAAGAATTATTAACAACAGAATAAAATAATAATAAAAAAGTCAGCTCTCTTGCCTTCTGCAAAAGCAGTCGGTCTGGGTTCGATTCCCCACAAAGCCACGCCCTGATATTTCGGAAATGAGAAACCTGGCACACATGGCAATCTGCCAGTTGATTTTATCGGAGCACTCCCACTACCCCCAGATTCATTTGCCTGTGCTCCATCCGCATTTCATCAACTTTCAACATCATCTGTAATGATCTCTCGTCAGTTGAGATGTTAAGCTCCATTCAATCAATCAATCATTCATTCACTCGACGCCCCCATTCCATGCTTCCCTATACCAGGGTCAGATGATTCCTATGCAGGTAATAGTCTTGCACACTAAGTGTACAATTCAGGGGCTACCAGCCAAGGGCTCTACCCCCACAGAAACCTGCTGAACTGCAATGTGGAGTAGAGTAAAAATTTTACCCAGTATTACCATTCAACCTTTAACAATTAAATGTTATTTAAATTGAATTGCACCTTAAATGATTAATTAAAACTTTTTTCTTACACAGTTACCAACAACCACAAGAGAAAGATACTGTCTTAGAATTGATGAAATCTTAGATTTTAATAAATACAGTAAATTAAAATGATATGTAGCCATAAAACATGTATTCAATTTAGAAAGAAAATTGATATTCAAGAGACAAAACACACAAAATCATTACTCATAAAGTCATAAGGAATAGTTACTACCCAATATGTTTGATTTCATAAGTTAAAATAAAATTAACAGTTAAATTCACTTTATTAAGGGAACATTATACATGCCACAAAATGCAGGAAATGCTAAAAGAGGAAAAATTAACCTTCATTGACTTTGCATGGGATCATAGAGATAAACAATGCTAGAAAATTGTAATAAACGTGGTTAATAAATGTAACAGTTGTCAAACTTTAAAAAAAAAAAAATCTCTGAAAGTTAACATATCTACATCTTACGTCCTAACAGTGACATATGAAATACAACCAAAATAAAAATACTGACAAAAAATTATTGATTCAAATATGTAACTCTAGTCACTAATGGTAGCCCTTGGATTGAACACTCAGTGTGCAAGACCTTACATGCATAGGCATCATCTGAACCTGGTACAGGGAAGTATGGAGTGGGGTCAAATGGAGTACTGCCCTACAATTGCTAGTTGAAATCCAACCTATTTTAGCGCTAATAGTAGTATACTTACTTCAGAATTCACCAGCAGTTTGTCCTTCTTCCAAATAGAAACTGTGGAATCCTTGACCTTGAACTTGTGCGCTGTTTCCTTGAGCGTGTGGGTCGATGCGTACGTGAGCACCTTCTCCTTGAACCTGGGCAGGTAGCGTTCGCCCTTCTTCAGGGGCTTACTCAGCAATCTCTTCTTCTTCTTCTTTTTGAGCTTCTTGTCTCCTGCGACGGGGTCCCGGCTCGCAGCTACGGCGGCGGGCGAGGCCTCCCCCCGGGAGACGCAGTCCCCCGACACACGGGCCCCATCCTTGCACGGCGTCGCGCAGCCCAGGATGTGGTCGATGGTGTTGGAGTGAGACATGCAGTCGCCGCCTCCCGGGAACTGCGACCCGTCGCAACTCTCCGTGACGTGGAGGGTCAGGTAGTCCATGATGTCCAGGGAGTCCTCGCCGAGGCTCCTGGGACCCTCGCCCCCCTCTCGCGGCCCGGGCTGCCCCCGCTGGCCCCCGTCCGCGAGGTCGCCGCCGGGCGCAACAGCGTCATCTCCGGCCGGACAACTCTGCTTGAAAATTCCGTTCAAGAAGCCGTTCGATGGCGGCGAATCCTCGGCGACACGAGATGGGTCTGACAACGTGGCTCGGACTTCTGGTTCTGCCACTGCATCTTCACCGGTACTCCCCTCCTTCCCCGGTGCTCCTGTTACCTGAAGCGGTGTTGCGGCACTCCAGCCGGGAGATGCCCCTCCGTCAGTACGTCCCCTGCCATCACTGCCCGACTCCGGCATCTCCGCAGAGAGCTGCACAACCTCCTCGCGTTCCACCGCTTCTGCCGCATCTCCCGGCACGTCGCTCGCGGTCACGGGACCCCGCTTCTGCCATCGGCTGATCCAGCGGCGGTACCACCCGTCGCTAGCCTGCAGGCAAGCACAACCACCGCACTCCACCCACACATGCCGCAGTGGGAGGGGATACAAGCCAGGCAATCTTTACAGATTCCAACTGAAGTTGCTCGGCTCACTGTTTCCATAAATGTCAATGGAGAAGACTTCACAGACAGTACACAACTGGCAGGCTGAAGATGGTGACAGCAAATGTGACTAATCACCTTTCAGGCTGCCCGTTTGAATTTTCATCCTCACACAAGTTCCAGACATGATAGAATATTCTGTTGATTTGTAAGCATTAACTATGCTGTCAGTACCTACAAGAAACAATAACAAAAGCTAAGAGTACAAACAAGACGTTAAATTTCTGTGCGCATATTCAGAGTGATTTGGAGTAATACTTTCAGTGAAAGTATTAAAAGCTCCATCAAGTTTTAGCACCAGCTGTGTTGCAGGAAAATATGCAAACTGTTATGTAAGCTAGGGAAAGTTAATATAGGTCTATAATTTAAAGTGTAAGTTCCTTAACTCAGGTGTCTATGGTTCGGCACATTTTGTAAATTGGCACCCATCGAGCTGTTCACATTTAGAGTTTTTTTTTTGGGTGGATTCCGGCTAGGCCGCATTCCTGCAGTGCCAGGGTTTTTAGTTCAGAGTTTATCATTAGTGTCAGTACAGTGTTTCCTGTTTTCTAGTGGCGTACAAACTACATTTTACAGTAACATTTCCATGATGGATTTTTTGAAGAAGACCAACACTCATCTGTATTTTTTTATTTGTAGTAGAGCTGTAACAAACCGTATGAATTCGGTACTGAGTAATGGGTTCGCCATCTAGTAACTAATACATATGGGTACACTTTTTTTCATTACTTTTACACCTCTAATTTGTAGAAAAATATTTTAGAACTTGGTTTGAAACCATTATACTGTCTTTAGGTATATATTTTTTGGCATTCATGTTAACACCGAATTGACGCTCGTTAATCCGGCAAGGTCACGGTGCCAAACGCGCCGGTTTTAAGACCTCAGTTAGTCCACGAACACTTGTTGGCCGAGGGCGGACACGACACGGGCGTGCGGGCTGACCTTGAAGTCGTGGACGCCGGCGCGGCTGAAGGCCAGCCGTGCGTGCCTCTGCAGCGCGCTCCTGGTCACGCCTCGCGCCGCGCCGCCCCTCGCACGGCAGTACCACGCCCACAGCTCCCGGTCGACCGCCGTGCGCTCCGTCCGCAGCCCGCGGCACGCCTGCGACACGCCCCGACACCCTCGCACGTCCAACAGAGCTAGCAGTCACCACAAATGTGCCTTGTCATCACTAGTGGTGGAGAAATTTTTAATGTGCATTCTTTATAACTGTCTGATATTGCTTTGCCGATAAGTAATTGGTAGAGACCTGCAAAATTCGCGGTTTCGATGGCCTTCGGGATAGACTGCACATACCCCTATACAATAACGCAAGTTCATTGGCTGCCGACTTGTGAGTCGTCTCAGCTGGTTTGTCTGTGATTCGATCCTTCTTTGGTTGAGGGTTTATAACTGGTTGAGATTCGTCCAGATGAACAGTAAGCCAATAGCAAAATTATCTGAGAGGTACATGTGTTTGAATTCTAGCCTATCACCGAATGAATCCGCGAATTGTGCAGGTCTCTAGTAATTGGTATCAGAATATCAATCAGATTTTGGAATTTTAAAACTTTAACACATTTAAAAATGAAATCAGTGCTAACAATGGCAATATTTAAAAAAACTGAAATAAAAATGTAATTTTAAACCTTGGTGCTTCGATTTCACAACACAACTAACAAAAACATGAAGATATAGTGCCTAAGAGAGAATAGCCCTTAACACTAGGATTTTTGCCATAATATAAAGTTTTTTGCTTTTCACCTATTTCTGGCATTACAAGACATAAATTGTATCTTCCCAATACTTCACACCTTTTTTTTATGATCTGACATTTACTAATAGACTCCAGTCTGTAACAAAGTGAGGTAATAACTAATTACTTCATTGAGTGCAACAGTAATTGTTACACCCATCCACAAATTTTGACATAGGTAATCAAGTACCTGGAGCTAGGTCCTATGACATGTAGTCATGAAATGTAGTATGGACGTTGTATTGAGAGTTGAGCTCAAACATTGTAAAATCTATGAAAGCGACAATTCCGCCAAGTGTGTTGAATATTGATGTTCAAAACCCATAACTATGGAGCATTGTTGAATTAAATAATTTTGTGATGAAATATACATATACATACATATTTTTTCTTAATTTGTAGTGTTGTAACTAAAATAAGTTGTAAATTGTAGCATAGTAAAATAATTCTTACATTTACACAAAAAAAAAAATTTAAAGATTGGAACCACAGCAACATACATGATCCCGAAAAGAAATAAGCTTAGATAATGCTAATTTTAAGAACGATAATATAAAAATTTCCTTCGTAGACACCCCCACACTCCCTTTTTACAGATTGCAGAGGGAAATCAGTAAATACATTTTTTAAAACTTTATAGACAGTACACCACATTTCTCGCCTCTTCATTTCCTTTAATATAGTTTATCATCACCTCATCACCACACCCAGAAAGTAGCTCTGATCACGCCCCTGACCCAATGCACCATTACGAGCAAGTTTGCACTTACAAGACAGCTATGGTAACCATCAGCTTACCACTGAGCTGTTCTCGTCCATTCTCGACGCTGCACCAGGGAACAGCGCTGTGACCAGGGCTTCAGGTCGCCCCCGCTCCACACATTCCTCGGCCAGTCATGCTGACACACAAGCAGGTACGTGAATGGAAGAAACACCACACGGAGCTGTTACACCACCATTACTCACGATGGACTGAAGCAATACCCTTATTACTCTAGAGTAGAACTTGTCAGAGCTAATTTGAATAAAAGTTTACACTGAATGATTATGGAACAAAGTAAAACCATTTACAGTCTAATTTCATACTTGACTGAACTGTAATAATAAAAAAAAATTAAATGAAGTTGGTTAAGGGTGAATGAAGGAAGTTATGGGTGATTCTGGCAATAAGTTAGTATGTTTCAGTAAAAACAATATTTTTAAAGTCTAGAAAAGCAGCTCTTTAAATCTCCCCACATTTAAAAATGAATAAATTATGCAGAGAGCATTAAAATAAACACTTTAAAATTATAATAAAAATGACCAAAATCTCGGACATAAATTAATCCCATTCATTTAGATATGAACTCAAAAACACACCATACAATCATTGTTTATACACTCTTGTGCAATCGAAAATCAAAGAGTTTACAAGGACCCCTTTACCACTATAAAGAGATAGAAAACCATTTGTAATATCAGAAAATAACTCACAAAAATAATATTAAATAGTTTAGGCACAAAATATGTTTGTTGATTAGGTCAGTTCTTAAATGTAAGGCCATACTCTCCAGTACTATCTCTGGAACACATATTAAACCCAAGCATAGTTTGTGTCTGAAATTTACACCTCTTAACATTTAATTTGATCACTAATTACATTTACTTTACAAGTTCAAACTAAGACAGTGAAACACACCTTTTTAGTTTGAAGGTGATATGCTTAATATGAAATTCAAATTCAATGCATTTTTTTATACATAAAATCTAATCACGTAGACAGAAATTCGTAAACTGAACTGCGCATGTTTTGTCTGCTGCCAAGTAGGAAACAAAAGAACATTAAAATACCTACATTTATGCCTTATTTGCTCACTATCAAGTCTTTATTAAAGGATTTTCAAGGACTGTAAGTGAAATTTAAGGATTTTTAAGGGACCTTATTCAATTAAAGATGAATTAAGAGCTTTTTAAGGATATTGAGGTGTACAGACACTAACACCTCATGGGACAAAGCCATGCAAACATTCCCCTTTACACATTATTTTTAACAAATGTACAGAGATTATAGGTTGAGGTGGAACATCGAATACCAGCAGGGTGGATTAACGTTAGACTACATAATGCTTGATTATTTACTTGATGACTACACCGCTGGAGTCTCATGGTGATAGGACCTGCCAGATCATAGTGGGTTTCAACTAGGGGCGCAACAACTAAATTTTCAAAGGGGGGGATTATATACCTTTTTATAAAGTATCATCGAACCCCCCCTATTGAAGTGGGGGGGTCTAGGGGTCCTCCCCCGAGAAAATTTGTATTTCAAGGTGGAAAATGGTGCTATTTAAGCAGTTTTATTATCTAAAAATTGATTACACATCACTTTCTTTGCCCCCGTTTGCCCCCACTTCAAGGTTTTAGAGGGGGGGCAAAATACCCTTCCCCCCCCCCCCCTTGTTGCGCCCCTGGTTTCAACCACTTGGTTAACCGCTTAGTGTTCATAAGACTGAGTTCTGCTGGGACTTGGGGTGGAGCCCACGAACCTCACCGAAACGTGTGAGCTATCACGGCCACCAAACGGGTTAAGACCAAAATTATTATTAGGGTAAGAGAGATTAGATTCATATACTTCTGAAGAGATAGATCGAGATGCAAGCTATGCTGAGTTTAATTTGTGGGTGTAACTTTGAATCACTTTTTTTTTTTTTGCCTAAGAACTACCAAATACATGTTTTATAGCATAAAATGTCGGCATGTTGTTGAGGGTAACACCTCCTTAATTGACACTTTTCAACTTAGCGTTTGATATTACAAGAATAGAAAATTTATACATTTTTTAGGTTTTGCTAATATATCTTGACTATCCTACGAAATCATGTTTCAAAGTGCAAAAATTCAGATTTTTTTCCTTACCATCCATCTGCCTGCAGTGTTATGTTCCTTATTTTAAATAAATTACATATGTAATACAGGAAGTAGACCAGTCACGGTAGAACACACAAAATAATGCAATTTTTTTTCCTTCCCTGAAAAGCCACCAACTGTTAAAATTGACTATATATACATTACATACAAAATACTGAGGGTTTATTTTGCACAATTTTTAAATTTGTGATATTAAATAACATATTTTCTCCATTCATGTGTTTCTTGTTGATGCATCATTGCCAACCCTTCAGCAAAAAACGTCCGTACGAAAATGTCATTTGGACCGTATTTCCCGATCCAGGTCCGTACATAATTTTTTTTTTACGATTATATTAAATAAAACTATTGCACAATAATTACTTCATGATTTAATTTTGCCATGAAATAAAATTACGAAATAAACGAAATTAAATCTTGTTCTTATCCAACACAGTTATGGAATAAACGACTTGTGACGTCACAACAGATTGCATGCTGGGAAGAAAAAGCTTTTTTTTTTTTTTTTCACAAACAACCGCACGTCTGCCGCGTTCTGCCGTAGGATCAATGCTTCGTGCTTGTAACGCGACTCCTTATAAAGTATAAGATAAACACCAAATACAAGTTTGAAATTACTGCCCATTATTAACATGCTTAAACGCTGAGAAATCTGCGAGAAGTACTCCTTTATTGTCAACAGCAGTGAGGGTTATTTTCGTCGACTCGTTTATTATGAATGAAAAGCATAGTAACAAAACTTCTGCAATCTTTTAAAATTTATTGATGAGAGTGAATTAGATGTATAAAATAATGTATAAAAACTGTTCAGCCCATGTTATTACATACGTTTTCAGACATTATTTGTGCAAAATCAGCTGTTCCTACCCATGATTCAGTGCACAAACGCTCTTGGCCAAGTCGTCTATTGAGTAATATAACACAACGTCGGGTACACGAGGAGTCACCAATCTTAACACATTGGTTCGCAAGCATACAACCATTTATTGTAGACACATTTAGCCGGTTTCTACTTTTGACTTTAATTAAATTCATTCTACTAAACACCCTTTCACACTCTGCGTTCGAATGCGGTAGAGATAATGCCGACAGTGCAAACCTTGAAAACTTTGAAAACTGTTTTTACCCACAGTTGTCCTCCAAATTCAGTAAGTGAGCCCAAAATTCATCAGGCTTGACTATGCTTTTGATGTTAAATGGTAAATCAGTACTAGGTAATTTTCGCCATTCATCATAAATGTTTTGAAGGAGATTGTTATCTTCAACTGGCGTGATCCTGGTTAAGTTTACTGCTAGTGGTACAATTGAAGGCAAAACTTCTCTAATTACATTAGACAAAGACATAAGAAAGAAGAGGAAGAAGGTTGTCATCAAAATTGTATCTTGTCTTTAACTCCAAGCAACCTATTTGCAAAAACATTTTGCATTTATGAACAAAGTCTTTTAGAGCAAGTTTGTTGTCGGCTATTTCTTTCTTTTGAAAATACTTCATTACTTCAACACCTAAATACAAACTAACTTGAATCGGGAAGAAACTTGCTCACATTATTGGGGTCAATTTCAGATATTTTTGTTTGCATCACGTACTTCCGATCCATGAAATACAAGAGAATGTCTTTCATTGAACCTTGCATTTTTTCATGCAGTTCTGTAATCACAACCTTAGAGCTCTGAAAATACTTATTGATTGAAGTAAACTTCGGCAAAACCCACACCAAAAATAAAAAATAAAATTTCAGAAATTGATCATTTAAACCAACTTCTGTGAATTTCCTCAGTTGCTATTAACCGTTCCTCTAGATACTTGGAATTAAAATACAGCCGTAAAGCCTCCCATTGTTCTACAACTCTGACAACAGCCTCCAAAGAAAGCCATCTCGTTTGAGATGGATGTAGTATGTAACTTGTTATTGGGTAAATCAAGAAATACTTGAAATTCGTGAAACTGTGCTTGTCTTTTAGCACTGGCACCAAATAAATTATAAATGTTTCTTACTAAATCTTCACAATGTCTAGGAAGGCACTTGCATGCCTCACTAGCGCTAAGATGCAATGAATGGCAAATACATTTGAGAACTGTAATATCAGGACAATGTTCTTCAGAACGACTCATTACTGAATTTTGAGCACCCATCATTACATTGCACCCATCAGATGCAAATCCAACTATGTTTTCAATCGGAACATCGTACTCCTTCAGCGAGTCAATTATGCCTTTAAACAAATTCTCACCAGTTGCCCCTTCATTCGCTTTCGAATAGTTTCCCAACTCAAAGACATTACAAAGATGTATAAATCAAAATATCTGAATGGAACGGAATTCGTATGGAACGGAAATGTGTAACCACGGTGCTGCCATCTGTGGCGGATCGGGCGAGCCAAAGTTCACAAAGCCAAAGGGAAACTTTATAGTATTTAATGAATTTTAACAAGATAGGCAATTTTTTAAAAATATAATTCCTTGGCGAAAAACAGGTCCAAAAACAGGGTTTAATATTGTTGAAAGTCTTTTTCGATTTTGTCGGTGCCATTCCATTCCATAGTTTAACATTTCTGTTTGCTCAATGGTCGACGTAGCTGCTCCGGCAGCGTATTCTAGCGGCGGGTGCGGAAACTACGTGTGATTCACGCCCAGAAATGCAGTTGAGCACGCAATTTGCGTATGTTTTTTAATATCCTCAGCATTGTTTTAAAGAATTCCACATCAAATTTGGTATACGAGTTTCGTATTATTAGTATATTTGCTCGTTAACGAGGTTAGAGTTACACATCGCCGAGTAGTAAAGACCCTCTCACATTTTTTTTGGTACATACTTAATCATCTAAACAATCATTAGTATTTTTCACTATAATTTTAATCTTACATATGAAACACAATTGTAGCGTATTTAGTAAATTCCGCGAAGTTTTTAGGTCATGGAAAGGGTTTAGAGCAAATCGTCCCAAAATCAAATTTTCTCATTTTTCGGTTTCTTGCAAGTTATGAGTCAACCATTGGGTCTACATGTGTCGTTCTGTGCTTGAATTAAAGTCAAATAGTTTTCCCACAACTTCACGCTTAGCAATTTTCCTCTTAGGATCAGTATGTTCCCTGATATTTGGCTCAAAATTTAAACCTAAGCTTAAAATTTCACTTTTTGGAAAAAACATGACCTTTTTTTGAAGAGCAGTATTAGGGAACTATAGGACGCATATAGCTGCGGTATAGTTCAAATTGCAGAAAATTTAGTCTAATTTAAAAACGGTGAAAGTTTTTTTCGTTACGTCATATAGGTACTGTTTAAATTGTAAGCGAAAAAAAGGTGCGATTATTTTGCTGTTTTTTTTCTTTAAAATATTTAAAAACGCACCAGGTAATTTAAATTTATAACACCCGATTCGGATTTAGCACCCAAAAAAGAAAAACATAGGGAATGATTATAAAACCGACTGCTGTTTTTTGTGTGTGTGGAAAGTCCAGTTGCCATTATAAAGGCAAAACGAAGCATGATGACGAACATGAAAAATTTTATTTCTCTGGAATTTTATTTTTGTAATATTAATTTCATCAAGAACCTCCATAACATGAACTGGATTAATACTACCAAAATGAACCTCGGAAAGGTTTTAAGTAGGGAAAAATATAATTTTAGATATAAGTACGTCATAGAATATGAATACGAATTATGTACGTAAAGTGAACGAGCACTGCTCACTTCCTACTGTGTTTGTCACTCACAATCAGATCCCAACATAAAAACTAGTGGTTACTGAATGGCGGGCAGGATGCTGTGAGGAAAGTTGTGTTGTGTTTTTTGTTGTTTTTTTTTACAATGAGGAATGACCGACATCATAACGTGCTTCTATAAAAAAATGACACAGGATCTAACACAGTATAATGCCCCGGAAGTAATTCTGTAGCACCCAGATAAGGTACTAGACAATAATTGTTATTTAGAACAGCGCTGAATAAAAGGCCCTAGTTGCGAAGCTAATGCAATTTTTTTTAAAGGAGGAAAAAAACATAGTGGGGGATCCCCGTGTATGTACAACTCTAAAAAAAAAAAAAGTCACGCGCAATGTCAGTAGCACAATGACCTAATTTGTCAGTTCATAATTATAAAACGATAGATTGAAAACTAATAAGTTAATTTCAAAAATTCTTGTAACACTGTCACCAATATGGCAGCTTGATTGACGTGCCTCTATTCTTTAATTCTGTTTTATGTTTGACATCTGAGCTCTCGGTATACGGCCCTTGGTAGGAATAATTTCATGAATGGAACGGCAGTCGCATGGGTAGGAAATTTGTAAACATGGCGCTGTCATGTGGCGTATGACCAAAGGTAAACTTTATAGTATTTACTTTTTAATTAGTTTTAACAAGATGGGCAGTTTTTTTTAATACAATTCCTTGTCGCAAATCAGATCCAACGCAGAGGGCTTAATATTTTTTTTCCAAGTCTGTTTCGCTTTTGCCGTAGCCGTTTCATGATATAGTTTAACATTTTTCTCTGCAAATCGAATAAATCGATAGTCAAAGTATCTGCTCCGGCAGCGAATTCTAGTGGCGGGTGCGGAAACTACGTGTGAGTGAATTCACAACTTGATAACACATGAGTGTTCTCGTTACCGAGGTTAGATGTTACATATCTCTGGGGAGCACTCAAATAATTGCTCACACGCACATATATATATTCTTTTCCGCTTCGGTATTGCAGTTAGTAAAGTTTCATTTCCGTGGAACATACTATCACTCGCCATAAGTAGAGACCTGTAAAATTCGCGATTTCAAATCCCTAAAGGATAGACTCCACGATCCTCTATGCACTCGTGCAAATTACATCTTCTGATTGGTTACCGACTCGTAACACCTGTTGACTGGAATGATCGTGATTCGCTAATTCTTCTGTTAAAGATTTTTCATTGGCCCAGAGTCCTTCGGATAAACTGTGGCCCAATCACTGAAGCAAAATAATGTCAAAAGTATTTGGTCTCTATCCTATCGCGAAATGAACCCGCGAATTTTACAGGTCTCTAACCATAAGTTATCTACAGTAAAATCCTTCACTCCGGGGTGTTTGTATCTGTCTTATATCTCATTCGACCGTTAGTCAGCAGCGACTCTGTGGCCATCTTCAACGGAACATGTCTACTTACATCAAGCCATGCATGCAGTCACAAGTCCGAGTATGTTCCAGACAAGTTGCAGGAGATGGGGACGACATATCGTGTTTTTTTTTTTCTTTGATTAATAACTTTCAACTTGTAAAGAGTCTGCGCTATTCACAGCAGTGTGAAGGTTACAAACTCGCAATATGATTGATCAGCGTATACGTAAATTGTGTGTGTTTTTTTTTGTAAATTTGGTACGTATAAATATCATTCAAATTCTCACTGCTACAAATTTAAAACACACCTGTCTAGTTGAACAGGTTCACTCTTAGTCAAAGAGAATTATGTTTCTTATACTAAATCATTTAATAAGCAAGAATATTTACATGGACTCTACGCACACAATTTTAAAAATATTTCTAAATCAAAGGACTGGCATCTGGGCTCTTGGAATAGGGACAACCATTACCAAACTCTAGCTATGCTTATGATTTTGAAATATATTTTATGTTCATACATTAATAGCCAAGTGCAAGTAGACTTTTGATAAATCAACACATTTGAGGGCGCTGAACTACTGAGAAAACTATACATGGTAAATTGTTTGAAACTGAATTAGTAAACAATTTACATTTCGTACATAATTTATTTACAAATGCAACTGGATATTTTTTTACAAAAATACAAAACCTTCAATAGTATTATAAAACATTTTACATAACAAAGCTTTAATGATTTAAACCTAGTAGTACAAGCTATTTCGTAAATATTGCACTGACTATAGGTTTAATACATCAGTTACACCCAATCTATTCTAAAAGTTAAGTTACATCACACATAAACACATAATATTACTATCCATTGAACAGACGCCAACACAATTTTTTTTCATACACCATATTTTTTATATAATTACTGATTCAAAATTTAAATTATTTGACTTTTTTGCTAGTTTATAAAAGTTTCTAGTTTAAATTATACAGAATCTACAAGCTCTTGAGTAAATATTATTTATTAATTAATTACAAGTGTAAAAGACCTAAATTACTAAAATCAAAATAAGTAATGTAAGAATTTAATACTGCAAATGCAGTGATATTTTTAAATACTCATGTGCTATGTTAGTGTTGAAGCATTGAAATTTACAACGCATCTGCAAATATACAACATTTTGAGGAAAAAAAAACTGAATATTGTTTAGCTATGCACAAATATTTCAATCAACTTCGCCCCCCATAACACTTTGTTAGTGAAATGGTAGAACAGGAGATAATTAAGCTGGTGTCACATTATGCATTTGTCACCACTGTTAAAGTTTCCGCAGAATTTTTTTTGTTGAATACTCATTCGAACGCTTTTCCTAGAATGCACAATGCCGGCCTGTCAAGAACTCACTAAGTAAATTCACCACAACAGAACATGTAAACAACTGATGTAGAATAAACCACCAAGTGGAAAATGGCAACCGCTCTGGTTCAACCGCATAGTGTAACACTGGCCTAGTATTATCGCTCTAACTTACAATATAAATGTTTGTACTGATAGATATCAATGTTTTTGAAGTGAAACTTCTTTGGGCGCGATGAGAGTACAATTTCAAAGCCGAATTTTTATGCAAAGTTTTCGTGAAACATTGTTGTGAAACGTTTCTCACGCGAAAAGGACAGAGAATAGGTACTTGGCCAAATATAAATAAAGAGAGCATTGTGCTATATACGTTGCTGGGCTCGTTTTCGTTCTCCTCCTTTGTGTGATGATTTGTAGCCCGCAAAAAAAAATCGAGAGAGATAAACCACATAATAATACAGTGTGTGCGCATGCGTTTGTTTCAGGAAAATAGATATAGGTATCCAATGCAGTCAGCTGCGAGTGCCTTGAATTTAATATTTGCTACCAGCGCGCTCGCATTTCTCCTTGTTCAACCAGCAGCATAGAGAGCGCTGTTTAGACAGTCCCTGCATTTGCCGCATATATAGCTCTACCTGTAAAGAATATCGTATTTTGTTCAGAGATTTGGCGTGTTCCAAATGGCAGAACTGTTTGACGAAATAATAACAAGCACAGTGTTTTTTTTATGGTGTATTTAAACTGTGAGTAATATTATTTAGAAAATTGCCTCCTTTCTGTCCACCCTTCTCCCTCTCTCTTTGCCATTTTACCCCTTACGATATACTTAAGAGTCGAGGTTTGAATCGCAGAAGTTTCACTTTTATCACGTGTACTGAGTTACAAAACTTTTTTTTACATCTCAACGAGAGCAATACACAAGGAAGGGATGCTGGGGAAGAACTGCACTCAGGAATCTCTTCAGCAGTTGTCTGGAGTAAGTTAGAGAAACCATGAATAACGAAATCAGGATAGGTGGACTGGCACTCAAACCCAGTTCCATGAATTGTGTTGTAAGATCCGAAGAAATAACATAAAAAATAGCTGGTTGATCAAAGTAATAAAAATCAGACAAATATTATTACATATTTGGTACCAGTTATTTTACAATTAATATTATTTTCGCACCCCTTCACAGGAATTCATTAAAAGTAGCCGTGAAATTACACGCCTCTAATATACTCATATATATAACGAATAGACCTATTGATATACATTTACCATCGCATTATGTATACACTCATACATACCTAGACATCTATATGCTCGTCGAAACTTGCATGCATGTAGGACACTCGAATACATACATGTATTCACACGTGCAAAATCACACACGGTACATCTTGGTTCATTGTTCTCCCTGGATCTGTGCATTCAGTCACATAAACTAATAAGTATACTAATATGCATTCTTACACATTTTTTTTGACATGACAACGTCTAATAAATCGATGAACGCCGGCTGTACGCACGAAAAAGTGTTCCGTTACGCACATTGTCCCGTTACGCTCATTGTACGCTTGCGCCGCATCTATCTCTCTTCCACTCGATTGGAACAACCATCGATTTGACTTTTTCGAGGCACATTAAACTTGAAACACTCCCATTCGTTTCCTACTTTTCCTATTATCGTCCTATCCTTAACAGAATAACACAGATTGGAAGAAGTTAAATAGCAAACATGTATAAAAGTTATAGTTAAAATAATCTCTTCGTTAAAGTAATAAACATATTTGAATTAATAAGTGCAAATAAAAGTAAATTTATCAATTAAATTTTAGATTTCATTTCACCCCTTCTTTGTATCCATACAAAATAGTGATAATTCAATCAAAATGATTCCATTTTATTCATAAAAGTATGCAATCATTTCATCAATGTTTTATTATGACGTCACGTTAAACTATCGTCCGTAAACCAACTTTGCAGACAACCAATTTTTTTTATATAGAACATTCATTCATTGATAAATTTATGTGCATACGATGCTAATTCTAATAATAAAAAAACCTCAATGTCCTACCTGCAAAGTGTCACGTGATATGCTAGGTTATGTTAGGTTCCGAACTGTTTGCAGTATCTTGATGAAAAAACCTCAATGTCCTACCTGCAAAGTGTCACGTGATATGCTAGGTTATGTTAGGTTCCGAACTGTTTGCAGTATCTTGAGGAAAAAACCTCAATGTCCTACCTGCAAAGTGTCACGTGATATGCTAGGTTATGTTAGGTTCCGAACTGTTTGCAGTATCTTGAGGAAAAAACCTCAATGTCCTACCTGCAAAGTGTCACGTGATATGCTAGGTTATGTTAGGTTCCGAACAGTTTGCAGTATCTTGAGGGCGGCCTGATGCTTGGCCCGCTTCTTGGAGAAGCCGGTGCCTCGCTGGAGGAAGTCCAGAAGCTCGCAGTCCATGCTGAACGTGCCTCGATCAGCCCCGGGCGGACACACCTCCCGGTACCTCGGCAGGGGCCACCGCCGCGCCACGCACAGGTTCTGAAGCTCCCCCACGGCGTTAGCCACGTCGGCGTCATGTCTCGCCACCTGGATGCCTGTCTCCATTGACGGTTCCTTCGTGTCTGGAAGGTTGGCCACAGTTGCAGTCGGCTTTCTTGTCCCCGCACGGTCGGTCACGCTGGCGAGCGGCGATTCTCCCGCGAAGCCTAGCTTTCTTGTCTCTAGGTGACTGGTTACACTGGCACGCACTGTTCCCACGGCAGATAGCTTCTTGCTCTCGGGAGAGTTTGCCATGTTGGCCAGCTTGTTTTCTAGAGAAGACATTTTTACCTCAAGTTGGTTGGTGCCACTAGCTAGAGGATTTCCTATGGCAGATATATTTTTTGTCTCAACATGATTTGTCCTTCTAGCTAGCACATCTGCTTCAGGGAACTGCTTCCTTGACTCCACACAACTAATCATGCCGGTTTGCACATCTACTACGGAAGACAGCTTTCTTGAATCTGAACAGTTGCTAACTTGTGCTAGAAATTTTTCTATAGGAGACAGCTTCCTGGACTCTGTATGGTTCATTATGTTGGTTAAGCCATCATTTGTAGGAAGTAATTTATTTGATTCTTGGTTGTTTTTCATTTTGGATAGACCATCTCCTTCTGGAGACATCCTTCTCGACTCTGGATGGTTATTCATGCTGGCCAGACCATCTCCTACTGGAGACATTCTTCTTGACTCTGGATGGTTAGTCATGTTGGCTAGACCATCTCCTACTAGAGATATACTTCTTGACTTTGGCTGGTTAGTCATGATGGATAGACCATCTCCTACTAGAGACATCCATCTTGACTCTGGATTGTTAGTCATGTTGGCTAGACCATCTCCTACTGGAGACATCAGTACTGACTCTGGATGGTTAGTCGTGTTGGCTTGAAGGTCTCCTACTGGAGACATCTTCCTTGAATCTAAATGGTTATTCATGCTGGCTAGACCATCTCCTACTGGAGACATTCTTCTTGACTCTGGATGGTTAGTCATGTTGGCTATACCATCTCCTACTAGAGATATCATACTTGACTCTGGATGGTTAGTTATGTTGGCTAGACCATCTCCTACTAGAGGTATCCATCTTGACTCTGGATGGTTAGTCAAGATGGCTAGACTATCTCCTACTGGAGACATCAGTATTGACTCTAGATGGTTGGTCGTGATGGTTAGAAGGTCTCCTACTGGAGACATCTTCCTTGAATCTGTATGGTTATTCATGCTTTTCAGACCATTTCCTACTGGAGACATTCTTCTTGACTCTGGCTGGTTAGTCATGATGGATAGACCATCTCCTACTAGAGACATCCATCTTGACTCTGGATGGTTAGTCATGTTGGCTAGACCATCTCCTACTGGAGACATCAGTATTGACTCTGGATGGTTAGTCATGTTGGCTAGACCATCTCCTACTGGAGACATCAGTATTGACTCTGGATGGTTAGTCATGTTGGCTAGACCATCTCCTACTGGAGACATCAGTATTGACTCTAGATGGTTGGTCGTGATGGTTAGAAGGTCTCCTACTGGAGACATCTTCCTTGAATCTGTATGGTTATTCATGCTTTTCAGACCATTTCCTACTGGAGACATTCTTCTTGACTCTGGCTGGTTAGTCATGATGGATAGACCATCTCCTACTAGAGACATCCATCTTGACTCTGGATGGTTAGTCATGTTGGCTAGACCATCTCCTACTGGAGACATCAGTATTGACTCTGGATGGTTAGTCATGTTGGCTAGACCATCTCCTACTGGAGACATCAGTATTGACTCTGGATGGTTAGTCATGTTGGCTAGACCATCTCCTACTGGAGACATCAGTATTGACTCTAGATGGTTGGTCGTGATGGTTAGAAGGTCTCCTACTGGAGACATCTTCCTTGAATCTGTATGGTTATTCATGCTTTTCAGACCATTTCCTACTGGAGACATTCTTCTTGACTCTGGCTGGTTAGTCATGATGGATAGACCATCTCCTACTAGAGACATCCATCTTGACTCTGGATGGTTAGTCATGTTGGCTAGACCATCTCCTACTGGAGACATCAGTATTGACTCTGGATGGTTAGTCATGTTGGCTAGACCATCTCCTACTGGAGACATCAGTATTGACTCTGGATGGTTAGTCATGTTGGCTAGACCATCTCCTACTGGAGACATCAGTATTGACTCTAGATGGTTGGTCGTGATGGTTAGAAGGTCTCCTACTGGAGACATCTTCCTTGAATCTGTATGGTTATTCATGCTTTTCAGACCATTTCCTACTGGAGACATTCTTCTTGACTCTGGCTGGTTAGTCATGATGGATAGACCATCTCCTACTAGAGACATCCATCTTGACTCTGGATGGTTAGTCATGTTGGCTAGACCATCTCCTACTGGAGACATCAGTATTGACTCTGGATGGTTACTCATGTTGTCTAGACCATCTCCTTCTGGAGACAGCTCGCTTGAATTTGGACAGTTATTGATACTGGCTAGAACATCTGCTATGGGAGATAGTTTCTTTGACTTTTGGTAATCATTTGTGTTGCTTACTATGTCTGATAAGGTGGATATTTTTCTTGTATCCTGACTGTTCATCATTAGTAGTGAATTTTCTCCTCGAGATACCATACTTATCTGAGTTTTATCAGTTAAATTATTTGTTCGTGTAATAGATTCACCTAAAGGTAGTTTTAACCTAAACATGATTTCTTTGCTGTCTGAAATAACTGGTTTCTTTGTAGGTACTGGTATACATTGCTCGTGGTCAATGTCTTCGAACATATCTTTTAAATTTTTAATTTTTTTTTCTTGAGCGAGATTTGAAGTATTGGTTCCATCCTCTTTATTAGGTATATATTTTGATTCATTTTTATTTTTTTCTTGTGTTTTAGTTGCTACATTAATGTCACTTGCTACAATTGAATTATTTTCTTTATCATTCTCATAGGAACGTATAGTATTGCATTTCAACAACCAATTAAATATCTCATCTGTAGCATCATTCTTTTTAGGGGGATTACACTTGATATTTTCACTTGTCTGCTGTTTTTGTATTTGTAAGCATATATGAGGTTTCTCACACAGTATCTGGCGGATGAGAACCTTGGCCGCTTCATTTTTGGCACTCTTTTTGGATCGGCCGCTACCCTGCGCTGTCTTGTTCCTGTACGAGGCCGTGCAGTTGAATGTGTCCCCGGAGCGTGCAGTCTTGAAGTCCGAGATCAGCCCCTGGCGGTCCAGCAGCTCTTTGAGCTGGGCCACCGGGGACTTCGTGTTGCTCAGAATGTAGTGCTCAAGCTGGATCTGACCCCTGAGAGGAGTCTTCTTCCAGGCGTTCCCAGCCGGGAAGTATCCGACTTCAAAGGCCGCGAAGGGTAGCTGAGACTTGCACAGCCAAACCCCATGTCCTGAATTCATAGTCACCCTGCTGACGGTGACTTCTGTTGACGTCTCCAGGCAAACTTCTGTTGACGTCTCCAGACAAACTTTCGTTGACGTCTCCAGGCAAACTTCCGTGCGGGGATACATGTCCCGCCGGCCCGAGTGCAAATGCTCAAAAACTGCCTTTCGACCGAACTTGGGAGACATTTCTGAGAGGTATATCCCCTCACCATGCGTGCCTTCGTAAGTCCATACGAGACCTAATTTGTATATACAATTATAGTCATCGTAGGTGGTGTAGAAGTAAAGCTTCTTAGCCATCGTGCACCTGGAAAAAAAGAATTAATTTAAGTTTTGTTTCAATAGGGGCATGTTATTTTTATAAAAACAAAACTGTAAAATTTTAGTCCATTTACATCGAGGAACATTTCTGAGTTATCATTTTAATATGAACACAGTGTATACATTTCTGGCTCTCAGTAATATTTAGTTATTTATAACTTAATATAGTAAGAGGGTACGAAATATTGATCTACTGATCAAACATCTGGATAGAGAATGGCCGTGGCGAATCCACAAGAGTCTTTTAAAGAGCTGATTCTCCCTTCTGACTGCATCTGACACTGGAAAAAAAAATGATTTTTAGTGGGAAATACAGGAAAAACAACACATTTCAGAACAGAGCACCACCTTCCTTTACCCATTTCTAGACCCGCCACTATGAATCAATAGGTACTGGCTTTGGCTGGGTCGGGGGTCGACTTGTATTAAAATTCCTTACTGAGTTCATGACTCGGTTTTATGTAATAATCATCTCCATGCTGTGACAGGCAGTGACAAAGACCACAGAATCACCACTATTACAATCACTGTAAGTGCATCGCGGCTTATACTGTGGTAGATTCGGGGTCTAACATAATCACCATAATTGTAGGGGTAGTACAATAAAGAAGCATATTAACCTTTATTCTCTATATAGTGTCCTTGTTTCGGAGTGAATGTTTACATTCATAAGATAAACAGCCTCCACATAAAATATGTTAACTTACACAATTCAACGAAGGGCCGAAAAATAAGCTACGCCTTTCAATTGTGTGCGTGATTTGTACAAACTATCATGCACAAATGTAAAGCAATGTTTGTGGGACTATTGTAATGGCTTAAACCGTACCTATCTGTTCAGTGTTCACTATCACACAATGTTATCACCCGTCTACTTATTTTATCACACGCAACTAATGGACATTCGTAACTACTTGTGCACAAAGCTATCATGAGTTTAGAAAAGTTGATGCATAGTTAGTTAAAAGCTGAATAGTGTTAATGTTAAGTATGCATCAGCTCCTTAAATAGTTTCTTGTCACTATTAAAAAAAATGTACGAGACATGGTTAATGTTCAAGGGAAAATGGTTTTAAGTCGACTTTATTGAATTTTCACAAAAAAAAAAAAAGAATGAAACTCGAAATATTATAGTAATACCAATTATTTGAGGAAAAAGTTCTAGGACTTATTTCAATATTGCCTTAACTGTAAAGCAATGGAATAACAAAATTTATAAATGGAAATATGAGACTTTTTTAAGAGATGCAGAACATTACTACTTGTTCCACATTCATCACGTAATGCAAGTGACCTTGGATGGACTTGGATATTAAAATTGTTATCTAAAATTTATAATTTTTTGTTTTATTTAATTTTTGTCTTTTAATGGCAGTACACTATAACACTTTTATCTTTTTTTACGATTATTCCAGAATGTGGAGATTTTGTAAGTCAAAATCATAAGCAGAAAATGAATTAAAACTAAATTCGAAGTCATTATTTAAACTTTTTTCAAAAGAGTTCTTTACTTTAAGAATTGAATATCTGAATGATATGTATGTTATTTTCTCTAAAAAGTCTAGATCTGTCTATCCGTCTGCAAAAAAAAAAACTTCCGAGTTCTTGTCTGTACTGGGTAAGATGGAAAATTAACATTTCCACAAACTTTTTATTGCTCTGACCCCAAAATGGAATCCATGTAAAACATATTGTAGAACTTCACAAATAAAAATCTTATCGAAACTTTTTTCTCGATACAGACGTGTGTGGGATGTCATTGTTAACATAGAGTTCCAGGTAAATTCATTTTAGGCCCACTTTAATCATGTACCAAAATTCTTCAAATGTGTCAATAGTTCCAACACCGATTAGGCTTTTAGTCGCTACTCGCTCAAGGTTGAAGAAATCTGAAAGTTATTTTCAAAACTACAAACCTAGCCTTGCTCTTTAATGAGTAATTAAGGAAAAAATAAAAACTTTTTAATTTATTAAAACTACAATCAATTATTATTATATTTACTCTTTTGGGCTCATTAATACGCCCCCTCTTTTCCTGCTTTAATACCGATGGACAAATGAGGGACGTTTCCAAGTTAAATTAATGTTTTTAGGGATGGCAAAGATACTTCTGGTTCAAAATATCGATAATTTGGTATAAATATCGATATTTCGTCCAATAGTATAGAATTTTAATAAAATATAATTTTTCAAGTAAAAATAACAATTTTATGAAAATTATCTGTAAATAAATTTGGCAGAAAAAAATCATAAAATGGTGGCCCGAAGGCTCCGGAAAGAACAAATTATTATTTAAAAGGATGAAAAAAAATATATTGGCGTTCACGGTAGGGAATTTCACAGGTTGTAAGTTGCAGCACTGCAATGCAGTGACAGGTGACTGTTGGGCAAGGCCAGTGGCCGGTGATGACGGGGAAGTAGATACGTGGACATATATAAAGTAGATAACTGATTTTATACTCGTAAATTATTTTTTGTTAGAAAGAGCTTGAACATTTAATAGGTATTTCCTTATATTAGCTTAGATACATGTAGGTACAGGAAAGAACTCAATATAACTTACACTTAAATCATAGGCGGATTTAGAAATGGGCACGGGGGGCAAGTGTCCCTCCCCCCCAAAGGGTAAAATATACACTGGATAATACGACTTCTGAAGTAATAAACAGGTAATAAACTAGCTCCAGACAACCTTTGGGACGTCTCCCCCCCCCCCCTCCCCAAGAAGTCAATCCTAATAATATAAAAATATAGTGCTATCATTTATCTACCCGTTACTTATATTTACTGCACTAGCAATGCAATTTATCAATGTTATTTAATACATGACAGTTGACCACGGTAGAGAGCAGATGTGTCGACCGTTGCTCCGTTCAAACGCGAAGTATCGTGCCTAGTGAAAGTGTTAAAAAAAAGTATTTAAACTATTATTAAATAATTATATAAATAATATATAAATAATTACTTAACAATGTCAAATGATTCAGAAGTGTGTGGTAAATGTCTAATGTGTCTGGAGACGGCGAATATGAAAGACATTATTAAATGCTCAGGGATTTGTGAAAATTACGTTCATGTTCAGTGCACATCTTTAGAAAACTTAAGAAAACTTGGTTTGAAGAAAGACACCTGGAAATGTGAGAAGTGCAAATCTCTTAAGGGGCCCGCCTCGTCAGGGGTGTATGTGTGTTAGTGAGGCGGGATGATAAGCGCGACGCTCGCTGGTGCTTCCAGCGCGGTATAGCCTCTAAGCGCAAGTCTCTGAACTGGCGCGCATTCGTCTCGTCGTCACAGGATAACTGTGAAATTTGAGCGGTGACCGTAACATTATATGGCGGAGAAATGAAGATAAAGGTGTTATGCAAGCCCCTTAAGTGCTTTCAAGAATCTGTACTGATTGTTTTATGCCTAAAAATTACTCTGAAAACACGCGTTTTAGGCATTTTAACGCTTCTAAAAATACAGTTTAAAAACTTAATCCGAAATTAAAAGTACTTTTCGGTCCTCAGCGAACTCTTAAATGCTATTCGTAAATAGGCCCCACGCGGATATCTGGAGTAGTTTTGAAATCGCGTTGTTTTTCCTGAAGCTCTGCACACCGTCTGTGTGACCAGGTAGGCGGGCCCCTTAAGGTGAGTAATATTGATCTGGTTGTTGATATAAAGCTTTTACTGGAACAAGTGGCTGAAATCTACCGCCAGTTACCGGCTCTCCAAAAAGTTGTTCAAAAAATAGAACTCTTGGAGAACAGTGTCAAATTTATATCTGAACAGTTCGAGGAATTTCGTGCTACTACAAAAATAATTGAAGAAAAAAAAAAGATAGACTAGTGAAAAAAAAATGGGGTTTTAAAAAATCGGTAAACGAGCTAGAAGAGTTAATGAACTTGAACAATACAGTAGAAACATGAACATTGAAATTGTTAGTATGACTGAAACGAGAGGCGAAAACTGTATTGCTGTAGTAGGCGAAATAGCTAAGGCTGTTGGCATTGACGTGGGCAACAAGGATGTCCAAGTTGCTCACAGATTACCCAGCAACAGAAGAGACCAGCCTAGGCCAATACTTGCTCAATTGTTCTCCCGACAAACAAGAGATCAATGGTTACAGAAAGTCAAAGAAAACAAGATGCTGTTGGCTTCAGATGTGAAAGCTAGATTTCCTGCAAGTAGGATTTTTATAAATGAACATCTCACGCACTACAATAAATCTCTTCTCTGGGAAACAAAGAAAGTAGCAAGAGAGAACAATTTCAAGTTTGTGTGGGTACGCGACGCGAAAATATTTGTAAGAAAAGAGGAAGGGAAACATGCCACAAGAATCAGACGTCCGTCAGATCTTGAAAACTTAGTGCCTACAAGAATTTCTAGTTAATCCGTAAGTTTCCAAAAATCTTTTATGAATGAACTTTTACAACCATTAGATGCAGATATTTTCAGATAGAAATTTTGTAGATAATGGTTGTAGTGTCTTGCATTTAAATATTAGAAGTATAAGCAAAAACTTTGAACAGTTCTTGGTCTTATTATCAGATATTAGAGTAAAATTTGATATTATAGTTCTAACTGAAACCTGGCTAAGCGGGCAGAGTTCGTTGTACTCCATTGCGAACTACAGCGCATACTTTAGCAACACAACGCTTCATAAAAGTGATGGAGTAGCAGTGTTTGTCAGAAGCGAGCTGGCTGCTGACGTAGAGGAGATTGTCCTCGCGGGAGCAGTCTGCTTGCGTGTCACTGTCGCGCTCAGTTACAGCATTGAATATATATTCAATGGTTACAGCGACACCGCTGTTTCAAGTCATGCTTCGCTTTTAGCAGTTTACAGATCTCCTTCTGGGTGTCTTGACGACTTCCTTAATTCATTAGACAATGCGTTCACCGTTCACAATACTTCAAAATTAATGCTAGTTGGTGACATGAATATAAATATACGTACGACTGTTTATGATAAATACACAGAAAAATATTTAAACATTCTTGCTAAACATGGCTTGACATCTTGTATTAACGAATATACACGCAAAACACTTTTCACACAAACCTGTATAGACCATGCGTTTGCAAAAATAAAAAATAAAAATGATGTTTATGCTGCTGTGTTACACATTATTATTACAGACCATTTTGCTACTGTTATTAGCTACAATATCGTGTGTCAAAGGTCTCTTAGGAAAAACAATATACAAACAAATTTTGATGGAAAAATTTTATCTGATTTTCTTGAATTCAAGTCTTGGAATTGTGTATTAAATGAACAAAATGTTGATATTGCAAAAGATAATTTTGTAAATTTGATAGAAAATTACATAGACAAAGCTAGTTCGCTTACTGTTAATACACGTAAGTCAGTAAAAATGTTAAAACCATGGATTACAATCGGGTTGATAAAATCTATTAGAACACGAGACGAAATTGAACAACAATTAAACAAACAACCATTTAATAGGCAGCTAAGACAAAAATTTTGTAACTACAGAAATAGGCTTACGTCTCTTATACGAATAACCAAAAGACAATTATTATAAAAGAAAAATTGCTGAAGCAAAAAAATGATTCTAAAAAAGTTTGGAATATTATTAAAGAGGTTACTGGCTCAAAAAATGAAAAAAGTAGATATTAAAACTGTATTAAATGATAATAACATAATAAATGCCATATTATCTTTGTGGCCACGTGCACGTAGGTGAAACTGGCAGAGCGCTATCCACCCGAATCAAAGAACACAAAAACAACTGCAAGAAGGGTGAAACCCTAAAATCCAGACTTGTTGAACATACATGGGAAAATAGCCACAAAATTCTCTGGGAAGACACCACACCACTCATACAGGAACCCGATAAAATGAAAAGGAAACCATGTGCGTCTCTGCCTGAGGACGGGAGCAGATAGCAGTTCCCGAAACGTCGCTTGTTTCTGTTTTGGAAAACTATTGTGTTTGTTTCGTCTTTTCGTTTTGACGTGTTTTTGTTCGTTTCAACTGTTGTGTTGAATTTTTTTGGGTTCAATATTTTTGTGCTGTCATAATTTGTGGTTTTTTTTTAGTTCTCTTCTGTTTTGGAAAACTATTGTGTTTGTTTCGTATTTTCGTTTTGTCGTGTTTTTGTCTCGTTTCAACTGTTGTGCTGAATTTTTTTGGGGTTCAATATTTTTGTGTTGTCATCATTTGTGGGTTTTTTTGTCGTTCTGTTAGTCCATTTTTCTTTGTTTTTCTCTTTTTGTTGACCATATTCCTGTTATGGAATATTATGTGGTGTTTATATCCTGTTGACAACAGCAATTGTTTGCTTAATTTGTGTTATTGTCTTTTGGTTTTTTGTAGTTTTCTTCTACAGACATACATATGCTCATCGATGGCGTATGTCCAAAAGCTTACATCAAGTAATAATAAATGCCATGTCAAATCCTGAGCAAGCTGCAAACACATTAAATAGATATTTTACAAATGTTGGAAATGCTATGGCTTCAGAAATCATTAAAAATAATTCTAGTAATAAGTCCAAAAATTATTCAGTTGGTACAAAACTTGTTTAAGGGTCTTTATTCTTAGCTCCTGTGTCAGAATATGATATACAATCAATTATTTCTGAAATTTAAAACACCAATGCGTTGGGTTCTGATAAGATAAGTGTAAACATATTAAAAGAACACATATATATATAAATTGTGCAAACCTCTAGCTCATATAGCAAATTTAAGCTTAAGTTTACGGAAATTATCTAGACGGCTCAAGGAAGCGATTGTCATACCATTGCATAAAGGGGGTAGCTTTGCATCCTCAAATTTTAGACCAATCTCTATATTAAGCAACATTTCAAAAATTATAGAAAAATGTGTTAAAAAAAACAATTAATGTCATTTTTTGGATAACAAGAAAATACTGTCTGTAAACCAATTTGGGTTTAGAAAAGGCTTAAGTACAAATGATGCTCTAATTAAAGTAACAAACTTTGTGCACAAACCCATAGAACAAGATAATAAATGTATTGGTGTAATGTTGGATCTTGCTAAGGCTTTTGATACAGTCTCACATAAAATATTTTTAGATAAACTGGATAAATTAGGAATAAGAAGTTTGGCAAATACTTGGTTTAAAAGTTATTTGGAGGGTAGATCTCAGAGAGTCAAAGTAAATAATAAATTAGGAGACATCCTAAATATAAATATAGGCGTCCCACAAGGCAGTGTTCTTGGGCCAATTTAGTTTCTGATATATTATATAAATGATCTATGTAACTTAGACATAATGGGGCAGATAGTTTCTTTTGCAGATGATACTGCAATTTTATATTCATCCGACAATTGGCCTTCGGTTTTTGAAACGGTAAATAACGAACTTAAAAAAGTCAAAGAAATATTAGATGATAGGTAGTTTTCTTTCTATAACATAAATAAAACCAAATATATTACTTTCTCTGCCAACATTTTGGGTCAACCTATCGAACATGAACTAAAAATTAATGTATGTAACGAAATAAACATTAACTGTGAAAAATGTAGCGTCATAGAAAGAGTACAGGATAAAAAATACTTAGGTATAGTGCTCGACTCTTTTCTAAAATGGGATAAACATGTTTCTTATCTTGCGAACAAGATTCGAAAAATGGTGTATAAATTCGTTGAACTAAGAACAATATTATCTATTGAAGGTATTAGAATGGTTTACTTTGCTATTTTTCAGTATGTTATGCAGTATGGCATTCTGGCTTGGGGAGGGATGAGTAAAACGTCAATTAAGCCACTTATAACAATTCAAAAACTTATTTTACGAGTTATTTAAAAAAAACCACATGTACCCATCCAAGGAACTTTTTGAACTATTATAGGGCCTATGTATTTGATATTAAAAGATTGTTTATTAGAGCTGTAATAATAATGAAGTAAGCTGTTAGAAGTCGGAATCGCACATTTAATGCTAAAATAAATACGTAACATTAGAACTCGTTAATGAATTTCATGTTTTAATGCACCAAAATACATCTGCCACAATTTCTCCCCAAGATCAGAAAAATCCTGAAGGGCTGCCCTTCCAAGGGGCAACAATTCAGACAACCATTCAAAAAACACTACTGTCAGAAACAGTTTTCAGGATTATTTAAACACTTACAGAAACGTGTTTTCAGAAATTGGATGGGCTGCCCTTCCAGTCGCTGTACAGACAAACCATTGCCAGAAAAACCCTGAAGGGCTGCCCTTCCAAGGGGCAAAAATTCAGACAACCTTTCAAAAACACTACTGTCAGAAAAATCCTGAAGGGCTGCCCATCCAAGTGGCAACAATTCAGACAACCTTTCAAAAACACTACTTTCAGAAAAATCCTGATGGGCTGCCCTTCCAAGGGGCAACAATTCAGACAACCTTTAAAAAACACTACTGTCAGAAAAATCCTGAAGGGCTGCCCATCCAAGGGGCAACAATTCAGACAACCTTTCAAAAACACTTTCAGAAAAATCCTGAAGGGCTGCCCATCCAAGTGGCAACAATTCAGACAACCTTTCAAAAACACTTTCAGAAAAATCCTGATGGGCTGCCCATCCAAGGGGCAACAATTCAGACAACCTTTCAAAAACACTTTCAGAAAAATCCTGATGGGCTGCCCTTCCAAGGGGCAACAATTCAGACAACCATTCAAAAAACACTACTGTCAGAAACAGTTTTCAGGATTATTTAAACACTTACAGAAACGTGTTTTCAGAAATTGGATGGGCTGCCCTTCCAGTCGCTGTACAGAAAAACCATTGCCAGAAAAACCCTGAAGGGCTGCCCATCCAAGGGGCAACAATTCAGCTCCCCCGCCGCACGCAGCTGCCGGCCGTGGGTGCCTCGCGCGCGGGGGTCGAGCCACGCACCGCAGACTCCGGGATCCCGCACTCACGCCTGGAATAGAGGCAACACCGCCACCCACAGCTCGCTCCACAGCCACTCCGCGCCTCGGCCACAGGAGGTCGACAGAGCCAAACCTAACACCTTTGAATATATATACTGTATAGAAGTCGCCAGCCCAGGTTAACATTTCCAATGCGGTTTTGAGGTAGTTGGTTAATTCACCGCCGCAATCGCCACCATCTCTAGGGCATCGACTTGTGGTGGTCCCTAGCGGACAAGTGTCGAACTCTTCAAACACCCCTTCCCCCTACCGTTGAACGACCTCGAGCTGCAGTGAATGATAGATGGGGGGTGCGGGGAATGGCAGCGGGCGACAGTGCTGCGCTCTAACGTGTAAATAACAACTAAGACGATACAGGGTGTTACGGCAGCGCACTGCAGCGGTGAAGTTCCCAAGCTGCTCATCATACGCTTCTGAAAAACGTAGAGTAAATCCTATCCACTCGCGACTTCTATACAAAGCTAAGACGAAGCAGTCGTTAAGGGCGCCTCCAAGTGCGTGCGGGGCAGGCAGGCTCGGCCTTACTGGCGCCTGCAGTGCGACAGCCGCGGGTTCCCTCGGGGGCTCGAAGCCGGTAGCTCCAGGCGAGACAGGAACAGCTAGGGCCACACGACGAGTGCAGGCTGAGGCGGGACAGTGGTGCCGGCTCTCTCTCGTAGCGGGAAACCCGACCTTGTGGCTGTGCTCCAGAGCACTGGCTGTGCTGACACGTGGCCGGCAGTCTCCTGGAGCGGGCGGAGGGCTAGAGTGACGGTCTCTTGCGGGGAGAGCTCGCAGGGGCCGTGTATCATCCCACTCACGTCCACAAGCAATCATTCACATCGGTCGCAGATAACTCTAGGAAAAGAAGTGACTTCTATCTTTATTCATCGCAAGGCCCTCAGCAGCGCGTGGGTTCGAGTCCCTCCCGCGATCCCGCTAGAGAAACACATTTTAACACCGCCTTATAAGCAGGAGCGTAGGAACCATGTCGGGGGGGGGGGGGGGGACAGGGGGGACGTGTCCCCCCTGTACTTTTTGGGTGGAGGGGACTGTCCCCCCCAACTTTCTAGAGCGTGATATATTTATTTTATAATATTATTCTGCCCAACTTTATTTGTAATTTCTTCACTCTCAAATTTTATCTTAAGGAAACAATAATAATTTTAACATCGATGTATCCAATGGTTAGATACAAAAACTGCTTAAAAAGCGCTATTTTGCACTTTTAAAATCAAAAATTTCCGGTGGAGGACCCCCGGAACCCCCGTCTTAGTAAGAGGGGAATGGGTTTACATGACATCAAAATCATTATTTGTCCCCCCCCCCCCCAACTTTATGATCACAGCTACAGCTACGCCAATGCGTCATAAGTAACCCAGTATCACAGACATCCACACATGGACAAGAGGCAGTGGGCGGGTCCTTGGTTCGATGCCCGGCTCTGGCACTCGGACCACGAGGCCCGCAGCAGCTGTGCTGACAGCACACTGTGTCGCGGTGTGGTCTGACTGAGCGAGCAGTCCGAGCGCCTTACCTGTAGGAGTATCACTGTCGCCGAGAGGCAGCTAGCACAGGCTGGAGCACCAGCCAACTAGATATACACGCACAGCTGACTGCTATCGCTGCGTCGCACCGCGTTATCTTCCTCGGACTGCGCGCCTTGCAGTTCCCACGAGATCGGCTTGATTGGAAAAGTAGGGGGGGGGGGGGGGGGGAGGGAAGTACAGGGTGCGAGTTCCAGGAATACCCGCGACGATACAACTCCAGCTCGAAAACATCGACCCCCCTTTAAACTTGTTCTTAGCACACAAATTCAACACGGTTGTAGGGAACTGGGTATACACATGGGAAACAGATGAGATATACAGAGTCGGCGAACCCATTAGGTGAGTCAGGTGACCACCCAGGGCGGCAACTTTTTAGGGGCGGGGGAAATAAATCCAAATATTAGTACTTAACGATGTTCCTCTCCCCACTTAATTACAGTACTGAACCTAACTTAAAGTCAAAGGAAAGTCTTGTGTAAAAAGTTAAACCAATCAATGTGTTTTTTTTATTTTAAATTTTTACCTTTTGTCTTCTCTCTTCTCATAACTCATGTAACTGACTTCAATGTGGCGTGGTATAAAAATAATTTCTTATTTGGCTGTCATTGATAAACTGCATTGCTATAGTGCAGTAAATATAAGTAACGGGTAGATAGATGAGATAGCAGCATAGCACTATATTTTTATTTTTAAGATAAATTTAATTTTCTTATTAATTTATGACGTTTAAAATTTGCATTTTCATAGTTTGTGGCTACACAATATATTATAATTATACGTTTTTTTTTATTGATTCTAGAGATAGCGTTCTTATCGAAAGTGGGCGTTTGAAATGGTATGAGAGATTGTGAATCTTTATTCTTCTTATCTACAGTGTACGGTAATTTTAATTCGCAAATGTGGTCACCTTAGTTAAGGGGAGGGAAATGTGACTTTTGCCCAGGTGGCGAAAAATACAGATTGTGTCAAGAAAAATTTCGTTGCATGGTGCGCGCGCATCCTAAAAATTAACTCTCATTAACGCGTCTAAAGAAGTATAACTTATAAAAAAGAGCCTAAAAGTATCGCTCTATGACACAAAAAAAAATTATCAAGGAAACATCCATGTGACAAGGGAGCTTCTGTAATTCGCACTTGGCGGGCAATGCTTTTAGCCCGGCTAATACAGCAATAAAGCTATACTTTATGTTTCCGCGCATGCGCGGGATCAGCAGGGGAATCACGGCCGTCACTCCACGCAGTATTCACTGGCGAGTGCTGGTTAGCCCAGCAGAGTTGCCAACATATACACTTTTATTACTTTCGGGGAAGCCCACGATTGTCAAACGGCCGAACGGTACCGAACTTAAACGAAGCTCGCCGCTCGCTCGTGCAACTTCGTGGTCAGAATACGAAACACTATTTTATAGTTTTTAAGTGTATGACTCATCCTAACCAAACTTTCGTTTTAGTAACCCTTTCCTAGATGTGAGAAAACCTATACCCTCACCTCTTAAAAGAAACGCATTTTTGTGAGGATTCTATTTATGCTGCATACATGTCAGGCATAGTAATATAATGAACATGGTTCGTGAATGAACACTTCAGAAAATAAAAATTTCCAATATTTCATGAATGGACATATATTAGCATTGGGTGCGACATACTGTTTTCTCTCCGCGAATCGATTCATAAATCATACGTTTTAGGAGGGTCGTTACCACAACGCCGAATGTCAAAATTGACCACAACGCCAACAGCTAGAAAACTGCTGTGTACCACAACGCCGAAATAACAACTGAATGAATTTGTGTGTGTTTCTTAAATTTACCTTAACGCCGAAATACCACAATCAAACCTAACCTTACCTAACCAAACCTAGCGTAATATAACCTAACTTAACCAAGCCTATCCTAACATAACCTAGCCTAACCTAGTCTAACCTAACCTAACCTTTGTGTCAGTCCTGCAATGACATTTTTCGGCGTTGTGGTGCGTCCCCGTTTTAGGAACACTAACCTGAACGACACACCGGTAGCGTCCCTTACAATAGCAAACACGTCATTCATATTGAGACCACACATTTATTACTGCGCAATTCGCGAGCGGTGACTGTGTGGTGTGACCGGCTGCGATTATCGTCCAATCAACGTGCGCCCAACACGCGAGCCATTGTCCGACGCAGCATATAACCGCGGCGCTGCAGCACGCCTGCACTCAGCAACCGAGGCGCCACCATGAAGACCGCAGCAGTTCTAGCAGTTCTCGCCGCAGCGCTGTGCGTCGCGCAGGCGAGTCTCCCTGCAGCGCGCGGTGTTGCCAGGTCTCGGAGAGCCCGGTGTTGCCGGTTCATCTCTCCGCGGAGGGACTCCCGCCATTAAGGGATATTGCACGTTCCAGCCATTAATTTTACATTATTGCGATTCCTACCAATTTATTACTTTATAAGCACCACAGAATACTTGTTAAATTTTGTGTCAAATATATTGTACAAGTAATGATAATTTAAATTTTTGTCCGACTAATTCCATTATAGTTACCTACTCTCTAGAAGCTAATATTTCTGTACTTCTACAATAAGATAATACTTTACTTACACACATTTATTTTTGAAAGATTTCTCTTTAAATATCTGGAATCAGAAAATTACTAAGAATATAGTATGGCTAATTTTTCCTGATACAGAAATAAAAATATTCAAATATAAGAAAGACCGGTTATAGGTTTTTTAAAATAAGTAAATCAAGTTTTTTGACAGGTGTTTTCATATTACGGAATGTTTAAAATGCACCAAATAAATAAAAACTTTCTTTCTGAACTTTGTTTTGCATAGGTTTTAAAATTAAGGGAGTTTTTAAAACAATCTGTTGGCACATCTTTTCTAAAAACCTGGCAACACTGGCTGCTTTTGAAACCATAGACTAACGATGAGTAAGACCGCGCGTGGAAAATGCAAAGTTAAGAGATTTGAGGTCCCAACAGTGAATGGACCATACGCAAATAGATCTGTCAGCAGTTGGGGTGTAGTTGAGGTTATAGCATCTCTTAACTTGGTCTTTGCTTCAATTGATATTGAGATTTTGTGACAAGTAAATTGAAATAATGCTGGTACTACGTCAAAATACAACTTGCCATTTGATAATTTCAACAGAATCATGTTTCTGTTTGAGTACTATTTGTAAACTAAAAATGCATGTCATTAACATAAGCATTTTTTTACAGTCCTATTGGCAAATAATCGTGAGCCAATGCCGGAGCCATGCGCTGAATGTAAGACTCGTTCTGTGACATCACAAGTCTAGGTATTATCTTTGAAAGATTTGTGCAATGGGAGTGCATGACTTGATGTAAGTTTTTGGACATACGCCATTGCTAAAAACTTTTTCTGTTGAAGAAAAACTAAAAACTAAAAATAAAGAAATATATAAATAAAACCCAAAAAAGACAAAAAAACACAAAATTAAGCAAAAAATTGCTGTTGTCAACAAGGATATAAACACTACAAAATATTCCGTGACAGGAATATGGTCAACAAAACAAAGAAAAACAAAGAAAAATGTACTAAGAGAACGAAAAAACCCACAAATGATGACGACACAGAAATATTGAACCCAAAAAAATTCAGCACAACGGTTGAAACGAAACAAAGCACGACAAAACGAAAAGGAGAAACAAACACAATAATTTACAAAAACAGAATAGAACGATAAAAAAAACCCACAAATGATGACAGCACAAAAATATTGAACCCAAAAGAATTCAGCACCACAGTTGAGACGAGACAAAAAACACGACAAAACGAAAAAAACTATTGGTAAAACTATTGTGTTCGTTTCGTTTTTTTCGTGTTTTTTGTCTCGTCTCAACTGTGGTGCTGAATTCTTTTGGGTTCAATATTTTTGTGCTGTCATCATTTGTGGTTTTTTTATCGTACTATTCTGTTTTGGTAAACTATTGTGTTTGTTTCTTCTTTTCGTTTTGTCGTGTTTTGTTTCGTTTCAACCGTTGTGCTGAATATCCTTGTTGACAACAGCAATTTTTTGCTTAATTTTGTGTTTTTTGTCTTTTTTGGGTTTTATTTATATATTTCTTTATTTTTATTTTTTAGTTTTACTTCAACAGAAAAAGTTTTTAGCAATGGCGTATGTCCAAAAACTTACATCAAGTCACAAGTCTAGGGTATGCTCGATATCGCACTCACCGAGTATTATGTTTTCTACGAGGGAAAATCATTACAATGATTTGTTTGTTATTATTTGTTCAAACTTTTGTTGTACTTTTGCTGTTTTGTTTTAGCTTGACGTACGATAGATGTTGTCGGCGCATGTCGGTCTGAGCATATCATTGACGAACGCAAAAAAAGGGGGGGGGGGGGGAATTAGGGGGGGGGGGAGAGAGATATATACCTCTAAGTTATGAAATTTTTTTCAAAATATCAGTAAAGACAGTTAGTTACTGTGTGAGAAGCCACATCACTTATACTGTAGGGTATGTGTCAAGGGTGATGGTGTTAATAGTAATGTATATTTTTGAATACATGTGTTAAATTTAATATATTTTTATTTTTATAATACTACCCGTACCACCCTTCCCCAAAATAACTACTGTATCCACCATTGGAGCAGATGTTCAGCAGACACACCTGTACTTGGCGAAAACGTTTTGCTACAAGATGTGTGTCAAACCACTGTAGCTTCACTTCGCTAACTTGGTCGGTCGAATGATGTTTAAATCGGCGTTGCCATTAACAATTGAATCATGGATGCATAGTGCCGTATTTGCGTTCTCATTGGCCAGTATAGCATGTAGAGGAACCTCTACCGACCATCTGCAACGATAAAAGAAACTGTACCAAACATTACTACAGTTTGTCGAAGTCTAAAAAAAACAAAAAAAAACCAGCTAATATTTATGCGAAATACAGGCGTGTATAACCCCCTTTATTATGACCAATAACAAACCAACAGTAACCGAATGGTCGAAACACATGTACTAATTATTTAGATTAGTTTTTGATTCCGCATGTGACTATTTGCAGGTCGACTCTTCAGTGGAAGATATGTGGGAGAAGATTGACCCTGAAAAGAAAATGCGTAAAGCCATGGAAGAGTGTCAGAAAGAACCCGAAAAGAAAGTTGATTTGAGTAAGTACACGCATTCCTATACACCTATAGTTACGCTCATCACTGAATGACTCTGCAACGCCAAAAATATATGTAGGCCTATACATTTGAGACAGGCGTATAAAAATATTAGCCTACTCCATAGAATGTGTATACAATAGAAATTTAAAGTCTAACAATAGAGTAATCTTTGCAATACAGCTACATATGTACATCTAAAGTATTGGTTATATCCTTCATTTTTCAATGGGTGCGTTAGGCGCTGTACGAATAACTATTCTTATAATAACTAAAAAGGCTCATATTTCATAAAGTTTAGCTCTAAACGAAAAACAGTGAAAAATTTTCCTTTTTTGAGAAATTAAATTTGCGTCACTGGTATGAATTTTGTACTTATGTCCTTTAGAAAATCTTTGTTTTTTCTATGAAGTTTTTAATTTAATTAAAAACCTGCTTTTTTTGTCTTATATAATATATGTTTGCATGTCCATAAGTTTGTTTTGGCAGATTTCATTTTTTGTAGCTTTTTGATATTTATTTTATATTCTTCTATTGTGCTTGCTGATAACATCAGTAAATAGCACAGATGTACTTAATACAAATATATATATATATAATATATACATAATTTTCTGTCAAATATTTTTTATATGTACCAGGAATAATTTTCATTTGCACAATATTAAAGGAAATTGAAATTTTCATGAAAATGTCGCGTGTATTAAATTAAAATGTCTGTTATGTTCATTATTTTTTCAACGGGAGCGTTAGGCGCCTTGCAACCTCCTAGTATATTTATGATGACGTCTAAATAAAAATTAAGGTAGAGAAATTTAGGGTTCAACATCTAATTTGAATCGTGGTCATTAGAGACAGTTAAAAAAAAAAAGGGGGGGGGGAGGTTGGGAAGATGAGGATAGAGCAATGACGGAATGCAGTTGGGAAATAAATGGCGAGGTTTAAAAAATAATTGTTGGCGGAGGGGGGAAAGGGGGCTAGTATCCTGGGAAAATAAACCCACCCTCGGCAATTTACGCCACGTTTCACTAAAGGTTCATTATCACAAGCTTGAAAAAAAAAATTACTAAAACTCTGTTTGGACCTTTTTTTTTACAAAGAAATTTATTAAAATACTGTCCATCTTGTTAAAATTCATTGAACAGTTAATACTTTGGCTTTGTGAACTTTGGTTCGCGCCAGCCGCCACAGATGGCAGCACCGTGTGTTTGTTACGCATTTCCGCTCCTCGACTTCCGTCGCATTCAAATGCCGTGTACCGAGAGCTGAAATGTTACACATCAAAAAGAAAGTATATTTTTGTTCGATCGTCACTGGCTTGTGTTCGAACATTCTCGTAGTGACGGCTGAATTCCCGAGCCCGAAGAATGCCGGTAACTCAGGTCTACGGGTGTTGCGCGGTGGAGCGACGACAAAATTATTTTATAACCAATCACGTTCCACACATCTGTGACGTCAGCGGGACAGACTTTTCCGATTAATAATATTTTTTTTTATATTTCCTGCTACCTCCAGTCACAGAACTGTACATGTATTCCAATCTTGAAGAGTTTTGACTAAAATGATTTTTATATTAATCATAAAAAAACTGTACTACTTCTAAAAGCTGTGCGATTTTACTGACAGAACCGTCTGTTTACAAGGTCGTGGGCTGTATGTGGATAAAACACTGAATAATTTTGAGGTCGAAGATTTCATTCACATTTTCATATTCTGATATCAGATGACAGGTAATAAAATATTTTGTAACATTTTCATTGATACTTCAACTGGCATCTACTGATGCGGTGGTCCTTTAAATGCACATCCCACAACGCTAGATACGAATTTTAAAATGTCCTCACACACTCCATATTATTTTATAATCCTGCAGGATCGAACTTATACGTTTCAAAATTTCCTAAAATACACAAAATGTTTGAAAAAATGAATCGCATATATTGTGAACATACATGTGTCTTAGTGCCAAACGAACATATGTTTGGAAAGTAAAAATTTTGAGATGTTATGTATAGGTAATTTTGATGTTGAACGGCACGTGATTTTTTGTGTAGGTAATCATTTAGGAGCACTCTACACTTGTTTAATAATGTCGAAAACACAAAACAACCCTATATTTGGGTTGGGAGCAGTAACATTTCGCAACTTACTCAACGAACTTGAACAGAACCGAGACCATCTAAGAATAACCGACAACTGACTTCTACTATCGGGCGAAAGTAAACACTGTCGTTCCTCGTGATGACTTTCTGTGGAAATCCATTCTGCACCATAACCTTAAACTTTTCCTTTTTTTTTTAGATGGATATAAACTAAAAATAAATTTACCGTAAAATTTGAAACTAAATAGGCTTTTCAATTCGTTACGCCTAAGCCTTACAGTTTACTAACATTTTGATAATGTTTCTTTTCCAGAGGAGTGCGAAAAACAATACGCAGCCAATGAAGTTTCAGAAGACTGTAAGGTATGAACATTGTTCATGTTTTAATGACTAAGGAAACCCATCCTTTTGGATACATTCAATTTTTAAATAACTTTTATTTGAATTTTAGTTTGGTAAATATGTTTATTAAAGTAAAATTAACATAATGAACCCTCTAAGGAAAGTTTATTTTAAATCTATATACTTTAAGAGTATTGTTACAACTATAAACGCGATTAATTGTCTACTTTCAATGATTACACACAAAAAAGTATATTTATATTTATTATTTTCTGTGTTACCTGTCGTTTACATATTTCATTTCCCTTTTATTGTAGAGAGTGACTTCTTTTGATCTAGGTTTTTACAGCATTGAAAGCCCTCTATTTACAGTAGTTTGATTTTGTATTTGGTGGCTTCCATAAAGAAACAAATAAATAAGTAGTTACTTAACGTAAAAATCTCCTTCGATGGCTGAGTGCATTTAAACGCTTGTAACGAACTGCGAACCCAGTCCATCAGCGGTGAGCAGTGCAGACAATACTTAAAAAAATACTTTGAGAAGTTTGGTGCAATTATTATGGGATGTATAGGTATGTAACATTAAGTATGTTCGAACGCACGGGATGGCGTGGGTACACAGATCAAAGGGAAGGAGATGTATCATGGTAACACGTGTCTGCTCTAAACACGCTGTGCTTTACTGACTACTAATGAAAAGGTAAACTTCTCTTGTATGGTGAAATAAACTTGTGTTTTGTTTTTCAGTGCCTTGCCAAATGCGTGATGGACAAACTTGAGTTGGTGAGTAGCCTGCAGATAGCACATTCATTCTAAATACGTAAGAAAGAAGTATGTATGAAATGTTATCTTACGTTTACTTTAAAAGCTGAAAATTGCATGAACCTATTATTCCTTTCGCAAGCGGCGGGTAATGAATGCATTCTACTGCTTCAATAAACACGATTATTTTATCATATATGTGGGGGGGGGGGGAAGAGAGAGAATGTCATCTTCTTGCTTATTAACATGTAAAATTTTGTGAATTAAAAAAAAACTACGCACAGAGGCTTACAAAGACTTAAATACATGTATTAGAAACTAAGGGTTCATGAGCTGGGAAATGTCAGGGTCTGGTTTCGAACCACGTATCCTCGGCGCTAGAACGGCACGCAACCACCGAGGATATCCCGTGATGCTCGTGTGTGCAGTGACATAGACATAGACATCACTGGACAGTGTGTATGCAGTGACATAGACTTTACTGGACGACACCCATGTCCCGGCATGGCGACACCTGGTCGGTCTGGGGTGCTGACCACAGGATGTCCCAGTTTCAATGGTACATCGCAACAGTTTAAATTAGATTATTTGCAACAGTCCACACATCAAACATGAAGGTACACTAACCTAGGGTTTTTCTTACAAATGTCCAAACATGTGGACCTTTAGCTACGCGGCACATATCCAACCTTTAAGTCGAATTCTTCCCACACTTTGGTTAACACGTCCGGATTAATGGAAAGGAATTAACCTCGTCAATTCTGTGTCTCAACCCTGTAAAATCATTAGGTAGCGGCGGAACGTAGACACGATATTTTATAAAGCCCCAAAGTAAAAGAAAAAAAAAACCGCTTGGTTTTATGTCAGGTGATTATGGAAGCCGACGAAAAAGAGCTCTGTTGTCTCGACCATTACGACCGATCAAACGGCCAGTGACTTCGACAGTTAAACTTTAAACGAAACTCACGTTGAATTACAGATTCACTCTCATTAAATTGCAGAACGCAAAACGCTTTTCGCTCAGGAGTCGCCATTTTGCGTAGGCGGTGCTGCAAGCGAGAAAACAACAAAGCAGTACTCGTGCATGCGCTTATCTCAAACTGCTTGAGTTACTCTTTAATTGTGACCTAGGAACAAACACTTTACAACGCTTACAGTTGATACGATTAAAATTTATGGTTGGAATATTCTTTTATGGTCATACTGTAGTGTGTTTAGGTATGCTTCAGTCCAAAGGCCATCTTCGCCCTTAAGGCTCGGCCTGACCCACCAGGTAATTCTGTTTCAAGGGGTGGAAACAGGGGATGGGGGTGGTTTTTCCGAAATCTCACCTAGACAGTGACTTTCCCCGCGTTTCAAAGGTCAGGAGTGCTAAATTTAATCGAGATCGGATAAATAGTTTAAGAACGCATACGGGACAAACAAACAAACAAACAAACATTAATTTTTGTATATAGGTTCTCTAACAGCTGTAAACAATCACATAATTGTTTATAATTACTATCACTTGCGTAAACATTTACAGCTCGAAAATAACGTGTAGTAAATATATCTGGTGATATATGTCATGACCCAGCAACAAATGCAAGAGAGGGTTTACAATCTGCAGAGCGGCTGTGTCTTAGAGACGGGGGTGTCCAACTGTCCAGCCTGGGTGTCCAACTGTCCAGCCTGGGTGTCCAACTGACCAGCTTGGGTGTCCAACTGTCTAGCCTGGGTGTCCAACTGTCCAGCTTGGGTATCAAACTGTCCGGCTTGGGTATCAAACTGTCCAACTTGGGTGTCCAACCGTCTAGCCTGGGTGTCCAACTGACCAGCTTGGGTGTCCAACTGTTTAGCTTGGATTGCCTGGATTGCCTGGATTGCCTGGGTTGTTCAGTCCCTGAATTGAACAAATCAAACTCTATTCAAGTCAATGTGTCACTTTTCTACAGGTGTTTCAGCAATCATTCAGATTAAAATTTGAAAACTCTCATAATTTTTCCAGCTGTCAAAAGTATGAATGTTCGCTGAATGTCTGAAGGGACACTTTGTCTTGAGTAGAGTTTACACGCATGGACATCAACACGTCCATATTGCAATCACGTGTTAACCTGTCTTTTTTTTTCTTCCTCAGACTAAAGACGGTAAGATTGCCCACGACGAAATACAGAAACACATCAATGAAAAAGTCGAGGATGAAAACACAAAGAACATCGCTAACAAACTCCACGAGAAATGTAAAGATTCTGGTAAGTGACATCTCGATTTCAGCTCTGCGCGAACTTGTATGCATGCTCCATGAATAGTCAAACTTTTTTGAACGCTTCACGAAGGCTCGAACTTGTATGAATGCTCTATGAAGAGTCGAACTTGTTTGAATGTTCTTTGAAAAGGCGAACTTGTATGAATGCTCTATGAAGAGTCGAACTTGTATGAATGCGCTATGAAGAGTCGAACTTGTATGAATGATCCATGAAAAGGCGAACGGGAGCTATGATGTATGTCAGGCATGGAGATAGAAATAGAGATGGCATAATGATACGTAGTTGAAGTCACTTTCTAACCTTGATATCGCCATATTGTTCCACCCTAAAACATTTCGGAAATTGTGCTTGATATCGTCAGATGATGTTTAGTTAATTACGAAGTAGAATCTCCATCGCTAAAAACTAACTTTAATATGTATATAAAAAAACCCTTCTGCTTGAAATAAGTTGTCTTAATTTTTCTGTTACTAATGACTATTCGTTAGGATAGGGTCATTTTGAAAATGAAAGAACAGGGCACTCCACGAGTTTTCCCCATTAAAATTAATTGTTTTGGTTATTGCTTGATTCTTATTTTAAGCTAATCAAACAAATTACGTTAAAAAGAGTTGCTGTTCGTTCAATTTCTATTGAACAAATAACTTAAATTTAAAGATTTTTTTTTATTTTGCTTCTTAGTTCGTACAACAATAAAAGTCCTTAAGAGGAGTTTCAAGCAAGTTGGATCTCGAATTAAGGCCCCCGCCTACCCGGGCACACATGCGGCGTGCACAGCTTCAGAGAAACAACGCTATATGAAATCTGCTCGAGGGTCTGTTTACAAAAAAAAACCGAGGGCGGAGGGGTTGCCCTGCCTCGTGTTTGTTTTGTTTTCAAACTGTGTTGTTTAGGAGAGTGAAAATGGCTAAAACGCGTGTAGAGTAAAACCAGAGTAGATTCTAAGCATGAAACTCCCCCGGTACAGATTCTTGAAAGCACTCAGTATAAATATAAAAAAGAGAGGCGCCGAGATGAGATCTTGCGAGCGAGTGTGACGCTGTGTTGCAGACAAGGGCGAGGGAGGCTGCGAGGGTCCGTACCGCTACACGCTCTGCATCGTCGCCAACTGCAAGGTGAGTGCCTCGCCACGCCGGGCCATCTTAGTTCAGAAGCTAGGAGGTAGGTCTCGCTAGCGTCGCCAACTGCAAGCCGAGTGCCTCCCGGCTGGCTGGCGCCGTACTGGGCCATCTTAGTTCAGAAGTTAGGAGGTAGGTGTCGCTAGCATCGCCGACTGCAAGCCGAGTGTCTCCCGGCTGACTGGTGCCGTACCGGGCCATCTTAGTTCAGAAGTTAGGTGGTAGGTGTCGCTAGCGTCGCCAACTGCAAGCCGAGTGCCTCCCGGCTGACTGGTGCCGTACCGGGCCATCTTAGTTCAGAAGTTAGGAGGTAGGTGTCTCTAGCGTCGCCAACTGCAAGCCGAGTGCCTCCCGGCTAACTGGTGCCGTACCGGGCCATCTTAGTTCAGAAGTTAGGAGGTAGGTGTCTCTAGCGTCGCCAACTGCAAGCCGAGTGCCTCCCGGCTGACTGGTGCCGTACCGGGCCATCTTAGTTCAGAAGCTAGGAGGTAGGTGTCGCTAGCATCGCCGACTGCAAGCCGAGTGTCTCCCGGCTGACTGGTGCCGTACCGGGCCATCTTAGTTCAGAAGTTAGGTGGTAGGTGTCGCTAGCGTCGCCAACTGCAAGCCGAGTGCCTCCCGGCTGACTGGTGCCGTACCGGGCCATCTTAGTTCAGAAGTTAGGAGGTAGGTGTCTCTAGCGTCGCCAACTGCAAGCCGAGTGCCTCCCGGCTAACTGGTGCCGTACCGGGCCATCTTAGTTCAGAAGTTAGGAGGTAGGTGTCTCTAGCGTCGCCAACTGCAAGCCGAGTGCCTCCCGGCTGACTGGTGCCGTACCGGGCCATCTTAGTTCAGAAGCAAGGAGGTAGGTGTCGCTAGCGTCGCCAACTGCAAGCCGAGTGCCTCCCGGCTGACTGGTGCCGTACCGGGCCATCTTAGTTCAGAAGTTAGGAGGTAGGTGTCTCTAGCGTCGCCAACTGCAAGCCGAGTACCTCCCGGCTGGCTGGTGCCGTACCGGGCCATCTTAGTTCAGAAGCTAGGAGGTAGGTGTCGCTAGCGTCGCCGACTGCAAGCCGAGTACCTCCCGGCTGGCTGGCGCCGTACTGGGCCATCTTAGTTCAGAAGCTAGGAGGTAGGTGTCGCTAGCGTCGCCAACTGCAAGCCGAGTACCTCCCGGCTGGCTGGTGCCGTACCGGGCCATCTTAGTTCAGAAGTTAGGAGGTAGGTGTCGCTAGCGTCGCCGACTGCAAGCCGAGTGCCTCCCGGCTGGCTGGCGCCCCGCCGGGCCATCTTAGTTCAGAAGCTAGAAGATAGGTGTCGCTAGCATCGCCGATGAATGTTATTCTATCAAGAATCTGGTTTGAAGAGGCCGATCCCCGAACCGAGGCAAGCAAGCACGTTGAAATTATGAATACACACGCCTTTAACCTCTAGGCTACGAAATCGGTTGGAGAACAAACAAATCAATAAGGAATAGTATTAGTGACATAAGGGAGCGCTGTGTCCAATGGCCGGGAAGTCTGGCTGGAAACAGTGGCCACATATTATTTATTTTATTTGTTTGTATACCCCGGCACATCTCAGCCCAGGGACGGATATAGGATTTCATTCGCCCTGGCCAGAATTACAACTAGCTCCGCGCCTATACTCCTCAATCATCATCACCGAACAGCAAAATGCACAGGAAAGCAAGGGGCTAGGTCCAAAACATGCTACAACTCAAAATTCAGAAAAAAAAGTTGTGAAACAAAAAACATTCAAGTCATAACATTTTCTCAAAATCACGAAATAAAACAACAAACAAACATTTATTTATGTTCCCCCCCCCCCTTTTTTTTGTTGACAAATATTTGTAGTTACCTAGCTGTAGTAATCACCCCACGATAGAGTTTAGATGCTCTGATTTTAGACATAAAATGTAAATTTAAAAACTTAGATACGTAAATGTGATTGACCTTTTATGAATTTGGTTTTCAGGCGGACAAGGAATGTTACAAAGAAGATAAAAAAGAGTGAAGAAAATGTGATTGAAAATTTGAGAGCTGGGAAAGGTTGAACGCCATTAAATAAATTGTGTATTGTTTATGAAATAAATAATATTTAAGGAATATTTTGTTATAATTTATTTTTCCTTTATATGTTTCTTGTCATAAGAAAAAGATCTATATTGATACGAATATATCTACAGGTGTAGATTGCTTGGTACCTATTTTTTTCTAGAAATGTTTTGGAAACTTCTATAAGCTCCTGGAACATTTTAATAACTGAATTTACTTAATATCCTATATGTTCGCCAATATTAAAAAAAATTCAATTAAACATGTTTTCATATTTCATGTAGCAAAATTGTTTTTAATGTTTTTAACTTAATGAATCCAGCATTGAATGGCTTAATAAATTTCATATTATGTCAATAAAATTAGTATTGCAATTATTTTTGAGCTAGGATTTTACGTAGACATACGTAATTTTTTTTGGACAACGGATTAAGGTAATATTAAGATGGTTAAAAATAAATTCCGACGAATTTGATACCATGAAATTGTAATTATTTTTATGTTAAATATTTAATAATTAATAGTTTCATCAAAAATTGATTCGGTCTAAGTTTTAGATAAAGTTCTACAATAAATTATAACGGATTTGAAAGTATATTTTTCTACCCTTTTTATGTCCACTCCTTTCAGTAATGGTTTGTTGCATAATATATATTTTTTCTTATTATTGTTTCAGTAAAAATATTTACGAGCAATGGATGGTTGTATCAAAAATTATTTCGACAAAATATTTTTATAATAACAAGTAATGATTTTTTCTTTTCTCTGACCCTTGTTTATTCCACCCCTTGCAGTAATGGTTGATCGTATATGGTTGTATAATTTAAAATTTTACATTAAAACAGAACAGATTTAGTGTGCATGTTACGGAATATATGGATTTTTTTAAACTCCCTTCAACAATGGAACAATGGCTAGTCTTATCAAAAATTGTTTCAGTCAAAATGTTTAGATAACAAATAATAGGACGCAAAATATGTTGTGCCTCCGAAGGGAGTTTATTATTTGTCCACCAACCCTTGTTTTTTCAACTCCTTGTATTTACAGTGGGTCGTATAAAAGTTTTATTCAGACAAAAGATACACTTACTACTCCTACGAGTTAATACATTCAAACGAATGTGCTATTTGTCATATTATGGGTGTTTCAGCGATTTTTCTCTTTTTTTTAAAAAAAACCTACCACATTTCTACCCTATTGGTCACATTTTGCCTATTAACGAACTCCACCGAGATTTTCCACTGCTAGAATTTATGTATCAGCTTAGAAGTGGGTATACAATTGTTGTATAAATGATTGTTTTGAGAATGAGGGATTTTTTTTTTCGAAATTCAGAAGTACCAATATTTCAGATATGTTCAGTAATAATATTTTAACGGTAATGTTACTATTATTTTGAAGGTCTTGTGAAAAACTTCTTTAACGTAGTAACGAAGGCAATAGTTACATTACTTTCTTTATTTTTGGTAAAGTGTACAAAATTTCACCAAGATCAGAATTAAACTGTACATTTACATAAATAAAAAAAGGTGCATTATTTTTCCACTGAATAAAATATGCTTACATTGTGTAAAATAAGAAAATTAACTATGCATTTAGTGTTAAAACACATTTTTTTGTTTTATCAATTACACAATGACAGGATTACAAGGTAATTTTAAAGTTGCTGTTATTAATCCTGCAACTATAGATATCCAGGATAGTTTCGCCATGACAAGGTTTAATTTTGTTGAAAAATAAGCTTGGTGCGTCCCCCGATGTTCAGAATCACGACACGCGGTCTACTTGTGACGTCAGCCTGTTCCACATCCGAGGCAGGGTGGGCGCCTGACGATCTAGTGATACATACAGGTCCAAGTGCAACCCACTTACTGACTAACACACAATTTAGCTTTTATATATTTTATGTACAAAGTAAATATTTTTTAAATTTAACTTATTAAATTTGACTGGTTTTTATTTATAATATGAATGGACGATAGTGCTAAAATTATCTTATTCAAAACGAAAAAAAAATATTTTTGCAAAACTCCGTTCCCCCGGAGAAACCCCCGGAATGGCCACCGCATGGGGAGCCCAAGAAAAGAAACGGGCTCCCCATTTGGAAGCCACCTGGAAGGTTTTTTTCTGTTCCACCCACCGTTTCTTTGGTAGCCTGACTTGTTACAAGGGATTGTGTTCCTACCAGAGAAAATGCCACCATTTCGTCTGGGCAATCCGCCTTGGAGGAGCCGGGGCGCGAACCCGGGTCCTACAAGTCACAAGGCAGGCGCTCTACCCCAGAACCAGAGTGGTAGAGCGGATACTTGCAGTCTTCTTAACACTGACATGATGTTATTGCACGAGTTTACTGAAGTTTCGAGTGTCATTAACACGTGCAGTACGTGCAGTAACATCTAACCTCGGTAACGAACAAATTCCATACTATATTTCACTGTTATGAAATTACATAATTAATGCTGAACAAATTTATGTGTTCGTTCAGCATTAATTATGTAATTTCATAACAGTGAAATATAGTATGGCAATTTGTTTAGTTGATTTCCTGCAAACACTTACAGTTCCGCTGTACAATAGTTATATAGAACTATAGATTAGTAAAAAAAATATGTAAAGAGCTTGCACTGTCGATGGTAAAGTTATTTTGAAATAAATGTTAGATATTAAAAGAATGTGTTTAGTTAAAATATGTGTGTGCTTACAGGCATGAAGTTAATGTATAACATTTTATTTATTTGGTTTTAAAGCCACAGAAAAGTTAACCTTGTTATATCACTTTTGGCTTTTTTTACCGTGTTTAATATGCGCAGCTAATACTGGAAAGCTATTAAAACAATTGTTTACAAATAGGCATTTTCAAAATCTTAAATTAAGTACTGACGCAATGGTAGTGTTGGAGATGTCAAATTAAAAGATACATTTCATACAGACATCACCGGAATTTTAGGTAATGATAGTACTGACCTTAAATCGATCAGTTTCTGAATACTAATAATTTACATGACACTAGTTTTGTGAGTATTGCTTACTTATTGAGAAATATTCACATTATTTAAATACAACTATATTTTATTGGAACTTACAGTATTCTTGGTAATAGCTTACATCAGGGTTAAGCAGGAGCATAAATGTTTTATTTCACACAATGAAACCCTCAGAAACTTATTACATCATCGGAATTATTAAACATGAACGTTTTTGAGTACACAACTACAGAAAGTTTTTATTTAATATTTGTGCACATCGCAGTGACATCGCTATTTAATTATTTGTAATAAAAATTGGAATTCGGTGTTTTTATTTTGGATGTGTAATATATATTTCTACGTGTAATAGTATAAAACATGTATTATGATTTAACTGTTACAGTATCAAAATTTCATTTAATGGTTGTGTATGATTATTTTCGTCCAAAAAATATTTTGTCCTACAACAAGAGATTTCACTTTTCTTATAATTTTGTTTTTTTAAATAATAATTAATATTATTAGAACCTTTCCTTCAGTTCAACAAGTTAAGTAGATATAATAATTTCGTTATGAAATTAAATTCTCCATACATACTACACTTGATATTTTGAGATTATTACGAACTAATATATAATTTCATTTTAAATACTTTTTTTTTGCAAACGTACGGGTTTCAAATACCAAATAAATTCTTTAATTTTCCTTTTTTAAATGGTTCTTGCAGTTGGGTAGATTGATTATATATATATATTATAATTTAGGACATACACCATTGCTGATTATAATTTGTGTCATAAGAAACCTCAATAACAAACAAGAAAGATAAATGTACAAACATACAGAACACAAGCGAAACTCAGGGAACATCAAAACATTTAAAACATAGACAGAAAATTACGTAGACAGAATTGGTAAAAAAATTATTTCAGCACAGACGGACACAGAGGGCTAACAGCGATGAGACATTAGCAACAAGAACAGTAAATAAAGACGAAAAATACTTTGGACAACTCACAGAATTGATTTTTCAGTACTTTTACAAATGATTCTATTGTAAAACAGTTGACAAGGAATAGTTTGCAATACTAAAAGACAGATATTATAACTTTGTATACCACATAGCGTTGGTTATTGTTGCATATCTGAAATACGGTTTATCGAGGTATAACTGAGTATTTCTTACAAAAATTGGCTATTAATTTTATATATAGTAATTATTTTTAAAACTATGGAAAAGATAATCGATCAAATATTCAACAATTTGGCTTACTTTCGTTTTACCGTGCTTAATATGCGCAGTTAATACTGGAACGCTATTAAAACAAGGGTTTACAAATAACTTTTAAATATTGGAGGTACTGGGGCAACACATAACATAAATGGTAACACTATTTTGTAATGATACAGTTATTTTCGTATAAATGTACAAATTAACAAATATCAAAGTTTATATGAATATTCCTGTTTCATTTACAAAGAAAATTTACGGTGCACAACGGCAAGATGAAACTTAACAGATAAAAATTGAAAAAAAAAAAAACCCGCATATACAGAGATGCACAGGTGAACTTAGCGATGTTACAAAACAGCGACGACAGCACAGACTAACACCATAACCAACAGTTGAGCGACAAAACAGATATTTTGAAAACCACAACGATGGTAGCACAGAATAACACAGAACGTTTTTCCCAAGACAACAAATGCGACGTTTCGGGAGAGAGATCTATTCCCTTCTTAAGGCACAAACAGACTGAGTTTTCTCATGACATACAGTTTAATGAGTAATAGTGTATGTCCGAAACTACATCCTGAATTAATTTACCTATTATTCAAAATGTTGTTAATCGGTTGAAATTTTATGCAATGAACTACAATGTTTTTGAAATTCACTTTAATACTGAATTTTTTTAAACAGATTTGTATTTTGATTTGTTTTATGTGTATATTTGTTTACACTTCTATTAAAAAGGCACAGGTATAAGTGCAGAGATGCTTACTCAAAAGAGGAACCTGTTTCTGTAACAATAAGTGTCAAGAACGTAGTAAAATAAGAGGGCCAGATTTGTTTAGACAAAAAAATTTTATTTTACGAAATTTACATTGGCAGGAGTTGCAAAATCACTTAAGGGATCGTCAAATAGCCTAAAAATGTATTTTCAAGCATTATATTTGTAAAAGAGTTTCAGGAGTGACTGGCTTCAGTCCTCCCCTTCCGCAAATACTGTTTTTTAACCAATTGCAAATGTGTAAACAAAATCACATGTAGTTACACACACTACTACACGATATACTCAAAAGACGTGAATTAAAATTTTCGTCACTGTAATTTATGGTAGTTGTACTTATATTATTATATGTCAATAATTTTTCAAGACATGTGAAGATAACCTACATGGAGTACTATAGTCTGAAACTATGTATTTATGATGTTATGCAATAATCGTACACTCACGCCTGTAGCATGAGGAATCACTACAAAGCAATCTGAAGATGAGAAAGGATACACTATCGAAGTTTATGGACCGAGTCGTAAGACACTATATTCGTATTCCAGAGAACATAGGTTCAAATCCCAACCGGTAATTGTCATATCATTTTGACGTGAAACGTCTTAAAAATCACAGCGAAGCATATGGGTAACAGAAAAATCTGACGAAAAGGTCTGTATCATCTTGCTTTAACATTTTCCTAACTATATAGGCTTCGGCCTGATACGCATTTAAGAGTCTTCCCTACATAGACCTCCCAAATAGGTACACTTAGTTTTAATTTAGGTTAGGAAAAAAATTCTGTTCAGTGTAGCTCACGACTCAGACGTGATAGCGCGGTGATTCGTGTGTTTTTGTATAGATAACCGACAACACTGGGCAATACAGATTATACGTTCACAAAAAAAAAAACATTAATTTTGATATTATGCCTTCGGTATCTCATTTATCATATCACAGACCAATGTTAAACATTTTCGTCGAATATTAATTGAAATGAATAGTAAGCTACCATTTAGTGTCTGTTTTGAATTAAAATATTTAGTACGTAGACAATGTCTCAATTTTATTATTTTAATTTTAAACCATTACACTAAAAGCGCCGGACTAGCTCCCGGCCACGTGACATGCTCTGTGCGCCTGCGCCAGGCAGGCGACCGGTGAAGCTAGTACGACGGGAGGTGTGCCGTCAGGGGCATACAGTCATCACGGGGGAGGAAGAAAGAACGTTACCCCCTGAACAAGCTTCGGCGCCAGGTTCAAGCAAAAGTTGGAAAAACACACGCGACTTATGGTTAGGGACCTGAAAAATTCGCGGTTCCAATGACCTGTAGGATGAACTCGATAGTTCTACGTACACTCATTCAAATGTCACCCACTCATTGGCTGCTGTCTTGTGAGACGTCCCAACGTAGCAGTCTGTGATTTGATGCTGCTTTAGTTGAGTTTTTCTCATTGGCCCAGAGTCATCCAGGTGAGTTGTGAGCCAAAAGCAGAGGCAAAACTGAGGTATAAATATTTGAATTCTAGCCTATCGCGAAATGAATCCGCGAAATTTTCCGATCTCTACTTATGGTGTTAAGTCCTTCCCAAGGCTGTTGAAGATGGGATTGAACAATTGATTTATTGCAAATAACGCCAAGCAACTGGATAATGTTTGATTGGACAAAGTTCTGCAACCACGGTAAAACCTGTCGCTGTCGTGAAATGATTTATTTGAAATAATTTGGGACAATGTTCTTATTTACCAAACATTATTAGTGGCGTATTGTTACTCCCAATTTTTCAATAAATCATTTTCCGACAGCGATTGGTTTTTTCGGTGATTGTAAAACTTCGCTCAATTAAATACTATACAAACGCTTAGTGTCAGAGAGGGAATAGTAGGGCCATGCCGCAAACCCCCCCCCCCCAATTTTTATATAAATAATAATGCAGCTCATTTACGAACTTAAAATGACTTAAGTTTTTTCTGATTTATGGCCACTGAATATGCACAATTAGAAACTATTCATCACTTAAAAAAGGTAGTAAACTTTAAACGTAGTACAAATATTGGTAGTGGAAATTTTATTATAAGTATTTCAGGCTTTGAAAAAAGCACTTAAGAGTCACCAGAGAGTCTTAAAAATGTGTTTTAAAGCATTGTCGTCTAAAATACTTTCTCAGGAGAGGACCTCTTGCCTAGGGGTGGTACAACCCCCAGATACAGGTCTATCCTAGTTATATTATTATATCTCTCTTGCTCTCCTTCCCCATAAAGTCCTGGCTACGCCACTGCATCAGTCCCAAAGAACTTTTGAAATTGTTATAGCAAATTAGTTATTGGTTATTTTGCAAAATGTAGGTTTTTGGAGGTTTCAATTCCAAACTACCATGAGAAGATGATACTTGCTTTACATCGAATTTTCAAAAGAAAGTCATGTCATATTTTCAGGGGAACAATCGCAGTTAGGAACATTTGGGGTACCTAAAGGCATTATTTGCTACCCGCAATGCCTCGCAGGCGAAGTTTTGTCTACCGTGGTCCACAGAACAGCGTTCTGCAGGCGGACAGAGGGAAGCCTTCTTTTCACAGACGAGAGAGCCAAACGTCCGATCGTGCACCTTAGGATTTTTTTTTGGTTCATTGTAACTCATGATAACTAATGGTCAATTAGGTTAGGTTAGCTACATTATAAATACTTTAAAACATCGTGGACGGTTGATTTGGTTAGGATGGCTACATTGAAGATACTGTGAAATCATGTAAACGGTTTCCTAGCCCTGGACAGCTACATATTAAAAAGTTATTTGATAAGCAACCACAAAATGATTTTACAGTAGTTTTAATGTAGCTATCAGTGGCGTAGCCAGGATTTGTGTTTGGGGGGGTGTTAAGAAGCATGCCGCCCCCCCTCCCCCCGTATTAAAGCGGGGGGGTCCGGGGGTCCTCCCCAGGGAAAATTTGGATTTTAAGGTGTAAAATAGTGCCATTTTAGCAGTTTTCGGTACTTAAATTTAAATATAGTAATGGTAAAATTTTTATTAATTTTAATACGAAATTTGTTTGTGTGATGAATAAGAAATTAATTAAAGATTTGATGCTAAGGGGGGGGGGGGGGTTGAACCCCTAAACCCCCCCCCCCTGGCTACGCCCCTGGTAGCTATACTTACCTAATATAACCAACCATCCACAATGTTTTAAAGTATTTATAATCAGGGGCGCAACAATATAAATTTCCAAAGGGGGGGGGGGGCAACATACCTTTTTATAAAGAATCATTGATCCCCCCTATTGAAGCGGGGGGTCCGGGGGTCCTCCCCCGGGAAAATTTGTATTTCAAGGTGGAAAATGGTGCTATTTAAGCAGTTTTATTATCTAAAAATTGATTACACAGCACTTTCTTTGCCCCCGTTTGCCCCCACTTCAAGGTTTTAGAGGGGGGGGGGGCAAAATACCCTTGCTGTTGTTCTGTTTATAATGCAGCTAACCTATCCTAATCGACCGCAAAATTTAATGCCACACCGGTTTATACAACGAGATAGAACGGGGGGAAATAAGCGAGCATGAACTTGGGGGAACTTGGGGTGTGGCTCTCTCGTCTGTGGGAGGAAGGCTTCCCCGGTGAGAGGTTGAGAGGTATACGAACACCTACCCCGCGGCCATTGGCGTAGCTGTGTTCATAAAGTTGGGGGGGGGGGGGGGACAAATAATGTTTTTGATGTCATGTAAACCCATCCCCCTCTTACTAAGACGGGGGGTCCAGGGGTCCTCCACCGGAAAATTTTGATTTTAAAAGTGAAAAATAGCGCTTTTTAAGCAGTTTTTGTATCTAACCATTGAATACATCGATGTTAAAATCATTATTGTTTCCTTAAGATAAAATTTGATGAGTGAAGAAATTACAAATAAAGTTGGGCAGAATAATATTATAAAATAAAAATATCACGGTCTAGAAAGTTGGGGGGACAGTCCCCTCCACCCAAAAAGTTCAGGGGGACACGTGCCCCCTGTGTACCCCGGTTCCTACGCCCCTGCCCACGGCTGCAGGGCTGATTGTCCCTGGGAGTGTACCCTGGACGAAGGCCGTCTGCCGCGAGGTCGCGCTGATCGCCGGAAGCGGAAACAGGGGTCGCGCCACGCACGCGCGCGGGTTATCGCTGCTCTTTTGTTCCTCGGCGGCCCGTATAAGGCCGGGCGCGGGGCGCGCGCACTCGCTCACGACAAGATGGCTGCGGCGCACCTGCTCGTGGCGGCGGCGGCCTGCCTGTCTCTCCTCGGCCTGCAGGTCAGCACCGCCAACCTGGCCACCTGGGTGGGCGGGACCGGCCACCTGGGTGGGCCCCAGGGGGGGGGGGGAGGGCAAGCGGGGCATACGCCCCGGGCACAAAGCTGTGGGGGCGCCGAAATCACCAGCTTGCATTGTAATTCCTACTACAACTGGTAACTGGTAAAAAGTTTTTTTTTTTTAACTTGCATGCCAGGAATGTCTAATCTGATTTACAATATAAAGTCTCAACATATTTAATGAACAAGTCTAGTGATTATACGGACTACTTTATGGGCATAGTGGGTTCATGCATGGAAGTTACAGTAGCACAGAAACTGTTACATGTAGGTATGGAAAATGCTTAAATAGCACCATTTTTCCGTGGGAGGGCCCCCGGACCCCCCGCTTTATTGGTGTGGTATGTGTAAAAAAAGAAGGGGAGGGGCCCGCATGAATCCATTCATGTCCCGGGTGCCAGAGACTCTAGTTGCGGCCCTGGCGTGGGCTAACTGTTTGCTCAAGAGTCTAACAAAGCGTGGGGCGTCCAATCAATAAACCGCGCTGTAAGAGTACGTCCAAGGTTAGCCTATGTCACCCTGGTCAGTAAAAGTTATACTTCTTTTTGGAAACATTCAATGAGAGTAAATTTTTACGATGCGCTGCGCACCATGCAACGAAATTTTCACAGGAAGATGGCGGATTCACGTGTATCAAACCAATATATAGCCACTTTCATAAATATTAGGGGACATACCAAACTCGTTTGTGTGCCTAATGAAACTTTATGAAAATGAAAGTACACTGCAATACATGGGCGTCCGAAAGATATATTTTTTGGGGGGACTTCAATTGATTAATTTATTGAGGAATATCCATCCCCTGGAAAAAAAGCAGGTGGTCCAGGGGTCCTCCCCCGGAAAAATTGAAGGTGCAAAAAGGTGGTTTTTAGGCACTTTTCTTTCATAAATATTTTAATTAATGTTGGTTGCAATATATAATTTATTTTTTATAAAACATATTTTCAGAGAAAAAATTTGTAAAAAACACAGTTAACATTATCTGCTGGTGCTATATCCACACAAAATCATTAATTTAAACATCAGGAGAAACCTGAATGTTACACTTAAATGCCGCAGCAGTATTAAGAATATTTCGCACATGTACACAAACATAAGTAATAAAGTGATTATATTCACTATTATTATAGTATCTCTCCTCGGTATCGACCTGAATTTGATTTTACACGAAGATCGAATTAAAAAGTGCTCACATTACCACGATTGGACTAAATGCATCGTGCGCAACATATGGGTTATATCACAGACATAATATTTTTAATATAACTACGAAACAAAATATATTATTGGAGGGGACGATATTGAAGACTTTTATTATTGGGGGGGGGGGGGACGTGTCACCCCCCGTCCCCCCCCCCTCGGTTGCGATGCCCATGCTGCAATATATTATTGTTAAGTAAAATGGTCATAGTAAACTACGATCCGATAGTCTTTGTAGCGCAGTGGTTTTAGTCCTTGTTAATAAGCTAATGGAACATGGTTCAAAGCTTGACAGTACACATTTTTAAAACTTTTTTTTTACATTACAGATTAATGGATTATACAAATTTTGGCAAATACATATGAACACATTTTACATGTTTATCGTATTGCTAAAATATTATTAAATACATAGCTCAGTCAATTGGATTGATTATTTCATACTAGGTAGACCTATAACCTCTATTTATAGTATTATTAGTATTACTTTTAAAACGGATTTTAGGAAATTAATAATTAAAATAGGTAATAAAAATAAAACTATAATAGTACAACCATCCTTTAATACTTTATTTTTATTACAGTTTTATAACGTGTAACAATTAATTATTAACTTTATTAAAAGAGAAAAAATATTAATTAATAATTAAAATCATTCATATTTTTGAAATTTCATTTGAATTAATTTTATTTATTTAACAACAATATAATAACTTATAATGAAAATAAATTGCACATTCATGAAAATAACTACGTGCCCACGCACAATAATACAACCGAAAAAGTTTATAAACACAAATTGTACCTATCATTATTCACAATAAATGAATGCTTTTAATTAAATGGGTTCAATTATAATCAATAACTAACATTTATGATTTAAATGCACATGTATAATTTTTATTTGTACCTATGTAGCCTCTTTTCATGTTAATTTTTATTGCATGCTGCGTGCGCATCTTAAAAATTCACTCTGATAATTTTTTAATAACGCGCCTAAACACGTATAACCTAACCTCACTTAGGTATATAAATACAATTGAAAAGGTTTACTAACACAATTAATATTATTAATATTTAATATTAATTAACGTTTTTAAAGATATGGACCACTATTCAATATCAATCACTAAAGAATAAGATTAAAAACACATAGCCTATATAATTTTTATTTGTATGTAACCTTTTTTTCATCCTGTGAAAGTATCGTTGCATGATGCGCGCGGATCTTAAAAATTCACACTGATATTTTTTTATAACGTGCCCAAAGAAATATAAATTAAAAAAACTTCGTTAACATCAAAAATAAAACAAAATGCTGTAGAATTTTGCGAGCCACGAGTAACGCAACGCACGGACAGAAATCTCTTAAGTCATGCCAGTTATAAGTCAGATAATTTTTAACTTGTGGTTGTGATAGATTACAGTTTTTTTTCCAAGCTATCGCATTTCCAAGATGTGTTTGTAAGTTATGGCATTTCTAAAATATGACGTTTCTGAGTTATGTATTTCTAACGTGTGACAATTCAATTATACGTGTTTCCAAGATGTGGCAGTTCTAAGTCGCTATTTTCAACGATACGATAGCTCTAACTGAGCTGAGGACCCAAAGGCAAAAAATGTTCCAAGGCGTGACTTGTGAACTACGACTGCTACGAGCAAATACTTGTCAGCTAGAACGGTTCCAAGAGGTAACTTGAAAAGATAAGACTGTTCCTCGCCGTGACTTGTGAGGAACGACTGCTGCCAGCGGTGACTTGTAAGGAACGACTGTTCCAAGCCGTGACGTGTACATGAGGAACGACTGTCTCGGGAGGCGTGACTCTGGACGGAGGTGTGTCTGTGCGCAGGGCGAGGGCAAGTTCATGGACCCGGAGACTGCGCTGGACAGGATCGACCCGGAGCTGAAGGCGCACATCAAGGCCTGCGAGCAGGAGCAGAACGTCTCCATCAGTGAGTGGACTCAGCCGCCGGCACGCCGGCACCTCCCCCCCTCACCCCCTCCCCTCCCATAGCAGCGACACCTTCCGGGAGGGGGTACTCGATATGGCGTCATCGGGTTTTCGTTAATCAAATTTTTGACGTGATAACGTCTGATAAATCGATGAACGCCGGCTGCACGCACGAAAAATTGTCACGTTCCGCCTGAGCCGAGCGTGCAAGAACCGGTCCACCACCGTGCGTTAAAATTTTCTATAATATCAAACAGGTTAAGGCGGGCTTTTTAACTAATTGTTCGTGATTACCTATATTTAAACAAATTATTTAAATTAAATTTGCAAAAACTTTAAATAATATTTGAAAATTAAAAAGTATGCAATTTAGCATCAATGTTTTCTTATGCCATTATCAAGTAAAATTATCGTCCGTAAACCGACTTTACAGACTAACCCCCCCCCCCCCCCTTTTTATATTCAAGCCAAACTGGAATTTAAATTTCCACAATAGTTTTCTGACAAATAATACTGAGGCTAGTTTTATGCGTGCTAACGATCAAATGCCGACAAAATCGCGTCATTTCATGATGCAGTATCATTTTTCAAGGGTTTCTTCAAACAAAATAAATAGGTAGGTATTGACCAACACCTAAATACATGATAACATTAATTTAACTATTCAGCATCAACAAATTGCAAAATATATAATTAAAAAAATGATAGTAGTAAAACTATTATAGCTAACGTTTGTATGTTAACAAGTCGGGCAGTATGAATGTGGCAACAGGTAGCGCTAAAGCCTGACTGCTGCTACTCGGAACTGGAGACAGAACAGTAAGTTGGTAGGGATCCGCGGCGGCCATCTTGGATAACTTCTGTCTCTACCTTCGATCCCGGCGACCAGCTTCGATTACTCCGCCATTTTGTTTTTTAACATTCCGCCATTTTGAATTATGACGTCATGTACGCCGTATTGAAAATATGTAATTATTAATTAAGAATTTTTGAAAAAAATATTTAATAAAAAAAGGAGGGTTGTCTGTAAACTGATAACGTCATACGAAAACATTGATGAAAAATTGCATCCTTTTTAATTTTCAAATAATATAATTTACAGTTTTTACAAATTTAATTTAAATTATTTGTTTAAATATAATCACGAAAAATTAGTTTAAAAACCCGATTTAAACTGTTTGATATTATAGAAGATTTCCTCGCACGGTGGTCGGCCGGTTCTTGCACGCTCGGCTCAGGCGGAACGTGACAATGAGTCATGCCTTTTTCGTGCGTGCAGCCGGCGTTCATCGATTTATAAGACGTTATCACGTCAAAAAAAAAAAGAACTTTTCGCGTTGTTCCCCCTTCCCACAACCAAACAATCTTCTTCCCTAGCGGCTGTCACACGGCGCCAGGTCCTCCGTCAAAGCGCCTCGCCGCGACAGTGGATGACCCGGGGACATCACCGCACGTGACCCGAGGTCACGACGCCGGCCTGCGTGGTCAGATGTCCGAGCACCAGTCCGTGGTTTCCTTAGGGAACCTGCATCTCCTGCAGTATCCGCAGAACACTGAAACTTTAATTTAAATAAACTAATGTTACCAGAGCTTCGCCGAAGCTCGGGGCGTATTTTCTCACCAATTCGGCAGACGTAGCGACGCCAGAAACTATTTGAAAGGTCGCGTCGACAAGGCCCGACGCGACAGCACACACCAGCCACAAGATGGCACACCCAAGCTCTCTTCTCCTCTATTAAAATTATAGCGTCTCTTACAACAATGTCTTTAACTTCAGTTCAAAAGATACGCCGATCTACCGGCCAATAACCGGCCTTGAATTACGTATTTAAAAGACATAACATTTTGCATTATAGACATAGAGAAATGATTTAATGCTCGTAGCAATATCCAAAACAACTTTAGAAATTAATAAACGTGAAAGATATATAAATTTGACATTAATAAATAAATGTAAACAAATTCTGTAAAACATAAATAAATTATTTAGATTAAAGTTTCAGTGTTCTGTGATATGTTGTAGTATCACAGTGGTCAGATGTCCGAGCAGCAGTCCGGCTTTCCTGTAGTAGTCACAAGATTGTGACGTTAAACGTTGCTTACAATTGTATGTCCAAAACAAGTCGTTGGTGTACCGAAGCGATAACCTTTTCTCCTGCAGCTGGGAGCAGCACTACGTTTACTGAACTACCGGGACACTGTAGCACTGTTCGGACCATGCCACACGGTTCTGTTGGCATTAGCGGACACGTTTATGTTTGGCAAAAATATTTTATTTCGTATCAACGTCCATCTCAAACTTTCCCTATATTTGTATTCTCGATGGCTTTGGTTTTAACAACAACCACACGTGTTTTACTCATCGTTAACGTTCTTCGTTCAAATCAGTGACGTGTTAAAAACAGGGTAATGGCGGATTAAATTAAAAATTTTATGGTATGTTCTTGACGTGACAACGTCTAATAAATCGATGAACGCCGGCTGCACGCACGAAAAAGTGTCCCGTTACGCACATTGTTCCGTTACGCTGTGTCCCGTTACGCACATTGTACGCTTGCGCCGCATCTATCTCTCTTCCACTCGACTGTTTATAAAGTGAAGTGAAAAGTTAATGTGGTTTTCATTGCTTATTACAACAACAATTTCGGCAATAAAGGTTAATTATTCATGCATTTTAAAAATCTGATTACTAGGTTAATTTCAAGTATTTATTTTTTTATTATTAAAATAAAAATGATTAAATTGTATTCATAAAGTATGCAATCATTTCATCAATGTCTTGTTATGACGTCACGTTAAACTATCGCCCGTAAACCGACTTAACAGACAACCAATTTTTTTTTATCAGGCCAAATATTTTATTGCCAAATTTTCTAATTTATCAAACCAAAACTATTTCAAGCCAACTGCAAATTTTAGTATTGGAAGCTAGGTATGTATATATTTAACTTGGAGTTTGATTCATGCAACGGTGTTTTTGAAAAATTTGAATACCCTCGAGGAGACACCCCCCCGTACCTCAACAAGGAAACTTTTCCCCTGACAATAAATTTCAACTTCGACAGCTTGAATGCCCTCCTGCTTGACCTTTGCTGATCTCTGTCTCTCAAATGTAAGTTTATTCATTACGTCTCAAATAATCTAACGTAATCGTACGCAGCGTGTATTTATGATTTCCTTCTAAATAAATTTAAAGTGTTCTGGTTAAATCTTTTTATGGCATGTCAGTTGTTAATGCACATACGTATTAAAAGCAATATCGCCAATATATTACCCACCCGAGGCGCGGATTCGTACATGACTCAGAATGGCCTAGCACGTCTGTTCACGAATTTTCTTTATCATCCAAGTTAACCCAGTACAGAAATAATTAGTCTGTAATATTTGGGTGCTTTGCTGGTTTAATAACTTTGTTTTTGTATTTCCAGAGCATTGTCATGATGAGTTCAAGAAGAAACAGTACGACGTCATACCAGAAGACTGCAAGGTAAACGTGACCACACGTAACGGGCTTATGTATGCTCATTTTATCCTGAAGTGATTGGTTTTGCGCGACGTGAAACCAAATGGTACGATAGAGACTATCTGTGTCGGATTCCGGTAGAGCCTATATGTACCTTTTCACTATCCAGAAACATAGGCTACACATCCAAGATTTACCTGCAGCGGAAATCAGATGCCAATAGGAATAGTCACAATATCTCACACTATGACTATAAAAATGTCGGCGCATTGTTGCCGCTCGAGCATGGATGGCAAGTTACCAGCTTATTTGGTACATGTTATCTTTAAAAGTATAGTAAATGTACGCGTTATAAAATAACAGATTCTATATAATAAAATGTGTGTTTTTTTTCAGTGTTTCGCGTATTGCGTCGCCAAGAAGGCTGAAGTGGTAAGTGATATTTCAAGATTCATAAAGTTATAGTTTGTTTTACCATCCAATCATGTTCAAATGTATTTTTTCATGATGTAAATAACATTTAGTTACTTCGCGAGGATTAAAGCAGTTTATCTGAACTTAATAAATCACACTAATATAATGATAATAAGATATAAATAATAAATTACAACAACCAACCAGAAATATTTAAGCCTTCAGGTATCTACATAAATCAACGAATAATAATAATAATAATAATAATAATAATAATAATAATAATACCTCCTGCAAGGCCACAGGCACATTAATTGAAGCTCTTAAATAAATATTCTGCACTGAATTTCATATTTTGTTTCGTGTGTGTGGCATAATGCGTTTCTAACAAGATAAAAATTCAAGTCTCCCGTTGGATAAGTACTGTTCAGGCAGTGATATTTGTGAAAACTTTACAATAATATTTCTGATTGAAGTTTTTTTTCCTTGGCAAAATTACTTCGGAAAAGATTAATGTTGAATGTATTTATATTATTTCTCACTATCTATTATTAATTCATCCATAAGGGCATGAAATACGTGTAATTTTTTAGTGTTCCACTTTTGTTGTAATACATGCCATTATAATTATCAACACTCCGTCATTATTATTTAGCTATATTAAGAATGAAAATTAACCTTTCACAGAACGAGAATGTTAAACAATAAGCCTTAGATAACTTCGTTAAAGGGATCAAGGAAATAAAATTAACACATGTAATGTTTCCCATTGCAGACGGACCAGGATGGAAAGATAATTCCACTGAAACTCAAACAGAAGATAGACGACATAAAAGACGAGAAGTACAAGCACTGCGCGCAGAAACTGTACGAAGACTGCAAAACTGCCCGTAAGTACAGTCGCTGTCGTCACGTACAGTCGAGTGCAGAATGCTGGGAGCCATCAAGGGTGGCAGGATGAGGCCAGATGTTCTGGAACTGACTGTAGCAGCTCTGATGCCTGATGCCCCACGACCACCCAGGGGCAACTCTTGCTCAGTAACTGACGAGTTGCACAAATGATAAAGTTAGTTAGAAAATAAACTGTTCAATCAGAAGGTTATACGTTCTTAAAATAATTCATGCAATGGGTGAATTTTTATTTATTTAATAAAATGTCTGGGAAACATACCCTACAAATATGACACGTTCCGAAAGCAGTGTGTTCCTAATCACTTTTGGGGGAGGTACCACGTCGGTATTGTATATTCCACGTGTAACTGTACCATGGCATGTTCAGAAACAGAACTTGGAGCGGAGGGGTAGATGTCATGTTCTGAACGTATAGCTAAATACTTATTATTTTTTTTAAAAAATTTGTAACAAATAATCTTTTCTTAAAAAAATTCCCACATATGCTTTAGAAATACTTACTTTTTAAAACCTAGTTCCTCCAGTTATGGTTTGAACGTTGGCCACCGCATACTGTGTTCCAGCTCAGCAGTATTACAGATAGGTACGTCAACTGCAAATTTCCTCTCGAATCCTGAACTTTTTAGTTTTGAGTAGCGACGTCTGTGCGGAGAGAGAGAGCGGGTGGTGACCGCCTCGCTGTTGCGTGGTGCTTGGTGCTTGTTGCAGCGAGGGGCGAGGGAGGCTGTAGCGACACCAACAACCTGGTGATCTGCTTCGCGCTGCACGCCAGGGTGAGTCCCGTCGCCGCCTGGTGACTGCCCTCCCGGGCCTGGTGACTGCGAGAGACCGCACACCACACGCCCCGACACCGCCCTAGCCGCGGAAGTCACGGCAGGGGTAGTAGCTGTCAACAACTCCTCTATTTAACATTGGTTTCCATCGATTTTCCCCACAAGCTTAAACACCAAACATGGGAGAAATGTTTACACCTCTGTGTGGATTCACAATTACTGATAAACAATGGAAACTAGTGGTAAATAAAGTTATTCAAAGTTGTAACCCCTTCGTGACTTTTGGCCCATTATGAATAACCATTATATATATGTGTAAACTTGTCCATGGCACCGACAACGTATTGGCCAGAGAAAAAACCTGCTGTGGTTCCTCTCGGACTAGAAAATGAACTAGTTACAGCTAGGCTAAACTCACAGTGTTAGCTCTGGGAGAGCTGCACATGAAGGGCTAGTTGTATATAATTTTTTATTCGCACAGAAATTAGTTTACAACTTTAAAAAATTCTAATGTTATCTTTAACGACATTAATTAATGAATTAAGGATTGGAGAAATCTGCGTGTTCATTGACCTCCAGAACAGACACCTCTGTCACGTGTATGTTCGGGTGAATGTCATGTATATGATGAGTAAGGTATCTTTATAGTTTAATTTCAAAAGAAAATTGATTGCCACGCTAAAATCTTAGATAACTGAAGACCTTTAGAACTCCAAAGTTTACACATATAAATTTAAGCAACGATTTTTCATGAAAAAAGAAAACTATATATATGTTATTTAATACGTGATACACACATGTACAGTTTGAGACATGTCGGGCTATAATAAGGACGAAATACATATTGTAGCCTACTAACAGTTGCAATAATCTTTTTACAACAATCTCCTTGTTACCTTGTGTTGCTAAATAGCTGTAATATTCTTATTCTGTCTTATTTTGTTTTTTCCCCCCTTTTTAAATCCTGGAAGGACCTCCCTCTGGCTACGTCCTTCTGCAACAGGCTGAACGGCATGGCATGTCTTGCCATGTCTTGTCTTTGGAACATCGGATGTGGGTTAGTGATGCTGACAGGTGATGAGATGCTAGTGGAACATCAGCGGAATGAACAGGAGTACCTCGAGAAAACACCGGCTCACAGAGGCACAACTGTCCAGAAACGTATCACAGGAAACGATTCTTGCCGTTGCTGAAACATCCACAGAGCAAAAGAGAGACACCGGATCCGTACAACGTCCGCGAGTCACGCAACTGCACTGTCAGCAGTTACAGTAAATTAACGGACTTTTCAACGGAGAACCCAACTCAAATAAACGAAGAGGCCTTTGTGACTTCAAATTCCTGACTCTTCACAGAAACTACGCAGTGTTTCAACTTCCGAGTTGCATGGTTCGTTCTTGACAAACGTAAACACACGTGTGGACAGAAGAAGATAGCTCTTTCTGTAGACTTAACCCGTTTGTGAATGTTTTCTCAGTATACCGAGAATATTATTGTTTTTGACTCATGTCCAAAGTAAGCGAACTCAGTGTCCCTGGATGATTTGTAACCAGCGTTCTTCGTAAATTGAAGGTGAAATTTTTTTAGCAGTGTGGCCATACCGTACCTATCGTAGTCTGTAACACGCAAACAGTGGACGGTTCACACGGTTGTCGTACGGCCTACCACACAGCAGGGACATAGTGTATCTCTTTGTGCACGGTAACGCCTGCATTTCCGGACCGAAGTTCCTTGAGAATCACCGCCTCCACTTGTGGGGTCCGGGCGTGACCACGCATGGGGTAGATTCCGGGGGACTCCGCCCCCCAGGGGTCGCACGCTGCTGCACGGCCACAGAGACGCCGACTCAGACCCAATCATACTGCCCGTTGCTGATAGGCTGGCGACCACCATGCTTAGTCCGAGATACCACTTGTTGCATTACGTGTAGGCTCTGGCTTATCCGGTGGTGGTGGTGGGAGGGGGGGGGGGTTAGTGGCATGACCCTCCCCCCTTTAACACTGAATACTTTTCATATTTCCTCCTAATTCCTAATCATAGTTTTCCAAAACTTACCAAAGTGTTATTTTACTGCAGGGCCATAGATAACGGCAAGTTTTTTGAACCAAAAATAAAATGTACTGAATAGTTCAATTCTAAATGTGCTAAAACAGTATTAGAAATTTTAATTTGGCCCCTCCTCTGACTCTCAGTCTGGGTCCGTCCTTTCTTTAGGGGCTTTTGCAGCTGCAGCTGTTACCATGACGTAACTGTCATCGACAGGGATGAGACGGCCTCGCGACTGCGGCAAATAAGAAACTAAATAAACCACATTAACGGGGGAGTTAAGAGATAAAACGACTATCTGAGACGGTTCTTACAATGCGAGACACATGGCGGTCACTACTGACAGTGGGTCTTCTCAGTTGCCCCATCGCACTTGGTCCTCGCTTCTGGCACTTCCTGGCCTCGAGTCCCGTTCGGGCTCTTGCCTCGCCTCCTCACCCTGCACGATGATGTTGCTACTTGCTGATGTTGCTACTTGCTGATGTTGCTGCTTGCTGATGGAGTTTCTTTGCAGGCCCACCAGGACTGCCGGTTCGAGTAGAAGAGGAGGACGAGACCGAACTGGATTTTCCTCCAGCCAATTTGTTTTTGTACATAAAACAATAATTGTAATAGATCCGTATTCTGTAAAATATTACATCCTAAGCATGGAACCCGACTCAATAAAATCTCAATTTACACTCTGTCGACGATAATTGAAGACCAATCAATTAACCCCATTTTTTTCATTAAGAGAGACATAGACCTTTGAGAAACGTTTTCATGATCGGCACAACCTACGAGTTGACACGAAAACGTCAAAACCACAAACTGAGATTTGTTATCAACATTTGAGCCCAAGAAATTGCAAGGTTACGAATAACTTTTGATATTTTACAAACAGAACACTTCCCCCATCATAAGTTAATGGTTTTGAAAAATTACTTTGGTAGCGCGATTTGATGATCATAGCAGTTTGATTCCATTCATGACATACGAAATTTTTTTATCAAATATGTACTGTTACGACGACTGTAAGTCCGAGAACAATAAACATTCCATATCTGGTGACATTGGCATGGGGAAGTCAGCGCTAATGTTAAGTGTAGTAGTGACTTACTCATCCGTGACTCCACAGAAAACAGAGAGAACACAAACCTACGTATTATGCTGCATTCGCGTCAAGAGATGGACACCAACTGCACTAGTCAAGAGGCTGCAGTACTGCTGGTGTTCGAACCCATGTTTCTCAATCTCGATCATTTAAACTTCCCCAACACAGTTTTAAAATTCTCTCTTCCTAGCGCAGGTTAGAAGCCCGATTACAACCCTAGAGCATTTACAACTTAAACAAACTTTATCAGTCACTTAAACTAATTGTATTTATTACCGCAATCAAACCCTGTTTTCTGTAAAGGATATCCACAAAAGAATAAAAGAATACCCCAGTTTCAATGGTATATTATAATAGTTTAATGTAGACCCTTTAACAAAAAATCTTATATCAAATCGAAGGTAAACTAACCTAGTTTTCTTACAAATATTCAATATGGGCATCTTTACCCATACGACACACATACAACCTAAAGTCTAATTCTTCCCACATTTTGGTTAACACGCCCTGAGTAATGAAAACAATAGCCTCTTCAATTCTGTGTCTCAACTCTCGAAAATCATTAGGTAGCGGCGGAACATAGACACGATCTTTTATAAAGCCCCAAAGGAATAATATTGCTTGGCGTAGATGAACGTAGAGGCCAGCGAAAAAGAGCTCTGTCGTCTGAAATTGCCCATACCATCGGCGGATTTTTTTTTGCCGCTTGGACTTTAAACGAAACGCAAGGTAAACTGAAATTACAGATTTACTCTTAAAAAATTTGAAAAAAAAAAAAAAAAAATCTTTACTCTCAGGAATCACCATTTTGCGTAGGTGGCGCTGCAGGCGAGAAAACAACAAAGCAGTTCTCGCGCATTCGCTTATCTGAAACTGTTTGAGTGACTCTTTGATTGTGACCTTGAACAAACACTCTACATCGCTTACATTTGATACTATTAAAATTTACACCTTCGAAATTCTTTTATGGCCATGCTGTATATTTGATACAGACAGGTGGAGTGCGGCATCCGTCGCCTGGGACCCTTCACGGGCCGTGGTTCGATGCCCGTCTCTGGCACTCCGTGATAACACAGTCCGTGACACTCTGTCGCAATGTTGTCCGGTCGATCAACTGGTCTGAGCTGCCATTGGTCGCCTGGCCAAACATGCAAGGGGAGGCTGCTGCGTGAAATGAAACACAACACGTTAACTTCAAAATGTAAATATTTTATTCATTATAATTTGCGACACACACACACACACACGTAGTAACATGACTACAACTCTTCAATGTAATTAGCAAACAATGGAAAATCATTTAATCACAACCGTTTGATGGCCAAACCAACTGAGCGGTTTATTTTCCACATATTTGATTCATGTACATTTATATTAAATGCATAAGGTCTTATTTAATACACAAAACGTATTAAGTAATATGTAATGTCAGTAGTAAACAGTTTAATGTAAAGGAAAACGAAACGATTTAAATACTAGCGTTGAAGTTTTTGATAATGACATGCAATTACCCTCTAGAGTTTTCTTAGTAGTTAAAATTTATTTCCGTTCCCTGTTGCAATTAATTTTTATTCTATTCATAAATACCGATGTACTAATATGTTTAAGGTATGGTCAAAAGTACCTACTTCATCAAAAGAGAGTTTAGTTGCAGAATTAATCAAAACCTATGGTTTTCTTCATACAGAAATAATTGGACTAATTTCCTTTTTTTTATCGGAGAAGTTTAATAAAATGTTTGATTTTGATGGATGATATCCGTTTTTTGTATGTCTTGTAGTCGGCTATGCTGAAACATATTGTGTTATTGTGGCTTGACTTATCCCAAAACCTCATACAACTAACAGTGTCGAAGTTACGCGAATGCATTAAATTTAACTGACCTAAGTTGTTCAGATGCTGGAAACTCATGGGATGACTCGTTATTATCCTGAAAATTAGTCAAAAATCATTATTTAACTTACGTTCGCGCATTAACGAGCTCCGTTTAGTAAATTTAGTTTCGTGTAAAAAAAAGCTGACAATGCTAGTAATTCAGCAACTGCAAGGATCGGGTGCATTATTTGCGATATTTGCGTGTTCGAAACCTTCACGCAGCGACCGTTCACTGGCCTGGCAAAGCGCGACGTCGCTGTGACGCGAAGACGCCCGAGTGAACCAGTCTTCGAACCCTTTGCCAGCTCACCTCGTCGGCGCAGTGACAGATCTCTCTGCAGTCGCGCGAACACTGATGAGTAGAGACAGGAAAAAATCGCGGGTTCAATGACCTGCAGGATAGACTCCAATATCCACTACACACTCGGGCAAATGCCAACTGTTCATTGGCTGCTGACTTGTGAGCCGTCTCGACTGTGTGGGCCTGTGATTCGACGCTTCTATGAGTGATGGGTCTCTAATTGGCCCTCAGTCCTCCAGATTAACAGTGAACCTATGTCAGAAGCAGCACTAAGGTATAATTATTTGAATTTTAGCATGACACGAAATGAATCCGCGAATTTCTCAGGTCTCTACTGATGACGAGGTGTCTCGACTCTCGAGCCTCTGCTCCGAGACAGCTGACGGTCTCCATCGCCCCGAGTCGAGGACTACTCCACGTTCGTGCGCCTGGTCTCTCCCGCTGCGCCGCCTTGTCGCGTCGTGGAGGGACGGCCGGCCAATACAGTCTTCACCACAAGGTAGGGACTGGAAAAATTCGCGGTTTAAATGACCACTAGGATAGACTCCACGATTCTCTATGTACTCGGGCAACTATCACCTGGTCATTGGCTACCGACTCGGGACACCTACCTGTTTACTGCGATTCTTATGATTCGATACTTCTTTTGTTGAAGTGTCTGCCATCGGCTCAGAGTCCTTCAGGTAAATTGCGGGTCCAATCACTGACGCAGCATTAAGCTAAACGAGTTTGGATTCCAGCCTGTCTCGAAAGGAATCCGCGAATTTTTCCGGTCTCTACCACAAGGGCACACGGGGCGCGTGACCAGCCCCCCGCCCCCCATCCTCAGGGGCCCCCGAAGGACCGACAATCTCTCTCACATCTATTCTCAAAACGTTTTTGTTGAGCACAGCAAACTAACAGCGCTGCTGTCAAAATTTTTGTTTGTCGGGTTGCACTAATTAATAATATTTCAGAAACGCATCCTAATTTACTAGGTACACCACATCTAGCGATCAAACATGTAAACCACTCCAATTCCTAAGTCAAGCTGCACAGCCTAAACGAGGCCTAAAATAGATGTTGACGAATACTATAGAAGATTTTGCTCACCAGAAATCCCGAAAGAAACCATTATCTTAATCGTAACCAAAAAAAACCTAGCAGCATACTAAGTAATATCATTAATGACATTAGATTGTTTTTTTGATTACCCATAATTAGAGACATGCAAAATTCGCGGATTCATTTCGCGATAGGCTAGCATCAAAACAACTATACCTTCGTACCGCTTCTGCGATTTGCCCACATTTTATCCGGGGATACTGTGAGCCAATGGGAAACACTAAACCAAGAAAGTGCCGAATTACGGACAGCCTAGTTGAGACGTCTCACGCGTCAGTAGCCAATGAACAGGTGTCATTTCCGCGAGTATTTAAAGGACTGTAGAATCTATCCTAGAGGTCAATGAATCCGCGAATTTTGCAGGTCTCTACCCATAATAGATAGAAGATCATAATAGAAAAAATGTTAGTATAATTCGCTATCTTTATTTTCCAAAAGGGCCCCAAATTCTTGTGTGCCCAAGGGCGCCAGCATAGTTTAGGACGGCCTTGCGGACGGGTGGGCGTGTTTGCGTGACGTTTCTGTTCCTCCGCCACTTCTGCCACTGCTTCCTGGCCAGTGAACACCCGGCTGGCTGGTGCCACCGTGTCTGCTTCAATGGGGCGTTGATACTCACTCCCAAGCCTGAGTGAGGCTGCCTGGGCCCACAGACGCGGCTGCTCGCTGGAGCTTCGAATTACACATCTCTAGATACTGGACAAATTCGCGCTTTGGATGACCTCTAGGATAGACTCCACCATCCCCTACACACTAGGGCAAATGCCACTCCTCATTGGCTACTGACTCCTTTGGCATTGACACCTGTCAACTGGGACGCTTGCGATTCCTTACTTTTATGGTTGAAGGTTTTTCATTGGCCCAAAGTCCTTCAGGTAAACTGTGAGCCAATCAGAGAAGCAACATAAAGGAACAGTTGTTTGGATTCTATCATATTGTGAAATGAATCCGCGAATTTTTCCGGTCTCTATGTGCTATAACTCGTGATTCCGTCGGAATAACTTTCAAGGTGGGAATTTGAATTCTTTATTTCAACATGAACCCCGCGCTTCGCCGTATTCTGCCCTGCATCCTCACCCCCTGAATCAACCTACGAGCATAGTTCATGGGGAAAAACTAAGTACAAATCAGGAAATTATTTGTGAAATTTGCGACAGGGTTTACCATGATTGCCACACTTGTGGCAGAGAGTCGTGTATTTTGGCAACAGAGGCCGACCAGCTAGTCACTCCTGTTAAAAGAGGAAACCGAGCCAAGATGTCGTGATTCCACTTGTCGGTGCAGATTCTTCACTTGAACTATGCACAGCTGCAGTAGCTGATGTGATGTGAAGATGGCCGTGTGAACTTCAGGCTGGCCTCGCTAGCAACACCCAGCTTCCACTCGACACTGGGACAACCTCTCTGTGCAGCTGAGTGCTTCCTGAGTCGCAGGGGCATCGCTTCAAGGTGGAATAACCAGCCAAGGTAGCTCAGAAGCGAGCACGCGTCAGAAACAGTTCACGCGCACTTGCAGATATTCTCGCCACGAAACCACACGTTTGCAAACAAATGCCAACAAAGTTTCCATCAACATACAACGGAGAAGCGAATAATTAAATTAACTAATTTCCATCCGCTGTAGTGTGTGTATGCGTGAATATAACATTTATATTGTTTGTAAATAATTCATGCATCGAGTGAAATGTTAATCGTTGAAAAATTTTAAAAGCTTCATATTCGAATAAAACATTTCATTATGCCTGTACAAAATACTTTCAAAATATCTCAATGTATCTTTCAGTAACCTTGTGGTCAAGACTTTTAAATGTCTCTTTTAAGAAAATCTTAAAGTTTTTATTTGAGGGGGAAAATATGCTTATCACACCGCAAAGTTATTTCACTTGTACTTATTGTTTGTATTAAGTATTAACTTAACTTTTACCAATACATATAAATACTAAGAAAATGAATAAACCGCAAAAATTAAAAGTTTTTTGTACTATACAACAAATTATTTAACCTTTCAAATTCATACCACGTCGATTTAGAAGATATCATCAAAAGATTTACCTTGAATAAGCCCACTTACATTTAGGATTTTCCCAATTGCCCAATGTTTAAATTAGATAGGTGATTAGGTTTTATAAATTAATATAAGGAATTTTTAGGGATTGGTTTTTAAATTGGTTGCACCAAAACTGAAAAATCCCGGTGAGAACAGCCCGACTCGCAGTGAAGAGTTGTCTTCACACGGACGCATCGTGACGCGGATTGTAAAGTCATTGCATTGGCGAGTGTCGGGAACAACGACAGTTAGAGCAGGGAGAGAGTGTGCACAGTAGTGTGTGCACATTAGTGTGTGCACATTAGTGTGTGCACAGTAGTGCTTGTACTAACAGAGGGCTTGCACCCAGACAACGTCATCACATGCTGATGGTACTAAGTAACACCAAACGTTTAAAGCGCTGACTCCGTATGTATGATTGCAAAGAAAACTCAAAAGCAAAAACCAGTTTTTTTTGTTTTGTTTCCGACCCCACGCAAATTTAAACACTTACAAAAAAATTGCGTACAACAGCATAATTTAGCATAAAAGTTTACTGTTCACGTTGGCAAAAACTCAGGAGAATAGTGATTTATTATTAAAAATGCAGTGTATAAATCAAACCGAAGACAAAAATTTTATACACTTTGTTTTAAAACTGTTAATCCTAATCAGTCAGGTTTTTTTTTGTTTTGCAGCGTTTATAGCTCTGATAGGCGAAGTATTGAAACTTTATCATGTTTATAACAATTGTATCGTTCACAAATTCGACTCACGTGAACAGGCATAGAGGCGATACGGTTTTTTGAATGGCTCTTGCTAGGGGGAGACTGATTTTACTTGGAGGTGATATTTCGGACTATATATTTCTTCTCTGAACCACATAACTGCACATAGTTACCAGAAAATTTAATTTTAATAATCACAAAAATCTCTTATTGTAATACAATTTACAAAGACAGAATAAGCTTAGCATTAAATAAAAATTTAAAGATATTCATTTGATACACTTGTCATATTCTCCACGAGTATGGCACATCATAATTGAATTGTGGCCCGCAAACGATGATGACCATTATTGAATAAGCAATTAAGTTTTATTTTGGTTTTAAGTTTTATTTAAACTAAGGTTATTGAAACCATTTTATTTTGGAAAAATTTGCAGCGATTTTAAATTCAGATTAAAGTAAACCAAGTTTTAATTTTTTTTACAATTTTTCATAATCAAATATCCAGGTTATAGCTCAAACGTGGCATTTTATGACATGTTTCAGGAAAAGTTAAGTGACCTAGTTGTAGGAGTATTACCATTGCATTGTGTTACACGATAAAAACTTTACCAGTACTTATATCTTGATTGACAATGTTGTACCACGTGTGTCTAGTGATTTCATATTTATTAATTAGAAGCTCAAAAAATTAAATGAATTAGGAAAACTTATATTTGATGCCTGTCCCTCAGAGATACATTCCCTATGTGAAATAAAATATACAAATACCATGAGTTCACCTTTTTAAAAGTCTCCACAATCATACATATTGTTACTAAAAACACTGATCAAATTAAAAAAAAAACACACTGAATTATGCATCCGTCACATAAGCACAGCTTTGTACAGTCTGTTTGAATTACAACGACCAAATTACAAAAAAATGAAACAATACATTTAGCAGATATTGCAGTGTAAACAACATAAACAATGCATACGACACTTAGAGCAGACAAAATATTCCAACATTGATAAATTTCTTATAAAATGGCAGTAAATGTCAAACGGAGCAGTTAGCTGGGGAAGGACATTAAAAAGTTTATTTATTTACTTTTTAAAAGGAAGCAATTGTGAAAAATAATTTTCGTGCAAATATCGAAGCAACCAAGCCTGAATTGTCCCCCTTCAGATGCTGTCTGCGAGGTTAAGACTGCATTCGGGATATTGCCAACAGTGTTGCTATGATTTCAAAAACGAGTCATGTGGATGTAAATAGCCAGCGCACTGCGGCCTTGCAGACAGGGGATTACCAAATGCTGCCTCCACGTGTGTCTTCTCTGACTGACAAGAGACCGCGCCACCAGCTGTTGCCAGTCGGTCGACATTCACTTCCGGCGAGTGTGTTTGGCAAAGCTGACGTCACGGCCGGTCGCTGGCCAATGGGACCCGGTCGCGTGCCTGTAAACACTGTCAACACTGTCAACACTGTCAACACTGTCAACACTGTCAACACTGTCAACACTGTCACGTGTGACACATGCGGCTCAGCCAGCCCTCAGAGCGAGGACTGCTCTCGAAATGAGCACTGTCACAGGGGGAGGTGCAACGTGCTGAGTGAAACGCAAACGCTTTTTCGGAATAACTTGAATGCAGGGTTGATTATGAAAAAAACGGAGACGAATTAGTAAGTTTTTTTCTCAAGCCTTAGCCTACGGAGTTTAAAAAAAGCACATTTCACTCATTCGCTGGTTCTCTTTCAAAGCGGTACATTTACCGAGGAAGATAAAGTGGCTAGTGAGTGGCTAGCAGTTTCATGGGTCAAGGAAGATGACTTTTGGACTCCAACCAGACCCCACAATGTCTACTGATGACTAAGCTTTTTACATCTTTGTGACCCTTGCTAACTTGTGTGACTTTGAATCAGAGCTTTACGAGGACACGTCACCAAATGGATGATTCACGAAAGCCTTCGAGACTTTTTTTTTTTTTTTTAAACGGCTGATGACTGATATGAAAGCCTCCGGTCCAGTTATTTCTTTAGCGTTTGGCGTATACTCTATGTTGTTTCGACAGGCTTGTTCACGCGACATTTTCGTTTCATCAGCTACCGTAGCGCGTGGTCGTAGCTTTGCCATAATACAAAATAAATAAATTACATTTGAACATATCTTGGTTCTTATTGTGCACTTATATACATTGCGTGAAGAAAAAAAAAAGTGGGTATTTACAGAGAGATTAAATAAAATTCAATGTTAACATCTGAAATGGCAATAAAGTTTGTAGTTTTCTTTTAAGATCTTTATGTTATCATCGGGTAAAATTGATGAAATCTATAATTTATAATATTTGTGAATTTTATAACATATGTTAAAACAAACCGTACACATGGTACACTTTTGAAAACTATTATTTCAGAATTAAAGTAAGTTAAGGAATATTATTCAAACAGAGTAAAATCACTCATTTCAGTTAAGACTAGTTCAAAGCCAGGGTTGGGAGAAAACCATTAATCTCAGAAAACCTTGTATGCTTAAAACAGGTCGCACGTGCTTTCAAGCAAAAATGCAAGTAAAATGTCACGCATCGGTGATGATTCGGAGATCATGAAGTAGCTTGTAATGTTTTTAAATCTGCACGTGTTAATGAGTAGGTTCCACTCCTTATACATATTTACTTCGACCTTAATATTCCTGCCACAATAAATTAAAATATCCCTGCCGCAATTTCAATGTAAATGTAATGAACATGCCATAATTATAACACAATCATGTAATTTAAGGCAATATATTAACAGTTGCATCAGTATAATTATGTGGTTTATATTTAGAAATTTCACAGTCATGATAAAATTGTAAATAACACTATAAAAACTAAAAAAAACTCAATTTAAAAAAAAAATAGAGATTTATCCAATAGGATTTTCAAGTTTCAAGCATTTTCATTTAATACAGAAAATATTAATTAATTTACATAACTTTATTGAAGTTGCCATAATTATTTTAATCATTTAAAAATCAATTATGTTCTATTACATATTACAGCCTTCAACTAGTAGGAAAAATGAGAATATAAATACATATTACTAATTTAAAAAAAATTGGCGGTGGTGTAAACAAGGTTGATACGCTGAGACATATGTGAAAAATTCAAACACTGAAAATTAGAAAATAAAGTCGAATAAACATTTTTTCCCGTCATCTACGGAGGATGCTGTGTGAGACAAACATCATTGCCATGACGCATGCGGACAATTGAACAGTGACTGGGGACGATCACAATAAGAATCAAGTTACAAAATGAGAGAGAGAGAGAAAAAAACAACAACATGGCCGCAGAATCATCGGGTCCCGACGAGAGCCGAGGCGAGCCGGGAACGCCCGAAGATGCCCGAAGATGCCCGAAGGCGCCCGAGCAGGCCGGGCGGTCGCCGGCTCGTCTCGGGTTCGTCTCGTAGCTCGAGCACGCGGCGGGGAGCCCGGCGCCATCTTGGGACGCGACGCCATTTTGCGCCGCCAACGTCCTCTTTAAGCAACACGAATTATCGTCCAGGTGACATGTTTTTACTAGGCTTCCACCACGATGCGGGGGGAATGTGGTTCGTGTAAATATCACGTGACTTGAAACCAGTGGCGGATCCAAGTGGGGGGGGGGGGGGGGGGGGCACCAGGGGCAAGTGCCCCCCCCCAAAAAAAAAACAGTTGTCTGCTACATTAATATTGCCGACAAAAATGATTGTTTCTGGAACCAATAAAATATTTTAATATAATTAATGAATTTCTTGTAGAATCATAAAATCTGGTGGTTGGATGTTACGTGTAGTGTGAGTAGATTAAATACAAATTCAGTAATTTTAAGACATTTTTTTTTCCTGTGGCTATTCTGAAATGCTAGAGTGAACCTCTGGATCCGCCACTGCCTTGAGACAGCGACGTGAACGCTTGTCGGGAGGGAAGACAGTCGGGGCTCTCTGTCGCGTGCTCACAGCTCCGCACGGTCGGATGACGAATGCCATGTAGAAAGTAATCGGAGCTCAGGTCACATGAAGCGCACCGCCTTTCCCCTCGTCGCTCCCCCGACCTTGCGACCAAGCTGAGGGGGGTGGTGGGGGGGCAGTGGCAGGCATTAAGGCCCCGGCCGCCCGCCGCCCCTGCAGGCGCAAGAGCCTTAACGACGCACTGCCCGCAGTTCGAGTTCAGGACGAGCGAGCACGGGTGGTTTTCAGCAAACTGAACATTTCAGTTCAAAACGGATTTTTTTTTATGGGTACGCGGCATAACCAAATTTTGTGAATTCCGATGAACGCACCTACAGTTGAATCGGTACTTACGTGTTAACGCCACCAAAGCTACCTTTAAATATTGTGGATGGATGGTTGGTTGGTTTGGTATAGATACATTATAAAAAAACAACTATAAAATATTCATTATGGTTGCTGAGGAATTACCAATTTAAGATGTGGCTATCCTGACCCAACCAAAAGTTCACATGATTTCACAGTGTTTTTTTTTAATGTTGCTATAATAACCCAACTATCCGTCCGCAATGTTTAAAAGTAGCTGCGGTGTCGTTGATACGTAAGTACCGTTGAATCCACCGAGACGTCTCCTTAGTTAAGGGAAACACGACCTCAGGGCTCAATTCTGGGACTCACGGAGTGAGGCACGCTGATTGGCGGGTAAGGCACAGTGCGTCGCGAGGTCTCGGCTGCAGCGGCCCAGGACTACCAACGGCCCGATGCGAAACCATAACTGAAGCCTTGTCGAAGCGAGGGGGGGGGGGGAGCTCAGACTCGATCTGAAAAAACAGCCGCTGGTGGAAGCAACGGGGGAAAGCGAGATGTGCACAAAGAAAGTGATAACAACAGAAATCGACGTGACGCGACAGTTAGTCATGGCATGAAACGTAGTTGCATGTAAACAACAAGATACGAAAACGCACACGAGCAGTAGTACGGGTTGTGCTCGACACATGAAAAGACAAAATCTTCTGGTGACAGAGAAAGAGATAGGAACGGGTTGCAAGTTTTTGTTTTGTTGATTTCACAACACTGGTTACATGATCCAAAACGAACACCACCATTACAATTTTACAAAAAAACTACTTCTCAGAAACAAATGAGCCACGAATCAACTGGGGAAATGCTTAAAATTATATTTATTTTGTCAAATAATCGATTTGACTTGCATTTCATATCATACAGCTCAAGTGAATCTTTTCAGCTTCATTTGTTTCTGGGAATAACTGTGCACACATGCTCATTCTCCACGAAAACAAAATCTAGGGAAAAAATTTCAATCAGCAGCAAAACTTCAATGCTCTTGGGCGTGCGGGCTCTTCGAATCTAAAATGCCTTTGGATTGAAATATTTGCTGCTGACGATGAAACGGGCACAAAATAATACTTTTGAAAACACAAAGTAATTGTTAAGACATTCACAATGCAATATTCCAAAGCCGTGCAGATGACGTCACACAACAACATTCAGTGCAGGAATACATGTGATAAGTTGCAGAGAGAGATAAAAAAAAGAAAGAATATTACTAAAATATGCAATGACTGTGTCTGTTCTTTTTTTTTACGTCTAATTGTCTCTTCCACAGCGTCATAGAGTTTTTGTCGACACAGAAAAAGTGGAAGAAAAGAGAGTTATCTTACTGACAACACATTGTAAATATGAAAGTTCACACATGTAATGACAATACAATAGGATGTATGTCTTAAGAAGAAGTTAAAACACGTGACTTACGGCCTACCTTAAAGTCTTTACGTTGTATAAACTTCTATGCGATACTGATATTCATATTAGTGGAAAGTATATAAATGGATACATAACGAATCACAACACCTCAACATGTAGTTTCTTCTAGTTGAAGCACAGTTATTGACACTTGTTTCTTGTTTGTATTTATTTTGTCAGTTCTGTATATTTATAGTAATTTCTCTAATATGAATATTGTGATCACTAATTTTCTAACTGCTAAAGGTAAATAGCTTACGTAAACATGCATAAATACGGGATGGAATAGCGAATAGTTTATTAAGATTTAGGGTTCAAAGTGTTTGAGCATTATTCTTTCAAGGATTTTTGATATGACCTATGAGCTTCATTATTTAAAGATAAGATTCCAGCCACCTTTAAATTCCGAGTTTATTATAACGTTTATTCTCATATACCATAACTGTATACATAACAATTAAGTCACATTTTATTCTACGCAATTCGTATTTTGTAACCTTTATTGACAATGCGATAATCAATTTTTTATATTATAGCTATATTAAAATAAAATTCTCTATCATTTTGCAACAAGAATTTAACTAAATTAAATATAAATTAATTTAAATTTTTAAAAGATAATTTTATATGTATTCATTGTATGCGTATTCTAAGTATAATAAAATATATAATATTTATAAATTCAAAAAAGTACGTGATATGTTACTCCTAAGGTAGTAAGTTGAAAACTATCGCACGACAAAACAACAAAGTTCTGCACACAGATGCTTGACTATCATGGTACTTCTCTAAACTGTCTGACATGTCGGTTAGGTATTGTACCATAAGGAACAAGGAAGTCATAAGCTACCAAGACATAGTTATTGACACAATACCACCTTGTGAGTCATGCAGAAACGAATTTCAAATGTTCAATCAAGTATCTAAAGATTAAAATACAAATTTTATTTCACACCGAAACTCTAACGGTGTGTAAACTCGTAAAATGTCCTAAGTATGTTCGAGTATGTGAATCAGCATTAGTTAAATATTAAACTATTTATAAATCATGCAAATATCATATTACAAAAGTAGCATTATACTACATTTATATATATATCTGTATTTATAATTGTTTTTTTTAATTTTCCTTAGTTGATCGTGTAGAAACAACACAGCTAGTGAATTTTAGAAAGCGTTATTTTGTTTATATGCTGAGAAATAGTGTTTCAAGAAATAATTTTGTTAGTCGTGTTTTGGGCGATTGTGCTGAGGGTGGCGCCTTCCACGGTCGAGATATATAAGGGGTTCAACTCGTGGGAGGGCCTGAGACGGTCTGAAGCTAGCTAGCCCTTCTGCCGGAGACGAGGCCGTCTGTTTTCCCAAAACACGACGAAGTGTTTTTTTTTACAAAAGCTGTGTGTGCGTCTACACCGCTCAGGTGTTACGAAGGCTAGTTTTGGAGAAAAGAAAAAAGAGCAGGGAATCTATGTCTATGGTGTTGCCGGAGAGAATGGTGTCCCGGCGTTCGACGGAGCTCGCGGGGTTTTGCCTCCCGGTAGCTGCGCTCGCCCGAGTGAGTGGACCAATCAGCGCGAGGCAGCTGGCGTCACGTGATCGGTAGGCGGGACACCACGCTCTCCAGGCCACGACTGCCGTGCAGGCGGGCGTATCGGCCGCTACCGCCCGGCGCTACTGTACTCCGGAGGTCTGCAGGGTCTCTGCGGGGGGGGGGGGGGAGGAGGACCGAGGCCTATCTGTGCACCATGCAGCTGAGTGCGGACGCTAGCGGCAGGAGCAGCGAGTGTGGCGACAGCAGGAATGGTCGGTTCAGGACGCGGAGGGGCACGGCACTGTTACACATGTCCTCTTCGCAGAAACACATGTGACCCGAACCACTACTTTCCATCATGCACACGTGATCCACCATGAACAGGTTGATCTGCAGCTGCGACGTGCAGGTCCTCCGCACGCTCTCGTACGCTGCAACACGCCACCGCACGTCTCACCCTCGCTGCTGGAGGAGGTCACAGTGTCACAATGTCACAGTGTCCCAGTATTCCAGTGTCCCAGTGTCCCAGTGTAACAGTGTCCCAGTGTCCCAGTGTCCCAGTGTCCCAGGGTCCCAGTGTCCCAGTGTACCAGTGTCCCAGAGTCCCAGTGTCACAGAATCCCAGTGTCACAGAGTCCCAGTGTCACAGAGTCCCAGTGTCCCAGTGTCACAGAGTCCCAGTATCACAGAGTCCCAGTATCACAGAGTCCCAGTGTCACAGTGTCCCAGTGTCCCAGTGTAACAGTGTCCCAGTGTCCCAGTGTCCCAGTGTCCCAGTGTCCCAGTGTACCAGTGTCCCAGAGTCCCAGTGTCACAGAATCCCAGTGTCACAGAGTCCCAGTGTCACAGAGTCCCAGTGTCCCAGTGTCACAGTGTCACAGAGTCCCAGTGTCCCAGTGTCACAGAGTCCCAGTATCACAGAGTCCCAGTGTCACAGAGTCCCAGTGTCCCAGAGTCCCAGTGTCTCAGTGTTACAGTGTCACAGAGTCCCAGTGTCACAGTGTCACAGTGTCTCAGTGTCACAGTGTCCCAGTGTCCCAGTGTCCCAGTGTCCCAGTATCCCAGTGCCACAGTGTCACAGTGTCACACAATCCCAGTGTCCCAGTGTCACAGTATCACAGTGTCCCAGTGTACCAGTGTCACAGTGTACCAGTGTCACAGTGTCCCAGTTTCACAGTGTCCCAGTGTTACAGTGTCACAGTGTCACAGTGTCCCAGTGTCACAGTGTCCCAGTGTCACAGTGTCACAGTGTCACAGTGTCACAGAGTCACAGAGTCACAGCAAACAGCACAGAGGCCTACACCACCTAGCGCCAATGTTGGCATCTCTCACAGCGACTCACAGGTTGGCAGACCTGTCTGAAGAAAAACTTCTCTCCAGAGAACAACGGTCCAAGACCCTTTCATTCGTCTTGGAATACGTTATGAACTCTGCTTACTGCTTTATTACTCACGCAACACTTGTATTAAATGATATTATGAAAATGGAGTAAACCGTAGCATGTTTTTTTTTAAAATGTTAACTATTGTTTCTGCACAGGAACACTCAGTTTCAGACGAGGACTCAGCCAGTGTGAGAAGCAAACAAGTGCGGCTACCTGCAGAACGCCGGCGTGCGACGGGAAGTCTGAAACTGAGAGTGTTCCTGTCGCAAAAAAACAACATTTAACTTCACTCAGTTCTTATAACAACATTTACTGCGATTTCTCTGATACACTTTCTTAAAAAAAAGGTGGGGGGGGGGGGGGGTTTGTCTGTAAAGTCGGTTTACGGACGATAATTTTACGTGATAACGTCATAAGAAAACATTGATGAAAAATTGCATACTTTTTAAATTTTCAAATATTATTTACAGTTTTTGCAAATTTAATTTAAATATAATCACGGACAACTAGTCAAAAAGCCCGCCCTAACCTGTTTGATATTATAGAAGATTTTCTCGCACGGTGGTTGGAAGGTTCTTGCACGCTCGGGCTCAGGCGGAACGTGACAATATTTCGTGCGTGCAGCCGGCGTTCATCGATTTACAAGACGTCATCACGTCAGTAAAAAGAATTGTGAGGAACAACGATACGACTGCGAGGAGTGTGACGGCCTCGAGGAGGGTGAAGAGGGAGGGGGGGGGGGGGGGGGCATCACTCACGTGACCTCGCGTTGCGCACCATCTTGACGCAGCAGCCGTTGCACGTCATGAGCGGCGGCTGGTCACGTGGCAGCGCCGTGTAGTTGAAGGGGTCCTTGCAGCGCAGGTCCGTCCAGCTGTCGCACTCGTAGCAGTAGATGGTGCGAGCTGCAACCAACCACGGCGCGGCTCACCGGGGCGCCGTCACCACTCGGCCTGTTCCAACTTATAGCATAGCAGTTCCGAGTTGAGTGTTTCCAGGTTGTCATAGTTCTAAGTTATAGCAGTTCCGAGTTGAGTGTTTCAGAGTTGTGATAGTTCTTATTTGTCTGGCTCAGCACTGTGTGTTTCTAACTGTGACAGTTCCAAGTTGAGTGTTTCTGAGTTGTCATGGCTCTAAGTTGTGTGTTTATAAGTTGTCATAGTTCGATGTTGTGTGTTTCTAAGTTGTCATGGTTCTAAATTTTGTGTTTCTAAGTTGTCATAGCTCTAAGTTGTGTGTTTCTAAGTTGCCATGGCTCTAAGTTGTGTGTTTCTAAGCTGTCATAGCTCTAAGGTGTGTGTTTATAAGTTGTCATAGCTCTAAGTCGTGTGTTTCTAAGCTGTCATAGCTCTAAGGTGTGTGTTTATAAGTTGTCATAGCTCTAAGTCGTGTGTTTATAAGTTGTCATGTCTCTAAGTTGTGTGTTTCTAAGTTGTCATAGCTCTAAGTTGTGTGTTTATAAGTTGTCATGACTCTAAGTTGTGTGTTCCTAAGTTGTCATAGCTCTAAGGTGTGTGTTTATAAGTTGTCATAGCTCTAAGTCGTGTGTTTCTAAGCTGTCATAGCTCTAAGGTGTGTGTTTATAAGTTGTCATAGCTCTAAGTCGTGTGTTTATAAGTTGTCATGTCTCTAAGTTGTGTGTTTCTAAGTTGTCATAGCTCTAAGTTGTGTGTTTATAAGTTGTCATGACTCTAAGTTGTGTGTTCCTAAGTTGTCATGGCTCTAAGTTGTGTGTTTCTAAGTTGTCATGGCTCTAAGTTGTGTGTTTATAAGTTGTCAGAGCTCTAAGTCGTGTGTTTCTAAGCTGTCATAGCTCTAAGGTGTGTGTTTATAAGTTGTCATAGCTCTAAGTTGTGTGTTTCTAAGTTGTCATAGCTCTAATTTGTGTGTTTCTAAGTCATGTGTTGCTCCCCTCTGCAGTCGAGGGCGGCCCTAGCGGCCTCGGTCTCACACGACCATCTGGTCACTCGTGCCAAAGGTACTACAGACTAATACCGGAACTTGTGTGAAAACCTGGCGTTGTTGTCGCGTCAGTCCGATAGATGGAAAACGATATCCTCTGTATGAACTGTGTATTTAATTAATACTGAAGTTGAATTCTTTATGCTGCTCCTAGTTGTGGTAGCCACTGAAGTTAACTCTTTATGCTGTTGGCCCCTAAGTTGTGGTAGCCACTCTAATAAAACCTCCTTGTTCTGTATTATATGGTATTCAACTCTCTCTAATTATTGGTATGTTCTCATGGGGTTCTTGGCGCCTACCCTCGTCACAGTAAATACCAGGAACGTTGCTGCTGGATGGTCTGCCCAGACTGATAGTCCAGCTAGCACGTCACTGCCCTGTGTTACTGTACAGAGAGTAATTATAAAAAGGAAATTTAGTGGTGTTGCGTGAATAGTGGAAATTTGCATATAAATGAAATAATAATAAATGAAAAACATATGATTTTAATGGGTTCTTGAATATGGGTGTGAAGTTACGTTTAACATGGATTAAGCGAGAACAACCAAGGTGTCAAACTTAGGTGTCGGTAATTAGATGCAAATGAAGTCACTGGAACACACTGGATACCATGCCGGGTCTAGCTATACGTTGTCGGAGGCTTGAGGCTCTCTTCACAGGACCTCCAGGTGGTCTGCTGCTACACTGGAACACTGGATGCTGTAAGCTGTAATTAGCGAACTACAGAAGGTCTGAGGTAGCCGGGTATCTGCTGAAGACTCGACTTCCCTCTCGTCCTAGAAAGTCTGGTTTAATCTGGATCGGTCTCACCAATCGTCGTGGCCGATCGTAGCTGGCGCTGCCCTCAGATGTCTGGAACCACTACGGGACGAAAACGGGACCGACGCGGAAGTTGGCACTCGATGTCACCGAGACTCCCTATCTAGGACTTATTTAGTCCAGATACAATTCTCTCAACTCGTAGAGCAGAGAATTCTAAGTAGGACACGATCGCGGATGACGCGAATCTTCTATTTCTCGGGCGGCAACCAAGGCTTTGGTTCGCCCCAGCCCGAGAAACGTCTTCCCGCTGCAAGATGGCGATGGCGTCTCCCTTCTTCCTCCTTATAACTATTTACTTTCAGTCCCTAGCAACCAAGGAGCTATCGATATCAGCAAACAGAATAAGCTGCATAGTGATATAAAAACTTGGATGTTAGAGTGTAAGAGTATCGAACTAAGACCAAATGAATAAAGTTTCCAAAGAATAATTCTTAGAAGACCCTGAAGTTGAAAGTGTGTTGTCTATGGCAATAAGATGTGTTATATCTGTTATACCTTGGTTGTCCTCTTTACAATAAAACAATTAAATACATAATATTCGCTTATGAAATATACAATTAATGTTACAATCATAATAAAAATAATAATTATAACTGTAAACAGTTGTACTGGTTACAATACACGTGGTACCAACATTATGAAAACAAAAATAACTTTATATTATTTTAGGTGAAAAAAAAACTTATTATAATCATTATACACATCCATAGGGGAAAATATACCTCCTGTGCTTGACATTTCTTAAAAAGAAATTTATTCTTTAAAAAAGTGTGCCATTTAACTAAAGGTGCAAATATTGAACATTTGTAAGTTCAACTAGGTTAGTTTACCTTCAATTTAATGTATGATTTGTTGTTCATAGTTTCAATTAAACTGGTAATACATACCATTGAAAATGGGACATTGTTTTATGAACATCCTGTATTTTATGGTGTATGCAAAACCTCCCAATAAACAGTTTTGTATGTAACTACAAAATATTTTGCAGCTGTCACGAAACACTTTGCTGTCAAATATATACGAAATACTTGATGATGACTTTAGTAGTGTTCGTCAATACGCGCTCTGACATTTTTAATAAAATAAATCATAATATATAACATGGCCACTAAAGGGAGTGATCCAGTAGATTATCACGTTTTTCTGCAATAATAAATTATTTTAAGTTATTTAAAAAAAAAGTTTAGTCTATCAAAGACATACATAACTTTTTCAAGCTTTCCGAAGCTATATCGGTTTTATATTAATTAACAATCTGTTGCATACTATTGTTGGAAAGAAATAATTGATTTAAACGCGAGGGCTCACTCTAATGTAACACTGCATGAATTTTCACTTAAAGAAGAAGAAGATGAAGCAGTTTTTAATATCCTGTCAAGCCACGCAACATAATAATTGTCTGCAGAGGGTAGCTACACATAACTTAGAAACACACAACCTAGAGCTATGATAACTTAGAAACACACAACTGAACATCAGGTACATAATTGTACTGAAAGTTGAGTCTTAGTATCTACAAATTATTATAGCTGCGATCACCTTCCCCCCTTAATGACACATCTACAGAAAACCATATAATTTATAAAAAAGAGTTTGCTGCGCCAAAACAAAACGCATGTTTGAATTTTTGAAGAATGCACTAAGATGATGTTACTAATCATGCTGTTGTATGATAAATACTCTATGATACAAACTTAGAAAAATGGTCTAGATTTTCTTGCGTACTATATTAAAAACTATATATATTTTTTGAAATAAACAAAGCTTCCTCTGAGTGTAACATGGTGGTTTACTAAGGTTAATATGTATTTTAATACAGTACAGCCTTGCCACTCTAAGGAACTTAAATTTAAATACGAAACACTAAAGCCAGTTAGTCTAGACTACGTAATTACAGTAAGCATAGTTTAACTACATTAAAAACATTTTGTTAGCTTTCAATATAAAAACACATACAACATTTAAATATGGAAACATTAATACTAATCATACAAAGTAGAAAAATAATAATTGTAGATCAATGATTATCCCAGCATAATGCCGTTTTAATTACATAATTGATCACAGTAATAATAAATCCAGAATGTTCTAAATCCAGCACGTAAAAATTTTATTTTGAATCTTTTATGACCATGGTTTTAAAAATATTTTACTGAAACATCATAAGTGTTAAGCAGTTTTTGTTCTAACAGTACATTCACATCTGCTTATTATTTTTTGTATTTTAGTTACAAAATCAATGAGTACTCTGCTAACAGAATTTAAAAAGTAACGTTTGGATAATTCACCTATGGGGATACAGATTTTTCGAGAATAATTTTTTTTTTCAATACCACTGAAACACTATTTACAGCACTGTACAACGTTTGCTAAACTTTTCTTGTGATTTTCTCATAGCAAAAAAATTTATAAACCAAATAGTGCTACACTATTTTCAGTTAAAAATAAATTTTTAAAATAAGTCACATTTGGTATAAATTAAATGACAATCATATAGAGTAATTATATGTGCGAAATGATTCCTCGAGTATACTATTCGCAGTACTGATAATCATTTTACTCTCAGTGTATAACTCGGTAACCTCTGAGTAATTAGTGGTTCAGTGCCAGTCCAGATATGATTACTCGAAACATGTGTATCCCTTTATCATTGGTTACATCCGAGTCCGGTTAATTAAGCTACGTGATGTGATTTGACACACTACACAGTAAAAAATAACCACTTTAAAAATACTGCATATACACTATTTTTACAATATTAATTAAAAACGTGAAGAACTGTTACTGCACAAGTAAGTCTATCTATGTGCAGTGTCATGCGAACACGTCCCTTTTTTTAAATATAAAAATGCTGCTCAATCCAAACTTTGGTTCTCAGCCGGTTCTAGCTTCTAACATAGCTCTCGGGTCGTGGGTTCAAGTCCATCTGAGTGAGTAATGTTCTATGATTATCTAATCCACAAGCGTATCCCCATAAGATTCCTGGCATAAAGCGGGGACTGTTACCACCAAACAAAACAATATTTTTTTGAAAAATCGTATGCAAATTATCTTTCAAAACCGCGTCACAATCTACTATTTATTACTGCCACGAAAAACACACATGTTGATCGGAAAATTCATCTTGAAATCTAAGCTATCATTGGTATATTTTATGTAGCGATATATTATAGCTTACGCAACTACCAAAAAAACAAACATGTTATCGTTCCCTATCCTACGCACCCATTTCCAAAAGAAAAATTCTTTGGATAAAGAAATTGATTCTTGTTAATGATGAACATTTTTAGAATTTAAAAGTCAGTATTTTATTTTACGCTACATGTTTCTTTCCAACACACGTTAACTTTCGCATTAATTCGGGCATAATTGCTGTATCCACACGTCAAAGTTGTGAACACACGAAACTGTTATAGTACTCTTTAATCACATTTATGAGTAGTTCGCGCGATATATTCTGTACACATCCACGTTAAACTTGATTTCAAGAACCTCAGAAATTACACGTTCAGATAAACCATTCATTAGTTTTATATACGCAATCTACAACAGTATAATGTAAAATTATCGCCGCATACTTATAACTTATTCAGATATAATTTTAAATTGGAACTCATTCGGCCGCGACAGCAAAGCAATCTCAGGTAAACTCAAATGAATGTTTTAACCATAGCCCCAGCATACGCATAAGTTTGCATGATAATTAGCATGTTGCATGCGTATAAGTATGCACATTTATGCATATTTACTCGTAATAACGCACTGGGAGTAGGAAAAATTCACGAGGCTGTGCAACGCACGCCGATGCATTAGTTTCCGGGGTCGGAATTAATAAATAAATAAACACAAGTGAGTGTACAGCAGGCCACGCGAAGTTGGTTCACTATTCAAATGTTACTGTTAATTTCAGCCAATGTATCCGACATATGTTGGCAGTGTTAGCAAGTAACTCTGTAAACTACCAATTGTTTATCCCGTGACATCTGACCAGCAATTTTGTAGCACTTATTTTCACCATATAAATGAATAAGGGTTATATGAAACCACGCCAAATATATATATATTTTTTGCAATTTTTGCTAGTGACTCATAACTAATAGCATGAATTAATTTTTAGTGCAGGAATTACACCTGAGCATTGTAAAAATCTCGAAACTTTTTTGCCACAATATGATTGATAAACATAAACAGTTCTCAAGTCCCACCAAAATGGTTTCCTAATCTTCTCTCATTGGTTATTGAGCCACGCGGAAATAAAATATGTATATTCATTTCCCTCACACGCGACCTGTCTCATACGTACACGACCGTCCTATGCGCTGTTGCGAATCAGCAGGTTTGAAAACACGGCGGTCAAGTGTTGCGCGCGCGGCCTGCTGTTACTGTTGTCTTTTCAACTGCGCACCCGGCCTGTGAGCGGTGTGAGTGGTGCGAGTGGTGTGAGTGGCATTGTTTACTGTGCAGTGAGCAGCGAGTCTTGGCGCGCAAGCGTGGAGTACTCACTCTGACATTCCTCTTCTGTTAGCGAGACTGCGGCTAAGAGAATCACTGCGGGCGGAAACAGAGAAACACGAGCACAAGAGTCACTACGGCACAACACACAGGAGGCCCGGGGCGAACATGGGCGGAAAACACAAGCGTTAAAACACAAACACAAACACACAGACAACGGCAAGCTGTTAGCGGAGGTTGTCTACTCTTCCTCGCACACAGAGAAAAAAGGTTTGTTTGAATCAAACAAACATTTGTTTACATATGGCGAAACAAATATTTACTTGGTGTAACAAAATATTTTGTTCGCTTAACAAAACTCGGTAAGAAACAAAAAAAAAATGATTTGTTACACTTAACAAAATATACATTTGAGTTGACAAAACCATTTTGTTGGGTTTGACAGAATCTTTCCTACTACAAAATATTTGTTGGAATTAACAACATATATTTATTTCACCATATACAAACAAATGTCTTGTTGAGGCAAGCAAACCTTCCCCTGAGTGCACTCTGACAGAGGGTGATCGACGTCTAGCGCTGAAACACCAGTTAGCCTGCCTGTGGGTCGCGACTGAAGGACGAGGACTACGGGAGGGGAGGGGAGGTGTCCGAGTCAGGCCACGGGGGTGACAACAGCAGCAGCAGACATCCGGCCCCGGTCGACGGGAGGTTCGACAGGCCGATGGTGCATTGTTTCTGGACACGCGCCATTGCTAGGGACCGGAAAAATTCGCGGGTTCAATGACCTATAGGATAGCCTCCATTATCCTCTGCATTTCTCAAGTAAACACGCGTGTTCATTGGCTACTAAATTGTGAGGCGTCTCCACTGGGTAGCTTGTGATTCGACGCTTCTTTGGTCGATAGTCTCTCATTGGCCCAGAGAGTTCCAGTTAAACTGCGAGCCAATAGCAGAACCAGCAGAAATGTACACAAGTTTGAATTTCAGCCTATCACAAAATGAAACCGCGAATTTTTCCGGTCTCTATCTATCGCGGTGTTGCCCAAGGTTGTTGTAACTCTCTCATCGTTGCTATACGACGTAGCTGCGACCGAATTCCTTCCACGTAATTCTCTGCTCTGTCCATACAGTTAACATAGGTTGATTTTGGCTTGTTTTATGTGCGTTTCTTTGTGAAGTACTGTGCGAACCGGCAAATGTCCAGATTAGTGACGTTGATCGATCTTCTGCATTGCAAGAAACATTCAAAGGACGTGTGCTGATTGTTAGGGGCAGGCATTTTTCGCGAAAAGATCTGAACGCCTATTATACTGCAACAATATACACCCGCAGCAGCGGTTTATTCCTTGTGATTGGCGGCCGTCTGCGAGAGAAGTCGTTGCCTTATTTCACCGATCCACTCAGGACGCGTTTGCTTCCGCAATGGATTTTTGTGATTGGTGTTGTAACAGTAGACATGTGCCTGGAAGAAATTTCACCCAATCACGAAACACAGACGATGCTACAATGTTTTAACTTTCAGCTACTCTTTGAATCTTTTCGCGAAATGTGCATGGCCCTACTGATTGCGTGTGCCGCACGGGACAGCGACAAACTCACCAGGGTACCGGGCAGACTCGCGCGCCCAATCAGCTCCGGGATAGCAACCACTGGCCTGTGCGCATGCGGGCAAGTGAGGCCTGCTCATTGGCTGCTGACTCGAGAGACGCCTCGGCCGTGTCCCGTTGGCTCAGAGGTCCTGCGAGTCCGACATCAGGAGAAGCGCTGCAGTGACGGCGACATTTGCACTCGCCAATGCGAATAAGAATATATCCGTAAATATTATTTTCTATTGAATTCGAATATTATTATATCGGTATTTAAGGTGCTAACACGAATATAATCGTACTTGCAGGCGTGAATACGATTACAGTGCTGTATTCGTATTTTTCGCGTCAATATCCGTATTCGCCTGTCAGTGAATCCGCGGATTTACCACCTTCGTTAATCTATACATTGTTATCTTTAGCTCTAGAGCACCGTTTTTGGGTACTTCCTAGAGAAAAAAAACTTATAGTCCACAATCTGTCGGTCTAACGTCTCATAATGCTTTTGTTTTGTTGACCCGGTTCTCTTAGCCGTCAAGCCCTTCCGCCCTGTGTCCATAAGGGCGAGGACACGCCGTATGCGCGACCAGGAGAGCTCTTAGAGTCGGCTACGACGAGAGGCTGAGGCTAAACATCCCAGCATCTTCACCACCTCGCTCAGCTGACCAGACACTTGGCTGTGTACTCAGCCCTGAAGACGTGGTCAGCACTGCTGGCGCCTTCCCCGGTCACCCGCGTCACATAATAATTAAAAACATACTAATAATTAGAGACAGGAAAAATTCGCGTGTTCATTTCGCGATAGGCTAAAATACAAATAGTTATACCTCAATGCAGCCTCTGCTATTGGCTCACAACTCACCTGGATGACTCTGGACCAATGATAAAAGAATTTATCGAATCACAGGATGCTTCGCTGGAACGTCTCACAAGACAGCAGCCAATGAGTGGATGGCATTTGACCGAGTGTACGTAGAACTATGGAGTTCATCCTACAGGTCATTGAACCTGCGAATTTTTCCGGTCCCTACTAATAATTGTAATAAACTTAAAACATAATATGCTGCTATCGCTTAGGTAAAAGTAAATTGCGCATTGTCTCTGCCCAGTCGGCTGTTCTGCTGATAGTGGTGCTGGTAGGAATCATGAGGTCTTCATTCCCTGCGCCAGCAATACTCTCTCACAACTTGATCCTGGGTTGGGGGAGGCTGAGCTAGCTCAAGAATGAGTTAGTTTGTAAGCCGTCTCGCGCTAAGCTTCCAGCACAGAAATCTGAGACGCTGAGAAAGCTTCCTTCAATTCATGTGCGGCCCCTCAGTTTGCGTGAATGTCTCTCAACCAATGAGTAACCGTCATCCATAGAGGTATTGTTATCACGAGTTACCCAAGTAAGACGTCTCTTGAGCGAGCAGCCAGTGAATCTCGAGTATCTAGAAGTCATTAACCGCGCAGATATTGGCTGTCCCTAAGAACTGATATTTGGCGGAGTTGAACGCAGTGTTTGCCCGGGCCAGCCAGTGCAGCTGCGCGTCTCTAGTTGCGACGAGAATCAAGACTCAGGCGTTTCTGCTGCAAATTCGGAACACGCGAACTGCGCGGAGCAGCAGAGAATGTTCCAGAGTTGGTAGTTGTGGGTTGGGGTTGTTTAAAACTCTGTTTCACGACAAGGTGTCGCCTGTTTGGCAAGTGTTTTCGTCCAGCCTTCGGACTCTGACAGCTGAATATTGTGACGTAACAAACAAAAAAAAAAATTACAGATCAATCTACTAATAACTAATCTATAAAAATTTGATGAGGCTATCCAGCTGTGTAAGTCTGAATGTTGGCCGAATGACCTGTCAAAAAGTCTCACCTTATCTGGAACAGAGAGTAGCGCGAGGGGACCGCAGAGAGGCGCCGAATGAACGCTGCTGTTATTGTGTGGGGTCGGGGGGGGGGGGGGGTTAGGGTTGAGGTCTATAGGGTGGATCCTCAGCAACGCACGCACTCGCTTACATTTGTGATAGCATTCCTCTGTGGATAGTGACGAGATGGTGAGGAGAACAACTGCAACAAGAGAAACAAACAGCAAAGGAACAAAAAACAACAAAACAGCATCACTTGCACAGGAACACTATACCGTTCCCGCATTAGTGCGGGTGTAGACATTGCTTTAAAAGGTGTCTCTGCAGTGCACGTCCAGACTGGCATGCCTCAATTCGGAAGTTTTAAAAAAGAATTATTTAGTGTTAACGGGCCGGTGTTACCTCGCTTCGCTTGGACAAAACCAACCAGCTTCTATCAAATGTGAATTTAAAAAAAGAACCTTTAAAAACAGAAAACATAAAGTTAAACTAAACCATATTAATATTAGTGTTGTATTTAATTTAGTCAACAAAACTCTGCTTTATTGTTTTCATTTTATTTCATACTTAATTACCTTATTCTATTATAATACTTGCTTATGGTTCAGAACCGCCTGGAACGTTCTAGAACATTCCGGTATTCGAACATTTCAGAAGATTTTCCAACATTTGGGAAAATTCTAGAACATTCTGTAACATTATACGACATTCTAGAACAATCTCGAACCTTCTTTAAGATTATATAACATTTTGGAACAATATACATTTTCCCAACATTCTCGAAAACTCTATAATATTCTGGAAAATTTTAGAACATCCTCGAACCTTCTGGTACCTTCTATGAAATTATGAAATACTGAGATATTCTTGAACATTCAGGAACATTCTGGCCAGTATGGGCCACTTCGGCACTAGATTCCCAGCTGCTTCAACGACTTCCCCATAAGAAGTCCATTGGTGCGATGCCCCATATCTTCAAACCAAACCCCTGCAGTTCCAAGACGAAACCTACTCCAACGATGGACGATGGAGGGCTACCATACCATAAGTATACCCCCGTGGTCATAAATTTTCGTTTGGCACACAAAGACTTTGGGTATGTCCCCTATTTTTTTTTTATGAAAGTGACTACAAATAGTTTCATGTTCATACATGTGGGTCCGCCATCTTCCTTTGTAAATTTCGTTGCATGGTGTAAAAATTCACTCTCACCAATTCTCCGTGCAAAGTCGTGTTTACACATATTGGTTAGTAAATATCTTTAACAAAATTGGAAGTAAAACACTGGTCTGTCCCTTTAGCGCGGTAACGGGACAGATGCACTAACCCGGTTGTTCGGCTAGGGCAGGCCACACCTGGGTGCCTTGCAAACAGCGGATTGTTGAGGGAGGTTAGGCCCATACATACAGTCACCCATCGCTCGACGCCGTTATTTACCGAATGCAACCATAGAATAGTCCGTCATTCGTATTGCCGCGATTAAAAGCGGTTTTGTGTGTAATGTTCTTAAATACTCGTGCATTTTAAACATGCCATACGTAGGGACAATATTATATGGTGAATTGCGATAAAACCGAAATAACATCGAAAATAATATAAATACACTATATAGCACCGCAATGAAAGTTATATATTTTTCGGAATTACATAGCATTGAAACTAAACTTGATTAAAATATTAAAAAAATATATTTTATTTTAATGTTTGAAATTAAATATTGTACTAAAGAGCATAGATCAGAAAAAATAATTTAATTTGTATTATTGAGCATATATTATTTTATCACTTTTAAACCACGAAATAATTAATTTTTATTGTTCTGAATGTTTTTTTACAAATCATTCTATCGTAAAAACAAAATGCAGCACGTAAGTATTATACAAATAAAACACAATAACATGATTATATGTTTTAATTCGTTAAAAAAACAAAAAAAAATCATAAAATCCTGTATCTAGTTATATGCCAAGTAAATTCCTAAAAATGTATAATAGCAACAACAAAAAAACTGCACTTTGGAGTGCAGCGGCGCCGGTTGTAAACGAATGCGCAAGCGAGTGTTCACGCCAGATGAACAGCTGGCAGCTGTTAAGCCAGTGACGCAGACACTGCGCGCAGGATGAACCACGCGGTGGTAAAGGGGTGAAGGGGGGGGGGGGACACAGGCGCGGATCTGGATATCGTCTCGCGGTCTGTGCGCTCATCCGTGGCTGCAAGAGCTCCTTGTGTCCTAGAGGAGGGGGGGGGGGGAGAGGGGCTGCTGGCTTTTATCGCTCAGACTTGTTCTCTCTCTCTCTCTCTCTCACGCAAACAGAGCGAGTATGGCTCGCTCTCTTACCCGCCCGTCACCGGCATGACACCTCGCCACTGGAAGCCAGCACGGATTGGAAGTCATCCTTCGTTAATGTTAGTCACGAAAGAAATATTTGTCAAGGTGAGAGGGACAGAATAAAGTTTTGAAAGTAAATGTGTAGTTTGTTAAAGTAATGGCTAGAGACTTGCAAAATTCGCGGATTCATTCGGTGATAGGCTAGAATTCAAACACACATACCTCTTAGATAATTTTGCTATTGGCTTACTGTTCATCTGGACGAATCTCAACCAGTTATAAACCCTCAACCAAAGAAGGATCGAATCACAGACAAGCAAGCTGAGACGACTCACAAGTCGGCAGCCAATGAACTTGCGTTATTTGCCCGAGTGTACAGGGGTATGTGCAGTCTATCCTGAAGGCCATCGAAACTGCGAATTTTGAAGGTCTCTAGTAATGACATTACGCATAAAGATTTTTTTAAATATTAAATTATTAATGAAAAAAATGAGGGTTGCGCGAGTTTTAATGAACATAGCATAACTTTAAAACTGACATGAAACAATACAGTATAATATTTGAAGTAATGCATTTCTTTTTTATTGGCTTTAATTGTGTTGAAGTAAGAAATCTAATAATATGTTAATGGAAATTGAATTTAAAATTTAAAAAGGCTTCTTCAAAATTTGAGTCCTGGGCTTATTTCCCCATATGCTTACAGTGGGTGGATGTGATTAGTCTGCAACCATTTAATCTGTGTCGCAATAATGTTTTGAAAATGTCAACAGTTTGTAACTGTAACTCGGTAAGTTGTACGTTCCGATCATAGCGAAATTATTTTTGTTGCCCAGAGTTACAAACATGAATTTATTTGTCGTCTTTTTATAGCTTTAGAGCAGTAAATGTAAAATGTGAATAAAATTATTAATCATGTAATTGAGACTTTATTTAGCAACAAGTTCCAACTGACGCAATACATTTGCAAGCACCTATTTTAGTGATTATTTTAAAGTCTTACACTTTTTGTCATGAATGTCACTAATACTGCCAGCCTTTTTTTTTTTTTTTTTTTAAACCAAACAGGTAACTTTTTTTTTTTAGATAATGAAACAACATGTGAATGGGGGATAGAAGACGTTTACAATTTCGAAATCAGATGTAGATAGTAATATCCTAAATATTTGGAATATCAAGTGCACAAAATCAAGACGTACAACAAATCAGCTATATATGTTAAAACAGGATAGTTTTGCTACGACCAATACGCTTGGTGCTTCCTCGCTGTTCACAAAAGTGACACGTGGCCGTCCTGCAGATTGTGACTACAACATTAGACGTCAACCTGTTAGAATTCCGAAGCTAAGCTAATCTAATGTACACATCTCTACGTACGACTCACTCGCTGATAGCACACAATTTCAAAAAGTGTTTTTTTTTTTAGAATTGCATTTACAGAAGAAGATTGAGCTTTATTAATATCATGGTGGGATGATAATGCTACAATACTTAAAAGAAATATTTTTGCAAAACTCCGTTCCCCCGGAGAAACCCCCGGAATGGCCACCGCATGGGGAGCCCAGGAAAAGAAACGGGCTCCCCATTTGGAAGCCACCTGGAAGGTTTTTTTCTGTTCCACCCACCGTTTCTTTGGTAGCCTGACTTGTTACAAGGGATTGTGTTCCTACCAGAGAAAATGCCGCCATTTCGTCTGGGCAATCCGCCTTGGAGGAGCCGGGGCGCGAACCCGGGTCCTACAAGTCACAAGGCAGGCGCTCTACCCCAGAACCAGAGTGGTAGAGCGGATACTTGCAGTCTTATTAACACTGACATGATGTTATTCCACGAGTATACTGTAGTTTGGTTTGTCATTAACACGTGTTTACTTCTGGCTGTTGATCCGGGAAGCAATTATGTACGTAGGCGTAGTATTAAAAAAAAATTTCAAAGCAGTCATGACTGCCGACAGAAGTAAAAACTTAAAACTATAAACAAAGTTTTTGTTTTTGGATATCCAAACTAATTGTATGATCTTAAATTAAAACTTGTAAGTCAAAGTAACTATTATTAATATTAATAATATAATTATGAAAATACAAATATAATTTGAAATAAGAAATACTAAATTTGTAAAATATAATTGTGTAACATAAGAAAATATTTTTTTATAAAAATTAAGACTTTTTCACAATTTTTACGAACAAATTTTATCACGTTAGTAAAATAACTCCTAAATTACTAAAAAATACGCATTGCATAGTAATTCTAGGTATTAAAAAAAGAAATAATATTCTTAATTTTTAGGTTATATTGCTACAAAGACTCCGTTTTCTTCGTTATTCAAACTATATATCTATATGAGAATATAACATACATATTTTATACTCACTTTTTACTGCACAGTAATCGTATACTTAAGATTTAAAATAAAAATTGAACAAAATACACAATTTGAACACTAATAGGAACAGATAAAGTGTTATCGTTAACACGTCACGTGAACACGTCGATGACGACTTACATGAATGTACTCCTTATCCAAACCTTACCATAGAAGTTATCACTTCAAAAACAAGTGATGTGTAACATATGTAACCTCGGTAACGAGGAAGTGTTCTCATGTTGCCGTCGGCGTGTGTTGAAAAGAAAGAAAGAAAGAGAGAGAGAGGGAGTTTTCTTCCACGCTGCGATCTATGAGTGGGAGGCTCTATGGTCGCTGTACGGCTATTTCTGGGAGCGCGCATCGGCCTGTGTTGGGGTCTCGCGGTGCATCCTGGGTAGAGCGCACTCGACGCCGCATTGTCTGGGTCCGTGCCTCGTGTGTAGGTATGACCTGCGTGGAGGCATGTACGTCAGATACGTGTGTCATTCTTTATCGATCATAATTAGAGACCGGAAAAATTCGCGAGTTCATTTCGCGATAGGCTAAAATACAAATAGTTATACCTTAGTGCTGCCTCTGCTATTGGCTCACAACTCACCTGGATGACTCTGGACCAACGAGAAACACCCAACCAAAGCTTTATCGAATCACAGGCTGCTACATTGGGACGTCTCTCAAGACAGCAGCCAATGAGTGGGATGACATTTGACCGAGTGTACGTAGAACTAGAGACTGGAAAAATTCTCGAGTTCAATGACCTTCAGGATGGACTCCACGATCCTCTGCCTACTTGGGCAAACGGCGCCTGTTCATTGGGTGCTGAATTTTGAGGCGTCTCACGTCGGTAACTTGTGGTTGGATACTTTTTTGATTGATGGTCTCTAATTGGCCAAGAGTCCTACATATTAACAGCGAACCAATAGCAGAAGCAGCGCAACTGTATAATTATTTGAATTTTAGCATATCACGAAATGAACCCTCGAATTTTTCCGGTTCCTACGACCAGGAAAGAATATCTTGAGGTGAATTAACGCAACCGTCACCGCCGTTCAGGTCGTGTTGAGAGTGTTTGCAAGCCCCGGGCGCGCGACTGTCTGCCTGCCACCGAGCGACTGCGTGCAGCTGGCGGCACCAGCCGAGGTAACACCCCAGAGGTTACGCCCTGAGGGAAGCTACCTCGCCGCTGTTGCCCGTAAACACCGCCGCCTCGCATTAAAGCAGCAGTCGCGACTTGTAAACACGTCCGGCCGGCGCCCCCGGGCTTCGTAAACAACGCAGGGAAACGCAACAGCGTTTCAGACGCGAAACGCATCGAACGGAAGAAAACTGCAATAGTTCACAAGGAACGCCAAGTCGCAACACGTCGACAAACCGACAACTTGAAACGGTTGAAATTTAAAAAAAAAAGGGGGGGGGGGGAGATTGTCTGTAAAGTCGGTTTACGGACGATAATTTTACTTGATAACGTAATAAGAAAACATTGATGAAAAATTGCATACTTTTTAATTTTCAAATATTATTTACAGTTTTTGCAAATTTAATTTAAAACTAATCACGAACAATTAGTTAAAAAGCCCACCTTAACCTGTTTGGTATTATAATAGAATATTTTCTCGCACGGTGGTTGGCCGGGTCTTGCACGCTCGACTCAGGCGGAACGTGACATTTTTTCGTGCGTGCAGCCGGCGTTCATCGATTTATAAGACGTTATCACGTCAAAAAAAATTCTTCATAGGTATTCTTTGAAAATGGCTAGTCTTTTCAAATAAAACTTCTTTGGGCGCGATGGGAGTAAAATTTCAAGGCCGAATTAAAATGCAAAAGTTTCTATTGCCAAAGAGATATAAAAACATAACTTACGAGTCAAGGTTTGAATCGTCAAAGAACTTTCAATTCTTTCGAGTATTGTTAGTATTTCAGTCATACACATGCAGTTGGAACCAGCCATCTCCCCACGAAAGAAAAAATTGGTTGTCTGTAAAGTCGGTTTACGGACAATAGTTTAACGTGACAACGTCATAAAAAACATTGATGAAATGATTGCATAATTTTATGAATAAAATCGAGTCATTTTTATTTTAATAATAAAAGAATAAATACTTGAAATTATACTAGTAATCAGATTTTTAAAATGCAAGAATAATTAAGCTTTATTGTCGAAATTGTTGTTGTAATAAGCAGTGGAAACCATATTAACTTCACTTCAATTTATAAACAGTCGACGAAACAGTACACGTGTAGATGACTTGTAATTAGTTTTAAAAAACTGGCGTTTAGCTATAAAGTTTAAATATAATTATGAACAAGTTTTCATATAAATAAACTGTAATCAAATATCTATCATCAATTATTAAAAACACGAGAGGTGTGCCAAGAGTGTCACTTGTTACGAAACTAAACCCAACACCAAAGGCGTGACAGCTGGTTTTCCATAAGATATGTTTCATAAACTGACCAAGGGACATCAGAACTGGGTCCTCACTGGCATCCTTCGAGATATTACGCTGGCAGAGTTCGCAAAGAAAAAAAAAACTCCCGCAACAAAAATAGACAACTCGGAGTCACAGCGTCTCTTGGCGACCGCACGGACTAATAATAGTTGGAACGAGCAGGGACTGGACTGTCTCACGCACCAACTTGGTTACTTCACGTCTCGTCATTACTAACAGTCAAGAGATCACCCTTTCAAAATAAATAATTTATCGGTTTTACTGGCGTTGAATTTCATACAACACACCTTTCCTTACACTTAACCACATTTCTGCTATTACATAATACATTAAAACTTATATATATAACATACACATAATTGATAATAAAAAAAGTCATAATATAGGAAACAATTAAGCTCTAACTAAACGTTCAAAGACAAGAGGTAACCATTACAATATTGAAACAAAAAGATAATTTACAGGTGACCAAAATCATGCTGGAATATAATAAACGGTGTCATTAGTTTTTTGGGTTACAAATTCTCTCCCCAAATATTTACTGGGCGTTATTTTCAAAGATAAAAATAAACCACGTAACTGATCATAAAAATGAAAACATTTATGATTTTCTACTGCTATTACAGAATGTTTATAAAATTTGAGGAGAAACTTGACATGTGAGAGGGTTATTGTGATACATTTTTGAGAATTACCCTTAAATAAAATTAATAATGAGAGAAAATAAAGCACACAGATGGCGTGTGAGTCCGGACCTAAGGAAAAGCGTCCAAAACTTCAGAAACCGCAAACTATCTTGAAAGATGCATCTCGCATAGCCTTAAGATGTATTTGATAATCGTGCAAAAAAAAATGATGGTTGTGGTGAACAAGTTAAATAGTTCCCTTGTAAAACCTAACATTAAAAAATACAGTAAACACCTCTGAGCCTGGTAAATTCCGGGAACTTTCAGGCCGACAAGACAACTGACCAGCGCCGAAAGACATAGGGGAGACCGGGGCAAGTTGACGATGTTAAGCTTTGAAATGGCCTTTAACAGATAAATAAGCATATATAATATCTAATTTGGTACCAATACGAAGTACATGCTCATTTCTACCTAAATATGTAAAAAGGTTGTATTACTTTGCGTAGTTCCGAAGTTATTGACAAGAAACCAATTAGTTAGCACATTCGTCATCTTGCCCCAGGAGTGGGGTAAGTTGACGAACCTATTGGGGTAAGATGACGAAACCAAAATATATATATTTATGGACAAAGTAAACAATAGTTTTATAGATATCCTACACTAAACAACGTGCAGGATGTAAAGAAGATATATTGTAACATATTTGAACGACTTTGATATAATTCCTTGACTTCATAATTGGAAAAGTTTTCGTGCCACCACTCAGAACATGTGGAACACTGAATCCAGTCTTCATTTGGAGGTTCCACGTAAACTTCTTCACATGCAGGGCAATAAACTCTATTTAGGCTTTATGGTTTTGCAACAGAATGATCAGAGCTTTGTTTTTCAGTTTTCTTAGTTTTTCTTTCATTTTTCTTCTCTTCATTCTGCTTCTTCTATCCATCTCTTCGTAACTCCAACGCCTCCTTTCCGTTTTCCGCTTATAATATGCCTAGGCATCTACAAAAAAATCAAACAAAATTGTTACGACTATTAACACAGGAACTATTTATAATATTTTATAATTTCATTATTATTTTTATTTTAATTAAATGTTCGTCATATCTGTACATCATTGGTTTAAATAACACATATAATACAAAATAATGCTCACACTGTCATTACCTATGGCAAGTTGACGATTGCAGGGGCAAGATGACGAATTCGTCATCTTGCCCCCGTCAACTTGCCCCAGCAGCCGTATTTTTGCTTTACCAAAATCACGAACAACATTAACAAATTTTCTTCAACAATCTATACACTAAAATACTCCCAAAAGTCAGCATTTCATTTTACATATATAAACATTTAAAACAAATGGACTCTTTTCTCGTAATAGCTTAACATACGTACCTTCAATATTACAACAATGGCTCACGAAACAGACTGCCTCTCAAAACTGCCACATTCAAACTGACTGGAAAATTCCGCTGCACCTGCCTAGTAGGTGCAGATGGTGACACACAAGGTCACAGGTGCGCCAACCGTCTATCTGTGTTTCTGGATTAGTTACATACGATTCGTCATCTTACCCCGTTCGCCAACTTACCCCGGTCTCCCCTACCTGGCACTCCAAGTGCGCTACTGGTTCGTACTCACACCTGGAACTCTCACTCAGAGGGTTTCTGGTCACCAGAAGCCACACCAGGGAAACCTAAGCCTCAAGGCGAGGCTGAACCACTGCTACCACGAGATCTGTTTTATTTACTTTTTCCCCACATGCTGTACGGTAGGTCATCTGTCGCGCACGTGATAAATAATTCTGTGTCATCCGTGTATTGACAAATTAGGTACTTTAAAGCTGTGTATGAAGATAAATATATTTTAATAATTATCCTTGCGTAACTACAACGGTTATATATTTTATAGTTGTCAAATTTTTTATATTAATTAAAAACTAATTTTGGCCAATTGAGAATGTTTATTTTGATTCCATGTAGCTGTTACAGCAACGGATATAATTATTTTTTTATAAAATATTGTTTATAATGTAGTTGGTACTTAATAATTTGGTTACTGCCGCCTTGTAAACTTGTTACAGAACTATTTTGCGCGTCATTTCCAGCTGGTTTTCTTCTGTTCATCTAGAAGTACTGCCGCTAAGCCAAGGTAAGGCCAACTCACAATCTAAACGCGTTACTTTTTCTGTAAATGGAAATGAATTTAATCTCGTAAAATCACAGATATTTGTAAATTTGTACATTTACATAAACAAAATAATTTTCACAGTAATACTGTGTTCAGATTCTTTCTCGGGAAATTATGCTTTGAGTTGTCCCAGCACCTACAATAGGTACAGTTATTTGTAAACCACTCCCTGAATAGTTTTTCAATATTAACTGTGAACATGATAAGCATACCTAATAAAAAAATGAAGTCCAGTTGTTAAATATTTAGATTATCTTGTCCGAGGTTTAAAAAATTTAAGTTTGTATAAAACATCAATCGAAATATATAATTGTGAGCCTATTTTCGTAAGCACAACAAGAAATATTCAGTTTGGTTTCCAAAAACCACATTTCTTTTACGCAAAAATAACATTAGCAATGTTTTGTTAAAATTTACAATATTTTTTATAGTGTTTGTCACAAACTATTTCCTGGCAAAAACTTTTCAAAGGAATCTTTTGTAAAAGAAGAAAACAAATATCTGCGTAGGCCGTAAATGCAGAAGCCGGTATACGCCAGCGACCGAAGAGGTTCCCGCCTCCCAGTGCCCAGTTCCCCGGAGCTACACCAGGGGAGGGTACCCGTGTCAGGACTTGTCGCTAGCTGGACACCGGCACCTCCAGGCTGGACGTCGAACCAGAGGAGTTGGGGGGGGGGGGGGGTACAGCACAGCCCGGCCAGGACCAGACCTCACCTAAGCTCGTCCAGCGACTCATATGCCTCTGGGCGCGGGGGTTGGTCTCCGCTTCACGCCAGAGCGGGGCAGGTCGGGCATATCCCGGGCCCTGCCGGCACCTCCCTCATCGCCATCACCGCCGCGCACTGCACTCGTCGACGCAAACACCTCACACACACACGCCTTCTGCAGACACCCTCTCAGTCTCACCTACTCGAGCATCAGCGCTCGCTCGGCCGCTGACCGCACTGCCACCGGGTACACGAGCACCGGCGGGCCACCGCGCGGTCTGCCGTCACCTCCGCGCATGGTCGCGTCTACCGGGCGCCCCGTCGACCGCGCACTCGGGTAGCGAAGCTCGGAGCGGGTCCGCACCTAGAGGCCGACTGACCCAGCCGAGCCCCCTCTCAGGGCGAGGGGCGCGGGGGGGCCGGTGGTCCATCCACGACTATAAATACCCTCGCGGCAGAACCGCCCGCGACTCCCCTGACTGACACCACTCGCCCCGCTGGGGTGCTTCAGGTCGCAAGTTCATCTGCTTCTGCTGTGCAGGCACTGGACTTGTTTCATTACGTGATAACGTCGATGAACGCCGGCTGCACGCACGAAAAAAAAATTTGTCACGTTCCGCCCGAGCCGAGCGTGCAAGAACCGGCCGACCGCCCGTGCGAGGAAAATCTTCTGTAATATCAAACAGGTTAAAGGCGGGCTTTTTTAAACTAATTGTTCGTGATTATATTTAAACATATTATTTACATTTAAATTTGCAAAAACTGTAAATAATATTTTTAAATAAAAAAGTATGCAATTTTTCATCAGTGTTTTCTTATGACGTTATCACGTGAAATTATCGTCCGTAAACCGACTTTACAGACAACCCCTTGATTTACTCTATGCATAATTAAATGTTATCATTTGAATAATAGGTATATTTTGACTCACAGTAGGTTCATTTTCTACGTATATTCAGCCGAGTAATACATAGAACTTCAATTTCATAGTACCTCTTACAAGTATTTTTTTTTGATAAAAATTCGAAAGAACAAAATTATCCGCGAGTCATAATTTCCCAGCGTACAGTTCACTCCCGGCGGACCATCTAGTCGAGCTCTAAGATGAGCTGTCAGTAGAGGAGACCTGAAGACCTAGTAACAGCTGCATGTGTGTCATAGGCCCAGCGCAGTCCATGCCGCCTTTACTTTCATGGTTGTTGTATCACATCAAGATGACTTATCATGATCTGGCAGTAAAATTCTTTTGTTGATCGCCGAGTATTGTGCACATTAAACAACTGATAGTGGGATTTATTTCTATTAACATCAGTCAATCTTCTGGGCACATGATTTTAAAATCTCATTAGTTTTAGATGGTTACATAACCTGTAAAGGGTTACCACTACCACCCCCTTTGTCCTTCTGCAGAAACACCCAGCCGTGAAAACCCTGGTGCGCCATGGCTTCGTTACCTGGACTCACCGTCCTTGGACACGAGTGTCAAACAATTTTTAACAACCAACAAAGAGATAATAAAGAATGTTTTACTTATCCCGGTATCGCAAGAAGATGGATGTCTTCCAAAGAGCTGGGATCAATGGGAGCGTGTACAGAGCTGTCGCCGCGAGGTCTGTGTTCAGTAGCCGTAGCCGGTGAGTGTCGCAGCGCTCCGATTGGCCGCGCGCCAGGAGTGGCGTGTGATTGGCCGCGCGCCCGGAGTGGCGTGTGATTGGCCGCGCGCCCGGAGTGGCGTGTGATTGGCGCACATCGCCGGCACGCTACACGCAACCCCCTCGCTGCCACGGACTGTACAGTCTCGCTTCTAATGCGTAGAGACCGGAAAAATTCGCGAGTTCTTTTCGCGATAGGCTAAAATATAAATCGTTATACCTTAGTGCTGCCTCTGCTATTGGCTCACATCTCACCTGGATGACTCTGGACCAATGAGAAACACCCAACCAAAGCTTTATCGAATCACAGGCTGCTTCGCTGGCTCAGAATTATTGCGTAATGACGCAACCCCAGGCGAACCATTGCTGGCCGTCTTACAGGGCTATCATCATCGCCATAGTGAGCCTCGTGGGTTGTCCCCACTCGGCTCACTTAGAGTTCCAGGCCGCGGTTTGCCGCCCACTACCTCTATGGATCATTTTGAGTCTGTACATTGTTGATGGGGGTATATAATTTGTCTCTTTTGTCCAGTGTGTTGTTGTGGTAATGGCTGGAACATCTCACAAGACAGCAGCCAATGAGTGGATGGTATTTGACCGAGTGTACGTAGAACTATGGAGTTCATCCTACAGGTCATTGAACCCGCAAATTTTTCCGGTCCCTACTAATGCGTGATTGATTGATACCTGCATGACACGGCCCAGGGTTTTCCCTGTGTCTATGCACGTTTTACCTGGGTCACCTTAGTTACCTTTAGGCTAAGGCAACCAAAGGGGTGCTAGCCATGGCGCCCATCGCAACCATGACTGGCCAATAAACCCCAATAAGCACTTAGGCTAGGAAAAAATCTGCTGGATGGTGATTTATCGCAGGGAAACCTGACCATCTGTTAAGTTTCAATAGAGCTCTGTAAATGTCCTTACTGGCTATGTCTGGTGAAGAAGAATGCATGGTTCTTGGATGGGCCAATGAGAACGCAGAAATAGCATTACAGAACGCCCACGATTCGTCTAAAAAATATATCGACAAATATTTCTTCCGACAAAATAGTACTAAAATGCTACAGTATTTTGTAGAAATCATTTTATATAATTTTTTTTTGAAAATTTATCACAATCACTACACGCCTATCAGAGTCTTCAACATAAATATACCATCTGTGTCTGTCCTGTTGGCTGTGCAAAATTACTAGTGCAACATTATGCCTGATTGGCCAATCAATGCTCACCCCGGTAGAATCCTCCACTAGGGCTGTGGGGTGTGTTAATGTAACGATATGAGCTTTCAAACATTGCGAATGAGATGTGGCGATTAAAAAATAGTGTGCTATATGGTGTATCTCTATAATAGATACACCAAATATGTAAGATGCCGATATTAGACGGTAAAGATATTTACGAAATATCGCCATAAATTTGGAAATTACTACATAGTATTGTTGTGGCTTCCATGTATTACACCGACATTGAAATGGGCTTATCCCACTGAACTATCCGCAAATACATTAGAAACCAGCCAATGACTACTTCAAGATTTATGAGCCTCCGATCTGCCTTTTTTTTTATTTTGCACCGTTCCTACAGATGGCAGAAGATATGTGCAGTATTGCCATCGTACTTGGAGTTGCTTTGCTTCTGGGTTTTTGCCGTGTCGAAGGTGGTATCTTCGCCTGGCACGCGGCCACAACCCAGAAGCAAAACAACTTAAGAAAACGTCTGCGATGGCATGCGATCTTTGTTAACATTGTATTTGTTTAAAATTTACGAAAGCAACAGTATGATAGTGAAAAAAAAAATACTTTCTTTTCTCTTAATAAAATGGTGAAAATATACCAAAATTCCTAAAGTGCTTCAAATTCCACTGAATTAGCGACAACATTTGATCTTCAGATAAAATACACTCTTGGCTAATAAAATTAATTCGTTGTAGTGTCGCTCCATCCCACCAGGTAGCGCGTCGCTCGCCCGCCCGTGTCGACAGCACGTAGCTGTGGGGTGCTGGTTGCTAGAGCGGCGCTGATTGGTGGACTGTGTCCCGCCTCGCCGCAGCAGAGCGCGGCTGCAGTTGGCGGTCTCGCTTCACTGGGACAGGCTGGGACGAGCGCCATCACGCATTTGAACTGCATTTTCATTGAAAAACGGGTCGTTTGAAGGACAAGGAACCAACAAAGTTGATGTAACCCAACAAATTCGCGGATCCGGACAGACATGTAGAGGAATCTAGCAGCCAGCCAATGAACTAAATACACTAACTTCACAATTTACAGTTGCGGTGTCCAGCATGGAACCGGAAGATAATTGGATGCTGCAGGTTATCTACTTGTTTATGGTCGTATAAGGTAGCAGTAACCATACTTCATTTCCAGCAAACAGAATCATATGTACGTAAGCACACAACACATTCTTAAGCATAGTCCACAGAAGGTCAGTGTGTTGTAGGCAGTAGCGGATCCAAGGGGGGGGGGGGGCACCAGGGGCAAGTGCCCCCCCCCCCCGCCCCGAAAAACCAGTTTGCTATATTAATAATGCCGACAAAAATGATTGTTTCTGAAACCAATAAAATATTTTAATATAATTAATGAATTTCTTGTAGAATCATAAAATCTGGTGGTTGGATGTTATGTGTAGTGTGAGTAGATTAAATACAAATTTAGTAATTTTAAGATATATTTTCTCTGGCTATTCTGAAATCCTAGAGTGAACCTCTGGATCCGCCACTGGTTGTAGGAGCAGGCGAAATTCCCCACCCGGCTCATTGCTGCTCCTACGTCAACAGTCTGGTAGGACCAGGAGTGGGAAGGAGGACTGTCCAGCGGCTGACCGGCTGGCTTCACTTCCACGGGGAGTGCCCCCGGGGCCCGGCCGACGTGAGGGGCTTGTAGACTCACCTGGGACAGGCAGTGTCCACCGCATCCTCGGCCTCCGCGCGAGACAGGTTCGGACAGGCCTCAGGGGCGCATCACTCCTGCGGACACACGGGGCAGCGCCGGTCACTGGCCGACCTCCTGGTCGCTGCTCTCTGCTGGGCTCTCCTCTGCTTGTGGCTGAGTCGTGCTGTTCTCTCTCCTGGCTGTAAGGGGTCATATCCTGGCTGTAAGAGGCCATGTCCTGGCTGTAAGAGGTCATATCCTGGCTGTAAGAGGTCATGTCCTAGCTGTAAGACTTGACTTTCAAAACAAAATTTATTGACACACTAAAATCTCAGAGAATAGTATAATTTAAATCTCTAAAGTTATAAATTTAAGTAAAGATTTTGCATTAGAAAAAAAAATATTTTTATACTTTGTTCTAAGTAAACTGTTTTATAATTTAACTAAAACAATGTTACTTAATACATGAAACATACAAGTCCAGTTTGAGGTATGTAGGGTCACCTAACAGTTAAAACAACCTTTATAAAACAATCTCTGTGTTACCTTGTGTAGTTAAGTTGCTGTAATTGTCTCATCATTAGAGACCGGAAAAATTCGCGGATTCAATGACCTCCAGGATAGCCTCCATTATCCTCTGCATTTCTCAAGTAAACACACGTGTTCATTGGGTACTAAATTGTGAGGCGTCTCCACTGGGTAGCTTGTGATTCGACGCTTCTTTGGTCGATAGTCTCTCATTGGCCCAGAGAGCTCCAGTTAAACTGCGAGCCAATAGCAGAACCAGCAGAATTGTACACATGTTTGAATTTCAGCCTATCGCGAAATGAAACCGCGAATTTTTCCGGTCCCTACTCATCATGTGTTCGCATGTTAGGTGTTGAACCGCAGAAAGAAGGGGTCGGGACGCCTGGCTACGAGCTTCCAGGCGCCAGATACGGCTTGGTTGTGAGCGGACGAAAACGTTAATTACATGATTATTTTTAAATCATGTTCTTAACGTCATTACGAAATTTTTGTTTGTAAAAAGTCGATCACACAAATAATTACTTCCATATAACACACCTATGTGCTTATTCCGTAATGAATAGTCATGGTTGAAATACATGATTAGTTTGACTTACTCTTAATATCATGACGTATCATAACTTGGATGACAAAAATCACAATTTCCATCAATATTCAGATTTTAAGAATCTTCTTTAAAGAACCATCATTAATCTGTTGGAATTTTGTTTCAATCTCTGTGTTCTCATTTGGCCCTCCGCTCAAGTGGACGACCATAGAGAATACACGCGTGTACATCGCAGCACAAGTTAGAGGTACTGTAAACTCCCTATTATCCGCGGGCGGATAATCCGTGGTGCGGATTATCCGCGCATGTTTACGCTAAAATACAGCACACATGTAAATCTGTATTTTATTACAAGTGAGCAAATTGGAACTCTACTGACGAGTGTATTGCGTGCAGTATACAGTAAAACGCCACAGGCCTTCTCGGAACTCACGCAGTGTCTAATGAAGTCTCTGAGTACGTACAGTACTGTATCCTTGTTACGAAGCAAGTACCGAGCACTTTTATGTTTACATTACTGAAATGTATTTTATGTTAATTATTCAGTATTTTAGCATCATTTAAATTTTTTTTACTGTTAATTGTATCTTTTACTGTACATAATTTTTTAGATTTTTTAATTTGGAACTAATGTTTCCTTTTTTTTTGCCCATTTTCGGCTCTTTTGCGGATCATCCGCGATTTTCACTATCCGCGGTGGCCCTGCCACTTGATTTCGCGGATAATCGGGAGTGTACTGTACTTCCTCAGGGGGGGGGGGGGCGGAACTGCGCGAGACAGCTGACCACGCAGAGTGACCTCCTGGAGGTCTCACACCTCGACTGCCTCGAGTCCTGACCCCCGGAGACTGGGGCCTATCTGCGCCATCTCCACCACTTGCCGCCGGAACAGCGGCTCGAGTCCAGGAATAATCCCCCCACGTCCGCCGCCGTAACAGCCGCTCTGATTGGCGGAGCTTCCTGGCCGGGCGGGCCTCACTCGCCTCCGGTCGAGACCCGGGGAACACGGGAGCCAATTAACATCCGAGACGAGCGCATGGCCGGAGGCCGTACATCTGCCTCGAGGTTCGCCCCGCAGCCGTTTACTGGCTGCTTTTGGAATACATTACAACTCCTGGTAATAACTCAGGTAATGCCATGTGCACGGTACAGGTAGCTAGCTGGAACCAAACACGTGGGCTGTCTGTGCACGAGGAATGTCTGTTCTAGGTTAATAATGCACAGCTGGTGACGATGACGAAGCTTCACGCATGTCGCGATTACATGCCAGAAGCTGTATGTATTGGAATGTGGCATCTTTCTGGTCGTATTAGTCCGATTCACGCAATTGTTTTTCGTTTTTTGTTGGTAAAGTCTGTCTGAAAAGTATCTGTACATTGCAAGCCATATAGGATTTTTTTTTGTTGTCAGCTGTCAAAAAGTTTAAAATGTGTTTTGGTACCATCGGCGATTTGTTATTTTTTTATTTGTTTAAGAAAATGGATCAGAGAATTCGTATAAAATGTTGGTATAAGAATGGAGTTAAGTGTAACATGTTTTTTTTCTAAATGTTAACTATTGTTTCTGCACAGGAACACTCAGTTTCAGACGAGAACTCAGCCAGTGTGAGAAGCAAACAAGTGCGGCTACCTGCAGAACGCCGGCATATCTACTTCACATTTTCACATACTCGCCATTCAGCTCCGAGCACTTTCCGCAACACTGCACCAGTTTCTTTAACTCCTCTGCATGGAAGTTCGTCGCCTGGGTGTGGAACGGACGCCTCGGTCATAGGCTTCATGGACTACGAATACGCAATGCGTGTGGCCTAGGTACAGGCGCTCAGTGAACATCTCCGGAAAGCGTTTAAGCAATCTCCGTACTCGAGTGGAAAAACGATGTATACCGTTTTTGTTTGTTTTGGGGACGATAAGTGGCGTCATTTTGGTTGATTTAATGAAACGTAGGTTGAGCAATTACAGCAAAAATTACAAACTTACCACTGTCAACTGTCAACTGGTTTAATTTCCAGGCGGAGAACATATATGCAGAGGAGTTAAAGAAACTGATGCGGCTTTACGAAAAGTGTTTGGAATCGAATGGAGATTATGTGGAGCAGATATGTAGTAAACTAAAATGTACAAATAAAAAACTTTTTTCTCGTGAGTTAATTATTTATTTTTTAATGACCAAACGGAGCTTAAATTCCTAACAGCCTTCGTATCTACCTCGGTCTACCTTCGCGCCTGCCCTCACGGCCTGAAGTAGGTCTGGCCGAGGCATCGGTACCACCTCCACGCCGCACGGTGCGCATCGTGCAGGTGACGGAACGCGACTCACGCGCATCGATCCTCGCTCGGGTGTCGCGACACTGCAGTATACCTCCCCCCACCATCCCCCTCACCACGTGCTCGACAGCATGACGTCACCGAGCGCCGGTCACGTGACCAGGCGCCCTCGTGGCTGGCGGGGTCGACAACCCGCAGGCTGGACTGGACGGCGCTCGCTCCGTGGACACTCGAGTGCACGCACGTCTCCAGTCTCCAGTCGCCTGTCACCAGTCGCCAGTCGCCAGTCGCCGGTCGCCGGTCGCCAGTCTCCAGTCGCCTGTCGCCTGTCGCCTGTCGCCAGTCGCCGGTCGCCGGTCGCCAGTCGCCAGTCTCCAGTCGCCTGTCACCAGTCGCCAGTCGCCTGTCACCAGTCGCCAGTCGCCAGTCGCCTGTCGCCTGTCACCAGTCTCCAGTCGCCTGTCGCCTGTCGCCTGTCGCCTGTCTCCAGTCTCCAGTCGCCTGTCGCCAGTCGCCAGTCGCCAGTCGCCAGTCACCAGTCGCCAGTCACCAGTCTCCAGTCGCCAGTCGCCAGTCTCCGGTCGCCGGTCGCCAGTCTCCAGTCGCCAGTCGCCAGTCGCCTGTCACCAGTCGCCAGTCGCCAGTCGCCGGTCGCCGGTCGCCAGTCTCCAGTCGCCTGTCGCCTGTCGCCAGTCGCCAGTCGCCGGTCGCCGGTCGCCAGTCGCCAGTCTCCAGTCGCCTGTCGCCAGTCTCCAGTCGCCAGTCGCCGGTCGCCAGTCTCCAGTCGCCAGTCGCCAGTCTCCAGTCGCCAGTCGCCAGTCGCCAGTCGCCGGTCGCCAGTCGCCAGTCGCCAGTCACCAGTCGCAAGTCTCCAGTCGCCAGTCGCCTGTCGCCTGTCGCCTGTCGCCAGTCGCCGGTCGCCGGTCGCCAGTCGCCAGTCTCCAGTCGCCTGTCGCCAGTCTCCAGTCGCCAGTCGCCGGTCGCCAGTCTCCAGTCGCCAGTCGCCAGTCGCCAGTCGCCAGTCGCCAGTCGCCGGTCGCCGGTCGCCAGTCGCCTGTCGCCAGTCGCCTGTCGCCAGTCTCCAGTCGCCTGTCGCCAGTCTCCAGTCGCCAGTCGCCAGTTGCCAGTCGCCTGTCGCCAGTCTCCAGTCGCCTGTCGCCAGTCGCCAGTCACCAGTCGCCAGTCGCCAGTCTCCAGTCGCAAGTCTCCAGTCGCCAGTCGCCAGTCGCCAGTCGCCGGTCGCCGGTCGCCAGTCGCCTGTCGCCAGTCGCCTGTCGCCAGTCGCCAGTCTCCAGTCGCCAGTCGCCAGTCGCCAGTCGCCTGTCGCCAGTCGCCAGTCTCCAGTCGCCTGTCGCCAGTCTCCAGTCTCCAGTCGCCTGTCGCCAGTCTCCAGTCGCCAGTCGCCAGTTGCCAGTCGCCTGTCGCCAGTCTCCAGTCGCCTGTCGCCAGTCGCCAGTCACCAGTCGCCAGTCGCCAGTCTCCAGTCGCCAGTCTCCAGTCGCCTGTCGCCTGTCGCCAGTCTCCAGTCGCCAGTCGCCAGTCTCCAGTCGCCTGTCGCCTGTCGCCAGTCGCCAGTCTCCAGTCGCCAGTCGCCAGTCGCCAGTCGCCAGTCTCCAGTCGCCTGTCGCCAGTCGCCAGTCTCCAGTCGCCAGTCGCCAGTCTCCAGTCGCCAGTCGCCAGTCGCCAGTCGCCAGTCACCAGTCGCCAGTCACCAGTCTCCAGTCGCCAGTCGCCAGTCGCCTGTCGCCAGTCGCCAGTCTCCAGTCGCCAGTCGCCAGTCTCCAGTCGCCTGTCGCCAGTCGCCAGTCTCCAGTCGCCAGTCGCCAGTCGCCAGTCGCCTGTCGCCAGTCGCCAGTCTCCAGTCGCCTGTCGCCAGTCTCCAGTCTCCAGTCGCCTGTCGCCAGTCTCCAGTCGCCAGTCGCCAGTTGCCAGTCGCCTGTCGCCAGTCTCCAGTCGCCTGTCGCCAGTCGCCAGTCACCAGTCGCCAGTCGCCAGTCTCCAGTCGCCAGTCGCCTGTCGCCTGTCACCAGTCTCCAGTCGCCTGTCGCCAGTCTCCAGTCTCCAGTCGCCTGTCGCCAGTCTCCAGTCGCCAGTCGCCAGTCGCCAGTCTCCAGTCGCCAGTCGCCAGTCACCAGTCTCCAGTCGCCTGTCGCCAGTCGCCAGTCACCAGTCTCCAGTCGCCTGTCGCCTGTCGCCTGTCGCCTGTCTCCAGTCTCCAGTCGCCTGTCGCCAGTCGCCAGTCGCCAGTCGCCAGTCACCAGTCGCCAGTCACCAGTCTCCAGTCGCCAGTCGCCAGTCTCCGGTCGCCGGTCGCCGGTCGCCAGTCTCCAGTCTCCAGTCGCCTGTCACCAGTCGCCAGTCGCCAGTCGCCGGTCGCCGGTCGCCAGTCTCCAGTCGCCTGTTGCCTGTCGCCAGTCGCCAGTCGCCGGTCGCCGGTCGCCAGTCGCCAGTCTCCAGTCGCCTGTCGCCAGTCTCCAGTCGCCAGTCGCCGGTCGCCAGTCTCCAGTCGCCAGTCGCCAGTCTCCAGTCGCCTGTCGCCAGTCGCCAGTCACCAGTCGCCAGTCGCCAGTCTCCAGTCGCCAGTCTCCAGTCGCCTGTCGCCTGTCGCCAGTCTCCAGTCGCCAGTCGCCAGTCTCCAGTCGCCTGTCGCCTGTCGCCAGTCGCCAGTCTCCAGTCGCCAGTCGCCAGTCGCCAGTCGCCAGTCGCCAGTCGCCAGTCACCAGTCGCCAGTCACCAGTCTCCAGTCGCCAGTCGCCAGTCGCCTGTCGCCAGTCGCCAGTCTCCAGTCGCCAGTCGCCAGTCTCCAGTCGCCAGTCGCCAGTCACCAGTCGCCAGTCACCAGTCTCCAGTCGCCAGTCGCCAGTCGCCAGTCACCAGTCTCCAGTCGCCTGTCGCCAGTCGCCAGTCTCCAGTCGCCAGTCGCCAGTCGCCAGTCGCCTGTCGCCAGTCGCCAGTCTCCAGTCGCCTGTCGCCAGTCTCCAGTCTCCAGTCGCCTGTCGCCAGTCTCCAGTCGCCAGTCGCCAGTTGCCAGTCGCCTGTCGCCAGTCTCCAGTCGCCTGTCGCCAGTCGCCAGTCACCAGTCGCCAGTCGCCAGTCTCCAGTCGCCAGTCGCCTGTCGCCTGTCGCCAGTCTCCAGTCGCCTGTCGCCAGTCTCCAGTCTCCAGTCGCCTGTCGCCAGTCTCCAGTCGCCAGTCGCCAGTCGCCAGTCTCCAGTCGCCAGTCGCCAGTCGCCAGTCGCCAGTCTCCAGTCGCCAGTAGCCAGTCGCCACACGGGCATTGCACCTCAGGCTGGACTCCACTTGCCCGTGTCAGGAGGAAATCTGTCTCACCGTGACTTCGGTCGATCCAGGTCTTGATTTCCGGGATCAGGCGAGCTGTCCATCTGCCCTTGTCGCAGGTCTTCCATCTGTCTTCACATTCTTTCAGCGTTTCCGCCTTCACAATAATTACGGGGAAATTGGAGAGGAGGGTTTTTTAGTGAGTGGAAATCCCACACTACCGACCAATATGTATCAAAGCGGTGTCTTTGAAAGATTTTCCCTCCTCTATAATAATAAAAAAATTGCCTGTGTACGAGGAAGCCTTTTAGAGAGCGGGTTGTTGTAACTGGCTCAGGATTTTCGAAGACGTGTCAACTTAACCGCGGTCCAACCATCACCATTAAGCAGACGTATAAGTATTTAAAGCCTATTTTGTTGCCCAATGTCTCCACAAAATATTATTGGCTTTAAAGATATGCACCGAGAGAGGTTATCTTTGCTACATACTTTTTTTCTGACTGACTGCTAATGAAATCTATTTATTTACCATTTAAATTGAACAAATAAAATGTTTGGAATAGGAACTGGTATGTGATATCGATATGATGTGTTGTCGGGAAAGGTTAAGGTTTGGTTGGTTTTGAGGTTGGTGAAAGAAGGGGGGAAGGGGGGAAGGCAAGATGAGTTCTGGCCCCGGGTGGAAACTAGTGTAGTTACGTCTCTGACGGCTAACAAAGCATTTTCGTGGACTTATAAAGTGTTCCACTGTTATAAGTACTTCAGTTTAGTTGACGGCTGGTGCTCGGTGAACGACAGTCTTCAACCTGGCGTGTCGCGGCCGCATCGAGCAGCGCACAGACTGACGCGTCGCTTCCGCGAATCACATCCCCGTCGTCAGCTTCCACAAGGAAAACAAAACTGGGAAGAAGAACAACCGATGACAATCACTGATTCGCTCCCGCTAGTCTTTCCGCCGACCGGCTTCGAGTACAGATTGTTCTCTCTCTCTCTCTCTCTCTTTCTCTCTCTTCCACCACACACTGTGTGTCCAACTAAGCTAACAGTATGTCACCCGCGAGATTATCCCAGATTTGTGAATTTCACCGAAAATTTTCTTAAAAAGGGGAGTTGTCTGTAAAGTCGGTTTACGGACGATAATTTTACGTGATAACGTAATAAGAAAACATTGATGAAAAATTGCACGCTTTTTAATTTTCAAATATTATGTACAGTTTTTGCAAATTTAATTTAAATAATTTGTTTAAATTACCGCCTTAACCTTTTTGATATTATAGAAGATTTTCTCGCACGGTGGTTGGCCGGTTCTTGCACGTTCGGCTCAGGTAGAAAGTGACAAATTTTCGTGCGTGCAGCCGGAGTTCATCGATTTATAAGACGTTATCACGTCAAAATATGTTTATAAAAATCGTGTCCGTTTTTATTTTCATTACAAAAAAAATTGTTATTTACGAAATAATTACTATAAAGCTGGAGTCACAATGCCACGACTAACGCGACACGACATATCCGATCAGGCGTCCTGCAGTGTTCCAGCACGACTATGTTAACAGCGCAGGGTCACAACATTAACACTATCAACTCTTAACATGGCTGTCGGAAAATAATTCCAAAGCCAAATGCGCCCATTTTATCATTATATGCATAACCAAATTACATTTATACGTCTGAGTTAGGTTTATTTTAGATAAAAGGAAGCAAGCTTTAGTTATGTTGATAAGCTGATGCTGTTAACTATGTTAAAAATTATAAAAATATAAACTCAATAAACAGTTGAAATCACATTACAGATGTTGAAAATTGTATCCAAACGTAAAACAAAAATTTCGTTTTTCAGCATAAATATTTACCAAGTAGGCAAATGTTATTGAAGTTTACTTCTGTAATGTTTCCGTTTTGCCTACCGTCTCACGGCGGTGAGACCCGACACGACGAAATTAGAATTAGAATCTGCTCTTTGCAGGCCTGTCCTGTCGTGTCTGTCATGACACTGCAACTTTAGTTTGATGGTAGGATGTCTAACGTGTGTTGTTACACATCATTAACCGTGACAATTTACACAATATTTCTTTAAATACTCTTAAAAAACAAATTTTAACAATTTAACAGGCTATAGCCCTCTAAAGAAGGCTTCCAACCACATGCCAGGCAGAATAAAGGTATCTCTTTGCCATTGCTTAACCTGCTATTTCGATCCCAAGACGAAACTTACGTATTTTTCATGTGCAAATACATTACTTATACGCACGGAAAAAAATATTCCACAAAATTGAGTTATGTGTTTAGACTTGAACGATCACATAACACAGTGTTGAAGATGGAAAATTAATTTGGCGTTTTCTTGATTGTAATAACAGCATGTCCTTAAAATAATGTAAAAAAATATTTTGTGCACAGTTACTGCATCAAATTACCAAAACACCAGTTTGATACCGAACATTTCCAAGTAAAACTTAAAACCAACTCGGGCAAAACGAACTTGGACATTCTTATTCGTAGAAGTTTGCCAATGGCCTTCCCAAGAAAATGCAAAATTTTAAATGCTCCGTTGAAAATCAGTGTTATTCTAACTTTAACTGATCAACTAAGATGCTCTTATAATTTAAAGGCTAATTCCATTAGATGTAATGTCTTTGTGACTTAAAAAAACATAGCAACGTCACTAAGGTTTTTGGGTACATTTATCTGCTTTGAAGATGAATACTCTTAATTTCTTGTGAAGTAAAGCATCAGTGTAAAAAAAACCAGTTCTGTTCCCAAATTTTAAAGACGACAACGTTTTATAAAGATAACCAAATTACCGTGACTGGAGAAACATGTACCCACAAAATATTATGGAAGAGATATCTAAGTATAACTTGTCAAGTCTATTCCAAATACATAAGAAAAATTAAACGGTTATTTCCCTTACAAATATAAATATTTTATGTACACATGAATGAAATAAAACTAATGGTATGTTTCTTTGTTACATACGTTTTTTATTGAATGGCTGCTGCAAATGTTCTCTTGGTATGGTATTCACACCTCTACGTGGTTTGTGAGAGTCTACTGCTTTACATGTTAGGTACATTTCGTCTATTGCAAGCGTTACAACGATGCAACTTCCGTAAAAACTTTATCTGGTGTTCAGTTTCATTGCCTTAAAACTCTAAAAACCATCGTCAAAAAACCCACACACACACACATACATAACGTTTTAGGGATACGATAACTGCCGTGATTTTGCAAAAAATTACCTTCAGAGTGTTACATAAAATATAAATATGGAAAATCTCGGTCAAGTTCATTAATGGGCATAATCTTAACAAAGGAGTAGAAATGGCAGTTCATGAAAAAACCGACAAAACACTATAACACCCTTAAACTGTGAAAAAAGTATTGCATCCTTAAAATGTAACTTTATATGAGTAGTAAAGATCCCATTTGTTTGAATTTTATTTTTATGACCTCAACCATTAGTTGAAGGGTGGAAAAATAGGGGTTGGAAGACAAAATAAATTCATATTTCACTTAGTAAGCACAGTATCAAGTCCATTCTCAGTTATTGTTAGCATTCCTAAATATTATCTAAATTTTTGGCTGAAACAATTTTTAATTAAACTAACATATATTTTGTCAATAATTGTTTCAACGTACAGCAATATAAACTTTGTAATCTATCTGTGCCTGTATTGAGATGAAAAATATTTTAATTTTCGCAATTGATAATTATGTTTGTTCAGAGTTAAATATTACCTCTTTGAGTCCCCAAGAAGCTTCGCTCACTGTAGAAAAAAAAATATGTCGGTTAAATGTTAAAAAAAAGGCATGTGCACTTATGTATGCGCGTTAGAAGTTATATTTCTTTTTGATTCAAGACAATGTACTATTTTGAAATTTACTGTAGCAAAAATTTATTAAATAAACACTCGGTTTTTCAATATTAATATAAATATGTGTATAAAATTAATTATTGTATTTAGCAAAATAATCGATATCAATTTTAAATAATGAAAATTAATTAATATGCTGAATTATATTCTAATTTATTAATCATAGTTATTTTTAAATTATAAAATAGTAATTTATAATTTATTATTCAAATAATTTTTACACACGGGAACAAAACCTCACTTATATTAACACAATTGAAAAAGTTTATTAACATAAATTAAATTACTAATATTCACAATAAATAAATGTTTTTAAAATATGGACCAGTAGGTATTCAATAACAATCACTAAATTTCTGAACACGACTCACGCGTAATTCCGCACCCGCCGCTAGAATTTGCTACCTGAGCAGCTACGTCGACTATCGAACCATTTGCAGAGCGAAAGGTTAAACTATATGTAATGAAAAGACTCCGATAAAAAAACTAAAAAGACTTGAAAAAATTCTAAACCCCGGCTTGGACTTGATTTTTGACAAGGAATTTTATCAAAATACTGCCCACCTTGTTGAAATTCATTAAAACGTTATTACTTTATAGTTTCCGCACACGTTATATGACTACAGATTATTAAGTATTAAAAGATAGTTATACTATTATAAAGTATAATTTTTTATTAGTTATGCGAATTAATGGAAATTTAGTTCCTAACAAACGCAAATAATTTAATCTTACTTTAAGTAAAAATTGATTAAGTAGGCCTATCTAGTATGAAAAAATCAATCCAGTGGACTGAGCTGTGTACTTAATAATATTATAGCATTAGAATAAATAAATAAATAAATAAAATGTATTCATATCTATTTGCTTAAAGCATAATTTGTATAACCCAGTAATCAGTTATGTGAACAAAATATTTACTGAGTTCATTTACGAGCTAATAACTTGCCCTCCCCCCTTTTTTTTCCTTTTTTTTTTTTTTTGACCATTTAGATAATTTTACATTTCGTGTTGGACTTCACGGTTTCTTGTTACAAAGTAACTATATAAAAATTTTCACTAACATAAATATTTTTATTAAATTGATTGATGAAATGGATTTTTTTTATATAAAACCATTTTTTGACATAAGCCATTGCAGTTTTGCACTGTTTTTCATAAGAAAAATTCAAGAATTTATTATCATGGGAAAGCTATCGTGTTCGTGGATATTGTCGTTGTTGTGTCCTGACTTCCTGTTCATGTTCACAGTTGTATTCTTATGTTTGCTGCGTTCTCCAGATTATGTTTTCTGTCTGTTTTTACTGTTATTGTTACAAATTTGTCTCGTCGTTAGCCCACTGTGTTCGCCTTTTCTGTTAATTTTTCATGACTAAATTACTTCCACGGAATTATTGTGCTGCTAATATTTAAGGTTTTTTTTTTTTTTTTTTTTTAATATTTTCGTCGGTGCTGTCTGGTTTCCAAGTTGGGTCCATCTGTTCATCAGCTGATCTAGAATGTAGTGGCTTGTTCTTTATGAATTTACGTTTTCATTTTTATTTCTAATCTTGCATTCTTGAATCTTGTTCATGACAAACAGTGCAACAATTGAATTGCGTATGTACAAAAAAATAAATTTGAAAGTTAATTTTAACCAAATTAATGGTTTTAAGCACACCAGCCCGATAGTATGTTTATAGCCTATTGGCTTTTGGTGGTACCTACTTTACGTTTTAAAATGTAGCTACCACTTCTCCTCAATGAAACAGCCTGACAAATTTATGTTATATATATACCTACACACTCTATCACGCTGGAAACTGTCTAGACGAACCCAAATGACGCAGGTTTCGATGAAAATATTGTAATTGTTCGTTGAAGAAGCACGGTGTTGTTCTGCGAAGTATTTGTTGAAGCCATAACCTAACTTACTTGTAAAAGGATCGGTGTGTTGTTGCACGGAGGGCAGAGCGCACCTCACAGACGGCTCGCCGCCATGCCCTGCTGGTGCAGGCAGGAGCAGCAGTCACACGCCACGCGCTCTGGACCCGAACATCCCGCAGTCCGGCTCTGTTGCCCCTCTGGCGCGACGGGCTGTTTGCGCGACTCGGCCCCTCCTACACTCGCCCCCTTCGTGGCGCGGCCAGGGCTATTGATCCCCCGCCTGCCACATCTGCAGCCCGGCGCGCCCAGCGCTCCTGGCGGTCGAGGCGCGCACTGCCGGGTCACGCCTGCCGTGCCTGCCATGCCTGCCGTGCCTGCCGTGCCTGCCATGCCTGCCGCACTGTCGGCCTGCCGTGCCTGCCATGCCTGCCGTGCCTACCGCACTGTCTGCCTGCCGTGCCTGCCGCACTGTCGGCCTGCCGTGCCTGCCATGCCTGCCGCACTGTCGGCCTGCCGTGCCTGCCATGCCTACCGCACTGTCGGCCTGCCGTGCCTGCCGCACTGTCGGCCTTCCATGCCTGCCGTGCCTACCGCACTGTCTGCCTGCCGTGCCTGCCGCACTGTCGGCCTTCCATGCCTGCCGTGCCTACCGCACTGTCTGCCTGCCGTGCCTGCCGCACTGTCGGCCTTCCATGCCTGCCGTGCCTACCGCACTGTCTGCCTGCCGTGCCTGCCGCACTGTCGGCCTTCCATGCCTGCCGTGCCTACCGCACTGTCGGCCTGCCATGCCTGCCGTGCCTACCGTACTGTCGGCCTACCATGCCTGACATGCCTACCGCAATGTCGGCCTACCATGCCTACCGCACTGTACCGTTGTCATGTCCTACCACGTATGACACCGACAATCACATGAAACTGATACCTTAATAATATTCTCCTTAGTATAAAAAAAATGGGTGCGTGTACTTATGTACGCGCGTGAGAGGTTATACTTCTTCGGCATCATTAAAAAATAGTTTTTAATTGCATGAAAATAATTAATTACAAAAAAATAATAAAAGAGCTGGAAAAAGATTAGTCAACACGGTCAATAAAGTTCAGTTTGAATTTGAAAAATTAAATTAATGAAATTTAGAGAATAATAAATATATATGACATTATTTGTACTACATATTATAAGATTCTTAATTTTAAATATTATTATTGATTATTTAATATTTTAAAAGAATATAAATAAATTTATTAATAAATTCAAAAATTAATTTAAGTTTATTCAATTTTTAAATATTTATTATTTTCTTAATTTAATATTCACTTTTAATTTTTATCAAAAAGTTTTTATTAAATTTGTTCATTTATTTTTACAAATATTTATTATTTATTCAATTTAATAAAAATTAATAAAAATTAATAATTTAATTTGAAGTTCGATTTTAATTTTTATCACAAATTTTTTATTAAATGTATTTATTTTGAAAATATTAAATAACCATTAATAAATATTTAATATTAATAATTTAATAATATTTAGTATTAATTATATTAAATAATAATATTTTCATTTATATCAATAAATTGTACATACGGATAGTTAACCTCAATTATATTGGAGCACTTGAAAAAGTATATAAACACATTTTTTTTACTAATATTTACGAATAGTAAATAATATTAATCAAAATATTCAATTTAAATCACTACTGAATATAATTTATTAGCACATATATAATTCGCACTTGCATGAAACTAAAACACGTGTTGTGAATGTAGAAACTAGAAACATGTGGATCAATATTATAAAAATGAAAACAGTGATCAGAGGCGACGAGCGTGCCAACATGCGCGACAAATAGAGGTTCTATTTCTATTTTGTTGGTAGCTTTTTTTTCGAGACTTAATGAGCGATTTAGCAGGCAGCTTCAAACTGTTAATTTTGTGTTACAGTGATGCGCGCGCATATTAAAATTTCACTCTCATCATTTTTTCATAACGCGCCTAAATAAGTATAAATTCAAAAATTATTTTTATATATTGTATTGATCTTGTATGTAGTGCTAAAGTTTGGAACCTTCGAATATCTAGAACTAACATAACACTTGGTCACCGCGTGTATTAAACGTAGAGCTGGCGTGTCACTGGACACTGGGCGATCGAGCGGTAAGAAGTCACTGGCGTCGCCGCTACGCAGCGCTGACTGTTGATGGTTCCGCTACCTCCGTAGCGAGGTGTCCTGGGTTCGAGTCCCGGGCAAGGCACGAGTGTAGCACACACATGCTGATGTTTGATTACGATTTGTTCGAACAAGGACAGATTGACCCTTTGGCTGCTGGCGTAAGCTGTAGGCCACACAGCAAAAAGAAAAGAAAAAAAAAATGTGCCGAACATTCCCGACTCTCTTGGCGTCCCGAAGCTCACGTCATCTGTTCCGTTATCCTACTTGCTCCCAGTTTCTGTGCTCTCTCTCCAACATATTACAGATTGTTCACGATAACTATCACGGCATTCGCAACAGTTACGTGCACGTGAAAATAACAAGTTTGAAGTTCACACACAAGAATTATCGTACTTTCACTAGTTCTGTCGTGCACGTGAGTTGGGTTATAGGAGCCCGCATAATGGTTTCAGTTGCAATGAAGTGCACAGAGACTTGGACGATGCAAGAGTGTTGGTATCGAAACCACGACTCACGCTGTAAGGCGCGAGGCCTTAGGCTACGGCCACACGTGCGTGTTTTCACGCTGCTTTTACAGCGTGTTTTCACGCAGCGTGAGATCCTGAGCGACCGATGGCCACACGTGCGTGTTTTCACGCTGAAGCCTAGCGCGTGATTTCACGCAGAATGAATCCGCTACCCGGCCACATGTGAGCGTTGTATTATGAACTGGCACCCATCTATGCTTTGCAGGCTTGATTATGAATTCACTTGCTGCCCGACCCGGCTTCGCACGGCTATACTAATGGAAAAAAATTAAGCCACATCTCCCATTTACAGTAATGGTAAATAAAAAAAATGCAGTGAAAATTTATTACAATGCTGTATAATGTACCGATGGTTTCCCGACTCGTGCACGCAACATAAAACTGATGTACCCGTACTTCGCTACGGCAGTCTACAAGCAGATCACTCTTGCGCCGCTTATTATACATGCCCCTCCTTGTGGGTACGCCACTGCCGCGCGATGCCCGTTGCCATGTAGACGCAGAAGGCATGAACAATTGAAAATCCTGTTCTCGTGCAGACAAAGTACCCACTCTGTTTCCTGGTTTTAACCACCCATGGGATCTAATTTTCGGAAAATGTCATCCTGCGTAACATAAGGAACATTACTGTGAAGTTTGAAGTCTGTAAAATATATATACTTGAAAAAAAAGGGCATTTTTTGTTATTTAAAGTACCCGCAAAATTTCAAAGGTGATGAGGACTGCACTAACAATGAAATAGTCGTTGTCATAGAGACGAATGAAGCATCAACAAAGCAACAGCCATTGCCATGGTGATTTCCTACAAAAAAACTGGAAATTTTGATATATTACGCCCCCGAAACATCCCTTGGGATCAGATTTCCGCCGAATCCGTTCTTAGTGAGCGTGTACATCACAAAATGAGTAACTATGATAAATTTCAAGTCAATAGGGTGTATAGTTTTAGAGATCTCGTGATGAGTGAGTCAGTGAGTGGTATTTTGTTTATATATATATATATATATATATAATATAGATACAAGTCCTTGTCAGAATTGTAACGGGAGAGGAAAATTATTGATGGTCCGAAAAATGAAAATTAAATAAAAATAATAAAAATAATTCTAGTAAAGGAAAAAAACAAATTAAACACAGAGAGAGAAAAAAAACAAAAAGGTTAGGTTTGCGATTTAAAGTGATAAAAAGTATTTAAATACTAATTGAACTCTTATGAGGGTACTGATTGCTTCGTTGTTAATATCACACGGGTGTTTTTTACTTGTATGGGAAAATTAAGAATGATAAGGCATCTAGTGCGTGGCAACAATGTTAATAGGCAATATGAAATAAACTTCTAGCGCCTGCGGCATTGTCAACACACACTTCGTACGTGTACTGCATGTTGTATCTAACCCCCTCCAACGCATTTGATTCTAAATTGGACTTTTAGTAAGGATCCCTAGTGTTATTGATAATATAATATAGCCTATAGCCTTCCTCGATAAATGTACTATCCAACACTGAAAGAATATTTCAAATCGGACCAGTGGTTCCTGAGATTAGCACGTTCAAACAAACAAACTCTTCAGCTTTATAATATTAGTATAGATTAAGCAAGAACGCTGCTGTGGTTTTAAGTGCTGTGCTGTTGTTTCGTAGGCGTCGTCGTCGGCGGAAGCATTCAAGAAAATACTGGGTCCATCCCATATTGAGTGAAACATCAACGAAAGGAAAATTTGTGCTCTTTCATAATAAACTAAAAGAAAATCCAGACTAGTTTTTTGAGTACTTCAGAATGTCCGTTAACTCATTTGAAATACTTTTGTCTATGGTGAAAGAAAATATATCAAAAAGTAACACAGCAATGAGAGAATGTGTTAGCGCTGAAGAATGTGCCGAAAAATGTTCATGAAATATATATATATATATATATATATATATATATATATATATATATATACATACACACACACACATACACATACACACACACGCGCGCGCGCTTTTGAGTTGACCATGGTAAGGTCTTGGGGTATGAAAAGAAAAACTACATGAACATTTTCCGGAAGTCGTAACATATCGACTACAATGGGTAGTATTTCAGAACAGAACGCGGCGAGAATTCCCGCACGTGTGGCCGGGCATCGACTGAAACGCTGCGTGAAATCACGCCAACGAATTGGCCGCGGTGCATTTTCTTGCGGGCGACCTTGAAGACGCGCCTTTCTGTCCTCTCCCCGGCGGGAATTCACGCTGCGTCTGGCCGGGCTCATTCTCCTTGCTGCGGTTCATATTTCTGGCGTCTTTTCACGCAGAATCTCTGCGTGAAAACACGCTCGTGTGGCCGTAGCCTTAGCGACGCAAGAAACATTACAAATAAAACATGAACGACCTAGTTCAAGTAAGGAAGTGCCTTGCCCTCCAGGAAGGGGGCAGAGACCCTGGAAGGGGGCAAAGTCCCGAGAATGGGGCAGAAGCCCGGCAATGGGGCAGGGGACCTGGAATGGGGCAGGGGCCCGGGAATGGGGCAGAGGCCCAGGAAGATGCAGAGACCCTGGAAGGAGCAGGGGTCCAGGAAGGGGGCAGAGACCCTGGAAGGGGGCAGAGACCCTGGAAGGGGGCAGAGACCCTGGAAGGGGGCAGAGACCCTGGAAGGGGGCAGAGTCCCGGGAATGGGGCAGAAGCCCGGCAATGGGGCAGGGGACCTGGAATGGGGCAGGGGCCCGGCAATGGGGCGGGGGGCAGAGACCCTGGAATGGGGCAGGGGTCCAGGAAGGGGGCAGAAGCCCAGGAAGGGGGCAGAGGCCCAGGAAGGGGGCAGTGACCCTGGAAGGGGGCAGAGTCCCGGGAATGGGGCAGAGGCCCGGGAATGGGGCAGAGACCCTGTAAGGGGGCAGGGTACCTGGAAGGGTGCAGGGGTCCAGGAAGGGGGCAGAGGCCCAGGAAGGGGGCAGAAGCCCAGGAAGGGGGCAGAGTCCCGGGAATGGGGCAGAGACCCTGTAAGGGGGCAGAGACCCAGGAATGGGGCAGAAGCCCGGCAATGGGGCAGGGGACCTGGAATGGGGCAGGGGCCCGGCAATGGGGCAGGGGCAGGGGTCCAGGAAGGGGGCAGAAGCCCAGGAAGGGGGCAGAGTCCCGGGAATGGGGCAGAAGCCCGGCAATGGGGCAGGGGACCTGGAATGGGGCAGAAGCCCGGCAATGGGGCAGGGGACCTGGAATGGGGCAGGGGCCCGGGAATGGGGCAGAGGCCCAGGAAGATGCAGAGACCCTGGAAGGAGCAGGGGTCCAGGAAGGGGGCAGAGACCCTGGAAGGGGGCAGAGACCCTGGAAGGGGGCAGAGACCCTGGAAGGGGGCAGAGTCCCGGGAATGGGGCAGAAGCCCGGCAATGGGGCAGGGGACCTGGAATGGGGCAGGGGCCCGGCAATGGGGCAGGGGGCAGAGACCCTGGAATGGGGCAGGGGTCCAGGAAGGGGGCAGAAGCCCAGGAAGGGGGCAGAGGCCCAGGAAGGGGGCAGTGACCCTGGAAGGGGGCAGAGTCCCGGGAATGGGGCAGAGGCCCGGGAATGGGGCAGGGGACCTGGAATGGGGCAGGGTACCTGGAAGGGTGCAGGGGTCCAGGAAGGGGGCAGAGGCCCAGGAAGGGGGCAGAAGCCCAGGAAGGGGGCAGAGTCCCGGGAATGGGGCAGAGACCCTGTAAGGGGGCAGAGACCCAGGAAGGGGGCAGAGACCCAGGAAGGGGGCAGGGGCCCGGGATACTGACCTGGTGCGGCGTGTTGGCGGTGACGCAGCGGGCTCGTCGCGGCTCTGACGGCGAGTGTCGCCCCGCCTCTGCCCCGGGGCTCCACCAATTAGCGCTAACGACGCGCTTCCCTTTGGCCCTCGCCTCCCCCCTTCCCCCTGCTGCTGTTGCAAACAACATGACATATGCATGACATCAGCGTGAAAGCAGCGTGACAGAAGCGTGACAGGGTCGTGGGGCCGGCAGACACTACGCAGGCCTATGGTAACACCATACTGGCCGATGTTGTCTTCCACGCACGTGGCTAGCATTTATTTACCATTCGCCATCGGAAATGCAACAACCAAGTGCGTCTGTTTACAAATTTTAACTCCATCGTGCAAGCGCTTTTGTGTAGTAGAATTATTGGATGTCAGGTAGTTAGCTGACGCAGCCTGCTTGGTAAAGGGGGGGGGGGGGTATTTCCAGGGATGGTCCCGCCTCACGGACAGGTAGCACCCTCACTCCGCCACGTGGTGATGCGATTAGCAGCGGCGCCTCTCTGTCACTCTCCCTCTCGAGGTCTCGGCACGTTCCAGAAAGAAAATTTTGTTTCTCCTCAGCGGTTGCCAAGGCGAAAATCTCTGAATTGCAGTTTTAATTGCTTGACCACCCTCCTTACTCACAGACATAAACCCAGTTGCCAAATTGGCTAAAAAGTTGCGCGTTTCGAGGACAGAGATTTTTTTTGTCGCAAAAGATTGTTAAAAAAAACAATTGCGCATCCAAAATGGCTGAAATTTCAGAGGGTGTGTTCCAAAAGATGATGCAAACACATATCCCATAGAGGGAATTTAGATGAAACAGTTAGACAGGTACATCAGACGGGGCGACGGTCGACTGCCATATCGGAAGACTACCATAATGACAGTATTCCGCCTGGCCTCTTCGAAAAAGACGGAAAAGTACCATAACGGAAAAGTGCCATACGTCCAAAGGACGAAACGGAATTCTGCCATATTTTCTTACATCCCACAGCATTGCCCTCGAAGTAGTGTATAGAATACTCGGTAGGTAGCGCTGTCAGCCCTCTAGCTGTTTCTCAGGTTAACTTTAAAGATTACAGGTAGCGCTTCTGACGGTGATAGTTGCAATAACAAAACACTTCCAGATCGCGGACGGGAAGAAAGAAATGTTTCCAAAAATGTATTATAGGTAGCACTCTATTCTTATTACGACAATTAAAAATAAAAATACATGTGATACCTAGTATTCCATTCTGCCAAGATTTATGATACATTCTACGAAATGAGGAAAATGGCCTTACTCGTTACTAGCTTCATATAATTTACATTTTTGCACACTGGAATAATTGAAATAATTGGAAGATCATTATTTAATCAGTGCAAATCCAACGCAAATATTCAAGGATTTTCTTGTCATGTTTTCATTATTAGGGTGACTGAACACAAAAAACTCAGATGTTAAGATTTTTAATGTTTATAATAAATTTTTTAAAGTCTACGAAATGTATTTCTAAGATGCTGAAATGCGAGGGAAATATTGTTGTGTAGTGTAGCTTTTTGGCACAGGGCAAGCAGCACAGGCGCTCTAGGGGAGACATAGGCTCGCACATAGAATGTTGATGGGCTTTGTACAGGCTTGCAGTCTTTCAAAAATAAACTGTGTGGAAATTGAAGTATTTTTATAATAGAAAACAAAAAATATTCATTACTATGCGTAGCATATTATCCTGCTTCACCTATAAACAATAAAAATAAATAACAACAAAAACACAAGACATACACTGTTACATATCAATGCGACAAAACACGAAACAACACAACACACAGATACATAAATATTGATAAATTTCATGCTAACCAATTGGCTACTTTGGTTTTCACAAAAATCTTAAACCGAAACTAAAATGGTGTATACAAAATAAATATTTAGATTACAAAAGTTTTAACAATGAATATTTGTATATTATTCCAAATTAGTTATAATTTTTTACACATATTAAAGTTACTAATGGTATTAATAGTGTCACTAATTCTGTAATTGCAAATTGGAATTCTTAATCCAAACAGAGTCATTATGTATGAACCAACAAAAATGGTATTAAAAAGTAAACAAATAAAAAAAAATTAATAAGCAGTCATGGGGACTGTCAACAAAAGTGAACACTTAAAATTTTGTTTTTAAATGTGTAATATGACATCATTTCTATGTCAAATGTACGTAAGAAAATGATTTTGGTATTATATCAGTACGGTGTCAGCATGATATCATTTATCCTTTCATCATTTTTTAGTCAGTGGTATGTCAAAATTACGTAAAAATTCATTACCTAGCTATAACTTACCAGTGATGTCAGACCTAGGTCATGTATTCACGTGGTCAAATTAACTTCACTTGCTGCTACTACAGCATGTCGGTGATGCGAACTCACAAGATTTTACCCATCCAAAAGAAGTGTCCAACACGCACATGATACAGTCGAGTATATATAGGGTTGCCATATTTTTTCACGGACCAACCGGGACAGTTCTGTCTTTTTTACTTTAGGTTTTAGGGATGTCGGTTTACGGGGGGGGGGGGGGGGGGGGGCGGAGGGGGTTTTGAAAAAAAGTAATGTAAAAACACTTAAAATATAGAATAGATAATCTTTGTTATTTTATTCATAATGGTACACAAACATGATATTTGTATTACTGTGTTACTTACCAAAATGTTACTGATCACACAAGAGCAGATTAATCATTCTCTGATCTAATAATTTTGCTCAATTATTTCCAAGAAACTGTGCCCTGAATCTAAACCGGGACAATTTCAACAACCGGGCGGGACACCGGGACAACCCAGTATATCCGGGACTGTCCCGGCGAAACCGGGACGTATGGCAAGTCTAAGTATATACAATGTATTAGTGTATATATGCGTATACATGTACACAGGCCGCTGCGCGTCGCCAGTCTGGCGCAACACGTCACTTGCATGTCGGTGACGCGTAATATTTTTTAGGAATAAAATTCATGTGCCTAAAAATATTTTTTCGTCAAAAACTTCTAAAATACTACAAAAAAAAGGTTTAAGACTATAATTTAACCGTCAATAATATTTCAAGAAAATATATACCGATATATGGTTGAACACACAACATCAGTATACAACAACTCACTGACTGATACACAATTAATTCAAATATGTTATGTACAAAAGGAAATTTTTTTAATGTTGGAATGATAATGCTACAGTTACTAAAAACTAAAACGCTACAAAACAACAAAAAAATATTTTTGCAAAACTCCGTTCCCCCGGAGAAACCCCCGGAATGGCCACCGCATGGGGAGCCCAGGAAAAGAAACGGGCTCCCCATTTGGAAGCCACCTGGAAGGTTTTTTTCTGTTCCACCCACCGTTTCTTTGGTAGCCTGACTTGTTACAAGGGATTGTATTCCTACCAGAGAAAATGCCACCATTTTGTCTGGGCAATCCGCCTTGGAGGAGCCGGGGCGCGAACCCGGGTCCTACAAGTCACAAGGCAGGCGCTCTACCCCAGAACCAGAGTGGTAGAGCGAATACTTGCAGTCTTATTAACACTGACATGATGTTATTCCATGAGTTTCGTGTGTCATAAACACGTGCAGTAACATCTAACCTCGGTAACGAACAAATTTATGTGTTCTTATGTTGTTCGTTCAGCATGATTATGTAATTTCATAACAGTGAAATATAATTTGTATAACTAATCGGGAAATTTTTTAGTTGATTTCCTGCACACAAACTTACAGTTCCGCTGTACAATAATTATATAGAAATATAGACTAGTAAAACATATGTAAGAGGTTGCACTTTCGATGGTAAAGTTATTTTGAAATAAATGTTAGATGTTAAAAGAGCGTGTTTAGTAAAATATGTGTGTGCTTACAAGCATGAAGTTATTTATAAACATTTTATTTATTGAAAAGATGAACCTGTTTCTGTAACAATAAGTGTAAAGAGCGTAGTAAAAAAAGGGGGAGGATTGTAGGGTTGCCAGATTTATTTAGACAAAGAATTTTATTTTACAAATATTACAATGGCAGGAATTTCAAAAAGTACTTAAGGGATCGTCAACTAACTTAAAAATGTATTTTCAAGCATTATTGTAAAAGATTTTCCGGAGGAGGCACTGGCTTCTGCTGTACTCATTCCATGGAGTGTAGTATAAGGAAAGACGGTGGATTTCCAACTCGTCCTTTGAACTTATGGCAGATTTCTGTCATGGTACTTTTCGCGCCCTTTTTTCGAAGAGGCCAGGCGGAATACACTCGTTATGGCAGTTTTCCGCGCCCGCTGACCAATCAGACGACACCGACCTCCGACAGAAGAGTGACAGGCACCGTTGACGTCACCGGTGTTGGAGTCTGGTGGAGGTACTGTCGAATCCTCGGGGCGATGACAGCAGTGAAGTGCAGAGGGCGAGTGGTCCCCAGGACAGCATCGGCGGGCGAGTGAGTGGCGCGGCGGGCGAGTGAGTGGCGCGGCGGGCGAGTGAGTGGCGCGACGGGCGAGTGAGTGGCGCGGCGGGCGAGTGAGTGGCGCGGTGGGCGAGTGAGTGGCGCGGCGGGCGAGTGAGTGGCGCGGCGGGCGAGTGAGTGGCGCGGCGGGCGAGTGAGTGGCGCGGCGGGCGAGTGAGTGGCGCGGCGGGCGAGTGAGTGGCGCGGCGGGCGAGTGAGTGGCGCGTCGGGCGAGTGAGTGGCGCGGCGGGCGAGTGAGTGGCGCGGCGGGCGAGTGAGTGGCGCGGTGGGCGAGTGAGAGGCGCGGCGGGCGAGTGAGTGGCGCGGCGGGCGAGTGAGAGGCGCGGCGGGCGAGTGTGTGGCGCGGCGGACGAGTGAGTGGCGCGGCGGGCGAGTGAGAGGCGCGGCGGGCGAGTGAGAGGCGCGGCGGGCGAGTGAGTGGCGCGGCGGGCGAGTGAGTGGCGCGGCGGGCGAGTGAGTGGCGCGGCGGGCGAGTGAGAGGCGCGGCGGGCGAGTGAGTGGCGCGGCGGGCGAGTGAGTGGCGCGGCGGGCGAGTGAGTGGCGCGGCGGGCGAGTGAGAGGCGCGGCGGGCGAGTGAGAGGCGCGGCGCGGCGAGTGAGTGTCGCGGCGCGGCGAGTGAGTGTCGCGGCGGGCGAGTGAGAGGCGCGGCGGGCGAGTGAGTGGCTAGGCGGGCGAGTGAGTGGCTAGGCGGGCGAGTGAGAGGCGCGGCGGGCGAGTGAGTGGCGCGGCGGGCGAGTGAGTGGCGCGGCGGGCGAGTGAGAGGCGCGGCGGGCGAGTGAGAGGCGCGGCGGGCGAGTGAGTGGCGCGGCGGGCGAGTGAGTGGCGCGGCGGGCGAGTGAGAGGCGCGGCGGGCGAGTGAGAGGCGCGGCGCGGCGAGTGAGTGTCGCGGCGGGCGAGTGAGAGGCGCGGCGAGCGAGTGAGTGGCGCGGCGGGCGAGTGAGTGGCGCGGCGGGCGAGTGAGTGGCGCGGCGGGCGAGTGAGTGGCGCGGCGGGCGAGTGAGTGGCGCGGCGGGCGAGTGAGAGGCGCGGCGGGCGAGTGAGAGGCGCGGCGGGCGAGTGAGTGGCGCGAGGCAGAGTGGTGGACAGGGGTGAGAGGTAAGAGACGAGCAGCAGAGTCGCCGTCGAGCCGAGCGCAGCTGGACTTGCGAACGTGTGAGATAATTTGTGAACAGACATTTAAATAGTTGTAACTAATTAAATTAATACTGTAAATATTAGCTAGCAAATATAAAATTGCAAGAAATTAATGGCGCTATCCATTTCGGTGCCTGTTTTTTCCCACTTGCAAAATTATTATTTTATTAATAATACAGCCGCCAAACACTTTCTCCAGGATAATGAATCTCGGACATAAAGGTGACGCGAGATTACCAACACGACGACGCACAAACTGTCGTCCGCCATGATGCATTGTTCTTGACAGTTTTTTCGGCGAAAACTTTTCCAATGGGCAACTTACGCGCGGGGGGTCTTTAGGTAATAACGTTTTCCGTGGAAAACACGCGATCGCTACTCCGGCGAACGGCTTTTTGTGGCTGTCTGCAAATCAACAACACGAGAGACTGTGAGCTCCCCGCTGAGATCCTCGGAGTCAGAACCACGTCCTGTCACGCACTCGGCACGGCGATGGCTCTCGCGTGAGGACTGCCGGCTCGGTGCGGAGGGCAGCGGCAACCCCTTGCGGGAGCCTCACCCCGCGCGTTCAGGGTCCGAGCCACTCCTGGGGCGGTGTCCCGGGAGGTTAGGGCAGATTCTTGACGTGCGTCTTCCAACATTTCCCAATATCCGTCCCCTGAAGTGAAGGAACCGGCAGTGCCCTAAATGACGGTCGGGAGCGGTAACCTGCACCAGGGCCGGTGCAAGGTAAATTGGCGCCCTAGGCGAAAAACTTTAATGCCCCCCCCCCCCATCACCCCCGCCGGACACCCCAAAAAAAATTTTCCTTGCCTCATAATACATCACGTAAGCCTAAGATTTTGTCAACAATCAAATGTAAGCAGGCTTGTGTTTTTTTTTTTACTTATTACAAATCATAAAAAGGTCACTGTGGACTATAATAATTACTTATATCAATATAAACATTCCAAACTGTTACAAAAATCCATTTTCATCTAGTTTCAATAATCGTTAAACATATGATATGAGCTGTTATGTGTCGTGCTGCGCCGCCCCCAGCTACTTGGCGCCCTAGGCGGTTGCCTAGTTCGCCTATATGGACGCGCCGGCCCTGATCTGCACTAGAAGTACAGTTAAAGTTTTCAGGCGAAGCGTGTTCAGCGCCTGAACCTCCGTGAAGTGACCTGGAGTGCCTGCCCCAGTACTCGGACTCGGCTGAAGAAGTCAGCCGCGACCTTCGAGCGACCACTCCCGGCGTCTGCCTGGAGGGACATCGTCCTCCCGTCTCGAGCAGGGACGCAACAACTAAATTTCCAAAAGGGGGGGGGGGACAATATACCTAATCATTGATCCCCCCTATTGAAGCGGGGGGTCCGGGGGTCCTCCCCCGGGAAAAATTTGTATTTCAAGGTGGAAAATGGTGCTATTTAAGCAGTTTTATTATCTAAAAATTGATTACACAGCACTTTCTTTGCCCCCGTTTGCCCCCCCCCCCCCCCTTCAAGGTTTCGGAAGGGAGGGGGGGGGGGAAATTACCCTTGCCCCCCCCCCCTCCCTGTTTTTGCGTCCCTGGATCTCGAGGAATACCCACGGACCACTCACTCACTGTCACTCACTGTCACTCACTGTCACTCACTGTCACTCACTGTCACTCACTATCACTCACGAGATACCACTCATGCTCTGTGTCTGTGCTGTGTGTTATGTTCGTGTTCAAAACACCGCGCAAGGTGTTCCTGCAGGGACGGTTGGTACCAAGGTGACAAAGAGTCTCGCTTAAAACGAAAAGGTTGTCCCTCTTGGGACAGAATCCAGAGTAGTGCAAACTTGATTGGGGCCTCCTTGGGGTATGATGAGGGGGGAGGTTTAGTTACGATTTATAAATTTTTGCTTGTTTGTATTTAGCACAAATATTACAATTCTATTGTCAATAAAATGTATTGGAAACCTTACAAGTTAAGCAATTTTTTTTGTTCATATCATGTTTACAGTTATGATCATGGTATATTTGGTATTTATATAATATTTTATTAAGTCTTGGGTTTGAAAACTTGTACATAAGTAATAGGCACAGAGCCCGACAAAATTATTTGCCCCAGGCCCTTAGTATTTTTCGACAGCCCTGCACTTATTACGCAAATATGTCAAAGTCTTAGTAATAGCATGCTGTTAATAAGCTATTTTCAACGTTATTTAAGTCATTACTGTAGATTAATGCTTTCACGATGTTAGGCACTGACAACCCATACCATTCGCTATCTCCGAGGAGTTCAATCAGGAATAATCTGCATGCAATTGCCTTCGCGTGATATTCTGACTCCTCGTAGGCTGTATCACACATTTTAATTTGCAAGTGAAGCGGTGGCCTTTAAATTCATCGAATGATTATAAACATCGCACTATTTGCTTTGGTTTAAACAGCCTTTGATTACACTGAAACAGTTCTTTAAGCAACTGCGGTTTATTTTCGGAACTAATTTGTTTGACTCCGTCCTACGCTCGAGAGCGAGCGACTGTAAAAGCGGAATCTCTCGCAGCTGCTGCCACCTAGCGGCCGCTAGCCGAACTGCAGCGCTGTATTGCGCCGACAGGTGGCGCGGGCTTGTGTCGCCGACTACAGTAAAAACGAGTGCTCTCTTAAGCGAGGGAGACCTAACATGCACATAAAGTTTTGCCGTTCCCGATTACACCCGAACAATACACCTTCGTCCAACTTCGTGATTTGTTTTATTTTTGCGCAGGGAAAATGAATTCAAATATTAAAAGTGGTCGGTTAGGTTAGCTACATTAAAACACTTTAAAACACTATGGACGGTTAGTTAGGTTAGTATAGCTACATTAAAATAAACAGAGAAATATAAATATATAAAAATAAACCCGAGGTTGGCCGAAGGTGAATTGTTCGGGTGTAATCGGGAATGGCAGAACTTTATGTGCATCTTAGGCTTCCCTTAAGCGAGAGTCGAGTCGACGTTAAAAATTTGTAAATCCCCCCCCCCCCCCCATAAAATTGTATTTTTATTTAATTGTTTGCACAGTGACTATAAATGGCTCGACATAGTGAAAAAGTTTACGATATAGAGTATTTTTCACGATCCTATGGCCTCGCATAACTTTTTTGTGATTGAAAGAATTTTTGCTCCTTGAGTGGAATAAATTAATTTGGACACACACACACTGTGCAGCACTTCAGAAGAAAAAAAAAGCTCGCAATATGTAAACTGGTCAAGAATCCAAGTGCGATCTGTTTACGAAGCGCATTTAAGGAAACGATGATGACGGATGAGAACAAAACGGTTCCGCATTTTATATTGAAACTGTATTTTTATAAGAGTTAAAATGGCTAAAACGCGCGTTTTAGTCCTTGGATAGTCCACTCTTACGAAACTACACAAATTTGTTTTTCTCGAATAAACAGTTATTGCATACAAAATTATTCTAGTGATCTTTTTTCCCCCCTTGTCTATGTTACCCAGGTGGAATAAATTTTTGATTATAAATCAAAAGCCATTATAAATGTAAAGCCATTATAAATCTATTCACACAAAAATAAGTCATTCTAAAACAAGAAAAATGTTAGTTTGATTCCTTATGTACAATATTGGATTAAAATTTTGAAACAAATTTTAGCCAATTGTTACTGCAAAAATATTTTCGTAAAATTATTATTGTTGCAATTGAGCTTACAAAAATTTGTTTCGTTGATACAAACATTTAAAAAAAAATTGGTATTCAGTTAACAATTTATTTGTTATCGTAAACTATACATTCATTATACAGTCATTATAAATATTTTTTTTCTTTTAAATTTACAATTATTTTGTGCACAAAGCTGAAGTTTGCTGCATTTCCTACAGACATGATACAAAACAGTTTTATCTGAACACATTTAAGTCTTTATTTCTCTGATGAACAGTGAAACCATTTCTAAAAATTACAACAACAAATTCTGTCACCAGTGATGCGCGCTGTGTTAGCTCTGCAAGTCTGTACTAAACACACAAATCACACACAACATTAAAATTTTTACTCTGCTTTGTTCCCTGTTCTACCTTTTGCAATACCTAATATATACATCGTTTGGTTTTTAACATACATGTTCCCATATTTTCTAGATGATGTTGGACGGTAAAGTGTTTTGGGTTACACTCATAAGTTTGACTGCTGCATCAGTAATACAAATTGAGAAACTTGAAATCGTTGTTGTTCAACATCGACTATGAGTTACTCGGCGATTACTACAGTGGTGCATGTTGGGAAGCCTTCTTTTCACAGACGAGAGAGCACAACGCCCGATCGTGCTTCTTCGGGTGTTTTTTTTTTGTTCATTGTAAATAAATATGGCGGTGTTGATAAAAGGATACTAATGGTCAATTAGGTTAGGTTAGCTACATTATAAATACTTTAAAACATTGTGGACGGTTGATTTGGTTAGGATAGCTACGTTGAAGATACGGAAAAAAAGCATGAACTTCGGGGAACTTCGGGTTTTGGCTCTCTCGTGTGTGAAATGTGCATGTTCCCACGCGACGCTGGACGCTGGTACACCCGGGGGAGAGCCTGGTTCACACGCGCAGCACTCGGCGCACGGTCAGCGACGCAGCAGCAGCAGCAGCAGCAGCAGCCAGGCAGTGCAGAGGGGGGAGTGTGACGTCAGCAGAGTTGCACAGGTCCTCCTCGCAGAAGCAGAGGTTGCCCTTCCTGCGGGTCTCCGTGGTGGCGGAGCACGTGTAGTCCAGCAGCGAGAGGCACTGCATCCGGGGGAACTCGGAGGTGCAGGTGCGGATCACCCCCTCGTGCTCTGGAACAACCACGGTGCCTGTGCATGCACGCCGGGCACAGACACGAGTCCAGGTGCCTGTACATGCGCGCCGGGCACAGACACGAGTCACTTCGGGCTGTCAGCTGCGCCGCTGGGAAGCCTTCATTTCACAGACGAGAGAGCCACACCCCAAGTTCCCCGAAGTTCATGCTTTTTTTTTTTCCGTATCTTTAATGTAGCTATCCTAACCAAATCAACCGTCCACAATATTTTAAAGTATTTATAATGTAGCTAACCTAACCTAGTTGACCATTAGTATCCTTTTAGCAACACCGCCATATTTATTTACAATGAACAAAAAAAAAAAAACCGAAGATGCAGGATCGGGCGTTTGGCTCTCTCGTCTGTGAAAAGAAGGCTTCCCTTGCGACGCTGGCGCTGGGAAAACGTCACGGGAGCTCTAGTAGCAAATATTTGATCCTGATGAATAATGGGCTAACAAAGTTTACATTAGGGGATTTAGGTGAAAAAAAATAAATGAATTTGTGCCAAATATCTCAAATTTTACGACACGAAATCAGCGAACTGTGCTGTATTTATCAGCAACTTGACAACCTTAAACTCGTCAAATTTTCGAATGTTGGCTAAGTTGATTTTTCTTTTGTCATTCGGCGCTGTACAATATTCACCATGAATGTTTCGGATTACTTATATTTTCCAATACCGGAAAACCAAAACACTATGTTAACGTGCTTTATCGTTTGTTTAAAAACTTAAAAAAAAAACTGTATAGCAGCAAAGTATGTGTGTTGAAAATCATAACCTCAGTTTGAATTGCAAAAAAAACTTGCACACATGTATCCTCATGTGCACATGGCAGCCATGCTTATTTCATTGCTACCGAGATAATTATAATTCAACACGGTTAAAAATGGAATACTTGACCTGTATTCGAGAATGTTCTGGGATTGTGAAGCACAAACCCGTCCAGCCCAGTCATTGGAAAAAGCCCGCGATGTTTGAAGTGCAAGTCAGCTGTCATAAACACGTCACAGCGCAACAAAACACTGCCAGTGTCAAGTCTGGCACCTTGCTCTTCTTTAATAGTTGTCTTCTTGAATAGTTATTATAGTAAATGAAATATCACTATATCCAAACACTAACTTTGTGGAGTAAAGACAGTTTTATTTCTAAGAACGTTGTAGTTAGCTATGTTTTATCTATTGAAGTAACAATATTTACCTAGTATACTAATATTCCGTACTGTTACACAACTGTATATATATATATATTATCGCGAATGTGGCAGATCAAATTATGTGTTCCTGTTCGTTTCGTTCACGAATTTCTGTAACTTACAAAGATTGTTTAATGAACACTTGTAATATATAACAGTACATATATTAGCACTTCCACCTTAATACTATAATATTAATGCAATTGTGTTTATTTAACTGAATCAATCATGAATACAGAACTATAACTTTATCAGGCTACTGTAATTCATATTAAATACCTTTTAAATTCCTTTTAAAAATCCCTCCATTAGTTGTTTTTACAGTTTTCCGTGAAATTGCTCAACTTTGAAAACGTAAGATCTTGTAGCAGTTTAATTTTCCAGCCAGTGTGATGTTTAAGTACGATAGTACGCTGTGTGGGTGAGGCGTGTTGCGACCTATTTCCACTCACAGAACTGCATCACGACAAGCTGCCATCATTACCAGCAGTTCACGCTCTGGGGAAAAAAAAACTTCCCTGAAAGTAAAGTGGAGCTGCAGATAACATTGCTGCCAACTCGTTCGTACGGAGGTCTGGCGTGACACATGAATATGCGATCAGCTAATTGGATCAATTTGGTTGAATCGTGGAAGAAATACGGTTCGAGAAAATGATACAGATTGGAGCAAAATGTGAGTATCGGTTTTGAAAGACTATTAAAAATTTTACGTGATAACGTCATAAGAAAACATTGATGAAAAATTGCATACTTTTTAATTTTCAAATTTTATTTACAGTTTTTTTTGCAAATTTAAATTAAATATAATCACGAACAATTAGTTAAAAAGCCCGCCTTAACCTGTTTGATATTATAGAAGATTTTCTCGCACGGTGGTTGGCCGGTTCTTGCACGCTCGGCTCAGGCGGAACGTGACAATTTTTCGTTCGTGCAGCCGGCGTTCATAGATTTATAAGACGTTATCTTGTTAAAAAAAACGAAGCAACTTACAGAAATGAATTTTATTTTATTGGAATTAGTATACACCTCCTCTCTATTTTCCTTCTTTTCAAGATAAGAAGATCACATAAGGAATATGATGGCCGTCAGCAGCGATGCACTGATGAAGGCGATTTCGGAACCCTTCGACCACTTTTCGGCACATTTCGAGAGGCGTAAGTGACTTCCTCAAGAATTTTGCATCTTCAGTTCCTCCAGGGCGCGAGGACATGTTTTAAAACCTTTTACTTGCCGTGACCCCACAGGGAGAAGTAGTCACGAACGCTCCAATCCGCGACCCGCACACAGGAAGGAGGCAACTGTTTCGATTGGTGAATTCACGATGCACGCGTTAAGGCCCCCCCCCCCCCCCCACACACACACGGTCATTCCAGACTGTCAGTTAAATCAATCATTCCATCAGCTGAGTGTCGCGGTAAACATCTTTGTTTATACTATTTTATTACTTTGCTTTTTTCCTTCCCTTTTTGACGTGACGTCCAATAAATCGATGAACGCCGGATGCACGCACGAAAAAGTGTTCCGTTACGCTCATTGTTCCGTTACGCTGTGTCCCGTTACGCTCATTGTACGCTTGCGCCGCATATATCTCTCTTCCACTCGATTGGCCTATGAATCCGAGGAGAAGAAAGACAGCGGCAGCACACAACATACATCTACACGTGAACTGTTTAGTCGACTTGTTATAAAGTGAAGTGAAAAGTTAATGTGGTTTTCATTGCTTATTACAACAACTATTTCGGCAATAAACGTTAATTATTCTTGCATTTTAAAAATCTGATTACTAGTATAATTTCAATTATTTATTCTTTTATTATTAAAATAAAACTAATTCAATTTTATTCATAAAAGTATGCAATCATTTCATCAATGTTTTTTTATGAAGTTGTCACATTAAACTATCGTCCGTAAACCGACTTTACAGACAACCAATTTTTCCCAACTAAAAGTGAAGCCGCAATTGCAACATCCATGTCCGAGATGAACAGCAACAGCAACAGCGAGGCAGGGTCGAGGTGAGCCCGGGCTGACCTTGAAGGCGCTGCAGGGCCAGCAAGCGTGGGCCACTGGGCCCAGACTCCTGGTCGAGGTGTCTCGGGGTGTCGCCGCGGACACGCGCTATCGCGGCCTCCAATCGGCGCGCAACTGGGTCAGGCGGGCGCCCGCCACCCTTCCGCCAGCGGGAGCTGATGTCGTGTCCGGCGCTACACGTGGCGCTGTCTGCCGGGCGGGCCAGAAACTACCGACTACAGTCTCTCTGACGGAGGTTCAGATCCAAAGCGGTAGGTCCATAACGTTAATTTAACTACTTGATGATTAATTGCGCGGTATTAGAGACATTATGAAATCTGCCATCTAGCGGGTGGGCACAAAACTACTTCAACAAACTAGGTCTCAGATGTCAGGTACGTCTGCCCGGGCACAACACGCCTTCGCGCTGGTCACAAACTGTCCAGGGATATCAGTCAATGTACGGACACCAAGTTCACTTAATTTGGACGTGAATCCAAAAAAAAAAAAAAAAAATTGGTTGTCTGTAAAGTCGGTTTACGGACGATAGTTTAACGTGACAACGTCATAACAAAAAATAGATGAAATTATTGCATACTTTTATGAGTAAAATTGAATAATTTTTATTGAATTATCACTATTTTGTATGAATACAAAGAAGGAGTGAAATGAAATCTACAATTTAATTGAAAAATTTACTTTTGTTTGCACTCATTAATTCAAATACGTTTATTATTTTAACGAAGAGATTATTTTAACTATAACTGTTATACATGTTTGCTATTTAACTTCTTCCAATCTGTGTTATTCTGTTAAGGATAGTAAGATGATAGGAAAAGTAGGAAACGAATGGGAGTGTTTCAAGTTTAATGTGCCTCGAAAAAGTCAAATCGATGGTTGTTCCAATCGAGTGGAAGAGAGATAGATGCGGCGCAAGCGTACAATGAGCGTAAAGGGACACGGCATAACAGGACAATATGCGTAACGGGACACTTTTTCGTGCGTGAAGCCGGCGTTCATCGATTTATTAGACGTTACGTCAAAAATGTTCTTGGTATATTAACTAACCATTAACATGAAGGAATGCTTTCACGGGCGAACCTTCTTACGAAAACAACACCTCGTTCCTTGCAACTGTCTCGCTTTTGTGTTCGGGTCGACGTCATCTCTCGCCGACCGCAAACCGCCCGTTAAACGGAAACAATTCCCTTCCCCCCCTTCCCCCTTTCCAACCCTTACACCGGGGCTCTGGCGCGGGTAAGGGCGATATTTGCATGCGCCGTCACGCACCTCGGCCAGGCTTCCGGTAGCGTTCCTCCGCGAGTCCGGCGCGCAACTCGCGACCTTGTCGACTCCTCGCCCTCGCGAGGAGAGAGTGGCGTCTCCCGTCCGTCCGACGGCTGACGTCACCGAGTGCACGGTCGAGCTATGAGCAGTGTTGTACAGCCAATCTTTCACCATCTTTCATTCAGCTATTCTCAGGTCATAAAATATTTTGTAGTTTTTTTTATAATTGAAAATTTGCCTAAGTTAAGGCACATAACGCACGCGAATGGATTTTTTTTTTAGATTAAAATAATGTCAATTGATAAAAGATTTTTGAAGTAAAACTTCTTTGGGCATGATGAGAGATAAATTTCAAGGCCAAATTTTAATTAAAAGGTTCTACCACGAAAATGACTACTTGGCTAAATATATATAAGGAGAGCACTATGCTACATACGTTGCTGGGCTCGTTTTCGTTCTCCTAGTAATGAGATGATTCGTCCCCCGCCCACCTCACCCACCCAAAAAAAAAGTAAAAAAATAGATGAAAGAAAGAATAAGACAGCGTGTGTGCGTGCATGCGCTTTTCTCTGCAAATGTGATCATTTCTTGCAATTTCTGCCTTCAGCTTGTCATGTAATGATGCGTAGAATTCTCCTGTCACGTTTTTCCTTTTTAAAGATGGTTGATTGAGGCAATTCCAAGACTATCCTAGAAAACGGTCACCACCACTTTCCCGGCCAATGATACAGTCTTTTCCTTTTTTGCAGTTTTTTTGTGTCGCAAACGTTCATCGTCACCCAAGCTGGTACGGCCATGCTTGAATTCAGCTGCCCAAAATATCACTTTGGTAAATAATGGCACAGAGTCCCAGTACATAGCGTCCAACTAGTCTTTAATTTACGTAGGCGTATTGCCTTTCAAAAACAAGTAATCAATGACAGCTCGATGCTCAGTTTTCGATTGTTACAAAAACATGCGACTCGACTCACGCAAAAGATTATTAAAAAATACAAACAAATTCACAACCAAAATGGCAGAAATTTCAAAGAGAACATTCCAAAGCATTGACAAATACATTCCCCAGTTTTTGTCGACGAGTGCTGCCATCTTGACGTTGAGGTCGGAAACTATCAAGATAACCCTCGTGTACGTAACTAGCAAGAAGCGTGTCTTGTGACAGACGCAGTGCTGAATGCCAGGAGGGGGTGAGAGGAGGGAAGGACAAGGCAGCGCGGGGTGGCTGGAAGGGGTGGAGGGGGTGGACAATACAGCGCAAGGCGGCTGGAGGGGGTGGACAAGACAGCGCAGGACTGCTGGAGGGGGTGGACAAGACAGCGCAGGGCGGCTGGAGGGGGTGTACAAGACAGCGCGGGGCGGCTGGAGGGGGTGGACAAGACAGCGCGGGTTGGCTGGAGGGGGTGGACAAGACAGCGCGGGGTGGCTGGAGGGGACGGACAAGACAGCGCGGGGCGGCTGGAGGGGGTGGACAAGGCAGTGTGGGGTGGCTGGAGGGGGTGGACAAGACAGCGCGGGGTGGCTGGAGGGGGTGGACAAGACAGCGCGGGGCGGCTGGAGGGGGTGGGTCTGGTAAGGGGCCACTCACGGGACTTGGCGTTGCTGACGACCTTGACGCAGCAGCCGCGGCACAGCTGCACTGGCGGCTGGTCCTCCGCGGCCGAGGAGGTGTTGAAGGGGTCGCTGCAGCGTGCGTCGCTCCAGCTGTTGCACACGTAGCACAGCACACTCTCTGCACACACACAGACCCCCGCGCCGCTCTAGCATCCCCGCCAACAAAGGAAAAGCAAACACCATAAGTAAGTTAGCGATGGGAATCTACTACAATGGCAAGGAAAACGGAGACTGATATCATGGAAAATTACTCTATCGCGTCTACTGCTTTCACAATGCATGTAAACGTAAAAATAGCCAACCAATGTTAGGTATTGTATTACAAGGTTACAAAATATTAATTTAATTACAAATAATTATATTTTGCTTTCGGTCTACGGGCGTGTCGATGCATTCATCAGTTGTCAGCGAGGTTGCTATAGACGGCGATAGGAGCGATGCAACTGAGGAACTACACCCTGACGGCCGGAGCGGTGTTCGAACCAGGAGCTCCCAGGGTGCGGAGAGGATATTCGAACATCCACCCTTTAAAACAATCATTCCTTGCATCTCCAGCCTCTCCCGTCGCTGCCGGGAATAGTCACGCCGTACGCGCTGGTTCGCAAGAAGAATGTCGCGACCAGCTTCTGGACTGGACCAGGCCGACAAGAAAGGAAGCAGCCTAATTGCAAAGCTGTCCTTCAATTCAGCCCGGCGACGACATAACGGCCACAAGCAAGCGACCAAAAAAAAAAATCAATAAACTGAACACGGTAAATAAGGAAATGGTTTGGACACAGTTTCAGGTTCAAGGTTTGAATGCTGTGAATTTAAGAGAGACCGAAATTTTTGCACTTATTGCAGTAAATTAACAGTGACGTTAAATAAAAACTCAAGACAAAGTTTTTACACCACATATGCGCTCCTAGGTTTTGGAAGACATAATTCTCCAAATAATTAATGCACTTTCTCAATTACTCAATTGTAGTAACAGGCTGTATTTTTTTTGTCGTCACAACGTCTAATAAATCGATGAACGCCGGCTGCACGCACGAGAAAGTGTCCCGTTTCGCACATTGTTCCGTTACGCTGTGTCCCGTTACGCTCATTGTACGCTTGCGCCGCATCTATCTCTCTTCCACTCGACTGTTTATAATGTAAAGTGAAAAGTTAATGTGGTTTTCATTGCTTATTACAACAACGATTTCGTTGGCAATAAAGGTTAATTATACTTGCATTTTAAAAATCTGATTATAGTATAATTTCAATTATTTATTATTTTATTATTAAAATAAAAACGGTTCAATTTTATTCATAAAAGTATGCAACCATTTCATCAATGTTTTGTTATGACGTTGTCACGTTAAACTATCGTCCCTAAACCGACTTTACAGACATCCAATTTTTTTTTATGGAAAAGAAAACATTTTGTATAGAGTAATGGAATTCGCAGGCTGTTCCTTGCATCGACACGGTGACACAGAAATCTTTGCTCCACTAGTAAGTGCTCGGCTTGGCGTAGAGCCACCGAGATATGTACAGGCGGCATCTCCGCTGGGAGTTATTAAAATACGCTGTGAAATATGTGCGGACATGTTTTCTTTAGATGCCGGTGAAGTGTCCCCCGGGCGGGCAGGTCTGCCAACTGGCAAACAGGCGTGTCCCGACCTCACGCCAAGAACACTTTTCCCCATTTCATTACAATTATAAATATCTTACATTCAAGTTATGGAATTCGTGAGTCAGAAGATCCACAAGTCTATGAAGTTATTTCCTGAGAAAAAAATTTTTTTTACGTGAAACTTCAATAAAGCAAACGCTTCAGGTGAACTTGGCATGAACTCGATCACTCACCCCCATATGCGCTTGCGCAAATCATTCTGGAAGCAAGTATAACTGCAAATAATGCATTAAATCTGATACACCCTGTTAAGGCTACGGCCACACGAGCGTGTTTTCACGCAGAATCTCTGCGTGAAAAGACGCCAGAAATATGAACCGCAGCAAGGAGAATGAGACCGGCCAGACGCAGCGTGAATTCCCGCCGGGGAGAGGACAGAAAGGCGCGTCTTCAAGGTCGCCCGCAAGAAAATGCACCGCGGCCAATTCGTTGGCGCGATTTCACGCAGCGTTTCAGTCGATGCCCGGCCACACGTGCGGGAATTCTCGCCGCGTTCTGTTCTGAAATACTACCCATTGTAGTCGATATGTTACGACTTCCGGAAAATGTTCATGTAGTTTTTCTTTTCATACCCCAAGACCTTACCATGGTCAACTCAAAAGCGCGCGCGTGTGTGTGTATGTGTATGTGTGTATATATATATATATATATATATATATATATATATATATATATATATATATATATATATAGTTATTTCATGAACATTTTTCGGCACATTCTTCAGTGCTAACACATTCTCTCATTGCTGTGTTACTTTTTGATATATTTTCTTTCACCATAGACAAAAGTATTTCAAATGAGTTAACGGACATTCTGAAGTACTCAAAAAACTAGTCTGGATTTTCTTTTAGTTTATTATGAAAGAGCACAAATTTTCCTTTCGTTGATGTTTCACTCAATATGGGATGGACCCAGTATTTTCTTGAATGCTTCCGCCGACGACGACGCCTACGAAACAACAGCACAGCACTTAAAACCACAGCAGCGTTCTTGCTTAATCTATACTAATATTATAAAGCTGAAGAGTTTGTTTGTTTAAACGTGCTAATCTCAGGAACCACTGGTCCGATTTGAAATATTCTTTCAGTGTTGGATAGTACATTTATCGAGGAAGGCTATAGGCTATATTATATTATCAATAACACTAGGGATCCTTACTAAAAGTCCAATTTAGAATCAAATGCGTTGGAGGGGGTTAGATACAACATGCAGTACACGTACGAAGTGTGTGTTGACAATGCCGCAGGCGCTAGAAGTTTATTTCCTATTGCCTATTAACATTGTTGCCACGCACTAGATGCCTTATCATTCTTAATTTTCCCATACAAGTAAAAAAACACCCGTGTGATATTAACAACGAAGCAATCAGTACCCTCATAAGAGTTCAATTAGTATTTAAATACTTTTTATCACTTTAAATCGCAAACCTAACCTTTTTGTTTTTTTCCTCTCTCTGTGTTTAATTTGTTTTTTTTTTCCTTTACTAGAATTATTTTTATTATTTTTATTTAATTTTCATTTTTCGGACCATCAATAATTTTCCTCTCCCGTTACAATTCTGACAAGGACTTGTATCTATATTATATATATATATATATATATATATATATATATATATATATATATATATATAAACAAAATACCACTCACTGACTCACTCATCACGAGATCTCTAAAACTATACACCCTATTGACTTGAAATTTATCATAGTTACTCATTTTGTGATGTACACGCTCACTAAGAACGGATTCGGCGGAAATCTGATCCCAAGGGATGTTTCGGGGGCGTAATATATCAAAATTTCCAGTTTTTTTGTAGGAAATCACCATGGCAATGGCTGTTGCTTTGTTGATGCTTCATTCGTCTCTATGACAACGACTATTTCATTGTTAGTGCAGTCCTCATCACCTTTGAAATTTTGCGGGTACTTTAAATAACAAAAAATGCCCTTTTGTTTTTCAAGTATATATATTTTACAGACTTCAAACTTCACAGTAATGTTCCTTATGTTACGCAGGATGACATTTTCCGAAAATTAGATCCCATGGGTGGTTAAAACCAGGAAACAGTGGGTACTTTGTCTGCACGAGAACAGGATTTTCAATTGTTCATGCCTTCTGCGTCTACATGGCAACGGGCATCGCGCGGCAGTGGCGTACCCACAAGGAGGGGCATGTATAATAAGCGGCGCAAGAGTGATATGCTTGTAGACTGCCGTAGCGAAGTACGGGTACATCAGTTTTATGTTGCGTGCACGAGTCGGGAAACCATCGGTACATTATACAGCATTGTAATAAATTTTCACTGCATTTTTTTATTTACCATTACTGTAAATGGGAGATGTGGCTTAATTTTTTTCCATTAGTATAGCCGTGCGAAGCCGGGTCGGGCAGCAAGTGAATTCATAATCAAGCCTGCAAAGCATAGATGGGTGCCAGTTCATAATACAACGCTCACATGTGGCCGGGTAGCGGATTCATTCTGCGTGAAATCACGCGCTAGGCTTCAGCGTGAAAACACGCACGTGTGGCCATCGGTCGCTCAGGATCTCACGCTGCGTGAAAACACGCTGTAAAAGCAGCGTGAAAACACGCACGTGTGGCCGTAGCCTAAGTTTATTCAAGTTGGTATTAATCAAAGGAAATGGATCATTACGCTTACGTCTTATGTTGGAGATATGCGAAGGTGCTGTTATCCTTAACATTGGTATCGTAAGTATCCAGAGGGGTCCGACAAAGTTTCTACGCATTACTAACCACAGCTCATATTTATACAATCATAACAATTGTAAATAGCTTAAGTTCGTAGGATTATGAATATATTATAAAGCTAATAATATGATTTTGTATTCACACGTAAGTATGCATGCACATAAACGCCAACTTACATTTAAAAATTGAAATATTTTAAAATGACAACTAAAAAAAATTACGTATGTAATTGAAGAGTGAATCTATCAAATTGATACCGCATTTATGTTACGCAAAGCAATCGTGTTTGTCTCAAGACTCTTCGAATAAACCTAAGAGAAATGTAAGAATTTCGTGTGAACCCGACAATAAAAGACCCTGCGTTTTAGATATTCCTAATCGAAATAGAGAGTAATTGATCGATTGGGAAGTGCTCTTAAGGGCATCCTGCACAGAGCGCAGACTTGTAAGTGGCGATGCACTCGCCCGACGCACCGTGTTGGCAGGCCTGCAGAGCGAGAAGTGGCCGACTCGTCACTCTACAATCACTCGCGGGATCAAACACACTTGCAGATCACGCGACTAAACAATAAGTAATTGACGTGCACTTACCCTGGCAGCTTTCCTCCGATCCGGACACCAGTACCAACATAATGACTGAAAAATACAACAAACATTTGGCTGTAATTATTCCGTTCCGTCACTCCATTTAAATTACTGCATTTAAGTGGCACAAATAAACATATATGGGTGTACGTTTAAAGTTATACTTACTTAGCGAAATAAATAAACCAGCTTTAATTTTTCATGCAGATAATCAATAGAAATAAATTTAAAAAAATACTGGAAATATAATATAAACACGGTTGGTAAAGTATAAAGTAAAACGAATTATTATTTTTTGAATATTCAGTATTAAATATTAACATACACACGTGAAAACTTGAATTATTTAATTTATTAAAATCAAGATAAATTTTAATTAATAAAGAAAATTAATAAACATGCTGAATGTTTATTCTAATTTATTAATATTATTATTTATTAAATAATAATGTCAGCAATTTATAATTCATAATACTAATAAATTATACATACGGGAGCATAACCTTACAAACACTCCCATGAAATCTGCCAGCAGACTACTAAACCTTCCACAGACACTCCCTGCCAGCAACATTGGAATCTTACAAGCAACCTGACATCGTTATACACACGGGAACATAACCTCACTTATACAAATACACTTGAAACAGTTTATAAACACAGTTTTTATCACTAATATTTAAGATAAGTAAATATTTCAATTATATTGACCAGTATTCAGTATATAGCCCCTCTATTTTTCATCCTGTCAAATTTTGCGGCATGATGCGTGCGCGCGCATTAAAAAAAAATAATTCTTTCTCGTCATTATTTCATAATGCACGTAAAGAGGCATGACGTGGCTGATACAACGCGAGGCAGGCTCGCGCCTCCCCTGTGGCACAAGCGCCCGAGGCCCGCGATGCTGTTGGTTTCCTCCGACACCCACCCCTCACCACTCGTCTCTCTCTCGACGGGGGGGGGGGGGGTGTCTCCGCCCCCGAACAGGCGTCCTCGGTTCGAGCCCTGACATGTCTCCTAGCTGCGGGCTGTCGGGGAAACAACAGCCATCGTGCAAGTCAAGACCAGTTAGAACGGGAAACTCTGGAGATAATCTGTGTCTTATTCTTGAAGGTGTTTATAGCCGGACTGAGTCCCGCGCCAAACTTACCAGCAGAATTTTTTTTTTTTTTTTTTTTAAATTCTGAACGAAATCCAATGTTCTGTCCATTTACGGTTTCGTGAGAAAACTGGTCATGTTTCAGAAAACTGATAATGTCTGCAAATTTTAGATTTGTTATTTATTTTGAAATTTATAATAATTAAAAAAATTAATCGGTAGTTAAAAGATTTTTTTTTTTTTGTTTTTACCAGTGCACCAACTGACTGCATATCTGTTGAGAACACAAGCTTGAAAAGAGAGCAAAAACATTTTTAAAACTTTTCCAGAGAGTTAATTGCTTTCACCTAAAACTGAACATCGCGTCTAAAATATCAAAAATGTTTAAGGAGAATTCATAAATGTGAAATATATATAAACATATATTGAATTAGGCACGTGACGTATAAGTATCTTTGTTTAAAGCTAGAAAAGTAATTCCAAAATGTAGTTTTTTTTTAAATTGATTCTGGTGACGTAGGTCATTCAGTCAAAGTTGCAATGTTTATGCTAACTTGTTTTGAAAATAACTTAAAATCGTGGTTGCTGAAAAATTAAAATCTTGGATTTTTACAACAAAAAAACTTACTTAAAAAAATTACTACTAAGCTGAATTTGGTGAGCAAGTCAAAATACATACAACAGACTCAAATTCTTTTAAATTCAAAACATCTAATTTCGTACTTTTTATGTAACGTTTGTTCAAGTAAAATACTGTTGGCGCCAACCAGTTTGCGGAACATATATCTTTCACAACACAGTCTCAAACAGTGTGAAATGCTGAGAAGTACTGTCAGCCCGGGGTCTGAGAACTGGAGTCGCAGGCAAGGCTGTGCCCTCACCTGGGATGTGCAGCGGCCATCTCACCATGCTTCCAGGACGCCGCGGGCGTGACCTTGAAGGGCTCTTCAGGGCCGCCAACATAGCGTCACTCGAGCCCGCGCTGCTGGCGTCATCGGGTGTGTCTATGGCGGTGGCCCCTGGGAGGCCTGCTAGCCCGCAGCACGGCACCGCGCGGCGGGACTGCCTACCCGCGCTCCCGCAGGCGCCTGGCCCGGCGCGCAGAAGCGCACCGCGCATGCGCGACTCGCAGCCTTCTGGCCGGGCGATGGCTTATCTCCGGAGGAGTTCCGACGGCGATCTAGCGGCGCCTTAGTTGCGGCGATCACGCCAGGGCGGGAATGAGGGCGCGTGCGTGCTGCCAGATATAGGAGCCCTCCTCCACCTCCTCCACGCCCCTGCCCTGTGCCAAGGTCGCGTCTCGGAGCATCTCCCAGGGGGCAGGGCCGTGCCGGGCGGGTGGGGGGGGGGAGGGGGTGCTCATTTGAACCCCGCCGTTTCCATGGCGCGACTTCCGGAAAACACCCATCAGGTTCTCAGTTTTATTGTCGCTAGACCCCAAAACCAGAGCAAATGCGAAAATTCATATTAACGTTACTTTTTGACGTGATAACGTCATATAAATCGATGAACGCCTGGCTGCACGCACGAAAAAATTGTCACGTTCCGCCTGAGCCGAGCGTGCAAGAACCGGCCAACCACCGTGCGAGAAAATCTTCTATAATACCAAACAGGTTAAGGCGGGCTTTTTAACTAATTGCTCGTGATTATATTTAAACAAATTATTTAGATTAAATTTGTAAAAACTGTAAATAATATTTGAAAATTAAAAAGTATGCAATTTTTCATCAATTTTTTCTTATGACGTTATCACGTAAAATTATCGTCCGTAAACCGACTTTACAGACAACCCCCCCCCCCCCCCCTATTAGCTTCCAAAACTCCCCCCTTTTCTACATGAATTAATTATAGACTGATATGATACATAACATATAGAGATGGAAAATTTCAGTCGAATTTCCTAATGGGCCAAAATCGGACCAAGAGGGTTGAAATAGGGAATGTTTTTTTTGAAGAACTGGAAAATCACTATAACTGTCTTAATAAATTGGTGTTCGTTTCAATGTACCAAATATTTTGTCCAAAATATTATTTTAAAACACCAACCAAAATCTTAAGTGGTGAAAAAAATAGGGATTGAAGTAGAAAAAATTAAATTGTGTAGCAATATTAGCAGATCCATTAAAACACATGCCAGTCTGAAAATGCTGTGTTATTTATACAATAAATTATATCCAAATGTTTATAGGATTTCTTTTTTTTTTCTTACGATATGAGGAAAAGGTGTAAAATGGAAGGGTACAAGATCTCATCCAAACACGATCAGAGGAATCAAGATAAAAAGTACCGGGAGTATTCAAACCAGAACTTTTTCGCAGATGGGAAACGTAACACCCACTGCAGTGCGCAGGTAAGTGCGTTTTCTCAGTATGCTTCCATTTCCCCCGTAAATGCGTTAAGCCACACAGAATTGACATTTCAGTTCGTGTGTGATATAAACAATAGTTAGCCCGAGAGTCAGTTCAACAAATGTGTTTATTTCATATTGTATAGCGGCAGTTTGTCTGTATGAGTGCGCACGAATGATACAATTGAATTGAATTAAATATCATAGAGAGACAGAGAGCAATAGTGTGATAGATATGGAGTGAGATAGAGAAATACAGAAAGATAAAGGGAGATAGAGAGAGGTATATAGAATTAATAGTAGTTAGATAAAGCGATATAAAGGAATATCGAGCTATAAAGGTATATAAAGCTATATAGAGAGGTATAGAGATTGGTATATAGAGGAGAGATAGAGATATAGTGGAAGATATAGATGTATATATGTAGAGATAGAGATATAAATAGAAATAGAGGTATATAGATGTAGATAGAGATAAAGAGAGATATAAATATATCCAGAGAGATAGAGAGATGCTTTGTATATGTGTACCTACTTCAAACAAATTTTAAAACAAAACTGAATGAGGCATTGCAGCGCATGCTGAGCATCAGCTCGATAATGGAATTTTTTCAATATCAGTAATCTTTCATATTTCTCACTTTTTTTCTATAGTCCTTTATAAAGTCCAGATTACATACAGACCATCCATTTTTAAGATACATATGGGTAAAAAACTATAAACTGGCAGAAAAACGTCTGCAGGGTTCTGCCAGTGATAGAAATTATTTTGTACACTTGACATTCAAATTAAGAAGACAAACTGTCTACATCTGATTTCGAAAAAAAAAAAATCCCTTCAACCTGAGTTCATCCCGGTCAACGCCGGTTACTGCAGCTAGTATTAAATAATAATGAATTGTTTTTAATACAATTTATTATTTAATTCCGTCATAGGCATTTCATTTATTATTTAACTATATATATTAATGTTCTCTATTAATTTACACAATAAAAAGCGCTGTCTATCGTGTCGATTTTAAACACTACTCGGGTACATGGCGTGCTATTTGAGTAGCCACCAGCTGCTACCAGTTCCATATGCTAACGATGAAAGAGAGTAAGTTGTGAACCTCAGAGGAGACTTTAAGAACACGGGCCTAAAATAGGTCTGCGGTCCCATGAAGGAGCAGCACTAGGATTCCCAAGCGAGGTGACCCCGAAAGCAGAATTTCCCATCGGCCACCGGCAACATCCACCGCTTCCAACCGGGGAGATCCTGTCGATCAGGTGTCTTGTGGTGGGGGGAGGGTGGCGTGTTTAGTTCACGAGGAGGGGTTGACGCCGAGCCAACAGCTCGCCTGCTGATTGGCGGACGTGAGGGCAGCTCACGGCAGTCCTCTGGGGCAGGACCTGCTCCGCCTTGCGTGATCCGCCCGCAGTTTCCAAACAAGGCAGGAAGTCAGTAAGCTTTCACACGACACTTTTTTTTTTTTTTTAGTCTTTTCAGATATCACGCACATTATAACAGGCGTGACCTCAGTAATTTTCTCCCTGGTAAAAGCCGAAAGTACTTCGTGACGAAAATCTCTATAAAAATAAACTATTTTTTTATGTGGTGATATTTCACGAATCTTTTCGATTACGTGTATAAATAGTTTCACACCGACCTTACAAGGTAGTAAAAATATATTTTTGGACTTTCAACAGGATTTTAGATCAAACAAAATTGAGAAACTCTGTAAGTTATTATTTGTTCAATTTTAACAATTACATTTTTATTGGAAAGGATAATTTAATATACAGTGCCTTTGCAGTCAGTTTTCATTTCGGATCTGGCGCTCCCTGGCCGGCCTGAGAGTGCCCTCTGACCAGCGCCAGCAAGTGCTCCTGCAGCAGTCTCTGATCGTCTGGCAGCTGAGCCCGAGGATGGGCAGAGTACTGTGCCACCATGGCCTCTGCAGAGCGCTTGTACCGCAGCAGGGCATCCTTCAACCAGTCGAACATGTTCTTGCCCGCTGGCTGCACCCTCACTACCGAGCGCGCTATCACCTGTGGCCCCGTGCGGTTGTCAGAGAGGCGGGAACCAGCCGCTCCTCCCAGATTCTCTGACGGTCTCTGCTCATGTGAGAAACTATTGTCATCAGGACGTGTAGGTGATGGGCGGGGACCAGCCACCTCTCCCAGACCTTCTGATGGTCTTTGCTCACGTGATATTCTATTATAATCAGGATGTGTAGGTGATGGGCGGACACCAGCCACTCCTCTCAGATTCTCTGACGGTCTATGTTCATGTGAGAAACTATTGTCATCAGGACGTTTAGATGATGGGCGGAAACCAGATACTCCTCTCAAATTCTCTGACAGTCTCTGCTCACATGAGAAACAATTGTCATCAGTATTTGTAGGTGATGGTCGGGAACCAGCCACTCCTCTCAGATTCTCTGACGGTCTCTGTTCATGTGAGGAACTATTGTCATCAGGACATGTAGGTGAAGGGCGGGAACCAGCCACTCCTCCCAGATTCTCTGACTGTCTCTGCTCATGTGAGAAACTATTGTCATCAGGACGTGTAGGTGATGGGCGGGAACCAGCCACTCCTCTCAGAGTCTCTGAAGGTCTCTGCTCACGTGATAAACTATTGTCATCAGGATGTGTAGGTGATGGGCGGGAACCAGCCACTCCTCTCAGAGTCTCTGATGGTCTCTGCTCACGTGAGAAACTATTGTCATCAGGACGTGTAGATGATGGGCGGAAACCAGATACTCCTCTCAAATTCTCTGACAGTCTCTGCTCACGTGAGAAACAATTGTCATCAGTATTTGTAGGTGATGGTCGGGAATCAGCCACTCCTCCCAGATTCTCTGATGGTCTCTGTTCACACGATAATCTATTATAATTAGGATGTGTAGGTGATGGACGGACACCAGCCACTCCTCCTAGATTCTCTGACGGTCTCTGCTCACGTGAGAAACCAATGTCATCAGGATGTGTAGGTGATGGGCGGACACCAGCCACTCCTCCCAGATTCTCTGACGGTCTCTGCTCAAGTGAGAAACTATTATAATCAGGATGGGTGAGCGTAGGGCAGGAACCAGCCATACCTCTTAGATCCTCTGATTGTCTTTGCTCCTGTGACTGAATATTCTCATCAGTTTGGGTGAGTGATTGGCGGGATTGCCTGAATAGAGCGCAGCAACCATCAATGCCTCGCAGCTCCTCTGACAGTCTCTGCTCATGTGATAAACTATTATCATCATGGTGTGTAGGTGATGGGTGGGAACCAGCCACTCCTCTCAGATTCTCTGATGATCTCTGTTCATGTGAGAAACTATTGTCATCACAATGTGTAGGTGATGGGCGGGAACCAGCCACTTCTCCCAGATTCTCTGATGGTCTCTGCTCAAGTGATAATCCATTATAATTAGGATTTGTAGGTGATGGGCGGACACCAGCCACTTCTCCCATATAATCTGATGGTCTCTGCTCAAGTGATAATCTATTATAATTAGGATGTGTAGGTGATGGACGGCCACCCGCCCCTCCTCCCAGATTCTCTGACGGTCTCTGCTCACGTGAGAAACTATTGTCATCACGATGTGTAGGTGATGGGCGGGAACCAGCCACTCCTCCCAGATTCTCTGATTGTCTCTGCTCACGTGATAAACTATTATCATCAGGATGAGTAGATGATGGGCGGACACCAGCTACTCCTTCCAGATTCTCTGACTGTCTCTGCTCACTTGAGAAATTATTATCAGGACATGTAGGTGATGGGCGGGAACCAGCCACTCCTCTCAGAGTCTCTGAAGGTCTCTGCTCACATGAGCATCTATTTTCATCAGGACTTGTAGGTGATGGGCGGGAACCAGATACTCCTCTCAAATTCTCTGACAGTCTCTGCTCACGTGAGAAACAATAGTCATCAGTATTTGTATGTGATGGACGGGAACCAGACACTCCTCCCAGATTCTCTGATGGTCTCTGCTCACGTGATAAACTATTATCATCAGGATGAGTAGATGATGGGCGGACACCAGCCACTCCTCCTAGATTCTCTGACGGTCTCTGCTCACGTGAGAAACCAATGTCATCAGGATGTGTAGGGGATCGGTGGACACCAGCCACTCCTCCCAGATTCTCTGAAGGTCTCTGCTCAAGTGAGAAACTATTATAATCAGGATGGGTGAGCGTAGGGCAGGAACCAGCCATACCTCTTAGAACCTCTGATTGTCTTTGCTCCTGTGACTGAATATTCTCATCAGTTTGGGTGAGTGATTGGCGGGATTGCCTGAATAGAGCGCAGCAACCATCAAGGCCTCGCAGCTCCTCTGACAGTCTCTGCTCACGTGATAAACTATTATCATCATAGTGTGTAAGTGATGGGCGGGAACCAGCCACTCCTACCAGATTCTCTGATGGTCTCTGCTCACGTGATAAACTATTATTATCATAATGAGTAGGTGATGGGCGGACACCAGCCACTCCTCTCAGATTCTCTGATGGTCTCTGTTCATGTGAGAAACTATTGTCATCACAATGTGTAGGTGATAGGCGGGAACCAACCACTTCTCCCAGATTCTCTGATGGTCTCTGCTCAAGTGATAATCTATTATAATTAGGATGTGTAGATGATGGGCGGACACCAGCCACTCCTCCCAGATTCTCTGACGGTCTCTGCTCACGTGAGAAACTATTGTCATCCCGATGTGTAGGTGATGGACGGGAACCAGCCACTTCTCCCATACCTTCTGATGGTCTCTGCTCACGTGATAATCTATTATAATCAGGATGTGTAGTTGATGGGCGGACACCAGCCACTCCTCCCAGATTCTCTGATGGTCTTTGCTCAAGTGAGAAACTATTATCATCAGGATGGGTGAGTGTAGGGCAGAAACCAGCAATGCCTCTTAGATCCTCTGATTGTCTTTGATCCTGTGACTGTCTATTTTCATCAGTTTGGGTGAGCGATGGGCAGGATTGCCTGAATAGAGTACAGCAACCATCAATGTCTCGCGGCTCCTCTGATGGTCTCGGTTCCGGCGAGAGGCTATTATCATCGGGATGAGTGGGTGATGGGATGGAACTAGTCACACCTCGCATCTCCCGAAACTCCTCAGATGATATCTGATCACGTGAGAAGCCCTTATCATCAAGATAGACAGTCGATGGGTGGGAAACAGTTATTTCTTGAAGCTCCTTTGATGGCCTCTGCTTTCGTGAGAAGCTATTGTCATCGGGTTGGACAAACATTGGCTGGGGTGCACTAGGTGAATGACTGAAATAAGCTTCAACTAGCATTTCTCTTGGTGGCCTCCACTCCTGTGAGCAAGTACCATCCTCAGATTGGGCAGGCGATGGATGGGGTGGCCTGGGTGGGAGGAAGGAACTAGCCACACTTTGTGTTCTTTCTGATAGACCCAGTTTGTTTAAGCAGCTGTCATCCTGCAGCTGGCTGGAAGATTTGCGCAGCTCCGTGAGTGGGGCATGTAGCCACTTGATCGGTGATCCCAATGGCAGGAGCTGCAGATCTAGCCAGCTGAGGTGCTGGGGCAGAGGCCTTGCAACTGTGTACGGCATAGACCACTTCTTCCTGCTCTGGGGCTTGAACGTGTTGAGGACCACAACTGGCGGCCTTGAAGGGACCTCGTATCGATGGACGGAACCTCCCTGGGTCTTCTTAACCTGCAGAGTCACCACACACGCTAGCTTTGTACACCTTGAATAAATGAACAATGTTGATTTTCTTTACATTAGTATGTTACTGCTCTTGACATCTGTAAGTGATGTAAATTAAGACAGAAAAACTATCCCGGGCCAAAATCGATATCACAACTGGAGTACACATAGTGTGATTATTATTTTTTTTGCTTAACACTTTAAACTTACCAAGAGTAAATCTAAATGCAAATGACAAATCAAGAAAAACATCTTTGCGAAACACAGAATATTAAAAAATTACTGGTATATACTGACATATTTCCATAGTTCAGTAATCAGACATATGTATATAAGTTATTTTATTTGATCTAATTAATTTATATTATATTAATATTATAATGAACCCATTTATAATCAGTCATAATTTGTTCTGTTGATTATCAGGAACTGTAAAACCAACATCCATATTTAATTTTAGGACATTTTATAGACTTTCCATATAACACAAAAGAGGATGCAAAAAATTTATTTTTATTGTAATGTTCAAAAAGATAAAATCCTCTCACCTCTTGCAAATGGTTTTCAACGTCTTGTTCATGTAGTATCTCTTCTCCTGAGTAATCTCTATGCAGCACAAAACATTTCCTGTTTTGTGGAAAATTTCTATGAGGACAAACATTTTTGGTATTTGATGAAAGGTTACATTCTTTATTAGATGCTAGCTCTGTGCTATTATATGAGCAACTTCCATCACTTCTAATGATGAATGTGTTCCCTAAAATATCTCTGGTTTTACTGAAGTCGCTTATGTTTTCGTTCTCCTCTGAAACTGGGCAGATAAGGGAAATTTCAGTCTGAGATGTAGCATCGCAGCTCTCACAAGGTTGGGAAATGAAGGACAAAGAGTGCTGCGAGGTTACGATATTCGTGTTACTGCTTAAGTTTACGGTAACCTTTCCTTCAGTCTGAAGAAATACTTCAACATTTTCTGGCAGCCTCAATGTACACTTGCCAGTTCCTCCTCTAAATGAAACAGCTGCATAACTCGGGTGCTCAATAGTCGTCACCATGATCACAGAAACGAACCCTTCATCAGGAGATAACTGTGTCCTAGCATTGCCATTTGACAACTTGATCTCACTTGCATGTGTAATTTCAGTACTCGCAACAACTTCTGCACCTGTTTGTAAATCATACATTGTTATTTCTTCCTCAGTCCATTCACAAAACACCAGCTCCTTTTCTACAGTCCACATTGATGATATCCGTGTTCCGTCAGGGAAGGTAACAACCAGTTCACCGTCTGATTTCAGAAAATACGTTGTGCCATCACTACGCTTTACAAATATCTCTCCAAGATGATGATCAACTGCTGTTTTAACAGGTATATAGTTTTGATCTGCAATAACATTTTTGTGTATTCGGTATCTCTCACCCCATATTTTCGTTACAAAAGCATCTGAAACAAGCCATTTTTTAATTGGATTCTGATCATGAAAGTCTTTGTCTTTTTGTTGGTTTCTTATGTCCATATCGTTGATGTTTTCTGTTTTTTCCTTCTGGAAATTTATCTGGTATTTTTGGTCTTGAAATAGAGAAAAATCTTTGCATAAGCAGGTTGTTCCATCTGGGCACAAAATTTCTATTGATTCGTCTAACAAGAATTTAAGCACCCTGCCATCTTTCAAGATACATCGTTGTTTTTCTTGCGTTATTCCCTGCAAATAATGTTGCTTGATGTAATGTATAGTGTTTCTCCCACCACACGATAAAGACGTTACACATAAACCTGAAGGACATGAAACACTAATGTCAGTATTGAATCCTAGTGGTTGGTTTATGTTAGTTTCTAAAACTGGGACTTTATCAATTGGTTTATCTGGTAATTTTTCCTCAGTGATATTTTTTATGGTTTTCGCTTTCCCTTTACTTTTCACTGATTTTTGTTTATGACTGGTCTTTTTTTTACTTCCAGATATGCCAACATCTTCCACCACAGGAGTAATTTTTTTATTATTTGAATTAACTTCAGAGTTAGGCTTCTGTGCTTTGGGACAAAAGTTCACGTAGAATGCTATGATTACGCCAGTCGATGAAGCTACGTGGCAAAGAATATTCTCGCTGTGTACTCCGACAGCTAATGGTAAGTTCAGTGTCAATGTATGATTGGACTTAGAAAAACTCATGCCTAGAGAAACATCATCTCCAACACTGTAACGTAGTTCGGTGTAAATTTTTGTACCATCTGGTGAAGAGAATTCTGTTATGTTTCCACCAAATTGTATTCGAAATGGAATAACATCGTATCCCACATTTATTCTAGGTAATATATTAACTGGTTTTATTGTTTGTATTATATCAAATTCCACATTTTTATCACACTTATGTAGGCCTCGTTTTTCACAAAATATTTGCCACTCTTCAAGAAGTTCTATATAATTTAGTGAACTTATATTTGCCATTGTTGATTTATCCAGCATAGTTATATCCCAGTGTTTTTTTTCTTCGTTTTTCAACCAAGTCCACTCTTCTTGTAGAACAAATTCATGAAAGTCTTTAAAACCTACAGGAGTTCCAAGCTTAGCTCTCCACTGGTTAGTAGCAATGCCTTTGAAAAAGTGTAAAAGTAACACATCAGATGGTTTGAAATAACTATGAGTCATACAGCAATGTGATTCCCATGCTCTACATATTGCTTGAATCATTAAGTTACTCTCCATCTTCTCTATAAACTTATACTTTTCCATGACATTTTCAGGAGCCTCATTTGATTTAGTAGTACACAAACACTCTAGCAAGCTGCTAATTTGTTCACAGTCAAACATGCTTCTTAAACCCTCTATTTCAGCAATACTGTGTTTGGAAACATCACCTGCGTCGTTCTCTGATAAAAACGAAACGTTTTTCATTTCCTCGCCATTATTATCTTTCACAGAAGTCAGTCCATTTGGGAAATTTCTTCTTTTGAAAAGGCTTCTTGGCTGATGTGGTTTGGTCATTAGTAGTTTCTGCTTTGGAACGCCTCTTAGTATTTTACCCAAGCATGTGATATGCAAGTAGTGGCAAAGAAATGTTTTTGTAATTTCTTCTCGACAACTGAAATGGTGCAGGCGATCAATGTGATAGTCATATTTCTCCCTTTCCAAATACTCCAAAGGCTTATACTGGTCCCATAATCTCAGCACTGGTAGATTTGTCAAAATACTCAGAGTTTTGTAATAAAGACTAGTAGCAATTTCGGGGAGGTTGCATGCATCTTCCTGCAATAAATCACCTTGGAATATGATAGTTGGTGTTAAATCAACTGGTCTATTTTCACCTGTATTGTCTTTAAGCCCTAGCATGGACTCATTCACAGTGTTTAACTCCTTTTCCAACGATTTTTCTACTTGATTAAGCATACACTGTATTATGAATGATACAGTAATATTTTCAGCTGGTATCATTGAAATATCTTGGTTGTAAATTGTCATACTTTGCAGATCAACCGGGTGTTCAACAACTTCAACTTTGCACACACTCATATTTGACAAGTATAATTTGTGATATTGTTGAAAATATTCCAGGTCATAAACTACATTAATTAAATCCCGAAAATCACTTTCCTGAATGGAATCAGCCAACTCATTGTGGGCAGAGAGTTCTGAAAGTGCGACATCTTTCAAAATGAGCGAATCATCGTCATTCTTAAGTGACTCTGTGAAGTTTTTCCAGAACTCTGATATGATACCAGAACTAAGAGGTGGCAAATCTTCTAGCGGAGGACCAGATGCACTTTTGACCTTCGACTTCTTTGTTGATTTACTCTTTTTTTTCTTGAGGAGCACTTCAACTTTCTCGGCACTACCCGATGTACGTCTGTCCTTAGAGCGCAGTTCATCTTTGGGTGTAGGTGCACTGGATATCTTGATTATTGCTGTAAGAGGGATGCCTGCTCTTATCATGTTCGAAGCAAGTCCACTCTCATAGAATCCAAAGAGAATTAAATACAGCTGTGGGCCTCCTCTGGGCCAGTCGACTATGATATCAACAACTGCCTTTGAAGCTTTTGAGGCTTTTGAAGTTTTTGATGTTTTTGAAGTTTTTGATGATTTTGAAGTTTTTGATGCTTTTGAAGATTTTGATGCTTTTGAAGTTTTTGAAGTTTTTGAGCTTTGTGATGCCAATTTCTTCTTGTCTTTTGCTTTGCCAGAATCGGTTTTCTGAGATGGTTTAGTTTTCTCTTTAGCATCAGCTTTAGACTTTCCTGAACTTTTCCCCTTCGCTTTAGATCCTTTCTTGGTCCTACTAACTCTGGTAGGAGCTGTGTCTGCTTGCTCTACGTCGGTCTGGACGCTTTTACTGAGTTCTGTGTTCCTTGTATTGATTGACTCCTCTTTCAATGTAAGCAGTCGAAGTTTTATTAATTTTGCCATTATGTCGTCACTTATTTTTCCCTTTTCGGCCAAACATCTAAGTGAAATAAGAAATAAATATGGTATATTGAGGATCTCTGAAATATACAGTACCTATAACACTTAGCAGCTACCAACTTACTACTCAAAATATTTTTTATGCTTCTGAAACAGATAAAAGTATATTTTGTATTTAAACATCCCCACAAGGAACCATTGTACTTATATGGCCTGGGGAGGGGGGTGGGGGGCAAAATTATTATTTCAATGATTTCTCAACACAGCAATTCGGATTCCCATATTCGCTTGTTTCTAGGGTTTCCTATTCACCACATCATTTCCTCCCCCCCCCCTTCCCCCCCCCCCCCCCCGCTTATTGCATGGCTCCAAATAATTTTTATGAGTGAGATGCATCACACTCAGTATTACACGAGCTTGATGTGTATGGTTTTTGAATTTGTGTTGCAATGGCAAAGGTTCCTGGACATTTGCCATTGTTTAGCATTTTTGTGTCACAGAAAACAAGGGCCGTTTTTCTGCCTCGCACAATTTCTTCATAAATTCTTTGTTCATATTTATTACAGAGTTAATTGATGAGTAATAGACAGCCTCGAGGTCCATAAATTTGGAGAATTTAATCATTATCATCTTAGTAGTTCCAAAAAGTGATTGGCCAGCAAATATAATTTTTGTATGATTTTGGTTTGCCAAATGATGTTATTATGTGTAACCTGTAGCAAGATTTTGCCTAGAAATTAAATAACAGCAGGGAATTCACTATGTTCTTCCATAGTAACGATCCTAACTAAAATGATCGGAATAATGTTTTTGTTAATTTTTAAGAATGCGATAGATACATTAATTATATTTGACAATTTTTATGCAAACTTATTTGTGAAAAATATTTTATGACACCAAATTCAGTTTATTTATAAATGTGTTTAGAACTCGTAGGAGGTTAAACTAAGATGGTAGTGAACGAATTATTTTTATTTTATAATTGTGTAACCTTTGAAGATGACTGTGGAAAATGCATATCACTAAAATACACCCCATTTTGTCGACAAAATGGGACACTTGGCCATCTTGAGAGGGCATGTTCGATTCCCCGCCCGACAATCTTGGTTTCTGGTTCAGTGGCTTCCCAAAATCACTGAGCTGGGATGGTTCCCTGCTATGGACATTGGCTTATGCCATCTCCAAAGTACTTGGCCTGTGTAGTTGTGTCTTATCGACTCCAGGGACGATAAGACCATCGACGAGACTTTGAGCTCAAGAGACATGAACATAGGAATCCAAAAGCTACCTGGCCGCCTCTTGGTAGAACCGGGCGTCGGGGCTAGGTACCGGAGACTTCTGCTTCCTGAAGCGCGCCAGCTCGGCTAGCAAGTCCCCTGCGCTGAGCGCCTTCACCCGAGGCCTACCGCCGGCCCGCAGCCGGCTCAGGGCGTGCTGGGCCATGCCCCGGGCGCTGACGCCCCCGTCCTCCACCACCAGGTACACGCCCGCCCTCCAGCCGGCCTCGTTCACCGCCGCCTCCAGCCGCCCCTGGCCCAGCGAGGCCCTCAGCTCCGTGTCCACTGCTGTCACACAGACCGAGCCTTGTCGCCCTCGCACCCAATGCTGCCCTCAGGATTGCTTGCTTGCCTTTACTGGTCTTTACTGCACTTTCAATTCGCTCAGTTTGTCATTATTGTCTGTTTTATTCTAACTACAGTCTCTCCGGTTTTACATCGGGTTACATGCCACTTTAACCCTTTGGTATTCGCATTTAAACTATTAGGTTTTCGATAACCAGGAAAATCGCACACCTGGTATAGTTGTGGTCCCTTTGCCCGACAAAAAACAATCCTTTCACAATACTACTATTTACTTGATAACCAATTGTGGATTATTTTAGGCACAGGAATATATCGTGGGTTCGATTACCTAAGAAGATACTCCACAGTTTCCTGTACATTCAAATAAATGTTGCCTGATTATTAGCTGTTTACAAAAAAGATTACCTAAATAGGTGCCTCTGATTTATATTTCTTTGATTGAGCATTTCTCACTGTTGAAAGTTTCTGGCCTATAATTACCTACAGAGGAAGTTCTTTATTCCGGCACTGCACCCACTGGTTTTTAGAAGAAATTTATTTAAAATAGTATAAAAGACTCTTGTATGTTTAATATTCTATACATATTATTTATAGTGACACTAAGTAACGTTCGTACAATGTTTTCCGATTAACGGGTATGAATGGCATGTGATAACCTACGAATTCATCAAGATACGAAGACAAACAGAAAAATTTATGGACATACTTTTGATAGATACTTATTATGCCATTGATTCGTGTCAGGAATTAATGTGTTATTGTCGACATATAAATCAAGCAAATAACTTTTCAAGATAAATATTATCTTGAATTACTTAAGGCTATGATGTCAAATATTAGGGGATTCGGTGGGTGCGCTCAAAAGAATCTGTGTAAGACACATTCAAGGAAATACTAAATTGTCATGAAAACAATGAGAACATTGTAAACATCAATAATAATCATTCTCAAAGTATTTCCAAGAAACAGTTAGAATGATGGTCTAGTTATTTACTTGTAAACGAGTTAGGTTAACCCAGTGGATCTTCTTCTGTAATCAACATGAAAACTTTGTATCTCTTGGGGCTATTGGAAGCCCGGTCCTCACTCGGTCAAATCTTCTGCCTCCGCGGATGGAATGCGCCTGCTCTCCGCCAAAACCAGTAAAGTTGTGCCCTTGGGTTTTGCTGTACTATTGTGTATGCAGAATTAAACCAGCAATTCTTGTAAACTAGCATGTGTAATTTCGAGCTTTCACGTATCAGGACCACATAGTAACCAGTATATTATGCTGACTACGAACAGTGCACCACTGTAGCAGCCAACTTCGAACAAGTAATATTCTTCAGGTTATGAGTCCAGTGTATTACAGCCCCTTAATAGATTTTTGTTAAACACTAAGACAGACAGTTCCAGCTTAAGTCGATCCAGTAACAAAATAGACCCACGCCGAGCGAGCATCGTTCACACGATCTCAAGTGACACCATCATTCACTAACGATCTTAATATTCGTGAACTGCTCTTGATCGTAAAATATTGCACGTTGAAAACATTTTGGGAAAAAATACACATAACTTTGAATTTTAAATAAATATTTAAAATAAAATTTAATTCCTAGACTGACTTTCTTATTAGTTATATTCCTTGAGTAAAGAATAATTCAACCGGCTTAAAATGTATCTATACATTTTTAAGGAAGTTATGGATTGTACCTTGCTTTTTGGATGTTTTTTTCTTTCCTTTAATTTTCTTTTTCGTTGACATCTTCTGCTAGTAAGCTTTCCTTTTGGTAAACAAGTTGTTAAGCAATCTGCTTTCAGAATATTAGTATTTGTAAGCTTTTCTCCACTTGAACATATTTATGGCTGAATACATAGAGCAAATAACTTTGAAATAACTAAAGCATTAATATCGAAATTATGCAGCTATCGAGCTACTCTCTATGAAGAGAAAAAGAATTCTGAAAACACTCTGAACTTAATGTAGAGAGAGAAAGTGTGTGTGTGTGTGTGTGTATGTATGTATGTATATATATGTATATATATGTATGTATGTATATATTGACGTCGACCCAAGTGTCTCCTCGGCTCCTTCAGGCCATTATGCTTCGTCAACGTCCTCCCTTGTTTCCCCCAGTGATCCCTAAGAATAGTGCATCGGCCAGGGACGCACCCGCGTGCGCCCTAGCATGCCAGTGACCCAGTATTAGTGTATAAATGATTCTATGTTGTATATATTTTTGCCAAATGACTGTGACTTTTTAATAAGTGTGTAAATAATGTAACTGTAATGTATTTATTAGTAATAGTCTTGTAATTCTCGTAATTGTGTGTCAGTGTTAATATGTAATCGCGGCCTGGCACTCATCCGCGTCGCGAGGGGTGGCGCTCTCCCACACCGACCGACTTCTCCTCCCCTCCCCCGCAGCCTGCGCGCGACGGCCCGCGGGCGGGCGGGGAAGGGCAGCAGTCGAACTCAGGACCCGAGCAGCGGCGGACGTGCGCGCCGCTCCGCGCTGATCGCGAGACGTGTCAATCGAGCTTGCGGTCCGGCGACACCGCCACGGTACGAGCATTTACAGCAGCCGAGCTGCCTACGTTGTGCTATTCACGCGATAGGGTGTCCGAGTTACGAGTTACGAGTTACGGGTTACGCCACGAACCGGTCATTATAGGACGCGTAAGCAAAGTTACGCCTCGCCGAACTTTTGCCGTCGTTACGAGTCGGTACGTAAGAACCGCGCACGCATCACGTGCCTTTGAGAGGCAGTTGGCAATCAGGGACGTTGTACGTGGGAGGACAGTCTGTTCGCGTCGGGACGAGTGGGCCGTGCGAGACGGTCTTCGGGAGTCCGGGTCTCCGTGAGAAGGGCGCACACCCCGCGACGGATCCGCCAGGCCGCGGCAAGCTCTTAGAATGCAATAAAAGAGCTCGTGGAACGATTAACATCGAGTGGTCCTTTCGATCTACCTGTCATTCTTCCTCACCCTCCCTCCAGGTCCCGCATTTTCCGGTCCCGGCCACGTCGGCCTGGACCCACACCTCTCCGACGAGAGCAGTACGGGCATAACAGGAATTTCTAGTAAACAGGGAAATAGGGACCAGAAGCCGAGGGACGTGTATATATATATATATATATATATATATATATATATATATATATATATATATATATAAATATAAAAGAAGGTTATGCTTTTGTACACTTTCACAATATATACTTCTTCACTGCGTATTATATAAATATTTTATCATTTCCTTTATTTGTGGTGGTGAATTCCAAGTTCAAGTTGTATCATTTTCTTAAATAAACTCTCTCTTTGCCTATATGAGCAAAAATCTGTGTTAAAATCTACTGTTTTCTATTATATAATTTATATAAGATTAAGGCTCTACAATGTGTAATCAAGTCTGGACAAATCTAATTAAACTAATAAAGAACTATGTTTTGATGTTCTCTTATTAATGTAGGACACTGTGAAATATATAGCCTATATATAAAAAAATGGATTTCAAAGAAAATGGTTCCAAGTTGGGTAGTTTTGAATAAATAGGTTAGCTGTGGTGATATTGTAACACTATCTATTATTTTACTAGCTGTAATAAATTGACGAAATCCGTCGGTGTTTTCTCCGCTCGCACAGGTCGATATGCCACCTCGCAGCCTCTCAGGGATGTGTGCGTGGTCAGATGGGTGGCACTAATGTGTGCAGTGCAGTGCAAGTACAATATAGTGCAATGTCACGAACGGACGACACTCTAAAAGTATCGATTATTACTCGAGATGCAATCGATCATTGCTGTAACTGTGTATGTAAACTGTTAAGTTTTATAATTTAAAGAAGGTTAGTCATTTATAATAATAATAATTGTAATATTTTATGTTATTCTCTTCTTAAAATTATGAATAAATTGCAAATATGTGTTCAAAAATGTAAAAGAAGAATGCTAGACTAACTAGCCTATATTTGCTCACAAAACATGACAGTTCATCACGACTGTAGCTAATCTAATTGGTGAGGAGTATTCCTCCCTCATCTGCTATGTAATAACATATAAAAATACTTAACATTACACTAAATACCAGCATTCATACAAACCTGTGTGCCAATTTATCCCACAGGACATGTATCCCGCCCATTGATACAAATTATTTAATAAAGTGTGGGGTGAATGTGAAATAATATGCACAACACAAGTTCAGGAATTTTCTATTTTGAGTCCCACTCACACTTATTGCCCAGATGGCAGGTCGGATCGGAGGTGGCGAATGTCGACCGAAAATTGGAACTCTTCACTTTTTATACAGTAAACACCGATAAGCCAAGAAACCTGCATGAATAGCTTGACCACTATTCCAGATGGAAAATAGTAATTGCAAAATAAATACAAGGATGTTTAGAGAGTCTTAAAAAAAATTCTTATTTTCAGACTTCAAAAAAAAAAAAAAAAAAAGTAATACGAAAGTTCCTTCTATTGTGGTACACAGAAAATAATTATACACATCGATTCAGGAGAAACAATTGACTAATTGTTTTTAAAATAACTAAATTACCACATACCGAAATATATAGGCCCATAGGCCTAAGATACAACATTAATTTATTTGTGAACATTATAATTGAAATCAGTCCAAAACATTTTCTTTAATTATTATGGACTTACAACCCTCATTATATTATATACCTAGTCACTAATTTAGATTCTTTGAGTTGACTTCTAGTGATATGATTCTGATCTGCTTAGCTCTGTTTCATTTACACAGCTGACCATTCTGTATTTTTTCTTTGTAATATACTTTTTTCTGTTTGTGTTTCTATGTTAACCATCTTCCTCACCCTCTGTACCCGAACACTTGAAATTTCCTTATAAATGATTCTATTGTCACTTTCAATCTCTCCCATTTCATTTTTACATTCATCTACTTCATCGTTTTCAAGTAATGACTTTTTACAACATTTAACAGCATCTATGCATTTCTCTTCTGTTTCGTTTCGTACTTGCAATGTCAGCTGTGTTGCCTTCTTCATTTGCACATCATAGGCATGACACACCTTCTCAGCACTTAAACATTTGCCAGCATGAGTTTCCAGATCTAAATTGGACACTAATGGTTCTTGAACAGACGGTGTAACTGCGGGATAACTGAGATTGGTAAATTCTGCCCCTGTGTATACCTTACCCTCCTGGTCAATGTTATCAACACAAAGCTGTCTATAAACTTTTTCATACTCACTGATACACTGCATTAACTTTGAATTAGTACTGTCCCTCATCTTTGTTTCCCACAAAACAATACCTTCACTCGATGCCATCGGGTCTCGCACCGCCAACCTAGCAGCCTCTGCTTGCGGTGTATTCCTATGACAGTATTGAAAACATAGAGCTACCATCAGTAAAAACACTGTCGCCATAGCATGAAGTAAGATCAAGTCAGCATTCCAGAGAACAGCCTTGAAAGTATCTGATATTGTCGGCCAGTACCACAATGCTATACATAGTAGAATCGTGTCTAAAAACAATAACAACACGCCATTTTCTTGCTGTACAAATATTGAAATGTTTTCAAACGACGTAACTAGTTTTATCTTAAAATCTTCAAGTGACATGATTCGACGTTATGTAACTTAAGAATCTTATTTTTCGAGATGTTTGTTTATTTATTGCAATCACAACTACAAAGTATCATAGAAAAATTAAGCAATGAAAACATATAAAAAAAGACGAGACTAAAATGCGACTGCAAATATATAGATATATAAAATTCTCAAAAGAAAAATCTATTAACGCCTAGGGTTCCCATGAAAAATTATAAAGTAATTTATAAAATGACATACTATGTCGTATGTAATATTTAAAACATGGAAAAGTGTTAACCCGTATAAAACTCAGGATTTTACAAAACTCCTTAAATAATTTGGAGTAAAAAAGAAAATTAGAGTTTATGGCTGTAAGGTCAATGAATGCCATAAAAATACAAGTATATTGTAGTACAAGTTAAATTAATTATGTAAATAGCAATAATTTATTATATTAGCTTTGTGTTATATGGTTATTATCAGTGTTTGCTAATGAAGTATGAAGTAAGTCTAAAGCTAAAACACCGACAAAATTGGACTTTGATTTGAGCACGGAGTTCGAAATGTATTTGGTCCAAGTTTTTAAGGTTAGCTCCAACTGACTAAAAAAAAAAAAAAAAAATGGCAAATTCAGAAACACTTCAGTATTTTCCTTTTTCATCTGTAATCGAGCCGAGCTTCTGGCACAAGCTGTACCAGGTGAAACTGGACGTGGACAAGCTCGAGGAGAAAATCACTCCGGTGTGGGGTAAGTACTCGCATTCCAATACGGCTGGCAGAGTGAACTCCAGACCTGTCATGACGGTCGACTGTAGCTCATTCAACGGGAGCTTCGAAGGCTCTGGCAGCGTCATGCCGGCGTACGGCAAGCTCCTGATCAAGAACAGCCTGGAGGACTTCAAGGCCAGTGACAAGGTGAAGTTGCTCGACGAGTGCGGACAGGCCCTGTGGGCGGACATCGAGAGCGGGCGGGCGTGCGAGAACCCGGCGCTGCTCAACGCCTTCTTCTTACTCTCGTATGTGGACCTGAAGAAGTACCATTTCTACTACTGGTTTGCGTTTCCTGCCGTGAAGATGGGGTCCACAGCGCAAGTCTCCGCCCCGCGACGGCTGCACGACGTGTTGTCCCAGGAGGAGTTGGTGGCTCTGGAGGAACAGGTGAACGAAGTGGCCAGCTGGGAGCGGCTGAGCTGCTTCACGCTGAGGCGTGCGCCCCTGAGGCTGCTAGCGCTGGGCGAGCTAGGCGCGGGCGGGCTGCCGGGATTCTGCGACCCCTCGACAGCTGCCAGCCCGGGCTGGCCCGTCAGGAACCTCCTGGCGCTGCTGGCACGCTGCCACCCGCACCTCGTGGGGAAGCGCGTGGAGATGGTCGGACTGCGGCTGACCCTGGAGGGCCGCCGGCGGAGCACCGAGGCCAGCATGGTGTGGACTGTGGTGCTGCCAACCCTAGACGAGGGGGGCGTGCAGTGGGTGGGCTGGGAGCGCAACGAGCGAGGACGGTACGGCCCACGCTTCGCCAACCTGTGCGCCAGTATGGATCCGGCTCAGCTGGTGAGCACGTCTGTCGACCTCAACCTCAAGCTGATGAAGTGGCGCCTGGTGCCGGAACTGGACCTGGAGGCGTTCAAGAGCGTCCGCTGCCTGCTGCTAGGAGCTGGCACGCTGGGCTGCGCTGTCGCACGCCTGCTGCTGGCCTGGGGCGTGCAGCACATTACCTTCGTGGACAACGGCCGGGTGTCGTACTCCAACCCTGTCAGACAGTCCTTGTACACGTACCGGGACTGCGTGAAGGAGCACTCGTCAAAGGCCGTCATTGCGGCCGAAGCCCTGCGAGAGATCAACCCTGGTGTAGTTTCGGAGGGGATCACCCTCACCATCCCCATGCCCGGTCACCCGATCGGTCCGATAAAGGACCCGAGCGGGGGCGACACGCTAGGTGCGGCGGCGGTAAGGGCAGACTTCGACAGGCTCGTGGAGCTAGTGGGAAGCCACGACGTGGTGTTCCTGCTGACAGACTCGCGGGAGGCCCGGTGGCTGCCCACGGCACTGGCTGCCTCGAAGGACAAGCTGGCGATCAACGTGGCGCTGGGGTTCGACACCTACCTGGTGATGAGGCACGGACCGCGCGGGGCGGCGTCCCGCCTGGGATGCTACTTCTGCAACGACGTGACCGCGCCGGGGGACTCCCAGAAGGACCGCACCGTGGACCAGAAGTGCACGGTGACGCGGCCGGGGGCGGCGGCCGTGGCGGCGGGGCTGGCGGTGGAGCTTCTGGCGGCCGTGCTGCAACACCCGCTGCGCGGCGCGGCGCCAGCAGAGCCCAGCGACGAGCGAGGCGTGCTGGGGCCCGTGCCCCACTCCCTGCGCGGCTTCCTCTCGGAGTTCCGCCAGATGGCGCTGCCCGTGCAGAGGTTCGACCGCTGCATTGCGTGCTCGGAGGGGGTGCTGGGGGAGCTGGAGGCGCGCGGGTTCGAGTTCCTGCACGCCGTGCTGGACGAGCCGGGCTACCTGGAGCGCCTGACGGGGCTGGCAGAGCTGCGGGCGGACTTCCAGGACACCGACGTGTGGGACCTGAGCGACTCTGACGGGGAGGAGACTGTAGCGTGAACCCAGCACAGCAGCGACAGCTATTACCACATTTGGACCGGGCCAGATGACCTCGTATGTCGCCCGTGCATTCGCTTGCTTTGGGTTCGACTTTTATGTGAATTATCCCGATGAAAGATTACCGTGAACACGTAGGATCGTATTGAGATTTGAATGGAAAATTACAATTAGAATTTTTTGGTATCGACGGTTGCATCTGTCTTAAAAAAATGTTGAGAAAAAGTCTGCAGTTTTTAAAAACTATGCAAAAAAATAATTTTTCTTGTTACTATTTCACTGCTATTGAAAAATAAAAATTGTAGGCCTAGATTAACTGCTGCAATGCATAACATAAACCTTCACGCTATTTAAAAAAAAAGCTTTTATTAGTTTCACTTGTAATTCATGAACTATGTAAACAAATCTTGGAAGTCAGTTTAAACCTACTAATCGTTGTGCTGATTTGAATCTTCTCAAGTGTTTGTTACCCAGATGACAATGCAATAATTTGGTACCAAGCCGAGCTGATGATGGGAGCCAGGTGGATAGTGGAACTCTTCAATAGGTGCTAGTAAATCCCTTACTTTTTTTGTTTGTAACAAAAGCACGTTATTTCAAAACTATAATTTATGATCTGTTAGTGTGTAATTGAGAAAATTGTATTTATTTTTAGTTTTTTAAAATATATTTTATTATTCATGGTTTACTGTAACTGCACTCTTGTCTACACTTTAGTCAAAAAGTGTAAACTTACCATCAATGCTCGGTGATCTGTTAGTGTGTAATTGAGAAAAGTGTATTTTTAGTTTATTAAAATATATTTTATTATTCATGGTTTACTGTGACTGCACTCTTGTCTACACTTTGGTAAAAAAATGTGAACTTACCATCAACGCTCGGATGAGTCTTGAGTTCACTCCCAATTTGGTCCAAATTTGTCTCCGTGTCAAGTTCAGTTGTCTTCAACATTTAACTCTCAACAAAGTTATGAGTCGAGACCAGGCAGTTTTGTGGGTTCGTTTGAGGACAAGCAGAACTACAAATACTTGTGCGTTTTTTTTGCCAGTCTTCCATTGGTGTACAGCTGTTTGGACACACCCTGTGCTAGTCTAAGCCAGGGGCGTCCAGACTTGTCAAGCCTAAGGGCCACTCTGACTCCTCCGAGTGCCAAGGGCAAGACCTGCCAGCTCATCACACCAACACACCGTACAACCAGCAGCAGCTAAAAGGTCCAGTCACGTTCAGATCACTTCTCTCGAGGATGCAATAAATGAGTGATCAAGGTTCAGCAAGACTCGATAGATCGTTGAACCTGCCAATTCTCATGGTTGCTAGTTACAAAAGCGTTGCGGGTTCTCTAACCTCTAGGAGGGACTAATCAGTCACCTGCTTGCTCGGGCAAATGCCATCTGTTTATTGGCCTTATGTTGAATGATGTCTCCACTGTGTGTAGTCTATGATTCAATACTTCATTCCTTGAGGGTTTCTTGCTGGTCTAGGGCTAAAATGTGAGCCAATTACAGAAGCTGTGCACAGATATTAGCCAGCTACTTAATAAATATGCTAATTTTCCCAGTGTCTAATAGGGTACTCCCATTCCCCTCCCCCACGAGAATAATGTGCATGAAATACACTTATGATCAGTTAAAATAACTTGCATGTTTTATATGAAAATTACTAATGTATTCTTCAGTTCTACTGCACTACGTGATTTACTGACGAAGCACAAGAGAAAAGGTTCAACGGCCAAAACCTGCTACGTGTGCCACTGAAGGTCCTACGACAGTGTTTGTGTCGAGGAGTGTAACAGTGAAAATGAGCTCGTTGCTGGCACAATTAAATACACACCACGAACATCAGAATACAAAGGCCTGTGATAGAATGGGACTGTGGGTTATTTAATTTAAACACACTTTAAAAATACACACTTTTATTTGAGATTATCATTTACAAATTTTAAACCAGCAAACCACAACTTCAAACATTTTGCAAGTTTCAATAAAAAAAAATTATATACACACATCCACCACATCATAATAGTAAGTTGTATTTACATTATTTACAATTCTTAGTTTCACTCGTCACACCCTTAAAAAACTACCACTAATCATTCAAACCCAAGGGTATTATCTCAAAACAAGCAATTAAGGTGTACATTGTTAACATTTGGCTTTGTAGTACAGAAACATTGTTAAGAGAAAACTGGAACATCTCACAAGACATTCGCAACTCACGAGTCTTTCAGGGAAACTTCAGTGCAACATCACTCTGGTTGACGACACCACACACGCGTCAGGTCTACTCGGTCACAGCTACTGGCTCCACAGAGACTGACCGAGTCTCAGTGAACGTTCAGTGATCGCAAAAGAAAATAACGGGGTTTCTGTGAACGTCATGTTTCACATCAAGGCAACAGTTGTATTGCAGCTACTCCGCTCCAGACATTTCAATCCAAAACTACATTTTTAGCTATTCTTTATAAAAAAAAAAAATCATTCTTTAAAGTTGCCTTCATCATCTGATAATCTTGCATATTAACAAATGTTTCAAGAGGATTTCACAGTATGTAAAATAACAAGAATTTTTTTTAGTCTTTTCTCTTTATTAAATTAAAGACAATAATTTTAGGCATTATGCAGGTATTCTGAGCTTCAAGTCATGAAAACCATAATGATAAAATACTGAATGAATTCTTAAACACCACAAACTATATACAAATTTTAACTTGAAGCATTTTAGAAATGTTTTCACAGTCGGCACACAGTCACCGTGACAGCAACGTCCGACCCTCGTGGACAAACACTGATGCCACTACAAAAACGTGAGGAATTCATCAAACACAGGACATTTATGTATGCATTTATCCAAGTACCAATTGGTACTCGATGGTTTTATACCAGTAAATTTTTACGTTGGGTCTTGCACATGGTGCGGAGGGGGAATTCCAAGTGCAAAATACATCACAAAACTTTTAACAGTTAAAAAGACAATGTCCAGTTTATGGAATGATTGCTTTCTTTGTTCACTCCTGCAGACTGCCAACATCAAAAAAGAGGCAAAATCTTCAGTGGAACAAAATAATTATATTTTTCTGGCCTTAAATCAATAATGAACGTTAACAGGAATTTTAACCACATAATTTATTTCAAAATTATTTCCTTCTTGGACAAAACTTTCACTTCTCCACATCGTTGGGACCCAGTTTCATCCTACACTGCCATAAAAATGAGAGAGCTGAATGAAATTCGCCTGCGACATTACCTACCACATGGCAAACACTGCACCAGCTAATGGTATACTTCCTTGCCGACAACTCAAGTTACCAAACAACAGAGATATCTACTTGCCATAACATAAGCTTGCACAACATTCCTTATATGTTGAATACAGCCTGGAGTAAAATATACACAACCAAAGGAAACTCAGAGATATGCAGTAAGTAGTGACAAGATTATACTGTGAATTGCAATAAAACCAAAACAACACAGCATAACACCTAAATGCAAATTAACACACCATATTGCACCAAAATACAAACTTTATCATGGAACTAAGTAGCATTTAACAAAAATTTATTTCAAATCACAAATGAGTAATTTTGTAATGTTTGAAATTCAAGGAATGTCTTTTTCCAGACAAAAACTTGTACCAATTTTTTTTATTGTGCATTCTACTGAATCACTTTCAAAGCACGAATGCTCGCTAATCAATTTTTTTATTGTTCGGATGTATCTATTTTAGACCAATTTATTAAGAATTATTTTATTGTAGAAATGCAGCACATAAATTTTAACATTATTTTGTGGAGTTAAGTTTCACAAAACAGCCTTTAAAAAATTAAAAACCATAACACTGAAATATTCTGTTGTAGAAACGCAATTGGACTATAAATAAAACGATAAAATATTGTCTTTAACAGTAAGTCATTACCCAAAACATAAAAATGTATACTTTTCTCTCGAAAATGTAAATATGTTTTAGTACATATTAAGGGAAACTTCACTCTAAACTTACTGATATCTAGTACATAATTTATGCAAATAAACTTTCATCAGTATATCCCTATGAAGAGTAGAAAAAAAAACTAGGATTCTAATTACTCAGGAAATTAGGTACATTTGGAATAATTTTATGCTTGGTTATGACAGCACTGACATTATTACCTTGTATCACAACAAAAAATAATTATATTACACTTAAATTACACACACAGTTTTCATTACAAGACATAATAGGTTCTTTTGAAAAAGTTGGTGTACAAAACCGAATAACTACACTTACACGCACAGACTTTTATTTTCCTCTTGAGAAATACAGCAGGAAAGGTTAATCTTAGATTCTCAGTTGTTTTGATATTATTCAGTCATGAGATATGGTCACTCTGTGGTCACACCAGACACCCCTACCAACAAGTTCATTAAACAAACTATTGCAGCTCAAAGGTTTATCATTCCATCTAAAAAAACGTCTGCACAGCGAGTGAAGGAAGTCGCACATTTACAACAAACTTCTAACGATAATTTTTTTCTATCAATATGAACATGAAAATTAACTGTCATTCTTTTAGAAAAAGACAAGAGCATGTCACCCGATCGGAGTCCTGTTAGCATCTTTATGAACAGAGTTCCTCGACATCTTCAAACTTACAGATTTCTTCTGAACAGCTTAGAGCAAATTATTTCAATCTCAAACCATTTGTCAGTACCCCCGAAGCCTACTTAAACACAACATTCATATGAATCCCAGATTCCATGACCTAAAAGTCTTGACCATGAACTAAACATGATCAGAGATCTAGCAAATAATTTTCTCATGGTTTATAGGCCATGATATTTACAATTTTTTATTTTAACCTGAAATACTTGCCATTTATAAGCAGCTACATTCTTCTTTATAACCTTTTTATTTATTTTACAATTCCATATAATATAAAAGTACTTAAACAAAAACACAGACCTACATAGAAAAATTCACTCACAGTGAAATCTCAATACAACATAACGAGAGAACTCAAAGGTCAATGGAAGTACTTTATACTGAACAGTTACTAAATACAAAAAAAAAGATGTAAAACTCCACATTAGCCAGAAATGTTTTAAAACAAAATAACTATGTACTGTTAATATAATCAATCACCTGTTGATTAATTTTCTTGTTTCTCTGCCTAATTTAAGCAAGCTCAGGTTAAGACACTTTCTGAAAGTCGACACAGTACACAACTTAATCAAGCTAAATTTCTTTGCATAAAACTACACGAGATTTTTCTAAAGTGAAATTTTGAAAAGCATCTCAACTGAGTTTTATATGGAAGCGCCCAATAGACAATACCGAGAAGCATGCATGATGAGAGCGTTTTAAAATATCGTTGGACCTGGGATACATGATCCACCAATCACTGAGACAATCAAAAGATGGTTTGCAGTGGAACACTTCGGGCATATTTCTCTCTTTACAAAAATATTTATAACCTTATTTAAACCCCAATTCACAAGAGGAATGCACTAAACATAATGCTGAAAACATGATTTTTATATACCGAAAAGTATAGTTAGATTCCAAGAATTTAAATGTACTGATACTAAGAATGAGTGAGTGTTACTAGATATTTTATTTAGAAAATTGTTTTTGTAAAGATTATTATTCTAGAAAACTACAGGAAACACCAGTCAATGTAGCTTATACTTCAGTATCACCATCATGACATTTTAACTTTGGTAAAACACAACAGGACAACAAAAGAAATAAAGTAAATGGTTTCGCAGCTAGTTCATCAGCATTAAACAAGATTCTAACAAAACATGTTGAAATTCCACAGAACTTTTCACATGCTTATCAAATCTCTCTTAAATATTTAGAATAATCTGCGGTGAAGTTCCTCGTTTTACAGGCTGGGGCGGAATGCAGTCCCTAGGGCTCCCGGACAGGCAGAGGGGTGGGGCAGGTGCCGTTAGGTCGGGGTAGCAACGCCGTGTTCAGTAGTCGCCGTGAAATGGACAGGTGAGCAACAAGGCTTTGTTGTGGAGGCCGTTTCTTAAAACGGGTAAAGTATGGTGGCGACGCAGAGGACCTTTAGCAGGCAGTTCAATTTAATTTGTAACGACAAGTGTTCTTGACCCTAAAACCTTTCGAAAATGGATCAGCCCAATAGTGACAGTTTAGAGCACTGTCTCCTTGATAGGCATAACTGCCCTCCCCCCCCCCCTTTTTTTTTTGAGGGGGAGTCTCAATTATGACTGATTCCAGCGTGCCATTGTGAGATGCTGGAGAACATTTTATGGCAAAAAATAGAACAGCAGGGCAGGGAATACAACGAAGTCTTCTGGTTTCAACAGGACGGAACCACGGCCCGTACTGCTCTTCGTTCATGCAAAGTTTTGCAGAAATGTTTCCCGGCCGCCTGATCTTACGAGGGGATGTCCCGTGGCCCCTTGCTCCCAGGATTGGCCTGTGACTTTTTTTCTATGAGGCTACCTCAAAACTGCAGTTTACAAAGTTCGACCTCGAACCCTGGAAGCTTTGAAGGAGGCAATTTGAGGACGTAATCACCGGAATTTTACAAGATATGCTGGATAGAGTGGGTGAAAACTTTACTTGAACAACTCACTATGTGCATTGCCCGCCAAGGCCACCACTTGGACGATTTTATCCTTAAAAGTTAAGCAAACAAAAAATGGCATAAGTACTTGACAAAAATAAAAAAAAAAACATTTTTCCTTTATCTTGAACTGTTTTTTCACAATTCACGCTCCACACCACAGATTGCATTCTACCCCACCCTTTACATGGGTACAGTAAACATAGTTCCCTTTCAAAGTTTCAAGTATAAGTATCTCCATGCATACTGAAGGTCATCCTACCTGGTACATCAGTGTGGCAGAGACAGAACATATCATGTTCCTACTTAAGGTGCAGGCACAAGAACCACACCCAGCAACCTTGGACTCAACTGGTTTTACGAAGTAGTTTAGTTGCTACTTCCTTAATGCCCGATGTCAATTTTAATTGGTATGGTCGCAACAAGTATTTACCTGTGTTAATCATTGTCGTACAGTGATTAAATCAAATTTAAAAAAAAAAAAACTACAACTCTAGTTGGTACTATAGGCCTACTATAGTACTACTATAGGCCTGTGTGAAGCTTTGACTATGAGAATGAATTGAGGCTTAGGTTGTGAATGTTGTGATGCAAAGCTTTAAAACACTGGAAGACTATCTCCCAGGAAAATATTTCTTTCTTTTGTGTTGAACATGTTTTGCTTGAATAAAGACGGTTACTTAAAAAAATTAAATCGTGACACTCCATTTACTTTTACGAATGCCCAATATCAATATTATGCATAGTTATTTTACAATTTTTATTGAATGATGTTATATATAAGGCCCAAATGGTTAGATATTTAACAAATTCGAACATTACAAATGTTAGATGATTAATATATATTTTTTTAATTCAGTCACATATTTTAAAAAATATGTGTAATACAGCTTTGCCGTGATCAATATTCACAATTTGATTTGACATCAAGAATACTTTAAACATTCAATTTTATATTCGCTTAGCATCAAAAAACTAGCATTCACACAGGACTAAATATTAAGTGTCACTCAAAGGATTTGAAAATCTTTAAATGTGCCTTAACTAGGTGTTTCAACAAAGCCACCATTTATAAAATGGAGATTAACCTGTTTAGTTATGCATAAAAATGTATGAATTGAATATACTGACCATCTCCACCCCGTGACGAATATCACACATCCATTGTTCCTTCCAGAAAAAAAAAAACAAATTCAGCTGAACAGTTAACAAAGGGCTACTAACAGTGCTACAAAAACTTTTTAACTCCCGGATCACAGCGTCCAAAGTGCACACACAGCATTCCGACCCAACACATTCCACTTTCCAACTACATAGTACTGTATTTAAATACATACAGATAGTATTAAATAATTTGTGGCTGAAAATTTTTTTTGCACAGCTGAACCAGACATTTAATAAAAAAGAAGTAAAAAACATAAATTTCACTGACAGAGCTCTCTTCGCATAAATTACATGTATTTCAATATTTTTTTCCACACAAAAACACATGACAAAAAATTACATTTTGAATATTTCTTAGCATCACAGGTATGTTGAACTTGAAGCCTCAGATTTGCTGTTGGTACATACAATCAAAGCCATTGCACATGAAGTTTTGAAATTAAAAATAATAAAAAATTCTCAAACCTACACTTGATTTAAAATAGCCGAGATGAAAGGAAACATGCTTAAAATGAATTCATCTTCATTTTATGACTATTATCGAGAGAAAAAAAAATAAAAAATTTGAAAGCAAAAAATGCAACGATAGATACTTTTTTTCTCCCAGCGCTGGGCATCAAAACAGGTTCTAGTAACGTAAAAATAAACAATATTTCAGCACTGGTTAAATATTAAAAGGGTATCAACTTTTGCAAGGCAAGAGCTCAACATATTTGCATCAGCCAAAAAAATTTACGTATCAAACTAATGATAATCTAAAACTTTAAAACAATAAGATAAGTAGTTACCCTTCATGTCCACTGAATACGGTACAGAAAATTCACTTTCCTGAGAAAACACAACAGTAAGCTTCCAACTGAAGTCTGAAAAAACGCAAGTTGAAAAAAAAAAAAAAAAACCACTTGGTTTTAATGATAACGAGAAATAAGAAACAGGTAATCGATTGTTCGTAGCCGCGGAGGCGGAGAGCCGTGGCGCAGCCGTGCAGAGGCGAGGGCGAACGGACCCATCGCCGCGCACTCACTTGATGAACGCCTCGGCAGGGACCGTGCCTTGCTTGTGCAGCACGGCGAACGTCTCCAGCGCCTTCTGGAAGTCCCAGTTGGTTTCATCCAGACACCTGTGCACACATCACACGTCGCCGTGGAAGCACCGGTTCCCGAGATAACACACATTTCCCTCTCACAGTACTTCATTAGCACCTTTGAATATATATACTGTATAGAAGTCGCCAGCCCAGGTTAAAATATCTAATACAGTTTTGATAACGTGTAAATAACAACTAAGACGGTACAGGGCGTTACAGCAGCACACTGCAGTGGTGAAGTTCCCAAGCTGCTCATCATACGCTTCTGAAAAACGTAGAGTACCGTATTCACTCGCGTAATGTCCGCCCTCGCATAATGTCCGCACCCTTTATTTATATACCCTTAAAAGAAAAAATTAAAAACTCGCATAATGTCCGCACCAGTCATCTACGGCGGGCAACACAACTTTGGCCACCCCTAAAGGACGCAGTACGAATGGAAAGTTGACGGCTCTGTAAACAAAGCCGTGACCTTGAGCTGTCCTTTCTCTCCTGTTCTGAAAGGGTGGGGAAATTCGTTGAACTGAACAAAGCACGGTCAAAGGCCCCGCCCGTGTAAACATTTTTGAGAAAAATTTAAAAACGTGTTTATCTGAGGGCAGGGCAGCTTGGCATGCATCAAACAACAAGCCATGTATTGTGAGCGGCGGGAGGTGATTTTGTAAGTGTCCATTCTCAGTAGGACCGTCGTGAGGCATGCCAGACGTACGGCAGTTAGTCGTATCTCAAATGACATAAAGATAAAGAAAGCTGAACTCGCGAGCTGCCGTGTTGATGTGGAGTGTTGTCGGTGAAGAAGAGGGGAAGTGAAGGAGGAAGGGAAGTGGGTCAAGGATTCTAACACTCCTTTGTCTGGTTGGCTGGATAGCTGGCAGGAGGGAGGTTAAGCCACGCCTCCGCCTCTCTCCCCTCCTGCCGCAGCGCTGCCTCAGCCTCTCCCCCCTGCGGAGTCGTTGCCCCTCTCTTCCTTCTGCCGCGTCGCTGCCTCCCCCGCCTTCATCATTAGAACAAAGACGCACGACTTGAATAGAACACAAAATTTTGTATTTTTGTATTTTTCCTCGCATAATGTCCGCACCCCATTTTTTTGGCCAAAAATGTGGTCAAATTACTGCGGACATTACGCGAGTGATTACGGTAAATCCTATCCACTCGCGACTTCTATACAGTATATATATTCAAAGTTAGCACTAAGGCGTTATTATCCTGAAGTACAGTACACTCGCGATTGTCCGCGAAATCAAGCGGCAGGGCCACCGGGGATAGTGAAAATCGCAGATAATCCGCAAAAGAGCCGAAAATGGGAAACAAAAAAAAAAGGAAACACTAATTTCAACTTAGAAATCTAAAACTTCATGTCAGTAAAAGTTACAACAGTAAAATTTTTTAAATGATGCTAAAATTTTAGTGTTTTACTGAATTTCAGTAATGTAAACATAAAAGTCGCTCAACCGCATGACTAGAAACAAAGCGCGACAGAAACAAAAATAGCAACGCATGCCAGCCTGCTGCGCGAGTTCCGAGAAGGCCTGTGGCGTTTTACTGTATACTGCACACAATACACTCGCCAGGAGAGTTCAAATTTGCTCACTTGTAATAAAATACAGATTTACCATGTGTTGCATTTTTTTGCAGAATGCACGGATAATAGGGTGTTTACTGCATTTATTTTGCCAAATAAAATAACTATGTAAAAGAATTAAGTGGGTTTTTTTTAGACAGAAATTTATAGCTTAAATATTTGGAACCAAGACAGCATCTGTCAACATTGTTCATTTTCAAATCACAACCTAACAATATGGTAAAGATTTTTATGTTCGTCTAAAGTGATAAATATATAATTAAAAATGTGTTTGATAACATTTGAGTACAGTAGAATCTCAGTACTAAGTACTTACAGGGACCTCACGTTTTTGTACTTAGTACTGAAACATACATACATATCATCTTTACAAAGAGAAAAAAAAATATTAAAAAAATAGCGACATTATAAGATACATTATTTTTTGGCCAACATCTGACTTCAGTTAAACATTGGTGTGTATGTATAACTTAAGTTTAGTTATTTCAGTTTGTTTTTGAGCTTGAATGATGCTCTGTTGAACAAAATGTTCTATCTCATAGAAAGATTTCCTGATCCCTTCTGGAATCTTTTCGTGTTTAGAGATAAATTTGTTCAGTTTCTCTAAGCTCTGAATAGCTTCTGTAGCTGTCACAGGCGGCTCCTCAGTGTCAGAATCATCATCTGATTCGACTTTTGATGACTGTGATTGAATGACTTCACTAACGATGTCACTGTCAGTCAACACTGGTGTTGTTTCTGTTTCATTATCCACAGACACATAGTCTGTGAATTAAACAGCATCACACTGCATGGAGGTTGACACTTCTTGCCATACTTCAGGGTCAATGTCATTGCTTTCGCATGTTTGTGCTGTAGTATGGCTTGCATCCTGGTCTGATGAAGTTGCAGTGAGCTCGTCAGTGTTACAGTTAACAATGCCAGACTTTCTCCAGCAGTTGGCAATAGTTTCTGGCTGAACATTCCACCATCCACCAGTAATCATCTCAATTGCCTGAAGAACATTGATGTTGGTGGGCACTTTCAACCTAATGTTGATGAGCAACCTCTCAACAAGACGTTTTCGAAAATGCACTTTAGCATTCTGAATAATGCCTTGGTCAAGGGGCTGTAACTGAGATGTGCAGTTAGGTGGCAGAAACATCAGTTTGATGTTTTACAGTCGAAGATCAACAGTGTGTGCTGCGCAGTTGTCTACCAACAAAATAATTTTTCTTCCCTCTTTCTTCATGTCCTTATCGGTTTTCATGAGCCAGTTTGAGAACAGTTCTCTTGTCATCCATGCACGGGTGTTGCTTGCATAATCAGCAGGAAGCCAAGAAACTCCCTTGAAACACCTGGGAGACTTGTGTTTACCAATGATTAATGGCCTCAATTTTTTTGTTCCTGTGGCGTTGCAAAAAAACAACACAGACAACCTTTCATTTGCTTTTTTCCCTCCAGTGCATTTTTCACCCCTATATTCCATTGTCCTGTTCGGCAAAAGCTTGTAAAAAATGCAGTTTCATCAGCATTGAAAATATTGTCTACTGAGTATGATTTAAAAATACTCTCCGACTTTACTTCCTTCCACTGGTTTGCTGCCTCTGAGTCTGCATCTTTGTCCTCCCCACAAACAACCTTCCATGATATACCACGTCGTTCCCGGAACCGGTGCAACCACCCCGAACTGGCTTGGAAGTCTTGAATCTCCATAAGCAATGCAAACTGTTTTGCTTTAGCTTGCAACATTGGGCCAGTTACAGGAACATTATTTGATCTTACTTCCCTCAACCATTTGTTCAAGGCATCTTCCAAACCTTGATGATCGCCGGAACGAAGCCTTTTGCGGTCACAACCAAACAAAGATTCTTCATATATCTTTTCAATATTTGCCCGGTATTTTACAATAGTACTTAAGCTGGATTTACACGACGCAATATGCACGCAATTTCCATGCAATCTGCTAATATTGCATTGCAGCTCACATAAAAAATTCTCAGAATTTCACACGCGATGCAAGCTACGGCGCAATATCTGAGAATAGATCATGCTCTATATTTTGATGCAAGTTGCGCAGAACAAGCACTGTGATTGGTCGTTCTCTGTAGTAAATTTACGCGCGTAGTTGTAAACATAAACAAAAGCAAGCACTTTACAAACATGGAATGGACACCCGAGTGTGTTTTGCGGCTCTTGGATGAATATCAAAAATATCCAGTTCTGTACAACACAAAATCGCCAAATTACCATAACAAACATTTGCGTAAGAAAGCAATACAAGCTGTGGCCACGTCTGTGTCGGAATTACGTGTAAACACGACCACAGAAGATGTAAAAAAACAAGTTTAGAAATCTGCGATCGTGCTTCATCAGATAACATTTACATCATTGTCAGTGCACAAATTGCCTTGTTCCTTTGATTATCCATTTGTACAGAAATGTGGCGGGAACAAAACAGATCGCATGTTTATTGCATGGGGAATTTGCGCTGTGTGAATGAGAGATTGCATGCAATAATTGCATGAGAGCTTGCATGCAAGGAGCTGTGTGAGAAGTGAATTGCATAGTGTAAAACCAGCTTAACAGTCGTCGCCGCAATGCCATATGTCTTCGCAACTGCGACTTGCTTTTTCCCCTTGTCTAGTTCCCTTAATATTTCCACTTTTTCCTTAAGCGTTTATTGCTTTCGTTTCTTTTTATCTCCAGAGTCACTCATTTTGTAGCACAAATACAATGCAGTGTCTAAATAACGTAACCTGAAAATAAACTCAACAATAACAATAAACAATCCCGGCACAGACGTCAAACAGTATATTAGCGTAGCGTAACACTTTTGTCTAAATAATTAATACTTCTCTCAAACTTCCGTGTTTCGATGTATCGAATGGTGTTGTGTTGCTCACGTCGCATACTACGTATGGTTTAATCTATGGTAGTGCGCGCAACTGTTTGTTAACTTTGTTTTGAGGGTTTAGAGGTTAGAAAATACGTCGCGGTGGTATTTGTTAATGTTTGTTCTACAACATTAATCATTTAGCTGGAAATTTATTTACCAGTTTAAGTAAATTTTGGTGTAGTAATGCCACGCTACTAGTAGAATTTATACGTTATAGTGAAAATATGATACTTTAAACTGAAACAGTTTTGCATGGTGAAGATACGATTTTTGGCGGGGACTTAAAAAAAATACGTTAAATTGAAATATACGTTATAATGAGGTACGTTGTACCGGTATTCTACTGTACCTTATTTAGTCAGAGTTTTTATTTTAAACAGTATTTATGAATGAGAGTTGTATTACGTTTCACAGATATGTGTTTTTTGTGATACTATTTGTGCCTTGTCTGGTCAATACACGTGCAAAGTTCTGGTTTGTTTCGTAACAGAGATTGTGACAAAAAATTAAGCATAAAATGTTTTTTATAATATAAGAATTAGCTTGCCAGAAATTATTACTATTAAAAAAAATGGCTTCTATTAAGTATTATCCCGAGGAGAAAAATTATTTTCCAAAATATGGGAAAAGTTTGTTTACGACTTTTATCCAGTTTTTCAGAATCTTGTCCACCTCTTAATTTTTTTATTTTGTAGACGAGTAATTGAGACGAACAATGTCCGTTTCATCATAGATACACACAGCAAGGAAACTGCTACTAACTGCTACCATCTCACAGGGAATTCATTATATTGTAACTATCAACTTACATGCAGTTGAAACTATGACATTAACTTCTCATAATGGCCACCACAATGGAGTGTTAAGTGTTTCGTGGTATTGTAGTCCATGGTTGTTAACACAGTTTTTGATGGGATTCTAATTCTCATTCTTACTATTCCAATTTTTATATTCGTATTGGAAAATAACTTGTTATTCGTATCCGATTTTAACTAATAAACCAATGTTCGCACAGGCCTAAAAATAACCATGTATCTCAAGGAACAGAATTACAATAAGTATTAAGTAGAGCGCATTCTGGCTGTTTCGTATAAACTAGTCTATAAATGATGTTAGGAGGTAATTTAACTTTGAGTTGTTGGTGACACTGACTGTGGAAGAATACCATCAACAGGCGCCAATTTCTGTCTGTTCGGTTCGTGTTTTTAGAGAGTTCGTTATGTGCGGAACTTTGGAGCAACTTCGGTGGTTGGTTGAAGATTACCGGGAACAATGGGTGTGCCATGCACACAATACGTTTTGTGGGATGTAGGACTGGTGCGGTGACGCGTGCATGGACAATTCCGTGGGCTTACATCAGTCGCAATTACTTGCGTGGTCCTCCGGTGGAAGCATGGCTTCAACTTTCAACCTATGAGAACAAGGGAGCGGTACTGTTCGATGGTAAACACTGGCCTTGTCAAGCACATACAGTAGAATCCCGCTGATGCGACCCCTCACGGTTTCCGGAAAAACGGACTTATAAACGGAATGGTCGCAATAGAGAATTCGGGCCAACTACTCAAGATATCCGAGTGGGGTATGTTTACGAAAAGCATTTAAGAGTTCGCTGAGGCCCGAAAAGTACTTTTAATTTTGGATCATGTTTTTAAACTGTATTTCTAGAAGAGTTAAAATGGCTGAAACGCATGTTTTCAGAGTAATTTTTAGGTTTAAAACAAGTGGTAGAGATTCTTGAAAGCACTTAAGGGACTTGCATTACACCTTTAACTTCATTTCCCCGTAATATAAAAATACGGTCACCGCACAAATTTCACAGTTATCAATTGATGACGAGAAGACTGCGCGCCAGTCCAGAGGAGACACCGCGCTAGAAGCACCAGCGAGTCCCGCCTCACTAACACACATACACCCCTGACGAGGCGGGCCCCTTAAGAGTTTGAATTCCCGAATTTTCCCAATTTCAAATATTTCCCCTCAATTCGCACTTCTGGAATATCAAACATTTAGAACGCGGCGGGGTACTCGGTGGTATTTGAGGATTGGAGCTGGGAGGGGTAGTAACTAGAGCTCACTTCTTGGACCAGAGCAGGTTCATGCCGGTCTGTGAGGACAGCGCGGCCACCGCCTGCTGCGCGGCCGCCTCCCCCGCTGGCACGGGCGCAGGCACGGCCGGTGGCAGCGACGCGGGAGCCTGGAACGCCACCTGCGACACACAGGCCGACACGCCACGGTGCAGACGCTCGTGCACAACTGCCTGTACTGTGTTCGGAACAACAGTGAGTTGTCTACAAGTTTAACTACATTTATTCAAAAAGTTGCACAGGTAAACCACACATTTTTATTAATATAAATATAGTAATAATAATTGCTCTCTACACAGTAATTACATGATAAAAAATGATAACTTAATAACAATATAAGTGTTGGACTGATTCCTAACATATATCGAATCCGATTCCATTTTCGATTTTTAAATTAAAGGGTCGATTCTTTGAATCCGATTCCCATTCCTTAATATGCAGGAATCGGTCGTGGTCGATTCCAAAACCATTGTATTCTGAATCCCGCGATTATAGTGGAATCAGTGGAACCGAACGATTCCGGAATCGGAATCGACTCATCACTAAACAATATGCATCTGTTGAAGTGGTCCAAGCACTCTTCAAAGAACAACCCTGGGCAGCGAGTTGTCTAGAAGTTTAACTACCTATATTCAAAAAGTTCCACAGGTGACCCACACATGATTTTATAAATATAATAATAATAATTGGTCTCTTCACAGAAATTACCTGTATTTAAAAAATTAAAAAAAAAATATTAATTCAATAATAATGTGTATCTGTTGAAGTGGTCCGAGCGCTCCCTGGGCAGACGCTCACCTTGACCTGGCTGGGAGTGGCGGGCGTCACGAACAGCTGCTCGTTGACGATGCAGTAGCCCGTGCCGAAGGGGACGATCACGAAGGTCCTGGCGAAGGCCCGCAGGGCAGAGTCCTTGGAGTCCGGCTCCCGGAACACGCCCGTCACCACCACGTTCATCAGCTGCGGCTGCAAACAGGCACGATCCCCGCCGCCCGCTCAGCCACGCCTACCACCACCAACCACCGCCACGATCCCACGTCAGTTCCCACCCAGGCCGTGTGTTTGTTCCCGCTGGATCTGCTACTCGAAAACAATCTCGTTAAAGGCAGAAACAAATAACACTTCTACAGCAGACAAAATTGTAACCTTCAACTGTCCGTACTGATAGTCTTGGTTAAGTATTACTAACACAGAGCAGAGAAACTGAAATATATAATACTAAGGAATAAATCCATGTTTCTTAATATTTTATTTACCAGGCAAATGCATTTCCAATAGACAAGTAAGGTTACCTAGTTTAGAATTTTAAGTATGTCAATAATTTGCACACAATGAGCTCAATTTCTTTCCATTTCATAAAGTGCTGCCTTGTTTTTAGGATCAATTTTTCTTTTATTTACTCAAGCTAAAAGTTTCGTTGACAAGGTCTTAAGAGACGGTGCACACAAAAGACAAGGGTTATCAGAAAAAAATGATGACGGATTAAATTCGAGACATTAAAGGAATTTCAGATCTTTTGAAAGAAATACCACTATTTTCCGAGTTCATGACATTTCTAAAAGAATCACTGAGAACATTACACAAGGTATAAATTTTGATTCCAAAGTATTTAGATAGTTCAAATGTAGGCATAGACAAGATTTTATGGTTTTATTTTTGGTCGAAACTTGTTTTTAAAACAGAGAATTTCAGTTATTGTTTTTATTTTCATAAAAACTTTTTATTAACACTTACTCCACCCAAATAATAGTCAAATACGCTACATTTTTACGATAAAATAATTCTGAACAATAAAAACAAATTAGTGAGCATTTGCGGTTGAAAATTGATTAAATTAGGATTGCACAATGATGTAAATAATTTTACTGATTCACACACATAAGTACAATTTTCTGTCCGGAAATAACGACATTCTTCGAACTTATTAAAAAATATCTTTTTAATGATTTGGATAACGCTGCTTAATTCCACGATACAACATGTATTTCAGTGCTGTATGGTGTATCAACAGGCATTCTGGTGCTGTTTCGACTGTATCACAAATTCACCATATAATCTTGCGTGTATCAATGTGACCACGCTGCCAGCAGGGGCGTAGCCAGATTTTTTTTCGGGGGGGTGTTTACTTACACTCTGCCCCCGTACTAGGGGCCCTCCCCCAGAAATATTTTGATTTTAATGTGCAAATTGGTGCTATTTACGCACTTCCGTAATTAAAAAATTGGATTCAAATAACGCAAATTTGTGTCCCGACTTTATGACATTTTTTAACAAGACACTGTTGAAAACTCATTGCTGAATATTAAGGGTTATCGGCTCAAGGGTTCTTTCTTAGTTTCATTTAAGTGCATTTGTAACAGTTAGACAAGTGTAAATTTTGTTATAAGTACATATATAATATTTGGGGGGGTGTTTGGACACCCAAAACACCCCCCCCCCCCCCCCCTGGCTTCGCCACTGCCGCCAGGGCCAGCTCGACAGGAGGCTTACGGAGCAGACGGTGAGGTCGACGGTGAAGGACACGGGGTCGTGCTGCGTGCGGGGCAGGCTCCCCAGGAAGGCGATGATGCCGGCGCGGCCCACGTGCAGGCACTTCTGGCGGCGGCCGTCGTCCGACACCCGCAGCAGGTTGCGGCTCTCCGTGATGTAGGGCATCAGCCTGCGGCACGGCACGGCACACGCGCAGGCATCGTCATAGACCCGCGAAACAAACACCGGAGAGCACGGCAAAACACACAGCGTAACACCGAAATGCAATATCAATTCAAATCATAAAAAAAATTAAAGTTTAAATGCTTAAAATTCAGGGAATATCGTTATTTCGGGAGGGAAAAAAAAATTTCACCCAAGCATGGATCAGAATAATGAATTAAGATTTTTTTTTGTGAATCTCTTATTGAATAACTATTAAACCACCGATGCTTGCTAGTTTACTTTGTTTGTTCTGAATGTATCTGTCTTAGACCAATTTATTACCAATTATTTCATCACAACAGAAGCATATAAATTTTACCAATATTTCGATGTAGTAGTAAAACGAAAGAGCTTTTATAAAATATAAAAACAAAAACACAGGTATCCGCTGTTTTAAAGACGAAATTGGACTGAAAATAAAACCATAAAGAATCTTGTCTCCACCTTTACGGCATGTCTCACTGAGCAGCTAGAGCCAAAATAACTACAGATGCGGCTGGCACGGGAGTGTTTACCTGCCGGACGCATTGTAGGTGGCGCAGCTGAGCGAGAACATGGCCGCATCATGGTAGGCGTCGAGCAGCCCCTGGCGGTTGCCGCCGTCGTACAGTTGGTAGTACTGCTCTATGAACTGCTTCACCACCAGGCTGCCGGCGTCCGCGCACATGAAGGCGCCCCGCGACGGGGGCTTCTTGGTCTTCTCCGTGGTGTCGAACACGATGGGCGGCGGCAGGTTGACTCCGTCCTGCGTGCGCGGACACCCATCTCAGTCTGTTCATTCTTATTATGTCGCTTCCCGCTGTCTGTCTGTCTGTCCCTATGCATGCTCAGATACTTAAAACTAAGCAACGGATTTTGACGCAGTTTTTTTTAATAGATAGAGTGATTCAAGAGTAAGGTGTCTATGTATAATACATGCATAATATAGTAGAGAAACACTGATAATTTTAGAGGTTTCCAATGTGATGTAGTAAATAAACACTTTTTTTTTGGTGCTTAATTGCAAACACTGGCTGAACCCTACTAGATAGATCAAAATAATGTACTACAGTATTGTACACCTTAAAAAGGTCTACAAAAAAAGTTAGCAATGGTATATGTCTATCTCTTGGGGATGACCCACAATAACAATTTTTTATCCTTTACTTTTTACGAAGCGATTTTAAGCAAATACAGTTTTAATCCTTATCCAATTAAGTACCTTAAATACATTGTGCATTTAATATAGATCAATATGGCCCTTTACAGCATGAATTTTAAAAGAATATTTTCGAAGACATTACAGATTTAAAATGCAAGCACATAGCGGTTGCGGCGGGTACCGGCCAGGGGCTGGTATATAAAGACATTCTGTAGTAGGTATATTTAGTATCAGCATTGCAACCGTGCGAAGCCGGGGCGGGTTACTAGTATATTAGGTATAAATAAATACAGAAACTATTCTTTTTTTTTATATTTTAAAAAAGTTTAAGTGGTGTGTGTTTTATTCCAGTTATTTTGCATAGTTACATAAATTTTTACACAAATACTTACATTTTTAATTTGACAATATCCAAAAAGTTAAGTCATTAAATTATTGACAGTATCAGCAGTAAGACAAAGCAATTCACACATATCCCCCACAAAGTTTACATGCATTATCGTTTAGGACCTAGTACAAACAGTGTTAACTGGCATCACATAAAATTGTCTATGGTTTAACTTCAACCCATCAAATTAATGAATACACAATTATTTGGAGCGAAAACATTACAATACTACAATGGAAGAGAGCAGTGAAATTGTGTTGCACTAAGAATTATGTATAAACCATTTAGAAAAATTTTTCGGATTACTACAAAGTGAACCTGAAATATCTGGAGAAAAAAAAATAAATAAATGACTAAAAGCCAATTATAGAATGTGGGATTTCTTCATCTAACAGTTACTAATCATGCAAAAATACATTTAGTAATATTTTACTCAAAGGTAGGCCTCTTTTAAATGTTCCGAATTAAAGGAATGTCACTATTCCGGACAAAAAATTATACAAAAGTGCATGGATCAGAAAAATTAATTTAATTAATTTTATTGTGCACCGCTTATTGATTCAATTTTTTTTTTACAATAAATGCTAGCTTATTTATGTTTCTTGTTCGGAATGTATATGTTTTAGATCAATTTATTAAAAACTATTTTACTGTAAAAATGAAGTAACTTAGTTCAATTTTACTCCTATTACAAAACAGCTTTTATAAACATAAAAACAATAATACCGAAATCCTCGGTGAAAAGCAAAAATTTGGCTAAAAATAAAACCATAAAAATCTCGTCTCCACCAATAATACATACTGGTGAATTGCATTAAAGTAAAACTATTTAAAACAAGTACATAATCACTGGCACTGGCTCTCTCAAAGAGACTACTTCACAGTCCCGACACCAGCAACTCGATCACGCAGGCAGGTCGTGGCAATGAGCAGGTACTCACCAGCTTGACGACCTTGGGCAGCCACTTCCTCACCTCACTGCAGACAAGCAAGCACAGCGTGAAGGCACAACTCCCCGCCTGGAAGCAGCTCAACAAACAACGTCACTGCCCGCTCGCGCTAACCTCAGCCTCTTCCGACAGCTACAGCCTCGCGACTCGTCCTGCCAGTTCGTTCCGACGAGTACACGACAAAGCAGGCCTCATTGCGTGGCTCTGAACCGTTTCTACGGCAACAGTCCACTGACAACTCCGAACTGACACAGGCTAACGTCAAACTACAGCTTGGTATGCATTCCAACAGCTTGTGAACACAAACATTCAGCGACTTTCTAACTGGCTGGCTTGATGAAACAGAAGAGGTTGAAATTACAGCAAACGCTCGTAAATACTTTCCACGAGTTTAAGTTCACTCAGCCTCCACATTTGCACAGACCGTCAATACCGCCAAACTACAAGCACCATTCGCAATGAGCACTCGGGGTACAAGAAACAACAGAATAGGCCAGTTTTTGTTGTTCTACTAGTATATAAAAATTATGTGAATCAAGAAGCCAAATTCATAACGGGTTAAGTATTTAAACTATACAACGAAAATGTGAAAATGGGATCGAGGAATACACAATACGAAATTTCCCCATGCTGCTGAAATGAAATACAAGACGTAATTATCTACAGGATATAAAACGGCAATTAAAAAAGACTAACAACTTACAGTGTTATAATTAATTTTAATGATTTTCCAACAGCAATGGCAAAACTACAAGTAGTTTTTTGCTAATGACAGTAAAATACTCAGAGTTATGAAACTAAAATAAAAGTGCAGTAAACTGAGCCAAAACCAAGCTCACAATCAAGACCCAATATGTGTATTGATTTCTGACTTCAAACAAAATTCCAGTGTTTCAATGTGCTTGCATTAAGAGAGGTATTAACACTAACAAAAAAATTTTCTTTTTGTAAAGAAGGTTTTTTATTTTTATTTAACCCTATTCATTTTCCTTAACACAATCTAACAGAACGATAAAACCAATCTAACAGAACGGGAAAAAAAAAAAAAATTTATAGGTGCCAAAATTTAGGCAAAAAAAAAAAAAAGTAAAAATTACAACTGCCAGCAAGTTTATACATTCAAACCTCAAGCATTCTTCTGTCACAAGTACTAAAAAATAAACACCAACAATTCTGAAACCATGTTTAAGAATTTCACCTCCAGCATCCATAGCACTTTGGCAGGACTTCTTTTTCTTTATCATCTTTTATTCCCTTTCATAATTGTCATCGTATTAATAAATATTTTGAAACATGAGACTGATGGCAGAGACACAAACTTTAGGGAAAACAAAACCTTTCGTTAGCCGTGGCAACAAAGGAGCTAAACAGACCATCAGGAAACTACAGCTGTGGGCAGACACGCAGGTGCGTAGGACGGCGTGCATGGGCGCGGTGGCACCGCCTGTTGGCGGGGGCGGGGACTAGCCCCGCCCCGTCGCCGTCATGGGCGGCCCACGGCCGGTCTCTGCCCCGTCCGGCGACGAGAGCCACCCCTGCCGTCGCGGGGCTGCGTCGACCTGTCCTCGGGACTAGGTACCCCCAGCAGCGGTGTTGCAGAACAAGTCTCCACTTACTTATCTTATAGGCCTCGTGTGCGGCGTTACCTAAGTTCATCTTCCGTGGCGAGTTAATTTTGGTCCACCCTCCCGAAAAAAAAAAAGTTGGCCCTACAAAGTCGCAAAAAAAATTTTTCCCAAAAAGTTATGTTACTCTGCAACAATCTCAGAATTTTCAATCAAAATTAGTATAAATCTCTTGATTTCAGCTGCAAAAATAAAATGAATGGTGAAGGCTATAATATATATGTATATATTAAATAAATTTTATTCACATATGCTTGAAGTTTTGAACATAAGGCTGCACGAAGACCTTAAAGTGAGAGCTTGCTAACTGTTGTAAAAGAAAATACGAAAACCAAACTAAACAAACGGCTGAAAATATGAGGATTGGGGGAGGAGGGGGGAGAGAAGTGCTTAGTATGAAAATTGTAATAAACTCTACATTATAAAAGCGGCATGAAGTAGAAATACTGCAGGTTAATGAAAACACTCAAGTTTTAAAGCCACGAATGGTCTCCATGCAAGCCCACCGACTTTACTGAATTTTGCAGTCAAGTACATAAATTAATTGTAAAATGTCTAAAAACATACTAATGGCAACAGATGTGTGTGTGTAAAAAAAAAAAAAAAAAAAATTAAAGTTTTGCAATTTTTTAAACTGACAACGCACATGTCAGTAGATCATGTCTTTTAAAGGATGGAAATTAATTTAAGAATGATCACTGTGATCTAAAAACTTAACTCTTAGCACAAGTACCTTTTCACGATTCAGCGGTCATTGACTGGTCAGTACGAAACACTTGGAGGCTAAGTATGTTACTCACACTTTATGTTAATGGCAAAATAATTTTTTAACATTTACGTACATTTAAACTGCTAATTCTGTCGTAAAACTTTGATCATAGACTCATTAAAATTTAATACACAATTTATAATCATGGACAATACTTTAAGGTGAATTACAATAAAAACCACATGTGTGTTACTACATCATATAACACTGAAATGCAAGTTTATTGATAATTACTACCTAAATGCTGGTCAGTTTGTGAAATAAAACAGAATTGAAGCAAAATATTTCTCTAATCACTAGATATTTATTCTTAACATCCAAAATCAAAAATAAATGTTATTTTTTTTTTAAGTATGGAGTTCGTAACAACATATTGGATTGAAAAATTTATTAAGTTCCCCAATCGATAATCCATCTCTCTTTATTTTATTTTTACCTTTAAAGTCTCTGATATGTACTTGAAACACATATATTCTTTCAGATTTATTTCTTGTTCCAAGTAGAATGAAGCTTGCACCACTATCGAAATGACATTATTTTGTTGGAGGAAAAAAAAGTTACATTTTGGCATTTTGTATGTTGATTATAATACAGACTCCTTATTAAAACCTAGACAGTTCAAGCCATACAGCATCCTTTCAGCATGGTCATGTTTATGAATCCCTTTTTTGTAAAAAAAATTTTGAATAATAAATTTAAAGTATTAATCAACCTTCATGAATTTTACAATAATGTAAAATTTTTCTTTTATACTGAGTAAAAATGATAAGAGAACATTAAGAAAGGTCATAAAAGCGTTCCATTGCAGACTGCGAAAGCACGTGTTAAAGCTTTTTTGCTTATTCGCTACACCGTGACTTTTCCGTCAGCACAATGCCATGCCTCCAGACGCCCACGGCTGCAACGCCCACATCTGGAACGACAAACAAAAGCACATACCTTCGAAGAGGCGCGGCCAACCCGGGATACCTTCTGCATATGCAGGTACGTTGGTAGTGAAAAATGAAAATGGGTCATTTTGAAATGCAATGCACATGAAAGTTCTATTTACATCTCGAATTACAAAAAAAAAAATACAAGGAGGCAGGATTAATTTGGGAACTAATTATTTTGAAATGTTTCAATTTTTATGATTGATATTTAGCATTATTTTAGTTTCTACTGTAAAATCAACCAATCTGCAAAGTACCATTAGTAAACAAGTCAATGCCAGTTTTTGGCAAGATTTATCGATCATCACATAGGAATAATTTTACTCTGCCGGCTTTTATAGCTCAAACACTATTCTTGCCATTTGCAAGCACAGACTGTAATCGTATTTACAGATGAAGATGTGACTCAGGCCTACAAATTACATTCTCAATAAGCACAGTTAAAGCAAACAAAATCATCATCATTTGATGTTTTCAGCCGTCGGCCAGGTTTGGCTGAACACCTAAATGTTGGCTTTCAAGCTAGCCAAAATATTGGCTTTAGGACAGATCATGCTTCAAGTGTAAACTATCTCCCCATGCTATAAAAAGCTTCATTGAAGCTTACTTTTTTTCCGGTAGTCTTCTTTTCTAAAGCTACAGAATCATGGTTCATGAATGGTAGAATACCATTCGCAACACCTTTAAAGTGTCTCTACACTATCAGGTTTTTTTTTCCCACATCTCTTACCGTTCACATCACAACACCCCACTGGTTTAAGTCTCCAAATAGACATTATTACGTTGCGAATCACAACACTAGGTTTGTTTCCACTGCACGCCAAAAAAATCATTACTACAGAGGCAACCAGTTTTCAGGAACGTAATCATGACGTCACAACATTTGGATGTTGACCGATTTGATTTCTGGGCTGCGAATACACATTCAAACCTATCAATTTTACAATACCAGCTATTCACAACCTGTGGACAGCGCAGAGAAGGAGGGGCAGACGACGAATGACGTGAAAAAACCAGCGAGAGCCCAACGAGGATCGAACACAAGAGGAACTCCTGATGTGGCCGAGCCCGGGCCAATGATACAGCGACAGAAGGGGGTCCCCCAGCGAGGGGGCGGCCTCCCAGCCGTCTCGCCCTACCTGACGTAGAGCGTCTGGTCGCTGAACTTCTTGCACACGGGGTTGCCGTCCAGCACCAGGTCCTCGATGTCCAGGTTCTTGAGGTTGACCAGACCGCGGAGGTCGCGGATCTGCAACACGCGGGGGCGGCGTGACGACACACACGTGGACCAAGGGCGCCCACACCACAGTTTGTAAGGCATTCCTGGAGGTTTGGAGTATTTTATAATATATTAAGCATATATGCAAAATTCTACATACAAATATTTCAGTGTTGAACCACTTCCAAGCAATACTGACTATTAAAAAATTATTTTATTGAATTGAAGATCACCCGACTACACTATATTTTTTAAAATGATAACGTCTTATAAAAAGACGAACGCCGGCTGCACGCGAGAAAAAGCACGACTCGGTGTGGGCCGAGTGTGCAAGAACCGGCCAACCACCGTGCGAGAAAATCTTCTCTAACATCAAACAGGTTAAGGCGGGCTTTTTAAAAGCAGCAATTTAAAATTTTTTATTTATCTGTCCAATTTCGTCATTTCGAATCAACAACTTATTGGCATTGATTCAATTTCAGTTTATTTCTATAACTAATTGTTCGTGATTATATTTAAACAAATTATTTAAATTAATTTTTTGAAAAACTGGAAATAATATTTGAAAATTAAAGAGTATCCCAATTTTTCATCAATGTCTTCGTATGACGTTATCAGGTATGATTATCGTCCGTAAACCGACCTCACAGACAACCCTGAAGGCCAAGGGGAGACGCCCACCGACCTCACAGACAACCCTGAAGGCCAAGGGGAGACGCCCACCGACCTCACAGACAACCCTGAAGGCCAAGGGAAGACGCCCACCGACCTCACAGACAACCCTGAAGGCCAAGGGGAGACGCCCACCGACCTCACAGACAACCCTGAAGGCCAAGGGGAGACGCCCACCGACCTCACAGACAACCCTGAAGGCCAAGGGGAGACGCCCACCGACCTCACAGACAACCCTGAAGGCCAAGGGGAGACGCCCACCGACCTCACAGACAACCCTGAAGGCCAAGGGGAGACGCCCACCGACCTCACAGACAACCCTGAAGGCCAAGGGGAGACGCCCACCGACCACACAGACAACCCTGAAGGCCAAGGGGAGACGCCCACCGACCTCACAGACAACCCTGAAGGCCAAGGGGAGACGCCCACCGACCTCACAGACAACCCTGAAGGCCAAGGGGAGACGCCCACCGACCACACAGACAACCCTGAAGGCCAAGGGGAGACGCCCACCGACCTCAAAGACAACCCTGAAGGCCAAGGAGAGACGCCCACCGACCTCACAGACAACCCTGAAGGCCAAGGGGAGACGCCCACCGACCTCACAGACAACCCTGAAGGCCAAGGGGAGACGCCCACCGACCTCACAGACAACCCTGAAGGCCAAGGGGAGACGCCCACCGACCACACAGACAACCCTGAAGGCCAAGGGGAGACGCCCACCGACCTCACAGACAACCCTGAAGGCCAAGGAGAGACGCCCACCGACCTCACAGACAACCCTGAAGGCCAAGGGGAGACGCCCACCGACCTCACAGACAACCCTAACGCCCGGCACGCACCCTGTTCCTGCCGAGGTGCAGCACGGTCAAGCGAGGGGCCTTCTTGTGCAGGTTGGCGAGCGACTCCAGGGCGTGCAGGCGGTTGCCCCCCAGGTCCAGGGCCGCCAGCTCCGGGATGTTCTCCGCCACGATCTCCAGCACCAGCGCCATCACGTTGGGGCGCGACAGCGGCACCAGCAGCTCCCCGCTCTTCAGGTCTGCCAACCGCAACCAGCACGCAGCCACGCTGCCGATACTGCACATGCTCTGGCCATTTCGTGCAGTCTGCAGTCTTACATATTTGTAAGGAAATTTCCACAAATTTACCCAGACCTCAATTTCAAAATTTCATAATTTTTTATAATTACATACTTACCAACTCTGCCATTTTATGAAACAAAAATAAATTTTTTACGACCCTCATAGTTTGCCTTAATTCTGCCTCTAATCAATTTTTTTTATATTCAACAATTCAACAGAACGTTGCATCCACCATCTTAAAGATAGAATACATAACTGCACTAACAAACAATTTTGAACAAAAAAAAAATGCTTTTACAGACTGGACCACCCAAAATTCTTTGTAACAATGCCAATGGCCGGAGTTTCCTTTCCTACGTACACGAGACATGAAAGTAGGCTTATTTCTTACGCTACCTTCGCAAGCAAGGCTGGATTTACTTTTATTGATGACTTCTCAAGCAAATAAAACCCATATTTGGTTTATTTCTTATCAGCCTCAACTGCCAGTATAAATAAAAATTTTTTTTTGATGATCAGACTCTTCCAGCTAACAATATCAAACTTCCATTTTTGAAATCTTGAAAATACTGTTAACATTTGAAACAGAAGAATTACAGTTACATACATTTTAAATAAACAAGTTGAGTTAGTAGAAATGTTCATTTATAAGTTTTTTTATGCATGTATATCACACAGTGAAAAAAAAATAAAAAAATAAATTAAAAGTTAGGTATCACTTTGACTGAACTTTGGAAGTTAAAGAATTCATATTTGGACCCATAAACAACCATGAGCACGTGGGTAAATACCGTCGTCGTTGTGGAAGTTGGTGAGGTCGAGGGCCTTGGTGACTACGTTGTAGCGCTTGCCCATCACCTCCTTGACGCGCGCCTTCAGCGCGTCGCTCACCTCAAAGTACGGGAACCCCGGGTGCACCTTCACCAGCAGCTGCCGAGGGAACACGAGCGTGAACACCGCACACGGCGGGCGAGGACATATTCCACCCAGCTACACACCGCACAGTTAGTTACAGGCAACGAGATCATGCTTGCGTACGACGCATGACTCGGAACATCAACAGTTGCCATTTCTGTAGATACTTTACATCCTACTGTTACACCTGAACCTTGGCAAGGGAGTGACACGAGACAGGATAGCACCGATACCGAACAGATGGAAAGTGATAAGTGGGAGAGAGAGTGCTACGAGTTAGTCGTAAGTTTCCTTCCACTTTCTTCCTCTCCTCATTCACCCACCCTGCATCCTTCACTTCTTTGTGAACGTTGACTTTTGTGCCGCAGCGACAAAACTCAGTTTTCTTTCTAATTGCCACACTAATGAAAGTGACACCAGAAAAAGCTCTCATAAATACTGTAAAAAACACAACATGGATTCTAAGTCAAACTAACAGCGCATTTCAAAATAACTCGCAACTTTAAACTTCTTGTAAGTATCTCACACTTGTATCAGCGAGGCTGTTACTTAGTAATTGTTATGATGAAAATATTTGGTAATTTTAAGGTTACACTGCTGTGTTTGTTGTCAGGTACTGGGAAACAAGACTAATTCACGAACCTTGTACCCGTCTGTGGCGGTTATCTTCCTGTCGGCATTCATCAGTTCTTCTGCCGTCTTGGGGTCGTCAACACAGAACGATGCTTCAGATCCCATCACACGAAACTGCAGAGAAAACTGAGGTTAGCTGAGACGAAAGCACTCGTCTCAAGATGGGAAAGGTGCAATGAGATGGGGAGGCAACGGAATAAACTGGTGGTGGATACACCCTGGAACCCAGAGATGCAAGTTACAGCATAAATTAGGAAAATCAATCATACATCAAAAAATTTGTTCTTAAAAAAAAAAGTGATCTGATGTCAATTTTTATAAGGTACTACATAAAAATAATTTTTTGGTCTATTGGATCAGAAAAATGTATTGTTTTCACCTTTTATAGAATAAACTATACTTAAGATATATTTAATGTGAATTAATAATTAATTATTTGGAAATTTCTCCAATCAATCTAACAAAACCCTGATTTATTACTCAGCCCCAACCAAATGATAACAACCATGTATGAATGGATAAAAATTAGTAACACAGAGGAAATGGAAGAAACTGGAAATATCAATTATAAATTAAAAACTAATGAATTCTGAAATAATAAATGCCAGTGGAATGAATGGAACTGAAAGATTCCACAATCACAAACAACTCAACTAATTTTATTATTCGTGAAGTTCTTATTTAAGAAATAAAAATTACAGTTACTATAATAATTATTTGACATTCTAGGAGTTGTTACCACAGCTTGATATTACAATGATCACACCATGCACCTACCGCGTATGGTATCAGAGGCTGAGGAGAGATGTAGCTCTGCAGTGCCTTCATGATGTAATCCTTGGGGTACTTGTGGCCATACGGAATCTGCAGGAAACAGGCAGAAACAAATTACCTACTTCGCAAGCCAGCAATGCTCACATGTAGGACAGGCGCTTTAATATGTCTGCAGCAGGAGGTTAAATTGACTTCAAAAAATATAAATTAGACTACCCAATCTAGAAATTAAGGGTGCCTAACTATGATCAATTTAAAACTTGACAAAATAAACGTTCTGTTGGCACAAGAAGATTATGAAAATGATAAAAGCTGCAAGTCAGGCTTTCATGAATGAAAGTTTGAAAATATATTTGAAATTTGAACCTTCACATAAGATATTGATATCACTACGTCTCAGGCACGGAAGCAGCAAACACTTGCACTACAAAAGATTTTAGGAGACATTTTATAATTCAATTAGAAGATTGCTTTAATTTTGCTACTTTCAGATTGAGATTTTTTTCTACAAACAATCTACTCAGGTTCTTTATAATTTTCTTTGTGCAACAGCAGTATAAGTACCACTAAGTGTGCTAATCCACGCAGCGGTGACATGTTACCACATAAAATGGAGCTTCCAATCAAATATCTTAAAACTTGCAAAAAAAAAAAAAAAAAAAAAAAAGTATTGTATGCCAAATATTATGGCATCAGATCACTACTTTTTAAATTCATTGATGGTACAATTGCATCAACATTTGAAGTCTAGTTCGATTTTCAAAGCAACTTAGAAATATGAAGAAAAAAAAATCACAGCTGATACATAACAAAATTAACCACTTGCTGCTTTCATAGGAACTTTCCAGACATCAATACAGTATATCATAGCCTAAAAAAAACTGTACGTACCATCTAGCTGTTCCCTTCGTACAAAGAAAAATTTAACTATACAGATAATGATAGACTACATGTGTAGTATGGACTGAACCCACTGCTCCTGAGACGAGGCTTGAAGTGTGCACTCACCCGGACCTTGTACCAGTGAGAGGGGAAGTTGGGCACCTTCCTGGGGCCCCCGGGCAGCATGGGCGAGTTGCGGCCGCGGTTGTGGTTGTGGTTACGCCGTCCCGACCAGCCACCGCGCACGTCGCCACTGGAACACAGCTCCCGTCAACAGCTCCAACTGCTCACCACAACTTACAGCTCGCACACCCAACGCTGTTTCCGGCGCACCGGTCAGCCATTTGCGTTTTCGCTTAAGACTTGGGCAAGGAAGTGGCAATAACTTGCTTAGCCACACTTGCTCTGAATGATGCTCGCTAACGGGGAAGATGGATCGAAAACAGTTTTGTTGGACATACGACACTGATAGTTTACATAGTGTGTCTTAATTCCTTCCACAGAATTCTCTGTGCTGTATATGCATTTGACGTTAGACGTCGGCCGATTCTGGCTTCGCTCTCTGCGTGTGTTTGTGTTCTCGTTCTTTGTTTGTCCGTTCTTCAGGTTTTCTATACGACACTTGGTGCCACTGCATTGTAAATATTTCTGGATAGTATTTTATGGGGAGAAAAAAAAAGTATAGAGAATGAAGAGTTGGTTACATATCTCATTAGAGATGTTGAGGGGTGATGGTATGAGAATGGAGTCGTGCAGAATGAATTAGTTGAGGAAACATGGGAGTACGATTAAGTAAAACCCACCAACTCTCTGCAAAGTCCGCTATATTTCCAAATTGCAAAAGAAAATAAAAAGGATTGAACCTGCCGGGAATTGACCTGAAAGAACCCTGGTGAGAGGTGATTGATCTGACCACTCACCCAATGACACAAAAATTCAGGGTAGGGTGTATTTTGGACTACAGCTGCCAGGGGTTTGATTGGTGGATTTCCAAGTGGCCTTGAAGACTGTAAGCATTATTACGACACTCTTAAGCATTTTTAATGCTTCTGCTCAGGCGATTACACGTGTTTCCTTTCTTTTCTCCAACATAACATGTATTCGCTAAGGCATTTTGCAATTAATGGTTCCAAAACCAAAAGTTATCAACGTTATAGTTATTCCACTCAACTAACACCACTACGAGCTTACTCATGAGCAACTGAAAAGTTTAAATCACGCAAGTCTGTCTATTACTTTCGGAGTTACAGCTCTCACCGACTGCAATTCGACGCTTTAGTTGTTCCAGAGACCTCGCTGATTGTATAGCGCAACATCCATTACAACTGCAACAAACCCTCTGCGATGAAATGAGAATGTAACAAAGCCCCACGGTGGAGACCAGAGGACACTCACAATCTGCCGGCGAACTTGCCGCTGAAGCCGGGCAGACCCATGTCCACGTCGTCGTCGGCGAGACGCGCCAGCACCGCCGCCTTGTCCCAGTCGCGGCGGCCCTTCTTGCCCACCACGCGGCTGCTGCTCGGCTTGAAGGACACTCGGCGCGTGTTGGCCGCCCCGCGGTCGTCGTGCTCTGCAGGAACACAACGGGCGCTGGTCTCGACAGCGATAACACACCGCGACACAGACCTAGCCCTGTTGCTCCCGGCACTGCCTCCAGCTCCTTGAAAACTTTACCAGTGTAGTCCTTCAAGAATTTAATCCACAAGTAACCATACATTATACAGGATGTCCGTGAAAGACCACACTTTTTTTTTTGGCTCAGATAGAGAATAAATTTCTGAGACAGGAAGTCTTTGCCGATTTTCGATCTGACCCATTGGTAATTAGTAATTAATTAAAATAGTTAACCAATGATGAGCGCACTCTAAGAACAAGAAGAAGAGTGGGGGGGACTGTGCTTACCCAGGGGGGGGGGGAGGGAAGGGAGGGAGGGAGGGAGGGAGGGAGGGAGGGAGGGAGGGAGAGAGAGAGAGAAGCGCGAGATACTACTGCTTACTGTTTCTCACGGCGTGCCTAGAGTATAAGGGGGCAAGCAGCAGTAAGCAAGCATGTGCGCGCTCATCATTGGTTAACTATTTTAATTAATTACTAATGACTAGGGACCGGAAAAATTATCGGATTCAATGAATTCTAGGATAGCCTCCACTATCCTCTGCACATCTCAAGTAATCACGCGTGTTCATTGGTTACTAAATTGTGAGTCGTCTCCACTGGGTAGCTTGTGATTCGACGCTTCTTTGGTCGATAGTCTCTCATTGGCACAGAGAGCTCCAGTCAGATCAAAAATCAACAAAGACTTCCTGTCTCAGAAATTGATTATCTGATCCACAAAAAACGTGTGGTCTTTCACGGACACCCTATATAATGACATCCACCCACCCATGTATCTTTAAATGGCTTCTTTCCCAACGAATTTTGGCTTCTGAAATTTGACTAGCAATAACTATAAAAGTTAAAAAAAAAAAAAAAATTAAATCTGAACACATTAAAACACTAACTTATGCAAAGCAAAAATAAATATCTAAATGTAGCAGGTTCTTCCGACTGTTCAATTCTTCTTCCCTCCAACCTTTCAATCAGTTCCACATCACCATGACCAGGGTTGGCTGGTTTAAACCAAATGGTTTTTATTATAAAAATGAATTTTTTTAAAAAATAATGTATTTTTTAAATAGAATATCTTAATTTTTTAGAAAACAAACAAATATAAATACAGTAAAATAGTTAATTTATATCATAGTACCTATGTTTTTTTACTAGATTATAAAAACTGTAAACTGCTTAAAAAAAAATTGAAATAAAAATGTTTCAAACACAGAGGCCTATTAATTACTATTGCTGTGTTTTCACTGATCTTTACTCTCACAAAACAGTTGGATAGAATTTTTAATAAAGTACACAATATAATTCAAATTTCATTTATATTTAAATGAAAACAATCATAAAATTAGCATAACTTCACACCACAATGTCATATATTCTGAAAAAGTAAGCAAGTTTTAATTTCTTAGTATTCCTCACCTGCAAAACTAGCGACAACACACACTCCATCCCTTGTCGAACAGTAGCTAGCTTGTCATTCACAAGCTTCGTATCTGACGATGGTAATAATCACACTTATTTTTGTTTATAATAAAGTGGAAGTGTTTTTGACTGCGAGATTGTATAATGTACACAATTTAATGTTCTTTCATTCATGCTATGGATTATTTGCGTTGTAATTTTTTTTAGGCCTATTTTAAAATGACAAAAAAAAGTGAGTGTGTAAACCAAGGAAGAGTGTATCTACGAAGGCATAAATAATGACATACAAACACAAATAAGCTGTGCATCTGGCATCTCTTACATTTACGTGAATCCATGAGCAATCCACGAGATCAATAGGTGCAAAATATTTAGAGGTGGTGGTGGTGGTAGCCTTGCTTGTTTACATATTAAATACATTAAAAATTGTTTCAAGTACAAGAATGGTAATTCTGCACCAAAGCTACTAAAATAAAATCTTGGAAAAGGTATAAATTTTAAGATAATGTACTTCTGATTTTCCTACAATATTATTTTGAAAGTTGCTAACCTTAGTTAACTAACCATTCATACCATTACACAGTATTCTAAATGTTATCTATGGCTGTGTCCAAATTTGCTTGTCCCCGGAAGTGACATCACAAGGGTTGTCGGAACAACGATGTGTTAGATAAAGAAAAAATAACCTGTAGGGCTACCTTACTCGATAAGTGGGTGATAAGAAAGAAGTCAAATGAAAATAGTAAACATTTTTTAGGCCGGGAATATGTACAAATGAAACCAGTCAATGCCAGATCTACAACAGACTGACCCCTGAAAGTCATCTCACTATTTTCCATCAAAACATTCGAAGTATTGTAAATAAAGTTGACTTGTTTATTGAAGCCTTAGACATGTTTGAGGTAGAAAATAAGACTAAGGTTAATATAGTATGTCTATCTGAACACCATCTAAAGTCTATTCAAGTTCCACAAATTAGAATTCCAGGATTTAAACTGGTGTCACACTATTGTAGGAATAAATTCTCGGGAGGCGGAGTATGTATCTTTATACAAGACAACATCAAAACCGAAACTGTTAATGTTGATAAATATTGTGCTGAAAAAGATTTTGAATGTACTGTAGCCTTAGTGAAATTACTTTCCAAGAAAGTTCTGATAATTTCTGTTTACAGATCCCCAACAGGAATATTTGAGATATTTTTAAAGCAATTAGAACTGCTGTTATTAAAAAAGATCAGGACAAATATTGAAACTATTATTTGTTATTCCTTATTAGGATCCTTTAATCTTACTCCCACTGTTCAGTTTGCCACCAGAATACAATCAACTTCTGCTACTATAATTGACAATATATTTATTGAAAAACAAAATTTGGATAAATATATTGTTATTCCACTGATAAATGCGTTATCTGATCATGATGCTCAGGTTATACAGCTGCACAATATTGAACTTACAATGGAAAAAAGGAATAAACAAAACAAACTTAAAAAAATAAGGGCAATAGATAACATATCAGTAATACATTTTATAGCTGATTTAAAAAAGGAAAACTGGATTAATACATCCACTGATAATGATACAAATTTACAGTTTAATTTATTTCACTCAACCTTCTTAAGGCTTTTTGAAGCAAATTTCCCTCCAAAATTAGTTCAGGTGAGGGAGGGATATCAAAATCTGTGGTTAACCAAAGGCATAAAAACGTCGTGTAAAAGGAAAAGAGAGCTGTATTTGCTTTGCAGGACGTCAAATGACGCTGTACTCAAATCTTACTATAAGAATTATAGCAAAATACTAAGCAGAGTCATTGATAAAGCTAAGCAGTTCCACCTTCAAAATTTAGTATCAAAATCAAAAAACAAGGCTAAAACTACTTGGGATATAATTAAACATATGACTGGTAAAAGTAACAAGCCTAAGTCAAACTACCCTATTACTGTAATAGTAAATGGGAAATCGTTAGTAGAAGCAACAAATGTAGCAAATGCTTTTAACACCTACTTCTTAGAAATAGTTGATATGCTATTCAAAAATCTGTCGACAAAAAATAACCCCATAAAACTTATGCAGCAAACTCTGCCTAGAAAAACGTGTAATTTTGTATTTACCCCCACAACACCTACAGAAATTTGTGAAATTGTACACTCTTTAGCTCCTAAAACTTCTACAGGCTATGATCAAATATCAAGTGTACTACTCAAGAAATGTATCAACAAGATCAGTGCCCCTCTTAGTAACATATTTAATAAATCATTTTCAACAGGTATCTTTCCAGAGCGATTAAAATTTACCATTGTTAAACCTCTCCATAAAAAGAATGATGCGAATTCAATGTCAAATTACAGACCCATTTCACTTATATCAACATTTGCTAAGATAATGGAGAAATTAGTACATAAAAGACTGTCTAAATAACTTGAGTCAAATAACCTATTGACTAAAGATCAGTATGGATTTCGCAGTGGTAAATCCATTGATGACGCAGCGTTTAAATTAACATCAATAGTACTAAAATCCCTAGATAAGAGAGAGAAGGCTGTGGGTCTTTTTTGCGACTTAACCAAAGCTTTCGACTGTGTGGACCACAAGATACTTCTAGACAAACTGTATCATTATGGTATTCAAGGCACTGAATTACAATGGTTCACATCCTATCTAACTCAACGATATCAACAAGTAGCCATAACGGATCAAGACAACGGTGAAATATTCTCGGAAGTAGGTGTAAACAAATGTGGTGTCCCACAAGGGTCTATTCTTGGTCCATTGCTTTTTATCTTGTATATAAATGACTTGCCTTGTTATATAGCTGATAAAGCTAATGCAGTTCTCTTTGCTGATGATACCAGCATACTTTTCACTCAAGCTAACCATCAGACTCTAACTAACAATATACATGAAACGCTTCGCAACTTAAAAATATGGTTCGAAGCAAACAAATTAACATTAAATCTAGAAAAAACAGCATTTCTTAAATTTAACACAAGCTACGTGCAGAATAATGACTTGCAAGTTAATTACGGAGTTACAGTCATAAAGGGATGCATGAATACCAAATTCTTAGGTCTTCATTTAGATAGTTGTTTGAATGGGAATACACACATACACAACATTATACCTAAACTAAATGCAGCCTGCTTTTCATTACGTACTTTGGCTCATTATATGAACCTAGTCACTTAAGCAAGTATACTATGCATACTTTCATTCAATAATGTCATTTGGTATAATTTTCTGGGCACAATCTTCCCATAGCAAGCACATTTTCATTATACAGAAGAGAGTCATCAGAATTATGACGGGAGCAAAAAAACTGGACTCTTGCAGACCATTATTCAAAAAACTTAACATTCTTACTTTTCCTTCACAATATATATATTCTACAATTAAATTTGTAGTAAAGAATTTTGACTACTTTTTAAAAAGCTCAGATGTGCACACATACAATACCAGAAATAGAAATGACCTCCACTTGCCACTTAACAGACTCAAGCTAAGTCAGAAGGGTGCAATTTTCTCAGGCATAAAACTATTTAATAAGTTACCTGAGGGTCTGAAAGAGCTAAGCAAACAAAATAATAAAAAATTCCAGAAGAACCTTAAAATATTTCTTTTATCTCAGACATTCTATACAGTGGATGAATTTCTCACATACTAACTGTTTGACATTTTATTCTACTTCTTGTAATACAATAACTTTTATCTCACATTTGATATTTAGTATTGTATAATATAATAAGAAGATACACTATTAAAAAATTAATAAATCTGTCAAATATAATAAAGTCTCAAGCTAAATGTATATGTGAAATGGTGTCTAAATATGTAATCAAATACTATACATACTTTTGTTATTCTTTTGTACATAGATTACTGTATTTATGTATTGCTGTGGGTTTATGTGTAAGCGCTGATCTTAGATATGTTATTTTTTAATGTATATAAAACTGACATGTTCCATATCCCAGAACTCCAGCAGTTTGTAAGGGGTCTACGGAATGAAATGAATAAATAAATAAATAAATAAATAAAAAAAAAATTGGAAGTGAATAATAGAAGTATGGAAGTATGCAAGTCAACCAATCTGTGTACTCACGTACTTACTGATACAACATTTAAGTAATTAATTTAAAGATTTGTAAAATAATTTTCACTTTAATACGACTGGTACAAACAAATAAAATTTTTAAATAAGTTTATAAAGAAGGTTCTAACAAATATGTGCATGTACATACAATCATAACTACAATACAACGATAAAAATCATAAGGAATATTGACGTAAATTTGTGTGGCACTAATAGTGATAATATTACTAATTTCTATTTAAATAAATAAAAAAAAGTACAATCTGTTCAGCATGTTTAAGGAGGCCAAACATTGAACACTTTGGGTTAAGTTTACTTCGTGATACCATGCATTAGAGATTAATTCTATTGGTTGGAAAGAAAGTAGAGAAAATTTATGATGCTATGAAAGTTGGCCAGTGATAAACTTGAATGAAGGAAAATATAGTATATAAAGTGAAAGACTAAATATCATGAAAATAAATACGAAAGATAGTGAGAGTTTTGGAGTGATATTAGCAGTTGGGGTACGAATAGCAGGTAAGTATCACAAGGAATGGAATAACTTTATTACGAGAATGAAATAAGTACCTACACAATATATGTTTTTAGTAGGTAGTAAGAAATTTATTGGAAATGTATAGTAAATAGTGTACCCAGAGAAATAAAAGGCTATTTATATTAAATTAAAATAATGGTTCAGTGAAGAGATGAATGTGTGGTTGTAATGGTAGTAGTGACTAGAAAAGCGACAGATGGTGTTAGATGATAATGAAATAATTAAATGGTGCAATGGTAAATTTTTTGGTGCAAATTTAACATATAGTACCAGAATAATATTGTCAGTAAATGATTATTCCATTAAGGCAAAAAAGGTAAATAAATGGGTTTTTATGGTTTTTAAATGTTTATGATTTGTAGCAGTGTTTTATATGCATATTGTTTACTTTGGTTAGATGAATCATAAAAATTATTACGTAATTAGCATGTAAATGCTCTCCACCCAAAAAACCCCCTATATTTCCATGCTTGTTCCGTAAGAATATAAGGGTGGTAATGTCAGCACCGCCATAATGGCGACGTCACCAATATCTTTATGGTATCCGGATTTTGACTGTACTTACAAGTAAGTCAAGATGTCATGTATGCCACAAAGATACATGAGTATGCGAAGTTCAAATACACAACTCTATACTTAAATTTGAACACAGCCACTACTTAAAATATTGCAATGCTGTTTTACAGAATCAAGTATGAGAGAAAATTAAAAACAATATTCCCAAATTTTATATTATTTTTCTCAATGAGCTGCACTTAAAACAGATTTTTTTTAAAACTAATATTTTCTTATCTATCAAACTTAACTCATGTAGGTAGCATCGTTAATATCCAAAATATCTAATTGTTTACCATCCGTTTTGTAACCATTCTTTGTGGAGTCGGCAGACAAGATAGCAAAACGCTTCCGTAACCCGTACCTGCGTTTTACATGTCTGCACTACTAAAACTTAAGTGGCCCACCACAATACAGGGTTGTTAGGCACATGGATTTTCGTAAAGAAATTAGTTGAGAGATTACTATATCGTGTATCCGAAAACGTGCCACTTTGCGTATCAGCATTCGTGTCACTGTAAAACAATTCTCACATTAAATTCACAAAACGATTTTTTCACTGTTTGTGAAACTAAAAACATTAGGAAATACAAGTATATAGTTAATGCTAATAGGAATTTTGTTCGTCAGTCGTTTTACTGATATATGAGCTTTTGGATATTACGACTTTATGGAGGAAAGTTTTGCCATTGGATGCATATTTTACACAGAACATTTGGCAATAATAAATACCAAATTTCTTACCATAGTAGTGTTTATGTTGTTCTCTTCCGGGAACAAAATCACTTTCCCAATTTCTAATCGCTTTAACGCGTTTAGGCATATTTAAACAAATATACACCTCACAAAACCCCACAACAACACAAGTTTCTTATTTTCAACGACATAGAGAACAACGTTGCAACTTCGCAGTTTGACCAACAATAATTTTATAAACAAAACATTTTATATTGCGTAGTAGATTAATTTGATTATTTATACTGTAATATATTATATGTACATGATTTATATTCAAAAAATGGCATATATGTTGCAATTTTATTAGAAATTAGAATAAATTAATTTATACTTATGGATCAATGGTATTGCAACGAAGGTAATTTTTTATAGATTTATTTTCTCCAAATACCGATATTAGTTTTTTTGCTTACATTAATATGACATTTATTGTTTAAATATTAGATTTATCTAGATCAACAAAGATTATAAAAATTATTCACAGTGGATTATCACTTCTAAAAATTTAAAAATAAATGCAATAAATCCATGCAAGTCCCCAGCTACGTGTCGTGTACACAGAAAATAACATACACAAATCACAAAATAGTGAATAAAGTATGTCTACTGTTTCAGGAAAGTGAAGTAGAACTATCAAAAATTGCAATGGCGTCTGAAAGTGAACCGTCACAATTGGATAGTCAATTTGATCAGTTAAGTATAGCTTCAGAAGAAAGTTGTAGCCGTTCACACATCGAAGATGATACGACTAAAGATAGTAGGGAACCATTTGACGAGTGGGGCTTTTGCCTTGCTGACTTGTATCGTCTTGCATTGAGATTTTACAAAGGTAAGCAGTGATTTAACATCACAATTTATATTTAACACCTCACACAATACACTCCTGCTTTGATGGTGTTAGTAAAGGACTGCCAAAGGAAGCGATATCAGGAGCTGCTAGTTGATGAAAGATAGGGTAGAGGGGGTAAACAACGAGGGATTGAAGAGAATTGTGGCTTTCTTCCAAATAAAAAGCAGTGTAGTTGTCAATAAGGTGGTTTCACATGTCGAAGCCGACCTCCGTAGCGTAGTCGGATGCACACCGGCTTACGGTGCGAGGGGTTCTGGGTTCGATTCCCGGTTAAGGCATTGGTGTTAATCTACGTACGGATCTTTGATTGATGATATGATAATAAAAGGCTTCGACTAAGATATGGCATCTAGTGCTGGTTGTCGCCGGAAGCCGATAACCAACCAATTACAAAAATAAATAAATTACAAGCAGGGTACTACAAGGCAGTGTGTTAGGTACACTCGTACCATCTGTATTTTGTTTGTAAGCAAATTCCCAATCCATTTGTACTAACAAATTTGGATATTTAACACACGACTTACTGTATATCACACTTCTTAAAAATACAGTAGTTCATAGTACATTACAGTAAGTTTGTAAGCCTACAGTTTAGGAAACAAAGTCTGAAATTTTCTTTTGCTTCAAAGATAGCTGAGACTTCTTTTTTTTTCCAGCTAAATCTTTCTCACATTCTAAAGACAGCAATTGGACAGCATCACATTCTTCTTTTGTTCTAACCACTACATAGCCATCTCAAGGAAGGCAGTGAAAAGCTTTGTCATTGGATGGTCCTTTTTCAGCACAGTCGTCGTAAGGGACTTGGTCATCGGTGACACCAGCAATGATTTCTTTGTCTGTCAATACTTGATGGCTGGGGTCATCGGCAACACATTCGACCCAGTCTTGAATGTTTTCCTGGTTGTATTCTTCAAACATGAAGATTCTTTAATCACAGCAGCCGGTTATGATACAAATTGTCTGTTTGGTGGCTCTTCAGGTGCAATGATAGACTTGGCTGATGGAAAGGAGCTTATTCCAAACTTTTGCTAGTGTAGTGTCCTTGACAGTAGCCCAAGCTTCTGCTGCCATGTACAAAGCATTCTTCAAGTTAGTTTATATGTACACTTGCTGAATATAGTTTTTTTTGTATTCTTCACCGATCATATCCATATGCAGCAAAGCCTTTGAAGCTTTCAATAATTCCTTGGTCCATAGGTTAGAGGACAGAAGTGATGTTTGGAGGCAAAAATAAATTTTTTACTTTTATTTCCCTTTCCAGTGAAAGGTTTGAGGAATGCTTCGGAGTGTTATCAATCAACAATAATGTTTTTCCAGAATTCCCAGTTGTAAGCTGATGCTTTTTGACTTCAGAGGTAAATCCTGTACCATAACATTCTTTAAGAATGCTGGTATCCATCCATGAATTCTTTTGATTATTTTAGGTAACCAGCAATTTTTTTATTCCCTTAAAACAGTGTATTTTTAAACTTCTCCAGAGTAGCAAAGGTAGCCTGCGTGTTTTTGTAACATTTCCGCATACCATAGCAGTGATACGTGATCTGCTTGTCTTAAAACCGAGGGGCTTTTATTCCTCACAACAGGTGCGGTGGAGACTAGACGGGGAGTGAGACGCTGTGTGCAGTTGGGAGAGGGACGACAGGTGCGGTGGAGACTAGACGGAGAGTGAGACGCCGTATACAGTTGGTAGACGGGCGACAGGTGTGGTGGAGACTAGACGGGGAGTTAGATGCTGTACAGTTGGGAGACAGGCGACAGGTCTGGTGGAGACTGGACGGGGAGTGAGATGCTGTGCAGTTGGGAGACTGGCGACAGGTGCGGTGGAGACTGGACGGGGAGTGAGACGCTGTGTGCAGTTGGGAGAGGGACAACAGGTGCAGTGGGGACTAGCAGGGGAGTGAGACGCTGTGTGCAGTTGGGAGACTGGCGACAGGTGCGGTGGAGACTGGACGGGGAGTGAGACGCTGTGTGCAGTTGGGAGAGGGACAACAGGTGCAGTGGGGACTAGAAGGGGAGTGAGATGCTGTGTGCAGTTGGGAGACGGACAACAGGGGCGGTGGGGACTAGACAGGGAGTGAGACGCCGTGTGCAGTTGGGAGACGGGCGACAGGTGTGGTGGGGACCAAGACTGAGTCATGGGGGATGCTGTGTTGCTCGCAGAGAAGGAAGGGAAGGCGGTCCACCTGTCGTACGAGGACAAGCTGAGGCTGGTGGCCTTCACGAGGCAGGTGAACCACGGGGCGTTCGAGCAGAACAACCTGCCGCCCCTGGGGGTGCTTGACGTCATAGGGAGAGATCGCAGGTGAGCGGGCGCTGTTGGACCTTCGCCCTTTGAGGTATCTCCTACCCCACGTTTGTAACATGCTTGGTGGGCATGACATGAAAACAAAGAAACAACAATTACATACATTACACCTACATACAAAACAAAGAGGAATATGTAATATGCAATAATATAATATTTGAACAAGTAGAGGCTGATTTCAGAAATTAAAAGGAAGGGTAGCAAAACTATTGAAATCCAAAATTTTTGTATGTTTTATTAAAATTAGAAACTAATCTATAAATGGAATTTCTGATACCAGTATTATTAAGTAAAATTTAAAAATTCAGCTTTGAACTAAAAACTTTTTATACAAAAATAGAATCCATACGATCAAAAAGGGTATCTAATTTAGGAAGTTTATAATAAGACTACAATTAGGAAAAATTAATTTTGAATGAATTAATTTTTTTCGCTATCAGAATTGATAATAATATTTAAAATTACTGAGCAGCATTTTAATTTGGATCTGACTTAAGCTAGGTGAAGGGTAATAATAGAATCAATTTTTGAAGCATAGGATAATGTGCTTAATAAATGCTAGAGTTCTTCCGAAAGTGTATACAAGAGAGTTGACATGGGTATTAAAGAAATAATTTGGAGTTTAATATGATACCAAGATCTTTAATGCTATGTAATGGATATTGTGATTTGAGTGTTGTAATGTGTATGAATATGGCTTATTGGTTGCATTTTCCTAGGATAGATCCTTAAACTAATGATGACAAGAAATAACTGTCATTGTTTCATATAACAACATATATCCAAGTTGATCCTGATGGCATGATCATGTATTCATTGATCCGGTGGTACGTGATGCTGTCTGTTTTAATTTAGAACGTCAAATAATCCTGAACAAACAGAAACTCGAAAACCACAATACCTACAAATTATGTCAGTTAGTTGTCTTGAGAACATTTTTCTTTTCTATTTAAATTACAACCATAATTCAATTTACATCACAAGTTTTTGTTATGTTCAGGATCTTTCGACGTAGTAAATTAAATCAGCAAGCATCATCTACCACAGGATCAATGCACACGTGATAATGCCGTCAGGATGAAGGGATAGACTTGGGTTACCGTAGTGGTATGGAACTTTTACGAAAATAACTAGATAAATGTGAGAGCATATCGTCAGAACTTCCCTACATACTCCTCATAAACTTCCTATTGCTCTGAACTAACTTCCCAGAGTATGTATGAGTGTAAAAAAAAATTAAATAGTATTACGATAATGAATTTTTGTTTAGATAGTTAAATGTTTTTTGAATAAAAATGTAAGTAATTGGTAGATGTAGCACATGCTAGAGGTAATATTTTATAGATTTTGAAAATGAGTCAACAAGGTTAGAAAGAGTTCTTACCAAGTATTAATATGTAGTAGAAATGTGCATAAAAATATGTAGCTATGAAGATAGTGTACGTACACAGAATTGGCCTGAAAATAAACCCAGGAAGGTTTGTCCCCATCCATACGCCCTGCTGAGTGTCGGGAGAGGTGTGGTCGGCGACGAGCGTTGTTTCACTCGCAGGCTGGCGTGGCAGGCCCTCGGGGACATCTCGCCCCAGGACGCCATGGTGGGCTTCGTGGAGCTGCTGGACAAGACCTGCCCCATGTTCCGGCCGTACGTGGAGGCGCACAAGCGGGACGACGAGGAGCGGGAGAGGCTGGCGTGAGTCCCTGCCCGCCCCTGTGCTAGTCCCGCCGCTGTAGCTCCCTGCGTGCCCAGGACATGACCCCCTGGTTGAACTAGGTATTCGAGGCAGTAACATCAGAGTGCAACTTCAAACAGGCTAGTCGCAGGTTTAACCTATCTGCGTGTGTGAAAACGGATGTTTGGTATGTGTGAGATTGATACACTCCCGTACTGTTTGACCGATCGCCATGAAGTAATTTTTTCACGGAGAAGGTTTTTAATGCTATCCATTTTTTTTTCGTAACTCTTCACTAAATGGCGCCGCAGCGCATGAGCTTCTAAACCGTTCAACCTATCGCCGTGGGTAAACGGAAAATCGTAGGCCGTAGACATACAAACAGTAAATGTGTGACGTTTCTCTATGTCCTCCACACTGTCATATAGCGCTGTCCATTTTGCTTTAACCCGCGGACTATATATCACCCTGTGTTCAGCCCGGGTGATGCTGGGTACTGCAGCTAGTAAAGTGTAGATTAAAATAACTGTAAGACTCTGCAGGTTTTCCTGGCAGTGTTTTCCGCTGTCGTGTACATCCCATGTGAACTTCGCCAGCCATCAGATCACTCGCTGACTTGGATGTGTGTTTCAGTCAGGAAGAACTGGAAAGGCAAAAAGAGGAAGAGGAAAGAATAAGGTTGGAAGAAGAGGCAAAAGAGAAAGAAGAAAGAGACAGAGCAAAGCAGGAAGCTCAAAGGCAAGTTAATTTATGTCTCACATGTTGTTGATTGAACTTTATGTGCAATCGCACCTCATTAAATGATTATAATACATGTATTTTTATTCATTTTAATTACATTCCTTTGAGCCTGGTTTTTGGTTGATACCTTGAGACTTTGTCATCTACACATTTACAGTTCACATATCCAAAACATGCTACAGCCTAAAATAATACATTGATACACTGAAATATACATTTACAAGAAAATAATGTGTACAGAGCTTTGTAAGGAATCATTTTCAAGTTTTTTTTACATTTAGTTTGTAAGAATAACAATATCTGGACAATTCTTATACACACATCTGTTATAAATTTTTGCATGTGTAACAATTACAAGATACAACAGTATGGATTAAAATAAGTTCTTAACATATATTTACATATATGCAGGGATATTTGTGGGCTTTTTTTATGAGTGGATGAAATGTGTATAATTTTTAGGTCAGACATAAAAATATATGATGTTAAACACACAAAAGCGCTCAAATTTCTACTAATTGCTGACTTGCTGTAAAGCAACAAAATTTTCTTTACATAAAATTTTTTTTTCATTAAGTACTATGTATGTATTGCATATTTAGCTCAGTATGAAGCGTTTTACGAAAAGTTTACGTGTGGCTGTTGCATGACTTAGTGAAATATGACTACAGTGAAACCTCGTTAATATTATCCCGCTTATTACGAATGACTCGTTAATATTACCTATTACTATTTCCCCGTGAAATATGCCCATTAAACACAATGAAGATTTGTTTGGTTAATACGAAATTCTCGTTATTATGTATAGCGAACAATAACAATTCCCGTCCGTATAAACAAACAGTCATGTTTACCGTTTAATACGAACCAAAGATTACCACAAAGATACGGCCCCGCCTGAGTGTCCGAAGTGTGTTTTTAACTCTATGTTTTCAAAATCACTCGTTCGTGTGTTCGATATGTTCAGAAATCACTCGCGTTTGTACAATATTCGATATATCGAACTTCACGTGGGATGGTATTTACGTTCGATTTTGTACTTCCTTTGTATACATGAATCTGTGCCGGACCAATAAAAACAAAATATATGTTACGCCTAACGTGTTTAATATTTGTGTACGTTGTAATGAAAGTTTAAGTGAATTATCTCGTGAGAATTTTATTAAACTTTAGAATTTGTACGTACACACATAAAAATGGAGGCAAAACGTAAACGCAAGGAAATTGCATTGAAGACGAAAATTAAGATAATAAATTCAGTTCGTCAGGGTGAAAAAACGAAAACAGAACTTTCTGAAGAGTTTGGTATATCAAAATCAACCTTAAGTACAATTCTAAAGCAAGCAGATAAAATAGAAGAAGCGGTCAGGAAAGGTAGTAATCAAACTAAGAAAAGGATGCGCGTCGGTAAACATTCCGAATTAGAGGCCAAACTGCTGGAGTGGTTTCATCAAATGCGCGCCGCCAGAGTTCCAATTTCCGGGCCTATTATCCAAGAAAAGGCTGATCAGCTGGCACTGCAACTCAGAATTGACGATTTCCATTGCAGCAACGGATGGCTTCAACGCTTCAAAGATAGGCATAATTTGGCCACAAAATCCATTTGTGGCGAATCTGCAGCTGTCGACCAAACAGCAACGAGTGACTGGCTTCAGTCAGTACAGTCCATCGTAAGTAAATTTGCACCACAAGATGTGTTTAATATGGATGAAACAGGGCTTTTTTACAATCTGTTGCCCAATAAAACTCTAACCGTAAAAGGTGAAAACTGCCATGGCGGTAAACACAGTAAAGTTCGTCTTACAGTTTTACTATGTTGTAATCAAGATGGCAGTACTAAACTTCGACCCTTGGTTATTGGCAAGTCTGCCAAGCCAAGATGTTTCAAAGATGTTGCAGCAAAAAACCTGCCAGTAGATTACGAGGCAAACAGTAAGGCTTGGGTCACCACAAAAATTTTCCAGTTGTGGTTGTTAAAATTGGACAGGAAAATGGCGACTCTAAATCGCAAAATTTTGTTATTGTTGGACAACTGTGCTGCACATACTGCTCATGGTATGAAGTTGGAAAACATTACCTTACTCTTCTTGCTACCAAATACAACAAGTGTGACACAACCACTCGACCAAGGTATAATACAGTGCTTGAAAAGAAACTACAGACAGCGCTTGGTGAAATACCTTATCAGGCAGTGTGAAAAAGGAAAGACTGAGCTTCCTAGATGGTCAGTTTTGGATGCTATCCGCAGTATAGCCATGTCGTGGGACAGCATCAGCCAAAAGACAATTGTGCATTGCTTTGCAAAAAGTGGTTTTGGCCAGCAAACTGTTGAAGAACCTGACTGTGATCAACCTTTAGAGGATTGGCAAGAGTTAAAAGAACATGTGCAAGTTGATAATGACTTCAATGAGTTTGTTCATATTGATGACAGTGTGTACACCAGTGCAAGATTAACTGCAGAAGATCTTGTTGGTTCACGAGGATTACAGGAAACACCAACGGCTGACGCTGTACAGTCACTTTGTGAGGGTGGTACAAGTCAGGATAATGATGGTGATGACGACAATGGTGAGGTAGTGCATAAACTTCCAAGCAAAAGTGATACAATCAGTGCTTTGCGTACACTGGAAAATGTACTTGCTGCAAGTGATGTGCCAATTGACTTGATTGCAGGATTTGAGAAGATATGTTCTGCTGTAAATGATATTTACAGAGATAAGTGTGTCCAGAAAAAAATTAATGATTTTTTTAAACCTATGTAAATATATCTTGCATACTTTGCATAAGAATTGCTATACACTCAACAGCAATTAACTGTACGGTAAATGTTAATCATTTTTGTCAAAACTTTGGAAGCAAATTAAATAAGAATACATACATACGTATATGTATACTAATTATCAGTCTGTTATAGTATATTTTATTAAAACTATTAAAATTGCTTCTAAGTGTATTTTGTTAGTGTGCATGTCAATATCTGGCTTCTATTACAATAATAATATTCCACATTTTTAGTGCTCTGACATGTAGGAATTCAATATTTCTTATCGAGTTCTTATTCTACCTATTGGCTCAAGAACCTCATTAATATGAACCTCGTTATTACAAACTGAAATATTTTACTCCCCTTCAGGTTTGTATTAATGAGGTTTCACTGTACTGAAGAACTGGTGATGATGATGATGCTGTATGGACTAGAAATGTTCTTTCTTTGTTACAAAAAGCAGCTTATTAAATTGTCTTTCCTACTTTAGGTCGATTGAATACAACTTTTGGTCACAAAAGTTGAGAATTTTCAGTATATATATTTTTTTGTATAGGTCACTAACATTTACTGCTATTGATTGAACCCTTTTTTTATCACCTTGAGGTAACAGTTTAACCATTGTGATGTTTAATAGGAGTTCAGTTTGTGTCACACCCAAAATTTTAAATCAGAGATTTATTATTATTTTATAAAAAAAACCAAACATCAAAACAAAGGCAGTTAATTTATAAGTTTTCATTAGTTCATGTGCAATTTTTTAAAAAGACTTTAAAAAGTACATTAAGACACTAAGTCCATTTACAGCCAGAAAGATAGTAGGTAAAACAAATGGTTCCAGTTCAATTTTGTACTAAAATGTAACTCGATGTTAAATGTTTTATACTTTAAGTAGGCTAGAAGCAATTTACAATCAGAAAGAAATATTATTATTATTTTTTTTAACACTGCCATGAATAATTTACTGTTTGTTTGCCCTTGACTAAATCTGTAGCGTACTGCCTATTACTATACAAGTTCTTGCACGTACTAGTCACTGGCACGTATTCAGCTGCCGTTCGCACCGCACGAGGTCGCTACAAGTCGAGATGTACCAGGAGAGGTGTGCAGATTCTTGTACGAGCAAGAGGCCCGAGTGTACTGGGCTCAAGTCTGCCCACTAGACACCCGTGTGTGTGGCTCAAAGTGTGCCGTTGTGCCGGCAGGAGGCAGATCCAGGATGCTCTGAACCAGCAGACGTACCACCAGTTCAAGGCCTACGCGGAGCAGCAGTACCCGGGCAACCCCGAGCAGGTACCCCCCTCCCTCCCTGGTCGTATTGCGAACACCGAGTAACACAGGGATTCATGTGAATGCACGATGTTGCACAATGCAACACTGGAATGTGAGTTAAAACATTGTGTAGAACCAAAATGTAGGGTAAATAATGGCACTGATTGGAATATATACAACTGTTTACTAAAATCACAAATCTCTATAAACTTTTAGTATTTAAAATTCAATGACTGTCAGTATTTTGCGTTTGTTTGTACCAGAATGCGTGAACCAGATGGTTTGGAAAATTAAATTTTATTCACGTGTGATTCGTCTCTCAAGGAACTGCTTTTTTCCGTTACTGATATTGCTTCATTTTCAAACTTACATGCTTATTCCAATTTATCTTGTCAATTTGAGCAATTGTTATAAAACTGCAGAATGCATGAAATTATTTTAATGAAATAAACATTAAAAAAATTAAATCTTTATAGTTTTGGGCAAACACCCTGGCTTTATGAATAAACAAAATATATAAAAATGATATCGATGACACAGAAATAACTTCTTATAAAATTAAATTGACTTGAAAATATAACTGTGAGATTGTGTATGCAAGTATCAAATGCTTATTATTTGAACTCAAATGAAGTATTCCAATACCAAACTTTATTCTAAACTATAATAATAATAATAAATGAAAAAACTAGACATCACAGATAAATAGTACCCCAGGACAAAAATATTTCATGGAATAACAGAAAACTTAGCAGTGATCTAGCCATGGGGAAAAATGTCAAAAACACATGGACTGGATGTAACGTGCGACTTGTAACTCTCTCTGGCTCATGCTATATTTGCTGTGAACCAGGTAATGACACCCACCATCAAGAACTCTATAATGGGTGGAGCATAAATATTCTACATACATTCTTCAGAAACATTCACTCAAAAAAGTTTTTATTATTATTTAAAAAATGAATATGATGTTATAGGTTTTATTACATTCTGTAGTAAAAATGACTAAAGTGGCTAGTATATTTTATTCTTTAAGAACCTGAAAAGTTGATGTGAATATCTGGTTTTAGTAGTTAGGATTATTCATTATCCCTCTTGACAATTTTGAAACATATTGTATGTATAATAAATTTATCAGTAAAAAAAACGAAAAGGCAGTCATGAGACTGTCGACAAAAGTGAAAACTTAAAACTATATTTTAAAATGTTTAGTATGACATCATTTCTACGTCAAATGTATGTAAGAAAATGATTTTGGTATTATATCACTAGCATGTCGGTGATGTGAACCCATATGTTTTGTCTTTTGTCCCCACCCAAAATTGCTCAACGCGGCTAAAGAAGTTTTCACTTCAAAAAAGTTAAAACATTCATTAGTTTTTGGTGAAAACTTTTTTAATAAGTATGATGAATTGCTGTGGAATCATGATTGCTAAGCTGTATTAAATGGGCACCCGAACACAGTTTCCGGCGGAACTGTGAGTGGCTGGTGTCGTGTTGGCAGCAAGGAGTGCTGATCAGGCAGCTGCAGGAGCAGCACTACCACCAGTACATGCAGCAGCTGTGCCAGCAGCAGTGCCGCCAACACGGCTCCTCCGCGGAGCCCGACCCGGGCGAGCCGCTGGCCAACGGGACGCTGGCGGACGGGACTGACGGCGCGGATGGCGACAGCGAAGACGAAGCCTCCCAAGGTCCGTGTCTCCAGAGAGTGAACTCATCAGAAGTTTCTCTGGGAGAACATTATTCGCAATTCACCATATGATCTTGTGCCTGCTCATAGCCAGCGAGACATCACTGCTAAGAATGTGTTAGCTCTGTCAAAGCTATTGGCTGTTTTGTTTGTCTGTTGATTAAATATGAAACACCTGTTGCCAGGGATTCGTTTTTATGTTTAGAAATTAATATTTACGTTTGTGTGTTAGTGGGTCGTAATGAGCACACGTGCTGGGTGGAGCTGACGACGGGGGGTGTTGCGTGTGGTACAGGCGAGTTTCCCGCTGTTTCCGCAGCCTCGATGTGGACGCGCAAGGACATCCGGGAGTTCAAGGAGTCCATCCGGAAGGAAGGGGGCGACGCTGTCATCAAGGTCGGCCACGGAGAGACGGTGACGGTGAGTTGCAAGAAGTGTCGTGTAGCATTGGCAGTTTGTAGCTCCCAACTGCTGTTATCAAGTCAAGCCCTACACCAGTCCTGCCTCTAGATTCAGTTCCTTAATGCTGTAAAATCCTATAACACTTTAAACAAAAATTGCATTGTTTATATTTTCTGGTAATTTTAAAGTTGTCACTGTCAAACAATACATAATACCTAGAGACCGGAAAAATTTGCGAATTCATTTCGCAATAGGCTAAAATACAAATAGTTATACCTCAGTGCTGCCTCTGCTATTGGCTCACAACTCACCTGGATGACTCTGGTGCCGATTAGAAACACCCGACCAAAGCTTTATGGAATCACAGGCTGCTACGTTGGGACGTCTCACAAGACAGCGGCCAATGAGTGGGTGACATTTGACCGAGTGTACGTGGAACTATGGAGTTCATCCTGCAGGTCATTGAACCGGCGAATTTTTCCGGTTCCTAATACTAATACCTATTCAAAAAAAATGCTAGTAGGTATCATTTATTTTATTTACGCAACCTTAAATGATTTGTGAAGATGAACATTTCACTTCGAACTCAGTATATTTTCTTGTTTGCTTAATATGAATAAAAAAGGTTGTTTAGGCGTTCAAAAAGAAAGGAGTTTATTTTACATCATTAAATGGGTACTTCTTAAAAAAAAAAAAATAATGTTAGCGAGTGGTGACGCCAGTATCAAGATGAAATCCTCAATTGTTAGTGATGAAACTTGAATTTTTCCAACACCATACAATGTTGGGTCTCCTCGCTGGTACTTCGTCGGCGTCGCGTGTGGTCTGGCCGGCCGGGAGTGCCCTAGCGAGCGCCTTGCCTGCAGGTGCGAGTCCCCACGCACGAGGACGGCACCTGCCTGTTCTGGGAGTTCGCCACCGACAGCTACGACATCGGCTTCGGGGTGTACTTCGAGTGGTCCAAGTCGCCGACCAACCAGGTGTCGGTGCACATCTCGGAGAGCGAGGACGAGGAAGACGTGGAGGACGAAGAGGACGAGGGTGGGTCACCGACGCTGCTGTTCAGTTGCGCTGTGGTGTTACGGTTCAGACCTCACCGGATAACAAGGACTTGGCTGTCACATTATATGAAAACACTTAAAAATAAATTGGTTACTGCAGGTAAAGATAAATAAATTAAATTTTGTGTGTGGTTCCTTTCTGAATTTAGAAAGATATTTTAATAATTTTATAGAAATTTATTTTGTTTCGAATAAATTCACTCCCAAGTCCTCCATTATGCAATTTATATGCAGTTTTCACACTGTCACAACTCAAAGCAATTTCACAGCTTTGAATGCACAGCATGACAATCTGGCAATTCCGAAAAACCGAAAAATTTATTGCGCTGAAAATGTGATTTATCACTTTTATTTTCATCCTGTGAAAATGTAGTTGCATGGCGGGCACGCATCGTCAAAGTTAACTTGTTATTTTTTTGGCAACGTGCCTAGAGACAATGGCAAAGTGAAGTGTTGTGTGCAGAGCTGGCAGGGGAGGACGTGGAACGGGGCGGCAAGCCGGGGGACCTGGCCAGCCGCCCGCCCCTCTCCGTCATCGTGCCGGTGTACCGCCGTGACTGCCAGGACGAGGTGTACGCGGGCAGCCACCTCTACCCCGGCCAGGGCGTCTACCTGCTCAAGTTCGACAACTCCTACAGCCTGTGGCGCTCCAAGACGCTCTACTACCGCGTCTACTACACCCGGTGAACGGGCCCCGCCCCCCCTGTGCAGCGTCGTCCGTGTTCGTGCCGAGCGGGACTTTATTTATTCCCTTTTCCTTCTCTCGAGACACGAGTGCGTGAAATGTGGAAGGATGTTAAATTCGTACTTGATCTGCACGTTGGCCGAAAGTGCGGTGGCAGGAATTTGAGAAAGTGAGGAGGTATTGGAATAGTGAGGGAAATCCACTTTTTTTTCACCACAGAGAATGTTTTTTTTTATACTGTTTATGTAAATGAAAACATATCGAATTTTTAAAACGTTGAAATTTCATTTCATCATGCTTGCGTTTTATCTTTTCCTTTAGTTAAAAAAAAAAAAAAAAAAAAATTGTTGTTACTCTTGCACACATGTTTTTGTTGAATAAAGTCTACTGAAACAGTATTAATAGGTAATGAGAGATATGTGGTTTTCAAATTATTTCTTCACATCCAAACATATTTACCTCGTGTTGAATGAAGTGATTGTATTTGATATGTTGAAAGTGGTGATCAAAATAAAACTGAATATTGTCCCCCCACAAAATTTCACCTTATTTTCATTTTCGAAGTTGCGGTTGTTTATTAGTTTTAAGGGTGAATTCGGGTTACTAAAGTAGGGAAACGGAATGTCTGGGCGCGATGACAGTATCAGTGTGGGTTTGTACGTACCTTTACTATTGCTAAATTTTATGTTGTTATTTGATGCCTCACCAGTTCATTTTCACACGTTAAGTATAGATAATTGGTGACATTCTACTCAAATGATGCGAAGATAAACCTTTGAAAGGTTTTATTTTTTTACCATGGTACATAATTGTTAGGTCTGTGCCACAGTCATACTGACAGGTCTGGCAACTTACCTTCATTCTCCTTCCGCTTAGTGAAGCCTGCAGCAACTTGTGAACTAACAGCGCTAGTTGAAGTGAAACCCATTATTAAAATTGTGTTAAATGGGAGTTTGATATGAAAGTGGGCATATTTTTTAAAACTTGTGTTTCATTTTAAACTTCAGTCACAATTTAGGATTTGTAATTTATTTGGCTGCGTTGTAGTATTTCAGTGCACATCAATAACTTGTAACTTACCTGCAGTTGTCAGTTTAAAGTTGGAGTGTTGGGATTGTGGATCCTAAACTAACACAGATCTCCCATAAGAAAGTATGTTTTGAATGTTGATCGTGTATTTGGTATATAAAGAAAATTCGTTTGCTATTCTTTTTAATCTTCGAGCAAGTGTAGGTAATTCTTTCTAATATGATTTTTCAGATCCAGTAATTCTTATTAATGTACGCAAGCAGATATTATTTTTGTTTTGTCGTAACCTACAACATATATTGCTGGTAATTTTAGAGTTTATTCAAGAGCTTTGTTTACATATAATACAATTTTTATGCATTATAATTAATGTATTGTATAATCTTCCTTCAATTAATGAGTGCTCTTTTTGATGTATAAACATCTTGGCTATCTGTATACGGCATTTGGTTGGAGAATTTAGTGAAAATGGAATAGAAATGTGAGATAACAGTGCTGCGTTCGCTCAGAAGTCTCGGAAACCTTGATAAAAAAAAATGGATGCACGTGTAGCAACATAAATCAGCATATTGTCGCTATGGTAAGTATTAGTGTACATACCAAACATAATTTAAAATATGCATGGTACAAAGTAATCCCAAATTTTAAATGACTTAATATAACTGGCTTTATAATGGTTATAATACATATTCTCCTCATTGTTTCCAAATGGTCTTGGTAGCATGGGGGTAAGGTGTGCATTTTGTAGGCATGTCTACAATTCAAATCTCATCAAAACATTTTTTTTTTTACTTTTTAATACCTAATATATTTACAGGCTGATTTCAGTTCAAAAAAGATTACACAAACATACTTTTAGTGTTATGTTTAAAAATGTTTCAGGTTAATATTTTAGTGTAGAATATTTATTGTATTAACTGTTTAATAAATTTTAACAAAATGGGCAGTATTTTAATATAATTCCTTGTTGAAAATGAAGTCCGAATTGAGGATCTATTGGACTGCAACTTTTAGTTTGAAAAATACTTCAAAGATAGTACCACATTAATAATGCTTTAGATAACCAAAAAAATATTAATCTTTAATGCCATGTTCAACTGTAATTTTATTCTCTGTGTGTGGCCAACTGTACAAGTCCCACGATAATGGGTGCCACTCTATAATTATTGGTGTTCTTGCTGGGTTTTAGCGCCTATTCTCTCAGTAGATCTCGGGAACGCTGCTGCTGTATTGATTACCCAGACTGCTAATTCAGCTAGCACGTCACTGCATTGTATTACTGGCAGGAGAGTAATTATTAAAAATAAATTAGGTAGTGTTGTGTGACTAGTGGAAATTTGCATTACCTATGACCAAGTCTGTTTTATACGTAACTGACATTTACTGTAAATGAAATAGTAATAGCTGGAAAACACGATTTTAATGGGTCCTTAAATATTGACGTGAATTTACTGTTAACATGTAATTCAGTGAGAGGAACAACCAAAATAATTTACTGTGTATATTATCATTTTGTTCAGACCTGGGTGACAGTAAGTAGATGTAAATGACGTCACAGGAACACATTGACTACCATGCCGGGTCTAGCTATAATCTGTCGGAGGCTTGAGGCTCTCTTCTTAGGACCTCCAGGTGGTCTGCTGCAACGCCGGAACACTGGACGCTGGAAGCTCTAATTGGCGAACTACAGAAGATCTGAGGTAGCCGGGGGTCTGGCTGAAGAATCAACTTCCCTCTCGTCCTAAAAAAGTCTGTTTTAATTGAGATCGGTCTCACCAAATGTCGTGGCCGATCGTAGCTGGCGCTGACATCAGTCGTCCGGAACCACTACGGGAACGAACGGGACCGACGCGGAAGTTGGCACTAGATGTCGCCGATACTCCCTATCTTAGACTTATTCAGTCCAGAACTATTCTCACAAATAATAGTGTGGAGAATTCTAGATAGCACACGACCGCGGATGACGCGAATCTTCAATTCCTCGGGCGGCAACCAAGGCTTTGGTTCGCCCCAACCCGAGAAACGTCTTCCTGCTGCAAGATGGCGATGGTGTCTCCCTCTTTCTTCTTCCTTCTAACTATTTATTTTCCGTCCCTAGCAACCAAGGAGCTATAAGATCATCAGCAAACCAAATTAATTGCATAGTGAAATAAAACTTGGATATAAGCGTGTAAGAGTGCTGAACTAAAGCAAATGAATAAAGTTTCCAAAGAATAATGCTTAGATGACCCTGAAGTTAAAAGTGTGTTGTCTCTGGCAATTAGATGTGTTATATAGGTTAACTTTGGTTGTCCTCTTTACAATAAAATAATTACATACATAAGATCAGCTTATGAAAAATACAATTAATGTTACAATAATAATCAAAATAATAATAATATAACTGTAAACAGTATACTATACTGCTGCTAAACTTCTTCGGTGTGTTCTTACTGCTGGTGCCAGTACCATTAATAGTACTCGTTTATTTATATATAGACCCTTTTGTTGTGTGTGTGTGTTGTCGGGACGATATACACTGGCTGTCATCTATTTTTCAAAATATATATATAGACATATATATATATGTGTCAATGGTACTGTTATGCTCTTGTACTCTGACCCTTAGAAACATGCAAAAAAAAAATGTTATTTATCATAAAACACACACTCTTGGACACAGGTAGCTAGGTAACATATATCAACACATAGGGATAGAATTCAGGTTTTTATTAATAATAAAAATTGCTATTCATCAGGGACAACTAACATATGTGTAGAGATAAAAATCAATATTAATATAATTAGATAAAAAAAAAATCACAGAAAAACAATCCTAACTATACTGAACATGACTCGTGGATATGCACTTATGTAAATTAAAACATCAGGAAAATACGTAGCACACATGAATCGTTCACAAAAGTTCGTTAGTGTAAGTTTAGAAAATCAATCAAATGATATTTTTTTACGGACGCATTCTTACATAACAGAAAAATGTTTGAAATCATAGCACAATTAATAATTAGTATGATTACTATTTATGTTTATATTTGGGTTCGTATTTGCCTTGGCTTAACTCAGTTTATATGGTAGAGACACGAAACTTGTACTCCCATTTCACCTCTGGGTATCACAAAATAAAATAATAATTTAAATCTTGGAAATAACAATTCATGACGTAGTTCAGGATAATTGACACCTTTTACGTGAAAACTAATCAGTTTGTAGTCAAATCGGAGTTATTTACGACGAAATTACATACAGCTGGGTATGTCTATGGGCGATACAAAATGCAAGATCTTTACTTACAGATTTTCACTCCTAATAACATATCCGTCAGAATATGCCCTTATAATCTTACACATTATTTATTTATACGTCGTTTAAGCTCATCCTGAGTGTCGGATGGCATAATCTAGCTAGCTATATTTCAAATTTAAAATAGGCCTCGCGCCTTTGCGTCGGCATCAGACGCCTTCATACAACCAACCTCCTAATTAATACGTTCTAGACGCCTCACATCTAAAACACGGCCTCTCATTGGCCGAAACCAAAATCGGTTAGCGTAATTTACAATATAAATACCGTAAATAACACTTATTAATACAATTGAAAACACAAAAATGCGGTAAATTTAAAACGAAAATTTCCAACAATGAAAATTTCTTTAAGTAATACCCCGAATAAAATCATCGTTTATTCGTTAAGTTCATTAGTCCTTAGAGGGGTATACTCAATTGACTGTCCATATAATTCCATTTCAGGTCATAGAGCATAGCTCTCGTAGATATACATAATTAATAAAAATATATTTAAATAACTTTTGCGGGCGAACAATATACAAATTAAATAATAAAATTTCATAATAATAATAATAACAATCAAAATAATAAGATTTTATAAATAATAATATCATTAAATAAGTCATAACTTTCTGTGCATTATGAAAATAGTAACAGCACAGAATTGCCGCCCTTGTCAATCATATTGAACTGCAATCGTTGACCTGTTCAAAACAGTACAATGTGATTGGCAGTTTACCGTCTCTCTCGCACTATGTACAACGAATAGCCTTGTCGCCTAGCGGCGCGCGCACCACACATAAAAAAAAAACTTGGAGCGACCGAGCTCCTTCTTCTCCTCCTTTTTATTTTTTTTTTCTATCGTCATTTCGCCCGTTACACCAGACAATTCGCGCAATTTTAATCACTTTGCATCGGGTCGTCGCCGCTAGCAGACCTGCGCTCGAATGGTCCACGGGTTTTCCCGCGCAAAATCTTCTCTGCTGGACCTGCTGCAGCTCTCCGACGGCGTCTACTCCCTTGAGCCGCTCCTGTTGAGAGGGACGTGGGAGGACATACTTACTGTAAGTAGCAATCTCATATGGCTGTAACGGGTGTATGTACATGTGAGTCAACAATGTGACGTTCTCCAGGACACGTCACGGCAGTGGATCAACGTCCACCCGCGGTGCAAACGACATCCACGGCGGCGGCTGAGGAGGCATCGGGACAGCGCCCGACCTCAAAGCGGCCAACACCAACACCTGCTCCACACCAGACGTCGGCGGGTTTGGCGTGTGGCGGCTCGCAGCACCGGACACCACGGCTCCTAGCTCCGCGGCGAACTGCGGCTGCAGCTGCCGCCCTACCCCACGAACACGTGAGAGGCGGCGTCGGGACGTCTGCGGTGCTGCTCGTGTCGGCGGAACCGCCATCTCACAAGGACGCACTCGTCGGGTCCCATCACTGATAGGTACACAGCCGTTGCGAACCGTATTGTGTACATTTTAACTAACAAGTGTCCCGGTCTTTAAACAGTCTTAAAACTCTTCACTCATGTGTGAATCGTGCACTTGTAACGCACGAATGTCGGCAGGCTAAGACATCTTCTGTGCTTAACGTAGCCTATCCACAAGCCAGTTCAGTATAAACTAACTATTAAAACAAATAGTAACTAATGGGATCAAATAACATCAGATATTAAATAATAAGTATAGTAACTTAGGCTAAACATTCAATAACTTTCAAAGTGAAATTGTTACATCTTAACAATAGGTATCATTAGCTAGATAACATTCAAGCATAACTAACTAAACTGATTTTCATGTTAATGAAATGGTTTGTTTACATCATTGTTAAGCATCCTTATGCCTTCAGGTTGTACCTGTTTTATTCTATTTACAATTTCATTATGCATCTCGTACATTTCCATAAGCATCATCTCACAATCTTTCATAACTTCATAATATCAACAATTGATAAAATTAATAATTCTCACTAACATCTCATATAATATACATAACATCATATTTACAATATCACTTCAAGGAACATTTCATATATTACATAATTAAAAGCATTTGTTTATGTTAGCAAACAAATCAACAATAGTTTTGATTTCGTTTAAGTACACGCATCATGTGTAACTTGTGCTTGGAAAGGGAACGCACAGTGTTTCCTTCTCTTTTATCTCTCTTTTATCGCAGCTTATCGCTCGGCGAAGGCGGCCTTTCCTTTTCTTTTATTTTACTCGAGTGTCTGGTGAACTTTTATTTCTACCACTTCTAGCAAGTTAGTATTTTTTTTTTTTCTGTAATCAGCTGGGTTCTCATATAACGCAAACAGCTGTTTGGAAAGTGTATAGCAGTTTTCCTCTCATCTCAACCATTAGTTTCATTTTCAGGCATCCGATGCGGGCTTCGCAGGATCCTGACTGTGTATTCATATCATTCAGAAATTTCTCTGATAGGAATTGTTTCTTGTTAAAATCACTTGAGATTCATGATCTCGATGCAAAGGATAATTCTATCCTGACAAAGCCAAGTGAAACAAAAAAAAATGCTTTCACGATAGCTTGCAAAAAAAAAATTCTTTTTTTTTCTTTTCTGGCTGGCTCAATTTTGCAGTAACTTAGTACTTGTTTATAATACAGCCTGCTGACATTTACTGCAACAGTGTACTAAGTCCGCGACATAGTTGTTAGACATTGAGTTTTTCAGGTCTTCGTTTGACATCATATTCGCCTACTCGACGATTACAAACATAAACAAACAAAATCTCAAGTGCCACGTTGAATGAAATTAAAGTCTTTTGTATAGGTTTTTTTTTTCACAATAAATAACACAAAGTCGCTCGTATATATCTTGTTATCATTTCATAAATATCATTATTTAAAATAACCAAATCAAATTAATTTAAAGAAATAGCTTTCTAATACTGAGTGGATTTGTATGCGAAAGGAATGCATACTTTTCTACTCTGCATTCAGGGCAGAATGCAACCCTATGAGATCATTTGCAAAGCCCTACTTCAATCATAGAATTCGTGTAAAACAAGAGTATTAAATTTGCAAAAAAAAAGATAATTATTTTTTTTCCATCTTCTTCTCCAGCAGTGTTTAATAACAAAAAAAAATAAATCTCGGCGATTCTTAATAAATTCAGTGGTGTGTTGTGCTTCGGAAAAATTGGAGTAACCACATCAGTAATTCAAGGTAACCTTATTATTATTATGCTAGTAGTTGCAAAGTGTTCATGTGCTTCTTAGATGCTTTGTAGAACAGTGCTCACCCATGTTTACACAGCTAGGCCATACTTCACTCACACAAGTTAGTCGACAACACACAAGCTTGACATTTCCTTTTGCTAGTTAGTATGATAGTACTTACAGATAGGCGCATCTCATTACATAGATTCAGGTATTACTGTTAGTGAACTTATACTCACACGAAGAATAATGCAGACCAACTGACAAACAATATTATACACATAATACACTATTAAATTCGAAGATTCATTACATCTGTGTGGGTGGCATTTCACTTCACCTCACTACAGGCAATAATAAGCGGGAATTGCACTTCCGCATCGACGCGACGATAATGTACCAAGCGGGTATCACACTTCCGCTACACATTAGGTACCTGTCAGTGGTTGCAATACGCCTCACATGGCGTATCAAATTACACAGTAACCATTTAATACCTTTCACATTTATACTGGTCAGGTCCTGGCTCTGACCTAGACATTCCGATTGCGCTCAGCTGTTATAGTACCTATACTCGTACTATACAGGTGTTTCACTAGCTTGTGTCGAACTTGTTCACTGGGACACAGGTTTCTTGTAGGCTCTCAACTGCGAAATATTATACCGGCCTACTGGTCGGCCTGTAGATGGGTCTTTCAGAGCATAACAGTTCTCTTGAACTATGTCAGTTATGACATATGGTCCGTCGAAAAGCAAAAATAATTTCCTGGTGACATTCTCCCATGCCTTGCTGACAGGAGATGTTTTCTTGAGCACAAGGTCGCCGAGATTAAATTTAGATAATTTGGATGCTGGTTTCCTTCTTCTTCGTACATCAGCTTCTGCTGTGAGCTTCATTCTTACGAATGCTTCCACTTCTTCTCCGGTGGGTAGTCTTGTCCTTTCGGGCTCCTTGTCACAATGGGGTATAAATTCAGGGTTGATCGTACAGAGATCCTTAATAGTTTAACGTGCCAGTGTTGGCACGTCCACCTGGAGCTGGTGATCTGGCTCCTTCTTGACGATTTCACTGTCGGTTCCCTGCTGCTTCAGACACAGCAGCTTTGAATTCTGCTGCCACCTGATTTGCTGGTCCCTGGTTGTAGTACGTCGTCTGCTGAGATGTAGACGGTGCAGCAAATGGTGGTGGGAATGCTGTCATCTGTGTGTTCCGGTTGTACGAGAGGTGGCTGTTCTGGGCATGGCCGCCACTCGTCTCGTGAGTCCTGGGGGCATAGTGGTATGGCGGGCGGTAGTCCTCAGGTTTGCCGTTGTAGCGGGGCTCGTCGGTACGGCGGTACTTCTTGCAGTACTCCAGCTCGTCTTCTGACGATGCTCTCCGACGGCTGTCTGCTGACTCCCTGGGTGGCCGTGACTCTGGCGAGAATGATCTTCGCTTGTTGTGTCGGTAGTCCCCCTGCCTCCGGCGGTGGTTTGCTTCGTCATCGCTGTGGTAATTCCTGGAGTTGGACCACCACGTCTTTCTCTTGTAATAGGGGGTCTTCCTGTAGCCTGTCTGGTATTGATCGTTCCGGCTAGGTCCTCCTCCTCTTGGCTGCCAGTTCATTGTGTTTACCGCTGCCTGTCTGAGCTCCTTGGGTTTTCCCTCGCGATTCTGCCAGTAGTTGTGGACTGGCTGTTGTCGGTGGGGCTGTGATACCCTCTCACTCTCCTCCTTGGTATTGGGTGCTCTGTCCATTTTCTCAAGTTTATCATAATTGAGAAGGCGCTCGCGGAACTCTGTCACATCACGGTACGGCAGGCCTGACAACTGCTTCTGATACTTGAGTGGAAGCTGCGTGAGGATGGCCGCGATGAATTCATCATCCGTCATGGGCTGATCCAAGTAGCGTGTCTTCTCAAACATTGCTGATAGATGCGCTTCCAAGGACGCGCACTTCCTTGGGTCATACTTCTCCGTGTGAAGCTGTGCACGGAGGTGACTCTGTATTCGGATGTTCCAATACTGGTTGTGGAACAGGGACTGGAACTGGGCGTAACTATGCGTTGATGCACTCAGCATCTCCCACCAGTAAAATGCCGGTCCTTTCAGGGCGCTGTTGAGACACTTCAGTATCTCTGTATCTCTCAAATGAAAGGTTGAGGTGTATTCCTCAAATCTTTTCAGAAAACGGATGGGGTTCTCTGTAGCTCTGCCAGCAAACGTGGGCATAGCTTCTGCCCAATGCTTAGCTGGATGGTGCATGAGCGTGGCCGCATCAATGTTGGATGGGCTCAATACAGGGGTTTCTCTGGGCAGATCCATTTGAACGGTAGGATGATTGTGGATGGGTAGCAGTGGAATTGTGTACATCTCACTGGGGTACGGTTGCCTGTCTACTGGGGCAGTCGGTACAGTTGACACAGGGGCTGTGTGTGACGGTACATGAGCTTGGCGGTCAGCTGACTCACTCCTGGGACTGGGGTGTACACTAAGGTGCTCGATTCTATCTCGTAGTGTGGCAGTAGCCACCTCCATGTCCTCCAGTCTATGTTCGAGATGCTGGAGATGTCCTCGCACCTCCTCCCTAGCACTAGCTTGTCCCTGGTGTTCATTTGAGATCATGTTTCGTATGGATGTTACATGAGTCTCCAGACTGTCCACACGACTACTGTTCTGTGATACCTGCTCAGATATCTGCTGGACCTGTTCGTGTTGCTGGGCCAGCCTAACCTCAATGCTGTGTTCCAGGCTCTTTAATCCTGAGTTGGTCTGATCCCTCAGCGCTCCCAACTCAGTCGTAAGCCTCCCCATTTGAGTATTGTTCTGTTCTAATTTTGCATTTAGGGATGCATTATGCTGCTCCATTTGAGTATTGTTCTGTTCTAATTTTGCATTTAGGGATGCATTATGCTGCTCCATTTGAGTATTGTTCTGTTCTAATTTCGCATTTAGTTGAGTATTACTCTGCCGTAATAATTGCATGAGTGCTTCCAGTGTCACAGGTGATGTAGAAGTATTATCTGGCAATGGTGTGATGTTAGGGACAGTGGCCTCCCTTTCCTCCTGCTCCCCTGTTGCTGGTGACGTGGGCCGCCCTAACCTCTCAGCCACGGTGGTAGAGTGATCACTAGGTCCCTCCACACAAGTGTTCCCTGGTGAACCCCCTGCTGATGATGTCGCCGTGTCACTTCCTGAATTCCCTGTGTTATCGCAGTCTTCACACATACTGTCATGCCTACTCCTGAGCGAGTATGTGGGGTGGTTGTGTGCCATGTTATTATACTAGATTAGATACACTATGCAGGATCAAATGACAACTTGAAATAAGGTGTGACAACTCAGTGTCAACACACTCGGGCCCCACGTTTATGTGCGCCACTTTCTATACTATACTGCTGCTAAACTTCTTCGGTGTGTTCTTACTGCTGGTGCCAGTACCATTAATAGTACTCGTTTATTTATATATAGACCCTTTTGTTGTGTGTGTGTGTTGTCGGGACGATATACACTGGCTGTCATCTATTTTTCAAAATATATATATAGACATATATATATGTGTCAATGGTACTGTTATGCTCTTGTACTCTGACCCTTAGAAACATGCAAAAAAAAAATGTTATTTATCATAAAACACACACTCTTGGACACAGGTAGCTAGGTAACATATATCAACACATAGGGATAGAATTCAGGTTTTTATTAATAATAAAAATTGCTATTCATCAGGGACAACTAACATATGTGTAGAGATAAAAATCAATATTAATATAATTAGATAAAAAAAAAATCACAGAAAAACAATCCTAACGATACTGAACATGACTCGTGGATATGCGCTTATGTAAATTAAAACATCAGGAAAATACGTAGCACACATGAATCGTTCACAAAAGTTCGTTAGTGTAAGTTTAGAAAATCAATCAAATGATATTTTTTTACGGACGCATTCTTACATAACAGAAAAATGTTTGAAATCATAGCACAATTAATAATTAGTATGATTACTATTTATGTTTATATTTGGGTTCGTATTTGCCTTGGCTTAACTCAGTTTATATGGTAGAGACACGAAACTTGTACTCCCATTTCACCTCTGGGTATCACAAAATAAAATAATAATTTAAATCTTGGAAATAACAATTCATGACGTAGTTCAGGATAATTGACACCTTTTACGTGAAAACTAATCAGTTTGTAGTCAAATCGGAGTTATTTACGACGAAATTACATACAGCTGGGTATGTCTATGGGCGATACAAAATGCAAGATCTTTACTTACAGATTTTCACTCCTAATAACATATCCGTCAGAATATGCCCTTATAATCTTACACATTATTTATTTATACGTCGTTTAAGCTCATCCTGAGTGTCGGATGGCATAATCTAGCTAGCTATATTTCAAATTTAAAATAGGCCTCGCGCCTTTGCATCGGCATCAGACGCCTTCATACAACCAACCTCCTAATTAATACGTTCTAGACGCCTCACATCTAAAACACGGCCTCTCATTGGCCGAAACCAAAATCGGTTAGCGTAATTTACAATATAAATACCGTAAATAACACTTATTAATACAATTGAAAACACAAAAATGCGGTAAATTTAAAACGAAAATTTCCAACAATGAAAATTTCTTTAAGTAATACCCCGAATAAAATCATCGTTTATTCGTTAAGTTCATTAGTCCTTAGAGGGGTATACTCAATTGACTGTCCATATAATTCCATTTCAGGTCATAGAGCATAGCTCTCGTAGATATACATAATTAATAAAAATATATTTAAATAACTTTTGCGGGCGAACAATATACAAATTAAATAATAAAATTTCATAATAATAATAATAACAATCAAAATAATAAGATTTTATAAATAATAATATCATTAAATAAGTCATAACTTTCTGTGCATTATGAAAATAGTAACAGCACAGAATTGCCGCCCTTGTCAATCATATTGAACTGCAATCGTTGACCTGTTCAAAACAGTACAATGTGATTGGCAGTTTACCGTCTCTCTCGCACTATGTACAACGAATAGCCTTGTCGCCTAGCGGCGCGCGCACCACACATAAAAAAAAAACTTGGAGCGACCGAGCTCCTTCTTCTCCTCCTTTTTATTTTTTTTTTCTATCGTCATTTCGCCCGTTACACCAGACAATTCGCGCAATTTTAATCACTTTGCATCGGGTCGTCGCCGCTAGCAGACCTGCGCTCGAATGGTCCACGGGTTTTCCCGCGCAAAATCTTCTCTGCTGGACCTGCTGCAGCTCTCCGACGGCGTCTACTCCCTTGAGCCGCTCCTGTTGAGAGGGACGTGGGAGGACATACTTACTGTAAGTAGCAATCTCATATGGCTGTAACGGGTGTATGTACATGTGAGTCAACAATGTGACGTTCTCCAGGACACGTCACGGCAGTGGATCAACGTCCACCCGCGGTGCAAACGACATCCACGGCGGCGGCTGAGGAGGCATCGGGACAGCGCCCGACCTCAAAGCGGCCAACACCAACACCTGCTCCACACCAGACGTCGGCGGGTTTGGCGTGTGGCGGCTCGCAGCACCGGACACCACGGCTCCTAGCTCCGCGGCGAACTGCGGCTGCAGCTGCCGCCCTACCCCACGAACACGTGAGAGGCGGCGTCGGGACGTCTGCGGTGCTGCTCGTGTCGGCGGAACCGCCATCTCACAAGGACGCACTCGTCGGGTCCCATCACTGATAGGTACACAGCCGTTGCGAACCGTATTGTGTACATTTTAACTAACAAGTGTCCCGGTCTTTAAACAGTCTTAAAACTCTTCACTCATGTGTGAATCGTGCACTTGTAACGCACGAATGTCGGCAGGCTAAGACATCTTCTGTGCTTAACGTAGCCTATCCACAAGCCAGTTCAGTATAAACTAACTATTAAAACAAATAGTAACTAATGGGATCAAATAACATCAGATATTAAATAATAAGTATAGTAACTTAGGCTAAACATTCAATAACTTTCAAAGTGAAATTGTTACATCTTAACAATAGGTATCATTAGCTAGATAACATTCAAGCATAACTAACTAAACTGATTTTCATGTTAATGAAATGGTTTGTTTACATCATTGTTAAGCATCCTTATGCCTTCAGGTTGTACCTGTTTTATTCTATTTACAATTTCATTATGCATCTCGTAAATTTCCATAAGCATCATCTCACAATCTTTCATAACTTCATAATATCAACAATTGATAAAATTAATAATTCTCACTAACATCTCATATAATATACATAACATCATATTTACAATATCACTTCAAGGAACATTTCATATATTACATAATTAAAAGCATTTGTTTATGTTAGCAAACAAATCAACAATAGTTTTGATTTCGTTTAAGTACACGCATCATGTGTAACTTGTGCTTGGAAAGGGAACGCACAGTGTTTCCTTCTCTTTTATCTCTCTTTTATCGCAGCTTATCGCTCGGCGAAGGCGGCCTTTCCTTTTCTTTTATTTTACTCGAGTGTCTGGTGAACTTTTATTTCTACCACTTCTAGCAAGTTAGTATTTTTTTTTTTTTCTGTAATCAGCTGGGTTCTCATATAACGCAAACAGCTGTTTGGAAAGTGTATAGCAGTTTTCCTCTCATCTCAACCATTAGTTTCATTTTCAGGCATCCGATGCGGGCTTCGCAGGATCCTGACTGTGTATTCATATCATTCAGAAATTTCTCTGATAGGAATTGTTTCTTGTTAAAATCACTTGAGATTCATGATCTCGATGCAAAGGATAATTCTATCCTGACAAAGCCAAGTGAAACAAAAAAAAATGCTTTCACGATAGCTTGCAAAAAAAAAATTCTTTTTTTTTCTTTTCTGGCTGGCTCAATTTTGCAGTAACTTAGTACTTGTTTATAATACAGCCTGCTGACATTTACTGCAACAGTGTACTAAGTCCGCGACATAGTTGTTAGACATTGAGTTTTTCAGGTCTTCGTTTGACATCATATTCGCCTACTCGACGATTACAAACATAAACAAACAAAATCTCAAGTGCCACGTTGAATGAAATTAAAGTCTTTTGTATAGGTTTTTTTTTTCACAATAAATAACACAAAGTCGCTCGTATATATCTTGTTATCATTTCATAAATATCATTATTTAAAATAACCAAATCAAATTAATTTAAAGAAATAGCTTTCTAATACTGAGTGGATTTGTATGCGAAAGGAATGCATACTTTTCTACTCTGCATTCAGGGCAGAATGCAACCCTATGAGATCATTTGCAAAGCCCTACTTCAATCATAGAATTCGTGTAAAACAAGAGTATTAAATTTGCAAAAAAAAAGATAATTATTTTTTTTCCATCTTCTTCTCCAGCAGTGTTTAATAACAAAAAAAAATAAATCTCGGCGATTCTTAATAAATTCAGTGGTGTGTTGTGCTTCGGAAAAATTGGAGTAACCACATCAGTAATTCAAGGTAACCTTATTATTATTATGCTAGTAGTTGCAAAGTGTTCATGTGCTTCTTAGATGCTTTGTAGAACAGTGCTCACCCATGTTTACACAGCTAGGCCATACTTCACTCACACAAGTTAGTCGACAACACACAAGCTTGACATTTCCTTTTGCTAGTTAGTATGATAGTACTTACAGATAGGCGCATCTCATTACATAGATTCAGGTATTACTGTTAGTGAACTTATACTCACACGAAGAATAATGCAGACCAACTGACAAACAATATTATACACATAATACACTATTAAATTCGAAGATTCATTACATCTGTGTGGGTGGCATTTCACTTCACCTCACTACAGGCAATAATAAGCGGGAATTGCACTTCCGCATCGACGCGACGATAATGTACCAAGCGGGTATCACACTTCCGCTACACATTAGGTACCTGTCAGTGGTTGCAATACGCCTCACATGGCGTATCAAATTACACAGTAACCATTTAATACCTTTCACATTTATACTGGTCAGGTCCTGGCTCTGACCTAGACATTCCGATTGCGCTCAGCTGTTATAGTACCTATACTCGTACTATACAGGTGTTTCACTAGCTTGTGTCGAACTTGTTCACTGGGACACAGGTTTCTTGTAGGCTCTCAACTGCGAAATATTATACCGGCCTACTGGTCGGCCTGTAGATGGGTCTTTCAGAGCATAACAGTTCTCTTGAACTATGTCAGTTATGACATATGGTCCGTCGAAAAGCAAAAATAATTTCCTGGTGACATTCTCCCATGCCTTGCTGACAGGAGATGTTTTCTTGAGCACAAGGTCGCCGAGATTAAATTTAGATAATTTGGATGCTGGTTTCCTTCTTCTTCGTACATCAGCTTCTGCTGTGAGCTTCATTCTTACGAATGCTTCCACTTCTTCTCCGGTGGGTAGTCTTGTCCTTTCGGGCTCCTTGTCACAATGGGGTATAAATTCAGGGTTGATCGTACAGAGATCCTTAATAGTTTAACGTGCCAGTGTTGGCACGTCCACCTGGAGCTGGTGATCTGGCTCCTTCTTGACGATTTCACTGTCGGTTCCCTGCTGCTTCAGACACAGCAGCTTTGAATTCTGCTGCCACCTGATTTGCTGGTCCCTGGTTGTAGTACGTCGTCTGCTGAGATGTAGACGGTGCAGCAAATGGTGGTGGGAATGCTGTCATCTGTGTGTTCCGGTTGTACGAGAGGTGGCTGTTCTGGGCATGGCCGCCACTCGTCTCGTGAGTCCTGGGGGCATAGTGGTATGGCGGGCGGTAGTCCTCAGGTTTGCCGTTGTAGCGGGGCTCGTCGGTACGGCGGTACTTCTTGCAGTACTCCAGCTCGTCTTCTGACGATGCTCTCCGACGGCTGTCTGCTGACTCCCTGGGTGGCCGTGACTCTGGCGAGAATGATCTTCGCTTGTTGTGTCGGTAGTCCCCCTGCCTCCGGCGGTGGTTTGCTTCGTCATCGCTGTGGTAATTCCTGGAGTTGGACCACCACGTCTTTCTCTTGTAATAGGGGGTCTTCCTGTAGCCTGTCTGGTATTGATCGTTCCGGCTAGGTCCTCCTCCTCTTGGCTGCCAGTTCATTGTGTTTACCGCTGCCTGTCTGAGCTCCTTGGGTTTTCCCTCGCGATTCTGCCAGTAGTTGTGGACTGGCTGTTGTCGGTGGGGCTGTGATACCCTCTCACTCTCCTCCTTGGTATTGGGTGCTCTGTCCATTTTCTCAAGTTTATCATAATTGAGAAGGCGCTCGCGGAACTCTGTCACATCACGGTACGGCAGGCCTGACAACTGCTTCTGATACTTGAGTGGAAGCTGCGTGAGGATGGCCGCGATGAATTCATCATCCGTCATGGGCTGATCCAAGTAGCGTGTCTTCTCAAACATTGCTGATAGATGCGCTTCCAAGGACGCGCACTTCCTTGGGTCATACTTCTCCGTGTGAAGCTGTGCACGGAGGTGACTCTGTATTCGGATGTTCCAATACTGGTTGTGGAACAGGGACTGGAACTGGGCGTAACTATGCGTTGATGCACTCAGCATCTCCCACCAGTAAAATGCCGGTCCTTTCAGGGCGCTGTTGAGACACTTCAGTATCTCTGTATCTCTCAAATGAAAGGTTGAGGTGTATTCCTCAAATCTTTTCAGAAAACGGATGGGGTTCTCTGTAGCTCTGCCAGCAAACGTGGGCATAGCTTCTGCCCAATGCTTAGCTGGATGGTGCATGAGCGTGGCCGCATCAATGTTGGATGGGCTCAATACAGGGGTTTCTCTGGGCAGATCCATTTGAACGGTAGGATGATTGTGGATGGGTAGCAGTGGAATTGTGTACATCTCACTGGGGTACGGTTGCCTGTCTACTGGGGCAGTCGGTACAGTTGACACAGGGGCTGTGTGTGACGGTACATGAGCTTGGCGGTCAGCTGACTCACTCCTGGGACTGGGGTGTACACTAAGGTGCTCGATTCTATCTCGTAGTGTGGCAGTAGCCACCTCCATGTCCTCCAGTCTATGTTCGAGATGCTGGAGATGTCCTCGCACCTCCTCCCTAGCACTAGCTTGTCCCTGGTGTTCATTTGAGATCATGTTTCGTATGGATGTTACATGAGTCTCCAGACTGTCCACACGACTACTGTTCTGTGATACCTGCTCAGATATCTGCTGGACCTGTTCGTGTTGCTGGGCCAGCCTAACCTCAATGCTGTGTTCCAGGCTCTTTAATCCTGAGTTGGTCTGATCCCTCAGCGCTCCCAACTCAGTCGTAAGCCTCCCCATTTGAGTATTGTTCTGTTCTAATTTTGCATTTAGGGATGCATTATGCTGCTCCATTTGAGTATTGTTCTGTTCTAATTTTGCATTTAGGGATGCATTATGCTGCTCCATTTGAGTATTGTTCTGTTCTAATTTCGCATTTAGTTGAGTATTACTCTGCCGTAATAATTGCATGAGTGCTTCCAGTGTCACAGGTGATGTAGAAGTATTATCTGGCAATGGTGTGATGTTAGGGACAGTGGCCTCCCTTTCCTCCTGCTCCCCTGTTGCTGGTGACGTGGGCCGCCCTAACCTCTCAGCCACGGTGGTAGAGTGATCACTAGGTCCCTCCACACAAGTGTTCCCTGGTGAACCCCCTGCTGATGATGTCGCCGTGTCACTTCCTGAATTCCCTGTGTTATCGCAGTCTTCACACATACTGTCATGCCTACTCCTGAGCGAGTATGTGGGGTGGTTGTGTGCCATGTTATTATACTAGATTAGATACACTATGCAGGATCAAATGACAACTTGAAATAAGGTGTGACAACTCAGTGTCAACACACTCGGGCCCCACGTTTATGTGCGCCACTTTCTATACTATACTGCTGCTAAACTTCTTCGGTGTGTTCTTACTGCTGGTGCCAGTACCATTAATAGTACTCGTTTATTTATATATAGACCCTTTTGTTGTGTGTGTGTGTTGTCGGGACGATATACACTGGCTGTCATCTATTTTTCAAAATATATATATAGACATATATATATGTGTCAATGGTACTGTTATGCTCTTGTACTCTGACCCTTAGAAACATGCAAAAAAAAAATGTTATTTATCATAAAACACACACTCTTGGACACAGGTAGCTAGGTAACATATATCAACACATAGGGATAGAATTCAGGTTTTTATTAATAATAAAAATTGCTATTCATCAGGGACAACTAACATATGTGTAGAGATAAAAATCAATATTAATATAATTAGATAAAAAAAAAATCACAGAAAAACAATCCTAACGATACTGAACATGACTCGTGGATATGCGCTTATGTAAATTAAAACATCAGGAAAATACGTAGCACACATGAATCGTTCACAAAAGTTCGTTAGTGTAAGTTTAGAAAATCAATCAAATGATATTTTTTTACGGACGCATTCTTACATAACAGAAAAATGTTTGAAATCATAGCACAATTAATAATTAGTATGATTACTATTTATGTTTATATTTGGGTTCGTATTTGCCTTGGCTTAACTCAGTTTATATGGTAGAGACACGAAACTTGTACTCCCATTTCACCTCTGGGTATCACAAAATAAAATAATAATTTAAATCTTGGAAATAACAATTCATGACGTAGTTCAGGATAATTGACACCTTTTACGTGAAAACTAATCAGTTTGTAGTCAAATCGGAGTTATTTACGACGAAATTACATACAGCTGGGTATGTCTATGGGCGATACAAAATGCAAGATCTTTACTTACAGATTTTCACTCCTAATAACATATCCGTCAGAATATGCCCTTATAATCTTACACATTATTTATTTATACGTCGTTTAAGCTCATCCTGAGTGTCGGATGGCATAATCTAGCTAGCTATATTTCAAATTTAAAATAGGCCTCGCGCCTTTGCATCGGCATCAGACGCCTTCATACAACCAACCTCCTAATTAATACGTTCTAGACGCCTCACATCTAAAACACGGCCTCTCATTGGCCGAAACCAAAATCGGTTAGCGTAATTTACAATATAAATACCGTAAATAACACTTATTAATACAATTGAAAACACAAAAATGCGGTAAATTTAAAACGAAAATTTCCAACAATGAAAATTTCTTTAAGTAATACCCCGAATAAAATCATCGTTTATTCGTTAAGTTCATTAGTCCTTAGAGGGGTATACTCAATTGACTGTCCATATAATTCCATTTCAGGTCATAGAGCATAGCTCTCGTAGATATACATAATTAATAAAAATATATTTAAATAACTTTTGCGGGCGAACAATATACAAATTAAATAATAAAATTTCATAATAATAATAATAACAATCAAAATAATAAGATTTTATAAATAATAATATCATTAAATAAGTCATAACTTTCTGTGCATTATGAAAATAGTAACAGCACAACAGTTGTACTGGTTACACAACCCAACACAATTTTACTGGCTAACAAATTAAAGGTAGTTTTGTTGAAGTTGCTATAATATTTTGTTATGAGTATTCAAATTTACAAAATGTGTGATAGTTTCACTAACATAAAGTTTACCTTGGCACACCAACACACTTAGTATATTCCTTGTGGGTCCATCATTTTGATGACTTCAGCATGTGGCTATAGCAGTTTCTGCATGCATGAGCATTTAAAGGATTTTTTTTTTTTTAAATAATTTTTCCTTTTGCTTTCATGTATGGTTGCTGCAAAATTTTCACCTATGTAATGCTTGTAATTTTATCTTTTTTTAAAAAATGATGTTATAGGAATATATAGGGCCAAATTGGTTAAGCATTTGATTAGTTAAAACATGTGTTAACAAGTTTTTTTTACCTGAATCCTGTATTTTGTAAAACAAGTTAAATACATCTTTGCTGAAAATATTTGTTTTTGTAATGTATTTTTAATTTGTAATTTGATTTGACTTTGCAAATATTTTAAACATTCAGATTGATATTTGCTTTGCATCAAAAAGCTAGTATTAATGCTGAAGGAATTGAATACACCAGCAATGTTACATAGTGGCCTAGATGAAAGCTTTTATTATATTAACTAACAATAAGGGCTGTTTCACACATATGCTGTTGCATTCTATTTTGTTCATTTGCTGTTGCTTACAGGAGCAACAAGTTGTCCCTCGACACAACAGGTTTTTTTTATCCGATTTCTGTCAGGTGGGAACACATGTGTAGGGAATAGATAGTAATAAGTTGCATTATACATGTATATACAAATTCTGTTAATCAAACCGTTTATAAAGTTTATCGTTTATCATGTCAATTTTACCGCCGCCCCTCGCACAGTGAGCTCGATTATACGGAGGTCGGCAGCTAAACACTAAAATGCCTACTCTCCTGTCTGAGGTATGCGATGTGCGGCAGTTCATTTTCTATCGTCATAGTTATATGAAATTGGTTTTACACTTATAACTTACTAATGTACGGGACTAATTAATTATCTGATATCACATTCTAATTATAAGTCGATAATACCAAAACGTTTAAATATATAGTTGTTTTAATTTTACACAACTATCAGTAGCATTCATTAAAATTATTCAATTTTTAAAATGTAATTTGTAAAGAAAATGTAATAATTTAATATTACATTATATATGTGTATATGCGCCGCTTGATTACTTAGTCATTTATAGTAATTTAGATCTCATTTTATAAATATTTAACAAAATATGATATTTTTTAGAGAGATGTAAACTTTTAAGTTTGCGTCTTATGATTACAAGAAATACCACCAGGCTGCACTAGAAGTTAGTACAGTAACAAATGAATAACGGTTTGAACACCTGTAGGTTTTTTGGTTGAATTTCACTCTTTTCTATTTAATTCGCAATATTTTAAACATAAAAATAGTGACACTGGTGCCTGGAGTGTTGCGGTAATTAAGTTCCGATGTAAGTGTCAATACATTAAATGTTTATGAACTTAAAAGAAACCGAATAACAACGTGGCCTTGGCCAATCAGAAAATCAAAATATTGCCTCATTCTTCGTTTCATTGGTTAAAGTCAAAAATTGTGGAAATTTCTAATTTATCATAGATTGTACGTATTGCCATAGGTGAAATATAACTTAAATGTGACATTTGTGTAAACAATGCATTTTTTTTTATTGTCATGAAGGTTTTGCTTACAGAATACAGCAACTAAGCTGTGTGTTGACACCTATGGCAGTTCAGCATGAAGCATGTTGGTTATGATGTAATTATTCTGTATTACGTATGTAATTCCTTTATACTGATGGCATGATCCTGTATGTTTGATCCTCTGGTACATTATGCTTGCTGTTTTAATTTAGTACGTCGAAAGATCATGGACATAACAAAAATATAACTATACAATGTTACGAAGTAAAAAATTTTTTTTTTTCAGAATTTTATTTGAGCTGATAATACGATCATAATTCATTGCTACATCACAATTTTTGTTGTATCCAGGATCTTTTGATGCACTAAATTAATACAGCAAGCATCATGTACCACGGGATCAATGTATTCAGGATCATGCCATTGGGATCAAGGGATAGGTTTGGGTACGTAATACAGAACTTTAACCGCAGTGGGGCTTTCACCCAGTGTCAAGGAGTCATCCCCTTTATTCTCCACAACTGTAGAAACTATCACACCCAGTTTACCATCCTACTTACACTTACTGAAATTTCAACCTTCTGAATTGATCTTCCATGCAAATTCATTTCAAAAGCCTCAGAAATGCACAAAGCCTGCATCCACCTGCTTTCCTTCATATTTTACTTTCACCAGACCCTCTACCTCCCAGACATCCATGTTCCACAGTGAAGTCTCCCTGCCTGCCATATCATACCACCCCAATCTGTCAGTTTCAACACATAGAGCTATGAGACTTTCCATTACGTTACCCACGCTAGATGTCAGGCTGACTAGTCTGTAGCTTGGAGGGTTTACCCTGTCCCCACTGCCTCCTTCCACAGCTTCGGTAAGTTCCCGTTCTCAAGTGACATGGCAAACAGTGACCTCAAATATCTACATACTTTCTTGCCCCTCAGCTCGAGGTAGCTGTTACCATCCGGTCCGGCGGCCTTTCTCCCATTCAGCCACTTACGCCCATGTTTCAAGCCGTAGCCTCCTTTTAGCTGGACATCTTTTACTCCAGACCATGCGTTCCACCCGCAAAGACAAGACAGGTACTGCCACTGCAGCAACTTACGCTCTAGAATTCGTGTAGCTTTCAGTTATTGCTCGCAGCCATATTTACATTTTACTACCGCTGTTCCTACCCAGTGTCTCCCTTTTTCCATAATTATGTATATTTCCAGTTTTTCCTATTTCCTCTACCCACCAGTGCCCACTACTAATTTTTCTTATCCACTTACATTGACCCTTATATTCTCCTAAAGCTCCATATCCCGGATGGGACTTCCCTTTTCCTGGAATGCTACCCAGCCATATCTGCCTGCGTCGAAAACATGGACATTTTCTGGGTTTATGATGGAAGCAGCTATAGCAGGAAGCTTATACCACAAACATTTTGAAATGTGATTTCACCAGCTCATTTACCTTTAAATGTTATTTCATGTGCTGTTAAAGCCACGTGGAAGTTAAATAACAGCAATTAAGTGTTTTTTTTTTCTCTTTCTCACAACGTTGTATTAAGATACCTACACTTCTTTGATATGGTTTGGCAATAAGTATTCTAATAGTTCCACTTTGTACGAGCCGGAGTACCCATGCTTCGCTACGGCAATCTGCAGGCAGAACACACGCTGCTCCTCGCGGGCGCTCCACTGTCGTTGCGAGAGCCGTTGCCATGGATACGCAGAAGGCATCAACAATGCAAAAGCCCGTAGCCATGACAACAAAGAAACCGTCGCCAATGAAATGACGGTATTTTCTCAAATCTCGCTAATCTTTTATTACGATATATTACAGCTCCGCCCGTGTGGCTTCTAGTGCAAGGGCCACTGAAAAAAAGCCCCCTTTAATCTAAAATGAACTTGGAATGGGAATCTCACCTTATATTGGTAGCAGTTGGTTCTAAAGAAAATGTGGTTTTATTGTCATCATAACGAGATAAAATGCACACCAATTTTTACGTCTAATCATAAGCTTTTACACACAAAAGGTTTCATCTAAATTGGTCCAGTAGTTTTTGCGTCAACCTCGAACAAACAAACAGGTAAAACTATAGTTTTATGATAGTATAGATGGATTCTTGGCTCACAAGAATCTGTCTGTGCCCCTCGGGACGTACACTCGACACCTGGGGCTGGAAATCACTGCCGTGAGGTTACCTCGTGACTTTTACTTTACAGAACACACAAGAGTTGCATCATGGAAGAGCCAGAGAAGTCGCACTCATGTGATGCACCAGGTTGTAACATGGTGAGTGGCAATTCTGGACCTAAAGGCTGGTGTTAAATTGTTTTTTTCTGATTTTTTATGATTGATATCACTGTTATAGTCATAACTTAATACTTAATCTAGGCTTCCATAAGAAAATATTTTTTTTATGTGGTAAGACCAATTTAAGGCCTACTTCAATTTTTTTATTCAGGTGTAGAGGAATGAATTTTGATTTAGGTAAATGCTGAAAGTCCCTCCTTTTTCCAAACAGAAAAAAAAAATTGATTAATAAAATGAAATATATATATTTTTTTGCGTTTCCGGATGTATGTTCCTTAAAAAAATATTTGCTTGTTTTGAACTTCCCTGCCACCCAATAAGTTAGGCCCCATAAGTTTCCAAACATGCTCTATGAATTATGTTTCATATGTACGTTTAGGTAAGTGGAAAGTACAACTTTATTATTTGCACCTTCAAGCTGCCCTGATACCTGGGTGTGTGTGTAGAAGCACTGGGCATTTTATAGTGAGTAAAAAAATGATAAAATGTGTTTGTACGTCCGTGTTCCCCTGGCTTTTAACATAAATATCTCAAACTCTGGCTTTCCAGTTTTGGCTAAAGTGCAAGGTTTGAACCTCCTTAATATTCTTAAAAAATTCCTTAATTTGCCTTTAATTGAATAAGGGTTCTTAAATTTCCATAATTATCCTTAAAATTCCTTAATAAGGACTTAGCTTACAAGTAATGGATAACGCAGGTATTTCAATGTTCTTTCGTTTCCGACTTGGCGACAAACAATGCTGTGTTCAGGCGCAGTATAATTGGCGAATTTCTGGCAACATGATTAAATTGATATATAGGTATATATAAGAAACATTTTGAATATTTTTTTTTAATACTTAGCATCTCAATTTTAAACTTAAGATGTATGTTGTACTGTCTTTCTTTGAACTTATAAAGAAAATGTAATTAGTGATCAATTTAAATGTTAGGGCTATAAATTTCAGCATGACACCACGCTTGGGTTAGATATGTGTGCCAGATATAGTTCTGGACATTATGGGCTTATCTTTAAGAATTGAACTGATTAACGAAATAAATTTAAGTCCATTAACTATTTAACACAGTTATTTTCTCGAGGTATTTTGCGATGGTGGTGAAGGCAACGAAGTATGGGGTTGTTTTAAAACTGCTGGGTTGTCGTCTGCACGGGAGGGTGCGAGCAACAAAGTGGTTGTTTGCCGACAGCAGTTTGAGGACGGCGGCCACTTGGTAGTCCACAAGAAGAAGCACGAGATGGCGCTGAACCTGGGCAACGGGCAGAACTACACGTTCGTCGGTGAGTTGGCTTCGGACCGCCCGTTGGGTGTGTGCGCGCGTTTCATTTCAACTGAGGGAGTCACGAGCACGTCTGCCCGTGTCAGCTCGGTTGAAGCTTCACAAAAGACGACTATCCCATTGCCTTTTGCTCCTTAAGAAAACGTAAATGGCACGGTGTCCGTGCTGACAAGTTTCAGTACATCGGTTCACGTCGTGGCATGGGCACACGTTCTCAAGAGGAATTGTTCTTTGCTCAATTCCCGACACAACACCGCTGCGTACTCAAAATATTTTTCTGTGACCGTTGCGTTGCCTGTAACGAACCACCAGAGTCCATCGGACTTCAAAATTCCCTTTTAATGTTTAAGGAAACATTATCCACGTAGTACTTGCTGAACTTCGATGCTCAGGTTTAGCTGTGAGATCAACTATGCGTGTGTATGATTTATTATATAAAAAACAAGTTTTAGTATTTTTATAATTGATTTTGTCTTGGTTAGATTTTATAAAATGTTCTGTTACTAAATATGTTAATACCATTAAAATTTTAGTATTATATAGATGTTTAAACAACCTTTTTAAACTCCATTATGAATTTCGAACATGCTAGATAACAAGATTAGTCATCTTTATATCATTTGCTAATTTTGTTTGTTATTTTTATATTCACTAGTGATTTGTGAATTTAGTGTGTAATTTATTGTTTTAGTAAGTACATTTCAGTGTTTATTTCTATAGTTTCAATTATGAGCCTACTTTGTAAATATTCATGTGGTTTAGTGTAAGACAAGCCAAGCATGCCTTAATTTTGCCACATAAAATAAGTAAATAAGTTAAATTAAGTAAAATAAACATTCTTGCCAGTGTCTGAATTTCATTACTCGCTTACAAAAAATTATTTTGTTACGTATAGCTCTGTGTTGGCTCCTGAGAATAACTGGCTGTTTGTTAATATGATAACATACTCGCCTCTCAGGTGAGAGTGTTTAGAAGCAAGAGAATCTCCGACACACTCGTTAGAACAATGCTTCCTCGAAGATGGCAACTGCAGTTTTGACTGAAATGTCTGCGAACTCTACGTCTCTGACACGGCTAGAACCTAGAAACTGAGTAACCTTGGACAATGTCCACAAAACCCTTATAGTCCTAATGTGTCAGTAACATTTAGGTTTGTTCACTTTTCTGATATCCACCGGCCGAAAATTTGAATACTTACGCTATTGTATAGATGGCATCTAGAAATTTGCTATTCGTATTGTCGTCAACTTTCCCATTTCATTGCAGTGTGGCCAGCTGGTTTAAAAGTGTTTGTAGTTCACACTGTTATTCACGGATTCTTGGATAGGCTTACAGTGAGGGGGCATGAAAGGTTGATATGGTAAACTAATAAATTATGAGCCAATGTGGCAGTCAGGTGTTTACATTGCTTTTTCTCCTATCTGAAGAACATGCATAGCCACAAGTACCTTCCTGTTGCTACGTACTCGCCAACACTGCTTTGAGGTGCGTGCGTATATGCGCGTGCACGCACACGCACACACACACGCACATAACTCATATACACACACAAGAAATCATTAAATATATTTATTTCATTGTAGTGTGCATAACTTTATAGGCTTACAATAATATGTCATACCTCATTATTATATTTGAGTAGGTATATCACAATTCACATTTTCACAGGTTGTTGTTTTTATTAATTTTTACTTTCCTTGATTAGGCAATACAGTTGTTTTCACATAATGGTATTGATTATGTCATATATTAGTCATTTATTATTTATATTATATAAAAATAGTCACAAATATACACAAACATGAAAAAAAAGGACGTATATAATAATAATCATAGAAGACTGAAATAAAAAAAAAATTATAAATAATTACAATAATATGATTCAGAAAAATAAAGATTTTAAAGATTTTTTAATTGTTATAGTTTTATGGTAAGTTTAATTTAGGGAGATTTTCTGCTTTAGGGTGAAAATATTATTCAAGTAGAAAGGAAAAATACCTCGTTGAAATGTTGAAGAGATGCGTGGTTACCTGGAGTTTATAATCCCTGTTTCAAAATAATAATAAAAAAAACTTATTTCATTCTAATTTAGTTTACAATATTTTTTTGCATATATTGGTTGTTCATCCTAAGATGTTCGTAGTAACATTTTATACATGCATGCATATGCTCACACATGGAGTCAGTAATCATTTACATTGCACAAGTGAAACAGTATGTAGGCCTATTCACTTTCTTTGGAGGTTTGTGGTTTGCAGGAATGAAATAATAAATAAAAAAAAAAATTGATAAGAAAGTGCTCTCGTAAATGCTATCTTTTTTTAACATTATCTCTGTAGATAACGTCAGTAATAATGGGCTCATACGTCGTACAAACAGGATCTTGGAAACGTGTGTCATTTTGGCTGCAAGCAGTTTGGGATGTGGCAGTTCAAAAGAATGTCTGCGGGAGGCAAGAGGAAATGTAAGCTTCATATTTCTTGTTTGCTTGTTTGTAAATATTTCAGAACCGTGCGAAGCTAGCTGGGAAAATCTCATTTGAGAAGCTGCCTTATCTCGTTGCGCGTGAGGCAGATAGCCCAGAGAAGTTAGCGGTCGGGCAGTCGTAACAGTTGTGTAACGTGCCTGGCAGCTGGAGCAGAACTGAGTGGTTGACTGCTTGGTGTGCGTCTACGCTCGCGTAGTTGCCTGGTCGTAACATATGTCACTTTTTATTTTACCCATTTTACACAAGCACACAAATCTCATTAATGCCTATCTATTTATTGCACCTGTACACATTAACTTTTTTTTAATTTTTTTAAATAATTATAATGCCTTTTTTTTTTTAAATTGTAAATTATGTAAGGCTTGAATTGTTTTGTTATTTAAAAAAAAACTATGTTGCACTCAGTTCAAGTCGGTTGATAAAAAGAAAGACTCAGTGGAGGACTGTTGAATATATTTTGTGACCACAAGAAGTTATATGCATTTTATCATTCTGCTGTGATGAAATTTCATTTAGGTTATTGTGAGCCATTAAATATTTTTTTTTTTTTGTGCGCACAAGTTTTTACAAAGATATTGGACAAGGTATGTCATGTGCATATAAACAAATATCTCTTTCAGGCTTCCAGCATGTGTGGTCGATGGGCATATCTGCATGTAAATAAGAACTAAGAATAGGAGAGAAAAATGCACCGAACGTAATTTACGATTACGTGTTTTCATTTTTTTATTCATAATAACTAATATTCATTGACAGAAGAGAAAGCATGTCGAGATAAGAAGTCTTTCATTTGCTCATTAAAGAGTTGTTTATTTGTGGAGCACATTGATAGTGAATGTTGAGGCAGCTGAAGAGTAGCATGCTGGCTAGCTAACACAGAGTTAGATTTACAAGTGGCATCCATATGTGTGTGTGCTTATGAAGACATTTATTTAAAAGAAAAATAATTTATTTTTTTTAGGTAAAAACGTAAGAATGAATACATGTATTTACATGTTAGAGGTAAGATTTAAGAACTTTTAAAAATGATCTGCAAGATTCTGAGGTTTTTTAAAAATATTATTCTAACAGTTCTTTTTTGTTTTACATACATAATACCTTTATTCATTATCTAACTATAAGTTTATTAGAACGTCATATAAATCTCATCTAGCTGTTCAGATGAAAATATCTGTAGGGGTAAGAACAATTGACTGTTAGAAAATTGTAAAATATATGTTTTCTGTTTTGGTTAAATAGTGTAATTTTAATGTGCAAAATATTTTGCATAGTCAAATATATAACATAGCGCTTTATGAAAAATGGTAGGTATATTTTTAGCTTTCTGGAAGTAAATGTTTATTTATCAGTAAATTTCCCATGTATTTTCACGAGCTTGTTTATAAAATTAGTGATTTATCTGTGCTTTATGTTTTATTTGTTATGATTGGTGAAGCATACTTGTGGTGAAGGTTATGACTATATACATTATCCTCTCGAAAATTCTAAAAAAATCTATAGTTCCCACTAACAAATGGAAAGAATTTTAAAGAAAACAGCTGACAAATTGGTTCTATCCCCCCCCCCACCTCAAAAAAAAAAAAAGTAAATTCTTTGTATGCACTTGTTTTCATTAGTTCATTAACTATGTTTAAGAAAAAAAAATGTAGACTGTTGTTAAGAGAGTTGAAAAGTTTGCATCATGCATTATGATGGAAATATAAAAACAATTATAAAATCTTAATGTCTTGACAGAATTCAATGGGTTTTGTTTTTTTTGTTTAAAAAAAAACCTATGCACTGTATTGACTATTTCTGTGCATTCAGGTTTTCGTATAGAAAATATCTTGCAGACTGAACAAACCCCATCAAATTCTGTCAAGTCTCTCAGATTTTCTTATTGTATTTATATTGTAATTCATTCATGATGCAACATTTCCAATCCACTTGATTTACTCAGAAAGAGTTTTTTCATGGACCTGAAATTTTGTAAACGCTAGAATCTTTTGTAACACAAGTCTAGTGTCTTACCAGGGCACCACCACAATCCGTAAGACCAGGAAATCTGCATGTATTTATTGTTTCACAGCCATTCTCCGTATTTCCCTCCCTATAAAACTTCGAGGAATGACAGTGGTGGCTGGCATCTCAAAGTCACATTGATATATAATACACACAGTTGTTTAATAAATCCAAACAGGATCATATGTGCTGTAGGGTTTTCATTGGCCAAATGTTTCATTCAGTACCAACACACAGGCCTGACTCAAATTTTCTAGCACCTGGTTGCTACCTTAACTGTCATCCTTTGCACAAGCATGCAACGTTAAAACCCCGTACCTAGATTCCCCGTCATCTTGCGGTGTGTTTCACGTCCACGCTTCCCTACAAACGTCTGTTCTTCGTCTCTTCGTCTTGAGACATTGGAGCATCGTTTACCTGAAATGCACTATAGACCCGTGAGCCAGTGGTAATGATTCAGCCGTCGGTGATGCGGTGAAAGGCGGGAATGTCGTCTGACGTGAGTGACAGGCGACGGGCGGAGGCGGGGCTGGGAACGTTCCCTCGACTGGCGGTGTGGGCCCGGGGTGTTGCAGCGGACCAGACGCCCACGCCGACGCGCTTCATCCGGAACTGCGAGGAGCTGGGGCTGTTCCAGGACCTGCAGAACGAGAACCCCTTCGAGGAGACGTTCCGGAAGGCGGTGGAGATGGGCAAGACGGGCTACGGAGCGCTGCACCAGGTGAGACGGGCGGTCGACGAGACGCGCTGTCGGCCCTCACAGGGACTAGTTCAGCTTCTGTGTTGCAACATCAATGTGGAAGCTCCCCGAGTTACTCGGCTTTTGGGTTCCGGCCGTGTCCGTCGACATTTTGGTTGAAATCGAAAGTCGCAAGACATCTGAACTGTAACCATTGCGCTGTTAAAATGAAATGTTCCAGTTATATCAGGCATATTAATGTGTTTTAATTGGGTATATAAACACGTTATACAAACAACCACGACTCAAAACCTCCATATTGATAGTTACATCAGGAGAAGATAAGCAACAGCTTTGCTACACTTTTGAATAGAATCGAAGATTCGTCATTTCAATGTGTAAATGCTGTGAAAGGTCTTCAATCCGGCTTTCTGCGGCTCGGCACGTTCTGTGATCCGGCACCAGTCGAGTAATGCCGCCCTCGAGACGGCGACTGCAACGTTGACCGAGAGGTTGACGAACACTTTCGCCTTCGTCACGAGACCGGAACCCGCAAGCCGAGCAACTTTTAAGAAAATGACCGCGGAAGGCTCGCGATCCTCGTCGGCCAACGCTGCCACGCAGTAGCTCGCGGTGTGATTGAGGAATCCGGACCCTCGACGCTGAGCGGGCGTGCCGTGTGAGACGTGTGGCGTGCTGGCGTGTGCAGGTGGAACACCTGCATCTCGGGGCGGGGTCGGACGACACCTTGCACACTCCGCACGTCTTCCCCTACATCTCGGAGGACGCTCCCGGCAGCACCTCGCCGGGCCGGTCCGTCATCTCGTCCCTGCCGGCGGCCAAGCCCAGCACCAAGTGAGCCCCAGCCTTCCAACTCCCTTCTAACCTTCTTGAGGGGTCACGGTTGTCTCGTAGGTCACCCGCGTCTGACCTAGGCGATCCGGGCTTGTCTCGCAGTTGGGAAACAAATTTTTTTATAATGTTCTTGCATGCAGTTCGTTCTGTTGCTGGTGTCGAACTTTTGGGGGTTGCAGCGTCGTAAACATACTTCACAACTTGGTGCTGGTTGCAGCCACGACGCGAGGGTGATCGCGGTCGCCCTCAGGGACGGCGACGAGACGGCGATGCCGGAGGTTTCGCCGCACGACGTCTCCAAGTCGGTGGTGCGCCAGGAGGCGGACACCTCCCAGAGGCGGAGGCAGTCCAGGTGAGAGGCCTGCGGACTCTGTGGGAGCGAGTGCCGTTGTCTCACGTGGCCGCTGTAGGCGTCCGGGTTTCCCTTGAACAAATCTTGTAAGCTGTTTCACATTTCTTAAACTAAGAGGTGTAAGGTGCCCAAGGCGCCCATTGAAAGATCATGACACTTTAATTTTATATACACACAATTTTTGAAATTTTACTTCTATAGGCACATTGCTAAAAAAGTGATTCATGCAAAAAAATTGACTGGATGAAGAAAGGCTACATACTAATAAAAATTATATATATATGTCATGAGCTTTTAAATCATATACTTTAGTGGTTAATATTGGTCCATATCATTAAAAACTTTTTTTTTGGTGAGTATTAGTGATAGAAATTGTGTTTATAAACCTTTTCAAGTGAAGTCACAAATGTATAATTTATTTGCACTATAAATTATTACATAATTATTTAATAAATATTTAAATTGATAAATTAGAATAAATATTTAGCATATTTATTTTCATCATTAATAAAAATTGATCTCTATTTAAATAATTGGAATAATTAAATTTGTGCACATGTTTATATTTATATTGAACACTGAGTATTTATTTAACTTTTTTTTAATTTAATGGAATTTATTCTTAATACTAAATATTTATAATATCACACTAGTCCGTTTATTATTTTATTTCTTTTAATTATATGCACGCAAAATAAAGTTATTTTTATTACTCCAGGTAAGTATATAACTTCTAACACACGTCCTCACAGTTTTCATAAAACACAAATTTTCCCTGCTAGAAGAATATGAATGTTTATTAATTTCGATGTCGTCCAAAACATTCTTAATACTCCCACACTTTTAAAATCTCACAGATAATTTCCGAAGGTGCTTGGCGTTGACGGTTCAAGCAAAGGACCAAAGTTTCCTAGGCTAATATTTGTGCTTCATGATATGCGTGTCTCCAAGGTATACATATCTCTTTGGCGTTACAGTCAGTGAGTGAGTGATGAGCATAACTTTATATAGGACTTTTTGGGCACAATGACTGTAAAATTTCAAGGCCGAATTTTAATGCAACGTTTTTGTGAAACATTGTTGGGAAACGTTTCTGATGTGAAAAGGACAGAGAATAGGTTTTTGGCTAAAGTGATATAAAGAGAGCACTATGCGATATACGTTGCTGGGCTCATTTTCGTTCTTCTCTTTGTGCGATGTATCATACCCCGCCAAAAAAAAAAAAAAAGAACCAAGAGAGATAGTTGAATGAAAGAATAAGAAAGAGTGTTTGCGCATGCGCTTGTTTCAGAAATAGACGTAGGTATCCGATAGTCAGCTGTGAGTGCCTTGAATTTTATATTTGCTACCAGTGCGCTTGTGTTCCTCCTTGTTCAACCAGCGGCATAGAGAGCGGTGTTGAGACAGTCGCTGCATTTCCCACATAGATAGAGCTACCTGTTAGGAATTTCATATTTCGTTTAGAGATTTGGCGTGTTCCAAATAGCAGAATTCGTTGAAGAAACAGTATCATTCACAGTTTTTCTTTATGGTGTATTCCAACAACGAGTAATGTTTATTGTTGATTATTGATTATTGATTGTTGATTGATCAATAAATTATTGATATCCAGAGCAGTTAGTTTGAATTGAGTAATAATTTTGTTAATTCATTTTCCATACATATAGACTGGGACTTCCCATTCTCCGTCCCTTCTTAATTTTATCAAAAAGTCTGACCTTGGTTTCCCACACTCTGAAGAGATATCGTTTCTGTCTGTCTCTTGATGGGGAATCCCCGTTTCTATCTCACTCGCACTCAAAGGTCTCATATACCTGTCTCTTTCTAATACATCCCACACCAAGTCCATTGTTCTAGAACATTATTTAACAGCCCATTCTGAATAAAAACGTAACATATAACTATAGTACCATATTAAAATCAAAATAAATATTGTTGAAAACATTCATACACAGTGTTAAACAAATATAATTAGTAAACAAAGTTTAAAATCTTTCTTGAAAACCCTAAATAAGTGATAATCCGACAATTATGTAACACCTTAATGAAAGTTAAAAACAGCAATCCTAATACAAATTATTTGACAAAATTAAACTTATTTAGAAAAAACCAAACCTGAAAAAGTAGGCCAAAACAGGCAAAAATCCAGTACAACGACTTATTTGTGAACAATTACATAAAAAAAAATAGTAATGATTTAAAATGTCTGTTAAAATAACAAGTACATTCTTAAAAACACACAGCAAGTGCAAATATCAACCCTGAAATACATAAAAACGGTAAAAAAATATTCTTAGAGAGACTCTTTAAGAAATGTTCACATCATTCATGAAAACAGTTTAAAAGAAAAATATTTAGCTAGGAGGGCAGGGGTCTTGCAATGTTTACACAGTTCGGTGCACCCTAGTAAAAATCACGTCTATTTAAAAAAAAAAAAAAATAATCCTTTTATGCTTTGCATTTTGAATAAAATATAATAACCAATACATAAACCAGTGAGTTTATAAATTTTAGCTCGTTTAGATGTACAGTACTTAACATCATGGACAATGCAAATATTTTCACGCTTGTAGTGTTCTGCGTTAGTTTACACTTTTTCCCCTAGTTTGGGCCAGCCGAGCTTCCCCAGTGGGCATGTCCCCTGCAAGCGCGTGTGCGCACGGCCACAGGTGCGTGGGCGACGGCGCGGTGAAGCAGGAGCCCGAGGGGGGAGCGGGCGGGGCACAGCTGCTGCTGCGCATGCCGGACGGCAAGCTGGTGGCACTCTCGGGCGTGCAGACAGCTGGTGCCGGCGCCGGCGCCCACCAGACGGTGCTGACCTTCGCGCCCGCCCACTCGGCGCCGCCCCAGGTGAGCGCTGCCAGACCTGGACTCTGCCGACGTTCAGCATTTTTAAAAAAAACCATGATACTTGAAACACTCCCATTCGTTTTCTACTTTTCCTATCATCGTCCTATCCTTAACAGAATAACACAGATTGGAAGAAGTTAAATAGCAAACATGTATAAAAGTTATAGTTAAAGTAATTTCTTCGTAAAAGTAATAAACATATTTGAATTAATGAGTGCAAATAAAAGTAAATTTATCAATTAAATTGTAGATTTCATTTCACTCCTTCTGTGTATCCATACAAAATAGTGATAATTCAATAAGAATGATTCAATTTTATTCATGAAAGTATGCAATCAATTCATCAATGTTTTGTTACGACGTTATCACGTTAAACTATCGTCCGTATTTAAAACAAGTCATAATAAGCTACTAAATTAGAAAGAAATATTGTAAAAATACACTATGGAAATGAACCCGTGTGGAATGTAACACTCCAGAAAAACAGGAAGCAGTGTTCTGAAAAAAAAAAAAAACTGACAGTAACGATGAACTCTTTGAGTGAACTGAACACGTCGGCAGCGCAGTCATGCGAACTGGCGGCCAAGGTGAACGGCCAGAGTCCACCCAAAAATGTCTGAATGCTAGTGGCACGACTGGCGCCAGACTTCAGCGTGTAACAGAGCTATAGAACACTGGATTGAAGACCTTTCACAGTACATATTTACACTTAAAACTGATGAATCTATGATTGTATTCGAAGTGTAGCGAAGTTGATGCTTGTCTCTAGGGACATGTTTATATGGCGAATTGCGACAAAACTGGAATAACACCGTAAACCATGTCAAAAAGCAGCATAGCACCGGAATGCAAGTTAAAGCATTTAACAAAAATATAATTGAAATCATAAAAATAGTAATAGTCTAATGTTTGAAATTTGAGTAATGTCCATATTTCTGGACTAAAAACTGTACCAAAGGGCATGGATCAGAAAAAATTAATTTAATTTGTTTTATTTTGCATCTCTTATTGAATCACTTAAAAACCACAAAAACTCGATAAGTTATTTTTATTGTTCTGAATTTTTCTGTTTCAGGTGAATTTATTGCAAATTATTTTATTGTAAAACTGAGCGTATAAATTTTACCACTATTTATATATATATAAAATAAACAATAATACAGAAATCCTCTGTTTTAAAAACAAAATTGGACTGAAAATAAAACTTTAAAAACTGGTCTCTACTTATTACGTGGTGTAACAAACAACATTGAGATTGAGTCATAGTTGTATGTATAATATGTGAATACACCCAAATGAAATATGATATGTCTGATACAACTAACATTTTTTATTTCAAAATGTGCACAGTTCACAGTTGAATGGTTACAGTCCAGATGGAAGAACAATATGCAATTTGTTTGATAAGTTGAACACAAGCAAACAAAAAGCAGTTTGCAACTGTAGGTACTGCAAAAAGATATATATCAGTTTGAAAAAATACTTTGTTAATAATTTTCTTTAGTATAGATGCATGGGTGCATCCGTGCTTCATACAGCATCTACAGGCACAAAGAACACTGCTCTGTGTTAGGAGTCTACGAATACTCAGCAATTTTGAATTTGAATCCAAGTAGATTCGAATCAACATTCCGAATTTAAAGAAAATTTTTGGAAATAGGGGGGAAATTGTGTCCCTGAAACTTTGTTGCAACAAGACAGTGGTTGTCATCCGTGCGTTCCGATGCTGTGTTTGAAAGGCGTGGAGACTGTGAATGCGGTAGTTGTACTCGGCGCGACATACATCCTCTAATTAAAACCGTCAGTGTTTTGTTGCAGGCGCCGGCCGCGACCAACAGCGTTGACTCCTTGTTGGCTGATGTCCCTGCGAAGAGCACAGCCGCGGAGGCCTGCAGCAGCTCTCGACCGTGTGTGTCGCTGGCCAAGCAGGTAGCCGCTTGTGTTCGCGCTGTGCACGGGGAAAATATTGTTCTTTTGGGTCGTTGTTGTAGTGGATTCGTATTGTAACTTCACTGGAGGCCCAAAGGTTTTCTTTTTAGGGATGGTCCAATTGGTTCCTCAAATACTAAAAATACCATCAAATACTTAGTATTCAAAGGATTCGATATTCATGGAAAAATATTTGAAAGAAATAATGTTAGAAAAAAGACTATTCAACACTATTTACCTCTTAAGTTTACGAGGTCAAAATTTTTTCGTCATACATATATCCTGTTAGGATTCCCAAGATGATGTACTTTTATACTTTTAGCATGTAATTATATATATAAAGGTACACTATGTATTGATTCTGGAAACTTAGTTTTTGAAACATCCATTGAAAGGGTTGAATGTTTCAACACCATAGTTATTATTTTTAATTTATTGTAAATTATTTTATTTTTGGCTCTTGATAGCTAAATTTGGATTCTAGGGGTGTGTTTGAGGTACTCTGGGATTAGAATTCCAAATTCGGATTCGAAATGGTTGGGATTTGACACTTCATAATTTTATTTTACTTGATATGAGTAGTAACAGATGTGACAAAATTCTTTTGAAATAATGGGTGCCATATATAATAGAAATGTGAGAGTTTGGGAATATATCTCTTCTCTCTGTGTGATGATGTGTAAACTCGTAGTGATTTACAACGTTGTACACTCTCGTTGATGCTGACGCTTGTGTTTGGTGCAGAAACTGAAGGAGGTGCTGACAGGCGTGTCCAAGAACCGTGCCAAGAACAACGGTGCTGCACACAAGCCTCTCCCTGCGAAAGTTAGCATTCCGAGGGTAGGTGTTCCAGTTGCTCCGCGGTGTGGCGCTACTGTGCGCTAGCCTCCTCCTGTGACATCCTGCTCCAGCGTGCGGGTGTGTGCTAGAGTAGGCCGATCGCTTGTTGCCGATCTGACAGATGACTGCGATAACCGATACCAATCATCCTTTAAAAAAAAAACTGTAAAACACCATGAAGCGTGTTGGTTTCCTGCCTTCGTACTGTCTTTCAAAATAACTTGAGCCATGTAAACAAATGTTTGAACTGATTAAGTTGATAATAGAGACTAGAAAAATGAAATTACAAAATGTAAAATTGGAACAAAATCAAGAGTTTTAAATTAACTTTCCACTTTACTTTTCTCTTGTCGCCGATGACACATAAACTAACACAACGGTGAATATTTCACTTGAAACCAAAATTAATAAAATTATAGCATTAGAAAAATAGGCACCAAAATTTAATTAACAAAAAAGTTTTATAAACAGCATTATTATATGAAATATCAGCAGCTCGTAATTTTTTTCCAGATGATGTTTAGAATATTTGAAAAAATTTAATTTTGTTTGAATTAAGTTTACAAGTGTGTGGTTGAATAATTAATAAATAGCTTGTGTTGTTGTTGACAAATATAATGTCACATTTAAGTTTAAATAGTTTAGTTAAAATATCTGAGCAGTGCGTGTGAAGTAGGTTAAACTGTGCTGTTAAGCTACTGCAGCCGGCAGACTGGCCACACCTGTGCCGGTAAGTGGCGTGGCTGGCAGGAGGAGAATCTTCAAAATAAACCAGCCATAGTTTGTGCTTGTGTGGCTGCGTATCAGTGTCGACTTTCATCACTGCAATGCGCGATGGCTGGCATCTTGCACATAAATCTTCACGTGTTTTATCTCGACAGGTTTTGATGTCACAACACTGCCCAAACATCATTGTTTTTTTCGTGAGAATTCCTTTCATAATTTACTGAGCAAAAAGCTCATATTAATAGGCACAGTTAGTACGTAAGTGCATTCATTTTGAAGTATCAATTGAATAGTTTGTGTTTGGCCATGCAGCATTGAGACCATACTGATGCTTCTTAGTAATAGTCACAAGTCATTTATTAGTTCACCATTTCCCCAGAGTTGTGCTCTCATACATCCACCTCGAAGGTCCTTGTTGCTGTTGAAACGTTAAGCCATGATACAGCAATACTCTGAAATATTAATATGTACCACAATATGTAGCTAACTCTCTGTGTTAATCGAAATTATTACAACCGATGTTTCTTCTTGCAGAGACCGTCATCGCACGACATCCTGGCGATCACCGACCTTCAGCCGTCTTCCACGTCGTCGGCGAGGGACGCCGAGGGGGCGAACCCCGAGGACGACGCGGCCGAGAGGAAGCGGAAGTTCCTGGAGAGGAACAGGTGAGGTGTCGGGCTGCTCCGGCGTGGTCCGGCGGCGCCGATGGTAGCGGACGGTGAGCGGTGTGGTGGGCGCAGGGCGGCGGCGATGCGGTGCCGGGAGAAGCGGCGCTCCTGGGTGCAGGCGCTGGAGCGGCGCTCGCGCGAGCTGGAGGCCACCAACCAGCAGCTGCAGTCGGAGGTGTCGGGGCTGCGGGCCGAGGTGGCTCAGCTCAAGACCCTGCTGCTGGCCCACAAGGACTGCCCCGTCACGCAGGCTCTCGCGCAAGGTCTCTGTCCTCTCTCTCTCTCTCTCTCTCTATCTCTCTCTCTCTCTGTCTCTCTCTCTGTCTCTCTGTCTCTCTCTTTCTGTCTCTCTGTCTGTTACTCTTTGTCTCTCTCTCTGTTTCTCTCTCTCTGTCTCTCTCTCTGTCTCTCTCTCTGTCTCTCTCTCTGTCTCTCTGTTCCTTCGCGTGTGGTTGCTTGGGAGTTGCACGCAGGCCCGTCTAGAGGGAGGGGGCGGGGCGAAAGGGCATGAGGGTGATAGATCAGAAATTAAAGTCTATTGTTAATAAAATACGTAGGAAACCTTACAAGCAATGAGATACAGACACAAAAGTTATCAATTTAAAATTATTTTTTTGTAATGTATAGTTTGAAAAGTTGTTCATTAAAAATTATAGGTAAGGGACCCGACATTTATCTTCCCCTGAGATCTTGGTTTCTCTCTGTGGTCTGCAATAACTCATTATTGGTTATCCATACACAAACTGAGTATTTTTGAAAGGCATTGTGCTCAGTCCCACGTGGTCATATTCAGAATCAAAGGTTGAGTTTTAGTGCCGAGTCCCTCTAGGAGAGAGATTATTGTAATAAAACTTATAATTTTACCTTAAAAAAAATAATTAAAACATACATAGAGTAAGCTTGAGTTAGAAAATTTACATTATTTAAAAATATATATATAGTACACTCCCGATTATCCGCAAAATTATGAGGCAGGACCACCGCGGATAGTGAAAATTGCGGATAATTCGCAAAAGAGCCGAAAATGGGAAACAAAAAAAGCATTAATTTTAACTTAAAAATCTAAAAATTTATGTACAGTAAAAGTTACAATGAATAGTAAAAAATTTTTAATAATACTACAATTTTAGTATTTTACTGAATAATTAACAAAACATAAAATGCTCGGTACTTACTTTGTAACAAGGATACAGTACTGTACGTACTCAGAGACTTCATAGACACTAAAAAAGCAACCATACTACTAGAAACAAAGCGCGACAGAGACAAAAATAGCAACGCATGCCAGCCTACTGAGTGAGTTCCGAGAAGGCCTGTGGCGTTTTACTGTATACTGCACACAATACACTCGTCAGTAGAGTTCAAAATTGCTCACTTGTAATAAAATACAGATTTAAATATGTGTAATTCGCACCGCGGATCATCCGCCCACGGATAATAGGGAGTTTCCTGTATAAATATTAATAATGTTTGTGAGAATATTATGATTTAGGTTAAAAAAAAGTATACACATTATTTTTTAAAATAAATAATTGGGTACGTAATGACACCAGCCGTGTGTGTGGCTTGCCGCAGGGGCCCAGGTGACCATCGTGCCCTCGCAGCAACCGGCCGAGCAGGTGATCAACGTGACGCTCCCGGTCGCGCAGGCGACGGGCCGGGTCATCCTGGCAGACGCCGCGCCGCCCAGCAGGATCGTGTCCCCTCGCCGGCGCGCAGCCCACCTCGCGCCGTCTCCTCGGCACCGCGCCGTGCCGGAGAAGCCGCCCGCGTCCGACGGCATCCTCCTGCCGCCGGGCCACCAGATCTTCTCCGTGGCGGGACTGCAGCCGGCGACGACCTACATCCTCGCCGCGGCGCCGCCCCGCGCGGAGCCCCTGCAGGTCATCAAGGTGAACCCCAACGGGGCGCTGGGGAACGCCAGTGCAGCCGCGGTGGACCCGAGCGCCTCTCTGGAGGGCACCGACGCCATGCTCACGAAACCCAACCCCGCGCTGTTGACCGCCGGTGCCGCGCTGGAGACCCCGGGCGCCGCGCTGATGGATCACGTCAATGTTCTCAAGATGGATGTGGACAGTGACAATGAGGTGGAGGTGGTGGCGGAGATCCCGACGGGCATCAGGCCCAACAGTTGATGCCACCACTACTTCTTCCTCTCCCCCGAGTCAGTGCAGTGACCGCTTGGCACTGTGTTTGCGTGGCACCAGATGGCCGTGTGGCAGACACAGTGATCCTGGGGCACCAGATGGCCGAGTGACAGACACCGTGATCCTGTGGCACCAGATGGCCGTGTGGCAGACACTGATCCTGTGGCACCAGATGGCCATGTGACACAGTGATCCTGTAGCACCAAATGGCCGAGTGACAGACACAGTGATCCTGTGGCACCAGATGGCCATGTGGCAGACACAGTGATCCTGTGGCACCAGATGGCCGTGTGGCACAGTGATCCTGTAGCACCAAATGGCCGAGTGACAGACACAGTGATCCTGTGGCACCAGATGGCCGTGTGGCACTGTGATCCTGTAGCACCAGATGGCCGAGTGGCAGACACAGTGATCCTGTGGCACCAGATGGCCGTGTGGCAGACAGTGATCCTGTGGCACCAGATGGCCGTGTGGCAGACACAGTGATCCTGTGGCACCAGATGGCCGTGTGGCAGACAGTGATCCTGTAGCACCAAATGGCCGAGTGACAGACACAGTGATCCTGTGTCACCAGATGGCCGTGTGGCACAGTGATCCTGTAGCACCAAATGGCCGAGTGACAGACACAGTGATCCTGTGGCACCAGATGGCCGTGTGGCACAGTGATCCTGTAGCACCAAATGGCCGAGTGACAGACACAGTGATCCTGTGGCACCAGATGGCCGTGTGGCACTGTGATCCTGTAGCACCAGATGGCCGAGTGGCAGACACAGTGATCCTGTGGCACCAGATGGCCGTGTGGCAGACAGTGATCCTGTGGCACCAGATGGCCGTGTGGCAGACACAGTGATCCTGTGGCACCAGATGGCCGTGTGGCAGACAGTGATCCTGTAGCACCAAATGGCCGAGTGACAGACACAGTGATCCTGTGTCACCAGATGGCCGTGTGGCACAGTGATCCTGTAGCACCAAATGGCCGAGTGACAGACACAGTGATCCTGTGGCACCAGATGGCCATGTGGCAGACACAGTGATCCTGTGGCACCAGATGGCCGTGTGGCACAGTGATCCTGTAGCACCAAATGGCCGAGTGACAGACACAGTGATCCTGTGGCACCAGATGGCCGTGTGGCACTGTGATCCTGTAGCACCAGATGGCCGAGTGGCAGACACAGTGATCCTGTGGCACCAGATGGCCGTGTGGCAGACACAGTGATCCTGTGGCACCAGATGGCCGTGTGGCAGACAGTGATCCTGTGGCACCAGATGGCCGTGTGGCAGACACAGTGATCCTGTGGCACCAGATGGCCGTGTGGCAGACAGTGATCCTGTGGCACCAGATGGCCGAGTGACAGACACAGTGATCCTGTGTCACCAGATGGCCGTGTGGCACAGTGATCCTGTAGCACCAAATGCCCGAGTGACAGACACAGTGATCCTGTGGCACCAGATGGCCGTGTGGCACTGTGATCCTGTAGCACCAGATGGCCGAGTGGCAGACACAGTGATCCTGTGGCACCAGATGGCCGTGTGGCAGACAGTGATCCTGTAGCACCAAATGGCCGAGTGACAGACACAGTGATCTTGTGTCACCAGATGGCTGTGTGGCACAGTGATCCTGTAGCACCAAATGGCCGAGTGACAGACACAGTGATCCTGTGGCACCAAATGGCCGTGTGGCAGACAGTGATCCTGTGGCACCAGATGGCCGTGTGGCAGACACAGTGATCCTGTGGCACCAGATGGCCGTGTGGCACAGTGATCCTGTGGCATCAGATGGCCGTGTGGCACAGTGATCCTGTGGCACCAGATGGCCGTGTGGCACAGTGATCCTGTGGCACCAGATGGTCGTCATGTGGGCTCCCATGACAGGCAAGCTACAGTTCGGGTTGTATCATGGTGCTCCAGAGAAAAGTTCTCAGCAATGCATCTTATGTGTGTTCATGGAGAGTTACAATATAATGGTGAAGCTAAAACTTGTGGGTCGTCTTTAATATTCGATCTTGTGCATATACCACGTGACTATTTGTGAGATTATTTTGTTTCACGTCAAAGTTCCTATCTAAAATGTTATTTGTGATTAAATTTGCTGTGTGTGACAACATTATGTTGCCACCCAACATGAAACCTAGTATTCAGCTACCTCAAGGGATGCAGAGACATGACTTTCTGTGTAGTGTAAAGATGATAGTCTTGGGGTTATGTGTATTTTTTTTTATCATGCTATGTTTTGAGTTGGAAATTTTAGAGCCTGACCTTGATATAGAATTAGATGAAATGATGACAGTTCTAATGAATGATAATGTAAAACTTGCATCTTATGGTTGTAAAGAACTCCTTGTGTAAAAAGTCACTTAAGAATGATAATAAGCTAACAACTTATTGCCTTAATCTGAAGGGCTTAACAAGAGGTTGCAAACTACCCTAAATACGTCCAGTCAGTTTACCGAAAGGAAAATACTAAAAATAACTTCATAAAAACTATAACAAACATTTTAGAGTAATTAAGTTTTAAACTTGAATCAAGTGACGCAACATTCTCAAAAGCTTCTGGAAGTCGTGGCCTTCAGTTGGAGCAGCCAACCGGAAAAATAAAGTGTAAATAAACCATCTAAAAATAAAAATTTGAACATACAGCTAAAAACAACAGAGGGCATTTGCAACCAAATAAATAAATAAATAATTAATAATAAAAAAAAGGATTAGCTTGACCAAAATAATCCATATTAAAATTTGCACACCCACATTACAAACTACAGAAAAATAAGTTATTTTCAAGATTTGATCACCTCAGGAAGCTTTGGAAGATATTTAGTTAGCAGTGTGAAGTTAAAATTTGCGATTGATATCATGAATAGTGAAAGTAAATGCCAGCAAATAAGTTGATGTAGGAAATTTGGATAAAATCCTACAAGCATCTGAATAACAGTAAGTAGTTCGCGTTAGTAGTTGGCTATTATCGTGATGTTCTTTTGTATTGCAGGACAGTGACTGTGTCTAGTGGTGTCCAGTAACCTCTCACTGACCTAGGACACATCGGTGAGACAGGAGGCAGTACTCGTGACTGCAGTGTATGGACATTTTGACTGAAGGCTTTTTGAGTTAGGCTCAGACCTTGCTTACAGTTACAATGTTATGTTAGTAGCAAGTGTAATCTGCCTAGCTTACCTATTAGCTGCTGAACTACTTCACCGAGTTCGGAAGTACTTCACCTAGTTCGGAAGTATTTCTTTTTATATCCAGTAACATTTGTATAAAGTCTTCATTGGGTGGCAATTGCTAAATTACCTATGAATGAATTTCTGTGTGATGAATTTTGTAAACACTGTTGCTAGATTTATAAGATGGCTCTATACGCATGTGCATTAAGTCTAATTATGTATTTCAGTTTTGCTGCAAGCAAGACTTCTTGTAAGATTTTTTTTTTGTATTGCAAACTTAGAATAAGGTTAATTTATTTAATATATATATATACTTGTGTATTTGTACAAGTTATAAGTGATGTTTTTTTTTAGTATTTCATGTTGAAAAATGTATATATTACATTAAAAAGTTTATTTTTACAAAAGAGAACCATAAAAAGCTTACAGTTACTTTTTTTGCTATTAACTGAAGGTGGTCATTAGCAGGAAATGCAGAATGTGTTTGTCGGTAAAGGCGGTATTCCAAGACATTAGGGTAAGCTAGCCAATAAGCACTGCCTGGTTGGGATACGACCATAATCTACGGCTAACTTGCGGGCTGTATTCCAGGACGTGTCCAATTTGAATTCCAATAAGGAAAAGATTGGCAGCCGTTTTAATAAACATTGCTCTGTGTGATGCTAAAAACATTTGCACATTGCACATTGAGTATCAAGCATGCTACTTTACGTGTGTGTACACGTTTGTTTATTTACATTTACGTGAGTGTATTGGAAGACAATGCAAATCAGAGTATCCGGTTTATACTTGACAAATAGTCTTTTAATTCTTATCGACATTTGGAAACACAGTTTTTATAACCAGAAAATATTTCAGTGCATAGAGGATCCAAAATTATTTATTTATATACACATACACATTATCATTTATAATGTGTTTATAAGTTTTTTTTTGTATTAAGTAAAAACTAAGAGCCATAGGTTTACCTTTTATAAAATAACCAAACCAACGGACCAAGATTTGTATTAGAAGTTAGAATAGAAATCGCTCAAACAAATAATGTTCAATTAATTTTACACAAACTATAGTGTTCATTGTGCAATAATACATTATATGTGTTATAGTTATCTATCTGTAATTGTATTTGTTTAGTGCCCTCCACCAAGGTTTTACACCGTAAGTTGGCGTGTAGCAATGTTCAATAAGTTAATAAAAAAATTAAAAAAAAAAGTAAAAAAAAGTTCTCCACTCGCGAGTTTTGAACATCAGATCCAGCCCTAGAGTTTAGATATGCGAACGTATGCGGAAGTAGGCAAAATTATGCAAAAGTGTGAAAAAGTATGAAAATGTTTACAAAAGTACATGAAATCATATGCAGTTGGTGCCATCAGTAACTGACAGCAGTAACCCTGCGCAATTGAACAGTATTCTTGTATCTCTCCATCGAGCATACGCTCACCTGCTATCTCTTTTCCCCCCTCCATAGCAGCGTTCGGAAGTAACGCAAATGTTAAATGTGAGAACCTTGTATAAGAAGTATAACCTCAATACTGACCCAGGTAGAACTTATATACTCCAGAAACTACCTCATTACTCCTGTTACTATGCTGGGATTGCATTCTGAAGGTATGTGTGTGCACTGAAAGCCATACTAACATCACAAATAACAAAACAAGCTAGTATTTTGAGTCTGATACAATCATAATCCACATTCCGATGAGATATTTCACAGAAACTTGATCGAGAGTTTTGTCTAAGTGGTTATTCGTTATTTGTTAACCTTTTTGTTTGGGAAAGTTAGCTTATTCCTACACATATTTTAATTTCCTAATGTGTGCAAAAGAAAAAAGGTTAAATACATTTATAAAAATGCAATATCACTAGTCAAATAATACATATATATACATGCTGTGATTTCAGGAAGGATTGTAATTGGGTAAGTATCAGGGCATTAAAAAAAAGATATATGGTGTTTGAGTGGTGAGATGGCACATCCTGCCTCCTCCTTACGCTGATTTTTCCCAAGAAAGATGCAGAAGTTTCACAAGCGAGAAATGTGGCAGATGTTGCTATGGCCTGTGATTTTCCCCCACCCATTCACGAGCCTCCGGTGAGCCTCCACCGGGCAAGAGGTTACAGTGCTGGAACGTTGGCGGGACCCGCGTTGAATCCTGAGCCCCGAGGTCACTTCAGGTGCTTGCTGGGGCATAACTGCCTCCCCTCTCCCCACCAGTCTGTATTCTGACGTGTGCAGGTCTGTGTGTGGGAAAGTCTATGAGACATAAAACCACAAGTTTATTTTATTTATTTAATATATATTTCGTAGAACCTTTTTCATGACAGAACCATAAAAGGCTATGGAACAAGTAAGTTTACACTGAACCATTAAGGTAGAACGTAGAAAAACATTCCACAAAAGCACATTAAGAAACTTGAAAGTTCATTTGAAGCACACTATTCAGACCTATACCTATATTGTTAAGGAAAAAAGAACCTTGCTCAGCTAGTAAAAACGTTCAGCAAACTCACTGTTAACACAAGATGCAAATATGTACTAACGTGTTTGCCAACTTTGAATCACTTGCATTTCACCTTGCATGACTGCTCATCATGTTAAAGTGAATTGTTTCCAAAAACTTTTAATATTGGAAGCCTACAAGTCACCAAATTATTTTCTCATAACCTAATTAAAAAGTAAGTGTGTTTGTAGGAGCAGTCAGGGTTAGGGAGGGACCTAGATGCGTCTCAGGTTGAAGTCTAAACGACCAAGTCATGCTGGGATTAGCTGTGCAGGGAGAGGATTGCATGCACCGTGTGCTTTGTGCGGGGACTGGCCAGCCATGGCAGCAATTGGTGCCATGACCAACTCCCCTGTCTTAAAACTAGCTTAAAATTATTATGGGCCCAGGTAAAACCAGCACAGAGACGGAAAACCCTGGCAGAGACATGCGCAATGCAAGGGTATGCATTTAATTGCATAGGAGTATCCAGGATCAGTGGCGGATCCAAGGGGGGCACCAGGGGCAAGGGGCCCCCCCCTCCTTCCCGAAAAACCAGTTGTCTGCTACCAGGGGCGCAACAACTAAATTTACAAAGGGGGGGCAATATACCCTTTTTATAATCATTGATCCCCCCTATTGCAGCGGGGGGTCCGGGGGTCCTCCCCCCGGGAAAATTTGTATTTCAGGGTGGAAAATGGTGCTATTTAAGCAGTTTTATTATCGAAAAATCGATTACACAGCACTTTCTTTGCCCCCGTTTGCCCCCACTTCAAGGTTTCAGAGGGGGGGGGGGGGGCAAAATACTCTTGCCCCCCCCCCCCCCCTGTTGTTGCGCCCCTGTCTGCTACATTAATATTGCCGAAAAAAATTATTGTTTCTGAAACCAATAAAATATTTTAATATAATTAATGACTTTCTTGTAGAATCATAAAATCTGGTGGTTAGATGTTATGTGTAGTGTGAGTAGATTAAATACAAATTTAGTAATTTTAAGAAATTTTTTCTCTGGCTATTCTGAAATCCTAGAGTGAACCTCTGGATCCGCCACTGTACAGGATACAGAGGATGGTATGGATGAAGAGTTGGACAGAGTAGAAAAAAGTCCATCATGCGAGGTTGGGGAACTTGGGGAAACACATTCCACTTTCATATTTGTATCCATTGCTGGGTTCGTGACCAGGGTCTCTCGCTTCCTGGTGTTGAGTGGCTGCACCGACCACTCACTCCGCCTCCAGTGAGCACATAGCTCTGCAGAAGAAAGAAAAGCAGACAAACTTAACCCTACTAGGCATTTGATTAGTCAAGATTCTATGATATGCACAGCTCACAGCAGGGATGAGAGCCACGCCCAAACAATTCTGAAGTTCTCCATAGTTTGCTGATCGCTTGTGAGAAAACACTACAGCATTGGTATATTTTACGGTCATAGAGTATTTTTAAATAACGGTAACCTAACCTTACCAACCGTTAAATTTAGTTACGAACTTAATTTAACCTACCCTCCCCGGAAAAGAAAACGGGGTTGTCTGTAAAGTCGGTTTATGGACGATAATTTTGCGTGATTTGATATTATTGAAAATTTTCTCGCACGGTGGTTGGCCGCTTCTTGCACGCTCGGCTCAGGCGGAACGTGACTGTGAGTCATGCTTTTTACGTGCGTGCAGCCGGCGTTCATCGATTTATAAGACGTTATCACGTCAAAAGAACTATTGCTTATTACACTGAACGAACTTAACTTAACTTTTACTTAAGTAAACTGTTCCGGGATGTGGATTTCATCCATTTTTATCTCATCGTCAATTGCAGACGTTACCATGACTTAAACACGGATTATGAAATAGCCCGCGTGATGATTTTCTTTTCTATTGTTTTGAAACACTTGGAGGCGGGTGGTTGTTGACGTGACAGCGTGGCTCGTGGCCCGTGCAGGTGGAAGCGCCGGCGAGGCAGCGCAGCCTCGCGTGGGTGAAAGCGAGGTGACCACTGGACCGAGGAGGAAGGAAGGCCACGCCCCAGCCAGTTGCCTCACCGGGGGGGCGTGCCGCCGGCTGCATTGTCCCAGCGCCGGTACCTGCACGTCCGGGCGATGTCCCGCAGCTAACTGGGGGCATTTGTAACATCTGTTAGGCGTTTCTTATAATATATTTATTATTAGAGACCGGAAAAATTCGCGGGTTCAATGACCTGCAGGATAGACTCCAATATCCTCTACACACTCGGGCAAATGCCAACTGTTCATTGGCTGTTGACTTGTGAGTCGTCTCGATTGTGTGGGCCTGTGATTCGACGCTTCTATGAGTGATGGGTCTCTAATTGGCCCTCAGTCCTCCAGATTAACAGTGAACCAATGACAGAAGCAGAACTAAGGTATAATTATTTGAATTTTAGCATAACACGAAATGAATCTGCGAATTTTTCAGGTCTCTATTTATTATTGTATAAGTTATGTACATGTTAAATCCGTGGCTGAGCGTGTCCACGCCACGTGTAAGAGCGAGACGGCATGACCGAGTGTGGCAGTGCAGCGGGGTGCTGGGGCGGTAGTGGGGGCGAGGCACGGGGTGAAAGCGGGGCGCGGCCTAACGCGCGCGGCCAGTCCCGTGTCCCAGGTCGCCGCCTGCCGTGCGCGCCGCCGCTCCGCTTCCGGCGCCATGAGGACCCGGCTTCCGGTGAGTCTGCCCCCACCCCGCCCCCCCGGGCGCCGTCGTGACGTCACTGGCCCCGCTTTACCCCCCCCCCCCCCCCCTTTTGGTCCTGCCGCGCGTGCCGTGTTTGTTATACGACGGGAAGCCTTCTTTTCACAGACGAGAGGGCCAAACTTCCGATCGTGCATCTTCGGCTTTTTTTGTTCATTGTAAATAAATATGGCGGTGTTGATAAAAGGAAAGACCATAAACAAGGCAACGGTATTTATTTGTACGCCACCATATTTTTCGTTTGCCGTGAATGTTTATTTTGGACAACTCATGATAACTAATGGCCAATTAGGTTAGGTTAGCTACATTATAAATATTTTAAAACATCGTGGACGGTTGTTTTGGTTGGGATAGCTACATTAAAGATACTGTGAAATCATGTAAACGGTTTCCTAGCGCTGGATAGCTACGTATTAAAAAGTTATTTGCTAAGCAACCATAAAATGATTTTACAGTATTTTTTTATGTAGCTATACTTACCTAATATAACCAACCATCCACAATGTTTTAAAGTAGTATTTATAATGTAGCTAACCTATCCTAATCGACCGCAAAATTTAATGCCACACCGGTTTATACAATGAGATAGAACGGAAAAAAAAGCGAGCATGAACTTCGGGGAACTTCGGGTGTGGCTCTCTCGTCTGTGAAATGAAGGCTTTCCCACATCCCCCCCCCCCTGCTGTCCCGTCACCTTGCACGAGCACAAACCAACACACACGCTTATAACATTGTTTAGTTAGTGAACGAAAAAAAAAAAAAAAAAAAAAAAAAATGGTTATGGCATGCCAATTGTTGAAAACCAATATGGCGAATTTTTTGAAGTGAAAATCTTCTTCAGCCGCGTTGAGCGATTTTTTTTTGGTAGGGGGCAAAACTTATGGGTTCGCGTCACCGACATGCTAGTGACGTATTGCGCCAGACTGGCGACGCGCAGTGGCCTATCTGAGCACAGGGTTTTTAGAATAAAATAAATTTTAATTTAGCTGAAACAAGTTTCATTGTAAATTTTTTTCTTCTATTTTTTTTATCAATTGAAAAAAAAAAAAAAAACATTGTTCGGAGTGTCAATAGATGTGAAAACCAGACTCTTGTTAATAATTTCAATTTACAAATTATGTAATTTTAATTATTGAAACCATAATTAATTCAAAAATTAAAAAAAAAAAATTGAACACAGTTATTCTAAAGTTTTAAGTTTTCACTTCTGACGGCAGTCCCCATAATTGCCAATTAATTTTTTTTTTATTTCACTTCCCCTTAAGGACGCCGCCTACCCGAACACTCATACAGTGTGTAAACCTTCAGAAGAAAACAACGTGAACTGAAAACTGCTGAAGATATCAGAGTGGCGACTGTTTACGGAAAAAAACCGTTAAAAAATACGCTGGAGTAGTTCTGTTTCCGTATTTCGTTAAAAAAAAAAAAATTGTAATTTTAGAAGAGAGAAAATGGTTTGAAAGCGTGTTTTCAGAGTAATTTTTGGACATGACATATCCTGTACGTACTTGAACCACGCCATTATCTTTATTTCTCCGCCATGCACTGTCGTGGCTGCCAGTCCAGAGGCGACACCGCGCCGGAGACAACAGCCAGTCCCACCTCGCTGACAGATAGATACACCCCTGACTAGGACACGGTCTGCCATGCAGTGCAGGGGAACAGAGTGACGCAAATTGTAATAAAAAATACGTTTCCACCATCTTGAAAATCCGTAATTTTTAACCTAGAAAATTGAAGAAAAAAAAATAAAAATAAAAAAATAAATAAAAAAATAACGAAATTAAATTTTGATAATAAAATTTATATCAATATATTGGTTTCGAACAGGAAAAGTCATTCGATTCAAAATGGAGATGGATCCTTCCTGCATGGAAGCCACCGGCAGATTGATCTCCCACCAATAATTCCAAGGATTATATTACTGCAGCCAGTATGACGTCATGGCGGTCACATGGTCGTCTGCTCGAGGCCGCAATATTGGATCCGACACATTATTTTCATCTGCTAGAGGGTGCTGCTGCCACATCATTTTTAATTTTTACCCGCTAAAGTGCTGTAATAATTTATCACCTTGACATCCGCCATATTGTCTCCCGTCTTGGCCGCCATTACGAAAACCTGTAATTTTTTTAGCTAGAAATTTGAGAAGCACTATAAAAAAATATCGCATATTAGAATAGTGATTGATAAAATCTATTGCAGTATAATAATTTGCAATGAGCATGTCAAACAACTGGGGAACTATAAAATTAATCAGCGAGATATATGCATTCGATAAAATTCCCAATGGCATTACGTAAAAATTAGTTTCTAATAACTGATAAAATTAAAAAAAAAATCCGATATAAATAGTATATCCATTTTGTACTAACTCTATGCTAAATAATTTTCATTCGGTGAATTTAATAAATTTAAAGATAAATACTCTGTAATAAGAGTTGAGGTTGGATTGATAATGCTGGTTAATTTCATGCCAGCGGTATGCTGACGTCCAGCCACCGACACCATTAGACGGCAAACCACAGGGAACCGCAGAGAGAACATTGCGAGTGTCGACAAACCACAGGGAACCGCAGTCGGAACCCAGCGAGTGTATTGTTCCACCACTGAGTGGACTCGCTGTATGGCTATGTGTAACTCGTGGCCGCCGGCTGCCGCGCCATGAAGAGTGGGCTGCCCCAGGCTACAGCTCGGCAGACTCCTGCCGCCGAGTGGGCTGGATGCTCGGTCAGTAGGACCTGCTCTCCGTGGCGACCACAGCGGCACCCGGGTTCGAGTCCCGTAGCGCGTAACACGGGACGGGCGTTGCCTTAAACAGGTGGGTTCTCTCTCGCCCATTCCTTCCCAGTGCTCCGAACTCGTCTCGTCGTTGAATTTAATCAATTCAAATTGAATATCAATCACCAAATTTGTTGATTGCTCTGACTGATGGCTAGGGACAGGAAAAATTCGCGGATTCAATGACCTCTAGGATAGCCTCCATTATCCTCTGCATTTCTCAAGTAAACACGCGTGTTCATTGGGTACTAAATTGTGAGGCGTCTCCACTGGGTAGCTTGTGATTCGACTGGTCGATAGTCTCTCATTGGCCCAGAGAGTTCCAGTTAAACTGCGAGCCAATAGCAGAACCAGCAGAATTGTACACATGTTTGAATTTCAGCCTAGCACGAAATGAATCCGCGAATTTTTCCGGCCTCTACTGTTGGCATATAAAAAAATATTTCAACACCGAGAGGAACTGATAACAGTGCTATTATAACGAATCGTTAGGTGCAGGCATCTTTCGCTAAAAAAAATCTGTATTTCCATTAGACAGCAATACTTGTGTGCTCCGCGACATTTGAAAGAGAAGCCGTTGCCTTATTTAACAAGGGACATTCAGGACTGCAGAACGCTCGAAGTGGCTTTTTCACCGGTTGGCAAAAGCCAAAGTCACTCTCTGTCGATGCTAATTGGAACAGGTTGTTCGAGTCGAATGCCTTTCACTGCGACAAGAGACTTTTGCGAATTCCTGGGCCGGCGCGGACGAGTGTTTATGCAATCGCCCAGGTTTGTACTCTGAGCGGTAAACCACGCACTTAGCAGCTACTTGTTCGAGACTGAGTTCACTTCAGACTTCCACAGAGCAACAAGCCGAGACGACAATACTAGAATCCTATAATTACAATCTCGCATGCATACGCGAGTAGTACGTGAATGTTCCTCTCTGCTGCTGGAGATGGTGAGTGGTGTGTTGTGGGGTCAGTGACCGACAACTCTGACGTCACGGCGGCCATATTGGATGTCTTTGATCCAAACCTTTACCTAAACGGCCATACTGGATCTACCATTAGTAATCGAGTGCCCCGCTCACTAATGTTGCACTTTTCGTTACGCACATCTTGAATTCTAATGACGTGTTCGCTATCTTGGATCTGATGTCACAGGCATGTTTTTTTTCGATTCTGACGTCATATCCTCCATGTTGTTTTTGTCTGATTGAGGCCGCATCTTGAATAATGTCAAGGCTACCATTTTTTTCTGTTCTGCTGGAGGCCGCCATATTGGATACCGAAATATTTTTTCCCCGTGGTTTACTCCTAGAGAGAAACAGCATCGCTCTGTCTCATTACATAAGGTCAATGTTCCGTTAACTACAAGAGCTGTTATGGTCCTTATCGACATATTAAATTAAATTTTTTTAAGCAAATACATTAGAAGCACTGTGATTCGAACCAACACAGAGCATGCTTTTAACCACTCGGTCATCAAGATATTGACCTAACCGAGAGTTAAATAAAGAAACACACTTATTTGAACATGTATTTTTTTAAATTTGAAGTAATAATAGCATTGCCTTTTCTATACAGAACCGCCATCTTGTTTTTAGTATTCGCTACCAAGATATTGAAAACAAGATGGTGGCAGCACTCTCTAGCAAATGCCGTGTGTACTACGTGACATTAGTGCTCCTGGTAGTGAGTACTGAAAACCGGATGGTGGTTCTGTCTCAAACAAGTGATTATATTATTACTTCAAACTAAAAAAATACATGTCCAACTATGTATGTTATTATTTAAATATCTTATTTATTTTTTGGTCTGGTTAATGTATTGATGCCTGAGCGGTTAAAGGCGTATGTTTTTCCAACCCAGAGGTAAGAGCTGTGTTGGTTCGAATCACAGTGCTTCTAATGTATTTTGCGTAAAAAATTAAATTTAAAATGTCGATAAGGACCGTAAGAGCCATAACGGAACATCGACCCTATGTGATGAGACAGAGCGATGCTGGCGCTCTCTAGGAGTAAACAGCGGAAACAAAGATGTGGGTAGCGGCCTTTAGCAGAACAGCGGCCGTGACATCATCCAAGATGGCGGCTTCCAGCATATGAAAACATAATGGCGGACATGTTTTCAGAATAAAAAAAAGTGGCGGACATGTTATTAGAATTCAAGATGGCCGCCGTAACGAAAATTGCAACGTTATATAATCCAAGATGGCGGCCGTAACAAAAATGCAAACATGACGTCATACAAATTCAAGATGGCGTGCGCAACGAAAAGTGCAACATTAGTGACCGGGGCACTCTATTTCAAGATGGCGGATACAATATGGTCGTCGAGGTCAAGGTCAAGGCCATACAAGATGGCCACCGTTACGTCAGAGCGGTCGGTCATTGACCCCACCACACACCAAGGGAACACGCAAGAGGAACATTCATATACTACTCTCGTGGTCACCCTCATTACAAAACAATATTTATGCGAAGAAATAAGTTATGCTGCACTGCGAACTCAAAACTGTTAAAACTTCTGTTAACCAATTTAACACGAAACTATTTTAATAAAATATTGAAATTATATCTGACTGATATGCAGAAGTTTGTCGTGTTTAAGAGGAGTTGCTGATTTATAAGCTAGAAACGTTATCAACAACTACAATACACAGTTATAACAGTGTGTTGGTTCAAGGTAACAATTAGAGTAACTCAAACAGTTTCAAGTGAAGAGTTTTACTGAATTATCGGAAGTCCCTGACCGTTTGATTGGTCGTAATGGTAGAGACGACAGAGCTCTTTTTCGCTGGCCTCCACGTTCACCTGACATATCTTTGGATCTACGTTCCGCCGCTACCTAATTATTTTCCAGAGCTGAGACGTCTTAACAAAAGTGTGGGAAGAATGGGACTTTGGGTTGGATTTGTGCCGTATAAGTAGGGGCATGCATATTTCGCGAAAAAGATTCCGAGACCTACTGAAAGTTAAAACACTGTAGCATATTATGTGTTTCGTGATTGTGTGAGTTTTTTTTCAGGTACACGTATTTCGTTACAGCACCAATCACAGTAATCCAGTGCGGAAGCGAACGCGTCCTGAGTGTCTCGGTCAAATAAGACAAAACAACTTCTCTCGCAGACGGCCGCCAATCACAAGGAAGAAAAACGCTGGTGCGCGTATACCTTGTTGCAGTCTAATAGGCGTTCAGATTTTTGTCGCGAAAAATACCTGCCCCTACGTATAAGTAAAAGTACACAATTTGAACATTTGTAACATTTATAAGAACAAAAAAGGGGTTGTCTGTAAAGTCGGTTTACGGACGATAATTTTACGTGATAACGTCATAAGAAAACATTGATGAAAAATTGCATACTTATTAATTTTCAAATATTATTTACGGTTTTTGCAAATGTAATTTAAATAATTTGTTTAAATATAATCACGAACAATTAGTTAAAATTCCCGCCTTAACCTTTTTGATATTATAGAAGATTTTCTCGCACGGTGGTTGGCCGGTTCTTGCTCGCTCGGTTCAGGCGGAACGTGACAATGAGTCATGCTTTTTCGTGCGTGCAGCCGGCGTTCATCGATTTATAAGACGTTATCACGTCAAAAAAAACTATCCTATTTTACCTTCAATTTGATCTATGATTTGTTGAAAATAGTTTAAGTTAAACTGTTATAATACACAATTGATAGAGACCTGAAAAATTCGCGGATTCATTTCGTGTCATGCTAAAATTTAAATAATTATACTTTAGTGCTGCTTCTGCCATTGGTTCACTGTTAATCTGGAGGACTGAGGGCCAATCAGAGACCCATCACTCATAGAAGCGTCGAATAACAGGCCCACACAATCGAGACGACTCACAAGTCAGCAGCCAATGAACAGTTGGCATTTGCCCGAGTGTGTAGAGGATATTGGAGTCTATAATGGAGGTCATTGAACCCGAGATTTTTTCCGGTCTCTAGTTATAGTACACAATTGAAACTGGGACAGTCTCTCATGGACGCCCTGTGTTCAGGTTGCAACGTGTAAGTGTGGTTTGTGATCCGCGGGACACAATGGCCCGGGACGTGTAAAGCGGGCTCGCGGTTCACGCGCTTTCGCCAGTGTTCGCGCCGCCGACGCGAGGTCGCGCGACGCAGCTATGTCCAGGCCCGCGGCCGGCGGAGACACACTTTCCAGAACCTGTTTCCGTTCGATTCGGCGCCGCAGTGGTCTCTGTGACCGCGGGCCTCTGTGCTCGCTGCCAACTTGCGGGAAAAAATTGGTTGTCTGTAAAATCGGTTTACGGACGATAGTTTAACGTGACAACGTCACAACAAAACATTGATGAAATGATTGCATACTTTTATGAATAAAATTGACTAATTTTTATTGAAGTATCACTATTTTGTAAGGATACAAAGAAGGAGTGAAATGAAAACTACAATTTAATTGATAAATTTACTTTTATTTGCACTCATTAATTAAAATATGGACAGGAAAAGTAGGAAACGAATGGGAGTGTTTGAAGTTTAATGTTCATCGAAAAAACAAATCGATTGTTGTTCCAATGGAGTGGAAGAGAGATAGATGCGGCGCAAGCATAGAATAAGCGTAACGGGACACAACGTAACGGGAGAATGTGTGTTACGGGACACTTTTTTGCGTGCAGGCGGCGTTCACGAAGAGGAATCAGGAAAGAAACAGGTGTTTCGAAAAGCACGCCCCTCGAAGAGGAATCAGGAAAGAAACAGGTGTTTCGAAAAGCACGCCCCTCGAAGAGGAATCAGGAAAGCAATAGGTGTTTCGAAAAGCACGCCCCTCGAAGAGAAATCAGGAAAGCAATAGGTGTTTCGAAAAGCACGCCCCACGAAGAGGAATCAGGAAAGAAACAGGTGTTTCGAAAAGCACGCCCCACGAAGAGGAATCAGGAAAGAAACAGGTGTTTCGAAAAGCACGCCCCACGAAGAGGAATCAGGAAAGAAACAGGTGTTTCGAAAAGCACGCCCCACGAAGAGGAATCAGGAAAGCAATAGGTGTTTCGAAAAGCACGCCCCACGAAGAGGAATCAGGAAAGAAACAGGTGTTTCGAAAAGCACGCCCCTCGAAGAGGAATCAGGAAAGCAATAGGTGTTTCGAAAAGCACGCCCCACGAAGAGGAATCAGGAAAGAAACAGGTGTTTCGAAAAGCACGCCCCTCGAAGAGGAATCAGGAAAGCAATAGGTGTTTCGAAAAGCACGCCCCACGAAGAGGAATCAGGAAAGAAACAGGTGTTTCGAAAAGCACGCCCCTCGAAGAGGAATCAGGAAAGCAATAGGTGTTTCGAAAAGCACGCCCCACGAAGAGGAATCAGGAAAGAAACAGGTGTTTCGAAAAGCACGCCCCACGAAGAGGAATCAGGAAAGAAACAGGTGTTTCGAAAAGCACGCCCCACGAAGAGGAATCAGGAAAGAAACAGGTGTTTCGAAAAGCACGCCCCACGAAGAGGAATCAGGAAAGCAACAGGTGTTTCGAAAAGCACGCCCCACGAAGAGGAATCAGGAAAGAAACAGGTGTTTCGAAAAGCACGCCCCACGAAGAGGAATCAGGAAAGCAACAGGTGTTTCGAAAAGCACGCCCCACGAAGAGGAATCAGGAAAGCAACAGGTGTTTCGAAAAGCACGCCCCACGAAGAGGAATCAGGAAAGAAACAGGTGTTTCGAAAAGCACGCCCCACGAAGAGGAATCAGGAAAGCAACAGGTGTTTCGAAAAGCACGCCCCACGAAGAGGAATCAGGAAAGCAACAGGTGTTTCGAAAAGCACGCCCCACGAAGAGGAATCAGGAAAGAAACAGGTGTTTCGAAAAGCACGCCCCACGAAGAGGAATCAGGAAAGAAACAGGTGTTTCGAAAAGCACGCCCCACGAAGAGGAATCAGGAAAGAAACAGGTGTTTCGAAAAGCACGCCCCACGAAGAGGAATCAGGAAAGCAATAGGTGTTTCGAAAAGCATGCCCCACGAAGAGGAATCAGGAAAGAAACAGGTGTTTCGAAAAGCACGCCCCTCGAAGAGGAATCAGGAAAGCAATAGGTGTTTCGAAAAGCACGCCCCTCGAAGAGGAATCAGGAAAGCAATAGGTGTTTCGAAAAGCACGCCCCACGAAGAGGAATCAGGAAAGAAACAGGTGTTTCGAAAAGCACGCCCCACGAAGAGGAATCAGGAAAGAAACAGGTGTTTCGAAAAGCACGCCCCACGAAGAGGAATCAGGAAAGAAACAGGTGTTTCGAAAAGCACGCCCCACGAAGAGGAATCAGGAAAGCAACAGGTGTTTCGAAAAGCACGCCCCACGAAGAGGAATCAGGAAAGAAACAGGTGTTTCGAAAAGCACGCCCCACGAAGAGGAATCAGGAAAGCAACAGGTGTTTCGAAAAGCACGCCCCACGAAGAGGAATCAGGAAAGCAACAGGTGTTTCGAAAAGCACGCCCCACGAAGAGGAATCAGGAAAGAAACAGGTGTTTCGAAAAGCACGCACCACGAAGAGGAATCAGGAAAGCAACAGGTGTTTCGAAAAGCACGCCCCACGAAGAGGAATCAGGAAAGAAACAGGTGTTTCGAAAAGCACGCCCCACGAAGAGGAATCAGGAAAGAAACAGGTGTTTCGAAAAGCACGCCCCACGAAGAGGAATCAGGAAAGAAACAGGTGTTTCGAAAAGCACGCCCCACGAAGAGGAATCAGGAAAGAAACAGGTGTTTCGAAAAGCACGCCCCACGAAGAGGAATCAGGAAAGCAATAGGTGTTTCGAAAAGCACGCCCCACAAAGAGGAATCAGGAAAGAAACAGGTGTTTCGAAAAGCACGCCCCTCGAAGAGGAATCAGGAAAGCAATAGGTGTTTCGAAAAGCACACCCCACGAAGAGGAATCAGGAAAGAAACAGGTGTTTCGAAAAGCACGCCCCTCGAAGAGGAATCAGGAAAGCAATAGGTGTTTCGAAAAGCACGCCCCACGAAGAGGAATCAGGAAAGAAACAGGTGTTTCGAAAAGCACGCCCCTCGAAGAGGAATCAGGAAAGCAATAGGTGTTTCGAAAAGCACGCCCCACGAAGAGGAATCAGGAAAGAAACAGGTGTTTCGAAAAGCACGCCCCACGAAGAGGAATCAGGAAAGAAACAGGTGTTTCGAAAAGCACGCCCCACGAAGAGGAATCAGGAAAGAAACAGGTGTTTCGAAAAGCACGCCCCACGAAGAGGAATCAGGAAAGCAACAGGTGTTTCGAAAAGCACGCCCCACGAAGAGGAATCAGAAAAGAAACAGGTGTTTCGAAAAGCACGCCCCACGAAGAGGAATCAGGAAAGCAACAGGTGTTTCGAAAAGCACGCCCCACGAAGAGGAATCAGGAAAGCAACAGGTGTTTCGAAAAGCACGCCCCACGAAGAGGAATCAGGAAAGCAACAGGTGTTTCGAAAAGCACGCCCCACGAAGAAGAATCAGGAAAGAAACAGGTGTTTCGTAAAGCACGCCCCACGAAGAGGAATCAGGAAAGAAACAGGTGTTTCGAAAAGCACGCCCCACGAAGAGGAATCAGGAAAGCAATAGGTGTTTCGAAAAGCACGCCCCTCGAAGAGGAATCAGGAAAGCAATAGGTGTTTCGAAAAGCACGCCCCACGAAGAGGAATCAGGAAAGAAACAGGTGTTTCGAAAAGCACGCCCCTCGAAGAGGAATCAGGAAAGCAATAGGTGTTTCGAAAAGCACGCCCCACGAAGAGGAATCAGGAAAGAAACAGGTGTTTCGAAAAGCACGCCCCACGAAGAGGAATCAGGAAAGCAACAGGTGTTTCGAAAAGCACGCCCCACGAAGAGGAATCAGGAAAGAAACAGGTGTTTCGAAAAGCACGCCCCACGAAGAGGAATCAGGAAAGCAACAGGTGTTTCGAAAAGCACGCCCCACGAAGAGGAATCAGGAAAGCAACAGGTGTTTCGAAAAGCACGCCCCACGAAGAGGAATCAGGAAAGAAACAGGTGTTTCGAAAAGCACGCCCCACGAAGAGGAATCAGGAAAGAAACAGGTGTTTCGAAAAGCACGCCCCACGAAGAGAATTCAGGAAAGAAACAGGTGTTTCGAAAAGCACGCCCCACGAAGAGGAATCAGGAAAGCAATAGGTGTTTCGAAAAGCACGCCCCACGAAGAGGAATCAGGAAAGAAACAGGTGTTTCGAAAAGCACGCCCCTCGAAGAGGAATCAGGAAAGCAACAGGTGTTTCGAAAAACACGCCCCACGAAGAGGAATCAGGAAAGAAACAGGTGTTTCGAAAAGCACGCCCCTCGAAGAGGAATCAGGAAAGCAATAGGTGTTTCGAAAAGCACGCCCCACGAAGAGGAATCAGGAAAGAAACAGGTGTTTCGAAAAGCACGCCCCACGAAGAGGAATCAGGAAAGAAACAGGTGTTTCGAATAGCACGCCCCTCGAAGAGGAATCAGGAAAGCAATAGGTGTTTCGAAAAGCATGCCCCACGAAGAGGAATCAGGAAAGAAACAGGTGTTTCGAAAAGCACGCCCCTCGAAGAGAAATCAGGAAAGCAATAGGTGTTTCGAAAAGCACGCCCCACGAAGAGGAATCAGGAAAGAAACAGGTGTTTCGAAAAGCACGCCCCACGAAGAGGAATCAGGAAAGAAACATGTGTTTTGAAAAGAACGCCCCACGAAGAGGAATCAGGAAAGCAACAGGTGTTTCGAAAAGCACGCCCCACGAAGAGGAATCAGGAAAGAAACAGGTGTTTCGAAAAGCACGCCCCACGAAGAGGAATCAGGAAAGCAATAGGTGTTTCGAAAAGCACGCCCCACGAAGAGGAATCAGGAAAGAAACAGGTGTTTCGAAAAGCACGTCCCTCGAAGAGGAATCAGGAAAGCAATAGGTGTTTCGAAAAGCACGCCCCACGAAGAGGAATCAGGAAAGAAACAGGTGTTTCGAAAAGCACGCCCCACGAAGAGGAATCAGGAAAGCAATAGGTGTTTCGAAAAGCACGCCCCTCGAAGAGGAATCAGGAAAGCAATAGGTGTTTCGAAAAGCACGCCCCTCGAAGAGGAATCAGGAAAGAAATAGGTGTTTCGAAAAGCACGCTCCTCGAAGAGGAATCAGGAAAGAAACAGGTGTTTCGAAAAGCACGCCCCACGAAGAGGAATCAGGAAAGAAACAGGTGTTTCGAAAAGCACGTCCCTCGAAGAGGAATCAGGAAAGCAATAGGTGTTTCGAAAAGCACGCCCCACGAAGAGGAATCAGGAAAGAAATAGGTGTTTCGAAAAGCACGCTCCTCGAAGAGGAATCAGGAAAGAAACAGGTGTTTCGAAAAGCACGCCTCACGAAGAGGAATCAGGAAAGAAACAGGTGTTTCGAAAAGCACGCCCCACGAAGAGGAATCAGGAAAGAAACAGGTGTTTCGAAAAGCACGCCCCACGAAGAGGAATCAGGAAAGCAATAGGTGTTTCGAAAAGCACGCGCCACGAAGAGGAATCAGGAAAGCAATAGGTGTTTCGAAAAGCACGCCCCTCGAAGAGGAATCAGGAAAGCAATAGGTGTTTCGAAAAGCACGCCCCTCGAAGAGGAATCAGGAAAGCAATAGGTGTTTCGAAAAGCACGCGCCACGAAGAGGAATCAGGAAAGCAATAGGTAGGGGCAGGCAATTTTCGCGAATAATTCTGAATGCCTATTAGATTGCAATAAGGTATACCCGCACCAGAGGTTTCTTCCTTGTGATTGGCGGCCGTCTGCGAGGGAAGTAGTTTTTTTTTTTGACCGAGCCACTCAGGATGCGTTTGCTTCCGCACTGAATTACTGTGATTGGTGTTGTAATAATCGACATGCGCCTAAAAGAAATTCACCCAATCACGAAACACAGGCGATGCTACAGTGTTTTAACTTATAACTAATCTCGGAATCTTTCCGCGAAATCTGCATGGCCCTAGAAATAGGTGTATCGGAAAGTACGCCTCATGAAGAGGAATCAGATCTGGAAGAAAAACTTATCTGACGGTTGTTTCGCCAGCGTAACAGCGTCTGGGCTCGTAAAATACGACCTGCGATTATAGGTTCGGCTCTCCCGAGCTAAGCAGATGCGCATAAATTAATAACCGGTCACTAACGCTTGCTTTCTAACGTTAATTCAAACCCAGATCCTCAAGTGATTGAGACTAACAGGCGAGCGAACATGTATCGGCCGTTGAAAAGGAATTCACTTTGAAATATTACAAAACATTACCAGAAAAATTCAATTTGTGGCAGTATTAAAAAAAACAAACTTAAATGTTCGCAGGAAAGCAGGCATGGTAACCTAGGAACAAGTAAAGTGCGAGGTATGTAAAGGTTCACAGCTAATCAAAGAACACAAAGTGAATGAAAAAAAAATGTTATGGGTTCGTGTACTCATATACGTGCGTCAGAAGTTAAACTTACTTTGAGTAATACAAATCTTACTTAAATTTTGCATGCAAATAATTAATAGAAAAAAATATATAACAGGACTGGAGTGATACTATAAATACGGTTCGTAAATTATTAATTTAATCTAATTTTAATAAAAAAATTTAATAAATACTCAGTATTCAATATTAATATAAAATGCGAATAAAATTTATTATTTTATTTAGTAATATATTCCAGATAAATTTTAATTTATAATGTAAATTAATAATATTGCTGAATATTTATTCTAATTCCTGAATTTTAATTATTAATTAACTAATAATAATATTGTCTATAATGCAAATAAATTATATATACGGAAACATAGCCACACTGATGTAAATACACTTGAAAAATTATATAAACACTATTTATATCGCTAAATTAACAATAAATAAATATTTTTAATGATATGGACCAGCATTCAATAGCGATCACTTAAGTATAAGATTTAAAAGCACATATATAATATTTATTTGAATGTAAACATTTCTTAATGTAGCCTTTTTTTCTCCTGTGAAAATTTCGTTGCGTGGTGCGCGCTCAACGTAAAAATTCACTGTAATTTTTTTTGTCATAACTCGCCTAAAAATGTATAGCTTCTAAAACCAAAGATGGAAGGCGCCAGCTACTGGGTAGTCGACAGGTAAGTGTGGAGTGAGAGGGTGAAGCAGTAGCGATCTCAGTAGCGCTCCTGGAAGCACGAGTCTCCCGGCGCGACAGGTCCTGGGTTCGAGTCCCGGGCGAAGCTTGGCCATAGAGACGTATGGTTCTTAACTAGTCGCAACTTCGTGTCGTACGCTATTAGAAATTACAGCGAATTTGCGGACTTTCCAACGAAACATTTAACTCAAATAACCCGGCAATTTCTTAATAATTTCCAATAACTAACTGAATGTTCGGTGAAACCACGTCGTTGCTTATTTCGTGGAAAAAATAAGACTTTTATTGCTGTAGACTTAACCAGTTTTTAAATGTTGTGCTAATATACCTAGAATACTACTTTGGATTCATGTTTAATGTAAGTGAAGCCAGTGTATGTACATTTAAGAAGATCCAGTGGATAATTTGTAGCCAGCCTTTCTTCGTAAATTGAAGGTGAAAATTTTTAACGGCGTAGACAGTAAATAGTTAAATGGAATGCGTATGTCACTTGTTATCAGGCATAAGTCGTTAAATAATGTTGAGAGTGAAATATCACCGCCGAGCCAAACGTCTGAAACAAGGGGCGAGGCACTGAACTCGCATTGCAGAGGAAATTTTCTTGAGTCCCGGCCAGCCTTACTTCAGTGTTTCTGGTGCTTAGCTCATTCTTTCCCGATGTCTCTGGTGTGTGTTTGATCGCTGTCCGCTAAGTCCGAACAAGAAATGAATAAATAAACAGATAAAAGCGGCGTAGGAGAGCAGAAGAGAGTTGCTCTAAGTCAAACTTCGTGAGGGGTGTGATTTTTTTTTGTGGGTAGTTGGGGGTTGGGGAAATTAATTGTACTTGAAAAGGACAGTAAAAATTTAATACTGGAATTAAAATGGACTTTGAAATACAATGTTTTACATTAAATCACCAAATAAATTAATTTAACAAAATATATTACAGTAAGGCGTTATATAACTAATTAAAATTATTTAGAATTTATATTAAATTAAACTTATAACGCTCAGCGAATATGTTTGATTCTCTTTCAATATAACATGAACCTTTTTGTATTTCTTCATTTACTGACATGTCGTAATTTTATTGCGTGTTAAAAAAAAATTCACTGGAAACTTTCTATCTTTGGCCTGGAGCCTCGATTTGCCGCTGAAGCCTGGCGCGGTGTGCGTATGCAGACCGCGCTACACGCATGCTAGAGCAGTAGTGGGCTTCGCAGAATCAGGCGAACATCGCGAAGGTAGAGCAGCAGGAGCAGAGAAGACTATTACGAGGGCTTATATTATTTTTTAAATCAACCTCCGATGGGCTATAAAAAATGACAAATTAAAATAACATAAAAAATTGAGGCCAGTCCTATATGGTCCCAAGCACTCACTTCAAGCACCAACTATTTTACCAACTCACAAGGTAAACACTTGCTTGCCCAGGTGGGGCCTAACCTGCATATTAAATGAAAATTAAAGGAAATAACCTAGATGCTGAAAACTTTAGAAGTTTGCAGAAAATTAACAAAACAAAACAACCAATTTTATTTAATTTTTTGAAGTGTAAATGTCAAACAAATATAGGGGTGAAAAACAAAAATAATCAATCTGATCTTATTACTTTTTTCAGGTACAAAAAGTTATTTATATTTTGATTTAATCACACGAAATTATCCCAAAAATATTCTCAACTGTCAAATATATATCTCAATATGTCATGTTACTTTATAATAAATGTTTTTAAGCGATAAGATGATAAATCTCTCAAAAATAACACAATATACAATTGCAAATAATTTCAAGGCTTTGGAGAGTTAAGTTACTTTTACTATTCTGAAACAAATATTGCCAACAAGTAAACAGCACAGAAGGTCAGAAAGTGGAAACAAGTGCAGAGTATTATGAGCACAAAAAAAACTAACATTTACTATACTTTACCAGGTGCATCACGTACAAAAGATCAAGGAAAAATGTATCAGGAAACATTTGTGAAATTTACAAATAATCTTGTTCAACATGCAAACATATCAAACCTAAAAGATTACTGACAATTTAAGAAAATAATGAACACAAACATTATACTTAGCCCCTCTATCTCCCTCTGACGTCATTGATTCATGTTGGCGTCGTCTTGATGGTTCTTGCTGCTCCATACTGAACTGCATAAAACCCCGAGATTTTATACCCTACATTCCTCCTTCTCTCCCTCCTATTGCCTCTCAAACTCTCTAGGATGAAATAAAGTCTGGAATGGTTACAGAAAATTCTAGAAGGTTGTTCAATGCAGTCCAAACAATCGATACACAGGCGAGTCTTCCGGTTCTATTCTTCTTCTTACTAACATATTGGTTGGTACCCCTGAGTTAGAAGCGGTTTTGGAAGGAACCCTCATGATTTTGCTTGAAGTGTTCTGTCTTAAAAAGCACACAGCAGTAGCCTAGCTATGACTTGTTATGTCACAAGATGATCATTCCACATGGTAAAAAGGTAAGGTTATGCTTCTCACCTGTCCTTAGATGTTTTCAATGTAGAAAAATAACACGAAACGTCTCGTGACCAATACACACGGCCAAAAAATTTTATCACCAAAAGTACAGCAGGGTATACTTGTTTTTCTACATAATCGCCAAAACGATTGAGATATTTGTTACATCGGAAAAATAGCTTCTCGATAACTCTTCGAGGAAGTCAGCTGTCAGTGAGGAGAGACACAGGGCCAGCGCCTGTACATTCCTCTCCCTCACGACACAGCTGTGAGGCAGGTGGACTATCCTCGCGGTGCATTCTGCCCCCACTTATCTCAAATCTTGCGATAATTCTTGACGCGGAAGCCAGTGCGCCGCGCTATTAGTCCACCCGCCTCACAGTGGTGTCGTGAGGGAGGGATAGGTACAGGCGCTGGCCCTGTGTCTCTCATCACTGGCGGCTGACTTCCTCGAAGACATCGCGAAGCTTGTGTCACTATATGACAAATTCCTCGATCATTTTAGCGATTTTGTAGAAAAAAACGTTGGACCCTGCTTAACGTTTGGTGGTATAATTTTTGTGATATGTTAATTTGTCTTTTTTTATGGCCAATGTATGTTAAAAAAACAGCCCTCGTATTATTGAATTAATAACTCGGGTTTTCGTCAATATGACCACAGTGATAAAATAAACAAGTTATATAGGTCATTACAATATATTTTCTAAGCGTATTATAATTAATATGCAATTCCAGGACATTGTTGATTTAAAAAAAAAAAACCAATTAGGTGTTTTTTTTTCGAGATGGAAAATAAATCAAGGATGTTGCACTATCATCCAAAATCATACTGTCGAAATGTGACTGACAAACATTGGAGTGGGAAGTCTGCCACAATTAGTAAACATTTCATATAGTCATACAATTCTAACAGTTAGAAAAAAATTGACTGAACGGACGTTTAATTTCCAGTTAGGTAGCCAGCAATTGGGAATTATTTGACTCAAGTCTTGAATCAGTTGTAATAAGAACCGATGCAGTAATTACGTTCTTGAGTTTCTATCAACCATAGTTATTATGAGTGATACTAGGCCTCAACTCAACTGAACCTGCTGCAGTGTTAGTTTCTGTGAGTGGCGGAAGTGGTGTAAGTGGTGTAAGTGGTGTAAATGGATAATTAGGTGGAAGTTGCCTGGATTGGCATGGACGGGGCCGTACTTTGAGCTGGTACAAAAGGAAGTGCCTCGCAAGAGAATACTTCGATAAGGCAAAGAAGCGACAAGTAGTATTGTTGGCATTTGGCACAAAACTAATTTTCATGATAAGTAAAAATGTTCTAGACAAATATAGCCAGAAATTTACCGGTTTTGTTACCCCGTGGGGGCATTTAGAATGGCAAAGAGTTCCGTTTGGTGTAAATTTTGGGGCCCAATGTTTATCCCGTATATTGGGTCATATTTTACAGGAGTTCCAATATGAGTTCGTTATCAGTTTCTTATATGATATTTGCATTTTTTTCAGACTCCTTTGACGAACATCTTGAGCATATTAGGAAAGTGCTTCAAAAATTAAGGGAAGCTGGTTTTACTGTCAACCCAGAAACAATTTGTTGGGGCCGGGTGTAAGTGGTGTAAGTGGAGTAAGTGGCGGAAGCGGCAGGAGGCAGCTCGCCACACGGGAGACCACGGCCCGAGCAGGCCTCGGCGCCTCCCAGCAGGCCTCGCGTGTTCGAGACCCGCGCGGGGTGGACCTCGAGTGTCTCGTCAGTGGAAGACGCGGCGGTCGTCTCAGCAGGCAGTGGGTTTCCTCAGGGTGCTCCTGCTTCCACGCCCATCAACACCTCCAACACCCCATCACAAGCTTATGCCTTTCATCGGAACTGTAACTCAAAACTCAAAACATTTTTTTCACTAAAATATGGTGCTAGAAGTTAAAAAAAAGTTTTTTTTAGTTGTTAGTTTATAATCATTCTTTTACGTTAAGAATTTGATTAAATACCTCCACAAAGTAAGTAAATATTGAATTTATCGCTGAAAATCAATTCTGATAACGCCAATATGTCGTCATTATTCATTAAATATTATTAAATGAGACCATTAACACGAAATGTATTTTCGCATGATAATATTCATTAAAATCATTTTTTTTTCAAATATTTTTTTTTATAATTTCTTTTGCGCAATATTAAAATAAATATAATTTTTTAATAAACATTTCTCGCATGTTAAATCACAGTGCTTGTTGTGGTCGACCTGGGCCGATGACGCCCTGCAACCAGCCAGCTCGCTCGTCAACTGGTCGAGAGACGTGAACGCGGAGACTGCGCGCTGAAGCTGAGCGTGGGACACGCTATAGGCGGGAGTGACCTTGACACTCGCGCAAGCGCGGCGGGCGGTCACGGGCCCGCATCACACGATGCGAGTTCCCCTCGCGCGGCGCCCGCGGCGGCTGGCGGGGAGGCTAGCCTCGGAGGGAAGCCTAACATGCACATCGAGTTCTGTCCCTGCCCGAACACGCCCGAATATTCACCTTCGGCCAACCTCGGGATTTGTTTTATTTTTGCGCAGGAAAAATGAATTCAAATATTAAAAGTGATCGGTTAGGTTAGCTACATTAAAACACTTTAAAACACTATGGACGGTTAGTTAGGTTAGTATAACTACATTAAAAAAAACAGAGAAATATAAATATATAAAAATGAACCCGAGGTTGGCCGAAGGTGAATATTCGGGCGTGTTCGGGCAGGGACAGAACTTGATGCACATCTTAGGCTTCCCGGTCGCGCGGAGGAATTACCAGAGCAACGGCCGTTTCCATGCGAGTTCTCGTAGGAGGTGGAAATACTATACAATCATATTGAAGCGGCAGTGTGCCCTAATGTGTTTAAAACGGTAATTTACTTTCGAGGGATATAATTACTGATTTGAAATTAGGTGAACGTGTGGTATATTGAAACAGTCACAGCGTAATGGGAAAATTATGAGAGACATCTATGTTTATAAAATAAAAAAACACAGCAAAAGCACTCGCACAAGCAAGGCCTACGCGAGTCACCGTTCCACGTGTAAATAGTTTCTCCCGTGGAAACACCCAGTCTAGTGGCGGAGAGCCTGTGTGGAACATCCCGTCTTGTAAAACGGGCTCTAGAACAAGGGTGGCCAAACTTTTAAACACATCGATAAATTGTTTTTTTTTCCCCCGATATATCGCTTGAATAATTTCGATACCGTTAAAATATCAACCTAAAATATCGATATTTTCGATGTACCTGTCTATTATGAATTTATTATTTTTAGTTCATGTTATACTGGGTTCTTAATCCATATATTATAATATAAAGAAATTTCTAAATACAAGATTAGGTCTTTATAGCCAAAGTGAATAAAATTTTTTAAAATTTTTTATTATTATCCATTAATACCTTCTCTACATGTTTCAATAAATTTTTTCCCTTTTTTAAAGGTAATTTATTGGATTTTTATAGACTTCTAAAGATGTTAAGCAAGAAAGACGCAAACAAACACGTATAAAAGAGAATAATGAATAATAAAAAAATGAATAATTACTTAGTTGCATTTGATTTGATTTGTTGTTGGGATTGATAAGAGAAAAACATGCTATAGATAATTTAATTATAATGAACTGAAACTAGCAAAAAAAATATTACTAATTTTTTTCAAACTTAGAGGCGTTTTCAGTTATCTATGATCTATCTTTTACTATTTTTCTGCCAAATTTTTTAAATGTAATTTTAGTAAAATAGTGTTTTTTTTTTTTGGGAAAATATAATTGAATTAAAATTCGATATCATTGAAACAACATATATATATATATATATATATATATAAATTATAGTCACTAAAATATCGATACCAAGATATCGATATTTTGAACCTGAAATATCGATATTTCCGTTATAGTAATAAAACGTTGCCATCCCTAGTTCAGGGCCACCACATTCGACCACTATTGCGGTTGCTCTTGAAAAAAAATTGGATATTGCAATAGCAGTTGCACTTTTAGTTAGAAAAAGGAAAAAGAAATAGCAAAGTAACCAAGGAGTATGAACAAAGATGTCTGCCACGACACTCAGCTAATGGACTGGTTGTTTGGAGTGGCGGGACGGTGTTCCTACACGCGGCAGATGGAAAGTTATCAGTTAGTAAGACCATCAGCTCCGACTGACCAGTCCCGTGTCTTCGCTCACACACGGCAGTACCGACCGATGGTTTCGGACCGACAGTTTCGGACTGACGGTTTCGGACTGACAGTTTCGGACCGACAGTTTCAGACTGACAGTTTCGGACTGACGGTTTCGGACTGACGGTTTTGGACTGACAGTTTCGGACTGACAGTTTCGGACCGACAGTTTCGGACTGACAGTTTCGGACCGACAGTTTCGGACCGACGTGCGGGGCCTCTGAGAAGCGGAGCCTGCACGCAGAATTTCTCGAGCGTGCGAGCTATGATCCTACGAGGTTTCACGTCCTCTTGAAATAAAAGCGTGACAGTTGGTTTGCAGGGAAGAGTCCATCTCAAAAATCGCTGGAAAGATTTAAAAATTCATTCAAGGTTTACTATATAATTTCACCCAGGAAAGAAAGACATATTACTAAATTTTGGGAACATGTAAATGACCAAAACTACTGATTAGACAATTCTTAATAATTAAATAATTTGGAATAGTATCGTAAACATTAGGACATGTTTAACTTAATTATTTTTTCAGCAACATATGCGTATTTTATCTGTAAATATGTTAAATTATCTTTTTTCACGTGTTTGAGTATCGAGTTTGTGCATGTGGGACGACCTGAGGTTAATAATTAGCCGTTCATACGATATTTTAATTGGGATTTATTTCGTCTTTGCTGTATATCCCTATTGAAGATCTGATATCCCGTAATTGAGCTTGCACTGGGTAATTTACTTTATATCAGCTTGGATTCATCAAGAACTCGGTATAACACGCAGTAGGCAAGGCACGGGTAAGAGGCTGTGTGTTATAAAGGACCGATACGCCGATGTGTTCGGCAACGCGGTCACGTGACTGCTCGCCGGACCGGTGTTACGGCAGGGGGCGCGGCCCCCCTCCCCCTGCTCTCTGCGGGAGTGGCCTTGGGGACTCTGCCACGCCCTGGGACCATACAGGTTCTCCTGGGACGCCGCTCTGGAGCGACGAGGCGTCCAAGGTCACCGGCTGGCGGTCACGCCTTCAGGCCTCCAGTCCATCCAGGTCTTCAGACCTTCAGACCTTCAGTTCTCCAGGTCTTCAGCTGCCTCTTCGACATACGCGGCTCAACTCTTGTAGCTCTTACCCCTGGTACGGCAACACTCAGTACCATTCTGTCTCATTCTTCTTGATGATAATACTGATAATCTGCCAGGGCTATTGGCGCTACGAGGTGTTTCAATATTGTATCATGTTATCTCTAGAGACCTGAAAAATTCGCGGATTCATTTCGTTTTATGCTGAAATCCAAATAATTATACCTTAGTGCTGCTTCTGCCACTGGTTCACTGTTAATCTGGAGGACTGAGGGCCAATTAGAGACCCATCACTCATAGAAGCGTCGAATCACAGGCCCACACAATCGAGACGACTCACAAGTCAGCAGCCAATGAACAGTTGGCATTTGCCCGAGTGTGTGTAGAGGATATTGGAGTTCATCCTGAAGGTCATTGAACCCGCGATTTTTTCCGCTATCTAGTTATCTCCTTATATAAACAAATATTAGATAACCATAGCTATAAACTCACACCGGTTTACAAACCCTATTGTAATCGTGTTAAAATATCATATTAGGTATATTTTATTCATACTTCTGTTAAAATTTAATATGTTCAGTTATCTCTCGTAATTCATAAAATGTCCTTATCAACTTCTTCCTTATCTTAATCTTCATATCTATGTTTAAAAAAACGACAACTTTCATCGTAATCAACATCGTCGTTCTGTTACAAATTTACATTGTTCCAACTCGTACCTCTTCTTGGAAACAGAGTACCTACATACCTTTAGTTCAATTGATGCTGAAAAAATAAATATTTGGAAAGTTTTGGACTTAAGCCACCTCCGGTTGTCCTTCAAGCTGATTAGCTCTTAGAACGCTGAAGATGGCGATTGCAATGTGTACCGAAACGTCGACGATGAGCGACAGCCAGACGAGGCCAAGGCCCAAGAGACTAGTCACGATGGCCGTTTAAATTAGCGAACTACTTTATTTATTAATAAATTTTGAAACATATTTTTGGTAAACGTACCTTTGGAACGAACAAAAATTGGTTCATAAGGTGTTTTACACGTTTATAAGTTGTGTTATAATGTATTTTGCTTGATTACCACAGTAACAAAAATAACAGTAGACTACTCCTGTAAATTTATTCCTACAGCTCTCTTGCATTTTTTGTTGGGTCACCGACTTTCAAAAAAAAATTACTAATTGTTATTTTAGGTTGTAAAAGGTCATCCAAGAGATTATAACTATGCAATTTTTATCAGTAATAGATTATATTTAGTAAATGTATGCTGAGAAAATTTGAGGTGACACAAAACACAAGAGAACCAATGAGTAGGAACGGAAAAATTCGTGGTTTCGACAACCTTCAGGATAAACTACACAGTTCCCAGTATTCTCGGGAAAATAACGCTAGCTCATTGGTTGTTGGCTATGAATCGTCTCAACTGATTTGCCTGTACCTCCGATACTTCTTTGGTTGAGGGTTTCTCGTTGGCCCAAAAATCGCCCAAATGAACAGTGAACCAAAAGCAAAACCAGTACAGTGATTCCTCGATTTACGTTACCCCGTCTTACGCGAATCCTGAGTTATGCGATTTTTAAATCTTTTCGTAAATTAGTTCGTCTGTTGTTTTAAAGTCTCGCGAATCTCGATTTTTCACTCCGTCCACTCCATTGTTACCGCGCTGTGAGGAAATTTTGCATGAGAAGCAAAAATCTTTGATCCGTCAGATGACTTTGTTAGAATTCATGAAGTCTTCTACGTCAAAATAACCTCAGTTTACGTTTTTGAAATTTACAGTTGTATAATTTGTTGTATTATCTAAGTTTTGTTACACATATTCATTTTTAAATTATTATTTTCTTTATTTTATGGTCCCAATAAAACATAATTTGTATGCATGTATGAGGGCTGTTTTTTTTTCAATCTCAGGACGACTACATAAAAAAGACAAATTTACTAATAATTTTATCACAAAAAGTTTAGTAGGGTCTTAATTATTTTTCTATATAATTGTCAAAATGATCGAGGTAATTGTCACATCGTGACACAAGCTTCTCGAGGAAGTCAGCTGTCAGTGAGGAGAGACACAGGGCCAGCGCCTGTACCTCCCTCTCCCTCATGACACCGCTGTGAGGCGGGTGGACTAATAGTGCGGCGCACGGGTTCCCGCTTCAAGATTTATCGCTAGATTTGCGAATAGTGGTGCAGAAATTATACTTACTTTCCGCGATAAAAAAAACCAACCATAATTTTGGATGTAAATAATGAATATAAATAAAAACTGACAGGAACTGTCTGATATTTAAACAGGTTTGGTAAAATATAAATTAAATTAAAAAAATAATTATTCAATATTAATATCAAAACGCGTATAAAATTAATTATTAATTAAAATAATGTAGACAATTTTTAATTAATAATGTAATCAATAAATATGCTTCAATTATTATTTATTAAATAAATATGTTAAATTATAATTTAAATAAATTATGCATACGAGAACATAACCTACTTATTTAAATATATTTAAAAAGTTTATGAAAACAATTACTATCGCTTATATTCACAACAAAAAAATGATTGTAATGATATGGATCAGTACTCAATATCAATCACCAAGTGTAAGATTTAAAAACACATGTATTATTTTAATTGAATATAGCCGTTTTTTGTCCTGTGAAAATTTCGTTGCATGGTGGCGCGCATCGTAAAATTTCGCTCTCATCATGTTTTAGAAACGCGCCCGAAGAAGTGTGGCTTCGGGAGAACAACAGCAACAACACGCCAAGGTTGCCCGAAAGTGAAAGTTGTCGAGCTGAATGCGGAGCGGGCTCGAAGACACACGCGCCCGCGGTGTGGTTTATATATTTTTTTGGTTAATAGCGCGAGCGGGGCGATGATTGGTCGACCCGGACTGCCTCGGTCACCCTGGTCCAGTAGTTGCCCCGGGGCAGACTGGTCATCGCAGGCAACTCTCGCTCGGGCGGCGGATGCAGACTTCCTTCACGTCGCGTGGTTCAGGGGCGGCGCGCCTTCTGCAGGAACGATGTTCCACATCGGGACGGAGTATCGCCCAGTTGTGACATCACGACACAATGTTATCACCACGACACACGCTATCATCACGACAGACGATATCATCACGACACACGTTATCACCATGACACACGTTATCATCACGACATAATGTTATCATCACGACACACATTATCATCACGGCGCGGCGCACATTATCATCACGACACAATATTGTCATCACGACACAATATTATCATCACGACACATGTTATCATCACGACACAATATTATCATCACGACACAATATTATCATCACGACACAATATTATCATCACGACACACGTTATCATCTCGACACAATGTTATCATCACGACACACGTTATCATCACGGCACAATGTTATCATCACGACACAATGTTATCATCACGACACACGTTATCATCACGGCACAATGTTATCATCACGACACAATGTTATCATCATGACACACGTTATCATCACGACACAATGTTATCACCACGACACACGTTATCACCACGGCACACGTTATCATCACGAAAAATTTCATCGAACTCCATTGTATAGGTTTCATCTGACGCTGGACAGACAGTACCACAGACGGACAACGATTTCCAAAACATGTCCCACGTTACACACACGCCGGCGTAACAGTTTTATTACACACAAAAAAAGACTAACGGGCAACAGTATTTTGTTGTTTCCAGGCTTCTTTGTCCAATAAATTCTCATAGTAAGAAGTGTTACCCACTTTGAAAGAAAAATATGTATGTTTCTGCCGTACTAAAAATATGTAACGTTTAAACTAATAAAATGTCTTATCAAAACATGCCTGATGTGTGAAAAGTTAACATGACAGTATTATCCTGTTTCCTAACCTAAATAAAATAAAACAATATAAATTTAAAACTCGGTGCGTGTACTTAAGTACGCGCGTTATAAGTTATACATAGTTAGTGTAATAAAAAAAAACCTTAATATTATATGCAAACAATTAATTTAAATAAAACAAAAAAATACGCGATTGATATTATAAATACTGATGGTAAAGAATACATATAATCAAATTAAAAAAATATATTTAATACTCAGATTTCAATATAAATATAAACCTGTGTATAAAATTAATTATTTAATTATGTAAAATAACAATATAAATTTTAAAGAGTAATGAAAATCAATATGCTGATTGTTGATTGATTTTTCAAAATTATTTATAATTTATAATGTCAATAAGTTATACATACGGGAACATAACCTCACTTATACACATACACTAGAAAATACACTTAAAAAATTTATAAACATAATTTCCATCATTAAGAAAGAAACGTTTTTAATGACATGGACCAGAATGAAATATCATTTTTAAAAGTATAAGATTTAAAAGCACATATATAATTTTTATATGTATGTAGCTTTTTTTTATCCTGTAAAAATTTCGTTGCATGGTGCGCGCATCGTAATAATTCACTCTCATCATTTTTTTTTAATAACGCGGCAGAAGAAGTATGATTTCAATAACACTTTTAATGAGCGGCGTGGATGTAGGTGCCTCTTTTCCTAACTCGCTTCCAACAAAACTGAGCACTGAAACTGCAACTGAAAAAGGAAACTGAGAGCATTCGACTTCTTTGTCCATTGCTCAGGTTTTCTGCATGACATACAGTGCAATTTAGCAATGAAGTAAGTATAAAATAAAGATTTAAATTAATTCTCCCTATTGCAAGAAACATTTGAAGATTGTATGGTGCTTCAAAACCCTCCTTAATGGTCGTGTTTTGGTTTGGTTTGAACAGTAGACTGGGTGTTTTGGTGTCACAACATGGGCACTGTGCATCGTTGTTCACTTCATGCACAGAAATCCAGCTGGTGCAAAATTTTTTGAGGTGTGTATTATACAAAATGTCCATAAAATAATGTCTTGGTTTCAATGGTATATTTTAACGGTTGAATTGAAGGTAAACTAACTTTTTTTTTACAAATATTCAATATGGCACCTTTATTTATACGGCACACGTCCAACCTAAAGTCCCATTCTTTCCACACTTTAGTTAACACGTCCGGAGTAATGGAAGCAATAGCCTCTTCATTTCTGTGTTTTCAACTCTGGCAAATTATTAGTGCGGCGGAATCCAGACAAAATCTTTTAAAAAGCCCCAAAGGAAAAAAAAAAACATTTCATGGAGTTATGTCAGGTGAACGTGGAGGCCAGCAGAAAAGAGCTCTGTCGTTAACCATTACGACCAGTCCTACAGTCAGGGACTTCGACGTTCAACCACTCTCGTACAAAGAGATTCCAATGGCGAGTGGCTCCATGCTGTTGCCAAGTAAAGTTTACAGGTTCACCCTCTACTGATTGAAGAAAGAAAACAACAAAGATTAATTCGCGAATGCGCTTATCTAAAACTGACTGAGTTATTCTTTAATATTGTGATCTTGAAGCAACACTTTATAATGCTTACAGTTGATACTATTAAAATGTATAAATGTGACGTTCTTTGTTGGCCTCTCTCCTGCGGCTGGCCTCAGTTCCTCGCGGATCAACAGCCTCCTGACCGGGGAAAAGTCAGCACACGCTGGCCGTGGAAGCACTCGGCGATGTCGAGGCACTAAACAACCATCAACCCGTCAGGTCGCGGAGTGCGCGCGGACATTACAAGCCACGCCTCTCTCGTCCGCCGAGACGTGGCGGGCGCTGGACCTGCCAACCGGCAACTGGATCACGTGATTTGGCCGTTACTGTGATTCCTTATCAGCGCGACCACGGCGAGCCCCGTGTTGCTGAGTGCCCGGGCGTGTTCCGACACGACAGGCAAGTAACCTCGCTACACGCGTCTGCACTCGGTGGCCTCCTTACACGCACGACTTTTATATCATCTCCCTTTCCTTGAGGGAAAAAATTGGTTGTCTGTAAAGTATGTTTACGGACGAAAGTTTGACGTAACAACGACATAACAAAACATTCATGAAATGTTTGCATACTTTATGAATAAAAATGAATTATTTTTATTTTAATAATAAACGAATAAATATTTGAAATTATACTAGTAATCAGATTTTTAAAATGCAAGTTAAATTTTAACTTTATTGCCGAAATTGTTGTTGTAATAAGCAATTGAAACCACATTAACTTTTCACTTCACTTTATAAACAGTCGAGTGGAAGAGAGATGCGGCGCAAGCGTACAATGAGCGTAACGGGACACAGCATAACGGAACAATATGCGTAACGGGATACAGCGTAACGGAACAATGTGCGTAACGGGACACTTTTTCGTGCGTGCAGCCGGCGTTCATCGATTTATTAGATGTCACGTCAAAAACAAATTGAGGCACTTTTGGATTTTGGAAGGCAATTGCGTCGACAGCAATGCAGCGTGTATTAAATATTTAATTTGTTACACTGGTAAAAGGACATGTGATGCACTTTTGCACGATGTGAAGAACAGAAAACAGTAGAATTGCTTTTGAAATTTAGTTGAAAGACAATTATGAGTAACAGTGCTTTCCTACACACCCGCAAACAAAGATTGATTTACATTTTTGTCTAGAAGAGCATTAGACTAAACAATCATAACCTCATTCTACTTTTTTAATTCTTCTAGAAAGAACTTTGAACCCAATGGGCGTACGGTATTCAGCTCAAAAAAAAGCCAAAATGTAAAAAAAAAAAAAAAAGAAGCACGATGTCACAAAATTGTGTTCAACAATTTTCCTCTATCAATACGGTGGTTTTTCTACATTTGCATCAGCTGTTCTAACGTGTTTTGACTAATGCTTGTGATCAATGCTCTGCATAATAAAACATGAAAACATGAACATAGCATCACTCGGTACCTCGTATCGTCCAAACTGAAATACGATGGTGTAACTGCGATACAAATGTGAACAACCAGCAGCCTCACTGACACATGAGCTTCGCTCCAGAGACTTGGTCTTACTCCACTCGTGGAGATGTATGGGTTTAGTTCCAAATGCACACTTTTTCACCTCCAGTGTCGGCTCGGAGACTAATAATGCATCTAGACCATGCACCTGCTGCGCAGCAGAACTTTTCTGGGCCCATCATTGAACGATATATTTGCCAATAGAGCTCTTAGAAACGTGTGTCATGGCGCATTGTCATTGGAGAGTCTGATATTCTCATTGGTTGGTTTCAAGTCGCAGGTTCTCATTACAGATCGTAATGGGCCGAGAATACGTCCCGGCGTGGAAGGCAAGACGGCCATGACATTATGAGTTTTAAGCGGTTTGCTGTTGCCTTCTGCAGTGTAGAGGTGAATGGGCACTGCAGAAACCAATCCCGAATCCCGGGACCTTCTATCACCAGCCAGAAGCTGTAACCACTGAGCCAACATACTCGGCAGGGCATTTGAATGAGCGTGGTTTGCTGCCACACTACTACTTAACATTTACAAGTTTTAACAAAGTGTGTCCCTGTTGGAGCATCTCATTGCTTAAATCAGTTAAGTTAAACGATTCTGTTGACGATAATCATAAGCCAATGTTGACCCAAAGTGCAGAAAGGAAGTATTGGTCGCTGGTCATTATCCAACATCAGTATGTGTCAGTCGGCTGCCTCTAGTTGATGCTACCTCTATGGTATATTGTCCACAGACTTGCACAGTTCTGCTCCTGGTAGGCGTCGCTGCCTGGGCGGGAGAGGAGGCAGAGAGCTCTGATGGTGAAGCATTCAACCAAGATGTTGCTGAGCGCTCGTCCTGTCGAGGTGAGCTCCGGTGACTCAAGGGAAGCACCTGGCGCATGCAGGATAACTATAGAGCCCAAAGTTTTAGTGAGTACTATCAGCTCACTCTGCTTAGGTTAACTCATATGAAAACACCATAGTTGTTAAAATGAACAACATTAAATCAGATTACCAAAATTGTGGAACAAATTATTTCAACCGTTTCCTCACATTCTTCAGATGAGCTTAAATTATTGAAAAGTATTCCCACATTCACTTTTTGGAGCCTACTTTCTTTCATCAGTTAAATTCTGGCCTGTTTTCATCTTCGATTTCTCTTGAAATAATTGGGGTTCGCCAAGATTCTTCTGGAGAAAGTGACTTTTTTTTTGTATACGTCCAAGTGTTACTTCCACTTTTTGCAGATCCCTTTGAAACGTACTGAATCAGGAATCCTTAGTTTTCTTGTTAGAGATTTGCAAAGACCTAGTTGGTCATCATCTCCTGGCTAATATGTTATCGGCCATAGAAAGCAATCTTATTTCTTAAATTACGTCTTTTACCCTTTCCTCATACATGTACATTCCATTGCGATATTGTCACTTGTACCTACTAGCCATTTTCCTATCTCGGCTCTAAAATATTCAACAGGATGGCTTATAACATTTCAGTCTGGCTTTTCGTAATCGTAGCGAGGCCGTCTGCTGAATACATGAAGGACATCTGGTCGATTGACTGTAATGTAGTGCCAGAGCTTGGTGCAGAAAGTGGGTTACTTGTAGACACCTTTAGTCAGATGGCATGCTAACTCCAGATTGTTAATCATTAATGTAAAAGCTTTCTTCTCAGTGATGTTTGATTGTATCCATTAGTCAATGTGCTAAAATATTTTCTACCATTTTATTTTACACTATTTTCAAATCATCTTCAATTTAACATACATGATTGTGTAACATAGTAGAGTTCACACAAACTTGTTTCAATAATTAAGATGAAACACTACATAAGTATTTTTTAAATTTTTTTGTAAATAACTCTATTTTGCAATGTACCTTCCAGTCTTGTATAGTTGACATAGATATATTATTGTGTAGGCCTATAGTATTAAATATTCATAAGGTATAATACAAGAAGAACTAGTAGATGGTTCTCAGAACGTGTTTGTGCTGAGACATGAAACTTCAAGCACCCAAATTCCCAGGAGCAATTAATTTTTATAGATTATTATATCATTGACCAAGCTGTTTGGAACCCTGAGTATAGTTAACGCCAGTCATAGTAAGCTCTTATGAGTAAGGTTACATTGTTGTAACTCTCAGCACGAAGCATTTTATGAGCACTAAGAAGTCTGAAAACTAAGTTATGTATTTCCTAACGCCACATGCCTCACTGTGCATTGCCGTTATGTGATATTTGTCCCCGTGTGGTCTGCAGTGTTGCCCGAGGGAGGCCGGACGAGGAAGAGGTCGCCCCTGGACGCCGCCCCCGTGGGTGGTCTGCCGGCGGTGCTGCCCCACGGCCTCTCCTCGGTGGAGCACCACGGGCCCAAGGCGGCAGAGGCGGCTGGCGTGGTGTCCACGCACTCGGCGGTCATCTCTCACGGCATCGAGCGTGTGGTGGCACACGGACCCAGCGCGCCTCTGGTGGTGCCGGTGCCACTGCTGCACGTGCTCACCAAGGTCACCAAGACCTCGCTGACGGTGGACCACGGCGGGCCGAGCTCGGTCCCGCGCGCCAGCCACGTCACCGTGGTCACCGGTCTGGTGCACCACGTGGTGGTGGCACCCGTGGTACATGAGAACATGTTCCACTCGCACCTGGGCGGCCACGGCGAGGGACTGGGCTTCGGTGGACACGGCAGTGGCCATGGCTTCTTCGTCTAGCGCACGACCGGAGTTGCCGCTCCACGTGCCAGCGACGCCAACGCGGGTACCAACCTGCAGCACCATGTGGTGGTGGCACTTCTGTCACATGACAACATGTTCCGCTCGCACCTGGGCGGCCACGGCGCGCCACTGGGCTTCGGTGGACACGGCAGTGGCCATGGCTTCTTCGTCTAGCGCTCGACCGGAGTTGCCGCTCCATGTGACAGCGATGCCACCGCGGGTACCAACCAGCAGCACCATGTGGTGGTGGCACTTCTGTCACATGACAACATGTTCCGCTCGCACCTGGGCGGCCACGGCGAGGGACTGGGCTTCTGTGGACACGGCAGTGGCCATGGCCTCTTCTCTTAGCACGTGGCCGGAGTTGTGTGCCAACCCACCTATAGTATACCATGTGGAGGTGGTGCCTCGACCAGTATAACTATATTCTGCTAAAAAAATTAATAAAAACATTTAGTGAATAAATCTTGACAATAAAAATAATAAAAAAATATTTTTCTTAAAACATACGAAATTTATCGTAGGCTGTGAGTTACTGAAAATTTGTTTGTAATAATGGTCACTTCCTATACACCATAAAAGTTTTGGACAAATTTATGCAATTTTACAGAAAAACCTATTGTAAATATTTATTAAATTAAATTTAACATATTTTTAGTGTATCTGCAACATTGTGAGTTTCATGACTGTAGTAATTGTCTTTTAACCAAGTTGTCATGGCAGCAATTGTCCACAGATATGTTTTCTTTTCACAACTGGGAGGTCACAAAGAAAATTCAGGCTTTGCTGGCTAAGTTAGAGCCTAAAACATATTCATGGGGTGTACAAGGTTTCTTGGGATCAATAAAATATGGTCTTGGAATGTTGAAATCTTATTAAACAGCATATTCAAGCAAGAATATTATCAGGCGTCAGTTTTGGTTGTTTCTACTAAAAAGTGTAATTGATATCGTGTAAAGAACTTGTGTTGCATTGGCCTCCCTCATTTAATTTACTTAAAAACGCCCAATAATAATTTTTAATTTTATTGTTTATTTCATAATAAATATTTGAAAGGAACAAAAATGTTTGAGTTATGTTTCTGTTCATGTGAAACATATCTCTATTATATTTAGTGCAAAATCACACTCTAAAAATAAACTGATTTTTTACATTTTTTCTTTGATCTTTTGTGAATACTCTAAGTGTAAGACAAAGGCGTGAAAACAAAGTGTCAATTCTTATCCTCGCTCTTCAAGTTTACGTACCATAAATTCTTTTGCTCCTATATAACAATTTTATTTACGAAAGAGAAGGCTGTGGCAGACTGACTAAGAATAGCGATATTACTAGAGTTTCAATTGATCACAGGCATCACAGTGTCTTTAATACTACTAAACAAAAACATTATATTTTTACAGTGATACTGTTTCTGACAACTTTTTAAACAAGAAGTAAAATTGTTACATACTATTGATAATAGTTTGTCAATTTGACTGGTTTATTTCCATTTTTACTTAAATTATTTACAATTACTAGCGAAAGTTTGTGTTTTTATAATGGCTAATAGTGGCATTCTAGACTTACAGGTCAGGCAACTATATGGTGTTACATTTAACCGACGATCCCTGAAAGTTACATCATTAAGGTGACAATTCAGCACCGAAAGCTTAAATCTTTTCTTAACCTAGCTGAACGATGTGACTCTTATTTAGCCATCTTGCATTTCTCCCGAGTTCGATAACAAGAGAGGGCGTCATTTTATTAGCATACTTGGATTGCCAATGGCTATCGAAGAGTCCCTTTAACCAGTGAGTTGGATCTCATGTTCTTCTGTGCAGATAACGGGCTCCATTTGATTATCAAGAGGTTCCATTTAAGTATCGACCTACTAGTTTAGTTTACAAACGTACGCTATGTCGTAGTGACTTTCTGGTTACTAGGCCATCCAGAAATGGAAATTTTTCCTTCCTTTTATGTTCACATTGTGGATTTGATACTTATGCATATTTTGGCGGATACTGTTGTGATGCTGTAAGAAGAAAGCAAGTGTCTTTAAAATGGGCTTTTATTCTCCCTATAACAAAGTGGCTATCCACATATCTCAACCAGCGCTTGGGTTTTATGGCATATGGAATAAGAAATTATTATTTTTTTCAAAGTCTCTCTTCAGTCTAGATGCATAAATTAATTTTTCTAGGATTAGAATGTTGACTTAATATAGTTTTCAGTCAAAGTCTTATATTTTTTTCGCTTTTGAGGTCTTTTTGGAGGATTTTTCGGAGTACCTGTTTTCAGAATCTAGGATTCTGGTAAAAAAGAAAAATACATCAAAGCAGATATATTTCATTTTTCTATACATAGTTATTGTAAAGTTCCAACAAAGTTTTTGTTAGTTACTTAAACGACATGTAGGGTTCGGTAAGGTTAGAGTGAGAAGTTTATTGTGGTGTCTGGTTAGAATATGCTTCGGAGAACCTATAGTACTGGCGGTGAATCGAAAGAGAATGTCTTACTTGTTATTTTTGGAAGCTCCTGAAGTGATGTTCTTTTGTATTTAATGATGAGTTCTTTCTAACGTATTCTGGAAAGAAAAATTTTGAATTATTTTTCTGAATCATCATCTGGACTTACAGGACTGTTTTGCAATGAAACCTGGTTGCTGGTATACCGGGTCATTCAGCAGGTCTTGGCTTAAAAGTATTCTGACTCCATGCCTGCAGCACTTCTTTTGCCTGCCTTCAGTATAGAGACATATTTGTTGTGGCACACGACTTTTGAGTGATTATCGTTCTTCTCTTGTGACGTATGATTGAGAAAGTCAAGTCTCGTTAAGTTTCTGACTGTTTCTGCTCGCATCTCTCCAGCAACCGCTGCTGGTTAGGGGGACGATAGATTCTTTGACTCCACATCAATGTCTGACATATGTATTCCTTTGGAATAGCCATTAATATTACGCCTTTGGAAAGGAGGTATGAGTATCTTTGCTTCACCTCTCTATAAACTTTTGAAATTATAATGCTGCTTTGTGCTGTAATCCTGTCTACTGTATCCGACATCCTGTAAGGTAGTTTTCATGAAAAAAAAAAGCAAACGGAGAACACAGAGTCATTTTCGATTGTCATCTAGTTCACTGGGTATGTTTTGGGTTATTTATAGAAGAAGTGAGTCACTGGTGCGTCTGTGTGTTTCTGAGCTACTGGAGTTTCGATTTTGTGATGACGCTGCTTAAAACTTTGCAGAATTTTGTTACTTCTACGTGTCTTTGAAATCCAGTCAACTTAGAAAGGTCGGTCTTCTGGCCCGAATAAATCATCTACCTTGGAATGTTTGCCGCCTCCTCCTCCGCGCGGCTGGGCTGGACGAGGCATCAACCAGGCCGACACGGGAGCGGGGGGATAATGCCACGGACACTGGGGCAGCCTATGGCAGCACGACGGGGCGAGGCGGCGGGCAGAAGAAGTGATCATCGCGGTCTGCCGATGGCTTATCTCCTGCGGCTGGACGCGGGTTGAAGGTCGCCGGCTCGCACGGGAGCCAATGAGACCGCACCTGGTCCGCTGGTCACGAGGCGGTCCGCCGAGGGTCAGAGGTCAAGGCCGAGCCGAGAGCTGTGTGACTGCCCGCGCCTCCCGGCCCTGCCCTCACCTGGCATTTCAAACATATCACTAGAGACCGGAAAAAAAAAATCGCGGGTTCAATGGACCTTCAGGATGGACTCCAATATCCACCACACACTCGGGCTAAATGCCAACTGTTCATTGGCTGCTGACTTGTGAAGTCGTCTCGATTGTGTGGGCATGTGATTCGACGCTTCCATGAGTGACGGGTCTCTGATTGGCCCTCAGTCCTCCAGATTAACAGTGAGCCAATGGCAGAAGCAGCCCTAAGGTATAAATATTTGAATTTGAGCATAACACGAAATGAATCCGCGAATTTTTCAGGTCTCTACATGTTACACTTCTTCAGGCGCGGAATGAAAAAAAAATAAATATTACGACAGTGAATTATTACGATGCGCGCGCATCATGGAACGAAATTATAACAGGATGAAAAAAAAGGGCTACATACAAATAAAAATTGTATATGTGCTTTTAAATCTTATACTTTAGTCATTGATATTGAATATTGGTCCGTATAATTAAAAAAAAATTGATTTATATTGAATATTAGTGATCGAAATTTTGTTTATAAACTTTTTCGAGAGTATTTACACGAGTGAGGTTGTGTTCCTGTATGTATAACGATGTCTGGTTGTTATCTTTGAAAGATTTGTGCAATGTGAGTGCATGACTTGATGTAAGCTTTTGGACATACGCCATTGCTAAGCACATGAATGTCTGTAGAATAAAACTACAAATTGACCATATTCCTGTTATGGAATAGTATGTGGTGTTTATATCGAGTTGAGAACAGCAATTTTTTGCTTAATTTGTGTTTTTTGTAGTTTTCTTCTACAGACATACATGTGCTTAGCGCTTAGCAATGGGGTATGTCAAAAAGCTTACATGAAGTGATCTCTGGTTGCTTGTAAGCTTCCATTGTCGCTGGTAGGGAGTGTCTGTGGAAGGTTTAGTAGTCTCCTGGCAGTGTTTGCGAAGTTATGTTCCCATGTGTATAATTTATTTGCATTATGAATAATAAATGATTACAATTTTATTTAATAAATAATTAAATTAATAACTTAGAACTAAAGTTCATAATATTTATTGATTTCAATTATTAATTTAAATTTATCTCAATAATTTTACTAAATAAAATAATGAATTTTATACATGTGTTTATATTAATTTATTATCTCATAAACATATTTAATATTTACATAAATAGCTGTAGCTATATGTTGTACAAAGTTACAATATATTTTTGTAATGTTAAAAACTTTATTTTGGCAAATGATTTCCAAATTAATCTTTAGCAAAAGCACAGAAACGTTTTTTTTTTTTCTGTGTGTCTGAGGACCCAGCCTTGCGTCAGGTAAGGTTTTTACATGTTATGTATTACTAGAAGTGATCCAGACATTTAACATACTAGCGAGTGAGGGAAGAGCGCCGCAGGAGTGCTTGCGGCCGGCTCCCGGACCTGGACGCGTGACGCGGCGGTCGCGGCAGGTGTCCGCCGGAAAGGGCAGTTGCTCCGGTGAACCGCGCGCCCGGAGCGGAACCGGCCGAGCGACCGGCCTGACATTCGCCCGCCTCGTCTGCAGCCTCGGGCAGTCGTTCCTTTTCCCGCCGCCCGCGCGCACGAGCTGCACGAGCTGCACGAGATACTGCATGCTGCCAGAGCCGAGCTGGTGGGCCGGTAACAATACACAACCTTCCTTTCACTTAAATAAAGGGGGTTGTCCCTAAAGTCGGTTTACAGGCGATAATTTTACGTGATAACGTCATAAGAAGACATTGATGAAAAATTGCATACTTTTTAATTTCCAAATATTATTTACAGTTTTATGCAAAATTTAATTTGAATAATTTGTTTAAATATAATCACGAACAATTAGTTAAAAAAATCCCGCCTTAACCTGTTTGATGTTACAGAAGTTTTTTCTCGCATGGTGGTTGGCCAGTTCTTGCACGCTCGGCTCAGGCGGAACGTTACAATTTTTCGTGCGTGCAACCGGCGTTCATCGATTTATAAGACGTTATTACGTCAAAACCCCACTACGTGACCACTACATATTTGTTTTTGTCGACACAGAAAATTGTACAAAACTCTTTGTGGTGGTCACGAAACTGTTATTGACGTGTAAACATCTTAGCTCTCGGTATCATGTTTTTAGTAAAAGTAATTTCTTGAAAATGAAACGTTAGGATAGCAAACCCAAGTGAAGCAACATAAACCCGTATACAGTCACTTTCGTAAACATTAGGGTAGGTACATACCAAAACTTATTGGTGTGCCAAATGAAACTTTATGATATTGAAACCAAACTTTAGTACATTTGCTAAACTAAAAAAGAGTCACGGTAAAAACTTGTATTATTCTTTTTAATATACATAGTCTCCTTCTCTGACGGTAATTATTCCGATGGCGCCGAGGCAGAACGCGAGGTGGAAAAGTCCAATGTTTAATTTTTGTCGTGGTTATAACCTCGTCACTGGAAAAACTTTTCTTTACTTTTTTTTTACATCATATTACTGGATTATTAAAATTGTTCTTTAATCAAATATATAAAAATACATTTTATTTGTACATATAGTTGATATAATATTATTCATTACATAGTTCATTCCATTGGATGGATTATTTTACACTAGGCAGACATACATATCCTTTATTTAACCTTTAAATTAAATAAAATTAATTAAGTTTATTAGGAAATGAATGTTGATTAATTCGCAGTCGTATGAAAAATATATTTTAATAACAGTGAAACTATCCTTTAATACTTTGTTATAATTTATAGTCATCTTACATGCGCAGAAACTTTAAAGTATTAAAGATTTAGTGTATTTTAACAAGATGGGTATTAATATAGTAAATTACTTGTCAAACACCAGGTCTAAAGCCGGGGTGAAGAATTTTTTTAAAAGTATTTTTCGCTTTTATCGGAGCAGTTTATAATTGTTAAAAATTCCCTTCTGTTTCATGCTGCTTCGCGCTGCCATCTGCGCATGATTGATTGTGACAATCAACGTTCACGATTCAGGCAGCGATTTATAGCGGCGGGCGGAGAAAGTACGTGCTTGCAAATCGAACATTTATCACGCACGGCATTTTAAGAGCGCGACGCTTTGCCATGTGTTTTTTTTTAAAGGCTGAGTTTATAAACTACCCAAGAAACGCAATAAGGCTAGTAACTCATATTATAAATTTATTTGGAATAATTATAATACATGTATTCGCTTGTTACTGAGGTTAGATGTTACACATCTCTGGCGAATTACTGAAAGACTAGCTCACATTTTTTAGTTGCAGTGTTTGTTAAGTGCCGCAAAACTGTAACTGGGGGTCAATTATGTACAATGATTTCATAGAAAATAAACTGATTACAAAATTCATATCTAAGTCAGAATTTTTATTTCATTACAGTACAATTAGAAGTAAAATGCAATTATATGTTATTCTGAATATTTTTTTACTGTCGATTTTTTATTTTTCATTTTGAAAATAGAAAATACCCTTTTTTTAAAGGTAGAATATCATACAATTTGTGTCTGCACACACAGTAGACATGTCATATTGGGCTCTCCATACAACTCGAAATATTTACTCAGATATGGAGGCGTAAATAATCCTTATTTAGTACAGACATTTCATCATTTCGATACAGTTTTATTTTTGTTACACGATTTTTCACTATTACATACTTGGACAAAGTAAATATACAACTTACTTGAGCAGAAATACTTGTCTTTCATAACAGAAGGCATGCGTTTTCTTTAACGTAGAATGTATCTAGTACTGAGTACACAGGAAAAGGCCATAAGAATGAGTTTACATTATACACTCACAATTACAATTAATTAATTAACTTTAGAGTGTGATGTTACAAAAAGTAGCTGGTTGAGACTAATAGAAAGTAATGTTAACTTTTACCGAAGTAAATGATTGGTAGGTAATAATTAAAAAAATAGTTGCTACGTTTAATTCAAATGTATATGTTGGTATCACATGACGTCATAAATAAATGACATAAATAAATACGCTGATCACTGATTCACTGACCGACTCTCTAACGCTGTTCGAATTCTGTTGTCACGCGCTTACAGTGTAACATTTTCATTGCCCTTTGCTACCCTGTTCCTCCTAGCATTGCTGCCTAGTCCGTGGAGCAATAGGGGCAATAGCGGCGTATTTTGACGAGGCCGATAGTTCTGTGATTGCTAGTGAACATTTAACAGTGAATAATTGTTCATTCCGTAGACTTTTGAAGCGACCACTTCTGCGTATTTTAAAAAAAAATAATCCTTAACACTGTTTACTGAGCTAAAATTTTTATATTTTCTTTATTTTCACACTTATTGGTGATGTGCGTTTAACTTTATGTGGGTTTATACATTTTAAAATTTAATATGATAAAGTGTTAAAAATTGATACCGAACGTCATTAAAAAATAAACAGCTGAGTCGCAGCTGTGGTGTTGCCGGCTCTGGGAAACGGGACAGCTCTTCGCGTCTTCGTGCGCTGCTGCCTCCGTGCGGGGAACGAGACCCTGAAGGTGGCCCAAGGCCTCAGCGGGGCGTGGCCTCGCGCCTGCACCCGCCGGCCAATCGCAGGGCGCCTCGCCGAGACACTGCTCTCTCATTGGTGCACGTCTCCAGGTCTCTTCATCACTTCGGGCTCTCGTCTCACGGCATACGGAGCACGAGCTGCGCAAAAGCCTGAAAGATCCATAAACGTATCAACCCGTAGGGATTATTATCGAAAATAACTCAGAAAAATTCGCGGTTTCAATGACCTTCAGGATAGACTGCACATTCCCCTGTACACTCGGGCAAATAACGCAAGTTCATTGGCTGCCGACTTGTGAGTCGTCTCAGCTGGTTCGTCTGTGATTCGATCCTTCTTTGGTTGAGAGATTTTTTAAATTGTTTTGAGATTCGTCCAGATGAACAGTAAGCCAATAGCAGAATCATCTAAAGGGTATATGTATTTGAATTCTAGCCTATCGTCGAATGAATCTGCGAATTTTTCCGGTCTTTAAAAATAAATTTTGATTTGGTCTACGTTGTGTAAATCAAACTGAAACCATCCCTTAATTTTTTGAAAATCCTAGTGACTTACCAAAATACGCTAATAAATGCGTTCTGGTCAAAACGATCAAATAATGAAAACCTTGAAAGTTCGTGAAACATTATTGATGATCTCCAGGCGGGAGAGAGACATACATACACATGTCCATCGGTGACGTCAGAGTGGACAGGCGAGAGAGACATCTAGGGCCAAAGGAACACAACAGCAGCTGTACCGCCGAGGATGGAGGATGGCTATGAAGCGACGTGCGCGCCTTTTGGGAGTGCCTGTGTCAGGGGCCTTAAGGTTTGGGAACACTCGCCTCATTGGACGTTTGGTTCTACCTGACTCCAGATATACCTATACATGTCTACAGGAACTACACAAGTTAAATTAAATATGCCACCCAGCTTTGGCAGCAGAAATGGAGCTGATTGCTAATACACAATTAGTAAACAAACATTTTTTTTATAATATTGAATACATGACTAACATTTACTTAAAACAGTTGGTAAAAATCATACACTTGACAGAAAAATTAAAAAAATTACAATACTTAATTTTTATGACTTATTCTGTGAAACATCCATAGCAGAAATGACACGAAATTAAAAACAATTACACGAAAACGAAATAGATAACTCTATGCGAGGGTTGAGAACGATTAAATGTATGCATTTTATTATATCTTCTTTGAAAGCGTTCAGAAACCTACTTTTTAAAACCTAATTCCAAAATAATTTAAACCCAAATATAGAAAAATTAAGTTGCGACTCAACCTACGGGAGCAGGCAGATTTCGAAGTTCCTATTTGTTTTGTTTTATTTTTACATTATGGAAGAATCTTAAACATTCTAGAAATTCTGAGACTTTCTAAATATTTAATATACAATACATGCTCTAAATGAATATTATTTGCAACGATGACTATATCAGTATATTTGTGCCTGAAGACGCGAACAGGTGACACTTCCCGAAACGTCGCAACTGTTTTGTCATAGAAAAACTCCCGTGTTCGTCGTCTTATCCATACTATCTGCATACCTTCATCATTGTATTCGTACATTTGCTGCGTTTTCCAGGTTTTGCAGTCTGTCTGTATTTAATGTTATTGTTGAAACCGCTTGATATATACTTTGCTTTAGAACTATAAATAATTTTTAAAGTCTACATTTAAAATTGTTATTCATCGAATAATGTCATTGAATTTTGATTCAAACGAAGCGTGCATTCGTAGACAATGTATAAACTTTTCACTTTGGTCTAAGTTTGTGTATATAAGAAAAACATGTGAATAAAACAAAATAATAACTTATCAAGATATTGTGAAGTTTCGTAAAAAAATATTGCTTACGTAAATATAAATAATCTTAAAAGCATTCGTGTTTGAACTTAATCTATACTTAGTTGGCTCTTTTAGTGATGAACTACATATCTCTGTTTTTCGTTACAGTCTCAATTGATTGCGGGTTTCCTGTACGGTAAGTTTGAAAACTGGCCTCACGAGTTGAAGCCGCAGCTGCGTGGGAAGGCATGTCATGCCCAGAGATGTTGTCTCGCAGGGAGACATTGCAAAGGCATGCATGCGCAGCGGGACTAGCGCACGCAGGTGTAGTACAACCACTGTTGGCGCAGCTTCAACCGCCTGGCGCTATGCAACCTGCTACACATACACGTAATTTCAGCCACATACTGCACAGTTTCAGCACACACTTCAGTGACCTCGTTGATCTGTGCTAAGCGATGTGTTATCCGAATATAAATGTATTGAGATGTTATTTTTTTTGCTGTAGTTTAAATTTGGGTAGAAAATGTCTAAATAAACGGTTTTCGCTCTACCTCTCTGGATTTACATGCTCATGTTCTTGAGAATACCTAACTACAATTCAGCGCAAATCCCCTTTTTGTTTTTCTTGGACCAGAAAATTGTGGCTCCTGGTAAAAAAAAAACTGAACCGTAACAAACAAAAAAATATTTTATTTTAATTTTCATCATCGCATTAATAATATATTTATTACACATCAAGCATTTAAACATATACTAGCTGACGTATCCAACGTTTCTTCTGTTAAAAACATCTTAATATAAGCGACACCACTACCGATTTTCAAGTATGTAGCAGATACACTTGGAAAAAGGGAAATTTTGATTTTGAAATCCCATTAATTGCAGTCTCGGTGAATCAAGGCGACGCATAAGCAAAACTGGGACGCAAATCTTCAGCTTCATTTTGTGGGAAGGCAGGTAACCTCTAGGCAAGACGTGACGGACGCATCAGACGATAGCGTGTTTCAAAGTCAAGGAAACGCCATCTATTGACGACGCTATAAACTAAACTGTTATTAGCTTCTTTAGTTCGCTAGCAGCCGCGAGCTTCACAAAGCGGATGGGTTTCGTCAAGTAAAAGGAAGATACATTTTCTGACCTTACCATATGACCGTGTGGCGGAAATAGAGAAATAACACAAACTCACTGTTTGTGTGTCTATGACCTACCTTCTATGAATTTCTATTATGAAACTTAATTTAAATATTTTTTACTCCCTTAGATATGGCATTTAATAATTATTTTAGTCTATGTCACTATTCAGCCGATAAATTATCTATGTGCAGAAAATGCTGCCTGAAAGAAGGACAAACAGAAAAACACACTTTCGCAATTATAATATTTTTATGGATTTGCAATAAATCTTAAAACACCCCCGAACTTCGTCATTTCAAGGAAGTTTGAGGAATTGCCAAAAAGATTAGTACTTAGAAAATAAGAGTCAGCCGATGTATGAAGAATCATTCATATATTTTGGCAACTATTTTCCATAATCTAGCCACACACGCCTTTTTTCCTTCAAGCTTTCGGAGAGAACCACTTTGATGGAACACTTCATGTTGGCCGTGAAATTATGTGTTACGTAACACTTCCACCGAACAAACACAGGTTATGCGAGGTGGGATTGTAAACCGCTGGCATGCGCGAGTTAAGAGGGGCGGGTTATGACCTTGACCTTTTGTTTTGATCGTCAGCCTTGTTTTACGATCGGCAGTTGAGTGTTCCGGAGCTGTACTCCACACATCCACTTGGCTGAAGCTCATGTCGCTAAGGGCGGTTCTCGCTCACAAAACCAACACCTCATAGACTCAACGAGCAAGCCATCTGAACATACAATAGGTCGGTCTTGCAATAATAATGAAAATAATTGAAGTTGATTAACCTATGAGTTAAAAATAATCTACCAGAGAAATATTTTATCCAGAAAATATTTTTTTAAAACAATTTCAGTTGTTAAAGTAATGTCTTTAGATTCTAATCGAAACTTAAATTTACGAACACTGATACGTACAGATGACCAACAATTATTAATGTTTGTTTCAGTGCGCTAAGAGATAGGAAAGAAACAAAGAGGATAAAAATCAACCAGCAACAACAAATACGAACTTACTGAACGTAAGGAATTCTCACGTAAGATCAACTTTTAAGAGTTAGTATAGTTATAATTACTATAAATTATCTATGTTCAGAAAATCATGTCTATACGTTGCTCCTTTGCTGCCTGAAAGAAGGACAAACAGAAAAACACACTTTCGAAATTATAATATTTGTATGGATTTGCAATAAATCTTAAAACAACCCCGAACTTCGTCATTTAAAGGATGTTTGAGGAATTGCCAAAAAGATTAGTAGGCCTACTTAAAAAATAAGAGTCAGTCAATGGAAACATTTCTGTATACAGGCGTCCTAAATGTTACATAGCAATGTAATTAGCAATTACGATGTCAGTTTGCACGTTTGGAAACACACAACCCAGGGATTCATAAAAAAAATTACTCAAACCTCATGTAAAAAAAACGCAATTATTCTCAATCAGTGTATTATCGTGTAGTATCGAAAGTTTTACAAAATTGGTTTTAAAAACACAAAAATAATAATTACAAACCAGGTTGGCGAACAAGGGTCACAATCACAAGAGGAGGAAAAACAGTTGAATGCAAAGAACAGGTTTACCACACGGACGAGAGCCGATGGGACGACGTATGGCCTTGAAAATGGCATTTGGACCGACTCCAAAAATAATCAAGCAATCAAGACTATATTACAGTAGTGTACAATAGCCGATACTGCGCCTGGAGCTGGAGTGAAGTGTTGGTGTCGGTGTCCACTATCTTGGATAGTGACGTCACGGCGGCCATCTTGGATTACCTTGACCTTGATCCCGGCCGCCATCTTGGATGACTTCACATCCGCCATCGTGAATTCCGGCATTTTGAAATCAAACGCCCAAAAAGGAAAGTTTCACTTTTCGTTACGGCGACATCACAAAGTTGGCTCATGTCGTCATATTTAATTATGACGTCACGTCCACCATTTTGAATTCCTACATCACGTCCGCCATCCTGGATCTGATATCACAGCCACTATTTTTTTTCCGATTCCGATGGCATGTCCGCTATCTTGTTTTCGTCTGATGGAGGTCACCCTATGGATGATGTCACGACCGCCATCTTGGTTTTATATGCTAGAGGAAATTATCTTGAATACCGCCATCTTTGTTTATGCTGTTTGTTCCTAGAGGGCGCTAGTATCGCTTTGTCTCATGCACATAAAGTCGATGTTTTGGTCCTTCTCGACATACTAAATTTATTTTTTATACAAAATATATTGGAAGAGAAGAGATTCGAACCATGACAGTTCAGACTTCTGGTTTAGAAAATGAACACCTTTAACCACATGGATATCAATATATTTGCCAGACTGAGAATTAAATAAGTAATATAAAAATATCAATTACATACTGGGTTATAAAAAACTTAAAAATTCGGGATTCCGTAATACATTATTGTAATAATAACTCTGAACGAATGAAATATTAGTGCAACAAGAGTGGTAGTCAGTTTATACGCTACGGAAACTAAAAAAAGTAGGCTACATGTTTTTTTTTGCAAAAGAATGATTTACATTCATCAGAATAAATCTGTATATACTGCGGGAAGAACATTTGTATGCATAAAACATGCAAGGCATCATGAAATATATTAATGTCCTTTTAACGAGACTGAGCACTCTGAGCTGTGTGAAAAATGTGGTAATCAACTGTCACGTGGAACTGCCCTGAAAAGACATGTCAAGACATGTAAAGGACTTGCTTCGTACTCTAAGAAGATTCCAGAAATAGAAAACCGCCAGTAATCTGTTTGTTTTTTGTTCTTTGTAGTAAAGTATAAATTAAGTAACGAATTTTTATTTGTAACTTTGTTGCTTTATTTTTTGAACCTGTCATTTTTATGGCAACTTTAATTAAATAATAATTATTTTACTTACAATTAACTTTTTGCATCAGTCAAGGATCGAACCGAGGCGATCGAATCAACCATTATTTTAATAAGTGATGTTTTTAATTTTGGATTTTTCCCAGAATTTCTAAAGAATTACAGATTTTCAAGATTGTGGCTAAGATGGCTGACAAGATGGCGGGCGCCCTGGAAGTTAATAATTACTGCACTCTAGCGGGTAAAAATCAAATTAATGTGGCAGCAGCACCCTCTAGCAGATGATAATAATGTGTCGGATCCAATATTGCGGTCTCGAGCAGACGACCATGTGACCGCCATGACGTCCTACTGGCTGAGGCAATATAATCCTTGGAATTATTGGTGGGAGGTCAATCTGCCGGTGGCTTCCATGCAGGAAGGATCCATCTCCATTTTTAATCGAATAACTTTTCAAGTTTGAACCCAATACATGCATATAAATTTTACTATCAAAACCTAATAACATGATATTTTTATGAATTAAAATTTTTTTTCTAGATTTTCTACAATAAAAATTACGGATTTTCAAGATGGAGGAATCGTATTGTTTATTAATTTTTTTTTATGAAAACCAAACTTTTTCCCGAATTTATAGCTTAATAATTACGAATTTTCAATATGGCAGCAATAAACAAACGCTCATCTGTGTAAGGATTTTGTAACTTATAAAATTAAAATGGTAGTTTACGGATTATTATTTTATCTGCAGTAGGTTTAGCGTGGATGTCAATTCAATGGTTTTTTTGTACGTAAGCGAACGACAACACACACATTTGGCGACTCAAGTTTTGATGTGATAACGTCTATATAAATCGATAAACGCCGGCTGCACGCACGGAAAAAGCATGACTCATTGTCACGTTCCGCCCGGGCCGAGCGTGCAATAATCGGCCAACCACCGTGCGAGAAAATTTTCCATAATATCAAACAGGTTAAGACGGGCTTTTTAAAAGCAGCAAATTAAAAAAAATTGATATGAGTCTAGTGACCGGAAAAATTCACGGGTTCAATTTACCTGTAGGATGAACTCAATAGTTCTACTTACACTCGGTAAAATGCCACCCACTCATTGGCTGCTGTCTTGTGAGACGTTCCAGCGAAGCAGCCTGTGATTCGATAAAGCTTTGGTCGGGTGTTTCTCATTGGTTCAGAGTCATCCAGGTGAGTTGTGAGCCAATAGCAGAGGCAGCACTAAGGTATAACGATTTGTATTTTAGCCTATCGCGAAATAAACTCACGAATTTTTCCGGTCTCCAGATATGACAATATCACGTAAAATTATCGTCCGTAAATCAACCTTTTTGCGTATAGACTCACTCCTGCGTTGCTGAATAAGCGAAACAGCTCCGCGCTCTGGAAACAGCGCTGGCGGCGCGTGGCATTTGCCCTGCAAGGAGGGTATGCGTCAGCGGAGGACCGTGAACTTTAGAAGAGCAGGCGGCGGACCGGCCCATGGACACTCGCGCTTATGTCAGAAGCGTGACCTGGGGGATCCGCCATTTCGACCAGACGTGCTCCTGCCCCGACCACGGCTCCAAATTACCTGATGATCTTGCAACTTTCACGTTCCCCGAACAAATGATGCGTTGTCGGATGTTTGCGATGAAGGCTTCTCCCAAGCGCGGCCAATCCCTTTTATTTTTTGTTGGCCGGCTCCGAAGTATTCATTAAGCATGATTCTAGGTCTCCGGATCAAAGCACTGCGGACTATCGCGGATCTGAACTATCGTGAGAACAGTCGATAAAATTATCCTCGCCCCCTATCACTTGTAATTTAAGTTCCGAGTCTGAACAAAATGGTCTGTAGAAGACTTGGGACTTCAAGGAACCGCTACTGAGCACTGTATCGCATTGCATAGTGTTCGAAATACACTTTTTAGAGAAAATTCACATGTATATAGTTAGAGACCGGAAAAAAATCGCGGGTTCAATAACCTTCAGGATAGACTCCAATATCCTCCACACACTCGGGCAAATGCCAACTGTTCATTGGCTGCTGACTTGTGAGTCGTCTCGATTGTGTGGCCTGTTATTCGACGCTTCTATGAGTGATGGGTCTCTAATTGGCTCTCAGTCCTCCAGATTAACAGTGAACCAATGGCAGAAGCAGCAATAAGGTATAATTATTTTAATATTAGTATAACACGAAATGAATCCGCGTATTTTTCAGGTCTCTATATATAGTATACGTACTGCGGTCAGATAAGTTTAAAGATAAATTACGCATGACTTTGCCATAAGCTAATGTCGCTACACGTTACTAAACCGCCGAAACCTCATGTCGGTCTCTGGTCACGGATTAATACTCAGTGGGACACGTTTTGAAGTCCTGAACCCACCATTTTGGTTTCAGTTCCATGTGGTTTTGTGAACTTATTCTTTTCCTAATTGTTATTCCCGAGTCATTTCCCAGATCCACTTCATTGCGTTCCTCGTTGACGAGAATTGATATAAATAAAATCTATAATCTCTCTAAAATATACCCAATTCAAACTCAAAACGGGCTTTTCCTAATTTTCTAAACTATATAAATAAATATGTTTGTTCGTTCAAAATCTTAAATCTCTGAAAGTTCTTCACCGTTTTCTTTGAAATTTTGACACAACGTTGCACTCGAATACTCGCGTGTTTTTATTTACCTATGTTACACGTGTGATAGATAAGTAAAAAAAAAATATATTTAAATTAATGTTTTTGTGTAATGGTATTCTGTTTTTGCAAAGATAAAGATAGCGATACGAATATTTAGACATATAAAGATAGAGGTATAGAGAGATAGAGCTAGGGATATGCATACAGAGATGTAGAGAGTTATAGATAGGGGGATATATTTCGATATAGATAGCAACATAGATACATAGAGAGATATGGATAATTAGATAGAGATCTATATATATAAAAATATAGTCAGTTTTTTTAGAGGGACATGAATAGAGAGACAGAGACAGATGCTTCGTATATGTTTACCTACTTCAAAGAAATGACAAAAAATATAATAAAGAGGCATAGCAACTCATGCCGGGCATTACTAAGTGAAAAATAAATAAAAAAAAGAATGGTAGAATTCAAATTTAATATATTGTTAAATAATTTTAAACACGGAGATACTTACACAAATTATTATATAATTGCGATGCACAGAGAAATATTCCGCAATTCCGTGTCTTCCTTGCGGAAAATACTGGGCAATCAGTTATCCAGACATGTTTATGATAAGAAGGTGTGAAAGGCGTGTTAAGGTGAGCGCGAGATGGAACCGCGGCCGACCCCCAGGTGCGTGACCAATGAGCGCCGTGCTTTACGAGGGGCTCATGGGGGGGGGGGGGGGCATGGGGCTTTCACGCGCTCTCTGCGAGCTTCATCCCTGCGCGTCAGCACGAGCTTCTTCAGACTGGCCTTCGGAGAACACAAAGCGGACCAGTGGCGGATCCAAGGGGGGGGGGGGGTGCCCACCAGGGGCAAGTGCCCCCCCCCCCCCCCCGAGAAACCAGTTGTATGCTACATTAATATTGCTGACAAAAATGATGATTGTTTCTGAAATTAATAAAATATTTTAATATAATCAATGAATTTCTTGTAGAATCATAAAATATGGTGGTTGGATGTTATGTGTAGTGTGAGTAGATTAAATACAAATGTAGTAATTTTAAGAAATTTTTTCTCTGGGTGCTCTGAAATCCTAGAGTGCCTCTGGATCCGCCACTGAGGCGGGCACTGGTCTTAGAGGCGCCGAGCACCGGGCGCAGCATTAGAGTGTGACCTCTACGACGTCGTTGGACGCAACACGGACTGGGTTGAAGTAATGCTAACGCGGTTCCTGGCACAGTCTCTCCCCTAATCCCTCGAGGCGGTGTCTTTGAAAGATTTTCCCTCCTCTGAAAAAAAAAAACTGGTACCCAAGTGGAAAGGTTATTTTCCAAATGTCTTAAGAGTAGGGGACTTCAGGATTTTTTACAGACCCTCGCGATTAGCAATTACAATCTCTCCAACGTTTACTGACACCAGTTAACTCCAAAGAGGCCAGAACAATCGTATGATTCTCTATTGGAACTTGCCTTCACCATAATAATTAATCATTTATAATTTATTTTGAATGGATATAAATTTTCATTTGCCCTCCTAAAAATATCACCAAGCCCAATATTATCATTCGCTCTACTAACATTGCACCAAGGTTGATTACTTGTGCAGGATTTAAAACTGGAAATCACACATATCCTCATCAGACATTAATATGATCGCACACGTTTCACAACTTCTGTCGCAAGCTGTGGTAACTGCCTGCACACACGCAGGATAATCTGCCTCGATGTTGCTAGTGGAAAGTGCTTGATGATTACAACCGCGAGGTAACTTGAGAAATGTGAGCGTATATCAACGTCATTATGCAAATTGGCGTGTAAGCTACAGTGTATCCATCCACCGCACTGAGATATTTACTGGTGAAATATAAAAGCAAGCATTTAAAAAAAAAATAGTTTTTGAACTTGTTTGATAAATTGAAACGCTACGGGGCTTTAGGCACTAATCAATATCTTAGTTGAAGATCAGGCTAACATCGTAGAGAGGGATTCTGAACATGACTATCAGACCAAAAATTCGCGGATTCATTTCGTGATGTGTAGAGACCTGAAAAATTCGTGAATTCATTTCATATTATGCTAAAATTCAAATAATTATACCTTTGTGCTGCTTCTGTCATTGGTTCACTGTTTAATTTAGAGGAATAAAGGCCAATACGAGACCCTCACTCATAGAAGTGTCGAATCACAAGCCACCCAGTCGAGACGACTCACAAGTCAGCAGCCAATGAAAAGTTGGCATTTGCCCGAGTGTGCAGAGGATATTGGAGTCTATCCTGGAGGTCTTTGAATCCGCGAATTTTTCCGGTATCTAGTGATGTTTTAGAATTAAAACAGTTATACCTTAGTGCTGTCTGTACTATTGGCTCAGAACTCGTATGGATGGAGGAATGTTGGTCAATTGGAGGCCCTCAACTGAAGAAGCATCCAATCACGAGTTTACCCAGTCGAGACGCCTTACAAGTGAGCAGCCAATGAACAAGCGACGTTTGATATAGTATGTATAGTATCGTGGAGTCTATTCTGTAGGTCACTGAACCCATGATATTTTCCGGCATGGAATATACCTGACACTTCGACTTGCAGTTTAGCTTCATTTAAGTTTAGAAGTCGCCCCTGGTTAGCCTAGCGGCATGAAAATCTGGGGAGATAGCAAAACCCATAAATCTTTATAAAATATCTTTAAAGTGAATATCACTTGTGGAAAATTGCCAATCACCGGTGGATGCAGAAGCCAGTTGGTGAGGAGGGGAAAGAGGTGACGGGAGCTTGTGTTGAGAAACAAATGGTTTCCCTATTTTCCCCTCAAAACTTTGCAATCGGATAAATGGAGGACGCCTCAGTGGTACCAACAGTGATTAATGAAAATTCTTACTCAAAAGGTTCACTTGTTTAACGTGGCAAGGCCAAGCCTGCTATAACATTTTTTTAAAATTAGTAACGAAGTATCTTGGAGTACAGATCCCACTAGGTTTCAATGCACTTAAACCCACCTGAAAAGTTTTTTGCGAATTTTGTGATAAACATTTGCCGCAGCAACAACGAAACTGTTCAATATTTTTGTGCTGTCATCATTTGTGGTTTTTTTTTCGTTCTCTTAGTCCATTTTTCTTTGTTTGTTGACCATATTCCTGTTATGGAATATTATGTGGTGTTTAAATCCTGTTAAATACAGCATTTTTTTTCTTAATTTGTGTTTTTGTCTTTTGGGTATTTTTTAGTTTTCTTCTACAGAAAAAGTGCTTAGCAATGGCGTATGTCCAAAAGCTTACATAAAGTCAACAACGAACCGGTTTAAGATGACGCCACCTAGGGACTGCAGTGAGGATTCACCCATCTTTGTGACGACTCCATGAAGCATGGCGAAGGGAAATTTCTGCCACGTGAGTGGAGAGCCATAGCGCTCTCGACCGCGCCGAGAGCACACACGTCTGTGAACAGGGTATGTCCCACATGCATTTCAAACATTACTAGCGTCACCACCAGATGTTTTCCAGAAATGTTTTCTGTGCGACAGTTGGTCCACAGCTTCCAGCTGCACTAACCGTTCATCGAACGTTTACGGACAGGCCAAGCGATACTACTTAAACTGTTAAGTGAATTTTAACATTATGGGCCAGTTTTTAAATAACATTCTTTGTCGAAAATCATGCCTAAAGACAGGGTTTTATTGGAGTTTTTTCTAATAGTTTAAAATTCCCGTTTGTTTCTTGCTGATAATTGCCATCTGCGTTCGATGGTGGCAAGCAACGATTACGATTCAAACAGCGGAACTCTAGCGGCGAACGCAGAAAGCATGTACGTGATTCGCCGCCAGAAATTTGATATTAGTAAAGTGACTGTTTTATTTCTCAGTTTATTTATCCCGCTCGGCACTATTTTTTAAAAAAAAAAATTCTTCACTAAATTTCATGTCCGCGCTGCGAGGGTACTTGGTAAAACTTGGCATGATCGCGCCGGGAAACTGGCGATATTGACGGCTGCCGACACGACACAAGAAGTAATTATTTCGCGCGCCGGCGCAGCTGGGGCGGACTCCCGACGGAACGCCTTCTAGGGGGGCATTAAGCGACCTGGTGGACCGCGACAGATATACGGCGCAGGAGCGAGCGATTTATGGCTGGCGGTCAAGTGGGTGGTTAGCTCGTGAATATTAATTGATGCCGGTCGACGATATGATGCAAATTGGGAGCCAGTTATGCTGTTGTGTTTTTTTTTTTTTCGGCCGGAGCGCGCCGGCTTGGGATAAGTGGCGGGCCGAGGTGGTCTCGGCACGGAGATCACGAGCGCCGGGAAGCTGTGCTCCTGACGCGCTTACAGTGGTAACACGCTGCACCCACACCCCGGCGGGACCTGGGCCAACATCCCCGCCGTCGGTCCCAGGGAGACCTCTCGGAAGGTTGAAGTCACTAAACTTCACATTAAAAAAAAAAAAAAAAATATTGGGGGTTGTCTGTAAAGTCGGTTTACGGACGATAATTTTACGCGATAACGTCATATATATATATATTTAAATTGCTGCTTTTAAAAAGCCCGCCCCTTAACCTGTTTGATATTATGGAAGATTTTTCTCGCACAGTGGTTGGCCGGTTCTTGCACGCTCGGCCCAGGCGGAGCGTGACAATTTTTCGTGCGTGCAGCTGGCGTTCATAGATTTACAAGACGTTATCACGTCCAAAAAAAAAAAAAAGAACCCGTGAGAGAGTTTTTCAGTTCCCTCCAGGAATGTGCAACATCTAACCTCGGTAACCAGAAAATGCACCTATAATGCGAAACTCGGACACGAAACTTAACGTAGCTCAGTGAATGCATATTTGATGTATGAAGTAGCTTGGCATTTTAGTGTCCTACAGCTGCGTTAATCTTTTCTATCTATCTTTTTTTTTTTCGAACGCGCCAAACTCGGAGGTAAATTACCAGTTGCGGAGAGCGCCGAGCCTTGGAGGTTCCGGAGCGGGTAATGGCAGCCGGTGACATTAAGGCGGAGACAATGGACCTGTTAGGAGAGCCCGCCGACCGTGGCGGTAGCGCGCACAAGGCGTGGAGCGTCAACTGACCGGCCCCCGCCAAAGAGCAGCGAGAGCGCAGGAGCACCTCTCTGTACAAGGAAGTCCGCACAACCTCCATGACAACCAAGTTGCCACCAGAGCAGCCCAGATCGTGCGCTGTAACCGGGCGAGTGCCTCGCCTCAAATGGCGCGCCGAATTCACGTTATTCCAGTTTCGATGTCCTTGGCTTCGAAGCTCGCCGTAACGAGAAATGCTTTTAAAGTAGAAGAAGAATGGGTCCAGTTATCAGTCTCCGACCGCAGGTATTCAACACACGCTGAACATTACATGCACTTACCACAGCAACAGCCAGAACAGTAGATAATACAACGGTTTAAAGAAGATCATGCACTGCCTTCGTGATTATAATTTTTAACTGGGCACAGCTTGCATTACAGACGCATCATGTAATGTTTGGACACTTGTGGTCACATGCTGACGCCTACAATCGCACCACACTATTATGAAGTAAAAATTCAATATCTACTATTTTTGCATTGCAATGTCATGCCAAAATTAGGATTAATATTTGGAAATAGGAATTTAATTGAAATATTTCGTAGAGAATACATTGAATACAGAATTTCATCGATGATTACAGCAAGATTTTTTCAAACTTATTTTTCGTTGCTTGATATTTAATGTGGATTGAAGATACTTTGGCCTACTAGTTCCCGTAAGAAAAATATATCGATCCCTAGAAATTATACGTAATTATATCATTCTAAAAGCACAAACAAAATCATAACGAATGCATATAAAGGAAGCAATTGCTTATTTTTGATTACATTGAAACGCAGCACTTAGACTGATGGATCTAATTGTTTTGACCAAACATGGACGACAGGTTGGAGAAAACGCCGATGAGCTGAAAAGGTTAACTACTAGGGACCGGAAAAATTCGCGGGATCAATGACCTGCAGGATGAACTCCATAGTTCTAAGCACACTCGGTCAAATGTCACCCACTCATTGGCTGCTGTCGTGTGAGACGTCCCAGCGTAGCAGCCTGTGATTCGATAAAGCTTTGGTTGGGTGTTTCTCATTGGCCCAGCGTCATCCACGTAAGTTGTGAGCCAATAGCAGAGGCAGCACTGAGGTATAACAATTTGTATTTTAGCCTATCGCGAAATGAATTCGCGAATTTTTCCTGTCTCTACTAACTACGCACAGTATTTTCCCGCCATCCGCATCAAATAACAAATGTATGTAATATTACATGTTTGTTTTTAAAACTTATTCTGAAGATGGAGCAATCGAACATGAACCTTGCTCTGTCTCGTAACAGCCGGAAACTCGCCTTCACAGGCTGCAGCCACCCAAGCAGTAAGTTCTTGCACGACTTCGTCACAGCATCTCCGAGTGTGCATGGTCCAGGCTCGTAATTAGCACCGTCACGGCACACTCAGAACAATTAACTGAAACCTACACTGGAAGGTTTTGTGCGTGAAAAAAGCTGTTCGCTCGATTCAGTGATAGTCGGTCGAACACTCTTGTACGACGAAATACCGTCAGATTTGAATCGCTAGTAACTAAGAGACTACAGTACTTGAGCCCACACCGGATAATATATTGTCTGTACGTGTTTGTCGCGCAGTGTTTGTTTTGCCTGTGATGTCATCGCACCACTGTAGTTCGCATGCGAAGGATTGTTACGAATTAGTAGGGACCGGAAAAATTCGCGGTTTCAATAGCCTTCAGGATAGACTCCACGTTCCCCTGTACACTTGGGCAAATAACGCAAGTTCATTGGCTGCTGACTTGTGAGTCGTCTCAGCTGGTTTGTCTGTGATTCGATCCTTCTTTGGTTGAGGGTTTATAGTTGGTTGAGATTCGTACAGGTGGACAGTAAGCCAATAGCAAAATCATATAAAAGGTATATGTATTTGACTTCTAGCCTATCGCCGAATGAATCCGCGAATTTTCCGGTCTCTAAGAATTAGCTTTGTGTAAAATTATTAATTAGTATAGCCTAGAAACGCTTGTAGCTAGTACATTGATTCAGGTACAGTTGTGAAGAACTTGCGTAGCACTACTAGGACTCAGAGTGAGATATTAAAAGTAATCGACGGAATATAAGTGAAAATGGGACCCACATGCCCCTCAGGAGACTTCGATGTTGATGCCGACAGCGACGAAACAGCGCTGAATGCCTTCATGCTCGCGCAATGCGGAACGATGCCCACGACGGTTCATGGCCTGTCAACACTCGGCAACATCTACATCGATGTGGCTCTCGTCAGACACTTGAATTCGATGCAGTGTGAGGTGTACGTGTGTTACATTAGCTACCACGACAAATTGTGATTTATAGAGATCTGTAAAATTCGCGATTTCTAATCCCTAAAGGATAGACTCCATGATCCTCTATGCACTCGTGCAAATTACATCTGCTGATTGGTTACCGATTCGTAACACCTGTTGACTGGAATGATCGTGATTCGCTAATTCTTCTGTTAAAGATTTTTCATTGGCCCAGAGTCCTTCAGATAAACTGTGGCCCAATCACTGAAGCAAAATAATGTCAAAAGTATTTGGACTCTATCCTATCGCGAAATGAATCCGCGAATTTTACAGGTCTCTAGTGATTTATATTTTCTGTAACCATATTGTATTTAACATATTTATAATTAAATAACATACTAATACAAAACCCTTGTTGTGTTTCCATCCAAACGTTTTCACGAAAAAAAGTTACGACGCGGACCCAAACGGCTTCCTTCTCTGGTTTTTATTCATTGTTATCTTTTAAATATATTTATTGCGGGAATGAAAAATTTATAAAGGAGTCTGGCTTCAACTATGATAAATGTAATCAATAAAATTGCATGGCCATCACGTACTATTGCCTGGATGTCTCGTGGCGATAAGTGCGTGTGTGCATGTGATGCAACGGGGAAAGTCGACCCTACCACTCTGCCACACTCAACGCAAATACGGAAGAATGGAAGGGCGCTCGCAACACAAGAGCTTGAAAACACACTTCACAAAGAAAGTTAGTGAAATAAAGTATGTTTATAAACATTTTTAAGTGTATTTATGCGTGAGGCTATGTTCGGGTATGTCTATTTTATTTGCACTATAAATTATACATCAATATATTATTATTTTATAAATCATTAAAATAAATACATAAAAATAACAATTCAGCATAACATTTATTGATTTTTATTAAAATTAAAATTTATTTAGATTAATATAATGAAGTAAATAAATAATTTTAACAAAATATATTTTAATATTGAATACTAATTATTTATTTAATTATTTTTTTAAATAAATTTCAAAATAGTTCAGTGTCTTAAATAAAAAAAGCATAAATTCTAACGAATATATACATACATCTCTTTTGTATGAACTATCAAAACGTTTTTAGTTTAATGACTTTGATGTGAGTTACTATGTTAGTTTAGTTAAAAAAAAAAACATGTTACTAATATAATTGTTAGACTTAAGTTTGGTTTTTATTGGCATAAGTACGTGAACTGTACCACATTCTTAAATAAAAAGAGTAAATAAAATAACTAAACCTGCAAAAAAAATAATAGAGTAGTTTTGTCAATTTTCCAGTCAAATCTAACCTGATTCGCAATAGTTTTCACAATTTGAAACTTGAACTCTTGAGACTGCTGATGACGGAGCGACAATACGGTTGGTTTGAGGTTATTGCATAGCGGTTCGTGCAACACACGTAACTGTACCAGCTGCAGGTGGATCTGTAGCTGTACTACAGACCTGTACCCAGACCTATGCCAGCCCTTGTCTCGGTGCCCAGCCTGGAAGCAGGAGATAGTCAGTGATCCACGGCGGGTCCTTGGAGCCTCTGAGGCCTTGGCGACAGCCAATCAGCGCTCCCGTCCTCGGGCGCTCGCTCCCCCGTGACCAATCACAGCCGTCCACGCAGCCCTGACGTCAGCCAGCAGGACGGCAACGGGACCAGGAGGAAGAAATGTCACAACTGCAACGTCTTTTCTTTTGTTTCCAACTTTCATCTCTGTAGGCATTGACGCTAAGGATTTTTATTAATTCTGGCCATGCTTTGATTCTTTTCGGCATGGAAGATCTTTAGAGCAGGACGCAATCTTATAACATAATCAAAAAAAAAATGCGAAAGAAATCGGCCAAGGGTAGGAACTGGCATTTTCATCTAAAAACACTGACCCTTCACTAGACTTGTCAAAAGTCACATCCCCGTGACAGCGGTTTTTCTTCCTTGTGATTGACGCATGTTTGCAAAGAGAAGAATTTGCCCTGTTTGGCTGGGATATTCAGGACGAGTTTGCTTCCGCTTAACATACGCCAGCCGGCGTGTATCCGAAAGAAACTCAATTACGGAAAACAAAAGATACAACTGGTCTCGAAATATTTTAGCGCAAAATTGATGGCCATGTGATTATCGCGGAAAGATTTCCAGACAGGCTGTGTGTTATTACTTTGACAGTGTTTCGTGGTTGGCTGAGTTTATTTCAGGCACACCAATCATAGCCATCCCGTGTGGAAATAAAACGCGTCCCATTATCTTCATTTCACGGCCATATAATGTCACGGTCACCGCTCAGATCTCATAGTTGTCAGGTACACGACGCTTAGAGGCGACACCGCGCTAGAAGCACCAGCGAGCGTCGCACTTATCATTCCCGCCTCACCAACACAACTACACCTCTGACTAGGCGGGCCCCTTAACTAACCCCTACGAAGACGATACTGCCATCTCAGAAAGAAAACAACGGCACAATGGCACTCTATCAGATGCATCCTTCTGTTTAAATCGTTAAATACGAATTCCTGCAAACATACAAACATGCATGGCTAGATACCGGAAAAATTCACAGATTCATTCGACGATAGGCTAGAATTCAAACACATATACCCTTTAGATGATTCTGCTATTGGTAGAGGCCTGAAAAATTCGCGGGTTCATTTCGTGTTATGCTAAAATTCAAATAACTATACCTTGGTGCTGCTTCTGCCATTGGTTCACTGTTAATCTGGAGGACTAAAGGCCAATTAGAGACCCATCACTCATAGAAGTGTCGAATCCCATGCCACCCAGTCGAGACGACTCACAAGTCAGCAGCCAATGGACAGTTGGCATTTGCCAGAGTGTGTAAAGGATATTGGAGTCTATCCCGAAGGTCATGGAACCAGCGAATTTTTCCGGTCATCTGGACGTATCTCAAACAATTAAAAACTCTCAACCAAAAAAGGATCGAATCACAGACAAACCAGCCGAGACGACTCACAAGTCGGCAGCCAATGAACTTGCGTTATTTACCCAAGTGTACAGGGGAAATGTGCAGTCTATCCTGAAGGTAATCGAAACCGCGAATTTTTCTGGCCCCTATGCATGACATCTTCTAACCTACTTTACGCCACGCCATGCATGTGGAGCCACAGATTCTCCTCTGGGCAGATTACGAAATCACTTTACAAACCAGCTTTCTCAGTCCCAACGAGTGCTCACATACGAGCCGTCGCTAATATTAAGTTGCTGCAATTTTTTCGTGACTTGCATATTTATTGTAAAAGTAAGATTGCTCTGACCTTAGTTTAATGCTACCTTTTTTATATATGACGAAATTAGCTACTATTGTCACAAAGATTAATTGTATGACAAGCCAAATTATTGCAAATTCAAAGAACAATTAATGCCCAAATAATTAAAGTTTATCAAAGGAAAAAGTAACCATCGTTTATTACATAATTAAATAATATGTAAAATTAATTTCTTACAAATATCTGTGCGTAGACACCACGCGCGTTGGAAGTGAAACTTCCAACTTGAATTAATTCACTAGAACAATACAACCAATTAAAAAAAATTGGTTGTCTGTAAAGTCGGTTTACGGACGATAGTTAAACGTGACACCGTCATAACAAAACATTGATGATATGATTGAATACTTTTATGAATAAAATATAATAATTTTTATTGAATTATTACTATTTTTATGGATACAAAGAAGGAGTGAAATGAAATATACAATTTAATTGCACTCATTAATTCAAATATGTTTATTACTTTAACGAAGAGATTATTTTAACTATAACTTTTATACAAATTTGCTATTTAACTTCTTCGAATCTGTGTTATTCTGTTAAGGATAGGACGATGATAGGAAAAGTAGGAAACGAATGGGAGTGTTTCAAGTTTAATGTGCCTCGAAAAAGTCAAATCGATGGTTGTTCCACTCGAGTGGAAGAGAGATAGATGCGGCGCAAGCGTACAATGAGCGTAACAGGACAATGAGCGTAACGGGACAATGTGCGTAACGGGACACTTTTTCGTGCGTGCAGCCGGCAGTCATCGAAATATCAGACGTTGTCACGTCAAAAGGAACACGATACCAAACTAAACACCAGCATGTCTGGTGAATGTGCAGCTGAGGCTGTGTCTAAGAGGAGAGTTGGGCATCAGGGCGAGTGTGTGGCAGCTTGTCGGCAGCGTAACGAAAGAATGCAGCGCCGTAGCGTCGCTTCATTAGCGCTTGCACGAGATCGAAGAGTGGGGCGTTAAATATCACCCCTCCTCTTCTCCATAAACGATCGCCCCACTCCTGATATTTTTAATTTTCCTTTTATCTCCATGAGTCATTGCGTCGAATTACACCACAGGTTTATAAGATACTTCACTTCAAAATAGTTGAAAAAAAAAAGGCTCGTAAAATACCGTGCATGAATATTTTAAAATTATTTTTTTACGTGAAACATGCTATGAGAAAATTATTTTAAAATAACTGTTTCAACATTTTTTTAGTTGTTCCAAAATAATTAAAACCTTTTTATTTTTAGGAATTTGAAATATATATTTTTTATCACAGACATATTTAATGAAAAAAAATTTCTGATCGCTCATTAGACTGCAATGAGGTATGCTCGCGCTAGCAGTTGCTCCCTGGTGATTGGCGGCCGCCAGTAGTGAGCCAGGGCCCTAATTGGCCGGGCATTCAGGGCGTACGTGCTTCCGCACTGGACATGTGACGAAATAAACCCAGCCAACCACGAAACACAGACAATGCTAGAAATTCTTAACGCACATTTGGTCTGGAAATCGTTCCGCGGGAAATACATGGCCCTGAAATACACACATATAAGGTTTCACCTGAAGTAGTTTGAAATTAGGGAACATGAGTTAAGGCGTATTATGCCCCGCCCGCTTAGATTATTACATATATTTGTTATAATTATGATTTCGAACTATTTATCCCAATTTTCGATATGTCAAGGCATAAATCATTAGAGACCGGAAAAATTCGCGGTTTCAATGACCTCTAGGATAGACTCCATGATACTCTATGTACTGGGACAAATTGCACCTGCTCATTGGATACTGACTCGTGACACGCGTCAACTGGGATGCTTGTGATTTGATACGTCTTTTGTTGAAGGTTTTTCATTGGCTTAGAGTCCTTCAGATAAACGGTGGTCCAATCGCTGACTCAGCATAAATGTGTACGAGTTTGGAGTCTAGCCTATCGTGAAATGAACCCGCGAATTTTTCCGGTCTCTATAAATAGAGACCTGAAAAATTCGCGGATTCATTTCGTGTTATGCTAAAATTCAAATAATTATACCTTAGTGCTGCTTCTGCGATTGGTTCACTGTTAATCTGGAGGACTGAGGGCCAATTAGAGACCCATCACTCATAGAAGCGTCGAATCGCAGGCCACACAATCGAGATGACTCACAAGTCAGCAGCCAATGAACAGTAGGCATTTGCCCGAGTGTGTAGTGGATATTGGAGTCCATCCTGAAGGTAATTGAACCCGCGATTTTTTCCTGTCTCTATCTATAAATCATATCTCCCAGGCCTTCTACACCTTGTTGCAACCACATGTTTACCAAAAAGCTGAAGTCTATAAGCGCCGCGATGAAATAACTGATTATTTCACGCGGAAGACTAGAACTGTCATGATAACCACACGCTGAATAAAAAAATAAAAAAAAAAGGTTCGTGTATTTGAGTACGCGTGTTATGTGTTATACTTAATGGGCGAAGTAAATAAAAAAATAACTTTAATTTTGCATGCAAATAATTAATAGATATAAAATAATGATTGTGCTGGAGTGATATTATAAACACTGTTGGTGTGAAGTATAAATTCAATCAAATTTAAAAACAACTTAAGAAATACTCAGTATTCAATAATAATAATATAAGAACGAGAATAAATTTGTTTTAAATTTCGTTAAATAATAGTTAAATTTTAATGAATAATGAAAATGAATAATTATGCTGAATGTTTTATCTAAATTTATCATTTAAAATTATTTATTACAAAATAATGTAGTAATTTATAATGCAAATAAATTATAAATACGGGAACATAAAATCAATTATATAAATACACTTGAAAAATAAACTTTAGAAAAATTATAAGCACAACTTATATTACTAATATTCACAATAAATAAATTCCATACCAATCACTTAAGTAAAATATTTAAATACACATATATACTTTTTTTGTATGTAGCTTTTTTTTTTCATCCTGTGAAAATTTCGTTTGCATGGTTTGCGCGCATTCTTCAAATTCACTATAGTCATTTTTTTTCATAATACTCCTAAAGAAGTAAAACTTAAAAAATCAAAGCTATGCGCTATATGTAGAGACCGGAATAATGCGCGGATTCATTTCAATATATGCTAGAATCCAAACAACTGTACCTTTATATTGCTTCTCTGATTGGCTCGCAGTTAATCTGAAGGTCTCGAGCCAATGAAAAACGTTCCACCAAAAAAGTATCGAATCGAAAGCGTCCCAGTTGACAGGTGTCACGAGTCAGTAGCCAATGAGCAGGTGGAATTAGGCCGAGTGTGTAGGGGATTGTGTAGTCTATACTAGAGGTCATCTCAAGCGCGAATTATTCCGGTCTCTAGCTATATGCCATGTTGACCCAGATAAATGTAACACCGAGGATTATTGCAAGTGGTATCAACACATTGGTAGGGACCGGAAAAATTCGCGGGTTCAATGACCTGTAGGATGAACTCCATTGTTCTACGTACACTCGGTCAAATGTCACCCACTCATTGACTGCAGTCTTGTGAGACGTCCCAACGTAGCAGCCTGTGATTCGATACAGCTTTGGTTGGGTGTTTCTCATTGGCTCAGAGTCCTCTAGGTGAGTTGTGGGCCAATAGCAGAGGCAGCACTGAGGTATAACTATTTAAATTTTAGCCTATCGTGAAATGAACTCGCGAATTTTGCCAGTCTCTGGCTATATGCCGTGTTGACCCAGATAAATGTAACACGGAGGCTTATTGCAAGTGGTATGGAAACACTAGCGATTGCAGGACGAGGCGGGCTAATCCCTCTCGATGGAAGGCGCTGCACCACTTGTGTCTGGCGGCCTCAGAGAGAGAGAGAGAGAGAGAGAGAGAGGCGGGGATGGCCTCGCCTAGGATGGGAGAGGCGCCGGGTCAAGGGTCACCGCTGCCCCCTCAGGGCTCGGGGCTGACCACGGGGAAGGGGGGTAGCCGCTGGTATATAAGCCCCAGCCACCGGGAGGATCACCAACAAGCTCCAGTCCTCGAGCAGACGTCGACAGCCCCACTCCTGCGACACCATGAAGCTACTGGTGAGTGGCACCGCTGTACCGTCATCGCAGCTCTAGTTTCCCGTTTCAATTTAATTGAAATTATTAAAACCCTGTTCCCAAAAAAATACTCAAATTTTTAAAAATTACTCAAATTTTTAATTTTTTTTGAAGTGATAATCGATGAACGCCGGCTGCACGCACGAAAAAGCATGACTCATTGTCACGTTCCGCCTGAGCCGAGCGTGCAAGAAACGGCCAGCCACCGTGCGAGAAAAATCCTCTATAATATCAAACAGGTTAATGCGGGCTTTTTTTTTTTAACTAATTGTTCGTGATTATATTTAAACAAATTATCGAAATTAAAATTGAAAAAAAAAAAAAACTGTAAATAATATTTGAAAATTAAAAAAGTATCAATTTTTTCAGCAATGTTTTCTTATAACGTTATCACGTAAAATTATCGTCCGTAAACCGTAACCGCCCCCCCCCCCCTTTTTAAAAATTAAATACTCAAAAATCGATAGTAATTTTTTTGTAACCTAATCACTAACGTCCAGTTTTGTGAGCTTCACTGTACCACCTACAAAAATAAATACTCTCGTCCTGTAATAATGAAGGCCAGTGAAAAAATTGTCATCGTACAAGAATGTTAAAAATAAAATGAACGACATACCCACTGATCCGGAGGACAGTTTGCAGCGACTTAAGAAAATGCCCATCTCAAAATCATTGGTTGAAAAAAAAAACATTTAAACCCTGTAAGCCGCTTCGCACCTGAGATTCTCTTTGGAAGAGCGATTCTGCGGTGGTTTACCTTTGTTTTTTGCAGCACAGGGGTGATTTGGACAGGTTTCATGTTTCTACTGAAAGTTTTTGAAACATTTTAAAAACAAAATAATATTTTAGGTATGTTAGTTTCGGCAGCGAAACTTGTGATCACCAAGGAGACATCCATCAATATTTCATTATCATTTTTACAAAAGAAAAAAAATGTTTGTCACTACTTCACGAAACGCTACGAGAAGATATTACGCGAGCTCACTGTGGCACTTAAAGTGTTTAATCTTTCCTCCTATGTGTTAACGTGTGTTGAGGACCTTTATCCATAATTAGAGACCTTCAAAATTCGCGGATTCATTGACCTCTAGGATAGACGCCACAGTCCTTTAAATACTCGCGGAAATGACACCTGTTCATTGGCTACTGACGTGTGACACGTCTCAACTAGGCTGTCCGTAATTCGGCACTTTCTTGGTTTAGTGTTTCCCATTGGCTCACAGTTCCCCCTGATAAAATGTGGGCCAATCGCAGAAGCGGTACGAAGGTATAGTTGTTTTGATGCAAGCCTATCGCGAAATGAATCCGCGAATTTTACATGTCTCTACCCATAATGCCTAGCTGTGCTGTCTCGGGCTTGGAGAACTGCTCGTGTAACCCGGGCTTGGAGAACTGCTCGTGTAACCCGGGCTCAGAGAACTGCTCGTGTAACCCGGGCTCGGAGAACTGCTCGTGTAACCCGGGCTTGGAGAACTGCTCGTGTAACCCGGGCTCATTGCAGGCTTGCGTCCTCTTCGTGCTGGCGGTGGCCTCGGCTGCCGAGGAGCCGCAGAAGGAGAAGAGATACGCCGCGGGTACCGCCCTCGGCTACTCGGGCATCCCCGCCGCCGGCTACCCCGGCTACAGCGGCTACCCCGGCTACAGCGGCTACAGCGGCTACAGCGGCTACCCCGGCTACAACGGCTACAACGCCTACTCGGGCTTGGGCAGCAGCGCCTACTCCTCCGGCCTGGGCTACCCCGGCTACAACGGCTACTCGGGCTTGGGCAGCAGCGCCTACTCCTCCGGCCTGGGCTACCCCGGCTACAGCGGCTACTCCTCCGGCCTGGGCTACCCCGGCTACGGCGGCTACAGCGGCTACAACGGCTACAGTGGCCTGGGCTCGCAGCATGCCTACTCGCCTTATGCCGGCTACAGAGCGTGATCTGTCACTCGCAGAACTCTACGTGGACTCTCGCTGGCGAAACGTATCTTCTTCTTCTTCTTCTTCTTCTTCTTCTTCTTCTTCTTCTTCTTCTTCTTCTTCTAGTGGCTTCAACTAATGCAACTGGCTGTGCAGCTGGAAAAAATCTTGTTTAATTGTATCATATAAAAATAAATATTTTACTACTTTACGTTTTCTGTATATTTCAAAACATGTTCATGTATAGGTTGAATACAAAATTATTTTTTAATCTGATGTAAATTACAAACAAAAAAAAAAGTTTTTATATAACAAATATCTCATTTTCCATTGAAAGATAATTTAACTGAGTATCCCCTGTTTTCTGAGTAAAGTGTTCCGTCCTCGAAACTCAGTCAATGCAATTTATATCAGTGGGGTCCCTCACCGTGAATTAATTATTACTATTTAAGAAAACATTTAGGTCTGAATGAAAATTTCAAAACAAATTCGAAAATTAATATGAAGGTTGGCATTTCTTCAACACAAGTTCAAAAAATTACTAAATGACTAAACAAAATTTTTCTAACACTTAAGGATAATTTATTATGAACACTGGTAAAACTGTGAGCTAATTTAATACCAGTCATTTCAGTACGTGTTTGAAATAAAGAAATATAAATTATTATTTTTCTTCGGCAATATTTTGCTCACATGTATCAATCACAGGCTTTCGAGGCTGATGTCATTAATTTTTTTTTTTACTTTTGGCTCGAGTGTACGTCTTTAAAAGTCGTTGATAACATGGCGAAACTACACTTTTTATCACATACGTAGCATCAACACAGATGCCCAGAATCATTCAAAGGACATTATTTTAAAGCAGAACAAATATTAATGTTATTTCTGGAATTGAATACAAGCAATAAGGATTTTTAAAAATAAATTTTGTGTTTCAATTTACTATACTTTGGCATTTAAAATCTAAAAAAAGGAAGCCTTTCAATGAAAAATGTAAACTAAATAAATGTTACATAAAAATGGCTGAAAAAATATTAAAACTGTACGTAATAGGTATAATGGTCGAGTTCTCTCACAAATATTTTGGAAATATTTCTTGTGAACCAATAATATAAAATTTTAAGTTTTAGAAAATGTTATTTTATTTAGTACTAGCTGCCCGACCCGGCTTCGCACGGCTATACTTATGGAAAAAAATTAAGCCACATCTTCCATTTACAGTAATGGTAAATAAAAAAATTAAGTGAAAATTTATTACAATGCTGTATAACGTACCGGAGAGAAAATGAATAGCACCGGTGGTTTCCCGACTCGTGCACGCAACGTACCACTGATGTACCCGTACTTCGCTACGGCAGTCTACAGGCAGATCACTCTTGCGCCGCTCATTATACATGCCCCTCCTTGTGGGTACGCCACTGCCGCGCGATGCCCGTTGCCATGGAGACGCAGAAGGCATGAACAATGCAAAATCCTGTTCTCATGTAGACAAAGTACCCACTGTTGCCTGGTTTTAACCACCCATGGGATCTAATTTTCGGAAAATGTCATCCTGCGTAACATAAGGAACATTACTGTGAAGTATCAAGTCTGTAAAATATATATACTTAAAAAAAGGCAATAAAAAACAAATTAAACACACAGAGAGGAAAAAAAAACAATAGTTTAGGTTTGCGATTTAAAGTGATAAAAATTATTTAAATACTAATTGAACTCTTATGAGGGTACTGATTGCTTCGTTGTTAATATCACACGGGTGTTTTTTACTTGTATGGGAAAATTAAGAATGATAAGGCATCTAGTGCGTGGCAACAATGTTAATATGCAATAGGAAATAAACTTCTAGCGCCTGCGGCATTGTCAACACACACTTCGTACGTGAACTGCATGTTGTATCTAACCCCCTCCAACGCATTTGATTCTAAATTTGACTTTTAGTAAGGATCCCTAATGTTATTGATAATATAATATAGCATATAGCCTTCCTCGATAAATGTACTATCCAACACAGAAATAAGTTTTCAAATCGGACCAACGGTCCTGAGATTAGCGCGTTCAAACAAACAAACAAACAAACAAACTCTTCAGCTTTATAATATTAGTATAGATGGATCAAGTGTTGATATAAAATTTTGTAATAAAATATACGGGAAATTTTTTTATTCTTGCTTGATATTGTATGATATCATTAGGATAAAAATAGCTAAAGTTTGGTGTATATATATATTATTCGATAAGATTAAAAGTTTTAAAGTTATTGCAACATAAGTAAAGGAATGCAGAAGTTAGTGATTATCTCTAACATGATTCACCAACATTATTTTTAGTAAGAATATAGTGAAACATTATATTTCATAGTGAAGTTACTACATATGTTAGTTATAATTATTTGACTAGGCCTTACCATTCAAAACAGTATAGGAAATTAGATAAAACCCCTAAACCAATTATCGAATGAAATTTTTTAAAATTATAAAAATGATTTACTATCTGCACAGTAAAATGTTTTACGAAACATAAGTAGGCCATTAATAATATGTTAGCTTTGTTACTTCGATAATTTTATTTTAAAATGAAGAAGAAAAAAATAGTTACCAATTATGAAGAATCATTTAAATAAATTAACCAAAACGGTTTAACACAATATTTTCAATAAAAATTTAAAAAAATTTCAAATTGGTAAATGCGTAGGTCATTCTTATAAAAAATTGTAAAGCAGAAACCTTTCAATATTCTCAAATTTGTTACGATTTTGACAGCCAAGAAACATGAAATTAGTTTTTGCGATAGAAATGCAAACCATATCATGAAGTAGCCAGTGGTATTGCAGTTAAACCTAAAATGTTTCAGTTCTGCAATAAATTTAATTCTCCTTATTTGTACAACCAAAAAACGTTAAAAATGTAACTTTGGCAAAAAGTAGGCGCTGTATATAATTTTTTCATTTCGTGAAAGTTAAACAATTAAAAAAGTCTAAAAGTTGTTCAGTGATTAATATAAATATAAAATCATGACCTGAAATGGGAGGCAGCCCCTTAACAGAGTATCTTAGCGTTTGGGTAAAGTGATACTGATTTAAAATAAACACAAAATTTCATTTTGTATTATTTAAAAAAAATTCTTAAAATGATGTGTTCGATATTATTACTTATGTAGACTTCAATGAAGTGTCAGGAGAACCCACAAGCATCTGAACTGCTAGACCAGTCTCCAGATGGAGACCTCTCATTGGTTGGGCCGACCCGGTGCATGCATTTGTACCACAACTTCCGCGCTGCGCAAGGTACGAATAGGTTGGCACCTCTGCCACAAGTTGTACCCTTACATCCCAGCTCGAACTATAGCTGGCATCTGAGGGTTAAATAACATTATGGCAAGGCCGCATTTTTTTTAAAGAAGCAAGATAGCAACCAGTTAAATTTTTTTCAGTACGCCCAGTAAGTATAACTTGTAACGCGCGTACATAAGTAAACGAACCAAATTGTTTTACATTTAAAAAAGTAGGTTTTTTAATCGTACCAAACTATTTGCAGACTTAGCTAGTGAGAGAGAGAGAGAGAAGGTGGATTAGTAAGAACTAGCTTGACTTGATACTGACATTGCTAAGCACATGTATGTCTGTAGAAGAAAACTACAAAAACTCAAAAGACAAAAACACAAAATTAAGCAAAACATTGCTGTTTTCAACAGGATATAAACACCACATAATATTCCATAACAGGAATATGGTCACCAAACAAAGAAAAACAAAGAAAAATGGACTAAGAGAACGAAAAAAACCGAAAAAACCCGAAACAACCCGAAACAACCCCCCACAAATGATGACAGCAAAAAAAAAATATTGAACCCAAAAACATTCAGCACAACAGTTGAAAAAAGACAAAACCACGACAAAATGAAAAGACGAAACAAACAAAATAGTTTTTGAAAACAGAAGAGAACGAAAAAAAAAAAAAAAAAAAACCCACAAATGATGACAGCACAAAAATATTGAACACAAAAAAATTCAGCACAACAGTTGAAACGAGACAAAAACACGACAAAACGAAAAGACGAAGCAAACTCAATAGATAAAAGATAATAAGAACTAGCTTGTCATAGTCTCATCCTCTACTGAGCAGACAGCGACTCGTACCCAGCACCGAGATAAGGCCATGGGACGAGGTGGTAGTGGTAACAAACTGGACTGGTGTTGCAAAGGACCCATGTTCGAGCTCTGGCCTGGCCTTCCTGGTTTATGTGCCCCGTGTCTTCCCGGTCTAGCTTCCTCCAGACTTGTTACTGGGTTCGTCCGCCTCTGCTGTCGACCAGACGTTACACCCATTCCTCGTGCAATGGGGGAATTCTTATTTGATAAAATTACTTGGACGTACGCCATAGCAGCTTTGAACTGTTTGTCATGGATACAATTCAAGAACCCGAATGGAGAATTAAAAAAAAAATGAAATCATAAACCCACTGTGAACAAGCCTAAATCAGCTGATGGCCTGATGATGGGAACACATACCAGTTCTCGAAAATCGCAACTGTTTTTTTTTTTCATAGAAAACCTACCGTGTTTGTCGGTGTTTTCGTCTTTGTGTTGTCCATATTGTATGTTTATCTTCATCGTGTTCGGATATTCGCTGCGTTGTCAAGTTATTTGTTGTCTGACTGCATTTACTGTTATTGTTCAAACGGTTTCGTCATTTTTAGCCTACAGTGTTCGCCTGTGCTGTCATTATTGTTTTCTTCATCACTAAATTCCTACCACGGAAATTTTTTGCATTATCACATTTAAGATTAAATGTGCTTGTCTGTGCGGTCGTCGTTGTGTTGTATATAATACCTGTGTAGGTTTATCGTTGGGTTTACATGTTTGTCATGGCTGATTTTGACTTTTTCTCTGTGGGTTTGTGTTATCAATTTATAATTTTTAGTTTGCGTTTAGGAATTTTTTCCCGTGACAAAGAACGAAAAATTGCAGCTGCGTATCTCCTTGAATATGTATTACGTATAAGTAGAGACCGGAAAAATTCGCGATTTCAATGACCTATAGGATAGACTCCATGATCCTCTATGCACACCTGCTCATTGGCTTCTGACTCGTGACAACTATTAACTGGGATGCTCGTGGTTGGATACTTCTTTTGTTAAAGGTTTTTCATTGGCCGGGTATCATTCAGATAAACTGTGGCCCAATCACTGATGCAGTAAAAAGGCAAAAACGTTTTTGGATTCTATACTATCACGAAATGAATTCGCGAATTTTTTCTGTCTCTACGTATAAGAAGATAGTGTCTGTGGGGGAGGAGAATGCCCCAAAATGTCTGATCTCCGAGACTGACGGCTGGCCGCGCGCTGGGACCGCTCCGCCGGTGGGACGCACCTCGCGACAGTGACCTCCCTTGCCCTCTGCAGCCGGCCGCGCTGACCTTGGAGGAGTCCCGGGGGTTGGCGGGACCCGCCAGGGAGTATATAAGCCCCGGCCGCAGCCCCGGTCGGCACCACTCGCTCTCCCAGCACCACCGAGTCCAGCCGAGCCAGCACACTCCTCACATCGCCGTCATGAAGGTCCTGGTAAGCAACTGCCGCGCTCAGCACTCGACCAAACTTTGAATTTTGGTGTCCAGTCACGTTTTAGACTTGACGCGGCGTCGGGTACTGCTGAGGGAATTTTCTAAGACTAACAGGCCGACTCAGTATTAAGTGCTCTCAACACTCGACCAAAATTTAATTTGGTGTTCAGTCATGTTTTAGACTTGATGCGGCGTTGGGTACTGCTGAGGGAATCTTCTCAGAGAAATTTCAGAAGGCTCACGACCGAAGTTGTGATTTGATTCCTTATAATGGTTACTAGTCGAAACGTCTAGGTGCAGTACAATTTCAGTCACTGAAAAAATATTATCTTTACACCGTGCAAAGTCTGGAAACTTAGTACAAACCCTTTGCGAAAACTAATGACAGAATATTAAAGAATTCTTGATGTAGGGGAATGATTCCTTTTAAGATGACTGCCATTTCCAAACAACGATAAATGAAATAAACCTTTAAGAAACTACCAAATGCATTCATGGTTACTTAATATATAAGGAGAAAGTTAAGGCGAAATTCTTTCCGAAATTATAGTGGACCACAACTCACTCGGATACAGAAATTGTACTCTTGATTGATTCATGTCGGGAGTTGGCACTGGTGTTTTGTACTTCCTTTCTACGTAAATAAAATAAATTCTTAAACCAATGCCGACGACTTTCAAAATGTTTTTAACATAAAATTACATAAAAAAATGAATCCTTAAAAGTTTTAGGCCTGTAGAGAATCTTTCTAGATATAATATGTTCAAACAATAGTGTTACCACCGCAAAGCATCATAAGACGCACTTCCGAAGGAAACACTTGTCGCAAGAAGGAGAGAGGGTTAGACTCAGTGACGTAGGGCAAGTCTATAGGGAGGAAGTCACCCACGACCTGAAGTGAGGGCTATCCCGCAGTTGCCTAGAGTTATCTGAGGAATCATGAAAGGCAGAAATAATATTGGCCGGGCGATAATCGAACCCTGGTCTTTCCGAACACGAGTCCAGTGTCATAACACTGCACCGTCTCGTCCCAGTTTTAAAACATTTACAATGTATCTTCTTATTTCTTAAAATTGTTTTCTTCTACCTCAAATCAATTTTCAGGGTTTTTACAAATAAATATTTCGTACTGGCAAATAATTAATATATCTCAACTATTTAACCATACATACATTTTGAATTTGCTTTTTAACTTTAACTTTTACGGAGGCACAACTAATTTGCCTGAAATCATGACAATGTACAGTTCAACCTTTGAATATATATACTGTATAGAAGTCGCCAGCCCAGGTTAAAATTTCTAATACGGTTTTGAGGTAGTTGGTTAATTCACCGCCGCAATCGCCACCATCTCTAGGGAATCGACTTGTGGTGGTTCCTAGCGGACAAGTCTCGAACTCTTCAAACACCCCTTCCCCCTCCTGTTGAACGACGTTGAGCTGCAGTGAATGATGGATGAGGGGAGCAGGGAATGACAGCGGGCGACAGCGCTGCGCTCTAACGTGTAAATAACAACTAAGACGATACAGGGCGTTACGGCAGCGCACTGCAGCGGTGAAGTTCCCAAGCTGCTCATCATAAGCTTCTGAAAAACGTAGAGTAAATCCTATCCACTCGCGACTTCTATACAGTATATATATTCAAAGGTTCAACTGAGCACTAGATATATTTCACATTGTTTGTAACAAGATTTCTAAAACAAAGTATACGAAGTCAGTTTTACTACTGAAAGCCAATGTCATAATTGCAAAAATGCGCAGGTTTTGAAAACCATACAAGACATACAAGTGATTTTTCATCCAAGATTTCTTACTTAAAAGTACCGAATGGTTGACTTACATTTTACGAAGGCTAATGCTTAGTTGAAGTAGAACGTTTTCAAATAAAGGGCTTAAAAGGATTATATATAGTGACAAAAATATTCTGAGATTCTGAAAGTGGACCATTGAACTATCCGAGCAATAAAGTCAGTTTTGTAGGACATGCCTCAGTGGGATTAAATTTACGAACATGTCAGCCATTGGGGGATCTCCGTAGCGCATTCGTACACACGCTGGCATGCCGTGCCGGGGGTTATGGGTTCGAGTCCCGAATGTGTCATGGGCGTAAATTTCTGTCGTTTAAATTAGTCACGAAATTGTCAAAGACAATCAAACAGTTACATAAAACAAACGAATGACAAATTTCAATAAAAACACGAAATAGCGTTAAGCTCCTGGCTGGTGAGTTTGAAGAAGTCCCAGTTAGAGAATTACCTTCGCAAGTCCTGGACTTGTGCTGTAGTCCCCTCGGCCCATACCACGGAAGGCAGCAGTAAACCATAGTGTCATCCTGCCTTCCAGCCCACAGATGCACCGCGGCTCCCATTAGCGCTGCGTTACCGAGGGCCTTAATGCTAACACACGAGCACTGATGAATCATTAAAGTTAGTTTAATTACTTGAACCAGAAACATATTTCAAAATAATACCTAACTATTGAAACTATTCCCTGCTAAGACTTGGCCTCCTGTCATTGTTTTCTTTCTAAAGCATTTCCTACGACTATTTCATTTTAAACATTTTGCACTAACAATGTAAGAGATTTGCTGCTTCCCACGTTTTGTATGTGAGATAATAAGAATATCTCTTATTTGTTTATGAATCCCTTTGTTAGAACCCTTGCGAAAAATGTGCATGTAACCCCATTATAAAAATGTAATTTTAAAAATAATTACTGTAGTAATGTGCTTAACAGAAAATTTAATTTATAACTACAACATCCGTTATGAATAATATCAGCAAAAATTTACCTTTATAGTTAAATATATGTACTCTGTAACCGAGCATGGGGTAAATATAATTTTGTAGCATGTCAGTTCGGACTTTCTTTGCATTCCGGTTTACAAACAAACATATAAATAAGTAATTTTTTTAGTTATATTGTTTTACTTTCTATAAAAACAACCCTTGCCTAGATAAACCATGTGCTCTTATCAATTTATTGTTTCTAAGAATTTCTAAAATACTAATATTTTATACTTATGCAAGTCATAATAAATATGTGTTAAGATAGCAAAATGAGAAGTGAAAGAGAGGTGTGACATCACACATCACGAAGACAACCTCTACTAAGGACATACAGATATTGGCTATTCCCTAAAAAAAATGTTGTCTTGTGTTTGAACCTTGAGTAGTGCAGTTGGAAGATATTGACAGAAAAAAAAGTAGGAGTTCCCCAAGAAATCTCACAAGCTGTAAGAATTCTCACATGTTTCCTAAATCGTTACCTAACCTAAAAGTCACGGAGGTGATTCTTGCATCCCGTACTAGCAATACGTTTCTCATGCATTCCTGTAATGTTATAAAGTTATGTTTCTGAGATGTACTGTGTGTGTTTCTTATCGTACAGACATTACTAGTTTCTTTTAGAACTAAAAATATCCTGGAGATTAAAAAAAAACTAAGTTTTTATCGAATTTTTTTATAAACGATGAGTTAGCGGCGTGTTGAGGTTGGTGTGTGTTGTGGTGGCAGGCTTGCGTCGCCCTCGCCGTGCTGCTGGTGGTCGCCTCGGCCGAGGAGCAGCAGAAGGACAAGAGGTTCGCCACCGGCACCTCCCTGGGCTACGGCGCCATCCCCGCCACCGGCTACCCCGCCTACGGCTACTCCGGCCTGGGCTACGCCGGCCTCAGCGGCTACCCCAGCGCGGCCTACGGCTACGCCGGCATCCCCTCCGCCGCCGGCATCCACTCCGCCGCCTACCCCGGCTACTCCGGCTACTCCGGCTACTCCGGCCTGGGCTCTCAGTACGTCTACTCCCCGTACACCGGCTACAAGGCGTGAATGGCTGTCCCACGCTGCGCTTCGACTCCCAGACTCAGATGGCTCCGCTCGACTAAATTACAACCACTTGTTTAGGCTCAAGTTAGAAAACTAATACTACGTGATTTCCTGTACCGATTCCTTATGCACAATAAATACATTCCTTTGTAAATAATGTTTTTTTCTCATACCTATACTAAGAAAATAATTTTTTGTGTTTCTGTTGGTATTCGAAACAATTTTTTTAGACTTTATATGTTTAATTTATCATTAAATTATTCATAGTTTTCTTACAACTTTTCTGGTGCAGCAATATAACACTTAATAATAGATAGTCACAAATAAAGTGGTGTAAAATGGTAGCTACAGTCAAAATCACATGGTGGTTATGTAGTAAGTACATGACTGTGCAGCAACATTCTTCCAGATTATAATGAGAAAAATTAATTAACATTTATAAATATGAGGAATTTTTTGTAGAAATTATAAATATGTTTGTATTTAGAACCAAATTAAAAGTAATTAAATTTCGTCAATAACAAACTACAAAAATATGATTCCTGCATAAATTCACCAGTAATAAACCGCACAACTTAAAAATGTATCCTGGAGAGGAATATTCTGCATATAAGGCATAAAATACCATTTAATTGATTAGCAAATGGAATCCTTTAACCCGTGTTTCAGAAGTTAACTTCATTTAATTTATGTTAGAGACTCTTTTTAGGTGTTAGTTTGATTTTGCGTTAAGTTTTTGTGGTCATAGTTTACGTACGGTAATTAGCTTTCTTAAATTTCCCGGCATAAGTGGGACCACGGTGGTCGAATGGTAGAGTCACTCGCCTCCCACCATGACCACCCGGGTTCGATTCCCGGCGGAGCCAAACACACGGTCTGTCGCTGACTTGACAGACGTTGCCACGAACCTTTTCCTCACCAACTCATTCCATTGCTGCTCCATTCTCATCACTTGCCCTCATCGTCTCTGACTACCTCCAAGGAGACATAGACAAGCTGCGCCTGTGTTAACGCGACGCTCGCTGGTGCTTCTAGCGCGGTCTTGCCTCTAATTGGTGTGCTGCGGACTGTCACACAGTCTTATTGTCGTTGCATAAGGTAGCTCTTATATTTGAGTGGTAACCCTAACATTATGTAGCGCAGACATCAAGATGAAGGTGTAATGCAAGTCCCTGTGAGTGTTTTCAATGATCACTGCAGGATGTTTCATGCTTGAAAATTATTCTAAAATACACGTTTAACCAATTTTCAGTCTTGTAAAAATACAGATAAAAAATACGGAAATAGAAATACTCATTCACCTTTAATGCATTTTTAAATAATATTAGTTCAAAAAAACCCTATTGGGATATCTTGAACATTTTTTAAAATAGAGTTTTTTTGGTCCTGCAACTTGTATGTATTCCTAGGTGGGTAGGGCATAAAGCCCATTGAATCACCAATTAGCAAATCTTTTTTATAAATAAAATCGTCATTGAGTTATTTGCAGGTATGTAAGAAAAGACTGTACCTTAAATTCTCGCCAAAAGTTGGATCTGACACAAGACTACACGAGGGTGGGTAGTTAGATTGTTCATGAATGGAGGCGGATGGCTGGTTAGTAGATGCTATGTGAATATGGCTACAGCCAGACTTGTTATGGTGACTATTAAACCTTAAAAAGAAGTTTTTGGGCACATATAATGAAAACTATGTATTGGAAACTTCACAATAATTTAATGAAGAATTCCAAAATTGAAACATTTTTCACTTCCCAACAAAGCCAAGTCTTAAGGTTTTTGTTTTTATTTTTACAAAAAGGTTATTTTTTTAATACGATATTTTACGTAGGATGTTACTTAAGAACGATAAAAACATAAATATACATTTTTACAGCAATTAGTAAACAGATATTTAAAATTTAATAAACAGTAAATTAAATACAAAGTAGCATCCACATTTAAATACTTCACATTTATAACATCAGAACTAACGGACTACAGCTGCACCAGCGATGAGTCAGTAAATATGAGGAAAATAATTTTAGTTAATATAATTTTTATTCCTTTAACAGGTGCACTGCATCTTGCAGTTATAACCTTTGATAAAGTTGCGGTACAGCTGGAAATGCACAAAATCTGAACTGAGTATTAGAAAGATATTTGCAGATTTTTTATTTATTTAAACATTTAAAATAACTTAATTAAAGTTTTTGTGATGAAAGTAACTGCCATCATGGTTGTTAAACAGTTTTGTTGGAGTGCTGGTGAGATTTTTACTTCATGGATATTACTTCATGGATCAATAACTGAGTTTAAAAATATCACCACAAGTTATACATGTCATGGTGAAATGTTTACTGTGATATTCCAGTAAACTTTTACGTTAATTTATCTGGTCACTTAAAAATAAACAAATAATCATATAATTACATATCAAGAATAAAAAATTAGACATATTAAAATTAAATTTAATAAAATTTAAAGAATTTTAACTAAAAAACTAAAACCTTAGTAGTTCTCAGACCGTTGTTATGCTGGGCATAGTCGTATACAGGCAGTACCATAAACTTCTGATCAAGCGAAGATGTACAATGATAAACAATTCGATTTGCATCTGTGAGGATTCAGTTCGTAAACTATCCTGAGTCTGTGTTTCTCTGGTTTTTAAGAGTAATCTATGAAAATTCTGGGATATGTTTTCATCCTTAGATATTTTCGTTTACTTCATGAATTTATGTGGACTGAGTTGTTGTATGTACCCACCACTAACAATGCGTCGTACACAAGAAAAAAAAGTATTATTTTACTGTCAAAGCTATACCATCGTCGTCACACAAAACGTTTAGTTGTTTCACATTATTGGCCAGATTACTATCAGAATTATCAGTTCTTAGTTATTACCATGTAAAAAATACCATGTCAGTTCGTGGGATTCTGAAATAGTCAATTTAATTTTGCAGATTTATTACTTATAACATAAAAATGAATATTTCCCTAAGAGATATACAATTTTGTTTTAACAGCATTTTTTTCTTATACATTTAGTAACAATATTTACGTTTTGTTAGAAGTTTGGATTTCTTAATTTTTTTCAGAAAAAATCAAAATATAATATTTTAGTTAGTTTCGGAAAGTTTAAACCTAGGAGAATATTAGGAAAATAAAATTATTTATAGAAAAGTTTATAAGTTTCTCTTGCTTCTCACAAACATAGAGCAACAATGTTAAAAAAAAAACTATTTTTTTGGCCTTTCTACACATATATAAGTGGTGTACGAAAAACGATCTCATTAATCTTTAGGTTATTCGTCTAAATGACATGGAATTTATTTTGCATGTTGTAAATTAACACATTAATAACTTTTTATTTCCAATACGTTTTCATTTGAAAATAATTTGCTCGGCAGAATATTCAGAAAAAGATAAATTTCTAAAGACATTTTATGACTAGTCATCATAATTATAAAACATATATTTCGTTCATTTTTTAAATATTTCCTGCCAAGTTAACACAACTGTTTCATACAGCCCTGCATTGACCCCTGCTACATGCTATCCACTAATCAAGTACAGGCTCACCGCTATAAGTGTAGTGCCAACCGCATGGGAAGACTCCTCGCTAGGTGGATGCCTAGTGCATAGAGGCGATGGGCTGCTTGGTGCGTGTGCCGATGTCGCCCTTATCAGCCGATGGCTTCTCTACACAGCAGACTGCTCTATCAGGGTAGTGATTGGCCCAGATATGTCTGGAGAACCCTGAGCCAATAGCAAACCCTCACGTCCCACAGTCAACAGGCTACTGAAAACTGGGTTTAAAGATGGCTTCGGCCAGCCACGAAATGACAATCTCTATTAAAAACTGTTATAAGGCAAAATATTAAATTTAATATTGAAGTTAGTTATTTAAGTGATTTATATAATTACTACTAACTTATAAGGGGTTTTAATAAACATTAATGCAAGCTGCATCTTAGTTATATTCTGTAGTTATTTGCATATTAGTATAACATTTTTCAGAACACTGTTTTTTTTGTTTACCTAGTCCATTTTCAAATGTGCGAATATGCCGCATTTTTGACAAACTATATGCATTATGTTACATTTCATTGTGTTTTTATTTTATAAATAATTTCTTTAATAATAAATAATTGCTTGTGAAGGAAATATTTTTGATTTACTTTAAAAAAACGCATAATATTATGTTTCATATAAAATTAGTACTAAATAAACACGTAAAAATCTTTCTTTGATGTCTTATTTTATAATATCTAACTGTAACAGAAGGTAAATAAAATTCTCATTACGATATACTAAAATATGACACCAGGCCTGTGCAGCCTAGCCTACGTGTCGTTAACAATTTGTTCCAGACGCCAGGAGACTGACCAATGGACCACACGACAAAAATTACTTATAAACAAAAACAGTATATTTTAAGTATTTATACTGAGCTAAAACTATACAAATATTGTTGATTTTGTGACATTTCAGCAAGGTCGAAAACTGTTTTCTACTCTAATCGGTTTTCCATCCTTCGCTGCGGGTATGACGTACTGACAATAAACATCTCTGTTTTTCAGAAAACAGTGTCGGTTACTTTGTATTTCTAAGTATAGGGATGTGGAGAAGCGAAGGACCGAGTCGAGGCTAGTATCAAGTAAACAGTACGGCGGCAGTGAGTCACTGCACAGGCTACCTAATGTAACCTTTTAACGATAATTTTTTTAGAAACCATTAGGAATTTTGAAATACTGTTTTCATGGTATATTAGAGAAACGCCATTATTGTTAAACGCCACAACATTTGGAATTTTAAAATTTTTTTCAAAAAATCAGCGTTTCTTACAATTTAACTTTATTTCAACTAAATAAATGAACTCTTGTTTTGTTCTATACTCGTTCGTCTTATAACATAAACAACTCTATGTGTCACTGAACATATATTTAACATGATATTATAACATTATATAGTGTTCAGTATCTGTTTTGAAATTTACAACTAAATATACATATGTAACTTAAACAGATGCATTTGTAGGATAAGTTTTACGCGTATATGCTATAACTTAATACAGACTCTAATATTTCCTAAACATTCTCAGTGTTATGTTGGATCAATTTAGCCACTATCCAAATCCAAATGTTAAATATACAAAATAATTATGGATTAGTGTCATTGCAGTAGTTCTGAGTTCATTTATCCAAACAATTTATCCTGTGATACTCGAGTTATAGCAAAACAGACTCCTTTATCATCAAAATCAATAACTAAAAATCATATTTAATGGGACATATAATTTCAACAGAAAATAGTTATTCAAAATGTTATACCGCAAAATTGGATAATTTTTTATAGCAAATAAACAGTATCAACATTTTATATACGCTACAAACAGAACATAAAGTGAGGCTTAACATTTTAGATAAATACTTTAGTAGTACCTACCAATCTTGTTGCACTTAGTAAAATGCCAGGGTTGATCTTGTCATGTCCTGCAATCAGGTGTGGCAAGCTGGAGTCCACTGAAGTTTCCAGCACTCCCCGGTGTTTTCCGCAGAATTTCCGTACGAATGGTAGCCCCAATTATTCACTGTAGTACCAAAGTAGAATAAAAAAGTGGGCTCACTCACTATCCTAGAAATATTGATTTTTTGATATTTTAACATTTCCTCAGTCTTCGAAATAAGTTAAAATTATTACATGTTCTCAGTCGGTAATTTTAAGTAAGTTACGTATGTCATATATCGTTCTTCGTTGAAATGAAATAATTGTGGATTTTATTGAGGATTCTTCATGATCACAGTCTTCTTAGTAATATAATATTTTTAATATTAGGCTTTAATCAAAAACTTAACGAATTCAAATTGTTCGGACAAATCAGATTTCAGGTAACAAATTACATACGCGAATCTAGAATTAGCCATTCAAACCTAAAGAGTAAAGCAAAGCCTCATGAGTAAAGAAATAGTAGTTATGCTAAGAAATTTACATTTTAACTCACTAAATACAATCTGTCATGAAATATTACCATGTATAAAAAATGAAAATAAAAGAAAAATCACATGCCTGGGGGTAACCTCACAGGGTTACCGCTCAAATCTCATAGTTGCCACATAAACAACGTAAAGACTGTGCGCCAGTCCACAGCCTTGTGCTTAGAGGCGATACCGCGCTGGAAGCACCAGCGAACGTCGCACTTATCATCTCGCGTCACTAACACAAATACACTTCTGTCTAGGCGGGCCACTTAAAGGTTATTAATATTTGTTTCGAAATTATGTAGGTATAGTTGTTATTCAAAAAAATAATGACTTATAAAAAATCTTAATATGCCTGGACTATTAAGTGTAAAGCTTGTCTCGCCTAGCCTTATCGGCAAGCCAGGTATAGACGAATAGTAATTAATTGATTCTTTTGAACAACACTGAATTATCCTCTATATCATAGTTAAAAACAAATATTCTTTTAAAATAACATTAATTATTTGATTATTACTTTAAAGGTTATAATTATAAGTATTCTTTATTGTTTTACACCACGATAAAATTATTGTAGTACCTATATACTCCAATGAAATTCTCATGTGGCAGTATAGAATCACACACAGTTAACCCAACTGTGTAGCTAAATATACTTATTATTAATTTCTTGTACAATACCAACTATGGCGATAGTTACAAAGATAATGATTAAAAATATATTTTTTGACATATGCCATTGATGGTTACAATAACCAATAATATCACCGAATAAAAATCTGTACTAGGATTAATTAGAGTGTTTTATTTGTAAAATATGTATTTAATTAACCTTTCTTTGTTAAATGTACAATCAAACAACTCTACGAATTTTCCCAGTAGCCCAAAATCACACTAAACTCTATTGAACATTAAGGGCATGCAAACATATAAACTGCAATTATAATTAAGAGATTTATTACATAAAATGTTGCTAATATATTCTTTGTGTAAACTGAGCAAGGATTTTCATTACAACAACCATCATTTGCCGTAGCGATTTGTTTCCTCTTATCCAAATGCACATAATATAAATACAAAACCAAAAATTTATCTATAAATATCCAACATTGAATTATAAAACAAATATGCTGTTAAACATTTTTTTTTTACAATATCTGAACATTATGTGAGTATAGAGGTTATAAAAAGTAGCTGCGATTTGGCGCTAAAATATTAAGAGTTAACTTCTGTTTAGTGACAGTATGCTGCTTTTTTTAGAAATCCCAAGAGAGGGAGACTAAAGAGAAGTGGTGGGGAATCGCTAGACCCCCCTCCCTCAAAAAAAAATTGCCGGGAGAATAGGCCTTTGTTCCGACAGAGCATATGATGGCATTGTAGACACTTCTCGGTGTAACTGGTTGGTTCCGGTCTCGAGCGAGCGGTATATGTCGGGATCGAAGTAGAAACCTCAAGTTGGAAGACTCGGGAAGATCAGACGCTGCGACGCTGGTTGTGGTCCGCCTCGCGCTGTCACGTGATCTCCGCCGGTGGGACGCACCTCGCGACTGTGACCTCCCTTGCCCTCTGCGGCCGGGCGCGCTGACCTTGAAGGAGTCCCGGGGGTTGAGGGGAGCCCGTCCTCTCCCGGGGACCCGCCAGGGAGTATATAAGCCCCGGCCGCAGCCCCGGTCGGCACCACTCGCTCTCCCAGCACCATCGAGTCCAGCCGAGCCAGCACACTCCTCACACCGCCGTCATGAAGGTCCTGGTAAGCTACTGCCTCGCTCAGCACTCGACCAAACTTTTAATTTTGGTATTCAGTCACGTTTTAGACTTGATGTGGCGCTGGGTACTGCTGAGGGAATTTTCTAAGACTAACTGGCCGACTCAGTATTAAGTGCGCTCAGCTCTCGACCAAACTTTTAATTTGGTGTTTAGTCACGTTTTAGACCTGATGTAGCGTTGAGTACTGCTAAGGGAATTTTCTAAGACTAACTGCCTCGCCGATAAGTGCTAGCAACAGCTGGCTTAAAAATATTTACTCACAACAAGTTTCAGTGTTGAAGAAAATATCGTGATAGGAAAAATAGGGGAAACTCTGGCAAACTAGCGTTGGCGAAGGGCGAGGCACTTTACTGCATTGCTTTCTAACTATTTTACACTCCTCACCGCTAGATGCCACCACTGTAACTAGTCTCACGCACTTAAATATGTAGGCGCACTTCACGCCGCCATGTTCTCTGACATCACTTGTCTCGCGAATTTCTAGCCAGTTTCCCACATTGTACCAATTACAATATTTGGTCGAAGCCAACCGAAAAAATTGGAAATCATTTACTTACTCGGCGGAGTAACAAGTGGATCACTCTTTCGTATATATGCATTGTAATCACGCAAAAAAATATACTTGTTACAGCAGCAAAGGGTAATTAAAAGGTATACTCAAAATAGGGGAAAACAATTAAGAAAAGTTTTAACACTAAATATTTGCCTTTGTTGAATGATAAATAACACTTTAACCGGTTTTCAAAGAGTATAATGTAGTGTATAACAGTATTATTAGAGTTTTATACAGCATCAAAACTAAATTAAACACAAAACTCCACTTACTTCACAGGATACAGTATTTGTTGTAGCCAGTCACTATTAACACCAGGTATAGCTCTAAATTATGCACTATACTGAAAAGAAAACCAAACTTGAAAATTAATCGATATAAAATTGGCAAAAGCTAGGAACTATTGAAATCGAGATGATTTCTTTCTGTTCCTATCCCTCTCTCTTTAAGCGACGGAGTTTGTAAGATCACGGTGGGTCGCGAGTCACTCGATCTCTGATTCGCGGCTCCTAAGTGGCGGTCACATGTTGTATTTATGAAGAAGAGGGTGGGGATTATTAGCCATCGACCCTCGAACTAACGTATAGAAATGTTACTTAACTTTGAAATAACTTGAAAGGCCCCATATTCGCACCGTGTTTGTAATTATGAGTTTTAAAATATAGAAAACAATTTTACATACAAAATAATTGTTTTAGAAGACGTCATGCAACAAATTTCCAAACATTTTTGAAGATCACAAATATTATTTTAGAACGACTTACAAAAAAAACAACAAATATATAAATATATAATTTATAGTCATGGCATTCCAAGTTACTGTTCTAATGATTAAAGAAGCGTAACTAAAGGTCCAACTACACCAGCGCAAAACCAACATCTGAACTGGCGAAACACAGGTATTGGCCATTGCCTGAACAGTGACACGAGTTTGGACTGCGTTAGTGGTGAAAGTAGGAACCTCCTAAGAGAGTACACTGACTACAACTAAGCCGTCTCAATTTCCACAAAAAAAGAAGACCTAACCATGGTCGCCATGGTGGGATGTTAGAATTGAAAACCGCAAAATGGTATCGGATACATTTCAATAATGTAGAATAATTGTCCCAATCAACCGTAGCTGAAAATTATCTGTAAAAATTACGCTGTACTGGATACTAATCACACCGACAAACAATTCCCTTACATACTTTAAATGATTCATGCAATTGGGAATTTTGATTTAGTAGAATTTCGGACATACATACGCCATTGCAGATTTTCACTGTTTGTCATGAAAAAAATTCAAAATGCAAATTAATAAATAAAAATTTATACCCACAGAGAACAAGACTAAACCAGCTGATGTCAAACAGATGGACCCAATGATGAACCTAAACATCGTCCATAATACTGAAAAACAGAAAGAAATTGCGTTGAATCGAACATGTCACTGGCAGGTTCACAAGCGATGCTTATTGTGAGTGCTAGATGTTCAGTTGGCGGCGTGTTGAGGTTGGAGTGTGTTGTGGTGGCAGGCTTGCGTCGCCCTCGCCGTGCTGCTGGTGGTCGCCTCGGCCGAGGAGCAGCAGAAGGACAAGAGGTTCGCCACCGGCACCTCCCTGGGCTACGGCGCCATCCCCGCCACCGGCTACCCCGCCTACGGCTACTCCGGCCTGGGCTACGCCGGCCTCAGCGGCTACCCCAGCGCGGCCTACGGCTACGCCGGCATCCCCTCCGCCGCCGGCATCCACTCCGCCGCCTACCCCGGCTACTCCGGCTACTCCGGCTACTCCGGCCTGGGCTCTCAGTACGTCTACTCCCCGTACACCGGCTACAAGGCGTGAATGGCTGTCCCACGCTGCGCTTCGACTCCCAGACTCAGATGGCTCCGCTCGACTAAATTACAACCACTTGTTTAGGCTCAAGCTAGAAAACTAACACTACGTGTTTTCCTGTACCGATTCCTTATGCACAATAAATACATGTCTTTTCAACCAATGCATTAGCATAATTTTGTATGATAGAGAACTAAATATTTAGAAAACGACCAAACATATTCATGTAACCCTATAAACAAGCTCAAATAATTAAATATATATTTTATGTGGGCGAGAAGTTTTACATTAAGTTTGGCACAATGGCTGCGATAAAAAGTTACTTTTATAAAATGTTACCTGTTTAGATACAGAAACATATTTGTCATAAAACATACGGGTAGTGAATGGTTTTTAATGCAACCCAGTCCACTTTTCATCAAACAAACCTCATCTGGAACATGCCATTTTTTATGCCCATTTTATTTTTCACTATTTATAAAAAAAGTGAAATTTGATCATGAGTATTTTATAGTATATTTTTGTTAATTTAACCTTACTGCTGTTTACAAGTTTAATTTTTCAGTCAGTTGGTATTTTTAAATAATTTCATCCGTCAAGTTCAGTTTTTTTTAAGCATTCTTTGTTCTAGCACAGCAATGAAACCCTTCACAGTAGTGTGACATAATCTTGAACAAGCTAGTCACAAGTGAACCAGCTGCAGCCAAAGATCACTTAATGCGGACTAGCAGGTACAAGGCTGAGCAGCAAAATGATTCCAAAAAATAACGAGAATATAATATGACAACAATTTAGGAAAATTATACGGTATTTTAAAAAATGTGTATGCAATTAAAGCTGATAAAGTTAGGAACTAAAATTTCTTTTTTGGGAGCGTAATCTACTGTAATAAATATTTAGTATGACGTGTAAATTAGGGCCTAAACGATTTAAAGGCAACACACAAGTTCCTTTTCCTTTCACAGAAAGGTGAGGGAGGTATTACCTGTTTATGATGCAAATCACTTTTCTGAGACCAGGCCATAAAAATGACAAAAAAAATTTAATTTTTTCAAAATGAGATTTTTAAGTTCACTTCATTTCTTTTATGACTAAAATATGTTCTAATAGTTTATTTTTCTTTTTGGTCGACATAAATACCAATCGTTTACATGTTATTATTACTTAGATTTTCTAGCCAAATTTAATAAATACTCGTATTTTCTCTACATTGTGTTCGTCATGTTTCTCATAAAATTTAACCCTAAACTATTATATAACGGCGTAACAAAGACAGATAAACTATATGTTGGTATTAAAATAGGATGAATTATGAAAACCAACATATAGTTTATCTGTCTTTGTTACGCCGTTATATAATAGTTTAGGGTTAAATCTTATGAGACACATGACGAATACAATGTAGAGAAAATACGAGTATTTATTAAATTTGGCTAGAAAATCTAATATATATATATATATATACATATATAATTACACTTATAAAGACAACTTACGGTGACTTGGTCAAAATTTTCGATAGTAATAGGGAATATCCTGTTTCAATGAATAATTTGTTGCCTTATTTTATAGTTTTAATTTCCTAACCACGTTATATCTGTGACTTTTTACTCCATATTCGAGCAGAAAACAATCAATGTGACCTGGTTAAAGTTACGAAAATTAGGTACTATATCTATCTGAAACACCTTTATTTAAAAATAATATAACTGTATCATAATTAATGCTCATATGCATATTTTGAAACAGATCCAGTAGTGTCAGAGTTTACTTAATACAAACACACTTCCATCCCCGCTTCATAACATGAGTATAGATGACTTGTAACTCCACTGAAGACGGAGTCGACACAGAAGCAATGCCTGCTCTACTTTGCTGTAAGGGGGAGGGGGGGGGGGGAGGGAGTGTGCAACTCTGTGTACAGACCCGATGAGGATGTCACTCGTGTGATGTCACCTCACGTGGAGATTGCTAGCCAACTTCTCTGACACAATTAAGGCTCCGTCAACTTGGATTTTTTTAAATCTTTTTCCATTTTTGAATTTTTAACTGTTGACTTCAACAAGTAGCCAAGTCTAAGTCCTATGCCATGCCGACCCAAAAACTTTCACTATGGAAGCTTTATTGTAATCTGTGTTAAAATATTTGAAATTGCAATATTGCGAGGCCTCATCTCACTTAAGGCCCTGGTAGATGCCAACCGAAAACAGCGTTGCAAACCGAAAAATCTACAGTAGATGTTAAAATATGACTGTGTACCCTAAGATATTTTAATTTCCGCTGAGAGATAAAAAAATACTCAGTTTATTTAAAAAGAGTACATCGTATGATAAGAAAAAAAGAGTAGTTCGTATGATAAGATGCTCAAAATGTATGCTTTGCTGCACATGATAAATTTAGTTCAGATATCATGATTTTTTTTTGTTACAGCAAGTAGAAATTTGATGCGCTAATTTAAAATTAGTGAATTTTTTTGTGTCATGTCAAATCGGCGAATATTTCGCTTTGATTTTTAGTAGTATATATATATATTTTTTGATATAATTGATTGATAGGAAATGGGAAAAAGAGATAGTGGTTTTAATGAAGGGTTGATGAGACTCGACTCGGCAAACAGCCAGGGTCACACCCTCGACAGACCGAAGCGACCACTAACAACCACGCTCTACTACCACCCGCCAATTGGAAAGCTTCTCGCCGAGGTGAGTAATGGGAACCAGGGTCCAGCCTTTCACAGGTCGAAAACGTGGTGGAGGTGGCCAATAACAGGCGAAGTCTCGGGCGGTGATCTAAAATATTAAATGCTTTCACTGCTGCAGAGTAGAATCTCTTTTCAAGCCATGCTCAGGATCTGTGGGCACCAATGCACTACGCCAGTTGTTTTGAACTCTCCAAGCATGGAAACATCACGTTATTTGTTATGTTTTTGTTAGCCGAAGAGAAAAATCCCAAAGTCATAAATTATTGAAGAGTATTTAAATGTTGCGTTGTTTTAAATACAATAGGAAATTATTCTGTTTTTGTGCTGTTGCTTTTGTGCGAAGTTTAACTACATTTTGTGACGAAACTAATTAACGATAACTTATACGTTATTGCTTCACATGGTATTATTTGTGATTGCGCTCATACGACGGCATGAAGGGAATATTGCATTTTAAAGGCTATATGTTTTTGTGGCCAGATTAACATATGTATTGTTCTAGTAATAGTATATACATGAATCAATGCGATGTATAAAATTTAACATGAAACTAGGCCCCTTTCGGTCTACCATTCTAAAAAAATTAATTCTTCACTACTATGCAGGTTGTGTATACTACTAGTGTGTGACTCTGTAGAAAATATCACAATAATGATTTAGTAGGTTACTAAATTCAGTTGGCTTTTGACCCATTTTAAATAAAAAGGCATAAGAAAATATGGTTTTCAATATTTTATAGAAACAATTTAAACAGATATCATGATAAAACAGTTCAATTTGTACTCTGATGGGTATTTTTTACACAACATATACTCTTAATTTTTTTCATTTCGTAAAACTTATTGGCTAGCTCAGAAAATGGTTAACTATTTAAGTTATCCGTTACCATGCACAGTTTTGTCAGAATACAGAATAAATAAGCAAGCTGTGTCAGCAAAAACTTGATAATGGTCTGGCTGTTACGGTGGGCACAAAACCAAACAAATGTCTCACTGAGCGAAAAATAATTTTTATTCAGCATAGAATGCAAAACTCCGGTAGCGTTTCTCTGATTCAGTTTAATTAAATGGGCTCCAATCTACTAAAATCAGTTGTAGGCAAACAAAATTATTTTCTAAGAACCACTGGGATGACGAGTGTTCATATTGTTTTTAAGTTCGATTTGAAGTCAATTTCGAAATATTACGTAGAAATAGTATATATTTTTTGGCAATAAAAAATTTGCGTTTATTTTAAAATAGGTCTCGATAGTGTCAGTTTACTACAGTTTGAATAAGTGACTAGGTTCCACCTAAAGGTCACTAACAGTAGTGGTTACTACCATTTTGAGAAGTTCAAACTCTAAGGGGTAATAAAAGCTAATTATTTTTTGAATATAATTAATTATATCTCCGAAGATACTAAGGACCAATAGTAAACACACGAAAACTACCAACTACATTTTTACCAGTTTCTGAAATTCCTGTTATAAGGGCTAATCAAGTGGTGAATATGGTTTAAGATAAATAATTATATGTTCGAATTTAATAAAACATGATAAAAAATTCATTCCAATAATCTTACTAAAATCTTAACCACAATTTTATCAATTTTCAAAATTTAAACCATTAAGTGTGTTTAGAAAAAATCTCTTGCAATTAAATTATAACTAGAAGAATGAACTAAAAAAACTTGCCTATAGATTTACGTATTGCTTATTTTTTAGCATTTATTAAAATTCATAATTCATTAGTGGTTCAAATTGAGTAATATTTCATTTATTAAAAGGAATTGTCTCTCCGAAAACATGTAAGTACGACGTAAATAAAATAGTAAAAATAATAAACAAAAATTATTATTTTATTTATTTGCTATATTCCGCCTCTAAAGGATGTAAAGGGGTTATTAAAAAAAATGCATATTTCCGATTCTTCTAGATCTAAAGATTAGAAAATAAGAATGAATGACACGCATATATAGTTACAAATTTTATTGTTTCAGTTTTCCAAATTGCGTTTTTTAAAGATATGTACAGGGAGTAAGTTTTGTGAATTTATAAAAAATTCGTATCACCATAGCAAATAAGTTTGATGTAAGAATAATAGCATACCGTAAATAATTAATTACTGAAAATACTTTTAAAATCTTTCGATGGTCAATCCCAAAGGCAGTGAAACTGGGGCAAGTTTGTTTTTATAGTTATAAATCATATATCCAAGCAAATTAAGATGAAGGTAAGGAACGGAGAAAGGTTAACGTACAAAATTAAGATTTAATATCATGTTACAATTATTTATATGTTCGGCTGCAAAAGTGGTAAAAAGCGGTAAATATCTTCTTATCAAAGTTGTATCTCTGAAGCTAATCAAATCGGATGTAAGTTAAGTGGTATTATTAATAAACATGCAAAATCTACCAACTCTTTTTGTACAACATGGTGAAGTCTACTTTTTAAAAGGTAAAATATTGGACGTATGATTATTACATAAAATATTATTTCTGATAAAATAAAACTTAATTTAGGATGTTGTATATAATAAATAAACATACCTTCAGCTTCCATCTCTTACCTGTTAAGTTGTAACATGGATTTTAAGTATTTTAAAAATTAAAAGTTTATGAAATTCATTGAATCAATATTAGCAAATAAATTTAAAAGCAATATGTTCAAGTTATATGTTTGTTATAATTATTTTGGCTTTCATATCTGCGGTAAATAGAAAGAAAAACAGTATGAGTTTTTTTTTGGTTAATGGATATTGACATATTTATTAGTTCTGATTTTTACATTGGTATCTGCGTGGGAAAAGAGCAAAGGGGTTAAACATTTTGGGATTATGGTTAAGTTATACTTAGCAAACAGAATATCAACGAAATAGTTGGATAATAAATTTTATATATTCTCTAATCTTTGAATAATAATGCGATTGTGTCTGATATCTTTAAATAATGGTGGTATTTGTAATAAGGTATATTTATTTAATTATTATAAGCATCGTTTTAACCACAGTAAATAATAATGTTAGTGTGAACGATGACATAAAATTAAATAAATGCGTGTTTAACAATATTTAAATTGTTTGCATCAAAAAATGAAAAGTAGGCGTGATTTCATCAAGGTAAAATATACCCTCGAACATTCTAAAACAGAAGCTATCTAACCTAAAATTTAAAAGGTTTACGCATAACCACATAAAAAAATATTATTCTTAAACGGTTTTGCTATGACATAAATCTTTTATGTACCTGACAATTTATTGTGTCTATTTCTTCAGTAAAAAATATTGGAATTAATCATACACTTTTCTTTCAATGGTAAGAATTTAGCAAAATTCTGAAATTTCGTGAGCGAAGCCGCGGGTTATAAGCTATTTTATTTATATATTTACCTTCTGATAATTCTGATTTATAGCTTACCATGTTCTTTTATAGCAATGCTTTATCTGATTAAGTAAACTGCATGTTTTTTTCAACAATCAGTTTTTTTTGTATTCGAGTTCAAACTAGCTTCTTCCTCAGATACCCTATAAAAAGCGCCTGTTTGAGCACGAATGCACACATTATTTAATTAAACAAATATTAAACATGAATGGTTTTCACTGTAAAATTGCTTTGATAGCGCTATTAGGATATATAGGTCTTTGAAAATTGTATGGACGTAAAATTCGCTTATTAATTGGAAGGTGAATAACAAAGACAATATTTAAACTTGAAGTTTCTATGGAAAGGGACTTTACGTTTGTCGTGTCTTTGCTTTCCAGACTAGGAGATACAAGGAAAAATCTGCTCCATTTGGGGACTCATTCGCATGAAACTGGTTATCGGCTATTACACTGAATCACTTATAGGACGAGTATGTAAATTTTTCCCAGTTCTGTCGTGAATTGTGAAGGTGTTGGTAAGGAATATTGATGAATACCAGACCGATTCTGGTATGATTTTTCATACCCTACCACCTTCCATCACGTCTCAACCTGTCTGGAGCTCACCTTTGTATCAGTTGTAGTAATTATATTGCGAAAAGAAAACATTTAGTCTTGTTATTCATTGACGTGACCATTTGGCGTATAAATAATATTGTGTTTGAATAAATCTTAAAATTTGTTTTTATTTGTTAAAATCTTTATTCTATATAATAAACTTTCACTACATTGACACAGAAACACTTTCTTTTAAGTAATCACTTAACTCACAATTTACCATCCTAGCACCTTAAAAATTGGGAAATAGTAGGTACTTAATATTTACTTAACGCAGTACTTTAAATTTTGTTAAAAATAGTTTATTTTCAATATTTAAGAAAAAAAATAGTTTTTATACTTTTAAACTTATCGAGTAAATGGCAAAATAATATTATACAAATAATTAATTTTATTGAATTGTGCCATCTATAATTATTTTGATTTTATTGTCAGGTGTTTACTTACATCGTCGTATTCCGCTTAGAACCATGATTAAAAATGTATAAAATTTCCTAGTTACTTGATTTCTCCGTAACAATTCAACATAAAATAGTCATATAATACTTAACAAGATATAAAGAACGATATTACGCAAACCTTTGCATTTTTCTTTCTACAGCGCTTTTTACGTGAACAAAGACTTCTGAAATAAATTCAACAAGCCATAAACGCACCTGCAGTTTTAGGACAAAGCAATGCATATTCTGTGAAATATCTCCCTTACACCTTAAAACCGCTTACGAGCCAGCAACCGGAGACAGACAATGCTTTTTTCTTGTTGGGTGTAAAATAATAAAATAAATTACCAGTTTCATCCTAAAAACAACTGTTTTCTTATTAACACACACCTTCCTGGTGGTGTTTTGATGATAAACAAGCACAAGAATGTCTTTTTATTATTTTTGAAATTATTTGATTAAAACTTCAATTTTTTTGGTAATTCCACTCCTACTGACGACAAAATGAATAAAATTATATCACAATTGAAGTTCACAGAATATTCTGAGTAATATTTCAAATAATGACTGTGAAAATAAATAATTACGCTCTGCTGTGAAAGTAAAGAACTTGGAACAAACAATGCACGAATGAGTTAATGTTTGATAATAACAACAAATAATAATGCTTAAGGCCTTGAAGACACATAATTTTGTCATAATTTCTTTGTTTTGCAGTGCATTTCAGCTTTAAAGGATTTATGCACTACTTTAAATTATCTCATGAAGCGCTTCATCCCAATCTTAAGGCACTTGTTACGCCGAGAGCTGGGCTCTTGTGGTGCGATTCCACACGTATATGCCTACTTGCTCGTCTAGGTATGCGCCTCGGAGTGACACTTTCACTGGTAAAAAGATATTCAGAAATTTGTGAATTAGTCTAATGATATTTGCTCTCGCGCCAAATATAATTGGACAAGTTTCGGAGAACCTGTCAAAATAAAACCCGCAGTGCCAGAAGGAAAGAATCTTGAGAAACCCAGTCAACATAAAAATAAAATGGTTTTCAAGATGGCTGTCAATTCCAAACGAAACCTTCATTGAACTAAAATATAATATTTTTTGAAATTTTTTTAAAATTAGTTATTGATTGTCCTTTAAGTTTTACAATCTTCAGAAATATTTATTTAATTAAGTATTTTAATATTCCTAAATATTTACTTTTTTTGAAATGTTTAATTTTGTAAACATTATATTTCTTTCTGTTATTTATGATTGTAAGGCAGAATAGAATGAAATGAACTTAACTCTTCCACCTTTAAAAATGTTCTATACCTATAAAACACCGATGGACTTAAAAGATACCCAAGAAATTTGGAGGAAAATTTCCTTGTGTAAACTAGGGGTGTACTAAGGAGGGATTATTTGAAATTCCCCTTCTAAAGGAGTGAAAAGGGGAGGAAAAGTTTGTTTGAAGCGAAATACAAATTACTGACACACCCATCACGAATCATCCAGAAACTAATAACAATTTAGTTTGTAACTTCGTCAATAGATGGCGCTGTCTTTAATTTGTAACGCGCTATTGTTTGGTGGGCGTCACTCACGTCTCGACTAGGGGTTACCTGTCTTCAAACTGAAGCCGATGCGTAGCCTCGATGCGCAGAGATCGTGCAATCGGCGAGACTTTAAAATATATAAATTTTAGTTCAACAATGTTCGCAAGCTTTCACGGCCATCGTCTTAGAAGTAGCTTGGCTTCTGGGTTGTAACCGCGTCCTTGGCGAATAATAATTCACCGACGTTTCGGGTCGACATTGCAGTCGCCATCATCAGGGAGCAGTTACCTACAGAAAGGTAACTGTAACAGTAGGTAACTGCTCCCTGATGACTGCGACTGAGATTATTGGTGGCGAAGTTAAGGCGGTACGCCTTTTCTTACACTTAACCACTTTTATGCAATTACATCAAATAGTGGAATATTAAAAATTAAGCATGATATAAGCAGATGTTGACAAAATATTAAGAGAACAAATTAAAATTTTAACCTAATGTTCAAAAATTAAATATTACAAAATATTCAACCATAACTTATTTAAAGTAATTAAAAATTAAGCATAGACATACATAAAAAGGGAAGTGATATAACATACAGCAAATAGTATCAACAAATATGTGCTACTACATTAAAACCAGTCACTCGCACACTCACACACAGATTCAAGCAATAGGGTAGCGGCGAAGTGGTCATGGTAAGCAGTTGTTACAAAGATTTTTTTTTCAGCTTGTACTTAAAGGAAGCTAGATTAATTTTTTTGTTCGCCTTGTCGCTTGGTCTAGTTTATTCCAGAGCCAGCAACTACGTGTTCAGTGTTTGGAGCACGTGTCCCGCAGCGGCGGCGGAGCAGGTAGCCGGGCAGACGCCGCGGGCCTTGGGCCGGACGGACCCGGCCGACCTCGACCTTGGGACTCGCGACTCGGCCGCGGCCGACGCCCTGCCCGGGGGAGGAGTGGGCGTCATCTGGAGCGAGTATATAAGCCCCCGTGGCGGGCGACCAGGCACCACTCGCTCTCCGAGTCCTCCGAGTCCTCCGAGCGCCAGACATCTCCCTCTCGCCGCCATGAAGGTCCTGGTGAGTGCCTGCTCTTCCTCGCCGAGTGCGCTCCGGCCGCGCTTCCTGTGGAAACATGTTGCACTCTGCACAACACGTGGCTGTGCTTATTTCTGCATGTGTTATAACTCTGAGTACGTTACATTCACGATTATATGTTTTTAAAACCACTGAAAAGATAATCGAATATTCAATAATTGGACTTGGCTATTATTTTTTTATAATGTTCATGAATGTGCGCAGTTAGAAAGCTAGTTTCACGGAACAGTTTTTTACAGAATAACTTTAACAACTCAAAGCATTAATGCCAGGACAAGAATCTAAAACCAACTCTACCGCGAGCATTATTTTGTAGTGATACATTTTTCATTAAAATAAAAAAATTATAAATTTATGTAGTATACCATTTTCTGAATACAAAATTACAGCGTAGTCACAGAAACTTAGTTTGAATCATCGAAAAAAATATTTTGCTGTCAAGAAAAACTAGCTGTACAAATGAAAGGATTTATTTATTTTCTGATGGCCTCAAAAAAATATTATTCTGTTAACCGATGTAATTGGGTGCATAGCCGATAGCCGTTGGATGTTAGAAACTAATATTCTCTTCTTTTTTTCTGATGGCCTGTCGTACTCCCTCGCCAATAATGCAAGCGTTCCCCGCATGGAGCGCTGAAGGAAATGCTGACTAGTTTTCAAGAATGGGGTGCAAAAATTAGACAAAACGTTTAAATTTTTACGAAGCGTTTCTGGAAAGTAGTTTTCGAAACTTTTTTTATACTGCAAATAATGACTATGAATTCATAAATTAATTGTCCTGGTGATGGTTATCTTAAATAAATTTTACTGTTAGGTACTTAATAATTAACAGCAAAAATTATACCATCATTATAAATATAATTTTGCGTATACCAGTAATAATGGGCTTTGATTTCAGCCAACGACCGTAAAATGGCCTATAAAAATTTCTTTTGTGTCACCATTATTGTATTTGAATTGAAATACACTAAGTAGTGTCAATAAAATTATCTTACAGGTCAGAAAATCTAATAAAGTTCACTTTTAAAATTGGAGTCTGTTAGGAGGCCATATTTTTGTCCGATGTTCCTACGAGGCTGGTTTAAGCCACCTTCAAATGCACATCTACCCTGAAGATGGCTAACGAGGCCTGCCGAAACGTCATATACATTATCAAATCCACATAGCTGACCTAAAACCTGGATTTAAGAAGTTGATAGTCAAGCTGCCAACTAGAGAGATTACGATCGTGGCTACCTTGAATGACTCGTAATATTTCTGTTCGGATTTAAATTAACTAATTAATTTGTGACGGTGTGTTGTTGCAGGCTTGTGTTGTCCTCGCCGTGCTGGTGGCTCTGGCCTCGGCCGAGGAGGCCCAGAAGGACAAGAGGTACGTGTCCGGTCTGGGCTACGGCGCCATCCCCGCAGTCGGCTACACCGGCTACGGCTACTCCGGCCTGGGCTACGCCGGCGTCCCCGCCGCCGGCTACGCTGGTCTGGGCTACTCCGCCGCTGCCTACCCCGGCTACGGCTACTCCGGCCTGGGCTACGGCTACCCCTACGGCTACTCCACCTACTGAGCCACGCCTCGCCGCTCTGACGACCTCCCCCCTCACCCCCTCATCCACCGGCTCGAGACCACTGGATCCCGGCCTTGCAATGTACCGAGGAAACATTCTAAATTTACTGCACTGTGATAAATAAATCCATTTCCCATCCAACCTGGATTATTATTTGTTCTGCACCTAAGCCTCTAACTCACATATGTACCTTAATTTAGTCTCCTTATCATAAATGGTGTATTTACTTAGCAATATTGCTAAACTGAAAATAATGATAATATTTTTATTACCAAATAAAAAGAAGTGAATACTACGAGTAAAAGGAACAACCAATTTTGCTATAGTTTAATTTACATGAGATAACACATAAAAGATAAACTTTGTAGATAAAAATTAATCTACTTAATTAATACCTTACAAGGAAACACAAAATAATTTTATAACTATCTCTTTCACAAATCAAAGTTTAGCATATAATAGCAAATATTTATTCGATTTTTGTCTTAATAATATTCCGTTTATGTCGGATACAACGTTCTTAAATGATAATAATGTTCTCGTGAAAATACAAATATTACTTTAAGTAAAGACAAAGATAAAACACATTTTTTAGTGTATCCCGAAGTGACTCTATGAAGAATATAAAAATACGGTTTTTCCACATGAACGCACTAAAATATCATTTACTACTAGCGGTGGTCTGCCATGTGTAACACAGAAGACTTATTTTCAGGGATAGTTTTAAGTAAATGATTTTCTGGTATAAAATCTCCAGTGAAGAAAAATAAATCACAGCTTTTACTTAAGACTTTTATTGCTTATGTCTAAAATTACTATGAGGCAACGATTTTTTTTCCTTCTCTTCCAACAGTAAAAAAAAAAAGAAAAAGAAAAAATTCCACTGAGCTAGAAAGGGCTATAGTGAATAAAAAATTATGTGTTCATTAATTTTTTATTCCGAAAAAGTCTTAGGCTACTTTGTTTTCTGTATTTTCATCAAATGCTTGCTACTACGTAAGTTAATCAGTTTTGAAAAACCTCTTGAGAAAATGACATCAAATAAGAAAAATTGGAAAATAAGTTACTCGATTTGATTCAGCTTAAGCCGTTTGGAAAAATTATTTACTTATAAAACATATCAAACAAATAATCATATTAAAAACTTTTATACCAACTAAAAGTATTAAATAATATATCTTTGCCCCGTAAATGTTTTTAACCCGATAAGATTCAAGACAGTGCATGTAAAATTCAATGCAAATCTATCCAATGACAAAGTTTAACAATACTGGGTTCGCCAAGGAGAAGGATTGGAAAATGCTAGTCCTGACTGTATGACTGTGAGGCGGAAAAGTTTCCTAGCCCTGTATGCTTTATAAGGTTACCGCCTGCAATTGCTACGTTATGCATCCCTCAATACTCTGCAGTTCTGCTCGTAGCCTAAAGGCATTAATTGGGGGCTTTTGCTAGACATTACGAAACTAATTTGTAACGAACGAACAAACCAAAAATAACTGAAAAGAAAGCGAGTTACTATTATATTTTCATCCAGTTCTGAGCTATGTTTAAAGTTTTATGTCTCTACCTCATCGGGAAATTAGTTTAAAATCGATTGGAAAATTTGTATCAGACAGACAGCCAGACAAGAAGTGAGTTTATAACGTTTTAATACGTGTTTGCCTAAAACTAAAGTCAACTTTTTTTCCTCAAGTGACACAATTATAAAATTGAGCTTGAGTTTTGTAAAATAAAGAGTGATAATGTTCCTGGCCAATCACATGAGTTATGTTTGTTTGAAGCAGTAGCAGCCTCTGCACATGAAATGGGGTCGACATGATTTAAACACCGAAAAAACCACCTGAGTGGTAGACATTCTATAGTTCATTGCATTTCTTAATTCGGAACCAATAGAGCCGCTCAGGTTACCGGGTGGCTCAGACAGTTGACACACGCCGCCAGAGCGCAGCACTGCGCCGCCTGTGTTTATGGCTCGCTCTGAGTTCAACCTTACTGTCGGTTTCACTTCAGCTGTGTGTTTCCTGTTTTATAGCGGGTCACATTTTGTATTTAACGGGCACAATTTGGAAATACCGTTTTTTATGTGTTACAGCTTGTCTACCGCAAGGAACAGAAATGCGTAATCACGGTGCTGCCATCTGTGGCGAATAGCGCGAATCAAAGTTCAAAAAGAAAAAAAAAGGAAACTTTATAGTATTGTAGCTGTTTAATGAATTTTAACAAGATAGGTAATATTTTAATAAAATTCCTTGCCAAAATTTCGATCCAAAGCTATGGTTAAAAATTGTTTCAAGTATTTGCGCTTTTATTGGAAGTGTTTCATTATATAGCCTAAAATTTCGCTCTGCAAAACCGTATAATTTGATAGTCGACGGAGCTGCTCCGGCAGCGAGTTCTAGCGGCGGGCGCGGAACTACGCGTGATTCGCGTCACGAAATGTAGTTGAAAACACCATTTCCGAATACATTTATCACGCTCGGTGTTATATTACATAATTATAACTTGAACTCCGTGTCCGAGTTTCGTATTACAAGTGTATTTGCAACGTGAGGACACATTAGTTTGCTCGTTACCGAGGTAAGATGTTACACTTCATTGGCGAGTACTGAACCACTTATAAAACGAGTATGTAAATTCTTTCCAGCTCTGACGTGAGTTCTGAAGGGATGGTAAGGAAAATTGATGAATACCAGACCGATTCTGATAGGAGTTTTCATACCCTACCTCCTTCCATCACATCTCGACCCGTCTGGAGCTCATCTTTATATCAGTTGTAGTAATTATATTGCAAAAATATAACATTATGTCTTATTCATTCAAGTGACCATATTGAGTGTGTATCATACTATGTTGAAAAAATTGTAAAATATATATTTTTAATTTGTTAAAATGTTTGATCTATATGATTAATCTTTCATACATTGACACAGATAAACCTTCTTTTAGTAATCACTAAGGTTACCAATTACCATCTTTGCACCACACATTTTTGGATTTTTATTAGTACTTAAAATTTACTTCACATAGTACTTTAAATTTTGTTTAATATATTTTATTTTCAATATTTAAGGGAAAAAATGGTTTTTCTAAGTTTAAACTTAGGTATCGAATGAATGGTCAAATAATATTATTAAAATAATAAAATTTATTGAGCGTTGCCATCAATAATAATTTTATGTTTATTGTCAGGTGTTTACTTACATTTCGTATTCCGCTTGGAACCATGATTAAAATGTATAAAATGTCCTATTTATTGACTTCTCCGTAACAATTCAACAATAAAATAGTCATATCATACTTAACAAGCTCTAAAGAACGATATTATGCAGACCTTTGCATTTTTATTTCTACAGCACTTTGAACGTGAACAAAGACTTCTGAAATAACTTCAACCAGCCTTAAACGCACCTGCAGTTTTAGGTCAAAGCAATGCATATTCTGTGAAATATCTCCCTTACACCTTAAAACCGCTTACGAGCCAGCAACCGGAGACAGACAATGCTTTTTTCTTGTTGGGTGTAAAATAATAAAATAAAACACCAGTTTCATCATGAAAACAACTGTTTTCTTATCAACACACACCCTCCTGGTGGAGTTTTGATGATAAACAAGCACAATAATGGTTTTTTATTATTTTTGAAATTATTTGATTAACACTCTAATTTTTTTTTGGCAATTGCACTCCTACTGACGACAAAATGAATAAAAGTCTATCACAGTTGAATTTTACACAATATTCTGAGTAATACTTCAAATAATGACCGTGGAAAGAAATAATTACGCCCTGCTGTGAAAGTTAAGAATATGGAGCAAACTATGCAGCAATATGTTAATGAGTGATAATAACAACAAATAATATTGCTTAAGGCTTGAAGACTCGTAATTTTGTTTTAATTATTTTTATGTTTTGTAGTGCATTTAAACTTTAAAGAATTTATCCACTTCTATAAATTTTCCCATAAGCGTTTCATCCCAATCTTAAGGCGTTTGTTACGCCGAGAGATGGCCTCTTGTGGTGCGACTAAATACGTATATGCCTACTTGCTTGTCTAGGTATGCGTCTTGAAGTGAAAACCCTTTCACCCGTAAACAGATTTTCAGAAATTTGTGAAATAATTTCATGATATTTACTTTTGCGCCAAATATAACTCGACAAGTTTCGGAGAACCTGTCAATATCAAACCCGCAGAAGCAGAAGGAACGAATCGTGAAAAACCCAGTCAACATTAAAAAATTGGCTTTCAAGATGGCTGCAAATTCACCAGACGAAATCTTAAACGACAAATATTATTTTACAATATTTTTGTAATTAGTTTTTGCTCATTGTGTTTTACAGTTTTCATAAATATTTCTTTAATTATGTATTATAATATTCCTAAAAATGTAACTTGTTTTAGAAATGTATAATTTTGTAAACATAATTTTTCTTTCCATTATTTATTATGTAAGGCACAACAGAAATCAATGAATCTAACTCCACTATCTTATAAAATGTTCTATACCTATAAAAAACTACCGTGATGACGACTGAATTATAGTAAAAGTCTGGCGACCTCCTATCTTTTATCTTGGCAAAACACTTCCGCTTGGTGAAGCTCGCCTGCTGCTAGCGAACTAGAGGCTGTAATGACAGTAACTTCTTCAATAGATGGCGTTGCCTTGAGCTCGTGACGCGGTATCGTTTGGCGGGTGTCCGTCACGTCTCTACCAGGGGTGACCAGTCTTTACTTCAAACTGAAGTTGATGCGTAGCCTCGATGCACAGACGGTCCGACGACCAGGTGCAACTAATTTTATAAATTAATTAAACATGCATTAACAATCAATTTAAGCTATAGTCAACAAGGCAGAAAGTAATGTTCATCTGAAATAATAGAAAATTGTATGAAGCTGTGCAAATGAGTGGGACTTTAGAAAATCGAAATTCCTGGTTTCCTCAAGTGTGTGTCCCGCAGACTTGTAGCTCGGGCGACTCCGGGCGCTCCAGCCGAGGGAAGGGGGCCCGGTGCAGCGGGGCGCAGACCCCCGGACACGGAGGACAGCCGCGGGCCTTGGGCCGGACGGACCCGGCCGACCTCGACCTTGGGACTCGCGACTCGGCCGCGGCCGACGCCCTGCCCGGGGGAGGAGTGGGCGTCATCTGGAGCGAGTATATAAGCCCCCGTGGCGGGCGACCAGGCACCACTCGCTCTCCGAGTCCTCCGAGTCCTCCGAGCGCCAGACATCTCCCTCTCGCCGCCATGAAGGTCCTGGTGAGTGCCTGCTCTTCCTCGCCGAGTGCGCTCCGGCCGCGCTTCCTGTGGAAACATGTTGCACTCTGCACAACACGTGGCTGTGCTTATTTATGCATGTGTTATAATTAGAGACCGGAAAAATTCACGAATTCATTTCGCAACAGTCTAAAATACAAATAGTTATACCTCAGTGCTGCCTCTGCTATTGGCCTAAAACTCACCTGGAGACTCTGAACCAATGAGAAACATTCAACCAAAGCTTTATCGAATCACAGGCTTCTACGTTGGGACTTCTCACAATACAGCAGGCAATGAGTGGATAACATTTGACCGAGTGTACGTAGAACTATGGAGTTCATCCTACAGATCATTGAACCCGCGAATTTAATCCGGGCCCTAGTTATTATTCTAAATATGTTACATTCAAGATTATATTTTTATACACTAGTACCATAAAGATAATCGAATATTCACCTGGGACAACACAAAGCCTAAATGCCAGGACAAAGAACCCGAAACCAACACTTCCGTGAACATTATTTTGTAGTGATACAGTTGTTTTCATTAAAATGTATGTAGTATACAATTTTCTGAATAAAAATTACAGTTTAGCTACAGAAAAGTAGTTTGAATCACAGAAAAATTTATTTTTCTATCAAGAAAAACTAGCTGGACAAATGAATGGAAAATTTTTTTTCTGGTGGCCTCCAAAAAAAATATTAACATGTTAACCGATGTAATTGCGCGCATAGCCGTTGGATGTTAGACACTAATATTCACTTCTTTTTTTCTGATGGCCTTCGTACTCCCTCGCTAATAATGCAAGCGTTCCCCGCATGGAGCGCTGAAGGAAATGCTGACTAGTTTTCAAGAATGGCGTGCTAAAATTTGACAAAACATTAAAATTTTTACGAAGCGTTTTTGGAAAGAGGTTTTAGAAACTTTTTTTTATACTCCAAATAATGACTATGAATTCACAATTACTTGTACTGCTGATGGTTATCTTAAAGATGTTATACTGTTAGGTACTTAAGAATTAACAGCAAAAATTATACTAGCATTATAAATATAATTTTGTGAAAACCAGTAATAATGGGCTTTGATTTCGGCGAACGACCGTAAACTGGCCTATAAAAATTTATTTTGTGTCACTATTATTGTATTTGAATTCAAATGCACTGAGTAGTGTCAATAAAATTATCATACAGGTCAGAAAATCTAACCTAGTTCACTTTTTATTTTGAAGTCTGGGAGAAGGCCATATTTGAGTCCGACGTTCCTACGAGGCTGGTTCCAGCCACCTTCTAGGATTCAGCTGCTCATCTACCCTGAATATGGCTAACAAAGCCTGCCGAAACGTCAGACACTTTATCATATTCACATAGGTGACCTAAACCCTGGAGTTAAGAAGTTGATAGTCAAGCTGTCCACGAGATATTACGTTCATGGCTTCCTTGAATGACTCGTAAAACTGCTGTTCGGTTTTAAATTAACTAATTTTGGTGACGGTGTGTTGTTGCAGGCTTGTGTTGTCCTCGCCGTGCTGGTGGCTCTGGCCTCGGCCGAGGAGGCCCAGAAGGACAAGAGGTACGTGTCCGGTCTGGGCTACGGCGCCATCCCCGCAGTCGGCTACACCGGCTACGGCTACTCCGGCCTGGGCTACGCCGGCGTCCCCGCCGCCGGCTACGCTGGTCTGGGCTACTCCGCCGCTGCCTACCCCGGCTACGGCTACTCCGGCCTGGGCTACGGCTACCCCTACGGCTACTCCACCTACTGAGCCACGCCTCGCCGCTCTGACGACCTCCCCCCTCACCCCCTCATCCACCGGCTCGATACCACGGGATCCCGGACTTGCAATGTACCGAGGAAACATTCTAAATTTACTGCACTGTGATAAATAAATCCATTTCCCATCCAACATTAATTATTATTATTTTTTCTGCACCTAAGCCTCTAACTCAGATTTGTACCTTAATTTAGTCTCCTTATCATAATTGGTGTATTCACTTGGCAATATTGCTAAACTGAAAATAAAGGTAATATTTTTATTACCAAATAAAAAAAAGTGGATACTATGAAACCAAAGATAAAAAAAACAATTTTGCTATAGTTTAATTTACATGAGATAACACATAAAAGATAAAATATGAAGATAAAAATTAACCTACTTAATTAAAATCTTACAAGGAAACACAAATAATTTTATAACTGTCTCTTTCACAAATCAAAGTTTAGCATATAATAGCAAAAAGGTTTTTGAATGTTTGTCTTAATAATATTCCGTTTATGCCGGATACAACATTCTTAAATGATAATAATGTTGTCGGTGAAAATACAAATATTACTTTAAGTAAAGAAAAATAAAAAACACATATTTTAGCGTATCCCAAAGAGACTCTATGAAGAATATAAAAAATATGGTTTTTCTACATGAGCGCACCAAAATATTATTTCCTACTAGCGGTGGTCGGCCATGTGTAACACTGAAGACTTATTTTCAGGGATAGTTTTAAGTAAATGATTTCCTGGTATAAAATCTCCAGTGAAGAAAAATAAATCACAGCTTTTACTTAAGACTTTTAATGCTTATGTCTAAACTTGCTTTGAGGCAACGATGTTTTTTTCCTTCTCTTCCTAATGTAAAAAAAAAAATTGTCACTGAGCTTTAAAGGGCTATAGTGAATAATAAATTCTGTGTTGATTAATTTTTACTTTCAAAAAATGTCTTAGGCCACTTTTTTCTGTATTTTCATCAAATGTTTGCTATTACGTGAGTTAATCATTTTTGAAAACCTCTTGAGAAAATTACATCGTATAAGAAATATTGGAAAATAAGTTACTCGATTTGATTCAGCTTAAGCCATTTGGAAATATTATTTGCTTATAGAAAAAATCAAACAAATGATCATAGTAAAAACTTTTATAGCAACTAAAAGTATTAAATAATATCTCTTAGCCCCGAAAATGTTTTTAACTCCATAAGATTCAAGACAGTGCATGTCGAATTCAATGCAAATCTATCCATTGACAAAGTTTAACAATCCTGGGTTCGCCAAGGAGAAGGATAGGAAATTACCAGTCCTTACTGTATGACTGTGTGGCGGAAAAGTTTCCTAGCCCTGTTTGTTTTATAAGGGTGCCGCCTGCAAGTGCTACGTTATGCATCCCGCAATACTCTGCAGTTCTGCTCGTAGCCTAATTCCACGAATTTGGAGCTTTTACTCGACAATACGAAACTCATTTGTAACGAATGAATAAAAAAAAACTGTAAAGAAAGCAATTTAATATTATATTTTCATTCAGTTCTGAGCTATGTTTAAAGTTTTATGTCTCTACCTCATCGGGAAATTAGTTTAAAATCAATTGCTCAACCACTGATAAAACCAGCTGAGTGGTAGACATTCTATAGTTCGTGCATTCCTTAATCCGGCACCAATAGAGCCGCTCAGGTTACCGGGTGGCTCAGACAGTTTACAAACGCCGTCAGAGCGCAGCACTGCTCTGCCTGTGGTTATGGCTCACTCGGAGTTCAAACTTACTGTCGGTTTCACTTCAGCTGAGGGTTTTATAGCGGGTTACATTTTGTATTTAACGCAAACAATTTGGAAATACTTTTTTTAAAGTGATACATATTATTCATCGGTATACCGGATTTGTAAGGAGTAGCATCGTGAATGGAACAGAAACCGCATAGAATGGAAATGCTTAACCATAGTGCTGCCATCTGTGGTGGATAGCGCAAACCAAAGTTCACAGAACAAAAAAAGGAAACTTTATAGTATTACCTGTTTAGTTAATTTTAACAAGAAAAAAATATATTAATATTATTCCTTGACGAAATTTTGATCTTAAGCTATGGTTAAAAATGGTTTCAAGTATTTTCGCTTTCATCGGAGGTGTTTCATTATATAGCTTAAAATTTCCCTCTGCAAACCCGAATGGTTCGATAGTGGACGGAGCCGCTCCGGCAGCGCGTTCTAGCGGCGGGTTGTGGAACTACATGTGATTCGCGTCACGAAATTTAGTTGAAAACACCATTTCTGAATATATTTATCACTCTCGGTGTTATATTACAGAATTATAACTGGAACTCAGTGTCCGAGTTTCGTATTACAAGTGTATTTGCAACGTGAGGACACATTAGTTCTCTCGTTACTACCGAGGTAAGATGCTACACTTCATTGGCAAGTACAGAACCACTTATAGAACGAGTATGTAAATTATTTCCAGCTCTGTCGTGAATTGTGAAGATGTTGGTAAGGAATATTGATGAATACCAGATCGATTCTGATAAAATTTTTCATACCCTACCTCCTTCCATCACGTCTCAACCTTTCTGGAGCTCACCTTTATATCAGTTGTAGTAATTATACTGTGAAAAGATAACATTATGTCTTATTCATTCATGTGGCCATATTGAGTGTTTATCATATTATGTTTGAATAATTGTAAAATATATATTTTTTAATTGTTTAAAATCTTTGATCTATATGATTTATCTTTCACTACATTGACACAGAAACGCCTTCTTTTAGTAATCACTTAACTTACAAATTACCATCTTTGCACCACAAATTTTTGGATTTTAATTAGTACTTAAAATTTACTTCATATAGTACTTTTCATTTTGTTTAATATATATTATTTTCAATATTTAAGGGAACAAATGGTTTTTCTAATTTTAAACTTATAGAATGAATGGTCAAATAATGTTATTAAAATAATAAATTTTATTGAGTGTTGCCATTAATAATTATTTTACGTTTATTGTCAGGTGTTTACTTACATCGTCGTATTCCCGTTGGAACCATGATTAAAACGTATAAAATTTCCTAGTTACTTGACTTGTCCGTAACAATTCAACAATAAAATATTCATATTATACTTAACAATCTATAAAGAACGATTTTACGCAGACCTTTGCATTTTTCTTTCTACAGCGCTTTTTACGTGAACAAAGACTTCTGAAATATATTCAACAAGATTTAAACCACCTGCAGTTTTAGGTCAAAGCAATGCATATTCTGTGAAAAAATCTTCCTTACACCTTAAAACCGATTATGAGCCAGCAACCGTAGACAGACAATGCTGTTTTCTTGTTGGGTGTAAAATAATAAAATAAATTACCAGTTTCATCATAAAAAACACTTGTTTGTTTATAAACACTGATTCTCCTGATAAATTATCGATGATAAACAAGAACAAGAATTTCATCATATTAGTTGAAAGTTATTTAAAACTTTAAATTTGATTGCAATTTCACGACTACTGACTATAAAATGAATACAATTATTTCATAGTTGAATTTTACACAATATTCTGCGTAATACTTAAAATTATGACCGTGGAAAGAAATAATTACGCCCTGCTGTGAAAGTTAAGAACATGGAACAAACTATGCAGCAATATGTTAATGATTGATAATAACAACAAATAATATTGCTTCAGGCTTGAAGACTCATAATTTTGTTATAATTTCTTTGTTTTGTAGTGCATTTCAACTTTAAAGAATTTATACACTTCTATAAATTTTCCCATAAGCGCTTCATCCCAATCTTAAAGCGTTTGTTACGCCGAGAGCTGGCCTCTTGTGGTGCGACTCCACACGTATATGCCTACTTGCTCGTCTAGATATGCATCTTGAAGTGAAAACCCTTTCACCCGTAAACAGGTTTTCAGAAATTTGTGAATTAGTTTCATGATATTTGCTTTCGCGCCAAATAATAATTCGACAAGTTTCGGAGAACCTGTCAATATCAAACCCGCAGAATCAGAAGGACTGAATCGTGAAAAACCCAGTAAAAAAATGGTTTTCAAGATGGCTGCCAATTCACTAGACGAAACCCTCAATGACAAATATTATTTTACAATATTTTTTGTAATTAGTTTTTGCTCATTGTGTTTTACAGTCTTCAGAAATATTTCTTAAATTATGTATTATAATATTCCTAAAAGTTTTACTTGTTTTAAAAATGTATAATTTTGTAAACATAATTTTTCTTTCCATTATTTATTATGTTAGGCACAATAGAAATCAATGAATCTAACTCCACTATCTTATAAAATGTTTTATACCTATAAAACACTACCGTGGCTGACGACTGAATGACAGACAATGCACAGCCTAAAACGGTGGACTTAAAGATGAGAAATTCGGAGGAAATATTCCTTGAGTACCCTAGGGGGGGGGGGGGGGGTTATGAAGGAGTGATTCTATGAAAATCAATATCTAAAGGAGTGAAAAGAGGAGGCAAACTTTGTATGCAGCGAAATACAAATTACTGACACATTCATCACGAATAATACAGAACTATAAAACATAAATAAATGAAAATGGGCACGTATATTACTTTGGCTATATAGACATACGCTAAGAAATGATTTTACAAAAACCCGCTACCATCGGGAAGTGTGGTTGCGGGAGTTTTAAAGAAAAAAAAATTACCTATTTTCTATGCTATTGCATTCTTGGTGCATTCTTCGTCTCCGTAGGGCTGACCATTGCATTGTTGATGCCTTTTGCGTGTCCTAGCGACGCTGTAGTTCTTTACTCACTTTCAGATCTTAATCAGCTCAAAAGGTTTGCTGAAAGGGCTGGCTGGGGGGGGGGGGGGGGGTGGGGGGCGACAAATTCTAAAGATTTCCTTTGTCTTTGAAGTGTATGTCCTTCACACTTAACCTGAAAACTAAGCAGAGCAGGGTACTTTAGTAAGTATAGCAATATTCTTACAGCGCGCCACTTCCACGAAGTTATATAAAATTCCGGAAATTAGTTTCCGGACCTTAGAGACGTTCCTATATTTACCATGAAAACATCTTTGCTTTATTTCTACTGGTTTAGGGGAAATCACAGATAATAAGTTACATTACAATACCTGTACATTGACGCGGCTGAAGCCATTTTTTTCCCTTCCCGTGTGGGTCTGTGTGTACGTGATTTAGAGAACTTGAGTTAAATAATGAAAATTGTCGATTAGTTTAGGTTAGCTAAATTAAAAAAAAATACTTTAAAACTATGTGGGCGGTTGTTTGGGTTACGTATAGCTACTTATATAATTGGTAATTCCAAAGCAAACAATAAAAAAAATTTTACAGTAATTTTAATGTACTTATATATACTAATTCAGCCAACCGTTCATAATGTTTTGAAGTATTTGTAATGTCGCTAACCTAACATAAAAGACCATTCTCACATTTTAACTCAAGTTCTCTAAATCACACACACACACAGACCCGCTCAGGAGAGAGAAAATGGCGGTGGCGTCGTCAATGCACACGCATTGAAAGGTAAGTTATAAACGGCGATGTCTCACAAACCATAAGGAATTTAGGAACGCTGATTTAAGGGAACATACAAGGAAGTCTCAGTGTTAGAAAAAAGTATTTTCGGAATTTTACTATTACTTCACGGAAAAGCTCCGCTGTAAGAATATTATCTCTAGTATTACACCAAGATGAAAATTAGAATACCTTTTTGTAGTTTGGAAAACTATCACGGAAACCAAATCCAAGCACTTAGAAAAAATACAAATTTAAGTTTTTAAAATAACCTTCGAAAGATTTCATTCAAAAGATGCACCGTTTAACTATCATGTAATGTTACACAAATGTAATACTCTCTTAAAGCTACAAGCTATGCCCTAGATGCATACCTTATCATAATTTTTTTTATAAATTATGGATCTAAAGAGATAAAAGAGCATACGTCTCTGAAAGGTCTAGCATACAGTCATCGAAACAATGAAATAATTTATAAATTGATTATACGTTGTGTATTAATGATTGCAGTAAATTGTTCGATCCTTTTATTAATGCTCATAAAATCCATATTAATAAATTAATAGTACAGTCACATGATAAATATATAGTATTTAATTTATAGTAGTATAAACAAAAAATTTCCATAGATTATATATTATAAATACACGTATATTTAATGTGAATTACTTTGATTTAATTTTTTTAAGTAGTAGTATTTTCAATGCTTTGTGTATGATTGCTTGGAAATCGGCATTCAAACTTCATATTATATTTATTTTCTTATTTATTTTCCTTTTCCTTACATATTTAGAAAGTGCCAATATTTTTTAAATTTATACCTATTAATATTATCAATTCATAAGTGTGTTTGGCTGTTTTTCCTTCATTCACGCAGCAACGGAGACAAAGGATCGAAATTTTTTTTTGCATACCGATAGTTTATGGGCCAGAGAATGGCATATATGGCATATAATTATGAATTTCCATCCCAAAGGTTGTGGAAAAGAGGGTAGATTCAGTTTTATAAAAGAAATCATTGGAGGTAGGTCATAGGCACACACAAACAGTGAGTTTTTGTGATATTTCTGTATGTCCACCGCACGGTCATATAGTAAAGGTCTGGGGACCTCCTATCTTTTATCTTGGCGAAACATGTCCGCTTGGTGAGGCTCGCCTGCTGCTAGCGAACTAGAGGCTGTGATAACAGTAACTTCGTCAATAGATGCCGTTGTCTTGAGGTCGTAAAGCGCTGTCGTTTGGCGGGTGTCCGTCACGTCTCTACCAGGGGTGACCGGTCTCACTTCAAACTGAAGTTGATGCGTAGCCTCGATACACAGAGATTCTGGGCAAATGAGCGGGACTTTTAAAAAACAAAATTCCTGGTTTTATCAAGTGCGTGTCCCGCAGACTTGGAGCTCGGGCGCCGCCGGGCGCTCCGGCCGAGTGAAGGGGGCCCGGTGCAGCGGGGCGCAGACCCCCGGACACGGAGGACAGCCGCGGGCCTTGGGCCGGACGGACCCGGCCGACCTCGACCTTGGGACTCGCGACTCGGCCGCGGCCGACGCCCTGCCCGGGGGAGGAGTGGGCGTCATCTGGAGCGAGTATATAAGCCCCCGTGGCGGGCGACCAGGCACCACTCGCTCTCCGAGTCCTCCGAGTCCTCCGAGCGCCAGACATCTCCCTCTCGCCGCCATGAAGGTCCTGGTGAGTGCCTGCTCTTCCTCGCCGAGTGCGCTCCGGCCGCGCTTCCTGTGGAGACATGTTGCAACTCTGCACAACACGTGGCTGTGCTTATTTCTGCATGTGTTATAACTCTGAGTACGTTACATTCACGATTATATGTTTTTAAAACCACTGAAAAGATAATCGAATATTCAATAATTGGACTTGACTATTTTTTTTATAATGTTCATGAATGTGCGCAGTGAGTTCTGAAAAGATAGTTTCACGGAACGGTTTTTTACAAAATAACTTTAACAACACAAAGCATAAATGCCAGGACAAGAATCTAAAACCAACTCTACCACGAACATTATTTTGTAGTGATACAGTTGTTTTCATTAAAATAAAAAATTATAAATGTATGTAGTATACTATTTTCTGAATACAAAATTACAGCGTAGTCACAGAAACTTAGATTGAATCATAGAAAAAAATATTTTGCTGTCAAGAAAAACTAGCTGTACAAATGAAAGGAGAAATTTATTTTCTGATCGCCTAAAAAAAAAATATTATTCTGTTAACCGATGTAATTGGGCGCGTAGCCGATAGCCGTTGGATGTTAGAAACTAATATTCTCTTCTTTTTTTTTGATGGCCTGTCGTACTCCCTCGCTAATAATGCAAGCGTTCCCCACATAGAGCACTAACGGAAATGCTGACGAGTTTTCACGAATGGGGTGCACAAATTTGACAAAACATTTAAATTTTTACGAAGCGTTTCTGGAAAGTAGGTTTGAATTTTTTAATACTGCAAATACTCACTATGAATCCACAAATTACTTGTCCTGGTGATGGTTATCTTAAATAAATTTTGCTGTTAGGTACTTAAGAGTTAACAGCAAAAATCATACTAGCATTATAAATATAATTTTGTGTATACCAGTATAACGGGCTTTGATTTCGGCGAACGACCGTAAACTGGCCTATAAAAATTTATTTTGTGTCACCATTATTGTATTTGAATTCAAATGCACTGAGTAGTGCCAATAAAAATATCTTACTGGTCAGAAAATCTAATAAAGTTCACTTGTTAAATTGGAGTCTGTTAGGAGGCCATATTTTTGTCCGATGTTCCTACGAGGCTGGTTTAAGCCACCTTCAAATGCACATCTACCCTGAAGATGGCTAACGAGGCCTGCCGAAACGTCAGATACAATATAAAATCCACATAGGTGACATAAAACCTGGAGTTAAGAAGTTGATAGTCAAGCTGCCAACTAGAGAGATTACGATCGTGGCTACCTTGAATGACTCGTAAAATTGCTGTTCAGTTTCAAATTAACTAATTAATTTGTGACGGTGTGTTGTTGCAGGCTTGTGTTGTCCTCGCCGTGCTGGTGGCTCTGGCCTCGGCCGAGGAGGCCCAGAAGGACAAGAGGTACGTGTCCGGTCTGGGCTACGGCGCCATCCCCGCAGTCGGCTACACCGGCTACGGCTACTCCGGCCTGGGCTACGCCGGCGTCCCCGCCGCCGGCTACGCTGGTCTGGGCTACTCCGCCGCTGCCTACCCCGGCTACGGCTACTCCGGCCTGGGCTACGGCTACCCCTACGGCTACTCCACCTACTGAGCCACGCCTCGCCGCTCTGACGACCTCCCCCCTCACCCCCTCACCGGCCTGCTCGAGACCACGGGATCCAGGCCTTGCAATGTACCGAGGAAACATTCTAAATTTACTGCACTGTGATAAATAAATCCATTTCCCATCCAACATGAATTATTATTTTTTCTGCACCTAAGCCTCTAACTCACATATGTACCTTTAATTTAGTCTTTTTATCATAATTTGTGTATTTACTTAGCAATATAGCTAAACTGAAAAAAAGGTAATATTTTTATTACCTAATGAAAAAAAGTCAATGCCATGAAAATAAGGAATAACCAAGTAATTGAAATCTTACAAGGAAACAAAAAAATATTTATTAATACTGTTTCTTTAACAAATTTAAGTTTAGCATATATTATCAAATACAATTTTATTCATTGTATTAATAATATTTCGTTTATTCCAGACACAACCTTCTTATGTGATGATATTGTAGTAAAGTAAAAGATGAAAACCCATTTTTTAACGAATTACGTAGAGGCGCAATGAAGAATGTAAAAATTAAAAGAGGGTTTTTCTACGTAAGTGCGCCAACAAATGATTCGCTACTGCGGTGGTCTGTCATGTGGAGCACTGAAGACTTATTTTCAGGGATAGTTTAAAGGAAATGATTTCCTGGTATAAGACCTACATTAAAGAAAAATAAAATCACTGTTTTTACTTAAGACCTTTATTGCTTACGTCTAAGCTTGTTTTGGGGTGACAAGGTTTTTTCTCTTCTCTACCAAAAGCAAAAAAAAAAATTTATCACTGAGCTTCAATGTCATTGATAGGGTTATAGTGAATAAAAATTTCTGTGAACATTAATTTCTACTTTCATAAAAATTCTCAGACCACTTTTTTTTTTTTGTATTTTAATTAAATGCTTGCTACTACGCAAGTTAATCAGTTTTGTAAAAATCTTGAGAACATGACTTCGAAATAAGAAATATTGAACTAAAAGTTAATAAATTTGATTTATCTTAGGTGGGTTGGAAATATAATTTACACGTATAAAATAATTAAATAAAAAATCATATTTAAAAACCTTTTTACGAACTAAAAAGTATAAAATTAATTATATTCACCCCGCAGATATTTATAACTCCATACAGATTCAAAACATATGCACTAAAAACGACAGTGCCTATAAAATTAAATGAAAATCTATATAATGACAAAGTTAAACTAAACTTTTACAAGCATCATAAGCTTTTCTAAGCTAATGGGCTCGCTAAGGAGAAGTATAGGAAGTTACCAGAACTTACTATATGACTGTGTGGCGGAAATTTCTCCTAGCCCTGTATGCGTGGTAAGAGTACCGCCTGCGAGTTCTACGTTATGCATCCTGCAACACTCTGCAGTTCTGCTCGTAGCCTAATGGCATTAATTGGGGGCTTTTGCTAGACATTACGAAACTCATTTGTAACGGACGAACCAAAAAATAAAATAATAAGAAAGCTAGTTAATAGTGCATTTTGATCAAGTTATGATCTATTATTAAAGTTTTATGTGTCTACCTCATCAAGAAATTAGTTTAAAATCTATCGGAAAATTAGTAGGGAACAGACAGACTATAAGTGAGTTTATAACGTTTTAATACGTGTTAGCATAAAATTAAAGACTACTTTTTTTTCCTCAAGTGAAACAATAATAAATTTGAGCTTGAGTTTTGTAAAATAAAGAGTGACAATGTTCCTGGCCAATCACGTGAGTGATGTTTGTTTGAAGCAGTAGCAGCCTCTGCACATGAAATGGAACCGACATGATTCAACCACTGAAGAAACCAGCTGAGTCGTAGACATTCTATAGTTCGTTGCATTCCTTAATCCGGCACCAATAGAGCCGCTCAGGTTACCGGGTGACTCAGAATGTTCACATACGCCGCCAGAGCGCAGCACTGCTCTGCCTGTGTTTATGGCTCGCTTGTGGTTATCGTGTCTGTCGGTTTCACTTCAGCTGTGTGTTTCCTGTTTTATAGCGGGTCACATTTTATATTTAACGCAAACAATTTTGAAATATTTTTTATGTGTTTTATATTATTAGAGACTTGTAAAATTCGCGGATTATTTCGCGATAGGATAGAGTCCAAATACTTTTGACATTATTTTGCTTCAGTGATTGGGCCACAGTTTATCTGAAGGACTCTGGGCCATTAAAAAATCTTTAACAGAAGAATAAGTTAATCACGATCATTCCAGTCAACAGGTGTTACTAGTAGGTAACCAATCAGCAGATGTAATTTGGACGAGTGCGTAGAGGATCATAGAGACTATCCTTTAGGGATTTGAAATCGCGAATTTTACAGGTCTCTACATATTATATATCGGTATTCCTTGTCACTACAAAGGTTTGAGGTTATTTTCAAGTAAGTTTATAACTACAGCACTCTTATTTATATGTTTGGTATTAAATTTTCTGAACCGTTATTTTACAAATACTTTTCAGAGTTGTAAAAATGGTCATTTGTGCGACCATTAACAACTCTAAAATAACGTTTAATATATATTCTTCGAGAAAATTTGTGATACAATATGTGATGAAACGGAGCCAACGGAATATGTTTCCAGGAAGACTCATTAGTCATTATTGATGAGAAGAAAATTAATCAGCTAATTCTGAGCGTGAGACTGAACCTTGAGACGCTTATACAAACGAAATTTACCCTCCATTTTACATTTAAAAAATTGGTTGTCTGTAAAGTCGGTTTGTGGACGATAGTTTAACGTGACGTCATAACAAAACATTGATGAAATGATTGCATACTTTTATGAATAAAATGGAATAAGATTTATTGAATTATCACTATTTTGTGTGAATACAAAGAAGGAGTGAAATGAAATCTATAATTTAATTGATAAATTTACTTAAATTTGCACGCATTAATTCAAATATGTTTATTACTTTAACGAACAGATTATTTTAACTATAAATTTTATACATGTTTGCTATTTAACTTCTTCCAATCTGTGTTATTCTGTTAAGGATAGGACGATGATAGGAAAAGTAGGAAACGAATGGGAGTGTTTCAAGTTTAATGTGCCCCGAAAAAGTCAAATCGATGGTTGTTCCAATCGAGTGAAAGAGAGATAGATGCGGCGCAAGCGTACAATGAGCGTAACGGGACAATGTGTGTAACGGGACACTTTTTCGTGCCTGCAGCCGGCGTTCATCGATTTGTTGGACGTTGTCACGTCAAAAAATCATATATTTCCGTAACGCACCTTTAAGCTCCACAATTTCCACGAAAATTGACCACATTTAGAAGAGTGTCTGTCGCGTGAGTGACTTGTCTGTACTGGAGGTGAGCCCTCTGTGAGCCCCCCCCCCCCGCCCCCCCCCCCCCCGCCAGGCTCGAGTGAACCAGACACCTCTGTCCCGCGCCCACCCACGAGTTACAGCCAGTGGTTAGCCTTGGTTCCTGCCGCTGTTGTTTATTTCGCGAGGCTAATTCGCTACCGCCATATTTGCGAGCAGCGTGCGGCGCCGCTGCCCGAGATGGAGCGACCTATCGGACGACATAACCTCTCGGTGACAGCTCCCAATCGAATTTGCAAATCACCAGGTGTTTTATATTTACTGCCTAAAGAACAATAAGCAACATTTAGAATTAAAAATATATTACACTTTAAAGGTTGGGATAAATTTGCACTGTCTAAAAACCGGTTCCAAATACAGTAGCTAAGATTCCGCAATAAAAATCAATTGTAAATAATAAAAAAGTATTTTAAACAGATATATCAATAATATTATTCACGTTTAAGCTAAATTTAAACACAAACACGTATATTTTTGTAAAATATACAAGATGCCACAAGCATGGCAAAAACAGGATCTTATAACTGAGGTAAATAAGAACTTCTAGCAAAATAAGGTTTCCAGAAGTCTCCATACTTATTATTTAAATATTGAAATAAAAATTAGTGCGTGTACTTATGTACGCACGTTAGAATTTATAATTACTTGGCGTGATAAAAAACTAACTTAAAATTTGCATGAAAATATTCAATATAAATAAAATAATAAAACGACTGGAGTGATAATAAATATGGTTGGTTTATAAGCACATTTAATTTTTATTTGTCTAGAGCCTTTTTTTTGAATGAAGCTTTTTTTCATCCTGGAAATATTTAGTTGGATGATGCGCATGTATCGAAAAAAATTCAATCTCGCCTTTTTTTCATAACGCGCCTAAAGAAGTATAACTTCAATGAGCGAAAAAAAAACAAGTATGCAGCTGTAAATACGTGCACGTATAGCAAGTTGCATATCACCGGGTGGTCAGACGCGCGCTCAAGCAAGAGAACTGCAAGCAGAGTGTTTCAGGGATGGTGGCTAAGATAAAGTTGATAATGGAGCGCAACAATGTGGCCTCTTGCTGATATCGAGAGATAGTGAAACAATCCTTGGAACTCGATGCACACCTGTGTCCTAAACGGGTGTGATCCTCAAAGGAAGTTCAAAAGCTGTATAGGTATTTCTGTTTTAAGAATGAAGTACACACAAAAGGGCATAGAAACATTTAGGTTATAAATTATCGCACAAGCACGATTTATCTGCATTAGTTGGAAGCAAGTCAAATGTTGCGCCGTCGCTTTGAAATAAATGTTTCCCGTGTTTCCACAAGCCGTATGACTGAGTGCTGTGTAATATGTGTATTCAAACACACAAGACGCTTCATATTCCTTACATGTCTGACTGATCGAGCTACGCGCTCCTTCGATGAACGCAACGGGGCTATTCTTCGACGGGAGACACAGCCTGCTGGCACGCAACCCGCCGTGCATTCACGTACTGCGCTTGCAGCATTGCCTATACTGACCTTCCCCCAAACTGTGTTAGGCCGTAGCCGCCAATGGTGATATTTTATCGACTTATTTTATAAGGCGAAGTTAATGCGTGCCACTTTGTCTACAACTTCAAGATACAAAAATTTCACAAATAAGTAAATTATATTTATGGAACTACGATAAACGTAACTAAATCAATTACCGAGATAATGGCCACACTTTTAAAGGACTATAGTAAAAAATGAAGAACTGAAATTAATATTGATAGCCAGTAAAAATAAAAGAGAAACACGTATGTAAAATATAAGGTGATAATATAATTTGATGTTTTCAAAACTAAAAAAACTAAATTAAAGAAAACAATTTTACGGACTGGTTTATACACAATACCTAATGCTAACAATAATGAAAAAATATGAAACCTAAAAAGTAAAAAAAAAAATAATTAAAATCCCACTCATTCATTAGTAAATAATCATACATTACTGACACCACTTTTAAACCTTAGCATGGGGGTTTTGGTAAAATATCTGAATAATGATCTCTTAAAAATTTAGTGTATTTGTGTATTGTCTGTTCACGCAAAAAATGCAAAATCATGACTAGATGATAGAGGGAAAGTGTTGGACTTTGCTGATTAAAGCTGGGTTTTCTGCGAGCGAATCCTGCAGCATTCTCCCCGCGACCCACTGTTCGCGCTACAGGCCCGCGCTCAGCGGCTACTGAGCGGCTACTCAGCGGCTACTGAGTGCGGACTTCAGGGATAGTTGCCCAGCGAATGAGGCCCTGATATCGGGCGCACACCCCACACGTCACATCCCCACTGATATCATACACGTGAAGGTGTGTTCTTCTGTTCGTCCTTTCACACAGCAGCTAAGCAACGGATCAACATGATTTTGCATATAGATAGTTTACAGGCCGGAGAGTGACATAGATTAAATTTAAACATGGAATTACATCCCTAAGGGAGTGAAAAAAGGGGTGAATTTAGTTTTACAATAGAAATTCACAGGAAGTTGGTCATAGGCACACAAAAAGCGAGTTTGTCATTTATCTATGTCCGCCACACGGCCATATAGTAAGATCTGGCAATCTCTTATCCTTCTCAGCGAAACTCATCCGCTTAGAGTAGCCAGCAGCTGCTAGCGAACTAAAGGCGCTACTAATAATTAAGTTCAGGACTTCGTCAATAGGTGACGTTGTCTTGAATTTGTAACGCGCTGTCCCTTGGTGCGTCCGTCCCGTCTTGCCTAGGGACTGCCTTGTTAGGAAGCATTGCAGCGGGTTACAAACATGAAGCGAGATGAGTCGTGCTAAAATTGGTTTATTGCACCAGGGTAACAAACAATCAACAACAACAAGGGACATAAGTTTCTCTGCTACCACAATGTGAGCAAGGACACCTGGGCAGCACTGCAAAATAATACAACCAGTCGTTATATGATTAAAATTTGTATCCTATTAATTATTCAATGTATTTAATTATATGAACCAGAATTCAAAATCAATCACTAAAGTATGTGTTTTAAAAGCACATATTATATAATTTTTATTTGTGTGTAGATTTTTTTTTTCATTCTGTAAAAATTTCACTGCAGGATTCGCACGTATCGTGCAAACACACTCTCATCAACTTTTTTTTTTCCTAAACGCGACTGAAGAAGAATAACTTTAAATAAAATTGACGCGGCGTGTGTACGACTGCATAAAACTTTCGATGCGATGCGCAGACGATAGTTCCGTAACAGCGTGTGAGCGGACGATAGTTCCGTAACAGCGTGTGAGCGGACGATAGTTCCGTAACAGCGTGTGAGCGGACGATAGTTCCGTAACAGCGTGTGAGCGGACGATAGTTCCGTAACAGCGTGTGAGCGGACGATAGTTCCGTAACAGCGTGTGAGCGGACGATAGTTCCGTAACAGCGTGTGAGCGGACGATAGTTCCGTAACAGCGTGTGAGCGGACGATAGTTCCGTAACAGCGTGTGAGCGGACGATAGTTCCGTAACAGCGTGTGAGCGGACGATAGTTCCGTAACAGCGTGTGAGCGGACGATAGTTCCGTAACAGCGTGTGAGCGGACGATAGTTCCGTAACAGCGTGTGAGCGGACGATAGTTCCGTAACAGCGTGTGAGCGGACGATAGTTCCGTAACAGCGTGTGAGCGGACGATAGTTCCGTAACAGCGTGTGAGCGGACGATAGTTCCGTAACAGCGTGTGAGCGGACGATAGTTCCGTAACAGCGTGTGAGCGGACGATAGTTCCGTAACAGCGTGTGAGCGGACGATAGTTCCGTAACAGCGTGTGAGCGGACGATAGTTCCGTAACAGCGTGTGAGCGGACGATAGTTCCGTAACAGCGTGTGAGCGGACGATAGTTCCGTAACAGCGTGTGAGCGGACGATAGTTCCGTAACAGCGTGTGAGCGGACGATAGTTCCGTAACAGCGTGTGAGCGGACGATAGTTCCGTAACAGCGTGTGAGCGGACGATAGTTCCGTAACAGCGTGTGAGCGGACGATAGTTCCGTAACAGCGTGTGAGCGGACGATAGTTCCGTAACAGCGTGTGAGCGGACGATAGTTCCGTAACAGCGTGTGAGCGGACGATAGTTCCGTAACAGCGTGTGAGCGGACGATAGTTCCGTAACAGCGTGTGAGCGGACGATAGTTCCGTAACAGCGTGTGAGCGGACGATAGTTCCGTAACAGCGTGTGAGCGGACGATAGTTCCGTAACAGCGTGTGAGCGGACGATAGTTCCGTAACAGCGTGTGAGCGGACGATAGTTCCGTAACAGCGTGTGAGCGGACGATAGTTCCGTAACAGCGTGTGAGCGGACGATAGTTCCGTAACAGCGTGTGAGCGGACGATAGTTCCGTAACAGCGTGTGAGCGGACGATAGTTCCGTAACAGCGTGTGAGCGGACGATAGTTCCGTAACAGCGTGTGAGCGGACGATAGTTCCGTAACAGCGTGTGAGCGGACGATAGTTCCGTAACAGCGTGTGAGCGGACGATAGTTCCGTAACAGCGTGTGAGCGGACGATAGTTCCGTAACAGCGTGTGAGCGGACGATAGTTCCGTAACAGCGTGTGAGCGGACGATAGTTCCGTAACAGCGTGTGAGCGGACGATAGTTCCGTAACAGCGTGTGAGCGGACGATAGTTCCGTAACAGCGTGTGAGCGGACGATAGTTCCGTAACAGCGTGTGAGCGGACGATAGTTCCGTAACAGCGTGTGAGCGGACGATAGTTCCGTAACAGCGTGTGAGCGGACGATAGTTCCGTAACAGAGTGTGAGCGGACGATAGTTCCGTAACAGCGTGTGAGCGGACGATAGTTCCGTAACAGCGTGTGAGCGGACGATAGTTCCGTAACAGCGTGTGAGCGGACGATAGTTCCGTAACAGCGTGTGAGCGGACGATAGTTCCGTAACAGCGTGTGAGCGGACGATAGTTCCGTAACAGCGTGTGAGCGGACGATAGTTCCGTAACAGCGTGTGAGCGGACGATAGTTCCGTAACAGCGTGTGAGCGGACGATAGTTCCGTAACAGCGTGTGAGCGGACGATAGTTCCGTAACAGCGTGTGAGCGGACGATAGTTCCGTAACAGCGTGTGAGCGGACGATAGTTCCGTAACAGCGTGTGAGCGGACGATAGTTCCGTAACAGCGTCTGAGCGGACCTTAGTTCCGTAACAGCGTGTGAGCGGACGATAGTTCCGTAACAGCGTGTGAGCGGACGATAGTTCCGTAACAGCGTGTGAGCGGACGATAGTTCCGTAACAGCGTGTGAGCGGACGATAGTTCCGTAACAGCGTGTGAGCGGACGATAGTTCCGTAACAGCGTGTGAGCGGACGATAGTTCCGTAACAGCGTGTGAGCGGCCTGACGTCACGAATGCCAACTGAAATGAGCCGCGCTGCCCCCGGGAGCTGTCAGTGATTGGTTCCTGGGAAAATTCAGGGAGGGAGATCAGACGCTAACACATTTCTCACGGACAGAAGGGGTTTCCGGAGCTCACGGAGTCGTCGTTATTCCGGTTCATGTCCGAGCGAAGAGGGAATCTGTTCCATGACCTTCAGCACAAGATTCTCCCCCCTCCCTACACCATCTTCCCGCGCATCTTCTTCTTCACGGACCATCGCGGGCCCAGTCCTACCACACACACACCTCCCTGTCTTTTATACGGGACCAGAATACTCATTAAAATGGACATCAGCGCCTCCTCTCTCTCGCCTACAGGATGTGAAAATGCTAATAGAGAGACGGAGGATGGAGCTGCGAAGCTGACCTCGGGGTCAGAGTGTTCTGTGGTCGACGTCGAAACTGGTATTTTTTTTTCCTTTTCTTTATACACATTTGCGTGGACCAGGAATAAAATGGATGGGGGAGGGGGATCGTTTGCAGTTCGGACCAATGCGGCCAGGCGCGTATATAAGCCTGGGCGCTCGTGAGAATACTTACTACTCCCTCTCTTGAGCATCCAGAGACCACAGCAGGACTCCGAGAACACTCTTCGCTGACACCATGAAGTTCCAGGTGAGTGCAAGACTGCGTCCATTCTCGCCGATCACTTTCGCTCGTGCAACGTCTCTGCCGAAATTTACAAGTCCGGTAATCAAATATACAATAATTACGCAGTTTTATAAAAAGATACAAAACGTAGAACAGAGGAGATACCCTATTCTTAGACCTACTTTACATTTGAGCGATCAATAATTTTGTCAAATATAAGTGTACTGACTTGCGATTCTCACCAAAATAATAATATCACTACACGTTGTTAAATTAGGAAAATAAACTATAAATACTTCAATGACATCTTCTTATCTTAATCTTGGGATGAAAAGGTAATAACATTTTAACAGTTCAATAACGTTGTAAGTTTTTTAATATTATGTGTTGTGAAAAGTTTTTAGTTCGTATAGTTGTAAATATATTTTTAAAAAGTTTAAATAATAAGACAACGTGAAGCACACACATTTATAATTAACTTAATAAAAATATTCTTAGTTTAAACAAGTAATATTATCTCTATTCACGTCTCAATAATAATTATTTAAAGAGTGATTTGCACCATTTTTGGTGCAGGAGCTTAATTTCTGAATGGCGTGCACTGCGACGCTGTTGTTGTTCTAAATACTTTTCAAACGCGTGTACTGTGTCATTGTTTCTACCCTGAGAAGCTTTTGGCAAAAAGACATTGGTCGGAGAAAACAAAACTAAAGGTTTCTTAAAATCTTCTGACACTGAAAATCACACCTTTTGACAGTTTATATTTTAGTTAGAAACTACTCAACTGATTTGATACGAATGTTTTATATACAAGCATTTACTACATTATATGTACATATTTTGAAATCAGGGCATGTAAAATTCGTGATAACATGTAAAATCATCAAAAACATTAATCAAATGAAAACATACTTGATATAATCTACATGAAAATCTATATTACAACATTAAAATCGAAAGCAATGTCGCATTGCTATTCAGATAACGACTATACCACCCTAAAACAAAATCCATGCAAACAATTCTTCAGGGATGGTATGTGAACTTACCACAAAAATATATTTTTAATAGAAATATTAATACCATATTACAACAGTAGCTATTAAACAAAAAGCGAACACTAGGTCTATAGTTTATCCACATTGATAGTTAAATTAAATTAATAGCGTCCGTGTTTGAACACAAAAAAACTGTAAAAAAATTATATTTTTAATTTACATAATAGATGGTCGATTTTAACAAAAACATTTATTTCATTGAGTCCCTAAAATTAAATATCACAAACAACCAACTTGATATTGATAAAAATTCAACTTAGAGTTGACACCTTATTAAATAATATTCTGGATAAAAATAAAAAAATTAAAAAAAGAGGGTCATAATTATTAAAAATTTGGAGTTTTTGAAAAGTTCTAAAATCCCCTTTCTGCGCCAATTTATTAGATAGCGTGAAAACATATTTCTGTTACGTAATCATGAATAACCCTACTATCGATAATTCTATAAAATATAATATACCATGCATTTGGAAATAATATATTTGCAAGTCTTATGCGGCAAAATGTTTTAGTGGGTAGCTTTGTCTATTATTACTGTAAATGTTTTTACTATTATAAATTTGCAAGTTATTTGCATAAATAAGCCATATTTTTATATAACTCGTCAAGTTAGCTGAATAAAATTTAATTTTTAAAATTATAAATGGCAAAAGTTACACGATTTAAATTTCTTACCATATATGTCTTTCAAAAAATGTTTTCCCTTCAAAAGCATTATATATTTAATTTTATTCTGATTTTTTTTAATATAAGGGTTATAAATTATTCTATAAAACAAATTTGTTTTCACAGTATCCATCAGAGTGAATTTTATAACTTTTGCAAAATGCCTATAACTAAATACTATTTTTTTTTAAATTTTGGTCTATCAACTGTAATCGGCTTGACGTTGAATTATATAACACTATGTATGTTAACTGAACACATTTGATAACAAAAAATTAATCCAACTCACTTGAAATATACAATTTTAGCAATTCTGCTTTGACGTTTTTGAAAGTATATTACTTTGTTCAACCAAATAAATAGTTTTGTCCATGCTGGCTTATAAATTTAACACTCTAATTCACCTTAAACGGTAGATACTTGCATTTTCACACAATTAGTTTCGTTAGGACAATTGTTTAGTACGTTTTACTTAAAATGCATAGCAAATTACGTTTCGATGTAAGTTTGGTCACCAAATTACGCTACGCGTTGTATACTAATGGTTAAAAATCAGGTAAGCAATCATTAATAATTTTTTTTAACTAACTGAGTAATGTTCAAAACACATTAACTCGGCAGAACTTTCATGCACTAGGTAAAACTAAGTTGAAGGAAATATTGGTGAAGAAGTAAAATAAGAAGCCGAGAATGGTGCGATGTAAATAATTCTAGTTCCAAAACATAACGCAATGCAGAACGGTGTTATTTACTAATTGGTAATTTTTTTTGGATTTTAATATTAAAAACAATTAATTGCACTTTAAAGTAAATTTAAATGAAGTCAGATGGCTCACATTATTACAGATGTGACAAAAAAGAGCAACATGTCGGTCAGTCTTTTCATTAGTGACGATTTTCAAACGCTAAGAATCGTTATCAACGTATGTATGTCGACCTGCTTGCTCAGCTATGACTTAGGAATGACGGATGCTGCTGGAATGTGCTTCACAGAAACTGAAGTGACTGAGTGTTACATGTTGCCTTGTCTGTGCTGTCGCAGGCTTGCTTTGTCCTCGCTGTGCTGGTGGCGTTCGCTTCAGCCGAGGAGCCCAGCAAGAACAAGAGGAACGCGTATGGCTACGCCGGCATTCCCGCCAGCGGCTACTCAGGGCTTGGCTACTCGGGCTACTCAGGCCTGGGCACCTCAGGGCTTGGCTACTCGGGCTACTCAGGCCTGGGCAACTCAGGACTCGGCTACTCCGCTCTGGGCTACTCCGGGGTCGGCTACCCCAGCTCTGGCTACTCCGCTGCGGCCTACCCCTCGTACGGCTACTCCGGCGCAGGCTACCCCTCGTACGGCTACTCCGGCGCAGGCTACCCCTCGCACGGGTACTCTGGCGCAGTGTCTGGGTACCCCTACGGGCACTCCACCTACTAAAACCGCTACCGGCCGTTGCTCAGACTGTGATACTTTGTTCACCAGGGATGCACCATGTAATTCATTTCGACTTCAACTGAATAATGTTTAGGCATTGAGATGCTAGAAACACACTAGACACCACTGGTTATGTACAGTTTCTTGTGACAAATAAACCATCATATCTCATAACCTTGTTTATTTTATTGTATCCTATTATCTGCTAAGTTTTTGTTTGATTTTCAGACTTTTCAATTTGTAATATTTCTCAAAAAAAAAAAAATTCTGCGGCCATTGTGTTATAAACTGTCTTGGCGCCTGGGTCACCTGCGCTGCGGTAGTAGAGAAACAGAAAATATTATTAATTAATTTATTAAATACTTATCATGATATACTATGACTGGTTTAAAAAATTTCATAAATATTTAAAAGGGTCTCTACAAATGTATTTTCAAAGAAACTTTGCTTGACAGATACAAATTAACATGATTTGTCCAAATATTATTTTCAAACAAAAAATTATTTAAATGAAAATTTTATTTAATCACGTCTAAGAATGGTTTTCACTTTATAATATATTAATGACGTGGCAGTAGCAAATAAAACACAACACGTCCCACCACAATATGTAGCAGTAATGGTAACGGGACCAATTTTTAATACTTATTATTAGAAAGACGTGATAATATTAACCTTTTTGACGTGACAACGTCTAATAAATCGATGAACGCCGGCTGCATACACGAAAAAGTGTCCCGTTACGCGGTGTCCCGTTAGGCTCATTGTACGCTTGCGCTGCACCTATCACTCTTCCACTCGATTGGAATAACCATCGATTTGACATTTTCGAGGAACATTAAACTAGAAACACTCCCATTCGTTTCCTACTTTTCCTATCATCGTCCTATCCTTAACAGAATAACACAGATTGGAAGAAGTTAAATAGCAAACATGTATAAAAGTTATAGTTAAAATAATCTGTTCGTTTAAGTAATAAACAATTTTTAATTAATGAGTGCAAATAAAATTAAATTTATCAATTAAATTGTAGATTTCATTTCACTCCTTTGTATCCATACAATATAGTGATAATTCAATAAAAAATGATTCAATTTTATTCATAAAAGTATGCAATCATTTCATCAATGTTTTTTTATGAAGTTGTCACGTTAAACTATCGTCCGTAAACCGACTTTACAGACAACCAATTTTTTTTCGATAATAACTTGTGATGTTAATGTCTGATGAAACATTTGCGTGCTGGGAAAATTGTGTAGTTGCTTTCTCCTTAAGGAAGCGCTGCGTTTTGGTTTTGTGAATCGGCAGAAGCATACTGGTCTAGCCAGCGCTTCCTGGGCGCGGGTTGCAGAGGATACACGCCTCTCTGAACCACAGGCACCACGCAGGGAGCTGCTCCGAGACGCCAACCCTGACCTCAAGCACAACGAGCAGCGACGTGTCAGCAACCAGGCCGCCGGAGACACTCAACCGTGAAGAACTTTTAAAAATAACGAATAAGGAAAGAGAATACCAGGCCCGTTAACCTTGTCGACGGCGGTCTACATTCTAAGTCGGTTCACTTGCATGTGTGATCGGGGAAGGGGTGGTCTTGCTTGTTAAGCCTAGTATATAAGCCCCGGCGTGAGTGCTTATACTTCACCACTGGCTAGCCTGCAGTACCCGAAGCCCAGAGTCACTCCCACACACTCCATCTCCGACAACATGAAGGTTCTGGTAAGTTGGCAACCCTGAAGACTTCAGAAAGATCCTAGCACAGTTGGCTCGGGTCTGGCCGAGACATTTTGACGTCCCTGGCTCATTGTTTGAAATACATCTGTTTTTTTTGGACTTTGTTTGCTAGGAAAAGACTAAAGCGAAAACTATTAACAGGCATGTGAAACTCCCGATAACCGGAAAACATGCAAATTCAGGTCCATAGCTGAAAGCTCTGCCTATAACACCAGTGGCCATTATTGTTAACGTACATGCCGCTAGAATCGTATAGGTCCACTAACTTCTCAGTCAACTCACCATTGTTTTATAAAAAAATATTTTCGCATTTCTCGAAGAGCTCAGCAAGACAATGATTATTATTGCTTCTAAATGAACCCACCACAATTTCTCTTTTCTGTCGCACCTGAAATATCATCACTATTTATACCTATGGCGAGAAACGTGAAACAAATCATAATTAGCGCCCTTGTAACTTGTTCAGATCATGAATAAACGAAAGACGAACTTATTTTCGTTAGGACACAGTGTATCCAACACTTTTCTTTACCAATAACTAGAGAACGGAAAAAAATTCGCGGGTTCAAGGACCTTCAGGATAGACTCCATTATCCACCACACACTCGGGCAAATGCCACAAGTACATTGGCTGCTGACTTGTGAGTCGTCTCGACTGTGTGGGCCTGTGATTAGACACTTCTATGAGTGAGGGTCTCTAATTGACCCTCAGTCCTCCAGACTAACAGTGAACCAATGGCAGAAGCAGCACTGAGGTATACTTATTGGAATTTTAGCATAACACGAAATGAATTCGCGAATTTTTCAGGTCTCTACTAAATAACAATTCCCCAGTCGCACAAAAATGAAGTGAAAGTGAGGAAATATGACTTGTGAGGTTAAATTATTGCTCAACATTAATCAGTTTGAGTTGTTGCAGGCTTGTGTTGTCCTCGCCGTGCTGGTGGCTCTGGCCTCGGCCGAGGAGTCCCAGAAGGACAAGAGGTACGCGACTGGTACTTCCCTGGGATACTCCGGCCTGGGCTACTCTGGCCTGGGCTACTCAGGCCTGGGCTACTCTGGTCTGGGATACTCCGGTCTGGGCTACTCTGGCCTGGGCTACTCAGGCCTGGGGTACTCCGGCGTCCCCGCCGCCGGCTACGCTGGTCTGGGCTACTCCAGCCTGGGCTACTCCGGCCTGGGCTACTCAGGCCTGGGCTACGGACATGGCCTGGGCTACTCCGGTCTGGGCTACGGGTACTCTGGCTACCGTGGGTAACCAACCATCGCTTTGAAAGGCTTCTTCCTCCCAGATACCACACTCACAGCTCTTCGAAACTCTTTCGCGCTACCCTCACCACCTGGAAACTACACTTTCAGCACCAGAGAAGAAATGAAAGCACCAATGTCACTGTACAGTTTCTGTTGAAAATAAATGAAATATTTCCTTTTTAACCTGATTATTTTTTTCCTATCCAAGCCACTTTTGGTTTATTTTTGTTACTTTTTCCTAGATTAAGTTTATCTGAGAATTATGAAACATTTTACACTCTTAAACCAAAAGTTTCGGTGATTTAGAATGAGATAAACAAAGGCTTTTGATCTTTATCAGATATGTGACGACCAAATAAAATACAGTAAATATTTTCAGACTTTTTATAAAAACAGAATATGTAATTAAACTAACACATATTTACGGATGAGGCAGTTTAAGGTCGCTTAGTAGGAATTAGGTACTTTCATGGAACTTCAAATAAAATGTAACAATCTAGGCAAACCTGTAGTTTTTACTTAATAGGTTTTACTGATTAATATATTAATAATTTTTAGCAGTTATGTTTTATATTTCATTATAACGCACAATTGAGTTTGGAGCTTGCAAAGATTTTCAAAAATAATAATTAAAAACTTGCCATTTTTTAATTGAAATAATTATACAATTTAAAGCTACTCTAAGTGTGAAATATTATGCCTTAACACAAACCGGATTTAGATGGACTATAATCTATATAAATGATTAAATGAGAAAAAAAAATGGATTTTAAAAATTGTTTCATAAAAGGTTGTGATTAAAAAAAATCTGACACAAGACGCTGTAGATTAAACTAAAATTGTTAAACTACAAAATTAAATAGGTGTAACTCTTGAAAATTATTTTTTAGTAAATATACATTATGCTTGTACTGCGAACCCACATTAATTAAAAAAAAAACATATTTTAAAATATATAGTTTTATTAGTTTCAGGTAGCATTCACTTTATAAACTATAATTATTATGTAGTTACAGATTTTGTGAGTTCGTAATTGGCATTTAAGTTTATATCAAGAAAAAATAAAGTATATTTCAGAAAAAAAATTCTGCAAATCACACTTATACATTATACGTATTATATATTACGTAATAGGTATTACGGTAGAAATATAGATTTGTTTATACTTAACATGGTATAAATTATTATCAACATGTAATTAATAAAGATTATATTTGTCTATACTTAGCAGCATTAACATTTATGTTGTAAAACATTTTATACCAACACAACTTTTATTTAAATAACTAGGTAAAAGACCTGATAGTCCCTAAATAGTATGCACCTAGCTACACAGTATGCACCACTTATTCTTTGATGCATTCTCAAGCCATTTCGTCAGGAAGAAATTATCCTCAGTCAAATGCAAGCTAGCTTTATCAATATTTTGAATGGAATGTTTTCATGGAGGTTAAGTTTATTGATCGGGTACGATTAAATGAGGAAAATTCTTTGAAATAATGTAACCAGTTATATGTGAAGCTCGTAATAAAATGTTTTTCGATAAAATATTTTTAATATAATAACGCAATAATATAATTAACTTTTATTAAAATAACCGCACATAAAATCGTCCATATACAAGTGAATTACTTGCAATGCTTATAACCCTAGTAAAAATATATATATTTGAAAGCTAATGAATGTTGCTAAGTTGCGAGTGAGATATTGTGTGAAAAATAATCTTCCAGAGAAATCTTCATAACACTATGGATGAAGGATTGGGTACCAGTTATATTGGAAGCTTCAAAATGAGCTTATATGAAACATTAATCTTGGTGAAACGGCTTCAGAGTGAAGCGCTATTTAAGACAACGGGATGCGAGGCTGGGTCGATCTCGCATCGTCACGCCGTCCCCTTGAAACGGTGGGAACGCAACCCGCGTGGCGGAACATCACCGCGGGCGGCCTGCCCGGTTCCGGCAGGGGCAGGCCGCTCGCACCTCGCTGCTTGCGTAAGCACGCACCCGCTTCGTTGCGGCGGCTGACACCAGGGGCGCTGCGACCGTGATTCATGCGGCGAGGCCGTGATTAAAGCCAAGCTTCGTCTGAATCAGTCGGCGGGAATTAAGGAGTTAGTAAACGTACCTTTGTGTGCGTGCGACCCCGTTAGCAAACGAGATTTCTTTTTGATATTTACTGGCACCTACAACTAGAAAAAAGAGCACTAAAAAAACTTTGTATAAAATAATATATGTTCAAAAATACTTTTTTTTAATGCGTGACGTAAAATCAATCGATGTGTTTATGAAAGATGTAACGATGAATTTTTTTTTTTTTAAGTGGAACTTCTTTGCTGAGGGGGAAGACATTTTTGATCGCATGAGGGGAATAGTTAGGTAAGCGGTGGAGAACTGGTGGAGGATAGTGCGGTCGAATGGGAAGACGGCAAGAGAGGGGATAGGTGCGTAGTGTGGCATTCTATATGCTAGTTGTAACGGCCAGTAGGAGAGACGGCAGGGGAGAGGGAGAAATGACGCAGGGGTGATGCTACGGAATTATCGTAACGCTGCTGGTGTTTATCTACTCAGTTTTCATAACGGCTAACGATTGAAGTTTACCACATTAATTTTATTTTGTTTAAAGTATCTACGTTTTATTTATTCTTGTGGAAGAGAGTTACTGATTTGTGTTATTAACTTTTATAAGTATCATATTTTTTTTCTGTAAATAGTGTAATTAAAAATGTAAAAAATTATACATATCTATTCCTAACAAGCAACATATTCACTTCTTTCGTGCGTGAACTCCATGCACACTTTTTATATTATTATTTTTTGTTTTAGAATATATAGCTGAAATTTCTTGTAAACAAAATTAAGTAGTAAGTTATTTAGGAAATATATTCGTCTCTATGTCAAAACTTTGTAAATTCTTAACGTCGACGTTCAAAATATTTTTTTATTACAAGGAATTTTAAATTTACTTACATATGAATGATTATAAAAACAAATACTTTTTGAAATTTTTTTTCTTCGATTCTCAGATACACAATGAACACCCAAATCGAACAAAAAGTGTATTAAGTGGCTCTTTAAAAATTTTTTTGCAAGTTTTGGGAATACTGCAGACCTCCTTTTGTGAATGTAGTGCTTGGAGGTGCAGTGCTATAAAGCATGTGGGCCAAGACGGCGAGTGCTGGTTGATTCAGGAACACCCTGTGGGCGTCAGAAGGCGCGCTCTAGCAGTCAGGGCCTAACACTGTGTGGAGTGCAAGGTCATGCGAGGGCCGACATTACCACACACCTATCATTAGGGACTGGAAAAATTCGCGGTTTCAATGACTACTAGGATAGACTCCACGATTCTCTATGTACTCGGGCAACTATCACCTGGTCATTGGCTACCGACTCGGGACACCTGTTTACTGCGATTCTTATGATTCGATACTTCTTTTGTTGAGTGTTTGCCATTGGCTCAGAGTCCTTCAGGTAAATTGCGGTCCAAACACTGACGCAGCATTAAGCTGAACGAGTTTGGATTCCAACCTGGCTCGAAAGGAATCCGCGAATTTTTCCGGTCTCTACCTATCAAGCATTCTCACACAATCACAGACATGCGCATACGAGTATATATATATATATTGGACATATGCTTGATCCCTACTGATATTATAAATGCAGAAATGTGTTTGTCTGTTTGTACTTCTTTCACGCAGCAACGGAGCAACGGATCGACATGATTTTTTTTGCATATAGATAGTTTATGGACCGGAGAGTGACATAGATTAAATATAAACATAAAATTCCAACCCTAAGAGAGTGAAAAAAATGTAAATTCAGTTTTATAATATAAATTAATAGCAGGTAGGTTATAGACACACAAACAGTGAGTTTGTCATTTCACGGTGATCCATATTTAAACTCCATACATTATTTTCAAAATCTATAGTAGACAAAATATTATTTTGTTCAGCTGAAAATTGAGCTATATTATAGGTTCAAATGTGTTTTTTTAGATGTAAACAATTTGCTGATTATTTCAGTTAAAATGCAGATATAAGCTTTCAAATTATCATTAAACCTGACTTACTTTCCACAGAAAAATTTTTTTGAGAATGCGATAAATTGATAGCTAAAAATATATTTCCACTTAAGCTTTCCTTCTTTTCCTTAAAAAAACCTGCTACCTCAGTATAAGCTAATTGCAGCAATTACAAACATCATTCCTGTCTACGCTGCTGAATTCATAACACTAAATAAAGCTATAAAACTCAATAGACCATGGAAAATAGCGAAATTTACCATCAGCTATTTGCATTTAAAAAAATTGCCGTTTCATTTACAGCACAAGAATTGTATGTTTATTCAAGTGCGTCTAAACCTGTTACCTTAATTAATTGTTGTTGTGGCTCTGCAGCTATAATGAGTGAGGGTACAGGTCTGGGTGTTGACGCTTCTTTTCCTTTGAAGTTTGAGACTAAACTGGCGTGAGGGAAGTGTGCATGCAAGCAGTGAACGACCATCAACTGACTGACCCGGCGTGTGTACACACGCGAGTACAAGACCGGCGACCCTCGGGGTGCGTGGTCGCTTGCAGGCCGAGGGTCAGGGTTCGAACCCGAACCAAAGCGGTTCGGAGCCCATCGCGATAAACAAGATTCTCTCGCGTTTAACTTTTCGAAACGACGTTGAACCATAGATTATCTTTCGTCACAAAACACTTAATTTTCAAAATAAAAATTGTTTGTCTGTAAAGTCGGTTTACGGACGATAGTTTAACGGGACAACGTCATAACAAAACATTGATAAAATGATTGCATACTTTTATGAATAAAATTAAATCATTTTTATTTTAATAATAAAAGAATAAATACTTGAAATTATAACAGTAATCAGATTTTTAAAATGCAAGAATAATTAACCATTACTGCCGAAATTGTTGTTGTAATAAGCAATGAAAACCACATTAATTTTTCACTTCACTTTATAAACAGTCAACGAAACAGTTCACGTGTAGATGACTTGTAATTAATTTTAAAAACTGGCGTTAAGCTATAAAGTTTAAATATAATTATGAACAAGTTTTCATATAAATAAACTGTAATCAAATATCTATCATTAATTATATGAATCAACATAATTTTTTAGTCAATTGTAACATAACCTATTATTACTGCACTCGCCGACAGCGTAACGGAACACAGCGTAACCGAACAATGAGCGTAACGGGACACAGCGTAACGGAACAATGAGCATAACGGAACACAGCGTAACGGAACAATGAGCGTAACGGGACACAGCGTAACGGAACAATGTGCGTAACGGAAACATTACCGTAACGGAACAATGTGCGTAACGGGACACTTTTTCATGCGTGCTGACAGCGTTCATAGATTTATTAGACATTGTCACCTCAATATAAACTGCTCCCGAAAAGATAAAATTCAATCGTAAATAATGTTTAAGAGTGTTCTTTTAAACTGTGGATAGCCACAGAAGATTTGTGTGCACCAAAGGTGCTAGTAAAAGGTTCGTTTGGAACTTCGCCAAACAGATGGCTGCCTTGAATTTGTGAAGCGCTATGCTTTGGTGCGGTCGTCACATCCTGCCGTCCCACAAGATGAAGTTGAAGATTGGCGTCCCAGTTTTGCTGATGCGTTGTCTTGATGCACCGAGACTGTGCAATCAGTGGGACTTTAAAATCAAAATGTTCCCAATTTTCATGTGTATATCCTACAGACTTGAAACTAGTTGTTGGTGTTCCCTAGGTTATGGTGTGTTAAGCCCTGACCACGCCGGGTAGCTGGGCGAGGAGAAGAAGTAGCCAACTTGACGCGTGAGAAGGAGTGAGTGGAGTCCTCCAGGACCGTCATGGCGTCGGAGCGGAGGAAACAGCGACCTCTGGAAGCCTCATGGGCACTAGCGAAGCGAGTGATGTTCCGCCGAGACCGCGCTGGGGCTTATAAGCTCGTGCGTTTTCAGGCGAGTCCAGGCGAGTCCCGGCGAGTCCAGGTGAGTCCTGGCTTGTCCCGGCGAGTCCAGGCGAGTCCAGGTGAGTCCAGGTGAGTCCCGGTGAGTCCATGTGAGTCCATGTGAGTCCAGGTGAGTCCCGGCGAGTCCAGGCGAGTCCATGTGAGTCCAGGTGAGTCCAGGTGAGTCCCGGCGAGTCCAGATGAGTCCCGGCGAGTCCAGGTGAGTCCCGGCGAGTTCAGGTGAGTCCCGGCGAGTCCCGGCGAGTCCAGGTGAGTCCAGGTGAGTCCAGGTGAGTCCCGGCGAGTCCAGATGAGTCCCGGCGAGTCCAGGTGAGTCCCGGCGAGTTCAGGTGAGTCCCGGCGAGTTCAGGTGAGTCCCGGCGAGTCCAGGTGAGTCCAGGTGAGTCCAGGTGAGTCCCGGCGAGTCCATGTGAGTCCAGGTGAGTCCAGGTGAGTCCCGGCGAGTCCAGATGAGTCCCGGCGAGTCCAGGTGAGTCCCGGCGAGTTCAGGTGAGTCCCGGTAAGTCCCGGCGAGTCCAGGCGAGTCCAGGTGAGTCCAGGTGAGTCCCGGCGAGTCCAGATGAGTCCCGGCGAGTCCAGGTGAGTCCCGGCGAGTTCAGGTGAGTCCCGGCGAGTCCCGGCGAGTCCAGGTGAGTCCCGGAGAGTCCCGGAGAGTCCAGGCGAGTCCAGATGAGTCCCGGCGAGTCCAGGTGAGTCCCGGCGAGTTCAGGTGAGTCCAGGCGAGTCCCGGCGAGTCCAGGTGAGTCCAGGCGAGTCCCGGCGAGTCCCGGTGAGTTCATGTGAGTCCAGGCGAGTCCAGGTGAGTCCCGGCGAGTCCAGGTGAGTCCAGGCGAGTTCAGGTGAGTCCCGGCGAGTCCCGGCGAGTCCAGGTGAGTCCCGGCGAGTCCAGGCGAGTCCATGTGAGTCCAGGTGAGTCCAGGTGAGTCCCGGCGAGTCCAGATGAGTCCCGGCGAGTCCAGGTGAGTCCCGGCGAGTTCAGGTGAGTCCCGGCGAGTCCCGGCGAGTCCAGGTGAGTCCAGGTGAGTCCATGTGAGTCCAGGTGAGTCCCGGCGAGTTCAGGTGAGTCCAGGCGAGTCCCGGCGAGTCCAGGTTAGTCCAGGCGAGTCCCGGCGAGTCCAGGTGAGTCCAGGTGAGTCCAGGCGAGTCCCGGCGAGTCCCGGTGAGTCCAGGTGAGTCCCGGTGAGTCCATGTGAGTCCATGTGAGTCCAGGTGAGTCCCGGCGAGTCCAGGCGAGTCCATGTGAGTCCAGGTGAGTCCAGGTGAGTCCCGGCGAGTCCAGATGAGTCCCGGCGAGTCCAGGTGAGTCCCGGCGAGTTCAGGTGAGTCCCGGCGAGTCCCGGCGAGTCCAGGTGAGTCCAGGTGAGTCCATGTGAGTCCAGGTGAGTCCCGGCGAGTCCAGGCGAGTCCAGGTGAGTCCAGGTGAGTCCTGGCTTGTCCCGGCGAGTCCCGGCGAGTCCCGGCGAGTCCCGGTGAGTCCCGGTGAGTCCATGTGAGTCCAGGTGAGTCCCGGCGAGTCCAGGCGAGTCCATGTGAGTCCAGGTGAGTCCAGGTGAGTCCCGGCGAGTCCAGATGAGTCCCGGCGAGTCCAGGTGAGTCCCGGCGAGTCCAGGTGAGTCCCGGCGAGTCCAGATGAGTCCCGGCGAGTCCCGGCGAGTCCAGGTGAGTCCAGGTGAGTCCATGTGAGTCCAGGTGAGTCCCGGCGAGTCCAGGCGAGTCCAGGTGAGTCCAGGTGAGTCCTGGCTTGTCCCGGCGAGTCCCGGCGAGTCCCGGCGAGTCCCGGTGAGTCCCGGTGAGTCCATGTGAGTCCAGGTGAGTCCCGGCGAGTCCAGGCGAGTCCATGTGAGTCCAGGTGAGTCCAGGTGAGTCCCGGCGAGTCCAGATGAGTCCCGGCGAGTCCAGGTGAGTCCCGGCGAGTCCAGGTGAGTCCCGGCGAGTCCAGATGAGTCCCGGCGAGTCCAGGTGAGTCCCGGCGAGTTCAGGTGAGTCCCGGCGAGTTCAGGTGAGTCTCGGCGAGTCCAGGTGAGTCCAGGTGAGTCCAGGTGAGTCCCGGCGAGTCCATGTGAGTCCAGGTGAGTCCAGGTGAGTCCCGGCGAGTCCAGATGAGTCCCGGCGAGTCCAGGTGAGTCCCGGCGAGTTCAGGTGAGTTCCGGTAAGTCCCGGCGAGTCCAGGCGAGTCCAGGTGAGTCCAGGTGAGTCCCGGCGAGTCCAGATGAGTCCCGGCGAGTCCAGGTGAGTCCCGGCGAGTTCAGGTGAGTCCCGGCGAGTCCCGGCGAGTCCAGGTGAGTCCAGGTGAGTCCAGGTGAGTCCCGGCGTGTCCAGATGAGTCCCGGCGAGTCCAGGTGAGACCCGGCGAGTTCAGGTGAGTCCCGGCGAGTCCCGGCGAGTCCAGGTGAGTCCAGGTGAGTCCAGGTGAGTCCCGGCGAGTCCAGATGAGTCCCGGCGAGTCCAGGTGAGTCCCGGCGAGTTCAGGTGAGTCCAGGCGAGTCCCGGCGAGTCCAGGTGAGTCCAGGCGAGTCCAGGTGAGTCCCGGTGAGTCCAGGTGAGTCCCGGTGAGTCCATGTGAGTCCAGGTGAGTCCAGGTGAGTTCCGGAGAGTCCCGGAGAGTCCAGGCGAGTCCAGATGAGTCCCGGCGAGTCCAGGTGAGTCCCGGCGAGTTCAGGTGAGTCCAGGCGAGTCCCGGCGAGTCCAGGTGAGTCCAGGCGAGTCCCGGCGAGTCCCGGTGAGTTCATGTGAGTCCAGGCGAGTCCAGGTGAGTCCCGGCGAGTCCAGGTGAGTCCAGGCGAGTTCAGGTGAGTCCCGGCGAGTCCCGGCGAGTCCAGGTGAGTCCAGGCGAGTCCAGGTGAGTCCAGGCGAGTTCAGGTGAGTCCCAGCGAGTCCAGGTGAGTCCCGGCGAGTTCAGGTGAGTCCAGGCGAGTCCCGGCGAGTCCAGGTGAGTCCAGGCGAGTCCCGGCGAGTCCAGGTGAGTCCAGGTGAGTCCAGGCTTGTCCCGGCGAGTCCAGGTGAGTCCAGGTGAGTCCAGGCGAGTCCCGGTGAGTCCATGTGAGTCCAGGTGAGTCCAGGTGAGTCCCGGCGAGTTCAGGTGAGTCCAGGCGAGTCCCGGCGAGTCCAGGTGAGTCCAGGAAGTCCAGATGAGTCCCGGAGAGTCCCGGAGAGTCCCGTCGAGTTCAGGTGAGTCCAGGAAAACCAGATGAGTCCCGGAGAGTCCCGGAGAGTCCAGGCGAGTCCAGATGAGTCCCGGCGAGTCCAGGTGAGTCCAGGAAGTCCAGATGAGTCCCGGAGAGTCCCGGATAGTCCAGGCGAGTCCAGATGAGTCCCGGCGAGTCCAGGTGAGTCCCGGCGAGTTCAGGTGAGTCCAGGCGAGTCCAGGTGAGTCCATGTGAGTCCATGTGAGTCCAGGTGAGTCCAGGCGAGTCCCGGAGAGTCCCGGCGAATTCAGGTGAGTCCAGGAAGTCCAGATGAGTCCCGGAGAGTCCCGGCGAGTTCAGGTGAGTCCAGGCGAGTCCCGGCGAGTCCAGGTGAGTCCAGGAAGTCCAGATGAGTCCCGGAGAGTCCCGGAGAGTCCCGGCGAGTTCAGGTGAGTCCAGGAAGTCCAGATGAGTCCCGGAGAGTTCCGGAGAGTCCAGGCGAGTCCAGATGAGTCCCGGCGAGTCCAGGTGAGTCCAGGAAGTCCAGATGAGTCCCGGAGAGTTCCGGAGAGTCCAGGCGAGTCCAGATGAGTCCCGGCGAGTCCAGGTGAGTCCCGGCGAGTTCAGGTGAGTCCAGGCGAGTCCAGGTGAGTCCATGTGAGTCCATGTGAGTCCAGGTGAGTCCAGGTGAGTCCAGGTGAGTCCCGGCGAGTTCAGGTGAGTCCAGGCGAGTCCCGGCGAGTCCAGGGGAGTCAATGCGAGTCCAGGCAAGTTCAGATGATCCAGATGAATCCCGGCAAGTGCAGGCGAGTCCAGGCGAGTCCAGATGAGTCCCGGCGAGTCCAGGTGAGTCCAGGAAGTCCAGATGAGTCCCGGAGAGTCCCGGAGAGTCCCGGAGAGTCCAGGCGAGTCCAGATGAGTCCCGGCGAGTCCAGGTGAGTCCAGGAAGTCCAGATGAGTCCCGGCGATTCCAGGCGAGTCCAGGGGAGTCCAGGCGAGTCCAGGCGAGTCCGGGCGAGTCCAACGACACCGCGACCCGCTTCCGGGAGCACCGAGTGTTGCCTGCGAAGGTCGCCCTCGCCTCCACACACAGGCCCGAGGCCGCTGCCGTAAATGGGCCATGTGACCAGTCAGCGATTAACCTTGATTCCGCACAAGTTTGACTCATAAAAAAATGTTTTTCAATATGGTAAATGTCGAGCCCATTTATCTCAATTTTTTTCCAGTCTCATAATTTCCAAGATATTATTCACCTTCCTTATTTAAAATGCCTGAAGGGAAAGTAGCTGTTTATTCCATTTTTTTTGGAGCTTTAGTTTAAACTTTTCCAGAAGGTTATTCTATGACCAGTATACTTAAGTACTTTGTAGCTTTAGGCTAAGACAATAATAAATACTACATGGTAATTTCTTGCACATCAATTGAAGGTACTGAAGCATGTATAAAAAAACAATTTTACAAAAATCATTTAAAGAACATAGAAGTATTAAAAAAATAAAAAATCAACATTCGTAGCGTTTAACATAAAAATTATATTACACTGGATAACCATGTAGAATTTTTTTTTACACAAAATAAATTGTTAACTAAATGACATAAAATCATCACATTGTTTCATGCTTGTAATAAAACGTGTGCACCTTCATTAGAAAAGTGCTAAACGGAGACAACAAAAAGTAAACAATAAACCGAGTGCCAAGAGAGACAGCGCATTGGCAAACACTAACAGCGCACTGACAAACACTAACTAGCTTTCGTTAGGTGACTGGTCCGACCGCTCAGACTTTGGTTTTTTTTTTTTTGGAGTCATTCCGGGCAAATGATTCAACATCCACTGTTGTTTATTCGAATGTTGTTCACACCTAAAGTAATTGAATAAAGCTTGCACGAAGAAGGAAGATATTATTTTTAATTAGACATAGCGAATTTTAGGTAGACTAATTCATACTGGGAAATAAATTGACGATACAATATTGTAAGGAACCGTCATATCATTCGACTGGAGTGGTCTCGGGAAACCGTGAGAAACGGAAATAAGGATCGTTGGACCAGCGACTGACCCTGTGATCCCTGTCGTCTGGGATGTTAATCTGTCGCTCCCTATATATATATATATATATATATATATATATAGTAATTTTATTACCTAAATATTGTTACGCACTTGAAATGTATGCCCACATTATGAACCACTCTTTGATTTAGTCCACAGTTTACTCTTCTCACTGGAGCTGGGCTCGACGCGTCTCTTACCGCACAACTCTGTCCCGGCACATTGCCTGCTACCATCCACTCATACAAGTCGTGACACACCGGTATCAGTCACCCGAGGCCTGTCACTCGATGTCCGGTTATCTCTCGCCAAGGGATCACTCTCCTTCTTCACTTCACTGGCCCGGAGTCTGGGGTCGCATTTTTTATACCCTCATCAGCCCCCCTTTCCTTCCGGAATGGTCTCGCACCCCTTTGAAGTTTCGCATCATCAGAGTTGACCCGATGCCAGAAACTTCCAGAACAATAGCGTCCTTGTTACGCCACTCCACGCGGCGGCCTCCGGGAGCCCACAGAACCCTCCTGAAGGACGGAGCCGATGACAAAGCGCCGCGAAAGGCGATAGTGGGTAAAGGGGTCAGCATGGGAAGGGTAGTAGCGGGGAAAGGTGGGTAGTGGGTGAAGGAGGCTAGTGAGGTGCTGCTGTTAATCTGACAAGGAATGTCCCGTTCAAGGAGCCCACCTCATGTAAGTGAGGCGGGACGATAAGCGCGACGCCCGCGGGTGCTTCTAGAGCGGTATCACATCTAAGCGCAAGGCTCTGAGCTGATGCTCAGCCTTCTCGTCGTGCATAGGACAAATATGAAATTTGACCAGTGACAGTAACACTATATGGAGGAGAAATAAAGATACGAGTTGTTTAACGCCTAAAAATTTATTTGAAAACATGAATTTTAGCCAATTTAACTCTTCTGAAAATACAGTTTAAAAACCTATTCACGAAACCAAACTACTTATCGGCCCTCAGAGAATTCTTGAGTGCTTTTCGTAAACAGACCCCACCCGTATGTCTTGAGTGGTTTTCATATAACATTGTTTGTCCTGAAGCCCTGCGCACCGTGTGTGTGCCCGGGTGGGCGGGGTCTTGAATGGACTGCTTCCCGCCCAGGGGCCAATCATCGAGCTGACTGACCGCTAGGAGGCCCACCGGCCTGCCTCGTGGCCCCACCTCCAGCATGCTCGTAACAATATTCATTTTGGAGGATTTCTTTGACTTTTGGACGTATTTCTTACCAGATTTACACCTTTTTAGTTTACAGCCATGCCTAAGTGGGACTCGAACCCAGTACCCACTGCGCCGTGATAGGCGGCATACAGTTACTTCGAGAGAAAAGTAAATTTTGTAAACAAGTACCTGAGCAAGTACACGGTGCAGGGAACATAACCTTACATGTTTGCGTGTTTCTCAAGAGCTACCCTTTTCCCAGACATCAGAAACGATCCACTGAGGACCAACGAGAAACTTGCCATCCAGAAATAAACCACAGAGTAGCTGTTGTGGTCTTGAGCCAGCGATAAAAAATTGTTTAAAAAAATTGAGGAAAAATACTAACGTGCCTGAAAATATAAAAGTGAAAATATTCGTGCCATTGTTAGTATCTAATTATAAATAAAACACTCCCAAATGTAGACAAACATTTTTTTGTGTGTAAAGTTTATAACAGGTTTACCACAGGTTATTGAAGTCCTTTGTAAAAAAAAAGTAAATTTAGCTTTGTAAATATTATTTATTTCATTTTTTTCGTGTTCTCAGAAGTTCTTTGGTATTCGAAGGAAATAACGACACAAAAAACTGTTTTATGGGAAACACAAAATTTTATTTGGGTTATCAACTCGCAAACTTTTTGAAGTAACTATGAGATAAATCGTAATGATCACAAAACTATTTGTCAGTGAAGAAAAATCAGAGTAAATAATTACAAAACTGTTGGTTTTGTTACGAATAAGGCCCTTTCTTTAGATTTGAGTTATCATAAATTTTGTAGCAACTTTTGTCTTAGGAATGTGTTTTACATACCTATATGTGATACGTATTATTTGTTAGAAATATTTACTCATTGTGCTTTATACTATTTACATATCATAAGCTTATAATACAGATTTGGTGATTCTATTTGAAGCCTAAATTTGTATTTAGGATCCCTTTTCTTCTGCGTTTTCAAGGAGACGAACACATACATTAAAAATAATCTGAATATACGAGCTTCCAATTGTCTGATTTTTTAAAAATTATTCTATGGAAAGTCATTTCTGTATGTTTATCCCGATTTTATTTCTAATGTTAAAATCATAAATGCATTATTGACTTCTTATATCCATAAAAAAAGTAACATGCTTAGATATGAGCCCATGAACTAAACTATATAGCATACAAAACATATAATTTACAATGTAATGGATTATTGTTCCCTGAAGATCTAAACGAACTATTGACTTAAAACTTTCGTAAAGTATTCCATTTGTCCTACTGAATGTATGTGTATGTGTAGTGGTGTTAGAATTTAGCCACAAGATAATGAAAGTAATATCAATATTTTACTGAAAGTCGTAGTTACTAACACCAAGAAAATATATATCATATGGTTAATACATCGTCTGAAGAAAAATGTAGCACTTTACTTTTATATAAACAGTTTTTACGCTCTGGTACAATAAAACATGAACAATAAATTGGGCTACGAAGAATACAGCAATTCATAAAGAACATAATTGAGATAAATTATTGTACGAGCTGCGCATTTTGGCATTGCAAGACGTTGAACTACCAGCAACGATGTTATTCTGCAACATGCTACTTAGCAGTTCACAGGGTGAACCTACATAGATGGTCCTACAAAGGAGTAAGCGGGAATCTATGATCCAGGACCAATACCTTCATGAGACCACGTAAATTATAATTTTGAGCATCTAAGATTTTCGACGACTCCCGTATCTTCATACCATTAATTAATACTATAGTTGTTTGTAATAACAGAAATTCTTAGATGTTCAGAGGAATATAGTTTTATTCAAAGAGATAATGTATTATTTGTAAAAATGTTGACATATCGTATAATTTTGTCTTTTGCTGCTTGATCCAGAGGCCTGTTTTAAAAAGAGTTTCTCATGTTTAGTAGTAGCCCGGAAAACTCCGTACCTTTCACGAAACGTGTTCATATAGTTACATATTTGTTTCGTTTTAAATTTAAAAACAAAACATATAAAGTTGTTCAATAGTTAACTCATGGTATGAGTATTTAATTTCATTTTAATTAAAATCTATAAATTTAATCTGATTTTGTACTGGGTAAGAAGTGAAATATCATACACTAAATTTGAGATTTTCTATCACAAATGGATCACAATTGGAGTAAACAAACACATGTTTACTTCTCTTTTCCATTATAAAGCTACAGCAAAAAAAAATTCAGTCAAGTTAGAGCTTAAATGTTTGCGTCCGTTTCAATATCGTGTAGTTAAAGTTTCATGAAACAATATTTAAATCACTACAATGGATTGTAAGTACTTGAACAGAGTGTATCATAGAGTGAATAAGTATTATGATTTTCTACTTCCATGGAGAAAATATTTCTTTCAAATATTACGAAATGTTTTAATAACACGAGGATAACATTGAGGAGCCTGTCAGCAGCACCAGGTTATAAGTCGGATTGGAAATATTATGTTGGTTTGCAGGAAAGGTTCAACGAATTCTGGAAATTCCTTTTTAAAAAAATTTCATTGCAGGACTTGGCAACTGGGATGTAAAATAATATCAGTACACACTTTTGTGAGAAAAAAATTTCAATTTATTAGAAATAAAATGAATAACAGGAGCCTAAAAAACACAAATAGTGTTTTTTTGAGGCTTGGAAAGAGATTCCGAAGAGCAGCGGTGTTTTCGAGCCGAGATGCCGGTAGCTATTGAGGAGCAGCTTGCTGGCGGCGGACAGGTTACCAGTAGCCGGAGTAGCCGTAGGGGTAGCTGTAGCCGTAGTCGGCGGCGGAGTAGCCCAGGCCATGTCCGTAGCCAAGGCCGGAGTAGCCCAGACCGGAGTAGCCCAGGCCGGAGTAGCCGACGGCGGGGATGGCGCCGTAGCCCAGACCGGAGTATCCCAGGCCGGAGTAGCCCAGGCCGGAGTAGCCCAGGCCGGAGTAGCCCAGGCCGGACACGTACCTCTTGTCCTTCTTCGCCTCCTCGGCCGATGCCAGAGCCACCAGCACGGCGAGGACGATGCAAGCCTGCAACAACAGCACCTGGTCACGAGGCATTCGGGTCTACTGTACTTCCACCAAATATTGCAGTAGGCAGGGTGTGAAGCCTTTTTTTTTTATCCTTCAGCCATACTGGTTGGACATCCAAAACATTGGCTGAAGCTTAGTGTTTGGATTGTGGGAACTGTTTTCAATGACGTTTTTTTTTATCAAATTAACTTTTTTTAAAGTTTATTTTAATCTTATTCGTACTTACTAACCATCGCCAGGCGTTATCAAGCACCACTTCCAAATTATTTTTTTTTGGGGCGGAACAAAATGGTTGATGGCGAGGTCAAATACGTATTGACTTCAGCTACAACAGAGCACGACGTCTCCTGACTTCTCCTGACTCCATGGTAGTAGGACGTGATGCCCAGTGATCCTGGTGGCATGGGCTGTAGCTACCTAGCGTGGTCAACAATGTTGTTAGTTCAATATATATATTTTTTAGTTTTTATTTCACTTTTACTGCTATTTAATGCTTATATAGGGACACCAAATCTTTTATTATCGTGATGAAAATAAAAAAAAATCTTTAGATCTTTGAGTCTTACTTTCTTCAAGGTTTATGTTGGTTCAGATTTTATTTCTCGGAACGTCATTCCTTAACACAACATATGATAGTAATGACTACAGATATAACAGTCTTCGGGGACTTACTTAAAGGCAAATACAAAATGTCCGTATTATATTTAATTTATTTTTTATTTTTATATTGAGTTAGTCTTCTAATATATTTTCGTATTTGAAATGTTTTCTATGTGTACGTGTATAGTACACACCCATAATGTTACTTTTTAATTAAAGGTGTCAAGTTCAGCCCTACAGTAAACAATTTATATATTAGTTTGCTGTTTTCAAAGCTGAGTAACGGTGTTACGGTACACATGTAGTATGCGAGTTTATATTAGCTTTGCATATAAAGTAAGACTGTGATGAAAACTTTTGGTTTCCAGCGCACGAATACACATATTCGGTAAGTATGAAGCTAATAAATAAATGCTTTGATTTTTTTCATGAAGGAAACGTGCATGCAGTTAGAGATATTACCTGTTAGCTCTCAAAATATTTTAACAATGATTCGATAATTGTTTTATAAAAAATGCTGTGCTCCAAGATAAACATTTGTTCGCTCTGCTATGCAAAGACAGTTATGTTGAATTAATAAAAAATAAAATAAAGAAACTGAACTGAATGATAGAAACAATGAAATACCGCAAAAAAATTAGTTAAACTTCACTAAACATTAGTTAAACAAAAAAAATGTCTAAAATATTCCTGATTATTTAAAAGATTTAGGAAATTTATGGATTTGGGATTAGTTTTCAATTTAGAAAGTAAGTGGAGTTTCTGCTCCTGTACAACCCGGCAGAGCCAATTACCTGAATCAGCCTTGAGCTTTATAAAGCGTGGTTGTTCTCTCTCCTAAATATTTAGATTTTTTTGTATTCCACGTTCCAAAACTTTAAATATTTACCAATGCAAGACACTGTGACATTTTAAATTACAGTTTCTCTATTCGATGTCCCCAGCATGAATGTTGGGTTTACTAGTTGCTGCGAGTGTTAGAAAAACATGCTAATGCCGCGAAGCCTTGAGTTTCGGAACCCGCTTTCACGTTGAAAGTTTCTAGGTCTGGGCATTTACTCGCACAAGCACTCAAATTCATACACCCACGAGTATTTGACGATGGCAAATCTGGGCAAGCGTTTGAAATTAGTGTCAGGCGAACGAGAAGTTCGAACCAATGACAGCCTCTAGTAAATGTTAGAGGACGAAATGCTCCAAACTAGGAATTCCCCAGGAGCGAAGCGAGAGATAACTCACCAGGACCTTCATGTTGTCTGTTGAGGGAGGTTCAGAACTCGACTCCAAAAGGCTCGAGGAAAACTCGTTGGAACGAATGATGCGGGCCTAGACACGCGGCCGGGCTTATATACTCGTGCTACTTCCCGGTGGGGCATAGTCCCCCCCCCCAAACCCCCCACCCGAAGTACCGCTTCAACCCCCCCCCCCCCACACATTCCAGTCTCACGCCGCAGACCCCCGTCAAGAATGTGGGCTCCAGCCCTCACACGTCTGGCTAAGGACACCCTGGGGCTATGCCCCCCCCCCTTGCAGGCCGTTCCAAGCTGTCCAAGGTCGAGACCCGGGTGACTGTTGGAGGACGTCATCTGGTCTTCTCGCGGTTATCTCGTCACACACTTGTCTGCGGGCGCGATGCCTTTCCAGCCAAGTTTTCTCCTGTCTCGGACGCCCTCAACTGCCAATTCCATATTCCCGACATTTTGCTCATTCCACGTTATTTATTACGGTCTTTGGAGTACTCTTACAATGGCTGACTTAATATCTCGAGCAAACGCCACTGTTGGTTCGGTTTTTTTTTGTCACAGAAAAAAAAAACACACACAACAAAGATGAAGCCTATACCGTGTTTTCGTCCGTGCTGTCAGCGTTGTTTCGTCCATATCATTGTTCGGTTTCATCGCTGGGTTTCGTCAGTAATTTGCTGAGTTGTCTGGTGCTGTATCTTTTGTGTTCGTGTGTGTTGTCCCGTGGAATCGTTGCACTGAATTATCTGTGCTGCCCAGGGCGTGGATGATTGTTCTTCGGGTGTTGATGTGTATATCTTTGTTGTCCATTCCTGAGAGTATTTATCACGACACCAAGTGTAAGCCAGAATTGGGGAAAGTCGAGGAAATCATTTCAAGCCAGTGTTGCCCACGCGCGAATCACTGAAACAAGCCATGGGTAGAGACCGGAAAAAATCGCGGGTTCAATGACCTTCAGGATAGACTCAAATATCCACTACGCACTCGGGCAAATGCCAACTGTTCATTGGCTGCTTACTTGTGAGTCGTCTCGATTGTGTGGGCCTGTGATTCGCCGCTTCTATGAGTGATGGGTCTCTAATTTGCTCCCAGTCCTCCAGATTAACAATGAACCAATGGCGGAAGCAGCACTAAGGTATAATTATTTGAATTTTGGCATCACACGAAATGAATTCGCGAATTTTTGAGGTCTCTGGCCACGGGAGGAGTCTCCCACGCCCAGCAGGGATGGCGCTAGAGGCGACCCTCGCACGCGTGGGCCGCGCACTCTCGCCCCTACGCGCCGGGGCGGCGTGGCACCTGACATTTGGCGCTCGGCGTGTGTCGGACACGTGTCCGTGCTGGGCGGGTTGGGCAAGCCAGTTGCGTGGCGCGCACCTGTGCGTCGCCGCGGCGGGAAGAAAGCTGGACTCCGCCCACCCCGCTGGGACCGCGGCTATTACCCGCCCATGCCTCTAGACGTGACGTGTTGCGACACGCGCCATAAACCCTCCCCGCGCGACCCGGCCGTGGTCCGGAGAACCTGAAACAATGCCGACGGACCTCCATTCATCACGAGCATGAGGTCCAATGGTCTGAGGGCGGGACCCCCCTGGCACTCTGATTGAAATCAGAGGAAATTAAGGCGACTGTTCGCCGCTGTGGGTAATATATACTCTGCACTGCAGACCCTGACAAATAACACGAACACTCGCATAACATAGCTCACGTCGACGTAATGGAAACCAATAAATCTTTAAAATATGAATTGAAAAAGTTCTGTAATTTAATTCATGAGATACAGAAGGATACTTTATCTTAGGTTACGATTCAAGTCATTCAATAAAGAGAGGGGTTAAAAATTTTCTTACAAAATATCGGTTTTGCTTTAGAGTTAAGGCGTGTCATAGAACTTCAGCTAACATGATTTAAATGTCACACTGAAGATGCTGGCTGCAAAGAGCAGCGAAACAGCGACTCCGGTCCAAGGGCCAAAAATACAGGAACAGCGTCCCAGGTACACTTAAAAATATTTATTAAACCTTTTGAAAGTGTGCACACAATCAGATTTTGTTTACAACACGAGTGAAGAGTGACGAAACAAGCTATTGCGTCAACAGCCACATCTCAAGAGCGCCATCAACTTGACTCACAGAACAAAGTGTTAACATTTTAGCATTGTTCCCCTCGCCATCCATATCGGGTGGAAATAATTTGTTTTTAAATTATCACGCTATTACGCTTTCATCACGCCACTTTCACCATCGTTGACACATATTTAAACTAAAAGTGGTAGTCGTTTTCATACGGAACTAAATACATTTTTCCATGAAAATGAGGTGAATATATTTGTGCAAGTGTGAGAGATGGAACCAGTTTGGAGCTGTGAGCTACAAGGAAGAACTCGCATTAATATTCAGTTCGGGACCAAAATCCTCGAAGATTTAACGGAAGTTTGAACACTACAAAATGGTTGTAGGACAAAATTTTACTACCCATAACATTTACAGACTTTTAATACTGTGACATTTATCCGATGAGTTGTTTGTTATAAAACTGTTCCTGCCATGCATGTAACTGTTGTAAATACATACTGTTCTGTAGCTGTGCCTAAACATTATTTACCGATACCTCGTGAACTATCACAGTATTTCTCAGTTGCACGAACTCTGCTTATTCTTGTCAATGTAACTTGGGTGTGAATGGCAGGCTTGGAGTTGCTCTGCACACATTGGAACATGACAACGTGGGACCACAATCTGAAGCTACGGAATGAGCAGTGAGTGCTCTGTGGGCAAGCTCTGAGCAATAGGGCTTACTCCGCAGGCACTGGTAAAGATTCACAGTTAATTCACGGATCTTTCAAAGAATAACTATCTTGAAATAAACGAAGAGTTATTCGTAATCTCAGATAACAGTACCTTCGTAGAAACTACGCCTGATTCCAACTTTCGAGTGAAGTGTCTCGTTGTGAACAAGGTAAACACAAGCGTGGAAGAATAAAATTAGGTTTTTGTTTGATGTAATCTTTTGGACATACGCCATTGCTAAGCACATGTATGTCTGTAGAAGAAAACTACAAAAAAACAAAAAGACAGAAACACAAACTAAGCAAAAAATTGCTGTTGTCAACAAGATATAAACACCACATAATATTCCATAACAGGAATATGGTTAACAAACAAAGAAAAACAAAGAAAAATGGACTAAGAGAAAAAAACCCAAAAATGATGACAGAACAAAAATATTGAACCCAAAAAAAAATTCAGCACAACAGTTGAAACGTGACAAAAACACAACAAAACGAAAAGACGAAACAAGCACAATAGTTTTCTAAAACAGAAACAAGCGACGTTTCGCACATGTGTTTTCATACCATGTGCATCTCTGCCTTAAGACGGGAACAGATAACAGTTCCCGAAACGTCGCTTGTTTCTATTTTGTAAAACTATTGTGTTTGTTTCGTATTTTCGTTTTGTCGTGTTTTTGTCTCGTTTCAACTGTTGTGCTGAATTTTTTGGGTTCAATATTTTTGTGCTGTCATCATTTGTGGTTTTTTTCTTTCTCTTCTGTTTTGGAAAACTAATGTGTTTGTTTCGTATTTTCGTTTTGTCGCGTTTTTGTCTCGTTTCAACTATTGTGCTGATTTTTTATTGGGTTCAATATTTTTGTTCTGTCATCATTTTCGGGGATTTTTTTCGTTCTCTTAGTCCATTTTTCTTTGTTTTTCTTTGTTTGTTGACCATATTTCTGTTATTGAATATTATGTGGTGTTTATATCGTGTTGACAAGAGCAAATGTTTGTTTAGTTTGTGTTTTTGTGTTTTTGTTTTTTGTAGTTTTCTTCTACAGACATACATGTGCTTAGCAATGGCGTATGTCCAAAAGCTTCCATCAAGCCATGCACTCACATTGCACAAATCTTTCAAAGATAATAGGTTTTTACTGTATATTCAACAAGATTTTGAATGGTTTGTTAGTAAAATAAGATTATTGTTGTTGATATATTTCCAAATTAAGTTGAAGCAGTACCTTTAATTTTCCAAGATAAACAGTAAATTTACGAAGACCCCTGGGTAATTTGTGAGCACACTCGTAACGAGACCTAACGAAAATAGCGATGGATTAACAATCAGGATCTCGCTTGCCTCATAACACTCGCACCACTCAGGTACTCGTGGATCTAAGATTTGGAATTACATAGAAATGACATCTATAATTATTAGTAAGCAGAGTTTTAAGAGTTTCATAAATGCAGGCAAATATTAAATGTACCGCTTATTGCTGATAAACAGGATCAGATATTTTTTCTTCATTCTTACAGATTGTGTATTGCTGTGTACGAAAATTGAAAATCATTTAAGTCATTTAAAATTTGTAAATTTTTCAAATATGAACTACATAAAGTTGGTGCGAGTGTCGAAGAAAAAAAAACATCAAAACATCCATGCCAAGAGTGACGCTGCACTTGGTCAGCTTGTCCAGTCGTCACCGTGTCTGTGTCAAGTACACACCAGGTCGTCGTTCAACCTGCAAGTGGAATTCCATTTGATATCAATAACTCACATCTTGTACTATCGTTTCTTGAACGTGTATTTCTGGTCATAAAGTCAGTCACGGACGCAGAAAGGCGTCGAAAAAATTCTACAATTACGTAGACGTACGCCTGAAACGGGTGGCTTTTTAAAAAATATTCCGTACCACACGAAGGTTCCGAACGTGTTTTTTTAATGTCTGAGAACGTGTTTCCTAAAAGTTGTAGAGAATGTGTTGATTGGTAGCTAATGCGAGGCGTGACATTTCACCGAAGCGGAGGCGGAAGTTATTATGCTTGTTTAGGAGGTCCGTTACCAATTTGGTTTTTTATGACTTGAAAAATACGCCCTTTTGGGGCCCGCTCACTCGGGTGATTATTGTGTTCGCTGGAGCGTAGGGGTAGTCTGCCTTGAACAGAGACGTTGAGCGCAACTGAACCAGTTAGGAAACCTCGATTAGGATATACTTTCAGCATCATTCCGAAATAATGCGAAAATTAAAATTACCGCGGGCGTCTATAGCGCGGCTGTGTTAGATTTGTTAGGAACATCACAACGTTGGTATCGTACTGTAAAGAAATGTTTTTAGTTTTACAAGGAATATTGTGGAATATCAGTTACCAACGTTATCACTTTTAAAACAACAAGAGAGTTTTTAAAATTACAAATGGGTCAAAGCTTTGCCTTGAAATTTTTACATGTGACCAGCATAACCCGGCAGACATTTTACTACCTGTGTACATTTCTTTTGTTTTCAAATAATTGCTAGTTTTTAATATTTGTTGACAGATAAGACGTCCAAAGATGGTTTAATTGCATGTGATGCAAATTTAATTTCCCTACAAATGAAAGAATAATAGTTATTCACAGCTGCAATACACTGCGTTTCCCGGGCTGAACACAGGCTGACAGCGCTAAAATTCAGTTATTTAACTTTTTTTTAACCTCTTTGAATGGCCATGATCTTTGCCATTTTAAATATTCTTTGAGACGGACAACGATGTCATTTATCGTTCTTGCTAGGCACAATTTTGATTGGCCGATCGCATCAAACATCTAATTTATATTGAGCCGGTCCTATATGCGACATATATGATGGAAATACAAGTCATCCAACTCTTCAAACAAACATGGCAGCTCTAGTGACGTTTATGGTGACGTCATAACCCTCAAACTTTATTTGACACAAATATTGGAAGGTGTTGGAAGCGAACACGTGACAGCGTGACAGAGCCTTTAGTAACAAGCAAATAAAGGAATGGTGGTGGGTCGTTGGGGATGAAAACACACAAAAAAACCGAAAAAAAAGTAAAGCTATTCGATGGGACATTATGTCTACCTGATGTCTCTGAGATAATGGGTCGTGTATCACATCATACTTTTTTTTTGACGTGATAACGTCTAATAAATCGATGAACGCCGGCTGCACGCACGAAAAAGTGTCCCTTTACGCTCATTGTACGCTTGCGCCGCATCTATCTCTCTTCCACTCGATTGGAACAACCATCGATTTGACTTTTTCGAGGCACATTAAACTTGAAACACTCCCATTCGTTTCCTACTTTTCCTATCATCGTCCTATCCTTAACAGAATAACACAGATTGGAATAAGTCAAATAGCAAACATGTATAAAAGTTATAGTTAAAATATTCTCTTCGTTAAAGTAATAAACATATTTGAATTAATGGGTGCAAATAAAAGTAAATTTGTCAAATAAATTGTATATTTCATTTCACTCCTTCTTTGTGTCCATACAAAATAGTGATAATTCAATAAAAATTATTCAATTTTATTCATAAAAGTATGCAATCATTTCATCAATGTTTTGTTATGACGTTGTCACGTTAAACTATCGTCCGTAAACCGACATTATAGACAACCAATTTTTTTAATGGTTGATAGTTCTGAAGAGTTTAAAAATAGTACTTCACGAAACCCTTTATAACAAGGGAGGGATGTTATCGTCGCAAACTTCTTCTACGATTGGAAGAAATATGTGTAACGCGTAACGAATTATGTAATTTACAAGATGACAACAGCTACGTTCCTCGTGGCTTCGCTGGGTGCAGAACGAGCTATGTCCACAATCAGAGCCCGCGAGTAATGATGCACTGCAGATGTGAACAGCATTTATCGACGAAACAACATCTGCAGCTAAACGTTATGCATTTTCAGCTCTAACGTGTTTGATCTATTTGAATTATTTTAATCGGTAAAGTAAAGATGATAAATATACTAAATTAAATCACTAACCTACATAGATTAAATAAAACATTTTTACATTTAATATCACAAAATATAAAGAAATAAATTAACGCAGACACATTGTTGCTCCTTGAATGAGTCAATATAATCCTATAAGGCTGAAAACAATTTTTTTGTAAAACTATTATTCCAGATTTTATACTGAACAAATGAGATATTTTATTTGTAAATTCCGTCTGCAAGTGATTACTTTACAATAAAATTATGTGCCAAAATATTTTGGTGATTTAATTGTTTTAGTTTAATAACTGGAACAATATCACTCAGGTTACTAGCAGCACACACTGGCAATTATAGATTCCATTTATTGACTCAATTTAATGAAAGTAAATCAATTTTTTAAGTAAATATTTATAACTGGCTCAATCTCTTGCTACCTTATGCAACAAAACCATCAGCCTGAAATCAATCAAGTGGAACAAGCGCTGGGCTATGTTCGTGGAAGTAATCGGTAAAGAAGGCAGTCAATTTGAAACAAATGATGCCAGCCTCAGTTTTGTAGAGTTTTAAGTGTACAGTTTTTTTGGTTTGTGAAGTCATGAATGCAAGTCCCCTTATGAGTGCAATGATTCCGGGTTAGATAGATTGTAAGAAGGCCCTCACTTCTTACTCTTGCAAAATAAAAGTTATACCGTATAAATAAACATATACTATTTTGTGAATTTTGCATAAACAGTTAAACACACATAAAGAATAATTATTAAATGCTATCAAAACATATATACGTGGTATAACGTGAAGTTGTTAGAATATAGTTAAAAAATACATTTATCGAAGCATGTCGGATCTAGAGAGAAAAGAACCTGTTATCAAGCTAGGCTTCATATACTTTTCTGTTGTTTACATATTTCGTTATTGGTCTCAGTAATTATTTGACACGCCAGGAATGATCATAAGCCAGTAAAAAAAAAAGTGGAGGAAATGTACAGTGTACAGTCCATCTGAAATGAAACTGAAAACAAACAAACGCAAATCGTTTCAAATTTTAGATGACCGTGCGGTTGAACCAGTTGAGGAATTAATCGGAATTAAAGTTTTCTACATGTCACTAAATCTCAATACAGTTAAGTATCTCTAATTTCAACATAAGGTAATTGTTGTATAAAATTGTGGTTTATTCCTGTAAATCAGCTTGAATTATTATTCATGCAACATTAGTGACGAGTTGCAACACACATTTGCATTCACAATTGCGAGGATTTTATTCAACGTTGCAAGATGATTAAAAGATTAAACAAGAAAATAAGAGGTGTTGCTAACTCGATTTCGTCTGTAATCACCGAGGAAAACTAAACTGCCCAGGAACGAAAGAGATCAATTTATCAAAGCCGGTTGTCTTGATGAGTTAATGGCAGGCATGGTGATTAGTCGCTAAGTTGCAAGGCGCCGCCGAATGCCCTGTGGGATTCAAGAGCCAAGGTCGATGCCCTCGCCTTGTTGCACCTTAAAAACCCATTTATCGTCCAGACTTGGAACATGTGGGCACCTTATTGAATGATCACCACCAGCTCAGAGCTGCTGGTACAAATTGCCAGGAGATTGGAAGGCGGCGCGGTGTTTGACCTGGATTCCAGCTAAAGCGATCACACACACATATTCACACACATGGCTACCAGGTCCACATATTTAAACTGTAATTTCCAATCAGTTTTAGGGCGAAAATTGCAAAATAAACTTTAAAATTCCATTAATACCTTAATTTTGAAGCTTTCCCGATACCTCCAAATCGTTTTAGAATAGAACTAAAATATTTTGTAGTAATTTGTTTTTACCAGAATAAGTATACATATTGTAAAAAAAGTTTTGTAATTTTGCAAAAAAAATGTATGCGGCAGTGGAGTATAATTTTACACCTTCATATGTTTCTACTTAAACACAAGACTAAAAATACATCAGCCCGTGTTTGTGTGAAATTAAAATAAAATTGGTGGAGACCCTGATTTCACATACGTTTAGTGTAAAATTACATTTGCTGTGGTTTGGTGACGATGCCATAGCTGTTTGTGTGTTTTCACTCCATGTTATCTTTACTGATATAACATAGCTGGAGAGTTTGTTTGTTTTAACGCGCTAATCTCTGGAACTACCAGTTGGATTTTAAATATTATTTTTGCATTTGACAGCCCAACTCCCGAGGAAGGTTATAGGTTATCTAACATCACGCTACAACCTTTAGCAGCCAAACAAAAAAAAGTCAGAAAGAACGCTAAGCGAAAACGACGTAATAGCGTGGGCGGGCGATGCGATGTGGTGGGAGGTGAGAAACAATACATGCAGGTCCATAGATATATTATAAACAATTTTCTTAACATATAAAGCTGATATGGCCAATCACAATTTTTGTTATATGGTGTTGACAGACTTTAATATTCTTCTGCTAAGAAAATAGTTCTTTAAGTGAAATAAGTAGTTGATTTTTTGTTTCATTCAAAATGCCTCGAAGAAAACCTCAGCTTTATAGGCAGTAAGCAACATCCAAGCGTCTGAGATTTTTGCGAGAAAATGAAATGGAAGATGAGCGTATGGATAGGTTGGACAGTCAACGTACCATTTCGGAACAAAACCGGCTTAGAGAATCGAGTGCTGAACGTTATCAGCTTTTAACCCAACAACGAGTGAGGTCAAATGTTATAAGAGCACGTAGCCATAACAAATTACTAACTTTGGATTTTATTTATGACTCTAATATAGATTATTCCGAGATAAATTACGTTGAAATTGGCATAATATTTGCAACTATTGCCAATATAAATGGAAAACTGAAGCACCCACTTTATGTTGCAGCAGAGGTAGAGTAAAATCCCTAAAATTCCGGAACCCACACCAGTTTTGAAAAAATTATTATTAATTCAGGCTCAAAACATTTTTTTAGGTCATAAACGACAATATAATACTCTATTTAAAATGACTTCATTATTTGATACCAAATAAATTTGCGCGAGGAATTCTATGCCTGTATTCAAGATAGAATTACATAGATCGTATGACCCACTACTACAGTATCCCACGCTCATCCTATGAGATGATGGGTGCTGTATCAACATTCAACAACAAAACTGTGCTGCACGACATAAGACAGTATTATGTATGCAATTTTATGCTTTCAGGCTTATGGTAAGAACAACTGATATGAAAAGATTACATTATTTCAGAGGATTGTTTAATCAATACTGTTTCGATATGGCAAAAAAAAATGATACCTGAACGGCTAAAATTTATAAGAAGGCATCAAAAAATTGAGAGCCTATAAATTTATACGTCTACGAGACGCTGTTGTAAATTATCAAAATGTTAATGCTTCTAATCTCGTAGGTCATTATGTTTTTTTGCCTTCTTAATTTACAGGATCTCTACGATATATGAATGAAAAGAGCCAAGAAGCCACGATATATGTTAGAAACATTTTATAGACCAACTCTTTTAACCACCTACATATGTAATCCAGAATGGCCAAAAATTAAAATTGAGTTATTTCCATATAAAAAAAAAGCGCAAGATATACATGATTTGATTTCATGAGTATTCCATTTAAAATTCAAAAATTAATAAAATTCCTAACCAAAAAATATATATTTGGACCAACTAAGGCCTTTGTTTATAGCTTTGAAAGGCAGAAAAGAAGTTTATCGCATGCTCAAATTTTGCTATGGATTACAAACAAAAATGCAACCAAATTCCATATGTGACATGATATGGGCTGAAATTCCCGATAAACAACAAGATCCCAGACTTCACAAAATTGTAACGAAAAACGTTATAAATGACCCTTGTGGACCAAATAATCCAACATCACCGTGTATGAAAGAAAACACGCGTTCCATAAAATACCCAAGGAGTTTTGTATCTGAGACACAAATTGGTGATGTTGCTTACCCAACCTATAGATGTAGAGCTCCAGATAGCATGTGAGGGAAACTGAAATGTAGACGATATGTGAGTTGTCCCTTACAATCCAGTTTTATTACGAATTTTCAACGCACACATTAACATGGTATTTTGCCAGTCAGCCGAAGCTATAAAACATATGCAAATACATTAAACAGAGGTTCTAATCAAGCCACATTCGATTGTACAATAATAATAATAATGAGGTAGAAAAATATCTTACTAGACCAAATTCTGGATAACTTTTATTTGAAAAAATAACAACAACCGCAATATTAGTAATTGTTATTAATTGATATCTTAGAAATAATTTGGTGTAACAAAACGTCAGAAACAATGTATGGCAAATAATGGATATGACTTTCATATTTGCAACAGATACATTTAAAGGTTATCTGCTATTTTAAAAGGGTTAAATATTATTTATGATTCATATTTTTAGCCCGACTGATTGTAACATGGACACAAACTAAAATTAACATACTTTCTTTCATACACAAATTCCCCCACACTAAGCTTTCGCTTCGTAAAGCTCTGCAATTGTTAATAAGGTCCAAGATGGCGAGTGAGGACGTGTCTGAAGATAACGGTCTCGCCCTAGTTCACCCGCTGTCTTCAGGACTGGCCACTTGGACACACACACAACCATTCCACCCGCTTCTCGGACATTTCCACGGACAGTAAATTATTCGGTCGGGAAATTGTGGGCGACCTTGCAGTCTAGAACCTGACATTTGTACACAAAGAAGAAGAAAACATCCGGCAATTTTTTTAACGTCCATAGCTCGAGGGAGTTATTATTAGTAGTTAGGTTATGCCGATCGGAGCGCAGTGGTGCCCGGTGCAGGATTCAGGATTGGTCAAAGGTCACCAATCCTGAATCCTGCACCGGGCACCACTGCGCTCGGATGGGCATAACCTAACTACTATTATTAAATAACTACACCTTTCAGGGATAATATTTGACAGAATAAGCTGTTAAAACAATATTTTTCGCTTTTTGTTGTTGTACAAATTAGATCATCTCACTGAGGACTTACATATATTGCAATATGTGATGTAAGGTGCTCACTGCTTCAAGATATACGAAAAACAGTATCTTAAAAGAAATTAATTGATTTTTCTTATTATTTTTTAAATTTGTAGACAATATTGTCTATTTCCTGAGTGTTCGTAGCAAAACCTTTTGTATTTTTTTATCGCGTTCAAAAAACTTAGAAGTAGGATTTGAACTATAACTGATAAAAAACTACTTTAAGTTAACTGTGTTAAGAAAACAATAAATTATAGTACTAATACTGACAACGACGTCAACAGAGACGAATATATATATATATATATATATATATATGTGTAATAAACTATTAACTGAAATGAAATCTGCATCTTTTCTCGATAAAATGCTACATTTTACTCAATTTATGTTAGTAAATACTTAATTGCGCATAATGACTAAATAACGCTATAATTTTGGTTTATTGAATAATTAGTTTAAATAACGTAAAAAAACCTTTTATATGTTTCAAGTTGTATAAATTACCTTCAAGTGAACACCGACGAGTATACGGTCACTGTCGCTGTCGCTACTCGCCTCGTCCCGGGTCCTGGAGGGGTGTGGGGGGGGGGGGGGGGGAGGCGCTGACCACCAGAAGGACTCGTCCTCCTCCCAGCTGAGCGACCAGCTAGTCGCACCGGGACTCGAACCAGCCGTGACGTCACAGGGCGAGCGAGTGTCGTCCTCTGTCGCTGAGCCCGGAGGCCCCCGCCCTGTTTGCTCCTACTCGCCGGACGAGTGTTACTCGCTCGTCCTGGGACTCGAACCAGCCACTTGAATACCGCTGCCACGTCCAGGCCGCAAACCTTACTCCAGCTCGGTGTTCACTCGTTACGCACCGAGCGAGTGCTCAACTCGTCCACCGAGGACTTGAACCCAGGACCCTCGGTCCTTGGTTCAAGTTCAAGTCCTCAGTCCCCTGCAAGAGCCGGGGTTATGTAACTCCAGGAGCAGCGGCCATCTTGTGAACCAGGATATCCTTTATTCATCTGTCTCTCTGAAGCTGTGCAGGATGCATATGAACCAGGCGGAATTTCCCGTCGAACCAACGAGAGAACCTTCTTATACAGTGCTCAAGCTTCGCGGGTTGTCTAACCCACATGCCATATTCTTTTACAAAGTCACGACTGTGATAGTACAAGAATCATTAGTGTGGAAATTCTATATTTGTAGAGACCGTAGAAATTCGCGAGTTCTTTTCGCGATAGGCTAAAATTCAAATAGTTAGGCCTATACCTCAGTGCTGCCACTGCTATTGGTTCACAACCCACCTGGATGACTCTGGGCCAATGAGAAACACCCGACCAAAGCTTTATACGAATCACAGGCTGCTACGTTGGGACGTCTCACAAGACAGCAGCCAATGAGTGGGTGACATTTGACCGAGTGTACGTAGAACTATGGAGTTCATCCTACAGGTCATTGAACCCGCGAATTCTTCCGGTCCCTATATATTTGGATTATTCTATATTTGGATTATTATATACTTATCTACAACAGTGAAATCACGGTCCTCAATAATAATCAATAAACACTATAATCTGTAATATTACGTGAAACAATAATACGTAATATTCCAAAAAGTCTATATTTTTCAATTAAAAAATCTGAAAGTTCAAATTAATATTTTAATTGGACTTTTCCTCCAATTTTTTAGATAGCATTTGTGTAATGTGTAATTGCACATAGTTTAAAATATATTTCAATAAACATATTTCTTTCAATAATTTGTTATAACGCGTGCAAAATAAATATTGGCGATTAAAATGAATAGAGGTTTGATGATAAAGAAAGAGAGAGATTGTGGAAGGATGAGAGAAAATAGAAATCACGTGTAAGCCTCCAGCAAACAGCGCACTTTGACCACTGGAGATACATGTACTTCATCGCTTCAAGGCCAGCGGGTATGTTCTCGTAAAACAGAAACCTTTACCCCGAACATGGAAATCTTGTAACGACTGAGACAACCTGCTCTACCGCAGTAAACACACTTGTCACACAGACAGCCTGAAAACTGCTTGGGCAGATCTTATCACCGTTGGTCGTGGAAAATGAGGGAATTGCATCTTCGTTCAGCTTTGATTTGGCTATTTTATAATGGCACAAAAATGCTTGTTCACTCCAAGAATTTAAATTAATCCCAATTTTTAATAATTTACAGGGGTTTATTACGTTCTTTGAATGATTCATACAACTGGTAAATTTTATTTAATACAAGTTTCTTTTTTAGAAATACGTCATTGCCCTTGTGCCATGGAATAAATTCATGAATGCAAAGTAAAAAATAAATATGAAATAATAAACACATGGAGAACAAGCTTAAATGAGCTGAGGTCGAACAGATGGGACCACAGATGAAAGTAAACAGGTATCATGGACAATACAATGATGACAGCACAGATGAAAAATTTCGAAACTTTTAAATATCCGAATATTAATTTCATTATTTATTATTACATTTAATAAATAATAAATAATTTATAAAATTAAATGAACAAATTTTAATGAAAACTTTTTGATAATGAAACGTGAATATTAAATTAAGAAAATAATAAATATTTAAAGAATGAATAAACTGAAATTAAATTTTTGAATTTATTAATAAATTTATTTTCTTTTAAAATATTATACAAACAATAATAAATATTTAAAATTAAGAATCTTATAATATTTATTACAAATTATGTCATATATTTATTATTCTATAAATTTTATTTATTTAATTTTTCAAATTTAAACTGAACTTTATTGACTGTGTTGACTATCTTTTTCCAGACCTTTTATTTTTTATTGTAATTAATTATTTGCATTCAATTAAATAATTGAATTAAATTAAATATACCGCTAGTGCACTCAAGGAATATCCTCCAAGTTCCAAATCCCTGGGTGCACAGGTCTAGTATTGGAGTTTTCATTGAGTAGACAAACGAACTAAGGAGTATTCAAGCTTTGTTTTCCGGTTAGAAGGCCGGCTCGCCCGCCACCTCCCCTCCCGTTTCAGCGCCCTTTCAGGGTGGAATAGCAGTCGTCTTGCAGATCTTGTTCAATCCAGAGCCCGACATCTGGACTAGACTTGGAAGACAGGTCACCTCCGCTCTGTCCCACCAGCGGACCGCCAACTGCCTGCGCCAGTCAGTGGACAGAGTTTCACAGGAAGTCAGCCTCAGGTTTCCGCCGCCTGGCTGGCCGAGACCCCACCAGTACGTACTGACGTACTGACCACGGTCTGCCACCAGACAGGCTTCAACCAACTGACTCGTCAATCCGGGTAGGAAAACCAGAACCATGCCCGAGAGATGAGTGACACTACACGCCCCCTCCAAGTACACCATTGAAAGTGACTTGATGTAAGCTTTTGTACACACGCCATTGCTAAGCACATGTATGTCTGTAGAAGAAAACTACAAAAAAACCCAAAAGACAAAAAAAAAACACAAATTAAGCTAAAAAAATTGCTGTTGTCAACAGTATATAAACACCACAGAATATTCCAAAACAGGAATATGGTCAACAAAAAAAAAAAAAAGAAAAACAAAGAAAAATGAACTAAGAGAACGAAACCCTCCCTCCCCTTCCCAGAATGATGACAGCACAAAAACATTGAACCAAAAAAAATCAGCACAACAGTTGAAACGAGACAAAAAAAAACGACAAAACGAAAAGACGAAACAAACACAGTCGCACCTGTGTTTTCGTACCATTTGCTTCTCTGCCTGAGGACGGGAGCAGATAGCAGTTCCCGAAACGTCGCTTGTTTCTGTTTTGGAAAACTATTGTGTTTGTTTCGTATTTTCGTTTTGTCACGTTTTTTGTCTCGTTTCAACTGCTGTGCTGAATTTTTTTTGGGCGCAATATTTTTGTGCTGCCATCATTCGTTGTTTTTTTTTCGTTCTCTTAGTCCATTTTTCTTTGTTTTTCTTTTGTTTGTTGAAAATATTCCTGTTATGGAATATTATGTGGTGTTTATATCCTGTTGACAACAGCAATTTGTTTTGCTTAATTTGTGTTTTTTCTTTTGGTTTTTTTGTAGTTTTCTTCTACAGACATACATGTGCTTAGCAATGGCGTATGACCAAAAGCTTACATCAAGCCATGCACTCCCATTGCACATATCTTTCAGAGACAATACCATTGGAAGTGTTCAAGCAGCGAGGAGTGACGCGGCTGACGGGAGGAGGGTGTCATCGCGAGGGGACCACGGTGACCGCCGCGGCTCCCGACCCGGCACCGCCACAAGCGCACGGCGTCGCACAGCGACCGTTCCGTTTCCCGCGGCGAGCCGCGCGCCGTCGGGTCGTTACCACAACGCCGAAATACAACAACGCCGAATGTCAAAATTGACCACAACGACGACAGCTAGAAAACGGCTGTGTACCACAACTGAATGAATTTGTGTGTGTTTCTTAAATGTACCTTAACGCCGAAGTACCACAATCAAACCGTACCTTACCTACTTTAACCTAGTCTAACCTTACCAAACCTAACCTTTGTGGCAGTCCTGCAATGACATTTTTCGGCGTTGTGGTGCGTCTCCCGCGTGGTGTCTCCGGAGTCGCTGGCCCGCGACCCGGCGGGCGAGGAAGTGGCGTCACAATGGCCGCCCTCTCCCCCTCTGCCCCTCTGCCCCTCTGCCCTACTCAACTACTGTGCGACGAGACCTGGTGCTGCAACACCCAGGGGCACGCAGTGGTCCCACAGCCAGCCACGACGTAATTAGGGCTTTCTCTATAAGCTTCTTTTTTTGTCTCTTAGCATATAACAATTTTTAAAATACGTCTCAAGAAACCTCTTCCCTGTTTCTGCTCGGGGACAAATTGCTATAATTTATCAAGGAAGGACGAAACCCGGTCTACAACGCCTAGACAGCTGGGTTCACGCAAAAATGATGCCAATTGGTCCGACACAGAATATTTATTAATGTATCCTTGTGTGTCGTCCCTAGAAGCAAACAGATTGTTAATCAATGCAGAGCATCGTGATGTTTCGTCATTGATGATTTAATTTTTATAAAAAAAAAAGTTTTTGCTCAGTGCTGCGTAAGAGCTTTCGCTATAGCATAATTAGCGTGAAGTAACAAAATTGATTTCAAAAATCCTTAAAACTAGTAGATTGATAAAACATTAAAAAAATTAAACAAAACATAAATTACAAGAAAAATATTTATGTTTCAAAAATTTCTTTGCGTTACAGATTCTCAAATATATATTCTCTACTTGTCTTCACAAATATTAAAGCTGAGAGCTACTTAAATATAAAATAATAAACATATCACAAAAATAATTTTAGTTTAGATGAGTTTTAAGTTTTTGGAAGATTAAGGGTTAAATTAATTTTTTTTAGTTGCTCCGCTAAAATTTAGGAATTTGACTTCCACAATAGGGATTTAGTAAAAGTTTTCATTTAAAGTCGTGAGCTTCTGTGTAGGATGCCATCGTACAGGCGACGTCCGCCACATTTCCCCCGCGACCACCTGAGAATCACCCAACCGGGGTTCGAACTAGGGTCAGTGGTGAGAGGGAAGCGAGTTGCGTCCGTCGAACACGACTGTCAGTTATTTCAAATATTTACCAACGGTACAATTTACCTTAGAACAACATTAGCTCACGAAACCAATGCCACTTGGTTATAACATTTTTCTGCCCTGATAACAAGAAACTTTACATTTTTTTGAAGAAAGTAGGAAACTTAAACTACTTAATTATTTTGTAAATGGCTCACCATGAAGCTTCCAATAAAGAATGCAAGACAAAAACTTATCTTTCCCAGGATCTACAATATAGGTAGTCGGGGGCATAAACCAAACAATTTAAAGCTATTTAGAAAGGAATCGACAATGATATATATAGTAAGAACCCTTCCAGGATTTACCCATAAGTAAGAACATATTAATCATCTCAGGTAGAATCATGTATACAGGTTTAGTCTGAATTCTGCAGGTTCATCTCGACAAATATTGACAAAATAAATTGAGAACTTATATATGATTTACGGTCTAAATTGCTTCCCATATCTGGTATACGTCTTTAAAATTAGGACTGAACCGCCATTTTATTATAAATAACCGAAAAAAAATATAAAGATGCAACACTAAACTCTGGAATATGTTTAATTGGATTATGTTCTACATCCACCAAGAATTTTGTGACTCTATAAAATTATTTAATTGAAACAATTGGAATTTACACCTTTATTTGCCAAATATTTTGGTCACGTGTTACTACTGCCGATTATTCCAATGAAATAATTTTTCTACACCCACAAAATTTGGTTTTGTTGCATAACTTCATTCAGTTAAACAATGTTTAGTCACTCAGTGCTCCATCTCTATTATTTATAGTAAAAATGTTGTTCAGACCCAACTTTATAGACGTATTCCAGAGTTGGGACTTTAGAACATAAGTCGTAATAGGTTTCCAACATATTTTGTCATGATAAACCTGCAGCTGAACTTGGTCGGTGGAATTTAGACTCGCTCTGTAATTCAGGAAGTAATCTGATCACTCATTATATTGCAATTAGTTATGCCCACGCTTCTGATTGTTTCCTTGCAACTGTCAGCTACCTACAAGATAAGTCATTGTTCTTTTTTGGCCGAATCATTCAATACGTGTTGGCTTCCGCTTTGGGTGGCTGTGATTGGTGTGCCTGAACTAAACCCAGCCAACCACAAAACACAGACAATGCTGCAAAGTTGAAACACACAGTTGGTCTAGAAATATTTTCGCGATAGGTATGCGGCTCTAATTGTAGATGATTAAGATCATTTAGTGATCGAATTGTGGTGCAGACCCGGCGATGAAATACATGGTCCATCCAAAGACGATACAAACGTTGCGAGCGAGAGGCCTATCTGAACTGTGCTGCTATCTGTCGGCGAGTGTTGGAACTCGCACGACACAGGATTCTGAGGCCGGGGCAAAGTGATGGCCTTCGACAAATTTCGCCTCGGGTGGTCTTGCCTTGGTCGAATTCCCCAGCCGTCTTCATGAACCGGTTTTGAGTGATGAAGTTCTCTCACGTATACAGTTAAAATATTTATTGGTTAGGTTATTAATTAATTTAATGTTAACATAGTTTCAAACATTAATTAACAATAATCGATACACGTGTGGAACGCTTCGATATCCACACGATCGTATATATCCTGGTTTTGGGTATAATTTAGGGCATACCATATATTATATATAATTGTTTACCAGTCCAATAAATTTGTTTCGCTAAGTACACTGCCCAATATAAATCACAAAAGATTTTAAAAAATCTAACACAGAATTACAACTCATTTATACTGTTCTCTAGAGATTGCACATTCATATAAAAAGCTGATACTTGTGCTTTTAAAATTTTAAATGGGTAATATCCCAAAAATAAAATCCTTTCCGGCACAGCCTACTAGCGTAGGTAAATTTTGAAGTACATTTTTATTCTGAAAATAAATAAATTCTATAAACTTCTAGATCATTTTAAGAACTTAATGTACATAACATATTTATGGTTTTCCAATACTAAAAAAAGATCGATTAAAATATTATGTGAAAATATTACGAATATTTTTAACTCAATGTACTGAGAATTGAATAGTTTATTATGCAGCACTGAATAGTTCAGAACGAATGTCATATTATATGAAAACTAAAGTAATTATTTATTTTTTCAACCATTTGCAGCAATAGTATGACTAAATAGTTTCAGACAAAAGTTTTAGATAACAATTTTAAGATTAATACTAAATTAGTACAAATTAAATTTTGGGTCTATGAAGGGAGTTATGATTAATTTTGTCATCCAACCCTTGTTTTTTCATGCCCGTTCAGTTATGGTTGGTCGTATCAAATACGTATTCAGACAATATTTTGGTTTTACTCCTACGAGTTATAATACGTTCACACGGATGTGATATTTTCAATATTATTTGAGTTACAGCGGTTTTTCTGTTTCTAAAAAATTTATACCCCTTCGGTCGGATACTGCCCATTAACGAACTCGACAGAGATTTTCCATTAATAAACTTAATGTATCAGTTGGAAGTGATCTGTGAAAAATCAGGACAGTTATAGTGACTAAAAATTGTGATATTTATCTTTAAACTTTTGAGTTGCCGACGGTTTTGGTGTCTATGGACCATGAGTTGCAAAAATATATATAAATATTTTCCGAAAATCCCACCATGGTAACGGCTACAATAGGTAGTATTTCTTTGGAATCTACTTAAAATATACAGTGCATGGTAGCTTAAATTTATTCTTTGTTAATTTTTCTTAGACTCACAAAAAATGTTTTTAATGTGAGTTGAAAATTTAAAAAACTTTTTAATAAAAACAATTTAAGTGCAAAATTTTTGATACCTACTAAGAAGGTGAAATTCTTAGTGGAAATCAAGCATTAGATTCACGAAATGGTTCATAACAATGGGAATGCTTATTCGCACGTCATACTCACTTGCGGATGGGTCAGCATGTATGATGTGAAGCGTCTAGCATTTAAGAAACCTACATAGGTACACATATGATCTGCAGAGCTTTAGAAGAAACCAAGAGATTTTAAAATTTCTCAAGAAACCAAAGTTGTGTCTGTTTACGGAACCACTTAAGAATACTTGGATTAATATTTTTGTTTCCGAAACAGATTTCTAGAAGAAAGAAAATGGTTAGAACGCCTACTTTAAGATAAAATATTTGACATAAAACACCCGGTAGAGATTCTTGAAATTTTTCAAGGGACTTGCATTACACCTTTGTCTTCATTTCTTCGTTATATAATGTCATGGTTACAGCACAAATCTCATAGATTCCCTACGAATGACGCGAAGCCATACGTTTAGAGGCGAAACTCCATTACACGCACCACCGAGCATCACACTTACCATTCCGCTTAATGACTAGGCTTCTGCACCCAAGGTGTGGGACATACCCTCATTTTTTACGTCTGAAGCCGAGAAAACCAAAACTCAAAGTCATTTGCAGAAGTCTTTGGTCGACGAATACAATATCACAGACAGTTATTGTTGTTTTGGAGGTTAAGTCTGACAAACAGAAGCCGCGGGTGAAGTAGGCTGTGTGTAATCGCAGCTGTCGCGAAGGTCGACAATAACTGCTGTCGTCACCACGGGGGCAGTTGTCACAGCCGAGCAGGTCCCAATGCCAGCGGGCCAATGGCGATTGGCCGTGTCTCCCTCGGCCGCCGACTGTGACCACGGCTGCCGTATATAACCACGTGACAGGCCGCCGTCAGACACAGCGCTACCAACACCCCCGAGTGCAACATGAAGCTCCTGGTGAGTGACGTCTGTCGGCGTCCCCGCCATCTTGGGTCTTCTACCGTTACTTCAAGTTCGACTGGTAGATTACTGGCGTTACAAAGTATTTAAGGAAGGGTATTCGTGAAGTAAGCACCGTTTGTTCATTGAAAATAATAACATACTCGCGAGAAAAGGTTTTTATTGGCAGTTTTAGTTTCATCATATCTACTTAACATTTTCCACAAAATCTTCATTCAGTTCCAAACACTTTTCGTAACCCTACACAAATTTTTTACCAGTTAATCGCCTGGAAATTTTACCAGTTGACAATCGGAATTATGTAAATTTTGCTATAATTTTTGATCCACGTTTCATTAAATAAATTAAAATGAAGCCCTTTTAGTTAAAAAAAAAAACTGTAGCCATCTTTTTTTTTTTCGGCTTGAGTACGGATATTGCTTAAACGTTTTTCGGAGATGTTCACTGAGCGCCTGAACGTAGGCTACACTCATTGCGCATTCGTAGTCCGTGAAGCCTATGGCCAAGGCGTCCGTTCCATTCTCAGGCGGCGAACGTCTATACAGAGGAGTTAAAGAAACTGGTGCAGCGTTGCGGAAAGTGCTTGGAAATGATTGGAGACTATGTAAAAATATGATGGAGATATGTAGTAAATTAAAACTGCCAATGAAAGCTTTTTCTCACGAGTTTTTTAAATGACGAAACGGATCTTAATTACCGAATATCCCTCGTATAATAGCTTCCCAAGCTTTCGCACCTAGTTAGGATGTTATGAAAATGAGCAGGTTTCAGATTCGGGCTGTCAGGGGGAATTAACAGATCATTTTACACTGGCTAATACAACTGCCATAATAAACACATCCAAGTGCACAAAGCTGGTGCCTACGCTAGATTGCAAGCTGTGTCGAAACGTTTGTAAGGCCAAGATAGCGGGGTTTAGTTGCTCTTTCTCGCCATGTCGGACTGTGGTTTTTTTGATAACACAAACTTTCACGAAGAAATACTTTGAAAACCGAATTGTAGAATTATAGTTGTAATGAATACTTGTAAAATGAACCAGGAGTGACGGATTGTGACACAATAAGACAGACATGAACATAGACATAGTCTAACCATTATTTTGACATTGGAAAAATAGCAGGTAACGTTTAGCGTATCTATCGAGACACAGTTTTTCAAAACACTTTAAGATGGAATGGTCATAGAGTGAGATAGTCGTAGGAATTACAGTAACAAATAAGAGTAAAGTAATGATAAAACATGACTTAAGTGGAGGTTACACTGTGACATTTATAAATCGATTGTATTTTATAATCTGTTTCTTCTTAATATACAGAGCTAATAAAGTGAATCGTGCATTATTTTTATAACAATTCAGTTACGTACATAATATTCATTTAATAATCTGGTTGGTTTGTAGAAAAAATGTAATCGGTGGTTGCATTGTCGGATTATTTATAAGCGAAAAGTTGGGAATATGTAACTGCTGACCTTAAGCCACTGGATGGAACACCAACGGAATGCATTTCTGGTGACAACAGGAGTTTCCTGAGAACAACCGCTTCCTCACGGCAACGTCCGTCACGTTTCCTGGAAGACAGTTCCGGTACAGACTCGCCGCTCGTTGAAGCCGAGCAGACACCCCCAAGCGTTCCTGCAGTCACACGGAAACTTCTTTGTACAGAAGGTTCTGCAATAATACTTCCTCTGTACTTCTCTCTACTTTGTACATTGTGTACGAAAGATTCCTTGAAGACCAGTTGCCAAGAAATAGTCTGTAATACTTCAAGGACGACAATGGAACTTTACAACCCATGGCTATGATTATTTTTTTGCATATATGAAATATGGTTTTTAGAAATAATACTGAGTATTTCTTACGAATATTGACGCATTATTTTATATATATTTTTTTAAAAACCACGAAACCAGATGATAGAATATACAACAATGTGAATTGTTTTCGTTGTATCTTGCTTAATTATGTACGCATTTAACACTGGAAAGCTGTTCAGTAAATGGTTTTCAAATAACTTGAACTATTGCAGGTATTGGGACAACACAAAGCATAAATGTCCGGGTGAGAACCCATTACCAGTGTTTCTGCGAACACTATTTGGTAGTGATACAGTTGCTTTCATGTAAATGCACAAATTTACAAATATGTATATAATTTGACATGAATATTTATGTTCAATTTACAAAAAAAATAATAATTTCCAGTGAACTTTGGAGCGCGGGTGGCTGGGGTGTTGGGTTCGCATCCCGAGAGATATTAAAGAGAGATTAGGCCCCACCTCTTGGATTTTCTTTCTATCTTTTGGCTGCAATCCTAATTTTGAACCGTTTTCCTAATATTTGGGTATGCCAAGGTATAAATAATATCTGCCAGACCTTCTGTACCTTGTTGCAACAACATATTTACTAACAGGCTCTTGTCTATACGCACCGCGAGGAAATTACGTATTATTTCACGCAGGCGACTACAACTGTCATGATAATCACAGCACTTCACAAGTGTTGACTTCAGCAAGTAGCCAAAGAAAAGACCTATGCCATTTCAAACCAAAAATAATAGCACAGGAGCATTATTGCAGGCGGTGTCAAAATATTTGAAACTAGCTGCAGTACCCAGCGTTGCCCGGGCTGAACACAGGGTGAAGGGGAACTGTTTAGAGATCAGATGTAGTTAGTAATTGTCTTCTTAATTTGAATGGCAAGTGTGCAAAATTTTTTATATCACTTTCAGATCCCAACAGACGTTCTGCCAGTTTATAGTTATTTACCTGGTCTGTATGTAATCTAGACTCTATAAAGCAATATAGAAAAAAAACTGAAAAATAAGGGATTACTAATATTGAAAAGATTCCATTATCTAGCTAATGCTCGGCATGCATTGCAATGCCTCATTCAGTTTTGTTTTGTAATATGTTTGAAGTAGTTACACATATACAAATAATCTATCCATGTCTCTAAATATATATTTATCTCTATCTACATCTATAGTCCTATATATCTATGTATCTCTCTATCTGTATTTATCTCTTTATATCTACATATATACCTCACACTATCTCTATGTATTCTTTATGAGGGTACTGATTGCTTCGTTGTTAATATCACACGGGTGTTTTTTATTTGTATGGGAAAATTATGAATAATAAGGCATCTAGTGCGTGGCAACAATGTTAATAGGCAATAGGAAATAAACTTCTAGCGCCTGCGGCATTGTCAATACACACTTCGTACGTGTTCTGCATGTTGTATCTAACCCCCTCCAACGCATTTGATTCTAAATTGGACTTTTAGTAAGGACCCCTAATGTTATTGATAATAAAATATAGCCTATAGACTTCCTCGATAAATGTACTATCCAACACTGAAAGAAATTTTCAAATCGGACCGGTGGTTCCTGAGATTAGCGCGTTCAAACAAACAAACTCTTCATCTTTATAATATTAGTATAGATTTCAAGATGGTGAGGCCTAAACCCCTCTCAACCCGCCTAGCCCACTTGGATTCCATTCCAAGCAGGGTTAAATTATAACGTGTCCGCAAAGTTGCAATCATAGTGACATCCCCCTGAGTCGGTGGCTCTTCTCGGGTTACTCCTGTCTTTATACCCACGCTATCGTGTCTTCCGACCTTATTCTATGTGACACTCAGGCAATACACGTGTCTCCATATCCTAACTCGACACCATTCACTCCCTCACCCTTCTGCAAATATGGCCCTTCAAGAACATCTAATACCTTCATTCATTTTTATGTATTTATTTACCGTTCTAATATTTACTTGTGGTATATTTAAAGCGAGGACACCATTATCTCACATATAACAAGAGGGAAACTCAATTAATTACTTTGTAAAAAACCAAAATTAAATGTATAAATGATATTGGTGCATAGTTAGATATTATTTATTTAAGATAATAGCTCAAATAATTTACTAAGATATTAGTTATCACTTTTGGTTCGGCACCGGTAATTTTTTCATGTCTGCACTGTTGATTTCCCTGGTAAAAATATCTAGTAAGGCTTTTTGTTTGTCCAATAATGATGCAGTTGGTCTGTTAAAAAAAGCCCATTAACGTACTTGAGGAAAGATGTTTACATGTTTGAAATACTCCTGTTAAACATAAGCTCAAGAAGAAGTTGGAAACAAGCATTTGTTTGATGAAAAACTGGACGTCACATTTTATCACACTCGAGAGTCTATGAAATATATTTATTTCGGTTTGTTTGCAAAGAATGAACCAAAACAAATGTATTGGAAATATATTTAAAAATTCGTTCTATCCCGCCAAATGTTTTGCGTTTATAACAAAGTAAAATTTTAGTAGTTTCTCACAATAATATGTGAGTTTATATTGCACCTCAGTTATTTTGGAAATGTTTTTTAACTTTCTGACAGACATTCCTGTTGATAAATGCACAAAACTAAAATTTAACATAGTGGGGTTTACAACTTTCCTGATTGAAAACAATTTCTTTTGGCCAAAATTAGTTTTTAACGTTTTATTTACTGAAACAACATTTATAGATAGTTCAATAGTGTCTAGATTATCTTAAATGAAATACTTATAAATACTGTCTTTCGCGAATAGCTTTGGCAGTAGGATAAATATCCACCCTGACTATTGTCCCTACGAGGTGATTCAATATTTAGACATTCTTTTCTCAGAAGTCTTTTACTATTTTCGTCTCAGAGGCCCTAAGTGTGTGGCCAATAACTTGCGGTCCATTGGCATTTACTTCTGCTTACTTGCATCTACATGCACTTTTCAATGCCGAGAATAAATCTGCTAGCCGCTATAACTTTGGTTAAAAAGTACCCTACTGAATTATTTTTGTGAAAGGCCAAAATACTTATGTGATAACGGAATAAGAATGTTATTGCTGTAAAGCTATGGGTACAATACAAAATTAGTTGTTGTTGACCCAAAAACCATTTGGCACCCCACATAATGAACTTTTACTCAATACTTGAAACTGCCTGTGAATCACTGAAATGTGAATATCATTTTCCAGTGAAACTGCACTACTGAGCGGTGTAAATGTAGATGCGCCCGATCATATCAGTCACACCAATGAACACCAAACAGCATATCGTGGTTCAAGGATATCGGGTTTTGTTGTTCCACAGGTGGTCACCCTACTGCTGTCCGCCTGCTGCGGCGACCACGGCTCCTCAGCACTCAGCAGGATACACAAGAGATCCATGATGGGTGGCATGGGCATGATGGGTGGCATGGGTGGCATGGGCGGCATGGGTGGCATGGGCGGCATGGGTGGGATGGGTGGCATGGGAATGGGTGGGATGGGTGGCATGGGCATGGGAGGTTATGGTAGTGGAATGGGTTGGGGAGGCATGGGCGTAGGCATGGGTAGGTATAAAATGATGGGTATGAAGAGCATGGGAATGGGTGGCATGGGAATGGGTGGCATGGGAATGGGTGGGATGGGTGGCATGGGTATGAGTGGTATGGGTGGCATGGGCATGGGTGGTATGGGTGGCATGGGAATGGGTGGGATGGGTGGCATGGGAATGGGTGGCATGGGTATGGGTGGTATGGGTATGGGCGGTATGGGTGGTATGGGTATGGGCGGTATGGGTGGTATGGGTATGGGCGGTATGGGTGGGATGGGCATGGGCGGCATGAAGAAGATGGGAATGATGGGCATGGGCTACGCACCGATGTTCTCCTACGGCATGAGGAAAGGGTACGGATTCATGGGCTAGACAGTGTGCGTTGAGCGTGTGCTACCAGACTTCTACCAGTGCGCGGTGCCTACGCCAGGAGAGTGACTGAAGTGACGAATCAAAGTGACGCTTCGAGCATCGCACGAGGAAGATGAGTGACTTGATTTTCACTGTGACTACACAGTCATACGAAACATTATTAATATTATGTCTTTTAAAATTTTACTGTAAAAAATTAATGCAAAACCATGATGGATTATACTCACTTCATAAATCTACTTAATTATAAGACTTTTTAAAGACAGCAGTGTATTGTAATTACTTACTAGCATATGTTATAACATTTGTAAATACTACTTTACATTTGGGAAAAAATTTATGAAAATTTTTTTCAAAATATACCACATTTTCAGTTTATTTTTCTTATAATAATACGTTAATACGTTATAACATTTGTAAAGACTACTCTACACTGGGAAAAAAAAAATGAAATAAATTTTTAAATATGCCACATTTTCAGTTTATTTTTTTTATAATAATACGTTAGTATGTTATAACATTTGTAAATACTACTTTACATTGGGAAAAAAAATTATAAAAAAAATTTAAAATATGCAACATTTTTAGTTTATTTTTTATAATAATAAGTTAATATGTTATAACATTTGTAAATAGTACTTTACATTGGGAAAAAAATGAAATAATTTTTTTAAATATGCCGCATTTTCAGTTTATTTGTTTATAATAATACCCCGAACAGTTCCAGGAAGATCTCAGACCGCTATCGAGACACGTTTTCGGTCGACAACCATCAGCTACGAGCTAGAGGAAGAACCCAGCTCCGTCTAGCAGCTAGCTCGTCATCGAGCCCTCATAATGCTTGTCCACAGAGCCATGTCTCGTATCCACGCGAGTGAACAGATACTGGTTTTTCACATAATTTAGGGAATACCACTAACTACACAGAATGCCAATACAAAGAATGTCCCAGATACCAAATGTTATCAGTATCGACCGTAAGCGTTGTAGAGTGTTGGTCGAACGTCACAATCAAAGAGTAACTCAAAACAAAGTATATTTTTGTGCTGTCATCATTTGTGGTTTTTTTTTTCGTTCTCTTAGTCCATTTTTCTTTGTTTGTTGACCATATTCCTGTTATGGAATATTATGTGGTCTTTATATCCTGTTGACAACAGGATAATTTGTTTTTTTGTCTATTGGGTATTTTTTAGTTTTCTTCTACAGAAAAAGTGCTTAGCAATGGCGTTAGTCCGAAAGCTTACATCAAGTAACTCAAAACAGGTTTGGATAAGCGCATGCGAGAGTACTGCTCTTTGGTTTTCTCTTGAGAGAGGAAATAATTTTGCGTTTCTGCACTTTGCTGAGAGTGGCAACAGGTTGGAAGCCACTCCTCATTGGAATCTCTTTGCACGAGAGTGGTCGAGAGTCCAAGTCCCTGACCGTTGGATTGGTCGTAATGGTCGAGATGACAGAGCTCTTTTCCGCTGGCCTCCACGTTCACCTGACGTAAACCCCATGCGATATATTTTCCTTTAGGGCTTTATAAAGGATCGTGTATGCGTTCCGCAGCTATACGTAATGATTTTCCAGAGTCGAGACACAGAATTTCGAGAGGCTATTTATTTCTTACATTACTCTGGACGTGTCAACCAAAGTGTGGGGGAAAGATTCGGACCTAAGTTTTGGTGCGCGAGGAGTATCTTCAGCTGGCTCTCGGTTTACGCCCTGCTGTCACACACCGCCCCGCGACCTTCATGCACCAAGGGTCGTGAGGACCAGCCCTAAAAAAACGCCGTTGGGAAATAAATTGTTTCGCGTTCTCTCCTTCTCGCGCCATCGACCCCCCAGTTTCCAATCTCACGATGCTCCCCACCCCCACCGCCTGCACGATTCTCGCTGATGGCGTCGGTTCACTCGCGCGCCGACATCTCCCGACGTCTCTGCTTGCCCGGGGCTGCCTGCTTGCAGTGGCTGACCTTCGAGCTGCCCGGCCGGACATGTCGTGTGCTTGCAAAGAGAATGTTTGCAAATGTGTGTTACAAACATGTTAGCTTCTACACCGTCTTTATGATACTCTCCTTCCAGCCTTCAAATGGTGGTCTGCGCGTTCCTCCAAGTCTCTCAGAAGAAGACGTGGTTTTTTCTTGCCATATGCCATGGCCGATTACTTTCCCAGTACCCATTTTCCGTCGCGTTTTATTTTGTTGAGGTTATACTTCTTTGTGTGTGCGTTATGAACAATAAAAAAATATGAAATAGAGAATTTTTTAACGATGCACACCCACCAAGCAATACAATTTTCACAAGATGAAAAATAAAATGCCACATACAAATAAAAATTACGTATGTGCTTTTAAATGTCATACTTTAGTGATTGACACTGCATACTGGTACATTTACATATTGTGAATATTGATGATAGAAATTGTTTTTGTAAAATTTTTCAAGTGTATTTTAAAATGTGTTTTATATCAGTGACGTAATGTTAAACTTACATAGGTGCGTTATGAAAAAAAAAGTTTAAAGTGCAGCATGCAACAAAAACTGACAGGATAAAATACTTAATACTTTAAAAACTAAAAAAAAAGATTTTATCGTTGAATGAGCTGAAATTAAAAAAACTAGATTTAAATTTAAGTTTTTGTCCAATTAATATTCAAGTAGTTAAATAAAGGTTATAAATCTAAAACTTTGGATTTAAACCTCTAGCCAGTGATTTTTGCTTGCTATTAGTTATGGGCCCAAACAACATGGTTTAATTTCCCACTGTAAGAGTCGCACTTCTCTATCGCCCTCCTTGTTCTATGGACCTAACTCATTCTTCAAGCGATTGTCCTTTCGACTATCCAGAGGCGAAGTGCAATGAAAAACCCTGCGGCAAAGACTAGAGTTGGCGCAGGCAAATACTAGAGTTGGAGTCGGCAAATACTAGAGTTGGAGTCGGCAAAGACTAGAGTTGGCGCCGACAAAGACCAAAGTTGGCGCCGGCTGGTGATCCAGCACGATTCACCACCTGCCCCCACCCCTGGGTCCTTCATTACCTGGCGTAGAAGGGCTCTGTCGTCCTACACACCCTGTACCGAACTTGTTTGGACGCTACTATCCCTCTCTTCTGCTATTATTAGCATACTGAGGTCGGGCATGAACAATAACGCGCCATCATGTATATTTACTCGTACTAATGAACGTGAAGTGCGCGACAGAGTGTAAAATATGCATGCATTAAATTGCAGTCTGGGGCAATATGCACAGTCTTCATATAAAAAATTATGCATATGAAGTTTTACCTGCAACTGTTGGGAGTAAACACAAACCAATGTGTTACTGTCTTTTTTTCGTAATACTTTATTTGTCATGAGTTATAATGTGCGGAATTAATGCATGAACAAATGGTTACGTTCAATAATTGAATAATTTAAGCGATTTTGGTACGAAAACTAGAACGTGAATTTTAAATTGGTTCAAAAATGGCCGTAATTCACTAAAATGTCTTCAAAGGATTCGAAGGAAAAATAAAAGAAAGTTTTATATCAGAAATATTCATCGTCTAGCACACATTATGACCACTATAATTGACTTATCTACATTTATACAAAGTTAACCAATCATGAACAAGCCTGGCAAGTAGATTTAAACGACAGATATTACAGTATTATTTATAGATTGGATGAAAATTTACCATGAGAAACGGTAATGCAAAGGATTTGTGAAAACGTTAAGCTGTCATTAAGCTGTAATAATTAGCGCATAAGTTCTTCCAGTTGTCTGAAACTGAAAGAAAGTTACATTTTAATTATCATTACCACCTGTCTGAGCGAAAACGTGTAATTAAGCCCACCAACCATCCACGCTGGCCGCAGAAATGAATGGGATTCTCAAACGGGGAGGAAGAATTAAAAGCAGACAGGCTGGCATTAACTCCGCATATGTACTTAGGGTGATTCGTCACAGCGGTTTGACCGCATCCATTATACGAATTACTGCACTAGCGCCGAGCGGCAGACGGCTGTAGGAGAAGGGGGTGGGGCGCGGGAGTGGCACGCCCCTTAATTAAGGCCCTCGCGAATTACCAGCCGCCTGGCGGACAATCTGCCCTCAGCGCCCTCCGAGCTGCGGCTACGACACAGCTCACCAGAGACTTAGTTTTAGGCTTGTGTTTCATTCTATGTAATACATTATTTTATATGGTTTACGTTGGTACTAAACTTGGATTATAAATTGGTAGGTGAATTTCCATAAGTTTCTGCAATTTGTAATTTGTTAGTATGTGGTGATTCCTAGATATAAATGATTAAACGTTGTTTATGTCTCAAGGTTCAGTGTAAGAGAAGGCGCACATGCCTTAACCCCACCGAAATGAAGTCCAAATAAATAAATATCTCTCCAGTCGTTACGTAAAATATTCCGTGCCGTTAGACACATAGCTTTCATTTATGCTTTTTGTGCATTGAACAGCGGAATTGTCCTAAAAAAATTAATGTGTCACGTTCAACCACACTCGAGATTCCAATGAGGTGGGGCTCCATCCTGTTGCCAAATAAAGTTTACAGGTGCACCCTCTGCTGATTGTAGAAAGAGCCATTCTTTCGCGCTGCAAGCGAGAAAACTACACAGCAGTATACACACATGAGCTTATTTAAATCTGTTTGATTTACTCTTTAATTGCGATACTGAAGAAACTCTCTAAAACTTTTACAGTTATTACTATTAACATTCTTAACTACGACATTATTTTATGAACATGCTGTATTGTCTGGCCTCGTGATAGGCGAAGGGCTAGCTACAGCACATTTGCAATAACTGAAACCATTTCTAAATCAACTCTTGGAAGTAACTTCATGGCATTAAATATTATTTTCTGAGTCAGATACTGAGTGAATGGCCACGAAAGAGGCCTCCTTTAAAGTTACCTACATTTATCTTCTGTTATCTTTTTGCTCTAAGGAGGCGAAACTTTGAACAACCCCCTCCCCCTGACATTAAAAAAAACCCAACTAGATTCGGCAGAAGGTCAAATTTTTAACTTATATGTATAAATGCAGTGTGCAAACAATCATCAATGGGACATAACATTGCATACCTAATTTCGGAAATTTTACGCACGGTAATGAATGAAAAGTACGCCAAATACTAATTTTTTTCCTGTAAGTTCGTTTGTTTACAATTCATGCATAAATGTGCTTAAAATCCATCTCACGGTGGGATTATTAGAAATTTTACTTCCCGTAAGTAAGAATTTGACAACCCTACTATAGTGGGTATGTGATGTGCATTTCCTCAGACGCGTTGCAACAAGAAGACAGCGGGAGTTGTTATTATAGGAGAGGTGGGCATTATCTCTCGCTAGTTGTTCATAAGTGTAAGGCGGAGTTAAGGCCAATTTTCCAGGTGCATTACATAATTACTTGCACTTGGCGTCTTAACAACACCATTTAATTGTAATTAAGAACCTGCAGTTTATGCTGGGTCTTAACTTAACAGACATTATCTTCATATAGTATAATTGTGAGTAAAATCAATTTAAGAAGTAAATTAAAGATTTTGTGACGCAACGATTATGCCGTTCATGTAAAATTGCACTTTGTGTTTCAACAAAATGTAGCTTTTTCTATATTTATTTAACATTATAAAACAAGGTGATTTTATTCTTAATGATTATGAGAAAACCCCAACTTTATGACAAAAACACTCAATAGCCTTTCAATGTAGGGCTTCATGACATTTCACTACCGACAGAACCGCAGTCACTTAACGGGCGAGCCACCGGGTTCACTTTCCCGTCCAGAGGTAGCGCTAGCAGCTACTGCAAGATCACTCGTCCGTGTCAGTTGGGATCAGGAAGAGAGGTCTGGAGTTCGATCTTCATGCCCGAGATTGGGCGCTGGTCATCTTAAAGTTGTTCAGAGTTTGAGAAATATTCTTACAACGCGGCTTTTCCGTGAAGTAACAATACAATTATTTAGAAAATACTTTTTTCTGACACTAGAGACATTCCTATATATACCCTGAAAAAAGGCATTTCTATATTCCTATTGGTTTCTGAGAAACCACCGTTTATAGAATTACTTTGCAATATATGTGCAGTGTATTGGCCGCCGCCATTGTGTTTTAGCGCAGCAACTTTATTCTGTGGCTCTCGATATAAAAGTTCACTCTTACTCGTACAGAAAACAAACTTTTTAAACTTGATTGAAATTCTTAGTCAAAGGAAAAATTGTAACATGGAAATTACATATTTATACTTTTACTCGTTTGCAAGCTAAAGGCGTATGGTGTGACATACAGACAAATCCTGGACAAGGTTGTCCTATCAATAAGGCAGTCTAATGTTCGGAACAAAAATACTTCACTGTAGTACTTCTAAGATGCTATGTTCAGCTTGCTTTTGTAGACATGCATTTACTAATCATGTGAACTCACAAACACAACGCTTGAAGCATGTTAGTTTACTCTAACGCACGATCAGTTTTCTTATGCAGCTAAACCTCCTTAAGATACATTTAGAAGTTGTTTTGCGACAATGACTATGACCATATATGCAGTTTAAATTTGTTGTAATTAAAACGCCTCTCCTTTGTTTATTGTATGTAAGGCAGGTAAATTGGCGTAAAGGAGCACTTTTGACGTGACAACGTCTAATATATCGATGAACGCCGGCTGCACGCACGAAAAAGTGTCCCGTTACGCACATTGTCCCGTTACTATGTGTCCCGTTACGACGTGTCCCGTTACGCTCATTGTACGTTTGCGCTGCATCTATCTCTCTTCCACTCGATTGGAACAACCATCGATTTGACTTTTTCGAGGCACATTAAACTTGAAACACTCCCATTCGTTTTCTACTTTTCATATTACCGTCCTATCCTTAACAGAATAACACAGATTGGAAGAAGTTAAATAGCAAACATGTATAAAAGTTATAGTTAAAATAATCTCTTCGTTAATGTTATAAACATATTTGTATTAATGAGTGCAAATAAAAATAAATTTATCATTTAAATTGTATATTTAATTTCACTCCTTCTTTGTATCCAAACAAAATAGTGATAATTAAATAAAAATGATTCAATTTTATTCATAAAAGTATGCAATAATTTCATCAATGTTTTGTTATGACGTTGTCACGTTAAACTATCATCCGTAAACCGACTTTACAGACAAACAATTTTTTTTCCAACACGTTTTCACCCGGGCACAAACGCGATACGCAGAGCTTCAGGAAAAAAAAAAATCGATTTCGAAACTACTCAAGACATCCGGGTGGGTTCTGTTTACGGAAAGCATTTAATAATTCGTTGAGCGCCGATAAGTAGTTTAGTTTCAGGATTAATTTTTTAAAACTGCATTCTTAGAAAAGTTGAAATGGCTAAAAGGCGTGTTTTCAGAGTACCTAATCCTTAAACAAAAAAACCACCGGTAGATATTCTTGAAAGCACTTAAAGGTCTTGCATTACACGGTTCAACCAATCACTAGGAACCGAAAAAATTCGCGGATTCCTTTCGAGACAGGCTGGAATCCAAACTCGTTTAGCTTAATGCTGCGTCAGTGATTGGACCGCAATTTACCTGAAGGACTCTGAGCCAATGGCAAACACTCAACAAAAGAAGTATCGAATCATAAGAATCGCAGTAAACAGGTGTCCCGAGTCGGTAGCCAATGACCAGGTGATAGTTGCCCGAGTACATAGAGAATCGTGGAGACTATCCTAGTGGTCATTGAAACCGCGAATTTTTCCAGTCCCTACCAATCACCATGTAAATATGTATACATAGGCATTTGAACACGGATAATATTTTCGCAATATAAATTTCGTTATAACTCGCCACTAGTAGGCACTGCAGCGCATTTACTTCGTCCAACCGATCGCCATGGAAATTGGTATATTGTGAGTTTTACTTTCCTTAAACCTCAATAACATCAAATAGTGATTGTGGCTGTAATGAAATTACTTTGGAATAACATACAGACCATCCAAATTTTATATATACGGAGGTAAATAAATAAAACGTGGGCAGGACAAAGTCTGCCGGTTTCTGCGCTGGTAGAACAAATCAGATGTGTGACTCCTACTGTCGACGCTCCGCCCACTTCTGCCTGTGGGGCTTTGGGGGGGGAAAAAAAAGGCCGTAGGTAGCCGAGGGTGTCCTGCAGAACTCGCACACAATGCACGCATGGAGAAAGGCAAAGTTACGCATAAAGCGCGGGTCGAACTGCTCGCACGCGATTATGAGCACACATTTGCGATACAAGACACGGTAAACATCGAAGGCCGTGGAGATTGAGGCACTCGTGGAAATGTCGGTTGTAGTTATTTACTCTTGGTCCCCCTGCCACCGCGCGCCGGCTCAGAGAGTGTGGGCGGATCCCGGCGCTTGTACCAAACAGCCCCGTTTAGACGGCGGCCTCTGCGCCGGACCTGGCCTGGCAGGCCGCCATTAGCCCCGCCAATCAGCGGCCACCAGCCACTACCTTCCCTCGACCACCTGTGGTCGCGGCTCCGGCCGTCGGCAGTTCGCGCTGGCCTCCTGGGTCGGGCAGCACACACAAGCAGATTCATTCGAAGATAGGCTAAAATTCAAACACATATACCCTTTAGATTATTCTGACATTGGCTTACTGTTCATCTGGACGAATCTCGAACGATTAAAAAAAACTCTCAACCAAAGAAGGTTCGAATCACAGACAAACCAGCTGAGACGACTCACAAGTCAGCAGCCGATGAACTTGCGTTATTTGCCCGAGTGAAAAGGGGGAATATGCAGTCTATCCTGAAGGTCATCGAAACCGCGAATTTTTCTGGCCCCTACACACAAGCAACAGTTACTGCGGCGTTGCGTTGTCAATGTGCTACTCCCTTTTCTCTCTTTCCCCTGGCCTTTTTCTTATCCTACCGCGGCAAATCATCATTAAGCTGTTGGAAACTACAGAAGATTTGCAATACTCTTTAACGAAGAATACGCTATTAAAGGAACTCCTAGATTGGTTTTTTGGTTCTGTTTTGATAGAAGAGGAGAGTGATTTACCATATATATATATATATAACCAAATTTAAAAGACTATGTTTATACTCCAAGATAGTTTTTTGTTGTCTTGAGTTGAAACCAAGCAAACAACTGATCATCCGGAAAGTTACAGAAATATCCGTACTTTTACGAAGATTGCTGGGTTTTTTGAAACCAGCGTTCTTTTCAAACTTAATGGGGGATCAGAACACACCATCTTTCAATTTCAAATATTTTTTTAAAGCTTGTAATAAAGCTTCCATGCTAATTTTTTTTGAGTCGATATGCCATGAGACTTCACTTGCTGAAGTCAACACTTGTGAAGTGCTGTGGTTATCAGTCGCCCGCGTGAAATAATAAGTTATTTCCTCGCTGCGGTTATAGCCTGTTAGTAAAGACCGGAAAAATTCGCGGATTCATTTCACGATATACTAGAATCCAAACAACTGTACCTTTATATTGCTTCTGTGATTGGCTTACAGTTTATCTGAAGGACTTTGAGCCAATGGAAAACCTTCAATCAAAAAAGTATCGAATCGCAAGCGTCCCAGTTGACGGGTGTCACGAGTCAATAGCCAATGAGCAAGTGGCATTTGCATGAGTGTGTAGGGGGTTGTGGAGTCTATCCTAGAGGTCATCGAAGGCGCGAATTTTTACAGTCTCTACCTGTTAGTAAATATGTGGTTGCAACAAGGTATAGAAGGTCTGGAAAATATTATTTACGCATTGACATGCCAAAACAAAATTAGTATGAAGAATTAAAAATTATAATTATAGCAAAAAGATGGAAAAATCCAATATGACGATGAAATGTTTAGCAGAGAACCTGGTGAAGGCTGTATGTTCGTAGCGTCCCAGTGCTGGTAGATCGTCACTGATTGCAACGTCGAAGTCTTCTTTGAGAGCTAGTCCAAAACCTTGACAGCTAGTCATCAAAAATGATGCTTGTCGAGTTCCACGACGTGAGTTTGTTTTGTCCGCTTCGAAGCCTGAAGTCGAGCACTACCCGGTGAGAGACGGGACGGAGATTCCGAAACACCCGGTGGAGCGAGATTAGGATCACCGCAGCGAGATTAGGATCACGCGCGGAGCTCCACCCAGTGGCCCGCCGCTCTCAGGAGTAGATGTGGGTGTAGATGTGGGCTGAGCTTACCCCTGAGGTCTCTCATGGTTAGCGTGTCCTTGCCAGGACAGAATTGCAGCACTGCTTCCTATAGCGCCATCTGTCGTGCTCATTTACGATTGCAACTAGAGAACAAAGTCACCGTCAGATGTGCCGTATGTAGTCTTTTAATCCAACCCAGAAATCTGCTGGTGTTGACAGCGCTACCTGTTCAAATTTCCTGTGCATTCATCTGAGAGCAAAACATTTGTAATTGTTCCATGGAGTGTATACGTAATCATGTATAATCACCTGTGTTACCTTGTGGTAATTTTCTCCCGTCCCGCACTATTTATATTATGCGGTGTTATATCGCAATAGTTCTATGAAGACTCGCAAAATGTCTCTTCACAAAAATATATCAATATTCAAACTGTAGTTTCCTAAGAAATAAAATGACCAGAAATATCTTCTGCAAGGTACTTGTTCTTAGCAATAAATAAACGAATGCACGCATTATAAACGGTTTTACTCAACTTGAACGGTCTTTGCCGCAAACATTTGCAACCACACATTTGTTATTATTCTCTCTCCACTCTGCAAGGAGACTGCTCCGAGAGGCAAGCAAGCATCTGAGGTACGACACATTGTCGCCCTTAGTGCTTCTGGGCCTGCAGATCTAGTCTGGCCAGATTCCTTCAGGAAAATACAATTTCATAGAGTCAATTCGGTGACTTCAGAAAACAAAAATAGATTGTGTTTTACGTTCATTAGACAGCAATTCAAAACCAATTGATGGGATTCAATGACTGAAACCATAAAAAAAATACTATATTTGGTTACTGGCTCTTAGGAGAATTCACGTTAGTATGTAGCATATTATTCGACGTGAATTTTGGAAGTATTTGCTTGTCTCTCCTCTGCCTACAATATGACCACTATTTAGTTATATATAAATTGTGTGATGTACATTCAATGGCAATAAAGCAACATGAAGTCCATGTATTACGAGGGATACTTGGAAGCAGCATACAAAGAAGAAGATAAAAACGGCCGTAGCTGTTTATTCGAAGCGCCTGCCGGGTAGGCTACCCGCTTCTCACCACAGCTCGCCAGGTAGCCGCTGATCCAGGCGGGCAGGGCGGCGCTTGTGCTGATGATGATGAGAGTGGTTTACGTTGCACAAAGGCTTAAGGGCCCGCCTAGTCGGGGCTGTGTCTGTGTCGGCGAGGCGGGATGCTAAGTGCGACGCTCGCTGGTGATTCCAGCGCTGTGTCGTCTCTGAATTGGCGAGTAGTCTGACCTGACCTGAAATATTCGCGGATTCAACGACCTCCAGGATAGCCTCATTATCCTCTGCACATCTCAAGTAAACACGCGTGTTCATTGGGTACTAAATTGTGAGGCGTCTCCACTGGGTAGCTTGTGTTTCGGTGCTTCTTGGTCGAAAGTCTCTCATTGGCCTAGAGAGCTCCAGTTGAACTGCGAGCCAATAGTAGAACCAGCAGAACTGTACACATGTTTGAATTTCAGCCTATCACGAAATGAATCCACGAATTTTTCCGGTCTCTACTTATTGCTAGAGACCAGAAAAAATCGCGGATTCATTTGGCGGTAGGCTAGATTCGAAAAACGTACACCTTTAAGCTGAGTCAGTGATTGGACCACCGTTTATCTGAAGGACTCTAAGCCAATGAAAAACCTTCAACAAAAGGAGTATCAAATCACAAGCATCCCAAGTAACGCGTGTCACGAGTCAGTATCCAACGAGCAGGTGCAATTTATCCCAGTACATAGAGGATCGTGGAGTCTATCCTAGAGGTTATTGAAACCGCGAATTTTTCCGGTCTCTAGCAATAAGTATAGACCGGAAAAATTCGCGAATTCATTTCACGATAGGCTAAAATACAAATCGTTATACCTCAGTGCTGCCTAAGCCATTGGTTCACAACTCACCTGGATGACTCTGGACCAATGAGAAACACCCAACCAAAGCTTTATCGAATCACAAGCTTCTACACTGGAACGTCTCACAAGACAGCAGCCAATGAGTGGGTGGCATTTGACCGAGTGAACGTAGAACTATGGAGTTCATCCTACAGGTCATTCAACCCCCGAATTTTTCCGGTCCCTAGAAATAAGATATTTGACACGGAGATAAATTCCCTTCCTTGATGTCAACTTGAAACGATTGCGTACCGAGCGGTGTTTTTGTTGACGCGCAGTCGCGAACCGGGATTTCCCGTGAAGGCTGAAAGCCCGCGCCTTGCGAGACCGCGTGACGCGCCGCGCAGCCAATGGGAGCGCAGGGCGACAGTGAGTAATGGCATAATGGTCGCTACTCGCCCGCTCTCTCCTCCCCGGAGCCCCGCGGGGTAGTCGCGCTACTCACACCGGCCGTGTTACCCAAGCCGCCTGCGAGATTCGAAAGGGAGAAGGGAGGTGTTGTGTTTGCGACGGGAGCGAGAGTACCCACTCGCCTTTACTCGATACCTCGACTTGCAGGTCGCGACTTTCATCGGCCTGTCGCAGCCTGCAGGCTTGCACGCCTGGACTCTTACAAGAGCCTCCTCTGGAAGCCAGCAGCCAGGGAATACCGTGTAATGCTAAATAAATACACTAAACCATCGTTCAACACACATCTATGGTACCCTTTTATTTTTAATTGCAACACAAGGGCTCGTGTAAAAAGATTGGATTGATAGCAAACTTTTGTATTAACTATGACAGCCAACGTTAATTTTAATTACACCTGTAGAGCCGTAGTGACAACGTAACAGACATTGGCATTGATTTTTTGACTATATGCTCAGTAATGAGCACTTTCGGTGATTTGCGGCCCTTGATTTTAGTTTGTATCCTATAGGCATAATTTCTATCAAATTACGTTTATGTAATGTTTTCGGCTTTAGATGATTATAGTGGCAGCTTTAGCTTTCGCAATATTTGTCTTCTTCCTCAGGCAATGATTGTTTTGAACAATAACCATAATACTGAGTATTTCTTACAAAAACTGGGACATGATTTTATTTAAATCATTATTTTTGACGTGATGACGTCTTATAAAAATCGATGAACGCCGGCTGCACGCACGAAAAAGCATGACTCATTGTCACGTTCCGCCTGAGCCGAGCGTGCAAGAACCGGACAACCACCGTGCGAGAAAATCTTCTATAATATCAAACAGGTTAAGACGGGCTTTTTTTTAAACTAATTGTTCGTGATTATATATAAACAAATTATTTAAATTAAATTTGCGAAAACTGTAAATAATATTTGAAAATTAAAAAGTATGCATTTATTCATCAATGTTTTCTTATGACGTTATCACGTAAAATTATCGTCCGTAAACCGACTTTACAGACAATCCCCTTGTTTTAGACCATGAAAAAGTTAATCGAATTTAAAATATTTAACTTTATTTTGTTTTATTATGCATATTTATGTACACAGTTAATACTGGAAAGCTGTTCACGGAACGGTTTACAAAGAACTTTAACTATTGGAGGTACTGGGACAACACAAAGCATAAAAGCCCGGAAAAAATTCTGAACGCGGTAATAAGTTTGTTTTCGTGTATCTAAATGTACATATTTAAAAATATCTGTAATTTTACGTGCATATTTATGTTCATCGATTTACGTGAATATTTATGTTCATCGATTTATAAGACGTCACGTCCAAAAAATTATGATTTCAAGTAGGTACGTCTTCCCCTTTAATGTGTCACGTAATTGATTGAGCAAATGAGGATGAGGTTCGCGCGAGGTCTCGCAGGGTAGTTCCAGAAGTTGGCCATAGTGCGGCGGGGGCGGGGTAAGAGCGCACTAGCGCCCTCTTCAAGCAGACGGACGGAACTACCCCCGCACCCCCCGTCCAAGGAGGCCCCTGGGTGCCGACGGCACTCACCGCCGGACCGACTAGTGGAGTCGCGTCGAGCGGCTGATGAGGTTCCCCTCCCAGGGAAGCCTTCATTTCACAGACGAGAGAGCCACACCCGCAGTTCCCCCATGTTCATGCTCGCTTCCCCCCCCCCCCCCCCGTTCTATCTCGTTGTATAAACCGGCGTGGCATTAAATTTTGCGGTCGATTAGGATAGGTTAGCTACATTATAAATACTTTAAAACATTGTGGATGGTTGGTCATATCAGGTAAGTATAGCTACATTAAAAAATACTGTAACATCATTTTATGGTTTTTAGCAAATACCTTTTTAATATGTAGCTATCCAGGGCTAGGAAACCATTTAAATTATTTCACAGTATCTTTAATGTAGATATCCTAACCAAATAAACCGTCCACAATGTTTTAAAGTATTTATAATGTAGCTAACCTAACCTAATTGACCATTAGTTATCATGAGTTACAATGAACAAAAAAAAAAAAAAAAAACCCCCGAAGATGCACGAGCGGGAGTTTGACTCTCTCGTCTGTGAAAAAAAGGCTTCCCCTCCCAGACACCCCGCCAGGTCATTAGCGCGCGAGTGGTCTACTCCAGTAACTAACCACCGGTTTACATTCTACTGAAAGCTATCATTCGTTCCCAGTCCGACTACTTGCACAAGGCTGTTGAATTCACGATCAAATTTTTTAAAAATTATATTCCTCTACCAGCTAATGACCGGCATGCGTTGCTATGCCCTTTATCTAATGACATTACTATGTAAGTGAAGTGTGCATTGTGAGACTGTGAAGTCCGCAATCCTGTTCCCGCTGCTTGCATGCTCGTATGTCCCACCTGAGCATAGTTGTTGTTTACATGAATGAGCAAATAATTTTTTTTGGAAATGCACCAATATTTCAGAAATTTTCGTTGGTGAATGGTGCAATTTGTTTACAGATCGATGTAAGAATCTAAGAACTAACTTCACTTATTTTCCTAGTTTTTTACCATTTTATTTTATCTAGTAGATTGTCCCTTTTGTTGGCTTGAAGCGAGCTGATTGACATACATTTTTACATATATATTTTATAGTCCGGACAGTGACCGAGACTACATATAAACATGATATTCCATGCCTAAGGGAATGAAAAAAGGGGTTAATTCAAATTTATAATAAAAATTTATAGGCTGTAGGTCATAGACTCACAAGCAATGAGTTTGTGTCATTTCTCTATATACACCACACGGACATACAGTAAGGTCTGGGACCGTACTATCATTCTCCTTGGCAAAATACATCCACTTAGTGGAGCTCGTGGCTGCTAGCGAACTAAAGGCGCTAATAAGAGTTTAGTTTAGAACTTTGTCAATAGATGGCGTGGCCTTGAATTGGTAATGCGTTCGTTTCGTGCATTCGTCTTGTCTTACCCAGGGGTTACCTGCCTTCCCACAAAATTAAGCTGAAGTTTGGCGTTTCGGTTTTGCTGATGCGGAGCCTTGATGAACCAATTTTTTTTTTTTTGCAATCAATGGGACTTTAAAATCAAAATTACCCGTTTTTCAAGTGTATGACCTACAGACTTGAAACTCGATAGCGAAGTTCCATACATTATGATACGTTTAGCCCGGGCAACACCGGGTACTTCAGATCGTGGTGTATATGTGTAAGGGATGCTTAAAAAGGAAATAAACGACAATAATTGAATCAATTACCTTTCTGTCTACGAGACACTGAACTGATATACACCACTTCCTCCACCTGGATATCCGAGCACGAATGTGACACAGAGAAACTCTCTTTAATGTACACGCCTAGCGAAACAAAGCCAGGTGTATGGAAATTCGAACATATCATGCTCGCTAGATTACTGAGCATAGTTTTTCACGGGAAGTTACTATGAACGGGCTGTACGAGGGGAGATGTGTCCTGTACGAGGGCTGAAGTCACTTGTCTCCTGCAATCCTCGCCCCAAGGGCATCTCCTCGCTCTGAGGAGGGGAGAGGCTGGCCGACGCCTGTTTACGTTCAATTAACTGTCTCCCCTCACCGGCTGTAGGGACCAGCCCTCAGTCCTCCAGCCCTGAGGGCCTAGCTCGTCACAGGGCTGCTGAGGACCCTGGCCACGGGAGCTCTCAGAGTGTCTCGCTGTCCGCGGGGTAGTAGGTAAATATAGTAGGTTCGGGGCCACAGGCAGCGAGCTGGGGAGCCGGGGAGCCACGGCGGCCATCTTGGATGACATTGACCTTGACTTATACGGCCATTATGGATTACGCCATTTTGTTTTCTATAACATTCCGCCATTTTGATTTATGACGTCACGTACGCCATTTGAATCTACCAGGAATTTCTACCATTTTTTTGGAATCGAGCGCCCCACTCCAGTACTTGCAACTCTCGTTACGACGATTTCATCATTTCAAATTATACGTCAGCACGTAGTAGCATTTTCAGTACTTGTGAAGTAATAGGCGCGTGTACTTATGCACGCACTTTTGAAGTTATGCTTACTTGGCGTGATAGATAATTAACTTTAACTTTGCATGCAAATAATTGATAGAAATAAAATAATAAAGGACAGGAGTGATATTTAAATACGGTTTGAAAAGCATAATTTCAATGAAATTAAATGTTAAAATTAAATACTAGGTTATTAAATATTAATTTAAACACGTCTATAAAATAATTATTTAAATTATATATTACTATAAAATTAAATTTTAATTAAAATTTAAAATCGATAAATGTGGTAAATGTTTATCTAATTTACTAACTTTAATTTTTGATTAGTTTTAATTATTTATTATAAATCAATGTAAAAATGTATAATAATACTAACTGCAGTACCCGGTGTTGCCCGGGCTGAATACAAAATGACATATTGTCCACGAGTTAAAGAAAAACGGATAGCACTATATGACAGTGTGGTGGACATAGATGAATGACAAACATTTATGTTTGCATGTCTATGACATATGATTTTTTGTATCCACGGAGATTGGTTGAACGGTTTAGATGTTAATGCGCTGCAGCACCATCTAGTGACGAGTTACAAAAAAAAATGAATAGCATAAAAACCTCCTCCAAATAAAACCACTTCGATGTGCAACCTTCATGGCGATCGGTCAAACAGTGTCAGAGTTTATCAATCTCATACATACCAACATCCTATTTTATAAATATAGATAATGCAAATAAATTATACACACAAAAACATAACCTCGTTTACATTAACACACTCGAAAAAGTTTGTGAACACAATTACGAGAGCTAATATTCACAATAAAGAAATGTTTTAAATTATATGTTCCAGTTTTCGATATCAATCTCTAAAGTATATGGTTTAAAAGCACATACGTAATGATTATTTTTAGGTAGCTATTTTTTCATCTTGTAAATATTTCATTTAATGGTACGCGCGCATGGTAAAAATTCACTCTCATATTTTGTTTTCATAACGCGCCTAAATTAGTTTGGACTTGAACTTTGTGGACAGTACACTGTCCCTAATGTGCGCAGGCTTTCACGGACATTGTCTGAAGTAGCTTGGCTTCTGGGTTGTATAGCCGTGTCCTTGGCGAATAATTCACCGACGTTTCGGTCGACCTTGAAGTCGCCATCATCAGGGAGCAGTTACCTATACGTTACCTACCCTCAGTAGGTAACTGCCCTCCTAATGATGGCGACTTCAATGTCGACCTGTAACGTCGGTGAATTATCCGCCAAGGACACGGCTACAACCCAAAAGCCAAGATACTTCAACACACTGTCCAAGTTATCCCTGGGCGCGAGTGAGGGGACCACCAACTTGTCTTGAGTGTTCGGGCCAGAGGCAGCCGTGGTGACGTAGTCGCCTCGCTAACAGCTGGCGGATGTATTGATCCGCCCGCCAATGGGCGCCGTCCAGAGACCGCATCAACCGGAAAAATTCGCAGATTCATTCGACGATAGCCTAGAATTCAAACACATATACCCTTTAGAAGATTCTGCTATTGGCTTACTGTTCTTCTGGACGAATCTCAAACAATTAAAAAACTCTCAACCTAAGAAGGATCGAATCACAGGCAAACCAGCTGGGACGACAAACAAGTCGGCAGCCAATGAACTTGCGTTATTTGCCCAAGTGTATACGGGAATGTGCAGTCTATCCTGTAGGTCATCGAAACCGCGAATTTTTCTGGCCCCTACTAGTCACATCCCCACCCCCACCCCTCAAGCCATGAACAAAATAACTGGTCTCCCTTTAGATGACAAGCGATGGAAAGTCCAGTATCGCGCTTCCGTTAAGGTGCGATCCCCATGCAGAAGTAGTGCGTCCGACGCGTGGATGGGGATTCCCATAAAGCGTCAGTCACCGTCCGGTAATGGCGCTGGAAGAATGATTGATAACTAGGTACCGGAAAAATTCGCGGATTCAATGACCTCTAGGCTAGCCTCCATTATCCTCTGCACTTCTCAAGTAAACACGCGTGTTCATTGGGTACTAAATTGTGAGTCGTCTCCACTGGGTAGCTTGTGATTCGTCGCTTCTTTGGTCGATGGTCTCTCATTGGCCCAGAGAGCTCCAGTTAAACCGCGATCCAATAGCAGAACCAGCGGAATTGTACATATGTTTGAATATCAGCCTATCACGAAATGAATCCGCGATTTTTTCCAGGTATCTAGTGATAACAGCTTGTTGCTTTATTTAATTCTGGAAAAAAGATAAAGAAGTTCTACTGCTGAGACAACTCTGATGACCATGGAAGGTTGGTCTGAACATCTAATCAGTCCACTCTCGTTGAAAGATGACAAGCCGGTTGCGACCACACTGCTCTCTAGCGGCGAGGTCGCGAGGCTCCGCTGCCGTAGCAGCTGGTGCATCACGGGAAACAGCTCCGTTTTTCCAAAATTCGGAGCACGCATCACTGAGACGATCGCTCGCCGATGGTTTCCCGCCGCAGTGAGTTCCACGCTGGTCTGTGATCCACGAGCGAGCGTCGGTGCGTTGGGTGGAAGCACAAACGTGAGTGGATGAACTCTCTTCTGGCCTCACATCGCGGTCACCGGGCCGGACAGCGGTCAGGAAGCTGCGTGCCGGCGAATACCGCGTTACGTATTATCTTTGAAAGATTTGTGCAATGGGAGTGCATGACTTGATACAAGCTTTTGGACATACACCATTGCTAAGAACTGTTGTGCTGAATTTTTTTGGGTTCAATATTTTTGTGCTGTCATCATATGTGAGGGTTTATTTCGATATCTTAGTCCATTTTTCTTTGTTTTTCTTTGTTTGTTGACCATATTCCTGTTACGAAATATTATGTGGTGTTTATATCCTGTTGAGAACAGCAATTTGTTTTGCTTAATTTGTGTTTTTGTCTTTTGGGTATTTTTTTTAGTTTTATTTTACAGAAAAAGTGCTTAGCAATGGCGTATTTCCAAAAGCTTACATCAAGTCACCGCGTTACGTGCGCTGCGGGGAGCTTATTAACATAATTCATTCATTGCATGGCGGTTATTCATCGTATAATGTACATCCAATTCGCTTCCTAGAAGAATGCCCTAGGGATCGTTCAAAGAACGAGCTAATACTGGTAGTCAGAAAACCTTAGGGACACACACATTATATGGAGATGTATTAAGTACAGCATGGCCATAAAAAAAATGTTCCCAGTTATAAATGTCAATAGGATCAACTGTAAGCGTTTTAGTGTGTTGGTTACAAGGCCACAATTAAATAGTAACTATTTGTTGTTTTCTCGCTTGCAGCGCCATTAACTCAAAACGGCGACTCCTGAGTGTAAAGGGTTTTGTGTTCTGTAATTTTCAAGAGTGAAACTGTAATTTCAGTTCAACGTCTGAGTCCCTGACAATTGGATTGTTCGTAATGGTCGAGACGAAAGAGCTCTTTTTTTTCTCTGGCCTCTGCGTTCACCTGACGTAACGCCATGCGAATTTTTATCCTTTGGGGCTTTATAAAAGATCGCGTCTACGTTCCGCCACTACACAGAATTGAAGAGGCCATTGCTTCCTTTACTCCGGAATTGTTAGCCAAAGTGCGGGAAGAATTGGATTTTAGGTTGGATGTGTGCCGTACAACTAAAGGTACACATATTGAACATTTGTAAGAAAAACTGGGTTAGTTTACCTTCAATTTTATGTATGATTTGTTGTAAGCAGTTTAAATTAAACTTTTAAACTATACAATCATTGAAACATTCATATATGGACATTCTATATGTTGTGTTGAAGATTTAAGAACACGTCTACGATCAACGAGAGTAAAGTATCGCGAGAAAAACTAAATGTTTAGTAAGTAATAATACTTTAAGCCTATGTATGAAAAAAATTTCTTTCATCACCGGTTAGAACCGGTAAGAAAATCTCTTTAAAAAACTATAATTGGCCAAGGATTTGGTCGTTTACTTAAAAATAGCTAGTGTGTTTTTTTCTTCAATTTATTTGTTTTAACACCATCTTTAACTATGGCATATCCGCTTCAACATGGCAGGAACACTGACGTGGAAATCGATCAGCTCACATATTAAACTCCACAGGAGAATTAATGAAAACTGCTTCCATATAGGCTGTTCCTAAACATGCCATAACGCACATTCCACGCTCGCTTATTGGCCGCGACTTGAGGCTGGACGGAGACGCAACCACGCTACTGTCCGTCATGAAAACATAGGCCAGGGTCGTCGAGTCGCAAAATTGCATCTGGCATTTGGTTGCGGCGAGTCAGTGTTTTGTGGCGGCTTCGACCGACAGCGGACTGCCCACATCAAAGCTAGGCATGTTGCGTGAGCTGCAGTGGAAATAATGAGACGAACAAACCCATATAAGCTCGAGCTCTATAGGGTTAATGCCTAATGCACATGCAGAGTCTCATGTATAAGTTGTCTCTCGATGCGCACTTCTTATTTCCACCCAAAACATTCGCGCAATGGAACTGTAAATAAGTGATATCCGACGACAGTTGTGTTAAAACTAGTGTTGCGACAGCAGCCAATGAAAACATTTTAACAGGAACACAATTTTACATTTAGTATGATGTTTCATGCAAGCTTTTAGAGAAAAACGTGCCTAAACCTAAAAGGATGGTATCATAAACCCTAATTTTATCTTACACTACAAAAGAGGTACGTTTTCTTTTCAATAAAGATATATGGATCCGACATAATCAATACATCCCATGATTGATTCATCAAATTACCTACTCATGTTAAAATATTTTCCGAGAGAAACAATTATGCGTACTTTGAACACCCTCGAGGGTTAAATACAGCAGCAAACAAATAGAAAGGTCTGGATGGAGCATGACTGGCCTGCTAATGCCCTCTCGCTATAATTGATGCGGGAGTAGCGGTGTTTTTTTCCACCTTTGCAAACCGGTTCCGCGGCGGTTCTGGGAGTGAAACACCTGTTACGTCGCATCCGGCCTTCAACCACCGCCAGACCAGCGCGCGTCAGTCCCGGTGATTGGGAAACTGAACCAGCAGAGGACATACCCCGGGCTCACAAGTCAGTGGCCTGGGGCTGATTGGCTCGCTTGCCAATAGAGCCGACGACAGTGTGTATCGTGTGAACGAAGAAGGGTTGGTTCTTTAGTTGATACATTCGTTGTGGACTTTTGACTTAATACAGTTCCTTGGGCACACAACATTTCCGTTTTGCACTGTTTGTCATGGCATGAAAACAAAACGAGAATCAGTCTACTTGGTTCGTCTGAGCTGTTATTTTTTTCGTGGCCAAATTCATTCCACGAATAATTGTGCATTCTGATATTTAAAGTTTGACATGTTCGTCTGTGCTGTAGACGTTGTGATGTCCGTAATACCTGTTTATTTTCATCGTTGGGTCCATCTTTCGACATCAGCTCTACTAGACTTGTTCTCTGGGTGGGTTTAGGATTACAATCCTGAATTTTTTTCCAAGAAAAACGGTGCAGAATTGAAATTGTAGTGATGAAAGGTACTAGATAAGGTGACCAAACCGAAGTGTACTGAAAACTGGCCATGTTTGGCATACAATACGAGAGTGCATGAAATTTTGGTCCAGGGGTGGGTTCAGGAAAAGTTCCTAGAAGTGAGGGGTGTTTTTATAATCTCCCCCACTTAAACTCAAAGGCCGCTACAGTGTGCATACAACTAGAATTTAAAAAAAAAAATATGTCGGGTACTGAAATACATAGGTATAGTAACTTGAGAGGTTGTTTGAAATATGTCCGTGTCAGCACGAATGCACCACGTCTGAATAGCACTTTGAATTCTAGCCCGTTGCCTCTGATGGACGTGGGACTTTCCCGAGCCCTGGCCGTCAGCTCACGAGACAGCAGGCAGTGCGGTAACGAGTGAGTCAGCGCAAGGCTGATCTGCATACCCGAGTCGTTCCATTTCCGCGGCCGACGCCTTCAGCGCGGCCTAATAAGCAGCTTGTAACCAGCGGCCGATGAAAGCACCTCTCCGCAAGCCTTGGGAAGTCGAGCTCTGGAGGACGTTTGCTATGGAGCGCTAGTTTCCTTACATGATGTACAGCCGAAGCAAGTACGCCCCACCGTATTTAGATATTCACTCTGTTAGATCTTTAAATGATCCTTTTAATGGCGAATTTAAATTTAATGCAATTTCTTGGACACACGCCATTGCAGTTTTGCACTTATTGTCATGGGAAAAATTCAAGAACGCAAACTAAGAAATAAAAATGAAAACATATACCCACAGAGAACAATCCTAAATCAGCTATATCAAACCGATAAACACAAAGATGTACCAGATTAGGTAATGTGGAAAACAGTTATGTAGAAAACTTAGACTGCAATTGGTGTAAATAATAAGAATAGAAAGGAAAAAAAAGGTAGTTACTTTTTGGTAGATTTCAAAGAAATATTAGAAATTGCAGCCGTTACCATTGTGCGAGTTCCGGTAATTTCTTATATAGTTTTCAGTTTCATGGTCCATATACCCAAAAACCATTTTCAACTAAAAAGATTAAATATACATTTTAAAATAAATATACTACCGTATCCATTATAAACCTTTGTTAGAAACGATTTCTGATGAAACGAACTATTACCGTAAAACTAGGTTGAAATAAAAAAAATTAAAATATACTTAATATTAATGTTATCTTAAAACGTTGGTCAAAAAATTTTCACATATCATTGCAAAGAATGAAATATAGTTTTCTATTGTTTTGACTTTAAAATGGTGGATGCATTGGGTTAAAAAAACATTCTTAATATTTTCGCTGCATGGAATATTATGAGAAAATTTTAAATTGATATTTTTTTCTGAATTTGGAGAACATATAGAATGTTATGTAGACTACATTAAGTTCTTAAAATGTTCAAAAGGTTTATAGAAGTTTATAAAACTTAAAAAAAAATAGGCACTTTGAAGTATCCCTATGCCTGTAGGCTGTGTAAAAAGGGATATTTATTTTATTTTATCGTCAGTACTATTATGTAAGAAATATTTCTAAAATCTCGACAAGATACCTCCTTCCACTAAGTGTAATATAGTGGGTGTAAAAGTTTCCGCCGTATCTAGTTTTACGCTCATATAACACTTTGTAAATTGCTAATGGAAATATTTGTGACAGCAAATTAAGTAATGTCGATAGAAATAAAATAAATATAACTTGACGAGTTCGACAAAAACCTTAAGAGTAGATAAATATGCATTACTAAATATGTGAATGTAATGAGTTTTTACTCGTGGTGATGCTTGAAACGCGACGAGCCTCACGGAAAGTAGTTCCCGGCGGAAGGCCACCGGCCACGAGGCGTGGCGGGCCAATCAGCGGGGAGTCGATGGTAAATACCTGCGCGCCTCCCCTCCCCCCTCCCCTCCGTGTCGGCGCCCAGGGGTAGTCGCACCTGGTGTTTCCCGCTCAGATAATTAGCGGTGAGCAGTCGCGGTAATTAGCGGCGTCCGACACCGTCTACAAACACTGCGCAGTGTCCGCTGCCCCTCCCCTTCTTCCGGCCTTGGGCGAGGGGGGGGGGAGGGAACCTTGTGCCATGCAGCTTACCACAAGAAACATTACCAAGTATGCAAGTTGGGGACTTGTTTCCTAAAACACTTAACGATACAGACAGCTCACTGCTCATGGGACAATGTAATTCAGTCTCTCTCTCTCTCTCTCTCTCTCTCTCTCTCTCTCTCTATATATATATATATATATATATATATATATATATATAAATAAACACTTAATACCTAGATTATTTTTCTAAAAAATATATATTGTACTATTAAAAATATCTTTGTAATACTGAAATTCTACAAGAGCTCAATCAATTCAGATACAACTATTTTCAGTTCGACAAATAATTTTAAAATAATGTTAAAACATGTTTGTAAAACATATTAACTTATGTCCATCCTGGTAAGGTTGTCATTGGAAAAATAACATTAGCAACCAATGAGATGGGGAAATTTTTTTTTATAATTTATTTAAGAATGCTTCCTTGACTTAAGATTTTATAACATAGAGAGACGTCTGCACCTGAATCCTCACACAAACTTGTGTTGACTTCAATGCAAGGATTTGTTTTTGTAACTTCAGTAAGATATTTTAAGAGTCTCTAACCATGCTGCAGTAATCCTTGCAGTCAGACAGCTCACAAAAAAAAAAAAACATGGTCTACCGAAACAACACTCACTACCACGGTCCTTCTGTTTGTATCTTTCACAGCGCGCAAAACTATCTCGAACACTACATTTGCCAAGCAGTGTTTGCCAAATTCATATTGAGAAATTCCTCGAAAAAAGGCATAAATTTCTCATTAGTTAATTATACAAACAAATTTTTTCGATAGATCTTTTGACAAATGTATTCGTGTTAATATGAATAAACATAATTCAATTTTTTCTGCAAGGTTCGGCTCTTTGGAAAGGGGGAGTACAGGAAAAGAAGAGTATATCATTGGTGACATCAGTTTCATCTGAGGGTAATAAAGACGGGCATGAATTTAATAAGATTAGTAGTCACTATTTATTTTTGGTTCATCGGTTCACGAGGAATCTCAGTCAACTGGTAATCTTAATGTTTAGACTGAGAATTATGAAATAATCGTGCCTGTGATATATGTTGGTGTAAACTTTACCAAGACACATGCCATTGAAAGGATAGTTAAATAACTTAAGTTTATCAGGAATCAACTACAAACTACAAATAATCAGTGATCCACGTGTATGTTTCGGAAGACATAGCAAAGTTAGGGGGCCAGATTTTTATAGGTACCTGAAAATGCCAGTGTTTATATTGGGAGCATCATGTCCTCCTATAGTGAGATTTTGGTTAGACAAGTAACTCATGCGTTGTTACCCATAAATAGTAATGCTGGTTTAGGAAAATTGCTTGTGTTCGTTCTGTTCTATAATGAATACAACATGAATGCACTATTGGTAGTTTCATATCACCGTAACCTGGTTTAAGGTGCCACTACATCGAATGTGCTTATAATTATATTGATCAAACAAACATGTTTCCTGTGGTTAAAGTAGTTTTTGTATTTTAATTTTCGCTCAGTCAACATAGTGTGTAATAATGACACCAATGTAGGTGTGTGTATGAGACACTGATGTTGGTAGTTACACAGAGTCCTGCTACCGCACTTGAGCCCCTGAAGAGACCATCCAATGAGAAAGTTTCACCACTCGACTGGAGTTGTTGAAGTGTCGGACCAATCGCGAGCGAGGCTGCTGCCCGTGGTCTCTCATTGGTGGCGCCTGCTTAGTCCCAGCTGTGCTGGACTCTTGGTCCCGGGACGGACAGCTATACGCTCTCTCTCCCGCTCCGCGCTTATATTCATGGAAATGTATGCATTAGATCTCGGGTCTCGCTGATTGAAAGGCACTGTTCGGATGCGTATCTGCCGATTCCAAAACCTCCCACCTTCCCCCTTTCACCTCGCTCGACCTGCCACTGTGATACGCCATTTTCCCGCGCGAGACTCGGCACGAAATAACTGGAGAAGGGGCAGTACGTCAGTCCTACGGGAGAACACGTCTGTCTCCCGTTGAGGCGCGCTTCCGCATCGACCCAACACCGGAACAGACAGTATTCCGATACATTATTTAAAATTGTGTTCGAGATACCCTTCCCGCTGTCGATTCTGTAGCCCCCCGCGAGAGGATCTGGAAACCTGGAGAGAAAGTAGTTCCGTGTGAATGCATATAAATACAGAAAGCTCGTTTCCAATTTGTTTCATATCTTACAATATTCTGACAAAAAAATATTTTTCTAGTTGAAACGCAACTGATAGATATCAGGCCTGAAATTTACCGGCCAGTTTTGATGCTACAGTTGTGGATAATTTTATTTTCAGATAATGTTATAACTATTTCTTTCAGTTTAACTTGCAGGGAGTTTAAAATATCATCAAATTTTATCTATTGAAATCCATTGAAAGTTCTACTTGAAATTCTTTTAACGTCTGTTCAAACACACCTGGCTGGACGAGGCTTGCGTTATTAATACTTTTTTTTATCGCGCTGAGAAACAAATGGAGTCTGATATATTATTTTGTTTACATTTGTTTAAAATGCGGGAGACAGAGTTAAGATAAATTTTATCATAAAAAATTAACTAGAATATAGCTTATCTTGCAGATTTTGAAGTTACCAAAATAGGAATTATACAAACATACGTCATAGAACCGACATTTGCGCAAAAAAATTTTTTTCGCAAGTGGTGAAACGAGGCGGACGTTGCCATGATTGGCTGGGTTTAGTCGTGGTGCTCCCGTTTCTCCCGCTACATGTGTTCATTCCACCCGAGCTTTATTCCTCCTCGAGACAGCTACTGAACCCGACATCATTTTCAACCCTTTTATGTGAGTTTTTTTACAGATAATTGTAATTAATGCGTTCATGATATTACTAAACGTATAATGAAATATTATTTTAGAATATATCATTACCATTACTATTTTATAATTATATCAGTATCTTAGTTTTGTTTTTACCTCAGTGTTGATTATATACACTGTAAAATCATTGAGTAATTATACACTAAATGAATATGGCTCAGAGTTTCCATCGACGTTAGTGTAAATTTACACTTACATATTTTGGTGTATTTTTGCTGTTGTGCTCAAGTAGATGTGCTATAAAAAGTGTTAAAAATACAAAATCGCTAATCTTTGGTACATGTGCCATAGCTGTGGATGTATTTTACTTCGTTATATGTAAATTTACATATGCGTGCATGTATATGCTTACCACACCTAATTTTTAACTTAACTGCATCGTTGAGTAAATTTACAATAATATTGCACTACTTCAAAAAAATATTTTCATTGAAGCTTATAAATGTTAGCGACCAATGTGTACTTCAAAGATTATCGAATCCACGACCTTATTGTCTAGCGTCTTAATCTCTCGTCTATTGTTCACATAATAATACCTAATGCGACTTAATGTAAGTTAAATGAGGGTTCGTCATTATAGTTATCAAAACACATTTCTATTTTTGAAGTTCTTTGGTAGCTATAAACTAACTCTGACAAATATTTTGCACCTTTACATTGGTGTATGTGTGTTCCTGCAAGTAGCATAAATGGTGAGTGGTGATGAGGTGTTGGCTGCATTTAAAGCCAGACGCATGATAACAGCTCGGACTAGGGTGTTTTCCGCGCAAGCACATCGATGCACCAGAGATAATATTGCCTCAAGCCATTCGTACCTAATTAGCAATTCTAACTCTCCGCTAGCGGTAGTTTAGCCTTTTTGCGAGACTTCCAGTACGAAAACTGGCGCATATATTTATGTAAATTGATATAAATAGGCGCTAATAATTAAATCACTAAATATAATTCATTTCTCTATGAATTTTTAATTTTTAACGTATTCTTTATGATAGCAATAAAAAGTTTAGTCATTTATTTCATTCATGGTTTACTTTTTATGGAATACACCTTGCAAAAGCAAATGTCCACATTATTTTACCCGACCAGTTTTTGTAGTCTTTTAACTTTATTCTCAGTTTGTTTGCCTTTCACTGCTTCTATCAGAGTTTGTATTTTAGTGCACCGGATAACACGTGCATTGGGAAAGGTTAAACACTGAGTGGGAATAAAAAATTTTTTCATGTCCAACTGCAAGCTTCAACTTTCACTTCTTGCCTAAAAGCAGGTCGTTATGGTGGCTAATTACACCCACGGTTAGTTTCAATTGATGACTTTGAGCGGTTTTTGACGCAAGCTCACGAGGTGTTCAGCTCTGAATGACAGTACTCTAAGCAACATCCTGAGTTAGGAAACTCGAGTTCATAGGGGGTTGTATTAATCCCTAGTCATCTTATTCCCTTGCAATATGTTTTCTAAAACAAATTATATATTATTTGTTTTGAAAATGTTTCCGTTAGAAAAGTATTGTATTGTTGTGTATGAAAAAATATGTGTGATCAATCATTTGCCATGTATACTAAAATTATACGAGACTCAAACAAAAAAGTTGATTTAGGATTAGTATTTACTTTTGTACACCAAAGTTTTGCCGCACCGCGTGGTACAGTTTTCAGTGTCGTACTTTTTGTTGAAAGACTGAGACTGGAAGCTACCAACAAAGTTTAATAAGAAACTCCCAATGTATATAAAAAAATACAACAGCAGTACCAGCAACATTATTATTTTTCGTTTAGAACAGTTTGTTACCACAGATACGTGGTACTTTCACCCAGTGAACTATTGTACCTCCAAAACAAGGAAGGTTGGGGCCTGGGGTACATAATGTAATATTCCCTCAGTCATGTTTGTTCCCCAGGGTTGTACTGGCCAGCAGAGAGTTACCGAACACTGAGTGAAACCTTGTGTGACTAATGGAGTGCTGGCGTCTCGCAACTCGCTACCTACATTTCATTCGGCTTATTAAAGGCCGTGCAGTGGCTAGCAAACTTCACCGGCCATATTTTGTAACCGAAATGTATTACATTTATTTTCATTCTCTAGGACAAATGAAAAAAAAAAATGTTTTGTACATGCTGCAAGTCATCTGGTATTTATGATAAGTCATATTTTAGCTAAGCAAAAGCAAAATAATTTACGTAATTTTTTCCTAAACAAAACTAAAAAAAAAAAATATTTTTTTTTTTGCAAAACTCCGTTCCCCCGGAGAAACCCCCGGAATGGCCACCGCATGGGGAGCCCTAGAAAAGAAACGGGCTCCCCATTTGGAAGCCACCTGGAAGGTTTTTTTCTGTTCCACCCACCGTTTCTTTGGTAGCCTGACTTGTTACAAGGGATTGTATTCCTACCAGAGAAAATGCCGCCATTTTATCTGGGCAATCCGCCTTGGAGGAGCCGGGGCGCGAACCCGGGTCCTACAAGTCACAAGGCAGGCGCTCTACCCCAGAACCAGAGTGGTAGAGCGACTATCGGCAGTCTTCTTAACACTGACACGTCGTTGTTCACACGTGTTTATTGTGGCAGTTGATTTGGGGGAAAATATGTACCTACGTACGTAACATCTAACCTCAGTAACGAATAAATTCTTACGTTGCTCCGGAGCAACTATGACTATGAAATCTTTCAAATTGCAATGTTCTGGTACCTTCGAGTGTGAGCACACATTTCGGTAAAGTATTTATCGCAAAGGTGCTACGTTATATACCACATGCGTGCCAGTTAGTGGTGTTAAAACGAATAAGAGGTTAGCGACATAATTTTTTTTTTTCATAGCTGGGATTGTTTACAACGAAGTTTAACGTAAACAATATTCAAGGTTAGAACTTTAATCAATGGTTTAATTTTTTTTATCCATCTTTAAACTAAATAATCATCAAACAAATCACAGATGATTTAAATTCCCGAAATAAACATAAGCGCTAAATAATATATTTTTGTATTAATCAGATTATTCTGACCTTAAAGCCAGCATTTTCACGTTCCCCTCTCACGTATGCGCCCTAATAGGGTAGGGTGGGAGTAGCATTCCAGTTCCTTAATAATACATTCCAGAGCTTCAAGAAAAACAGAACTGTTAGGTATCGCTCCATGTTGTTGATCGGGAGGGTGTTAGGGCTTCTGCAATGACCAGCGGCTGGGGCCATCAACCCAGCATAGTCACCGCCTCATCCCCTCTACCGCACTCAGCTAACCAGACATATCAGGGAAACAAAATTGTAATATTTCAGTGATGACCAGAAACCTGTAAAATTCGTGGATTCATTTCGCGATAGGATAGAGTCCAAATACTTTTCACATTATTTTGCTTCAGTGATTGGGCCACAGTTTATCTGAAGGACTCTGGGCCGATGAAAAATCTTTAACAGAAGAATTAGCGAATCACGATCATTCCAGTCAACAGGTGTTACGAGTCGGTAACCAATCAGCAGATGTAATTTGCACGAGTGCGTAGAGGATCATGGAGTCTATCCTTTAGGGATTTGAAATCGCGAATTTCACAGGTCTCTAGTGACGACTCAGTGGTTGCTGGCTGTGACGTCACTGAATTGTTGTCGCGCGGGCCATAATGAAACAAACACCGCGTGTTCGTTCGCAATCACCGCCGGGCTTGAGGTCTCCCGGCGCGGACTGGCGTGTGATTGAGGGGGCCTCCCCCCCCCACTCCCTCGCGACGTCACGCTGCCATTGGCCGGCGAGCATGGTCCCGGGGGCGTGTCCCGGGCCAAGGTTGGCAGCCGTGGCGAGAGATCGCCTCGCGCCGACCAGTTTCCGCTTAGTGTGGTCGGCTCTCTTAAGGGTGCTTGCTTCGACTCAAAACAACTATTTTGAAATAATTACATAAAATGTTTAATATATATATATATAAATTTGTGTATGAACTTAAATATTTCATTTAGTAAAATAATATAGATAATTTTTTTATTAATAATAAGATAAGTAAATATGCTGAATGTTTATTAAAATTAAAATATAAACTATTTAATAAATAATAATGTAACAATTTATAATGCAAGTAAGTTACACATACGGGAACATAAACATCCTTTAAAAAGTTTATAAACACAATTTCTGTCCCTAATATTGACAATAAATAAATTTCATTGTATAAATCAGTATTCAATATCATTCACTAAAGAATAAGATTTAAAACCACATATATAATTTTTATTTTTATGTAGCTTTTTTTATTTTGTGAAAATTTCGTTGGATGCTGCGCGCACATCGTTAAAAATTCACTCTCATTATATATTTTCATAACGCGCTTAAAGAAGTATGTATAACTTCAGAAAGTTATAAAACTACAGCACAAAAATTTGTTTTTTAATACAGCTTAGTGCAGGATAGTGTGGTGACTGGAAAAGAGTATGAGTGACGTAACAGTATTGTTTGAATGAACATCGTTTGAAGGGGGGGGGGGGGGAGGAAGAAATAAGCACCGGAAGAAATCAACGCATTAGAAAAATCTACTGTCACCAAAAACATGGAAACTTGACAGTTTCGGTAGAAAACGATAGATACGCTAGCAATAGAAACCTGTCTGAAGTGGCACCATAAACAGTGACGTCACGTTCAGAGCAAGCTCGGACGACCATTCGCTCGCATGGCCTCGAATGTGATAACAGACTTTTCCGGAGCGTTCATCTCTACCTTCAATAACGCCCTTATCAATCAACTTGTTTGTTTGGGTTGAAACTGACTAAAAAAACTATTTAGAAAAGTGCGATCTAGGGTTTAAATCTTTTGAGAGAGGAAAAAAAAAAAGAAAAGAAAACGTTAAAAATTTCTCACTTACTCAACTTTTACGTCAAATAACACTGCAAATTTTCGGCAAAATATTCTCGTTATCATTAACTTTTATAGTTGATAGTATGTAAACTTAAAATTAAAAAAAATTCCCTGATAACAAATATTCTGTAATGGAACAAACACGTGTAGTACACTGTTAGAAATTACAGCATATTTACTGACTCTTCGACGAAATAAAAAACTATTTTCAAGTAACTGAATATCCGCAGAAAATACGCCTTATTACAGATTTCGATATTTGTGCTTCTTAGTGAACGAGGTAATCACAGAAACAGGAGTGCTTTCATAAATTTTTTGAATTTTTCATCTTTATACCAATATTGTTCTTGTTGATTCAAGCTCAAAGTGAATGAACACAGTATCTCTTAGGTTACAAAGATAGTCGCCAAATTTACTGGGATCCCTGGATAATTTATAACCAGCATTGTTCGTAAATATAAGGTTAACATTTTTGACGTGACAACGTCTAATAAATCGATGAACGCCGGCTGCACGAACGAAAAAGGATGACTCGTTGTCCCGTTACGCACATTGTCCCGTTACACTCATTGTGCGCTTGCGCCGCATCTATCTCTCTTCCACTCGATTGGAAAAACCATCGATTTGGCTTTTTCGAGGCACATTAAACTTGAAACACTCCCATTCGTTTCCTACTTTTCTTATCATCGTCCTATCCTTAACAGAATAACACAGATTGGAAGAAGTTAAATAGCAAACATGTATAAACGTTATATTTAAAATAATCTCTTCGTTAAAGTAATAAACCTATTTGAATTAATGAGTGCAAAAAGGTAAATTTATCAATTAAATTGTAGATTTAATTTCACTCCTTCTTTGTATGCATACAAAATAGTGATAATTCAATATAAATGATTCAATTTTATTCATAAAAGTATGCAATAATTTCATCAATGTTTTGTTATGACGTTGTCACGTTAAACTATCGTCCGTAAACCGACTTTACAGACAACCAATTTTTTTTTTAACAGCGTAGTGCAACGTGTGCGTAGTCGAGTGTGGTACACTTAGTGGCCACCAGGCGCACCTCTGGGCACGAACTGGCTCTGTAATCGAGGGCCGGCTTCGAACGGTACAGTTACGTGATTGCGGTTTTCTTTGTGCCTGACCAGAAGTGGCGGCGCTGAGGTGGTTGGTTGCGGTGGGGTCGCCGAGGGGTTAAGGGGGCCGGGAGAGCGAGGCTGCGACCTTGGCGGGGTCGACCCCCCCCCCCCCCCCTGAGCAAGGCGGCCGGCGGTCGCTGGTTCGAGTCCAGCCCGGCGCAACAGCTTCCAGTGCGTACCTCAACTGATTCACGCGGCGGGGAATTTCGATTTAATACAATTTCTTGGGACATACGCCACTGCAGTTTTGCACTGTTTTTTGTCATGGAAAAAACTCATAAATGCAAAATTAGAAATAAAAAAAAATTGGTTGTCTGTAAAGTCGGTTTACGGACGATAGTTTAACGTGACAACGTCATAAAAAAACATTGATGAAATGATTGCATACTTTTATGTATAAAAATGAATCATTTTATTGAATTATCACTATTTTGTATGGATACAAAGAAGGAGTGAAATGAAATCTACAATTTAATTGATAAATTTACTTTTATTTGCACTCATTAATTCAAAGATCTTTATTACTCTAACGAACAGATTATTTTAACTATAAATTTTATACATGTTTGCCATGTAACTTCTTCCAATCTGTGTTATTCTGTTAAGGATAGGATGACGATAGGAAAAGTAAGAAACGAATGGGAGTGTTTCAAGTTTAATGTGCCTCGAAAAAGTCAAATAGATGGTTGTTACAATCGAGTGGAAGAGAAATAGATGCGGCGCAAGCGTAAAATGAGCTTAACGGGACACAGCGCAACGGGACAATGCGCGTAACGGGACACTTTTCGTGCGTGCAGCCGGCGTTCATCGATTTATTAGACGTTGTCACGTCAAAAATTAAAACAAATCAGCTGATGTCAAACACATAAACCCAACGATGAACCTGAACAAGTATTATGCACAACACAACAATGACAACACCAACGAACACAATATGTTTCGTATGACAATCAGCATCACCGCCAGTATCTAAGTAACTAGTGTCGTGACAGTAGTCCATGACATTATAACACACAAAAAAAAAACTAAGTGTCGTGGGCAGAAACTCCTAATCGATCATTCCCTTCCAAACAGGCGTGGCTCATACATTGTCTACTCAGTTCAGCTATGAGAAATTTTTAATATCAATTCATAATGATAAATTTTAGTTTTATAACCTGCTTGATCGGATTGTGTTACTTGTATTGTTAATTTTATGTAAGAAAAGTTAAGTTTCAAGACGACAGTTAAAAATTTCTAAAACAGCCGAACAATGAAGTAATACACATATTGAGCAGGAAAAAAATTGCTTTATTTTCAACTTTATTAAATCGGGTTTGTTTCAAAAATAACGTAATTCTGAAAAAAAATATTAACCTTAAAGTTGAAAATTTCAAAATCAGTTAAACACAATTTGAAGTAAACACGTATGCCATATTAATCAATAAATAGTAACTAATTTTAGTCTCCATCAGATTTTGTTGTTAAAAAAAGCCAAAATTAAAGGTTTTCTGGCGAATGTCCAAAATTTTCTCGGTCAAAACGTATATCATCAAAAACTTTTCAAAAAAATTTATAAACGCTGTTATTTTTTTGTTTCGTGTTTCGTGAAAGTGGTTTGAGTAACAGCGAAGACGGCATTTCGAGCGCCGGTACAGCTGGGTCGCGTGGCCAGTTGACCGGAGCGCGGCTGATGAAGGGCAGTGGTTGCGTGGCCACTCGGCCACCTGGCCACCTGGCCACCTGGCCACCTGCCGGACTACCGGTCCCCCTCCCCCCGGAGCTGACCTCATCACCCGCGCCGACCCGCCGCGCTCCGGGAGTCGAGGTCACACCCCCTCCCCCCTTCACCCGGCGTGATGAGCGGCGACCAGTCCTTCCTCGCGAGCTGGGTCGATCTAGAGGTGTAAAAGTAACGGAAAAAAGCGTACCCGTGTGTATTCGTTACTGTAACAATTGGTACTCGTTACTATCGTATCGTTACTCGTTACTCGTTACTTCTGATACCGCATAACATTCTGTGTTATGCTACAGCAACGAATCGAGTCGCATTGCGTACGCGTACAGTATGACGTCACGTAAACAATAATATCGAATACAAACAATTAACAATATTTGATCATTAACAGCGTTTGTTAACCACGAAACAATTAAAATCTCATTAGAGTGGCTTTATTATATCTCTTTTTAGATAAGAAAAAAAGGTGAAAATACGCGATAATAATAAACAAAAACATAGGCCTACATATTTCTAATTTGTAAAAAATACTTTCTTACGTTGTTTCTGTTCCAATCTCAAACTTTGTCTACACACACAATACCTTTAATAAACAGTAAAAAAACTTGGACGACGAATTTCCAAATTATACTTTACTTAATAAACAAACATCGTTCTTTGTGAAGTACGTTTTTTAATTCACCGAATTAGCGCGCGCATGCGTAAAACATACGAAAAATGCGAGTAACGAAATGCATTCGTGTGTAACGTTGTGTTGCTCGGTACTGGATGGCGCACCCGTTACTCAGTACCGAATACACACGGTTTGCTACAGCTCTAGTGCGATCGCAGTTGTCGCTCGAGGCACCGGCTGCTCGGAGGCGAGACTGATTTGCAAGCGACTCGCGGCGACCTTTAACCCCGAGGCCGGCCGCTGCGGCGTTCAGCGACTGGACCGCCTGAAAGCCCTTATGTCGCTGTCCAGTCAGTGGGGGGAGTCGCCACACGAGACTCCGCATAAACGCGCGGAAGAAACTCCTATCAGCTACCACGGGTCTTCGCGCACACTTTGACCTGGTGGTGTGCTTGTCTACCCAGCCAACGCAATGTGGAGACGGTTTTATTCTTCAGTAACTCTCGAGACAAGTCCACTGTTAATCCATAAAAAACAGAAAATTTCTTCTCAGTAGCGTTAAAACATTCATTTATACAGGCAAACGTATTTTAATATTTTAGGCCATAAACTAAAAAAAAAAAAAAAAAAAAAAAATTAACTTTGAGGCCGGGCCGCATCAGAGTCCCAACTCCCACTGCAAGCATCAACTCTTGTTACCTTCCACAAGGTAAACACTTGCCCAGACGGGGCCTAACCTGCATATTGAATTCAAACAAAGGGATGAAACCTGTGTGAAAGTGCACTGTCTTTGCCGCACACAGCCGTAGCCTATCTATGAGTCGTGATGTCACAAGATGTTTGTTTATTCCTACCCGCTAACATGAAAGGTAAGCTTCTTCATGTCCTTACATGTTTGTGTGTAGAATCTTAAATTAACGTCTCGTGACCATACATGGTCACAACTTTCACCACAAAACTGGACTTCCGCCAAAAATCATTACACGAAATTCTACAGTGTGTATCATCAACTATAGTTCATGGACAGTAAGCAGATAGAATTAGTATTAAAGTTCACTCTCTTGATATCCTTTATATATGTTCACTGACATACATAACAAAGAGGCGTGTATGTTTTAAGCTTTAGTCCATCAAAGAATGTCCCAGTTATAAACTTTAATAGTATAAAATGTAAGCGTTGTTGAGTGTTGGTTCAAGGTCACAATTAAAGAGTAACCCAAACTGTTTCAGATAAGCGCATGCACGAGTACTGCTTTGTTGTTTTTTCGCCTGCAGTGCCACCTACGCAAAATGGCGGCTCCTGAGCGAAAGTCGTTTTGTGTTCTGCAAATTTGCTAAGAGTGAATCTGTAATTTCAGTTAAGCGTGCGTTTCGTTTGCACGAGAGTGGTTGAAAGTCGAAGTCCCTGACCGTTGGATTGGTCGTACTGGTCGAGACAATAGAGCTCTTTGTCGCTGGCCTCCACGTTCACCTGACATAATGCCATGCGATTTTTTTTTCCTTTCGGGCTTTATGAAAGATCGCATCTAAGTTCCGCGATTGCTTCCAACACTCCGGACTTGTTAACCAAAGTGTGGGAAGAATTGAACTTTAGGTTGGATGTGTGCCGTATAACTAAATGTGCATATATTAAACATTTGTAAGAACAAGTAGGATATTTTTACCTTCAATTTGATGTATGATTTTTTTTATTTAGTATACATTAAACTGTTATAATGTACCATTGAAACTGGGACATTATGTTATGGGCATTGAAATATGTATATATGTAACTGTAATAGAGCAGCGCCAATAAAAAAAATCAGCAAACACAAAGTGTTAAAGAATTGGAAGATTTAATCAGACAGATGAGAGCAGTGAGGTTATGGCATCGCCGTAGTTCACGAATGATGAACTGTTTTCGTAGCAACACCGATATTCGTACGACACTGCGAGATTGCCTACCGCGCAGGGGCAGCTGGTGGTTTGTTACTGTCCCGACAACACCGCGGCAAAGTGGATGCAGCGGGGAGTCAGAACTGTTGTCAGCCTAGTCTCACGTGTCATCTCCCGCCACGCCGTGGTGTACGAGTATCCACGTGAACTCGGAAAAGACTTCGTCATGGCTTAATTCAGCCATATTCAAGTGTGATAAACCATTAAAAGCCTATTGTTCCGGCTCTCATTGGTTCCTGCAGGTGGGCTTGATTGTAAGATGGCTTGGCCAATCACGATGGGCATGTGTAGTAAGTCCAGATGGCGACCGCTCATTGTTATGGCGTCATGAACGATCACCAGAAAAGAATCAACCAGTAGTTGTCAGTGATTCCGCTACAAATGCCTTCGAATCTATATTTCGTAGAAGGAAATAAAGCGACGCTTAGTCACAATGCACGAGAAGAAGTCACGTGTCGCGGTCTGCCTAGCGGCTAGGGGCGAGTGACCTTGAATGCGAAGGCTGTAGCATGTCTCATACTATGTTTAAAGTGTGCATTTTAAATTGCCTTTTAACATCTCATTCCCATGCGCGATTTCTGCCCCTAGCACTGTAAAAGCCTCCGTATTTGAAACACGGGGGTACATTATGTCCAGGAACGCTTTCCCTGGACGCACCGGTGTTCGAACACACTGTAATCTTCAAGCCAAGGGCATGGATAGTTCCTCGCCGCTCGGCTGAGAACTGGCGGTACTCTCTCGGGGCTGGCGATGACCGCGAGCTCATTCTTCTCGGAACTGCCCGCACCCAGCGCCGCGAGAAAGAGAAAGGACTGGGGAAAAAAAAAAAAAAATAAATACTGTGAAATTCTTTTTTTTCCCTCGTAGCTTGTCTGGCGATTCCGCCGACCTTGAGACGGTTACAGGCCGATGACAAATTGCCTCGCTTCTCTTTTGTGAGCGGCAGTTCAGCGGTTGCAAGTTTATGCTTACAGGTTGTTGTAAAAAGCTTGGTGTATACGTCAGGGGTTGACGGAACGCAACTGGACAAGTGCAAGTCCCCATGCAGTCATGCGCTCGGGTATAAACCCGCGAAGCTGTCATGAAGTGATGAGAACAAGACAGCGGCATCTAAAACAACAACTATCCTTACCTCGTTTAAGAACTACCTAATTTATCCTCCTAAATCGACCGTCTCCCTTTCCACCCACTGGCCCAAGGTAATAAGGCACAAGTATGTTTATTTTGCCTGACTAAAGAACATTCCCGACGATTCTTTGGGAGCAAATCTTCCATGGTAAGATTTAAAACACGATATTCACTCAGATTTGTTCCAAATACATGTACTGCAGGAGCGGTTCCCAAGGAGAATCAACGACTTCATCGAAATTTTTGCCTGTGGAATATTGATTTTATAGGCGGCACGTATAAAACAGACCGCTTTCCAGTGGGCGATTATATATGTCACAATTTACCCGCGTACTTTACTTAGCGTTTTTTTTTAATTAGAAATTTTTCATTTATTATTCTCCTGTAGTGCATTTTATATCGATTAAAATTGGGATGGCAGTGTGTCCACTTTTATGAAAGACGTGTAAACAAAAAAAAAAAAAACAATACATTGAAAATTTCTAATTTTCATAAATATAAATATTAAAGAATTTCTCAGTTCTGACACAAAATAATAATAAAGTTATTTTGAGATCATGTTTCAATACAAAAATCAGTTTTTTAAAAGTTTTATTCGAATGAAAACTTAACAGTATGTCAGTTCGTCGCAAGCTTGTTGCATTTCAAAACTGACCAGTTTGATTGAATCAAACAAGACCTAGGTCACGCGCCACAACTCTGATCCCTGATTGGCGGGCGCCCGGACAAGCTACCCTCAGAGATAACACTGTTCCACTCAAGTAGATAATGGTCTAGTTTTCTTCAAGCGAGCTAAACCAAGTACCAGCGGATATACATCAAAACAATGGCTGAAACGTTGCCTACATCACGGGCGAAGTAGTTTTGAAAACTGGAAATAGACTGGCAGGAAATTAGATATTGGAATTCCTCTGAGCCCTCGGAGAGCAAAATGGCCGAACTGGAGTTTCGTCCTAGTTTCGTTATTATCCCTCGATGCTTTTCAAAGCGAACGTATGCTGCAAGAACAGTCGGATAACATCTGCCTAGTAAAACTCCAATACAGACTGACTGACAGGTCTCGCAAAGCTTAAACCGTTGAGTCTAGAAGCATGAACTTTTTCATAGTAATTCCTTACATAACGTAGGTCAGCACTAAGAAATGATTTTTGAAAATTTATCCCCTAAGGGAGTTAAATAGGAGATACAATTGTATGGAAGTTTGTTATTTATGAAATTATAAATATGAAAATTGGTGTTTCGGCTTTTATTTGTAATTATACTATCAGTTGTATAAGCGTTTTTGGTAATGCATTAAAAATGAGGATGAAGTACTTTCCATCAGACACACGGCTAATAAATTGAAATCATCTTAATTTTCTCTCATAACGTAGCCTAAAAACTATTACCATTTTTTTTTAATTTTTGTGTCTGGATGCCAAGCCACAGCAAAATTAATTCCATTATATAGATATACAGTATATGTTGAAAAGCATTAATAATTAAAACGTTAAAATACTAAAGAAAAATGCGTACAACAGATAAATCTATAATATAAAAATGAATCGCAAAATGTGTTGGTAAGCGCATAAATCAACAACGCCTGGACCAATTTGGCCAATTTTTTATTAAATGTTCGTTGATGATCAAAGATGGTTTCTACGGCGAGAAAAATTCGAATAATTGCCGGAAAAACCCTAAAACCAGCCCTTTTCTTTTTCCCATACAAACGTTTTCTAACTAAAACGAGCACTCATTGTTGTTTAAACAATGTAGGTATGTTCCTAACGTCAAAGAGTCAATTTGCACTTTATTACCTCTGTACAAAGTTCAATCATATCTATCAAAACAGTGTGCGTTGGAGTACAGAAAAACAAAACAAAAAAAAACCGAAATCGAATAGTTCAATTTGGTCGGCTTCGCGATATTATTTCATTTGTTTTACTTTAAAATGCATCAGTTTTCAAGTCATTACATCAGTCAAACAAAACCAGCGTAACCAAAAGTATTTCATAAGTTTAAGTTTTTATTATTTCATTTCCCTATTTTAAATACGGCTTGAAGGATTTGACTCCAAGTCATATCAAATTAAAAAAAAAGTTGAAACAACAACAAACTGTCAATGTCAGTGTTTTTTTTAGGTTACCTACCCTAATGAGTTTGCTTTTGTAAACCTATACACGAAACAAATTCTTACCTATATAGTGTTTTGTGCAGTGTTTATTTACCTATGATCGCTAATTATTGCATGTGACAAAATAATCTATAATATAGATATGCCTCCTATTAGACGAATCAATTTAGGTAGAAGAACCCGAAATGCTACAAACCAAGCTAATTACCGATCTAATCATGCACTACAATGAAAATAAAAATTATTATGTTTCACATGATTAACAATAAAAAGATTACTTATTTTTTTATTTATATTTTTATTTATATGTTTTATTTAATTATATTTCTTATTCACAACACCCTATCACCAGGGTGACGGTTCTGTTCAGGATAATTTTTTGCCCCGACTATAAAATATGTAGGAAAAAAAATTCACATTACAAATCATTTTGACAGGACTTTATTGCAATTTAATTAGGCAGTACGAAGTCTGCCGGGTCAGCTAGTATTTTAATAAATCAGTTAGTGTTATTCATTTAGTTCAATTTACAAACCAACTGCACTCAAGGTGTTTCAACATCGAATAATTTATTGAATAAGAGTTTATTTGTAATTTTTTCCACTTATTTTTATTGAGTGTATTTTCATAAATTTAAATTGTTTCTACTTGAAGTTAGAAAACATTTTTTTGTTTCACAAAAAAAAAAAAAGGAAACACTTCTGAGAATGATCAAAAATCCATATAAATTAGAGCTGTAGCAAACCGTATGTATTCGTTACTGAGTAACGGGTGCGGCATCTAGTAACGAGTAACGAAACGTTACACACGAATGCATTTCGTTACTCGCATCTTTCGTATGTTTTACGCATGCGCGCGCTTATTCGTTACAAAGAACGATGTTTGTTTATTAAGAAAAGTATAATTTAGAAATTCGTCGTCCAAGTTGTTTAACTGTTTATTAAAGGTATTTTGTGTGTAGACAAAGTTTTAGATTGGAACAGAAACAACGTAAGAAAGTTTTTTTTACAAATTATAAATATGTATGTTTTTGTTTTTTATTATCGCGTATTTTCACGTTTTTTGTTCTTATCTTAAAAGAGATATTATAATAAAGCAGCTCTAATGAGATTAAATTGTTTCTGGGTTTACAAAAGCTGTTAATTATCAAATATTTTTAATTGTTTATATTCGATTTATTATTATTTACGCGACGTCATACTGTACGCGTACGAAATACGACTCGATTCGTTGCTGTTACATAACATAGTATGTTATGCGGTATCAGAAGTAACGAGTAACGATAAGAAAGTAACGAGTACTAATTGATATAGTAACGAATACATACGGGTACACTTTTTTTCGTTACTTTTACACCTATAATATAAATGAAATATTTTTATATATTATTTTGGTTACAAGCATTAAAAGTAATGAGACTGATGCTTAATCGTTACAAGTAAGACATATTCTCCCAACATAAAATTTTTATTTATTGTTTCCTTAAATCTAAATTATATTATAGAAAATAATAGTTTACTTGTGCTTATTCATTAGCTTTCCCGGTATGTTTTACTGCTCAAAAATACAAATTGTCTGATATTTTATTTTCCCCCCTTATTTAACATTATGGTATGGACTTGCGTAAGTATCCCGGCTTTATAATTTATTTACTTAATCAAACATCTGACTGTTTAAACAAACGCGAACAAAAAAAAGCCCCAGTGAATGTGGCTTGGTGACTGTTATGGAATCACCAAACAAGTAGAGACAATAAACACTGGTCACGAGTGACTGCCGCCAGACCGGTTGCCACACATCATCTCCGGCAGATATTGGAACCACGCAGGAAGAACCATGCATCTCCACACACGTGATCATCGGCGAAATGCCGAGCAGTTTTGACGTGGTTCTCTGGAAAGGTTAGTTTGAGAAACTGGCCTATCAGGAAAAATATACAACAGGTTTTGTAATATATATTTTTTTCTCCCTCCTAGAGAGAGAGAGAGAGAGGGATTGCCTGAAACGACGATTTCTCTCGGGCAGATTATACACTAAAGCTCAGGCAGGAAGTGTTTCCTATACCGCAGCTCGTGGAGACCTTAATCGTCGCTGAAGACACGCCTACCACTTCCGCTCCCTCCCCTCGGCGCAAAGCATGGTTGCCTCCAGACGCGCCGCCTAGCTGGCGCGAGATTGCTCTGCGGGGGCCTAACTGCGTGTTTTAGATCAGTAGCGGACTTAGAGACTTAGGACTTAGGTGTTTAGTCGCTGCGTGATGATTCTGGTTACACCCCTAAACGTAGATAAAAAAAAAAAAAAAAACAGCTTCATGAAAGTACGAGAAGAGTTTTCACCAAACGTTTTCGTACGGTGAACTTAAATGGCGTAGCCAAACACGGCAGACAACTCTCGAAAAATCTTTCCAAAAGACGCCACAAATCTCTTTACTACTTTTTTAGGTATTATCCATATAAGAATATGCTAGGAGTAATTATTTTGTTCTTAAGATCTTGCAGTTCTATCTTCCTGGCTCTTCGTAAATTGGCTTCTTGAGGTCTTCTTATTCTCAACCGTTTTTTCACGTGTATGTCCCACAGATTTGAAACTCGGTAGTGATTGATGTTTCTTTATGTTATGATGTACTTAGCCCGGGCAAAGCCAGAAACTTTAGCTAGAATATGAAAATAATATTTAAAGAAGAATATACAAATATGTTAAATGACACTGGAACCAACCATACACAACCTCTCTGAGAGATTGCAGTTCATGGAGAAGATAGAGACACATTAGAGCTGGAGGCTATCGGCGAGCAGAGTGAAGGGCTCATCTTGCAATCTGGAGGCCAGTCCAGAGAAGCAGCTCATCGCACCTCAATGTGTGCTAGTGAGCATGAGTTTCACTGAGTGAGCTCGCTTCTCACTCCACGTCTACCAAACTTAGGAGCACTTAAACCTTTATTACATGTTCCACAAGACACTGTCCCCTCACGACGCACTGAACCACTTCCTTGTCAGTTAAAATTTACTAACTCGAGTGCACCTGTTACCGACTTAGTAACTATTATTAATTAATTAATAATGAAATAAATATAAACCATTTTTAAAAAGGAATGAACAGTAGGAACAAAAATGTGTGACTGTACTGGCATCAAAATTATTGCTGTATACCAAAGTCAAATAAATTATTTCCTATCACAAAACAACCCCCCATAAAAATGGTTATTTTTCCCTTTCGCCCGTTCTAGAAAACAAACACATTAATTATAAACCAATTTCAAGATAAACTAAGTATTACATTTTGAGGCCATATTAAATCATGATCATAAAATTAAAATGTTTAACTGACTTCGGTAAAATCGCATTTGTTAGAATTGTGTAAAATATTTCACAAGGCAAACACTTATTGGCGTTCATTGGTTGTGGAGATCAGAAACATGAATTATTCCGTAAAAGTATGTTATAATGTAGAAAAAAATTCCGAAATATTAAGTGCTTACAATTTATCAATTTTATGCCTATAGACTCTTTAATTATTCAATTCAAAAATTAATCTTTCAATTAAGAAAAAAAATATCACAATAAAAAAGATTGATAAAGGAATGTGTAGCCTAGTACGAGCAGCGCCGGCTGGGAAAGCCGGTCATATCCACAGGGAGGTGGGCATGACTAGTCGAGATGAACCTGCAGTGGCGCACTACTACCTTCCGCAGCATTCAGTCAGAGGACAACACAGCATCCGTCTTGGACCAGGAAAGGAAACCCCCGAACACCTCTCGCCGGGAATGGATTCCGACGTCCTGGACTCACCGTAAAAAAAAAGATGTCACCTTTTAAAAAAAAAACTTTTGGCTCGATGGGATCTTGCTTATCGCCGAACGACCAATATTGGCAGTGACAAATTTGTGTCCGCTAATTCAGACGATGCACATTCACGGCCAGATCAGAGTGTGGTCCAAGCCTTGTCTGACCAACAGAATGTTTCCCCGGACAGAACTCGCTGAGACCACAAATGTGACGCAAGGCGCCTGTGTACCAGAACCACCCGACTCCTCCTACTTACAGCTCCGAGCCGCGGCTCTACACTTGAGTGTCCCTCGCTCTTGCCTCGTCATTCCCGAAGAGTGAAGGGGGGAGAGGGGCGAGTAGCTCTTGTGTAAAAAGTGTCGTTGAGTTTTTTCTTGACGCGCAACGCGGGAGCAATGCCGCCTGGAGCGCTCTCGTCCGGCGGAATGTGGGCTCCGAACCACCGGGAGGTTTCCAAACAGCGGCGACCTGGCTGGGAGCACAGCGCTTCGTCCGCGCTGGAGGACTCTCGGTGTCCGGCCTCGGCAAACACACGGGCCGTCGTTCCGTTACCTGCTGACCACCGACTCTCGCACGGCCTAGCCGTGTTCTGCTCGCTCCACCGACACACGATCAGCGAGGCTTGTCAGCCGCGGTACGACTGAGTGACGTCGAAGGGCCAGCAACCACTGGGATATTAACGTGTGCGTTAAATAGACAATTTTGTCCAATAAAATATGAAGACAAAAAATAAATAAAAAAATAAAATAAAATAAGGGGGTTGTCTGTACGCACGCACGAAAAATTGTCTTGTTCCGCCTGAGCCGAGCGTGCAAGAACCGGCCAACCACCGTGCGAGAAAATCTTCTATAGCTAATATCAAACAGGTTAAGGGGGGCTTTTTAACTGATTGTTCATTATTATATTTAAACTAATTATTTAAATTTAAATTTGCGAAAACTGTAAATAATATTTGAAAAAAAAGAGTGAATTTTTTCATCAATGTTTTCTTATGACGTTATCGCGTAAAATTATCATCCGTAAACCAACTTTACAGGCAAACCCCCCCCCCCCCCCTTTTTTTAGCAATGAATATAGACCGGAAAAATTCGTGAATTCATTTCGCGATAGGCTAAAATACAAATCGTTATACCTTAGTGCTGCCTCTGCTATTGGCTCAAAACGCACCTGGATGAATCTGGACCAATGAGAAACACCCAACCAAAGCTTTATCGAACCGCAGGCTGCTTCGCTGGAACGTCTCACAAGACAGCAGCCAATGAGTGGGTGGCATTTGACCGAGTGTACGCAGAACTATGGAGTTCATCCCTACAGGTCATTGAACCCGCGAATTTTTCTGGTCTCTAGCTAATGATGTGTTTCTGAAGTAGCGGGGGAAAGTGCTCGGGAGGGCTGGTCATGCAGTGAAGCCCAGTGGAGCAGGACGGTCGCTCGGGCCTCGAGGTAGCTGGACCGTGGCCAGCACACCCGCTGATAACATCGGGGGGGGGGGGGGGGGGGATAAATGTTGACCGCGTCTCTTGTTCCGTAAGTCGGGCCTCAAGCGGCTCAGTCGGTTCTCAGAGACGCGGTAGTGAGATGTTCCGGGAGATACGTCTCCGTTTCCGTGCCATTGCTGAACGACCAGAGCCTACACGTACATGCTGTCCTAGACGCGACCTCGCAGTGTCTAGTGACGGCTAGCGAGTAGAGGCGTGCGACGGCGCGGCTGTGGCACGAGTGTCTAGTGACGGCTAGCGAGTAGAGGCTGCGGCACGTCTAGCGCCCGCACCCTGATCCGCCCGGCAGGAACTGGAAGGAGAGGGAAGTGGGTTTCCCAACGGCGAGAATGTAAAGTCACGTGAGGGGACTCCGGTGTTTAAGTTATGGCTACCAGTATCTGGGTCGCGTGTATTGCCGCAAACCACTCACCCCGCCTCCTTTGGCACCGCCGGCAATCAGGGCCCGTTTTTTACCGTCACCTCTCATTGGCCGGGCCTTTCTTTGGGACGACGATGTTTATCGACCAGAAACTTCACCGGTAATTGTTCCTTATTGCGTATCCAGTTGATATTAAAGCTTCATAATATACATATATCCTCAAAATAAAAAAAATATTTTGGTAACTGTACAGTGGCAAACTACAAACTCATTCAACTGCTTACTTTATTTTAATTTTTTTAAATAAAAATAAAATAAGATATATTTTATAGAACAAAAAATTGCTCCCCAAAATTTCATAATATAATTTCAAAATCAAACATGTTTCGATAATTATTCAACTTTGTACCACAAACACAATAATATATTTCTTTATTTTAATTTTTTTATATTAAAATAAAATACAACTGGATACGCAATAAGAAACAATTACCAACTGCACCTACTGAATAAAAGATAATCAAAGTATGCAAGTGTGCAGTTCTTTAGTTATATAAATCTAGCTAAACTCGGTCACGCTTCTATGTGGCTCAGTCTAAAATGAAATGGATAGGAAAGTAAATCATAGTATTCTAGCGAACATAGATTCACCATGAAATACATCCTTCAATTTAATACTCTGCTTTGCGTTGCTGTGTCTATGGTGTGGAATGAAAGGAAAGGAAAAAAAAAATTCACATACAATTTTTTTTGGAGCTAGTGGATGAACTGCAATGGTTGTTTGTCCGTTTATTGCATGAACATTAAGTTTACCAACTCTTGAAAATGTGACCAATAATTGCTCTGAGAGAAGCATTGGTTTCCTAAATTCAATCCGCACACTTGCATAGATTACCCTTGCGCTCTATTGACAGTCACAGCGAACACAAGGCGTATTGGAAATTGAAGCCGTTTGAACTCGAACGATATATCGGTCGGAATAAGTGGTATTCGTGGAAGTAGTACGGTTTCACCTTTATGAGATCCAATCAGAATTGTTGCTTCAATTAAAGTTTTCATAAAAATTATTTAACTACCAATCGTATAGCATTGCATAACTTTAGCTGATTGATGTTCCGGAGTAATATAATTGGCACTCCAATTTTCAAATTCAGAATGTGTGACGGTAAACAAGTAACATCGAATGAATTAAGGAATCGCGTTGGAAAATTCACTATTTTACTTCTGGTTTATCACGAAGCCAGTGGATTTGTATGTCACTGTTTCACCTACGATTCTGTTTAGAATGATGTTCAAATCGTAAACGTCAATATTTTTAGCCGCTAGAATGGATCTTCCACTTAACCATGCGTGATTTAGATCATTTGTTTCCATGCTTTCGTAAACCTTGTCTACTAATTCTTCTTTTGAATTCACGATATTGAAAAAATATTATATGGGAAGGTGAATTTTCCTGTTTCTGTTTTCGTATGTACAGTGCTTTTACCGAGATCGAGTAATTGTCTGGAAAATATGTCAGTTTATTGATCGTTTTGAAGCTTAACTTTTATATTGATTTTTAAATTTTTTTTATTGGGCTCCAAAAAATTTTAATAATTTAAACAGGAATTCAATTCACCAACTGGTTTTGAGCGAGGTATAACTGGATGCGTTTGCATGAAGTCACTGGACAGTAACACGAATGCTCCACCAAACGAAAACTGATTATTTCTCAATTCTTTTAGCGCTGGTTTTACGACCTCCCGTTAAATCTGAAGGATATCCAGCCGATAGCTAAGATAACCTCCGGTTGGAAACCTAATGGTGCTCTACGAGATCCGTATTTAGGCGCAGGTTGGCCAACCGAGACCTGACGAAGCTTGTGGTGTAATACCGGATGTGTTGGTAATACAATAAACTAGAAATTGGTTACATTTGTTTTTAAGTGTTGCAAGATATCTCTCTCCTGTAGTGCGATAGTCAACTGTTTGAATATTGTTTTTTGTGTGCTATTGTAAATTCTAAATATTAATTATGACGGGTGCAAAAACATATGCTGTAAAGTTTATCTGGCAACATGATTACATAAAAGGAAACAAAATAATTACTTTGACATCTACATTTCTTTGCATTCTGCATAACCTTGTCAGTTTTCTTGTTTTCAACGATACTATTGTATTTCAAAGCACGATTTCTGATAAGTTACACACAAAAATTAGATAGAGAAAAAAATTCTGTTACAGAGCAATTTTTTCTATCATATTGTTTACTAAATAATCCATGCAGACCCTGACTAGTGAAACAACATGGCGTTTTTAATTTCACTAGTGTGAGTTTAATTAGTGTGCCATTTTCATTTCAATATCATCATCCACATACGTTACTTGCCTTACAAGAAGGTAGTATAGGTTTATAAGATAAGGAGGGGGTAAAGTATATACTTTATTTTCACATTTAATTACAGTTGGGCTATTTTGACCAATGTCTGGAGTCGTTTGAAGGAGAATATAATCATTCTGTGAGTGTAATCTCTTTTCTCGCTAGACCATGGATAATTAGTTTATAAACTACATATTAGTAGAATGTGAATAATATGTATAAAATCCAATTACAAAATATTATATTTTAATCTTTATTAATTGGCAAGTCTTTCAGTGAGTCAGAAGCATGTCTTGGCTATGATGCTCGTTAGAATAGGAAACTTTCCCGTTTGTACAAAGTCGTTTCCAGAGTTTAGGAAGGCAACGGGAAGCCACTGTGTAATCTCGCTGCTTGGCATAGTGGTTGACACCGCATAGTTTTTGGGAGTCTGCCTTCTTCAGCCACGGACGAGACACATTATGGCCAACCAGAAGAGGAGCAACGACCCGTTCTCACTGAGAACCAACCACGAGCAAGTGACAACTGCTTCAGAGGAATCTACGCCATCCTGCCATCTCACTGCGATCACCTGTGTCTCTGGTTACTCTACTCACTGGCATCTCGCAAGTGTTTACGAGGAATCGCTGATGTTTCGACCATTATAACTTGTCTACATTGTGAAGACTGAAATAACATTGACTACAAAATTAAATTTAGTTTATGTGGACTTAAAAAAATGGCCTACTTGTTACCAATTACGTAAAATTTCACAACGCTTTAACTAGTCTATTTTTTTAATAGTTGAAATGCAACTAACTACAACTGAAAATTTATTTTGAAGTCGATTCACGTGATTTTCTTTTTCGAAGCACTTATTCCCAGCTAGGTAAAAAAAAAAGTCAGAACTTTATATCGGGCTATGATTGATCTATTTGACTTTTCAAAAACAAAGATACCATACAACTTGACGATATTTCCCCCCCCCCCCCCCGCCAGACGCGGGTACGTGCACGTCTACCGACTGGATCACGCGCTAGAATACTTCTGGCCAATGATCACTCAGCCACGGGAGCGCGGACCAATGAGCGACGGGATTGGCGTCTGACACAAGTGGCAGCCAACTAGAAGTTAGCCTTCCCTCGGGTTTCAGCAGGACTGCGGGGTACAGTCTGCGGGGAAACACAAGTGTCTCTTCTGACACCTTGAGGCTGTGTTTACTTGCTACACAGTTGGGAGAGAGTTGAACGTCTGGGATATGTCATGGGTCAAGACATTTGTCCAGACGTATTTCATCCTCGCTTCGATTGGTCAACGGAAGAATTTTTTAACGGAGTGACCTTATTTCCAAGGTCGTTCAGTAGGTCACTTAATCCTTTTCTCACATTAACATATCCTCCAGCGGAAATCATAGTCAGCGAGGAAAGAAAAATGTTTCCAATATTGTGTGGAGGTCTACCGAACAAGCATAACTTCCCGTCCAATACAAATACAAAGCCTCGTAGGAAGCGAATGTACGGGCACTGTCACCAGTCAAGCTACCCTCGACATGTTCGACACAACACCAGTCCACCCACACTTCACACGTCACAAGAGCTCACAACTCTGACTTCATCCCCCCGTGCAGCACAACTGCATGCACACATCACACTGCATGCGAGTTGCCAAGTGGACAGACACACACTTCAGACGGCACACAGGACAGACAGACACACCTCCACTGAACGCACACTCCCTGAACATCTTCTATACTTAAGGACCGGGAAAATTCGCGGGTTCAATGACCTGTAGGATGAACTCCATAGTTCTACTTACACTCGGTCAAATGTGACCGACTCATTGGCTGCTGTCTTGTAAGACGTCCCAACGTAGCAGCATGTGATTCGATACAGCTTTGGTTGAGTGTTTCTCATTGGCCCAGAGTCATCTAGGTGAGTTGTGAGCCATTAACAGAGGCTACATTGAGGTATAACTATTTGTATTTTAGTCCATCGCGAAATGAACTCGCGAATTTTTCCGGTCTCTCTAGACTATACTAATATATACATCTGCAGCGTCTGTCCGTACATTTGAGTAATTTTACCAAATCGTCACTCACTGTTCCCAATTCTGCCATTTCTTTTTAAATTTTGTGTGTCTGTATGTGCGCTTCTAATACAAACATTGGCTTGACCAACCTTCCTGATATTTCCTATACAGTAATATAATGCGTTTGCGCAAATTATATGCTAATATCAGGTCGATATATCCTATCGGAACCATCAAAATATCATTTTTAAAAAAGTCATCAGTTGTCTTTGTTGCTAAACGAGATTTTTAATAAACATACGTTGTTCAACTGTTTACAAACAAAAGAACTACAGACTTTATGACTTTGACACAAATGTTTCTTACACTCATAAAAATCCACCACTGCTGCTATGGTAATTGTAGTACCAGCAAAGATAAAAAATACTTCAGTTTCTTATATATTTATGACAGACATTAACTTTATGACAGAACTTGCGTTTTTTGGTGTTTTTTTCAACTTTGTTTTGTTGTGCTATTGAGCTTTGTTTTCGTAATAGCGATCTGTCATTTTACGATGAAATTCACAACTAACAAATTGAATTTTAAAACTGACATTACGTTGTTATCTGCGAAGCGGGCGAGTATTGGCTAGTTCATTTATAATCCACTACGCTTCAACACACATAGCTCTTAAATGGGTCCCGCTTCAAACAACTTCCGACTTAATTGAACCAACAACTAACGTCGAGTGAGCTCGCGTACCTCTTCACCACTAAGAGGGCTAAAACTACGTGCGTTACCAACAGGGGTCCTGGGTTCGATTCCCGAACCGGGCAGTGGACCGAGAGGCCAGCGACTTGCTGTGGTGACGGGCAAGGCCAGCAGATCTGCAGGATTCTGCGTGGGTTTCAACACCACACACGTCATCTCTGGACAGGGCTCTTGTGTGCTGTACGTATACTGCCCGCACTTCAGCCTACGTGCGTAGAATAAGCATACAACTTTAAAACATCTGGAAATTGGTTTGATGTTCTACGCTTATCAATAGAGACCGGAAAAAATTCGCAGATTCATTCGACGATAGGCTAGAATTCAAACACAACTATACCCTTTAGATGATTCTGCTATTGGCTGGCGGTTCATCTGGACGAATCTCAAATAATTAAAAAAACTCTCAACCAAATAAGGATCGAATCACAGACAAACCAGCTGCGACGACTCACAAGTCGGCAGCCAATGAACTTTGCGTTATTTGCCCAAGTGTACAGGGGAATGTTGTGCAGTCTATCCTGAAGATCATAGAAACCGCGAATTTTTCTGGCCCCTACCTATAGTGCCCACATTTTGGCCTACGTGCGTGGAATAAGCATACAACTTTTAAAACATCTAGAAATTGGTTTGATGTTCTGCGCTTATCAATCCCTTCTCACGGTCGCGATTTCGAAAGCGCGAGTGAGGGGCCTCATAATTCCCCGGGGGGTGAGTGAAGGGGGTAACTTGGCCCGTGAAGGAGTTGTCCGACTGAGGCGAGCGCGGCAGGTAACGGGACACTGCCCACGCGCAATGCCGGACGGACACTCTGCGTGTGACGTCACGCCGGCTGTCTGCCATCTCGTTACGACGCGCGGTGCGAGTGCAGGTTGTGCAACTTCCCCGCCGCGGCCACGGACAGCTACTGACTGACTCCCTCCCCCCCCTCCCTCTCTGCGTGCACGGCTGGCTCGCCATTTCTGTTTCCAAACACCACAAACATCACCATCAAACTCAAGGATTATCGCAAATCCGTCCACTTTGTGTACGTCTAAATGTCCATGTCTAGATGTAAATTTTTTTTTCTGGTATGCCACGATAAAAAAAACGTGTGCCGGCTAAAATAAAGTGAATTGATTTCCAGTGGGTTTGTTCGCCTGATAATAGCTCATGCGTCACTTCTCGCAATGTTGTTAACATGTTGGTAATACATCATGAGTGGGCCCGGAACTCTCCTCCCCCGTGAGGCAGCCGGCAGGAAGGAGTTACCTCAGGAGTCAGTGCCTCACGCTGACTCACACCTGGGCTCGTCCGAGCTGACTCCTGCCCTTCAGTTCACTCGCATTCCAACCAGAGTCCGCCGTTTCCTCAAATGCTCTAGTGGGAGCGTGTGACAGCGATACCAGGAACTATCTTGTTCCCATAACCCGCCATGTGGGAAGTCAATACAAGATTGCGACCCCGTCACTTTGTTCGAGTCATCAGAAACGACGGCGGGGCTCGAAGTGTGCTGATTTTAAGATTAAAGGTGGCTCTCGGTCCAGTAAGAAGTAAAGTAGCTGTCGCTATGGTGCTTGGCTTTAATTTATTATTTAGTGTAGATGTAATGCGGGGGGAAGGTCACCCTTTCCCCCTCAGTTAGGTGGTGGTTAACTGATGTATGGAAGTGTCGTGATGTCTGTAGTTAGAGGCTTGTAAAGTATTGCGTCAAAAGTGGCTTAGTTAATCTCGTTGTGTGAGTGTGTGCTCACACACACTTCTTAAATAGGTGCGTGTTGCTTGTGTACGCGAGTTAGAAACTATACTTATTTGTCGTAATCAAAAACTAACAAGTTTTGCATGCAGGGATGTTAAAAAAAACTGTTGGTAATTTATAAATTTAATCAAATTAAAAATATTTAAAATAATCAGTATTCAAAATTAATATGAACACGTGCACAGTATTAATAATTTAATTTAGTAGAATAATCGACCTAAAATTTTATTAATAATTTAAAACAATATATATGTTGAATATTTATTGTAATATATCAACTTTTATTATAAATACACATAAAAATGTATATAAACGAATTTTATAACTCTAATATTCAGAATAATAAATGTTTTCAACTATATGGACCAGTACTCAATATTAAACACGAAGGTATAAGATTTTAAAGCACATATATAATTTTTATTTTATGTAGTCTTTTTTTGTATGCTTCCTTTATTTATTTTTATCCTTTTATTGGTATGTAGCATTTTTGAAGTGGAAAAAGACGGCGGGAGTGTATGTTTCCGTTTTCTCGACGAGCTGTGTCCGCAAGGAATGGTGTTCAGCAGGACGAGTGTCATGGTGTGTCGGCAGCGTAACGAAAAATGCAACACTGTAGCTTCTTTTCACTTGCGCTCGCCCGGGAGGTACGAGTGGGGAGCTCAGAATGCCCCGTCTTCCTCTCCAGCATCGAGTGCCCCACTCCTGAGCCTGCAATTTACTTTGAGCTGTGATGACTCATCACCTCGTCTTAACCTACTAGATGCTTTGAATTTTCACTTCAACAATTTAATAAAAGAGAAAAAATAATGAATGAGGCACTATTTAAAGCCTTTTTAACACGAATCGTGGCTATAAGAGAAGTAGTTTACGTTAACTGCTTTAGAATTATTGGTACATATGTATTTATTGTTCTAAAATAATAAAAATATGTAGTATAAAGTGTTAAAAACAAGACGTATTACTATAATCTAAAAATGACGAGAGTGAATTTTTACGATGCTCGCCCACCATGCAACGAAATTTTCACAGGATGAATAAAAGGCTACATAAATAAAAGGCTACATAAATAAAAGGCTACATAAATAAAAGGCTACATAAATAAAAGGCTACATGAATAAAAGGCTACGTACAAATAAAAAAATATATGTGTTTATAACCCTATAGTGATTTACATTGAATGTTGGAATATTTGATTAAAAAAATTATTTATTTAGAATATTAGTGATAACAATTCTGTTTATAAACATAAGTGAGGTTATGTTCCCGTCTGTATAATTTATTTTTCATAATAAATTATTACATAATTATTTAATAAATTGGAATGAACATTTAGCATATTTATTAATTTTCATTTTTAATTAAAATTTATCTAGATTATTTTACTGAATAAAAATAATTAGTTTTATACACGTGTTTGAATTTACATTGAATACTAAGTTTTTATTTAATTATATATATATATTTAGTTTAATAAAAAATTATACTTTACCAACAGTATTTGTAATACCGCTTAACTTTTTATTATTTGCATGCAAAATTAAAGTTAAGTTTTTAATTGCGCCAAGTAAGTAAGTATAACTTATGACGCGCGTACATAATACGTACTCGCAGACCATTTTGTTTTGTTCGAGGAGGGTTTGATCTGCGAGCTCGGTGGGCTCGGCGCCTCGTGTCGGAGGCTGGTCAGCGGCGCAGCCAAACACCTCTCCTCCCCTTCCGCCGCAGCCTCCGCGGGCCGGACAGCAGACACGGAGAGAGAGAGAGAGAGAGAGAGAGAGAGAGAGAGAGAGAGAGTGCCTTTCACTTCGCCGACGACTGCCCCACGGCGGGGTCGCGCTGGGGCGAGGGGTCGAGGAAGTGGTGACCAGGGGAGGCGCGTGTATAAATACCCAACACCTCGAGGTCCGAGCACCAGTCCTCTGCCCTCGCCGCCGACGGAAACACACCCCTCCCCTCGCAACATGAAGGTCCTGGTGAGTACCACGAGGCCTGCAGACTCCCGACCGAGCTCCGCACGTTCCGCGACCGGTGTCTCACGGCTAGAGACACCTGTATTTCGCGATTTCATTTCATGTCAAGGTATTTCACAAAACACTGTAGCTCTTTCTCAGTCATGGCTAGAGACCTGAAAAATTCGCGGATTCAATGACCTTCAGGATAGAATCCAATATCCTCTACACACTCGGGCAAATGCCAACTGTTCATTGGCTGCTGACTTGTGAGTCGTCTCGATTGTGTGGCCTGTGATTCGACGCTTCTATGAGTTATGGGTCTCTTATTGGCTCTCAGTCTTCCAGATTAACAGTGAACCAATGGCAGAAGCAGCACTAAGGTATAATTATTTGAATTTTAGCATAGCACGAAATGAATCCGCGAATTTTTCAGGTCTCTAGTCATGGCAAATTGTGAGGGTGCAGCAGTACGGTGACCACATTCTCATTGGCCGCGTCAAGAGCGGGACGACACCTCTCACCGACCACAGACAATAATTACAAGAATAAGCTACAGTATTTTGTGAAATACCTTGACACGAAATGTATTCGCGAAATACAGGTGTCTCTACTCATGGCGCATCCCAGTGTCATTACTACAACGCTGAATCACTTCAGACAGGAACCTTTATCGTACATGATATTCATAAAGCTAAACTGACGCGCACACACTCACTTTTGTATTCGTTACAGTTTTCTTAAAATTAGTAAGATCAACCTGTTAGGATAATAAGGAGGGGATAGGTGTTTTTGCTGTGAACGGAATAACTGTTAAATCACAGTTTAAAACGCCACATACACGCAAAACCTTCGAACCCAGAACCCCTCGCACCGAACTGGTGCTCCAAACCAACTGCGCAACGGAGTGATATGCCCTAGAGTCGCGTGGCCGATAGAAACACGACTCCGAAATCCATTGCCATGTGCATATGGTTGAGGCATGTCTTTCACGGGAAATACGTCTCTGTGCATTACCTCTTCCAGGTGAAATCCTGCATATATCTTTATCTTACCAACGGTATTGTCTGCTATAGTTAGTAAGCAATATATGGATTTTGTTTCTTGTGAGGTTATTGATTGATTGCTTTCAGATTTAAATGATTAATTATCATACAAATTAGCTTTCACTAACTTGCTCAGTTGGTTTACTCATTGAAATAAATTCAGAATCGTCCATACCACTTGATAGATAATCATATTAACTTGCCCCTGTGTCGCTTGGAAGCTGCTGACATTTCAACTTATTCATCTCTGAGTCACCGATATGCCTAGCGTCTCTCCACTAAGGCGCCTAAACTCTCTCAGCTTTTCCGACGAGAAATGGCTTCACGCCCATCAGGTGTGCATAGTCTCGGTAGCACACATGGCGCACGTGATGTGTACCCCGGTACACTACCCATGTTACCCTGCGGGTAAACGTCCCAATGTGCACTCGAATCAACTCATCGGTCTAGCTATCGGACGACTGAAATTAATCGTGCATAAAATCCTGCCAAATCGAATTAAACAAAGTATTAATTACATATGCAGTTTCAATTTTTTAATTAAAACCTTTTTTTCTGAAAAGTTGACTGCATGATCGGAAAAAAAAATTACAATTTAAATTGCGTATTTTTTTGGTCAAATACGTGTAACTTGACAAAACGCCGTCCTCAGAAAACGATCTCAGCTATTCAATAGTTTAACCTATAAAAAACACTGTCGTTTACTAGTTTATTTAGAGATTTAGTAAGTGAAATCGTCGGATGTGCTCGTGCTAAAAATTTACTTTAAACAGCTGATTATTGAATTTAATTCGAAAATTTAATATTTCTTAAATAAATTATTTATGTAGTTGGTGATTTACAGAAGCATAATTGTTTTCATTGCATAATAAACTCTTCTAATATCAATTACCTATTGAAAACATTTTAAAAGGTAACTTTTTTTAAATATTTGAAATTAGAGGCTACATTTTTTTATTATCAATCAATATGATTTTAGTTGGTACAATTTAAAAGTGAAATACTAATTATGGTTTTAGAGACTTTGATGGACCCATATTACATGTATTGTCTTAAAGTCTGATGTTCAATAGTAACTGATAGGTAGTTTAATTAATACAACACTGTTATACAACCACTAGTATAAATGTCAACATTGGTCAAGAATTTTTGCGAAAAATTTGATGTAACAGCTCAACACCAACCCACGACACATGTGACAGAAACATCAAATTGCTTATATTCTGAGGTTTCTATCATTCTATCATGTTTTTTTTTGTAAAATAATACATTGTTTTAATTAATTCACTACTAAAGTACACAATCAATGCTCTGTTATTATAACTGAAGTCTCTCAGTCACTACAGTGTTAGTGTTCTACACCTGCATTGAAGTCTCCCAGTCTATTATGTCCCGTGAAGGTATATTAATGAAACCCATGCTCTGTCGCAGGCTTGCATCGTCCTCCTGGCCGCCTGCGTGCTCGCAGAGGAGAAGGACAAGGCCGTAGAGAAGAGGGGAGTGCTGGGTCTGGGCTACGGAGGTCTGGGCTACGGCGGCGGTTACGGCTACGGCGGCTACGGATACGGCGGCTTGGGCTACGGCCAAGGTCTGGGCTACGCTGCCGCCGCCCCCGTGGCAGTCGCCGCCGCTCCCGTCGCTGCCGTGTCCAAGGTCAGCTACGCCACCACCCACCTCGCCGCACCCGCCGTAGCTAAGGTCGCCGTTGCCGCTCCCGCCATCAGCTACGCCGCTCCCGCCATCAGCTACGCCGCTCCCGCCGTCAGCTACGCCGCTCCCGCCGTCGGCTACGGTCTCGGACACGGCTTGGGCTACTCCGGCTTGGGCTACTCCGGCCTGGGCTACTCCGGACTGGGCTACTCCGGCCTGGGCTACTCCGGTCTGGGCTACGCCGGCCACGGTCTGGGACTCGGCTACGCCGCTGCTCCTGCCGTAGCTAAGGTCGCCGTGGCCGCTCCCGCCGTCAGCTACGCCGCTCCCGCCGTCGGCTACGGTCTCGGTCACGGACTGGGCTACTCCGGTCTGGGCTACGCCGGACACGGTCTGGGCTACGCCGCATACGGCTACCATCACTAAGTCAAAACGTTTCAGCGTAAATAGCTGTTTCGCATCATCAGCCAACCCGAAGTCATAAATTATTTTCAAATCCCAAATTCATCAGTCACGCCACAAACACATTCTGAAGCCATACTTCACCCCCCTCTTCACACTTGTAAATTCACCATGAATCTCGCACCACTTAATTCTCACTGATTCTTCTTCCTTTTCTGCTTCAACTCCATCGCTCACTGTTTTATTTAACACTATTTCCCACTCAAATATAATTTACTCTCTTGGGTCGTTGTTGCTCAAAGGCCACAGGGATGAACGTGCAATACTACATAATACACCTGCAAAATGAGATTTTTTGTCATTATTGTATTGTGTATTTACCTTAAGACCATTGTAACATGTGATTTTTTTTAAATGACAATAAAAAAATTCAAACAAATAATTTTATATCGTTCTTATTGTAAATACATTAGATCCACCAAATCCAAAATATAGAATTGACTTATGCATCCAGTTACTTGCTCAAAAATATTATATACGTATATATAGTGTATATATATATTCATGTTTCTTGTCCTAATCAATATTAAGTCTACAAAAAGTTTTGATTACATAGATTATTTAAAAAAAAAACATACATTAAATCACAGCTCGTTAACTGCCTAGAATTTTTTTTTAACAGCACAAAATATTTTTAATCATAAATCTTAGAATGAGTTCAATTTCAGGACAATATAATTATAAAAACTTAAAATGGCTTTTGTGAAATAAATATCATATGAATACAGGTTTTAATTCTAATATAATTTTAAAAGAAGAACTATTTTGTTAGTTAGTTTTAGCAATAATTTTAATTTTTCAAACCTAAAAATGAAATTAATTGCATGTTAGCCAGTTTAATTAGACCATAAAAAAGTACTTTTCTCACTTTGGTCCCTGACACAATACAATATTAGATGCATTAGTTCCATAAGGCCAGGTTAACGCAAACAAAACATTCGCTTGAGTAAGCTATATATATTTGATCAGCGGCGAGCAGACAAATATTGGAACAAGCACGTTCAACCTCTGCCTCGTTTTGGTCGTAATTACAGGCCATTCCGCTCCAGCTCTGGACCCGGGGTGCGCAGGAAATGTGGGATTCTATTTCGTACGAGCCTGTTGTGACCCCGACACTAGCGCTTTCACCGCCGTCGACGGCCGGCTGGGGAACTGAACTACAACTGCATCACGTTTCGGAGAAAGGAAAGTCTTATTTAGTTTGCACGACAGTCTAAATTACTTAAAAATAGTTCGGTATGAGTAGGAAAGAAGTTATGTTACGGATACTGTGAATTTTCTTCGTGGTCTGTTACTTTTTTAACTCCTGCCTTTGAATACTCATAACTTAATAAAACATTTGTACTATCAAAACAACGTTTACGTGTAATAATGTTCGCAGGCTTTCACGGCCATTGTATGAAGTAGCTTGGCTTCTGGGTTGTAGCCGTGTCCTTGCCGAATAATTCACCGACGTTTCGGTCGACATTTTAGTCGCCATCATCAGGGAGTAGTAGGCCGTCAAGTGTATTATACCTCCGAGGTACAGATAATACACATATATATTACACTAGCTGAAGTAACCGGCGTTGCCCTGGCTAAACACATCGTAATATAACGAAAATCTCTACCGATTTACAAGTCTGATATATGCGGGAAATTTTGATTTTAAAGTCCCTATTGATTGCACACTATCGTTGCATCAAGACTGCGCATCATCAAAAACCGGGACGCCAATCTTCAGCTTTATTTTTTGGGAAGGCAGGTTAACCACCTATGCAAGACGTGACTGATGCACCAAACGATAGCGCATTACAAATTGAAGGCAACGCCATCTGTTGACGAAGTTCTAAACTGTTGGCTAACCGCTGCGATCTTCACTAAGCGGATGGTTTCCGCCAATGAGGATAGGACTACGTGACCGTGTAGTGGACATAGAGAAATGACACAAATTCACTCTTTGTCTGTATAGGACCTAATGCCTTTGACATTTGTTGGAAAGTGTACTTATATGAACAACCTCTTTGGATGTATCGATTGTTGTCAATACCTTTATTCGCTTCAACATTTTGTTTCTCTAGTGCTTATGTATGTAGGCCATTGTTTGTGTTCTCATAATATTTAAGATAACATGCGTTTGTCTTAAATATATTATGGCCTTTTTTTTCTTTTTCCATTGTTGCCCTAAATTTCCATCAACATTTCTAATGAAACGTTTATTACTCCCTTTTCACTCCCTTGGGGAGAGAATTTCATGATTGTAGTTAGTCTATGTCAATCTGCGGCCCATGAGCTGTCTGCGTGTAATAGATCATGGTGATCCGTTGCTCCGTTGCTGCGTGCAAGGAGGACGAACAGACAAGCGCAGCGCGGATACTGGCGTATCTGGAGGGAACAGCCGGGCGCTGGGATGCGACACCTCTGCGTCGAGAGTTGCCACAGCAGGTGATCGCGCTGATGGAAGGCTGGGCAGCCTTCTTTTCACAGACGAGAGAGCCAAAACCCGAAGTTCCCCCAAGTTCATGTTTTTTTCCCCGTATCTTTAATGTAGCTATCCCAACCAAATCAACCGTCCACAATGTTATAAAGTATTTATAATGTGGCTAACCCAACCTAATTGACCATTAGTATCCTTTTATCAACATCGCCATATTTATTTACAATGAACAAAAAAACAACCGAAGATGCACGATCGGGAGTTGAAGGCTGGCTGGGAAGGCTCGACCTTGGCCGGGGAGAGTGGCAGGAGGGTCGCAAGGGCGCAGCGGTCACGCGGGGAGCAGGCGGCGCGCTGTTGGGTCGACGGTCGACGCAATCAGCGGGTCCCGACCCCGTGACGTCACCCGGAGACCGGCGAGGTCCCGGGGCTCCGGCCCGCTTCCGCCCTCGAGAGTAGCGGCCTTTCGGAACAGTTACCGACATGAGAACATTTCTGAAGCTGTACTTCTTTAGGAGCGCCACGAAAAAAAAAAAAAAAAAATATTGCGAGTTTCGAATTTTAACGTCGTTGGCCTTTGAGTATAATAAAAAAAAAATTGGTCGTCTGTAAAGTCGGTTTACGGACGATAGTTTAACGCGACAACGTCATAACAAAACATTGATGAAACGATTGCATACTTTTATGAATAAAATTGAATCATTTTTGTTGAATTATCACTATTTTGTATGGATACAAAGAAGGAGTGAAATTAAATCTACAATTTAATTGATAAATTTACTTTTATTTGCACTCATTAATTCAAATATGTTTATTACTTTTACGAAGAAATTACTTTAACTATAACTTTTATACATGTTTGCTATTTAACTTCTTCCAATCTGTGTTATTCTGTTAAGGATAGGACGATGATAGGAAAAGTAGGAAACGATTGGGAGTCAAATCGACGGTTGTTCCAATCGAGTGGAAGAGAGATAGATGCGGCGCAAGCGTACAATGAGTGTAACGGGACACAGCGTAACGGGACAATGTGCGTAAAGGGACAATTTTTTGTGCGTGCAACCGGCGTTCATCGATTTATTAGACGTTACATCAAAAAGAAGTAAGCGAATTTTTACTATGCGCGCGTGGCTGTTGCCTCCAGATACGCAAGTATCCCCAATGTGCTTGTCTGTTTGTCCTTCTTGCACGCTGCAACGGAGCAACGGATCACCATGATTTATTACACGTTGTTAGTTCATGGGCCGCAGAGTGACATGGACTACATATAATCATGAAATTCCCTCCCCAAGGGAGTGAAAAGGGAGTAAATTAATTTTTATTAGAAATGTTGATGGAAATTGAGGGCAACAGTGGAAAAAGAAAAAAAAAAGGCCATAATATATGCATTTAAGATAAAGGCATGTAATCATAAATATGAGAACACAAACAAACGAAGATTCCACAGGATGAAAAAATGTCTACTGACAAAAATGTTGCATACAAATATAAGTGTGTTTCAAAATATTATACTCTAGTGGTTGATATTTAAAACAGGTCCATGTCATTAAAACCTAAATATATAATGAAAATTAGTGATATAAATTGTGTTTATAAACTCTTTCAAGTGTATTTATATAAGCGAAGCTATGTTCCCGTACGTAAGTGTAACGATGATAGGATGCTTGTTAGTTTCCATTGTCGCTGGCAGGGAGTGTGTGTGGAAGGTTCAGTATTATCCTGGCCGTTTTCAAGGGAATATTTTTAAAAGTAATGCATAATTTATTTCCATTATTAATTATTAGTTCACAAATAATTAAAAATAATAAATATTTTTTTCTGTTTTATTATAAATTAAAATCAATCTCAATTAATTTACTAAATTAAATAATTAATTCTATGCATGTTTTTAATATTAATTTTGAATACTGCGGATTCATTTAAACGTTTTGCTTTGAATTTATACTTTACCATCTGTATTTATAATCTCACTCCAGCCCTATCGCTTTCCCAGTCCTTTTATTTCTATTTAATATTCGCACGCAAAATTAAAGTTAGTTTTATATGACGCCAATTAGTAAGTATGATGTATGATTTCTAACGCGCTTACATAATTACATTCATCCAACTTTTTTTTACAGTGTAACAGTGTCCATCATGCATTGTGTAATCACGGCCACAAGCAACACCTGTGAAAATGTCACCATGGCAAATATCAAACTGGATGTTTTTTGTTTTTTTTACTGATTACATGGTACCACTTGTTATTTTCACCTAAATAAAGGGGACAGCCTCACAAAATATTGGATTTTTCGATCTTTTTGCTGCAAGTCTATTGTTGAACTATTTATCCCAATTTTTGCATGTAAAGGCATAAGTCATATTTCCCAGACCTTATATACCTTGTTGCAACCACATATTTACCAACAGGCTCTAGGCTGTAAGCGCCGCAAGAGGAAATAACTTATTATTTCACACGGGCGAGTACAACTGTGATGATAAAATGACAAAGCTAAGTCCTATGTCACGTAGACCCAAAACATTTAGCACGGAAGCTTTAAAGCAAGCGGTATTAAATTATTTGAAATTGCAAGATGGCGAGAACTATTCCCCTTGCTTTGCACGCGTGGGTTCGGATCCCATCCTCGTCGCCAAATATGTTGTGACTGTGATGAAATAAGACAATAGACGGTTCCATAACTTTACTGTTTCAACACCACAATTTAACTGCCCGCCCAGCAGGCCATTCTTTTACAAAACAACAAATTCGCAACACGAAAATTACACCAACTTTACAATACTAAAAACACACTTACCAACTGTAACATATACAACAAAATTTGGGTGGCTTTTTTTTTTTTACTTGTTGAACCGAAATATATAAGAAGTAGCTTGAACTGACGTTTCACTTTGAATTGCAGTAAGTATTTCAGGGTCTCTAGAGCCAAACTAGCTTATGAGACAATGGCTCCGAAAGTCAGTTCCATAACATTGAGAGTCCCTTGTGACCTTCTAGCATGGAGGAGGGCAATAAGGTAAACCCACACGCTTTCCCTAAGCGTATCTTCGCCTCTATGGCTGTTGAGAGCAGACATTTTTTTAATTATGAGACGCTAAAAATGTTACAGAAATCAACGTAAAGCTTTAACAGATAATAGAGAAATTAATTAGTGTTCTGAATCAAAAACCAAAATTAAAAATAAGAATAAAGGTTTCTGAGTTAAATGCATTGTTTTATAATTTTTCAGTCCATACCATGAAACAAATTATTAGATACTGTGACAACAATTAAAAATAAAATACAAAGTACATTTGGGAGAAATATTTTTTTTTTGCACGTCTTATGCGGCAAACCTTTTTATTCGCTTAACTATGAATACTTAAACTGAAAAAAATCCCTATAATTACGTAGCAAGTTATTTGCTTGAAATATCCATGTTTGTATTAAGTCAACGTATTAAGTCAATTGTTTGATAGTATGAATAGTCTAAATTATCCGATTAAATTTTTTTGCCGCCTAGGTCACGAAGAGAATTTTTTTTTCTATGGAACTTAAACGTCAGAGCGACATTGCAGTGATCACTGCGGCTGAAAGGGAACCAGGAACTATACAACCGCTACACATTCCGCCCGAATCCCCCCCCCCCCCCCCCCCCACGCGGTGTGCTTGGTATTGCCCGCGAACAAGCGCCATGACCTTGGCATTGCAGGCGTGGCCGTGACTCATGACGTGGCGTGGCGAGCGAGCGAGTTTCAACCGAGGAGAAACACAAGTCCTGCTTGCGACGGATACACGATACATTCAGGCTGACAAAAATACAACGGATTTTTCTATCTGTAACCGCTTCATTACTGTTGTTTACATCATTTATAATACGCTTTTTTTTGACATGCAATCAAATAACATTGCAATCGTTGGATGCATTTTATGATTTTATTCAAACGTTGCTAATAATAAATTATTCTGCCTGATTCACGTGTCGGGAATAAAACAAGCGTACGGTAGAAAAAAATTGGTTGTCTGTAAAGTCAGTTTACGGACGATAGTTTAACGTGACAACGTCATAACAAAACATTGATGAAATTATTGCATACTTTTATGAATAAAATTTAATCATTTTTATTAAAAATAATAAATAATAAATACTTTAAATTATACTAGTAATCAGATTCATTTTCTTACGTAAATTTGACGTAGAAACAAAGTTTTAAGTTTTAAGTTTTCACTTCTGTCGGTGTGGCGCAAGCGTACAATGAGCGTAACGGGACACAGCATAACGGAACAATGAGCGTAACGGGACACAGCGTAACGTAACTATGAGCGTAACGGGAAACAACGTAACGGGACACTTTTTCGTGTGTGCAGTTGGCGTTCATTGATTTATTAGATGTTGTCACGTCAAAAAAAGGGAGCAAATCTTTCAGTACTGACAGTAATGTGTGAACATCTAACCTCGGTAACGAGTTCATAACGAGTTCTCATAGTTGTTCGTGTTGCAAATATAAACTTACAACACGAAACTTGGACACGAAATTTTAAAGAAGAATTCTTTGAACACATAATATTCTTATCAATAAAATATTTCGCTTTTCAAGACACAACCAAAATTTCTGGACGCAAATCTCAACACTTACTTACTCCGCCCGTCGCTAGAATTCGCTGCCTGAATCGTAACCGTTGCTTGCCACCATCACATACAGATGGCAGCACGAAACAAACGGGAAATTTGAACGATTAGAAACGACTCCGAAAAAAGCTAATAAGCATTGAAAAATCCATATACCCCGGCTTTGGACCTCATTTTCAACAATTAATTTTATTTATTAAAATAATTTATTAAATTTAATAATAAATTATTAAACTACTGTCTATCTTGTTAAAATTTACCAAACAGTTATACATTAAAGTTTCCGGACACAATAAAAGTTATATTTTTATGGTATTGCTAAAATATTAATCTGAAACATTTTGAAACGCATATTATAAACTTAGGTATATATGTGTATAGTTGTTTTTGCTTAAACGATAGAAATCACTTTGTAAATACTTCCTACAAACAAACCTCTATATTGAGCTGATTAAACATCATTATTATGTAATTTTATAATATTTAAATGTTATGGAAAAAATTAAAACTAAAATTCAAGTGACGAGATGAACCACGTCATCTTGTTATAAAGCGCGCTCTCTACCGCTGTACTACTACGTCAATTGAGAATCTACAAGAGAATATGTGTCATAAATATTGTAACGCCAGTTTTCTTAGGTATTTTAAAACTTGAGATTACTTTTTACTGTGACTATTTTAGTTAAAAATTTATATTCCAGGATAGATTCACAATCATAAAGTTTCATTTGGCACGCCAAAACATTTGGTATGTGTCATAATGTTTACGAAAGTGTCTATTTACGGGTTTATGTCACTTCACGATCGTCCGCCATATTTGTGTCACATTTCCGTTTCAAGAAAATATTCCTACCAAATAACGTATAATGAGGTCTAAGTAGGTTACACATCAATAAACAAATACAAATAATGTCATAATTTTCGGAAGGCTTTATAAAATATTTTTTTCTGACGCTGCACTGAATGTTCGATTTGTCTAAACAGGCAAACTGTACGCAATCTTTCGTTTTGATTTGCGTTTTCTCCCGTCAGCCACAGACTTTGAGCTTCTGGACCATACGTAACAGACGCCGGTATTTTTATACAGCGAACCAGCAGTGAAAGGCAATCATAAAACGGACCAATCTGTGGCAACGCCCTGGCCGAGAGAGAAATAGAGTGGCACAAAAAGATTACTAACTAAATTACATAGCTTTGAAGGCCAGTGAGGATATATAAAAAAGGCATGTAGATGGCTTTCCTGGTGGAGCAGTGGACACCGCAATAAACTCGAGCCCCAGGGTGTTGTTTGTCCGGGAGAGCCTCAGAAGATAAACCTGCTTCCCACCGTCGCTTCAGTGGAGATGAATGTTCTTGTTTACCAATCTTTCACACTTTTTTGCATTCTTAATACCCGGGATGAAAAAAATAATGACACCTTTTCAGTTTTATTCTTTTAGAAAAGTAAAATAATTTTGAGTTCCTCATCTTAATACTTTGGTTCTTTGAGTTTTACTGCGTGTTGAAATGCTTGTGTCATTAAAATTATTTTTGTTAATCCTTGATTGTTTTTTTTTTTAGATATCCTGATTACTTTTCTGAATAAACCGATACTTATTCGGAAGATCTCAGGTTTGATACTTAACGATCCTAGTAGAGTCCCAAGCTTCTCTCTCTCTCTCTCTCTCTCTATCTATCTATCTATCTCTCGCTGACACCATATGCCCTGTGGCGATATCAGCGCCGTCCAAAAGCCAATCCAGAGAAGAAGAACATATGTGAACCGAAGCCAGCCGTTTGAGAAAGGCCAGCCAAAATGTGTTGAGAACCTTTATTGCTCAGTGAAATTGAAACCCATAGTTCCTGAGGATGTAAAAACAATTCCTATTGGGTGTTATGGCTTTGAAATACCAGCCTTCCATATTTTTTTTAAAGCTTTCAGAATGTTCGTAGTGTATGTTTTGTGTAATGTTACTAGTCTTAAATTCGACAGTTCTCAAAAATAGTTATCAATTATGTACGTATACTTCTTCCACCGTTGTTCTGCTTGAATTTTCATAAACAACTCCTGGTTGTCAGTGTTCAACAAATATTATATGATACTTTGCAAGTGATGTTGGAAAATGAGTAGGCCTACCGCTGATACTCTTCTTGAGAACGGTCAAATTTGAGACTTGTTAAATCAAAGAAATTAAATTTTTGAAATTTATAACTGCAAGAAAAAATTATTTTAACATAGGTGACTATTTAGTACGCACTCTGTGTAACGAGCTATTTTAATTGGTTTGAAGAGATTTTCTTCATGTACCAAAATAAAACTCTCTCATTATGAAATGGTGTCAACATTATGTATCCGAAGAACTGTAAGCATAATTTTAAAGAATCCAATGAAGTTAGTGAAAATCTGCAACAAACTTGAATCGGTTTGAAATTAAAATTATTTCTTTCAGCTTAAATTAAGCGAACTCAATTGTGTAATACAGTCAAATTTTTTTACAGATATACTTTTAAAAATTCTAAATTCTAAATTAATTAATTTAGTGTCCAACAACAGGCTAAGACCGAAAAACGCTGGCACTACACAAATACAAAAACAAATACAGAAGCAAACGTAGAAGGAAAATAAAACAAAACAAATGTCAAGAGATGACGCGGAAACACAAGCAGCCATTCACAGTTACATTGTATTACATTAAAATATGTACTTTAAATTCAGTTCTTAATTTAGAAAACAAGAAAGTTTCAAATGTTTTTTCTTTCATGGAAAAAATTGGTTACTTAATTTGTGTTAGTGTTCTCAAATACATATATAAATAGTGTTTATTTAGGGTAGCTTGGTTATGTATGTGTTTTATTATTATCATACTATAATTTGTTTACTTTTTGTGGGTAATTCGAAGATAACGCGTGCCCTCACTTTGCCACATAAAAAAATATATAAAAAAATAAAATAAATTTGTAATCAGTTTAAACTGCATAACATAAGAAAAATTTCACTGCAAGTAATTAAAAATAATTGCTACATCTGAAATTCGAAATAGTTATTACACGAATATAATTTACTGAATTTACAATCATGTAACTCCAATTGTCATATTTCTAGTTTCAAATTTAAAGTGATACGTGTATAATCAAGACTGATGGTTCAATGCCTCGTTAACATCTAAGTCATAATAAAATACTATTACTGCTGCTACTGCTACTGCTACTATTGTTACTACGATCAAACCGGATGCTTACATTATCTAGTTTCCATGCGATTTACGAATAATTATATGCATAAACAAGCAGTCGACCTGGATCCCTCCGAGAAAAAAACATCGCTTTATATGTTGGAGATGTGAAAGGAAGTCCATAAATTGCTCTTTTAATCTCTTCTTATAATTGTGTCAAGGCTAAAATGCTGGATTTTAAAAGTGGTGCAGTTAGGATCATTGCCATTTGGCTTCGCTTGACCAGTAGTTATGAAATATCTTTAATTAGATTGGAGATAAGATGATATAATGAACATCGAATTTGTAAAGGTATTTGATATACAGATAAAAAATATTTGTTTTATGTCATCATAAAATTTACATGAAATATTTAATACCATTACACAAAATTATCCTCCCCTTTTATAATATGGTATATACATTTAAATGCGCGGTGACTCATACTAATAAAAAACTGGGAATTAATAAAAAAAGCTATATTTGAGGGTGTTTAAATTGGAACTGCATTGGAAAAAGATACAAACATTCTAGTTAACAGGTGTCACGAGTCAGTAGCCAATGAGCAGATGTAATTTTCCCGCGTTCATATAGGATCATGGAGTCTATCCTACAGGTCCTTTAAAACGCGAAGTTTTCCGGTCTCCAGGAATGGTATATGCCAAAAAGAGTTGTACCAATGGTTATTAGACTGGAAACGGTTGGTTGCATGTGTTTTAAAAAAGTGTAAAAATAAATAGAACAATTAATATTGCATCATATTTAAATGTTTACTCGAAACTCCTGAAATCTGTAATGAAATACCGTAACGTCCGCGTCGCCTTCGTGTGAGTCACTCATGGCTCGGCATCCGTGTTTGTTGCCGGCTCGCCATTGGCTGACTGTTGGCTAGCTGACCTCCCGGGCAACCGAAAACAAATGCTCGTGTTCCCCAGAAACCCGACACGAGCGTGAAAGTATTTCAAGGCGATCCTTTCACGAGCTAGATAAAAAAAAAATAGTACTTGACTATCGAATCCTGGCGAGGTAGACGCAATGTCGAGGTAACTGTTTCCAACACGAGCGGACTCGGGGCTGTGCCGCTGTAACAATGTTATATTATCTTTGAAAGATTTGTGCAATGGGAGTGCATGACTTGATGTATTCTTTTGGACATACGCCATTGCTAAACACATGTATGTCTGTAAAAGAAAACTACAAAAAAAAAAACACAAATGACAAAAACACAAATGAAGCAAACAATTGCTTTTGTCAGGATATAAACACCACCCAATACTCCACAACAGGAATATGATCAACAAACAAAGAAAAACAAAGAAAAATTGACTAACAGAACGAAAAACTCCCCACAAATGATGACAGCACAAAAATACCGAACCCAAAAAATTCAGCACAACAGTTGAAACGAGACGAAAACACAGCAAAACTAAAAGACTAAACAAACACAAAAGTTTTCCAAAAAAACAGAAGAGAACGAATAAACCCCCACAAATGATAACAGCACAAAAATATTGAACCCAAAAAATTCAGCACAACAGTCAAAACGAGACAATAACACGACAAAACGAAAAGACGAAACAAACACAACAGTTTTCTAAAACAGAAACAAGCGACGTTTCGGGAACTGCTATCTGCTCCCGTCCTCAGGCAGAGACGCACATGGAACGAAAACACAGGTGCGATTTGTACGCTTGCGCCGCATCTATCTCTCTTCCACTCGATTGGAACAACCATCGATTTGACTTTTTCGAGGCACATTAAACTTGAAACACTTCCATTCATTTCCTACTTTTTTTTATCATCGTCCTATCCTTAACAGAATAACACAGATTGGAATAAGTTAAATAGCAAACACGTATAAATGTTATAGTTAAAATAATGTCTTCGTTAAAGTAATAATAAACATATTTGAATTAATGAGTGCAAATAAAATTAAATTTATCAATTAAACTGTAGATTTCATTTCGCTCCTTCTTTGTATCCATACAAAATAGTGATAATTCAATAAAAATGATTCAATTTTATTCATAAAAGTATGCAATCATTTCATAAATGTTTTGTTATGACGTTGTCACGTTAAACTATCGTCCGTAAACCGACTTTACAGACAAACAATTTTTTTTTAAATCTCGAGAAGTAAGTTAAGTCTATGCCGGGTTCCCCCTCAGAGGAGAATAAACAGACGCTGTGGCTGCACCGGGCCAGTCCACGAGCCGGACTCGGAGTGGACTAGGTCGGCCGGTGACGTCACGGAGTCTCGCTCGGGCGAATCAGCGAGAAGACCACACAGTCACGACGAACCTCCCCGCCGCCACGCCCCGCTCAATGACAGGCCTCGTGAGTGGAAAATAAGGGGCCGATTCATTGTTGCGCGAATTACAGATGTGTTCTGCCGTTGTAGAACACCCGTGGAACATGCCCTTGGGTTGTGCCTTGTGAGTCCAGTGAAATGTTCACTCGTTGTCTTCTTCAGAGCCACCCGCAATCCACAGTTCAACCATTATGATTCTCTTCACGTGAAGACTTAAAACAAGTGTCCATGGCAATCCTCATGGCTAAACTCCAGAAAACAATTCGTTCCTTCGATCAATCTTCGTTCAGGAGATATTTCACATTTTGTGTGTTATTTTTTCCATCTTAAATAAACGCTAATAATTTAAAGAATACTTCAGCTACAACAAATACAAGAACATCATTTGAAATAGCGTCAGATATGCAGTCAGAATATTTACGAATTTCAGAAAATAAATGTGCCCTGCATAAGTTCTAACTTTTGAAAAATAAAAAAAATATATATATTGCGAAAAAAAATCGTACATTTACTGGATTTTTAATATTGTCAAACTTTACAAAACGTTTTCACGTAATTGACTTTACATCGGTATATCAAGATATGAAAATAATGTTGTATAGGGTTAGAAAATGACGATTGAATGTTAGAAACCGTAAATAAAATTGAATTTTTCTATTGAGTTAAGGAAATGAATAACAACTCGTTAGAAAATTTCACAACAACCTCTTTTATTTCAGAAAATGTGAAATATCTTGTCAGCGAAATATAAAAAAAAATGTACTAAAATACAATTTTGGTTGCTTAATTGAATGTCGCACCTATATTTAAGTTTGGTTGATGGTCTCTTCAGTGCTGTTAATAAGTTTAATTTGTGAAGGTTTACCTGGTCAAAACAACATTATAGAAGATTATCTTTGGTAAGCAAATATAACCTCTTAAAAATCACTCATTGAAGGTTGAGTGCGATGGACTGATGACGTCATAGCTAAGAGCGCCATGCCTACCCACCAGTTCATTGACTTGCGCGCAGAGGCGACGGGGCAGTTGTTACGAACACTAGAGTCACCCTTATCGTTTCCTCACTTCACTGCTACTGGGGGATCATTCGCCGCTGTCTTGGGTTTATAAAATACCAGTCGCAGCCTGTGTGGCTCGACGCTCAGCACTTGACAACAATATTCGTGAACCGATGCCACTGTCATCTCCACCGGTTACAAACACACTAAACATGAAACTGTTTCAGCTATTGAGGAGCAGGGTGATATCTATAGGAAAATTCCGTAACAGCTTCACCATAATTTTTTAACGGAGTGGTTTTAACAGTTTTTACTCTACTCTGTAAACAAAAAAAGGTTTTTGTACTTTTACAATAAAACTCAGTTTGCCAACGATATCACTTTTTAAACTGCAAGGAAGATTTTTGTATGTACCATTTGCAATTTTACATAGCTCTACCTTGCAGTTTTACAAGTGATATCGTTGGCAACTGAGATTCCTTGGATTTTTCTTGTAAAAGTACACTAATTTTGTTACTGTGTATACTTGAGGTAAATAATTGAAAAAAACAAATGTAGTAATAAATGAGAAATAGAAGATAGCGTCGACTTCACTGTACGGGCGGAACTCTCAGTTGGGATAGTCTGCACGTGTACTTGATTGCAGCCCGTGCATGGTGACCACGCGCCGACTGTGACTCCGCGTGGTCCGGCAAGGAAGTGGGACCCGGGGCGCCGCTGACGGCGAACAAGGTCTCCGTGGGAGCCCCTTCCTACATCCTCGCCACGGCTCCCAGGCGCGAGTCCTGGTTCGCCAGCCCCGGTTTGCCAGTCCTGGTTCTCCAGTCCTGGTTCGCCAGCCCTGGTTCGCCAGCCCCGTTTGCCAGTCCTGGTTCGCCAGTCCTGGTTCGCCAGCCCCGGTATGCCAGTCCTGGTTCTCCAGTCCTGGTTCGCACGTCCTGGTTCGCCAGCCCCGGTTTGCCAGTCCTGGTTCGCCAGTCCTGGTTCGCCAGCCCTGGGTCGCCTGCCCCGGTTCGCCAGTCCTGGTTCGCCAGCCCCGGTTTGCCAGTCCTGGTTCTCCAGTCCTGGTTCGCCAGTCCTGGTTCGCCAGCCCCGGTTTGCCAGTCCTGGTTCTCCAGTCCTGGTTCGCCAGTCCTGGTTCGCCAGCCCCGGTTTGCCAGTCCTGGTTCTCCAGTCCTGGTTCGCCAGTCCTGGTTCGCCAGCCCCGGTTTGCCAGTCCTGGTTCTCCAGTCCTGGTTCGCCAGTCCTGGTTCGCCAGCCCCGGTTTGCCAGTCCTGGTTCTCCAGTCCTGGTTCGCCAGTCCTGGTTCGCCAGCCCCGGTTTGCCAGTCCTGGTTCGCCAGTCCTGGTTCGCCAGCCCTGGGTCGCCTGCCCCGGTTCGCCAGTCCTGGTTCGCCAGCCCCGGTTTGCCAGTCCTGGTTCTCCAGTCCTGGTTCGCCAGTCCTGGTTCGCCAGTCCTGGTTCTCCAGTCCTGGTTTGCCAGTCCTGGTTCGCCAGCCCCGGTTTGCCAGTCCTGGTTCTCCAGTCCTGGTTCGCCAGTCCTGGTTCGCCAGCCCCGGTTTGCCAGTCCTGGTTCTCCAGTCCTGGTTCGCCAGTCCTGGTTCGCCAGCCCCGGTTTGCCAGTCCTGGTTCGCCAGTCCTGGTTCTCCAGTCCTGGTTCGCCAGTCCTGGTTCGCCAGCCCTGGGTCGCCTGCCCCGGTTCGCCAGTCCTGGTTCGCCAGCCCCGGTTTGCCAGTCCTGGTTCTCCAGTCCTGGTTCGCCAGTCCTGGTTCGCCAGCCCCGGTTTGCCAGTCCTGGTTCTCCAGTCCTGGTTCGCCAGTCCTGGTTCGCCAGCCCCGGTTTGCCAGTCCTGGTTCGCCAGTCCTGGTTCGCCAGCCCTGGGTCGCCTGCCCCGGTTCGCCAGTCCTGGTTCGCCAGCCCCGGTTTGCCAGTCCTGGTTCTCCAGTCCTGGTTCGCCAGTCCTGGTTCGCCAGCCCCGGTTTGCCAGTCCTGGTTCGCCAGCCCTGGGTCGCCTGCCCCGGTTCGCCAGTCCTGGTTCGCCAGCCCTGCCGTGCGCGACACGCCACTCGCTGTCTGCTGCCTGCCGCGCCTTTACCGAGCTGTGTTCATTCACGTGGCTGGGTGTCTACAGCGCATTTCCCTACTACCAGCCACTATCCTCCACTTGGCTAGGTACTTCACATCTAAAAATAACAATGATTTAGCAGGAAAAAAAATATTATTGAAGTTATAATTTAGACACATTATTAACATGAGTGTGAATTTTTACGGTACTCAATCACTATACAACAAAATTTTCACACAATTAAGAAAAAAGGCTGATTTTGCGTGACCACTCTATCTCTCTCTCTACACTCTTGTCTGTTCTCGTCATTTACTCCCGAATCTACAATAAACTCCATACACTTTCTGAATTTTTAAAAATATAATAAACTTGCTTTTTAATATTACGGACAATGTGCAGTACCTATATATATTTTTTTACCAGTACATTTCCGCAGTAGAAATTTCTGTTGATTTTCGGGTGCTTCAACAGAGATTAGCCTATTGAACCAAAAAGCTGGAATTACGTACTTTATTTCCTGTCAGATTTTGTTGGCGCAACGGAACGAGATTGTTAACTCTTGTGTGCATTTTGTGACCCAGAAATGGGATTCACTTTCAATATTGTGACGATGACTTTGGCTCGGTAAATATCGTCTCTCCGCGTGCTAATCAGTATTTTGTTGGTACAAACAAATATTTTCCGTGTTATAAATTTATACTTTAACTGTCATCGCTATTTGTTTGAGTTAATAAGTTGCAAAATGCAAGAAAAGTCAACCAGTACCTATATATTAGTTGATAAAAATATATAATCTCTTATTCTTAGAAACAAAAATATATTTTCTTTTATTATCTTGCAGAAGCAGTTGTGTTTTTCATTTGGAAAGTTTCGTATTTCCACCCCGGCTGAATGCACTGGTGTTGTTTATATAATAAGTGTGTGTATACATACACATATAATGCCTTTAAATTTGATTCAATAATATCCTGTTTATTTTTATCACCCTTTTAAAGATAAAATAAAAAAAAATGAAGTTTTGAATTAGATTAAGATTAAAGTTAGAGCAAACTTATTTTCAGGTTTTTGAAGCTCGGAATTAAACGTCAAGTTGGATATTAGTTTTCTCTTACATAAATTTATTTTACGGGATAAAATTGTAAATTTATCACAATTGCTTTCATGCATTTTATGTTTTCTTACAAATTTGTTTACCAGATATTTACCAAACTTGATTTGCCATCTGTAAAATGTCACACAAGTGATCACAACAAAGATTGATTGCAGTGACTGTTTACCATTATTTTACAACAAAAAAATGTGTGCTAGTCTTTCAGTACTTTCAGTAGGTACTTAGATATATGTGACATATAACTTCGATAACTTGCAAGTTTATGTATTCTCTAGTTTCAAATACACTTAAAAACAAAAAAGTATAACTTCTAACGCGCTTACAAAGTTCACATGCAACTTTTTTTTTTTTAATTACTTAGAAAAATTCTCTTGAAATAATATATTTAACTTCTAACGCGCTTACAAAGTTCACACGCAACTTTTTTTTTTTAATTACTTAGAAAAATTCTCTTGAAATAATATATATTTCTACCTGAAACATTGTGTTGTAATGAAGACGTCAGAAAATGTTTTGAATTCAACTATGAGGATTGCCGCAATGTTACTCAAAGTTAGCTTTCTGGTCACTAAGTAATGTTTGATTGTGACCGCAGAATTTCACAATCACTAGGGACCGGAAAAATTCGCGGGTTCAATGACCTGTAGGATAAACTCCATAGTTCTACTTACACTCGGTCAAATGTGACCCACTCATTGGCTGCTGTTTTGCGAGACGTCCCAACGTAGCAGCCTGTGATTCGACACAGCTCTGGTTGGGTGTTTCTCATTTGGCCCAGAGTCATCCATAGGTGAGTTGTGAGCCGATAACAGACGCCGCATTGAGGTATAATTATTTGTGTTTTAGCCTATATCACGAAATGAACTCGCGAATTTTTCCGGTCACTAACGATCACGTTCACGCGTAGGGATGATGACGTAACGGAACGCTCGGTTGTTTTCTGTCCGTCGTTCGTGCGGCGATCGACGGACGCCCAGAATGGAATAATTAACCTTCCTCGCAATCGGCGCTGGCTCGCACCCTTGGATCCCGCACCGGGGAGGTGTTGGGGAGGGGGGTAACTTCCTTTCACCCGTGGTCCGGCGTGACGATGGGGGAAGGGGGTGGTGGCCGCGGGAAGAAAGGAAACTGCAAAACCCAGCTCGGTATAAATACCGCGCGACATGTCCACCACGGCATCAGTCACCTGCTCATTCACCACGCGGCAACATAGCTACCGGCAACACTCACCTCGACATGAAGGTCATCGTAAGTACAGCAGCGCGGAGGCAGTCTCTCTGTCTCTGGGACCTCACCCTGGGTCACACAGCCTCTGGCGACATCGCCACACGCCGGACCTAGTCACACGCGCGCAACGGAACAATGCCCACCTCACGACCGTTCAAGTGGACAGGAAAGCCACGATAAAAATACAAATTTTAAATCCTTCCAAACTGTCGGAACCGGACTGGGTATACGACTGTCCGACACATAAAGGCCTAACCCTTTTTAAGCACACGATAATTTGGGTATTGTAGGTGGTAAAAAGCTCGGGACTTTATTATAATATTAAATAATACCACGATAAACAACAATTATATACACAGTTTTAATTTTTTTTTCATAGCCGTGCAGTAGGATGTCGATAGTGTAACGCAGAGATGCACCGTGTCCAGTTGAGTGGACGAACAGAAGGAGGGTCTTCTTCAGAGACGCTATCAGTGCTCGCCCCACGTCGGGGCGACTGGAGTGTCCGAGGCGGGGACGTCAGCTCACCGACCCTGGACTCGAACCCCGAAGGCTGCATCACAAATCATCTTCCAAGACAGGAATTTTTAAGCGGGCGCCTCCCATTTCAGGTCATGATTTTATATTTATATTAATCACTGATCAACTTTTAGAAATATTCAATTGTTTATCTTTCACGAAATGAAAATTATATACAGCGCATACTTTTTGCATAATTAGCTGCCAAAGTTACATTTTTAACGTTCTTGGGTTGTACAAATAAGGAGAATTTAGTTTATTGCAGAACTGAAACTTTTTAGGTTTAACTGCAATGCCACTGGTTACTTCATGATATACATCACAAAAACTCATTTCATGTTCTTTGGCTGTCAAAATCGTAACAAATTTGAGAATTTTGAAATGTCAAGTAATATAAATTAATATTTTCTGAAAGAAATTCAAACCATTTCTTGAAGTAGCCAGTGGCATTGCAGTTAAACCTAAAAAGATCAGTTCTGCATTAAATTAAATTCTCCTTATTTGTACAACACGAAAACGTTAAAAATGTAACTTTGGCAGCTAATTATGCAAAAAAATATGCGCTGTATATATTTTTCATTTCGTGTAAGTTAAACCATTGAAAACGTCAACACGTTTATCTGTAATTTATTACTGTAAATATAAAATCTTGATCTAAAATAGGAGGCACATTCTTAAATGAATAAGTTAAATTAAAAAACTACACACTTCAGCCACCCTGATAGATAAAGCAGAGTGAACATCAATCATCACAAGCCTAACATAGGCTGCAATGATAGTAAAAAATTATTGTTGTCCTCAGTAAGAGTTCTAAAAGACTCACTGTTTTATTGTCTTATATTTCTTTAGATCGAATCTTCAGGGACTCCACCTATTGATGAGTCCATTCGTTAACGTTAGGCACACTTTTCTTGTATTAATTTGTCGAATTTGTCGAAGTATCAGTTTTGTTCACATGAAAAAATTTTATATCGTGACGAAAGGAAATAATTTCTTCATGCTATAACTAACAACGCTTTATAGATATCTCTCATTATATGAACAATATTTTGAACAAATAAAATAAGGCAGGTTAACAGTATTGAAAATAAAAAGATACTTATTGAATGCGTGTATATTTGAAACAAGGGATAAATTTATGATATTGTTGTAACTTAAACAGTATCGAATGTCTAGTTATTAAAACAACAAACACTGTCAAAACTTTTTTACTGATTTCTTAAATTAGAAGAACCAATCATGTAACCTGCTCGATGAATTGGGCTAAATCAAACAGAAAAATTATTTAAAAAGGTTAACAATAGACTCAAATCAAGTCTTAGTTTCTTATTTATTAATTTTTCAATCATATCATTAAATATATTTTTAATTTGGTTTTAAGAATTTTAAATAACTCAAGTGTAAACAAAATAATGGAAAAGAAGTAAACGATATAATAACATAATTTGATGGCCAAAATTATTAATAGTATTTTGCTACAGTAAAAAAAACAGAATATTTATATTAAAATAGACCTAAATACATGTAACCAAGCTAAAATTATGTATAGCATTATCTGAGCAGATTATATAATTTTCTTAAGTAGTATCAAGTGTAAAATTTTTGGCAATGCTTAGGGTATTCCCGAAGTTTTCTGAGATTCATTATTGTTTATTTTGCATTATTTATATGATTTGAAGCAGAATAAAATGTAACTGGTACCTTTTCAAGTCCTTTGTGAGAGTAAAAGTATTTTGTGTACAATGTTAATAGCGATTTAGAAACTTTATAACAATTTATTTGCAACTGAAATAACAAGCGACGTTAATTGAAATGAATGAAGACATTACGAATACAAACTAAGTATTCACTAAAACAAGGCAACAACTGTCCTGCACCTAACTCGACACGTGGTTCCGCAGGCTTGCATTGTTCTGCTGGCCGCCTGCGCATGCGCGGAGGAGGCTAAGACCGTGGAGAAGAGAGGGCTCGCTGGTCTGGGCTACGGCGGCTACGGCGCCGGCTACGGCCTCGGCTACGGCGCCAGCTACGCCGGACACGGCCTGGGCTACGGCGCCGGCTACGCCGGACACGGCCTGGGCTACGCTGGCTACGCCGCCGCGCCCGTCGCCGCCGTCTCCAAAGTGAGCTACGCCACCAGCCACGCCGCCCCCGCCTACGGCCTGGGCTACGCCGGCCACGGCCTGGGCTACGGAGGTCTCGGCTACGCCGGTCTGGGCTACGCCGCCGCCCCAGCCGTCGCTAAGGTCGCGGTCGCCGCGCCCGCCGTCAGCTACGCCTCCTACGGACTCGGGCACGGCCTGGGCTACGCCGGTCACGGTCTGGGCTACGGAGGTCTCGGCTACGCCGGCCACGGCCTGGGCTACGCCGGCTACGGTTACCACCACTGAAGATCTCCCTTCCTCGACTACGATTCACCTCCTGACTGCAGCACAGTATTAAATAACAATGGCAAGGAAGCGCTGTACACATTTGATGCTGCGAACTTCAAGAAAACCCTAACTTTAGAACAAAATTATTTAAGATTTGGTACATATTTCTGATGGAAATCCCACCGTGCAATTTATTGAATTATAATTTGTACTGTAAAATAATAATCAAATATGTTCAGAGCTTCTTGTCCACGTACATTATTAATTTATATGTTAAATTATAAATGTTTTAATATTGTGAACAAAAATGAAATAAATAATTTTTATTAATATTTATGTTTATTATTCCTTAAACAGCTATTGTTGGGTATTAGTTATCATCAATTAATTTGAGTTTACTATTTGCTTTAAAAAATATTTGTGTTGTTATTATACCTTCCAATTAATTGTATATAATCAACACAAAAAAAAAAGAAACCACTCATCACACACAAAATAATGAGCCAGCACATCATTTATTCTTGAGGATACAATCATTCCAATAAACTGGAAACCAATTACAATATTTACTTAACATATTTGTTATACAGGAAAAATTGATCTTACTCAAAGCTAGAAAAAAAATATTGTTTCATCCAGCTTTTGTATTGAAAAACCTTTCTTAGACAAAGGTTTCTTAAAAATTGTTTATGCAAATTACAACAATGAATATTTTCAAAATATGTTTACATGCACATTTTAAATTCACTTTGGTTTTACAAGCCAATATTCAGCAATGACAATAAGTGATAATAATACATGGCTTTTGAAGTTTTATATTAATATCATAGTGGAATTTATTTTTTTAATTATGAAATATCCAATTAATATTGCATAATTCATAATTGACATAATTAATTTCAATAATGCATCAAAATGTGTTCAGAAAACAAAATTTTATACAACAATTGGTATTCACAATTTTGATATTATTAAACATATATATTTTAATTAATAATTTAAAATGACCTGTGATATTTATGTTTAATATATTAAATTCATATTTCAAACAATAATTAATATTAATTTATGTTGTGTATAATTGGTTTACACACGTTTAAATTAATTCTTGAGAATATCCTTCTGAAAATTGAATGATTGGTTTACCTACAAATATAATATAATTAGTAAAATCAAAACTTATAAATTGAATTCAAAATTGTAGTATTTTCACAAATTGGTTTAGAAATAATTAGAAATCAACGCGTATCAATATTTAAACAGGCAATAAAACATCAATACAATAGTTATAAAACCAAGAATAGATAATATTGCTTAAAAATAATTTGATTTGAATTTTAACAAATTTAACGAATATTGTATTTTTGATGATTTACCATTGAAAAACACGATAATTATCATCTGCAGGCATAGTGTTCAAGCCAGTTGTAACTATATATAAGATTTTCAAAAAAAAAATCTAGGAACAGATCTTGGTGCCCTAATCGCTGACCACAGAGTTACTCCAATAATTCTTCAAACGTCTATAGCGTTTCATTTAAACTCTTATTTTAAAGTTTCAAAAAATTAAAAACTCGATTAACATACAAAAAAATTGTCTGGTCAGACAAAACTAACATTTATTTTCTATTGGTGATACATGAGTTGATAACAAAAATATATATTTCAATTAAATAATAATACCGATTTTAAATGATAATTTATCTGTTGCTGATGAGTAATTTCTCACTGATAGAATATTTTGGTGAGGCCTATTAAATATAATTTACTTTTGAGACTGTACTTCAATTTAAGTTCTTTCAGAAAAAGACAAACAGAACATGAGCCTAATACGTGTAACATAATCTGGCCACTGTAATAACCTCTGACAATTATTTATCATAAGATATAACTTAGCAATGTTATGGCTTTGCCTCATGAAAACATGCGTTATCACGTTTGACAAAATTATCGTGGAAAACATTTCTAGACAAAAACTTAAACGTCAAACAACAAATTGTTTTCCTGTGGACCACAATTAATATTCAACTATTTACTTATCTCAAAACATATTCCATTAACGTAATTTAGGCTTTAAGGCATATCAGTACTCTCCACCTTGGCCTAGACAGAAGCGAGAGGACATTAAAATATTTTTCTGATAACATACATGTAATATATTTTCAATGTGCATGGTGGAATTTTTATTTATTTTGTTGTTTTTATCAGAAATTTCAGTTTTACAATCATAAAAGCTGTAATAAAATATATAATGGAGTATAACGTTCTTCAGAAATAAACTCATTTATTTATACTTGACATAATTTTGTGAATAAGATTTATTTTAAGGCTATAGTTCACAGCTCTACGTTTAATTGGAACCAATGTTAACTGATCGTTACATGTCACATTGTACATTGGGGCCACACACTGTGCTCGCCAGTGATTTGTGAACAACTAACCTCCGTAACGAGCAAATTCACGTGTTCTCATGTTGTTCATGCCCCGAATAAACGTTTAGACAAGGAATTTTACTTTAATACTGCTTATCTTGTAAGAATGCACTAAACAGTTAGTTAATGCTTAAACGTTTCTGCACACGTTAGGAGGTATACTTCTTTGTCATTCCGAAACATTTTAAAATACGGGTTATAACACTAAGTATGTGTTTATATATTTGGTTTTGCTTAAACGACTGGAATCAGGCTGTAAAATAATTACTACAAACAATACTTAACCTTATCGAGCTGATTCGACTTTTTTATAAAATTATAACAATATTACAAATTTATTAAAAATAAAAAATAAAAATGACAGTGATGAGATTCGAGTCATGTCCCTTGAGTTTAATAAGCGTGCGCTATACCGCTGTGAATATTACAAGGAGAATATGTATGTATTACAATGACTGCAATTCCATATTTGTTTTTTGTTTTTTTAATTTGAGATTACTTTTTACTGTGACTATTTTAGTTTACCAAATATATTCCGTGGTAGTTTCACTATCACGAAAGTTTCATTTGAACCGCAAATGCGTTTGGTATGTAACCTGATGTTAACGAAAGTGACTATGTACGTGTTTTATGTTCGCCTCACCTGGGCCCGACATTTGGGTAACACATTTCCGTTCGTCGACTTCCGTCCCGTTCGTCGCCGAGCTGCTCCCGCGGAACGCCGCGCGCAGAGCTGCGATGTTCGCGCGCGGAGCGGACAGTGCGGCTGTCGCCGAGGTGACTGTCACGGGAAGCCTGACATGTCCATCAAGTTCTGTCCCTGCCCGAACACGCCCGAATATTCACCTTCGGCCAACCTTCGGGATTTGTTTCATTTTTGCGCAGGAAAAATGAATTCAAATATTAAAAGTGGTCGGTTAGGTTAGCTACATTAAAACACTTTAAAACACTATGGACGGTTAGTTAGGTTAGTATAGCTACATTAAAATAAACAGAGAAATATAAATATATATATATAAATAAACACGAGGTTGACCGAAGGTGAATATTCGGGTGTGTTCGGGCAGGGACAGAACTTGATGTACATCTCAGGCTTCCCGACTGTTACTGCCTGGGAAGCCTACTATTCACACCGAGTATTCGACATGCCCGAACATTACCGAATACACTTGCCTTAGGGTATTACTTCGGAATTCTTTTCTTTAGCTATGTAGCTAACCTATCCTGACCAATCACCCTAATTTTAAAGAATAATAAATGGACCTAACCTATCATAACCCACTGTCCACACGACCTAACCCAACTGACCATTTTCATTCTCTATATCACAGATTTGTAATACATAAACGTAACCTAATCATTTGTTAAAATGGTGAACTATTAGATCACAATGTCAGAAAAACCTTGTCCAAAAGTAGTTATTATTATTATTATTATTATTTTCCCTTTTATAAAAATTACTCTCCTTAATAATTACAAATTTATTATTTCAGAAGAAGAAACATAAATGGTGTTTTATTTCTCTTTTTCATTCATACATAATTTTCCAGTAAATGTAACACTCACATTGACTAGATTTTCTCATTGGTAGTATTGGAGAAGTTAGCATTGACATTTCCGGCATTTTAAAACAGACGTTTTTTCAACCTTAAAAAAAAAAATTCCGAAGACACCCGAAGGCTAAGTATTTGGTAATGTTCGGTAGAGACCGGAAAAAATCGTGGGTTCAATGACCTTCAGGATAGACTCCAATATCCACTACACACTCGGGCAAATGCCAACTGTTCATTGGCTGCTGACTTGTGAGTCGTCTCGACTGTGTGGCCTGTGATTCGACACTTCTATGAGTGAGGGTCTCTAATTGGCCCTCAGTCCTCCAGATTAACAGTGAACCTATGTCAGAAGCAGCACTAAGGTATAATTATTTGAATTTTTAGCATAACACAAAATGAATCCGCGAATTTTTCAGGTCTCTAATGTTGGGGCATGTCGAATACTCGGCGTGAATCGTAAGGCTTCCCGTCACTGCCTGCGAGAGTCTCCGTGCGACAGGCGATGGGGCAAGTCACTGTGCGTGTCTCGCGCGGGAGGGGGCAGTTGCGCCAGCGGGGGACCCCGCCCCCCCTAGGGGAGGGACCCCCGGACACCTCGCGCCGTCACGCAGTCACGCAGTCACGCAGTCACGCAGTCACGCCTAGAGGCGCCGGCCTCGGTCACGTGTCGACACGCGCGGTGGAAGTTGCACTCACTGCAACCTCTGCACGCAAACAATTAACACAAAATATAAAATAAAAAAACAACTGGTCTGATATTACAAATACGGTCGCTAAAGAATCAATTCAATTAAATTAAAAAAGTATATATTTAAATAAATACTCAGTATGCAATATTAAAATTTAACACTAATTATTTAATATAATAAAATATTCAAAATTAATTTTGATAAAAAATAAAATTCAATAAATATCCAGAAATTTTTATTAAAATTTATTATTGTTAATTGTTTTATTAAAATTTATTTTATAATTTATGCATACGGGATATAACTTCCCTTGTATAAATACACTTGAAAAAGATTACGAACGCAAGTTCTTTAACTAATATTCGATATAAATGATTGTTTTTAATGATATGGACCAGTACTCAATAACAATCACTAAAGTATAAAATTTTAAAGTGCATATATAACTTTTATTTGTATTTGCATTTTTTTTTAAACCCTGCAGTAGACGAAAAAAAGATGACGGGCGTGACTTTATTTTACCTTGGCATTGGTGGTGGGAGGTCAGTCTGCCGTTAACTTCTGTGGAGGAAGTATCCTTAGACATATTACTGCTCGTGCCGAGTTCAAGCTGAGGATTCCATGACATAAGTGTGTATTTTGATTAAAATTTTATTATAATGGTATTTAAATAATTATTATAATTTATCAAATTTTTCTAATATTTTTCCGACAATAATCACGGATGTGCAGTATGGCTGATGTGACGTCATAATTTAGAAGTGGCGAAACTTTTATTATTATTTAAAAATAAAATTTAAATAGTTTTTATAATTTTCCTGGTTTTTTTTGCAATAAAATACGGATTTTCCAGATGGCGGCAGTAACAAAACTTGCAAAGATGACTTCTTTACCTTCAAAATGGCGACCATAACATCCTAATAATCAAGGTCATGACCTAAGCGGCTTATGGCGTCTTGCCCATGAGGGATTGAAAACACTTTGGGGAATTTTCAAGCCGTTGACATTTTTCAGGAATAAAATGGAAATTGTCCCTCAAAACGGGAATTGTTCGCTCGAAATAGGTAATTGTTAATTTTTCCTATTTTAAGAGATTTTTTGACGGATTTTTTTCCTTCTAAGAACTGGAAATTTTGGCGGATTTAGGTGAATTTCGGGCCAATTTTAAGGAATTTAGAGTCATTGTTGGCAAATTTTGGATTTAATGGTCAAGGGTTAAGGTCAAGATGGCCTCCGTGACGTCACAATCCAAGATGGCGGACCGGCTCCAGGGTCTTCACCCAGAACCCAGTCCCTGGAGGAACCAATATATAGCTACTACTCACTTACATCGCAAATTATACTCAGTTCATAAAAAACAAATAGGTTTTGAATTAATCATTCACATATTTCAACCAAACATTTTTCGTTTTTGCTAATGTTTAAATTATAAATATTCTAAAAAAAAAATATTTGCTTGTTTAAGGAAGAATTAAGTACAATGCAGCTACTTTTAGCGTCGACAGCAAATAAAAGCTTTAAAAATACAGCCAGAAAACCAAAGGACACGATTTTTCTAACGTTTCGTTAAAAACGGGGGGCGACATCCTGGACGGCCCACAGAGTTGCTGTCGTCAAGGAGCCTCCACACACGAGCTCGCAGCTTCCAGACATTGTCGAGTTCCGTCATTACACACTAGCTCTGGAATGTAACGTCACAGCTTGACGGATCACATCATCTTCGGATGCGACTTTCTCCGTCGTCCGTCAGCAAGGTGGTGGAGTAACAGGCGATTTGCCTAACGGCGGTTTGCCTAAACATGAATTCGTTACGGCGATTTGCCTGAAGTCATTTCGCCTAAAGGCGTTTTGCCTAACGGCGATTTGCCTAACGGTGTTTTGCCTAACGGCGATTTGCCTAACGGCGTTTTCCCTAACGGAGTTCTGCCTGACGGCGATTTGCCTAACGGCGTTATGCCTAACGGCGTTTTGCCTAACTCCGATTTGCCTGACGGCGTTTTGCCTAACGGCGATTTGCCTAACGGCGTTTTGCCTAACGTAGTTCTGCCTGACGGCGATTTTCCTAACGGCGTTATTCCTAACGGCGTTTTGCCTAACTCCGATCTGCCTAACGGCGTTTTGCCTAAACGGCGTTTTGCCTAAAATTAGGCAAAACGCCTTTAGGCAAAACGACACATGCCCAGGTGGTGGCTGGACGCAAGTACAACGGCTCACGTGTCTCGGCACCACCACACGGTGCCTCGAGAATTAACTGGCTGTTTAACATTTTTGTTTAAGTGTGATAGATGTCCCACAGTCCCTTGGGTACCACGAGTTTTAAAACTGTTGGCACATCCACATTCTGCCAGTTTTTTTTTTGACGTGATAACGTCTTATAAATCGATGAAAGCCGGCTGCACGCACGAAAAAGTACGACTCATTGTCACGTTCCGCCTGAGCCGAGCGTGCAAGAACCGGCCAACCACCGTGCGAGAAAATCTTCTATAATTTCAAAAAAGGTAAAGGCGGGCTTTTTAAAAGCAGAAATTTAAAAAAAATTTGATTATTTTTTCCAATTTCGTCATTTCAAATTAATTTATTGACATTGATTTGATTTCAGTTTATTTCTATAACTAATTGTTCATGATTATATTTAAACAATTTATTTAAATTAAATTTACAAAAAACTGTAAATAATATTTGAAAATTAAAAAGTATGCAATTTTTCATCAATGTTTTGTTATGACGTTATCACGTAAAATTATCGTCCGTAAACCGACTTTACAGACAACCCCCATTTTTAAAAATTATTTAAGCCCTCCAGATCACGAAGAGTCGCACACCTTCCAGTAACGGCCCCAGCGGATTCCTGCAACTGAGGCATCCCAGAAAGACGCTGTAGTTCCACGCTCCCGTGGAGACTTCAGAAGAAATGTCTTGCCTCCTGTGTTCCCCTCCAGACTCGGACCGGCCGGCCAGCGTGGATAATTTCCTGTTCTCTTTCGTTCGATTGTGAAATGCGCTGGCACTCGAATTGCTTTTTCGTTTGTTTTTATTTCCCGACCACATGATCGTCACGTAATCGCTATAAAAGAGGGAAAGTCCTTTTTATGTGGCAAGGTCAGACTGGTCAACGAAAAGAAAGGATACAAGTTTTATTTTTATTTTATTTTTTCCATCTTAGAATTCCCTACGTCAAGCAAATAAGAAGTTAAAAAGTTAAACGGCGTCCTACGAAAGTTAAAAAGAACAGGAGAAAAAAAATCTACGTTTTCCTTTCTTTAGATGACTCATGAGATGGGGAAATTTGATTTAATACAATTTCTTGGCCATACGCCACTGCAGTTCGTCTGTAGTGTCTTCGCTGTGTGGTCCACAATACCTGTTTAGGTTCTTCGTTGGGTTTATTAGTTTGACATCAGCTGATTTAGGCTTATTTTCTATGAATTAAAGTTTTAATTTTTATTTATTATTTTGCGTGTAATGAATATTTCCTATGACAAAAAGTGCAAAACTGCAATGGCGCATGTCCAAGAAATAGTATTTTTAATCATTCAACGTGTTCTTAAGTAAAATAATATTCTTCGACAAGAAAAAATTTCCACCTTATTACGATGGCTAGAATTTTTAGTTACCATTATGTGTTCAACAAATGTAAACGTTGCTTTGTAAATATTGTTTGAAAAACACAAACACGCATGTTGCAAAATTAAAATGAACAGAGAATGCCCGGGGAGTCAAATCCACGATAGCAGCTGCTGGTTTTCGACATGAAGATGTCGATTGGTCGTTCGAGTCGCTAAAAAAAATAGTCATTTGAATTTTTTTACTGTGTGATAATATTTCTGTTAAATTTTCGCACAAATGTTACCAGTAAAAAACATTTGCGCCAATTCTACACCCATTTGGGACATATAAGTTACAAATAATTGTGACGAAAGAACAAAGAGAGGCAGAGAGGTAAATTGACAGGAAAGAAAAGGCTCCTGACTAACAGTGGTAACGGCAGCATGACGTGCCGAGCGGCGCACCGGGCGCAGTTGGGGAAGGGGGAAGGGGGAAGGGGGAAGGAGGGAGGTGAGCTGGTGGCCACACTGTCACCGGGGACCTCCAAGGACCTCCAAGGACCTCCAGGGACGGCGCGACCTCCGGCAGCCTCTCACCCCGCGACACGCGACCCGCAGGACGCTATAAGAACACTCCGGGTGGTCCTCGGGACCAGAGTCCTGCTCTGCAGCCGCGCCGAAGCTACCTACCGTCCTCCGACATGAAGCTGCTGGTGAGTCCTCGCGCCTGCTGTCCGCCACCGGGAACATGGATGGCACTACAAACCTTTTTTTTTTTTTGGACGTGATAACTTTCTTATAACTCTCGATGAACGCCGGCTGCACGCACGAAAAAAAAGCACCACTCATTTTGTCACGTTCCGCCTGAGCCGAGCGTGCAAGAACCGGCCAACATACCGTGCGAGAACATCTTCTGTAATATCAAACAGGTTAGAGGCGGGCTTTTTAAAAGCAGCGATTTAAAAATTGTTATTTATATGTCCAATTTCGTAATGTCAAATTAACAAAATATTGACTCTGATTCGATTTCAGTTTATTTCTATAAATAATTTTTCGTGATTATATTTAAACAAATTATTTAATTAAAATTTTCAAAAAACTGTAAATAATATTTGAAAATTTAAAAAGTTTCCAGTTTTTCATCAATGTTTTGTTATGACGTTATCACGTAAAATTATCGTCCGTAAACCGACTTTACAGACAACCCCCACCCCCTTTTTTTTTCTTCTTCTCTGAATTTGCTGGCCAGTGAGCTTTATCGTGTCAAGGGGTGAACACCCTAAAGGTGAACTACTAACACACCGAGTCTCATCCCGTGGTGCATTCCCCAAGTGGTGCCCTCGCCTTGTTAGCAGCGCTGACTTGCGGTCGCTACGTGAGTCGTCGGCGCTGTTGCCAAGTTTCAGCAGGCTCCCCCCCCCCCCCCCTCCTTATCGCTGCTGCCGCGACAGCGACGGGAAATTAACGACTCCGCTAATTAGCCAAGGGATCGCGGTGGCGCTGTGTTTCATTAAGGCCGACGCGGCGTCGAGTGAATGACCCCCCCCCCCCCCCTTCCCCTTCGCCAAGGTGGTTTAGTGTCGGCGCAGAGGGAAAACGAACGCAGACCCGCGAAGCCCAGCTATGCGGAAGTTGCGGCCGGAAGATTTAATGGCGCTGGCGTCTCGGGGGATAAATCACCTCCGGCCTCCAGTTGCCCGGACACCGCAGGACAGCGCACGGCCGATAAGCGCACAAAGGACCCGACAAAAACCGAGCAAACACGGAGTTTGCGGGCTGTCGCCGTCTGCTGCGAAACCGGCCTGGTCTAGTCTGAAGATAGCGACTGCCAAGTCGACTGAAACTTCGGTGACTTCTCGCTTGACGCAGGACACAAAAAACAAAATTTGTTAAGCGAAAACTTCCTTGTTTAAAAGTGAAATCTCCTTTACAAAAATTATAAATCTTCTTAATCTTAAAAAAAAAATTACTCTAACATTATACGATGATACATTTCTTTTCAGCATAATAAGCTGGTCGTAAAAATTTTTAACTAGTGAATTTGCAAACTAATTACAACTTTCTTATGAATATATCGTCTGCAAATAAATACATCGGTGTGCGCACTTATGTACTTGATTTAACAACAAATGAACTATTTGATTGATCACACCTTATTCCATTTAATTTTTAATCTCCCAAAATGTCACACTTTCAAGCCAATGTATTTTTCCTTTAATAAAAAACGTTTTATTTAAAAATTGGTGAGATCGAAAAAAAATTGTGTCAATTGATTTATTAAATAGCTTCATAAAACATCATATTTTAAGTGTTTAAGTTATAGGATCACGAATGATGGTTAATGTAAAGCCGAGTGTGTTGTCATCCAGATGTCCACAGGACCTCGGAGGTCATAATGGCATAGCCAACATCCCGGTACATGGGCAGCAAGTGGATAGGGGCTCGCCTTAAGGCGTGCCTCCCATTTCAGGTCCTGATTTTATAATTATATTAATCACTGTTCAACTTGTAGACTTTATCAATTGTTTAACTTTCACAAAATGAAATATATATATAATAACGGATACATTTTGCATAATAAGCTGCCAAAGTTACATTTTTAACGTTTTTGGGTTGTACAAATAAGGAGAATTTAATTTAGTGCAGAACTGAAATTTTTAAGTTTAACTGCAATGCCACTGGCTAATTCATGATATGGTTTTCATTTCTATCACAAAAACACATTTAATGTTTCTTGGCCGTCAAAATCGTAACAAATTTGAGAATTTTGAAATGCCAGGTAAAATTATTTAATATTTTCTGAAATAAATTAAAACCATTTATTGAAGTAGCCAGTGGCATTGCAGTTAAACCTAAAAAGTTTCAGTTCTGCAAGAAATTAAATTCTCCTTATTTGTTTAACCCAAAAACTTTAATAAATTTAACTGTGGCAGCTAATTATGCAAAAAAACGTATGTTCTGTATATATTTTTCATTTCGTGAAAGTTAAACAATTGAAAAAAGGGGGTTGTCTGTAAAGTCGGTTTACGGACGATAATTTTACGTGATAACGTCATAAGAAAACATTGATGAAAAGTTGCAGACTTTTTTAATTTTCAAATATTATTTACAGTTTTTTTTTAAATTTATTTTAATTACTTTGTTTAAATATAATCACGAACAATTAGTTAAAAAGCCCGCCTTAACCTGTTTGATATTATAGAAGATTTTATCGCACGGTGGTTGGCCGGTTCTTGCACGTTCGGCTCAGGCGGAACGTGACAATTTTTCTTGCGTGCAGCTGGCGTTCATCGACTTATAAGACGTTATCACGTCAAAATGTATACAAGTTTATCTGTAATTACTGTAAAGATAAAATCTTGACCTGAAATGAGAGGCACCCCCTTAATTCTGGAGGTCGCCTAGCCTCGCGCCACGTGTTTAGCCGCGAGGTGTTGAACCCGCACATCAATTCAAACCAAGCAGTGGTGGTGTCGAGTGCCCATGTTCAGCGCTGGGCGCGTTCAACAAGTCAACAAGTCCACGTCCGAAACCAAAGCCAAACTTGCATGGAGCGTATTTGCGTGTGGTGACGATTAAATCCGGCCCCAGTAATCAGCGCTGACTTATAAAGTTCCGGTGTGGTTGTTTATACGGCCATTTAAAAGGGTAAATTTTATTTATATTTTGCATACCAGATATTATCTTTGTAATTTTTTTTTGTTATGCTTATACTAAAATCAAGTAACTGCCATATATATATGTAACTGTATTACCATCTGAAGTATCGTGATGAAGTATGATTCAGTAAAACTCTGCATATTTGTACTCTGCATATTTATTACTATTAGCCAAAGACTAGCCTATAATTTGTTTGATAACATTTCCATTTTTGGCTCGACACCTTGGGTAAATAGAAGGGTTGATTTTTTTGAGCTCTTAAAGTTTTTGGGTATTCCATATTTTTAATAGTATTTACCCAGAGTGTGTCGGGGACACAACCCCCCTTCCATGTTGGACGGAAGGCGGGTTTCAGTATGTAGCCTGACCACATATTTAGATCAAGAGCACTTTTTAAATGTCGCCGGCCACGAACGAGGTTCTTCAAGCATTTTGTAGCCTAGCCGACCGGTCATCACGTCTGGCCTCCAAGGCCGCGCGATGTGCGGCAGACAACAAACCGGCCAGTAAAACCAGGAGAAACCTGCACCGGTGATAATCGCTGTTCGCATGCGGACGTGAAGAGCCGCCGTCAGCTCAACCGGTTCACTTTAGTGCTGGCGATCAAGTACTCTTAAAGGTTGCCAGGTTGCTACTTAGCCAGTAGAATTAACACACCCGTCCAGCTAGCAAATGTAACCATCCGTGTTGTGTTTTATAGTCCAACCTCATCATCAATTATTTGGCGGAGCGATTTCGTAATGAGAATATTAATAAAATTTCTCACATTCGAAGTTAGTTTTCAGAACCTAAATAAGGATTATTAATTACTAGAAATAATTTAAGATTAGCTATTTCTAATAATTATTCCTTCAATTAAAAAAAATGAAAACCATGCAATGCTTGTCACATTTATTATTCAAAGTACTAAATTAATTTTTTTTTACTAAATTGAAAACTTTCTTATGAATGTCACAATTTTATGACTTCGTTTCTTAATCAAACTGGAAATGGTAAAAAACAGTATCAATTATACAAATTAATAATCTCAAGATGGGTTTGAAAATACCTTTACGTGTTTGAACTGGTGTCATTTGTTTATTAATTCGTGAAGTTTTAAAGGTACAAACGTTTTAGTTAAAAATAAAAGTAGATGTTCAGGGAATGATGGAAAATCTGTGTTTCACTTCCAGAAGTTAATTGAATGTATCTGTTTTTGAAATCTACCCTGACGCTAGTTAAATTCGCGAACATTTTCCACTCATATGCAAGGGTAGCTTCTCCTTTTGTATCAGTTAGAACACAAAATGAGGGATTTGCAATGACCCAACTGCTGTGTAATTGACATTCAACTTAGTCCCCTCTTCCCTTCCGAAACCCCTTCTATTCTTTTTTCAAGTTATTAAGGAAAATTATCTTCTCGAACAATAACTTTAAACTCCAAACCGTACGGTGTTTCGTTTTATACATAACACGTTGATAACAATTATTTACTCTTTTTACAATAATTCGCTATTAGAGAGGGCTTTATGTCAACGCTAGTGCAGTAAAACAAACGTGTGCGTGTTATTGATGTATTTTCATAATTTGTACAAACATAGAAGTAGTAGTGAGAGGATTCAGAATATTTTATGTAATGTGTAGTAGATGTACCCGCAACCATAAGAGAACGCCACACCCAATTTTTTTCAGAAAATTGATTAAATTGTAATTTAATTCAATTGCCACATAAGTGCAAGTGGTATAAACATGTCACAACTAGAACCGCATTCACACCACTCTATTCCTGATCGTTACACTTCCCGTAACGCTTCGAGCATTCCATGTTCTGTAGCACTCATACTGTTGCATTTTTATTTTTTTACTCTACTTTTCGTTACGCTCCGGACGACTTGATCGCCCTGACATGCCCCACCGACTGTAAATACGTTTCGCTTCAAAGAGTCCTGGAGGTCAGTGTACAGATAGAACCCTTTCCTCGGTGTGCAGGTGGAGAAGATTGTGTGCTGATGGTGTGCTTTTGGTATACTGATGGTGTGTTGATGGCGTGCTGATGGGCTGATGATGTTCCGATGGTGTGCTGATGGTCAGCTGATAGTGTGATGATGATTTGCTGATGGTGTGCTTTTGGTATGTTGATGGTGTGCTGATTGTGTGCTGATGGCGTGCTGATGGTGTGCTGATGGCGTGCTGATGGTGTTCTGATAGCGTGCTGATGTGCTGATGGTGTGCTGATGGTCAGCTGATAGTGTGATGATGATGTGCTGATGGTTTGCTGATGGTGTGCTTTTGGTTTACTGATGATGTGCCGATGGTGTGCTGACAGTGTGCTGATGGCGTGCTGAAGGTATGCTGAGTGAAGGATGCTGCGGCGATGACTGACGGCGACCTCTGTTCCCCAGGTGGTCCTCCTGACGCTAGCCGTCTGCGCGCGAGGTGAAGACAAGCAGCAGGAAGCCACGGAGAAGACCGTGGACAAGCGTGGGGTCTTCGGCCTGGGCTACGGCTACGCCGCTCCCCTGGGCTACGGCTACGGCCACGGTCTGAGCTACGTCGCCGCGCCGGCCGTCGTAGCAGCTCCCGTCGTCACCAAGGTCGCATACGCGGCGCCGGTCGTAGCCAAGGTCGCCTACGCCGCGCCCGCTTACAGCTACGCCGCTCCCCTGGGCTACGGCTACGGCCACGGTCTTGGCTACGGCTACGGCCACGGTCTGGGCTACGGCTACGGCCATGGCCTCGGCTACGGCTACGGCTTCCATCACTGAAGGCCACTACCCCCCTACGACACATTTAAATCATCCACTATTGACTCATCCAGTGATTCCTCCTGTGTTCTGAGAAATTGTTCACCCACAGCATAGCACATTTTTTTTTGACGTTTGTAATGAAGACAGAAATGAAATAAAAAAAATGTTTTCACTTTTAAGCTTTCTAATTTTTTTGGACTACATGTTTGGTCAACTTGTGGAATGATTGAAGGCGTTTTGCACAAATATAGTTCAAGTGTGATATAGTTTCATAATCTTACATATGTGATCATGATTAGAACGCACACTCACACCTTGAAGAACGCAACCTGCACTCTCATCTCGGCAGGGTTTGGGTACGTGATTCCATGTAATTAACTAAACAACATACAACACATTTGTAATGTGTGTATTAGCTGCAATGCATACATGACACAGAGCATGGCATTAGCGTAATGAAACGAACGTACATCACATTAATATCGTCAAACCTTGCCCGAACTTTCCATTTAGTGCAGAATACAACCATAAGCAATCTGAATCGAATTATGAAAGATCATAACCAGAGTAAAGTTTTGTGTTTGATACATGAACGATGTTATTAACTTCGGTCATTACAAACTTTCACTTTCCGAGAGTTTGCTGATAACGCGAGACGTAAGTTTCGGATGAATCTTAGGTCTTTACGATAATGTACTCTTTAAGTAAATATTTATAATAGCACTGATACTAAATTAAGAGAGAAGGATATATAAGGAGAAACAGAGAATTTAGGGCCATAGAGTGGTTTGTTCGCTCACTTAGAAACTGTTTCTCTGCCATGAACTATATCGCTGTCTTTATGTCTTTGAACGCACAAAGGCGTTCGTTTTTATTACGAGCACATTTTAAATTACGTTGCTACCATTTTGGCATAATTTTACTGATCTTGACGTAAGGAAAGTTAATTTAGGCAAAGCAAAGAAGTTGGTCTCGCTCCTTTAGAAACTACGTGTTTCACGTTCACTGCAGCTGTGAAGGCGATCAGCGATCCCTGACATATGGTGGAGGAAACGTGGCAGTGCTCTGTGGATCATCTCATTGCATGCTTTCTCAATTACATTAGCTCTTTATCAGCTGGCTGCGAATTATGAGTATCTGTTGATACGGCGATGTGTGTTTCTAAGTTATGATCGTCATGACTTATGACAGTTATAAGTTATATGGTATTTTCAAGAAGTCTAATATATGACTGTTCTAAGTTGTGACTTTCTAAGTTATGTGGGGATCCCGTCCATGCCATGTAACTTGTCAAAAAATTTGACCTTTTTTCAAAAGCATTAGTGTTACAAATTTCCCAACTGTTTCTGGCAAAGCAATACGTGATGTTTGTTTGGGAATATTGACAACCACGTGAAGTTTTTTTTAACTAAATCTATTGACAGACTACTGTGGAAAAGAGGATAGCTGCTAATTTAATGGTTAATAAATATTCGTGTAAAATATTAGATGATTGTAAGTTTGTACATTGATATAAAAACAACTGTATCACTACAAAATAATGTTCCCAGTAAAACTGTGTTCAGATTCTTATCCGGACATTTATACTTTGTGTTGTCGCAGTAGTACCTCTAATAGTCAAAATTATTTACAAGCCGTTATCTGAAAGGCTTTTTAGTATTACCTGCGATCATAATTAATATATTTTTAAATTATTGGATTTTTTGTTGATTCAAGCAGATAGTTTGGAGTAAAAGTTTGTGGTACATTAACACATCATATTGCTTAATGGACTAAAGGTTAAACTTTATTTTAAAGGAGTGCTTATTTCTATTGTGTTATGCCAAATTAAGATTTTCTTGTTGTAAACGACAGTGTTCGAGAGGTATGCATGATAAGAGAACAAGAACCATGCGAATTAACAAGTAGTTAGAAAGTACACACAGCACATGGTGTGATGTGACACCTAACTCAAAGGAGCTGTGTTCTAGTCATTTCTTATCTCTACAAATTTGGCATTTTTTTCCGGCTTATGCAAACAATTTATACCTATTCCTATTAAATAAAAAGTTTAGTTAGCTGTGCAAAATATAGAAGTCAAGTGACTCTTCTGCCGTGTCTTCACATTTAGAGTTTTCGGGTTTTCATTAATAATATTTAGTCGTTACTGGTACTGCACCATTAATAAAATACAATTTATGAATGAAGAAAAACAATATTACTTTGGGCTATGGTCTATTTTTGAAAGTGAGCAAAGGTTTGGCGTTTGATGCATAGAATAAAACGCTTCACTGCAACGATATTTTAACGAAAAATATGGATGGAATGGAATTTCTTCTATGTTTCTTTTCCAAAATAAAAATAACAACACCAATAAAAGGTGCATTAGAAGTATAAAATCATAATAAGTAACAAATTTGTGGTTCTTTATAAATAAGATGATACATTTATATTACGTTTCTCATAAAAGAGATGGTGAAATATATTTTAAAAATTTAGTCTATTCTGCTTTTAGGCTTTAAAGTTAAAAATAAATTTGCCTTATTAACATTAAAGTCCTTCCTGTCCACTAAAAAAAAAAATTCTTAGTTGGAATAAGAGGCAGCCATGTTATTTTAAAGAAAAATTCTGTTTATTTGTAGAATTCGATGGTTTTAGAATTAGCTGTTATGGTTTAAAAAAATTTATGACGTTAGTAAGGTTTGATATTCCTTTCTTAGCATTCAATATTGTTAACTGCCGTAGATTAACACGAAAACTAGGTTTCGTTCTGTGTATTATAATTTATACCGATGACAACGTATTGCTTGAATTTGCTGTTACTGATGATTAAATTAACAAAGCACATATAGATTTTTTTCAAACATTGTTTATTAGGAAAAAAATGGGGTTGTCCGTAAAGTCGGTTTACGGACGATTATTTTACGTGATAACGTCATAAGAAAACATTGATGAAATTTTGCATACTTTTTAATTTTAAAATATTATTTACAGTTTTTGCAAATTTAATTTCAATAATTTGTTTAAATATAATCACGGACAATTAGTTAAAAAAAGCCAGCCTTAACCTGTTTAATATTATAGAAGATTTTCTCGCACAGTGGTTGGCTCAGGCGGAACGTGACAATTTTTCGATTGATAAGTAGAGACCGGAAAAATTCGCGAGTTCATTTCGCGATAGGCTAAAATACAAATAGTTATACCTCAATGCAGCCTCCTGTTATTGGCTCACAACTCACCTGGATGACTCTGGGCCAATGAGAAACACCCAACTAAAGCTGTATAGAATCACATGCTGCTACGTTGGGACGTCTCACAAGACAGCAGCCAATGAGTGGGTCACATCTGACCGAGTGTAAGATGAACTATGGAGTTCATCCTACAGGTAATTGAACCCGCGAATTTTTCCGGTCCCTATTTATAAGACGTTATCACGTAAAAAATATTATTTACTTTAATTAGACCTGTGGATGGCCATAGTGATTGAAACATGTTTGAAGCAGACGTGTGTTGTTCGGAGAGATGCTGCAAGGAGTGGCAGTTCTGACGACGGGTCACGTCTTCAGTGGTAGACACCCGGGAGGCCGAGGAACGACGCAGGCAGGTGCAGCTTGGCTACGGCCGCGCCGAGACCCAAGGCAGGACCGTGAGCGTAGCCGTAGCCGTGGCCGTAGCTGGGTCCGTAGCCGTGGCCGTAGCTGGGCGCGTGAGTGTAGCCGTGGCCGAAGACAGGCCCGGAGCCGTGACCGAAGACAGGCGCATGAGCGTAGCCGTGGCCGTAGTTCGGCCCGTAGGCGTAGCCGAAGACAGGCCCGTAGCCGTGGGACGGGCCGAAGCCGTAGCCCACTGGGAAGATGCCTCTCTTCTGGGTCGTCTTCTGCCCGTCTTCCCGGGTCTGTGCTGCCTCCAGGGCGCAGGCGGCGAGCGCCAGAACTACGAACACCTGGAACAAATCGACTTATGATCTTAAGCACCGAATAGTAAAAAAAAAAAATGTTTGCTGGACTAACTATGTTGGACTACTTTTTGGTTCACTTCATTTCAAGTTAATCTTTTGTAATTTTCTGAAGTCAAAATACAATTTTTTTATTGTGAGAGTAGTAATTTAAATGTAGAACCCAAAAGAAAAAAAAAAAACTATAAATTGTTAGCGAACTTGAACGCGAGGTTAGACAGATAGTAGACTTTATCGGAGCAGGCGAGGGACGTTCAACCCGAGACGATCGGCGCGCCCTCGACTCACCGTCGCCTTCATGTCTGCCGCGGGCTGTCTGCTCGTCTGCTGGCCTTGCCGGGAGTGGTGACTCCGGGAGACAGGCGCGCGGTACTTATGCAGCACCAGCTGGCGACGAGGGGAGACCGCCGCAACACGAGACCACTCCGCCCCCAGCGGGGGTGTTGTCTGCCCGTGTCGGCCGCAAAGGGTGTGGGTTCCGTGAAAGCCGGGTCTTGCGCCCGGACCAGCCGGCGACTGTCGCTCGGGGTCGGGTTACAGCGACCCGAGCTCTCCGCGAAATGGAAACCTTCAAAACAACGTAAAAGATCGCTCGCAGAAAGCAAAACCACAGGTGGAGAGAGAGACACACCCCCTGCCAGTACCAGACTTTTTGGTATCATAGCACGGGAGTTCATTCACACGGAGAACAGTCTTTACTCTCATATACCAGCTGAAGTACCTTGCGCTGACCTGTGCCTCGCACATCAGGTCAAGCTTTCAGAACGTATACTTAGAGACCGGAAAAATTTGCGGGTTCAATGACCTCCAGGATAGACTCCAATATCCTCTACACACTCGGGTAAAAGACAAACTGTTCATTGGTTGCTGACTTGTGAGTCTTCTCGACTGGGTGGCCTGTGATTCGACACTTCTATGAGTGAGGGTCTCTAATTGGCCCTCAGTCCTCCAGATTAACAGTGAACCATTGACAGAAGCAGCACTAAGGTATAATTATTTGAATTTTTAGCATAACACGAAATGAACTCGCGAATTTTTCAGGTCTCTACGTATACTACTTGAAGGACGGGAATTTTTTTTTATCCTTACCGGCCCCAGCAATGTCTGTGTAACAAAAAATATATCACGTGCCAAACGACGGAAGGTTCCGCAGTAACTAAAACTGCAAAGATAGCGAGCGATGTGCTCTATTTCAAGATGACGGAATACAAGATGGCGGACTTGAAAAAAAAGGCTGCTAAGATCACAGTCAAGGTCATCCAAGATGGCCGTTCCCAATCCGAAACCCTGCGAAACAGTGAGAATTTTTCTGGACCGTAGTAGCTTTGACAATAGCATATATGGAGCGAACAGCGCAATCTGGCGTTGAAGTAGACGGAACAGACAAAGGAACCTTGTCACCTCCGCGAGAGAACGAACCGACACTTCGAACGCAACTTCCCGTGTAACTAACGACTGTGACCTCGCGTGGCGGCAACGTCAATAATTGTGGAAACTGTTACTTGGGAATGCTTTCAGTGTCGGTGAAAGCTCACCAAGGCGAAACTTTGATCGCGTCTTTAAATCTGTAGCTAAATTAAGGTGTTTTTTTTTTGACGTGACAACGTCTAATAAATCGATGAACACCGGCTGCACGCACGATAAAAGTGTCCCGTAACGCACCTTGTCCCGTTACACTGTGTCCCGTTACTCTCATTGTACGCTTGCGCCGCATCTATCTCTCTTCCACTCGATTGAAACAACCATCGATTTGACTTTCTCGAGGAACATTAAACTTGAAACACTCCCATTCGTTTCCTACTTTTCCTATCATCGTCCTATCCTTAACAGAAAAACACAGTTTGGAAGAAGTTAAATAACAAACATGTATAAAAGTTATAGTTAAAATAATCTCTTCGTTAAAGTAATAAACATATTTGAATTAATGATTGCAAATAAAAGTAAATTTATCAATTAAATTGTAGATTAAATTTCACTCCTTCTTTTTATCCAAGTAAAATATTGATAATTCAATAAAAATGATTCAATTTTATTCATAAGAGTATGCAATCATTTCATCAATGTTTTGTTATGACGTTGTCACGTTAAACAATCGTCCGTAAACCGACTTTACAGACAACCAATTTTTTTTATATAATTTCAGAGGAACGATGTGTCTTAAATTTTAAGAAAAAAAAAATGTAAATTCAAATATAATGAAGCAGAATTTTTTTTTCTTTGATGTTTTATATAAGAACAATTTATTTTCAGAATAACGCAATCATTCATTAAGCATATTTAACGCTACTAAAAAAAAATACGTATCAAAAGAAAAGGGACGCAAGGTTAAGCTAATGGTTTCAGTGAACAATTCAAGTTCTGTAGTTTTGCGACATGTTATTGCTATGTACAGCTTAAGGAAGTGAGGTTGCGCGCTTGCAAGATTGCCGCTGAGGCAGGCGTGAGTGCTACGACATCAGGTGGCCATTCCTATGACAATTCAAATTTGCAATATCCCACACGCAACGTCAATCTTAACATTTCAACATGTAATAGATTTTGGATATTTGTAATAATTTAAACAGTTTGCTCGATATAAATTTTTTGAACAGTTAGTTAACTTAAGCCAATGTTACGTTCTTTAAATGAATGTTGCAATGGGTAATTTTAACATTTAATGCAATTTCTTGGACAATACGACATTGCAGTCAAGAACGCAAATCTTCATCGTTGTGTTCGTATATTTGCTGCGTTGTCCGGGTTTCTTTTTCTGTACCTGCATTTACTGTTACTGTAGAAACTGTGTCGTCGTTGTTAGCCCACTGTGTTCGCCTGTGCTTTTATTATTTATTTCATAACAAAATTCCTTCCTAGGAATTCTTGTGCTGTCTGATAATTAAGTTTGAATGTGTTTCTCTGTACCGTCGTCGTTGGGTTGAACATAATACCTTTTTTAGGTTTATCGTTGGGTTTAACTGTTTTACATCAGCTGATGTAGGCTTGTTTTCTATGGGGGTCATGTGTTTCATTTTTAATTCTTAATTTGCATTCATATTTTTTTTTCCATGACAAATGGTGCAAAACTGCAATGGTGCATGTTCAATAAATTGTATTAAAATGTAACCGCCCCGTTGCTTTACTCCAGCAACACCGCGGTCAACAATCTCTCCTCACACTCCTGCCCCAAGGAGGATCAAACCTCACGCGGGTGGCACGATCCCACCGCGCGCGACGGTACAAAACATAGTTCCCCTTTTTATTCCGCAAGTGTGAGATACTTTAAAACCAAACAATGTAAGAGCAGGATCATAGCCAACGTTGCTTTCTTTGGTGACAATTCTGAAGGCACTCAAAGAGATCCTGCAGGGGAAGCCCTTGGAGAGTCCTGGCCACCAGATCTGCAGGATCTGCAGGAGGTCGCTCGACCAGGAGGAGGGGGTGCCAAGTCCTCTTGAGGGACCCTCGACCCAGTGTAGCCAGTCCGACTGACGAGCACCGTAGTTCGGAGCCGGGGACGCACCACGACCCCGAAATAAACTAACGCCGAAAAATGTCATTGCAGGACTGCCACAAAGGTTAGGTTAGGTTAGACTAGGTTAGGTTAGACTAGGTTAGGTTAGACTAGGTTAGGTTAGACTAGGTTAGGTTAGGCTAGGTTAGGTTAGACTAGGCTAGGATAGGCCAGGTTAAGATAGGTTAGGTTATATTACGCTAGGTTAGGTTAGATTAATTAAGGTTAGGTTTGATTGTGGTATTTCGGCGTTAAGGTACATTTAAGAAACACACACAAATTCATTCAGTTGTTATTTCGGCGTTGTGGTACACAGCAGTTTTCTAGCCGTCGGCGTTGTGGTCATTTTGACATTCAGCGTTATGGTAACGACCCTTCGGAGCCCACTGTATTTCCGACTGTGAAGTCTTCCGAGCTGAGACACCGGCCTCCGCGGCGCAGTTTGGACGTAGAGCAGTTATCGGCGCGAGAGGTTCTGGGTTCGGGTGCCGGGTGAGACACGTGTCTGCGAGATGCGAGGCCCTGGACCATCGCTCGGAGTGCTCGTGATCTGGCCCCGGCCTCCAGCATTCCAGCAGGTGGCTCCAGCCGCCACGCTGTCTGGGGGCAGGCCGCCGCACGTCTGCCCTTCCTCACGTCGGGGAACCTGTTCCCAGGCGGTCATCCGGCTCGGGCGTCCCCACGCCTTCACAGACCACTCGAGGTTCATTACTAGGGCTTGGTTGCTAGAGACCGGAAAAATTCGCGGGTTCAATGACCTGCAGGATGAACTCCATAGTTCTACGTACACTCGGTCAAATGTCACCCACTCATTGGCTGCTGTCTTGTGAGACGTCCCAACGTAGCAGCCTGTGATTCGATAAAGCTTTGGTCAGGTGTTTCTCATTGGCCCAGAGTCATCCAAGTGAGTTGTGAGCCAATAGCAGAGGCAGCACTGAGGTATAACTATTTGTATTTTAGCCTATCGCGAAATTAATTCGCGAATTTTTCCAGTCTCTATTAATTATTTATGGGTACATTTTTCAAGTTTTTTTTTTGCTAGTCTTTGATGCACTTCGTTTTCGTGTGCAGTTTATTTTTTTTTTTCTGGCTCGGAATACCAGGTCAAAAACCTTTTTCTATTGATAACGCTTGACATGCGTTGATGTGCCTGTTTCAATTTTTTGAGTGATTTGTTTGAAATAGGTACACATATACAAAGTGCCTCTCTCTATTTCACTTTATATGTACCTCTTAATCTCACTATATTTTTCTCTATATATCTCTTTATCCCTTTACATCTCAATATGTATATTTATATCTATATATCTCTATCCATATCTCTCCATATCGCTCTTTCTGTCTACTCTCTCATGTATCTATGTTTCGATTTATATATATTTCCCTATCTATACATACCTGCATCTCTCTGTTTATCTATATAAATCCCTAGCTCTATATTTCTATATCTCTCTATATATCCCTATCTCTATCTCTCTTTATCTCTCTATATCTCTTGTTCTCTATCTCACTATGTCTATATCTGTATCTTTCTAGCTATATATTTAATTTTACATAACAGAAAACGAACACACAAACATTAATTCATAAATATTTTACCTATATATATTTGTATCCATATTTTAACATGTCACAGCTGTAACATAGTTATATAATAACACGCGCGTATTTTAATGCAAAGTTGTCTTCAAAATTTTAGGACAATACGTGAAGAACTTTCGTTGATCTAAGATTTTCAACGAAAGAACATTTACGTTATTATCTAGGCCTATACAGATGCGAAGGGAGTGCCTGTGTGTTAAAGTAGTTTAAATCCTTGCTGCAGTAAATGCTTTAGACTTTGGTAACATTTCTTGTATTCTTTTTTGCTACGTCATGTCCACATCTCGAGAGTTAATTAAAAGTAATAATTTAGTGAGTTGAAGAGAAAGAGGTGGTGTTTGTAATTAGTCGGGCGCACGCACTCCCGCGCGCACGGAAGGATGCGGGAACGCGGCAAGTGGCCGGTGGTTGGGCAAGCAGCCAGAATGGCCACCCGCCTCCCCGGGCGGGAGTTGGGCAACATGGCGACCTCGGCGGGCACAATGGGGCGCAGTACCGTCAAGGACGCTGCCGGCACGCCGTCCGACACAGACCGTTACTAACCAGCGAGGTTTCACGGGCACACCTCACTATCCTCCGGCCAACACACTTTTACCACCGACCGTCACGACGAGTTTACAGGAACGTAAAGGTGGGAATACTTTCAAAGGCCTCGCTGTTCTAGGCATGATTCCCGTAGTCGACGGTACAACCTCCATCGAGTTCGTCGTTAAAGACGGTAAAGATGCCATCGAGGTCTCAAGAACAGGTCATTGACACGACTTATGCACCAGATGAAACAAACTAGGCGATCCTTACACCGTCGACGACAGTAACAAAACTGAGCGACCTGCTGTCTAGAACACGCTTATAAACATGCACCCGATGGAATAATACGACAGTCAAATAAATAACTATAATACTCGAGTCAAAACAACATTGAAGAAAGAAGCACACAAAAATAATATAACTCAATTGACGCGCAATACATGCATTGTACGTACACGCAATGTACGCAATGTACGCAATGTATGCAATGACCACACAACGTTCACACGGTTCAAGCATTCAATCAAAAAGGCAGCACAATTTAGAAGCACCATCATAATGAGTTAACGGAGAAATATACAATCTAAAATGCTCCATCATGGTGTCAACAGGTTTTGATCACAAACTATTTGATAGTAATATATGTATTTATTGCACATTAATCATCGTTAAAGCTTAGTGGTAATTTAGTTGAATACCTGAATTTAATAATGGCATGCTATAAATAATTTTCCTTTATCGGCGTTTAGGATTCAATTTTGGGAATGACTATACAATATATGACTATAATGATGATGAGTAGCTCTACCCATTCCTGGGGTCGTGAGATCAGGAAACGCCATGTCCATAGCTTGCCAAGCGAGGAATACAACTGTAATAATACTGTAAATAAACTGCATGTAATTGTTAGCTGTCTCTTTTGGGAAGGCACATTTTCAATACCCTAAGTTAAAACCAAGGTCTCTTTAACTTTGCCCTAAAACATTGCCATGGGTTGAACATTGTTAAAACCTAGATAACCACCATAAGTTCCTGACTCATTACCTTGACGGTGACATATCGAAACAGAAACACGTTGTACTTTATTTATAACAATATATTACTTTTGATCATTGAACATTTTCTTTCGTTGATGCAGATAACACATCATTATATTTCCCAAGACTAAGATATTTAAATATGATAATATTAATAGTTATTAGTAATTTTTAGTTAAATGTGTATTTTTGAACTACCCAATGTTTCTACACAATAATTGGCAACTTTAGTCGTTTCATCTCCCTTAATGGATGAACCAAGAGATGGCTCTATTTGGTTCTATCTATCCTCGCTAGTTGCAAGTTCATAGTGTGAAGCGAATCTATTTTAATGTCTTGTTCAGGTATTAAGCATGCATGATGAAATTAAATATTTTTTTTAGTGAACGATATATTCTCACATAGTGAATAAGGCACTTGACATGCACCCCAGAGGACAGACAAGCCTTATAATGGTTTTCATCACTCCATGAAATGCAAGGATTTATAACGGCAGCTTGAGATGCATCATTCAACCCTGTCTAGTGCTGTCCCTAAAATGAGGGACGACATACTGTGGTTGCCCAAATTTATTTCGTCAAAATATGATCTACCAGAAATTTGTTGTCATACACCAATTCATTTTTTTTTGTTTTAACGAAATCTTTTATTTGTGACTACAAAATGTTGAGCTTTTCTTGAACGTTTCGAGAGTGCTTTGTTGTCGCAAACACATATTTAGCGGAGTGAAAAGTGACATAACAGTGGCCTGATAACCTTGTCTTCATTTTCAGAGCATGTCAACAACCCGCAAGGGTTAAAGATAAATACTTGGTCTTGTCAGCGTTTGGTCGGCGAGAATATTCCAGCACAGGCGATGCCTGCCTCACGGGCTACCTCGCCAGCTGCCTCGTGGTCTGCCTCAAGGGCTGCCTCAAGGGCTGCCTCACCAGCTGCCTCAAGGGGCGACTGAAATGCTGCCCCTTGGAAGGGCAGCCCTTCAGGATTTTTCTGGCAATGGTTTGTTTGTACAGCGACTGGATGGCAGCCCATCCAATTTCTGAAAACATATTTCTTTAAGAGTATAATTCTCTTGAAATCTTGCCCTTTGGAAGAGCAGCCCATCAGGATTTTTCTGACAGTAGTGTTTTTGAAAGGTTGTCTGAATTGTTGCCCCTTGGATGGGCAGCCCTTCAGGATTTTTCTGACAGTGCTTAGTTTAGGTTAGGTTAGGTTAGGTTAGGTCACTTTACAAACTAACCATTGCCAGAAAAATCCTGAAGGGCTGCCCTTCCAAGGGGCAAGAATTCAGCTCCCCCTGCCTCACGGGCTACCTCGTCAGCTGCCTCACGGTCTGCCTCACGGCCTGCTTCGCGGTCTGCCTCACCAGCTGCCTCATCAGATGTCTAACGGTCTGCCTCACGGGCTACCTCATGGTCTGCCTCACGGTCTGCCTCACGGTCTGCCTCACGGCCTGCCTCGCGGTCTGCCTCATCAGCTGCCTCATGGTCTGCCTCACCAGCTGCCTCATCAGCTGCCTCATGGTCTGCCTCACGGTCTGCCTCACCAGATGCCTCGCGGTCTGCCTCACGGGCTGCCTCGCGGTCTGCCTCACCAGCTGCCTCACGGTCTGCCTCACGGGCTGCCTCGCGGTCTGCCTCACGGGCTGCCTCGCGGTCTGCCTCACCAGCTGCCTCACGGTCTGCCTCACGGGCTGCCTCGCGGTCTGCCTCACGGGCTGCCTCGCGGTCTGCCTCACCAGCTGCCTCACGGTCTGCCTCACGGGCTGCCTCGCGGTCTGCCTCACGGGCTGCCTCGCGGTCTGCCTCACAAGCTGCCTCACGGTCTGCCTCACGGGCTGCCTCGCGGTCTGCCTCACGGGCTGCCTCATGGTCTGCCTCACCAGCTGCCTCATCAGCTGCCTCATGGTCTGCCTCACGGTCTGCCTCACCAGCTGCCTCGCGGTCTGCCTCACGGGCTGCCTCGCGGTCTGCCTCACCAGCTGCCTCACGGTCTGCCTCTCGGGCTGCCTCGCGGTCTGCCTCACGGGCTGCCTCACGGTCTGCCTCACGGGCTACCTCATGGTCTGCCTCACGGTCTGCCTCACGGTCTGCCTCACGGCCTGCCTCGCGGTCTGCCTCATCAGCTGCCTCATGGTCTGCCTCACCAGCTGCCTCATAAGCTGCCTCATGGTCTGCCTCACGGTCTGCCTCACCAGCTGCCTCACGGTCTGCCTCACGGGCTGCCTCGCGGTCTGCCTCACGGGCTGCCTCACGGTCTGTCTCACGGCCTGCCTCACGGTCTGCCTCACGGTCTGCCTCACGGTCTGTCTCACGGGCTGCCTCACGGTCTGTCTCACGGCCTGCCTCACGGTCTGCCTCACGGCCTGCCTCACGGGCTTCGCACCCGGACTGCCGCGGGCCCCGAAGACTCGTCTGGCGACTGAACGCCAGGTGCGGTAATAACTCGAGCAAACCCTCCCCCCCTCCCAACAACTGGAGGAACCAGGACTTTCCTCGTCGCGCCTTTCGCCCGCGGCGCAGACGCACCGACGCGACGCAACGAGGGGGCGTGGCCTGCAGTGACGCAACTAACGACAGTCACGTGACCGAGCACATCCGGTCCGCCCTCAGATGCCTTCCTCCCAGTCCGCTCTCGTCGGAGCCATCACCGGTCATTAACGAAAAATTCGTAATAACGATTTATGACGATCGGCAAGGTCGCGTCGTGCACGAATGACGTCGATCAGTGCAAAATTGCAATGGCTCGTGTCCGAAAAAAACAGTGTTTAATCGTACGTCATGTTGTTTAGCTGTTTGGAACGTGTTGCCTCGTGTTGTACGCTCAGCCAGTCTTCTCTGATGTCAGAGACACCTGTGTCTCCTGGGAAGATCCTGCTGGTTGTCGTGCACGACAAGTCGTGCTGATGTGCTGAGTCTCTGAGCGAGCCGTGCAGAGTCGGGAAGCCTGAGATGTCCATCAAGTTCCGTCCCTGCCCGAACACGTCCGAATATTCACCTTCGGCCAACCTCGGGTTTATTTATATATATTTATATTTGTCTGTTTATTTTAATGTAGCTATGCTAACCTAACCAACCGTTCATGGTGTTTTTGAAGTGTTTTAATGCAGCTAACCTTACCGACCACTTTTAATATTTGAATTCATTTTTCCTGCGCAAAAATAAAACTAATCCTGAAGTTGGCCGAAGGTGAATATTCGGGCGTGTTCGGGCAGGGACGGAGCTTGATGGACATGTCAGGCTTCCCCACTCGGTCAGCTCCTGGCGAGACCTCGCCAGGCCTGGCCCCAGCTGCAGTGCCTGGTCAGCCAGACAGCGAGGCGCCTGTACCTGCCGACCCTCCAGGCTTCAACACTGCTACCATCAAGCATGTCCAGTTTGGCATTTCGTTTCAACATTGTTTGTATCAGTTGTAATTAAATTAAATTTCGACCGGTAATAAAACAAAATACTTGTATACTTTGTGTGTTCCACTATATATTTTAGAACCCGTCCAATATGCCAAATATTTGCTGGAAAAACCAAGTCATCCAACTTACCAGAAACATGGGTGCGTTGAAGTTTTTTCGGTGACTTCATAATCCTCCAACATTAATTGACGAAACATATTGGAAGGGTACGTTCTTTGAAAGACTGTTTGCAAATACATTAGTGGGACGAGTGGGGGAAAAGCAAGTTTGGGAAACACACATATTATTAATAATGTTTTAGAAACTTGCGCTTGATTGACAATATGTGGTAATTAAGGGGAAAGTGGAACGCCCGAAGTGAGCCTAAAAAAAACCCCAGGAAGCGAACGGTAGAGGTTTCAGAAAGCGGCGGATGTGGGCTACGAACCAAATGAGAAAAGCCTCGCTCCTAGGAGGGACAGGAGCCGGTGCGAGTGCGAGATAGTCTCTCAGCTGGACGGTGGTCCCCGCCCTAGGGCCTGGCTCATGCAATCAAGTCCACACCGGGCCGTGGTCCGCATCACCCTGCCACGCGCTGGCGACCATAGCGCGTCTCGTCAGTAGTTCGCACTCTCTGTCTCTCTCTCTCTCTCTCTCTGTCCACTGCACGATTCCTACCATCAGCACTGTCCTTGTTTCAGTGTTACTTTACCTACCCGGGCTTTGGCACAGCTGTAACCTTCGGGCGGGAGAGATGCTGATATTGAAGTACCCAAGATCATCCATGTTCCGATTCGGGGGTGCTCTGCCGCCGTGAGGCTGTCCGGGAAAGCACTATACCTGAAAATGAAGGGTGCCATGGGACTGATCCTTTACTGTGATAGTTCCCTGCTGAGGTTTCCTCTAATGGCTCAGGATCAGGATTGGAGTAGGAAACGTGGTGGTAGTGGTCCTCCTATGCTTGGAGAACACTCCGAGGGGTCCTCGCCCTGCTGACGAGTGGAAGTGCTGAGCTACTAGCCTGCTGAGCTAGTAGAGGTTGGATAGGCCTCGGCTGGATCACGAGCAACTGGGTGACCGAGGGGTGCCAGGGATGTGAGAGGCATGGTTCCACAGAGGGGTCTTGCTCTGTAGGAGGTCTGGGGGTTCGCGGCGGAGCTGGGGGCGGGTCGGTGGGGCCGAAGTTGGGATGGGTCTCCTCAACCTCTCGACCCAGCCGTGCGCTCTCCAGTAACATGCCGCGATTGGAAATGGCGAATCTATTTCCCGGTTCTTGGAACCCATGTTGGGCACTGGTTACAGTGTCAGGCATGTAATCGACCCATCTTTCTCCTAACCAGGATAACGCCCTAGCGGGATCATATGCCTGGGAGAGTATCGATGAATTTTAAGAGGTGTGAACCTAATGTACATGTCCTTGTTTCAGTTCGCCCTAATTGCCAGACGTACACCGTAGAGCATAAACATATCAGACAAACTGCATAATGTAAAAAAATAATAATAATTTTAAAATATTGTACACGTATTTTGTAAAAAAAAATTGGAACTAGAATTTTAGAAGTAAATTTCTTATTTTATTAAGACCAACATCAAAAAAATCTAATCTTTACTTTTATGAGACTGACTGAAACATGCATTGTATATATATTTATTTTTATTTCATAATAAAAAAACTGTAATAAAACTAGCTTAGACAATATTTTATTGTCTTACAAAAATAAACAAAAAGTAACATTAAAAAAAGAGCGCTTGTAACTTAGCACATGAATAGAAGTGAAAAACCTTCGGCAATTCAAACCCCGACTCGTAATTTCACTGTTCTACGTCTCTTTGGCGTCAGAAACGTTTCAAAATCAAACGTTTCCTGAACACGTTGCATTGAAATTTGGCCTTGAAATTTTACTTCCATCGCACCCAAATATCAAAACGTTTTATTACTAACATTTATATTTGCAAAAAAAATTTTTTTTTTAATGTGAACAACTCGGGTAGCATGAATGTGGGAGAAGCCTTCTTTTCAAAGACGAGAGAGCCAAACTCCCGATCGTACATCTTCGGTTTTTTTTTTCATTGCAAATAAATATGGCGGTGTTGATAAAATGATACTAATGGTCAATTAGGTTAGGTTAGCTACATTATAAATACTTTAAAACATTGTGAACGGTTGATTTGGTTAGGATAGCTACATTAAAGATACGGGAAAAAAAACATGAACTTCGGAGAACTTCGGGTTTAGGCTCACTCGACTGTGGAAAGAAAGCTTCCCTGAATGTGGAAGCAGTGGGCGCTGCACACACAGCGTGGGACCGCCTATAGCTGCCCCGTGGTGATTAGTGGCAGGGGGAGGGGGAGGGGGCTGGTGACTGCGCAGTTCTCGTGACCCGCGAGGGACCGCCGAGTTTAGGCCCCGCGGAACAACCGTGCAAGTCACGGTTGTGCAACCGCAGATATCACCCGTTATCGCGACCTCACATCTGCAGCACGGCATTGTTCTTGTCCGTCAGTCCTTTTCGTGTCGCTCGCCTGATTGCTCCAGTTCCTGCCCTGCTGCACCGTCCGTCCTGCAGATACCCTGTAGATATCCTGCAGATACCCTGTAGATATCTGTTCCAGCTTGAATAAACACTTCATTACTTTTTTTCGCATAATCAGTAACACGTTTTAAGATCATCAGGAACAAAACTTATACACACTAAAAGAATAAGAGCACTAAAAACTTTTAGAATAAGATACACATTTGAATGACTTACTATTTTCAAGGGTAGGTGTACACTCATAAGCTTGAGTGGGTGTAGGTACATGCATACGAACACTAATGCATGGAAATACTTACAATATTGTGCTGCTGTATCGAAACAAGGACAGACAGGACGAAGATGGAAACTGAGAAACACCCAACTCTATACCTTAACCACTTGTGCTTTGAAAAAAAAAAAAATACGCATTTTAAAAATATTGCTTTTTAATTTTTTTAAATTTTAAATCATACACAGTTTAATAAATAGCTCAGCGTTAATTGATACGCAAGTTTTCAAACAAAGCCTCAAAACTGTGACTTCTTTCAAAGACTTGGAAAGCTAATATTGGAGAAATGTACAAGTTCATTCTGAAGTTTTAATATTATATGCTTTCATCACCCTGCAAGTAACAATCATCGCTGCAGACTAAACCATCGACCACCACACGTGGTGCTTCTATCTTACGCAGGACATGTGTGGAGGTTACCAACTCACAAAATTAAAAGTATCCTCCTTGTAGTCATAGTTGTAGCCGAAAAATGCCTATTTCTTCTTTCTTACTCTACAAAGTTGAAGTAATCAGGTACCATGACTTGATAAATCTCTCATATACTTCGATAGCAAAGGAGGAGACCCCTGGCATGTTTTTTTTTTTCCCGAAAATAACTTAAGAAAATTCTCTCTTGCTTGTTTCTGCGCACCGGACAGTCCGACACCCGCTACACACGCGAGCGAAGCTGGTAGCATAGTTCCCAGGATGTGGTATGATCGCCCGGACGACAGGGCATCATGCGAAGCGATGTGCTAATGTTTTGGTCGGACAGACAAGCAGAACGTAACCGGGCTGCTATACGATATGTTGTTAATATAATACAAAGAACTTCTCAGGTTTGCGCAAGTAAAAATCTATAAATAATTAGCTGTTTATTTTTCATTCTTTAAGGCTGTAAAAATACCTTTGTTACTTTAAGTGGCATAACAATAAACTTGTTATGAGGCGCGCTGAACATTTAACCACATCAATATACATTCCGTGATAGCACCGAAAAAAAAGATAAATGTGAAAACTAACTCGCGCCAATTGATTTGCGGATAAGCAAAACGATTTTTCTACGATCCCCAAAACAAATTATTTTTAATTTTTAAAACTGGTTTTGTTGGTAATAAAACGGAAAAAAGAGGCACCTTTGCTTATTTGGGCATTTATCAGGTTGTCTGCAATGACAGGATAAATGATTATTAAAGCCAGGCAATTCTTTATGTAATAGCTGAAACTTGTGTTACACGAATTTACAATTTGTGTTTTTTTATTTCGGCATAGAAATGCAACGAGTGTAAGCGAGTAGTTTTTATATTAGAAGGTTATTTATATTTCCGGTTTTGAACTTGAATTTGGACCAGAAATTTTATTAAAACAAGGCCTGTCTTGTTAAAATCATCAAAAAGGTTAATACGGTTTTTGTATATACATATAAAATATATGTGTATATGTGTATAAACACATATGTGCAAATACACGTATACATAAATTGACGTATGTGCTGTTATATAAACATATACACATATAATTAGGGGCAGGCATTTTTCGCGAATAAATCTGAACGCCTGTTACACTGCAACAGCGGTTTCTTCCTTGTGATTGGCGGCCGTCTGCGAGAGAAGTAGTTGCCTTATTTGGCTGGGCCACTCAGGACGCATTTGGTTCCACAATGAATCACTGTGATTGGTGTTTTAAAAATCGTAATGTACCTGAAAGAAACTCACCCAATCACGAAACACAGACGATGCTACAGTGTTTTAACTTTCAGCGAGTCTCGGAATCTTTTCGCGAAATATGCATGGCCCTACATATAATATATGGCGGAGGCGGGGCTTGGCGGGCTAGGGGCTACTAGGCCGAGCCGCATTATGCACACAGGGCAGTCACGTGACGCCAGACACGCGGCGGAACTAATCAGAACCACGCAGGCGTGACGCAGCTTGTCGCGACAAGTTTCCTTGCTCGGTCAGGAGACAGTCCACTCCTGATACTCTACTCTGTTCGAACAACGCAACGACAAGCAGATTTGTCTGATTGGTTTGATTGGTGCTAGAGGCCAGAATTGCGCGTAGAAATAAATAACCAGGTGCACCACAAAGATTTTTTTTTACTACAATAATATTCTTATGCAAATGTAAATAACTAATGCTTTTTGTGATTGTGTGAAATATTTTAATACTTAAAATTATAAAAAAAATATTTAAAACACACCTCTCGTTAACGCAACGAAAGATAAATTAATGTAAGTGACAAGTATTTCACAAGCTCATGTACTTTCAGCAACTGTGCCTTACTGTTATTCCATGCATACATTGTTCAAATTTTTTTTTTACCGAAATTGAAGCTGGAGATAAATATTTCTCCACTTCACTAATTTATGCAAATGTGGTTATCCAGTACCATAATGGCCTTTGACTCACTTTGAGGTAAGATTAGAATCTTTCCCTGTTCAGTTTTTAGCCTGAACCAACATTTCAGGACGAGTCTCGTACGAGCTGCGATTGTAATGCTCAGTCTGTGAGTTGTCCATTATCTCCATAACATTAGTTCGCATTGAATAGAATTTCTGACTATTCGACATGGTCCCAGACATATATGTATGAATACGACGATTTGGACCACTATAAACAAGCAGCTAACTAATAAGCAGAAATATAAATATTTTTTTACAAAATTTTAAGAAATAAAATTTTAAAAATGGTGCATTATGTCAGTTATACATGCGGACCACTGCTAAGTTTGCTAATCTTATAAGTTTAAACAATGAATTATTTTTACTTTCATATTTAATCAATTTAAAACCTATAGTGTAATGCCTGGTGCTTGTCTGTAACTATTAAGAGAAAATAATTTCACTATTTAATTATCAAAATATACAGGATGAGTCAAAATGTAGCTGAAAACTTTGGTTGCAGGTTCTTCACGAAAAAATAAGATGAAAACAGCACGAGTTATGAAATAAGAGCTTTTAAAAACTTGTATTCAATTTTGAATTTAGAGTTGTGTACGCCTACAAGAAACAGTATAAACATTTTATTTATTTCTGATGTTTAGAAACATAAAAATTATTTATTAAACAGTTGGTTTTCTGCAAGTTATAGAAAAAATAATTTAAGTTAAAGCACTAAGCAACTGGGTAATTTTTAATTTTTTTCAAAAAGTTCTGAAATCACCAGAGAACTGGTTTATAACGTACAATATTTTTATTGAAATAATTCGGGGTAGCAACATGTCACAAAAAATGTATGGGCAACAAAAAGACGTGGTATATCTTCAGTCAGGGTTTATGCTTAGAGACCGGAAAAATTCGCGAGTTCATTTCGCGATAGGCTAAAATACAAATCGTTATACTTTAGTGCTGCCTCTGCTATTGGCTCACAACTCACCTGGATGACTCTGGACCAATGAGAAACACCCAACCAAAGCTTTATCGAATCACAGGCTGCTTCGCTGGAACGTCTCACAAGACAGCAGCCAATGAGTGGGTGGCATTTGACCGAGTGTACGTAGAACTATGGAGTTCATCCCACAGGTCATTGAACCCGCGAATTATTCCGGTCCCTATTTATGCTCATGCTGTGTGTGCGTACTTACGCGACGTAATGACTTTGAAGCAGGTAAGGTAGGTAATGTCAGGCTTAATCTGCAATAATTAAAGACCGTGGAGCGTGTTTATTATTCATTAACGACGCCTTAAGCAGTTCGACGTCCGCGCGAGTGCCGGTAATTGCCGCGGCGAGGCGGACAGGTTCGTAATGGATTGCAGGCGGGTCGGCGGGACCCAAGTCTGCCAGCCAATCGGGCGTCTCCCCGCCGCGCCGGGAGATTGCGCCATTGTTTCGCAAGTGCTCTTGCACGGGTCGATTAACGACCTTCCGCGGCGCGAAGGAACCCGTCACCGAGTCGTCAGCCTGACGGCGTGACAGCCTGACAGCCTGACAGCTCGCTCTCCTAGACTTCACTGACGTCACCACGAGAACGACTCCAGTCGTGCCGGAGTCTACACTTCCCCAGCGAACATCCGGGGGAAATGTTCATGTTCTTCACCGTTCACGAACACAGACAACACGTAGAAAATACAGTTAATTAGTCCAGCCATCGCCCCACAAGCAAGAATAAATAAACACGGTAAATAAATAATAATAAAATCAAGACAACCTGAGCAGCTAAGTCCAACTGCTCAGCTTAACATAATATTCACCCCCCCCCTTTCCCCTTTTAAAACTTAAACTTGAAGGGAGGGCTGGACAACACCACGAGATTAAAGTAAAGTCACTGCACGAACTTGAATTTAAATATTCATGGCCAATTGCATCCATCACAGCTTCGCAGCATACTTTAGAAAACAATATCAGAAAAAGCCAAAATAAAGTTACTATAGGACCAACCAGGAGGTTGTGGGTCGCAAATAGGCGGGCCTCGGGGGTCGATGCGCAGTCGCGGCACTCGGGCCCCCAGGTACACACCGGCGATGATGAGGTCCCTGTCGGCCGGACGAGAGTATGCTCGGGGCTGCTTCACTGAGCAATTATTCTGAGCCTGAACCGTTCACGACTCAAAGCGCAGTTGATCGCGCAGACGCACAAATAGAAATTTACATGTAAGGTTACGGACGTTCCGACTAAGAACGAACCTCAAATAAACGAAGAGAGATCTTCGTTATTTCAAATAACGCAATCTTCGCAGAAACTACGACGTATTTTCATTTCCGAGTTTTATGTTTCGTTCTAAACAAAGATTATCTAACACGTGTACAAGAGAATAGTGTGCTTAACAAGTTTTTGAAAAATTTTGTTGATATTTCAAAAAAATATTCTTTTGGATTCGTTTTTCAAAGTGTACTGAGTGTCCATAAACGTGCGAAGATAGCCGTAAATTTACGAATATCTCGGGATAATTTGTAATAAGCGATCTTCGTAAAATGAAAATGCACGTAAAATTATCGTCCGTAAACCGACTTTACAGACTACCCCCCTTTTTTAATTAAAGAATGAAGTTTCTCTCGCAACGTGTGGTCAGACATGTGAGAGCTCTGCGGCTGGCACGTGTCCGCGTCACCAGGCACAGAGAGCTGCACTGTGAGACTGGGAGCAGTGCGTGAGCCTGCTGGCTTGTTGTGACTCCCGCCAGGGGTCACCACCTCCGAGTAGGGCTACTTAAGGACGCCTGCTCGCGCGAAGCCTCCTTTTCACAGACGAGAGAGACAAACGCCCGATCGTGCATCTTCGGGTTATTTTTTTGTTCATTGTAACTCATGATCACTAATGTTCAATTAGGTTAGGTTATCTACATCTTAAATAATTTAGAACATTGTGGACGGTTGATTTGGTCAGGATAGCTACATTAAAAATACTGTGAAATCATGTAAACGGTTTCCTAGCCCTGGATAGCTACATATTAAAAAGTTATTTGCTAAGCAAGCATAAAATGATTTTACAGTATTTTTAATGTAGCTATACTTACCTAATATAACCAACCATCCACAATGTTTTAAAGTATTTATAATGTAGTTAAACTATCCTAATCGACAGCAAAATTTAATGCCACGCCGGTTTATACAATGAGATGGAACGGGGAAAAGAAAAGCGAGCATGAACTTCGGGGAACTTCGGGTGTGCTCTCTCGTCTGTATAAAGAAGGCTTCCCCCACCCCCACAGTGCCTCGGGGGCAGCTGGTGGAGGGGAAATCCACCGCCGCGCCTCCTGTCCTGTCCGGAAATGCCAACTGGACTGGTGGCCACATGGCCGACCGGACGACTTCGCCGCTGACATTACCCGAAGCAGCCTCAGTGGACAAAAAAGAAAAGAACTGTCCTCACGCAAGTAAAACTGCAAATAAACCAACAACTGCTGAGAAGCTCTGATCGGAATCACCAGAAAATGTTTTTTATCCTCTGCAATAAAACGAAGAACAGGAATTGTTTTACGATTCAAACGAACACGAAAAAGTACCCAGTAAATTGCGTATAAGTGACGTTATCTCGTTTGTTGAGCAACGTTGAGGTATTGTCGTGAATATTTCTCAAGGATGTTTGAATAATTTCCACAAAAAGTGTTTAAAACATACGTGATTCAGTCATTGTCAAAGTCACGCCACAACCTCGAAAATTATTAATAAATAAATTCGTTAGAAAATATAAAATTCCTAATTTATGTATTAAGTCTCCCAATAAACAGTCGTAAAAACTGATTCATACACCACATATATATTACTGGATAGTACAGCCATATCCAAGCTATTCAGGCACACATTTAATTCTAAAATAAGAAAGACTGAGCAGGTTTTTGAATGCTGGTGTTTCCGCTAGTTAAGGTCAAACGTTTTACCATCTCTCAACATTTTCGGCACACAGCAAATGATATAATTATTTATAGACAAAATTAGGTTTAAGTTTTACTATGTTATATAATTTTTGGTGGTATTACACACAGGATATAGTTTCCAATTAATTTTTTGTACCTTTAATAAATTGTGCTAGCAACAATTTTTTTTTTTTGTTGTAGTGTGAGAAAATAAATGGCCAATGGGCGAACGATCAGTGAACTGCGCCATGGTCATTCAGTCATCTCCATGACGGACTGTCATCATCCTGCTGAATGGTGCGATTCATGACCGCGGTTTGGGTTGGGTGGTTCAGGCAGACGGCATTTGCTATGGTTTGGCATTGCCTTCTGCAGTTTGGAGCTGAACATGAAACAGTAGCCAGTCCTGAAACCAGGAAGGATACGTTCTTCAAGTGGAAAACTTCTGGTCTTAAGGGGGTGCCTTCCATTTCAGGTCATGATTTTATATGTATATTAATCACTGATCATTTTTTTAGACTTTCTCAATTGTTTAACTTTCACGAAATTAAAAATATTTACAGCACATACTTTTTGCATAATTAGCTGCCAAAGTTTCATTTTTAACGTTTTTGGGTTGTACAAGTAAGGAGAATGTAATTTATTGCAGAACTGATACTTTTTAGGTTTAACTGTATTGCCACTGGCTACCTCATGATATGTTTTGCATTTCTATCACAAAAACTCATTTCATGTTTCTTGGCTGTCAAAATCGTAACAAATTTGAGAATTATGAATTTCAAGGTAAAATTAATTAATATTTTCTGAAAGAAATTCTAACTATTTATTGAAGTAGCCAGTGGCATTGCAGTTAAACCTAAAATGTTTCAGTTCTGTAATAAATTAAATTCTCCTTATTTGTACAACCCAAAAAACTTTAAAAATGTAACTTTGGCAGCTAATAATGCAAAAGTATGCGCTGTATATATTTTTTAATTTCGGGAAAGTTAAACAATTGAAAAAAGTCTACAAGTTTATCTGTAATTACTGTAAATATAAAATCTTGACCTGAATTGGGAGGCACCCCCTTGATCTTGATCACATCAGGAAACAGTTCGACATTCATGAAAAGAGCTTCGCGAGAAGAATACTGAGCAGTCAAATCAAACTGCGCGCTCATGGCATGCAAAGGAACACGGGCAGGCCTGTTCGGATCGCACCTCACGAAGAAAAGGTTTGCGACATCGACGACTGCCAGAAAGAAAACTTCGCACTCGCAGCTAGAGGTCGTTGTGCCCACGAAGCCTGTCGCCCAGGGGGGTGGGGAGGGGGGAAGTATATCACCGATTGCCACAACAGGTCACCCATCACGCCGCCGTTTAGGCCCGACAGCGCCGAATTAGGCGAAAGTGGGTGAAGGTTCTCGTGCAAACGAACAGCTGTTGACGAAATTCAACAGACAAGTCTTTGTTGTATCGTTACACTTTCGTTCCCACACAGGCAGTTTGACCTCTCTGACTAACAACATTTGTTGATATAGCCACAGTTGTGACTTGCTTTTTTTTAAAGATATATTTCTTTAGGCGCGTTGTGTTAACGTGACTTTTACTATGCGCTCGCACCACACAGCAAAATATTCATACGATGAAAAAAAAAAAAAAGCCTGCATACAAATAAAGCCTAAATACTTAAATTTTAAATCCTATTATTTAGTGATTACTATTGAATGATGGTCCATATCATAAAAAAAAACATTAATTTACTGTGAATTTTTTTAATTTGAATATATTCTTTACCAACCGCATTTAAAAATCATTCAAATTCTTTTATAATTTTATTTATATGAATTATTATTTGCATGCAAAATTAAAGTTATTTAATAGTACGCTAAGTAAGTATAACTTCTAAAGCCCTTTCATAAGTACACGCACCTTTTTATTAAAACTTTAAGATATGTCAATAGATAAACAGAAGTACAACATTGTGGGTGAGGGAGAGGGAGAACTAATTAAAATTGTGGTAAAACGTTAACGCTGCGTAATCCACACGCAATTGTGGCAGAAGCCTTATTGCACAGAGTTAAAACAGTCAACACTGATAACAGGGAGACAATGATTTAATTACGAGTGCGGATACCGCAATAGCTCCAATATAGTAAGAGATAGCCGAGAAAACACGCCAAACGCCAAATGGTGTGACATGCGCACAAATGTTTTTCATGTCGTATTCTGATGTGCGGCGCCAGGTTTTGCGTCTGGGACTAGGCAACACCGGCTGGAGAGGGAACCACGATCCATGATCCATGATCCACGATCCACGGTCCGTGTGTGACCATCATACGCGTTGCAAAATAAAACCGCACATATTTTAAAAAAATCCACATCATCATTTACCTGGACGATAAAAAAATAGCCAGTCATGGGGACTGTCGACAGAAATGAAAACTTAAAACTTTGTTTTGAAATGTGTAATATAATATTTCTACGTCAAATGTACGTAAGAAAATTATTTTGGTATTATATCGGTACGATGTCAGCATGATATCATTTATCCTTACATCATTTTTTAAGTCACAACAGATGTCAGTGTTATGTAAAAATTACGTAAAACTTCATTACCTAGCTATGACTTACCAGTGATGTCAGACCTAGGTCGTGTATTCACGTGGTCAAATTAACTTCACTTACCGCCAATACAGCATGTCAGTGATGCGAACTCACAAGATTTTCCCCATCCAAAAAAAAAAGTCCAACACGCACATGATACAGTCGAGTATATACAATGTATTAGTGTATCTATATGCGTTTACATGTACACAGGCCGGTACGCATCACCAGTCTGGCGCAACACGTCACTAGCATGTCGGCCACGCAAACCCATAAGTTTAACGCGGCTGAAGAAGTTTTCACTTCAATAAAGCACAAGCCTGGAACTTCACACCGCAGAGTGACAGTTGCTACAAGCATGGTGACCCAAGAACCTGCAAAGATCCGTGACCGGTGTTTGTTTCCCCTCCATACAGCTCCTCACTCATGAATAGGGACCGGAAAAATTCGCGGGTTCAATGACCTGTAGGATGAACTCCATAGTTCTACGTACGCTCGGTCAAATGTGACCCACTCATCGGCTGCTGTCTTGTGAGACGTCCCAACGTAGCAGCATGTGATTCGACACAGCTTTGGTTGGGTGTTTCTCATCGGCCCAGAGTCATCCATAGGTGAGTTGTGAGCCAATAACGGAGGTTGCACTGAGGTATAACTATTTGTATTTTAGCCTATCGCGAAATGAACTCGCCAATTTTCCCGGTCCCTACGTCATGAACGCTCTGACGAGTCATCGTCTCCTCGCAGCTGGAGCTGCTGGCCGCGAGGAAGGTTCGCTTGAAGTGTGTGGAGGGTCGCTAGAGGCACCGATGAGCGAGGGTCATGCGGTGAGGGTCATGCGGTGAGGACGCAGCACTGCAGGATGGGGAGGTGAGGGTCTGGTCTGGAGGCGGGTGACGCAACCGGCCCGGCTCGCGAGGAACGTGTCTCAGACGGCAGGGCGCGGCCCACCGGAAGCTCTCGTCCAGGAAGTGACCGGTCTGGTGGTTGTGTAACTCCAGTTGTGGAGGAGGGGGAGGGGGAGTGGCCGGCAGCTCCCGCTGGACACACGCGCTATTGTCCCCTGGGGGCCTCGCCGGGTGTTAGCGCCTTTCCCCCTCTCCCCCGTCGGCGTCCAGCCAGTTGTCTTCACCTGCGACACGTCAGCGACTACCTTTGCCTTCCGCCGGGGCCCATGCTATTGCAGCCGTCTTCAACTGCTAACTGCCCTTCCCTCAAACCATCCCGACACAGACGGCATGCAAGAGATTCCACGCGGAATGTTAGCAGAGGTAAAAATCATCCACCGCCGTTTTACTGCGTGGACACAAATGAAAATGGATTTTTAACCAACTATGGCAAGGTTTCATTCTTGGCTGCCGGCACGGCGGTGATATCAGAATGGATAATGTTATCCTCGGTAATAGCCCACAGAATTGTTTAAACCGTTCATAAGGCAGATTGGAACAACTAAGGCCAAAAAAAAAAAAAATCTTCCCAATGCCATCTTATCATGGTGATAGATGCTTGGAAAGTAAAAAAAAAAGATCAAAGTAGTGCTCTTACCCTCACGGCTTTAGCTCTAAGAGGAGGTGGTGGTGAGGATAGTCCGGGCTTTGCCCGGAATAACATGCCCTTCTCTTGAAGATGGCTAAAACAAGGAATGTCGAAACGTTGGGAAATCCATCATAATAACTCAGTTCCAGTCCATCCCCTTTACGGAGTTAGACCTATGTAATCTTTTGATAACGGACTCTTGATCGTAGACTTTTGCGGACAGATCTTTAAATATTTCTTGGCTTCTAGGTTTAAAGCATGCCCGAAGGAACAATTATTATTTAAATAAGCGTCTTATAAGTCTATATAATATAAGTCTCCATATGGGGAGAGGATATTCGTCCATTTCAGATAACTGGATAAACTGGTCTCCTACTCAGCAGACCATCATGAGAACATGACCGCTTTAGGGACCCGACTAGACTTGGGCTTTAAGTTGCCCTTATGAACATTATAGAAATATGCCAGAACACCTCACGTTCAGTTATTAATCTCATTTTAAGATGCCTGCAACATGGGGAGTAGAAACGTCGGACACATTCACCATCACCGAAAAACAAGAAAGAGCTCAAAATAACTAACAAACTAACCACTGTCTTGATGTAAAATTTCATTTGATGTGGTTTTCTTTTCACATGTTATGAAACGCATTTATGTTACGCCTACACTAGCTTCGATGCGTGTGATACCAAAGCTATCAATTGTAATTATTAGATATTTATTTGACTGCTTGGTGATCAAAAATAAAATTCGGTATCAATTTGTGATTCAGATTTATGTGAAAATGTAATCAAATAAATTAAATATTAAATGTCAGTCTACTTCAACCTTAAATATGCCGGTATGAATAATATCCAATCTCAGTGTACGTATCTAGGACAAGGCTTTGTAATCGCCACGTAATTGGTTTCGAACAGATGCCATTTACGGACTAGAAACGAGCCCATTTGTAACGTCGCTTCAGATGTATAATAGGATCATTTCTCTGTAGGCGCGGGAGGTTGATGTGGGATCGCGGTGTCTGGATGTGACCTATTTTCGGGAACAAACGACTGCGAAGCAGAGTGCCCGTCGCTCCAGTGCTTCTGTCGGTCGCCCAGAAGGACCGCCACTCCGACACGTCCCAGAGGAAGTTGTGTAACTTCCCCCTCCCCCCACCCACCAAAACACATACTCACTGGAGAACAACCGGTGGAAAGGCTACCAACCGACACCGATTTTTTTTTCCCCTTCTGACGGGTGTGCCTTTGCGGGGCAAGTTTTAGGAAAAGAAAACAATAATTACGGCGCGGATCAAAAAGGGGGGCCAATTGGGAATCCTTAACCGGCCGCGTGATAATGTGAAAATTGGAAAGATAATGTATGCGGCGACCTTTGCTGCGGAACGCCTTTCTTTCGGTTGTTGACCGAGTGATTTGTAAATGTCAGATCCCGGGGGCTTGCGACACTGACTCCCGGCGATACGGCCATCGCGAAATTGAAAATCCTTGCCGAGGGTGTGCTTCAAAACTGGAACGAATGGGCACCCATTGTGTTCCATCCAGATTGCAATGCAGGTGTTTGTATGCAAATCTATGGCAGCCCCAGCTTCGGTCCTATGTTTAAGTGAATATTCGCGGCCTATAACAACTGTTACGACAGCTACACTGTTAAATTTTTTCTCCTTAAATTTACGGAGAAAGCTTGTACAAATTATCCAAGTATCTTCGTAAATGTACAGCTAACCACGTTAAATTATGTTTACTTACTTTGAATACGAATCCAGAAGAATAATATTGGTATAATAGCACTCTTATTCCTTATACGTGTGATTTTACCCCATTAAAAGAACTCGGAAGACAAAATACGGCGTAGTTTATACGAAGAACTGTCTATCTGAAATTACGAAGACACTTTTTTATTATTTGAGATGAATTCTTCGTAGAAAATTCCATAAATTTACTATAATTTCTAAGGATGTAAAGCCACTCACAACAAATAATATATTATTTCTTGCTGGAACTTGTTCATCAACACCAGACAATAAAAGCGTAGAAGAGCTTGGAAATGTATTATTCATGTCTCGTGTCAATACGTAGAATAAATGATGTAAAACAGAATTTATAACGATAATTTACCTAATCAAATATGTAGTTATTATGAATAACGTATTCATGTAGTGGAAGATAACATCTATAACGAAGATAGCAGGAAAGTCTATATGCTTCAAGCTGAAAAATTAAATACTTTAGAAGAAAAAACATGACGCTCGTCAAAGAAAAGAAACACGTGTGTGTGTTTTTTCCTAGCTCAGCGAGTGACGATCACACGAGTGATCACGTTTGAGTGATCGCTTTTAATCTTGAGTCACATTGTAATCTGGTTGTTCCTTTTGTTATTGTTGATAACATTAAATTCAGAAACGTTAACGATACCTGGATCACGAAGCGACTCCAGTAGCGCAGTAGGGTTCTTGGTTCCAATCCAAAATAAGGCTTAGAGTAAACTAGTAACGTCTGAACACAAATTTAGGTAAATAAGTAAGGAAATTGTCGTCTTCTTCAATGCTACGCTTGTCGGTAATGAATAATTAATTATAAACTTATTTTTTAAAATACCTTGAAGATCGCACGCCTTCCACCAGAGGACTAGAGCTCGAATCCCAAAGTGATGGACTCCTACATATTTCCGGAAGAAGGACAACTTGCACACAGCAAGTGGATCGTCTCGGGATACTTTCCCTCTCGCCCTCATCGCCTCTAGTGAAAATGATTTTAATGAGTACTAAAGCAAATTTTTTTCTTTCAAATTAATGATTGACTGATCCCGACCGGAAAGAAAATAGACCATCGTTGGACTTTACACGCAGAAGCAAGGCGAGCTAAGGTTCGGTAGGGCACCCGGGGTTAGGTGCCGATGTAGTGGTCCAGTGTAGTCGGGGCTCAAGTAAGGACCCCCGGAGAGGCCTACTGGACAGGACGCTGCCGTGGTCCGCCCCCTTCACCGCCCCGCTACAGGCCGTCACGTGGGAGGGCGGTGCCCCGACCCGCACTGCTATAAAACACGAACCCGCGCGCCAAACAGTCACCACTCTCAGTCGCCGACCAGCCCCGAGCACTCCTCCGCAGACATGAAGGTCCTGGTGAGTATATCTCCGGCCGGGTTATCTTGGCAGGTTCGCGACTATCAGCCGTAGCACCGTAGTACATCCACGTCTATCAGCCGTAGCACCGTAGCACATCCACATCTATTAGCCGTAGCACCATAGCACATCCACCTCTATCAGCCGTAGCACTGTAGCACATCCACGTCTATCAGCCGTAGCACCGTAGCACATCCCCGTCTATCAGCCGTAGCACCGTAGCACATCCACGTCTATCAGCCGTAGCACCGTAGCACATCCACTTCTATCAGCCGTAGCACCATAGCACATCCGCGACTATAAGTTTTGGAATGTCAACATCTTCCGTTATGCACAAGGCCCATGAACTGGTCCTCACTTTAAACATTTGGGTCATTTTGAAGTCCGATTTAACTAGAAGGTCATCGCTACGTAGCTTCTAAAGCCTCTCTGGTATTTCTCATGTTCTGGTGAGTGTTAAGGGTTACCAGTGATAAGGCGCGGAGATAAAGTATGACAAGACTTCCACGTCAGGAAAATCAGGGCAGAATGCACTGTAGGGGTTCTCTTAGCAGACTTCTCTATGGTTCAAGATCCGGGTCGGTGTAGTAACGATGGCTCCATGGAAGTAGTAATAATGGATTTGTGAAGAACATTATTCCTTTTTTTGATCTAAATGTTTCACTTGGGGACAGCACTGTATGTAATATGTCCGTAAATTAACAAACATATTTACAGAAACGTACAGTGAATTCGCATAAGCGTTTTCTGTAATATCAATAAACGGATACGGCCTCCGAGCTTTCGAATACGTAGAGCTTTTCCACCTTTATTGCAACTTCGATGATCAGCGACGGACATTGCAGGAATCACACGAATCATTATTTTACAGCTGAAGCCCGAAGTCGTTCTGTACTTTTTCAGTCGAGTTCTCAAACTGCGAACACCAATGTATTGAGTTATAAATAAACGGGATTTAAGTAACTCGAAAAATAAAAAAAATAATTATCAATATTATAAAATAAAATTAAAAATACATGAATTATGAAGTATAACTTTTTACTTTTAAATTAGTAACATCAACTTGGCCGAAAACTAGAGTGAAATTTTTTTTTTTTTTGTGAATGCTGAAATGAAAACACACTCGTAAGTGATTTTGTTTTGTTTTTATCTCAAAAAATTTCCGTTGAGTCACAAGGAAAATAAAACCTTTTTTCTACAATACTCCTATCTGAACCGCAAAACACCAATACAATGCTATTTTTTTACTGAAAATTTATTACATTAAAAAAATGGCATGTGTTTTGTACAGGTAATTTTTTTAGGAAAAGTTTCTAGAAATTCCACGTAAATTAACGGAAAATTTTTCACCAAGGAGACAAAACAGAACCATACTTTATTTCATGTCTTGATGCACAACAGAGTCATATCCCGCGGTTGGTAGTGTCACTCCACACTTGAGGTGTGATTGCCCTGCCGAGTACATCAAGTTCTCCCTACATGGCTTATAACTATTGGGTAGGTATGAAAGCACATAAAAAATAGATTCGCCATATTGGTATAATGTACATATTTTAAGTTTCTCTTCGCGAAAATCTTCTGTACTACAGAAAACACTTTATGGCCCATGACCTAGCAGTATCTTCAAGACTCGTAGCTGGCGGCGGTGTGGTTTCTGAGATATCACACTGCATGTAATTATGAGATACACAGGCGTGAAGTTCAGGGTGAGAACTATATTGCTGCATCAAGGACTTCTTGCTTGCCAAAATCACTACCTAGTTGCACACAAATATAACCTTTCATCCAGGAATAATAACAGTATCAAGAGTTCGACAAAAACATTTCTCACAGAACTATGCAAGACTGATGCCAAATTCTTTAAATTTGGTTACTGAATTAAATGTTTAATTTTTAGTGGAAATAATTTCTTTGAAAGAAGAAATGCATTAGAAGAACAAAATTTTACTATCAAATATAGCATGATAAATAATTGTAGGTCTGTATAAATTTTTCGGAAGAATGCTAAATATGTTTATTTCGCGTTTCAATGCTTCTATATTTTTTATGTTTAAATACAGTACTTGTTCAATAGAGGTAAAAAGGTTATGAGAAGGGATACGAATGGGAAAATGCCATCTAAGTTTCAAAAATGTGTAGGTCATTACAAAGTTTATAATAAAGTACTTAAATATGTGGCTTCATTAAAATTAAGTATATAATTTAACGTAACGTTTGAATTTGCAAGTGACTAGCTGTTACACGTATTTTTCCAATTGTAGCCATTGGTGTCAGTATTTTAATAATTTTAATAATGACTAAAATTTGAATATTACTTTCCAGTCATCATTCAGTAGTCTCGTAAAACATATTATTTTGTTCTTTACCTTACAGAAGAAAATTTTTTCAATAAAAGTAATGAATATTGTTATTAGAAAAAAAATGTTCAATCCAAGAAGGCCTCTTTTGATTTCTTAGTTCTCTATCAATTGTGTTAGGCATGCTCACTATTTAATATTTTAATGAAACCATCTCTATGTAAGAATTGATGAGAGATGAAAAATTCTTGAAAAGATTTTATAAAAACGTATTATCGACATAGTTAGCTGCAAAAATTACACATTAAAAATTATGACTGTTAAAATAAATAAACAACAAATGTTGAGCAGAAAGTGTTCAGTGTAACAAAATCTTAAAATAATGGCTTCTGCTTAAACAATATTATTATTTATTTACATAAATTAATATTAAAACTTTGGAGCATTAATATTTAATACCAAAATTAGACCGGAAAAATTTACTCTTCTAGCTTTATAAAAGATATCATTAAGTAGTCAATAGTTTTGTCATTTTAAACCTGGAGTGTTCGGTCATTTTTATTTATTTATTTCGGTAGACAGTTAACATATAAAAAATGACTTCATCAGGTAATTAAAAATAAGTTATGCTATGTATATTTAAAATTTAGTGAAAATTACGCTATTTAATGATCGTCAAAGTAGAGCATTGTGCACCGCAGGAAGAGTGCGAGAAAATGATCGACACGTGTTGTTGCTGTTTGTCGCACAGGCTTTTATCGTGTTGTCCGTGGCGGCCTGCGCGCTGGCTGAAGACAAGGAGAAGTCTGTGGAGAAGAGAGGCGCTCTGGGCCTGGGCTACGGCGGCTACGGCGCCGGCCTGGGCTACTCCAGCCTGGGCTACTCCGGTCTGGGCTACGGACACGGCCTGGGCTACGGCGCCGGCCTGGGCTACGGCGCCGGTCTGGGCTACTCCGGCCTGGGCTACGCCGCCCCCGCCGTAGCCAAGGTCGCGTACTCCGCGCCCGCCGTCAGCTACGCCGCCCCCGTGGGCTACTCCGGTCTCGGCTACGGACACGGTCTCGGCTACTCCAGCCTGGGCTACTCCGGTCTGGGCTACGGACACGGCCTGGGCTACGGCGCCGGCCTGGGCTACTCCGGTCTGGGCTACTCCGGCCTGGGCTACGGTGGCTACGGACTCCACCACTGATTCCCCACCGTCTGCCAAGACACCTTTCGCCTGTCACCACTCATGACCCCGTCGTGACACCACTCATCCATCTGTCAGCTGACATCCGGCCGCCGGCACCAGCCACTCGCCGCTGAGCGAATTTCATCTCAAAACCCGCCACTCACAGTCACTTACTTCATTGCTCCACTGCGACACGTCTACATGTATTTATTTCGATTACGAAAACACATGTAAAAAAAATTGTACAAAATAAATTTTTTCGTAATGATCAACCTTTATTGCTGTTATAGTTTTTCCTTATTTCCACCAGTGTTTCCAATTTTGAGATATAAAGTTATGGTTTAAATATTTAAAAATTTTAAAATATATATTATGAGTTTTTTTTAAATAAAATCTAAAAAAAAATCTTTTAAAGTTCTGGTATTGTTAAATGTGCTATTGCTGTCAGGAATCATTATACTGCTAATAAGACTTTGATTTATTTATGAATACATACATGAATAAACAACCTAAATAATATAGTTTGTCCTTGTAGTGATAACTTGGCAATGGAAAACCTTTTCGTGGCTTAAAGATATAATGTTAGTTTTGATAAAATAATTATTGACTTAATAGTACAATCCATTTTAAATGAAAACCATACCAGTGCAATTTAATTTAGTTAAAAAAATAATATATAGATTTTTTATACATTAAAATTAGATTTGTTCAATTTAAAATGTCAGAAAGTTACAAAGCTGAAACTGTTCTTAAGTTAATAAAGGGAAGGAAGTTTAGTTAAATGTGTCCATATTTAAAGATACAATAATAATTCCAAAAAATATCGCTTATTTTATAGACCATGCATAATTGGTATATTTCGAAGCAATGCTACCTATCGCAGAAGTACCATGGTGCAACTTACGAAACAAATATTTCCATACATATATATTTTTTATGGTATATTTACCCTAAAACCATCTTCACTTCAAGTATTTATTTTGATTATATTTTTAAATTAAAAAATTATGGACAAGAAAAATATGATAATTTTGCACAAATCACTTTCTGACACATAAAATAGATCAAGGTCTATAAATTCATAACTATGTCAAATATCGCACCAGTATTCAGTTATTTTTTCGATAGATTAGTAGGAAAAAGTTTGTGAAACTAAATTATAGCTACTACCTAGTATCATTACTGCAAGTGGTGGAAATAATAGAAGCTGAAAGACAAAATTAAAAAGGTGTTACTCCTTTAGCAGGTTAATACCAAATACGTTACAATTTATTGTAAAAATTGAAAAATAAATATTTTGACTGAAACATTTTTAAATGAGGTATATTTTGCTACGTATAACCAAGGTGTACGATAATACACAATATTATCGTACACCTTGGTAAAAAAACAAATTTCACGTGTCTACTTATTAGTACAAGGAATGTAATATAATGTATAAAGGTAAAAAACTCTTTAACTATCTTAGTAGACGTGGTATGAAATTTGTTCTTAGGTATTCAAAGATAAATGCATTGAATAAAAAAATTTCAAAATATCTTTTCTGCGAGGAATATGAACGTTTAATCGATCGTTATGAAATATTTGAAGAATATTTAGAAAAGTACGTACATTAAGTTCTCAAAATGTTATAGAATATTTTAAAATGTTCTAGAAAGTTTTAGAACATCAGAGAAGAAATGGGTTCACTTAAATCTACCTGTGTCTGAAGGCTATGCCAAAATAATTTTTTTAAAAATTTAGATTAATAATAAAATTATCTGCATGAAAATTGCTTATCCAACTCCAAGATAGATAGGCATTCCAGTTAAACTTGTCTTCTGATGTAAAAAAAAAATTGGTTGTCTGTAAAGTCGATTTACGGACGATAGTTTAACGTGACAACGTCATAACAAAACATTGATGAAATGATTGCATACTTTATAAATAAAATTGAATCATTTTTATTTTAATAATAAAAGAATAAATAATTAAATTATACTATTAATCAGATTTTTAAAATGCAAGAAAAATTAACCTTTATTGCCGAAATTGTTGTTGTAATAAGCAATGAAAACCACATTAACTTTTCACTTCACTTTATAAACAGTCGACGAAACAGTACACGTGTAGATGTAAGTTGTGTGCTGCCGCTGTCTTTCTTCTCTTCGGACGCATAGGCCAATCGAGTGGAAGAGAGATAGATGCGGCGCAAGCGTACAATGAGCGTACGGGACACAGCGTAACGGAACAATTTGTGTAACAGTATACAGCGTAACGAAACAATGTGCGTAACGGGACACTTTTTCGTGCGTGCTGCCGGCGTTCATCGATTTATTAGACTTTGTCACATCATAACATACACTACATTTAACACGCAGACTCGACAGCGACCAGAACGAGGCAGACTGAGCCACGGCTCGCTACTTTATCCTGAAAAACGCTTAAACTATCAGCCTCATCACAATATACCGCTACGTCCACATGCAAGCCAAGAAGATTCTCGCAAAAATTTGACAATTTTCAAACAATGTTAAATTCTAATAGAACCATTCAAAATATTTTAGCCACGGATTAGGCAGCAATTATAGGAGAAACAGGTTAAGCAAAGAGCAATGAAAATTTTAAACCGTAAAGACATAAAAACGAAGAATTCATACAGCGTTACAGAGTCAGTCAGTGAGTCAGTGATGAGCGTATTTATGTTATAGATAGGACTTATGGGACTTATGTCAGAAGGAATATCAAAACCAAATTTTGGGAACTCGATGTTTATATCCCAAAAAAATTCTAAAAATATTATATTATACATAACTATGTTTTAGCGATACATTTTCAGTGTTAGTGTTTTAAATGCATTATGATGAAATTAGCTCAATTTAATGGAGTATTCAATAATTTGTGAATTTAAATTAAATATTTTGTTAAAATTTGTAATATATTTATTAAATAATAACAAAAGTATTTTGAATAAATGCTTGCTAGGAACAATTAATTATCCTTTAATTATCATTTAATTTTTTATTTTAGTCGAACTTTCATGTAGTAGGAAGTAGTTAATATTTCTATTGTTTGAGGAGTATTAAAATATACCAAAATTATTAGTTAAAATATTTCAAATAAATAAACTATAATAAAGTAATTACATTACAACATATTATATTAATATAAGTACAACGCAAACGGTAAATATTTAAGGAAATTATGTCAGCTGAATAATAAAGCATCATTACTCATCTTGCAACAAAAATGCGATTAGATAAAGTTGTTTTCTTTAAAATTAATTTGTAGTATTAAAGGAGAATAAATAAACAAAAGTTAATACCTCATTTACATAACATTAATCTTTGTTTTTCCAAAGTCTTGGTTCATTAATGTCATCCAATCCGGCCAAATTACTGATAGAATATTTTGCCACAATATTGAAATGTCAAAAATAAACAGAAAAAAAATATTTTATCTAGTAATATTGGTTTCAAATAAGTGAATCAATCAATTTGAATCATCCAATTAAAATTTTTGGTTTGAATACACTGATTAACACACAAGTCGGCTGTCCTGAGAATGTGTGAAAAAACATTTTTTTTGGGTGATTGCCTGATCAATGATTAACAACACTATTTTACAAATTTTTGAAGAGTTTATTTCTTCAAAAAGCGGTTTAAGTGACTCTGTGTGCGCAGTTCTTGTTGCGAATACACGCGGCCATCACAATGTAAAGCCTGAAGTGCCGCAACGCGTCTGTCTCAGAGGTGCGTGCGGCGGCCTACCTTCAAGGCGTAATGTTTTAAACTTTCCAAGATACATATCATTTGAAGTCCTTCAGTGTGCAGGGTTACATAATGACTATAAATTTGTATTTTACAAGTTCGCACTATATGAAATATACAAAATTTATTTATTATAATGAATACGAAATATTAAATATATTATTAGTTCTATATATCTTAATTATAATTATACACAGCATGTGAAGTAATATAAAATAAATTTGATGTGATTTAAAGCTTATAAAATTTTTTAAATAAGAATTAAAAACATATTTATTTTAAAATAAGTGGGACGTAAAAGTATGTATTTGTTTGGAACAGTTATTTTAAATTGATTTAGTTATTTTTTATTCGAGGTTCGGCAGTGGTGTATTTTAAAAGAAGGGTATACATAATGAAAAATGCTAGAGTTTTCTGTGTTTAGACTGAGCATCATTATCCTGCACTGCTTACGTATTCACAATTTGAGAGAAGTTAAAACGAAATTTGTTGCACTTATATGAAACTTATGTGTTTAACTTGTGTGCAAGAAAAAAATGGTTATTGAGTTAAGAGATCTTTCTTTAAAAATTATGAATTATTTGACTGATTATGGAATTCAAATATTAATTTTATTTTTCAGTTATTTATTGTTGAACCCTTTATATGTCTTAAATAATTGTTATAAAAATTTTTCGGATTCAAAATACTAAAATATAATTTCTTGAAAAAAATTCACAAACTTAATTTCAAAATATAATAAAATATCCATTTTCCTTTTGTTGTACAAAATTTTATTACACTATTTACACAATGTACATATTTAAAAATATTAAAATATTCTCTAGAGTCACAGAAAATAGAGATATAATTAGTATTACGAAAATTTTATTTATTTTTCAATTAAAACGTTTCTCATGGAAAAATTTTAACATTCGTAAAAAGCGATGGTAAAGTGTCTAAACATTAAACAAAAAACTAAAGAAGTTGAGAAATAATATCAAAAAACAATGTTTATTTAAAATGTGTGTGTGTGTTTTTTTTTGTTTTATGGGTGAAAATATCAATAAAATATTGAGTGCATGGTTTAACTCAGTTGGGACACCGTATCACGTCAATCATTCATACGTTGCGAATCCTAGTAGTGGCCTATCATAGTTGTGGATAAACATACATAGTAGTGGCCAATCATAGTTGTGGATAAACATAGTAGTGGGCAATCACAGTTGTAACCAATCATAGTATTGGCCAATCATAGTATTAGACAATCTTAGTAGTGGCCAAAACTAGTAGTGGACAATCGTAGTGGTGGCCAAACGTAGAAGTGGACAATCATAGTAGTGGCCAATACTAGTAGTGGCCGATTCCGTGTCCGGAGCCGTAGCCATGGCCGTAGCTCAGGCCATAGGAGACGGCGGGCCCGGAGTGCTGGTACAGGTTGCTGTAGCTGGTGGCCTTGCCGTAGCCCAGACCGCCGTAGCTCCCGTGGCCGCCGTAGCTCCCGTAGCCGCCGTAGCTCCCGTAGCCGCCGTACGAAGGCCCGGAGTGCAGGACGTGGCTGCTGTAGCTGGAGGCTTTGCCGAGGCCGTAGCCGCCCAGGCCGCCGTAGCCGCCGTAGCCGCCGTAGCTGCCGTAGCCGCCGTAGCTGCCGTAGCCGCCGTAGCCGCCGTGGGAGGACCCCGAGTGTAGGCTCTGGCTGCTGTAGCTGGAGGCGTGGCCCAGGCCCTGCAGGCCTCTCTTCGCCACGGAGTGACCCCCCTCGGCCGACACCGCGCACGCCACTGCCGCTAGCACCAGACCCACCTGCACACAAGGCATCCTCACTTCAGATGGTTGCAGTGCTATAGACCGTCACACGCTTGCCTTGCTGTGCACAGACAATGTCGACTACAGTTGCCCGACTCATACCACCCTACCTTTTAACATTACAAATCTTATTTTCGTTCAGCATTGTTTAATAATTGTTAAATTAAATTTATGATGGATTCTTCTAAGACCATAAATTGTGTTTATTGACAGTATCATTACAGACGTAGTAGATTTGACAGAAAAAAAAAGATTCAAAATTAAAACTAATTCCTTTTATTTTCTCAGAAAAAAACTCTCTGTAGCGTTCAGTCGCTATTAATAACAATGCATTTAATATTATTGTATGCTAGGTGCATAAGAGCCAAAAATTGTAATATTAAATGATATACGTAATTATATTTCACACAAATTGGTTGAAACCAAGATGAGGGCCTTATCATTAGTTTCCAAGAAAAAGTATAAATTTTATATCTTGACTAAATACGATAAAGGTAATTCATAAATTCTCTTCCCAAACTTTTAATTACAGTATACAATATTTCAGATAAAATGTTTTTAAAAATTCAGAATGGTACAAATTTTTATCTAAAACTTAGTTGTTCGCTATGGAGTATATCTGGGAACAGAGCACACCGAAACGAGGACTGAGCTAAATTATATATATATATATATATATATATATATATATATATATATATATATATACAACAAAGGATATTGGTATGTATGACGTAGATTAACTCCGACACCGTTTGACCGATCACCATGAAAGTTAACTCATAGAAGTGTTTTTTCATGGAGAAGGTTTTTGTGCGATCCAATTTTTGTAACTCGCCGCTAGATGGCGCTGCAGCGCATTAACTTCAAAACCGTTCAACCGATCTCCATGGGTAAAAAGAAAATCATAGGTCATAGACATTCAAACAGTAATCGTGTGCCATTTATCTATGCCCACCATACTGTCATATAGCGCTATCCATTTTGCTTTAACTCGCGGACAATTTAAATCTTCGTTAATTTAAAACGAAATTTTTAAATATTTACTAACTCCTTTACTAAATGCTACGTAAAAAATCATAAAACCTCAAGTAAAACACTGCAGTTTTCATTTAATTTTTTTCTATTTTAAATAAAAAAATTAAGTTTTTTCTAATGATATATTTTTTGTTGCTCGAAATTAACTGTGTGGATTTGTTGATTTTATATTTTGGAAAAGTATTAATTTTTATCATTAAATTCTGTAACTTTTTATTTCGGAAGATAAGAAATATCAGCTATTTATTTATTATTTTATTATTTTATTTTGTGTTATTTTATGTAACGTAAGGTTCTGGTAAGTGTTATTTTGTTTGGATTTAATGGAATATTGGTTCAATTAAGAGTGAATTCACAACTAAAACGGTTTGTAATAGTAAAATTTTTTCAAATAACGTTTTGCTTCAAGTTATTTTGAGTTACAAATACTTCATTTTTAAAAAAACCAATACAATATTAATACATTATATTAAATTAGCTGCTGTAAGCACACTGCAATCTATTATTAAAAACTTCAAGGGCTTACGCAATTTTTTGACATAGAATATTTATGTAAAACATAAATAGATTTTATATATTTTAAATCCAAATTGTTAAGTTAAATCTATAATTCATTCTTATTCCACCAATGTAAACAGTATATTTGACACAGTGAAACAAGCAAGCTTAAAATTTGATGTCACTTAAAAATGTTATATTTTAAATCAAAATAAAGTATTATATATCAACCCTTAATAGTAAATAATTTATACTGGTTTATGTACGTTACTTTATTACATGATAATCAAACACGTATCTTTATTCTGCTTTTTTGCATGCCACAAAATTTATAATAAAATATTACTTAAATGTTAAACTATTTATTTTAGTAGGTTACTCTTTGTACAAGAGTTAAGCCAGCCCATTTAAAATTTTAATTTTAAATTATTGTTTCGTTTCTAAAAACCTTAAACATATTATTAAATAAAATTCTGGAATGCAGAAGTGGCTGAATGTATCAAAGGACAAAGGTTTGCATCTCAAGAAATGGGTCTCTTAAACGTATCATAACCACGGGCCGAACTCGTATCAGTTAAGGCAGACGTGATTATTAATCACACAGGCACTTAATGCTCTTACCGTTAGTTGCATGATGCTATTCCTCGTGTCCAGCTGTGACTGATGGTCAGTGAGTGGGTATCCGTGCTTTTATACCAAGCCATCTCCCTGTGGTGCCGGCTCCGCGAAGATGGACGTGTAACACGGGATGTGTTATGAAACAGTCTTGCCAACCCCGGCGCGTGGCCACTCTCGCGTGCGTGCGTCACGCATCGCGGCTTTGACGAACACTAATTGTGCAAGCCGCGCATCTCAGCTTCCTTATCAGTATAGAAGAAACACCTTCCCTCAATTTATATTCAATGCAAACAAATTATTCACCAAAGTATACAAACTTGAAATAAACTCACGGAAAAAGTTTATTTAAAAAAAAATTGGTTGTCTGCAAAGTCGGTTTATGGACGATAGTTTAACGTGAAAACGTCATAACAAAACATTTATGAAATTATTGCATACTTTTATGAATAAAATTGAATCATTTTTATTGAATTATCACTATTTTTTATGGATACAAAGAAGGAGTGAAATGAAATCTACAATTTAATTGATAAATTTACTTTTATTTGTACTCATTAATTAAAATATGTTTATTACTTTAACGAAGAGATTATTTCAACTATAACTTTTATACATGTTTGCTATTTAACTTCTTCCAATCTGTGTTATTCTGTTAAGGATAGGACGATGATAGGAAAAGTAGGAAACGAATGGGAGTGTTTCAAGTTTAATGTGCCTCGAAAAAGTCAAATCGATGGTTGTTCCAATCGAGTGGAAGAGAGATAGATGGGGCACAAGCGTACAATGAGCGTAACGGGACACTTTTTCGTGCGTGCAGTCGGCGTTCCATCGATTTATTAGACGTTGTCACGTCAGAAAATAGTTCAAACAAACTATTTGCCCAACAAACTAGACTCGTAGAATTTTAGTCTTCATTATGATACCCTGAACCTATAAAGTGCAAACAATGAGATACGTGAAAAATACAGCGTCTACAATACTCTGACCAAAACCCACGTTTTTTCTCGTTTATCCTGTAAGACTGTTGTTATATCATTATTGTAACCGACCTCTACCGCAAGATACACTGTTCCATACTGTTAAATTATTCATGATGTAGCAGACCTAACCTAATCAACAATTCACTTCGTTTTCATTACCTCAACGACTGCTAACCCTTGCAACAACACCTTCATTCACATACACGTTTAATCCTTCCGTGCACGCTATTTTACATAACCGACTCATTTTATTTTGGTAGTAATTTTGCCTCTTTATTTTTTATTACATAGTTTATTAACAATTTACATGCATTCTTTGCCGACAATTTCTATATTTTCCGTAAACTTTCATTACTAAAACAAGAAACATAACTCATGAAGCGCAGTCTGTTACCTCAGTTATTGCCGCTAACTCACAAAGCAAAGAAAGGAAGAAGTGTAATTTTTCCCAATGACGGCAAACACGCAAAATAAATAATAGTTTTAAAAAACTAAAAAACACGCTTTTATAGAAAATCTAACTAAAAAATAGAAAATAAATTTTAATAAATTTTCTACTTTTTTTTGGTTTATTTATAAAAGCGTGTTTTTTAAAAAAAATTAAAACTGTTATTTGTTCTAATATACTATTAATTCCGTGATAACTATAAGTAATAGTAATTATTTTCCAAATTATTAACGTGTACAGCTGTATTGATAGTCAAATCTCGATTTTAGAAGCCATTCAAAGATTTTGACGTTATCAATATTATACAGTGAGACTTAATGGTATAAGGTTATTGACGAACAAGTGATATCGACCAGTCTTACATACTGTACGAAATTAATGCTGTGAAGTAGGAAATGATGTAAGTTCCGGATTAATTATTACGTGAAGCGTTCCACATTTACGTAACAGGAATTTTGGGAAGGATAAGGATTGAGAAAGGATGAGGAAAGGACCTTCTCAATGAGAGTGTATAGAATATGTGAGAAAAATTCGGATAGCCCGGACTGGGATTCGAACCGAGAGCCTTCCAATGACATGTCGGCTGCTCTACCATCGGGCGCTCGATGTACGATAAATATGGAACAAAGCGCCCCACGCTTTTTTCACAATAATACTAGTATTTTTCATTCATTATTGTTTTAAGCTTATTTTAAAAATAATTTTTTACTTTTTAGTTCGATTTGCTTTAAAAGCGTGTTTATTAGTCTTTTTAAACTATATTTATTTTTCACTTTTTAGTTTGAATAGAAGGATTGGCAAAGTCCCAGACGAATTACAGTTGGATTTACGGCACCAATCCCAAAATTTGTTGAAAAGAAAACAAAAAAACATATTTTCAGCCGTGGACAAGAATAGAACTTACGACAGGTGAATCCGTAGGTCATCGTCTTCGAAGACCCGCGCCTTAATCCGCTGGGCCAACAAACAAACTGTCGAGGATGTATTGTAACAATACTAATACCCCGAAGTGCTCGAGTTGGAAAGTAGGTAGACGGTACGCATGCGCCGACTGCACGGTTGTCTCACTTGCTCTCACAGAGAGGCTGGGTGAGGAAATTATTTAATCCTTATCAGGATAATGAGATAAACTCATTAAATTATTGTATTGTCACCGGTCCTGATTAAATCTGTCCGTTTAAAGTGGGTCAAAATCGAGTGCAAAGGAGTCGGTTACAAACATACAAACATACAGGTGAAGCTAATATAAAGCGTGTAATAAAAGTAAGCAGTACTGAAAGAGTGACTCGCAGTGATGTTCAACTTTTCACCTTAATAACGAGCACATTATTTTGTTATCATGTTTCAAATACACTTATAATACGAGGCTAATTACTTCCCTGACAAAGAAACAACCACACATCAACAGTGTCAGCTACATGAAATCATACTAAAGTCCCACCTCATTGGCCTACTCCTATGACGTCATTATTTCCCTACCTTTTTCACATCTAAGTATCGCCATGTAGAAGAACCGCCAAAATTGTTCATCTTAAAAAACAAAAACCCAAAAACATTATTTTCGCTGTAGACATGTTAAAAAAGTTAAATTTAATTCCCTGAATTTGGTAGTAGATACTGTGAATTGGTTTGAAATGAAAACCGTCTTGACATACGATTTTTGGTGGTGAAATTTCCATATACGGAGTATATTGAAGGCGTTTCATTTCATATTTGAAAACTTAGCTCAGCAAAGTAAATGATTTGACAGTTTACATAGCTGCTCTGGCAGGAAATTCTAACGGCGGATGTGGAAACTACACGAGATCAGCATTCAGAAATTTAAATGAAAACTTATTTTGAGTATATTTATTTACCCACGGCATTATTTTAAATTCTATGTTATATTTATTTTCCGTATTTCGCATTGTAAGTGTATTTGCAACATGAGAACACATGAATTTGTTTGTTACCGAAGTTAGTACTGGCGAGTATTAAAATACTTGTTAACCTGCTCGTACATAATTGCTACCCAAATCAACAGCCAGAAATAAACACGTGTTAATAACTACAGTAAACTCGTGTAATAACATCTTGTCACTGTTAATAAGACTGCTGATAGTCGCTCTACCACTCTGGTTCTGGGGTAGAGCGCCTGCCTTGTGACTTGTAGGACCCGGGTTCGCGCCCCGGCTCCTCCAAGGCGGATTGCCCAGACGAAATGGTGGCATTTTCTCTGGTAGGAATACAATCCCTTGTAACAAGTCAGGCTACCAAAGAAACGGTGGGTGGAACAGAAAAAAACCTTCCAGGTGGCTTCCAAATGGGGAGCCCGTTTCTTTTCTTGGGCTCCCCATGCGGTGGCCATTCCGGGGGTTTCTCCGGGGGAACGGAGTTTTGCTAAAATATTTGTTATTTTGTACGTAACAAAAATTTACTTTAGAATATACATACAATATTTAAAACCACGTGTTGAAATTTGTTTGTCGAACGTGGATATATTATTAGATTAATGTTTTTTAAATTTAAAGTTATACTTTGGGAGGTGAAATTGTAGTATGCAATGTTTTGCTTTAACAAACCTTAAACACAGTGGTCTGATTCAACATTAAAAAAAATAAACTTCCAGTGAGATTAGGAAGCCTCTTGGCAATTCAGTAGTAGAAAAAGGGGGTTGTCTGTAAATTCGGTTTACGGACGATAATTTTACGTGATAGTCATATGAAAAAATTGTTGAAAAATTGCATACTTTTTAATTTTCAAATATTATTTGCAGTTTTTGCAAATTCAATTTAAATAATTTGTTTAAATATAATCACGAACAATTAGTTAAAAAGCCTGCCTTAACCTGTTTGATACAGAAGATGGTCTTGCACGCTCGGCTCAGGCGTCCATCGATTTATAAGACGTTATCATGTCAAAAATTATTATAGTAATTTAATGTGTCTATGACTTGGTCGAATATGTATTCACAAAGTTTCGTTTGGTATGTCCCCTAATGTTTATGTTGTTTGTGCTTACGGGCTTATGTTGCTACACGTGGGTCCGCCATATGCATATAATGATTTCAATCATAACATGTTTATTCCGAGTTTGAAGAAGTTGAGCACTCGTGACGTACAAAACGCAGAGAATTATTGCAAAACTGATTTTTAAACAATTACCATCTTCATCTGATAACTGTCCATTCGATTTTTTTTAAAACAAATTTAAAAAAAAAACATCACATTCTAAAAATACAACACATGAAAATAATCTTATAAATAAAATTATAGAATATTCACTCAATAAAATTAAAATAAAACCACCTATACTATACTAAACATTAAATCCAGAAACCAACTCAGATTCACCCTCAGCAAATTCAAAAGCAGTACGATTAGTAACAGCTCATAAAGAAGAAAATAAACATAAACAGATATATATATAAACAAAAAACTGAAAATAATAAAAATCAATTAAAATATATGATCCTCTCAAAATAATAAAAACATTAATAAACTAACTTCATACGAAATAGTTTGAGCAACAGAACGCAAACCCCCTAATATAGAATAATTAGAAATAATTTTGAACACTCGATATTCAAAAACATATAAACATTACTGTCTACATATGATTTCGAAAAGAATGACTATTATCTATCGTCCATTCATATTACATTTTTCTCGAAACTACATTTCATTCGCTTCAAGAAATGTACTTGAAGCGTATATTTATCACGCTTGGGATTATTTAAAAGAAACCTATGTTATATTTCGGTCCGAGTTTCGTAATATAACATGTGAACACGTGAATTTCTTTATATGATATTTTTGATCCTTTTTCTTTCTCATTTTTAATTATTTTACCTACATGACATGTGAGGTAAAAAAATTTATCTTTTCAGGAATGTAATTTATGTTGTTACTAAAAAATAAAGACTCTTGAAACAATCACTAGTCGAAAAAAAACAATTATTGCAATTTTTAATTATAAAAGTCTTTGGGTAGTTCTAATATTCAAGTTTATTTTAATTTTGAATCTTCACGGTCGTAACATCATTTCAATAATGAAACTGCATCCTAAAATTGTTGGTCGAATTCGAACTCATTCCGTATGTGTGTGTGTGTGTGTCGTTTTAATTGGTAAGGAAAGGTTCAATGACTCCATGAGAACGCTCGGACCTGTGGTTGGATGAGATCAAGCCCGAGTGAGACGGCGATGCCGGCCTCACTTGCTGTGGACGCAACACGACACTGTCCAGTTATTTATTCTTCTGTTTACGGCTGCCTGGAAACAGTTTTTGGGTCAAGAGAAGCTCTTCACCAAACCGGTCTTCCTCGGAGCGACCATAGAGCGACCTCGCACGTCGCCGACACACAATCAGCAGCGACGTGTGTCTCGGCTGAATCCAGGCGCTAGGAAGAAAGAGGTCCAAAAGCTTATCATCAAAAATGTTCACTCACAAATTCCGACAACGGTTCAATCCAAATTTAGACAATACAATCAATATATATTCTTGTCCTGGCAGTTGAAAGTCATGTCCAGGATCCGCTTAGTTAGGGCTTAGTGAAGGCTTTCAAACTCACTACTGCTCAGTTTGAAAGAGCCACCATTTTGTATGAAGTAAAATTTTTATCACTTTATCTTACCGAATCAAATAATTGGATCATATTTTCAAGACATACTTTTGTTTCATCCCTTTCATACCTTAAAAATAATTTCGTAACACACATTGCAAAAGAGGAAAGAACTCTGGGTATAATACCACTAAATATGTATAGTAAATTGGTAATTAGTTTGGGGTTTCTTTCTTATACAGTTCACCTTGTTTCTTGTGTCATTATCCGCATGCTTATACTTGCTCAATTTATAGCGTGACGAAGATAGGAACTGGCGAACAAAACAGAGCGGGGTGACTAGAGTGTATTCATTGAACATTAAATGTTATAAACAAAAGAACTCAGAGCAGAAGGGTCTGCTACCAGGGCGTTACTCAGTAAAATTGGCCATGGTAATCACTGTAACACACGAACCATGGCATGGATATATAAAACAAGCACTAGAAAAACAATAAATGACTCTAGATACTTAAGGCTCGTAGTAAAATGTTATATTAAGAGCCCATCAAATATATAAACATCATTAAAAATTACTTGAGGTGTCCATGTCTGATGACCTCGAAGAATACAAATCGTTAAATCATGAAACTAAATTAACACTGCTATTTTTATCTATGAAGTTCAAATACAGTTTTTATATACTGTTTGATCGGTTATTGATAGGCATAAATATTCTTGGTGTGAAAGATCAATAAATGTTCTTGATGCATTACATAAACTTGTTTTATTTAGTGGATTGATGAGTTCTTTCGTCAAGCGTACTAAAGACAACATGACGAATATCGTGAAGATTTTGTTTGTTCGTTGGTTTAACTAACAGTATTACTAGATTATTTTTAAATCACTGTTTTACTTCTTATCAAAAATAACAGTTGGCTGTCACACGAACCGAGATAACTTATTCGTATACAGTCAAACATACAAACCGAAGAAAGAGTTCAGCTGTTGAAAGCAGAGGTTTTTCTGAGCTATGCTTTTTACGAAATATTAAGTTGTAGGTCATAGTTTAACTTACTGTTATAAAACGTGCTTTTATCTCATTGGATATGATTGTAAATATCCATGTAAGTATTTTAAACGAGTGTACTAATTGTGTTTAGTTGATTGGCCATTGCCGTTGCTTTTGCACATACGTCTCTAAATATTTTACTGAAAAAAATTCTTAATATTTTGAAACGATGCAAGAAGTTTACTGAGAACATATATTAAACTAAATAGACAATTTTAATAATTAACAAAAACATAATTTGCCTATTTACTTAAACTCCAGAAAGTGAAGTAACCAATAACTCGTCAAATGAGAATTTTTAACTTCGAAGTTGGGTTGATATCCATGTCTTTCAATTTAGAAAATAAATTGTTTTTGGTCTCTTGCCAGAGTAACTTCTATTTTGAAACTCATAAAGTTTACAAAAGTTTCCCCCGAGTAGAAAACTTTATAATTTCTTGGTGTGACGTGGAAATCAATAATTAGTTCCAGACGAAGTCGGTTAGTCAGATCTCCTCTTAATTGGCTCATCGTCTTTTTACGTGCCAGACAAAGTCTCAAAAAAAATCGTGTTTTAATTAGAGATTGTTGTGACACATTTTAACTAACAAAATTAAAAGATTTCAAAGAAAATTTCGTCACTTCGGACAATTTTCAATGAACCACTTATTATAACGTATTTTTTTTACTAATAGGCAATTGGAAATATCAAGAAGGAAATTTAATAATTGTAATATAATATCCATATTTTTCGCTGTTCCTCACTGGCCCATCACTCACGACAAAGGCGAGCGACTGTGTTACGTTGCTACGTAAGACGTTACGAGCTTGCCTTGTCCACGGACGCAGTCGCACTGGTCTGGTCCGTGAATACGGGACGTAACTGTAACTCTGATTACGACTGCAGCCTCGAGCCCAGAGGGCTGATCATGAACGCACATTTTGCGACGCTAGACACAGGAGAGAGAAAAACTAAAAATGAATATTAGTTAAATCACTTTTATTATATTCCAGTACTCATAACTTTTACAAAATATCAACAAAAAAAATTCACTGTTGACATAACATTTTATTTATTGCCATTGGAAAGATCCATACATAATGAATCAAAAATTTAATTCTGTAAAACATATAATAAACATATGATTTAATTAGAACATTTTTTTTGTAGAAAAGTGAGATATCAGTGATATGGACAGCATAAAATTTCATAAATTCTGGATGGTAGGACAGGGTGAATCGTCACAAAAGAAAATTCTGCTAGTGGTGGTTATTGAAGCCTCGACAGACGACATTCTGTTCCGTGTGGTCAGTTATCAAGCAGACGTCCGTCCCAGGTGTCACCAGTAGTGTCCGTAGCCGTAGCCCAGGCCGTGTCCGTAGCCGTAGCCCAGCCCGTGGCCGTAGCCGTAGTAGGAGTGCAGCGGGGACACGTACAAGGGCGAGGCGTAGCCGTAGCCGAGGCCGTAGCCCAGACCGTAGCCGCCGTAGCCGCCGTAGCCGCCGTAGCCGCCGTAGCCGCCGTAGCCCAGGCCGTACAGCCCTCTCTTGTCCACCCTCTTCGCGCCGTCCTTGTCCGCCTCCTGCGCCAAGACGCCAGCCGCCAGCAGAACTGCGATCACCTGCCAACAGGAACAACATCCCGATAACGTCAATACAACACAGACAGTTAATTATTGCTTTCAGCGGAAACAGTGTTTCAGTAATACGGATCAGGCTGTCCGAAGTTGCTCGGCTTCTGGGTTCCAGCCACCTCAAAGGCGAAGATTTCACAGGCGTTTCGGTCACCAACTTCAGTAAGTACACCAGCTAACCTGAAGATGGCGAGTGCAAGGTCGACCGAAATGTCGGCGGAATCTTCGCGTTCGACGCGACAAGCACTGAGAACCCGGGCAGCTTCAGAATATTTGAGTGACTCTTCGGGGATGGAACTCTGAAAGACGGTAGACGTGACGGATGTTGTCGTTCACACGTGGGTTTTCTCGGCCACTCCCTTTTCCACCAACCACTCATTCCGTCAGTGCTCCGCTCTCACTTCACCACTGGGCGTCAGATCTACGTCTGAGATCTCTACTGGACATTCCAGCCACAGGGTGTCAAAAATATTTGAAGAAGAGGATTAATTGAACTTCAAGTTTTGTTCTTTTAGACCATATTTTGTTTTAGTTTAGTTTACAGTTTAACATTTTTCATCCTCTGGCAAATTACAGGTAAAATTCCGTAAAATAAAGTCCACCTGTCTAAATGATTGCCACTAATTGGCGTACAACATTTGGTCAGCACTCAAACTAACAACAAAAGCAAATAAATTTACTAGAGTTTCAAAAAGATTTGTTGTTATTCCCTTCTGTGTATTTTTTAAAAACAATATTTGAAATTTTAAGACATTTAGCTCCTATAAACCCATTATTTGCTATTTATTAAAAAAAATTCGTTTGTTAGACGTTCCAATCATTATATATTTAAATATTTTATTTTTTTTGCATACTTAACGTAAAATCAAATAAAGCCAAGTTTAATATTTTTATTTACCAACAAATAATTACTTCAGGTCCTTCTTAAATTTTTTGTATGCTGTTTCTTTAGGCAAAAATGTTTTGGGTTTACATCCTTCTGGTACAATAGCAGGTCTAACTTATGTTGTAGTTTAAATTAAATTTATTTTAATGTTGTTAATACCGCAGAGGATTGGCCTACTAGGGACAGTGGGGACTATCACTGTACTTTGACTGTAAGTGAAAGGAATTGGGGGGGGGGGGGGGGTAGAAAAACCGTCTTAGTAATTCTTTAAGTTTTTTAGCTATATACCTATGTAGAGAACTACATATAGCAAGAATTTAATTTTTGATTGCAATCGCTATATCTTGAAATAATGCGACTACTCCAAGGCCAATCTTCAGCAACTAGTGGGCCACTGGGAGAGTCCAGAATCAGACCACCTCAACTCACTGAAATCCTAGAGCGAAGTTGTTAAAACTGCTGCAGACCAGCTGAATTAAACTTTAAAATTTTCCAGAACTGTTCCATAGCCAAAAAAAAAAAAGCGGTTTGAAGCAATTTCGAAGAGTTTGCCCTAAGGCACTGGCGTGAACGGAACTCAGTCGCAACTGACTGGACCTTTGGCTCTTAGCGCTCATCCGATTGGTTGTTTTGCTGAAGTTGGAGTGATTCCAGGTTGGGACTCTGGTAGCCTCGTCTCGGTGGAAACTTGTCAATCTCCCTATGGGCCTTCGAATCAAGGTGTTGACCTGGATCCACGAAGTAACTCCATGAAAATGTTACGACTGTTCAACGCATCTCAGCATGGCCGATTGAGGGTTATCCTTTAAACAAACATCGCTGTTAAAGAGGTCTCAAGGAAGCAGCATCCTAAATTATTTTACTCATAATATTTTGTGTTTTTGCACGTAGTTTCAAATCCCTACTAATATAATAAATGCGAAGTGAGTTTGTCTGTGCGTCCTTCTTTCACGCAGCAACGGATCAACGGATCGACATAATTTTTTGCATATAGATAGTTTATGGGCCGGAGAGTGACATAGACTAAATATAAATATGAAGTTCTATCCTTAAAAGAGTGCAAAAGGCAAAAAATCAGTTTTATAATAGAAAATCATAGCAGGTAGGTCATAGATACACAAACTGTGAAATTTTGTGTAATTTCTCTATGTCCGCCACACGGCCATATATGAAGGTCTGGCAACTTCTTATACGTTTCCTTTGTGAAACCCATCTACTTAGTGAATATCGTGGCTTCTAGCGAACTAAAGGCGCTCATAACAGTTTAGTTGGGAACTTCGTCAATAGATGATGTGGCCTTGAATTTATAACGCGCTATTGTTTGGTGCGTCCATCACGTCTTGCCTAGAAATTACCTGCCTTCCCAAAAAATGAAGCTGAATGTTTGCATCCATGTTTAGCTTATGCGTAGCGTTGATGGACCGAGATTGTGCAATCAATGGGACTTAAAAATAAAAATGTCCCGTTTTTCAAGTGTATGTCCTACAGACTTGAAACTCGTAGTGATGTTCCTTGTATTATGATGTGTTTATCCCGGGCAAATCCGAGTTTTTCAGCTTGTTGATTCATAGTTTTACCACCTATAGTGGTTCACTACATGATTTTGTCTCCTAAACAAGTCATTAATAAACGGTGTTTATCTACTTATAAGCAAAATTCCTGTCAATCCAAACACGTACTGAAAGCATGAAATCATGTAGTATACAGTATTGGTTTAACTGCTTGTATGTACCTAGCATTCTTCTTAAAACTTTTTTTTTTGGTATATCGTGTACTAAATCAATAAAAATTTGTTTTTCCAAAACAATAGAAACCTGAGTTTTTCAGTGTTTTACGAAAACATTGTTTTATTAATATGAAATGATGTACAAAAAATAAATGATTTTAAGAGGAAAATCAGAAACTGAATACCACGTGATTTAACGCTATCAGTATGTGCTAGGACTGATATAAAATTTGTCTTATGAGTTGATAAAAAACAATTATTTAATGACTCGGATAGTATAAAATGAAATATGGTTATGCTATGCTACGAGCTAGTCCAGGAGAGCAAGAACTGGGGCGACAGTACTCACGAAGGTCCTCATGCTGACTCCAGGTGGGTGCCGGACTGCAGGTCGCTGACTGATGTCTGCTGGTGGGTGCCGGACTGCAGGTCGCTGACTGATGTCTGCTGGTGGGTGCCGGACTGCAGGTCGCTGACTGATGTCTGCGGGGTAGTCGGGCCGACTACTTATACCCACGCGACGGGAAGCAGGGGTCGTCGCGCGCACTGGGCACGCCTGTGGTCGCGTGCGGACCGCCGCCTGTGGGTCATTGCCGACACACGCGTCCCGGGGCGCCGCCCCCTGAGGCCGCGCTGCGCAGTCGGCCGGCACGTCCTACTAGGGGCGGGCTACTCGGGGCTGGCTACTCGGGGCTGGATACTCTGAGTTGACTACTCGGGGCAGGCAACTTGCATTAGACTACTCGGGGCAGGATATCCGGAGCAGACTACTCGGAGTGGACTACTCGGAGCGGACGTCGGTTGAGGCCGGTGGTGCTATTTCTCCTGGCATGCGTCTCACGAGATGGTGGTCCCGGCAGTATCAAGCTTGTAGACTTATAACTGTAGAGACACGTGTGAAGGTGATTAAAGAGGATTCACTGTTTACGCCACGCAGCAGTTCACAGAGACGAGACGTCCGAAAACTTAGTGATCCCCGAACCACACCTGTTCTCAGACGTAGTACAAGCATTGATTACAAACTTTTATACATTGTCAAGTGAGAATAAACCGATAATAAAAATGTACAACTTCCATATAAAAATCTCGTGGTAATAAAAACTACTTACATTTTAATAGGTTAAAACTTAACTTTGTCAGAATATATTTTTTGGAAATAGTTATTTGGAAAGCCAGAAAAATGTATTCAGTATTTCAGTGAAGAATTTGATTCACTGATGGTACTTAAACTTCCTTTAAATCTAAATCGTTGGTTGAAACAAACTTATTTTACTGTTGCCTTCATATTTACTTAATTATCTTTAAGAGGTAAAAATATATATTAAATTTAATTTCAGTGTAAATTAAAACATACATTTTATATTTACTAAATTTAATTAGCTTGATATGAGTTTTTAAATTGATTTTATAAAAAGTAATTTAGAAAATTGGTGAACAATCAATATTAGATAATGAGTTTTTTCCCTGTGAAAGTGAGTGGGTTGTAATTTGTTAGAAGTAGTTGTGAGGGTATTGCCTGCCACAATCGTTTATTGCCCGTGAGAAATATCCCCGGACGTTGAATGCAAACACGTTTCACATGAAGAATCACGACCCTCAAAATGCAATCCCGAACAAGCCAATCCTTCATTCTCGGGCCCATAAAAAGGTTCAAGAGTTGAGAGTAAAATCCTGGCATTCTCCTGTAAATCACCTGGTGGAATCCACGACGTATAAATACCGACACACTCTCACGAAGTGTCGGTAGTCACACACGCTTCAGAGCAACGACGTCGAAGAAGAAAGAAATGGAAACGAAGGTAAGATTTTCCAATCAATCAAAAAGTGTTAGTATTTTTGTGTACGAAAATGACTTAGATACTGCAATTCTAACGTGTGTCGGTTTATCAACATTCAACAAACCTTTACTTGCTTGAAGATTTTTTTCCCCGTAATTTTGTTTTTTAGTACTTTATAACTAAAATAAAAATAATGGTGAGAAATAATTTAAGCAAGTCAAAGGTTGTAATGACGTATATTTCCTTGCACTGGGTTAAAAGAGATTTATAAAAAAAATATAGCTGATAAACATGAGATAAATGAAGCGTTAATTTTGCAATGGCTTAAAATCTATTTATCACGGAAAAAAACTTGTGGAACTTTTGAACCAAACGTGAAGTGAAATATCGGTGCTGGCAGGTGTTGATGCTAAAAAAATAAATGTCAATTATTGATAGCATACTTTTGGAGCGATTACAACGTGCCACGGAGTTAGCAATGGTGAACTAATAGGCAGGGTCGTTTCAGGATAATTTTGCAGTCGCGCATCCCTGCAGCCCGACACTGTCCGAGTGGACACATACCCGCCAGGGGCAGCCGCCTGCGACACACGGACTGCGGGGGAAAAAAAGCGGAATTTGCGAAATGGAGCCGAAACTAAGCGACGCGGGCTTAATTGCGCTGCCGCGGTAATTGCAGATTACCAGTTGCCACGTGTTGGCTGGAAGCTAGGCTCAACACACTCTGTGGGCGCTTATTTCATTGCAGTCACTATGTCTCGTGTGCGCGGAAAACATTCATTGTGATCAGTACATATTTCATTTTTTACATGCCCATTGTCCAACTTACCATTTAATTTAAAGAGTTTTAAATTTTGAAAGCTTTGCTATGATTTTACCGAGAGAAAATAAACCGCGAACATTATGTGTCAAACGCTCAGTGTTTTTGGCCTGAAGAGTAGGCAACGCCCTCTATACACAATGCGCGAGGTTCCAAAAACTCCCTTTAACATATGTGTAATTTGTGATGTCAAATGACATGTTTGTACAACATTGTACAACGCTTGACCCAATATTAGACGACCATTTTTGTTGGTTTAAACGTACTTGTTAATAATATTTCATCAAAAATCTGTCCCAGCTTAACGGATAAAAGCTGTGTGCGATATTAAGATGTGGAACCATAATTTAATTAATAAAATATAATGATATTTTGTCAATTATGTTCTCACGCGAATAAAAATTCCGATAGCAGAAACATTATTCACCATTTAAATGCTTAGTACCAAGTATATTATGAAATTTCTTTAACAAAGTGTTATGAAATTGATTTTGTAATGGCACATAAGTGCCTCCCTTGAAAATCACTGTAAGGGAAAGATAGAAAATATGTTTTCGTTTTAAAATTTTTGGGAGGAATCACCTGTCGGTTGTGGTTGGTGTTTTTCGAAAATATAATTTATATTTTTTGGAGCAAACTAAGAAAGGCTTTCACTATAGATACGGAAATTTTGCATATTAAGTTCTTTACCAGCTGAAATCCACATCTGATATTTATTACATTTTTTTTAATAGAAACTTCTTTGGGCGTGATGGGAGTAAAATTTCAAGGACGAATTTTAATAAAGCGTTTTCGTGAAACATTCTTGTAAAATATTTTTTCCTTATCCTAACTAAAACAAAGCGTATTTGGTGAAGGGAGGAGGGGGGGGGGGGTCCGGGTTAGGGAGGGACCTAGGTGCGTCTCAGGTCGAAGCCTATACTCCTAGTCATGCCGGGATTAACCATGGAGAGAATGGTCTCATGCACCGTGTGCCAGAGAGCAATATTGATGCCATGACTAACTACCCTCACTCATATATCTAGACTATAACTAGTTAAGTTGGTCCCAGGTAAAACCTGCATGGACACAGGGAAAACCCTGGGCACTTACATGCGGGATTCAATGGGTATGCATTAAGTGTAGGAGGATGCAGGAGACAGAGGATGGTCTGGATGAAGAGTTGGACAGAGCAGAGGAGTCTACCATGCGGGGGTTGGGCACTTGGACTCGTGGTCCGCTTTGCTTTTTGTCCAGGGCTGGATTGATGACTGTTTTCTGACTTTAAAATGACGGAGAATAGGTTGCGGACGGTGCAGAGAACTTGTCGGGCCCCGATGTCTTGAGCGGGCTTTTATCTCAAAAAATATTTATAATATCCTGGAAAATTTTTCCCAGGTAACTTTTATGAATGTTAAAAATTTTAATATGAAATCAAAATGACCAACGTATTAAAATACGTGTTCATAAAATTTCTAATTCTTCATTTCCCATTTACGTCCATAATTTTTCAGAGAAAACCAGGAAAATGAAAATTATTGGCGTGGGGCGCTGCTAGTTTTCTTCACAATCGGGTTTATTATTTTGTGCGATGGTTTAATGGTTTATATTCTGTAGCTACACAAATCTACGTCAATTTAGGCCCTCGTAGCAATATATTTGAAATTAACATCTTAGCGTTAGCCTTACCGGGCCGTGTAAGGTCCTATCGTACATGCACTTTAAAGAAGGTTTTCCCTACTTCTTGTAACTGGGCAGTTATGCTAATCAATGCAGTGGTATTGAACCAAGGCCCTTGTAGGAAACGCAGACTTTCTACGTGTCACCAATAACTCCGGGACCTTCAGTCACCCAGAGAACGAGCAAGTTGTTTCGTTGAATGCAGTGAAAGTTAATCAGACCTTCTCTACCACGTTCGGTACATTTGTGCAAATACCTATGTGAAAAGTGCTACTTGAATAGACTAAAATCACTCTTATGTTATTTGGCTGTGTACCGAAAATGTTGAGAGATGGTGAAACGTTTATGAGTTGAATTCTCCAATGTTTCAGTTCAGGAGTTGGTCGATGCCTGGTGCCGTCGGGCTAGCTACCCAGCTGCTCAGTTGTCGAGGGGATGCTAGGAGGTTTAGGGGGCAGATTATTCCGACCTTAGTGCCGGCGATCTCGCGTTCCCCTCCCACATATGCGCCCTAATAGGGTAGGGTGCGAGTAGCTTCCAGTTCTCTTGTTTAAACATTCCAGAGCTTTTAGTTAACAGAACTGTGAGGGTTCGCTCCCTGCTGTTGACCGGGAGGGTGTTGGAGCAGCCGATGACGCAGAGTCTGTGTCTACAGGTCGCCGCGCTGCTGCTGCTGTGCGCCGCGGGACTGCAGGCCGCCGACCACCCCTCGGAGGGCGTCGGGACGCTGACAGGCGTCGGCTTCGGCCACGGCGTCCACGTCACCCCCACCTCGCTGTCGCACGTGACTGTCACCGCGGCGCGCTTCTCTCCCGGGCTCCGGCGGGCCTGGCCGGGGCTCCTGCCGCAGCAGTTCCTCTCCTACTACCCTGACTACTACCCCTCCTACTACCCCTCCTACTACCCCGCCTACTACCCCTCCTACTACCCCTTCGGCGAGTACTCCTAGCTCCGTCCGCCCTTGGCCCGGCACCTGTAGAACAGAAGTGTACCCCTCTTGCTGAGCCTCCTCTTCTATTAATACCTATCCTCCTACTACCCCTCAAACTACCCATACTACTAGTTTTTCTACGGCGATTGCTACTGGAATTATCTCTTAATCCCTTCCTGAATATTCTCTTATAGAACAGAACATTACCGCTCCTGATACTCTTCCAGCTTTCTCTTCGTACAACTCCAGCGTCTATACCTGAAGAAAAACAAAACAACAGTGGTTTCTGCTGGCTCTACACAACCTTTTAACTTCTCCCAGTGTTTGCCTCATTTTCCCGTCCTCCAGCCCTATGAACAGCCTGGCTATCAACCCTTTACGAGTTCTACGGTGGATACTACAAACCCCTCTCGAGACCCGGTTTAGCCGCCTGTAGCAGCTACTGGTATCCTTAGACTCTGTAATAAAAATGCTTTAGAAGAAAAAGAAAAAATCCTTTCCTGTCGAAAGTTCATCGGTCCTTATCGACGAGATTATATGTGTCCACGATTCGACCAAGTATCTTCATCGAGCTCAATTTATTTGTCCATGTAGAAGTGGTTAAGAAAAAATTTACTGCTTTTATTAACTAAAATTGTAAAACATAGACCAAACTGCATTTTGTGTAAAGGTACCTGAAGCAACTCATGATGCTAATCCTACCGCATATACTCACGCTACTCGAATGTCTTCCCCAACAATGGCTACTTCGCTGCCTGGACTGCCACACTCACCACCGCCAGTGTCTCACCTTGCTGATGCTCCAGGCTGCTGGTTGTTCTGCAGACTCGCCGCTGAGACACTGCATTCCTCATGACATTTATGTTGTTAACACGTGCTTCGAAATCGTGGAATAAATGATTATATATCATTGGCATACGTTTTTCTTTCTTTCATGAGTGATTTAAAAGTGGTTTAACTGCAGCCATAAGTAAAAAAAAATAAACAAATTGAAACAACACAGCGAAACAATATTTTACGTATCCCATTATTTAAGTTATTTGTGAGTATCATTTGCATTTATAATTGGGAGTTTTTAAGTTTGAATTTTTTTCTACTTAAGTTTTTTTTTCAATTTGTTTAAACATCTTCTTAGCAGCATGCAAGTACGGGACGCAATAAATAATTTATAGGTAGGGGCAGGAAATTTTCGCGAAAAAATCTGAACGCCTACTAGACTGCAACAAGGTATACCCACACCAGCAGTTTCTTCCTTGTGATTAGCGGCCGTCTGCGAGAGAAGTCGTTGCCTTATTTGAACTAAGGACGAGTTTGCTTCCACACTGAATAAGTGTGATTGGTTGTTGTAACAATCGACATGCACCCCAAAGTAACTCACCCAATCACGAAACACAGACGATGCTACAGTGTTTTAACTTCCAGCTACTCTCGGGATCTATTCGCGAAATTTTCATGGCCCTTTTTAAAGGCCATCCTGTTTCAAACTGTTATATATTAAATAACTATACATACCTATTCATAAAAATTTTTATCTACTAAATTGTTTTAACGTGAAACCATTAAAGAACTTTAATGTTGAACAGAAATAAAGAGTTTAAACCTATGTAAAATATTCTAGAATTCTTAAATGTGTGAAAACACTAGACTTTACTTGATTTTATGAAATTAAATTTTAATCAGCCATAAAGAGCTAATGTGCCGACGACTAAAATTAGTGTAAGTGCGAGCATGTCAACACTTTGCTAATAATATATGGAATAATGTCGTAGACTGCAGCGATGTGTTATAAGCCGGGCTATGGAATGTTTGCTTCACTGCCGGAACCGAGGCTGATCCCAGCACAAAGAGCTGAGCTGTTGTTCTTCGCCCGCCCATGTCCCGGTGTCCGCCTCGTCTGGGCTGCGATGGTAGCGCCCTGCAGCAGCAGATAATCGCGGTGAAATGGGGCAAACACTCACTCGCCGGCAACACGCGCCGCCCGACAGATAATCGCAAATCAATGAACTGGGCTGTGGCGGTCGCCGCAGGCCTCATTTGCACGCGCGTCCCCCCCCTCCCCACCAATCTCCCGTACAAGCGACCTACTTCACAAGCGGCGCTGACGTGCCTCGCGCGGAACTACTTTGTCGTCACTGATTGCACGAGTGATTAGGAATTAACCTTATTTCGCCTATCAGTGTTGACGATGACACATCAGTGCTGAAAACGAAGCACGTATGTTGTTGATTACATGTTTTTTGGGTTCGTTTTTCTTCAATTTCGATGAAAGAACGGGGAAATCAATACAATTTTTTTCTATGATTAAAAATATTCATTTGTTTTAATGTTCATCATATACTTAGTGCTTCTCTAATTAGTCTCCTCACCCGAAGATTTTAAAATGCATCAAATTCAGAATAATTTATTCCTGAACTAAGACTTAGGATAAGCTTTACTAAATATTACATCCTATTTACATTTTAAAAAAATAATTATACAACATTATACGTCATTTTTTATTTCCAAGCTGTGAAGGGGTCACGATAGTTGATAGTTACTTCCCTCTCTTTTCATAGGTAGGGACAGGAAAAATTCGCGGGTTCAATGACCTGCAGGATGAACTCCACAGTTCTACGTACACTCGGTCAAATGCCACCCACTCATTGGCTGCTGTCGTGTGAGACGTCCCAGCGTAGCAGCCTGTGATTCGATAAAGCTTCGTTCGGGTTGTTTCTCATTGGCCCAGAGTCACCCAGGTGAGTTGTGAGCCAGTGGCATAGGCAGCGCTGAGGTATAAAGATTTGTATTTTAGCCTATCGCGAAATGAACTCGCGAATTTTTTCCGGTCTCTAGTTATGACGTCACTACAGGACGCTTGCAGACCGGAGAGTGCCAAGGACCGCCAGGCCGACAGTTGGGTCGAGCAGGCGCAGAAGACCTGGTGCTGCCCCGAGGTCACCACCCCAGCAGCGCCGGACGTCCTGTCCCAGGACCTCCTGGTCGTGCGTGATCCTGCACGCGTCCTGCCTCCCAGGACCTCTCACGCGAGCTGCCCGCAAGGACGCGCGCGTAGCCCGCCGCGGAGTCTGTTCGTCCTTCGCGACCCACCGGTCCTGTCCCTGGGGTCCGACGCACACACGCAGAACCTTCACGTTAATTATTGGTTAATCACCGAAAATTTTCCCGCATTCACATCTCCGCAATTACTTCGTAAGCACAAATGTAATAAGGGTCTCCAACCTCATTAACGGCGAAATCAAATCAACTGACGTCGAAGATTATTTAATTCTCTTTAAATTAGAACTTTCCTAATTTTTTTTTGTTTTCTTCCTTAGTTAACAAACTTCAAACGTTTCCTTATTAAAAAATGATAGATTTGGCAAAAGGTTTTTTTTCTTTTACACGTTAGTTTCACATTTGCTATACATAATGACTAATATATTTATTAAAAATAATTCATGTACAAAAAAAAAGGAGGTTGTCTGTAAAGTCGGTTTACGGACGATAATTTTACGTGATAACGTCATAAGAAAAATTGATGATAAAATTGCATACTTTTTAATTTTAAATAATTATTTACAGATTTTTCAAATTTACTTTTAATTAATTTGTTTAAATATAATCACGAAAAATTAGTTAAAAAAGCCCGCCTTAACCTGTTTGATATTATAGAAGATTTTCTCGCACGGTGGTTGGCCGGTTCTTGCACGCTCGGCTCAGGCGGAACGTGACAATTATTCGTGCGTGCAGCCGGCGTTCATCGATTTATAAGACATTATCACGTCAAAAAATAACGATTTAAGATATACCACAACCATCCACATATTTAAACTTATGTCTTGCAGCTAAAAACTATTGACATGAACAAGAAAAACTTATTTCGCAAGGAAATATATTTTGGTAATATCCTGCATATATTTTTAAGGAAATGTTTGTTAAATCAGTGTAATAAATACGTTATTGCAACAACGGTTGTTGACAGATACATTTTGTTAAAGAATGATAAAAATTAGTGCAAATTGTACAATTTGACTGGAGTCGGGCAATTACATGTAAGCTGTTGCTCATGGACTATACTTTTACAGTTTTAAGGAAAAAAGAATTATGAATCTCTATATTTAACATTATAGAAATATAAAACTTATATTTTTATTAAAATATTTTTGAAAAAGCTGATATTTCATAACTTTGTTATAAGAATCATTCGCAAATCTTTGTCATGTTACTAAAGGGTCATATTACATTTTATACTGAAAAATAGTGACATTTGAATTTATCTCGACCGCGTTCATCTTTGAATGATTTATTCATTCTGAACAAACTTCGCTCGTTTCTGACATATTTTAAGCATAATGTATGATTAAAAGCGATTAGTGGCGAAGAAAATACCTGTTATTCTTGATGATTGACAAGACTTTTTGGGGTCAACCCTAGCTACAGTCGATCCTGTACACTAACTTTATAAATAGTGGTAACTGCTACATATAAGTAATAAAGTGTTGAAAATATTTTCAAAATTCTCCACTTGAATCTGTGAGTTTTAACAGTATTTTTTAAACTGATGCAACAGTGAAATACTCTCATTTTACAGCAAGCAAATGCAAGTTATCAGAATTTCACGTTACTCTCAACTCCATTACTGATCCAGATCCACTGATGGATTGGTTCAATGGAAACAAACCCCGTTAAAACGATATTTTTGGATTTGTCCAGGCTTTAATCATTTCACTTTACTAACTCGTTTAAAATTTAAATAATATATTTAAATATATTAATTTTACTAAATCAACATTTTGTAGTTTTATATTTGCCACTTTTTCTTGATGAAAAGAAATCATTGATAAATGTATGACAAAGAAATTCTTAGAATGAATTATCACTTTATGATTTTAGAAACAGCTGTTCCTGATGGATCGGTGGCAAGATCCGTTATCAAGCTGTGACTGATGGATAAACGTCAAAAATATTTTTTGGCTGTCGGTGGTTAGGTCCCGGATTGAATTTCCAGCCAGGGATGTTAAGTTAACCCGGGTGAATGTACATATGTTTAACTTCTTGTCCAGTATTACCGGTGACTAGAGACCGGAATAATTCGCGATTTCAATGACCTGTAGGATACACTCCATGATCCTCTATGCACGCGGGAAAATTACATTTGCTCATTGGCTATTGACTCGTGTTACCTGTTAACTGTGACGCTAGTGATTCGATACTTCTTTTGTTAAAGGTTTTTCATCGGCCGAGTATCATTCAGATAAACTGTGGCCCAATCAATGATGCAGTAAAAAAGGCAAACGTTTTTGGATTCTAGCCTATCACGAAATGAATCCGCGAATTGTTCCGGTCTCTACCGGTGACACACACGTGACTTTGTCCCGACCGGGTCTCGAGAGTGTGGCGACCAGGTGAGTGTGTTCCGACGACGTCTTCACCACCAGGCTAGTGGTCTTCCTCGCGAGCCCACGGAGGAATGTGTCGTCGGCCCGGCCTTGCGCAAGACGGGGCAGGGCGGCCGGCGACCTGCGACCCGGCTCCCCGGGCCTAAATGTCACCTGCCGCGGCAGAGATGATCTCTCCCGAGGGCAGGGATGCTGCGGCCCTGGACCCCCGCGTATATAAGCCCCGGCTGGTCCCGTCGCCGGACAAGGCATCGCCGCCGTCCCGCTGAGAAGAGCCGTCTGCGTCCGACATGAAGCTCCAGGTACGCGGAGTGAGGCCGAGTGTGCACGAACATCACATCACACATCACTAGAGACCTGAAAAATTCGCGCGTTATAAGTCACACTTTCTTGGCGTGGTAACAAATACATAATTTTAATCTTGGGTGCAGATAATCAATTGAAATAAAAATGATGCAAGGTCTTGGTCAGAACCCACAGTGGCCGAGAGAGACTGCGATCCTTGTGAAGTCGTGTGGATATCTGAGGCCGGTAGGAGAATCGTAAGGAAAGGTGCGACGCCCAGGGGAAGCCATCATTTCACAGACGAGAGAGCCACACCCGAAGTTCCCCGAAGTTCATGTTCGCAATTTTTTTTCTTCCGTTCTATCTCATTGTATAAACCGGCGTGGCATTAAATTTTGCGGTCGATTAGGATAGGTTAGCCTCATTATAAATACTTTAAAACATTGTGGATGCTTGGTTATTTTAGGTAAAGTATAGCTACATTAACAAATACTGCAAAATCATTTTATGGTTGCTCAGCAAATAACTTTTTTAATATGTAGCTATCCAGGGCTAGGAAACCCGTTTTCATGATTTCACAGTATCTTTAATGTAGCTATCATAACCAAATCGACCGTCCACAATGATTTAAAGTATTTATAATGTAGCTAACCTAAACTTTCACAATAAACAAAAAAAAAAACCGAAGATGCACGATCGGTAGAGACCGGAAAAATTCGCGGATTCATTTCGTGATAGGCTGAAATTCAAAAATGTGTACAATTCTGCTGGTTCTGCTATTGGCTCGCGGTTCAACTGGAGCTCTCTGGGCCAATGAGAGACCATCGACCAAAGGAGCGTCGAATCACGAGCTACCGAGTGGAGACGCCTCACGATTCGGTACCCAATGAACGCGCGTGTTTACTTGAGATGTACAGAGGATAATAATGGAGGCTATCCTAGAGGTAATTGAATACGCGAATTTTTCCGGTCCCTAACGATCGGGCGTTCGGCCGTCTCGTCCGCGAGAAGATGGCCTCCCGGCGCCCAGGCCATGCGGGGTCGAGGCGGACGGGGACAGACAGGTTGTGACCTGCCCCCCCAGGTGCTGTGCGCGCTGCTGGTGTGGCTCGTGGTGGCCTGCTGGGCCCAGGGAGACCCCACCAGGCCCCGCAGACAGGTGCTGGTCACCAGCCTGGACTACACGCCCTACGCCTACTCCTTCAGCTACGGCCTGCCCTACGAGACCTACCTGCTGTGAGGCGCCACCTCGTCTGCCTCGCGAGGGAACCTGTCCGCCTGCGCATCCTCCTCAACAGTCGCACGGGCTGACAGATCCCCTTCATTGCTGGGCTCAGCCTGTACTATCAGAAACACAGATGCAGCAATGGTATGCCAATAGCTCTGATATGCCTCGTGTAAGAAAACTGATGGCCTTAACGTACCAAAAAAAAATTGGATATAATTAAGTGAAGATTAACTTTATCTCCATATGTCATTGCGGTGCATTTTTTTATATAGAAAACATACTTTATATATACACGTTACTAGACGACATACAGATAACTCCTCAAAAATGTCATATATAAATATAAAACACAATTACAAATGAGTAAGTAATGTATTGGACCATGAGCACGAACTTTCGTCTGTTCTCTCCGCTCTATCTCTCTCTCAATACGTATATTTGGGCCAGAAGTAAATTTTATAAATCTGTGCACATTTTATAATGGCATACATTCGTTGTTTATCATGTTTTTTTTTAGCCTACATGCAACAAACCAGAAAAAGCTTGGTCCACATTTAAAATATTTCACTGAGTGCAATGTTGTTATAATATGAATATTTCTTTTTGTATATTGGCTTATATAGAACGGCTCGAATACACGGTGCAAAAAAAGAAACAAATAAAATAAAAAATGGTATGGTTTATCAATTTCTCTTCAAAATATCATTTTTATTTACGTTAGTTATTTTGGTAATTAAGTAGGTGTTCATGGCTCTTCTCATGTTTGTAAATATTGTATACAATCCAGACCTACTACAACTAACTAAAAACTATGTATTCGATGTATTTTTACTGTAATTATGTTTTACGAATAACAGAGAAATAAAATATTAAAAATAAAGATGGGTAATTTTTTTTGGGTAAAATTGGTTTTAGTGTGATATGAACAACATATTTGAACTTTAATATTTTTTTGCAAATAAATGTTTCATGAAAAACAGAAAAATTAAAAAAAAAAATATTTATGTAAGTTAAAGAATATAAAGTCCCTAAACTTAAATTATAAAACTATATATAACTTTACCCTGAAGAATCTTTAAGTTTGCATACATGATTTCATTCTGTATTTACACTGTCATGATCCGCGAATGCACATGAAAAATCTGAGAAGGATTAGTCAAATAATTAGCTTAATATTGTTCTATTAAATAAATTTATACTATGCTTGATCTCTTAGCAATACAAATACCTACATTATTTATTTCTTTGAACAAGATTTGCGTTAGTATTTGAAAGATATACCTTGAATTTACTATTCTGGCTACTTATTGAAGACTTTAACCTTGGAAATGAATTTGTTTCTGCGAGAGGAACATTTACAATCTCTATCGATAAATTGTTCAAACTAATATGATTTTGAGAAGCGAAAATCAGAGAAATTCACTTTAATTACACATCAAATTATTATCTAAAAGTAAAATAAAGTCATTTAGCTTGTTGGTAGTCAGCCAAATTTGCTTCTATGTGTAATATACAATATCATCGATCACATATAAATATTTCTATATAAAATTTAATATTTTTTTATTTGGTATAGTGTTAAATTGTTTTAAAAAGGGGATTTTTTAAATGTTAAAAAGTTGTTTCTTATTATTTATTAACTTAACAGACTGTTAAAAACAAAGTAATTTATTTTGTAAGTATTCAAATTTGTGAAATCACCATTATTCTTAAAACTGATTGATTATTTATTTATAACAATGAACGTTAATTTAAATAAAAGAGCACACAATATTTAATATCTTGAAATATGTATATTAATATATTGATTATTGTTCAAGCCGAACAAATAAATAGTTATCGAATACTAAGTAATATTTTGCTTAAAAATAATAGAAATCAGTGGTTATCATTTTTAATGCTTAGGTTACAACATAAATAAGTAAAGTAGAAAAATATATAATTCAAAGAAAATTTTAAAAAATTTATAATTTTTTTACGGTTTCATTCATTGGCTGAACAGTAAATGCAAAGGGATTGATTTGTTTCCTTTCTAACATTGAATTAGCCTCACATATAGTACAAAAATTAACCTATAAAGTTCAATATTTTATATTTTTATAATTTACTTGTAAGAGAGAAGTATGTTAGCTATTATTAAAGTTTTATTTTTAAATAAATATAATTTTTAATATGATATTTATTAATGATTTAACATGACAAATTTTAATTTCTTTCTTAATTTTCACTTTTAATGATGTATTTGTTTATTTTATCGACAAAAAATAGTTTGTCATTTAAGTAAATTCAATTAAAAAACAAAAGAATTATTTCACTGCTAAATTGTTTTCTGTGTTTAGATTTTTAAACCATTATTTATTTAAGGCAACAAATATTTTTGGAAGAAAGAAAAAAAAATTTACAAAGCTTTTTTTTGAAATGGTACGTTTTTGTATCAAGCGATACAAGACCCGAATTGTAAGTTCCCAACCACTTTAGGAAGAAAATAATAGAATACGGGAGCTAATAGAGTTAAGGAGAAAAATTCGTTATCTGTAAAGTCGGTTTACGGACGATAATTTAACGTGACGTCATAACAAAACATTGATGAAATGATTGCATACTTTTATGAATAAAATTGAATCATTTTTTTTATTGAATTATCACTATTTTGTACGGATACAAAGAAGGAGTGAAATGAAATATACAATTTAATTGATAAATTTACTTTTATTTGCACTCATTAATTCAAATGTGTTTATTACTTTAACGAAGAGATAGTTTTAACTATAACTTTTATACATGTATGCTATTTAACATCTTCCAATCTGTGATATTCTGTTAAGGATAGGACGATGATAGGAAAAGTAGGAAACGAATGGGAGTGTTTCAAGTTTAATGTGCCTCGAAAAAGTCAAATCGATGGTTGTTCCAATCGAGTGGAAGAGAGATAGATGCGGCGCCATCGTACAGTGAGCGTAACGGGACAATGTGCGTAATGGGACACTTTTTCGTGCGTGCAGCTGGTGTTCATGGGTTTATTAGACGTCACGTCAAAAAAAATTTGTTTTTTTTCTTTCTTTTTAATCAGTGTGGTGTGAGTAGTGCAGGCGTTGAAGACGCCATTCTCGCGTGAGTGCGCAGGCGAGTGTAGCTTACAGGCCTGTCCCGTCTTTGTTTGTGTCTCTTTCCGCCGGCTTTATTCGCTGATTTTTTTTTTTTTTTTTTTTTTTTTTTCCTAACCTAACTAAAACTAAGTGTATTTTGGAGGGGTCCGGGTTAGGGAGGGACCTAGGTGCGTCTCAGGCCGAAGCCTATACGCCTAGTCATGCTGGGATTAGCCATGCAAGGAGAGGGTCGCATGCATCATGTGCTAGGAGGGGATTGGCCAGCCATGGCAGCGATTGGCGCCATGACTAACTCCCCTCACTCTTAAATCTAGACTATAACTAGAGATAGGTTGGGCCCAGGTAAAACCTGCATAGACACAGGGAAAACCCTGGGCACATTCATGCGGGATGCAAATTGGCATGCATTACGTGTAGGAGTTTACAGGAGACAGAGGATGGTCTGGATGAAGTGTTGGACAGAGTAGAAAAGAGTCTACCATGCGGGGGTTGGGAACTTGGACTCGTAGTCCGCTTTGCTTTTTATCCAGGACTGGATTTAGTGACCAGGGACGCAAGCGCCCCTGGTGGTGAGTGGTTGCACTGACCACTCACTCCGCCGCCAGTCAGCACCTAAAAAACTAAGAAACTAAAACAGAAAAAAGATAAATGACTTACAAACTAGGCATTTCGTTACGAAATATGCAAACACCCAACTCAGGGATGGACGTGCAGTGCTTAAGATAAAACTAAAATAAGAACTAAAAATATATATATTTTTTTAATTTTTTTTTTATTTTTTTTTAGATTTTTATTATTATTTTAGAAATATATATTTTATTGACTATTACTTAGTATCTAGGACTTATTACTAATTTACAAATCTCTAATATCTACTACTATACTACTAGTTAAATATAGAGGAACTGTCGGTGTATAAAGTTACAGGTGAATTAAGTCAAGACCTATTCGCATTCTGGCATTGTTGCAAGCTTGTAATTCAAAATCCCATGTCTTTCAGAAACACAACCGGCACTGGAGGTGAAGCCTGCCAGGCGGGCCATGCCCATCGTACATAGGGAGTCAGCCCTAACACAACAGGCAGTGAACTCCCGGGAGCCGAACCTACACCTGCGTGCTTCGGACCATTTTGAATAAGCAAATTATTCGTTAATGTCTATAATTTAAGTTTCAACTCGCGGGAGACTGATTGGCCGATCGCTCAGCCAGCCACAGCACACTACGGAGGTCTGTGAGCCAAGATTGAATTTGGCATTTTATATTTTCCATGCAACTCTGTATCTTGTTCGCCCAGTGATGAAATATATGGGTTTCTGCTTATGGCACATTTATCATAGAATTTTTGCGCAGTTCGGAAATAATAATGTTTTAAAAGTTCGATTTTGAGCTCTCTGTGCATAGCCCTTACGGGGCAATACACAGGCGCATCTGTCGCAATACGAATACTCTTATTCTGAATTCTCTGTAGCTTGATTAAGTGAGATTCCGCTGCTGTTGCCCACACCGGCGCTGCGTACGTGATTATTGGTTTTATTAGTGCGTTATAAATTATTATTCCGTTTTTAACAGAGCTACCTAAACGTCTGCTCATGACGGGGTAGAGGGTCATGAGCCTAGTGAAAGCTGTTTTTCTTTTCGCCTCTATGTGATCGCGCCATAGTAGTTTCCTATCCATGTGTACGCCTAAATATTTAACCACATTTTTGTGAGGAATTTGCTCATTGAAAAGTGTTAGTCGTGGTCTATCTTCAAGTGGCGGGAGATGTTTACGCGTAAAAACTATAGCTTCTGATTTAGTAGGGTTTACCTTAATTCGCCATTTTGTGCACCACTGTTCTATTGAATTTAACGCGGTTTGTAATCTGTCTGCTGCGAGTTCTAGAATACTAGATCTGCTAAACAATACCGTATCGTCCGCGTAGCAGCCAAACTGAACTGATCGGTGTGCCGGCTTAGGCATATCGTGGATATAAATATTGAATAAAACCGGCCCCAAGATGCTGCCTTGTGGGACTCCTGCTTTAATTATTTTTAAATCGGACTGTGCTCCTTCTGTCGTGACTCTAAACGATCTATTTTCTAAATACGAGGCCAGTAATTTAATATAACAATCGGGGAAGCCAGTTTTATATAATTTATAAATTAAGCCTTCATGAAGTACTCTATCAAAGGCTTTTTCTATGTCCAAAAACGCTGCGAGATTATAGCTATTCTGATTGAACGCAGTTATTATTTGTTCTGTCATACGGACCAGTTGATGCGTTGTTGAATGCGCGCTGCGAAAACCAAATTGTTCGTCCGGCAGTACGTCATTTTCTTTAATGTGAGTATTTAGTCGCTGTAGAATTATGCATTCAGCTACTTTTGACAATGTACTCAGCAGACTAATGGGCCTATAATTTTGGGGCAGTGTCTTATCTTTTCCGGATTTATGAAAAACTATCACATTCGCTTCTTTCCACTGCGATGGAAAATACTGTAGTTTAAGTATTCCATTTATTAATTGAGCTAGGTATTCCAAAATTTCATCGGGCAGTTTCTTAAGGACTACTGCCTGAATGCCATCGTTTCCCGGTGCCTTACGTGGTTTCATACGCCTGATAGCCTGTTTAACTTCCTGAGATTGAGTTAAGTAAGGTTTTGAGGTTAAAGGCTGATTAAGTTTAATTGTAAGGTCTCTGTATATTCTGGCATTAAATTGCGGGTCACAGGGTTCGATATTAGGTTGAAAGGCTAATTCAAGGGTATTCGCGAAGGCTTGTGCTTTGTCTGTCGGTGTAAAAGCGAACCCAGTGCGTGTTTGTAGCGGAGGTATTTTATCTATCTTATGAAGGAATCGCTTTGTCATACTCCAGGTGCTACCATCTTGCACCTGTAGCTGAGAGACTTTCGTCTCCCATTGGCTGCTCCTCCATAGAGTTATTTCATCGGAAATTATTTTCTGTAATTCATTAATTCTCGCTTTAATGTCGCGCTGCCTACGTCGAGTATATTCGCGCCTTAATCTATTTTTCTGAGAAATTAAATCCCTAATATACACCGGCAGTTCATCTTGCTTAAATCTAACCACCTTTTCTGGGATGCACGAGTTAATTGCAGTTTGAATTTTAACTGTAAGTTCAGTGACTGCTGATTCGATGTTATCTTTTGTTTTGAAGTTGGCAGCATCGGCTGCAGGCAAATTATCGACTAAATACGTCTGAAAGCCTCTCCAGTCGGCTTTCTTGTAGTCTTTAATTTTTCTCGGAGGACTGATGTCAGTGTCCACGTCATCGAATAGTAGATGTACTGGAAAGTGGTCAGACGACATTTCGTGAAAGACTCTGAGTTCGAATCCCGTTTGAACTCTCTTATTTAATGCAATATCTAAAATATCGGGGTTGTGCCTTAGTACTCCGCTATCGTGAGTGGGCTCTGAGGGAGCATGTACTTGATAATTTTTGTTAGACTCGTGTCTTTGCAGCAGTAGGCCATTGGCTGTATTGCTCCGACAGTTCCAGTCTTTATGTTTGGCATTAATATCGCCGACTGCTAGGAATGTGGGAGCTGAGCCATATAAGATGTCCAGCTCGTTTTCAGTTAGTGACCTGCCCGGTGGTGCATACATCGAAATAAGCACAATTTGTTGTTTATTGACTTTAAAAGTAATTGCCACAGCTTCTAATTTATTAAATTCAGGTAAATGAAATTCACTATGTTGTATACTTCTGTGGATTAGTAGGGCAACCCCTCCACTTCTGGTATCGCGGTCGCGCCTATAAATAGTGTAATTTAAGATAATTAGACGATCTGTTGGAATTAAGTGTGTTTCGTTTATCGCCGCGATTCTAATATTATGTTTAATTAAATGATCGGTAAATTCGATTATTTTATTTCTAATTCCTCGCGCATTCCAGTAAAGGATGGTACTTAATCTACTGTCTACGGGGGTAGTATTAATGGCAGAACCTAAATTAAGGGTGTGCAGCATTAAAGCTGGCCGCTAATGCTGTCACGAAGCCCGTGGTGGCTTTTATTTTGTCCTCTATTGACTTGGACGGATTACACCAAATAGCCATTAAAATGCACATTGGTTCCAGGACGTGTGCCAGGTTAGGGTCCTGTGTAATGGCATCCGATTGGCCTACGAGCTTCAGAAAGTCGCTCGCGTCCATCGCTGGCTTCTCCGCGGGATTTAGCTGCGGTGAAGCAGTTGGCATTACTGTTGGTGAGTCAGTCTGCAACGGGCTGGCTTGTTGTTGCCCAGGCGCGACTTTCTTGGAATCACTGGGGGGAGGGGTGGAGTTGGGTGGCGCCTTAGTACCTGGCTGATCCATCACTTGACCTTGCGCCCGGCCTTTACCGTTTTTGTGCCCCGAATGGTGTTTCTTCGGGGGCCTCTGGGGCAGGGGCTGGCCTCTAGGCCTGGGTGGGTTTGCCAAGACAGGATACTCCAGTTCATGCCTATCGCTCAGCACTGAATATTGGTTAGGGCTCTGCCATTGCGGGGGGGCGGGGTAGCTCGGGGCTCGCCACGGCTGCCTTGGGGGCTGGGGGCAGTAGCCTGAGGGGCCGGCTTGTTGTGGGGGCGGGCGGACTTGAGCCGCGGCTGTTGCTCGCTTGTTTTCGGGCAATGCGCGTTTGGACTGCAGCTCTCTGTCTTTCCGCTCCTGTTGCGGGAGGTGACGCCAGTTCTCCCTCTTGTAGGCCATGCAGCCTCTGTAATTGGCGCAATGCGGGCCTTCACATCGCGCGCACTTTGCCTTCGTCCTGTCACCTCCCTGGGGGCAAACCTCGGTTTTGTGCCCTTGGCTGCACCATCGGCACACAGGGGAGGCTCTGCAGCCTTTTGCGGGGTGGCCAAACCTCTGACAGTTGCCACATTGGAGGGGGCCTTTAGGGTGTCGATAGTCCTCAACACGAATGCTGAGGCCTCCGAATGACTTCAGGTCGTAAATCCTTTCTGGATTTACGGCCTTCGGGAGCTCTACGACTAACTTATTTATAGGCTGCCTTGTCTGCCTGTTGTACAGAAACCAGAAGTTCTGCACTGGAAGACCCATTGCGGCGAACTCGGCCTGAATGAATTGTTTGTCGGTGCTGCTATGCACTCGACAAAACACAAACTTGTTCGGGATCTCGTCCCGTTGCAGCAGCACAGAGTGTTGCACTCCGGCCTGCTCCAGTGCACGCACTGCCCTGTGGTACTCCTCCACAGTGGCAGTGTGAATCATGAGCTGGTCATGGCCGCGACTGACGCACGACCAGCACTCCTGCAGTGCTCCATCCAGCACTGTTTTAATGGCCGGGTAGCTGTGGCCAGAATCAACAAATACATACAGGGGTTTCACCTGCATTTTCTTTGCCTGAGGGGCAGGGTTTGGCGGGGCAGGGCTCGAACCTGCGGGCGTGTTGGCGGCCGTTTGATTGGCCGAATTGTTTGCCCTTCTGACGGGCTGCTTGCGAAGTCGCTCGGCCTGCTGCCTGGCGATCGCGGGGTTCGTCAGTGGGGGGCGCAGTCTTTCGTCCTTTCCTCCCGTTTTTTGTTTTTTTGAGACGACTGTTGTAAAGCCGTCGTCGCTAGACATTTCAGTTTCGTCGTCGCTCGGCAGGGGCACATCGATGCACTCCTGCATCACCTGCTCGTCACTTAACTGGTCAGTCATGTCGCTAGTTACACCCTACAACGCACTAACACCCACTGACCACGCACCCGGTATTAAGCCGGGTTGTGGCTAGGCTGTAGGGTTAGCTACAACCCGGGTTGTTTTGCACGCCTACACTTCTTAGAAAAAAAAACCTGGGAATACCACCTGGCCTGTGTGCGAGCAAACAGGCTGTTCCTGGAATCTCGCAGCTCCGCTTGACGCGTCCGTCCTCGGCCAAGGCTCGAAGCGAACTATCTTATTCGCTGAATAACGGCCTTACGGGCGGAGAACATTTCCACTCACGGCCGGTTCGTGAACAGTCGGCCACGCTCGGCCACGCTCGGCCACGCTCGGTAACACTCGGAGAGGACCTCCCGAGCACACACTTGGGTTCGGAAAACAATCGCGAAAGCCGATTACCGGCGCGTCTCTCGTGTCTTCTGCGGACCCGCGCATGCGCAGTCGGTCCGAGGCGCGATCGCCGCGAACTGTCATTACGGTCTTCTTTCCCTTTTTTTGCCGTGGACGGGATTATGCCGTCGCATTACGGAACGGGCTACGCGCGCTGGGATCGCTCGACCGTTTCTTTGTCGCCCGAGCCGGCGCCAAAACGACGACGGATACGACAAACGACGAGCAACGTATTTAATCCCGCGGTCGCGCTTATCGTACCGAAGAAAACACATCCTCGAGCGACGAACATTCGGAATACATTTTGAAATGGAATTTAACGTCCGGAGACTTAGCGAGTCAAATCTTATATATAAAATTCTCGTGTCACAGTTTTCGTTGCCATACTCCTCCGAAACGGCTTGACCGATTTTGATGAAATTTTTTGTGCTTATCCGGTATCTATGAGAATCGGCCAACATCTATTTTTCATCCCCCTAAATGTTAGGGGTAGTCCACCCCTAATTTTTTTTTTATTTCCAGTTTTTGGTAGGAAATCACCATGGCAACGGCTGTTGCTTTGTTGATGCTTCATTCGTCTCTATGGCAACGGCTATTTCATTGTTAGTGCAGTCCTCATCACCGTTGAAATTTTGCAAGTGGTAGTGGGAGGGGGAGGTGTGGTGGTAGTGGGAGGGGGAGGTGTGGTGGAAGTGGGGGGTGGAGGGGGAGGTGTGGTGGTAGTGGGAAGGGGAGGTGTGGTGGTAGTGGGAAGGGGAGGTGTGGCGGAAGTGGGAGGGGGAGGTGTGGTGGTAGTGGGAAGGGGAGGTGTGGTGGTAGTGGGAAGGGGAGGTGTGGCGGAAGTGGGAGGGGGAGGTGTGGTGGTAGTGGGGGGTGGAGGGGGAGGTGTGGTGGTAGTGGGAGGGGGAGGTGTGGTGGAAGTGGGGGGTGGAGGGGGAGGTGTGGTGGTAGTGGGAAGGGGTGGTGTGGTGGTAGTGGGAAGGGGAGGTGTGGCGGAAGTGGGAGGGGGAGGTGTGGTGGTAGTGGGGGGTGGAGGGGGAGGTGTGGTGGTAGTGGGAGGGGGAGGTGTGGCGGTAGTGGGCAGGGGTAGGGGGAGGGTGGGAGAGGGACCGCCGACGCCGAGCAGATTTTTTCGCGAAATATGCCTGCCCCTAATGTTCCTTATGTTACGCAGGATGACATTTTCCGAAAATTAGATCTAATGGGTGGTTAAAACCAGGCAACAGTGGGTACTTTGTCTGCATGAGAACAGTATTTTGCATTGTTCATGCCTTCTGCGTCTCCATGGCAACGGGCATCGCGCGGCAGTGGCGTACCCACAACGAGGGGCATGTATTATGAGCGGCGCAAGAGTGATCTGCCTGTAGACTGCCGTAGCGAAGTACGGGTACATCAGTTGTACGTTGCGTGCACGAGTCGGGTAACCATCGGTGCTATTCATTTTCTCTCCGGTACATTATACAGCATTGTAATAAATTTTCACAGAATTTTTTTTTTATTTACCTGTTGAATTTTATGCGTGTATATTTCTTAGACGCGGGTTCGCACTGATGTTAGGTCTGTGCATTTTCGTTTCGTCACTAATTTTGGCGGGTTTTAATGAAACCATCGTTGATATGAAACACAACGATCACATTTCCACACAACCAACGATGAAATCGTACAAAACTTTACGTGCGAAATTAGTAGGTGCAAATGTTACCCCAATAAAGCCCCTGTTCAGCTTAAACAATATTATTATAACTACTATTAAAAAATATTACTGTTTTACTGTTGAGGTCTCGGTGAAAAAGGTTTTTAAACATTTATTGTTGACATGTACCAGTGCAGGTACATACGCGGGTAGAGGTGGGAAGGTCTGAATCTAAGTCTACCGAACTCTGCCGGAAATAGATATTGAAAGTCGAAGAAAGAGAGACGTTTCCCGGTCACGGCCGTAAAATTGTTCTTTACAGTATGGCGGTCATGAGATGCGCTTCATGCCTTCTTACGGACATTATTAAAAAAGTTTCTCAGTAAGGCGTAACAGCTTCACTTCCACCCTCCACAACCCGAGTTTAAAGTACACTCCTCCTCGCGCTTGCGAACAGCAACTTCGGAGCCGAGGTTTAAAAAAAAAACAACAACCGTGAATCGTGTTCTGATTAGATGCATTGATAAGCGTGGATTTATTAATGCACATATGCTTTTACGCGTGCTCATTTATGCACGTGGGTCGACTAGCGCTGTAGTCGCACGTGTGTGTATGAAGGTTATGTACTGGTTTATGAATGTAGAGTACCTGCGCAGTTGTGCATGTAAGTAAACTTCGTGCTTAAAGATCCTTGTTTTGTTAATGACTGTACTGGTAGGATCTGAACTCGGCTGGCAAAATTCAGCTTGAAAATTGTTTTTTGAAAGCATCCATACTACTCGTGGTCTAAAGTTGAAGTTGGGGCTGAACAAAAATTTTACTGTAGATAATAGAGAAAGCTTTTAAGATGGAGCACTGGGCGTCTGGATTATGTTTAATTGGATGAAAATCTATAACCATAGCGAAGCGTGTAGGTGTAGCAAATTATTTCAATGAAATAATTGGGGTTTGCGCATTAGATTTTCCACAAAATGTAGTAACGTGTTACTTTCGCCAATTATTTCGTAGAAATACATTCACGAGAGGGACAACTTTTGTGGTGGTTGTTGATTTTCATTGAATTAAACATAATTCAGACACTTGGCGATCCACCTAATATAATTTCTGTATCATCTAAAGTTATTGTTCAACTCTAACTTCAAAGGCGTATACCAACCTTGTGAAGCACTTTAGACCATAAACCGTATAGAGGTTTCCAACTTATTCTGTGGTGATAAACCTGCAGCTAAAGTTTGTTGGTCGAACTCAGACACACCCTGTGTATAGTTTCCTGGCGAACTACACAAACGGGCAGAAGAACGGGGTTGCGAAAGGGGGGGAGGACTGTTCAGGCTGGAATATAGCCACTAAATAATCTGTGCGGTTGGATAATGCTAAAAAATTAGTTTTAAATATAAAGAAAACTTTAAAACTTCTTAAAAATAATAACCTAAATAAAAAAAGTAATTTTAGAAATGTTCTTAGTTCAGAATTTATGGAATAGTGTAATAACAGAGTGGTGTGTTAAGTACAATGGCAAATTATTATATTTTGGAATAATTGTTGACAACGTTAAAATATAATCTCGGTAGCAATGAAGTAAGCATGGCTGCCATTTACACAAGTGTAGACGTGTGTCCATGTATATTTTCTTGCAATTGAAAATGAGGTTATGGTTCTCAATACTCGTACTTTTTGACCATGCAGTTTTTAATTTTTTGAAACAAAAAATATAAAACATTTTAACATAGCGTCTTGGTTGTTCCGCATTACAAAATTTGATAAACTTAAACAGTTATAACGAAAATTCCCAGAGACGAACCACCACAAAAAAATAAAATCACGGTGGCCAACTTTTATTTTCGAAACGTTAAAGAATTTTATGTTGTTGGGTTCCCTATGAATACCTCGCAGTTCGCTGATTTCCGAAGAAGTTAAAATCGTTTGTTAATGCCCGGTAGAGACCTGTAAAATTCGCGGATTCATTTCGCGATAGGATAGAGTCCAAATACTTTTGACATTATTTTGCTTCAGTGATTGGGCCCACAGTTTATCCGAAGGACTCTGGGCCAATGAAAAATCTTTAACAGAAGAATTAGCGAATCACGATCATTCCAGTGAACAGGTGTTACGAGTCGGTAACCAATCAGCGGATGTAATTTGCACGAGTGCGCAGAGGATCATGGAGTCCATCCTTTAGGGATTTGAAATCGCGAATTTTGCAGGTCTCTATTTGCGGCTCTGTGGGCGAGTGACGTCACACAGGGGAGGGGGGCGGGGCCAGAGCGGCCAATCCCAGCGCCGCTCCCAGCGGTTGCGGCACAGCAGACAGCGGCGCGTGGAGACCCAGTGCGACACGCACGCAGTTGCGTCACTCGTCCCGCCTCACTGCCTCGCGCGGCGGTTGCGTTAGGCCCGCGTCTCACGGCGGGAGGTTTCCGCACAGGCTCTCCGCCACTGTTTCCGCGGGAGAAACTATTTACACGTGGAACGGTGACTCGCGTAGGCCTAGCTTGGTGCGTGCGCTTTTTCTAGGTTTTGTATTTTATAAACATAGATGTCTCTCATCATTTTCCCATTACGCTGTGTCTATGGACAGGAAAAATTCGCGGGTCCAATGACCTGTAGGATGAACTCCACAGTTCTACGTACACTCGGTCAAATGCCACCTACTCATTGGCTGCTGTCTTGTGAGACGTTTCGGCGAAGCAGCCTGTGATTCGATAAAGCTTTAGTTGTGTGTTTCTTATTGTTCCAGAGTCATCCAGGTGAGTTGTGAGCCAATAGCAGAGGCAGCACTGAGGTATAACGATTTGTATTTTAGCCTATCGCGAAATGAGTTCGCGAATTTTTCCGGTCTCTACAAATCAGTAATTATTAGGGACTGGAAAAAATCGTGGTTTCAATGACCACTAGGATAGACTCCACGATTCTCCATGTACTCGGGCAACTATCACCTGGTCATTGGCTACCGACTCGGGACACCTGTTTACTGCGATTCTTATGATTCGATACTTCTTTTGTTGAGTGTTTGCCATTGGCTCAGAGTCCTTCAGGTAAATTGCGGTCCAATCACTGACGCAGCATTAAGCCAAACGAGTTTGGATTACAGCCTGTCTCGAAAGGAATCCGCAAATTTTTTCCGGTCTCTAGTAATTATATGCCTCCGTAGTAAAATACCGTTTTAAACACATTAGGGCACACTGCCGCTTCAATCTGATTGGATAATATTCCCACCTTCTACGAGAACTCGCATGGAAACGGCCGTGGCTCTGGTAATTCCTCCGCGCGACCATCCAGCCAGCCGCCACGGGCGACCGCGCGAGGGGAACTCACATCGTGTGACAGGGACTGCGGACTTGCCTGTTTAACTGCCGCCCTTCAGGGTCCCGTACCGTGCGCTTTGGCACGCAAAAATATCATTTTTTGCACATTTACCAAGAGCTTGTATTCTTTGTCTATCGACAAGAATAAGTTTCAGCCGTAAAAATGAAAAATTTAAACATCGGTTGTAATTTTTATAAAATTAAAACGAAAAGAAAATGTTTGACATGGCAATATGCAAATATTTTAAGGTAAGTCAATTTCCGATCGGAAAATTTATATTTAAAAGCTGTCGAAAAAAATATATAATTTTTGGTTTGAAATCAGAAAAAGGCATGGTCACCACATACATAGTCCACGACAAAAGCGTCACCAAACAAGGAGACTGCACTCAATTTCTAAGTAATGCGCGTAGAGGTGACAAAGTATATGATACGCTGGGTTTGATTCAAAGTTATCCCGCAAACCATCCCCTGAGTCGTTCTGAGCACCAAAATGGCGGACTTCACTCTCAGCTCCGCACTCTCCTGGTGCTCACTCTCACGAGAGCTGACCACGAGCCCAACTCTTTGAGAGTGTCATCGTCAGCTCGTCAGACCTACCAGTCATAACGCAGTTCCCCTGCGTGGCCTCCTACACCCCGAGCAGTCACGTCTGGCGGGTTGCATACGACCAAGGCGGCAGCCTTTTCGAAATTCAATGCTTCTTGAAGATTTGCTTGTCGTTTAAATTGTTTTCATGTTTGTATGGAATGTATGTTATTTTTTGACGAGTTTACTGAAAATGAAATTTTTTTACACAATATCCAAGGAGAAACCTAACCAGGAGTGCGCCTACTTATAATGGTATCTTTAATTAGTACCCCGAATATCAAGAACTGGTTACGGTGAAAAAACATTATAATAAAGTCGCAACTTCAGTTAGATTTATTTTCAACTCGTTTTATGTGTTTAATAACTTTAGGCTTTGATTAAACAGAACAGAAAGCCTATTATTTTGAAAAAGATTTGAAATATCAGATACTTATTAAGTGCATAAGTTTTATAGCAGTCAGTTTGTCAGTGTCTCGTGGTAGGGTTGCTTCTAAGATCTTCAGATGCTTGTGAGCAGTCTGCTACTGGACCAGCGCTCTTAAAGTATCAGTCACACGTGCAATTGCATTAAATTACAGGTTCTGGGTGTATCGCAGTATGAGCGCGACCGTGTTGCAAAGCACGACAAGTGAGCATTCTCTGCTTCAAGAACTAATTAATAGCGATTCATATAATAAATTTTAATGGGGCAGTCAAGTCTGTATACTGTTGGGGTGAAATTGGAAGATAAGGTTAATGCTGATTTAAAACATTATGTTGTACATACGCCATTGCTGCTTGACACTGTGTGTCATAGATGAAACCTGACGAACGGACAAACTAAAGGTAAAAACACAAACGCCCAGGAAACCATGTCAAAATTAGTAGATGTCAAATTTTAAATGTATAGACAGCACAGAGAATTCTGTGGGAAAAATTCGTAGCAGAAATATCACAGCACAGAGAAACCCTGTGGGCCAATGACGAGACAGTTGCGACAAGAACAGTAAGTACAGGCAAACAGAAACATTTGACAACTAAGAGACAAACCGAAGAAACTAACGATGATTCAAAACAGACTACCTCGACATCACAACGAAACTACGGCGACGGACATGCGAATCCAAGATTGAAACAATACAAATATTCTGGCGACACAACGGCGACAACACATACGAACAACGTTGGCTTATTAAGACTCGACAGTTGCGACGTTTCGGGAACTGAGATCTGTTCCCATCTTCAGACTAGTGCATAAGTAGGGACCGGAAAAATTCGCGGGTTCAATGACCTGTAGGATCAACTCCATAGTTCTACGTACACTCGGTAAAATGCCACCCACTCATTGGCTGCTGTTTTGTGAGACGTTCCAGCGAAGCAGCCTGTGATTCGATAAAGCTTTGGTTGGGTGTTTCTCATTTGTCCAGAGTCATCCAGGTGAGTTGTGAGCCAATAGCAGAGGCAGAACTAAGGTATAACGATTTGTTTTTTAGCCTGTCGCGAAATGAACTCGCGAATTTTTCCGGTCTCTATGCATAAGTAAACTGCCATTCTAACAAAAAAAAAACAACTTCACGAACACTTATCATTATTATATTAAAGGTTGTCATTAAAAAAATAAATAATGGACCTAATAACTTCATGACCTAATTTTAAATGTCATATTGGAACGCTTCCTTTTTAACCGGCTACCTCGCAGCCGCGCAGTGGCGCCGCGCGCGGGCAGCGGCAGACAGGCGAACTACTGGACAGCGAGGTCGAGCCGGTTCCTTGCGCACAGGAATCAGGTTATTGCCCGCCGCCTGGATCCACTCGCAAACAGAGCAGTGCAGCAGCACAGCACAGCCTTCATGCCACAACACACGACCTACCTTTTAACACTTGTTGAACCAGACGATAGCGAACTGGTAGCAGTAGCTACCAGCATTGCCTCTAAACAAAGAAAAGAGGGGGGGGGGTGTTTGTCTGTAAAGTCTGTTTACGGACGATAATGTTACGTGATAACGTCATAAGAAAACATTGATGAAAAATTGCGTACTTTTTAATTTTAAAATATTATTTTACAGTTTTTTTTTGCAAATTTAATTTAAATAATTTGTTTAAATATAATCACGAACAATTATTTCAAAAAACCGTCTTAACCTGTTTGATATTATAGAAGATTTCCTCACACGGTTGTTGGCCGGTTCTTGCACGCTCGGCTCAGGTGAAACGTGACAATGAGTCATGCTTTTTCGTGCGTGCAGCCGGCGTTCATCAATTTATAAGATGTTATCACGTCAAAAAAAAATTCCAATTTTTATTCCATTTGGTTTTCCTGCTCCATACTGCACAAAAATATTTAAACATTTAACTGTGCCAGCTAATTATGCAAAAAATGTATATGCACTGTATACATAGTTTATTTTAATTTTTTTTATGTTTGGCCACTCAAATTTTTGAACTGGTATAGGACATACAATCTTAAGCTTTAGGTTTATGTAATAGGTCATTCGTGAGAAATTAAATTTATAACTTTTAAATTTATTTGAAAAAGATTTACGAAACTATTTTAATTATTATAACAATCATTCCCCAAGACCAACGTCTTGGATATTAAAGGAGACATGACTAAATTATGTATTTTAATGACTCTATGTCCAGAACATTTCATTACATTTTTGGACTCAAACGACTGCGCCCACAAGGAAGTGATATGGCAGTGGCCAGACAGATGTCTCTCGTCATGTGGACCCGGGTTTAGTCCAGGCGAGACATGATTTTGTATTCCCGTGACTTCCCGACATATATACAGGCAAACGATAGCAAACTTTCCTTACAAAAGGACACAGTAGATTCCTTCACAGTATCCCCAATGTGTGTTTTTGTGTGTTGCTGTCTCTAACTTGCGATAAGTATAAGACAAGTAACAAAGTTAAAAAAAATTTTTTTTATAAATCACAAACAATTTTCCATCAGTTTTATTTTACGTAAGTTAATAAAATATTACAAAGACCGTAGTTACAGATTTTAAGACATTCCTGTTATATGACTAATTAAACAGTGTGTGATTGTGGTCGCTTGTCCCTTGTTAACGTTTCAGATGAAGCCGTAGGTTATTGCCTCAACTGGAAAAGGAAATTGGTTTTTCTTCTGGCAGCTTGAGTGTCCAAGATAATCCCGTTAGTTACCCTGACAGCGTGGAACGTAAGAGGGTCATACATAATAAATGAAATCTTTGTTTTTTCTACTCTCCATTCCCTTGTGTGAAATCCCAGCTGCAACTCGCAATACGTGCGTGTTTTGCAAGTAGCCGACTTTGTGGGCGAAACGGGATATTTTAAATCCACAACTACGAAATGTTTTGCGCTCCGTGATAACACGTGAAGAGCTTAAACCCAGCCACGGGGCTGCCATAACAATTATTTTTAATTTTATTTAGAGAGATTTTAGCTCACTGACATATGAATATCAAGTAATATAATTTTTTTTACGTTTGAGAATACAAAAGGGGAAAATGTTATCGCATTCTTGGTTTAAAAATGTTTGTAGGGTTAAACAATCAAGCAGGGCTGAAGATTTTTTATAGTTTAGACACAGATTCACATCAGCTAAACACATCTAATTATTAAAAATAACAGTTACCTTAATGCGATGAATCAAAACACATCTTACAAATTATTATATATTTTCTAAACATGTGTCGTGTTTTTGTTTTCCATTATCGTCTGTAAATTAAGCATGCAGACTGCATATCAAGCTTGATAATTCAAATTTAACGTTTATCATAAGCGTTTTTAGACAACAAACGTAATATTTTAAGCCCGATTTTTTTTACTATATGAAACAATGAAAAATTTACACGATGAATGTTTTATGATTTGTGTTGTCTTCAGTTAATTTACTTGTTTCCTATTGAAAACAATTTTTTAGCTTATGAAATGGTCATAAATGTGCGTTTATATACACAAAAGTACACGTACATTTTTTTCTAGGTCTTCTTTTTAAGTTATCTAAGATAATTAGGTGGGATATCCGTTTAAAACAAAGACTTAAACTTTTAAACTGTTGTTAGTTGTGATTCAACTAGGAAGGATATCGGCAGACGGTAAGTTATAACACACCAAGCTTCTGAGCATACATGCTTATTTAACATCGATTATGCATGAAGTCATCCTCTTACTGCGCAGGCAATACACATGGTGGCTAGAACGATTTGTAAAATAAACAATATGAAAAAAAATGCATTAGCAGCAATATTGTTTACATACTTTATAACAGGCGAGCAGAATATTCTGCTACAAATATTAGGTACACTCGCCTGCTGTAGCTGATCGGTCGATAGAACACAACGACGCCTCAGATTGAAAGTAAAAAGGTTTACTCAGATTTCGACGGCCAATTTGTAAATCAACAAGTTCAACCAGCGGTCCTCAAATGACGGCTAGGTCTTTCGCTCGTGAACTTGGGTGTGTGTAAAAGTACGCAGACGTGTTTCCTTGCGAATGGAGAAGCAGTACAAATTACTTCATACTATGACTATTCAAGTTTACAAAATATATTCCGGGGGTTGTTTCACTATCACGAAGTTTCATTCGGCACACCTCTACGTTTGGCATGCACCCTAATGTTCACGGAAGTGACTATGTCTGCACAAGGGTGTACGTTGCTACACGCCGGTCCGCCATCTTTGTGACACATTTAAGCATATTGTGTTTCGAGCGGAGAAATGCCTTAGTCAGTGTGTTTATAATTTCTTCGGCGTAACTTCGGCGATGCATCAAGGTCCCTCCAAATGTAAACGAGAAAGCTATTACAGTCCATGATTGAGAGTTATTTTACAATTGGCCAATACAAACTCATTCAATAATAATAGAAAATTAGGTGCAGCCATAAGCTTAGAGCAATGTCTGAGAGTTGCTTTATACGTAGAGACCGGAAAAATTCGCGGATTCAATTCACGATATGCTAGAATCCAAACAACTGTACCTTTATATTGCTTCTGTGATTGGCTTACAGTTTATATGAAGGACTTTGAGCCAATGGAAAACCTTCAACCAAAAAAAGTATCGAATCACAAGCGTCCCAGTCGACAGGTGTCACGAGTCAATAGCCAATGAGCAGGTGGCATTTGCCTGAGTATGTAGGGGGTTGTGGAGTCTATCCTAGAGGTCATCGAAAGCGCGAATTTTTCCGGTCTCTATTTATACGTCACACCTTTTTCTTCTTGAGTTAGGTGATCTTTGAAAGATTCTTAAATGGATTTAAGTAACTGGGTGGGGTATTGTTTACTGTGTGGGAATTCTTGGCATGTCTACGTAGTCGTTTGTTTGGACGGTAGCCTGGCTGGGGGCAGTCCACGCGCTCCAAGCCGAGGGGCTGGACAACGGACAAGGGGGAAGGGGCAGTACTGCCCGCCGCACGGACAGCTCCGCTGCTGAGCTGTCCCCCGGGTAAGAGGCTTAGTGTGGCCCCAGGCAGCCTCGCAATCACCGTCCTGTCTCCCGCCCGAACAAGTGGGCATCGCGCTCTCTGCGAAGCTCACATAACCCCGGCAGCAACACAGTTCGGGAATCCTTCTGTTCACAGACGGGAGAGCCAAACCACCGATCGTGCATCTTCGGTTTTTTTTTGTTCATTGTAAATAAATATGGCGGTGTTGATAAAAGGATACTAATGGTCAATTAGGTTAGGTTAGCTACATTATAAATACTTTAAAACATTGTGGACGGTTGATTTGGTTGGGATAGCTACACTAAAGATACTGTGAAATCATGTAAACGGTATCCTAGCCCTGGATAGCTACATATTAAAAAGTTATTTGCTAAGCAACCATAAAATGATTTAACGGTATTTTTAATGTAGCTATACTTACCTAATATAACCAACCATACACAATGTTTTAAAGTTTTTATAATGTAACTAACCTATCGTAATCGACCGCAAAATTTAATGCCACACCGGTTTATACAATGAGATAGAACGGGGAAAAAAGCGAGCATGAACTTCGGGGAACTTCGGGTGTGGCTCTCTCGTCAGTGAAAAGAAGGCTTCCCACACAGTTCAGCTGATACCTGCAGAACCTCTGTGAAAAGAGCAACATATCAAAACCGAAATTTTAACTTAATTTTTTTTGACGTGATAACGTCTTATGAATTCGATGAACCCCAGCTGCACGTACGGAAAAAGCATGAATCATTGTCACGTTCCGCCTGAGCCGAGCGTGCAAGAACCGGCTAAACACCTGTGCGAGAAAATCTTCTATAATATCAAACAAGTTAAGGCGGGCTTTTTTAAAAGCAGCAATTTAAAAAAAAATTGGTTTATTTGTCCAATTTCGTCATTTCAAATTAACAATTTATTGACATTGATTTTCTTTCAGTTTATTTCTATAACTAATTGTTCGTGATTATATTTAAACAAATTATTTAAATGAAATGTGCAAAAACTGTAAATAATATTTGAAAATTAAAAAAGTATGCAATCACGTATCACGTAAAATTATCGTCCGTAAACCGACTTTACAGATAACACCCCTCTTTTTTTAAAGATAAAAAATAAGTCATATAATTTTTTAAATCAACGATTTGTTTAAATGTGGATGTTTTCCATTAAGAAAGAATCGTTTTGGAACTATCGATGATGAATATTTCACTCCTGACTGGTTGCTGCCCACGGCATCTCATACCGCGGCGAGTTGAGAAGCTGCCTTGCATCTAAGAGTGGCGCCGCGGACAGTTCTCAGTGAATCTCCCACGCCTCTTGTCACTAGAGTCACGAAAACGAGTAGCTCAAGGTTCGAAACACCGCGTGGGTGCCAACTTGATTCACAGTCAAAACACACACCCGTCGCCCCAGCGTCCCGAGGTCTGAGTGTTGCGGATATCGCGATGTAAGAAAGGTTACCATTCCGCGATAGCTGTGCGTTTCTGAAACCTATCCTTTGCATGCACATGTAAGTAATGTTCCCTAACCTGACGAGATAGCGCGCATTCACTCTCGGTGATCGTGGTCCACATGTAAGCTGTGAAGGACTGGCGTGAAGGACAGGCCTGCCCCCTGCAATCAGCCCGGGGAGGTGTCACGAGAGTGGGTAGGGGGCAGAGGGGCGTAGCGACGGATTGCCTGTGGTGGGGGGAAAGGGGAGTGCCCCGATAAAGCCCACACGCAGTGTTCACTACGTCTTCCGCTTGAGGAAACTCAGGATTAGCCGGGAACGGAACCAGAGAAGAACGTCGTATAAATTGGGGACACGGCTTTCAATTTGCCAGTATAATTTCTAAAATAAGCTTTTGTTAACAATTCTATGTTCGTTGGTTCAGAGATGGCGCTTTTTGGTTGAAATAATTAAATGTAACGGCATATCTTGAAAAATGGTAAATTTTAGTGCAACAGTCAAGAAATACTTAAGAAAAAGGGGGGTTGTCTGTAAAGTCGGTTTACGGACGATAATTTTACGTAATAACGTCATAAGAAAACATTGATGAAAAATTGGATACTCTTTAATTTTCAAATATTATTTACAGTTTTTGCAAATTCAATTTAAATAATTTGTTTAAAATATAATCACGAACAATTAGTTAAAAAGCCCGCCTTAACCTGTTTGATATTATAGAAGATTTTCTCGCACGGTGGTTTGGCCGGTTCTTGCACGCTCGGCTCAGGCGGAATGTGACAATTTTTCGTGCGTGCAGCCGGCGTTCATCGATTTATAAGACGTTATCACGTCAAAAATTGGACAAAGGAAGTGATATGAAATTTTGTAATTAAAAAAGCGTCCAAAATGCTGCTCGGTTTCGACAGATCCAGTGCAAATTTGGAACTTAGTATTTTAATTTTTTTTGGACTACTTAGTATCTGCATGCTTTGTTACGAGATACAACCCCGAGACTTATCGTTCATGATTGTTTTTTTTTTTTTTAAGTTCGGAATAGAAAGAATTTTTAACCTCACGCAAGAGACTTGCTTACAAATGTTGCGCTAAAGAGACACTCTGCAGCCAGCCATCACCGAAGCGAACAGGTCCTGCCACGTCATGAACGACTCCTGGCGAAGGCGATAGCAACCAGGCCGCTCCACTTCCACCGGCTGAAGGACCTGTTGGCATTTCAACAGTCACCAGATGTTCCTGGGCACGCGAGGAAAGGAGAAAACCTGGTGTCGGTCGCCGGCGAACATAAATCATCTTGCGGCAAGGAGGCACCTCCGACTGTAGAGCCCAAACCGTGAACAGCAAAAAGCTCGTGTCGGAAGTTTAGAGTATAAAAGTAGCTGTTGAGTTCGAGAGTTCCTTAAGGTACTGAGGCCTCCGTCCACGGAATTCTCTGTGCTGTCAGTACATTTAACTATTAGCATCGGCTTATATGGCTATTTATACATGTTTGAGTTTTTTTATTGAGGTTTCTCTATGATATGCAGTGTTACTAGCAATTGTGTTTTTGACGTGATAACGTCTAATAAATCGATGAAAGCCGGCTGCACGCACGAAAAATTGTCACGTTCCGCCTGAGCCGAGCATGCAAGAACCGGCCAACCACCGTGCGAGAAAATCTTCTATAATATCAAACAGGTTAAGGCGGGCTTTTTAACTAATTGTTCGTGATTATATTTAAGCAAATTATTTAAATTAAATTAGCAAAAAATTGTAAATAATATTTGAAAATAAAAAAGTATGCAATTTTTCATCAATGTTTTCTTATGACGTTATCACGTAAAATTATCGTCCGTTAACCGACTTTACAGATAAACCCCCCCCCCCCCCCCTTTTATTTTGGTCTGTTATTGAGGTTTCTCTATGACATGCAGTGTTACTAGCAATGGTGTCTTTTTTAAATGTAAAATTTCGAAGGACTGTTGTTTTGATTATCACTGCAATTGTTGCTCTCGACCTCTGGTGATTGTGTAACAGGCTACTGTGCACCAGAGTGTCGACTGGGTCCAAAGGTACACACGTGACCTCGAAGGTCACGAGGTCGGGTCACACGCCTCCCGCCGAGTGGACCCTGGTTCGGTTCCCGCCGGAGTTGATCCGGGATATTCCGTGGCGGACTTTGCCGTGAGCCGGCGGGGTTTTCTCCGGGTGTTTCCGTTTTCCTCTCGCCGTTTGCATTCCTTTGCTGCTCCGTTCATCCCTCACCCTTCTGTAGCGCCTCGACGTCGTCGTTATCATGCGTGGGGGACGACTGAGTACAAGCCACTTGACACACACACAACACAAAGAAACACAGCACAAGACACAAGAGACACAGCACACAACATGCGGGCAGAGTTCCACTGTACAAGCATAGTCGCTAACAGGCGCACCCACCAAAGTAGTTCGTTATTGTCTCCGAGTGTAAGCTTCCGAGGTGTGCCGGGAAGTTCATCGTAGCAAACTGTAAACGATATAAAACTTCATCTTATATAATTCTAACAACTTTCAATCATTGCTGAAAGTACTGGGCTTATTCTTCTCGTATCAACTTGTATACGCTAGCGTAAAATATATTCATACCCGATGCTGTACTGGCATCTTATAAGTTATACTCACTCAATACACTATAAAACCATGTTTTATTTGGCAAATATAAAAACTATCAAACATTTATTCTTTAAATTAAATAAAACTTATAATTAATAAATCAATGATAGTATTTAAGAGTATCGCTAATTTAATTTTTCTTTGTTAAATTTGATTTATCTTAATATTTGTAGGCTATTCATTTGAGATTACCGTAATTTGTAGTGTGATAAAAACTTTAATTTATACCTATTGCATCTGCCTTGATTATTAGGAAAGTTTTAGCACTATTTTAACCACAAAGGATGTTTGCATTTATTATAACTGTACATACATGCCAAAAAAAGGCATTTAGTTTGCAGAAGCATAACAGTGGCTAATGTTCAACATAATTTTAGTTTGTCACAGCTAAACAGTTTTTTTTAACGTGACGTCTAATAAATCGATGAACGCCGGCTGCACGTACGAAAATTGTCCCGTTAGGCACATTGTTCCGTTACGCTGTGTCCCGTTACGCTCATTGTACGCTTGCGCCGCATCTATCTCTCTTCCACTCGATTGGAACAACCATGAAATTGACGTTTTCCAGGCACATTAAACTTAAAACACTCCCATTCGTTTCCTTCTTTACCTATCATCGTCCTATCCTTAACAGAATAACATAGATTGGAAGAAGCTAAAAAGCAGACATGAATAAAAGTTATAGTTAAAATAATCTCTTCGTTAAAGTAATAAACATATTTGAATTAACGAGTGCAAATAAAAGTAAATATATCGATTAAATTGTAGATTTAATTTCACTCCTTCTTTGTATCCATACAAAATAATGATAATTCAATACAAATGACTCAATTTTATTCATAAAAGTATGCAATCATTTCATCAATGTTTTGTTATAACTTTGTCACGTTAAACTATCGCCCGTAAACCGACTTCACAGACAACCAATTTTTTTTGTGGCAAAGAGAGTGGTTGTACGGGACAGTTAGCGTGGCGAGACGTGGATGTGTGCCTACTTGCTGTCCAGCGACGTGATCTGACGTCTGTCGCAGCGCGGAGTAGAGGCCTCTTGTTCGAGTGCTCGTAGAGCACGGCGTAGAGCCGGCCGAGCACATCAGCACAGCTCTATGTCAAGAGCACAGAGCAGCGGAAACCCGCAGTTGGATCAAGACACCGTATGTTGCAGCATGTGTTACACGGTGCCTCTTACCCAAACACGTCGTCAGCATGGAAGGGTTGTGAGCAAACACTTCTCATTTCTCACTCAATAATTTTTTAACAACTACGTACGTGTTGGCAGACTCACAATATGCATCAACAGTTTTCTTTCAACGATAGTAATTTAAGAATTTCCTGACATGTTTTATTTTGTACAGGGCGTTATAAAAACGACGAGAGTGAATTTTTACGATGCGTGGGCATCATGCAACGAAAATTTTTCACAGTATGAAAAAAAGGCTACCAACCAAAAAAAATATTATAAATGTGCTTTTAAATTTTAGTCATTGACATTGAATACTGGTCAATATAATTGAAAAAATTAGTTTATTGTGAATTTTATTCGTAGAAAAGTGAGTTTATTAACGTTTTGAAAGGTATTTACATAATCAAGTTTATGTTTTACTATTTTAATTTATTTGCATTATAAATCATAGATTATTTAATTTAATTTTTTTAAATAATTAAAACAGGTAATTTAGAATAAACATCGGCATATTTATTTCTTTTTTATTTTTAATGAAAATTTATCTCTATTATTTAACTTAATTATATAATGAGTTTTATAGAAGAGTTTATATTTATATTGAAAACTGAGTTTTATTTTTAAATATTTAATTTAATTTATACTTAAAAAACCGTATGTATAATATCACCTAGTTCTTTAATTATTTCATTTATTTTAATTACTTACAAATTAAAGTCAGTTTTATTACACCAAGAAATTATAACTTCTAACGCACGCTGTGTCAAACTTATCAGCTTGTTTGAAATCTCTAATTTGTTTCTCGCCTTTTCGTTTTTTTTTTTTTTTACCAGTCCTAATACTAAAGTCCCTCTGTTACGTTACCCGTGATTGGTAGGCTGGACACGCGCTGTACTTAGTGAGTCATGGCTACGTCTGTTAAGCACCGCACTACTTAAGAGTTGAACCCACCTGCAGGCGTGCCGTATTATTTTTTTTCATCACTCTGGTATTTACATACTTGCCGGGCAAGTTGTTTCGTTGAATGCAGTGAAAGTTGCCAGACCTTCTCTGCCATGAGCGGTACATTTGAACAAATACCTGTGAAAAGTTCTGCTTGAATATACTTAATCACTCTTATCTTTTTGAAGGGTCTTAAAACATAATTTTAAGGAAATATTTTATTTAAAGAAATATTTCAGAATTTCTTGTTTTTAGTTCCAATATTTCATAAAAACTATGCCAGTTTTAATTATATAAAGTTTTTCCATTTTATTTGCAAACACACATAATGAGTAAGAGAAGAAATGTCTTTATTTAATGAAATGACTGATCTTAGTTAAAAAGCCCGATTTATAAAAAGATATCACGTCAAAAGAAAATATTTTTCAGGAATATTTTATTTTTTGAAGTGAAACTTCTTTTTGGCGCGACGAGAGTAAAAATTTCTGTTGCAGCTCCAAGGCCGAGCTTCAATGCAACGTTTAGGTGAAGCATTTGTTTTCAAACGTTTCCGACGCCAAGCAGATACGAAGAGACCACTTACCTACGAGTCGAGGTTTTTGAATCGCCAAAGAAGTTTCAGTCGGGTATACCAAGTGTACAGCGTTGCGCAAGCTCTTTGTTTTTTAAACTTGACCGAGAAATGCTTTGCGAGACCCTCTCTCCGCGGCAGTGGCGGATCCAAAAGGGGATGGGGGGGTTAACCAGGGGCAAGTGCCCCTCCCCCTGAAAAACCAGTTGTCTGCTACATTAATATTGCCGACAAAAATGATTGTTTCTGAAACCAATAAAATATTTTAATATATATAATGAATTTCTTGTAGAATCATAAAATCTGGTGGTTGGAGGTTTTGTGTAGTATGAGGAGAATCAATACAAATTTAGTTAATTTACGACATTTTTTTTCTCCGACTATTCTGAAACCCTAGAGTGAACCTCTGGATCCGCCACTGCTCCGAGGGAAGCCGAGCGAGGGCGAGTGACGTCAGAGACCCCGCAGGAGCAGCGCCGTGTCTGACGGGAAGTCTTCTCACAGACGAGAGAGCCAAACCCCCGATCGTGCATCTTCGGGGTTCATTTTTTTGTTCATTGTAACTCATGATAACTAATGGTCGATTAGGCTAGGTTAGCTACGTTATAAATACTTTAAACCATTGTCGACGGTTGATTTGGTTAGGATAGCTACATCAAAGATACTGTGAAATCATGTAAACGGTTTCCTAGCCCTGAATAGCTACACATTAAAAAAGATTATTTGCTAAGCAACCATAAAATGATTTTGCAGTATTTTTAATGTAGCTATACTTACCTAATATAACCAACCATCCACAATGTTTTAAAGTATTTATAATGTAGCTAACCTATCCTAATCGACCTCAAAATTTAATGCCACACCGGTTTATACAATGAGATGGAACGGGGGGAAAAAGCGAGCGTGAACTTCGGGGAACTTCGGGTGCGGCTCTCTCGTCTGTGAAATGAAGGCTTCCCATCGGCGGAGCTGAGTGGCGGCGGACAGAGGCCGGTGCGACCCCATTGGCCGGCCGGCGCGAGGGTTCAAGGTGGGGCGAGCCGTATTGCCACACGCGCAGTCGGCCGCGCGCCCGCGGGGAAATCACTCCGCGCTGAAACCAGTCTTCAACACGTCCGTTACAAACTAGTTCCAGCGATCATAGTTCACCCGCTCCGATACAACATCGTCACTGAAGTAAAGCACAACCATGCAACCCAACAATTATTATATTTTCTTGACGTGATAACGTCTTATAAATCGACGAACTCCGGCTGCACGCACGAAAAAAAGTATGACTCATTGTCACGTTCCGCCTGAGCCGAGCGTGCAAGAACCGGCCAACCACCGTGCGAGAAAATCTTCTATAATATCAAAAACAGGTTAAGGCGTGCCTTTTTTTAACTAATTGTTCGTGATTATATTCAAACAAATAATTTCAAATTAAATTTGCAAAAAACTGTAAATAATATTTGAAAATTAAAAAAAAGTATGTAATTTTATCATGAATGTTTTCTTGACGTTATCAAATAAAATTATCGTCCGTAAACCAACTTTACAGACAACCCCCCTTTTTTAATTTCTCTCGTAGAGCGGGACAACACAATATCTGCACCAAGCTGCTTCCGTCCAAAACACTCTCAGATATATTAAAAATTATATTCGAACTGAAATCAACCTAAGTTTCTAAGCTAGATTATTAAAATCAACTTTAAAAAGCAAAGTGCCAACAAAAGTACGGTTGTTATGAATAAGGCTGATTACTAAATCGGAAGTGAATTGTATCCACTTCAACTGGCAATTATATTTTACCAAAAATGCGCACAGAAACACGACAATGGCAATTAACTCAATTTAGAATTCCCAAATTTACTAAAAAAAACTTCGAGGCTACTTAAAAGATCGATTAAAAATTTTTGTGCAAATTTAAATGACAAAAAAGAAATAAAAATTTTTTTCTACACTATCCATGGTGATAAAAATACCTAATTTGCTTAAAAATAAATTACGTGGCAGCAGCAATTTTACCATTGCAAAACTCCTCTCCGATTTGAATAGATTGTTTTATAAATCTAAGCAAATAAGCAAATTCTTTATGACAACTACAAATATTACAAATAAAAATATAAATTCTATTAAAGTCTCTTTCCAGTGAGGGTTGCGATAATAACTTCCAGTACAGGTGAAGTGAAAGGTATTCACGCACGACTGATTCAAAGCTCGTCAACCACAGAGTTTCTGGAACATTCTCAAGGCGGGAGACGGGGGCTGCCCGGACGGAGGCGCCTGCAGATGAACTTTGACCCCGCGTGCGGGGGTTGCAGGCGTGCAGAAGTGTCGCGGGGCAGTCCAGTAGCTCGCTCGAGGCACGCACCGGCCATCACGCCAACACGTGAACACGTGGTCGAAACCATAACCCAGTACACGGAAATGTACTTGTTGGGATGGCTTCGAAGTACTAAAAAAACGAGACGAGAGTAGAAAACGAGCCTACCGAAATACCGTTTGCACCCAGAAAAAAATTTTTTGCAGTCCATAAACCAAAGTAGAACCCAGGCCATACGTCACAAAACATAAATAATAATAATTTTTATTTCCCGTTTTTTACATTTTGTTAACAATATTTTCTTAACTAACCAGGAAATTTAGCAATAATGAAAGCAAGCTTGTATGTGAGTGCATCTAGTCACTTCAAATTACATGCGGTATTTTGACGATTGTAAACATTTGTTGTATAATAACTAAAAAATAAAAATAAAAAATATAACCTAAGAAACTTTACATTAGTTATATAAATATGAACGTTAAAAAGAGCAATTTATTAAAATTCAATATTATGTATAAACAAAAAAGTATAAATTATTATAAAAATAAAAATGACATCGCCGCACAGGTCAAGCGAATCGGAACCACGAGACCCTCTTTTTTTCGATACATTTTAAACAGATCGTGCAAAAAGTCAAACACACAGGCCAAGCGTCTCCAAGCCAATAGTTATTTTTCGACGATACTATCGAAGAAAACTTTAAACAGGCCATGTCCAATGCCAGGCGTTTAGACCAGGCATCTCCGAACCACGAGACCAATCACGTCCTGAGTACAGTCTTGACGATCCGCAACCAATAAAAAGCAAGCACATTTGGAGACGCAATCAAATAAATGAAGCGCAATTGGAAGCAGAATCAATAAAATGAAGCGCGATTGGAACAGCAATAAAAAAAAGGAAGCTCATTTGGAAGCAAAATTAAAAAAATTAAAAACAATAGGAAACACATTAAAAAAGAAAGCAAATTTGGAAGCACACTAAAAAAAGTAAGCACATTTGGAATCACAATCAACGAAAAGAAAGCACATTTGAAAACACATAAAAAAAGGAAGCATAATTATTGAAAGAACATTGAAGAAGAAAAAAGCACGATCGGAAACACAATAAAAAAGAAAAAATAATTATTGTTGTTGGACATGGTATAGCTAAGAAACTTTGTTAAAAATAATTGAATTTCTAAACGTTGTTCGCACAAATACGTAACTACTATAATTCTCGGCTGTTTTTTGTTGTAGACAATATTATTTTCACACTATTTTTGGTTTAGAAAGAAGGATTTTTTTTTTACTCTCGTGATTTTATTCATGATTCTAAGAAAAAAATTGTAATGATTTGATAAAGCTTTCATCATATAGTATGATTATTATCCAATAAATTAGCGAGAAAATATTCCATCTGACGTTTTTGAATAATGTTTGTTAATAACAAGGGCTCCATGTTCTGGCAGGAGTGAATAAATGTCGATCGTTAAAATTTTAGCCTGATATATTGTACATTCGCGCAATGGCTTTTTCTTTCAAATAAAAAACAATTATAATTCATCTGGCCATACCATTAATATAAAAAGTTAAGAAATACTTGGACAAATTTTTATTTAATTCCATAATGGTCATAAATAAAGGTGACGCCTGTTTAAAAAATACTTTGCATGATATATCAACGTATGTAATATATCATTTTATACTCATCAATATTAATTAAGCAATACATCAATCACTTGAGAAAAAAATATTTTTTTTCCCCTTGGAGATAAACTGGGAACCGTTTTTAAAAAAGTAAATTGAACACATCAGTTATTTAATAACTATCATTGCAAGAACTTATGCATTTATTTAAGAACGTTAATATTCACGAAAAATAAAAATAAAGATAAAATTATTTTCTCTAACCCTTATTTTAAAAACACAGTCAGGGCGAACAAGCATGCAATATGATACATAACTGTGTGTCATCTGAAAAATTAGTGCCGCTAGAAGTTTGGTGCAGGTCAGAATTATATCCAGATAATTGCCGTTTAAAAGGTTTTGACGAATGTGCTTTAGGTGAGACCTATCTATGTTAAATTTTTTAACATTATTTAACAGAAAAATGTGATGATTGTTTACTCTTTTAAATAATTTCTAATTTGTTTTATTTATTATACTTAGTCTCGACTCTTTTACCTGTGCATTATGATGTTTTAGGTAATGTATACGGCTAACTGTAAATCGAAAAGCATTTTATTCATTCATTAATAATATTTTGTGTGAATATTTGAAACGCATTTAAGTTCAGCTATCAAAATAATTTTACAGAAACATCTTTATTTGCACAGTGATGATGCTGACTGCGAGATGCAGCGAAACGTCAGTTATATTCAAAATTACGACACTGCTTCATCCCTAGTCGCCATGACCACAGCATCATTTTTGACGCAACTAAGTGTCATAACTGTGACAAATACTTCAAGCAAACAATTAGTGTGTTTATGCACGGAAACCTGGTGGTATTGTAATCCCCAACCCCCCCCCCCCCTCCTCGCCAATAAAGTCAGTCAATGGGATGCTTTATAATACGTCAGTTTGAAGAGAAAATTTATTTTAAACTGATAATTCCAAATATCATAGTTGAATGCTTAGCTCTATACAGAGATTTTATTTTAACGTTGAATTGCCTGGAACTTTGACGATGAGAGGCTTAATTTCGATATTTCACAAAGTTTTTAATGTATTTGACCGTTTAGATTTATGTTATTTCGTATCAATTTTGGCGTAGAAATTTGTTAAGAAAATTTTGAATTTTTATAATTATGGTTTTATGGTTTGGTTATGAATTTAAGCGTTTGCAGTGATATGACGACTACCGTCTTTTAAAGGAAATATTTTTTGCATTGTAGAAAAATGAATTGATACGTAAAACCAAGAAATCTTTAGATGAAATTTCCTGTTATATATTTGTTTTACTATATATATATATATATATATATATATATATATATATATATATATGTATATATATATATATATATATACACACACACACACACACACACACAGAATGAGTCTTAATTCCACCGACCAACTGCTGCTGTAAGTCAAAATAAATTCTAAACATATTCGACGTATGGTCTAAAGTGCTTTCCAAGGCTAGTATACGTCTTTGAAGGTGAGTATGAACAACATGTTATTGTAAATTATAGAAAAATTAATTAATATTTAACACTGAGCGTCTGGATTATGTTTAATTAAATGCAGGGATTTTTCAACCACCCCAAATTTTTCGTTGCCGCAAATTATTTCTTTTGAAATATTTTTACGAGAGCTACAACATATTTGGTGGTTGTAAAAATGTCATTCAAACATAATCCAGATGCTCACTGCTCTAGCTTAAAAACTCTCTCTGTTTTTGACAATGAGTCATTTTCTCGGCTTCCAAGACGTATACCAGCTATAAGAAACACATTTAATCATAAGTAGTGTAATTTTTTTTTTTCAAATTCGTTATGAGCCTGTGGCCAAAGTTTGTCGGTAAAGTCCCGACTAAACCTGTATATATAATAAAATAACGGTGATGATATATTGACATCGAATACTTTTGTTTTACCCTGGGCTAGTTATGTATGTTAGGTCACCAGTTAACGAAATGAGGAAACTTGAAGTAAAGCCCGCCGCACACGGTACAATATTCCTTACAATATTGTATGCTAGGAGTCGTACTGGCTCTACTACTAGTTTCTTCACTCGAATTCAAACAGGATACTAGTAGCTGTACGAGCTGGGCAACTGGTTTTGCGTAATAGACTGCATCCTATTTTCGTTGCTTGGTGTGTTCCAATATTTAAGGAGTGGCCAATCATAACTCACGAAAACAGCATGAGGGGTTGTTTACACTTTTAAGCGCGCATGTCGTGATAAACATGGACGGAAAGAAGTGGAATAGTGACCGACTTCTCGTTTTAATAAACGCATACAAAGAAGAGCGTTGTTTGTATGCAGTAAAAAATGTGAATTATCATAATAAAAATTTGTTGTGGAGAATATTCTCTTAACAAAACTAGTAAGGCAGCTAGAATCGTGTGCAGCAGAAACTTGTAGCGCACCTAGTGTTTCAGCTTGTAGCCTACACAGTACAGAAACCAGTAAGCATTCTTGTAGGCAAACTAGTAGAAAATATTGTACCGTGTGCGGTGGGCTTTAGTTGCTGGAACGCTACTTGAATGGCGCAGTTTCTCTGGCTGGCTCACCTGTGTTGACTAGTTGCACACATTCTGCCGTGTTTGCGCCAGTAGCAGGCGCTCTGCGGCCGACTTAGCAGCGCCTCGCTCGCGATGAAGTGCCTCAACTATCTGGAAGTTGCACCGCGCCGAGTGCGCGTGTAAATATCGCCGCCCGGGCCTCCGCACCAGGCAGTTTAATGTGATTAAACCACTAAAACCGGCATCTGGGAGGTTCGCGTTGCGCAGCGCCGAACTGCGGCGAAGTTCCGTAATCCTGTCTCCAGCGGCGCCGCCAACCACGCGGCTGTGGTATCGCGTTCCGCAGCTACCCTCCCAGACATTAATTATGTTCCCGTGAAATCCCATTCCCGGCGATTAAGTTCAATACCCTTGAAGGACTTGCTCATTTGAATAGTCTAAGCCAAATCCGAAACCGTTATTTCTATCAGATATTTTGTTTCGACACAAGGTTAACTACCACACAAATATTCAGTCAATAAGTTATTACTTAAAAATAAGGCCTGTTTTATGGCATACAACAATAATTTACAGTTACTGGCATAGTGGAAGGAAAAATTTTCTATTAATTTATTGTAAACCATAGTGTCTTGTAAACATTTAACTTTTTAACCATTATTTTTGTGATATAGCTAATAGTTAGAGACCGGAAAAATTCGCGGTTTCAATGGCCTTCAGGATAGACTGCATATTCCCCTGTACACTCGGGTAAATAACGCCATTTCATTGGCTGCTGACTTGTAAGTCGTCTCAGCTGGTTTGTCTGTGATTCGATCCTTCTTTGGTTGAGAGTTTATAATTGGTTGAGATTCGTCTATATGAACAGTAAGCCAATTACAAAATCATCCAAAAGATATATGTATTTGATTTCTAGCCTATCGCCGAATGAATCCGCGAATTTTTCCGGTCTCTACTAATAGTTTATTAAAAATAACAATTAACGTTTTCATTGCAAGCTGACAAACATTTATTACCTAAAGAAACAAAATGAAATTGGAGCTAAAATTTAAAAAATGTGGAAATACAAATTTTTATGTTTTTTTTTACAGGGCAGTTTATATTTTAGAAACAATTAGCATAGCAGCTTCACCAAAGAACATCTAATAACATTGAAATGGTGATATCAACACACGGTTTTTTTGAAATGTTGTTAAGTCATGCGGTGAGTTCTCAGCTCACTCGTTCAGTGAAAAAGGGGGGGGGGGGGGAGGACGGGGGTAATCACGTTGTCTGCCCCGGGCGAAAGAAACCCTAGATCCATCCCCGAAAATAGTAGCATTTATATATCACAGAAATCTGAGATTTATCTATACTGAGCTTAATGTGGATCACACGCTATGTATTGGGTTTTGTGGTTCAAGAGGCCGATCATTTAGCGCGACTTAGGGCGGTTCTTGGAGTCGACATTACCGCGTCTGAGACCGCACCGTGTCGTAACCAGCTGTTCTCTTCGCGGCGATTGTGGGTTACGAAACAGTCACAATATCGACCCGTATGGCTGCTTCGAAGAGTGGTTGAGTGTTTATGGCCCATGACGTCATCGTTTTAATCTGCATTAGCAAGTAAAAATTTGAATGGAAATGTGTATTCACCATGACAAGAGTTTATTACCATAAAGGTTGTATCGAACGTGGACAGTTGTAGTCACCAGAAGGATATCAACCATACGAAAAATATTTCGTACCAGCTTTGGGAAAAATGTTTCTAAATATGAAATGAAATATTATAGTTTTATTTTATATTGTTTTACACAATTAAGATACTTTGTGGATATTGATATACTCTTATAAGTGAACTCAAAATGTAAAGCCATTGAACTTACAACAAAATATTAAAATATCAAAATAATAACTCTACTTTGATATTGTAAACGTTCATGCCTTTAGGTCTCAGCAAGCGGTCTCGAAGGGAATAAATATCAAAATATAACACTCGCGGGAATAAAATTCATTATTTTTCTTACTAAAATATACATATACTGCTTTATTATTTAGTTCTTCTGGAACAGTAAAATATGTATTTTTTCATCATTTCAATCTTTTGTTAAAACTATTACATTTAACCAAATGAGTTTGTAATTATATTTTTTACTAACGTTTATTTAATTTCCTTGCTTAATGATTGTTAAGTAAGTTGCTGCTGTTAAAAAAATGAGGCACAAACCAGATTTAAATTTCATCCTAAACATAAAATTTTTTTTGCTCTCACAAAGAATGACGTATTTAAAAATAAACGTACTATATCTGTGGGTAAACGTACACACGTCACTGAACGTCATTGAACAGCAGGTACTAGACCCAGTGGGACAGTACCAGCAAGTATCTCGCGGTCTACAAGGCCGTACACATCCGCTCCCCCGGTACCTACCCCCACGAGGGAAAACCCGAGGAGTGCAGAATGGTACTTTCGACATGTCCACAATTGGATTAAATTCCAATCAATAGAGACCTGAAAATTGGCGGATTCATTTCGTGTTATGCTAAAATTCAAATAATTATACCTTAGTGCTGCTTCTGCCATTGGTTCACTGTTAATCTGGAGGACTGAGGGCCAATTAGAGACCCATCACTCATAGAAGCGTCGAATCACAGGCCCACACAATCGAGATGACTCACAAGTCAGCAGCCAATGAACAGTTGGCATTTGCCCGAGTGTGTAGTGGATATTGGAGTCTATCCTGAAGGTCATTGACCATGCGATTTTTTTCCGGTCTCTACCAATCAAGGGCGTGGGATATGAGAGAAGACAATCGGATACGACGGTTCCTAAGCGCGGCGTGGTCATTGGCAGCTTGGCAGCCGAACAGCTACGTCGAGAGGTTAGGCGCCACAGCCAAGCAGCCGTCAACCCGCCGCATAGCTAGTCCTGGGAGACTCCCAGTGCAGGCCCCCAGCGCCCCTGGCGGTCACGACCGGAAACAGCGGCGGCGACCCAGTTACCCGCCGCAGCCACGCAGCCACGCCATTGGCTGCCTCGGACAGCCACTCGCGCGGTGTGGAGCACCCACCAGGTCCACATCTTGCTATCACTCTCGCCTTCGCCCGCCTGTTGACTCGCCTGTAAATGGCTGTGCGCCCGGCCTCACTCGCCTCTTTCCACACCGAGTTCTCTCATAGCACCACTTTGAAAAATACACGTCCAAAATAATGTCGAGGTGATTTTCTTCTTATCTTGCATTCGATTTCAAATTCATCTAATAAAGTTCGGTTTCGATATTAGGCATGGATAATTACAGAGAGACTGAATTAAGATTAGATAAATACGTTCACATTAGAAACGTTTTCAAAAATGTTTCACCAAAGTATTGCATTTAATATCGGCTAATAAGATAGGGGCCGTGTTATAGATGCTCAAATATATTTTAAAAACGTAAAGTTCCGACTCAAGCTTATTAAGATAAGGTGGGAATTGCAATAGTACCATGTTTTTTTTGCCACATATTGTACTATATATTTTTGCAAAACTTGTGGAAGTTCATATAATTAAAAATATTTATTTAATGTAAAAATAAGTATTATAAATGGTGCTAAAAAGATTTTCAAGTGCAGTTTCAAATATATTTATATAAGAGACGTTAGATTCCTGTAGGTACAAATTATTACATTATAATGTAATGAATTATTTATATCAATAAATCGGAATAAACGTATATATTATTTACTGATTACCATTTTTAATTAAAATTGAACTAAAATAAATATTTTATTTTATAGACGAATTAATATTATTATTGAATAAATAATGAGTTTTGTATTTAATTTTTAATTCAATTTTTACTTATGTAATGTATTTATATAACTCTTAAGTGTTTTATTTATTGTATTTCTATTAAATATTTCCATGTAAAATTGAGTTATTTTTTTTATTTCGCCAAGTAATTATAGCTTCTAACGCACTTACATTAATACGCTTGCATTTATTTAACTGGTTACTATTATATAATTATTTATAAATGTGTTATTAGTAGGGATAGGAAAAATTCGCGGGTTCATTTCGCGACAGGCTAAAATACAAATAGTTACACCTCAGTGCTGCCTCTGCTATTGGCTCACAACTCACCTGGATGACTCTGGGCCAATTAGAAACGCCCGACCAAAGCTTTATCGAATCACAGGCTGCTACGTTGGGACGTCTCACAAGACGGCAGCCAATGGGTGGGTGGCATTTGACCGAATGTACGTAGAACTATGGAGTTCATCCTGCAGGTCATTGAACCCGCGAATTTTTCCTATCCCTAATTATTAGAGTAGTACGTACCTTCAGTAAAACACAAGGGCTTCTAACTGACTGGCATGACTGACGGCTCTCGTGAGGCGGGGGATGTGGGGAGGGTGGTCTTTGAAATCACCGCAGGCACCCACTCGTTGCTCATGTAAGAGCCATGCAGGATCATATATGAGCCGCGCGACGTGACATGAGCGCGGCTGGATGGCTAGGCCCCGGGCCCTACTCCGCAGAGTGAAACTAACCTATGTTGATCAGGAGTCCCGAAGTTCAGTAAATTCTCGTACATGGAACACTCAGGACTTATTTGGTGTTGTTTCGAAAATTACCTACCAAATATGTAAATCAGATAACAGAAAGTGGTTAGTATCATAAACTATTTCGCTTATAATATTTAATGTTTGTACACGATTTAAAATATACATCATAATAATACCTTGTTGGTCTGTAAAATTATTCTATCAAAAATATACTTATTTAATGTTTTTTTAACATATTGAAAACATTTTTTTTTCAGTCCTAGTATCAACCGTTTTTATGCAGCCTTAGTTTTGAAACACTGTATCTGTAGTTCTACACCATTTATAAATATTTAAATATCACGTTTCTCCAAAACCCTGAAAAACTCAGCTTTTTATGGTCGAGTCGTTGATATAATAATTTATCCGATGTAACAGGTGAATGACTCACCGGCAAGCCTGTGAGCTTGTGAGCCTGTAGGCCTGTGGGTCTGCGAGCCTGTGAGTCTGCGAGCCTGTGAGTCTGCGAGCCTGTGAGTCTGCGAGCCTGTGGGCCTGTGAGCCTGCGGGCCTGTGGGCCTGAGAGCCTGTGAGCCTGCGAGCCTGTGAGCCTGCGAGCCTGTGGGCCTGTGAGCCTGTGAGTCTGCGAGCCTGTGAGCCTGCGAGCCTGTGAGCCTGCGAGCCTGTGGGCCTGCGAGCCTGTGAGTCTGCGAGCCTGTGAGTCTGCGAGCCTGTGAGTCTGCGAGCCTGTGAGTCTGCGAGCCTGTGGGCCTGTGAGCCTGCGGGCCTGTGGGCCTGAGAGCCTGTGAGCCTGCGAGCCTGTGAGCCTGCGAGCCTGTGGGCCTGTGAGCCTGTGAGTCTGCGAGCCTGTGAGCCTGCGAGCCTGTGGGCCTGTGGGCCTGTGAGCCTGCGAGCCTGTGGGCCTGTGAGCCTGTGAGTCTGCGAGCCTGTGAGCCTGCGAGCCTGTGGGCCTGTGGGCCTGAGAGCCTGTGAGCCTGTGAGCCTGTGAGCCTGTGAGCCTGTGAGCCTGTGAGTCTGCGAGCCTGTGGGCCTGTGGGCCTGAGAGCCTGTGAGCCTGTGAGCCTGTGAGCCTGTGAGCCTGTGAGCCTGCGAGCCTGTGGGCCTGTGGGCCTGAGAGCCTGTGAGCCTGTGAGCCTGTGAGTCTGCGAGCCTGTGAGCCTGCGAGCCTGTGGGCCTGTGGGCCTGAGAGCCTGTGAGCCTGTGAGCCTGTGAGCCTGTGAGCCTGTGAGTCTGCGAGCCTGTGAGCCTGTGAGCCTGTGAGCCTGTGAGCCTGTGGGCCTGTGGGCCTGTGAGCCTGTGAGCCTGCGAGCCTGTGGGCCTGTGGGCCTGTGAGCCTGTGAGCCTGTGAGCCTGTGAGCCTGTGGGCCTGTGGGCCTGAGAGCCTGTGAGCCTGTGGGCCTGTGAGTCTGCGAGCCTGTGAGCCTGCGAGACTGTGGGCCTGTGGGCCTGAGAGCCTGTGAGCCTGTGAGCCTGTGAGCCTGTGAGCCTGTGAGCCTGCGAGCCTGTGGGCCTGTGAGCCTGTGAGCCTGTGAGCCTGTGGGCCTGTGGGCCTGTGAGTCTGCGAGCCTGTGAGCCTGCGAGCCTGTGAGCCTGTGGGCCTGTGAGTCTGCGAGCCTGTGGGCCTGTGGGCCTGAGAGCCTGTGAGCCTGTGAGCCTGTGAGCCTGTGAGCCTGCGAGCCTGTGGGCCTGTGGGCCTGAGAGCCTGTGAGCCTGTGAGCCTGTGAGTCTGCGAGCCTGTGAGCCTGCGAGCCTGTGAGCCTGTGAGCCTGCGAGCCTGTGGGCCTGTGGGCCTGAGAGCCTGTGAGCCTGTGAGTCTGCGAGCCTGTGAGCCTGTGAGCCTGTGAGCCTGTGAGCCTGTGGGCCTGTGGGCCTGTGAGCCTGTGAGCCTGCGAGCCTGTGGGCCTGTGGGCCTGTGAGCCTGTGAGCCTGTGAGCCTGTGAGCCTGTGGGCCTGTGGGCCTGAGAGCCTGTGAGCCTGTGGGCCTGTGAGTCTGCGAGCCTGTGAGCCTGCGAGCCTGTGGGCCTGTGGGCCTGAGAGCCTGTGAGCCTGTGAGCCTGTGAGCCTGTGAGCCTGTGAGCCTGCGAGCCTGTGGGCCTGTGAGCCTGTGAGCCTGTGAGCCTGTGGGCCTGTGGGCCTGTGAGTCTGCGAGCCTGTGAGCCTGCGAGCCTGTGAGCCTGTGGGCCTGTGAGTCTGCGAGCCTGTGAGCCTGAGAGCCTGTGAGCCTGTGAGCCTGTGAGCCTGTGAGCCTGTGAGCCTGTGAGCCTGTGAGTCTGCGAGCCTGTGAGCCTGTGAGCCTGTGAGCCTGTGAGCCTGTGAGCCTGTGAGCCTGTGAGTCTGCGAGCCTGTGAGCCTGTGAGCCTGTGAGCCTGTGAGCCTGTGGGCCTGTGGGCCTGTGAGTCTGCGAGCCTGTGAGCCGGCGAGCCTGTGGGCCTGTGGGCCTGAGAGCCTGTGAGCCTGTGAGCCTGTGAGCCTGTGAGCCTGTGAGCCTGCGAGCCTGTGGGCCTGTGGGCCTGAGAGCCTGTGAGCCTGTGAGCCTGTGAGTCTGCGAGCCTGTGAGCCTGCGAGCCTGTGGGCCTGTGGGCCTGAGAGCCTGTGAGCCTGTGAGCCTGTGAGCCTGTGAGCCTGTGAGTCTGCGAGCCTGTGGGCCTGTGGGCCTGTGAGCCTGTGAGCCTGCGAGCCTGTGAGCCTGTGAGGGGCTAGGCAGGTGTTTTTCGAGAGCAGGTCCCTCCAAGGTCGTGGCGGTGGGCTGTATCCTGTGTGACGCAGTTACCACCAGATCCGTGATCTGCGTGTCCACGTCTGTGGATTCTATCTCCGATGCATCACAGTCGGGTCGGGCCCATGCAGCCCATGCCCGCCTCTCTGTGCGCCTGCGCCGTGTCATAACGTTCCTTAGGCATAGAGCACACGTCTCTCGCCATGTAAGATATTGCTGTTTTTCTAATTGTAGATATATGCTAGGAAAATATTTCGACAAAAAATCCGTCTAATATGAGTTAAATTGTAGCATTTCCCATTTCCCAGTTGTGAAAATGGATAGCATGAACATTTAGTGAATATGCAAGATGCAAACTGTCACGGAAAAAAAAAGTATTAACTACAAAGCCCTCTTTTTGTATCAAATAGCTTTTGCCTTGTAGCACTTTTGTGATGAGCAAACCAGGAAGAAAACTTAGACTTTAAGAATTGGCCTGGAAGAAGGCAAGAAGATGCACTGGTCCAAGATGGCAGCTGGACCTGCTCTACGCCAGGATCAGCTGGCTGCACACAAGGAGGAGCAGCTTGGTGCTGAGAACTGAGGTAAGCTCGGAGCTTGTGTCGAGGAGTGCCGACTGTGGTTACAACTGGAGCAGGAGTCTCACTGCTGAGAGAAGGCGTGGTGCGGCCCGGCTCCTGTGCGGTTAGGCAACCCTCACGCCCACTTGCAGCTTGCCACACCTCCTGGTGACGTCATCGTGCTACAGCCGCTCTCGTTTCTCTGCGCGCACACTCCTTACAGCACTCGCTCACTCCTTACAGCACTCGCACACTCCTCTCAGCACTCGCACACTCCTTACAGCACTCGCACACTCCTTACAGCACTCGCACACTCCTCTCAGCACTCGCACACTCCTTACAGCACTCGCACACTCCTCTCAGCACTCGCACACTCCTTACAGCACTCGCACACTCCTTACAGCACTCGCACACTCCTCTCAGCACTCGCACACTCCTTACAGCACTCGCACACTCCTTACAGCACTCGCACACTCCTCTCAGCACTCGCTCACTCCTTACAGCACTCGCACACTCCTTACAGCCGGCAGAGGCATGAATTATGCTTTGCTCAAGAGTGGGGCAGTAGATGGCTAAAAGGGGATGGACAGGGTCTTAAAGAACGCAGTAGACAGTTAAACAACAGTAAGACTCTTTGAAGGTTTTTCGTCGCTATGTTTATTACAATAATTGTGAGCCTCCAATGTGTACTTTATTGTTCAGTTTATCGTTCAAATAAAGTATGGAGTATTATGATATGTCTTTCAAGTGGACTTTTTAAATGAGAAGTTTTCTTTCTAGTGCAGTTGACGTCCACACATTACTTTTCCAAAGATATTAATCCATTTCAAAATATAAAAAAAATGTCCGATTATTAGATTTTGCTTAATAGGTATGTCATTGTCTCCAATACACCAGTTTAGGAGCCTATAACATACAATTTAAATCAATTACGGAAATGAGACATTCCAGTTAAAATCTAGAAAGAAGTAATTCTTAAATACATAATTATTGTTTACCCCAGATACGTATATGCGACTTTACCAATATGAAAAATTCCTCAGTTAAAAAGAAATACGCTCTAGTAATGTCGTAAACCAACCATAAGCATCGACATTTAACCAAGACAGTTTGTGTTGACTTGCACGATCGTGATTTCAGGCCGTTGTGTCAATATTTAAAGGCGTGTCATAATTAAATGTGGCCCAATAAAAGACTTACAAATAATACAAATGTTCTGAAACTTATTAAATAAATCCGTGAAACATTTAATCTTTTTTTGTTATTGAAAAGTTTGCATAGGAATATCAGATAGCATACATTACAAACGTAAAAATATATGGACAGCGAAAAAGTGACATTTTAAAAATTAAATGCTGTTGTAAATTATAATAATAAAACTCTAACTAAACCCCAATGAATTTTCCAAGGAAAAGGTAAACTGCAAGCAATTTTTTTCTTCAGTTCCGGGTATTCCGTAAATTAAGAGATTTGCCTAAAATATATCAAATTTAAATAATAATGATACATGTTTGTTATTATTAAATTTATTTCTATCCAAGAGGGAATCTTTAGGGTTATTTACATACTTGCTTCCCCTTCCTCTAGCCAACTCGGGAGCTGTAACTGGGCTTCCGGCACAGGGGTTTAAGCACCGATGTTGATTTATGCTCTCTACTTGCCAAATTACGGCAAAAAAAAAACCAGCGAAAGACCTTACGTTACTGCGTACGACGGGCGACGGCGTGGACAAAAGGCAGCGCAATTGAACTACGTGATACACAAAACATACATTTTGTACTTAACAAGATATTTGTCACTTAAACGCTGCCTTATTTTTTTACGGGTTGACAACAATATTATCTTAACATTACTATGGGACTAACAATAAGTACTTAACAAAACAGAAAATTTGAAATAAAGCACAAAATGCATTACAAAACAACTAGAAAAAATATTTATATTCTTTTCACGCACACAGAGGACTAAGTTATATTTGGAAGGCAGTTTTTATCAGCGACCTCGGACGAATTTTTTTTTTCTCGGACTCATTCAACCTTCGTCTTCAAATCCCTTCATTATCCACGTTGATTGCCATTTCCGGCTGACAGGCGCAAATAGCCCTTTTACATCCGGGCATTGTGATTTTGCCTCGTCGGCTCTTCCCCGGGTCTTTGTTCCGGAGCTCTGATTGCGATCCCGATATCAGGCAGAACATTATCAATCAGCTTACTGATGAAGTAGCTACATGCGGACCTTTAAATATAACTTGTGGTTGGACTGTGTACAGGGCAAACCATATCCGTTTGAGGACGAAGTGAAGAAGTGTGCACTCAAGGCAGTGAATACTCCCGTTTACAGTTACGAATACGTGAGGCAGCCTGTTAAACACAGTATCGAGAAACTCTGTCTCAAAGAAAAAGACTATGTAGGCAGATGATCTGGCTGGTCTCTGCCTTCAGTAAACCGATTGGAACTAAGAATTAGTCAGTTCAAGCCAATGCTGAACTAAATGTTTATAAAATTGCTAACTTTAGCAAGTTTTCCTGTAGTTGAATAGTAATTGTGTAATAAATTGTATTTGTAAAAAGTGTTGTTAATCTAACCTGTCACTGTTATGTTAAATTTATGTGATATATAATAAATTGATTTTTTTTGTATTGACCAAGGATCAAACCGAGGAAATATATCGATCGAATAAATTAGTAAATTAATGAGTGATTTTTTGGACGATTTTTGGAAAATTGTCCGATTTTCTAGGTTAATTATTTTGAATTTTCAAGATGGCCGTCAATATGTAACCATCGTGTCCTGACTATTAAAAACATTGTTTATTATGAGAGATCCTAGATTGTTTTGTGTCCAAATACTCGACACTCCAAATTTAAACTGTCAATTGCCGAAAAGTTATTTTTGGAAGAGTTCAAAACAACTAGTGCCAACCAGACCAACGCGGACAGCAAAGTTCAAGTGCCCAACCCCCGCACGGTAGACTATTTTCTACTCTGTCCAACTCTTCTTCCGGACCATCCTTCTGTTTTCCGTAACCAACCTGCACGCATATTGCATGATTTTTGCACCCCGCATGAAAGAGCCCAGGGTTTTCCCTGTGTCTATGCAGGTTTCACCTGGGCCCAACTTATCTAGTTTTTAGTCTAGTATAGTCAGTGAGGGGAGTTAGTCATGGTGCCAATCGCAGCCATGGCTGGCCAATTCCCTCCTAGCACGCGATGCATGCTACCCCTCCTGCATGGTTCATAACCTGCATGATTAGAGCGTATGGGCTTCGGCCTGAGACGCACTTAGAGTCTTCCATACCCAGACCTCTCCCGCACACTCATAGCCTTAAGTTAGGTTAGGGGGAAAAATTGATTTTTTTTGTGGTAACTTGTTTCATATTTTAATTGAAGTTTTCTATAAATATTTTTATTGCAATATTTTGTGATCAATAATATTGTAATTGTCAACAATAAATGCTGATTCCTTTATTTGCTCTTAATTGGGCTTTCTTCTTCTGTGAGTGATGCATAGAGACCTGCAAAATTCGCGGATTCATTTCGTGATATGCTACAATTCAAATAATTATACCTTAGTGCTGGTTCTACCACTGTGGTTCACTGTTAATCTGGAGGACTGAGGGACAGTTAGAGACCCATCACTCAAAGAAGTGTCGAATCACAGACACTCAGTCGAGACGACTCACAAGTCAGCAGCCAATGAACAGGTGGCATTTGCCCGAGTGTGTAGAGTGTAGTAGAGTCTATCCTGGAGGTCATTGAACCCGCGAATTTTGCAGGTCTCCAGCTGATGCAGCATTATCACAGAGTATTCGACGGCTGTTATCCCCAGTGAGGTGGTCTTCTCGCCGGCGACCCGCAGTAGATGCTCCTCTCCGCTGTGTTGTTGTTGTTGTTGTTGTTGCGGCTCGCCCCGACACTGACCCACTGCCACCAGTCACGTGCTCGTCTGCCGGGGTGTGACGTCAAACTCCCACGCGCGGGAGAGAGGGTCTTCCCGGCTGAGACACGACTACAGTCCGTCCCGCGCTTAGACCGCAGCGTCTACTGACGTCTACAGCTGCCTCGTTCGCACCGCCCGGCCTCGCAGCATGACAATACAGATAACCATAAAAAAAATTAGTATATTTTTTATTTTTATTTTTGACGTGACAACGTCTAGTAAATTAATGAACGCCGGCTGCACGCACGAAAAAGGATGACTCATTGTCCCGTTACACACATTGTCCCGTTACGCTCATTGTACGCTTGCGCCGCATCTATCTCACTTCCACTCGATTAGAACAACCATCGATTTGACTTTTTCGAGGCACATTAAACTTGAAACACTCCCATTCGTTTCCTACTTTTCCTATCATCGTCCTATCCTTAACAGAATAACACAGATTGGAAGAAGTTAAATAGCAAACATGTATAAAAGTTATAGTTAAAATAATCTCTTCGTTAAAGTAATAAAAACATTTGAATTAATGAGTGCAAATAAAAGTAAATTTATAAATTAAATTGTATATTTCATTTCACTCCTTCTTTGTATCCGTACAAAATAGTGATAATTCAATAAAAATGATTGAATTTTATTCATAAAAGTATGCAATCATTTGATCAATGTTTTGTTATGATGTCACGTTAAACAATTGTCCGTAAACCGATTTTACAGACAACCAATTTTTTATTTTATTTTATTTTTTATTTTCTAAGATAATAACATAGTGTCTAATGACAGTATTATTTCAGTTTTGTTCATTCTGAATAAAATACATATTGTAATGCTAACAACCAATTATTAATAATATTCGCAGGCTTTTACGGCCATTGTCTGAAGTATGTAGATTGGCTTCTGGGTTGTAGCCGCGTCCTTGGCAAATAATTCACCGACGTTTCGGTCGAGATTGCAGTCGCCGTCATCAGGGAGCAGTTACCTACTCAACTGGTAACTGCTCCCTGATGATGGAGACTGCAATGTCGACCGAAACGTCTGTGAATTATTTGCCAAGGACGCGGCTACAACCCAGAAGCCAAGCTACTTCAACAAATTTTCATTTCACAGGAAAATTTATATGTACCAGTTGGTCACTATTGATATCGAGGAATCCCATTTAATTATTTTCTATGCTCGAAAGAAACAAAAAATTGATAGTATATAATTAAAAATATATATATTTGTTTGACCAAAACGGCTAAAACCAAAATGGTGTATTTCAGTTACGTCACCTTAAAAGTAAAAATCGAATGTTATCTAATGATACTTTTGACAAAATACAAGAAAATATTTTTCTCAAAATTCTCATTACAAATTTTCATTTTAAAAGTAACTTATTTATATTGTATTACAATTATTTTCATGGAATTATAAAGGCGAGTCTAAAAATGTTGTGTTCTATGACGTATATCCGACAACAGAGCAGACCTAAACAAGGACAACGCTAATGACGGAAATCGTGCGTTGGAAAGAGAGAGTAAATGACCATTAAAATGCACACTTGCACTCTGCGCATGAGACTAGCAATGGCAAAACATTTCAACACATCGATATATAAATATTTCGATATTACGCTTGAATTATATCGATGACGATAAAATATCTGCAAGAAAATATCGATATTTGCGATATATGTCTATTATAATAAAATAAACTAATACCCATTCTTAAATTATTATGCAATTATTATTTCAGTATATGTCATATTGTTACTTGAAGCATCTAAGCTAATAAAAATTAATGGCCACCTACCAGTTGAGATCTTTCTAGCAAAAGTATATAAAACCGTTTGTTAATTTTTTCCACTTATTCATAAACACCTTCTCAAGATGTTTCTTTTATTTTTTATTCTCAAAATATTTTTTTTAAGTTTCAAGTGATTTATATAAATTCTTATAGACTTCTTACATTTTTAAGTTAAACATAAGCAAACAAACATGTAGAAAAGTGAATAGTGAATAGAAAAAAAATTAAAATTACTTAGTTGTATTTTATTTTTCTAGTAAAGTTAATTTAATTATAATTAACACTAGCATAAAAATATTCCTATTTCTTCACAAGTTTAGAATGTATTTATTTTCAGATATCTAAGATTTTATTCTTTAACGGTTTCTGCCAATATATTTAATAAAATGTGTATTTTCTTGAAAATCATTTTTTCATTCAAATTTGAAACCATCGGAAAAATATACCGATATGAAAAAAATCTTGGCACTAAAATATCGATGTCAAATTATCGATGATTGGAAACATAAATATCGATGTATCGTTGCCATCCCTGGACGAGACGCGGTGTGCTGGCTGGGAGTGACTCAGAAGTGGGGCCAGCCTCGCCGCCTGCGTCACTGGTGGTGGGTCGTTACCACAACGCCGAACGTACAATAACGCCGAATACCACAACGCCGAACGTACAATAACGCCGAATACCACAACGCCAAACGTACAATAACGCCGAATGCCAAATTGACCGCAACGCCGACAGCTAGAAAACTGCTGTGTGCCACAACGCCGAAATGCAGTAACGCCGAAAAATGTACCACAACCTAACCTTACCTTACCTAACCTAACCTTTGTGGCAATCCTGCAATGACATTTTTTCGGCTTTAATGTATTTCGGCGTTGTGGTACACAGCAGTTTTCTAGCTGTCGGGGTTGTAGTCAATTTGGCATTCGGCGTTATTGTACGTTCGGCGTTGTGGTATTTCGGCGTTGTGGTGCGTCCCCACTGGTGGTCGCCCAGGGACCCAGCTCCCCGCTGAGACCCTCTCCCCGCCGACAGGACGTCGTCAGCAACACTGGCCGAGTGCTGGCGTGTGCGTCGTGGGAGCTCGTCTCACGGCCGTGACTCAGTTCAACCTGTGGCATGGTCACGTGCCATTCGCGCTGTGTCCAGGGCGTTGGTGAGGTATCAAGTGACTCCAACTACGTCACAGCATGCGAAAAACCTGAAAAATTGTGAACTAAAAATTTTATCGGATGTAGAGAGAAAAAATAACGTGGGTATAAGAAGTAATATTGACTTTGGCCGACGGTCGAGACGGCAGAGTTGGTTTCGCTGGCTTCCACCTTCACCTGACATGACGCCATGCGAATTTTTTTTTCCTTTGGGGCTTCATAAATAATCGTGTATACGTTCCGCTGCTACCTAATGATTTGCCAGAGTGGAGACACAGAATTGAAGAGGATATTGCTTCCATTACTCCGGGCTTGTTTACCCAAGCGTGGGAAGAATTTGACTTGGGTTGGATGTGTGCCGTGTAACTAAAGGTGCACAAATTGAACATTTATAAGAAAAACGTGATTAGTTTACCTTCAATTTGATGAATTGTTTATAGTAAATAGTCTTAATTGAACTGTTGTAATATGCCATTGACTCTGGGAGATTCCGTTATGGACCGCCTGTATTCCAATACTATGGTACCTGGTAATGGCTCCGCTTGATATTATTATACCTAGTTGGAGAGCTTCAACTGGGTAGGCGGATATTCACGCGCCATGTGACGCAAGCATTAAACATGAAACACACCCATGCGTTAACTATGCCCGGGTGCAGAACATTTTAGCATTCGTCCACGCAGTGGAATGAACTGATATTTATATGACCTTTGAAATAACCGTGATTCTTATTTAAGCGCGAATTATTGTTCGTGTTTGCGGATGGCATTGCTTACAGCTGACTGATTCAAGGGGAAAAAAATGTTCACTGTTCCGAAATGGCCTATCGATTATCACTAGAGACCGGAAAATTTCGCGGATTCATTTTGTGATAGGCTAAACTTCAAACATGTGAGCAATTCTGCTGGTTCTGCTATTGGCTCGCAGTTTAATTGAAGCAATCTGGGCCAATGGCAGACTATTTACCAAAGAAGCGTCGAATCACAAGCTACCCAGTGGAAACGCCTCACAAGTTAGCACCCAATTAACACGCGTGTTTACTTGAGAAATGCAGAGGATAATAGAAGCTATACTAGAGGTCAATGAATCCGCGAATATTTCAGGTCTCTAGTCATTATGTTTCAGAAACTTCCATGTTTTCTTTTATGTGTGAACCCTAATTTTTTGATGTTGGCATTTCTCAACCGCACAGTATTGTTAGTGGCCATGTTCCGCCTGCACGGGACCTCCGAGCGCGCACGGCGGCGCACGAGGCGGGTTGCGGAACACGCCCTCGCGCGGGCCGGGGTCAAAGGTCAGGCCGCAGCTGGTCGCCCCGGCCTCAGCCAAGGTCATGCCGACGAGACGTGGCTATCGACATTGTACATCAAAAATAGTTAAACATGGGGACGCACCACAACGCCGAAATACCACAACGCCGAAATGCCAAATTGACCACAACGCCGACAGTTAGAAAACTGCTGTGTACCACAACGCCGAAATACACTAACGCCGAAAAATGTCATTGCAGTACTGCCACAAAGGTTAGGTTACGTTAGACTAGGTTTGGTTAGACTAGGTTAGGTTAGGCTAGGATAGGCTAGGTTAAGTTAGGTTAGGTTAAGTTAGGTTAGGCTAGGCTAGGCTAGGATAGGCTAGGTTAAGTTAGGTTATATTAAGCTAGGTTAGGTTAGGTTAGGTAAGTTTATGTTTGATTGTGGTATTTCGGTGTTAAGGTACATTTAAGAAACACACACAAATTCATTCAGTTGTTATTTCGGCGTTGTGGTACACAGCAGTTTTCTAGCTGTCGGCGTTTGGTCAATTTTGACATTCGGCGTTATGGTATTTCGGCGTTGTGGTAACGACCCGTTAAACATGTTTTAATACTGTCACATTGCCTTAGTGTATTACGTCTCTGAGCTAGCTCAAACATTTATAATTTAATTTTTTTTTAAATTATAAAAATTCATCCCTTTACTGGATGTAAATTTTAAACCTGTTACAAACTTCATGACGAATTAATTATAACTATACATTACTTAAGCACTCGTCCCATAGTAAAATGAATGTTTTGCGAACATTAAAATTTACTGAAAATTTATTTTGCTTTTTTTCCAGCGCAATTACTGCACAGACCACATTCGTGCGAACTTTATTTCATCTTCATACCCTCTTTAAGCCCCAACGAGTCCATCGGTATTTTGAAAGATGCGTTGAAGTCACCTTCACCGTTTATGTTTTCGCTAGGCACGTATCTGATTGGCTGATTCATTAAACATACAAAAATAAATCGTAGTAAATACAACATTTTTTATAGAAACTTTAGTCATACAAACATGTTGCTCGTGCTAGTGACGTTTTCAATGTTGTCATAATACAAAATGATTTTTGTTGTAAGATATTAGATACGAAAGTTTGAGAGGGGATAAGGTTTTAGACACCTGTAAAAATTTAATATGTATATATATATATGTATATACACCCATATTCAAATGTATATATATACATTTATGTTACAATTTTTTCATTACAAAAACTTAAAAAATCGGAGGATGGAAAAATATTTTGACAGTATATGGAATTCACGAATCATTACCATTCCTTTTATCTATCGCAACTTTGTCATGTTGCACTCTAAACTTAAATCTAGGTCGCATGTGAAGTTGACTCAGGTATACATTTGGTCACGACACCGAAATACATTGAGATTATTTTCAGAGTTTGTTCATCATCATTCTGACAGCAATATTTGTTCGCCACTTATCGTGCGAACTTTCTTTTCGACCGCATCTTCCCATAGACCAAGTGTAATGTCCTAACATGTTATAGTTTTAAGCTAGGGCAGCGATAACATCATTCCCAACGTCTGAATTAGAACCTTGAATACAAATCTGGAACCTTGCATCGAGGGAAATTCACTAGTAACTACAGCTACGTTAGTAAAATAAATCATTTCTAGAAAATATAAAAAATAAATTTAAATGCATAACACCCCTGCAGTTGTAGTTGACATGCGATGCACGTAGCAACACAACATGACTAATCACCGCGCTGCGTCGCGTATGCACGGTTGATGAGCGGCGAGAATGCACGTGGCATAATACCAACAAAATTCTGCTCGTTAAAAATATGCCCAAGAAAAACTAAAAAAATCTATGTAAAAAAAATCGGTTTCGTGAAATAAGTTATTACTTTAAGTGGGTTAACGGTATACAAACGTGCTTTACTTTTTAAAAACTGGCTTTGAGTTGTTTATAAATTATTGAGGCTAATGTCGCAGTGAAAAAAAAACAAGAACATAAATACTGAACAGTTTCAAATCTTACAACCAGTTTGCACGTGTTTTCTGCAACTGTTACTTAAGTGGAATAATTATAGAAAGTTTTTGACTTTACGAGTTAACTTGAATTACAAAGAAACATCTTAATCAAGACCGCAGATTAAATTTTTTTTACTGCATGTTTGTATAAATGTTTATATTGCCAGTCATTTCCTTTCAGGCCCTCTAAAATAATACTCAATAATATTATCCATTAAAACAAGTAGAGATAAAAAACTGTGTACTATCATTTGTGTAAGGTGACGTTAAATTATTTGGGAAACTTTTAGAAACTTAATGATCACGATTTTGAGAAAAATTAAATATGCCTAAGATATAAAAATAAACTTTGCTCTTCATCATCATAAGTTTGAATTAGCTAAAGAATTTTACAAATTTAAACGAAAACGTTGTGTTTGTAATAAATAACTACAATGTATTTCTGCTAAAAAAAATTGAAAAATAGGAATACAATTTACCAATCGTAACACCTCAAAATAATGTTAAAATCTGTGTAAATCCTGAGAGAATATTATTACATTTAACAAACATTTATCAAAGGTGAGATTCGTGATTTATTTTTTAGTTTTATTGAAATACGATTATGTACATCAGTTACAATAATGAAAGGAGATTTATTATTGAACATTATAACCAACGATAAATGTGTTAAAATTTTTTTACATAAAGCCTATTTAAAATTGTTGGAATCGAATTGGTAATTTGACCCACTTTTCGTTGCATTAGAATCCGACAGCGAAGGAAGGCCAATAGCCAACAGGTCATCTAAAGGTTGCTGGTGTGTTTTATAGCTGAAAATAAAGTGAGAGAATATAGTGATTCAATTCATCGAAAGGTTAACGATTCATCAGTCGATCTTAACATTTTCTCAATAATACTTAAATACTATTTATTGCACTGCAAAATATTATGTGAGGACGAAAACTAAATTAGAAAATGTTTTAGCATAAATAAGATTCGTGATTTTATTGAGAGATTTATTCGAACTGTTCGCAAATACTTAATGAGAGTTAGAGGGAGTGCAGTGTGGAGTGTCGAGGCGAACAGGACTTCTTGTTCTGTCTGCACGCCTTGGCGAACCGCATCTCTGCTTTTAGGACTGACGTCAGCAAAACTCTTGTTCAAGTGTAATAACTCACGAAAAAAGTACCTCGCATATTTCTCAATAGAACATTGGGAGTCATTGTGTTTCATTCAGTTTTTTTTTAATTTTATGCACAGTAAGGCAAAAAAAAAAAAAGGAATTGTTCAATATTTGTACGTATGGTCTATAGAGAGGGAATTCGTTAGAGGGAAGAGGTGGTTAGGGGATGTGCCATGGACACATCCTTCGCAATGATCTGTCACGGTATTTATCTAATTTCTGGAGTAAATTTAGTAAATCGTGGAATAATCACGATCCATCTTTTCTTAGGTTGTTTAGTGCCTTCTTTCTATAATAGTTTATTGACAAAGCCATCTCGTCAAAATTTGTACTTAACGGAACCCTACTTATTTATGCTAGTGTTATTTATAAATATATATTTTTAAATATTATTTTGATGTGCAACTTCGCAGCTCTCGGGATACGGCATGTATTAGGTGTAATATCGTGAATGGAACGGAAGTCGCATGGAACGGAAATGCGTAACATCAGTGCTGCCATCTGTGGTGGATGGCGTGAACCAAAGTTCACAAAGACAAAGGGAAACTTCATAGTATTAAGTGTTTAGTGATTTTAACAATATAGGCAGTATTTTAATAAAATTCCTTGTTGGAAATCAGGTCCAAAGCTGGAGGTTTAGAATTTTTTTTTCAAGTCTTTTTTCGCTTTTGTCGGACCGTTTAATTCTATAGTTTAAAACTTCGGTCGGCGTAAAAAATGATCGAATGGTCGACGTAGCTGCTACGGCAGCGCATTCCAGCGGCAGGTGCGGACACTACGAGTGATTCGCCTACAGGAATGTAGTTAAAACAAAATTTAGGGTATCTTTATCACGTTCGGCATTAGTTTAAAGCTTTCTACGGTAAATTTTTGTGTCGGAGTCGTATAATAAGTGTATTTGCAATTTTTAAAAAAAATTGCTCGTTACCGAGGTGAGAGATATTACACATAATTAGCGAGTAGTGAAAGACTGGCTCACAGATATTTTTTTTTGCTCTGCTGCAGTGTCCTTTGAATTTATAGTTCGTTGTCTATTTATTTAATTTTGTTGTCTTGTCGAAAGCTATTTATATTACTCGTATGGGGTAATGGAATTAGTCCATTTGAATTCTTTGCACGTAGTAAAACATTAGAAACTTTAATTTAAATGTATAGATGAATTATTTTTGTGGTGTACGGTTAGCACTTTCCTTTCAAAAATTTAAGCTACTCTTGTGATACGGAACTGTTAAAAACGGAGACTGTAAAGCACAGATAAACGGAAAATTGTTCCCCTACTCTATTAACGAATTTTTACCAAAAGTCTACCAGTAACAATAAAACAAGGACGGGCGTTGATCACTCTGTAATTATTACACTTTATTGCACCCAACTCTTCAACTCGGTGACAATTTAAAGGAAGTCGTGGGGATGTAAGATCATGAGCCCTTCCACGGAGGCATGATCTATGAGGCGTCTCGCTCATAATGGCAGAGCTCTGTGCAGAAGTGTTCAGCGTAAACACCCTCCACCTCACGTCCCATGCCCAGAGACCTGAAAAATTCGCGGATTCATTTCGTGTTATGCTAAAATTCAAATGATTATACCTTAGTGCTGCTTCTGCCATTATTTACTGTTAATCTGGAGGACTGAGTGCCAATTAGAGACCCATCACTCACATGCCCACACAATCGAGACGACTCACAAGTCAGCAGCCAATGAACAGTTGGCATTTGCCCGAGTGTGTAGAGGATATTGGAGTCTATCCTAAAGGTCATTGAACCTGCGAATTTTTCCGGTCTCTACCCATGTGCCACATGGGGCTTACACTATACATATATAACTTCCGCACCTACTCTACTACAGTTTCCTCCAGTGTTACACGGGCGTATAAGAAATATTTCTCGTATATGTGGCGTGGTTGAATGTATAAAAGGTAATTGCGGAGAATATACATTTTGCACCAACACGCATGGCCTAAGGTACTGAACAATTTTTATACTGCATAGTGTGCAGTAAGAACCTAACTAAACTTGGCCACAGTAAAGACGCCAAAGAGAGAGAGAGAGAAAGAGAGAGGATGGAAAATGAAAGAATAGTTGGGATTGATGATTCTTGTTAACGAATTGACCTTTTTCCAGAACACGATGCTTAATTTCTCCCAAACCGCAAACTCATCAATCTTATTCCCTAACAAACCTTGTTCCACGCGTGTAGAAATCAGATGGCTCAACTCGTTAGAAACGTCTGTGGCTAAAGTCAGTCTGGCGCTGTGATATACGCCACTTGATCGTTAGCTAACTGTGGAGGGGAAAAAGGTGTTCAAGATAAAAAAAAAAGGATTTATGTGTTACCTCTTAAAAATAAGTCGCATGCAACTGAAAGCTAGATTACAAACAGAGAACAAATATTTATAATATCGAAGAAACTACACATTTTCAAAAAAAGAATTTGTTATTTTATTCCTTTTACCATCAGCGTGAAATTAACTTAAATGCAGAGAACAATTATTCTGAAACAAAAAATAAACAAAAGTAGGTAACTGTTGTTATTATTATTTTAAAATTTTAAAAATCAAACGGATAGCTTTGAAAATAATTTTGGTGTTGTCTTACAAGCATGGCCAGAGACTTAACACTAGGCTCAGATTACAGTGTTTTCATTGTAAAAAGATTCTCTTAAAGCCAGAATATTCGCCCGGTATTTTCTATAAAAATAAATTTGCGATATAAAATAAAAAACAAGAGTAACTTGTACTAAAAATTCTTTAAGGACACGACATAAAAAACAGCGATTCTTATGAACAAATCAATCAGTACTCAGAATTGCTTCGTGCCGTATGAAACTGTCAACACAGTCATGAACACAAAAAAAATAGTTTTAGGTTTATCAACAGTCATTTAAAAATTTTAAAAAATTAAATGGGTTTACTTACAAGTTCATTTGTGTTATTTTGAAGCTTTAAATGATTTGTGCAATGGCGAAATTTTTTAATACAATTTCTGGGGCATACATCATTGCAGTTTTGCGCTGCTTTTATTGGGAAAAATTCATAAATTCAAAATAAGAAAAAGAAAATAAAAATAAACCTTAAGGAAACACTATTTAATCAGCTGATGTCAAACAGATAAACCCAACGATGAACCTGAAGAAATATTACGGAGAACTCATCGACGACAGAAAAAAGACGAACAAATTCAAACTTATGTATCAGACAGCACAAGGAGTCCACGTTATGTTGTCCGTAATACCTGTTTATGTGCTTCACATCAGCTGATTTGGGCTTTGTTTTCTCTCTGTGGGTTTTGTTTCATTTTTTAGTTTTGCATTCACGAATTGTTCCTGCAGCGCAATGGCTAGGGACCGGAAAAATTCGCGGGTTCAATGACCTGTAGGATGAACTCCATAGTTCTACTTACACTCGGTCAAATGTGTCCCAATCATTGGCTGCTGTCTTGTGAGACGTCCCAACGTCGCAGCATGTGATTCGATACAGCTTTGGTTGGGTGTTTCTCATTGGCTCAGAGTCATCCAGGTGAGTTGTGAGTAGGGACTGGAAAAATTCGCGGTTTTGATGACCACTAGGATAGACTCCACGATTCTCTATGTACTCGGGCAACTATCACCTGGTCATTGGCTAACCGACTCGGGACACCTGTTTTACCGTGATTCTCATGATTCGAGACTTCTTTTGTTGTAGTGTTTGCCATTGGCTCAGAGTCCTTCAGGTAAATTGCGGTCCAATCGCACTGACGCAGCATTAAGCTAAACGAGTTTGGATTCCAGCCTGTCTCGAAAGGAATCCGCGAATTTTTCCGGTTTTTAGTTGTTAGCCGATAACAGAGGCTGCACTGAGGTATAACTATTTGTACTTTAGCCTATCGCGAAATGGACTCGCGAATTTTTCCGGTCTCTAGCCAACGGCGCATGTCCGGCGCGAGTGGCGGCAGCTGCTGGTCGCAGCAGGGGCAAAGCCGTGCGGTCACCGGGGGCTGAGTCACCGCCCCAAGGTCGTCTCCCGGGGGCTGCAGCTAAGGCGACCGGCGTCCTTGACACGATGGCTCCACTTTTACCGGCCGGCGACTGCCCGTCTGGCCGGAGCACCGCGGCTATCGGGACCACGCCGCCTTGCGACACTCCTGAGGGCCGGTTAATTGCAAGACACCGCCTGGAGGGGGGCAGTCGCCCGTATTGGGACCGCGCCCCGACCCACGTGTGAGCTAAGACTGGCCCCTGTCGGCGGTGGGCGTGACCCGACCCGGGTATATAGCCCCAGCGCGGAGCCCCCATCGTCAGTCAGTGTTCTCTTGGACCGTCCTGCCCACCACCAAGAGCTCGCCTCTCACCAGACTCGCCGTCATGAAGGTCCTGGTGAGTGTCTGCACTCGCCGCCGCAGCTGCCAACTGAACTCCCTTCAATATTACCAACAAACATAATCTGTTTGGTTCAAAAATGTTGGATTTGAAGCAGTTATCTCATCTGGATATAATAATTTCAAAAAATTTGGCTGTTACTTTTACGAAGAAACAGTTTTCTTTTCATTCTATTCGAGCTACTAGTTTAATTTACTATGAACTCTTAAGTATTACTATAATAAAAACCCAATTAACAAGTTTTTTTCCAGTTACTTACGTGACTTATTTTTAAACTTCTGTCCCATTGAATTTTAAGGTTTTTTTAAAATGACTTTCATATTATTTGATTATAAAAAAATATATTGAATACAAATATTTCATGCTGGAAGTATTAATCTTTTTTTGATTGCCTACAACAAATTTAAATTTTCAAAATATATCTCTCTAACATGCAGTTAAGAATTTCCTTCACAACTGTCCACAACAAATAATCGCATGTACTCGTATACTATTTCACAATATTCAATTGTAACTTTTATAATCATCAAAATAGAGTACTACCCGAATAGTTATTTAATTTATTATTCTTTAATTTTAGACATTGAAACATTTTATTCAAGACTTAAGTATTTAAAACACTGCCAAAGTTCATCTCCGTCTGAGTGTTCTGTTAACACACAAAACTTATTTCTTGTATTTGCTTTATAAACTTTTTAACGTCTTTCGTTTTTTAGTAATTAATATTACATTTTATATGTGTTGGCGAAGGGATGGTTTATGAAGATATATTCTTTACTCGAACAATAATTCAGACTTTGCCTTTTTGTTTTGCTATACATTTTGTAATACTTAAAATTTTAATGGTTTTCTGCATTAAGCAGAGCATTAGAGTTAGCTAATATGTTAAAGGAAACACTTATGAAATTCTCTCTCTATTTATATAAAATTTTTATATGTCACTAATTATTCTTATAAGTGTTTTAACTGATATTTCGACGCTATATTGGCTTTAATATATTGTATGATGATCTAAAACAGTGAAATTGTTTCTGAAAAGGATGCTTCTCATTGCAGTGTACATTTGTACAGATTTAAATGATAGGAAATTCACAAAATAAATGTTGAAATTCAAAGGAGTAAGTAACGTCACTTATCTAAATTTATTGGATGTTTTTACCTGCTACTAATTGCGTTAATATTTTACTGTGTAACAGGCTGAGAAGGTTTTACACGGAATGTCATTAAATAAGTACGGAGGCATCATACATTTGAAAACACGTCATTTAAGCCTGAACGTACGGAAACGGAACGTCATCTTGGTTATCAGTGGAGCTGTAAAATTTGGTTTTACATTTTTTTTACGCGACTCAACATGTGGAAACAAAGAGAGAAGATGATCATTAACTCAGTCATAATTTTCGATGTGGTTTTAAATAACATAATAGTTAAACTGAAGTTGCTTGAATATATTACTTATTTAAAAAAAATCAGATGTATGGCAAAAAGTCGTAATAAACACTCGTTCGCATCATTAACACGGTGCCAAATTACCAATTTTAATTTTATTAGTTCTGTTTTTACATGCAGTAGTTTAACATCTAATTCAGACACGTATCAAGCCATTCCAAAGTACAGTGTAGAGATAGTTAATTGAATTTTACCACTGGTTTATTCAACCAAGTAGTAAAAATTAAATTATTTTCATTGCTCTTGAAGAACATGTTGAACTTTTTGTGAACTTTTATTACGGAACATATTTCCTTTATGGTAAACTTTTTTATCACTTGCTCTTGCATTTAACTTATGTCTGATATTTATTTTGTTTTGACTAACTGCCCTTGTAACCCATTCTTAAGGACATTTTTCAATTTTATGATTAGTAATCCCCCCTCTATAACACTATGCCATTACCTGTAAACTTTGAGAACATGTTTTTCTTGTTGTCAGTTGTACTAAGTAAAGCACTTTCCTTGACACTGAAACTGTATAAACTCCGCTCTTGGATTACAAAATGCTTCCTTTGTCCCTTAACTTATAGAAAATATAGTGTTTTTCTCATTCACATTCAAAAAAATGTTATGTTCTTGTTTTCTGTTCTCCAATGGAACAACTTGTCACACACACACCGTCTAGAACCTCCTGCTCTTGCCATTCGCCTTAAAAAAAACGTCCTTCTGTTCGGATCTGCTTGGTTTCTGGGCTGTTTCCCCCCGTCGAAGGGCAACGATTTCGCCAACGTTTCGGTCGACCTTGCAGTCGCCATCATGAGGGCCGGTGGTCGGGGCAGCAGCCCCAGGAACCCGAGCCTGTGCCCGCCTCTGACGCGCGCCTTGCCCGCAGGCCGTGTTCCTGATCGCCCTCGCCGTGGCAGCCGCCGCCGAGGAGAAGAAGACAGAGAAGGTCGAGGTCGAGAAGAAGACCGAGAAGCGCGGAGTGCTCGGCCTGGGCTACGGCGCCGCCGCCCTGGGCTACGCCGCCCCCGCCGCCATCGGCGTCGGCTACCACGCGCCCGCCGTCGGCTACGCCGCCCCCGCAGTCAGCTACGCTGCCCCCGCAGTCAGCTACGCCGCCCCCGCCGTCAGCTACGCCGCCCCCGCCTTGAGCTACGCCGCCCCCGCCGTGGCTAAGGTCGCCGCCGCCCCCGCCCTATCCTACGCATCCTACGCCGCGGCCGCCCCCGCCCTGTCCTACGCTTCCTACGCCGCCCCCGCCGCCATCGGCGTCGGCTACCACGCGCCCGCCGTCAGCTACGCCGCCCCCGCCGTCAGCTACGCCGCTCCCGCCCTGAGCTACGCCGCCCCCGCCGTGGCTAAGGTCGCAGCCGCCCCCGCCCTGTCCTACGCTTCCTACGCCGCCCCCGCCGCCATCGGCGTCGGCTACCACGCGCCCGCCGTCGGCTACGCCGCCCCCGCCGTCGGCTACGCCGCCTCTGCCTACGGCCTGGCCGCCCCCGCCTACGGCTACGCCTCCCACGGCTACGGCTACGCCGCCCCCGCTTACGCCAAGATCCACTAAGGAGCGCATTCTCAACCACTCCGTCATCTCAACACCTTCTTTAGGTAATTATTGTGTGTAAATTGATGTGAAATGCTGAAAGAATTTTTTAAAGAATATATTAAAAATTTTAATTAAATTCGTCCAAAATAAATTGCTTCATTAGCACTACAAATTAAAAATGAAATTGAATTCATGTTGTATTTAAGTTTGCCAAACTCTAGAAACACTTGACGATGCAGGTATATTGGTCTCTGTGCTGTTGTCGCGCTCAGACGGTTGTGTGATGGAGCCTGATTTGTTGCAGGGTCCGCGCGTGTCTGGGAGCTACTGCACAATCAGGAACAGCAGAGGAACGTCATGATGGATCATCGTCGCTTCACTCACATCAAAAATAACACTTCAAATTACTTTCACCCATGAAGGAACAAAACATTGAATATTTCTTATTTATTTTTCTATGAATGTATAATTTTTTTTATACTTACAGATGCGAAATAAATCCGCTCAATACCTCATTATGTTTTTTTATTTAAAAAAATTGTGAACAAAGACATCATCCTCATCATTATACAAATGGTTTTAAAAACACCTATTTTGGTTCGACTTTCTTCAAGCAAGCTTGCAACTAATTTTTCTGAGTTGAATACTCAAAACACCACATGATAAATTTTATTTAACTTAATAAAATAAATATTTTATTTTAAAATGTGGAGAATACTATTTTTATTAATTATGTTTGCAACTACGGTCTAAATTTAGTGTAGTTTTTTAAGAATAAATATTGGGCTATATAATTTTATAATATAATGAATATTCATGTTAGACAAAAATATTTTGACAATGTAATTTAATAAAATATATATTTTGGACCAAAATGTATGAAATTAAATAAAGGTAATATTTTATTCGCATTTAAATATACAACAATGGAAAAAAATATAGTATCTTTCCACAAATTGCTGTCTTAAAGCTACATTATATCATGATTAAGAGTTCCAAAATTTGTATTTTTGGCATATTGACAACACCTAAAAAATATTAATAACATTAAAAATGCTAATGATTATCCTAGAGTGTGATTTATATTATTTCAAACCTTAAAACGTATGAAATCGAACCATTTAGCGATCATTTAAGTGTGTTTAGTTATGTCAGTGTTTATTCAGCTGCTAACAAAGTGTTATAATTCACTCTTACACTTTGAGACATAAATTTTTATGGCTTCACCCCATTTATTTATTAATAACAAAGAAGTAGTCATTCTTTATTAAAATTTAGTTACGTGAATATTTAAGTATGCACGTTTCACCAACTATCAATACATTGAACTATTTTGTTCTCCAATATGTACTTCATGATACACGAAAGCAACCTTTAAAAAAGTTTCAAAAATTTTACTTAAAAAAAATTTACATTGAGAAAGTATATTTTTACTAAAGCACAAGTATTTTTGAGCTCCTTTAAGACTTAAAGTAATAATAAAATCTCCTTTTAAACCACTAATTAAATTAAAAGCAGAACAATTTTAAAATTTTTACTAACAAAGCTCATGAACTAAATGGCTCTGTGTGAATGTGTGTTTTTTATTTAAGGCTCATTTTCACATTTCTATAACTTTCGGATTTCGAATTTAAATGTAATCTCTCATAATTATGTGAAATATTTTGTTCAATCACTGCTTCAAAAATATGTTTCTGAATAGACCAAGACAGAACAGAAGGTATAAGAAAAGTGTGTCGTCTTTCAGCGTTGTGGTATCACTATTGAAATTAGTGAAGTTAATATTAAAGGTTTTGTATTCGTTTCTGAAGAATTGCCTTCAACTGAAATAACTAATTAAAAACCAAAATATGAACACATTTAAAATCAAAATGTTAAAACAAATTTATTATGTTTTTATTTAAAGATCTCGAAGCAATCTTTTATTCGAATACCAGACATAAGCCATAAAATGATTGTTTAAAGTGTCGATGGTATAGTGATACTGACTATAAGATGGTTTTCATATTTTGCCAAAAACACATCCGTGAAAAGCTATATGTTATAAGCATTAATTATAGTTTCAACTAAGTTATTGAACAATATAAATTCTGGTATTATAGATAAGAAAATTGTATTTCGATAAATCTCATTGGCTCAAAACGTTAAAAAAATTGTATAAACGAAACTAGATACCTAAGAATCACAAATACCTAATATATTAACAGTAACAGAAGGTAATTAAACAGGCCTCTAGTTAGATAGTCATGTAACTCAATTAATATATTAAAAATCATAACAATTAATCAAAACAATTACTAGTCAAGTTATCAGTTAAATAAAAATTGTCAGAATTGAAACATATGGTGTTAATATTTATTACTAACAAATCTCAAACACAAAATGCGTGTACGCTATTAACGCAATACCTTAATCTTGAAGTATTTAAAAGTAATCAATCGTCTCTCGTTAATTTATAAATACTATCGATGGAAAAATGAATTTAGATTTTCAGCTAGGACATGCATTTTTGCTGGAGTAGGAATCACGCTATCTTCTTATTCCGCAAACTGGACATTAAATTATTATCTCAAAGCTCTGGTAGAATGGTTCAATTGTATAAAATTATGTTACGTTATATAATTTTAATTCTTGCAGAAAATTTCAAATTAATGTATTTTGTGATACCTATATTTTGGTTTTAAAACAATTCGTAGCGTCTTATAGTGACTGATCTATCAACCACATTAGCCTAACTTAAGAATTTATTTTATAACATTTATGTTTGTTTATATGGATAATGTTATTTAATTTTATTTAATCTGGCACTAATTTGCTCCAACAGCTGAATATTCTTCGTATGACAAAATGTGGCTACACTTTGACCACATTAAAATTTAATACATTTTAAGAAGACAAAAATAAATGTTTTTTGTTCCTTCCAAGTCTCAAAACATTATTTTTTTATTAATGTCTCAAACAGTAAATCTATTAAAAGAATTACATAAATAATTTTACACTAAAAAATTTAACTTTACATTCTCCTAATATAAATACCAACAAATATTACGTAGTATTACTCAGAGTACTTAAAATTAACGAATAATTTTGACATGATTAAGTAAACGACTAAAAAATAATTTGAATTATTAAAATTAATTCATATAACGTCTGTATCCTTACAATGTAACAACATAAAGGCTAAGAAGATACATCAATAAAACCATAATAACACACAAATAATTTTCAATTTTATTTTCCTCGTTTATTATTAGTTTACATACAGTACGTAGATATAAAAGTGCTGAAGGAAATAGAAGCACAATTCCAGTTTGTGCGAAACCGGTTTTGCGCGTTTTTAAACATACAGTTTTTAAAACATCTTCACATTCGGGAACTAATATATTCTCTTTTCTACATACTTTATTTGTCAATGCAGTCATAATATCGTAATCAGTTGTTCGGAAAAAAAAAATTATCTGCGAAATTGGGGCAGTCAACTCTATTTATTCTAGCGAACTTAATTTATCATATCCATCGCTTGTGTGCTATGTGTAATGTATCGATGCATGGATAGTTAGTATTAAAACATAAACATTCATTTGCAATATTTTTAAGTTCCTTTGAAGTAACTACAGTAATAGCTTCACTTTTACGAGAAGTATGCTCTCTCCGTACAGTAATTAAGTTCCGCGGTTTGGAATGACGTCATGTAACAACTTATATGAGCATATGTAGTTGTGTTTTGGTACTTTTGGACTAAGTATGACATCAGTAGACTTGTGAGTTGTAATCTGTACCGACGTATGCCCTTAACGGCATAAAATTCACTAGCATGTCTGACTTATGAGTATGCCTAACAACACTGACACTATAGTGTAGGGCGGGGTTCCAGCACCATCAAAAAATATTTTGTTTCAATCTCCTGAGAATAATGCAATTAATTATTTATTATTTAAATGTTTTGCTATGATCCGTGACTATTTTATTTCTCACAGCGCTTCAAAAGAGCCTCGCAGTTAGCCTTTATTGTTTCCAAAGCAATGACGTGTGTTTCAAACTTGACAATTGCGTTCACGAAGCATCCAGCAGGAGACTCGTGATAGATTGCTGGGATTGCGGCAAAGAATCAACTGACTCAGTGTTGACGCCGAACATGGAAATGCTGCAGGCAACACAGCGTATGTCAGATAAAAATGGCTAAGATTTATTTGGACAAAATTGAAAAATTGGTTAAATGTATAAACATTCTAAAATGCTAACCGTAACGTAATGAAATAATTATTAAGAAAATAAACATATGTTTATCCTAGCTTACAAAAAAACTTATTGGGTTTAAATAATTAAAAATATGTAGGAAACGGAAACTGCAATATACGAAGCTCAAATATTTTTTAAATTTTTTTTTAATGTTTATTTATTAGTTTTTATGTTTGTCACTTTGTTCCAGCATCAGTTTAAAACTACAAAAAATTATATAACAGTTCTTATTAATAAAATATTTCACTAAATTAAACATTAAGCTATACATTATTAAAAAAAATTCAAACATCTGGAGGAGTCAAAAGAGGATAGATATAGTGTGCAATAACCAAGTTTATCTCCGAAGTTGAGCCAGCACAAGCAAAGATATCTGGTATGAGTAATCGACATAAAAAAATTATGTGACATACTCCCCTTACGGCGATGTAAAACGGATGAGTTCAGTTTTGTGACAAGTACGACGCAAAGGGAGGTAAGACCCCTAGCATTACTAACTTGTATTACATACTGCGCTTTTTCTTCTACGTTCGACCACTGAAAGGGTAAAAAGGGGTTGAAATTTGTTTGATTGTAAAACAACGTAACTCCCAAGCTAATCAAGTTGGAGGTAAGATAATGGATACGAATTATGAACAATTACATTTTAACATTTTGCATAATCTCAACCCCAAATTATTTTTAAAAGGTGTAGGTTTGGTTTTGGAAAAAAATCACATCGTCAAATCTTTCATTTCATCCTAATCTTATGAAGTTATAAATGTATAAGTTGTCAAAATCTGCATTAGAAAGAAATGCGTCAGAGTTTACGCCAGTTTTTTAAATTCGATCTCTAAATAATTGAAAAGGCGTAATTAAGTGTGATTATATCAAGTATAAAAATCTCTCACAATAGACTAAACTGGTAGATATAAAAACATCACACTTAATGCACATTAAAAATAATTAAGTTAACGCATTACATATTTTTTTAAAATTCCAAAGCATTTATGGTTTCAAAGTGAATTAATTTTTATTTGTATATTTTTTATTGTTTCCATTGCTTTGACATAGGACGTTTGGAAATAATCGCACACTTTTTATTTTACAACTTTAAGTACAACATAAGCGCAATTCTAAAACAGACCTAAGTGAAGCAGCAGGTGGCCAGCTTGTCTGATTTAAAATATAAAGTAGATTCCTTCTATTGCAGAAGAATGTACCCTAAAAGACGAGGCGAAGTTAATAATAGAATCATCAATAATATGAAGCGTTCAATATCAATTACATCAGTTTCCAAAAGTTATTTTAAACTATAATACGGCGGAATCATATGCATCCAACCAGTAAATTGTTTTGTGGTTACAAAAAATATTTAATATGTGGCGTTCAGTTCAGAACACGTTTATTGTTTTATGTTATAAAATATAACTGTATAGGACATCGTTTTAGTACATGTAAAGTATTTTATTAACTTTGAAAAATTTTGGTTGGCAGAACTAAGTGATAATTTGGTTATAACAATGATTTCTTTCAAATGTATTTGGATTTAAGTTTTATTGGACATCTTCAATAACCACAAACAAATCATAATGAAAAATAAAAAAAATAATTATAATAATGATGGAAATACGTGTATGCTACGGTGCCACCCACCATACTTAAGCTGAGAAAAAAAATTGGCCCTTGATCGAAATAGGTTGAAGACCTTTGGTCTACATCTTCAGTGACTCTCTTGATTCAGAACGAGGGATTGCGAAACATACTGGCCTGGGAGTATATCAAGGCCAGCATTCATGTTTGTGCAGAAGCTCTGTATGTATGTCACAACATTTATCTGCATTGTAATAAAACTGCAGTGGAGTCTTATCTGTAACGAAAGTATGTACGTTTTTTAAAAGTGGTAGATTGGTTAATAATAAGTGATACAGAGGCTTAAACAATAATTTTTTTAAAACATTTGCCTGTTTTTTCTGTCTTTTAAATTGTTACATTGTGCAAAATGTAACCAATTAATATAGATAAAGTTTATTATAAATAATAATATTTCGTGAAGCAAAATTTAGGTAACTTTAAGTCCAGATAAGTCACATCGTTCGCTCAGAACGCGCTCCTGTGTTTGACACGCATAGCTCTGAAACAATTCAACGAAGCTCCGTGATTCTGCACATACCCCTGTACACTCGGGCAAATAACGCAAGTTCATTGGCTGCAGACTTGTAAGTCGTCTCAGCAGGTTTTTTCTGTGATTCGATCCTTCTTTGGTTGAGGGTTTATAACTGGTTGAGATTCGTCCAGCTGAACAGTAAGACAATAGCAAAATTATCTAAGAGGTTTATGTGTTTGAATTCTAGCCTTTCATCGAATGAATCCGCGAATTTTGCAGTTCTCTAGCTATATATAAAAAAAGACCAATTTATATGACAACAATTTTTTAACATAAAGTACAGCAGTGCCTTACTTATTTTCTACATAATCGCCAAAACGATTGAGGCATTGGTCATATCGTAACACAAGCTTCTCGATGCCTTGTTCGAGGAAGTCAGCCGCCAGTGATGAGAGACACAGGGCCAGCGCCTGTACCTCTTTCTCCCGCACGACACCGCTGTGAGGCGGGCGGACTATCCAAGAGGCGCATTCTAAACACCTTTTTTCAAATCTTGCGATAATTCTTGACGCGGGAGCCAGTGCGATTAGTCAAACGAGTTTCAGCAGTCAATTAACATCCTTTATTATGTCCACCCCTAAACTAATAGCAGAGGCAGCACTAAGGTATAACGATTTGTATTTTAGCCTATCGCGAAATGAACTCGCGATTTTTTCCGTTCTCTAGTAATGACGTAGGTGGGGTGCTCTCATAACTTAGAAACAACCAACATTGGATTTTACAAGTTATCCCTGTTCTAAGTTATGACAGATCAAAGTTGTGTGTTTCCAAATAAAGTGTTTCTAAGTTATGACATTTCTATGTTTTGTGTTTATAATGGTCAGTTGTAAATTTCTGCTCTTCGATCCGCGATCCAATAATCTCAGCCCAAGAATAATCTAACTAATCTAACCATCTTTACTGACCATAAATTATCCAGTGATCACTATATACTCTAAACGTAGAGCTAACATATACTGGGACTACACGATCTGTGTTCGCGTGAACCTAACCTCATACATTTTCAATCTGAGACGACAGGCAGCTGCAATGTGAAAGAAATGTAAGGTGCATTTCTATTGGTAGGCTGGAACGATATGAAGTCACCACAATATATTGTGACACTCGAATAAATGGTTGATGCGATTGTCACAAGACAACAGCACTTACAGCCGTGCCTCAGTTTTTGGAAACTGAAAACACACATTGTTATTTAAAAGTTAATACAAAACGAAGCATTCGAAAATATGAATAGGTTCCGACTAAACAACGCTTCGATTAAATGTGGAAATATATAACGTAATCAAATATTTAAACACTAAACTAATACAACAAGCGTTTTCAACATTTTAGTTACGGGTATTTCGCGGGAGAAGTAAACTTTTTGATGCTTGTATTATACTAGCGATCCGCCCCGGCTTCGCACGGGTGCAATGCTGATACTAAATATACTAATTTTAAATATAAATATAGACTAAAAACAAAATATGATCAAAAAATATCAACAACAAAAGATACTTATTCTATTCAGTTCTTTTTTGAACTTAAATACCTTACCTTAAAATACGATTTTTGATAATTATGTAAAAAAAAAATTTTACATACTATTCGTTCGACTATAAACAAAAGAAAATCAACAATTATCAACAACATGAACTATTTCGTAGGGTTCAGCCAGCATTTGCAAAGTAAGCGCAAAAAAAAGTCTTTATTTACGACATTGCATTACAAACCTCTAAAATTATCAGTGTGTCTCTACTATATTATGCATGTGTTATACATGTAAACCTTCCTCTTGAATTTTTCTATCTATTAAAAAAACGCATTAAAATCCGTTGCGTAGTTTTAAAGATCTAAGCATACATACGAACAGACAGATAGCGGGAAGCGAATTTGTTTTATACTATGTAATCATGTGATCAGAAATTTCGTAAAAACCGCTCTAACATTTACGTCTGATTAAACGAACGCGCATAATGTTCGCGAAAATGCTGGCCATTTCTGCTCTTATTGCAGCGCTAACAATATATCAATGATCAGTTTAATTTGACAGGCTGTTTCATATTGCCATTCATGCGACAAACTGAGAGAAGACGGAACAAAACATATGGATAAAACTACAAGTCTGTCTTGTCATGGTTTCCGTCCTGTGGCTTTGCTAAAAAAAATAAAAGAAACTATGTAAATTTTTGACGTGACAACGTCTAATAAATCGATGAACGCCGGCTGCACGCATGAAAAACTGTCCCGTTACGCTGTGTCCCGTTACGCTAACTGTACGCTTGCGCCGCATATATCTCTCTTCCACTCGATTGGAACAACAATCGATTTGACTTTTCCGAGGCACATTAAAATTGAAACACTCCCATTCGTTTCCTACTTTTCCTATCATCGTCCTATCCTTATCAGAATAACACAGATTGGAAGAAGTTAAATAGCAAACATGTACAAAAGTTATAGTTAAAATAATCTCTTCGTTGAAGCAATAAACATATTTTAAATAATGAGTGCAAATAAAAAGTAAATTTATCAATATTAAATTGTAGATTTCATTTCACTCCTTCTTTGTATTCGTACAAAATAGTGATTATTCAATAAAAAATGATTCAATTTTATTCATAAAAGTATGCAATCATGTAATCGATGTTTTCTCATGACGTCGTCACGTCAAACTATCGTCCGTAAACCGACTTTACAGACAACCAATGAAAGCAATGAGTTCGGCTCGAGATGGTTGCCGCGGGCGCACCCGAGCACCACGGTGCAGCACGCCTGCACTCGGACTGCGCAACTGGTCGTGCGGGACCTTGGAGGGGTCGTCCAGTGGAGCGGCTGTCCGTGCGGGAGGGGGTGGTGGGGGAGGAGTGAGTCATTGTCCGGGCTGCTGACCCACGCGCAGTGCTGGGCGTGTCCGGTCATCTCGCCTGCAGGGCCCCGGGTATATATACCCCGGGTTCTGCACGCTGCATTTCACACTGCACCCCCAGGTCCTCCCAGCAACCCGCCAGCAACTCCGGTCAACCCGCCGTCATGAAGGTCCTGGTGAGTGAGTCCTCTTGGTCACACGGGGGTCAACCCTATCTCTCAGCGCCTCGGTGCGACCGCAGTTCTGACATCCTTGGCACATGGCGCGAACCACAGTTCACAGAGACAAAGGAAAACGTTATAGCTAGGGACTGGAAAAATTCGCGGTTTCAATGACCACTAGGATAGACTCCACGATTCTCCATGTACTCGGGCAACTATCGCCTGGTCATTGGCTACCGACTCGGGACACCTGTTTTACTGCGATTCTTATGATTCGATACTTCTTTTGTTGGAGTGTTTTCCATTGGCTCAGAGTCCTTCAGGTAAATTGCGGTCCAATCACTGACGCAGCATTAAGCTGAACGAGTTTGATTCCAGCCTGTCTCGACAGGAATCCGCGAATTTTTCCGGTCTCTAGTTATAGCTAGAGACCTGAAAAATTCGCGTGTTCAATGACCTTCAGGATAGACTCCAATATCCTCTGCACACTCGGGCAAATGCAAACTGTTCATTGGCTGCTGATTTGTGAGTCGTCTCGATTGTGTGGGCCTGTGATTCGACACTTCTATGAGTGATGGGTCTCTAATTGGCCCTCAGTCCTCCAGATTAACAGTGAACCAATGACAGAAGCAGCACTAAGGTATAATTTTTTTTTAATTTTAGCATAACACGAAATTAACCTGCGAATTTTTCAGGTCTCTAGTTATAGCATTTACTGTTCATTGGATTTCAACAAAAATCGGCAGCTCCCAAGATGAGGGTTTAGTATTTGTTCAAGTATATTTTAACTTTTATCGGATCTGTTTTCGTTATATTAGTTTAAAAAATTTTGATCGCAAATGAAATTTATCGATAGTCGACGTAGCTGCTCCGGCAGCGAATTCTAGCGGCGCGTGCAGTAAATTGCGTGTAATTCGCGTCCAGAAATTTAGTAGAAAGAAAATTAGAGTACATTTATCAAGATCGGCATTTTTTTAAATGAATCCTACGTTGAATGTCGTGTCCAAAGTTTTGTATTGTAAGTGTAGGTACTTGCGCCATGAGAACACAGGAATTTGCTCGTTAATGAAACTGGATGTTTCACGTCACTGAAGAGTACTCAAAGACTCTCTCGCAATTTTAATTTTCTTTTCAAATGCTTATCGCCATCACACTTCCCCATTAGCCGACCCTACCTACAATGAGCTAATCACACGGCAGCTTGCAAATCTAACTTAATTTGACATTACGATTTCTCGAAAATCGAACCTAAGAACTCTAGCGCAGATGAAGTGTGCTTGGAAAAGTTTCTTCTTGGGACTCTGTTTTGTTTTTGTCAACGGGGGAAACAGTTTTGTACAAAACATATTACTATGTCCCCTACATAAGCCTAGCCCAGCGCATAAACATTCACCAACACTGTGTTAGCTTGTCTCTGAGTAAGGGGAAAGTATGAAAGTATTGCCAGAGAGAGTGACTGTTCTGTGGTTATTACCGCTGCAAATATATTTACTTTTTTTTAATAAAAATGTAAAAGGGGGTCATATTTTCCCCAATATTGAGTGATAACGACAAAAGGTTTTTTTTCCATTTGCAAACTCAAATTTAAAATTTAAGTCCACTTATAAACAACGTAAGCAAATATATAGGTACGTTGAGGAAACATTTACTACAATTTAGTCCAGAAAAATATGACATAATACGTACAAATTAAAAAAAAAAGACGACTGTATTGAATTTTTTCTAAAAATAAAAGTTTGGAGGGAAAAACAAATGCAAAGTTTCACGACATCCAACTAGACACTCTCATGTGTGTTCTTTAATATGTGTGTGTGTCATTGTTGGTAATAACGTATTGCCATGCACGTTAGGTATCTGTGAGTTCACTCCAGTCACGTTTATCATGACCTGTTGACTTCTTTACACTATTACTCTCGTTTCTAGGCGCTTTGTATAACTTTGCCTTACAGCCATGTGCTGTAGCTAAGAGCGAAGCAAGAATGTAATTTTCGCAAAATAATCCAAATTCATTGCTTTCAACTCAAAAAATTTCCACATTTTATTTTATTTTTCAGCAAAGCCACAGGACGGAAACCATGACAAGACAGACTTGTGTATTTACCCATCTGTTTAGTTCCGTCTTCTCTCAGTTTGTCGCATAAATGGCAGTATGAAACGGCCTGTCAAATTCAATTGACAATTGATATGTTGTTATCTCTGCAATTAGTACAGATACGGGGTGTTCATAAAAGAATGTTACAGTTTCAATGGTATATTGTGATAAGGTTCAATTTAGACTATTTAAAACAAATTATTTATCAAATTGAGGGTAAACTAACCTAGTTTTTCTTACACATGTTCAATATGTGAACCTTTAGTTAACATCCAACCTAAAGTCCAATTCTTCCCACACTTTGGTTAACATGTCCGGCGTAATGGAAGTAATAATAGCCTCTTCAATTCTGTGTCTCAACTCTGGCAAATCATTAGGTAGAGGTGGAACCTAGACACGTTCTTTTATACCTAATCTTTTATAAAGCTCCAAAGGTAAAAATTACTTGGCGTTATGTCAGGTGAACGTGGAAGCCAGCGAAAAAGAGCTCTGTCGTCTCGACCATTACGACCAATCCAGCGGGGAAAGACTTCGACAATGTAACTTTAAACCAAACGCACGTTGAATACTAATCACAGATTCACTCTAAGAAAAATTGCAGAGCACAAAAAGATTTACGCTCAGGAGTCGCCATTTTGCCGCAGGTGGCGCTGCAAGCGAGAAAACAACAAAGTAGCACTCGCACATGCGCTTGTATAAAACTGCTTGAGTTACTCTTCAACTGTGACCTTGAACCATCACTCTACAATGCTTACAGTTGACACAATTAACATTTATAACTGGGACAGTATTTAATGGACTTCGCTGTATAATACAGTTTCAGAATTTAATGTATACTAAAAAATATGTTTGAAACGTAGGTGGGGAGCTATCAGGTAGTTATTTAGGTAACTGACTGCGATAGTTTCTGCAAGGTGTCTGTGAAGATGCTGAAGATGCTGAAGCTGTGCCTTGTGGCAGGTCGTGTTCGCCCTCGCTCTGGCCGTGGTCGCCGCCCAGGTGAAGAAAGAAGAAGCCGCCGCCGCCGAGAAGAAGAACGAGAAGAGGGGCGTTTTCGGCCTGGGTTACGGCGCCGCCCTCGGCTACGCCGCCCCCGCAGTGGCGTACGCCGCCCCCGCTGTATCCTACGCCGCCCCAGCTGTATCCTACGCCGCTCCCGCTGTCTCGTACGCCGCCCCCGCTGTATCTTACGCCGCCCCAGCTGTAGCCTACGCCGCCGCCCCCGCTGCACGTCTGGCTTACGCCGCCCCCGCTGTCTCGTACGCCGCCCCAGCTGTAGCATACGCCGCCCCCGCCGCCAGGCTGGCGTACGCCGCCCCCGCCGTGGCTAAGGTGGCTGCTGCCCCCGCGCTCGCATACGCCGCCCCCGCAGTTTCGTACGCCGCCCCCGCCGTGGCCTACGGCTCCCACGGAGTCGCGTACGCCGCCCCCGCCTACGCCAAGATTCACTAAGGTGCCTTCACGAGCGTCAAGTTCTTGGTCACACAGGTGAGTGATGTGAACAGCACTGTTAGGATAAGTAGACAAAAAAAAATCTTTCCACAAATGCGTGGTATGGCACAAATGCATTTCTGACAGATCGGAGACTCTTCTCATGTATCCTTGTAATAGGTATTTAATTAATGCATTTAATTATCACATAATACTATGCTTCACTGAATTCCAAAGCCATAAATTTGCTAAGCTTTTGGGTGGCGATGGTCCACGAAAAACAAAAAAATAAACTACACCGAGTCGTAATATGAAGTAGGCAATAATTAAATGAGTTAAAATTTTCATCCAAACCCTAAATCTGACAGTGATTGGGCCCAGTTAATTACGTTATCGAAGCAAATATGATAAGTGTTCGGAAATGTTGAGTTATCTCGGGCGAGTCTGAAAGAGAACCATTTCTTCGAGCAAGGAGCCTTTAGTGGAAGAAAAGCAGCAACCCGCCATTGTTGGTCCCCAGTGTGGAAGGGCGGTCACCCCTGGCCACCCCTGGCCACCCCTGGCCGTGTCCAGAGAGCGACCGGGCGCATCAGACCACGATTAGAGCTTGTGTTTCCCTAGGTACGAAGTAGAGACCGGAAAAATTCGCAGATTCATTCGACGATAGGCTATAATTCAAACACATATACCCTTTATATGATACTGCTATTGGCTTACTGTTCATCTGGACGAATCTCAAACATTTAAAAACTCTCAACCAAAGAAGGATCGAATCACAGACAAACCAGCTGAGACGACTCACAAGTTGGCAGCCAATGAACTTGCGTTATTTGCCCAAGTGTACAGGGGAATGTGCAGTCTATCCTGAAGGTCATCGAAACCGCGAATATTTCTGGCTCCTAGTACGAAGTCTTCGAATGATAAAAAAAAAGCTTTGCTTCTCATTGAAAAAAATTGCGAGGGATAAAGATCAACTTATTTTCCACGTAATTACATACATCGTGTTTATGTTATTAATAGTTTATATTAATACTATTTTAATATTATTCAAGCTTGCGGAAATGTAGTCAATTAGAAAAATCTCTTATAAAATATAGAAAACAGTTATGTTGTTTGTCCCATTAAATAAGTCACTAGTTAGGCTAAAAGTTGGACTACCATGTATGAAGTGTAGTGTTTTGGAAAACTTCCATTTTCTTATGTAGAGGTAAAAAGATCTAAGTCATTTATGATCATTTGCTCTGATGGTTTCAAAATTTGCTTATTTTAAAGATAAGTAATTTCCCATTGACATAGAGGTTTTCTCTGTCAGTCGAAATCTATTTTTGGTTATTACTTATACACTCGTTACTCAGAATTAGGAAAATATATTAAAATTAAGAACCGATCATGTATTTAATATATTATTTGAAAGAATTCAAAAAAGGCAACGCCGTCTTTAAATTTACCATAATTTAAAAAACCTCCAACAGAAAAAACAAATTTAAAAAATGTATAACATTAATATTAAATAGTTCGTACATGAATAATGCAGTTTTTGTCTTTTGCAATTGTAAGTTGTTAAAATGCAAAAGACATATAACTTAAAATCCAGTGACAAAAAAATTATTACCTTATCAACTATTCATTAGTTCCTTTGTGTTTTATTTGGGCTTAATTTATTCATATCATACAATGGTGCATCACTCCAATAAACGCAAGGATTTAAATAGGTATAATTATGACCGGTAAGGTTATGTTTCTCTCGTGCACTTATATGTTTATAATGTACAATATTAAAACTAAACGTCTCACGACGAAACACACGGTCAAATAATAAACACATGTTTGATTCGTGTTTTCATAAAATAATTAATATACCTGCTGGAGATGTACTGACAAAAATATCGAAATAGCATTTTTACGGACTAGTTTCAGTAGCCGACTGTTCAACATTTTACTTTTTATACTTTATAAATTCTAGATTTTTTGTTTATACACTGCCAGACTAACAAGGTGAATATATATAATAATTAGCAGCTAAGGAATATTCAAGTCTACTGTTGCTTTAAAAAATTTTCATTTAAGTGTGACATACTGTATTTACCTTTGTAAGCAATCAATTTAAGTTCTGGATCGCTGTAAATAAAAAAAATTAAGTTTTTATTTTGAAACAATGTTGATAAAGTGAAAAAACTTGTTAAAGAGCTTATGTTTACTTTTAGACCACGAATGTTTAAAAACTTACCTATATAAAATCTTTTAGAATTAAAAAAAACTGGCTATCTTTCTGACAGTAGAATGTGTTCATGTGTCACTTAAACTTAATATCTGACTGAAAATTGACATTTGAGTATGTTATTTCACTCTGTTAAAACATATTTTCTGTTCTTTTTTTTTCAGATTGAATCAAGAAGACTACTTCAGCAAATAAAAATTCCTTCAATGACAACGAAAACGCTGATACCAATAGTTTCAATTGTAACATTAGAGAACAAAATATAATAATTTATTCTTCCCTGGCTTGTTTGTGATTTCGTAATATGCGTGAGTGTGAAATAAAAACTATTTGAAAATTTTAACAAGTTTCTAAATTATTTTGAAAGTATAACAAAGGTCGTTATTTGTTGTACACACGTAAAATGAACGCATCTGCCCGATGCAATCGTCAATGTTTTTATCTTTGTTGTTTATACATGTTTCTTCATAACTTTTTTAAAATAAAAATATTTTTAAACTTTCTATATCAGGACACAAATGATAAAGATTATTTTTCTCTAAACATTTATCATTTTGAGCGGAAGTATTACATCTGTAAATAAAATCAGGAGAAATTAATCATTTGTATCTCACACGAAGAATAATGGATGTCCCTCAGATTGTACCAGGAAACCAAAAAAGGATTATGCAATTATATACCCCGGGATGATATTTTTTAAATATTTTGTCTTGCAAATATATTAAAGAAAGAATACACAAATATACACTATAGGGATATCCCTACCTAAAATGAATTTTCTTACTCTCCAATTAATTTTTGTCATAATAATAACTGAAGTCGATTATATGATACATGTAAATATAGTTTTGATGCAATGCTTAAAATATACGAGGGTAGAAATTATTAAAGTTTTTACGTTTTTATGTTATACTTATTTAGGCGCGTTATGAAAAAATGATGAGAGTGAAATTTTAAGATGCGCGCGCACCATGTAACGACATTTTCACAGGAAGATGGCGGACCCACGTGTATGGACATTAAACCACATTAGGGGACATACCAAACGTATTGGTGTGCCAAAAGAAACTTTATGATAGTGAAATTACAATGGAATTTATTTTGATAAACTAAAATAGTCAAAGTAAAAAGTATATTCCAAGGTTTAAAAAAAAACATTATTTTGGTATTACATCAAATATAATACACATTTTCTTCGTAATCTTCTGTCAGAGCCGTGGTTATACTGCGTGGTCAATATTCTGAAGGGGGGTGGTTCAAAACTCGGCGAAAGGTATTTTTGACGTGACAACGTCTAATAAATCAATGAACGTCGGCTGCACGTACGAAAAATTGTCCCGTTACGCACATTGTCCCGTTACGCTGTGTCCCGTTACACTCATTGTACGCTTGCGCTGCATCTATTTCTCTTCCACTCGATTGGAACAACCATCGATTTGACTTTTTCGGTGCACATTAAACTTGAAACACTCCTATTCGTTTTCTACTTTTCCTATCATCATCCTATCCTTAACAGAATAACACAGTTTGGAAGAAGTTAAATAGCAAACATTTATAAAAGTTATAATTAAAATAATCTCTTTGTTAAAGTAATAAACATATTTGAATTAATGAGTGCAAATAAAAGTAAATTTATCAATTAAATTGTAGTTTTCATTTCACTACTTCTATGTATCCATACAGAATAGTGATAATTCAATAAAAATGATTCAATTTTATTCATAAAAGTATGCAATAATTTCATAAATGTTTTGATATGACGTTGTCACGTTAAACTATCGTCCGTAAACCGACTTTACAGACAACCAATTTTTTTTATTGAATTATGACTATTTTGTATGGATACAGAGAAGGAGTGAAATGAAATCTACAATTTAATTGATACATTTACTTTTATTTGCACTCATTAATTCAAATATTTTATTACTTTAACGAAGAGATTATTTTAACTATAATTTTTATACATGTTTGCTATTTAACTTCTTCCAATCTGTGTTATTCTGTTAAGGATAGGACGATGATAGGAAAGGTAAGAAACGAATGGTAGTGTTTCAAGGATTATGTGAAGGAAAATGGCTTACCCAACACCAAGATGCAGTCAAAAATAATATATTTGCGCTACGGACTCTGCAGCAAAGCTGGGAGGAACGGGTTAGCAAAGAGCAATGAAAAAGTTACATTGAAATGCATGAAAACAGAATAACGCCACGGACTCGGTCGCAATGCTAGGAGGTTCAGGTTAGCAAAGAGCAATATAATATAAGCTTAACGGGACACATTTAAACGGGACAATGTGCGTAACAGGACAATTTTTCGTGCGTACAGCCGGCGTTCATCGATTTATTAGACGTTGTCACGTAAAAATCTTCATCAGGAAAAAAAAAAACCATTTCGTGGTGCCAACTTCAATGATTATTGGTCAAACGGTGTCGGGGTATTTTAATCTCAGATGTTTACCTAAACCAAAGTCCATTTTTTTAGAGACGTGTTTTTTAAGTAAGTACTGTCTTAGGCCGCTGATCGCTGCGTTGGGCATCCGCGAATTCTCGCTGTGTAGCTACATCTACTGGAAAGCCACAGGCGCCAATACGGAAACATTCGACAGTTCTTACGTTTTGACGTGAGTATTTAAAACGCCTCCGCCAGTAGAGAATCCTGCCAACTGTGCGTGTTCTAAGTGCTAAAGAGATGATATTATAAGCACAATACAATAAAGTATTCAAATTTTTGAAAATTATACAATCCTTTTTGTGGTTTAAACAATTATCTATATATATAAAAATTTAGCTTCCGTATGTATTTGGCCGCAAAACTCGGAAAGTATACGATGGTTTGGATTGAAATTTTTACAGAACATTGCATCTTAACAGAAGAGTGTTTATATGAAATAAAAGTTTGGGAAAATCCACCGGAAAAGTCGGAAAAAAAAGTTTCTAAAACTAAATATCATGGTCACCCAACTTAGTTGTGACCACGCTCGACGATGCTGTACCATATTGTCGAAGTTCAAGCACATCAGGCTACTCGACCATTGTGCCTTGACAACTATATATATATTTCAAGAAAGATTAAAAAACTTTATTTAATTTGAAAGTATATTCTTTCGACTCTATTGATAAAAATACGTTTAAATTAAAAAATATTCAAATTTTTGGAGCACAGTAAAAAAAATGCATTTAACCACGAATATGCGAGTTAAACTTCAGAACGATCCAACAGCAGTCATATTTTCAAGACAATTAATTGAAGTTGGTAACGGCACTGTACCTACAAATCCAGAAACAGGAAAAATCAGCTTATCATCTGATTTATGCAACATCGTAGATTCAAAAGAGGAATTAGTAGACAAGGTATTCCAAAACATCGAAACAAAATTCAAAAATCATGCATGGTTGAGCGAAAGAGCCATTCTAGCGGCTAAAAATGTTGACGTACACGATATGAACAATAGTATTATAAACAGAATCGAAGGTGAAACAATGACATACAAATCTATTGATTCAGTAGTGCACCAAAATGAAGCAGTGAACTTTCCAACGGAATTTCTCAATTCACTCGATGTTCCAGGATTACCACCACATATTTTGAATTTGAAAATTGGTGTGCCAATTATATTGCTTCGAAATATCTGTCAGCCTAAATTATGTAATGGTACACGATTAGTAGTTAAAAAATTAATGGATAATCTTATTGAAGCAACAATTTTGATTGGACTTCATAAAGGTGAAGACGTATTACTTCCACGAATGCCACTTATTCCGACAGATATGGCGTTCGAGTTCAAACGACTTCAATTTCCAATACGCCTTGCGTTCGCTATGACCATCAATAAAGCACAAGGACAATCTTTGCAAGTGTGCGGTTTGAATTTAGAAAATGAATGCTTCTCTCATGGACAGTTATATGTCGGGTGCTCCAGAGTCGGTAAACCATCTGATCTATATGTTTATGCAAAAAATGGGAAAACAAGGAATGTAGTCCTTCCATTAGCTTTACAATAAAAATATTTAAGCTAAACACATTTTTATTTCTTCTATTACATTCCACAGCCATGCACAGTAAAATATTAAATTAAACAATGAATTAATATTAAACTGTGCCACAGCAAAGCGTGGCCGGGTTTAGCTAGTGCTTGTATAAAACATCAAATATGGTAAAAATTATTCGCCAATTTTCTTAATAAATACTCAGGATTTTATCAAAAACGTTATCTCACATACGCAAAACTAACTATAGTCATGTGTTTTACAAACTTACAATATATTTCTTGTAGTATCACAAACTATTTCTTGGCACATGGCTTCCAAACGAATCTTTTGTAAAAGTAAAGAAATTTTATTTTTCCGTTCAGTGAGCTGGAACATCAGAAAGGGTTGTCTAGTTGTCGCTTGACGCACGTGACGCGCCAGAAGCAGATGTCTGAACTGGAGAGCCGGTGTTACGACTCCCCGCCGGTTGCGTAAACGCAAACGCGAGTTTTCCGCGAGAGAGAAAATGTAATTCGACCGGCCGGTGTTTTGCCGGCGCCGAACCAGTAAGTGGAGACAAGTTGTTTTACGAGAGCGAGTGACCCAGTCTGCGTTCAGGCGCAGCTGTCCTCTGCGCGCTGCTCGGCTCTGACGGCGACATTCTCTGAAGGGGTCTGAGTTCGGCTCTGACGGCGACATTCTCTGACGGGGTACGGACACGCTGGCAGGCGGAGGAGAGGGGTTTTTCCTCCCACACAGGAGGTACTATACTGTGCGACTGCAGTTACGTCTGAAAATAATCCAACAGGCAGTCCTGGGATAGTAACAAAAAGAAAAGGGGGTTGTTTGTAAAGTCGGTTTACGGACGATAATTTTACAAGTGATAACGCCATAAGAAAACTTTGATGAAAAAATTGCACACTTTTGAAATTTCAAATATTATTTAAAGTTTTTGGAAAATTTAATTTAAATAATTTGTTTAAATATAATCACGAACAATTAGTTTAAAAAAGCCCGCCTTAAGCTGTTTGATATTGTAGAAGATTTTCTCGCACGGTTGTTGGCCTGTTTTCGCACGCTCGGCTCAGGCGGAACGTGACAATTTTTCGTGCGTGCAGCTAGCGTTCATCGATTTATAAGACGTTATCATGTCAAAACGAGAAATGTTTGGTGGAAAACGCAATGTAGGAAACATGACGGACATAAAGTCAAATGAAACACAATTGTGAAGCAACGCAAAATTTTTCCGCATAATTTCCGCTGCTTTGTTAATAAATACGCACAAGGAAAAAAATTGCCACATAACAGACAAAGCTGCCTGTGCCGTGTGGGTATGGTATTAAAGGTTTAATTGCACAACGTGAAACGTAAACGAGCGAACCTTCCCGGAAGCAAATGAATTGCTACATGAATAATATATTGCACGAGAACTCCTTGGATATAGGCAACGCTTTAAGGTTAACCTGGATGGTATGCCACACTCACTGCTATGACTCTACCGAAACAACGTTCCTGTGAAATGGAGATTGGCTTGCTTACTGGAACGTAGGTTCTGCTGGCTGCATAGAAAAACTATGAATGTAAAGAAAAGGAAATTATTTGTATCGATACTCAAAGCTCGGTCTAATACACCGAGTTGGCAATTTCACTTTACTGTCGGTACTGTTCAATACAGAATTTTCCTGTGTATGTCCACATTTCTTTTTCGGTCACCAATTTTATCATCAGATATTTATCCTACTCAGCGATTATTTTAAACTGTAAATGTCTCAATTTGTGATAATTATGCATACATGTGTGACTAATTTTTCGCTATTAGCTAATATTTAGTAATTATCTTTTTAAAAAAATTGAGACCAAACATAAACTGCAAAAGAATTATCATTATAATTTAAATGATAAAACCAATCAACAAATCTTAGTTCCTGGTGAACTAAAATAACAATTACTCAACCGAACTAACAAAAATAACTATCTTTAACAGTACTTCTCAAATGAGACTAATTTATGTCTAAACAACCTAGTTGTTTTCAAAGTCACACCGTGGTAACGGCTACAATAGGTAGTATATATTTAAGAGCTACCCAAAATTGGCTACATATAACATATAAGGATACAAATAAAAATTATAAATGTTCTTTTAAATCATATACGTTAGTGATTGATATGAAATTCTTAACCATATAAATTTCAACATTTATTTATTGTGATAATGAGTTATAGAATTTATGTTTATTAACTTTTTTAAGTGTATTTTTAATTTTAGTATAATTGAGGTTATGTTTCTTTATGTATGATTTATTGGAATTATAAATGATAAAAAGATACATTATTAATTAATAAATAATAAATATTATTAAATTATAATAAACATTTAGTATATTTATTCATCGTTATTGAAATTTATCTGGATTATTTAACTAAATTTTAAAAGAAATCATTTTTACACATGTTTTAATTAATATTGAATACTGAGTATATATATATATATATTTATTTATTTATATTTTACAAACCGTATTTATATCAGTCTAGACCTTTTATCATTTTGTTTAATAGAAGTTAGTTTTTTATAATGTCATTTAAGTTACGTAAATACATGCACACAATTTTTTTTTTAATGCAATGACTAGAGACCGGAAAAATTCACTAATTCATTTCGCGATAGGCTAATATACAAATAGTTATACCTCAGTGCTGCCTCTGCTGTTGGCTCGCAACTCACCTGGATGACTCTGGGACAATGAGAAACACCCGACCGTAGCTTTATCGAATCACATGCTGCTACGCTGGGACGTCTCACAAGACAGCAGCCGATGAGTGGGTGACATTTGACCGAGTGTACGTGTAGAACTTTGGAGTTCATCCTGCAGGTCATTGAACCCGCGAATATTTCCGATCCCTGGAAATGGCGTGTGTTCCCGGCGATGTGGCGGACCAGTCCTCCCTGCGGCGATGGTCGCGAGGGAAGCTGGGGCCGTCACGCCGCGCGCGGACAGGTGTCCCCCGGAGAGTGGCTTCCCGTGTAGCTCGTGGAGAGCCCACATCGCGCGGGACAGCCGCTCTGATTGGCTCGTGTCCCGCGGGAAAGTGGTCCTGTCCGCGAGGAGACCGCTGCTTCCTGACTCCCGCCACGCGCTCTGCGTGTTCCCTGGCCCGATGCGGGGTCGACGTGGTGAGCGACGACACAGCTCCGGTGCTAGCCTGGATAGTCCTCCACCGGACCACGGGTTCACTGGGTCCCAGCGTGATGTAGGCGCCAGCAGAGCTCAGGACACGGCCAACTGTCTGGTCAGCTGAGTGCGGTAGAGGGGCTGAGGCGGTGACCATGCTGGGTCGGTGGCCCCAGCCGCTGGTCATTGCCGGAGCCCTAACACCCTCCCGATCAACAACATGGAGCGATCCCCTGAAGCTCTGGAATGTCTAATCAAAGAGAACTGGAACGATGCTCCTACCCTACCCTAATAGGGCGCTTATGTGGGAGGGGAACGTGAGAATGCCGGCCGTAAGGTCGGAACAGTCTGTCCTCAGGAGTTCCGCTGCCCCTGCTGCCTGCCGGAGAGACGAGTCTGCTCAGCCTCTCGACATAGTTCTTCTCCTCAGCCTCCGGACCGCGATGAACAGGAGTATCCTCTTCCCTGGCCACATCGGGCTGTGCCATCTCCCGTCGGAGGACGTTGGAAGGCACACACGTCATGACTAGAGACCGGAAAAATTCGCGGATTCATTTCGTGATAGGCTGAAATTCAAACATGTGTACAATTCTGCTTGTTCTGCTATTGGCTCGCAGTTTAACTGGAGCTCTCTGGGCCAATGAGAGACTATCGACCAAAGAAGCGTCGAATCACAAGCTACCCAGTGCAGACGCCTCACAAGTTAGTACCCAATGAACACGCGTGTTTACTTGAGATGTGCAGAGGATAATGGAGGCTATCCTAGAGGTCATTGAATCCGCGAATTTTTCCGGTCCCTAGTCATGACGGCCCGCAAGCCCTTCAACAACCTGTGCGTCCTTCACCCGACCAGTTCACACGCAGCCTAGCACTCAGGCTGAAAGTCACGCTACAGCCTACTTTGGGACATTACATTACATTAATTTCTCTCTGATGGATTTCTTCGTACATAAAATGTTGTCAAATATTTTGATATTTTAAGTATTTTTAAATATTATATTTACATATATTTAATATTGAACCCAAAAAAATTCAGCACAACATTTGAAACGAGACAAAAACACAACAAAACGAAAAAACGAAACAAACACAATAGTTTTCTAAAACAGAAAAAAGCGACGTTTTGGGAACTGCTATCTGCTCCCGTCCTCAGGCAGAGACGCACATGGTACGAAAACACAGGTGCGTCTCTTTTTTTTTTTTGTAGCTTCCTTCTACAGACATACATGTGCTTAGCAATGGCGTATGTCCAAAAGCTTACATCAAGCAAAATTGTGTCCATAATCGGCTGACAGGATAACTCGAACAACACAAATTTCTCATATTCCCAGTGAGAAAAGTACATGAAGTGAATGGGTGTAAACACAATATTGACGGTTCTAAATATAGCTCAGAACACTGAAGGACAAACTTTGTGAATTGCCAATATAAACTACAAATAAAAATTTTGCCTGACAGTGAAACAATTTTGTAACATTGGCAGCAAGATTATGCTGTCACGAATTATCGATTTTGTTGAGGATAGGGAATAATAATTTTGGCATCGCCACGGTTTTTATTTGGGGAGTGGGGAAGGGGTGTTAGCCCCCAAAACAGTTATTGACGTGACAACGTCTAATAAATCGATGAACGCCGGCTGCACGCACGAAAAAGTGTTCCGTTACGCACATTGTCCCGTTACGCTGTGTCCAGTTACGCTCATTGCACGCTTGTGCCGCATATATCTCTCTTCCACTCGATTGGAACAACCATCGATTTGATTTTTTCGAGGCACATTAAACTTGAAACACTCCCATTCGTTTCCTTCTTTTCCAATCATTGTCATATCCTTAACAGAATAACACAGATTGGAAGAAGTTAAATTGCAAACACGTATAAAAGTTATAGTTAAAATAATCTGTTCGTTAAAGTAATAAACATATTTAATTAATGAGTGCAAATAAAAGTAAATTTATTAATTAAATTGTAGATTTCATTTCACTACTTCTTTGTATCCATACAAAATAGTGATAATTCAATAAAAATGATTCAATTTTATTCATAAAAGTATGGAATCATTTCATCGATGTTTTGTTACGACGCGACGTTGTCACGTTAAACTATCGCCCGTAAACCGACTTTACACACAACCAATTTTTTTTTTATTTTGAGCAGAGACAGCTGTTCATGTTCGCGTGTTCGTCCCCGAGCTCGAGCTGTGGTCAGTGCACCGGGCGTCACACTGACCTCAACACTCGCGACGAGGAAAGAGCCCGGCGAGCGGTTAATTGGCCGCGTTTAGAAAGTACTGCACCTTGGCATTATCGCGAGCGGTCAGCGCCGCTGTCACAACCGGGCGGACAGCAGGCGGAGGAGTTACTGGCTCGCGAGCGGCGGCGCGTGGCGCGCGTTGCTACTCTGCACCGCTCCGGGGTGAAAGTAGCGGCACTACACCCCTGCCCCCTTCCACCCTCCCGCGGGTCAGCGGTCCTGCACCCCCACACGACCCCGCAACACACACCCCGCCTCACCCCTATGTGCGCGGTGCACACGTGCGGACATTGCGCCGCACCGTTGCCGCAGAAACACATTCACACAGCACGCACGAATACCGCACAGCCTGAACGAAGCTGACTAACGAGATTGGACGTGTTCAAACGTAAACGGGTATTCTTTGTGCACCTAGTATATAATTATTGTTCATTGGACACAACTAGGAAACATCGGGTGCATCCGTTCACCGACTCAAGACTCCTGAGAGGCAGATTTGCAACAAGTTTTTTTCAGACCTGAGAGGCAATGCACAAAAATTTCATAATTATTTCCGTTTTAGTGTCCAGTCATTTGTATACTTACATATTTCGTTTTTTTTTTTCCTTGCCATCCTTTTCGTCAAACGATTCGCTAAATTTACGGCACATGTTGATCAACGCACTTCTTTTTTTTATTACGGTCATGGTATTCTTCAACGGCTACGTTTCATATCTCAGGATAATTTTTAACTTCTGCAATGAAGGGTTCAACATCTAATATGTCTTCAAATTCACGTGATGCTGCCGTCTCACTTTGCGGCAATCGAGCGCACGTGTGCACTGCTCGATTGACACCAATGTACTAAGGAACGTAGTTGGACGTGCGACGCAGCGTGCCTGTGGGATCTACGGACAAAAATGTAAGCACAGTGGACGTGCAATGGACGTGAGTAGTATGTAATAGGCGGTCCTGCGCCAGGATTCAGGATGTGGATTGTGATTGTCGGCCCGCCATCTTGGATTTTGATGTCACGGCGGCCATATTGGATGACCATGACCATGACCTTTGACCTTGACCTTGTCCCCGGCGGCAATATTGGATTTGCCATCTTTAAATCGAGCGCCCCACTCATTATGATGAAATTTTCGTCTATGTCGCCATATTTTTTTTCTGTTCCACTGGAGGCCACCATCTTAGATACCATCGACTTTGTTTCTGCTGTTTGTTCCTAGAGAGCGCCAGCTTCGCTCTTGATTTTTTTCTGTTCCACTAGAGGCCGCCATCTTGGATACCGTCGACTTTGTTTCTGTTGTTTGTTCCTAGACAGCGCCAGCATCGCTCTTGATTTTTTTCTGTTCCACTAGAGGCCGCCATCTTGGATACCGTAAACTTTGTTTCTGTTGTTTGTTCCTAGAGAGCGCCAGCGTCGCTCTGTCACATCACATAAGGTCGATGTTCCATTACCTACCATAGCTATTATGGTCCTTATCGACATATTAAATTTAATATTTGTATGCAAAATACATTGGAAGCGCTGTGATTCGAACCATCGCAGCTCTGATCTTTAGGTTGGAAAACATACGCCTTTAACCGCACGGTGATCGAGACATTTATCAGACTGAGAATTAAATAAGGTATATATATAAAAATAACATGTATATTCGGACTTGTATTTGTTTTTAATTTTAAGTAATAACAGCACTACCTTTTCGAGACAGAACCAACATCTTGTATTAAGACGTAACTTTTGCAATTATGGTTACGGTCGTCATCTTGAAAATCCGTAATTTTTATGTTAGAAAATCGGAAAAAAATTAAAAAAATCTTAAAAAAAAATTATTTCATCTAATTGATCAATAAAAATTTAATAAAATATTTCTTAAAAACCACTGTTGCACTGATCGTTACGGTCGCCATCTTGGATTATATAAATGTTGCATGTTTCGATACGTCCCGCCATCTTGGTTGAGTACGATGTCATCCTTGCACTTTACATTACGACCGCCATATTAGATCCTATTAATGTTGCAATTTCTGTTACGCCCGCCATTTTTAACGTTTTTTATATATTATCCGATTTCAATGAAAAAAAATTTAAAATCCATTAAAAAATTAACTTATTAGAATTCTGATTGATTAGATCGATTTCCGTCCTTGGTTCGAAACCGCTAAGAGCAAAAAAAACATCAGATCTTTCCTCCACAGAAGCCACCTACAGACTGACCTACCACCAATACCAAGGTATATATCGTCAGCTGGTATGATGTCATGTCTGCCATCTTGTCTTTGTCCGCTGGAGACCTTCATCTTGTTTTCGTCTGCTAGAGTGTGCTGGCGTCATGTTAGTATAATTTTATGTTCACCATACCTTTAACCTCGACTGTTGTCATTGAACTTTGTCATTGAGCTTGAACTTTGACCTTGACCTTGAAATTTGACCTTGACCTTGAAATTTGACCTTGATCTTTGACTTTGACCTTGACGACCATCATGGATCCGACATTTTATGTTCAGTACATGCTACCAGGAGCTACCGCCTGCTAGTGGTCATTGCCACCATCTTGTTTTCGTCTGCTGGAGGACACCATCTTGTTATCGTCGGATAGAGTGCGCTGACACCATGTAAGTTTTATTCTAACCTGCTAGAGTGCAGTAATCATTTATTACTGAGGTTCCCCGCCATCTTGAAATTTGGGCGCCATCTTGTAATCGTGTAATTATTTAGCTAGAAATTCGGGAAAAATCCAAAATTCATCAAAAAAATCAATCATTAATTTACAGATTGAATCGCTGGATTCCTGTCCTCGGTTCGATACTTGAACAGTGACAAGTGTGAATACATATTAAATAAATTTAATATTCTGTTTTCCATTACCTTTCATGGAGTTTATAAATCATTCTCTCTTCAAAAATAAAACACAAGACAATGTACGACAGTTTTCGATGAATTAAATATGTTGCCGATAAGCCTAACATGAAAGTCTAGTTTTTCGTTAATCTGAATAACCTCTAAACCGTTCATGTTCAAAACCATCCATACAGACCAATTGTCTCCGGACCACGAGGCCGGTTCATAATCAATGTAAGACGTATAGCCCAGTTATTTCCGAACCTCACGTCCTTCCTCATCGTCAGCTAATTATATTCAATTAAACCAACGTATCATGTTTTAACGCTTACAAGAGGACCAAGAATCCCATCAAAAGGGCAGCACCATAAAAAAGGAAGCACATTTTGGAAGCACCATCAAAAAAGGATGCACATTTTGTAAGCACCATCATAAAAGGAAGCACATTTTGGAAGCACCATCAAAAAAGGAAGCACATTTTGGAAGCACCATCAAAAAAGGAAGCACATTTTGGAAGCACCATCAAAAAAGGAAGCACATTTGGAAGCACCATCAAAAAAGGAAGCACATTGGAAGCACCATTAAAAAAAGGAAGCACATTTATAAGCACCATCAAAAACGGCAGCACATTTTAGAAACACCATCAAAAAAGGAAGCACATTTGAAGGCACAAGTTACGAGAACTAAGTCTTAGTTAGAAATCAGATTACAAGAAATATAAACATTAAATTTTTATAATTGAAATTATTAATTTTATTTCTTTATACAAATGCAAGTAAAACAAGCCATTATTGTATGTAGCCAGCTTTCCTCAGTTCTTTGAGTATGAAGGATATTTCTTTGATGCACGAATAGTTTCCTGCACAAAGCGAGCCATGCAGAAGTCTTAGCCGGTCAACCAATATGTTTGGATCTTTCCATGATGTGTAATCAATCTCTTCTACTACCATCTTATTTGCTTGTTTATTATAAATATTATGATCTATGGTGTCTTCCGTTTTAACACCGACCTCAGGGTAACTTTCATTATCGAGACAGTGATCATCACATGCTTGATCAGATTTATTTAATATATCACAACGTTTCCATCGTTTCGGTTACAGGACACCGCCACATTCTTCGATCTTGGCAGCTTTAGGTGCTTCAGCGCAGCCTATGCCTTTGTCAACAGCCTCAGAGTCACTGTAACAATCACCGTAGAAGGCATCATCTTCACCCAGATTACCGTAAGAATTCAATGTTCATGATGTCGAAGTGTCTTCATCGTCTTCGTGCTTCCTCTTTAGGAGTCCATCATTTTTACAAAGTAGGAAAGATCTACTTGAATTCGGCTGTATGTATTCTCATTTTTCACGTTAAGGATTCTTCAATTGGCTTCATTCTTCCATAAATTATCAACGTCCTTCAATTTAAGTTCTTTGTCGAGATCGGAAGAGCCGCGAACATAATCTCTCCCAAGACAAGGAATATTATTGACGTAATGCAGACCACTCTTCCTTAGTCTAGTAGATCCATCGTTGTCCTCTAGCTTGTACGCAGGCTTGGCGTTACAAGTTCTGCCATGTCTTTTTAAGCTCTCTCTCCGCGTAAACGACTTGCTACATCGAACACAACTTATCATAATACGTAGTGGATTTTTAACACAGTCATTCTTTTCGTGTTGTCTTCCATTCTTTCTCAAGATAAATTCTTTGCTGCAAAACTTACACCTGTGTCCTTTCGATACAGCAACAGACACTGAATCAGGTTTCATATTAGGTACTGAGACTAATGCCAGATGCAAACTGAGTGAATTAAATTAGATACATTACTCAAATATATTTTTTTTAGTATTCATCAGCAAGAATTAAGTTACCTCATACAAAAGAACTTGTTACATGTGGTCTCGATTATTAGAATGAGATATCGCCACGTGATGTGTTGAGTCATAACTTATTTAGTTCTTTTATGAAGGATGCGGGATGCTCACTAACGATCGCAAAAGAGGGATGGATTCGCTAGAGGTCAAGGAGAAGGAAGTTCGTCTTGCATGTTAGTGCTCCACAGATGTCTTATGGCATATTATTTTACTGAGTAATGGTTGTTTATTTTTCTTTTTCCACCTGGTAAAAAAAATTGCAAGTGCTGATTTAGTAACAGAAATTCTCGAATTAAATGTAACTCCAAATAACATGACATGACTCATTAGGTAAAAAATCCATCAGGCAGAGAGCGGTTTTTCAGAATAGACAGAATCACTTGAAGAAACCACAGGAATAATCAGGAGCACACGGAGAAAACCATCATAATATTGACAAAAATAATCGGGAGCACATGGAGAAAACCATCATAAATTTGACAAGAATAATCGGGAGCACATGGAGAAAACTATCTCACGTTTGTTTGTTATAATATAAATACAGAAAAAATATTTAATAAATAAAAATAATATTAATAAAAAAATTTAAATATAAATTTTTTTTCATAAAATACATAAACAGATTCTGCTAGCTTGTAAACATCTCATTGTTGAGCAAAGATAGAGTTCTAGTACAAGCCAGAAGTTGATCTATTTTATGTAAAATTTTTGTCTCACAAGACAGCAGCCAATGAGTGGGTGACATTTGACCGAGTGTAAGTAGAACTATGGAGTTCATCCCTACAGGGCATTGAACCCGCGAATTTTCCCGGTCCCTACTGATGAGCCGCGGGGACGTATGGCGACCCAGTTACGGGAGCAGGCTGCAGGGAGAGCGGCTCGTGGCGCCAATCAGCGGGCCGGGTGGGGGCGGGGCTAGCGGGTCCGGTCCCCCGGGTGTTAGGGGGGTGGAGGGTGGTCCCGGGCCTCGCTATAAGGACCCCGGCGCCGCGGTCCTGGACACACGAGGACTCGCCCGCCGTCCAGACCGCAGCTCTCCCGTCATGAAGGTCCTGGTGAGTAGTCCCGTGACGCACGACTGGACAACTGGCGTCCGACACCGTCTCCCGGGCATGCGCCCTCGCAGTCGTGCAGCGCCTGGCACGGGAACAGTTCATACATGCAAAATGTGTAGAGACCGGAAAAATTCGCGAGTTCATTTCGCGATAGGCTAAAATACAAATCGTTATACCTTAGTGCTTCCGCTTCTATTGGCTCACAACTCACCCGAATGACTCTGGACCAATGAGAAACACCCAACCAAAGCTTTATCGAATCACAGGCTGCTTCGCTAGACAGCAGCCAATGAGTGGGTGGCATTTGACCGATTGTACTTAGAACTATGGAGTTCATCCTACAGGCCATTGAACCTGGGAATTTTTCCGGTCCCTGAAAATAAGAAATCGAAATTTTAAAAATAAACCCGCAGACAACAAGCCTAAATTTAATATATTTCAAACAGCGCCATGTTCGTAATGCTTTAGAAAACCAACAAAAAATGTTAAATATCTTCGACGCCATCTTTGTCCCATTATAATTTTACTGGCTATTAAACTGTAGGCATTTCTTAAGTTTGCTATGTATTTTTGTTGTGACTATTTAAGTTGGCGAAATTTATTTCAGGACAGTTTCAATACAGTAACGTTTACTTCAGCACACCAATGCGTAGAGACCTAAAAAATTCGCGGATTCATTTAGTGTTATGCTAAAATTCAAATAATTATACCTTAGTGCTGCTTCTGTCATTGGTTCACTGTTAATCTGGAGGACTGGGGGCCAATTAGAGACCCATCACTCATAGAAGCGTCGAATCACAGGCCACACAATTGAGACGACTCACAAGTCAGCAGCCAATGAACAGTTGGCATTTGCCCGAGTGTGTAGTGAATATTGGAGGCTATCCTGAAGGTCATAGAAACCGTGATTTTTTCAGGTGTCTACCAATGCGCCTAGTACATCCCCTCGATATTCTTCAAACATGCACGACTGCACGTGGGGCCGCCATATTGACGACTCCGGCTCGTGGCTGTAGCAGTTTCTGCACGCATGCGCATCGGGCTTTCAACCTGGCAGATTCCCGTTGTGTAATGCGCGCTTATTTCAATGAAATTCTGATAGTTAGAGACCGGAAAAATTCGCAGATTCATTCGACGATAGGTTAGAATTCAAACACACATACCCTTTGGATGATTCTGCTATTAGCTTACTGTTCATCTGGACGAATATCAAACAATTAAAAAACTCTCAACCAAAGAAGGATCGTATCACCGACAAACCAGCTGAGATGACTCACAAGTCAGCAGCCAATGAACTTGCGTTATTTGCTCAAGTGTACAGGGGAATGTGCAATCTATCCTGAAGGTCATCGAAACCGCAAATTTTTCTGATAGAAAGGGACAGGAAAAATTCGCGGGTTCAATGACATGTAGGATGAAATCCATAGTTCTACGTACACTCGGTCAAATGCCACCCACTCATTGGCTGCTGTCTTGTGAGACGTTGTGAGTTGTGAGCTAATAGCAGAGGCAGGACTAAGGAATAACGATTTGTATTTTAGTCTATCGCGTAATGAAATCGCGAATATTTCCAATCTCTATTCATTGAAATTTAGATAGATAGAGACCGGAAAAATTCGCAGATTCGTTTGACGATAGGCTTGAATGAAAACACATATACTCTTTAGATGATTATGCTATTGGCTTACTGTACATCTGGACGAATCTCAAAGAATTAAAAACTCTCAACCAAAGAAGGATCGAATCACAGACAAACCAGATGAGGCGACTCACAAGTCGGCAGCCAATGAACTTGCGTTATTTGCCCAAGTGTACAGGGGAATGTGCAGTCTATCCTGAAGGTCATCCAAACCGCAAGTTTTTCTGATAGAAAGGGACCGGAAAAATTCGCGGGTCCAATGACCTGTAGGATGAACTCCATAGTTATACGTACACTCGGTCAAATGCCACCCACTCATTGGCTGCTGTCTTGTGAGACGTTTCGGCGAAGCAGCCTGTGATTCGATAAAGCTTTGGTTGGGTGTTTCTCATTGGCTCAGAGTCATCCAGGTGTATTGTGAGCCAATAGCAGAGGCAGCACTAAGGTATAACGATTTGTATTTTAGCCTATCGCGAAATGAACTCGCGAATTTTTCCGGTCTCTACGTATTATATGTTTATTTGCAACATGAGGACACTTTAATTTACTCGTTGCCGAGTTTAGAGGTTTACACATGTCTGGAGAATACGGAAAGATTTGCTCACATTTTTTAAAATCCTGTGTATAGTCCTTTCGCTAACACCTGCCTACCTCGCTGCTATTTAAGTTATTTTTTGAAAATAAGCATTTTGTTCTAGCTTAAACTATGTTATAGAGCACTGTTAATGATTATTTATCAGTTTTTCTCCGTACTGTGAATCACTATACAGTTGCGCAACCAGAGAAGACTAGCATGCTGGCGTCCCCACCAGCGACTGTCAAAAGTGATTTAGTGTGAAAGATGTTTTTGCATCGGCACTAATTTGCGCGAGGATTGCCTCCCCCTTCGGAATCCACACCCCCCACCCCGCATTGTCAGCCACCAAGACGTTTGGCGCAGACAGTACAAAGGATTGCAAAAAGATTAACTACACTAGTCTTAAGTTATAGTCATATTTTTTTTCAGTTCAGTAAGGTAAACCAACCATCTGCTACTTAGTAAATAAAGGACCAGTCTCTGAAAGGTACTACTGCAGATATTGTTCACTAAGAGACCATAAGTAACCCAGTTGCATGTCTGTGTGCAGGCTGTAGTGTTCCTGGCCGTAGCCCTTGTGGCAGCTGAGAAGGATGCCGACAAGAAAACCCAGAAGCGAGGACTGCTTGGTCTGGGCTACGGCGCGGGCTACGGCGCGGGCTACGGCGCGGGCTACGGCACAAGCTACGGTCTCGGCTACGCCGCCGCTCCGGCACTGAGCTACGCCGCTCCAGCGGTCAGCTACGCCGCCGCCCCCGCCTACACTAGCTACGCTGCTGCCGCGCCGGTTATCTCCAGCTACGCCGCCGCCCCTGCACTTGGCTACGCCGCTCGTACCATCGCCGCCCCCGCCTACTCTAGCTACGCCGCTCCAGCTCTGAGCTACGCCACCCCGGCCATAGCTGCGGCTCCAGCTGTCAGCTACGCCGCTGCCGCACCAGCTATCTCCAGCTACGCCGCCCCCGCCCTTAGCTACGCCGCTCGCACCATCGCCGCCCCCGCCTACACTAGCTACGCCGCTGCCGCGCCAGCTATCTCCAGCTACGCCGCCCCCGCCCTTGGCTACGCCGCTCGCACCATAGCCGCCCCCGCTTACACTAGCTACGCCGCTCCTGCCATCGCCGCTGCTCCAGCTCTGAGCTACGCCACCTCGGCCATAGCTGCCGCTCCAGCTGTTAGCTACGCCGCTGCCGCACCAGCTATCTCCAGCTACGCCGCCGCTCCGGCACTGAGCTACGCCGCTCGCACCATCGCCGCAGCCCCCGCCTACGCCAGCTACGCCGCCGCTCCTGCAATCAGCTACGCCTCTCGCACCATTGCCGCCCCCGCCTACACTAGCTACGCCGCTGCCGCGCCAGTTATCTCCAGCTACGCCGCCCCCGCACTTGGCTACGCCGCTCGCACCATCGCAGCCCCCGCCTACTCGTCGTACGCCGCCAAGGGACTGTCGTACTCCTCCGGGCTGTCGTACTCCTCCGGCCTGTCGTACTCCTCTGGGCTGTCGTACTCCTCGCCTGTGCTCGCCAAGTACCACTGAGACCGTGTCAGCCCCATGGCAGGTGAGTCTCGCTCTCACACCTCCTACAGCAATGTGCAGACTCATCTTCGAGGTTACTTTCATTTGAGAAATTTAACAGCGAATTAAGTACATAGCTTCTTTCACTATTCTACAGTATTTTAATGTGCATAGCTATAAACTAGAGTTCAATTTTCATATATTTATTTAAAACAGACTAAAATCCGTTTAAAATTTAGAGTATACAATTAAAACAAAATTTACAATTTTTATTGGTAGTAATAATTTTACTTTTCTACTCATATTGGGGGAAAAATTGTATTTTATTATAGTATACATATGTAGGACTAATACACACCTGTAACATAATGAAAATATGTATATCTTAACAATATTATAACATGAATAACTTAATGAGTTCTATTTTCTAGGATCTCACATCATCGTTCTCCAGAAAAGCAGGAAGACAGAGGACCTTCTATCCAACCGTCATCATTTAAAATCCGTACAAACATTTTAAATTATTAAAGCTTTGTAATATAAAAGAATCAATAAAAAATTTTAAAACTTTTTGAGGTACTTTTTTTTCTCTGCGAACATTTAGTGTTACTAGATTTGTAGCAGTATAGCTTATATCTAAATATGAGTTTAAAATTTCAAAAGTAACCAACATTTGTGGTTTTAGCGATATTTTTGCATGGATCACCAATAGTTAGAGACCTGTAAAATTCGCGGATTCATTTCGCGATAGGATAGAGTCCAAATACTTTTGACATTATTATGCTTCAGTGATTGGGCCACAGTTTAGCTGAAGGACTCTGGGCCAATGAAAAATCTTTAACAGAAGAATTAGCGAATCACGATCATTCCAGTCAACAGGTGTTACGAGTCGGTAACCAATCAGCAGATGTAATTTGCACGAGTGCGTAGAGGATCATGGAGTCTATCCTTTAGGGATTTGAAATCGCGAATTTTACAGGTCTCTACCAATAGTTAACACTAAATGTCTCATCGAGGAAGAATTCGACAGAGTTAAGTTGGCTGATGGTGATACAAAACAAGTTTCTTGCAAAAATATGTCTTGCATGTATTTAGGAAAGACAATATTTATGTTTTAACGTCCAGAAATTTTAAAAGAAATTATTGCAAAAGCAGTAAACACAAAAACGTATTTACTTACGAAAAATATATTAGTTTTTATGCTGCTGGAAACGCTACAAATGACTCGTATTTAAACCATTTTACATATTATTAATATTATTTTTAGCTACTGAAAAGAGTTGTTGCGAATTTGGATATAAACTACTATATATATAGGTACTCTTAAATCGTCTTTATAATAGTTTGTGATCTTTACAGTGGTTTACAGTTTTCCCTGTAACGAAAATTCTTCAAGCAATCAACATAGTGCGTTCTTTGAATGGTCTCGCAACGAGTAAGATTGATTTATGATATATTTTACTTACGTAGTCAAAAATAAAGTCTTCAATAAATCACAAAGCCATCATATCATTCCTTGTTATTTTTAATTCCAAACATATGTTTTATTGGCAGTAAAATAGTTATGTATTGGCAGTAAAATACTTACAAGTATGATTTTGTTTCTCGTTCCTACACAACTTGTAGACAGCAGTCTCTCGGCAGTCTCGTTTGCAAAGTTCAACATTAAAATTTTTAATTTATTTTGGTTTAAAACCTACTTTAATTTTAAATTTTGATTTACCCTATAAATTACATTTAAACACAAATATATATATTTTTTAGTATGAATATATTGCTATGTTACCATGACAATATCAGACTTTTTGTTAACTTCACACTAAGATTTACTATTAGCTTTTTCATATTTCTTTCTTTTAATTTATTGTTCACAAGAAACATCTTTGCAAAGAACTGTAGTGTGATATTAATAACAGTTACCCGGTTCCCTCAAGTACATACAGTGAAAATGTGGTACAGCAGTATAACATATTTAATGGTTTGCTCGAATAAAGCAGCGCACAGGTAGTGCATTGCTTTGTATATTAATGCGAAAAGCTGCTTAATATATGCGTATTGTCAGTGTTAAACTATAAATATTGCAAAAACACGTATTCCTTCAATTTTACAAAATCTTTGGATAGTAATCAAACCAATCCACATTTTGTTGGCTGTTGTGATTTAAAAACAAAATGGTTTAGCCAAAAATGAAAAGTTAACCTAAATTTTTTTTACAATATCACTGACTAATTTTGTACTGACGAAGTCAAATTTGTTTGAATATTTCCAAAACCCCACAATTTATCGTAACATTTCACGAACTACAAAACGTTAATTATAACGCAATATATAGATATTAAAATTTTTTGTGATTGTGGAGTCCACGCACGACAGAAGTGCAACTTCTTACATTTTAGATACAGATAAAGATAAATAATTTTCATTTTCGATCAAAATATCCACTTAAAAATAAATGATATTCATAAACTCAATTGCACAAATCAATAACCGTTTTCCACACAAGTAAATAAATTGTAAATTCGTTAAATAAAATGAAATAAATATGGCCGCGTCAATCGTCAGCCGTTACGGAAACTGAGGATTAGACAAACACAAGCAGCATTACGAGAATAATTCATGTCTACCTCTTCCCTGCAGTTGCAACTAGCATATAGCATGCCACGCTACGTACATATCCCCCCCCCATCCTTTTATGCCGTCTTCTCTTGTTCTTTCCCAGCTTCACTCACGTTATTGCTGACAAGCCCTTGCACGTACATGAATTAAATTCACATACACGGAAATGAGTCGGAAACCTAATACAGCAAACAAAATCACTCGATACAATAGAAATAAAACGATTTCTATCCAAATGTAATTGAATAAATAAAATGATAAAAAAATTACATGAAAATCACGAGAATAGACCATTTTCAACGAATTAAGTGTACTTTAATAGAATCAAATTTCAATGATGAAATGCTTGATTTGTAACAAAATAAATCAAAGGAAAGGACTGAAAATGTGTAGAAATGTTATCTGCTTGAAAATATTAATGTGAAATAACCGAAAGATTCTTAAACGATACAAACGGAAAAGAAATAAATCCGCATGTACCGAAATGAATCGTCAAGTGACGCTAACACGTGCCCAGTGTTATGTTTCGGGTGTGCGTGCATGTAAGGAATCACGCAGAACCAGGCCCAGTAAGGGGGGAGGGGGGGTAGGTCGTCATGCGCCCGGGATGGCAGATCACCGCCGGCCCCGCGGGTGCAGTTACGCCCCTGCTGCTCGCGCCCCGTCCACACACACGCCCGGCCGGAGAAGCCCCGACGACGCGCCTTCCGCGAAATGCTAATTCGAAACCCCGGACCCACCTGAATCTCATCACCGCGGCCTGGAACCCCCCCCCCCCCCCCCCATCACCGCGAGGGGCGGGCAGAGAGATAAGCCGCACTTTTCACAAAGGACCGGCTCAGGCGCGCAGGCGCGCATTAATTTGTCGGATAGCAGGCGGGCGGCTCGAGGGAGAATTCTCCCCACCCCCCCCCACCACCAGGGACCCTCCAGGCGCCGACCAGTCACAGGCCGGGTTCACGTGGCAGCTCCGAGCAGCGACACAACTGTATCCTCGCTCAAGGGCCGTGCCCCTGAACCTGTCCAATCCCAAACCCCCTGGTCGGGCAACCGTTCTAAATTAACTGTGCCCTGCACGAGGCTGGAATCTGATATTTAGGGGCAGGAAATTTTCGCGAAAAAAATCTGAACGCCTACTAGACTGCAACAAGGTATACCCACACCAGCTGTTTATTCCTTGTGATTGGCGGCCGTCTGTCTGCGAGAGAAGTCGTTGCCTTGTTTGCACGAGCCAACTAAGGACGAGTTTGCTTCCACACTGAATTAGTGTGATTGGTTGTTTGTGACAATCGACACGCACCTCAAAGTAACTCACCCAATCACGAAACACAGACGATGCTACAGTGTTTTAACATCCAGCTACTCTCGGGATCTATTCGCGAAATTTTCATGACCCTGCTGATGTTACGCATTCTAGCAGACTTTCTGCAACAGTCTACACGTTTTCCACTCTAAAAGTTCTACAGATAGCAGCACTACCACGTGAAATAAATCTTGTAATTTTTAAATTTTCTCAGGTAGTTAAAAAGTTGTGATTATTTTTGTCGCCATGACCATTAAAGTGAGCAAAATGCATTCCAGGATAGTTTCGCTATTATACATCTTCACTTGGCACACCAACACGCTTGGTACGTTCCCCGATGATCACAATAATGTCTATATATTTTCCAAGTCAGTGGCGCCAGATGCGGTTCTGCCTCCTAGACGAACTCAATGAAAATGTGAAATCTGCGCATGAGCGTAATTTGGGCAACAGAACGGCAACGGATAGAACACCAAAAATCCTTTGCCTTGAAATAGGGGACTGGCAGTGTCCTATCGTGAACTAGGAATGTGGTCCAGGGTACAGCTGTAGCATATTCAACACCTTAACCCTATATTAGGGACTGGAAAAATTCGCGTTTTTTATTACCCGCAGGATAGACTACACAGTCCTCAGTATACTCGGTAAAATAACACCTTTCCATTGGCTGCTGACTTGTGAGTCGCCTCAAATAGTTTGCTTGTGATACGATACTTCTTTGGTTGAGTGTTTCCCATCGGGCCAGAGTCGTCCGGATGAACAGTGAACCAATAACAAAAGCAGCTTAATGGTATATGTATTTTGATTCTAGCGTATCGCGAAATGAATCCGCGATTTTTTTCCGGTCTCTACCCTATATGTGTGTTTTGGATTACCTGCCTGAGGACTCCCTGGCGCGATGGTGAGTGGACACGTGAGCGGCGACACAGCAGGGCCACTGGTTCCCCGGGTGACAGAGGGAGACCGATGCTGACCACGTCTTCAGGGCTGAGTACACAGCCAAGTGTCTGGTCAGCTGAGTGAGGCGGGGGGTGACGGTGGTGAAGATGCTGGGATGTGTAGCCTCAGCCTCTCGTCGTTAGGGCCAGAAAAATTACCGGTTTCGATGACCTTCAGGACAGACTGCACATTCCCCTGTACACTCGGGCAAATAACGCAAGTTCATTGCCTGCCGACTTGTGAGTCGTCTCATCTGGGTTTGTCTGTGATTCGATCCTTCTTTGGTTGAGAGGGTTTATAATTGGTTGAGATTCGTCCAGATGAATAGTAAGCCAATAGCAGAATCATCTAAAGGGTATTTATGTGTTTGAATTCTAGCCTATCGTCGAATGAATCTGCGAATGTTTCCAGTCTCTTCTCATCGTAGTCGACTCTGAGGGCTCTCCTGGTCGCGCATACGGCGTATCCGTATCCACGCCCTTAGGGACACAGGGAGGAAGGGCCAGACGGCTAAGAGCGCCGGGTCAACAAAGAAAAAAATGGAGGAAACCCTTTGGAGGGTCAGCGATAGCCCTTGGCTGCGGTATACTCGCCGCTAGTTGGAGGTCAGAGGTCAGTGCAGGCGAGTCTTGGACAGATGCTTAGATCGGTGTTACAAGTGGGGGGGGGGATAAGGGTCTAGATGTTGAATACGCTACTCCTGTTCCCTAACTCACATTCCCAGGGAACTATAGGACACGGCCGGTCCATTATCGGCGACCTTTCTGCTACTTAAATTCCTCGCATGCGCAGAGCTCACTATTTCGTTGGTTTTCGTCGAGATGGCTGACCCCGCATCCGGCGCCGTTAAATCGTACATATTCAATTTCGTGAACATCTAGCGTGTTGGTGTGCTAAATGAAATTTTATCGAAGCAAAACTCCCCCTTGAATAATTTGTTTACACTTCAGTAAACATAACGAGAAAAAATTCGTAACCTTAAATGTACTTGGCAAAACTAGGATAACGCCTTTTAATTTTTTACGACGGTGTAGTTACCTGTAGGAATTTTTGCCGTACCAATAATTGTACCGATGGTTTCCGAAGATCTTTTAGTGTTCGTTGGAAGCAGTTTGTAGGGTCGCGCAGGGCACCGCTGATTGGAGACAGCTGCCGACTTGACTCCCTGCTGGGACTGACTGTCCGGACACTGTCTGTGTCACGGCGCGCGGACTTTAGCACCGCCGCATAGGTAGAGACCGGGAAAAAAATTCGCGGATTTCTTTCGAGACAGGCTGGAATTCAAACTCGTTTAGCTTAATGCTGCGGTCAGTGATAGGACCGCAATTTACCTGAAGGACTCTGAGCCAATGGAAAACACTCAACAAAAGAAGTATCGAATCACAAGAATCGCAGTGAACAGGTGTCCCGAGTCGGTAGCCAATGGCCAGGTGATAGTTGCCCGAGTACATAGAGCATCGTGGAGTCTATCCTGGTGGTCATTGAAACCGCGAATTTTTTCCGGTCCCTACGCATAGGCCACCAGGTCACGTGACGTGCTCGCCGATGCAGGGCCTCCTGCCCCGGGGGGGATTGGGGGGGGGGGAGGTGGCGAGGGAGCCGCAAGCCAATTTGCGCTGGAGGACGCCTTTAAAAGCGTCCATTAGGCGTCGCGGCGCTTGCACCCGCCGAAACCCGGCGTCGCACCGCGAGGGGACCCCCCCACCACCTCCCTTCCACCCCCCCCCCCCCAACCCGATAAAAGTCCCTGCAGACGGTAATTGACTTTTTTATAAAAAAAAAAAAAGGTCGAAGATTACCGAAGGGAAAGCCAAGTTGAAAAGCTTAGACCCGACACTTCTTGCCTCACTTGCGAAAACCCAAAGGTGACAAATTTTTTTCAATATTTAAGTAGCATCTCGGTCATTTTACCGTCCGTTTTCTGCCGGTTAAATGCCGCTGACTCATATTCGTCTGATTTCAAACCATTATAGAAAGTAAAATAGAATTAATACTAACGATAAATTTTTGAAAATTAAAAATCCAGAAAAAATTCTTCAGCACGGACTTTACTAAAACCTAAATGTTTAAGTAGTTTTGCAAACATTTGCACGCGTGAAAATGGCCTGAAAAGTTTACTGGATTCTTCACCTGTTTGCATGAGACTCCTACATTCTTTATTTAATCGCGCTGGCTAGTGTTCGCTTCCGGGCGTTAGGGATGCCTCGCTTGGTTCGCACCAATGAGACAGTGTTCATCCGGCTGAACACTCGACCAGGTTTACGTTCGCCCGAATTCGTTCCACGAACCCCGTGGTTCGTTGAAGCAACTTGTTATGGTATGTAAGTTACCCCTGCCTAACGATTTTTGCCCCTTAACGGCAGGACATCTGCGAAACGTTCAAGTCAGGAGGTTTGTATAACACTCAGGTATTGACAACTCCTGCAGCTACAAGAGAATAGCTGGTGGCCATGTGCTTAGTAACAGCTGAGCGAACGGCTATTGGGCGCTGATGCGGTCATCCGCCGAGGTCCGCGATTGGATACGAATGATGTCATGTTCTATTCCCCGAACTGTCTTGTGGCCCCCACGAATCGCAAGTTTTCACCCGCCAATTTGATTTCTTCATGATCTTCACCGTCGCTCCGATCTCGGCATTTCGTGGGATCTTCACACTTCATCCTACCAGAGATGACCGACGAAGCTACCGCCAGGGAAGCCAAACTCCAACACAACCTCTCTTTGTGGGCCGCCAGAAGCAGGGTCGGCATGGATGAGTTTACACAAGACTGCGGCCCTCCGTCACTCAGTCCAGTCCAGGGAAACCCTTTACTGGGTCCACTTTATGTCTCCTTCTATTCAACCACTGTCAGTTATCATACTGCCTAAACAACACCATTGAACACTAATGCGCTGTGTTTGTATTGCATTAAGTGGGAAACATAGGCGTTAAAAGATACCAAGTGCGTTTTCAATGTAATAAGACAAAGGGAAATGTAAAATTATTATATAAGGTGTGCTGATAGTTAAGACAATATTGTCTGTTTTCAAGTCACATGGTCATGTGCAGAGAATTAAGCCATTGGAAGTTTTAAACATATCAGTGGTTTCCTAATCACTTAGTGATTACATCTAGCGAGTTTTCACTAAAGCAGTTTAAATCTACACAGAGTAGATAAAATAACCAAACACATTTTATATTGTAAATACTAAACGAACGGCCCTGTGTTTTCAGTAATTATTTGTTTGTCACGAACTTCATGCACTACAATTTTAATTATTAATGTTTAAATTCAGAATTTAATTTTACCAAAAACACCACGAATTCGAATGACTAAACTTACGGTAGATATATGACGGCCCTTATTGTGTTGTTGAAGGCGGTCGTCTCCAACGCCCCAGACTTCTGACGAAGTGCGCAGGAGCGTGAACTCGCCCTTAGCTCTTCGCAGCTGACTGCGCGCTGAGCCGCCGTGGCAATCCGCGGGGCACTTGAGCGACTTCGCTAATCCGCCGTCGGGCGGCAGCACCTGCTAGCCAGATTGGCTGCCGAGCCGCCCCTGCGATACCCGCCACCCGCTTTGCAAAAGCGCGGGGCGGGGAAAAGGTTGTTAAAGGGGCGCAGGGGCTTGCAATCTCTCTCGTGAGCGACCCGTAAGGAATGTATTAACGGGAGAGCGGACTAGATTACAGGTGAGTGGAAGCAGATATAGCACTTAATGGAATATTGTACGCTCAGCGCTCACACGTCACAGTTAATTATTTCTGTCTTTTTTTATGTAATAAGTGACGGAGTATTTTCTACTTGCGCCATCATTCTATAGCCATACACGTATGAAGCACGGAATTATATATCTCTTTATTACCAACCACGCACCATTCCTTGGATCGAAGTCACATAGCAATTATTTTTTCTATTTTTTTTATTTCGGACATTCGAAACTATCAGTGATTTGTTTGATAATTATTTAATTTAAATACGGAATAAAATAAAATCTGTGTAGTAAATGTTTCAATACCTGTGTATTGCCACATCAGTCATGAAACTATAAATAAAAAAAATACGACAGTAAAAATTCCTACCCTCAAATAGTTTTTACGTTTAACTTCATTGTAGTAGGTTTGGTTCCTTAACGGCTCCAGATAAGATAAAAAGAAAATCGTGGCATTAAAATATATCTTTATTGAGTACTTACTGCAGTTATATTGCATCGCTAACCTCTTACTTGTTTCACACCACCGACTGACACACATGTGGTATGTAACGTAGCATCGGTGGTGTAAATACCGTCAGGACGTCGTCGATGTTGTGTTCTTAATGACCAGAGACCGGAAAAATTCGCTAATTCATTTCGCGGTAGGCTAGACTCCAAACTCGTACACCTTCATGCTGAGTCAGTGATTGGACCACCGTTCATCCGAAGGACTCTAAGCCAATGAAAAAACCTTCAACAAAAGAAGTATCAGATCGCGAGCATCCCAAGTAACGCGTGTAACGAGTCAGTATCCAATGAGCAGGTGAAATTAATCCCAGTACATAGAGGATCGTGGAGTCCATCCTAGAGGTCGTTGAAACCGCGAATTTTTCCAGTCTCTATTATTGACGCAGCTGCTTCCTGCAGGCATGTGCTTGACCTCTGGAGTCGACCGCGTCTTGCGAGGCATACAGCGCGTTCATGATCGTCCGGTCCGCGGCGGTGAGAGAGATGGTGTGTTGGGGGAGGGGGGAGGGGTTAGTGCGGACTTCAAAGAAGCCTGGGAGGGCGTGCGCGGGGCTCGAACCCTGCGCAGTGGGGCGGGAACACCTCTCTCCCTCTACTTCCGGGTAAACATCTCGCTCCGGGGCGCCGGCAAAGGGAGGCCTGCGCCAGCCACAGCCAAGCGCACACGTACCTCCGGCTGCAGCTCCCAGGTTCACCACGGCCTCCGGCCAGAACACAGCGGGGAGATATTACCAGAGACCCGTGAGTTTCGCGGATTCATTTCGTGTTACGCTAAAATTCAAATAATTATACCTTAGTTCTGCTTCTGTCATTGGTTCACTGTTAATCTGGAGGACTGAGGGGCCAATTAGAGACCCCTCACTCATAGAAGCGTTGAATCACAGGCCCACACAATCCACACGACTCACAAATCAGCAGCCAATGAACAGTTGGCATTTACCCGAGTGTGTAGAGGATATTGGAGTCTATCCTGGAAGTCATTGAATCCGCGAAATTCACGGGTCTCTAGATATTACAATTCACGAGGAAACTACTTGGATAACTATAGCCAAAATAATCAACTGAAAAAAGGGGGTTGTCTGTAAAGTTGGTTTACGAACGATAATTTTACGTGATAACGTCATGAGAAAATATCTATGAAAAAATTGCATACTTTTTTTAAGTTTCAAATATTATTTACAGTTTTTTGCAAAATTTAATTTAAATAATTTGTTTAAATATAATCACGAACAATTAGTTAAAAAGCCCGCCTTCACCTGTTTGATGTTATAGAAGATTTTCTCGCATGGTGGTTGGCCCGTTCTTGCACGCTCGGCTCAGGCGTAACGTGATAATTTTTTTCGTGCGTGCAGCCGGCTTTCATCGATTTATAAGACGTTATCAAGTAAAAAAAAAAAAAACACATAACGGCGAATTTCGGGTCCCATCCGTACAGGATTCGTGAAAAATTCAGGATAAAATCATAACAAGTGTTTCGTATTAATATAAAAATTTAATTATCGATATCTTTGAAACAACAGTTACACAGATTAGTTCAGGGTATCCATAAAATAATGTCACAGTTTCAAAGGTTTACTAAAGGTGTTTAATGTGTACTATTTTCAACAAGTCATACATTTAATTGAAGGAAAACTAAAAAAAAAATTCTTTCATAAATGTTCAATATGTGCACATCCAACCTAAAGTCCAATTCTTCCCACACTCTGGTTAACACGTCCAGAGTAATGGAAGCAATAGCTTCTTCAATTCTGTGTCTCAACCCTGGAAAATCATTAGGCAGCGGCGGAACGTAGACACGATCTTTTATAAAGCCCCAAAGGAAAAAATAAAATCACATGCCGTTAATTCAAGTGAACGTGGAAGCCAGCGAAAAGGAGCTCTGTCGTCTCGACCATTACGACCAATCCAACGGTCAGGGACTTCGACGTTCAACCAATATACAATATCTGTACAAAGAGATTCCAATGAGGAGAGGTTCCATCCTGTTGCCAAATAAAGTTAACAGGTTCACCCTCTACTGATTGGAGGAAGAGCCATTCTTTAGCGCTGCAAGCTAGAAAAGAACAAAGCAGTATTCACGTATGCGCTTATCTAAAACTGCTTGAGTTACTCTTAAATTGTGATCTTGAACCAACACACTACAACGCTTACAGTTGATACTATTAAATTTTACAACTGTTACAGCCTTTTGATGGACACCCTGAATGATGGTTACAAAAAAGGTAAGTCAGAAGTTTCTCGCATGTGTTCTGTGGTCAGTGGCAGCTATAGCACAGAGCCTCGCTATGCACGAGACGAACACGTCTGCTGGCACGATGACGTCACAGGCGAAACACATACTGCGCGACAAACACGTTGTCACATTGTCAGACTCGCAGTTATTGACTGTTCAATTCTGACTGTATATTGTTACACAAAACAGTTGTACCAACTCTCACTGTCAAAAGAGCTAAAAAAATAAATTATAAATTTATTAACAACACTCCTGTAGGATTTGCCGTATGTAGGCTGTAACTCTATGTTAGCATAGTCTGGTAGAAAACAAGACATTTTTTTACATGAAAAATTATCTACTTCTTTTATATTTAACAGGAAATAAGAGTATAATTTACATTGGCTCACTTGTAAATTTACAAGAAAATGTATTTCCCTATTATTTGTTTGTAAAACGACGAAATGTTTGAGACCGTGTATGGTCACGAGACGTTAATTTAAGATTCTACACACAAACATTTAAGGACATGAAGAAGCTTACCTTTCATGTTAGCGGGTGGGAATAAACTGACATCTTGTGACATCACGACTCATAACATAGGCCACGGCTGTGTGCGGCAAAAGACAGTGCACTTTCACATAGGTTTCATCCCTTTGTTTGAATTTAATACGCAGGCTAGGCCCCGTCTGAGCAAGTGTTTACCTTGTGGAAGGTAACAAGAGTTGATGCTTGCAGCGGGAGTTGGGACTCTGACGGGGCCCGGCCTCATGTTTCAAAGAGTGTCGAGGCATGAGCGGCAATGCTCGCTCAAGCCACGTCCTGACCGGGGGAGGGGGGGAGGGTGGACACTTCGTGTGACATCTGTCACGTGACGCTGCTGACGTCATCCAACACCGTGGTGCCTCAGAGCCTCGCTGGTGCTCGCGCGGCTCTGTCTCGAGGTCCAGGGGCTATGATCCTGATCCCGGCGAGGCTTAAGTACGCGAGCACCGAGTGTGCACTCTAGAGGCTGGGAGACTCATAGGACAGTTTGAACCGTCGCCTCAAGCCACTATTCACAGCCGCGCGACGTTAGAACTCCGTCTGTAACTCTCAATTATAATAGGCCGAAGATTATATTTGTACCGGTTATGAAGAATGTTGTAAGTAGAAATGAGTATGGACCGGAAAAAATCGTGGGTTCAATGACCTTCAGGATGGACTCCGATATCCACTACACACTCGGGCAAATGCCATCTGTTCATTTGGCTGCTGACTTGTGAGTCGTCTCGATTGTGTGGGCCTGTGATTCGACGCTTCTATGAGTGATGGATCTCTAATTGGCCCTCAGTCCTCCAGATTAACAGTGAACCAATGGCAGAAACAGCACTAAGGTACAATTATTTGAATTTTAGCATAACACGAAATGAATCCGCGAATTTTTCAGGTCTCTAGAAGTGAGCAACGAACTTTTCGTAAACTTCTACTTTGGTATACAAAGAAAACTGGTTAAAATTATCGAGATTTCTTCTTAAATTTTTCTGATACTGAAGTCATTTAATTAGAATATTAACGCATTTTTTTTTTTGGTTTACTCAAAATAAATTAAAAAAAGGTGAGCAGTTGTTTGCTCTCCCAGTTTGAAACTGAACCCAGGAACCGGGAGGTTGACATTCGCCGTGGTAATCCCCCCAGGTTTCCGAGAAGCGCCTTTTTTTAGTTTATTCAAAGCGGATTTTTCGTCGCACCGACCGTGAATGCGCGGTAGTTTCAAACAGTGCCGTGGTTCGCTTGTCGCTTCGTCGCGACCCGCACCTTTTGCGTGGCACGTGACGACACGTGTCCTTCGCTCGGGCATGAGACTGTCCTTGGTCCTAGGGTCCTGGAGGAAGAGCCTGCGTCGCGAGTCCTTCCTGGCCGGAGGTCGCAGGGCTAACGAGAGAGTCCTGCGCCTGCTCCGGGGCGGAGGGGGGGGGGGCGAGTCCTGCGTATGGATTTATTGTTATTGCTATTTCCGAACGTCTCCGTCGTGAATTCCCGCGGAAGAATTCCACGAAGGCCCACCCCCCTTTCCCCACTTCTTCTGTTCCTTTCCTCCGCAGTTATCTTCCTGGGCGACCGCCGACCAGCGGCGCGGGAGGAAATGGAGTGGAAGGACCTGGAGTCCTGCGGACCGGACCCGCCCTCCAGAGAGAGGACATTTTTATTCCTTTGTGCGGCCAGGACCCGGAGGAGAAGGAAGGACCCCCCCTATTGGCCGGGGAACTGCGGAGAGACTGCGTTCGCGCTGTGGCACCGAACCTCCGGGCTGTGTCCCGCGCTGATTGCATGCACGTGATTCTTCTGCAGTGAACAGTCGAGGACTCTTCCTGCGCGTTCTTCACTTCACTGCTCCTTGCTTCTTTACCTTTCGTGTCTATTTTTGACGTGGCAACGTCTGATAAATCGATGAACGCCGGCTGCACGCACGAAAAAAAGTGTCACGTTACGTACATTGTCCCGTTACGCTGTGTCCCATTACGCTCATAGTACGCTTGCGCCGCATCTATCTCTCTTCCACTCGATTGGAACAACCATCGATTTGACTTTTCCGAGGCACATTAAACTTGAAACACTCCCATTCGTTTCCTACTTTTCCTATCATCGTCCTATCATTAACAGAATAACACATTTTGGAAGAAGTTAAATAGCAAACATGTATAAAAGTTATAGTTAAGATAATCTCTTCGTTAAAGTAATAAACATATTTGAATGAATGAGTGCAAATAAAAATAAATTTATCAATTAAATTGTAGATTTCATTTCACTCCTTCTTTGTATCCATACAAAATAGTGGCAATTCAATAAAAATGATTCAATTTTATTCATGAAAGTATGCAATCATTTCATCAATGTTTTGTTATGACGTTGTCACGTTAAACTATCGTCCGTAAACCAACTTTACAGACAATAAATTTTGTTTTGTTGATTGACTTAAAATTGTTTGAAACTGTTAACTTATTTTCAAATAACCTTGTACATGCAGTTGTAAGACTTTATTCTCTGTATCCAATACAAGGATTGGTGGCAGCAGAATAAGGAGGTTCGGAGAACGTGTGTCAAGTTGGCGACCACACATTTGAATTTCAAGGTCAAAACTTTAACAAAAAATAGTGCTTAATTTGTGCTAGTGCCGTAGAAAACAGAATTTGTGCTGCATTACGTAAAAAGTTACATAGAAAGTTGTTCGCCAACTTGACGTCAAGCGCAAATTCTGTATTCTACGGCACAAATTAGCACAAACTGAGCACTAATTTTGATAAATTTTGACCTTTGAAACTCCAATGTGTGGTCGCCAACTTGACGCACGTGTTCGGAGAAGCAGTACCCGTGGGTTGCGATGCAGGACTTGGGGCAACGGGAGACCCGGGGCAAACACACGGACCGAGGCAACGTGCGACAGGTCACCCACTCGAACCCCAGAGGGAGCTGAATTGTTGCCCCTTGGAAGGGCAGCCCTTCTGGATTCTTCTGACATTGGTTAGTTTAGGTTAGGTTAGGTTAGGTTAGGTTAGGTCACTTTACAAACTAACCACCATCAGAAAAATCCTGAAGGACTGCCCATCCAAGGGGCAACCATTTTGAAAACCTTTAAAAAACACTACTGTCAGAAGAATCCTGAAGGGCTGCCCTTCCAAGGGGCAAGTTTTCAGGATTAATTAAACACTTAAAGAAACATGTTTTCAGAAATTGGATGGGCTGCCCTTCCAGTTGCTGTACAAACAAACCATTGCCAGAAAAATCCTGAAGGGCTGCCCTTCCAAAGGGCAGCATTTCAGTCGCTCCGACCCCGACGAGACCCGAACTGGGACCGCCCGGCTGGGACCCCTTGCGGCCCGCTGAGCGGTGGGCTTGCAGCGCCTCGGTGATTGGGCGCGCCGGTGAATCATCGCCAGACCTGATGTCAGCCAAGCCGCGGGCCTGCGCTGCAGACGCGCAGATAAGATAAGATACCCGGCGACGAAGACTCGTCCGCCGCAGTTGTGAGTTGAGGCGGTCGGGCGGTCAGCGCGGAGTGTGAGTTGGTCGCTGACGCACAGTGCTGAAGTCGCTGACTACAGTGCTACAGTAGCTACAGGCATCTGTAAGTACTCATGTGGTTTCAGTCTCCTTAATGATCTGTTTCCGTTAACTTATTAAGCTCTCACAAAAGAAAATATTTCCTCATGGAACTGACATAATATTGTCTGCCTAATTGTGTATTTCCCTCAGTTTACGTCTTTTATTCCAGTCCTATTTTTTTCGGCACATTAAGCTTGTACAACAGATTCACGTAATATTATGATAACCATAATCCAGTTAATACTCAATCAATAAACACAGGTGTTCTGTACTGTATTCAGTTAGCTACTATTTTAATTTTAATTTTTTTTTTGTAGGGAGCAATGTCGTAACACAGGCTCGTGCAATAAACATTTCTTCAAAAACATTCCTTTTTATCGCTGCAGAATATTTTTGAACTTATTGATGTTATCGGTAGCCACATAATATTCTTCCGTGTGTAGAACCTAACAAGATTCATTCTTAATAGAAGAGTAATCAGTGTTATTAAGCAACTATTATTGTGAAATTCAAACCTCAGTTGGGACCTAAAAAGTAAATCTTGGTTTGTGGGTGCAATTTTATATCTGATTTCGGTGTACTAAGTAATAATTTGCTTGAAAGTATATCTATATTGAAAAAATATCAATTTAAAAGAGGATGTTGAAGTACATTAAAAAATAATATAAGATAATTATAAGGGTTTTGTAGTAATATCTTCACCGTACAATTTTTAACTGCTATACAGTACGATAACACATTTTTTTTAGAAATTTTTTAATTTTTATATAAAAGATATTATCCACATGACTTACACACATAGGTTCTGTGTAATATTACGATTGATATATATTCCGTATTTTATAATATAATAAAACTCTTTAGTTTGCATCACTGACATTATATTTTGTTGATTTGAGGTTGATGTTAATTTACGAAATTATATATTTTTTTAATTAATCTTTCTCTAAGAACTGTAAATAATATATGTAGCAACATTTTTTTATTAAAATATTTAACATAAATGCTGTCTTCGAGATCACGTCGGCACGAGATAATGTTGGAAGGGCTCTGATGAATGACGGGACTTGTCGGAGTAACGCACCCCCTTGAGTGAGGCGACGCCTGCCGAGTCCCCAGCTGTGGAAAGGCAGCAGGTAGTGAGAGGTGTGTGTAGCTGTCCCGCCAGCGAGTGTGTTCTGCGCAGGAGATGCCGAGGGCAGGGCAGGAGTGGCGGCGCAGACTGCTGCGGGCGCTGGAGGCGGGAGACCCGGACAGCTTCTCTGCGGTGCTCCGGGAAGTGGGCGCCGCCGACAGGAACGGCGCCCACGAGTTCTGGCGCCGCTGCCTGGACGCGGCGTCCCGGCGCGCCGGGGGCCACGTGTTCCTGCAGCTGCTGCTGGGGTCAGGGGTCAGGCCGCGCCGGGCAGGGGTGCGCGCCTCCCCTCTGCACCTGGCGTGCCGCCTAGGGCTCGCCCGCAACGTGGAGACCCTGCTGGCGCACCCCTGGACGGACGTGAACGCCGCGGACTGCCGCGGGAGGACGCCCCTCCACCTGCTGGCGAGGCACTTCGACGAGCGACTGCCCGGCTACCCCGGGTGCCTCACCTCGCTGCTGGCGCGGGCGGACCTGGACGCGAACCGCCCCGACGCGCGAGGCTTCACCCCCCTGCACGTGGCCGCCAACCGCGGGTCGTCTCTGTTCGTCAGGAAGCTGCTGCAGAGTCGCCCCTCCCTCGACGTGGACCACTTCCTAGGCGGCGGCAGGACGAGCAGGGACGCCGTCTCGGAGCGACTACCGTCCCTCTACGAGTTGCTCCCTCCGGTGTCGAGACACATCGTGCAAGTGTCGGGCGATGCGCAGCACCTGCTCCTCGGCTTCTTGCGCAAGCGCCGCTTGAAGAACTTCGTGAGCCTCCTGTACCAAGTGGACTACGATTTCAACCCCCTGGTGAGGCCCGACTACTGGTACGAAGATCACCGCACCACTTGCCTTCAGGAAGCGGCAAGAAAATCCGGTACTTTGGAGTACGTCAGATACTTGCTGAGAAGGGGAGCAAACCCGAATGTCGCCAGTCCGACGGACGGAAGAGTGGCACTTCACCACGCCGTGGAAGCGGTGAACCTGCAGGTGATGGGGTTGCTGGTACAGTGCGAGAAAGCAGACGTCAACGCCGCGAACTCACAAGGAGAAACCGCGCTCCATTTGGCCGTTAAAATCCACGGTGGCACGAAGAAATGTGAAGAGTGTTTGAAACTTTTACTACAGCATCCTGCGATAGAAGTCAGAAAAGCAGATTCAATGGGATGCACTGTCTTGTCGCTGGCGACCGAGAAAAACGATGAGGCAGCATTGAAATATTTTTATTTTCACTCTTTTAAAACCTGCGCTCGCTCTGAAAACTCGAATCATATTGTGAAAGATATCTTACAAGAGAAGTTTCCGCGTATGTTTAGTGATATCCATACGTTACCTAACACAGTTATAAACAAATTGACAACTAAGGAACAGTTGGTAAGACATGTCGTTAATAACGACACAAAAAACTTTTTGAAACTTTTCAAACATCACGTAAAATCTGATAAAGACATTTTGGATTTTCAAATTGGTGAAGAGACTATTCTTCAGTATGCTTGCCGGCGCGGATTGACGGACATTGTGAATGTTCTACTGAGGTGTGGCGCCGATCCCAATTTGGTTATGTACGCAAATCGTAAACCATCTTTAATCCTGGCTGTTAAGTACCAGCACCACAGCATTATCTCGTTGTTTCTGAAACTTCACAGAAAGATTGGACTGAACGTAAACATAACTGATGAAAGAGGGCGTTCATCTCTCTACTACGCGTCCCTTAATGAAGATACTCGCACAGTTACTGAACTTCTTCGACATGGAGCAGACATAGGACACAGAAATCTCTACGGCAAGCTTTGTTTACAGTCAAAAATGTTATCGAAAGTGTTAGATTTAAGTATTACCTGTTCTGGCCATCACCCACACGATACAGATTACGGACTGGACTTCGATTTCACTCCGATTGTGAACGAAGTAAAACAAGTAACGTACCCAAACGTTTCCGAAGACCAAATATGGTTGAGGATCGACTCTACAGCTGAACCTGGTGAAGTCAACAAACACACAGAGAGAAAAGAGTCAGAAATGGACTTCTTTAACCATTTAAGTGAATGTGAGGAGTACAAGCATCTACTTCCTCACCCAATGATAAAGTTGTTTCTGGATCTCAAGTGGAGTAGGTTGAAAATAATTTTTTATGTTAGGATAATCTTTTACGCGGTGTTTGTGTTCCTCTTGAACCTTTACATACTGATGAGTGATTTTAAGAACTACAGGAGAGTGACTTCGGAATTCGCCGAGGTTGCTACCGATCGAAACCTGTCCGTTTCGGGCGACGACGACCCGTCGGCAGAATGGTCCGGATCGAAGACAGCGTTCATGTCGGTGCTGTTCCTGGTGCTGTTCCTGGCCACGATGTTCGACACGGCTGTCACCATGTACAAGGTACCTCTGAACCTCATCAAGCCGTGCAGGTTGTCTCTCAGACCTGGTGGCGCGAGGCGTGCGCTGAGGTTCAGTCGTCTGCTGGATCTCAGCGTGAACATCTTCACGTCCGTGTTCCTGTACAAGATCCAGGCGGAGTCCATCCAGGAGGTATCCGCCGTGATCGTCATCCTGTGCTCCTGGACGAAGCTCATGCTGCTCCTCGCCAACTTCCGGAGACCGTTCTCCAACGTGAAGATAATCGAGAACATACTCGAACGATACGCACCGTGCTTGCTGTCCTACTACCTCGTCGTCGTTGGGTTCGCGTTCAGTTTCCACATCCTCCTCAAAGACGACGAGTTCTTCCGCAACCCGTGGACGTCCCTTTTCAAGACCACTGTGATGATGACTGGCGAGTTCGGGGTGACCAGCGATATGTTCAGCCTTAATCCGGCAGTCAGCCACGTCGTGTTCTTGTTGTTCCTTGCCCTGATGGTCATCGTTGCCATCAACATTTTAAGCATTTTCCTGGACGACGCCGAAGAAGTGAGAAAAAACGCTCAGATACTGCAAATTCAAGATAAAGTGGAACTGTTGTCAGAGATAGAGTCGTTTCTTATAAGATCCCGTGAAACAAAACTGTTCAGTTGTTGTGTGAGGCGCAGCAAGTATATCAGAGACTGGTTGCAGAACATTGCTGTGTTCCAGGAAGGTGCTGACAAAATTATTAAGGTCCATCCAAACCAGTTCAAGCGAGTACAGTTTTCTGATACCAGTTTTACTGCAGATATTGACGACAGCATGATATCTGTTTGTATGTCATTAAAAAACGTTCAAAATGTTTAATGTAATAATGTTATAAACACGTTAGCAATGAAATCATTTGCTTATTACTACTGTTAAATTTTGTTAATTTGTATACAAATAAATAAATAATACAAAAAACATTCCTTGCTAACTGAATTATTTATTGAAAATTTTTAATTATCTCTACATTAAGTATTTTGTTTTAACCGTATTGAAAAAAATATAAAATAATATTATTTTCAATTTCATGAAGTTCATCTAATTTAGTAAATAACTAAACTCACAACCAAAAAAAAAATTACGCAAGGAAGGAATACATGACATAATAATTTATTTCTCCCTTTTTTTAAACATTTTGTTAACAATATTCACTTAATTAACCAGCTAAAATTTAGCACTCATGAAAGCAAGCTTGTATGTACATTGATGGGGAAAATGCAAAATATGTACTATATTCCAATGATAACAATATGACTATTTAGGAGTCAGGTTTATTAAAATATATCCGTACTGCAGAGAAATGAAACATGGATTTGGCATTCGTGGTTTACGAACAGGTCGAAAACGCTTTGTAATTGACTTGATGTCACGAGGCGAAACACTCCCACCATATCGAGGTCGTAGTGTACAGTGTTGAAGATCTGTTTTGTTATCAGAGACACGGCGTATCAACAGAAATTTGTTTGTTCAGTTATTCAATAGTCATATATGGCGTAAATCGATAAATAATTAATGACGTATTGTTTGAAGTCGATTTATTTCCCCGTGAATAGAACTTTTCAACCATACATAACTTACAGAGCTGAAATATTTTTATGCTTTATCTAAAAAAAAAAAATGTTACGTGAGAAGATATTTCGTTAAGTCATTCTCATTATTTGAGAAATTACAAAATAATCTATTAGTTTTAATCTAGTAACCACATGAACATGTCTCGTTTGAGTAAATAATGTTAAAATGTTTAATGTGCTTGCTCGTGTCTCATTATTGTGGAGTATTAGGTAGATTACCTATTGTAGTCGTTACAATGGTGCGACTTTCGGAAAAATTTTATATAGTTTTTCGTTTTATGGTCCATACATCCCAAAACCATCATCAAATCAAAAGTTTATATATATATATATATATATATATATATATATATATATCACAATTTTGTGGACACGATAACTGATGAAGTTTTTCACAAATCACATCCAAACTGATGCATAAAATCTAGTAATAGAAAAGCTCGGAGGAGTTCCTTAAGGGTCAATATCCGGCCAAAGGTGTAGAAATGGGGAAGGTTTCTTTGAAAAATATAAAAACCGATGTAACTCCCATATATTTAAAATATCACATCCGTTTGAAAGTATTCTAACTCGTAGAAGTAGTACCAAAACTTTTTGCTTGAATGATTTTTTGGTACGACCAATCATAACTGCAAGGGGTTGAAAAAACTAAAGTTGGAGGACAAAAAAAAATTATAACTCCCTTCGTAGACACACGTTGTATTCGTTCAGATATATTTTAAATCTTATAATTCTTATCTAAAACTTTTGCTTGAAATAATATTTGATTATGTGAACCATTGCTGCAGGGGTTTGAAAAAAAAACTTATATCTCCCTTAGTAAATACACTATCAGATCTATTCAAATTGTTTGTAAATCTTATCATTTTTATCTAAAACTTTTGTCTGTGACATTTTTTGATAATACAAACCATTATTGCAAGGGTTTTGTAAAAATCTAAGGTTGGAATAAGAAAATTAATAAACCTTCCCTACCCGGGACACTATCGAATCCATTCTTATTTTTGTTTCATTTCTAAAATTTGACTAAAATTATTGTTAAAATAATTTTTTTATCCAACCATTACTGCAAGGGGTGGAAATAACAAGGTTTAAAAGTAATAAATAATAATTAATTTTTAAAATATATACACTATAATGTCCGTAATAATTTATTAATGAATCCTAAACTTCATCTAAAACTTTAGTAAACAATTCTTAATTAAATAATATATTACCGTTGAAAACATGGGTTGAAATTTAATAAAATTAAATCTTTCTTAGTATCAAATTCGTTTTAATTTATTTTAAACAATCCTAACATTTTCTTAAACCTGGGTGCAAATTTTTATAAGACACCGTTATTAGTGCAAGGGATGAAAAATAGTGTTTGAAGGTCAATATAATTAAATAATTTTCTAGGTTAGCATATAATATGAATTTCGTTCTAAGCTTTTCAATGCTGGATCCATTGAGTTAAAAATATTCATGGTATTTTTTGCTGCATGGAAAATGAGTAATTTAATTGTATATTTTTTTTGACGTGATAACGTCTAATAAATCGATGAACGCCAGCTGCACGCACGAAAAAGCATGACTCATTGTCACGTTCAGCCTGAGCCGAGTGTGCAAGAACCGGCCAATCACCGTGCGAGAAAATCTTCTATTATATCAAACAGGTTAAAAGCAGCAATAAAAAAATATTGTTATGACGTTATCACGTAAAATTATCGTCCGTAAACCGACTTTACAGACAAGCCCCCTTTTTTTTAATATTGGAGAACATAATTTTGTTATGTACGTTCAGTTCTTGAAATGTGACAGAAGATTATAGAAGATTCCAAAATATTTCCTGTAGGCTGTGCCGAGAGGGATATGGGATGGAGTCTGAGTCGCACCTGTGTTTTTGTACCATGTGCGTCTCTGCCTGAGGACGGGAGCAGATAGCAGTTCCCAAAACGTCGCTTGTTTCTGTTTTAGAAAACTGTTGTGTTTGTTTAGTCTTTCCGTTTTGTCGTTTTTTTTGTCTCGTTTTGACTGTTGTGCTGAATTTTCTTGGGTTCAATATTTTTGTGCTGTCATCATTTGTGGGGGGGGGGGGGGGGTTGTTCTCTTCTGTTTTTGGATAATTATTGTGTTTGTTTCGTCTTTTCGTTTTGCTGTGTTTTTGTCTCGTTTCAACTGTTGTGCTGAATTTTTTGGGTTCGGCATTTTTGTGCTGTCATCATTTGTGTTTTTTTTTCGTTTTTTAGTCAATTTTTCTTTGTTTTTCTTTGTTTGTTGACCATATTCCTGTTGTGGAGTATTGTGTGGTGTTTGTATCCTGACAGCAGCAATTTTTTGCTTAATTTGTGTTATTGTCATTTGTTTTTTGTAGTTTTCTTCTACAGACATACATGAGCATAGCAATGGCGTATGTCCAAAAGCCTACATCAAGTCATGCACTCACATTGCACAAATCTTTCAAAGATAACGGCGTCTGTAGTGCTTCCACGAAGAGCAGGCGGGCAGCCGACTCTCTCCCGGCGATGGAGGGCTCGCTCGCCGCCAGAACGGCCTCTGCGCCGGCGGGGTGTAGCCTGCTCGCAGCAAGCTTCCAAGCACCCGCGCCGCGGCGAACAATAACACACACACGCACGGCCATTCAGAATTGTGAACCTCGTGAACTACCTTTAAAACACGTTTTTTTCGACATGCAGCATCTTATCTCTCGGTACACGGATAATTTGTGAGAGTGATCTCCGTGAATGCGGTCGGAATACAAGTAACGGAAATGTGTAACAGGATGTAAGGAGAAGTGTGTGGCCATTCAATTTTAATTTAAAAAAAAAGAAATTAATAGTACCACCTCGTTAAACAGAATTATGGTTATGTTTATAAAAGAGAAAAAAAATTGGTTGTCTGTAAAGTCGGTTTGCGGACGATAGATTAACGTGACAACGTCATAACAAAACAATGATGAAATGTTTGCATATTTTTATGAATAAAATTTAATCATTTTTATTGAATTATCACTATTTCGTATGGATACAAAGAAGGAGTGAAATGAAATCTACAATTTAATTGATCAATTTACTTTTATTTCCTCTCATTAATTCAAATATGTTTATTACTTAACGAAGAGATTATTTTAACTATAACTTTTATACATGTTTGCTATTTAACTTCTTCCAATCCGTGTTATGCTGTTAAGGATAGGACGATGATAGGAAAAGTAGGAAACGAATGGGAGAGTTTAATGTGCCTCGAAAAAGTCAAATCGATGGTGGTTCCAATCGAGTGGAAGAGAGATAGATGCGGCGCAAGCGTACAATAAGCGTAACGGGACATCGCGTAACGGGGTAATGTGCGTAACGGTACACTTTTTCGTGTGTGCAGCCGGCGTTCATCGATTTATTAGACGTTGTCACGTCAAAAATATTTTTTTGGAGGCACGTTATGGAAAGATGATGAGAGAATTTTTAAAGATGCGCACGCACCATGCAACGAAATTTTCACAGTAAGATGGCGGACCCACGTGCATGAAACATGAACCTGTGTAAACGATCATTCATAAAAATAATTAGGGGACGTACCAAAAAGTATTGGTGTGCCAAATGAAACTTTATGTCGTTGAAAATATCTCGCGCTAGGACACCTCATGGACCGCGTAAGAGTTGGATGTAAGCTTTTGGACATACGCCATTGCTAAGCACATGTTTGTCTGTAGAAGAAAACAACAAAAAAAAAAAAAGACAAAATACATAAATTAATCAAAAATTTCTGTTGTCAACAGAATATATACACCACATAATATTCCATAACAGGAATATGGTCAACAAACGAAGAAAAACAAAGAACAGCCAATTTTTGATTAATTTGTGTATTTTGCCTTTTGGTTTTTTTTTTTTTTTGGTAGTTTTTCTTCTACAGACACACATGTGCTTAGCAATGGCGTATGTTCAAAAGCTTACGTCAAGTCATGCACTCCCATTGCACAGATATTTCAGAGATAATACCGCGCAAGAGGCTGAAGTGTGCTGTGACCCCCAGGTCGAGCCTGGGACAGGCTGTATATCTACCCCCCCCCCCCTTCCCTCGAGGGTAGAGGCTGGGAGCAGTCTTTCCGCGGCGCGCTTCTGCGGATTATGAAGCAATCCCGGCGCGGTTTGATCTCAGATCTCATTTGCCAGCGAATTAGCCGCCATCTCGGCGGCGCGTCGTGCGGGTGGCGGAGCTAATTACTGACAGGGGGGACGGGACGAGGCAGACATCAGACAGGCGGTGCGCGTGGCGGAGTCCGGGGGCGCCTGCCTGCGCTAGGACCGCCGCGACGGCGGCTGATTGGGTGAGCCCTCGCTCCATCGCACCCAGGGCCGCCATCCGCCCGCAGTCGGCCGTGAAGAGCTGGAGGGTTGGCAACCCTGGCGACACCCGGGCCCTCTTCTGCCCAGGCCTCGCCCTCCCTATGGTAGCAGAGAGTGGTTGGGCAGATGTCGTGGTTCACGTCAGCTGGGATACTGCTAGCACGCATGCACCTACAGGCCTGTGTCTCGTCCCATGATGATAACCATCTTCGCGGCAAGCGCCCCCCCCTCCCCATATGTAGGGACCGGAAAATTTCGCGGATTCAACGACCTCTAGGATAGCCTCCATTATCCTCTGCACATCTCAAGTAAACACGCGTGTTCATCGGGTGCTAAATTGTGAAGGGTCTACACTGGGGTAGCTTGTGATTCGACGCTTATTTGGACGATAGTCTCTCACTGGCCCAGAGAGCTCCAGTTGAACAGCGAGCCAATAGCAGAACCAGCAAAATATGTACACATGTTTGAATTTCAGCCTATCACGAAATGAATCCGAGAATTTTTCGCGGTCTCTACCCATATGATAGTTTGTAGGAGGAGGCTATACCTGGGGGTATGGAGAATTTTTAATATTTTGGAAGACGAATGGAAATAACATGACTGGTTCCAACCCTGTTAAAAATCTTCGATCTGTCACTAAAATACTAGGTTACGACACTTTTAAATCATTTCCTTTGAAAGAGAAACACCCAACATCACTATTTTTTTTCTTTCCCTGAGACCTTTTTTTCCCCTTTCTCAGAGACTTAGTCGCTCTGGCTTCTCGCTACTGTATTCGTTCTCAACTCGAATTAATCTCTGAGATCCCAAAAACAAAGTCTCTGTTCACTGACTGTGGCCTATCATTGCTTCCATAACGGATTGGTAAGGACCGGAAAAATTCGCGGGTTCAATGACCTGTAGGATGAACTCCATAGTTCTACGTACACTCGGTCAAATGTGACCCACTCATTGGCTGCTGTCTTGTGAGACGTTCCAGCGAAGCAGCCTATGATTCGATAAAGCTTTGGTTGGGTGTTTCTCATTGGTCCAGAGTCATCCAGGTGATTTTTGAGCCAATAGCAGAGGCAGCACTAAGGTATAACGATTTGTATTTTAGCCTATCGCGAAATGAACTCGCGAATTTTACCGGTCTCTACTGATTGGTCATAATGAATTTTTTTAAGCTGCAGTGTCTATTACCTGTGTTCCACCTGTGTACTAATACAAAATAAATGAGAGGTGCTTTTAGGTGCTTTGTGTAGTTGCCATGCCTTTGAAATTGTATTGCACTGTTATATTTTAGTTTTGGTAAAGAAAGATTATTGTACTTACAATTATTATTCCCATTAAAATTAATCAATGCAAAAAAATGTGTTAGTTTAAAAATTAGCTGTTTCTTTTGTAAATAGGTTTGTAACTCGTAAGATTTTCGCAGAACAGAGTGCAAATACTTCCCTCTATTTGCAACAAAAAAAGTTTTTGTTTGCAAAAACACTTGTGTTTGAGTAAGAAGGAAAATCTACACCTATGTTCTAAAAAAGAAAAGTTTAACATCAATTATTTATTTGAAGTTATCAAATAACAATGTGTACTTAGGCATATTTGAGTTAACTGTCACTTCCTGGTATAATTCTCTTCTGCTCGGACAGTAAATTCGCCTAGGTGAACGTGAATCCTGGGCGCGCAAACATCCCGTCGCTGTTAATCTGGAGAATGAAGCGAGGGTTTGCCTGTTTGCAGTTGCAGACGACCAATATTTGAGAACTGCCATCGGTGATGAGAGACTAATGGTTTTCCCATATCGGCGACCAAATTAGCTTGCTTAGCGAATCCGAACAGCCCGCTAGGTAATTCAGTGCGATGATGGGAGCAAATGTGTCCAGCGCATGGGATCTGTTTCCGTGACTTGTGAAGCCATGGCATGGCCGTTCCAAACACTGGTTAACGTTACCCTCTTGAGTCAACTGTTTCACATGTATGCATATTTAATACCCGTCAAAAACAAACTTTGCTGGTTCTCTACATAAATAAATATCGTGACATTTGTATGAGGTTCTAAATACGCGGAAATGAGCATTAATACCTGTTTATTTTTTTATCATACTTAAAACCATTTTAAAAGATAAATAAAAAAATATTAAAAACATTTTGTTTGTAAAATTTTTCCGTAGAGTAAAAGGATTGAAAGTATGCACACAATATTACATAACAACAAACATATATAAAAACGGCTTAATAACCACATATAAGCCCTAAACATTCTAACAGACATATTACCCGCCTACTTACTTATATAACAAAATAATTTTAATTGATGTATCATAATGATTATAAAGGTTTTTTTTGGCAGGACTTGTCATTTACTGAACATAACATATGAATCATTTCCCCCAATTGCAAGAATCATTAAAATAGTTTGTTTCTGATCCAGCTGTCATTTTGAGTGACACCAGGAACTTCCTGCGCATTTGCCCGATATTTTTGATCTGATGAACCCTCAACGCGCTCAGACACTCCGCTGTTTGATCCACGTCACGCATTAAACGAAATGCGGGGAACGTGGAATTATTTTTTATGTGAGAGGACGTCGGTTTAAAATTAGCAACGCAGAGCTGCATCGAAAAAGCCAATCGCGAAGACTCGTGCGTTCTGCCTCAACCTGCCAGTTGTTTTTATTATTATTTTTAATTCGCACAGCGGATCAGACATTTGGGTGGGTGGGTGTGTGTGTGTGGGGGGGGGGGGGGGGTGGGAGGAAGAAACACATCGCCGCTTCATCTCTGCCGTGGTTGGCTGAGCGGCGAGAGTGTTCGAGTCAATAGAGAGTGTTCGCCGGGTCTCTGACGCGAGACGGGCAATGTGGAGTCTGGGACGGGTATCCCTCTAGCCATGACTCCTCGCGATAGCAGTAGCATGTCCTCGCCCGTTGGGTGGGGGGGGGGGGGGAGACAAGGTGGCTCGGGTGTAGATTCAATGAAACCCGAGGGAAGGTAAAAAAAAAAGCAAGCAGGACAAAATAAAAAAAGGGGATCTGCCCTGGAATGAATATCACTCCCAGGAGCGTCGTTATTATGTTCTGCTCGCACGGAGCCATCGACTGACTCGGAAATAGCGCCCGTGAGTGTTCCCCATCACAGCATCCCGACCGCAGCACATAGCTGAGGCACGCACAGCTCACTGACTGCCAGGAATATTCCGTCAATGCTTCGTCAGCATTTTTTAACTCTCCTAATTCACACAAATTCATCTCGACGTGTTCCTTTCGATTTGGAGAGATTTCCGGCCTACGAGCCAAAGTTCAGAACACACCATTTTTGTTGTTGTGATTTAGTCACGGCGAATAGGATTCACAAAATCCTTCATGTCGTCGGAAGCAATAAATTGGTTTCATATGCAGCACAACAGTATTCAAAACAATAAGTAAGTACACAAATAATTTTCCTCATAAATTCACTCCGTAAAGGAAACACAATTTTTTTTTAAAAAAAAATTAACCTACAAAATAAATAAATGTTGAGTATTATAAATTTTTATGTGTTTAACTGTTCCGTATACAGTAAATTTTTTTTTAACTATTATTCAAAATGCAGAAATAAACACATTGTCATATTGCCTTTAATATTATGAAAGTTCAGGTTGGATTAGATAAGGTCAGGCTAACTAATGTTTCACGAAAACGTTGCCTTAACATTAGCCCTTATCTCACCCAAAAAAGAAGTTTCACTTCAAAAACTATATACTTTGAACCATAATCCCAATTTACAAAAGACCTCAGTTAGACCAAAAATACATGTGAGCACGTATTTAAATAATCACCTGAGATGTGTAACATCTAACGTCGGTAAAGAGCAAATTCATGTGTTCTCATGCTGCAAACACACACTTATAATACAAAACTCGTATACGAAGTTTAACCTACAGTTCTTTAAAACAATGACGAACGTCTTAAATATATCCGCAAATTGTATTTTCAACTACATTTCGTGACGCGAAACACACGTAGTTCCGCGCCAGCCGCTAGAACTCGCTGCCGGAGCGGCTCCGTCGACTATCGAATCATTCGGTTTGCAGAACGAAAAGTTAAACTATGTAATGAAAATGCTTCAATAAAAGCGAAAAAAAGGCTTAAAAGATACTCCACCCCGTCTTTAGACCTGATTTTTGACAATGAATTTTATTAAAATACTACCTTTCGTTAAAAAAAAAAAAACTAAAAAATTTACCTTTGGCTTTGTGAACTTTTTTTTTGCGCCGTACGCCACAGATGGCAGCAACGTGGTTACACATTTCCGTTACAAGTGACTTCCGTTGCATTCACTAAAACGCTAAACTTAAAAAAAAAATATAAATTTATGAGCACTGAGTCCGTCTTCAATCTTAAAATGTTCTTTTCGCCTTGAGGTGCCAAACTGTGTGACGTAAGATCGTTTCTTCCCTTCATTAACTTGGCGTTATTTAAAGGTTTTTGCCTTTTATCGAGAGTTAAGACGTTGAGACGTTAGTACGAGCAACAGTTTGATCATCTGTAATGAGTGGTAACCTCGTAGCGAACTTTAGCCGCTGTGAACGAGCTGGTTGTAGGGAAACTTGGTTTTTGAGCGGTTCTTGCCCCGCCGTGCCCTCCGCTAATTGTAAGCATTCCTCATCGGGGCCGACACCCCCTCCCCCCTCCCCCCTCCACTCCGGGCGAGGGGCTTAACTGCGTGTCGTTAGGCTCACGAAGCCTCCACGCGCACATTTTTACCCAATCCCGCGCGACGTTCCAGCTCCGGGATGAATCCCGAGCATGCGTCGCCTGCGTGTCCTAACATGCTCTCTTATCGCACGGTAGAGGAAAAAAAAGTGAGCCGGTCTTTCTGCACTCGCCAGACATGTGCAGTGTCTAACCTCTCGCGTCGCAACTACACTTATAATACGAAAACCCGGAGACGAGATTTACAATAATGCCGAACTTGATAAATATTAAGAAATATTTTTTTTCCAACCAATTTTCGTACACTAATAACACGTAGTTTCCACACCAACCGCTAGAAGTCGCTGCGGTATAAGGTACGTCACTGTCAATCATTCGATTTGTAGAGCGAAAGGTTAAACTATATATTGAAACGGCTCCGATAAAAACGAAAAAAGACTTTTAAAAAATACTCAACCCCGGTTTTGGTCCTGAATTTCATCAAAATACTATCTATCTAGTTCAAATTCCCTAAAATGTTAATACTTTAACGCTTCCATTTGGATGTGTGAACTGTGGTTGGCAGACGCGAATTATAAATTGGTTTCCGAACCCTCCGCTAGAATGTGCTGCTGGAACAGCAACGTCGACTACTGAATCATGTTACTAACAGACAGAAATTTTAAACTTTTTAATGAAACGACTCCTATGAAAGCGAAAACACTTGAAAAAATACTAAAACTCGGCTATATCTGTACAATTTGAAACGTTGGAACTTCTTCCCGATACATTACACTAAACAAAAAATAACCACATGTAAATTAGTAGGGATGCAATGTTTTAAGTCAGCGGTTTAAAGATATTGTTTTTAAAACTCCCAAGATAATTAGCGTACTATACATAGATGGTATTATTAAGTCATAAATAATACAATTATGTACATTTGTGCCATGAAATATACGTAAAGACTTAAAAAAACTGTGAACTTAATTTAACATAACTAATCAAAAATGAGGAAACCAACTGTTGAGGCCGTTATTTACACGCTGTTGTCTTTGTTATGTCTCACAAGATATCGCCACCCCACTCGTACGAGGCCTTGCACGTAGGGACGATGGTGAACGCGAATTGCGAGCCACAGTCGTCCTTATTGCCCGCCATACCAGGACTCCGACCAGCGACAGCAACTTGGACGCCACCGCAGCCTTCATTAACCAATGAAATCAATCAGTGGTCCGTAGAGGCTGCTCAAACTGACAGCTTCGGTGCGCAGGGCGTGTTCGAACAACACCGATCAATTTAAATTCCGGTCGAGAACGCCTGTGGGGGAAATTGTGGCTGATGTATATTGACTCAACATTCCTGTGCTCCGTTTAGCGCAGCTAGATAACTTTCAAATCTTTGTTCCTTTTTTTCAACTCCAGAATTTTGTTTCAGTAACAGGTATCAGTGCTTACGTTCGTGAAAAATAAACAATATAATTTAAATAGCCGAATTGAATAGGAAACAGTCGAGAATAATATCGCTTTTCAGGAGAGAAACTATTGACAATCTGACAAACAATCGACGCTCAATGAAACAGAGAGTTATGGCTTTTTCCTTGTAAATAATTAAACAATAAAAAAATGTATATGAGTCATCATTAATGAGTGGAAACTCAAAGTTCAGAAGTCGCGGCTTCGGGATGCTGTGTGAGGAACGCCTGACGGTAGGCCACACACTGTACCGGGATGAAGTGCGGGTTGCGTCCACGAGGCGTTTGACAATTGGCTAACTGGAGTAAATATTAGTATGTTTGTTTTCAAATTTACAAAAATTTGCTGCATCTTGCGTCAAAGAAAATCAGGTTGGTGGTTTTCTTTTTGTATTTTGTGATACTATTTTTAAGTTTAATAGGATTTCAAACCAACTTGTGGAATTTCTGTACCTTAGCGATGTTAAGTTTTGAATTTTTGAGTGACACGAAATGAAGCATTTCAATTTTTGATATTTTAAGTGACTGTGTATTTAAATATAAACTAGACAAGACACCGTTCAATTTAAGACATTTTTGAAGTTAAGGCACCATTTCTTCTCGTACCCTTAACTATTTAAGTTACATACTATTTTTTTTACGTTAATACTCCTATTCATCTATTTTACTAAGCAATTTAACATTAATTTTATTAATTTAGTGTCATGCCAAATAATGAAATAATTTTTATTTATGGAAACATAATATTTTTAAAGTTATTGTATCATTAATTAATTAATTTGATATTAAAAACACGTGTTTAAAATTAATAACTTAATTTAATAAAATAATACCAGATAAAATTTTAATTAATAATTATTATAAGTAAATATGTTAAATTTGTATTATAGTTTATTTATTTAATTATTTATTAAATTGTATTGTATTAATTTTAATGCAATTAATATACTACGGGAATATAACCTCACTTATATCGATTCAATTGAAATACGCTTGAAAATGTTTATAAACAGAATTTCTATCACTAAATTTCAAAATAAATATTTCTAATTATAATTACCAGTAATCAATATCAATCACTAAATGTCTGGACGTGATTCACACTTAGTTCCTCGCCCGCCGCTAGGATTCACTGACGGAGCAGCTACGTCGACTATCGAATCATTCTATTTGTTAAGCGAAAGGTTAAATTATATAATGAACCTTCTCCGACAAAAACTAAAAAGACTTGACCAAACACTAAACCCCAGATTGGACCTGATTCTTTAGAAGGAATTTTATTAAAATACTTCTCACATTCTTTAAATTCATTTAAAATTTAAAAGTTAATATTATATAGTTTCCGCACCCTTTAGATGACTATAAATTATCAAGTGTTAAAGGATATTTGTATTATAAGAAAGTTTTATTTTTATCAACTTTGCGAATCCATGAAATTCATTTTCGTACAAACATAATAATTAAACAGTATTTAAATAAATATACCTAGTATGAAAAATTGAATCCATATTGCATACATAACATTATTTGACCGGTAATAAATTAATAATTCTGTTGTAAAATAAGTCAAATTACAAACGAATTCATTAAATGAATATTTAAAATTTAAAGCACATATAATTCTATAGTTATGAAAACAGTAAAACTTGTTTCGTGATAGTAAGTTCAATGTAAACTAACCAAATACATAAACTCCCTAAAATACTTATGCACATTCTTATTATAATTTGCATACTTTTACGCTTGTAGAAATAAACATTTCTGATACCCCAGCTAAACCTGGACATGGAGTTTATAAAGTTCCTGAAATACTTTTTTTTAACAATGGAAATAAATTTGAAGCCTCATTGATTTGGGTACTTAAGAGGCCTCAGACAAGTAGTTTTCCTGTGGAACTGTCAATTGAGAGACGAGCAAAAAAATTTCTCAGAGAACGTTACACATATACTTCGAGAACCGAGGTAATGAAATATGATGGCGTAATAGGATGGGGAGTGTGTCGTCAATTTTTTTTAAGCCTTAATATATGGATATGTGCTTATAACACTTAAAACTGTAAATAAAACGGACAGACATGTTCTAAATGCGTGGTAATCTTTTACATTAACTTAATCAGATAGGCATACACTGTGTCACAATTTTAAACACTTTTGTGCGTTTTAGAGGCCGCGGTACACACCAGTTCTAGAAAGTTTAGCAGGAAAAATAATCACTAATACATTTTCCAACAATTGTTTGTTTTCTTTCTCAAAGAGTTAACCTCCCAAACAGCAATGCATTTTTTTTATCTCCAAATTATGTATGGAACTGGGCTAAAAATACTCAGTCATTCCAGAGTTCATTAATACGCAAATGGTTGTCCAATACGGTTGCAAGGTTCTGAACTGATAATTGCGGACGTTATTATTGTTTACGATGAAGCTTGCAATCAACTGTGAGCAGCGTGTACCACAGCGCTCTGATGAGATCATAGATTGTATCTGCTCGCGGTAGATAATGACAGCCGACAGACGACGCTTTTATAATCGTTCTACTCACTTTGTCCGGGTTGAAACCCTACAGTTAAATTTCAATATTGATTGCATAGCAGGAAAATTCTATTTGCAAATATTTTTCACATAGTTTACTTTTTATATAATTAAATTTTCAAACTAACCATAAGTATTACGAACAAACATAAAACTAAAACTGAAAATGCCAAAACTATATTTTAATATCATAAGTGTACTGTTACTTAGGTACATTTGCTTACAGAAACTTTGCTTTTAATATTTATTTGAAACAACATAGAAAAGAGGAAAACTTTTCCAGACTACAGACATGTAATACCTCTTTGGATCTGCATATCTGTGAATATTCCTTTAGTGTGATGTTTTGGAATACATCATTTGCTTGTTTTAGCAGCTTTGTGTACATTGTGTACACATGCAAATTGTCACATGGATTAGTTCTTTATCCGGCAACATTCCACTTCGAGTCTCATCTGGCACGATGCCAGGCGAGAAACCACAAAATATTATAATAATAAAAAAATTATATAATAACGACAGTACAACTGCGTACTACAAACTTGTTGATGTAAGACTTTTTCAAACTCTGCAAACAGTAATAATGTTCGCAGGCTTTCACGGCCATTGTCTGAAGTAACTGCTCCCTGATGATGGCGACTGCAATTTGCGACCGAAACGTCGGTGAATTATTCGCCAAGGACACGGCTACAACCCAGAAGCCAAGCTACCTCTGCATCCAGTATTTGTTATTAAATTTATAAATCCAAGATTCACAGATAGGCTTTTTTTTTCAATAGGCTTGCATTCTAAAACTGCCGTCTTAATAAAGTAATGGTGAAGTCATATGCTTATGTATAGATCAGGCTTGACTCTCATGAGCTGCTAATGGAGCGCTGACAGAATAAATGGGTTGGTTGGACGGAAGCACCTCGAGAAAACCCAACACGCCAGCCAGGTTCTCGCTCGCATAAAGTCTATGTTTGACGCCACCAGCGACTTGTTTCCCCAATGCCGTCCCACTGACAGCATTTCCTCTGGGGAACTGATGCACAACATCTGACTCAAACACAATCTCAGTTGGTTCCCCCCTGGAGTGTCTGATTGGCTGATGGCTTATCGATAGAGACCTGCAAAATTCGCGGTTTCGATGGCCTTCAGGATAGACTGCACATACCCCTGTACACTCGGGCAAATAACGCAAGTTCATTGTAAGTCGTCTCGGCTGGTTTGTCTGTGATTCGATCCTTCTTTCGTTGAGGGTTTATAACTGGTTGAGATTCGTCCAGATGAACAGTAAGCCAATAGCAAAATTATCTAAGAGGTATATGTGTTTGAATTCTAGCCTATCACTGAATGAATCCGCGAATTTTGCAGGTCTCTACTTATCGAATACTAGGATTTCAGTCGTGCGCGACACAACTCTGCAGTCGGAACTCGTACCTTTTGAGTGAACGTTAGAAGAAATAAATTGAATTTAAACGTCGCCGAAGCGCGCGGATTTGCGTTTCCACATTCCACGTCTTAAAGGCTCCTACAGTTGATTAGGTGTACTACATTGGTATTTTAACTTTTCCATACAATTAATTATACATGTTAATGACTTCGATACTAACAAAAATTTCTTACTCTGCGTTCATTACTAAACTTTTGTAAAAATGAGTGTTATATATTTTCTGCAGTGTCGGCAGTACACCGTTAAAAAAATTTCACCTTCATTTTACGAAAGAAAGCTGGTTACAAATCATCCAGATATAGTCGTAAATTTACGCACAGTGATTTAACTTACTTTGAACATGAATCCAAAAAAAAAAAATATTCTTTTGGATTAACGAAACGTTAAAAAAAAAAAGGTTTACGTCTACAGTAAGAACACTGTGCTCTTTTCCAACTTTTTTTGTAACGAAAATGGTCACAATAAGGCGTAGTTCCGACGGAGATTCGGTTATTTGAAATTAATAACGAAGTAGTGTTCGTTTATTTTGAGTCAGATTGTTCGTTGAACTGTCTGCGGTTCGCAACAGTGCAGGGGGCGCGGCGCTCACGGGGAGACGCAGGGAAGTTTTGCCCGAGCGAGCGACGGTTGGCAGGCCTTGCCGCGCGTGCGCGCGGTAAGCGTCGCGACGCCGGGCGCCGGGAGGAGCGGCAGTCGGCGGCGTCGGCGCGCGGAGTGTCGGTGGTCGGGCGTCGCGACGCCGCACGCGCAGCTCTCGGCCGCCTGTGGGGGCGCGCGAGGACAGCTGGACAGCTGGACAGCTGGACAGCTGGACAGCTCAGTCGAGGGACACTCGAGAGGGCAGACGCGTCCATGGGACCGACAACACGACGTCCAGGTGCGACGACGACTGTGCCCACGGTGCGTTGTCGGGAAGAGGGGTGAAGCTGGGTGCGTAAACTAGTGACCTTGTTGGAGAGGGAGGGTTTCTTAAAGCTGGGGATGACACCAGAAGGAGTTTCGTCGGTGCCGGAAGGGTGATATCCCGGGAAGAGACAGGCGTCACTCTGAGTCACGGCTGATGGAATGTCGTGAGGACCTTGAGCAGTAGCGATGCGGACCGCTCAGCCGACGTGGGGGCCCAACTGGACTGAGGCCTCGGCGGATAACGCCTCGTGGGAGGACCCGGACGGCGTCTGGTCGACGGAGACTGCGCTGGGGCAACTCCTCGAGGACCTGCGAGACGCGGTGGTGGGAGGGGCGGGCGGGGTGGACGACCTGCTGAACGGCTCTTCGCCCGCCGGCAACTCCAGCTGGAACTCCTCGTGGGGGGCGGGGGTCGCCGACGACGAAGGCTACCCCTTGGAGGCGCGCCACTTCTGGGCGCTGGTGCTGGTGCTGTTCCCCTGCCTCACGCTGTTCGGCAACGTGCTGGTGATCCTGGCCGTGTGCCGCGAGCGCGCGCTGCAGACCGTCACCAACTACTTCATCGTGAGCCTGGCCATCGCCGACCTGCTGGTGGCAGTCGTGGTCATGCCCTTCGCCGTCTACGTGCTGGTGAGCGCTCCCCCCCTCCTGTCCCCCTGCCCCCCAAACCCGGGCTGCACTGAAAGACAAGGTTTGTTTGCATCAACAATATATGGCGAAATAAATATATTTTTGTTAATTCAAACAAATATTTTGTAGTATGAAAGATTCTGTTGACCCAACAAAAAATGATTATGTCAACTCAACTGTATATTTGTAGAGACCGCTAAAATATCGCGGGTTCAATGACCTTCAGGATCGACTCCAATATCCACTACACACTCGGGCAAATGCCAACTGTTCATTGGCTGCTGACTTGTGAGTCGTCTCGACTGGGTGGCCTGTGATTCGACGCTTCTATGAGTGAGAGTCTCTAATTGGCCCTCAGTCCTCCAGATTAACAGTGAACCAATGGCTGAAGCAGCTCTAAGGTATAATTATTTGAATTTTAACATAACACGAAATAAATCCGCGAATTTTTCAGGTCTCTATATATTTGGTTAGGTGTAACAAATTATTTTTTTACTTACCGAGTTTGGTTAAACTAACGTAATATTTTGTTCCACCAAGTAAATATTATTTGTTTCGCCGTACATAAACAAAAAAATATTTGTTTGATTCAAACAAACCTTTTTTCCTCTGTGCGGGCCCCGCCAGATCCTTCCAACACTCTGGCGTCTGTCGAACCTTGCCGATCGGAGAGAGACCCGTGGATTAAATTTCGTGTCAGGCCAAAAATTTCTGATATTCATCGCATTTTCAACGCATCTGCTGTCGGCTCGCAGTTTTTTCTCTAGGACTCAATATGATTGAGAAAACCATTGAACAAATAAAAAGGGTGTTGTCTGTAAATATCGGTTTACGGACGATAATTTTACGTGATAAAGTCATGAGAAAACATTGATGAAAAAATTGCATTTTTTTTTTAATTTTCAAATATATTTACAGTTTTTTTTTGCAAATTTAATTTGAATAATTTGTATTATCTTTGAAAGATTTGTGCAATGGGAGTGCATGACTTGATGTAAGTTTTTGAACATACGCCATTGCTAAAAAAAATTTCTGTTGAAGAAAAAATAAAAAATAAAAATAAAGAAATATATAAATAAAACCAAAAAAAAAAAAAAAACACAAAATTTAGCAAAAAAATTGCTGTTGTCAACAAGGATATAAACACCACAAAATATTCCGTGACAGTAATGTGGTCAACAAAACAAAGGAAAACAAAGAAAAATGTACTAAGAGAACGAAAAAAACCCACAATGATGACGACACAGAAATATTGAACCCAAAAAAATTCAGCACAACGGTTGAAACGAAACAAAACACGACAAAACGAAAAGACGAAACAAACACAATAGTTTTCCAAAACAGAATAGAACGATAAAAAAAACCACAAATGATGACAGCACAAAAATATTGAACCCAAAAGAATTCACCACAACAGTTGAGACGAGACAAAAAACACGAAAAAACGAAAAAGACGAAACGAACACAATAGTTTTACAAAAACAGAAACAAGCGACGTTTCGGGAACTGCAATCTGCTCCCGTCCTCAGGCAGAGACGCACATGGTACGGAAACACAGGTGCGACTCAATTTTTTCAATATTTGTTACAATATAATCACGAACAATTAGTTAAAAAGGCCTGCCTTAACCTGTTTGATATTATAGAAGATTTTCTCGCACGGTGGTTGGCCGGTTCTTGTACGCTAGGTTCAGGCGGAACGTGACAATGAGTCATGCTTTTTCGTGCGTGCAGCCTGCGTTCATCGATTTATAATACGTTATCACGTCAAAAAAATTATCAAATCACAAGCTACCCAGTCGCAAGTCAGCAGCTAATAAACAGGTGGCTATTAATAGGGGCATGTATTATTCGCGAAACGATTTCAACACTAACTGATTTTTAACCAATTCAGTCAAACATTGTCATTCCATAGGATATAATTTTAATATATATTTTTTTAAAAATTAACTATACTTGATTTGGTTATTTTATGTAGTATTATAATTAAGCTGTAATTATACTTTATAATATATAACTATTATTTAAAAACATAAAATTAAATATAAATATATTTATAGTTATAAATAATGATGTTGACTAGAAAGAAAGCACACCATGACCCACACATTCAAAGTTTAATTAATTCATGCATCGTTAAGATATAAATGGTCCACTTCAGTTGACGAATAGACTGAAGGGGTTAAGGTACATACATACTGTAAGCACACCAATCACAGTAATTCAGTTCTGAAGCTAACGCTTTCTGAACGGCCCGGCCAAGTAAGGCAATGGCTGCTCTCGCAGACGGCCGCCAATCGCAATGAAGAAACAGCTGGCGTGTGCAAGGCTAATTGCAGTCTATTGGTAGAGACCGGAAAAATTCGCGGGTTCAATGAACTCCAGGATAAACTCCAATATCCTCTACACACTTTGGCAAATGCCAACTGTTCATTGGCTGCTGACTTGTGAGTTGTCTCGACTGGGTGGCCTGTGATTCGACACTTCTATGAGTGAGGGTCTCTAATTGGCCCTTAGTCCTCCAAATTAACAGTGAACCAATGACAGAAGCAGCACTAAGGTATAATTATTTGAATTGTAGCATAACACGAAATTAACTCGCGAATTTTTCAGGTCTCCATCTATTGGACGTACAGATAATTTTTTTTTTACGAAAAATAGCTGCCCCGAGCTACCATTCAAGGATGACCGTGAAGTCTATCCTGTAGGACACTGAACCCGTGAATTGTTCCAATCCTAAATTTCATTATGTTTATTTCTTCTACTCGTTTATTATTATTGCCTCGGGGTTTTTTAGGACGCGTTAACGAAATGAAAATCAATCATCAAATTAAAGCTTAACTTATGGGTTGCTTTAATCCACTTTACTACCCAATTAGTCCTAAGTGTCTAATTACACCCCAACCCCCTTCTTACAAACTCTAAGGGACCGAAAAACCAAACGGGTTCGACGACCAGCAAGATACACTGGATGGTATTCTTCATTAGTAGTAACCGGAAAAATTCGCCGGTTCAATGACCTGTAGGATAAACTCCATAGTTCTACGTACACTCGGTCAAATGCCGCCCACTCATTGGTTGCTGTCTTGTGAGACGTTCCAGCGAAGAAGCCTGTGATTCGATAAAGCTTTGGTTGGGTTTTCTCATCGGTCCAGAGTCATCCAGGTGAGTTGTGAGCCAATATCAGAGGCAGAGGTATAACGATTTTTATTTTAGCCTATCGCGAAATGAACTCGCGAATTTTTCCGGTCTCTATTCATTAGTAATTCTTCATTGTCCGCTGTCAGTGAGAGAATACATCTAGAACTGAGTGTCCGGTTTCTGTTGGATTGTCAATGGTTAACAGTGCTTAAGTGCGTGTCAAAACAAATGAAGCTCAATGTACCACGTCGCTAAATCACACCATGTTCATAGTTCGGTTTGTCTCGGTCAAATTAGCAACATTTTTTTTCTTCGCCTATTAAATTGTTGGCCCATCATCTCCTCGTATGCCGGGCGTGTACCAATGGCCAAGTGTTCTTTTTTAGGGTTTTAGGTATTTAAACATTAATAATTTATCAAAGGTTTTAAACTTAAAGTAAATCCAGCAACTATGATATCAGCAGAGAAAAACATTTTTCACCTATTCGTTTACCATAAAGGTTAACTAACCACTTTAACACACTTATTTCTTGTTTAAAGTAATATCTGTTACCTAGGGATGGTTATTTATTGTGGGGAAATTCAAAACATCTGTTGGGTTACAATACGCTCTGTTAATATCCTTACTGCCTATGTCCGATGAATGAAACTAGAATGGCTCTTGAATGTGTCAAGAGAACGTAGAAATTGTGTGATTCGACTAATAATTTCCATATTTCTTCCAACTAAAATAGTACTAATAAGTTACAGTGATCTTTGTCAAAATTGCTTTTTGCCATGAATTATCACATTTACTGAAACAATTTATGAACACATGGTCGGTCATATAAAGTGTATAAATTTTGCTCCTGAGAATCCGGCACCAACAGCAGAGTGTTAGGGGTCAATGGCCCTACCTAACACATCGGCTATGTGAGAGATTATAATTGGTCAGTTGTAAGCTGATTGTACTCAACTCCCCAGCAGAAAACTGAAGTATAGTTCAGAAATCTCTAAGCAAAGAAGTAAAATTTGGTAGTTACCAAATCTTAAACCTGTGAATAGATGATGTTTTTTTTTCTCCTGGAGGAGGTATTTTACGTGGTAGCTTGATTTTATTTGTTGTCATTACATTTTTTTATTTTACTTTCAGTAAAATTTATCGAAATTTTTATTTAACTTTATTTCTTAAAATTTTAACATTTTGCTTCATAATGTCAGTTTTCTTAACGTTTTAATATTATTAGTCAGCTAGAATTTGGTTTATAATATTTTCATTTTTAATTTAAAGTACAGCCAGTTTTTAAAGATAATATATTTGACTTCTGATTTAAATAATTTATGTGTATCGTACATAAACAAGAAATTATAACGTATGACATTTTTTTTACAAAGTAATGATCAAATAAATAATTTGCCTATAAATTGACAGTTTAATCACATTGCATCTCTCACGCCTGGGTCATTTTACCCTAACTCCATTTATCGTCACACGACTTTCCTCATGCTGATGGTGGAGGAAGACTTATTATCGAATGGATGCGTTGAAGTTACAATCGCTGGAATAAGCGTAAAAATAATGCACCGAATAATGTTAATATTATTTATTTTTCCAAACTGCAAAAATATACTCTCGCACAGAAACCACCTAAATATTTTTAATCTTCAAAAATGTAGCCAGGGAGGTAATTTATGGGAAAGCGTCGTATTTGAAATTCTAAGGAAAGAAAAGTTTTTTTCTCTATAGATATTTCTGCATTCCGTACTCCAAGGGGAAAAATGTTATGTATGAAACAACATTCTATACTCATAATCTTCCAGAAATTATAATTTGCTTACAATAATAAGCTGGGTAAGAATGTAGGCTACTGTATATATCATTAATTATCACATGTTTGCGCAAAGAAAGTCTGCAAACCACTGTAAACGCTTCTTAATCTTGTGGTTGTAAAAATTTTTTTTTGTTACATTAGGGAGACACTTGGCGGTTGCATGATTTGCCGTAATGAGATGTAGGAATCACTATAACGGTACTTGATCCTGTGTGGAGGTGTGCACACGCGGTCGAGAACTGTAGTTACGCCCGCCCGGTTGGCGCCTGTGCGGGAGTGTTTGCACACTTGTGCATACACTCGGCGGACATGTGTGTTAGGTGCGCGGCGCTTCGCCCTGTTGCACTGCCGACACAGAGGCGATTATTGTCTGAAGAACACTTCCGACAAATTAATTACTGCGCGAGTACCTGTATATATAGTTGCAGCCTTGAAGTACTAGTTGTATTTGATTTAAACATGAGAGGTTTAGACAGAGACAATATAAAAACAATTAGCTGCGTACATATAGAACTTTCTTTATTTGTTATAACTATTAATAAATCATTCATATACACGATTTTAAGTTTCAGCTTTAAGTTCAGTTCAGCATATTATAATATGGGAATTTTCGCATTAATTTTTTTACTTCCAAAATTCACAATTTGTTGTTATACATTTTGTTATTTATTTTGAGTCTGCTGTAAGAATCTAAAAATTAAAATATTTCTGTAATACGCAATAATTTTTATGCGTTTGTTTTGATTCTTTGCTTATCCACGAAATACATGAATTATTGAAATGAAAATTCAAATATTATTTTTTTACATTATATTTAAAATTAGGCTGTATATAAATTAAAGATAAAAATATTACATAAAAAATTCTTGTTGACTTAAAATATAAAAACGTTAAGAAAACGTACATTAAATATATACAAAATTGTCAAACTTCTAAGTAATAAAGTGAAATAAAAATTTCGATCAATATTACTGAACGTAAAATAAAGAATGTAACGAAAACAATAAAAATCACGCCCCTATATAACGTAAAGGTATATACAAATTTCAGTGCATATGTTTCTACGTTGTCCAGAATGATTATAAACAACATGAACTTAATTAAAAAAAACATTTTAATCAAATATTAGTTATTATTAAAAAGTTTAAAATGAATTGCAGGTTCAACAAAAGTAAGTCTTTAAACATTTTGCCAGCACTTAGATGTAAATTTTCGTCTTGTAACATCGTATCCAATAAATTAGTTAAACTTGGCGGAAATGCATTCAATTATTTAAATGTCTCAATAGATAATATTAAGAGACATTTTCAACATGCGTAACATTCTTTCTTCTTAACTTTTTGGAGAGTAGTCCGTCCCTCATGAATTTATGCATTAAACTTTCCCTTTCATCTTTTAGATTGTCATATATTCCATGGATTTTTATTTTATTTTACCGTCTCACACAGTTACATCAAAATAATGGTTAAAATCCTGTTCACCATCTTTAAACTTCTAGTAAAAAGCAGAATATTTGATCTTCTCTTTGCATAAGTTTATTTCACATCAAATTGGCTTCTCCTCCTGTTCGTATGATGAATGTACTACGTTCATAAGGAATTTTCAGTAACTCCCTATGAGTAAAATATTGTTACTTTCCTCCTTCAACAAAATGTTATTACTTCTTTGTCTTTAATTCTTCATAGCTTGATATCGCATGCAGAGAAAGTGGACGGATATTTTTTTTTAGTTTTAAAGGAAAAACAGAATATTTTTTTTCAATGAAGCTACACCATACCTAATAACAATCGAGTGTTATTAGGCTGTCAAGTTATTGCTGATTCAACTGAAAATTAATAGTAATGAAATTAACAATTAATACAGAAGTTTTACAGGATTATAAAATAGGGAATGGAGGAATACCATTAGAAATTTGATAATTATAAAAATTAATAAAATGTAATTTTTAAACATACCTAAAAAAAGTATGTGAACGAAGTTATTTTTGTTCTCTAGATGTTCTGTTTGTTTAGTTGCCCAGACAAGTTAGATTAACGCTGATATATTCAAAGTTTTTATAAGAATGAATTATATACATTTAAATTTCAAGTTTATCATACCACAAATTAATTTAACTATTTTTTTATTCTGTATAGTAAAAAAAGTAAACTTCTTTATAGAAAATTTGTTTTAGGCAATACGTTGCTGAAAATTAACGCAAACAATTTACACATAACGAAATAAAATGTTTTGCGAAACGAAAACAGTTTTAAAGTTTCCCCATAAAACATTTCAACGCGGACAAGTCTGTAAGCATGATAAGTGCCGAAGATGCATCTGAAGATTGTCGTGAGATGTTTTCAGGTCGAACACGAGAAACGTAGAAGCTCTGCCGGTGACATTTTTTCTCTCGCCAATCACCCAGTTCTGTGTTGGTTGGGTAAATGAGGGATGTGGAAGTTTCCCCGCGGAGTTATTACCAGTTCACATCAAACGAGCGTTCACATGAGAGCCTTTATCAGGATTCAAAACCACAACTGGTGAGATTCACGCCGATGCCCCAATCAACCGGACCAACGGCTGGCGCCGTGAATCATTATGTCCCGCGCTATGCCAACACAACAAATAAATACCCAATCAGAACTTCAGGACGCATCCCCAATTTCCCGTGGACATATTCTAATTCATCGTGGAAATATATCGAATAAACAAGAAAAGTTTTTATCGGAAAAACTAAACCTCCATTCAGCTGTCATGGTAATAATATATATTTATTGGCATGTGATCAAATCATCACTAAACTAGAGCAGCCATCAGTACAGAGCGAGGAAAGAATCTTCAACTGTGACATATGCACTGTAACTATGGAATATATTTTTCTCAGAGTTAATATTAAAATACAGATAGTAATGTAACTAATTCTAAAATAATTATTAATAACTTACAAGTAATGAAAGGTGACAGTGCTAGAGACAATAAACGCACATTATAATTACTTACAGGGTCTAGTATGGTAAGCGTTACGACGCCATTAACTTTGTTTATTTCGCTGCATAAAAATTATGACAAATACATCTTGAGTAAAAATATTTTTGGATGTAGTCATATAAAATACATATTTTTTTCTTCAACCATAAGCCTGGCATTGAATTAATATATTCAATTGCTGCGTATTTCAACTTTTTTAAACATAAAGTGGAAAAAATATTAAACTTGTCGGCATCAACATGACTACGCACGGCCGCAGGAATTATATTTTCACGTTGATCAGGAAAAAAATACAGACACACTTAAATACTACATAAATATTGGTTTCAAAATTAGAATTTTACGTTATAAAGATTTTGAAAATGGAAACTTTTTATTTAAACAACCAACGGAAATCGAAAATTTTCTTCCAACATCTTTTAATAATAATAATGCAATTTGCTATTCTCCAACACATGATGATACAATTAGTGTAGTAAAAATCTTTATAAATATTTTCTTGATACTTTAAAAGCAGCAAATAACTTGGAACAAACGTGAAAAATAAAAATTTACATGTAATACTAATATCTTGGGGTTATATAGAAAACGTGGGAAATCCAGTGTTACACATGTGTTACACATTTGGAGTGGAAATAAGTGATGGTGCGAGAAATAAGCGATGTTGCGTTTGGAACCAGACATTTATTAACAAAAATTTTGCATAGCCGTAGGACTTTACAATTCATTCGGTTCGGAACGCAATAGATTGGCAATTGCGGATTCTGTAATCGGACGTCATTTCATAGAGCTTTTTTAAGCTACGAACTCAAATACAAGGACCCTTCAAAATATATATACATCAACAAGCTGAGTATTTAAACAATGGAAACCAATTAAGAAATTTAACACTGGCTTTAAAATAAAAAAAAATCTTTTAGCGCATCTTAACTTTTAAACAAAAATTTACGCCCCAGATGATTAGTTTTCACTCACTACCGGCGCTTATATTATACCATATTAACGTTATAATTAAAATGATAACAATTTCAAACCCCAAAAATCGTTATTAATGTTATTCCAGCCAAGAAAATAGTGGCGATACATGAATGTGTACTGGCGTACTTTACAAACTGATTTCAAGACCATGAAAACATTTAATTAAATAATCGTTGCAGGGTTTATTGAATTAACTTTTATTATTAATTGTGTTAAACTTGACTTCAAGCACGCGGCAGCAGTCGACCAAACGACTCAGTTGTCATGTCAGGACGAGTCCCGTTGTTCGCCGACGAGCGTACAACTCGTCGTCCTCACTCGCTTGCTCGGTTCACGGCCCGGCCCCCTGTGTGGGGGGGAGGGGGGTGCTTCTGACCACCGAAACTCGCTCGTCGCAACACCAACGAGCTCTGGTGGCGCCCGAGGCAGTCCTACTCGTCCTCCGCGCTCTGCTCCCACGCGCTGCTGTCGACGGCACTCGTCCGACGAGTAGCGGCCGGCGAGACAGGATCTGGCGGCCAATTGAAAGTCAAAATCCAATTGTGAATATTTTTCTCGGCGAAACATGTATTACACTTATTTCATTAAATACAAGATTTAAGTATAAAAAAAATTATTGCGTGGAGTCCCTCCGCGCGGAAGAAGTGAAACTTCGTAATCTGGAAATGAAAATAGGAAGGGGTAGAAATTGATTTTTAGTGAACTCTAATTGTTTCTTTGTTTTCTCCATGGTAGCGTCAAACGTTCAACGCAACCTTGTTGGAATTCGTATTAGAAGTTTCACTTCAAAAATTGTTTCAAATGATTAAGCGACTTAATCAATTGGACCCTACAGGTAACATCGTTCGATAAAAATTGTAAATAATGATGCGTAATGTTAGTTCATACTGAACATGACTCGCCTCGGCAGCTCCAGCGGGTTCCCCCTCCACCCCCCCCCCCCCTCCTCTAGTGGCCGAGAAGGTTCCTGGTCGTGCGGGCAGCCTGCACCTCAGGCGCGAGAGCTGCGCGGGTCCTCTACCCCGCAGGCCTCGCGCCGAGAGATGCGGGTTGCCTTATAATCAGGGGGGAGGTGACTACAGGCGTGAAAAAAAAAAACATGACGGGTCGGTGGAAACCACTAGTAACACGCGAAATATGTTTTTTTTTGACGCGATAACGTCTCTTAAATCGACGAACGCCGGCTGCACACACGGAAAAAAGCATGACTCATTGTCACGTTTCCGCCTGAGCCGAGCGTGCAAGAACCGTCCAACCACCGTGCGAGAAAATCTTCTACAATATCAAACAGGTTAAGGCGGGCCATTTTAACTAAATGTTCGTTATTATATTTAAACAAATTATTTAAATTAAAATATGTAAATAACTGTAAATAATGTTTGAAAATTAAGAAAGAATGCAATTTTTCATCAATGTTTTTTCTTATGACGTTATCACGTAAAATTATCGTCCGTAAACCGACTTTCCAGACAACACCCCTTTTTTTTCTTTCCTTTATCATCGAAGTTTAAGGAAACGGTTTCCGTGCCCGGGGGGAAGTTCGGAAGAGCAGAGCGTATTTTTTTAAGTGTGTTCAGCCCAGATCTCCAGTTACATCACACGGTTGACGTCAGACCAAATCAGGGGCCAGCATGTCGCAGCGGTGAGACAGAGATGACGCAGCAGGACGGGTGGACAGGGGCCTTAAAGCGCGCTTGCGGACAGGATCACCGGTCAGGTGGGAGGGCTGGGGTGCGGGGTGGAACAGGAGAGGTCAGGGGTTAACGCGGGCCTACAGCGATGCCCTCCCCCCCCCCCCCAGGAGCGACACCGGGCCTAATGGCGGCCATCAGAGCTGCCAGCCACACTCGCCGTGGCCATCTCTCTCCGCACCTCGCGCCGGCTGCTGGCCTCCGTGACGTCACCCGGTGTGCACGCGCGCTCAGTTCCTTACAGCGGCGGCATTATCACTAGAGACCGGAAAAATTCGCGAGTTCATTTCGCGATAGGCTGAAATACAAATAGTTATACCTCAGTGCAGCCTCTGTTATTGGCTCACAACTCACCTGGATGACTCTGGGCCAATGAGAAACGCCCAACCAAAGCTGTATCGAATCACAGGCTGCTACGCTGGGACGTCTCACAAGACAGCAGCCAATGAGTGGGTCACATTTGACCGTGTGTACGGAGAAATATGGAGTTCATCCCTACAGGTCATTGAACCCGCGAAATTTTCCGGTCCCTAGTTATTACCTACCTTGCTCCAATGATTCCGTCTGTTGGCTCGTGAGTTTCATTATTGACGCGATAACGTCTTATGAATCGATGAACGCCGGCTGCACGCACGACAAATTTTCACGTTCCGCCTGAGCCGAGCATGCAAGAACCGGCAAACAGGTTAAGGCGGGATTTTTAACTAACTTTTCGTGATCATATTTATAAAAATTATTTTAATTAAATTTGCAAGAACTGTAAATATTATTTGAAAATTAAAGAGTATGCAATTTTTCATCAATGTTTTCTTATGACTTTGTCACGTAAAATTATCGTCCGTAAACCGACTTACAGACAACCAACACCCCCCCCCCCCCCCCCCCGTTTTTTTTGACTATCCAATTATCATTATTATTGTTTATGAATCTTTTATCATCAAAATAATTATTTAGTTAGCGGTTTCTGGAGAACTTTAAAAGCCAAGTAAAATTTCGATTCCCGCATACACAGAGCATGACATCGCATGGTAAAACAGTTTCAAGTTAACCGTTTGCAAGTAACACCTGTCGTGATGTTCTTTTTTTGTGGGACATAATCTACAAATTATTTTTAAAAAAATTGGTTATCTCAGAACTCAGATGAACTTGGTTTCCCATGGAGGTTTTTTTTGGTAAATAAATTATTTTTGTTTATGTTCTAATTCCTAAAATGGATATTAATTCTTGAAAATTTTGATTTTAATCAGCTTAAACTGCTCCAGTGTGTAAAGAGAACTGGCTCACACGTGGCATTTGCCAAGACGCATGTTACTGGTGAGTTCCGCTGATGGACCAGTCGGGGCAGAAAGAACGGTTCCTCTCAGGTCCTTGGATGTTGACTGCGGGTGGGAAGATTCGGGAAGGGTCGGGCCTGGTGGGGGTTGCTCCGGGGGGGGGGATGGGGTGGGACCTCCCCCCCCCCCCCCATAGCTAACCCCTGCACGCGCACAAAGGCCCAGGGAAGCCCAGGCACAAGCACTCTCCTTCCCGCCGTGCAAACTGTTAACTTTCTGCTCGGTATGATTTTAAATCTCGGCAGAGAGAGGCGGAGGTCGCCGCGCGCAACAGTGGTCCATGGCGCGCACAAGGGGGGAACGGTTTCCACTTTCTTTCCACGAGTTACATAATCATCCAGGGATCTTCTTAAGTTTGACGCCTGTCCCTCTAAATTTACGTTCACTTGAGTTCACTCACTTTGAACACGAATCCGAAAAGAATTACATCGGTATATTAGCCAAACTTTCATAATTTGGTCAAGTCTACAGCAAGGACACTCTTATTTTGCCCACGTGTGCGTGTACAACTCGGGAGACTAAATACTGCTTAGTTCCTACGAAGATTCAATTATTTAAAATAATGAAGAACCATTTGTTTTTTTTTTTGTTAATTTCTTCGTTGAAAAATTAGTAAAATTACAGTAATTTCTTACAGTGCGGCAGATATAAGGGTGATACTTTCACATTCATTTAATTACCATTCGTCCTTACTCAAAGGACTCTGAAATGGCGTAAAGAGCCTGCTTAGTTGCTAAGAGTGTACCTATGTCTCCTAGAAATGTTAAATAAACAGAGGCTAGGGTTTTTGTGTATTCGTTGGGTATCAAAGTACATTTGACGCACAAATTGATATCGTCACACGGTTGTCCTCACACGCCCTGAAAGGCCCTGAGCCTTTTGTAAACAATAAAAAGAAGTCGTGACCCAAAATATGCGAAACCTGGTCCAAAGGCGTAGCCCTGCCCTTGTATTGGCCAGTGAGTGCGCGCGTGGCTTTCTTATGCATTGCCCATTCGGGAGCAAGGGTAATCAGTCAAGTAATCTTTACTTATTTAACTCATTTTATCACTTATTTTATTAACTTGACGATATTTTTATGTTATTATATGCATTTTATTTGACTTGTTATTAATAAGCGCCAATCTATTGATGATGTTTTACTGAAAGTTGACAATTATTTCATTTTGTTCCAGGTAAGTGCTTGCTCGCAGGAACATAAACACAAAACTATGCCATATACTTCGAGGGAGTCATTGCGTTGATAACGGTAAGTAATCAACATTCGATACAAATTGCGTTGAAGATTGTTTCTTATGTAACTTCGAAAATCACATTTTAATTTTTTTTTTGGGAATTTTTTGGTTTGTTTTATATTTAAAAGTTGTAAATTAATTCTAGCATGGTTGTACTGGAAAGATACAAGAATATAACTATTGCGTAATTAACTACAAACAAACAGGTTTCTTTGTATAAGCATTTCTTGTCAGATTACGGCTAAATAACTCAATTAGCCTCATTAATATGTTTGTTGCGTAAAACTGATACACTTAATGTATTTATGTTGTTGGTTTGTCAAATACCTTTGTTTTTGTATAAAGTATTCGGCTCCCACCTCAGAATAATTTTTTTTAACCTTTGCAAGTATAATCGTATTTATTTAAGTAAAACCATTAATAAGTTTTAAACCTAAAAAAGAGCGCTTGTAACTCAGTACAAGTGATAAAAGTGAAAATTCTTTAGCAATTCAAACCTTGACTCGTCAGTATAGCTTAAGGGATAACATACCAGAGAGAGAGAAAAAAGAAAGAAGATAGTTTTTTTTAAATAACACAGAGCAGGTATTTTTTGCATTTCATTAGTTTTTCAAGTATTTGAGAATAATAACCTTTTTAGTATATATTATAAAATTGATTAAAATAAAAATTAATCAATAAACATGAATTGATAAAAAATTTCACTTAAAAATAACAGCTCAGGACATCTAAATTATTTATCAATCAAAAATGAATAATAAATAACAAAATATAAAAAAAAATAATAAAATTTACTCGCCTTTGAAATACTTACACTATAAAGAAAAACTGTGCATGTTACTGTTTCATCAAACAATTTTGCCATTCGGAACATGCCAAATCTCTGATCGAAATATGTAATTCAAGCGCGCTTAGGAAAATATAAAATTCAAGGTTTTCACAGCTGATTGTAATGGATATCTATATCTATTTTCTGAAACACACACTCTGTCTTTTTCTTTCGTAAATCTATTTCTTTCGGTTCTATTTTATTTTGAGTGGAGGATGAATAATCGTACAAATATGAGAACGAAAACGAGCCGGCAACGTTTATAGCTTAGTGTTCTGTCCTTTTCTCGTCAGAAACTTTTCCCAACAAAATTTCACAAAAACGTTGCATTAAAATTCTGCCTAAAAATTTTACTCTCATGGCGCCCAAAGAATTTTCACTTCATGAAAGACAAGAGAACATAATCATTATTTCTGTAATGGGCGAATAAAGAATCATCTGAGAGTAACAACGCCCAATTACGCACTTAACAATTACAATAAAGCTTAAATATGAGGTTAAGCCAGCTGATAATTAAACCTAACTCTGTGCAATTATATTAAGACCTTAGCGCAACAAGAGATACAAAAATGTCTTAACCTAAAAACTTAATAACAAACAATATTTGGATTAAAACTTCAAATGTTGCTGAAATGCTTGGAAAAAATTATCTTATTTTTTTTAAATACTGTATTCGAGCTAGTTTGGATGTCTCATTTACGATATACTGTACTTGAAACATTGGCTGAGAAAATCTGCTGTTTTAAAATAAATCCGCAAACAAAGGAATTTTTTTTTATTTCTAGACTTTTCGTTATTCTTTTCTTGCCATGGAAAAAATTACGCTCTTTTAGTAAACAAAAAAAACTGTTTCGCTGTTGCATCCTGGCTCGTGCTCTAAGTAGTCCGTAATTTGCCGGCTCTTCTGCAGTAAGTATACTCTCCACGTGTTCTTTCTCCTCGTTTGCCTTTGAGACATTTTTCTGAAGAAATTCACGAATGAGCTCATCACTCATTCATTTCTGTACTTATTATTTTTGCTGTCTTTGCTGCTGCTGTTTTGCAGATACTGGAATTTATTTACGTACTGAAGAAGAGTTTTAGAGCACATTTCGTTGCAAAGTCATGATGATTGCTTGAATCTCCACTTATATTTTTCTCATTAAGTAGTACTGCTTCTTATTACTTTTGCTTTGTTTCCGTTCACGTGACACAATATTTTATCTATTCAGATCGAAACAAACATTATCTTCAATTTGCGCTCTGAGAAAACACATATTCACTGGAAAAGGTTATTATTAAAAATTAAATTTTGTGCATTGGCCAAAAATGTAACATGCACATTATATAAAACTAAATAGCCTGAAGAAATTTAATTGCACGGCCTACCTTACATAAGTTTTGTTATAAATATAAACTTAAGTTTAATGAAGTGCGTGTTATTTGGTTTCGAAGCATTAGGCCAACACACTCAGGAGTTGAAGCGAAATTTCTTAGTCATGAGAGAATTCACTGAAAAGGTATTTATTTATATATAAATTGTAAAATATGTCCACTTTTTTAAACACTGCCAGAAAATAAATGCACTTAGCTTTAATAAATAGCTTTAATAAATAATGTTTTTTTTACCTAGTTGTTTATAAAAAACGTGGGTCAAATTACACGTAATAGTCAGGCGTGATTTCAAGTCGTGTAGTGTTACGAAAAACATGGGAGTTATGTCTTTCTTACTTATAGAATACTTTTAAGTATGTAATGTTTTACCCTAAGTGAAATGCAGCACGTTCGTGAAAACATATTTCACAATATCAGTCTGTAAAGCACATAAATAGGTACTTGAAATCTTACCTTTTGTATTGTTTGCGTAGGTACTCGGCACCTTCATTTACTGTAGTGAGAATTCATTGCGTAGATTAATAACATAAAATAAAAAACTTTAAGTGCTGTTTTCTACACAATCCGTTACATATCAGTTTTATCTAGCTGTTTCAATACAAAGAAACTCTCAAAATGTTTGTTCCCGCACTATAACCGTCTAGTCAGAGTAACATACCATGCTCGCTAACCTTCGTAGTGGCATGGGTGGTGGGTAAGATTCCCCAAGAGCTGTATTGTTCAAAGCCAAGTCAGGTACTTATAATATAGGCTGAGCGTAAAGAAACCACTCAGCCGTATTCGAGATGGTTCGCCGGCATTAAGGCTGGAGGCGTTTACAGGAACCAAATGTGCAAAAGAGTGTCCTTGAAACGATAATCATCACATAATTCTTTTTTTGGGGGGGGGGGGGGGTTGCGTAATTTGGTAAATAATTATTTTCTTGGCTTAAATGGATACACATTAAAATTTATTCTAGCACAACGCAACATATTCAGGGGTTGAACTTTCGTGGGTTTAAGACCCAATCAGATGTTGTCTTGGGAAGCGACCAGATGAGACAGAATGTGGCCGTCTGTAGAAAAAAGAGGGCGGAAACAGACGATGTAACGTGAATGGAAGCGAAATAAAGGAAGTACAACGTTATGCAGCAGTGAAGGATGAGAAACAAAAAAAAAGAAAAAAAAGAAACTCCAGATTTTGTGGAGGGAAAATAAAAGAAGCCTTGCCGGTATCGAGAAAGACGAGATTGGAAAATTTGATTTTCTGAATTTGGAAACGAGTCGTAGGAAAGGACTTCGTTCTCTGCTTCTCGTCGCTATATGTTCTCGTATCTGGTAGCCGGGTCTGGGCTGCGGTGTATATTGTGCAGTCGATGCCATGGAAAAAAAAACTTGTGGGTGTCGATATTTGCCCTGCCAGATATCTCTTAGTAGAATAAATAATATTGTTCGCTGTGATAACAAAAGAGAGCGTGTAACTCAGTACGCGCGATAAAAGTGAAATTCCTTTGGCAATTCAAACCACGAGTCGTAAGTAAAACGGCAGAGAGATAAAAAAAAGAGAAAGAATATAATTTTCTAATAACAATCAATTAAAACAAATATTACTCACTATTAAAATACTCACACCATAAAGAAAAACTGTGCGTTGTTACTGTTTCTTTAAACAATTCTGTCATTTGACTCACGCCGAATCTCTGATGGAAATATTAAATTCATAAAAGATAGCGTTATCTATGCGTGAAATGCAGCGACTGTCTCAACAGCGCTCTCTACGCTGCTGGTTGAACAAGTTGGAACTCGAGCGCTCTGGTAGCAAATATAAAATTCAAGACATTCACAGCTGACTGTATATGATACCTATATCTATTTTCTGAAACAAACGCACACGCACACTCTCTGTTATTTTGTTTCGTTCATCTATCTCTTTCGGCTCTATTTTTTTTCCCCGGGAGACAAATCATCGCACAAAAAGAGGAGACAGAAAACGCGCCCAGCTATATACATTTCACAGTGCTATCTTTATATCTCTATTCTCTGTCCTTCACAACAATGTATCACGGAATCGTTGCAATAAATTTTTGACTTGAAATTTTATTCGCATGGCGTCGCAAGAAGTTTCACTTTAAAAATATAGGAATATTTTACAGATTGTGGTTATGTTAATACGCTTACGGGCCCACAGTTTTGTAGCTTGATCACTTGTGGCTCGTTTGGACATACGCCATTGCTATGCACTTTTTCTGTAGAAGAAAACTAAAAAAATGAAAATAAATAAATAAAAATACCCAAAAGACAAAAAACATAAATTAAGCAAAAATTGCTGTTGTCAACAGGATACAAACACCACAAAATATTCCGTAACAGGAATATTGTCAACAAACAAATAAAAACAAAGAAAAATGTACTTAGAGAACGAAAAAACCCCACAAATGATGACGACGCAAAAATATTGAACCCAAAAAAAATTCAGCACAACGGTTGAAACGAGACAAAAACACGACAAAACGAAAAGACGAAACAAACACAATAGTTTTCCAAAACCGAATAGAACGATAAATACCCCCACAAATGATGACAGCACAATATATTGAACCCAAAAAAATTCAGCACAACAGTTGAAACGAGACAAAAACATGACAAAAAGAAAATAAACATTTGACGATATTTTAATTTCACACATAAGTGTATTAAACAGACCTGGATCCTAAACCCGAATAATTCGGCTAACACCTATAGGTACCTGATATCGTCAGGTAGAAAAATAAAATTTATTTGGTTTTTTATGCTGTGTGGTTGGTAGCGTCAGGCTCGTTAGTGATAGATTTCAGCGGGACAAAAAAAAACAGTTAAGGCAGTTTGTGTTCGACCTGGGAGTGGAATCTCTGTTCGCTTGTATCCTCCTTGGAGGGGCTTCTCGCCCGGACACAAGCGCCTGCCGCCGGCCGGCTGCGCCCTGCATTGTCCGGCGAGGTCAGAGGTCAGAGGTCAGAGGGCGAGCGGCCCGCGCGGGGAGGATCAGGAGGAGCGACCAAGAGCGACAATGGAAGGGCTCTCATCGCGCCGACGCTGAGGAATGAGGACTTCGCCTTCTATCAGCCGGGGACACTCTCCTCATCGCAGCAAAGGAAGTTCTCTATTACAGATGTTCGCGGCAACAAAAAAAAATCCCATTAGTGACAAACACCCTCTAAACGAGTTGATAACATTTCGGTTATAATTGAAATTAAAAAAAAAAACATTGAGGAAAGATAAATTGTGTTACTGCCTAGACATGAGCCTTCATAACTCTCTTCTTCATATTAACTGAAAATATTATTTATAAAGAACATTATAACTGCCAGGTCTACTTAAATAAACAAAGAAAATACTTTACTATATAGATGGGAATTTTTTACGATGGTATTATATTCATTAGGTACTCAATAAAATACTCCTGAGGGTGAAATAACAAAACGCTTCAACATTAAAACGATGATTCAAGAAAATTAGTTTATTCCTTTGTTCAGTGTGAAATTTTTCATTTACAACATAATGGGTAAATTTTGAATGTAAATATTCAAACAAATATATAAACCTAACACCACTTTAACCATCCAAAGGCTTGGGCCTATTTAATTCGATTAGTTTTATATATTTCCCCTAACAAATGCCACCTTCGCTCCAGTGAAATTTTCTATGTCTGTCAGACATGTACCATTGAGTGAGTGACACCCCGCTTTCGAATTATGCCTATACTTTTTCCACTCTATTTTGAAACGAATATTAATGCGAAGTGGTGTTTATTACCAACCATTACTTTTTAGTTTTACCTGTTAGAAATTTGGAATTAATTGAACTGACGTCATTAAAAATTTATAGATCTTTTAATTGCTCGATATTCATATAAATGAACAATTTTATCTGGAAATATTCATTAATCTAGAGGAGATAGCTTGCTGTAAATTTAAATATCAATCAGTTGAGTAATAAGTCTTTAAAAAAATAGTTGTCTTTAAAGTCTGTTTACGGACGATAATTTTACGTGATAACGTAATAAGAACACATTGATGAAAATTGCATACTTTTTTAATTTTAAAAAATTATTTACAGTTTTTGCAAATTTAATTTAAATTATTTGTTTAAATATAAATCACGAACAATTAGTTAAAAAGCCCGCCTTAACTTGTTTTGATATTATAGAAGATATCTCTCGCACGGTGGTCGGCCGGTTCTTGCACGCTCGGCTCAGGCGGAACGTGACCATTTTTTTCGCGCGTGCAGCCGGCGTTCATCGATTTTATAAGACGTTATCACGTCAAAAAAGCCCCTTGTTTCGTTTGCCGGTGCTGGAATGAACCAAGTCCATGCTCGCCTCGCGCGGGCTAGAGAAGTGACCTGCAGTCGGACGAGGCGTGGAAGAGGCCACTGGTCCGCGGTGTATCTGGAAGCCTCGGGCCTGCAGGTCTCTGGCGTGGCAGCGACTCGTGACGGGTCGCTACCACAACGCCGAAATAACAACTGAATGAATTTGTGTGTGTTTCTGAAATGTACCTTAACGCCGAAATACCACGATCAAACATCACCTTACCTAACCTAACCTAACCTAGCGTAATATAACCTAACCTAACTTAACCTAGCCTATCCTAGCCTAGCCTAACCTAACCTAGCCTAACCTAACCTAGTCTAACCTAACCTAGTCTAGCCTAGCCTAGCCTAACATAACCTAGCCTAACCTAACTTAGTCTAACCTAACCTAGTCTAGCCTAACCTAGTCTAACCTAACCTAGTCTAACCTAACCTAACCTTTGTGGTAGAGTTGCAATGACATTTTTCGGCGTTAGTGTATTTCGGCGTTGTGGTATTTCGGCGTTGTCGTACACAGCCGTTTTCTAGCTGTCGGCGTTGTGGTATTTCGGCGTTGTGGTACACAGCAGTTTTCTAGCTGTCGGCGTTGTGGTATTTCGGCGTTGTGGCGCGTCCCCGCTCGTGACGCGCCGATTATCTCCCCGCCAAGTACCCCGACCTGCCCCCGGCGGCCCGAACAAAGGCTCCAGAGGCGAGGAGGAGGCGCCTTTGTCCCTCCAGGGGAGCCGTGGTGCCGTGTCTCCCGCGTGGCAAATTCTTCGCATTTACGGCAAGCCGGCCATTGTTCAGGGGCGGCTGTCGGCGCTACCAGCTCCTGGGTAGCGGGGGGAGGAGTCTCTGGTATCTGCGAGCCAGACGCGCGCTACTCTCTTCAACCCCACCCACCCCAATCCACCCCTCTACCGTCTTATTAAATAATCCAGAGCAGCCCATTCAACGCTGTTTGACTGTCGTCGTACAGCCGACGCGCCTAGCCTGCGCATCGCGATAACCGAAGTTGAGTTTTTTTCTCAACACTTGCGCTGGTGAATTAGGAGTTTAAAAATCTTGTCACAAAGAAACGGTAAAATTAAGCATGAGTCAGGATGATGACTCACACTTCCACCTAATCTTCCGCTGGCGGAAGCTCAGAGGACCAAAACACTCTAATACCGTGCCGCTGTGAACTTTAATTTGGACAGTTTCTAAGCGACAGTCATTAGTTATATATTCACACACACACAGAAAGTTCTCCGCGATTTGTTTGCGCTGCACCTTAGTAGGCAGATGTTCGCTGGATAGTATCAGGTGAGTTCTTCACACGTGTGGCAGGATAGATCTACGGGACGCCATAGTTCACACTAACGTGAAGACGTAGAGACCGGAAAAAATCGCGGGTTCAATGACCTTCAGGATAGACTCCAATATCCACTACACACTCGGGCAGATGCCAACTGTTCATTGGCTGCTGACTTGTGAGTCGTCTCGATTGTGTGGGCCTGTGATTCGACGCTTCTATGAGTGATGGGTCTCTGATTGGCCTTCAGTCCTCCAGATTAACAGTGAATTAATGGCAGAAGCAGCACTAAGGTATAATTATTTTAATTTTAGCATAACACGAAATGAATCCGTGAATTTGTCAGGTCTCTAGTGATGAGTTTGTTACCGCCCTGTTGCTTTACTCCAGCAACACCGCGGTCAACAATGTCCTCACACTCTCGCCCCAAGGAGGGTCAAACTTCGCGCGGGTGGCACGATCCCACCGCACGCGACTGTACAAAACATAGTTCCCCTTTTCATTCCGCAAGTGTGAGATGCTCTAAAACCAAACAATGTAAGAGCAGGGTTCAAATTCTTTAATTCTTTCATGGCTGTTACTGAGTAGCATGATTCAAACTAACTCCTAAGAACATTAAACTGTAACTCTATATTTACATTTTACATTAAATTCACTTGATTGGCCAAACATAATATTAAATTAAAGGTCCTTGAGTCTGTATAGTTCCTGTGCGCGCACTTTTACGATATTAAGCATGAACTCGTTTGCCTGCTGTCTGTCTCGAGCAATCACGGCCTATGTGGGTAATGTTGCACCTCTCGTAAAAACATCCAAAACAAAGTACGTCCAGTTCAAAAGTTAGTAAGACACGGGCCCGCCCTTCGACTATTCTGGCAACAAGGTGTGTGTGCGTCGACTCCTGACTGGCCCAGCTGGTCGTCCACGCGGGTCGCGGCCGCCAGCTCTCGCCGGCCCATGTTGCTGTCGTGGCTGGCTCGCAAGTCCCGTCTCCCAGGCTCGCGCGCCACGGCTCCGCGCGTCACTCCGCCACGTCATCGTCGTGCACCTTCGACCGTCCTCGGGATTGCTCGGCACACCCAATACCCACTCAACACTTGGCTCACCACCCGGGGCGCTTGCGTCCCTGGTCACTCAATCCAGTACTGGACAATTAGCTAAGCGGACCACGAGTCCAAGTGCCCAACCCCCGCATGATATAGACTCTTTTCTACTCTGTCCAACACTTCATCCAGACCATCCTCTGTCTCCTGTAAATTCCTACACGTAATGCATGCCAATTTGCATCCCGCATGAATGTGCCCAGGGTTTTCCCTGTGTCTATGCAGGTTTTACCTGGGCCCAACCTATCTCTAGTTATAGTCTAGATTTAAGAGTGAGGGGAGTTAGTCATGGCGCCAATCGCTGCCACGGCTGGCCAATCCCCTCCTAGCACATGATGCATGCGACCCTCTCCTTGCATGGCTAATCCCAGCATGACCAGGCGTATAGGCTTCGGCCTGAGACGCACCTAGGTCCCTCCCTAACCCGGACCCCTCCAAAATACACTTAGTTTTAGTTAGGTTAGAAAAAAAAATCAACACTTGGCGTCCATTTAGCAAACGATTTCAGTTTCATTTTAGCATCCTAACGAAATTACTTTAACAAAAATTGGCCAAAATCAATAAAAATGAATATTTTCTAATTAAACATAAAAATAAATACTTCTTCAAAGAAGCTAACTAAACAATGAAGAAAGTTACCGGCACCGGTAACAAGTCGTTGTCGTCAAAGTGAATCGGAGGGTTTGCGTGTGTGATCTCCTCCCGAAGTGACCACCGCGACTTCACCACCGCCTCCGTGGCGACCGTGGCGAGCACGGTGACGTCACTGGTGCTGGTCAGCTCCGCCCTGCCGTGGCGTGTGCTGACCTCTGACCTCAGCCAGCTGTCCCCGGCGGAGAACCTCGCGCGGACAACTGCCCGGGACTTGTGCCAGCTCGCCTCGCATTGCCGCGGCGATACACGTTCCTCCACGTTCACCAACAGCGAACCCTCAGCTCACAACAGGGGGGGGTTTGTCTGTAAAGTCGGTTTACGGACGATAATTTTACGTGATAACGTCATAAGAAAACATCGATGAATAACTGCATACTTTTTTTAATTTTCAAATTTTATTTACAGTCTCTTTGCAAAATTTAAATTTAAATAATTCGTTTAAATATAATCACGAACAATTAGTTAAAAATGCCGCCCCCTTAACCTGTTTGGTATTATAGAAGATTTTTCTCGCACGGTGGTTGGCCGGTTCTTGCACGCTCGGCTCAGGCGGAACGTGACAATGAGTCATGCTTTTTCGTGCGTGCAGCCGCCGTTCATCGATTTAAAAGACGTTACCACGTCAAAAATGAAACTTCAAAACCACTTATACTGTACGAACTACTTCAGTTTTACTCTGTATGAAGCAGTTTTAAAAGTATCACACGTGAAGTGTATAAGAATACTAATATGTGTGGAAAAAAAATTTCAATCTGGCTGTTATTCTGTGTGAATAACATTTTTTTTCCAGATGATTCATTTAAAAAGATTATGGGCAGTTTTTTTTGTGTAAATAAAATACACCTTGTCCATCACAAAAAAAAATAGAATTTCTATTGACAACTTTCTTTGAACAAAGAAAGTGAACATAATTTCTAAAAAAATGCAGCCCTCCAAATATTGTATCACTTAAATAATAGTTTTTTTTTTCCAGCATTTTTGATGACCTACTGGTGAAGGCCAGATAACTCAATTACAAGTCTGTTTATATATAATTGTGAAAATAAACTACATACTCTTTACGATTGTTCTACTATCGCAATGGAGGGACTTGGACACTTTCCTGCGTCCCGCAGCGAACAGCGAAGAACCAGTAGAGAGTCACCGACGGCACCTGGTCTGCAGGTAGCGCAAGCCGAGCGTGTCAACAGATGCGATGCTAAATCACGGGTCTCCCGACAAGCTGCGGCTAAGCGCTGTCCCCCGGGGTCGACTCATAGGGCCCCGGCCTGGTCCGGCGAGGGGATTAATGGTGGTCCACTCCCCCGGGACAGGACACGTGCTGATCCTCCCGCCTCCCCCGCCCCCGCACGCAACACGCCGGCGCGCGCCACTGCGCCCAGGCTGGTCACCCCTGCAAGTTACCGTTCCCTCGCCTCATGCCCGGCCTTACGAGTAGGGGCCAGAAAAATTCGCGGTTTCGATGACCTTCAGGATGGACTGCACATACCCCTGTACACTCGGGCAAATAACGCAAGTTCATTGGCTGCCGACTTGTGAGTCGTCTCAGCTGGTTTTTCTGTGATACGATCCTTCTTTGGTTAAGAGTTTTTAATTGTTTGAGATTCGTCCAGATGAACAGTAAGCCAGTAGCAGAATCATCTAAGGGGTATATGTGTTTGAATTCTAGCCTATCGTCGAATGAATCTGCGAATTTTTCCAGTCTCTACTTACGAGTGTCATGTATAGTTCTACTTACACTTCAGCTTTACATTTCATTATCATACAACGAAACTATTATCCTTGTTTCATAAAACGTTCTGTTTAAGGTACTATCTGCCAGTTGGTTTATTTACTATTCCGGTTCTAAAACTCCGTCTCAAAACGCTATGCTGATTTTTCTTTTTTTGTTAATTGTTTGTCATTTAATATAGTTGAGGGCTGTTTCTAAACTTTAAAACTTTTCTTACCCTTGCGTTTGTCGTTTTGTTATAAATATGCAAGCACAGTCCGGAAACGACGTCACTTCGCTTACCCCGGCCGCGCATTTCCAAACCCTAGGTTGACTCGCGTGCTGGCGCTTGAAGCGCGCTGGGATTGGTCGCGGCACGGTGGTTGGAAGGGAGGGGGGAGGTTGTTTACGGCTAGGGTCACCGTGGGGAAGGAAATCGCGCTCTGGTGAACTTTTATGATGGTAACGGTTGTTTTGATCTTGGAGGGGTAATGGGAGGAAAATGTGCCATCATGACGTGACTAAGGGGCTCAAAGCCATAGTCGGCTTGAAAAAAAAATTCAAACTAACACATAGGCTAATTAGAGCACGTGTATTGCTGCAAATTTTATAACATTCTTAGAAAAGATTATTTCGGAAGACTACAACGGTGCAAATTTACAATATATTTAACATTGAAATTAACAGTGAAGATTTTTAGTGCTACTTCCAAGACTGAGGTAACTAAATGCGACGAAGAGTTGGATTGAGAAATGCGATTGTTGGGTGAAGAGGTTCTCAGACGTTACTAATAATTTTTCGTTAAAAAAATTGCAATGATCTAAAATTTGAGTAATTTATTTTCTGTTAATTTTACACTATTTTTTAGAATTTGTTTGTTATTTGTTTATATTATTGAATCAAAGTAATAATAAGTTTATTATCTGTCTTTGGAAGAGGAAAATATTTACATAAATCTGCATGAAAAACACAATATTCACAACTACGTTTATAATATAGACAAAGCATTTATAATATTCAGTTCATTTAGGCGTGTTTGTAGTCAGAATCGTAAAATTTAGCATTGAATTACATATTACATTGCAGTAAAAATGTATAAAAACTCTTGTTTAACTAATTATATTTCTGCTGCCATGTCAGAAAATGTTCTGATGCAGGTAGCTTACAGAAATTATGATTTGTATAGATAAACGTAAAACCTCATCCACCACAACTTAACATTCATCAGTTATAGCCGGTTTAACCGTATAAATGGAATGTAGTATTTATAAATTAAACAACACCAATTACAGACACAGTCATCAACCCGTTATTGTATCCTAAAATAATAAAATTGTTTAAAATGTACGCGCCTTAGAAGGTGCCGTAATAAAATCTAACTTTGATATTCCATGCAAATTATTAATATAAAAAGAATAATACAAGGACGGATAGTATAGTATAAACTAAATCAAAAACATTTTATATATAAATACTCTGTATTCAGTACTAATGTATAACGTCTTTAAATTTTAATTAATAATCACAATCAAAAATATATACACTAAGAAACGCTAGGTATTATTTAAAAATATTCTGCGTTAAATTTTGTGTCCGAGTTTCGTATTATTAGTGTATTTTCAACATGAGAACATATGAATTTGCTCGTTAATGAGGTTAGATGTTACACATCACTGGTGAGTTCTAAAACACTCGATCAAGTGTTTTTTTTTATACCCAACATACGTAGGTACATATTTGCTTCTCAAATCAACTGCCAGAAATAAACACGTGTTAAAAACTAAAGTACACTCTTGAAAAAACATCTTGTCACCGTTAATAAGACTGCCGATAGTCGCTCTACCACTCTGGTTCTGGGGTAGAGCGCCTGCCTTGTGACTTGTAGGACCCGGGTTCGCGCCCCGGCTCCTCCAAGGCGGATTGCCCAGACGAAATGGTGGCATTTTCTCTGGTAGGAATACAATCCCTTGTAACAAGTCAGGCTACCAAAGAAACGGTGGGTGGAACAGAAAAAAACCTTCCAGGTGGCTTCCAAAGGGGGAGCCCGTTTCTTTTCTTGGGCTCCCCATGCGGTGGCCATTCCGGGGGTTTCTCCGGGGGAACGGAGTTTTGCTAAAATATTTTTTAATTTTTTACAAATTTTATCCCACCATGTACGAGAGCTATATATTATACTTTTTATTTAAGTCATTGAATTAAAATTATAAAATTAATACTCAGTATAAAATAATAATTTTTACACTTATGTATAAAATTAATTATTTAATTTAGTCAAATAATCGAGAAAATTTTAATCAGTAATGCGATGAATGTTAAATCTAATTCACTAATTTGAATTATGGTTATATTTCTTATTGCAAATAAATTATACAATTTCTATCACTAATATTCAGAATAAATTTAAAAAATTTAACTAAACGGACCTCTAAATTCATAACGTCTATAAAAACCAAGAAAAATACTAAACTCCGTCTTGGACCGGGTATTTTACAAGGCGTCGGCGAGTCAATATAGGGTTTGGAAATACCCGCCCCGGCTGCCACAGCAAGGGATAACGAAGGAACGGTCACAGGGGAAGGCTGGGGGCGGATAGCGATCTCCCACATGCAACAACAACTCCTCGTGTCAGCGTGAACTTTTGGCATCCGTAGTCTCGAACATTTCTGTGCGTTGATAGCCCTGCTACATCCAATCCGAAAAGACTGCTTACGCATGTACAGTTCAAGCAAATTGTGGAGCACTCTCCGTGCGTATATAACTAACGACTGTCTTTTAGTGTAATATACTGGGAAGAGGCCTGGAAAATTCGCGGATTCATTTCGTGTTATGCTAAAATTCACATAATTATACCTTAGTGCTGCTTCTGCCATTGGTTCACTGTTAATCTGGAGGACTGAGCGCCAATTAGAGACCCATCACTCATAGAAGCGTCGAATCACAGGCCCACACAATCGAGACGACTCACAAGTCAGCAGCCAATGAACAGTTGGCAATTGCCCGAGTGTGTAGTGGATATTGGAGTCTATCCTGAAGGTTATTGAACCCGCGATTTTTTCCGGCCTCTAATAATGGGTGTAAACAGTCATGTCTTGCAGTTTAATCCCGACACTCGCTTCTCAGCGGGATGATAGACACTCGAGCCAGGTCGTGTCTGCCTGACCAGGGATATCGACTGGCCGCTGGCATGCCTGGCTTATTGATCACGCGACGAGGGGACAGCACGCACGAGGGGGAACCAATCAGCAGTCGCGCCCGTCACGGCGGCAGGTTGGTGGATCGCCACGACTGCCCGAGGCACAAACACACCCTTGACGATCCTGAGCCGTTTACACTCGAGGAGAAGTCACGTGGAACAATTTCACCGAACTACGAGCACTAACAAAAAAAATACATATAGCCAGTCATGGGGACTGTCAACAGTATGAAAATTTAAAACTTTGTTTTTAAAAGTGTAATATGACATCATTTCTACGTCAAATGTACGTAAGAAAATGATTTTGGTATTATATTAGTACGATTTCAGCATGATATAATTTATCCTTACATCATTTTTTAAGTTACAACAGATGTCAGTAGTATGTCAAAATTACGTAAAAATTCATTACCTAGCTATGACATACCAGTGATGTCAGATCTAGGTCATTTATTCACGCGGTCAAATTAACTTCACTTACTGCTACTACAGCATGTCGGTGATGCAGACTCACAAGATTTTACCGATCCACATGATACAGTAGAGTATATACAATGTATTAGTGTATATATGCGTATACATGTATACAGGCCGCTGCGCGTCGCCAGTCTGGCGCAACACGTCACTAGCATGTCGGTGACGCGAACCCATAAGTTTTGCCCCTACCAAAAATCGCACAACGCGGCTTAAGACGTTTTCATTAAAAAAAAAAGAAAACTTAGGTACGTGAACTTATATACGCGCGTTACATGTTGTACTTACTTGGAGTGATGATAAACTTAATATAATTTTGCATGGAAATAACTATTACAAACAAAATAATTAAAGAACTTTAAAGATATTATAAATACGGTTGGTAAAGTATGAATTTAATTGTATTAACCAATTTGAATTACTTCATAATATTCAATATTAATATCAACACACGTATAGAAATAATTACTTTCGTAAAATAATCGAGATGGATTTTAATTATTATGAAAACCTGTGAAGAAGCTGAATTCTTATTTTGATTTATTAGATATTATTGTGAATTTGTGATGCAAATAAATTATACATACGACCACATAACCTCACTTATAAAAATTCACAGTGATTCAACACAGCCACGGACATTTTGTGACAACAAACGTTATTGAACCATGAAGCTACAACGTGCATTGAAGTAATTTGAGTAAGATAGAGATAGTTATTTTGGATTGCGACACCTATTTGCTTTGAAATATAGTCTCATGCCAGAGATCTTAATTTTAATTTTAGAAAATTATTTAACGTTCTTCTTCGTGAATTTTTTTCGTTAATATGAAACATAAAACGATACCATATTTTTAATAAAGAATAAAAAGAATGCAATAATCCGTGCGAAATATTATTTAAGTTATTTTTGTAGGATTACTAAAAAAAACCTTACTAAAATTGTTATGTAATATACGTCTTTAAAAGAAAAGCAGTAAGGCGAAAACATTCTTTAAAAAAATATGAAATCATCATCGTTAAGTTGGTACACTATATATATACTGTAAATAAATTCTTGTTTTTTTTTTAATAAATATCTTTGGAAACCCAGTTGCCAACGAAATCACTTGTAAAAATGCAAAGCAGAACTTCGTAAAATTGTTACTGGTACAAAGCTTTGCCTTGCAATTTTACAAGTTATATCCTTAGCAACTGAGTTTCCAAGGACGTTCCTTGTAAATATATATATACCTATTGTAAATATATATACCTATATAGGTATATATATATTTACAAGGAACGTCCTTGGAAACTCAGTTGCTAAGGATATAACTTGTAAAATTGCAAGGCAAAGCTTTGTACCAGTAACAATTTTACGAAGTTCTGCTTTGCATTTTTACAAGTGATTTCGTTGGCAACTGGGTTTCCAAAGATATTTATTAAAAAAACAAGCATTTATTTACAGTGTTTTTACAGTGCCTTGTAAAATTTAAAGAATAATCTTTTTTATACTTTATTATTTTATACGGATACATGTAAAATGTAACTATAACTAGGACAGAAATAAGACAACTGCATCACAGCTGTATTTTGTTGCATAACATTTAAATTTTTAACTGACTGGAAGAATAAAACATTTGCAGGGGACTTCAAGCTGGTGAAAGTTTCAAATATAAAACTACAGTTTCAAGTCTCGAACTACATTTTAAACGTGGAGCAGAAGGAATTGCGGTGGCCGAGAGGCGCGCTGATCGGTTGTCGCAGTCACCACCTGTTCGGCGACCAGCCAGTGCAAGAGGGAACACCGTCATCAGCCGCTCATCTCTGCGGCCGTGATGCACCGCGGGGGACTCGGTGCATCCAGCATTCGGCATCCAGATTCCAGCATCCAGCATCCCGAATCCCGCATTTAGCATCCAGCATCCAGAATCCAGCATCCAACATCCAGCATCCAACATCCAGCATACAGCATCCAGTATCCAGCAGCCATCATCCAGATTCCAGCATCCCGCATCCAGCATATAGCATCCAGCATATAGCCTCCCGCATCCAACATCCAGAATCCAGCATCCAGCATCCAGCATCCAGCATCTAGCATCCAGCATCCCACATCCAGCATCCAGCAGCCATCATCCAGCATCCAGATTCCAGCATCCAGCATATAGCATCCAACCACCAACATCCAGATTCCAGCATCCCGCCATCCCAAATCCCGCATTTAACATCCAGCATCCAGCATCCAGCATCAAGCATCCAGCATATAGCATCCAGCATCCAGCATCCAACATTCAACATCCAGCATATAGCATCCCGCATCCAGCATCCAGCATCCCGCATCCCAGGGCTGGCACGGCACCTGCACCCCTGCCGCCAGCCCTGGGCGTGGATTTATGCCTCCCCGGGGAGCCGGCGATACGAGAACACTTTCCCGAACAATATCCTCCTCTCGCCGGGACAGGACCGCCCTTAAGAAACCAATCTCCTCCGAAGCAGGCGCTGCTCAGAGCTGCTCTGCGTGTACCACGATCACTCCGCAGTATTTACAAGCCCTAAACTTCGTAGCTGTTCATCACCAGCAGGAGAGAACCTATGATTAAAAAAATCTTCAGGATAACGTTACTCCAAAAAAATTTTTTTATGTTAATCTTGTTTACATTAATACTTTAAATTTAAATATGTTTTTACTCGTTATATGTAAGTAATTTCTACTTCAATTCAGTTTAAATGTCCGGAATCAACCACCGTGTTGATTTTTTTTTTAATTTTTACATGCTTTATATTAGCTTCACCTGTATGTTTGTCTGTCCGTCTGTAACTCTGTCCGTCTGTAACTCTTTCGACTAAGAGTGAGTGCCTCATCACTGTAAAATGTCCCACTAACTTCCTCACTCTCGTTAGCCGAGCGGTCTAAGGCGCGCGACTTCAAAGACGTCAGCTTTCGTATTCAGCGATCGTGGGTTCTACTCCTGGCCACGCCGGAAAAAAAATTGTTTTTTTTTTTCTGGTAAATTCTAATATTATATCCATACATCTAACTGTAAATGATTCGGAGAGACTTTACCATTTCTTTGTGACGTTGCAACTCCAAATAATTATCTCAGATGGTAATAGGTAGTGTCGGTAACTCATTTCCCTATGATAATTATACATAAATATAGTTTAAAAAACTAAAAAAACATGCTTTTAAAGAATATCAAACTAAAAAGTTAAAAATAAATATAGTTTAAAAAACTAAAGAAACATGCTTTTAAAGAATATCAAACTAAAAAGTTAAAAATAATTTTAAAATTTAATTTATGACAATAGTATATAAGCAATACTAGTATAAATGAGAAAAAAGCATGGGGCGCTTAATATACAAAAAATATGGCACAAAGCGCCTCAAGCTTTTTTCTCATTTATACTAGTATTGCTTATATACTATTGTCATAAATTAAATTTTAAAATTATTTTTAACTTTTTAGTTTGATAATCTTTAAAAGCATGTTTCTTTAGTTTTTTAAACTATATTTTACGTTATTTCTAATGTTCAAAGGTTTTTTTATAAAAATGTAACTCGATACCGCCCTTGCATTTTTATTGTTTATTCTGCTACAAACTTGGTGTAATGTTACGGGTGTGAAAATGCGCGCAAATATCACGCGTGACTTTCTTTACCCGTGACATTAAAACTGGATGGATATTGAAATCAAAATATTAGTGGAAGGACAACAAATATAATATTAGAAAAATTATATTTTATATCCAATGATAGGAAAACGAAAAAAAAAAAAAACTTAATGGCGTGAAAAACCATAGCAGGAATTATCGAAATTATAATCAGACAAACGTTCGTCCTTCATTCTCCAACGCCTCGCTGACGTTTAAAGATAATGGGGGGGGGGGGGGGGAAAGGGGGTGGGGTTTGTCTGTAAAGTCCTTTACGGACGATAATTTTACGTGATAACGTCATAAGAAAACATTGATGAAAAATTGCATACTTTTTAATTTTAAAATATTATTTCCAGTTTTTGCAAATTTAATTTAAAAAATTTGTTAAAATATAAACACAAACAATTAGTTAAAAAAAAGGCTGCCTTAACCTGTTTGATATTATAGAAAATTTTCTCGCACGGTGGTTGGCCGGTTCTTGCACTCTAGGCTCAGGCGGAACGTGACAACGAGTGATGCTTTTTCGTGCGTGCAGCCGGCGTTCATCGATTTATAAGACGTTATCACGTCAAAATCAGCCCAGTGTCGACATTTAAAAGCCGGTCGAAGAGCGAGCAGATGGTGTGTTGTCTCCGACGGCCGCCGGGAAGCGTCCAGCGCCTCCCAGCAGCTGCTGGCGGGAGCCTCAACCTCGCGGCGTGAGGCACGGCCCGCGCGAGTCACGCAGGCACTGACAAAGGCTCCCGCGAAGTGCGAGCAGCAGGTCGTATATATCAGCGAGGGGGTTTCTTCAGCCCGTCTTCCCCGAGCGCGCCTGGTGTGGTGGTGGTGGTGGGGGGGGGGGGGGGGAGGAGACACCGAGCAGCGAGAAGGTAATTTAAGAGGCGGAAGAAGCGAGTCTCCGAACTTCCGCCCGGCTCGACCCACCAATCAGACGGCAGCGCAGTTACGGCCCCCGGGTGATGGAACGGGGCATCTGGCGCATCTGCTCCCCTCCCCCCCCCCTGCCCCCTCGAGGGGCCTAGACGTCGGCCGGGGAGACATTCCCGCCGGGAGTCGGCAAGTTCATCCGACCAGCAAGTTCCACCTCGCTGCCGCTATGTGCCCGTACCTGGTGGAGGGGTGAGGGGGGTTGTAAGTACCCCCGCGATAACACACTAGCTCCCAGAGACGTCCGCCTCTTTCAACCCTTCTTCCTCGTCTTCCGTGAGTTCCGCGTCTCAAAACTGCCGGGAAACCATCCCAGACATGCTCGCCTATTTCTTTGGACTGACTAGTCATCACAGATATAACTATTTCTGCACTGGAAGTTATTTATGAGATGTGTTAAAGACTAACAGTACATGTTGGAACTAATTTTATGTGTTTTTTGTCAATTTTCGGCCACCTTACACTTCCAGCATAGGTTTTATCCCTTTGCTTGAATTGAATATGCAGGTTAGGCCCCATCTGGGCAAGTGTTTACCTTGTGGAAGGTAACAAGAGTTGATGCTTGCAGTGGGAGTTGGGACTCTGATGGGGCCCGGCCTCATTTCGTATACCCCACTTAAAAATTTATATAAGGGGAAAGTGACAAGGTTGGCAGGGTTAAGGATGTGTTTTTTTTTCCTTGGGAAATTACGAATTTCGGACCAATTTGTGATTTTATTCTCATATTATTAAGCTATTTTTTTTACATATGATAAAAAATGTTCACTTAATAGATAAAATTACTGTTCTTGGCAGGAAAATAACAATTTATTGGCAGGCATAAGTACAATTATTGGCATGAATATTTTTCGGCTACAGTTTTTAGGTCTATCAAACTGTATTCTTTGGTGAAGGTGTTCAATCACTGTAATTTGTTAGAATAATATTTGATTCGTCAACTTCTCTTCCATCTACTTTGCAGTACAAATGACGAACCAGACTGTCACCATCCATATAGTCAGGAATTTGATGCTGAAGATATCTAGGCACACATTTAACATGAAATAACTTATTACCAAATAGTTTTGTTTATAGTTGACGGGTTCAAACTCGAATTTGTAATAAATGTATATAATGCGTACACACAGAGAGAGATTTTTTAAATAAAAAATTAGTGCTGCCCATGTTAGATACTGAATGTGTTGGCCAGCGCAGGAAGATTGATAACCAATTGTGCGCACACACGGTGGACGCGCCTGTAGGTAGGCAACAACCAGCACGGCGCAGTTGTGCGTGAGTCGCCCAACTAGGCTGACTGCAGAGCGCACCAGAGTGCACGCAGAATAACAAATATTCAATCGGGGATAAAATTTAAAATGAATTGCTTAGTCTGTTACAAATAGATTTTTTTGTTATTTATAAATCTGTTGACTTAGAGAATCATCATTTGTGGTATTACATTTTTTGAGATTAGTTTTCAGCAAAATTAATTATAATATAAATATTTTTAAAAATTATAATTAAAATTGTAATATAACTAAAAAAACTTAAGAAATAAATATAACACATATTAAATATAACATTAAATACTTAACAGATAAGTTTTTCAATAAAATAACACAAAATTATACGTTTTAAAATGTTAAAATCTAATTTTTAAATAAAAATTTAAGCTATCTATTTTATGATGTTTAGTTAAGATATTTTATTACTTTAAAGGTAAATGTTATTATCGTTGTGTGTCATTGCATTATTTTCGAAAATTTTTTACTCATTTATCATGAAAGTTATACACGAATAAATAAAGCAACTTACACCGACCCTGATAATGCTTTTATGACACATAGTATATTGATGGTCTTCCAGCGTATTGTAACGTGCCCTGGTGTAGAGTAATAAATTATCTCCTTAGTTTATACACGTCCAGCCTGAATTATTATTATTTTCTCTAATAAAGGCACCTTAGAGTGTTTGGAACTTTAATGCCTATAAACCAGAAATATTTATTTGTTTGTGCATATTCGTGAAATATTTCCCATGACTAACTGCTTATCTCCTCGGTGACTACGTTCTTTCTTTGATATCTGCTTCCGTGATCAAGGAATAAAATCCTTTAAACTTATCTTCGAAGTGCCTTCAGCCAAGCAGGTGTATGCCGGGTTTATCGAAGAGTTATGAGTAGAGACCTGAAAAATTCGCGTATTCATTTCGTGTTATGCTAAAATTCAAATAATTATACCTTATTGCTGCTTCTGCCACTGGTTCACTGTTAATCTGGAGGACTGGGGGCCAATTAGAGACCCATCACTCATAGAAGCGTCGAATCACAGGCCCACACAATCGAGACGACTCACAAGTCAGCAGCCAATGAACAGTTGGCATTTGCCCGAGTGTGTAGTGGATATTGGGGGTCTATTCTGAAGGTAATTGAACCCGCGATGTTTTCCTGTCTCTAGTTATCAGACGCACTTGAGGCGAACTCCTGGAAGGGCAGTCCACCGCATCGCCAACAGCGACTCAACCACTCAGGGAGTTCTGTCCGCGGCAGGTGCTCGAGTGAGCCAGTTGGCTGGTTCTGAGGCTGAGTCTGTGCGTCCTCACGAGTGGTTCTCACGCCATCAGCTCGTAGCCGCTCCTTCCTGGACATTCCTGGCCCTGGATCGTCCAGCACGTGTTGAGATAACAGGGCTCCATCATTTGCGTCAAACCGATGTGTGAGCGCGTCAAGTCCAAAGGTCCCACCAAAAGTGAAAGACCAGTAGAAAAAGAAATAAAAAAGGGGGGTTGTCTGTGAAGTCGATTTTAGGGTGATAATTTTACGTGATAACGTCATAAGAAAACATTGATGAAATATTGCACACTTTTTTAATTTTCAAATATTATTTACAGTTTTTTTTTTCAAATTTAATTTAAATGATTTGTTTAAATATAATCACAAACAATTAGTTACAGAAATAAACTGAAATCAAATCAATGTCAATAAATTGTTAATTTGTAATGACGGAATTGGACAAATAAATCAAATATTTTTTTTAATTGCTGCCTTTAAAAAGCCCGCCTTAACCTGTTCGATATTATAAAAGATTTTCTCGCACGATGGTAGGCCGGTTCTTGCACGCTCGGCTCAGGCGGAACGTGACAATGAGTCATGCTTTTTCGTGCGGGCAAGCCGGCGTTCATCGATTTATAAGACTTTATCACGTCATTAAAACCTTTTTTTCTAAATAACTGGTAGAAATCGTTACTCAAAGGAAAAAAAAATTAAAACTTGCCTAGCAAGAAAATGTTATAATAAAAAAATGAGGGCTATATTCAATTTTCGTCTAAACTGGAGGGACTCTTCCAGAAGCCCTTCAGGTCAGGAACCCCCTCCAGGAAGCGTGGTAAAAACTGGAGGTCGCTGACCGCCATGCTGCCACCAATCACTACAGACTGGTTCACTTGTGCCCTTTTACCCTACATTCTTACACACCACCACCCGGATTAAACCTACTGTCTAAGTCGCTGCTAAAATTCTCTCATGCAAATTTTAAAAAAAACTTGTATCGTGTACTAATTATGTACGCGCGTTAGAAGTTATACCTACTTGGCGTAGTAAAATTCTAACTTTAATTTTTGCATGCAAATATAATTAGAAGAAATATAATAATATGACTGGAGTGATATTAGCAATCAAATAAATTCTGATGATTAAATATTAATATATAAATATGTAAAAAAATATTTAATTATATTAACAACAAATGAATACATTTGCTGAATATTTTTTACAATTCAATAATTTTTATATTTATTAATTAATATTTTAATAATTTATCATTTATAATTCAAATAAATTATACATACGGGAACATTATGTAACCTCACTTATATAAAAATCCCTTGAAGAGTTTAAATACAATTTCTACCACAAATATACTCAATAAATAAATAGTTTTAACGATATGGACCAGTATTCAATATATCATTCACTAACGTATAAGTTTCAAACGAACAGATTTTTTTTTATTTGTATGTATCATTGTTTTCATCCTACGAAAATTTCGTTGCATGGTGCGCGCGCATTACAAAAAGTCGCGGTCATCATTTTATTTCTTATTGAGCCGAAATAAACAAAACTTCAGAGCATATATCTTATATCGGAATGCCAAAAAAAAGGTTTCCGTGAAAGGTTTAAGAGTTGAAGCCCGAAATGCGAACAAGGAAAATGGCAAAAATTTTACATTTGTTCACTAGTTGTGTTGTTGTTGTTGTTGTTGCCGCCGAGCGCAGACCAGGGAAATGCCCAGAGCGTGTGAGAGGCGCGGGCACGGAGTCCCTGCCTGTGACACCATGCCGCGCGGCGGGGGACGGCAGAGTGTCGCAGCCCCCGGGGTCAGGGGTCACGCGATGCGCTCGTCAGCGCGACTGCCGGCTCGGAGTGGCCGGACACGGCGGACAGACGGAGCTCATGTCCGTCCAGCACCGCCGCTGCCTGGCGCCGCTGTCCGGCTCAGTCGTTCGGCTGCAATGCAAACAAACAGTGAGCGCACGTGCGGTCAAACCTACTCACAAACAGCTTCTGGAAAATAGTTTTAGTGATTTTTAAGCCTACACAGCCCGTGTGCATGAAATATTGATATGAAATTTTCCACAGTACTCAAACTACGTGATAGTCCCATTTTTTTTTGACGTGATAACGTCTTATAAATCGATGAACGCCGGCTGCACGCACGGAAAAGCATGACTCATTGTCACGTTCCGCCTGAGCCGAGTGTGCAAGAACCGGCCAACCACCGTGCGAGAAAATCTACGTATAATATCAAGCAGGTTAAGGCGGGCTTTTTAACTAATTTTTCGTGATTATATTTAAACAAATAATTTAAATTAAATTTTGCAAAAACTGTAAATAATATTTGAAAATTAAAAAGTAAGCAATTTTTCATCAATGTTTTCATATGACGTTAACACGTAAAATTATCGTCCGTAAACCGACTTTATAGACAACCCTCTTTCTTTCCACATTCCAACGGTTTTTCATAGCGACGCAGTAAAATTTTTGCAATTTACTCAAGAATTGGTATAAATGATGAATGACAACTATCCAATATTATTTTGTGCAAGTTGATCTTTATCTTGACAATACACCAACGACCTGTCGTCTCTTTTCCGTGACTGGGGGGTGGGGTGCCTCGCTGAAGTACAGCGTGGCACAGAAAATCAGGAATTTTTTTTAGTTATTTCCAAGTGATTCTTCTGTCAAGATGGCGCAAGGCATGAAACTTCTTGTGCCAGTACGCTGTCAGTTCAAGTAAGTGCAAGGCTAACATTTTCAAGTAATATGTGAAATTTTTTACAGAAATGACAGATTAAATTCTTAAAATTTCAGTTTTTATGGACTAGGCTGTACAAATGTTTGGCACGCCTTCGTGAGACCAAAGAAAAAAAATTAATTAAGGACATTTTACGCTTTATGTGCCAGGGCCTATGCACCCAACTTAGATGTATATGCTTCTTTCTGAACCTGACTTGGGTCGAGAATTACCCCGACATTAGATGTTTATCTGGTAACAGACTGTACACCGAAATCATTTACGTCATTCAGCTGACTTCTGCTACAAATGAGAAGAAATTTCCGTTATGATTGGACGATTGTATAATTTTTATTACTTGAAAAATGTATTCGAAAAAAGTAACTTATTCAAAATTTTTGCTCAAACACTGCTAAATAAACTTTGTGATTATGTTGTACTATATTCATGTTTCTCACAAAGAGATTGATCGTTTACTTTAACGAAGATTAAAACATCACCAACCATTTTAACAATTTTAAAAATACCATCAAAATTTTAGTCGAGTAAGATGTACCGACGTATTAAATATGTATTTACTTATGTTGCAAACTGAAGCGTAAAGAAAGCAATTTAATAAATATAACTTGTGTAATTTTTAAAAACGTATCTCTATTTTCAAAGTTTTTCTCAACATGAAATCTGTTCAACAGTATTCTTTAGTTTTAAGCTTCACATTTTACTCAATTTTCCTGAACTTTATTATTATGAATGTTTGAAATACACTTTTATCGAAGCAACTAGGAAAAACCTTTTTTTTTATTCTATTGTAATATTTAATAAAAGCATTCACCACTTTTTTATAATGTTCATTTTTAATATGGCACTTTTACGTCTGCGTTTTCTACCGTAAATTTCAGCATCAAATTATTTGTGAAATTATACGAGTAATTTTTTTTGTAAAAAAAAATTAGTAAATGCGACTGCGCCATTTCAAAATGAAAACATAATTCTCGGCTAACTCTCGCAGTCCATTGTATGAACACGGTCTGCTTGAATGGCTGCTCAGCTCTCGCATCTTCTATGTGCCTGCGCTTTAAACCCAGCGCTCGTATTAAATGCACTACATTATTTTCCGTGTGAAAGTAGCCTCCGTGCTACTAAAACTTGTTCCTGGTCGCGAGCCAAGGAGCTTAATTTAAACTGCACGATAAATTCCCGAACAAAAGTCGCCAACATTCCGAAAGAAGGCAGGACTTCGTTGGCCGCCATCTTGCCTTGTGATCATAGCGAGTTTAGCTCAGCCGCGTATTGTGACTGCCTGCGTCTCCTAACTTCTGCGATGAAAAAAATTAAGGAGCTGGTGTGTTATTTCATAAAAGTGTTGGGTTGGCCAGTTCTATTATTCTTTGGTAGACCATTTCTGTTACCATTTGCATTATTAAAACAAACTAACGACATCAAGAGCCGAAATTAAATTATTTTTTATGACGTGGGTTGAAAATTCTTTAAATCACTTGCGTCAAATGTAGTTTAACAATATTATTTTTTTATTTATTATTACAATAAACATAATCTTATAATTCCTTTTAACACTGTTAGCACTTTAGAATATCACACACCACTACAAAACCATGTTCACTTATATCTACATAATTACTGTAGTATTTTTCGTTAAGAGTTTGTCAATGTGCACGCACTAACGGTTTGGAAGATACTCGTAACGCTGCTAGTCTGGTAACCATGAAGTTGAGCTGTACGGTGTCTGGAGAGAGATAGAGAGAGAGGACGTATTATAAGGACTCTTATCGCCTGCTAATGTCTCCGTGACGTCATACCCGAGGCAACGGCCCTTTGGCTAATTGAAGGGAGCAGCCACCTACCCCCCCCCCCCTACTTGGGCTCGGTAACAGCGCAGGGTGTTGTCTCTAGGACTTGTTATCTGTGGACTAGGAGCGGCATCTGCAGGGGGCAGCAAGGGGGAGATTAGCGCTGCACACTTCGCACTCTGCACCCTCTTCCCGCCCGGCGCTACGAACACCCGAGTGCACTCTTGCACAGCGCTGAGTGCCTCGCCCGGGCCGCCCGTCGCAGCGAGCGAGTAGAAGTGGAGTAGAACATCTCGTCGAGCTCTGGCGCTGCCGCGAGATGCCGGAGCGCCGACACAGGCTGCTGACTGATTTTATTCTTCATTTCTTCCTGGCCACTCTTCATCTCGTCCAGCCTGTTTTCCATTTTCTCCTGGCTGTTATCAATTTTATTCTTCATTTCTTCCTGGCCACTCTTCATCTCGTCCAGCCTATTTTCCATTTTCTCCTGGCTGTTATCAATTTTATTCTTCATTTCTTCCTGGCCACTCTTCATCTCGTCCAGCCTATTTTCCATTTTCTCCTGGCTGTTATCAATTTTATTCTTCATTTCTTCCTGGCCACTCTTCATCTCGTCCAGCCTATTTTCCATTTTCTCCTGGCTGTTATCAATTTTATTCTTCATTTCTTCCTGGCCACTCTTCATCTCGTCCAGCCTATTTTCCATTTTCTCCTGGCTGTTTTCAATTTTATTCTTAATTTCTTCCTGGCTGTTATCAATTTTATTCTTCATTTCTTCTCTCATTTCAGACAGGAATGCCATTAAATTATTTTGCTCGTTGGCAGCCATATTCCTTGTCCACATATACTACAAGCCTAACGCTAATGTCTTAGGACGACAAAGTAATTTCCTCTACGAGATAACAAAAACCCTTACTAAACACTAACACTAATCTCCAAACTACTACGCTCTGGCAAATAAATACCGTCGACGACGAGAGTTGCAGCAGCAACAGTACCGCAAGACACGACAGGACGTAAGATGGAGACCGGTGTGGATATTTCAAATTATATGTATTTCTAGCTGAACGCTGTTTGGTGCCTGAGAGAAACATGATTGGGTGTGGGATAGAGGATGGCACAGAGAAGACTTAAATGGTTCACGGAAACATCTGTCAAATTACGAAATATACTCAGCTTGGAACCTAACCTGAGTGGCCTTGACCGGAGACGAACACTCGTCTGCTGTGAATTCCTGGTAAAAATAGTTCCAGTTAAAGAATACTGGGAGTTCTGTAGTGGAGTCAGAAAAAAATATATAATGTACTTTATGTTCATGTCTTCATGTTTGTCTCTTGAAATATATTTATTTTATTTTGAAAATAGCTTGAAATTTATTTTTATAATCGAATTAATGGGAACCAAAATAACTGTAGTGCTTTATTTGTATATAATCATAGGTCAATTTGCCATAAATTCAAATATTTTAAGTGACATAGCAAAAGGTCGAATTGGTAATATTTATATGATTGCGATATTGCATATAACAGCATTACTTAAGTAGGGTTATTGCAGTAACCATATACATGATGAAATCTTCAAACATAAGTTGTGAGATTTTCTACTCAATCTTAGCTACGCATTTTTCTTTGGTTTCACAAACAAAAATATATTACTTATCGTCATGAAATAAATTTTGTGGTTCCTTTTTACAAGCTAAGAGGTTGTGAATAAAATATGAGTTCTTGAACGATACGCGGAAGGCTTTGTGACGCAGAAGTTGCAGGCGGTAATATTTCTCGGTTGGGAGTCGCTTGTTATTTTTATTTCTATTTTTCCGTGCTTTCCGGAGGACTTCTCGTGACGCGTCTTCCTCCCCCCCCCCCCCCCCCCCACCAGTCTTTCACACCTTCGAGCTGTTCCTGTTTCCCGGTCTCCGCTCCCGTCGCGTCATCATCGCGGCGAGCTCGTCAACCAATCCCGAGGCGCGGCTTGACGACATTTCCCCGCCGCCAAGTGTCCGAATTGTTCCCTTTCCCCGAACCCGCCCCACCACCCGCCCGGCCGCCCCTCCCCTCCTAGCCCCCTCCCTAGCCTCCTCCCCGTTTCCTCCCCTCCACCGCACCCGCCCCCCCCCCCACCCGGGTGCAGCGGCGCGGAGCAAGGAGTCTCCTGTCCTTTTGACGCGACTCTGCCAGGAAATCACCGCGGTCTCGGGTTGCCTCGACAAGAAGAAGGGGAAAAAAAGTGTTTCTGCCGCAGCTGCTGGCGACGCCGGGATTGGTCGGGGCCGAGAAGGCGTCAGCCACGGCACGTCCACTCCGAGGCGCGCAAGAAGGACGCAGGGCACACGATGGGAAAACGACGACCCTTTGGATCATCTGGACCGGCGATAGATAGCCTAGAGAATCTCGCGACAAAGAAATATCAGGTTAACCATCGCGCATCAGCCGCCTTTGTTTGCATTTGTAGGATAAGTTCTCAGCAGACTCTGCTATGAAGTCATGAAATTCTCAAAGAAATGTTGAGTTAATATTACTTATATTTCCTCTTATATATAAGAGTTTTTATTTTAGTTTTAAAATTACCTACTTCATATTTTCAAGATAATGTTTTTCTTCATCACACATTTTATTTTTAGTTGATTATAGTTAATTACATAACATTAAAAATTAATGTAGGAAATGTAATATTTTGTTCACATTGTCTAGTACTCAGGTTAAAATTAAAAAATATATATTTTGGCCCCCTTATCATCACCTTTATTTAAATACTACCTAACAGATGAGTTGTAAATGTAATAAAACACAGAATAAATTGAATTGAATATTATCCACGATATTAAATGATTTTATTCACTTCCCTACCAGTTTTAATGGCCACATAAACAATTCATATACAATTCATACATATCAATTAAAACTGAGGTCGAACAACATGTTTCACTAAAACTTTAATTAATAAATAAATGTTACACGATTATTCATCACTTGGCATGGTAAAGTTATTTTAGGTCAAATGATTTAAATAAAAATTTAGGTCAAATAACTTCATATAAAATAATTTCAGGCCAAGTGAATTACAGCAAAATAATTTAAGCAAAATGGTTTTTAGCTAATAGGTTAGACAAAAATATTTTTTTTGCTTAGTAATGTTAAATCAAACAGTTTTAAGACAAACTTATTTTATGACAAATTTGTTCAGGCTGATTAGGTCCAAAAGATTTTAGGCGAGATAATTTAAGTAGAAGTTACTCAGATGGTCACAATAATTTGACAACATTCTTACAGAATTAATTCATACCATTAACTAGCAATTTTATGAAAAAAGATATATTTAATTATTTGTAATATATATAGACAGACAGATATAAAGAATCTCTCAGAAATCATCTCGAAAATCATGTTTTTACTTAATAATTTGTATTTTAGTCCCAAGGTTGTTATAATCATTAAAACCCTACAAAGTTATGCTCGAAGATTTCTCGTTTCGCTGTATTCTTGTCAGTGTTCACACACGAAGCAGTTATGTCTACCATGTACTTCTGGGATATCTTATGTACTACCTACATCAGAAACTCTTAAAGTGACATGAAACTATCTTTAGTCATAATTAATTAGCATCGAGTTAGGATAACAGCAAATCTTACAGTCCTTTTGCTATATAATAAAGTGTTTTTTTAAATAGTATAGGAAAAATAAAAATAACTTTATGAGTAAAATGATTTGCTTATTTTTTGTTTGTACTATAACTGTTACCTTAAACGAAGGATGTCTGAAATTCTTCTCTCAACACGGTGGCTGTTCTTTGTTTCTTCTCAAACAGATGCGCGTTCCTGCGGAATATTTAAGCGAACATTCTGTTCCAAGTTATCTCCAGGACTTGTTGTCTTCAGCAACTGGAGTTTCTGGAGAAGTGGTTACATTCATTCATCTCAGCCGGAGTGCGCGCGCTGGGCAACTCCTCCAGCAAAGTAGCTGTAATCCTCTTTTCCGCTTACGAGTTGCGCCAAGAAACGAGGAAAGTTTGTCCCGGTGAGTTGTAACCAAGCATCAAAGGCGCATAATTTAAAAAAGTTGATGTTTCAAACGTACTGCTTCCGTAAGTAGCACGGTTCTGTTTTCAGGTGTCGGACCTTTTATTCCCTCACGTCAGCGTGGAATTCGTAACAATCCTCGAAACATGAAAGGCAATCTGACTATGTATGGCGAAGTTTTGAAAGGAACACACAAGATATTTGCAATTTTAGTTTAATTAATTCACCAACGTTTCGGTCGAAATCGCAGTCACCATCATCAGGGAGCAGTTACCGAAAAGTTGGTGAATTATTTGCCAAAGACACGGTTAATACCCAGAAGCCAAGCTACTTCAGACAATGGCCGTGAAAGCCTGCGAACATTATTCAGTTTAATTAAATGGTTGTTAGGAAGGTGTTGAAAATAGCTCATTTATTTATATGAATTAACATTGTCGACATATGGTTAATGATTATGACTATATTTAAACCATTTAAAAAAATTTTAAAAATTATCTATTATGCTTATTAAAATTCAAATCTTACAATTATCAAAGAGTAAATTTAATAAATACTGGAGATTAAAAAAAACTAAGAAATAATTTGTAATGAGTAAGTTTTGGTTTTTTAAGATCTGTGTATAAAAATAACACTATAATATTGAGTTAATTATTTTGTCAGAGCCGCAAAAGCGTGTGGATACCTGTCTGACACAAGGGGGCGTCTTTCTGCCCACGAAGTGATATCCCCGACAGATACTGGCGATACTGACAAGCGAGGAAAGCGGACCAGGCGTTCGTGTTAGCTGTGAAGGTTCGGGCGGCAATTTCCCGCCAGGCAACCCGGGGCGGGAAATACGGGAAATACGGGAAATACGGGAAAGTTACCAAATGGATGGGCGAGCCACCGGTTCTTGAAAACGCAAATAAAGCCCATAACTTACCGCAGCGCGCGCCAAGTGAGTAATCGTCACGAACCGGCGGAAAGCGAAATACGGCGCAGAATAAAAAAAAACCAAATTAACATGCAAAACCTGAGTTTCGGAGCGCGCAGCTTTTTAAATGAAAATACGTTTTTCGAATCCAACTTAACTTGAAAGAAACATTTACACCTGTCGTCGAATGCAGCATTGAACATGCCACTTATAAATTCTTTCCGAAGCTGTGTTTACATCGATGTGAAACAAACTGCCTTCAGTTAAACAGAAATTCATAATATTAATTATGTGGGTGCATGATGGACCAGTATTCAATATCAGTCACTAAAGTATATGATTTAAAATCACATATATATTTTATTTTTATTTTACGTAGATTTTTATTTTCATCTAATGATTTTAAAAGTAAATTTATTTTCATTATTAAAATATAAATTTGTCGTCTGTCTAAGCTGTTTGAAAGGTCTATGACTTCAACAATGCCTGTATCCGACCACTGTTAAGCGCTATAGGTAATAGTCCAGGAACAAATGCCGCGCTTAACGGAGTCTCGCAGGGAAATATTGCGTTATGGCGTGGTTATGTGGCGTGGGTTGGCTGCCATGCAGGCGCCGCGCCGAGCGGAGAGCAGTGTCCCCAATATTGGAAACGCGTAGACAAAACGTTTTTTCACAGTCGAACGCCTCCCATTCGAATTCAGCGCCCGCACAAAAAAGGAATGCGCGAGAGGAGCCGTTATTGCACTGAACAAGGGTTTTATTTTTTGTCTGCGGGTGGGGGGGGTGGGAGGGGGTAGCACTGTGCATTGCTGCCTCGGCGATACTGGACACCATAAGTCCCTCTTCACTCTCGGCAATAATCCGAGTCGCTCTCATTGTGTTCCCCGACAACAGGGCAAATAAGTCTATTCTCACAAAAAGGAAAATAAAGAAAATAATAATAAACAGGCCCACTCACAATATAAAATTTTTCATGATAATGATTATAATGTGCTAAAATTGTATGGCTTTTTTAATACAAGTGTAATTGACAGCATTAGGTTATTAATAAGATATTTCATATCCACACCAATTTTTACATTTTGAAATATGAATGGGATATGATATATGTTTAGTTCTCTGATATTGTACTTAAGGCTGGTTTGCTTAGGAAAATTTCGGGAGTTAAATTAATGTTACGCAAACATTTTCCTGTGGTAGCTCAGTAGCAAGCGACGGAAAAATCTTACAAAAATATACTTATCTTGTTTTGTTTTATTGCTCGGTTTATTCAAATAATTACTAGGTTGTTGCATTAATAAGTCTTAACCATACGTCAGGAAATTTCTTTTAGGTTTTTTATGTCTATAAATATTCATAATTGGCTGTAAAAATAAATACCCAAGAAACTAAAAAAGGGAAGGGGCAGGAAAATGGTAACAAGGAAAGTACAGGCTTAATTTAAATTCGAGGAGATTGTACTTACATATAGGGGTCACTTTTATTTTGAATATTTTACAATAAATCAACCCTTTCGCAGTTTTATTAATTAAATGTATTTCAGAACAAAAATGTATTTATCACTTAAATGTGGTTGAAAGTAAAACAATGCACTTTTATCTTCCAATGTAGTAATGTTGTTTGATTACTTTTCTTGCTGTCAACTTGAAGCTGTGCACTCTAGCAGGGTTAGCTCCGTGATCGCATTCGGAAGGATGTGGTTTTATTGCTGGTCGAATCATTCTGATAGTTTGCTTTTCCTGTTATGAAATCTGTAAATGGTTTTTCCTACCGTAGACCATGACTGATTCTTTCTCCAATACTTCTGAATTGTGTTGTGTCTCTCTGTCTGTGTAAAGACAACGCTGTTGACAAAAACCTTTTGTGTGTATATATATATATATATATCGTGGTTTTAAAAAGATTATGGTTGGAAAGAATGTCTCTTAGGAACTTGCAAGATACTTGACAACAATCCGGTCGAATAATGGGTCCACGAGTTTAGTGACATATTTGAATACGAGACTTGATGATTTCTAGAAAATATATAGTGTTTATAAAATACACTTTAAGTTATTTTGAGCGAGCAGAAACATTTATGGAGTGTTCCGTCAACGAATAGCTACACTGATACACACTGTATCACTGATATGTGGAAGTTCACACGTGAACTTAAGTACGTAGAAGGAGTGAACGTGAGCGCTGGCGGTGTCCAGTTGTGTCGCTCGGCAGACTTGAGCAGTCCACATGTGCACAGCTGTCGAGCGGGTTGAGGTCCCCACACACGATCAGTCCGAACTGAACAGTTCGAACTGAGCATTCGGAACTGAACAGTCCGAACTGAACTGTCCGAACTGAACAGTACGAACTGAGCAGTCGGAACTGAGCAGTCACAACTGAGCAGAAAGAACTGAACAGTCTGTACTGTACATTCCGAACTGTACAGTCGCAACGGAACAGTTGGAAATGAACAGTCCGAACTGTCGTGTGTAGGAACAGCGACTCGCCAGTCCAAGCTGTCAGCTCAAACAATCAGTCCACCAACTGAGTGTCGTAGCAGACATCTTTGTTTATACTTTTTTCCCTTCCTTTTTTTTCCAACTGAAAGTGCAACTGCAACTGCAGCATCCAAAGTTTCTCCCGCATTCCACGATGAAGCGATGCATCCGACAGCAACGGCGACCACGAGACTTACAGTGTGTGGGGGAGGCTTCAGTTCAGATCAGGCTGCTCTGTCCGAACTGAGCGCCTGGACTTTACCGCGTGTGTGTGGGGTTGGCCGTTGCAGGTTGAAGGTGTGTACCTCGCCGATATGGCTTTCCGCGTGAGCGGGGTCCAGTGTTGCTCGTGTCCTTGGAGAGACAACTCCGCCTCGGTAGCCCCGGCTGTCGGGGGGGGGGGGGGGGGGTGGAGGGGATAGACCTCGGACGAGTCGGAGCGGGCAGAGAGGCGCGGGCATCCCACGGCAAACACATCAAAGTGGCCACGCTATATGCCGACATGCAGAATCCATTAAAGTTTCAGCTCTCGCTTCACCAACCCCCTCCCCTGTCAAGGAGAAGGCCATGGCAAGAGCTGCATGGTGTTCGGAGTGGCGCAATGTTGGGGAGGGGGGGGAGCATCGTCACTTCACCCTGGCGTGGCGAGAGAGGATCTGGGTCCCGGGGGAAGGATTTGGGGCGGTAAGTAATATTTCCAAAACCCGGAGGAAAGGGAAGGACGCAGGTACCACGAGAGAGGAGTATATTCGCCCGGCGAGTGCGTGCTCTTCCAGAGGACGACAACCCACACGAGGTCTCGCCTCCTGGCAACTCCCACCATGTGCCCAGCTTCAGGAGAACACACGTCATTGTAAAAATGGCTCCACGTATCTGAACGGTGTGTATTTACGAAAATCACTCTCCCGGTACAGAATTCTTGAAAGCAGTACCTAAACTTTCGTTTCGTTTCAGCCGTAAAACTTTACTGTCCCCGTTCATTCTCATGGTTTCCTTATGGACGAGGAGGAGACTGTGCTAGTCTAGAGCCTTTGCTTATAAAGGCGACATCGCGCTAGAAGCACCAGCGAGAGTCGCATTTATTATACCTCCTCACTGACACAAATACACGACTGGCTGGGTCGATGTTTTTAATCTGTGTTATTCGTATTGTCCACGCGAAACAAAACATTTCACCTCTTTTGACGTGACAACGTCTAATAAAACGATGAACGCCGGCTGCACGCACGAAAAAGTGTCCCGTTACGCACATTGTCCCGTTACGCGGTGTCCCGTTACGCTCATTGTACGCTTGCGCCGCATCTATCTCTCTTCCACTTGATTGGAACAACCATCGATTTGACTTTTTCGAGGCACATTAAACTTGAAACACTCCCATTCGTTTCTCAATTTTCCTATCATCGTCATATCCTTAACAGAATAACACAAATTGGAAGAAGTTAAATAGCAAACATGTCTAAAGTAATAGTTAAAATAATCTCTTCGTTAAAGTAATAAACATATTTGAATTAATAAGTGCAAATAAAAGTAAATTTAACAATTAAATTGTAGATTTCATTTCACTCCTTCTTTGCATCCATACAAAATAGTGATAATTCAATAAAAATATTTCAATTTTATTTATAAAAGTATGCAATCATTTAATCAATGTTTTTAATGACGTTGTCACGTCAAACTATCGTCCGTAAACCGACTTTACAGACAACCAATTTTTTGTCACTACGAGTGAGCTCAGGGAGAACTATCGTGTTTGTAGCTCCTAGTCAAGTGCAGACTGTGGACTCGCCTAGATATGAGTTCTGCTTGGACAATGAACCACATCGCACACCTTTGCCACGTGCACACTTCCTATCCATCGAGGGCTGTCTGTGACAACATGGGTAATTGCACGGTTGTCTTTGGAATTGCCAAACAACCAGAAATAAACAATCGATTTAAAATATAATAACTTGGCAATACAAGCGAATAAGTTGCAGAAGAAACTAAATATAGAGGCAAATAAGTAAACCACTAATAAAAACCTTAAATGTTTTGTCCAAATGTTTATTTTTATTTTAATCGTAATTTTAGATTGCAATTTGGACGCAGTCGTGAGATCATAAAATAAGTACAAAACTCATTGCCCGGCTGTGTGGCTATTTTGTACTTCTTCCGTTGTAAGTCAAATTCTTGCATTTTGCTGATGCTCTGAGAACTGCTGTGTATATTATTCTGGATGTTTAGGCGTGTTAATGAAGTTTAGGCGCAGTATAAGTATGTGTGATATTTTTTTTTTGCAAGGAGTGTTTCCTAATTGAGCCGGGAACGAGGTAGACAGCTACTTATTAACGTAATAATTCACAGTTTTTGCTAAAATGTTGTTGGTTGTAGAGTGTGGTCGTCCCACTGGCATGCCTATAGTCATTTGTTCAAATATTTGCGAGTGTAATTTCATGCTAGCATTACAGCCGCGTAGTTTGGCATTGAAATTTATTATTTTCTGTATTGATTGAGTTTAAAAGTAAGCGACAAGCACCGACACCGACATTGAACAGGCGGTAGGTGGTTTGTGGTTGCCCGCACTGGCAGCCAGGTGTGAGACCCCAGCAGAGCTATGTAGAGCCCGGTGGCTCGGACGCGCTCCTATTGGCCGCGGGCCCGACACGTGGCGGGGAGTGGGGGCGGCGCCCATAAACAACCCAGCTGGGGGGGGGGGGGGGTTGCAGCCCCGGGTCATGCGGGCGAGCTGGTGCCCGGCCGAGCCACGGAGGGCGCGCCTAGTGCCGCAGGAGGTGACCTGACTCCCAGGGACACTGGCCAGGGGGCAGTTCCTCTCGCTTCTCGAATTTAAAAAAAAAGTTAAGTAGCAATGGCGGGAAAGCATGCCCGTGGGAAAATCACGGCGACGTCAGCCACGTTCTCCACTTGCGGGACATCGGGGTCCGCACCGCCGGGCATCGAACCATGGACGGCGGTGGACTGACCTCACTTGCCACACCGCTGCTTGTCTCAGTGGGTGGTTGGTTGGGTGGTGGTCGTCTCGGGATCCCAGTTTCCGGACAGCTCTTATTGGGCTGGCAATCCAAATATTTTCTGTTCCGTTTAAAAAAAAAAATAATCAACTTTAAAATTTCACAGCATGCATGTATTGAATTTTCAATTTTTTATTCATCCACATTGTAATGTTTTACGTAATATTTTTGAGTTCAAGAGACACAAACTAAAAATATTTGTTTTTTTTTTTCGATAAAAAAAGAAGTATAGAAATTCAGACTGTGATGAATGTAAAAAAAAATCGTTCAGTGAATAGCAAATATAGGATCAAATTACTTCTTGCAGAGAACTGGTAAATAAATTTATAAAAAATGTATATACAAAATTTTTTTTACGTGATAACGTCTAATAAATCGATGAAAGCCGGCTGCACGCACGAAAAAGTGTCCCGTTACGCACATTGTTCCGTTACGCTGTGTCCCGTTTCGCTCATTGTTCCGTTACGCTGTGTTACGTTATGCTGTCGGCGAGTGCAGTAATAATAGGTTATGTTACAATTGACTAAACAATTATGGTGATTCATATAATTGATGATAGATATTTGAACACAGTTTATTTATATGAAAACTTGTTCATAATTATATTTAAACCTCATAGCTAAACGCCAGTTTTTAAAATTAGTTACAAGTCATCTACACGGGAACTGTTTCGTCGACTGTTTATAAAGTGAAGTGAAAAGTTAATGTGGTTTTTATTGCTTATTACAACAACAATTTCGGCAATAAATGTTAATTACTCTTGCATTTAAAAAATCTGATTAGTAGTATAATTTCAAGTACTTATTCTTTTATTACTAAAATTAAAATGATTCAATTTTATTCATAAAAGTATGCAATCATTTCATCAATGTTTTGTTACGACTTTGTCACGTTAAACTATCGTCCGTAAACAGACTTTACAGACAACCAATTTTTTTATTAGGCATTTGTTTTTTGTAATGTGTAATGAATGAGCAGCTAGTGGTCGAGGATGGTGATTCCCGGAGCGGTGTGGTGAGGCCTCCAGGATAAGACTGACCTCTGGCGCCTGAACAGCTCTCTCCGCCTCATCTGTGTACACACCGCGGGGTAATTGTGTTGCCGGCCGAGTCTGCCTGCCCCTTACAACCCCTCCCAACAACCAGGGCCATGCAGGGCCGGCAAATGACGTGGTTAGCCCGCAAATCCAATACCGGGCCCGCCTCGTCATAAATCAGTTAGCAGCGCGCCTTACCGACACCACTTCACGCCCCTCGGCGGGGTGTCTGTCTGCTGCTCCTTTACGACACGTGCACGTAGAAATAACAATTGCGTGCGCGTGCTTACGTACGCGCGTCACAAGTTCAACTTACTTGGCGGCGTAAAGAAACTTACTTGAGTTTTGCAATGCAAATGATTAATGGAAATAAAATAACGAAAGGACTGGAGTGATATTATAAATACTGTTGGTAAAGTAAAAAATCAATAAAATTAAAAAAAACTAAATATTCAGTATTTAATATAAATATAAACGTGTTCATAAAATAGTTATTTAATTTAGTAAGTAATATAACCGAGATAAATATTAATTTTTAATTTTAATCAATAAATATGCTGAATAATAATTATTTATTTAAAAAATAATGTAAAAATTCATAATTTTAATGAAAATATATCATTCATAATTAAACTTATACTCATATAAATACACTTGAATGTACACTTGAAAAAGTTTATAAACACAACTTATAGTATTACTAATTTTCATAATAAATAACGTTTTTATTTGAATGGTACCAGTTTTTAATATCAATCATTAAATTATAGGATTTCATAACACATAAATAAAGAACTACTGCTACTACTCACATGTGATCTTAACAATGAAAAGTAAATGTTCAATAAATGTTGAGTTCAGCCCAACTGGAAAAGAAGTCAAATAAGTTTTGTGCAAAAATGAAGAGGAGATGCATCGTAAAAATTCACTTTCATGATTTTTTCATAACGCGCCTAAAGAAGTGTAACTTCATTATTAGAAAACATACATAAGACGTTACAAACATTGTCGAGATAGTCGTTTGTCGGAGTGAATTCGTAAACTTAAATGGTCACAAATGACAATAATATTTTCGTTATTTCGAATTTTGTTTTATTTAAATTTTGGTTTGATACCACTCTTATATCTGTAGATCTGCTACAAAGTATCTGCAGCAGATTTATACTCATTGTAATGTATGAGTGTGTAGGCAGTCGTGTACGACCTTTTACACTTATGGAATTACAATAACTGAATACCTCTTTAATTTATTTGTAGCAGAACTACAAATGCAAGGGAGATATCGAGTTAAAATTTTAGAAAAAAAACCTTAATTAATAAAATTATCATGGCGTGTAGATTTTATGCAGGAATTTAATGATATCTCCTCCATTCAGTGCCATTTTAGGGGTTGTTAACTCATTTTCGCATTCAAGTATCAGCCGTTAATTTAAATCATTTTATCCCCAAGATTATAAATGAGCATGAAAATATTAACTAAAATATGTGCGTTTTTATGTAGCTTTTCTGTAAAAACTCCACATACATCTAGTTCCAGATACGCGAAATAACGCCTGCCACATATGCAACCAGCATTGCCGTTGTGCGTGGCGGGTAGTGCACATCCAAGAGACATCGCTAGAAACGAAACAAACATTAACTTCCGTATTAATAAATAACTTGTCACTGCAATTCCCTTAAGGAAGAATTTTATTGCGGCTCCAATTAAACTTCTAATTTCATGTGTTATCAACTTATATTACGACCCAGTTTAAACAAATAACTTTTCATGATATCAAAGTAAAAGGCCCGTCGTGACAAAATGTGTTGCATTTCTTTAAAGTAGATAGTGTTTAGAATTCGTTAAATATCCTGTAACTAGGCAATTGTAGAAGTGTAAGCCTAATGATTTTTTTATATTTTTAGCAGTTTGTGCATACGTTAAGTGAAATCTCAATAAAAAAATCGGTTTTTCATAATTAAAACAGTGTGATCACACGTTTGGTAGGCAAGACAATGAATAATTCTTTATAATAAAATCCAGTTATTTGGACATGTGTCGCATCTCATTCATATAATATCATTGTTTTGACTTTGGTGAACTGAGTAAATGTTTCATTGAAGAGCAAAGACTGACATATATATATATATATATATATATATATATATATATATATATATATATATGTGTGTGTGTGTGTGTGTGTGTGTGATTACAAAAACACAGCAAAATACCATATATTTTGTGGGTCAAAAATAAATTTAAAAACACAGATAATTTTACATAATTAATTAAATAAACATGAAAAAATAAAAAAAAATAAAAAAATATTAATTTAATCCTGCTTTAAATGTATGTATGGCCAGCCTTGGATACAGTGGAGTAAAAATATTTTACGATGTTGTATGGTCGATGTTATTTCGAGAGTCAAGATCTCCAATTGCAGATATATTTATATTAAACATTATACATAATATGCTCATAGTTTTGTAACGAATAGCGAAAAGTATGTAGAAATATAATTGCCTATCTTCTAAAAGCCCTGAAAACCTATATTAAAAGATATATTTACACAATATTATTTTTTTAAGTGAAAACATCTATAGAAAGGTTTGGATAGGGAGTAAATTCATGTAAGTCGCCGTCGACATGGTCACGTGACGGGTTAATATTTTGTATTTCAAGGATAAAACTTAATTTATTCTATTTTTAAAGATACAAGTTTTTAATTCTATCTTCATTTTCCAAGGAAATTTTAACGTTATTGTGTGGTACATATTGCGAGTATTGGATATTTTTAGTAGGTAGTTAAGTTGAGGTTATGTTTTTTTTGTTTATTTATTTACGATGTAAATATCTTCAAATGTCAGGTTATTGATTTATTTGAGATAATGTTTATAATTTGTAGATTTAAGTTAATATTTTTTTTATTCTTTTAAAGAAAAAACTTTATTTCTTCTAGTTCTAAAGTTATTATTGGTAGGGGTAAAACTTATGGGTTCGTGTCACCGACATGCTAATGATATAATACCCAAATCATTTTCTTGCGTACACAATTAAAAACAAAATTTTAAGTTTTCACTTCTGTCGACAGTCCCCATGACTGACTTTTAATTTTTTGAGGTTTAAAAGGTTTGAATGACTTATGAGCACTAAGTTGACAGAACGAGATGCATATGTGCGGGCAGCAGGAAGACCTACTTGGTCTGCAGCAGGCAGCGGTAACCTCGCCAGGCGCGCGCGGCCAGTGTAAGCGATCCCCCGGAGGCTGCGAGGATGCGGATCTGGACCCGACCCGCGAATGCGCCTGATCCGAGGCCGGAGACACGTCACGCGCTCCGCGGAGTGCAACCCCCCTCATTCCTCATTCCTCAGGAGCGAGTATGGACCTGCACTGGAACCAGACCTTCTTCCTCCTTCGTCCGCATTTCACGGATCAGAATCACTGTGCGCATTCAGTGAAGAGGCGTTCGAAAAAAATATTTGCTACGTTGCAAAAACCATAAAATTCTTTTCTTTTTTTTCGTCCACTGGAACTCAAGTTAATTGGCAACAGAGAACCAAAATAACCGTTAAAATGCGAAAAACATTTCACACGACTACTAAAGAAAGGCAAAAAGGGGGGTTGTCTGTAAAGTCGGTTTACGGACGATAATTTTACGTGATAACGTCATAAGAAAACATTGATTAAAAATTGCATAGTTTTTTTTAATTTTAAAATATTATTTACAGTTTTTGCAAATTTAAATTAAAATTATTTGATTAAATATAATAACGAACAATTAGTTAAAAAAAGCCCGCCCCTTAACCTGTTTGATACTAAAGAAGATTTTATCGCGCGGTGGTTGGCCGGTTCGTGCACGGTCGGCTCAGGCGGAACGTGACAATTTTTTTTCGTGCGTGCAGCCGGCGTCCATCGATTTATAAGACGTTATGACGTCAAAAAAAATTGTGTTGTCAGACATATTTTTTTTTTACACTCGCCGCTTTATCGTTTGGCAAGTGACACGCAGTTGTTGTTGGACTGTCGCTGCGAGGTTCCTGATGAACAACAACAACAGGCACATGGGAGACAGGAAACAGGGATGCTGCGATCAAAAGCCAGTCCCGGCCGTGTCGCGACCTTGTTAGCGGCTCGTCAGGGCCTTCTTCGCCGCGAGGCTTCCCCGCAAAGGGGTCCCTGGAGCGTGAGATGGCTCCCCCCCCCCCTTGTCCCCTGGCCCGGGGCTGCACAGACGCTGACACAGCCTCTGCTTCCCAGGTCACAGACACGCGCTCCTTCGTCCACACTGCCAGCGGCACGTACTCCGAGTCGGCGCTGTTGACAACGGGAAGCCTGAGATGTACATCAAGCTCTGTCCCTGCCCGAACACGCCCGAATATTCACCTTCGGCCAACCTCGTGTTCATTTATATATATTTATATTTCTCTGTTTATTTTTAATGTAGCTTTACTAACCTAACTAACCGTCCATAGTGTTCTAAAGTGTTTTAATGTAGCTAACCTAACCGACCACTTTTAATATTTGAATTCATTTTTCCCTGCGCAAAAATAAAACAAATCCCGAGGTTGGCCGAAGGTGAATATTCGGGCGTGTTCGGGCAGGGACAGAACTTGATGGACATCTTAGGCTTCTCGTTAAAAACACCCTACCTCAACCACATGACAATTTCGGTGAGATGCGTAACACAGTTACACTTCACGGAAAAGTTAAATTCGTTAATTCAACATTTACACCTGTCTTCAAACATTTTTGAAGTTATACTTCTTCAGACACGTTAAGGAAAAAAAAAATGAAGAGAGTGAAGTTTCACGATGCGTCCCCACCACACAACCGAATTTTTATCAAGATGAAAAAAAAAAATACATGCAAATAAATATTGTACATGTGCTTTCAAATCTTGAACTTTGGTGAATGATTTTGCGTACTGGTGCATAACATTAAACCCATTTGTTTATTGTGAATATTAGCGCTATAGATTGCGTTTATAAACTTTTTCAAGTGTATTTTTATAAGAGAGGTTATGTTCCCATGTGTACAATTTATTGGCGTTATAAATTATTATATTATTATTTAATATATAATTAAAGTTAATAAATAAGAATAAACATTAAGCATATTTATTTATTTTCATTATTAGCTAAAATTTATATCGGTTATTTTACTACATTAAAAAATTTATTTTATAAACGTGTTTATATTAATTTTGAATACTGAGAATTACTTAAAATTTGAATTTATTTGAATTTTTAATTTACCAACCGTATTTATAATATCACTCCAGTCCCTTTATAATTTTGTTTCTATTAATTATTTGCATGCAAATTTAAATACGCCCTTACACAAGTAACTCACCCATATTTAAAACATAAATTTCTTAATATAATTGCAGCGTTCACCGTGAACAAATACAATGATAGTCGACAATGTGAATATTCGGTTGCGACAGACAGCTTAGTGACAACGCGCTGGTTCGATTCCTGGTCTCTGATTGGTTCTTTCCAGGACAAACAAGCATCCTGGGTTTCACGAGCATTCCTACTTCAAACAAGGCTCGTTGCTAGTTTTGATTCGCGACTCTACGCCACTTTTCATGTGGTTCGTACATTTTTCGTGATAAATTTAATTTTGTAGAGTGCTCGTCATATAAAGGTTGCAATAAAGAAAGTTCTCCCAGAACGTTGAAAAAACGTGTATCCTAAAAATATTAAGGTTCTTCGTTTGTTTCTGGAAATAAAAAAGTTAAGCGATAACATAAGCCGTAGCCCGTAAACGTCGTCGGAAAAAAAAAAGAAACGGCATTCTACAAATTGATTTAGAAAATACATTATTTTCGTGTTTAAAATATTTTGTGAAGTAGATAAAAATTAGTATTCTGTGTTGCTAAACCATTATGTTTTTACTCCATACTCAAGATTTAAATAATAATTTATAATTGACGGATTACGAATTTAATTTTTTTTTAAATTATTATAATAACTTGTATTTTGAAGCCCAGAGTGTCCAATGACGACGGCAGGAAAGCTCTCATCCTAATTTGTCTGCGTGGTCATCACAACTCCCACAGCTCATAGCTCACAGTTCAGCTCACATCTCACAACTCCCAGCTCACATCTCACAACTCCCAGCTCCCAACTCCCACAGCTCACAACTCCCACAGCTCACGAACGGCGCATCATTAAAATAATTGCAACAGCACGTCTGTGGTTACAAGGAATGTTTTTTTTTTCCTTCTACGTGTGGCAACCATGATTGTTTGCAGATTTTTTTAGTCTTTTGGACAAGCACATCTGAGAATCTGCACATCAATAGAAAAAAAATACACTTCTGGCTCCGACTTCAAGATCAAATGGGTTTACAAGTGTATGATTCTTAACTTGTTAACAAAAAGAGGCAATTTCAAACAAAAATCACCCACTGATAATAAGGTTATTTAAATAAAAATGTTTCAGCTTAAGTTTAAGATATTATTTTCTAATTTTTAATAACATTAAATGGATATGATATTGCATCTACTAAGAAGGTTTTATTTTGTATCCAAAATTCCCTATTCTTCCGTCTCTTGAATTTATGGTGTAAAGTAACAAAAAAAATCTTTGAGAAAAGGTTTTCGTACTTCCCTTAGGAGTAGAATAATTATAAATGAATAAAAATTTTTTTTGAAAAAGTAAAAATAATTTAAAATTTTATTTAATAAAACTTTTCCATTTCTTTTTATTTTATCTGATTTTGCCTGTTTACAATCCCTTAATATATTTTTCATTTTTTTAAATTATAGACTTTATAGTGCTAATAAAATGTTATATGTGTAAACCTTTAAGTTGACGGTGTATTTGAGATTTAGGTACCATGAAACTAATAACTGTGCAGTGAAATCCTGAAATGGCATCGCATATTGGTAACAACAGTCATATGCAGTATTTATTTTTAATTTACATAAATAAAATAATAGTAATAACTGATCATGCTGTCAAAAGTAAAAATAACTTTGTGAGCCTAATGGAAAAACTTGCGAATTATCTTAAATATAATTTTTTAGTTCTATCCGTTTGTTATCTGAAGACTTCAGATGATAGCAGAGTTAAGGTACCAGTATCATTTTCGGTTTACTAAATAAAGTATAAAATATTTTTCTTGTCTTTTTGCTGAATTACAACCTAGTCCTGTTATTTCAGACTGTAAGTAGGTACCTGATCTATGTAAGGTATCGGCCGCATAAAATGGTTCAGTATGTATGTTAATTTCTGAATTAAATCCTTGTGTTTTTCAACAACCAAAAATATTAATGTTTCTTAAATATAACTTCAGGCTGTTTAATATTATAAAGAATCTTCTACATGCTCCAAATGTAATTTATATCAAACAGCATTTCCTATTATATCAAAAATTAGATGAGAATTTTTTTTATTATGTTCTAAGTTTTCATATCTTTAATTCGAATATTCTTTAATTTATAATGTTTCAAACATTTGTCACAGGCTTTTGACATTGACTATACAGACACTTTGCTGTGACCCTGTCTTCGTCCCACGAAATTAATCTGTACCTGAAACATAACAAGTAAAATGCGTTGTCTTGTCGGGACTAGCATAAGTTAGCCATTTCCAAAACAACCGCTTGTTTAAAGTTTTGAGCTTACTCCTGATTGTTATGCGACCTTTTTGTGTACTGTTTGGCAAATTAACTAAATTTCTGCTCTGCTTTAATTTCATTAAGGTTGTTGTATGCATAGCCTCTTAAATCGCATGAAGAATTATATATGTGGTTATAAGGACGATTCTTTATATTATATATATATATATATATATATATATATATATATATATATAGCATTTAAGAAGCATTCAATGTATCGGCCTCTTTTTGTCTTGAAATATTTCTCTTTGACTTTGAATAATAAAATTGGCTAAAAGGTGTGCGATCATAATCTTATTCACGTATAAAAATGATGGTGAAAAATACTGAAAATCATAAGGTGTTGTAGAGTGGTTTGGTATTAATTTCTTCACATAAAATTAAGTTCGCTGCCTTTAGAGTTAAGGCATAGACGCCATAAGGCATCGGTTGCGTGAGGCATTGTCGATCTTGTAGCCCTAACATTTACGTAGCTCTAAAACGCAGAAATTTTCAGTTCAGGTGACGTTTGTATGAAGGAAAAAAGCTAATGGCGGTAAAATTTTGGAAATTGTTTGCCAAAAAAAAACTTTTATAACTAAAGCGATGGAAAGTTTTACTAAAAAAATGGTTATTGTGGAAAGATTTACCTGAATAAATTACAACAAGAAGATATTTGTAGTCGTATATTGATACTCTGTACAGAATATTTGAGCACTTGGTTATTTCATGTCACAACAGAATACAAACTTTTATTTGATTCTTAATGAGAAGCTTGTATTTATATTATCTAACTAATATATGTTTGAAAACGAACATCTGGTTCCAAAATATTGTTTTTTTATAATTTTCAAATGTAATACAAATATTTTATTCTTATTAACATTTACTTCAGAAAAAATGTATGAACACACTACAAAATATTTTTCAAGAGCACAACTGTATAAAATAAGAACACCGCAATAAAATTAAACACTCAATCAACACTTCAGTTCAAGAAATTCTTCTCTGAACTTTTTTATTTATTTTATAATTTTTTATCTGAATTAGCAGTACAGTTATTTTTTTTTGCGCTTTGCTTGTTCACACAGCTTAGATTGTACGTGTTTGAGGCATAATTACAACATTATGTTCATTTTTTATCTATTGATAATTATTTATCAAAAGTACAAGATGAGTTTTTAAAACGAAAACCGAATTTACAGTGCTGAAATAATTTTTAACGTAATAAATGTAGTGAGCACTATCATTGGTGTGATATAAAACTAGGTATTAAAAAAAACTCCATTAGTAGTTTATAAATGAAGGTCCTATGACTGCGTTCTGGGTTACGAACACTTTACGAAAACTTTTATCTTTCAATATATTTGCATCGGTTCTCTCGAATGATGAAGAAAACAAACAGGTATGTTATTGTTATCAAAAACTCTTAAAGTTTCTACCAAGTTCATTATACATTGCTTTCCTTGCGCAAAAAAATTGTCTGTTAAATTACGAGTCCCTGCATAGTTCAAATATTGCTTGGCATTTTAATTTACTACAGAGAGAAGCTTATATTACTACAAGAATTTTCTTAAATACTATAGATCTTGTTACAAGCCGAACTAAAAAATGCAATCATGAATTATATTAAATATTAAAATGAAGAAATATTCTCAAATAAATATTGTGCATTTAACCAAATGTATTATCGAATAACATTTTACGAGTAACAATTATAATATCATTTCTTTAAGCTTTGTTGTAAAATGTAAAACAAAAATATTTTAACTTGTCATTAATAAAATAGTTTTACTGAGCATCAGAATGTGAATAGTAGGTAAGGGGAATATGCATGCAATTAAAACTACACTATTTGAAACACAGAACTTTAAACAATGCACTACCACTCAGCAATAATAATCGCTGATGCTAACTTTAGTCTAATAAATAAGTTACTGCTTTCACTTGATTAAAAACATTTATAAGTTTTCAGAGTCAGTATATCATAATAATTTTCAAGCAAATTCTGTGGACATGAAACGTATTCTTTGAGAACCACACAAAGGTGGTGGAATTGATCAAAACATACACTTTGGCTTCCCAAATTGTATTTAATTTTTTATCTCACGCAGGCACAACCAGACTTGCCCAATAAGGCAGGCGCCTTAAAAGCAGATTTCAAACGACAAAGCTACAGAAAGTGATCCTTACAGCAGTCAGTAAACCACGGCTTCCATCTGGAAGAAACACTCCCTCTCTCAGGCAATAACACGACTGGATTGGCAGACACTGATAGCCGACCGGGAGGTATAGTGGGAGGGGGAGCGAGACGGAGCGAGCACTATTTATAAGAAACTTCCACCCAATCACGTGTAGCACTCCCCGCCCCGGAGACCGTGCGCTGCGAAGATTGGCTGTCAGGAGGCAGTGAGCTCCTGCGAGCTTTCACAAAAACCCGATGGAACTTCAATGGCAGGACCATGCCAGCTTCCGCAGAGCTTCTGTGTGTGCCTGGTCCTTCCATCAGGACCTAGCCTGCCGCCGGTGAAAACAGCTCACTAAAGGGTTTACCACATGCGTTTCACGGGCTACCCTTCAATCGATCCTGTGCTTATAATGCGCGTGAAAAAAAAACAACCAACTCTTACTTGCTTCGCCGAACACTCATAAGCTTGAGTAATGGCTGGTACGGAGGTCCAACTCAAATAATTTTTAGAATCACGTGATTGGTTGTGCTTCGTGTTGACTACCGTGACGAAGTGAAGATCATTGGTCCACGTTTAACGAACACTTTGGTCACCTTGAGGCAGCGCCGCAAAGCCACACCACACCTCTCTGTTTGCAAACAGTGCGAACTTGGACGTAGCTCTTTTTGACGTGACAAAGTCTAATCAATCGATGAACGCCGGCTGCCCGCACTAAAAAGTGTCCCGTTACGCACATTGTTCCGTTACGCTGTGTCCCGTTACGCTCACTGTACGCTTGCGCCGCATCTATCTCTCTTCAACTCGACTGTTTATAAAGTGAAGTGAAAAGTTAATGTGGTTTTCATTGCTTATTACAACAACAATTTCGGCAATAAAGGTTAATTATTCTTGCATTCTTAAAATCTGATTACTAGTATAATTTCAAGTATTTATTCTTTTATTATTAAAATAAAAAATGATTCAATTTTATTCATTAAAGTATGCAATCATTTCATCAATGTTTTGTTATGACGTTGTCACGTTAAACTATCGTCCGTAAACCGACTTTACAGACAACCAATTATTTATTTTCCAACAGCGGAATTGAAACAAGTGCCTCAGCTTGGCGAAGTCGCCTAGGGTTTGGACCCAGCGGACATGACCCTGAGGGGGGTAAGGGGGGGGGAGAGTTCTCCGAGCGGCTCTCGACGCACGCGATGATCGCCAGGTGCCCGCACAGTCGTCAACCGCTGTCCTTCCCGGGACCTCATTAGCGCGACTCGCGGGGGGAACCGTTCCCAGTCGGCGGCCGGGCGCGCAATATCTGCCGCTCCGAGCTCCCCCCTACCCCCTCCCCTCCGCGGGACGCAGCAACTTGCTGTAATTCCCACCGAGGAATTAATTAAGCCGCGGCACCGCGAGACGACGCGTGGCAGGCGGGGACCGAAGGCAGCGGACGAACCGCCGCGCAAGTATTGTCGAGACACGAATAATTAAACAGCACCTGCAATACCCCCCGCCCCTGAAACTAACTACAAGTCTTCGCTTTCAGTCGGCGAACTATAATCAGCGAGTACTTTAAACTGGTTTCGTTACCAGTTAAAATCGTTACTAATAAAAAGAAACTATGGGGATACGCTGTTAAAAAAAAAATTTCACCTTCAATTTACGAAGCACCCTGGGACCAAATTATCCAGGGATTAGGGCTATCTTCTTACATTTACGGATATTGGAGTTAACTTACTTTGTACATGAATCAAAAAAGAATATTCTTGGTATTTTAACAAAACGTTCAAAAACTTGTTATGTCTACAGTAAGAACACTCTTCTTTTGTCCACCTTTGTTTGGAAAGAAACATCAACTCGGAAATCGAAAAACTGCGTAGTTTCTAAGATGATTACGTTATTTGAAATTAAGAAGAAGTCTTCGTTTATTTAAGTTAAATTATTCGTGGAAATTCGGCACATTTACTGTAATCTCTAACAGAGTACCGCGGGATTTGCCTTCGAAAGAATTTTCCATGATGAAAATCTACATCCACTATGTTCAAAACGGCCACAAAACTGTTTGCATTGAGCAGTCACACTAGGCTGAAATTTACAGAAATTTCCTAATAACAATAAATTAAAACTAAAAGGCCTCAGTTACTCCGTATGCACTGTTTGAAATGACAATATTATTTACGGATATTCGCACGGAGAATTTAACGTTTTGCTAATATGCCATGGATAGTCTTTTGTATTCATGTTCCAAGTGTGTCAACGCAGTGTCCGCGAGTTCACGATTATAACCGTAGATTTACGACTTGATGAAAGCTTTTGGACATACGCCATTGCTATGCACATGTATTTCTGTAGAAGAAAACTACAAAAAAAACACAAATTAAGCAAAAAATTACGGTTATCAGTTTTTGGGTTCGGTATTTTTGTGCTGTCATCATTTGTGGGGATTATTTTTTCGTTTTGTTAGTCAATTTTTCTTTGTTTTTCTCTGTTTGTTGACCATATTCCTGTTGTGGAGTATTGTGTGGTGTTTATTTCCTGACAACAGCAATTTTTTTGCTTAATTTGTGTTTTTGTCATTTGTGATTTTTGTAGTTTTCTTTTACAGACATACATGTGCTTAGCAATGGCGTATGTCCAAAAGCTTACATCAAGTCATGCACTCCCATTGCACAAATCATTCAAACGTAAATCTACGAAGGACCCTGGGTAATTTGGAACCAGCTTTCTTCGTAAGTTGAAGGTGAAAATGGGAACGGGATTTAGGATACTGCCCCTACAGCAAGTAGAGGCAAGCAGAGTCAATGCTACACAAGTAAAGCCAAGTCCTGAGCAACAAATACCCGAGTTTTCGTTAAGAGAGCAGCTTGCGCTAACAGGTTTCATGCAAAAGGTTTTCTTCCTAAACCACATAAAAATATAGAAATATGTTTCCAATAACATCTAAAAGACTTTTATTCAATACGCCTTGTCTACTAAATGCATTCCTTAAATGATGGATGTGGCTATAACCGGTTTATTTACAGTATACGTTATACGTTTTAAACGATTTTGTGCCGAAAATTAAAAGTTGTAAGGAGTGTTTGCAACGATAAATTAGTTTCTGGTGCGGTGCCAATATAAAATAGTATGAAGTAATATGAGTGTGAAGATATTTAAGATATTAAATTTTGTAAAAGATAAAAAATTTAAAAACTAAAGTGCCTTAACCGAAACAGAATTCCCCGTGGCTGATGCAGTAACATTGGATTATTTGAAGACTCTGTCCGCTAAAGGACAGTATCTTTGGGCAGAAAAAATCTGGAAATTCTTAATATTATAATAATAACATGCGGAGTAATTCCAGAAGTAACTACAAAACATGACAGAGATTAAATGACCAAGAAAGAGGCTTTACGTTCTTAACGTTTTCACAAACTTGTGATAAACATTTATTAAACTTACATCTTTCTTCTCTCAAAATTAAAAAAAGGCTCCGAGCGATACACGTGATACTACCACAAGACTGAGGGAAAATAGTATATGAGCTGCTATGTTTCTCTCTGCTCACATGTTGTGTGGTCTTTGGGGACATATTGTAAACGCGGCGAGTGATCCAAATGGTTTAGATAAGTGTCGCAGCAAGCATGTCGAGTCCTCTTATCACAAGGATCCGGGTTTCTAGTGAAAATATTTCGTTACTTTATGTTTTTTTTTTTTAAACGATGTAGATCTGTTCGGCTTTTAGGGCTGTACTTAAATCATACTTTCGCTGTGCAATTAAAGTGCGTAATGTTCTGTGTGAGACTGAACTTTGAGGTACCCAGTCTTAATCGCAGGAAGGGCCAATTACCGAAGAAAAAGTGCAAGTCTTCCAATTAATATTTTTTTTAAATATTAAATCCCTACAGTTCTCGCAAGGCAAATAACAGACAAAAATAGTATTTTATGTGTGCTTGGAGCAACTTGAGCGGTCGCTTAAAATTTTATGAGAAATAATTATGTTTGAAAATTTATTGCAGTTGTTATTTAAATTAAAGAAAATTGTTGAAAAATTCTTCGAAATAATACAAAATTTCCACAAGAAAATATTTATTATCTCTTAAAAATATAAAATCAATGCTATTGTCAAAAAATAAAATTATTCAGTAAAGTTTTGTGGTTTATTTATAAAACATCAATACAGTAGAAGTCAATAGTCAGGTGTACGGGTGCTTTAAACCAATATCATAAGTTCTTCCCGCATGTGGAAAAGGTCTGCCAAAGAAAACGAGAGAAGGCCATATATAAGCTGTCTGAGTTGAGAAATGCTGTTATTTATCATGCTTGATGAAAAATGTCTGGAAGGGATCTCAATAGGCTTCCGTATACGTGCTTTACAAACTTGTCTGCTATTCGCGCCGGCTCGTGATATATCACCTGTGTCCGGACACAATAACGCGCCGCAATATTACCAAACGTCAAATTAGCTGAATTACATAGAATAATTTTTAGAAGGTAGCGATTTATCAATGACTTCAAGAAATATATTTAAATCTAGTAACACAACTTGAAAGAAATATTTCCAGAACAGTGCACCCAGCTACATTCCTGAACAGTTTAAAACTATTTGCACTCAACCATGTTACAGATGATATTTAACTTTAAATGTTTTTGATTAGAACCGTAGTTTATAAAATAACTGACATTTTTTATGTGTAAACGTCTTCGCTCTCTGTATACGGCATTTGGTAGGAGTAATTTCGTGCATGGAACGGAAACACGTAACAACTGTGCGACTTCGCAGTAGTCTCAGAAACCTCAAAAAGATGGTGAACCCACCACTTTCATTCGTGAATGTATATGTATTATATATATATATGTGTGTGTGTGTGTGTGTGGGTGTGTGTGTGTGTGGGTGTGTGTGTGTGTGGACGGGATCCCGAGACTTGGGATAAGCGTCGGGAAAGATAACATTTCCGAACTTCAAGAAAATCATTTTATCCTCGGAATAATCCTCGGTGAAAACCTTTTTAATAGTAAAAATTTCCAGGAAAAAAAAAATTTTTTATGTTATAAAAACATTATATGCCGTCACTATCTACGAAACGTAACAAACCGCAACTCTTCATATGCATTAGACAGCCAATGCATAAAAACATCACATAGGACACACATACGACTTATCCGTATAACATAAATTAAAATCTTTACTTGTTCTTAAACGCTGATAAAAAACACTGATTAAATAAAGTATTCAGTGAAATGAAATATATTTTTAATTATTTTGTATTTTGTATTGACGCAAGTAAACTTCTTTACCGTATTATTAGGTTAAGGGTAACAACGAACTTTACAAGATCAGCAATTATCAATGTTGCCAAAAGCGTGACATTCTAAACGATACAAACACCGATTTTAAGAACGAAACCAAAAGATTCCAACTTGGTTTCATATACGTTATGTTAATTTTTTTTTTAAGATTTTGCAGTTCGTCATCATGTATGTATGATCAAAAGTAAATCACGGAAAATGAGAGTATGGTTCAAAAGTGAATATGATAACTGTTTAAAGTAAATTTTATGAAATAAAACCTTCATAACTGCATCATAACTGTTCCGAAACTACCCGAAGCACACAAAATGCACCGACTTTGAAGAAAAAAATGATAGGAAATTAATAAAAATTATCCTAGCCTAACCGAAGTTGGGTTCTGTTGGGTTGGGTTCGGTTCAGTTAGGTCATTACAAACTTGTTAAACAGAATTATACCTTTTGTATATTTCTCAAGCTTGTCATTAATTTAAAGAATTCTAAGTTAAATTTCGTGTCTGAGTTTCTTCGTATAAGTTTATGTGCAGTGTGAACAACATGAGAACACATTAATTTGCTCGTTACTGAGGTCGCATGTGTACACATCACAGGCGAGCACATACTGAAAGACTGGCTCACATATTTTTTTTGGAACCGAACATTTAAGTTGAATCCAATGTACGGTTTGACTTCAAACAACAAACAAAAAAAAAAGATGGAAAAACAAGTTTGACCCAAGAAAATATTCCATCGAAATGTAAATAACCATTCGAACGAAATAAAAAAACTACTAGATTCTCTTTTCTTTGTGATAAAACCATATTTCGTAGATCCAAGAGTGATTTTGAAAACAATTTTTTTTTCCGGGAGTGCGCGAGCGTGTTTCCCCGTGTGGCTCAGTCGCGTGTGCAGACGGTGGAGGAGGGGGGGGGGAGGGAACTGTGTTGGCGGGGAAAGATGAAGCCGAGGACAATTTGTTTGAAACTCCCCCTTTTTGAACCCTCCCCCCCCCCCCCCCACACACAACCCAAGCAGGCAATCATTCTCAGCGCGCAGCCAGTGCAGGACAGGACAATTGTCGCTGAGGGAAACAAGGATAGCTACGTCGTGTCTCCTGCCCCTGACAGTTACAGGCAGTCTTATGGCACTCGCTATCCAGTGAGAGTCTAAGGAATAGAGTGGAAATTATATTTCCCAGCTTCAGAACAAGGATTTGGGTTTTCAGTGAAAAATATTTCTTCAAAAATTACGTAGCTCTGTTCGGCTTTTAGGGTCGTAACAAAATTACTCCTACGCTGTGCAATGAAAGAGCGTTGCACAAGACCGAACTTTGAGGTATCCAGTGATGTTATTAAATGGCTTCTTTATTGCAAAAAAAAGAACCAATTACGGAAGTGAAAGCGTAAGTCTGCTAATTCAATTATTATCATTTTTTTAAAATCACAAGTCCCTAAAGTTCTCGCAAGGCACAGAACAGACAAAAGTAGTATTTTATGTGTGCTTGGTGTAACTATGTAAACTCAAGTGGTCGCTAAAATATGTTTATCAAATTTAATCACTGTTCGAATGATACGTACAAAGTCTGATACTTTTACTGAATTCATAATGATTATTCTTTTGTTATTTTTCTTATCAGTTTATTTTTACAAGATAATTATATATATATGTGTGTATTTTTTTAACAAGCTATTGGAGCAACATTAGCGTGGTTCGATGTCACCCGGGTGAGAGAGAGACAGACCGGCGAGAAGACGGCCCAGGGATCCTGTCAGGAGCTACAGCCCCCTCCCCCCCTGACTACCATCGAGCCGTCGCTAAACAAGCCAGAGAGCGAACAAGCGCCGAGCAGCGAGCTGAGTCATCGCGCCGCCGCTCTTCCGGAGAAGGAACAGATCTACTTTCATTTCATTCCTTTTCTTCCCCCTGCCCCATTCTTCCTCCGCGTCCCTCCCACAACCTCCTTCTTTATTAAATTTCATGGGAGCTTCCTCCGCCGGCGGGCGACACGTGCGGGCGGAGCGCGTCGCGCAGTCTGCGCGGGAATACAGATGGCGCGGCGGCGTCGCCACGTTCTTGCGCCCAGGAGGCGTAGTTGCCAGGTCCACCAGCGTTCATTATCTTGTGCATAAAGAGCAGTGTGGTCACGTCGAAAAGCGAGCTTGTTCTTGTGCCCAGGAAGCGTAGTTGCCAAATCGAACAGCGTCAATTATCTTGTGCATAAAGAGCAGTGTTGCCACATCGATCAGCGCGCGCGTTCTTGTGCCTAGGAAGCGTAGTTGCCAAGTCGACCAGTATTCATTATCTTTTCCATAAAGAGCAGTGATGCCACGTCGACCAGCGCGCGTGTTCTCGTGCCCAGGAAGCGTAGTTGCCAAATCGAACAGCATGCATTATCTTGTGCATAAAGAGCGCTGTGGTCACGTCGAAAAGCGAGCGTGTTCTTGTGCCTAGAGCGAAGCATTGCCAGGCACAAATCATTGCACTCGTAGTTCTTGAAAATCAGCGACCACATTTTTGTAGCAATCACAGATATAGTGACACAGCTCTTTTTTAAATACACGCGAGATTCTCACAAATACGTTACACTTGCGCAACGCTGGTTTCAAGTATTTTCGTGGAGCGCAGGTAGCTGGTCGCATGTCCGCCGCACCGGTCCATAGCTGTCTCATGCACGCACCTCCACACCTCCCCACTTCCCCACCTCCCCACCTCCAAAATTCTCCACCTCCCCATCTTTCCACCTCCCCATATTCCAACCTCACCTCCCAACCTCCCCAAAACCCTCCCTCCCCCTCATACAAATCTCCTCATCAACCCATCTCCCTACCACCTTACATTCCCACCTCCCCACATTCCCACCTCCCCACATTCCCACTTCCCCACATTCCCACTTCCCCACATTCCCACTTCCCCACATTCCCACATTCCCACATTCCCACATCTCCACCTCTCCATCACCCCACCCCCTACCAAACCATCTGCGCCACCTTCGCGCGGAGGCACACATGAACACTTTCCGGTCAACACACACGCAAGAAAATAGCTCTAGCACATGTTTATATTTACCTACGTATTACTAAGGTAGCCGTACTATAATATAAAAATATAAAAATTTACATAAATGACCATAATAAAGTACTCTAAAAATACTTAGGTACAACATTTTAAATACCAAATAAATTAGAAAATTCTCCGACCTTCCAGACCATTTGTGTTATTACCAACTTAACAGTCATTTCCGTTTAGGTATGTTTCAAAACAAATCACCGATTATAAAAAGTAAATTATGAACTAAACATAATAACTAGCTTAGGTAAACGGGCCAAAAAAAATAACAATTACAGCGTAAGTGCAAAAAATATACTAACGTAACTAGAAAAATAAATTTTAAAAGCAGATCGAATCCATGGTTTTCAAATGTTACCTTGAAATTATGTAATTCTTAGAAGCAAATAATTGTGTAATTCTTTATTTAATGTTGGCCTGGCCTTATTTGGCTTCAGTTAAATCCAACCCCTACCTTTGTGGTATTATTAGGTTAGACATAACCTAACACAAATAAATCACAACATTTAATATATGCTGTTTCCAGGGGGCGTACGCACAGGGAGATGAAGGTGTATATCACAGTCATACCCTCCCCTCAACAAGAAATCCTAATAAAAATCTATCCAAAACTACCTTTCCCACCAACAAAAGGAAATAATTTGAAAGCAAACAGCGGGCCAAATGGTTGTATTCCCCTCCTTATCCCTTTTTCAGAAATAAAATCCGGCGTACGGTTCTGGCTGTTTCTGTGACCATGTAGTCATTAATAGTTGTATAAAGTTCATTAAATACATAACCGTGTAATTTATTTTTCATTAAAACGTGAATGTAATTTCACCCGCGATTTTCCACCAACCGTTACCGCTAATGAGAAAGGACGTAAATCCCGGGGAATTAAAACACCCTCCAATGTGGGGGCCCGCTTGCATTTGCAAAATCTTACCCGTGGAGCAGGAAATACACACGTAACTGCCCGGGCCTGCCCTGGGAGGCTGTTCGGGTCGCCACTCTTCAGATGTGGAACCTACTCTCGCCTCGCTGCCACACAGGCCAGAAGGCACACTGAAGAATACAGGCCTTGTCATTGGACGACGGGGGTCAAACCAACAGACGGCATTCTTTGTGTGTTTAAAGCCTATATTTACACTGGCAAAGAAACTAACAGTACTCATTGCTTAGTGATGTGTGAACAAGCATCGATCATGCGAAATTTCAAAACTACGTTTAATGGTTCTATTGTGAATTTTCCCACTACTGAAAATTCACGAAGCACTTAAACAAACATTTTCTGAGATTATTTCAACTTTCTCTGTTTTTAAAGGGGCTTCGTTTTTAAACAACTGCCTAGTTAATCATATGTAAGTAGTCTTTAAGTGCATTAAATGAAGAACATTGCTGTTTTTTTCTGTGGGAAGGGGTTAACGATATCGTAAACAAAAATTAGAATAAAATTTATTTTACAAATTTTTTATTGCTTTAACCCAAACTTCTTAGGTTAAAATTTAGTGGACTATATTGTAACAAGACCCACTATGTATTTAATGGGTACCGAATAATACTTACTTAAACATTAAGAGAAAGGTATTTGTTTAAACGTGGATAAAATAATTGTTTTCTCCGCTAAGTGGTTAATTGGAAATGTATAATGTCTATGTACGAGAAAATTTAAATGGCAAATATCTGAATGGTTAGTTTAAATGGTAAACATATTTTCTATGAATGAATAGAATATCATCTATATATATTTAGAATTTTTTTTGATAAATTTAGTATGGTAAATTTTCCATAAAACGCATATGTATTAATAATCATCGTTACATTTTTTATGTTTTCTAATGTCTTTAAAGTATATTTAAATTTAACAACATATATGATAGTTAAAGGTAATTATTTTGGTAGTAGTTTGAATAACTCAAATAAAATAAAGTGTACAGCTTGAAACGATGAATTAATGCCAAACTTCTGGGCACACACAGATTTAGGAACAAAACGTACTGCGTACACGTGAAAATATAAAATGTTGACACACCACACAGGACCATCGGTGCAAGGGTACTACTTTCAAGAGCGTATTTTTATGAATTATTTTTTCTCTCTCTTTTTATTTCAGGTGTTCTCAAGACTCTGGAAAATTGCTCAGAATTTTTAAATAAAGATGTATAGCTCCATTTCCTGTTGTTTCCACGTGTAGTGTTCGCACTCGCCGAGCCAATCAGCGAGCTGGGAAAGAGGGGTGAGAGGGGTGAGTGTGACGTCCCCAGGGGATGCGACGGCTTCTCTCGCCCGGCGCGGCGGGTCAAAGGTCAACGGAGAAGTTATCCGCCCGCTATAAGGCCGGGGGGGAGGGGGGTTATTGAGAAGCACACGGCCGAGCAGTCTCTGGAGCCAACTTTCGAGATGGGAGAAGTTGACGACGTTTAGGATGCTTTCCCTTCTTTGAAGACCATCTCCTCCCACCCCGTTCTACTTCTTCTTTGGAGGTTTCTTTCGCGGCTCTCGGTATACCCATAAATATAAATGTGAAATACCATTTGCCACGTTTTTGAGGAAATTTAAGTTTGATTGCATTGTGATATCAAATTTCATTCAAAGTATCGCCTGCGATAAGTTTCAAAATGAATTTGTTTTATTTATTTAGCCTTACACGTAATTTACAAATTATAATTACTTATGCGTAAAATTTTTATAAATTAATTTTGGTCAACGTAAAAGAGTTTGTGTTCACTGACCAGACGAATTGGTCTGATCTTTGATAAAATTATTTCATCAACAATGTTTGTTATTTGTAATGAATCAATAAATAGTTGAATTTATTGCAAAAATAACAAACTTCTACTAGTGCCCATCAATAAAATATAATCAAACATAGAGAAAATGACGAATCTATATATTTTTTTTCAAAACGATACACTTTAAAACCTAAAAAAAAAAATATGTGAAATTTTCTAGACAATTTTTGTGACTGGAGTACGCTGTTTAAGAATGCTGTCTACTGAATATGCAGCGATTATTTTATCCTTGACTAGAATTACAACGATTTATTCTATCACAGATTCAGGTTTGCAGTCATATCTTACAGATTGAGGGTGTGTCATTTGTTGCGTTCTATAATACGATCAAAGAAAAAAAAACTTCTTATTGAATGTATGGAAAACACACATTTCTATAACTGAAACCATATTTATGACAAAAATGTTTGTTTTACAGTAAAATACTTAAATAACATTAGAAAAATATTGTGATCGCATGCAAGAGCATATTCATGAGGGAAATAAGGGCATATTGTGGGTCAAGTTAAGAGCATATACAGGTGGACGATATAATTTATTTTTCAGTCGTTCTTCCAAATTTCCGAGATCTATAGACACAATAATATACAAAAATAATAATCCCTTCCATTTCCTCTTACAAAAACTACTCTCACGCATAAATATAATGCTGGCTACGCGCTTCAAGACTTAAGGAATCCTTGCGTATTCTAAACGCAAAACGAATATTTGCTATAAAAATTCAAAAAACGTCACCTGTGGTGCGAATGGTAGGGGAAGGTAAGCAATGGTGTTTGTGTGATTTCACCATCGTGCGCGCGACAATTTGACTAATTCATCAGTTTCTTGTTTAATCATTAAACTACAAATGAGAATAATTTATTAATTTTATAAAATGGATGCCCATTATAACATTTTTTTTAGCTCAAGTAATTATTAAAAAAAACTGGTGGGGTAAAAAAGACAGATCTCATGAGTAGGACTTTCATATACATCCATTTATCCACACTAACTACCAAACTATAAAAAAAAAATATTTATTCGTAAAATATTTTACTGCAAAATATGTCATAAATATTTTTTAGTTAGAAAAGTATTAGTTCTAAGTTTTGTTGGTCATTACCTAATTTTTAAACGAACATTATAAAAAAATTTTCGTTTTATTTTGCCTTGTTCGTATTTTTTTCAAATTGAGTAAATATATCTAGTACAATGAAGCGATTTTCTCAAAGCAGTCTGGCACGATATCGTCCACAGTGAAATTATTTAGGAATATGTAGGTTAGTTGGCAGAATGATGGCACTTGAAGTATGTATGTGGAAAAGAACTCAAGTGAGAAACATTTGGAGGCGTTATAGATCATTATTAGTAAAGACCGGAAAAATTCGCGAATTAATTTCGCGATAGGCTAAAATAAAAATATTTGTACCTCAGTGCTGCATTTGCCATTGGCTCACAACTCACCTGGATGACTCTGGGCCAATGAGAAACACCCAAAAAAAGCTTCCTCGAATCACATGGTGCTACGCTGGGACGTCTCACAAGACAGCAGCCAATGAGTGGGTGGCATTTGACCGAGTGTACGTAGAACTATGGAGTTCATCCTGGAGGTCATTGAACCCGCGAATTTTTCCGGTCCCTAATTATTAGGCGTCACGTGCCGAAGAAAATTATCACCTGTGGGACACTGTTTACCCAAATAAAGATTTAGAGCATTCAACGCTCCCCAATCAGAAGCGAGAAAACAAAATCCCACTGCTAAAACTGAGGAAGGCTACTTGGAAACATAAAATAGATATGATGGATTTCCAAAAAAATATAATTTCGTACGCCGTGAGTAGGGTCATGCAGATTTCGCGAAAAGATACCGAGACTAGCTGAAAGACAAAACAATGTAGCATCGTCTGCGTTTCGTGATTGGGTGCGTTTCTTCCAGGTACGTGTCTATTGTTACAAAACCAATCACAGTGATTCAGTGCGGAAGCAAACTTTTCCTAGTGGCTCGGTCAAGCAAGGCAACGACACTTCTCTCGCAGACGGCCGCCAATCACAAGGAATAAATCGCTGGTGCGGGTATACCGGGTTTGCAGACTAATAGGTGTTCAGATTTATTCGCGAAAAATGGCTGCCCCTGGCCGTGACCCGTGTGCCGATGGAAGCGACGGTGGCGGGCTTGAGCCCCGATAGTGGACAGTAGTGGACAGTAGTGGACAGTAGTGGACAGTAGTGGACAGTAGTGGACAGAGGGCGGGTCGATAGGACCGGAACCCCTAGTTGGGGGGGGGGGGTCAGGGGCTCGCATGCGAGTCACGTCGCCCAGTAGCAAGGCAGCGAGTGCATTAACATCGAAGTTTAAAGTCCTCGAATTAGGATTGGATGCACTTTCTTTAAAGATAATTTAAATTACTTTTGAATAATTAAACCAAATAGAAAAAATATTTCAACTTCGTTTTTCGTTTAGCAAAACTAACTTTCAGTAATATTAATATGTATTTGTTTGGTACATCTGGTAAAAATAATACAAGAACATTTTCTATTGTTTCCCATAAAATTTATGCTATTTCGGTTTGCAACATCATAATCAGTACAACAAACTGACAATCATATTAGTTAAATCACCCACTACTACAAAAAAAAATTAATGAAATTATTTGCAAATAACATTATTCTCTATCAAATTTATTTATTAGTGTGGCTTGTTATGAGACAGCTTTGTGTTTGCTCTCGCCCTATTTTTTGCTAAATTATAGTTGAATAATGTTGTGGACCTAATTGCTCAAGTTTTCCCCATGTGACTATTTAAATTCTTAAAATATAAAATTTTTTCAGAGGTTTCTGAAATCTTTCCCCTGGGCGGATAACGAATGCTTCTAACAGTCATATTGATTCCCTTCGTGTCAGTTTAAATAACCGCGTAATCACACGTATTTGCGCCATCGTGCTTTGCGTATTTTCTTGTACTTTGTGCGTGCTATAGTTCGTTTAATCCAGCCTCTACGCAGTCAATTTTTCAGCCTTTTTCCTGTCTTGTGGGACACCATTTGGTGATAATTTTGATTGACGTCTGCTTCCTTGTAATGAAGTAGTATTGAAATTTTAATATTTCCCTAGTTGGTTATTTTTGTATCAGTCATTTTTGTGTGATATTCAATTTGTTGATATCATTTAGTCTTACACCGTGATTAACTTTCGGAAAGGAATCGTGGATGAAAATATGAACAAAGGTTTTGAAGATTTTATCTATTGCTTTTCATGCCTATGGTTATAACTTTATTTCTTTTTTCACGATCTGCCCTTTTCTATCACATTAATCATAATATAATGATTTCGCTCTTTTTTTTTTTTTACGTGACGTGTTTCTGCGCGGACGTGAAACACAGTAGTTGCCAGTTCGCCGCGGCCCCTTCGCCAACGTAGAGCGGAAGGCAACAGCAAGTCATCGCAGAATCATCGCAGCGTCAGGCTCCCAACTCCGCGCGCTCCGCCGTCCTCGCAGGCAAACAAACTGTCAGAACTCGTCTCAGTCTGTTTTGTCAAAACGTATCCCGTGTGTGAAATGCGTCACTAGTTCGGGATGTGCATCGTTACGCGTTGTCGGGGATGTACCTTTTTCCTCCCTGGCCGCGATAACTATCATGACCACCGGGCGCCCCCCACCGGCAATGAATTCCGTCGCACGCCACTGATGGGGCGGTCTTTTTCCCCCGGCGGCGGCCATAACTTAGGCGGCGCGTGCGGCATATCGGCGCGTGTTCCAGTCCCGCCGGGAGCCGATAAATCTCCGGCCCGGGTGGTGGGGGGGGGGGGGGGGGGCTGGTGCTCTGTCATTACACCTCGACTAATTAGCGTGATGCATGGCCGGCTTAAGACCTCGTTACCCCCGCTCCTGCTCGCCGCGTGGAGCAGACCCGCTAGTTCTCCCCCCCCGCGTCACCGCTCTGCCTGACGTGTTCCGTCGCAGCTTCAGTACCGGCTAGACTGCAACAAGCTGTACCCACGTGCGTGGCGAGACGTGCATCCGGTCCCCTTCAGTTGACAGTGTTTCTCCTGTACTGCTTCATGTTGGTATTCTGGTAGATAACTGAGAACATTTAGTAAGTTAATAAGTTGCATTACACGTTTAAGAATAGTACAAAAATGTATTAAATAATTGTTCATATTTATATTTAACTACAACTCTGGAAAGAAATATTTCGTCTAAATATTGAAAAAAAAATCCAAAAAATATTATACTTTTTGTTACGTAAATGAACGATTTCTGACTTAAGTTTAGTTTATTTGAATTAAGTTCTTCAGTAAAAAGTCCCTTTATGATTTACCTATTCCTGAAGTAACCTTTAACATATTTGCAGCTGATCATGCAAAACACTTCTTGGCAATTACTTGCTGTAGTCTTTTTTTTAAGGCCAGACGTGAAATTATTCATTGTAAAATAAGTTATGTATAGTCAAACGAACAGACTGGATAAACCATACATATGAAATCAAATAATTGTTTTGCCATAGCTGACTTGAATAAATTTACTTTGTGTCTCAGCTTCTTTCACTTTCATTACACAAGTTCTGTTTCAGGGAAATTCCTGCAAATATTTCTCGCTACACAAACAATTAATTTTATACATTGCGTGACAAATTATTTTATCAGATATTTGTAATATGCTATCCGCAATCTTCCATACATGAATAAAAAAACAACTTTCTATAACTTTTAAGGCAAAGGTTTTATTATTATTGAACTCAAAAATTCAGTTGGTTTGTAATAGCCACAACAAGATTACATAAAATTCCAGAGTGTTTCCGATAAAATGAAATATAATGGAGTATTTTAAGTACTAAATAAAATGTTTCAGGACTTCTGCCACTCCTCCGCGCACTTATACACTCCCCTGGCCCATGTGATTTTCAGGTTGCGGTGGCCAAATCCATCAATTATATAATCACTCGATTTACCCAAGGTACCTTTTACATTTAATGTTTCTCAGTGTTGTAAACGGCGCACATTTGTCATTGTTACTGATGCTATTTAATGTAAAATAATTTTAGAACCCGCACCCATAAATAAAACCTTTAGAATTCATATCCAAACCATAATATTATTAGTTTGTGTTAGACGATAAATTTTCAAAATAATTCTTAATATTTTCTCATGTTGATCGGTTTTAATTGAAGCCAAAGCACCCATAACCATTTAATTTTTTGCACGAAACAGAAGGTGGAAAGGCAGATTAAGTGTACTTTTAAAGGGACTATTTCTTAACATAAATCATAAATAAACTACATATTTGTATGGAAATATAATATTCTAGGATTTTTGTTATTTTTGGTACCGCAATCTCTTTTTCCGAAAACCTTTTAGCCATTTGTTAATGAGCACAATACCACTTTCCGTAGAATATAAATATTCTGTTTGCAGCCAGTAATTTGTATTCAGAGCAAGTAAATTGGTTTGTAATCGCATTACCAAAATTGCTTGCAATCAATATCGATGAGCAAGGTGATAATTTAATTATTTAGACAACATACAGCTATATATTCGTTCAACTCACCAACACGTTTGTGGATGATTTTTCCCCCCTTCGATTTAATTTGTTTCCCGCCGGGCAGCGAATTCCGTTGGTGATTTCTGTAAGAGTTTTTTTTTTCGTTATCCGCAGAGACTCTGTTAGTGGTATTCGTGTCACAGCCACGCTTCACGAAGTAAGATTACGTGTAATAAGACCGAAAATATAAACTACGCATGATTAGTCAGAGGAGCTCCGAATCCACTTGCCATAAACTTGTTCCGCATTTGATATTATTCCTCTGAGGCGTGCGATGATTATGTGATAAAAAACGTATGTAGTGGAATTGAAATCAATGAGTGTATAAAGAATAACGACACATAACATAGTGGTCAGTTGTTTCAAGTTAACTTAACCTGGCTGTGTAGGTTATTTGCAAGCAAGCAATAATTTTCTTAACTGAGATCTGCAAAACTGTTGTATAATAGAACCCATCATCCTGTTGGGGAGAAATCTTATTCTGGTTATGTAAAAAAATACTAGACATGTGGAGTTTTTATTTTGGGGTTAAGATAGTTCTCAACTTTTAATTATTTTATCCTAGAATGTTAACAATTGTCGTAGGTACATGCCATGTAGCATCTTCATTTATCACTTGCATACTCCATTTCACTGAATGATCCAACAATGAGTGAACAACCACATTCAATGGGTTGTTTTAAAGAACTCGCTATTGTTAACTGAGTATAACATAGATAAATTTGTTTCGCATAAGGGAAATGGTTTTGAGAATTATACTTGAGGGGTAATGTACAGTAACACATGATGGTTTATGACGAGTTGTAGGTAAATCACAATGGGTAAGCCTGGTACTAGTAGAGTTAATGAAAAAGAGAAAAGTGAAGATGGAATATAAATGCTGAGAGAAAAGTTAAAGAAAATAAAATAAAATAAGCAGAATATTCTGCTTAGCGACTCTGAAGCCTGGGAGGTAGACTACCGGCGTTGCGGATTACGCCAGCGGTACAGGCCACGCGCCGTACGACAGCAAAGAAGTGTCGCAGTGTAAAAAAAAAAAAATAATTTGTCTGTAAAGTCGGTTTACGGACGATAATTTTAAGTGATAACGTCATAAGAAAACATTGATGAAAAATTGCATACTTTTTTAATTTTCAAATATTATATACTGTTTTTTTTAAATTTAATTTAAAATAATTTGTTTAAATATAATAACGAAAAATTAGTTCAAAAGCCTGCCTTAAACTGTTTCATATTATAGAAGATTTTCTCGCACGGTGGTTAACCGGTTCTTGCACGCTCGGCTCAGGCGGAACGTGACAATGAGTCATGTTTTTTTCGTGCGTGCAGCCTGCATTCATCGATTTATAAGACGTTATCACGTCAAAATCTTGTACAGGCTAATGAAATGGCTGTTAAATGACATTAGTGATCAGTAATCACACACTTCAACAAAGCTCGACCGGATTGTGGATCGCACGTCATCACTCGAAGCTCTGGGCGCAGTCAGGCGACCCAGAAGGGAAGCCGTCTCAAGGGCTGTCAGCTCCTCTGGGGTCAGCCATTACTCCGGGGTCGAACACCACTCAGAGTTCACGAGTGCTTCTCAGATTTGCGCGCCAGTTTAATGAAGGGATGATGTAATGAGGGTGTATACGAGGGAAACCTTCTACAGGAAGTCCATGGTATATTATAACAGTTTCATTTAGACTATTTAAATCAAATCATACAGCACATTGAATGTAAACAACCTAGATTTTCCAACTAATGTTCGATATGTGCACTTTTAGTTATACGGCACACATCCAAAATAAAGTCTAATTCTTCCCACACTTTGGTTAACAAGTCCGGAATAATGGGAGCAATAGCCTCTTCAATTCTAAATTCTGGAAAATCATTATGTAGCGGCGGAAAGTAGACACGATCTTTTATAAAGCCCCAAAGGAAAAAAAATCGCATGACGTTATGTCAGGTGAACTTGGAGGCCAGCGAAAAAGAGCTCTGTCGTCTCGACCATTACGAACAATCCAACGGTCAGGGACTTCGACGTTCAACCACTCTCGTACAAAGAGATTCCAATGGGGAGGGGCTACATGCTGTTGCCAAATAAAATTAACAGGTTCACCCTCTACTGATTGGGGGAAGAGCCATTCTTTCGCGCTGCAAGCGAGAAAACAACAAAGCAATATTCATGTGTGTGCTTATCTAAAACTGTTTGAGTTACTCTTTAATTGTGACCTTGAACTAAAACTCTACAGCGCTTACAGTTGATACTGTGAAAATTATTAATTGGGACATTCTTTAATGGACAAACTGTACTTTCATATTGTTATAATAGGCACCATACACTTACCTACAATAAATATAAACGGTGATTTTTGTATTTTCTTGAACATTAAAATCTCATTAATTCATGTGACATTAAAGGTTCCCGTTTGACTTAAAAAAATAAAAGGCTTCGATGTTATTATAAATATGATGTTTCCTTTTGATAAACTTTCGCACAGTAAAAAAAATAACACGTGCGGCATAATTTTTTTAAATAATTATACTTAAAATTTCGTGTCCGAGTTTCGTGCTATAAGTTTATTTGCAACACGAGAAAACATAAATATGTACGTCACCGAGCTTAGATGTTCACACACATCTGGCGAGTACTGAAATAGTCGCAAACATTTCTGTACTGCATTTACTGTCTCTTCGTTGTCAGCCTGTGCTGGGATGTGTGGTCTACGCAGATAAGATTTTGACATCAACTGATATTGGTTTGTTCTCCTTGTGATTCTGCAATCATCTTTGTTTCACATTGCTAAGTACTTTTTTTAATGATGTAAAACACTGGCGTGAGTTAAATCGACTGCATGTAATCGCCAAGGAGTTTTTTTTTTACATGGTCAGCTGCAAATATAGCAAAGATTACTTCAGGAATATGGAAATCATGAAGGGACCTTTTACTGAAGAACTTAATTCAAATAAACTAAACTTAAGTTTAAAATCGTTAATTTACGTAAAAAAGTATAATATGTAATGAATATTTTTGTTGCAAATTTAGCCGAAATATTTATTTCCAGAGTTGTAGTAAAACATAAAGTAAATAAGAACAATTATCTAATATATTTTACTATTAATCAGGCACGCAAATCTAACGGCGAGAGATTTTCGCGTGGGGTTGACCGACACGACATCTCTGGACACGGCGCCTGCATGTCGTAAACTGCCCATGTTCTTGCCTACGTGCCAGGGACTTTAAAATGTACGGAATGTTTCCCCTGAGGCATGGTTCTGACACCAGACCCGACCCACAGTGACAGGGTTCGCCCTGCGGGAGTGCACACACAGGTGTTGCGCGGTGCAGCGGGGAGTGTGTGTGTGGGTGGGAGGGGAACCGGAAATGAAGGAAGCGCCGCTGAAAGCACGGTACGGCCGCACAATGAGCGGAGACATAACGGCGCCCGGCGCCATTGTCCGCCAGCGAGGGGCAGATCTGCGCGTGTTTGCGCGGGAGGGAGGGGAGGCGGCGAGCCGCTCTGTGATCCAATTACAGAGCGCATCAGCGATGTTTGTCCGGCTGCGTCCGGCTGTTTGCCTCGCGGCGATACGCCCGCCCGCCCCCGCTACTTGTCCTCTTCCGACACAACAACCTCCGGTTAAGACACATTGTGTATACATCTTTGGCTCTCGCGATACCGCATTTTTTGACGTGACATCGTCTAATAAATCGATGAACGCCGGCTGCACGCACGATAAAGTGTCCCGTTACGCACATTGTCCCGTTACGCTGTGTCCCGTTACGCTCATTGTACGCTTGCTCCGCATCCATCTCTCTTCCATTCGATTGGAACAACCACCGATTTGACTTTTTCGAGGCACATTAAACTTGAAGCACTCCCATTCGTTTCCTACTTTTCCTATCATCGTCATATCCTTATACAGAATAACACAGATTGGAAGAAAGTTAAATAGCAAACATGTGTAAAAGTTATAGTTAAAATAATCTGTTCGTTAAAGTAATAAACATATTTGAATTAGTGAGTGCAAATAAAAGTAAATTTATCAATTAAATTGTAGATTTAATTTCAATCCTTCTTTGTATCCATACAAAATAGTGATAGTTCAATAAAAATTATTCAATTTTATTCATAAAAGTATGCAATCATTTCATCAATGTTTTGTTATGACGTTGTCACGTCAAACTATCGTCCGTAAACCGACTTTACAGACAACCAATTTTTTTAGGAAGAAATTCGTGAAAATTGAACTGAAGTCGATGAACTGAAATGTGTCACAAAGATGGCAGACACACGTGTAGCAACAAAAACCTGTCTACTGTCACTTTCGTAAATATAACTTTATGACAGTGGAACTACCTATATTTGGTAAACTAAAATAATCATCAGTTTTAAAAATACATAAGAAAACTGGCATAATTATAATATATATATTCTATTTCCAAATCCTCACTAGGCTTAGTCAAACAGTGGTAGAGCGCGCGCTTGGTAACTTCAAAGGGCGTGGTTCAAATCTCGCCTCTTTTATTACTTTTGAAATAACATTTTAGTACAATATAATAATAATAATGTTGATTCAGATCAATAAGATACGGTTTTTTTGCAAGAAGTATTTGCAAACTGAACTCAGTAGTTTACGTAATAAAAAATATACAAACATTAAGTTAGTGTTATAATATGTGTTTTAAAAAGTTTCAGTTTAATACTTTAGTAATGCCATGGAAGTTTAACTTCTTGCGTGTGCGGAACTTTAAAGCATTAACTGTTTAGTGAATTCCAACAATGAGGACAGTATTCTAGTAAAATTTATTTTCGAAAATCAGTTCCAAAGCCGGGATTTTATAGGAGCCGTTTCTAATAGTTCAAAAAAATGTCAGTTATTTCGTGCTGCCATCTGTGTTTGATGGCAACAAGCAACTTTTGCGATCCAGGCAGCGAATTCTATCGGTGGGCGCAGAAAGTGCGTGTGTGACTCGTGTCCAGAAATTTCGGTAATTGAATGGAGACTATTATATTTATTATTTTATTTATCACGCTTGACACCGTTTTGCAGAATTCAACTTTAAATCTCGTGTCCGTGTTTCGTTTTTAAAGTTTATTTGCATCGTGAACAACATGAGAACACGTGATTTAGCTCGTGATCGAGGTTAAATGGATACTCATCACTGGAAAATAATGCGAAGCTACGGCTACAAGAGTTTACCCATGTCATACTTGCGAGTCATGTGTATACCCACACTTCTAGCAGACTTGCTGGTCATCCCTACAGACCGGGAAAATTCACAGATCCATTCGACGATAGGCTAGAATTCAAACACATATACCCTTTAGATGATTCTGCTATTGGCTTACTGTTCGTCTGGACGAATCTCAAACAATTAAAAAAATCTCTCAACCAATAAAGAAGAATCGAATCACGGACCACCCAGCTGAAGACGACTCACAAGTCGGCAGCCAATGCGTTATTTGCCCAAGTGTACAGGGGAATGTGCAGTCCATACTTAAGGTCATCGAAACCGCGAATTTTCCCGGCCCTTGTCATCCCTATGCAGACTGTAAGGACACCAGCTCTCGTGGTGAGATCCAACGGGGCGGTCCAGAGTCCACGCTGCGACCCTGGCGAAGACACGGAACCCAGGTCGCACACAGCAGAAGACGGGGCAGAAGAAGAACCAGCGAGCCCTGGACGGCCGCTCGTGGCGGAAGGATACAGCAGGCTGTGTCCGGGTCACCGCGCGTCATTGGTCCAGCGCAGCCTCCCGCGACCCGACAGCGCCTCTGCACGCCCTGATGGACCCGTCACTCGCGTGTCACCCTCAGGAGCGGGGCGCTCGATGGCTCCTCACCCTCCCAGTCGACACACTGCAAACAAACAATACACTTGAACAGTGTAACTTCATAATTGCGTGTGTAGTAATGTGGTTTGAGTGGATTATCGAAAGCAAGTGACGATTAACTAAAAAACAATAATTTTTATATTTGACGTGACAACGTCTAATAAATCGATGAACGCCGGCTGCACGCACGAAAAAGTGTCCCACTACGGATGTCCCACTACGGATTTCCCACTACAGATGTGTCCTGTTTGCTCATTGTACGCATGCGTGGCATCTCTCTTCCACTCGATTGGAACAACCATCGATTTGACTTTTGAATCATATTTTCGTCGTTTGAATTATTAATATTACGTAATTTAACGATCGTCCACCGATTTTCAGCACAATCGGTACGGTTATTTAAAAGTAATGTTAAATAATCAAATACGTTTTGAACCAACAACGGTGTTTTTACAGTTACACATAATAATTCAAATTACACCCGGGATCTTTTGCACAATGTTTTAAAAAATATTGTAACACATTATAAATAGGTTTGGTGTATTTGTGATGCGTATTTGTTATAAAATCGTGTTATAAAAACGAAATAATATTATTCCCCTACCGTGAACAAAATTTTTATAAATATGTATATAACATCTTAAACTATTAGTTTTTCAAGTATGGCCACGTGGCCGTGTGGTCAGCATCGCTAACTTTGTCGGTTCGAATCCCGGCAGCTGCGAATTTTTTTTTGTACTTGTAAAAATAAATACGGTGCACGCAATATTTCAAAAGTAATAAATATATTTGAATTAATGAATGCAAATAAAAGTAAATTTATTAATTTAATTGTACATTACATTTCACTCCTTTTTATCCATAGAAAATAGTGATAATTCAATTTTATTCATAAAAGTATGCAGATGTAGATTTTATCATACAAACGTTAGAAAAATTAAAAAAAAAAAATTCTTCCTCAAAGAATATAATATTTTTAATGCCTAACTGGTTTGGTTGCAAAAACCTATTACGGCTCAGTCTGAGGCCGAATATGATATTTCCTTTTCTTCTGGATCAATCATTTCATCAATTTTTTGTTATGACGTCACGTTAAACTATCCTCCGTACACCGACTTTACAGACAACCAATTTTTTTTACACTTTGACTACAATTTACTAAATTTATCTGAAAATATTTAGCACACACAAAAGCAGCCTTGTGTGTGTGTACTAACTTTAATATAGGGTAAAGGCACTCAAGAGTACGCACTTAAGTTGTTTTTAATTGTAAACTTAAGATATGAAGTATTACACAAAAAGTGATTCTAATAAATGAAACACTATTACTTATAGTTTACGAAACACATATTAGACAAGCAGCTATGAAATCCTTTTCAACTGAAAAACATAAGTTTTGCATAAATTGAAATTGCGAACTCTTAGAGGACTGGTGTCCTAAGAGTGCGCACAGTGTCCTCCAAGAGTACGCATCAGCACCCATCACATTTAAAGTGTCCAGACCCTTCATAGCTTGAGCAATCTTCATGCCACCACTGTTTACATTTGCCGCACTGTACACAATCCTCTAAAATCGGTTCTTGATAGCGTTCATCGCAACCTGGACAAAAAACATTGTCATCAATTTCTTCTTCAACTGCATGTAGGCCTACCGCTGAAGTTGATGGTAGAGCGGGATTGTCGAACTGTACTGCCTTCTTTACTTGTTTTCTTGTTTGAATATTCTTAGCCGTCTTGCTTACCAGAAGAGAGTTTTTAAATGGCGATGAAGACATTATTTCAGACTTCTTACCTTCCACTTTTCGTTTCCTTGAAATGACACACTTTGGTAGTGGTGTTATCATTGAGGGTGGAACTCACTGTAGTTCCGCAACGGAATCGTGTTCTGCCAGATCATCAGTTTGAGTGTGGGGTTCATCAGTTTCATGACTTGTTGAATTTTCTGGTGCGTTTAGGTCTTCTTCAGTGACGTCCAGTTGCTCTTGAGGACGGTCTGTCACTTCAGCAGGTGCAAAGTCTTCATCAGTGAAGTTATCGGGATTTAAAGGATGTATACCTGTTGATCTAAAAGCATTTATTGCCTTTTCCATCGTTGCTACCCTCGTGTAAGCACATGTGAAGATTTTTGCAATGTCATTCTGGGTGATTGCCCTCCCTGGATGAACCACCAACCACTTTTCTGCTTCTTGAGCAAAAGACAGTAAAATCCTATCCCACCGATAAATAAATAAATCTTAGCAGTGCTGCTGTTCACATGATGTTTATGCTTTTTTTTAATGAAACGTTTTTATATATAAAAAATGAAAGTAGGTAGCCCTAAGTTGGTAGTTGATAGTTTTCTCACTCTGGCATTAAAACTATTAAGTCGTAAAATAATGTAAAACTCGGTGAAATAGTTATTATTCATCTGTTTGCAGCATTTATTACCCTTTTACACCAATGATCCTCCGACAAAAATTAAATAATGCATGAAATTATCATGTGTCTAAAAAATAAGTGAACATAATGCTAACTGCTTTAAGTCTTTTCCTAAGTGTTGACTCATTCACGCCCAGAGATGCAGCGAGTTTCCTCTTGCTCTCGCCGGCTTCTATTCGTCTCTTAGCATCATCAATTAATTCTTCAGTAAAAATCAATTTCCTGTCTGATTTTCTAGTATACTTTTTGGAGGTCATTTTCGTCAGTGAAATAAATTCTGCAACAAGAAACAGTTGAATTGTAAAAGTAATATTTTTCCATGCAGAAACGGCCTCCAAGAGTACGCAGTAGACATTTCGGCCTCTAAGAGAACGCATTGCTGCGCACTCTTAGAGGCACCCACACAAGTGCAAAGTTTGTACAACAGATAGCAGCAGCCTTCACTTTGGCCGCCCGTTACCACGTTATCGTAAACAATAGACTCTAAGCTTCGGATTACCATAAAATGATTCGCGGTACCTCGTTGATGTATTACTTACAAAGACTATTATACTCTTTTTCATATTTACATCAGGAGAAAGCAAATGTTATTCTTACCTCTTACATACGAAATAAACCGATTCTACAAATTTTCTTAGCGCAGTAAAGCACATACACACAAGCTTCAAGGAGCCACCTATCGACTTCTCTGGCCAGTGCTACCAACTTCAATATATTTATACTGCGCGCTCTTAGGGACTGCGCACTCTTACCTGCCTTTACCCTACGTGGGGTATTTTGAATAATGTAAACATTTTAAAAATTGAACATTTGAAGAATGAATAAATAAATAAAAAACTTAATAAATCTCACATATTTTTTATTAATTTTAAAGTTAAAAAGAGCATTTAATTTAAATATAAGACAAAGTGCAACATTGTTTCGGAAAATAATCTATACACAAAAAGTCAATGTTTAATATTTAAAGGAAAAGTACGAGTACATAAATTACTACAGTATATAAAACCGTCCTTAAATATTACATAAATATATTCATCAGTTAAATTATTCCGGTATAGATTTTTTTTAAAAAAAATTCAGGAATATTAACTACAATTTTTTGGAAGAAAAAATTCTAAAGATCTCTGTGAAATTTTTTTATGAAACCGAGGAATCGGTAAATTTAAGTTTTTCTATACCGTGTGGATAATTATGGACTACAGAATTCAACTGATTTTCCCTAAGATACATACTCGTTATTGCAGCTCTAAAAAGCTATTATTTTATTATCAAAAACTCTTAATAGTTTAAAAAGTTCCTTGTATGGGTAAGTTTATTTGTTTTTTTTTTAATGACACGTAGAATTGGTTTTTGAACTTTTATAAAATTATTTTTGAATGTCGGTGTGGATAGTCTTTTCGTTCACGGCGATCTGACAGAGTGAAATCAGTTGGCAGCACTGTGGGAGCTGTGTCCTTGCCCTGCAGTAAGGACTCGCCCCAGAATCTACCTGAAGGACTTGGTCCGGGGCGGAACTCAAACCTCGCACCTCTGGATCGGGAGTGCAGTGCCTTACCACTGCCGCCCCGCTCTCACATTTCAAAGAGATTTTTTTTACTGTAGGAAAACCTTAGTTACGTTTAATTATTTGGTACATATATTTTACCAGTACTAGTTTAAATAATATTTTTAATAAAGTTTTAGAAAAAGCATTATTAACAATGGTAATATTTTACCAGCCATGACATACTTCACAAGGTGTGCGCGTAGAAACTATATTCTACGAAAGGTTTTTTTAAATTTTCCTTTTAGCATAACATGATTATTTAAATAATTTCTTATACATATCTCAATTAGATTAGGCAAAAGAGCACTGAATGCAGGGATGTCTCATTGTAAGCACCAAACCTGTAAAGTGTAAAGTATGTATTAATAAAAACTTTTTAATTTGAGCGTGTAAGGCGTCATGTGATGCAGGACACGTGATATCTTCCTGGAAGCAGACCGACTCTTGCGTTCTGTGCGTTTACCCGCCATAGTTAAAGGCGCACATGTATCTAAGACACAGTTGACATGGAAAACAAGGACTTCAAAATATTTATACCTCTCTTGAACCCAAAGAACAGTACGAACAACCAAATTCCTTTAAGCTAACTAAAAATTATTTTAGTATCTATAGAATATTGACCAGAATAATAACACCAAATTTTGTGTGGAATAACCATATATTTTTAAGTAATATTTTTACGTAATAAAAAATTAACATGTTCTTTTTTCCTAATTAAATCCCTTCAGGATATTTTATTGCTTGTAAAAGTATTGTTATAAGTAAAAAAACCGTTATAAAATTACAAAACTTTATAAGCTTAAATTTTGTAACACAGCTGAAGAATGTTGTGGTTAAGTGACAAAACTGTTGAAACCAATATGAGTAGATTGTATCTGAGTTATTATCAGACAAAAACATCTGTCTACGTCCATTATCTAAAATATTGTTTAGATTTTACTACATATCAGGTCATGTATGTGACAACATTGTGTTTTAAACGGGGCTGGCTTCTGATAAACGTTCACCATTCTGTGTAATAATTAACTGATAATATCCACCAAATTAGATACGAGATAACTCTATCTCTTTGAGCGAAAACTGTGTGCCCATTTCGCGATGAAGGTTATTAAACACCTATCGATGCTGATCATTGTATTATGTATTCAGATATTAAAAACGTAAATATACGCATTTTTTCTACTCAGTCCACTATGTTAGCCGAAAATTTGAGTGCAAACTCAGCATTACTAACATAATATCAAGATTGAGTTACTGACATATAACTTGTTTTTAACTGTTTCGTAAAGCTGAAATGAATGCATGTTTAACAGCTTATAAACTTAAAGTTCTAAACTTTTATAAAACCTTATTTTCTTAAAAACTTATATTTTTGTGATGTTTGTAGGTCTTACCATTTAATTCTGGAAGTATCTGCTAAACCTTTATAACAATAAATAACACCTAATGGCTGTAAATTTTTCAAGTTTATTAAAGAATATAATTTTGGTTATTCTGTAAGTATAAGCAACTTTAAAGGACGTGATGGTTTAATTTAGCCATATTGGCGTGTAAAGTAAACACAATAAAAGTCCCAATTCATAGAATTTTCGGTGGCTCATGGACTATTGCCGTTGCTCTTTTATACTTACATTTCAAATGGTTTATTGCTATTTACAAAAATGTTTGCTCCTGGCTGGTGAATTTTGTGGCATTCTTAATTTTCTCAGATAAAATACCGTAGTATGTGGTTAGCGCTTAATGAAAAATTCATGATTATTTATCTGCCGCGGGTTATTTCTATATTAATCCTGGGAGCAAGTCCATTGCAGGAAATTGGTATTGAAAAAAAACTAAACAGGCTCAAGCTCCAACACATGCTCATAGCCACGAACTATACATCATTCCCCCCTTCATCACAAAACTTTGAACTATTTTAAGCCTAAAAATTACATTAAATTGACATAAAAATTCAAATCACGTTTTATAAATGCGTAGACACGACTCCCGTTTACATTTTATGTTTGGTGTTTACTTTCGGTTAACTGCATTGACACCGGAACTGAAACATTAATAACATATCGAAAAATCTTCGATCTTTTTTGCCACACCAGAGAATTTATATCAACATATTTTATATAGTAACTGTTTCTTATAAAGTCGTCATATATTTTCATCTATTTCAAGCGGTTCGAACTTCTACAAATGTTTATTCTCTGGATGAGAATTTAGGTTATTAAACGTAACTAATAATTATTTAAAAAATACTTTTAATAGCTATAGTTTAGCCTTAATTGGTGATTATGTAGTTGGGAACGCACGTCTAGAAAATGATAAATAATTAGAGACTTAAACTGTCACAGTAAAAATACTTGTATGCGGAGCTTCTTACATCTGTAAAAAGTAAATTTAATAACCTAATTTGTTTAAACATCAGTACTTTAAATATTTTGTAATTGTAAACATATTTTTTGCTATGGTATAAAGGTTGAAATTTTAAGAGATAACTTTTATCAAGGAATGTTTTTGTTGCTGTACAAACAAACGTAATTTATAATTTGTAAACACAAAGAAATCTAACTACAGGACAGAAAATATCAGAATGATACCAATCTAGGGATAAACAAAGAGTTCAAAATTATTTTGAAGCTAAACAATCTCGAAAATTAAAATAAAATTTATATTTTAAAATATATATTTTTCCAATTAAAAATCCATATGTTTTGCGCTAGCCAACAACTGTGTATTTTAAGTTTTATTAAATGTCCCTCTGTAAGATGTTTTCGCTAATATGCCTAGACATATAATTAAAGCATTTACCTTTACAACTGAATGGAAAACTATCATGAAATATTGATACATTTCCAACGCATTGACTTTTCCCGTAACAAACTGATTGGTGAATTTCACCATGTTGAGATGTTGCCACAAATTTTTTTTGGAGTATACGTCTTTCTAATTTTAATGCAGAAAACTTTAAAATGTTTTCTTATATATCCATCTCTACAAAGGAAGAAGCAACCGCGTGAAAAATATTCAACTAATGAAATTGGCGTATAACGCGCGTGCCTTTAAATATGCCTCAGTTGTACAGTAAGAAAGTAGCCTAAGGTCCTCGAAGTTTCCTGCCGTCCTGGTGTTATGTTATTCAGGAGGCTGATACGTCAGAGGTGTACACAGTGCAGGCCTGGCGACCCGCGCGGTGGAGCACTGTTTACACGAGCGTTAGCAGTCGGCCAACACGCGGCCGGCCGCTTGAACACACAGCGCGCCTGGCCTGACCGTGTAGCCGGTCTCCTGCGGCGGCGTGGCGGTTTCCAGGAGAACAGAGACGCATCGGTCCTGAACTCGCTGAAGTTGTGGTCGAACGCTTGCAGGGGGGGAAAAAACACAAACTATATAGTTATAAATAGGGACCGGAAAATTTCGCGGGTTCAATGACCTCTAGGATGAACTCCATAGTTCTACGTACACTCGGTCAAATGTCACCCACTCATTGGCTTCTGTCTTGTGAGACGTCCCATCGTACCAGCCTGTGATTCGATAAAGCTTTGGTCAGGTGTTTCTCATTGGCCCAGAGTCATCCAGGTGAGTTGTGAGCCAATAGCAGAGGCGGCACTGAGGTATAACTATTTGTATTTTAGCCTATAGAAAAATGAATTCGCGAATTTTTCCAGTCTCTAGTTATAAAGTAGCTTGGCTTCTGGGTTGTGGCCGTGTCCTTGGCGAATAATTCACCGAAGTTTCGGTCGGACATTGCAGTCGTCAATCATCAGGGAGCAGTTACCTACTGATGATGGCGACTGCAATGTCGACTGAAACGTCGGTGAATTATTTGCCAAGGACACGGCTACAACCCAGAAGCCAAGCTACTTCAGACAATGGCCGTGAAAGCCTGCGAACATTATTATATAGTTGTATTTGTTTTGTAAACATTAAACACTTAACTGAGCCGTAAGGATTTAAATAATTACTGTTTATAATTTAAGTTCTATGTTTCTGAAATGAAAGCCCAAATTCTGACCAATTTTTTTTTTTTAATTATTTCCTTTTTATGTGTATTTTTTTCCACTTTTTATCTGAAATGTTATGTTTATTTTTCAATTTTTTACTGCATGTGAAGTAAAGAAACGTTATCATATCTTTTAAGCGCCTGCAAAGAACATTGTGACTTAAAGCCAACAGCTATTAAAATATTTTGAAACATATTTTTATTGAAAGTCGATCGATCAAAGCTGCGTTGAATTTTTTAACACTGTCAAAGTAATTTAATTGGGATAATGTTTGCGTGGTCGAGGTCTTAGCACGAGAGATCTGTAAGGTCGATATTGGCTCGCTCTTCAAAGGCATATAACATCTGCACGCGCCACGGACCTGAGATATAGGAACAACGTTGCGAATTCGTGTGAGGTTTAGCCCTGAATCAATCATTTTATAGCGCGATAAATTATATACAGTCACTGTTTTATTTTTTATTGAAATTATTCTTTAAAAAGAAATTCTAAATTTTTAAATTTTGCAATTTTAATGCTGGAATTTAAGTTTTTAGTAATTAAAACTATGATATACTTCTAAAATTATGTATTTGCTATTAACAAGATAAAGTCAAATTACTGTTAAACATATAAAACATTTTGCAGACATTTAACTTAAGTAATCCAGTAATAATTTAATAAATTGTTATTTTTTAATTTTAATTAGTTTCGTGTATTAAATAAACAATTTTCAATAAAGTTCAAATGTCTGCCTGACAATTGTATAATTTGTCTGCCAGTGTCTCAAAACGCATTTGGTGGTTTCATTTCTTCTTTAAAGAAATATTTTTTACTGAAATATTTTTAGCACATGCTCTGTTGAAACGTTTTCACTTTCTGAATGCAAAAAAATCAAACGTAAGATATGAAACTAAAGGGTAGTAACAATTTATGTTTTTAATTTAAAGTTATTTTTACCTAAACGCAGTCAGAGATAGTACGTTTGTACATTTATTTGATGACATGGTCATAATTAATTTTTGTTTCTGTAATTATAAATGGAAAAATTTTGAAAATACTAAATGAATATTTAAATTCAAAACGATAATCTTTTTGCAATCTAATTATACCTGAATCGATTTTTTTTTTACCTCTGAAATCCACGTTGTCTAAAATAATGAATCAGTTAAATTAAAACATCTATTTGAACTATGAATATCTACGTAATTAGCTATGGATTATTTCATGAAGGAAGTGATATCTTACTGTTTGTGAACCCAACATTATCAAATAGTGAAAGTTTTTTCCCCTTCTATTTGAGGACCAATTAAACTATTCTAGTTAAACTTAGAATTGAAATAAAATCGAGTTTTCCAACAGGTTTCTTCATTAGATGCACGCTGTAAATTACTCTCTAAGAGCGTTTTCTTGCCCTAACTGCTTTTTCTGTCTTTCCCACGCCTTATTTGAGCAGTTTAAAACCCACATCCGAGCGCTACGTCTCTGCTGGTTATCGCTTCTCACGACGTTTGAGGAAACGTGGAATTTTAATTAAACTTTGCGTTCCTCTTACAAAGTCTATTTTACTAAGTCTCTTTCTTACTAGACAAAGTGTTAGTGCACATACATCTAAAATTCGTTAAAGACAATCTGAACAGTTGGAATTCCTTCTGTCAATAAATTCCCGATCACAACCGCACTAACCTTCTGAAGCCTGTCTTGTACATATTCCAGCGGACAACCAATTACGTCAAGTAGACTAATATTATAAAACCACATTAATTAAAACTAAACAATTTGCGAGGATATTAAAATGTTCATATCAGGGAGAACGCACTTTAAGCACAATAGATTTTATTTCAACTAATTCCTAAGATATTGGGATTTTTGCCTATTAGATGATTCATTATTTTGGTCTGAATGTTACAAATTATTTTATAGGTCTGTGTTTGTTAGGTTATCCCACAGAGTTAGCCCGTATTCAACCAAATATTTGGCACGCAAAAAAATTATGCAATATAAAGGAGTCAGGTGACAACAAGGAGGATTATTTTAATTTCCTTAAAAATGAGAAACACACTGTCACAATTTGGTACTAAGCGAATGGTGTAATTTAACTAAACTAATGTGTTAACAATTCGGTTATCAAAAAACATTGATTTTAACCTATGAATACAAACACGAGGAAGGTTAACAAAAAACATACATTTTTTTTTCCTTCAGTAAAACTTTATTTCGTTTAATTAAGGCATTGAAAATTGGCAAATAATCGTAAGCCTTCAATAAAGCAGGAAGAAACGATTAATCTTATTTTGAATTTCGGTATATTTCATTGCAACGTCACTCTTTGCCACTTTTTAGATATCTTCTTCGTATAACTGACAGCCCCAAAATGTCTAGATGATTGAAAATCTGTGGAACATTCGGATTAATGATAATTTGAAATTTTTTGTGCAAGCAGCTACCAATTGATATTAGCAAATATTCCTTTATGCTTTCTTCATAAAGCACACGATTGAGAAGCAAGGAGCATGGAATAAAAAAAGCGTAAAAACTTTCAGCCCGAGGGAGAGGTGGCTGGGAAATTGATTAATTGCCGCGCTCGCGATGAAAACGACGAAGTATAGAATTTAAAAAAAAAACACTACCGCTGGCAGCAGCGGTGCAGCTGTAAGGCTGTTGATGGGAGTCGGTTCGCGAGACTTGGCAACCCTGTCGAGAGTGATTTATGTGATGACACAGGGGAGTGAGGGCCGGGCCCTGGGTTTATCGTCTCCCTCAGGTGCCTCACCAGCGGGCCTGGGGCATTAGCGCGGGGTCCCCCCGGGCAGAAGCCCAGGTGACGTAGTCCCAGAGCCGCCCGCCAGGTAGCATACAGGTAGCACAACACCACACCAGTGAGGAGTAGCGCGTGAGCTGACCAGCGAAGGATCATCCACTTTACTCCGGTAACCACACGTTTTCCGGCCCAACATACCTGAATTACTGCATCTCATACTCATTTACAAAAAAATAGCAGGAATTTTTTTTTGTCATGGGACTGAAGTGCATTTTCCTCCTAACTTATTTAACGTGACTGTTTGCCGTCTCGGCTATATCCTGCTTAGCGACTCTAAAGCCTGGGAGGTAGACTACCAGCGTTACGGATTACGCCTGCGGTACAGGCTACCCGCCGTGCGACAGCAAAGAAGTAGTATCGCAGTGTAAAAAAAAGGGGGGAAGGGTTTGTCAGTAAAGTCAGTTTACGGACGATAAATTTACGTGATAAAGTCATAAGAAAACATTGATGAAAAATTACATACTTTTTAATTTTCAAATAATATTTACAGTTCTTTTTTTCAAAATATAATTTAAATAATTTGTTAAATATAATCACGAGCAATTAGTTAAAAAGGCCCGCCTTAACCTTTTTGATATTATAGAAGATTTTCTCGCACATTGGTTGGCCGGTTCTTGCACGCTCGGCTCAGGCGGAACGTGACAATTTTTCGTGCGTGCAGCCGGCGTTCATCGATTTATAAGACGTTATCACGTCAAAAAAAAATACCTCCAGTGCCAGTAAATGACGTGATAGTGACGTAATAAACACGTGATAGGAAGTAGATCATCTGAGGTTCGCAGAGCTATGACATAAAAGGGGCCTCCAGCAGAGCTCCTGGCGCACTCCGCCTCCAGGAGAAGCCAGGACACCCTCTTCGGAAGGACTTCGTGTCACCTAACGTCCTGAGTCTTCAAGGACGTCACGAGGCCCAGCGTCGCCGCCACGTCACACATGGCCTGACGGCCAGAAACCAAGTCGGAATTCGGCTAACGAGTTTATGCAAGCAAGTGGAGCTGGTGGTGGAATATTCTCAGGTGATAGATAGCTAGAGACCGGGAAAAAATCGCTGGTTCGATGACCTTCAGGATGGACTCCAATATCCACTACACACTCCGGCAAATGCCAACTGTTCATTGGCTGCTGACTTGTGAGTCGTCTCGATTGTGTGGGCCTGTGATTCAACGCTTCTATGAGTAATGGGTCTCTAATTGGCCCTCAGTCCTCCATATTAACAGTGAACCAATGGCAGAAGCAGCACTAAGGTATAATTATTTGAATTTTAGCATAACACGAAATGAATCCGCGAAATTTTCACGTCTCTATAGATAGCCCAGCAGCCCCAGATGGAAAACATCCCATGTCCCGGATTGGACTTTAACTTTCAACGAGTCGCAGTTGGACTTGGGAATGTTTTAAATGGCAACCGCGTTGGGACTTTACAAAATGGGTGGTTGGCATATGATGGCTACTGGCATGTCTGGTCGGTGACTGGTTGTTAGTCGGTGTGGCAGTTGTGGCGTCATTTCTTACTTCGGACTTAGACTTTCCAGACCCGGCACGTGGAGGCTACGTTCAGTTACGTAGCCTACGTAAGCGGAGTTACGGTTGCGGTTTTTAAAAAAACAGCTACGCTGGAATCCCTTCTGCATGAAGGGGCAAAAGCGTTTATTAATTGTCATATGAGTATTTAAAAGAGAAATAATCTTCTCTTTCACATTTACGTTTTTAAACAAGATTAGTTCTTTAAAATGTTTTTGTTTGGGACATCCAATAATATTATTTAATATCGATTAAACAAAAGTTCGTTTTGTTTACAGTCATAACCTAATGACAAATTCCCATGCTTAGCTATATCCAAGTGCTTTGTTTACATGTAATGAAATATAATTACCCGATCACAAAAGTACAGTTTTAAAGGAATAGTTAAAGAAAGGCATTTGCAATCCAGCTTCTGTCCACAAGTTAACATTCTTGAGGTTCCTTCAATTATGTATTCCTTTTCAGTGCAGACTTGGCGTGATGATTATGCGAAGGTTTGCCCCTGTCTTCTGCAGTTTGCAGTAGAAGGTGAAAGTGCAGTCTGGAAATCGGGCAGAATATTTCCTCTAGTGAAATATCTCGATCCCAGCCGGTAATATAGCCCACGACTTCAGTTTCATCGGTCACGTGTTCTGGGCAGTAGATCAAAATGCCGAACAATCTGTATCTGTGCACATTTAAAGAACATCCAGAAGTAGATTTAAAAACTTTATCAACATAATATTCGTGAATATGTTTTCGAGGACAAAGAAAGGCTTCCCCGAAATGCCTACAATCTGTCCTGTCGGCCTTTGAGTGCATTTGAACCCCGGAAGTGGGCTGGTAGTTCCGTCCCCAAATACGAAGGTTTATTTCTCCGCATTCGTTCAGTTTTGTCTGTTGTCCTGCCAACTGGCGTAAATCAAGTTTAAATGTCCGAGCTATCTGCCTGCGCCCATTCATACAGCGGCCGTTTTCCTGTTATAGGTCTCTCCACACGTATATTCATCTCCCCATCTGTCACCCAAAGTGCGCTGGCGCTGCCCGCTCGTATATCTCCACTATCCACTCTCGTTCCACTCTCGTTCCACTCTCTAGCCTCCACCAAGTCCCCCTTATCCATACTTACAAGTTATCCGTGTTTGTCGACTTCTCAGCTGGGTAATTTAGGAGGCATCTTCCAGTGGTACCGCCGGTTGGTTCAAGTGAATGGCTTCAAACCCGTAAAATTTACGACCGACGGACCACTCCAATCAAGGAGCCCATCATGGCCTCACAGCTCCAGTGGGACTGAGGTGAAGCAATAAGGACGGACATCACGGGCTGACCAAGCGCGGGTTCGGCTTTGTGATCACGCGATGCCGATGTTCATATGCGTGTACTTACTATTCGCGGGTTTAAAGCTACACTTACTTGGCGTAATGGAACACTTACTTAAATTTGGCATGAAAATAATTAATAAAACTTAAATTTTAAAAGTACCGGGTTAATATTATGAAAACAGTAAATAAATTTTTAATTTTAAAAATGAAATAATTAAAATATACTCAATATTCAATATTAAATTCAACGCGATAAATTTTATTTTATGATAAAAGTTAATAAATATGTTGAAAGTTTATTCTATTTTATTAATTTTTTACGTACTTATTAAAAAATAACGTGTTCATTTATAATTCAAATTTATAATATTTACGAAAATGAAAATGAAAATGTTCGAGGTTTGGCACACTAAAATGTTAACCAATTCGTTTTCCGCTTTAAACCGTGTTCGAAAATATACAATCTAAATATTTGCGTTTAAGTAATTAAAATTCATACACGTGTTTAAGCTGAAAGAACACACCTTCAAATTCAAACCGGTATCACTCTAGATTCACCAATCATGCGACAAAAGGTAATAAAAAATAACATATTGAAGTGTATGTTAGGTTAGGTTAAATGCATTTAAAATGCATTATTAATTATTAGAACGGTTTGTTAGGTTAGATTTTGTGGCCTAATCAAAGAATTTCATTTGTAAATCATACCATTTACAGAATTACTTTAACACCAGAATTCTCAAAATTGTTTAGGGCTCTAGACCTATCTTTGTTATAAAATTAGTCCATGTGTGAGTATTAGAATATAAGACAGATGTCATGAATATTCCTCTTAGATTAAAAAAATTGAAGTTTCTTAGTGTATTATGCTATATCTCGACTATCCGGACATCCGGAATTCGTTTTGTGGTTTACTTAGAAAGAAAGAAAAAAATATTGTTTCAAACCCTCATGTGTCCAGAACAATTCACAGTACCCATAAACAATACATCCAAAAACAATTTTTTTTTGTACAAAGAATTATCTAATATGTTGTTTTTGACGTGATAACGTCTTATAAATCGATGAACGCCGGCTGCACGCACGAAAAATTGTCACGTTTTGCCTGCCTGAGTCGAGCTTGCAAGAACCGGCCAACCAACGTGCGAGAAAATCTTCGATAATATCAAACAGGTTAAGGCAGGATTTTTAACTAATTGCTCGTGATTATATTTAACAAATTATTTAAATTAAATTTTTGATAATAACTGTAAATGATATTTGAAAATTAAAAAGTATGCAATTTTTCATCAATGATGTCTTATGACGTTATCACGTAAAATTATCGTCCGTTAATCGACTTTACAGACAACCCCTCTTTTTTTTAAGTTAAGCCCACCACAAGCTCATGTCTGGAGATGACAGGCAAGGCATCAGACAAGGGGTGATCTAGGGAGAAGCTGAGCAGCAGGAATCAGGGGCAGGTCCTCTGGGATGAAAGGCTCTGGGCGGACCAGGGCTTCCCCCAGGTGTTTGCACGCCGATGAACGAAGGAGAGGTTTAACTGCCGGCGCAAGCAGAGCACCCGGGGCTGCCGCCATAACTCGGCGCGCTATTTTACTCCGCGCCGCGTCGGACAGAAGGGAGGAGTTTATTGTCTCTGAACCACAATTCACGGCGCCCCTCGCGCGGACTTTACGACTTCCTCTTCAGCGGCCGCCGTCGGCTAGCTGGGACGTGAGGCGCCCCCTACCCCGACACCAGCCCTCCGGCAAGTCCACGGGAACTCCTGCCGGGGCAGTCAAATATTTACCGCGCCCCGTTAGACTGCGGCAGCTCTCTCCGGCTCGCCTCTGCTGCGAGTCGCTCCCGGACTTGGCCGCGTCACAGGCCATCGCCTGCCTCTCAGTGAGAACAATAAGCTTGCAGAGTCCACCTAAAATACCAAACAAATATGCAAATGATGTTTTACAACTTGCAAATAACTTTGTACGTTATAAAGTCTGCATGTTTAACAGAGCATCCCAGAAGTATTACCGTCTTGAACAGTGCATCCCGGAAGTATCGCCGTGTCGAACAGTGTATCCCGGAAGTATCGCTGTGTCGAACAGTGTATCCCGGAAGTATCGCCGTGTCGAACAGTGTATCCCGGAAGTATCGCCGTGTCGAACAGTGTATCCCGGAAGTATCGCCGTGTCGAACAGTGCATCCCGGAAGTATCGCCGTGTCGAACAGTGTATCCCGGAAGTATCTCCGTGTCGAACAGTGCATCCCGGAAGTATCGCTGTGTCGAACAGTGTATCCCGGAAGTATCGCCGTGTCGAACAGTGTATCCCGGAAGTATCGCCGTGTCGAACAGTGCATCCCGGAAGTATCGCGTGAAGCGAGCAGCTGGGGTAGTCTCTCCTCCAGCCCTCGTTCGCCTCGTCAAGTGTCGGAAACAACAAATGGGTTTCGTCGCCGGATAAGACGGCGGAAAATGGAAGGCGGCGTGTGCTAAAGAGGTCTCGCTATCAGTTCCCGGGGCCTCTGTCTCGCTTCGACAGCGTGACGAGCCTCGGCGAGACACCGCCAGACGTCTCACGCGCGCATTCGCCCCGAGGATCTTTCAGGCTTGTCTCAGACACTGTCCTTCTCTCTCGCGCTCATTTCCCCGCTAAAAGAGCACGTACATCAGGGAAGAGTACTACTGGTTTCTGTTCTTTCCACTATCCCTCTTACATCCTTGTGCTTCTGAACTTCAGTTGCAGTGTCTTCGCCTAAGTTCACGTCGATTAATCGTAAGAAATTTGGGCATGTGCTTCTTTTATATATTATATTTTATTACATTTTATTTTAAATAATCAAGAGTTGAGGCAGTTCAATTTCTACAAAAACCGAATCATTCAGTATCATAAGTTTAAAGTTTACAAGTGTCCTAGGTTAATTTAAAAATAATTTAAATTAAGTTAAATTAATTTTACATTTAAATTTATATTAGTATCTAAGGATAACGATAATCCAAAATATGCAATTCATACTGGATTTTTTTTTAATGTATCATCAAAACAAGTCGCATCATATGCTTATCGATAGGGAGTACAGCTGGTCGTGTGTTTGTAAGAGCTGTGTAACATCCAACTCTCAGGGGTAGAGAGGTGTAAGTACTTGTGCCAAGGTCTTGATGGACGTGTCTGGCGCAGTTACACTCGCACGTGCCTGGTCGACCCTGAAACTCGATAACTCGCGACACGTCCTAGTGTAACTCCTCCTTCCCTCACGGCAGTGCGGAGACGCTGACAACTGCGAACAGCTATTTGTGTCGCTATGGCTTCACACATTACATGCTATGTTGTGTCACTATAGCTTTGCACATTCCATGGTATGTTGTGTCACTATAGCTTTGCACATTCCATGCTGTGTTGTATTGCAATAGCTTTGCATATTACATGCTATGTTGTGTCACTATAGCTTTGCACATTCCATGGTATGTTGTGTCACTATAGCTTTGCACATTCCATGCTATGTTGTGTCACTATAGCTTTGCACATTCCATGCTATGTTGTGTTGCAATAGCTTTGCATATTACATGCTATGTTGTGTCACTATAGCTTTGCACATTCCATGGTATGTTGTGTCACTATAGCTTTGCACATTCCATGCTATGTTGTATTGCAATAGCTTTGCATATTACATGCTATGTTGTGTCACTATAGCTTTGCACATTCCATGGTATGTTGTGTCACTATAGCTTTGCACATTCCATGCTATGTTGTGTCACTATAGCTTTGCACATTCCATGCTATGTTGTGTTGCAATAGCTTTGCATATTACATGCTATGTTGTGTCACTATAGCTTTGCACATTCCATGCTATGTTGTGTCACTATAGCTTTGCACATTCCATGCTATGTTGTATTGCAATAGCTTTGCATATTACATGCTATGTTGTGTCACTATAGCTTTGCACATTCCATGGTATGTTGTGTCACTATAGCTTTGCACATTCCATGCTATGTTGTGTCACTATAGCTTTGCACATTCCATGCTATGTTGTGTTGCAATAGCTTTGCATATTACATGCTATGTTGTGTCACTATAGCTTTGCACATTCCATGCTATGTTGTGTCACTATAGCTTTGCACATTCCATGCTATGTTGTGTTGCAATAGCTTTGCACATTCCATGCTATGTTGTGTCACTATAGCTTTGCACATTCCATGCTATGTTGTGTTGCAATAGCTTCGCACATTCCATGCTATGTTGTGTTAAAAGAACTTCACACATTATATAATTTGATACTGTGTTGTGTTTCAAGAGTTGCACATATTCCATCCTAATGGTGCTGGTACATGCAGAGAGCCATGCACATAACGTTAGTTCATATTATTCTTATTTCTTAATAATTCAAAATTTGGAAACATTTTCAGTTTATTCTTAAAAAAATAGTTGCATTGAACTTCGAAAAAAGGTTAAATTTGGAAACACCTTCAATCAAAATAAATTAAATTCCATGTCGCAAGCTTGGCCGACTGTTGAGTCAGTAGTTGGTTAATATGATAATGTTGAACGGTTGTTAAAGGGATTGAAATAAATTTTAAAAATTTTAAATTTACAAATGCCCAAACTAAAAAACTTAATTTAAAAATGTAATTTTAGGTTTTTTTAGTATGTATGAATTATTCATAAATGAATGGTGCAGCAAAATTATTAAAATAATTTTAGACTGCCTTTCAAAGAGTTCTTGTGAACTTAGTCACTTAGTACGTCATGATTAAGCGTGTATACTTCATTAAAAATAACCGGTGAACCATTGTAAGAATTTAATAAAATTAACTGTTTCAATAAAAATACTTATTAAACAGATTTTAATTAAAATTTAAAATAAAAATGTCTTATAACTGTGTATACTCAGAATGACATCCCAAATTCGTAACAAAAAGCTCTTACTTCACTTTGAATACGTTTACGTTAATGTGTAGACTTGACGTAACAATAATGCTTATTTGGGTAAGTGTTGTTTCCAAACCAAATACCAATATTTTATAACATTAAACTACTCAAGGTACTTAGCGAATTCATTTGTTGATTTCAATGTGAAATTTAATATCAAGGCCATCGACTGAACTCATATGGCTGAAGCAACACAATAAAACTGCTTATGAGTTCGTTTCATTGCTTTTAAGGGCGATATGGCGCTTGATGCATGGTCCAGTGTCATCCTTGGCGCTTACTTGCTGCTGGCCTCAAACAGTCTCACATCTCCAAGAAAGCGGGCTGCTAAATAATCAAAACAGTAAGAATTCAATTATTATTTTAGAAATCTTTAACATATTAAAAGCGTCTATATTTCATTCATCCCTTTAAATTCATATTAGATTAACAGCAGCTAAGAGATATTTTTTTAAAGTGATCGAAATTTTGAAAAATAAAAACTCACATGTCTTTCAATTATTATATTTTCTAAATACAAACATTTTATTTAATTTTATCAGCTTTGTTTACGGTACCTGGTGGGTAAATAATTATTTCAAATAAATATATGTTTCTTCAATGTTTAAAGAGGAAAAGTAAATAGTGGCACTAAAATTCATTGAGAACTATTTGACCAGAAACCAAAGAAACTATGGAGCATAACTTAAGGGTGTCTCCGGGAAGGAATTAGTATTCCCGCCCCAGTTGCCGGTAGCACCCCCTAGGGCGCTCTAATTGCGCGGTGCGCGCTACACCGCCACATTAATAACTGAGTAGATGCTCGCTCCGGGGCCCAGGCTTGCCTCGTGCCCGCCTTCACCGCTAGAGGCGCTGGGGTCGCTCCCTGGAGCCCTGCTTCACGTTCGATATGCTCATTCCGTGTCGTCCTTTTTCCCTCACTCTGTCTTATTGCGCTGAAATTATAAGCCAATTGTTATTATATTTGTTATTTATGATGCTTTGCGTAAAAAAATACATTTATATAATTTCCGTTTCAACAGGGTTTTAAAATATTAATAATTAAATAAGTTTGTAGGAAGTAGTTTTATAGTGATAAAATTATAAGCCTATTATTATTTGTTATTTTGCGTTAAAACGTTTATATTTAAATAAGATCTAGTTTCAACAGGATTTAAAAAATATTAACAATTAAATACGTTTGTAGGAAGTAGTTTTATAGAAGCCATAATAATATAAGTGTTATTTTTCTTTGAAACGTAAGATTTAAAATTATTTGTTACAATAAATAATCGTTTTCAGTTTCTTTACAATTAAATTTTACAGAAAAATTAAATAAAATGATATAATTGCAAATTAATATTTTAATGTATGATCGATAGCGAAGCATGTTTTAGAATTTATTTGTAATAATAAGTTAAAGAAGCGTGATTTAATCTATAGTACGCATCTTCTGACGTCCTGGAATGTACACTCGGCAGTATTCATAAGGCTGCCAATGTTTAAAAACCTGTACGTGTTTAAGTGATAGTCCCTTTTAGTTGCAAGTACTGCCTACCGCATCACGCAGCAGGTGTGCGGGTTGCGGCGAGAGGCGTCCCAGGCGCACTCCAAGACTCGGCGACACCCGCAGATAGGAGTCGTGCTCAGTGGAAGAGCCAGCTCGTCCCACAGGTCGGTGCTTCGCGGGGAGGGGGCGGGGGTTAGGACTGACCGCCATGATCTGTCTCGCGTGACTTCTGACTCCAGCGGCTCGGCTGGAGAGAGATCAGGAGGCTGTGAGACTTGTTCGTATCTGGCGAAACAAAACATGCACTTCCTGCGTCCACGTATTTTGTTGGTCTAACGAAATTTCAAAAACATTTTGTAGTTCAAAAAATTATATGGAGCTTATTTAATAAAATAAAATATTCGTTATTTTTTTTATTAGACTAAATTTTCGTCTGAACCATCGGTTAACATTGATTTCGCAAAACAAATTAGCCGAGAACAAAAAACCTGGTGACGTCGCCATCTTAGCTATCATATCAAACATAGGGAGCATAGAGAGCATAGCGAGCATAGCGCATGCAGGCACATGCAGAAGTGGCTTGCGTCGCACCGCGCTTTGCGATGCTGTTACGGAATGGCCTTTTAACACCTGTGAAACGTTGTGACAAGTGTCCAAAAGTATTCGGTGATTATGTCGAAATGTAAAATAAAATTCTAAGTGAAAAAAATTTCTCCAACTACAAATGTGTGTCAATGATAACCAACTGAAGGGTTTTCCCTAATCACCATTCACTAATTGTGATATACTGGGATTAAAAATGCGCGCAAGTACAGATAATTACATTAAACATCCATTATATTAAACTTTGTGAATTGCTATTGTAAATGAATGAGAGAAAAACCACAAATGCAAGAGAGGTAACATGTTAAAATCTCAGTTTTAGCCCACGAAATATATTAACGATGAGCTAAAACCAACAATACCACAACGTGGTGTGTGAGGTCATGTAAGCCAGACATCTCAGCGGTATATTTGCTGTTATCGCCTGTGCACGTGGGAATGCAAGTATTTAACAAGTTTAAAGAGCGCAGGTTGTTCCACGGGAAGCCTTCTTTTCACAGACGAGAGAGCCATACCCGATGTTCCCCGAAGTTTACATGATTTCACAGTATCTTTAATGTAGCTATCCTAACAAAATCAACCGTTCACAACGTTTTAAAGTATTTATAATGTAGCTAACATAACCTAAATGACCATTAGTATCCTTTTATCAACACCGCCATATTTATTTACAACGAATAAAAAAAAAACCGAAGATGCACGATCGGGCGATTGGCTCTCTTGTCTGTGAAGAGAAGGATTCCCTTGTTCCGCCGTGGGTGCTTCAGCCCCTTGCTGTTCGTCCCAGACCCGAGCCAGGCTCGGAGAGGCTCGGAGAGGCTCGGAGAAGCTCGGGTCGCGGCGGGGAACTCCCCAATTAAACTCGCCAGAGGCGCTCGTTATCGGATTCTCGGGATGACGTCACCGGGCCGTCGGGCGGCAATAAGAGACCCCCCCCCCCTCCCCCGGGTGCTGGTTGGTGGGTCGTGCTGACCGCCGCGAGGTGGCGACCATACTGGGTCAGTGGCCCCAGCCGCTGGTCATCGCTAGAGACAGGAAAAATTCGCGGGTTCAATCACCTTCAGGATAGACACCAATATCCTTTACACACTCGGGCAAATTCCAACTGTTTCATTGGCTGCTGATTTGTGAGTCGTCTCGATTGTGTGGCCTCTGTGATTCGACGCTTCTATGAGTCATGGGTCTCTAATTGGCCCTCAGTTCTCCAGATTAACAGTGAACCAATGGCCGAAGCAGCACTAAGGTATAATTATTTGAATTTTAACATAACACGAAATGAACCCGCGAATTTTTCAGGTGTCTGGTCATTGCCGGAGCCCTAAAATCCTCCCGATCAACAACAGGGAGCGATCCCAAACAGTTCTGTTTTTTTCTTAAACTCTGGAATGTATATAAAAAGCGAACTGGAACGCTACTCACAACCATACCCTATTAGGGCGCATATGTGGGAGGGGAACGTGTGAATGCCGGCCGTAAGGTCGGAACAATCTGACCGCCGCGAGGTAATGACTATGCTGAGTAGCCCTGGCCTGATCGTGGCTGAAGCTCTAACACCTTCCTGATCAAAAAGGGGAGTAATCCGTTGAAGTATTTATCTTAATTTCACTTGTTCTGGATTGTATTAAAAAAATTGGTTGTCTGTAAAGTTGGTTTACGGACGATAGTTTAACGTGACGTCATAACAATACATAGATGAAATGATTGCATACTTTTATGAATAAAATTGAATCATTTTCATTTTAATAATAAAAGAATACATACTTGAAATTATACTAGTAATCAGATTTTTAAAATGCAAGAATAATGAACCTTTTATTGCCGAACATTGTTGTTGAAATAAGCAATGAAAACCACATGAACTTTTCACTTCACTTTATAAACAGTCGAGTGGAAGAGAGATAGATGCGGCGCAAACGTACAATGAGCGTAACGGGACACAGCGTAACGGAACGATGTGCGTAACGTGACACTTATTCGTGCGTGCAGCCGGCGTTCATCGATTTATTAGACGTTGTCACGTCAAAAAAAATTGATCTGTAAGCCGACTGCCAATCTCCCCTTAAAGGGGGCATACTTGGGGGTACAGGTGGGGGGTCCCGACCATAAGTTGCAACACGGATGACCGCCGAGAGAAGGCCAGGGTCGCCGGGTGAGAAGCTGCGACTGCCGAGACTCAGACACAGTGTGTTCAAGTAGTTCTGAGCCCGCCCGCTAGATAGCAGCTTACATTATATGTTACACACATAGCTACATTGACTGTGAGAAGTAACGCACAAGCTGTTATAAGGGAAACAAACCAGAGAATATTAATTCACTTTATTTTGGTAGCTTCATATTTTGTGTGGGCATAACATAAATTTTTGCAACTTCTTATCATTTGTATGAAATATTCTTTTATTTTACAAAACAGCATTGTTTTTTGGCACAGTTTGTATCGCTTTTACTAAGTGATTGCTCGTCCAGTAGTTAAGGTAACATTATAAACCTTAAAGTTTTGTGGATCTGAAGATCCAGCTCTAGTATTTTTTTTTTGCTAATAGTTATAGGAAAACCAAACCGATAGCGTCAAATGTCGCTCAAAACATAGTTTCTTTTTCCAATGTAAGAGTAACACTTTTTTTTTATCGAACTAAGGACCCTTCGCCTGCATCGAGACGAAACTTTCGGTGTCTGGAAACAGCTGAAATTTTAATTAGGTCGGAAGTTACGAGGCTAAACGTTTTTTTTCTCGGTCGGATGCCATTTCCGGCCGAAATGCATGACTTCCGGTGAACGTGGTACTGTCTGTTACGTTCCGGAGGGAAATCTTTACCAATAGGATTTCAGATATATCGAATATTTCTTAATTCATTTATCGAGCTTCATTACCGTGGTCTAATTATTATTTACGTATGGTTGGCAGTCGTGAAAACTGTAAAGAAATAAGTTATATAATTATTACCATGTTTTACAGTCACTCCTTTAGGTTAATGCTTGTAGGTATCACAGGAAATATATCAGTTTGGTAGCTTAGCATGCAATATGGCAGACAGCCTGGACGTGAATTGTTTCTAATAGGTATTTGGCTATGACCAACAAGTATATTTTTCTTAAATTTTTAAAATACAAATGTTTGAATAACATTAATTTAATATTGGGGACATTGTTCTTGGTACATCTAAGTTCATTTTTGAAAATAATGATTTAAAGAATTTTATAATAAAAATATAATACTCTGATATTTGGTGATGAAAATTATGGGCTAAGAAGTCTAAGTTAGGAAATATGTTTAACAAAAGTTTTTAATGCACCTAAATGCGAACTAAGTATCCTCCAAATATAATTAATTTTTATATTTTTTCAGCGCCATTGCACAGCTAACACCACCTAAAGATAATGTTTTAATTGTTTGATATTTAATTTTTATTATTGTTATAAAGTTGTTAAAAAAATTGTAACGTCACTATCAAAGATTGAATTCAGAAAATATTTTAACATAAGCACATTAATGAAAAGTGATTTAACAAGAATACATATTCTAAGTGATATTTAGTGAGTGCTTATAACTGTAAACCCTGCACCCATCACATTTATAATTCAAGTGCTTAGAGATAGAAAATTTAAACTTAAACGCAGTGTGTAACTTTTAGTTTCAGTTTCATCCATCATATGGTTTTTATTAATTATTTCTAACTTCAACATTTTACAAAACAAATTTTATAAAACTGTGAAGTTAATTATATGCTTAACCCCAGAAAATTAACATCTTCTAGCGAGTAACAAAGTAAAAATTACTAAAAAAGAAAACAATTTAATTACTAATAAATAGAGTCGAGTGTATTCGCAAAAAAAAAAAATGAACGCTCATCCTAATCCAAAATGTTTTTTTCGTCCGCAAGATAAATTTTTAGTTTATTTCTCCTGGTCATTCATCACGCGTTTGCGTCCGCACAATCGTCGCGTGCCGACTATAGACGTGTACCTGAAAATAGTTCAACCAATCATTGTGCTTTATTACACATCTGGTCTTGAAATATGTTCACGAAAAATAAATGCCCCTACACATTATGAGTTATTTATTAATAGGGATAAACCTTTTTTTCAGCGAAAAGATTATTTCAATACCAGCTCTGTTTGCGTAACTCTGTGCGGAAGCAAACGCGTCATGAGTGGCCAGGCAATGTAAAGCAAAAGCAAAAACGTCTGTAGCAGACGTCCTCCAATAACAAGGAATAAATCGCTTGTGAAGGCATGCCTATTTACAATATAATTAGAGTCGGTATTTTTTTTCACAAAAAAATAAATGGCCTTAACAATGGGTGTTGTGTATCTGGTGAATATAGTTACACAAAACCTTACTTTGCGTTGATTATAAAACAAAACCAAAATATAAATTTACTTAAAAAATATTATTTGATGGAAACGGAACAGTTCAATATTACGGGAGAGGCCTAACTTGATTAAGTATTAATTACCACGTTTATACTTGGAGGTTGTCTAAAGAAAATAATTAACGATAACACGCGGTAGGGAGCAGCTTGGCCTCTGTGTTGTAATCGCTTCGAAGGCGAAGAAAAACACCGACGTTTCGGTTGACGCACGCATTGGGCAACTGGTACCTGATGATGGCGACAGAAGCGTCGACGTGGCTCCAAACCCAGAAGCCAAGCAACTTCAGACAATGGTTGCGAAAGCCTTGCCGAACTTTATCGACACGTAGTTGTTCCTCCAAAAGTTGAAAGTTGACCGGTTGCCCACAAGACAGCGCTCCGGGCAGACGAAGGCAGGTAGGGGAGTTCCCAATCAAAGACGCCCTTATTTGCTCTCGCCGCCGGCAGGCAACAGGAAGGACAAAGTTTCGGACGTGTGCGACGACTGTCCGGGGGGGAGGGGGAGAGTTTGCCCTCTCGTCCAATCAGACGAGGCGCCGGCCTGCTGACCTGAGAGAGACCGTCAGTCCCCGGGTCTCCAGGAATGGGAGACGCGGCGGACGTTGCCGTGATTCCGTCACCACCGCAGTCTCCCCCCCCCCGTGACCACCCGTCTACCTCGGCGACCAGCGACCTCCGAACCGACGAGACACCCTGTCGAGAGTCTGTCCTTCATCACGGGGCGCCGCAGGATCTGCCAGGACTCGCACAGCGCGGTCAGTGTTGTTCGACAAACACAGTGTTAAAAGTACCTTCATAATACATCCATAATATTTCGTAATTTTAACTGCAGTTGAAAGTGCTTTATCAACAAAGTTTATTATCTGTTTCACAAAATTAATTTTTCTTATAAATTTTTGTGCAGATGATGTGCTAAAATAATTACTTTTATTTCAATTCCAACATTAAAAAATACAATTTTTTGTGATCAAAATGGTGGGATCGAAAAGGCGGAATGTTCTAGAAAAAATATATGGCGGACATGGCATCGTGATTCTAGATGGTGGAAAACAAAATGGCGCATCCAAGATTGCCACCGGGGTCAAGGTCAAGGTCATCCAAGATGGCCGCCGTGACGTCACAATCCAAGACGCCAGCACCCGGTACTTGTCGCTTAGGGCGAAGAAAGACCCGCGCATCAGTCGCCTCTCGCCTCTACGAGCAAGCCCCTCGGCTGGTGAACACGCTCGTGTGTCAAATGCGAGCCGTAGAGTTCAAGAAGGTCGCTCTAGCCAGCTACTTCGAGCGTAGCAAACCGCTGCCAGGGAGAGGGAAAAAAAAGAAAGGCCGATAGAAAGCTAAAACGGGACGAAGAAGTAATTTAAGTTGCACGCCGTGTTAGCTTCTGTAGCTGAAAACCCATTCCCAGACAAAAAGGGGCATTCTAGTTTAAATTCTACGACCCGTGCTCCTGGGAATAACAATTCCTGTGGCGATCCGGCTCCTTCGAGGCGAGTCTGCGCTGTAGGTCTCAGCCCGCGTGCTTGAAGGAGGTGCTTGGTGCTTCCAGTCGTGTCAACAATGAAGCACCGCAGGTACGAACTGCACATACTAAACCAACACCAACTTCAAGAATAAACAGCATTGTACTCCGCGGAGTAACAATCAAATTGCCACTACACTCTGTGTACGTGAGCTTATAAAAAAAAGAAAACTTTTACAAAATATAGGAAAATAAGGGCAAATAAAAAAGCGTATGAATAAAAGTGTTATATTTTTACGAAATATCTCGTGCATAACGTTGAATAAAATAAAACCATGTAGTGTGGAAAGTTAATTAGACATTTTGTTTCTAAATCACACATGTGCTCGTCTAATAAATAAAAATTACGTAAAAATCACAAAATATTTTGTTTTCAATATTTAAAAATATATGTTTGTACTATTTGTAATAGATATAGTTGTAAATAAAAATGTTTCATCTTTATCTAGAATTCGATGAATTAATTTATTTTCTGTGTTTTATTTATTTTGATTGCGTCCATTTTCAAACACTGTAAAATAACATAAATGGTTTACAATTAAAAAATAACGTGAACATTTATGAGCCTGTAATTATTCCCAATTTTAGTAGCAATAATATTATATCTTGGTTGCTTTTGACAGACATAAAACCATTAGAACACCAATACTGATCCATTTTTGTGTTGATATTAACTTATGTTTTTAATTTGACAAGTTGTGACGGCTGAGAAGTCTAGATTTATTTTGATATGTTATATCATGGGAGAAGTATCAGTTGGATTATATTATTGTCTATATATTCTACTGCGCCAAAATAATGTACAAATCACAGCAATTTTTTTAAACTTGAGTACGTTTATTTAGGCGGAACACTAACTGATGATAACATAGTTTTTAGTGTTCTATTTTTCTCTTGAATTAAAACCATTAAATATATCTAGAGACAATTTTGTATTATGCCAAGGTATAACTTTATTTTTATACACTTTGGCGCAATTTCTACTCAATGAATGTAAACATAATTCAGTTTCTCCGCATGGCAATGTACACTGGTCCAGCTGACGAAACGAACGTCAATTTTCGTAGTAGTGAGAGGTAGTAGCAGTTCTATTTTGGGTTAGTTAATGAGTACATTACTGTACAATACAAATAGTTTTCTTGGAGCAATGGATCAAAACCCAGTTTTACCCTTAATCTACTGCAAAAAGAAAAAAAATTGGAATAAAACGAAATGTATCAGCGATCAACCTCTACGCATCAAAATGTATCAGTCCTCAACATTTCCACACCAGAATGTATCAGCGCTCAGTCTCTACCAATCCTAATCGGAATTTAACAGCACTTAACCTCTACGCGTCGTAATATATCAGCGGTCAGCCTCTTTGCATCTAAATGTATCAGCGATCAACCTCTCTGCATTATAATGTCTCAGCACTCAGCCTCTACGCATCGGAATGTATGAGTGCTAAATTTATTCCGCACGGTAATGTATCAGTGTTCAGGCTCTCCACACGATTGTGAATACGCACACAACACCTATGAAAATGAATGTATCAGTTCCTGCCTCTACGCAACGGAATGTGTCAGCGTTCGACCTCTTTGCATCGGAATGCATCAGCGCTAAACTACTCTGCATTATAATACATCAGCGTTCAGCTTCTCCGCACTAGAATGTATCAGGGATCAGTCTCTCCACACAGGAGTGTACAAACGCTCAGCCTCTCCGCACGATAGAGTACCAGCGCCCAGTCTCTCCACACAGGAGTGTACAAACGCTCAGCCTTTCCACATGGGATTGTAACAGCACCCACCCTCTCCACACGAGAGTGAACAAACGCTCAGCCTCTCCGCACGGGAGTGTACTAGCGCCCAGCTTCTCCGCACGGGAGTGTACCAGCGCCCAGCTTCTCCGCACGGTGGTGTACCAGCGCCCAGCCTCTCCGCACGGGAGTGTACGTGGCTGGTAGTCAGGGGTGACAGCGGCGCCTTGTCAGGCGGCGTGGTCGTCACAGGCCGCTGCCGGGGGCGATGTCCTTGCTTGTTGTAATTAGCATTCCCCCGCATGCAGGAATGCCTCGGCGACAGGCAACAATGCCCTCTCCCCGCCTACGCGCAGCTCCGCGCTGCCTCTCAGACACACATTCCACGCGTGTTATTTTTTATTCGTTTATTCCAAACACCACGGCAGGTGTCAACGGGCTTGACGGACTTTTTTTTTCCCCGGCCGTTGTTTAATTTAGTTGAGTGGGGAAATTTCTGGAGCGAACACTCGGTTCTACAGCTTTTCACATCTCCGCAAAATAAAAGCGGACTGCTTTACTTTTGGTATGAAAATGTAATAAAAAAGACTCTATGCATACCTATACATCGTTAACGATATTTTATTTTTATTTGCAGCCATAGCAAAATTTCTAAAACGTATTGCGTGTAGCGCCAGTTCAATAGCAGTTCATCAAAAAATGTCAGCTACAGGCTAAACAACATGGCCGACCTCTATTGCGGAGTGTTCAGCGGACCTGACAAAAAGGACTTTAGGTCGCGCGTACGATGACAGTCACTGTCATACATATAAGTATATGAGTTAAAATTGCAACAAGTTAACATCTTATAATCCCGGTATTAAGTATGAATTCACTTAAGAAATAATAAATTGTATCTTTTTAAATCAGTCTGATAAAAAAAACTGGTTTTGGCCATACGTACGAATAAAATGATATTTATAATTTTGTGTAGAAACTTTATTTACTTTTTTTAGTGATTCCTCAAAAAAAATATTTTGATTTAATACAATTTTTTTGACATACGCCATTGCAGTTTTGCACTGTTTTTCATAGTAAAAATTCATATACCTACGCAAAATAATAAATAAAACTTAAAACATATACACCCAGAAAACAAGCCTAAATCCGATGATGTCAAACAGATAAACCCAGCGATGAACCTAAACATGTATTATGGATAAAACAACGACTATAGCACAGACGAAAACATTCAAACCTACCTATCAGACAGCACAGAATTCCGTGGAAGCAATTTAGTCATAACATATAATAATAATAATAATAATAATAATAATAATAATAACAGACTATTTGTTCATTATACCCGTTCCCGAAACGTAACTGTTTTGTCACATGAAACCTACTGTGTTTTTCGGTGTTTTCGTTGTTTTGTCCATAATATCTGTATATTTCCATTGTTGTAATTGCATATTAGCTGCGTTGTCCAGGTTTGTTTTAGTCTGCCTGCATTTACTGTTATTGTTGAAACTGTGTCGTCGTTGGTAGCCCCCCTGTGTTCTTCTGTGCGATTATTTTTTTTCATGACTAAATTCCTTCAACGGAATTTCTTGTGCTGTCCGATAATCAAGTTTGAATGTGTTGGTCTGTGCTGTCGTTGTTGTGTTGTCCATAATACCTGTTTAGGTCCATCGTTAGGTTCATGTGTTTGACATCTGCTGATTTAGGCTTGTTTTCTGGGTGTATATGTTTTACGTTTTATTTCTTAATTTACATTCTTGAATTTACCATGACAGATATTTAAAAAAAATCAATGGCGTATGTCTTAGAAATGGTATTAATCTTTATTTACTTTAAAACCTATTTTTTTCCTGTGATTGTAAAAAAAAATGTTTTTGTTACACTGCACGTAACACTGACAGAGGGTTAGAGCTGCTGTGACAGTGGTAGAGTTGCTGTCACAGTAGTGTCAACGTTGCTGTCACAGTGTCAGATATGTTGACTCATTGACAAAGCTGCTGGGGGGTACGTCGAAGGTTGTGTATTCGATACCCAATACAACTATTTTTTTAAAAAAAATCATTAAAGTAATGCTTGTGTATTGTGTCACCCCTGTGTTGCGGAAGGCAACGGCAAACCCTCGCACAATCATCACAGGCGCCAGGAATGCCAAGAGCATCTCCTCGCGAGGAAGGCCAGGGCTGAACAACGCACCGCGTCTTCTGAAACAAAAGACTGCGCCGTGCAGACACCAGCGTTCTTCGAATTTTCGTGGACGTCCGCGCCTTCCGAATAATTGTGAAAAATTACACTCTGTGCTGGAATCATCTCCTCATTTCGATTTTAATTTTGGATCGCTGAGCCCTTCTCGCTACACGCGCGCTGTCGGCTCAGCACCTTCCACACCGGGCGGAGAAAAGGGAACAGGAAAGAAGAAGCGGAGGTTGCGGAAAAGTTTGTTTTTTAATTAGTTTCGTCGTGGACGGGCAGGAGGTTGTTGAACACAGCGAGGTGGAGGCCGGGGTGCCACGCCGCGCTTAATTTCGGCGGTAATATCGCCGCGTCGCGTCGCTTCGCCGGACCTGTCGGTGGGCACGCCGCTCCCACGCCGGCCAATCAATAACGTCCGTCTCCCCCCCTCCCTTTTACTGCAGGGCGGGGCCTCAGAACAACCGCGCCTACAGAAGCGGGAAGATGCGCGAGGAGACCGAACATAAATATGTAGAGACCGGAAAAAAATTCGCGGATTCATTTCACGATATGCTGGAATCCAAACAACTCTACCTTTATATTGCTTCTGTGATCATCTCACAGTTTATCTGAAGGACTTTGAGCCAAATGGAAAACCTTCAATCAAAAAAGTATCGAATCGCAAGCGTCCCAGTTGACGGGTGTCACGATTCAATAGCCAATGATCAAGTGGCATTTGCCTGAGTGTGTAGGGGGTTGTGGAGTCTATCCTAGAGGTCATCGAAAGCGCGAATTTTTCCAGTCTCTAAACATTAATATGACATCCTCAAACTATACTGCAATATCATATAAGAAAAAACGTGAAGAATCTATCCTCAAGCGACGGAATTCGAACCCAAAACCTTTACGTCCGAAACCACGTACTTAACCACTTGTTTTTTAAACCAAAGCCAACCATTCTTGTTCGTGATTATATTTGAACAATTTATTTAAATCAAATTTGCATAAAACTGTAAATAATATTTGAAAATTAAAAAGTATACAATTTTTCGTCAATGTTTTCTTATGACGTTATCACGTAAAATTATCGTCCGTAAACCGACTTTACAGACAACCCCCTTTTTTCCAAAAAAAAAAAAAAAAAAAAATCTACAATAAATAGGTACTTCGAAATCGGCCTAGCCGTGTAGGCTGTGCCAAAAGGGATTTGTTAGTGTATTTTTGCGAAAGCAACTTGCTGGTTTCTGCAGCTATTGTCGTGTGAAGTGTATCATATTCGCGTCCAGCCCGCCCTCGCTATGTTCCGCAAGTTGGCAACACTGCGCCCACAGTGTTTGCATGAGTGTGTCCCCGTATTGACTCCCGCTGTTTATCGCGCCGCGCTCATAACGGCGAATATTGCAGTAGATTCATTGTTTGTACTTCTAAAAACAGCAGCAGCGCTGTTGACAGATTTCGTAAATACCAACCAAAATCGAATAAATATTTCAGCGAAATTGAAAACATATGAAAAAAAGTTGTGTTAAAAAACATGTAAACAAATATATATCTCTTAATATATATATAAATCCAGTGTCCTGATGTTTGTTTCCAGTGAACTCGTCACCAAGTCAACCGATTTCGATGAAAATTGGCATTTATGTGTAATTATTTCCAACTTGAGAGATAGGATAGTTTTTATTTCGATTAATGGTCTTAATAATTTATAATTAATAATAAATAATAAATAACCCTTCACCATGGGTAAACAAAAAATCATAGGTCATAAACATACAAACAGTAATTGTGTGACATTTCTCTAAATCCAATACACTGTCATATAGCGCTATCCAGTTTGCTTTAACTCGCAGACAATAAAGCTCAATGTGTTTAGCCCGGGCAACGCCGGGTACTGCAGCTAGTGTGTATATATATATATATATATATATATATATATATATATATATATATATATATATCTTTCAACAGTAATAACACCCATACTTAAGATTGTTTTCGAAAGCGTTTTTTTTTTTTTTTTTAACTTTTATTAATCTCGACTTTCTTCTTCAATTTCTCAAAGTGTCAATTTAAAATGTAATCAGAAATATTTTTTTCGAACGCCTGAAACAGCTTGAATAAATTTTAAAAAGCATATTTTTTCTTTATTTTTTTAAAGATTTTCTTTAAGCTAGGAACGTATTATTTTTTGCTATATTTATAAGTTTAATTTAGTTATTTTTTTTAGATTAATTCAGACGAAAGTTGTTTAATTGAGCTGAGATGTTAATTTCTAATTTATAACGTTCATTTTAGCTGTTAGAAAATTTAGTAATAATTTATTTATTTAAGTGGAAAGTAAATTTGATGTAGGGGAGCATAAGTTCTTTATTTTTTTAGTTGATATTTACGTCGGACTGGTTTGTCTGAGTCTCAAGGCGCGGCGCTAGTGTGTGCTTGTGACGTCACGAGAAGTAAGCTGACAGGAGGGGTAGAGAGGAGTACACAAGTAAACAGAGATTCCCCCCCCCCCCCAGATTAAACGTAATTACTTATATTTTTACTATGAAATCAGTCACTAACGCTTCTGACACTACCAACCACACAGCATAAAACAAAAGCAACTTAGTTTTGTACCGGGTGATATCAGGATAGTATATGTTATTTAAGGATTTCTAATGGTTCAGGATCTAGGTCCATTTAATACATTACGACGTTTCAATAAAATATCGTCGAATTTTTATCTGTAAAAATTATAGTTTTATAGCATGGTTATAAGGATTTTTATATATTATAGCTTCCAACATACCTGCATCGTTTTTAAAACGATTGTTTTGATAATCGTAAATAAAATTTTAAAAGTATTTACTACCTCATTTACGACTTTGTCAACTTTATATTGTTTTCTTAAGGAGAGCAAAGTCATAACTACGGGTGTGGTTTTCTAGTAATTTGGTAAAGTTTAATTGGGTTTTGAAACACGTAACTGCTGTCCCGAGTGGAATGTCGCAGTTTTAGTTTCTTGCTGTTGCAGCGAGTAGTTTCAACATCTGTACCAATAAGTTTCCAAAAATTATATTATTTGGTTAATTTTTTATTAAAATATTCTGACTAATACATAAACGTAAATATTTATTCCATTAATTAAATTTTAAAATTCAATAGAGTTTTTTAACAATATCCGTAAAATTAATATAAACATATAATTTACTATTTTACTTTTTTTAACAATTCTTAGTTAGCAAATATTAACACAGCATTTACTAACAGTATAAATAATTTTATGCATAAACAGCACTGTTTTTAAACTCACATATTATAGCGCTTTTTAAGGAAGCTGCGAACTTTTTTTTTCTATATATTTTCTTTAATTTTTAATATCAGAGTCTGCACACAGATACGTAAACACTAACATACATTTTTGGTTTATACAATTTTTTTTCTTAAAATTAAAGAACGAATATACATTTCCCTTAGAAGGACCTAGCTAAACAATATACGAAAGAGGACCATAGACAGACGTGATGGCTGGAGTACGGTTCACACTTCTGCAACATGCCTCATAGAAGATGTTGCCTCGAACACAAACGGGTCAAGAACAGGTTGAGTGCCTGCTACCTGCTCAGTTATTAAACCTTTTCGTCTCTGAAAAATGTATTTCTGAACAATTCCTGTTTTTATTTTCGTATTTGATGAGGCTATAGCGGCCGCTGCAATGAGTTATGACATGCCTACAGTAAAAATACAATTTGATGATCGTTGAACAATGTATTTGAAATAACCCTCCTTCGTATTATTTACTTAAAAATTTTCTCTTTTTGACCACAGCACTCGATCTTAATCAATACAGAACAACTTGTGTAAGTACTGACTTTAAAACAATAAGATATTTTGTAGTGACCTCCGACAATAAACTGTTCTTCCACAAGTATGTTTTATGCGAGAAGTTATTGTTTATCAACAAGAAAAGTTAGCGATATCTTAATACTGACAATAATAATAGTATACTTTGTGAGTAACTCTGTAGAAGTTCAATTTGAGACTTGGCAAACGCAGGGAAAGTTTATTTTAATTTTTTTTTAATTTTTCAAGCAAACTTTATTTTATGGAAAGTGTTGTTTCACTCTCTGCAGAGAAAAGTTCTAGTTTTACCCTCGCAATAAAAGAGTTTTCTTGAACTTCCTCATGTTTTTTTTTTTGTAAAAATGAGAGAAGCGAAACATTTTCTTTATTTTTGATGTGCACTGTCAAGAAATCAAAATGACTAGTACTTGTAATTAGTATTAATATTTACTGTGCTTTGGAATTGAACAATTTTCAAGCAACAATAATTATAAATTTTCAAAATTAATTTTTTTTGTTAATTAAGTATTCTTCAATAAAAACGTGGTTGATGTAAACTTTTATTTAAATTTCCCTCTGTAAAATTATTTGTGGTGTTAAATTACTTTATAGTCGCCACAAACGTGATAATTTTTACTTCCTGAACACTTTTAAATTTTTTTTTATAATTTTTATATGATTCTTTTTCGATGAAATAATATGAATTATAGATAATATTTTACGCAAAAAATGCACACAAAATATATTTTAAGGTAGATAAATTCGTAAAAAAAAAAAATATTTAAACGTTTAGATTAACAGCTGCACAGCAAATACAGATGTAAATATTTAACTGACCAAGTGAATAATTATTCACACGAATATTATCGCACCTCTGAAACACATCTAGCACTAAGCAAAAAATACAGATTTATTGGAAAGAAATAATTTCTGTGGAGTTTTTAAACATGTAGTGGAAGTTATCAAAAAATTGTACAATTCTAAGGGAGATTTCCAACGAGCACAATGTGTAAATATCCTAAGTTTGATAAAAACAATAGGCGCGTGTACTTATGCACGCACGTTAGAAGTTATACTTACTTGGCGTAATAAAAAACCAACTTTAGTTTTGCATGAAAATAATTATTTTAAATAAAATAATTAAAAGAAAGGAGTACTGTTATAAATACGGTTGTAAAGTACAAAAAAAAATAAAATAAAATTTTATTATTAATATTTAGTATTTAATATTAAATGTGTGTATGAAATTAATTAAGATATTTATTAAAATAATCTATATAATTTTAATTAATCATGAAACTCAATAAACATAATGAATGTTTATTCTAAATTATTAAATTAAATTATTTAATAATGATATAACAAATTTTATAGTTTATAACGAAAATAAATTATACTTATGGAAACATAAACTCATTTATACAAATACACTTCAAAACTTTTATAAACGATATTTCTATCACTAATATTCAAAATAAATAAATATTATTTTTAATTATATAGACCAGTATTTAATATCAATTACTGAAATATAAAATTTAAAGGACGTATGTAAATTTTATGTGTAGGCTATGTAGCCAATTTTTAATTTTTATCGCGAGCAAAATTTTTGTTGGATAATGCGCGCGGATCATTAAAAAATTCATTGTCGTCGTTTTTAGAAGTATAACGTCTAAAAAAGAGGGGTTTGTCTGTAAATCGGTTCACGGACGATAATTTTACGTGATAACGTCATAAGAAAACATTAATGAAAAAATTGCATACTTTTTTTTATTTTCAAATAATATTTACATTTTTTTGCAAAATTTAATTGAAATAATTTGTTCGAATATAATCACGAACAATTAGTTAAAAAAAATCCGCCTGAACCTGTTTTGATATTACAGAAGATTTTTCTCGCACTGGCGGTTGGCCGGTTCTTGCACGCTCGGCTCGGGCGGAAAAGTGACAATTTTTTTTTCGTGCTTGCAGCAGCCGGCGTTCATCGATTTATAAGTAGGGACCGGAAAAATTCGTGGGTTCAATGACCTACAGGATGGACTCCAATATTCACTACACACTCGGGCAAATGCCAACTGTTCGTTGGCTGCTGACTTGTGAGTCGTCTCGACTGGGTGGCCTGTGATTCGACACTTCTATGAGTGATGGGTCTCTAATTGGCCCTCAGTCCTCCATATTAACAGTGAACCAATGGCAGAAGCAGCAATAAGGTATAATTATTTGAATTTTTAGCGTAACACTCAATGAATCCGCGAATTTTTCAGGTCTCTAGTTACTCCCAGCCTGGTCGCTAGGCGGAGGGGTGGAGGGACAGGGACGGGCGGCAAGGACCCCGACGCGGGCCGGACTATCGACCGGCAGAGCGCCGTCACGCCTGTGGGCTGCAGAGGAGCGGCCATCAGCAGACGGCGCGGCGGTGCGCGGTCACCCCCCACTGTCCCCCCTGCAGGGGCTCACGCCGGGGAGGAAATGGAACTGGCGGCGGTGCGGCCGCAGTGACGTCACCGGGGGAACACAGGGTCCACCTGGCCTGGACAGGGACCCCCGGAGTGACCTCTGACCCCGGGTGCCGCCGACCCTCCTGCGACCTGCACTCGCAGGTCTCACATTATTAGAGACCTGAAAAAATTCGCGGGTTCATTACGTGCTATGCTAAAATTCAAAATAATTACACCTTAGTGCTGCTTCTGCCATTGGTCCACTGTTAACCTGGAGGACTGAGGGCCAATTAGAGACCCATCACTCGTAGAAGTGTCGAATCACAGGGCCAACCCAGTCGTGACGACTCACAAGTCAGCAGCCGATGAACAGTTGGCATTTGCCCGAGTGTGTAGTGGATATTGGAGTCTATCCTGAAGGTCACTGAACCCGCGAATTTTTCCGGTCTCTACACATTATCCACTGCCTGATCCTCTGCCTGGGAGCTCGACTCTTTAGAAATGTTAGTCTGCTTAAACATTTAATACTTTCCCTTTCTCGGTTTTAACCTGCTTAGAATTTTGAAGCCGAAAACAGTTCTCTGTGGTATGATTGGTTCTATGGCAAAATTACAACACTTCTGAAATGTTGAGACCTTAGGTAAACCACGACCAAACCCACCACCAACCATTAAACCGTTTTGCTGGAGACCGGAAAAAAAAATCGCGGGTTCAACAACCTTCAGGATGTACTCCGATATCCACCACACACTCGGGCAAATGCCAACTGTTCATTGGCCGCTGACTTGTGAGTCGTTCGCGATCGTGTGTGGCCTGTGTGATTCGACGCTTCTATGAGTGATGGGTCTCTAATTGGCCCTCAGTCCTCCAGATTAACAGTGAACCAATGGCAGAAGCAGCACTAAGGTATAATTATTTGAATTTTTAGCATAACACGAAATGAATCCGCGAATTTTTTAGGTCTCTACGTATTACTGTTAATCATCGGGGATTCTTCGCATTGCGTCAGACGAGTATTGAAACGGGACCAAAATAAAATGGTGCAAAAAGAAACGGGAAAACTAAAAAAAAACTTTAATGGTAAATTAGGATTCTACAGTATTTAAAAAAAATAAAGCCTTTTAAATAACGATATCTTGGGTTCCTAGACAATCATAAACTTACCCGAATTTTATTAATTAAAAAAATATTTCGCTATTATTATTTTGGTACGAACCAAGAAATTTGAGTAAAAAATTATTGATATTTCTATTTAATAAGGGCTGTTTACTTAAGAATATAGTTGATGAGAAAAATTATATGTAACTATAGTTCTGCAGAAAATTTTATAATTAGATATAAAGGGACCCCAAGGTAATCGAAAACAAATGAAATATGTCAACTTAAACACCTAAATTTCAATTGTATCTATGATTTTAAATTTTAAGAAATAATCCCTACAATAGACACGAATCATTTCAATACAGACACTCACTTTATTAGAATAGTTTAAAAAATTTCCAATAATTTTTTATCGTACTTACATTTCACTTTCATTTCATACTGTTGTTTTTCCAACAAAATATTAAGTGTGTTTTCAATTATAATATCTGTAACTGAATCTTAAACAAATATGTAAGTTTGGACTTATATTTCTATTTAAAATTGTTTGGTCTATTTAATATGAAAAATAAAGATTGTATAACTTTTTTTAATGAAAATAGCATGAGGTGGGTGTACAAAATATTTCTAATATTTACACACGACATTGTTTGCTTAACATGTATGTGTGCTACAAAGATATTTTTGTTTTTTTCGATAACTTTACCAGCTCATCTTAGAATCCTTGTCGAAGACAATGTCCACGCAAATTTTACGCCCGCCAGTATGTACGGCTTTATTTCACATTTTTATTTCTAGTTTTATCTTCTCTCTAGTTTTTTTCAATAATGCTTTTCATCTTCATAATCCTTCTCCGTGAAGTATTTTCAAATACATCCAAGTATGTTAATTACTTATGTTAAATTGTTCATGATTCACTGTGTTATAACATCACATCACAAATAAAAAAATTAAACAGTTAAGAAATGAAATGACTATAATATTATTAATGCACAGTTAAAATTGTATCCTAATATTAAGTGTTTGAATGGTTACCACTTGGATATTTGTTGTACTCAATTAATAATTTACGCTTTAAAATTAGTTTACGTTAGTTGAAGCGCGAAGCCAAACTCTTCTGGAGTCTCAGACAATGTGCGCTAGATAGTAGCACACGCCCTTCCAACCCTATCCCCCCCCCCCCCTCCGCCATCCTCCCTCGAGGGCAGTGACTTGTCGCAGAGATATTCAACAACAACAATAACAACAACAACAACAATGTTTGCGATACGCTGCGGCCTTGAAGCTTCGTCCCCAGGACCGAGGGCGGATACGCCCTGTCGACCGAATTGAATTCCAGCGCTGCTGTTTACGTTCCACGGACGCGGAAAACTTTTATTCCGCTATTTATTTTATCCCTCGAAATGTTTATTCAGAATTTTTTTTATTTTTGCCTCTTCTCCGAAAAGGCAATACGTTAAAAATAAAGAAACTTTTCGATAAAACTTTATGCTTCCGTGACTGTTTTGAATTAAAGTGTGATGCGGGAAATGGTTTTCAGCTCAAACAAAAAAAAAAAAAAAAAAACACTTGTTTGAAAATATTCTTAGTAACGCTTTATATTTATGCTCCAGGTAACCTTAATTATTCATGCAAATGGGTTTTTCCCCGTGTTTACACATTATGATGTTTAATCGCAATTTCTGAGTTTATAAAAACACGTAATGTTTGTATATTTACTGTGACCCATGACGTCACATGTAATTATTAACTTCGTTCTTCACTCAAATAACGGAAGAATGTATTTTCATTCCAAAGCGATTGCTAGATGTCATCAGAGTTATTTGAAAAATCAGGTTATACGGCACGATATAATTTGGGTAATGTTAATGCCTCCATAAGTCCTTCAATATATAAAAATTTTATTTTTCTGTTGAAAATTTTAGTTGTTATTACACTAGTGGATGAATTATTAGACATAAACGCGACACAAGTGGCAAGTATATCTCAAGCAAAGATTTTAGTTTGGCTGCAAGAAGCTTATTGAGCTCGTGCTTTGACGAAGCATAACCCGTGTGACATGTGCGTTTCTCCTCTTGAAACCCTCCTTGCTTCTTGCTTGTTGCAAGAGCCTCTTGTCCGACGAGTTCATCCGCCTCCTCGTGTCCATGCAAGCAGCCGTGCTTGCTATGTCCTCCCTGGGACCTGGGTCCTTACCGGGAACATCCCAGTTACGCCCCGGTGCACAAGCCTCGAGAAACCTATCTCCTTTATTGAGATGCGGTTATCAGCTCAGTGAAAGCACATGCGACGATTTTTATTATCAATGTCGGGTGTGTTTGTATGGTGTATAGCTGCTTTAGATATACGGCTACAAACTATAAAAAAAGTATTTTTTTTTACGTTTTTCATAGATACCGTAGCGTGTAAGTTACCGTTTACATATTAAACATATTTACTTAAATAAATTATAACCATATTGAATTATACAAGTTTTAGTGAAATGATGTTATTTTATGGATGATTTAGACAATATCTTTAAAAATTAAGGACCTGCGCAAATGTAAAGAAAAAATAATACAATGATTTCTATGACCATTTCCATTTGGCTACTTTAGACACCCATTTAGCATCTTAGGGGTAAGTAACATTTCATTAATAATATCTGTAATAATGGATTATTATCTTGTAAATCTATAGGTTTAATTAATTATGTTTACACTATCATTGGCGCTTATAGATTGAAGTATTCTATGTCATAATTGTCAAGGGTTTTCTTCTAAACAGTATAATTCTTTAAAATGTAATCCTTAATGTATCATCTGATTTTTCATTCATTTTTTTGTTTTACGTATAGTTTGAGGACACAGTTTAGGTTAAGGAATATCAGTAATGTTTGATTATTTGTGTTTTTTTTTTTTTTTTGTTTGAGATTCGTTTATTCTAATGTTTCATAGGCCTATGTAGTAATAATATGTTATGTGTATTCTGAATGGTTAAATAATTTATTTATGTGGTTTTGTGGATTTTAGCATATTTTGACAATTGAGTAGTAAAATAGTGGGTACTTACCATTTACTTATAAATCAAAAAAATATTTGTCTTTAAAAGGGGGTTGCCAATAAATCAGAACAGCAATGACTTCATTATCCTGATATTCTATTATGACCTTGATGTAGACGAAATAATAAGCCAATCTCATTTGTTTATTACATTATTGCTGTGGCGAATCAATTGATAAATCCAATTTCAGTTTCTCAAGAATATTAAGTACACGGTGCGGTTAAAAACCAAGTCGAAAAGCTAAATTTTCTGTACAAAGGCAAAATATTGTAAGATAATGGCTCGCGATTGAATAGGCCAAAGATCCTTTAAATAAAAAGCTAAAAATAGATTTCCCTCTTTCATTTTTACAACCCCTCTATCCCCCTCCCGCCGCCTATTGAAACAACACTCGCTCCACTGGTGCCACTGTCCCAAAGCACTTCCTTGGAAAAATCATTTCCTCCGTGAATAACTAGATTTCCTGCTGATATGACAAGTTTCTACCCTTATCTCCACACAAAAATACTGTTAATTTTCTGACTTCCGTGTTGAAACCAATTTTTAAGGTAAGGTGAAAAGTAAAAAAAGTAATGTAAGTCTTCTTAGGGAATTATTAAATATAATAAAGATCGACCTAAACAACTATAAAAATAGAAGATAAAAAAGTATGGATTAGAGTTTTTATTATGTATTAATTTCATAAATATTTAAACCTCTTGTTGTGGAAAATGGTTATTTCGAAACAATTTGAATTGGTTCCAACTATGGAAAGAATAACAATGATTTTTTGTTTGCATGTGATAAGGGGTACATTGCCAACGCTACTACTCAATTCATAATCCAGTAAACTAAAACAACGTAACTAAATAATTTTTAACTGCCAAGATTCAAGTATTTTATTATTTTATCCATTTCACGCCATGTTTATAAATATATTATTGGTATACTGTTTAATAGACCAAGTCATAGATAATTTTTGGAGTAATTTCGATTAAATGTTTTAAAGTATTAAAAAAAACATTTTTACAATTTATTATTTTTTAAAATTTAGCTGTGCATGTTTAAAAAGATAATTAATGAATACCACTCAATTATTATTAATTGTAAATTTTGTGGATTTATTTGTGACTTGCTCATAACCTCATTTTAAAAATTATGTGACATGGTCACTTTTTACCTTTACATCATTTGATTGAAATTATTTGCTGTAACTCACAACTTGATTATATAAGATCATGTACGAAGTGAAGCTGTATTTTAGTGGCTCCCCCACCACTCCTTTCCCGAGAGAGAGACAACAAGGGGTTTAAACCGAGCGAACACAAAAAATGTGTTGAGTGACCACGTTTATTACACTTAAATTAACAAACAAAGTTTAAAACAATACACGCTCTCTTGTTCACATAGGTTCTCTTCCGCTTAGCGTAAGGACAAAAAGTACAGAATCAACATTCAGCATGACCTACGATAAGAGACCGGAAAAAATCGCGGGTTCAATGACCTTAAGGATAGACTCCAATATCCACTACACACTCGGGCAAATGCCAACTGTTCATTGGCTGCTGACTTGTGAGTTGTCTCGATTGTGTGGCCTGTGATTCGACGCTTCAATGAGTGATGGGTCTCTGATTGGCCCTCAGTCTTCCAGATTAACAGTGAACCAATGGCAGATTTAGCACTTAGGTATAATTATTTGAATTTTAGCATAACACGAAATGAATCCGCGAATTTTCAGGTCTCTACCTACGATTGAAACATCAGCTTGCGAAACCTGGACACAAAAAAATTTCATATGAATGCCGGATACTTCACTGGGCGCCATTCACCCGTCTCCCTTCGCGCGGTCAACATCTTTCTTCGGTTTGCGAGCACCACAAGCTAACCACGGTTGCTAGGGACCGGAAATATTCGCCGGTTCAATTACTTGTAGGATGAACTCCATAGTTCTACTTACACTCGGTCAAATGCGATCCACTCATTGGCTGCTGTCTTGTGAGACGTCCCAACGTAGCAGCATGTGATTCGACAAAGCTTTGGTTGGGTGTTTCTCATTGGTCCAGAGTCATCCAGGTGAGTTGTGAGCCAATAGCAGAGCCAGCACTGAGGTATAACGATTTGTATTTTAGCCTGTCGCGAAATGAACTCGCGGAATTTTTCCGGTCTCCAAGGCGGTTGCTAGTTACAACGGAACAGTTCCGTCTCTGCTGCTGGTTGCTCGACTGTGCGCGCCGGCCAATCGGCGGCCAGGCGTCGCCTGATTGGTCGGAGACTCGTCTCCAGGGAGAGGGGGGGGGGACACCAGCGAGAGGGCGCTGTCCACACAACTCGCCTGGATTGCCTCCCCCGCGAGCAAGACAGTGAGGCATATTGTCCCTATCCCTTCTCCCGGCCCGCTACACAGGGGTGCGCGCGTGTAATTAGGTTGAGTGTGCAGCGGTGGGGGGTGGCGGGACGACCAACTCGACGACAACAGTCTTGAGGCTCTCGGCCGAGCAAACACGGCCTGTTGCCCCGAAGTCTCTCAGTTGATTGAGCCGCCGGCAGGCCGAGTGTGGCCAGGAGGGCGAGGCATGCTTCCACCCCTAGCTGCTGGCTACCGCACACATCCCCGAGCTAGATGAACACTTTCAGTCAATTTGCGCAGTGAAAAGTTTAAAACTTGATATTATCCTCGTTCATTTTTTTTCAGTCTTTTTTTTTTTGACGTGATAGCGTCTTACAAATCGATGAACGCCGGCTGCACGCACGAAAAAATGTCATGTTCCGCCTGAGCCGTGCGTGCAAGAACCGGCCGAACACCGTGCGAGAAAATCTTCTGTAATATCAAACAGGTTAAGGCGGGCTTTTTTTTAAAACTAATTGTTCGTGATTATATTTAATCAGATTATTTAAATTAAATTTTGCAAAAAAAATGTAAATAATATTTGAAAATTAATAAAGTATGCAATTTTTCATCAATGTTTTCTTATGACGTTATCACGTAAAATTATCGTCCGTAAACCGACTTTAAAGACAACCCTCCCTTTTTTTAATTTCTTGAACAGTCAGGGATTAACATTTCTGAAACCTTCCTCGCTGTTGAAACGCCATGATTGTCGTTTGTAATTATTTATTTGTTGCAATCACGCGACATACAAATACTTTAAACAAATAAGCGTGGAAACTTTGAAAAAATCGCTAATAATACAATAAACAAGGAAAATGGAGTAATCCATGAAGTTTTTTCAGGGTTAATGGGATAATTTTTTATGTTTATTACACAAATTAAACCAAAAATTTTAAAGTCTTCTTCCTGTATTACGTATTCAACGCTTACATTGATGTCACTGTATTAGAATTGAATGCTCCACTGGGCTGTTTGGCTACCATACAGACTACGTGTTGATATTTTGATTTAATGCATCTCTTGTACATACGCCATTGCAGTTTTGCACTGTTTGTCATTAAAATATTCATAAATTCAAAACAAGAAATAAAAAAAAAATTAACCCACAGAAAATGTCTATATCAGATAATGTCAAACAGATAAACCCTACGATGAACCTAAATAGGTACCTATTATAAAAAACACGACAGCATAGACAAACGCATTCAAACTTAAATATCAGACAGCATAAGAATATCGTGGAAGGAATATGGTCAAAAAATAAATAATAACAGCACAGACGAACTCCGACGAGACAGTAGGTTTATAAATTATTCATGTTTTATTTCTTATTTAGCATTTATGGATTTTTCTCCAGACAAACAGTTCGAAGCTGCAATGGCGTAGGTCAAAGAAGTTGTATAAAATAAAAATTCCACGTTGCATTCATCATTTAAAGAATCCGAATGTCTAATTAAGTCTTTTCGGAACAAATAATAGCTCAAACTTAAAATAAATATTATATTTTCAAAAGTTATATAACTTCTACCTAAAATGCGTCTTAGCGATTTCAACCTGATTTCACATACACTTTTTTTTCGCAGTAAAATGCACGAATCCCACTGCAAGCCTCGCTCGACATATTCCCCCCACCGATCGCTGATAGTTCCCCGGGCAATACCGGCTTCAATAAGCTCAGTCTTCTTTGACGGTGCCGTAAAACTCGGCGCAAGGAACGGAAGCCTTGGAAGATGGCTGATCTTGCCGCCCTAGAGCGTGCGACGAGAACAGCTCTGATACAAAACACTCCTACGCGCTGGTGCGCGCTCAATGCGAATATTGCGAGCACTCAATAATGCTTCAAAGGCACGGGAATCAATCGATTGTGTGGCAGGCGCATTCACGAAACTTCACTTCATGCTGTCAAAAAAGAAACGAAATTGTTCTCGGGATAATAAGAAAATATATTGCTGTTCTCAACATAGAACCATTGAACAATATTTTATCGATAGAGTTGGCGTAGTGCATATTGAAATCTAAAATTGAAGTAATTTAAATTACAAGTGTAAGTGAAACCTGCTTGTGCTCCTGAGTAGGTATTCCTGTCATTATATTTTTTTTGTTTTCTCTTTTTGCTCCTGATTATTTCTGTCAATATTTTGTTGGTTTCTCCAAATAATATTTACCTCAAAACAACACGTGATGTCATCTGTTGACGGGAATAGGAACTACTTGCAGCAAGCTTCTAGCATGAGATAAATAAACACTCGCTAACGAAATATTAAAAATATTCCACTCAAGTAATAGTTCCAATATAAAACTCTCAGTAAAATATTGTTATTAGTTCCAGTAACTAATATGGATCCCTGTTCAATGCATGCAGCTGTATCGAAAAGACCCAGGTGTAAGTTCTGCAACAAGGAATTTATCTTGAGAAAGAATGGTAGACAACACGAGAAGAATGGCTGTGTTAAAAATCCGCTACGCAAAATTATTAGTTGCGTTCGTTTTAGCAAGTCGTTTAAGCAAAGAGAGAGCTTAAAAAGACAAGATAAAACTTTTAACGTTAAGCCTACTTACAAAATAGAGGACAGCATTGGAGCTACTACTATAAAGAAGAGTGTTCTGCATTATATCAATAATTTTCCTTGTCTTGAAAGAGATTATGTACATAACTCTTCTGATCTCAAAAAAAAAACTTAAATCGAAGGACGCTGATGATTTATGGAAGACTGAACTCAATGGAAGTATCCTTAATATGAAAAGTGAGAATACATTCAAAACGAATTCAGGTAGATCCTCCATACTTTGTAAAAATGACGGACTCTTAAAAAGGAAGCTTGAAGACTATGAAGAAGCTTCGTTGTAAACGATTTCAAATTCTTACAGTAATCTGGGTGAAGACGCTGACTTCTACGATGAAGGCGACAGTGACTCTGAAGCTGGTGACAGTACCAAAGACTGTGATAAAGCACCTAAAGCTGGCCAGATTGATAGCTGTATAGGGGCCCTGAGATCGAAACGATGGAAACGGCGTGGTAAATTAAATTATTCTGATCCAGCTTGTGATGAACAATGGGACGATAGTGATCTAAAAAATATTAATAGAAGACATTTCAGGAAGATGATAGTATAAGAGATTGATTACATGTCATAGGATGATCTTAACAAATTGGTTGATCGCCTGAGACTGTTGGTGGCATCGGTTCGTAGAGAAAACAACTTGCACATCGACGAAGTAGCCCCCTTACTTAAAGAACTGAGAGAAGCTGTCTACGTACAATTATCACTTGTTTAACTTACATGTGTATTATATTTAAAAAAATAAAAATATATATTTAAATTGCAAAAATCTATTGTTTTATTTCTTGTAATCTTATTTATAACCGAGACTGAGTTCTCGTAATACAGCTTCCTTTTTTTTGTGCTTCGAAATGGGCTTCCTTTTCGTTGATTGTGCTTCCTCTTTGTCAGGTGTGATTCCGATTGTGCTTACTATTTAGCTTGTGCTTCCAATTGTGCTTCGTTTTTTTATTTTACTTCCGAATGTACTTCCTTTTTCATTGCTTGTGGATCGTTAAGTCTGTACTCAGGACATTATTGTTGGCGGATCCAAGATGGCGGTCGGGGTCAGATCAAGGTCAAAATTCATCGAAGATGGCCGCCGTGACGTCACAATCCTAATGGCGTATACATTCCACAATCCACAGCAAGAAGCCAGGGCCAGGAGGAACCAATATATACTAAATCCGTGCATTAGAAAAAAAATAATAAATGCCAGTTGAAATGCACTCTGCAAACTAACGATCGTTTACTAAGTATTTGTTCTGAACTGTTCAGTTGCCGGTGTCTGATGTTCCAACACACGAGGACACAAACCCGACCCTTCCTCCAAGAGTTAAGGCGATAAGCAAACTCCTTGCCTGTCCCCTTGTTGGGAACAGCAACATTAAGAGCGTCACATCAATACAGCAGGGACATGCTTGAAGCACTTCAAAAATCGCCTTTAACTTTGCATGCTAAGTTACAATACCCAACTGTTTTTATGGTAAAATAGTACTTTTTTTTTGTTTCAACCATTTAAATTAATGCTATGATATACCATAAATTTATTGACATCAAAATGTCTGTAAGTTCGGGTTTGGTAACCAGGTAAAAATATAAAACGCAGTGAAATCAAAATTTATTTAAAGAGAATATATTAAGGTCAGTAAAGAAAAGACTGCTGCTAGTGTGGGAGACAAGTACGTATAGCCGTGGTGATCAAGCCCACAGGACCAGCGCCGTCTTACTTGGACATGAAAGTGTCCGTCCAAGACTGCGCCGTGTCCAGAGCCAGGGAGAGTGCTGGTCTCAGCGGAGAGCCAGGGAGAGTGCTGGTCTCAGCGGAGAGCCAGGGAGAGTGCTGGTCTCAGCGGAGAGTCAGGGAGAGTGCTGGTCTCAGCGGAGAGCCAGTGAGAGTGCTGGTCTCAGCGGAGAGCCAGGGAGAGGGCTGGTCTCAGCGGAGAGTAAGGGAGAGTGCTGGTCTCAGCGGAGATTCAGGGAGAGTGCTGGTCTCAGCGGAGAGCCAGTGAGAGGGCTGGTCTCAGCGGAGAGCCAGGGAGAGTGCTGGTCTCAGCGGAGAGCCAGTAGGAGTGCTGGTCTCAGCGGAGAGCCAGGGAGAGTGCTGGTCTCAGCGGAGAGCCAGTAGGAGTGCTGGTCTCAGCGGAGAGCCAGTGAGAGTGCTGGTCTCAGCGGAGAGCCAGGGAGAGGGCTGGTCTCAGCGGAGAGTAAGGGAGAGTGCTGGTCTCAGCGGAGATTCAGGGAGAGTGCTGGTCTCAGCGGAGAGCCAGTGAGAGGGCTGGTCTCAGCGGAGAGCCAGGGAGAGTGCTGGTCTCAGCGGAGAGCCAGTAGGAGTGCTGGTCTCAGCGGAGAGCCAGGGAGAGTGCTGGTCTCAGCGGAGAGCCAGGGAGAGGGCTGGTCTCAGCGGAGAGTAAGGAAGAGTGCTGGTCTCAGCGGAGATTCAGGGACAGTGCTGGTCTCAGCGGAGAGCCAGTGAGAGGGCTGGTCTCAGCGGAGAGTCAGGGAGAGGGCTGGTCTCAGCGGAGAGCCAGTAGGAGTGCTGGTCTCAGCGGAGAGCCAGTGAGAGGGCTGGTCTCAGCGGAGAGTCAGGGAGAGGGCTGGTCTCAGCGGAGAGCCAGTAGGAGTGCTGGTCTCAGCGGAGAGCCAGTGAGAGTGCTGGTCTCAGCGGAGAGCCAGGGAGACTGCTGGTCTCAGCGGAGAGCCAGTAGGAGTGCTGGTCTCAGCGGAGAGCCAGGGAGAGTGCTGGTCTCAGCGGAGAGCCAGGGAGAGTGCTGGTCTCAGCGGAGAGCCAGGGAGAGTGCTGGTCTCAGCGGAGAGCCAGGGAGAGTGCTGGTCTCAGCGGAGAGCCAGTGAGAGGGCTGGTCTCAGCGGAGAGTAAGGAAGAGTGCTGGTCTCAGCGGAGAGCCAGGGAGAGTGCTGGTCTCAGCGGAGAGCCAGGGAGAGTGCTGGTCTCAGCGGAGAGTAAGGGAGAGTGCTGGTCTCAGCGGAGAGCCAGGAAGAGTGCTGGTCTCAGCGGAGAGCCAGTGAGAGGGCTGGTCTCAGCGGAGAGTAAGGGAGAGTGCTGGTCTCAGCGGAGAGCCAGGAAGAGTGCTGGTCTCAGCGGAGAGCCAGTGAGAGGGCTGGTCTCAGCGGAGAGTAAGGGAGAGTGCTGGTCTCAGCGGAGAGTCAGGGAGAGTGCTGGTCTCAGCGGAGAGCCAGAGAGAATGCTGGTCTCAGCGGAGAGCCAGGGAGAGTGCTGGTCTCAGCGGAGAGCCAGGGAGAGTGCTGGTCTCAGCGGAGAGCCAGGGAGAGTGCTGGTCTCAGCGGAGAGTAAGGGAGAGTGCTGGTCTCAGCGGAGAGCCAGGGAGAGTGCTGGTCTCAGCGGAGAGCCAGGGAGGGTGCTGGTCTCAGCGGAGAGTCAGGGAGAGTGCCGGTCTCAGCGGAGACTCAGGGAGAGTGGTGGTCTCAGCGGAGAGTCAGGGAGAGAGCCGGTCTCAGTGGAGAGCCAGGGAGAGTGCTGGTCTCAGCGGAGATTCAGGGAGAGTGCTGGTCTCAGCGGAGAGCCAGTGAGAGGGCTGGTCTCAGCGGAGAGTCAGGGAGAGGGCTGGTCTCAGCGGAGAGTAAGGGAGAGTGCTGGTCTCAGCGGAGAGCCAGGAAGAGTGCTGGTCTCAGCGGAGAGCCAGTGAGAGGGCTGGTCTCAGCGGAGAGTCAGGGAGAGGGCTGGTCTCAGCGGAGAGTCAGGGAGAGTGCTGGTCTCAGCGGAGAGCCAGTAGGAGTGCTGGTTTCAGCGGAGAGCCAGGGAGAGTGCTGGTCTCAGCGGAGAGCCAGGGAGAGTGCTGGTCTCAGCGGAGAGCCAGGGAGAGTGCTGGTCTCAGCGGAGAGTAAGGGAGAGTGCTGGTCTCAGCGGAGAGCCAGGAAGAGTGCTGGTCTCAGCGGAGAGCCAGTGAGAGGGCTGGTCTCAGCGGAGAGCCAGGGAGAGTGCTGGTCTCAGCGGAGAGCCAGTGAGAGGGCTGGTCTCAGCGGAGAGTCAGGGAGAGGGCTGGTCTCAGCGGAGAGTCAGGGAGAGTGCTGGTCTCAGCGGAGAGCCAGTAGGAGTGCTGGTCTCAGCGGAGAGCCAGGGAGAGTGCTGGTCTCAGCGGAGGGCCAGGGAGAGGGCTGGTCTCAGCGGAGAGCCAGGGAGAGGGCTGGTCTCAGCGGAGAGCCAGGGAGAGTGCTGGTCTCAGCGGAGAGCCAGGGAGAGTGCTGGTCTCAGCGGAGAGCCAGGGAGAGTGCTGGTCTCAGCGGAGAGCCAGGGAGAGTGCTGGTCTCAGCGGAGAGCCAGGGAGAGTGCTGGTCTCAGCGGAGAGTAAGGGAGAGTGCTGGTCTCAGCGGAGAGCCAGGAAGAGTGCTGGTCTCAGCGGAGAGCCAGTGAGAGGGCTGGTCTCAGCGGAGAGCCAGGAAGAGTGCTGGTCTCAGCGGAGAGCCAGTGAGAGGGCTGGTCTCAGCGGAGAGTCAGGAAGAGGGCTGGTCTCAGCGGAGAGTCAGGGAGAGTGCTGGTCTCAGCGGAGAGCCAGTAAGTGTGCTGGTCTCAGCGGAGAGTAAGGGAGAGTGCTGGTCTCAGCGGAGAGCCAGGAAGAGTGCTGGTCTCAGCGGAGAGCCAGTGAGAGGGCTGGTCTCAGCGGAGAGCCAGGGAGAGTGCTGGTCTCAGCGGAGAGCCAGTGAGAGGGCTGGTCTCAGCGGAGAGTCAGGGAGAGGGCTGGTCTCAGCGGAGAGTCAGGGAGAGTGCTGGTCTCAGCGGAGAGCCAGGGAGAGTGCTGGTCTCAGCGGAGAGCCAGGGAGAGTGCTGGTCTCAGCGGAGAGTAAGGGAGAGTGCTGGTCTCAGCGGAGAGCCAGGAAGAGTGCTGGTCTCAGCGGAGAGCCAGTGAGAGGGCTGGTCTCAGCGGAGAGCCAGGGAGAGTGCTGGTCTCAGCGGAGAGCCAGTGAGAGGGCTGGTCTCAGCGGAGAGTCAGGGAGAGGGCTGGTCTCAGCGGAGAGTCAGGGAGAGTGCTGGTCTCAGCGGAGAGCCAGTAGGAGTGCTGGTCTCAGCGGAGAGCCAGTGAGAGGGCTGGTCTCAGCGGAGAGCCAGGGAGAGTGCTGGTCTCAGCGGAGAGTAAGGGAAAGTGCTGGTCTCAGCGGAGAGCCAGGAAGAGTGCTGGTCTCAGCGGAGAGCCAGTGAGAGGGCTGGTCTCAGCGGAGAGCCAGGGAGAGTGCTGGTCTCAGCGGAGAGCCAGTGAGAGAGCTGGTCTCAGCGGAGAGTCAGAGAGAGGGCTGGTCTCAGCGGAGAGTCAGGGAGAGGGCTGGTCTCAGCGGAGAGTCAGGGAGAGGGCTGGTCTCAGCGGAGAGCCAGGGAGAGTGCTGGTCTCAGCGGAGAGCCAGGGAGAGTGCTGGTCTCAGCGGAGAGTAAGGGAGAGTGCTGGTCTCAGCGGAGAGCCAGGAAGAGTGCTGGTCTCAGCGGAGAGCCAGTGAGAGGGCTGGTCTCAGCGGAGAGCCAGGGAGAGTGCTGGTCTCAGCGGAGAGCCAGTGAGAGGGCTGGTCTCAGCGGAGAGTCAGGGAGAGGGCTGGTACCAGCGGAGAGTCAGGGAGAGTGCTGGTCTCAGCGGAGAGCCAGTAGGAGTGCTGGTCTCAGCGGAGAGCCAGGGAGAGAGCTGGTCTCAGCGGAGAGCCAGGGAGAGTGCTGGTCTCAGCGGAGAGCCAAGGAGAGTGCTGGTCTCAGCGGAGAGTAAGGGAGAGTGCTGGTCTCAGCGGAGAGCCAGGAAGAGTGCTGGTCTCAGCGGAGAGCCAGTGAGAGGGCTGGTCTCAGCGGAGAGCCAGGGAGAGTGCTGGTCTCAGCGGAGAGTCAGGGAGAGTGCTGGTCTCAGCGGAGAGTCAGGGAGAGTGCTGGTCTCAGCGGAGAGCCAGGGAGAGTGCTGGTCTCAGCGGAGAGCCAGTGAGAGTGCTGGTCTCAGCGGTGAGCCAGGGAGAGTGCTGGTCTCAGCGGAGAGCCAGGGAGAGTGCTGGTCTCAGCGGAGAGCCAGGGAGAGTGCTGGTCTCAGCGGAGAGCCAGGGAGAGTGCTGGTCTCAGCGGAGAGCCAGTGAGAGGGCTGGTCTCAGCGGAGAGTCAGGGAGAGTGCTGGTCTCAGCGGAGAGCCAGTGAGAGTGCTGGTCTCAGCGGAGAGCCAGGGAGAGGGCTGGTCTCAGCGGAGAGCCAGGGAGAGGGCTGGTCTCAGCGGAGTGCCAGGGAGAGTGCTGGTCTCAGCGGAGAGCCAGGGACAGTGCTGGTCTCAGCGGAGAGCCAGGGAGAGTGCTGGTCTCAGCGGAGAGCCAGGGAGAGTGCTTGTCTCAGCGAAGAGTCAGGGAGAGTGCTGGTCTCAGCGGAGAGCCAGGGAGAGTGCTGGTCTCAGCGGAGAGTCAGGGAGAGGGCTGGTCTCAGCGGAGAGCCAGTGAGAGTGCTGGTCTCAGCGGAGAGCCAGGGAGAGTGCTGGTCTCAGCGGAGAGCCAGGGAGAGTGCTGGTCTTAGCGGAGAGCCAGGGAGAGTGCTGGTCTCAGCGGAGAGCCAGTGAGAGGGCTGGTCTCAGCGGAGAGTCAGGGACAGTGCTGGTCTCAGCGGAGAGCCAGTGAGAGGGCTGGTCTCAGCGGAGAGCCAGGGAGAGTGCTGGTCTCAGCGGAGAGCCAGGGAGAGTGCTGGTCTCAGCGGAGAGCCAGTGAGAGGGCTGGTCTCAGCGGAGAGTCAGGGAGAGTGCTGGTCTCAGCGGAGAGCCAGTGAGAGTGCTGGTCTCAGCGGAGAGCCAGGGAGAGGGCTGGTCTCAGCGGAGAGCCAGGGAGAGGGCTGGTCTCAGCGGAGAGCCAGGGAGAGGGTTGGTCTCAGCGGAGAGCCAGGGAGAGGGCTGGTCTCAGCGGAGAGCCAGGGAGATTGCTGGTCTCAGCGGAGAGCCAGGGAGAGTGCTGGTCTCAGCGGAGAGCCAGGGAGAGTGCTGGTATCAGCGGAGAGCCAGGGAGAGGGCTGGTTTCAGCGGAGAGCCAGGGAGAGTGCTGGTCTCAGCGGAGAGCCAGGGAGAGTGCTGGTCTCAGCGGAGAGCCAGGGAGAGTGCTGGTCTCAGCGGAGAGCCAGGGAGAGTGCTGGTCTCAGCGGAGAGCCAGGGAGAGTGCTGGTCTCAGCGGAGAGCCAGGGAGAGTGCTGGTCTCAGCGGAGAGCCAGGGAGAGTGCTGGTCTCAGCGGAGAGCCAGGGAGAGTGCTGGTCTCAGCGGAGAGCCAGGGAGAGTGCTGGTCTCAGCGGAGAGCCAGGGAGAGTGCTGGTATCAGCGGAGAGCCAATGAGAGTGCTAGTCTCAGCGGAGAGCCAGGGAGAGTGCTGGTCTCAGCGGAGAGCCAGGGAGAGGGCTAGTCTCAGCGAAAGCGCACAATGCCGGAAGTAGCTCGGAGCTCTGTCCTCGGGGTGGTAATCTCTCCTCCGGACGTGTCTGTGATCCGGCAGGAGAGGAAGGGCAGTCGTCCCACGCCGCGCCGAATGCAAATGAGCGCTGTCTCGGCTGCGTGCTGGCCGCGGTAAGCTGATTACCGCCCCTGAAGTGGACAGCTCTTCCTTGGTCCACTGGCAGCTGTCACTTTCTCCAGCCTCGCCTCAGACCACCAGCTGTCCGGAGAACCCTGACTTACATGTTCACGCCTCTTTGGTGTACGAGACATATTTTCTGCAAGGAAGATATTGAAGACACATTAAAGGTGCTGCCCTCGTAGCTCCGGCTATCACTGGACAGGTTCGGCGGTGTTGCGTCGTTGTCAACCCGCCTGTACACACCTGCAGTGCCTGTCGTGTTTCTGACAGGCATGGCAATTTGAATTGCACATTAGAATCACCTAAAGATCAAATATGAATGCTTCATTCCCCATTGGCCTATATAACTATGCCTATATCCTCTATAACTATTATCATTATATAAGCAATAGTCGTAGTGTATTTTAGTGTCCAAACCCTAGTTACTAAATAATATCCTTAAGGGAAAAGTTATAAATTTATAAAAACAGAACGAAAATATATAAAAACCAAAATAAACATCTTACTTTAGTTTGCTTTTAGCGTTGAGTGGATGAACGCCAGGCTACGCCCGTTTACACACGTGCAGACACGAGTGCGGGCTGGATTTATTTTTTGCTATGTTGGTTTGTGAAGTTTTGCGAGCCACAGCGAATCACCTGCGGCGTATATAATGTCGCGCGAAGGTCTCGCTGGTAGGGTTGTGTGACCCTCAGGGGGAGGGGTGTAAATCCCCCCCCCCCCCCCCCGTACCTGGGCGAGGCGACACACAGTTCGTCCGTCCGCCGCGCGCGGTAACGAAGCTAGTTACCGGCACCTGGGGGCGGGCCTTCTCCCGCAGAGGTCGGTACTGCCTTGTTACCAGGCGTACCGTGGTGCGCTCACAGAGCCACGCCATTTCCCATTACCCAACCTACCTCCCCATGATATATCCTTCAACTACTTTTAAGGAAAGTTACATTCCAGGCTGATGTTCCTTATAGTTTTTTTTTTCAAGTTATTGTTCTTTAAGCGCGTTATGAAATAATGATGAGAATGTTTTTTTTTACGATGCGTGCGCGCCGTGCAACGAAATATTCACAGGATGAAAAAAAAAAAGAGCTACATGCAAAAATAAGGCAGAAAATTAATACAATTGGTATATATATGATTTTTAATCTTATACTTTGGTGATCAATGTCGAATGCTGGTCAATTTCAATCAAAACATTAATTTATTTTGAATATTAGAGAAATACGATGTGTTTTAAAAAAAAAGGTTCACGTGTGTTTTTACAGGTGAGATTATGTTCTCGTGTGTAAAAAGATGTCAGGCTTCTTGTAAGCTTCCATTGCCGCTGGTAGGGAGTGTCTGTGAACGTTTTAGTGGTCTCCTGACCGTTTTCAGGGGAGAGTTTGCGAGGTTATCTTTCCGTATGTATGATTTATTTGCATTGTAAAAATTTACATTATTATTAGAATAAACATTCATCATATTTATTTGGAGATTGTATTAAAAATCTCACAGTAATAATATATTAGCTAGCGTTTTCTTTCGTAAGAAAGATTTATTGGATGCAGCAGTCTTTTGGGAATGAATTATTTCAGTAAAATATAGCTTGCCAAAGTCGTAGATTACTTCATATTTAAAATAAAGTGTAATATTTTGCCGCTTTCCTGATTGTAAGTACAGCGATGGCATTATATATTTATGCAATGTAAATTTGTGTAACTACATACCCAAAGCCATCGCGTAACCTATATTATTTTTCAAATTTTCAACAAATAATTATACTATTGTTAAATTTGGAAGTATTCTATTAACTCAAAAAGCAATATCTTAAGCTGAGAAAGATTTTTGTTCACTGTGTGCTTAGCACATTTCTTTCAAAGTACCTACTCTACTTTTTACCAAAAAGTTTTTTTTTAATTTAATTTTTTTTTATAAAATAAAGTTCATCGAAACTTTTTAATGTGTTTTAATTGTGTCAGTTTTGCTCGTGTCTCTCCTTCACTTGCTACAAACTCCGTCATCCCAGCAACAACTTCAAACTAATTTTAATTGCACTTGAAAAATCTCCAAGTTTCTCGAGTTACAATTTATTTAAGTCCACGTCAAATTTCAGTTAAAAAAAAAATTTCTCCAATACAGATTTTTTGTGTCAATAACTGTTTTTGCATCTAAACATTTATCAGTTTCTCTTGCATGCCTAACTAGAAATCATAGGATAATGAGTGGGTGATGTATTTTTCTGCGGTAATACATGTTATATTTCTTTTTGTAGATGGAACAGAAATATTTATGTCCAATTACAGATGTTTTGGAATTTGAACTTTTACATAAAACTAATTTATAATTGCAAAATAGTTTTCACAGTAATACTTGGTTAGGTTTCTTACCCAGGCATTTATGCTTTGTGTTGTCCCAGTAACCCTACTGCCCTACTGACCCTACTCTATGCCCTACTTTCACGCAGCAACGGAGCAACGGAATGACATGATTTTTTGCATATAGGCTACATAGTTTATCTGCGGGAGAGTGACGTAGACTACATAAATATATGGAATTCCATCACCAAGGAAAAGTAAAAGGGCGGATTCAGTGTTATAATATAAAATCATAGGAGGTAGGTCATAAACACAGAAACAGTCAGTTTGTGCCATTTCTCTATATCTGCAACATGGCCATATGGTAAATATGAAAATCTTTCTGAGATGTAAGATTTGAATAAACGAACATTTACATTTTTAGGCAGTTTTCAAAGAAATACTACCGATTGCAGCCGCTAACATGGTGCGAGTTCCGTATAATTCTTATATAAATTTTTTGTTTCATGGTCCATAGACCCCAAAGCCATAGTCAAATCAAAAGTTTATATATATTTTTATATATCTACATTTATATAAATTTTGTGGACACGATAAAACTGCCCCTATTTTTCTCAAATCACTTTCAAACTGATGAATAAAATCTAGTAGTGGAAAATATCGGTCAAGTTCGTTTATGGGCAATATCCGACCAAAAGGGTAGAAAATGGGAAGGTTTAAAAAAAAAAAAAAATAAATTTTTTCTAACTCCCGTAATATGCAAAATATCACATCCGTTTGAAAATCCTTTACCTGGATAATTTTTTGATACGACCAATCATATCTGCAAGGGGTTGTAAAAACAAGGAGTGGAGGACAAAAATTCATAGCTCTTTTCGCAGACATAACATCGAATTTGTACAAATTTTGTAATAATCTTTTAATTTGTATCTAAAACTTTTGTCTGAAACATTACTGCAAGAGGTGGAAATAGCAAGGGTAGAAAAACAAATGTCATTAGTTTTTAAAATAGATTTACTTTCATTTCCATTATAATTTATTGTAAAACGTCTTAACTTTATCTAAAACCTTTGGCTGGAGTGAGTTTTAATGAAACGAACTATTACCGTAAAACAAGAGTTGAAATTTAAAAAAAAAAACTCTTTTTAAGTATCAAATTCGTCAGAATTTATATATAACTATCTTAATATTACCTTGAACCTTTGTTTAAAAAATATATTTATACGACCACGTATTAGTAAAATGTATGAAAAATAGGGAAAATTGTGTATAAAGATAAAAAATGATTGCATGACTACCTTAATAGGCATATTATGAAATTCGCTAAGATAACCAATGCTGGATGCATTAAGTTAAAAATAATAAATTTCTTTTCGCGGCATGGAATATGAGAAAATGTTAAATATATATATATATATTTAATATTGACGAACATGTAGGATGGTATGTCGGCTGCATTAAGTTCTTGAAATGTTCCAGGAGTTATAGCAGTTACCAAAATATTTCCAAAAAAGAATATGTACTTCTAAATATACCTACACCTGTAGGTTTTGCCGAAAGGGATTTTTGTTATGTAGATAGATAAATGTAATGCAGGGTTAATAAACGTTAATTTTAAATTTTTTTATTTTATTGATGAAATAAAGTAATAACGCTCGGGTGTTGCTTAAGCTTGTATTGTTTTGTCCAAACGTTACTACCAAATCATTGTGCACAACATAATTAGTATCGATAACGTTATTTAGGTGATATTTTCAAAAATGTGTAACTAAAATATGGAGTCTGAAAACCTGTGCACAATCTCAATTTCGAATACAAATTTACTTACTTCTATTTTTAAATATCAATATTTACATTATTATTGTAACTTCTCTCCGTGAACGTATAGTAATAATTTTAAAATTTAAGTATTTTGTTTTGTTATTGTGCCATGGTAACTAATTTAAAGTTATGTGTGTTTTGGTTCATTGACCAATAAATCTTATTTTATTTAACGATAGTAGCGATTTTTTAAAACCGTTATACCTAAGTTCTAAATAACGTTTAGTGCAATAACTACATGTTGATAGCAAACGAATTTTATGTACCAGTTTTCATGTCTTGTTCATGAGATCCATCAATTTAAAAGTAATTATGGTATGTTGATAGAAATTAAGTTAAACGATCAAGTATTGATTCTGAACATGATGTTTGAAAAAAGATAAAAAGTTAAAGTGATTTGAGCTGTTAGCTCTAATAACGAAAAAGGAAATTGCATTGGCTTCCCATTTTTCATTGAGGAAAATTTTTACGAGTTTTGTTTGCTACACACCAATTTTCTGATTGTTCCTGGTTCAAGTTGGAAAATATGTATTGTTAGGAAAAAATCACATGGAAAACCATGTAAAATTTAATAAACAATGTCAGATTTCTTTTCGAAAGCTGTGGAGAGCTGGTAACTTGCAATATTGTGCGTTCTATTTGTTAACTGATTTTCAGCATTTGAATCTCGTCAGACAACTAAGTGTAATCCACCGATTTGTCTTTCAATAAATATTGTTAGAAAAATTGGTTAAGGGCTAGGATAGCCTACGTGATTGGAAAGTTTTGGTTCTATTTCCGGTTGGACTGAAGATTTTCCGAGTGTTGAACATTTCAAGCGCTATGCGATGTGCTGTTCTTTCGTCTTCTTGCTGCGGATGGCAACAGCTAACCACCGTTAATCACTATGATTGGAAAATATTCCAGTTTTAAGCTCGTGTCACAGTTTTGGGACACAATCAAAATCAAATCGTGAACTTTTAATACCCCTGCATAAAAACAAAACAATGTTAAATTCTTCCCAGTCACTGCATCTCGCCTGTGGACCAGCCCCGCCCAGGTTTTAGACACTAGTGGTCCGTCAAGATATTAAAAAAAACCTTATTAAAAACAATTAGCTCTCTAAAATCACAGTCACGTAACCAAGGGAGTACTGAGTGAGTGTGTTAGAGAATATCACAATAAGAATTTTTATTATATTTTTATGTGATTTTCTATGTAAAATCATATTTAATATGTTTTAGGTGAGTATTCAATTATATTTTAATACTTTGTATTAAAACTATATTTAATATGTTATAGATTTTTATTTGAATATATTAAAAAAATTATATTTGATAAATTATTTTATATGGTTTAAGTCATTAATTAAATTGGATGTTAAATTGGTAAATTATGCTGCCGTAATGTAATTAGTTAGAATGTAATCTTTTTTTTATTTCTAGATATAATTTATTAAACGTGGTTTTTGTCTCACGGTTCAGTCTAAGAGAAGGCATGCACGTCTAAACTGAGCTGAACTGAAGTCGAAATAAATAAATAAAATAAATTTTTCGCCTTGACCTAAAATTATCAGAGAATCTTATTAATAAAATTTACAAACCAGCTGAAACGTTCTACTGTTCGAATCTGTTCCTACTCATCGATAGAGTGCGACGATTTTTGTAATCGCTTTAATGTTACTATTGTATCCTCAAAGACTTGGTATTTCATTTCGTGTCATGCAACACCGTGTGCAACCTTGATTATTATGTATGTTCTGCAGAGATCTGGGGTATTTATTAACCTTAGCAATAGGTTCAACCAATCGTACTTGTTTCAGAGTTACAGAGGCTCAAGATGATACAATTGCATATTAATTTGTCTGACATTTGCCAATTACTTATAAACTAATAATGAAAACAATATTTTTTTTACATGATAACGTCTTATAAATCGATGAACGCCGGCTGCACGCACGAAAAAATTGTCACGTTCCGCCTGAGCTGAGCGTGCAAGAACCGGCCGACCACCGTGCGAGAAAATCTTCTATAATATCAAACAGGTTCAGGCGGGCGTTTTAACTAATTGTTCGTGATTATATTTAAACAAATTTATTATTTAAATTAAATTTGCAAAAACTGTAAATAATATTTGAAAATTATTAAAAAAGTATGAAACATTTCATCAATGTTTTCTTATGACGTTATCACGTAAAATTATCGTCCGTAAACCTACTTTACAGACAACCCCCTTTTTTTTATACTGCATTAACTTGTTATGACGGATCGTATCCTCCGCGGAGTCGATGTTTTGAGCTTGCAGCACGGGACATGTTTTCAGTTCGGGCACTACCAGTGCGGTCTGACCCTCCCTCGCACACTGCAGTGCTGGCGAGAGAACAGGATGTCGAGCTACATATATCTCCGAACGAGGACAGCGGCTCAGCAGCTGTATCTGGTCCACAACCACTGCCCCCTCACCCCCCCCCCCCCCCGCACGGAGGGGGCTGAAAAATATTCATGCAGGAAGTTGGCCAACTTGCCGCCAGGAAGTTTCCCTTCCGCCACCGTGAATTACCGCGCGCAAGGAAAAGCTGGGAGCAGTTTCCGTCTTGGGAACAAAGCACGAGGAAGGAACGCACCTGCGGCAAATAATAAAAAAACACCTGCTTCTACTCTCGAGTGAACTGTTTAGAAAGCTCTCTTTTGCGTATTTTTGACCAAGCATAACCGCGAAGTTCTGCATGGGAAACAGACATGCAGTGAGCAAGAAACACACGTACAACATTATTTATAAGTGTCAAAAGAACTTTAGATGTGAAACTAAAAAGAAACGCCCGATTTCAAATACCCTTTTGTCATTTAGCTGCTACATACACAAAAAAAAGTTTGGTTGAACGAAATTTTGTCACACACGAGCGATATAGAGTTTTGACACAGGGGAAGTTAGCTGATGTTTTTTTTTTTTTTTTTTTTTTTTTGGTGGATACCACGCAACTGCACCCTGGAGTTCACGCGAATATGGTCTATAATGTTCTGCATACGTGTGGTTCTGTTGCTGGTAGCGAGCTCCGAAACCTGTTAAGGTGGGTATCCATATGTTGCATGCCACGCGTTGCGTGTGTTCGTTACGTGTAACCCTGTGGCACGACACAGGTGCAACGATGTTGGAAATTCCACCGCGTGTTTCATCCGTCACATCGTTACCGTATCACAAACAAATGTCACGTCCCATGGACACACCAGAAGGGCAGTTCATCAGCAGCCATGAGCCAAGTTTAACTTGCAGCAGCCGCCTTCATTCTTGTACACGTCACGTTCAAAATAAGAAACAAGAGAATGTCAACTCGTTGTTGGATGTCGAAAGTATTTACAAGTAGGGAACTGTACGGTAGCCCGAGTTTTTTTGGCTGATTTGAAGTTTCAGACAGTGAGTGGACTGTACAAGAACTTCATGAAAATGCATCCGATGGAATTTGAACTTTTTTTTCTGAGTTCAAATATCCTTAAATAACATGAGGTATTTTTAAATGAGGTGAATTTATTTAATTATCCTGAGAATGGGTTTAACCATAGCAAATAAAAGTGTAAGTATAAACAATAGCATTAACACAGTTTAAATGAAATATTATTGCGTGTTTATAATTTTTTTTATATTATCTACCTCATGAAATGGAAAGGAGGTAAGTGCGATTTCATTGAGATAACATATATACTAAACACTCTAAAACACAAGTTTTATAATTCATTAATTGATCTATACTTAACATGAAAGAGGCCTAAGAATACTCACTTAAAAAATTTTTATTAAATGGTTTTGTAAAGAAATAAATTTTTTATACACCAGACGAATTTGTTCAGTCTATTTATTTAAAATATTTGTAATGAACCACATACTTTTCTTTCAATGGTAAGATGTTAGCAATACCCTGAAATTGCTCGAGCGAAGCAGCGGATGTAATGAAGAAGGACTCTTCACCCGTCCACGCTGGTTCTCTCGCCGAGCCGTGACTTCCTTCGACGCGACGGCGAAAAGACCGACAAACGACGGGTTGAGCCCGTTGCGTATCTTCGTGTCAAGTTTCGACACGCATCGCTGCAACGGGTCCCGCTTGAACTTGCACGTTTTGGCCACGTTAAGGTCGTTAGCAACGTATGGACACCCTCCTGTTACGGAAATGTCCTCTGCTGGAACGAGCGATTAACCACAACCCGCGGCCTCTATAAGATTAACTAATTGATTTTAACATTAAATTCGTAATCAGTGACCTCGAAAACCCCTATAACGAAGTTTGTATGACATAACATTGGTTTTTGTATTTTTGACCACGTTTGCGGGCAAATCTCCCACTGTGCGCCATCGCAAACACATCAGAGGTTATTTTAGAGCAAAGAGATTTGGTGCCCGCTTGTTTGTGGCCCGTTCGTGGCCCGTTTGTGGCCCGTTTGTGGCCCGTTTGTGGCCCACACCTGAGCACACGCCCCCTGGGAGTTTGAGCTCGTGCGGGCGGTGCGACACCCAAACAAGCCTGATTGATAGGAGGCCTGCTCGCCAATCAGGAAGGGGGCAGACCCCGTGCTGGTCGCTGGCTGGTTAATTGGGCGCTCTTCAAAAGCCCTACTTAATTATATCCCTCCGCACATTGTATGTACTCTTTCCCGCCCCTGCGCTGCTGGCCGAGAGCTGTGGAGCCCGTGGCGTGAACCCTTACAATGAAACCCAATTATTACTCCGCTGCTTTTGAAACAAAAACCAGATACGAGCATGTGGTTGTGTTTATTATAGACAAGCTCACATCCGCTGCTTCGCTCACGCAATTTCAGGGTATTGCTAACATCTTACCATTGAAAGAAAAGTATGTGATTCATTACAAATATTTTAAATAAATAGACTCAATAATTTCGTGTGGTGCATAAAAAATGTATTTCTTTACAAAACCATTAAATAATAATAATTTTTAAGTGAGTATGTTTAGGCCTGTTAAATGTTTCGTATATATCAATTAACTAATTATAAAACTTGTATTTTAGAGTGTTTAGTATATATGTTATCTCAATGAAATCGCACTTACCTACTTTCCATTTCATGAGGTGGACAATATAAAAAAATTTATAAACATGCAATTATTTCATTTAAACTGTGTTAATGCTATTATTTATACGAACACTTTTATTTGCTATGGTTAAACCCATGCTCAGGATAATTAAAGAATTTCACCTCATTACAAAAATACCTCATGTTATTTAAGGATATTTGATACATTAAAAATTTTTTTTGAATTAAATAGTACAGATGTCAAATTTACTAACCAATGTATTAGTTGACTATAAGTTTGCTTAGTATTACTTAAATAATCTGTTTGAAGCGAGAACAAGTGGAGCTCGCGACTGCACCTGGGCACTCAACATGAGCTTGTTTAAGCGGAGAATACCCAGGTCCCAAACCTCCTCACGACTGGACAGTCGAAAGCTTTCCTCCGGAAGCGGTACACTGAGCGTCGTGTTCATTGGTGGAGGTGGTGTTTATTAGTGATGTGCATAATCGATGGAATTAATCGACACGTGGATTCTTGCTATATAATTGACATATATTCTGGTATTTTTTGGGGGGAGGGGAAATCACTTCTCTCTACAACACGAGTGTAACTTCATTGTAATTGTTTCAGTTTTACCTATTTTTTTTAAATTAATAGTTTTAATAAAATTAATCGTATTATTATAACACTTTAAAAAATTGTGAACTATCATATTAATCCTTGCAAATCAAGAATGTAAGCAACATAGTATATTTTTTTACTGTCAACTTAATTACAGTCCAAATTAATTTGAAAAACCATTGAACTTGTTGAAGTGGCTGCTTAAGCCACTGCACGAAGCTCACTCTTCCAGATCACCTTCTTGGTCACCTTCAAGGTCACCTAGGTCACATTTTAAGTCCCCTTATATGTCACTTCTAGGTCACTTTCTAGATCCTACCTCAGAACATCACATACTGCCGAGCCATCGCATTCTTCGTTCTCGGATGAAACACATTTAATGGAGAAGCGTGATTTCAGACTATTTGCTTTCAGTCTCTTGTTCTTTCTTTGTAGGCGGCAAAAAAGTGAGTTCTTGTACTAAATAAATTGACTTCTCAAATTTAAAAAAAAAAATAATCGCATATTAAAATATATATATGTATGAAAAAAAAGGCGAGGTTCTTTTTTTTTTTTTAGATACGCTATTTACAAAAAAAAATGTCGTAATAAAATGAGTTGTGGGAAAGAACCCGTGTGTTGCGCCACCAGCCGAGAGACTCCGTGCCTTCCACTCACTTGATTGGTGCTTGTTAGAGGCGGGACTCGCAGTAGTTCCGGAGGTTTCCGCTCGGAGTGCTCGCCGAGTGAGAGTTGAGAGTTTTAAAATGCAACGAGCCACCCTCCGTCGAAGCTAAGTGCCTAGGGTTGAGTGAGTGAGAAGTAGGGAGGAGGAGGAGGGGGGGGGGGTGAAGGAATCGGTAATAAAGTTAGGGGGCGTGGCTTCTCGTCGTGCCAGTGTATGCAAACGAGAGGGGGGCATGCTGACGATTGGCCGGCGCATTGTCCGCTGATTGGCCGGCTGCTCTTCAGGACGGCGAAGAGAGAGGCGTGGAGGCTCGGTCGTGACTCACGGACACTCGTCAGGGTCCTGTTCCCGTGTCCGTCCGTCCGTGCGTCCGTGTGTCCGTGGTAGCGCTGGTTCCGGACTCCGGACTGTCTCCACGGGCTGCTCTCGACGTCAGCTCTCCGCTTGGCGGTGCTGTTCAGTCGAGCACTCGTCAGAGTCCCTGCTCTTCGAGTGTTCATTGCCGCGGGGAAGATTCATTACAAACTAATTCATACACATAAGCATTGCTGGCGTAACCCGTCTTCCGTCCAACATGAAAGGGGGGTTGCGTCCCCGACACACTCTGGGTAAATACTATTAAAAATATGGAATACCAAAAAAACCTTTAACAGCTCAAAAAAAACAACCCTCTATTTAACCAAAGGTGTCGAGCCAAAAATAGAAATGTTATCAAACAAATTATAGGCTAGTCTTTGGCTAATAGTAATAAAAAATGCAGAGTACAAATATGCAGAGTTTTACTGAATCATACTTAATCACGATACCTCAGATGGTAATACAGTTATAGATTATGGCAGTTACTTGATTTTAGTATAAGCATAACAAAAAAATTACAAAGATAATACCTGGTATGCAAAATCTAAATAAAATGTACCCTTTTAATGGCCGTATAACTGGTTTACACTACATGTCATAGAAAACCCTCAAGAATGGATAACAACCAAAAAAAACTACACAAACACACTTGGGGAGGTGGTAATGTTCCCTGTGCGATTATGTAATTACACTTGTTGTCCGCGCTTGAAGGGTTTCTATGACATGAAGTGCGAACCAGCAATGGGCGAATGTCCATCAAAATGTATTTTTTTTCAATTAACAATGCAGTCCGTGGACTTTCACTTGGATATCTTTACCAGGCAAACAAAACAATGAAAATTAATTCACTTTAGTTTGGTAGCCACATATTCTGTGGTGTGGCATTTCATGCTCATTTGTATATAAAATGGGTTTTTTTATTACTAAACACCGTTAAGTGCTTTTCGCACAGTTTAAATCTATCTTACTTAGCAACTAGTTTTCTGTTAGATAAACTAACGTTATAAACCTAGAAATTTGGAAAAAATATTTTAATTTGCTGGTAGGTGTGAGCCCACCCAACAGACTTCCTCCTCCGCTGTAAGAGCGGTGCTTTCACTCATCCTCCTGGTTTGTCTGGCGATAGCGGGTCACGAGGCAGGGTGGCGCGTGTTGTGTTCACACCCAGCGACCGCCGAGGAAAGTGCATTTGAAATGTAGATTCGAAGCAAAGTTTGATCATCATAAAGCCAGTTGAAGTGGCTTCGCTTGGAGGTCTTATCTGTACTGCATCCTCTGGCAGAGAGGTTCCGGAGGCATGAATACACGTAACAAACTACTCTTAATTTTCTTAACAGCTTTGAAATACGTTAATGTAAAATTTTAATAGAATACCAATCAAATAAGATTTATATCCAGAGTAAAAAGTCCATTTTTAAGAAACAATTGGCAACACAAACGATGTCACAGTGTTTTAACATTTGGCTAGTCTCCAAATCTTTGCAATAAAATATATGGCCTAAATATCGTTATATAAATACTTTAGTAAGAGTAGATTTATAGAAGAAAGTGGTCAGATGTCAAACCTTCATCTGTAAATTTGAACTAAATTATTTTTTTGTCATTATATTTTTGTTAAATTATATGAATTTCTTCAATACAAACATACAACACTATAAATAAAATTGAACAATTCTAACTTCGCGCTTTATTAAATAGCTATCTGCTCTGGTGAACGGCTTTTGAGATTTTTTAAAAACGAATTGTAATTAAATTATATGTATCACTATCTGCGTTATATGGCCTTTAATTACTGTGTTCATATGATCCAAAAGCAATTACATAAAAACTGGATTAATATCCAAAAAATATGTTCACTTTTAACGAATAAATATTTTCATAAGATATTCAATGATATACAAGATGTATAAGGTAATATAACATATATAAGGTTATATAACTATAGAGTATATATATGGAACATTTAAATGCAGGTGTGTCCCACGTGCTAACTCATGCCGCAGTGTGAGGGGGGGGGGGCGATTTCTGACATGGTTATTATGTTATGTCTGTTAAATTTTTATCAGTATTGCTAAACCAAGAATGCAGTGAAATATTAGTATATCTAATAGAACCATACATTATTCAATTATAAAATGGCCAATGTCCATCAAGGAAAATATTTATTTCTAACAGTGAAATCGGTACAGTAATTTTCGTTTCTCCTTTTAACAAACAAACAAAATAACTGCCTCCCTTGATGATACCATTTGAAAGTCATTAATTCCTTAAAACAATTACGGATACAGTGTAGCTTTGTGGTTGTATATTTTCGTTTCACAAATCTGTAAATAATGAAGGTGTATATTCTACACGTATGCGTAGCAATTGTCTCGTACAGAATGGAAGATCAGTTATCAACTAGAAGCAAGCTTTTGGAAACTTGTACTGCCCCTCACTTTCATGTCAATAACGAGTTTGGTAATGACGTTTACGAGGTGATTGGATTTTTTTAGCGATGCTTTTAAATAACCGTTTAAACTTTTCAACGCTGAGTCAAGTGTAATATAAACCTATTAACAGTCGCGTTTGAGAAAATCCGATTTGCAGTTTCATCAGCTGTAAATGTTTTTCGTTACTCTTTGAAATGTAACGTTCGGAATGTGAGGTGAATGGGGGTCGAGTTATATTCAGTTTCAGTTGCCTTTTTACGCTCGTGAAATTTGCCATTTGTCCATTTAGAACTCAGCGAAAATTTTCATTACGAATTCTGCATTGTGTTGTTCTTTCTAAACATGCTATTTTAGATAGTGCAACAAATAGTCATTACTTTTTCTAGCAAACACTACGAAATTCAAGGTTTTTTTCTAATAAAGCAACAGCGTAATTTTATTTGTCTGCTAATTTCATTATTTTTAACTGTAGTGCTCATTTCTAGAAAAATTGTCTTAATTTTAAATTTTTGCTTCTTAAAACTAAAAAAAAAAATTGTTTTCTCACGTCTACGAACGCGCGACAAGAGAGAATGTTAGGGTTTTTGAAGGTGAGTGTGTTTGGGCGATCGTGAAGAAAAGTGAAACTATTCTGTTCATTTTTGAACATGTCCGGAGCAAATTCCCTGTTGAGTCGCCCCAAAATTCCTTCATACAACCAAGTCCATTTGCTTGATCTGCAGGGCTCCAGAAATTGAGCAAGTATGAATACGTCTACTAGTTTCACATGTGCCGAAGCTTACAAGTGTACGTCCAAACGGGTGAGAAGAAAATCTTCTAAGCTGTTATTACTAGATCGTAAAATACAGTAGGTCACAAAATGCCTTAGGTCGTCAGTCACGTTCAGTATTATATTCAGAGTCGTTATTTTTGATGCCTTGATTCTGTGCCAAATTGAAGTATGAATCAAGCAAGTCTCAAAATTTCTGTCCCATGTTTATAGGTATAGTTGCGCGGGCATAATTTTTATATTTATATTAAGTGGCCCGCCTCGTCAGGGGTGGATGTGTGTCAGTGAGGCGGGATGCTAAGCGCGACGCTCGCTGGTGCTTCTAGCGCGGTGTCTCCTCTGGACTGGCGCGCAGTCTTCTCGTCGTCACAGCACAACTGTGAAATTTGAGCGGTTACCATTATTTTACATGGTGGAGAAATTAAGATGAAGGTTTAATGCAAGTCTTTTGAGTGGATTCAAGAATCTGTACCTCATGTTTCAAGCCTAAAGGTTATTCTGAAAAGAAAAATGCTTTTGGCAATTTCACTTTTCCAAAAATACAGTTCAAAAACAAAGTATGTAAAACAGCCCTCGGTGCAATCATAAACGCTTTCCGCTCTGATATCTCGAGTAGTTTTCAGACCTCTGCACGCCGTATGTGTGGTGCGGCACTCGGTACTCCCGGCTGAGAGCGGTACCAGGTACCGGGGCGAGGGTACTTCACTCGTCCCTTCGCCCCGCCGCGCGGAAGGCAACGGGCGAACCATCGCAGGGTCACCCTCAGGTGCGGCGCTGCCTCGGGGTCACGCAATCGGGACTCGTGATCAGTTCCCAACAGCTTTCTAATGTTCGCATAATCTCGCCATTTTAGACTCAGCTCGTCGGCCGTGTAAGGGCAGAGTCAAGGGGAGAGGGGGAGAAGGGTGTTCCACGCTCTTATCTCGCCCCCCCCCTCCCTGCTCGCTAGGCCCTACAGGGCGATCAGCAGTTGCAACACGTACCTCGCTCCGGGCAGACGGCGGAGTGTGACTCTCCCCCACTCTCCCCCACTCTCCCCCACTCTCCCCCACTCTCCCCCTGCCCGGCAACATGGCGGTCTTAAAATGCGTGTTCCGCGAGTCGTTAATTTGATTCATATTCCTCCCCTTGCGCCCACCCACCTCTCCCAAGGCTTGGCTGGTGAGGGGCGGGAATCCTAAGATGTACATCAAGCTCTGTCCCTGCCCGAACACGCCCGAATATTCACCTTCGGCCAACCTCGGGTTTATTTATATGTCTCTGTTTATTTTAATGAAGCTATACTAACCTAACTAACCGTCCATAGTGTTTTTAAGTGTTTTAATGTAGCTAACCTAACCGACCACTTTTAATATTTGAATTCATTTTTCCTGCGCAAAAATAAAACAAATCCCGAGGTTGGCCGAAGGTGAACATTTCGGGCGTGTTCGGGCAGGGACAGAACTTGATGGACATCTTAGGCTTCTCAGCTCTGGTACAGACCGACCCACGCTTATGTCTGCAGTACACTGCACTCTTAGTGCACCCAGGGTTTTCCCTCGTGTCCGTGCAGTGTTTCATAATCCAGATATCAGATAGGATAGTTAGTCACGTGCACCAATATCTGCCGTGGCTGGCCAATCCGCGAACAAAACACACGATGCATGCTTACATGGTTGAAACTCCGCATGATATGGCTTAGGTTAGGGGGGGAAACGCCTACAGTGCGCGCTGTAGCGAGATCTCCAGCGGTTTAGAAGAACTTCGGGATATGTGCTTATTTGGAATTCCGAGTGCACCAAGAGTATTTTCAAAATTCAATTTAGTAATTTATAAGGTTCCATACGATCTCCCTCATAAAACTGTTGTGCCTAAATCGATTCATTTTAACTTAGAACAAGGAATAATTCACACTCATCCACTGCCGTGACTTCACACGAAAATTGAAGTGTCTATTTGATAAAGAAATTAATAATTCCACATCCGTCCAATTACAAATACGCAGAATATTTGGCAATAGCGCGCACAGAAACAAGGACAGCAGGTGTGTGTCAGACAGAGAGCAGTCGCCCCTTTACTACCACACTGCTGTCTAAGCGTGGGACGCCCTATAGAGAGGTGGAGAGGAAATGTCCCCACCTAACACCGCCCCTCCCAGGGTCTGGAGCGGGCAGAGCGTGGCGGAAGCTCCACCTCCATGGAAATTATTCCATTTGCAGCAGGAGTTTCCTCTTTGGAGCCCCGCGCCGTCACGGTTGTGTGGAGTTAGGAGGGGGGAGCTTGTTTACCACTGAGATTGCATATTACCATGCCGGACCCCGAAACACCTGCTGTGCGGGAGCTTATTTCCAAGCGTCACTTAGTTAGTGGCTCTTCTTGTTTCCCAGCGTCACTTAGTGGCTCTTCTTCTTTCCCAAAGTCACTTAGTGACTCTTCTTCTTTCCCAGCGTCACTTAGTGACTCTTCTTCTTTCCCAGCGTCACTTAGTGGCTCTTCTTCTTTCCCAGCGTCACTTAGTGGCTCTTCTTCTTTCCCAGCGTCACTTAGTGGCTCTTCTTCTTCCTCAGCTTCACTTAGTGGCTCTTCTTCTTTCCCAGTGACACTTAGGGACTTTTCTTCTTTTACAGCGTCACTTAGTGGCTCTTCTTCTTTCCCAAAGTCACTTAGTGACTCTTCTTCTTTCCCAGCGTCACTTAGTGGCTCTTCTTCTTTCCCAGCGTCACTTAGTGGCTCTTCTTCTTTCCCAGCGTCACTTAGTGGCTCTTCTTCTTCCTCAGCTTCACTTAGTGGCTCTTCTTCTTTCCCAGTGACACTTAGGGACTTTTCTTCTTTTACAGCGTCACTTAGTGGCTCTTCTTCTTTCCCAAAGTCACTTAGTGACTCTTCTTCTTTCCCAGCGTCACTTAGTGACTCTTCTTCTTTCCCAGCGTCACTTAGTGGCTCTTCTTCTTTCCCAGCGTCACTTAGTGGCTCTTCTTCTTTCCCAGCGTCACTTAGTGACTCTTCTTCTTTCCCAGCGTCACTTAGTGGCTCTTCTTCTTTCCCAGCGTCACTTAGTGGCTCTTCTTCTTTCCCAGCGTCACTTAGTGGCTCTTCTTCTTCCTCAGCTTCACTTAGTGGCTCTTCTTCTTTCCCAGTTACACTTAGGGACTTTTCTTCTTTTACAGCGTCACTTAGTGGCTCTTTTTTTTCCCAGTGACACTTAGGGACTTTTCTTCCTTCCAAGCATCACTTAGTGACTCTTCTTCTTTCCCAGCATACTCATAAATTTAATAAAATAATTTATTATAGAATTCTAATTTTTAATTAGCCACTACTCCCTCACCAAGCTCTTTAGGGGATCAGTTTCCAGTGTCAGGGATCGCGACTGGCCCAGGAAGACAGTGTCATCGCCGAGGGCTCTGGGGTCGGTGGCGCCACTGCGGCAAACACAGGAACTTCTCTCCGCGAGAGCGCAAACACCTCGGCTCGTTAGCGGGTGTGCTCTGCGTGTCGGTGGCACACAGCCCCGCCCTCGCTGATGCCTCCGGGGGGGAGAGGGGGGTCTCTGTGTCGGCGCACTTGCTGGGTCCGCATCAGGGATGAGCTGCGGAGTGGCTCGTGTGGACAACCAGCCAGTTCACGTTCCCTCCACCACCACCACCACCTGCGGCGAGTCCAGATGGATCATGCGCTGCACGTACCAACATGGCGGGCCCGTTCGTTTACAAATGCATCAGCTGTGCCTGTATTGGGGGTTGGTCTGGATAAAAACCAACTCATATCATTACATCTGTATCATGAAGATTCGTTTTGTGGACTTTTACCATATTAACCAGTAATTATTTCGAATTTTTTTTTCCTAGCCTAAATTATTCTAAGTGTGTAAGGGGAGGGTCCAGGTTAGGGGAGGATTTAAGTGTGTCTCAGGCCGAAGCCTATACACTCTACCATGCGGGTTTTTAACCATGCAGGACAAGGGCGCGTGAATCGTGTGCTAATTATAAGAATTAATTACAGAATTATTTCGATACAATTTTCTTCCAATTAATTAGACGGTATTCGTTAATGAAAACAGGCTAGAACAGCCGATACAAATTTTAATAACGTCAGCCATGTTGGTATGTGAAAATCAGAAGAAAGGAAAAAATTGGAGAAAGAAACGTGTTCGCGTCTGACGGGTAATGCTTCGTCTGTATCCTCTCCTGATGTGGGCGCGACCTGAGTAGAGCTGGCAACACCGCGTCTCTGCGCATGCGCGGGTCGCGGCCAAGAAGAGCCAGGAGAGCGCAACTGCGCAGACGGAATACGACCGTAGAAAACAAACTGTGTGTTTGAGAAAATGCTAGCATGAAAATTTAAGTTTTAAATATAAAAAAACTTAGAATCGTCTTAAACATAATAATTTACATAAAAAAAGCAACTTTTCAAAACATCATTGGTTCAGAATTTATAGAATTCTCTATTTACGAAGTGGTGTATTGAGTGTGATTGCGAAATGTCATAATTTGGAATAATTTTTCACTATAATGAATAATCTTGGTAGCTATGAAATAAGCCAGGCTGCCGTGTGCACGTGTGCAGAAGTTTGCTCGTGCGTATTTTTTTTTTTTTTTTGCATTTGAAACGAAGGTAAAATGATCTTCAACACTCATAATTTGCACCTATGTAGTTTTTGACGTGACAACGTCTAATAAATCGATGAACACCGGCTGCACGCACGAAAAAGTGTCCCGTTACGCACATTGTTCCGTTACGCTGTGTCCCGTTACGTTCATTGTACGCTTTCGCCGCATCTATCTCTCTTCCACTCGACTGTTTATAAAATGAAGTGAAAAGTTAATGTGGTTTTCATTGCTTATTACAACAACAATTTCTGCAATTAAGGTTAACTATTCTTGCATTTTAAAAATCTGTTTACTAGTATAATTTCAAATATTTATTGTTTTATTATTAAAATAAAAAGATTCAATTTTATTCAAAAAGTATGCAATCATTTCATCAATGTTTTGTTATGAAGTTGTCACGTTAAACTATCGTCCGTAAACCGACTTTACAGACAACCAATTTTTTTTTAAATTTTTGAAACCAAAGACGAAGTACATATTTTAACGTAGTGATTTTGGTTGTTCCGTATTGCTAGATAGATAATCTTGAACATGCATGTGTGGTAAATATTCCCAGCAGTGATCCAGCGCAATAGCACGGCGTCCAGGGAGTGGGGCGGGCGATGCACGCGGCACAGCTCGCTGATGGCCGCAGACAGTCGCAGCGCGGCCACGGAGGCTGTGCCAGACAAATCAATGGCCCGCGCTGCGGTGTCGGGGCCAGTTCGACAGCTCTCCCGGGACGGGAAATGACGTGGCCACAAAGCCGATACCGGGCTTCCGGCCCGTAAATAAGTAACCGCATCCCAGGGGAGGCAACCTGCGCATGTGCGCGCGTGCCACGGCCGCCATCTTGGCGAGGCTGGCTCCGCGCGCTCTCTGCTGCCGGCTGCCGTATGTTCGCATCGCGAGACTTCCAGTTCAGCTTCGCTTGTAACTAACTAACGAGCTATGTGAACTAATCTTGGAACTCAATTTCAACCTACCTGAAAAAATACTAAACCCTGGATTTCGACCACATTTCCGACGGTGCATTGTATTAAAATACAGCCAGAATTGTTATATTTCATTAAACAGTTAATACTTTAAGATTTTCCTTTGACTTTGTAAACTTTGGTGTGCGCTATCCGCCACAGATGGCAGCACAGTGGTTATTCATATGAATTTAAAACTGCAAGTATATGTAATCCGGAATGTCAATACAATAATTTGGTACCATTGAACTGATCTGATGGAGCCAGGAGGTGAATAGTGGGACTCTTCAATGGCTACTGGTAAACCCCTCGAGTTTGGGCTATTTTTTTAACGAAGTCTATTACTGAAAAAATAATGTATTTTAAAACTATAATTTATGAATGTTTAAGTGTGTAGCTGATAAAAGCATCTTTTTTTTTAATTTTCAATTATATTTCTAGCTAACGTAACTGATAATATGATTTATTTCATGTTTTAAATAAATGTATGTAATTTTCTAAATCTAAAAGAATGATTAAAAGCTCACAACTAAAAAAAGCTTTACTTTAACTTATAGCGTCATTTTTTGGTGAATAATCCAAATGCACTTCTTAACACGTGCAATAAATGAATGTGTTGCTGTCAAGTGCAGCTGCATGCAGAGTGCCTGCAGACTCCTGGAGGACGACTTCCCGCAGTACGCTGGCGTTCTGCGGGCAGGCGCTGTCTCACGGCGCTAGAGTCAGCATTGAGCGTCAATAGTTAGGTGTTAAATCTAAAGGACTTGAACGTTTCTCATACAATTCACAGCTCAATGGGTTCCACCTAAGATTTTGAGATATTTACAGTCCACTTATACACAATATAGCTTAAGCAAGTGCTGTATTTAGTGTAAAATGAAGTGTAATTGTGCAAATTAATAACAAAATAAAATCAATTTTCAAAACTAAATATCCAGCTGATAGAAAAAAATATCGAACATAATCAAACATGAATTGTTTAATACACTTAAAATTTATTTTGAAAATAATTCTCAAGTGATGTTTATTCAGTTGTCGTGACCCTGGCACGAGCTGCCCGCGGGTCAGGGGTCGCCTCGCTCCGTGACGTCCGGCGACGTGTGTGGTCAGAGGTCACAACGATGTGACTGTCAGCTGCGTCCGTCGCCCCCGGGAGAGCAGCGCCGTGCGGCGGCCGCGGCCAGAACTACCACCACACGGGCGCGGTGACGGTGTGAACGTCCACCCAGCCTCTTGTACGAGGCAATCTTTGGAGGCTTTCCTCGCCCCGCGTCGCCCCCGGGAGAGCAGCGCTGTGCCCCCGAGTAATTCCCCTGTATACCAGCTTCCCGCTTCACTCGTCTGCACTGCGAGTAGCCTGGCTTCTCGGCGGGTTGCATTCCCCAGGCGGCCAACTTCCATGCAGAGAAAAACTTGTGCAGCGTTAAAAAGAGTGCTTAGAACTGAATGTTGATTATGTGAAATAATGAAACACATATATTTTGGAAACGAAAAATTACAATAAAAACCTTTTTCTCACGAGTTAATCTTTTTAAGGACCAGACGGACCTCATTTAATAAACAGCCGTCTTAGAACATGGTAGGCGATCCTCTACAAAGAATACCTGATAGAATAAAAAGGATGGTGTTAATAGGTAAAAAAGATAGTTGAGTCTCGACCAATAGGAAAGTTAAATGCATAATGAAGAGCTTGTTTAAATACAGTTCTAGTTGTGTGCTGAAGCCGTTAAAAAAATTGGTTGTCTGTAAAGTCGTTTTACAGACGATAGTTTAACGTGACAACGTCATAACAAAACATTGATGAATTCATTGCATACTTTTATGAATAAAATTGAATCATTTTATTGAATTATCACTATTTTGTATGGATACAAAGAAGGAGTGAAATGAAATCTACAATTTATTTGATAAAAATACTTTTATTTGCACTCATTAATTCAAATATGTTTATTACTTTAACTAAGAGATTATTTTAATTTTAACTTTTATACATGTTTGCTATTTGACTTCTTCCAATCTGTGTTATTCTGTTAAGGATAGGACGATGATAGGAAAAGTAGGAAACGAAAGGGAGTGTTTCAAGTTTAATGTGCCTCGAAAAAGTCAAATCGATGGTTGTTCCAATCGGGTGGAAGAGAGATAGATGCGGCGCAAGCGTACAATTAGCGTAACGGGACACAGCGTAACGGGACAACGTGCGTAACGGGACACTCTTTCGTGGGTGCAGCCGGCGTTCATCGATTTATTAGACGATGTCACGTCAAAAATAAATCAGAAGAAAGAGCTTCGTTCAGCGACCTCGAAGGTCCCGCCAGTTCGCTAGTTAGTCCCTGGTCAGCTGGTGTGACGCGGAGGGGGTATGCCCCTCCCTACGGGGTCCAGGGGCATCGGCCTCGCGATCTGCATGACTTCGTAATGAAGCACGCTAATTGGCTCCCTGGCTCCCCGCCCCGTGACGTCAGCCTGGGGCTGCTTCTTGTCCGCTCCTGGAGCAAACACAGCGGCTGTCGCGGCTCCTCTGCCCTCCGCTGCTTCTTGCTTCCTGCTTCGTCTCCCGCGGAGCATCTCTCTGAACAGTCGCCAGCGCAACTGTCGCTACAGGCAATAATACATTGCTTTATACTAGAGACTGGAAAAATTCGCGGTTTCAATGACCTCTAGGATAGACTCCACGATCCTCTATGTACTGGGATAAATTGCACCTGCTCATTGGATACTGACTCGTGACACGCGTTACTTGCGATGCTTGTGATTTGATACTTCTTTTGTTGAGGGTTTTTCACTGGCTTAGAGTCCTTCAGATAAACGGTGTTCCAATCACTGACTCAACATAAAGGTGTACGAGTTTGGAGTCTAGCCTACCGCGAAATGAATCCGCGAATTTTTCCGGTCTCTACATTATACTGAGATCAATTTGAATTTAAACGCTGTTTCATTTTTGCACTGTTTGTCATGGGGGAAAAAAGAGTGGTTGTATGTAATGTCAGTTTACGGACGATACTTTTACGTGCTAAAGTCATAAGAAAACATTGATGAAAAATTTCATACTTTTTTAATTTTCAAATATTATTTACAGTTTTTACAAACGTAATTTAATTAGTTTGTTTAAATATAATAACGAAAAATTAGTTTAAAAGCCCGCCTTAATCTGTTTGATATTATAGAAGATTTTCTCGCACGGTGGATGGCCGGTTCTTGCACGCTCGGCTCAGGCGGAACGTGACAATGAGGCATGCTTTTTCGTGAGTGCAGCCGGCTTTCGTCGATTTATAAGACGGTATCACGTCAAAAATCATAAATGTAAAATATGAAATAGAAATGAGCACGCGAACCACAGAAACAAGCCTGAATCAACTGATACCAAAGAGATAAACATAACAATCAACCTGAACATATATGGACAACACCACGACATCACCAACTAACACAGTTGGTTTACTATTCTTTCCCAAGACAAACAGTGCAAAACTGCAATGGCGTATTTACAAGAAATTGTATTGATTCAAATATTCCCATTGCATGAATCATTTAAAGAACTTAGGTCAATTTCGTTTTAAAAATGGAATAAAACCTGCGTCACTCTTTTTTTTATAAAAAGTGCTTTTTAAAATAAAATTTTGGTTATCTGATATCCAAGACACATTCAATACGAAAATAAAATAAATCTGTAAATAATAATTAATTGTAGATTTTATACTGACTATTGATTTAAAAAAATATATTTAATTGAATTTATACTTTACCAACCGGATTTATAGTATCAATCCAGTCCTTTAACTATTAATTTTTTGCATGCAAAATTGAAGTAAGTTTTTAATCGCACCGAGTATAACTTCCAAAGCCCGCACATGCTCCGGTTAATTTTTTTTTTTTCCGTACACGGAGGAGAATTTTTTACCCGCAAAAAAGACCCATGCGTCGGTCGGACCTATCAGCGCGTCCGCGGCGTAGCGCCGGCGCCAGTATTAATGTGTCTAGCTCGCTGTCCCCGGGAGAGAGGCGAGGGGTTGATAAAGGTTTGTGGGGGGGGGGGGGAGAAAGGGAAACACGCGATGTGAAGATGGAAATCCCTCTTCCTCTGCGGGCCCTCGCCAAACAGGGAGTGTGGAAGGGGGGTGAGAGGGGTGGAAGTGCCCCTCACGGCCACACCGCTAGCCACCGTGGTAATCCCCCTCACACCCCCTCCCCACAGCAGGCCACCGCACGGAGCGATACTCGCCTCTGTCGCATGAATAATGACCGCTAGCCGCGCCGTGCGATTTTTTTTATTCGCTCTCGCAACAGCCGTCACTCTCGACTGTTTCCGACGAGCCTCCCTATACCAGCGTCAATGTCCCGGGGAACAACCCCGACAATCTTGTCTCGGGGTATAATATTTTCAATATCACAGATCTCCAGTTAAGGCCAAGATCACCCAAAAAAAAAATTGGTTGTCTGTAAAGTCTGTTTACGGACGATAGTTAAACGTGACAACGTCATAACAAAACATTGATGAAACGATTGCATACTTTCTATGAATAAAATTGAATCATTTTTATTTTATTAATAAAAAAATTAAATACTTGAAAGTATACTAGTAATCAGATTTTTAAAATGCAAGAACAATTTACCTTTATTGCCGAAATTGTTGTTGTAATAAGCAATGAAAACCACATTAACTTTTCACTTCACTTTATAAACAGTCGAGTTGAAGAGAGATAGATGCGGTGCAAGCGTACAATGAGCGTAATGGGACACAGCGTAACGGGACAGTGTGCGTAACGGGACACTTTTTCGTGCGTGCAGCCGGCGTTCATCGATTTATTAGACGTTGTCACGTCAAAAATCAGAAATTTGTCTAGGACATATAAATTTAAAAAAAAAAAATATGTCTCACCATATTAGATCCATAGTCCCCTTAATAAAAGAAAATGACATTGCCGATGATTAGCCAATAAGTCCGAGCACTTAGTTTTTCCCGGGGTGTCGAGGCCTCGCTCGCAGGGAGAGTAACCTTGTCTCGGGGTATAACATCTTAAGGCGACCATTAGCTTTGTCTTCATTCGCCAGACCAGTTCTTAAAGTTTTTTTTTTGTTCATTTATATTGTTATACTGCGACATTCAAATGTGTAAGTAAATGTATTTCTTAGCAATCCATTTTTATGAACATTTTTTTTGACACCTTGTAAGAAAAAGATGAATTTTTTAGTGTCTTGTTAGAATTTTCCTGTAAGATCTAATAAAAATGAGTGAATATAAACGTCTAGGAATTATTGCATTAAAAATATCTTTTCTATCCAGGTGATGGCCAACACATGTAAATAATAAAAAGAATATTATTTCATACGGGTAAAAGTTTAATTTGTTAAAGAGTGTCATAACAATATGAGATGTTAAGTTGATGTTTTGAAAATCACACGCTGAAAAAAAAAATCTGTTTTTTTTTTTTTTTGAAAAGTTCAAGTGAAAATGTTTAAGTGTGATTAAAAGGTAACAATTCGACGAAAGAATTTCAATTCGCCATTATAAATATATAAATAGTTCCAATGGGTTTTTCAGGTAGCGGACTTTGGTAATCTTGCACAGGCTGAAATGTGCTCCGTGTCTTTGATAACACACATTACATCTCTCGTTGCACTATCTCGCACGAGGCTGGCTGCGAAAGTCTGTTAACTCCGAGAACACTGCCATGAAAACGTAACGTGCTTCAGAAACTGCATTAGCTTTGAACTAATTGTTTTGGTCCCGTGAAGCCCGTGCGAGACTAAATTAGGGCTTAGCTGCCTTTCGCACACGCGCTCGCAATCTTCAACGGAGCACTTTAGACAAACTATGGCTGCTTCGTGTTTTTTTTAAGGAGGGTCTCATATTCTTTCATATTTTTTAATTAAATGGTTGTCTATGAAACTTTCATTAAACTCAATTCTACATGAAATATACAGACACAAAATAAGACGTAATAAGGTACATCATAGGAGAGAGTGAGAGATATAACAACAGATTCATATTTTAAACAACACGACAGAAGAGGGTATAGCGGCTGATTACTTGTAACATTTTTATCTTATAGTAAATTTTCCTGATGATTTCCGATTTCCGTTTTTAAAACTTAATTTTACTTACTACCCAGAGCAAATACATAATTAGAAGCATACAAATTTTTAATATATATTTTTAATACACTCATAACTTTTATGTAGTTTCTTTGGGTGTTTTTGTTTAAGATACTATATTTACTCAAATGTAATTTACTTTGAAATGTTGGTTCGATGTGATATAGCCCTCTTCGTTTATTACAGTCTACAGGAATTTATATAACATGGAAATGAAACATTTTGAAATAAAGAGTAGAAATTTTAAAAATTTGCTGTTGTTGTTTTTTGTTGTTGTGATCTGCCACGTCTGGAAATAAAATACTCGAAGTATGGTACAAGTTGGTGGAGCGGTTTGGAGTCGTGCGAAGTCCAAGCGGAAGCAAAACACGTGGATGGCGACTCCGGGAAGTGTAGTGGAGTACCGTGGACAGCTCCTCCAATGGACGCGCGTGTTTCTGGTCGAGCTTGGACATGCAGGCCTCGCCTCGACCCCCCTCCCCCCTGGACCACCCCTCCCCCCCCCCCCCGCCACGACCGTGCTCGTGCTTTCCAACTGGCATCCTCGTTGTCTATTACTAGAGACCTGCAAAATTCGCGGATTCATTTGGTGATAGGCTAGAATTCAAACACATATACCTCTCAGATAATTTTTCTATTGGCTTACTGTTCATCTGGACGAATATCAACCAGTTATAAACCCTCAACCAAAGAAGGATCGAATCACAGACAAACCAGCTGAGACGACTCACAAGTCGACAGCCAATGAACTTGCGTTATTTGCCCGAGTGTACAAGGGTATGTGCTGTCTATCCTGAAGGCCATCGAAACCGCGAATTTTGCAGGTCTCTATTTATTAGAGAGAGCAACACCAGAGACCACTTTTCACTATACTTACTAGCACTTCAACTATACCCATTTATGAGCCACACAAACAACAGAAAAATTACAATATTTTTGAATCAATAAAATGCGTTATCCAATCTGTAAAAACATTTACTTAAAAAAACAGTAAAATTAATAAAAAAATTTGTTTCCCTTTCTTTTACGTATCATTTTTATTTCTGTAAATTTTTTTTCTAAATTTTGGGAATTTTTTAAATATTTTTTTATATGTGTAATATAGTTAAAATACCACACGTAGCATGAAGAGAATACTGTAGTGTCACTAACGTAAAATGAGCTGTTCTGTTAAATTTACTGAAATACTTAGTATGTTTACGTAAATATTGATCAATGAACGCCGGCTGCACGCACGAAAAAAAATTGTCACGTTCCGCCTGAGCCGAGCGTACAAGAACCGGCCGACCACCGTGCGAGAAAATATTCTATAATAACAAACAGGTTGAGGCGGGCTTTTTAACCAATTGTTCGTGATAATAATTAAACAAATTATTTAAATTAAAATTGCAAAAAAAGTAAATAAAAAGTTTGCAATTTTTCAACAATGTTTTCTTATGACGTTATCACGTAGAATTATCGTCCGTAAACCGACTTCACAGAGCTGCGCGCGATGCGGAACATGAAGGCGCGATGCGCTCCCGACTGAAGACGGCGGGCGCCGAGGTTGAACAATGGGCGCTGAACGGCGGGAAGTCTGCGCTGGAATGCCCTGCAGAGAGAGAGAGAGATGCCAAGCACCAGCCAAGACGAGCGGTGGAGAAGTGGGATCGACGGGGTATTATCCCCTCGTCAATTCCGCCTCAAACCCGCCCGAGAGAGTCGGGATAGAGACTCCCCTGGGGAAGGGGAAGGGGAACCGCCCTGGAATATTTTATTTCCAGTCTGGAGAGAGAGTCGGATGCTCACTGACTCTTCGTCAGGGCTCAGAGCAGATCTGGGGGAGGCTCTGCGCCCTGCGAAGCTCTGCGGGTGGCTTCCTCCAAACGAGGGTGAAATTCAGCGGAGAAGAAGAAGACACAATTCTTACCGCTCCAAATTTGGAACTCATTTAAAAAAACACCCAAAAAATTAAATACAGGTCTGATTCCAATCTTATTTTCCACTTTGGACTTCTCGTCGTCAGCAAGTTGATATAAGTGTACCTATAGTTTATTTTATTCACTGCTTGAAAATACTCATTCTGATGGCACTGGCTAGATATATATGTAAGTTTAATATACACGGTAGGAGTATTTCGGAAGATGTTTACATAAATAGTTGTATGTTAAAATAAGCAAGTTTATTCTAAGTAAATATTGTGATAGTTTCAACTCAAATAATTTATTATGATTCGCTTGAACAGGTAATAAGTATGACACCAACCGAAAGTATTTTACAGTAAAAGCGTGGAGTATAAGAGATCCAAAACTGTTTTTAAGGGGGAGAAGACGGCCAGTATAGTATACTATACACACAGCCAACGATTGAATGACTTACCAGAGAAGCTACACAATCTGATCCGCACTACACCAAGGCCAAAGGGTGAATTGAAGAGCCTGCAATTAGAGCTTCACTTGTATACTTACAGTCACAGGTGTAATAGGTGAGTCAAAACAATCAGTGTCATTGTTGCACTCTAAAAATTATTTGTACTTTTACAAGAGAAACTCTTGGAAACCCTGTTGCCAGATATTTCTTGCAAAACTACAAGGCAGAGCCTTGCAAAATCGCACATGGTATAAAGCTCTGCCTTGTAGTTTTACAAGTAATATCCTTGTAAACAGGGTTTCCAAGGATTTTCCTTGTAAAATATTGAAAAATTTATTTCATTGTGGTGTCCAGGATTGAAACTGGAGGTTATTCGGGGCTCGGTGGTCCAGAGCGCGCGACTCAGATGCGAGGTGCCGTCAGATCGCTCCCGGCCAATCTTCCCCGGGGCCGGTCGCGATGTCGAGAGGCGCACAATGGCCCCTCGCAATCTGCTGGCCGCGATGAAGACCCGCACAAAGGCCGCACAAAGGCCGCACAAAGGCCGCACAAAGGCCGGCCGAGGAACACGTCGCGAAGCCCGAGGGGAATAAGGCAAGTCCGGCCGCTCATCCCCGCGCGCATTGTTGTCGGCCCGAGATGGACACAAGTCCCTGCAGAGGTTACCTGGGCCTTGTCGCGCTTTCAACAATTACCTGTCTCCATTACCTTCCCGCTCATACTCCATTTGCTGATTTGGCTGTGGAAGGAAAAAAGTGTTTCATCTCTTACAAATTTATTTTTAGTCCCCAGAGAATTTTAACACCTGGCTCTAAAGGACAATGTGTAAAGGGAAAGTACATACAAAACTTTAGTTTTTCACACCTGTGTTTATGTAAAAATAACTTACGGCAAGATTAAGTCTAATATTAAAAGTGAAAATATTTTTTTTTAGTTTTGTAATATCTCTTTAAGTAAAATGGAGTATCCTGAAGCATCCTAGCCGGTGTCTCTCAGAGCTCCAAGCTGATGGTCGCAGTAACTTCTGGGACGTCTCACTGATGCTAGTTTCTTGTTCGATAGTTATGAAGTGAACAGTGTGAGTAGTGAACATTAGTTCATCCGGGAAAAGTGATGCCAGTGTCCGCCATCTTGGATTGTGACGTCATGGCCTCCCACTTGGATGCTGCTGTCATTCCTTCAAACTAAAAGAAATTACCAGTCCGGATATGTGTTATTTTTATATATACACATTATTTTTTATTTCTCTGTTATATGTCTCGATTCCCATGTGGTCAAAGGCATGTGTTTTCCATACCAGATGTCCAAAATTTTATGTTTCAAATCACTTTTCTTCCGATATATTTTGTATAAAAAAATCATTTAAATTGGTCTATAGGTGTCATAACAACACTGGTAGGTAATGGAATATCGATCTTACCTGCATGTAACAGTCATGCTGGCGTACTCTAAAAACAAATAGGAGAAGAAAGAAAAAATGATTGCAAACATTACGTAACCCAATATGGCAACCTCCAGCAGACTAAAACAATATGGCGGCTGTGACATAAAAATCAATGGTGGCGGCCTACAGAGAACAAAAACAAGATATATCGTCGTCATACAAACCATCAAAAAATGTAACTCAGTAGTGGCGAAGCAGCCATCACGAATAAAGCAACATTCATAAGTGGGGCACTCGATTCCATGATGGCTGTCAAGGTCAAAGGTTAAGTTAAAAGGTTAAGGTAATCCAAGATGGCCGACCCCTGCACCACGACCCTGGACCCTGTGTCCGGAGTTACTATTGTGTACTACTAGTTTGAGAGAAAAGAAGGTTGATGGGTGTTCTGAGAATTCAACAGAACGTTATGTTCTATGAAAGATTACGCAAAGTACGCAGGTAATGCTGAGGTAGTGCCAACCAAAAGGCAGGTTTACTTCGACAAACGTTGCCGCTAAGTGGTCTGGTGTGTGTGTAGGAGTATGTATGTTCGTTTGCCAATAGGCAGGTAAATAACTACTACTTCCCCGTTGCGTAATCGGAGACAAAATAAAAAGTGTGTTTAACTCTAAGAGTTGTATTCATGGGTTTATCCTCAAAAATATTTTTTTTTAGGCAACCAAATTATTATCACCAATAAAAAATGTATATTTATTGTTTTTTAAAAGAAAATACTCAAACGGTATTGAGAAGAGGGAAACAATTTTACAATATGAATACAATTTATATCTGAATAAAAATCTAGTAAAACTTATTGCATTCGAAGAAACGTGTCTGAAAATATTTGACCCATTTTGTCACGAACTAGAGTCTCGAACTAGAAAGCTGGATTCTTACTCCAGAAGATTTTTGATATAAGTACGACTTCAATGCTGTGAGAACGTCAAATGTCAAGTGAGAGATATTTCAAGGAAAATGACAATGGCGCCCCAGCTACTATCCTTTCTTCCATCCCGCTTTCCTTTCCTAAGTTTTTTTTTTGTTAGATGCGACGTATCTCAGGAGACCTGCGCTTTGATATCGTGACAGTTAAAAGCACTCACACCACACACGTCAGTTGCAATGCTGTGTGTGCAAAAAAAAATTCGTGTTTGAAGAAAAATCCATCAAACGTATTATTTTCCATAATATCTCCAGTACGTAATTGAAAATAAGATAAATATATACTTTTAAAATGCATGTTCAATCTTCATAAAATATTATATAACTTTGTGTTAAATAATTTTATTGTATTTGGCAACAGTAAAGATAAATGAGTTCTATAGTTGCACGCAGCACAACGAAGCCCACATTTTTAAAGCTAAGATTATTTCGTACGTTCACTGGGCAGCAGAGTAGACTCTAAACACATATACATACATCTATTTAACGATCATGTTTGGACCGTTGCGCTCTTACCACGCCCTTGACGATTCGCCAGTGACTTAGCCACGATTGTGTGAAGGTGGGGGTCCAAACCATCCATTAAACATTTTTTTATTAGTAGGTTTTCTTTTTATTTCGGTTTCAAAAAAAAATTCACACTAAAATCTCAGGGAACGGTAGACTTTTAGAAGTCCAAACGTTTACTCATACATATTTAAGTAATGATTTTGCTTGAGAAAAGAAAACTGAATATTTTATATATATTTTTTGTTTTTGTTAGTTTTAAATACATTTTTTTTTAATTCGATTGTTTGATAGTTTCATTAAAACAAGTCATAAATACGTAAATATAGATGTTATTTAATACATGAAACACACATGTCAGGTTTGTATGAAGACATGCTTACAAATAACACGTGTGCAAACCGGCATTAAATACAGACTCCTTGCAAACACATTCCCTGCCGCTTCTGTGTAATAGGCATGTTGGACGAGATGGGAGAGGAAATGCATTTATTGCATGAGGCCCACTATAAGGAATACAATAAACTTTAAAAAGAAAGCTTTCTGTAAACTTGTACAGCTAATGTGCTGTAATTCCCTTATTTTGTCACCACAATTATTTTTTTTTTCAACGTAAACCCTGGAAGGAAGGTTCGGCCCCACGGACCTTCAGTTGGCTACGTGCCTGCGCCCTCAGCCAATCACATGCGAGCAGAAGAAGCGGCGAGCCAATCACGTGTGACCCGCCGAAAGACAAGCCTTTTCTCCGAAAATGAGTTGGGACTGGAAAAATTCGCGGTTTTAATGACCATTAGGATAGACTCCACGATTCTCTATGTACTCGGGCAACTATCACCTGGTCATTGGCTACCGACTCGGGACACCTGTTTACTGCGATTCTTATGATTGGAGACTTCTTTTGTTGAGTGTTTGCCGTTGGCTCAGAGTCCTTCAGGTTAATTGCGGTCCAATCACTGACGCAGCATTAAGCTAAACGAATCTGGATTCCAGCCTGTCTCGAAAGGAATCCACGAATTTTTCCGGTCTCTAACAATGAGAAATGACTATGCATAGAGACCTGAAAAATTCGCGGCTTCATTTCGTGTTATGCTAAAATTCAAATAATTATACTTTAGTGCTGCTTCTGTCATTTGTTCACTATTAAAATATGGAGGACTGAGGGCCAATATTAGAGACCCATCACTCATAGATAGGGACCGGAAAAATTCGCGGATTGAATGACCTCTAGGATAGCCTCCATTATCCTCTGCATTTCTCAAGTAAACACGCGTGTTCATTGGGTACTAACTTGTGAGGCGTCTGCACTGGGTAGCTTGTGATTCGACGCTTCTTTGGTCGATAGTGTCTCATTGGCCCAGAGAGTTCCAGTTAAACTGCGAGCCAATAGCAGAACCAGCAGAATTGTACACATGTTTGAATTTCAGCCTATCACGAAATGAATCCGCGATTTTTTCCGGTCTCTACTCATAGAAGCTTCGAATCACAGTCCCACACAAACGAGACGACTCACAAGTCAGCAGCCAATGAACAGTTGGCATTTGCCCGAGTGTGTAGTGGAGATTGGAGTCTATCCTGAAGGTCATTGAACCCGCGATTTGTTTCCGGTCTCTACGTGTAACCCGCCGAAAGACAAGCCTTGTCTCTGACAATGAGAAATTACTAGGGACCGGAACAATTCGCGGGTTCAATGACCTGAAGGGATGAACTCCATAGTTCTACGTACACTCGATCAAATGCCACCCACTCATTGGCTGCTGTCTTGTGAGACGTTCCAGCGAAGCAGCCTGTGATTCGATAAATTTTTTGTTGGGTGTTTCTCATTGGTCCAGAGTCATCCAGGTGAGTTGCGAGCCAATAGCAGAGGCAGCACTAAGGTATAACTATTTTTATTTTAGCCTTTCGCGAAATGAACTCGCGAATTTGAAATGACCATGCGGAACGGCGGCTGTGCACATGGCCCCGGAGGAGCGGTGTGTTCCAGCAGTCCGCAAGCCTGGGAGCCGGGCAGCTGACTGAGCTAACCTCTCGCCCGGGAGTCGCTCTGGCAGTGAGTCTGCCGGCGTGATGTATGAGGGCGAGACAGTTGCGTTAAGAGTTCCACCCCGTCAGCCCGCCTGTGGAGCCGTGGGGGGGGGGGGGGGGGGGGTTTGCAGGAGTGCCAAAAGAAACTTCTCTTTCAGCCTCTTCCCGCAACTTCGCCGCCGACTTCCGGTCGAGGTAACTGCGCGCGGCGGCCATCTTGTTCTCTCTCTCGCTCGGCCGAGGGCACCTTCCCGCTCGCTTGCGCGCGGACGCAGAACCACCGAGGAGTACAGAAGCGAGAAATTGTTTTTTTTTACGTGATAACGTCTTATGAATCGACGAACGCCGGCTGCTGCACGCACGTAAAAAGCATGACGTCGTTCTCACGTTCCGCCTGAGCCGAGCGTGCAATAACTGGCCAACCACCGTGCGAGAAAATCTTCTGTAATGTCAAACAGGTCAAGGCGGGCTTTTTAAAAGCAGCAATTTAATATCATGACGTTATCACGTAATCGTCCGTAAACCGACTTTACAGACAACCCTCTTTTTTATTTTTCTACCTCATGAAATTAAAAGGAGGCGTGATATCATCGAAGAACATTTTAAAATAGAAGTTTTATAATTCAAATATCAAACTAAAAATTAAAAAGGCCTACGCATAATCACTTAAATTTTTTTTATATCAACTACGAATTCACCAAAAATATTAACATTCGAATGTTTAGGAGCATAATAAAGTTTGTACAAGACGTTCCTGATATCAAACGTACAATCGTTTGTGTTGTCATTAAAAAATATTTTTATAATTTAAAATTATTTAAATTTATTTATTATATGAAAACTATTAACTTCATTTGAAAGGTTTAAGAAAATAATAATTCATGTAGCTACCATAATTTATTTTTTTTTTCCTTTTTAACACGCTTTTACTAGCTTCACTTGTAACTATGTAATCAAATATCGTAAGTCGATTTTAACCCACTTCTAAATGTTGTTTCGATTTGAATCTTTGCAAGTATATAAAAGCCCGATGACAATAAAATAATTTCATAAATATGACCTAAAGTATTAGGGTAAAAAAAACCACTAAGCAGGGGAGAGGTCATTTGTCCCCGATTTTTGGAAAGTTGTGACAATTAAAGTACGTTAATTTTGACATGCTTCCCGGGCCTTTGGGCGCCATCGGACCTTTTGGGGAGGTCTATTGCCTCCAAAATTTTCTTAATATTAAAAATTGATTTTGTAGTGCCTTTTGAGAAATTTATAAAAAATAGTTCAATATTTTCTAAAATGTAAAAGCAATTAAATTATATTTTAATAACCTAAAACTACGCTAGCCAACATCTTTATAGATGAATCCATTATAAATAACTAAAGAAATCAGCCGAGAATGTACTGTCTCGGGTATTTTCATTGATACACACGTATATGCTGACAAAATGCTGGCCAATAATTAGCATAGCAAAGCTGTTCGATTACCTGTTCAGATGAAACAAACTAGGTTAGTATAAAAAGAGGGGGGGGGGGGGTTGTCTGTAAAATCGGTTTACGGAAGATAATTTTACGTGATAACGACATCAGAAAACATTGATGAAAAATTGCATACTTTTTAATTTTCAAATATTATTTATAGTTTTTTGCAAATTTAATTTAAATAATTTGTTTAGATATAATCACGAACAATTAGTTATAGAAATAAACATAAATCAAATCAATGTCAATAAAATGTTAATTTGAAATGACTAAATTGGACAAATGAATCAAATTTTTTAAATTGCTGCTTTTAAAAAGGCCCGCTTTAACCTGTTCGATATTATAGAAGATTTTCTCGCACGGTGGTTGGCCGGTTCTTGCACGCTCGGCTCAGGCGGAACGTGACAATTAGTCATGCTTTTTCGTGCGTGCAGCCGGCGTTCATCGATTTATAAGACGTTATCATATCAAAAAAAATTTCAAGTGGAAAAGCAAAGTATCCGGTGCCCTGGAATAAACACGCACTGTTATAACAGAAAATCCGCCAGACAAGTAAGTGTGGTAGTTACGATGCGTGCCGAACTGCGGTCCGAGTTAAGTCCGTGTTCGAACTGAGGACTAAGTCCCGCCATGGCGCGCGGCCAATGGGATGGAAGGATCTGGGGTTTCTCTCGTGCGGCGGCGGAGCTAAACGACGAAAGTTGAGTGGAGCAGAGGAAGACTGGGGGGGCTTCTGGCCACATGGACCGTGGCGCGATCTTCCCGCGACTCAACTGAACCGTGTCCCTCGATCACTTCACAACCAGCAGCAAGTTGGGCCCGACGAAACTTATACCACACGCTAGAGCATACAAGTGTGATCTGTATTATCAATTTGCTTATCATTTACTGAAACGCGTGCGCGTTTTTTTTTTAACATAGCATGTATCAATATATTTACAACAGCTTATCCCTACGGTTCTGAGGTCTTATCGGGAGCTAATGATGTCCTCATGCGCTGTTAACAAAAATGGTCTACGTTCTTTAAATGAATTATGCAATAAATTGCTCTTTTTAACTTTCATCTTTATAAAACTAATGTAAGGTTTTTTAGGTTATATTTTATATGTTTATTTCTCAGTTATTATACATTTACAAATGTTTACAATCGTAAAAATACCGCATGTAATTTGAAGTGACTAGATGCACTCACAAGCTTGTTTTCGTGAGTACTAAGTTTCCTGGTTAATTAAGTGAATGTTATTAACAAAGTGTAAACAACTGGGGGGAAATAAATTGTTATTATTATTATTATTAAAGTTCGAATGTGTTCGTCTGTGCTGTCAAATTTGTTTAAATTCCCCGTCGGGTTGATCTGTTTGACATCAGCTGATTTAGGCTAGTTTTCTGTGGGTAAACGTGATTTAATTTAAATTTATTATTTTGCGTTTATGGATTTTTTTTCCAATGACGAACGGTGGGAAACTGCAATGAAACTGTATCCGAACTCGGTCCATATCCCCTCTTCGCTCCACGGGGCCACGTGGGGGAGACAACCCCCCTGGCAGGCGGCGAGGCGGTCGACTCGTCGACTCTTCAGTATCGATGTTATTCGATACCGCCGAGTTCTCCGACGAGGATAGCCTCGCGCGAAGCTCACCTCGGGAAGCCTTCATTCCGCAGACGAGAGAGCCACACCCGAAGTTCCCCGAAGTTCATGCTCGTATTTTTGTTTACATTATATCACAGTATCTTTAATGTAGCTATCCTAACAAAATCAGCCCTCCACAAAGTATTTATAATGTAGCTATCCTAACCTAATTGATCATTAGTTATCATGAGTTGAAATGAAAAAAAAACTGAAGATGCACCATCGGTAGAGACCGGAAAAAAATTCGCGAAATCATTTCGCGATAGGCTAAAACACAAATAGTTATACCTAAGTACTGCCTCTGTTATTGGTTCACAAACTCACCCGGATGACTCTGGGCCAATGAGAAACACCCAACCAAAGCTTTATCGAATCACAGGCTGCTACTCTGGGACGTCTCACAAGACAGCAGCCAATGAGTGGGTGACATTTTACCGAGTGTACGTAGAACTTATGGAGTTCATCCTGCAGGTCATTGAACCCGCGAATTTTTCCGGTACCTAACCATCGGGCGTTTGGCTCTCTCGTCTGTGAAAATAAGGCTTCCCGCTTGCTTCGGGCAGACTGGGACCTTCACGTGTGCTCCATCATAAGTCACTCCGCTATGTCTCTCTCTCTCTCTCTCTCTCGGTTTCTTGAGCTGTCGGTAACCACCACTAAACCTCGGCGGCGCCACCTGAAGCCAGCCCCGTGGCGAAAGGTCTAGAGCCAACTCCACCCTGCTTCAGTCGTCGCACGTTCCCTAACTGACAACGGACTGAAATTTAATTAAAAACTTTCTTTTTTTTACCTCCGGAGCAGATTATGGGGGAGGGAGTCAAAGACTGGGTTTCGCAAAAAACATTCAAGGAATGAGAAGCATCCTAGTGAACTCGTTCACAAAAACAGGAAATTGAAAGCAAAATGTTTTTTTTCCTTCTATCGCTGTTGTCTACCAAACGATGACATTTAATTTAGATGTAAAAAAACACAGCTCCAAGTTGATCCAAATAAATGGCTTCCGGTAAAAAAACTGAATGATTAAAATAAAATGGTTTCACCAAAGTAACTCAGTTAATTGAATGCAGCAGAGTTTGTGAATGGAGAAGTTAACTCGAATCGCAATAACCGCCATCATTACATCTTTTAAATTAATTAATAAAATTTGTCACGTTAAAAGAGTATTTAATCTACACTCTGGGTGTCTTCATTAGGAATTCGGGAAATTTCTTAATAGTAGTCAAGCAACTGTAATAAATATTACACATCGCTTCTGTGCTGTGAAAATGCATGGTGTATATTTGTATATATTAATTTATATATAAATGTTTGTTTGTGCAAAATCTTTAAACTCCAAAAGTTCTTCACCGATTGCTTTGAAATTTTGAAAATGTTGACACAACGTTGCATTCGAACACGCGCGTGTTTTTATATATCTATGTAAAACCCGTGACAGTTAAAAATATAAGTAAAAATAAATCTACGTAAAACCTAAATCTTCAATATTTATATTACTACAGAGTGACATATAATAATGTATATATAGTTATATGTATAAATAGGAGAGAGATAGAGGTAAAGAGGGATATGTAGATTAGAGAGATAGAGAGAGGTATATGTATATGTAGATATGAAGATAGATATATATTCTTAAAGAGCTAGATAGAGAGGTTGAGAATTAGAGAGAGATAGAGAGTTGCTTTGTCTATGTGTACTTATGTCAAATTATTATGTTTTAATTGATTGAGGCATTGTAACGTATGCCGGGCATTAGCTTATATATGCATACAAACAATATGATTTAAAACATTTTCTTTGAACACAGGCCATTGCTGGGTATCATATAAACACCTCAAGAAGTACAGCAGCTGATTTCAGGAGATCTTGGCTGGTTCTCCACGTGTTTATCGTCACCTTTGCTGCCAAATGCGAGAATTGTCTGTGATATCCAGTGTTAATCAGTAAAGGCATATGTTACATGAAATAGTTTTGCATTAACCTTCCCCTTTTCAAGAATCAGTAAAATAAAGTATATACAATATATTTTGCTGTATATTTAGCCCTCACTTCTACAAACACGCTTTGTCGCTACTTCCCAAGAGACTGGTTAATCAGTAATCTGCCCCCTCGCTAAAATAACTCGAGATATTAGTTATCTTTAATCGACTAGGCAAGTGAGTCCCAAGTTGACTGGTGACTGGTGGAGATATTAACAGTTTTCTTTACCTCGAATCTAATAAGTAGTGTAGACTCCAGCCTATTGGTAAAATACACAAGGAGGTAAAGTGATATCCAATTGAAATTCAAAGAGAAGGTAGAAGATTAACTCACCTAAAGTTAAGATAATAATATTCTAAAGACTGAAAATTCACTCAACAATGCATTGTAAAGAAGACCTGAGGGAATTTTTTAGACGTAATACTTCTTTAGGTGTGTTTAGAAAAAATATGATAGTGAATTGTTACAATGCGCGCGTACCATGCAACGAAATTTTCACAGGAAGATGGTGGACCCACATGTATTGACATAAACACATATAAGTTAAGGGACCTCTTTCTGGTTTTCGTCTGTTGGAGGCTGCCATCTTGTTTTCGTCTGCTGGAGGCTGTTGTTTAGTTTACGTCTGCTAGAGTGGGCTACCAATTTTTTATTGTAATTTTTACCTGCTAGAGTGTAGTAATCATTTATTACCGTACCAGCCGCCATCTTGAAAGTAAATTTTGGTAACAATCCAAGATGGCGCCACGCTCCAGGGCTCGGGCAGGCCAGTATGTACCACGAACACGCGATGTCTTCCCCTCGCCAAGCCACAGCCCCTGGCGCGGTAGGCATTCCGCAATGAAGCCCTGCATCAGTGCGACGGGTTGCCGACCCGCAGGGGCGACTCCAGGCCTCGGCGGTCTTGTTGCAGACATTTCCCGGCGTGCTCTGCGCGCGTGTCACTCGCTGTGCTGTTTCACAAGTACACACGGGGCGGGATATGATATCTACTTATGAGCATTTAGTCAAATAAATTATTATAATAAAACTGAATTTTCTTGTTAACTTAAGATGCACCAAGTAAAAAAAAAGTATATTGCAGTCGTTATATTCAGAGTAGCAACAAGAAAATCCTTCCGCTAATAACCATAAAATTCAAAAATATTTTATTTTTACTCCACCCGGCTAAACAATAGATGTAGCCATTTTTAATATTTTTACATTTACGCTAGTTTTCCCAATAATTATTTATTTATTTTGTATTGCTATAACCCTGGTATCAAACATTACGCCCATGGGAGTGTTGTTTCAAGGTGACCATCCCACATCGGGAGCAGAGAATGCTGAGAATACGTCGCATCTGTAGGATTTGCCTCGTGGCGCCTGCTGGGTCGGCAGACCCGCCGAGTGGAGCGGTGAGGCTGGTTGCAGGCCTCACAGGGACTCCCGCTCATGTCTTTCCAAGGGGTTGCAGCAACAAAATAAAATGAATCAGCAGATTTTTTTATATTTTGAATATTTTCAAACTTACCTATATTTTTAAGTTGTTTCATAAAGTAACTGAACCTTATATGATTTTAATATTTCTTTAATAAAAACATTGAATAAAAAGCTAAACGCTTGTTGGCATCAGTTTATTAAGAATGTCCCGCATAGGTTTGATTTTAGTGTGTTCATATTTATCTGCGTTTAGGTTATTGGTTTGTTTAATCTTTTTCCAATTACATAAAAATATTTTTTTACCCCGCGTTTATCGAGCCGAAGCTAGAAGGCAGTGATTGTGTGGTCATCTCACTCGCCTAATTCGTGACAGGGAGGTGGTGGGGAGGGGAAAATCAGACATGACAGGCATTACCTTGGTCCGGCTGGTTTCCTCTGGGTTATCCTCCATCCGAACTAACTTATTCATTCCGTTAATGATCCGTTCTCGTCTCTCCACCCTTCAACTCCCCTAACTACCCGAAGACGACCAGAAGTTAAGTCACAATTCCTGCTGATTATAAAAGGTCTGACTCGAGCATCAACTTGGTTAAATTGTTTTTAACTTTGGAAAGATTCCTCCTCGATTTCAGGACATTGACCATTCTCCTCTGTACCGCGAAAGGCAGTCTTGTACCATTGCAGAATCATCTCCCCGACTCGATAGCCTCAGGCACAGCATGTCTACCCACCGCGATGGGAATAGCATCGGGACCCGCCATTTTTGCGCGGATCAACTAGAGATTTAAAATTTAAATGATAACTGAGAATATATTTTTTTTTAATTTGACCCTTCGAATTGAAACATTTAATTGAGGGTCATATCTTCCCGTTTCTATAGGACACAAGTCAAAATTATTTTTGACAGTAATTAAAGGGTTTCTTGAAAGAAAATAATTTAGGTTTCACCTCCAGCACGCTAAACCTTAACGAGCCAAACTGTTTCTTCGCTGTGTCAGTTTGATCACAGTGCATCACAGCGGTGCGAACACGTGAAGCGAGTCGTGTTGTGAACTGCAGGAAGTGCAGCTCGACCACAGCCTGCCTCGCAGCTGCAGCAACTCGCAAGGAAGGCACAGTCGTGTTGTGAACTGCAGGAAGTGCGGCTCGACCACAGCCTGCCTCGCAGCTGCAGCAACTCGCAAGGAAGGCACAGTCGTGTTGTGAACTGCAGGAAGTGCGGCTCGACCACAGCCTGCCTCGCAGCTGCAGCAACTCGCAAGGAAGGCACAGTCGTGTTGTGAACTGCAGGAAGTGCAGCTCGACCACAGCCTGCCTCGCAGCTGCAGCAACTCGCAAGGAAGGCACAGTCGTGTTGTGAACTGCAGGAAGTGCAGCTCGACCACAGCCTGCCTCGCAGCGGCAGCAACTCGCAAGGAAGGCACAGTCGTGTTGTGAACTGCAGGAAGTGCAGCTCGACCACAGACTGCCTCGCAGCTGCAGCAAATCGCAAGGAAGGCACAGTCGTGTTGTGAACTGCAGGAAGTGCAGCTCGACCACAGCCTGCCTCGCAGCTGCAGCAACTCGCAAGGAAGGCACAGTCGTGTTGTGAACTGCAGGAAGTGCGGCTCGACCACAGCCTGCCTCGCAGCTGCAGCAACTCGCAAGGAAGGCACAGTCGTGTTGTGAACTGCAGGAAGTGCAGCTCGACCACAGCCTGCCTCGCAGCTGCAGCAACTCGCAAGGAAGGCACAGTCGTGTTGTGAACTGCAGGAAGTGCAGCTCGACCACAGCCTGCCTCGCAGCTGCAGCAACTCGCAAGGAAGGCACAGTCGTGTTGTGAACTGCAGGAAGTGCGGCTCGACCACAGCCTGCCTCGCAGCTGCAGCAACTCGCAAGGAAGGCACAGTCGTGTTGTGAACTGCAGGAAGTGCGGCTCGACCACAGCCTGCCTCGCAGCTGCAGCAACTCGCAAGGAAGGCACAGTCGTGTTGTGAACTGCAGGAAGTGCAGCTCGACCACAGCCTGCCTCGCAGCTGCAGCAACTCGCAAGGAAGGCACAGTCGTGTTGTGAACTGCAGGAAGTGCAGCTCGACCACAGCCTGCCTCGCAGCTGCAGCAACTCGCAAGGAAGGCACAGTCGTGTTGTGAACTGCAGGAAGTGCGGCTCGACCACAGCCTGCCTCGCAGCTGCAGCAACTCGCAAGGAAGGCACAGTTGTGTTGTGAACTGCAGGAAGTGCAGCTCGACCACAGCCTGCCTCGCAGCTGCAGCAACTCGCAAGGAAGGCACAGTCGTGTTGTGAACTGCAGGAAGTGCGGCTCGACCACAGCCTGCCTCGCAGCTGCAGCAACTCGCAAGGAAGGCACAGTCGTGTTGTGAACTGCAGGAAGTGCAGCTCGACCACAGCCTGCCTCGCAGCTGCAGCAACTCGCAAGGAAGGCACAGTCGTGTTGTGAACTGCAGGAAGTGCGGCTCGACCACAGCCTGCCTCGCAGCTGCAGCAACTCGCAAGGAAGGCACAGTCGTGTTGTGAACTGCAGGAAGTGCAGCTCGACCACAGCCTGCCTCGCAGCTGCAGCAACTCGCAAGGAAGGCACAGTCGTGTTGTGAACTGCAGGAAGTGCAGCTCGACCACAGCCTGCCTCGCAGCTGCAGCAACTCGCAAGGAAGGCACAGTCGTGTTGTGAACTGCAGGAAGTGCAGCTCGACCACAGCCTGCCTCGCAGCTGCAGCAACTCGCAAGGAAGGCACAGTCGTGTTGTGAACTGCAGGAAGTGCAGCTCGACCACAGCCTGCCTCGCAGCTGCAGCAACTCGCAAGGAAGGCACAGTCGTGTTGTGAACTGCAGGAAGTGCAGCTCGACCACAGCCTGCCTCGCAGCTGCAGCAACTCGCAAGGAAGGCACAGTCGTGTTGTGAACTGCAGGAAGTGCGGCTCGACCACAGCCTGCCTCGCAGCTGCAGCAACTCGCAAGGAAGGCACAGTCGTGTTGTGAACTGCAGGAAGTGCGGCTCGACCACAGCCTGCCTCGCAGCTGCAGCAACTCGCAAGGAAGGCACAGTCGTGTTGTGAACTGCAGGAAGTGCAGCTCGACCACAGCCTGCCTCGCAGCTGCAGCAACTCGCAAGGAAGGCACAGTCGTGTTGTGAACTGCAGGAAGTGCAGCTCGACCACAGCCTGCCTCGCAGCTGCAGCAACTCGCAAGGAAGGCACAGTCGTGTTGTGAACTGCAGGAAGTGCGGCTCGACCACAGCCTGCCTCGCAGCTGCAGCAACTCGCAAGGAAGGCACAGTCGTGTTGTGAACTGCAGGAAGTGCAGCTCGACCACAGCCTGCCTCGCAGCTGCAGCAACTCGCAAGGAAGGCACAGTCGTGTTGTGAACTGCAGGAAGTGCAGCTCGACCACAGCCTGCCTCGCAGCTGCAGCAACTCGCAAGGAAGGCACAGTCGTGTTGTGAACTGCAGGAAGTGCGGCTCGACCACAGCCTGCCTCGCAGCTGCAGCAACTCGCAAGGAAGGCACAGTCGTGTTGTGAACTGCAGGAAGTGCAGCTCGACCACAGCCTGCCTCGCAGCTGCAGCAACTCGCAAGGAAGGCACAGTCGTGTTGTGAACTGCAGGAAGTGCAGCTCGACCACAGCCTGCCTCGCAGCTGCAGCAACTCGCAAGGAAGGCACAGTCGTGTTGTGAACTGCAGGAAGTGCAACTCGACCACAGCCTGCCTCGCAGCTGCAGCAACTCGCAAGGAAGGCACAGTCGTGTTGTGTACTGCAGGAAGTGCAGCTCGACCACAGCCTGCCTCGCAGCTGCAGCAACTCGCAAGGAAGGCACAGTCGTGTTGTGAACTGCAGGAAGTGCAACTCGACCACAGCCTGCCTCGCAGCTGCAGCAACTCGCAAGGAAGGCACAGTCGTGTTGTGAACTGCAGGAAGTGCAGCTCGACCACAGCCTGCCTCGCAGCTGCAGCAACTCGCAAGGAAGGCACAGTCGTGTTGTGAACTGCAGGAAGTGCAGCTCGACCACAGCCTGCCTCGCAGCTGCAGCAACTCGCAAGGAAGGCACAGTCGTGTTGTGAACTGCAGGAAGTGCAGCTCGACCACAGCCTGCCTCGCAGCTGCAGCAACTCGCAAGGAAGGCACAGTCGTGTTGTGAACTGCAGGAAGTGCAGCTCGACCACAGCCTGCCTCGCAGCTGCAGCAACTCGCAAGGAAGGCACAGTCGTGTTGTGAACTGCAGGAAGTGCGGCTCGACCACAGCCTGCCTCGCAGCTGCAGCAACTCGCAAGGAAGGCACAGTCGTGTTGTGAACTGCAGGAAGTGCAGCTCGACCACAGCCTGCCTCGCAGCTGCAGCAACTCAGGAAGGCACAGTCGTGTTGTGAACTGCAGGAAGTGCAGCTCGACCACAGCCTGCCTCGCAGCTGCAGCAACTCGCAAGGAAGGCACAGTCGTGTTGTGAACTGCAGGAAGTGCAGCTCGACCACAGCCTGCCTCGCAGCTGCAGCAACTCGCAAGGAAGGCACAGTCGTGTTGTGAACTGCAGGAAGTGCGGCTCGACCACAGCCTGCCTCGCAGCTGCAGCAACTCGCAAGGAAGGCACAGTCGTGTTGTGAACTGCAGGAAGTGCAGCTCGACCACAGCCTGCCTCGCAGCTGCAGCAACTCAGGAAGGCACAGTCGTGTTGTGAACTGCAGGAAGTGCAGCTCGACCACAGCCTGCCTCGCAGCTGCAGCAACTCGCAAGGAAGGCACAGTCGTGTTGTGAACTGCAGGAAGTGCAGCTCGACCACAGCCTGCCTCGCAGCTGCAGCAACTCAGGAAGGCACAGTCGTGTTGTGAACTGCAGGAAGTGCGGCTCGACCACAGCCTGCCTCGCAGCTGCAGCAACTCGCAAGGAAGGCACAGTCGTGTTGTGAACTGCAGGAAGTGCAGCTCGACCACAGCCTGCCTCGCAGCTGCAGCAACTCAGGAAGGCACAGTCGTGTTGTGAACTGCAGGAAGTGCAGCTCGACCACAGCCTGCCTCGCAGCTGCAGCAACTCGCAAGGAAGGCACAGTCGTGTTGTGAACTGCAGGAAGTGCAGCTCGACCACAGCCTGCCTCGCAGCTGCAGCAACTCGCAAGGAAGGCACAGTCGTGTTGTGAACTGCAGGAAGTGCAGCTCGACCACAGCCTGCCTCGCAGCTGCAGCAACTCGCAAGGAAGGCACAGTCGTGTTGTGAACTGCAGGAAGTGCGGCTCGACCACAGCCTGCCTCGCAGCTGCAGCAACTCGCAAGGAAGGCACAGTCGTGTTGTGAACTGCAGGAAGTGCAGCTCGACCACAGCCTGCCTCGCAGCTGCAGCAACTCGCAAAGAAGGCGAGAGCGCGCCCGGGACCGCACGGCGCGTGGTTATCGTCGCGCCAGGGGTCGCCTCGCGCTCCAGGAGTTGTCACGACTCGCCCAGGAGGAGCGAGGGGCTTATCTGCGACCCACAGCCGGCGGGCCGTCCCGACCCCCACCACTTCTCCCCGGCAGACCGTCTTGTTTCCGCACCGGCGAGCCGTCAGTCGTGACCCTCTCCCCCCCCTCTCCACTCTCTTCATGACACAGGGTCCTGGGGCGACCTCGGTCCGACCTTGGCACAGCGCGTCAGCCGCGCGCTTGTTGACGGCCGCTCCACCGGCGTCTGGGGTCGCTGGAGCCGGAGAAGCAGAGCACTGACCTGGTGTCAGGCCAGGTGTCCAGGCCTTGCCTCCAAGTGCGCACGCAACGGTACAACATCTCTGCTCACCGCGATCCTTCGAAAAATTTCAAGAAGTGTTTTTTGTTTTATAGCTAATCAAAAATCAACTAAGACTCGGGTGATGTACCTACGCATTCACCAGCTGGCTACTTCCCACTGTATCAGCGTAATAATTCAAAGAATATTTTAATACAAAAGTTACATTATTTGTCGCCATTGCCATCATAATCACTAAACGTATCCATCAGGGTTATTATTCGTTCTGTGTTGGTACTCGTTGCATGGAATTAAAAGTGTGTAATTTGTGTTCACAGACACCGTCAGCCTTTTGCTGTTAGCCGACTTCTGCTACTGAAGCAAACGGCGACGTATAAATATCGAGTTTGCATGTTTCTCGTGTGTTTTGTTATAACCAATAAAAGCGTCTTGTACACAAAACTGTTTAAGTTTTTCCTCGCAAGATAAAAACCCACCCTATCTCCCTTGGCAACTCTGTTCGAGTCGCTGCAGGAGATAACAGTTTGATATGCATCATATCACGACACCAGTATGTTCTGCCGTGCGTGAAATCATAGGACTGACTTACACTTACGTGTGTGTGCGTGGTGTCTTCTTCCAAATGAATTACCTAGAATTTCTGGATCTAGGTTTTGTCTGAGTCCGCCTGCGCGCTCCGCGGGCCAATGAGGACAGGCGAGGATGAGAGGCGGGAGAACAGCCACGTGACAACAATGTCACTAGACAGTGACCAGGAGCTGTCCCAGGAGATGGTCGCAGTGACTCCGAGAGTCCCAGCGTCACTGCTCCGTCTTGCCTCACGTGGGTGACGTCATCCTGGCGTCCACACCGCTCCCTCTGTCACTCTCTGTGTCCTGGGGGGGGGGGGGTGTACTCCCGGCGGGGAGGCATGACAGTCGGGGCGAGTTTTCGGAATCTATATCGTCGCGGCGGCTCCACTATGTCCCCTGAGGGGGGGGGAGGGGGGTCTAATTCAGTGAAGACGAATAGCGGCGCTGTTCCCTTCCGCCACGATATACCACCGACGCTTCCTCTCAGACGGGAAATGTCCAAATCCTCAGGAGTGCATTCTTTATACTCCGTCCGTGAAAAATTTTACAATAAACAGACTTATGTTAGACACATATAAAAAGACTATCAACCACAAAAAAAAGTTCAATGTAACCACATGTTCGTTCATCCATGACGCCCAGCCCTTTTTTGATAGTTCTTTCACCACGAACTAAACATCCGCTTGTTTATCAGCGAATGATTCGTTTGAATATCAATTGATGATCCGGATCTTTAGAACGTTTAGAACGCGAGTTCTAGACATCTGATCATCAAAGTATTATTTAACTGTAAAGTGCTATTCATTTTTTTTTTCACATACTTATAGATCAAATTAATAATTGTTCATATTCAACGTCACCGATGACACTAAGCTTAACTCAGTGGCGTGGTTAGTTGACTTGAGAGCTTCATACAAACACACAAGAAACTGGCTTGGCATGCAGTCTCTATGTGAAACTGCGTTTAACTATAGAACTTAGGGTTTTAAATATTCTATTTAATGATGCAGACAAAATGTATTTTTTGTACTTGCCTAAATACATTTGAAGTTCGTACGTTTGAAATATCTTTTATCCATTACCACTCTTCAATACCTATTTTAATCATTTTTTTTTACAATATCATATTTACCTTTCAACGTGCATTTAAGAAGCTGACCTACATACATGTGCGTGTGTGTGTAATCTTTCTTAGCAGCAAGACACGACAGCATAATGTTCAACAGTTATCTCGGTTAGTTATAAGCGCATAAGTTAGTGTGTATAATGTAATGTTGAATGAGCGTGGTAACTTAGAATACTCGCGTTCACGTTATGTAAGCTTCCTATATGGAGGCTTCAAGGACTGTCCATTAGCCATAACAGCGTCGTTTTCTTTACAAACAAACTATATAGAAAGTGTTGAAAAAAAAATTTGATTGGTGTGGTGGAAAAACCAAACTGGAAAGGGGGAAGATAGGAATCGTGGGCGAATAAAAATTCGGATTCCTCAAATTTTGCCAATGCGCAACGGAATTTTTTCCCCCGGGTGTCTAGTCTGAATCCCGTTAATGTATTTTTTTTTCATTTCCAAATGACTCCAGGGAAACTTATTAACGCCGTAAATTGCGTCTCGCATGTGCGGCTCCTGGCGGGTTTCAAAAACTTTTTGTAACTTGGAATGAAATATTATCACTCCGAGGCAGACTCCCCCCTCCTCCCGCCCTCACTACATGCCGCGCCCTCCTCAAGAGTGTGTCCTGGGAGGCATCTGCAGTCGACCTGCTGGGCGCATTCATCATCCCGAGGCATTTGTTTCGCATTCCCCTCTCGCCACTCATCAGCCAGGACCACGTCCCAGAGATAACATTCTCACGCTCACTTTATTGACGTAATTGATAAAACAAAACACATGTGAGCGAGTATTTCAGTTCTCGCCAGAGATATGTAACATCTCGCCTCGGTGACGAGCCAATTCGTGTGTTCTCCTGTTGCAAACACACTTGCAATATTACTAAACTAGGACACGAAATTTAACACAGAAATGTTTTTTTTTTAATAATGCCAAGGGCTATAAATGTACGCAAATTTGGTTATTCAAATACATTTCTGGACGCACAATACATTTCACACGCAATTTCCGCACCTGCCGCTAGAGTTCGTTGCCGAAGCTACTACGTTGACTATCAAATATCGGCTCCAATGAAAGCGAAATAACTTAAAAAAAAACCAAACCCGGGCTTTGAACATGATATTCAACAAGGAGTTTTATTAAAATGCTACCCATTTTGTTAAAATTCATCAAACGGTTAGTACTATAAAGTTTCCCTTTTGCTTTGTGAACTTTAATTCGTGCCATCTGACACAGATGGCAGCACCGTGGCTTTACATTTCCGTTCCATGCGACTTCCGTTCCATTCACGAAATTAACCCGACCAAATGTCTTATACCGAGAGGTAAGATGTTACACTTCAAAAAATTAATTAATTTTTCCCAGCATTTTAGGAAATCGCTACACGCTCGCAATCAAGGAGATTGATAAAAAATATTGCATTTCTACTGAGTGATCATGTAACCCGCTAAGCAAAGATCTCTATGGTTTTTTGTCGTTAAAAAATATATATATTTAATTTTCATACTACGCGTTCAATGCGTGTCCGTCAGTAATTTTCATCAAATAATTTGTTTCATACGTCAAAATTATGAAGCGTTATTTGGAAGCGATATATCTGTGCCTTATTCTAACTTGAGGCCAATAAATTATTGACTACCTATTTCTTTCTAAAAATTGCAAGAATTGTGTTTATTTTCCGTACATTCGTAACGAATAATCACATAAATCCAAAAAAAATACATATTTTAATGCTCTTTAGATGTTCGAGTATTGATAATTCAGGTATAGTGGTAGATGGTGTACCTGTGTTTGAAGTAAATTTAGCTTTTCCAAGCATCTGACAGCGAAACCCTCTCATTCCTTCAAATGTAATTCGAGTTCCAATGCGTGCGGGGGTTGCGTCCTGGGAGGCTGCTACTTGCTCTCGCCAGCCCATCGCCAGATGAGGTCAAAGGTCAGCAGAGAAGCGATATCGAGCTCCAGGGCGAAGGAGCGCGGGTTTCGGTACGACGCCTATCAGACCGCACAGAGCAAAGAGCATCATTCTGGAGATATGCTTCTGCTTAAATTGTGAACATATTTGATAACTTGCGTTCCTTGATATGAAATATATTCCATATGTACGACCAGAGCTTACACTTCAGTAACATAATTTAGGAAAAAAAACGATTTTCTATCAAATTTTATTTTATATTTCTTACCGTGAAACAATTACTCAAACAATGCATTATATATGAAAGATAATACTTACTTATGCATACTTTTTCGTACAAATTTATTATTTTAAAAAATTAACATACTTTATCATGAACATATATGTTTAAAACGCCTAACTTTGCCATATTTTAGATATATATATGCTATACAATTGTAGTTATAACGTAATTATGTATCTATGAACATGAATATCAGTGCAAAGCATAAGGATACTCATTTAAGTAAATTTATGCTATAGTGTCTGCTGTATAACCGTAGGTGTGTGATTTAATAAACTATGAACCGTAAATCATTATTACATTAAATATTAGCTTTTAAATGGAGTGTTTGTATTTAAACGACCTTCAAAATTTAAAAAAAAATTTAACTTAATAAATGTAAATTGTAAGATTTAAGTTTTGACTTTAAAACAACATTGTGTACTTAAATATGGCAAGTTCATGATTTAACTTTCATTATGCATTCCTAGTCACCTAATTAATTTTTATCATACTTTTCTCTATCTATAGCTCTCAAGGTAGTGTTTTCTCTGTTTCAAGAGAACAAGCTGGTACCTGACACTGTACTGTGTGCCAAACGTGTGTGATTTGTAGGAAACATGATCCTACATCAAAACAAAATGTCGCCCATTGCAAGTAGTGGCCATTGACCATGCAGGTGCGCGCTAGTTTAACAGCGATGTAGTGTCCAAATGTCATTTATTCTTAAATAAAAATGTTAACAGTAACTAAAAACCATTTAAAATAATCTAAAGAAGTGGTATTCCCTTGATGAAGCCTGAGCAGCCATTATGCAGTATATCTTTAGAGTTATCAAATGAGAAAAGGGATTAGATGATGAACTAATGTCTACGAAAAATCAATGGGCAATGTGGTATATACAATGGATCGTAATTTTTACCGGCATGAAAATTTATACTTAAAGTTATTTAGCAAAGTTTATATAATACAGTTATGAATTTTTTATCATTCGTGATATTTTACTCGCGTAGCAAACACATACAGCATCATGGACATTAACATGTTATGAGAATGAGAAAACAGCGATCGCCTTATTAGATACTCTGTGATTACAAAAGAGGGAACAATAAGTGAAAGCCTCAAAGGTCTAGCCAACAGAACTCTGCAGAACTCGCGTTAAGGCAGAAAGTTAACAGGGAAAGCGTTGCAAGACAGGAACACTGGAAGTCGAAATGCGAAACCGGAGCCACAATAAAATGTAGAAATATTGCGGACGTACACGATAAATTCTGCAATGTCCCAAAGGAAAACTGAACGAGTGCTTCGACTTGTTTATGGCGGATCCGCCCACTGATAGCTTCAGGAGGGTCGCGGTGGAAGAGGAGGTCTGGTCCAGGTGTCCCCACCCCCTTTCCTGCGGAAGTTATCTTCCCGAGGATCAGTGTGTGGTCGGACCGCGGGTCGGAGCTACCGGGTCGGGCCGATAAGGCACGAGCCAGGCTCTGGCGACGAAAGAGGAAAAGAGAGAAAGGAGGGACACAAATATTGACCGGGGACTACCCGGTTATCCTGTTTGTTGCCAAAAAGTCGCGGACGTTTATCTTCCGTCGGAAATATTTCACCTGGAATATTCCAGGAATCTCGGGGCCGGGCTCTGGAAGGAGAACAGGAAATAAAACTTCAAAGACTCTCGAAAAAGCAGTTCGCAGAATCCATAGTTGGGACGATACACAAGAGACAAAGCCTGGAGGCAGAGAGATAGAGTGAGAGAGAGAGAGAGAGAGATATGATACACCTGAATGGGTCCCAGCATTGTCGTGTGGAAAAAAAAAAAAAAAAAAAAACAGGTCTCTCGCTAAGTCACATCATCATATCTTCCGTCTATGAAATTAAATTTTGAGTTGTAATTTTCTACATGTCACAATCTGATGAATACGAAAGCACTGGCCATCAAATAAATCAATCAGGTGGAAGCTTAATCTGAATGTCCACCTAAAATCTATGCCAGGTAGCAGATCATTTATAATTCACCAAGAAATGTTAGGTTAGAATAGTGAACATAATGAAAATCATAAGCATTGAAAATTAGTATTAAAAATTGTCCTTTAAGAGTTATGAACTGTCTGTCATTATTTTGGTATACTTACATATGGTAAGGTGTTTCATCGCAAATCAGGTCATTTGAGTTGGCATCATTCGACATCATAGTTCAACGCTCCTTGGAAAATAATTGGCCTTGCATATAGTTAGATTCCATAACAGCATTTTCATGGGGTTATTTTGGGAAACAATGGATGGCCCGACCAGGATTTGAATACAGTTCATATGGAATGCGAGTCCGGTATCTTGCCACTGCGCCAGTGGTATTGTTTGCAGTCAATAGATCCAAGGTGTTCTCAGTAGAGAATTGTGTGAAGTCTGGTCTGCTGGGTCTGCTGGCTCTATAAATCATCATCACTGCTCCGTGTCTCCCGTCACGGCTGTGATGAAAGAGAGAGAAGGCGGGAGGGGGTGGCATCTCCAACACAAACACCAAGTGCGATCCTTCCTGTGATTTGCCCAGCGTAAAGTACACATCGGCACCTGTTTGCCGCCATAATCAACCACTGCTCGTCCATTCTCTTAATCCACAGGTTACGTTTGATCATTTCCCTCTGGTGCCAGCTGATAACTGACTTGAAGCTAACAGTTCATTATTATGGACATTTAAAAAATCCCCAAAGTAAAAGGATTCATTTTGTGCTCTTTAATTTGGTTACATTTAACATTTCAGGGTCTCCCAGCCGAATAACAACACAGTGAAGAGTGAATATAAACTTTTGTTTAAATCAGCCAAGAGAATTGAGATTTTTAATACAATAAAGCTTTATCTCAGTATGCAGGATAACATATGGGGTTCTGTGTAATGAATCGGTGTAAAGAGAGTACTATCTAGCTAAGCTTTATTGTGACTATTTTCGAAATATTTCTGTGGCTTTTCATATAAGAACAATGACCGCAGTTTACTAATTTTTTTTTTCTTTTTTCATCGGATGTTTTTGTAAATCATTAATAAAATCATGAAAATAATTACAAACCTTTTGCTAAAATTAAGCACCGTTTTTAAATTGTGACGTATTGATTTTTTATTGTAAATAAAAAAATTATTTATTGCAATTTATAGCTCTGATTTATAATGTAATATTCTTCAGATACGTCATATATGGTGTTCTCTTTCCCCGCACAGTGCCTTGTGCTGTTCTATAGCAAAAATAAAAATAATAAAAGTTTAACGGATTACACAGCATGAATGCAGCGTGCATATTTCATACAAATCGTTTCTGAATGCAGCTCAGACACGTACCTCCTGCTGCAGGTTGAATGGCCGTGGAATACAAACACGAGGCACCTTCTGCTCTGCTGGCACCGAACTCTTCTGCCGATTGCGGGCGGCCATCAATGTTGCACGGCGGCGGCCGCGCTGAATAAAGCATGTCGGCAAGGGCCACGCTCGCTCCGGGGCCGGGGAGGTACAGTGCCGGCAATAGTTCACCATCCGCTCGCGACCCGGGTCCGCTCCGGGTGGTTCTTGGTCACAGTTACCTGAACAGCTCCAGCAGTTACGAGCAACAGCCTGCGCCTACGGAACACAATCTCACATTGCCCCCAAAACCCTGTCAAGCTGTCACCTTCCGATATGCTGTCTCCAAATAAAGTTGGAGGGTTGTGCGCAGCCATGTTTGTTTGACGAGTTGGATGCGTTGAGTTTCCATCAAATATTTTGCATGTAGGACGGGTTCTTAAATAATTTGCATGTTGGATGCGATCGGCCAATCAAAATCTTGCCTGGCAAAAATGGAAATGATGTCCATTTCCATCTCAACAATTCTTTGAAATGGAGAAGAACTCATGGCCGATCATAAATGTTAAAAAATGTTAAATAAACAAAAATATTATGTGCATGTTGTATGTGAAAAAATTTTATGCATAAAAATGAAGTTATGTTTTTTATAACTTAAAAAATCTCTGAATAAAAATTTTATTATATAATGAATATTGTTGAAATTTTAATTCATTCTTGTTAAAAAAATTAATGCACAAACATAACAACAAGCTAAAATTTCCATCCAGCACTTTGATGCATTGTTTAATTTCAAATTCGAGAAAAAAAATGGAAAAGTTTAATTGGATTCAGACCATAAATAAACTTTGATAGTGTGACATGGCATGATTTAAAACACATTTGATGTTATCTGTCAAAATATATTGGTAGCCATTTTCCATCCAATACTTCCCCTCCTATTATATTGTCAAATATATTGGAGACAATATTTGACGGATTGCCGTGGCCTTTAGTCGAACAGTGTTGCCGGTGCCCTAATATAAACTTTATATAATGGACCTTACACACGCATCTGTTTGTTACACACAGTTGTTTATGCCATGCTGAAGACTTATTTTTTTTATAATATTACACGTATGAATAGCAATGTCTTTGGTCTAATCTAATACCAAATTACTTCAGTGGCTGTTTAACATGTATGTAGTATGTAATCATTTCATCAATGTTTTGTTATGACGTTGTCACGTTAAACTATCGTCCCTAAACCAACATTACAGACAACCAATTTTTTTTTTAAGAATATCGATGATTTTTATATGTTACAATATTATTACAGTGATATTTTTAAAAGTTCGTTACAAATGTTTACAGGAAAGCGCGAATGGACTCGTGGCTTGTTTTCGCTCGTCCCACGTGTCTGTGTAGTTATCGCGTGACAGCCTGGGTTTGCTTGTGGGAACTGAGTGAAGCTCCGAGTGATCTGTCCGGTCCAGATGTCTCGCGAGCCACCTGCACGTCACTCAGCTGTTCTCGGGTCGGCGAGGCAGTTCCGCTGACCGCCGCGGCCGCCGTGAGCGCTGCTGTCTCGCTCTCGGGAGCGGAGCGGGAACTGCATCAGAGCCTGTCACAAGCAAACACGACAAGGCTTTGAAGGAGGGCGATACCATTTTTATACGAGCAAGTTACTCCTTTGTACTGTTATCGCTGTACGTGCAGCAGATATGAAACGCAGCGAGCTACGGGTCGAGGTTGTAAACGATTGTGCATTGTTATTACTTTGTTGTAGGAACGTCCATGTACAAGTTATTATATTCATATCTATATAATTATTTCCTCGATGACACAGCTTAACATAAGTACATTAGGATAAGATTTTGATACATCTTAACATAATTTCCCTTTTTTTAAATTTAAAATATTTTTAAATTAAATATGTAATTGAGTGTTAAATTTTAGTAAATAAGTCACTATAATTTATATTTTATAACACCTTTATAGTTAAAAATTGGTCATAACACGAAGAATAATACTTCATCTGCAGGTACACTGAGTATATCACTGTGCTTTAGGAAGTGTCAAAGATGTAGGTATAGCATTATTTTCAGGTCACGAATTCTCCGATTTAAATGCAAAATAAGCAATGGAAACTCTGTGAAAATTCTAGCATTAATGTATGCAAGTTTAGTTTGCGAACCACCTTCTGATTAAGCTTCGAGAATAAACGATAGACAATTAAAGAAAGTAATGGATGAAATAAAACAAATACTTTTTAAAAAAACTTGTTTTTTTGTATTGTGACGAGGTTCGAAAAACTGGATTTAGCAGAATGGTCCATGCTGTCAAAGATTATCCAAGAAGAACAGCCACTCACAGAGCAGGGGTAATGCCGGGTCGGCTGTCTCTGTCTCTCTCGCACCTCAATGCTGCGAGATCCTTCTGTCTCTGTCTGCGAGAGAGAGAACGCCGCAGGAAATGAGCGGGAACGAAGTACTATTGATTTACCATTATCGTGCCGCGCTTCTCCCGGGTCCCGAGAGAGAATAAAAAACGAATGAGTAGCCCATAATACGGCTTCTTACTGGCTGAAAGATGAATTGGCGCTTCGGGATGGGTCGGCGGCGTATGATTTGCGATATCTTCAAATTCCTCAACATAAATTCAATCACCCATTAAGACTGAATTTTAGATTCGACACTCTTTAAAAAGCAAGAACCTGAAATACCAGGGTTTAATTTTTTTTTAGTTTGTAGTTGTAGGCTGCCTACCAGTAAGAACATAAATTTTGTTCATGCATTCTGTTTTACTTTGTTAGAAGTTTTGTCTTTAGTTTCAAATCTCGTTATGATCTATTTGTGTCATGACTTAAATATTTGCTTAAACAAAGGTACTAGAACAAAAAACCCTACAACTTAGAAAGTCGTTTATAATTAATCTTTTTGGTTCACTGTTAAATGGTTGGCAGGTAATCTTAAAGTTTTGGCCATAAAAATATACATTTGGAATAGGCGTTTTACCAGTCACTTATTGGTACGAGCTGGATTTTTGCAAATAAAATTCAAGTACATATATTTATTTACTTTAACTACGACGGATTCTTAAATTTTTTCTAAGTTCATAAGTGATTGTTACATGTCTCCTTTATCTCCATATATATTAACTATCTCAGTGTGAGACATCGGTATGGAGACATATAGGAGCTTTCAGTCTGCTGAAGGAGACACGGGCTGAGTAACGACACCATAGTAGCGTCGCTGGGAGGAGGAAACTGAATAACCACAAGAAAACACACAAGTCAACAATTACTTTCTCCCTCTGAGCATGGAACCTGTATCGCCTAGACCGGGCAGCATACAGCATGGTGGAGCATGCCACCGAAGCTAACTCTGATTTAAAACATCAAAACATGACAGGGATTCTAACAAAACATTGTACTTATTTTCCTTACTTGACTGCGAAGCCTGCACCACTGTAGTTCCTGCTACCTCGAAGAACTATTTAACAAATGAACCCCAGTCGTTCACGCGGCAGTCGGAGCAGAGTAGTAGCCAGTCAGTGTTGTTCGAGTGCCGCCTCGTGGTGCTGAAATGCCATTGCTTCACCTTGCAGTTCAGCGATGTCGAGGTGAAAATCGTGCACTGAGAGCTCACTGGTGGGTGTAGCTGATCCTTGTTAGCCAACCAGTCACATCCTTCGCAGCAGTTCGCTGACACACGGGCCAATAAAAATGAGCCCTTCTGACGTTGGCTTGATAAAGGCCACCTCCAGCTGAAAGCTCTTAGATTTAGTTGTCAGGCTGCAGATGATGACTGAAAGGAGCAGCGAACCGTTCGTTGAATCCAACACCGCGATGTGGCTTCAGCCCAGTAGGAACTACCCTAGTTGCCACAACCGTAGTGGCCACAACCATAGTCACCACATAACAATAGATGCCACAACCCTAGTGGCCACAATCATAGTCGCCACAACCCTAGTTGCCACAGACCTAGTCGTCAACACCCTAGTTACCACAACCCTAATTGCCGCAACCCTAGTTTCCACGACAAAGTCCATGAGAGCCTGAGGTATTCTTCAACTGACGAATTTGCTGCAGCTGTAACACTTATATATATATATATATATTCATGTGGCTGAACACAACTTCATTAATAGCGACATGTCAGTGTACCTTACTGAGGGGAAGATCAATCGTCTGGTAACGTAACTGCAGACAGTTTTTCTCTGTGCTGATGTGCCGATGTTTGAACTGTACGAGTGTCTCTGGTGCTTTGCCTTGTCCTCGGAGTCACGTTTGAACACGGGCTGATTGCGGCACTCGTGTGTAGCAAGAGGACGCTCTGAGCTCACATGCCAGAGATCCTAGTTATGATCCTTGTCCGCCTCTCTGAACTCCGTCTCCTAGGATCATTCCCGCTGGTCTTCATTGTGGTAAAGAAGGAGTTTAAAAATTAAACTTACTGCATTGATACATTGTCAGTTCAACGGTACACGACAAACAATAATCAAGTTTAAAAATTTTCAGTTTGTTGACACGGATGAGATTTAGGTGTCCATTCCGGAACTATAGGACTATCTGTCACGCGTTGTGAGCATATTTACGTATGAAAAAAAAAACTCACGCAATCACGATCGTTGATGACTGTTAATGCAAATAAACGTTTCCGTTTCCCCACTCGCACGGGTTTTTTCTCTCTCTCTCTCTCTTTCTATCTCTTGGGGGAAAAGCTTTCATTTCACTCGTCGTCTCATCTGAACTAACTTCCGCTTCCGCAGTTGGAGAAGTTTCACTTTGGAAATATTGATGGGTTCCGCGGCCAAAGTTACCGAGTTTGGAAGCTTACCAATCGAACGAATGAAGGAAAATGAAATGTTGAGTGCTCGGCGGAATAAACTCGAGGTTTTCCAATTTTTTTTCCTCCTCCCCCCCCCCCCCCGGGTCACAGTTCGGTGAGAGCCGTGTTTGCACTGCCTCATGTTGGGGTGGGGTTCAGACGGGCCCGCTAGGGGTTGGTTTGGGAAAGAGGGTTGGGGGGGGGGAGTACCGGGAGCAGAATCCTCGAGCAAACACCCGCTATGTTTGCTCGAGACGAGAACACGCAGCACGGAGGTCCCCCCCCCCCTCCACACCCCCTCCCCCTGGTCTTACAGCCCCCCCCCCCTTGTGCATCATCACGAGACACAACTTGCAGCCGGCTGCTGCGTGCTTCCTTACACTCTGTCGCGCGGTCATCATGTCTCCATGTCAATTTTTTTTTAATAGCTTACTTCTAATTTTATCCAATAGCACTTTCTTATCAGATTCTACGACCTACATTAGGCTTGCAATCTGTACAAACTATTCCATGAACAAAAAAAAATGGATGTTTGTACTTATATAAGCCAGTTAGAAGCTATTATTACTTGGCGTAACATAAAACTTACTTTATTTTCCCATGCAAATAATAATTGGATTGGAGTGATATTATAAATACGTTTGGTAAAGTATAAATTAAATCTAATTATAAAATTTTAATAAATACTCATTATTCAATAGTAATAAAACATGTGAAAAATATGAATTATTATACTAAAAGTTAATCTTGATAAATTTTAATTTATAACGAAAAATAACAACTGAACTAATTGTTTATTACAATTTATAATTTAATTATTTTTGAATAATAATGTAATAATTTGTAATTAACAATGCAAATAAGTAATACATATGGGAACATAGCCCCAAAAACACTCCAGACACGGCCAGGAGACCACTAAACCATCCACCGACACTCCCTGCCAGCGACAATGGAAGCTTACAAGCAATTGGCCATAGATATACGCATGAGAACATAACCTCTTTTAAATAAATACACTTGATTAATTTATATCATTAATATTTAAAACAAATAAATGTTTTTTTTTTATTATCAGTCATTAAATTATACGATTTAAAAGAATATATAAGTTTTATTTGTACGTAAACCTTTTTTGGTTTGAAACCATTTTCATATATTGTGAAAAATTTCATTGCATGATACGCGCTCATCGCAAATATTAACTATCATTTTTTTTTTCATAACTTGCCTAAAGAAATATAACTTCAAAAATTTATTAATTTTTAACTAAGAAAACCAACCATTTACCAGTATTTTTCTTAAGAATTATTAAAGAATATTCAGCTCATAAATAAAATTTTAATAAAGCTACTTATCAGGTAAGTGCAACCGTTGAAGATTACACTCTACCTCGTTTCAAGCAACTTACAGTTTAAATGAACGCAAACTTCCATACCCATTGGTCTGTCACAGTATGTATACAGTTCCAAGTATGTATAAAGACATTTTCACACATCCATGTATTCTCATGTGTAATTTATTGATAGTCTGTGTCACCACGTGTAGTGTTGTCTTGGTGATTTTAACAACAGAAAAACTGTTAAATAACGATTCAGTTTTTTTTCTTGTTGACGGCTCACTTAATATAAATGAAAATGAAATGATTGGAGCAGGTCAATTGACAGTAAATATACAGAAAAGCATTATCAAGAGCCTGAGTCGTAGCATGTTTATGGAATGTTTTCTGTTGTTTTCTTACAACTAATGTTACTACAGCAGTATTAAACACATTTCAGATTCTTCAAACCCCTTTTAACATTTAAGCATAAAATTTTAAAAGTTTTTACATATTTTGCTTAAATAATTTTAATGAAATGGAATTGGTTATGGATAAATACACAGTGACATTTTATGGATATTTTTCTACGCGTGAATGCGTATTAATGTGTTTTATTATATATATAAATTAAAAATTAAGTGTTGTAGGGTCTACTTCATGACTTCAGTAAGAATTTAATTGATTCACACTCTAAATGTGACAATATTTCACTTCAGTACCACAAAAAAATGGTTTTGTGGCAGCCAAAAAAAATTTATAACAATGTAGTCCTCCACCCTACAAAAAAAATATTTTTGGAGAGTATTTGGTGATATTCACTAAGTGGCTCATTAAAAATACATAGAATTTTTTTTACTTATAAATGGTTTTTTCGAGGCTCCAAAATTTTCACTGACGCAAAAAAAAAAAGTGTTTAGTTGTGTTTATTTCAAAAAAACACATTGTGTTGCGGGTACAGAACTTTTTCGTTCTAATTCGTTTATTATAGGCTTTTGTTTTCTCTTTTGCCGTTAAATTTTCCCGATTCGCTGTAACTTTTGCTACAATGCGTTTGGGGCATGGAATCTGTAAATGCATATATATGTAATAAACATTCGGCCTCATATCATTGCGTTCATGACTTGCAGAGTTCAGCTTGTGCAGGTTCTAGCACAAGACTTGTCGTCAGTCAGACTTCGTGGCTGTATCTCGGTCTCATGTTGCATGGTTATTGTGTGCTTCTTGCACGGCTCTATAGTTATTTCATTGCGGGTCCGCGCAGCAAAAAAAAAAAATTCAACGAGGAGAGATTTCGCAGCGAATTCTTTCGCCGTCGTTGAAAATTTAACGAGCCGAGGGGATTGTTTTCGAGAGTTACATAGGTTTGGCTTAACTAATGTTTGCAAGCCATTAAAAATGTAAGAATCGCCTGAGCCCGCTGCGATGGAGTGCCCAAGGGCCTGAAATCACTCATGAATCTTACAGCGCGCCGACAGTGTGTTTGCTCCGTCCACGACTGTGTAATAAGAACATAGTCATGAGGCTGGCGGGGTGGCCTGGGAGTTGTGTCGTAACGACCAGGACGTTGCGTCACCGATCACGAATCCATCTGTCACGGGGTTAACCAATCGAATAATTTAAACTTTGTAAGCTAACGCTGATGTCATCTGGAAAAAAAATAAAAAAAGGAAGAAGCCAAGAATATAAAACTACGTATGGCGTGCATTTTCCAAGTTATGACCAATCTAAAAATAAAAAAAAATTGCACGATTTTAAAATTTTGTTTACAAAATATATTTTTTTAGAAGACATAAAGTATTTATGTTTTTTTTTCCGACGGGAAACCTCTTTACGAACGGCAAGAGAAGTTGAGGCAATGACGTCATCAGAGCGTCGCGCTCTGAAGGCAACGGAAAGTGCAACAACCGGAAGTAGGTAACTGATGGTTATTGCGTTGCAGCGCACTTGCTCGCGCGCACTGCGTCTGCGCAGTTTCTCTTGTGACGCGCGCGGCATCTAGGAATGGCAACGGTACATCGATATATCGCAAATATCGATATTTAAGGTTAAAAAATATCGATCATTTACAATCGATATTTTACTGTCAATTTTTATGTAGATATTTTGTTCCGATGATATCGAATAAGAAAAAAATAATTTTGCTCAAGTAAAAAATAATTTTATTAAAATTATCTGTCAATAACTTTGGCAGAAACAATAATTAAATGGTAGAATTAAGGCATCGGAAAGGACAAATTATTATCTAAAAGGAAAGAAATAGGGGTGTGCAGCAAATAGAGAAATATTTATTTTTGTTGCATTCTTTTTCGCTTGAAATCCTCAGAAGTCTATCTCTGTAACAATAACTATCCATAAAAATTACTTAAAATCAAACACGTCTTTGGTGGGAAAAAATACTATCGAAACATGTAGAGAAGTAATTATTAAAAAAGAAAAAAATTTGAAGGAAAAAAAATTATTAGTTTTATTCGCTTTTGCTAGAAATAATAAGAGTTTTTTAAAGATCGTTTAGGCATTTTTAAGTGAAAATATGAGTTAAAAGACACAAATAATATTAGTAAAAAATTGATTTTCTTGGTCTAACCTCAAACCAAACACTCATTGGCTTACTGTTGCTTAACAACGCCATCTACTGGAGTAGCTTTAGTGGTGTTGTGTCGTTAAAGCAGTTAGTTGCCCCCAATTTAAAAAAAAATGGTATTACATATTACTCGCCAATATATGTCAGGAAGAGTCGTTTATCTTTAAGTTGAATATCGATAAAGTTGATTATTGAAACCACGGATTAAACGACATTTTCTAAAAATGAATCCTAGCTAGATCGATTTATCGCCCCCGAAACCCCCCTGCATATTTAATTTTATGAAAATCGTTGCAGCCGTTTCTGAGATTCAGATTATATATGTATACCTATATACAAGAATTGCACGTTTAAAGATATACATAAGATATAAATGTCGTTGTTTCCGGCACATGTAGGTACGGATGTGATTCCAGCGGCGTATCGAGACAGACAGGTCGCTGACGCAGACGCAGTTATGGATAGGGACCGGAAAAATTCGCGGATTCAATGACCTCTAGGATAGCCTCCATTAATTATCCTCTGCACATCTCAAGTAAACACGCGTGTTCATTGGGTACTAACTTGTGAGGCGTCTCCACTGGGTAGCTTGTGATTCGACGCTTCTTTGGTCGATGGTCTCTCGTTGGCACGGAGTGCTCCAGTTAAACTGCGAGCCAATTACAGAACCAGCAGAATTGTACACGTGTTTGAATTTCAGCCTATCACGAAATGAAACCGCGAATTTTTCCGGTCTCTAGTTATGGAAGGCTCTTGGAAGCGCTGAGTCTGGCCACTCCACTGGGTCTCGGAGGACGTCCCCCCCCCCCCCTCCAACACGGACAGTGGAGCGCGCGGAACTTGGTCCGCCGCCTCGCCGAGTCGGGAAGATTGTCTGCGCCAAGTTGGCAGCAGTTGGAGAGCTCGCGAGACAAAGGAAGGCTGGAATACAAGCAGGTGCTCGAGCCGCACAAAAGCCTGAGCCGTGAGTTAGGGTTTCCACCTCGTTGTAACTGAGGTTTTATTGGCCGTATTTCATCGCACGGCGATGTTTATTAAACCGCGTCCCCCCCCCCCCCCCCGCGAAATTAACCTACGGCTGTTCAGGAGTTCAGAACATATTCCCTGTGTTGAGTCTGGCTTACGTTTCTGAAATGTGACGGGTAATTTTTTACAATTTTAGTTTTACAACTTAATATTATCTTCTTTATAGATGCTGATAAAAAACGAAAAAAAAACATCAATGTTCTGGAATTAAAATTATGCGTTTTAAAATATTTTTTTTCTTTGAACACCAATGCCACAACTCTAATTTAGATAAAAGTAGCATAAAAAAATAGTTGAGTCGACAGTTTGGGCATTGAAGCAACAAATTTCATGCAGCTTTTTGTGGTTTTTAATTATCTAAGGCAAATTATGTCTCGCTCAATGCACGGATGAAACTGCAGGAATGTTTGACTAATTTAATGTCAATATTCATAACAGAACTTTATGTTGTTCGAAAGATGTAAGTTGAAATTTATTAAGTTTTTTTTTTTCCAGAAAGAAGATACGATAACGTGTCTCCTTAGTAGTAACATTCAGTGCAGAAGTTAATATTCAATACTGAAAGAAATTGAAATGATCAGCCGTGTTTTCCGAGACATTTAGATATTTGTTGTTCCTGTAAGCTTGAGATAACACCGCGCACAGACTACAGAGAGGCGCGAGGGTTTGGAGCTGCGAAGTGGAGACAGTGACAACTCCCCTCCGTGTCGACTGCAGACGCTGATTGTTCGCGCGGTGACGTCTCGTCGTGCGTGAGATTGCGGGGCGCGCTGCGAGCTGCTCCTGCACGAGACAAGGGCAGCACTGGTGGTGCCAGGTGGTGCCGGTGGTGCCGGGTGGTGCCCGCCTGCGTCCCGTCGCGCGGCTTCATTAGCGCCCCTGCGGCTAATGGCGCCCGCGCCTCGCGCCGCGATTGTCTCCGCCGCTGCGACGAGTACTGCTCCGAGAGACTAATAAATCCGCGGCGGTGCTAATGGCCTCGGCCGAGGACAACGGAACATTGTCTGTTGTTCCCCCCCCCCCCCACCCTCCTCTTTTAACCGTCCATTTCCCCGCACCTAAATCAGCGGGGGAAATGTTCTGCGAGTATGTTGTTACTGCTGTAGCTTTTTTTTACCGTTCTCCTCTGTAGCTTATTTCACCTTTATTACCGTTATATAACCTGTTGTGGTACATCGTTAACAGGCTCTTTCGTGGGCAGGCTCGTCTAGTGTTGTTAAGTTCCGGGCAGAAGTGAAAAGGCTTTAAGGGCGACGCCAGACATGCGGTTCATACGCCCATTCAGCTCTAAGTATATGTAAGTTCTGTCTCGAACAGGCGATGCTATTACAACTTCAAATTAAAATTAAAATTACAAGTCCAAATATGCATGTATACAAACCTTATTTAATTCTCAGTCTGGTAAATGTATCGATGGCCGTGGGATCAAAAGCACATGTTTTCCAACCTAGAGGTCAGAGCTTCGATGGTTCGAATCACAGCGCTTCCAATGTATTTTGCATAAAAATTAAATTTAATATGTCGATAAGAAAATCAATATGGTGGCCGTAACGAAAATTTCATCATGAGTAAGTAGGGCGCTCGATTTAAAGATGGTGGATCCAAGATGACGGATCCAATATGTCTGCCGGGTCAAAGGTCAAGGTCAAAGGTCAAGGTCACGGTCATCCAAGATGGCGGTCGGCACCACAGGCACCACAGCCTGAAGCTTGTGCCCGGAAATACATTAATATACTACTTTTAGTAATAATTTCTTTTCTTTCTTATCATATACACAGTTGGGCATCGATAAAACATAGTATATTATTCAGTGGAATGCTTAAAGTTAACGGAGACTGACTGCTACCCTGCTACCCATAAGAAAAACTTGAATTCATTCGTAGCAATGACAACCCTATGTTATAGGCATTGTAAATCTTTTAAGTGTGTTCCCTGTCTTAACGAAAGCTAAAAATCTCCCAAGTTAAGCATTAAAAAAATTGTTATGGCGTTACAAACATTTAGAAACCAATCCGACGCATTTCGGCGATCATCTCTCACATTAACCCAGCCGTTTATAATGTTACATTACTGCGACGTGTCTTAAGGTGCACCAACTCATTAACCTGCATACCAGGAAGGCTGTGCTAAACGCAGTCTGTGGTGGTGTTTGCCTCATGTTGGTTATGAGCCGCGCGCAGGGCGCGGCAGTCGGCGAGTACATCACGGTGAAGTATGAGGCAATCACCGTCCCAGCGCTCCACGCGGCCAGATATTAAACTACAGTCGCGTCTCGGCGGGAAGGCGTGTTGTTGTGTTGTTATTAAACAACTTGCTGGCGCGTGGTTCGTGTGAGGCATCCGAGACAGTTGCGGCCTCGCATTATGGCTTCATTTGTTTAATTTTTTCTGAAAAAATAAACTTCTCGATAAAGTTTGTCAACGAAATAAACCCTTTATTAAATGCAATATATCCATCTACTTTCAAAGTAAATGTTTGTTCAGCAAAGTCAACATGTTTGACTAACTTTATTAGAACTAATCACATATAAAAGTACTTAGCTCCTGGACTTACTAAACACACGTGCTTAATTTTGAGCTAAGGTATTTAGCTATGCGTGTATTAACAATTGAACGGAATGAAATGTTTTTTGTTGGGCAAGAACCAAAATTGTTAAATAATTTGCTGAAAAACGTGTTTAAAATAAAAAATTGTTACTTTTCAGTAATGAGTCATATTATACAGTAAGTCCATAAAAATATGTCCCAGTTGTAAATTTTTATAGTATCAACTGTAGGTGTTGTAGAATTTTGGTTCAAGGTCATAATTAAAGAGTAACTCCAACAGTTTTAGACAAGCACATACATGAATACTGCTTCGTTGTTTTCTCGCTTGTACCGTTTTGTGTTCTGAGCCTTTGCTAAGAGTGAATCTGTAATTTCAGTTGAACATGCGTTTCGTTTGCACGAGATAGGTTGAACTTCGAAGTCCCTGACCGTTGGATTGGTCGTAATGGTCGAGACGACAGAGTTCTTTTTCGCTGGCCTCCACGTTCACCTGACATAACGTCATGGAATTTTTTTTTTCTTTTGGGGTTATATAAAATATCGTGTCTACGTTCTGCCGCTACCTAATGATTTGCCAGAGTTGAGACACAGAACTGAATAGGCTATTATTTCTATTTCTCCGGCCGTGTTAACCAAAGTGTGGGAAGAATTTTACTTTAGGTTAGATGTGTGCCGCATAACTAAAGGTGTACATATAGTACATATGTAAGAAAAACTAGGTTATTTTACCTTTAATTTATGTATGACTTGTTGTAAATAGTCAGAATTACACTGCTTTAAAATATCATTGGAACAAGGACTGTTTTTATAGACACCCTATTTTGTATCCCTCAATATATGAGCAGGTGTATTGCCCACACAGCTACGTGAATATTTAAGAAGTAAACGTAATCATATTATGCATAATTGAAAAATGCCATTACGGAGAACTGCTCTCTACTGCATAAAGCATGAAGCGCGCAACATGCACTCATCTCACAGACTAGTGTAAGCTTCTGAGTGGCTCATAAATCATGAGCCACGTCAGAGGTTAGGAGTTAGTCCTTGCGCACGAACCCATTCGACCACTGAATGGATGTGTGTGAAAAATTCGCCCATGAATCAAATAAGAACTGAAGTTGGAATAATGCAAGTTCAGAAGCACTGATACCGCAACCTATTCTACTGATGCGACAACCTAAAATCATACTTAGCAACAGTTATAGTATTAACGGATATGTATTTGCTACTTTTTGAAATTCCTAAGTCACTGCGAAATTTCATATGCGCGCATATTAGAAACAAATTTGCATTTGGTATAGCTGCTGTTGAATCTTTACAGAACATCTCCAAGACTTTGTTTAGTAGATATTAATATGCGTGAGCTACGAAATAGTTAAATGCTATTATATTTTCCAACATTTTTGCCAGTTAAACTCTGTCTTCTCGAGCACCAAAACACACACGCACGAAGAGTTTAGGATGTGCGTGTTTATAAAGTACTGACAAAGGTAGCATTGTGAGTAGTCATATATCCATTAACACCCGGTACACTACTGGCGTTTGTCACGGTACTTTAAGAACTCATATTTCCATATTATTAGCCTTTTTCCATTCCAACTTCTAATTCCTAACCCTGGTTAGGGTATACTAGCAGTAAGTATATTCATGTCATTCTTCCTGCAATATGCTCAGAAGCTTAAGTCTTCGCATAATGCTTAGCGTATTATTCATTATAGCTAGGGAGCTGAAAAAATCGCGCGTTCAGGATAGACTCCAATATCCAACACACACTCGGGCAAATGCCAAATTTTCATTGGCTGCTGACTTGTGAGTCGTCTCGACTGGGTGGCCTGTGATTCGACACTTCTATGAGTGAGGGTCTCTAATTGGCCCTCAGTCCTCCAGATCAACAGTAAACCAATTTCAGAAGCAGCACTAAGGTACAATTATTTGAATTTTAGCATAACACGAAATGAATCCGCGAATTTTTCAGGTCTCTACTAATAAGTTGTTCGACAAAGCTTGCATAATCCTGGGCAATGTATTTGCGTACAGATGCAGTTTTATAGTTTTAATTTTAAAATAAGTATATATATATATATATTTGCAAACAAGGCTACCAAAACAAATGAAAGAAAGAAAAAAGAGCTTGAAAGCCGGACTGGGTGGGCGAGGTCCAATGCGGCGAGGGAGGGTTGGCACCACTGCTGCTGCTCTCAGCTCTCCGCCTGTCATGTCACGAGGTCTGGAGTGGTCCCTGCAGGCGACGTGTAGTGGTTCCACACCCTCCTCCCCCCGCCGGCCCACACGCGCGGGGACCTGCTGTTCATTGGCCGCGAGTTACCCGCGCCCGTCTACCTTCGCGCTTCATTTATGATTATTTCTGAGCTGTAAACATCTCACCTCTCAGTATACGGCTCTTGGTGAGAGTGATTTCCGTGGAAATGTAACGGAAGTCGTTGACGCGAAGATGGCAGACCCACGCGTAGCGACATAAACCCGTGTATAGTCACTTTCATAAACATTATGGTACATCCCAAACGTATTGGTAGAGACCGGAAAAATTCGCGTATTTCTTTCGAGACAGGCTGGAATCCAGACTCGTTTAGCTTGATGCTGCGTCAGTGATTGGACCGCAATTCACCTGAAGGACTCTGAGCCAACGGCAAACACTCAACAAAAGAAGTATCGAATCATAAGACTCGCAGTAAACAGGTGTCCCGAGTCGGTAGCCAATGACCAGGTGATAGTTGCCCGAGTACATAGAGAATCGTGGAGTCTATCCTAGTGGTCATTGAAACCGCGAAATTTTCCAGTCCCTACGTATTGGTGTACCAAATGAAACTTCATGATAATGAAAAATATTTGCCATATATTTGGTAAACTAAAAAAACATCATATTAAAATGTAATCTCAAGTTTTAAAATCCCTAGAAAACAGGCATTATCATTATCCCTACATAGTATAAAACAAAGTCGCTTCCCGCTGTCTGTCTGTCCCTATGTATGCTTAGATCTTTAAAACTACGCCACGAATTTTGATGCGGTTTTTTTTAATAGATAAAGTAATTCAAGGGGAAGTTTTATATGTATAATACATGCATAATATTTTAGAGAAACACTGATAATTTTAGAGGTTTCTTATGTGATGTCATAAATAAACATTGGTTTGCGCTTACAATGCAAACGCTGGTTGAACCCTACGAGATAGATCAAAATAATGCACTACAGTATTGTACACCATAAAAATGTCTACAAACAAGTCCCCGATTGTATATGTCTATCTCCTAGGGATAACCCACAATAATTATTTTTTATCCTTTACTTTTTACGAGAAATAATGGCTTATTTACGAAGCGATTTTAAGCAATACAGCATTAATCCTTATCCAATTAAGTACCTTAAATACATTGTGCAATTAATTGATCTATATTATGTTTGTATTGTCTAATGACAAAAAAGCTGTGAACGTTGTATATAAAGACATTCTGTAGTATATTTAGTATCAGCATTGCACCCGTGCGAAGTCGGGGCGGGACGCTAGTAATACATAAACTCCTTTCTATTTGTCAACGGAGTCGATAGAGCGGTAGAGCGCGCGCTAGTTAGCCTGAGGTACGCGGTTTAAATCTTTTACTGGAAATTTTCTTTGACATTTTGATAACATAATAATTAGGGACCGGAAAAATTCGCGGGTTCAATGACATGTAGGATGAACTCCATAGTTCTGCGTAAACTCGGTCAAATTTCACCCACTCATTGGCTGCTGTCTTGTGAGACGTCCCAACGTAGCAGCCTGTGATTCGATACATCTTTGGTTGAGTGTTTCTCATTGGCTCAGAGTCATCCAGGTGAGTTGTGAGCCAATAGCAGAGGCAGCACTAAGGTATAACTCTTTGTATTTTAGCCTATCGCGAAATGAATTCGCGAATTTTTTTCGGTCTCTAATAATAATATAAAAATTTTTACAATAATGTTTAATCAGCACAATAAGGTAAAAGTTGGTAACCAGTGAACCCGGGCCGGGAGGTGCGACCCTGGCGTGATTCATGCAGGTAGCTACCCGCTCTGGCGCAGTTCCTTCCACGATGAACCCACCTTCGCAACTCCGCGCAGCTGCCTGCCGAGTTACGTGATCCGTTGTAAACACGATAAACACACGCGTGGAACAAATCAGCGTATTTGCTTGTGGACTTGACAAGATTTCGAATGTTTCGTTGAACGTTCGTGATTCCTGTGAGTCACGGGCGTAGATCTCCGGGAAAGAAACCAGCCCCTCTCTGATTGGGTCCACTTTGCGCTTGTTAAATCGTGTTTGAGCTTTAATGGGAATCCTACAGATTTTTTGCCCTTGCTGTGAGTCACTGTTCAAATTAAATAAAAGCAGTGCCCCGTAAATAAAAACGAATGTCATTCGGTGATTTGCAACCAGCGTTGTTCGTGGACTAGAGCAGCGCGTGTCGAGCGATCCGGCGCGTAGAGGCGACGAAGCTGTTCGCCGCTCAAGATGACGTCGCCCTTATGAGCACTTCGCCTGGACGGGAGCCGGTCCGGATCCCGCAGACAAGTCGCGTCGCGTCGCGTCGCGTCGCGCGCGACTTGCCGTCTGTCGCGCGCTAATCTAATGTAGATCCAGCCAGTCGGGAAATTACGCGCTAATTGAGTTCTCTTAATCAGGTTTCTCCCCCCCCCCCCCCCCCCCCAATCCACGCGCGGTCCCAGCCAGGTGTGGAAACCTGGCGTCGCGTGGTTCATTACGTCCGACAATATTTCGTTACGACCGGACGCCACTTTCACTTCTGTTCCGACGGACAGTCGCCACTCCCTGAGAGGGAAATAAATACTAACTTTACTTTGTCGGTTTTACGCTTTTGATTTAAAATCTCATTATCGCAGTAAATTGCGCGCAATAGAAGAATATTTTGCTGCGTACCCCAACATTCGTAAAACAATGACTGTGTTTTCACTTGTGATAGTTCTAACATAATAACTGGTTTAAATAGTCAATACACCTTATGTTTGTTTGCTAAATGCTTGGTTTGAAAAACTGAAAGTATATTTAGCTTTTCTATTTGTGTAAGTCTTGTGATGTCAACTAGGTGTCATTGATATTAAAATAATTTTATTATAAGTTTTATAAATGTATTGACAATAAAGTAAATGGTTGGTGATTAGGATAAACTCGTTTCATAAATATAAAATTTATATCTAGTCTTCAATTTTTGTAGAATTTGTGATCAACCAAATTACTAAATCTTTAGAAATGAATATAATAAGTAGGTATATACTATCTGCTCTTATTGTAATGCAAATGTCATGGAAGTGAAAATAAGTCAAACAGGTTTTTCAAAACTATTTTATAAACGACAACTTAATAACATTTCATGTGTTTCAAGGGATTACAATCCTCAGCTGCATGTATGGTACTAAAGCATATAATTAGTACAAAACAGCATGAACCAGGTTTGGTTATCGTAACATGTAAAAAAAAGTAAAATAACAGAATGAATAAAAACTAAATTTTAATTTAAAGTAATATATTTGCGTTACTTACAAAGTAAATAAACAACAAAAAGTAATTTTTATTTATTGTTATTTGTATTTTATAAATCTATTCGTAGTTGTATATTTCTTAAGTTGCAAACTAAATAATACACACAAAATAATGGTTATAGCAGTAGCATATTAACCAATAAAATATATTTAAATCATATAAATGCAAATTTCAGTATACCGAAACGAATAACGTGTGAAACTTATTTGCCCATGAGATGGCTTATAGCAATGACGTATACTGTATCAAAAAATCGTAAAATATGCTTAAAAAAATAATGACGAAAAACCTTTTTCATTTGAAAATTTATAGTAGATCTCGTGTATAGAGGCACTTTGTAAAAAAAAATACTGTGTTACCAGGTAATCAGCAAGTCGTCTCTTTAGAAGTACCTTTTTTTTATAAAAGTTGTTGTAAATTTTAAATTTTGAATAACATTATCTTTAATCGTGCAAATAACAGACAGATGTATAAGTGAAAGAACTGAGCTAGTCGGAGAGAGCTTAAGACTGAGAACCCGCGACATAACTTGCTCCGAATAGCATTAGCTATGCCCGCGGAGCATACAGCAACTGTCTGCAGTTCGCTTCGGGCGTAACCAAAAAGCTTTGATCACTACGGACGTTTATAATTGGCAGGATGTCGTGGGTGAAAATGTTTTCGGCGGCAGCGACATCTGCATTAGCGCTTTGCGTCGACGTAGGTAGAGATTATGTCAAAGAAGCTAAATTATGCTCTCTCTTACAAATTACTGCTATTTAGTAGCATCAAAAAGTCGTTATTAAAACGTAAACGTCAATGACTTCGGCATTAGACTATTTCAAAGGATTTTAATGAACCGTTTCAATAAACATGACTCTTCATAACCTTTTACTTTCGAATTCCACGAGAACCCGTCCTGAAACCTTCTACCCCATCTGATGTGAGAGAAATGCGGGTATAGCAAAGTTAAAACCGTTTTAATTATATTAAACAACCTATGACATAATATTTTATAATCTTAGGAACGTTTAAGGATTAAAATTTTCTTGCAAAGCTCAGAAACGTGAAATTAACACAGTACGTGGAAATAGTAGTAGACATATTCAAGATTCACATTGATTAAATATCAATTACTATTCGATTACATTGTTATTATAAAAACTACAACTTTATTACTTATAGAATAACAAGCTGAAAATAAAACCTTTTATTATTTAACTAATGGTTTACTTTACTTTTATGTTGAGGAAGTTATATATCTTCGGATAACGTCATCGTAGCGAGGTAGAATATACACCACTTGTTAAGTCAGATCACCAGTTTTTAAACCACAAAATCTTTCATCAAAATCTGCCTAGTAGGGTTTGCATGAACCTCGAACAAACAAACAAAGTACAGTGTTATACAGACAAGTGAGCACTTGCTCTTCACGAGTTGTGATCGGTGTTGAAGGGCGAGCAGATGTGTGTTGTGTCTGCGTGCTCGAGTGAGTCGCGGGCAAGGTCCCAGCCCGGCTCGCAGGGAAGTGTTGGAGAGGAAAGTTGGCGAACCTGCCGCAGTGTGAGCGGCCAGCGATAATCTAATCCCCTGGGGGCAGGGGGCAGGGGGCAGGGGGCGGGCCGGAGCGACGCCGGCGCGGGGATAATTGATAAGTAAACAGGAGCCGGGATAAAACTCGCCTGGCCGGAATCAGGTCGGGGGCAGAGGCACTACTTGCGCGCGGACTGGTTGGAGAGGGGAGGGGGTAGCGGCCCGCATAAATGAATATCTGAGTGTCCCAGTCGGCGGAGAGGCGAGCACTGAGCTGGACCACTCTGGCCGCCCCAGCTCCCGCCGAGACGCGAGGACGGCTGTGGACTGACCACTCCTCTGCAGCTGGCTCCCAGGCGAGATGCGCTGCTGTTCCTGCTTCACTGCGGCCCGGAGACACGCGCCGACTTGCCACCCACAACCAGGGGGTCGCCACTCAATAGGCGGAGTGCGGTCACTACAACAATCTGTGCGTTTGTATAAATGCCAACATCAAAATTTAAATTTTAAATGTAGAGAAAACATTGACATTTCTTAAACAATATAACTTTAATACAAAAAAAATTAAATATTCTTTTTTTCCAGAATTCATAGAATGGTGTATTAAAGGAGTTGTGTATTGCATCAAAAACCACAGCTGTATAACGACTAATACTAGAAATTTTATTAAAAGCTATAAGAAAATTGTTTTTAATAATCGTGGCGTGATGACATTTTTACAACCATTTCCATTAGTAAGTAATCAGTGTTTTATTTTTGTTGTACCAAAAAAAAAATTATGACCTTATTTTGACTTCAATTATTTACATGGAAAATATTGCACATACACACGTCCCGACTTTTTACCTCTATGGTTTACTGTTTGTACCATCAAAAACTTTACGAATTTGTTTATGGTGTTCGAATATCCAAGGAAATGAATGGAAGTCGGCTGACATATATCAGCTGTAAGCTAAGATGTGAACACTGACAGACAGTACCTTCCCCCACCCAAACCCCCTTGTCATTCAAGCAAACACTACCGACAGTTCCGTTTTGAAAATCTAATAAAAACTTACGGCCAGAATGACCTTAGCAATATATCAATTTGAAACTTAAATATTATTCAATGTTAATAATTTTTAAATAATTCGTTTGGAAGGCGTTTGAGTGGTTTTCAAATAAATATTTACAAAACCCAATTATATATTTTATATATGTATTTATTACATTTTTGTTTAATTTTTTTTTTATAAAATTTTATAGACTTTTTGAATATTTAGAATATCTGTTATCTTTTAATACCCATCTTAGACGGGCCGATAAAATAAAATAAAAAACTTTGCAGTCTTTTCCACTTTTTGTTTTTTACCAGGGAATACAATGGAAAAAATTTTAATTATTTTTTTAAATTTTTTGGAGGAAAGTTCAGACGATGCGCAAAACTGAATTACTTTAAGATAAATTGCAGTTAGAACAAAATGTATGGCTATTTTGTTTCACCAGCAGATTTTTATGTGGTTTTAAATTCACATTTGAATTGCTACACTCTGAAGTGTTGCGGGTTTCGTCGGCCGGTTTATAACGTAAATATATACTTCCCCGCTGCCACGGAAGGAAATATTATGCTACGGTTTATTTTTATTTTTTTAATCCACTCCATACCCTCCCAAGGATGATCAATAATACCAGCCGAAGTATTGTTCTCGGAAATAATAAATTGTGCTCGGGCCATAAAGTGCGCGGGGGGTAAGGTCGAAGCAGCACACATAGTCGGGTAAGGAATGGCTCTATTCGACGGAGCGCCGGGATATACCGGCTGCAGCCTGCCGTGGTCAGCTCGGGGCTAGCTTAAGGTGTGCTTTCCCGGCAGAAAATACTGAGCATGACCCTTAGGGTAGGTCACCATTTTTCAAGTTACACTTCTTTAGGGCGCGTTATGGAAAAATTATGAGTGTCTATTTTTACGATACTTGCGCACCATGTAACGAAATTTTCACAGAAAGATGGCGGACCCACGTGTATGTACATAAACCTGTGTGTGTGTATGTATATATATATAGTAAGTCGACCCCCGGACAAACTTCCCACTATGCCCCGGCCTTATGGATAGACGAAATTAATGACCACCCTCCACCCTCTGTATTCAGGCCATAGTCATGAAATTATTGATTTGTCGACCATATTACATACACTTACATAGTTTTGAATCGATACGACAATAAGAAGTATGTTAAAAAACGAATTCCAAGATTTGATACTTAGTTAGAGGTGAAGTTGACAAAAGAGTGTTAGAAAAAGAGAAACCAATTTTTAGCAATTTTTCCCATAAAATTTCATATAGTTATCACACTCGGCACTGTTTTAAATAATTCTACGATAAATTAGGTGTTCTAGTTTCGTGTTATAATTTTAATTGCAACATGAGAAAACTATTAATTTGCTCGTTTCCGAGGTTAGATGTTCACACATCACTGGCGAGTACTAACACACTCGCTCGAGATTTGTTTGAACAAATGAAAAGATATTAGAAAATTCAAGAATTTGACTTCTTTTAAATCTTGCTCATCATGCGTGCACTCCGTGCAGAAAAGGCTATTCAGGGAACGGTTTAGTTTTTGGAGGTACTGGGGCAGCACGAAGCATAAATGCCCGGGAAAGAATCCGAACCCAGGATTACTGATATCTAAATTTTGCATGTGTTACAGTTGTGTTCATGTAAATTTACAAATATACAAGTATCTGTAAATTTGCATAACTATATCTCTTTCATTTACAAAAAAAAATTGTTGTCTGTAAAGTCGGTTTACGGACGATAGTTTAACGTCACAACGTCATAACAAAACATTGATGAAATGATTGCATAATTTTATGAATAAAATTGAATCATTTTTATTGAATTATCACTATTTTATATGGATACAAAGGAGTGAAATAAAACTACACTTTAATTGATAAATTTACTTTTATTTGCACTCATTAATTCAAATATGTTTATTACTTTAATGAACAGATTATTTTAACTTTAACGTTTATACATGTTTGCTATTTAACTTCTTCCAATCTGTGTTATTATGTTAAGGATAGGATGATGATAGGAAAAGTAGGAAACGAATGGGAGTGTTTCAAGTTTAATTTCCCTAGAAAAAGTTAAATCGATGGTTGTTCCAATCGAGTGGAAGAGAGATAGTTGTAGCGCAAGCGTACAATGAGCGTAACGGGACACAGCGTAAAGGGACAATTTGCGTAACGGGAAACTTTTTTGTGCGTGCAGCCGGCGTTCATCGATTTATTAGACGTCACGTCAAAAAAAATTCGGGGTGTATGAGCTGCGGCTCTGTGCTGTCCGAATCACTCTCGTTCCCGAAGCTCGCCTGCCTTCAGGGTATTATCTGCTCCGTCTGGTTAACCCTCGCGGAACCCTGCATAATCCTGTTTCCTATATCCGAGCGATCTGCTGCTCTTTGCTGCTGCCGCGGCCTGCGTCGCGTGTGACGCTGTGTGCTGCTCCGACACGAGAGAGTGTTTGTTGGTGAAACCAACCATGCCTCTTCAGCCACCGAGCAGTGCTGGCTAGCGCCGACTTATTCAATATTCCAGTGAGCTTTGCTGCGTCTCGAGGGATCGCAACCTTGCTTCACAACTCTGCTGATCCTACATTCCTCCTTCGATAGTTCACCTATGTACATCCGTTAAAAATAACCATAAAAATGGGTGCATATACTTATGTACGCGCAAACTAACTTTAATTTTGCATGCAAATAATTAATATGAATAAAATGATAGAAGGACTGTAGTGATATTATAAATTAGGTTGATAAAGTATACATTCAATAAATTTCAAAAATTGTAATAAATACCCAGTATTAAATGTAAACACTTGTATAAAATTAATCATTTAATTTAGTATTATTATCGAGATGAAACTTCAATCAAAAATGAAAATCAATAAATATACACACGTGAACATAACCTCACTTAAATAAAAACACTTGAAAATACACTTGCAAAAATTTATAAGTACAAATTCTACCACAAATATTCACAATAAATAAAGGTTTTTAATTATGTGGACCTGTATTCAATATCAATCTTTGTGATTAAGATATAAAAGCACTTATATAATTTTTATTTGCATGTAGCTTTTATTTTATGTAGCCCTTTTCTCATCCTGTGAAAATTTCGTAGCACGGTGCGTGCACATCGTTAAAATTCTTATCGTGTCCATAAGAATATGTCCCAGATCCAGTGGTATATCACAAAGTTTAATTTATACTATTGAGACCGCATATCATTCATCAAATTGAAGGTGAACTAACCTAGTTTTTCTTATTAATGTTCAATGTGTAGGGGCCAGAATAATTCGCGGTTTCGATGACCTTCAGGATAGACTGCACATTCCCCTGTACACTTGGGCAAATAACGCAAGTTCATTGGCTGCCGACTTGTGAGTCGTCTCAGCTGGTTTGTCTGTGATTCGATCCTTCTTTGGTTGAGAGTTTTTAATTGTTTGATATTCGTCCATATGAACAGTAAGCCAATAGCAGAATCATATAAAGGGTATATGTGTTTGAATTCTAGCCTATTGTCGAATGAATCTGCGAATTTTTCCGTTCTCCATCAATGTGTGCACTTTTAGTTATACGACACACATCACAACTAAAGTCAGATTCTTCTCAAACTTTGGTTAACACGTCAGGATTAATAAAAGCAATAGCCTCTTCAATTCAGTGTCTCAGCTCTGGGAAATCATTAGGTAGCGGCGGAACGTAAACACGATCTTTTATAAAGCCCCAAAGGAAAAAAAATCGCGTGGTGAAAACGTGGAGGCCAGCGATAAAAAAAAAGAGCTCTATTGTCTCGACCATTACGACCAATCCAACGGTCAGGGACTTCGACGTTCAACCACTCCCGCACAGATAGTTTCCAATGTTGTCAAATAAAATTTACAGGTTCACCCTCTACTGATTGGGGAAAGAGCAATTATTTCACGTTGCAAGCGAGAAAATAACAAAGCAACACCTGCGTATGCGCTTATCTAAATCATTTTTTTGAGTTACTCTTTAATTATTTTTGCCTTGAACAAACACTCTACAACGCTTATGGCTGATACTCTTAAAACTTATAACTAGAGGCAGGAAATTTTCGCGAAAAAAAAATCCGAACGCCTATTAGACTGCAACAAGGTATATCCGCACCACCGGATTATTCATTCTGATTGACGGCCGTCTGCGAGAGAAGTCGTTGACTTATTTGACCGAGCCACTCAGGACGCGTTTGCTTCCGCTCTGAATTACTGTGATTGGTGTTGTAACAATCGACATGTACCTGAAAGAAACTCACCGAATCACGAAACACAGATGATGATACAGTGTTTTAACTTTTAGCTGGCCTCGGTATCTTTATGCGAAATATGCATTACCCTACTTATAACTTGGACATTCTTCTATTGACATACTGTACTGTCAGCAGAACGTGTTTCTCTTCGTCGCACGCTCGTCTTGCACGCCTGTCTCCGAGGCGGAATGTGAGTGGTCGGTGTTGGCATAGCGACACGGCCGCGCACAGGGGCGTGCTAACGCCTGAGTAAATATTCATGCCAATTACCCCGGCATTAGCCACTTGATTGGTCATGTCGCCGGTCCGGCGTGGCGCATTCCGTTTCCTCTACGAGCGGCAAATATATCCCTGCCCCCCTCCAACCGACCACTCCTTCGTAGTTACTGCGCGCTAATTGCCCCCCGAGTACGTCATTACAAATTAACTATTGTTCCGGCCGCAATGCCCGAGTTTCATTGGCAGTTGTTCCACCACGAGTCATCACTCGTCATATGTATTATGAGTAGGGACCGGAAAAATCCGCTGGTTCAATGACCTGTAGGATGAACTCCATAGTTTTACGTACATTTGGTCAAATGCCACCCACTCATTGGCTGCTGTCTTGTGAGACGTTCCAGCGAAGCAGCCTGTGATTCGATAAAGCTTTGGTTGGGTGTTTCTCATTGGCCCAGAGTCATCTAGGTGAGTTGTGAGCCAATAACAGAGGCTGCATTGAGGTATAACTATTTGTATTTTAGCCTATCGCGAAATGAACTCGCGAATTTTTCCGGTCTCTACTTATGAGTCGGAGCCTATGCGCGCTGATCAAGTGATCATTCACACGGGTACAGCAACCGTCACTCGGTTTGGTGTTGTAAATATTTATCCCGCCGAAACTAGTATCTTTGAGAATGACTTAAAAACGTGTCTAGCCCGGAGTAACTCTATAGACGTGACATATCGAGTTTGGAGGAGAGTGTACCGATCAGTAACAACGACGCTGGTTGGCTGGCGGGCTTTTGTGGGTCGAGGAAAGACTGTGATGTGACGAGCTGGGCAGACGATTCTGCGATGGCTTCACGCTGCCTTCCGCAGAATGTGGTTCACACAGAACCCGATTTTTTTTGGCTGCGATGTGTGGGTTCTAATAACCATCCCACAAAATTTGTTTTAAACATAACAAAGTAATAACTACGTGCTTCCATTTGTGTAAGCCAAAAAAAATATGAATACCAAATGTAAAAAAAATAAAGACACAACACATAGAAAAATGAATCGAAAAGGAAAATAATTTGAAAATATATCTATTTTTATATTATTTATTGATTTACTATAGTAAGCTTAGAGAAATCTCTGAAATGAAATTCAAAAACACTTCTCGTATTAAACTTCAAAATCAACGAACACACACTCTGTTGGACGACACTTCTGTAAATTCACCAGTTCATGTGCCAACATGTGGCCTAGAGGTGGCGGGCGTCGCCGTGAAATGGTGGGTTTTCTCGGAGTTTTCCCGTGTCCCGCACCAGACACATTCCGTCGCATCTCCGGCCCGGCCAGGAGGCCTGAGGCGAAGAAGAGGTCAAGACCGCAGCCTCCTGGTCCAGCTGCCCGCTCGCGGCTGTAATGCAGGTGTCTCGCAAGTCGTAGCGAGTGGCCCGTGTGCCAGGGACTATGACATAGTTCAGTTGGACGTTCTCTAGATAGCGACGTGGCTCGAGCAACTAGTTTCCTGGCTTATCGCTACCGGTCTTGTCTTGTCCCTGTTCACTGTCCCTGACGCCTTTTCACCAGGGCACTCGGGAGCACACAGCATCACCACTACACAGGAACACTGGGAGAAGAATACAGTCGCGGTGTAACATATCGGTTTCTTTGCGTTTAGTTTAGTGCATTTTTGCAAAGGTTGGCACCCTTGATATTTTTTAACTGTTGAATTTAAACATATTAAAAAAAGGGGCTTGTCTGTAAAGTCGGTTTACGGACGATAGTTTAACGTGACTACGTCATAACAAAACATTGATGAAATGATTGCATACTTTTATGAATAAAATTGAATCATTTTTATTTTAATAATAAAAGAATAAATACTTGAAATTATACTAGTAATCAGATTTTTAAAATGCAAGAATAATTAACCTTTATTGCCGAAATTGTTGTTGTAATAAGCAATGAAAACCACGTTAACTTTTCACTTCACTTTATAAACAGTCGAGTGGAAGAGTGATAGATTCGGTGCAAGCGTACAATGAGCGTAACGGGACACAGCGCAACGGAACAATGTGTGTGACGGGACACAGCGTAACGGAACAATGTGCTTAACGGGACACTTTTTCGTGCGTGCCGCCAACGTTCATCGATTTATTAGACGTCACGTCAAAAAAATTGAGCGACGCTTGCAACATTGGTATTCGGTGTTTGTTCCTTTAATTTATTAACAGTGCGCCATAACAACTGCGCTACGAACTTGGCAGTGAAGTTTTTGACGTGATAACGTCTTATAAATCTATGAACGCCGGCTGCACGCACGAAAAATTGTCACGTCCCACCTGAGCCGAGCATGCAAGAACCGGCCAGCCACCGTGCGAGAAAATCTTCTTTAATATCAAACAGTTTAAGGCGGGCTTTTTTTAACTAATTGTTCGTGATTATGTTTAAACAAATTATTTAAAATAAATTTGCAAAAAACTGTAAATTATATTTGAAAATTAAAAAGTATGCAATTTTTCATCAATGTTTTCGTATGACGTTATCACGTAAAATTATCGTCCGTAAACCGACTTTACAGACAACCCCCTTTTTTATTTTTTTTATTATTGATTACGGGATAATAATTATTGTGGTTTAGGCAAATATATATGAATACATTACATTTGTTTATCGTATTGCTCTAATAATTAAAAATTACTTAGCTCAATTTGTTGGATTGAATTTTTCGTAATAGGTATATTTATTTAAGTACTATTTTATTATTACGTTTGTAAGGTAATGAATTTCATGAATTCGTATAGGTAATAAAAATAAAACTTTAATTTAAAATACAAATATCATTCATACTTAATAATGTATAGTCATTTAACGGGTGCGGAAACTATATCGTTTTAACTTTTAAATTTTAAATGAATTTAAATAAGGTGGACAGTATTTTAATAAAATTACTGGTCAAAAATCAGATTCAAGCCAGGGTTTAGTATTTTATTTAGTCTTTTTTTCGTTTTTATCGGAGACTGTTCATTATATAGTTTAACCTTTCTCTCTGCAAATCGAATGATTCGATAGTCGTCATAGTTGCTCCAGTAGCGAATTCTAGCGGCAGGTGCGTAACTACATATGAGTCGCGTCCAGAAATTTAGTGATTGATATTGAATACTGGACATTATAATTCAAAATATTTATTTTGAAATTTAGTCATAGAAATTCTGTTTATAAACTTGTTGAAGTGTATTTTAAGCGAATTTATATTAGTTAAGTTATATACCCGTATGTATAAATAATTGCATTATAATTTAAAACAATATTACTTAATGAACAATTAAAATTAATAAATTATAATACAAATTAAACATATTTACTTATTATCATTATTAATTGAAATATGTCTCGATTATTTCAACAAATTATGTTACTAATTTTATAGACGTGTTTTTGTTAATATTGAATACTGACTATCTATTTAATTAATTTATGATACAATAAATTAAAAAATATTAATTTTTTAACTCAAAAATAATTATATTGTTTTCCATGACCCTAAAATAATAAAATAAATGATAACTTGCTTAATGAAGTAGGAAAATAGGAGTATTAACGTAAAAAAATTGTATGTAACTTCAATAGTTAAGGGTACGAGAAAGAACGGTGCCTTAACTTAACAAAGTTTAAATATGGATGTTTTCTTGTCTAGTTTATATTTAAATATACAGTCACTTAAAATATCAAAAACTGAAAGGCTTTAGTTCGTGTCACTCTAAACTACAAAATTTAACCTCGCTTAGGTACGGAAATTCCACAGGTTAGTTAGAAATCCTATTATACTTACAAATAACATCACTAAAAACAAGTTAAATTTAAACTGATTTTCTATGTTGCAAGACGCGTTAACTTCTTGTCTATATGAAAATTTGAGTTAAATATCAAGGTATAAATATGTTACCTTCTGCTTAGAGAGCAGGTCCATTCAGCCAATTATAAAACGCTTCGTGGACGCAACCGCGCACTCCATCCCGGTACAGTGTGTGGTCTACCTTCAGGCGTTCTTCTCAGAGTATCTCGAAGCTGCGACTCTGAACTATGAGTTTCCACCCATTAAGGATGACTCATAAACATTTTTTATTATTTTAATTATTTACAAGGAAAAAGCCGTTACTCTGTGTTTCATTGAGCGTCAGTTGTTTGTCAGATTGTCGATTGTTTCTTTCCTGAAAAGCGATTTTATTCTCGACTGGTTCCTTTTCAATTCGGCTATTTAAATTATATTGTTTATTTTTCACGAACTTAAGCGCTGATACATGTACATATTTTTATTATTTATACCTTAAGCTTACCATCTATGTATAGTACGCTAATTATCTTGCGAGTTTGAAAAAAACGTTTTTAAACCGTTGACTTAAAACATCACACCCTACTAATTTACATGTGGTTAGTTTTTGTTTAATGTAATGTATCGGACAGAGGTTCCAATGTTTTCAATTGTACAGATTATGTCTCATGGTGGAAAAAAAACGAGAATGTTTAATTTTTAACCAGCGCACAAAATTAATACAATCAAACGAACAATTATTATATATATATATATATATATATATATATATATATATATATATATATATATATTGGCATCTAGAAAATGGCTTTAACCATTTGGATGACAATTTATATATAGTTAATATTTTTCTTTTCAAGTTTATTTAAATAGGTGTAATTCCTGAAAATACAATATTTTACAAAAGAAATAGACGCCGAGTGAAATACGGCCGGCCAGGAACTACGTTGGTAATACGACAATATTTAGTCTCACTTTGTAACAACGATTATGGGTATAAGGAGTGCATTAAATAATTAAAGAACAAATTGTTAATATTTTTATTTTTAAATAATATTTTTTTGCCTTTCTCGGGCTGTATTCAAGCACCTAATATGTAATTAATTACAATATATAACTACTGTGATATAACAATGCGTGCTAGTTTATGATTATGCCCTTTAGCTATAGAAATTTTGTGTGAGTAAATAACAAATATTTTTAGCATTGCTGTTTCGATTTTAAAATTTTCTAGCTGTCTGCATTTACAACATTTTTTTTAATGAACGCATGGTTTGTTAAAAGAGCTAGAATTTTTTTGCGGACAGGATGTCCCTCACTAGCTTTTATTCATTTTATTGAAGCTACAACAAAATGAAACAGACACAGCCTCGATGCTGTTACAACAGAGAGCTGCGCCGGGGGTCACTGACCCTAGCCACTGAGCCGATCACGGTCTCTGTTGATTACAAACAAACAAACAAAAGTAGAGCAATTCCTATAAAACAATAAAGATCGTGTGTATAAACATGTGAATGAAATCATGTGAAGTCTTTTGAGTTAGATATTTTTTGACGTGACAACGTCTAATAAATCGATGAATACCGGCTGCACGCACGAAAAAGTGTCCCGTTGTGCACATTGTCCCGTTACGCTGTGTCCCGTTACGCTCATTGTACGCTTCCACCGCATCTATCTCTCTTCCACTCGACTGTTTATAAAGTGAAGTAAAAAGTTAATGTGGTTTTCATTGCTTATTACAACAACAATTTCGGCAATAAATGTTAATTATTCTTGCATTTTAAAAATCTGATTACTAGTATAATTTCAAGTATTTATTATTTTATTATTAAAATAAAAATGATTCAAAATAATTCATAAAGTATGCAATCATTTCATCAATGTTTTGTTATGACGTCACGTTAAACTATCGTCCTTAAACCGACTTTACAGACAAACAATTTTTTTATGTGTAACATATCATTTCTCGGTATACGACATTTGTAGGAGTAAATCCGTGAATGGAACGGAATTCGCCTGGAACGGAAATGTGTTACCACGGTGCTGTCATCTGTGGCGGATGGCGCAAACCAAAGTTCACAAAGTTAAAGGGCAACTTTGTAGTTATAACAGTTATTCTTTAAAGAATTTTAACAATATTGGTAATAATTTAATAAAATCAATTGTCGTAAACCAGGTCCGAAGACAAGGATTAGTATTTTTCAAGTCTTTTTTTCCCCTTTAACGGAGCCGTTTCATTATATAGTTTGAACTCTTGCTCTGCAAGTTGAATGGTTCAATAGTTGACGCAGCTGCTCCAGCGACGAAATCTAGTGTCCGGTGTGGAAACTACGTGTGATTTGCGTCTAGGAATGAAGTTTTTTTTAGCAAAATATGGGTACATTTATCACGCTCGGCATTATTTTTAAGAATACTACGTTAAATTTGGTGTATTATAAGTGTAATTGCAACACGAGAACACACGAATTTCTCGTTACAGAGGTTAGATGTTACACATCACTGGCGGGTATATGTCTACGTAATCACACCAAACTACAGTCATCCATTGCGGAAGAAAACGCGTCCTGAATGGGCCAACCCGTCGACTATGGAATCATTCGGTTCGCACAACGAAATTTTGAACAATATAATGAAACAAATACCTATAATGAAAAAGAACTGAAAAAAAAGTGCTAAACATCTGCTTTGAACCTGACTTTAGAAGAAAAAAATAGTTTTAATACTGATTTCTTTGTTAAAATTCACTAAACTGTTAAATACTATTAATTTTCCCTTGGTATTTGTGAACTTTACCAGAAATGGTAACACCGTGGTTACACACTTCCGTTTCTTGACTTCCGTCGCATTCAAAGAAATTTTCTCCTGGAGCCAAGATGTTGCACACAAACGAACTCAGACAAGAGACAACCTCAAAATGCAATGCTACAATGTTTCAACACACATCAGTAGGGACCTGAAAAATTCGCGTATCAATGACCTCTAGGATAGCCTCCATTATCCTCTGCACATCTCAAGTAAACACGCGTGTTAATTGGGTGCTAACTTGTGAGGCGTCTCCACTGGGTAGCTTGTGATTCGACGCTTCTTTGGTAAATAGTCTGTCATTTGCCCAGAGAGCTCCAGTTAAACTGCGAGCCAATAGCATAACCAGCAGAATTGTTCACATGTTTGAATTTTAGCCTAACACGTAATGAATCTGCGAATTTTTTCCGGTCTCTACACATCAGGTGTGAAAAGCGTCTCGCGGAATGTACGTGGTCGTGACCTTGAGTGTACAGGCGCCCGCCGAGCGAAGGCTCGCTGATGGAGGGAGGTATTTAACCGCGGGTTGTGCATGAGCGAGACGCTCTCTGGATATGAGTCCGTCGTGAAGTCAGGAGAGGGGAGGGGGGGTGATGACGGCTACTGCTCTCAAGTCGTTACACGCGTTTCTACTCTCGCCCGCCATTCGTCACCGAGACGCCTGGCGACGCCGCCATTTGCATAAAACGACGCGGATCCTGACGTAGTGCGCTCCCGCGCTAGCTCTGATCCACGCGACCCCCTAGCCCGGCGCGGGCTGGCCTAGGTGGGAACACCGCGCGTGCTCGGACTCAAGGGCGACGCTGGCTGCGGGATCCCGTGTCTCGTGACCTCTATGAGCTGCTTTCGAGCCGAGGCTTACTTACCAACATTTTATTTTATTCATTTATTTGTGTGGTAATATTCTTACTCTATAATTTCAACATCAATGTACAATTATTTTATGATAATTAACAAAAGTAAACTAAAATTTATTTATTTCATAAAGTATGTACGATTGAATTACTTAAACTTCTGTGTTGTTTCTGCAGTCGGTACACAGTTTCACTGTGATAGGTACACGACTACAAGGCTACGCAAAATATCTGGGGAAAGGCTTAGCTTCGAACACGTTAACAGTCAGCTGAAGAAAAAAGAACTCACTTTTGTGGCGATGTCTTTTTTTTGACATGTTTATGTCTGGAAAAATTACTTTTGCACGATCTACAATGTTTTTTTAATAGTTATTTTCCATTCAATGCAAAAAAATGTACGAATTGGGTTTTAGTTGAGAGCTAAAAGTATGTTATTTTTTACTTGAGCCGGAAAAAAACATTTTTATCAATATCCACAAAAGCTGAGATGGGAACATAGGCCACTCTGCGACCAGGGGTACAGCTCACATGTGACGCGGGTGGCCGATATGTCCGGCGCTGGTCCATTTGCAGCGGCGAGTCGGTCTCCTAGCAGCGACTGTGTGGAAGCAGGGGGGGGGGGGGCAGGGGGGGTGGCAGCCATGCAGCGGTGCTAGCCTCACACGGTGACTACCAATTATAGTTAGTGATCGATAATTCATGTGTAAGGATAGATGGATTTTGAATAACGTTTCTACACCTTAACTCATCTTAGTATTTCTCCTCAATATGGTAAAAAATAATTTCAAAAACGTAATATAAGCATAAATTATTTATTAATATTATAACAGTTAAAATTGTGAATAATCTACACTTGAAAAACTAATATAAAAATTAGTTTTTAGGTCCTTTTATACATGGTTTTCTATAAGTTTACACTGTAGTACGTACGCAAATCTCTAATGTTAATGACAAAAAGGACCTTCTTATATCACACTAGTAAGTAATCGACATTTATGTGTATCTGATTATGTTTTATATATATGTAGTCATATATTAATGTTTACTGTCTAAAATCATAAATATTATTTAACACAAGTGCAATTATTATTTTATCTTGGAGAAAGATGATGAAGGGGACTTGTATTCCAGAGACGTTAGGCCTTATATATAATTTCATTGTAAAGGTTCTGTAGATAAATTAAATTAAAACATTTCGTCAGTATTAAAATTTATTTAGCTAATACGTTTCTGTATACAGCAGTCTGAAAATGTAGTTTTTTATTTATATATTCTGACGGTCTCGAAGTAATGTGTGAAATGTTGCAGAACATTTAGAAAGTGTCTTCCGATATTTGCCTGGCATGTGCACGAAAGCAGTTTGGAAATGCGTAGGGACCGGAAAAATTCGTGGGTTCAATGACCTGTAGGATGAACTCCATAGTTCTACGTACACTCGGTCAAATACCACCCACTCATTGGCTGATGTCTTGTGAGACGTTCCAGCGAAGCAGCCTGTGATTCGATGAAGCTTTGGTTGGGTGTTTCTCATTGGCCCAGAGTCATCTAGGTGAGTTGTGAGCCAATAGCATAGGCAGCAGTGAGGTATAACGATTTGTATTTTAGCCTATCGCGAAATGAACTCGCGAATTTTTCCGGTCTCTAGATATAAGTATCCGGTGAGCGGTACGAGGGTCGCCTGGCTCGCGCGGCCTCGCCACCCGGGCAGCGCGGGTGTGTGGCGGGTAGTCGCGACGCCAGGGGCTGGTGGGAGGTAATCCTCGCCGCGCTGAGCCGACAGAAGTGCGAGAAGCGAGGGACACTCTCGCCCGGGGGTTTTCCCGCCACGACAATCTCTCCTTCGACTGCGTCTGTTTGCAAATCCCCCGAGGTGCTCGCGGGGATCTAAATATTTTATGCCGCCACAAATACACTCCGTGTTCCTTGGCTGAAAAAAAAATTCACCTTCCCCATTTTCGTTACGTAGTTTCTGAATCATCAGGCTTCTGTGTGAGTGTCCGGGATTAGATTCCCTGGCAAAGTATTATAAGAACCTTTTTCACCACAAGGTTTCATATAAAAACGTTCGTTTTGTCAGCCTTTTTAATGTAAATTCTATGAAGACCGCACAAAACACTAAGCTACTATATCTCTATCTCAAAAGATATTTCAGTGGAAGTTTTATTTGCAAACGGAGCGATGGTTTTAGGTTACCAATAAGAATAAACATGTGTACGGACACCGCTGGAGTTCGATTTCTTTTTTGACGTGATAACGTCTTATAAATCGATGAACGCCGGCTGCACGCACGAAAAATCATGACTCATTGTCACGTTCCGCCTGAGCTGAGCGTGCAAGAACCGGCCGACCACCGTGCGAGAAAATCTTCTATAATATCAAACAGGTTTTGGCGGTCTTTTTTAACTAATTGTTCGTGATTATATTTAAACAAATTATTTAAATTAAATTTGCATAAAACTGTACATAATATTTGAAAATTATAAAGTATGTAATTTTTCATAAATGTTTTCTTATGACGTTATCACGTAAAAATTATCGTCCGTAAACTGACTTTACAGACAACCCCCCATTTTTTCTAACAAGGGGGGTTTTGTATTGTTGGGTTAGCCAACCGCGCAAAGACTAGCTAGACCATCCTTCTGACTGTGCGGCAAGAAATGAGGCGAGACGTGAGGACTGCAGCATCCCAACGCCCTTGTCTCTGACAACAGACTCTGACAACAGTCTTTGACGACAGTCGCTGACGACAGTCGCTGACGACAGTCGCTGACGGGACCCCGGCCGACGCGCGTTCCCGCTCAGGGCTTCTTGCGTCCACGTGACCGACACACACACACACACACACACACACACACACCTACACACACACACCTACACACACACACACCTACACACACACCTACACACACACACACCTACACACATACACCTACACACACACACGCACAGTCATGTATGTTCAGCTGACGAAACTAGAAGGATACACGCGAGAGGAAACCCTTTTTTTTACGAGCAACTTCATAACGAGAGAAGGGGGAAGAAAAAAAAAAGAAGCTTCTGTTTTCAAAGCCATTGTTTTTCAGTGACGGCTTTGATCGCGCCGACACAGGGAGCCCATGCCTATAAATAAAGCTCGCAGTTTCGCCTCGACGCAGGTACACGCGATGCCGTCAGTGTTTTGCCACGCGCTCGCGAATTCGCGTGTTTGCCTTCGCACTGCGCGCCCAGGCAGCTTCGGTTCCGACTGCGAAAACATTGGTTCGTCGAATAAGATACAGGCTGGATTTTTTTTTTGCAAACTGATTTTTATGTAACAAAAATTTTCATGAAGTATTGGGTAGATTAAAAAAATATACACAGTTAAATTTTCATCTTTATAAGAGTTTTGTTTAAGTGAAATATTTGTTTTTTATCTTTTCTTTAGTTGGTACGTATGCATTAATTCCACTATTAGCTCGTAACAGCGTAATATTTAAAGCAAGCATTTTCTTGTGAACACGTACCATTCGTGTTGACTCAAAGGTACGTTGGACTCGCGTTCAGGAAGTTCCTGGTTGTAATCTACTCCATTCATTCTGGATTGCGTCCTGTTACTGTTTCTGCAATACTCAACGCTGATTTCTCCCAGTTTCCCTGACTTGCTCCTGTAGTGTGTCCGTATCTAATGGCCTCATTTTCCACCAAAAGATTCAAATAACAAACCAATAAATTGTGGGAATGTAAACAATGTTTAAAGCAAATTATAAAGAGCACATGGAGGGAAAAAAAAGATCATATTGATGTCACAAATTATTTTCTTCCAAGTCCATTTTGTTAGATATTTAGTTATGAAGGCGTAATGGCTTTTCGACATTTTTAGGGTACATGCACAAGAGAAACAACAGTAAAATGTGGAAGCATGTATTTATTGTACTGCCCCAGTGAAACGGCGTGAAAAATATGGAAAGGTGCGCATGTGCCTTAAATTTATTAACAAAATCAACAGGGCGGCAAAAAAATTGGGAAAAGCAAAATGACTATTCGTGCCTTGTGTATCTCTGCATTTCGACTTTACAATATCCAGTTACATTTAGTGGTTGGCTGTGAAAATAAAAATAAAATATTGGGCACTGACAATAAGAATAACAATGTCGATTCTGAGTGTGTACGTAGGTACACACGTTACAGTATAGTGAAAAAAATTTCATGGCTCCAAATATGCTATGTTTTATCTTATTTGAATTAAAATAAATTCTAAAGCGGTTGTGAAACCAAAATGAACTTTTACATGCTTTCAAAATTCTTTACGTGGTTTCCGAACATTTTCAAAATAAAAACAACTATAAGAGATAATAATTGTTATTGAATGATATTTTAAGTTTCTAATTTGGTTCCCGTTTTTATTTTGAAACAAAAATTAAATACCAAAATTTAACTGCGCATGATTATTTACTATTGCTAAAATATTAGATTTTAAACCAATATTACTTGCCAAAAATAACACGAACATGTGTCTTAAGGATTTTTAAAAACGTTACGTTATTTTACGGCAGAAGGTGCTTAAACTTTTCAAAACCAGATGAGTCGCTTGAGCCGTAAGACAAGCAAAGAAAAAAAAATGGACTTTTTAATCTGTGTTCATTAGTCTCTCTTTTCAATGACAAAAGCTTAAATCCTTTTGCGTAACTTCCACGATGGTTTCTCAAAAAGCGTCTTAATAAAACATTTCATGTTCACGCAATGAAAAATCTCCCAAACTAAATAATGATGTAAACTCAGCACTTAAAGTTATTTGGTTACTACTTTTTTAACAAAACATTTTTATTGGCTAACTCATTCAAAAATTGTATTATTTACACAATTTAAAGGTATTTAGCACTGCTATATCCATTCGCATTTTTTTCGCATTGTAAATATGCTTTCTGAGGAACTAACTCGTATTGAACTTAAGCATTCTAACAATTATGTCGTATGTAATCATTTCTGGAGAATATTTGGGAATTAGATTCAAAAACCTTCCATAACGTTACAAAATCACAGATGTAAATGTATCAACACATTATTTAAAAAAATATATATAATATTTACTTTCAGTAAACTATTGTAAAACTTTAATTTTTGAAATTTGAGCATTCAAAGTTTTTGGTGTGTATAGGAGCGCATGTTCGGAGGGAATTAATATAAACCCTCTATATTTTGGACTCGTTAAACACTGAAAAGTGTGCATCTCAGCGAAGAGTACAGCACATAACTCTGTGAGACCTATTCTAACTCTGTGAGACAGAGTCCAACTCTGTGAGACCGAGTCCAACGCTGTGAAACTTTGAGTCCAAAACAGTGAGACCGAGTACAACTCTGTGAGACCGAGTCTAATTCCGGGAGAACGAGTCTCTTTGATCATCTGTGCAATCCTGTTCCCCTGTTACTGAGTCGTAAAATTGCAGGTGTTCTAAAAGTTACACGTTTGTTTTTGCGATAAGAAACAATAGGTTCATTATTCCACGCAAGGCTTATATGTATTTTTCTGGCTGCTAAATACGAAAAGGGCAGTTATTTTACGTAAAACACGTTCCGTTTCCATTATCGCTTTTACTTACCTTCGCTGGTTTGTTGCTGTTTCAGATAAAATTACCCCGGCGCCCCTGAAACAAAGGGGAAAAAAGAGAATTTCCACATTTCAAACTGAACAATGTAAGCCAACACAGTTCGCAGATAAACTTCATATTTCAAAAGCGGGAAAGGAAACTCTTGCGGCCGTTAGTCTGAAAATATTTCCTCCCTGCTTCCGAAAATCAGAGTAGCTGGCGGCAAAATACGAAAACATGCGCCTTTATCATACACTAGAGAAACTATCCAGTGTTGCTATGCGTATATTACCCAATGCCAGTACAAAGAAGAGTATTCTGCTAAATATTGTTTTAGTAGCGCTTTACTGTTAGTACATAATATACGATGCTCCACATTGCAAAACATATTTAAAAAAACTCACGGAAATCTTAATTTTTCAAAAGTTATTTGAATACCTTTTGTATGCTTTGAAGTTTCCATTTTAAAATAACTTGTAAATGAAAAAAAAATTGTGAATATTTAATTCCTTTTAAGTTTGGTTCAACCTTCAGCCTGGGTTTTAGGTTGATAATTTTCTTGACATCAAAGTTCTTGAATAAATATTAATAGTATATTTTCAAAAACTTTTCCTGACTGATTTTGACACACTTCGTAGTGCATTAATCTTAAATGTAAAACGATTCGCAAAATTATTCAATTATAAGTTAATGTAAAAAAATGGGTGCGTGTACTCATTGTGACTTGATTTGTACTCATTGTGCGCGCGTTTAAAGAGATACTTATCTGGCGTTATCAAAAAATAACTTAATTTGACTTGAAAATAATTAATATAAATAAAACAATAAAATGACTGGTGTGATATTATAAATAAGGTTGGTAAAATATAAATTCAGTCAAGTTAAAATTTTTTAAATTAATACTCATTATTCAATATTAAAATAAACACTTGTGTAAAATTTATTATTTTGGTATAATAATTAAAACAATTAATTTTTTATTAAAATAATTATCTATGTATTCTGAATGTTTATTCTAATTTAATAAATAAAAATTTATCATTTATAATTTATAATGGCAATAAATTTTACATACGAAAACATAACCTCACTTACACAAATACAATTAATAAAGTTTATAAACACAATATCTACCACAGATATTCACAATAAATAAATGTTTTGAATTATATGGACCGGTAATGTATATCAATCACTCAAGTATAAAATTAAATTTTATTTCTATGTAGCCTTTTTTTAGGTGGATTTAAAATAAGAACTACCTGTTGTAGCCGTTACCATAGTGCGACGTCTAGAAAATTTTTATATAGTTTTTCGCTTCATTGTCCGTAGACCCCAAAACCATTGTCAACTCAAAATTTTATACATATAAATATTTATACATAAAAATATATATCAAAATATTTTGGACACGATAACTGCCGCAAGTTTTCACGAATTATTTCTAAACTGATACATAAAATCTAGTAGTGGAAAATCTCATTTGAGTTCGTTTTTGGGCAATTTACGACCAAAGGGGTAGAAATGGGGAAGGTTTTTAGAAATACAGAAAAAATCGTTGTAACTCTCATAATATGGAATAAAAATCACGACCATTTGGACGTATTATAACTTGTAGAAGTAATACCAAAATCTTTTGCCTGAATAATTTTTTGTGATACGACCAACCATAACTGCAAGATGTTGAAAAAAACAAGAGTGGAGGACAAAAGATATCATAACTCCCTTCTTATTCACAACATCGTCGTACCAATTATTTGTTATTCTTATAATTTTTATGTAAAACTTTGGTCTGAAACAGTATTTGATTAGATAAACCATTGCTTTAAAGAAGTTGAAAAAATTAAGATGCAGAATTTAAAAAAAAAAATGCATAATTTCCGTACCATTAACACATTGTAAAACCTAAAATTATCATCTACAACTTTAGTCAGAAATAATATTTTATAAGACCAACCATAACTGTAAGGGGTTTAAACACAAGGGTTGGAGGACAATAAAAACTATAACTCCCTTCGTGTCACTAAAGTAATTACTGCTGAGAAATCGCTATATTAATAAATCGTCTTATTTAGCGAAATAAATAATCCTTCATTTTAAGACCATAAAAAAATAAAAATAACACACAAATACTACTCAATATATGAATGTTTTAAAAGTATAAAAAATAAAGGATTTCAATATGAATGATAATTCCAAGAATTTTGTTTTTCCTTTACAAATGTTATTGCGAAGGCGTTGTTCTCTTTTATCACCTCTTACACAGCCTGTAGATTTCCCCAGAGAGACGATCTTCATCCCTACTGGAGTCACCGACGAATAGGGCAAGAGTGTTTTCTAATTTGCAAGGATGTTTATGTGTCTCGTCGCTTCGTAAGCTACAGGCGAAAAATACCTTTAGAGATCCTGCATAAGAAAACAAGGTTCAGTAAAACTTAACTTTCCGTTATGGGGCCATAACGCACTCACTTCATGCAATGCCACCACACAACATTTTCCGCTCACGTATTATTTTATAAAAAAAACTTTTTTTAATATACAGTATACATATTTGCGTCCACCTACACACTTCTCATCATTCCGAAAACTACTTTCTTGTGAATATGAATTTTTAAATTACTGTTATTATATTTACAGTTATGAAAAACCTTTTGTGAATTTTTGAATTGCTTAGTTCTTAACGAAGTAAAAATTAAAACTCTTTTTTTGATTACTTATCTAACAATAAATTACATTCAAACACTACATATTTACGATTATTAATTTAATTATTCACTCTGCTCAGCGTGGCGTAGAGTTCAAGGACATTCTATAGTTACTTAGTTATTACAGTCACCAGTGAAACACTTCTAACATGCGTAACCTCGGTGAAATGTGAGTGATTGTTAGAGACCGGAAAAATTCACAGATTCATTCGACGATAGGCTAGAATTCAAACACATATACCCTTCAGATGATTCTGCTATTGGCTTACTGTTCACCTGGACGAATCTCAAAAATTAAAAACTCTCAACCAAAGAAGGATCGAATCACAGACAAACCAGCTGAGACGACTCACAAGTCGGCAGCCAATGAACTTGCGTTATTTGCCCGAGTGTACAGGGGAATGTGCAGTCTATCCTGAAGGTCATCGAAATCGCGAATTTTTTTCTGGCCCCTACTTATTTATTATTATCACAGTCACCAGTGAAACACTTCTAACATGCGTAGCCTCGGTGAAATGTAGGTGATTGTGTTGTTCGGCGCCAGAGAGATCTCGGCCAGCGAGGCACTGTGGAGGTACGCCCCAGTTGCCCCAGTTGCCCCAGTTGCCCCAGTTGCCCCTGGCGCTGAGGCCCGTCAGCGCGCGGTTAAACATTTACCCTCGTTAACCGTGGATTGAGTTACGCCTATCCCCCCCCCCCTCTTCCCGTTTCCCGCCAGCGCCCGCCTCGCCGTGTTCCGTTTCCCGGGCCGATCCGTCACTCGGTGCGTGGGTAGGTGTTCCGTAACCCGCGCGCTGGGCATGTAGCGCACGGGCAGCCTTCTTTTCACAGAAGAGAGAGCCAAAACCCGATGTTCCCCGAAGTTCATGCTTTTTTCCGTATCTTTAATGTAGCTATCCTAACCAAATCAACCGTCCACAATGTTTTAAAGTATTTATAATGTAGCTAACCTAACCTAATTGACCATTAGTATCCTTTTATCAACAATGCCATATTTATTTACAATGAACAAAACAAATCCGAAGATGCACGATCGGGAGTTTGGCTCTCTCGTCTGTGAAAAGAAGGCTTCCCCCTGAGGAGACACAGGGAAACACTTCGTGTGAATACAACTGCCGAAAACACTATCACTATCATTCTGTGGAAGTTTATTATTGGAGCAACGAGTTCCACATTTCCGGTTGTATATAATTTTTTTTAATTTTCATTAACTGTAAATAAAGTGATAAAAAATAGTTTTTTTTAAATTTATAATTGCAAAGCAATTCAAGAAGCTAGCGAACACGGGAGAAAACCTAGAAAACTGTGTTTCATAAGTAAAAATAAAATTAAAAGTGAAGTTCTCGAATTGCTTTGCGAGTGGAATAGTTTCCTGTTTGTATGTATTTACACGCTTATATTTATTCTTACTGTAAACTGATTCACTTATTTACATAACAAATCTCCCAGCTGGGTGAAGTTCAATAATTGTGGTCAAATAATATTCTGCCTTTAGCTCATAGTGCATATTTGTATTAATTAATGCTAGAAAATAATTTCAGTACAATAACATATAACTATCACAATGTCATCGTAATCCATCATTAGTTAAAATTAATACGCATTGCAATGTTATGATTCATATCTCACATAACCAGGAAATGCCTGCAATTTTACTGATGATTCTTGAAAATCTTTACCAAAAAAATTTCGTTTTTTTATATGTTTTTGTTCTTAGTTTATGTCAGTCCATAGCACTTCCTAATTTGCTATATAGATTTACGTACAGTTATTACAGATGATTTTCTTTTAATTCCCGAGATACCCCGATTATTACCCCCAAAGACAACATTGCTTAAATTTTCCTATGAGCTGAATCCAGCAGAGAAAGTTTGATCAGCAGATCCGCATACTTACAAACCGATTTAAACTTTAAAGACCTTGGTCATGCTTCTCATTCCTTATTTTCACTGAGGGACGTATCAGATCCAACAGAAGTGTTTGATAATTACGCCCCGAGATAACCTCGTCCTCCGGAAGGGTCTGCGGGGAGTCCTGGAAGGAGGGGGGTGGGGGGAAGGACGGGAGGAGAAGGAAGAAGTCCTTAAGGATATCGTCGCGGCTGTGTCGCTATCTGCCGGCGGACAGGAGCACTCCCGTCTCAGCGCGGTTACGTCACAGCCGCTCGCTGATGGGGCCGGGGGCTTAGCTGACGACGCGCCTGCGTTGCGGAAAATACTGCAACACCCATTTTACACGTTCAGTTCCTTTTAGCAGGCGATTCCTTCTTTCGTCTCAAGTGTTGAAGACCTGCTACACGGTCATTGTGCGTCTTCCTGCGTGGTATATCCTGGCTGCTAGTTGTTTCGTGATGTGCAAGCTCTTAGTATTTACTTCGACAGTATATCACTTTGTGAAATGGCCAGTTGTTACATTAAACGTACAAGTACACAAAATTAATGAGTACATAACAATAACTATAAACAAATTTAAATAGGAAAAACCCACGCAACTAACATGAAATGCCTATCAAAACTTGTTAACAAATGAAACAAACAACTTATTTATGTTCTTACTGTAGCTATTAAAAAGAATTATATATATGAAAACTCCGAAAATTATATTTTTAAAGTTCTAATGTCCCGCAAAACGCCATTAAGTGTTTTTGATGTGTCGCCAACTTAAACTAACCAACCATTTACAACTTTATATTCTACAGCATTTAAAATATAGCTAAGCTAACGGTTTCAACTGTTCTAAACCATGAACTATTGTTAAACTGCTTTAAATATCGTAATGCTGTTTCGCAATAATTAAATAGAATGAGAGGAACTCAAAACTACATTTTTAAGATTTTTTATTTGATTTTTTTAGAAGAGCACTTTCTAGACAATTAATATTTAATATTTACAAAAACGTTTTGAAACAGTATTAGGTATATACAAAAAAGAATAAGTTTGTAAAATCATTCAATGTTGCAGGTAAGTAACTTCTTTACTTCATACCTACCCAGTAATTTCATTTAGATTTGGTCATAGACTTTTTTCACATTTAGATATAGACATTAATATTTATTTTATTTTAAACGTCAGTTGTACAATACTGTTATTTCGGCAAGAAGTACCCAAATTCCGCTTTAATGGATGGAAAAGGGTAATGGGGGTGGTTTTTAGGAATCTTATGTAGACAATGATATTCCTTTGTTTTGAAGATGGAGCGTGCAAAATTTCAATAAGCTCGAAATAAAACTTTGAATATGTGTAAATAATGCAAACAATTATAAAAAGTTTTATATGTATGTATATACACTTATTCACGTATACTCAATCAATTATTTCAAATAAATTTAACTATAAGATTTATTTTTATTGTCAATAAAAAATAATGTTTGATGCCTATGTGTAAAATAACCAATCCAATGGACTGGGATGTATATTTCAAATTATATTTATAAAACTTACTTAAACAATAACCAGTTATAATATGATTTTCTTTAACAACGAGGTTGAAACGTAATCAAGAGTCATATAAGAAAACATTAAAAAAATAATAAATTGATTCTAAGAACAACCAAATTTCAGCCACCTCTAATACCGCAATGCTAAGTACACTCACCTACAGTGCTGCTAAAAATGGTTGGTTATCAACGTTGTAAGCCCAAAATTATAGTGTATTTTTTTAAGACGCCACTATTTTTTTTTTGTGACTGTTACAATCTATAAAATTGATTCCATAATATTTTTGCTATCACAGAGGTTTATTTGGCACGCCAATACACTTGATATGTCCCCCGCTGTCCTTGAAGAGAATATAAAATAGTTTATTACCTGCACATGCAGACGACTTTGGCATCAACACGCCTTAAGCAATTTCTACTTCAAAAACGACTACGAGCAGTTAGCATCATCGTCATTTTTGCAACCAAACACTGAACGAACTTTTCAAAACATAATAATAAATAATTATGTTCGCAGGCTTTCACGCCCATTGTCTGAATTGGCTTGGCTTCTGGGTTGCAGGCGCGTCCTTGGCAAATAATTCACCGACGTTTCGGTCGACATTGCAGACGCCGTCATCAGGGAGCAGTTACCCACGGCAGTTACGTCGGTGAATTATTCGCCAAAGGACGCGGCTACAACCCGGAAGCCAAGCTACGTCATAATAAATAATTACAAACAGCGTAAAACTGTGGGGGGAAAAATGTACTTTCGGAATTGCCGAGATACCCTCATCACAAATGCGCTGAACTCGGTAGGATCAGGCGCTGTCGCTAGAGTGTGCTGTGTTACGTGTCTGCAGTTTTTTTAAAGACTGTTCTACATTGTTCTGCTACGATGGTCGATGGCGCGCCGACCGCTTCTTCCAAAGAGTGCGGAGTGTCGGGAGCAGGGTGTCCACAAGGAAAAAATATTTCGTACCAACTTAGGTGAAAAAAAGTACTAGATTTGAAAAAAAAAAGTACTAAATTATAATTTGTTATGGTTTTTAACAATTTAGGAAGTTATTATGACATTGCAATGCTCGAACTTAAATATCACACCACACACACATACATTCCATAGTTTTTAAAAATAATTACGCTTAATAATAAAACATATTGGAGTTACTATAATATTATTGTATTAAAGAAAAATGTACTAGATCTGAGCGTAAATGTACTAGACCACTAAAAAAAGTTATAAAAGTACTAGATCTAGTAGGAAAGTACTAACTTGTGGACACCCTGGCAGATATGCGGGCCGCGCCGGTCTGCGCGGGAACATCGCTCCCATTTCCGGCGGCGGAAGCAAACATCGGCATCCGGCGGCCCCAGGGTCAGCGCGCGGACATTGATTATGGGCGTCGGCGCCGCGGGGGGGGGGGGGGGGTTGTGATTCAGTGTCGGCGGGCCTCCCCGACATAATGAGCGGAATCGTGGAAACTGTTTCAACCCCTCGCTCCCTTCCTGGGCGACCATGTGTCCCGCTTGCAAATATTGGCGCGGGTGTATCATCGCTCCACTGGGGGGTGAGGAAGTGAGGGGAGGTTCGATTCGCAAAGCCCGTATTAACGAGTTCTGCCTCGCCATTTCCCCCACCCACCCTCATGCCCCGAGCGCTCTTTCATGTGGTCCGTTCATATCCGGCGGTTTTGTTTTACACGAGCGAATAAAAACGGGCGCGCTTTGCGTCGGGAGGGAGACAGGTTGATCCCATAATGGCGTCGGCTCCGAGCTGAGACCTTGTGCTACCCTCCCCCCCCCCCCATCCACTCCTGGCTTTCGCGGCCTGTTTGCAGTGGGTGGAGACACGCTGGGTTCAACGTTTCGGTCGACGCTGCAGTCATCATCTTCAGGGCAAGGTCGATTGCAACTCCGGAGGATGACCGATCACAAAGAACTATCTCCCCTGAGACGGGGTGAGAGCAGAATTCACCTCAGCACGGGCTTGGCAGGACCTCGAGGTCGCCATGTCATTTGTGTCGCGGGTTGCATCACCGAGGGGTAATCTGGCGTCTAGCATTAAGGCACCCGCCCACCCGGGCACACACGCGGTGCGCAGAGCTTCAGGGAAAACAACGCGATTTCTAAACTACTCAACATATCCGAGTGGGGTATGCTTACCAAAAGCATTTAATAGTTCTTTGTGGGCCGAAAAGTACTTTTGATTTCAGATTCAGTTTTTAAACTGTATTTTCAGAAGAGTTAAAATGGCTAAAAGGCAGGTTTTCAGATTATTTTTTTAGGCGTAAAACAACCAATACAGATTCTTGAAAGCACTTAAGGGACTTGCGTTACATCTTTATCTTCATTTCTCCGCCATATAATGTTACGGTCACCGCTCAAATTTCACAGTTGTCCTGTGACGACGAGAAGACTGCGCGCCAGTCCAGAGGAGACACCGCGCTAGAAGCACCAGTGAGCGTCGCGCTTATCATCCCGCCTCACTGACACACATACACCCCTGACCCTTTTAATGATTGGTTATCTCCGGAACCGGAAGGCTAGCAACCCTTGATGCTGTATGTGCTGAACATTCGACAGTCGGTCCGGCGCTGGTAAAGATATCATGTCGTGTGCTGTGCCTTACCACTTGGCCCTATCATTGTGGCTCGAAGGTGGTGCTATGGCGCCAAACAGGAAAAAGGAAATGATTGTTTTTTGACGTGACAACGTCTAATGAATCGATGAACGCCGGCTGCACGCACGAAAAAGTGTCCCGTTGCGCACATTGACCCGTTGCGCTGTATCCCGTTGCGCGCATTGTCCCGTTATGCTGAGTCCCGTTACGCTCATTGAACCCTTGCGCCGCATCTATCTATCTTCCACTTGATTGGAACAACCATCGATTTGACTTTTTCGAGGCACATTAAACTTGAAACACTCCCATTCGTTTCCTACTTTTCCTATCATCGTCCTTTCCTTAACATAATAACACAGATTGGAAGAAGTTAAATAGCAAACATGTATAAAATTTATAGTTAAAATAATGTGTTCGTTAAAGTAATAAACGTATTTGAATTAATGTGTGCAAATGAAAGTAAATTTATTAATTAAATTGTAGATTTCATTTCACTCCTTCTTTGTATCCATACAAAATAGTGATAATTCAATAAAAATGATTCAATTTTATTCATAAAAGTATGCAATTATTTCATCAATGTTTTGTTAGGACGTTGTCACGTTAAACTATCGTCCGTAAACCGACTTAACAGACAACCAATTTTTTTTTTTGTAACGTCCGCGCCGCACGGAGTGCGCGGGATAAACGAAGCCATTACCGTTTGTTTGCGGAATTCCCCGCGCGATTTCCCGCGGATGGGAAATATCTCTCCCTCGGAGGGAAACGGGGGGGGGGGGGGGTAGGGGGGAGGCACGGGACTACCACCGCGGTGTCCCCGGGAAGAAACAGACGAACCTGAAAAAAAAAAGGGAAAACCGTGTAACAACAATTACTGTCAGCCGTTCCCCCGCGCGAATTCTATCCCCGCTGCTAATGAAACACCCCGCACCTCTGTGGTAGTCGGAGGGATCGAGTCGTTTTCCCGGTGAACTGATCGCAGAGAGACTGCCTGAAACTGCACTCAATTACACGTGGACGTCCACAGATAAATTACTTGTTCGGGCGGACGAAACAATTAAAAGTTTATATGTGTTGTGTTAGTTGTATTTAATTGTGTTATAAACTTATTTAAATTGCATCTCTAAACCTCGTGATATTTATCACATTTTAAAAAAAAGTGGTTTGTTGTTTTGGACGTAACCAGAAGTAGGGCATAATTAACAAAAATTATTCATTAAAATTTTAATACTTTTAACGCAGCTGATATTATTTCACTATAATTTTTCTAGTTTTACTGACCAGTTTAGTTTGTAATAACAATTTCCTTTTTATATATCCGTGAAGATTAATTTTTCATTCTCGAAAATAACATGCAAATATCCAACGAGTTAAAAAATAATAAGTTGTTCATTCACAGATAATAAATAAATTTTTCTCATAGTAATTTCTTTAACCTGACTTTTCAAAAAATAAATCCCAAATTTAAGTAGGAAGAAGTGTAAATTCGTTTACTTGTAATTCGCGCGTCGAGAAGGCTACTGCTAGCACGGGCGATTGCAAGTTTGAGCCAGGAGCGGCTGGTCCGCACAGACCACTCTGCCACTCGATCACTCAGCCACTCTGCCACTCGACCGCTCAGCCACTCGGCAGGTCGGCCACTCGGCCACTAGACCACTCGATCACTCAGCCACTCTGCCACTCGACCGCTCAGCCACTCGGCAGGTCGGCCACTCGGCCACTCAACCACTAGACCACTCGATCACTCAACCACTAGACCACTCGATCACTCAGCCACTCAGCAGGTCGGTAACGCGGCGGGAGGGACCATACACCTGCTACCAAGACTACGTGCATGCCTCGACAAGCGGCGTTGCTTGGGAGCTGACCTCGCTCTCAGAGACGAGCAATGCGTGGGCAACTCAGCCATGTTTGGGAACTGGCCAATTTTTCACGAATACTCTGAGACCCAATGCAAGGAAACGAGGAGTCGCGAAATAATGTATGTCTGCGTATGTGAGCGTCAAGAATACAGTTTGTCCATAAAATGATGTCCAAGTTTCAACGTTATATTATAACAGTTTAATTTAGACTATCTACAAACAATCATACATCACAATGAAGATAAACCTTGTTTTTCTTACAAATGTTTCATTTGTACACCTTTACACATCCAGCCTAAAGTCCGATTCTTCCCACACTTTGGTTAACACGTCCGGATTAATGGAAGCAATAACCTCTTCAATTCTGTGTTTTCAACTGTGGTAAATCCTTAGGTAGCGGTGGAACGTAGATGCAAAGGAAGAAAAATCGCATGGAGTTATGTCAGGTGAACGTGGAGGCCAGCGAAAAAGAGCTCTGTCGTATCGACCATTACGACCGATCCAGATGTTAGGGATTTCGACAATTAAACTTTAAAAGAAACCCACATTGAACTTAAATAACAGATTCCCTCTTGGCAAGTTTAAAAACACAAAATGCTTTATGCTCGGGATTCGGCTTTTTTGCGTAGGCGGCGCTGCAAGCGAGAAAACAACAAAGCAGTACTCGCGCACGCACTTATCTAAAACTGTTTGAGTGACTCTTTGATTGTGACCTATGAACCAAAACTTTACATCTCTTGCAGTTGATAATATTTCAGTTTACAGATGGAAAGATTGACATACTGTGTTTTTGAGCAGTTGAGGCCATTAAACGTTTCGCATTAACCCCCCTTCCTCCTTTTTAAATTTCTTTTTGATGAGGCGGAGAAGGACATGTGCCCTTCCTGCACTCAGGCTGTGTGTCGTCAACACCTCCCGCCTCCCCATCTTTTCGCATGAATATTACATGGTCGCCGAGCTTAGGAGTGTTCCATACTCCCAGTGCGCGTTAGGAAAACACTGCGGTCTTTGTCTTGTGATCCCTTCGACGCTACAGCAGGTACAATGACAGAAATTCTATCGCACAAGTAAACACTCGTATTACTTTTATATTTTGTTCATTTGTTTTACTGCAAAACACTGAATATTTAAAATAAAAAAATTATAGCACACAACTATGTTCACGAACATTTAGTTAACTGGAAAATGACATTACAAAAAAAAACATGCCATGGGTTTTAAATAAAAACTATGTCAAAACCATGGTTTGGTCACAGCCTTGAATTTGTATCAGTTTACAGAAAACCATTCCAGACGAGACGTTTTGGTGTACTTTGAACTCTATAGAACACTCTTCAAGCTCGGCTGAACACACTATGCTGAATGTTCAGTTTTATTTTTAATCCCACATTTGTACATTGAAAAAAAATTTGACCCTTTAAGAAAACTAAACTGAAACTAACATATTTTAAGCAACACGGCCCTTGTTTACCCTGTTACAATATGAATGCGTGATTAAGGGGGACAACTAGCCAGAGGTGTATTTGTGTCAGTGAGGCGGGGTTATGCGTGCGACAGTCGCTGGTATTTCTAGCGCGGTATCGCCTCTAAGGGCAAGACTGAGTACTAACACGCAGTCTTCTCGTCGTGCGTGGGGCAACGATGAAGTTTTATGTGTAAACAATGTCATTATATGGTAAAGAAATGAGAGTACTTTGAGTACATTCAAGAAATTGAACTGGGTTTTTCATGACTAAAAATTAGTGTTAGACACCCTTTTTTTCAGTAATTTTCACTCTTATAAATAGAGACCGGAAAAATTCACGAGTTCATTTTTCGATAGGCTAAAATACAAATCGTTTTACCTTAGTGTTGCCTCTGCTATTGGCTCACAATACACCTGGATGACTCTGGACCAATGAGAAATACCCAAACAAAGCTTTATCGAATCACAGGCTGCTTCGCTGGAACGTCTCACAAGACAGCAGCCAATGAGTGGGTGGCATTTGACCGAGTGTACGTTGAGATATGGAGTTCATCCTACAGGTCATTGGACCCGCGAATTTTTCCGGTCCCTATTTATAAACATACTAAGCAAGGCGACATCTGCTGGTCTTCTGAAACCAAAAATAATATGTATTTAAAATAAACAGAAAGTGTTTTATGAAACGTTGTCATATTTCAGGGCTGCAGCAAAATATTTGACATGTATTTTCTTCTTGTTCTTGACTCCTCGCGGGAGTTGTTTGAGATCTGCCGGGCATCGCACCGGCAAGTGGCGAGCAGAGCGGGGCAGTGCGTGACCCCTGACTGACCTTGTTGCAGGTGAACGGGACTTGGAGTCTGCCCAGCTTCGTGTGTGACTTCTACATCGCCATGGACGTGACTTGCAGCACCTCCTCCATATTCAACCTCGTGGCCATCAGCATAGACAGGTCTGTGCCACCCACGTCGCACACATGGTGGTCCTGCTGGATTACTAGAGACCGGAAAAATTCTAATATTCATTTTGCTATAGGATAGAGTCCAAATACTTTTGAAATTATTTTGCTTCAGTGATTTGGCCACAGTTTATCTGAAGGACTCCGGGCCAATGAAAAATCTTAACAGAAGAATTAGCGAATCACGATCATTCCAGTCAACAGGTGTTACGAGTCGGTAACCAATTCAGCAGATGTAATTTGCACGAGTGCATAGAGGATCATGGAGTCTATCCTTTAGGGATTTTAAATCCTGAATTTTACAGGTCTCTACACATTTTTAGAGACCGGAAAAGTTCGCGGGTTCAATGACCTTCAGCATAGACTCCAATATCCACTACACACTCGGGAAAATGCCAACTGTTCACTGGCTGCTGACTTGTGAGTCGTCTCGATTGTGTGGGCCTGTGATTCGACATGTCTATGAGTGAGGGTATCTAATTGCCCCTCAGTCCTCCAGATTAACAGTGAACCAATGGCAGAAGCAGCACTAAGGTATAATTATTTGAATTTTAGCGTAACACGAAATGAATCCGCGAATTTTTCAGGTCTCTACACATTTCATAACTTTTTCATCGGTGCCAACCTGAACATAGTTATTTTAATCATACATATTGCTTTACAGAAGTATGTGTTACCTAAAGAAATTTATGTTGTTAATATCTAGATTATTGACACATTTTTGACATGAGTCAGAACAACTGAGGGTGTTTTTGAACTGAGGCTGTGACATTTCTAATTAAATTATTTACATCCACTATGATTTTATTATCTTTACGATCTTTATAAATATCTCATAATACCACTTAAGAGGCTGTTACTAATATATACCAGTTTTCTGTCGCGAATATAAACCATTTTAATTTTATAATAAAAATAAATAAATTTTAGGATTTAATTTTATACATGAGCATGTTAAAATATGATTTTTTTTATTAATATGTGTGACAGTAAATTATGCACTATATTACCTTTGAACAAAATGTTTAAAAGGAATGGTAAAACCGTTAATGTGAAACTGTATTGTATGGATGCTGTATTGAATATGTGCAAATGGGCTTACAGTAGTTAATAAAACAAATGTTGGTCAATACAGAACCAGAGAGTGAACTCGTACAAACGTGACTTCAAATTAGTCTGTGTTCCGGACCCGTAAAAAACACAAACACACTTCAGGGTGTTTGACTTTCACGGGGCCGGGGAAACATGAAATCCAAACACATTTCTTTGAAAGCGTTGCAACCGCCGCTTTGACTGAGAGTGCGTGTTTGGCTTCAGCAGACGCCATCCGCGTTGTTCGCCCACAAAGTGCCATTGTATCGCGCGGCTCCGCGCTCAAAGCTCCCCGCGGCAGTCGCCCGTCCGAGGGATCGGATGAGTTTCTGCAAACAAGCAGATGGTCGGCATTGTTCCGGCCGGCGCTGTTTCATCCGCGCCAGTCCGCGGACAAGAACAAGCCGCCGTGGATCAGCTGTCGCGAGCAGGCGCGCGTGTTGAGCTGCGAGTGGCTGGACCACAGCCTCCCTCTCTGGGCGGGGCGACTGAATTGTTGCCCCTTGGAAGGGCAGCCCTTCAGGATATCTTAAACAGTGGTGTTTTTGAGAGATTGTCTGAATTGTTGCCCCTTGGAAGACCAGCCATTCAGGACTTTTCTGGTTAGTTTGTAAAGTGACCTAACCTAACCTAACCTAAACTAAACTAACCACTGTCAGAAAAATCCTGAAGGGCTGCCCATCCAAAGGGCAACAATTCAGACAACCTTTCAAAAACACTACTGGCAGAAAAATCCTGATGGGCTGCCCTTCCAAGGGGCAAAATTTCAGGATTATTTAAACACTTAAAGAAACATGTTTTCAGTAATTGGATGGGCTGCCCTTACAGTCACTGTACAAACAAACCATTGCCAGAAAAATCCTGAAGGGCTGCCCTTCCAAGGGGCAACAATTCAGCTCCCCCCTTCGGGGCGCTGAGCGTCCTACCACGGGCGACGACTGACATTGGGCAGACATACACTGGGGGCGGATAAACTTACAAGTTTCCCCCCAAAAAAGTGGCGTTTCTCATTTGTTCCCATGTTTTAAAACTATTCATAAAACTATTTTTTGACGTGACAACGTCTAATAAATCGATGAACGCCGGCTGCACACACGAAAAAGTGTTCCGTTACGCACATTGTCCCGTTACCCTGTGTCCCGTTACGCTCATTGTACGCTTGCGCCGCATCTAGCTCTCTTCCACTCGATTGGAACAACCATCGATTTGACGTTTTCGAGGCACATTAAACTTGAAACACTCCCATTCGTTTCCTACTTTTCCTATCATCGTCCTATCCTTAACAGAATAACACAGATTGGAAGAAGTTAAATAGCAAACATGTATAAAAGTTATAGTTAAAATAACCTCTTCGTTAAAGTAATAAACATATTTGAATTAATGAGTGCAAATAAAAGTAAATTTATAAATTAAATTGTAGATTTCATTTCGCTCCTTCTTTTTATCCATACAAAATATTGATAATTCAATAAAAATGATTCAATTTTATTCATAAAAGTATGCAATCATTTCATCAATGTTTTTAATGACGTTGTCACGTTAAACTATCGTCCGTAAACCGACTTTACAGACAAACCAATTTTTTTTGTAACCAACATGATTTTTTGTATGCGGTATTAATGTCTACAACTCTCGCTAGCCACTGCTTCTGAGCTAGTCTGCACACCACAGACTCTCTGACATCCATTACCATTGTCCGCAACCATGCCATTTTGCAGACTCCTCTTGTGTGGAGAATATAATAGTTTCTGTGTACAGAATTACAATTCTGACTTTGCAGGGTTCGCGCATTACTAAACTGAATGCGCGATGTCACACGCAGGTAGTTTTTTGAAGTGAATACATCTTTACAATTGCTTCCATAATGATAGCAAAATCGGGGGATATAGTTTGGTGTTGCAGCTACATATTTATCATCTCTATCAAACATTTAATTACACCACTGGATAGCTAAAGGATCAAATAATTCGTTACACTAAGTGAGGACTGCGACGGATCGCGCGCGGTGGAGGGGGAAGCTTCGCCATTTTGAGGTCATTTTGCTGCGTGTCGAGATTTCCATTTAGTGTAACTTTTGACACTGAGAAGCAACGACGTTCGTTTGAGTTTCAGTCGTCAGCTATCGTCAAAATCTATTGATTGGACATATAAAACAATAGTGTAAAATAATTACAGTGAATATATATGGTGTTAAAATAAAATTAAAATAACATGCATAAAATAGCGTATTTTATATTTGTATAGAACATAATGACCTGTTACGTACACATATTCGCGTAAAACACACGGCCGTGTCCATGGCACAGCCACACCCCATTTATTTAGTTTGAAAGGTTGGCAAGCTCCGGGCTAATGGCTGCCGGAGCCGGGCTCGGGGGGGGGGGGGGGGGGAAGTTCCCACTTCGAGTCTCATCTCGCTGGCGTGATTAACTTGGCGAGGCCCGTGCTACACGACCCGAGCTGAGCACCGTCTTACACGGTCACTAGCGAGGCCCGCGCTACACGACCCGAGCTGAGCAATGTCTTACACGGTCACGTACTCGAGCCGCGGCGCAGTCTAGCGCCGCAGTTGAGACAACGAACATCGCTACGTCCAGCTTTGGACGAGTTGCCAGGTGTATTCACCTTTTACTTGCTGCTGAAATTAATTTTCTTGAAAGTCCAAAAAAAATATAACTGTCGAAAACGTGTATCGTATTTGATTTAATTTCTACACTGCTGATTTTATATTTTGAAGTGAAACTTCTTTAGAGAAAGTAAGTTTTCAGAATTTGTTCAACTATATAGTTTTACTTACAGTGATTTTAGTTACGATTGTATTTGATTAAATTCGATGGAATTGACTGTGTTCAACAAAACGACTGTCGTGGTACACCCAAGGTGTCCATCTGTCGGCTCACTGGCAATTTCATTGCCCACTAATGTACGTCTCGGTGCATCTGGGTTGAAATAATTTACTACAAAAAAAGTCTTAAAACGGTTATAAAACCAACTTTAAATAATAACCGTGGCACATTGTGCAAGCCCCTATTTTAGTGTTTTAAATCAATATCAACGTATCTCTAAAAGTTGTCATTAATTCTGATTTATTGAATTTAAAAATAAACTATTTTTTATTCAATATAATGTTGTTTTTTTTAAATAAACTGTAAGTGCTACATTATTGACTACTCTTGACCTATAAAAACCATTCAACATCATGTTGACCTCTCTGATTTTGCATAACATGCTCCAGCAATTATTATTAGAATAAATATCGAAATGTGAAGCCCATTGTATTTTTTTTTAATAACTGACCAACTAATGTTAGTTTTACTTCTAGGTTAACTTTTCTTTAACTGGAGAAATGTAAAATGTTCTTTTGAGCTAGAAATGTTTGAAAGTAATATAAATATAAGACGTTCTTATGAGATATAAATATTTGCAAGTAATATATTAAAAACTTAAGAAATAATAATTATATTACATTTTTTAAATAAATTATTCGGTTGTATTTTATAAAATTTTAATTTAGACTATTAGCATGTTTTCACACATTTAGAGGAAGATTGTGACGGTCGTTTCTGTAATGCCTTGGAGAGTTAGGAATTTCAAAATACGGAAGTTATGAAATATGTAACGTAACTCTCATTTTGAGGAGTCAAAGAGCGTACGCAGTAACGTAAGCTTAACGTTCAAAGTTGGCTCTGAAAGGCTAATAAAACATCTTCCGAGCGATTTACAAGTTTGCCAGAAATCGGCTCCTTGAATAGTAATCTCTTTATTTCCCTCTGAGACTCAGGTGTCGGAAGCTTGTGAGCGAGCCCTTCAGAGTCTTCGCCATCCGCTGAATATAAATGCATACATGTTTGATTCCATCAATGTTTCTTTGGAAACTAAGCGCTGAATTGCGAAGGTAATTTTAAATAAGCTTTAGCGTTTTCTAAATATATTTTCTCTTCTCTAAACCAAATTGTTTAAACATTATTTATTCCGGCCAAACTCGTCTCACCCTGATGTTTTTTTTATATTGAGTTTAAATGTGTTTGGAATTTGTTTCCAAGTATTACTGAACACAGAAACGATGATTATAAAATTTATTTTAGTATTATTTTATTACATAAAACTATGAGTTAGTTTTTAAAGGTGAAATACGAGTTATCTTATTTTTCTCTGCATCAGTTTTGATCCCATTTTAACTACATGGTGACGTCTGCATATAGGCACATTATAAAAAGTTTTTTGTAACTTAACTAAATGGTGAGTAAAACGTCTAAATATAACAAACAATTCATAAAAGTGATGGTATTATATTCAGGCGTTTTTTAAGGTTTTAAAATAAGAGTACTTCTATTAAATAAACGAATGTATTTTAAATTTTTGGAATGTTAACTTACAATTTATGAAGTACGCCGTGTTTCGTTAGACATTATTTAGGTTTAATAATTTGTATATAAACATTAACAATTTACAGTGGAAATTGCATAAGGGAATGCCCTAATTTTTTTAGAATAAATTCCATTAATATAGGCCTTTTGGTATTTTTCAAACAATCCATCGTGATGAAGCCAAACAAACATGCGATTGGTGAATTGTTTTATTGCTGACTAATACCTTACTGATGACATACAATTTCGAATATTCTCTTAACTAAACATAAAAATAATATTCTTTGGTGAGCTAGTTTTTAGAAGTAAAATCTTTTATCAGAAAGATTTTGCAGTAAATTTTTAACAAATTTAGTGGGGGGGGGATCGTGCACAATTGTGTTTGATCACACACGCCTTCAATGCATTCAAGGATAAAGGTCCAAGATTATTAACAGAAGTGTCGGCTGGAGCAATGTTGTAACTAGCATTGTGAAATATTACAAAAAATAAATTAAATTAAAAATTAATTAAATAATTTTTTTTCTCCGTAATTATTTAAAAAAACTGTCTGAAATATTGTATTGTAACTTCATACAGCTGTTCCCACTATTTACAGATAGGGGTGAAGTTTGTGAGGGTTGTGTTGGCAGTTCCGAAACGAGAAAGGATCGGATACGAGATGGTGCATGCGAGAACAGGAGTACAGGACTTGGATGAGACAACTGAAAAAGCAATTATTGCCGTGTGCAGAGAATGTGAACAGAGAGGCTGCCCAGGAAAATGATGGAGTTGAGTTACACAGGAAGAAGGCTCCGAGGAAGACAAGGAGGAGGTGGTAAGAGGAGATAAAGGAGTGCATGAGAGAGGAGAAGACTTAAAAGAGTGAATGAAAGAGGAGGAATGGTATACGGACAGGGGAAGATGGAAGCAGTTTACTTTGCTGACCCGGCCGCGAAAGGAAGCAGTCGAGGATAATGATGATGACATATTCACCGTTATAAAATGGCAACATTTTCTCCGGCGAACAACGTTGCTTGAGCAAGTCATACACAACGATGTTATTTTTGCATTTTGGGCTTTAACAATATGAAAGCGTAATATGCTTGGAACTTGCAGTAAAATTGCAAAGGGTACGTTCTTAAAGTAAAATGAAATTGTCGTTTTTCAATCTTATTTTGGACATGGGTTTTAATTAAACATCCTTTATTAATAGGAAATTACGATGTAAATGCATTAATAAAACACCTCAGCAAGTGGAATAATATGTATTTATAGGTTTTTCTTAAAACACAATACAAGACACTATTAGCCCTGCTGGTATGATAATTTTACAAATGTTTAGTAAAATAGTGTTTGGAAAGGTTAAACACTTGTTATTTCGAAACTTAGTTATTTGAACAGTCATCTTTACAACTATTATTTCCAAGACTTTGCAGGAGCCACTAACTCTAACAGGTTCACACTTCTGTACAGGGGAGATAGTGTAGATCTCCCTTCAGACTGGTAGCAGGAATTCACCTATTTAAACGCTTAATTTTCTGTTTAAATTGGTAATGGTTCTACATACGTAGGTTGCAAAGAATCTATGATTTTCAGGTGAAACGTGTTTCTTCCAAGTTTTTTGGTTGTAATTAATGAGTATTGGCTCCAGGGGTTGTTGAGTGTTGTGGGATCTTCTCATTCGACAGGATGTTGGATCATCATGTGTCATTTGTAGCAACATCATGTTTGTAACTTTGAATGCCGGATCCTTACTCAGAAGTTACTTTGCAGGAGGGAAATTATTCAAGTCTTCCTGTCACATTAAAGTACAAAAGTAGGGATTCTTGGATATCAATAATGTTCGCAGGCTTCCACGGCCATTGTCTGAAGTAGCTTGGCTTCTGGGTTTTAGCCGCGTCCTTGGCGAATAATTCACCGACGTATCGGTCGACATTGGAGTCACCATCCCTGATGATGGTGACTGAAATGTCGACCGAAACGTTGGTGAATTATTCGCCAAGGGCGCGGCTAAAACCCATAAGCCAAGCTACTTCGTCCTTGTATGTTGCCTTCTCAATGACTTCAGCTCAGTTTAAAGGTACATTGACCGTATCAGATTTCTTCCACCTTTCGATCTGCGCGAAATCGCAACCACAGGACAGGAAAATGAGACCACTAGTCATGAACTTAATATATCTTTGGGTAAGATATCTACCTGTGATGAGAATGCGAAACGTTATTATGCTCCAGTTGTTCTTCTATCCGTCGCATCGATAACTTTCACTAATCTCTGTCATTTAAAGTCAAGGAAGTAACCAATATGTATTTCATAAAACATGGAGCAAACGCGTGCCTTTGTCTTGTTCACATGTACAATGATATACTCGTTTAACAGTACGCTACCGCCTGGACACATTTTCAGGGACATTTATTCGTTTAGGTTCTGTGATTGTTAAACATTATTGAACCAGGCATATTGTTTGTTCATCGTACGTTTATGAGCAAAATTAATCAAATTACTTTGTGCATCACTTATTTTTTCTATGTTACAGCTATGCTAAAACCGATATAGTGTATCCTGAAATTAAATATGGAGAGAACACATTACCCCTCCTCGAAGTAACATGTGTGGGTTCCTGTACAATTTCTGACTAGAGTTTATTATGAAGCTGTAGGTCTACATCACATGTCATGAATCTAAGGAAAATAATATGCATTTATAATGCTTGCATTAAAGATGTATAAGAGCAGTGTCATGGAGTCTACAACCATTTACACGTAACACAAAGCCAAACATAAGTTACAACGCATATCACCCACCTGATCAGGACGTTGCGATAATTCTTTAAGGACATTTCTAGTAGTTGTATATCCAATACCAGCATCTGTGCACTTCTTTCTGATATAACAGTTCCATACATCCATATGACACTTCCGGCTTTTGTTTATATTTATATCTGTTAAAGATGACGGTGATACTGTTACTTTCCCTCCGGCTGCCATGCTGCATACAACATACAATCTTGTTCCAGGATAGCCAACTGTGGAATTGAATTTGCTACAAGGAAGTGATAGAAGAAAACATTCACTTTTTTCATATAAAAAGAGAGTTTGGATATTTTGCTGGTTACAACGTTGTTCCAGCCTACACTCTAATTGTTCGGAGGTAAGTAAAAGCAAAGTGGCATCTCTTTACATTTTGTAGAACACTGCAAACATGCTATTCATTTTATGAATCATAAAAGTTAACAAACTACAGCTTGTTTTGCTAGCTGCTTGGCGAATAAATGTTACATAGTTGTGAACACTGTTTATTGCAATGGTGAAACTGTTTTACAGAGAAAATTTATAAAATCCATTGCATATTGGTACATAATTCCATGGCTTGACCATGACATCGTAGATTTAAGTAATACTTGAAAAAAAAAATTGACTGAATAATATACAAGTTATTTTAACTGAAACTTAGGGCCCACTTCAAACACCTAATTGTAAAACACTGGCCACACAGAATTGGGGTAACACTGGACACATCGTATTGTGGTAACACTGGCAACACTGGCAACGCCGCATGCAGTAATGGTGGCTACACCGCAATGTGGCATCACTGGCAACGCCGCATGGCATTAGTGCTGGCTACACCACATTGTGGCAACACTGGCAATGCCGCACGGAAACTTTGACAACACCGCATCTTGACGAAACTGGCAACACCGCGTCGTGCCAATACTGGCAACCCTGGCCGCTCCTCATTTCGGCAACGCCGCGCGGTGGCACGCAGGCGCTAACAAGAGAGCCGCCCCCCACCCCCCTGCGAGTATCTTCCCCTCACGTGTGCGTGACGTAATCGAGTTCCGTCACCAAGCCCACCCCCTCCCCCAAGCCGCCACCCCCTCGCTTCTAATTACTGCTCTCGCCGCAGTTTTCGATGGGTAACGAGGTTAAAGCTCACTGCCTTTAGCGGGGGGGGGGGGGGGTGGTAGTGATGTCAGCCCTTGAAGAGCGACGCCACCGCCGGCTCTGCAAGATGTTGCCAGACTTCTGCGTGGGCGCCTCACTGGGTCTCCTGTTCAAACACACATTTCAAATCGTTTCCAGACTATACCGGTGCTTAACTAAGAGCCATTCAGCCCTGGCTAAAGGTGTCGCAATGTGTGAAGTGTCTATGATATCTACTTATTATGGCCCTGTGGTACAGTTCATTATTTTATATTTACTTAAAATAGTTAAATTTTTATATATTTTACTAAATTATGTTATATTATTATAAATTTATTACATTATATTTAAATCCGCTTGGAATTTAGTTTAAATATTTTACACAATAAAGTGAATTTTTCCATTTCAAATATTTTTGTATAGGTTATTTTGTTTTTTTGTTTCAAAGATATAGAAATTCGAAATTTTAAGTATATTTTTACCTTGGAACGGGGCGTACGCCATGACTTTTCCGTCCACACCAGAGAGAGAGCAATCTGACTGAAGGTTAGTGAATTCATTCGAACAGCCATGTGACGCAAGCAAGTCGACCTGGGGGGAGTGAAAGAAGTTGATTCCTAGCACGTGTTAGAAGCTTCCAGGGCTTAATGGACGCTGCACCCAGGCGGGTATATAAGGTGCTGGAGCAAGCGACTAAGGTCGTCGACGACTTTAGTAGTCAAGTACCAGCCTGGAGCGTGACGATTCCTTGCCACGTCGATTTTACTAGTAGTCCGACGGCAGGGTTCAGGGTGTGGTGTGGTAACAGTGTCCGCCATTTTGGATTGTGACATCACCGTGGCCATCTTGGACTACCTTGACATTTGACCTTGACACCTTTGACCTTGTGCTGACCTTGACCTTTGACCACGGCGACCATCTTGGATGACCTGACATCCACCATTTTTTAACTCGCCATTTTGAAATATGCTATTACATCCACCATTTTAATTATGACGTCACGTACACCATATTGAAAATACGAAGTTATTACCAGAAAAAAAATTTGAAAAAATATATTTAAATAAAATTTCGATAATTTTTTTATTTTAAAAATGCACTCGCCCATTCCTCAGGGCTTATCCCTTTATTCCCATAAATAATTTGTTTCTCGCAACTTCCCTCTCCCCTTTTCCCATAAATTACTTGTACCTAGCATTTATAAACACTTTCCCCTTCATTCTGTAACAAGAGTCATTTCATAGAGTAGGCACTCTTATAAAATAAAAGTATATGAAATTGTGAAAATTGTATTTTTGAGTTTTTCTCAGACTATTTGATGACTACTAAACAGTATTGCGATATTTCAAGTAGTATTCCAATATTTCACTCTTTTTATAGTTGATATAGTTAGGTTAGTTACATTTAAAATGCTGTCAATTTTTATAAAAGGTAAGTTGATTTAATTTAGTGACATTAAAAACACTTAAAAGGTTTTTTTTTTCGTAACACAAGTATACAAAAATATTATTTTCGGAGTTTTAATTTTTTTTTCAGTTGAGCACCTATTCAAGGAGATTAACTGTTTTATAATGTTTACCGGAATTATTTACGAAATAAACTATTTACAAAAATTAATGTTTAAATTTAAGTATGTTTCATTGCTAAACGTTATATGGTCTGTGTCGTTCATGTTTCAGTTAGGTAGTTTTTTATGGAATTTAGGTCAATCTATTTTTGTAGATTACGAAAACTCTTTTCGATTATGATTCCAATGTTTCTAAACAAATGTATGGAGAGTAAATTCATTACTCTACTACAACAATATTTCAGGTGACGAGAGAAAAAATTGTCCGTGATCGCCCATTGTAATACACAGGAATTCGAATTTCAGTGGCGTTCTTCTGGCCAAGCCACTAGGATCGCTTCAGTCGCGTTTTTCGTCATGTTACGAGCTTCCTATATTTTTCTACTACGTATTTGGCGAAAGGTTAAACTATATAATGACAAAAATATGTAAAGTCAAAAGGATTACTTTAAATTTTATTAATAGTGATGTAACAAAAAAAAATTTATTTAATACTTATTGTTGACTGAAAGAAAGACACTGAAGGGGTTAGCTAACATTCCTTGTACTAGTCAGCTTACTAATAGAATATTTATATATGTGAATAATTATAATCTTCATAAATTTTAAAAAAAAATCTCTTTATTCACTATAACGATAAGTATTTCAACATTTTCCCCCCTGCACAGAAAGTGGTTAGGGTAAACTTCGAGATGTAAATAAATAACCCATCTTTGATTATTACCATGAACCGTTTGAAATTAGTTTCACGAATATAATTCCTTGAAATTCGGCATTTTCAAAACAAATAACTGACAGTAAAAAGCAAAATACTATCTTTGAACCGCGGTCATATATATGGTTGTATGTGTGTATATATGTATGTCTATCGACTTCCCTTCATTATTCGTTCGCTTATTGAAGTTCGCGGAGGTTTACGAACTTAGTAGTTAGTCAGCCCCGTCTTAACAGTGTAATTAAAGAGAGTTTCGAATGTAATTAGATATTGATCGTAATTCAGTAACGTTTTAAAAACTTAGTTAACAGTTTATGATTTTCCGCTTATGTTGGAGCTTCGTAGTTGTTTGAAGCACAACGACGACTTGTAATATTCCGAATGTGTAACTTTACCCAAACTTGTTTCCAAACGATAAAGGGTTTAGGGAGTTACACCTCCTGGATCGAAATATTACCTTACGGAGAATATATGTTTATGTTTACTTGCGACGAGTTTCTTATATGAGATAAATTAACTCTCGCTCTGAATGGAGCTTTGGAGAATTGGAGCAGTTAGAGCAGTTGGAGCTTTGGATCATTTAGAGAATAAGAGCACTTGAAGAATTAGCGCACTTAGAGATTTGGAGCATTGGCACATTGGAGCTTTGAGGCACTTGTAGCATTGGAAAAATTGTAGCATCGAAGCTTTGGAGCACTTGGAGCATTAAAGCACTTGAAGAATTGTCGCACTTGGAGCATTAGAGCAATAAATGGAGTTTTGAAACCAAAGACTGTTCGAGCCAAAGACTTTTGGAGTCACAGTTAGAGTCATTACATCCTACTGCATCTTGCGACCTATCGTATCCTACTGATAAGATCGTATCCTACCAAGTTGAAAATTGTTACAAATGTTTTATCTCTTCGTTAAATGTGCTTTTGTTTTTTAAACTGCTTATTTTTTTTGGAATATGCTTACATTTTTACGAATTTGCTTTCTTACGATCTAAACGTTTGGTTCATGTTTTTAATGGACAAAATTCGTGTATAACAATGATAATGCTATGTTTTAACTCGAGTGCCCTACACTCGGTGCTGCTCGTGGAAGGAAGAGCCGGCTACAGTCGTGTAGCTGGTTATATTCGCCGAGCAGTGAGTGTTACCGGGCAGAGAAGGACATCAAGGAGTCAGTCTCCGAGGAGGAGGAGGGAGAAGGACTCGCGCGTGCGCTAAGGAGCAGCGTGACACGCGCGACCTGGCGGGAATCTTTGCCGCTGCCGTATTTATGAGCCGCGTTTTCCTGCGTGAGCGTGGTGCCGCCCGCGCCCGCGCCTGTGAAATATGCAACGCGCCGCGCGCCGCGGTCTCGCGAGGGGAAGAAGCGCACAACCGCCGCGCCGGGATCACAACAGCCCGTCGCCTCTGTCCGTCCCGTCATCAGTCCGTCGGTCACATGACCTTCAAGCCAGTTTCCTGTTCGTCAGGATAAACTAGTTAGCACTGAAAATATATCACAAATGAAGCTTTCAGGAGGTCGAGATTATAAAAAGGTGTAGTTACAAAACAAAATGTGCTTCAAAGAAATGTACATGCGATACTGCAGGAAAATATTGCAATTCGAAGTCTTGCGTCAGTCTGCCTTAGTCAAATAAATAACAGTGTCTTTGTTATTAATAACAACGTAACTACTACACTGTGCACATGCCATTTTGTTAACTATTGTCATAATTATAATTTTTATTACATTTAATTACAAATTTTCTCATTCAAAAGACATTAAATAGGTTCTTTTTTAGTTAAGTTACCAATTTTTTGATCCTTAAATTTATTAAATTAAACTAAAGTTATTAATAAATTGGTTTTCGTAACATTGCCCAGTCAGCGTTGTGCAGGCCTAGTTGTACACTACACAACGCAGAATTCAGATTTACTTTAGTGATCACTCCGACTTTACCCAATAAGCATGGATAAAGCTAAGTTAACCCGGGTGAACCCGGGTTTACTTCTTCTAGCATCACCTAACAGACGCACTTGTCTTGGCCCGTGAGTCTCAGCTGTTGCTGCTGCCCTGGTCAGGGTGACCACGGTGCGGAACCACTAGGGTTTTTTTTACGTGGATTCTATTCCAGTTCCAGGATGTGACTTCGCAGTTTTCCACGCCCGTGGACTCTATCTCCGATGCGTCACAGTCGGGTCGGGCCCATGCAGCTCGTGTCGTACTGCGTCATGCCCGCCTCTCTGGGCGCCTGGGTCGAGTCCTGGCGGTCCTTAGTCATAGAGCAGCATCGGGGAGTCTATGTGTCGCTCCTGGCATCTCCCAGTTCTGCACTAGCGGTTTGGGCGTTATTCCTTGTTGCTTGCGTGAAGAAATACTGTGCAAGGTACATCAAAATGTTTTTTTTTTTACATAATTTTAACGTAAAGAATAAACGTTGTTCGTAGCAAAACGACCAAGTACTGTTGTTTCCGACTCGCCTGTGACTGGGCGCTGGCCGCTTGATGACATCATTGCGGGGTTGACCAGGGGACTTCGGCGTCAGAGCGGACTTCACCAGGTGTGATTACTGTCAGCCTGAGTGTGCGGTTACTTTCAGCCTGAGTGTGCGGTTACTGTCAGCCTGAGTGTGCGGTTACTGTCAGCCTGAGTGTGTAGCTGGCCGCAGCGGGCGATTCTAATTATCCTGTTTTCGTGGCATGACCCCTCCTCCTCTTTTCCCTTATGAAACATAAGAAATTCATCGAATTCACGTCAAAAACAAGAGATTGTTTCTTCAACCTGAATGCAACGTGAAGCCATTTACCTTATGTTCTTCGTTTGGTTAAAACTCGTGGATAAGTCGAAATAAACTAGCTTATCATTATTTTAATTTTGAGAATTAGGTAAAATAATCCTACCTTGCGCTACTTGTTAGTAATGGTACTTTAACTGGTTATTGATGTCCACTAAAGGCTGTGAATATATTTGAAATACGCGTCCATTTATCATTTGGTTCCCCCCACTCCATCCCCTGTCTCACAGCCTCGCATTCTCTCTTATTCCGCTCTCCTTATCACTTCACTTTTCATCTTCCATTCAGTCTGTTTCCTCCTCCCAAACCACTCCCGGAAAAGAAAATCCGGAGTCTCTATAGTGAACACCTGCGTCAATACGTTTCTCCGAGTTACACGGTAAAAAAAGTCCTAAAGAAGTATTAATCGCCATATATTTTGTAATGAATCTCCATTTCATAAAATAATCTATTTGGAAGCATCAATCGTTTGAACCTGTAAAATTTGGTGTTTTTATATACTGTTAGCATTGGTAAAGATATTCAGCAATATTATTATCAATTTTTTAAGTAAAATCTATTCTAAGACATGCGTAGCTTATCAATTAAATTATTGGCAAATTAGTTAAATTTCATTTCCACGTAATCTAAGAATTATTTTCCCAGAAATTTACCGTGAATGTGCAAACAAATGTACGTGAATTAGTAGTAAACATATTTAGCTTGTGACCAAAATATATAATGAACTGTCTAAATTTTACAAAAATTTAAACGTAATATGGCCAATGAACTAATTTTTTTTTAACCCGTATATCCAATCGTATTTTGTTCCAACGCCAATCATACGCTTCTAAATGTCAGCTTAGTCGCGAGTTGTGGCTCAGATGAATGCCACCTGTTGCTTACAGTTACCTCCCGATGTGCTTCTAAACCCCCGCACTTAAAAGTTGGCAGCAAAAACTTTGTAAAAATTACTTATATGCAATAATTATTTTTAAGTACTTCTTGGACCACTTTCTTACAGTTTCTTTCATACTGCCACGTTTGAAAAAAAAATGAAATATAGTCAAACACAAGCGGACGGTAAATTTGACCTATTTCAAACAGTAAGGGTTCAATTAAGCATAAAAACATCATTAACATTAACTTGCCATCAAAACGTTGCGGTAACATGACGTAGCATCAAAGCTTCGCCGGAGGACTTACAGTACTGGGACATGGGCACTTAAGTATATGTGAATAGCCGGTTCTAGAAGAGGCGCTGGATACAGGATCCAAATGACCTTGAGCTCAGTGACCTCGATGACCTTGAAGTCGGTGACCTTGATATTTACCTTTAGAGCTCATCTATTCAAGCACTCCTAAAAGTTGCGCCTTCCGAAACGACCATCATCATCGAGCACCAAAATCCCAGCCGCCATTTTAAAAAATATTTCCTCCTCAATTTTACTTTGTGGTATTGAATTTATTGAGGTATCTGTCGTCACGGAAGGCGTAACTTTTAGGAGTGCTTGAATACATTAGCTTCAAAGGTAAAGATCGAGGTCACCGAGGTAAAGGCCATCGAGGTCACTGAGGTCAAGGTCATTTGTATCCTAGATTCAAACGCCTGTCCTAGAACCGGTCATTTACGTCTACTTACTTGATGCTCCGAGGCAGGCGGTCTCGTGGATATGACGTCACCCATGTCCTGCCACGACCAGCTGACCGCGACGACGTCATGCAGGACAGTTCATCACAACACATTTGCTGGCGTGAACAGTAAAGGCTTACGAATCACATCACTTACCATGTATTTGCCTCCACTACGTAGGCATTTTATAAAATAAATTTTTTATACCTAATAATTAACCATATAAAATGTTTCTAATATTAACAAACCTTTCGAAACCCTGCTCCAGTTTACCAACGTATAACAAACTAAAAACGTGGAGTTAAAAAAAATTTAAAATAATAACCTCTTTATTTTATTCTAACTCAGATAAATTAAATAATACTGAAATTGTATGTACACGCTTAGACATAAAAGAGATGAATAACCAGTGTTTTACTAGTGAAATTCTCAATATTGTACAATAAATCAGAGTAAAGCACAACTACCGTTGAAACATAAAGTGCTGGACAAGGATACCTGAAATGTGCCCAGAAGGTTGGCGGTGTAGCGTGCCACTGCACTCCATTCCGGGGCTGTCAGCGCTGAAGCAGTGGTGGAGGGAAGCTGGCTGCGAGGGGGGGGGCGGATGTAATCTCCGAGGTCGCCGCAGCCTCTAGCTCGCGGTAGCTGCCGTCAGGAGCAGCCGGGAGGTGGGCGCTGACCGCTCCACTCTCCTTCCTCCTGGGCCAGCGAGGAAGGCGGCCCGTGCTTCTTGTTCTTGTTCGCTCTGCGGCGGCCACCCTCCAGAGTCCCGGTGCCTGCGCCGTCTCTTGCAAGATTTAGCCCGTCCAGCAGTCGAGCTGCTTCATCCACAGACTGCGTCTTCTTGTCCGGCTCTTGCAAGAGTTGGCCCGTCCAACAGCCGCGCTGCTTCGCCCACAGACTGCGCCTTCTTGTCCCTCTCTTGCAAGAGTTGGCCCGTCCAACAGCCGCGCTGCTTCATCCACAGACCCGCCTTCTTGTCCGTCTCTTGCAAGAGTTGGCCGTTCAATAGCCGCGCTGCTTCACCCACAGACTGCGCCTTCTTGTCCGTCTCTTGCAAGAGTTGGCCCGTCCAACAGCCGCGCTGCTTCATCCACAGACCCGCCTTCTTGTCCGTCTCTTGCAAGAGTTGGCCGTTCAATAGCCGCGCTGCTTCACCCACAGACTGCGCCTTCTTGTCCGTCTCTTGCAAGAGTTGGCCCGTCCAACAGCCGCGCTGCTTCATCCACAGACCCGCCTTCTTGTCCGTCTCTTGCAAGAGTTGGCCGTTCAATAGCCGCGCTGCTTCACCCACAGACTGCGCCTTCTTGTCCGTCTCTTGCAAGAGTTGGCCCGTCCAACAGCCGCGCTGCTTCGCCCACAGACTGCGCCTTCTTGTCCGTCTCTTGCAAGAGTTGGCCCGTCCAACAGCCGCGCTGCTTCGCCCACAGACTGCGCCTTCTTGTCCGTCTCTTGCAAGAGTTGGCCCGTCCAACAGCCGCGCTGCTTCATCCACAGACCCGCCTTCTTGTCCGTCTCTTGCAAGAGTTGGCCGTTCAATAGCCGCGCTGCTTCACCCACAGACTGCGCCTTCTTGTCCGTCTCTTGCAAGAGTTGGCCCGTCCAACAGCCGCGCTGCTTCGCCCACAGACTGCGCCTTCTTGTCCGTCTCTTGCAAGAGTTGGCCAGACTGCGCCTTGTAGATTGTCCCATGGATTTGAATATCAGTATAAAACTAATATTGACTAAACACTCGCTTGCACCGTGCGGACGAACAGCATCGTAACTGTTCCGAATCCAGCCGAGGCGCATCAATTGCACCATCTTTCCTTTTCGTTATTTTAACATACTTTGCCTACATCGTGTGCACGAATTGCTTTTTAACTGTTCCAAAACCACCCAAAGTGCATCTAATGGACCGACTTTGGGAATTATATTGCATGAAATAAATATAAATTAGTTCAACCTAACCTGTGTTGGGTTGGGCACGGTTCGGTTGGATTAGGTTATTACAATTTTTTTAAAACAGAATTATTGTTACGTTAGGTTTGACCCCTTTATTTCTTAAGCGAATACTTTTCGTATATTTATCATGATCGGCATTATTTTAGAGAATTCTACTTTGAATTTCGTGTGTGCGTTTGGTATTATAGGTTTATTAGCAACAAGAGGACACATGAATTTGCTCCTAACCGAGGTCGCGTGTTTACACATCACTGGCGAGAACTGGAAGAGTCGCTAGCCTTTTTATTAATTTATTTATTTTTATTTTGCTAAATCTAACATCGTCGCAGTTACGCTCGGCAGGCTTCAGATCTCATCTCCTGCACAGCTTCCCTGAGGTCAGTTACCACTGTCAAACACTGGAATGTCCCTGCGTTTTGTTTTACTCTTAGTACCGACGTTGCTGTCTGCGATATGTACAAATATCACCTCTTTAATCCTTAATAAAATAAATATTATCGTGAATATTAGTTATATGATTATTTTAAGGGCATAAAATTTTGCAAATATAATTTAGTTCACGATAAATAAATAATTTTTTTTTAAATACGGTGAAAAGCAATTTTAAATCCAAGAAGGTGCATTCCATAAGTTACAATTTTATAAATTCAATGCTCTCAAAATTAATTTAAATGCAATATATCTATACCCTTTTTTTATTTAATGTAAAGTTTTCGAGAAAACGTTTGGACTTTTCCAAACGCTATTGGCGAACGCTCTTGTTAATGGAGTATGTGGTGGAATGCAATTCTGTGTAGGTAACTTCAGTGGTATCATTCGTGTGAAATGCGTTGCCTTGTAGACAGTCAGCTATGTTCACTCTACCGACGGTTTTCCCACTGAAAATCGTTTATCTGTCCAGACGCGCGCACTCTTGGGCGATGTCAGACGGAAGAGGTAATGTTTTCAAAGAACCGCGAAGGGCTTTTAAAAAGCTCCATTTCCGGTGGTGCGCAAAGGCCGAAGAAAGCTGAAATAGAAATTGGATAAGAGTAAAGATCGTCTCGGAAGGAATTATCTGCGATGAAGGGTCGCGAAAGTGCCTGCAGTTGTCCCTTTGATCTCGGCAGGCGGTGGTTAATGGCTGCGGTAGTCAAGGGGTGGTGGGGTGGTGGTGTGGTGGGGTGGTGGTGTGGTGGTGTGGTGTGGTGTGGTTGTGTTGTCTGCAAGCCTCAGCGCCCTCTACCGGGACCACAGCCTTCTTCCTTCCGCGACTCCGTAGTCACTTACTGCTGCTTCAATGTACAGTCTATTCGGCTGTTAATTCGTCATGACAAAACAAAGTTGAAATCCTCTATAAGACTTATGTTCTGAAGTGCTTCCTAGGGCTGGTATATGTCTTTGATGTTGTGGCTTAACAACAATTTTCATCTATATAAATAATCATTTAAATGTTCGTTCAAATATCAGAAAGATGCTATTAAATTTTGACACACGTTGCATTCGAATACGCTTGTGTTTTACATACCTATGTCATATCTGTAACAGGTAAAAAGATAGACCAAAATTTATATATATAAATGAATGTTTGTGTGTTAGTGTTCTATAAATAGGAAGATATAGACATAGAGAGATATGGATATTTAGAGAGGTATATAGAAAAATAGAGAAACTTATGTATGCAGAGAGAAATATAGTTATATGTATATAAAAAGAGACCAAATAATTGAGTTGCTTTATATGTGTATACCTACTACAATCAAAATATAAAAAAATAGTGTGCATACTCTTTTCTTTCCTTTATATTTAACCAGACTGACCCACAGCTATGCGTGGTCATGTACAGCTAGTTGAAAACGTTAGAGAAATTATTAGAGGTAGAACATGATGAGCGTTTTTGTTATGTTTAATTGAATCATCTTTTAATTGGGGGGTTTAAGACGCCACACGAATATGTGTGAAGTGAAGTCCTGCCATCCACTGCCCTGATTGGCCGGGTGTTGGCCTCGCTACTGGTGCGAGTGTCACGTGACTCGCCGCTGTGCGAGTGCCCCTGGTGGTGAGCAGCCCGCAGCACGCCGCGTGTTAGTGCCCCTGGTGGTGGGCAGTCCGCAGCGCGCAGGTGCTTGGCGGGCGGCGTGCCTGCGGGTTCACTGACCTGTCTGCTGCCGGCGACCGCTTCCTCCCCTCCCGACCTTCGAGGAACTCCGGCTTTTTTGTAGGACTACCATTCTTAGTGATGTCCGTCTTGCACTTTATATATATACATATATATTTATTTATTTTGTGGTCGACACAAGTTTTCTTAAGTAAGACATGAAAACCTCAGTCCTGTTTTTGATACTTCACCTTAAGTGCTCAGGCACACTGACAATGCCCTTGACATGTCGCCACGCCGTGGACTTGAAAGGTCATTTAAAAAATACTTGAAAAAATACATCCCTCAAACTTTACTTTAAAATCTTTATAAGACCTTATTTTTTGCTTCCTACGGACCACTCAGACGAGATACTTTAGGAACACGGTACTTTAGGGCACGTACCTGCTTCTACTCGCACGCGGTTTAAGCCGAATAAACGTGCCCCCGCCTCGCAGGAATGCATAGAGCATTGGTCCCGAAGACTCTCCTCCGGAGATCCAGGGGGAACTCGCGCGCACATAAATCAAGCAAGCGGCTCGCGAGGCGAACTCGTCGTTTTCCAATTTTCCTCCGGCTTTGGCGCAGGGGACGGGTCTTCTCTCTCTCTCTCTCTCTCGTTCCTTCCCTCGGAGCTGAGCGCGCTGAGTGCGTGTGACGTCTGTGCCCCCCTCCCCCTCCCCCATCCTGGAGCGCTCCGGGTAGTAGCTGTGATAACTCCGGCCCGGAGCGGCTGTGAGGACTCTGGCGCGCGCTAGGCGGGGTCCTGCCACGCCCGAAGAGTGCTCGAGCCCTGATTGGTCGCGCGGGGTGTGGACTGCCCGCGGTGGCACCTGCAGCACACAGCAACATGTACTCTCTGCTCGGGACTCAGAACCACTCTAGTGAACACTTTGCTCCGAACTGCTTGGTCACGTGGGTACGATGATCGAAGTACTTCACACAACTACAAGAAAAAAACAACTTAAAATCATAATTATTTATTCTGGGTTGTAGCCGTGTCCTCCTCGGCAAATAATTCACCTGAAGTTTCGGTCGACATTGCAGTCGCCATCATCAGGGAGCAGTTACCTGTACTTGAGCAGGTAACTGTTCCCTGATGATGGCGACTGCAACGTCGACCGAAACGTCAGGTGAATTATTTGCCGAGGAGGACACGGCTAAAACCCAGGAGCCAAGCTACTTCAGAAAATGGCCGTGAAAGCATGCGAACATCAAAATTATTTCGTTATATTGACATATAAATGTATGTTTTCAAATACACTCGATTGGATTCAAATGGTCGAACAGGAAAGAAAATCAACTAACTTTATATCTTTGTTATATAAATTTTCTATAAAATATTATCTCCCATTTTTATGTTTATTTAGCATTTTAATAGTGTAGCCTAATATGTGTACTACAAATATTTACTACAGTTATAAAACAAAGCGTAAATAAAGATACGAGTGAATAATTTACTTAGGGGTTTTGGTTTCAGCAAACTCAACCTTTTGTTAGGGCAAAAATTATTTGAGAAAAGAAGATAAAGCGTCAAAAAGTTTGCTGTGCTAAAATGCTTTTAAAATGTTATAGTTTATTTTGTGTAATGAATGGCAAAACCGGGAATATGAAGTATTAAACGCTTCTTCTGCCTTACCACAACTTGTTTCTTCTCTCTTGTTAAATATTCTGTACTAGATTTTCTTGTCTAGCTTCGGGACTTTATCCTCCACGCAGGCTTGCGCCATGTTTGGATCCCTTGTGAAGGGTCAGAGTCTTCTTTAATCTGGATTACCACGATGCTGAAAAAATATATACTAGTTAGAGGAAGCTTCCAGGTAACTCTGAATTTCATGAATGTGTGCATCAAGGAAGGTAACCAAATAAGCTATTTCTTGCTACCTGGTACGCTGTAATGTTGCTTCGAACCATCTAAAGGTTGTTTTTTTTTTTTTGGCCACAGAAGCTGGGTGGCACGCCTGAGATTGCTCGCTTTAGTTTACTGAACGTCCTCAAGTTGTTTCAGAACATGTATTTATTCATTTTTAAATTGTCCTTTGAGATTTAGTTCCTTTGCATTACATCATCAATTTGATGGACGTGATCGCTCAAGATTCTACAACAAAATAGATCGGTTCTAAACTTGAGGCAGTCGATACTTCTGTGATGTTTCTGAAGTTGAAATCGGTGCTGATGACTTTAAGTAGTCGCCAAACCAATGTTACACTGGAAACGAAGGCATCCTACCCGTTTCTAGAGAAATCGGTTTCCGCTGATATCCTAGTGATGTTGGACTGATGCCGCTGTAGTGTCCGCTAGGGGCGTGGCAGTCGAGCGGTGAAGATGGCGTGACGACGATGGTCCGTGCTCGATTATAATCGATAAGTGGTCGACATGAAACCCCTGTCGCTGAGCAGCGGAACGGCGACTCGATATTCGAGCTGGAGCGAAGCCTGGAGTGTTATGACGGTCGAAACTATTGCACTATGTATTCCCTCGTATCTGCTCGTAGAAATAACATGAGCTCACTTTCTGCTCGCCTTGGCTGGAGGTTATATCAATGTTATCTTTGGGATTTCGATCAGTGAAATCTACAAAGAAAATATTATGTGTACGGTTCAATTGAAACCTACCGCAGCCGTTAAAATCACAGTTTGTGTTTAGCAACTGGTACGGAATATCCACACAACATTCTGTGCTGATGTATAAGTTAAGATTCTCGTAAGGTAGCGAAACTAAACTTATTTAATACTTAGAACTTTTTATATATTTTTATTTACTGGCCACACTTTGGAGAAATTATGCAAAATAATTTTTAAGACAAGCATGATAATTTTTTTCGGAAAAAAAACAACAAATAATTTGGATGTTTTACCTACATCAGAAAATAAATACTAGCTTATGTAAATCAAACATCACTCTCGTTTAATATATAAATATGAATTTAGAATATCTTTACTTCCCATTATGAAACTACCCTTCATATTTAATATAATAACAATTAACATTAATTAAAACCATGGATTATATATGTATGTTTTAAACTATCGCGGCTACTATCTATTCATTACATAATTTTTAAAAATATGTTTTAGGCTATTTTTTTATTTATAAGACGTCAGTGTGCACGTTTAATGAGAATACTTAAGAAATATTCTTTCTCAAATATTAGAAAATTATTGGTCCAAAATAATTTTAATCTAATTTTTGTAAATAATGATTGACAGTTCTCTCATTATGTAAACATCGGTGTTGTAGTTTTTTGATTCGGATTAGCACTTTAAAATATTTTCACTTTATTTATGTTTTCAAATTATTTAAGGAAATGTTTACTTTAATTCTAACAAACACGTTCCCTTGCATGAAACACGAAGCACAGCAGAGTCCTGAGAGGGGCACAGACTGTCCACTAAGTGGTCTCAGGCTCAAGGAAGGAGCTCTGGGCCGACCGTCAAGGCGCTAGTATCGCAACACTTCACAGCTCGCCTCATGCCTAACGAGCGGAATAACGTCATTAGGAGACTTGGCCGCTTGTTACACTGGCCTGAGTGCAGGCGCGCCCCTGGGGTTGCCTACCCTCCAGGCGCGCTGGGGAAGCTACAAGCGCCGGCGCTCACTACGGTGGAGTGGTCACATTCCAGCCCGGCCGACCAGGATAGTTGCGCTGCCTGCCATCGCACAGCGCTGCCGGCGCCTTAAGACACCTCCCAAACCCTCCCGCGCACCAATCCTACACGAGTCCTGCTGGTGGAGAGCCACATAACAAGGCGACAGTTGTAGAAGTGTGACTCCTACATTTGAAAGTGACTCTATCTGTTGGATGGACCCATAACCACCAGCAAAATAATATCGGACGGGAGGTCCAAGTTAAACTACTTGACGACTAATTTCTTAGTAAAAGAGATTTAAAGTGTGCGAGAAATTCTTGATGCAGTTATATAATAAAACCAAACATGTTATGTATAAATTAGTAGGAGATGCAAAATGTCTGGTATGCCTCACCACAAAATATGTGGCTACCAAAATAATGTGAATTAATGTGTACTGATTAGTTGCCTGGCATTATCTTATGCATTACTGCTCACAATAAATTTAGCTTTGTTAGTAATATATTATGAAAGCTACTAACTAGCGGGTGGGCCCAGAACTACTACAAAAGACTAGGTCTCAGTCTCCCCATGGGGAGAGCAAAATTCTTCCTGTTATCTGCGACCACTCACTATCTGCGCTAACAAATAACACATATACGCCTATAATTCTCGGGCGCAACACAAAATACTTTTGAGCTTGTGTGCTCGTATAAACATTCACTTTTGGCTGCATCAGGAACACCTATGAATATATGTATGTTATTTATAATAACCGTGTTGGCTTTATTTCACCATATATTTGCAATAATATTGTGCCTACAACAAAACAAAAAAATATATACACGATTCTATTTACCTAACAAATATAGTAATATGTACGAGTCATGCAAAATCTTTAAGTACATATAAATATTTGCGTGTGCTCGTTATTATAATAAAAATATCACTTTTGGCACAGCCTATAGCAAGTCAAGAGACAAAATTATTTATTCTAAATTTTTGGTTTTATCTGCTCAACAAAACTAATTTCAAATAAATTATTTGAATTTTGGTTAACGGATACTGTATTCAAGCGCTAGATAGCTAAATCTTCACTTTTTACTTAATTGGTTTCATTAAAAAGTTAATTTTTTTGTAAATATTTTAACTATTTTACTTTATATCGTTTTACTTTATCTCGTTTATTTTATTGCCATGTCATCATTCATGACTCCTCCAACGAATTTTTTTTTTTTTAATTTGCATCGACAAAAACTCGTATTTCAACTTTCCCTTTTCTGTCTCAATCAATTGTTTTGTAATTTGTATGCATTTTTTACAGCTCACGTTTATAAGAAAAGGCCTTTCTCTTTTTTTCCCCTTTGTAGCGGCATCTGGGCTGGTAATTTATGCGGAGTGGAAGGCTATCGCAATTTGTATTTTTTGTTCGCGAGGAGGACGGTGGGGTGACGCAACAGGCGGGCTTTAATGACAACAGCAATCGCCCTCCCCTGACGTCCGCCCCTCTGCGAACACAACAGCGTCTCTGCCGTGCCAGAGCGAGGACAGTCTTCAGTTGGCCTCATTGATTACTTTTGAATTGAGCTTTTGCGAGTGGCTGTGTGTTTTGGCACTGGTGCGTGGATCTAACCATCGGATACACGATGTGTGTTCCAGTGACATTAGCAGCCATGTTGTGCGACCTAGGGCCTGGTATTGACCACGTGATTTTTGAATGTGTACGACGACCCTGATAATAGTTCTATAAAATTCATGAAAAATAAACTTGAACGTCGCCGTTTCACTTCTTCAAGCCATGTCTCAATTCGCTATATCGTTTCCCTGGTCCACTAGAGCGGTGTCTCCTCTGAACTGGCGCGCAGTTTTATCGTCGTGCATAAGACCAAGTGTGAGATCTGAGAGTTAATCATCTCATTACATGGCCGGGAAATGAAGATGAAGGAGTAATGCAAGTCCCTGGGTCCTTTCAAGAATCTCTACCAGTTGTTTCACGCCTGAAAAGATTTTCCGAAAGAAAAAAAAACGCATTTTAGCCCTTTTTCAATCCCCTAAAAATACAATTTAAAAACGACAATTGAAAAAAAACTACTCATTGGCCCCCATAGTGTGTTCCCAAATGTTTGTCATCAACAGAACCCACTGTAATGTCTCGAGTAGTTTCCTAATCGCGAGGTTTCTTCTGAACCCCGCATGTGTTCCCAAGTTTGCGGTGCCCTTAATAGAGCTTTGTAAGGTTCAAGGTCACCGGTTGTTTGAAGTCTCAGAGCAAATATTTACCAATAATAGTTCTCTGTAGACAATGACAACATTACAGTTTTAGAACTGTATGTTCCTTGATGCAAAAATCTCCGTATATGCATGTAGATATGTATGCATAGAATGTATTTTTAGTAAATTGTCTATTTTGCTTCTTTTAATTTTCCTATTAGCTCATACTATTACTGCTTTTCATTCGTTTGGAGAAACAATTGTCGGTACAACAATAATTTCAATATCTAAAGCGATATCCATTTAAAACAATTAAAAATATTTTGGTTCTAACTTGAAAGAGCTGCTATTAAATCACCGACACCGAGCATGTATGCACTTGTGTTACATTCCCGGAGGTCCTAGGTTTGTTCCCGCTGATCGTCCCTAGAGGATAGTTGTTCACATAAGTTGTTAACAATTTACATTTCAGATCAATTATGGTGCAATTTATTACTTTTCACCGCTACCATTCTTTATTCCTATATACTCAAGGAAATGTTAAGTATTTGTTGAAATACGCGGGCCAGCACCTTAAGTGAGACATTAAAATATTTGGCTGCGACTTCGTTCGTTTTGTGGGAAGGATGCAACTAGCCAACAAAAATGTCCCTAATTTTTTTCACGGCATGAATTACTTTCGTGCTAAATATCATTACACTTTACAGAATACTAAATTTATATACAAAGATTTAAAAAAAAATATTTTTTTTGCCTCCGCACGATTTTCTTTTATATGATCTACCACTTTTTAAGAAATTGTATTCTATGTACAGACATTTTTGCCCAATCACAAGCAGGTACGTCATGAGAAGAACAAGCTTCCTCTCAGTTCATGGATCACATGCGGAGTGATTCAGGCACTTCCCGTCTCACTGAGTGGATTGACGCGGCGGTAAAACAGCTAACTGACATGATGGGTTCGAAGAAGGATCCAATCATCATGAGTTTGATTTCCCGGGGGTCCCCTACATCTCTCCAGTCGAAAATTCCCTTTCTATGTTTAAGAAAACATTATTCAGGTACTTGCTTAGCTCCAATAATCAAGTTTAGCTGGGGTGTCAGATATGTATGAGTGAATATGTGTGGATGTGCGTGTATATGTATGATATATTGTAAGAAAATGTATTGGTATATATATTTATCTAAATTGGTTGTGTCTTCGTTAGTTTTTTACATAAATATTTAGGTTATTAAGTATCTTTAAATCTTTATAACTTTAGCATTATATAGATTTAAAAAACTTTTTATATTATGCCTATAATACGTTATACTTCAGGTAGCTCATGTGTTTCGTATATGCTAATTTTTATTATTTTCATATTTGTATTTATATGTTAATTCAGTTTATATTTAAATGTATTTGTTACAATTTTTGGTATGTGTACCTAGTTAGTAGAGATGTGTGTGGTTACGTGTAAGACAAGGTGGCACGCCTTAACTTCGCCACTTAAAATAAGGCAGTAAGTAATTCTGGGATATTCCCTTCCGCCAGCCGTCAGTCGCCCGACGCGGCGCTCGTGTCCTCTGCTGTGTCTACGAGGGAAGCCTGAGATGTCCATCAAGTTCGGTCCCTGCCCGAACACGCCCGAGTATTCACCTTCGGCCAACCTCGGGTTTATTTTAATGTAGCTATACCAACCTAACTAACCTTCCATGGTGTTTTAAAGTATTTTAATGCACCTAACCTAACCGAACACTTTTAATGTTTGAATTCATTTTTCCTGCGCTAAAATAAAACAAATCCCGAGGTTGGCCGAAGGTGAGTATTCGGGCGTGTTCGGGCAGGGACAGAACTTGGTGGACATCTCAGGCTTCCGTGTTGACGAGGCGTGAGGGTTGGTGTGTCGTGCGCGCAGGTACATCGCGGTGACGCAGCCCATCAAGTACGCCAAGCACAAGAACAACCGGCGCGCGTGGCTCACCATCGCGCTGGTGTGGGTCATCTCCGCCGCCATCGGCAGCCCCATCGTGCTGGGCCTCAACAACACGCCCGACCGACGACCCGAGCTCTGCGTCTTCTACAACAGCGACTTCATCATCTACAGCTCGCTGTCCTCCTTCTACATCCCCTGCATCATCATGGTCTTCCTCTACTACAACATCTTCAAGGTGGGTGGCTCCTCTTCCTTCCAGTCAGATTCCGGCGTCTGCAGGAGTCCTCGAGCCACTTGGTTCACCAGCTCCGAGTCGGTCAGCACTTGTCTTTAACTACTGCGCAGAACAGTGGGTTTTAAACCCCTACCAATACCAATCATGATCTTCCTCTTCACGACAACTTCGACATTTTTCGAAGTAGCTTGGCTTCTGGGCTGTAGCCGTGTCCTCGTCGAATAATTCACCTGACGTTTTCGGTCGAAATTGCACAGTCTCCATCGTCAGGGAGCAGTTACCTACTGAGGTTCTTACCAGGAAGGAAGGCTCTGATTGACCCACAGCAGCAGCCAATCAGGAAGCACCTTCCCCTCAGGCGAGAGTACAATAAGGCAGGACAACTGGTAAGAACCTCAATAGGTAACTGCTCCCTGATGATGGCGACTGCAATGTCGACCGAAAACGTTGGTGAATTATTCGCCAAGGACACGGCTACAACCCAGAAGCCAAGCTGCTTCGGACAATGGCCGTGAAAGCCTGCGAACATTTCAATATTGTTCATTTAGTACAAATCCTGCATGTGCATAATATTAATTTGTTGGATAAACTTTAAGATGGACACCCCCACAATTGTGTTATTTTTCCTATAGGACGATATCATCAAAGTGATTGTCTAGTCTTTTTGTACAAATCTGTATCAAACACATCATTTACAATAAAGTGGTTTTACTTTATTCGGTATTTCAAAGTGCACTGAAGCATTCGGGTTTCCCCTCCGGTGCAGCATTTTCAAAGAAGGTGACTGAAGTGCTGGACTATTGGAATGAGTGGCTCTTGACATTACGCTCGCTAAATATTATACAGTGCAATCAGGTGATCTAGTGCCAGAATGGTGGTATTATATCCTCTAGGTTCAAGACCTCCTTCCACATGTTAAAGGGAAGCGCAAGATGCTATTTTTGACAATGGATGATGTTTTTACTTTGTGCAAACATTCCTCGGTTCCCTCAAGTGCACTTTGTTACAGAGCATTCCCTTTTATCTCAGGAAGTAATGGTAACTATATATCCTAAAATTCCTGTTATTTAGATGGAAATTGCTCCAGCAATAAAGTTTGGTCTACCAGGGACTGTTTAATAACAGCACGCTCCGTATTAGCCAGTTATTCTAGCCAAAAAAAAAGCTTCACATACATTTTTCTAGGAATGTTCGCAGGCTTTCACGGCCATTGTCTGAAGTAGCTTGGCTTCTGGATTGTAGCCGTGTCCACCTCGGCGAATAATTCACCTGACGTTTCGGTTGACATTGCAATCGCCATCATCAGGAAGCATTTACCTGACTGCTACTAGTAATTGCTCCCTGATGATGGCGACAGCAATGTCGACCGAAACATCGGAGAATTATTCGCTAAGTACACGGCTACAACCCAGAAGCTAAGCTACTTCATTTTTATAGGAAGCCTGAGTAGCAGTGGTACGACCACTGTATTGTGTGACTTGTAATTTACGAGCATAAAGTTCGTGCGAATCACGCATTATATAGCGCCTTTTTTTCAGTGAATGGATGACTAAACACCCAAGTGTTGACTGGCTAAACTCCCAGAGGAACCGCTTCTAGGTTCCTCACACAAAGTAGCGGCATGCTTTGGTAACCGATCGCTCGTCAAACGAGCGTCAATGGCGCGACGGTCTCTTTCATGAGCATTTCCCTCTTAATCTTAGCGCCGTCGGTTCCTTCCTCCCCTTGCCATGTCTCTTCTTCCTCTTTTTCTCTCTCTCTCTCTCCCTCCTTGTTTCCTTTCCGCCACCCTTCCCACCGCGCGTCTCAGACGCAGGTCTCTTGGGAATTACCTTCAATTAGACGACGGCTCTTGGTGGCTGGCAACACGGGTGAGCCCCGAAATACCGCGGCAGTCGCGACAAACCAGGCGCTATGCCTAACTCTCTCCACCTACTCGCCATCTGCCCGCCACAGCATGGCTCCTGAACGATCATGCAAGCAACATGCTATCCAAGTAATAAATGTATGTATCACGTATGCTAAATCCTGGCCCAGTCTTCACCATCCAGATAGACTTTCTGGATACTATGTTTAACAGAACTTCGAATGGAAGTATTCGTAATTTTGAAAGTGCGCTGCTTCACTTGATCCTCGAGCAGATACGGTTTAACATGTACAGTCTAGCTACAAGTTATGTTTTAGAGATCCGTGCGTTGCTTATCAGTAAGCTGATTGATTATGTTCAGCTTGATATCGTCAATAAAAGTACGGGCTTTAAGGCTGCTTCTAAACAATGACTTTTACACTTTTTTCTTGTAATTTGTTTCAGCAAGGCTTTTCCCGTATATTGGCATGTTTTCATTAATAAAACATTGCATATTTTATTGAACTGTTTTCTTCAGTATCACTTGGAGACACTTTTGCTACTTAAACGAAAATATGTCATTTGCTAATCGGTAGATGTCTGAGTTAGGTTGTAGAGCCACATAAGCCGAGTAACCAGCCGCATAAGTGGTGCAGATAACAACTTGGTCAGTCCTCCTTCCAACATATACAGTTGTATCTTTCAGTGCAATTCCTAAATTGTTTTCATCTTAATTGCGATATAATTGGTATCCGTACTCGCAAGCCTTTAAACAATAAGTTTCTGAAATAAAAAAATACAAATAAACCGTTTTACAACATAAAAAAAAATATTTCATTTAATTTTTAAAAAAAATCCAGGCATGAAAAGATGATTACATTTTGGAGATCAACCCTTCATGGGGGGCTTGTAGTCCTCTCGGCAGTTCTGCCATTATTGAACCGTTTTCCCATCTTTCCCAGCGATGCTTTGTGATGTCGATTCCCGTTTAATTACGACCTGGCGGGAAGTAATAGCGACGTGACTGTCTCACTCCAGTGGCGAGGCTTCTACCTGTCACTTTCCAGTCACTTCATCTTTCTGCGGGACACTAACAGCGCCACCTGTCCAGCCTAGGCCGTGGCTTTATTGCCTTTCATTAGCTAAACCCTCGTCCATGTACATTATCTGAAATAACAGTACATTTGCGGACTTTTCAATGAAATGTTTAACTCTTCTCTTAATTGAAAAAAAACGGAATTTGCGTAGAAACTACGTCGTAATTCAACATCAGAGTTGTATTGTTCGTTCCAAACAACGGTTAAAACATATTTAGACAAAAGGAGATTACCCTTACTGTAGAATTAACCAGTTTTTTTAAATGTATTGTTAATATACCAAGAACATTCATGTTCAAAGTAAGTGAACTCAGCGTCCCTAAATTAACGAATATAGACGTAAAATTACGAATATCCATTAAGTATTTATAACCAGTGTTCGTCGTTAAGTGAAAGTAAAATGTTAACTGTGTATAAAACAGTGGTTAAGCCGGAATTTCATTTGAAAATTTATTAACAGTTTAATTGTCATTTCATACTTAATTTTCAGTCAAATTTTTTGTAGCCGTCTTTGTCCTTTAATTATACGTTTTTGAGTGTCTATTAAACTCCCCCTCCAGGCCAGGCCGCGTAGACGTAGCAGGCGTTGCCAGCTCCTCGAGGAATGTTGCCAGAGTAGGTGTTGCCAGCTCCTCTAGGGCTGCTGCCAGAGCAGGTGTTGCCAGCTCCTCTAGGGCTGCTACCAGATTAGGTGTCGCAGCTGCGCCGGAAATGGCTCCCGGTAAAATCCATTTGCGCGTAATTGTTTCCAGCTGGATTTATCTAGTGCGGTCTTCGGTGGAATCTAATTATCACACACGCATTCCGTCAAAAAGGAATTCGCATTAATTCCGCGCTTTTATTTCCATGATTTTAAATTTAATATATTAACTCCTGGCCTCAAACTGCGCGTCTTAAATTAAAGCGGCAAGTGCCGTGGAACATTTATTGAGTACGCGCAGGTTGTAGCCTGTAACGAGCTGAGAAGGTTTTTCTTGGGAGGAAGGTCCTCAAGAAAGCCGTTAAAAATATTATAGGTACTAATTTATTAAGTTGTAACAACTTGTTGTGCCATCTGCGTATTCGGGCTGTTACGAAATAAATTTAATTCAAGAATACTGTATGTGCACCTTTGTAACAAATAGTAATAATCTGTCATTGGCTGATATTCCTTTTATTATAAGTTCGTTCGGGGTTGGCCGAGGCGGCCTGTATACATCCACTTCGTTTGTGTTCCTCCGGCCCGACATCCAGAAAGGAGGTGGGCATAGAGGGATTACCCCCCCCCCCCTCACAAACCCTGAAACCTGGTGTCACAAACATACTGATGTATTTCACTGCAGCGCTGCAGATGATAAAACGATTTTAAACCAAAATTAAAATGAACTAAATATTCTAATTTTAAATTTACTAAAATTGTATTTTAAAATTAAAATATCCCCCACTCCTCTCAATTTAGGATCAGACCTTGTTCCGACGGCACTTATTGTACATTTAAGCAGGCCGTTGAAGTTTATATAATTTACTTTGCTACAGCGCATTTTCAAACAGTGTACTTGTACCGCGTTTACAGCTAGCACGCTGCGTGGGTGTTGGGTCTGTCGCAGCGCGCTCCTAGCATCTTGTCCCGGGGGGGGGGGGGGTCATGCTGAGCGGAGGGCTCTTACACTTAGCGGGACTCATGAGTAGAGACCGGAAAAATTCGCGAGTTCATTTCCCTAAAATAAAATTCGTTATACCTCAGTGCTGCCTCTTCTATTGGCGCACAACTCACCTGGATGACTGGACCAACGAGAAACACCCAACTAAAGCTTTATCGAATCAGAGGTTGCTTTGCTGGAACGTCTCACAAGACAGCAGCCAATGAGTGGGTGACATTTGAGCGAGTGTACGTAGAACTATGGAGTTCATCCTACAGGTCATTGAACCCGCGAATTTTTCCGGTCCCTACTTATGAGTAGAGACCTGAAAAATTCGCGGATTCGTTTCGTGTTATCCTAAAATTCAAATAATTATACCTTAGTGCTGCTTCTGCCATTGGTTGACTGTTAATCTGGAGGACTGAGGGCCAATTAGAGACCCATCACTCATAGAAGTGTCGAAGCACAGGCCACACAATCGAGACGACTCACAAGTCAGCAGCCAATGAACAGTTGGCATTTGCCCGAGTGTGTAGAGGATATTGGAGTCTATCCTGAAGGTAATTGAACCCGCGAATTTTTCCGGTCCCTACTCATGAGCTCCGAGTCGGTCGACCCCGAGCCCAATATGAGCCAGGAGGTGCCGCCTCCCACGCGCGTCTGTGCATGACCGTGGGAGGTAGAGCCGTCAGGGCCGCTACTCTTAGGGCGAGGCTCGCTCATGAAACCCCGCGCTCATGACCCTAACTGACGTGCAGTGTCCCCGCGTCCGGGAGACGATCTGTCCTGTCGGCTCAGCAATACCGTGTCTCAGCGAGCTCCGTTGTGGTTCCTTGAACTTCACAAGCAATTAATAGGGACTGTAAACATTCGCGGTTTTAATGACCACTAGGATAGTCTCCACGATTCTCTATGTACTCGGGCAACTATCGCCTGGTCATTGGCTACCGACTCGGGACACCTGTTTACTGCGATTCTTATGATTCGATACCTCTTTTGTTGAGTGTTTGCCATTGGCACAGAGTCCTTCAGGTAAATTGTGGTCCAATCAATGACGCAGCATTAAGCTAAACGAGTTTTTGGATCCCGGCCTGTCTCGAAAGGAATCCGCGAATTTTTCCGGTCTCTATCAATTAATATTCGCACACACAGCCGCTTCATAATGATGTTCTATACTCCGCGTATGGACGCCGTGATGACTCTCTTTTGACGTGATAACGTCTTATAAATCAATGAACGCCGGCCTCACGCACGAAAAATTGTCACGTTCCGCCTGAGCTGAGCGTGCAAGAACCGGCCAACCACCGTACGAGATAAATCTTCTGTAATATCAAATAGGTTCAGGCGGGCTTTTTTAACTATTTGTTCGTGATTATATTTAAACAAATTATTTAAATTAAAATTGCAAAAAATTAAATAAAAAGTTTGCAATTTTTAACAATGTTTTCTTATGACGTTTTCACGTAAAATTTTCGTCCGTATACCGACTTTACAGACAACCCCCTTTTTTGTGGTCTCTACACCCCGAAAACTATTTCTATCATTAAGTTATTCTGTAACAAGTCTACAGTTTTCATATGAAATATGTTTTAGTTTCTTACGAAAAATAAAATTGAACATATTTAATATCTGCGAGCAGACCACAAAGTAGTTAATTCTCCACGAAAGCGCCTCACAAACAAAGGAACTGTAACAAACTTAACGTTATGTAATAAAATTTTAGAATGTTTCTTGCAGTATTAATTTTACCTCGGACCATAAATTGTCTTTCAAGGTGGTCCACGGAGATATAAAAACACAATTAGCATTTTTTTTTCACGCTTTGAATGACCAGGTTTTAAATATTTGTGTACTGCGTTTGTATACTTCTCTTAATTTATGAGAATGCCTTAAAATCATTCCTTTCAAAGTTATAATATAATGAAATCTTTAAATATGGTATGACTATATATTTATATTTAACTATTGAAAACAATAAGCATACATTTAAAAAACAATATGAAAAAAGTAGGCATACAAGGACTGATATGACTTGATGTTGAACACAGGTAATATTTTTTATTCTGCTTACTGTTGGGAGTGTTTGTATTTGTTATTATGAATAATTATTAATCAGCAGGCAAACAAAAACGTACTGATGCAGTTTAACTTCAACTGCCGTTGCCTTCCAACGGGTATAACACTGACAGTAGTTTTTACAAGCAGTTTTACAAGTAAGTTAATCTGTTATATTTTTAAAAATACGATGGCAAAATGTTTCAAATTTAATACGGGACAACAAAACGTTTTTTTTTTCATTTGATTGAAATTTACTTCAAATAAACTAACATAAGTTTGGCTTTTTCTTTTAACTTTGCTTAAAATACATTTTATGGTACAAATTAACAAAACCATCTCGTGAATATGAAGAGCTTTTATCGAATGGAAGGCAACCACTCCAAGAAACAATCTTAGAGATTTTTTGTGGATTGCAACTTCATTTATAACAAATACGATTATATATCTGGGATAGAGTTTTCATATGCTCACGTCGCAAATGAAATTGTAAACGAAGATGTGGTTCCTTCCAATGATTTTAAAAATTGAATTTGCTGGTCCTTTTTCTTTTAAGTTACCTTCTATTTCGTAGCAAATAAAAGTTGGCTACAGACTCTCTTACATTTTTCAATACTTTTGATTTCTTGTTTTTTTTTTTTTTTTTTTGCCGTTGAACAATCGCATTAACCTTATTTTCTCCATCTTGCCCTTCATATATGAGGATTGCAAGCATAAATGTAGATATAATTAAAATGTAAGTTGATGCTGTCTCTAATTAAATTTGAGATACAAAATTATGTTTTAAAAACTTCGCAACAATGCTAAACAATTGAAATATTAGCATACAAAAAAGACACATTACTGTTTCTTTACATTTATTTTATTTTAAATTTGAAATAGTAAATATTTTACATTCTGCATTGCAATGAGGGAATATTTTTCTGTGTTGTTTATCCAATTGTTAAATCAGCAAAAAAATTATCATTAATTAATTATGGTTTTAGAGACTGAATTTTTTTTTAAATTGTATGAGAATTAAAGATGAATTAAAAATTAATAATATAGCGTGATTGTTTTTAAATGACTCTGATTTCAAAACGAAAAATCTGTACACTATATTAAAAAAATAAAAATATAATATCTCTATAAAATATTATAATCTATTTATTTGAGTTAAATTAAACACACGCTCTAAATTTATTTCTTATTTTAGCTGTTTTTTGGACGAAATATTGACCTAATCCTGCAGTTGTCATGTCTATGATAGAAATATAAATATATGCGCAATGATAACGGACTGAATTTCCATAGATAATGGCAGTTTTAAAATGAGTATTAGGTTATAAAAACTCAGTTAAAAAAACGGCACATGAAATTTTCTACAATTGAAAACACCTCGTACTATACAGTCATAATAAATGAATAAATTGTTGACTATTCGTCGAACAGTAATTACTTGATTTCTGATTATGAATGGATGTTTACTTGACACTGTTTTTCTTTGTTTATTTAAAGAGCAGGTCAATAATAAAATCTACTAGTTTAGGCTTTTTTATTCGGCTCTGAGATCTGGATACAACTTACAGTTTTCTTGCTAAACGTGCTCTAGGTTCAGACTTCATTTCTCAAAACAATAGAGAGCCCTTGTTGTTGCAGCAGCATTGCCTTATGTCCGTCACGAGCTTCTCAAAGAAATAAAATGGAACATTAAACCCGAGTATTTTCATTTCTTTTTTATTATTATTTATATTGATGTAAGAACTCTCCTGAGCTGTCAAGGTTGGACAAATATGGTTGTGTTTAAATCTTAAAAATTGTTTTTTTTTTTTAATTTTTGTACAGTAAACGAAGAATTCATTATTTTTAATACTTCAAGAGTAAAAAGTTTTTAATATTTGTAATATTTCTGTTCATGAGTCACACACTTGACTGGTTTATTCCTTCAAATTCAGGTTATAAGTTTTTTTGTATTTCATCGGCGATTGGGTTACTCGTGACTTTGTATTTGTTTTTTTTTTTGTTTTTTTTTTTTTTTTTTTTGTTTTTTTAACGGGTATTAATCTGATCCTCCTACCGTCTTAATTGCCAGTATTCTTCTGAGCGCCAGGTTGTTCCTGCGCATTGCAACACACGCGCCTGACGATCGCAAAGAGCACAAGAGTGTGCTCGGGCTGGCCCGGTCCCGCCTGCTCGCGAGGGCAGTACCTAGCCCAGCCCGCGCCCGTTTAGCACGCGGCCCGGACAGCGGTAATTGAAATGGAAGCTGTAATGAGTTTCGAATTCTTCCCTTCCTCCGGCAGCCTTGTCGGGCGTATCAACCCCCCCCCCCCCCCCTAGCGCTCTAGAGCCTCGCCTGCTCTATAGTAGCAGGTAACAGGTACCTCTCTCCCTCCCCCCCCCCCCTGATTAACCGGCACGTGTTTCCTTTCCCTTACGTCATTGTCACGGCAGCGGGCAGCGCCCTCTCACTAGGAAATGTTTTTTTTTTCCCTAACCTAACTTAAAGCTATGAGTGTGCGGGAGGCGTCTGGGTAGGGAAGACTCTAAGTGCGTCCCAGGCCGAAGCCTATACGCTCTAATCATGCAGGTTGTTTACCATGCAGGAGAGGAAGCATGCATCATGTGCTAGGATGGGATTTACCAGCCATGGCATCGTTTTAGCCATGACTAACTACCTTCACTGACTATTCTAGACTAAAAACTGGCTAAGTTGGGCGCAGGTAAAACCTGCATAGACACAGGGAAACCCTGGGCACTTACATGCGGGATGCAAAAATTTCAAGCATTAATAACAAGCATGTTGGTTACGGGAACCAGAAGGATGGTTCAGGAAGAAGAGTTGGACAGAGTGGAAATGAACTACTAAGCAAAAGGGCGGGATCTTGGAAATTTTTGTCCGCATTGGGTTTTGGTGGCGCTGGTTGTTTCGGTGGGGCGACTGTTGTCGTTTCCCGCCAGGCTGCCAGCCAGCCAACTAAATTAAGAAGGGAAAATTAGTGTGCGCCTGTTGAATTGGCCGGGGAACTGTGCGCGGGTCCTCATAGGGGCGGTTCTGCTCATGTTCACACACGGCGCGCATGCGCAGTTGTGTTCTCGTGCGAGCGACGAGCTGCCACTATGGGATATTGTTATAAGCATGGCTTAGAATTCCAGTTGAATTTTATTTCAAAATGTGGTTTCAAACAGCAAACATTGGTATTAATATTTTCCATGCAAAATTTAACACATTTATTTCTAATTTTTCTTTATATAAAATCTAAAAGTTAAAAATTTTCGAGGACCTAATGTTAAATGCTCATAATCTATTTTTTTGCCAGCAAAGTATTTTTATTATATTTCGTTAACGTGGTGCAACTTCCAGACATGTTTATATAGTTTTTAATATTTATGGTCCAATGTCCCGTAATACCATTGTCAACTCAAAAAAAAATTTATATCACGATTTTACGGACACGATAACTGCTGTAATTTTGCACAAAAATACTTCCAAAATGCTACATTAAAATTGCAGTAATGGAATATCTCGTTAGGGTTTGTTAATGGGAAAAATCCGATCAAAGAGGTAAATATGGGGAAGGTTTTCTCACATAGCATGTAAACTATTTTATTCGTTTGAAAGTATTAAAACTCGGAGGATAACACAAAAACTTTTGTCTCATTAAATTTTTGATACTACCGTCCATTACTGCAAGGGGTGGGAAAAAAACAAGAGTTTAAGGACAAAAATTGCATAACACACTGAGCAAGCAGACCATTAAATCCGTTTGTTTACTTTGTTTTCAAATCTTATCATTTTTATCTAAAACTTCATTCTGAAGAATTTTTGTTAAGATGAACCATTACTACAAGGATTTGAAAAAAAACAAGTTTCTAAATAAAAAGAATAAATAAAAATTTCGTACCATGAACAGAATGACAAAAATATCATAACATTTTTAGTAAGTATTATATCAAATCCGTTATAATTTATTTCAAAAATTCTAAACATTATCTTAAACCTTGGCTGAAACAATTTTTGATGAAACAAACTATTACCGCAAAAACAGGAGGTTGAAATAAAACCATTTTCAAACTTCCTTACTATCGTATTCGTTTAAATTTATTTTAAACAATCTTAATGCAATCTTATACCTTGGTCCAAATCAAATTTTTATACGACCACGTATTTATGCAAAAGATGAACAATAGATTTTTTTTCAAAAAAATTCATAACTACTTTAGTAGGCATAATATGATTTTTTTAATTAGCTATTCAATGTTTCATATATTTAGTTAAAAGCATTTGAAACATTTTCGCTGCATGTAATATGATAAAAAATGTATCGATCATTTTGGAATAGTGATGAATATATAGGATGTCATGTACATTAATTATTATTATGGTCCGATTATTCATAGAAGTTTTTAGCACATTTCCTAAAGAAACAATACTTCGAAATCTACCTATGCCTGTAGGATGTGCCCAAAGAGATTTTTTTCACGGATTTAATAACTAATAATAAAAGATGCTTGTTTGCCTCACGAAATAAAATTTAATATCTTTGAAATTAATTAAATGGTACGAAAGTTTATACTTGGTTTAATTTGTAAAACCGTCAAATTTATACTAGATTACAGATGTTGACATCAATAAATACCCAAAGCTAGACTATGATCTGTCAAGCCATAACACATTGCAAATAACTATTGCATTTTACTGCTTAGTATATTTTAAATACAATGGGGTAAACATGTCATCCAAAGTTTCAATAAGAGCTCTTTTTTCTAACGCTCATAGATAAACCAACACAATTGAAATGTTTGTGCAAAAATATTATGTATTGCTTGTTTCTGTAAGCCAAACATTTAAGTAATAGGTAACATATTTTTATAAAAATTTATTAATTTTTACAATTTACAATCGAAATCCTAATATGTTCATTTTAATTACAATAAAAAAATAATTTTTTTGGTGGCGGGTGAAAAAGTATAATTTATGGTTGCACACAGTGTGGGTTGTGTGCTGCTCAAAGGAACTTTTTAAAAATTTACATGTGTTGAGCTCGCCATGCTACTGAATTATTCTGTTTGCTAATGAAATTGCGTCCCTCTCCCCCCACCACCAAACCCAAATAAAAAGTGTTCTTGCCAGCTCATAAGTCCCGGCCACACCGCTAGCAGAAATATGTTGTTTGAAGCGGAAGTCTTCGAGAGAGAAACTAATTAAAAATAGTGTACGCTTGTATTTCATTATCATGTTACATGTGGGTTGGCACGCAGTGTCTCTTAGAAAGGTTAGCTGGAAAATACGTCTGAAATAAATGCAAAAGTTCATTTTTTTAAATTTAAAACTGTTTCCTTAACTATTAAAAACTTTTAATTCACAAATTTTATTTACCAAACCCCCATAACTTCATCAAGTGCAGTAATAATTTTAATGTGAATGCAGGCAGTGCGTTTCCTGCTAAACAATGATTATAATGTGTTTATAAAATAAAATGAATCACCAATTTTGAAAAATTAGTTCAATCTGAGTATTTCTGAAAGTACGCTGGCCTCGGCTGATGCGTAATGGATTGAATTTCCTTGCCAAAAAGTTTCAAATAAATACTGGAGGCAAATTCCTGTTACGAAACAATAGCGTCAATGATTGATTATAATTAATATCAAATTATTGGCAAGTTTTTTTTCTATTTTCAAAAATTAAATTATTTCAATAATTTTAAAATATTACAGTTAACGAAAATACGGTAAATTTTATTTAGCGCCTTCAGTAAACTGTTTGAAATATTTTTTTTTATTTCTGAGTGTGTAGTTTGTATGACCAAGAATAACAAAACCTGCAAACATCTGTAACAGTTAGCTAATCTCAGTACATTTGAGATAGTCCATCACAATGTTTTGCTAACGTGTGACCTTCCGTGCTTGTATTCTTTCTTGCCTGGTAAGTTTTTAAGTGTTGTAAGAAGTCCATGCATTGATGCCGGTTTTCCCGCTGAAACAGTGCCTGGCGCCGGCTGCCTGCCACACAATCATGCTTTGCGGCTTGCATAACCCGCCCCTGCGAGGGCAAGTTCAGGCAGTGCTGAGATGACTGCTGCAGAAGCTACGGAAGGAAGTTGGGAATGCTTGTTTTGCGTGGATGGCAACCCTGTGCTATATCACAAAAAGCCCCCGTTCACTTCACGGACAGCACACGCTCGAACCATGCCGATAGCTCATTCAGGCGAATTCGTAAATTCTGTTATTATGTACGTTTAAAAATGTATTTTTACTATAATGTAATAATTCATAATTAACTATGCAAAAACTTGAAAAAGTTTATAAACACAATATCTATCACTATTATTTACAATGACAAAATTTTTTTTGTTATATGGACCATGATTCAATATCAATCACTAAAGTGTATGATTTAATAGGACATATACGATTGTTATTTTTGTGTAGCCTATTTTTATCCTGTGAAAATATCGTTGCATGATTAGCGCATCCAAAAATACACTCTGGTCAATTTTTCATTACCCGCCTGAAGAAGTATAATATGAAAAACTTTTTTTTTTACTACAATGTGTTCTTACCCTACTTTACGAAACTTATTTTGAAATCCTACATGCACTTGTTGACAAAGTTAATAAAGGGGATAATCACCCGGAAAAAAATTATTGATTACAAACTCAAACACGATTAATTTGGCTCGTTTTCTCATTTCTAATTTAAGACGTAGTTACGTACATCCACGTTGTTGGAAACTGTGAAATATTTAACACTTAAAGCCAAAGAAGGTTCTTAATGAAGTTAAAAGTCCAAAATATGGCCCATTTAGTTCATTAATATTAAAAGTGGCATCGCGAGTGGAAAAAGTCCACAAATTCCAACTGTTTGAGAACGTAAAACGAGCTGGATAAAATTAATGTCGGGGAGTATTCGAGAGCAGGTAAAGTTAATTCACTTACAAGTGGGAATATACTTCAGCAAAAGCTGCGAGATATTTTTAACCCTCTGTATAATTTCAATTAAATGTCGTTTTCTTTTTAAGAGGTAAGGAATTTAGACTTCCAGCCGTTTCAAGAGAGGCGAGCAGAGGCATCCTGGAAATGAACCGTTATGCCCTTTTCACCGTCTGTAACTATTTTCAAACATATACTGCACGCGCAAAATTTGGAGGAATTTTTTTTTATTTCAAAAATATTAAGTACATTTTAATTAAATTTCTTAGCAAAGTTCGTATCCAAAAATTTGCAGTAAATTCGGTGTAGACTAGGTGGAGCATATTGTTTTTACTAGCTAATCTTAAATTTTTTGATAAACTTCTCAATAATAGAATGAAAATAAAGTAACAAAATAATTATTGTTAACAGGAACTTCCCCTTCAATAATAATATTTTTTTACTACTTCGTGATTAACTGTATGCTTTGGGTAATGAAAATAACTCTTTGCGATTTTTTTCCCCTTTCAAAAATGTATACAGCCTCAAAAAATGCTGTCTACGCATGAGTAATGTCACTGGGGGAAAAAATCGTTCAAAAGTACCCAAATATCACCGTTAAAGTGTACGACCACTTTTCAACTGTTTCAAATTTTACTTGTGCATTCTTTCCTCAATGTAAATTCGACTTCTGAAGTAATCAGTTTTAGTTTATATTTCGGTGGAAATAAGCAGTCGTTGCGGGGAACCGGAAACCCCGACTAAGAAGTGAACGTGTTATGAACTTGTTTGTGTCCAGTGAACGAGCTCTGGAAGCGACGTGTCCGCCTCAGGGACTCGTCCGAGCGAGTGGCGAGAGCAGGTAACAGGAGAAGTTGCCGCAAAAGGCTATCACCAGACACGAGGCGGCCGTGAAAGGCGCGCAGAAAAGGTAAACTCTCTTTTTTTTTCTCTCTCTCCTTTCGATCACCAAGTGCTGACCATCAGCAAAAAAAAAATAGCTGGGTTCTTCGATAATGGCTACACGAATATAATTCCCCGTAGCTTCAAACACGTTTGCGAAACCTTTCAGAAGACACGACCATATTTTAACAACGTTTCTGACATGCATCTGACAACTATGCCAAAAAAACTTCCTATTTGATGTTGGAAATTCAATGCGTTATCGCTGGATGTGTGTGATTCCTTATGTTTTCGCCTATGACCATGAGGGCAGTGTGCTTCGATGGGATTTTCCCTGCCGGTAAGAAAAAAAAACTTTTTTTTCTACGTCGGTTGTAAAAAAAATTGGTTGTCTGTATTGTCGGTTTACGGACGATAGTCTAACGTGACAACGTGATAACAAAACATTGATGAAATGATTGCATACTTTTATGAATAAAAATGAATCATTTTTATTTTAATAATAAAAGAATAAATACTTGAAATTATACTAGTAATCAGATTTTTAAAATGCAAGAATAATTAACCTTTATTGCCGAAATTGTTGTTGTAATAAGTAATGAAAATCACATTAACTTTTCACTTCACTTTATAAACAGTCGACGAAACAGTTCACGTCTACATAACTTGTAATTAATTTTATAAACTGGCGTTTAGCTATAAAGTTTAAATATAAATATGAACAAGATTTCATATAAATAAACTGTAATCAAATATCTATCATCAATTATATGAATCACCAAAATTTTTTAGTCAATTGTAACATAACCTATTATTACTGCACTCGCCTACAGCGTAACGGAACACAGCGTAACGGAACAATGAGAGTAACGGGACACAGCGTAACGGAACAATTTGCGTAACGGGACACTTTTTCGTGCGTGCAGCCGGCGTTCATCGATTTATTAGACGTTGTCACGTAAAAAAATTAGAAGCCTAGTAATTAGCCTACAAATATAATTTGCAATGGATACACTGATATTTTTTCTTTCAAGTTTCTTTAGTAACTTGTTTTGCCAACCGGTGAATTTTACTTTTGATAAAATTAATATTATTTATTACATTGCAATCGTTTTAATAACTTTTTTATAAGTTTCTTAACAACCGCGTAGTATAGTTTGTGGCTGTCATGTTTCCACCACGTAAATAATATATCTTTTTTAATTATCTTAGTTACTTGACAACATTTACAACCTAGAGATTAAAATAAATTAAGAAATTACATAAAACAATAAATGGAAGATTAAGGGTTTAGTAAATCTTTGTTCGGACTTGTTTGTACTTCCAGGCATTGTTGAAACGGACGGTCAGAGATATAGTGATTACATGAGTAAACAGCTAGGTTCCGTTGAGTTTAAAAACATTGCCCACCAAAACGCAATCTTAGAAAAAAATTTCGCATTTACATTTTTTTCTTTATAATTTTATGAAGAAAACAATAGCGATGGAGAAATTTTTTAATCTGTTCATGTCTTAATTAATTTGCATTTAAGTGTCACCTACATTTCTTGCAGAAATCTCGGCATAACCGTTGATGAAGGAGCAAATGAATTTTAATTGCGCCGTCTGTTTCCGCGCTTTTTGCTTTCTTCACTTTCGCTCTCCTTATCTGTGACTTCCCGTCTCTGTCTTCTTCGCTTCTTCACTTCTAAAGCCGCTTAGAGCGCTGCTTTGACGCAGTGTTGGATATTTCTTCTTCCTCCTCTTAATCAACTCGCGCTGTTCTCCTGCAACTCAAATCGTATTTCTTGTCCATCAAGAGGAAATTTGCCAACGTAATTCCCACCAGCGTAGACTTACTGCGCGCTGTGGTTCAGGCAAGGGGTTGCAGTGCACTAGTCGTGAGCTGTAGGTAATGCTGCACTGCAGGAGCGCAGCTGCAAGACAGTGTGCAGGCCTCATGGTGGGTTCCGAACCAGCAGGCCCACCTGCAAGGATCATGGAGTCGTTCCAAGACGGTGCGGATAACCTGACGAGCCAGGGTATCACGTGACGAGCCCGGGTAACACGTGATGAGTCAGGGTGCCATGTGACGACCCAGAGTGTGACATGACAAACAAGGGTGTCATGTGTTTAGACAGGATGTCAGATTACGAGACAGGGTGTCATGTGACGAGACAGGGTAACACGTGACGAGCCATGGTGTCACATTACGAGCCACGGTTTCATTTTACGAGCCTGGGTGTCACGTGACGAACCAGGGTGTCATGTGACAAGCCAGGATGTGACATGACAAGGAAGGGTGTCATGTGACGAGCCAGGGTGTCATGTGACAAGCCAGGATGTGACATGACAAGGAAGGGTGTCATGTGACGAGCCAGGGTGTCATGTGACAAGCCAGGATGTGACATGACAAGGAAGGGTGTCATGTGACGAGCCAGGGTGTCATGTGACAAGCCAGGATGTGACATGACAAGGAAGGGTGTCATGTGACGAGCCAGGGTGTCATGTGACAAGCCAGGATGTGACATGACAAGGAAGGGTGTCATGTGACGAGCCAGGGTGTCATGTGACAAGCCAGGATGTGACATGACAAGGAAGGGTGTCATGTGACGAGCCAGGGTGTCATGTGACAAGCCAGGATGTGACATGACAAGGAAGGGTGTCATGTGACGAGCCAGGGTGTCATGTGACAAGCCAGGATGTGACATGACAAGGAAGGGTGTCATGTGACGAGCCAGGGTGTCATGTGACAAGCCAGGATGTGACATGACAAGGAAGGGTGTCATGTGACGAACCAGGGTGTCATGTGACAAGCCAGGATGTGACATGACAAGGAAGGGTGTCATGTGACGAGCCAGGGTGTCGCGTGACGAGTAGGCCTCGAGGACTCCGCACCGCAGGTTGGATTTTGACTCGCTCGACGTGCCTGCCGCGCTAATGGCGACAGTCGTTATCCTTGCACACTGTCTGCGCAATCCGAGCTTCAGGCGAGACATGGACCCAAGAGACGATGAAGAAAGGAATAGTCATAGCACCAGAAACCTCCGCGATGTCTTACGTTTACTTCTCTGTCGCCTTTATTCGTTGTTTATTTTAATTGGGGCCATCTGTGTTTAGATTTGCTGCCATTTTTACTGGTAGTTTTGTCTTAGATTTTCAACATACGAATGCCAATCGTTAATATGCCTGATTACTATTTTATTACTATTTGTCAGATTTACTTTTAAAATGAAAATGTGAATGGGAGACTATATTTAGTACAAATGATTTCAATTTTTTGGTTACATTATATTTCTGAAAGTTAGTAGCAAAATATCCGCCTCAATGGAGCGCGTTGGTGTTTACATAACCGTGCCAATTTTATTTATACTTTTATGTTAATGTCTGCCTGTTTATTTTTGTGCTTTTAACGCTTGCCTGTGATTCTCTTTACTCACACCCGTGAATGTAATACATCAAATCGAATTCGCATGGAGATTTGAGATGTAAACAGTTTAGAAACTTCTTTTTTTTAGACTTATTTGAGGTGCTACAAAATGACTTTTTTGGGGGTGAAATAACTTTAAAACTTATTTTCGTTCATCAGCTTCGGACAACTTAGCTGGCACGTTTGACTTACCCCCCCCCCTCCCCCCTCTCGCCACACCCCCCCCAAAAAAAACCGGTTCAAGCGCCACGGACGTGTTTGGACGGAGCTCATTCCCAGC